>NC_064832.1:38902248-43902248 GCF_024166365.1 Elephas maximus indicus
AATCTGCTGCAAAAGACCTCTTCAAAGTGTTAAAAACAAAGACGTCACTTTAAGGACTAAAGTGCACCTGACCCATGCCATGGTATTTTCAATTGCCTCATATGCATGCAAGGCTGGACAATGAATAAGGAAGACCAAAGAAGAACTGATGCCTTTCAATTACAGTGCTGGCGAAGAATACTGAACATACCAAAACAAAACCAAGGGCTGCTAAAAAACCAAACAAATCCATCTTGGAAGGATTATAGCCAGAGTGCTCCTTAGAAGGAAGGATGGCAAGACTATGTCTCACATACTTTGGACAAGTTGTCAGGAGGGATCAGTCCCTAGAAAAAGGTATCATGCTTGGTAAAGTAGAGGGTCAGTGAAAAAAAGGAGGACCCTCAATGAGATGGACTGATACAGTGGTTGCAACAACAGGCTGAAGTATAGCAAAGATTGTGAGGATGGCACAGGACCCGGCAGTGTTTCATTCTCTTGTACACAGGGTCACTATGAGTCGGAACCAATCTGATGACACCTAACAACAACAACGCTAAACTGGATGAATTACGGTTATAGAACAAACTATAAATGCTATAAACCTTAACATTATAAAATAAAGGATTTGTGGTGATGAAGACAGGAGATGGGAGAAATTAAAGTGCTCTAATTTCCTCTTCTCTCATAGCTGTGGTTATCTGCCATTAAGTCGGCCCCAAGTCATGGAATTTCTACACACAATAGAAAGAAATGCTGCCTGGTCCTGCGCCATCCTCATGATCGGTTGTAGATTGGACCATTGTGATCTATAGGGCTTTCAGGGGCTGATTTTCAGAAGCAGATCACCAGGCCTTTCTTCCTGGTCCATCTTAGTCTGGAAGCTCCACTGAAACCTGTCAAGAACCACAGCAACACACAAACGTCCAGTGACAGACAAGTGGTAGCTGTGCATGACGTGCACTGGGCAGAAACTGAACACAGGTCTCCTGCATGGAAGGCGAGAATTCTACCACTGAACCATCACTGCCCTCTATCTCATAATAGGGAGTCAAAAGTTAATATATTTTACAACGTATTATTTTGACTTATAACTGTTCCTGAACTCCATTCCAGACTATAACTTCTCAGGTGTGTTGTACGGCTCACTGATGCTCTCAGAGAAAATCTCAAAGGGCTACTGGACCAAAAAAAAAAAAAAAAGAATTATTCAGGGGGGCAAAAACATGGTCTATGACTAGGTTTTAAGTAAAACCATCAAATTCTTAAACAGGAACAGAAATAAAGGACTTAATGTAACTACTCCTGGCATGGTATGCGGAAGCAGGAAATAAATCTTCAAATACTATGGATATGGAACATGAGTTGTCTCTTTGGAGGGCACTTTAAATAAATGCACACAGCATTTGATCACACATTTCACTGAAAATTTATCCTTCATATACACTTGCACAAAATATATGAAAGACCGGTTTCGAAAGAATCCAAGAGATTCCAAATAGCCTAACAGTGCACCACAAATAAGTCCAACATTCCTAAGGATTACAACAAAATTGAGCAAGCAACAGCATAAAATCTAATGGCTAGCACACGATCAAAAACTACCAGGTATGCAAACAAGGGAAAACAACAACCTATAACTAGAAGGAAAAAATGTTTATAAATGAAGACCCAGAAATGACAGATATGAAGGAATTAACAAAAAAAGTGTTGAAATAATATTATATACCTATGTTCCACATATTCAAGCAGGGAGAAGAAAGCATGGCCACGATTAGGAGGTGAAAAGAGGACAGAAAAGAGACCCAAACTGAACTTCTAGAGATAAAATAAATTATACCTAAAATGAAAAACATACTAGATGCAATTAACATCAGATTAGACACTGTAGAAAAAAAGTTCAGTGAACTTGAAGACATAACAATATAAACTATCCAAAATGAAGCACGAAGAAAAGAAGCTTTAAAAAAAAAAAAGAACACAGCATCACTGACTTATCAGGCAGTCTAAAGAGTTAGTTACTAGCGCTCCAAAAAGATGGTAGGAAGAGGACAAAAAAACTTGAAGAAAAAATATAGCCCAGAATTTCCCAATTTTGATGAAAACCATAAATCAACAGAGTCAAGGAAGCTCAACAAACTCTAAGAGAAATAAATATAACAACATCAAGGCCCATCATAATCCATGGCTGAAAACCAGCAGTAAAGAGAATATCTTTAAAAGAACCAGAGGAAACAGTACACATTACATACAGAGGAACAAACGACAGCAGACTCCTTTTCAGAAACTATACAAACCAGAAAACAAGAGAATGGAGCAACATCTTTAAACAAAAAAAACAGTCAACCCAGAAATCCAAACCAATGAAAATATCTTTAAAATTAAGGCAAAATAAATGTATTCAGACTAAAAAGAGCTGAGAAGAATTATCACCAGCAGACCAGTACTAAAACAACTGTTTCAAGGAATTCTTTAGGCAGAAGGAAAACAATACCAGATGAAAATTTAGATCTAAAGAACAGAATAAAGAAAGCTTGAAATGGTAAATACACAGGTAATATAATAGACGTTTTATCCTTTCTTAATCCCTTTAAAAAATAACTGTTTAAACTAAAAATAATGGCAATGTATTCTAGGGTTTACAACCACATATTTATAAGTATAATGTATGACGAAACAGCACAAAGGATGTGTTGGGTGGGAAATAAAAACACACTGTTGTATGGTTACTACACTACACGTGAAGTTACACTGTTTGAAGAAAGACTATGAGAAGTTAAAGTTGTCTACTGTAAGCCCTGGTAGTGCCAGTGGTTAAGTGTTTGGCTGACAACCAAAAGGTTGGCAGTTCAAATCCACCAGCTGCTTCTTGGAAACCCTATGGGGCAGTTCTACTCTGTCCTATATGGTCACTATCGGACATGAGTCGGAATCGACTCAATAGCAACGGGTTTGTTTTGTTTTTGTTTTTACTGTAAACTCTAAGGAGCCCTGGTGGAGCAGCAGTTAAAGTGCTCAGCTGCTAACCAAAAGGTCAGTAGTTCAAACCCATGAACCGCTTCACAGGAGAATGATGTGGCGGTCTGCCTCAGAAAAGATTACAGCTTTGGAAACCCTATGGAGCAGTTCTACCCCGGCCTATAAGGTCACTGTGAGTCAGAATCAACTCAATGGCAACTAATTTTTTTTTTTTTTTTTTTTTGGTAAACCCTAGCGCAACCATTAAAATAAAAGTAGTATCTAAGCAAACAGCAGAGAAAAGGTGATGTTATTCCCTTTTTTATAGATGAGGAAGCGAATACTCACCTTCACAGGACTGCTATAAAAATGCAATTAAATACTATGTGTAAAAACAGTGCCCGGCAACACTGGGGAAGCCTGCACAACTCGTCCAAGGCAAGGTCATGGAAGCTCCATAGACACATCCGAACTCCCTAAGGGACCAAACTGCTGGGCTGAGGGCTGTGGGGACAATGGTCTCGGAGGACATCTAGCTCAACTGGCATAACAGTTTATAAAGAAAATGTTCTACACCGTACTTTGATAAGTAGCGTCTGGGGTCTTAAAAGCTTGTGAGCAGTACTCAACTAGTCTCACTCATGTTGGGCAAAAGGGAATGAAGAAAACCAAAGACATAAGGGAAAGATTAGTCCAAAGGACTAATGGACCACAACTACCACAGCCTCCACCAGACTGAATCCTGCACAACTAGATGGTGCCCAGCTACCACCACCAACTGCTCTGACGGGGACCACAACAGAGCTGGAGAAAATGTAGAACAAAATTCTAACTCACACACACACACAAAAAAAACAGACTTACTGGCCTGACAAAGCCTGGAGAAATCTCAAGAGTATGGCCCCCGGATACCCTTTTAGCTCTGTAATGAAGTAACTCCTGAGGTTCAGCCTTCAGCCAAAGATTAGAAAACCCCAGAAAACAAAACGAGACTAAAGGGGCACACCAGCCCAGGGACAAGGACGAGAAGGCAGGAGGGGACAGGAAAGCTGGTAGCGGGGAACCCAGATCGAGAAGGGGAGAGTGTTGACATGTCGTGGGGTTGGCAACCAATGTCACAAACCAATTTGTGTATTAATTGTTTAATGAGAAACTAATTTGCTCTGTAAACCTTCATCTAAAATACAATTTTAAAAAAAAAAGTGCCTGGTACAGTAGAAACAAAAATGTTAGCTCCTTCTTTAGGTAAGGACCTACTGTTTGACTTATGAAAACTAAAAATGCCACCACTATTGGTTACTATGTTGTTTTGGCTTTCAAAACAATAGAAAATCAATCATACAAAAAAGACTTCAATATGACCTAGTTGATTACTTAAGGTTTTTGCTTCTTTAGTTTCTGCTCTGTTACTTTTTCACCCTGAATGAACCTCATTCTTGTATTCACAATATACATTTTGCTCTTACCTCAACAGGGTTTCTCAGCTTCATCACTATTGAAATTTTCAGTCAGGTAAGTCTTTGTTGTAGAGGGCTGTCCTGTGCATTGTAGCATATGTAACAGCAGCCTTTGCCAGTAGCATCCAGCAAGTTGTGATAACCAAAAAAAATCTCTAAAAATTGCCAAATATCTCGGGGCGGGGGGGGTTGGAGGTATGGGGAAAAATTGCCCCTGGCTGAGAACTACTGCTCTTTTTTAGCACTTAAGACAATGTCTTCAGTTGTTGCTGTTAGCTGCCACCATGGTGACACGATGCACAATGGGATCGGACTACTGTGATCCATAGGGTTTTCACTGGCCGATTTTTCCGAAGTAGATCACCAGGCCTTTCTTCCTAGTCTGTATTAGTCTGAAAGTTCTACTGAAACCTGATCAGCATCATATTAACATGCAAGCCTCCAATGACAGATGGTTGCCAGCTGTGCATGAGGTACATGGGCTGGAAGTGAAACTGGGTCCATGTCCTGCATTAGACTGTAAGTACAAACAGCATTCAAGTCATACACTCACCAAGTGTCTGTGTAAAGTAAGTAATTAAGATACAATAGGGTACAGTCCCTGCGCTCACAGGCCTTACATTCTAGGGGGCCGTGTCTGCCATCTCCAAAGGGCCTCACACATAATAACAATCGTATCTCTACTGAACTGAACAAGACAGAAGAAGAGAAATTTCATCCAAAACATGAATTTCAGATGAGCATTAGGTCGCTAGATTGACACCGTTAAATAAAAAACAGTTGGGGCCACCTGCCTAATGACTTTTTGAGAAATTATTATCCGCAGATATGTGTTCTGCCGCCTTTGTTTTCTCAAGCATTCATAGAGAAGTTACCGGTCTTCCTACTGAATTCGCTTCTTCTGAAGTCTGTCTGAGCCCTGACAGACATTGGTATTTACAGTAATTACATGGGCTTGGTTGACAAAGCACTAAGTGTGACCTGCTGTTGACCCCAGAACTCCCTGCACAGTAAAACACAACTTTCAAAAAATAAGTAAATAAAATCTTGTGGCTGTGCTTTCAGTGTGAATCTGCTGCATGATAAGATGTTAAAGAAATGCTCTTAATGTTATACCTCTAACCCCAATTTACAAGATTATTTCTAACAACAACAAAAAAATGTTCAGAATTTTAATTCAGGGGTGTATTTCTTTTAATCAGTGACATCGGGGACTCCATGACTCTAGGAGTATATTGCTCAAAAGGCATCTAAGCACAGCAGCTCTCACAAATAGTAATATGTAAGGCTCTACCCTAAAATAAGGTTGCAGAAATGAGTGAATGGATAAACGAAGTGCTTTGCAGATGACACGGTGCTTGGCACATAGGAGGCATTCCATAGGCCTCCAGAGCACCCAGTCCTACGCTATCCTCACATTCATTGCTTAAGATTGAGCCCGTTGTTACAGAATCTATTAACTGAGAGGACATAGAAGGCATAAGAGAAAACATTAGGAAAGGCAATTTTAAGCTTTCAAGCCTGCGGAGCTAGAAGAAAGGTGGAACTTTTGCCAATTATAAGGTAAATGGAAGACGTTTTATGTCAATATACAGGCAGTCCCTGGATTATGAAGGAGTCTTTAAGTGAATTCGTATGTAAGTCAGAACAGTTAGGTGCCATTTTGTATTTAATGTAAGTCAAATGTCTGTCTTAGTACTTACTGTATTCTTACGCAAATACTGCATGCCTTCTGTGTTAGTTTGCTGGCCGTGCCCTCACCCTGCCCTGGTCAGGTATTTTTGAGCTATTTCTGTAAGCGCACGATGCTATTTTTACAGCAACATGTAGAAGAGGAATGGGATGGCAGTGCTTCTGAGAGTGCCAGGGGTGGGGGGAGTTGGGGTGGGGGGTGGGGGCGGAGGGGGGTGGGAGAGAGGGGTGGGGGTGGGGCGGGGGGGTGGGGCGGGGGCGGGGGAGGGGGGCTGGCAAACAAACACAGAAAGTGCACGTTATCTGCATAAAAATACAGTACATAGTATACCTTCCTAGGCATAAAAAACATTTTTTAAAAAAGTCCAGATACACTAAAACATCTTTAACATAATAATACAGTAATAATAACAACGTTTTGAGGCACTTCACAAAGTAGCACCTGTTTGTTATTATGAGCCATTGTATGTACCTCGAATTTTTAATGTAACAGGCTTTAAGATGATTGGTTCATAACTACAGGTTGTATGTTAAGTCGGACATTCATAATCCAGGGACTGCCTGTAATATCCAAAATGTAACTAAAAATTAAGAGATTTAGTTGGGGTGGTCAGAGCTAGATATGTTAATCTAGGATCATCTGCATATGCAGATTTTGAAAGCTAATCCCAGAGACTGGGACAGAATAGAAAATCTAGAGAGAATCAAAGAAAAACTGAGAATGATGAAAGGTTCCTGGGCAGGTCAGCAAGGAACCACGTATTGATGACTGTCTGAAAGTAAGAGATCTAGAAGAATCAGGAGAGTAGCGTCACTTAAATTAAAGAGGAGTTTTAAGTATGGAGTGGTCAGCACTAGATGTCTAAGCTCCTCGAGGGCAAAAATGATAACTTTCCATCCCTGAATACCGGAGAAGCCCACATCACAGTACCTGCTACACAGAATGCACTCAATAAATGATAACGCTGCACCCTTATATTGTTTACCAGGCACTGCTTAAGTCCTTTACATATATGAATTCATAATTCTCTCAACAGTAGGTGCTGCTCTTATACCCATTTTACATATAAGGAAACTGAGGCACAAAAAAAGCTTAACTTTGGATCCAGCTAGATCATTACAAGTTCTGACCAAGTTCAATACAGAACTCAAACTGCAGAATATTAAAGTACACCAAAGGTGTCCATCATTTCCTCTCTGTCCAACTTCGTTTCTTAGAGAACTAGCTGTACCCAGGTTGGAAAGTGTAGCCCTGTATACTGTGACACACTGAAGTCTCCTCCCACGAATTCTTCCAGTCCTGCCTTCCCTCACAGTCAGTCAGCTGGACTAGAGGTAGACACCTGACCAAAGTCCAGCCAACCACAGTCTCTCTCCAGATAGTTGGAACTGAGATACGGAGATACTTGTGCAGAACCACACTGCAAAGTCGAAGTGTGTCTGGTTTTGACAGCATGGCAAACCAAAGTTTCATGCAACCCAAAGTTACAGGAAAGTAGAAATCATGAGCCTTTAAAGAGAAGGCCAATCTGCAAAGAAACTGGAACAGACATGTAGTGAGTAGCAGAGACACAGACCATGTTCCCAGAGAAAAACTAAAAGAATTGCCTGATGATTTTGTTTCCCAGGATGCTGAGCAGAACCTCATGCAATAGAGTTCAGTGACTGTTCTCCAACCGTACCATAATTGCCTTTTTTACAGAAGCTCATCTGAGTGGGTTGTTCCTTGCAGCCAAATAATCCTCAAGCCCTTAAGAGAGTTCAAAGAAAAAACACCAGGTAAGCAGCCTCTACCACGCGTCTGTCAGTTTGCAGTACTGTGGTGGCTTGTGTGTTGCTATGATGTTGGATGAACTTCCAGACTAAGACAGACTACGAAGAAGGGTCTGGCAATCTACTTCCGAAAATTAGTCCATTAACCTTATGGAACTTGAAACACACAAAAGCACATAACAAAATGGCAGAATTAAGTCACTTCTATCAGTAACTACGGTGAATATAAATGGGGTAAATGCTGCAGTCGAAAGGTAGAGGGGGGCAGAATGAACAAAAACGTGTCATCCAATTATACGCTGTTTACAAGAGACACACCTTCAACTCAAGGACACAAATAGGTTGAAATTGAAAGGACGGAAAAAAATATTTTATGCAAATAATAACCAAAAGACAGCTGGGGTGGCAATCTTAATATCTGACAAAATAGACTTTAAGACAAAATCTGTCGGAAGAGATAAAGATGGATATTCTATGGTGATAAAAGGGTCAACTAATCAAGAAGATTTAACAATCATAAATATATATGCACTCAACATCAGGGCACCTAAATACATAAAGTAAACACTGATGGAACTGGAGGAAGAAACAGTACTACAACAGTAGTCAGAGACTTCAATGCACCACTTTCACTATTGGACAGAACACCTAGAAAGAAGATCAACAAGAAAACAGAGGACCTGAATGATACTATAAACCAACTAGACTTAACATACACATATAGAACAGTCCATCCAAAAACAGAACAATACATATTCTACTCTAGTACACATGGATCATTCTCAAGCACAGACCACATTTTAGGTCACAAAGCAAGTCCTGATAAATTTAAAGACTGAAATCATACAAAGTATCTTCTCTGACCACAATGGAGTGTAGCTAGAAATCAATAACACACACAAAAAAAAACCCCGAAAAACACAAACATATAGAAATTAAACAACATACTATTAAACTATCAATGGGTCAAGGAAGAAACCACAAACTTCTTAGAGTCAAATGAAAACGAAAGAACCTACCAAAATTTACAGGATGCAGCAAAGGCAGTGCTCAGAGGGAAACTTATAGCAGTAAATGCCTACATAAAAAAAGGAGATCTCAAATTAACAGCCTAACTCAACAACTGCAGGAACTAGAGAGAGCAAACTAAGCCTAAACTTACTAGAAGAAAGGAAATAACAAAGATCAAAGCAGAAATAAAATCAAAAACAGAAAAACAACAGGGGGAATCAATAAATCAATAAAACCAGAAGTTGGTTCTTTGAAAAGATCAATAAAATTGACAAACTTTTAGCTAGAATGACTAAGAGATAAGGTACAAATAACCAAAATAAAAAATGGAACAGGGAACATTACAACTGACCCGACAGAATATTATGACAGAATATTTTGAACAACTGTATGGCAACAAAATGGATAACCTAAATAAAATGGACAAATCCTTAGAAGCACACAACCTACCCAAACTGACTCAAGTAAAAATAGAAAGATTCAACAGACACAGAACAAGGGAAGAGATCAAATAAGTGATCAAAAACCTCCCAACAGCAACAACAAAAAGTACTGCATCAGATGGCTTCACTGGGAAATTCTACCAAACATTTAGAAAGAATTGACACCAATACTGTTTAAACTCTTCCAGAAGACAGAGAAGGAAGGAATAGTCCCAATTCATTCCATGAGGCAAACATAACCCTGATACCCAAACCAGACAATGACACCCCAAGAAAACTACAGGCCGATATCTCTTATGAGGATCCAAGAGCATATTAAAAGAGTCATACATAATGACCAAGGAGGATTTATTCCAGGAATGCAGGGATGGCTCAACCTTAGAAAATCTATCAACACATCATGTCCATAGAACAAAGGAAAAGAACCACATGATCATCTCTATGGATGTAGAAAAAGCATTTTATAAAATCCAACATCCTAAATAAGACTGGAACAGAAGGAAAATTCCTTACTACAATTCAGGGAATAGATGAAAAGTCAACAGCCAACATTATACTTGCTGGAGAAAGACTCAGAGCTTCCCCCCTTAAAATCGGGAACAAGACAAGGGTGCCCAGTCTCACCACTTCTATTCCATATTGTATTAGAAGTCCTAGCCATGGCAGTAAGACAAGAAAAGGAAATAAAAGGTATCCAGGTTGGAAAAAGAAGACGTAAAATTATCTCTATTCGCAGATGATATGATCCTATATATAGGAAGTTCCAAAAAGTCCACAAGAAAACTTCCAGAGCTAATCAAAGAATTTAGTAAAGTTGCAGGTTACAAGGCCAACAAACAAAAATCATCTGGGTTTCTATACACCAGCAATTGGAAATGTGAAGGGAAGTTAAAGAAACAATTCCATTTACAATAGCATCTAAGAGAATAAAATACCTAGGAATAAATCTAACCAGCAACATGAAGAACTTATACAATGAAAACTATAAAATACTGCTGAAAGAGATTCAAGAAGACTTAAATAAATGGAAAGATGTTCCATGTTGATGGATTAGAAGACTTAATATTATTAAGATGTCGATACTATCCAAAGCGATCTAAAGATTCAACACAATCTTGACTGAAATTCCCAACAGCCTTCTTTACAGAAATAGAAAAACCAATCCTCAACTTTATATGGAATAGCAAGAGGCCCAGAATAGCTAAAACAATATTGAAAGGGAAGAACAAAATAGGAAGGCTCACACTTCCTGATTTTAGAATATACCATACATTAATCAAAATAGCCTGGTACTGGTGTAACAATAGGCGCATAGACCAATGGAATAGAATTGACAGTCCAGAAATAAACCCATACATCTACGGTCAACTGATTTCTGACAAGGGTGATAAGCCCATTCGTTGGAGAAAGAAGAGACTCTTCAATAAATGGTGCTGGGAAAATTGGATTTCCACATGAAGAGAAATGAAACAGGGTCTATACCTCACACCATACACAAAAACAAATTCAAAACAGATTAAGGACCTAAGTGTGCAAACTAAAACCATAAAATTCTCAGAAGATCAAGCGGGAGCAACGCTGTCAGGCCCAGCTTTCAGCAATGGATTATCTAATACAGTAACAAAAGCACAAACAGGAAAAGACAAAATAAATAAATGGGACCTCATAAAAATTAAAACTTTTGTTCATCAAAAGACTTTACCAAAAAGGTAAAAATACAAGTTATCAACTGGCAGATTATCTTCAGAAACCATATATCTTACAAGAATCTAATAACCAATTTTTATATAAAACATTGACAACTTAACAAAAAGATAAATAACCCAATCATAAAATGAGCAAAGGACTTGAATAGACATTTCACCTAAGAGACATTCAAATGGCCAGCAAACATACAAAAACACGCTCAGCGTCACTGGCCATCAGACAGATGCAAATCAAAATCACAATGAGATAAACCATTTCACTCCCACTAGGATGGCTAAGGTTTAAAAGAAAAAAAAAAAAAAACAGAAAATAAATGTCGGTGAGGATGTGGGGAAACTGGAGCCCTCATCCATCGCTGGTGGGAACGCAAGATGGTACAGCCATCACGGAAAACAGCGCGGCAGTTCCGCAAAACTAAAAACAGAACTACCGTACGACCCAGCAATTCCACTCCTAAGTATACACGCAAAAGACTTGAAAGCAGAGACTCAAACAGATACTTGCATACCAATGTTCACTGCAGCACTATTCATGATAGCCAAAAGGTGGAAACTACCTAAATGCTCATCAACAGACGAATGGATAAATAAAATGTGGTACAGACGTACAGTAGACTACTACTCAGCCGGTATGAGAAATGAAGTATTGATACATGCTACAGTATGGATGGAGCTTGAAGACATTACGCTGACCAAAAAAGTCAATCACAACGGACAAATACTGTATGACCTCACTTCTATAAAAAGACAAGAAAAGGCAAATATATACAGAACAAAGTTTATTAGTGGTCACCAGGCATGTGGGGAGGGAAAAAAGGTTAGCGGTGATAGAAAAATCGCACTGATTAAAGGCAGGCTTGCACGGCCAATAACTGTAAATGCTGTCGATAAATTAAACACTTGCAAACAGTTGAACTGGCAAAAGTTGTATGGTAAGATATGTCTATAACAATGACAAAAAAAGAGTAGCTGCTGAGGTGGCTTATGCACAACCAAATACTTCATGGGATTTTGTTCTTGGTTTGGAGGTTTAGGGTCATGGTTTCACGGACATTCTGGTTAATTGGCCTAATAATGTGTTTAGTGCTTCTGTTCTATCCCCTAGTTTGCTGCATAGTGCCTGGGGTCTCAAAAGCTTGCAAGCAGCCATCCAAGGCACAACAACTGGCCTCTATTCACCCGGAGCAAGAGATGAAAGAAAGTCAGGAATAGGAGGATATGGAATATGTGGCTAACTGTCTCCATGAGACCAGGCTAGATGGTGCCAGGCTACCATTACTTAACATTTCTATCAAAGATTCCACAGAAGGATGCTGATCAAAAGGGAGAAAATGTAGAACAAAATTTTTAATTCTCATGGACTCTAGACTTTCTGGAGCCATGGAGGGTGGATGAATCCCTGAATCTATTGCCCTGATATAATCTTTCAACCTTAAACCAAAAATGTCCCATGAAGTAATCTTAAAACTGAACAACAGTTTAGCTTAACTCGTAAAAAAAAAAAAAAAAAAAAAAAAGTCTGCCTTGAGCACTGTGCTCTTATAATAACTATATATACGGGATCAAATTGACAACAGCAACTTGAAAGATTAGATAGGAACCTTAAGGGCAATGAGCTTATGTAAATGAGGGAGGAACAACTCAGAAAAGGAAGGTGAGGATGACTGTAAAGCTCAAATAATGTAATCAATGTTACTAAATTATACATGTAGAAACTGTTGAATTGGTATATGTTTTGCTGTATATATTCTCAACAATAACAACAAAATAAGATGTAGAAGAAAAAAGGGCAAGAAAGCAAGAAAATGAGAAGCTAAATCAGAAATAAATGCAGATTTTCATTCTAAAGTGTGGTTAATGGTGGCAGCCCGGTAAACTGAAAGCAGAGGGGCCCAAGGTGATATAGTAAACCAAACCAAACCCGTTGCCATCTAGTTGATTCCAACTCATAGCAACCCTATAGGACACAGCAGAACTGCCCCATTGGGTTTCCAAGGAGCAGCTGGTGAATTCAAACTGCTGACCTTTCAGTTAACAGCCAAACTCTTAAAAACTGCTTCATCCTGGGCTCCAAGGTGATGTAGTAATCCCAGTTAAATCTGCCAAGTTACTTATCAACTCGATTCCTTATAAAAATACACAAAAACTCTGTTGGCAGAAGGCCAAGAATTTAGAGACCTACAAAGCACAGAGGAAAGAAGAGACTGAATTCTCCAGAACGGGAAAAAATTCTAGAAACCCACAAAGGTTCTCAAAGTGTCTGGGACATGGGTTTGAGTGTCCACCCCAATTGGGAGGATAAGACTCCTAAAATTACCAGTGGGTAGGAAAACTGTGGTTAGGGTACAGCCGTCAGGAATAAACCTAATAAAGACCAGATAAAAAGTTTTAATCTCACTAAAATCAAACAATAATGTTAACACAAAAAATAAAGTATCAATAATGTTCAGAATCCTAAATCAGTCACATAGGTAATACTGTTATTTTCAATACAGTACTAATTCTTGGTCTTAGAAACTTTACAGAAATTCTGTCTCCTGCAGTTTAAAAGAAATAATTCAAAGTTTAACTGTTTCACGTATCATACACACCAAGGGTGTGTGTGTGTGCATGTGTGTGTGTGCGTACACACATCCGCGCATGTTGGCTCTTTCATTCAGAAATAAGAATTCAACTTGATTTGTGATGACATGTTCTAAATTCACAAATATACTGGGGTTTATTTCTGAGTTGTCCTGCTAGATTAACCTGTCTTTTTTAATACCTGAATATTGTTTCACTTAATACAGTTTACAGTATCAACTAATATCTGGTGATGGCAGACCTCCTTCTTTCTTTTTGTCTATTCTTACTTGCTTTACTTGCTTAGTCTCTAGGAAAACTGTAGTTAAAAACATTTGGTCAATTTCTAAAAAGAAGTCCCTTTTGGATTTATATTGAAAAAGTATTTAACGAAAGTATAATAACTTTATTTATCAAAAGAATTAACATGTTAATACATCATGTGTTCATCCAGGTAAACAATTGATTCTTTCTGTCAGGCACATCTGTTGTATTTATTTCCCCAATAACCTCCTCCTGACTTACACTATTTCCTCTCACTTTATTTTGGGAACATCTCCTCCCTCCCTATACATTCTATGTGAGTCTGACAGGCTTTCAATTATGCTGCTCCCTGACTCCCTCAGTAACTAATTGAGGGGTGGGGTAGATCACCCAAGCCTGGATAGTCACAGGTCTTCCCCAGTATTTTTCATACTGAAAGCAAAGAGAACAGCTCTTTTTTCATCTTAGATTGCATGTATCAATCCATGCAGGTGCCTGAAAAAATGCAGCTCATGCCCTAAGGAAAGCACAGAAAAGAGAAAGAATTCTGGGAGTGGCAGGCCCCTGGTTCTACTCCCGGTAATCTCACATCAATCAGGATTCTACAGCTGTGAATTGCTTCAGTGTCCTTCCGGCAAATTTTTTCAGTTTACAATAATTTATGTCAAGTTTCTGTCACCTGCCACCCTGTATTCAAGACTTTTATTTCCTTCAGTAAAATTGTAAATTATTTTTATCCTAAAAAAAGTTAGTAAATTTCTTCCCTGAGCATTTGTATGCTTGCCTGGTCTTGTTAATAGACTACATTTTTAGATTATATTTTTTAGATTATTATTACTGGCATATAAGAAAGCTATTCATTTACTTACTAAATTTACTAAACTCCTACTCTTACAGAAAAAAAAAAAAAAAAACCCGCTATGGATCACACTAGCATATTATCCAGTATAGTCCTAGAAGATGAGCCTCCTAGGCTGGAAAGCACTTAAAATAAATACACTGTGGCTCCAACAAGTGACTGAAGTATACCAAGGATCCTAAAAATGGTGCAGGACCAGGAAACTTTTCATTCTGTTATTCATGGGGTCCCCATGAGTCCCAGCCAACTTGACAGCAACTAACAACAAGCAGCTACTATGTGCTCTTCTGTTCTTTGCAATAGCTTTTTGAGGTGGCTATTACCACCCTCATTTCAGGAAGAAGGAAAATGAGGCCCAGGGATGTTAATTACCAGATCTGTCTAATTCTAAAACCCAAACTCTTCACACTCTACTTCATTTTCATTCAAGCAACATTGTCTCTATTCCGGACTACTACAACATTTACTTTTTTTATAAAACATTCTCAGATTACTAAAAAAAAAAGGTGTTAACTTTTCTCCTTTATCAGTCTCTAATCTATATGTCTCAACTGACTTTACCTCAGTATTTAAAAATAAAATTAACTTTCGTATATAAAGATGAGTACAAGAATAAAGGCATTTGGAGCTGTCGAATCTGTTTTAAACTGATAATGTATTTTCTGCACCCTTCTCCCATACTATCAATTTACACATCCTTAACTCAAGTCCAGGCTAGGCTTAGATCTTTTAGTGACTTGTCCCCAGCCCTCATGCCCTCCAAGTGGTTAAGTGGTTGATTTTATTATTAAAATGCAGGTCACTAGACCGAAAATAATAATAAATCTGCTTACCAAAGTAAGTACAGAGCTACCTCCATTACTTTTCAAAGGACAGACAAAACAAACATCTCACAAGTTTGAAACTCCTGCCCAAAAAAAGGTTAGAGAGACCATGAAAAAAATTGTTTTTCTATCCCTGAAATAAATTTACCAATATAGAATGTGACGGAACTTTTCTAATCTCGACTGGGTTTTTTGTCCATTCACAAAAGGACAGCTCCTAAGTTTTTCACATTTTCTCCAAGTTTGGGCAGAACGCCTCTGCCTATTTATAACTGGAAAATTCCCTTTAAATGACCTGTAATATATTATCTGATTTGGTTTAATTTTTTGGACAATAAGCTTCTGGAATTTAAAAAAAAAGTACGTACGTGTATACGTATATGTATCTGTATCTATAAACCCATTGCTGTCAATTACAACTCCTAGCAACCCTATATATATATATATATATATATATATATATATATATATTTATACACACATACACACATAAGTGTGTACACACACATACATTTAGAGAGAGACCTTCTTCCACTCATGAAACCCTCGTAGTGTAGTGATTAAGAGCTATGGCTGCTAACCAAAAGGTCGGCAGTTGGAATCCACCAGGCACTCCTTGGAAACCCCATGGGGCAGTTCTACTCTGTCCTCTAGGGTCACTATGAGTCGGAATCGACGCGAAGGCAGTGGGTTTAAGGGCAAAGGAGTATTTCTTCAGCTTCTAGACTTCCCCTGGGAGTTCAGAGGATAGAGAATTTCTCATTGCTGTTCTGGATTTTAAACAAGTACTATATCCTAAACAACTGGGAAATATCACTGGCCTCGGAGTATGACTACGTACTTATCAACAGTGCAGTTATTAACTGCAGTTAACAGTGCAGACAGAAGTATAGTATATACACTAGTCACTGGTTACTAACTCAGCTTGGGAACTCACTTCTTCCAATTCCCTTACACCCTTCCCCCCCTTTTTTAACTGTGATGAATATATAACAAAACATCTATTTCAACATTTCTTACATGCTGTGACTTTTACAAACATCATGTTGTTCAACTATCACTACTATCCGTTTCCAAATTTTTCCATACACTCTGACCTCTCATAAATTACTGTTATTCACAACTACAGTTAATCATGACATTCACTGCCAATTTTGAGGTTACCCTTTTGCCTCAAGGAACACCGTATGAATAACCAGGGTACTATTTGCAATAACGCGACTGCGTACTCAGAAAAGGTCATTAAATTGCGCTACACTATTTTAACTGACACCAATCACGCTAGGCAGTATGCTGCCCTTTACTCTAAAATCATAAACAAGACATTAAAACGAAGCCATCTTTGCATTACTGAGAACCCTATTCTGAGTACTTTGTATTTTCTCATTTTCAGACTATCAAAACACTCCTAGCAAAGTGGGAAGAAGCTAAGGGGAAAACTTTAGAATTTTCCAAGGGACTGAATAATTACGAAGCTGAAAAGAAAACAGAATTTTTAACTCCAGTTTGCACTAAGACCGCTAGATAAGGATCTCCGCAGTATTGCTCATTCTGAAATTCCTGAACATCTTAAGACACACCACTTCGTTTAATAAGGTTTAAGAAGAGAGGGAAAACAGAAGAAATGCCACGTTCTATCAGTGTAGTGGTTTAGATTTTACTGTCATTGTCATTTTGCCATAGTTTTTAAAAAACGAGTTACAACTACATATTTTTATAAATCAGCTTTGTAGATCCCTGGAATAACAAGATACACAATCCATTTGGAATACTGGATAAACCCAAACCCTCTGCCTTCAAGTCAAATTCCGACTCATAGCGACATGTTCGGAGAGAACCGAACTGCCTCACTGGGTTTTCAGGGCTGTAAATCTTATGGGAAGCAGACTCCCAGAGCTTTCTCCCCAGGAGCGGCTGGTGGGTTCGAACCGATGACCTTTAGGTTAGCAGCCCAGCGCTTAACCACCGTATCTCCAGGACTCCTTGGAATACTGGATAACTAGCGTTTAAGCGATTAACAGTTTAGGAAAGGATTTTACAGCCAATCCAAATATGAGTTCTCTGAAGAGCTGCTTGACGCCTTCCGTTTCTGTCACAAGATTTGGGCTGTGCCTGGTTCCAAGGCTCAAGGAGCCTGACAGTAAGGATGATGTTTGGGGACAAACTGCAATGTCCTCCTGCATTTGCTCCTGTACTCGCACCAGCAACACAAACCAGCACGTACCGGGAGTACCCGGCTCTGACGACACACCGGGGATGGAAACTGAACCTGCCATCCCAAGAGGTGGCAGCTGCAACGCCACAGCCCGGATCCCAGGTTCGCCCGGATCCCAGGTTCATCCGTCTCAAGCCCCGAGGACCACCTCAGGCTTCCTCCGCGCCGCTCCTCCCGCCCTCCTCCCACCACCGTTCGAAGGCGCAGCTGTCCGGCGGCCCCGAACCCGAAGCCCGGGCGGCCGGGCTAGGGCGCCTGAGCCGGGCCGCCCATCCATCCTAGCCCCACACATCGCCGCCTCCCCTGCCAACGCGCTGCTTACGCCGCGGTGGGGTCCGCGTCCGGCTCACCTGGGGGCCGCAGCCTTAGCAGCTCACAGGCATGTCACCGGCCCGCAACGACCAGCCGCGCGAGCGGGGCGAACAGGCAGGCGCCCCTCCCGCACCGGACCCCAGCCCTCCCCCCTCCCCACCCGCGGCCCTCCCCGCCCTGCCCACCCCCTCGCCTTCCGCCCACCCCCTCGCCTTCCGCCGCAGCAGTTCTAGCCCGCGACACTGCCTACTCCCCACGCCTCCCACTCACTCTCGCGAGAGGGTGGTGCGCCTCTCGCGAGAGCAACTGTGGCCAAGCCCGCGCAAAAGTGGGTGGGCTTTAAAAAAGGAAAGGAGCAACAAGGAAAAGCCTTCCCACGTGCTCGTAGACAGCTCCGGATCGGCCCCACCGTTCACGTGACGCCCAGGCGTTCTCCCCATTGGCCGGAACCCGTTCGGCCGTGGGGGCTTTAACTCGAGGCCGACCTACGAACCAGCGCCGGACGTCTTGCGCGCTTCCTGATGTGTTGCCCTGGAAACGGTTTAACCCTTTCTTCTGGGAGCATAACCACGCCTCGGCTAGCTCCGCAGGTCTGGTTTCAGGCCCTGCCTCTTTTCCCTTCGACCCCATAGTCTTACCGCCTGAGGCCAGCTGGACTTTTTCTTCGCCTCAAGGCCCGCTTTGCTTTCTTCTGAAGCTCTGAGCCCTTCCCAAGGCAGCAGCCCCACCAGATCTGACGGGCCTTACTTGGCCCATCCTTTCGGGATGACTCCGCCCCTTCTCCCTGCATCTCTGGGGAGGACCACTCACAGCACATCAGGCCCTCGGCCCTCTCCGCGCCGCAGGAATTAGCATCAAGGGCTCCCAGGCCCTAATGCTCACCTCTTCGGTTTTACGTGGTTTGGGAAGCGGAAAGGAAAGCTTTGGCTCGGAGAAGCCTAGCACGAGATGAAAAGCTAGGGCGCTGATTATGTCCACTTAGAAGCGGCAGGGCCGGTCAGGTTGCGCTGTCTGGGGCGCCTGTTCCTCAAGGGTGAAAATACCAGATAAGATGAGAAAGACGTGTTTAAGTGTATCCTCCTTGAGTCAAATGCTGCCCTGTTTGGAGGACAGGGCCGGGGGAGATGCATTCATATGTACATTCTTCAACAGATTTTTGTTGAGCTCCTGCATTTATTTTAGGCACTACTCTAGGCTGTCGACTGAGCATCGATGAAGATAAATAGTGTACGTTCCAGGGAGCTTACGGGGGTGTCGGGGATACTTGACGTTTTGCTCTGCGCGAAGAGCAGTTTGGTGATGTGACGGTGATTGTGATTGGGTGGCTATTTCAGGTAAGGCCCTTCAGGAAGGAGACAGTTAAGCAGCGATTTAAGTAACCGTGATGCAAAAATCGGAGGGAAGGGCATTCCAGGCACAGGAAACCGGTAACACCAAGGTCCAAAACTGGGACTTATTCTGGTGCGTTCAAGGGAGGGGGGAAAAAAAAAAAGAATGGAAGAGGAAATGAGTTTGGGGATATAAACAAACATGGACCAGATCCTGTACGGCTTTGTAAGCCCAGAAAGTAAAGAGAGTTTATTCTAAGTGCAATGGAAAGCACTGGAGGGTTTTATGTAGGGGAGCGACACGTATGGTTTACGTTTTTTAAAAAAAACTCTTCCCTGCAGAGAATGGACGTTAAGGAGGCCAAAGCGAAAGCAGGGAGATCAATTAAGAGACATGTAGTACAGGTGAGAAACAATCGGTAAAGACTTAATTTCCAATGACCTTGCCATTGTCTCCTAAAATCTATTAGGTCAGAACTCTGGTGTTTGCCACCTTTGTTAAAAATACCTGGATAAATCATGACGTATTGCTATTTAAGGAAGCCCTGGCCTTTTTTTTTTCTCTGGTGGTGGAGTGGTTAAGTGCTAGCTACTAACCTGAAGGTTTATGGTTGGAACCCACCAGCCACTTTGCAAGATAAAGATGTGGCAGTCAGCTTCCGAAAAGATTACAGTCTTCGAAACCTGATGGGGCACTTCTGCTCTGTCCTGTAAGGTCGCTAGGAGTCAGAATTGCCTCTACTGCAACAGGTTTGGTTTTTTAGTTTGGTATTGCTGTTTAATTACAGAAAGATAAGTGGGAGTTTTTTTTATTGGGAAATGAATGGCCCAAAAGGAAGGGCCACATTTTTCCCTTGGTTTCTTCCTTCCATTTATACCACATAGATAACCACGTCTTCTGTCCATACTTAAAATCAGTTCTGAGAAAAAGTAACATAAAGTGAGGTCCAATGTAGATGGCTGTTCCTAAGTGTAAGGTTTGAGAATATTGGAGGCTGAAGGCTGGAAAATCATGAGGGTGTTTCACTACAAGACAGAAATCGGGAGACTTGAATTCCAGCTCCAGGCCGGTCATTACCTAGTGACTCAACTAAATCAAGATACTTTATCATCACTAGATCTCAACTTCCTCATTCAGCAACCAAGGCAGTTTAACTAGCCTACACACAAAGTCGTCAAGCCTGGATTACACTTTGGCACTCTCACGCAAGTAGGACAGAAGCAGGAAAGGGAAATGAAATGAATCTTCATAAAAAACCTCACAGAGCCGGCAGCACAAACCAAATAAAATTGGACACACACGCACGCAAACACACACCCCGGCTGAGGAACTATGAAACTGATTAATACAGATACCAGGCGTGCTTCCCTAAGAAACCTTGGCCTTCTCCGAGTGTGAAAACGGAAGTATTGCCACCTGCTCAACCTCATATTCCGTTTCTCTGAAGCTATTTTAAACCAATGTATTGCTTAATAAATAATGATTCACATGTTCCTAATCAGGGCTAAAAAAATAGATAGAAAATAAATATTAAATAGGTCTGAGGCAATATCTTAAAAGAACACCTTAATTTTAATGAAACCAAAATTTCAACAAATATTGTAGGGTCACTTACTAAAAGCAAAATGATTTTCTTTGAAGATAGTATTTTAGCAAATTAAGACCATTGTTTCTGTGTCTTCTGCAGCCCTCAGTGTGATGAACTGAAACAGCTGCTTGGTACTGTAAATTTAGATGAAGGGTGGGCTCGACTGTACGTTTCTAGCTTGTGTTAGAGCTGTAAGTCCTCCCAGCTCGCTCTAGCAAGACAGCCATTGTGGTCTCCTGTGCTATAATTATTTGAAGTACAACGAATATATAAAATGAGAAGAAATTTAAGATTAATGAGTTCCATGTCTATAGATGTCCCTGGCTCCTGCATTCTTTTTGGTTTTTCTTAAGAAAAAAAAAAACAGCTTCATTGAGATATAATTCACAGGTCATACAATTCACCTATTATTTAAAGTGTAAGTCAATAGTTTTTAGTATATTCACAGAATTGTGCGACCATTACCACAATCTAAGTTTAGATCATTTTGTCCCCCATCCCCAATAGCAGTCAACTCCCTTCCTCTTCAGCCCTAAGCACTCACTGAGCTACTTTGTTGTTGACTGCATCTCTATAAATTTGCCTATTCTGGACATTTCTTATAAATGGAGTTATATAATATGTCAATCACAAATATCAGAACTTTTTTCTTTTTTTTTTTTGCTATATACTATCCCATTGTATGCATATACCATATTTTATTTATCCATTGAGCAGTCAATAGACACTCGAATTGTTTCTACTTTTTGGGTATTATGAATAATGCTGCTACGAACATTCACATACAAGTATTGTGTAGATGTTGTTTATTTTTTTTTAGTACTTTATATGTTGTTGGGTGCCATCGACTCAATTTTCAACTCATAGCGACCTCATGTGACAGAATAGAACTACCCCATAGGGTTTTCTAGGCTGAGCCCTGGTGGCACAGTGGTTAAGAGCTCAGGATGCTAACCAAAAGGTCAGCAGTTCAAATCCACCAGCTACTCCTTGGAACCCCTATGGGGCAGTTCTACTTTGTCCACTAGGGTCACTATGAGTTGGAATCAATGGAAGAGGATTTGGAATCTTTATGGGAGCAGATAGCTAGGTGTTTCTACCATGGAGCTGCTTTCTACCATGAACCACCAACATTTTGGTTAGCAGTTGAGCACTTAACCATTGTGCCACCACGGCTCCTTATAAGTCATTAAATTCATCTAGTTCACAAAGTCCATATTCTCCTAGCAGTTACTTTGTTTCTAGACTTTGTCTTTTTACGTGCTGCTTGAAGTATCTGTACTCTATTCCCAAAGGACTGACACGTCTTCTCAGGCAACTCATATCTTACCATGTCACTACCCCCCACACACTTAAACTCTTTCAGTGACTTATAGCTCTCCCCATGATGTGCCTTTTTCTTCTACTCTCAACATTCTCCACCTCAGACTGTCTTCTTTTCATTTTCTCAAAACTGGGCCACCCTCCCCCTGCCTCAGAGCCTTACCACAAGCTGTTCCTTCAATATGGAATGGCACATAGTGGGCACTCAGTAACTATCCACTGAATAAAAGAATGAATAAATGAGGACAAGATGATGCTTCAAGGGTTCTCAAGCTGTCAGCTTCAGCTGTCCCTACCCTCCAGGGTGTTATGAATCGGATCAGTTGACTACTGCTGTCACACCTGGCCTCTAGACTTCCACCAAGTCCATGACTGTCAACATATGGGTAGAAAAGTCTGCTTTTCAAAAAAGTATGCTTTTATTAAAACGGAAACCCTGGTGAGATAGTGGTTAATAAAAGCACCAAAGGGTCAGCAGTTCAAATCCACCAGGCACTCCTTGGAAACTCTGTGGGGCAGTTCTACTCTGTCCTACAGGGTCACTATGAGTAGGAATCGACTCGAAGGCACTGGGTTTTTGGGTTGGGTTTTATTAAAACATTATAATGCAAAGATGTGTTGAAATTAACAGTATTAACCACTTATCCAACACTTTGTGAATATATCAGCTTAAAAAAGGGGGTCTAAGTAAAAGAATTGTTGTCGTTGGGTGCCATCGAGTCAATTCCGGTTCACAGTGACCCTAAAGGACAGAGCAGAACTGCCCCATACGGTTTCCAAGATTGTAGATTGCTACATCTGTGTCTCACGGAGCCGCTGGTGGATTTGAGCCACCGACTTTTTGGTTAGCAACCAAGCACTTAACCACTGTGCCCCTAATTTAAGAATAACAGGTATAATTAATAGTCTTTTTGCAAGTCAGGTGGTTTCCAGCTGTTTGCTTTTAGTGAAATTGAAGGAGAGCCTAATTGAGTTTCCACTAATGGATCATTAAAAATAATTTTGGTGAACTATTTGGATTTTTGGCATCTAGCTGGGAAATAGTTCAAAAAATTGCATGACACTGCTATTAGAAACCTCTATCCCCTTCTATTTAGTTCTGTGTACATGGTTTCTCAGAGTCTACGGGTATACAGTGAAGACTAGGAATGGGGTGATGCTGGAACCTATCTCATTATAGCAATCAGTAATACCCATCTGTGGATACATGAACTAATTTTTTAAAAGTTACTTGCATCTCATTAAGAAAAGCACTTCAATAAAATGTACATGTTATGTTTAATAATTATGAAACTTTACAATATACTTACATTGTTTTGTGCATTTGAATTCTAGTATAACTTGTAGGGCTAATTCAATCTAGAAGGGGGTTCTAACGTGCCTTACAGCCGTGGAAAATTAAAAAGCCTTTTTATTTTTGTACCGATTTTTTTGTAACAGAGAAGTATGAGAGTGGGCAATTAAAAAAAAAAAAACCTTGAAATATAGAAAGTAATTATATTAGGACAAAACTGTGGGGGAACAATGAAATGGAAATGTAAGATTACGGAGAAACAAATTGAATATCCGCCATTAAAGAAGTGTTCAGTGAATTATTTTTTAAAGGATAACGGTAGCACATCATGAGGACTGCTTCGCACATCTCCAGGGAGCTTGATTTGCACGGAATGCAGAGTGACTGGTGCCCTGCATATTGCTGTAGTATTTTTATTCCACTGGATCTTTTGAAAGCTTAATATTTTACTTAACATTTTTAGTATTTACAACATGGCGGATATGCCATCTGTTGTTATAGATTGAATTGTGTCCCCCAAAAATGTGTGTCAACTTCGGTAGTCCATGATTCCCAGTGTTGTGTGACTGTCCACCATTTTCTCATCTGATGTAATTTTCCTATGTGTTGTAAATGATGTTAATGAGGTGGAATTATTGGCATTTATGTTAATGAGGTAGGACTCAATCTACAAGGATATAAAAGAGAGAAGCAAGCAGAGAGACGGGACCTCATACCACCAAGAAAGCAGCGCTGGGAGCAGAATGCGTCATTTGGATCCGGGGTTCCTGCTCAGAGAAGCTCCTAGACCCAGAGAAGGTTGATGACAAGGACCTGCCCCCAGGGCCGACAGAGAAAGCATTCACCTGGAGCTGACGCCCTGAATTTAGACTTCTCTGTTTCTTGAAGCCAGCCACTTGTGGTATTTCTGTTTCAGCAGCACTGGATGACTAAGACACCATCCTTTGCAATGGTATAACCTGTGGTGCATAATTTTATGTCAATTTAAAATGTGAGAAGGGGTACTTAGTTTAAAGCATTTCCCCAGAGGGTGATGCTGAGTACTAGTGCTATTGCACATTCTCCCAGAGAGGCAGGCCTGGTAAAGGAGCCTACAGCCGGGTTTGGGACTGTGGGCTCTGTGCACACCATTCCTGAAGGTAACCACAGTGTATCCTGTGTTATGGGTTGAAATTGTGTCCCCCCAAAATGTGTGTCAACTTGGCTAGCCCCCTGATTCCCAGTATTGTGTGATTATCTACCATTTTGTCATTTGATGTGATTTTCCTATAGGTTGTAAATCCTACCTCTATGATGTTAATGAGCAGGATTAGAGGCAGTTATATTAATGACGCAGGACTCAGTCTACAAGATTGGTTGTATTTTGAGTCAATCTCTTTTGAGATGTAAAAGAAAAGCAAGCAGAGAGAGAGGGAACCTCATTGCCACCAAGCAAGAAGAGCCAGGAGTGTGCATGTCCTTTGGACCTGGGGTCCTGCACAGAGAAGCTCCTAGACCAGGGGAAGACTGATGACAAGGACCTTCCCCAGAGCCAGCAGACAGAGAAAACCTTCCCCTGGAGGCAGCAGCCTGAATTCGAACTTCTAGCCTCCTAGACTGTGAGAGAATAAATTTCTGTTTGTCAAAGCCATACGCTTCTGGTATTTCTGTTATAGCAGCACTAGATAACTAAGACATCCTATGTTCTGTATCCCTTCCATGTGGGAGATCCAGGTTTGATTCCCAGCGAATGCAACTCATGCACAGCCGCCATCCAACTGTCAGTGGAAGCTTGGGTGTTGCTGTGATGCTGAACAGGTTCCAGTAGAGCTTCCAGAATAAGACAGACTAGCAAGAAAGGCCTGGGATCTACTTCTGAAAACAAGCCAATGAAACCCTATCGGTCCTAACAGTGCTATCCCCAATCAGTCACGGTGCAGAACCGAGCGTTGTTTTGTTGCTTTATGCACGGGGTCTCTACGTTCGGGCTGACTCTGTGGCAGCTAACAACAACATACACCTTCCATTCCTAGAAGTCTTCAGTAGCATCTTAATAACTGTTACAGGCCAAATCTGTGCTCTGCTTAGGGGAATTAATGGAAAGGCCTGCCCCGTACTTGGGGTGGTATAGCAAGGGGTATCTGCCTTTACTCACAGAAGCCAGAATCTGGGTGGCAGTGGGGGTCATGGGGGGGTGGTGTTCCTAGGAGCCAGAGTAGCAATTGCAGGGCAGAGAACATAGTGTGCCTAAGACAGTGCCTGGGAAACCCTCATGTGTCCCAGGGGGAAGCTTAGGGACTAATTTCTAGCAATCAAATTGATGGTGTGTCCAGCACTGTAATTTTGGTATCTAATGGAAATAC
Source organism: Elephas maximus indicus (assembly GCF_024166365.1). Taxonomy (NCBI): domain Eukaryota; kingdom Metazoa; phylum Chordata; class Mammalia; order Proboscidea; family Elephantidae; genus Elephas; species Elephas maximus. The sequence goes on from NC_064832.1 coordinate 38,928,180, forward strand.
ACAGCATGGACAGCAACTAACAACAACGATGGAAATGTTACTTTCATTTTTAGATGTAGTCTGATGGGACCAAGCTATTTGGGTTCTAAACACTTGAAAGAATTATGACCTAGCGAGGCTGAGTGACTTGTTCTACATCACGTGGTGCACTAAATGTCATAGTTCAGACTAAAATTAGCTGGTGACACCTGGTTCTACCTTTCAATGAATCTGAGCATACTACACAAAGCTAGCCTCTCAACTTAATCCCGCTGATGGCCTTTTGACTACAAAGGCAGGCGTCATCTTTCCCCAGGAGATTTGGGGCTTTACACTAGCAACCTCTGACAGCCAGGAGCAGATTCCATGTCTCTTCCTGTTCGAGAACTTGAATCTCCCTTTGGCCCACTTGCTAAATTCCTGTTTCCTGCCTGAGTGATGGCTCCAGCTGGCAGTTCATTTGTAAAAAGAGATAATGTTAATCCTTATTTTCCACATCGCTCATTTTTTTGGATTTTTTTCTGGTTGTGAGTTAATACATATTATATAGAAAATTGGAAAACACAGGAAAAGGTAGTGAAACAGACCACCTTTTTTTGATGGTTGCTTTACATGCATTATTTAATAGTACGTAAATCAAAATCATAATTTCATCAGTCATTTAAATGATGTGTAAAAATGCTTTTTAAATTTAAGGGATGATGTATTTAATTCATAATTTTAAAAGCACATATATTACATTACGGTCTGTTGTACAGTGTGTACCTTATAGACTTACCATTGTGAGTCTCTTGAAAGAAACTCATTTTAACCACTCTTATAACATGATATCTTGTAATGTTTTAAGGTGTAGTAAACACCCCTCCCCAAAAAAGAAACCCAAACCTGTTGCCACTGAGTCAATTCCAACTCACAGCGACACTGTAGGACAGAGCAGAACTGCCCCGTAGCATTTCTAAGGAGCAGCTGGTGGATTTGAACCACTGACCTTTTGGTTAGCAGCAGAGCTCTTAACCACTGTGCCTCCAGGGCTTCAAGATATAGTACGTGCTCATTAAATGCTCAATAAATTCTAAAACCATGGCTATGCTTATTAGTAAATAGTACAGGTGATAATTCATAAGTGCCACTTCAATTAAAGACCTGCTGAATTTGCAAAATAAATCTGAGCTCTATTATTATATACCATACTCAACTATAATGATTATTCTGACTTAAGTTATCATAAACCAGTTGCCATTGAGTTGACTCCAACTTTTAGCAGCCCTATAGTACAGAGTAGAACTGTCCCATAGGGTTTCCAAGGAGTAGCTGGTGGGTTTGCACCAGCGTATATATTTTTTTATATATATGAAAAGTTAAGTAAGTCAGTTATTTAGCTGTGACTATGATGATTTAGGAGCCCTGGTGGTGCAATGGTTAAAAACTTAGGTGCTAACCAAAAGGTCATCAGTTGAAATCCACCAGCCACTCCTTGGAAACCCTATGGGGTAGTTTTACCCTGTCCTATGGGGTCTCTATGAGTCAGAATGAACTTGATGGCAACAGGTTTTAAGAAAACATAATATATAATTATCTGAAATTTAAAAACAAATAATCATGCCTAAATGTAACACTTTGTAAGACAGTTTCATTAAATATCATTGCCCAACTGATTTAAGATGGTTGGTATGCCATTAGTTATGAAATAGAAGCATGAAGTTGTACAAAAAAAACTTATGTTAGAGACACTACTAACTCAAAGCATGAATGTTATCAAGCATTTCAAAAGCATTTAGTGTAAGTAAATGGAAAGACAATTTAATCTACAAAAACTAAAATTTATATGCAAAAACATCTTTTGTACACTGACTGCTCTGGCAGAGATCAGAGTAGAGGGTCCCAGACAAAGCTAGAGAAAAATGTAGAACAAAATCCAAATTCACACACACACACAAAAGGCCAGGCTTACTGGTCTGACAGAGACTGAAGAAACCCCAAGAGTATGGCTCTCAAATACCCTTTTAACTCAGTACTGAGGTCACTCCTGAGGTTCACCCTGCAGCCAAAAATTAGGCCAGTCTATAGGCCAACAATAACACACATGAGGGACATGCTTCATAGTTCAATCATGTATACGAGACTAATGGGCACACCAGCCCAAAAGCAAACACGAGAAGACAGGAAGGGACAGGAAAACAGGACGAATGGAAACGGGAATCTGGGGTGGAGAAGGAGAGAGTGTTGACACATCACAGAGTTTGGCAACCAATGTCACAAAACAATTTGTATATTAATGTTTAATAGAAAATAATTTGCTCTGTAAACTTTCACCTAAATCACAATTAAAAAAAAAAAAAGTGTTTTGCAAAAGGTGAAATAGACTTCCTTTTCATGTGAGCCAAGAGCACGCATGCTTACTACTTTAAAAAGGTATTAGATGACTTCCCCTGGCTTATGTATCTAAAGGGCAAGAGAAGTCCTTTGAATCTTGTCATAACTTTATGACAAGATAAGCAGATCCTAGAACAAGTTGTTCCTGGGTCTATCAATTCCTTGTTGCTTGACTGCTTTGCTTTTCAAATGAAACATTAACATGCAGGTAAGAGCATCCTTGGTATTTATTGCTTGACTCACATCAAATTCAACAGAAATATCTTTATGTGATTAGATCTTTTAAAGGAGAAAATACTCATGCATGTGAAATATAAAAATCACATGCATTCTTCTGGTCCAGAAAGTCATTAAACACTGGTAAAAATCTAGGCTGAAAAGTAGCAGAACCTTAAAGATACTTTGCAGGTAACAACATAGGTAAAATGCTTCTTCACACGCACATCCATTGCCATAGAGTCGATTACAACTCAAATGTTTCCCAGTTTTTAGGAAATCCCTATTCTATTTGGGATTTTAAGCCATAAACTCTACTAGAGAAGTCTAGTGGCATGGCAGTTAAGTGCTTGGCTGCTAACCAAAAGGTTCGAGTCCACTAGCTACTCCTTGGAATGCCTATAGAGCAGTTCTACCCTGTCCTATAGGGTCTCTATGAGTCGGAATTGATTTGACTGCAATGGGTTTTTTTGTTCTGTTCTGTTTTGTTTTTCAGAGAGGTCCATCTGGGCCTCTACTAGTTTTGATCCTGATTTGTTTTGCTTTCCCAGCATCTTTGAGCATTGGTGGTTCAGTGGTAGAATTCTCACCTTCCATGCGAGAGATCTGGGTTTGATTTCCAGCCAAAGTACTTCAAGCAAGTAACCACTCATCTGTCGCTGTTGCTATGATGCTGAACAGGTTCAGAGGCGCTTCCAGAATAACACAAACTAGAAAGAAAGGCCTGGCAATCTGCTTCTGAAAGTCAGCCGATGATTATAGATCAGGGAGGTCCAATTCACAACTGATCATGGGGAAGGCGCAGGACTGGTTAGTGCTTTGGGTCCCCATGAGTTGGGAACCAACTTAATGGCAGCTAACAACAACAACAAACGTCCTTGAACATACTTGCTCCCCTGCCCCACAATGGCATTCAGAGAGGGTTCCTCAGAGCCAATCATGAGAACACCAAATAGACTACCATCTCCGGTTCACCCAGTTTCCTTCATCAGAAGGATGTGGCTACCAAAAATTAGCAAATGCAACCTTAGGCTATATGAACGAAAATACAAGGCTCAGAGCAAAAGAGGTGGTGGTCCTACTCTACTCTAAGATAATGAGGCCATACCTGCATTAACCAAATGAGATATGACCAGAGGTAAGGGTACCAGACAGTATGTCATATATGAAATTTAATCCGTTGGACCTAGCCCAAAGAAAGAAGGCTCAGAGGGATATCATAAACTGAAGTTGAAAGGCTATCACACAGGTGATGTCTTAGGCTTCCTCTGTTCTTCCAGAGGGAGGGGAGCAGACTTTGGTTCAAATATGGGGGAGGAGGGGGATAGTAATAAGCCTTGTCTTAAAATGGAATGAGTTGTCAATAGGCATCAAACATCAAGGCATCTATGCCATTTAGTAAAAAAATAAAATAAAAATTACTTTTCTAGAGTCCAAATTTATAATGTCCTAATCTTAACTAGATGGCAACGAGCAATCTCTTATTTAGGAGCCCTGGTTGCTCAATGGTTAAGCACTCAGCTGCTAACCAAAAGGTCCATCGTTCAAACCCACTAGCTGCTCCACAGGGGAAAAATATGGCAGTCTGCTTCTGTAAAGATTACGGCCTTGGAAACTCTATGGGGCAGTTCTACTCTGTCCTATAGGGTTGCTATGAATCGAAATTGACTCAACAGCAGTGGGTTTGGTTTTTTGTAATCTCTTATTTATTCCCTTGAGTTGGAATCACTTGATGACAACGGGCTTGATTTTTCTTGTAATCTCTTATTTTGTCATATTCTGTTCTTTTCTGTAGTTTGATTTTAGAATTCTTCCTTTTTAAATGTGTCTTTATCTCACATTTGACTGCACAGGTTGCCAGGCTTATCAGTCCCCGTAACAAGATTCTTACAAAGATCTTGTTATCTTGAAACAGCATGCCTGTAAAAATAAGAGTCCTACAGCGCTCCTGTTTACCAGTTTAAAAGCCCGAAATTTTCTTTCTCTTTTTCAGATGGTCAAGAGCTTTTCTGACATTGCCATTTAAACTCCTGACAAAAACCAGTTCTGATAAAACATCACACTGATTTTTGTACATGGCGTGAGGAAATGGTATTCTTCGAGAAAGAGAAGTCACAACCTTTTACAAGGTGTTGCTTGGGTTTTAGTGTCAAACCTGTACCCTTCAAACTTTAATATTAGTCTACATTTTTTATAACTTAAAAAAAAAAAATCTCATGGAAATTTCCAGCTCACTTTACTCTTTATGTAATTCTAAGTATTCTCAACTAAATTCCAGAGGGAAATGAAGACCTCAGTTGATAACTGCTGAAATGTACTTTATCCTGTCTGATCTTAATCATTGCTGCCCCTCCATACCAGCACCCACTGAAGTGCCTGCTTTCCTATCTGGTCTCTAGTTATGTGGTCAGTGCTGCTTCTTGCTACAGCATCCCCTTATTAAGACATGACTGGACAACGCCATCTTACAAACAGGGAGCTCTCTGCAGAAATGACGCTTGATTCTTGGATACCACACAGAATCTATTTGCCAGCCCCTTCTGCCAGGGTGTGGCAAATGCTTCCTCTCCTAGTTTTCAATGGTGTGATTTACTACCTCCTCCGGAGACAGGGTTTTGTGACACCACAAAGTTCCATCCTGTGATCCAGCTTGTACTGGATCTCTTATCTCTCATCCATGGGTGGCAATAACATGTAAGAGATCAAGCAAATCCTCTGCTTGCCCTCAGAGAGACGCCTTTAGCAGATGACTTGCATGTCATGGAAGATTGTCATGAATCCTGCCTTCTGCTCATAAGTTCACTTCAGCCTATCCTGCTTTTTTTGACTTGTAACTTTTGATAACACCTAGTCAAAAAGTTGGAAACCCTGGTGGTGTAGTGATTAAAAACTACAGCCGCTAGCCAAAAAGCTGGCTGGCAGTTCGAATCTACCAAGAGCTCCTTGGAAACTATGGGGCACTTCTACTCTGTCCTGTAGGGTTGCAATGCATCGGAATTGACTCAACAGTAACGGGTTTGGTTTTTAGTCAAAAAGTTAAAGTAATGGAATGGAACAATGTACAAAATATACACAGAACAAACACCTGTTGTGTAGCTCCCGCCAAGCATTCATTTTCCCTGGTCCGCCTTTATAATGGATTTCCTCACTAAGCTCCCTGCCTTTCAATAATATAATACCATCTTCATGGCTGTTCCAAAAACAAGTGGCTCACTTCCACTTATGTTAGGGAACCCAAACAGAAAACTTCAAGAGTCACGCTGGTCATATCCTACCTCCACAAAGGCATCAAGATTTCCCTGGTCTGAGGACCTCCCTATATTTATTTAGGGTGAACTTACATCCTGTTTTGCACACTGGTACACTCAATTTTTGCCTGTTGTTAGCACCTTATTTCTTTTGAAAAAAATCTCAGTTATCACAAGGATAACTGAGAGGCTTCCTCAAAGAAGCCAAAATGTCCTTCAAATGATATGTCAGCAGTGGCACCCAGGGACAACCTTACTATCATGTTACCAGTCTCAATAACATATTGGTAACTTGGTAGCTTCCTATAACCCTTCACAAAGCTAAACATTGCCGCTTCTCATCTTCTTATCATTATAGTCATCATATTGGTGATGGATAACTACAGCTCCTAAATACGCTCAAATTCTACAGTACACTTCTTCAGCCCCTCCTTCATCCTGCCAAATTCAACTACTACCCTTCATACTAGTCAAGGATATTTAGGAATATGTAGTTCTTGCCATACCAGATTATTGGCTCCAGTGGAAACAAATCCAATACTTCGACAAATGAAATACAACCAGAAGACCAACACTGAGACCCAGCCACTTCATCTCTGGCTACCATTTGGTGAAATTCCCCCTGCAGGATCCTTGGCTACTGCCCCAAGGGCTGATGCAGAGATCCATAATGCTAGGATTTCTACTGACACTTGGTCCCCAGAAAACACTTTAGGTAGGAAGTGGCATCACCTCCTATCCTCAGGAACCTGGCTCCCCCTGGGAATACCTGGAAAGATATTTGACAGGAAACCCTCATGGGATAAATTTCCCTAGCCTCTGACTCTAGCCCATCTCATGCTTCACCCATTGTCTTTGTTTCTGCAAAACCGACTTGACCACTGTGCTACTTGAAGGCAGGCAGGGACTGTGTCTTGTTTATCATTGAATCCGAAGGGTTTGTTACAGAATTTGGCAAGAGGAATCTAAAAAACAAGCACATTTCTTCTGTTCTACAATGTCTTTTAATTTTCTCTTTTCGTATGCCTGCCTTGGGCAGGTTTGTCCTGAGGAATGGGCATTCAGTGGAGTTGGAGGTGGAGGTCTGGGATCAGAGTCAGTGGCTTTGAAGATAATGGGAGCTTCAGATTGGGTGTGGTCCAATTGTTAAAATGGTTGAGCAAAGAGAGGGGTCTTGGAGAGAAGCAAGAAGCCAACCTAGGGTGAGCCAGAGGGAAATTTTCAGATAACAGAAGGTTCCAGATGTTCAAATGCAGAGCGGTTCAGGACACTTAAGACAAGGGGTCACTAACAGATGTTGCATTACATAAGGCAAGTAGCTTGGGGGCAGGTCTTCCTGGGTGCACACTTCAAGGACTCATGATGCCCCTGTCAACTCCAAGACAGAGGGCTCTATTTCCAAGATGTATTTTATCTCTAGGTCTAAGGAGTTAGGGAAGGTGATGAGAGATAGCAGTGTCCTTATAAATGGGTTTCTATTTTAAGGTCTGGATCTCAAGAGTGCTTAATTTGATCAGTCTGACACAGGTTAGGAAGGAAATCAGAAAGCTTTGCAAGTGCTGAGAACTGTAAATTTTCATCACTCTAAGCTGGAGCTATCTATTACACTCATGCACTGGATCAGAACAGGTTTGAAGCAACAGAGCTGGGTAGAGATCCATTCTGGAAGCACAGAGCTCCAAATTCCAAAGATAGCTCATGAATGCAGCAGGTGTCCAAGAATCCAAGACCATGTTTAAGAGGTGATCCAAAAAGCAAACCAAATATAGCATCAGGGAGTCTAGGCTCAGCAGATATTCAGAAACCCAGGCTGATAATAAGAAAGTCTATCAATAATTAAAGTAGCCTCCATCTGTGTGGGTGCAGGAGCAGAACACCAGTAGAGAAAGAAGTATGGCCAAAGCAATGAAAAAGATTTCAGTCCTTGATCAACTCCTTAGTTACCAGGGACTTCAAGGTCAATGAAAAGAGAGGAAGCCAATTTGCAAAACTAGGTAAGGCTGAGCCTTGAGAATCAGAGAACCATGTCATCAGATTAGGATCAGAGCCAGAGTCAACACTAGGAAATTTGTGTACTGTATAAAGGTTATGCTCAAGCACAGCAACGACTGTGAGGATGGCAAGGACTGGGCAATGTTTTGTTCTGTTGTACATAGTGTCGCTATGAGTCGCAACCAATGCAAAGGCACCTAACAACAACAACATAAAGGTTTGAGATAAGGATGAATCCTAGGGCCTGGCTCAGGGTTGTTCTGCTAGGAAAAGATGGAGGCAGAAGCAGGGAAGCAGGTAGGGTATTTTTTAAATTACGAAATATTTAAAATAAAGTGAAAATACTGTAACATCTTTTTTTAAATAGGAAAGCAGTGCGATCAAAGCCCCATTCGCTAAGAATTTTTCCTCCTTCTCTCCATAGGAAATCACAATCCTGAACTTAATCCATATCATTACCATGAATGTTTTAATAAACCAGAAAACCAAACCCAGTGCCGTCGAGTCAATTCTGAGTCATAGCAACCCTATAGGGCAGAGTAGAACTGCCCCATAGAGTTTCCAAGGAGCACCTGGCGGATTCGAACTGTCGACCCTTTGGTTGGGAGCCGTAGCACTTAACCACTACGCCACCAGGGTTTCCAATGTTTTAATACTTTTATTATATATGTATAAATTCATGAACAATATATTCTATTGAGTGTTTAAATATTTACATGAATGGTTTCATGTGGTATGTATTTTTACAACTTTTTATTTTTTTATTCAACATTGTTCTTGAGATTTATCCATGCAAATTGATGCATATTGCTTAATTCATTCAACTGTATTAATAAACCCATTTATTTATTTATTCTCCTACTATTAATGTCTTTGTTTTTCATTAACATAATCTTGCAATAAACATCCTGTACCTGCCTTTTTGTGCCCATATGCATATAGCTAGAAATGGAATTGTTGAGTCATAGGCCAGATGCATATTCAACTTATTAAGTATTACCAGATATATTTACTGTGGTTTTACTTTACTGATTTACACTTGCAGTAGGTAGGAAGGCTAACAAGTAATCATCCCATTAAGCTAAAATACCAAAGGACAGTATCATCGGTGTAAGGGTGGACCAGAAATAAACCCTTCCCCCACCTTCATCTCCAGGTAGAAAACTGTGTGTGCGTGTGCTGGGTGTGTGCTGGGTGTGTGTTGGGTGTAAGAGTAGTAAAATTTCTGAGAGGTTTAAACACAAGTGGCTTTCCTACAGATTCCGCAGCCCAAGTTCACATTACCTGGGTGGTGGTGTTGATGGCTAGGGAGTACTGTAACAGAGAATAAAAAATTTATTTTTACTGTCATTGCAACAAACCTTTAAGAAACTACCAATTGTTGAATTTTGGAGTAGGATCAAAGAATACAGAAAACTATCTGAAAAAAAAAAAAACTATTAAAGTACTCCTCCCTTTCCCAGTTATATATTTGTAAGAGATAGGATTTTCTTCATTCACTTCAACCAAAAAAAGCATATTGCAACAGACTGAATGAAGTAGATTGGGTATTCAGCTGTCTTCTATTAAGCCAGACACTAAAGAGATATGCAAAAAATATATAAAGAGATGCTACTCTTCTAAATAATTTCGTTTTGTTTTGGAAAAATTAACTATTTTCTTCGTTGTTGTTCGGAGCTGTCGAGTTGGTTCCAACTCATAGTGACCCTATGCACAACAGAATGAAACGCTGCAGGTCCCGCGCCATCCTTACAATTGTTGTTATACTAGAGCTTATTGTTGCAGCCACTGTGTCAAACCACCTCATTGAGGGTCTTCCTCTTTTCCGCTGACCTTGTATTTTGCCAAGCGTAATGTCCTTCTCCAGGGCCTGATCCCTCCTGGCAACATGTCCAAAGTATTTAAGATGCAGTCTCGCCATCCTTGCTTCTAAGGAGCATTCTGGTTGCACTTCTTCCAAGACAGGTTTTTTCATTCTTTTGGCAGTCCGTGGTATATTCAATATTCTTGGCCAACACCAAAATTCAAAGGCATCAGTTCTTCTTCAGTCATCTTTATTCATCGTCCAGTTTTCACATGCATATGATCTGATTGAAAATACCATGGCTTGGGTCAGGTGCACCTTAGACTTCAAGGTGACACCTTTGCTTTTTAACACTTTAAAGAGGTCCTTTGCAGCAGATTTACCCAATGCAATGCACTATTTGATTTCCTGACTGCCGCTTCCATGGGTGTTGATTGTGGATCCAAGTAAAATGAAATCCTTGACAACTTCAATCTTTTCTCCATTTATTATGATGTTGCTTATTGGCCCAGTTGTGAGGATTTTTGTTTTCTTTATGTTGAGGTGCAATCCATACTGAAAGCTGTGGTCTCTGATCTTCATTAGTAAGTGCTTCAAGTCCTCTTCACTTTCAGCAAGCAAGGTTGTGTCATCTGCATAACGCAGGTTGTTAGTGAGTCTTCCTCCAATCCTGATGGCTCGCTCTTTTTCACATAGTCCAGCTTCTTGGATTATTTGCTCAGCATAGAGATTGAGTAGGTGTGGTGAAAGGATACAACCCTGGCATGCACCTTTCCTGACTTTAAACCAATTAGTATCCCCTTGTTCTGTCCAAACAACTGCCTCTTGATCTATGTAAAGTTTCCTCATGAACACAATTAAGTGTTCTGGAATCCCCATTCTTCGCAGTGTTATCCATAATTTGTTATGATCCACACAGTCAAATGCCTTTGCATAGTCAATAAAACACAGGTAAACATCCTTCTGGTATTCTCTGCTTTCAGCCAGGATCCATCTGACATCAGCAATGATATCCCTGGTTCCACCTCAAAATTTCTGGCAATTCCCTGTCGATATACTGCCGTAGCCATTTTTGAATGATCTTCAGCAAAATTTTGATTGCGTGTGATATTAATGATATTATTCTATAATTTCCACATTTGGTGGATCACCTTTCTTGGGAATAGGCACAAATATGGATCTGTTCCAGTCAGTTGCCCAGGAAGCCATCTTCCATATCTCTTGGCATAGATGAGTGAGCATCTCCAGCACTGCATCCGTTTGCTGAAACATCTCAGTTGATATTCTATCAATTCCTGGAGCCTTGTTTTTCGCCAATGCCTTCAGAGCAGCTTGGACTTCTTCCTTCAGTACCATCGGTTCCTGATCATATGCTACCTCTTGAAATGGTTGAACATCGACTAATTCTTTTTGGTACAATGACTGTGAGTATTCCATCCATCTTCTTTTCATGCTTCCTGTGTCATTTAATATTTTCCCGGTAGAAACTTTCACTGTTGCAACTTGAGGATTGAATTTTTTCCTCAGTTCTTTCAGCTTGAGAAACACCAAGCATGTTCTTCCCTTTTGGTTTTCTATCTCCAGCTCTTTGCACATGTCATTATAATACTTTGCTTTGTCTTCTTGAGCCGCCCTTTGAAATCTTCTATTTCGTTCTTTTACTTCATCAAGTCTTCCTTTTGCTTTAGCTGCTTGATGTTCAAAAGCAAGTTTCAGAGTATCCTCTGACATCCGTCTTGGTCTTTTCTAATTTTTTCTGTCTGTTCAATGACCTCTTGCTTTCTTCACGTATGATGTCCTTGATGTCATTCCACAACTCTCTGGTCTTCGGTCACTAGTGTTCAATGCATCAAATCTATTCTTCAGATGGTCTTTAAATTCAGGTGGGATATACTCAAGGTCATATTTTGGCTCTCGTGGACTTGCTCTGATTTTCTTTCGTTTCAGCTTGAACTTGCATATGAGCAATTAATGGTCTGTTCTACAGTCGGCCCCTGGCCTTGTTCTGAGTGATGATATTGAGCTATTCCATCATCTCTTTCCACAGATGTAGTCAATTTGATTCCTGTTTGTTCCATCTGGTAAGGTCCATGTGTACAGTAGCCATTTATGTTGGTGAAAGAAGGTATTTGCAATGAAGAAGTCATTGGTCATGCAAAATTCTATCATTCGATCTCTGGCATTGTTTCTATCACCAAGGCCATATTTTCCAACTACCGATCCTTCTTTTTTGTTTCCAACTTTCTCATTCCAATCACCAGTAATTATCAATGCACCCTGATTGCATGTTCAATCAATTTCAGACTGTAGCAGCTGATAAAAATCTTCTATTTCTTCATCTTTGGCCTTAGGGGTTGGTGCATAAATTTGAATAATAGTATTAAGTGGTCTTCCTTCTGGGTGTATGGATATTATCCTATCACTGACAGTGCTGTACTATTTTCTTTAAGATGTTTTATTTATTCTAACTTATAATGGTTTTACTTAAATGAATAAATAAATTTCTCATTTTTAACTTTTAATTTGTAAATTTTGATTGATATAAACCAATAGGCAAAAGCTCCTTGAAGTTTTCGTTAATTTCAAAAAGTCCTATGATCAAAATATTTTAGAAATACTGTTCTAGGGTAACCACTAAAAGAATAGAAACAAAATGACTTCCTAATTAGTAAAGAGGGATAGAGAAAAAACAGAGATAAAGAAAAAATAGGAAGACCAAATAGGAAACACAAAGTAAAAGAATAAACAAAACCAATATATTTGTAATTGCATTAAATATAAATAATCTAAGTACTTCAGTTAAAAGACAAAAGTTATCAGACTTTTTAGAGCTACGGTGTAAATAGTTTATAAGCATAAAGATACAAAAAGGTTAAAAGTAAAAAGATGGGAAAATATATAACTAGAAAACAATTTTTAATTGTGGATTTACTTTATTAATATCAGACAAAATACACCTCAAGGTAAAAAGCATTTCCAGTGATAAAGTGGATCACTTTCTAACGATGAAGGTTCTGATTCACTGGAAACTATAATAGTTTCAAGTTTATATACACCAAAACTAACACAGGGTCAAAATACATAGAGGGGATATACAAGGAGAGATTGGTAAATCAATAGTCATGGAGAGAAATTTGTCTCAGTAGGAGATAGAACAAACACACAAACATTCGTTAATAATAGTAAGCATTTGAACAATGCAATTAACAAAGTTGGCCTAAAGAACGTATATACAATGCAAACAATTACAGAATACCCATCTCTGTACGTGATAAAACAACAAAAAAAAACCCAAACCCGTTACCATCTAGTTGATTCTGATTCATAGTAACCCTACAAGACCACCTAGGACTGCCCCATATAGTTTCCAAAGAGCAGCTGGTTGATTCAAACTGCTGACCTTTTGGTTAGCAGCTGAGCTCTTCACCACTGCACCACCATGGTGTTCTGTAAGTGATAGAACAGTCAAAAAGTAAACAAACAGAAAACTAGTAAAAATACACAAAATATTTTTAACAAAATTAGTGAAGGTGACCTAAAGACCATATATACAACATTACACTCAATCACTTTAGAATACACATTGTTTTATGGTACCCAGACGACATTTACAAAAACTGACCATACACTGAACCAAAAAAATAAATCTCAATACATTTCAAAGGACTGAAATCATGTAGAACATATTCTCTGTCCACAATGCGATCAAGCCAGACATCAATCCAAAGAAAGATAACTAGAAAGTCTACAAGGAACTTTTTATCAAATGTATATCTTTGTGATTATTTGTTTAGTATTATTTCCGTCAGTTGTCTGCAAACTCTCTGAGTGCTTGGATTATGCCTATTTCTCCCAGGGCTGTATCCCCAGGATGTGCACAGTGCACATGTAAATGCTCAACAATGATGTATTGAAAGAATTAATGAATATCTACAGACTGCAAAACAGTACAATAAAGGTTCAGGGACATAAACTAGAGGGTCAAGAATGCAGTCTGATGAGGTCAGTTAAAGGAGCCTTCACAAAGGACATAAGCTGGGGGCTAGTTTAGAGAAGGCGAGTGTCATGGATTCAATTAAATATATGTCAACTTGTTAGGCCATGATTCCCAGTATTGTGTGTTGTCCTCCATTTTGTGACTGTAATTTTATATTAAAGAGGATTAGGGTGGGATTGTAATACCCTTACCCAGGTTACATTCCTGATCCAATGTAAAGGAAGTTTCCCTGGGGTGTAGCCTTTTATCTTTCAAGAGATAAAAAGGAAAGGGTAGCGAGCATGGAGGAAGGGGACCTCATACCACCAAGAAAGCAGTGCCAGGAGCAGAGCGCGACCTTTGGACCCGGGGCCCCTGCGTGGAGAAGCTGTTAGTCTGGGGGAAGATTGATGAGAAGGCCGACAGAGAGAAAGCCTTCTCTTGGAGCTGACACCCTGAATTTGAACTTTTAGCCTACTTTACCATGAGGAAGTAAACTTATCTTTGTTAAAGCCATCCACTTGTGATATTTCTATTGTAGTGGCACTAGATGACTAAGACAGCAAGAGACATAGATAGGCAGAGAGCCCTGGCAAAAATATTTCAGATTCTTTTTTTAAAGCACATATATTAAAATAAGCACACCATAGCAGGGAATAACAAGCTTGGTAGTCATAACCAAAGGAATGTTGGTGTAACTATTTAATACGAATCAAAAATAGACTTTAATTCAAAAATATTCATAGAGATGAAGAGAGTTACTACATAATAATCAAAGATTTAATTCTGTGGGGAGATATAACAATTCTAAATCTGTATGCATGTGATAATACAGCATCAAAATATGTATGGCAAAATTTGGCAAAATTACAATAAGAAATTGACCAATTACATTGGAAAATTTCAACACACCTGTTTTGGCCATTGACAGATTAACCAAAAATCTTCAATAAGAATACCAAAGAGTTGAACAGTTGACAACTGAAACTAATAGATGCATATAGAATTCTGCACCCCAAAACTAAAATACACAAATTTTCTCAAGCATATGTGAAATATTTTTAAAACTATGTGCCAGGTCATGAAAAATTTTATGATTAATTTCAAAGAATCCATATGATGTTGTTAGGTGCTGTCCAATTGGCTCCGACTCATGGCGACCTTATGTGTAACAGAACAAAATGTTGTACAGTCTGTGCCATCTTCATGATCGTTGGTATACTTGAGTCCATTTGATATTAATTGAATTGGGTCTCCCCAAAATGTGTCTCAACTTAGCTAGGCCATGATTACCAATATCATGTGATTGTTCACCATTTTGTCATCTGATATGATTTTCCTATGTGTTGTAAATCCTACCTCTATAATGTTAATGAGGCAGGATTAGAGGCAATTATGTTAATGAGGCAGGACTCAATCTACAAGATTAGATTTTGTCTTAAATTGATCTCTTTTCAGATACAAAAGAGAGAAGCAAGGAAAGTGACAGGCAGGGGTAGGGTGGCAGAGGGTCTCATACCACCAAGAAAGCAGCACTGGGAGCAGAGCATGTGCTTTGGACCCAGGGTTCCTGCACGGAGAAGCTTCTATGCTAGGGGAAGATCGATGACAAGGACATTCTTCCAGAGCTGAGAAAGAGAGAAAGCCTCCCCTCGGAGCTGGCACCCTGAATTCAGACTTCCAGCCTCCTAGACTGTGAGAGAATAAACTCCTGCTTGTTAAAGCCACCCACCTGCGGTGTTTCTGTTACAGCAGCACTGGATGACTAAGACCCCATTGTTGCGGCTGTTGTGTCAATCCATCTCATTGAGGGTTTCTCTCATTTTTGTTGACACTCTACTTATCAAACATGATGTCCTTTTCTAGTGATTGATCTTTCCTGATGACATGCCCAAAGTAACCAAGAAGTTCATGTCATCTGACCACAGTGCAATTTAGTTAAACACCAACATCAAAGTGACAACTAAAAAAAACCCAAAAACTTTGTTTCTAAATTTAAAAAACACACTTGTGGGACTCTTGTGAACCAAAGAAAAAAAGGAAATTACTAAATGCTTGAAATTGGATAATAATGAGTCTACATATCAAAAATTGTGAGATGAAGATCCCTGGGTGGTGCAAACAGTTTGTGTTCGGCTGGTAACCAAAAGGTTAGTGGTTTGAACCCACCCAGTGGTACCACAGTACCACAGATGAAACAGGCCTAGCAATCTGCTTCTGTAAAGATTACAGCCGAGGAAATGCTATGGAGCAGTTCTACTCTGTAACAAATGGGTCTCGTAAGTCTCACACCAACAACAAAAACAAAATCAGAAGTTGTGTGATGTATGAGACCTTCCCCAGCAGACTCAGCCTTGCCTGGTCAGTCCTGAGCAGGGCATGAACCTTCTGCCTGGAGGAGGGCTGGCATGTGGCGTCAGTGAGCAATTGCAGGTCTAGTGTCGTGTGGACCTGCTCTCAAGCCTAAGCACCCCAGAACTCACTAAAGTATAGCCCTCTTCTGCTTCTTTCATGCTGGCCTAGGTTGTCTGATTGGAATTCTGCCTGGCTTTCTAATTATCAGTTTCCCTGCTGGGGTTAGAGGCTTGTCCTGAGCCTCTGTGCACTCATCTCCGTTAAATGACTGAACTTGTCCTTTGGATTCCTAGGCAAGCAGATGGACCAAATTGAACCCCTATGTGGGCCCTAAAAATAAAAAATAAAATAAAATAAAGCTTATGGGATGCAGCTAAAGTAGAGCTTCTGGGAAATTTAAAATTTTACCTGCTTTTATTAGTAAATAAGAGAATCTGCTAGGTGTCTACCCTCAAGATGTTAGAAAAATAAGAGAAGAAACCCAAAGAAAATATAAGGAAACGATAAAGCTACGACTAGACAGTTTTACAGAGAATTCTATCATACATTTAAAGAACAGATAATTCTATTATTTTTAGATAATAGAAAAAGAGAAAATACTCGCATTTTATGAGCTACTGTAACCTTGACTACCAGGCTAGACAAGGACAGTCTACTTTCTCTTATGAGCATAGATGTAAGGGTCTTAAAATAGCACCAAGCTGTAATACTCTTTTCACTCATTCAATAGAGATTGAAGATTAGCTAGGAGACAAGCTCTGTGCAATGTGATGGGGACAAGATGAGTAATATATGCTCTCTGCTTTCAAGAAACAGACAATTACATTAGTAATTATGATGCAACATAATTGCTCTAGTTGAGGAATGCAATGGGAACAAAGAGACCAAACCGAATGTCTAAGTGCCTTGTTGAGTCTGAGAAAGTTCCATTGGGGAATGACTTGAGCTGGGACATTATGGATGAGCTTGAACTTGATAAGTGGATAAGAATAGGTTGGTAGTAGAGGTGGGGAGAGCCCTGGTGACACAATAGTTAAGAGCTTAGCTGCTTACCAGGAGGTCGGAGGTTGGAATCCACCCAGCCAGTCCTTGCTCCTCGGGAGAATGACCTGGTCATCGGCATCCGTGAAGATTTCAGCCTAGGATACCCTACTGGGACAGTTCTACTGTGTCATGTCAGGTCTCTAGTAGTTGGAATTGACTTGATGACACACAACAGCAAGAATTTACGCTAATGTGTGTTGTGTGTGGGAGTGGAAGAGAATGAGAGACAAGAATAAGAAAAAACAGGAATTTAGAGGAGGGCTTAGAAGTTTGGACTCAATAATACATAGGATCCGTAAGTGACTTCAGTTAATGACCAAAATTGTTGTTAGCTGCCGGCATTAGGTCCTCTACTCATGGAGACCCCGTGCACCAGGGAATGAAATGCTGCTGGGTTCTGTGCTGTCCCCATGATTGGCTGGGGATCTGACTATTGTGATCTGTAGGGTTTTCCATAGGGTTTTTATTGACTGAGTTTTGGAAGTAGATCACCAGGCCGCTCTTCCTATTCCTTCTTAATCTGAAAAATCTGGAAGCTATACGGAAACACACAAGCCTCCACTGACAGACAAGTGGTAGCTGCGCATGAATGAGGTCCATTGGCCAGGAATTGAACCCTTGTCTCCTGCATGGAAGGCAAGAATTCTACCACTGAGCCACCACTGCCCCCAGTGCCTGAAATAGTAAATACCACAGAATGAACATGAGCAGGTCTAAGAGGAATACGGAGCCCTGGTGGCCCAGCGGTTAAGGGCTTGGCTGCTAACCAAAAGGCTGGCAGTTTAAATCCACCAGCTGCTCCTTGGAAACCCTATGGGGCAGTTCTACTGTGTCTTATTGGATGGCTGTGAACTGGAATTGACTCAACGGCAATGGCTTTGGTTTTTTTTTTTTTTTAAAAGAGGAATACAGACATAAAAGGAATATAAATTAATATGTAAATTCATAGAGTTTTATAATGATTTATTTCACTAATCTTTAACTTTTAATTTTTGCTTTTGCCTACTTTTATCAATTTTATTGTTTCAATACATTGAAGTGTATATATTAAGACTGTATCAAGATAACCTCTATCTTGCTGAAAATATAGACCAAAAAGTAAATTTTTACTATTAATTTTAAGATTACTTAAGGCCTGGAAAAAAAAAAAGGAAGACATATTGCCAGTATGGTATAATCACTTTCAAATCAGTTGACAGGCTTTAATAATTTGATTTCTGGTTGAAATTGCACAGTTCATCAAATCATAATTACGCTAATTAGAGTGCTACATATTAGGGTTTCTTGTTGGTTGAAAAATAGTCTCATAGAGTAATGAGCTTTTAGACATTTATGCCTTTGGGCTGAACAAACTTTCTAGTAGCCTTGAAAAATTTAATATTCTTATTACTAGTTTAATGGGCATTAGCTCCTGTTCTTTGATTGTCACTTTCTGCTGAATTGCTGCAAAGATATGTATTAGAAAAAGTATAAGAGGTAAGTTTTATATTTTGTTTCAGATTTTTTTTGTTCTTAATTTCTTACTCAACTGAAGAGTTCCCAGTTTGTATGAACCAAATTGTTTAAAATATTTTGACTATTGCTTATTCGGCTGTCTCTTTGCCCAGAACTTAGCCTTTCAAGACAGAATATAAAATATTAAAGCATATTACATGTAAGTAATTGCTGTTGAACTTGTTTATATAGATAAACATATATCTGTATATATATATGTGTGTATATATATATGTGTGTATGGATGTACGTACGTGTGTGTGCGTGTACCGGGGAAACTGTGTTTCTCACTATTGGTAGCAATCACAAAATGTTTGAAAAAATGAAAGGAGAAGATTTAAAATCCCTTCCAGTTTGACGCTTTGAGTTTGTAGCCTTCCTCTCAGGCATTAGTGTGCTATGGCAGCATGGATGTCGGGGGGGAGGGGGGCCTGGGTGGATGATGAGAGATATGTTGCTGTTGTTGGGCTCCGTCGAGTCGATTCTGACTCATCGTGACCCTGTGTGACAGTAGGGCTTCCCAGGGTGTAATCTTTACAGAAGCAGATGGCCAGGTCCTTTCCCTGTGGAGCAGCTGATGGGTTCAAACCAACTGAGGTCTTTAACCATTGAGCCACCAGGGCTCCTTACGAGAGACATAGAGAGATACTTTCTTTATCTGACCCACTGTAGCTCTCAGGGCTGCTTCCTACATGATAAGTCACTGCCCCTCCTTCTAAGAAAGGTCATTCTTCAATGCTCACATTTACTCAAAATGTCATTGCCAGGTGTCGGACCAACACCAAGGGTGTGAGGAAGTTTCAAATGGGGCTAATACTAAACTCATGGGGCTGTTATGAGAAGTCACTGTGCCTCAAACTAAGGAGTGCTGTACAATGATATGACATCACTATTTTTATCTGCAGGTTCTCAGTTTTGAGGCCATGCCTTGCTTGGAAACAAGCTCCTGAATGTTACCAACCGTAGCACCAGTTGCCACACTGTGTGCACGCACAGTGTGGCACAAGCACTCATGGTGCAAATGCCTGGGCCAGAGTCCGGGAAGGAAGGATAGGGTTCCCAGCCTTAGATTGCTTGGACTATTTCCAAATCAGAAAATCTACTTTATTTAGATATCCTGGTGAAAATTCTAATTTGCTAACACTATAAACGGTTAGGTGCCATGATTAGGGAATGGGTCCTTTGATTAATCAAGAGTCATGCTATGTAAACAAATTACTAGTTTCGAAAGAATTAGTATATAATAAAATACAATTTGCATTTGGAAGTAAAGGCAGTTTAATATGATGACTTAGAAAGCACTTCAGGATCTGACATGGCCTCAGGGGCATTGTGTATGTAGAGAAAAGTGTTGGTTAAAAGCAATTTGTTTTTAAAAGGATGCTCAACGGCAAACTTACTTGAAGTTTAAATTTGGGTTATTTTCTCATTCAGCTAAGACTCTGCATATTTAACCTCTATATATTGATAAATTGCATGGCTGGAGGGACCCCCAAGGTGATCTGGTAGTCTAATCTGATACTTGAATTACTTCTGATTTATCTAATGAATACTGTGCAAATACCTAGGTTAGGCGCTGTTCCATTCTCCCAGATACAGTGGTGAGAAGATTCCCTTTGCTCATGGAGTTCGCATTCTCACGGGTACAAACTATCAAGTGGTTGGCAGTCTCTGTTTGAACCTGTCTCTCAAAGGGGCACTCATTTCATGAGGCAGCGCAATGCATCTTTAAACATCAGAGAGCTTTCCCTGTAATTTCCACTTGCTTGTCCCAGACAGAACTAATGCAAGTCCACTTCCCCATGATAGTCCCTCAGATATTTAAAGATAATTATTATAACCAATGTCATCTCTTCCCACTTCTATCCCCCACCCTCATCCCTAAGTTTTCTCTTTTCCATGCCTACATTTGTCTATTCCCTCAACTTTTGGGGTAGCCCCAGTCCCGCTTTCCTCTGGGTGTGATAAAGATTGTGTATGTTGTTCTTAGAGTGTCTGTGCCATTCACTAGGTGATTGTCTCTCAGCTCCAAATACACCTGTGGATACTCTGTGATTCTGGGCTTGGGACTCAGCCAACAACATTGCTCCTTTGCCAGCTAGCTTCCTGTTCTTTCTGCCAATAGGGGGCGCTGGAGGGAGACTGGAAAGCAGGAGAAAGGTCTTGCTCTTCCTGTTGTGCTCACTGTTGTTGCCAGCATTGCCTCGTTTCTCACTTGGGCAGGGGCAGTTTGTTCCACTTCCAGCTTCTTCCTTTGACACTCCTAGAACTAGCTTTGTAACACCTCCCCTCCTGCCCCCTAGAGGTACCATCTGGACAGTACCCCCTCTTCAGAGGTCTGAATCCAAGCTCTGTGAGGCCCCGCTTCCTAGGTCCCAAGTCCCTTTTAGGATGACAACTTCATCTTCTCTAATGGCTTCAATCCATATGCTGGTATGCTTCCCACACCTCTAACATTGCCGTGTGTCCCACTAAACCCATGATGCACAAATCAGAACTCAACTTCTGTGCTTTCTTTTTCAGTTGGTAAAGACCTGGGATCTCGTGATGCTTCTCACCTCCTCATTCATCCACAGTCGATCTCCAAAGGCAGGCCATTTGCAACTAATATTTCTCAGATCTGTTCCTTCTTTTCGATTTCCACTAAAACTGCCCTCAAGGAGTCCTGCATCAGCTCTTGCCTAGACTTCTTCAATAACACCTAGCAGATCTCCTGTCCTGGCCCTCTTCAAGTCACCCATGCCCACAGTGGTCATTGATCTGCTGGGGACTCAAACCTGACTGTTGTTCTGCCCTTGCCTGTTCCTTCAGTTCCATCTGCTCTCCCTTTGTGTGCTGTTTGTCTTTTCTTGCACTGTCCATTCCACCTTCTGCACCCACATATTTTGCTTAGCTAACTGCTTTAAGACTCATATCAATGTCACCTCTCCAAGTTTTCCCTAAACCTCCTTTAAATCCTCCCTTCCTCTCTGCTCCCCAAATAGTCCACTGCACACAACACTGTTATAATAACCTCTCTTCCTCACTCAACGGTGATCTCAAAGGGCTTACTCATAGATCATTACCCCTGGAGACTGCACTTGTCACACACTGGGCACTTAACAGGTGTTTATCAAACATTAAAGAATCATTACTGTAAGGGTAAACCAAATTATGTTTTTACCATTAAAAATTCTCCACCAGATGGTATGTTGTTGTGTGCCATTGAGTCAATTCCAACTCATAGCGACCCTATAGGACAAAGTAGAACTGCCCCATGTTTCCAAAGCTATGATCTTCATGCGAGCAGATTGCCAGGTCTTTTCTCCTGCAGGAGCAGCTGGTGGGCTCCAACCACCAACATTTGGTTAGCAGCAAGTGAACTATTGATATATGCAACACTTTGCATGAAATCTAGAGGAAATTATGCTCAGTGAAAAAAAGTCATGTATTTTATGAGTTCACTTATATAACACAAAAATATAGAAATGAAGGTTGGATTAGTAGTCTCCTGGGGCTAAGGAGGGAGTAGGGGCAAGAAGGAAGTAGGTGTAGCTATAAGGGCAATATAAGGGATCCTTGTGATGGAATTGTTCAGTACTTTGACTATCAACACCAATACCCTGGCAGTGATATCGTGCTATAGTTTCGTAAGTTTCTACTATTGGAAAAAAGTGGGTAGAGAGTACACAGGATCTCTTTCTGTATTATATCTTTCAAGTGCATGTGAATCTACCAAAGCAAACCAGTTGCCGTCGAGTCGATTTCAACGCATAGTGACCCTACAGTACAGAGTAGAACTGCCCTATAGGGTTTCCGAGGCTGTAATCTTTATGGAATCAAAGGACGCAGAGCACTGGGCAAATCTGCTGCAAAAGACCTCTTTAAAGTGTTAAAATGCAAAGATGTCACTTTAAGGACTAAAATGCGCCTCATATGCATGTGAAAGTTAGACAATGAATAAGGAAGACTGAAGAATTGATGCCTTTGAATTATGGTGTTGGCAAAAAATATTGAATATACTATGGTTGCCAAAAGAATGAACAAATCTGTCTTGGAAGAAGTACAGCCAGAATGGGGAAGCAAGGATGGCGAGACTTCCTCTCACATACTTTGGACATGATATCCCGAAGGACCAGTCCCTGGAGAAGGACATCACGTTTGGTCAAGTAAACGGTCAGCGAAAAAGAGGAAGACCTTCAAAGAGATGGACTGACACAGTGGCTGCAACAATGGGCTCAAACGTAACAAAGATTGTGAGGATGGCACACAACCAGGCAGTGTTTCATTCTGTTGTAAAGTGTCGCTATGAGTCAAAACCAATTCGATGGCACGTAACAGCAATCTTTACACAAGCAAAATGCCACACCTTTCTCCCATGGAGTGAGTGTCTGGTGGGTTTGAGCAGCCGACTTTTTGGTTAGCAGTTGAGCGCTTAACCACTGTGCCACGAGGGGTCCTATGTGACTCTATTAAAAAAAACTCACTCCATTTGCGTCGATTCTGATCATAGTGATCCTATAGGACAGAATAGAACTGCCCACTGTCCATAGGGTTTCCAAGGAGCGGCTGGTGGATTTGAGCTGCCAGCCTTTTGGTTAGCAGCCGAACGCTTAACCAGTGTGCCACCAGGGCTAATTACCTCAAAATAAAAAAGGTTAATAATAATAATAAAAAAGATTCCCCATGAGAAAGAACACAGGCTTGACACATTCTCCAAATGCATTCTTTTTATTTGAGAAGGACAATCTCAAGGGTCCTTTGGGAAAGGCATCTCTCATCAACATGTACATCAAGACCAACCATGAGTCTTAGCAAAATACAAAAATACACACATCAGTGACTTCCGTACAATAAATACGTAATCATGCATCCCACAACGAAAGGCACGGAAAACTGGTCACTTAGTAGTCATAAAAATTACTAGCTACATTAACAAAGCCACCCAAATTATCTGTACAAGGAAATGTAACAATATATTCCAAAGGTGAAAACACATAAAACATCTTTAAAATAGTATGAAATAAATATCTCAATTGTATATTTAAAAAATTATGCCATTGTAAACAGCATGTAAACAAACAAAACTCACGTTTTCTTACCATTATTAAAAGTAATTTAGAGCCCAAGTTATAACCTCTGCTCTGTCAGGTATATCTCACTGGCGAGTGTGCTAAGCAGTTTAAAGTTTCACTCTTTTCTGCAGCAAACAGAGCCCGCTATGTAATAAATAGACATGGTCTGCATCTTACAGATACAAATACTTCATTCCAAAACAGACTACCAAAATGTAGTAAATTCTTAACTATAAATATCACAAAAGCTAGATTAAAAGAAAACTATTGTTTGCAACATAAGGGACAAAAGGAACCATATTTTTGTTTCCAACATGATGATGAAGAGGAGGCCAACAGTGATGGGTTATCTATCCTGAAAGGTAAAATGCGTAAGCTGAATGTAAGGGCACAGTCTCCAGCCTTCTGAGCCTCCTTTGTGGCGGACCTTTCACAATGAAGATCAAAGAGGAAAGATGTATCAAACTAAGAACTTCCTTCTGCCAGAGAACATAGAAATGGTTGATTCTTTGCAGTGATGGAACGCAGTGACTCTAAAACATGCCTCCCAAAATGTGAATATGCATACAGACGGGATTTCTTCTCCATACTTAAGGATAACAAAGATGTTTTTTTTTCCCTTCTCATAAAGGAACCTTGTTATCTAGCCCTCAATAAATATTCAAAGAAGTTAATATTTTACTAGTCCAATATTTTTGTTTTGTTTCATCTACACATCAGTGCATTGTGGCACACAAATACTAGTAATATATTTACTATATACTTAGATAGTATTCTACCTGTTAAATATTATTGCCTATTCCCCATTAAAAATAACTCAGGGGGACACATAAACCCCTGACTTCTAATGGAGTCTCTGAAGTATACCAGAAGCATTGCTTTCTAGCTTCTTTCCCCTACTGTGGGTTCATTACGCAGACCTCTTACATATTTTGGTATATGTGTCATTAATAGGTGTTATGAAGTGTGTCCCCCCAAAATATGTCATAAATCCTAAGCTCTATGCCTGTAGTTATAATCCCATTTTGGGGATGGGTTGTCTTCGTTATGTTAACGAGACAGGATTACTGTAGGGTGTATCTTGAGTCAATCTCTTTTGAGATATAAAAGAGATTACACACGAGAACAGAGAAAGAAATGGGGGAAGAGAGATGCCAAGCCACACGAAGACTGCCCAGGAGCAGAAGCTCAGACAGACAAGAACCTTCCCTCCAGAATCAACAGAGAGAAAGCCTTCCTGCAGAGCCAGCACCCTGAATTCAGACTTCTAGCCTCCTAAGCTGTGAGAAAACAAATTTGTTTGTTAAAGCCACCCACCTGCAGTATTTCTGTTATAGCAGAATTAGGTAACTAAGACACCACCTACGGTTGATGGGGTTCTGCAGGATAAATATGTACTTGATGAGAGATGATCCAAAATTATTTGTAGCAGACACTAAATACAAAAGTTGTGGACATAAAAATGAGATTACTTATTTACGTACAGAATTTGGTTAGTTTTTTGGGTTGAAAGAGGCTACTTCTTCAAAACAACCTGAGAAAATACTTGGTTGAAAAGGATGGTCTCTCAATTTCTTACTATAGAAAAATAATTGTGAAAAAAACCATCATGAACTCTACCGGGCAGGAGCTATGTATTATTTTATTTCTACCCCAGCACCTAATGGAGTGCCAAATACAGAGCAGGGATAAAAATATCAAGTGAGAGAAGAAAGAGGGCACTTCATTACATTCATTTCGACTAGTATTTAATTTTAGAAACTATTAACTTTATCAAGAGTTTTATGTTTGGACTACGTGGGGACCTCCTGTCTGGAGGTGAGATGGGAAGGCTGAGAGGGACAGGAGCTGGCTGAATGGACACGCGGAATACAAGGTGGAGAGGAGGAATGTGCTGTCTCATTATGGGGAGAGCAGCTAGGAGTACACAGCGAGCAAGGTGTGTGTAACTTTTTGTATGACAGACTGACTTGATTTGTAAACTTCCACTTAAAGCACAACAAAGAAAAAAAAAAAAAAGGACGAAGTGATTAAAGAGCTTTCTGTGTTAACCTGTATAGAGATTTGAGGACATGGTGCAAAGGCTTTATGGAATCACAAAAGAAAAACAAGCCCATAAGTAACGGTTTTTCATCTTTATGTTCTATAATGGGTGACAAGTGACAAACAAGCCTTCTTATACTTGCATCTTAAAAATGATATTAACTATAAATTACCTGAAATCATACAAAGGCAGTTTATAGGTCTGGCTGAAGATTATAAAATGTCACGTTCACTACTGTTTTTTTTTGTTCTTTCTCAAGTCTCATTACTATGCATAGGTTATCAGCGTATGTGTTTATGTAGACTGTATACACTAAGTGTCTGTGAAAGAGAAAGCTCATCTTTAGGGTGTATTTCTGAATTACAAGTAAGAATCTGACAGTAATGGGAAAACATTGTCTTATTTTTTGAGACAAGAATGCAGATTTGGTAAATATTTCTGATGTACACCTAATAAATTATCCTTCACAGTAAAAAACCAAAAACCCCCCAAAAACCCATGTTCCGTGAGTCGGCCAGTTGTCCTTCCCTAGTATTTCTCTTCTATTGTTTTGCCCAGAGTATGCACCCATGAGCCTGAACACACACCCACCTCATAGGGACTCTCGGGGAATTCTAAGCTTTTATTTGTATAAAAATATAAAGAGATTTGGGTTTTATACTACCTTCATTCATTCAAGAACATTCAAGTCTTAAATTATGTGCTAGCTAGGCACGAAGACTACAAAGATGGAAGGAGAAGTTCAGTGGGGAAACAGAGGTATATATATTTTTATATATCAGTAATTATTGAAATGTGATGTTACTCTCACCAGAAAAATATTCATGGGACTATGGAGCATAGAGGACACACTGACCTCAGCTTGGAGAAGTCAGGCAGGGCTTCACAGAAAGTTATCATTAGAAATTAGTCCTGAACGAGTTGATCCATGACAGGTGATTCTGCCAAGACGCTGAATTTAAAAACACACCTTTATCATGATTGGGGACATGGTGGAAAGGCTTCATAGAATCACAAAAGAAAAATAGGCCATAGGTACCTAACACTTATGTTGTGAGTAACTCCAAATTCCTGAATTCCAAAAGGCCTATAAAGGAATGGTAGGTGAGGATGCCGAAAGGAGGGAAAAAGCAAGGTCACAAAGATCCTTGTCCACCATGCTAAGGAATTAGGCTGCTATCCTGTACAGAAAAGAGCCTGTTTAAGAATTTTTAGTAAGAGATAATCAACGCAAATTTGTGTTCTTGAAACAATCTGGTTAGTTTTTTGGGTGGAAGGAGACTGTCAACCATGTGAAAGATGGACTGGCGATGGGAGAGATGCAGGCAGGAAACTGGCTGCTGAAATTATGGCAAAAGTATAGCAGAGATGAAAAACTGTCAAGGTTTATACTGCTGAAGGCCTGAACTAATAAGGCAATGGAACTGTCACTTTACTGCAACTAATTAGAAACCGGACATAATACCACCAAATCAACTTTTCAGATGCTCAAAAATGAAATATACATTGACATAAATGCTGAAAAAACTCTGATATGCAAAATGCTTTTGCTTGCACAATCCAAAACCAAGATTAAGATTAAGCATTTTATTTTCTTCCATATTTTAGTTATGCATTCCTGGACAGAGCATAATCCATATAACGTTGCTTTAAAAACAGTGTTATCCTTCAGAAGCTTTTCGGAAAGCTTTTCAACTAGAAGGAGGAAAGAAAACAAGAGAACTGCTCAAATTTGCAATTCTTCCATCCTCACAATTACGTATGTTAAAAACACTGCCACTCAATTGAAATCTGTAAACAGGGCAGGTTCTTATTAAAATTATAATGTATTTCAATTATACTTAGGTCATCTATTGAGCAGGTCTTTGCGGGAAGCAAATTTTCAGAAAAATAATTTTCCCGGTCACCTTAGCAAATCATTCCAGGAGAAGCATTTAGAGAACCATCATTGTGAAAATTAAGTGGTGTCATTATGACAGATCAAAGCATCTTACCGATGTTTCAGTCTTTTTTCCCTCACGCCATGCAGCCTACATGCTCATACAATTCCAACATTTCTGGGGGTGGGGATGCAACAGCAGTTACTGTATTTTGCTATATTAAATATCAGATTTAGCAAAGAAACTTTTAGGTCAAGGATCAAATAGTGACTGGATTCAAATTATCATGTAAAAATAAAGCCAATATTCACTTATCTTCATGCATAACTAATTTAACAATTTCACTAAGTTTTTCTAATTTTTAATTTATTCCCCTTAATCATGCTGAGATTCTCACTCAGGTAATAGTTAAAATAATCACTAGTTTGGTTTGGTTATGGGAGGTTTTGGAGGTAGTCTGGGTGAGGAAGCACTATTCCATGTCCAGCGAACACAGCCAGAGGTCCAAGCTGCAGATCAAAAGTCAAGGAAACTGCTCCGAAGTCACTCAGTATAGACAGTACCAGGCTAAACAAGGCCACGGAGTCCTGTGCTTCATTTTTTAAACCACTGACTTAGAGACATTTTCCTCTTCTGAGAGTTAATCTAACCAAGGACATAAAGGCCTTAAGAACAAAACAAAACACAAAGTTATTGACTGTTATAAAAGGGTTGTTTTGGGAGATCAGAGAAAAAACAAAACTACTAAAATTTTTTGAAGACTTTAGAGGTGAGTTTTTAGCTTATCCCAAAGCTGATAACATGAACCTGTAGAAAAGAGGTGAAAATACCGTCACCTACTCTTGTACAGACAAGAGTAAAAAAAAAAAAATCTTATTTTTACTCTTGTACCGACAAAAAAAAAAAACTTTTTTTTTTTTTTTTTTTTTTTTTTACAGACGGTACTAAAGTGACTTCATTCTCATTTTCAGAGTAACACGTGATAATAACTGTACTTTTAATTTTCATGCTATAGTGTGAGAAGCTCTTCTTTGTAACTAAAATGACAGTGGGGAAGAAATGGTAGGTTTAAATATCATTCACACTTACATAGTTCCTTTTGTAATAGAAAAAAATAGTACTTGTAACTGACAGTATTGTGTGCCATTTCTCACTGAGGAAACTCACCAAAACATAGAGCTTGTAAGGACACAATGAGCCAAAGTCAGATAAAAAGCTAAACTCAGTGCCGTCGAGTCGATTCCAACTCATAGCTACCCTACAGGACAAAATAGAGCTGCCCCATAGAGTTTCCAAGGAGCACCTGGTGGATTTGAACTGCCGACACTTTGGTTAGCAGCCATAGCACTTAACCACTATGCCACCAGGGTTTCCAAAGTCAGATATAGAACTCAAAAAACCTAAACCATATTCCCAGCTCCAGAATTAAAGAATTCAGCTATTTATAACATTGTAAATTTTAATTTTTGCTTCAAATGAAAGGAAAATCCACCATTGCTAACAAACTTCAAGGCTCAGCAGGTTCATGAAAATCCCTTTGGTCTTCCTGGTCATAGTCTGACCCACACTGAACAGTGTTCCATAGGAACTAGCTAAGCCCTTCCAACTAGTTCTCTCTATACCAATCACTAAGTTGAAAAAACACAGACATTTTCTTATGTAATAAACACCTGTGAGCCTCTATCAAATGTCTTGAATGACTAGGTCATCCAACCTACCTGCTTAACTGACTTCTGAATTTCAACAGAATTGGGTCCCTGAATTCAACAGTTGTTCTTCTAAGATAAATGCAGTCTCAGACTTTACTTGTGTGAAGTTTTTGTAATGTTGGGCCTACCATACTTCTCATTTGTGTTTCGTGTTCCTGTAAGGTGAAACATGTCTTTGTTTATACTACTTGTTCCCAAATCTTTACTAAATTATCAACTCAAGCTCCTTTTCCCTTTAATTTCCATAGAATGGTTTCCTGAGTTTTTAAAAATCTTTTTCTTGATTTGATAACTGCTTATACAACAGTAAAATTAACATAAAAATCCATGCCTTTAAATTATAGTAAATCAATGCTTAATCTCCTACGATAGTTCTATAATTCATCTAGTGCTTACGCTGTAAAACAGAATAAAACAGCTGAATTTAGGGCTTGTGAAAGTGATTTCTTTGGTCTATAACACTGGTTAAGTCCGAGCAGTTGTTTTTTCCCTTCCTCTGAAACATGTGATTTTATTCTATGTGTTACATCATGTTTCAAATTTTTAGCTTTTTCAACAGTTGAATAGAGAATACTTTTAAATAGGAATTAATTCAAACTCAAAATCCCATTGACTTAATTGACAAAAGCAAACAAGTCACTTACCCATCCCTATTTCTAAAGTCATCCAGAATCATATATGCAAACTATATTAAAAATATACACCCTGTGACCAAGAGCTAGCTGTCAGAGGTATGTGATACTTTTTGAGTTTAAGATTCTTCACGTTCATTTGAATGTCATATTGGTAGGACAATGACAGGGATCTCTCTTAGAACAAAAATTGAAAATTTACTACAGAAAAGAAGTTCTGATTTGAAGAGAAAAGAATGGGTAGCAAATATAGTGCAATGAGTTCCTTGACTACAGAAAATTCTTAATATTAGTGACTTCATTTTGACTTTATACCTTTTTCTGTACTTACTTTAAACATGAAAATTACTTTTTAGTAAAGTCTATTACTATTGAGTTATCTCTGATGGTAAAGAACACCATTTTTTTTTTTTTACAAGGAAAAAATCGGGCATCTGTTTGACAGAAATGAGTATTTCAAGTACATAAGTAAATCATTAACAGAGCTATTAGACTCTAAGCAACAGCAGTAAAGAAAAAAGCTAGAATATGCATCTTGTATAAAGATTAATTTCTACAATGTAATAAATAATTGCACTGATTTATACAACCTGTGGAAACCTTCTACTGACGGTTACAAATAATACTGTCCATTATTGATTCTGCTGATACCAGCACTGCCCCACATAGAGAAAATCTCAAAGGTAAAATCCTAATTCCCAAAGCCACAAAATATACAAAGCTGGTTAGTTATTAAATATTGTTGTAGTCTGCTAAAAGTATTGCAAACTGAAATACAACTTAGCAGTCTGAATAACCAGCATAATTATTTTGATATAAAAAGATAAGAAAAATTTTAATATGAAAATTAATAAAGCCAGTAAAAGGAGAAACCTGTTGTATAAATAGACATTTTTAATATACAAGTAAGACCATTATCTCACTTATGAGGAAGAAGATTTGAAGATTTGAAAATAATTATATTTTCCCAGCTCTAGATAAATATATTACTCCAATTTATTAATCACCTTCAATATACAATATATAACTTACAAAACTGGGAATGTTACAATGTCAAAATCTTTCACAGCACTAATTACCAGTTATCAGAACTGTAAGAAATCTTTAGCTACATATTAGCTTAATACTTAGAATACAGAAATAGATATGGCTAAGCTGTGGTAAACAATAGTGCAAACACTGAGGACCATAAAATGTATCCTTTTTCCTTTTTAGCTTGTGTATAATTTTTTTTTTATCTAACCGCATTATCCTACTTCAATGGGATTATCAACTGAGTATGAAACTCCTTTATTTTAAAAGGAACCCTGTGTTTCCTTATGCTTTGTGAATTTACTCTTGAAATTCAGTTCTTATAAAATATCCAGACTATTTATATTCCTATACAACGAAGAACTTGTACTAAAATGAAATACTTATGTGGAGTTTTTAAATAACTTTTGAGTAGTGGCTTGGTTTGTGTTTTTCCCACTAAAACTTGGAAGTGCATAAGAAATCAGGAAAGAATATATAAATATCTATAAATTGAATATCTTAGTTACAGCAAAGGAATTAATCTCTTTACCTATCTTATGTAATACAGTATTTATATTAAAATCTGTTACTGAGTTTAACTCAGTCCCAGTTACTCTGTTAAACCTCCTTTCCCAAAAACAACAGAAAGAATTCTACAGATAGGTACAGTCCAGCTGTCTTTTCTCTCTCTGTTCTCTGCAATGATAAACCTTTATAGCTACTGCTTCCATAGAAATGCCCCTAAACAAAACTTGGAAAAAATAATGATGAGAAAACAATAAAGATAAGGAAAAATTAATGCTTTGTGTAGTATAAAAACCAGTAACCATCACATTTATAAAGTTTTGGCTTCTTTAGGAAGGTGCCCTATTGCAAAGGCATCGTATTGATCATCTGACACAGAGACTGTTATTAAAAAAGCCAACAAGGAGATGCTGGAACAGAAACAGTTCTGGGCCCCCATCCTGTGTATGTGTGGAGGGTAGGGGGTGTTGGTGAGAGGTGGGAATGAAGCGCCAAGCACTGTGGAGCTGCTTGGGCGGCTATTCCTGAGAATAAAGAACTTGGTGTTTTGAAACTGCTTCTTATCAAACTCTAAACCAACGTCTTAGCCAACATGATCTGAAATATGTAGGATAAGCTCATGTGGGAGGGACGGGAGAGACCCTAGATATCCAGGCTGAGAGACTTAATGCTTTTACAGCTTAATTAAAAGCTGTACCCTTTAATGACTTTGCATCCATATAACATACCAGTAGGAGGTAACAGTTTGTTTTAGAAATAATGTATACACGTATCCACTAAAGTGGGCCCGAAAATTTCCTAAGTCATAGCTTTTGCATGAGTATTTCCTTCTTGAATTCCTGTTAAAAATAACTTGCACGAAGACTGAAGTAGTACATTATAATTAGCTAAAAAATCCCGGGCAATAGTGTTTGGGTAAATTACATCAATATGTAAAATTCTGAAGTGAGGGATTCCTGCCAATAAACCATTGGGAAAGATTTTATTACAGAATTAAATGATTCATATTTTGAGGGTACAATATTTTATGTCTCAGGCACTATTTTAAGGAATTATTAACCATGTAAAACTTAAGACAAGTTAGCGTAACACGAAAACAGATCTTAATCTAGCAAAACACGTCTTCTTTGAGGGCTGTAATGAACATTCACTTTACTCGTGATGGTTTTGGTTCTTTTTTTTGCATTCCTAACGATTCATTTAATCTGTGTGTGCTGCTGTGTGTTCTCAAGCCTGAGCCAGATCAACAGGATAATCTACTGATAAGAGAAAATGAAATTGTACAGGTTGTAGGAGACTGACCTGGTCTTAACTTATCTCAGTACGTATTCTTCTGAAATGTTCCCTGTGAGAACACTTGAGAACAAATGAACACATCACCTGGGCCACAAAGTGAGTACATGTGGGCTAAGTGGCTTAGAGGTGAGGTTGAGGGGTGGAGAGGCCAGCTCACCTGGTCGGCCCATCTCCTGTGTTCCATCTCAACTATAAAAACATAACCACTGAGTAGGCAGGATGCATCTAGAACAGAATTAGGAATAAGGATTGAGAAGACAACTCAGCTAGTGATGAACGAGTGTCAGCTCATTTCCAGGATTAGTTGGGAAATGGGTAGGAAAGAGTGGGATGGGCAGCAAGCTGTCCTGAGGACCTTCTGAAGACCTCGGGTTCCAGGCGAGATAAAATGGATCCAGGTCAGTACTGATCACCTGAGGAGTCTTGCCGAAAGTAAGATTCTGCTTCGGTTGGTCCAGAGTGGACCTGAGCTTCTGCATTTCTATAAGCCCCCCGGTGAGGCTGACTGCTGCGGGTCCATGGGCCACATTTTGAGTAGCATGGGTCTAAGAGTGCAGTAGCATTTTTAAATGATGGAAATGTTCAAGATCTGTGCTGTCCACCATGGTTACCGAGCACTTGAAGTGTGGCTACTGCAATGAAGAGAATGAATTTCTAGTTAAATCTTAATAGCCACATGTGCCTAGTGGCTACCATCAAACAGCATAGATCCAGACATTCACAGGTCACCTCTTCTCAGTCAGAGCAGTACATGCTCCAGTCCCCAAATGATCTAATCCACCAATTCATTTAGATTTGCAAGTACTGTTTTATAAAATACAAACTGCAAAATTAGATTCTTTAAAGTGTTTTCTTCCCAACCCTTAGCTAACTGACCCACAATGTGTATCTGCAGTGGGAGAGAAGCAAGGGTCATTTTGCAGTGGGGCAGCTGACAGCAGTGAAAATTTGAGCAGCCATTGCCGTACCGGGCATGTGAGGAAATAGAAAGCCAGGAAGTAGGAAGAAACTCAGTAAGGGAGGTCGAAGGACACCGAAGAGAAACATTGTGTACTTCTAGGCTTTACTTAGGGCCGACCCTGCCCCTCTTCTTCTTTAAAAGTACTTTGGAAAATGAGACCAGGGAAGGCAGTGGGCATTGGCTGTGACTGCGCTCCCTCCCTCCCCAATCATCCAGGTATGGGAGGCCCCAGCGGGGAGGAGAGGGGGTGGGTTAGCTGGCAATCAGGTACGAAGATCAGAGAAGATAGGCCTCCATTGCATGCCCCAGAATTGTGATCAGATGCCTCGGAGCAGCTCTTCCTCCCCTACCCCACATTTTTGTAATCCCCGTCTACTGTAAGACAGGGTGCCTGGGTGGTACAGTTAACAGGCTCAGCTACTGACTGAAAGGCTGATAATTTGAGTCCACCCAGAGGCACCTTGGAAGAAAGGCCCACTAATTTACTTAAAAATAAAAACAGCTATTGAAAATCCTATGGAGTACAGTTCTACTCTGACACACGTGGGGTTATCATGAGTCAGAATTAACTCAACGGCAACTGGGTTTTTTTTTTTTTTTTTTGGTTTTTTATCTAGTATAAGAAGTTGGTTCCTCAGTGATGCTGCCAGGGGACTCAGGGGACTCTGAGGGCACAATTCTGGCTCTCAGGTGTGAGTGAAGTGGTCTGGCTCTGATGCAGCCATACCTGGACGGTGCTTACAGGACAAACTGCTCTCACTTAACAAAAGATACGTCAAAATTTTCATTGTAACAGATATTCCTCATCCAAACGCTACTTGCAGGAAATTGCTTTGGAAAATGAGACCAGGAAAGGCAGTGGGCACTGGCTGTGACTGCACTTACCCCCTCCCCCATCATCCAGGTATGATTAATTAAGGATTCAAGTCACTAGGCTTTGGTTAATGGTGGTTTTACAGAATATATGGAAGATGTTATTTAAAAGTGCAAACATCAACAGCAAATAAAAAATTTCAGTCATTCACATTTTACGCTTAAATCTTGAACATACAGTAGCTGGAGAATCTTTTCTATGGCAAATGAGTATTTTTGAATAGTGGAAATCAATAATACTTTTATATTAATTTTTTTTCTAGCATTCCTCCTCTCTTTGCCCCACCCACCTTTCCATTTTGGGTCGAGCTGGACAGGGATTGGTGACATCAGAATAGTTCAGTCCCTTCCTTTCCCTTCCCTTCTGAGAATCTGGCATCTCCCACTTTAAGAGAAAAATGCTTAGAAAAGCAGGTCATCATAGAAGGTGGGAACTACATAAAAGCGGCTAGAAAAAGAGACTTGATTTCATAGATGTGGATAAAAGTAATATTAGTGAGTAGCTTATTCCTGTGTTAAACTACTTGATATAATTCCCCATAGAACATTCTCATTTATTCACGACTTGGACAAGTGAGATACATAGTCAGACACGTTTGGTCAGGGACCTACCAGGTTCTTTTTTTTGTTTAGAGAGATCCAAATTTTGTAATTTTCTATTGGTCAGTCAAATGCCCAAGTCATGAATAAGAATAAAGTGTCAAATAAACTCCTTTTATATAATTAAATTACATGCCATTTTAAATGTCCTTCTATCAATATCTCTTTAAATACTTGGCAAACAATTGTTTAGAAAACATGAATGATGGGATATCTCAACACAGTATGTAAGAGTATATATGCACATAAATATACGTATGTATGTGTGTATGTATATGTATACATGTATGTACACCTATCTATTAAGCACCTAAGAGGCTACTTTATGAAATCTGTCACCACTGGGTCGGTACCCTATTTATTTTTCTTCTGCAGGATAATTTAAAATATTGTAATTAATTCTTGATATGTAATGTCTAGACAAAGCCTATTTAAGGATTTTTTTGTGACTGTTTTGATATGTACACCCTTGGCTTTCAATGATTTAATCATTGCACTTGACTTCTAAGGAACAAAATCATGGCACAGATGCATGTGCGTGAATTCTTCAATAGAGAATATTTATGCAAGATTCTACATTAAAAAACAGAAAGTGCCCATAGAATAGTGGTTTATAAAAAGGAAAATAGTATCTACCTCATAAGGTATAAGAATTAAGTGAGACGATGGTAACAGTAATAATGTAAAGCCCTTAAGCAAGAATTTAAATCTCTTTTGTTGGGAAGTTCGTGCCAGGAGTCACTTTAGCCTTGGGTGACCACTCAATACGCCCAATCTCAGACCTTCGGGAATTCCCGGATATCAACAGGCTACTACATAAACCCACACAGAATATGAAATAATCACTAGTAAGCATAAGAACAAAAGGTGGGAGTTTGGGTTTGGAAAGGTGTAAGAAGTTTTGTTAGGCAATGGGGCATGGAATTTTATGAAAATACCCAGAGAATTTTCTAAATCGGCACACCTAGTGTTTATGATCTGTTGAAACAAAACTGGCTTACACAGGATGCGTATCATTTGTTGATTATGGTACAGACACACACGTTTGCAAATTCTTTGATATAGAATACTTATGCAAAATGCCACACTAAACAATAGAAAACTACCCAGAGCTAACAAAATGGTACTTGGGTAGTAATAAATTAAATTCTATTAAAACTGCTAAAGTCTGAAAATATTAGATGTGACATGCAAGAAAAAGAAAGACAATTCAGGTAGGAACACTGTGCATTAAGATTTGCATCCATTCAGAGCATTTAAGGGGTTTTTAGCATATTCTTTGACCACTGAGTGCCGGGTACCCGAGATGATACCTATCCAACCTTCCAAACAACTGGATGTATCTTAGTCTCCTAACCATCGATTTTAAGGAAGAAGCCAGTGCTTTCTATAACGACATCGAAGAAGTTTGAGCCACATACTGCTGTGGCTGTACCATAAAAACATTCCCTCAGACCAAGTGTAAGGAAAGTAGACACTTTGATAATTCTCATTTATCCTTTCAGACAATGCAATTGTCTCTGATCCCCTCTAACCTTTTTACTAACACGAGCACACTGGAACAAGTCAGGTTTGCATAATAAGAAAATGGCTTCATGGAATGTGGTTTGTTTTTTTTTTTGCACAAAAATATTTTCTAATACTTCAAATCAAAATATCAAGCCATAGAGGTGCTTCAGTGGTACTCCCTTATCTATGCAGAAAAGTACAAGAATAGCAGATTACTTCCAAGTGCTTTGTATTACGTCGCAATTACTTTTCTTCCAAGGAATAGCACCGATATGATCACCCCTCAGACTGGGAAGCGCTCCTTCCAAGCTCTTTAATTCCCTGGAGAATTCGTCTCACATGACCCACTTTCGGTATCCCTAGGTCCTAAAAAAGAAAGAAAAAGAAGGGGAGGGGGGAGAGAAAGAAAGAGGTTTACTGATAACAGAAATGGAGATTAAATACAATTAGCCTTTCGTTCGTCCATTTTAGTTTATATTCAATGTTTCAGAAAGTTAAGGCTAGAAAAATACATCTATAAAACAAAAATGATCTGACACACTGAAAAATCACCAATCTGTAAAAATCACACCCTACGCGAACCCTTAACTGTAATGTCCTCATAAATGTTATGCGGCGGTAGTACTTCCAGAGTCAAAGCTAGTTTATGTTCACACTTTTTTTCTCTTTTTAAAACATGGTCCTTTCTGGGTCCTTGAGAAAAGCGACATACGTCACCAGGGGAACCATAATCAGTTGTCAGGCAACTACACGTTTTCTGCGCTGAAACATTTAACAGTGAGGCCAAATCCTTGAGGAAGATACCAGCGTCTACCACAAAAATTAGAAAATAAATGCATTTAAAGTTAGTTGTACTTAGATTCTTTGAATTGAGGGGGGTCTTTAAATACTCTTTATACTTTATAATGTATATGTGAAAAAAAATTACTTAAACATAGGTGTCTGTCGGTTGATGCTTTCCCTTAAACCATTTCTGGCTCCTGCCTGCCCTTCAGAATTCTTCTCGTTTCTTAAAGACCCATCTTCTGATAAAATACCAAGAATTCAATATTTAACCTTCAAAAATGGATGATTGCAGTGTGCAGCACACAGCAGGCACTCATCACATATCTGTTGAAGAAATGAATGAAGCCCATTCAAGGGAGCCATAATATGCAGTATCTGAAAAACTAAAAGAAAGGGTTAAGGCCTCCAAACCCTACAGCTTCTCTAAATATGAGGAGTATAACTAGTGTGTCAATGTCTGAAGTCAAAAAGCCTCTTCGCAATACAGAGAGTTTGAAATATTTAAAAATCTGTACAAAGAGGACTTCCAATGCAGCCTAGAAAACACGATTTTAAAGTACCATAGGCTTATTTGTCCAAGAAGATAACGATTCCA
Source organism: Elephas maximus indicus (assembly GCF_024166365.1). Lineage (NCBI taxonomy): Eukaryota > Metazoa > Chordata > Mammalia > Proboscidea > Elephantidae > Elephas > Elephas maximus. The sequence continues at coordinate 38,966,139 of NC_064832.1, forward strand.
ATAATCCATGCTGTTTGGTAAATTAAGAGCATTATTTACTTTTAAACTTTTAAATGAGATAGATCAAATTGCTTTAAGGTGTGTGCTTTCTCTCTGCCATATACTTTAGGAGCTGTGCTGATCCTAAAGCAGCAATGCTATTGACGATTCTGAATCCTTCTGAAAAATAGCCAGACAAAAGCACCGTGCCTTCACCTCCTTAGGCATCTCCCATTCTCTCCTTCTGTACTGCAGCAGGAAGAATGCAGTCAGTTTGCTTCTTGTCTGCTAAAGCACGTTATAATGTTTCCTCTTTCCCATCTTTAGTTGGCCACTTTGCTTAACCGCTGTGCCACCAGGGCTCCTTTTCGCTGTCTCTAAGGTGTGTCAGTGACAGGAATTAACCACTTAAGCCAAAAATCTGAGCAGGAGTTAGGCAGGTGAAAGGTAGGGGGGGAAACATATCAAAAGAGGGTTTGCTTTCATGGTGTGAAAGAGTTTAGTGTTTTTAAATCAATGAAATAAGGCCAGGGGGTAAATGAGGCACAGCCCAGCAAGGAGCCAGTGACTCCAAAGGAGGTTGAATAAATAGCCAGAACCTTGTAGGTCATGATAAAGATGTGGGTCTTTATTCTAAAAGAATAAAGAAGCCACTAAAGAATTTTATGCAGAAAAGTGATATACCTGATTTATAGTTTTAAAATATCATTCTGGTTGCAATGTGCGTCATGTACTAGAGAAGGCAAGATTAGCAGCGGAGGGCCAACTAGGACGCTATTGATATGATACAGACAAGACGTAATGGTAGCTCGGACTAGAATTGTGGGAAGGAGAGGAAGGGAAGTGAATGGAGATTAGAATCGACATGATTTGGTGACGAACTTGATGGACTGGGGAGATGGGTAAGGAAAGAGGAAGGTGCGAGGTATGAACCTGGGCTTCTCTGGCTAAGCCTCTGGGACAGAGGAGTGATTTCCTAATATGCAGAACACAGGGAAAGGGGAAGAATGAAAGTGGGACAGGAAGTCAAGGGTTTTGATGGACATGTGAAGACTGATATCCCTATGTGATATCCAAGTACCGAGTAGTCAGTCAACAGACATAATCCTAAAGTTGACAAATGAGGTCAGGGCTGGAAATATGTATTATAGACAGTATTTGAAGTCATGGGAATGGGCGAGATTACCTAGGGAGTAGTAATCCTTCACCAAACATTTACAGATTTTATTCGGAAGGTTCTGCCCTTTCTGACAGCTACAACCACAGAGAACAAGGAAGATCACCCTCTAGCTTCATGGTTTTGTGCTACAGAAAGCTCTTTCTGTAACGTTATTTTCTTTTTTCCATTTCTTCACACCCGGATTTAGAACCAAAACAGCTAAAAGAGGACAAAGCCTATACAGATTACTAAGAAAAAACTTTTAAGGGAGAAAATGTAACTTGCATTAAAAATAAAAACAGAACAAAAAAGCTCATGAAAAGCTAAAGAAAAAAGTTTACTAAAATAATTCTTAACTGTCTCCTTGTTACTCTTATTCTACCTTTTTAATAGCCAGGTCCCGTCACTCTATCTTTGACTCAGTACTTATAATTATGTAAATATGTGCTTCAATCATTGTGTCTGTGTTTATCTACACACACATACACATTGTTTTCCCATGAATGTACGCTTATTCATGGCAAACGAAATGCAAGCTTCTAGAGGGCAGATATCACCTAGAGAAGCTGGCATAATGTACGAAGCAGTAGCTACTCAGTAAATATCGCTGCCTGCCAAGGATAGATATCAGAAGCTACACAAGTATGTTGAATATAATGATCCCTTATATTTATTTTGTTAACTCATTTCAAGTTTTGAAGTCTTTTGCTTCACGAACTCTAACACTGTATTTTGCTAAACTTAAGGCTTCAGATATGTATGAACTTATTCTATGTTCCAGATTTGTGACACTCAACCAAGGTAATTAACTCATCTGTTATTTTATTGGAAGCCCTGGTGGCGTAATGGTTAAGTGCTACAGCTGCTAACCAAAGGGTCGGCAGTTCAAATCCGCCAGGCACTCCTTGGAAACTATGGGGCAGTTCTACTTTATCCTATAGGGTTGCTATGAGTCGAAATTGACTCAACAGCACTAGGTTTGGTTTTTTTTTTTTTTTTTTTAATTATTTTATTGGAAACCCTGGTGGCGTAGTGGTTAAGAGCTATGGCTGCTAACCAAAAGGTTGGCAGTTTGAATCCACCAGGTGCTCCCTGGAAACTCTACGGGGCAGTTCTACTCTGTCCTATAGGGTCGCTATGAGTCGGAATTGACTCGACAGCAATGGGTTTTTAAAAAATTATTTTATTATTTTGGTTGAAAATGTTTAGGTATAAGTGGTGTTCACTTTTTCATGTGCTAAAACTCTGCACGACTCTGCTTAATAAAGATCTATACTTTATGTTACCTACAATCTGTTCCAAGATCTTTGCTAACGTATTTATAGATAGAGGCACAATAGTTCATGAATTCATCATGTCATAATTCTTTGCATTTTAGACCCTGGTTTACAGAAGAATAGCGTGCCTAAAAGTGGCTTTTGTTTAACAATCCTTAGTATCACAAAGGTGTTGCTCCAACAAATGCTGAAGGCTTTTGTTGCTTGCTTACTACTCAAACTTATTAAGATGGCAGCTTGTGGTAAGAAAATATGACAAGGTCCTATTTCTCGCTCTTGGACACAGACTTCCGTTGTTTCTGCTGCTGAGTCTCCACCCAGAGAATAAAAGGGAATGCTGCTAGACCATGGATTAAGGATTTTTTCTTCTCTGTCCAAAATGACAAACAGGTTCTAAGCTGCTTTCTAACAAAAGCTATGCATAATTTTTACTTCATTTACTAAAGAAAATAAATTTCCTTTTTGAGAATAATAAAATTTTAACACTAATTTGAGGAAAGAAAAATTTGAACGTATTGGTCTAGTTGTTCACGTGACCTACAAAAGGTCAATTTAGAAACATGACAAAATTGTAAGACCATAGCCATTGCTCTAAGTCTCTCAGGAGCCCAGGTGGCACAATGGTGAAAGCGCCTGAGAAAGACGTGGCAATCTGCTTCCATAAGGATTTACAACCTTGGAAACCCTATGGAGCAGCTATGCTTTGTCCTCAAAGGGTCCTTATGAGTCGGAATTGACTCAACGGCACTGGGTTTGGTTTTTTAGCTTCATAAGTCTTTCATCTTGTTCCATTTATTAGAATGGCTTTATAATTGGTATTCTGAATTAGTTTTTTGTTGTTAACCTTACATTAGGTATATTTTTTCGTTACTTCATCAACAGTCACCACTTTCCATGCTGACCCAGTAAAATGAGGTGATGGAAACATGACCCACTGAAAAATATTAGCATAGGAGGAGTCATACAAATGGAAATGTACTGAGTTCATGCCGAGCTTCAGCTTCATTAGTCGGTAAATGGTTTTTGATGGGAAAAGCTTACTGATGTTCTTGCTGAGAGAGCACAAGAGGAGCTCAGGCCACAGGACAAGGCACATTTGTACAACACAAGCTGAGCTGTAAGCACACAACAGAAGCAGTGCAGGAGAAAGGATTCTGTTTTGCAAGAAAAATGTCAAGAGCGGAAAAGTCGCACAAAAGAAATACCTTAAGGTCTCGCCTTCCCAGATGCAAAAGTTCAGCCCCTCTGATGTCATGGCGGATGAAGGTTTCCTTGTACTCTCCCAAATGGAGCAGATCCAGCCAAGCAGCAACTTCCTCTGTGCCCCATTTCTGAACTACCAAAGTTAAGAGCAAAACCCCCTTAATTTCTACATGCTCAATGCATCACAAAGCAAAGGGTGGCCAAAGAAGACGCAAAACTGAGTTGTGCAGCAGTGCTAGCAAAAGAAAGTCAAAGGTGTTGTTCCAACAAAACTTCAGTTTCCTTTTTCCCATGCAGGTTATAGGCTATCGATAAACACATGGATAGGGCCAGACAAAGACATTCACTGCTGTGCTGCCATGCCTTTAGCTTTAGGCCAATTTCCTCATTAATGCTACCCAAGGTACACAATATGTGTAAAAAAGCTCATTTTGCATCATTAGGATCAGTGGCGCAAGGTCTAAATAAGCTGACTGCAGTCGGTTCTCATCATTCACAGTAGTTATGTTCTACAAAGTAACTGCGGACACTAACTAGTGAACACCGAACCACTGCTCCTGGGGAGATACTGGGTTAGGTTGCTGCGAGCTTCTGGTCACAACATTTTTGTCAACTGGTCAATACATAATCTTGTTTTATGTATGCTTCTGTTTAAAGACACCTTAGTTAATATACATTGTTGATTTATTAACATCAAACTCACAGCGAACAGCACTGTAACTCATGTCTGAACCCAACTTACCTAACACATGTATTCTCTCCATAAGACACATCACGGTCTTCCTGCACTTAGAGACACCAGACAGCACTTTAGCACTATGCTTGGGGCCCATTTTAAACAGCAAAATCGCCAGCAAAAAGCAAGAAATTGTGAAAAGCACGTCTGTCACTAAGCAGGCCATAAAAAGGACACTTGTTTATAGTACGAGAGTCTGCCTTATTTGACCTCAGCTGGAAATGTGTGTGTTGGGTGACTCATTTTTCACCCTCAGTGTGTGTGTGTGTGTGTGTCTGTGAATGACCAAAAAAGTGTTGCAAATATGGGGTTACAAATAAATTTTAGCAAGTAAGCAAATTTGCAAACACAGAATCTGAGAATAATGAGAATTGACTGTTTTCCTTAAGACCACGTATGAAACTGGTTACGGTCAGACACGAGCTATAAATGCTAATTAAAATTTAAAATCTGATACAGGGTGCTCAATTTTACACACTTTTCTGCTTGTGGTCTTGCCAACTTCAAGTGTTGCCTTTATTGATTCCCCTATTACTGATATTACAGCAATTAACGTTTTGTTAAATCAATTGAATATGTCATTTAAAAATGTTGTCAGCATTGCTCTCTAAGATTAGTTGGTTTATGTTACCTTTCAGTACGTATAATCATTATCTTACGCATTTTATGTAATATTGATTAGCTCAATAAGAGCCTATTTATTTGCTGTATTTAGTTTTTAAAATTCCCTTAAATAGCTGCTTTATAAATGTCACAAAATTTTGTATCATTTTTTAAAATAGCTAACTTGGAAGAAACATAAAGTAATTTGATAATGAAAGGCAGCTACCACTATAGACACAGAACTTGAAGGTGCTTCAGCAGCAGTCCAGCAGTACGTTTAATCTCTAGGGAAAGACGAAAAGGGAACTAGAAAGAGAGCAGCAAAAAAAGGGTTTAATCTTTGCTTGAAATGCAAGTATTACAGTAGATTGTCATTTCTGAAGCGTTGAAATGGTGTAGTAAGTCTTTAATGCAGGGGAAAGAGGATACATAACTTTAGATGAAAAATATATTTAATAAGTTAAAAGAATAAATGAAAATTTCTATGCTCCACTTATCAAAGTGATCTAGATTTTGAACTTTGAGAAACAAAAACAAGTTACACATTGGTACCTTGTATTGCTACTGTACTGTATGCTCCTTAGAAGCAAGGATGACGAGACTACCGTCTCACATACTTTGGATATGTTATCAGAAGGGACCAGTCCCTGCAAAAGGACATCATGCCTGGTAAAGTAGAGGGCTGGCGAAAAAGAAGACCCTCAACAAGATGGATTGACACAGTAGCTGCAAAAATGGGCTCAAGCATAATAACGAATATGAGGATAGCGCAAGACTGAGCAGCATTTTGTTCTGTTGTACATCGGGTCGCTATGAGTTAGAACCGGCTTGACAGCACCTAACAACATCGTCCACCAAACCACATAGAAACAAACCAGTAACCACATTTTCTTGTGTACTTCACAACTATAGGTTCCTATTGAACACTGTCACTTATTTTAGGTATGACACGATTTTAATAAGTTGCTTTTTTCACAGTGTTATGCTTTGCCTCCAGTGTGGACCACCTACCATGTTGTGAACTTGTCTTCTGCTTCGGAACCTTTTCCTTTTTAAACTTTGGCACTATACGGAATACTGTGCTCCTGTTGTTTCTTTTGGTGCAGTCCATAGGAGGCTCCTGTTCAAATTGGGTAAGAAAATAACTTTTTGAGGATGTTAAGAGAAAACAACAAAAAAAAACCTCACTCTGATAATTGAGATAACATAGGGATAACCTATAAACACTAGAATGATGTTGTTAGGCGCTGTCAAGCTGACTCTGACTCACAGCTGTCCTACGTGACAGAGGAGAACTACCCGACAAGGTTTGCCTGGCTGTAATCTTCATGGAAGCGGATCGCCAGGTCTTTCTCCTGTGGGGTCACTGGGTGGGTTTGAACTACCAACCTTTTGCTTACCAGCCAAGCATTTAACCATTGCGCCGCCAGGGCTTCTTACTAAACATTATAGGATAGTGATAACTTTGTCAGAAAAAGTTCATGATTAATGTACTTCTGAAAACAAACCAATTCCTTTTTGCTCACCTAAATTCCATTTCTCACTTGTTCAAGAGCAGTGCATTTACAAGTAGCTTTCAAAATTTATTTTTTCCTAAATATCCTTTTCAAAAGACGAATTCAAATTCTATTGCCATAAAGTCTACATTTATAAGAAACAGGTTGAATTTTGACATACCTCATCCTCGTTCTGATGGAAGATGTAATAAAGCCAAGGAATCTCTGTTAATTTTTGTAGCTCTACCTCCACGGAGTGTAAAGCATCTGACACTCGCTCTTCGTGTGGAGATTCCAACTGCTATTTACCAGCAGATTGAAAAGCAAAACAAAACAAGACTCAGTTACCACCTTCAAAGAGACTAAATTGTTCCATGTTGACAGTGAACACCCTCACCTTTTATCAGGCCCGGTTTTTATAAAGAAACATAGAAAAAAAGAACACCGTCTCTTATATTGGCTTCATTTAAAAAAATCTGGATAGATTTGGTCTCATCTTTACTTCCCAAAGAAGATATAATCAGCTAATGTGATTTTAATAATATCACAGAGAAAGTATTTCTTTTGATGTTTTTTCCCTATGTAAATAAAGCTTTGCTTTCTTCTTTCTCTCTCTACCTTCTTCCATTTCTCTTTCCCTTCCCATCCATTCACCTACCCACCTGCTTTGCCTTCCTGGACTAGTGAGAAGTCTCATTATTCTACTTACTTATGCCAAAAAGCCTTCTGATTTCTATAGGTCACTACATGAACAAATAATCATGTTTTTTAAATCTGTCAAAAAGTTGACACATAAAAAGAACTGTTTGGCATAAAAGTCTGGAGATTTAAAAGTGTGAGTTTAAGGGAAAAAATACATCAAACTCAGGAAACTTTTTGATGAAAAGCTTTTGTAAAAATTGTAGCAAAGCAAAAAGTTAAAAGTCTAATGCCATGGACTTTATTGTATCCCCCCAAAATAGGTGTCAACTCGATTAGGCCATGCTTCCCAGTATACTGTGGTTGTCCTCCATTTCGTGACTGTAATTTTATGTAAAAAGGATTAGGTGGGATTGTAACACCACCCTTACCCAGGTTAGATCTGTGATCCAATGTAAAGGGAGTTTCCCTGAGGTGTGGCCTGCACCACCTTTTATCTCTCAAGAGATAAACGGAAAGGGAAGCAAGCAAAGAGTTGGGGATCTCATGCCACCAAGAAACCAACACAAGGAGCAGAATGCATCCTTTGGACACAGGGTTCCCGCGCCTGAGAAGCTCCTCAACCTGGGGAAGACTGAAGACAAGGACCTCCCACACAGCTGACAGAGAGAGAAAGCCTTCCCGTGGAGCTGACACCCTGAATTTGGACTTGTAACCTACTGGACTGTGAGCAAATAAATTTTTCTTTGTTAAAGCCATTCCACTTGTGGTATTTCTGTTATAGCAGCATTAGATAACTAAGACAGCTTGTAATCTGGAGATGGGTCAAACGTATTAGTCAGAAAAGTGGATTTGGATACTTCAAAGAGAATTTAACTGACACTTGTTATCCACATTTACCCATTAAAAGCAGTTATTATGAATAAAGGTCAAATAAACACCGCTATGCTCAGAAATGCCAGGATTCCAGCTCTGACACTGTTCCGCATTAGCCACACAGACACGGGAAGGTCAATTAATTTCAGGAGCCTTAGTTACCTCTTCTATAAACAGTAGGATGTGACCAGATTATTTCTGAGGTCTCTTCCAGCTAATCAATACTTTTATAAATTGTTGTAAAATTATAGAATATGTCCATAGAAGTCACAGAATTTTAGAACTGAAAGTTCAGAGAGAATAGTACTGTTATGTACTATAGATATTATTTTTCTGTTTCCCTCTGTTATTCAAAGAACCTACAATTTCCCATCATTAATCAAAGTATGGAGAGTCTGCACACTGTTGTATAAAATATACCACTTTCCTTTTAGTCTAAGAGTGCATGTCTTATAAATCTGATAAACTGGTTATTACCTATTCATTCTAGAAATAAAGAGTAAATATTAGTTGCTCCGAAACATCATCAATCCTTTGTGACATCACTACTGTCACAGATTTTGGTAAAATTCATATTTTCAAACATGCATATTTGATAATGACATAAAAGAATTAAGAGTGGAGGGGGTCCTTCTAGATTAACATAATGAAATTGATAAATATTAACCTGATAGCACTCAATGGATACTGTAGGTGTCCAGAACAAAAATATGGAGTAAGTTATACTTCTAGCTCTTGTCAAGCAGAAGTTATCTTAAATATATTTCCAATAATCAAAAATAAAATACCCTTGATCCAAAAACTGGGACCAAGGCCAGAGCTCATTGGAGTTCCTACGGGACTTATTTTAGAAGAATGGTAAGAAGATTCTGGTTAACACCACTGGTGTCAAGAATAGCCAAGAAGATGTCCCCACTGGTTTTATCAAAAAAGATAACCCCGAACATTTTGATCAAACATTCTGTTCCAGAATCCTGATAAAAAGGGAGCAAATGCAATACAGAATTTCAAATTATCATGGAATCCAGACTTTCCGGAGCCAGAGAGACTGGACAAGCCCTGACACTACTGCCCTGAGTTAACCTTTAAACCTCAAACCAAAAATATTCCTTGAAGTCTTCTTAAAATCAAACAATACTTTAGTTTAACTAGTAAAGAATATCTGCCTTGACTTTGTGCTATTTTAAGAACTAGCTATATGCTATCAAACTGACAACAGCAATTTGAAAGATTAGGCAGGAAATTTAGGGGGCAATGAATTTATGCTAACGGGAGAGGAAGAGCTTAGAATGGTTGCACAACGTGAAGAATGTCATCAATGTCACTGAAGTGTATGTGTAGAAATTGTTGAATTAGTGTATGTTCTGCTGTGTACATTCTCAACAGCAGAAATAAAATAAATTTATTAAAAAAAAAAAGAGATAACCAGGCTTTCTTTCTGAAAGTTTTTCTTCACAGTCATTATAGAGGTGGTTGGCCTCTTGCCCCAGGAAAGCTGTGTTTTGGTCTCCACTGGGGGGCTGGGGCGGGGGGCGGTGGTAAGAGCAACTTTACTTTTCTCTTCTTAGAGCGAAAGATGCTCAGCGGGCAGCAATCTTCCAGGCCCCAATCAAACATAAATTCTAACCCCAATTACTATACCTCCCATTCTCCCACAGGGCCAGATATTAGGATTTTTAACATTGCTATTTAGGTGTCTATTTGCCCAAGTGAGGTATAAAATTACCATCAAGAGAAATGTTTCAAGATCATCACCTATCAATTAATCACAATTGTCACAAAAAAAAAATAGCTAATGTATTAGAGGCCCCGGTGGCTCCGTGGTTAAGAGTTTGTTAACAAAAAGGTCGGCAGTTCGAATCTACTAGCAGCTCCTTAGAAACCCTGTGGGGTAGTTCTACTCTGTCCTATAGGGTCGCTATGAGTCGGAATCAACTCGATGGCAACGAATTTGGGTTTGGTTTTTTTGACACAAAATGTTACAATAGTATGTGTGAGTAACCCACAACTGACCACTAGGTGGCATCAACTGCCAACGTGCAGAACATTTGAAAATGGTGAGGGAATAAAGAAAAGCTAACAAGGCAAACACTCCGGGCTGTCCAAACAGGACATCTATGGGTTTCTTCTAGCACTTACACCTGAGGTCCATGGACTGTGGTAGATTTAGACTGAGCCTAAAGTTGATTTCCATGACCAATCTGAGTTAAACTAGGGAGGGATATGGCCAGTTTTGGGGACACTGCATCCAGAAGTACCCTTTTAAGCAAATCTGGGTGACCATACCAATTGTATTTCAAATGTTAATTCAGGGAACAAAATTTATGATTTCCTCTACTTTTCTCTAACACTTTATAAAGCTCGAAGTTGACTGAACAGAGCAGACTTGCACAGAACCCTGATAACATATATGAGAGGAAACCTCTACTTCTGTGGGCCTGAAACATAACTCCCGGGGTTATGATTTCTTGAAGGCAAGAGCTAGGAATAAAGACGCTCCCAGGATGAAGGTCAGAAGGCTGCTTCTGCACTGGAATCTGACGAACACGTGTTCCCTACCGGAGGTAAAGCTCATACATGTATTTCATCACTCTTACGCTATCAGCCATTTTCTTTCCTTACCAAAGGAACCCTGCCGACCAGTAGAGATTCCGTTTCATTATGCAGTGCCTTCACATTCATGGCTATCTCAGTGGCAATGTCCCTCGTAAGACTCTAGAAGAGAAGAAAATCACAGACAAATGGTTCTGTATTAAATTGTGACTCAGTCACCAGTAAACGCTTCCAATTTTCTTCTCACAATTTAAATTCACATCATGAATAATTTTTAAAAATCTATCAAAATTCTAGTATGCTTATAAAATTTCATATACATTTGCTAGTACGATATTTCTAACTATTATATCACAGGACCAACAGTATGCACTGACTATAGTAAATTCATTCAGGATCACACCTCCTACCTACAAATACGTGTATGCTGGTACCAACAAATATATCTTCCCGTGCAGAGGTTAAGTCAAAGAAAATCATGTCTTAAGAAGAGGCAGTATCTGATTTTAATTAGTTCTATCCACTGACCCTTGGCAGTTCCAACCAGATGGTTTTGTAGACTGTAATCTTGGGGACCAGCACTTATTCGTGTATTAATTTAAGTAACTTCAATAGAATGATTAAAGGAGTAAAATGCTTCTGTCACAGTTTTCTCTGTACAACAGCATTGTACCATGTATAATATTTCAAGAGAGTTTTATTCTGTCCACTATTAATTTCTACATTACAATTTTATAAAAGCATCAATTTCCAAGTGAGTATAAAAGAAGGTTAAGAGTGATGTCCATGCATAACTTCCAAAATGAACTGGCCTCTCCAATAAAATGCCCACTCTGCTACCTAGGTTTGTCCTACCCAGGGATGCGGGGGAGAAGGTATGAGAAGGAGCACGGAGGGATTGTAGTAGTTAAAAGAAGAATCAGAAGGAAGATGGCCATGCGACAAGTGATTGAAAGTTAAATAAAAAAGTAAAAGGACAGGGTTCAAGAGCGGGAATGGAAAGATGGCAGGTAAAGGGAAATATAGAAAAATCCGGCCACAATTTTATCTTAAGTTTCTGGCACAGACTTATGTGACTATATAACTTTCTTTCAAAGGCTGTGGTGTATTTTATAATATTAAAATATATGTGTAACACACCAAAAAGTCTGTAGAACAAGATTTGACCATTCTTTCCTCACCTCTGGGTACTTGGGGTTGGCTTTATTCAGTGCATGGGAGCACGCATTCACAGCGTGGGCCAGTTCTTGCTCCAAAAGACAGTGAATTGTGGCTGCATCACAAATCCTGAAAGGAGAAAAAAAAAGATGAGACGAATAAACAAAAAGCTTCTTTGAGCATTGTTGATTTTTTAAAGTAGACAAGTGCTAGCACGAAACACGTAAGTAATAGAGCAGTGAGGAACAATTTTTAAATGATTGCTCAATTATGAATGGCATGAGGCAGGCTGACAAATTTCCAACCCTGCTGTCACAAAGAATATTACATTGAAAATCTTTACAGAACAAGTTAGGCTTACAGTCAGAGGTAAACATACTGACGTGCTACTTGGAAGAACAAAACAGGGAAAAGCTCGAACTTGTGTAAGGCAGAAACCTGTCAGAGAAGTAAAACGCAAATATTTTCCACTAATAGAGAATAACAGCAAAGTGGTAAGACTGCACCTTGTCCAAGGTGGAAAACGTACAAGACCTGGAAAAACAAGGCAGTCCCATGGAGTTCCAGCTCTCGCAGGATTCACTGTCCTTCGTTTTGCAGTATCATCGAAAAGCAAGAGGGGTCACAAATTTAAACAGTAGAAACTTATCTTTTATTCACTGAAACTTTAGCCAGAAACATATACAAGAGATAAGGAAATGAACATATATGATAAGTGTTTTATATAAATTACCTAATACTCCCAACCTTAATTATCTCCACCCTATAGATGAAGACACTGTGTGCCGCTGAGTCAATTCTGGCTCATGGCGACCCCACGTGACGGAGATGATTGCCCCAGAGGGCTTCCTAGGCTGTATATCTTTATAGGAGCAGATCACCAAGTTTTTTTTCACCCTCGGAGGCTCTGGTGGGTTTGAACCACCGACCTTTTGGTTAGCAGCCAAGAGCTTAACCACTGAACCAGGATTTGAATCTATTTCTATCCAGCTCCAAAACTTGTTGAGCTATACTCCTCTGGAATCTAGAACCTCCAAGAATAGTCCTAGAAAGACAAAATACGAGACAGAACTAGGGCCAAAGAAGACCAAGGAGGGGAATTTCCACCAAATGCTAAAAATTTATGTAAGGTTTGCAGGTGAGGGAACTGGCAGGTCCGTTCAAACCTTTTTGGCTTCTGCATTTTCAAGGAGAATGGTCTTCAAACTGGAAAGAGCAGAACCAGAAGGGACAGAGGCTCCAGGTAGTTGAACAGAGAGTTAATGTTACTCTCATTTTCAGTGAAAGCAAAAGAGATAAATCAAGAGGTACTGTGTGCAACCACCACCACAAAGAAATGATACACTTTCCTCAGAGAATATCTGCTAGCATTTTACAGAGAACGGCTATTACACTGGGAACTCTTTGATCCGCAATTTTAACTAAACCAAAGTTATAGGTGAAATGGCCATTCCACTTACTACATGCCTGTAAGCACACTTTGGATGAATACAATGTATGTAAATATTTTAAGTTTTTAACGTGGGGAAAAAAAAAAAAAAAAAAGAGGTATTGTGTGGTAGGGTGAGCTAGGCAAGCTCACGTGGTATTTTAGAAAGTCTACAATCTGGACTCCAGACAACACAGGTGCCTGTGCTGGAGAGTGGGGACGGGATAAGATAAAAAGCAGCAATTACTGAGGCACATATCAACATTTCCAAGTCCATACTGCGTATCTTCCTAGGTATTTCAAACACAAATTTAAAGTCCAAAACAGGCCCATTACTTTCCCTCTTCAATTTGCTCCTCTTCCTAATCCTATGGCCCCACCAAAGGCACCATGACCCACCTCGCCATTCACTGGAAACCTCTGGATCACCCTTCTCCTAATTCTCACCCACATACCAATTTTAGATCCTAAGCTATCTTGGATCTCTCTTTTCCCTTTCACCTCCACTGCCTTAATCCATCATTTCTTATCAGGATATTCCGACAGTGCCATAAGTGTTCATACCACCCCAGCTTTGTGTTCATGCTGCCCCAGCTTTGTGGTCTTCCAGACAATCCTCCACAATGCTAGCAGAACCAGCCCGACGAAGTGTCTTATTTATTACACAGGCCCCCACTTCACTTTCTTCAGTGGCTCTTCATTCTCTGTAGAAGAAAAGCCTCAACTTCTCAGCACACCATGGCAGTGTAGAGAACTGCTGTCAAGTTCACACCGACCCATGGCGGCCTTATGTACAACAGAATGAAATGCTGCCCAGTCCTGAATCATTCTCATGATGGCTGGCATGTCCATCGATACGACTATTGTGCCAAACAATCTCACTGAGGGTCTCCCTCACCCTGGTTGGTCCTGTACTTCACCAAACACGATGTCCTTCTCCAACAACTGATGCCTCCTGATGATGTACCCGAGGCAAGTGAGTGCTGTTCTGATCCATAAGATTCTGATTGGCTAATTTTTGGGAGATCATCAGGCCTTTCTTCCTAGTCTCTCTTAGTTTGGAAGCTCTGCTGAAACCTGTCTACCATGAGTGACCCTGGTGGTATGTGAAATACTGGTGGCTTCCAGGCCCTTTATAATCTGGCCCTTGCCCACTTTTTTGTCCACGTTTAGCATACTCTTGCACATACTGATCTAACATTTCAGTCACACCACATAACAGATTTCCTGAAAATGCCACATGCACACCCCCTCTGTACCTTTTCACAGGCTGGTTCCTATGTTTAGTTTCTCCTTCTCTTACTCTTCTCTCAAGACTTGGCTGAAAGGTGTTTTCCTCCAGGCAGCCCTCCTGCACTTCCTCTGGCCTACTGTACACATGCACAGTGCCCACAGTGTGCCCCCGGACAGCACTTAGGCCATGTTTCTCCCTCCTACTGCTCTGTGAGCAAACATGAGAGAGGGATCAAGACTTCCTCCTCTTGCTACCTCCAGTGCCTGACATGGTACTTGGCACAGAGAAGAGGTTCTGAAAATAGGCCATCTTTGGCAAAATCTAAAAAAAAAAGATGGGGAACCACTTTCTTTTTTTGATAAAGTTTTCTGGTTAGTTCACAGGATGATAACACAGGAAGTCTATACTTATTTCAAGAAAGTACATTTTGGTTTCAAGAAAGTGCTATAAACTGAACGACATAAAAGTGCACTGAATGAATAACCAGTATTCCTGTGGATAAGAAGCTGAGACGGACAACAATGCGGTTACACGCATCTGAGCTGACTAAACATTCATCTTTTTTACTTTGCTTCTAAGTCACCTGGTATCTTGCAATTACCGTACTTACTCTAATTCCAAGGCTTGGTCTCGGTCACTAGGGAATTTATACCTTTTCTAGCTCCAGCATCTAGTACGTTCTAGGTATCTAATTTTTTCCTACAATTTATTTTTGTTTTTGTTGAGATATACACAGCAGAATATACACCAATTCAACAATTTCTACATGTATAATTCAGTGACACTGATTACATTCTTCAAGTTTTGCAACCATTCTCACCCTCCTTTTCTGAGTTCCTCCTCCATTAACATAAATTCACTGCCCTATCTAATCTTTTGAGTTGCTGTGGTCAATTTGATTCCATATAGATAGATCTTATAAGACCTCAATGTTCAAGGCAGATATCTTTTGTTAGTTAAGCTAAACTACTGTTTGGTTTTGAGAAGACTCTAGGGGGTATTTTTGGCTTAAGGTTTAAAGATTGTATCAGCATAATAGTTTCGGGGGTTCATTCAACCTCCATGGTCCCAAAAAGGCTGGATTTCATTAAAATTTGAAATTCTTTTCTGCATTTTCCCCCTTTTGATCAGGATTCTTCTACAGAATCTTAGATCAAAACATTCAGCAATGGTAGCCAGGTACTATCCAGTTCTTTTGGTCTCAGAGCAAAGGGAGCAGTTGTTCACGGAAGTTATCAGCCTCACATTCCATTTCCTGCTTCTGTTTCTGATTCTTTCTTGTTTTGTTGCTCTAGGTAATTAGAGACCAGTTATTGTACTTTGGATGGCTGCCTGCAAGCTTTTAAGACCCTAGGCACTATGCAACAAACTAGGAGGTACAACAGAAGCACTAAACATGATATCAGGCCAATTAAGTAGAATGTCCCACGAAACCATAATTCTAAACCTCCAAACCAAGGATGTTATTGTTGTAACTATATCTTATCATACAGCTTTTGCCAACTCAACTTTTTACAGGTGTACAACTTACTGACAGCAATAGCATTAATTGGCTGGACAAACCTACCCTTAATTAATGTAATTCATCTAACGCTGTAAATCGAAACCCAGTACTCCATAATCAATAACCTTTCCGTTTGCCCCTCCCTCCCACTCTTGGTAAACACTGAGAAACTTTGGTCTATACATTTGCCTCTTCCTGTCGTTTTACATAAGTGAGGTCATATAGTATTTGTTCCTTCTTGACTGATGTATAGCACTCAGCATAATGTCTTCAAGCTCCGGTTCATACTGTTGCATTTATCAAGACTTTATTTATCTTACTGGCTGAGAAGTATGCCATGTACCGCATTTTGTTTATCCATTCATCTGGTGATGGGCATTTAGGCTGTTTCCACCTTTTGGCTATTGTGAATAGTGCTGCAATGAACCTTGGTGTATAAGTCTCTGTTTGAGTCTCTGCTTTCAAGTCTTTTGGGTATATACCTAGGAGTGGAATTTTTGGGTGATATGGTAGTTCTATTTTTAGTTTCTTGGGGAATCATCACATTGTTTTCCACAATGGCTATACCATTTTGCATTCCTACCAGCAATGAATAAGGGTTCCAATTTTCTCACATTCCTCACCAACATCTTTTTTTTTTAAATCTTAGCCATTCCAGTGGGAGTAAAATGGTATCTCATTGTGGTTTTGATTTTCATCTGTATGATGGCTAACGATGCTAAGCATTTTATCACGTATCTGGTAGTCATTTGAATGTCTTCTTTGGTGAAATGTCTATTCAAGGCCTTTGCCTAGTTTTTTTCAAAATAATATTTTATTGTGTTTTCAGTGAAAATCTACACAGCAAATTAGGTTCTCATTTGAAAATTTTTACACAAATTGTTCAGTGGCATTAGTTACATTTTTCACAGTGTGTCAACATTCTCTGTAATTGTGTTCCGGTTGTTCTGTTTCCAGTATTCTAGTTTTCCTGTTGCCTTCTCATCTTTGCTTTAGAGTAATTGTTGACCTTTTGGTCTCATATAGGTGGTTTTTTAATGGAGCACTGTACTCACAGATAATATCCTTTATTTTTTGTGTCAATCTGTTATTTCACTAAAAGGTGACTTCAGGGGATAGTTTCAGTTCAGGCTTTAGAGTGTATCTCAGTGCAACAGTTTCAGGAGTCCTCTAGTCTCAACTGGTCCAGTAAATTTTTTAAGAATTTGAGTTCTGTTCCACAGTTTTCTTCCGTTCTGTCAGGGTCCAACTATTGTGACTCTGATAAAAACAGTTGGTAGTGGTAGCCGAGAACCGTCTAATTCTTCCGGTCTCAGGGTAGATGAGGCCATGGCTTGTGTAGGCTATTGGCCTTGCAGACTAGTTTCTTCTCTGAGACTGGTTTCCTTCTTCCTCTTTTGCTCCTAATGAGTAGGGGCTGGTAGTTGTATCTTAGATGGCTGCTTGCAAGCTTTTAAGACTCCAGGCATAGCTTACCACACTGGGATGCAGAACATGAACTCTGTGATGTCAACCGACTGAGCTGTCCTACAAGACTAAGGTCCTAAGCCTTCAAACCCAGAAAACGATTCTTGCAAGGTATTTGGTTATATCTGAGCAGTATCTGTAACTGTGTCCTCTAAGATTATATATCATGCACACACCTATCTATACATACATGTACAGATGCTTCTATCTGTGCACACATAGGTAATCACCTATATACATATATGCCCATACACCTATATAGTCGTTTTTTGGTTATTGTTGGTATTGTTGCCAAATTATATGTCATATTCTGTAGCATAAACATCTTTTTCTCTTGTGTACTTCTTAGTGGCATCATTTACTTTGGTCAAGCTGTGTTCATTACACCCGCATTCTGTGCTACTTTTCCCATTACCAAAAATAACAAGTATCTAAGCTCTAGAGAGTGATTCTCCCTCCCCTCATCCCTGGTAACCATCAGTGAACACTGGTCTCTGCACATATATCTATTTTTGTCTTCTTATAAAATTGGGATGCTGAGCAAATAATCTGAGAAGCTGGAATATATGAAGAATGGGGTATCAGGATTGGTGCAAGACTCATTAACAACCTGCGTTATGCAGATGACAGAACCTTGCTTGCTGAAAGTGAAGAGAACTTGAAGCACTTACTAATGAAGATCAGAGACCACAGCCTTCAGTATGGTTTACACCTCAACATAAAGAAAACAAAAATCCTCACAACTGGAACCAATAAGCAACATCATGATAAACGGAGAAAAGGTTGAAGTTGTCATGGATTTCATTTTACTTGGGTCCACAATCAACAGCCATGGAAGCAGCAGTCAAGAAATCAAACGATGCATTGCATTGGGTAAATCTGCTGCAAAAGACCTCTTTAAAGTGCTAAAAAGCAAAGATGTCACCTTGAAGACTAAGGTACACTGGACCCAAGCCATGGTATTTTCAATCATATCATGTGTACGTGAAAGCTGGACGATGACTAAGGAAGACCGAAGATGAACTGACGCCTTTGAATTGTGGTACTGGCAAAGAATATTGAATATACCATGGACTGCCAAAAGAATGAATAAATCTGTCTTAGAAGAAGTGCAACTAGAAAGCTCCTTAGAAGCAGGGATGGCAAGACCACGTCTTATATACTTTAGACATGTTGTCCGGAGGGATCAGTCCCTGGAGAAGGTCATTATGCTTGGCAGAGTACAGGATCAGTGAAAAAGAGGAAGACCCTCAACGAGGTGGATTGACACGGTGGCTACAACAATGAGCTCAAGCGTAACAATGATTGTAAGGATGGCGCAGGACCGGGCAGTGTTTCGTTCTGTTGCGCATAGGGTTGCTGTGAGTCACAACCGACTCGATGGCACCTAAAAACATAAAAGTGGGATCATACAATATTTGTTCTTATGTGATTGACTTATTTCACTTAGCACTTTGTCCTCCAAAGTGGACAAAGTGGATGGTTGTGTAGTATTCAATTGTATGCACATACCACATTTAGCTTATCTATTCATCCACTGAATGGCACTTAGGCTGTTTCCATTTTTTTGCTATTGTGCATAATGCTGCAATGAACGGAGGTGTGCATATATCTGCTAGTGTCACTTCTAAGAGGTCTCTAGGGTATATACCTAGGAGTGGGATTGCTGGATCATAAGATGGTTCTATTTCCACTTTTCTGAGGAGGCACCATGTCTTTTGTACCATTTTACAGTCCCACCAGCAATGGATAATGGCTCTAACCCTCCCACATCCTCACTAACATTTGTTATCTTTTTATTAAATCAGTGCCATTTTAGCTGGGGTGAGATGGTATCTGATTGTCACAGTGGTTAAGAGCTATGGCTGTTAACTGAAAGGTCAGTAGTTTGAATCCACCAGGTGCTCCTTGGAAACCCTATAGGGCAGTTCTACTCTGTCCTATAGGGTCGCTATAGGTCGGAATCGACTCGATGGCAATGGGTTTAGGTTTAATGTCTAATGACCTTACCATCTTTTCATGTGTCTGTTGGCTGCTTGAATGTCCTCTTGGGTGAAATGTTCTTTTGTTATGAGTCTGTTTAAATTTTCTACCTTAGTTTGTGTTTTGGTAGGTGGTTTGCTTCTAGAAATTTGCCCATTTCCTGTAGGTTTTCAAATTGTTGGAGTACAATTTTTCATAGTATTCTGTTATGATCCTTTTAATTTCAGTTGGTTCTGTTGTAATGTTACCCAGCTCATTTCTTACTTGGGTTATTTGCATCTTCCCCTGTTTTTCTTTTGTCAGTTTGGCCAGTGGCTTGTTGATTTTATTAACCCTTTTGAAAAACCAGCTTTTAGTCTTGTTGATTCTTTCTATTGTTTTTCTGTCTCTTTTATTTCTGCTTTCATTTTTATTATTTCATTTCTTCTGGTGACTGTGGGCTTCTTTTGCTGCTCTTCTTCTAATTGTTCGAGTTGGAGGGTTAGTGTTTTGATTTTTGTCCTTTCTTCTTTTTTTATGTGTGTGTTCATTGCTACAATCTGACCTCTGAGTGCTGCTTTGGCTGTATCCCAAAGGTTTAGAAATTTCTTTTGATGAACAAAGTTTTTAATATTTATGAAGTCCCATTTATTAATTTTGTCTTTTGTTGTAATATCTAGTATATTCTAGGTGTCTAATAAATATTTAAAGAGAGAAGTAAGGAATGAGCGAGGGGGAGAGATGGTGAGCAGAAGGGAAGGGATAAGGAAGAATTAGTCCTTAGTACCACTGAGCTTTAGTCTCCTTTTCTTTTTCAAAAATTTTATCAGTGACCAGGTGAAGCTGTGGGAAGAACATAATAGCACTGTGCCCGCAAGACTAAATAATGCAGACATGATGTGCTAGTAAGCACTTTACTCTTGCATCTCATTTAATTCTCACAGCAACCAGTAAAGAAGCTCTTATCTCATTTAGTAGATAAGGAAACCAAGGGTCAGAGGAGTCAGAAAACTTGTCCATGGTCCCTCCTCTCTGAAATGTCCTCCTGGTCATAGTGACTTTTATCTGTTTTGCACTCAGAGAACTTGGGTTTTATCTCCTCCCTTTCTACCTTCCAAAATTAATTTATGTGTGGTTGACAATCTCTGTTATGTATCTACTGTAAACTGCTAAGATTAGGCTCTTGTTCTCCCCAACTGTCTGTGGGAGCAGG
Source organism: Elephas maximus indicus (assembly GCF_024166365.1). NCBI lineage: Eukaryota > Metazoa > Chordata > Mammalia > Proboscidea > Elephantidae > Elephas > Elephas maximus. Next base: position 38,986,627 of record NC_064832.1, read on the forward strand.
GAGAATGTTTATACTTCCTCCTAATCCCATAAAGATTTAACTAACAATTATAAGGCAACATATAAGGGGTCCTGGTGGCACAGTGGTTAAGGACTCGGTTGCTAACCGAAAGGTCGACTATTCAAACCCACCAGCCCCTTGCGAGAGAAAGATGTGGCAGTCTGCTTATGTAAAGATGTATAACCTTGAAAACCCTGTGGGGCAGTTCTACTTTGTCCTGTAAGGTTGCTATGAGTCAGAAGTGATTTGACAGCAATGGGGTAGGGATGGCACAATGGTTAAGTACTCGGCTGGTAACCAAGAGGCAGTGGTTAAAATCTACCTAGCAGCTTCATGAGAGAAAAGACCTGGTGATCAGCTCCTATAAAGATTACCTGTTGCTGTCAAGTTGATTCCAACTCATACTGACCCTGTAGGACAGAGTAGAACTGCCCCATAGGGTTCCCAAGGCTGCAAATTTTTATAGAAGCAGATTGCCACATCTTCCCCCCATGGAGCAGTTGGTGGGTTTGAACTGGTGACCTTCTGGTTAGCAGCCGAAGGCTTAACCACTTCACCACCAGGGCTCCTTCTGTAAAGATTACAGTCTAGAAAACCCTATGGGGCAGTTCTACTCTGTCACATAGGGTCACTATGAGTCGAAAATTGACTTGACGGTGCCTAACAACAACAATAAAGGCAACCTATAAGTGGGTAGTTGAGTGTAAAGACTGTGTATAAAATGGGGGAAATAAGTGAGACTGGAAGGGTACATCGGTCAAGCTCACCACTGCGTTTAGAAAGTCTAAGACACAGACTGCAGAGAACAGACGTGTGCATGTGCATGGTGGGGAGTGGGGACAGGATACGGCAAGAGCAGCCATTATTGAGGCACAAATGATGCAGCAGATGAAGAAGAGTAAAAAGATGTCTTTTAGACACTACAGGCAACTAAAACTATGCATTAAAGTTAAAAAAAAAAAAAAAAAAAAAGCTAAGGCCAGAGTTCTCATGGTATGAACGGCAGCTACCCCAGCATACCTAGTAATGAGCTCTTCCGCGGCCTGGGAGCACAGCTGCATCTGCGACACCTCTTCTGTTGCCAAATCGACAGCGTGGTGAATGTACAAGTGGGTCCGGATGACTGGTTTACCAGAGTCATACTTCTGCTTATCCTCCCAAGACTTCAGAGTACTTTCGAAAGCCTATTTTAAACCAATATTGCAACGACTTGTTAGCTTATAGCTCTGAGGGCCATAAAAATGAGTATTTAGATAATATATGAATGATTGCAAAAATACGATAGCTTTCTTTGTAATCTAACATCTTATAAAGTAAATTACAAATATAAAAAAGACATTTAAAGTTTTCTGACATATGGTAACATAATAAATGATGTAATCTGTGAGAATAATATATTACTGAAAAGTAAAAAAAAAACTTCAATTTATACTTCAATCTTTACTATCTTATTATGCTAGACAGGATGGATATTGGCAGTCTTATTTGTTAAAGGTGTGACGTAAATTACAAATTCTCTATGTGTGTGTGTGTTCATATTTCAAACCACAAACGACCTATACGTCAGATGTAAGAGACAACTTAAATCCTTTTCCTTGTTTTCTATTTTTTCATGATAACGTAAGATTTTTAAAACCAGCTTAGAATAAAATCTAGGAAAATACTTTTTGTTACATACTCTATCTCTTGTTAGCATCTGAGCTCGGTTTTTGTGCACAATTTTGATAATCCCTGGAGGCTGGACCCACGCTTCACCATCCACCTGAACAGGGAGTCCCTCATCACCAAATATAGTGATTTTTACTGCACGGCACTGAAATTAAAAAAAAAAAGTTATTCTAGGTTATAAATCATCCTGAAAAGTGACACCGAATCTGCATTCAAGCTTGATTTTAGTGCTCATGGCATTCTCTCAGTCTATCCTGTAGACAAGGCGGCCTGGGGTAGTGCAAATGGTTATGCTGAAAGATTAGCAGTGCGAACCTCCCCAGGTACACCTCGGGAGCCAGGCCTGGGTACCTGCTTCTGAAAGACCATGGCCTTGAAAACCCTGTGGAGCAGCTGTACTCTGTACACATGGGGTTGCCATGAGTCTGAATGGACTTGGCAGCAACTAACAACAAGAATTCTGTAGAATGTTATACTTCATCACTGTGATGACAAAATAACAACTGACATGGACAGAAAGTCAGTATTTTATAGATGAATCTAGAGTGTAGGAGTCATTTGGAATAACCCCCTCCCCTCCAACAGTCAAAGTAGTGCAAACAGATTTGATTACAGAAACATACCTGGGCTATTCGATGATGCTGTAGTTTAATGACCCTTGAAACTGCCATTTGCACACTATCAAAGATTGCAACGACTTCCAGTATCTTGTCATCAAATGAAGGTGCAGTAAACATCTGAAAGAAAAAACTGCATTACACTTCCACTGAAAACTTAAGACTCAAATGGCACATGAAACCATGTAACCTCTAAATACGTAAATAAACTTATGAAAATAGTAAACAGAAAAGTAAGAACATATTATTAGGAAAATAACAGGTACTTTTGTAAGCATGTTGTGCTAGTTTTTTTTATAGAATATGTAAAAAAAAATTGGCACAGTGGCTCTTATGAAAATACCTGGCAGGGGCAGGGCGCAGTTGACAAATGTAGAAGGCATGCGTTATTTGTGTAAAAATATGGTAATTATGTTCCTGAAAAAAATTATTCAATATAAAGCAGTATTCTAAATAAAACCTCCACTAAAAATATTGATAATTTCTTATCACTCTTCTTATCAGATTGCCAGAATTTGAATCCTGGCTCTGCTACTCACTAACTGTAAACTTCACCTTAGTTTCTTCAGTGGTCAACTGAGATAAAAATTGTGAGTATAAGGTAACGCATGTGAAGCTCCTAGAACACTGCTTGACTACCTAGCAGGTGTTCAGGAAACATTAGCTTTATTTATTTCATTGATTTCTTACCCACAAAATATTTGAGAAGTGACATGCTAACAAAAGATGTTGACTGCTAATGTAAGTTTTCACACTCCAATATGATTAGAATATACTCATATCACAAAAACTACAAATACTTTCAGTCTGTTTTATATTTTAATCCTGTCTGTGCATTTAAGAGCCCTGAGAAAATGGGTCAGTAAGAGCCATTATATCATAAGCCTCAAATCAAAGGGCCTGTCAAGCAATGTATGTGATTATTCAAACAAAGACTGTGACATTTCTCAGTTATATTGCTATATAAACTTTAAGAACTGTGCTCTCTCTTTTATTCTTTTTAAAACAATTACACTTGTTAGGCTGTCTCTTTTTTAAGTAAGGAAATTATAGAAGAAATAAAAAATTCCCCTAAATTGTACTCTTCAAATGAGCCCTCTTGACATTTGTAAAAACAAAAAGTAACACATAAGAAGTAACAACGAACATTCACACATTTTCTAAACATATATCTCTGTGTGTGTGTATATATATATATTTAGAAAACTGAAAGTACAGAAAAGCATTATGGTAGGCTGAATAATGTCCCCAGAATGTCCATGTCCCAGTCCCCAGAACCTGTGACTGTTACTTTATACAGTAAAAAGAACTTTTCCAATGTGATTAACTTAAAGTTGAGATGGGGAGGTTATCCTGGACCATCTAGGTGGGTCCAGTGTAACCATGAGGGTTGTAAAAGTGGACAAGGGAGGCAGAAGAGGAGGTCAGAGTGATGGCATGTGAGAAGGACTTAAATTGCCATAATCAGCTTAGAAGATGGAGGAGGAGGAACATAAGCCAAGGAATATGGGCGGCCTCCAGAAGCTGGGAAGGGCAAGGAAATAGATTCTATCCCAGAGCCTTCAGTAAGGAAAGCGGCCTTGCCAGCACCCTGATTTTAGCCCAATGAGACACATATCAGACTTCTGTCATCTACAACTGTTTAAGATAATAAATGTGCGTTGTTTGCAGAAGCAACAGAAAACTAACGCAGGAGTGAAATGAAAAAGTAAAAAGTTCCCCTCGTTATCCCTTAAATCTCCCTCATGAAAGTAGATTATTTTGTGTCCATCCAGAAAAATTTTAGATGTGTTCCAAGATATATATATCTATACATTCAACACATGAAAATTTCAGAGTCTATCCATGAGAGACTATTTAAATAAAATCTTTAAGAATCTGTCCTACCTTTCATCTCACAGTGAGAAACAACAGCATATTCCAGTGTGAAATTACATTAGCGGTAGATGATTTATTGACACATTAATAAAAGCAAGTTATTTTGGTAATTTAATTATTTTTGAGGAAACAAACTGCTGACCCCCATCATGCTACTTACATCATCCTCTTTAGTTCCACCCCAGAAATTAGTGCCACCAGCGTAGCTGGGAATGTTCAACACTGCTATGCCTTGCAGACTGGGGAGAGGAATATACTGTCCATCACACTGTAAGACAAAGCACTTAGCGGTTAGATGAGAAGCCCAAAACCACTAGTTTGGAAGATACTAGAACATCCAAGACGAAGGGCAATGGGGTAAAGTGCGTTGATGATGTTTTTTCTCCTGTAAATGCATGCCTTTATCTTATTTTTTTAATTAAAAAAATTTAAAGTATAGAAAACCACAACAAAACTGTTACAGAAAACAGAAATAAAAAACAAACAAAAAAAAACTATTTCATCTCTTCTTTCTTCCAAAATCAGGCATTACTCTTCTTGAGTCATTTTCAGGTCACATAAGACATTCTCATCTGTATTATGATCATGGCTGTACTCATTTTAAATACCTCTTTTTTTTTTTTTTAAGTTGTGGTAAATATATATATGTAACAAACCATTTGCCATTTCAACAGTCTTCACACGTACAGTTCAGTGACATCACGGTCATCACGTTGTTCAACCATCACCATCATCCATTTCCAAATCTCTCCATCAGCCTTAACAGACAGCCAGCGCTGTAAGGCCCGAGTCTGGGCCCTAACCATCTCCCCTATACCTCTTGCGGCACCCAGTATGCTGCCGGTGCTCTGTAACTAACTGGTGACTGGCTAAATGCCAAGCTGAGGTTTACAAGTATACGTGGTTCCTGACTTAAGGTGTACCTGAATTACAACAAACTGCACTTACAACTGGTTATTTTTTATACATCTTATCATTAGTAATATGTACCACATACAACGCTGCAGCACGTAATTCGCTGATGTTATCATTCTCAGCTGTTCAACTGCAGATGTTTAAATGTAATGTTTCCAGCCCCCCAGAACAAATAAAGATTGAATTTATAAAGATACTGATAGTAAAAGGCAGTAATACAAAAACTAAAAAACAAAACAAAAACAAAAAAAAACGAGGTATCCGACTTACATCAGAATTGATTTACGATGGAGTCATGAGAACAGAACCCCATAGTAAGTCAGGGACTACCTGTGGTCAGAACTAAAGTCAAGCTAAAAATTATGCAAGTAGGAGAGCACCTTATACTCCTTGCCTTCTAATTTATCTATTCGATGAGAATTAAATTACTTCTTAAATGAGAAAAAAAACAAAAAACAATACATCGTAAGGTTGGTGAAGTTAGTTATACATTACATGTGAATAAATTCTTACTGAGTAAAGACAGAATTGCTATCTTTTCCTTGAATACCAAACCAAACTAAACCAAACCCACTGTCCTTGAGTTGATTCTAACTCATAAGGACCCTATAGGGCAGAGTAGAACTATCCCATAGGGTTTCTAAGGCTGTAATCTTCATGGCAGCTGACTGCCACATCTTTCTCCGTGGAGTGGCTGGTAGTTTTGAACTGCCGACCTTTTACTTAGCAACCAAGTGCTTAAACACTGTGCTATCAGGGATCCTTCTTGTACCTTAGTTCACTGAAGTATGATTTTGCATTAAAGCATTATTTTATCCATTGTGCAGCTGGGGAAGCCAAGGTCGAAGTCTTTGTTCCGCACAAATTCAAAGTCAAGACATAAACTCCATACTACAATACAACAGGGAAAGGAAAACTTTTATCTGAGGCTAAAAGGTAAGCGTTCTCCGCCAGGAACTGCCACTGGTGAGAGGGGTCTCTTCAGGAAGAGCTTCCCAAACTTTGGGTCTCTCTTCTCCACCTTTATCTCAAGCAAACCATCAGGGAAACAAGTGTTTAGACAAAAGGTCTTCCGTGGTCCTGAGTAGTAGCAGGTGTTTTGTTTACTTTTAACTATGGCAAAGAGCTCTTTAATTTTTCTGCTTTACTGCTTTATATATTTTAACATATTCTCATTTATTTTATTAATTTTGTTTTCCTTTTTGTTATTAAACATAGGCTTCTATATCAAGGGTTCTTAACCGAAGGTTAGGAAACCCGGGGTCCATGAATAGAGTCAGGAGGTCTGTTAACTTGAATGGTAAAAAAATGCATCTTTATGTTCAGTAGCCTCTGAAATTTAGCATTGCTAAATTTGTGACTTCTATTAGTGATTGTTAACAAGTACCTGTGACTTCATCACCAATAGAAGTCACAAACATTTTTTGTATCACATTACAGATGCTTCAGATACCTTTTAATATCATTTATGTTCATTCCTATTTTGAAATTAAGGTAATTTATTAGACCTGTCATAAGATTTTTTGTTATTCAGTGTGGTAATAAAGAAGCATATATAATACTCTATAAAATAATTATAAAAAATGTTTTGTTAATTTATTTCATTATAATTGGTTTCTTTTGTAATTCCATATAATGCATTTAAAAAAATATTCAGAGAGGGCATCCATAACTTTCAGCAGAATGCCAAAGAGGGCCATAATACAAAAAAAGGTTAAGAACCCCTGTAATATGAAGAGTAAAAACTAGCTGTGTAAGAGTCTTGTTCAGAATTCGGATTGCCGGTAGAAGAGGCTAGAAATCCTATTTCAGAACCAGTGAAGGCTCTTCCAGGAATAAAGTTAATCCAGCCATTCTGATTCCAGGTAGTTCCTTAAACCTTAAAGATAGCTATGGGGATGGATGACAGTACTTCTTAAATTATGCTAAAATGTTCAACTCCCTGTCTGTTTTCCCCACAAGGCAGGGCCAGGCACTGGGCCGAGCACTGGGGATAACCAAGACGAATGTAACTTCCTACCTGTGCTTAAGGAATCCTGGTGGCACAAACGGTTTAAAATGTTTTCAGTTTGAACCCACCCAGCCGCTCTGTGGGAGAAAGACCTGGTGATCTGCTCCTGTAAAGGCTGCAGCCAAGAAAACTCTATGGGGCTGTTGTACTCTGTCACATAGGGTTGCTATGAGTTAGAATCAACTTGATGGAACACCTGTCCTTAAGGAGAGTCTGGCCGACTAGGGGGACATGGATAAGAAAATGAATGATTACAATACAGAGTTGTTACTGTTAGGCTGTAATCTTTACGGGAGTAGATCTCCAAGTCTTTCTCCCACGGGCACCTAAACTGGCCTGAGGATGGCGCTATCAAGGACAGCATTTAATAGGTGTGAACCTCCATGATTTTGCACCTTTTCCCCCAGTAGTGTATACATTAATTTTACAAGCAATGGTAAGTCTAACCAATTGAACATGTAGTTGTATTCTTAGAGTAGAAGGTCCATTAGGCATTACAGAATTGGGTCAGAACCTGGAAACTTAATGAGAAAATCCACTGAAACCCTATCCTGTAATGTATACTCCCGTGGCTCCACTTTCTCATGAGGCACCCGCAGCGCCATTAAAAAAAAAACAAAATACCAAACCCACTGCCATCTAGTTGATTCCAACTCATAGGAACCCTATAGGACAGAGTAGACCTGCCCCATAGGGTTTCCAAGGCTGTAAATCTTTACGGAAGCAGGCTGCCACATCTTTCTCCTGTGGAGCGGCTGGTGGGTTTGAACCGCCAACCTTCTGGTTACAGCTGAGTGCTTTAACCACTGTGCCACCAGGGCATTGTCAGGAGCTACTGATAGTGAGGAATCCCTGGGTGATGCAAACAGTTAATATGCTTGGCTGCTAACTGAAAGGTTGACAGTTTGAGTCCACCCAGGGGCGCCTTGGAAAAAAGGCCTGGTGATTCACTTCCAAAAAGTCAGCTGCTGCAAACCTCATGGAACACAGTTCTACTCTGACACACATGGGTTGCCATGAGTTGAAACCAGCCAACTGGTTTAGTGATAGTGAGCGTTAGGCTGTCACTCATATCCAGTGTCTACCTCTCCTTTAGTATACAGTTGGTAACGGCAATTTAAAAATCACGATTCCATTTTTTTCCCCCTGAGGGTTTAATCATTAATCAAAAGGAATTTAGGCCAAATCAGTTCCACAAATGAAATTATTTTTTCTCAATGAAATAATCTAAATAAGATAATTTCAGATTGTCTTCAAGATACACTTACCTCAAGTTGTACCCTCTGTTCTAAATTCTTATAGGATCTCTGTAGTAACTCCCTGGTTCCCAGGACCCCATACCACATGAAGTTTTTAGTCCGGCTCCTGAAAACAAACGTTGGCAGGCAATTTAGGTAAACATTATCTATTTACTCTTTATAGGCAGAACAAGCAAAAGAGATAATAAAGTAAAATTGCCTTCATTTAACAATATTTGTGGCTAATACCAAAATTACCTGCATTTCTCAGGGTGCTCTTCTCGCTTATTATTAAATTCTAATGAAATTTTTGCATCTAATCCAATCCCAAAGTAATTGTTCATGACACATTTTTCTGTATATCCATCTCTATGATGACAAGGAAAAATATTTAAAAGTCAGTCAATTCCAGGCTTATAACGAGTTACAATTAGTATACAAAATAATACTTAAAACGACTCAATTATTAAGTTTTCATTCCTTATAAGAGGGAGTTAAGCTTAGCAGGAATCACTTCCCACCCATAGCCACGTGCACAGCGCCAGGCATGCGCAATTCTTGGTATATGGTATAAAGGGATGGTTGGCAAGGCACAGAGGAAACAGTCATGGCTTACTTGTCCATAAGCTGCAAAAAAATCTTAGTGCTTCTATCTCCTGCATAAGCCCTTACTGCACAGACAAATGACAGTGGCTATTGGAAGGCCTTTCAGTCAGGGGCCCATGCTCCTCTCATTAGAAAATCTTCTCATCTACTCTTAACGATGGACAAATATTTACCCAGCAGACTACTGGATCTAGTCCATCATGCTAGGTGCTTTGGAAAGTACAAAGACATTTAAAATATGGTAACTTCCTTGAGGAGTGTCATTAGAGAAGTGAGACATCACAAATGCAGAATTAAAAGTGGCAAAAGGAAGTAGACATTGAAGTGCCAAAAACTTTTACTGGTTCCGAGAAAGGAGAAATCAACGTGGGTAGAAGCTTCCTGAAATAAGTAAACTCAGAAACTGGACTTGGAAAGATGATTAGATTTTGTGAGTCTGAGGAGAGCGATGAAGGGAAAAACATAAACATGAGTGTGAAAGCACCACTGAGTAAAACATTCAGGGAAAGTGAATAGTTGGAACACTTAGCCATAGGGTTCCTACCAGAGCGAACAGTACGGAGGGTTGGAAAGGGGCCTAGCTTGTGGATAGTTGTGGAAGCTAGAATTTCAAATGGGCCAAAGTGCTCATCATCATCAACTTTTGAACTTTTCTGATTACCCTTTTTGTGAAACCAAATTCATTATAATACATCTAAAAAATATTATAATTAGTACACGACAGAGACAAGAAAAGCCAAAACGTTTGCAGAAGCATTTTCTTACAATGAATCTGGATCTGGGTCAATAAATGGTGTTGCACCAAAAGGATCAATATTTGCTAGTAACATTTTGTTGATAATAGAACTCCCAGCAATGGAGGCAGCTAGTCCTGCTCGTAAGCCTGGCCAGAAAAACAAATACATACATCATCACATGTTAGGGAAAAACGGAAATAACCAGTTCGTTGGTTTCAGGCCTACTGTCATTCTCAAACGTCTTGCTCCCTCCCACAGTTTCCAATGCCTACTCTTCTCATTTGGTGAATACAAGACTTTTTGATACTTCTAAGGATTTATAGTTTATTTTAGAAAAATAAGCAGATGAGGACCTAAACTGGGGACTCTTTGTGACAGTTAATACCATCTCAACAATCTTACAAATTCATATATTACTTCCTTTGTTACAGCAGATAAGGTGGTAAGTTTTTAAAGCATTTTCAATAAAGGCTGAATTACCCAGAATGGCATGGAGCTATCACTTCTGTACTCTCAAAACATATATAACAATTAATGAAAAATGCTACAAGATGTACCAAGGTTAAAAACTCATTGTTGGCGTCAGGAATAAGAAGTAGTGTTGTTGTTGGTTGCTGTTGAGTGGATTTTGACTCACTGCAACCCCTTGTGTGCACAGCAGAACTGTTCCACAGGGTTTTCAAGGCTGTGACCGTTCAGAAGCAGATCCCAGGACTGTATTCTGAGGAGCCTCTAGGTGGGTTTGAACCACCAATCTCTTGGCTAGTAGTCAAGTGCTTAACCATTTGCACCACTCAAAGACTCCTGGTAAAGTATTAAGCACAGGTATTTATGAATTTTAGAATTCCTCTAAACATACGAAACTTTATATTTACTCAATATGTTTCCTATTAACTAGTTATGGTATTCAAAACTAATAAATTATGATTTACTCAACCCAATATTAAGGATGGAAACTACTGAAGTGTGGAGAGAAGGCAAAGTAATGGGGCACAGAGAAGGAAAACATATCATGCAATTGAGAAACACTGGGAGATGAGGAAAAAAGTCCTTTTTGGCAAACATTCCTCAACAATATGCTCTTAGAGGATTATTCTTATTCATTTTTGTTCACTATTGTTGCTACTAAAGTTTAGCTGATTAGTAAATAATTACTATGAATTTTATCCTGTCGCTTAATTTCCTAGCTTTGAATATACTATGGCATATATTGTTAGGCCAATTTTCTTTATATCTAAATAAGTAAACAAATACACAAAACGTAAGTGCTGTTAAGAGTTAAGAACAGCTTGGAGAGGTGAAGAACCACACTCCAGCTGTCCCATAGAAAAGTCTAACATTTTCTAAAATATTTTAAGGTTAGCCATATTCATAGCTTGCAACCCAGAAGGGTCATTCCATGGTTTCAGGCTGGAAGATAGACATGATCTCCATGGAGTCTCTATCTTTTTCATCACACGGAAAAGAAAACTCATACCCAGGCATTCCTCATTCTCTTCTACCTTCTCTCTTAGCCCCTGGCAAGTGCCAATCCACTTTTTATCTCTATGGATTTTCCTGTTCTGGACATTTCGTATAAATGGAATCATATGTGGCATTTTGTGCCTGGCTTGTTTTATTTATCATAAGGTTTTCAAGGTTCATCCATGTTGGAGCATGTATCAGTACTTCATTCTTTTCAATAGTTGAATAATACATTCCATTGTGTGTATATAGCACATCTTGTGCATCCGTTCATCAACTGATGAACATCTGAGATGTTTCTACTTTTTGGCTATTATAAATAATGTTGCTATGAACATTCACATACAAGTTTTTTGTGTAGACATGTTTGCAATTCTCTTTGGCACATTCTTAGGAGTAAAATTGCTGGGTCATATGATAACTCTATATTGAACTTTTCTAAGACTCAACTTATGTATTGCTTTTCTATTCTCTATTTCATTTATTCCCTTTCTGTTTGCTTTGGGTTTAGTCTGCTTTTCTTTTCCCAGTTTCTTAATGTGGAAAGATGGGTTACTGATTTGACATCTTTTTTAAGGCTTTTTCAGCAATTAATTTCCCTCTAACCATGCTTTATCTGCATCAAATATGTTTTGATATGCTGTATTTTAGATTTCATTCATCTTAAAGTATTTTCTAGTTTCCCCTGTAACTTCTTCTTTAACCCATGGGTTATTTAGAAGTGTACTGCTTAATTTTCACATATTTGTGAATGTTCCAAATTTCCTTCTGCGACTAATTTCTAATTTCATTCCACGTGGCTGGAGAACACTGTATGGTTTCAATCCTTTTAAATTTATTCAGATTTGCTTTCTGGCCTAACATACAGTCTATCCTAGAGAATGTTCCATATGCACTTGAGAAGAATGTCTTTTCTGTTGTCATTAGGTGGAGTGTCCTGTAAACATCTGTTGGTATAGCTGGGTTTATGTGGTACTCAAAGCTATTTCCTTGTTTATCTTCTGAATAGTTGTTTTGTCCATTATTGAAAATGGGGTATTGAAGTCTCCAACTACTATTATTGAATTGTGATTCATCCTTAGAAAGAACTTGTAGGAGGCTGATTTTCAGGGTCTAACTTGGGTTCCAATCTACTCTGGCGTGAATCCAGAGAGTTTTCACTAAGTCCTGTAACTGGTACTTAAGGAAGCCTCCGAAGCATTTATATTTTCCTCCATCCCTTGTCCCTCGTAAGCTCTTGTTTCTACTAGTACACTAGCCTGATTATAAGGTAAATTCATTTTATTAAGGCTGCAATAGATGTCTCAGATGTTATAAAATGAAGCAATACTATTAGTCTAAAAATGATTAGAAAGACCTGTGGCTTAAAACCAAAAGGAACCTGTTGTGATACTTAAAAGGTAGTAGAATATCAGATCGGATTTACTTTGGGTACTTAATAAATGCAGATTCCTAGGCTCTACTCTAGAACTACTGAGTCAAAATTTCTTAGGATGGGCCCCCAAAACACGTATTTCAACGCTTCCCAGGAAATTCTTATGCACACAAAAGTAGACTCTGACTGATAAGTGTACCAAGAACATTCTCCTGAAGGAACACATTTCTAAGAATACATCTCTATTGGTTCATGAAAATATGTACTGTCTTTGTTTGCTAGTGCTGCTATAATGGAAATTTATGTTAAAGGACAGACTTCTGTATTGTTTTGCTATTTTCTCACAGTCCTAGAGGCTAGAAGTCCAAGTCAGGGTCTCAGCCATGTTGATTTCTTCTGTGGACCTCTGTCCTAGTTCCTGGTGATGGTCATCGATCCTTGGCATTCCTTGGTGTCTATCTTTCCCCTGTATTTTGTCTCTGTGTCTATTCTGCCCTTTGTATAGCTAAAAGTGATTAGGTTTTAGACCCACCCTACTCAGGTATGACCTTATCAGCATAACAAAAGAAAGCCTCCATTTCCAAACAGGGTCATATTTACAGGTACCAAAAACCCCAGTGCTGTCAAGGTGTTTCCGACTCACAGTGATCCTATAGGACAGAGCAGAACTGCCTCATAGAGTTTCCAAGGAACGCCTGGTGGATTTGAACTGCTGACCTCTTGGTTAGCAGCTGAAGCTCTTAACCACTATGCCACCTGGGTTTCCTTTACAGGTACAGGGGTTAGGATTTCAACACACATTTTTGGGGGACATAATTCAACTTATAACAAGGTACTTAACATTTTGATAAAAATACTTAAAAAATAGGCCACATTTAAGAATCTGTACTACCTGGGCAGATGATTCTGGTATTGAGCACAGGGAGGCTTTCCTTGCAGGCTGCTGGAGCTGGACCAGAACTGGAGGGCTCAGTCTGGAAACTGCTGTGACTTGTCCGATAATCTGGAGACCGAGGAGCAGTTTTCACTGTTGGCACAAAGTCCAGATTAAAAAGAGGTAACGATAAAAAGTTATAAAAATCAGCAAGCCCGTATAAAACCAAGGCATAAAATAATTTAATATGAGTTTAAATCAGTCAGCAGAACTAAAACTATTGCAGTGTGTGTCTTTAGATTTACTATATAGGGGGTAATCTGCCAGAGGGAGAGGTCTTGCTAGCTCAGCTCAAATACGTAAGAGATTGGTAGATAACAGATGTCTACCATAACTTAGGGTCAGCAATAATTGTAATTTGAATATGATCAATCCACACATAAAGGTAAATAGAAGTTTGGAAGGCTGACGATTTTTTAAAATGGAACATATGTGTTATACATGTATACGACCAACACATTACTTTTCTCATCAACGCTGCGTGACTGATCGAATTTAATTAATGTAATTCCCAGAGCTAAATGTGAAACAAGTTAATGTTTTCTTCTATAAATGGAAGGAAAAAAATCATTTGTTTTCAAGTGAAAACAATATACTATTCCTGCATTTCTCAATTAATTAATCAAAATAATAATTTGCCCAAAAGTGTTTGATCACAGCTCTTAAGAAAAGCTCGATATATTCTGAAAATTATTCCCAAACACAATTACTCTCGAAATAAACAAAAAGAAAAATTTAATTCTACATATTCTGGGCCAATCTAATGAAGAGCAAACAGTAAGTACCTTTAACTAATTTAGGAGCTGTTCCCAAGTGATTAAAAAAGCAGTAATCTTCAAACTCAATTTAAAAATACTCTAAAACTTAATTATCTTTACTCTCCCTAAGACTAATTACAAACTAACTATATTAATTTTATGCTCTATTCTCTCTGTTCAAAAACAGTCCAGTTGCACTAAAGAAAAGTAGCAAAGCAGCTGTTCTTTTCTTTGATAGAAGGGATTCCTGGGGCTAATTTCTAACAAAAACAACCTTTTGATGTTCACCTCTGATAAAAAGCAGAAAGAGACCTAACGACTGAGACTGATGCCCCATTGTAGGTAACTAAATTAATATCTCATAGTTCTTCTTGAATAAAACACCTCATTGACCATATACTGTATTTTGCACATCTCTGGCTTATGCATCAGTGCATGATTTGACATAATTGGTGTGTTTCAAAAAATTATGATTATTTAATACAGAAACACTTGTACTACTGCTACTGATTCATACTAAATATCGAATTATGAGCCAAAAAATAAGATCAAATACTGCAGTTAAAGATTTTTCTAAATCTATGTCTATTCAATACCAGTATTGATTATCTCTATATTTTTAGTTTCCTTTGGAGACTACGGAAACCCTGGCAGCGTAGTGGTTAAGTGCTACAGCTGCTAACCTAGAGGTCTGCAGTTCAAATCCACCAGGCGCTCCTTGGAAACTCTATGGGGCAGTTCTACTCTGTCCTATAGGGTCACTATGAGTTGAAACTGACTCAACGGCAGTGGGTTTGGTTTTCATTGGTTTTGGAGACTACAATGGAAGTGTGGAGTTTATGAGAGGATGGTAAAGTGGAATGGTAGCTGGTTGGGAAATCACTAGCAATGGGCACTGAAAAACCGATCCTCCAAAGAGAGCCATTATCTTAGAGGGAATTATCAAGCAGCCTTCTGTAAGGACTCCACCATTGGTCCTGCTTTTGTCAACATTTTCTTCAGTGGACGAAGACATGTAAGGCCTCCTCAACAAATTCAGAGAGGAAATAAATTTGAGATGATAGAAGGAAGCTTCAAAAGATTTTGACAGAATGGAATGATAGATCCAAATAAAAAATGTAAAATCCACAGGAATGTGTGTACACTAATAAGAGTAGGTTTAAAAAAATACCTTACACAAAAACAGGAGGAGGGAACCAGGTTTACAGGACTTAAAGCCAAAAAAGAAATCTCAAGTGGTCTTTGTAACATCAACAATGTGCAGAATGAATAGTGTACAGGCGTATCAACATGCTATCTATCACTCTACAGAAAATACATGGAGAATTTTGTTCAAAATGGGGCATCATATTTTAACAATGACCAAAGGGGTGAAACCAGGAAAACAAAAGGTTTGAAATTATTAATTGAAGACTGGTAGAAGAACCAGAAGGTAAAAGGTGTGGGAAGGGGATGGAATGCCATGAAAACTGTTTGAGCATCATTTAAGGGCTGCCATGTGGCAGAATAAGACATGGCTCCAGAGAGCAGAGTTACCTTCAATACAGCAAAATGATGTGTGTGAAACTGCTTTTTAAACTAACTATAAAGCACTGCATAAATGCTGGTAGTTTTTAATGGTAACACTTTCATACACAAAATCTTATTAATAATAACTGGCCATAATCATGGGTGGAGCCATGGTGGTGTAGCGGTTAAGCGTGTGGCTGCCAATCAAAAGGTTGGCAGCTTGAATTCACCAGCCAATTATTGGAAACCCTATGGAGCAGTTCTACTGTCCTATAGGGTCACTTATGAGTCAGAATCGACTCCATAGCAGCGGGGTTTATAATCATGGGTAGAAATATAAGGATGAAAACATAAAGCTCAATATAAATAATAACTTGCTGACCATACAAGTGGAATGTTTTCAAAGGAGTGATCCAAAGGCTTAATGCTCACTTGTCAAGAAGGTTATAGAACATGTGTCATAATAGGGACAAATAAGGTTCAAGTCTAAGGTTATAGAGTATGCCCATTTTGGGTTGTATGCTGGAATAAGGACATATAATATCTAATGAAATCTAAGGTTAGCTGATATGCTTGCATTAGATATATGCTGGACATGTAGGGTCTATAAATGCTAATTTTGAAGTCTCTAAGAATTTTAAATACAATTAAGGAATATTTTCTCAAAGTTAATATAGTTAATATATAGCAGCAGTAACAGTAATAATCGTGACAGCAAACACTCTTATACTGCATTATGTACCAGGCACTTTTCTAGGTATTTTACATATACGATCCCTCACAACAACCTTACGTACGAAGTAGTGTATTTATTATCCCTGTTTTACAGATGAGGAAATCACAGAGAATATGCCCAAACTTGCATGTAATGAAAGTAAAAGCAAAATTTTAATGATTGCAAACAGTTCTGCAGTGTTGATGTTTTGTTAGTGCTATACAATTGTTTTCATATTATCTTCTCAACTTCACTAGTATTTAATTTCTGATTTTCAAGTTCCATCATCTTGATAATTTTTCCTTATACAATATAAAATATCAAAAATATAAATTCATCTTCAATCAAAACCTAAAAAGTAGAGAAAGTTAACACTCTTTAAGCAATTACATATTTAATTATCTTGCAAAAATAGTGCCAATAGAGCAAAAGTTGTAACTAGATGTCCTGTGATTTCAAAGCTTAATTTCACAATAAGAATAATTAAACTAGAATGTTGATGGGTAGGCTTCCAGACATTGCTGCATCATTTCAATTGTATGCCAAGTTTTATGGATGTGGGGTCTGTAGCTTTCATACAATTCTCAAAGGAATCTGATTTAGATGTTTCTCCCTTCTTTCTTCAGGGAAATTAAGGTATTTAGCCTTGTTTGTTCCTATAATTCTTAGTTTGTTATCATGATCTTTAGATTATACGACAAAAGGATGTGAAAGTGCTTGACAATAATCTTAATCTCAATGCTTTATTATTTTAGTATTCATGAATATCTAAGCATTAGCTTTTGAAAAGTCTTGGCAAAAATAAAAACACACATAGTGATTTCCAACTGTTCAGCCTTCTGAAAATGAAAAGCCAAAGTACAGTCTATTTAATTCCAAAATAATTTCATCATTGTTTTCTTACCAGGTAATGCCTCTTTCGCATCATCATCTTTAGCTTCTTCTTTTGGGTCAGCTATTTCGGTGCTATCACATTCAGGTGACTGATTAACTGGTTCACAGGGGTGAACTATCTGTTCGTCCGTAGCTTTAAGTCATAAGAAGATAAATACATTTGGACAGGAAAAATAAAATCCATAAATAATTGTGGTATGTGTGGGAAAGGAAAACTGAAACATACCAAAAGAAATTCCACATTCCCAAAGAAGCACTATTTAGCAATAAACTTTGGGGTGATGTCTACAAGCACTAGACATTATAAAAATAAAGTTGTCAAAATGCTATTTTTATCAGAATTTTTAAAAGTAAGACATTTTATAAGAATTGCAGAGAATGAAACACAAACCCAATTCAAGGTCTCTGAATTCAGTAAGCTACAACCGGAAAAGGGGTTTTAATTATTTATATTTAAATTAACTTTCAGCTTACTACTAAAATTCTAAGTAAATACATTATATTAATAAAAATAATTAAAATATAGGCAGAGCTTTTATAAGCTCTTAAAAAGCAACCTAAGTATTTAGAACATATATTAAGAAAATATTTTCCATATTTTCAAAGTAGTTTACAGGTTTGATTTTCTTTAACTGAAGAATTCAACAGTTTGCAACTAAGTAAAAATATTAAAAAATACAGAAATATTATAGGCTACTTTTCAATTTTAGTCCAATTGTTTCAAGTGCACTTTAAGCATTTCGGAGCTTTTATTTTATGCGTCATTAATATGCTGATCCTTACTACTAAATCAAGAAACAGTGCTGAGTACAAATGTCATTTTAATGGCTTTATCTTCCATCTTCAAAAACTTTTTTTAAGTGTGTCCAGTCCAACCAATATGAAAATATTATTCTTGCCATCCAAGTGCTGCAAAATTACTCAACAGCTGATTTTCCTCACTGTGTACCTTTTTTGGCTTGTTCAATGACTTGCCTCACTGCTTTCTTTAAACTGTTTGCCCGCAGCATGATTTCCGTCGGTTTGACGGCTTTCTGTGAGGATGTAACGTCATCCGCGAGCTGTTCCTTGCTTTCACACAAGGACTCTTCACTTGACGATTCCCCAGGACCTTCTTCTACAATGACAGGGCGCACGCCTGGGGGTAATGGAAGCTCCTGGGCCTCTGTGTGCAAAGCCTGGAGCAGCTGTTCAAGCTTCTCATTTAGGACTGAACACTACGGAAAGAAAAGTAACAGTCACGAGAAAGAAAATAGGAAAGAAGACAGGCAGGAAAAATCCAAGACATTGGAAAGCAACATGTTCTGAAAGTTTAATCACTAGAGAGAAACATTCAAATTAAAATGTTTGCTACATTTAATTTTGTAGATGTTTTGGTTTAGGAAGCACATAATCTTAAAATCTGCATTTCTGGGAGACGGGAAAAATAGTATTTTAAATTGATAGGGAAGGCGTCCCTGGGTGGTACAAATGGTTAACGCACTACTAACTGAAAGGTTGGAAGTTTGAGTCCACTCAGAGGGCCTCGAAGAAAGGCCTGGAGATCTACTTTAAAAAAATTCAGCGACTGGAAACGCTAAGGAGCGCAGTTCTACTTGGACTCACATGGGGTCACCTTGAGATGCAGTTGACTGGACAGCAAATGGAAGAAGAAAATTTATGGGGAAGAAGCCTATTTGGGTGTTTGCTATTAACAGGATAGCTGTTATAACTATAAACAGTTTATGGACTAAATTTATAGTTTTTATAAAACAACAAAATAGCACAATTTTTAAGTAAATGTCATTGATTAGTACTCCCAGAACCATTCAGACTTCACGTCATGGGTAAAGATTTTTATAAGCTTTGCACAGGCATTTTTTCTTAAAAGAAAGCGACATATATTTTACTACAAAGTGACACATTACACAAAATTTGCTATACATTAGCACAAAAAAGCTATATAAACTTTTTTAAAGAAGTAACCAATTTATGGCACCATTCTGAATATTATAAACCGGAGGTCTGGCTGGTTTTGGCAAGCTAGCCTTCAAGGCTTTGGTTTGCAAATGAACAGCCCCGGAGGGGTTATGGGATCTCAGACAGAACAAAAAGGAAAATGCACAAGGATAAATTTTTTTTTTTTTTTTATCAAGGATAAGGAGGGAAAAGAAGGGAGAAGGATAAGCAAGCACTCTGTCCTCTTTGTTTTTTGCTTTTCTTGAATTATTAGGGGTAAAGAAACATTTAGGACTGAATCTGCTGATACTACCCCTTTATATGCCTTTTATCTCCACATAATTTCCAGTCCTTTACTCTTCTATTTATTTGTCTTTGATTACATGCCAAGACAAAGTTATAGCAGAAACAATATAGTGAAAAATGTGTAGCTAGAGAGGGTTTCGTTTTTCTGAAACTCTCCGCAGAGTAGAAAAACAACACAAAAATGCTGAAAGCTGCAAAAATATGTTTATTTCTATTTTCTTTTCCTTCCACTCAATTAAAGCAACATGGATAGCATGAATCTGGGGGAAAGCTAATTCCTTTGCAAGCCCCATATAACCAGGCCCTTCCTAAGAATGTCCTGTCATGAACTTATATAAGCAATGACAGTTGCTTTTGAGGCTCAGTAAAAGGTTCTTATTTTAGCTACAGAAAGCTCATGAAGGGGGAAAAAAATCTGTAAGGAAAAAGGCAAGGCAAGAAACAGGACCCTGAATGGGTGGAGGACTACAGCCCTGGGATGGTCTAAAAATGGTGCTAGGAGGAAGCTTGCCTGACTTGCCTGGAAATGCAAAGCCATTCCTGTCCCCACCGCACCTCCCCACCTGACTACTGTGCATATCCCCTTTGAGATGT
This sequence comes from Elephas maximus indicus, assembly GCF_024166365.1. Taxonomy (NCBI): domain Eukaryota; kingdom Metazoa; phylum Chordata; class Mammalia; order Proboscidea; family Elephantidae; genus Elephas; species Elephas maximus. Next base: position 39,006,784 of record NC_064832.1, read on the forward strand.
CAATCTGTGGGAGAAGGGATTTAAGCTACAGAATTTTCACGGAACGATTTTCAACAAGGCAATTTTCATATATATTAAAAGGTAACCATAACCATAAAATAAAATATCAAAAAAAAAAAAAACAAAAACAACCCTTGTATTTGATTTGAAAGTAATTTTTCCTTTGATTTAAGATATTTGGTAGAAAATCCACTGCTATCAGTTTAGCATTAAAACACAGTTCAGTGTTAACACTGTCAGTAAAGCCCTGAATACATCCCTTACTTTACTGGCCATGGCATCCGCTTCAACGGGATTTTCCAACGTTTTTCCATATTCCTTCTCTACTTTGGCAACGAAGTCCTTTATAGTTTCACATAATATGCTTGGAGGAAAAGAAATTGTGCATTTCAGTAAACTTAGTAGGTTCATTTCCTTTGAATTATAAGCTTATTTAAAAAGAAGGACAATTAGGCAAACTTTCAAAATATCTGGATCATAAATCCATACTTCCTCTTGCTGAGTAACAGGTCCTAGACAAATTCAAGGCATTCCAAGTGATCCTTGGGTGAAGAAGAAAACTTGTTCTACGTAATTTAAATAAAACAAGACTTTCTCAAATGCTTAAATTCTTAAGAAGAATACTTTTAGAGCCTATTGAAAAACAAAGCATTATTTTCTGCAGCTGAGGTATTTTCAAGATGGAACCTACAGTGCTGAAGAAGCAAGGAGAAGCATGTTGTCACTGTTGCTCTACTTGCTATTCATCACATGGGTATCTCGGCAGTATGTTGTCAAAGAAAAGAGATCACGAGTTACCTTGAGAACCAACAAGCCACTTGAGTTATATTCTCTAAAAATCCATTCATTTTTTCCTCTTAAGATAACTATTTTGATAACATGCAAAATTAATTGAGGTCTTGTTATTGTTTGCAATATACAGTTGACTTTTTTTTTTTTAATTACATGTCTTTACCACAGAAATATGCTAAAAGAAGAAAACAATCTGAAACACTAATAAAATTTGTCTTTCAAAAGTCCTTGGAGCTGCTGTTGGATTAAATACAATAGTCAACAAAATGGTGTATGCCCTCGCTAAAAAAAATTTGGAGGGCTATTCAGGAAAAAAACAATCAGAATATTTTAAAATCATAGTACAGGTATTCCCCTGCTTTTTGAAAGCTCGCTTTCTATTACTTCACTTTTACAAAAGACCTAAATTAGTACCTGTTTCACTAACTGAAAGAAATCTGAAGATGATTTTCCCTTTTACTAATAAAGGCAAAAAGTGAAAACAGGGTTCAGCAGGACAGTCATACCCTTCTCAAGTGACATGCTTGGTAAACTGCCTATACCAACTGTTCACTGCCCATTTTACACAGCAGCTTGACCACGCTCTTCACACCCTTCTCAAGCGAGATGCTTGATAAAGTGCCTACATCAACGCGTTCACCGCCCCACCCGTTTTACATAGCAACTTGACCAAGCTCCACCTTTCAAACTCCTCTGCCCTCTCTGAATGACCCAGCCACATCCAATCAAATGCCTGTTGAGGTATAAATGCACCACGCATTGCGAGATCCCATCCTGGACTTGCCATCCCCTGTCACTTCTCTAACTGTAGGACTCGTCCCTCGGCATACACCAAAAAAACCAAAACCGAACCCAGTGCTGTTGAGTCGATTCTGACTCATAGCGATCTTATAGGACAGAGTAGAACTGCCCCATAGAGTTTCCAAGGAGTGCCTGGGGGATTTGAATTGCCAGTCTTTTGGTTAGTAACCGTATCACTTCACCAGTATGCCACCACGGTTTCCTTGGCATAAAACCCAGAACCCAGTGCCGTCGAGTCAATCCCGACTCATAGCAGTTAATACAAATCCTGCTCTTCTGTGGGATTCAAACCCTGGCCCATCAACTCAGTCCCATGTGCCACTGCCAGCTAGGCTCCCAGGGCTCCCATTATCACCATCATGCCCTCTCAGCCTGCCTGTGTGCTGGCTGTCTTCCCGATCCTGGTAAATGAAGGTACACCATATGTACATTATTTCTACTTTATATAGGCTGTGTATTTGTCATATCATTCCCGCTATTACTATAAGTTAGTGTTATTTTAGGTTTTCTGTGTTACTCTGTATGGTTTAAAAGGCTATTCTGGGGGTCTGGGAATGCTCAAAAATTTTTTCCCACATAAATTAATGATAATTGCTTTTTCGCTTTAGGGCATTCCAGTTTATGAACGGTTTCACAAGAACGCTCTACTTTGGGAAAACTTTCAGATATAGTGGAGGAAACCTGTAGATCTCTTTTATTTTATGTAGGTTAAGGAGTTTGAGGGGGGAAAAAAAACAGGATTCAGTGTTTTTTTGTATTATACTCAGTTTTCTCTGGCATTTGAGTGGCATAATGGTCAATTTTCAGATACTTTCTTTTGAAACTGAAACATTCAACAGACACGTGACACACTCACGAAACCTTCATATTTATCATCTGGGAAATAAATGTATTACTCTTAGCAATGTTTGTCTGCTGTTTTTTTTGGCAACCATTTCTGTATTTCGCTTGGCCAAAAGTTAACATTTTCTAACTCTTAACTTTCCTGATTGGCTTTTTAAACTCAGATTTCTACAGAGATTTACCATATATTAGAGTTGTCTTCACGTGCCTCAAAGCAAGCGTTGTCTTCTTTTGGTTAGCAGCTGAGTGCTTAACCACTGCAACACCAAGGCTCTTTCTGTTTTAGTTAACTTGCATCGACTACATTAATTAACTGGCCTATTAGTGATGCTAATGTAATACATTTTTTCTTTTAGCATTTTTGACATTTTAAAAATAGCTGAGAAACAGCTAAGGCTACTGGGAATTATTTTTATGAAATAAATATAAGCAGGCACAAGAGGGTTAAAACATGTACGTTTACATATAAAGTCTCATTGAGTTGTGTCCTTCTGATTTGGGTACTCTGCTGTCTGTATGTTATCCCTCAATAAGAACTCAAAAAAATAAATAAGGGTAACTATTACAAATTTTAAAAGAACTAAAGAGACATATTACTTAAATGCAATACGTGAACCTTGTTGAAAATTTGATTTGGACAAATCGACAGTTTAAAAAAAAAAAACAACTTTGAGATAATTGGGGGAAATAGAATATGGACTGACAATATAATATAGCATTAAAAAACCCAAAACCAAACCCGTTGCCGTTGAGTCGATTCCAACTCATAGCGACCCTACAGGACAGAGTAGAACTGCCCCACAGAGTACCCAAGGAGCACCTGGTGAGTTCAAACTACTGATCTTTTGGTTAGCAGCCATAGCACTTAACCATGATGCCACCAGGGCTTCCATAATGATATTAAAGAATTATTATTATTAGTTTTTTTTTTTTTTTTTAAAGAGACTGTTAAATATATACTGGAAACGGAACAAAATAATTTCTGGGATTTACTTAAAATATTGTAGCAAAAAAAAAGTGGTAAGCAGAAAGCAAAATGTTGATAAATACTGAAGCTGGGTGATGGGTATAGTGGGAACTCATTATACCATTCTTCCCTGTTTTGTGTATGATTAAAAATATCTGTAACAAAAATAAAATTTAAAATGTATTACATATTGTCCCCCTCTTTTCTCTCTTGAATCTCTTTATGGAAAATCCCCTAGAATTTTAATGCAGCACAGAGAATCTCGAGTTGTAAAAGGAACGCAGACAGGCAGGTCTGGGGACCAGTGTTGAAGGCAAGTGAGCTAATCAGGAGAAACCCAACGCTAGGGATCAGAGCACAGCCCAGAAAAGGAGCCAGACTAATGCCAAAGAAAAAATTTGAAATGGATTTGGGTGAAACTCAGGGTAATGATACCACAATTAGTTTATAAGCTCTATATTTATTTTGGGAGCCCTGGTGGCGCAGTGTTTAAGAGCTTAGCTGCTAACCAAAAGGTCAGCAGTTTGAATCCACCAACCGCTCCTTGGAGGCCCTATGGGGGCAGTTCTACTCTGTCCTATAGGGTCGCTATGAGTTGGAACTGACTTGATGGCCATGAGTTTGGTTTTTGGATATTTTATTATTCAAATTACATAATTCTCCTAACAGTCTTACGAGGAAGGAAGGATGGGCATTCTTACCATTTTACACTTGAAAAAAGATCACGAAGCTAGCAAAAGGTTGAGTTTCAACTAGGGCCCCAGACTTTACTCCTATTTAGTACAATGCTGTGGTCTACTTCAGAGGTTTTCAAACTTCTCCAGAGATACTGGAAAGGCTCGACAAATACACGACTCAAATTTCTTATCAAAATACAGAGTGTAATGTTTTAAATGCTCAAATGACCATGAGAGACATTCGAGACAAATAATATGTTAATTTGTACTTTAAACCCACCGTCGTCGAGTCGATTCTTTGTACTTTAGCATAAAGTATTTTCTGTGCAAATCTTGGACTAAAGCATCTTCTGCCATTTTAATTTAATTGAAGATAATTTCCTGACAACCATGTGACCAAAAAAAAAAAAAAAATACGACAGAAATGGAAGCTGCATTGAATATTGAGACTCTCTCATTGATAACCTTACTGCTTTATTATTCTGAAGAACTATTTTAATAATTGAACCTATCCAATTTATTAATGCCAATAAAATAGAATTTTTATTTAAAACAAAAAATTGGAATTCTGTGTAAGATTATACTTGAAAAATGGTTCCCACTGCTGAGAGCGTTCTATCACACAGGAATTGAACTTAAGAGAGGTAGACAAAGGGGTGCCTGCTATCATGCTCCTGTTTACAACTGTCCAAATTTCATGCCATTATTTCAATTTAATTTACAAAAATATATAAAAAAATGTGTAGGAGGCAGTGATCAAGCATATCAGACACATTAAGGTCAAGATAAAGCCTTTGCTAACATCCGAACTACGAAAGGTGACCAAATGAAAGATTTGCTTAACTTTATTAAACGAAGAATAATTCTTTTACAGTTTGTTATACTTAAAAGAAGCTTCCATTTCTAACGTCTACAGAGACCAGGCAGGTAACCTCAGTTATGAACTGGGCCTAGGATGAGGAAAAAACAGGGAGTGTTGGGCCTGTAGCAACTGATTTCTATACTTCACTATAAGGGAATACAACTCATTTTAAAAGACCAAAACAACAAAAAAATTAACCAGCAACAGTGCTCTTCAAAAACAGTATCTGTAGCCCACCTCTGCCGGGCCCACCAGCGTGCTCTCCTGGGCTTAAGCCATTCAACTCTTTACCCTTTTGCTCCATCTAGCTTCCTCAACTTGGGGGGTTATGTCACCGAAAGCAATTGTTGCTACGTTTGTACTTTTGTCAAGCAAATGTGTTTATGATGACTTGTCTTTCCTTGACTTCTCTGCAAATTAAGTATGGAATATGCTCCAGAGCATTTGTCCTTTCACTATTTCCCATCTTCCCTTGTTTTTCTCCTCTCTTTCTTCACAAAAATAGTACTATTTGCTTGCTAAGCCAGAATCCTAAAGAATTATTTTTGCTTGTCAGTCAAAAAGCGACTCTTCTAGCTCCTTTCCAGTTCTCATAACATCAGTCTAGGATGCTTTAAACTAAATTCTGGCTTCCAGCCAGACAACAATTTGGATAATAAAATCAGGTAGCTTTGGCTCCATGTACTAAATCAACTTAGCTAAAATCTGATAACTTGGAATTAAAATACAATTTTTCAATTTAAACATGCTAAGAAACATCATCATTTTGAAAAATCTCATCATGTTTTTCTCCTTTTACCAATACAAACAGTAAACAGTAGTGTTTATGGAAATGAATTATAATGAAACATGTTTTCCATATTATAATTAATCATAAATACTCCTTTAAGTAGAAACCAGGATTAATTAAACTCTCAACCCTTATAGCATCTTTCTGACCAAAAAGGTTCAACTGAAGCATCAAAAAGTATACCCTCTAAATGTAATCCACTGCAAAATAAGATGTTTAAAGTGGTTTTAAAAAATCGTCTCAAATTTACTGTATCTAATTCTAAAGGTTACTTCACAGATTTTTTTTTTTGAAAAGGAAAACCACAAAGAGTGAAATAAATGGTAGAAACCCCTTTCCTTTCCTTTTCACCATACTTCACGACCAACTCCGCAACTCACTTTGCAGCTGATACAATCACCGCATGCTCATCAGTGTTGAGGATTGTTTTAAGATGAGTTGCAACTGAGTCTTCATAAATTGTCATCTGAAAAAAGAAAAAAAAAAACCCATGTTGTATTATCATTTCTGGCATTTATACAACTTATTACTGCTTCGAAAATGGAATAATTTCACGTGAGAAAGGCAATGGCGATAAAAATACATAAAAAGAGGGGTTACACAAAATAGGTAAATATCTCCTTCCTATGAAAGATTCTCAGTTTCTGGAATTCTTTAATTTGTATTCTTAGAAAAATCCATTAAAAAACTTATTTAAAATTTAAAAATGCTAAAATAGCTGAACGTACAAAGAATTCCCACAAGTCAGGACAAAGAAGCCAGATAATCTAACTTAAAAACGGGCAAAAAAATTCAGTACTCTCATACACTGCTGGTAGGAGTACAAATTGATACACGTGAGAAAACTGGTGCTACCTATTAAAGCTGAACATATGCATGCATACCGTAAACCAACCAGTCGCCACCCAGACGACTCTGACTCCGGCTGTCCCGGGTATGTCGAGGTACAACTGTACTCTATAAGGTTTTCAGTGGCTGACTTTTCAGAAGTAGATCACCAGGCCTTCCTGCCGAGGCACCTCTGGGTGGACTCGAACCTCCAACCTCTCAGTGAGCAGATGAGCTCGTTAACTGTTTGTACCATCCAGGGACTCCATACATACTGTAAGACCCAGCAATTCAACTTCTACACATATACCCACAAGAAAGGCAGACATGGGCTCACCAAAAGACATGGACTCGAATGTTCACAGCAGAATTTATTCAATAGCAGAATGGATAACAATTTCAGTATACTGGTGTAACAGAATACTGCTGGGCAATGAGACTAACTGATTAACAACTACGCCACAATACAGACGAATCGTACGCATACACTGTTGAGTGACAGAATCCAGAAACAAAAGAGTGCATGCAAAATGATTCCATTTTATCAAGTACAAAAATAGGCGAAACGAATCTATGCTGTCAGAGGCCGCGAGAATAGTTACGGGGGTAGAGGGTGGAACTAAAGGGGCCACATCGGGGTCTTGCGAGGGCTGGGAAAGCTGCCGCATTATCACCTGGGTGCTGACTGCACGGCTTTGTTTAGTCTGTGAAAACTCTGAGCTCTGCTTATGAAATGCGCACTTTTCTGTATGCATACTACACTTCAATAAAAAGTAAAAAAAAAAAATGATGAATGTAGTATTAGACGATCATATAAACAAACATTTCTCTCAAATAATGAAATAATCAATATGCCAACAGTCCTATTATCGTCTATTTGACTGAAACTTTAGCATCCTGTTGACAAAACACATCTTCCTCATGTGTAAAAATGGGTGCGATGAATCAACCGCCTCATATTCAGAGTCTTCTCTGAATGTCTGCCTCAAATAATTCCTTGCCACACAGCTCGAAAATTTCCAGTATAAGCTACCTGCCTGCTCTGTTCAAGCTGGCCTATGCTCTTCTGCTTTACTCAAACATCCTTTCACTGGCTTTTCACCAACTGGAGTCACTTTACTCAGACTTTATTGAACAGTCAATTAGCCCCCTTTCCTGACTAGCCTCTTCAAAAAGGAATCTCATTCCCAATATACATTAAGGTCCATCAGTGGGTAGTCAGAATGTTACACTTTTAAATTTCTATCTTATTTCCTTCAAAGGCAGACCACATATGGAAAAGGAATTTTACATGAAAAAAAATAGGGGAAGCCAGAAACCCCAAAGTCACACACAATATTGTATTGACCACAAATCCACTTTATCGATCTTCTGGTCTACACACTAAAAGCTGCACATTTACATTTACAGTTAAAATCAGAAAAATTAAATTACATCTCCTAAAAATGCAAAGAAAGGAAATACTCTTGAGAGAGACTAGTTTTATTTCTCTTCCGTACAAGGTGGGTTGCCATAAAGCCTAAGAAGGTAGGGGAAAATATTTTAAACCGGAGTGAGTGCCATTTGCATTTAAATATGCAAATTTCCATCCATTAAAAATAATCAGTGGTAAAGAAGGCAACTTCTTTCTTCCAAGGATAATAAAATAATGTCCATGCCCCAGAATAAAATTATACATGTCACTTATTAATCCACTATATAGTCACTTATGGAGCCCTTGTGGTGCAGTGGTTAAGAGCTTGGCTGCTAACCAAAGGGCCGGCAGTCCAAATCCACCAGCCGCTCCTTGGAAACTCTATAGGGCAGTTCTACTCTGTCCTACAGGGTCGCTATGAGTCGGAATTGACTTGACAGCAACGGGTTTGGGTTTTTTTTGTTTTTATAGTCACTTAGCAGGGTCAGGAAGATAGGTGATAATAATAGTTGACATTTTTATTGTGTTCCACTGGAACCAGTTGCTGTCAAGCCAGTTCTAACTCATGGGTACCCCATTGTGTTAGGGTAGAACTATGCTCCACAGGGTTTGCAACAGCTGATTTATGGGAAGTAGACTGCCAGGCCTTTCTTCCAAGGTGCCTCTAGGTGGACTTGAATCAGTTAACAGTTGAGTGCATTAACTGTCTGCACCACCCATGGACTCTTACACTGTACCAAACACTGGGAAAGTACTATGTATATATTTATTCCGCTAATTCCCGTGCTTTACAGCCAAGGGTCCCTGGGTTAATAAACAAGCACCAGCTTAATAAACAAGCATGAGTTGACTTACTAGACTTGTGTGACTACAATTTCTATATATATATCTAATTATAATATCATATAATATTATAATATAATATTATATTATAATTAATATAATATAATATAATATAATATAATATAATATAATATAATATAATATAATATAATATAATATAATATAATATAATATAATATAATATAATATAATATAATATAATATAATATAATATAATATAATATAATATAATATAATATAATATAATATAATATAATATAATATAATATAATATAAGGATGGTTCCTGGAAAAAGTTTATAATGTAATTGGAAAGCAATAGGAAGCTGGCTTTCAAGAAATACACAAGGCCAGAGGGCTTTGATACTAAAATGCCCATTCTTCCAAAAGGGGCTGGTATTCATATTAAAAATTAACAAGCAGAATTTTTTATCAACTGTTCACTTTGTGCCAGGTACTCTGCTAGATGGCAATACAACAGTGAACGAAGAATACACAGGGCCTAATCTTTACGGCATGATGGTACCAAGATAATGGAAGTTGAAGGGAGCTATGGAAGTAATCAGGAAAGGCAGAAAACTAGGACTTGGGAGATGAAGAAAGGTGCTGGTGAAAGCAATACCTAAGCTAAACCTGAGGGGGAACAAGAGTGAGCTAATAAGCGTGATACCAGTGAAGTGATACAGTATTTATCCCAAAGGGTTAGAAGAGAGAGCATAACGGTGTGTGGATTGTACATTAAATGTAAATAACACATTTTATAATACCGAGCATTGTTAGGCAATGGAATCACTGTTACTGAAAGAAATCACAGAATCATACCGTCTAAGAAGTACAGCAGCAAACAATGGCTTAATTATGGCCACAGGGAATCAATAAAGTTGTCAGGATTCCTTAAGCTTATGATTCTACGACACCAACTGGATGCTAACCATAAATAAGATAATTAGGGCAAGCTACTACATTTTGCGTCATTTCAAAGAAAACTGAAAAAGCAGTACTTTCACAATCACATATAAAGGAATTCAAAATGAATACTTCATTTAAAAAAATACATAGAAAGTTACCTTGAGCCCAAGAAAGAAGGTTTAGATTACTTTCAAGACCAAAAGGTCATGAACAGTAAAGTGCACTCCTGGTGTCAGGCAGAGGGGTGCAAAGGCCTTGATCAGGGTGCTGTGAACACTCGTTTAACCTGCAATCTTAAGGTAAGTGATTTCATTCAAAACCCTTTTGCAATAAACAAAAAGAGGATTCCTTCATGTAGTTAAAACTACATCATATTTAGTGATTATATATTACAAGCCAATTATCTACCATTATTTTATATATGAGGAAACAGACTTCTCTGAAATAGGTATAACAAATGAATTCTCCCTTTTATCTTTTTGAAGAAGAAATTAGTAACATTTATAAAAATGCCATTAAACAAAAAGATTGGTTTCTACAAAAATACATTATATTTATAGTTGGATAAAATAGTGCAATTAAAAATGCTGTATGAAATATATCAGTTTTTAAATACTGATTATCTCTGAGTAGTGGGACTATAAGTGATTTTCATTTTCTTTTTCATGAAATTTTGTATTTTCCAAATTTTTTAGAAGGTTTTTCTACTTTGATATCAGAAAAAAAAGTAAAAAAAAAAAAAATGTGTATATATATATATATATAAAAAAATATATACACACATATAATTAGTGTCTTTGTGGAATAGTCCCATTTTTCTAGTTATCATTCTTTTCCTTAGTCTTGACAAGATCATCATTTTCTTAATGACAATACAAAGATTTCAACTGCAAAATAACAGATGACTTTCCCTAGAGGGAAAAATAAGCTATCATAGATCAAATGGTCTTAATGAGTCAGAGACTAATTCTTAGAAAATTAGGTTCTGTTTTAAATCTCCAAAGGCTTTGAGGTTTAATCAGAATGCTGAATCTTTTAAAAGGTCTAAAAAACTTGAGTCATTTATGGTTGGCAGCAGGCAGGGAATGAAGTGAGCTCTTTCTTCCTTGATCAACAGTCTTCACCTAGAGACCTGTCCTGATCCAAAGTGCAGACAGAGTGGTAAGAGAGAAACCACAGAATATTCTGGTCACAGTCTTCGTGTGCTTGGAGACTGTTTAAGGGAGCTGGCTGCACCTAATAATCAGTGTTCTTAGGCAAAGCAGAAGATGAGTAAAGGCCAACAAGAAGCTGTTATCAGTTGGCTCTGTGACAGGTAGCCTTCCTTGGAGCATTGCTGGTAAAGAGGATGCAGGTAGGCAGAATATTCAAAGGAAACTATCCAGGGCAGGCTACCACCTATCTCTCAGTTTGTGGTACTGTCGTGGTGTGCATGTTACTATGACGCTGGAAGCTATGCCACTGGTATTTCAAATATCAGCAGCATCACACATAGTGGATAGGTTTCAGTGGAGTTTCCAGACTAAGACAAAGAAGAAAGGTCTGGTGATCTACTTCTGAAAATGAAAACCCTATGGATGACAACCCCATATACTGTCCAATACAGTGCTGGAAGATGAGCCCCCTGGTTTGGAAGACAACAAAAATACCCAGTGGCTTCACCAACGGACTCCAGCATACCAATGATTGTGAAGATAGCACAGGATCTGGCAGAGCTTTGTTTTGCCCCATATAAGGTCACCACAGTCAAAGCTGGTGGCAACTAATAACATTAAGAGCAGGAGAAAGGGAATTCACATGCCTGGTGCTTTGCACACATTCCTCAGCTCATTTGATCCTTACAACATTGGAGCCTTACTGTACAGATGAAGTAACGAAGGCACATGAAGGCGAGGGACTTGCCTGAGGTAACACTCCCAGTGTGGGTGGTCAAGCAAGGGCTCTAAGCTAGATCTGGAGGATTCTTTGGGGAGAGGACTAGAAGGAGTTGATCATACCCAAAATAATATAAATAAAATTTATCAGTAAGTTTTCTTATTTTTCAATATACCCTCATTTCGCATGATTAATAGATAACAGGTTCTTACATAAAATCCTGCAGATTGTCCTGGAGGTCCCGGAAGTAGAGGAGCTTTTGTTGGCAATTTGAGTTCATATGTCATTATACTCCACCTGGAGGGAAGAAAATTATTTGGTCTAAAAAAAGGCAGACCACATATGGAAAAGGAATTTTACATGAAAAAAAATAGGGGAAGCCAGAAACCCCAAAGTCACACACAATATTGTATTGACCACAAATCCACTTTATTGATCTTCTGGTCTACACACTAAAAGCTGCACATTTACATTTACAGTTAAAATCAGAAAAATTAAATTACATCTCCTAAAAACGCAAAGAAAGGAAATACTCTTCAGAGAGACCAGTTTTATTTCTCTTCCGTACAAGGTGGATTGCCATAAAGCCTAAGAAGGTATGGCAAAATATTAGTTCTCTTTTTACATTATACACATATATACTCATAGTGACCCTGTAGGACAGAGTAGAACTGTCCCATAAGGATTCCAAGGAGTGGCTGGTGGATTCAAACTGCTAATCTTTTGGTTAGCAGCTGAGCTCTTAATCACTATGCCACCAGGGCCCCGATTAAACATATATATATTTATATGCATGCATTCATCAACTATGATTTAATCTTATCTTAAACCACCAAAAATGATGGGAGAGATGCAATTTTGGGAACCTCATAAAATACTGAATCTATAATTCAGGGTTTCCATGTCTTACCATGTCTCTGATCAGTGGTTTCCAAGTTTGTTAAGACCATGACCCACAGAAAGAAAGCCACAGGAGCAGTGCACTCTGGCTTTTCTATTTCACTTTTTAAAAACAATGCTCCTTGTAATTTACTAACTAGATTACACAGGTTATTAATGGGTTGGAACTGCCCCACAGAGTTTCCAAGGAGCATCTACTGGATTCAAACTGCCAACCCTCTGGTTAGCAGCCATAGCACTTAACCTTTACACCACCAGGGTTTCTGAAACAATGTTTTTGATTAAATAAATGCATACTGCCTATAAAAAACAAATCACACTCCGTGTAACAACTACTCTTACCAAACCAGCTAACATAAACATGAAACAAACATTAGCTAAATACCCCTTCTTAAATTAAGACAGACAGAAAGCATGGGGTTAGGCAGAAAACATCAACAGATGTAATCTGAATACTTCACTGATGCACATTTATTTCAGTTCACTGTAAATACGGATTTCAAACCAAACACATGAATCATCTACAGTTAGAGAAAAGCAATCAGTTTAGGATTTCATGTCTTCTATCCAAAATAATAATTTCAAAATTGGGAAGAACAACTGTGTCATTATTATAGAGTAATAGGATATGAATAAAAATTTTACAAAGACACAAAGCATAATATAATAAACGCAATCCCACGACACGTGCATTTTGAGAACAGCACATCACAGCTGAGGCCAGCGACAGAGCCTAGAGGAAAAGTTCAAGATTAGCATCACTATTTAAACAGAGTCTAGTGTTTCATTCAGACTAATGGGAATAAGTATTTGCATATAAAATCCTGATTCCTAGAAAATCCCAAAAAGACACAGATCATATGTTAAAATATGTAAACTGAATAGTTACTCGTAACTACTCTTCAACTCTTAAAATGAAAATGCTACAAAGAAATGTGTATTTGAGCACAATAAGCCATTCATTCATCCATTTGTTCATCCATGCAACGAATTATTTATTGAATGCTTCTAAGTGACAGACACTATTCCAGGGTCTGTAGATACAGTGGTGAAGAAGACATCCCTCACAAAGCTTATATTCTAGTGAAGGAAACACATACAAGAACATAAGCAAGCAAGTAAGATAATTAACCTTTGTTAAATACCCAAAATGGGGAAAACTACAATTGGAAACATAAACATCAAGTGCCTTCTAACTGGAAACACTTCTCTGGTCAAAGGATAGTCAAAGAAGGGAAAGAAATACACCTCAGCTCCTTGTACCTTCCAGGCTCAACCTCCCCCCTGGACAGGAAATGGCTGAGCTGAAGAAAACAGGACAAAGCTGCAGCACGAGTAGGGCAAGGGCATGTTGGTACCAGGCTGGAAGATAAGGGCCCTCTCTGGGGAGTACATATGTTAAAGGGGAAATCCTGAGACTAGAGTCTGGGCTCTGGCTTACAGTGCCAGCTCTACCTGTTACCAGCTATGTGACTTAGACAATGTAAAACCCTCCTGAGCCTTTTTATCTGTAAAAGCGAGATGATAATATCAGGTAATTCTAGGAGTGTACTGATGATTAAATGAGATGCTGTAGAGAGAAAAGCAACCTGAAGTGCCAGGCAGATAAAAAATATTAGTCATTCCTACTCCCACTGTCTCTGCCTCAATTTTCAGCTTTTTAAAAGAGTCATAATGCTTTTCTTAGTCACCCCACAGGGTCATTTTGAAGACCAAGTAAATTAACACCTATTAAAAAAACTTATATAATTTGGAATTTAGATTTCTTTTCCTACCTGTTCTTCACAAATAAACCAGTAAAAAACCAGGGGCTGTCAAGTCAGCGCGACTCACGGCTACCCCGTGTGTGTCAGAGTAAACTGTGCTTCACAGGGTTTTCAATGGCTGATTTTTGGAAGCAGACTGCCAACCCCTTCTTCTGGGTGGACTCAAACCACCAGCCCATCTGAGTTGCAGCTGAGCACGTTAACTCTTTGCACCACCCAGGGATTCTTCTTTACAAACAGTATCATTGAATTAGAAAATAATACAGAGGAAAACAAAATATGCTTATGTTTCTAATAGTGAAGCATACGTGTGTATGTGTGTGTGTGTGTGTGTGTGTGTCACCGCAGGGGGCTAACTATGCTGGAAAAGGAAATTTCTCTAACACCCACGGAGAAGCACGCATGCAGGGTGGAGGAGAGGAGGGAGCCTGGCGACACTTCTAGGATGCGCTGGGAATAGAATTTAGATTTGCCGTGAAGAAACCATTTAAAGTACCCCTTGCTGTTTGGTAGGCACAGACTTGAATGGTTTTCCAGGAAATAACATGTAGGCTCTTTTAAATATGGGAGACTGAATCCAGCTTCCCACTGGAGCATATGCTGAACTACAGGGCTATGCAGTTGTGAATACACAAAGACAGATTCTCTGCTGCCCAGCTTTCTTTTTAAGCAGTCCTGTCCTGTCAGGAAAACAATCAACCATTACAACATTACTTTCTGTCAGGCCAGGTTACAATTAATTAGGTTACGGCTCATCTTAGAATCATTGCATTTTAGATTGGTGGTCCTGATGAGATTTTGGTTACGTAGTCTGGGGAAGAGTTCCACAGACGGCTAATCCTGTCAAAGCTGGGTTGACTCATGTTGGCTCAAATTTATAATATTTTCACTTATGGGGGGGGTGTGGTGGTGGTACAGTCACTGTTTACTAAGTCCTGTTGTTCCCTTTACCCAAATTCTAAATACCTCCTCCATAACACTCAGGGGACACATTTTGTCATTTCTCTTTTATGCATGGGGAATTCAGACAGAAGGCAGTTAAGACATTTGGTCAAGGAGAGCAGAAACTCAGGGGTAGTTCCTTCATATGAAGTTATCTTTCTAATACTTCTCTGGGCCTGGGAAAGGTTTATTTCTCCTTTTTAGTACTTAGTATTCTGTTGGGTCAATTCATTCTTAATATGTATAATTAAGAAGAGACAGTTTTACAATTCTAAAATTTATATGTCTGCACAGGTTTTCTGAAACCAAAAGATGATGAGGCCGTACTTGTTACACTTGTCAGAGACCCTCCCCTTGCCACCCCAAATTAACTGTTTTGGCTTTCTGACTTGAACAGGAATTAAGAGTACTTAGTATTTTCTGGAGTATCAACTTAGTACTTTGTATCAACTCGAGGGCACTGGGTTTTTTTTTTTTTTTTTTAGTAAAAAAAAAAAAAAAAATCATGGAAATCCTGGTGGCGTAGTAGTTAAGTGCTACGACTGCTAACCACAAGGTTGGCAGTTTGAATCTACCAGGTGCTCCTTAGAGACCTTACAGGGCAGTTCTACTCTATCCTACATAGGCTGACACTTTTAAAATAATGGATTCGTTAGGCCAGCTGTCTCAGTTTTTGTTCTAATTCATTCATTCACTCCAAAACAATATTTACTGAGTGTCTACTCTGTCCTAGGCCCCATGGAGGAAACAGTAGACAAGACCAGGAGGTCTTTGCCTTCGTAGGGTTCACAGTTAGTAAGTAAAAGGGAGACTCATTGCTTAGGAAGATTCATTGCTAAGGTAGACTCATTGCTTAGGGGACACTGAGCTTCTGTTAAGAGCGATGGAAAATTCTGAAAGTGGATAGGGTGATGGTTGTACAGATGAACACAATGTCACTGAATTGTACATGTGAACGGCAAATGTTTTGTTGCATATGTATTTACCACAATAAAAAAACACATTAAAAAATTAACCAGTTTACACACATTCTCTTCATCAATAAATTCATGCTAAAACCTGAAGTAGAAATAATATTACTTGTAAAAAAGGTAGCACAAAATACAATGAATTAAAAAAAAAAAAAATGTTTCCAGCATGCCACTTTCAGTTCTCTTTTAGGAAAGGGTTTGCTCTGACCTGTCCAACATTTTGGTACTGGCTCGTTCCAGCTTCTCCAGGATCTGAGGAAGTTGGGTGTCGTCATCACACGACCCGCCCCAGCCAAGGACCCGAGCAAGGTCATTTCCTGTACCCAAAGGCAATACTCCCACTTTACACTGAAAGAGAGCACAAAGGAGACTTCAGACGAGTTGAGAGAGAGGTCTATTGCATTTCTGTACCTCCCGGTAAAGAATTATGTTAGTAGGCATTCATGTTACCACCAATAAAAAGAATTAGCACTTGCCTGTTTGATCAAGTTGAGCTTATCAATTTCTGACAAAACCCAACCTACACTTCCATCTCCTCCACAAACAAGAATCCGGAAATTGTCAAACTTCTGAAATAATCTTAAACTGAAAGTAAAACGTATTTCATTTTAGTATAAATAAATAAAAATCACTTTCCCCAGTTCTTTGTTATCCTGTATTATTGGTATTTATATTCCTATTAAATATGAGAAACCCTACTTGTATATTATACTTTAAAAATTAATTCAAGAGCAGTTTATTATTATTATTGGAATTTAGATAAAGGTTTACAGAACAAACTAGCTTCTCATTAAACAATTAGTACACATATTGTTTTTGTGACATTGGTTACCAACCCCACTACATGTCAACACTCTCCCTTCTTGACCTTGGGTTCCCTATTACCAGCTTTCCTGTCCCTACCTGCCCTCCAGTCCTTGCTCCTGGGCTAGTGTGCCCCTTTAGTCTCGTTTTGTTTTATGGGACTATCTAAATCTTTGGCTGAAGGGTGAACCTCAGGAATGACTTCAGTACTGAGCTAAAAGGGCGCCTGGTGGCCATAGTCTTGGGGTTTCTCCGGTCTCTGTCAGGCCAGCAAGTCTGGTCTTTTTTTGTGAGTTGGAATTTTGTTCTACATTGTTCTCCAGCTCTTTCCAGGGCCCTCTATTGTGATCTCTGTCAGAGCAGTCAGTGGTGGTAACCGGGCACCATCTAGTTGTGCTGGACTCAGTCTGGTGGAGGCTGTGGTAGTTGTGGCCTGTTAATCCTTTGGACTACCCTTTCCCTTGTGTCTTTGGTTTTCTTCATTCTCCCTCCCTCTCAAGGGCAGCTTTTAACTCAAGCCCACTACTTAAAGATAAAGAAGACAAAGGAATTGTAAATAGAAAAGGAGATAAAATTAGAAGGAAAAGGACAGTGAAAAGTGAGAAAACAAAAACAGAAGCAGAAATCAGGAAAGAGAAGGAAAAGTAGTAATCTGTCTCTTTCTGTTACAAAGATATGTTGTTTCCTTAAGAACAGCACATGACAAGCCAGGGATTGGCGGCCTAGGGCACTGATGTTACTGAGTGGCACTCAAGGCTGTTCCTAAAGAGACCCACCAAGCCTTGCCAATGTGTTGCTTTCAGTCCTGCCAACTTGCTTTTTCTGTCTCCTTTTTTCCTATTCTCTCAGGCCAATCCTTTTACTTGTATCTTCTCTCATCTCAATTTTTGACACATTCCACCTCCTGAATGTACCTTTGTATACCTCACGTACTGTTCAAAAATCTAAAAAAAAAAATTTTTTTACAGGGACAAACTCATGAAGTTTTACAAAAGGAAGTCCTTGGAATCTCAGAAGATGAATATGCAAGATAAATATCAAGAATGTAAAATGATAGAAGCATGAAGGATTATAAAATGATGTACTGGACAGAAAAGGAGTGAAAGCTATCTAGGATTGGAAGAGACAATGAACGTGAGAAGGCTAGATGAGGAAATGCCAGGAACCAGGTAGAAGAAGGGAAGGAGTATGCAAGTAAAGAAGGACAAAGTAAAGTTGGGTGTAAAGAAGTTGGCCCACATGCCCAGACGGGCCTGAGACTTAAGCAAGAAAAAGGTAATGAAAACAGAAAGGAAGACCCTGAAGGAACAAAAGGGATGGAGGCACAGAGAGAGACTGAAGGAAAGAAATTGAGAAGACAGAGGAAAGTGTCAAATTATAAAACACAAAATGCACCCCTGCAAAAATATCAATGATCAAACAAACAGAAAACAACAGATGCTGGCGATGTTGTGGGGAGATTGGAACTCTTATACACTACTAATGGGATTGTAAGATGGTACAACCCCTATAGAAAACGGTATGGCACTTCCACCAACAGCTAGAAAGACAAATTCTTTATGATCCAGCAATCCTGGTCCTATGTGATGTATCTAAGAGATACAAGAGCAATGACACAAATAGACATCTGCACAACTATGCTCACTGCAGCATTATTCACAATAGCAAAAAGCGGGAAACAACCTAAGTGCCCGTCAGTGAATGCGTGGATAAACAAACTGTGGTACATACACCCAATGGAATACTATGCAACTCTAAAGAATAATGAGGAGTCCACGAAACATCTTATAACATACGGATGAATCTGGAGGCCATTACGTTGAGTGAAATAAGTCAATCACAAAAGAACAAATACTGTATGGTCCCCTCTTAATAAAAAGTCAAGAATAGATACATACACAGAAAGCAACGTTCTTTGATGGTTACCAGGGATGGGAGGGGAAAGGAGGAGGAGTCACTTTCTAGATAGTAGGCACTTGTTATTTTTGGTAGGAAAGGCAATACCAAATATGGGTGAAGTCTGCATAACTTGACTAGGGTAAATGAACATTCTAAGAAGTACACAGAAAAAAGGACAATTTTGGTAAATGCTGTAAATATACAATTTTGCAACAATAATAACATGTATGTAGCTATGCATGCGTATATGTGTACAGGATGGCATATGTGAGTACATGCACTTGCTTGCATAGATGTATCTGTAGGGATATGTACATACATGTTCATGTGTGCTAAATATTTATCTATATATATGTAATAAAGCACATAAGGACACAGTTACAGAGACTTCTTAGACATATCCAAACAACTCACGGGACTGGGTTAAAAGGCTTAGGACCACAGTCTCATGGAACTACTTAGTCAATTGGCATAACATAGTTCATAAAGGTAACGTTCTAGACCCTAGTTTGGTGAGTAGCATCTGGGCTCTTAAAAGCTGGCGAGTGGTCATCTAAGATACAGCTATTGGCCTCTACTCATGTAGAGCAAAAGAGAATGAAGAAACCAAAGACTCAAAGAAGAAACTAGTCCTGACCACGACATAATAGAAGGTACTGGATAGAAAGGAAGAAAAATATAGACACAACTCAAATTCCTAAAAAAGGCTAGACCTACTGGACCGATTGAGACCAGAGGAACGCCCAAGACTACTGCCCTAAGATACCCGTTGAACTTGGAACCGAAGCCATTCCTGGAAGTCACCTTTCAGCCAAATAAAAGATTGGCTCATAAAATAAACAATATCACTCATGAGTACTGTGCTCCCTTAAACAATCAACTATATGAGACCAAACAGTGAACATCTACCCAAAAACAAAGATGTGAAGGCAAGGAGGTAAAGGGAAGCTAGATCAATGGAAACAGAACAAACAGAATGGAAATAATGTGAACGCTGACACACTGCGAAAATTGTAACCAAAGGCAGGGAACAATCAGTATAAAAATTGTTCAATGGGAAACTAATTTGCTGTGTAAACTTTCACATAAAACACAATTAAAAAAAATATATATCTTTTTAGGCACTGGCATCTAAAATTTTGCACTTCCTACTTCTCTGTTCATGCTTAAGTCACCAGTGGAACCCAAGGGAAAAGCTGAGTGGGCCTAAGTAAATCACAGAGATTGTAGCCCTTGGTTTAGATGACACAATATCACCTCTTCAAGAAAAATCATACCCGCTAAAAAAAAAAAAACCCATAGACATACTAATAATATATTAAAAGTGTCTCAAGGCCTATTTTCCTTCAATGAAAATACTATATAGGGTTTTCCCACCCAAATTCTAAGTTAAATAATGTGCCTGAAAGCTGAAAAAGGCAGTCAACAAAAGCATTTCTTTGACATTAATGAGAATGAGTCTGAAATCCTTGAAGACTAAACTGCCTTTAGACTCAGGATAGTAACTGTGCTTTTGACTTGTGACCTGGTCAAATTAACTGACTGTATTATATATAAAACCAAGAGTAGACTCCTGTGTGAATTATTTTCTAATGTTATTTTATATTTTTGTATTATACAAGTTTATCTGAAAGCTAAGGAACTGATGTTTATTGTTGGATGTGGGATATATTCTAGAACATTTTCTAAACAAATTTTGGGATTTTCAGGACATAAGAATGTTATACAAACATCAAAGAGGCTGTGTTACAACTTAAAGCTTTAGAAAAGGGAGAAGTGGGAAAATCAACACAGAGATGTTAAGATGAATCTGTAATGTTCATGAGCTAAAAAAACGCCAGACCCATTTTCTGTTTAATGCTAGCTTTCATTCCAACAGAATTTATCAGTCATCAATTACCCTAAATAAGGACCTCCGTTCATTAAATCAAACACCTGAGCCGGATTTAGCAACTGTTTAAAGCGACGGAGGAACTTTACTCCCTGATTGTCTCCGCTCTTGGAATTGACAAAAACCAGTAGAGGACTAACACAGAAGGAAAAGGTTGCTCTACAGAAACCTGAAAAAAAAACACAGGGCAAAGTCAACATGTACAGCTTTTCCTTTCAGATAATTAAGAACAATTCAGAATAAAGAAAATAAAAATAAAGATTACTGATTACCTGAAGAACAAATTATACTTCAAACCCCACCCTGCCCCCCCACCCCACAAATGGGGATATGTTTAATATTTACATACTAAGAATAGAGAATCTATCTTTTAAAATATGCTCCCTAATGAAAAATCATACCAAGATGGTAAAAGTACTAATCATAGATAATTTGAGATATGCCACCTGCGTTAACTACACTGAGTTATAGGAAAAAATGGTCTATAAATTCACATTTTTCAAGAATTTGTAAATTTATATTCAATATTATAAAATATTTTAACTGCTCCTTGCTGAGGCCTGAGAATATATTTTAAAATTTATATTAAAGTAACAAAACCTTGATATATGAGGAATTGTGTGTATGTGGTAAGGAGGGTTGGAAATAGCAGAGGTTAAAAAAAATTATATATCACAGGTACCTATAATACCTATTGGCATAATTTATATAAAATGTTTGAAAGGCAAAAAGCACCATATCAATGCAAAACATTAATAACAGTATATGGTAAAAGCCTTTTGTAATACAGTTCCTGCTTAGAAGGAAGCTATTTATTAGTATGCTGTTCCTAAACCAGCCATTGTAAACAGGTTCCCCAGCACTTAGAGCTAACATGTAAGATTCTGGGAAAAGTGAATGAATTTATAGGAATATAAATTCTTATAATAAAATTAGAGAAACACAGATTGCAATAATAGCAGTGCTAATGGGCAGCTGAATTATGGAGGGGAAAAAACTTATAAAAATTAACCTTCTCAGATCGCATTGCAGTGAAGAATAATGATCTCATTGCTGAAATTAATATAAAATCCCTAAGTCTTATACATAATAATTTTATCATTGTGTTAATAGCCATGCATTACTTTAATTTAGAAATGCTCTTTTTTAAAAATTAACTGTACTGTTCAGCAATTTAAATAGTTATTATATAAAAACTGATCAGAATAACCAATTAGCTCTATTTATTCTAGGAAAATAAATGTACACATCCACATGAAATATACTAGACATATACATACTTACACTACCATTACCTACCATCAGAATCAGTGCTGTTTAGTGCAATTGGAGGTATGACAGATACTTTACACTGGCCAAGTGGACATACAGGATGGTATAAATCTTTGCAGGCAGTGTGTACCTAATAACAAACAAATAAATCTTCAGGAACCACAAAAACAAATTAATGTTTTGCTATATTATAAATTCCATTTAAGGAACTGATAATTGAGGATCAACTGCATCATAAAGTTCAGGACTTCATAAATTACTTTAATGGCACAATATTTAATACTGCTAAGAATGGACTAATTACTTTAGGAATGGGGATTTGATTTTGGTCCCTACAGCCTATTTACATGACTGTCGTAGGCAAGCAGTATATAGTCAGTAAGTGCTGGTGAAGGCGAGTGGAGAGAAAGAGAAGCGACGGGGACAGGAGGAGGGAAGGAAGGAGGGAGGGAGGTGAGGGAAGCTAGCCAGTATGCCCCAATGTCATTCTCCATAGAACAAACTGATGACATCTATCTTATGAAATTCTTATAGAACTTAATGAAAATAAATACAATCTTTAATGTTTCCACTCTCTCTGCAGTGGTCCTATAATTTTCTGTTCACACCTCTTTTATGGCATTTTCTTATTATTACAGTTATACTAATACATGCATAGCTTTATTTTATATATATATGTATTATACTAATGTATATACTAATATGTATAGTTTGACTCATACATGCCTATTTTCTCAGCCTAACTTGTGGTTCTATAAGGAAAAGGAAAAGGTCCTATCATAGTACAGCCCTCAGTCTAACATCTTGGAATGTAGTGCCCATCCTATGCCCTCAGTAAATGAGTTGACTCTCCTTAGAAACAAAAAATTTTCAAAGTCATGTACGATGCTACAGAGAACAAAAGCAGAGATAACTATTAAGGAAGGACTCAGACAACTTAAAATACTTATATACTTACCTAGATAAAAAATAGAGCCCTTGAAACGCTTCTATCAGTAAAAGCAGCCCCTTTCTAAAGCACTTACTTTATTTTCACTGGTCTTTTTAGGAAGCTGACTTACTAATTCAACTTGTTCTGATCGAAACTTTTGGGAAAATAATGGCAATTTAATAGTGATTCTTGGTCTGCTGATGATCTAGTTTTGCACAGTCTCCTATTGTGATTTATAATCATTAAAAGGCCAGTGGATTTTGGAAAAACTTGCATGCACAGATAGTTTTAAATGGAATAAAAAAAAAAATGAGAATCAGAGCAATACAAAATATTTGTAATAATATTAAGTGAGGAAAGCAGAAAATAAAGTTGTACCTTCACTATATTCCTAGAGAAGGTAAAATTATATCCAGATACTAGGCAACAGGTAGAAAAATTATGAGTTGTGGAACTATGGAGTTTTTGGGTTTTCTACTAGATAACTATGTTTTAGGCACTAGATATTCTGCTGTTAGAAACTAATATTTTAAAAGCAAAATAGTATCTAAATAGATATATGATTGTGCAATCTATTTCTGAAAAACCAGCCACTGGAAACCCTATGGAGCACAGTTCTACTCTGACATACATGGGGTTGCCATGAGTCGGAACTGACTCTACGGGAACTAGGATAGGAAGTGCAAAACCAAAAAAGATGTCACAAGGGTGATGGTGGCCCAGCAGCCAGCACGTCTAACTTGCACAGGATGAGGCAGGGTGGGGAGGAAAGACTTCATAACTAAGGTGATATTTGAGTTTGGCAGGAAAAAAGAGGGAAAAGGTGTTCCAGAATGTCCCCTCCTCTCTTCTGCAATACTATTGCTATTGTACTAGTGAAATTCTTAGAAGTTGGGGGTGAATAGAGTGAGCAAATGAAAAACCTAAATAATTCCTACTGCTAAAGTCAGTAAAGTTCAAAAACTACTGACTAAATAGAAGTAGAGACATATATATTTCAGGTAAATACAACTACATAAAACATTTCTAAAATAATCCATCATACATCTAACTTTAAAAAGAAAAATACAGCTGACTCTCAGAGAGTAGAGAAATAAACTTTAATAAATGTGCAGGTTAATAAAAATAGCAGTAAATACACACATCACCAGTTGTTTCCCAAAAGGGGAAGGGAGAACAAAGACTTAATATCTTGCACCACTCCTTTAAAACAAGGCATGGGATAAGAGAGTTCAGGGGTTAGGGTTGCACTAAAATTCCAATAAGAGGTATGAGGTATTGTTTATACATTATATTAAATCGGTAAGAGGTAATACTGATGGCCAATAAAATAGGCAACCGATGAAGAGTAACATAAAAGTATGCAAATAGGCTTATGTTTGACTTAAAAATTAAAAGGAAGTACAAATTATCAATCAGATTTGACTAAAAAGTTGTAGGACTTAATTTCCTCTGTGGCCCATGGAATCGATCTGATTGATTATGAAATCAACACTTCATACTCACGTCTCTTACATTTGCTGATCTATATACCACACTTACTAAAGCAATAGTTTTTCTATCTTTTTGTATTTGGAGCTGAATTCCAAATTTGGGTCAGGAACTTCAAGAGATTAAAAGATGGAACACAACACCAAATAAGTCAGCTCCACTTGCAATGTAATCACTACTGTAGCAGGACACCATCTCTCAGGGCTAGTACCAGTCACTGCCTCCTGACTCGGCGTGGCAATTTAGCTGTTAGACACTGTGTGCTAGACACGGCCTCTTTCCTGCTCCACCTGCCCCCGCTCAGACATGAGGTCAGGTCCTCATGTCATCTGGCATAGCGGGACCACTTCTTGCTGCTGGCTCCAGCTATGCTGTGCTTGCATTTCACCTCTTCCTTGTACGTGCAGGGAAGTTTAAGAACACTTAAAATACCAGTACTGAACCTGGCATTTCATCTATCAGAGAATGTACATGGGTATTAGCAAAATGTAATTTGGTGGCATTCCAAAGAAGGGTTGTATATATATATAAGAGGCAGTGGTACAGGCTTGAAAATAGCAAAGCCACCATGGTGGCGTAGTGGTTAAGTGTTATGGCTGCTAAGCGAAAGGCTGGCAGTTCAAATCCACCAGGTGCTCCTTGGAAACTCTATGAGGCAGTTCTACTCTGTTATAGGGTCACTATGAGTTGAAATCAACTCAACGGCAATGGATTTTTTTTAAGTGTGGCGAAGTGTAATGAAAAACAATAAAAGTGTGCAAGAGTCCCTTAAACCACCAAAACCAAACTCACTGCTGTCGAGTCGATTCAGACTCATGGCGACCCTGTAGGACAGAGTAGAACTGCTCCACAGGGTTTCCAAGGAGCAGCTGGTGGATTTGAACTGCTGACCTTTGGTTAGCAGCCACAGCTCTTAACCACTGTACCACCAGGGCTCCGGAAGAGTCCCTTAGGCAGAGGATATGTAATAAGAAGAGCTAAGTATTATAAAAAAGGGCATTTGGGAAAGTGGCCAGACTGGAGTATGCCTTTAAAGAAGATGAGGTAACTATGGGGTCTGTGCTACCCCTGCCCTGCCATAAATTCTTTGTTCTGCCTCTAAACAACATATATGAAAAAGCTTTGAAAAGAAGCTAATTAAAGAGTATAGAATGATTAGAAAACCCTTACCATTGCTTTACACCAAAGGCATTTCCAGTCTTGTAGACGGAGAACGCTGCCGCATGTTTTGTCACAGACAACACATTTGGCGCTCACGGGCAAGTTGCCCTCGAGCCACTGGTGAGGCATGGCTACCTGGGGGGCAGGGAGAAAGGGCAGGCAAGTGAAAGACTGTGAAAGACATCATTCTTCATTCTTATCCTAGTGAAAATACTTAATTATTTCTGACTCTACGGACTCAGAGTTTATGGCATCCATTCATTTACATTTGTTAAGCACTTATTACGCTCTGAGCACCACAGGGATACAAAGATAGAAAAGTTGCCGCTGAGCCAATTCCAAATCACAGCTACCCCATGTGTGTCAGAGTAGAACTGCGCCCCACAGGGTTTTCAATAGCTGATTTGGGGGAAGTAGATTGCCGGGGCTTTCTTCCGAGGGACCACTGGGTGGACTTGAACCACCAACCTTTTGGTTAGCAACCAAGCATGTTAACCATTTGTACTATGCAGGGACTATGATACAAAGCCATGAAAGTCTAAATCTATGCCCTGGAGAATTCCTACTCTAGCTGAGAAGAAAGACATATAAAGGGACATAAAGTGATCGTTAAGCTCTATTAGACATGTGTATACGAATACAATATGCTACGGAGGCAAGAATTTGAAGGCTGGGAGCTCTGTTGAGAGAAAACCCCGAAGTCTGAGGAGTGAACACCTTAGCTAAGCCTTAAAGACTATCTCAGAGTTTGTGAGGTAAGAGTCTACAACATCAGCCCAGCAGAAGAGCCACTCCTCAGCCCTACTCACAACAGGTCTTCCTCAAAATTTAAAAGCTAAAGAAAGCTATGAAGGACTGAATTGAATAAAAGGTCATAATTAAATAAAACTCTACATTTAATCCCAATAATAAACATTCCCACTTAACCATTACTTCAAACACTTTCCACAAGAACAAAACAAAGATAGGACGGGCAAGACACCAGAAGACAACAGAAACGTACGCCGTCTTCATCCTCTATGATGTCCTTCCCAATGGAGGCCAGAGTCGTCCACTTGCAGTTGTTTATTGCTCTCACTGCACACCTTTTGTGAGCCTTGAATTTACACACTTAAAAAAAAAAAAAAGTCAACTGTCTCTAAATGATTATGTACGTTTGTACCAGTAATTAAAGAAAATCACAGCACGACATGTCTAAGCGGGTTACAAGGAAAACAAATATAAAAAGAGTTTACATTGCTCTTCAACAACAGTAATGGTATTCTGAAAAACAATTATGCCTATCTATTCATGCAGCACATTTATTAAGCTATAGAAGTGATATTTAGAGACAATGCATTAATTCCTAAAAGAAGAAGAGAAAGAAAATAAATACAGAAGAACTAGTTCTTGAGGACATGGGAGACCACACACACACACATAAACACAGAAGCAAATAAAATCAGTAACACAAGGGTGCTGGTAACATCTTCTTTCTTAATCCAGGTGCTGATTACATGAGTGTGTTTAATCTGTGAAAATTCACTGAGCAGTGCACTTTCGGCATTTGTGTTTTTCTCTATGTATATTATACTTGGAAACCCTGGCGGTGTAGTAGTTAACTGCTACAGCTGCTAACCAAAACGTCGGCAGTTCAAATCCACCAGGCGCTCTTTGGAAATTCTATGGGGCAGTTCTACTCTGTCCTATAGGGTTGCTATAAGTCAGAATCGACTCTATGGCAATGGGTTTGGTTTTTTGGCTTATATTATACTTAAAATCAAAGTTTGCAAATATCATTCTGATAAAGGATAGAGATACTACAGAAGAGTTTTAAAGTACAAGTATGTCAATAAAATATCCAGGCAACATGGGAAATAGGATGATGAAGGTCACAAACACAGCATTGACTTTTAAAAGTATCATGTTGAGATGACTACATTATAATGTAAAAGGAAGGAATGATGAAGTAATGCTCCCACTATAGGCATCTAGTTCTCTTCAGTCATATTATCATAAAGAAGCTTATAGAAGAGGTATTAGAGGAAACAACCAGGCAAGAAATGGCACATATGTGCAAACAAATAAACTACAGATTATTTGGAAAAAAAAAAAAACAAGGAAAACACAGATGAGGTATTTAAAAAATTAACCATGCTAATGAAAATCACAACTTGACTACTAGTAAATACATTTACCGTTCTAAGGGCACAAATTATCCAAGCATTAGCAGATACTGATGTTCTATCAGTTTTTGGCTTTGCAGATAAATATTGAAAAGTTGAGATCATTCCAGTGGGAAACACAATAAGGTGAATTCTAAACATTAAGGTGGCTCCTTTTCGCACGTTCTTTTAAATTTCTAGGAGTCAACCATTAACAAACTTGGAATGATGTGTTACACACCATTCTCTTTTAACTGTCCTAACTTGATATACAATGAAAACGACTGGGACAAGTCAAATAACTAAGATGCCTATAGCCAAATGTTCAAATGCATCAGGTATCTTGAACAGCTCAGACTGAGCTGATTCTTCTTGAAATATACTAGTCTATAAACATTGGAGATGTTTCATTTACCTCCTCCTTTGTGTACCGTGACACATTCTCTCCTGGAACACATACCATTTTTTGTCATAAATAATTGTGTGACTCCATCCCAGACTTCACACAGAAAACAAAAATTTTTAAACTGAATTTTGTTGTTGATAAACAAAGACTGAAGAAATAGCACTATAGGAAGTAGGCTTGAAAAATGACTTGTACATGACTGGTTCCCTTCACCCGTTAAGGTGCTTCTCAAAACTGTGGTCCTAAGGAAAGATTAGTCTAAAGGACTAACGGACCACATCTACCATGGCCTCCACCAGGCTGAGTCCAGTACAACTAGAAGGTGCCTGGCTACCACCGACTGCTCTGACAAACATCACAACAGATGGTCCTGGACAGAGCTGGAGAAAAATGCGGAACAAAATTCTAACTCAAAAAAAAAAAAAAAGGACCAGATCGCTGACCTGACAGAGACTGGAGAAACTCTGAGAGTATGGCCCCTGGATACCCTTTTAGCTCAGTAATGAAGTCACTCCTGAGGTTCACCCTTCACCCAAAGATTGGACAGGCCCATAAAACAAAACAAGACAAAAGGGTCACACCAGCCCAGGGCAAGGACTAGAAGGCAAGAGGGGACAGGTACGCTGGTAATAGGGAACCTAAGGTTGAGGAGGGAGAATGCTGACATGTCGTGGGGTTGTTAACCAATGTCATAAAATAGTATGTGTACTAACTGTTTAATGAGAAACTAGTTTGTTCTGTAAACCTCCATCTAAAGAACCATTGA
The DNA here is from genome assembly GCF_024166365.1 of Elephas maximus indicus. Lineage (NCBI taxonomy): Eukaryota > Metazoa > Chordata > Mammalia > Proboscidea > Elephantidae > Elephas > Elephas maximus. The sequence goes on from NC_064832.1 coordinate 39,035,728, forward strand.
AAAAAAAAAATGTGTGGTCCTAAAAGGAGTTCCTAGGTGGTGCAAATGGTTAATGCCCTCGACTGCTAACCAAAAGGTTGGAGGTTCAAGTTTACCCAAAGGCACCTCAAAACAAAGGCCTGGTGATCTACTTTCAAAATATCAGTCATTGATGCCAGTGAGCCAGGTTAGAGCAGCAGTGATGTCCAAAGCTTCTCTAGATCTGTTCTGAAAGGGTAGCGTTTTTTTTTTTTCCTTTTAAAGAAAAAGGTGATGAGTTCAGACATGAGACTTTAGGAATGAACAGATTAGACTTGCCAGAAAAAGGGATTGAACAACTTTCAGGGATGTCAAAAATTCTGCACCTCTTTATACTATTCTTGATAAAGTCAATTATTATGAAGTAATTAATGCCTTTGTCCCTTCCTTTTTACTTTTCTTTTCCTCTCGTCTTATCCCCTATTGGAGTAAGTTTAACACCCTCATTAACCAATTTGTCCTTGTATCATATTCAAGTTACCTCACTCTACCCCAGTTAGCTGTGGGTCTCATTAATAAATCTCAGATGATTAAACCTCCAAAAGGTGCAGAACTAATTGGTTCGCTTCCTTCTGAGAGAGACTACATCAGCACACTCTACTGTAACGTCATCTGCATTAGCCACAGTGTTATCGGGACTTGAGTTCCCTCCCTAAACAGCTGCCCTCTACCACAGTAAGGCTCCTCACCACAGCCTCCTCAGTCCACACTGAGCTCCATGTGGGGAGAGCTCTGGGCTTCCAGACCAGCTCCTCACTGAGGATGCACTTGACCTATCTGAGGCTCTTGTTTTATACAAATGAAGCCATGGCTGACTGCTGACCTCTGGATTTCTACAATCTTACATCCAAATGACAAAAAATGTGATATAATTTGGATGATTTATTTATACAAATGAGACCTTTCAGCAAAGAAAGACACGAAGTATAACTTCTATTTGGCTTCAATGCTTACCCTCAGAATAAGTTTGCTTTTCCAGCTGGAAACAAAACCTACGTGAACAGAAAAATTTTCTGTGCCCCATGGATCAGAGTCAGAGTGGGGACAAAATGAAAGACTAGAACGTTAAATTAGTTACTTGACAATGTGATCCACAAGTGCCATCAGACGGGAGCATAACTGGTATTCTGGACGTAGGCTGGGCATTAAAGTCATGAACTGGCCTCGCAGCATCACTTCTGCTCGGTCAGTCCTCAGTCCCCTTCTGAGTGGCAATGGGACAATACCTGATCACTGGGGGAGCTAACAGGGATTAGCCAGTAGCTCCAGGCAAATGTGAAAAACACCCCCAGAGAGAGATAATGTAGCATCGTATGCTGAACAATATAAAGTTGTAAAACTGGTCATTTTCCATGACTTCTATATTAGTTAATTAACTAACTCAAAAAGAGGTGTAATTTACTTATTTCGTTTAATTTCTTATTATGATTAGATTGATTTGACAGGTAGTGAGGAACCATGAGAATTTTAAAGCAAAGGAATGCCTGGATCAGAGCTGAAGTTTTGCAAAATTTTTGGAAAATTCACTTGGAAATGGTCTGTGGACGTTCTGGATTAGAGAGATTGAAGATGTTGTAAAATGGGATCTAGATTTGTACATGTAAAAAAATGTTGAACTGGCAAATGTTTTGTTACATATATAGGTATCACAATAAAAAATTATCTACTGAAAAAAAAAATCAGACATTCAAAACCCTCTGGAGAACGGTTACTCCTCTGGCACACAGGGGGTCAGCTCCACAGCAACTGGTTTGTGGTCCCAAAACCATCGGTATCAGAATTCCCAAGGTGCTTTTTAAGTACAAATAAGACTTGATATTAATAGTCAATACGTTTTTCTTAAAGGGAGAAGAAAGTAAAAGAAGCCAACAGAGTATAGTTCCAAGAGTTTTTGAAAATTTTGCCATTGAAAATCAAGTGGCTCATTAAAAATAAAAATCACACTTTTGTAATAATAAAATTCTTCAAGAGATGCTTTGAGAATTACAAAGCCACATAGTACAACATATACTGATAATGACAACACAAACTAGGCTGTAATTATGGTCACTAAGGAATGGAAATGATTAACGGGCATCTTATTTTGTTAGAAATGATAATTAAACAAACGTCTCCAAACAGGTAATTCTGAAATAAAGCACTTTTCCCTGACCTGTAAAGCTACACTTTTAAAACCACAGAACTTAAAAATTATACTGACATGTGACAAAATTATATTTCATTGCAACATTCAGTCTCTACCTGGGGAATTTTTGTGAGTGGTAAATAGTAGCTAAGATAAAAATTCCTGAGTACCGGTGCTGACATATTTGATGTTGATTACGATAAAAAAAATCTAATTTTTTTGTTAAATTACTATTTAAATAACAGTGAAAGACAATTATGCTCTAAAATTATAATTAAAAAGTGACTATCACTGCCATCGGGTTGATTCCGACTCATAGAGACCTTACAGAACAAAGTAGAACTGCCTCATAGGGTTTCCAAGGCTGTAAATCATTATGCAAACAGACTGCTACATCTTTTTCCATGGAGTGGATGGTAGGTTCAAACTGCTGACCTTTTGGTTAGCAGGCAATACTTAACGACTGTGCAAATGTGTTCAAATGACTTAAGGATTGTTTATGAAAACTGTTTTTCTATTGTTTCCTTGGAAACCCTGGTGGCATAGTGGTTAAGTGCTACAGCTGCTAACCAAAGGGCTGGCAGTTCGAATCCCCGAGGCACTCCTTGGAAACTCTACGGTGCAGTCCTACTCTGTCCTACAGGGTCGCTATGAGTCGGAATCGACTCGATGGCACTGGGTTTGGTTTTTTTTTTTTTTTTTGGTTTATTATTTCCTTTGGAGCCCTGGTGGCACAGTGGTTAAGAGCTGAGCTCTTCGTCAAAAAAAAGTCAGCAGTTCGAATCCACCAGCCACTCCTTGGAAACCATATGGGGCGGTTCTACTCTGTCCTATAACATTTTATATACAAAAGGCTTTAAAATAATAATCCTATTTATTACCCAATATAAACCTAAGAGACAAATCAGTACAGGCTCATTTTACTGTGAAAAACGAGAGTAAAAAGTGTGAGTAGATTTAGTGATGGGCTCACACTGGAAGCTGGATTTTATTTAAATACAAAGTTATTTATCTTCACTGTTTAGTGAATATTACATTTCCATCTCCATTATAACTTGTATATCCTATGCCTTTCAAGCAAGTAGTTTATTGGGATTTTTTTTTGGGGGGGGGGTCTGAAATTTAAGTATAACTTTGATTATGATAAAAATATTCTGAATAAACATTTTTACTAGATGAAAAGATAACTTTTTACATTCATAAAGTCTTTGGGGATTGTATAAAACCATCTCTATGGTTCTAAAAATATCAGTGGGCAAGATGCTGCAGATTAAAAAATTTAAAATCACTAGAGAAACTGAATGATAATATATAACCTTTGAAAAATATAATGTAAAAATCTAATGCTTGAGACTTTCCAAAAAAAGTCAGGCAGACACCATTATTTACAAAAGATATAATAAATTTATTTAAAGACTTAAGTTTATTATTTTCATCAGCTGATATAATTTTCATTTTTCTTTTAAAATGCTTAGGAAAATAGTCAGTCATTCCACAGTTCACCTCAATTCCTAAGCAGTTAAGCACATTTAACTATGATAAAACTCAAAACAGAAAGGCGCCACAGATCATCTCAGATCTGGTATCTTTATTAGTATTCTGGGATGAGAGACCAGTAGGTAGTAGTAAGGTTTTCAACATATAACATGCCAGATAGTATTAGAGCCCTGGGGAGGTTATTTACGTCTACATGAGCCCTTTTAGATTAAAGCTCCTAAGCGCAAATTATCTTTGTTTGCAATCATTCTTTAAGTCTAAAATATGTTTAATGCCTCCTCCAAATTTTTGTTTTATTTTTATGCATCAGGCCATGATGCAATCTTGAATTATTTACTTGGTAAATTTTATACACACCAGTTATAAACTCCTATACTTTATCTGACTAGAAATGAAGTTTTACTGCACATAGTCTCTCATTTAATTTTTATAGTGACTCTATGAGGTAGAAATAACTATTATGCCCATTTTACAGATGGGGAAATAAAGAAAGAATAAAACCATTTGCCTGGGTCACAAAGTTTGTAATGCTGGGCATGGAATTTGAAACCAAAGGGTTTAACTGTAGAACCCTATTCTTTTTATAATGAAATTCATATAATATAAAATTAACCGTTTTAAAGTGTACAATGTAGTGGGATTTAGTACTTTTACAAACAGCCCTATTCTTAACCACTATCATATTAGACAGATGTGATAATGATATATCCCAGATTTTATCATTCAGAATCAACTAAAAACCATGGCCCTATTACTACTTTATTATTTAATTATAATATAGTTATAGTCAATGTTATATAATTGTTATTATAGAATTCAAAAAGCAGTAGACAATGGTGTGATTACTAAGGTATATAATTAAATAAACCTAAAAAAGTTATGAGTTATCTCTTAGTAATTATTAGTGTATTTGCTTTTGGTGATCACTAGTGTTAAAATGGGGCCCTGGTGGCACAGTGGTTAAGTGCCTACTAAAAGGTTGTCAGTTTAAAGCCAGCAGCCGCTTCTTGGAAACCCTATTGGGGCAGTCCTATAAGGTCACTAGTCTCAAAATGAAAAGTAACTCACAAATCCTGTAAAGAAAAAAAAAAAAAGGCAGCATAGGCCTTATTTTGGAAAACTTTCAAGAAATTAAAAAGGATGGCATTCATTTAAATTAAACAAAAGTAAAACAAAAAAAGCCAATGTTTTAAACAATGCAATACAGGGAACAATCAAGGATTCTGCCAAAGAGTATATACTGTTGTCACAGACTGTCTTGATCTCCATAGTCAACGAGAACAAAATAAAGAACAGCAGAATAATAATATCAAAAAAAGTCCAAAAATTTTTTTCAAAACATTAGTTTAACTAGTAGTTGCTAGCCCCGTAGGAACGAAATCCTACGTTTTGGCCCACACTTCCATTCATGTGATTTTATATTATCTTTCTCTGTGCAAAAAAATTTCCAAAGTTAGTCCTACACGTGCAGAGCTCAACTTTAAGCTTGAATAAAACTTAAAACAGTGTTCCATCTGTGATAGTCCTGGCTACTGCTTTCAGCCAAGGTGAATGTGTTCCTGTGAAGACTGTTTTTCTGTGAACAATGGTAACATGTTCACAGGATGTCCAGTGTTGGGAAAGAATATGTTAGGGTACCTTCACAGGAGAGGCCGTGGGAGGTGACTCCAGAGAGACTTTCTCGGCACACGTTACAGAAGGTGGGTCGGGCATGGGAGCAGGCGTACCAGTTATGCATCCCTGAGAAATGCTCCACGTTAAACTGGGCCACCTAGAAATGAGAAATTAGCACCAATTTTACCAAACAGGAGAACAGGACTCAATTATGTACATGCTGAACTATTTAGAATGTACATAATTAAGGTAAAATTTCCAAATCCATAATTTTTATGAGTGAAGCACTTTGCTTTAAATAGAACATTTCAAAATGAGGTTTAAACAAGTTGCTGAATACATCTGCACATGTATCTTTATGTAACTTTATCTCTTTGGCTAACCTTTACAGGCAGTCCCTGAATTACCAACGAGTTCAATGCCTAAATCTGTCTTTAGGCTGAATTTGTATGTAAGTCGGTACACTTCGTACCTAACGTCAGTTACCCAAATGTTTGTTTTAGTATATAGTGTAGCTTTCTATGCATAAAAAACATTAAAGAAAACATTTCTAGATATACTAAAATAGCTATAACACAATAATAATGTTTTGATGTGCATCACAAAGTAACACCTGTATGTTATTACGAACCATTGTATGTACCTCAAATTTTTCATATATAGTCACGTGTCACTTCACTTCCATGGTACGTTCTGTGAAACAGGATGTTATGTGATTTGGACGCTGTGTGAACATACCCACATTGGGAGCATTCACTGATTTCCACCTTTGTGTTGTTTAATAACCTTTTATCTCTCTTCCAAATTGATACTTCTGCTTTGCCTCTTGATGCTGCTATCACTAGCACTGGTTTTGCTGCATTTGGGAGCCATGATGCACTTTACAGTAACATTTTCAAAAGAAAATTAAATAGAGATGCTACGACACTCAACAGACGCCTGATACATGAGACTGGATGCTGCTGCCTATGAGTCCAAACATACTGCTATACGCTAAACTTTTTATTTGTAAGTAGGGAAAGTTCACATTAAAATAACAATAGAAAGTACAGTACACACATAAGCCAGTAACATAGATGTTTATTATGATTATCGAGACACATGTATTATAGGTTATGTATGTGCTGTACCATTAGTTGGCCAGTGGACTAAGAAACACCAGTTACATGCAGGAAGCCATTGCGTTTGCTATGTTTTGCTACGTCCCAGTCTCTGATTGGGATTTCTAAACTCTATTATACCTTAGGGGACCATGGACTTATATGCGGTCGGAGGTTGCCAGGAGGGACATTATGTGGCACATGATCGTTAACAGACCTTATGGGGGCTGGTTGGTAACTACGGGTTGCATGTACATTGGACATCCATAACCCGGGGACTGCCTGTATTCCCTAAGAACATGAGATGACGGAAGAGACACTCTTTTACCTCATAAGTTTCTCTGGTCTGTACAGACTTCAAGCAGCTGATCCAATCCTCCATCTCTTTCCTGTTGTCAGCACACAGCATTAGCCTTCTGAATGGAGTGATTATCTGAAAGGGACAATTCAACCTAATGATTGTTAATAACCAACAACGGAAATTATTACAAAACCTAATTTTAGAAATTCCACTTGCTAACATGAGTCTTCATATTCTTAATGACGAAAGTAAGATTCTCTGTAAATACAAATAGGTTTTATTCTCTGTGTATGATATAATGTGGTCTAGGACACAAAAAAAGCCCTCATCCTGACCTCTAAGGAGTCTTTCCTTGTCTTCGATCTTGTTGCTATATACCTCTCAGACTATTTAGCCCCTTACCAAAGGCTATGAACCCAAATAAATAATACCTTCTTATTTCACGGAACGTGTCTTGAAAATTGATTTTGAATATACTTCAAAATAATTTGTAGGAAGCTTAGAATTAACACACATTTTTTAATATGGAAATTAAAAAACTGAGAATCAAAGGAATACAGTATTAAATGATTTCATACCTTGTTTACTATCGTATCAAGTTTTTTTTTTTTAGTTAACTAACATTGGATTTACGTATAACTTCCACTACCTGTTTTAATCCAAACTATATGCAAAATTTTTTCCCATTATGTAGAATTCCTCTGTATTACTTTTCAGTGAAAACAAGGAGAAATAATTAGCATAAAACTCCTTTAGCTGGCTTTAGGGAAAGAAATAATTATTACTTTCATCTTTTTTCCTGTCACTAAAATAGGCAAATTAATTATATCAAGTACTTTAAAGCAAGTGAAATGACAACTTCATGCTATTATAGTACCAACAGCTCTTCAAAGTGAGATTCTGAAATGACTTCAAAGAAGCCCCTATTTATGTGCGAAAGGAATATTCTGGTTCTAACCTTGAAGTTATTAAATCCTAACTATTTACCACAAAGAAGAGGCCATTTATTTACTTGTGGAAGAAGAGCAAAATGTTACATTTCTACCTAGAAACAAATTCCAAGTAATACATATGTTTACTTATATAAGCAGTTCTTCCTTTCTGAGATAACAAACCTCTCAATCGCATCATAAACCTATTATCTTATGTTGCGTTATAGAGGAGATTTCACAAATAGTAGAAAAGCAATAATCACCTTAAGGGGAAGGAAAAAAAAAAAAAAAAGATTCCTCCCCAAAAGGAGAAAACCAGTAAGCCTAAATCACTACTATTCACCTTAGAAAACAAGCCCGATATTTTAATACTGTTGAAAGATCAGCCCAGACTCAGCTACTCACCAGTCATTGACTCTTTTCCTTTATCGTTGCTTTGGGCTACAAAGACCTCCCTCAAACCAGGAGGCCTTCAGCACTTGTGACAGGCACGCGCACTTAAATACAGCCAGCCAAAAGTCACATGGAAGAGGAGAACCAACCATTTCGCTTTGCGTATTTTTTAATTGCGTATGAAATGGATGAGAACCTCATTTTTGCATTTTCTTCTGTCTTCCCCTGCCTTCTCTTGATAAAGCTTATTAACAATTGGCTATTTATTTTCCTGAATAAATAGTTAATGCAAAGAGCAATGCCTCCCTCATTACTTAGGAACCAAATGGATGCTTTATTGCTGCAAATTGTTTTGCTAGGACAGTTCATCAGATGCAGCTGAGAGGCACCATTAACTCGTAATACACTCCTGGCTCCAAGGACTGACTGGCACAGCACTCCAGAAATCTCCAAGTTTTACTGGACTCACGGACATTACTTGGACAAACACTGCCTCCAGCCTTTATTTTCTACTGTACTATCTGATGCAACTCTAAGGATTCCTTCTCTTTCATTATGATGTTATAATAAACCAAAAAAAACCCAAACCCACGGCCATCGAGTCGATTCCGACTCATAGCCACCCTATAGGACAGAGTAGAACTTCCCGATAGAGTTTCTAAGGGGCGCCTGGTGGATTCGAACTGCCAACCTCTTGGTTAACAGCCATAGCACTTAACCACTACAACACCAGCGTTTCCTGATGTTATAGTAGACAAGGACTATTCGGACAAATACACCAAGCTTCTTAGTCTGTTCTTTTATTTTGTTCTTTGCTGACTTCTAAGTAAAGCATGATGACTGATGGTTTTAACTATCTTTAATGCCTTTTTTAATGCCTTTAATTCTTTAATAGTCATTGTGAATTTAATGAAAATGGGAGCAAGAAGGACAGAGATACAGTTTCTCATTTTTCTTGTAGTTGTTGGGGCTATAAAATGGCTCATTTTGAAAGGGTTTCAGCAGTATACTAATATATGTACCTTATATACTGATGAAGGAAAATGCATAATTTGGCAATTTCTTATTTTTAGTAAGTTTTTAAATGGACAATAAGTAAAAGTCATAATATAACTGACTTTATAAAGAAATTACAATTATTTTTATTTATAGGTCTTGTGATTAAGTGTGATTATGAAACCTACTGATTATAAAATTCTAAGACATAAGTATGTAAAAAAGAAACCAAAAACCCAAACCAAACCCGTTGCCATCAAGTCGATCCTGGCTCATAGTGACCCCATAGGGTTTCTAAGGAGCCGCTGGTGGATTTGAACTGCTGACCGTTTGGTTAGCAACTGAAGCTCTTAACCACTATGCCACTAGGGTTTCCAGTAAAAAAGAAAAGTCTTCATAAATCATATGACATGCCTGGTTTTGTGGCTGTAATACCAAGAATACGTCAGGGGGCAGCCCACAGTTGCCTGGGCTAACTGAAGACAAGCCTGACCTACCTAGCAAACCTCTAAAAAACCCCTAAATTGACTCTTTCCCCCTGGGGTAATCCCTCATCAGGCCTTAAGTCCACCTCCCCTTTATTTAAATTCTTTCCCAGTCCAGACCTTGTAGGAAAAGATATGACAGTCTCAATTGTTGACTCACAGACTCCAGTTATATACCCTAGCTGAACTCCATAATTTTGGGAGTAGCAAGCCCCTAAAATTATTTGGGTCTTACTCTGTAGAACCCTAAAGGTATATCTGAATCAGCCCTTCTATTATGATAAGCGAGTAGGATAGGGGAAATGGAAGGCAGGACATGATCCCCTCACCAGAGGGAGGAAAGACTATTCTCAAGGAAGACTATCTGAGCCTGTTGGGAGCCAAGCCCAGGAAATTTCTGGAACTGGAAACTTTCAAATTTTCTTGAAGGATCTGAAGCTTCCCTTCTTATAGTCTTCCCTGGCCTTTGTCCTTATCTCAGCCCCACACTTACTCTCCCTTCCCACTACCCCAAAATACTTAAATAATTTTTTTCAGGCACATCTGAACTTACTTCAGTAATTAATTTGTTCAAATTATAACCACTACTCCCACCTCAGATCCTGGAACATATCTGTCTGTCTATCCATCCAAGCATACGTTGAGAATATACTATATGCCAGAGCCCAAGAAAATCATATGGGCTTTGCCTTGATAAGTCTATAAGGTAGACATGTAAGTGAACCATGGATTTTGTCTGAAAAGTGCCAAATAAGACAGAGCTGCAAAAGGGAGATACCCATATCAGAGGGTTTATGAAATTCTACCTCAGATAATATAGAAAACTCTCCATTGACAGAGATACTCCTTCACTTTAAGAGTTACTGGTCTACAAGAATTAATTCAGCAACACTATTATGTGTGTAGGAATCAAGAATTTCTCAGTCTGGAAAAGGATACAAATACATAAAATAGACATAAAACAATCTTGCATTAAGTAAATAAAAAAGATACACAGCCAAATACTGCCCTGGTTATCTTTCTGTGAAGGGATTCCTGATGATTTTAATTGCATTTTTTTAGGTTTGTATGCAGTTTCTAAAGTAAATGTGTAGTACTTCTGTAACAAAAACATACACTTTTTTTTTTTTTTTACTAACAGAAGGATGGGAATTTAGAATTTAAAACTTTTGCATTGTTCCAATGCAGGAGTTCACAAACTCCTCTGCGTATTAGAATCACCTGCACAGATTTTAAAAAATCCAGATGTCTAGGCCACACTCCAGACCAATTAACTCAAAACTTCTGGGGATGGGACCCAGCCACTCAGGATTTTCTTAAAACTCTCAGGTGACTCCAAAGTCCAGTCAAATTTGAGAACCCATGTTCTTAAAGACACTTCCCTACAACACTGTCAGAGCTAAAAAAAGATGAGTTTCTAAAGAGAAATCAATCACAGGGAATTGCTAGTCTACAAATTCCCAACTGGAAATCATTTGATAACAGCCGGGTGATTCAGAAACCCCGGAGTCAGACTGACTGTGGACATGTTGCCAGGGTCTCCAAGTCTCCAGACTGCTGGGGCTGAGGGGGTGGGGTGCCCACTCAGATGGACTAGGAGAATAGGGTGCCTAATGCTAAGGGAGCAGAGTTGCTACCCCAGAGGGCCTGGAAGATGGAGCTGAAGCCCAGGGGCCTCCACCCAGAATTCAGAGGAGCCAACACTCAAGAGTTTGGAGGGCAGGCCCATTGCCCAGATGGTTTCAGAGAACACAGGATTACAGGCAGTCCTCTGTTTACAAACATCCCACTTACAACCTGCAGTTATGAACTAATCCCTGTACACCCTATTATGTTAAAAATTCAAGGTACATAACAATGGTCGTAGTAACAAAAGAGTGCTACTTTGCAATGCATGTCAAAATATTATTACTGTAATAATTAAAGATGTGTTAGTGTATCTGGAAATGCTTCTTTAATGTTTTTTAGGCAGAGAACAGCACACTATATACTACATACTAAGACAAACATTTGAGTAACTGATAGTAGATATGAACCATACCTAACTGCTCCAATTTACATACAAAAGTTGACTTTAAGACAGATTCCGGGGTGAAACTAATTTGTGATCTGTGGACTGCCTATATTTTCAAAACTTGAGAGCTACTGTAAATTGTTCTGCTGGGTTTTTGACTTGCTTGATGCCTTTTACCCCTTCTTTCCCTCCAATGGAAATGTCTACCTTGTGCCTATTCCACCACTCTACTTTGGAAACAAATAATCTGTAATCCAGATTGAGACCCCACAGCCTGTAGCCCCACCCTTTGAGACTGAGGCAGCTCTGCTTCCCGTGCTCCTTCTAACAGTTCTGTTGATCTCTGAATTGCTCCGGGGATAGTCTTTTTCTTTCCTTGGAGGACAAAAGATGTAGCTCCTTTGGCCTGTTTCCCTGCCTGTAGAATTCCAAGACACAGACAGTATTCTTTGCTTTCGTTCTTTCTCTGTCCCCTTCAGTCTAAACTAATGGATTTTCTGCTGTGGTAGTTGGTTAGATCCATTAGTCACAGGCTTAGTCTCTTTAACAAAGGATTGTGTAGCTACATTCTTGGTGAAAAATCTAGGAGTCGGGTCCTTAGTTCGTACAACAAAATTTTCATTTTGCACCAGGTCATTTTTTAAGTCCATTCCTTTCCTTTCGCATTTTACTGTAAGTGGCAAGAAGAAACCACGTGGCCCCTTTAAGATCTTGTTGAGAAATCTTCTCTGCCAGATATCCAAGTTCATCACCTATAAGTTTTGCTGAGTGGGAAGCAGAGCAGTCACTGGCACCTCTGCTAGTTTGTGGTGTGGATTAGTGAGACAATCCTGGTACGGTATTTGGCACAGTGTCTGCAACACAGTTAAAGCTCCGTAAATGTTAGCATCACATTTTTCTTAGTGGTGAGAGAAATTACATACACTTCTTCTGTAGATGCATATATTTCTTGTGTAGTGTGGTTCACAGACTAACAGGAGCTGAAGGAGGCATTTTGCCAATGCAACAGTCACAAACGAGCAAACCACAAAAACAGGATTAATGATAATGATCTACTCTTTAGAAGATATTAGGAGAATATCAACCAACAAATTAGGAAAAGCTGGACTCTTAATTGCACTGCATCTAATGTTAGCCAAACCAGCAGTTTAAGATGGCAATGGCTTACCAAAGTTAAGGGTATCAGAGTCCCTGGACAGCATGCCATCTCTAGTTGAGATGACCACATCTCAACCATTCAAGACAGACAGTCACACATTTTAACTTTCACATATTTGATTCACATAGCTTTCCATGATAATTTTAAATGCCCGACAACTCTGTCAGGAAGCACTTATTTCTTTTTCTTTTTGACTTTTTTTTAAAAAATTGTGCCTTAAGTGCAAGTTCACAATTCAAGTCAGTCTCTCAAATAAAAACTTATATACCCCTTGCTATATACTCCTAGTTGCTCTGCCTATAATGTGACAGCACACTCCTTCTCTCCACCCTGTATTCTCCATATCCACTCAACCAGCTCCTGTCCCCCTCTGCCTTCTCATCTCACCTCCAGACAGGAGCTACCCACATAGTCTCATGCCTCACTAGTATCATTTTATATCTTACAGTCCAATCCTCGCCTGCGGAGTTGAGGAAGCACTTATTTCTAAAGTTCTTTACAGCAAACTGGTCACATCTACCCTATTGCAATATTTACTGCTATATCTTCAGTGATTAATCCTGAGCTGCCCTGACTGAAATACTCATATGTAGTGAGAAGATTTTATTGGAAAGCAGGAAAAACAGTTTGTGTCATAAAAAGTTTTATTGTCTGTAGTTATTATAATCATGGGACCTTTTTATAATTCTGGTTTTTATAATTTATAATTCTGGTTTTTATAATTAAGTTGACTTTTATTACAGCCAAATCAGGTATAATTATGTGCCTTTTTAAAGCCAGGATTTCTTTAGTCTTAATATATCTCTTCTATCTCACTTCATAAAACCTATACCCAACTCTTAAGCATGCTGCTTTTCTCATTCTTCTTTCTAGAATGAAATAATTCACTTTGACAAGTTAAATGTGCAATACTGCAGTCTTAGTCATGTATCTTTAGTGGCTATTTTAGGAGTAAAGATGCTCTCATATTTCAAAGAGTAAACTAGGGACCTCTCCATTCAACAGCACTGGTCCTCAACCGCCTGTGTGCATTGGAACGAACCCAGACAAGCTCCAAAGCAGACTTACGAATCAAGATCTTGGTGTGGGGGCAAGTGTGGATAATTTCATATGGAATCTGCAGTTTGGCAAAACTATCCTGGTGATACTGGTGCATACCCCCGTTTACCAACTATCAAGGGGAGTAGAAGCATCCCACCTTTTCCGTTCGTAAAGGCAGGTCTGGTCTAAGTAAAGTCAAAAAATGCTCTTAATCTTTATGGTTCCCTCTCTTTCTTTTCAGGGTCCCTGGGTGGTACAAATGGTTAATGTGCTCAGCTGCTAAGTGAAAGGCTGGCAGCTGGAGTCTACCCAGAGGCACCTGGAAAGAAAGGCCTAGTGATCTACTTGTGAAAAATCAGTCACTGAAAACCCTACAGAGCACAATTCTACATTGATGCCGAAGAGGTTGCCATGAGCCATAAATGACTCAATGGAAACTGTTTTTACAAACAAAACAAAACCAAAAAAAACAACTCTTTAATTCTGCTCCCAAGTTTCTAGTGTTGTGTGCCTCTAATAATATTCCTTTATTGTGGGACCAATCTGAAATAGCCTCCCATCAAAGCACCTCATGTGATATAACAAAAAAAAGCAAAAAACATTGTGATATAACAGAGGCCACAAAATGATGACCTCTGGTGTTTCTGTTTGGCCTTTCTATTTGAACCCTGAAATGCAGTGTGGTTAAAACAAACAAGCTAGAATCCATCATAGTTGGACAGGTACTTCGCTCACTCATAGTATAAGCAGCTTAAACCTATTTTCATCAGCTGGCCACTTTATATATTTATAATATCCAGTGGTCCATGGAGGCATTTGAGTTTGCAAGTCCTACATAAACTCTTTGAAGTCCCTTGCTCTCTGAGGTCAACACTTCCCTACTTTATTACCTATGCCTTAAGCCCCAGCTGTTTTCTAGATGACAACTACTTAGCTAAAAAGTAATTTTTCTGAAGTGTTAGTAGATGATAAAGGGTTGACGCATATTTTCTCCCAAGGGTGCTTGGATTTTAATGGAGACTAAAGTACAATGTCAAAACAAATGTATTCCTGGCACCATGACCAAAGAAAGTACCACAGGTATTTTCAATGGATAGTAGAATTGAAATTAACAGAATAACAATTTTAGATCAGGAAATGCTGGTGCAATATCATCAATGTTCATTTTATAGATGTGGACACTGGAATCTGCATTAAGTGTTCTTGAAGAAAGATAGTAGTTCCATGAAATCTAGAACACAATGTCACAGTATCTAAAATGATGCAAAATAACTTTTAATGATGTAATGGACTAACCACAACACTGAAGTTGACACGTCAGTCACACACATGTAAGGATTTAATGATCAATACACAGCTGACACATAAATTCTGCTACACAGGCAGTGCAATATATAAACAGGATCCTAAACCAAACTGCTCGGTGTTTGAACTAAGGTCTATCCCTATTCCCATTCAGAATGATCTAAAAATCATGGCTTGGGCATAATTTTCAGAGATCTGTTTAAAACCTTGTTTAGAGTTATACGCAAACACACATACACAATCTTCATTGAGAGTCAAAGAAAATCTTTGAAAGTCATTCTAAACTTTGGGTTTTAACTGACAGATCATCCTAACTGGTGAGTCATTTTGGCTGAATAGAACTTCCTGGTCTTAGGAGAGCATTCCTACAATGTACACTTGTTGTTGTTAGTTGCTGTCGAGTCAATTTTGACTCATTGTGAGCCCATGTGTTACAGAACATAATTATGGTCCACAGGGTTTTCTTGGCTGTAATCTTAATGGAAGCAGACTGCTAGGCCTATTCTTCCACAGTGCCACTGGGTGGGTTTGAACTGCCAACTTTTAGGTTAACCGTTGAGAGGAAACCATTTGTGCCACCTAGAGATCTTTTCAATGTAGTCTAGAAGATATCAAGTTTTAAAACTTCTGATAAGCTCTCAACAATGGATACAGCAAACAAAGGGACACCATACAGACATAAACACAGAGATAAAGAGAGGTCAAGGCAAGAACTGGGTACTATAGATAGATAGTAGGATAAGATAATTAGAGGCTGAAGAACAAAGACGAAGTCAGAGAGGTAATTACGAAAGACCTTTTAATGATGCTAAGGAATATGGATTTGATGAAGCACTACTAAAGGGTATAAAGCAGGGAGGAGACACAAATAAGATGCTCGTTTTAGAAAGACAACTCCACAGCAGCATAGAGGGTCAGAGTGGTGTTGGGAGACGTAGTCAGAGATTACATGAAACTGCAGGGACAGAACGTAAGGTAAGATGGTAGCGGTGGGGCCGCCGTGCACAGCAGCAGTCAGTAAAGACTTGAGCAGGTGACACAGAGAGGAGACAGATTTGATAACTTTTTAGGAGGCTGAATTAAAGGGACTTGGTGACTAAACTGGTTGTGAGGAGACAATGAAGAGCAGTTTAGATGACTCCTGGCTTTCAGGTTTGGAAGTAAAATCACTTTACCCTTCAACGATGCTGTGAGTCACCATTTATGGAGTAATTATAACAGGCCAGGCATTGTGCTGGATGTTTTATAAATACTACGTCGTATCATCCATACCATCCAAAAAGTAGAGATCCCATTCTACGTTTGAGGAACCTAAGGCTCAGAAAGGTTCTGTAAGTTGTCCAAGGTCACAAGGCACAGGTAGGATCTGAAACTAAGTTTAGTCTGTGTTCCTAGCCATTTATTAGAGAACGCAGGAATAGCAAAAAATAGACTGAACCAGCCTGGAAGAACAGGCAGAAAGGCTGCAAGTGCTGCTGACTTTTCTCCCCTTAGGAATAATCATGTCTGCTGCGTGCAGTTAGAGCTCAACCCTATACATACTCAACCCTATACTTACTAAACCTTATACACACCTGGAGCCCTGGTGGCACGGTGGTTAAAAGCTGGGCTGCTAATGAAAAGGTCAGTGGTTCAAAACCACCAGCCACTCCTTGGAAACTGTATGGGGCAGTTCTACTCTGTCTTACAGGGGTCAGTATGAGTCGGAATTAACTTGCTGGCAACGGGTTTGGTTTTTTATACACACCTACACGTGCTTTAGAGATGAGTAAGAAAGGGAAGGCAGTAATGCTGATAGAATAGTATTTCGCTTACTTGCATAGACAAGTCTCTATAAACCAGGCACCTTCACAGAACAAAATATTTACAAGACCTATAATCATACATAGCATGGTATTTGAAGTATTACATTATACACGAAAACTGAGGGATTTTTCTTTCTTAAGAATTCATTGTAGTAACAAGGATTGCAGTGATTTCAGAAATTATGTAGGCCGTCCCATACAACTCCACTGTAAATCAGAAGTGAGTATTGGTTAATGGCCACATTACAAGTTTTATCATTCATTTAGTATTTTTAGACTGTACCAGAGATCGGAACAATCCATTAGCTTCACTCTCTTGGCATAAGCCCTTTTGGCTTATAAACTGTAAATTGCTTTGTACAGGACATGTATGCAATGGGAAATTTCAAAACAAAGTAATTATCTTGTTTGCATTGGTCACCACAGAACTAAAACATTTCTAAAGTCTAAATTTTCCATTATATGATAATCCTACTTAGGGAATGGAGAAGATACTTGAATATCCTAGACACTTAAAATGAGCCATGGAAATGATGTCAAAAAGTACTTTAAGCCATCTTAAAAACATCTAAAGCATCTCTCCCAATTGCCTACTAGACATCGCCAGGCTAAGTTACCACTGCTTCAAATTCACAACGTTCAAATGAAGTCTTCTTTTCACTCCTGCTTTTATTCTCATTTTCTACTTTGAATTAAAAGCATCATGTATATACTAATCCTTCCAAATTCAAAGTCTCTGCATCTGCCTCCTCCTCCCCCTGTCCGCACTGCCTCTGGCCACAACAGTCAGGTCTTTCTGCACCTGCCTCACATTCACCCCTTCCCCCACTCCCACTGCAGAGGATCTGATATGTACTCTTATTATACTGTGCTTGACACTAGCAGTCTCCAAGGTGATCTTCCTGACAACCCCATGTCTGTGTCAGATGCATCTGATAGGAAGGTTCCAGAAGGGCTACCCTGCTGGTGCAATGGTTCAAGCACTCGGATGCTAACTGAAAGCTCAGTGGTTTGAACCTACCCAACAGCTCCACAGAAGAAATATGTGTCAGTCTGCTCCTGTAAAGACTTCAGCCTAGAAAATCCTCCAAGGCAGTTCTACTCTGAGTAGTTGGAAACTGACTCGATGGCACCTAATAACAACCACAATATACACATATGATACAAAACTCAAAGTGTATTTAGAATGAAAATAAATCTCACTCCTAAATCAACCACCAAGCTCTCTTTTTGAAGGCAACAGTTTGTCAGCTTCCTATAAATCCCTCTAGAGATATTCTCTGCATATACAACAAACATATGCGTGCACATACACATAAAAAGCAGAATAACATTTCAGGTAGGCACTCTGTCCCACCTCTAGTTTTTCCCACTTAAACAATAAAACTTGAGAGTTCCTTCCCCACTGTTACATATAGAGCTGATTCAATCTTTTAAATGGCAGCATAATATTCAATTGGGTGATATGAGTTATAACTCACTTCAGCCAGTCCCAAACTAACTTGCACATTTGGGTTGTTTACAATCTTTTGTTATTATAATGCTGCAGTAAATATCATTGTATATATGACTTTGCATACATCAACAGTGCACTGCACTACCCCTGC
Organism: Elephas maximus indicus; assembly: GCF_024166365.1. Taxonomy (NCBI): domain Eukaryota; kingdom Metazoa; phylum Chordata; class Mammalia; order Proboscidea; family Elephantidae; genus Elephas; species Elephas maximus. Next base: position 39,054,120 of record NC_064832.1, read on the forward strand.
TGATTCTGGACAATGAGGGCAATGAAGACAACGATGAGTCTAAAGATTTGAAAAACTTTCTGTACAATCTATCCTGTAAAGCGTGTGTCTTGCTCATATTGCGTTACACCTTAGGTTAAAATCTTTCATAAGTTTTTCAAGAGTCATTTTGCAGATAGTCATGTCAGTCCTTGCTGGTGGGCATGCTTCTCTACCCATCATGAAAGACACATGTTATTGTTGTTAGGTGCCTTTGAGTCAATTTTCGACTGATAGCAACCCAATGTAACAAAGTAGAACTGCTCCATAGGATTTTCTAGGCTGTAATCTTTATAAGAGGAGATTGCTAGGTCTTTCTCCCATGGAGTGCTGGGTGGATTCGAACTGCCAACCTTTCGGTTAGCAGCTGAGCCCTTAACCACTGCGCTAGCAGATGTCCTTTTGAAAAGGCACATACAATCTCTAACGCATCTTCACATGAATAAAACTTTACCTGTACTGAAATGAAACGAAACAGCAAAGCAAAACAAAATGCTTGGGCTTTGTTAGAGTGAGAGACTCCATAAGGCATGGACTGCTCATAAGGAATACAAACATAACCAAGATTTTCTGGATCTTCGAGCACCATGCCTCTCTATCTTCCCACTTTCTTAACAGCACCAACAATTCTGACTTCCTAAGTGATAGGGGAAATGAAAATTCCCAGAAAACAGGATTCCACCATACTAGCCAGTGAAGAACTTCCAAAGACTAAAACCACCGAGGGTTCTGCTGCCTCAATCCAATGGCCACAGGATGTTGCTATTGGGTGCCGTTGAGTCAATTCCAACTCATAGCAGCCACATGTGACAGAGCAGAACTACCTCATAGGGTTTCCTAGGCTGCAATCTTCATGGGAGCAGATTGCCAGGTCTTTCTCCCATGAAGCCAGTGATGCGTTTCAACCACCAACCTTTCAGTTAGCAGCTGAACACTTAACCGCTGCACCACCAGGGCTTCTTGGTCATAGGATAGACAATTCATTTTAGCTCATACCCAGGCACTTGCAGTGGTTTGGTTTTTATTTTGTTTTACTGTCAGTGGCTTACATGCTCATATTAGGGCCCATTTGCTACAACAATGGGCTCAAGCATAACAACAATTGCGAGGATGGCACAGGACCAGGCAGTGTTTCGTTTTGTTGTACCTAGGGGCGCTATGAGTTGGAACCGACAGCAGCACCTAACAACAACACAACAACATCCCGGGTATCTCCTGGAGAAAGAACATTGTCTTTTACAAGGTTCGAGGCTTCAGTCTGTATTGCAAATGGGTATTCTAAGTCAGAGTTAATCAAAGTGATTACGTGGTTAAAGAGAGTCTTCAACTAAACACTTCAGCCATATAAAAACCACAGTAAAGTCTAAGTAATGTCTGCAGCCCTTCTTCAAAAAGTGCATCAGTAGAGCCTGCTGCTGCAGTCTGTGTAGCTTAGATGCCTCGGTATAAGTGAGTGGTTGGTGGGACTGGGGCTGCTGGCCCAAAACATGAGCCAGTCATGCCAGTTTTCATCCACATTCTCTATGAAGACAGGATGAACTCTAGAAGCTTAACTCCATGCAGTTAAACTGCTGTCTCTAGGATGACAGTGGCAGAGGCAGCATCAGCTCAGGACTCTCTAGTTGGAGCCTGCTGGAGCATGTGATGGTTGAGGCTGTGTGTCAGCTTGGCTGGGCCATGATTCTTGGTGGTTTTGCAGCCATGATATAGTCTAGCAGTCGTATGATGGTGTAATCACCTCCACAATGAGATCCGATGTAATGTGATCACCTCCATAATGGGATTTGCTATGAGAAGACGACCCGTGGAGAGGGAGTCTCCTTGAGGCTGTGGACCGCATCCAATATAGGCGAACTTTCTGTCGAGGCTCACTGGCTTTTGCTGGCTCTGGATCCTGCAGCAGGCTTCCATTCACATGACCTCCAGTTCTTAGGACTTGAGCTGGCGGCTTGCCTACTGACCTTGAGATTCATTAGCCTCTGCAGCCTGGGTCTTGGGCTCACCACTCCCTGCAGCTACATGAGTTGCGAGAAGCCTCCAACCTGGCCCATGGATTTGGGACTTTTCCAGCCTCTACAACCATGTGAGCCATTTCCTTGATCTCTATATATATACATATAGAGAGAGGAGTTTCACTAGTTTTGCTTCTCTAGAGAATCCAGCCTAAGACAGAGCAGATGAGTGAAACACAGGTTTGTATGCAGTCCCAAGACCAGGTGGCTGTGCAGCATGGGCTCTTCACTGGAGCCATAATAAGGCTGGGGCACTGTGAAGGTCAACCTTCCATGACACAAGTTAAAACTGGCCAAACTTTTCATCTGGACAGCACTGTTATCCACAAGTTGCATAAGGCTAAAGGCTTCCTAGGGAACTGGCTTCATGATACACTGGAGTCTAAGCTCAAGGATGAGCAGTTCTAATGGTTGCCATATTTTGGCTTCAGAAATACTGGCATAGGGGACACCTTTGTGAAGCACAGCCAGAGGATTTTATCTGTGGAATTGTGAACGACCTGGACCTCAAGCTCTAAGAAAGTGTGTAACTGTCTCTGTATAATAATTTGGGCCCCCGTGATGGCACAGTTCCCAGTACTAGCTGGGAGGCAATTCCTTGGGTTTTCTGAATCTCAAGAATCCTATTCCCAAGGCCAGGGACTTTGAAGGTAGGGACCTATCTATGAAAGCAGGGGCCATGTTTTTTAAAATTTTTTTTAAAATTTCATTTAGTACTTAATGGCCAATTCTTTTTATTCACCACTGTATGTCTAGAATCTGGCAAATACCTGATGTATATAGTTAAGCTCTCAATAAGTGTTTGCCAGTGAATGAATATATAAGAGTGGTCTTGGAAATGGGGGATGGGGTAGGGAGCCAACCACTGTGCAACAGGGTAGAAGGACAGAAATAGCACTGGAGGCAGCAGGTTGGAGGACACTGACCAGGGGTGCCATATTGTCCCCGAGTCAAGGATCTTAAGCAAGGGCAGACACAGGGCAAGGGGAATGCAACAATGCCAAACACAGCAACTTAATATGGTATCCTGCCTGGACCTCCAGGAACATAGCACTTCAGATCATGAGCCCTCTTCCCCAACAAGGGCACCTAACGACAGAGTCAATTCACACCATCATAGATCTTCAATGAAACAACCTATGTGCTGAAATTCCTATGGTCTGATTATGCCAGCAAGCCCCAAGTTTCCGGAGCTCCAGAGATGGCAGAATACTCAAGGCATACTGATTATTTTTTCCCTTACTTTAGAAAGCCCATTTGAATGATTTATGGATGGCTACTAGTGAAGCTCTGGTAGCGCAGTGGTTAAGTGCTATCTACAGCTGCTAAACAAAGGGTCAGCAGTTCGAATCCACCAGGCACTCCTTGGAAACTCTATGGGGCAGTTCTACTCTGTCCTATAGGGTCGCTATGAGTCGGAATCAACTCGACGGCACTGGGTTTTTTTTTTTTTTTGGTTTTGACTAATGAAAGAAAAAAGGACCCTTCTGCGGCAGTGGTTAAGGGCTCAGCTGATAACCAAAAGGTTGGCAGTTCCAATGCACCAGGCCCTCCACGGGAGAAAGATGTGGCAGTCTGCTCCTGTAAAGATTATAGCCTTGCAGAAACAATCTCTTTAATAAATGGTGCTGGTAAAACTGGATATTCACTAACATACAACTATTAGTCTCTTCCCATCTGGAGTAAAGGAGAGAGACGAAAACCAAAGACTCAAGGAAGCAATTAGCCCAAAGGACTAATGGCTCACATGAACCACAGCCTCCTCTAGCCTGAGACCAGAAGAACTAGATGGTGCCCAGCTACCACTAACAACCCCTGTGGCCAGGGACACAACAGAAGAACCTAGTTAGAATAGGAGAAAAATACAGAACAAAAGATCAGACTTACTGAACAGATAGAGACTAGAGGAAGCCATGAAATTACCAACCTAACACACTCTTCTGACTTGGAACTAAAGCCACTCCTAGAGGTTACTTTTCAACCCAATAGTAGACTGACCTATAAAATACACTTTAACAACCGTGAGGAATGTGTGCCTTAGAACAATCAACTACATGAGACCAAAAGGGCAACAATTGCCCAAAAGTAAAGATGAGAAGAAGGACAGAGAAACTGGATGAATGGAAAAGGGGAAACTAAGGTTGAAATTGGGAGAGGGCTGACACATTGTGCAGATCGCAACCAATGTCATAGATCAATTTGTGTATGAATTATTGAACAGGAAACTAATTTGCTGTAAACTTCCCCCTGAAGCACAATAAAAATGTTAAAAACAAAACACTAATGAAGTGTTTGTGAACAGGAAGTAGTCTACAGCCTATTCAGTTACTAATCAGAATAACAATATTTTCTGGCTCGAATTTCTGGCAGTTCCCTGTCTATGTACTGCTGCAGCCATTTTTTAATTTTCTTCAGCATAATTTTACTTGCATGTGTTATTAATGATATTGTTTGATAATTTCCACATTTCACTGAATCACCTTTCTTTGGAATGCACAGAAATATGGATCTCTTCTAGTCAGTTGGCTAGATAGCTGTCTTACAAATTTCTTGGCATAGACTAGTGAGTGCTTCCAGCATCGCATCCGTTTGTGGAAACATTTCAACTGGTATTCCATCAATTCCTGGAGCCTTGTTTTTCGCCAGTGCTTGGATTCTTCCTTCAATACCATTGGTTCCTTCCTGATCATATGCTACCTCCTGAAAAAGCTGAACATCGACCAATTCTTTTTAGTGAAAAAACAAAACAAAAAAACTGGACAGCCACCTGCAGAAACATGAAACAGGACCCATTATCTCAAAATATACCCAAAAATAATTCAAAATGGATCAAAGATCTGAATGTTAAACCTAAATTCATAAAATTCCTAGATGACAACAGGGAGAAAACTATGGGACTTAATCTTTTGTAAAAACAGGGTAACAGACATTATAACAAATGCATGAATAAAAGAAGACAAAATAGATAAATGGGACCTCTTAAAAATTAAAAACATATGCTCATCAAAAGACTTTACTAAAAGAGTAAATAGCCAATCTACAGGCTGGGAAAAAAATCTTCAGAAACAACTTATCCAATAAGGGTCTCATCTCTAAAATCTATAGAAAACTGCAACTAACAACAAAAAGATAAACAACCCAATCACAAAAGCAACAAAGCACATGAACGGAACCTTCACCAAAAGGGCATCCAAGCAGCCAACAAACATATGAAAAGATGTTCATGATCATTAGCCATTACCCCCATAAAACCTGTTGCCATCAAGTTGATTCCAACTCATAGTGACTCTACAGGACAGAACAGAACTGCTCTACAGGGTTTCCAAGGAGTGGCTGGTGGATTCGATCTGTTGACTTTTGGTTAGCAGCCGAGCTCTTGACCACTATGCAACCAGGGCTCCAGACGTTAAAAAGATGCAAATCAACACCGCAATGAGACACCAACTCATCCCAGCTAAAATGACACTAATTAAAACAAAAAAAACAGATAACGACAAATGTTGGTGAAGATGTGGGGAGAGTAGAACCCTTATCTATTACTGGTGAGACTGTAAAATGATATTAACACTATGGAAAATGGTATGGTGTTGTCTTAGTTATCTAGTGCTGCTGTAACAGAAATACCAAAAGTTGGTGGCTTTAATAAACAAATTTATTCTCCCACAGTTTAGGAGGCTAGAAATCCAAATTCATGGCACCAGCTCCAGGGGAAGGCTTTCTTTCTTTGTCGGCTCTTGGGGAAGGTCCTTGTCGTCAATCTTCCCCTGATCTAATAGTTTCTCAGCACAGGGACCTCAAGTCCAAAGATGTGTTCTGCTCCTGGCTCTTCTTGCTTGGTAATAATGAAGTCCCTCTCCTTTCTACTCACTTCTCTCTTTCAAAAAAGATTAACTCAGGATACAACCTAAACTCATAGCCTGTGTCCTGCATCTTGCCTCATTAACATCACGGAGTAATACATGGGATAATCACATTGGATCACTAGATGGAGGACAACCACACGATACTGGGAATCATGGCCTAGCAAAGTTGACATACATTTTTGGGGGACACAATCCATAACAGGCATTTTTTGAAAAAGCTAGAAATAGAGTCACCTATGATCCAGCAATCCCACTCCTAGGTATATAACACCCTCCCCCACACCCCGAAAAAAAAAACCGACTGCCGTCAACTCAAAGTGATCCTACAGGACAGAGCAGAATTGCCCTATAGGGTTTCCAAGGAGTGGCTACTGGATTCGAACTGCAAACCTTTTTTTGGTTAGCAGCTGAGCTCTTAACCACTGTGCCTACCCTAGACACCTAAAAATAATGGCACAAAAGGACACATACACATCTACGTTCATTGGTCCTTTATTCACAATAGCAAATAAATGGGAACAACTACAGTGCTCATCAACCAATAAATGGATAAGCAAGCTGTGCTACTACATACAATGGAACACTATGCAACCATAAAGAACAACGAGTCCTTGAAATATAACATGGATGGACCAGAAGGGCATAATGCTAAGTGAAATAAGTCAAGCATACAAAGACAAATATTGTATGATCTCTTTTGCAAGAATACGAGAATAGAGAGAAACCAATGTTTGCTGGTAGTTACCAAGGAGAGAAGGGGTGGTGGGGGAAAATATGCTTTATAACATTGACACCAGTTATTTTTGGTGATGGGGAAAGTGGCAACGAATGTGGACATAGTGAACAACCGTATCCACTGCCATCAACTTAATCCCGACTCATAGTGAACCTATAACAGAGTAGAACTGCCCCATAGGATTTCCAAGGAGCACCTGGCAGATTCAAACTGCTGACCTTTTGGTTAACAGCCAAGCTTTTTAACCACTGTGCCACCAGGGCTCCTGTAGTAAGCACAGCACAACCAAGTAAAAAGGAGTGTTTGAGCACATATGGATGGGGGTACAGGCAAACTGGTATATAGGTAGATACAGGTGTGTACATAGGTAAGAACAGACAGAATAATCTATACCAAAATCATTGCCATCAAGTCCATTCTGACTGATAGTGACCCTACAGAACAGAGTAGAGCTGCCCCATGGGGTTTCCAAGGAGCAGCTGGTAGATTCCAACTGCCGATGTCTTGATTAGCAGCTGTAGCTTGCCGTAGCTCTTAACCACTGTGCCACAAGTATTTATAGGTACGTGTAAATACAAATATGTGGGCACAGACACATATATTCATTGAAGACACAAATATGGATATTCCTCAGAGATAACCAAATACCTTCCAACACTGGTATTCTGGGTTTGAAGGCTTAGGACCATAGTTTCATAAGACAACTCAGTCAATTGTCATAACATAGTTCACAAAACTCATGATCTGATTCCTAGTGAAGTGAGTAGCATTTGGAGTCTTAAAAGCTTATGAGTGACCATCTAAGATGCATCTGTGCATCTCTATTCACCAGGGGCAAAACTGTAAGAAGGTAACCAAAAATGCTGAGAAGAAACAAGTCCATATGTGCCACAACCTCATCTACCCTGAGACCAGCAGAACTAGATGGTACCCAGCTACCACCAACAACCATTCTGACTGGGGGTTGCAATAGGTGGTCCCAGGTAGGATGGGAGAAAAATACGGAGCAGAATTCAAATTCTTATTAAAGGAAAAAAAAAAAGGCCAGACAAACTGGAACAGTAGAGAACAGAGGACTCCCTGAGACTATCGCCCTGAGACACTCTTTAAACTTAGAATTGAGCCTATCCCCTGAGATCACTTTTTAGCAAAATAGCAGAGTGACACACAAAATAAAGGACATTGCCGGCAAGATTGGTGCCCTATTTAAAAGCCACCAGTATGAGACCAGAAAGTCAACAATTACTCAAAAGCAAAGATGCAATGATTATGGAGCAGGGAAACTAGAGTCCTGGAAAGGCAACAAACTGAACACAATTAAAGAGAATGCTGACATATTGTGATATATGTAACTAATGTCACTGAACAATTTGTGTGGAAGCTGTCAAATGGGAACCTAACTTGCTGTGTAAACTTTCACCAAAAACTCAAGATTATTTTTTTTTTTTAAAGTTATAAGCGGCCACCTAAGATGCATCAATGAGTCTCAACCCACCTGGATCAAAGGATAATGAAGAACACCAAGGTCACAAGGTAATTATGAGCCCAAGAGACAGAAAGTGCTACATGAACTAGAAACTATATCATCCTGAGACCAGAAGAACTAGATGGTGCCCGGCCACAACTGATGACTGCCCTGACAGGGAGCACAACAGAGAACCCCTGAGGGAGCAGGAGAACAGTGGGACGCAGACCCCAAATTCTCATAAAAAGACCAGACTTAATGGTCTGACTGAGACTAGAAGAATCCCAGCGATCATGGTCCCCAAACCTTCTACTGGCCCAGGACAGGAACCATTCCTGAAGCCAACTCATCAGACGTGGATTGGATTGCACAATGGGTTGGAGAGAGATGCTGATGAGGAGTGAGCTATTTGCATCAGGTGGACGCCTGAGACTATGTTGGCATCTCCTGTCTGGAGGGGAGATAGAAGGGTAGAGAGGGTTAGAGACTGGTAAATTGGTCACGAAAGGAGAGACTGGAAGGAGGGAGCAGGCTGACTCATTAGGGGGAGAGTAAGTGGGAGTATGTAGTAAGGTGTATGTAAGTTTATATGTGAGAGACTGAATTGATTTGTAAACTTTCACTTAAAACACACACAAAAAAAAGTTATGCCAGAAAAAGAAACAGTTTTTGTCTTGTGGAATTTTTGGTTTTTAAGGGGAAAAAAAAAAAGATTGCTGTTATGTTGTTGTTGTTAGGCGCCATCGAGTCGGTTCTGACTCATAGCAACCCTATGTACAACAGAACGAAAACATTGTCTGGTCCTGTGCCATCCTCACAATCATTATTATGCTTGAGCCCATTGTTGCAACCACTCTGTCAATCCTTCTCAATGAGGGTCTTCCTCTTTTTCGCTGACCCTCTAACAAGCATGATGTCCTTCTCCAGGGACTGATCCCTCCTGATAACATGTCCAAAGTATGTGAGATGTAGTCTTGCCATCCTTGCTTCTAAGGAGCATTCTGGTTGTACTTATTCTAAGACAGATTTGTTCATTCTTTTGGCAGTCTGTGGAATGCGCAATATTCTTCGCCAACACCACAATCCTTCTTTGGTCTTTCTTATTCATTGCCCAGCTTTCACATGCATACGATATGACTGAAAATACCATGGCTTGGGTGAGGGGCACCTTGGTCTTCAAAGTGACATCTCTGCTTTCCAACATTTTAAAGAGGTCTTTTGCAGCAGATTTGCCCAATGCATTTTTTGATCTCCTGACTGCTGCTTCCATGGGTGTTGATTGTGGATCCAAGTAAAATGAAATCCTTGACAACTTAAATCTTTTCTCTGTTTATCATGATACTGCTTATTGGTCCAGTTATGAGGATTTTTGTTTTATGTTGAGGTGCAATCCATATTGAAGGCTGTGGTCTTTGATCTTCATCAGTAAGTACTTCAAGTCCTCTCCACTTTCAGCAAGCAAGGTTGTATCATGTGCATATGGCAGGTTGTTAATCCATCTTCCTCCAATCTTGATGCCCCATTCTTCTTCATAAAGTCCAGCTTCTCGGATTACAGCCCTGGAGACCCTAGGGGGTAGCTCTACTGTCCTACAGGATCACTATGAGTCAGAATCGACTCAATGGTAACAGGTACTGGATGAAGGAAGGAGCTCTGGTGGTGCAACGGTCAAGCGCTCAGCTGTAAACAAAAGATTGGCAGTTCGAACCCACCCAGTGGCTCCCCAGAAGACCTGGCAATCTGCTCCTGTAAAGATTGCATTCTAGAAAATCCTATGGGGCAGTTCTACTCTGTCACATGGGATTACCATGAGTCAGAATTGACTTGCAGGCACCCAACAACAATAACACCAGTGAAGGTGGAGATAAATGCACCATTGTTCTTCCACCCACACCTTACTTCCACACCAATGTAGATTTAAGTCTAGCTAATTTCTTTTTTATGACAGGGACTGCTGGTTTCCTGCTCCCTAGGGCTTTGGTCTAAGGCAGCCGATAACTTTCAGAGGTATTTTTCTGGGTTATATCCTTGGAAAAGATGCTCTACCACTAAATGAAAATATAAATACGATATGCTCACAGAAACAATGATATTATAAAATATATCACTTCTAAAAGTCTGGTGTCTATGTTACAGAGAAAGGAATACAATTTTCAAATTTAACTTTTAAAATGATAAGCCTTCATGGTATATAAATTATATACAGGTCACATATAAATCAAGTTAAAAAGACAAAACAACAACCACTTAAAATTACATTAATGTGGCATCTCTTTAGAGTACTATAAAATATATTAACCATCACAGATATAAAATTACCTCAGATTTTTTTGAGGCTTGCTGTTATCAGGTATCAAATTATTATGTAAGTGGGGGGTGGGACCATTGCATTGGTTAATGAAGGGCAAGAATCATGTTTGTAAAACTTACTGTAGGTATAACAATAGTCTGAATCATGACATAAAGATTCCAATGAGGATACAAATATTTATAACCCAACATTATGGGTGAAAAGTTAGGAAGTTGTGTTCTCTAAGCTAAAAGTTGAACTAATCTTTTTCTCCCAAAGAAAAACTAGAGTTTACAAATACACATTTCTTCATTCATTCAACAAGACACATTCCCTTATTCATTCAACAAATATTTATTGGCTTTCCCCTCTATGTCAGGCACGGTGCTAGCCTTAGGATTCAGTGGTGAGGAAGACATAGCCTTTGCACCTGCAAGGAAATTTCAGTCTCCACCACCTCCACGTGCCCCCCGCCACACACACACACACACACACACACACACACACACACACAGAGCAAAGATCTTGCTAACAGCATTCTTGAAGGATGCTCATTTAGCTCCTGCTGTGAGATATAAGGAGACAATGTACATAAAGTGTCTAGCACAGTACCTGGCAATCTGTAAATCCACTCCTCCTAGCCCACTCCCCACAAACACTAAGTGCTGAGAGCCCTAAATTCTGGGACTAGTTGTGCATAGCGATAGCTATCCAACCTTGAGAAACTCATTTCAGCATTCGGAACCTAAGTTTCTGCTCTGAGAAACTCTTTTCTTGAAGGCCCCCTTCGGCTCAAAGGGCATGGGATGACTAGAGGTTTCTAATAATGGGCAGAACCATTACCTCACAAGGGGGTCTATTCTATCAGATGACTCAAGGTAGAAAGTTCTCTTTTACGCTGAGCTGAAATTGCTCCTCTGTGATTCAACCACCAGTCTTTGTCCTCCACACTGCAATAACACAAAACCACGTGATAACCCTTCAAATATTAAAAAGACAGCTGTCACATTTTCCCAAATCTTTAAAATAAAAAGTGCCCTTTAATGTCAGCCGATGTCATGATTCCCAGGCCTTTTTATAATATTGGTTACTTTCCTCTGTGAACGCTTTAGGTAGTCTGCACTGCATTGCTCTTTAACATATACTTCCCAAAACAGAATGTAACACTGTGGATTTGTGGTCTGCCTGGCAGGTGCTTCCTCTACATCTGTTAATGCAGCATAAGATTCTATGACTGACCTGAAGTAGAAAAGACGACTGAATATGTAATAACCAGTTGGAGGAAGACTACCTGAATCACATTTAAAACGTCACAATAAAGGGGCAGGAGAACGGAGAGGTCAAGAGTACAGTCTGGAGCCAGATGACCTGGATGGGTTCCTGTTCTAGCTCTGACATGGACTGAATACTAACCTCTCTGTTTCAGATTCCTCATCTATGAAATGGGGATTGTAACCATTCCCAATGTGTAGGGTTAACAGAAAGCGTTAAATTAGTTACCAGAAAAAGAGCATTTAGAATAGGCACATGGTAATTACAACATTAGCAAATAAAACTGGCCACATTATTTAAGCAATCATTTATTTATATGATTATCTAAATAGCTGTTGTGTGATGTGCATTTCCAAATGATATGAGACAAAAACAACTTTTGGTTGCTTCCTTTGTAAACCCAGAAGACTGAAAATTTAGTGGATAAAAAGTAAACTGACACTTTCTTAGTTCAAAGGATGTGATATGTCTTTTAAGAGAGATGAATCAAACTATAATAACTGTGAGGAAGCTAAGGGGAAACAGCATAAACAGAAAGTAAACATTTAAAAAAACCCCAAATTCTTAAGATCTTGTTTCCTCCCATTAAAACAGCCTGCTCATTTCAATTCTACGACTGACGTGAGAGCAATTCAGACTATTTAAAAAGAATTAATACTTAGAAAACGTCAGAATCTAACCAAATGCATAATTGCTGGCATTTTACACGCATTAAGAGTATCTTCTCTGTTTATTGGTTTGTTTTAATACACACTTTTTAAACCTTTAAAAGGAAACATAATCTAACGCTAATCAACTCTCTGTCATATCTGCTGTGGCAAGTCACCCATGAACTAAATTGACCCTTTGTTCTGTCCTCATTTAGTTCTAAAAATAAGTGCGATCACATGGTGTCTGTTCAACTAAGCCAGGATGGATTTGCCGTAACTGTGGGATTTTAGACACACCTGTAGACCACTTATTAAAAACGTTAAGGATAGTTAAATAGATCAACGAATTGAACCTGTGCTTCTTTCTAGTTCAAAGAAAACAGGATATTTTCTTCACAAACTTCCATAAGAAATTTTAACAATGTGAATACAATCATTTCTTTAAAATGATGACTCATTTGTTCGGTTAAGCTTTAGCCCAATCTTCATTAAAATTTAAAGAAAACCGTCACTTGGACGGCTCACTTTGAAAGCCTAACAATATGCCATGTGATTATGATGACTCTTCAAATCATTAAAAAGCTCTTCTTTAGCAAAAAGGAAAAAAAAAAAAACTACTTAACAAGGAATTATTATCATTTATTACAGAACAGCTGCTTCCCCAAACTACACTTATTAATATAAAAGTAGAAATAATTCTTCAATGTACCTTTGAATGACAGGTAGGATGAAATGTTTTCTCGAGATAAAGTTCATCCACAGTGTCCTTCAAAATTCCCCAACTTTTAGAAATTAGCCACCTATTGTCATTTGTGAAAGGAATAGAACATTCTGGACAATAACAGTAGCTAACATTTATTAAACGATGTGCTCGTCACTGTGCTAGGCATTGTACGTTATTATCACATTTAATTTGATTTAATTTATCATTTTATTCAGAGATAGGAGGTAAAATAACAAAAGGACCAAAGTGAAAAAAATTCAATGTGCCCAATGAGACAGGTACCATTGTTACCCCATTGATGGGTGTGAGAGTTACAGGGGTTAACTAATTTGTCCAAGATCAGGTAAGCCAGGACCCTAACCCTCTGCAATTCAAAAAACCTGGGGGTATATATATATCATGATAAGCAGGAAAGAGCCAGAGAGGGCGGTGAATGCGGAAAGAAAGAGAACAATGGTGAGGAAGTCTATGCAGATGGAGAAGCCTGATAAGAAAGAACCCTGCATTAAACATCAAGAGGCCTGGGATCCCTTTCCCAGTGTAAGAAAATCTCTCTAACCTAATGTAATAAGAACACATTCATGCACAGTATAGATAGAAATGTTAAAGTGAAAACGAAATTCGCAGCAAAGGAGGGTGAGAATGGCTGCACAACTCAAAGAAAATAATCAATGTCAATAAATTGTACATGTAGAAACTACTGAATTGGTGTATGTTTTGCTGTGTATACTCTCAACAAGATAAATAAAATCTAGAAAAATAAAAAAAGAAACTCCCAAACACTGCACAAATATCAATTTAAAAGAAACAGACTGATTAAAGAAAAAACTTTTGCATAAAAAAAGAGAACAAATTATAGATTTCACAGTCATTGTTAGAAAATGTCATGATAAAACTTAAATTACATAAATCAATAATAAACATTAACTTAAAGGCTTTTAAAACTGACAAGTAGGCTGTCTGGGATCGTCTGTCCATCCTCCTGATGTCTAACGTCACAGAAAATTCTTTCACTATGAGTAGAGTTTTGTTGTTATAGTTTTTGCCTATTTCAGAAGAAATATGTAAAAACCATACACTCAAATCTTGGTCAAAATTAGACTTATTTAAGGCAATTAGTATATCATTTCTTTTCCTTTAATTGTATCTATATTTATTTCAAGATTGTGAGACTGACCAGAGAACCCAGTTACACCTACGGCTGGGCTTCTGACCTACAGAAACTGAGATAATAGATGGGTGTTGTTTTAAGCCACTAAGACAACTACTAGAAACTAATGCAATACCTGAGAGGACTGAGACGAATGAAAAAACAAGACAATTGTGAACTCCAGGAGTGGAGGGGGGGGACTGTGCAAGTAAGAAGTAATCATAAGAGGTTTTAAAACATGTCCTCAAATCTCTCGCCCCTCCTCCCACGGAGAGGTAGAGTTGATGTCCTTCCCCACGAGGCTCAGCTGGCCTCAGTGACTGCTCATAACCAATAGAATAAAGTGGAGGTGTTGCTGAGTAAGCACTGAGGTCAGGTCAGAAAAGAAAATAGTTTCAGCCCTGCTCTCTATAACACCCACGTTTGGAACCCAGAACCCAGAACCCGAAGTCAGCAGCTGGTGAGGAAGCCCAGGGCACAAAATTAGGATGGTCATTAAAAGCTGTGATGTTCTGACGTAATTTGTTAACAACTGCCCCCCTCAAGAATAGTATACCGAAGGCTCCCCTGTCTGCAGTTAACAGTACTATGGAGTCATTACAGAATAAACACTGAATACTTATCTATTAAAAATTTCAATATGACTTTACAGCAACCAAGAGGAATAGGAAGTTGGTGTGCATGTGCTGGGGGCATGAAAAATGAAAGAAAGCTAAATCCTCTTCTCTAGCCAAAACCCCCTGCCATCGAGTCAGTTCTGACTCATAGCAACCCTACAGGACAGAGCAGAACTGCCCCATGGGGTTTCCAAGGAGCGGCTCGTGGATTCAAACTGCTGACCTTTTGGTTAGCAGCCAAGCTCTTAACCACTGTGTCACCAGGGCTCTATAGCAGAAAGTAAATGGATTACTCCTAAAGTCAAAACAACCCAAAACAAGAAGCAAGGATGTCAGCATGTTATTCAGAGATAGGAGGTGAAATAACAAAAGGGCCAAGTAAAAAAAAAATTAAATGTAGCTTCTCTGGGGAGGAGGAAACAGAAGGGAGGAAGACAAGAGAGCTACTGATTTTTGCAAAGCACCTGTGTAGAAGTATTTGACTCTTTTAAATTATGTGCTTACATAAATTTGACACCAATAAAGCCAGGAACCCATAAAGGGGGAGGGCAAAAAAAGAAAAGCACCCCAAAATCCCTTCTCATCAACAAACGTAGACTTGAAGATAATCAGGGAAATCACCACCACTTCTGAATCATGATTCTTCATTTCACATCTCTCAGTTCAAACGGTGGCTTAGTTCTGTATATATCGCAATAAAATTCCAACCACGAGAGTGGGAAAAGGTCATCAAATGATCATCCATATAGAACTCTAAAGGTTAACTGTACATCATTTGTTTTATAAATTAGATATTTACAGCACACATGTTAAGCTTCCATTGTAAAGTTTCTAAGCACTAAATGGGATCTCCCCACTCCCCCCAAAACCACTTACTGTCAATTCAGTTCCAACTCATGGTGACCCCATGTGTTTCAGAGTAGAACTGAGCTCTACAGGGTTTTCAGTGGTGTGACCTTTCAGAAGCACATCACTGGGCCTTTCTTTTCTTCCCAGGGACCTCTGTGTGGGTTTGAATTACCAACCTTTCAGTTAGTAGTTGGGTGCTTAACTGTTTGTGCTACCCAGGGACTCCACAAGGAGCCCAGTGAATGTTAAAATGAGATCACAATGTGAACATGGGAGGTCTGCCACCTCTACTGTGCTCCCACTCTTCTCATTAGTGCAACTCTAACCTGAGACTAGACCAGAGACTCCCACCAGGACGGGTCTTCCCATAAAGCTTTCCATCCACGCAGCCAGACTGCTCAACAGGCCCAGGGAGGCAGAGGCTTAACTCTCTAGCCCTCTCTGTTCCCTATCATACATGTGGATGGGCTCATTTCTTTCATTTCAGGTCTAATGCAAATGATTATAAATGTCAAGATTTGGCTCTGAGTTTAGGGAAGAAGTAAACCGCTAAAGTTCTGGACCGAATTAGTGTGACAGCCTACTTTACCAGAGAGCATGGCATTGGGTTTTTGGGCAAAGCACATCTCTTCCATTTACCATATACACAGTTTCCATTTCTTACTGTCTCTTCACCCTTAGGAACTTAAAGGAAAGGAAAAATGACTGTAGCAAAGCAGAATTTGGTCATTCCTGGATTCCTTAGCCACACTGCCATCAAACTACCCCATTAACCTCTGACATGAACTGAACAAAATAAGAGTCGGTAGCAGTCACTATAATTCAGGAAGGTGGGATATTTAAATATTTAAACAGAGAGGAACGATCGTGAATTAATGCTATAAAACCCTAAGCCATCTACCTAACTTTTCATTATTTTATTGTATTTTTGGTGAAAGTTTACATAGCAAATTAAGTTCTCATTGAACAATCTCTATACATATTATTGTTCAGTGCCACTGGTTATATTTTTCATAGAGCGTCAGCATTCTCATTGTTTCCATTCTAGTTGTTCTGTTTCCATTTCTGCCTAACTTCTTAGTCTATTTCTAGTTCGACAAACTTCAAAAATAATGTTTGGCTTAGTGAAGAAATTTCTCAAAAGTATTTTAATAAAAAGTATTCTCATACCTAAAATAAATTTTTACCTTATTAGTAAAATCCACAAATATTTATCAATCAGGCATCATGAGATGAAAAGATGACATAGTCCCTGTCCTCAAGGAGGTTATAATAAAAATAAGTACTTTAACTAAATATAAGACAGAATACAGGAAATTCTACATGAAAGATATAGTGGGAGAGATCACGTGGAGTTTTAAGGTTAAGAAAGAGATCTACGAAGGATTTGAATAACTTCTCCCAAACCCCAGCTTTTCAGCTCTCTTTACCTTTATCCAGAAACCCTGGTGGTATACTGGTTAAGTGCTACGGCTGCTAACCAAGAGGTCAGCAGTTCAAATCCACCAGGCGCTCCTTGGAAACTCTATGAGGCAGTTCTACTCTGTCCTATAGGGTCGCCGTGAGTCGCAATCGACTCGACGGCAGTGGGTTTGGTTTGGTTTTTGGTACCTTTATCCACACCAACGCCATAGACTTGTCTTCACCTGAAATTATTCTATCCTTAAATGTAGGCACTCTCTTTCTGATTAAACTCTAGATCTCTGTTAGAGACTTCAGGAGTCTCCAGAGGGTGGGGGTGCCTAAGGCAAGTGGCTAACTTAATTGGCAAAATTGGTGAGGCTCTTTTCTCTCCACCTTTACTTCGTGGGGGAAGGATAAGCAACATTTTAGCCTTAGGAATACAAAAGTATACCAGAATCTCTGTATTTCCTGGATATTGGGTCCTGTTCAGCCATTAATAAAGCTGTCCCTTACTTACTCCTTGTGTTTCATTCCCCAAAACTGAGAAATCAAGAGGGAAAAGATGGATGAGTTACCACCGATGCTTCAAACATCTAACAATCTCTTCATCTTTCTATCCAATATGTTCCATAACCCATCAACCCTGGATGAATTTAGCAGTTTTTTCTACTCCTATCTCAAAGAAAACTCTGTATGCTTGAGAATGAAGGACTTCCCTATATTTGATCTCCAGTCTTTGGCAGATGCTATTTCCTACCTAGTCATCTTCTACAGGTCCCTTTTCAGTTTCAATTCTCATTCTCTATAGAAGCTACTCCAGGCCCTCTTAAGTCCTCACTCGTAACAGATGGCCTAGTCTTCAATTTCACTGAGAAAATAGTAGTATTTTGGCTTGAAACACATAAACTCACCCACACTTACCTCCATAATCTTCTTGTCTCTTGTTCAATGTTAAATTCTTAACCTGTGTTCTGGTTCCCTGGGGACCCCTCAGCTTACTCAGTAATCTCTCTCCATCAATTATTCCCTCTCGCTCCTGATTCAACTTGGGGCTCTAATAATTCTTTCCTCTCTTCATATAAACAAATTCAAAATCCATTTTAAAAACAAAGCAAAATAACAACAAAACCAAAACACTCTTCTAGACTAAATATTCTTTGAGCTATACCTTCTTTTAACAGCCAAGCTTTTAGAAAATGTAATCTACCCTGTTCTCTCTAGTTTCGCACTTTGCACTCACACTAGAGCCTAATGAACCCCATCCACCCTTCCTGTAAAAGGGCTTTACATCAGTGTTATCAAAACACTTCCAAGTTAACTAATTCAACACATACTTCTTAATTCTTCAACTTGACTTCTCTGTAGCATTTGACATTTAACAGCTTCCTGCTTGAAACTCTCTTCCACTGGTTTTTTATAATATTGCCTCCTACTTCTCCATCCATATACTTCAGAATTCTCCCACTCAGTCTTCATTGGACAAACCTTAAATTTTAACATCTTTCCAGAAGTGTATTCTAGACTTTCCTCTTCTCATAATAAATTCTCCCTGGGGATGAGTGGGAGGGGCATATTTGTACTATGAATTATTCCACATGCCCATAAATCAGTTAAGACTACATCTGAACTCATTTGCTTCCTCCTCCTAACTACACTCTGTCTTCCCTACCCTGGCATGTCTAGGGATGTACTCAACACACTGCTGTCATGGTGGCTTCTACAGCAGGAGCTGGGAGTGACAACATACCAAAAGCAATGCATCTTTGAGGACTCAAGGGAATATATAGTCATAAAAGCCCCCAGATGAATCTCACTGAACTGTACTTTGAATATCTTGAGGGAAGTAATATGTATTTATTGGTACCTGTATCCCTTGTGCTTAGCACAGGTGCCTGGCACATGGTGGGTACACAGTTCATGTTTTTTGTAATAAAAGAAGTAAAAGCAGAATGGGATATCTGAGATAAGTTTTGAAGAATGAGTAGGATTTCAACAACTGTAAGTGAGGGAGAGATCATTCAAGTTGGAGCAAACAGGGCTGAGGAATACTGAATTGGTGGGGTGTATTAGGAGAAATAATTACGAGTAACACTAGAATTCTGAGGTATGAACTTATAAGACTTTGAGTCTGAGCTGGAAGTGCAACTTGGCAGGCAATGGAGTACGAGGAGGTCTTCTGGGCAGTGTGACTGGCGACTGGAATGGCAGAACTGGAACAGAGGCCATCTCTTAAATAGCTACCAAATGAATTATCTAAGTGGAAAGATATGAAAGCCTGAACTACACCAATGGTCTGAACTTCAGCAAATGGAGTAAGAATAGAAGAAGGAAAATATTACTTTTAAGATTGAAAGTGAATCATAAGCCTTTTGAATATTCAAGAACAATGGAATAAACTGAAGTATCAATTTAAAGGAAGAGAAAATTTTAAAGCACTAAAATTAAAAGGACTAAAAAGGAAAAGATATATAAATACATTTTAAAAAATATGTAATTAGCTCCAAATTTACTGAACCAAACAATCTTGAATAGTGCTGGCTATCAGAAAACACAATGTATTTATTAGAGTTTATTGAGTTGGCAAGGACACCGATACACATGGTGACACACAGTTGGTCATTAAAGAAGCCACTCTGTCCACTGTTGGTGAGGTCATTCTGTGACTTTTGAGTAAGGAGTTATCAGAATACAACCATACCGTGAAGCTGTTGTTAGCATTTTTTGTGCTTGCTTCAGCTACACTGGCATCTGAGAGGTCAACTTCATCAAATATCAGAGACTGTTAATGAAAAAGAACACAAACAAATTAAAACAAAAACCTAAGTAAATTTTCTTTAATACTTTTTTAATCACCAGGTCATGACTATGAAGGCATTTCAGGAATTAGGACTAGAAAAGGAAGAAAAAGTTAATTTAGTGACACTTTGCAAACTCTTGGAAGGACAAATGCATGTGTACCAACTCATTAGCAAGTAAAACCACAAAGTACAACTAACCCGTAAGTCCCAAACTGAAAAAGGGCTTTAAAGAACCACTGCCACTCTTTCAATGCAAATGCTCTTTGCTCTCTGGACATGTAATAACCCATGGCTGTTCAGTCGATTCTGACTCATAACAACCGCATGTGACAGAGTAGAACTGCCCCATAGGGTTTCCAAGGCTGTAATCTTTACAGAAGTAGACTGCCACATCTTTCTCCCACAGAGTGGCTGGTGGGTTTGAACTGCAGACCTTTTGGTTAGCAGCCCAGCGTTTAAACGCTGTGCCACAGGGCTTGTTTGGACACATAATAGCTACCATTTATAGGGAGCCTCCTAAGTCTCTGGCACACACACAACACAATCTCTCTAAAGCTTGTAAAAATGCTGCCAAGAAGTCAGGGACAAAATCGTCGCTCAGGGAAAGTCTGCTGAGAAATGAGAAGAACCAGGCTTGGCTCAGAATAACATGGCAAGTTATTCTGAACCTTATTTTCCTCATCTATAATTATCTGTTCAAATGGGATAGAGACTGTGCTCTGGAATTATAACTTAAACGTTAATTTAAAAACAACAACAACAACAAAAATTTAGTGGCAAAAACTACAGAAACAGAATTTTAAAAAATTTACAAGTTAGAGATTAGAAAATTCTGGTAAAAAAATTTATCTTTCCTGCTTTTAGTCAGTTATTGTTGTTCCTCTGTTGTTCTGCCAGTAAGGCAGGCATACAACATGCCTCTGAAGCTACAGAAAATGCCAGCCCTTGCCTTATCGCTTCCCCGCCCACCATGAGCTCTAGACAGTTATGCGAGCCTACTTCAATTTAACCAATCTGACGATAAGACTTTTCCCTGGCTTGAAAGAATTTATAACCTAGCACAAGAGATGAAACGGATACAAGCAATTTTAACATAAGGTAGACTAGGCAAGGTGGAAGAAAAGAGGTATCAAGAAATGCTAGGGCAATTCACAGATGATTTGTCCAGCAGCAAATTGTGAAACTTTCCATTGAGAACCATGGAATAAGGACTGTATGAGGTGAACCTTAGAGAAAACAGAATTTTGACAGGTAGAGAGAAAGAAAAAGTCATTCTGGGATGGCAAGCAAGAGACAGCATGGAGGCTGTCAAGTAGTCAATGCTGCCTAGAGATAATGTGAAAAGTTAGGATGGGGCCAGATCATGGACAATCTTGACCATAACGACTTTGTATGTTATGTGGTTATTACTTTCACAAGGAGCCGTGGCTGACCCAAAAAAAGGTCAGTGGTTCGAACCCACCACCTACTCTGTGGAAAAAAAGATCTGGCAATCTGCTTCCATAAAGATTTCAGCCTAGGAAACCCTATGGGGCAGTTCTACTCTATCCCATAGGGTTGCTATGAGTTGGAATTGTCTCAACGACACACAACAATAACATTATTTCCACAGCTGTATAAACTAAGATGTAAACTTGCTTGTTTGTTTTTACTTCCTGCTGTATAACGTAATTAATTATATCAGAAACATGCATTTTTAAATGGAAATTATTAATTATTCAATGGCATAATGGCAATAACACTTTTTTTTTAAATACTAAAACATCAGTTTTAAATGATGGCTCATCATTATTACAGATTTTCCTCCTAAAACTGTTGTATTATAACTTAATAGAGTCAATGGTGTGTACTTTATTCGACTATTATATAAAAAAAATTTTAAGTCTTGACTTTATTGCAATATGATTTTTATTATGAATTGATAACGTAATTATGTGATTATTTTGTGTAAGGCACTATGTAAGCACTTTATGTGCACTGTATCTCGTTTAAAAAAACCCATTGCCACTGAGTCTATGCTGACTCACAGTGACCCTTATAGGACACAGTAGAACTGCCCCATAGTGTTTTCAAGGCTGTAGTCTTTACGGAAACAGACTGTCACATCTTTCTCTGGTGGAGCAGCTTGTGGGTTTAAACCGCCCACCTTTCTTTCAGTTAGCGGCTGAGCACTTAACCACTGTGCCACCAGGGCTCCTTATTTCATTTGAACCTCTTCTCTCCAATAGCTGCTGTCCACAACCACTCCATAGGAATGTGCAGAGCTGGGATATGAGCTCTTATCTGACCCCAGAGCATGAATTCTTAGCAACTAGAGCAATCCTCTCTCTCATGGTCAGAGAATGACTTATTTGTAAGGGTAAAAAGTAGCAAGAAAGGAGGAAAAACAAAATTTTGAGTTTACTCTAATACAGTTAAATTTAATATTTCGTTTTAGCTGGAAGGAAAGGAGAAAGGAAGAAAGCAAACTACCTTACAGCCTTGCTGTAAGGCTATCCTAAGCAACATGTCAAAGGACGGACTTAAACAGAACCCCGTGGGATGGGATCCAAGGTGGATCACATTTATATCGAATCTAATATAAGAGCAATAATAGAATAGTGAGCCCCCAAGACAAAAGCAAACAGCTTATAGCACCAAAACTTTAAATCCACCACCAACTGTAAGAGCATGCAACGAGTATTTTCTCTAATTACCTTTGAGTCCTTTGCATAATAAAGGGTGCGGCCTCGAAGTTTGAAGTATCGCTTTTTCCACCTTTGGAAAGAGCTGGTTTGCTTCAATAATTGTCCCTCTTTAATACTGGTCTGGGGAGAAACAGAAGAAAAATGATATGATTAAAATGAAATTTAAATGAAATTCAGAATTAATGATACATCATTCAATCCCTGTCTGATTCCAGAGTGCATAACCAACTATTATACTATGAAAAAAAAACTAATACAGACTCTTATTATCGACAAGACACAAAATACTGAGAAAAGTTTGTTTTCTCTAACTAAGTAATTGTTGTTCCTAGGTGCTGTTGAGTCAGTTCTGGCTCATAGTGACTCTATGTAATTAAGTTATATTAATGTTTCAATAAGACCTTTACTCTAGAGCCTTCCTCTAGGATTGTTCTCCAGAAATTGTCACGAAATCATTAAAGTTCAATGATGATATTTGATATCAAAAGCACAAGAGGTAAAAGACAAAAGAGATAATGGGACCTCCTAAAAATTAATACTTTTGTTCATCAAATGACTTTATCAACTAAGTGAAGAGACAACCTACACACTGGGAGATATTTGGGAACCATATATCTGATAATGGTCTAATAGCCAAAACATATTTTAAAAAAACTTCTACAACTTAGCAACAAATAGACAAAGGTCTTAGATAGTTTGCCAAAGAAGATATTCAAATAGCCGATAAACACTTGAAAAGATGCTCAGTCTCATTAGCCATTGTTGTTGTTCTGCGTCTACAGCCCATTTTGAGCCATTAGGGAAATGCGAATCAAAACCACAATGAGATATAACCTCATCCCCATTAGAATGGCACCGATCAAGAAAGTGGAAAACAAAGGTACTGGGCAAGAATGTGGAGAAACTGAAACCCTCATGCATTGCTGGTGGGAATGTAAAATGCTGTAACCTCTGTGGAAAACACTTTAGAGGTTTCTAAAAAGTTGAACACAAGAAATACCATACCATCCAGCAATCCTACTCCTAGGAATATATCCTTTAGAAATAAGAGCCATTACATGAATATATACATGCACACCCATGTTCACTGCAGCATTATTTAAAACAGCAAAAAGATGGAAACAACTTAAGTCTCCAACAACAGATGAATGGATAAACAAACTATAGTACATACACACAATGGAATACTATACAATGATAAAGAACACTGATGAATCTGTGAAGCATCTCAGAACATGGAAGAATCTGGAGGGCATTATGCTGAGTAAAATCAGTCAATCACAAAAGGATAAATCCTATATGAGATCACCATTATAAAAACTCATGAAAAGGTTTACACACAGAAAGAAACAATTTTTGATGGTTACAAGGGAAGGGAAAGGTACAGAGGGAAAAATACTAACTAGACTATAGATTAAGTGGTAAATCTGGTGAAGGGTAAGGCAGTACGTAACACTGGGGAAGTCAGCACAACTTGACCAAGGCTAAGTCATAGAAGCTTCACAGACACATCCATAACTCCCTGAGGGACCAAGTTACTGGGCTGAGGGATGGGAACCGTGACCTTAGGGGACATCTAGCTCAAATGGTATAACATAGTCCATGAAGAAAACGTTCTAAATCTGACTGCAGTGAATAGTGTCTGAGGTATTAAAAGATTGGGAGCGGTCATCTAAGATACATCTACTCTTCCCATTCCAGCTGGAGCAAAGGAGAATGAAGAAAACCAAAGACAAGGGAAAAATTAGTCCAAAGGACTAATGGACCACAGCTGCCACAACCTTCGCCAGACTGAGCCCAGAGCAACTAGATGGTGCCCAGCTACCACCACCAACTACTTTAACAAGGGATCATGATAGAGGGTCCCGGACAGAGCTGGAGGTAAATGTAGAACAGAGTTCAAATTCACACAACAAAGACCAGACTTGCTGGTCTGACAGAGATCTGGAGAAACCTCAAGAGTATGGCCCACAGACACCCTTTTAACTCAATACTGAAGTCATTCCTGAGGTTCATCCCTCAGCCAAAGATTAGACAGGTCTACACATCTGAGGAACGTGCTCCTAGTTCAATCATGCATCCGAGACTAACTGAGCATACCAGCTCAAAAGCAAAGATGAAAGGGCAGAAAGGAACAGGAAAACTGGAGGAATGGAAACAGGGAACCCAGGGTGGAGAAGGGGAGAGTGATGACATATCATGGGGTTGGCAACCAATGTCACAAAACAATTTGTGTATTAATTGTTTAATAAGAAACTAATTTGCTCTGTAAACTTTCACCTAAAAGCACAATTTTAAAAAGTTGAACATAAAACACAGTATGGCCTAGCAATTCCAATCCTAGGTATATACCCAGAAGTGAAGACAGAAATGCAAACAGAAATCTGTACACCAATGTTCACTGCAGCACTTTCTACAACAGGCAAAAACTGCAATCAATCAAAATATCCATTAACAGATGAATGGATAAAAAAAAAATGGTACATATATACAACGGAATACTACTCAGTCATCAAGAGAAATGAAGTCCTGATGCATGCTGTGACATGGATGAACCTTGAAAACACTATGTTGAGTGAAATAAGTCAGTCGTAAGAGGACAAATACTGTATGATCTCACATGAAATAAGCAAATACATAGAAAGCAAAGATTATTAGTGGTTACCAGGGGTGAGAGGGAGGAGGAAAGGGGGAGTCTTTGCTTAGGGGGCATTGAGTTTACGATAATGGTGGTGGGATAACTTGGAAAAGAATATTGATAGTGGTTGTACAACATGAAGAATGTAATCAATGTCACTGGCTGTTAGGTACAAAAATTGAACTGGTGAATGTTTAGGTGTATATACTTTCACCACACACACACACACAAATTAATGTTGGCAAAGTACTTTTGAAACTACAGTACCAAAGACAGTCTTCAAGATGGGCTCCGTCACATACTAACAGTATGAACCAAGGCAAGTTATTTCAATTCTCTATGCCTGTTTCCTCACCTTAAAAAAAAAAAAAAAAATTGGTAATAATACAAAACTGACAAGCTTGTTACATCTAATTTAATTATAAGATAATGCCTATAAATTGCTTACTGCAACTTGAGGAGACGTAGTGGTGCCGTGGTTAAGCACTCGACTGCTAACACAAAGGACGGTGGTGCGAAGTCACCAGCCGCTCTGCTGGAGAATAGACCTGGAGTCCGCCCCCATGAAGAGTACAGCCTATGAAGCCCTGTGGGACAATTCTACCCCGCCACACGGGGGCGCTATGAGTCGGAATTGACTCTACAGCACCTAACAACAACAATAAAGCACTTAGCACACTGTCTTGGTTATAGAAAATATTCAGTAAGTAGCATGCTCTATCATTATGTTATTAAACTCAGGGAGTATGAGCCAGCCACCCAACTATAAAAGCTTCTTGGAAAAAATAAGTGTTCATAGGCTGTGAGGGTAAATAATAGCTAGGACAGTATCCAGAGATGAAGGGAGACAAGAGCCAGTATAGTGCTGGCCACAACAGGGAGTGTGCTTATTATTCTGAGTGCTAAAAGCTAGCAAAATGTTGGAAGCCGGAGAGTGATGATGGAGAAACAGGGAGAGAGAAGGCGAGGGACCAATTAAGAGGCTGCTGTAGTAGTCCCAGGAGAGATGCGGAAGCTGGAATTAGGGTTGTAGCATCATCAAGATGGAGAGAGGGTGAGGAATTGGAGATATCATTTTAGAATCAAAGCTACTGGGCTTGCTGATAGACACAAAGCGCAAGGGAGAGAAAAGAACCAAAGAAAATGTCTAAGCAGCTTGGGCAGCTAGAGGCTAAAGACTGAGGGAGAAGGGGCTAAGAGGGGAGGGTGAGCTGGTTGAGACATCAAAACTAGAAAGAATCATGACCCAAAAGATTCATTCTCATTGGAGATTCTAATGGGGAGTGCAATGGAGAGGATGAAAAGTTTGCTCTCAAGATGCAGACAAAAATTTACTAGAGTTAAAAAAAAAAAAAACACAGCCAGTGAAAATCATGAGTTCATTTGAAGCCTTCTTGGGGAACAGTCCTAACTCACTCATATAAGCCCTCATTCTGAGATCAGAGGTAAATGTGAATCATACACTGGGATTATCCATCCTAAAATAGATTCCTACCGGCCCACATGTTACAGCTTCCCTTGTTCTTTACTGAGGAGAGTGGTTGAAGATCATGGTCCTGGACCCTACACCTCTAAAACCATAGGTCTCTGAGAAAAATACATTGTGAGTGCTGCTAAATTAAGCTCATGATGCAGGAATTCTATAACAACATCTTATGTTATTTTTGTCCAAATACGGCAGTTCAAAAGGTTTTAAAATAGGACCTAATCAAAGGCTACCGCCTATCCCTCCTTCCTGTGCAAAAAGTGATTGTAAATTGAGAAGTAACCCCCAAAGGAGGTACAGACCGTTCAGCGTTAGATTATACATGGGGCTTTAGATACTTGCAAAGTTAAAGGAATGGCAATAGAAACTGCCCCAGGAAAAAGAACACTTGTCATCAATTTTCAAATAAATACTGTGAAAGGGTTAAATTGATATCCTTCCAGTCATAAGACATTAGTCATTTTTCAGAACTTTACATAAACGGAAAAATGCAACATATAATTTTTTTCAGTTTGACTTCTTTCACTTAAAAAAAAAAAAACAACCCAGTGCCGTCAAGTCGATTTCGACTCATAGCGACCCTATAAGACAGAATAGAACTTTCACTTAGGAGTGCAGTTAACATGCTTGGCTGCTAATCAAAAGGTTGGGGGTTGAAGTCTATCCACAGGCACCTTGGAAGAAAGGTCTGGTGATCTACTTCCAAAAAACCAGCTATTGGAAACCCCATGGAGCCCAGTTCTACTCTGACACATATGGGGTCACCATGAGTTGGGAGTCAACTCGACAGCAACCAGTTTTCTTTCACTTAGCATAAGTATTTTGAGATGCATACATACTGCTGTGTCTAGCAATACTACACTCCATTTTACTGTGAGTAGTATTCCACAGTATGCATATGATACAATTAGTTTAACCAGTCACCTCCTGATGTACATTTGGATTGCTTCCTCTTCTGAGTTATTACAAATAAAGCGGCAATGAGCATTCCTGTACAAATTTTGTATGGACATATATGCTTTTGTTTCTCTTGGGCCAATACCTAGGAGTGGAACGGCTGGGTCATGTGGGAGCTATAGGTGTAACTTTTTAAGAAATTGCCAAGCTATTTCTCCAAAACACTTGTGCTATTTTACATTTCCACCAGCAGTGTATGAAAATTCCATTTGCTTCACATGCTTGTCAACACTGAGTATGGTCAGTGTTTTTAAACTTTAGTCTCTATAATAAGCGTGCAGTGGTTCCAGGACACTTAACTGTGCTCATGAGGAATCTGTACGTGGATCAAGAGGCAGTCGTTCAAACAGAACAAGGGGATACTGCATGGTTTAAAGTCAGGAAAGGTGTGCGTCAGGGCTGTATACTTTCACTGTTCCTATTCAATCTGTATGCTGAGCAAACAATCCGAGAAGCTGGACTATATGAAGAAAAATAGGGCATCAGGATTGGAGGAAGAATCGTTAACAACCTGCGATATGCTGATGACACAACCTTACTTGCTGAAAGTGAAGAGGACTTAAGTACTTACTGATGAAGATCAAAGACCACAACCTTCAGTGTGGATTATGCCTCAACATAAAAAAAATCCTCACATGGACCAATAAGCAACATCATGATAAATGGAGAAAAGACTGAGGTTGTCAAGGATTTCATTTTACTTGGATCCACAATCAGTACTCGTGGAAACAGTAGACAAGAAATCAAAAGACACATTGCATTGGGCAAATCTGCTGCAAAATATCTCTTTGAAGTGTTGAAAAGCAAAGATGTCACCTTGAGGACTAATGTGCACCTAACCCAAGCCCTGGTGTTTTCAACTGCCTCATACACATGCGGAAGCTGGATAACGAATAAGGAAGACTGAAGAAGAATTGATGTCTTTGAATTATGGTGTTGGCAAAGAATATTGAATATACCATGGACTGCCAAAAGAACGAACAAATCTGTCTTGGAAGAAGTACAACCAGAATGCTCCTTAGAAGCAAGGATGGTGAGAGTTCATCTCACATACTTTGGACATGTTATCAGGAGGGATCAGTCCCTGGAGAAGGACAGCATGCTTGGTAAAGCAGAGAGTCATCAAAAAAGAGGAAGACCCTCAATGAGATGGACTGACACAGTGGCTGCAACAATGGGCTCAAGCACAGCCAACAATTGTCAGAATGACGCAAGACCGGGCAATGTTTTGTTCTGTTGTTCACAGGGTCGCTATGAGTCGGAACCTAACAACAACACTGGTATCTTGGAGCTCTGGTGGCACAGTGATTAAAGTGCTTGGCTGCTAATGGAAAGGTCAGCGGGTCGAATCCACCAGCTGCGCCGAGGGAGAAAGATACGGCAGCCTGCTTATTTAAAGATTTACAGCCCTTGAAGGCTGGAGACCATGGCCTCAGGGAACACGTAGGTCAATCAGCATAACATAGTTTATAAAGAAAATGTTCTACATCCTACTTTGGTCAGTAGTGTCTGGAGCCTTAAAAGCTTGTGAGTGGCCATCTAGGATACATTTATTGGTCCCATTCCATCTGGTGCAAAGGAGAATGAAGAAAACCAAAGACAGAAGGAAAATAATAGTCCAAAGGTCTAATGGACCATATGAACCACTGCCTCCAGCAGCCTGAGCCCAGAAGAACCAGGCGATACCTGGCTACTATCACCAACTGCTTTGACAGGGATCATAATAGAGGGTACTGGACAGAGAAAAAAAATGCAGGACAAAATTCAAATTCACACAAAAAAGACCAGACTTACTGGTCTGACAGAGACTGGAGGGATCCCCAAAACTATGGCTTCTGGACGCCCTGCTAACTCAGAACTGAAGCCACTCCCAAAGTCCACCTTTCAGCCAAAGTTTATACAGGTCTATAAAACAAAGAGTAACACACGCGAGGAACGTGTTTCTTAGTTCAATCAAGTATGAGACTAAATGGGCAACACCAGCTCAAAAGCAAAGACAAGAAGGCAGGAAGGGACAGAAAAACTGGAGGAATGGACACAGGGAATCTTAGGTGGAAATCAAAAGGGGGAGAGTGCTGTCACATTGTGGGGTTTGCAACCAATGTCACAAAACAATTTGTGTATAAATTTTTGAATGAGAAACTAATTTGCACTGTAATCTGTAATCTAAGGCACAATAAAATTAAAAAACAACAACAAAAAAAGATTTACACCCTTGGAAACCCTTTGAACAACAGAACGAAACATTGCCTGGTCTTGTGTCATTCTCACAATTGTTGCTATGCTTGAGCCCATTGTTGCAGCCACTATGTCAATCCATCTTGTTGAGTGTCTTCCTCTTTTTCAATGACTCTCTACTTTACCAAGCACGATGTCCTTCTCCAGGGACTGATCCCTCCTGATAACATGTCTAAAGTATGTGAGACAAAGTCTCACCATCCTTGCTTCTAAGGGGCATTCTGGTTATACTCCCTCCAAGAGAGGTTTGTTCATTCTTTTGGTAGTCCATGGTGTATTCAATATTCTCCACCAACACCACAATTCAAAGGTGTCAATTCTTCTTCGATCTTCCTTGTTCACTGACCAGCTTTCATACCCACATGAGGCAACTGAAAACACTACACCTTGGGTTAGGTGCACCTTAGTCCTCAAGATGACATCTTTGCTTTTCAATACTTTAAAGAGATCTTTTGCAGCAGATTTGCCCAATGCATTGTATCTTTTGATTTCTTGACTGCTGCTTCCATGGAGTTGACTGTGGATCGAAGTAAAATGAAATCCTTGACAACCTTAGTCTTTTCTCCATTTATCATGATGTTGCTTATTGGTCCAGTGATGAGGATTTTTGTTTTCTTTATGTTGAGGTATAATCCATACTGAACGATTGTGGTCTTTGGTCTTCATGAGTAAGTGTTTAATTTTGAGAAGATCCCAGTTATCTAGCATATCTTCTGGAGTCTGTGTGTTGTTAGTTATGGTTTTCATCCTGTTCACACTGTGTATTAAAGCCTCTAGTGTTGATCCTATTCTTTCTTCTATGATTTTTAAAGTATTTGGTTTTATATTTAGGTCTTTTATCCCTTTTGAATTAGTTTTTGTGTATGGTGTGAGGTATGGGTCCTGTTTCTTTTTTTTGCAGATGGACATCCAGTTTTGCCAGCACCATTTGTTAAAAAAGACTGTCTTTTCCCCATCTGATGGACTTTGGGCTCTTGTCAGGTCAGGTGACTTTAGGTGGATGGATTTACATCCAGGTTCTCCATTCCGTTCCACTGGTCAACACATTGTTATTGTACCAGTACCAGGCTGTACTGTATAGTACTGTATGTACTATAGGTACTGTATAGTACTGTAGAGTCAGCTGTACTGACTACCATAGCTGTATAGTATGTTCTGAGGTCAGGTAGTATGAGTCCTTGTACTTTATTCTTCTTCAATAGTGCTTTACTTATCCGGGGGGGTCTTCCTTTCCATATAAATTAATAGTTTTTCCATCTCTTTAAAGAACATTGTTGGTATTTGGATCATTGTATCCGTAAATTGCTTTGGGTAGAATTGACATTTTCACAATGTTGAGTCTACCTATCCATGAACAAGGCATGTTTTTCTATGTATGTATCTATCTTTTGGTTTCCTGCAGTAGCGTTTTGTAGTTTTCTTTGTATAGGTCTTTTACATCCCTGGTTCAATTTATTCCTAAGTTTTTTTTTTTTTTTTAGGGATTATCATAAATGGTACTGTTTTCCTGATTTCCTTTTCATCATTCTCTCTACTGGTGTATAGGAATCCAAGTGATTTTTGTATGTTTATTTTATATCCTGCCACTCTTCTGAATCTATTAGTTCCTATAGTTTTCTTGTGGAGTCTTTTGGGTTTTCCATACATAGTATCATATCATTAGCAAATAGGGACAGTTTTACTTCTTCCTTATGAATTTGGGTGCACTTTGTTTCTTTTTCTTACGTTATTGCTCTAGCTAGGACTTCCAGCGCAATGTTAAATAGGAGTGGTGATAAAGATCATCCTTGCCTTGTTTCTGTTCTCAAGGAGAATGTTTTTAGCCTTTCTCCATTAAGAATGATGTTGGCTGTTAGTTTTGTATAGATGCTCTTTATTATGTTGAGGAATTTCCCTTCTATACCTATTTTATTAAGAGTTTTTATCAGGAATGGGTGCTGGATTTTGTCAAATGCCTTTTCTGCGTTGACTGAAACGATCATCTGATTCTTTTATTTCATTCACGTGGTGGATTACATTGATTTTCTAATGTTGAACCATCCTTGCATACCTGGTATGAATCCCACTTGGTCGTGGTGTATTACTTTTTTCATGTGGTGCTGAATTCCATGGCTAGAATTTTGTAGAGAATTTTTGCATCTATATTCGTGAGAGATACTGGTCTATAATTTTCTTTTTTTGTGGTGTCCTTGCCTGATTTTGGCATCAGGGTTATGCTGGCTTTGTAGAATGAATTCAGAAGTATCCCTTTCTTTTCTGTGTTCTGAAATAGTTTGAGTAGTACCGGTGTAAGCTCTTCTCTGAATGTTTGGTAGCATTCTCCAGGAAAGCCATCTGGGCTAGGGCTTTTTTTGTTGTTGTTGTTGAGAGTTTCTTTATTACCTTTTCAATCTCTCCTCTTGTTACGTGTTTGTTCAGATTTTCGACCTCAGTTTGTGTTCATTTAGGTAAATAGTGCGTTCCTAAAAATTTGCCCATTTCCTCTAGGTAGAAATTCTTTATTTTTATGTAGTTCTATTTATCCTTTTTTTTTAATGAATCGTGTCATATTTAAGACATCTTCCTCTAACTCAAGGTCACAAAGACTTTCTCCTATGGAAAAAACCCACTATTTTTATAAGCATGATTATTAATCACAACACAGAATCCAGTTATCTCAATTTTCAGTTGTTTTGCTGCTGATTTTCTTTGACACTGGTCTTTTAGAAAATAAGAACAGGTATTTTTTTTTTTTGTTACCAAAAATATTTGTTCATAAATTAGCAGCTCTGTAGATAAAGAAAGTATTAAAGGAACATCAGGAAATGTGTAACTTTAAAAAATTTTTTAATACACATTTTGCATGTCAGTAAAGGTGGACCTTTCTATTTGTGAAATTAATGAGTTGATGTAGCTATTACGTAAGTAAGGAAGACTTCAGCTCTCTAGTTGGCTTTCTGCTACGAAACCATGAACATACAAGCTATATTAAATCTGTGTGTTTTCCAAAACTAGTCACAACTTTTTTGGCAGGTTAAAAATTTTTGTGGCCTTGAATCATACGCATTTTTTAGTCCAATCAAGGAGTATCTTCCAAAATTATCCTGTTAAAGTAATTCTAGTTCTTAGTGTAAATTCATAATTAACCCCAAAATACACCTACTTTATGTTATAGTCTCTGATGACAAAATGTCCATTGTTCATCTGGATAGTTGTGACTTCTTGACCCATGTTTCAAAATATGTGCATATACTAAATGCAATGATATGATACGTTAACAATCTAATCTAAAACACTCCCCAGGGCATGGAGAAAACATTAAGAATGATGAAGAAAGATTTACAAGCTCACTCTTTATGTGGCATAATGAGATGATGTATCTCATGCAATGGCATCACGGACCTCTCATCCTCTCATTCTCCTATTCTCTCTACATATCCTCTCCCTTCCTGCCACTTCTTAGCTTCTCCCTTCAGTAAACCAACCAACATATATCATACAACAACTTCTCCTAGAAGCTATGTTGTCTACCTACAAAGAAATATATCATGTTTTTCTTCAAGGACTTCAGGTGAGGTGGGGAAAAAAGACAATTATCATGCTGCACCTCATAAAGAAAAGCCTGACATAAATATTTCAAATACACAAATGATCGCTATAATAAGAAGGTCCTTATTCTGATTAATGAAAATATATTACATCTTCAGGGAGAGAATCTACGGCAAAGGTGAGGAGGAGAAATTCCTGTTCATCACCCAGTTCACAGAGGGTGCTCACTGATGGGGTGGCAAAGAGTGGAAGCTGTGTCCCAGGAACCTGCATTCCAAGTGGGAACTAGGAGTACATCTTCCCGTAAATATTATGCCATGTATTTGCCTGAATAGTTAAGGCCCTCGTTTCTGAATCACAGCGAAACAGTCACTAATTTCTCTTTGGGTATCGTGGGCACACCTCCATGCTGCAAGATGACAATCTCTGGAAGACAATCTCTGTCCTCTGTCTTACTGAATCCCTGCCAACAATGACTCTCTTCTCCCCCTTCTTGGAACTGTAGCTCTAGTGGTGAGAAGGAAGTAATTGTGATACAGCTGAGAAAATGAACAGGAAGGTCACTGATAAATTAGGAGTTCAATGTTAATTCAGGACTGGTTATACGTCTTTCTCCCTGGGCTGGATTATACTCTACCTCGAATCTGTGAAGTCTATCTCATTTGTCTTTGGACCTCCATTCTGAAACAAATCACTACAAAACATTGATTTCATGGAAAAAATGTCTTGTGAGTTCCAAATACCTGGTTCATAAACAAATGTACGCAACAAAATCTAGTTGTGATTTGGGGGGCTGCATGTAAACAGGAAAAGGGTCAAAGTGACTTCTGAGACAGTGTTCTATAACTCTGGATAAAGAACCCTTTCAGGAGCTGATGAAAGTTATTGAGTTGACTACTATCTCTCCAGAAACATGTGCATACACACACTTAAACACTAACCTTTAGGAAGGCCATGAACCTGCTGGACCCATTAAAACTAAAGATAATGCGCTCAAAATAAATTAAATTTAACGATTTTTTTGGTGGTTTTTTTTTTTTTTTTAATTAAGCCTTAATAAGGCTATGAGTAAGAAATATTCAGTGTGTGTGTTTTTAATTTTCTCTTCAGTTAGTTTAGTTGTCTACTACAGAATTTGAAACAGCATAATTTGATATAATTACTTAAGAGATTGGAAGAGGCTGACTTAAAGGATTTTGGGCGCCAATTTTCTGTTTGAATTTCAGAAGTTGTTAACAACTGCAGTCCATAAGCAAAAATATACCAAAACACACAGGCATTACCTAATTTGAAATTTTAAAACATACTTATTTATTCAACTTGAAAATCTGATTATTGAAGACATATTACATTTTGTTCTTCCCAAGATCATTAAAGAAAAACTTTATAAAAATTGAAAGCCTGCCCTGAGAAAAATTAATCTGAATGAAAAGTACTCTTTCCTTCCACCACCTGTCTGCCAGTTTGTCCTACTGTGGTGGCTTGCGTGTTTCTGTGACGCTGGAAGCTATACCACCAATATTTCAAATACCAGCAGAGTGACCCATGGTGGACAGGTTTCCATGGGGCTTCCAGACTAAGACAGACTAGGAAGAAAGACCTGGTGATCTACTTGTGAATAGTAGCCAGTGAAAACCCTACGGATGACAACTGAATATTTTCGGATATAGTGCTGGAAGACAAGCCCCCGAGGTTGGAAAGCACTACACAACAGCTGCAACACGAGACTTAAACATATCAACAGTGATGAAACGGTGTAGGACCAGGCAACATTTCGTCATGTTGTAGAATGGACTGCGGTGAGTTGGAGCCAACTCAACGGCAAGTATCAACAGCTCTTTCTGTCAACATGAAAAAAAATAACAATTTCATTCTGTGTTTTTAATCCTAATTCATTTTAAAATCAAGATTAGAGGTGGAGAACATTCAGGATAACTAGCTATTTTTACTTTGGACTAAGGAAGGTCAATTAGCCAGAAGGCCAGGCCAATTAGCATCTACTAAATTAAGCTCAAATAGCCGAACAGTTCAGAGAGTCTTTAATGTCCCGTCCAGTTTCACAGTCCACTATCTCATACAGCGTCCACTTGTGACTTACAGAAGGACACTATTACCAAAAAACTGAACCCTGTTGCTGTACAGTCAGCTCCAACTCACAGCAACAGAGCACAACTGCCCCGCAGGACAGAACGGAACTGCCCCACAGGGTCTCCAAGGAGCGGCTGGTGGATTCCAGCTGCCAACCTTTTGGTGAGCCACTGAATGCTCAACCACTGTGCCGCCAGGGCTCCAGGACACTACTACAGACGGGTCAAAAGATAACATGGGGAGAAAAATACTAGAAACTACAATAAAAAGGAAGAATCAAAGATCGTATTATAAAGTAGAGGTGAATACTTTTAGAGAGTTACTCTGAACTTTCTGTCACATTATATCATATTAAACCTTTGGTCTTTGTTGCTGTTGTTAGCTGCCATCAAGTTTGCCCCAAATCATGGTGACCCCACATACAACAGCACAAAACGCGGCCTGGTCCTGCACCATCTTCTTGATTCGTTAGGGATCAGACTGTTTCAGTTCAAACGGTTTTCACTGCCTGGTGTTCAGAAGTAGATCACCCTGCCTTGCTTCTTAGTCCATCCTAGTCTGGAAGCACCACTAAAAGCTGTTCAGCGTCATAGCAACAGGCCAGCCTCCACTGGCAGATGCTGGTGGCTGCACGTGAGTTGCACTGGCCAGGAATCGAACCCAGGCCTCCCACATGGAAGGTACAAATTCTACCCCTGAGCTAAACTATAAATTGATTCCTCTTCTTTCAGACACTGTCTTGGATTTATTCACAAATAAATTCTTAATCTTTTTTTTTTTTCCTTCCTGAAAATGCTTAAAACATGCAGAACAGTCATGCCAATTCAATGTAGTGCTACTTCAAGATGCTTTTTAGGAGAAATATGGGCAGGCCTGCTGTGACTGCCGAGGGGGTATTAGGAAGAGTTATGTGGTGAGCTGCAATGCTGCAGAAGCAGACATCTGATGCAAGTAACTAAGGGAAGGAAGTTTATAATCCTTAAACCCAAACACACAAAGTGTGGAAATGCTATAAAAATATAACTTGGCGAAAGGATAAATCATTTGGAAATTCAAATTACAGAAGTAGGTGTAGTGGGATTTTGTAAAGTTCTGTTTAAGGCAATGAAGATGTTGATGCTTGTCTAATTTATGTTCTGTAAGCACTGTTTTTAAGAAAATACAAATCATCTATGTCATTCTCACAAGGCTAACTGGAATAATTTTCTAAAATGAAAAGCTGATTATACTATGACACAGCTTAAAGACCTTCATTAGTTCTCTTTTGTCTGCAGCATTAAGTCCAAAGTCCTTTATATATCAAAGAAGTCCCCTACCTAGTGCTCTCTAACCTCGCTGCCTGCCCCTTCCCATGCTCCTTCCTCTGTTCTAAATGTCCTCTTTGGCCTAGAAAGTTCCTATCCATCAAAACCCTGATTCACTGACACTGCCCCTGTGGAGGCCGCCTGACCGCTTAGGAAGACGCCACCACTGCCACTTCTGTCCCTCTAATGCACCCTTACCTTATCTATATGACAACACCTATGTCACTGAATGGCACACTAACAAAAAGGTTGGTGCTTTGAGCCTACCAGCTGCTCTGTGGGAGAAGACGAGGCAGTCTGCTTCCATGAAGATTACAGCCTTAGAAGCCCTATGGGGCAGTTCTACTCTGCCCTATAGGGTCCCTATGAGTTGGAATCAACTTAACAGCAACAGGTTTGGTTTTTTATACAAATTATTGGAGTTTCTGCATGGGGCGAATGGTTAAGCACGCGATTACTAACCAAAAGGTTGGCAGTTTGAACCCACCCAGAGGCACCATGGAAGAAAGGCCTGGCAATTTGCTTCTAAAATGTCTTGAAAACCCTATGGAGTGTAGTTCTACTCTGCAGCACATGGGGTTGCCATGAGTCAGAGTCAACTCGACAGCAACTGGTTTGGATTTTTTATACAATTACTACGTTCTTCTTTAATCTTACCTGAGTGTATATTAATCTCCTATAGTGAGTGAGGCTGTGGGGAATACAAAACTGTGTAAGGTCACAGTCTTTGTCTTCAGGAATGTACAAGCTTATCTGTGTGATAATATACAAACAGGTAATTTAAAATTCTTGAAGGAAAAAAAAAAAGCATCCTGAAGCTAAATGATGTGATTTAAAATTTTTAACTGGGAGGCAGTTATTCACATCAAAGTAAATCCTCCAAATAAACTTCTGTTTATATCTGGCTATTTAAACAAACACTTCTTATAAAAGAAGGAACATAACCAAAAAATGATTAATTTGCAACAGCTCTAGAAAACAGGATCATATAATTGAAGTGTGGTTAAGAGAAAAACATTTGTGAAGCCTAAACATCTAAAAACAATGAATTCACTAAATGAAAAAGAAACAAGAAACTATTTTTCCTTAAATTCATATTATTTATTACAGTCAATATTAATTTCAAGTAGAATAACAAAGAGAAAGCTAGCAATAGTAATATTCATGATCACATGATAAAAACAAATGTTACATTTTAATTTTATTTTGTTTACAAAGTACAGAGTAAAGAATAAACCCCCCCTTCTTTTTTTTTTTTCAAAAAAAGGCTGAGGAGCATTTATATTTAACCGCAGTTTAGTCATACAATGTGGCAGATAATTGGTTCAGTGCTATCTGCACCTCATGAGAAATCAGCAAAGTCACACAGATGCTAACTGAAATCCAATAACCCAGTTTCCAAAAATTGAAAAGACGTTAAATGAACCTTGCTTTGAAAAATATATGTATTTTCAAAGAATAAGCTTTAAGTTTTGAAAGAACTCTTATCTAATTGGCTTTCTGAGACTGTTTTTAGTTCAATGTCTTAAAGCTGATGAACTGCTCATTTCATGCTTGGAGCAAACAAAAGCAGTTTCTCTTTTAAGTTACATAAATACATGTGCCCCAGAATCTCACCTAAAATTCCATCAACACCTCTGTGTAACAGGGTGAAGTTTCTTAAATGTAATACTACTGTAAATGCCCCGAGAACAATGCAACTTTGAAAAGCGCCACTCGATAAATCTTTCTGTAAAGTCAAGTATCTTTTCAAAAATCAAATGGTCACTGCCTAATTTATCTAACATCTATACATTTTCATATGTTGGCTTTTTGTTCGCGCTTTTTGCTATTAAACAAGTGTGGTGAAGAGTTTGTGATGTGGTGAAGTGCAAAGGTCAGGAACAATGCATGCCATGTACAGATGTTATCAAAAATTCCAGAAGAAACCAAGAGACCTACATAAATGGAAAAACTACCATTGTTCTTGGATAGGAAGACCCAACATTTTCACAATGCCAATAGCATTCCTTAACAAAAGGGAAAAACTAATCCCCAACTTTATATAGAAAGGAAAGAGGCCCCAGATAAGCAAAGTATTATTGAAGAAAAAGAACCAAGTATGAGACCTCACACTACTCAATCTTAGAACCTACTGTACAGCTATGGTAATCAAAACAGCCTGGTACTGGTAAACTGACAGACACATAGACCAATGAAACAGAGTTGAGAACTCAGACATAAATCAATTCACCTGTGGTCAGCTGATCTTTGATAAAGTACCAAAGCCCATTAAATGGGGTAAAAGACAGTCTTTTTAACAAATGGTACTGGCAAAACTGGATGTCTATCTATGAAAAAATGAAACAGGACCATCCCTCACACCATATACAAAAACTAACTCAAAATGGATCAAAGACTAAATATAAAACCCAAGACAATAAAGACCATAGAAGAAAAAATA
The DNA here is from genome assembly GCF_024166365.1 of Elephas maximus indicus. Classification (NCBI taxonomy): domain Eukaryota; kingdom Metazoa; phylum Chordata; class Mammalia; order Proboscidea; family Elephantidae; genus Elephas; species Elephas maximus. The sequence continues at coordinate 39,093,337 of NC_064832.1, forward strand.
GGGACAATACTAGGGGCCCTAATACATGGTATAAATACAATACAAGCCATAACTAACAATGCGCAAACATCAGAAGATAAAATAGATAAGTGCGAGCTCCTAAAAATTAAACACTTACGCTCATCAAAAGGCTTTACCAAAAGACTAAAAAAAGAACCTACAGACTGGGAAAGATTTTTTGGCTACGACATATCCGACAAGAGTCTAATCTCTTAAATCTATAAAACATTTCAACACCCCAACAACAAAAAAGACAAATAATCCAATTAAAATTGGGCAAAAGGCATGAACAGACGCTTCATCAAAGAAGACATTCAGGCAACTAACAGACACATGAGGAAATGTCTGAGATCATCAGCCATTAGAGAAATACAAATCAAAACTACAATGAGGTATCATCTCATATCAGTAATAATGGCACTGATCAGAAAACCAGAAAATAATAAATATTGGAGAGGCTGCAGGGAGACTGGAATTCTTATGCACTGCTAATGGGAATGTAAAATGGTACAACCACTATGGAAAATGATATGTCACCTCCTTAAAAAGTGTGGGATAGAAATATGGTAAGATTTTAATGATCTCACTCCTAAGAATATATCCTAGAGAAATAAGAGCCATCACACAAGTAGACATATCCACACCGATGTTCACTGCAGCAATGTTCACAACAGCGAAAAGATGAAACAACCTAATTACCCATCAACAGATGAATGGATAAACAAATTATGGTACATACACACAATGGACTACTACACAATAATAAAGAACAACTGTGAATCCTCAAAACATTTCATAACACGGATGAATTTGGAAGACATTATGCTGAGTGAAATAAGTCAATCACAAAAGGTCAAATATTGTATGAGACCACTAGTATCAAAACTCAAGAAAAGTTTACACACACACATACAAACTTTGATGGTTACGAACAAAGGGAGGAATGGGAGCGGAAATCACTAAATAGATCGTAGACAAGTGTTAACTTGGATGAAAGGGAAAGACAACACACAATATAGAGGAAGTTAGCACAACTTGACCAAGGCAAAGTCATAGAAGCTTCCTAGACACATCCGAACACCCTGAGGGTCCATGCTACTGGGCCTGAGGGCTGGGGACCATAGTCTCAGGGGACATCTAGGTCAACTGGCATAGTTCATAAAGAAAATGTTCTACATCCTATTTTGTTAAGTAGCATTTGGGGTCTTAAAAGCTTGTGAGCGGCCATTTACGATGTATCTATTTGTCCCACCCCATCCAGAGCAAAAGAGAATAAAAAAAATCAAAGACACAAGGCAAATACTAGGCCAAAGGACAAATGGACCACATAAACCACAGCCTCCACCAGTCGGAGCCCAGAATAACTCAGTGGTGCCTGGCTACCACCACTGACCACTCTGACAGGGATCACAATAGAGTCCTGGGTAGAACAGGAGAGAAGCGTAGAACAAAATTCAAATTCACAAAAAAAGACCAGACTTACTGGTCTGATGGAGACTGGAAGAACCCCCAAGACCATGCCCTCTGGAAACTCTGCTAACTCAGAACTGAAGCCACTCTCAAAGTCTACCTTTTGGCCAAAAAGATTAGACTGGCCTATAAAACAATAATACATGTGAGGAAGGTGCTTCTTAGCTCAGCTGACTACACAAGAGCAAATGGGGAACACCTGCCCAAAAGCAAAGATGAGAAAATAGGAAGGGACAGGAAAACTGGATGAACAGACATGGGGAAACCAGGGTAGAAAGGAGCAGAGTGCTGCTGACACATTGTGGGGATTGCAGCCAATGTCACTAAACAATCTGTATATAAACTGTTGAATGAGAAACTAAAAAAAAAAAAAATTTCAGAAGAATCTCTAGCTTTCCCTAGTATTGTCCCAACATGACCCTTCACTTTTCTTTTTTCTAGGGAATGGAATTCAGTGAGATGGGAGAGGTGGGCTGGTCAAGTTTTTACAACTCTACCTTTTATAGAATCACTTCTTTCCTATCTCTTCTAAATACTGTCTATTCCATCTCCCAAAAACAGAATTTTCTTTTGTCTATATATTCCTGGGAAACCCTGGTTGCATAGTGGTCAAGAGGTACAGCTGCTAACCAAAAGGCCAGCAGTTCAAATCTACCAGGCACTCCTTAGAAACCTTAAGGGCCAGTTCTACCCTGTCCTATAGGGTCACCATGAGTTGGAGTCGACTCGATGGCAACAAGCTTGGTTTGGTTTTATACATTCTTCTTACCAATATTGTAACATGAATTCTAGAAAGGTTGTGCTATGCCTTCCTGGGTACCTGTACAGAACCTGTAACATCATGAGTCTATTTGGCCTTCTTCAATGGTGAGCATCTTTAGTTCACAAACTTTAATATCTGAAGTGGAAATAATATCTGCATGTCACTATATGCTGATGATATGTGAGACAATGGATATGAAAGAATATATAATTCTTTAAAATAGTGGTATGTAAAGATATTAGCATCATTAATATCAGTCACCCTCAGTAAGCATTATTTATTATAGCCAAGGTTTCAGCTCTTAAATCCATCCCTTTCCACTCTTGCTATTGTCTTAGTTCAAGCTCTTATTATCCATTTCCCTTGAACCCAAGAGTTTCCTAAATGTTCTCCATGCTGTCAATGCTTCCCATCTCTAGTCCACTCATCCCACTGCGGACAGAATTATTCTCTGAGATACAGATCTAATCCCGTCAACTCTGGTTTAATATATTCAATGGTTTCCCATCACCCACTGCATAATTCCTGGCTTATTAGCCAGGCACACAAGACTCTACCACAAGCTGACACACCTTTAACAGCTTCCTCTTTAGCTACCAGTCCAGTCACCATTGAGCTGATTTCTGACTTTTGTGTCAGAGTAGAACTGTGCCTATAGGGTTTTCAGTGGCCGATTTTTCAGAAGTAGATTGCCAGTGCTTTTCTTCCAAGGTGTCTCTAGGTGGACTTGAACCACCAACCTTTTGGTTAGCTGCCAAGCACATTAACCGTTTGTACCACCCAGGGGCTCCTCATCTTCAACAGTTCCCATAAATTCACCTAACAGTAGAGTAAGGGAGAAGTACTTACTAACCCCCGAATATGTCATGCTTCCACGTGTCCAAGCTTTTTCACATTTCTAGTTATAATGTTTTCATCTCCTTCTTCCTGTAAAATCATCCCCACCACCACCGTCGCCATTCCTCAGGACTCAGGTCACCATCACACCCTTGATACACCCACAGCACTATTTTCATACATAATTTATAACATTAATCATGTTCTACAGTAATTTTCTTTTTTTAATTTCTGTGCCTCGCTCCTATAAGACTATGAGTTTCTCAAGGACAAACTGTATCTTATTTATTTTCCATCCCACACATAGCCAAGTATCTAAGACTTAGTAAATAATTAATTAAATGTTTATTGATTTATTCACTAGAAAACAATAAGTAAGCAAAATTAAAAGAAAAGGATTAAAACAGTTTATTTTTCTTTTGACTGATAGGAATTCGAGGAATTTAATGGAAAAAGATTTCCTTTTTTTTTTTCCTCCAGCAAGTCAATATATAGGCAGAATTTCTTTTACAAAGAAATCATTTTGGCTCCTACAAAGAGCCTGAATTGGACTCTACTTCTGGCACCAACGCTTTTTAGCTTTGTGACCTCAAATAAGTAATACCAACTATGAACCTCAGCTTCCCCACGTGTAACGGAAGGAGAAATATCACCTGGCCTGTATTCCTCAAGAGTTGTTAGGATGAAACAAAATGGTATGTGTCTTAGCCATCTAGTGCTGCTCTAATAGAAATACCGTAAGTGGACGGCATAGGCTAGAAGTCTGAATTCAGGGCACCGGCTCTAGGGAAAGGCTCTCTCTGTCAGCTCTGGAGGAAGGTCTTGTCATCAGTCTTCCCTTGGTCTGGGAGCATCTCAGTGCAGGAACCTCAGGTCCAAAGGACACGCTCTGCTCCTGGTACTACTTTCTTCACGGTATGAGGTTCCCAACTCTCTGCTTACTTCCTTTTCATCTCCTGAGAGACAAAAGGTGGCATGGGCCACTCCCCAGGGAAACTCTCTTTACCTTGTATCAGGGAGGTGACCTGGTAAGGGCATTACAATCCCACCCTAATCCTTTTAACAGAAACTTACATTCACAAAATGGAGGTCCACCACAGAATACTGGGAATCATGGCCTAACCAAGTTGATACACACATTTTTGGGGGGAAGTAATTTAATCCACGACAGCATATAAGTGTCTTTTGTAAACTCCCAAATGCTATACAAAGTATCACAACTGAGGTGCTATTTTAGCAATTCATATTTTTGGGAAAAGGTATTTTAAGCAGAGAACATTCCCAATCAAGGGCACGTGCTTGTACTTAGAGAAATTATCACACGAAAGCCATGTTTAACCACACAAAGGATGTACAGTCCCAAAATTGAGGCAGGCCGCCTCAGAGCCCAACCCTTCTAAGAGACACCTGCTCTGGCTTAGCCTCCTATACAGAGCAGAATGAGCTGCCCTTTCTTCTGAAAATTATCTTTTTTGACAAGATAACCACACAATCGGGCACAGATGGCCTCAACCTACCTCTGGGTGGAGACTTAACATCCTAATGGAGGAAAATCAACCACTTCCTCCATCCTGGGGAATCAAGGCTTCTCTAAAGAAAACGCAGTCGTCCCCAAGCTCTGAACGCCTGCGTGGAGGTTGACCCTGAATATTCACACTTAATTTGCACTTTCTTATCTGCTCTCTGTAAAAGCCCACCCTTCTAAGCCACCTGAGAGCCGTCTTGGAGGCAGCAGCCCCCTGAATAAACGTGTATGGATGCTTTCAATTCAACGAGCACCAGACAATACTTCTACCTCCCCAACTAGCCTGTGAACTCAGAGACATCACACAGCACCTAAGACAATGAAACTTCCTAATTATTTGTTGAATAAAGTACAGAGTTACTGACATTCAAATAAAGGCGCTGAAATGGCTTTAAGGGGAAACCTTAACAGTAGACTAGGAGCTTTTAAGTGAGAGCAGGGGCAGGAAACTGCAGGGCATTCTAAGAACTGAATCTGTAACTGCTATTGTGTGGCCACCTCCTTCTTGCTTGCAAATTTCCCTGCAGCAAAAACAAGCATTAAAATTGTTACCTATCCTGTCCCTGCCCCCCACCCCAAGTTCAAAGCCATTCTGTTTTATCCACTAACATTTCATCTTTATTATTGTAGGCCATCTATCTCATCAGCATTAGTACTGTATACGGATATTATACAAGGCAGATATACCTGTAAAACATGTAAATCAACTATTATTTGTGATAAGTTTTTCTATCCTTCTGTACTTCATCCTGGAGTCCCTGGGTGGTGCAAATGGTTAAAGCGCTCAGATGCTAATGAAAAGGTTGAAGGTTTGGGTCTACCCAAAGGCATCTCAGAAGAAAGGCCTGGAGATCTATTTCCAAAATATCTGCCATTGAAAATCTTGCGGGGCACAGTTCTACTCTGACACACACGGGGGATCTCCATTTAGTTGGAAACAACTCAGGAGCAACTGGTATTTTATCTAACAGTTAAGCCTTCAAAATTTGTCTTGACTGGATAAAGAAACACGATCCGTCTATACGCTGCCTACAAGAGACACACCTTAGACTTAGAGACACAAACAAACTAAAACTCAAAGGATGGAAAAACATATATCAAGCAAACAATAAGCAAAAAAGAAGAGGAGTAGCAATATTAATTTCTGACAAAATAGACTTTAAACTTAAATCTACCACAAAGGATAAAGAAGGACACTATATAATGATAAAAGGGACAACTGATCAGGAAGACATATCCATATAAAATATTTACGCACCCAATGACAGGGCTGCAAGATACATACACCAAATTTTAACAGAACTGACAAGTGAGATAGACACCTCCACAATTATAGTAGGAGACTTCAACACACCACTTTCGGAGAAGGACAGGACATCCAGTAAGAAGCTCAATAGACACGGAAGACCTAATTACAACAATCAACCAACTTGACCTCATTGACTTATACAGAACTCTCCACCCAACTGCTGCAAAGTATACTTTTTTTTCTAGCGCACATGGAACATTCTCTAGAATAGACCACATATTAGGTCATAAAACAGAATCCAAAACATCGAAATATTACAAAGCATCTTCTCAGACCACAAGGCCATAAAAGTGGAACTCAATAACAGAAAAATTAGGGAAAAGAAATCAAATACTTGGAAACTGAACAATACCCTCCTGGAAAAAGACTGGGTTATAGAACACATTAAGGAGGGAATAAGGAAATTCATAGAATGCAACGAGAATGAAAATACTTCCTATCAAAACCTCTGGGACACAGCAAAAGCAGTGCTCAGAGGCCAATTTATATCGATAAATGCACACATACAAAAAGAAGAAAGAGCCAAAATCAGAGAACTGTCCCGACAACTTGAACAAATAGAAAGTGAGCAACAAAAGAACCCATCAGGCACCAGAAGAAAACAAATAATAAAAATTAGAGCTGAACTAAATGAATTAAAAAAAAAAAAATGAATTAGAGAACAGAAAAACAATTGAAAGAATTAACAAAGCCAAAAGCTGGTTCTTTGAAAAAATTAACAAAATTGATAAACCATTGGCTAGACTGACTAAAGAAATACAGGAAAGGAAACAAATAACCCGAATAAGAAACGAGAAGGGCCACATCACAACAGACCCAATTGAAATTAAAAGAATCATATCAGATTATTACGAAAAATTGTACTCTAACAAATTTGCAAACCTAGAAGAAATGGATGAATTCCTAGAAAAACACTACCTACCTAAACTAACACAATCAGAAGTAGAACAACTAAATAGACCCATAACAAAAAAAGAGATTGAAAAGGTAATGAAAAAACTCCCAACAAAAAAAGCCCTGGCCCGGATGGCGTCACTGCAGAGTTCTAACAAACTTTCAGAGAAGAGTTAACACCACTACTACTAAAAGTATTTCAAAGCATAGAAAATGACGGAATACTACCTAACTCATTCTATGAAGCCACCATCTCCCTGATACCAAAACCAGGTAAAGACATCACAAAAAAAGAAAATTACAGACCTATATCCCTCATGAACATGGATGCAAAAATCCTCAACAAAATTCTAGCCAATAGAATTCAACAACATATCAAAAAAATAATTCACCACGACCAAGTGGGATTTATACCAGGTATGCAAGGCTGGTTTAATATTAGAAAAACCATTAATGTAATCCACCATATAAATAAAACAAAAGACAAAAACCACATGATCTTATTAGTTGATGCAGAAAAGGCATCTGACAAAGTCCAACACCCGTTTATGATAAGAACTCTCACCAAAATAGGAATTGAAGGAAAATTCCTCAACATAATAAAGGGCATCTATACATAGCCAACAGCCAGCATCATTCTAAATGGAGAGAGCCTGAAAGCATTTCCCTTGAGAACGGGAACCAGACAAGGATGCCCTTTATCACCGCTCTTATTCAACATCGTGCTAGAAGTCCTAGCCAAAGCAATTAGGCTAGACAAAGAAATAAAGAGCATCCGGATTGGCAAGGAGGAAGTAAAATTATCTCTGTTTGCAGATGACATGATCTTATACACAGAAAACCCTAAGGAATCCTCCAGAAAACTACTGAAACTAATAGAAGAGTTTGGCAGAGTCTCAGGTTATAAGATAAATATACAAAAATCACTTGGATTCCTCTACATCAACAAAAAGAACATCAAAGAGGAAATAACCAAATCAATACCATTCACAGTAGCCCCCAAGAAGATAAAATACTTAGGAATAAATCTTACCAAAGATGTAAAAGACCTATACAAAGCACTACTACAAGAAACTAAAAAGGACATACTTAAGTGGAAAAACATACCTTGCTCATGGACAGGAAGACTTAACATAGTAAAAATGTCTATTCTACCAAAAGCCATCTATACATACAATGCACTTCCGATCCAAATTCCAATGTCATTTTTTAAGGTGATAGAGAAACAAATCACCAACTTCATATGGAAGGGAAAGAAGCCTCGGATAAGCAAAGCATTACTGAAAAAGAAGAAAGTGGGAGGCCTCACTCTACCTGATTTCAGAACCTGTTATGCAGCCACAGTAGTCAAAACAGCCTGGTACTGGTACAACAACAGACACATAGACCAGTGGAACAGAATTGAGAACCCAGATATAAATCCATCCACATATGAGCAGCTGATATTTGACAAAGGCCCAGTTGACACTGGCTCAGTGTCAATTAATTGGGGAAAAGATAGTCTTTTTAACAAATGGTGCCGGCATAACTGGATAGCCATTTGCAAAAAAATGAAACAGGACCCATACCTCACACCATGCACAAAAACTAACTCCAAGTGGATCAAAGACCTAAACATAAAGACTAAAACGATGAAGATCATGGAAGAAAAAATAGGGACAACCTTAGGGAAGGACTACGTATCTCCACTTCTAATGTGTCTTTCCCCTGTGTGGAGCCCTAATAATGTGCCACTCCTGCCCCCGCTCTCCTCCAGGGAGAAGATTAACCCAGGACTATTAATTTTTTTTATTAAACTGAGCATTTTTTTTTTATTAAACTGAGCATGCTCACTCAAGCTCTTCCCTTCTTCCTCCTGAGAGCCAGCTGCCCACAAAAAACCAAGGTACACTCAACTAACACACACAGAAAAACCAGATTTCATCTACAGATAAAGACTAGAAACAGACCTCTAGATGAGGGGATGAAGAGCTGGATTCAGTAGTGGACACGGCTGTGTGCTGGGAAACAGGTGGTAGGGGAGTGTGGCCCTAGGGGCTTATCCTTCCCCGTTCCTTAATCCCGTCTCCATCCCTGCACTGCCACTTCAGGAGAGCAAATGCAGGCAGAGGGACTGGAATGGAAGCAATGGGGGGAGCTGCACACAGCAGGAGCCAGAGGGTAAAGGCAATAAGAGAGGGACCGCCTAGCTATACAAGGATGGAGGTAAGGGGTGTTTCTGGAACCACTATTTAATGATAATGTAGTAAGGTGACAAGGGTGCTTGTGATTTACACTATCACAAAACATTTCCCTTTTTATAGACTGCGGCATGGAGCAGCTGTGCTCAAACAGTTTTTTGTTTGTATTAGAATAATCTGAGGTACTTTAAATAGGTAATCCAGACCCTGACCAGTTCAGCCTCCCCATCCTGGGATACCTCTAAGGGATTCTACAGCTCCATTAAGTATGGTTCAAACAACATGAGGCTAGATGATCACATGCATTTAATATGATGGTACCTAGTATTCAGACATCAAAACGTTGGCATTCAATGTTCTAAAAGTATGTAAAATAGTTTCATTTTTATTCTCAGAAAAATAACCACTTTTTTTTTTTTTTTAATTTTAGCAGAAGTAATTGTTTACTTTTACCTATAAAACACACACACAGGCACACACAGCCTGATTCTGATGGTCTAGGATGTAATGGAAAAATGAGACTCTGGCCATCACACTGGTGGCAGCATCTGCCCTCTGGCAATGTACACACAACGGCTAAATTAAATGAAGCACACTATAAATCTCTCAAATGGGTCTGCAGCCCTGCAGCTTCTCATCCTACTACATCCAACCTGACCAAACAGGATGGAAAAAGGCTTTCCACTACAACTCCCATGGCCTCTTCCCTGCCCCAAAAGGGGAAAGCTCAATCTTTCAAACAAAAGCCAATTATGCTGCAGCACACACAAACCCAATTCCACCTGAGAGGTGGTCAGGTCTGCACATCAAGAAATCCAGAGAACATGTGAGCAGGGAAACAAAATGAAGAAGACGGTGCAGGTTCCCAACGTCTCCATGAAGTATTCCAAATATCTCTGCTTCATTGGTTCAAAAGTTCTTCATTATTTTGTTTGAATACTATAAGCTCTCTAAATATTTGGGACATTCATATTTAAATACAAATTTACACATTCTGAAACAAAATAATGTAGGTTATCCAACATATTCTAGTTACCCTCTCCGCAGATAAACCATTGAGTGAATGCTAGTTTGTCCCTTATGCTGGTTTGTCACTTTCATTGAGAAAAGCTGTAAGGATATATATAATTACCCTCCTGACTGTGTATTTTGGGAACTTATATTTGTTAATTCCTAAAATTAAGCTCTCTCTCCATTGTTAAATGTACCTACTTTAGAACTGTTCCTAAGGGTGTTTTTCTAATTATTATTAGCCATATCATAATAAACAGAAAAAACACTGAAGATGTCAAGGATTTCATTTTACTTGGACCCACAATCTACACCCACAGAAGCAGTAGTCAAGAAATCAAATGATGTATTGCATTGGGAAAATATGCTGCAAAAGACCTCTTCATAGTGTTGAAAAGCAAAGATGTCACTTTGAAGACTAAAGTGCACCTGACCTAAGCCATAGTATTTTCAATCGCCTCATATGCGTCCAAAAGCTGCACAATGAACAAGGAAGACCAAGGAAGAATTGATGCCTTTGAATTATGGTGCTGGAGAAGAATATTGAATATACCATGGATTGACAGAAGAATGAACAAGTCTGTCTTGGGAGAAACACAGCCAGATTGCTCCTTGGAAGCAAGGATAGTTAAGACTTCTCACATACTTTGGACATGTTATCAGGAGGGATCATCATGCTTGGTAAAGTAAAAGGTCAGCAAAAAAGGGGAAGACCCTCAATGAGATGGACTGACACAGTGGCTGCAACAATGAGCTCAAACACAGCAAAGATTCTGAGGATGGCATAGGACTGGGCAGGGCTTCCTTCTGTTGTACACAGCGTCGCCATGAGTTGGAACAGACTCAATGGCACCTAACAACAACAATTAGTATTACAGAGACAAATAAATGTATTTTTATAAAGTGCTATTATACTTGTATTTAAACCAAAGTGTACAAAATATGCATGCTTCATAAATACCAGATGCACGGTTTTCATAAATTGTAATAAACTGCAACATATTACCACTAGGTGGTGGTGGTGTTATGCTAACGCTTGGGTTTTTCTTTCACAGACACGTGAACATAGATAAGGCCTTTTTTCAGAGTTAGACGAATACTTGGAAGTGGCACATATATAACTCTATGGTAAAGGGGGTAAAAATCCATCCTTTCAATTCTGAAGTTACTTATTCCTTTATCAAATGCCCCTACTCACTTCCGAGAATAATCTCTTTGCCCACACATGACATTTCGATGTAACCGCTTTCCCACATGGCCACAATGAGACAACTATTTTGATGCAGGGACATTTTGATGTGGCCTAAAATAAACCACTGAAGATTAAGTTTGTTTTTATTAAACGAGTAACTAATGTGCAAAACAGACCACCTTGTCCCGTTCCTGCTGATCACAGCACTGCTGATCTCCCCGTGTTCCCAATCTGAGAACGCAGTTCACAGCCAAGGAGCAGTTGGGGTCAGTGTTATGTCACGGATGGGGTGAAGCTCAGGGACCTGGCAGCCATACAACATATAACCAGGAGTCCTGTGTTTACCACATGTACTTATTTCTCTCACAAAGGGCCATTAACCATGCTATGCACAATAACTGCTTATTTCCCAGAATTTCATTTGTATCTTCAATCAAGTTCTCTGGTTGTTCCTCAAGAATATCTTCAGAGAATGTTCTCAGATTTCTATGAGTTCTCTGAATTCTTAGACAGACACATATTTTATATTTAATATCATAACTCCATTCTAATGATGGTTTTGATGAGCATGGCTGATACCTTTAAAAGGATAACCCAGCTCTCACAGTTTTCAAATGCCTTAATTGTTCTTAGAAATGAATTACTCAAATGTGACGGTCACCTATGATGAGAATGGGGGCAGAGAAAAGGCCAGAGATGATGGTTGTGCATATAAAACAGTAATACATACACACTAACACGTACAGGCATACATACAACACCAACACTGGGTCCACACTTTGATATGACAGTGTGTTTTCCTTTATCATGATCTATCCTGTCTTCCATTCATTATTCCTCTGAGATTTACCCTACCCTATCCTATCACCTGCCAGAAAATATTTAACCCCTCTCTACTTATTGCTACTTCTGTGGCTTGTTCTTCTATCTTTGCATTGTGCTGTAATGATTTGTTAAGACAATGCACAGAGGTGCAGAGTTAAGGCCTGGGTTCCAATCTTGGCTCCACAGCTCACTAGCTGTTAAATACCTTGGGCAAATTACCTAACCTTTCTGTGCCTGAGTTTCCTCTTCTTTAAAATGTAGAGAATAATAACTAACCCATGGATGCGTTGGGCTAGAGTATTTACAACAATTCCTGACACATAAAAAACCAGTTGCCATAGAGTCAATTCTGCATCAGAGTACAATTGTGCTCCATAGGGTTGTCAGGAGCTGATTTTTTGGAAGTAGATCACCAGGCCTTTCTTCCGAGGTGCCTCTGAGTGGACTCGAACCTTCAACCTTTTGGTTAACAACTGAGCACGTCAACCATTTACACTCCCCCAGGTGCTCCTCCTGACACACAGTGCTCAGCAAATATTAGTTGTTCTTGTGTTGCTCTTGCTCCTGGCCTTTATCACACAGTAAAAGCAGGAAGGACCACGTTTATCTCATTTTTGTATTTTTAGCACCCAGCACTATGCCTGTCCATCACCTCAGGGGTACTTAGTATTTGTTTGTTAAACTAATTGAACTATTCCCTCTGTCTTCCAACTCTAGTCCTATTCTTTCCTGGTGGCCTGTATGATCTTAAAAAATAAACACTCTTTTCACCTCTTGATTATATCCTAGGTTACCTGGCACGCCTGTCTCTCCATTACCACAAAACTTCTTTTAAAAATGTTAATACTCTTTCTGCCTCTCTCCTTTCCTCCGCCTCACTGCATTAAAGCTCTTACTCCCTCCTTTTTAAAGACACTTCCTCTTGGCTATTTCCTAATTGCATCCTGTGTACCAAACCTCTCTGGGTGAACGTATCTATCCCATAGCTTCAACTATCTCCTGTAAACATAACTCCTAAAATAAATTTCTACATTTAACCTCAAATTTTCACTCCAGATCCATTTAAAACTGCCACTTGACATCTTCTTAAGATCTTGGAGGCACTATCACCACCCGACACACAACAAACACTTTATTTCATGTAGTATATGTCTTAGTATAATAGAAAAAGGACTTCCTGAGTGATGCAAATGGTTAACGTGCTCAGCTGCTAACTGAAAAGTTGGAGGCTTGAGTCCACCAGAGGCACCTCAAATGAAAAGCCCGCCATCTACTTCTGAAAAACCAGCCAACGAAAACCTTATGGAGCACACACAGTTCTACTCTGACGTGCATGGGTTCATCATGAGTCAGAACTGGAAAAAAAAAATAATAGAAAGAACACTGACCTGACTTCAGGAAACCTAGATTCTAACCCTAAACTTTCCATAACTACATGACACTGGGTAAAATCACTTACCCTCTAAGGAACTCAAAATGAATTCGGCACCATCCCCTGCAACTCTGCTTCTCTTTCTGGGGCCCTATCTGTTAATAGCATCATTTTCCTAAACAATCCCCAGACTTCTAGGTTATCTTTTATTCTCCCTTGACCCTAAATTCTTTAGTCTGCCATCAAAATGTTTCTGATATCTGGCATCATAATCCAGGTCTCTGTAACTTCATTATCTCTCACCTAGATTACAGCAATTGCCTCCTATAAAAAAGTGCCTCCAGGACTAGCACTGGCAAACGAATCTCCAAAGGGAGAGAAGAGCTGGGTCAACAAGCCTGACTGCCCCCAGCACTAACCTTACATTTGGAAGGTGCTGCTTCCTATTTAAAGTTAGCCAAAGTGTGAAAAACAACTCTGCCCTTTTTATGTACGCAGGACTGAACACTCAAGTCTTTACTAAAGGTCGGTGGTTACAAAAGGGAGGTAAACACAGAAAAGACCATGCTAGACAATACGAACGGAACACCACTTGTCCTCCAGGCCTGCAAACCCCAAGAAGGGCCCCAAGACCTTCCTACCATGGTCCCCCACATGGTGCTCCCTCACCACCAAGGAGCACAAACTCAGAGAGCCAGCACACTCCCAAGCCGAGAAGCCGAGCCCTCTCACTAGTCTGTCTGTCACAGTTCTTGTTTCTCTACTCACAGGGATGCTGGTTCACTCGGGCAGGCCTCAGCCAAACACCACGATACAACAAAAGTCCTCCATCATTCATAAAAGAAACCCACATATACGTAAATATGAACATGTATACTTCCTTATACCAGTCTAGCCCCCCCAATTAATTCTGCATACTCCCTTCCTCCAGAATTGTTTTCTTAAGATACAGATCTCAACCTGTCACTTCCCTGTTCAAAATCTTTGTTGGTTATTCATAAACCACAGAATAAAACAAAACTCTTTAACTCTGCATGTAAGGCCCTTTACTGTTTATAGCGTATGCTCCTGGCAAACTGGTCTACCTGCCTTTTGCTGAACAAAACACGCTTCCTCCTCCCTCGCGGTTTTTATTTAGGTGTCTCTTCACAGACCCAGGAAACCCTAGTGGTGTAGCGGTTAAGAGCTATAGCGGCTCACCAAAAGGATGGCAGGAGCTTCTTGGAAATCGTGCAGGCAGTTCTACTCTGTCCCATAGGGTCGCTATGAGTCGGAATCGACGCCAACAGGTCTTGGTCCACAGACCAGAATGCTCTTCCCCAAGATTCCCACCGCTGACTCGCCCTTAAATGCTCACTTAAATACCATGTCTTCCAAACATGTCACCTGAGTAGTGCTCAGGCATTTGCAGTTCCATGAGCCCAGTGGTCACAGAGCCTACTTGTAAAAAGTAATGGATTCACAGGAATCTCTGGGCAGTGCAATGGGTTACCCAAAAGGTTGGAGGCTTGGGTCCACCTAGAGGTGCCTGGAAAGAAAGGCCTGTTGATCTACTTCTGAAAAATCAGCTATCGAAAGACCTTTAAAGCACCGTTCTACTCTGACACACATGGGGCCACCGTGAGTCAGAACCCACTCAGCAGCAACTGGTTTTTGTTGGTTAACGGATTCACAAAGGAGAGCGATGCGCTGAGACTATGTTTAATAGAAAAGGTTTACCTCTACTTTTTCAATGTTCTTAGTGGTACGTGATTTCTGAAATATGTATTACAGGATGAAGAGAAAGTAAATCATAAAACAGGTCCATTTATCCACCCAGTCTTTAGAAGACTGTTTAATCCTCTCTCTCTAACCCCAAAAGGTCATTCTGGAATCCAAATTATTCTTCTTCCTACCCAAACTCTACTCTACTTGTGAACCTGAAAAAAAGTGGCTGTTTCCATTGTTGGGATGGAACAGAATATTTTTTCCCTCTCCCCAAGTTCAACTGTGTCCTATAGGGTCGCTATGAGTCGGAATCAACTCGATGGCAATGGGTAACCAGATCACCTATCTCTGAATCACTGAAGCCTGTGTTAGCCACATCATGCACGTGGGACCATCATCACGTACGAGTCTCTGCATACGCAGCGTTCGTCTGCTGAGATTATACAGAACCACGGAGGACTCAAATGTTTGCTCACTTCTTTGAAAGCTGAGGCAAATGAAGATTACTTCACACAGTTGCCCAAGAAATAACCCATTGCCTTTGAGTAGATTCCAACTCATAGTGACCCTATACAAATTCCTTACGTGCAGAGGTAAAAATCAGGTTCAGTAATTCAAGTATGGAATACATTTTATTTTACATATCCTATTCACTCAACTAACAAATATTTATCTAATGCCTACTTTTTTTATGTGAGGTGGAAACCCTGGTGGCGTGGTGGTTAAGAGGTATGGCTGTTAACCAAAAGGTGAGCAGTATGAATCCACCAGAAGCCGCTTGGAAACTCTTATGGGGCAGTTCTACTCTGTCCTAGAGAGTCGTTATGTGTCAGAATGGGCTTGGGTTTTTTTTTTATTTTATATGTGAGGTCACTATAGGGTTGCTTTGAGTCAGAATCAACTTGATGGCCCATGGGGTTTATATACCAGGAAATCTGCTATAAAAGGCTTCTTTAAAGCGTTAAAATAAAAAACAAGGCGTCACTTTAAGGCCTAAGGTGCATGCATGATAGCCACGGTATTTCTTTTTTTTTTTTAAATTGTGCTTTAGGTGAAAGTTTACAGCTCTAGTTTCTCCTATAAAAATTTATATACACATTGTGATTTGACCCTAGTTGCTATCCCTATATACAGCACACTCCTCCTTTCCATGCAGATTTCTCGTGTCCATTCAATCAGCTCCTATCCCTTTCTGTCTTCTCATCCCACCTCTGGACAGGAGTTGCCCATTTAGTCTCGTGTATCTACTTGAACAAAGAAGCACACTCCTCACCAGTATCATTTTATGTCTTATAGTCCAGTCTATTCTTTGTCTGAAGAGTTAGCTTCGGAAATGGTTTTAGTTGTGGGTTAATAGAGAGTCCGGGGGCCATGTCTCCTGGGGTTCCTCCAGTCTCAGTCAGACCATTAAGTCTGGTCCATTGTATTTTTCAATTGCTTCACATGCATGCAAAAGCAGGACAATGAATAAGGAGGACCGAAGAATTGACGCCTTCGAATTATGGTGCGGGTGAAGAATACTAAATATACCATGGACTCCCAGAAGTATGAACAAATCTGTCTTGGAAGAAGTACAGCTAGAATGCTCCTCAGAAGCAAGGATGGCACAGTTCTACTCTGACACACACGAGGTTGCCATGAATCAGCATTAACTTTATGGTTACTTGACCACCCAGTTTCAAATTACATTTCTCAGGCTTTTGCAATTAGATCTTGTCAACGGAATATGAGCTAAAGTAATGAGTGCTGCTTTTGGTCTAGAACCTTATATGTGGGTCAACTTCCTCTGTATTCTCTTTTTTCCACTTTCTGATTAGAACTTTGGAATAGTGACATGGCTTTCACCACACAAGCAAGGATCATCTCCTGATGAGATGGCTAAGAAACAACATGGAAGGAACGTGGGTCCCTGAGTGGACCAGGGCAGCAGAATACCTCACCGACTTCAAAAGCTCTCTTTGGACTGTGTTCTGAGAGAGAAATAAACATCTCTGCTCTCTAAATGTTCTAATCTGGGGGCCACTTTGGAGCCCTGGTGGTACAGTGGTTAAGAGCTCAAGCTGGCAGTTCAAATCTACCAACCACTCCTTGGAAATCCTACAGGGCAGTTCTACTCTGTCCTATAGGGTTGCTCAGTCGGAATCGACTTAACGGTAAACGGTTTGGTTTTGGATTTTTGTTATTGCAACTTGGCCACTCTTTTAGGCCGCATATTAAAGGCAGAGCCACCCACCAGTTCCAGACCACACACTTCTGAACAGTTAGTGGTGAGGGTGCATTACACTTTTATTTAAACAACTGTTTTTGAAGGTTTTGTTACAGCAGCTTAGTCTATACATACTATGTTCCTACCATCTAATCTGTAATTGGTTGGTTTTGGGGTGACGTAAGTGTAATTCTAGGAACAGGTACAAGACCCTACCCAATATCTATTTCCCTTTTCCTCCTTCCCAAAAGAACGTTGATGTTTTAGGTACTCACGCTTCTCCATGAGTTGTGTGCTTAGGTATTCTGACTATTGTTAGCTCTGTGCTGTTGTTAGGTGCCATCGAGTCTATCCCAACTCATAGAGACCCCATATGAAAGAGTATAACTTCCCCATAGGGTTTTCTAGTCTGTAATCTTTACGAGGGCAGATTGCCAGGTCTTTCTCCCATGGAACTGCTAGGTGGGTTCAAACCACCAACCTTTCAGTAAGCAGCCGAGAGCTTAACCATTGTGCCACCAGGGCTCCTATTCCTAGCTCTAGCAAGTGGACAGCAATCAGTTTAATAAACTGCTTATGGAAATTCCTTTCCCTTTGTCAGCAAGTAATCAGCTTAGAGGTGGGCATACAACCCGACCCAGTTCTAGCCAATGATTTGTGAGGTAAGGTCTGCTGGAGTACTCCTTCTAGTATACTAGAAGCCTGGTGTTTTCTCCCTGCTGTCTGGATATGACACCTGCAAGCGATTCAGGCATTTTGCTACCAGCCTAAGGATACAGCTAACACAAAGGAGGGCTCCCCCCGACCAGGTGTTTAATATGATACAGCGTTTTTTGTTCTGCAGCTGATAGCATCCTAATTAATAAAGTATAAAAAGGGTCCCCAAATAATGTAACATACTAAATAAACCAACCTTAGAAGTGAAACACAAATAATTACTCCCATCCCAATCACAAACTGAAAGAAACATATTTTAATTACTGTCTCCCAAGCAAAATCAAAGAGCACTAGAACCTCCACATACAGAAGAAAATTCAGCTATGTTAAGGTAGTATTCTCCATTTACTTTACTCTTACTTTAAAACAACTGTGATGTAGTGAATTACCATTATATGGCCCTTCTAGCCATGGTCTTGTATGACTGGATGGAACTAAGCAAGTAAGGTGCTTGGGGCCCACCAAGAGAACTGGACAGTTTTCTAATGCAAATAAGGTGTGTGGAACCCTTAAAGGGTGGAACTATGCAAATAAGGTGTATGGAATACTAACGAGAGGATTAGTCAATTTTGCCAGCACTTAACGGTGTTGCACCACACAGGGACTCCTAAACATTCTTTACTGTCATCGAAATTCCAAATCTGTACCATATTTTTATGCAAATAACATGCACCTTTTACATTTGTTTGCCAACCATACCCGCTCCCCCCGAGGTATTTTCATAAGTGCGCTATGCTAATTTTTTTAGTGACATGTAAAAAAAAAAAATTGGCACAGCACCACTTGTGAAAATATCTCGGCGGGGGGGGCTCAGTTGGCAAACAAATGTAGAAAGTGCACATTTGTGTAAAAATACAGTATAGCCATTGCCTCGGATAAGCAGGACTCCACAGAGTACAAAGGAAGAGTACTGGTGGTACAGTGATTAAGCACTCAGCTGCTAACCAAAAGGTTGGTGGTTCGAACCCACCAGCTGCTCCTTGGAGAAAGGTGTGAGAGTCTGCTTCCGTAAAGATTACAACTTCTATGAGGCAGTTCTATCCTGTCCTATAGGGTCATTATGAGTTGGAATTGACTAGACAGCAACGGGTTATAGAGTACAAGCAGCAAAAAACAGCGTTCACTCAGAAGCCCGTTCATTCCTTGTCCTGGATGAAATCTGTTCCAAAGCTTTTCCAGTCACTCTCGAAAAATTAAATGTCCTCTGGTGACTTCTAGTCCAAAAAAGTTGTATTTCAGGGGGTAAAATGTCCAGTTGCAAATTCCGAATTTCAAAGTTAAAGTTTCTCCTCTCTCCCAGCCCAGGCTGCTCCACACATGGTAGGCTACTACTTCTCTCTTGAATCTGTTAGCTCCTTCCTTCAATTCACTACCCACAGTGTCCGCCTCTTGATGGGATCCCTTCATGGGCTCCACAGAGATGGTCTGCAGCTCCTGGGGCTGCAGCGTCTCCTCCAGGTGATTCAGTTAATTATGTAGAATACCCACTGCCCTCCAGCATCTGCATCTAATGGGCACACCTCCAGTCTCTCATTTCAAGGTCACATGATCCCCGGCAGGAAGGGATTTTGGGTGGGGCCACTATGAAAAAGACTACCAGGCCCTCTCCAGGTGCATGGAAAACAGACACCTCTGCCTTGTTATTACTGGGAGCACTGCTACCTTCTGTTGTTCTGCGACCAGACAGGCAAGTAGCCCAGCGAGTGTTTAACTTCTAAGCTTTTCGAACCCAGGTTCTGTGTCCCCACAAGCTCCAGAGGGCACAGATCAAAATCAGTCTCCATCAAACCCCTCAAGCAGCTTGCGGTGAGATGGAAGCATTGCTTTCCTTCCTACCTGCCCAGCTCCCTGGCTTAGCCTCTTCAACTCCAACCACAGCTTCAAGGTACTGGGCTGAGAGGCTGCAGACCCCAGCTTAGGAATGTGAAGTCCTTGCCATCTATTGTCTTATTTGTAATTTTGGGAGGCCTCAGTCAAAGCTGAGACAGAATGAAATCTATTTCAATATCCTGAATCACTTGTTTGCCCCTTCATCCAAGGTATTTTTCTCCCTTCTCCTACTTTCTCTTTCTCTTTCTCTAAAGGGTCTAACAGACTCAATCCTTCTGCTTCCACAAACATTTTCCGTTGCCTTTAAGAATGTTCTTTTTCAACTCACAACACACACACACACACACCTTTTTATTTGGTCATTACCATTGTTCCTATGTCTTTCCCTCATACCACTGCCAAACCTACTGAATCAACCAACTCTACACTCATCACCTCTGTTTCTTCATCAACATGACCTGGCAAACCACTGCAAACACCTCCCCCAGAAGTCCCCGAAATAGAACTCTTAAGTCACCTGTGACCTTCTAGAGCAGCACGGTCTAACAGAACGTTTTGTGGCAGTGGAAACGTTCTATATCTGCACTAAGACTAGCCACCAGCCAAAAAGAGATATTCGGTGCCTGAAATGTGGCTAATGTCCCTGAGAAATTGTTTTTTTAATTGGATTCCATTTTAATTGGATTCCATTTTAATTAACTTTAATTTAAGCAGTCACACACATCTAGTGGCTACTGTACTGGAAGTCTGTTCCCAGTTCTCTGTCAACCATAATGCTACACCGTGTGGTACTGCTATTGTTCTTAGAGGAAATCTTTTTTTTAACTGTAAGCTCTAGGAGACTATTTTTAAAAAGAATGTGCAGAATTTAAATCAGTGGGCTAGAGAATGAGGCCAGTCTGGGCTGGGAAAATAACCTGAGCATATGCAGAGAGTAACTGGTCGGCAAGCGGTGTGTGCGCTGGAAGGAGAGGGAGGTGTGAAGAGAAGGACCAGAGGGGGCAGAGTAGGGCAGGGATGTGATGGGGAGGGGTAGAGACTGGACAGGACAGAAGGTGACAGATTATAAGATCACTGACAACTAGAGAAAAAAATTCATGGAAGTAAAAATTTAGAGCAGAGAACATACATACGGATGAAAAGCAAAGACTTGAATAAAGCCATATAGCATTTTGTGGCAGAGCAGCAATATTTCAAGCATTTAACAAAAAGCTTCAATTTTTTATATTGTTATAAATAGACATATAAAAAACTCGTTGCCATCACGTCAACTCTGACTCACAGCAACCCTGTAGGGCAGAACAGAACTGCCCCATAGCTTACAAGACTTTAATATTTACAAAAGCAGACTCACATTTTTCTTCTGTGGGGTGACTGGTGAATTCAAAAGGCAGACCTTTCGGTTAGCAGCCAGGTGCTTAACCACTGTACCACCAGGCTCCTTGCAAAAATATATGTAACATTTGCCAATTTGACATTTCTCAGGTGTACAACTTAGTGGTATCAATTACATTAATCATGTTGTACAGCCATCACCCTCCACCCTTTACTGATGCCAAATTTCCCATCACCATAAATAGAAACACACTGTTTCCCAAACAAGGGCTCCTTCTCTCCTCCTCACTACTGTCCAGTAATAAACGCTGGTGTCTATACATTTGCCTATTTTTGTCATATAAGTGAGATCATACAATATTTGTCCTTTTGTGTCTGACTGATTTCAGTCAGCATAATGTTTCCAAGGTTCATCCATGGTGTAGCATGTATGAAGGCTCCATTTCTCTTTATGGCTGAGCAGTACTCCACTGCATAGATGTACCACATTTTGTTTACCCATTCAATTTGGGATGTTTCCACCTTTTGGCTCTTGTGAATAGTGCTGCAATGAATGTTGGTATACATGTGCCTGCGTCACTGCTTTCAAGTTCCTTGGTATATGCCTAGGAGCAGAATTGCTGGCTCATATGTAAAAGCTTCAATGTTTTAAGAAAATTATTCTGGCAATGATGGGCAGGAAAGATTAGAAGGGAAAACACTGAAGGTACTGAAGACAATGAGGATAATCCAAGAGTAAAAGTGTGACCCGCGACCAATGATAGGGACAGCCCAGGACCCGGCAGCGTTTTGTTCCATTGTGCATGGGGTCCCCACAAGTCCGAGGCCAACTCAGCAACAGCAAACAATAACAAGGTGACAAAGGATTTCTACAAGGAGGTTTTCAAACATTTTTAGCTGTAGATTCTCAATTTATAAATACATAAATGTGGTATTTCACTAGAATAAAATCATCTTTAAGCGGGTAAGACTATATATTACGAAGGCAATCAATACAAACAAAACTGTTTTAAAAGCCAGGCCTTTTTCCAAACATGAGTTAGTGTGTGGTACAAGTTAATATTTTGGTGGTATCTAATGTGTAAAATTATGTACATAAGGCATTTGTTTCCCATTACCGTTTTTGAAATGGTTTAAAATATACTAAACAAACAAACAAAAAATCAGAATAAATGCTTAGACTCCCTGAAGCACTTCTGCAGCCCCTCAAGGATCTATGGACGACGGTGTGAAAACCATCAACCACAGGCGAGGGTCCAAGATCCCATCTCCATCACCCTGCTCCTACTGTTTTCTATAGCCCTTATCACCTTCTAACATATTACACAATCTACTTGTTAATTATACTATACTATGTCCCTGCCCGTGAAGGCAGGGGCTTTGTTTTGTTCACAGCTCCATCCAGTTGCAAAACAGTTGCCTGGCACACAGTTGGTGCTCAATAAATATTTGTTGTATGAATGAACAACTAAAATATGTATCATTCTAGCCTTCCCCCTTGCTTACCAGTGTTGCTTCACTTCCAGTGAAAACTGTCTCAGCCTCTCTACTTCATACTTCACCATTACTAACCTACACCCACCTACCCCTTGCTGTTTCAGGCCTTCTCCCCAGGTAGGCTTGGGGAGATCCTCTACACTGCCAGAGGATCCTTTTTAAACACTTTTCTAGAATGTTTCACTTTTTTTCCTAAAACTTTCAGTGTTTGTGTCTATTCCATCCATGAAAGGGTACACGCTCTTCAAAGGCCCTTATTTAGCTACAAAACTTTGTGTAATACCAGGCACTTACTTACCACCACCAATTGCTATCAATTGCAACTCAGGGAGACTCCATTTGTGTTAGAGTAGAACTGTGCTCCACGGGGTTTGCAAAGGCTGATTCTTCAGAAGTAGACGGCCAGGCCTTTCTTTTGAGGTGCCTCTGGGTAGACTTAAACCTCCAACCTCTCTATTGGCAGTTGAGTATCTTAACCATTTGCACTACCCAGGGGCTCCCACCTGGCACATATTACATGCTTAAGTAAACATGCTGAGATGACAGAACTGAACGGATAAACTGGAGACATCTTACAAAGGAAGAATCAATGGGACTTGAGAACCTGGGATAGAGAGAAGAGAGACAAGACGAATGCAAATTTCCTAACCTGAGAAAATGAAAAGAACTAGTAATGCTGTTACCAAAAATACACCCACTCCTCACTTACCGATTGTCTTGTTATAAGACATTTCACACTTATGACAACTATCCGACTATTTTGTGCATTAATGACGTACATGTGGCAGTAACATGGAATCAGTCTTCGACTCATGGCGACCCCATGTACAACAGAATCAAACCGTTGTGACCCATAGGGAATAGGTGAAACTAAAAAGGAGAATTGGTTAACAATTTGTTTAGGAAGCACTAAGCCCTCCCTTTCCCCACCCCCAATTTCTTCAGCTCTGAACAGCCTAGCAACTGGCCTCCCTCATCCTGAAATAGGACTGGAGATTTATTTTAGAGAAGGTCAAACAGAAGGTATCAGGAATAGAAGATCTGTCATAAATGTGGAGGTGTAATACTGAAAATGGGGATTCAAAACTTTACGTGCTGAATACTAAGATCTCCCCAGACTTTCTTCCTGACTGGGCTTCCTGTTGTTGGCAGCCAGGACTACAACTATCCACTGGAAGAGTCTTCTGTGGGGAATTTGACAAAGCTAGGAGAAAAGACTGGTATCAGGGGTTCACCAACAAAAAAGATTATCCTACAGTGAAGTCCACACTTGACCAGCCTCACACGCACATGCGCGCACACACGCACACTCAGTCTAGTCAGCTCTAACGGTGCTCTCGTTTCTCTCTTTCTCATGGATGGATGGATGGGCGGACGGATGGTAGACAGAAAAATCAGAGGACAAGATCCAAATAATAAGGATCCCAAAAAGAAAGAAGAGAGAAAACAAAAGGGAAGTGATAACTCAAGACGATTTCCCCAAAATGAAGACTGAAAGAGCACACAAAAACCTACACGATGGATGAAAATAAACCCACGCAAATTTCACTGTGAAGTTTCAGAACCCGAGGAAAAGAGAAAATTTTATAATCTCAGAGAGAGAGGAAAGGGGAAAAAAGATATCATACAAAGCATCAAAGACCCAGATTGTAAAAGATTTTTCTGTTCTGAAAGCTACAAGACAATGCAACAATGACTTCAATACTCTCAGGGAAAAAATTCTTTCCAACCTAGAATTCTAAACCTAACCAAACCATCAACCTAGCATGAACAATAATAAAATTATCTCTGGACATGAAATCCCATTTGTCCAGGACCCTCTCCCCTATATGCTCCAACTGACCATCAGTCTCTGAAAAATTTCTGCACGTTCTCCTCTCTCCCGTTCCCCCTTAACCCCACCTCAAGTGACACCTCCACCTTGGAACAGTCCTCAGCCAGGAAATGGGACCATTCTCTCCCAGGAGGGCAGCGTTTGGAAAACTGCATTTTATTCATCTTTGTAAATTCCGCTAAACACAGCAGAATGTGCAGCGTATTACATTATTGAATAAAAGTCACTGAAATTCAACTCTGAATTTCAGAGTTGGAACAGAATGGGATAGAACAAGTAAGTCTGGAGTGGCTGTGTAAAGCTCAACACATTCATGGAACCTGAACTCAATCTGAAGTCACTCAAAGCTTGTATGTCGTGACCTAAAACTACTGAACTATACAAACAGAATTATTTGTAAAATAAAAAAAAATTAAATTCTATTAAAAAACAAACAACATAGAAATAACACAACTTTAAAATAACAATATGACATTGGTATGTATACTGCTCTCTAAATTTAAACAGAAATTTGCAAAATAAATTTATGTTTTTAAATCAGAATGCCAACAAATCACAGTTACACTACCATGTGTGAAATAAATCAGGTTATGTAACCTTAATTAAATTGTGTTAATTATGGCAATAACAGACTAATGGCTATGCGTATCAAATCAAGTACTGTTTTATAGAAGTCAGGTGTATAAACACATATATACGCACATACAGATACACAGAGACACAGTAAAGCTTTAAAGTCTTTTGAAGAAAAATAGGATAGGCTTCTTCAGCTTTCCTCTGAAAAACCAAAAACCAAACCCACTGCTATCGAGTCAACTCCAACCCACAGCAACCCTCTAGGGGAGAGCAGAACTGCCCCACAGGGTTTCCAAGGAGCCTCTGGTGGATTTAAACTGCAGGTCTTTTGGCTAAATGCTTAACCACTGAGCCACCAGGGCTCCTTTCTCTGAAGGGTAGGTAATATAGAAATAATTGGGGGGAATAAAAAAATTACTAATCATCAATGCCTAATAAAGCAAAAGGCTGATGAACATTGCTAAAAACACAACTCCTAACTTCAGCGTTGATCCTGCCTACAGGCACCAGGCAGAGCAGTCAACATTTATTCAGCATCTGCTGTACGTTAAGAGAGTACTATAGTGATACCTTCCACAGTCAGAACTGAGAAAAACTGTGAAGCAGGTAAAACGTCTGAGGAGACGCTCCCTGGTCCTCCTCTGCTTCCTTCCTGTCCTTCAGCGGTCTTTCTCT
Organism: Elephas maximus indicus; assembly: GCF_024166365.1. Taxonomy (NCBI): domain Eukaryota; kingdom Metazoa; phylum Chordata; class Mammalia; order Proboscidea; family Elephantidae; genus Elephas; species Elephas maximus. The sequence continues at coordinate 39,119,092 of NC_064832.1, forward strand.
CCACTCTTCAGATCCCTTCCTCACTTTACTCAGTTTTCTGCCTTATTTCAAGAGTTTCTGTAGTTAGAAAACCAGCTGACATGCATCATACTATCCATTTGGTTTTTTTGCTATCTTTCTAATAAGTTTTCTACTAAAACAAAATTACCAGAAACCTGGCAAGAAAGAAACAGGTGGTACCTATGGCACATATGTATCCTGCGAGATACAGATGTAGCAGCCTGGCAGTTTGCCTGCCTTTCTGATACCATATAAAACAAAAATGTGGGCTCTGTATAAACAAAAATTAATTTTGAATTCCTCTCTTGGCAGAAATTTGACTATAAAAATTCATATCTTTTTTTGAATGTTATTCTGCTTTAGCTGAAAGCTTACAGAGCAAATTAGTTTCTCATTACAAAAATTCACACAAAAATTGTTTTGTGATAATGGTGGCAATCCCCACATTGTGTCAACACTCTCCCCCTCTCTACCCTGGGTTCCCCGTTTCCATGCATCCAGTTTTCCTGTCCCTTCCTACCTTTTCATGTTGGCTTTTGGGCAAGTGTTACCCATTTGGTCTCGTATACTTGATTGTACTAAGAAGCACATTCCTCACTTGTGTTACTGTTTGTTTTATATGCCTGTCTAATCTTCCCCACAGCAGGCAGCCAGCCCATTCAAAATGAGCCTCTAGATGGGTAGACGGATAATAAAACCAAACCACTGCCGTAGAGTCGTTTCCGACTCATAGCAACCCTATAGGACAGAGTAGAGCTGCCCCATTAGTTTCCAAGGAGTGCGTGGTGGATTTGAACTGCTAACCTTCTGGTTAGCAGTCTGCGCTCTTAACCACTATAGCACCAGGGTTTCCAGGCAGATGGATAGATACATGATAAATCAAGGGTGGTAAAACGTTAACGGTAGAATCTAAAGGATGGGAATAAGAATGTTCACTATGAAATTCTTTCAAATTTTCTGTGTTTGAAAGTGTTTATAATAAAATTTTACAAAAACAGAAACCTCTGAACTGTGAAAAATGACAAGCCCAGTAATCAGCTTACAAAGGAAGGTAACTATGCTGGAACTCACAGCTAAGCGATGAGACAAGTAAAATTTTTTTGCTAGAATCAGAGCCTAATGTGTAATTTCAGTCTTGCTTTCTCTGAATTTCTTTCTTTTTCTCCTTTTCACACTTGTTTCTCCTCCTTCCTGTCCGCATGTCTCAAGCTTCACATCAACCTATCCTCTTACCTTTCTCTCAAGCGCCCACGCGCGTGCACACACACAGCCTTTTCTCTGCCTCACAGTCCAAATCTAAAACTTCTAAATCTAATTTTTCTCATGTCACTGGCCACAGTATGCAAAAAAAAAAAATGACATGCAAAGTGTTTTGTATTTCTCTAGCTAAGGAGAAAAACAAACTATACATACATACTATGTCATAGAATTTTGTCCCCCCAAAAATATGTGTCAACTTGGTTAGGCCATGATTCCCAGTATTGTGTGGTTGTCCTCCATTTTGTGATTGTAATTTGTAAAAAGATTAGGGTGGGATTGTAACACCACCCTCACTCAGGTCACCTCCCTGATCCAAGGTAAAGGGAGTTTCCTGAGGGTGTGGCCTGCACCACCTTTTGTCTCTCAAAAGATAAAACCAAAGGGAAGCAAGCAGAGGGTTGGGTACCTCATACCACCAAGAAAGCAGCACCAGGAGCAGAGCGTGTCCTTTGGACACGGGATACCTGCACCTGAGAAGCTCCTCGACCAGGGGAAGCCTGAGGACAAGGACCTTCCTCCAGAGCCGACAGAGAAAACCTTCCCCTGGAGCTGATGTGCTAAATTTGGACTTGTAACCTACCAGACCGTGAGAAAATAAATTTCTCATTGTTAAAGCCATCCACCTGTGGTATTTCTGTTACGGCAGCACCAGATGACAATGACACATGCGCACGCTCACACACACACACAAACTATACATTGATTCAGGGGCAGAAACATGAACTGAAAGAAGCTAAATATTCTTCTAAGGATCACAGCCTCTCTCCCTATAGGCTTCAGTTAGGAAATGTGCAGCTCCAGGAACTGTGGCAGCCATTTCCCCATAATAAGGGAAAGCTGCTCTATGACAAACCCTGGTGGTGTAGTGGTTAAGTGCTATGGCTGCTAACCAAGAGGTCGGCAGTTCAAATCCACCAGGCGCTCCTTGGAAACTCTATGGGGCAGCTCTACTCTGTCCTATAGGGTCACTATGAGTCGGAATCAAATCGATGGCAGTGAGTTTGGGGTTTGGGCTCTATGACAAAGCCAAACACAGAGATGGGCAGAGCCAAGGGAATCACAGAGAAAGAGATAAGACCAGAAGCCACAGATGTCTATCAAATGACACCTGGAACCTGCCCTTCCTCTGCACTTTTGGGTAACAATTCCTTTTAATGTTTAAGCCCATATACCTTGAGTTTTCTGTTACTTGCAACCAAACTATATTACTACCTAACAAAACTGCCACATAGGCAAAGGGAACTCAGTGGAAAGGTAGGAGCCGCCATCTTACATTGGTGCCACTGCCATTTACAGCTGGATTCCTAGGTGCTATCTCTGACTAGCATCTCTACTTCCTATTGCCCCTCCCCACCCCCTCTATAATTTTCAGATTGATCATTCTAAGAGCCCACTGCCATGACTCCTCCCACTGCCCCAAATACTTATAGACCTATTAATACTTAGCAGGAAAAAAAAAACACTAAAATCTCACCTTTTAAAAAGTTTTTGATTGGCTTTACTGAAGTATAATTACATACAATAAAAATCTCCAATTTTAAGTATAAAAATGGATGAGTTTTGACAAATATACCATCATGTAACACCACCAAAATCATGTCAAATACTACCATCACCTCAAAAATTTCCCTCAGGCCCATTTGCAAGCAATTACAACTCTTAGCCCCCAGCAACAAACGATCTATTTCCTTTGACTAGTTTTGCCTTTACTAGAATTTCATATAAATGGAATAACATAATGCAGTAAGCCCTTCCTGTTGGGTTTCTTTCACTTACGTATGAGTTGATCATTCTTTTTTACTGCTGAGTAGTATTCATTGGTATAAATATATCGTAGTTTGTTTATCCATTTTTAGTTAGTTAATGAACATTTGGGATGCTTCCAGTTTTTGACTACTATGATTAAGCTGTTACAAACAAATCAGGTACAGATCTTAGTGTGGCCATGTGGTTTCATTTCTCTCAGTTAAATACCTACGAATAGCAATGCTGGTCAAATGCTAAGTATATGTTTAACTTTATAATAAAGTGCCAGTTTCCCAAAATAGCTGTGACATTTTACACATCTCACAAGAGAATTCCAGTTGCTCAACACCCTCACCAACACTTGGTATGGTCGGTCTTTATTATATCCATTCAAGTGGGTGTGTAGTGATACCTCAGTATGGTTTTATTTTGCGTTTCCTTAATGACTAACAAGATTGAACATCTTTTCCTGTGCTTCTTGCCATTCACAAATCTTCTTTAGCAAACTTGCTATTCATACCTTTTGCTCTTTTTTTTAAATTGAACTGTTTATCTTCTTCTTATTGAATAGTAAGAGTTGTTTATATATCCCAGCTACAAGTTCTTTATCAAATATATCCTTTGCAAATACTTTCTCTTAGCCTGCTGCTTCTCTCATTTGGTTTTCACTGTCTTTTGAAAAGGCAGATTTCATTTCGATTAAGCACATTTTTTAACATATTTTTAATGCTTCCTGTTTTTTGTCTTAAGAATTCTTTGCTTAACCCAAGGGTCACTAAAGTATCCCCCCTGTAAAATTCTCAGGAATTTTATAATTTTAGCTCTTAAATTTAGGTCTATAGCCCATTTATTTGCATATGAATTTCCAATTCTTGCAGCAACCAGTATTAAATAACTTTCATTGAATTTCCTTAGCAACTTTTTAAAAATAAGTAAATAGAACATATAGATGTGGGTCTATTTCTTCACCATGTGTTCTATTTTATTGTCATCGCTAAGTGGTGTTGAGTAGATTTCAACTCACAGAGACCCCATGTGACAGAGCAGAACTATCTTACTGAGTTTTCAGGGTCACTATGAGTTGGAATCGACTCAGCAGCAGAGAGTGTTTTTTTTTTTTTTTTTTAAATCTTTACTGGAGCAGATGACCAGGTCTTTCTCTCGTGGACAGGTTGGGTGGATTAGAATCGCCAACCTTTCCGTTAGCAGTTGAGCATTTAACCGTTGGGCCACAAGGACTCCTGATTCTATTTTACTGATCTATATTCTACCGTTACACCAATACTACACTATCTTGATCTGTGAGGCCTTATAATAATAAGTCTTGATATCAACTAGTGTGATTTTGCTCTTCAAAATCTTCAATTTTGTTCTTCATTTTCAAAATTGTTTAAGCCAGTCCAGGTTGTTTGCATCTCCATATTAATTTTAGATTCCACTTGTCAAATTCCTTAAAAAATACAGCAAACAAAAAACACTAAAAAGCCTGCTGAAAGACCGATTGTGCTTTCACTGAATCTATAGCTCAATCTGAAGAAAGGTGACATCTTACAATTATTAAGTTTTCCAATCCATGAGCGTGGTATACTTCTCCACTTGTTAACGTGTTAATTTTTCTCAGTAATCTTTTGTAATATTCAGTGCACAGGTTTTACAGTTTTTAAAGATCCATCACTAAATATTTGCTGTAGATTGAATTGTGTTCCCCCCACCCAAAATATGTGTTGGAATCCTAGCTCTTATACCGTGGATGTAATCCTGCTTGGAAAAATGGTTTTCTTTGTTATGGTAATTAGGTAGGTTCTAATCTGATCACTTCTGAGGAAGACAGATGCCATTTGAGAATCACCAAGGAACGCCCAGGGCTACCAACAAAGAAGGAATCCACATAACCAAGACCCTGGTTTGGACTTTTTCCTCTAGAACCATGGGAAAACAACTTTCTGTTCTTCGAAGCCACCCACTCGTGGTATTTGTGTTACAGCAGCACTAGGTAACTAAGACAGTATTTCATAATTTTTTGCTTTCGTAGATATTTTTATTTTAATTTCCAATTATTTACTGCTGATATATAGGCGCAGTTTGAACCCACCCAGCAGCTCCACAGAAGAAAGGCCTGGCAAACTGCTTCTGTAAAGATAAAAAAACCAAACCCACTGCCATCAAGTTGATTCCAACTCACAGCGACTCCACAGGACAAAGCAGAACTGCCCCACAAGGTTTTCAGGGCTATAACTGTTTCTCCCAACAATCTAGCCCTACAATGTCTTGGTTTCTGGAACATTTTCACATGGGTATGCCACTCGGTTGGCCATCCTAATTAATCGACTGACAGAGGCTGAGGCTAAATCCATTTAATTCATCACATATAGCATGTAACGAAGGCTACTACAGGACTCCAAGTAGTAGGATGAGGCAAACCTACAAAACTGACTTTAACTGTACTAACTTAGGGTCACTATGACTCGATGGCAACAGGTTTGGGTTTTTTGTTTGTTTGTTTACATAGGGTCCTGAACTCAGCCACATGTGAGTAAGTCCCAGTTGGGAAGAGGGGGCAGAAGAGGTGACCAGTGGGTTCTATTTCAGACATCCAGGATGTAGTCTAAGGGCAGGATGTTCATTAGGACCTACACAAAGGAGTTTAGACTGACCTGCTAATCTCTGCATTGAAAATAATTACAGGGAATAACCAATGGGCCAAAAAGCAGCCCATATATCCAGTGGAGAAACATTCCATGGTCCAATCTCTTCTACATATACACATAACATGAAGGGATACAAGTCGTTTCAGTTTGAGACCTGTTAAGCTTGATTTGGATCACTGTTACATTGGTTTGTTATGTGACATGGGCAGTGTCACTGAGTAGTCGCAGCCCCAGTCACCATACATGGCATAATCCAAGGCTCTTTGGGCTTAAGGAAAAAACACATATATTCATATCTGGAAGATTGAGACAAAGTCATACCAGACAGCGTGTTTGTAAATGTACAAGGAGGTCCATGTTCTGGAGCTCCTGCTGATGGCAACAGGCACAGCAGAATAGTTCTGGACTGTCCATGCCCACATGAGTTTTTCTGTTTTCATAATACATGGACAGGGATGCCACCAATGGGTCAGATTGCCAGTTGCCCCTTCACTCAGGCAGGCCACCTGACTATTTTGCCAGGCTGTGGTGCTAGATCTAGGGGTGAAAAAGAGAATTAATTGCTCCCTCTCCTCAACCTCCAAGAATTAATATTTCCCCTCTCTAGGTGCCAGGATGGTCGCGCTCTCTCCATAGCCACAAAGCTACTCCACTAGCTATACCTTCACCTTTTTTCCAATCAGTAACTCTGGGATTTATCCTACAGTTCAAAATATCTTGGAATTACCGTTATGATTTCCTCTTTGACCTTTGGATTATTTAGACATTTGTTTTTTAGTTTCCAAATATTTGGGAAGTTTCCAGATTCTCTTTTTCTAATTTCTCTTCTGGTCAGAGAATATTTTTTGCATAAATTATTTCAAATGCATTGTGCAATAATAATGCCCCCCCCCCAAAAGATGTCCACATCCTTATCCCCAGAACCTGTGATTTTTACCTTACGTGGCAAAAGGGAATTAAGATTCTGAGTGGAATTAAGGTTTCTAATCAGCTAACCCTGGGATGAGGAGATTATCCTGGATTATGCAGGTAGGCTCAATGTAATCACAAGGGCCCTTGTAAGTGGAAAAGGGAAGCAAAAGAGAGAAAACCAGAGAGATGGCAGCATGAGAGAGACTGAGCCTGATGCTGCCGGCTTTGAAGATAGAGGAATGGGGGCCATGAGCTGCGAGTGTGAGCAGCCTCTAGAAGCTGAAAAAGGAGAAGAAAGAGATTCTCCCCCAAAGCAACACAGACTTGCCAACACTGATTTCAGTCCAATGAAACCCATTTCAAACTTCTGACCTCCAGAACTATAAGACAATAAATTTGTGTTGTTTTAAACCACTAAGTTTGTGGTAATTTGTTACAGCAGCAACAGAAAACAAATACATTAAATTTACTGAGAATTGTTTATCACCCCAACAATGGTCTATCTTGGGAAATACACTTCATAAGCACTGTGCTGTTGTTGGTGGAGTGTTCTACAAATATCAATTAGGACAGACTGGTTAACAGTGATGTTCTTCAATTCTTAATATCCCTACTGATTTTTCTGTCCACATGATGTTGAAATATCCAAATATAATTGTGGACTTGTCTATTTCTCCTTTCAGATCTATCAGTTTTTGCTTCATGTATTTTAAACCTGTCATTAGCTTTAGAATTATTAGGTCTTCTTGATGAACTAACCCTTTTGATCACATACAATGTCCCCTCCTTAGCCCTGATAATAGTTCTTGTAATGAAATCTACTTTGTCTGCTATTACTATAATAACTACAGTTTTTTGTGGATTAATATTTGCATTTGCATATCTTTGCCAATCCTTTTATGTTTAACATAACTGTATTTTATATTTAAGGTGGATTTCCCGTAGACAGCAATTAGGTTGTGCTTATTTATCCATTCTAACAATCAATTCAAAAGGGAGAGCTCAGTTTACATTTAATGTGATTATCAATATATTTGAGCATAAATCTAGCAACTTGTTATTTATTTCATACTGGTGTCTTTTTTTTTTTCCTTGTCTCGTTTTGGATAAACTGTGTACTTTTTACTATTCGATTTTATCTCCATTACTGGCTTATTGGCTGTATGTTTTTGTATTTTAGTAGTTTCTTTTTTTTAAGTGATATCTCTAGAGTTTACGATATCTTTAATCTATCACAGTATATACTCAATAATACCATTTCTTTTTATGTAGTGTAAGAATCTTACAATGATATACATCCATTCCTTTCACCCCATCTTTTGTGGTACTGTCATCTTACATTTTATATTCAAATATGTTACAAACCCCACATTATTAATTTTGCTGTAGACAGTAAACTATCCTTTAAATTTTTGAAAATAATATCAGAAAAAAAAGTATTTTGTATTTACCCATATATTGACCATTTCTTGTACTCTTCATTCTTCTCTGCACTTCCATATTTTCATCTGGTACCATTTCTCTTCTGCCTGAAGAAAAAGCCTGAAGAGCTCCCTTTAATTAATATTTCTTTCACCGCAGTTCTCCTTGGGATGAATTTTCCCAGTTTTTGTTCATCTGAAAGTTTTTATTTCACCTTCATTGTTAAAAGGTCTATTTTTGCTGAGCATATAATTCTAGGCTGATAGTTTTGTTTGTTTTTCCCCAGCACTTTAAAAGGTATCACTGTATTATACTCTGGCTGGCATTCTTATCTTTGTTCTATACATAATTTGTGTTTCTCCCCTGGTTTCTTTTAAGATTTTCTCTTTACCAATGGTTTTCAGCAAGTTGATTATGATACGCCTTGGTGTCATTTTCTTCATGATTTTTCTGCTTGGGAGTTCACTGAGCTTCTCGGATCTGTGCATTCATACTTTTCATTAAATTTTGAAAAATTGTGGCCATTATTTCTTGAAGTGCTTTTTCTGCCTTTCCCTTCTTTTTCCCCTTTTAGGACGCCAATTATATTCATGTTAGAAACTTGATATTTTTCTCCTGCCTATTTATGGATTGTATTTTCCTGGTTTTGTACACTTGACAATTTTTTTTTTTAAGTTTTATTTTGGTATAATTTTAGTCTTATAGAGAAGTTGCAAAAAATAGTCCACAGAGATCCCATAGTCTTTACCCAGCTTCCTCTACTGTTAACACTGTACATAACCATGGTACAATTAGTAAAACTAAGAAATTAACATTGATACAATACTATTAACTATAGACTTCAATTGGATTTCCCTAGTTTTTATACTAATGTCCTTTTCCTATCCCAGGATACGACATTCTCTGTCTCCTGAGACTCCTCCAATCTGTTAGTTTCTTTGTCTTTTCTTGTCTTTTGTGATTTTTTAAAAAAAAACTTATTTATTTTGTTGTTGTTAAGAATATACACAGCAAAATGTACACCAAATCAACAGTTTCCACATGCCCCATTTAGTGACACTGATTACATTCTTCAAATTGTGCAACCATTCTTACCCTCCTTTCTAAGTTGTTCCCCTAAACTCACTAGCCCCTAAGGTTCCTATTTAATCTTTCAAGTTGCTGTTATCAATGTGATCCCATATAGATAGTTCTTAGAAGAGCATAATGCTCTAGGCAGACCCTTTTTTACTAGATAAGCTAAACTATTGTTTGATTTTTACAAAAACTTCAGGGGATATTTTTGGCTTATTGTTTAAAAATTATCTCAAGGCAATAGTTTCAGGGGTTCATCCAACCTTTATGGCTCCAGGAAGTCTGGAGCCCATGAGATTTTGAAATTCTGTTCCGTATTTTCCCCCTTTTGGTCAGGATTATGCTATAGAATCTTTGATCGAAATGTTCAGTAACGGTAGCCAGGCACCATCCAAATCTTATGACTATCTGGTCTTATGGCAAAGGAGGCAGTTGTTCACAGAGGCAATTAGCCACACATTCCATAGCTTCCTCCTATTTCTGACTCTCCTTCTTCCTCTGTTGCTCCAGGCAAACAGAGACTAAATTGTTAAACCTTGGATGGCAGCTTGCAAGCTTTTAAGATTCCAGGCTCTATGCAATGAACTAGGAGGTAGAACAGAAACACTAGACATTTTATTAGGTCATTTAACTAGAATATCCCATGAAACCATGGCCCTAAACCTCAAAACCAAGGAACCAAATCCCATGAGGTTTTTGGTTGTACATACGCAGCCTCAGCAGCTCCTCTTTTTTGGTGGTTGTTGTTGTTGTAAACGTATCTATCACACAACTTTTGCCAATTCAACTTTTTACAGGTGTACAACTTACTGACAGCATTACAATAATCAGCTACACAGTCCTATCCTTAATCAATGTGGTATTTTCATCATCCCCGGTCATTTTTTATTGGATCCTGGACATCATACTTTGATCCTGCTGTTGGGTTCCGGTTTTGCTGTGTTCGTTTTAATACTACTGGGCTTTGTAATGAGATACAGTTAAACTGATTTGAGGCTTACTGTGAAGCTTTGTTATGGCATGTCCAGACCAGCGCTTACTTAGCCTGATTTACTGAGGCACCATCTTTCTGAGGATTTAATGTGACGTTCCACGATTACGAGGTCTTTCTACCTGGTCTGATGGGAACATGAACTATTTTCGGTGCTGTATGAGCTCTGTGGATTGTTTCACCTCCCTCTTTCTGGTGTTTCTTTCCTCAGATAATTTTCTCCCATGCACCCACAGATTAGTTCTCAGCCAAAGACTCAAGGGGATGCCTCAGCAGACCTCCAGAGCTATCTCTCTGTGTAGCTCCTGCCTCTCCAGTATTTTCCCCCACAAATTTGAGCTGTTTTGGCCTCCCCAAACTCTGACCTCTGTCTCAACTCAGCAAGACTACAAGACCATTATTTGGGTGCCCCATTCAGCACTGTGATCTGGAAACTCTCTCCAGGCAGTAAAATGGGATGGTCGTAAGGCTCACATTTCCTTTGTTTCCCCTTTTGTCTAAGGGATCACTGTCGTGTATCGACTGTCATCTGAAACCACTGTTTAAGGCAGGTAGTATCTGTTGCTCCATCCTGGCTGAAGGCAATGTGTTTTCTTGTTATCAATTAAAATTCTTTCCTCTCTCTAAAAATCTATTTGTATCTTTTATCAATTTTAAAAGAACACACTGTAACTAATGTTTGTTGTTTCGTTGAGGAAAAAATTTGTAATTGGAAGGAGAAGTGTTAGAATAATTTTTTCCTCAGTGAACAAAAACACAGAAAAAATAAAAAAGAATTTTTAGGTTACTGTGTAATAGTAAAGTTTTTATAGTTTTCAATTCTATCTCAATATTGCAGGGACTGCAAAGTTAGAAAAACAGCAAGGGAGATTTGCCCACTTCTTCTTTCATTAATAAACCCTGACTGAATATCTGATATATATATATTTTTTTAATGCTTTAGGCACTAAGGTTCATACAAAGATGCATGAAAGATCTGCGCTATCATTACTTCTAAAAGAAGTTTAAAATCTAATAGATGAGTGTAGCATAAATAATTTAACTTTACCTAAAGTAATGTCGTTTTGCTCCTTTTCAGAGAAGATAACTCTAAACCCTTAGAATGTCCTGAGAAATTGAGGTACCTTTGTTATCTAAACCACACCAGAAGGTTTGTGCTAATGAGTGGAGACTGGACAGACCAGAAAGACCACCTGGTAGCTGATATCAACTAACCTCCAAAGCCAACCCAGTCGATTCCAACTAACCTCAGCAGGCATAATTTAACTTATACTTATGCAATAACTAGTAGTCATGATCGAGGGGCCAATAAAGGCTCTGAACATGGAGGCTTCGAGAGCTTCCTGGTTGGTGAAGGGAGGCGACACGCCCTCTTTGGGATACGGAAGCTCCACGTTGGGAATCCTCCCAGACATCTCCCATGCATCTCTTCCTTATGATGGTCCTGACTTGTATTGTTTTGCTGTAATAAATCTGTAGTCATAAGTACAGTACTTTCTGGGAGTTGTTCCAGAGAATTATCAAACCCAAAGTAGTGGGAGCGAGCAAGTGAAAGTGATGGAGCCCAGGGGAGGTCCCCAAACTTGTGGCTGGCATCCTGAAGGGGTAGTGGGAAAAACCCCAAATATGTGGCCAGCAGGGCACAAATAAGGCTGTCATGTGGACTCTCGTGGCATCTGCCTATTTGGCAGTCACAAGGACAGCTTCTGAGCTCTGATCTAGCTCCATGTGAACAGGGGCAGAGAGAGAGAGAGCGGCATGGGAAGCTAGTGTGAGAGATGATTGAGCAATGGGAAAGTGGGGATTTGAGTAATCTTTAGATTTTGAGGATTAGATTTATGTTGACTCTTACCCACAAAATGAGATAAAGCTATAAAAAAAAAGACACAATTACCATACACATGAGTATAAACTAAGTATCTTTAAAAAGCTATTTCTATAAAGTGTTACAAAATTTCATGGAGGAAAGAGATCACTCAGACCATGGACTTTAAATACACCTGAATTTCCCAAGTGTTGAAATGATTTTTAAAAAGCCATTATTTCAATTCTAAAACTCCTGATACACAAACCTCAAGACAAAAGCACAGGACTACGTTTCAGGGTCTTAAACCTGACATCGTTTTATTCTCTTTGAAAACGTAGGTTGTAATTTACAATTCTCCCCCAAACAATCTATCCCCTCCACATAAAAGACTTGCTTTGCTATAAACCTATCACCTTGGATCATTTCTTTTAATATTTCCAGATTTATGTCTGCTGTGTCATAGCAGACTCATTGCTAACATTGTGAGAACTGCCAGCAGTTTTAAGATTTTCAAACTACCTATTGCCGTAAACTCTAAATCACAATCATTGTACTTTTCCTTTTATTTCATTGTCTCTCAAAGTGTATTCCATGGTCATACTGGGCAGTTTATGGGAAGGTCTGAAGGCAAGATGGCCATTTTCAGGAGGAACAGGAGAAGAAAATCCAGAAACTATTTTGTTCATATACGTTTCATAAATACAAATGCAAAATTAATTATGATTTACAAAGAAATCCTTTTATTTTCTTAATAGCCGTTACATTCTTACAGGTTCCACATGCCCTATAAAGATTTTACTGGTCAGTATACCTCAGCTATCATTCAGTTACCGATTCAGTTTGTCTCAGCTAACATTTTTATGTCATTTGCATTAACATATCCTAAATTTGAATCATTCATTACTTTCACATTGCATCGTATCTCCAGTTCATAAAATGGATCCGTGACTCAAAATGGATGACTGTTTGATGTTTACAAGTAGGGATAAAAATAGCAATGTAAAGTTCCACGAGCAAAAATAGCAAACAAAACTCCAGGGTGCATACAGAATATCCATTATGGGATTAAAGGTTATTTTACACTAAGAACAGTCATTATGAAATTGTTCACGGGATTAATAAAGCAGGATTAATTTGGCCCCATCATCTGTTTTACGATTTTTCCATACTTTTTCGTTACACTCAGAACCTAGGCAGCTATAAAGCCCTTGTCATTTTGCCAGAACACTGGCAACCCAGATTATTATAGGTGTATGGCAGGACACAGAAACCTAGGATGTTTAAGCTACCAGCCTGAAAAAGAAATCACACTCTTAGCTGCCCGCCCCCCACCCCCACAACCTACAAACTGTAAAGCTGTATTATAAAAACACATTGGTTAGATAAACTATAAGCACAGAAGATATTTTAATATTAGTTCAGACTGAAACGAACGGAGGCAATACAATGCATTTTTTAGGTAACTACATGTTATTAGGGAGCCCTGGTGGTGCAGTAGTTAAGCATTCGGCTGCGAACCAAAAGCTCAGCAGTTCGAATTCACCAGCTGCACCTTAGAAACCCTTTGGGGCAGTTCTCCACCGTCCGCTATTATGTTTATTTAAAGTGAACCTTAGTATCAATTTTTTTAATTGTAAAACTCTTTAAGATGAATGAGGCTATTGTGAATAATTTCCTGTAAAAACTCTGGTAGTTTTAAATATTTACACCTAAACTAAAAACACACGAGCACTCTTATATACAACACTGAATAGCAAATGGGATCATTTCCTACTATGTAGTTATCAAAGAAAAAAAAAAGAACAGATTGTACTATTTTTGTTTTGATGGCAATAAGATGAACAGCAACGAACTTTCAAGAGATACCTGTGAATAAACACTGCACAAATGTTTCTGTAAAATCACTTTACAGTGCAAGCATCAGTAAACATGCAAAGCACACATATGTATAAACGTCTGTGCTGTCCTTCACATTAAATAATATATTTACATAAATATGGATGACCATATTTATCACTATAATTACATATCTTTATTTTTCTTCATTTTTGTTGTGGTAAACATGTATGTAACAAGACATCTGACGTTTCAAACATCTTCACACGCACAGTTCGGTGATGTTAACTACGTTCATGTTTTTAATCATCACCCTAATCCGTCCCCACATTACACCGCCACCCTGGACAGAAGCTCAGTGTCCCCTAAGCACTGCAGTTACCCGTTTCTATTCGCGGCTTCACCTTAATCTGCTCTCATATTTAGGCCTCTGCTCCGGTCACTGCCTCTAGCTGGAATGCCCAGCCTGCTCCGCCCAGCGTCCCTCATACTCCTTAATGCCGGGTTTAACCCCAGATCCACCTTTATTTCTTACTTTGTGTAATTCTTGAGCAAATATGGCAGGTTTCTGGGGTATTCTCATTTTCTTTCCTTTTGTTAAAAAAGTTTCAGTACTTTTTTCAACTTTTTAAGATACAGGGAGCAGCCTGTCCTAGCTGGGATTCCCTAGAAAACAGAGCAAGGCAGCAAGAGGAGAGAAAGGATTAAGCGAGGAAAGGAAATGCGGTCAACAAGTACAAGGAGGTGGAGGTAAGTGGGACAGTCGTGGACTTGCAAGAATCAAGTAGTTGCTCAGAGGCCACAGGTAACCTCAGAGCAAGCAGCCTGCAGGAGAGGAGGGGAAGGGACAGCGCCATCCGTAGGAGCTCCTGCAGCTCTGGGCTCTCCCCGGGCCCTGCGAGTTAACCCGCCCCTCATTCCTCCAGCCCCCTGCTCCCAATCCCCCAGGGCAGCCCCAGGTGAAGGGTACTAAGAGGCACTGTGAATCTGCGTTGCCACCTGGAACTCCCTGCATTACTAAATGGTACAATAACCAACCTGGTGCCAGTGAGTCGAACCCAACTCATGGAGACCCCATGTGTGTCAGAGCAGAACTGTGCTCTGCAGGGTGTTCAACGGCTGATTTTTCAGAAGTAGATGGCCGGGACTTTCTTTTGAGGTGCTTCTGGGTGGACTTGAACCTCCAACCTCTAGGTTAGCAGCAAAGCGCATTAACTACGTGCACCATCCAGGGACTCCAGTAAAATAATACAAACTTGCATTTGTGTAACACTTTATGCTTTAAAAGTTTCTCCATTTGAGTCTCACAACTGTATAAAATAGGGAGAATGGCAAGTCATCATTTTAAAAATGGAAAATGAGTATCAGTGACCTTCCGATGCCATGTGCTACCTATAGGCTTCACCCCTCCATCACTGCCCACCCACCCCTCACTGCTGTCCCTCCAGATCTCTCCCCAATTAGGCTGCGTATTTTTTGAGGTAAGAAGCAAATGTTATTTTTTGGTTTCACTTGCCAAACTTTTTTTCTTTTCTGAATGCTGACAACTGGCAGCATACTTAACAGGAATGCCGTTTTAAAAGTAAACTGCCTTACATAAATTCATAAATTTAAAAAAATCCTCAGGATCATCACAGTTTTGTTTGTTTTTACAAATTAAATGACATTCACACAGGTTAATTACTAATATTACTCTAAGTAAGGCTGAGTTTTCTAGACTTTTTTTCCTAAAGACCAAAAAACAGGAAGAGATTCTCAGCAATAAGAGCCTTCTCTCACAAAGATTCCTTTATCTTTTCATTTTTCCCAAAGATCTAGAATTGACTACTCAAACTCACACTCTTCAATTTATTTCAAAAGATTTCAATAAGCCCTGGGCTGGGCTCCAAGGATACTAAAACCAAACAAGCAAGATCTGGAGATCCTAATGTGGTAATGGGGGCATTGGTAGTACAGTGGTAGAATTCCTGCCTTCCATACAGAAGACCAGGGTTCGATTCCCAGCCAATACTCCTCATGCTCAGCCACCACCCATCTGTCAATGGAGGCTTGCCTGCATGATGCTCAACAGGTTTCAACGGAGCTTCCAGACTAAGACAGATCTCCTCCTGAAAATGAGTCAATGAAAACCCTGTGGATCACAAAGGTCTGATCCACAACCAATCACAGGGATGGTGCAGGTCTGGGCAGCATTTTATTCCATCGTGTACAGGGACCATGAGTTAGGAGCCAATTCCACAGCAGCTAACAACAACAATGGGGAAACAAATGCATGTTAACAATATAATTTGGTTTTAAGTTTAAAGAAAAGGAGAATACAGTATACTATTAAAGCACATGGAGCCCTGATGGCACAGTGGTTAAGAGCTCAGCTGCTAATCAAAAGGTTGGCTGTTCAAATCCACCAGCCACTCCTTGGAAACCCTGTAGGACAGTTCTACCCTGTCCTATAGGGTCCCTATGAGTTGTAATCAACTCAGCGGTAACAGGATTAAAGCATAAAGGGCATCTAATCCTCTCTGAGAGATGTCAACATGGGTATCTTTCTCCCTATAAATTAAATAGCCAGCATTCTATAATCTAGTAAAAATGATGATTTGGAAATATTAATATAACTAATTACAAATAGCTATGTGATTTACTGACTGAATCGGAAAAAACAAACCCGTTGCCCCTGAGTCCATTCTAACTCATGGCGACCCATGTGTTGCAGAGTAGAACTGTTCCATAATTTTCTTGGCTGTAATCTTTACAGAAGCAGATCGCCAGACCTTTATTCTGTGGTACCGCTGGGTGGTCTTCAAACACCAACCTTTGGGTTACTCGTACTACCCATTAAAAAAACTCACTGCTGTCAAGTTAACTGATTCATAGCAATCCTACGGGGTGGCTATGAGTCTATGAGTTTAAGTTGCTAAACCCGGTGCTGTTGAGTTGATTCCAACTCATAACAACCCTACAGGATTGAACAGAACTGTCCCAAGGAGTGACTGGTGGATTCCAACTGCCAACCTTTTGGTTAGCAGCTGAATGCTTAACCACTGGCACCACCAGGGCTCCTAGTCAAGTGCAAACCATCTGCACTACAAGCAGTTTCAGGTTTATAGAAAAATGGTGCAGAAAGTACAGTGTGTTCCGGTATATCCCCTCCCCTCTGCACACTGTTTCTCCTATTATTAATACCTTGCAATTCGTGAAACATTTGTTACAACTGATGAATCAATATTGACATATTATTATTAACTAAAGTCCATAGTTTACATCAGGGTTCACTCCGTGCACTATACAGTCTTATGAATTTTGACAAACACATGTCACATCCACCATTATAGTATCAAGCAGAAGAGTTTCACTGCCCTAAAAATGCCCTGTGCTCTGTCTATTCACCTCCTCCCTTCCCCTAAGCCCCTAGCAACCACTGACCTTTTCACTGTCTCCAGATATTTGCCTTTTCCAGAACGGCATATTGTTGGAATCATACAGGACACAGCTTTTCAGATTGGCTTCTTTCTTAGCAATACGGATTTAAGGTTCCTCCATAGCTTGCCAATTCATTTGCTTTTTATCACTGAATAACACTCCATTGTATGAATGTACCACAGTTTATCTATTCACCTGAAGGACATCCTGGTTGCTTTAGACTCTTGTGCAGATTCTTATGTGGACATACATTTTCATCTCATTTGGGTAAATATCTAGAGGCACAACTTCTGGATTATTTGGTAAATCTATGCTTAACTTTGTAAGAAACTACCAGACTATGTTCCGAAGCCAGCTGTGCTAATTTTACATTCCTACTAGCGATGAATGAATGAATGAGAGTTCCTGTTACTCCACATCATTAGCATTTGGTGTTGTCAGTATTGTGCATTTTAGCCATCCTAACAGTTGTATAAGGAGCCCTCGTTACACAATGGTTAGAGCACTCGACTGCTAACCAAAAGGTGGGCAGTTTGAACACACTAGTTGCTCCATGGGAGAAAGATGTAGCCATCTGTTTCTGTAATGATTACAGCCTTGGAAACACTATGGGGCAGTTCAACTTTGTCCTATAGGGTCCCTATGAGTCAGATCAACTTGACCCAACAGGTTTGGTTTGGAATGATTATGATGTTGAGTATCTTTTCATACGCTTATTTGCCATGCATATATCTTCTGTGGTGGGATGTCTATTCAGATCACTGCCTATTTTGTAACTGGGCTGCTGCTTTCTCATTGTTGAATTTTAACAGTTCTTTTAATATTTTGGATACAATTCCTTTGTCAGATCTGTGTTTTGCAAATATTTTCTCCCAGTTTGTGTCTTGCCTTTTCATTCTCCTGTCCTTCACAGAGTAGAAGCTTTTAATTTTAATGAAATCCAGCCGTTGATTTTCTATTTTTAATATCAAGCTTTTGGTGTTGTATCTAAAAAGTCATCACGAAATCCAAGGTCACTTAGATTTTCTCCTATGTTATCTTCTAGAACTTGTATAGTTTTGCATCTTACCTTTAGTTCTATGATTCATTTTGAATTAATTTTTGCGAAAGATGTGTGTAGATTTTATTTATTTATTTATTTATTTTTGCACGTGGATGTCCAGCATCATTTGTTAAAAAAACTGTATGTTGAAAATACTATCCTTTCTCCACTATATTGCCTTTGCTTCTTTGTCAGTCTATTTCTGGATTTTCTATTCTGTTCCACTACTTTGTCTATTCCTTCACTAACACCATGCTGCCTTGATCACTGTGCTTTATATTAAGTCTTGAAGTCGGATAGTTGTCAGTCCTCCAACTCTGTTCTTAAGCAGTGTGTTGGCTATTCTGGGTCTTTTGCCTTTCCTTAAAACTTTAGGATCAGTTTGTTGATATTCACAAAATAACTTCCTGGGATTTTGATTGGGATTATGTTGAATCTCTAGATTAAGTTGGGAAGAATTGATATCTTAATTTTATATTTTCCTATCCATGAACATGGAACACCTTTCCATTTACTTAGATCTTCTTTGATTTCTGTCCTCAGAGTTTTGTAGTTTTCCTCATATAGATCTTACCTTGTACATATTTTAATAGGTTCTTTCTTTTCCTTTTTTTTTTTTTAGTGCTAAGCAAATGGTGTTGTGTTTTTAACTTCAAATTCCAATTGTTCACTGCTGTTCCATAGAAAAGCAATTGCCTTTGTATATTACCTTGTATCCTGTAACCTTACTATAATCATTTATTAATTCCAGGAGTTTTTTGGTTGATTCTTCAGGATTTTCCACATAGACAATCATATCATCTGCAAAGACAGTTTTATTTCTTCCTTCCAAATCTGCACACCTTTTATTTCCTTTTCTTATCTAATTGCATTAGTTTGGACTCACAGTCTGATGTTGAATAGGAGTGGTGAGAGGGGTCATCCTTGTCTTCTTCCCAGTCTTAAGGGGAAGCACCTAGTTTCTCACCATTAAGTGTTGTGTTAGCTGTAATGTTTAACAAACATTAATTTGACTACAGGACAAGCAGTGAGATCCAGTGTTGTGTGACATCAAACAAAAACACTGTACCATTAACTTTTAAAAAACTGGACTTCTGCCCAGTGTTAGATATTAATACTGGGAAAAAAAAATCCATAATAGTAAAATAAAGAGACCTTGATGGCTGAATAAAATTTAAGATAATAAGGCAAACAAATGAGAATAAATATTATGGACTATGAAAATCCTAACGACATAGAGAAAGTCATTAAAAATACCGTTAGAAACTCTAGAAAAATATTTCAAAGAGTAACTTTGGGCTGTTATCACTACTAATAAAAGTATACTATGTTTTTCCTTCCTTCTTTAAATAACTCAGTGTAAAAACCACTAGACAAGGCTGAGTAATATAGGCACTGGGACGGAGTGTTCGCACAGTGTAATGAGGGCCTCCTTACAGCCCAGTGTGAGGTGCTGGAGCCTAACAGGGCGAGAAGGGTATCTACACAGTCCAGCAGGAAATACTGGAGCCTCAGTGGGTTGAAGACAGCATCCGTGGGGGAAGGGGAGAAAGAAGCATAGAGAGATTGGTTACTTACAAGGGGGAATGGTCTGATAAGTAAATATATTGAGGATAACGAGAGCTAGGTTTCCCGTTGTCAGAGAAAGGATAAAATTTAAATGAACTTTGTAGGGTTGGACTGGAATAAGAGGTATCAAAGTGAACTCATGGTTTGCAATACGGATATATATAGAAATATGTAAGCTATAAGTATGTATATAAGGAGCCCTGGTAGCACAGCAGTTAAAGCACTTGGCTGGTGAACAAAAGGCTGGCAGTTCGAACCCAACGGCTGCTCTGGAGATAAAAGATGTGGCAGTCTGCTTCTGTAAAGATTACAGCCTTGAAAACCCTATGGGCAGTTCTACTGTGTCGTACGGGGTCATTATGAGTCAGAATAGACTTGGCGGCAGTGGGTTTGGTTTTGGAAATGTGTATATAGCTATATTCACTAAGAAGGTCTGGGAGCAGTGACACCCCAGTAGCAATAAGCACACACACCTAATGCTCAGATTGTGATTTCTAAATACTGTTCTCCATTAAAAAGATCCAGAGCTCCTTAAAGAAAGGGCTGATTCCAAGGCTGGGACACAGAAAAAACAATATGAGCCTGGGATATCTCATTAAGCCATAAAGTAAAGAATTGCTTCAAGAATGATGGGGACATATTAGAAAAACAGAGAAACTAGCCTGAAAGGCTCCTACTGCCAGATCTGAGATAATTTAGGCATCCAAATAAATAATAATAGTAATGGCTTATAACTCACTGAGTAAAATAGGGAGCCGTAAATCCACACTGACGTAGACTAAAATAAATGGAGAGAAGTGAATGTCTTTCCTTAACAGAATTGTTGTTGTTTGTTGTTAGGTGCCATCAAGTCAATTCTGACTGAGAGCAACTCTACAGGACACAGTAGAACTGCCCCATAGGGTTTCCAAGGAGCAGCTGATAGATTAGAACTGCCGACCTTTTGGGTAGCAGCTAAGCTCATAACCACTATGCCACCAGGGCGCCAATAAATATAGAAAGAATAATGAAATTAGAAAATCTATTCAGCAACCATCACAGTAATTATTTCAAAGTAAAAATGATCTCTAGCATTTTAAACTATGTTTGTATGATGAATTCTGGATGAAGACTGCTCCAAACTTTGACTTCCCAGCATTGTGCATCTGAAGAAGCATTAAAAGTAGGAGTCAGGCTCTCCAACTTGCTAACTGGGCCTGAGGAAAGTCATTTACTCCTCTAATTCTCAGTTTCCTCATCTGTGAAGGAATATAAACTAAACTCATGGCTTTAAACTTTTAAATTCAAGGATACCTTTTTCGAAATAAAGTATTTTACGAAGCTACAATATTTTTTTTACAATATATAAGATTCAGATAAATAGCCTGGGATTAATCTGGGACAAAATCTTCTGAGGAAAATGTAATAAGTGTAATTAGTATACCGAATGAAAACTGCCTAGAAATCTGGAGGTTTCAGATTTCAAGAACAAAACAATGCAGGACAGGAAAAGAAACAGTCATAAAGAATTCTATTATAACTTAATATTATAGACATGAATTTCACTTTATTTACAGTCATCAAGTTTAATCGCCTTCCCAGAACCTAAAACTCTTAGAAAAAGATTTGGGAAGGACGAGTTGATTATCAAGACCTGGAAAGAGTTCACTCATTTTCATTATATCAAACACAATTACCATTCAAAAGAGTTCACTAGAATGTTACCTCATTATGGGCTTATTGTAAAAGTCATTATATATTAATGAGGGAATTTCAGAGCTGGGGGGGGAGGGGAGCTTAGAGATCACCTGCTCCAATCTCTGATCCCAGAGAGCAGAAACCATCTCATAATGGCAGGTGCTCCTCCACCTGTATGGCAAGAAACTCAACACCACACGAGGGACATTTTTAAGTACTGAGTTAATCTGGAACTGAGAAGTTAAATGCATTCTTTACTACTCTTACATTGGTCTGAAAAAATTAGCTATTTTATGTAATACACCACATCAAAGAGCATAAAGAAAAAGAGTACCGTCAGGTGTTTTTAAGATGAAGAAACCCAAACCACAGTGTTAAACAGAAATATAATTTTTCTATTTGGGTATAATGAAAACAAAGACTCTATATTACTAAACTTCAAGGATTAAAAAAAAAAAATGTTCAGGCATCCAGATAGAAAAAGTAATGTGGGAAAATCAGACTGTCCGTGGATTTTTCCACAACAATAAAAAAGTCAGAAGACAATGGAACAAAGTGTGGAGGAAAGAAAAATGGCACCCAAGAATATTATGTCCCGCCAAGTTATCATTCATGAACAAAGACAACAGGCAGATGTTCTCAAACCTAAAACAACATAAAAAATGCCCATGAGCCATTCTTGAAAGTGCTACTTGACAATGAAATCCGAGTAATTAAGAACCGGGTCAAAATAAAGAACTCAGGAGTGTACAGACCATGGTAAAATAACTTAAGGTAAGCACAGAATGCATCCAAATACAAATCTTAGAGAAAAAACATTACCATCATGGTTACAAAACAAAACGTGAATGTGATAAACTTGAAAATGTAAAAGTTATCACATAAAATCAGGAGGTGATGGGGAGAAGACATGGGATGAACTATTTCAATCACCTCACATGCATACAAAAGTTAGGCAATGGAAAAAGAAGGGAGAATTGATGCTTTCAAACTGTGGTGTTGGCAAAGAATACTGACTACATCGTGGACTGCCAGAAGAATGAACAAATTGTGCTTATAAGAAATACAGCGAGGATGTTCCTTAGAAACGAGGATGGCAAGACTTCAGCTCGCTTACTTTTGACACATCATCAGGAAAGACCAATCGCTAGAGAAGACACTGCATTTGGTAGAGGACCAGCAAAAATGAGGGAAACTCACAATGATAAGGATTGATGCAATAATTGAAACAATGAACTCAAACATACCAACAATCATGAAGATGGCACAGGACCTGGCAATGTTTCCTTCTGTTACACATAAGGTCGCCTTGAGTCTGAGGCAACCTGACAGCAACTAACAACAACAATATGAAAGACAGAACATTTCATCTTTCACAGGTGAGGATCAAGTGACTGTATCTAAACCTGAATGACGGAGATACGCAAAACCCCAATGGCTGAAGCAACTCAAACATTTTTCTTACTTATCTTTTCTTAAATATAGAAGGTTCTTTCATAACATGGAGCCCTGGTAGTGTAGTAGTTAAGAGCTTGGCTGTTAACCAAAAGGTCAGCAGTTCAAATCCACCAGCCACTCCTTGGAAACCCTATGGGGCGATTCTACTCTGTCCTATAGGGTCGCTATGAGTCAGAGTCGACTTGACGACAACAGGTTTGGTTTTTGGCCTTTTTTTTCCCATAACATACTGTTTTAAGGAAGAAAAAAGAAGTATTTGAAATTCAAACATCCCATCAATACATTAATTCAAGTGAAATTAAATACTTTTAATTGAAAATAGCATCTATTTTATGATTCCATTTTTTAAAGGTATTTTTGTCCATCTGTACATATGCATGCATATATGCATATATATACAGAATGACATATGCCTAACGTTAAATATGGTTATTTCAAGAATATTTTGAACTTTCACCTTTATGCTTGGGCTGGATATTGTTTATTGGCATTTGGCATCCATGTTCATCCCTGCAACTCCCAGCCCCTCTGAGCACATAGGCTAGAAGGCTAAAAACTACATTCCCCAAACTCCCTTTCGTTCTGGATGTAACCCAGGTTCTGCCAATCAGGTGCACTAGATTTGAAGGGTGAAAGTGAAGCAGAAGCCATCTTCCTGCTGCTGGGGCAGCCAACAAGCAAGGTCCAGTGGATGCGTTTGCAGCGGACAGAATCCCCATCCAGAGTCTAGTCACCAGCTTTGCAGGTATGAGACAGCTGTGGCCGCTGCAGTGGTACAGCTGCAGCTTCCTGACCTCAGAATTGCACCTTAAAACTCACAGGCCAGTGGTGGCACTCTGACTTTCACTCACTGAGATCTCTCAGGGATTTTTAAGGAGCCAACTCCCTGAATTAAATCCCTTTCTGCTTAAAATATCCAGAATATCTTCTGTTTCCTTCACTGAGCCCTCACTGATACAGTATTTTACTGCATTTCTTAATTCTCTATAATTGCATGTATCGTGTTTATTTTTGTGAAAACAATAATTTTAGTAAAAGGAAAGAAAATTAGAAAGAATGGAAGCAAATATGCCGGGATGTTAAAGCATATTTGCTTTAATTGGGTGCTGGGAATAGGAAAGTTTATTATAGTCTTCTTTTTACTTTTTATAGCTTTTTCCAAAAATATTTATTATTTAAAGAAATAAACAGATCATTTTAGCTTTAGGGTAGAGAGAGGACTGGAGGGAAGCAAGACTGGACTCAGGAAAACCACTTAGAATGCTGATATAATAATCCCCAACTACTCTCGCAGCCCACATTACAGCTAGGTATTTTTATCCTAATCCTATTTGGCTGAAATAGAAGTAGACAACAATTAAATCTGGAGGGTTGGCGGTCTCTTCTATTTTCCTCAGCCAGAAGATGAGTGCCTTGGACCAAGACCCAAACAAGTCTAAAAAACGCTTCTAAATAGACTGAGCTGAATCACCCCAACATTTCCATTAAACAGATAAAACCTCAAGGATAGGGCCAAGGAAAGTAAAAGTAAATTTATAATTTCAATTTGGCTTCGATTCTGACTCACAGCAACCCTGTAAGGCAGAACAGAACTGCCCCATAGGGTTTCCGAGGCTATAAATCTTTACGGAAACAGACTGCCACATCTTTCTCCCTTGGAGCCGCTGGTGGGTTCGAACAGCCAACCTCTCAGTTAGTAGCCAAGCTCTTTAACCACTGAGCCACCAGTGCTCCTTTAAGAAAGCTCTAAATCAGCATTGACTCAACGGCGATGGGTGTATAAACATTATTAATCCTTTTCTATTTCGTGGTTAAGCAATTTTATTCTTGGACATTGCAACATTAAACCAAGTACCACCACCAATCATCAATAATGAAGTTTCATGGAAGCTTTCCAAAATCTTGACAACAGAATTTCCCCAATGATGTCTTTCTGCTCTCATGTTTGCAACATCATTCTTTTAAGTATTTAAAAAATGAAGATCTAAACCAGAAAAAAACACTGTTATTTTTGGAAGTAGTATTAACATTCATAATACGGGCAGAATAATGAAGCCTTTTCTAGTCTTTATATACTATCCAGTTTCTCAAGGGCAGTGTTATAGAATTTATTAAATGGCCTAGTGGAGGCATTATTACAAGCACTGACAACTTCAAAGCAATAAGCAGAATGTCAAAAATTGCCAGAAGGGAGTAAATAAGCATTACGAAGAAAGATAGTGATACATAATTCTATATCTTATAAAAGCTAATGAAGAAAAAAAATTGGGAATTTCTGTTTTAGCAGGATAAAAATCTTAGTTGGAAACAGATAAAGTATCAAAAGAAGAAATATACACACGCATACATTTTAAATTTTAGAACACATTCTAATAACCTGTAACTTATTTCTCAATCTTACAGAAATTGGATGTATATCAAATTATTTAAATTAGTAGGCCTAAGCAGCTTCCCTTGGATAAAATGTATCATCACACATTTGCAGGAAAAAAATCTGAATGGCATACATTTTTAAACCAATATTCTGTCGCTTACATATTGGGAAAAGAGCACGAATTAGAGTTACGATAAAATAATTAAATTCTCATTGTAAAAACTCTATCCTCACAGGAAATAGACACAACGTTTAAAAGAACCAACTGTAGAGAAAAAAAAAAAAAAAAGTTAACCTAAGCTTAGAAGAGTAGTAAGATTTCAGGAAAATGGGAAGTAAAAAAAGAGGATTACGTTTTACTGAAATAAAATACCATGCCTCTCCCCCTCAGCTTTATGTCAGAGGTTGATTTCTTCTTCCCTCTTCAAACGGACATTGTCCAAAAGGTCAGTGCAGAAAGTTTCCACGACAAAAATATGGTAAGTAATAGAAAATAAATTACTACTTTAGCAAACATTATCCAAATGCGCCACACGAGTTTTTTTTTTTTTCTTTCATCAATATCATGCTTTATTCTTTAGCCAATGAAGAATTCAGCTGCCTCCTCCCCAAGAGAGCAGTCTGTGACACAGGCCACAAACAACATGAACAACTTGTATTAGTCAAGGAATATTTTAAACTTTAGTGTCTTGGTGCCTAGAGAGGGGAACAAGACTTGGTTTTTTAAATCATAACTAAATTTTGAGGAATTTATTAGCAGAAAGCATTTACAAAATGTTTATAAACACCATCTGTAATTTCCAGAAAAAGACTAGATAATGATCCAAAATGCAAAGTGGAATCACACTGAAAAACTGTATGAGATTTAAAAGCTACTGTATTATCCCCAACCAAACCCACTGGCATCGAGTCAATTCGGACTCATAGCAACCCTATAGGGCAGAGTAGAGCTGCTTCATAGGGTTTCCAAGGCTGTAAATCTCTAGGGAAGCTGACTGTCACATCTTTCTCCCACGGAGCAGCTGGTGGGTTCAAATCATGCCCTTTTCAGTTAGCAGCCTAGCGCTTAACCACTGCCACCAGGGGCTCCTGTACCATATTGTAAGTTGTTTAAACCTGTTCATGAGATTTCATTAATTCAAACATAGAAATACGTATATTCAATTGTTGTTCGGAGCACTTAACCACTGCCACCAGGGGTTCCTGTACTGTATTGTAAGCTGTTTAAAACTGTTCAGAAGATTTCGTTACTTCAAATGTAGAAACACGTATGTTCATTGCTGTTCGGAGCCCTCAAGTTGATTCCACCTCACAGCAACCCTACAGGACAGAGTAGAACCGCCCCATAGGGTTTCCAAGGCTGTAATCTTTATGAAGCAGATGCCACATCTTTCTCCTGGAGAGCAGCTGGTGGGTTTGAACCACAGATCTTTGGGTTTGCAGCTGAGGTCTTAACCAGGCACCACCAGGAGCGTCTTATATTTTATAAAAGCCCTGGTGATGCCACGGTTAACATGCTCAGCTGCTAACCGAAAGGTCAGCAGTTCAAACCCACCAGCCACTCCGTGGGATAAAAGACTTGCCTATCTGCTCCTGTAAAGATTACAGCTTAGGGAACCCTATGGGGCAGCTCTACACTGTCCTATAGGTCACTGTGAGTCAGAAGGGACTCCACGGCAACAGGTTTTTTTTTCTTTTTTTTTAAGGGAGCAGACTGCCAGGTCTTTCCTCCCATGGAGCCATTGGTGTGCTCAAACCACTGACCTTTCAGTTAGCAGCCAAATGCTCAACCACTGCAACACCAGGACTCCTTAGGTTCAGTCAGGAGCACAGAAATCAAGGATGCAGTTAGCTAACACTGGTGGAAGAGAGGTGACAATGAGTTTGTAGCCCTCTGAAAATAGAAAAGAGTAGGTGGAAGCTGCACAAACAGGTAGCAGCAAGTGCTTACCATGGTAACCACCATCACCGGATGAACATCAGTCATGGGATGAGATGTATGAGAGTCCCCACATTCACCTTCCTGAAATTTCACTAAGTGGCCCCAGTCACCCATAGACATTAACAAGTAACATTTCAGCAGCCTTAATAAGCTCATGGCAGCAACAGAAACTAGTTGACAAATTTGTTAAAGGTTAAATTTCAAAGGGAATTCTGAGAGATTTGCGAAATTAAGGGGAAAGAATGCCAGTATTTTATTTGTGGACTACCAATGGTATAAAAATAATGACAGAAGAAGCTAAACCAAGTACTTTTTGTACTTTTTCACGTACAGCTTATATCCGTTGACGCTCTTGGTCCCAAAAGACATACTTTCATGACCAAGTAAATATTTCAGCTGTAAAATTATTTCACTTTAGAACGGTGAGAAACAACACAGTCCACGACAGCCACAAATCTGCCAGCCCTGAAAGTAATATTCTGTGTGTACTGCCGAATTGGAGGGATTACTATATTTCAAACACTTCTAGTAGGTTTACCCACAGACTTAACACCTACAGACATCTGACTTAAATCAGGCTGAAGTACAAAAAAGACAAAGCAAGAATGAAGTTCACTTTAAGTCTTCGTACCAACCCATCTCATCTCATTTAATTCTCGTAACAACCCAATACAGTGAATCTAATTATCTCCATTTAAAAATAAGGAAACTGGTACATGAAGATATTGATGAAATACTGTTACGTTTTGTTATATGTATATCGCTATAATAAAATTAAAGAAAAAATCAGGAAACTTCATCTATACGAGACCAAATGGTCAATTACTTTAAAACGAAGGTGAGAATGTAAGATGGCAGGGAAACTAGATTAATGAAAATGGAACAACCAGAACATAAATAATGAGCGTTCATACATTGTGAACAATGTAACCAATGTCACTGAACAACAGCCTGTGTAGAAATTATTGAATGGGAACCTAAAGTGCTGTGAAAATCTTCACTGAAAACACACACACACACACACACACACGTGTGTATACATATATATTTTTTTTTTAATTCATTTCACGGATTGAATTGTATCCCCCCAAAATATCTGTCAACTTGGCTAGGTAATGATTCCCTTGTATGACTGTCTACCATTTTATCTTCTGATATGATTTCCCTTTATGTTGTTAAATCCTATCACTATGATGTAATAAGGTTGATTAGTGGCAGTTATATTTATGAGTTCTACGAGATTAGGTAGTGTCTTGAGCCAATCTCTTTTGAAATTTTTTTAAAAGAAAGAAGTGAGCAGAGAGACGTGGGGACCTCATACCACCAAGAAGGCAGTGCCAGGAGCAGACCACATCCTTTGGGCCTGAGGTTCCTGTGCTGAGATGCCCACAGACCAAGGGAAGACTGACGACAAGGACCTTCCTCCAGAGCCAACAGAGAGAGCCTTCCCCTGGAGCTGGCACCCTGAATTCGGACTTCTAGCCTACTGGACTGTGACAGATAAACTTCTCTTTGTTCAAGCCATCCACTTGTGGTATTCCTGTTATAGGAGCACTAGATGACCAAGACAATTAGGAACTTGAAGCTTGATGATGTTAAAAAGAACTTGCCTACTATCATAAAAAAAAAAAAAACTATCATACCAATGGTAAAATACAACATATACAAAAAAAAAAAAACCCAAACCCACTGCCATTGAGTCGATTCCTCCAGAGCGGCTGTAAGAGTCAAATCACCCACCTTTTGGTTAGCAGTGAAGCACTTAACCACTGCACCATCAGGACTCCTTTATATGTACTATAACTAAAAAACTAAACCCAGTGCCGTTGAGTTGATTCCGACTCACAGCGACCCTATATATGTACCATAGCATGTCTATATATATCCTAACTCAGATAATGCTTCAAAACAGGCTGCTTTCTAGAATCCTTCCATCCATCCATCCATGTATCCATCCATCCATCCATCCGTCCATCTGTCCATACATTCAGCCAGCCCTTAACGTTTTAAACACAGACATGTTCATGTGCTGCGATTACAAAGATTAGAAATAAACATTTTCCCTACATTTAAACTGTTCACTATTTGGTGTGGTTACCTAAAGGTAAGCAAAACTTCAAAATTTGCTTCTAATAAATGTATAGCTTCATTTAACAGAGTGATTTTTAGGAAAAATAGAATTGAATATTTGAAAGCATATGACACTTTTGAAACGCATTTTACCTGGTGCTTTGTTTTACATTGAATATTAGTGTGACAATTGTTTGAGTTCTTAAGGCATATAGGTCTTTCTGAGTCTTAAGTGTTCAGCTGCTAACCAAATGGTCAGCAGTTCCAATGCACCAGCTGCTCCATGGAAACCCTATGGTGCAGTTCTACTCTGTATTATAGGGTCGCTATGAGTCGGAATTGACTCGACAGCAATGGGTTATAGTCCATATGTCAAGGTAGGGCAGAGACCCTACCATAATGTGGAGTTTCAAGTGTCAACTTAAGAGTTATTTAATATATCACTGACAAAGATAAAGTCTGCAAATATTTCCTTTGTTTTATCTATTCAAAGCAGAAAAAAGAAAATGAAATCTAAGTGCTTTTTTGAAACAGATGTTGACTGAGATGCCTGAACCTTTATCATCTTTAAAATAGGAATTTTGGTAAATGACGTGGAGACCTTATAGGAGAGATTATAAAAGTTATAAGGTTTAAAAATGGTAAAAATCCTATTGTGAAGAATCACTGAACATACCTAAGCTATGCTACTCTCAAGACCACAAACGTACACATTACCTCAGTAATAATCTGTATGTGCAAAACACAAGGATGCAGATAAATCAGTGTCCTTCAACTGTCATTGAGTTTTCTCCTTTGTACCTTAACGCCATAATGACTCTAATGAAAAGAAAAATTCTTAAATCAAATACACATATTAGTTTATAATTAAGAGCTTAAGCAGAACTTAGTTCTAATCAGCCTTTCCTGCTATAGACAGTCCTTAACAAAAGCTACCAGAAACGAGTTGCCATTGAGTCGACTCCAATTCGTGGTGACCCCATATGTGTCAGAGCAGAACTGTGCTTCACAGGGTTTTCAATAGTTGATTTTTTGGAATTAGATTGGTAGGCCATTCTTCCAAGAGGCCTCTAGGTAGATTCGAACCTCCAGCCTTAAGAAAACACCATGGCAATTTCCATGCTGACCCTGAAAAACATTCCATGAATTTGGTGGATACTAAGTAAAAGTGTTTTAAGGTGAGGATAACAAAGTACTCACAGCAGAGTACTAGAAGGAAAAGCCGTTCAGTCTTGCGAGGATGCCATTCTCTCTCTGGTGCCTGACCTCTATTACTCATTCTTCAAGGCTCAGTTCAATATGACCTTCTCCGGAAGCCTTCCCTATCTGCCCAAGAGCACGCTGTATGTTTGCCTCTGATACAGCATGTATCCATTACCATATTTGCATACATAGCTGTCTGTCTCACTGCAAGAAGGAATTGCATTCTACTAATTTTTTATCCCTCAGCACAGGATGAACTCTTAATAAATTGCAAAAAAAAAAAGAGAGAGGTGGGTACCAACATTCTGCACACCCTGCTATAAGATACTGAG
Source organism: Elephas maximus indicus (assembly GCF_024166365.1). NCBI lineage: Eukaryota > Metazoa > Chordata > Mammalia > Proboscidea > Elephantidae > Elephas > Elephas maximus. The sequence goes on from NC_064832.1 coordinate 39,149,875, forward strand.
AGTGTGTTAACAAACAGCATGCTGGTCTGAAATTGAATTATCCCTACTACACAGACATCATAGAGAAGGATGAATACTAACACACCCACTAAAACATATAAATGAATTCCTTAAAACCAGAACTATTCCTGCATTCATTCAACATATATTTTTTAAGCAATAGTTAAGTGCTTGACTGCTAACCGAAAGGTTGGGGGTTTGAAACTACCCAGCAGCTCTGTGGGAGAAAGGCCTGGTGATCTGCTTCCATGAAGGTTACAGCCTAGGAAACCCTATGGTGCAGTCCTACCATCACATGGAGTTGCTATGAACCGGAGTTAAATCGACCTTCCCAACAACAGCAGCAACAACTATGTGACAGAAGCCAGAGCAGGGAACACAGCAGACAAATATCCCTGCCCTCGTGGAGTCTGTATTCTAGTGCTAGGTGGTGGACAACAGAGAAAGTAAATAGATATACGTTACATAGTGTGTTAGATGATGATCTGTCCTGAGAGGAAAAATAAAGCAGGAAAAGAGGCTGGAGCAGGCCAGGCCGGGGCCTCACTAGGAAGGAAGCATCTGATGCAAGGGAGTGAGTTTTATTAGTTGAAGATAACTTTTCCTTTGATTTAAAAACATCTCAGTTATACTAAATTTTACAAATAAAAAAAGTTGAATTGGCAAAAGTTGTGTTATACATATTGTTTACCCATCGCTGTTGAGTCGATTCCAACTCATAGTGACTCTATAGGACAGAGAAGAACTGCCCCACAGAGTTTCCAAAGAGCACCTGGTGGATTTGAACAGTCGACCTTTTGGTTAGCAGCCGCAGCACTTAACCACTATGCCACCAGGGTTTCCTCATATTGTTTACAACAATTAAAAAAAAAAAAAACCAACATACTCTATGACATGAAGATTATCTCAAAGTCAAATACGTGTTTGGTCTAGTGAAAAATGGTTCATCTTAATGAAGTGACTGAAGTGTGTGTCCTACCTTCAAAGTTCTTTTTTAAAGTATGTTGAAAAGTAGAATATAAGATAGCTTCTATTCTGACACAGAGATTTTCTGATATACCAGTACTCCTGTTTTCTGAACTAGTGAGTTTCACACTGACCCCACTTTCATGCAAAATAACGTTGTTAGCTCAACTCCAACCGATGGCGACCCCATGTACAACAGAATGAAATGTTGCCCAGTCCTGCATCATTCTCACCATCTCTGGCATGTTCAAGTCCACTGTTGTAGCTACTGTGCCAATCCATCTCACTGAGGGTCTCCCACACCCTCATTGGCCCTGTATTTCACCAAGCATGATGTTCCGTCCAGTGACTGATCCCTCCTGATGATGTGTCCAAAGCGAGCAAGATGAACAGTGTTCTGTGGTGATCCACAACATTTTCATTGGCTAATTTTTGGAAACAGATCGCCAGGCCTTTCTTACTAGTCTGTCACAGCCTGGAAGCTCTGCTGAAACCTGTTCACCATGGGTGACCCTGCTGGTTTTTAAAATACCAGTGGCACAGCTTCCAGCATCACAACGACATGCAAGCCACCACAATATGACAAACTGACAGACAAGTAGCAGATGCAAAATAATAAAAAGTATTTAAAAGTCTCTGATAACTTTTCTTCCCAGGTACAAAAACAGGGTGGTCACCAGAGTCAGGTCACTTTTTTTAAAGATGTTTTCTTATAGAAACATTTCCTAAACTGGATTTTACAGAACATTTTAGTTTTCCTTGGAAAGTAAATGACATTTCTCTTTAAAACATATTTTAATATATAAAATGTTAAATTAATGCATACAGTATTTTTTACTATATGAGAAACAACATTAAACGCTGTGCTACGTTCAATGTCAGCAAGTTGCAGAAGAGCCTGCAGACACCTGGAAACATGACTGAGCTCTCACAGCGATGCGAAGGCAGCGTTTCACCACTACTTGTCGTTTGATGTATGTCCTCACTGGCCTGGGCCACGTATGTTGTCTTATAATATCAAAACATATTTCAATGGTTTCTGCATATGAAATATTTCTAGCAGACAAACTTATACTCTCAGGGGCTGAAGGAAAGGAATTTTTCACAAATGGTTATATTTTACCAAACCAGTTCCTGTTAGTGTTCTGTCAATACAGTATAATTTGCTAAGTATCTTTTGCTTAAATAAGTTTTAGAAACACTACCAATATCCAACGTGTTTCATTACCAATATTTACCCTTTGCTTATAATAACAACAACAACAAAATTGGAACCCTGGTACTGTAGTGGTTAAGAGCTACAGCTGGTAACCAAAAGGTGGGCATGTCAAATCTACCAGCTGCTTCTTTGAAACCGTACGAGGCAGCTCTACTCTGTCCTATAAGGTCATTACGAGACACAATCGACTTGATGGCAACAGGTTTGGTAACAGATTATTACTGGACATTTGTATTACAAAAAATATTTAAGAAATATATTTCTAGCTAGACACTGGTCAATGATGTATTTTAATGGCAGCATCAAACAAGCTTCTCTTTTCTGTTTTCTTTCTTTAGTACCACATTTTAAAATTCTCTCCAACCCTGAAACTATGTATATGTTTATCTATATTTATTCTATTACTTTCATGATTCACATATTATAAATTTGATCTTTAACCCACCTAAAAGTATGATGCATTGTGTGAGGTAAAGACTGTCCTTCGACTTTTTTTTTTTTAACTAAATGGTGAGCCACTTGCCTCACGACAAATCACTGAGTGATCCACCTTTTCGCCCAACGATGTTCCCTACTTTTATTATCAAATATATTCTTATGTATTCACGGGCACATTCCTGAGCTTTCACCCTCTTCCATTGATCTGTTTATTCCTACATCAAAAAACCAAAAACCAAACCCACTGCCGTCGAGTCGATTCCAACTCATAGTGACCCTATAGGGCAGAGCAGAACTGCCCCATAGAGTTTCCAAGGAGCGCCTGGAGGATTCAAACCACTGACCTCTTGGTTAGCCACCAGGGTTTCCATTCCTACATCCACTCCTACATCAGATTCTTATTATTTTCTTTGTAGTTTCGTGCTAAATTTTATTACACCTGATTGGCTAAGGCCGTGTTCATTACTCTTACTTTTCGAAATGTTACTACCTATTCTGTCGTATTTATTCTTATGGACTTTCAGATCATTTTGTTAAGTTAGCCAAAATTCTAAGAGGAATTCTAAGGTAATTGTGTTAAATTTACATATATATTGGACAAAAGTGGAAGCATTCATTCAGATTTTCTTTGTTGTCCCTCAGCAAAGTCTCGTAGTTTTCTTGATGCTTTGCATATTTCTTGTTAAGTTTTTCATTTTTATCTCACTAAAAATTTTCTTGTAGTATTATCTGAGTTTATTGAGAGCCATTCCAATGAAGCCTGTTTTATATAGTACATGCGCCTGTCGTACTCTGGATGGTTCATTAAGTGTTCATTAAGGCCCCCCAGGCTTTATCACACTGTAGGTGCACATTATCAGGAAACACGTCATCACGAGGGGCCAGTTCCTGGAAAAGGACATCATGCTTAACACTGCACAGGTCAGCAAAAAAAAAAAAGGAAGACCCCGAACGAAATGGGCTGATACAGCGGCTGCAACAACGGGCTCAAACGTAGCAATGACTGTGAGGATGGCACAGGACCAGACATTTTGTTCTGCTATACATGGGTACCTAACAACAACAGGTACACATGGGTTACAATGATGACAATAATATATACTTTACTGCCTACTTCCCTTACCTGCTTACATAGGGCCCCAGTCTTCCCTCACCCAAGTACTTCCCAGGAAACGTCTCACATATGTGCTCACAGTTTTCCCCCCTTCCATTGTACGGCAAGTCAAGCACATATGACTTCCTTCTCCTGTTCATGCCAGCCTCTCAATTACTCCATATATACTGGGACCCATAAGATAATAAAACCATACAATGATTTACTTTTCATTATATTCACTCTTTAGTTCCATAACAAAGGAGAATAAAAGAGTTGACCCCACAAGCTAGAGTGCTGCTTCTTTAAAAAGAGGAAGGGGAAAGATCATGAATACCTACCCACTACCAACTGCCATCAAGTCAGTTCTAACTCATGGCGACCCATGTGTGTCAGGGTAGAACTGTGCTCCACAGGGTTTTCAATGTCTGATTTTCAGAAGCAGGTCACCAGGCCTCTCTTCTGAGCCACCTGAGTGGACTCAAACCTTTAACCTTCTGGTTAGCAGCAAGCACATTAACCGTTTTGCACCACCCAGGGACTCCGAGACCATGAATACACAAACATTAATAATTTTGAATTGCTGTGACATGTATGGATGATGATGAGGTAGAAGGTTGAGTCTCCTTCAAGGTTATTTCCTTCCTACCATGGAATCTTAACTAGTTCTATGATAAAATCTCGGTCTACTTTTCAGATGATACCCAAACTACACAAAAAGCTTTACAGTCAAACAGCTCTTATTTCTGGTTTGCCAAAAGCAGTACAAGCATGAGAATTCTTCCTTTACGACTGGAAGATTCCACCAGCCCCCCACTCACTTGCATGCTTAGTACAGGAGTCACTCTCTCGTCAAAGAGCCATTCACCTCAGGATTCTTACATACGTAGCTAACATTTACTAAGCATTTACTGTGTGCCACAGACTGCCAAAAGAACGAACAAATCTGTCTTAGAAGAAATACAACCAGAATGCTCCTTAGAAGGGATGATGAGAGTGCATCTCACATACTTTGAACATGTTATCAAGAGGGATCAGTCACTGGAGAAGGACATCATGCTTGGTAAAGTAAAGGGTCAGTGAAAAAAAGGACGACCCTCAATGAGATGGACTGACACAGTAGCTGCAACAATGGGCTCACGCACAGCAACGATTGTGAGGATGGTGCAGGACTGGACAGTGTTTCGTTCGGTGGGGCACAGGGTCGCTATGAGTCGAAACTGTCTCGACGGCACCTAACAACAACAGGCATTGAGCTGAGGACTTTCCCCCTTTAATCATCACCATAGCCTTATAAGGTTTTATAAATGAGGAAACTAAGCTTTACAGAGATGTAGTAGCCTGCCCAATAAAAACTGGAATTGGGGCTCATAAGCTGTTAATGCATTTCAGAGCCTCATTTGTATGTTTATTTATTGTTGTAGCTGTGTTTCCTTCTTAATTCCAAACCAGATCTACTTATTTCTTTGCAGAATTTTCTTTCCCATGCTCTAAATAAAATATTTTCTATTTTACTAATAGAGAGACCTAAGCTGTACATTCATGATCTAGAGACAGACATTCCCAGGAAAATCTATTATCAAGGTATTTGTAAAGCATATTTAAAATAATCAAAACTATTTCATTTAGTACTTTTCTTTCTTCTGCTTTTACAAAACTTGAAAGATCAAAGTTTAATTCTTGGGCTTTATCTTTGCCAATAACCTCGTCCTTCACTCTACCTCAGCTGCTTGGTCCCACAGTTACGCCCTAGACCTGTCTCAAGGCCTCACTCTTGAACCAACATAAATGCAATGGCTTCTCATTAATCTCTCCTTTGCATCTACCTTTGTCATGGATTGAATTGTGCTCCCCAAAATATCTGTCAAACTGACTAGGTCATGATTCCCAGTATTGTATGATTGTCTACCATTCTGTCATCTGATGTGATTTCCCTATGTGTTACAAATTCTATCACTATGGTATAATGAGACAGATTAGTGGCAGTTACACTGATGAGATGTACAAGATTAAATAGTGTCTTAAGTCAATCTCTTTTGAGATATAAAAGAGAAAAGCCAGCAGAGAGACATGGGGACCTCATACCAACAAGAAAGCAGTGCTGAGCAAAGCGTGTCCTTTGGACCCTAAGGTTCCTGCATGGTGAAGCTCCTAGGCCAAAGGAAGACTGATAACACAGACTCTCCTCCAGAGCTGACAGAAAAACCCTTCCCCTGGAACTCATGCCCTGAATTTGGACTTGTGGCCTACTAGACTGTGAGGAAATAAATTTCTCTTTGTTAAAGCTATTCACCTGTGGTATTTCTGTTATAGCAACACTAGATGACCAAGACAGTATTTGGTACCAGGAGTGGGGTGCTGCTCTAAAAGATACCTAAAATGCAGAAGTGGCTTCGAAACTATGAATGGATAGAGGACCGGCAGTAGCAGGGAACCGGCACCATCAGAACTGGCAGCAGCAGAGAACCAGTGGTGGCAGAACCAAGAGACCAGCACCAGACAGCGCTGGAGCCAACCCATGGAGCGAGAGAGAGCTGAGTGCTTTCTGGTCAAAGTTTACTGGTGGAGTGGGGTACCTCCAGGCACTTATCCGTGGAGCTGCAGAGCTTTGGAACACTTGCCCAGCAGGGAAGATGCAGGTATGGGGCCCAAAGGCCAAGAGGCCAAGGAACCAGGAAGCAGAAGCTGAAGAGGCAGGGAAAACAAGAAGCTGAGCTGCCTCGGTTTCAAAGGGTGGAGCCATGGCCTCTGGTATCTGTAAGGGTGGAGGGACCACTCAGACGGAGTAGGAGAATGGTGCGCCTAAAGCTGGGGGAGCAGAGCTGCTGTCCCAGTGGCCCTGGAAGGCGGAGCTGAAGCCCAGGTCTGAGGGGCCTCCACTCAGAATCCAGAGAGTGTGGCCAATACCTGGAGTCTGGAAGGCAGGGCCATTGTGTAAATTATCTCAGAGAACAGAGGATTATTTTCAAAGCCTTGAGGGCTAATGTAATGTGTTGTGCTGACTTGCTTGGTGCCTGTAATCCCTTCTTTCCCTCCAGGTTCTGCCATTTGTAATGGAAATGTCTAGCTTGTGCATGTTCTGCCATTGTACCTTTGGAGGCAGATAACTTGTATTCTAGATTTCACAGATAAAGAGGAATTTTTGGATTTCAGACTTGGAGTTGATTTAAGACTTTTGCTATGATATGATGGGTTGAATATGTTTTACATGTGGCAAGGACGTGAACTTTTGGGGGCTAAGGGGTGGAATGTCATGGATTGAATTGTATCCCCCTAAAATATTTGTCAACTTGGCTAGGTCATGATTCCCAGTATTGTATGACTGTCTACCATTTTGGCATTCGATGTGATTTCCCTATGTGTTGTAAATCCTATCACTATGATGTAATGAGATGGATTAGGTAAACTTTTGAGATCTACAAGATTAGATAGTGTCTTAGGCTAATCTCTTTTGAGATATAAAAGAGAGAGACATGGGGACCTCAAACCAACAAGAAAGTAGTGCTGGGAGCAGAGCGTGTCCTTTGGACCTAAGGTTCGTGTGTGGAGAAGTTCCTAATCCAGAGGAAGATAGATGACATGGACCTTCCTCCAGAACCAGCAGAGAAAGCCTTCCCCTGGAGCTGATGCCCTGAATTTGGACTTGAAACCTACTAGACTGTGAGATAATAAGTTTATCTTTGTTAAACCTATCCACTTGTGGTATTTCTGTTATAGCAGCACTAGATGACCAAGACAACCCTCAATCTCTCTGTCCTGTCTTGCCTTGCTATACTGACTCAGCAAACCCACGATCCTCGTTTAACCCAGTTCTCTGCTTACTCCATGCACATATCTGTGCAGCTGAGCATGGTCTCACAACCCAGCTGACAGTGCTTACTTTAAAGTCCTGGTCACCAACCTCAGGTGTGCCCTAAATGCCGTGTGATATTCATACTGTATCCTCCAGTCCATTCATTTTCTCATGCTCGTATTCAAGTATTTCATATTTTTCCTCTCTCCTCAGATCTTTAATGACTATTCCTGTCTTGATTCTCAGCTGATGACCTAGCTTCCTATCTCACTGAGAAAACTGAAACAACCAGAAAAGAACTTTCAAAGATGCCTACTCCACATCCACCACATCCAGTCCAGTTGCCGTCAGTTCTGACTCATGGTCACCCCACGTGTCAGGGAAGAACTGTGCTCCACAGGGTTTTCAATACCTTATGTTTTGGAAGTAGATGGCCAGGGCTTTTTTTTTTTTTTTTTGAGGCACTTCTGGGTGGACTCAAACTTCCAACCTTTCAGTTACCAGCTGAAGCTGTTAACTGTTTGCCCCACCCAGGGACTCCAGCTCCCCACTAGATTCTACCCTACCCCACACAGTCAAGAATATTGCTACAGCAATTCTCCTCTCTTGTTTCTGCATTATCTAGTCTTCCCTCTCAACTGGATTATTCTTCTCAGGCCACAAATATACTTATTTATCCTTAGAAAAAAAAATTTCACTTTTAAAAAGCCCTCACTTGACCCCAAGATATTTCTCCAACTACTGCTTCATTTCTATCTTGTTTTTTAAACAGTTTGTTTTCGATACTGATTTTATTTTAAAGACCAAATTTGCTAAGAAACAGCAACCATAACCAAAAAAAAAAAAAGAGAGAGAGAACCAAACCTGTTGCCCTCGTGTCACTTTCAACTCATAGCGACCCTATAGGAACAGCAACTATACCCCTTTAACATTGACATAAGGAGCCCTGATGGCACAGTGGTTAAGCACCAGGCTGCTAACCAAATGATTGGTGGTTTGAATCCACCAGCTGCTCTGCAGGAAAAAAGACCTGGCGATCTGCTCTCATAAATATTACAGTCTAGAAAACCCTACGACGGGACAGTTCTACTCTGTCCTTTAGGGTCAAAATGAGTCTGAATCAACTTGAAGGCACACGTGACAACTACGATATTGATATAGTAACTTGCATCTATTAAGTGCTAGTTATATGCCAACCACTGCGCTAAATACATATATATTCTGACTGAAATTCTCACAATCTGTCCCCCTCGCTCTGACCTCACATTCCCTGCTACTCACTTCCCCCTCATTCACTTTGCTCCAGTCGCTGCTGTTCTTCTAATATTCTTGGACCACATCAGATGTTTCTCCACCACAGGGCCTTTGCATGTGCTGTTCCCCCTCTGGTTTCCATGCTCGTGACTCTCCCCCCAAAACAGTATGTCCAGATACTAGCTAGCAGAGCAGCTCTCAAAGTGTCCCCAAGACCTTTTCAGATGTCCATCAGGTCAGAACTAGTTTCACCATAATCTTAAAACATATTCAACTTTTTAATATTCTACAGTGTACTCATAAAGCACTACAGTTTTTTTTACAAATCTGTTTATAGAATCTTTTTATCAGAGTTATGAAGTTTAAAGCCACCAAGATTTTTCTTTCCATACTATGCTAGCAAAGAACACGCCACTCAATGCCCTCTTATCCAGTGTACCAAAATAAATAAATAAAAACAGACAACCTGAGATTCCACAACACTTTCCAAGTATCTCAGCAGATGCCCAGTTTAAAGAGAGGACTGTCTGAAGTACGTGCAGTTTATTCAATCTTCAAAAATATTTTGGATTTCATGCCTTCTTTTAGCTGTAACTAAAACTGCCTTACTTAAATCCCCTATGGAATTGCTGTCACGAAGTTGCAGCTTGGTATATATCAGGACATTACAAGGAAGGACATTATAAGGACACTTATCACTACATTTAATGAGCCCTGGTGGTGCAATGGTTACGTGCTCAGCTGCTAACCAAAGGGTGCTAACCAAAGGGCCAAGGGTTCGAACCCACCAGTCGCTCTGCAGGAGCAAAGATTTAGTGATCTGCTCCCATAAAGATTACAGCCTAGGAAACCCTGTGAGGCAGTTCTACTCTCTTACATGGGGTCGCTTTGAGTCAGAATTGACCAGATGGGACCCAACAAAACAAAACTACTGCATTTGTGTTAGAAGGTAAGTGAAGAGAGAGTCCACACAATCTACGTGGAAGAGCAATAGAACACATTTCTTTGGGACCTTGAAAAGCATTGTTTCTTCCCTAAAATCTAGAGAACTTTTTCACCACTGACAATAAGATTTTGTAACTGATCTTATTGTTTTGGCTGCCAGGAAACGTGGGGCCAAATTTACAACTCATCTTTATCTGTACCAGATACCCTGCTCTATATATCTACCTCCTAAATTTCCTCTTGGTCTCAGGGTCCTCTTCTAGCTACGTTTTACCTAACCTTGATACACAGTATTGAATGTAAGCACCTCAGATATTTTGAAGTATGTGGGAAGATAATAGTATGTAAAAATAAAGGAGACAGAGAAATAGGAAAAAGGGGGCATTCCAGGTAGACGAAATAATGTACAAACACTTGGAAGTATGAACTGTCTGCCTTACTTGGGGAACAGAGACCAGTTTGGCATGACTGGACATGAATGCAAAGGTGAGAGAGAAAGAAGACACAACTGGGGTATCACAGCATTGACTCTACCTGGTACACTCCTAAGCATCTGCATAACTCAAGTCACTTCACTCAGATCTCAATTCAAATATTACCTTATCAAAAAGAACCCTTCCTAGTAAGACAGTCCACAATAGTGGGGAAGCCAGCACAACTTGTACAAGGCAAGGTCACACAAGCTCCATAAGATACATCCAAACTCCCTGAGGGACCAAACTGCTGGGCCGAGGGCTGTGGGGACCATGGTCTTGGGGAACACCTAGCTCAATTGGTATAACAGAATTTATAAAGCAAATGTCCTACATTCTACTTTGGTGAATAGCATCTGGGGTCTTAAAAGTCTGTGAGTAGCCATCTAAGATATTCCACTCATCTCACCCGTTCAGGAGTAAGGGAGAATGAAGAAAATTAAAGATACAAGGGAAAGATTAGTCCAAAGGACTAATGGATTACAACTACCACAGCCTCCACCGGACTGAGTCCAGTACAACTACATGGTGCCTGGCTACCACCACTGACTACTCTGACAGAGATCACAATAGAGGATCCTGGACAAAGCTGGAGAAAAATAAAATTCTAACTCACAAAAAAAGACCTGACTTACTCGCCTGACAGGGACTGGAAGAATGGTCCCCGGACACCCTTTTAGCTCAGTAATGAAGTCTCTCCGAGGTTCACCCTTTACCCAAAGATTAGGCAGACCCATAAAGCAAAACGAGACTACAGGGGCACACTCCCAGCCCAAGGGCAAGGACAAAAAGGCAGGTGGGGACAGGAAAGCTGGTAAGAGGGAACCCAAGGTCGAGAAAGGAAAGTGTTGACATGTCGTGGGGTTGTTAATCAATATCATAAAACAGTATGTGTACTAACTGTTCAATAAAAAGCTAGCTTGTTCTGTAAACCTCCATCTAAAGTACAATTAAAAAAAATTTTTTTCAGTTAAAAAAAAAATCCTTCCTGGACCAACTCACCCAAAATACTTTACACACATACATATACATATACACCACTCAATCGCTGTCTCCTCTCTTACCTTGTTTTATTTTCTTTCATTAGACACATGAACACCTGTATATATGTATTTGTTTATATTTTTATTAATTTCTCTGTCAAGAGAATACAAACTCAGTAACAGCAGGGCCTTTATTTTACTTTATTACCTAACACCTAGAATAACACTTGATAAATATTGGTTGAATGAAGAAAAAGGTAGTTTGGTATCTAATAAAGATGTAATAAGCCATGCTAAGAAAGTTAGACTTCATCCCACTAGCAGTGGGCAGTATCTAAGATTTTACATAAAAAAATTTATTATGATCAAACTTCTCTTTTATGAAGACAACTCTGGTAGTAGTGTGTAGAATGGACCAGAGAGAAAACCTATGAAAAAAAACCCCAAATGATAAATTATACAAGTTAAATAAAGGCAGGCAAAGCAGTATGAATTCAAATGTACAAGTGAAATCACGAGAGATGTAGGCGGGAGACAAAGGGAAAAGTGTCTGATAATAGTTCAGTCAGGTATCAAATAGGTCACTTGATAGCTGTGTGACATTGGGCAAATTATTAATTCTTGGTTTCCTCATTCCTAAAATAGGGATAATAGTTGAACCTATCTCATATTTTATTATGAGGTTCAAATGAGATAATGCATGAAAATATAGAACTGACCAAATCTGCTGACTGCTTACAGTGAGCTCCAAGAGGAGAGTGACCGTGTCCTGTATCCTGCTATATCCCTAGTGGATCTACTTCTGAAAGATCACACCCATTGAAAACCCTATGGAGCACCATACGTGGGATGGCCATGAACCAGAATTAACTCAATGGCAACTTATTTATTTATTTAATCCCCAATGGAGTCCCTACTAGTTAAAATCAACTCAGTGGCAATGGGTTTAGTTTTTTGAGTGGAGTCCCTGCGTGGTGCAAACAGTTAACATGCTAGGTTGCTAACTGTGAAAGGTTGGAGGTTTAAGACCATCCAGAGGCACCTTGGAAGAAAGACCTGGCAACTATCTACTTCCAAAAAATCAGTCATTGAAAATCCTATGGGGGAAAAAAAGAAAGCCCTATGGAGCACAGTTCTATTCTGACACACATGTGATTGCCATGAGTAAGAGTCAACTCGATGGCAACTGGTTTTACATCCCTAGTACCTAGCACTCTGCTTAGTCACAGTAGGTACTAAACACATACTTGAAGAAGGCATTAATGAAGGTGATGAGCAAGATAAAAGGTCATGGTTGACTTTAAGGCAAATCCTTGTAGGGAGCAAAATTCAGCCAGAGGATAAAAGTAGGGAAGAAAATTTGGCCAGAGGGAAGAGGAGATCATGCACATATCTGCTCAGTTTGAGGCTGTTGAGGCTGAGGTGCCTACGGGACTCACCACAGGTAATACAGGCTACAGAAAGATAGGTAGTCCAAGCCTAATCTAATTGATCAGATCAGCTAAATAAGAAGCAAAGAGAGTTAAAGTAAGAATCCCAAGGAACAAAAGCACTTAAAGATCGGCAGTAGGAAAATGAATAGGGATAGAGAGAAAGAGGCAATAAGAGAACCATAAACTTTGAAAGCTAAAAGAGGAGATGTGAGGAAAAAATAATCAAGTGTGTCCAAATTGACAAGAAACATACCAAAGGAAAAACCAACCAACCAATCAATCAAAACCACCACTGTTAAGTCATTTTCGACTCCTAGCAACCCTGTAGGACTGAGTAGAACTGCCTCACAGGGTTTCCAAGGCTATAATCTTTGTACAAGCAGACTGCCACATCTTTCTCCTGTGGAGAGGCTGATGGGTTCCAACTGCCAACCTTTCAGTTAGCAGCCAAGTGCTTTAACCACTGCACGACTAGGGCCACTGCACCACAGTGGAGTGAAAACTAAGGAGTGACTCCTGAATTTTAGCTATTAGATAGTAAGGGGCCTTTGCAAGGCAAGTGTTCATGAAGTGGTTAGGGCAAAAGTCAGATTGCAGTGGACTAAGGAGTAAATGTGAATTGAGAAGGGGAAGACAGGGAGGAGAGATCATTTCAAGGTAAAGTCAATTTGGCCATGGAAGTGTCCGAAAGCCTCCTTGGCGAATTATTTTCACTACCACCTCCAACTGGTCATTTATTTTATTAAAGTATGTTTCTGTAAGACACCTGTAATATACAACTCCAGAAACAAGGTTCCACTAGCTACAACGGTCAAGTAGAGTAAACCTATGTTTACTGCCCCTGCAGTATGGGTTTTGAAAAGTCCAAAGGGCCCCTATGGTAGCAAAAATATTTTTATAAATTACAAAATAATGATCTTTAAAAGTATAATAGTTTTATCAAGCCTTTAAAACAGTCAACAAAGGATGTTGTTACGTGCTGTCGAGTTGATTCGGACTCACAGAAACCCTACAAGACAGAGTAGAACTGCCCCATAGGGTTTCCAAGGCTGTAATCGTTAATGGAAACAGACTGCCACACCTTTCTTCCATGTAGTGACTGGTGGGTTCGAACCACCGACCTTTCACTTAGCAAAACGCTTAACCGCTGCACCACCAGGGCTCCTCTACCAAAAGATAGTGTTGTATATATATCCTACTGATTAAATTATTTAACAGACACATGTCTCAGAAGGAGTAACTAAGTTATCAGGATTTCATACTGATATTTTAAAATAATTATAGTTATGGGTACAAGAGCATAGTGTGTGTTTCTTTAATACTCACTTCTACCCTACAAGGTAGGAAACATACCCATTTTGCAAATAAGAAATCCAAAGTCCAGAGAGATTCAGTTAGGATGCTAACTGCTTTAGTCAACAATCCCTAAATCCCAGGGGCTTAACAATAAAGGAATATTTCCCACTCCTGTCATAATCCAACGTGGCCATTGCGAGGTGGGGGCGCAGAGGGCTCTGGTCTATGAAGTCATTCAGAGATCCAGGTTCTTCCACAGGTTAATCTACATTGAACTGGAAGGTGAAGGAAGAGACAGAGCACAGAGAGTCCTGTAAATGGCAGTAGAGGCCAAGTGGCAGACATATCCTGTCCTATCCGTATTCCTCTGGTCAGAACTCATTTACGTAGCCCTATCTATCTGCAAGGGGGAAATGGAGTCCAATGGTAGACCAGGAAAAACAAGAGAAACACAGGTATTGATGGGCACGGCACTCTCGGCCACATTAAGTAACAATATCTGAGATCATGTCTAGTACATGAGAGAGGTGAGAATCAAACCCAACACTGCCTAACTCCTTCAAAGAACTTCTTTGGTGCTTCTCATTCTTCCTTGAGCCTATCCTCAACTTTAACATTTCTCCAAATGACAATGCATGGTTTATGTTGTAAGCGTTCAATAACACCTTGTAAAAATTTTACTGTGTGTATAAATATGTATTTTTTTCATCTATCACTTATTTTCTGTCCTACAATTCCCTTTCAGCCTTCTGAGGGACACACCCAGAGATATAATTTAGGGATCCCTCTGAAGCCCATCCATGCTAGGGATCCATGAACTCTTCTCTATAATACCTGACTTTTGACACTGTTAACTCACTTCCGATTTTCCACCTACTTCCCCCCACTCCACTCGACCCCCATATTCCTCACATACATGAGGCTCCCAGGTGCTCTTGTCTCTAGGTCTTGGCAGCTGTTGTTCCTTCAGCTTAGATACTCTTCCCCCAAAGGTGCACATGGCTCATTCTCTCACATCCTTAACATCATTGTTCAAATGTCACCCTCTCACAGAGACATTTCCTATCCCACCCACCCCTCTTACCCCACTCCCATTCACGCTTTTTTTTTTTTTCTGCAGCACTTTTCATCATTAATATACTATGCATGTTACATACTTAGGAGTTTATAAATTCATTCCGCATTAAAATATGAGTTCTGCGAGGGCTGAGGATTTTGTCTGTTTTTTTTTACTGCTCTACTCCCAGTGCCTACAATAGTGCCTGGCACACCACAACTATTTTTTTTGAGTGGGTAAACTGAGGGGAGACAAAGTAGTAAAAACCAGAATGAGCACACTGGTTGCTGCATAGTACTGAAAATGTTCTAGCTCTGAAACTTGATCCATGGGGGTTCATTTTACCATGTGCTTCACAAACTACCCCCCAAAAGCAAACTCATTGCCTTCCAGTGGGTTCCAACTCATGGTGACCCCATATGTGACAAAGTAGGACTACCTCATAGGGTTATCTTGGCTGTAATCTTTACAGAAGCAGATTGTCAGGCGTTTCTTCTGAGGCACCACTGGGTGGGGCTGACCTGCCAACCTCTCAGTTAGTAGCCGAGCGCCAATGGTTTGCACCAGCCACCCAGGGAACTGCCGCAAACTGCAGAGATGCTGTATATTCTTAAATACGTCACAAAGTATGAAACTGCACAATCTTACAGTACTACAGTTGTTTTTACGAACAATTCAACTTAAAACAGTATGTCTGCTCAGCTATACACTCTTGTAACTTTCCTCATCTAAATAAAAAAGCAAGATGGAGAAAACTGGGCCCACATTGTCATTTTCATTCCTTAGCTAGTTGAAAATAAATTTGATTCATATTTTTTTCTCATACATGTCTTAATAGGCCAAATGGAAAATTACATAATTTTTTTAAAAGTTATATCATGACCTTTTAAAGCAGCACCCTACCTTACAGAAGTGAATGTAACTGTTTTCTTTGAAAACCTAGCTGAAGAGTCAAATACTATCAAGCATTTTCTTCTAAATTAAGGCTTCTAAAGATGTTTTAAAAGTGATTCAATGACTTTGCTAATTTAAATGAAAATATAAGTTTCAGCTGAAAACTTTATTCTAAAATTTACTTTTCAACTGTACACTCTTACACTTACCACTAGAAACAGAGAATGCAAACACAAAGTGGCATTATGAAGCCCAAAACATTGACAATAGGCAAAGCTCACAGATTAAACAAATTAAGGGCAAGGGAAGGAAGGCAGAGAAAAGGGAAGAGAAAGAGGAAAGAGAATTTACGGAAAAAGTAAGAGGGAAGGGAAGAAGGGAGCAGAGAGGAGAAGTGAAGAGGTCTACATACTGGTACAAACTTCAGACGAAAGTTTCAAAATCAAAGGAGCAATGAGACTGCTAAAAGCAAGGAATTTGGAATTAGTCCACTGCAATCCACTGTGCTAAGGCGTAACGGTACAAAAGGTAGAAGCCCTGCTTTTGAGTTCCAGCTCTGCCATTTACTACCTTGATATATACTAGTGTCTGAATTTGCCTAATTCCGGAGGGATAAGAATCAGGATCAGCACAAAGCTGGTTCCTATGAGGTAGAGGTCAGATATACCGCCACTCTCCAACTCTGTCACCATTTCTGACACCAGCCATACCCTCCACAGAGCTCTCTACTTCTTTGTTGGGTTCGATAATCCATTTCAGTGGCCACAAAGAACTCACAGACTATACTCACAATTACGTACTTTATTAGGGAAGTAACAGGCTACAATTCAGGATCAGGATCAATTTGGAGGTAACAGGATACAACTCGGAAGACAAGATACAGTTTGTCAACCAGGACAGCTTCCAACCAAGCGAGCTCTCAGCTTCTTCTCAGCTATGCCCATTGGCAGCCCTTCTCTTGGCCATGCCAGCCAGTGACCTCTCTCTCTGCCATTGTTCCTTGCTGGCCCTCGCCTCTGTCACTAGGCTCGCTGGCCCGTGCCTCTGCCACTGGGTATTCTCCAGCCTCCACCCTGCTCAGACAAGAGTTACAGCTCTCTTAGCTCTGCTGACAAGTGCCCAGAGGCACTCCGCTCTGCCAGCAAGCCTCCTGCCCAAAGGCACTCAGTTCTCTGTCTTTATGTGAACCAGCAAGCCCACTGTAGCCGTCTGCTGGATCCGCGGTTTCTACCACGCATACTGCTGCTGCCACCTTGCATGATCTCACGCCATCTTCAGTGTTATAGTTCTTGACCCATACATTGCTCTTTTAGGAGGTTCCCTCTCTTCCACTGCCTTTCTCTGAAAACATGTCAGGTTGGCTGCTTATATAAGCAAGCCCCTTATCAATTTCAAGGCATGGCCCTCCCAAAGGGTCTCCAACTGACCAAGCCCCGCAAGTCACTCATCCTACTGGGTGGTTTTACCCACCCTATTTGCATAGTAAACTGGCCAATCCCTGCAAAATGTGTAAAATAGTTCAATCACAGTACAGACTACAGCCCAATCATTTTTGGCAGAATTATAGACCCACAGCCAGAAAGAGCATGTATAAAGAGAAACCCTTTGCTGCGCACTTGGGCAAGATATTCAAACTCTGTCTCTGTCTTATCGCTTGTAAAATTTGGATAATTTTATGCAACTACTAAATAAAATCATACATATATTACACAGAGCCCTGGTGGTGCAGTGGTTAACAGCTCAGCTGCTAACCAAAGGGTCAGCGGTTTGAATCCACCACCTGCTCCTGAGAAACCCTATGGGGCAGTTCTACGCTGACCTATAGGGTCACTATGAATTGGAATTGACTCGATGGCGAGGGGTATATATAATACACTTCTCTGTAAACAATAAAATGCTAAGTAGAAATGTATTTTTAAAGTTCTGAAACAAACGCCCCACGCTTATTAAAAAGATTTATTATACTGAACTACATTCTAGTGGTTGGAAAAAATCTAGTACTCAAACGGCACGGTGTGAAAGTTACAGATACCAGCTCCACACACGATAATGTTATCCATATTTCCTTGATATAAAGCTAGAACCTAACAGTCTTCCAAATATCCTCATAATCAGAAGCATTTTTATCAATCTACAAAAAAGGGAGGGAATTATTATTATACATGTTCATGTGGAAAAAAACAAGCAACTATATAAAATAGAAACAAGGTACACAGTATCTAAGTTAAAGCTATTATCGATAATGGTTGTTGACAATTTTAAGTCCCTTAAGGAAAAAAAAAAAAATACAAATGTGTTTCTTAAAAGTGACTAAACATTCACAGAGAGAAACACTCAATAGCCAACAAAACCACACAAATTTGCCAAAGGACCTGTAATATACTAACATGTTATGGGCTTTTTCAAAGGTCTGTTCTTAGATGTAAAACAAACTCTAATGAAAGCCTTTGCTTATAAACACATCTCCTGAGTAAGTAAAGCCTAACAAATCCAATATGAGTGAAACACCATACCCTGGAAACAGAAAGGAGCCTTGAGTCATTTACAAGAGTAGTTTCATATACCCATCCACCACGCCCACTACAATAGTAAACATGCAAGCTTAAACTAAGGGAA
This sequence comes from Elephas maximus indicus, assembly GCF_024166365.1. Classification (NCBI taxonomy): domain Eukaryota; kingdom Metazoa; phylum Chordata; class Mammalia; order Proboscidea; family Elephantidae; genus Elephas; species Elephas maximus. Next base: position 39,168,335 of record NC_064832.1, read on the forward strand.
AGCTTTCTAAATTTAGATAGGTTCAAATAACTCGTCTTAAGTTACACGTAAAGTAAAGGTTTAGTAAATTATTTATGATGACTCCTACCTTTAATAATAGGATAACATGTTTAACTTGTGATCAAAATGCAAAGAAAGCTGTTATACCATATATTACTGGACCAAGAGTCAGAGTTCCCAGTCTATATTTAGTTCACATTCAAATGGAAGCAAAGACGCAAAACCCAGCTAAAAATAAAATGTTCTACAAAGATGAGATTTTTAAATGGACTGAAATCTAGCTTTATTTGGTCCCTTAAATGCTGATCGCATTTAGCAGCACCTTAAACTCTGCAGTGCTTTACAAACCTAAAATTATACCATCTCCTGTCTAGGAGTCAGCAAACTATAACCCACGACCCATGGCCAAATCCGCACACCACATCCAGCCCATCACCTGGTTTTGTAGAGCCCACAAAGCTGAGGTTTTTACATGTTTCAACACTTCAAGACAGGAGACGACTTCCTTTTTTATATGATTTATTTTTTATTGTTGAATATATAGACAGCAGAACATAAAACAACTCAACGATTTCTACATATACGTTTCAGTGACAATGATTACATTCTTCAAGTTGTGCTACCACTCTCACTCTCCTTTTCCAAACTGTTCCTCCCCCATTAACATAAACTCACTGCTCCCTAAGGTTCCTATCTAATCTTTCAAGTTGCTATTGTCAATTTGATCCCATATCCCACTCCACTGCCATCAAGTCCATTCCGACTCATAGCGACCCTACAGGACAGAGTAGAACTCCCCCATAGAGTTTCCAAGGGGTGCCCGATGGATTCGAACTGCCGATCTTTTGGTTAGCAGCCGTAGTACTTAACCACTACACCACCAGGGTTTGTATATATGCAGACAGTTCTTAAAAACAATGCTCAAGATATTCCTTACCAGTTAAGCAAGCTATTGTTTAGTTTTAAGAAGGCTTCAGGGGATATTTTTCGTTTAAGGTTTCAAGATTATCTCAGGGCAATAGTTTCAGGGATTCGTCTAGCCTCCATGGCTGCAGAAAATCTGGATTCCATGAGAATCGGAAATTCTGTTCTGCATTTCTCCCTTTTGATCAGGATTTAAGAAGAATTCTTCTTCACATTTGAAAATTATATGAAATTTAAATTTCAGTGTCCCTTTTAATAAATTTTTATTGAAATACAGCCACAGTCATTCATTGAAGTATTCCCTATGACTACTTTTACACTGTAACATCAGAGTTAAGTAGCTGTAAAAGAGGCCTAACGGCCAGCAAAGCCCAAAATATTTACCATCTGGATCTTTACCAAAAAAGTTAGCAGACCTCTGCCCTAGATGAATTTAATTATTCTTATCATTCAAAATATCTTCCTGCTCATCACCTACTAAAATGTAAAAGTTCTTACTTGCCTCTGATATCATATTGAGTTCCTGTCAGTATCGCTTTAACTATTCTCACTTGACACTTTTCTGGCCATATTTCTGTTTCTTATTCTATCTGGATCCTTATCCAATTCTAATGTTTCCACCAGAACTGTGGCTAAAAGTTTTAAACAATATTTTCTAATGTACTCTATTTCTATTTTAAATGCAGGATGTGAGCCATCATAACCCAATAATGGACTGCCACCTACAATTTGAAGACCACTGACCAATTCTTCCCTAGTCTACTCTATGAAGGGCTTATGGTGAAAGATAACATTTAGATTTCACAAACTACAACTTGTGAATCAGTGAAAAATACGAATTTCTATTTCTATACACTGACTTATCATAAAGGTATAGGATTTTATTTAAGCATCCTTCATGCTAAAGTAAACACAAGATACTAATTGAAGAATATAAGAACATGATCATTATTCTTTTCTGACTAGGCTTAAAGAAATATCTTAACTCAGATGCAAAGTTGCAAAATTCTGAATTATCTTTCCAGTGTTCAGGTAAACCTAATTTAGAGGCTCATTTATAGCCATTCATACCTAACTATGGAAAGGCTTAACATAAACGTCAACTAAACAGTATCAAACTATGAGAACAAATAAATCTAATAGGAGGTATTTTTGAGTCATGAAACTTCAAGAACATGACCGAGATGACTCAATGGTAGAAAAAGTCACTGGAGATGGTTCCTATTTGTTTGGCTCATGACGGTTTGGCCTATGTAGTTGAACAGTCTTAGTCTTCAAGCCTTTAAGATTCCTCTGGCCATTCCATGCAAAATCAAAGACTGCAGTACCCGTGGGCCAACACAAAACACACAAACCAACTCCACATTCATGTTCAAAACCGAACTGTCCTGAGTTTACATCGTTGTTGTTGTGTGCCATCAAGTCGGCTCCAACTCACAGCAACCCAATGGGACAGAGCAGAACTGCCCCACAGGGTTTCCAAGGAGCAGCTGGTGGATTTGAACTGCCAACGTTTTGGTTAGCAGCTGAACTCTTAACACTATGCCACCAGAGCTCTGAGTTTATATTAGTGTTGCTCAAAAACTTCTCATTCTCAGTAAATACCTGTGAAATTGACTACAACAATAAGCCTGAATCCAAAATCCACCTCCTCTGAGAGAAAAGACACAGGGATAATAGGGGAAGGGTAAAGAGAGAAGAAAAGACAGGACAGGTCTCTTATGGCTTTTCCATATCAGCACCACTTCACATATGTAATTGATTTTTCTTTATATACATAAAATATTATCTAGTGTTTAGCACCTGGCTTACAAGATAAGGGAGCCCTGGTGGGGTAGTGGTTAAGATCCTGGCTGCTAATCAAAAGGTCGACAGCTTGAATCCACCAGCCATTCCTTGGAAACCCCATAGGGCAGCTCTACTCTGTCCTACACCGTTGCTATGAGTTGTAATTGACTCAAGGGCAACAGGTTTGGTTTGGTTTCTTGGTACTAGATGAGACTACCTGAAATTTCATTTAGCTGATACATAAAAAGGAAAGAGCGAGCAAGAGAAACATAGTACAGAGGAAGGCAAAGACATACGAAGAAACCAGAGGAAAAAATAGAAATTGAAAAAAGGAACAAAAGTTAAAATATAAGGATGTGAGCAGAGTACTATAACGTCCAGCGGACTTTTACTAAACCACACTAACTTTAAAATCAGGTCAGCCCTATTCTTTACTTGAAAACTCATCATATCTACTGCAAAAAAGCTGAGATTAGTGTTACTGTCCTAAAACCCAAATTTCCTTCAATAGAGGATTAGTTAATTAAATGATGATACACCATATAGGCCTAAAGCATATGAGATTTCCCACATTCAGCCATTTTTGACCCACTGACAGAGCAACTTCACATATATCATTCTAATATGTTAATACGTTGCCAATATTAAAAAGAATGAGATAGATGTACAAATGCCATTAAGGAAATGATCTCCATAGTATATCTTCAAACAAACAAGATGCAGAAGAATGTATATAGATGGTTCCTATTAATTTTTTTTTAAGAAATAGACATTTATGTATACATGCTCTTATGTACATTGAAATATTCTGGAAACACACCAAGAAAGTGTCAACAATTATTGCCTCTCAGCGGGAGAACAGAGGTCTAGGATGACGGGGAAATTATTTCTCATTGGATAGCCTACCATCGTGGTACATCCTCTCATACTGTTTGAATCTTTTATTAAGAAAAAGTCGGGGTACCTTTTCAAATGCCACAATTAACTTAGAGCTTTTTACTAACATTCAATTTATTTAAAACATTAACCAGTATTTACAACAAATATACTTAAAATAAGATAATTACTTAAGTTAGTGGCCTTTTTTATTCCATATCTAAACTGAATACCAAAACAGCTTTATGAGCCTAAGGATTTTAAACAAATCTAAAATAAGTACTCCCCATGTTTTAATGATAATATCCATACACCTCAAGTATTATATGTAATTATATAACACATATACACACAGTCATTCATGTAAGAAATATTTTTTTTTATGTGGGAGCCCTGGTGGTACAGTGGTTAAGAGCTCAGCTGCTAACCAAAAGGTTGGCAGTTCAACACAGAATACAGGGGAAGTCAGCACAAGTGGACTAAACCAAAAACTAAAAAGTTTCCTGAATACGATTAAACACGTCAAGGGACAGAGTAGAAGAGGTGGAAGTCTGGGGACCATGGTTTCAGGGGACATCTAGGTCAAGTGGCATAACAACGTGTATTAAGAAAACGTTCTGCATCCCACTTTGGTGAGTGGTGTCTGGGGTCTTAAAAGCTAGCAAGCAGCCATCTAAGATGCATCAATTGGTCTCAACCCACCTGAACAAAGGAGAATAAAGAACACCAAAGACACGAGGAAAATATGAACCCAAGATAAAGAACCCACCACAAGAAAGGGCCACATAAACCAGAGACTCCATCAGCCTGAGACCAGAAGAAACAGACGGTGCCCAGCTACCACCAAAGACTGCCCTGACAGGTGAACACAACAGAGAATCCCTGATGGAGTGGGAGAAAAGTAGGATGCAGACCACGAATTCTAGTAAAAAGACCAGACTTAATGGTCTGACTGAGACTGGAAGGACCATAGAGGTCATGGCCCCCAGATTCTCTATTCGTCCAAAACTAAAACCATTCCCAAACCTAACTCTTCAGAAAAAGATTAGACTTGACTATAAGATATAAAACGATACTGGTGAGGAGTGTGCTTCTCAGTTCTAATAGACACGTGAGACTATGTGGGCAGCACCTGGCTAGAGGTTAGATGAGAAGGCAGAGGAGGACAGGAGGTGGTTGAATGGACACGGGAAATACAGAGTAGAGAGGAGGAGTGTGCTTTCACACTGTAGGGAGAGCAACTAGGGTCACACAACAATGTGTGTATAAGTTTTTGTATGAGACTGACTTGAATTGTAAACTTTCACTTAAAGCTCAACGAAAAAAAAAAAAGGCTGGCAGTTCGAATCCACCATCCACTCCTTGGAAACCCTATCAGGCAGATCTACTCTGTCCAATAGGGTCGCTGTAAGTTAAAATCGTCTCAATAGCAACAGGTCTGTTTTTGCTTGTTTATGTGCAACTTATTCTGCTGTTGATCCTATGTATACCTAGGGATAAATGCTTTCTATAGAGACAACATATACACAAATACATATGTAAGTATGTGTATGTATACAGATATTTGTGCAAATGTATGTGTTCACATACCACCCCAAGCTGCTACTCAACCAGGACTGAAGATCTGAATATGCTACTAAGAATCACACCCTGTCAGACCTATTGGTTCCTTGGTGCATCTTCAGAATGTAGAGCAAGAATTGCTACTGTTGTCTTAAAAGCAACTGGGCCTTAGGCTAGTTCTAGGGTCTACTCCTCCTCCAGTAACTCTTATCTGGATCATAATCCAAGACTGGGAGCTAGTAGTTAATTAAAGTTAACAGTTCTCATTCTATACATTGCCACTCTGTCCCCTCCCGCATTCTGATAAGGGATGTAACTGATGATATTTGTGGCATATATGAATAGTCTGGATTGGGGGAGGGGTGTTGTGGCCCACTTGTTTCAGCAGGTTTAGTCCCCGATCTCAGAGGTTTGTCTATGAAAGTGTTGATCAACTTACATGCACCCTAACATACAAGCTAAAGCAAAAGGCAAAACGTCTAAAATCCAACAGTTCTTTTGAAATTGAAGCAACATTTCATATACCACCACAAATAATTATCTCTAATCATGGCAAAACGTAAGTGCTAAATATTTTCATTAAGTTAAACTGAAAACCAACAAAAAATGTGCTTTGAATTTACACTTATTCTTGATAAACATGCTTTACACCAAATTACAGATGTTATCAAAATTAGAGACTATCATCTTAGCTATTATATGGAACTCACAAATTTTACTGGTACTCCCAAGAAATTTGCTTTATGATTTTGCTTGATTCAATTTAGAGCCATCTCAGTGTACAATTACTGGTTAAGTGTGCACAGAATTTTAGCCATTTTATGTAAACATATCACCAAACCCAAACCAGCTGCCTAGTGTGGAATCAATTCTGAGTTACGACGACCCCAAGTATTTCAGAGCAGAACTACACTCCATAGGGTTTTCAATGGCTGTGATCTTTCCCAAAGTACATACATCACCAGACTTTTTTTCCTAGGTGCCTCTGAGTGGATGTCCGTTAGCAGCCAAGCACCTACCCATTTGTATCACCCAGGGACTCAATATAACGTAAGACATTTTAAAAAATCCTGCCATTTTACCCATTCTTAATATATTTATATAAACTTATTTCTTAAAAATTAAAATTTCAACTATCAAAAGCACTTAGAAAAGTCTCTACCTTGTTTAGCTTTAATATTCTAAAAACACATTATGCCCAACAAAACTCAAAAATGTCACTATTAAAAAGAGTTAAAATATGTGCAGTTAAATAAAATAACTGAAGCCAATGCTTGACTCTTTAGTAAGTACATCTTATTATTTGTGTGTGTGCTTACACGTATTTATTTTAGAAAAACTAAAATGAAGGCAGGCTAACACAAACTACAAACATAATAAATTTTTACTTTGAAAGAAGAGTCCATTGACCTCAGCAAATTCACAAAAAGAAACAAAGTGCAGAATGAACTAACTTTTGCAAATTTATTTTTAAAGAGAGCACACAAACCCAATGATTTCATTGGTTGCCTTTTTAAAATCCTCATTAGAGTTCCCCACTGTTAGCTGGCTATCCATATGAAGGCTTTAAAATCGTAACAAAAATTAGAATATGTACGTTTAGGTATAATCCTTTGATATAGGGTCGCTCTGAGTCAGAACTGACATGATAGTAATGGGTTTGGTTTGGGTTTTGGAGATCAAATTAAAACTCTCCACTGAGCCCTCGCAGGTCGACAACACGAGCTCCATATAACATAAAAACGCAAATTTTCATTATTAAAAATAACTGTCCGTGTATTAGTAATATCTGAACTCTGGAAACCTACAGTACGAAAACAGGGCCAGCTGTTTGTTCCGAGCAGGCTGAGGTTAACAGCGAGCATCCTTTACTACTGATCGAAACCCGCGGTTTCTGCCTTCCAAACAGCAGGAGGCAGAGGGGGCAGAAATGCTTCCCCACATGGCGAAGGCTGCTCCCCGGTTAGGGAAGGTGGCTGGCTCACTGCAACTCTGGCTAGTCAGCCCTCACGGAGCTCCCTGCATACACCCACACACTGGAAGGAACCTCCGAGGCGGAGCGGGGGGCTGAAAACCAAACACTTATTTTAAGTTCCCTAAGGGCGCAGTGGAGCCTCGGTGGCACGATGGTTAAGAGTCTGGCTGCTAACCAAAACGTCGGCGGTTAGAATCCACCAGCCGCTCCTTGGAAACGCTATAGGGCAGTTCTACTCTGTCCTACAGGGTCACTACGAGTCAGAATCGACTTGACAAGTTTGTTTGTTTTTTTTTTTTTTTAACGGCGCAGTCGTTAAGCTCTCGCCTGCAAAGTCGGCAGTTGGAACCCACCAGCTGCTCTGCGGGAGAAAGACAGCAGACTGTATTAAAAATTTCAGCCTTGGAAACACCATGCAGCAGTTCTACTCTGTCCTATAGGGTCGCTATAAGTCGTAAATCCACTGGACAACAATGAGTTTGGGTTTTTTGTTGTTTAAGTGGGAGCTTGCGACAGTGCCTCAGCGTTTTCCCACGCTCCCCCGCGCCTCCGGCTCCCTTCTCCGCCTCTGCCCGCCAGTCCAGCTCCCCCGCAGCCCACCCTCGCGACCTCAGCTCACCGCCGGGGTCCCTCTCTCCCTCCCTCCCGCAGACCCAGCCCCCGCCCCGAGCCCCGCCCCGAGCCTAGGCCGCGCCCCTCTCTCCCGGTTCGGGATCGCCCAGCGCGCTCCTGCGCCTCAGGCGCCCTGCCTGTATTTCCCTGCCCCGCAGCCTCCCACGCTCCCCTCAGGCCCACCTCACCTTGGTCCGGATCTGGCCTGAGGTGGACACTTTACGAATCAGTTTCTGTGGTCCCTCCTGCTCCGCTTCGCTGTCCGACGAATCGTCTCCGGGCCCCACCGAGGCAGCGGCGGAGGTGACCGTGGCGCCGGTCCCGGCGGCGGCTCCTCCAGCAGCGCCCGGAGGGTGGTGCTGGCCGCCGGCCCCAGCCATCCTCTCCGACTCCTGCAGGGACACAGCACCGCCCGGCGGGGGCGGCGGCGGTGGTCAGCGGGTAGGCTCTGCCGGAGCGGAGCCCGGAGCCCCGCGCCCAGCCGCCGCCATCTTCCGCTCCCGCGGCCGCCCCCCGGGGGAAGGGTCGCCAGGGACCAGGCGCCTTCCCGGAAGGGCCCGCCGGAGCGGCGGCCGCCGAGGGGACGCAGCCCGGGTCTCGGGATGTTCTGAGGTTCCTGACCCAGAATTCGACCAGCACGGGTAGAGAGGACGGGGGCGGCTGAGGGGTCGGGGCACCCTCCCTTCCGCTCCCTCCAGGGTCTGGGGTCTCCAGGATGGACGAGAGGACGGGGTTGGCAGGAAACCTCCGCACTCAGCCCCGTGGCCGGCCAGGCAGGGGCGAGTCTCCCTCCCTCGATTTTTGGCAGCAGGGAGAAAGGGTCCCAGAGCTTCCTCTGACTCCCGCAGGCGCACCCCGCCACCTCTTGGACCCCGAATCTCTCCAGAGACGCTTGGGCCTCACCGCAGGGTTCCCGCTGAATAAAAAGTTCCCTCTGCTCCCGAGCTGGGCAGGCGCTGTGAGACCCAGGGATTGCTCTGCCCCTTACCGGTCTCACGACCCCCAGCCCCACTCTGAGGGCCATACCTCTCCCGCCTCTCCCTTCAGGTTCGGGTCCTTTCAGCTGTCCCGACCACAGCGTTTAGTTTCTGGCCCACCCCCACCCGCATCCGGCGCACACGGAAGAGAAGAGCATTTTCTGGGAGGTTGGACTCCTCTCTGAGAACTTTTCGTTAGGAAAGATTGATCCCCTTGGCTAACAGGAAACTGGGAAGGGCGTGGAGAGAGCAGAAACAAGAGAGTACACGCAGCCCAAGACGACAGAACGCAAAATAAATGTCTAAGCTGAAGCGCTAACCAACTCTGCCTGGAAGAAAACAATGCACTCGTACCCGAGCACAAAAACACTGCAAGTTCTAGAACCACTCCCTAACTCGGACGAGAGCAGGGCAAAATGGGATCAACATGCTACAGCCAGCTCTCACAACTCGTCCCCAGCGAGCTGGTTATGCGGGCACTTGGGGAGCAGCAGCGTTGTGGCTGGCTGTACACACTGGACGTCAGAGAACCCTAGCAGGTGTGGGTGGGCTGGGAAAAAAGATACTGAAATGACAGATTCCTCTTGTCATCCAGAGAGAAGTCCAAACTGGTGTTAGCTGTGTTTTTAAAAATAAGACAAAAAGTCCCAACCAGACAGTGGAGTCTCTCCATTTCAGTAAAGCATTAAATCTCTCTAGCATATTCATGCCCTCAGTACCCAATTCCCTTCCTATTTCCTCAATTATGACCTTTAAGCTTCCTCCAAACTCAGGTTCTATTGTTTTTTTTTTTTTCTTTTAGCTGCTGCAATCCTATCCTCAACAATAATTTCATTGCCACGTGAGACCTGACAGTTCTAAGAGGTTTGAAGAAGTACTATGCAATCCCACCCAATACTGTAATCCACATTGTAAATGAAATTCATTAAAATGTAAAACGTCCTGGGTAGTTTAAATGTTCAAAGACAGAAGATTGCTACCACATAATACTAATTTATACAGGCTACTTCTGCAGCTTCAGTTTCCTTCTTTAGGAAAGGAAGGAGTTGAGCAAAATGAACTTTAAGATCCCTTATGGCTTTATTGATACGTGATTGTGTATCTACAAAAAGCACATTGCTGTGGAGGGAATAACTATTCGTCAAAATAATGGCCTGGCTGTTTAGTCACTGACAAGTCGAATGGTTTGGCAATGTAGACAAGGACACCTAATTAAGGGCCTACTGAAAGAATAAACCCAGTTCAGCCCTCTCTTTTAATATAAAGAAACTGAGATCAAAGTGTCATGATCTGGGGCCAAAGTCAAAATTATGCGATTCCTATTCTAACCTTTTCAAAGTATCTTATTATATGACAAAAGATAGTCTAATATCCTACGCTTCTAGTCACACTTTAGACTTCCAAGTTTGCATAGTAACATTTCCCAGAATCCAGCCAGAGGAATTAAACTGAAATGCACTGTTCAATGCCCATCCCTACTTTGCCATTTTAATAAAGGGACCAAATATATTTCTCACTCTTTGATTCAAATACTGATTGCTTTAAAATACTTGAAAACAATTTCACACGTAATAGCTGGACAATTAATACCTCAAAAAGTATTAATTCCTTTGTAAAGATTTAACCTCACAGCCAGCCTGCTCTTCAAAGGTTCCTATAAGAAGTTCCAAAACTTGGTTGTGACAGTGAAAACATAGCTAGTTTTGGCCTACTCATGCTAAATAAATGATCCCTGCTTTAAGATTTCCCCGGCATACAGAATGCTCAGAATAAACATGCTGTGTAGGAAGTCAGAAAGATAAAGGATAAGCCCTCCGTAAACCCTCACATCACTTCCCTCTTTAAATCATCTCTTCCAAGGAGGGCATATTGGAATCCCTAATTTAAAATATCTTAGGCACCAGCTTCTTCTCGGGTCTTATGTGTAAATTACTAGTTGGCAGAATGAATATTCAACTTGAATATTGTAGACCTGCAATGCACATCACTTCCTTTAAAAATATAATAGCAATGTCAGGAACTCAGTATTTTCACCCATTTTAATTTAGCTGAAAATGGCAACTGAAAACACATTTCAAATATGTGGTCTATACCGTTATTTATTTAACTTAAAAGATTACTTTTCCCCTTACTTTGTATTTTCAAAATTCCAAATAATTTCTTAGATGTGTCTTAGATATTCCTTTTATTATTGTTACTTTGAAATATCTGGAACACAGCACATCACAAACACTATTAAAAATTTGGATATAAGCCATGTAAACACTGCATCCAAGGTAAAATGTAAATAGGTAAAGCTGCTACTGGGTTTCTACTCAATAGAAGAGTTTCCTGCTCCATTAAAAAAAAAAAAAACTATTATCCTCAACTTGTTTAAATTACAGACAAATCTCATAATGATACCAACTTTATGAATATTAGTATACTGTATTGTTATCTACAGAGGTAGTAAGCTTTGATCACTAACCCAGTAAAACCCAGTGCCATCGAGTCAATTCTGACTCATAGTGACCTTATAGGACTAGACATGCCCAAATGGTTTAATATCCATTTGCAATTTTTAAATCCCTTATGTTCTATAGGGTCACTATGAGTCAGAATTGACTTGACAGTATATAACAACAAAAACATATATTCTATGGTTTTACCTGAAATACTACATCACATACATGCAGAATTCTACATTTTACACCGAAAAACTAAAGCAAGCACCTTAAAATACTCATGTTCTAGGACTCATGTTCCTAATCAATAGGAATCATGCAACCAAAGAACACTGCTGGTTAGACAAGCACAGGCCATAAGAGACTCTCTGATTAAAACTTTGGAGCCACTTCCATAATACAGTATTTGCTACATATTAAATTTTCCATATAGAACTCTCCTTAGGTGTTAGTTAAATGAAAAACATTTTGAGATTAATCATGCTGTCAACTGCATGTATGTATGGTCACTCTTGGACCTAATGCAAAAACTCTCCATCATGTAGACACGATCTAACTTAAAGGTTGTTGGTTTGAACCCACCCAGCAGCACCACGGAAGAAAGTCCTGGCGATCTGCTTCCAGAAAGATTACAATCAAGAAAACCCTATGACGCAGTTCTCTGTAACACATGAGGTCACCACAAATTGGAACTGATAGCAACAAGCTTGGTTTTTTTTGGTTTTCCTCTGAAACTCCTCCCTTCCTGAATTGCCACTAGTTCTGAATAGCCCTGGTGGCACCATGGTTAAGACCCTGGCAGCTAACTAAAAGGTTGGCAGTTCAAATCCACCAGCCACTCCTTGGAAACCCTATGGGGCAGTTCTACTCTGTCCTATAGACTTGCTATGAATTGGAATCCACTCGATGGCAATGGGTTTGGGGTTTTTTTTTTCCTTCTGTTTTTTTCCTGAATAGTTTATCATCACTAACTAGTATAAAATCATCTGGGGATAAAAACAACAAAATGTACTCTAGCATCTGTCTACTGTCTGAGAATACTTTTTAAATACTCCCACATTTGTAAATTCTTGGTAAAATTCTGTCCCCCCGCTGCCCCCCTCGGGGCATTATGAGTAAAGATGTTTTGCTAAATAGCTTCCTACCCACCCAAGCCCACCACCAAAGTATTTAAGTGATTAGAAATGTCAGTAATGCCTACAGTTCCAGTGATGAGATTAAATACACAAAGCTAGGATTAAAGAAAATAATTTAACTTCTTTAGGCCCAATGCCCTCGTCAGAATAACCAAAGGCTAAAACCCCATTTGCCATCAAGCTGATTACAATTCATGGCGATCCCATGCGTGTCAGAGTAGGACTGTGCTCCCTAAGGTTTTCAATGGCTGATTTTTCAGAAATAGATCACCAGGCCTGTCTTCTGAGGCACCTCTGGGGAGACTTGAGCCTCTGGGTGGACTTGAATCACCAACCTTTCAGTTAGTGGCCTATCACATTAACCATTTGCCCAAGCTTACTTAAATGCCCTGACCGAACTCAGTAACCATTTCATCTCTAAACGCAAAGAACATCATGAAGTTCAGCAGCTGCCTCTCAGTTGCAGTCATGGTTGCATTTCAGGAAAGAAGTGCTATTGTCTTCACTATTCATCAGCATCGATTCCTGAGAGTACCTTTACTCTCCTGTCTGAATAGTTCCCTGTGGAATCATATCATCATGGTTTAGCTTGCATCAGAGAGTGAGAAGAAACTCTTACGTGTATGCTGCTATATGCTATAAGGGATAATGCAACAGAATCTGTGTAACGTGAACACCGCCCATTTGATGCTGATTATTCCTTTTCATAGATGTAAGTAAGTGTACTTTTACAGTAAAGTATTAAAGTTGGCCATATGTAAATTCAAAAAGCAGATTTTAAGTAACTACTAAATGGCGTTCCAGTCAAAGCAGGTGTTCTTAATTTGATGTCTTGGATCCTTTCAGGGTCCACAGATTGGGCTTCAGAAAATCTGTGAGTTCTTGAAATTATATTAAAAAGTTTTTAAATATTGGCTTACAATGAGCTGAAACCAACTCGACAGTAATGGGTTTGGTTTTACATACATACATATATCTATGTAGTATAGGTACATTTGGAGGGGGAAGTTCATAGCTTTTATCAGATTCTGAAAGATCAATGACCCAAAAAAGGTCAAGAACCCCTGATTCTGAAGAATTTTGTGTCCCTTTAAAACATATTTAGGTGAAACTGATTGTTTCTCCCCTTCACTCCAGATACCTAAAATATTTAGAACTTAAATCCAGACTTTTTTCTCCTAAATTATCCCTCCTCTTTCTTGTATTTTTCAGTTATCTGGATGTCTTCTTTTTTTAAGAAACTTAAATAAAAATTCCCTTTATTAGTTCTTACATAGGCTTTGACATACTGATTCACAGGGTTTCAAAATAGGTTTTATTTGGAATAAAACCACTTTATCAGGAGTATCACTTTATGCCACATACCTAAGATCTCTGTAAAAATGATTTTTGGACTATCTGAACTCAGCCCACTGAAACAAGACATTTTGCTCAAAATGTAAGCTCTGTGTCTGTGCAGTTAACTGCTGTATCCAACAATGCTGGTACATAGTAGGTGCTGGATAAAATATGTGTTGAGTAAATAAAAAGGCCTTCAGTGTTTAAAGAAATTAAACCTAAATCTTCAGGAGTGTTCTGCAGTCTGGATGAAGTGTCACAATCCATTCACACATTACTGTTAGGCCTCTAATTTTAAAAGATTGGGTGGAGAGACTGGTACAGAATATATTTTACAGAAAATAAATCAGCATTTCAGTTGTCACTTTTGAGAAATAGAACCCCCCAAAAAAAGTTTTTCTCTATTTTTCCAGGCACAAAGTAGTTCTGGCATCAGCTCTAAAGGAAAATGCATTTGACTGTGTACTTTTCATTGTAATTGGTGTTGGCTTAAAGTACAGGCTCAAAAGGAACTTCATACAGGAAAGTTCAAAAGTAAAACAGTAACGAAAACATCACTAAATTTAGTTCTCAATCATCTTTGACTTAAACTTCAAAACTGGATTAGGTTTTCAATTTCACGAATAATTTAATCCCCAGTGATAACCACAATAGAAGAAATACGAACAGATGGGCACCCTAACAACGTGTTCAAATTTGCAAAAGCAAAGACAGCTGCAGATACAGATGGATCAGAATCTAAGGACACTTCTGAAAGGTCAGGAAACAGGAGGCAAAGAAACGTACCCTCGGCAAAGTAGCTGGGAATGTATACATGAGAAAAGAAAAAGGAGAACCAACCTTGGCATACCCTAGAAGTTCTCAACAGGCAGAGGGCCTGCTGGGAACACATACGGAGTCCCCGGGAAAACAGCATGCGAACCCCCCCAACAGAACACCGCGCGAGGCCAGAAATTTCGGACAGGGCTTTTCAGATCAGCTCAAGAATTTCAATCTAGACAGAGTAGCAAACATCAAGACAGGGCATGGAGAGCCAAAATTCGAGACCAGGGAAAAAGGAACCCACACAGGATTACAGAGTTCTGAGAAGGGGATTCCTGAGTAGAGTCCTTGGAGGCATGTGAGGTGGTGCTGGCTGCTTGAGTTGGAAGAAAGAAGTTGAAGGAGTTTGCGGGAACAAATTGAAGGCCCCCCACCTCCCGTGCCCTCCTCCTTAGACTCGTGCACACAATACACATGCCCACACTACTCTCGGCCCCTAAAAATTATCTAACCTCCGCGTTGCACGTGCATCCAAATGCCAGGCAAACGCGAAGTTACCTTCCCACCTCATCCCCTTTAAAGCCCTAGAACAGCCGGCTGCGTTGGGGGTGAACAGGAGTCGCGGCACGGTTCGGTGCTTTACACCGCGATCTGCCACCCCAAGCGGCGGTCCTCAGGAACCTGCGCGCCCAGGTGACCGCAAGGGCGCGGTCTCCGGGGGAAGCCTGGGACTTCTTCGAGCCCCACATGCGGACTGTCCAGGCTGGGCTTCTCCTCTCCCCCTCCCTACACCCCACACTGGAAAATGAAGTACAGAGTTGAGAAGTCGTTTAAGCATGGAAACGGTCCTCCGAGGCCAGTCGCCAGCGGTCCGCCAGCAGCCCCTCGGGGAGAGCCTCGGACCTCGGGACAAAGACGCTCCGGACGGCGCACGGATAGGAGCGCGGCTGGCAGAGGAAGCGCTGCCCCGGCTGGGAAGCAGCTGGGGACCTCATCCCGGGCCATTTCCTGAGCGGAACCCGGCCCAGGCGGGGGGAGCAGCGAAGCGGGAGGGGGTGGGCGCGGGCGCGGTACCCACCGGTTCCTCCCAGGCCGGGCTGCGGGCGCCGGGAGCGGGACGCACGTGCTGCGGCTCCATCGCGCCGGACCGCGCCAGCCCGCCGCCGGGGCGCGCGGACCGGGACCCCCGCCGCCGCCGCCGCTGCCGCCGCTGGATGCGCTTCCCTCGCCGCGGTCCCTCTCGGCCGCCGCCGCCGTTGCCCGGCTCCCGCCCGGGGCAGCCACCGGCCCTCCCGCCGTCTCCGGCTTCCGCCGCGCCGCGCTCTCTCGCCCCCGTGGCGGTCCCTTTCGCCTCCTCCTCCTCCTCCGCGGTCCGGCTCCCTCCGGGGCTCCGAGCGCTCGGCTCCGCAGCCACCGCCGCCGCCGCCTCCCACGGCCGCAGAGTCCGCCCCTCGCGCCTTCCCCCGCCCCCGGCTCCCTCCCCTTTTCCTCTCCGCTTCCCGCCCCTCCCCCCCGCCGCCCCCTCCTCCCGGCGGGCGGCCCGGGGCGCACGTGACCCTCCTGTCAGGCCTTATAAGGCGCGGAACCGAAAGCGGCCGCCGGGTGGTCACGGGCACCGGGCGGCCGCGGGAGAGGAGCGGCCTCCCCGGGAACCGGGCTCCGGGCGCGGCGGGAAAAGCCCCACTAGGGCGGGTCAGCGAGCGGGACGGCGGCCGCCGCGGGTCCCGGGGGACGCCTCCCCGCGCCCCTCTCTCCCTCTCCGGTAGCCTGCGGCCGGCGCCGGCCGACTGCGCTGCAGGCGCCTCCCCCTCCTCAGGGCGCTGAGGGTGGAATGAAATCGCACTTGACAGTAACTGACTTTAGCCGGGCAGGCGAGATCCTCGCACTCCAGAGCCGCTCGTGAGCAAGCTGCTCCAGGCATGGTCTATTCTGAGAGGTGAAGAAAATTGCAGATGGGTTGGCATCTGCAAGAGAGGTTAATCTTGAAGGAGTGCTTTTTTATTTTTTGTTTGTTTGTTTGTTTTTTAATTAACAGTTTCGAAGAAAGAAAACCGGCTAAGGAGTCGACCTGCCTTCTGCCGATTCCGACACTGTACTCACTAATGGGGAAGGGGATGGTTCGCAGGGAGTGCTCAATATAATGGCAAGTCACCTTTTCCTGCCTCTTGCAAAAAACGTTACAAATAACGTTTTGGGGTCAGCTTAGTAGCATCAAAGACGGTTTTAGTCCAAGAGGCTTCACCTAGGTTATTTCCCCCTTCTGTACTTTTCAAGCTCTCTACCGGCATCTTCCGAGGTCCTAGATCATATTAATTCAACCACATATTTCAAGACAAAGAGAAAAATCAAAAACACTTACTTGATTCAGTCTGTCCCCATCCCCCACCTAGTGAGAGGCAAGCTCCTAGGAAGATAAAAGGCTGTTCTCATTATTCTCACATCTACTTATTGATCTACCACTCATCCTTCAGGGCCCCCGCAAGCGGGCCTCTGTGCACACCATTCCACCAAAGCAGCCTTACAAAGGTCACCTAGGGCTTTGAAATTTCCCTAAACCTTTGGATTTCTTCCGATTCTCCTTACTTGACCTATTTGCAGCACTCATCATTGTTCACCAAACTTTTATTCTTGAACCCATCTCTTCCATTGGCTTCTATGACTCTTTGGTGTCCAAGTTCTCTGACCATTTCCTGCTCAGCCCCTTTGCCACCACCTAAATGTTGGGGTGACTACATAGTCTTCACTTGGTCTGTTTCTAATGCTACTTGGGCCCACGGAGTGGTTTACCCAGACCCACCCATGACTTCAACTACAAACTGTGTACTGAAACTCTTAAATCTGTCTATCCCAGATCTCTTTCCAGCCCTCCATTTCTGTAAAGCCAACTTCTTACCAGAAATTTCTACCCAGATGTCCCAGGGACCTTAAACTCAGTTTGCTTAAAACAGAAGTTGGTTTTCCTGCTAATTGTGTTCTCTCTCTAATCTCATTCTCAGTAAATGTCAACTCACCTAGTCACCCAAACAAAAGAGAATCCTGAAAATCATCCAGAACTACTCCTTTAGCCCCCTCCCCTGACACTCATTGTTTCTATCTATCACCTTGCCTCCATCTCATTGCTCTTGCCCTATTTCAGGTCCTTTGTTTCAAGCCCCTGAAACATTTCCTTACAGGTAGTCAGTCCTCCGACCTATGATGACTCCTTTGTAAATCGTTTCTGACAGAAGTCGAAGACCTAATTTTTTTTTTTTATTATTGCCTTTTATTAACCAGTATCTTTATAAATCCGATATGAGAGCTTGGCTGCTAACCAAAAGGTCAGCAATTTGAATGCACCAGCTGCTCCTTGGAAAACCTATGGTGCAGTTCTACTCTGTTCTATGGGGTCTGAATCAACTTGATGGCAACAGGTTTGGTTTTTGGTTTTGTGTTTGTCTTTGGGGGTTGGAAACATATAAACTTACAGATAAATTTTAATATATACATGCAATACAATACATAAAAAAATACACAAATCATAAAAGTTTACTCTGGCAATGAAGAAGAGTTGGACGACATTGTCCTTTTGGCCAGTTGCAGTAGTAACTCCACTTGTGGAAGGTTCTGGATCATCTGGATTATCCCTGGGAACGGGGGCGGCGTTTTTAGTCAGAAAACTAGTGAGAGTTGCCTATATGGCCCTTTTCTTTTTTTCTTCATGTATTTTGCAGTAACATCTCACTGCTTCCAGAATCTGCCTGTGCACTTTAGCAAAGCGATCAGTTTTTGGGTCCATGTTTCCAAGCAACTGAAACCCCTGATTTAGTTTAGAAAAAACTTAAACTAGTCCTTTCACTGCAAAATTTTTTGACTTCTCTCCTTCCTTTCCCTCATTATTTCTTTTTTCTTCAGCACTTATTTTCTCTTCAAAATCGATTAAATCCTGATCTATGAGCTTGTCTTAGTCATCTAGTGTTGCTGTAACAGAAATACCATAAGTGGATAGCTTCAACAAAGAGAAATTTATTTTCTCACAGTCTAGTAGAAGTCCAAATTCAGGGCGTCAGCTCCAGGGGAAGGCTTTCTTTCTCTGTTGGATCTGGAGGAAGGTCATTGTCATCAATGTTCCCCGGGATTAGGAGCTTCTCTGTGCAGGGACCCCAGGTCCAAAGGACATGCTCTGCTTGTGGCACTGCCTTCTTGATGGTGTGAGGCCCCCAACTCTCTGCTTGATGCCCTTTTCTTTTATCTCTTCTAAGATTTTTTTAAGATAAAAAGTCGTGCAGGCCACACCCCCAGGGAAACTCCCTTTACATTATTGGATCAGGGATGTAACCTGAACAAGGGTGTTACATACCACTCTAATCCTCCTTAACCACAGGCAGAGATTATGATTTATAGCACATAGGAAAATCACAAAATGGAAGACAACCACATAATACTGGAAATCATGGCCTAACCAAGTTGACACATATTCTGAGGGGACACAATTCAACCCATGATAGAGCTGTTCAGTATTGGTGATATCAAGCTCTAAATTCAGTGTTCTTGCCATGTGGATGATTTTTCCCCTGATTTCTTCCATCATATCATCCTGGTTAAATGCTTGGAGTGTGTTCACATAACTCAGCAATTTTTTTCCATATCACCTGCGTGCGTTTTCTCATAGCTTTTCCCAGGAATGTTCCAGATGCACTGAAGAGTACGTATTATAATTCTTCCAAAAATTGCATAATTTTACGGTACCTCCATCTGTTGCGGCTATTGCCTGAGCAAACTTAGTCTGTAGGTCGTATGCCTCGAAGGCGGCGATTGCGTTTTGATCCCATAGAATGAGTCACAGCTGTCGTATTGAGACATAGATACATCACTTTTACATCTTCATTTAGATCATCTGCCTGAGGAGGATGTCCTGGGGCATTATCAAGTAATGGCTGTTGGACAACTGTGCAATTCAATTGCCGTATGTTCTTAGAGTTGAACGTAGTCCAACTTTCTCTCTGTAAAGACTACCGACACCGGCTCCGTTGTAGAACAGGCCATAGGTTGCTCTACAGCAGTGTTTTGAACAGTAAATCATAGCACTGAACATCTGCTAGTGAACTTCTGAGAACACTAACATTAGCAAATTATGTGATGCAACATTGTATACGGTAAATACTACTAACGATCAGATGTACCAGAAAAATGGTTTCAAGTGCAGTTTGTTGTAACTGGAATACCTTGTAAATTGGGGGCTGCCTGTCCTTTCCTTATTAATCTCCCTGCTTCTAAACTAGTAGGAGCCCTGGTGGTGCAGTGGTTAAGGCTGCTAACCAAAAGGTCAGTGGGTCAAACCCACCAGCTGCTCAGTGGGAGAAAGATGTGAGTGTCAGCTTCCATAAAGACTTACAGCCCTGGGAACCTTATGGGGCAGTTCTACTCTGCCTACAGGGTCACTATGAGTCAGAATTAACTCAACAGCAATGGGTTTTCTAGTAACCCAGCACCGTGCAACCTCCTCCTCCCCCTGCCAGTCTCTCACATTGGTATCAAAGTAAGCCTTCTAAACTACAAAACTGAGCTACTCATTCTCTTCAAGCGGCTCCCCATTGCCTGCAGGATGAAGTCCCAATATCTTTGCCATTGTCTCCTTCTCCAGTCTCATCAAACAACCTGAGTTTTCTATAAAAACCCATTGCCCTTGAGTCGATTCTGACTCATAGAGACCCTATATGACAGAGTAAAACTGCCCCATAGGGTTTCCAAGAAGCAGCTGGTGGATTCGGATTTGAACTGCCAACCTTTTGGTTAGCAGCCAAGCTCTTAACCACTGTGCGGTCAGGGCTCCAAGTTTTCTATAGGCCGCGTGTATTTATGCTGTACCCTTTCGTGGAATACCTTTCCTCTTCCTCAGTCCGTCCCAGCAAGTGCTCATCCTTTAAGATTCAGACTAAGAGCCATCTCCCTTATGAAATCATTTTCGACCCGGCTGCAGGTTATAACTGGCTACCCTCTCTAGCCTATAAATCTCCCCTCCCCATCATAAAGCCTTAGAAGACTTTAATGAACTTACTTTTTACCTATAATTTTACCTAATTTTATGACTGACATCTCCATCTTAATAGTTCCCAGTACAGTTCCTGACACATAGTAGGTACTCAGTAACTAATTGCTGACCGAATAACGTGATATAGTTTGATAGCTTTATAGCTATAGGATATCAGTTTCTCACGCATTATCTTATTTCATCCTCACAATTCTGCAAAGAACATGTTATCACTTTTTATAGAGATAGAAGCTGAAGCTAGAAAACAAAGCAATTTGCCTAAGGTCCCACTGTACAAGTCACAGAGCCACGACTATAACCCAATTTGTCTAGTTAAGTTCATTACGTGTTTACCTGCCCATTGTTTTTTAACCTTAAATTCTATTTAGTCTGATACGATAGCTGTCTTTTTCTTTTGTGATTGCATGGTGTAACTCTTTCTGTCTTTTTATTTTCAACCATTCTGTGTCATTATGTTGTAATTATGTCAGAAAATCAAACCCACTGCCCTTGAATTGATTCCAGCTCACAGCAACCTTGTGGGACAGAGTAGAACTGCCCCATTGGATTTCCAAGGCTGAAATCTTAATGGAAGCAGACTGCCACATCTTTCTACTACAGAGTGACTGGTGGGTTCGAACCGCCAACCTTTCAGTTAGCAGTCGAGTGCTTAACCATTGCGCCATCAAGGCTCCTTTTTGTTTTGTAAATAATAGCTGAATTTTGATTTTACTAATCTATACTGACTCTGCCTTCTAATAGTTGATTTTAATCTATTTTCATCTGTCATTTATATTATGGCAAAAAGTTGTAAAGAAGAGACCCCCTGTCCGCACCCTACCCCCGCCACACACACACGTTTATTTCTCTTTGGTGTTACACTCCAAGATAAGTGGTCCTGGTTGTTGGGGTGGCTCCTTTTCTCCACATTGTTATTCCATACCCTGGGGCATTGCCTTGATCTGCGTGATGGAAGCTGCGGTTCACAAATTCCAGTTTAAGGAAAGAAGAAGAGAGCTGAAAAAGCAAGCGTAAGCCCAGCTTCTTAAGGCCTAGACCCAGAAATGACACACTTCTTATCTGTGCACATCCCTTTGGCCAGAACTTAGTTCCGAGACCACATCTAGCAGCAAAGATACATGGAGCAAGGCCACTAGCTGAGCAGTCATGTCCCAACAACTCTAGAACTACAGAAAACAGAGAGAGCAGATTTTGCTGAAAACTAGCACTCTATCACGTTTAAGCTCACTGTATTTGGATGTGTTAGCACTGTCTTATCTTGTTTTTTATTTAAATTTCCTCACCTTTGCCCCTTTTTTCTCCATTCTTGCCTTCTATTTCATTGGTTGAATTTTATTTTATTTTTTATTATTTTTAGTTTACTCCCTTTTTCTAATTGGGAATTTATATCTCTATAGGGTCACTATGAGTCAGAATTGACTCAACAGCAGTGGGTTTGGTTTTTGGATTTTTTATTTTAATTTTTAAGGAGCCCAGGTAGGGCAGTGTTTAAGCACTCGACTGCTAACTGCATCAAACCCACCAGCCATTCTGCAGGAGAAAGATGTGGCAGCCTGCTTCTGTAAAGATTACAGCCTTGAGTTGGAACCTACTCAATGGCAAATGGGTTTTGTTTGCGATTTTATTTCAGTTCTTAGGAGCCCTGGTAGTACAATGGCTAAGTGCTTGGCTGGTGACCAAAAGGTTGTTCGAGCTCACTAGCCACTCCAATGGAGAGAGTTGTGACAGTCTGCTTTGTAAAGATTTACAGCCTTGGAAACCCTGTGAGGCAGTTCTACTCTGTCCTGTAAGGTCGCTATGAGTCAAAATTGACTCAAAGGCAACAGATTTGGGTTTTTTGGTTTATTGCAATTCTTAAGGATCCCTGGTGGTACAATGGTTAAGCACTTGGCTGCTAACCAAAAGATCGGCAGTTTAAACCCATCAGCTGCTTCTCAGGACAAAAGACCTGGCAATATGCTCCTGTAAATATTATAGCCTAGTTTTTTTTAGGAGATCCTATGCAACAGTTCTACTCTGTCATACTGGGCTGCTAGGAGTAGGAATTGACTTAATGGCACACAACGACATTTCATTCTTAGTGCTTACCCTTAAAATATCAACATATACACTTATAAAGCTGCAGGTTAGTCAATATCTCTATCTGCCTCCTATCAAGATAACCCAAGACAAGCAAAAACATGTAAAACACTTTAACTGTCAGGTTTCTCTCCTATAAACTATGTGTTGCTGTTGCATATTCTTTTAATTTCCTCTTATTTTTAAATTCTCTACTAAATTAGCCACAATTTTTGCCACTTTTATAGTTATTATTTAATTACATTTTAGCCAGTTGCTAAATTTTACCCAGTGTTTTTCCTACTATATTTTGTATCTCATTCTATCCTTCTGGGTTCAATTTCAGTCTTGGTGAAGAACATTTTTTTGTAGTTCTTTCCCCAAAGGTCTGTGAGTAAACTCTCTCTGTCTTCATATGTCACCCTCATTCTCATTTCCCTGTCACTCTTAAATCATACTTCCGTCAGCTGTGGAATTCTAAGTTGACTTACTGACTCCCACACCTTGAAGTTACTATTGCATTACCTTCTGGTAGCTACTTCTGGTGATTAGAAGTCTGTGGTCAGTATCACTGTTTTTCCTTTATAGGATATTTTTTTCTCTCTAGTAACTTTTTTTTTTTTTCAGTTGATGTTCTGCATTATCAGTTGTGGCTAGGTGAATTTTGTTCTTAGATCTCTTGTTCAGGGCTTGATATGTATTTTCAACCTTAGAGTGCATGTCCTTCATCAATTCTGGAAAATTTTCAGTCTCACGTATTCAAATATTGCTTTTCCCCCACCCTACCCCAAGCATTTTTCTTTATTTCATCATTCTAGAACTCCTTCTAGACATGGGTTGGATTTTCTCATTCTATCCTCCATGTCTTTTAGTTTTTCTTTTTTTAATTTTTATTGTGCTTTAAGTGAACGTTTACAAATCAAGTCAGCCTCTCACATAAAAACTTATATACATCTTGCTACATACTCCCAGTTACTCTCCCCCTAATGAGACAGCCCACTCCCTCCCTCCACTCTCTCTTTTCGTGTCCATTTTGCCAGCTTCTAACCCCCTCTACCTTCTCATCTCCCCTCCAGGCAGGAGATGCCAACATAGTCTCAAGTGTCCACCTGATCCAAGAAGCTCACTCCTCATCAGCATCCCTCTCCAACCCATCGTCCAGTCCAATCCATGTCTGAAGAGTTGGCTTCGGGAATGGTTCCTGTCCTGGGCCAACAGAAGGTTTAGGGACCATGACCACCGGGGTCCTTCCAGTCTCAGTCAGACCATTAAGTCTGGTCTTTTTATGAGAATTTGGGGTCTGTATCCCACTGCTCTCCTGCTCCCTCAGGGGTTCTCTGTTGTGTTCCCTGTCGGGGCAGTCATGGGTTGTGGCTGGGCACCATCTAGTTCTTCTGGTCTCAGGATGATGTAGTTGCTGGTTCATGTGGCCCTTTCTGTCTCCTGGCCTCGTGATCACCTTCTGTCCTTGGTGTTCTTCATTCTCCTTTGATCCAGGTGGGTCGAGACTCATTGATGCATCTTAGATGGCTGCTTGCTAGCGTTTAAGACCCCAGACACCACTCTTCAAAGTGGGATGCAGAATGTTTTCTTAATAGATTTTATTATGCCAATTGACTTAGATATCCCCTGAAACCATGGTCCCCAAACCCCTGCCCCTGCTACGCTGGCCTTTGAAGCATTCAGTTTATTCAGGAAACTGCTTTGCTTTTGGTTTAGTCCAGTTGTGCTGACCTCCCCTGTATTAAGTGTTGTCTTTCCCTTCACCTAAAGTAGTTCTTATCTACTATCTAATTAGTAAATACCCCTCTCCCACCCTCCCTAGTTTTTCTTTTATGTTTTCTGTCTTTTTAGTTCCCAGTGCTGTTCTTGGGTAATTTTCTCAGACCTATAATCCAATTCCGTATTTCTTACACTTATATTCAGTCTACTGTTTTAACGTGTCTGTTTAATTTTTATTTGATTTACTATAGCTTAAATTTTATTTTGTTCCTTTTCGGCTCTACCTGTTCTTTTTTCATAGTATCTGACTTTTATCTTAAAAAATCTTTTTTTTTTCCATTATCTCTTTGAGCCTTTTAAATACATTTAAGTTTTTTCATTTTATTCTTTTATCTGTAGCTGCTAGAGTGTAAATTATCCCACTTGAGGTGGTTTCTTTCCTTAGTTATCTAGTGCTGCTATAACAGAAATACCACAAGTGGATACCTTTAACAAAGAGAAATTGATTCTCTCATAGTCTAGGAAGCTGGAAGTCCAAATCCAAGTTGCCATCTCCAGAGGAAGGCTTTCTCTCTCTGTCAGCTCTGGGGGAAGGTCCTTGTCCTCAATCTTCCCTGGCCAAGGAGCATCTCAACACAGGGACCCCAGGTCCAGAGAATGCACTATTCTCCTGGCTCTTGTTTCTTAGTGGTATGAGGCCCCCATGTCTCCTGCTCACTTCTCTCTTTTATATCTCAAAAGAGATTGACTTAAGTTACAACCTAATATTGTAGATTGAGTCCTGCCTCATTAACATAACTGCCAATAATCCCACCTCATAGCATCATAGAGGCAGAATTTCAACACATAGGAAAATCACATCAGATCACAAAATGGTGGACAATCACACAATACTGGGAATCATGGCCTAGCCAAGTTGACACACATTTTTGGGGGACACAATTTGATCCATAACACATGTTTTATAATTTTTTATTGTGAGCTTATCTTTAATGGGATTTCTTTTCTATGGGAATAATGCATGTCCTATGGAGGCACCTATATGGAAGGATGTTACTTTTTGCTATACCAGGAACAGGATTCCTTCAGGTTTTCTTTGCTCACTCACATGTCTGGCAGTTGATGCTGTAAGACTCAAACAGCTGGGAGGTGGCATAGCTGAAGTTCCTTCAGTATTTCTCTCTAAGTGGTCTCTTAGCATGATGAACTCAGGATATCTGGACTGATTTACTACATGTTGGGTCAGGGAGTGCAAGGTTTGTCCCCCGAGATAGCCAGGTAGAAGCTATATCCTTTTATGACCTTACCTCAGAGGTCATATACAGCACATCTGCCAAATACCT
This sequence comes from Elephas maximus indicus, assembly GCF_024166365.1. Classification (NCBI taxonomy): domain Eukaryota; kingdom Metazoa; phylum Chordata; class Mammalia; order Proboscidea; family Elephantidae; genus Elephas; species Elephas maximus. The sequence continues at coordinate 39,193,881 of NC_064832.1, forward strand.
TGGTTGGAGCTGTCACAAGACACGGCTCACATTCAAGGGTATAGAGCACAGACCCCACCTGTCAGTGGAGAAGTGTCAGGAACGTTGCAAGAAAAACATGTGGCATGAGATGTACATATTTGTGCAGCTATCTCTGGGATATACAATCTATCACAGAGGGTATCTCAGTAATTTTCAAACTGCTCATGCTTCTGGGCAATCAGCTTAAATTATAAACCCAGGAATATTCCTGCCCTCTGACACAATACCTGAAGAACATGGCTTGCAGCCCATAGGGAATGTAGCCAACTTAGGTACAGGCATGCAGCCTCACAATGGAAAAGCAAAGAGTTGCAGCATCTCACTGCCACAGCCAGATCTTTTATGGAGCACTTTGGAGGCCAGCAAACCTTCTCACAGAGATAATCTGATAAAGACATTATACATAAAGACTGCAATTGAAGAAAGTTCATAAACAGATTAAAGTTGAGTAATAATGCATCTGAAGCAAGAAATGGAAATTCTAGCCCCTATTCCACTTTATAAAAGTAATGTAGAAGACACAAAAAGAGGATCCATAGCAAACCAAAGTATTTATTGTTCAGTCACATTAGCTAAGGTTATCCCCCATGTCTTATTAAGACTATCCTTCATGGTGCCTCATGTAATCGGGTGCTGGTGATGCTCTGTTTCTTACAGACTGTAACTCAGGTGTATAAATTCTACAAATGGTCTTATCTTGCTTTCTGCCTTCATCCCACACAATTTAAAAAAAAAAAAAAAACTTTAAAATCATCAAAAATTTGCTGGCTATAAGTATTTACTTGTAAAGACATTGAAAATACAGTAAGTAAAAAGCAGGTTCTAAAACAGTATGAAAAAAAAATGTAAGTAGCACACAAATATGGATTAAGAAATTTGGAAGGATATACCCCAAAGTAGTTGGTGATTATTGATGGGAAGTTGTGGTTGTTAGTCATTGCAGAGCCGGCTTCGACTCATGGAGATCCCACATAAAACCAAACGAAACATTGCCTGGTTCTGCACTAACTTTATGATCTTTGGTATGCTCTAGTCCATTATTATAGTCACTGTATTTTGAGTGTCTTCCAACCTAAAAAAAAAAAAATTTTTTTTTTTCCAACCTAGGGGGCTTATCTTTCAACACTATGTCAGATAGTGTTCTGCTGTAATCCATAGGGGTTCCACTAGTTTATTTTTGGAAGTAGATTGCCTAGCTTTTCTTCCTAGTCTGTCTTAGCCTGGAAGCTCCACTGAAACTTATCCACCATGAGTGACCCTGTTAGCATTTGAAATACCAGCGACATAGCTTCCAGCATCATAACAATGCAAGCCACCAAAGTACAACAAACACAGACAGGTATTGGCTAATAGGCAGTAGGATTCCATAATCCTTTGTGTTTGTCCCTTCTTGTTTGGAAGGATTAAAAAATTTTTTTAATTTTCTTATTTTCCTGTAATAAGCATTTATAATTAGGTTAAAAAAGAGCTCAATAAAGTACAAAATTATGGAAGTATAAATCCCTGAATGCAGAGAAACTGGGGAATGAGGCAGTGGAAAGGCAGAGGAAGAATGGAAATAACAGGGGTAGAGGGGTTCTGCCCTGTAGGCCAGACGAGGCCTAAGAAGTGGTTCTAGAGTTAAGACAAAATGTGGCAAGTTTAGTTGTGATTCAAGCAACAGGGTAATTGTAGAGTTCCCACCAAGTGTGCAGAACAAGGTATGGGGAATATTGCCTTTTTGACGCCTGAGAATGCATTCAGCAGCCCTCATCTGGGAGGTGGCAGGCCCCAGCCACTTTGAATTCAAGGTTGGAGTTCAAGCCCCTAGGGACAGGACCGTCCAGAACTGAGAAGCAGGAATCAAGCAAAAGCCCCATCCTGGGATCTGGGGCAACAGACACAGAGGGAGCTCTGAGCCAGGCAGCTCAGCTCCAAGCTTAGTGCCCCTCAGGTGACGGTGATTAGAAATCAAGGAGGCTGGAGAGCAAGGTGGGAGCCACTGGTTGGTGTGGGCCCTGAAGATCTGGGGACGGAGGCTGAGAACTTCAATAAAACTACCCTCGCTTAAGGGAAAGGAGCCCTGGTGGCACAACAGTTAAGCGCTCGCCTGCGAACCAAAAGATCGGAGGTTCGAACCCGCCAGCTGCTCTGGGGCAGTTCTACTCGGTCCTATAGGGTCACTATAAGTCAGCCCAACTCCACGGCACACAACAAGCAATAGCATCAGGGACTGATGCTTATGCGGTGGTTTTCTTGGATAGGGTTAGGAATATTTTCTTTTAGAAAACTATGCAAGCCACAGGAAAAAAAATAAAGACAAGAGGAGTGAGGTTTGATATTTTCCCATTTGAGGCAAACTGATATTAAGCTGAAAGAGCATGGGGTTTTCTGTTAAAGGAAACTGACCTCAAACAGTTTTGCTTATTAACCATGAGACCTTGGGCAAGTGATTTCCTCTGTTGTAAAAGGAACATAAGAATACCAATTTCTCAGTATCGTTTGAGGGTTAAAATGAAATAAGGTACTAAAAATACCTGGCATAATACAGGCGCTCTTATAAACAGAAACGCTCCAGCAGAAAGAGAAAAGAAATAGGGAGATTATTACTTTTATGTCACGCAAATTAGATGGGGAAGATTCCCCTCATTATTAAAGAGGGAGATCATAAATCTTCGGAAATTAGCAGCTACTGAAATTAGAAAGCCATTGATTTTACAAAGCTTTGCACATAACAAGTCTTTAAAGTGTTTTTTTTTTAACACGTGAAGATTTAGTTTGTTTTTTGTTAGTCCCCCCCCCACCCCCGGCTTTATTTATTTATTTTTAAGGTAACTGGGAAATTTGAAGGTTCTCATTTTTAAGGGGTTGCCACTTTCTTTACTTTTTTTGACTGTAGTAAGTATACATATACGTATGGAGCCCTGATGGCGCAGTGGTTAAGAGCCAGGCTGCAAACCGAAAAGTTGCTCCTTGGAAACCCTATGGCGCAGTTCTACTCTGTCCTATAAAGTCACTATGAGTTGGAATTGACTCAACAGCAATAGGTATATATGTAGTAAGCAAAATATTTGAAATTTCAACATTTTTTACTTGTACAATTCAGTGACATTAATTACATTCAGGATGTTCAACCATCAAATTTTAGTCATGACAATGATCCTATGACGTAATGATTATTATCCCCATTTTACAGATGAAGAAACTAAGGCTCAGGGATTAAACACTTCCCCAAGGTCACAGAACGCATAAGAGGTAGAGCTGGTATAAGATATGTATAAAGTAATTTGGCCTTTGTCCTTGGTTTCTGAGAGATAAATCTAAAACCTTGGAATTTTAAGTGTCTTCGGTAAGCATTCTGGACCACATCTAACTAACAGGTTAGGTGAGGTGATGAGGTGACTATAGGGTGGAGACCAGCCAGGACAGAGATACCCACTGGCTAATAATACCTTATGATCACCTCATGATATTGTCTGACCTCAGCAAGAGCGGCTGGTGTTTGCATTATGAATGAGACTCCCAATAAAAGCTCTGAATACAGAAGCTCCGTGGGCTTCCTGGTAGGTGAAAGACATCGTGCATGTGAAAAGGTAGCAGTCCCTTTTGGGGACACGGAAGCTGCACGTTGGGAACCCTCCCGGACCTCTCCCTATGAGTCTCTGTTCGTATCCTTTTCTCCTGTAATAAAACTGTAACTGTAAGTATAGCACTTTCCATGACTTCTGTGAGTCGTTCCAGAGAATTATTGAAGTAGTGGGAGCCAGCAGGTCAGAAGTGATGGTGCTGGGGACCCCCAAGCTTCTGGCCGGTATTCTGAGGGAGTGGAGAGAACCCTAAAACTCGTAGTCAGCAGGCCGTAGGAGCCCCCTAACTTCCAGTGACATCTACCTATTTGGCAGCTGAATGACAAGGTGTGTCCTTTTAACTTGTGAGATCTGGCCTAGCTCTGGGTGGCTAGCGTCAGAGGAAGAAGTGTTGCAAGTTGCAGCTGGTGTCAGAGAAGTGGGGATTTTGCTTTAATGCCGAATGGTGATCCCTGCAGCTGGGATGTGGAGTTCCCAGGACACAGAAGAAGAGCCAGGAAATAGAGATGCAGAGGAAGGAGGATCAACTACACTCCCAAGAATCGGGGTGGTGAAATGGCTGGGAAAGGCTGTGGTTGTTTTGCAGGCATAGGAAGACAAACATGTTTTCAGGCCAATGGGAAGGAAGTCATATGCTTTTTGAAATTAGTGGCTGCTGGCTAGTGGGTGGAAAAAGACTGACATGCCACAGAGAGAGGGATGGAATGATGGGGAAAGGTCAGACACACAGGTTGAGGAAGTAGGCTTGTAGAATTCTGTTTCTTCAGAGCTGAGAACAAAGGAGGCAAGGAAGAGAAACACACTGTTAATGTTAACTGTTGTCATGACCTGGTATGGAATCTAGGTTTGGAGTGTGTTTTCTTTCCTGTTGCCCTAGGATACAGCAGCTGCCCTCAGTACAAAGGTCTGAAACAAGCTGGGTTCAGTCTGTCCCTCCCTTCCACCAGCCTCTCGCACACGACACCACCTTCCTAGACATTCACCGTCATTTGCTTTCCTTTCACTCTGCTTTCTGCATCACTGCCTTCCTCTCCTGGGCACTCACCCACTCACCCATGGGCCTGGCCAGTCTTCTTTAGGTACCCCTCCCTCTCCTCTACATTTCCTCTCTACCTTTTAGCCCAGATGGGAACCACGAAGGACCGCAAGCAATGATGGGCAGGACCTCAGGAGCTTCGCCTGACCCAGCTGGCATTGCCTCATGCCTCCATCCACAAATGGATTCCAGGTGTACCTGAGCCCAGCACAAACTGCCTGCCATTCTGTCTGCCCAGTCCTGCCTCTCCTCCTTAACAGATATTCACACAGATAGTGTACCCAGCAAGACTGGGGACTGGGGACCACAAGGTTGGCAGCTGAAGGGGTGAGGGAGAGAAATAATGTGGGGTTGGAGGAGTGAGGCTGTTATGTTTAATCTTCATGGTGGAAGATGTGGGCTGCACAAGTCAGCATATCATAGAGCTGCCAACTTGGACATGAGAAACATTTGATCATGACTCTGCATTTTGTGTCATCGAGAGAGTATCTTAGTATCTTAAATCTTAATTTCTTTACCACAGTAAAATTTCATTGACCACCTACTTTATGCAAGTCATTAACTTTGGCTTGTCCAGAAATCATATTAAGCAGTCCTTAATAGCGAAGAGTTTCTGCTGACCACGGGGAAAAACTTTTAGAACTTTACAAACCATCAAACTAAGGGTAAAGCATAATTCATTTAATGTTTTTACATACCATTGTAATTTTTAAAAGCCCATTAAATGAGATTGTTTTTAATTTATTACTCACAAAATCACAATTATTGATTCATTCAGTGAATATCTGCTGAGCACTTATTATACCTGGTGCTTAGAACCATGAAGATAATATACAAGAGACAACTAGTTCTTACCCTTATAAAGTTTGCGGTATTATGACTGCACCAGGCAGATGTACCATTACAATGGAGTATGATATGTGCTATGACTCAGGGAGTTCCTGGATGGTGCAGACAGCTCACTTGGCTGAAGATTCAAGTCCACCCAGAGGTACCTTGAAGAAAGGCCCGGCAACCTACTTCTGAAAAATCAGCCATTGAAAACCCTATGGAGCACAGTTCTACTTTGACACACATGTGTCGCCATGAGTCGCAGTCGACTCCATGGCAATGTTTTGGGGTTATTTTTGGCAGGGAGTACTGAGCATGTAGGAAGGATACTGTCATGGCTTGAATTACATCACCCAAAAACGTGTCAACTTGGTTAGGCCATGATTCCCAGTATTGTGTGTTTGTCCTACATTGTGTGATTTTCCTATGTGTTATAAATCATAATCTCTGCCTGTGGTTAGAGAGGATTAGGATGGGATGTAACACCCATTCTCAGGTCACATCCCTGATCCAATGTAAAGGGAGTTTCCCCGCGGTGTGGCCTGCACCACCTTTTTACTTACAAGGGTTAAAAGGAAAGGGAAGCAAGCAGAGAGTTGGGAACCTCATACCACCAAGAAAACAGTGCCAGGAGCAGAGCACATCATTTGGACCTGAGGTTCCTGCACTGAGATGCTCCCAGACCAAGGGAAGACTGATGACAAGGGCCTTCCTCTGGAGCCGACAGAGAGAAAGCCTCCCCCTGGAGCTGACGTCCCGAATGTGGGCTTGTAGACTTCTAGACTGTGAGAGAATAAATTTCTCCTTGTTAAAGCCACCCACTTGTGGTGTTTCTGTTTTAGCAGCTCTAAATGACCAAGACAGATACCTAATCCAATCTTGGAAAGTCAAGGAAGACTTCCTAGAGGAAGTAACATCTAAAGTGAGACCTAGCTCTCATTCATTAGCTAGGCTAAGAGGAATAAGGAGAGGAGGAGTAGAAGGAACATATTCCTAGGTTAAAAAATAATAATTCTTTATAAAGACCAAAAGGCAAGAGAGAACCCTATTGACTCTTTCAAGATCTGATTGTGATATGGTTGCTGACTACGACATGAGGTGGTGAATAAGAGAGGAAACTGATAAAATGCACATGAAGGGCTTAATACAGCAGCAAAGACTTTCTGCGTTCACATTTTTAACGTGATGATAATAGCAATCAGTGAGCATTAATCAATTAATTAATTGACTAATTGATCCTTATAACTCCTAAAAGGCAAGTAAGGTTCAATTATAACAACTGATTATCTTCCATCTTTAATACCCTGATATTATGTCTTCAAAACTAGAGAGCACAGATACCATTTTTAAAGATCTACTTCTCTTTTCTAATTTTTTTTGTTGTCATTAAGGAGGCTGAAAGAATGGGAAATCATAGGTGTGATGACTGAAGGGGGGTACATTTTGTACAAGCTGTAGAAACCTTCTGACTAACCAGTTTGGCATCTGGAAAGATCTAGAAATTAATAGTTTCCTCCAGGGTGGAGTAAAGGATACAAGCTTGAGCAGGCTTCACCCTTTTGGGGAGGGGATGGAGGACGGGGTTGGAAGCCTGTTTTAAACACAGGTTCTTACAATTCAGTTTTTACAGCACTGCTTCGAATAAAGAAATCTTAAGTAAATAAACAATTGCCAGTTCAACTGGCCTAGTATTAGAATGTGATATTCTTGCCTCACAGTCTAAAAGGCATCTTATCTATGACTAGACGACAGATGAATGTACCTACAGAGTGAACTTTCTGAAAGAGAAATTTCCTGTGGGATCAGCCAGTGACGAGACCACAGAATTAGTCATGTTGTTTAGGTTGTTTAAGCATATAAGTAGCAAGATTAGAAGCTCTCCATAAGCTAGGATTGAAGGTCAAGGGTCATAAGCTTTAAACACCTATACCCAAAAGCCAAAACCAAAACCAAAAAATGGTGATTTATGAAATTAATGCAGTATCTTAATTGCTTCTCGTCAGTATTAAAGATAACTGTAGGTTGGGTTGCTCTGTGAATTGACAGAGAAACAAATAGATGGTGACAAATCCTAGGAGCCTAAGGAGCCCTGGTGGTACAATGGTTAAGCCCTAGGCTGCTAACCTTATCTGCCGTTTGAACCCATCCAGCAGCTCTACAGGAGAAAGACTTGGCTTTTGTAAAGATTATAGCCAAGAGAACCCTATGGGGCAGTTCTACATGGGGTTGCTAGGAGTCTAAAAAATGACTCAGTGACACTTAACAACAACAGTGCAAAATGAAAATGCAAACACCTAGGAGCCTGCCCTGCCACAGGCATCCTTCGCCTGAAGGTTCTTCAGAGACACAGAAAGGGCTGAAAGGAGCAGTGTGCCTCTGTATTACTTACTCTGAGGCTTTGTCCCAAACCATGATGAAGTCATTGCTGAGCTGATCTAAGCTTCAGCAGGTCTAGATCCAAGCAACAAAGCAGCCTCTTTTTCCCCTTCTCCCTTGAAAAACAAACTGGCCTTTTTTGCCCTCTTTCATTCTACTCTCATGGTGAAGAAAAAGCGATCAAAACCAACTCCACTTCCCCACTCCCAACCGCTTCGTAACTCATTTATGATCCACCTTCTGTCCCTATCCCACCATAGCCAAGGTCACCGATAGCTTCCATATTGCCAAAATCCAGTGAACATTTTCAGTCCTCATCTAACTCAACCTTTCAACAAAATTGAACACTGTTGACCACTCCTTATGTTCTTGAAATGCTTCCTTCTCTTGGCTTCCTGTTAACAAAGAACCATGATATTGCACTCTTGGTTTTCTCCCTACCTCACTGGCCACTCCTTCTCAATCTCCTGTGCTGGATGCTCCTTATCTGCTTAACCTCTGAATGTCTATGTGTCCTAGGACTCAATTTCAGGCCCTTCCTACTCTTTATACATTTTCTACCCAGGTGATGTCATTCAGTATCATGGCTTTATATTCCAACTATATCTTGATGACATCTATGTTTATATTTCCAACCCTCCCAAACTCCATTCTCATATACCCATCAGCATATTTGACATCTCCATTTGGTATCTACTGGGCATCTAAGGACCCCTCGTGGCCTAGTGGTTAAAGCCATAGACTGTTAACAGAATGGTTGGCAATTCGAAACCACCAGTGGCTCCGAGGGAGAAATATGTGGCAGTCAGCTTCCACAGAGATTTATAGCCTTGGAAACCCTATGGGGTCACTATGAGTCGGAATCCACTTGACGGGAGTGAGTTTTACCGGGCATCTTAAACTGAACATATCCTAGATATATTTCCCCTACAACCTGCTTCTTTCTATTTCGCCATACCAATAAAAAGTATCAGTATTTATTAATAAAGAATGTCTACTTTGAGCATTGTGCTCTTTTAAAGAACTATCTATCTGTGGTCAAATTGACAACAGTAACTCAAAAGGTTAAATAGGAAGTTTAGGGGGTTTTAGGGGGCAGTGAGTTTAAGTTAATGGGGGAGGAGCAATTCAGAAAAGGAGGGTGAAAATAGTTACACAACTTGTAAAATGTTAATGTCATTGAAATTTGCTTGCAGAAATTGCTGAACTGTATGTTTTGCTATGTATATTTTTGAAAACAATAAAAATAATTTTTTTTTTTTAAGCACCAACATTCACACAGTAGCTCAAGTCAAAGACCTAAAATGAGTCCTCTTTTACCCTCATCCCCCATATCCAATCTATCACCAGGGTGTGCCAACTTTACCTCCAAATTAAATTTATCCTCTTCCAGGTCTCTCTACTTCCGCCCTAGTGCAATCCCCTGTGATATCTTACTGGCTACTGCAACAGACTACTAACTAGTCTCCCTACTTCCACTATTGCCCCTCCTGTATGGTCCATATTCAGCATGGCAGACAGAATGTTTTTTTTTAAAACACAAATCGAGTCATGTCAGTTGACTGCTTAACATTTACTAATGGCTTCATTGTCCACTGTGAAGTTATCTAAAATCCTGACGAAACATTCTAAAGTTCTCATAGTCCTGTGTGATTTATCCTTTTCCTGCTTCTCTGAACTCATGTCATACCAGTCTCCCTTGATCTCTGTACTCCAGAGCCACATTGTCCTTTATGTTCCACAACATGTTAAGCACCTTCCTACCTTGGGGACTATTACAGATTGAATTTTGTCTCCCCAAATTACATATTGGAATCCTAACCCCTATACCTATAGATGTAATATTATGTTAATAAGACTGTATCAGTCAACGGTGTATCCTAAACCTAACCATTTCTGAGTTATGAAAGAGCAGATTAGACACAGAAGCAAACACATACTGGGGAAGACAGCTGCCGTGGAGTCCTGAGTGTATCTGTGTGTCCACCCCCACGACATCTCACCCCAGTAAGGAGAGGAAAAAAGAAGGAAGGAGACTTGTGTCCACCATAGGGGCCAACATCCTCCTAATTTTTGTTCAGTCACAGCTATGGTCACTTGTACCTTTGCCAGTGAGTAATTTTTTTTTTTTTTAATCCTCCCAGGATCACTGAGGTGGGTGGACTCAGCTCCTCCAACTCCTCACATAATCTTTTTTTTTTTTTTTTTTAGTTTTATTGTGGTAAAATACATATAACATAAAATTTGCCATTTTAACCATTTTAAATGTGTACTTAAATTGCATTAATTACATTCACAATGTTGTGCAATCTTCCCTACTATCTACTTCTAAAACTTTTCATCACCCCATACAGAAACTCTGCCCATTAAGCAATAACTCCCCATTTCCCTCTTCCCCCATCCCCTGGTAACCTCTAATCTACTTTCTGTCTCTATGGATTTGCCTATTCTAGATATATCATAACGATCCCCGGTGACACAATGGTTAAGCCCTCAGCTGCTAACGGAAAGGTTGGTGGTCTGTACCCACTCAGCAGCTCCATGGGGGACAGACCTGGCAATCTGCTCCCATACAAATTACAGCCAAAAAAACTCTGTGGGGGCCGTTTTACTCTGTCACATGGGATTGTTATCTGGGGCAGTTCTACTTTATCGTGTGAGGTTGCTATGAGTCAGAGTTGACCCCACGGCACCCAGCAATAGCACAACAAATGTATGAGCAGAACCAGAAGATATTTGTCCTTTTGTGTCTGGCTTACTTCATTTAGCATAATGTTTCAAAGTGCATCCATGTGATAGCGTGTATCAGAACTGTACTTAATTTTATAGTTGAATAATATTCCATTGTATGTATCTACTACACTTTGTTTATCCAGTCATCTGTTGATGAACACTTGGTTTGTTTCCACCTTTCCGCTATTATGAATTATGCTTCAGTGAACATTGATGTGCAAGTGTCTGTTTGAATTCCTACTTTCAGTTCTTTTGGGTATATACCTACGAGTGGAATTGTTGGGTCATATGGTAATTCTACGTTTAACATTTTGAGGACTTGCCAAACTGTTCCACAGCAGTTGCATCTATGAGATCTTCTTATGTGTCTTTAGCCACAGGGCAACTTTCATCCTTCCCAGGACCTTGGCACCATCTTCAGCAGGGATTTCAGTTCACTCTCTGAGATCTTTCCTCTGCCTCTGTAAATCACCAAGAACCCAATCACCACCCTGATCATGGAACAGCTGAACACCCCTGCTTGTCCCAGGCCCCACCTTGAAAAGCAGTTAGACTTGGGTGCATGCCCTTTTTCCCTTTCACATGGGTCCAGCCTGACTTCTAAGATCTCAAGCCACCACGCCTCTGAATCCTTTCCTCCTTCAGCTTGCATGTTCATGTCTAGTTAAGACTGTATACTGGGCAACATTTATAACACCCTGAGCTGCTCTGCCGGCTGACCAAAGACATTCCACTCTTTCCGTACCAGCCTGACTTCCAAAGACAAGGCCTTACAAACACAGGCTATTCTTTTAATACTGTTGTTGATGTTTAGCTTTTTGGTGATCTAATTTAGTCTTGGAAGAAGTACTGCCAGAATGCTCCATAGAAGTGAGGATGGTGAGACTTCATATCACATACTTGGAACATATTATCAAGAGGAACCAGTCCCTGGAGAAGGACATCATTCTTGGAAAAGTAGAGCGTCAGCAAAAAGTGGGATGTCCCTCATCAGGGTGGATTGACACAGTGGCTACAGCAGTGGGCTCAAATATAGCAATGATTGCACGGATAGTGCGGGACCAGGCAGTGTTTCATTCTGTTGTACATAAGGTTGCTATGAGTCAGAAGCAGCTCGACAGCACCTAACAACAAGAATTTAGTCTTGGAATCCTTGGGTGGTACAAACAGTTATGCACTCAGGTGCCAACTGAAAGGCTGAAGGTTTTAGTTCACCCAGAGGCACCTCAAAAGAAAAATCTGGTGACCTACTTCTGAAAAATCAGCCATTAAAAACTCTATGGAGCCAGGAGACGGAGCCAAGATGGCAGAATAGACAGACGCTTAACAACAAAGACCCGAAAAAATAAGCACAACGAGTGTATTTGTGACAAGCTGGGAGTGCTGAGCATCAAAGGTAAGCTTAGACAACAAACTGAGGGGCAGGGATAGGAAGAGACTGTTCAGAAGTGGAGAGGAGTTACTGGGCCTGAATCGCAGGGAGCCCTCAGGCACCATTCCTGGAGTGGTGGTGGTGGCAGCGGCAGCGGCGGGCTGGTACTAGCATTCGGCCACAGTTTACTCAGGGAGAACCAGCCAGCCACACAGCCTACTCACACCTCTGGAACCTGAGGAGAATGGCGCTCTTGGCAAAAGCTAAGTACTTGTGTATATTTTACCGTGCCCCTCCACCACCCCCAAGCCGGCCTCAGCGGCTGAATTCCTGGGCCTGAGATAGACCCTGGTGAGCACCTAGAGCCATCCTCCTGGACATGGGGAAGGAAAAAATTTGCAACTGGGGGGAAGGTAATTTGCTAGCTCCATTAACTGGGGGAGCTCAGGACAGAAGCAGCTCCTGTCCAGGCATAAACCATCCATGGACCTTGAGCACCTTTCCCTTCTGCATGGACCTGTGTGGGCCTATTTCGGGGGAATAGGCCCTTGTTGGCAAACTCCAACCATTTCCACTGTGCATCGCAGAGGTGGGTGTTTGACGTTTGACATTGCTTTGCCTATTAAACAAGGTCCTCACCTACCCACATCAGGGACCTAAGGACTGGTAGCTCTACTCAGGTCACCCGGCCACCCGTGACAGGAGTCCAAAGATAACTGGTACCTCCCGGTCTTTACAACCAAAAACTTTGAGTGCCCATGGTCCGTCTGCAGAACCTACCCACCAGCACGCTCTAGGGAACAGGGATGCGTTTTCCTCAGAGATACTTGGGGGTTGGTTCTCAGCCCCCTGCCTTGTTCAGAACATGACCCTCTGCTGCAATCAGATACTGGTATATACGCCAATCACCCCTGCTCTTCTAAGACTGTAGGACAGGGCCTGTACCACACACTTGATCAGAAACCTGGAAACCTGAGCTGAATTCATATAAGAAAACTGAATGGACTCCTCGACTGATATACCTGATAACAGCTCTAGCCAGCTGGGGAGAGGACATCAGAGTGCCGAAGTCGAAAATAATCAAGCTAGCTCACTCAAGCAACCCATAGGGGTATACAAAACAAAACAAAGCAAGCAGTTATGACACAGTAAGCAAGCATAAACTAATACAATAACTTACAGATGACTCGGAGACAACAGTCAATGTCAAGTCACGTAAAGAAACAGACCATGATCACTTCAACAGGCTCTCAGAATAAAGAATCCAGGGATATTCTAGATGAAAGTGCATTCTTGGAATTACCAGATGCAGAATACAAAAGTATAATACACAGAACCCTTCAAGACATCAGGAAGGAAATGAGGCAACACACAGAACAAGCCAAGGAACACACAGATAACGCAACTGAAGAAATTAGAAAGATTATTCAAGAACATAATGGAAAGTTTAATAAGCTGGAAAAATCCATAGACAGGCAGCAATCAGAAATTCAGAAGATTACCAATAAAACTACAGAATTAGTCAACTCAATGGAAAGTCAGAGGAGCAGAATTGAGCAAGTAGAAGCTAAAATTTCTGAACTCGAAGATAAATCACTTGGCACTAATATATTTGAAGAAAAATCAGATAAAAGAATCAAAAAAAAACTGAAGAACACTTAAGAATCATGTAGGACTCTATCGAGAGAAATAACCTAAGAGTGAATGGAGTACCAGAACAGGGAGGGATAACAGAAAATACAGGGAAAATTGTTGAAGATTTGTTGGCAGAAAACTTCCCTGATATTGTGAAAGCTGAGACAATATCTATCCAAGATGCTCATCGAACGCCACATAAGGTAGATGTTAAAAGAAAGTCACCAAGACATATTATCATCAAACTTGCCAAAACCAAAGATACAGAGAGAATTACAAGAGCAACGAGGGTTAAATGAAAAGTCCCCTACAAAGGAGAGCCATTAAGAATAAGCTCGGACTACTTGGCAGAAACCATGCAGGCAAGAAGGCAATGGGATGACATATTTAAAAAATTGAAGGAAAAAAATTGCCTGCCAAAAATCATATATCCAACAAAACTGTCTCTTAAATATGAAGGTGAAATTAAGACATTTCCAGATAAACACAAGTTGAGGAATTCATAAAAAGCAAACCAAAACTACAAGAAATACTAAAGCGAGTTCTTTGGTTAGAAAATCAATAATATCAGGCATCAACCCAAGACTAGAACACTGGGCAGAGCAACCAGAAGTCAACCCAGACAGGGAAATCCAAAAAAAAAAGCCCAAAACAGAGAAACAGCAATGTTATTATGTAACAGAAGACAACATTAAAATAATAAAGAGGGACTAAGAAACATAATCATAGACCATCCATATGGAGAGGAAGATACGGCGATGCAAAGAAATAAAAGTTAGTTTTAAATTTAGAAAAATAGGGGTAAATAATAAGGTAACCACAAAGGAGACAATCTATCCTACTCATCAAAATAAAATACAAGGGAAAATATAGACTCAGCAGAAACAAAATCAATGACAACAAATATGAGGAAAGGATGATATATAAAGAAAATCTACTCAGCACATAAAATCAAGTGGGAAAAAGAAACTGTGAATACACAAAAAAAGACGTCAAAATGATAGCACATACCTACCCATAATTACCCTGAATGTAGATAGACTAAATGCACCAATAAAGAGACAGAGAGTGCCAGAATGGATTAAAAAAACAAGATCCGTCTATATGCGGCCTACAAGAGACACACCTTAGACTTAGAGACATAAACAAACTAAAACTCAAAGGATGGAAAAAAATATATCAAGTAAACAACAATCAAAAAAGAGCAGAAGTGGCAATGTTAATTTTTGACAAAATAGACTTTAAAGTTAAATCCATCATAAACGATAGGGAAGGACACTATATAATGATTAAAGTAACAATACACCAAGAAGATATAACCATATTAAATATTTATGCACCCAGCGTCAGGGCTGCAAGATACATAAAACAAACTATCAGCATTGAAAAGTGAGATAGACAGCTCCACGATAATAGTAGGAGACTTCAACACACCACTTTCGGTGAAGGACAGGACATCCAGAAAGAAGCTCAATAAAGACACGGAAGATCTAAATGCCACAATCAACCAACTTCACCTCATAGACATATACAGAACACTCCACCCAACAGCAACCAACTATACTTTCTTTTCGACTGCACATGGAACATTCTCTAGAATAGACCACGTTAGGTCATAAAGCAAGCCTTAGCAGAACCCAAAACGTTGAAATATTACAAAGCATCTTCTCTGACCACAAGGCCATAAAAATGGAAAACAATAACAGGAAAAGCAGGGAAAAGAAATCAAACACTTGGAAACTGAACAATACCCTGCTCAAAAAAGACTGGATTATAGAAGACATCAAGGATGGAATAAAGAAATTCAGAGAATCCAATGAGAATGAAAACACTTCCTATCAGAACCTTTTGGACACAGCAAAAGCGGTGCTCAGAGGCCAATTTATATCAACAAATGCACACATCCAAAAAGAAGAAACGGCCAAAATCAAAGAATTATCCCTACAACTTGAACAAATAGAAAGAGGGCAACAAAAGAAACCCACAGGCACCAGGAGAAAACAAAGAATAAAAATCAGAGCTGAACTAAATGAAATAGAAAACAGAAAAACGATTGAAAGAATTAATAAGACCAAAAGGTGGTTTTCTGAAAAACTCAACAAAATTGATAAACCGCTGGCCAGACTGACAAAAGAAAGACAGGAGAGGCAGCAAATAACCCGAATAAGAAACGAGAGAGGCGATATTACAACACACCCAACTGAAATTAAAAGGATCATATCAGATTACTATGAAAAACTATACTCAAACAAATTTGAAAGCATAGGAGAAATGGATGAATTCCTAGAAACACTCTACCTAACTGAACTGACACAAACAGAGGTAGAACAACTAAATAGACCCATAACAAAAGAAGAGATTTAAAAGGTAATCAAAAAACTCCCAAGAAAAAAAAAACCCTGGTCCAGACCCCTTCACTGCAGAGCTCTACCACACTTTCAGAGAAGAGTTAATGCCACTACTACTAAAGGTATCTCAGAGCATAGAAAAAGGCAGAATACTACCAAACTCATTCTATGAAGCCACCATATCCCTGATACCAAAACCAGGTAAAGACACCACAAGAAAAGAAAATTATAGACCTATATCCCTCATGAATGTAGATGCAAAAATCCTAAACAAAATTCTAGCCAATAGAATTCAACAATATATCAAAAAAATAATTCACCATGACCAAGTGGGATTTATACCAGGTATGCAGGGATGGTTCAACATAAGAAAAACAATTAACGTAATCCACCACATAAATAAAACAAAAGACAAGAATCACATGATTTTATCAATTGATGCAGAAAAGGCATTTGACAAAGTTCAACACTCATTCATGATAAAAACTCTCAGCAAAATAGGAATAGAAGGAAAATTTCTCAACGTAGTAAAGGGCATTTATACAAAGGCAACAGCCAACATCACCCTAAATGAAGAGAGCCTGAAAACATTCCCATCAAGACCAGGAAGCAGACAAAGATACCCTTTATCACCACTCTTATTCAACATTGTGCTGGAAGTCCTAGCCAGAGCAATTAGGCTAGGCAAAGAATTAAAGAGCATTCAGATCGGCAAGGAAGAAGTAAAAGTATCTCTATTTGCAGATGATATGATCTTATACACAGAAAACCCTAAGGAATCCTCCAGAAAACTACTGAAACTAAGAGTTCAGCAGAGTATCAGGCTACAAGATAAACATACAAAAATCACTTGGATTGCTCTATACCAACAAAAAGAACATCGAAGGGGAAATCACCAAATCAATGCCATTTACAGTGGCTCCCAAGAAGATAAAATACTTAGGAATACATCTTACCAGAGATGTAAAAGACTTATACAAAGAAAACTACAGAACACTTCTGTAAGAAACCAAAAGAGACTTACGTAAGTGGAAGAATATACCTTGCTCGTGGATAGGAAGACTTAATATTATAAAAATGTCTGTTCTACCAAAAGCGATCTATACATTTAATGCAATTCCGACCCAAATTCCAATGACATTCTTTAATGAGATGGAGAAACAAATCACCAACTTCATATGGAAGGGAAAGAGGCCCCGGATAAACAAGGCATTACTGAAAAAGAAGAACAAAGTGGGAGGCCTTACTTTACCTGATTTTAGAACCTATTATACCACTACAGTAGTCAAAACAAACAACCTGGTACTGGTACAACAACAGATACCTGGACCAATGGAACAGAAATAAGAATCCAGACATAAATCCATCCACCTATGAGCAGTTGATATTTGACAAAGGTCCCAAAACAGTTAAATTGGGAAAAGACAGTCTTTTTAACAAATGGTGCTGGCCTAACTGGATATCCATCTGCCAAAAAATGAAGTAAGACCCATACCTCACACCATGCACAAAAACTAACTCAAAATGGATCAAAGACCTAAATATAAAATCTAAAACGATAAAGATCATGGAAGAAAAAATAGGGACAATGTTAGGAGCCCTAATACATGGCATAAACAGTACACAAAACATTACTAACAATGCAGAAGAAAAACTAGATAACTGGGAGCTCCTAAAAATCAAACACCTATGTTCATCCAAAGACTTCACCAAAAGAGTAAAAAGACACCCTACAGACTGGTAAAAAGTTTTTAGCTATGACATTACTGATCAGCACCTGATCTCTAAGATCTACATGATACTGCAAACACTCAACTGCAAAAAGACAAATAACCCAATTAAAAAATGGGCAAAAGATATGAATAGACATTTCACTAAAGAAGACATTCAGGTAGCTAACAGATATATGAGGAAATGTTCACAATCATTAGCCATTAGAGAAACGCAGATCAAAACTACAATGAGATTTCATCTCACTCCAGCAAGTCTGGCATTAATCCAAAAAACACAAAATAATAAAAGTTGGAGAGGCTGTGGAGAGATTGGAACACTTATACACTGCTGGTGGGAATGTCAAATGGTACAACCACTTTGGAAATTGACTGGGCGCTTCCTTACAAAGCTAGAAATAGAACTACCATACGATCCAGCAATCCCACTCCTTCGAATATATCCTAGAGAAATAAGAGCCTTTACACGAACAGATATATACACACCCATGTTTATTGCAGCACTGTTTACAATAGCAAAAAGATGGAAGCAACCAAGGTGCCCATCAACGGATGAATGGATAAATAAATTATGGTATATTCACACAATGGAATACTACACATCGATAAAGAACAGTGAGGAACCTGTGAAGCGTTGCGTAACATGGAGGAACCTGGAAGGCATTACGCTGAGTGAAATTAGTCAGTTGCAAAAAGGACAAATATTGTATAAGACCACTATTAGAAGAACTTGAGAAATAGTTTAAATTCAGAAGAAAACATTCTTTCGTGGTTTCAAGAGCACGGAGGGAGGGAGGGTGGGAGAGGATAATTCGCTAATTAGATAGTAGATAAGAACTGCTTTAGGTGAAGCGAAAGAAAACACTGAATACAGGGGAGGTCAGCACAACTGGACTAAATCAAAAGCAAAGAAGTTTCCTGAATAAACTGAATGCTTCAAAGGCCAGCGTAGCAGGGGCAGGGGTTTGGGGACCATGGTTTCAGGGGACATCTAAGTCAATTGGCATAATAAAATCTATTAAGAAAACATTCTGCATCCCACTTTGAAGAGCGGCGTCTGGGGTCTTAAACACTAGCAAGCAGCTATCTAGGATGCATCAATTGGTCTCAACCCACCTGGATCAAAGGAGAATGAAGAACACCAAGGACAGAAGGCACTTACGAGCCCAAGAGACAGAAAGGGCCGCATGAACCAAGGACTACATCATCCTGAGACCAGAAGAACTAGATGGTGCCTGGCTACAACTGATGACTGCCCTGACAGGGAACACAACAGAGAAACCCTGAGGGAGCAGGAGAGCAGTGGGATGCAGACCCCAAATTCTCATAAGACCAGACTTAAGGGTCTGACTGAGACTAGAAGGACCCTGGTGGTTATGGCCCCCAGACCCTCTATTGGCCCAGGACAGGAACGATTCCCGAAGCCAACTCTTCAGACAGGGATTGGACTGGACAATGGGTTGGAGAGGGATGCTGGTGAGGAGTGAGCTTCTTGGATCAGGTGGACACTTGAGACTATGTTGGCATCTCCTGCCTAGAAGGGAGATGAGAGGGTGGAGGGGGTTAGAAGCTGGCGAAATGGACACGAAAAGAGAGAGTGGTGGAAGAGGGTGGCTGTGTCTTTAGAGGGGAGAGTAATTGGGAGTGTGTAGCAAGGTGTACATGGGTTTTTGTGTGAGAGACTGACTTGATTTGTAAACTTTCATTTAAAGCACCATAAAAATTATTAAAAAAAAAAAACCTCTATGGTTTTTTTATGGTGCCCAGTTCTACTCTATCACCCATGGGGTCCCCATGAATTGGAGTTGACCCAATGACAACTGGTTTTAATTTAGTTTTGCCTCTTGCCTCTCCTTTTGCAATGTGGCAGGTCTACCAATTTCTTTTTATGTACTCACTAATGGATTGCCTCACTCTGGGTCTCTGAAATCCATAGCCACACTCTAGGCTTATCTGACATCCTTGGGGACCTCCATAAGCCTGCTATCCAGCCACAAGGACCACTTATCTCTCTAACTATCTCCACACAAAATTATAGAGAGCAGAGTTTGTGACTAAAAGCAGCCAGTAGAAAGAGCTCAGAGAGATGGCTGAGCAGCCACAGGCATTCTCACAGTGCAGTATTACCTTGGGTCCTTTCTTAATCCTGGATTTGCTGTAAGATGTTGGGAAAGTAGTATTTACTAAAAGGAGCTTGACTTGGGCAAACAATTTAGAAGCATATGGCACTAAAAATGAAAAAAAACAAAAACACAATTCTCACCCACTGAGACTTTGTTTATCTGAGGTAGCCTACAGTGACCATGTGGAATTTTGCCACTCTTGCAGATGACAGCAGTAGATAAAGTACAATCCAGACAGACAAACTTAACTACACAAAAGGGAAAAAATGACTAGAGGACAGAGTTTTAATTTTGTGTACAGAAATAAGTATATCCCATCCCATTTTTAAAGGGGCAGAGCTCTAGACATAGGTGTGGCATTCCTCTGCTCCTTCGGTGATTCCTACAGAAGCAGGTTCAAGCTTGGTGGTATGATATTCAAGACCCTCAATTATCTAGCTTCATTCATTCTCCCTTTTTAGATTCATTATCCTAAATAATGAATCTATGTTTAACTTTTTGACTCTGGGATTTCATAGACCATATATATATGTATATATATATATGTATTTTTTTTTTAATTGAGAGATCAGTATGGGAATTTGCTATGGATTGAGTTGTGCCCACTCAAAAAAGATACGTTGAAGTCCTAACCCCTGTGTCTTAGTCATCTGGTGCTGCTATAACAGAAATACCACAAGTGAATGGCTTTAACAAAGAGAAATTTATTTTCTCACAGCCTAGTAGGCTAGAAGTCCAAATTCAGGACATCAGCTCCAGGGGTAGTCTTTCTCTTTCTGTCGGCTCTGGAGGAAGGTCCTTGTCATCAATCTTCCCCTGGAGTAGGAGCATCTCCACGCCAGAACCCTGGGTCCAAAGGACACACTCTGCTTCTTGTGCTGCTTTCTTGGTTGTATCAGGTTCCCTCTCTCTGCTCACTTTCCTTTCCTTTTATCTCTTGTATTAAGATAAAAAGTGGTGCAGGCACACTACAGGGACACTCTTTACACTGGATCAGGGATATGACCTTAGTAAGGGTGTTACGATTCCACCCCAATCCTCTTTAACATAGCCCTACAATCACAAAATGGAGGACAGCCACACAATACTGAGAGTCACGGCCTAATGAAGTTGACAGATATTTTGGGGGGGACACAATTCAATCCATGACACCACGGTACCTGCAAACGTGACCTTATTTGGAAATAGGGTCATTACAGATGTAATCAAGTTAAGATGAGGCCGTTAGAATGGGCTGTAATCCAACATGACTGCCGTCCTTACAAGATGAGGAGAAGAGACACAGACACAGAGAGAATGCCATGGCAAGACAGGGGCAGAGATGGAAGTGATGAAGCTACAAGCCAAGAAAGGCCAAGGATCGCCAGCCATCACAAGAAACTACAAGAGAAGCATGGGACAGATCCTCCCTCGGAGCCCTCAGAAAGAATCAACACAGCTGACACCCTGATTTTAGACTTCTAGCCTCTGGAAGTGTGAGAAAACAAATTTCTGATGTTTTAAGTCATCCAATTTGTGGTACTTTGTAAACAGCAGCCCTGGGAAACAAATGCAGGAAGTAATAGTGAAATACTTCCATTCACAGCTGCCTACAACCTACAGAACACCCACCCTCTCCATGATGTGAATACCCTCCATATTGTAAACCCTCCTTCGAAAAGTAGCATCCACACAGCTATTTCCCAGCCTTTCTCATCCCTAGGCTTCAGAACGGTGACTGAGGTTCTGCCAATAAGACAGACCCACAGGACACTTTGCTGCAGACCATCTCCAAAGGGGAGACTTCAGCAAAGGATCCATGGTCTGATGTGGGCAGCTGTAGTGGTAGCTTCCGGATCTGACCAAGTTTCTGAACGTGACAGAGGCTGCAGCTCACTTGGTGGGCCAGGTCTGCGAGGTGCATCTGGGAGCTCTGCCTAGACTTAGTTTCTTTCAAGGCAAGATATCTGTAAAAAACAAAAACAGTTGCC
Organism: Elephas maximus indicus; assembly: GCF_024166365.1. Classification (NCBI taxonomy): domain Eukaryota; kingdom Metazoa; phylum Chordata; class Mammalia; order Proboscidea; family Elephantidae; genus Elephas; species Elephas maximus. The sequence goes on from NC_064832.1 coordinate 39,215,622, forward strand.
ATTGAGTTGACTCCGACTCATGGTGACCCCATGTGTGTCAGAGTAGAACTGTGCTTCATAGGGTTTTCACTGGCTGGTTTTTTGAAAGTAGATCTCCAGACCTTTCTTCCGAGGTGCCTCTAGGTGGACTTGAACCTCCTACCTTTCATTTAGCAGCTGAACGCTTTAACCATGTGCACCACTCAGGGACTCCAAGCTATTTCTAAAAGCCTGTTGCCATCAAATGGATTCTGATTCATGGTGACCTTGTATATTACAGAGTAGAAATGCTCCTTAGAGTTCCGTTTATGCTTAAATTAGCTTGAGTGAATTCTTTTGTTTGCAACCAAAAGCCTTGTCCAAGAGAGTTGCCTATTGTTTTACTTTGACAAATGAAAGCATTTTAAAAACTAATTTCCTCTCTAAATCAATTGGCATCTGAACTACATGTTGACATGTCAGCACAAGGTTTTGTCTTTTTTTTTTTCCCCTCAAGCCAAATGGGCATTTTCATTCAGAAATATATAGGTTGGAGGATTCAATGAAGTGAGATGAGATCCCACATCAGCCGAGCAAGTGCTTACATGGCACCAAAGAACACTGTAGGTTCTTCCTAAACAGGGTTCATAAATGGAGCCGTCCACTGGCATCTCTCTTCGTCTTTCTTTCCCTTGCTGCTGGGCTCTGAATTATACCTATCCCGGCTCCCATAGCTTTGTCCCCAAAGAAAAGGTCTTCACAAGGAACGCAAGTTGCCATTACCCATTGTCCACTGTCATGGATTGAAATATGTCCCCCTAAGAATGTGTGTATCAATTTGGTCGGGTTATGATTTCCAGCATTGTATGGTTGTCCTCCATTTTGTGATTGTAATTTTGTGTTAAAAAGGATTAGGGTGGGATTGTAACACCACCTTTGCCCATGTTACATCCTAATTCAATGTAAAAGGAGATTTCCCTGGGATGTGGCCTGCACCACCTTTTATCTCTCAAGAGATAAAAAGGAAGAAAGAAGTGAAAGTATCTCTATCTGCAGATGACATGATCTTATACGCAGAAAACCCTAAGGAATCCTGAAGAAAACTACTGAAACTAGTAGAAGAGTTCAGCAGAGTATGAGGATACAAGATAAACATACAAAAATCAGTTGGATTCCTCTACACCAACAAAAAGAACATAGAAGAGGAAATCACAAAATCAATACCATTTAGAGTAGCCCCCAAGAAGATAAAATACTTAGGAATAAATCTTACCAGAGATGTAAAAGACCTATACAAAGAAAACTACAAAACACTTCAGCAAGAAATGAAAAGAGACCTACATAAGTGGAAAACATACTTTGCTCATGGATAGGAAGACTTAACATTGTAAAAATGTCTTTTCTACCAAAAGTGATCGATCTATAGATTTAATGCAATTCTGATCCACGTTCCAATAACATTTTTAATGAGATGGAGAAACAAATCACCAACTTCATATGGAAGGGAAAGAAGCCTCGGATAAGTAAAGCATTACTGAAAAAGAAGAATAAAGTGGAAGGCCTTACTTTACCTGATTTTAGAACCTATTATACCACCACAGAAGTCAAAACAGCCTGGTACTGGTACAACAACAGATGCATAGACCGATGGAACAGAATTGAGAATCCAGAATAAGTCCATCCACGTATGAGCAGCTGATATTTGACAAAGGCCCCAAATCAGTTAAATGGAGAAAAGACAGTCTTTTTAACAAATGGTGCTGGCCTAACTGGATATCCATCTGCCAAAAAATGAAACAAGATCCATGCCTCACACTATGCACAAAAACTAACTCAAAATGGATCAAAGACCTAAACATAAAGTCTAAAATTATAAAGATCATGGAAGAAAAAATAGGGAAACATTAGGAGCCCTAATACATGGCATAAATAGTACATAAAACATTACTAAAAATGCAGAAGAAAAACTAGATAACTGGGAGCTCCTAAAAATCAAACACCTATGGACATCCAAAGACTTCACCAAAAGGGTAAAAAGGTTACCTACAGACTAGGAAAAAGTTTTTAGCTATGACATTTCTGATCAGTGCTTGATCTCTAAAATCTACATGATACTGCAAAACCTCAACTGCAAAAAGACAAATAACCTAATTAAAAAATGGGCAAAAGATATGAACAGGCACTTAACTAAAGACATTTGGGTAGCTAACAGATACATGAGGAAATGCTCATGATCATTAGCCATTAGAGAAATACAATTCAAAACTACCATGAGATTCCATCTTACTCCAACAAGGCTGGCATTAATTCAAAAAACACAAATTAATAAATGTTGGAGAGGTTGTGGAGAGACTGGAATACTTATACACTGCTGATGGGAATGTAGAATGGTACAACCACTTTGGAAATGGATTTGACACTTCCTTAAAAAGCTAGAAATAGAATAGCAATCCCACTCCTTCGAATGTATCCTAGAGAAATAAGAGCCTTTACGCGAACAGATATATGCACACTCATGTTCATTGCAGCACTGTTTACAATAGCAAAAAGGTGGAAGCAACCAAGGTGCCCATCAAAGGATGAATGGATAAATAAATTATGGTATATTCACACAATGGAATACTGCGTATCGATAAAGAGCAGTGAGGAATCTGTGAAACATTTCATAACATGGAGGAACCTGGAAGGCATTATGCTGAGTGAAATTAGTCAGTTGCAAAAAGGACAAATATTGTACAAGACCACTATTATAAGAACTCGAGAAATAGTTTAAACAGAGAAGAAAATATTCTTTGATGGTTATGGGGGGGAGGCAAGGAAAGGGGTATTCACTAATTAGATAGTAGGTAAGAACTACTTTAGGTGACGGGAAAGACAGCACGCCATACAGGCGAGGTCAGCACAACTGGACTAAACCAAAAGCAAAGATGGTTCCTGAATAAACTGAATGCTTCAAAGGCCAGCGTAGCAGGGGCAGGGGTTTGGGGACCATGGTTTCAGGGGACATCTAAGTCAATTGGCATAATAAAATCTATTAAGAAAACATTCTGCCTCCCACTTTGAAGAGAGTGGCGTCTGGGGTCTTAAACACTAGCAAGCAGCTATCTAGGATGCATCGATTGGTCTCAACCCACCTGGATCAAAGGAGAATGAAGAACACCACGGACACAAGGCTATTACGAGCCCGAGACAGAAAGGGCTACAAAAACCAGAGACTACATCAGCCTGAGACTAGAAGAACTAGATGGTGCCCAGCTATATCCAATGATTCCCCTGACAGGGAACACAACAGAGAACCCCTGAGGGAGCAGGAAAACAGTGGGATGGAAACCCCAAATTCTCGTAAAAAGACCAGACTTAAAATGGTCTGACTGAGACTAGAAGGACCCCAGTGGTCATGGTCCCCAGAGCTTCTGTTAGCCCAAGACAGGAACCATTCCCAAAGCCAGCTCTTCAGACAGGGATTGGACTGGACAATGGGATAGAAAGAGATGCTGGTGAAGAATGAGCTTCTTGGATCAAGTAGACACTCGAGGCTATGTTGGCATCTCCTATCTGGAGGAGAGATGAGAGGGCAGAGGGGGTTAGAAACTGGCAGAATGGACACGAAAAGAGAGAGTGGAGGGAAGGAACGGGCTGTCTTATCAGGGGGAGAGCAATTAGCAAGGTGTATATAAATTTTTGTATGAGAGACTGACTTGATTTGTAAACTTTCAGTTAAAGCACTATAAAAATTCAAAAAAAAAAAAAAAGAGAGAGAAAAAGGAAAGGGAAGCAAGCAGAGTTGAGAACCTCATACCACCAAGAAAGCAGCTGCTCCTTTGGATGTGAGGTTCCTGCACTGAGATGCTCCCAGACCAGTGGAAGACTGATGGCAAGAACCTTGCTTCAGAGCCGACAGAGAGAGAAAGCCTTCTCTTGGAGCTGGCGCCCTGAATTCAGACTTCTAGCCTACTGGACTGTGAGAAAATAAGTTTCTCTTTGTTAAAGCCATCCACTTGTGGTGTTTCTGTTAGAGCAGCACTAGACGACTAAGACACCTATTGTATTGTCTAATCTCTTCATCTGCTGTAGTGATTCATCATCATCATCAGGTTCAAAATTCATTAGCCTTGATTGTTTGGAAATTTCCTTTCCATCGTGCCTTTTTCTCTGAGATCATTGTCTTAGGCAGAACAAGAGAAAGAAAAACAAAAGTCAGGGAGATCATAAAGACAGAACTAGGGAGGGTGGGAAAGAAAAACATCGAGAAAAAGACGGAGAAAATCGATTTCAAGCCTAGTGGATATCCCAGTCTATATTCCGCTTCTCTTGGAATTAAAGAAAAAAAAAAAACAAAAACGTCAAAATCGAATCTCTTTCCGACTCATGGTGACCCCATGTATGTCAGAGTAAAACTTTGCTCCGTAGGGTTTTCGGTGGCTGATTTTTTGCAAGTAGATCTGCAGGCCTTTCTTTCGAGGCACCTCTGGGTAGGCTTGAACCTCCAGCCTTTTGGTTAACAGCCCAGTGTATTAACCATTTTACTACCGAGGGACTCCTTTCTCTCTGAGTAGCTACCTTGTATCTTAACATCTGCCTCCAGCTTCCAGGAGATTGGACATGCCGCTCAGTATCTGGAAAGGGCAAGTGTTGTTATGTGCCGTCAGGTCATTTTTGATGCATAGCAACCCTATAGGACAAAGTAGAACTGCCCCGTAGGGTTTCCTGGGCTGTAATCTTTACAGGAGCAGATCGCCAGGTCTTTTCTACCGTGGAGCAGCTGGTGGGTTCGAACTGCTGACCTTTTGGTCAGCAGCTGACCACTTAGCCATTGCACCACCAGCGTTCCTTGGGAAGAGAAATTAGCAGTAGGAAATAGGATACTGTGCTGAAAGGGTTTCCCTGATTACTGCCCTATTTAATTCCAATAATCACCCCTTAGATTGGCAAACAGACTCATTTCACAGTTCCAACCTCAAATGAAGACAGTGGCTTTGCCATTTCCTCCAGGACAGCGTTCCAGACCCCTGGACTCAGGTAGACCCCTCTTTGCAAGCTCACATAGCGCCTTATATGTTTTCTTTTTAGTACTGACCATTTCTGTAAATAAATAATTGTGCAGAAAGAAACTACCTTCTCCTATCACATCGTTTCATAACAGAAAAATCTCTTTGACATCAAAATATTTAGGAAGAGGCAGTCTTATTTTTAAAAAGATGTGGCAAGATTATGCCATAATTTTTAAAAATTACATCTGATGGCATTGATTTTTTTACTTTTTACAGTAAAATTTATATATAATAAAATTTGCTAATGTAACCATTTTTAAGTATATGATTCAGTGACGTTAATTACATTCACCACGTTGTGCAACCATCACCACTATCTATTTTCAAAAGTTTTTCATCACCCCGAACAGAAAGGTAGTACCCCTTAAGCAATAACTCTACATTCCCTGCATCCAGCTTCTGGTAACCATTAATAAACTTTGGTCTCTATGCATTTCTACACTAAACAAACAAATAAAAACAACCCTAAACCCACTGTCATCAAGTTGATTCCAACTCATAGTGACCCTACAGGACAGAGTAGAACTGCCCTGTAGGGTTTCCAAGGAGCAACTGGTAGGTTCAAACTGCCGACCTTTTGGTTATCAGCAGAACCATTAACCACTGTGCCACCAGGGCTCCTTCTCTATATTAGATCATTAGATATTTCATGTACGTGGGATCATACAATACTTACTTTTTTGAGTTTGACGTTTAATTTAGCATAATGTTTTCAAGGTTCATCTATGTCATAGCATGTATCTGAACTTCATTTCTCTTTACAGCTGAATAATATTCCATTGTATATATATACACATTTTGTATCTCCATTCATTTGTTGACGGACATTTAGGTTGTTTCTACTTTTAGCTACTATAAATACTGCTACAGTCATCATTGGTGCACAAGTATCTGTATAAGGTCCTGCTTTCAAATCTTTGGGGTGTATACCTAGGACTGGAATTGCTGGTGATATAGGAATCCCATGTTTAACTTTTTTAGGAACTGCCAAACCACAATGGCTTTCCCACCAGCAATAGGCAAAGGTTCTAATTTGTTCACATCCAAAATAACACTTGTTTTTTTTCTGATAATACCCATCCTGGTGAGGGTGAAGCGGTATCTCATTCTCATTCTGATTTGCGTTTCTCTAATGACTAATGATTTTGAGCATCTTTTCATGTGCTTATTGGCCATTTGTATATCTTCTCTGGAGAAATGTCTCTTCAAGTCCTTTGCCCCTTGTTGTTTGTCTTTTCGGTGCTGAGTTGCAGGAGTTCTTTGTATACTCTGGATATTAAACCCCTATCAGATATATGGTTCCCAAATATTTTTTTCCCACTTTGTAGGTTGTTTCCTTAATTTCTTGATAAAGTCATTTGATGCACAAGTTTTTAATTTTGATGAAGTCCAATTAATCTGTTTTTTGTTGTTGCTTATGCTTTTGGTGTCATATTTAAGGATCCATTGCGACATCCGAGATCATGAAGCTTCTCCTATGTTTTCTTTTAAGAGTTTCATAGTTTTAGCTCTTAGATTTAGGTCTTTGATTCATTTTGAGTTAATTTTCACATACCGTGCAACTCTATCTTTTCCATGTGGAGGTCCAGTTTTTCTAGCACCATTTGTTGAAGAGACTGTTCTTTTCCCATTGGATGTACTTGGCACTCTTTTTGAAGATTAATTGGCCATTAGATGTATGGGTTCTGCTATTGTTTTTGGTACAAGTCTGTTAACTTTGGGATCTTTATTGATTATTGCAATAGGAAAAGAGCTTAAATGTCCAACTTGTTTTAGTTGTGGTAGTAGTGTCATTTTTAATTGATTCCCCTAAGGATTTTGGCAAAACGGATGCCATATTCTCACACAATTTAGAATATTGGGACAGTGAGATAGGCTAAGGAATAACAGCACCCACCCTTTTAGCTGCCGTGACCATCTAGTCACCAGAGTGTCAGGCTGGGTTTCTGAATGGCCAGGGCTGTAAGGAGAGCACTGCAGGAAGCTCTCTGCCTGGGGCTGCCCAGCTTGGGCGTCCGATGGCCTGACATGGAGCAGTGCAAACTCAACCCGAGAGGGATGCTATGAGTCAGGGAAGACTTGGGGATGAACTGCCTTCAATCTATGGACACACATGGAAGAATCACCTTGTCTTAGTACTCCCAACTTCTCTCTATACATGCCACAACTCCTTTTGCACCATCCTCCCTGGATGCTCAATTTAGGATCTTAAATTTTATTTATATCTAGTTCATTGTTGTTAGCTGCCTTGCAGTTGGCCCCAGACTCATGGTAACCCCATGTACAACAGAACAAAATGCTGTCTGTTCCTGTGTTGTCCCCATGATTTGTTGTGGATAAGACCATTGTGATCCATAGGGTTTTCATTGGCTTCTTTTTGGAAGCACATTGCCAGGCCTTTCTTCCTAATGCACCTTAGTCTGGAAGCTCTGCTGAAACGTGTTAAGCATCAGAGCAACACGCAGGCTTCCACTCAGACAGCTGGTAGTGACGCGTGAGGTGCCTTGGCCAGGAATTGAACAAAGGTCTGCTGCATGGAAGGAGAGAATTTTACCACTAAACCATCAACACCTCATATCCTTTTTAGAAGTATTTATATACTCCTAATTATTTTTCATCTTTGTCAATCACAGTGCTAATAAATATGTTTTCTAATACATTTTCAAAGTTTAACTCAGGTGTTTATAATTTACTTTGGGACGTGCTCCGTAAAGATCATAAAGTCACTTAATTTGAGCATGATTTTACACATAGCTTTACCATCTGTTGAAATAAAACAAACACAATCTCTTAGTTCCATTTTAATATGTTTTCTATTCTCAGATTCAGTAATTTAGTGATTACACTTCTATAAGTCAATTCAAAAGGATTAACTTAAACAACAGACATAGCTCACCTGTCAGGCATTATTAATACATAATTAGGTCTAATATTGAGATTTATCAAAATGGTTTTAAAGGTCTTCTACGACAAATATAGCAATTTTTTGGTAATTGGTAATTAGTGTTAATTGCACATCACTAATATGAAGTTCTAAAAGATAATGGTTTAATCTGGTGTTGCATTTTCCTACTGAAATTCCTTGAAAGGAATATTCTAAGGATCATCTCACTAAATGCCTGTGAAAAGCATTTAATAAACTTTAATAAAAACCCTCGATACAAACTGCATATGCTAGGAAAAAACAGAAACCCCCCAACTTTGAAAAAGATTATTTATCGCAATCAAGAGCAAACATTTATCCACTAAAGCTGGGAGGGAGCAAGACAAAGATGCCCACTATTACTGCAATTATTCTACTCTGGCTTAAAATACCTAGCCAATGAAAGAAGATCAAAATAGAAAAAAGAGGAAAAAAATTTGAGAAAGAGAAGCAAAGTTATCATTACCTCTAGATGAGAAATGGAAGCCTGGTGGTGTAGTGGTCAAGAGCAACATCTCCTAACCTAAAGGTTAGCTGTTTGAATCCGCCAGTTCTACTCCATCCTATAGGGTCGCTATGAGTCAGAACTGACTCGATGACAAGAGGTTCTTTTTTTTTTTTTTAATGATATATATAATTGCCAATCTAAAAACTCTGTGAGAGAATGAAATAAAACCTATTTATTAGACTAATAACAGAATTCAGATAGTTGTTGGGGCATAAAATAAATTTATGGAAATCAATTAAAGTAACCAGTTGTAATTTTTAAAATCTTATTTGTAGTAGTAACAAAAGCTATAAAATATGTAAGTGAATAAAAAGGTGTGTTATGGATTGAATTGTACCCCCCCCCCCACCCAAATGCATGTCAACTTGGCTAGGCCATGATGCCCAGCACTGTATGGTTGTCCACTAATTTGTGATCTGATGTGATTATCCTAGGTGTTGTAAATCCTAACCTCTATGATGTTAATGGAAGCCCTAGTGGTGTAGTGGCTGAGAGTTCAGGTGCTAACCAAAAGGTCGACAAGTCAAACCAACCAGGCGCTGCCTATAAGGCAGTTGTACTCTGTCGTTGGAATTGACTCAGTGGCAATGGTATTTTTTTTTTTTAATGAGGTAGGATTAGAGGCAATTATGTTAATGAGGCAGGACTCAGTCTACAGGATTAGGTTGTATCTTGAGTCAATTTCTTTTAAGATACAAAAGAAGTAAGCAGAGAGGAGAGGGACCTCATACCACCAAGAAAGAAGTGTTGGGAACAGAGTACACCCTTTGAACCCGAGGTCCCTAAGCTGAGAAGCTCCTAGACCAGGGAAAGATTGATGACAAGGACCTTCCCCTAGAGCCAGCAGACAGAGAAAAACTTCCCTGGGAGTTGATACCCTGGATGTGGACTTCTAGCCTCCTAGACTGTAAGAGAATAAACTTCTGTATGCTAACACCATCCACTTGTGGTATTTCTATTATAGCAGCACTAGATAACTAAGACAATGTGTAAGACCTACAGGAAGAAAACTTTAAAACTTAGGTAAAGACCATTCAAGAAAATATGAATATATCTTATTCTTGGATGGAAATATTTACTATTACAAATATATAAATTCTCCCCAAATTAATATATAAAATCAGTGCAACTCCTAAAGTTCCAATGGTTATTTCCGTCCACAGATATTACCATGAGAAGTTATCCCTAACATATTTAAAAGTGAGTTATATAGCAATACGTGCAGTACGATGCCATATTTAAAACAAAAACTGTGTGTCTATATATACAAAAAAATTTTTTTTTTTTATATATACAAGCATACAAAAAGGCTTAGAATGTTGCACAGTAAACTATTAAAAGATTTTGTTTTCTAATGAAGAAGAAATTTCTAAATGGCTATATCATAATCATATCAATATTTAAATATAATCAATCAATATAACCCAAAACTTATCTACCAAAATTTCTATTTATCAATTATTCATTTCATAATATATAGAAAAGTTGAAGCTCCTTTCAAGAATTTTTTTATGTTTTAAGGTTTCTACTTTTGAATACTTGGAGGATTGTTTAGCTAATTTGTTTAATGCATTTTAGGTAAATAAGTAAATTTTAGGCTACTAATGGAAAGATGTTTCCATGAAAAGGAAAATAGTCTTATATAGAAAAAGGGAGCACCCCTCTCATAATCACAGAAACAATCAGAGCATTTCACTCCTTTGTCATTCCTTTATCTTTTTTTTTTTTTCATTGTTTTATCCTTGATTTTTTTTGTTGCTTTGTTTTGCCATGACTACAATGAGGAAAAGAAGGACTAAATACACATGAGGTCATTTCTCTGGTAAACTGCCAATGAGCATTTAGAATCATACTTCACACCATATATACCAAAATAAATTCTGATAGATTAGGGAGTGAATGTGTTGAATGAAAACACTCAATGTTGGAATTGCTTCTGACCAAGCAACTAATTTTACAGCAAAAGAAGTGGCACAGTGACCTATACATGGTGATGTTTCTCCCGTAGCCAGAATACCAGGTCCTGGGAATCAAGGCATAGAGTTTGGAGTTACTTCTCTCATTGTTGTTGTTGAGTGCTGTCAAGTTGATTCTGGCTCATAGTGACCCCATGTGACGGAGTAGAACTGCTCCATAGGGTTTACTAGACTATAATCTTTACGGAAGCAGACAGCCAGGTCTTTTCTCTCATGGAGCAGCTTAGTGGGTTCAAACCACCAACCCTCTGGTTAGCAGCCTTGTGCTTAACCCCGGCACCACAAGGGCTCCTTCCTGTCATTGTTACGTGTAAAAATTCACCCATGAATATTTGTTTCCCATCCGCAACTTTAGGCTCTGCTGGTTTAAGGTCATATTTCTCCAGGAAGTAATGCTTACTTTGGAATCTACAACAATGCTTCCATTCAACTGGAAGTTGACACTACCACTTGCCCATTTTGAATCCACTGTTAACTGGTGAAGAAGAAATGAACGCATGAGGTGTATCCTCCATCTTAAGTCCACTAAGACAGCTGATACATTCAAAATTTCAACAACAATCAACAATCAAACCCTAAGAGGGATGATTTAAAACTTAGAGTTATTCAAAAGAAACTATAGACCTAAAAAAAGATCCCTCCAATATAATTTGTACATAATGTTGCCAGAGAAATGAGAAGAAAATTATCATAGACATCATACTGAAAGAAGTCATTGAGAACAATTTGTCCTCAGTTAAGAAAGAACAAGAAACCTCCTCTTGAGTACTTGGAGGATGCTCCAAGGTTTTCAGGAGATCTACTTTTCAAATTCTTGAGCTATAAAGACATGTAATATTTAATGCAAACAAAGAGGATAGAGAGCTGTCATTCAAAGATTCAAAGAGTAAAAAGATATTAAACTTATATAATAGAGCCAACATATTAGCCCCTGAGAATAAAATTATTATAAATCTCTTAAAACACTTGATTTTTTTTTATAAAAACATTTGATTTTTTACTGTTAATCAAATGCCATTCCACTGTTTTTAGTCTGTTATGCTTTGCCTTTTGGATATTAGTTAGGGTGTTTTTGGCTGTTGTTTGTTTGACTAAGGCAGAAGAAGGTCTTTTTCATACATAGAACCTGAAGAAATATTTCAACACAATCTGCATCTACCAAAAACGTATAAAACTTTGGGGACACAAAGGGAGCACTTTAGATGACTATCATAGAAAAAGTAGTTATATAGAGTATTACGAATTATTATGACATCTAAGACACAAAGAGAACAATGCAAAAATTGTTTCTGAACAAAATTTAAAAGTTTGGAAACAATACTAAAAGAAAAACGTAATCTTAATCTAACTAAAACTTGGTACATAGTAGGTACTCAATAAATGTTCGTTTTCTTCCCTCTCCTACATCAAAAGAACTTAGGAAAAAATACAGAAAAACAAAGCAAAGGTGGAAAAACTGGATTTTATGAAATATGACAACCAATAACCTCCTCCCCCCCAAAAAAAACCAAATCCATTGCCGTTGAGTTGATTCTGACTCATAGCGACCCTATAGGACAGACTAGATCTGCCCCATAAGGTTTCCAAAGAGTAACTGGTGGTTTCCACCTGCGGATCTTTTGGGTAGCAGCCGAGCTTTTAACCACTGCATCACCGAGGCTAAAATGACCAACAGATATTGAAAAATGACAGAGCAATTTGATAAACTGAAGAAAGAGTAGGTTCTTTGTAAGCGTTACCAAAATTGTTCAATCACCAGCATCACCAGGGTAAAAGGGAGATAAGACAAATTAAAGCAACTACAATGAAAAAAAATTTTCTTTAAGTGAAAAACAATTAATATGAAAAAATTGAAAAAGTAGTCAGAGAATATCGTGTGTAATTTATACACTATTTTTTAAACCTAAGTGAAAGCTCCAAATATAAAAATAACATAACAGGAAATGAAAAAAAAGTATGGAATAAGATTTATAAAAATGACAACAACAAAAATAGCTGCTGAGCCTGCTTATGTGCAACCAAACACTTCATGGGATTTGGTTCCTAGGTTTGGAGGTTTAGGGTCATTATTTCGTGGGACATCCCAGCTAATTGGTCTGTTCAGTACTTCTGTTCTACCTCCTAGTTTGTTGCATAGTCCTTGGGTCTTAAAAGCTTGCAAGTGGCCATCCAAGGCACAACAACTGATATCTATTCACCTGAAGCAATAGAGGAAGGAGAGTCAGGAATAATAAGAAGAAGTGGACTATGTGGCTAATTGCCTCCATGAACAGTTGCCTCCTTTGCCATGAGACCAGAACTGGGTGGTGCCCACGTACAGTTACTAAACATTTTAATCAAAGATTCTATAGAAGAATTCTGATCAAAAAGGGGGAAAACAAAGAACAGATTTTTAAATTCTCATTGAATCCAGATTTCTGGACCCATGAAGGGTGAACGAACCCCTGAAGCTATTTCCCTGAGATAATCTTTAAACCTTAAACCAAAAATATCCCCTGAGGTCTTCTTAAAAAATCAAACAATAGTTTAGCTTAACTAGTAAAAAAAGACCTGCCGTGAGCATTATGCTCTTTTAAGATCTGTCAACTATAGAATACTTCAACACCTCAACAACAAAGACAAATAATCCAATTAAAACATGGGAAAAGGATACGAACAGACATTCAGGCAGCTAGCAGACTCATGAGGAAATGCTCGAGATCATTAGCCATTAGAGAAATGCAAATCAAAACTAGGATGAGATACCATCTCACCCTGACCTTACTGGCACTCATCAAAAAAACAGAAAATAACAAATGTTGGAGAGGTTGCAGGGAGATTGGCACTCTTATACACTGCTGGGGGGAATGTAAAATGGTACAACCACTGTGGGAAATGATATGACACCTCCTTAAAAAGCTAGAAATAAAAATACCATACAATGGAGTAATCCTACTCCTAGGAATATATCCTAGAAAAATAAGAGCCATCACACAAATAGAGATATGCACACCCATGTTCATTGCGGCTGTATTCAGAATAGCAAAAAGATGGAAACAACTTAAGTTCCCATCAACATATGAGTAGGTAAGCAAATTATGGTGTTTACACACAACGGAATACTATGCAATGATGAACAATGATGAATTCCTGAAACATCTCACAATGTGGATGAATCTGGAGGGCACTATGCTGAGTGAAATAAGTCAATCACAAAAGGACAAACATTGTATGAGACCACTATTATAAAAATCTAAGAAAAGGTTTATACACAGAAAAAATAACTTTGATGGTTACAAGGGAGGGGAGGGGTGGGAAAATCACTAACTAGGTAGTAGACAAGTTAACTTTGGTGAAGGGAAACACAACACACAATATAGGGGAAGTCAGCACGACTTGACCAAGGCAAAGTCATAGAAGCTTTCTAGACACATTCAAACACCTTGCAGGAGTTACTGGGGCTGAGGGTTTGGGACCATGGTTTCAGGGGACATCTAGATCAATTGGCATTACGTAGTTCATAAAGAAAATGCTCTACATCTTACTTTGATAAGTAGCGCCTGGGGTCTTAAAGGCTTGTAAGTGGCCATCTAAGGTACATCTATTGGTCCCATCCCATCCAGAGCAAAGGAGAATGAAGAAAACCAAAGACAGAAGGAAAATATCAGTCCAAAGGTCTAATGGACCATATGAACCACAACCTCCACCAGCCCAGAAGAATTAGATGGTGCCCAGCTACCACCAAAGATTGCTCTGACAAAGATCACAATAGAGAGTCCCAGACAGAGCAGGAGAAAAATGCAGAACAAGATTCAAATTTACAAAAAAAGACCAGACTTACTGGTCTGACAGAGACTGGAGGAATCCCCTAGACTATGGCCCCCAGACACCCTGCTAACTCAGAACTGAAGTCATCTAGGCCAAAGATTAGAGATGCCAACGAAACAAATAATAACACACATGAGGAATGTGCATCTTAGTTCAATTAAGTATACGAGACTAAATGGGCAACACCTTCCCAAAAACAAAGACAAGAAGGCAGAAAGGGACAGAAAAACTGGATAAATGGACATAGAGAACCCAGGGTGGAAAGGGAAGTGGGAGAGTGCTGACATATTGTGGGGATTGCAACCAATGTCACAAAACAATTTGTGTATAGATTTCTGAATGAAAAACTAATTTGTGCGATAAATGTTCACCTAAAACACAATAACATTTTTAAAAATCTGTGTATACGGGATCAAATTGACAACAGCAACTCAAAAGATTAGATAGGAACGTTGAGGGGAAGTGACTGTATGCTAATGGGTGAGGAACAACTTAGAAAAGGCGGGTGAGAATTGTTGCACAACTTGAAGAATGTTATCAATGTGACTGAAATGTGCAAGAGAAGACTTGATGTATGTTTTTGCTGTGTGTATTCTCAACAACAAAAAAATTGAATGATTTTTTAAAAATTTGAAAATTCAAACTACTGGAACTAATAGAAGATTTTAGCAAAGTATCAGAATACAAGATAAACATACAAAATTCACTTAGATTCCTCTACATCAACAAAAAGAACTTCAAGAGGAAATCTCCAAGTCAATACCATTTACAAAAGCCCCCAGTAAGATAGAATACTTGGGGATAAAACTAACCAGAGACATAAAAGACCTATACAAAGAAAACTACAAGACACTGCTGCAAGAAACCAAAAGAGACCTACATAAATGGAAAACATACCTTGCTCATGGATAGGAAGACTCAACATTGTGAAAATGTCTGTTCTACCCAAAGTGATCTACAGGTACAATGCAATCCCGATCTAAATTCCAATGGCATTTTTTAATGAGATGGAGAAATAAATCACCAACTTCATATGGAAAGAGAAGAAGCCCCGAATAAGTAAAGCATTGCTGAAGAAAAACAAAGTGGGAGGCCTCACACTACCTGCTTTTAGAACCTGTTATACTGCCACTGTAGTCAGAATAGCCTGGTACTGGTACAACAACAGATACACAGACCAATGGAACAGAATTGAGAATTCAGGAGTAAATCCAAACACTAATGAGCAGCTGATATTTGACAAAGACCCAAAGTCTGTTAAATGGGGAAAGGACAGTCTCTTTAACAAATGGTGCTGGCATAACTGGATATCCATCTGCAAAAAAAATGAAACAAGATGCATACTTCACACCACGCACAAAAACTAACTCAAAATGGATCAAAGACCTAAATATAAAATCTAAAATGATAAAGATCATGGAAGAAAAAATAGGGACAACACCAGAGCCTTAATACATGGCATAAACAGAGTACAAAACGTTACTAACAATGCTCAAACACTGGATAAGAAACTAGATAACTGGGAGCTCCTAAAAATCAAACACTTATGTTCATCAAAAGACTTCACAAAAAGAGTAAAAAGACAACCTATAGACTGGAAAAAAATTTTTGGTTACAACATATCTGATCAGGGTCTAATCTCTAAAATCTACAAGACACCGCAAAATCTCAACAACAGAAAGACAAATAACCCAAAAGATATGAACAGGCATTTCACCAAAGAAGACTTGCAGGCAGCTAACAGATACATGAGGAAATGCTCACGATCATTAGCCATTAGAGAAATGCAAATCAAAACTATAGTGAGATACCATCTTACCCCGACAAGGCTAGCATTAATCCAAAAAACACAAATTAATAAATGTTGGAGAGGTTGTGGAGAGACTAGAACACTTATACACTGCTGGTGGGAATGTAAAATGGTACAACCACTCTGGAAATGGATTTGACACTTCCTTAAAAATCTAGAAATAGAAGTGCATACGATGCAGCAATCTCACTCCTTGGACTATATCCTGGAGAAATAAGAGCCTTCAGACAAATAGATGTATGCGACCCATGTTCATTGCAGCACTATTCACAATAGCAAAAAGATGGAAACAACCTAGGTGCCCATCAACAGATGAATGGATAAACAAATTATGGAATACTGTGCAATGATAAAGAACAATGATGAATCTGAGAAACATAACATGGATGAATCTGGAAGATATTATGCTGAACGAGATTAGTCAGTCACAAAAGGACAAATATTGTATGAGACCACTATTATAAGAACTCAAAAAAAGGTTTAAACACAGAAGAAAACATTTTGATGGTTACCAGGGTTGGGAGGGAGGGAGAGGGGTATTCACTAACTACATAGTAGATAAGAATTATCTTAAGTGAAGGGAAGGACAACACACAATACAAGGGAAGTCGGCACAACTGGACTAACCCAAAAGCCAAGAAGTTCCCTGAATACAACCAAACACTTCAAGGGACAGAGTATCAGGGGCAGGGGCTTGGGGACCATGGTCATCTAGGTCAATTGGCATAACAAAGTTTACTAAGAAAATGTTCTGCATACCACTTTGGGGAATGGCATCTGGGGTTTTACAAGCTACCGAGTGGCCGTCTCAGATATATCAGTTGGTCCCAACCTACCTGGAGCAAAGGAGAATGAAGAACACCAAAGGAAAGTATTAGTCCAAGAGTCAGAAAGGGCCACATAAACCAGAGACTCCATCAGCCTGAGATCAGAAGAACTAGATGATGCCTGCCTACCACCAATGATCGCCCTGACAGGGAAAAAAACAGAGAGTCTGTGACAGAGCAGGAGAAAAGTGGGATGCAGAATTCAAATTCTAGTAAAAAGACTGGAGGAACCCCAGAAGACATGGCCCCTGGACTCTCTGTTAACCCACAACTAAAAACATTCCTGAAGCCAACTCTTCAGACAAAGATTAAACTGGAGTATAAGACATAAAATGATACTCATGACGAGTATGCTTCTTAGTTGAAGTAAATAATGAGACTAAATGGGCAGCTCCTGTTCAGAGAGGAGATGAGAAGGCAGAAAGAGACAGAAGCAGGTTGAACGGACACTGGAAATCCGGGGTGGAAAGGAGGAGTGTGCAGTCACATTGTAGGGACAGCATTAAGGGTCACATAACAAAGTATGTATAAATTTTTACATGAGCTGTAAACTTTCACTATAAGAAAAAAAGGTGAAAAAAGTTGAAAATTCTTTTACTGTTTGAAATCTCAGAAAATCTTTCCTTCCCTAGAAGTGTGAGCAATGGTCAATTACATTGTCTTCACTTTGTAACCTAAATTGCATTGACTCTGGCCTCTATCCAAATCAGGGAGAAACTTCAGCCTCTTACAAAGTACCTGCTCGCATCTCCAAGGTTTTGGGGCCCCTAGAAAGTACTTCCGTTATGTTACTATCAGTGGAAGTTGTTGCCACCTTTGCGTGCACCCAGGTACGGTAGATGTTGTATGTCTGTCAAGCTGAGACTGCTGATGACTCTGTTCCTGTCCCTTTCGAATTGCAGATCTTCTCAGAGCTCATAATGCTTTGATAAATTGGCGTATGTTATGGATTGAATTGTGTCCCCCCAAAATGTGTACCAGTTTGGCTAGGCCGTGATTCCCAGCATTATGTGATTGTCCACGATTTTGTCATCTGATTTGATTTCCTATGTGTTGTAAATCCTTTCTCTATGATGTTAATTAAAAAAAAAAACAAAAAAACACAAACCAGAATGCTTCTTGGAAGCAAGAATGGTGAGACTGCATCGCACATACTTTGGACATGTTGTCAGGAGGGATCAGTTCCTGGAGAAGGACATCATGCTTGCTACAGGAGAGGGTCAGTGAAAAAGAGGAAGACCCTCAACTAAATGGATTGACACAGTGGATGCAACAATGGGCTCAAGCATAGCCACAATAGTGAGGATGTTGCAGGACTGGGCAGTGATTCGTTCTGTTGCGCATAGGGTTGCTATGAGTCGGAACTGACTCAACGGCACCTAACAACAACAACTAACAACATGATGTTAATGAGGCAGGATTAGAAGCAGTTATGCTAACAAAGCAGGACTCAATCTACAAGATTAGGTTGTGTCTTAAGTCAATCTCTTTTGATACATAAAAGAGAAAGAAGCTAGCAGAGAAATGGGGAGGACCTCTTACCACCAAGGAAGCACTGCCAGGAACAGTGTCCTTTGGACCCGGTATACCTGCGCTGAGAAGCTCCTAGACCAGAGGAAGATTGATGACAAGGGCCTTCCCCCAGAGCTGACAGAGAGAGAAAGCCTTTGCCTAGAGCTGGCACCCTGAATTGGGACTTCTAGTATCCTGGACTGCGAGAGAATAAATTTCTGGTTATTAAAGTCATCTACTTGTTATATTTCTGTTGTAGCGGCACTAGATAACTATGACTCTCTTTCACCTGAGTAACGGTCTGTTAGAAAGATGCCACGAGAAGATTATCTGAGTATGGAGGTGTTTTAGTTATCTGTTGTTGTTGTTAGGCGCCATCAAGTCGGTTCTCTGTACGTATTGACCCTATACACGACAGAACGAAACACTGCCTGGTCCTGCACCATCTTCACAATCGTTACACTTGAGCACATTGTTGCAGCCACTGTGTCAACCTGTCTCTTTGAGGCTCTTCCTCTTTTTCGCCAGCCCTTTACTTTACCAAGCATGATGTCGTTCTCCAGGGATTGGAGTTAGTTATCTAGGGCTGCTACAACAGGAATACCACAAGTAGATGGCTTTTACAAAGAGAAATTTATTCTGTCACAGTTTAGGAGGCTAGAAGTCCAAATTCAGAATGCCAGTTCCAGTGAAAGGCTTTCTTTCTCCATCAACTCTAGGAAAAGGTCCTTGTCATCAATCTTACCCTGGTCTAGGAGCATCTCAGCTCAAGGACCTCAGGTCCAAAGGCCATAGTCCACTCCCAGCACTCGTTTCTTGGTGGCATGATATAGATGCCTCACTGGTTTTGCTTCTCTAGAGAACCCACCCTAAGACAGGAGACATTCCGGAATTTATCAAGACCCTTCTTTCAGTTCACCTGGAGCCCCTGGATGATGCAAATGGTTAATGGCTTGGCTGTTAACCAAAAGATTGGAGGCTCAAGTCCACCCAGAAGTACCTCAGAAGAAAGACCTGGTAATCTACTTCTTAAAAATCAGCCTTTAAACCCTATAGAGCACAGTTTTACTGTGACACATATGGGGTCACCATGTACCAAAGTTCACTGGATGGCAACTGATTTTTTGTTTGTTTGTTTTGATTCACACACAGCTTTTTTCCCTCATGGCACCAACTGTCTGGCATGGTTGAGACTCATTCATGTTGTAGCTGCTGCAATCTGCCTACAACCTGGACTCTCTTTCAGCTCTCAGATTCTCTAACTCATTGTGCCTAACTCCTTCCGTTATGGTAGATTCTCCACAATAAAGTCCATATTCCTCTAATAATTTGTTAACTTTCATCACAACCTCATCACATACCCTCATAACACTCATACATCAGTTCACCACACACGCCTGTATTTGTCTAAAACTATAAAAAGGGAAGCAAGATGCCATTTTTTCCCCTGGAGGACGCTGATTCTCATGAAATGCAGTGATGACAGAAGGGGTGGGCAAGAATAGTAAGTCCCATCTACCTCCACCTGTTTGCTAACACCATAATTCAAATGCAACAATATTGAATATACCATGAACTGCCAGCGGAACAAACAAACCTGTCTTCTAAGAAGTACAGCCAGAATGTTCCTTAGAATCAAGAATGGCAAGACTTTGTTTCGCTTACTTTGGACACATTATCAGGCGGGACCAGTCCCTGGAGAGGGACATCATGCTTGGTAAAGTGGAGGGTCAGTGAAAAAGAGGAGACCTCCACGAGATGGATTGACACAGTAGCTGCAACAATGGGCTCAAACATACCTACTATTGTGAGGATGGCACAGGACTGGGCAGTGTTTCTGTTGTACATGGGATCGTTATGAGTCGGAAATGACTTGATGGCACCTAACAACAAAACAACTCCACCTACTAAATGAGTTGAAATTTCAGCCATGACCTCACTCAAAATGAGGGCCAAATTTGGAACACAGAAACCAGTCTAGGTATTTCAACAGAGAGAACTTAATACAATGATATAAAGCATGCGGGAGTGCTTTGTAAGTTCCAAAACAGCAAACAACATGGAAACCATTCTTAATATTAAGTCACCAATGAACTCCTAAATGCCAAACCAGAGACACTAGAGTATTAACACACTTGACCTCTTTGCACTATTTAAAGCTGTTGGATAGTTGCTTCCTCCTGACAGTCTTTCCTTCCTTTGCTTCTCTGACGTTTTTCGTGTTCCCGTATCAAGCACAACTTCTCAGACTCTTCACAACTTCTTTTACTTTCGCCTACTGTATTACTTGATATTTTCTTAATAATTCAAATCAGCATTGATGATGAGAAGGATTTGCAATTTCACATCGCCTTTTCTGTAGGGACGATGGTGGTTCAGTGGTGGAATTCTTTCCTCCCACCCAGGAGACCCGGGTTCACTTGGCCAAAGCACCTCATGCACAGCCTCTGTCTATCAGTGGAGGCTTCAGTGCTGCTGTGATCCTAAACAGGTTTCAGCAAAGTTTCCAGACTAAGGTGGACTGAGACGAAAGGCCTAGTGATCTACTTCCAAAAAAATCAGCCAATGAAAATCCTGTGGGTCACAATAGTCCATCCCCAAATGATCATGGGGATGACGCAGGACCAGGCAACGTTTTGTTCTGTTGTGCATGGAGTGCTCATGAGTCAGGAGCTGACTGACAGCAGCTAACAACAAACAGCACCCCTTTTTAAAATTTCCTCAGGTTTTTCACCAAAAAACTGTTAGGCCGTCAAGTACATTGTTCCAGGGAGTTAATTCAAGATTACTATTCTTTTTTGCTGAATTGGAATCTCAGGTTTGGAAGTCAAGTCATGTACTTAAAGCTACCCGTAAACCCCCTACCATTGAGTCCATTCCGACTCATAGCGACCCTACAGGACAGAGTAGAACTGCCCCATAGGGTTTCCAAGGAGCGGCTGGTGGATCCAAACTGCAGCCTTTTGTTAGCAGCCATAGCAGGGCTCCCAGAGAGTTAAAATCAAAGATTCAGTTGCATTTATCCAGCCTGACTCCTGGTTCTGAGGTCTGGTCCGAGACAATAGTGCCACTTCAAATAATAAGCAAACAAAAATTCCCAAGGAAGTGACAAAATGCCAGCAGGCATTGTTTCTTGTTATTTCCTTGTTTCTGTTTCAATTTGTTTATTTGTTTGTTTCATGAGAAACAAGTTAGGAAAAAAAAGTCATATACAGCAAACATATTCCGATCTTGCCCATTTCCTTCTCTCCTGCAATATTTTTAGAGTTTTGAAAAATAGTTTTCACTTAAATAGATTGGTTAGTCCATAGTATGGCATAATTACTCATTTGAACTCGATCTTATTGAATTATATTCATAGGAATTAATTTGAACTATAAATTTGTAGAATAACAAATTTTCCATCTGAATATGTTTAGCTTATTTAGTTTGTAATATAACATTGAATTATTTTGGGGGGCTGTAATATTTTTATTGTAGTAATGTTTTTTATTATTGCGGCAAAAATACTTAGAACATGTACCAATTCAATATTTTTTACATGGACAACTCAGTGACTCCAATTACCTTAATTGTGTTACGCAACTATATCGCCAGCATCCAGTTGCCAAAATTCCTATTACCATTAACAGATACTCACCGCTTCCTAAACAATGACTCCTTCTTTTCTCTTCCCTCCTGTGCCTCACAATAAAAAATTATTTATTTTTTTTAAGACCACTAATATACTCTGTACATTTGCCTATTCTAGATATTTCACATGAATGAGATCATCCAATATTTGTCCTTTTGATGTAACAGTTATTCTTCAGGTGTGAATATCCAGCCCATTCTGTACTGGAAAACATTAATTCGCAATTTGGTTGACTCTCCATACGTTGATTAAATGGATTAATTAATGATATACTGGCTTAGTCATTTGGACTATGAAGAAAGAAAGAAAAACACAATAAAAATGAGTGCTGTGCCTCCATAATTTGAAGGTAGACCTTTGAGGTCCCACAGGACCTGCTCCTTGCCCCCACTTCTCCCCCTCTGGTTCCTTCTCCCTCTACCTCTCCCTCACATTTGCCAGCCATGCTGACCTTCTCGCTGAACCTTGAATGTGTCAGGCATGTCCTACTTTAGGGCCTTTATCTGGACTGATCTCTCTGCCTGAAATGTCCTTGGCTAAAACCTCCTCACGACTCACTCCCTCACATTTGTTAAGTCTTTGCTCACCTGAGTCTCAGTGAGGTCTGTACTAACTGCCCTATTTAGAATTGCAGCATGCCCTCCCTCCCTGGGGAATGGTAGATCTCCTGTTCACCCTACTCTACTGGTCTTTTATCCATAGCACCTCTCATCCTCAAACATTCCATATGACATTTGTGTTCATGGTAATTTTGTGGGTTTAGAGTTTACTCCGGAGGGACATGGAACTGAACTGAGGGCTTACTCTCACTCTAGAGAAGGAGCCATGGAAGCATCACCACCTGCTTTCTCTGCTCAGAAAGTATCAGGAAAGGAGACGGGAATGAGCATGAGGCTCAGGACTCCGTTCTTCCAGAGGGGCAGGGATTCTGCATTTTCAGAGCAGGCATTTTGGCTGTGACTTGCTCAGGGTTGTGACACCATGGAAGTCATGCTCTTTCCAACAGAACAGGCTGCTGAGTCACTGCCAACACTGAGACTTATGTTTAGAAGAAACCTAACACTGCTAACAAAAATCGTGCACCTTTAGCAAGCAATACCCGAGAGCATCCATTCATATCCATTCACCAGAGCTCCCATCCTTTGGGAAGAAGGAGAGACGACAGGGGTCATTTGCCTTGGCGGCCACTACTCCATCTGTCGGTGGAGGCTGGCTTGTTCCCACAATGTTCCTGCTATGTTACCAAATGTAGAAAAGAAAAAATTTGATAAATTTCAAAGATTTTACTCCATAAAAAAATTTTAAAATTTTATACAGAAAAAAGACATAAACAAAGTTAACCCTTTTATAAAGTAATTCATTTTTCTTTTTAAGTTTTTGCTTATATAGTTTTTTCACTAATGGAATGCATGCTGCTGAATCATTCAGTGTGTCTGAATTTTTGGTAGGTAATATGGATTTTTTTTTTCTGGCCACTTCCCCCAAATCCTACCCTCAGAGTCCAGAGGGACATAGGGGTCCCACATAAAAATTTTTCAAAGTCTGTATTTTACCTAAAAAATATATCATCAATTCACCACCACCTCATACAATATCCTGTAAAAACAGCAATTTGGGGCACACACCCATTTCTTCCATTTCAAACAGTTATACAGATCCCTGCCTGTCAACAGGATTATAGCACCTTACCAATAAACCCGAAAGGCAGAAAATGTAGGTGGGATCCGTATGTTCCACTCTTCACGAAAGGGTTAAAAACAAAGTAAAGTTAGAAAAATAGAGTAAGGCCCAATTCATTTCATTTATAAAGACCTTTAAAAATCAATAAGAAAAACAAATATTTAAGAGAAAAAAAATTGTCTGAGGAAATGAATGAGCAATTCACACAAAAAGGAACCTGAAAAGAAACTAAGAGCAATTTCTCTATTTTAAGAAGTGATGAAGAAGAAATGCAAACTGTAAAAAAGAGAAACTGTTTTCCCCCATCAGTTGGCAATGACTAAAAAGGTTGATAAACACCTAGCATAGGTGAATGTTGTAGGAAATTGGCATTCCCATATGGTTTTATGGGAGTTTAAACTGGTACCTATTTTTAGGGACAGTATGACTATAGGAATGGGGCAGTAGTGGCTCGGTGATAGAGTTCTCACCTTCCACGTGGGGCCGGTATACCTCATGGGCAGCCACCACCCCCTCTGTCACTGGAGGCTAGCGTGTTGCCACAGTGCTGAACAGGTTTCCACAGAGCTTCTAGACTAAGACAGATTAGGAAGAAAGGCCTGGTGATCTATTTCCGAAAATCACCCAGTGAAAACCCTATGGATACAATGGTTTGACCTGCAACGGATCATGGCGACGGCGCAGGCCTGGGCAGCATTCCAGTCCGTCGTGCACGGGGTCACCGCGAGTAGAGGGCTAACTCCACAACAGCTAACAACAACAGGACAATAAGAATCAAAATGTAAAAAGGGTACACTCTGTGACATAGCGATTCTATTTCTAGCGAATTACGCTATGGAAATCTCACATGCATAAGCAAATACATATACTTATAAGGATCTTTATTGTTGCTTTGTTTGAAAAGCAGAAAGCTGGAAATACCTAGATTTCCACCAACATTGGACTGGCTAAATAAACAAGAGTATATCCAGACAATAACATATTATTGCAGCTGTGAAAAGGTATGAGGTAAATTTGTATATTGTTGTTAGGTGTCGCTAGGTTGATTTCTACTCATAGTGACTCCATGTAACAGAACTGCCCCATATGGTTTTCTTGGCTATAATCTTTAGGAGAGTAGACAGACAGGTCTTTCTCCCACGGGTTCGAACTGCCAACCTTTACATTAGCAGCTGAGTGCTTAACCGTTTGCGCCACCAGAACACCTTACATTTATACACACTGATTTGGAAAGATATCCATGATGTTTCATGGAATGAGAAAAACAAGCTTATAACAGTAGGTAATAGAATGATAACATTTATGGGCAAAAAAAAGATCTTTATATATGTGGTGGGATAATACTTTGAAGTGTTTCCTAATGTGCCATCCTCCCCCCACCGCCATCGCCACCTCCACCATTGCTTTCTGTACTCCTCCCGCCCACTGCAGACAGCCAGGGCAGCTCAGGCCTCAGGGGAGCAGGGCCACAATTGAACGCAGAACAATAGAGTCAATTCTCTCAGCTTTTTAGTTTCAAAATAGACTTTTGAAACTCCTGGCAGAGACAATAGGTTAAACAATAGCTTTGGAAAGAATGAATGTTGATGCAAGAGCCAGTTTTCCTGTTTTAGACTAGATTAAAATATTCCAGGAGAGAAAGGAGAAGGAGAGGAGAGCTGGTGGGAACAAGACAGTGAGGTGGGCCAGTGTACTGCCCACCTTGAGCTGAGCCACAAGTAGTGTGGGGGTTCAAGAGAAAAAGGAACTGTGCTCAGCTTCCTGTTTGGAGCCCCCGTAAAGTTTCCTTTGCCAATGTGGCCCAGGAAAATAGAGGAAAGTCAGTTATAAGGTATGCCAGGCAGGTGGTCCTGGGTAAGCTTCATTGGCTGGGGCCCACAGAGCAGCTTCAGGTTTCATGTGAAGAATCAACAGCTGGTTGGAACCTCTGGGCTACCAGGAGGCAACACCACCAGCAGGTGCAGTTCGGCCACCTCACCTGCACCAGATGCCAATATGGTGTGATGGTAGGCACCACGGTAAATGCCAACGTGTTCAGAGCTGACTTATGGCTGGCATTTCCTCCACAATGCCTCTGTGCCAGCTCCCTGCAATCTAGAACAACTTCCAGGACAGAAGAGCAGAGAAGAACCTCCTAAATTGGCTGAGAAAACCCTTTGAATTGACTAACATTTTATATATATATATGTGTGTGTATTTTTGCCACTTGACAGAACTGGGGCTCAAAATAGAGATTAGGATGTTATTTTTAAAAAGTTACATTTGCACTCCTGAAGGTGGAATCCTGAAATTAATCATGCCTGCTATGTATAGATATATGCTTGTTTATAAATCGAGAAATTCAGGAAGGTATTTCCGAAATGTAACAGAGGCTACCTCTAGGGAGAAGAAATGAAGGGACAGCAGCATTAGGGATTTTTCACTTCAGCACTGCTTGAATTTTTGAGCATGTATTAATTTTATAATAATTTTTAGAGACCTGTCCTTAACGGTATCAGAGTATATGAAGTGAGGCAGACAGATACTGTAATGCATGCTGTAATTAAACATCCAAAGAAGCACAAATGAAGCAGAGGCAAATGTTTCTTAGAGACAACAGTGTGGGAGTTCGAACTAACCTTTGAAGATCCTGAGACAGTTAGTAGGTGCATTGCGATTATTTCAGATGTCCTAGGAGGACCTGGTTAATCTGGAATACAAATGGCTGCATTCAGGAAGAAGTCATAAAATTAAGAATTGTATTTTTGATCTAGATCCAGGTAGAGAAGAAATGGACTCTTGAACAATCTAATTGTATCAATTTGCTGACTCCGTTATATGAATTGATGCAAAAGCCTACAAAAATAACTTTAAAAAAAGTCTCTGATTGGAACGAGCTTTGCAAATGAGTGCCAAAAAGTTGATCAGTATCCTTGAAATATATTTCAGTTTGTGAAATTCCCCAGGGTGGTACACGTAAGAGAATAAAGAACATCTGTGTCCTCAACTACTGGACTTACAATGTTTAAATTGTGGCTCTTCCTGGAGACCATTTGTAAAACTTTTAACAACAACTGGAAAGACTACATTTTTATTACTATTACCATTACCTTTGTTATTTTAAGCAATGTTGTTGTTAGGTGCTTTGGAGTTCACCCCCAACTCATGGCAATCCCATGCCATGGGCTGACCATCGTGATTCATAGGGTTTTCATTGGGTGATTTTGGAAGTAGAGAGCCAGGCCTTTCTTCCTAGTCTGTCTTAGTCTGAAAGCTCCACAAATATTTGTTCAGCATCACAGCAAGACGCAAGCCCTCACTGGTGGTTGCCCATGAGCTCTATTACCTGGGAATCGAACCCGGGTCTCCCTCATGGAAGATGAGAATTCTACCACTGAACCACTATCAAAAGTTTTATTATTGGAAGCAGGTCAAGAGGGCAGAGTAGTCAGGTGCAGCGTGTCATCCCTTTTATAACACAGACCTGAAAAAACAAGTGAATTGGATATGTATGACAATTCAGGAACCCTAAGCATCAAAGACAAGTCTAAAGAATTGGACGCAGGAACAGGTGGAAGGAGAGACAATTCAAAAACAGTAGAAAAGGGCAATTACGGATCATTGGTATCCTGCTAGCCAAACCTGCATGGCGTGGACACATTGAGACAAGCAAGCAGCATTTCCAGCCAAAACTCACACAACCTGGTGCAGCTAAGCAGGAGCAACTCTGCATGCACCTCCAGAGTCAGCCAAGAGTGCTTCCAGCCCTGTGAAAGTTTAAGAGCATACCCCCAACCCACCCCCCTATACCCGAGCTCCACAGGCCAAGGAGCACTCTCACCAGGTCACCCACCCCCTTTCTCCTCTATGACACCAGTCCTGCTGCATTCAATACTGCCATGCCCCTAACCCAGGGGCTCACAGCCCTGGTCTGGAGGTGCTCACCCCTTTGCCCTTCGCCCAGCCACCAGCACTGGGGATCCACGGATTTGCAGGGCCCTCCACCCCCTTCGATCACCTGCACCAGTATCTTGCTCGCCAAGCCAGCACAGTGTGACTATATCGGGACAAGGTGGGCAGCTTTCCCAGCTGAAGCCCATTTCACCTGCAGCAGCAAAGCAGGAGCTGCAGACCTGTGGCATTCAACACTGCCACAACCCCTAGGCTGGTAGCTTTTGGCTCAGGCTAAGGCACCCCACTCCTTCACCAGCCACTGGCACAGAGGTTCTACAGACTTGCAATGCCCTCCACCCTCACAGACCACCCATAACAGCACCTTGCTGACAGAGCTGACACAGCATGGCCATATTGAGACAAGGTGGGCAGCATTCCTAGCTGAAGCCCACTTCACCTGCAGTTGCTAGGCTGGAGCTGCAGACTTGTGGCATTCACCACTGCCCTGTATCCTAAGACAGGAGTTCAATGACACATGCTGGGGGCCTGAGGACGGGTAGCACCACCCAATTGCTCCTGCCAATGGCACTGGTAGCCTGAGGACCAGCTACACAACCTCCCTCACAAAGTTCTCTAGCGGACAGGGTTGCGCCCTCCAACAAGGAACCTGTGGGCAGGTGATATCACCATGCCTCACCCCCTGTAAAGCCCCCCCTGACAACTGGAGTCTTGTGCCTGCTCCAAATACCCCCATTGTCTTAGTCATCCAGTGCTGCTGTAACAGAAATACCACAAGTGGATGGATTTAACAAAAAGAAGTTTATTCTCTCACAGTCTAGTAGACTAGAAGTCCAAATTCAGGGGGCTGACTCCAGGGGAAAGCCTTCTTTCTCTGTCAGCTCTGGAGGAAAGTCCATGTGATGCATTAATCTTCCCTTGGTCCAGGAGCATCTCAACGCAGGAACCTCAGGTCCAAAGGACTCACCCTGCTCCTGGCACTGCTTTCTTGTGGTATGAGGTCTCCAACTCTCTGCTTACCTCCTTTCGATTTATCTCTTGTAAGATAAAGGTGGTACAGGCCACACCCCAGGGAAACTCCCTTTACATTGGATCAGGGATGTGACCTTAGTAAGGGTGTCCCAATCCCACCCTAATCCTCTTTAACATAAAATTACAATCACAAAATGGAGAACAACTACATGATACTGGGACTCATGGCCTAGCCAAATTGATACACATGTTGTTTGGTGGACCTAATTCAATCCATGACACCCAAGCAGCCTTGCCCACCTGGGACTGTCAGTGAGAGTCTCGACACTATCCACCCAGTGACCAATAATGCAGGCACCTTCACCCTGACCAACTGGTAAGCAACAGAGCACACACACAGTACCCAACCAACCAAAGAGGGAGAACACCACCCATACCCATCAACAGGTGACCAGCAGGACAGATACATCACATTACCAGAAATGACACCTACATCCTTAGCAACCCCACAAGAACAGTGAACAAGGGCCCGTGCTCACACACCTAGTTGCTGTTCCACCCACCTGCAGATAGGAGGTGTGTGCTTCAGCAAGGCCAGATTAGCGACCAGAGTAGCACACACACCCAGCCTATTCAGATACATCCAAACAAAACAAAAGAAAAATTCAGAATTCAGCAAACAAACATACGATAAATAAATAAATATAATGATTTCTTGATGCCTTGGAGACAATAGACAATATCAAATTACAGAAAGAAGCAGGACAAGATGGCTCAAGCAAGTGACCAGAATAAAGAGCCAGAAAACCTTCTAGAGGAAGATAAAACAACTGAACCTCCTGATAAAGAATTCAAAAGACTAATATACAGAGCTGTCCAAGAGATCAAGAAACAGATCAGGGAAAACACAGACAAAACCAAGGAAAACACAGACAGAGCAATAGAAGAAGTCAGGAAAACAACACAAGAATAAAACAATGGAATAAATAGACTATTAAAAACCATACAAAAACATCAACTAGAAATCCAAAAGATTAACAAAATTTCAGAATTCGACAACTCAGTAGAAGAACATAGAAGAAGAACTGAGACAATGGAATTAGTGAAATTGTAGACAAATCCAAATAGAATGAAGAAAACTAAAGAAAGCCTAAAAATTATGTGGGACACATAATCAAGAAGAAAAATTTATGTGTGATTAGAGTTCCAGAATGGGGTGGGTGTGTAATACACAGAATTGTTGAAGTTTTGCTGGCAGAAAACTTCCCTAGTATTATGAAAGATGAGAAGATATCCATCCAAGAAGCTCAGTGAACCCCATACAGGACAGACCCTAAAAGAAAGTCACCAAGGCATATCATAATCAACCTTCCAAAACCAAGGACAAAGAAAGAATCCTGACAGCAGCAAGGGAAAAATGAAAAGGAGAACCAATAAGACTAAGCTCTGATTACTCAGCAGAAACTATGCAGGCAAGAAGGCAGGGATGATATATATATAAAGCCTTAAAGGCGGGGAGGGGGAATTGCCAGCCAAGAATTACATATGCAGCAAAATTGTGTCTCAAATATAATAGTGAAATTAGGACATGTCTAGATAAACAGAAATTAAGGGAATTTGTGACACCCAGACCAAAATTACAAGAAATATTAAAGGGAGTCCTCCTGGTAGAGAACCAACAATTTTAGACAGCAATCCAAGATCAGGACACAGGACAGAGCAATCAGATACCTATCTAGATAGAGAATTCTCAAAAATAAAACAAAGCTAAAAGACTGAAAATAGGGAATCAGAAATGTCAATTTGTACACAATGACAACATAATGAAAAAGAGGGAATAAATGGGATAGTTATAGAAATTCCATATGGAGAGGAAATCAAGAAATAAAAGACTGGTTTAATCTTAGGAAAATAAAGATGAATTTCAAGGTAACCACAACGGAAGCTAACAAACCTACCCATCAAAATAAAAAAGAAGAAAAACATAAAAACTCATTAAACACAAAATCAATAGTAATGAAAGAAATGAAAAGGAAATCCACAAACAAAAAGAAGCAACACAGAAATTAAGTGGAACAAAAAAACCATCAACAACACCAAAAAAAAAAAAAAAAGCCCAATGACTACAGTAAACTCATACTTATTGATAATTACACTGAATGTATATGGGCTAAATGTACCAGAAAAGAGACAGAGAGTGGCAGAATGGATTTAAAAAAAAAAAGCATGATCCATCTATATGCTGTCTACAAGAGACACACCTTAGACACAAAGACATAAACAAACTAAAACTCAAAGGATGGAAAAAAATATATCAAGCAAACAATAACCAAAAAAGAGGAGGAGTGGCAATATTAATCTCTAATAAGATAGACTTTAAAGCAAAATCCACCATAAAGACTAGGAAAGAACACTATACAATGATAAAAGGTCAACACACCTGGAGGCCATAACCATAATAAATATATATGCACCCAATGACAGGGCTCCAAAACACATAAAGCAAACTCTAACAGCATTGAAAACAGAAATAGACAGTTCCACAGTAGTAATAGGAAACTTAACACACCACTTTTGGTGAAGAAACTCATTAAAGACACAGAAGATATAAATGCCACAATTAACCAAATTGATTTCATAGACATATATAGAACACTCCATCCAACAGCAGCAAAGTATATGTTCTTTTCCAAAGCACTTGGAGCATTTTCCAGAATAGAGCACATTTTAGGCCACAAAGCAAGCCTCAACAAAATCCAAAACATCAAAATAATACAAAGCATTTTCTGTGATCACAACTCCATAAAAGAAATAAGTAACAGGAATAGCAAG
The DNA here is from genome assembly GCF_024166365.1 of Elephas maximus indicus. Lineage (NCBI taxonomy): Eukaryota > Metazoa > Chordata > Mammalia > Proboscidea > Elephantidae > Elephas > Elephas maximus. The sequence goes on from NC_064832.1 coordinate 39,247,003, forward strand.
AAAAAAAAAATCAAATACACGGAAACTGAACAACACCTTGCTTAAAAACTACTGGATAGTGGAAGAAATCAAGGATGGAATACAAAAATTCGTAGCATCAAATGAGAATGAAAACACATCTTACCAAAACTTTTGTTGTTGTTATTAGATGCCGTTGGTCAGTTCCTACTCATAGCGACCCTAGGTACAACAGAATGAAACAGTGCCTGGGCCTACGCTATCCTCACAATCGTCGTTCGCTTGAACCTATTGTTGCAGCCACTGTGTCAATCTGTCGTCTCCTTTAGGGTCTTCCTCTTTTTCACTGACACTCTACTTTACCAAGCATGATGCCCTTCTCCCGGGACTGATCCCTCCTGATAACATGTTCAAAGTATGTGAGACGTAGTCTTGCCATCCTTGCTTCTAAGGAGCACTCTGGCTGTACTTCTTCCAATCCAGAAGTGTTCATTCTTTTGGCAGTCCAAGGTATATTCAATATTCTTCACCAACATCATAATTCAAAGTCATCAATTCTCTGTCTTCCTTACACATTGTCCAGCTTTTACATGCATGTGAGACAATTGAAAACACCACAGCTTTGGTCAGCGGCACCTTAATATTCAAGATGACATCTTTGCTTTTTAATGCTTTAAAGAAGTCTTTTGCAGTAGATTTGCACAATGCAATGCGTTGTTTGATTTCATGACTGTGGATCCAAGTAAAGTGAACCCTTGCCAACTTCAATCTATCTCCATTTATCATGATGTTGCTTATTTGTCCAATTGTGAGTGCTTTTGTTTTCTTTATGTTGATGTGTAATCCATGCTGAAGGCTGTAGTCTTTGATCTTCATCAGTAAATAAAGGGCAAAAATCAAAACATTAATCCTACAACTCGAATAAACAGAAAGTGACCAGCAAAAGGAGCCTGAAGTCACCAGAAGAAAGAAAATAATAAAGATTAGAGCAGAAATAAATGAAAGAGAAAGAATCAACTCTACCGGAGCTTGTTTGTTGAAAAGATCAACAAATCACTGGCCATTTTAACAAAAGAAAAACAAGAGAGGAAGCAAATAACCCAAATAAGAATGAGATGGTGATGTCACGACAGAATCAACCAAAATAACAAGGATCATAGCAGAATACTATGAACAATTGTACTCCAAGAAATTTGAAAACCTAGAGAAAATGGATAAATTTCTACAGATATACTACCTACCTAAACTAACAACAAACTAAGGTAGAAAAACTAAACAGATCCATAACCAAAGAAGATACTGAAGAGGTAATAAAAAAACTCCCAACAAAACAAAGGGCCTAGCCCAAACAGTTTCACTGGTGAATTCTACCAAACTTTCAGAGGAAATCTCACATCAATAATACTCAAACTATTTCAGGGCATAGGAAATGAAGGAATGCTCCTGAATTCAATCTATGAAGCCAGTGTAACCCTGATACCAAAGCCAGGCAAAGACAGCACAGAGAAAAAAAAAAAACAACTACAGACTAATATCTCAAATAAATATAGATGGAAAAATTCTCAACAAAATTCTGGCCAATAGTATTCAACAGCATATAAAAACAACAATACATTATGACCGAGTGGGATTCATACCAGGTATACAAGAATGGTTCAACATTAGAAAATCAAACAACGTACTCCAACACATAAATAAAACAAAAGAAAACAATCATATGATCATCTAAATCAAACCAGAAAAAACATTTGACAAAGTCCAACAGCCATTCCTGATAAAAAAAACTCTAAGCAAAATAGAAATAAAAGGGAAATTCCTCAACATAATAAAGGGCATTTGTACAAAATCAGCAGCCAACATCATTCTCGATGGAGAGAGACTGAAAGCATTCCCCTTGAGAATGGGAACCAGACAAGGATGCCCTTTATCACCACTCTTGATCAACATCATACTGGAAATCCTAGCTACAGCAATAAGGCAAGACAAAGAAATAAAGGACATCCAAACTGATAAGGAAGAGGTAAATCTATCCCTATTGGCAAATAATATGATCCTAGAAAACACCAAAGAATCTGCAAGAAAGCTATTGCAACTAATAGAAGGTTTCAGCAAAGTAGCAGGATATACCACATGAACATAAAAAACCAGTTGGATTCCTCTTCACCAACAATGAAAACTTCAAAAATGAAACCAGGAAATCAATACTATTTACAATAGCCCCTAAAAAATAAAATAAAATGCTTGGAGAAAACTGTAGAACAAAATTCTAACTCATGAAAATAAAGACCAGACTTACTGGTCTGAGAGAGACTGGAGAAGCCCCAAGAGTATGGACCCCGGACACCCTCTTAACTCAGTACTGGAGTCACTCCTGAGGTTCACCCTTCCGCCAAAAATTAGACAGGCCCGTAAAACAAAATGAGACTAAATGGGCACGGTAGTCCAGGGGCAAGGATGCGAAGGCAGGAAGGGACAGGAATGCTGGTAATGGGCAACCCAAGGTCGAGAAGGGGAGAGTATTGACACGTCATGGGGTTGATAGCCGATGTCACAAAACAGTATGTGTATTAATCGTTTAATGTGAAACTAGTTTTCTCCGTAAACCTTCATTTAAAGTACAAGAAAAAAATTAATGAAATACTTAGGAATAAATCTAACCAGGGACATGAAAGACCTATACAAAGAAAACAAGAAAACACTATTGCAAGAAACCAAAAGAAAAATATACCATGCTGATGGAGAGGAAGACTCAACATTGTGAAAATGTCAATAATACCCAAAGCAAAACAATGCAATTCCAATTGAAATTCCGACAGCATTCTTAAACAAGATGGAGAAACTAATCACCAACTTTATATGAAAAAGAAAGAGGCCCTGGGTAAGTAAAGCATTATTGAAGAAGAATAACAAAGTAGGAGGCCTCACACTACCTGATCTTAGAACCTACTGTACAACCTCAGTAGTCAGAACAGCCTGGTACTGGTACAACAACAGACATACAGACCAATGAAACAGAATTGAGAACCCAGACATAAATCCATCCATCTACAGGCAGCTGATATTTGACAAAGGGCCAAAGTCTATTAAATGGGGAAAAGACAGCCTTCTTAACAAATGGTGCTGGCATAACTGGATATCCATCTGTCAAAAAATGAAACAGGACCCATACCCCACACCATACACAAAAACTAACTCAAAATGGATCAAAGACCTAAATATAAAATGTAAAACAATAAGGATCCTGGAAGAAAAAATAAGAATAACATGGCATAAATACAATACAAACCATAACTAACAATGCACAAACACCAAAAGATACACTTGATGACTGGGAGCTCCTAAAAATTAAACATTTATACTCATCCAAAGACTTCACCAAACGAGTAAAAAGAGAACCTATAGACCGGGAAAAAAATTTGGCTACGACATATCCGATAAGGGTCTAATCTCTAAAATCTACAAAATACTTCAATGCTCCAGCAACAAAAGGAAAATAATCCAGTTAAAAAATGGGCAAAGGATAGGAACAAACACTTCACCAAAGATGACATTCAGGCAGCTGACAAACACAGGAAGAATGCTTGTAATCACTAGCCATTAGAGAAACAAAAATCAAAATTACAATGAGATGCAATCTCACCCTACGACACTGGCACTAACCGAAAAAAATAAATTTTGGAGAGGTTACAGGGAGATTTGAACTCTTATGCACTGCTGGTGGGAATGTAAAATGGTACAACTACTATGGAAAATGATATGGCACTTCCTTAAAAAGCTAGAAATGGAAATACCATATGATCCAGTTACCCCACTTCCATGAATATATCCTAGAGAAATAAACTCTCACATGGATAGACATATACACACCCATGTTCATTGCAGCCCTACTCACAAAAGCAAAAAGATGGAAACAACCTAAGTGCCCATCAACAGCTGAATGGATAAATTGTGGTACATACACATGATGGAATACTATACAATGGTAAAGAACAATGATGAATCTGCGAAACGTCTCACAACATGGATGAATCTGGAGGGCATTATGCTGAGTGAAATAAGTCAATCACAAAAGGATATTGCATGAGACCACTATTATAAAAACTCAGGAAAAGTTTTACAAGCAGAAAAAAATTAAAATCTTTGTTACGAGGGAGGTGAAGTGGAGGGAGGGGAAATCACTAACTGGATAGTAGACAAGTGTCAACTTTGGTGAAGAAAAGACAACACACAATATAGGGCAAGTCAGCACAGCATGTCCAAGCTAAAGTCATAGACACTTCCTAGACACATCCAAACACCTTGAGGGACCGAGTTGCTGTGGCTGAGGGCTGGGAACTATAGTCTCAGGGGGCGTATAGGTGAATTGGTATAACATAATTCATAGAGAAAATGTTCTACATTTACTTTGGTGAGTAGCACCTGAGGTCTTAAAACCTTGCCAGTGGCCATCTAAGACATGTCTATTCATCCTGTCTTGTCCAGAGCAGAGGAGAATGAAGAAAACAAAAGACACAAGGAAAATAGTAGCCCGAAAGGACTAAAAGATCACGTGAACCACAGCATCCACCAACCTGAGCCCAGAACTAGATGGTGCTCAGCTACCAGCACTGACTGCTCTGACAGGAGCCACAATAGAGATTCCTAGAGAGAGAAGGAGAAAAATGTTTAACAAAATTCAAATTCACACACACACACAAAAATGAGACTTACTGGCCTGACAGAGACTGGAGAAACCCAGAGACCATGGCTCCCAGACACCCTGGTAACTCAGAACTGAAGCCACTCCCGAAGCCCACCTTTCAGACAAAGATTAGATACCAAAAACCCACTGCTGTCGAGTCAATTCTGACTCATAGCGACCCTATAGGACAGAGTAGAACTGCCCTGTAGAGTTCCCAAGGAGTGCCTGGTGGATTCGAACTGCCTCCCTTTTGGTTAGCAGCCATAGCACTTGACCACTACACCACCAGCATTTCCAAAGATTAGATAGGCTTGTAAAATAAGCAATAGCACACCTAAGGAACGTGCTTCTTAGTTCAATCAAGTATATGAGACCAAATGGGCTACTCTGCCCAAAACCAAAAAGAGAAGGCAGGAAGGGGCAGGAAAACTGGACAAATAGACACAAGGAACCCAGGGTGAAAATGGGGAGAGTGCTGTCACGTTGCAAGGTTTGCAACCAATGTCACAAAACAATTTGAGTATAAACTTTTAAATGAGAAACTAACTTGGGCTGTAAACTTTCTCTAAAGCACAGTAAAATTATTTTTAAAAAATGTTTTATTATTATTGATGGAGCTGAGGGAGGGTGAAAAAATAAAAAGATGTCATTTGACCAAAGTTCAGACAGCTCTCTAGGAGAGAGGAATTCCAACCTGAGAGAATAACAAGTGCAGAAGCCTCAATGTGGGAGCTTGGGACATTTGAGGACCAGCAGGGCGACCACGAGGAACTGGCCAGGAGTTAGCAGTAGATGAGGTCAGAGAGCTCACAGAGAACCTGGTGTGGGGCCTTACAGGCCATTATGAGGACTTCGGTTTCACCTTGAGTGAAATGGGAAACTAAGCGGGCATTTTGAGCAGATATGACTTAGATTTTGAAAGCCTCATCTGACTGCTATGATTAAACTGGACTGTAGGGGGGCAGGATTCCCTGGGTTGTGCGAACAGTGAATACACTGCTGCTAACTGAAAGGTTGGAGGTTCAAGTCCACCCAGAGGTACCTTGGAAGAAAGGCCTGGCAATCTACTTCCAAAAACTCAACCATTGAAAACCCTATGGAGCACAGTTCTACTCTGACACACATGGGAAAGGGGACAGACACATCAGGAAGGGGACAGACAGTCCCGAATGACGTATTGGGGACAAAGGAGACTGGGTTTATCAACTGAGTTTACGTGGATAGGGAAATACAGGAGCTGCCTGGAAATTCAGTAATTTAAGGCCATTTTTAATAAACTTATTGCTGTTTTATTTTGAAAACATTTGTATTAGTTTACTACAAAATGGTGGCTTTAAAGAACAAAAATTTACTGTCTCTCAGTTATGGAGGCTGTTGTTAGCTGCTAGTGAGCAACTTAACACAATTCCATGTGTTAGAGTAGAACTGTTCCATAGGGTTTCCTGACCATAATCTTTACAAACACAGCTTTCCAGGCCTTTACTTCCACAGAGCCCCAGGTGGGTTTGAACCCTAACCGTTGGGTTATCAGCCCATGGCAAACCGCTGGCACCACCCCGGCTCCTTCTTTGTTGTAGGCGCTGTCGAGTCAGGCTCCTTCTACAGTCCAAGTTCAGGCTGTGGGAGAGGCCATGTTCCTTCCTAAGGCTCTTATATCTTCTGGCTTCTGACAGTCCCAGGCATCCCTTGGTTTGTAGTTGCAGCATAATTTTGTTGTCAGGTGGTTGTCTTCCCTCTCTGTCTCTCTGTGCCTCTTCTCCTCCTTTATAGGACACTTACTACTCAGATTAGATTAGTATCCACTTAACCGCAGTGGTTAAGAGCTTGGCTGCTAATCAAAAGGTCGGCAGATTGAATCCACCAGCCACTCCTTGGAAACCATATGGCACAGTTCTACTCTGTTCTATATAGCCACAATGAGTCGGAATCGACTCAAAGGCAGCAGGTTTGGCTTTTTGCTGTTGTTGCTGTTTTACTGTAGTGTGACCTCTTTTTAATAGATAACATCTTCAAAGACCCTATTTCCAAACAAGGTCATGTTCACAGGTAACAGGGCTTAGGACTTCAACATAAATTTTAGGGGGACACATTCCATCCATAACAACACAGGACTTCTATAGAGATTAGGGGTAGCCCTGTGCATATCATGATGTCGTTTCAGGAGGTGGAATTACTGTGGGAAATCATAGTATGTCAGAACAAAGGAAAAAGCTTTCCCAGAGGGCTGCCCCAAGGGAATTGGTGGTGGTTAGCAGCACATCCCCAGACACTGAGGAGCTTCAAACGTAGGCTGGAATGACCACCTGGAAGGGATGTGTTAGAGAAAAATCTATGATTCTACGTTTTTAAGAACCACAAGCACACCAAAATGGATTAGCAGTCCACGGGATAATTGTAGAGGAAGAATAAAGATGACATTTAAAGGCACTAAAATATTTTGAAAGGAAAAAAAAATTGCTTAGTAGTAAGCTAAAAGAAAGCATTTCCCCAAAGAGTTAAATCATTGCCAAGTCATTTCCAGCCAGTGGTAAGCCGGGTTAATTGTCAAATTCTTCAGCGAAATCTAGCGGGGGAGTTAACGGCAGTTATTATCTTCAAAGAACACATTTCCCTGGATGCTGCGATGTGTTCCAAGTGCGTTACAGGTTTCCAAGGAGAGCCCCTTTTGTGTAATGATGCAAACTGAACTGAACAATATGCATCATCTCTGGGGTGACATCTGTGGGGAAAGCCGGAAGAATCCAAAGATTGCTCACTATGTTACAGTAAATGTTCTTGAACTGGAAGAATTGAGATCACTTCTGAAGATGCAATACAGAAAGCTTTGTAAAATGGAGATAATCAGAGGGAAGTGGCAGGTTCTAGAATCTGGCAAGGTTTCCTGCTGTTTATAGCTCACAGATCCAAATATAGCTGTATTATCAGTTTTTAAAACAGTTAATTTGCAATGAAAATCTTTCTCTATAGTCTTAGTGAAATAGACTGCCAAAGGTATCTCTGTAACTACACAGATCTCTTTAAAACAAAACGATTTGTATTAAGGATTCTCAGCTATCTGGATTTTCTGAATGTAAACAAAAGGCTAGCAGAATAAAAAAAGCATTAAGATGGAAGAAAAATTAAAAAAGAAAATAAACCCAAAAGGAGATGTTGAAGCCTGCTCTAACTAATTCTAACTTCTCCTGCATTACCATTTCATTTCCTGGTACGAATCCCCTTCAGAGACCGAGAACTTCTGGTGCACTTATTTATGCTCTATTCTGAGTGTTTCTCCTGAGGTTGGTACTTGGGTAGCACGAAATAATCGAACATTTGCAAGTGCTTTGGCAGAGGGGTGTTTTGTTTTTTGTTTCAACGTGAATCCATTAGACATCTGCCTTTAGTACATTTATGAATGCACCCTGCATCTAATGAGGCTCCGGGTGCTTCTCGGCCATGCATCAAATATCTCTGAAGTGTTTAGGTGCCACTGTGATGAGAACTTCATAAATAATAATGTGTTGGGTTTCACATTATTCACCAGTGAAGCATGCTCTCGTTTAACGTTGTTTTGAAGAAATCATCTGTGAAATTCCAGTAAAGGATCCGTCACATTTTTTAATACTCCCCTGAGCTCAGCGTACTTTGATCCCATCTCTGGTACTCTGTCTTGCTTACAAGTTTCCTGGGCAGGTGGAAAACTGTTCAACGAAAACGCCTCTGCTAACTCCATCTTTGTCACTGTTTCCATCTCAGACATTTCCTTCTAATGGAACCCACAAAGAACCATTGCTCAGCTGAAGTATCAGCCGTTTGTTCACAGCAAATATAAGACAGTGTATCATAATTGCAATGAGGGGGTTCAGTCTCATAACAGAGTCCCTGGGTGTTGAAACAGTTAACAGGCTTGACTGCTGACCAAAAGGTTGGTGGCATGAGTCTACCCAGAAGCGCCTGAGAAGAGAGATCTGGTGATCTACTTCTAAAAAGCAATCACTGAAAACCCTGCGGAGCACTCTGACACAGATGGGGTCTCCACGAGTCAGAACTGACTCAACAGCAACTGGTTTTAGCCCACAATCACTTTATCCTGAGCAAACAGACGAGAAGTCCACCCTGTACCTGTGTCTTACTTGTCAGATGACTTTCCAATAACAATCCGCATTTGCAATGCATTATTCAAATTGTACACCTTCACAAAGTGAAACGCATAGCAGTAGGGATAGCCAGCACTAGGAGAAAGTGGTACAATGGTTTAGTAAAAGTTTGTCTTCCTTCCTTTCATGTTCCCTCCCTCCGCCTCCTTCCCTATGTTCTTCTCTCTCTCTCTCCCCTACGTGCTTTTACATTTTTTACATAACCTTTTTCTAATCCATGCCACATCTCAGGGCACTGGGCCCTGATGATGCAAAGACCAAGTTTGGTCCTCAAGAAGCCGTGATTTGTGGAGAGACAAACAAGTAGATCAGCAATGAGAATCCAATGTAATAAAGGCTATGACAGTGGTATTGACTGGGTACTAGTAGAGCATGTCTTAGTCTGGGGATTTCCATCCTCCTAAATCATAATCTAAGGAAAATATTTGGATGTAGGTAGCTAACTTGGGTGGGTCTCCCAGGAGGCAGAGGTGAGGAAGTGTAGAGCATGAGAGAGGGAAGGAGAAAAGCTAATAAAGGGCATCAATGACCAACCATAGGCCACTGGGGCAAATCCCACTGGGGACCCTCTGAGGAGCTGTGTAGAATGTGCCTCAGAATTATCCCTCCGGAGGATGGAGAGGCTGGGGCACTATCCACTGATTCCTGTCCCCTATTGAGTGGGGGTTGCTTCTGGGGGCAGTAGCTTCTAGCTTCCCCCATATTTCCACATTGCTTCTGCAACCACACTGAGCAGCTTTCCGTGGATTCAGAGAAAGCCCTGAGCAGCAAAGCACAGAGACACTTCAGAAAGGACTTGATGTGGGGAACTGGCAAAGCATATGGAACTGACCTCACAGATGCTTTGAAACCAGGTAGACCAAGGGAATGTAGCAAGTGTTTGCTGCAGAGCATATCCAGGAGCTCCAAGTGAAAACTTTAGGGAGGGAGGGAGAAGGAGGTTTCCTAGAGGAAACAAGTTCTAAGTTAAACCTCAAGAAAGAGTAGGAATAGGCAAAGGAAAAAAAGTCATTATAATGTACGGAGGAGCTTGAGCAAAAGAGGGAGGTAGCACATTTGTATGGGTGCAAGTGTTTAGGTTGGCTGGAGCTTTGGAATAAGGTGAGAGAATGGAGAGAAAGAGATGAATCCTAAAGAGATTTAGGACGTAGATTGATAGGACTGGCTAAGGACCAATGGATCCACAATCAACAGCCGTGGAAGCAGCAGTCAAGAAATCAAAAGATGCATTGCATTGGGCAAATCTGCTGCAAAAGACCTCTTTAAAGTGTTGAAGAGCAAAGATGTCACCTTGAAAACTAAGGTACACCTGACCCAAGCCATGGTATTTTCAATCACATCACATGCATGTGAAAAGCTGGACAATGAATAAGGAAGACCGAAGATGAATTGACACCTTTGAATTGTGGTGTTGGCAAAGAATATTGAATATACCATGGAATGCCAAAAGAACAAACAAATCTGTCTTAGAAGTACAACCAGAATGCTCCTTAGAAGCAAGGATGGTGAGACTGCGTCTTACATACTTTGGACATGTTGTCAGGAGGGTTGAGTCCCTGGAGAAGGACATCATGCTTGGCAGAGTACAGGGTCAGCGGAAAAGAGGAAGACCCTCAATGAGGTGGACTGACACAGTGGCTACAACAATGAGCTCAAGCATAACAACGATTTTAAGGATGGCTCAGGACTGGGCAGTGTTTCATTCTGTTGTGCACAGGGTCGCCATGAGTTGGAACTGACTCGACGGCACCTAACAACAACAACAACAAGGACCGATGGTGTTTTAATGGGCATGAGGGAGAGAAAGAAGCTGCTGGTTTGGGTGACAAAATAGATGGAAACAAGGGAAGGGATAGAGAACTCATTTATGAGCTGAGGAATATGATGAGTTCTGTGAAATGTCTGAAGTGCCTATAGAACACACAGGTAGAAAACTCACATAGACAGTTGTATTTTTAATACATAAATCTATTAGACATCTGCCTTTATTACATTTATAAAAAGCACCCTGAATCTATTTAAGTGCTGGGTTCATCTAGGTCATGCATTAAGTATCTCTGAGCTCAGAGGAAAGGTGAGGGTTAGAAATATAGGCTTATATAAACCAAACCTCAGAGATTACTGGAAGATGTGGGCGTAGATGAGATCTTTCAGGGATAGTACGTAGAACAAGGAGAGAAGAGAGTTGAAGATAGAACCTCAATGTTTAAATGGCAGGCAGAGAAAGAGGTCAATAATAGATATTGAGAACCTTTGGTCAAGGGAGTGGGACGGAAACCATGAGAGTATAGTAAAATGGAAACCAAAGAAAAAAGATTGTCAGGGAGAGAATGCTCAATAACATCACATACCAGAGAGGGGTCAACAAAGGTGAGAAGCGTGTCCCTTGGATTTAGTGTTAGGGAAGCTGATGATCATAACCTTAGTGAGATGTTGCTATTACTATTATGCACCAGGCCCTGAGCTAAATGCTTCGTGTCCACTCTCTCATTTAATCCTCATATCAACCCTGTGAGTTGTTATCACTATCTTATGGATGAGTTTTATAAATGAGGGATGTGAGCACAGAAGGATTATGTCAAAAGGCTAGGAAATGGTACAGCCAGTATGGACATCTCATCCATCTAATTCCCAGACCCAATATTACACTATAATACCTCACTGGTGCCTTGACCAGAAGGAAAGATCCCTCTTTCACGGGGACAGGAAGGAAGAAGCTTAGGGATGGTTAGAAGCAGATGTTTGTTGTGTGAGAGAGGAGAAAGATTTTATAATCCATGCCAGCCTCTGTTTTCTATGTTAAAATGTCAAGTTCCTCTTCTGAGGTCAAGAAGAGCAACATGAAGTTACAGGAGGCAGCCTGAGAACAGAGACAAAACTTTGGAATATCTGCTGAAAGAAGGAGACATCTACCCACCTGCAATTGGATTTGCCATCTTACAATTTGACTTACCTGATTGCAGGCATTAATCCATCAGTTGGCACCTGATCCAACCTTCCTATTGTTGTTAGCTGCTGTCAAGTCGGCCCCAATTCACAGCAACTCCATATACAACGGAAAGAAACGCTGCTCGGTCCTGCGCCATCCCTATGATCGGTTGCCAGTTGGACGGTTGTGATTCATACAGTTTTCACTGGCTGATTTTTGGAAGTAGATCTACAGGCCTTTCTTCCTAGTCTGTCTTAGCCAGGACGTCCCATTGAAATCTATTCAGCATCATAGCACTACTCCAGCTTCCACTGACAGACAGGTGGTGGCAGCATATAAAGTGCACTGGCCAGGAATCAAACCTGGGTCTTCTATGTGGAAGGCAAGAAGTCTACCGCTGAACCACCAATGGCCTCTCAAATTTAGCCAATCCTATTTTTTTACCTCCCTAGTCAGAGCTCACTCTGGAATAATTAGGTTCCTTCCCCCAGGAAACTTGGAAGTGGAACTGAGAAGAAAAACATCTCTCATTGAGTATAAGAACTGTAAGATATAAAGTCTAGGGGGTGGTCATGGCTGTGGGGTTTTTAAGAGGGTCAATATATAAAACCTTTGTTCCCCACCCAAGTTCAGAGCCAACTGGGAGATAGATGCAGGACTCAGACAAGTGCACATCAAGATGTCATATTCATTAGTGATCAAAGCTGGGCTAGGTGTCATAGCAGAGTATATGGTACGTGGACCTGCTTATGTTCCACCCTTGAGTTAAACAGACTTACCCACCCAGATACAGGTACAGCTGCACAAGTGTTAGCTCTCCCATGGGGGTCTGACCCTTTAAAACTTATTGCTAGAAAAGTGGAGAATGTGTGCTCCCTGTAAGCAGCCTGATCCCAGAAAGAGAAGAGGAAGGATGCAGTTAAGCCATATATATTCAGCCTCTTTTCCTTCAAACTCACAAATTGGATAAATGACTCCATAGCTGGGGAGAAGTTGGGGAATCCGGCTGTAGAGAGAGACGGGGGTGTTACTTAACACATAAACCTCCAAAAGGAAACACCAGGGAAAGGGGTAAGAGTCCCTCCCCACAACCTGAGCATTTTCTTATCATGTGAACTAGAGTGGCAGATGAAACTGTCTGCAGAGAGACAGAGAAATTCAGCAGACCAAAGATGTAGAGAAAGTCCTGATGGCGTTTGTGTCTGTTTCCAGTTGTTCTCCTACCTGTGGAGTTTTGCATGATGATGTATTCCATGAAAATTGTGAAGAAATCATCAAGCTCAGGCCTTGGCTTTGTAACATCTGGTGATAATATTTTAATGCATTTCCACAGGTCACTAAATTGGATCTTTGTCACAACCACAGCACTGTCTATTGGAGACTCTTTGCCTGGATTCCGCAAAACGCAGATGCTGAAATAAACACTGAAATTCAAGTACTTTATTGAGGAGCATGATTCAAGGACTGGAGTGCTGGACAGGGGAGGGAAGCAGGAAGAGGGAGCCAGTACAAATATGCGTTTCTAGTTGCTCAAACCCTCTCATCACAGGACAGCTGAGGTGCCTTGTGAATCTCAGGGCTCCCGCAGCCGGGGGAAAATGCGGAAGTGTTATCTATAAAAAAAAAAAAAAAAACTATAGATTCCAGCTTATCAAGGGTTTGCCCAGTACTTGTAGATTACCAAAGACTATGAACTCTGTCCCTGCCTCAGCATCAACAGAGAAGTCCTGCAGGGACAAGGATGGGGCTGGGAGGGGACTACCATGCGCTAAGAGGAGACACTGGTTATGTCTGCAGAAAACTGGTCACCACAGTAGGTGGCTGAAGTATAAGGGACAGATGGTAAATCTGAGTGATGTCCAAAAAGCATCCAACACAGAGAACATGACAAAATTTACACAACTGACTACGGTAAAGAAATAATATACTGCCTCTTAAAAAATACACTAAATATCTTTATTTACAAAATGAATCCAAAACAACCAACACATTTGTCATAGTCATCTAGTGCTGCCATAACAGAAATACCACAAATGGATGGCTTTAACAAAGAGAAATTTATATTCTCACAGTCTAGTAGGTTACAAGTCCTAATTCAGGACGTCGGCTCCAGGGAAGGCTTTTTCTCTCTGTTGGCTCTGGAGGAAGATTCCTTGTCCTCAAACTTCCCCTGGTTGAGGAGCTTCTCAGGCACAGGGGCCCCGTGTCCGAAGGACCTGCCGTGCTCCTGGTGCTGCTTTCTTGGTGGTATGAGGTCCCCAACTCTCTGCTGGCTCCCCTTTCCTTTTATCTCTTAAGAGATAAAAGGTGGTGCAGGCCACACTCCAGGGAAACTCCCTTTACCTTGGATCAGGGAGGAGACCTGGGTAAGGGTGGTGTTAGAATCCCACCCCAATCCCTTTAACATAAAATGACAATCACAAAATGGAGGACAACCAAGCAATGCTGGAAATCATGGCCCAGCCAAATTGATACACAAATTTTGAGGGGGACATAATTCAATCCATGACAACATTGTTCATGCAGTTTTAAATAGACTCCTTGTTTCAGAGAGGTTAAAATATTTGTAAATTATTTGTAAACATTATAAGTTATTACTATAATTTGTCTTGACTTCAATATCTTTAATACTATTTTAGGTCTGCTCTGTGTTTTTCCCACCCCCATTGACCGAACTAACTAAGGGAAGGGTGTGATGAGTCCTTCTCATCATCACTCAACATTTATCATACGAGAGAGCATATCTGGAGTATGTATGCGTGTGTGTGTTGGGGTGGGGGAGATTAATAAAAGATCCCTTCCCTACATACTCCCCTAATTCTGTAAAATGTATAATAATATAACCAGTGGACTGCCATTTTAACATCCTTCTTTCAGCCTAATGTAAACCCAAAAGAAAGCACATAAAAGGAATGTCATGGTTGGAATACGGAACATTTAGAGTTTATCCTATCAGCCTTAGAATACAACCAGAATGCTCCTTAGAAGCAAGATGGAGAGACTTCGTCTTGCTTACTTTGGACACATCATCAAGAAAAACCAATTGCTAGGAAAGGACATCATGGTTGAAAATAGAGGGTCACCAAAAACAAGGGGAACCCTCAATGAGATGGACTGACACAATAGCCACAACAGTGGATTCAAACATACAAACTATCAGGAAGGTGGTGCAGGACCAAGCAACGTTTCATTCTGTAATGTTTTGTTCTGTCATGTATAACGTCACTATGATTTTTTTTTTATTTTTTTTTTTTTTTTTATCATTTGGAGCCAACCTGATGGCACCTAACAACAGGGTTTATCCTGGACAAATTCTACTCTGCATTTGCTTTACCCTGCTGTTGCTTGCTCTGAATCCGATCTCCCATTCTCCTACTGCCCTGCCTCTGGATTTAGTGCCTCCATGGGTATGTTCTTTCTGGCCTCCCAACCCACCACAGTCTCTCACTTAGTGATTTCTTTCATTCCTTCTAACTTAGTGCAGTGGGACCATTCCACCGATCATCTGACCTTTCTTTTTCAGCCAAAGGAAACTTCTTGAGAAATTCCCCCACCCACCCCAATAGGTAGGTCTGGTGGGCTTAATCTAGAGTTTCCAAGCCCCACTTTGTCTCGCAGTCTCTGATGCTTGTGAGTGAGGTGTTAGGCAACAACTCCGCTGAAGAAGCTGTTAATAAACAAAGCGAAATTGAAATGTTAGCAGAAAATGGTAAGAGTAGTCTCAGAAGTATCCCTGAGGATTGAGAAATGTAGTTTAGAACTTGATTTCAGCAGTGGATGTATATACATTGTCAAAAGAATCTATTAAAAGGAGTGATAAAATAATATTGAATGCAAAGAAATAATAATTCGTGAACCATAGGGAAACCAATGCTTAAAGGGCGAGCTGAAGTGACACTGTTGTAGAAATGAACAAAAGTGATATTATCCGGTATTATGAGTTGAATCGTGTCCCCCCAAAATATGTGTTGTAAATCTTAAACTTCACACCTGTAGGTGTAATCCCATGTGGGAATAGGACTTCCTTTGTTATGTTACTGAGGTCCTATCAGTGTAGGGTGTGCTTTGAACCAGTTTTGAGATATAGAAAGAGCAGCTTATGCACAAAGAAGCAAGCACAAACAGGGGAAGAAGGTATATGCCACATGAAGACTGCCAAGGAACCTAGGAACAGAAGCTGAGAAGAGACAAGGACCTTCCCCTAGAGCCAGCACCCTAAATTTGGACTTTCAGCCTCCTAAACAGTGAGAAAATAAATTTCAGTTTGTTTAATCCATCCACCTGTGGCATTTCTGTTATAGCAGTACTAGGAAAATAGGACACCTCACTAGAATGACGCTATGGGTGATATGTACCTAATTCAGAGAAAAAAACAGAGACAGAGAGAGGCAAGACACAGTAATAAGGAGGAACTTTAGCTGCCTAGGAAACCCTGGTGGCATAGTGGCTAAGGGCTACAGCTGCTAACCGAAAGGTTGGCAGTTCAAATCCACCAGGCACTCCTTGGAAACTCTACGAGGCGGTTCTGCTCTGTCCTATAGGATCACTATGAGTTGGAATCGATTTGATGGCAATGGGTTTGGTTTGGTTTTTGGTTTTAGCTGCCTAGAAGCCCTGGTGGCACAGTGGTTAAGAGCTAAACTGCTAACCAAAAGATCAGCAGTTCGAATCCACCAGTCACTCCTTGGAAGCCCTATGGGGCAATTCTACTCTGTCCTGTAGATTTGCTATGAGTTGGAACTCACTAGATGGGTGTGTTTTGTTTTGTTTTGTTGGTTTTAACTACCTAGGAATCTGCTAAAACTTTTATTCTGCTGAAGGGAAAGATTAAACGTGGCTTGCCTTGTTAACACTTTTTTCCCCCCGAAATTGGAGACCTAGTTATCAACCTCTAACCTCTCCTGTCTTCACATTTGGACCACTTGATTTCCTACTGTATATTCATACCCATGTTAGACCACTGCTGACCTGGGAAAGAGTGACTTGAGGTTTTCAGCTCAACCCTCTACGAATGGGATTTAGCATCAAGACATATTGGTTGTTAATATGTTTCTGATCTTGTTCTCTAGCTTACTGTAAAAATAAAACATGGTGTGATGACTTAAAAATTCAAAAGGATACAGAGAATATAAAATGAAAAGTAAAATTTCTTCTTCTTTCCCAATATCCACTCTCCAGCAGTGTATCAGTCAAATCGGGCTAGGTTACACTGCAGTAACAAAAACTGTACACTCTCAATGGCCCAACCCAATATAAGTTTATTTCTGACTCATGCTACCTATCAAACGTGGATCAGCACAGGGGCCCTGTTCATGGTAACCACTTAAAGAATCAGGCTAATGAAGGCTTCATTTTAACTTCTAAGTTCACTGCAGTAGTTGGAAGAAATAAAGAGCATTGCTTATTGGCTTAGGAGTGACACCCATCATTTCACATTTCACTGGAAAAACAAGTTGTGTGGACATGCATCATTCCAAACCCCAAACCCACTGCCGTTGAGTCTAATCCTAGTGACTCAAGAAATAAGGAGCATTGCTCATTGGCTTAGGAGTGACACCCATCATTTCACATTTCACTGGAAAAACAAGTTGTGTGGACATGCATCATTCCAAACCCCAAACCCATTGCCGTTGAGTCTAATCCTAGTGACCCTATAGAACAGAGAAGAACTGTGCCATTGGGCTTCCAAGCCTGTAAATCTTTATGGAAGCAAACTGTCATATCTTTCTCCCACAGAGTGGCTGGTGAGTTCAAACTGCTGACCTTTCACTTGGCAGCCAAGTGCTTAACAACTGTGCCACCAGGGCGCCTCGCAACATTTCGAAGAGAAATACAATCTTGCAATATGCTGGAAGGGAGGAAAATCAGAATATTTGTATTCACCAAAAGAGTAAAAAGAGAACCTACATACTGGGAAAAAAAAAATTGGCTATAACAAATCCAACAAAGGTCTAATCTCTAAAATTTATGGGAAAATCCAACACCACTACAACAAAAAAGCAAATAATCCAATTAAAAAATGGGCAAAGGGTATGAACAGACACTTCCTCAGAGAAGACATTCAGGTGGATAACAGACACATGAGGAAATACTTTCGCTCACTAGCCATTAACCCAAAACCCACTGCCGTGGAGTCGATGCCGACTCATAGCGACACTATAGGACAGAATAGAACTGCCCCATAGAGTTTCCAAACCATTAGAGAAATGCAAATCAAAACTACAATGAGATACCATCTCACCCTGACATTACTGGCTCAAATCAAAAAAATAGAAAATAACAAATGTTGGAGAGGCCACAGGCAGATTGGAATAATTTTTTTTTCTTTTATTATCATATGGCACTAGCTGCAATCCCTACAATGTGACAGCACGCTCCCTCTTTCTACCTTGGGTTTCTCGTGTCCATTCAACCAGCGCTTCTCCCTTCCTGCCTTCTCATCCTGCCTCTGGAGAGGAACCCCCATCTGGTCTCGTGTATTTGCTTTAACTGAGAAGATACACATACAGATTGGAATTCTCATGCCCTTCTGGTAGGAATGCAAAATGGTACAACCATTTTGGAAAATGATATGGCTCCTACTTAAAAAGCTAGAAATAGAAGTACCATATGATCCACCTATCCCACTCCTAGGAATATATCCTAGAGAAATAAGAACTGTCATACAAATAGACATACGCACACCCATGTTCATTGTATCATTATTCATAATAGCAAAAAAGTGGAAACAACCTAAGTGTCTATCAACAGATGAATGGATAAACAAGCTGTGGTACATACAAACAATGGAATACTACCCAACAGTAAAGAACAATGGTGAATCCGTGAAACATCTCACAACTTGGATGAACCTGGAGGGCATTATGCTGAGTGAAATAAGTCAATTACAAAAGGACAAATATTGTGTGAGACTGCTACTATACAAACTCATGAAAAGGTTTACATACAAAAAGAAACAATCTTTGATGGTTACCAGGGAGGGGAGGGGTGGGAATGGGAAAACACTAAATAGTCAGTAGATAAGTGGTGACTTTGGTGAAGGGTAAGACAGTACACAATCCTGGGAAAACCAGCAAAATTTGACCAAGGAAAGGTCATGGAAGCTCCATAGACACATCCAAACTCCTTGAGAGACTGAATTGGTGGGCTGAGGGCTGTGGGGACCATGGTCTCGGGAACATTTAGCTCAATTGGCATAACATAGTTTATAAAGAAAATGTTCTACATTCTACTTCGGTGAGTAATGTCTGGAGTCTTAAAAGCTTATGAGCAGACATCTAAGATACTTTAAGGGAGAATGAAGAAAACCAAAGACACAAGGGAAAGATTAGTCCAAAGGACTAATGAACCACAACTACCACAGCCTCTACCAGACTGAATCCAACTAGATGGTGCCAGGCTACCACCACTGACTGCTATGACAGAGCTCACAATAGAGGGTCCCAGACAGAGCTGGAGATAAATGTAGAACAAAATTCTAACTCACAAAAAAAAGATCACACTTACTGGTCTGACAGAGACTGGAGATACCCCCAGAGTATGGCCCCCAGACACCCTTTTAACTCAGCACTGAAATCACTCCTGAGGCTCACCTTCAGCCAAAGATTAGACAGGCCCATAAAACTAAATGAGACTAAATGGGCACACCAGCAGAGGGGCAAGGGCGAGAAAGCAGGAGGAGACAGGAAACTTGGTAATGAGGAACCCAAGTTTGAGAAGCGAGAGTGTTGACACATCGTGAGGTTGGCAAACAATGTCACGAAAACAATAGGTGTATTAATTGTTTGATGAGAAACTAATTTGCTCTGTAAACCTTCATCTAAAGCACATTTTTTAAAAAAAGTATTTATGAACAGCTTAAGACTACAAGAGTGTACAATTTTCTGTGATTCATTCCAGATATTTGTATGCAGTTATTTGTTTGTTGACTGTCAACTCCTTTCCCACCTTCCAGGCTCAAAAGTATCCTAACTCATTTGCCACTGAGTTGATTAGAACTCATGGCAACCCTACAGAGTAGAACTGCTCCATAGGGTTTCTTTGGCTGTAATTTTACAGAAGCAGATCACAAAGCCTTTCTTCTGCAGTGCAAATCATTTTAGTTTAGTATTTGAGTGCAAACGATTTGCACAACCCAAGGACATAAATATATCCTAGGGGGCAGGTAGCCTGCAAGCCATGCTTCCCAGACTCCCTTTCCAATTGGCTTCTGGTTAAGTCCTGCCAGTGCTGGGTACTACAGGAGATTCGAAGGAAGAAGGAAGACACAAACTGTTTTTTTTTTTTTCTTTTTTGTGCTTAAAGTGAAAGTTTACAAATCAAGTCAGTCTCTCATACAAAAGTTTATATAATCTTGCTGTGTACTCCTAATTGCTCTCCCCCTAATGAGACAGCCCAGTCCTTCCCTCCACTCTCTCTTTTCGTGTCCATTCCACCAGCTTCTAACCCCCTCTGCCCCCTCATCTCCCCTCCAAATAGGAGATGCCGACATAGTCTCAAGTGTCTACTGGATCCAAGAAGCTCACTCCTCACCAGTATCATTTTCTATCCCATAGTCCAGTCCAATCCCTGTCTGAAGAGTTGGTTTGGGGAATGGTTCCTGTCTTGGGCTACCAGAAGGTCTGGGGACCATGGAAGGCACAAACTTTTTCTGTTCTTTGTGGCTTCTGGTCTCCCTCCTGTAGCAGCAACAGAAGTGATGCAACAGTAGCAGGGGGCAGCAGTGGTAGCCAGCAAATGTGGGCGCGGCTTCCTGCAAAGCAGTGGCAATGACAACTGTTCTCACAGCCTCAGCACCACAGCAAGCGTGGACTCTTGGTTAAATAACCTTTCCTTTTCCTCCATCAGGGTGGTAGTGGTTTCCTAAAGTTGCTCATCTTTGGGTAAACTTAACTTCTCCTCTTTGCTTTGCAACAATTTTTAACCAAACCGTGTATTAAATCCTGTTTGAAATATAGAATGGTTTTTGTTTTCCTGACTGAGCACTGACTAACACACATACACTTGGGCATGTGTGTGTGTATGATCCATATATATACTTTTTTGCATTCATGAGACCAAACTGTTTGTATTGTCCTCTATCTTGATTTTTTTAAATTAATAATACATTTTGGGAATCTTTCCCTATCAGCTCATATGAGCTAGCTACCCCAGGATCCCACTGGTGAGCATCAGTGGTTTCTAAGTTTTTTCTGTTATCAATGGTGCTGCCATTAACAGCCTTGCACATACATATGTACATACTCGTGCTAGTAGATCTGTAGAATGGCATGGAGTTAGTGGCTTGCTCTAGTTTTAAAAACTGTATTCATGAAGGCAGAGCCAAAATGGCGGAGTAGTCAAATACTTCCTGTGGTCCCTCTTACAACAAAGACCCGAAAAAAACAAGTGAATCAATTATATATGACAATCTAGGAGTCCTGAACATTAAAGACAAAGTTGAGGAGTCAGACAGTGGATGGAGAGACAGTTCAGAAGCAGTGAGGATTTGCCAGCTCTGACCTGGCCAGCATCCTACAGACTGGATCAGCCAGCACGCACAGGCTGAGGCGAGCAGTAGCACTCGGGATGTGTATTCAGCAGAGTCTGAACAAGCCTGTGGAACTAGGGGAAATCCGCACTAGATCTGCTAAAATTAAATGCAAGCATCTAACTTACCTCACGGGATCAAAAAAACCGTTTCCCCTCTGGGAAGTAACTCTCTCCCATTCATCTGCCCTCTCCCTGCTCTGCTCTGGTCCTGGGCCATCTTCAGTGATTGCCACACCCCCTGGGCCAGAAGAGGGTCCCACCACACACCCAAGCCATTCTTCCAGCTTTGGAGAGGGAACAAATTAACAAATAACAAACAGGCAAAAGTAATCTGCCAGCTCTCCTAAGCTGGGACTTCAGGGCAGGCACAACCCCTTTACCTAGGCACAGGCATAAGGGGTCTGCAGACTTTGAATGCTGTTCACCCCTGCCTAGACCTGTGTGGGCTCATTTCAACAACATAGGCCCTCGTTACATAGTACAGCAGGGTATATACCTGAAACCTATTTTCGACTGCAGTAGCTAAGGCATAGTGGCAGATTGGTGATACTTAATGTCACTCTGCCCATTAAGTAGCATCCTCACCTACCCACATCATGGGCCTGAGGACCGGTGGCTCCACCCTCTCCACTTAGCCACCCATGATAGCGATCAGAGAATAAGTGGTGCTTCCCAGTCCTTACAGCCAACAGCATTGGGTGCCCAAAATCTGGCTATACAACCCACCTACCTACGAACTCTAGGGAACAAGGACACATCTTCCACCTAAGCACTCAGGGACAGCCATCAGGCCCCGCCTTGCTCAACACATAACCCCTACTGCAGCCAATACCTGGGACTGCTTCAATCACCCCTACATGGCACTGCCTGTCTAGGACTGTAGGTGACAACCTGTACTACACACTCGGTGACTGACAACCTGCACACCTGAGCTGAATCCACACAGGAAAAGTAACTGGACTCCTGGGCTCACATACCTAGTAGCAGCTCTAACCACCTGTTGATAGGACGTGACAGCTTCAACAACACCAATAATCAAGGTAGCTCACATGACCAGCCTATTTGGACACATCAAAACAAAACAAAACAAGAAGCTAGGACACAGTAAGCAAACATAAAATAAATAAATACAATAACTTATTGATGGCTCAGAGACAACAGTCAATATCAAATCAAATAAAGAGGCAGATCATGATGGCTTCAGCTCGTGACCAAAACAAAGCACCAAAAAACCTCCCAGAGGAAGAGAAGATCTTGGAATTACCAAAGGTAGAATTCAAAAGTTTAATATACAGACCTCTTCAAGAGATCAGGAAGGAGATTAGGCAAAACACAGACCAAGCCAAGGAACACACAGACAAAGCAACAGAGTAACTTAAGAAGGTTATACAAGAGCATAACGGCAAATTTAACAGGCTACAAGGATCCATAGAGACAATAAAAAGAAATCCAAAAGATTAACAATAAAATTTCAGAATTAGACAACTCAGTAGAAAGTCATAGGAGCAGTATAGAGGCAATGGAAGTCAGAATTAGTGAGACTGGAGATAAAGCACTTGACACCAATTTATCTGAGGAAAAATCAGATAAAAGAATTTAAAAAAATGAAGAAACCCTAAGAATTATGTGGGACTCTATCAAGAGGAATAACCTACTAGAACAAGGGGGGATAACAGAAAATACAGAGAGAATTGTTGAAGATTTTTTGGCAGAAAACTTCCCTAATATTGTGAAAGACGAGAAGATAACTACCCTAGAAGCTCATGGAACCTCACACAGGGGAGATCCCAAAAGAAAGTCACCGAGACATATTGTAATGAAACTTGCCAAAACTGAAGATAGAGAATTTTAAGAGCAGCTAGGGATAAATGAAAAGTCGTCTACAAAGGAGAGTCAATAAGACTAAGCTTGGATTACTCAGCTGAAACCATGCAGCCAAGAAGACAACGGGATGACTTATATAAAACCTTGGAAGAAAAAAATTGACAGCCAAGAATTACATATCCTACAAAACTCTCTCTCAAATATAATGGTGAAATTAGGGCATTTCCAGATAAACAACAGTTAAAGGAATTTGTAAAAACCAAACCAAAACTACGAGAAATACTAAAGGGAGTCCTCCAGTTAGAAAATCAATAAAACCGCTGCAATCGAGTCGATTCCGACTCATAGCGACCCTATAGGGCAGAGTAGGGCTGCCCCATAGAGTTTCCAAGAAGCGCCTGGCGGATTCAAACTGCTGACCTTTTGGTTAGCAGCCATAGCACTTAACCACTGTGCCACCAGGGTTTCCAGAAAATCAATAACATCAGACAACAACCCAAGAGTAGAAAACAGGACAGAACAACCAGATATCAACCCAGATAGGGAAGTCAAAAAACAAATCAAAGCTAAAACACCGAAAATGGAGAAACAGAGACCAATACTCCTCATGAACATAGATGCAAAAATCCTCTACAAAATTCTAGCCAATAGAATTCAACAACATAAAAAAAAAAAAATTCACCATGACCAAGTGGGATTCATAGCAGGTGTGCAGGCATGGCTCAACATTAGAAAAACAATTAATGTAATTCATCACATAAATAAAACAAAAGACAAGAATCACGTGATCTTATCAATTGATGCAGAAAAGGAATTTGACAAACACCCATTCATGATAAAAAACTCTCAGCAAAATAGTAATAGAAGGGAAATTCCTCAACATAGTAAACGGCATTTATACAAAGCCAACAGTCAACATCATCCTAAATGGAGAAACTCTGAAAGCATTCCCCTTGAGAATAGGAACCAGACAAGGATGCCCTGTATCACCACTCTTATTCAACATTTAGCTGGAGGTCCTAACCAGAGCAATAAGGTAAGAAAGAGAAATAAAGGGCATCCAAATTGGTAAGGACAAAGTAAAAGTATCCCTATTTGCAGATGATATGATTTATACACAAAAAACAGCAAAGAATCCACAAGAAAACTACTGGAACTAATAGATATCAGCAAAGTATCAGCATACAAGATAAATATACAAAAATCAGTTGGATTCCTCTACATCAAAAAAGAGAACTTCAAAGAGGAAATCACTAAATCAATACCATTTACAATAGCCCCCAAGAAGGTAAAATACTTAGGAACAAATCTAACCAGAGCTGTAAAAGAGCTATACAAAGAAAGCTACAAGACACTATTCAAGAAACCAAAAGAGACCTACATAAGTGTAAAAACATACCTTGCTCATGGATAGGAAGACTCAACATTGTGAAAATGTCATTTCTACCCAAAGCGATCTACAGATGCATTGCAATCTCGATCCAAATTCCAACAACATTTTTTAACCAGATGGATAAATGAATCACAAACTTCATATGGAAAGGGAAGAGGCCCTGGAAAAGTAAAGCATTACTGAAGAAGAAGAACAAAGTGGGAAGCCTCACACTACCTGATTTTAGAACCTATTATACCACCACAGTAGTCAAAACAACCTGGTACTGGTACACCAATGATACATAGACCAATGAAACAGAATTGAGAATCCAAACATAAATCCATCCACCTATGAGCAGCTGATATTTGACAAAGGCCCAAAGTCCGTTAAATGTGGAAAAGACAGTCTCTCTAACAAATAGTGCTGGCATAACTGGATATCCATCTGCAAAAAATAAAACAAGACTCATACCTCACACCATGCACAGAAACTAACTCAAAATGGATCAAAGACCTAAATATAAAATCTGAAACGAAAAAGATCATGGACGAAAAAATAGGGACAATGCTAGGAGCCCCTGATACATAGCATAAACAGAATACGAAGAATTACTAACAATGCACAAACACCAGAACAGAAACTAGATAACTGGGAGCTCCTTAAAAATCAAACACTTAATGCTCATCAAAAGACTTCACCAAAAAAGTAAAAAGACAACTTACAGACTGGGAAAAAATTTTTGGCTATGACATATTCAATCAGAGTCTAATCTCTAAAATCTACAAGATCCTGCAAAACCTCAACAACAAAAAGACAAATAACTTTTAAAAAATGGGCAAAGGATATGAATAGGCACTTCACCAAAGAAGACAATCAGGCAGCTAACAGATACATGAGGAAATGCTTACGATCATTAGCCATTAGAGAAATGTAAATCAAAACTAAAATGAGATACCATTTCACCGTAATGAGGCTAGCATTAATTCAAAAAACACAAAATATTAAATGTTGGAGAGGTTGTGGAGAGACTGGAACACTTATACACTGCTGGTGGGAATGTAAAATGGTACAACCACTTTGGAGATAGATTTGGCACTTCCTTAAAAAGCTAGAAATAGAAGTGCTGTTCAATTCAGCAATCCCACTCCTTGGAATATATTCTAGAGAAATTAGAGCCCTCAAACGAATAGATATATACACACCCATGTTCTTTGCAACACTGTTCACAATAGCAAAAAGGTGGAATCAACCTAGGTGCCCATCAACAGAAGAATGGATAAACAAATTATGGTATATACCCACAATGGGATACTATACAATGATAACGAACAATGAGTAATTCATGAAACATCTCTCAACATAGAAGAATCTGGAAGGCATTATGCTGAGTGAAATTAGTCACAAAAGGACAAATATTGTATGAGAACACTATTATAAGAACTTAAGAAAAGGTTTAAACACAGAAGAAAACATTCTTTGATGTTTAGGGGGTGGGGAGGGAGGGAGAGGGGAATTCACTAACTAGACGGTAGACAAGAATTATCTTAGGTGAAGGGAAGGACAACACACAATACAGGGGAAGTTGGCACAAGCAGACTAAACCAAAAGCTAAGAGGTTTCATGAACACAACCAAACACTACAAGAGATAGCGTAGCAGGGGTGGGGTCTGGTAACCATGGTTTCGGGAGACATCTAGGTCAATTGACATAACAAAGTTTATTAAGAAAGTGTTTTTCATCCCACTTTGGTGAGTGGCATCTGGGGTCTTAAAAGCTAGTGAGCGGCCATCTAAGATGCTTCAGTTGGTCCCAACTCACCTGGAGCAAAGGGGAATGAAGAACACCAAAGACACAAGGGAAATATTGGACCTAAGAGGCAAAAAGGGCCACATAAACCAGGGACTCCATCAGCCTGAGACCAGAACTAGATGGTGCTCGGCTACCACCAATGACCACCCTGATGGAGAACAAAACAGACTCCCTGACAGAGCAGGAGATAAGAGGGTGTAGAACTCAAGCTCGTGTAGAAAGACCAGACTTAACGGTCTGACTGAGACTGGAGGAACCCCAGAAGATGCGGCCCCCAGGCTCTCTGTTAACCCACAACTTAAACCATTCCCAAACCAATTCTTCAGCCAAAGACTAGACTGGACTATATAACATAATATGATACTCATGAAGAGTGTGCTTCTTAGTTCAAGTAGATACATAAGACTAAATGGGCAGCTCCTGCCCAGAGGCGGGATTAGAAGGCAGAAAGGATATGAGCTGGTTGAAGGAACACGGCAAACTCGGGGTGGAAAGGGGAAGTGTGCTGTCACATTATAGCCATTGGAACTAGGGTCACATAACAGTATATGTATAAATGTTTGTATGAGAAGTTAACTTGAGCTGTAAACTTTCACCTAAAGCACGATAAGTAAATTAAAAAAAAAAAAAAAGAGAGAGATTTGAGAAAACACCAACAACACCTGGAAATAAAAAATAAAACAAAACTATTCAAGACCCAGCCCTTGCCTTGTGACCTATGTGACCTACTTCTGGTAATTGGGTCACTGATTTGATTTTCCATGTGGGTGTCCTTGTCTTTTTTTTTTTTCACCAGGATGTCAGTCCCTAAAGAATTGAGATTCCACTTTGCTCTTTTCAGTTGTCTACTAGAGATGAAAACCCTGCATCGGAAGCTCCTTCTAAGTACCTTGCTACCTCGCTACCTCCTAACAGACTTCCTTGATGTCCACCTGGATCTGGAACTCTTTTCTGTACCTACATTTTGATATCTAGGCTTTGACTGTATATTGGGATACTTGTTAATAATGTTGAATCCCATCCATACTCTTTGCATCGACTACTAGTTTTAGCCCTCATTGCTGTACACCACTTTGTCTGCTGTGCTGTATTTGCAGATGAACCGCTTGAAAACATGGATGGAATTACATATTATTCCTTTTTGTAACCTCAGGGTCTGTTATGATAGAAGCTTGATGCACACTGTGATGAAGATTCTCAAAGATTAGGGGACATAGTTCTTGTGAATGCAAAGGATACACTATAATTAGAAAAAGGAATTTAAGATTAGGGTAGAAAAAGTGGAGTGCAGAGACAGAGGAGATGTTTTTGCAATCCTGGGGGACAGATAAAGGAAACTGGTGGTGTTCATATCCTGGTTTTAGTACTATGGTCAGAGGAAATGCAATGCTCATGTTATGGGGAGGAGGGAGCTTAATAGGGTCTGTGGCTTGGCATGAAATTATTAGGAAAGGTTATTTAACCCCTGGGTACTGGGGGGAGGCTTGAGAAACATCTACTCTGATACACTGATGTCAGCTACTGTAACCTGTAACCCATGCCAGAACCTCAAGTCACACAGTCTGCAGGATTTAGGAGACTGAAGGCAAGAGTCAAAGCCCCAGAGTTAAATGTTATAAAAATCATGGATAATTAAATCAGACCACACACACACACACACACTCTCTCTCTCTCTCTCTCTCAAACTGCCCAGAAAACCCAGTCCTGTCGAGTCGATTCCGACTCATAGCACTGCCCCATAGAGTTTCCAAGGAGCACCTGGTGGATTCGAACTGCCGACTCTTTGGTTAGCAGCAGAGGAAGAAAATCCTTAAAAGTATCTACTTAGCAGCATCTAGAGTCTTAAAAGCTTGTGAGCAGCCATCTAAGATACTCCACTAGTCTCACCCCATCAAGAGCAGGAGAGAATGAAGAAAACCAAAGGCACAAGGGAAAGGTTAGTCCAAAGGACTAATGGACCACATCTACCACAGCCTCCACCAGACTGAATCCAGCACAACTAGATGGTGCCCGACTACCACCACTGACTACTCTGACAGGGATCACAATACAGAGTCCTGGACAGAGCTGGAGATAAATGTAAAACAAAACTCTAACTCACAGATAAAGACCAGACTTACTGGCCTGACAGAGACTCAAGAAAACCTGAGAGTATGGCCCCCAGAGACCCTTTTAGCTCAGTAATGAATTCACTCCTGAGGTTCACCCTTCAGCCAAAGATTGGGCGGGCCCATAAAACAATACGAGACTAAAGGGGCACACCAGCCCAGGGGCAAGGACTAGAAAGCAGGAGGGGAGAGGAAAGCTGGTAATAGGGAACCCAAGTTCAAGAAGGGAGAGTGTTGACATGTCGTGGGGTTGGTAACCAATGTCACAAACAATATGTGTACTAATGGTTTAATGAGGAGTTAGTTTGTTCTGTAAACCTTCATCTAAAGTACAATAATAAAAAAAAGAAGAAAATGAAAAGGCAACCCATAGAAAGGGAGAAAATATTTGCAAATATTTTCTGATAAGTGACTAGTAAAAAAAAAAATCTACTTAGCAAAGGATGGCAAATACAAAAGCAGATTGCCAATTATTGCCACCTATGAAATTTTTTTTTTATGCTGAGAATGTAATTGTTACTATAGTTGGTAAACTGCTTCTATTATTGTATTTTTATGCAACTAATACATGCATTATACATTTTTTGCAAACTGCACAAACCCCCATGCTTTATTTTCATGAATGTGGTATATCAACATTTTTTTTACATGTTGCTGACTTCAATTTCGATTTTTTTTTTCTGTCCAATGAATTTAATGTTACTGGAATAAAACTGATCTCGTGGAAACTTCATTTAAGGGAGGAATTTTTCTAAACCAGGTGCAACCAATGTTGAACTGAATGGGCTCATGATGGAAACTGGATGCCATGTTGAAACCAAAGAGTATGAAATGCACAAAGAGCTAGAAATTAGTAAGTGAGAAATGATCCTAGGACTAAAACTATAACAGCAAGATGTTTATATTTAGTGCTTTCATAAATCTTAAACTGAAACATAGTTTTTGATAATCAATGTCTTTGAAATTAAGAAATGAAAGTCACCAGAAGAAATTGTGTTTTCATCTTAAATAGGCCATTTTAGCCTATTCATTCATTATCGTCGTCATCATCTGACTCCTGGAACCCTTCAAAGTGTGATTGCTTGTCACTATCATCAATGAAGTATCTTAGAGTTGCCTACGATGCTCTTCTGTGACTTCTGAACTGATGTCACTATCATCACTGCCTTTGGCATCTTCAACTTCGTCATCAGTATTCTGCTGGTACACAATCCCAGACTTTCTGAAGCTGTTGTGGATGGTTTCTGAGGTTATTTTCCCCCAAGCAGAATCCACTCACTTGTAGACTTCTGCAACCATCGCCCACTTCAGTCATCCTGATGGTGTGAACTCATGAACCCCACACTGCATCCATTCATCCTGCTTTTTTCTCATGAAAGTCTTGGACAGGTGGTTGCCTGCTACATCTAACAGCAGCAGCTTGCAGGCAAGGCCACTAGGGCATGACTGCACCAGCTGAGTTAATATAAATTTGAACTTTTTTGTCTTTGTGAGCAGCCATGACAATGAAAATTAGTAAAGACTTCTACAAAAAGCAACCCCCTCACCACCCAACCTGGCCCTATAACATTTATCTCCCCATACTTTGCTAATCACAGCCCATCCATCCCTTCTTATGACAGTGAACAACTACACTGATGGGCACGGTAACTCTCTTGAAAATCACCATGGGCTTTAATTTCACCCCACTCACAGTGCAACCAAGGACTACAGTGAAGCAAGCCCCAGTGGTTGTAACAGCTACAGTTTTCCTACCAGAAGCAGCTACAGTCCTGGAAGTCAGAATGTTGAAAGACATTGGAACTTGTTCCATATTAATTACATCCATCGCAGGGACTGAGTTCAGAGACTTCTTTGGTGATGAATTCGCATAAGTTGACCACCTTTTGCTCCTTGTCATCCGGAAGTTGCTGGCCAACAGTGGTTCACATTCTCATGGAACTGCTGTTCCTTTTCATGAATTTAGAAGGCCAGGTGAAACCCACCTTGAAATCTGGGATTCCTATTTCATTCGCCAGAAGCTTCACTTTGCTATGAACTTCGGCAGTAGAGACAGCTTGATTTTGTTCCCTTTGGGAAATAATCCACTCTTTCAAGTTGTTCCCCAACTCAGGCCATTTTGGGCCCACGACGTGTGTGTTTTCGAGGATTCATTTACTCCAGCTCTTTTTTCTCTTCTGTCCGTTTGTGAATTATGACTCTCCAACCTTGAACTCTCTTGCTATTCCTCTGTTGCTTGTTTTTTTCTCCCTCCGACGACTTTCAGTTTGAAGTTGGCTGGGTGGAACTTGTGTTTAATTCCTGCCATGATCCTAAAGGAATCTAAGATTTAGATATATAAACTGAAAAATGTGCACAATATAGTTGATAACTGTCTAGTTGTAGTCAAGAGATCATAAAGTTCAAACGTGAGGTGTGCAAGAAGCAAAATCTTTTTATATACTCAAACATATGTCTAAGGTGACTTATGATCATTGATGAAAGACATTGGCAATAATAGGGCAGAATTAGACTATGAAAAAAGCAGACCTAACATAGCTTAACGGTTTCACTTAAGATGATCTGATAAGGTTTTCCAGTTCAACTGCTGGGCCAAGATCGATGATTGATCAGTTTTGCTTTGTTTACTCCTCCAATTAAAAGCCAGAGTCAGAAGAACACTGTGATAATTACGTCAGTGCAGATTGAATCGAGATTCCTGTTGAGAGCTACTCGATGGCATTTATGCTAATACAAACTTTGCTTTGTTTGTGCTTCCAGTTGGTAGCACGATTTATGGACACGCTTCAATAGGTTCAAAGTTTCGACTGATGGCTCAAAAGTGCTGGGGATATAACTATCGACTTAATAGAAACAAAAGCACAGTCTCAATTGTTTATTTTCTGATTACTGGGATACTACCAAACTCAATCCATGACTTCTTGACCACGGCTTATACCTTTATTATGCAAATATGATCAAAAGTAACATTTTTGGACTATTGAATGAGGGTGAATGAGGCTGAAATTCGTTTCTGGAAACGTCACAAGACATGTGCAGCATATGCATGGGCGCACTATGCCAGAACTGTTTAATGTCATTTATGCACATTATCTGTGTTTGTTTGTGTGGGCACCCTATTTGAGAAAAATACAGTATTTTAGAAAATGTACAAATATTTATAAGGACTTTTATATATTCGTTGCCAACTTTAGTCCTCATAATCTAATTTTTTTCCATGAAGTCTTAGGGTTGTTAACTGAAAATTCTCCTGCCAGTGGTTGTTTTTTAGGATTCTTTCTAGTCATTATAGTCAGGAGGGACTAATGTACAGTAAGTTTTTCTAGGAAATATAGGGGTATTTCTTTTTTTAATTTTTATTGTGCTTTAAGTGAAAGTTTACAAATCAAGTCAGTCTCTCACACAAAAACTTATATACACCTTGCTACATACTCCCAGTTGCTCTCCCCTTAATGAGACAACCCACTCCCTCCCTCCACTCTCTTTTCTTGTCCATTTCGCCAGCTTCTAACCCCCTCTACCCTCTCATCTCCCCTCCAGGGAGGAGATGCCAACATATTCTCAAGTGTCCACCTGATCCAAGAAGCTCACTCCTCACCAGCATCCCTCTCCAACCCATTGTCCAGTCCAATCCATGTCTGAAGAGTTGGCTTTGGGAATGGTTCCTGTCCTGGGCCAACAGAAGGTCTGGGGGCCATGACCACTGGGGTCATTCTAATCTCAGTCAGACCGTTAAGTCTGGTCTTTTTACAAGAATTTGGGGTCTGCATCCCACTGCTCTCCTGCTCCCTCAGTGGTTCTCTGTTGAGTTCCCAGTCAGGGCAGTCATGGGTTGTAGCTGGGCACCATCTAGTTCTTCTGGTCTCAGGCTGAGGTAGTCTCTGGTTTATGTGGCCCTTTCTGTCTCTTGGGCTCATAATTACCTTATGTCCTTGGTTTTCTTCATTCTTCTTTGATCCAGGTGGGTTGAGACCAATTGATGCATCTTAGATGGCTGCTTGCTAGCGTTTAAGACCCCAGACGCCTCTCTGGTAGGAGTATTTCTGATTTCAGTAATGCCTGAGATATGTCTTGAACACTAATAGCAAAGTTTGTCAGATTAACCAGATAAGAGGCGATACTTCAGGCAAAGAAATATGCACAAAGGTGCAAACAGAGCAAGCTCTGTTCAGCACTTGCAAGTAGATAAGTGTTGTTGGAGTATAAAACAGAATGTGGCACTCCTTGAGTTTTCTGTTGTTGCATAAAAAACTATTACAAACTTAGTGGCTTAAAGCAACACGCATTTATTAGCTCAAGGTTTTTGTAATTCACGAGTCTATCATGTTTTAGCTGGGTTCTCTGCTCTGGGTCTATAAGGCTGAAATCAAGGTGTGGGCTGGTTGAGTCTTCATTTGGAGACTCAACTAGGAAAAAATCTCCTTCCAAGCTCCCTCAGGTTATTTGCAGAATTCACTTCCTTGCAGTTATAGGACTAAGGCCCCTATTGTCTTGCAAACTGTTGACCAAGGGCAACCCTCAGCTCCTAGAGGTCAATCTCAGGCACTTGCCATATGGCCTCCTTCATTTTAGCAATGGAGAACTTCCCGCCTATTGAATCCCTCTTTCCCTTTGAATCTGACTTCCGCAACCAGCAGGAGAAAACTCTCTGTTTTTAAAGGGCTTATGTGATTAGGTTAGGCTCCCCTGGATAATTTCCCTATCTTACAGTCACAGAATAACACCAGTAGGCAGAGGCCAAGGTGCCTGTTATGGATTGAATTGTGTCTCCCCAAAAGTTAGGTTGAAGTCCTAGTCCCCGTACCTATAAATATGATCCTGTTTTGAAATTGGGGGTTCCTTTTTTGTTGTTGTTGTTATGTTAATGAGGCCATAAAGACTAGGATGAAAGTTGTATTATAAAAAGAGCAGAATAGATGCACACATACACATACACGGAAGAGACTGCATATTTACAAGCCAAGGAACCAAGGAACATCTGGGGCTACCAATAGAAAAGGATCCTCCCCTAGAGGTGATGCTCTGATTTGGACATCCAGCTTCCAGACTGCGAGACAGTAAATTTCTGTTCATTAAAGTCACCCACTTGGGGTATTTTGTAGTTGTTGTTATAGCAGCATTAGCAAACTAAAGGGCCATCTTAGAATTCTGCCTACCACAGGGAGGATATTGGGAAATGGCTCCGAAAAAGGAGAGTTCTAGATGCCTCATTTAAATGGATATTGACTATATAATGGATGTCTAAATTAAGGAAAATCGGATGGCAAAGGCTAGGAAAACCACGTTAAATAATGTATGTCACTGAAGCAAAAGTGAGGTGTTTTGCCTCCAAAAGATGAGACAAATTCAAATTTTGAAAGGCTTTCATAAAGAATGGCTTGTATTTGTTTACAACAGAGGGCAGAACAACAGACAGTGGGTGGAAGTCACAGGTAGAAGCAGCGCTGCCAAAACAAGAAGCATTGAAATTCTCTGCATTCTTTGTGTTTTAAAAAAAATGCTCTTAAAAATACGGATTCCTTAGGGGGCACTGAGCTTCTATTAAGGGTGATGGAAAAATCTAGATGTGGATAGTGCTGATTGATGGTTACATAACATGATGAATGTAATTAACGTCATTGAATTATACACGTAAAAAAAATGTTGAGATGGCAAATGGTTTGCTATATCTACACTTATCACAAAGAAAAACAGTGTTCAGAAAAATATCGATTCTTGGACCTCACCCAAAACTGTGGAACCAGAGTCTCCGGGACCAGAGCTGGTGATCTCTAAATGTCTCTTGGTTTCATGACTCTTCCTGTGTATTATAGACGTGGTCCACCACTACTGCTAACACCGCTTTTTTCTGGATTTCTGTTAAAGGGGACTCAAATCACATTGCAGGCAAACTTTCTAGACTCCTTTGGAAGGAAATTGTTATGAAATATATGGATATAAGAAGATTCAGTGACTGGGCTGCTCTTTTTTTCAGTCATTGAAATGAGATATTGCATCAATTAAAAGAAAGGAGCACATTCTCTAGAAATTTCCTTTCTCTGGGGATTCCTGCTGTACCCTGATAGAACTAATGTCCTTTCATGGAAAAACTTTCTCAACTCAGCTTCATGATTTTAAGAATTCATGGCTTCGTGGCCAGTGTCTGGAGTCTTAAAAGCTTGCGACCGACCATAGTGAGACTTCTTCCTCTAAAATAAATGGACAAACAAATATCAGAGTGCCAAATTCTACCTCCCTCCACATTTGCATCTAGGTGCTGTATTTGCCTTGTTCTAAATATAGGCCTGACAAGACCCATCTAGAAAAAAATGCAATTACACCTATAATGCTGTTCTTTTTCCCACATCTAGAAGCGATCCTATTTTATAGTCTGTTTCTAAACTACATAGACTGAGCTCTTTTTTTATTTTTCAGATTCTTATACATAATGCCGAATTTTTAGATTTCTACTTCTGAAGCAATTTTTAAAATTGACACTAGCATAATATTTGAGTTTTCATTCTTCCAGAAGCCATCAAATTACACGCACTGAAATTCTCTTGCCTTGCATCCTGTACTCATCTTTACAACACACAAAAAGATTTTTCAGTAAAGAATCTTATTTCCTTAGGTTACCTGTTTTCCATAATAATACTAAAAACAGTTTCTGTGAAGTCAATTCCAACTCACAGTGGCCCCATGTGTGCAGAGTAGAACTGCTCCAGAGGGTTTTCAAGGCTGTGACCTTTTGAAAGCTGATTGCCAGACTTTTATTCCAAGGTTCCTCTGGGTGGGTTCGAACCGTTAGACTTTCAGTTTGTAGTCCTGTGCTCCAATGCTTGGGCCATCCAGGGACTCCTTTTCTATAATAGCCTCTGTTTTTTATAATAACAACAAAACAGCACCAGGGTGCGGTGGTTAAGACCTACAGCTGCTCACCAAAAGGTATGCAGTTCAAATCCACGAGCCGCTCTTTGGAAACCCTATGGGGCAGTTCTATTCTGTCTTGTAGGGTCACTATGTGTTGGAATCGACTTGATAGCAACGGGTTTTGTTTTGTTTTTTTTATTTTGTTGCAACTAACGGGCAGTTCTGATTATGATATTAAGTAAGATTTGGCACTCTATTCTAAGAAATCTGTCAAATTCTATAAATCCATAGAAAGTAAATAAGAAGTTTACATAAAATCATATATAAAATAGAATGTACCCTTTCGTTTTGGAGGCAGGAATTTAGAGCCATTAATTTTCTGATTAATCATTTGGGCTTATGCCTAACCCTGTCGTAGAGGCTGCTGATTCTCCACCCTCAGGTCAGAGAGGCTGCTTGCCATGAGTTAAATGTTATGTTGTGGTTACTTGCGAAATGCTAACAGCATTGCTGTAGGCCCTCCCTTCTTGTGTCCAACCTGATGGCACCCATGGGTCCAAGTTGTGGGTTTCAAGGGCATGGCTTCCACTGCTTTTCCAACTCCATCCTGAGGATAGCCATATTTGGCTGTTATCTCTGGTCCTCACTTCATCGCCATGACTTGCGTGTATGTGTGTGTGTGTCCACGATACAAAATTAGATCAGGCTTGAGGCACTTGAGAATGTCCTGTTCACTGACCATACATTTTAATGAAGCATATAATCCAAACTTGAGTTCTGCTCAATTATCTGGCTCCAAAAAATTGTTTACTTTTGTGGAAAATTGTCAGCAGTTACAATTCAATGGCTTTTGCTTTTTTTTTTCTCCTTGGCTGTATATCTAAGCTATTAATTTCTTTTTAGTTCTTATTAGCGGCTGTAACATTACATGCCTGGTTGTGGCATGCTTTAAAATAAATCCTTCAATTTAATTTCTTTTATTTTTTATATGCTACTACGTATAACTTTTTTCATATTATTCTCTCTCTTTGTGCAAATACGTGCAAAGTTATCTTCCTCTTTTGTAAGCAACCAAACAGTTCCTTATTTCAAAAGCTCTGCCACATATTAAAAGGGAAACTTTTTTTCCGCCTGAATTAATTTATGTGAATAAGAAGTTACATCAAGGCCTTCTTGTTCAAGAGAGAGTGTTTGTGTTGACAAATTTCAAGAGGGAGAGGTAAAAGGAACCACTTGGGAACATATTTTACTGCTAACATAGCATTATGTGTCTTATGTTATTGACATTTCACACTTGACAACTCAACCTGATGAGCCTGTTCGATAGCATAGCTAGAGTTTAACATAAGAGAAAGAGTGAGTCAGCATGTCCTAAAATGCATTCTGTAGAACTA
The DNA here is from genome assembly GCF_024166365.1 of Elephas maximus indicus. Classification (NCBI taxonomy): domain Eukaryota; kingdom Metazoa; phylum Chordata; class Mammalia; order Proboscidea; family Elephantidae; genus Elephas; species Elephas maximus. Next base: position 39,283,597 of record NC_064832.1, read on the forward strand.
TTCCATAAGATGTTGTCTTAGTTTCCTAGTGCTGCTGTAACAGAAACACTGCAGGTGAGTGGTTTTAGTGAACGGAAATTCAGGGCACTAGCACTGGCTCTATGGGAAGCCTCTCTCTGTGGGCTCTGAAGGCAAACCCTTGTCTCGGCTTCTGTAGTGTTTGTCTCAGCTTTCCTTGGGGATCTCCATGTGGAGTGTATTCCCCCATTTGTTCTTGCTTCTCTGTGCGTAATGCGCCTTTTTATATCTTGAAAGTGAGTAGGTTTAAAACACACCCTACACTGACCTGGCCCCATTAACATAACAAAGAAAACCGTGTTCCCAGATGGGATTACATCCACAGGTATAGGGGTTAGGATTATAACACATATTTTTCAGGGGCACAATTCAATCCAGAATAGATGTTAATAGTTGCTATCCTCAAAGGGTTCTTTCATCCAAAAAATTGGGAAGGAGTGGAGTAAACAAAGTTAAACAAGTCACCTTCTTCTGAGGTACCTTGGGATGAGTCAAACCTCCAACCTTTTGGTTAGCAGCTGAGTGCGTTAACCGTTTGCCCCACCCAATGACTTAAAGTTTCTTTACAACATGACTTTTAAGAGCCTTTAAAATGCCAATACGTGCTATATAGCAGCATTTCCAGTCCATGTTTGTTTTTCAGTACATCTGATAGGACTGGTGTTCTAGAAAACACACTTTGAGAACCTCTGGAGTAAGGGATGAATTCTTGGCCTAGAACATGGTGTAGCTTGCTATAAAGTTAGTTGGAGGAATGTTGAAAATATTTTAAAGTTGTATATATTTTAGTGGCATTCTCGGATCCACACTGAAAAAAACTTGATAAAAAGTTTTGAAGGCCTAAACTGTCCATTTAATGAGTTAGCTTCCAGTTATTGTTTAGACAAAGACAGGTGAGCCATGAAGTGTGTGGCCCATTTTGAAGGTGTGACACAAACCGGGTCAACAACAATCCTCCCAGCAGCTGCTGCCTGAGAATGTCTAATGAGGCTCACAGTGTCATTATGCTGTGTGTTAGTTTCCTACAGCTGCAATAAGAAATTGCCACAGATTTAGAGACTTAAGACAACAAATTTATTCGTAGGCCAGAAGTCTAAAATCAGTTTCACTGGGCCAAAACCAAGGTGCCAACAAAGCCAAGTTTCTTCCAGAGAATCTAGGGGAGAATCTGTTCCTTGCACTTCCAGCTTCTGGTAGCTGCCAGCATCCTTTGGCTTGTGGCTGCATCTCTCCCATCTTTGTCTCCTCTTCTGTCTGTGTCAAACCTCCCTCTGCCTCTCTCGTATAAGGAACACTTGTGATTGAATTTAGGGTCCACCCAAATAACCCAGGATAATCTCCCCTTCTCAACTTCCTTAATTTAATCATATTTGCAAAGATCCTTTTTTCTATGCAGGGTAACATTTGCAGGTTCTAGGGATTGGTACCTGATATCTTTAGGAGCCACTATTCACCACCGCTACCAGTTACTGTTGAATTGAGTTCAACTCATGGCAACCCTGAGTGTCAGAGTAGAACTGCACTCCCTCCGTAAGGTTTTCAATGGCTCATTTTCTTCCAGAAGTAGATCACTAGGCTTTTCTTCCAAGGCATCTCTGGGAAGACTCAGGCCTCCAACCTTTCATTTAGCAGCAGAGTGCGTTAACTGTTTGCGCCACCCAGGGACTGTACTGCTAACATAATCCCATCTATGCCTATAAACTGGTGAAGCCAAGGTCATTTACGTTACAGAACGTGCAGACATGTTAGCCACACACTAAGCTTTTACTCCTTCACTGCAGCATCCTCTGGGATGTCTCTCCAAGCCTGAGGGCTAAGACACTTAGCAGGAGTGTGCACATTACAAAAGTCACCTTTCTCTCTCATTTGTTTTCCCTCTTGCAGAGTAAGGCATGGGCACATGTACCATTTTAGGAAACATCATTGATTCTGTAATTTTAAGAGGAAGTAGGGTAAGGTCAATGAGAGTGGAACGTAGAAGTTGGCTGTTTGGAGCTGGCCACGGGCTTCGGAAGAGGATATCCTGAATTTTAAGGGGTCTGTGTTCTCCAGTCTAGTTCAACGGGGTAGGAAAGCAGGCAAAGATGCAGAAAAGAAACTCTAGAAAAGCTTTTGACTGGAGTAACTCTCCGTATTTTCTTTTTTGCAAACCATTGCAAAGCAATAGGCAATAGGCAGGATTCAGATTCACCTAAGGTGAGAAAACTCAATAATATGTACTCAGATACTCAGAACATAAATGGGAGAAAAATTGAAGTTGTTTCACTTCTTCCTCCTTCCTCCTAATTCCACCTCCTAATACACATACTCACACTCACATACACTCACACACTCACACTTACACATTCACATACTCACACACACACACTCACACACACACCATCTCTGAACATTCCTCTGCCCTCCCCAGTAGCTGAGTGTCTATAGAAGCAGGGAGAAAGACTTTGGGGGGAGGGACAAGAACTACCTCCCAGTTGCTGTCGAGTCGATTCCAACCTATAGCGACCCCATAGGACAGAGTAGAACTGCCCCATGGTGTTTCCAAGGCTGTAATCTTTACAGAAGCAGACTACCACATCTTTCTCCCACAGAGCAGCTGGTAGGTTTGAACCACTGACCTTTCAGTTAGCAGCTGAGCACTTAACTACCACACCACTAGGGCTCCTTAAGAACTACCTAGAGAAGTAGAAAGCCCATGGACTCTAGATTCTTGGTCCTGCATTTGTTAGCCATCTGAATGTGAGTAAGTTAGATCCTGTGTTTAATTCTTAGTATCCTCATTTGTAAAATACTGCATGATCTACCTCATGAGGACATTGTGAGGAACAAATACAATATATGCATAATAAAGTACACTGTGAGCAACGCAATGCTACATGGATGTTCATTATTTGTGTTGAGTGGGCAAAATTTGGGGGCACCTGAACAGAGCGTACAGAAGAGGCCAGAACTTAGAATCCCCCTGGGTGTGGGAGATGCTGGCAGGAACTCTGATTGGAGAGACAGTGGCTGGTGCCAGAGAAATAGGACTGGCAGGACTGGAAGAATTAGCTGGATATTGAGAATCAGAGAGGCTAGATATTGAACACAGGACAGAAGTGACAGACAAATTACAGATGTCTTAAGTAGGCTGGAATCATTCATTCGTTTGTTCCACAGAAAGGTATTAGTCCAGAATCTAAGATTTCAAAGAGTCTAACATGGAGAAGCAGTAAGAGTACAGTGGCCAGGAGCCAAGGCTGTGGGAATATACAGACCTGGGTTGAAAACCAGAACCTGTCACCTACTAGCTATAAGGGGCCTTACCGAAGCTGAATATTGATAGCTATAAAATTGGGATAATAACACTATCTGCCTCACAAAATTGTTTGAAGTTTAACTGGAACATATCCAGTTACCTTCAAGTTGATCCCAACCCATGGCAACCCCCTGTGCTGGGTAGATCTGTGGTCCCTTGGGTTTTCATTGCTGTGAACTTTCAGAAGCAGATCACCAGACCTTCCTTTCTCTGGGTATACTTGAATTGCCAACCTTTTGGTTAGTAGCCGAGAGCTTAACCGTTTGCACCACCCTAGGACTCCATCTGGAACATAGCAGGTGCTTAATAAAAATTTGCTAGTAGCAACAGCGGTGGTGAAGAGGAGGCCCTGCTCACACTTGTGTTCTGTGTTTGTGCGGCCAAGGCTACCAAGTCTAGGCTTGCCTCAGATGACTAGACAGAGTTTAAAATGTGCAAATAGCTTCCGATTAAAGCAGGAGCAGAGCGGGTAGGCTTCTTAGCATGCTTTTTGGAAGAAAATGGAAAGAGAAGATGGTGGAGGATTGAGGTTGGGAGTCAAGGATAATAGAGAGTGGTTTGCTCCTAAGTAGGGCAATAAAAACCAAAACCAAACTTGTTACCGGCGAGTCGATTCCAACTCGTAGTGACTCTATAAGACAGAGTAGAACTGCCTCAAGGAGTTTCCAAGGAATGGCTGGTGGATTTGAATTGCCAACCTTTTGGTTAACAGCCAAGCTCTTAACCACTGCACCACCAATGCTCTGAGTAGGGGTGTACAAGTTGCTAAAAGAAGACAGGGAGGGTTGCTTTCTCCCATTTCTTCCAGTCTTGCACTTTGGGCATTGTGGACTATTGTATGGAAACAAGGGAAGGAGGGAGGGAGGGAAGGAGAGAGAGAAAGAAGGAGGGAGAGAAGAAGGAAGGAAGGAATCAAAGAAAGAAGGAAGGAAGGAAGGACTCATGAGCCTATCCTTAGGATTCTAAAGTTGTTACTCCCTCCTTGGCTATCTTCCTGCCTTGGAGTTTATTTATAGACACACATAGGAAATGCTCACACATTTGACAAAGGTTCCCAGTTTGACCAAGACACTGGCCCCTGCAGGCAGGTAGGCTCTATTCTATTTGATTAGTTTCTCTAGAACACATACAGGCCATGAAAATCTTTTTCTGCTGCAGGATGGCAATTGGTGCTGATGAGGAGACCGTAGGCTGGGAAACAGAAATGAATTTAGTAGTTTTAATAATTCTTTTATCCCCCCTCAGAAATAAAATGAAATCTTTGATTTCCCTTCAGTACAATTAATGATAAAGTATAGCTTTTCAAATTATAAAAGACAATGTTGGTCAATATAAACCAACATTAATATTTTATTTCTTAAATATTCCTTAAAGAATAACAGCCTGTGTGAGAATTTTGAATAGTCAAGTTAAAGTTATTTTAAGAAATAGTTATTTTCAAAAAAATACTCATTTGGTAGAAACCATTTTAGAAATACTGCTTAAAACTGAAAAAGTTTAAAAGTTTTAGCATCCTGGTAAAAACAATGCTATGTAATTGGTAAAGAATCATTTTACAGTGTAATAGTTCCCATGATGTGTTGTTGAATAATTCAGATAAAAATAAACATGAACCTTGTTCATTTAACTTTAAACTTTTAATCTCAGTTGGAGAAGTTGGATCCAAATGTCTTCATAAAGGAATGTTACATCATTCTCCCTCTACGGTCTTGACAGGTAGAAGGGAATTGCTAAATTGTCCCCGGAGCCTAACATCCAAGAATAAAACTTCTAAGAAACATTAGTTAAAATATTTCCTGACCCATGGCACAGAGAATAAAAGAAAAATTCCTCCAGACACAGAGCTTGGTGTAAAGAGCTTGAAGAACAATAAAGGTCAGCAAAATCATTGTCCATTTCCCTTGAAAAACACACAAAGCCCAGGAATAAATACCGGGAGAAAATTGAACATGAAAAAGAAATCAAAGGGTAATGATTCTTACTGTTATAAAGTGGACTTAGCAATAACCCTCACTTGCCCAGGGCAGCTGAGAATTTTTACCAGATGAACTAATAATAAAGAATTCTGGCTATTATTACTTTTATGGGAAGAGTTGATCAGTTAAAACAAGATCAGAAATTGGTAAGTGGTTTACATTTATTCTCATTTTTGTATAAGAAAGATGTGGACAGGAAAAATAAAAATCCTGGAGGGACCTAAAAAGAAAGAAAAGAAGATACAACTTTCCAAAAAACAAAACAAAAACCAGAATGAAGGCTACTAGAGTGCAGGATACATGTAATATTTCCGGGGCTTAGAACAGTGGAGATTCACCATATACATTCAAATGCAACAACAAAAATGGAGACAGTAGAATAAAGAAGTCGCCAAGAAACATTAGCATAGTAATGGAAAAAAAGAAAAATAAGATGAATATAGCAGCACTCACAGAAAATGTACTGGAAAAGAAAAAGCACACAGGCTCACTTATATATAAGAAAACAGTAATTGTAGGAAATATTTAGTCTGAGGGGGAAATCCAGAGAATAAGAGATGAGAAGCTACATGGATCAAAGAAGAGGACAAATAACTGGACTCAAAAATTTTAGAATGAGTAGGAAAAATAATTCCAAATGCCAATTTCTTTTGAATAATTAAGATACTAGAGAAATATCTATATGTTTGTTTTTCAATAAAAAGTCCTGTCATATAATGAGTGAGAATCAGAAATAAAATTAGGAGAAGATGTGTAATTTTTTATACTAACACAGACTCTCATATCGCTCATAAAACCTACTGTGTTCTAGTTTAAACAAATAAATAAATTAAGACAGAACAACCAGAATGGAAAATGATGAGCATGTTCATGCACTGTGAAGAATGTAACGAATGTCACTGAACAACTTGTGTAGAAATTATTGAGTGGGAACTTAAACTGCTGTGTAAGCCTTCTCCAAAAACACAATAAAATATTATTAAAAGAAAAAAAAATGTACTTCCCAGTAGCACTCAAGGCATCTAATAGGGAAAGGATACTATGGTATTGCTTTTTGAAGGACTGACTCCCACACCTAAAGCATTAAATTATTTCAGACCATTAAGATGCCCTTTTACTTCTCATGGACTCCAGACTTCCTGAAGCCATGAAGGTTGGACAAACCCCTGAAACTACGGCCCTGTGATAGTCTTTAAAACTTAAACCAAAACTCTCCCCTGAAGTCTTCTTAAAACCAAACAATGGTTTAGCTTAACTAGTAAAAAATGTCTACCTTGAGCATTATCCTCTTTGAGGAACTATCTATAGGGAATCAAATTAACAACAGCAGCTCGAAAGACTAGATAGGGACTTTAGGGGGCAGTGAATTTATGTTAATAGGGAGGAACAACTCAGAAAAGGAGGGTGAGAGTGGTTGCACAATTCAAAGAGTGTAATCAATGGCACTAATGGGTACATGTAGAGACTGTTGAATTAGTGTGTGTGTTGCTGTGTATGTTCTCAACAACAACAAAATAAGTTTAAAAAAAAAAAAAAAGATGCCCTTTTACATTAAACCTGTTGCAGTCAAGTTGATTCCTTGTCTTAGAGACCCTATAGGATAGAGTAGAACTGCCCCATAGGGTTTCCAAGGAATGGCTGGTGGTTAGCAGCTGAGCTCGTTATTGCTGCTTCACCAGGCCTCCTTCTCTGTAGTGTGCATTAGACTAAGTTATTTAATAGGAAATAGTGAGGCAACAGCTACACTGTGTTGAAAAGGTGGAGGTTGGGGGTGGGGAGCAGTCATAAGTAGTGCAAAGAAAACCTAATTCTAGAATAGTGCCTCAATTTTTTAATCTGTTATATCAGGATAATAAAATCTATCCATCTCTTGGTTTCTCACTACGAAAATCCAAGGAATTGCGACCCAGTATTGATGGCATGGAGCCCTGGTGGCACGGTGGTTAAGCATTCAGCTGTTAACCAAAAGGTTGGCAGTTCAAATTCACCAGCCACTCCTTGGAAACGCTTTGGGGCAGTTTTACTCTTTCCTATAGGGTCGCTGTGAGTCGGAATCCACTTCACGGCAATGGTTTTGGATTTTATTGATGGCATAACCCCTCTGGGCGTATTAGCAGGGGCTGCCTGGGTATGCTCCGGATCTGGTGCCTCTGGTCCTCCATTCTAATCTCTTTCTTTGCCAAGCTTCCACGTTGCTGCAGCAGGGGTCAAGGCTCTCCTGAGATGCCCTCTCTCTGCTCTCCCAAGTGGTGGAGAGCTCCCCCTTACTGCTTACCACATGGTAGATACCAGCATGTGAATTTTAATGAGATATTCTGACATTTAAGGGATATTAGGAAGAAAACATGACTCTGAGAATAACGTATAACTACTGCACAGGTCCAGACCTATCCAAGAGCCTTCCTGGGATTACTCCCAAACTCTCTTCTAGCCATCCTTCTTGCAGCTGTCTGTGTCAGTTGAGTCCTCTAGGAAGAAGATGTGGAGATGGGGTTAGGAGTGCAAAAAGTTCATTGGGAATAAAACCAATTGCTGTTGAGTCAATTCCGACTCATGGTGACCCCATGTCTGTCAGAGTGGAACTTTGCTTCATAGAGTTGTTGATGACTGATTTTTTTCAGAAGTAGCTCACTAGGCCTTTCTTCCAAGGTGCCTCTGGGTGTACTCAAATCCAGGGAATGAGACCTGGGAAAAGAAAAGAGAGGAAGTGGGGTTGGGTTGAAGAGCCATCAGATTGAGATGCAAATCTGGCAAAGTCTTTCCAGTCCAACGGGAGCTCAGAGCAAAGTTAGCCTTGAGGGGAGTCCAACTTTGGGCAGAAACCACTGTCTTGCTTAATCCTTGGCAGGTCCACCTCCAAAAGTGCATGATCATGGCTCAAAAGCTGAGGGTGACTTGAAGGAGCTAACAGCTGGAAGCTAAATATACTCAGCTCATACTCACTCCTGCTCACACAGTTGGGCAATGAGTCTTTCTTGAAGGGGGTTCTGAATGATGCACATTCCCTTGTCTGCCACAAGGCTTAGCACCTCCAGGCACCCACTCCAAGATCATCAGAAATGCTTCAGCATTACCTTGCCTCTATTCTAGCCAAACTGACCTCTGGTCCCAGAGAAAGGAAAAGTCTGATGCCTGCTTCCCATGCCTCTCCCCCATATGACCGATATGCGGATGTCCATTTCCCTCAGAGGAAACCCTATTGCCACCCACAAGGATGTTGCCTGGCCTACAGCCCTAATAAGACAATCACACAAAAGTCTGATATCAATATATTTTCCAAATATGGGGCATATCAACAACTAATCCAAAAGGCATGTTGCCAAACTTAGTAAAGTTCCTTATCAGTCTCTTTTCTTCAGGAAGGTAACAATCTTTAGAATCCAGTTGTACCCAGCAGCACCCTATTGAAAGAACAATATAAGTGAAAGTGCTTTGAGATGCATTTTCTGTGTAAATGCAGGACATTATCATTATCTATGTAATGCCAGGAAACCCTGGTGGCTTAGTGGTTAAGTGCTATGGCTGCTAACCAAAAAGTGAGCAGTTCGAATCCACCAGGCATTCCTTGGAAACCCTATGGGGCAGTTCTACTCTGTCCTATAGGGTTGCTATGAGTCAGGATTGACTCGACAGCAAGGGGTTTTGGGTTTGTGTGTGTGTGTATGTGTGTGTGTAATGCCAAATATTTATGGATGTATGAAAAAATGCTTGACTGGATTTCTCACTTTCCTTTTAAATATAACTATCATATACTTTCAAATAGTGAGTATTCCACAGGAACAAGCCAAAGTTTATGTACAGTTACAGCATTTTCTGATTGTTCCCCCGAGTAGTACATCTTTAATATGGATAATCAAAAACTCAAATATAGATTATTTTCCAAAAGGCTATTGTAAAACATTTGCTTGGAACTCAAGACATATTTCCTGTTGAAAGAGTAGCCTGTTAAAAACCCATTGCCACTGAGTCAATTCCAACTCATAGTGACCCTACAGGACAGAGTAGAATGGTCCCATAGAGTTCCCAAGGAGCAGCTGGGGGATTCAAACTGCCAACCTCTTGGTTAGCAGCTGAACGCTTAACCACTGGGCAACCAGGGCTCTAAACAATGCTATAGATGGTATTTACTTTCTTGGCTGAACTGTCAAAAGGCAAAGAATCTGGAATTATATGGAATTACTTTTCTTCTATTATAAAATACATTTAGAGATATTGTGCGTACCAAAACATTTTTAAATAGAAAAATGACTCACCACACATCCAATACAATTCAACACGACTATTTAAAATATTAAAAATGGCCCCCAAATGGAAACAAGAACTGTTTAAATAAATAAATAAAAGGAGGAGGCCAGGGGCTTAGAGGGTGGACTTGAGAAGGCTAGACAAGTCCACCTCCCCCCCCATCCTTACCAATTTCTGTTCTTCTGGACTTTCATTGTTCCTTATTTTTCCAGTCCCTCTCCATTGCCTTATGAACACAAACTCAGGCAGGTAGGAGTGGTGGGAAGAGCAAAGAAGCAATGGAAATTTCCCTTCTTTCTTTCTTCCCTCTCTTCCCTTCCTCCAGTTGCATCTCTCACCTCCATTTTTTCCTCCTCATTCCCCTCCATCCTCTAATTCTTCTCTCAAAAGCCTTTTTTATTCTTCTTCCTGGAGCCATGTCAACCCCAGGCCTCCCCCACCCCCCACTTAGCATCATTCCCTATGTCATGTTTCCATCTTTAAATTCTTCTCCAGTGTATCCTCTTTCTCCATCCCATGGCCATTGCCTGGATTCAGGGCCTCTCACCATTTCTCATTTGCAACCCAAACGATTCTCCCCACCTCTACTCTTATATCCTCCCATTGATTCTCCATTCTGTAGCCAATGGCACATTTAATGACATTATTCTCCTGCTTACAGCGAGTTGCCCTCAAGTCAACCCCGACTCATGGCAACCCCATGTGTGTCAGAGTAGAGCTGTGCTCCATAGAGTTTTCAATGGCTGATTTTTTTGGAAGTAGATCACCAGGCCTTTCTTCCAAGGTACCTCTGGATGAACTCAAACTACCAAACTTTCATTTAGCAGATGAGCGTGTTAACCGTGTGCACCACTCAGAGACTCCACTTTCCAGCTTAAGGATCCCAGTACTTTGAGATCAAATCTAAGCTCTTTGTCTTGGGCTCCTGCCTACTTCCTGAAGCTCATCTCCATGTCGTCCCTCCATACCTTTCATCTGATTGATTCCTTCCTTCACCCTCAGCCTCGGTTGGGCAGCCCTTCAGGCTCCCTGCACACTCAGTGCATACCTCTAACGTATCAATTAATTACTGCCTTCTGTAGGGTTGCTATGAGTCGGAATCGACTGGACTGCAGTGGGTTTGGTTTTGGTTTTTTGGTTTCTCCCACTAGATGGGAGCCACCTTGAGGCGGACACCATTTGTAATATGTTGCTATTAGTTGCCGTTGAGTCAATTCCGACTCCAAGTGTGTGGGGTAGAATTGCTCCATAGGGTTTTTAAGGCTATGAACTTTTGGAAGCAGATCGTCAGGTCTGTTACCCGAGGTGCCTCTGGGTAGGTTGAAATTACCAATCTTTCAGCTAGTAGTCAAGTGCTCAAGACTTTGCGCCACCCAGGGACTCCTCATCTGTAGTATAAACCCCTTGCCATCGAGTCAGTTCTGACCCACAGAGACTCTATAGGACAGGGCAGAACTGCCCCATAAGGTTTCCAAGGCTGTAATCTTTATGGGAACAGACTGTCACATCTTTTTCCCTTGGAGCCCGCTAACCTTTTGGTTAGCAACTGAGTGCTTAACCACTGCTCCACTAGGGCTCCTTATCTGTAGTACAGTGTTATAGAATTAAGTCCACTCCGTTGGCAGTTTCTGACCCAGTGACAAATAAAGAGAGGCCCTGGGACATGGTGAGTACTGACCAGCAATGACAAAGGGTAAGAAGCAGCAGTATATGTGAGAGATGTGTCACTCTGGATGGCAAAGGACCTTCATTAGCATGAGGGAAGGGGACCCTGAGGGGAAGAGGGCAACTCTCAGCAGCTGATGGCGAGAGAGGGTCACCCTTACAGCAGCCCTGCTGGTGCACATACAAGGAACTTGGGCTAAATAGGGCACAGATAAGCCAGGAACTTCCTGTACCTTTATTTTAATGTATCACAACCTAAACAAAAGCAAATATTAAAAATCAGTGTCCTGGCCCTAATGCCTTAGGCTTGCTTATAAGCACCTATGAAAACAAGTGCTAAATATATATCTTGTTTAAAACAAACAAACAAAAAACCATTGCAATGCAAATCTTGTGAGAGAAACTTCTTAGGATACCTTGCTAAATCAAATACATAATATAAATAAAATTATGGAACAAGCACTGCACCATCGTGCTTAACAAGGAGTATTAGTTAAGACTCCCTTTTGCACTGGAGACCTCTTTCAATCCACAAAGCTTCATTCCTTCCAGGCAAATCTTGCCCTTAAAAAATAACACCTTTGACAAGAGCTGCAAAATTAGCCCCAGATTCTCGGTAACACTTATGCCTGCCTAAGAATTTTTTTCCTTAGGAGTTGGGGGTGACCATGCGTTAACTATGTCAGGCCACTAGGGAAACACTAATTTACTAATTCTGGAAGGGAAAGTCTTTTTTGCTTTTTTCCCTCTAAACCTGCTGACCCACAGAAAGAACAACAACAAAAAATCAATTAAGGGCTACATAAATATGTAATTTAATATAGGTTTCAAAAAGAGAAATAGAAAATGTTCCATTTTGTACTTTAGTACAATGAATATTTAATAAATACAGCAAGGAAGACTTTTGTTCTTTCTTTTGGTGGTGAGAATGGCAGAGGATAAGGAAGAATGAGGAAAGGAATAGACCGAGGGAGAACAATTCAGAGACGAATAGCCACAGGGAATTTAATAATCAAATTGGAAGCTGGAGAAAGACAAAAGCAGAGCCCAAAAGTGTCAAGCTTTGGTGGTTCGCTGTCTTGGTTATCTAGTGCCGTTATAACAGAAATACCACAAGTGGATGACTTTAACAAAGAGAAATTTATTTTCTCACAGTCTAGTAGGTTACAAGTTCAAATTCAGGGCTTCAGCTCCAGGGGAAGGCTCTCTCTCTCTGTTGGTTCTAGAGGAAGGTCCTTGTCCTCTCCTCAATCTTTCCCTGGTTGAGGAGCTTCTCAGGCACAGGGACCCCAGGTCCAAAGGACATGCTGTGCTCCTGGTGCTGCTTTCTTTGTGGTATGAGGTCCCCCTGTCTCTCTGCTCACTTCTCTCTTATATATCTCAAGAGATTGCCTCAAGACACAATCCAGTCTTGTAGATTGAGTCCTGCCTCATTAACATAACTGCCGCCCATTCTCCCTCATTAACATCATAGAGGCAGGATTTACAACATATAGGAAAATCACACAAAAGGGGAATCATGGCCTAGCCGAATTGAAACACACATTTTGGGGGGAACATAATTCAATCCATGACAGTGACTAAATGTGATGTGAGAGAAGAGAAAGGTGTTGAGAATGAAGCAGAAGATTCAAATATCAGTAGATGATGGTGGTGCTAACTCAGATGAAAAGCACTGAGAGAAGAACAAGGGACAAAGGAAGAGAGAATACTGGGCTCCGTTTTGAATATGCTGTGTTTGAGGGACCTGCAAGACAGCCCCGTGGAGGGAGAGTTGAAAATACAAGACTCACACCTAGGGACTTAAATTTGGAGGTCATCTCCTTAGCTATGGCAACTAAAGCTTTGTGAGTGAAAGGAAGTAAGTGTAAGGTGAAGTGCAAAGAAAGAAGAGGCCAAAAGTGAATGCTGGAGAATGACTTCATTAAAGCATTGCAAGAAGTTTTTAGTAAAACAATGCTTCATTATTTTGCAATATTTTGGTTTGACGTTTTGCGATACATTGATGCGAGGGTCTGTTTCTAATTTGATTTATAGCCCTCTGTTGTTGTTTTAATAGCAAACATATCTGACAAAAATGCACAGAATCAAATAGAAGGAGTGCATCACTGGCTGCACTATGAAACCATACTTGTTTTTCAATCCTATACATCAACTATGCAGAAGTTTTTGTTGAAATTCAACTGGTCAATTTCTGTCTTCCCTGATATCAATCAGTTGTTCTTGCAAATTAATTGGAAGGAGTTCTATTTTTATATTTTTAGCAAATGGGTTCAAAGCCCACTGTAACTCTCATCTGCATAACTTTTAAATTGGTTGGAAAATAATATTTCCAGGATTTTTAGATGTGTAGATATGAACGTTTTAGTAGATGTTGTGTTTACATTATCAGGCATCAAAATCACGTAACAGTGGGAAATATTGCCAAACTTCTGTTTTCAAAAATGCTCTCTCCATAATACAAGGTTCTTTTTGAAAGTAAGCAATTCTCACTCACGAGCTGACTTCATATTTGATTAGATGAGTTTCCGCTCAGACTGACAGAAGAGCATTTACTCGAAGATCGAATCTGCCATTTCATCTCCCTTGGCTTGCACTCCTGGTATCATCTTCAATCTGTAGCTTCTTTGCAGTGATTTTTAAAACCATTTGTCCAGTTTGCGCAGGTTAGTTTATTTAAAGCTAGATATAATCCGTAACTCCATGTAAACAGCAGTGTGTGGCAATATGCTGAAAGCCAGTGAATGAAGGAGACTACAAAAGGTCACCTTCCTCGTTATGGATTTCTCAGTCTTCGCCCAGAATGCTTCACATGCTTGACAAGACGCAGAAGGAGCAGCTTCTCAATGCTGGTGAGGTAGAATTTGGAGTTTAGGTCCTGTTAAATTAGGGGGCTTGGTAAACCTGTCTATATTTTCCATGTAAACGCCAGAAGAACAAATTTAGGAATAAAATCCATATCTGGTACAAATGGCTATGCTCTAGAACTAAAAGATGAAGTGAAATATATCTGCTATAACACAGCCTAAAACAAACAAACAAAAAAAGCATCTACAAAACCAAGGTGGTCCACCAGTGATTTAACTGCCTGCCAGGACAAAACTAAATATTCTTCAGAGGAAGATAAGAGAATCCAAAATATCTACAATATATCTATAATACCCAGCATCCCATAAAAAATTACTAAATGTGTGAAGAAGCGAGAAAATGTGACCGATTGTCAAAAGAAAAACAGTCAATAGAAATAGACCTATGTTGGAATTCTTAAATTCTTTAAAATAATTTTAATAAATATGTTAAAGAATATATAAGAAAAGATGGTTATAATGAGTGAAAAAATGGAAAATTTTAGGGATAATATGGAAATATAGTGTCTGAAATTTAAAATTCATTGAATATGGCAACGTTGCTTTTTGAGATACTGATAATGTATTTATAACGTACCATAGTTTGCTGGGTTCTTCCTTCATTGTTGGGGCTTGTTGTGGATTGAATTGTGCTCCCCAAACTGGTATGTACTTGAAAAAGTTACCTTGTTTGGAATTAAGGTATTTGAATATGTTATCAGTTAACATGAAGCCATACTGGAGTAGAGTAGGGAGGGTCCTAATGCCATGTGAGTGGTGTCCTTTTTAAAAGAGGAGAAGGACAGAGATGGAGGAAAACAGCCAAGTGACCATGAAATTATGCTGCATCCACAAGCCAAGGATCACCTGTGGCTACAAGAAGCTGTGAAAGAAAGTATCTTCCCAAGAGCCTTTGGAAAAAAATGTGGCCCTACAGACCACTAGCTCTAGAACAGAAACCCTGGTGGCGTAGTGGTTAAGTGCTATAGCTGTTAACCAAAAGGTTGGCAGTTCAAAACCACCAGCTGCTCCTTGGAAACTCTATGGGGCAGTTCTACCCTGTCCTATAGGGTCGCTATGAGTAGGAATCAACTTGATGGCAACAGGTCAATGGGTTTAGCTCCAGAACTGTGTAACAATAAACGTCTGTTGTTTGAAGACCACCACCCTAAAAAAATGTAGTATCATGCAAAAAAAAAAATTTTTTCAGGGTAGGCTTATTGACATATTGGACACAATACACGGAAGGATCAGTGGCTTTGAAGAGAGGTCAGTAAAAAGTATCCAAACTAAGCACAGAAAAAAATTAAAATAAAAATGTACAGAAACTCATGAACAATGGGATCTTATCAAGCAGTTTAATATAGAAATATAAACATAATATATAAAGTTCAGCAAATCTCTAGCAGGATAAATGCAAAGAAATTTATTCCTAGGAACATTACAGTCAAACTGCTGAAAGACAAAAATAAAAAGATAAAGGGATAAAATTTTAAAGCAGTCAAAAGGAAAAAGACGTATTACACACACATACACACACACACCCTAGAATGATGTTAAAAACAATGGTAAACTTCTCATCAGAACCAACAGAGGCCAGAAAACAGCAGAATGACACCTTTAAAGTATAAAAGGAAAAACAAGCATACAAACTTTTAGCTAGAGTTCTAAATCCAGTGAAAATATCTTCCAGTTATAAGGAAGAGATTTAAACATTTTCGGATATATAAAAACTGAGAGGCTTATTGCCAGCAGACTTGTAGTATAAGAAATGCTAAATGAAGTTCCTCAAGCTGAAGTGAAATGTTACCAGATGGAAATCACATCTACAGGATGGAATGGAACATACTGAAAATGGTAAACATGTGGGTAAATATAAACGATTATTTTTATTTATTTCTTAAACTCTTCAAGCAAAAGGGGTGTGTGCTGGATTGTATTTGGTCAACATGGTACCACCACTCCCACGTGAAGCTACATTTCCTGGAGTCCCCTTCTCTGTGTGGTTCTATGCTAGAGACACACAAGAAAAGAATTTTCCTGAGATCTGGAAGGTATAAATAAAGCAGGCCATCACTCTTGAAAGGCTGTGGTGGTCAGATATGTTGACAGGTGCAGAGATAACTGGCAAGTTTCAGTTTGTCCTCATTCTCCTGTTCTGTGTCCAGCTCATCTACCCAATTGCTGGCCCTCCTGACCGACACTGGCCCCAACTCCAGCACCAAGCACTTGACTGTAGGCTCAACAGAGGCAGCAGCTGCCACAGAGGTGGTAATTTCTATAGAAGATCTTTTCACGAAATCCCTCTCTGTGGTCTCACTTTGCAAAGTGATCAGAAATGCATGGCTTTTCCGATTTTTCCGGAAGCTCCATCTTGTCCACCCACACCAGTGCTTTAGACAGACATGCTTAGTGCCTATTCTCTGATCCTCCAAACTCTCCCAACCAAAAGTTCAGCAGTTTGGATCCATCAGCCACTACTCCGAATCCCTATGGGGGCTGAATCAGAATCGACTTGACGGCAACAGGTTTGGGTTTTGTTTTGTTTTTAGATGCCTTTGGTTATAATTCCATTTGGGAATGGACTGTCTTCATTATGTTAATGATTAGTGTAGGATGTATGTTGAATCAATCTCTTTTGAGATATAAAAGAGATTAAACAAGCAAGCAAGCTAGCAGAAATGGGGTAAGATAGATGCCAAAACACATGGAGATCTCCAAGGAACCAGGAAGCAGAAGCTGAAAAGACAAGGGCCTGCCTCCAGAGCTGATGGAGAGAGAAAGCCTTCCCCTAGAGCCAGAGCTCTGAATTCGGACTTCTAGCCTCCTAAGCTGTGAGAAAATAGATTTCTGTTTGTTAAACCCATCCATTTATGGAATTTCTGTTATTGCAGCACTAAATAACTAAGGCAGGCTGAACTGGGAGCAAGCTGGATTCTTATCAATAATAAAACGCATGCATCTTCCTGTAGGGCACATTTTCCTGTATGTGGGAGGGAGCCAGCCTGGAGCTGTTTAAAAGCAGAGCTGCCTAGAAGGCCAAAAGGATCCCATATAGAGAGTATGTGGGGGTGGAATCCAATCCCAGAAGCTGAGATGAGACATTAAGTGGTCAGTTAGAAGGGAGGCTTTGGCATGGCTGAAGTCAAGAAATTTACAGTTAGAAGTCCCCAGCAAGAAGATCTTAAAATGTACCTGCAGAACCACTCATGAGACCTAGAGCCAGCAATTTGCCTCTATCAAGTCCAGATGGAAGCAACACCAGTTACAACTGCACCCTCCCTGTAAATCTGCATTCTTTCCCTCCTAATCCACTCTCTCCTGGGCTAATGAGTCAGTAGACCAAGGTGGACCAAGGACAGACGAGCCTGCCTGAAGGATGTCTGAGCTGGGGGAGAGAAGATTTCACTTAAAAACATTTTGGAGTTTGGATTATTATCTCCTGTAATTACCGTAATGAGACAGATCCTGTGACTGAAAGGGACAGGAAAACCCATGCCTGAGATTTCTTTCATGGGCAGGGAAGAATTAGGCTGCAGAGCAGATACAAAGGGACAGTGTATTGGTCAGGGTCCAATACGGAAAATAAATATTCTACATATTTAAACCAGAGGCGCTTTATCAGGGAATTGGTAACATACGTGACAGAGTTACTGAGAAGCCAAAGAGATAACAGTCGGGCAACCCAGAACTACCCTCTCCCCACCTAGCCTAGAGGGACAAAAAGAAAAAATGATGTTACTAGAGCCTGGTATGAACTGGAGCAGCCACAGTGGACTTGTCTTCTAGAATCTTGAACAGTGCAGGACATGCGCCTATTTCTGGAGAACATGCCTGAGGCGGAGAGAGCAGGAAGAAATACCCCAGATCATCCGTTTATCCAGGTGTCACTGTTCCACTAATGCTGTATATTGGTTCAGTCCAGCCCGAGTCGATTAGTAGCCTGGGAAATATGGCCTGAAGTGGTCAAGCCACTAAGAAATAGAGCAAATCTGGGAAACGCAAGTGTGGGTTTGAAACTAAAAGGACCAAGAACTGACACAGACAATGTGAGTAAAAATAAAGTTGTTAATAACTGTACTATATGCAGTCTAGTTCAAAACATGAAAACGTATATTGTTGCTCTCTGTGGTAGGCAGAATACTTCCCTCCCAAAGATGTACATGTCCTAATTCCCAGAACCTTAGATGGCCAAAAGGATTTTACAGATGTAATACGGGTTATGGACCTTAAGGTGAGGCAGTTACCTTAGATTATCTTAAAAAAAAAAAAAACAAAAAAAAAACCCTTTGCCGTCGAATTGATTCTGACTCATGGCTACCCTGTAGGACAGAGTAGAACCGCCCTATAGGGTTTCCAAGGAGAGCCTGGTGGATTCAAACTGCTGACATTTTGGTTACCAGCCAAGCTATTGACCACTGCCCCACCAGGGTTCCTAGGTAGGCTCAATCTAATCACATGAATCCTTAAAACTGGCAAGCCTTTCTGGCAGCAGTCAGAGAGACAGAAATGAAACAGAAAAAAGAGGAGGGATTCAAAACATGAATGGATTTGCGGGTGGAGGAAGGGGGCCGTGAGCCAAGGAATGCAGGCAGCCTTGAGAAGCTGGGAGTGGCTCTCAGCTGATGGCCAGTAAAGAAACAGGGATCGGGAGTTGAGCCCAAGGTGGCTGCTTAGTCAGACACACCATAACGTCACCCTACAACAAAGACTTACGAAACCAATTGAAACAGATACAGATGACTATCCTGGAATCCTGATAATCAAACGGAAGAATGAAGAATTAGAGCACTGAGTGGAAGGAGGGATTAAGTGAAAACAGCAGACGAGGAGATTTATGGATCATTGGTACCTGGCCAGCTAGCCTGGCACAGTATAGCCATCTTGAGGCAAGGCAGGCAGTGTCCCTGGGTGAGGAGCACAGGAAGGCAACTCCGTGTAATTCACAACAGAAAATACAGATACTGTGTAAAAAAAAGAAAAAAACAACCTGGAATGAAACAAGGTGAGCAGGACTCGAACAAGATCTAAAAAGGGAAAGAGTGGGAAGGTGGATGAGAGCTCCAGTGATCAAGGTGACCACAGAGCAGGGAGGGAGCCAGGGACGGGACTATCACCAGTGGTCGTGCCTGATCATTTGGACAGGAAACCCTCACTGAATAGTAAAACCATAGACTAACAACTAGAGATCCCACACCCAGCCAGCTTCCATGTAGCTCTCCCTATCTCCTATTTAATCAGGCCTAGCCCCAAGTGCCTGGTGCAGGCTGACAGGAACACTCCCACATCCACACCCAGCAACAGTCAAGCCAGTTCACTGTGCCCCTGCCAGGTGACCAGTGGCTCGTTCCCATAGCTCCCACCTTGTGACCACCAACACGCTCCCATGCCTCCCACCCAATGACCTGAGGCACATTGTCATGCTACCGAATTGGTGACTGGCAGCACACTCCCATACCCCCTGCCCAGCAACCAATGCCCACTACATGGTGACCAGTAGGTGGGCTTAATGTGCCTACTGCCTGACGACTGACCAGGCAGGCACATCCCCTTACCAGCAATTGCCTGGTGCATCCCGACAGGCGCCACCCACAGCCCTGCCCAATGACAAGCAGGTGATCCCTGTGCTTTCACCCAATGACTTCCCAGCTGCGACGTCACTCATCCAACACCCAGATGGGTCCCACAGGCAGATCTCACGTGCACAGAGACCCCTCAACCTCCCCCCACCTACTGAGATGCCAATTCATTTTTGCACAGAGGGCCTATCCCATCCATTTGGGTAGCACTGCCTCCCTATGGCTACGTCTGTCCTACCCTGCTTTCCAGCAGCCACACTGGTAGCACAAATCTGGAAGGACTGTATGGTCCCACAAGAGCTGTGGAGGTACACTCACCACCCAACACTTGCCACCTTATATAAGGGAAAGGACTTGCTCTCACACAGCCACTCAATCCTGTAAAATCCTGTAAGATAGATATACCTAAGGACAGAGGACCCACATATAGGTGTGACCCACCTTGGTGAGAGGAGATCACACCCAGCCAACCACTAAAGTCATACATAGATTGGTACCACAAAACAACAACAATTAAAATAATACAAAGGAAGAAAGGCATTCTAAAGACAGAGAAGAAACAAAGCTCCTGATATACCAAAACAAAGCATAACAAAAAATCAGGACAAAACAAACACACAATCAATAAAGAAATATATAAATGAATCAAACAATACCTTAATGCCTCAGAGACAACAGAAATAACAAATTATATGAAGAAACACAAAATGGCTCAAGCAAGTGAGCAAAATAAAGGAACAGAAAACCTTCCTGAGGAAGAGCTGATAATAGAAATACCTGATAAGGAATGTAAAAGATTTATATTTAGGCTCCTCAAAGAGATCAAAGAAAACACAGAAAAAAACCTAGAATAATTTGGGAAAACAACACAAAGCAAAATGACAAATTCAATAGACAAATAGAAATCATACAAAAGCAACAACTAGAAATTCAGAAGATTAACAATAAAAATATCAGAAATAAACAACTCAATGAAAGGGCACAGAGGTAGAATTGAATCCATGGAAGAATCAGTGACATAGAGGACAAATCCCTTGATACTAATTTTTTTGAGGAACAATCAGAAAAAAATATTGAAGAAAAATTAAGTAAGTCTAAGGGTTATATGAGACATCGTTAACAGGAATAATTTACACGTAGTGGCAATTCCAGAAGGGGAGGACAGAAAAAAAAAGTACAGAGAGAATTTCTAGAGATATAATGGCAGAAAACTTCCCAAATATCATGAAAGATGAGGTTTTCATTCAGGAAGTTCAACAACCCCACACAAGATAGACCCTGTCTTGGATATCTAGTGCTGCTATAACAGAAATACCACAAGTGGATGACTTTAACAAAGAGAAATTTATCCTTTCACCCAGGAGCCTAGAAGTCAGAAATTCAGGGTGCTAGCACTAAGGGAAGGCCTTCTCTCTCTGTTGGCTCCAGAAGAAGGTCCTTGTCATCAATTTTCCTCTGGTCTAGGAGCTTCTCGGAGCAGGAACCCTGGGTGCAAAGGACGCATTCTACTCACTTCTCTCTTTTATATCTCAAAAGAGATTGACTTAAGACAAAATCTAATCTTGTAGATTGAGTCCTGCCTCTTTAACATAACTGCCTCTAATCCTACCTCATTAACATCATAGAGGTAGGATTTACAACACATAGGAAAATCAAATCAGATGACAAAATAGTGGACAATCACACAATACTGGGAATCATAGCCTAGCCAAGTTGACACATATTTTTGGGTGACATAATTCAATCCATGACAGATCCCAAAAGAAATTCACCAAGGCATATCATAATCAAACTTTCCAAAACCAAAGACAAAGAATTTTGAGAGCATCTTGCGAAAAGTGAAGTATCTCTTATGAAGGGCATCAGTAAGACTAAGTGCTGATTTCTCGTCAGAAACCATGCAGACAAGAAGGCAATAGGATGGCATATACAAAGTCCTAAAAGAAAAAAATTGCCAATGGAGAATCATATATCCAGCAAAATTGTCTTTTAAAAATGAGGGCAAAACTAGGGCATTCCCAGATAAGCAGAAATTAAGAAGATCTGTAACCACCAGACCAGCCTTATAAGAGATATTAAAGGGAGTCCTTCAGACAAAGAACCAACAACACCAGTCAACAACCTGAGATAAAGACACACAACAGCACCATCCAGGAACCAAGACAGGTAAAGACTCCACAAAAGAAAAATAAGGCTGCAAAACTGAACACAGAGAACCAGAGATGTTAAACTATAAACAATGACAACTTCAAAACAAAAGGGGGAATAAATGGTGTAGTTATAGAGAACTCCCATATAGAGAGGAAGTCAAGGTGATTTCAAGATGCAACAGACGGTTTTAGCACAGGAGGATAAAGGTAAACTCCAGGGTAACCACGAAGAAAATTAACAAATCTACTCACAAATATGAAGAAGAAGAAAACAAAAAATTCTCACTAAACACAAAAACAACAATAACAAATGGTAGGAAAATAAATCCATATACAAAAAAAAAATCTCAGCACAGAAAATTAAGAGGAACAAAGAAACTGTTAACACTACACACACACACACACAACTATAACAAAAATGGCAGCAGTGTATTCATACCCATTGATAATCACACTGAATGTAAATGGATTATATGTACCAGACAAGAGGCAGAGAGTTACAGAATGGATTTAAAAGAAAAAAAAAAAAAAAGACCCATCAATATGTTGTCTGAAAGGCACACATCTTAGAAACAAAGACATAAGTAGATTCAAAATCAAAGGATGGAAAAAATACACCAGTCAAACAGTAACCAAAAGAGATCAGGAGTGGCAATATTAATTCCTGACAAAATAGACTTTAAACCAAAATTCTTTATCAAAGACAAAGAAGTGCATTATATAATGATTAAGGATCAATTCACCAAGAAGACATAACAATATTAAATATTTACGCACCCAATGCCAGAGCTCCAAAATATGTAAAACCAACTGTAACAGAATTGAAAAGAGAAGTAAACAGTTCTGCAGTAACAGTACCAAAACCAAACACAAACCCAGTGCCGTCAAGTCGACTCCGACTCATTGCAACCCTATAGGACAGAGTAGAACTGCCCCGTAGAGTTTCCAAGGAGCACCTGGCAGATTCAAACTGCCGACCCTCTGGTTGGCAGCTGTAGCACTTAACCACTACACCACCAGGGTTTCCACAGTAACAGTAGGAGACTTTAACACAGCACTTTCAATGACAGAACAACTAAAAAGAAAATCAACAAAGATATAAATAACACTATTAATCAACTCTACCTCATAAATATATATAGAACACACTACCCAACAGCAGCTCAATACATATTTCTTTTCAATGCACATGGAACAATCTCTAGAATAGACCATATCTTAAGCCAAAAAGCAAGCCTCAGTAAATTTAAAAACATTGAAATTATACGAGCATCTTCTATAAACATAATGCTATAAAACTAAAAATCAGTAACAGGAAGAGCAAGGAAAATAAACAAAATGGAAACTAAACAACACAAACTAAAAAACTACTGAGTAACAAAAGAAATAAAAAATTAAATTAAAAAATTCTTAGAATCAAATGAGAATGAAAATACAACATACTAAAACCTTTGGGACACAGCAAAACAGTGCTCAGAGGGAAATTTATAGCAATAAATGCATGTATTAAAAAAGAAGAAAGGTACGGAACCAATAATTCCACCTGACAACTCAAACAAATAGAAAAGGAAAAGCAAAAGAAGATCAAAGCTACCAGAAGAATAGAAATAATAAAGATTAGAGCAGAAATAAATGAACTAGAAAACAGAAAAACAATAAAAAGAATCAACAAGACTAGTAGTTGACTCTTTAAGAGGATCGATCAAATTGACAAACCACTGGTCAAACTGACAAAGAAAAAGAATGAGAAGACGCAAATAACCAAAATAAGAAATGAAATGGGTGACATTACAACAGATCCAACTCAGATAAAGAGGATCATAACAGAATATTATGAAAAATTGTACTCCAACAAATTAGAAAACCTAGAAGAAATGGGCAAATTTCTAGAAACACACTACCTACCTAAGCTAATAAGAATAGAGGTGAGGTAGAAAATCTAAATAGACCCATAACTAGAGAAGATATGAAAGGTATCATCAAAAAGTACCCCCGCACCAAAAAAAAAAAAATTCTGACCTACATGGCTTCAGTGGGGGAATTACACCAAACATTCAGAGAAGAGTTGACACCAATTCTACTCAGTCTTCCAGAAATAGAAAAGGAATAAATATTCCCTAATTCATTCTATGAAGCCAGCATAAGCCTGATACCAAAGCTAGGTAAAAATATCACACACACAAAAAAAACTACAGACCAAAATCCTTCATGAATATAGATGCAAAAATTCTCAGCAAAATTCTAGCCAACAGAATTCAACAGCATGTCAAGTAAAACATCATGATCAGGTGGGATTTATACCAGGTGTGCAAGGGTGGTTCAATATTGGAAAATCAATGTAATTCACCATAAACAAAACAAAGGAAAAGACTCATGTATGCAGAAAATATATTTGATAAAATCCAAAGCCTTTTCCTGATAAAAATGCTCAGTAAAATAGGGAGAGAAGAGAAATTCCTTAACATAATTAAAAGCATATATGCACAACCAACTACCAACATTATTCTCACTGGAGAAAGGCTGAGAGCTTCCCCCTGAGAATGAGAAGGAGACAAGGATGCCCATTTTCACCACTCTCATCAATATTGTACTGGAAATCCTAGCCAAAGCACTAAGGCAAGAAAGGGAAATAAAGGACATCCAAATTGGAAAGGAAGAAGTAAAACTATTCCTATTCACAGGTGACATGATCCTATACATAGAAAACCATAGAGATTCCACATGAAAGCTATTGGTTTTAATAGAAGGATTCACAAGTGGCGGGGTACAACATCAAAACACAAAAATCAGTTGGATTCCTCTACACTAACAAGATCTCTGAAAAGGAAATCAAGAAAAAAAAAATACCTTTCACAATAGCCCCCCAAAGGGTAACAGACCTAGAAATAAACCTCACCAGGGATATAAAAGACCTATACAAGGAAAGCTATGAAATATTACTGCAAGAAACTAAAAGAGACCTACATAGATGAAAGAAAATTCCATGCTCATGGATTGGAAGATTTAACATTGTGAAAATATCAATACTATCCGAAGCAACCTATAGATATAATGCAATTCTGATCCAAATCCCAACAACATTCTTTACTGAAATGGAAAAACATACTGCCAACTTTATACAGAAAGGAAGGAGGTCCCGAATAACCAAGGCAATATTAAAGAAGAACAAAGTAGGAGGCCTTATACTTCCTATCTTGAAACATACTATACAGCTACAGTCATCAAAATAGCCTGGTACAGATACAATGACAGACACATAGACCAATGGAATAGAATTGAGAACCGAGAAGTAAATCCATCCATCAATGGACAGCTGATTTTTTACAAGGGGCCAAAGTCCATCCAATGGGAAAGAAACAGTCTGGCAAAACTAGGTATCTATTTGCAGAAAAATGAAACAGGATCTATACCTCATATCATCCACAAAAACTAACTCAAAATGAATCAAAGACCTAAATGTTAAAGCTAAAACTAGAATGTTCCTGGAAGATAACAAAGGGACAAAATTATGGGAACTAATTTTTTGCAGAAAAAGACTATCAAACACAATTACAAATGCATGAACAACAGAAGACAAATTAGATAACTGGGACCTCCTGAAAATTAAATATTTATGCTCATCAAAAGACTTTATCAAAAGAGTAAAAAGAGAACCTACAGACTGGGAAAAAAATATTTGGGAACGACATATCTGATAAAAGACTAATCTCCAAAATATATAGAAACCAACAACTCAACAAAAAAAGACACATAACCCAATCAAAAAATGGGCAGAAGACATGAACAGACTTTTCACCAAAATGGACATTCAGGGGCTAACACATGAAAAAATGTTTGCAATCATTAGCTACACAACCCCTTGCTGTCGAGTCAATTCCTACTTATAGTGAATCTATGGGACAGAGTAGAACTGCCCTATAGCATTTCCAAGGCTGTAAATCTTTACAGAAGCAGACTTACCACATCTTTCTCCTGTGGAAAGGCTGGTGGATTTGAACCACCCACTTTTTGGTCAGCAGTCAAGCATTTCACCACTGTGCCACCAGGGCTCCACCAGAGAAAGATGTGGCAGTTTGCTTCTGTAAAGATTTACAACCTTGAAAACCCTATGGGGCAGTTCTGCTCTGTCCTATACGGTTACTGTGAGTCGGAATCAACTTGACAGCAATGAACATTACCTATTAGACAGATGCAAATCAAAGTTACATTGAGATACCAATCTCAAGCTTACAAAACTGGCAATGATCAAGGAAAAAGAAAACGACAAGTGCTGGTGAGGTTGTGGGGAGATTGGAACTCATACACTGCTGGTGGGATTGTAAAATGGTACAGCTACCATAGAGGACAGTATGGCACTTTGTCAAAAAGCTAAAATAGAAATACCTGATGATCCAGCAATCCCATTCTAGGTATATACCTTAGAGATCTAATAGCCGTGACAGGAATAGACGTATGAATACCTATGTTCATCGCAGCACTATTCACAATAGCAAAAAGATGGAAATAACCTAAGTGCCCATTACCAGAAGAATAGATAAACAAATTGTGGTACATGCATACAATGGTATATTATGCAGCTCAAAAAAATAATGATGAGTTCTCAAAACTTATTATAACATAGATGAATCTGGAGGATATTGTTCTGAGTGAAATAAGTCAATCACAAAAGGTCAAATATTACGTGGTCTCATTTTTTTATAAAAAGACAAGAATAGGCATACACACGGAAAGCAACATTCTTTGATGGTTACCAAGGATGGGGGGGGAGAGAGGGGACTCACTTTCTATTGCCACTCCTGCTCTTTTTTGGTAGCTGTTTGCTTGATATATTTTTTTCCATCCTTTGATTTTTAATAAATTTGTTTGTTTTTAAGGTGTGTCTCTTGTAGACAGCATATTGATGGATCTTATTTTTTATCCATTCTGTCACTGTCATGGATTGAATTGTGTCCTGCAAAAATATCTGTCAACTTGGCTAGGTCATGATTCCGTTATATGATTGTATGATTGTCTACCATTTTATCTTCGGATGTGATTTCCCTATGTGTTAAAAATCCTGTCACTATGATGGATTAGTAGCAGTTATACTAATGAAGTCTACAAGATTAGTGTCTTAAGCCAATCTCTTTTGAGATATAAAAGAGAGAAGTGAGCAGAGAGATGTGGGAACTTCATACCACCAAGACATTAGTGCCAGGAGGAGGGCGCGTCCTTTGGATCTGGGGTTCCTGTACTGAGATGCACCCAGACCAAGGGAAGACTGATGCATCACAAGGACCTTCCTCCAGAGATGACAGAGAAAGACTTCCCCTGGAGCCGACGTCCTGAATTTGTACTTGTAGCCTACTGGACTGTGAGAGAATAAGCTTCCCTTTGGTAAAGCCATCCACTTGTGGTATTTCTGTTATAGCAGCACTAGGTGACCAAGACAGTTACTCTCTGTCTCTTTATGGGTGCTTTTAGGCCATTTACATTCAGTGTAATTATTGATAGGTGTGAGTTTATTGCTGTCATTTTGTAGTGCTTTTTTTTTGTGGTGCTGATGTTTCCTTTGTTCTTCTTACTCTCCTGTGCTGAATTCCTTTTGTTTGTGGATATTTTTTTCATTTCTTTTGTTTTTGTAGATTTTGTTTTTAATGAGACTTTATGTTTTTGTTCTTTATTTCGATGAGTAGGTTTGTTAACTTTCTTTGTGGTGACCTTGAAATTTATCCTTAGCTTCATAGGTTTGAACCAGTCTATTATTACTTGGTATCATCTTGCCTTCCTCTCCATTAGAAAGTTCTCTACCCACACCATTTATTCCCTCTTTTATTGTCCTGACATTGATGTCACTTACAGATTAACCTCTCTGGTTCCCTGTTGTAATTCTTTTGGTTTTGGATAGTCCTTGAGAATTCATTTCCTAGGTTGATATCTAGCTGGTACAATCTTGTGCCCTAGATTCAGGCTGTGGTCTGATGTTGTTTGTTCTCAGACTGATGGACTCCCTTTAACAATTCTTCTAATTTTGTTTTGGTTTTTACATATTCCCTTAATTTCTGTTTATCTGGAAATCTCCTCACTTCACCATCATATTTGAATGAGAGTTTTGCAGAATATATTATTCTTGGTTGACAGTTTTTTCTCTCAAGGTTTTATATATATCATCCTGTTGCCTTCTTGCCTGCATGGTTTCTGCCAAATAATCAGAGCTTAGTCTTATTGTTTCTTCTCTGTGTGTCACTTTTCATTTTTCTCAAGCTGCTTGCAGGAGTCTTTCTTTGTCTTTGGTTTTAGGGAGTATGATTATGATATGCCTTGGTGATTTTCTTTTGGGGTCTATCTTACATGGGGTTCATTAAGCTTCTTGGATGGTCAGCTTTTCATCTTCCATGATATTAAGGAAGTTTTCTGTTAGCAATTCTTCAATGAGCCTCTCTGTGTTTTCCACTTTCTCCTCCTGTTCTGGAACTTCGACCACTAGCAAATTTTTGCTTTTGATTCTCAGGGTTTCTTCATTTTTCTTCATTCTTTTTTCTGATTTTTACTCAGAGTTGTATCCAAGTGTTTGTCTTCAACTTCACTGATCCTGTCTTCCATCATTTCAAACCTGTTCCTCGCCCTTCTATAACACTGTCCATTTCTGAAATCTTGTTTCTTTTTTGAATTTCTAACTGTTGTTTTTGTATGATTTCTAGTGAATTTATTTTGGCATTTTGTTCCGTATTATTTTCCTGAGCTTTCCTTTTTTTTTTTTGTCTGTATTTTCCATGAATTTGTCTATTTTTCCCTTATTTTTGTTTGCTTTTTGCTTCAACTGTTTGGATATTTCTGAATATTAGAGATTTGAATTCCCTATCAGGTCATTCTGGTACCTTTTCTTCTACTGGAAAGTCATTTGTTTTATTTTGGATACCTACTGGAATGATCCTGTCCTGTTTTTTTAAAATATGTTTTAATACTGTCTGCTGTCTTCAGGATATTCAGTAGTTATTTCCTTCTTTGATTGATTGATTTCTTTGTTTCATCCTGCTTTTTTTGTTTTATTTGGCTATGTTTCAGCAGGCAAGCTGTACATTCTTTATTATTTGCTCATCTGTAGGCACAATACTTTTCACCTCCTTGTCTAGTGGGCAGGGCCAGTTGCTCAGCTATAGTGCAGTAGGCAGGTCCAGCTGAAAGGGAGGGGCTGGGATAGGTTGTTTGTGGCACATAGTAGGGCCAACAGGGTGGGCTGGGAATCAGTGCAGCACAGGTTCTGCCTGTGCCGCTCAGCGGTGTGATGTTCAGCGCACAATGCAGATATCCAGGTAGAAGAGGGGAGGTTGTGATGTGTGGAGCTAAGATGGGTATGGGAGAGAGGAGAGAGAAACAGGAGCCAAAAACAAACAAACAAAAAACTGCTAAGGGAGCTTGTTGTTGGAGTAGAGAAATGAGAAACCGAGAATGGAGAAAAACAAAGGGGGGGGGAGAAAAGAGAAAGAGAATAATAATAATAAATAAATAAATATTAGAAAGCCTTTCAAGAAGAAGCAAAGATGGTACACGGAGCCAGGTGTTTGACAGAAGGGAGGGGAAGGTGGTGTGAGGCACGGAAGAAACCCAAAGAACCTGAAAAAAGCAACACCAGCAACAAACAAAGGGAGTTCCAGGAGCCAGCCAGTGTGGGCGGGGCAAATCCAACTGGCAAGAGGCTGAAGCCAGTTCCCCTCAGCCAGAGACTGCAGCCAGCAGGAAGCAGAGGAGGCTGAGCAGCAGGGGGCAGAAGGAAAGGTGTGGGAAAGCATATATTGTTGGCTTCCAGGTGCTGTGACTTCTGCTGGGAGCTCCTGGAAGCTGCTTTCCTGTACTTCCTGTCTTAGTCATTCAGTGTTGCTATAACAGAAATACCACAAGTGGATGGCTTTAACAAAGAGTTTATTCTCTCACAGTCCAGTAAAATTCAGGGCACTGGGTTCAGGGGAAGGCTTTCTCTCTGTTGTCTCTGAAGGAAGATCCTTGTGATACATCAGTGTTCCCTTGGTCTGGGAGCATCTCAGCACAGGAACTTCAGGTCCAAAGGATGCGCTCTGCTCCCAGCACTGCTTTCTCGGTGGTATCAGGTCCCCATGTCTTTCTGCTTGCTTCTCTCTTTTATATCTCAAAAGAGATTGACTTAAGGCACTATCTAACCTTGTAGACCTCATCAGTATAACTGCCACTGATCCATCTTGTTATATCATAGGATTTACAACACATAGGGAAATCACATCAGAAGGTAAAATGGTAGACAATCGTACAAGCAAATCATGACCTAGCCAAGTTGACAGGTATTTTGGGGGGACATAATTCAATCCATGGCACTCCCTGTCTGCTGATTTCCGATGTGGGCCAGGCGAATCCAAGCAGCACGGACCCTGTACTTTTCGGCCAGCCAAGCGACCCATAGTCAGCTACGACGTGGGGGAGGTCGAGCACGGGGGAGAAGGATGGAGGGTAGGAAACGATATATCGCCAGTTACCAGGTGTTCTGTCTCCTGCTGGGAACTCTGTGAAGCTGTTTTCCCGTTCTCCCTGTCCGCTGACCTCCGACAAGAGTCCAAGATGGCGAATCCATGCTGTGTTAGCTGATAGGGAACCTCTGCACGTATCTCTCCTCGCTCTCTTTTCTCTGTCAGTTTCTTATTCTATTTGGTGCTTGGCTGAGTTCTTTATCTCTTCATTTGATGCTTAGGGTTCAAAGATTGACATTTGTCTCTGTTTTACTCAATTTTTCAGGTCTTTGCTGTGGAAGGACAGCATCATGCTTCTGTCTATAGCACCACGTTGGCCAGAAGTGGGGGAATTACATTCTAGATAGTAGACACTTGATATTTTTGTGATGGAAAAGGCAATACCCAATATGGGTTAAGTCTGCACAACTTGACCAAGGTAAGTGATGACAGTTAGAAGTATACAAGGATAAGATACAATTTTGGTAAATGCTGTAACATACAGAATTTTGCAACAACAGTAACAACAATGAAAAAATATGTGTGTGGTTACATAAGTAGCAATGTATGCATGTATGTGTATAGGAAGGGACATGTGAGTATATGGGTGTGCATCTAGAGCCGTATGTATATACATGTTATTGTATGCTGCTTATATATTCATATATATAATAAAGCACATAAGGGGCACAACTGTGGACACTTTCTGTTGTTAGGCATCATCAAGTCAGTTCTGACTCGTAGCCACCCTATGGACAACAGAGCACAACACTGCCTGGCCTTATCCCACCGTCACAATCACTGCTATGCTCGAGCCCCTTGTTGAAGCCACAGTGTCAGTCCACCTCGTTGAGGGTCTTCCTCTCTTTGACAGACCCTCTACTTTACCAAGCATGATGTCCTTCTCCAGGGACTGATCCCTCCTGATAACATGTCCAAAGTATGTGAGGTGTAGTTTCACCATCCTTGCTTCTAAGGAGCATTCTGGTTGTACTTTTTTTTTTTTTTTTTTTTTAAAGTTTTTGTTGTTCTTTATGCAAAAGTTTACAAATCAAGTCAGTCTCTCATACAAAAATTTATATACACCCTGCTATATAACCTTCCTAATTGCTCTCCCCTTAATGAGACAGCCCGCTCTTTCCCTCCACTCTGTCTTTTGTGCCCATTCCACCAGCTTCTGACACCCTCTGCCCTCTCATGTCCCCTCCAGATAGGAGATGCCGACATAGTCTCAAGTGTCTACTTGATCCAAGAAGCTCATTATTCACCAGCATCTTTTTCTGTCCCATTGGCCAGTCCAATCCCTGTCTGAAGAGTTGGCTTTGGGAATGGTTTCTGTCCTGGGCTAACAGAAGATCTGCAGGCCATGACCACCAGGGTCTTTCTAGTCTCAGTCAGGCCATTAAATCTGGTCCTTTTAAGAGAATTTGAGGTCTGCATCCCACTGCTCTCCTGCTCCCTCAGGGGTTCTCTGTTGTATTCCCTGTCAGGGCAGTTATCAGTTGTAGCTAGGCACCATTTAGTTCTTCCGGTCTCAGGCTGATGTAGTCTCTGGTTTATGTGGCCATTTCTGTCTAATGGGCTGATAATTGCCTTTTGTCCTTGGTGTTCTTCACTCTCATTTGGGCCAAGTGGGTTGAGACCAATGGATGCATCTTAGATGGCTGCTTGCTAGTGTTCAAGATCCCATACACCACTCTCCAAAGTGGGATGCAGAATGTTTTCTTAATAGATTTTATTATGCCAACTGATCTAGATGTCCCCTGAAACCATGGTCCGCAAATCCCCACCCCTGCTATGCTGGTCTTCAAAGCATTCAGTTTATTCAGGAAACTTCTTTGCTTTTGGTTTAGTCCAGTTGCACAACCTCTCCTGTATTGTGCGTTGTCTTTCCCTTCACCTGAAATAGTTCTTGTCTGCCATCTAATTAGTGAATACCCATCTGTCTCCCTCCCTCTCCACCCTCGTAACCATCAAAGAATATTTTCTTTTCTGTTTAAACTATTTCTCAAGTTCTTATAATAATAGTCTCATACAATATTTGTTCTTTTGCAACTGACTAATTTCACCCAGCATAATGCCTCCATGTTATGAAATGTTTCACAGATTCTTCATTGTTCTTTATTGATGCATAGTATTCCATTGTGTGACTGTACCATAATTTATTTATCCACTCATACGTGGATGGACACCTTGCTTGCTTCCATCTTTTTGTTAATGTAAACAGTGCTGCAATGAACATGGGTGTGCATATATCTGTTCGTGTAAAGGCTCTTATTTCTCTAGGATATATTCCAAGGAGTGGGATTGCTGGATTGTATGGTAGTTCTATTTTTAGCTTTTTAAAGAAGCGCCAAATAGATTTCAAAAGTGGTTGTACCATTTTACATTCCCACCAGCAGTGTATAAGTGTTCCAGTCTCTCCACAACGTCTCCAACATTTATTATTTTGTGTTTTTTGGATTAATTCCAGCCTTGTTGGAGTGAGATGGAATCTCACTGTAGTTTTGATCTGCATTTCTGTAATGGCTAATGAGCGTCAGCATTTCCCCATGTATCTGTTAGCTACCTTAATGTCTTCTTTAGTAAATTATCTGTTCATATCTTTTGACCATTTTTTAATTGGGTTATTTCTCTTTTTGTAGTTGAGTTTTTGAAGTATCATGTACATTTTAGAGATCAGGCACTGATTGGCAATGTCATAGCTAAAAACTTTTTCTGTCTGTAGGTAATCTTTTTACTCTTTTGGTGAAGTCTTTGGATGAGCATAGGTGTTTGATTTTTAGGAGCTCCCAGTTATCCAGTTTTTCTCCTGCATTGTTAGTAATGTTTTATGTACTGTTTATGCCATGTATTTTTTTTTTAATTATGCCATGTATTAGGACTCCTAATGTTGTCCCTATTATTTCTTCCATGCTCTTTATTGTTCTAGATTTTATATTTAGGTCTTTGATCTGTTTTGAGTTCGTTATTGTGCATGCTGTGAGCTATGGATCTTGTTTCATTTTTTTTGCAGATGGATAGCCAGTTATTCCAGCACCATTTGTCAAAAAGACTCTTTTCCCCATTTAACTGATTTGGGTCCTGTGTCAAATATCAGCTGCTCATATGTGGATAGATTTATGTCTGGATTCTCAATTCTGTTCCATTGGTCTATATATCTGTTGTTGTACCAGTACCAGGCTGTTTTGACTACTGTGGCGGTATAATAGGTTCTAAAATTAGGTAGAGTGAGGCCTCCCACTTTGTTCTTCTTTTTCAGTAATGCTTTACTTATCCGGGGCCTCTTTCCCTTCCATATGAAGTTGGTGATTTGTTTCTCCATCTCATTAAATTATGTCATTGGAATTTGGATCAGAATTGCATTAAAACTATGGATGGCTTTTAGTAGAATAGACATTTTTAAAATATTAAGTCTTCCTATCCATGAGCAAGGTATGTTTTTCCACTTATGTATGTCTCTTTTGGTTTCTTGCAGAAGTGTTTTGTAGTTTTCTTTGTATAAGTCTTTTACATCTCTGGTAAGATTTATTCCTAAGTATTTTATCTTCTTGGGGGCTACTGTAAATGGCATTGATTTGGTGATTTCCTCTTCAATGTTCTTTTTGTTGGTGTAGAGGGATCAAACCGATGTTTGTATGTTTATCTTGTATCCCAATACTCTACTGAACTCTTCTGTTAGTTTCAGTAGTTTTCTGGAGGATTCCTTAGGGTTTTCTGTGTATAAGATCATGTCATCTGCAAATAGACGTACTTTGACTTCTTCCTTACCAATCTAGATGCGCTTTATTTCTTTATCTAGCCTAATTGCTCTGGCTAGGACCTCGAACACAATGTTGAATAAGAGTGGTGATAAAGGGCGTCCTTGTCAGGTTCTCAGTCTCAAGGGGAATGCTTTCAGACTCTCTCCATTTAGGATGATGTTGGCTTTTTGCTTTGTATAAATGTCCTTTATTATGCTGAGGAATTTTCCTTCTATTCCTATTTTGTTGAGAGTTTTTATCATGAATAGGTGTTGAACTTTGTCCAATTCCTTTTCTGCATCAATTGATAAAATCATGTGATTCTCATCTTTTGTTTTATTTATGTGATGGATTACATTCATTGTTTTTCTAATGTTGAACCATCCCTGCATACCTGGTATGAATCCCACTTGGTCATGGTGAATTATTTTTTTGATATGTTGTTGAATTCTATTGGCTAGAATTTTGTTGAGGATTTTTGCTTCTAAGTTCATGAGGGATATAGGTCTATAATTTTCTATTTTTGTGGTGTCTTTGCCTGATTTTGGTCTTAGGGATATGCTGGCTTCCTAGAATGAGCTTGGGAGTATTCCGTCCTTTTCTATGCTCTGAAATACCTTTAGTAGTAGTGGTGTTAACTCTTCTCTGAAAGTTTGGTAGAACTCTGCAGTGAAGCCATCCAGGCCAGGGCTTTTTTGTTGTTGTTGTTGGGAGTTTTTTGATTACCTTTTCAATCTCTTCTTTCATTATGGGTCTATTTAGTTGCTCTACCTCTGTGTTAGTTTAGGTAGGTAATGTGTTTCTAGAAATTCATCCATTTCTTCTAGGTTTTCAAATTTGTTAGAGTACAATTTTTCAGAGTAAGGTGATATGATTCTTTTAATTTCAGTTGGGTCTGTTGTAATATCGCCCCTCTCATTTCTTATTTGGGTTATTTGCTTCCTCTCCTGTTTTTCTTTTGTCAGTTGGGCCAATGGATTATCAATTTGGTTGATTTTTTCAAAGAACCAGCTTTTGGTCTCGTTAATTCTTTCAATTGTTTTTTTTGTTTTTTCTTTCATTTAGTTCTGCTCTTTTTTGTATTATTTGTTTTCTTCTGGCGCCTGAGGGTTTCTTTTGTTGCTCTTTTTCTGTTTGCTCAAGTTGTAGGGATAATTCTTTGATTTTAGACCTTTCTTCTTTTCGTATGTGTGCATTTATTAATATAAATTGACCTCTGAGCACTGCTTTTGTTATGTTCCATAGGTTCCAATAGGAAGTGTTTTCATTCTCATTGGATTCTCTGAATTTCTTTATTCCATCCTTAATGTCTTCTTTAATCCAGTCTTTTTTTGAGCAGGGTATTGTTCAGTTTCCAAGTGTTTGATTTCTTTTCCCTGCTTTTTCTGTTATTGATTTCTACTTTTATGGCCTTATGGTGAAATATGCTTTGTAATATTTCAATGTTTTGGGTTCACCTAAGGCTTGCTTTATGACCTAACATGCGGTCTATTCTAGAGAATGTTCCAGGTGCGCTAGAAAAGAAAGTATACTTGGCTGCTGTTGGGCGGAGTGTTCTGTATAGGTCTATGAGGTCAAGTTGGTTGATTGTGGCATTTAGATCTTTCGTGTCTTTATCGAGCTTCTTTCTCGATATCCTGTCCTTCACCAAAAGTGGTGTGTTGAAGTCTCCTACTATTATCGTGGAGCTGTCTATCTCACTTTTCAATGCTGATAGAGTTTGTTTTATGTATCTTGCAGCCCTGTCATTGGGTGCATAAATATTTAATACGGTTATATCTTCTTGGTGTATTGTTACTTTAATCATTATATAGTGTCCTTCCTTATTGTTTTTGATGGATTTAACTTTGAAGTCTATTTTGTCAGAAATTAATATTGCCACTCCTGCTCTTTTTTGATTGTTGTTTGCCTGATATATTTTTTTCCATCCTTTGAGTTTTAGTTTGTTTGTGTCTCTAAGTCTAAGGTATGTCTCTTGTAGGCAGCATATAGACGAATCTTGTTTTTTAATCCATTCTGCCACTCTCTGTCTCTTTATTGATGCATTTAGTCCATTTACATTCAGGGTAATTATGGATAGGTATGCATTTAGTGCTATCATTTTGATGTCTTTTTTTGTGTGTTGTTGACTGTTTCTTTTTCCCACTTAATTTTATGTGCTGAGTAGATTACCTTTACCTATTGTCCATTCATCATATTTGTTGTTGGTGATTTTCTTTCTGCTGAGTCTCTATTTTTTTCTTGTATTTTATTTCGATGAGTAGGATAGTTTGTCTCCTTTGTGGTTACCTTATTATTTACCCCTATTTTTCTAAATTTAAACCTAACTTTTATTTCTTTGTATTGCCATATCTTCCTCTCCATATGGAAGGTGTATGATTACATTTCTTAGTCCCTCCTTATTATTCTAATGTTGTCTTCTTTTATATAATAATATTGCTGTTACCCTGTTTTGAGCTTTTTTTTTTTTTCATAATCTTGCTTTGGTTTTTTGGATTTCCCTGTCTGGGTTGACTTCTGGTTGCTCTGCCCAGTGTTCTAGTCTTGGGTTGATACCTTGAATTATGGGTTTTCTAACCAATGAACTCCCTTTAGTATTTCTTGTAGTTTTGGTTTGGTTTTTACGAATTCCTTCAACTTGTGTTTATCTGGAAATGTCTTAATTTCACCTGCATATTTAAGAGACAGTTTTGCTGGATATATGATTCTTGGCAGGCAATTTTTTTCCTTCAATTTTTTAAAAAAGTCATCCCGTTGCCTTTTTGCCTGCAAGGTTTCTGCCAAGTAGTCTGAGCTTATTCTTATTGGCTCTCCTTTGTAGGTGACTTTTGGTTTATCCCTCTCTGCTCTTATAATTCTCTCTTTATCTTTGGTTTTGGCAAGCTTGATTATGTCTTGGTGACTTTCTTTTAAGATCTACCTTATGTGGAGTTCGATGAGCATCTTGGATAGATATCTTCTCATCTTTTCCGATATCAGGGCAGGTTTCTGCCAACAAATCTTCAACAATTCTCTGTGTATTTTCTGTTATCCCTCCCTGTTCTGGTACTCCAATCACTCTTAGGTTATTTCTCTTGAGGAAGTCCCACACGATTCTTAAGGTTTCTTCATTTTTTTAAATTCTTTTATCTGATTTTTCTTCAAACATCTTAGTGCCAAGTGATTTATCTTCAAGCTCAGAAATTCTAGCTTCTACTTGCTCAATTCTACTCCTCTGACTTTCTATTGAGTTGTCTACTTCTCTAATTTTATTGTTAACCTTCTGAATTTCTGATTGCTGCCTGTCTATGGATTTTTCCAGCTTATTAAACTTTTCATTATGTTCCTGAATAATCTTTCTAATTTCTTCAATTGCTTTATCTGTGTGTTTCTTGGCTTGTTCTATGTAGTGTCTCATTTTCTTCCTGATGTCTTGAAGGGTTCTGTATATTAAACTTTTGTGTTCTGCATCTGGTAATTCCAGGAATGAACTTTCATCTAGATCCCTTGATTCTCTGTTTTGAGAGATTGTTGAGTTGACATTGGTCTGTTTCTTTATGTGATTTGATATTGACTGTTGTCTCCAAACCATCCGTAAGTCACTGTATTAGTTTATTTTATGTTTGCATACTGTATCATAGCTTTTTGCTTTGTTTTGTTTTGATATGCCCAAATAAGTTGCTTGAGTGAGCTAGCTTGATTATTTTCACCTTTGGAGCTCTGACATCCTGTCCCCAGATGACTAGAGGTGTTATTAGGTATATCGGCCTAGGAGTCCATTCACTTTTCTTGTATGAATTCAGCTCAGGTGCCCTAGTACCTGATCATCAAGTGTGTGGTATAGGCCCTGACCTACAGCCTTTGACAGGCAGGGGTGATTGGTGTACGTACCAGTGTCTGGTTCCAGCAGAGGCTCATGCTGTGAGCAAAGCAGGGGGCTGAGAATTGTCCTCCAAATGTCTCTGAGGAAAGCGTGTCCCTCTTTCCTAGAGTGTACAGGTTGTTGGGTTCTGCAGATGGACCATTGGCACCCAATTCTTCTGGTTGTAAGGACTGGGAGGTACCAGTTATCCTTAGACCCCTGTCACAGGTGGGCTGGTGAACTGAGTGGAGCTACCAGTTCTTAGGCCCCTGATGTGAGTAGACGAGGACCCTGTTTAATAGGCAAAGCTGTGTCAAACATCAAACACCCACCTCTTCACCACACAGCCTAAACAGTTGTAGTCTGCCTACAATGGTCTATTCTCCTGAAATAGGCCCACACAGGTCCATGTAGGGGGGAAATTACTCAAAGTCCATGTACCGTTTATGGCTGGATAGGAGCCACCTCTGTCCTGAGCTCCCCCGGTTAGTGGAGCTGGCAAGTTATCTTTTCCCCCAGTTGTGAATTTATTCCTTCTACAAGGCTGAGAGGATGGCTCTAGGCACTCAACAGGGACTATCTCAAGCCCAGGGAAATCAACAGCCAGTGAAGCTGGCTTTGGGGTGGGGGCGTGGTAAAATATATGCAAGCCTTTAGGTTTTGCCGAGAGCGCCATTCTTCTTTGATTCTGGAAGTGTGAGTAGGCTATGTGGCTGGCTGCTTCCCCCTGAGGAAACTGCGGCCAAAAGCTAGCATCAGCCCACTGCAGCCAATCCCAGGAATGGTGCCTGAGGGCTCCCGGAGATTCAGATGCGGTAACTCATATCCGCTTATGAACCGTCTTTTCCTCCCCCTGCTGCTAAGTTTGTTTTGTCACTTTGGCTTTGATGTTCAGGGCTCATAGATTCACATAAATATACTCCATTCACTTGTTTTTTCAGGTCTTTGTTGTAAGAGGGCTTGCCGGAAGCGTCTGTCCATTCTGCCGTCTTAGCCCCACCTTCCTGGTTGTATTTCTTGAAAGACAGATTTTTTCCTTTTTTTGGCAATCCATGATATATATTCTTCACCAACATCACAATTCAAAGGTGTCAATTCTTCAGTTGTTGATTATGGATCAGAGTAAAATGAAAGCCTTGATGACTTCAGTCTTTTCTCCACTTATCATGATGTTGCTTATTGGTCCAGTTGTCAGGATTTTTGTTTTCATGTTGAAGTGTAATTCATACTAAAGGCTCTGTTCTTTGATCTTCTTCAGTAACTGCTTCAAGTTGTCTTCATTTTCAGCAAGGAAGCTTGTGTCATCTGTATAATGAGTCTTCCTCCAATCCTGATGCCCCATTCTTCTTCACATAGTCCAGCTTCTTGGATTATTTGCTCAGTATACAGATTGAATAAGTATAGTGAAAGGATACAACCCCAATGCACACCTTTTCTACCTTTAAACCATGCAGTATCCCCTTGTTATGTTACTTCCCAGACATAACTAAACACCTTGTGGGTTTAGTTTACTGGGCTTGAGACCTTAGAACCATAGTCTCAGGGGACATTGTAGTCAACTGGCATAACATAGTTCATAAAGATATTGTTCTACATACCTAGTTTTGTGTGTAGCATCTGGGGTCTTAAGAGCTCACGATTGGCCACTTAAGATAAAACTATTGGTCTCTGTTCATCTGAAGCAAAAGAGAAGGAAGGAAACCAAAGATTCAAAGAAGAAACTAGCCTAGGGAACTAATAATAGCTCACACAAATCACAGCCTCATCTATCCTGAGACCAGAAGAACTAGATGGTTCCCAGCTACTATCAACAACTGTTCTGACAAGGGGCACAATAGATGATCCCAGATAAAATGGGGAAAAATGTAGAACAAACCTCAAAGTTTCTTTAAAAAAAAAGGCCAAACTTACTGGATTGGTAGAGACTAGAGGATCCCCTGAGGCTTTCTCTCTCAGATGCCCTTTAAACTTAGAACTGAACCGAGTCCTGGAGGTCACCTTTCACTCAAATAATAGATTGGCTCATAAAATAAACACTTTCACCTGTGAGTACTGTGCTTCTTTAAATAATCATCTATATGAGACCAAACAGTCAACATTTGCCATAAAGCAAAGATGAGCAGGTAAGAGGGGGGAGGGAAGCTAGATTAATGGAAACAGAACAACTAGAATGGAAATAATGAGAATGCTGACACATTGTGAAAAATGGAACCAATGATGCTGAACAATAGGTACAAAAAAAAATAGAAATTATTAAATAGGAACCCAATTTGCTATGCAAAGTTTCACCAAAAATACAAAAAAAAAAAAAAGAAAGAAACTGGGATTTCAGTCTATAAGCATAAAAAGCTGAATGAGCAAGGAAACAGACTCTCCTCTAGAGCCTCAAGAAAAGAACACAGCTCTGCTGACACCGTGATTTTAGCCCAGAAAGACCCATGTTGAACTTTTGACCTACATGACTGTAAAATATATATATATATTATTATAAGCTGCTAAATTTGTGGTTATTTGTTATGACAGCAGTAGAAAACTAATGCATTCTCTGAATTAGTTTCCTAGAACTACTGTAACAAATTACCACAAACTTGGCAGCTTAAAACAACAGAAATTTATTTTCTCACAGTTATGGAGGCCGGAAGTCTGAAATCAAGGTGTCAACAGGGCACCACTCCCTCCAACGGCTCAAGGAGAGGCTATTTCCTTGCCTCTTTAAGCTTCTGGTGACTCCAG
Organism: Elephas maximus indicus; assembly: GCF_024166365.1. Lineage (NCBI taxonomy): Eukaryota > Metazoa > Chordata > Mammalia > Proboscidea > Elephantidae > Elephas > Elephas maximus. Next base: position 39,324,144 of record NC_064832.1, read on the forward strand.
GTGTTCCTTGGCTTTTGGCTGCCTAGTCTGATCTCTTCTCCCATCTTCAAATGCCTTCTCCTCTGTCTGTCTTAAATTTCCCTCTGCTTTTCTCTTATAAGGACAATTGTCATTGGATTTAGGACCCACTTGGATAATTCAGAATGATCTCATTTCAAGATTTTTAACTTAATTATATCTGCAAAGATTCTTTTTCTAAATAATGTCATATTCACAGGTTCTGGGGATTAGGATGTGGAAAAATCTTTTGGGGGTCCTCCATCTCATACACTATAGTCTGCCTTCTGGCCCCCCACAAATTCACATCCATCCTACTTCAAAATACATTCACCTCATTCCAACATCACCAAAAGTCTCAACCCATTATAGCATCAACTTTGAGTCCAAAATGTTATTTAAATATCATCAGCTCAAAACTCCAAAATCACTTATGACACCAAAAGCATGAGCAGCAAAAGACAAAATAGATAAATGGGACCTCATAAAAATTAAATACTTCTGTTCATCAAAGGACTTTATCAACAAAATGAATGACACAACCATGAATTTGGGATAAAATTTTCAGGAACCATATGTCCAAAAGGTTTAATATCTTGTATATAGAGAGAAAGAGACCCTGTTTCATGCACATATGAAGCTGTAGTACCTCACCTTCATTCTTCTCCTACTCTGTCCGTCACATGGTCTTGGCATAGTAACACTTTTGTCAAATTAGCACAAGCAGTAGCAAGTGCGACCAAGATGACTAAATGTTGGATTTGTCGATACATCAGAAAGCTACTTTGGCTTTATGTTCCTAACCAAGATAGGTCAAATATCTTTCACGAGTTCATTTACCTAGCTATAATTGGCTAAAGCATTTGTTTACTATTTTTGCCCAGGGAATATGGCTTATCGCCATATCCCTAAAGAGAAGGAGGGATTTATAGCCAACACAGCCATTATCAAGGAAGAAGTGGTAGCACTGTGTGTGGCTCAATTAGCAGTTGCTCAGACCAAGCAGAACTTGCCCCCTCCTCTCCATTGTCCTCAAAGTGCTGGGTATGGCTCAAGCCAGCCAAACCCAGTTTACTAACCTACACGCAAAAGGAAAAAAAAAATGCAATTTGTCTTACTGTGCCTGTGCGCCATGTAAACTATATAGTCCATAACATTTGTATGTACTTCCTTGTGGGAGACGGTATAAAAGGTTCTGCCTCCCTTTGTTCAGGGAGCTTGATTTGAGGTATATACCTCCTTGCTCCTTGCTTGCACACTTGCAATAAACACTCTTCTTTCCTCCTCACCTCGGTGTGTCTTTATTGACAAAAAGCCACACCAAGCAGGACCTGCTTTGGGTAACAATATGACCCAGCAATCCCAATGCTAGGTATATACGCAAAAGATTTGAAAGCAGGAATAAAACAGAATTCTGTATACTAATGTTCATTGCAACACTATTCACAACAGCCAAAATGTGGAAACAACTGAAATGCCCATCAACAGATGAATGGATAAATAGAATGTGGTATATACACACAATAGAATACTAAACCAAGCCAAACTCATTGCCATCAAGTCTATTCTGACTCATAGTGTCCCTACAGGACGGCCCCATAGGGTTTTCAAGGAGCGGCTGGTAGATTCAAACTGCCAACTTTTGGTTAGCAGCCATAGCTCTTAACCACTGCACCACCAGAGCTCCAATGGAATACTACTCAGCCATAAAGAGAAATGAAGTCCTGATACATGCCACAATATGTATGAACCTTGAAAACATCATACTGAGTGAAGTAAGTCAGTCACAAAAAGACAAATGCTGTGTGGTCTCACTTCTATGAAATAGGTAAAAATATAGAAACAAAAGCTTATCAGTGGTTACCAGGGAGGAAGAAGGAGGAAAGGAGGAGTTACTGTTTAGCAGGCACAGAGTATATATTGATGGTGGTGGAATAATTTAGAAAAGAATAGTGACAATGGTCACACAACATGAAGAATGAAATCAATGTCACTAAATTATACATGTAAAAATTGTTGAATTGACAAATGTTTTGTTCTATATGTTTGAACTACAATTATAAAAAAAAAAAAAGTCCCAAATCTTATCACCTAAATCACGTATGAATGAGACTGGGTATGATCTATCCTGGACCAAAATTTATCTCCATTTGTGGGCCTGTGAAAATAAAAAACAAGTTATCTGCTTCCAAAATATAATGGTGAGACAGTCATAGGATAGGCAGTCCCATTCCAAAAGTTAGAAACTAGGAGAAAGAAAGGGGCCACTGGTCCTGAGCAAGTTTGAAATCTAGCAGGGCAAACTCCATTTGGTTTCAAGGCCTGATCCTCTATAGCTCAATGTTCTGCACTCTGGTCCCATAGAGAAGCTCTGCCCTCTGGGACTGTGAAAGCTCTATCCTCAGAGTCATTATTTCTTTTTCTTGAAGGTTAGCACATATTTCCTGCGAAACAGCTCTATCAGCCTGTTTCCTACCTGTGGGATTTTACAAGTTGGACAGCCCTCTTTCACTTTGTCTTGTCTCTGCCCCCTTCAGTCCAAGCTGCAAAGTTTCTACTCACAAAACATTCTCAAAAACATTGTAGATTTCCTGTGCATGTCATGGGTCCATGGGTCCTCCACAGATCTTTTCTAGATTACCCTATCTCTATTCCTGGCTTCTGCTGAGATGGTTGAGAAGATACATGAATCCTATGCCTAATCTCTTCAGCAAAATGTTCTCTGGCCATATCCTTGGCCCTCTCTCTAAAGTACACTTACCCAACAGTGAACTTCCTAATTTTATCATCCTTTGAAATGTGGATAGGCTAAGAACCTATCAAATCATCAAGTGTTAGTTGCTTTTTGCTTAAGAGTTCATTTTTCAATTCACCTCTTTCCTCTCACGTTTTACTATAAACAGCAAGAAGAAACCAGGTTGCACCTTCACCACTTTGCTTGGAAATCTCCTTAGCTAAACATCCAAACTCTGCTTACAAATTCTGCTTTCCACTCAACGGTAGAACAAAATTAAACCAATTTTCTGGTACTTTCTTAAAAGGATCATTTTTCCTTCAGTTTCCAATAACATGTTCCTGATTTCCTTTTGAGACCTCACCAGAAGCACCTTTAACATTCATATTTCTACCAATATTCTGTTCATAATAATATATGTATTTTCTAAGATAATAGAAGCTTTCTCTACTGTGTTCCTCACTCCCTTCTGAGCCCTCACCAGAATCGCCTTTAATGTCCATATTTCTACCAACAGTCTCTTCACGGCAATCTAGGCATTTTCTAACATGTTTCTCAAAATTCTTCCAGTTTTTGCCCAATGTCCAATTCCACAACCATTTCCACATTTTGTAGTATTTGTTTCATCCTCCATGACAAAGATGCAGTATGCTGTGTTTGGGAACTTGTTTGTTCCATAGATCAACTTGGGAAATATTGGTCTACAACCCCTCTCTCCATTTTTTAATCTTTCATTCTCTTTTCAATCTACTAGGATCTTACTTCTTTCCCCACTCTTGCATTAAAACTACTCTGGAAAAAGCCATCAGTGGCTACCTTGTTTTCTGATATATTGTACTATTTTAGTTTTCATCTTAATTGACTTCTCTTTGTAATATTTGATGACCCTGTTTTTGTTTGTTTGTTTTTGTTGTTTTTAAACTGTCTATTCTTGGCTTTGTTGACACTATGATATCCTGGTTCTAAATCTCTGGCTGCTTCCTAGCTCCTTTTATTCATCTCTCGACCCTAAACATGTGCACTCTGCAGAATTCTGTCCTAAGCTTTTCACTCTGCATGTTCTCTCAGAGTGATCTCCTTCATTAGTTCAAAAATCAAAAGCTGGAACTGTGCTACCCACTGGGGCTTCAGAGATTAAAGACACTGATCCTGCCCTCAAGATGCCTATAGTCTGTGGGGAAGACAGAATATTAATAGAAGGTTCTTTATAATATAGTGGAGTCAGTGGCAAGAGAAGGTCAGAGTCTATATAGGAGGGCAGATCATAAGGGCCTTCTTTGACTGTGAAGGAGCTTGGAATTAATTTTCAGAGTAGAGGGGAGCCAGTAAAAGATTTTATGCACTAGGGTGACATGATTAGATTTGCATTTTAGAAAGATCATCCTGGAAATGATGTGAAGAAGAGACAAGGGTGACAAGGTTGGAGAGCAGAAAGCATTAAGAGGTTGTTGTGGCAAACTGACAAGTTAGGATGGAAGTCTGAACTAGGTCAATGGCAGGTCGGGGTCGAGAAGAGGGAAGAAATTAGATGGATCTGGATATTGACAAGATTTGGTTATTGTCTGGATATTAACAGTAAAAGTAAGAAAAGACTTAAGGAGGATCTAAGGTTTCTAATTTGCCTAATGGGTTTAAATGGGTTACTATTTACTGGGGCAGGGCCCCAATGGCACAGTGGTTAAGCATTTGGCTCCTAACCGAAAGGTTGGCAGTTCAAATCCACCAGCCACTCCTTGGAAACCCTATGGGGCAGTTCTACCCTGTCTGATAAAGTTTCTATGAGTCGCAATCTACTTGATGACAACAGGTTTTTTTGTTTGTTTATTTGCTGGGGCATGGAAAAAACAAGTTTTTGAGGAAGAAAAGATGAATTCAGTTTTGAGTTTAAAAAAAAAAAGGTACCTGTAAATCATTTAGATTAAGGTTTCTCTACCTAGGTACTGTAAGAAGCCCGGGTGGTGCAGTGGTTAAAGCAGATCAGCTGCTAACCCAAAGGTCAGTGGTTCAAACCCACCAGCCACTCCACAGGAGAAAAGACCTGGTGATCTGCTTCCATCGTAGTCTTGGAAACCCTATGGGGTAGTTCTACCCTGTCCTATAGGGTCGCTATGAGTTGGAATCTACTTGATAGCAAAGGTTTTTTTTTTTTAGTAGCTAAGCAGGCACATTAATTCTTTTTAGGACCTTAGGGAAATCTATGAATTCAGAAACAGACTGTTCAATTACTACCTGACATTGGTCAGATAATGGGTTGTTCTAAATTCATGGATTTAAATGTGTCAAGGAGAATTCATTCTTCTTGGTGGGACTAGAGCTGATGTCTTTTCCTACCCTTTTATTGTTTTCTATAATAATGAAACAAATGTATGCTTATAGTAGAAATATTTTGAAACATAAAAAGGATAAAGAAGAAATTTATAATTATTCATAAATTGACCACTCGATGTAACCTATATATTTGTAACCATATTATACACTTTTAAAAAGTTGGTATGGTGTTAAATATGTGGTTTTGTTTTCTAGCCTTTTACGCATCATACACGGAGGATTTTATCAATGTCCTATCATTTAATTAGTTTTCAATTAAAACAATTGAAAACAATTAGCTTTCAATATTATAAACAACGCTGCACATTCTTGTATCAAATCTCTGATAATGTCTGTCTATTTCTTCAGGCTAAAGTCCTATAGTCCCTGGGTCGTGCAAAGGGTTCACACGCTCAGTTGCCCACCAAAAGGTTAGCGGTTCAAATCCACCCAGAGGTGCCTTGGAAGAAAAGCCCGGGAATTTTCTTCCAAAAAAACTTCAACCATTGAGAACCATAGAGAACATAGTCCTACTCTGACACGCGTGGGGTCGCCAAGAGTCGGAGTAGACTTGAGGGCAACTTTTTTTTTTAAAGTCATAGAGGGGTACCGTCTAGGTCCTTGATACACGTTGTCACATTGCATCCCAGAACGGCTGTACCACTGTACACAGCCACCAGCAGTGTTTGAGAAGGAGCCTCTTAACCATATTCTTACCTTTAACTTAAATGTTTTTTTTAATCTCTCTGTGCAAACATGTGTTACTTCCGCCTTAAGCTGGGCAATAAGATTTGTGCATTTGGCCATCTTCTAAGGGGGCAATGCCCATTGTTTCCGGGGGAAAGGAAACTGACTCTGGGCTCACTTGCTGCCAGGCCAGTCCAGGCCAGATCACTGTGGAAACGCTATGGAGTCGGCTGGCACCCCACACCACATTTATACTCAGTTGCCTCCCGCAATCGCCATTGCCTTAAAAACAAGCAAACAAACCAGTCGTCTGAGTCCACTCGGGATCATGGGAATCCCCTGTGTATGAGAGCACAATGGTGCTCCAGAGGGTTTTCAACAGCTGTGATTTTTCAGAAATGGATGATCAGACCTTTCTCCCCATGTCGGGGGCGGGGGGCGGGGGGGGGGGGGGTTGGGAATCCAAGCAGCCAGCCTTTCAGTTAGTAGCAAATTGCTTAACCCTTTGAGTCACCCAGGTTCTCCTTTCCCTGCTTTGTTGTTGTTGTGTGCTATCAAGTCAATTCTGACTCATAGCAACCCTATAGTACAGAGTAGAGCTGCCCCATAGGGTTTCCTAGGCTGTGAGTCATAATTGACTCCATGGCAACAGATTAATCTTTACAGAAGAAGCCTTGGTGGTGCAATGGTTAGGTGCTTGGCTGCTAAACCATAGGTCAGGGGGTTCAGAACCACAGGAAGAAAGAGTTGGTGATCTGTTCCTATAAAGATTACAGCCTAGCAAAACCCTATGGGCCTATTCTTCTCTGTCCTGTAGGCTCACTATGAGTCAGAATCAACTTGAGGGTACACACCAACAACAACTTTATGGGAGGTTCCCAAGTCTTTTCTCCTCCCTCCGAGTGGCTGGTGGGTTCGAACACCTGACCTCACGGTTAGCAGCCAAGTGCTTAACCATTGTGTCACCAGGGCTCATTATTCCCCAGTCTTAGGGGCCCCCGAAAACAAAGTCATCTTTGTGCTTATCTCCCCCACCCCACCCTCCCACTCCATCAAATTTTGCTCTCAGGAAAGAATTTAGTAGGTGATAAAAAAATGGATAAGGCCAAATTCCTTATCCACAGATGGACATTTTAATTTTGCTTTCTTTGTTTTACTCGCAATCACAATATGTTTCTTATAGCATACATATTCCTACACTTCTTGAGGTTACAGCTGACATCCCTGAATTGAAGGACTCCACTAACCAATAGTGAGAGGTGTGGTAGGTACATGCCTCTTCCTAAAACCTGAATGACCATGTAGGAACAAAAACCATTTGCTGATTCCTGAGGCACCTCTGGGTGGACTTGAACCTCCAAACTTTCAGTTAGCAGCTGAGCACATAACCATTCACACCACCCAGGGACTTCCTCAGAACACAGAGAGGGAGTAAACAGGTCCACCTCAGGGTGTCAAGCAAACCTGTACTTTGCTGACAGCTGTTTGCTTTGCTTTGCTTATTTTTCTTGTTGGAATGGTGATTGTGGTGGTGGTGGAAAATATTCTTTCTCTTCTTCCGCCTTCACTCACATTTCTTCCTTCCTTTTTCAGATTACAAAAATAGCACGTGGTTATTTTAACCTGCTTTTGTTACAACAGACATATGTTTCTTTTGTAATATAAAATAATACCAAAGGAAATAACAAAAGTTTCCCTATTAACCCATGGCCCACCCCTCTGAGGTAACCACAGTTAACAGAATGGTATGTAACCCTCCATGCCTCCCTGCGCTCACACAAAAGGACCAATGGGAGCACACGTGGGGGCTTGTTCCTTTCGTTTCCTTCTGGTATTATGCACATTACTCTTCCTTTGTTAACAACAGGTCAAGTCAGTGCATACAGACTAACTTACTCCTCCTCCCTTCTAAAAACAAACAGCTTTTAATTGAACAAAGTAATAGATGCAGCTGGTACACAGGGTAAACAGTGCAAAAATGTATACAGTGAAATGTTAGTTTACCCCCGCAACCTGGACTCTCAGTCCTCCTCCCCAGAGGCAACTGACTACAGAAACAGGATATTAAGAGGAATTTGTTCCTTCTCTCGCTGGAATTGGCAACTAGGACCCACAGCTTTGACTCCACATTCTAAAGAGTACTGAGAACATGCAGGGCTGGACACTGTCCTAAGAGCTTACCAGGACCGGCAGAAGGTGCCTTCCTATCAATAGCAGGCGCCTCACCTAAACACGCTGCCGAGGAGTTGATTCCAATTCATAGCAACCCCATAGGTCAGAGTAGAACTGCCCCATAGGGTTTCTAAGGCTGTAATCTTTATGGAAGCAGACTCCCACATCTTTCTCCTGTGGAGTGGCTACTGGGTTTGAACTGCAGCCGAGCACTTAATCACTGTGCCACCAGGGCTCTTTAGCGCCCCACCTAACTCCCTAATATATAGAGAGGAGAGCTGGAGGTCACCAGTATTCAGGGCCTTGAAGGGGGAGAAGCAATTTTCTCAAACATAACAGGCTCTTCCTACCCCCAAGAAGGGAGGTTCCAAGCCGGCACCACCTTTCCCCATGGCTGGAGTCCCCGTGAGACAGGAAGACTGTTGTGTACAGCCAGAAGGGGGCCAGAGGGCTGGAGCTGCAAGGCCCACTCCAGGAAACTGTGTGGCTGAGAGGCCATGTAGGGGGCTAGGAGAGCCTGGACCTACATCTCACGAAGACAATGTGTGACAGTGCCACACAGAGAACAGTAATGACAACCCAAGTCAGCCAGGGAAACAGTGACAAGCTACAAGGAAAGGATTATAATTGTGTCCAGGTAAGTAAGGAGATGTTTGTCCTTTTGTCCTTGGGTGGCTTGACTACTGGGTGCCTAAATGTTGGCAGTTTGAGCCTACCCAGTGGTGCCTCTGCAGAAAGGCCTGGCCATCTGCTTCCGTAAAGATTACAGCCAAGAAGTTCCTACAGAGCAGTTCTACTCTGTAATGCCACGTGAGTCGTAACTGACTCCACGGAAATGAGTTTACAGACCCTTTGCCTCAGACGTCCTCCCTGTCCTCAATAAGAGAGGATTCAAGGCAGTACCACCTTATAGGGTGCAGTTTGGAAATTCGTAGGGATATTTTTTTGGAGTTTTCACAGTGTAATGGGGGCATTGCAGGCACTTAACGGTCAGGCAGCAGGGACGCTAGAGGATTTACAGTGCACATACAATCTCTTACAACAAAACTTGTCCCACACAGTTACTCAGTGTTCTCCTCAGTCATGTAAGCGAGAAGACTGTACATAATTGTCTGAGAGTAGGATCTAACTGTCAGGACCCCTGGTGGTGCAGTGGTTAAAGCACTCGGCCGCTAACCCTTTGTTGTAAATCTGAACACAAAGATATTTTGCAATATTCTAATTACACACTGAATTTTCCAGGAACCCAATGTAGGGTGAGTCAACGGAAGATTTTAATTCTCTAATTGTTTGCATTCTGAACTTTACAAGAGTTGTTACCCATTTCACAGCAATGCCTCCCGTGGCCTGAGTTGCCAGTGCAACCCTCTGTGTCAATCTGCCTTTGTGGCTGTCAAAGTTGCAGGGATTCTATGTAGATACACAACTACGCTCATTTAGACCTTCTATCACCAAAACCCAGACCCACTGCCGTAGAGTCCATTTTGACTCATAGCGACCCTGTAGGACAGAGTCAAACTGTCCCACAGGATTTTCAAGGCTGTAATCTTTACAGAGGAGCCACTCAGTTCTACTCTGTCCTATAGGGTCGCTATGAGTCAGAATCGACTCGACGGCACTGGGTTTGGTTTTTGTTTTTTTTTTTGGAATCTTTACAGAAACCACATCTTTCTCCTGAGGAACTGCTGGTGGGTTCAAACCACTGACCTTTTGGTTAGCAGCCAAGTGCTTTAACCACTGCGCCACCAGGGCTCAGGACCCCTTATCAAAATATTTAAAAATAATGTTCACCATATTCAGTTCAATTTTTTCTTCTCTTAAATTTATGCATATTGATTATTCCTACAGATATGCATCCGGGAGTCCCTGGGTGGCACAGTTAACGCCCTCAGCTGCTAACTGAACGGCTGTAGGTTCGCGTTCAGCCAGAGATGCCTCGGAAGAAAGTTCTGGTGACTTACTTTTGAAAAACCAGCTATAAAGACCCTGTGGAGCACTTACGGGATTGCCTTGAGGCAGGGTCGGCTTGACGGCGACGGGTTCTTGTGTGCCTCTGTTTTGTCATGTAGTGCCACCTAAGTGTTAAAGCCCTGGTGGGGTAGTGGTTAAGAGCTTGGCTGCTAACCAAAAGCTTGGTGGTTCGAATCCACCTGCTGTTCCTTGGAAACCCTCTGGGGCAGTTCTACTCTATCCCATAGGGTCACTATGAATTGGAATGGACTCCGCAGCAATGAGTTTCGTTTTGGTTACCTGAGCGTTTATATATTAAAATACATATTTTTAAAATAAATTACTTCCGTTTATATTTCCCTTAATTAAGGTTGGAATCCCTGATGGCGTAATGGTTAAGAGCTATGGCTGCTAACCAAAAAGTCGGCAGTTCGAATTGACCAGGTGCTCTTTGGAAACTCTGTAACTCTATGGGGCAGTTCTACTCTCTCCTATAGGGTCGCTATGGGTTACATTAAGGTTAGGATATTATATTTATTTTTTAATTATGTATGTAGGGAAATTATGTTGTCTAGGAATTTAATTGGGGATGGTAAAGACAGCATAGGAGCCCTAATGTCACAGTGGTTAAGCATTTGGCTGCTAACTGAAAGATCGACGGTTCGAAACACCAATGGTGTTCAGGAAAAAGATATGGCAGTCTGCTTCCTTAAAGATTTACAGCCTTGGAAACCCTATGAGGCAGTTCTGCTCTGAACTATAGGGTCTCTATGAATCGGAATCAACTTGATGCAGTAGGTTTGGTTTTGATTTTTGAAAGGCAGCATTACTTGGTATTTGTTATAAAAGAGGTGTGCCGGGTGTGTGAGTCCCTGGGCTAAAGTGAAGGAGAGAGGGTGCTGGAGGGAGGAAAAGCCCAGATGGCTCACCCTTGGTTTGCCGAGTCCCTTTAGCATTCATCAAGAAGAGGGAAGGAGTTTGGAGGAGTTTTAAGTAGAAAAGATTTCAGCTGAAAGTGAATAGAATTCTCTGGAATCCTTCCACTAAGAAAGGGTAAAGAGCAATTCAACAGCATGATTGAAGGCAGTATTTGGGGAAAAAAAGCCAAAACAACTCTTTAAAAATCCGCTGAACTGATGGGAGAAAGGGAATCCTGGTAGTGTAGTGGTTAAGTGCTGCGGTTGCTAACCAAATGGCAGACAGTTCAAATCCACCAGGCACTACTCGGAAACCATATGGGGCAATTCTACTCTGTCCTATAGGGCTGCTATGAGTTGGCATCGACTCCACAGCAGTGGGTTTGGTTTTTTTTTTTTTTTAAATGGGAGAAAATTGTGGAACAGAGCCTCAAATTAAAAAAAAAAAAGACCTAGTGGACTGGTTGAGACCGGACGACTCCCCAAGACTATTACCCTGAGATAGTCTTCAAACCTTGAGTATGTTGAATACGAAAATTAGCAACAGATAAAAAAAAAAAATCTTACTTTAATTTTGAGGTTTTTCTTACCCATAAAAATCAAATATTCACTTTAAAGAAACCCTGACCCAAATCACTCCAGCTGCTTTTCTTCCCCTCAAAGTTGCAAATCCTTCCTTTCTTATTAGAAGCCAGGCTTAGTAAACTGGAATCTCCAAAGACTCAAATTAGAGGGGCAGAGACTGTCTTGTGAGCTGACATCCATTGATACCAGTAAAGGGGGAGGATGGGGTACAATCAATCATGCTAAAATTATCCAAGAGTTGTTCTGTATTTCTCACGCCTTCCCGCTAACCAAAAAGTCGCAGTTCGAATTCACCAGCCGCTTCTTGGAAACCCTATGGGGCAATTCTAGAGGTGGCAGAAGGTGCCTTCCTACCACTAGCAGGCACCTCACCTAAACCTGCTGCCTTCCAGTTAATTCCAATTCATAGCAACACTATAGGTCAGAGAACTGCCCCATAGCGTTTCCAAGGCTGAGTCTTTGCACAAACAGGCTGCCACATGTTTGTCCCATGGAGTGGCTATGGATTCCAACAGCAGTTGACTGCTTAACCACTGTGCCACCAGCGCTCCTTAGCACCCCACCTAACTCCCTAGTATATGAAGAGGAGGGCTGGAGGTCACCAGTTGCTTTGAGTTGAAATCAACTTGACGGCAACAGGTTTGGGGTTTTTTTTTCCTTCTGTTCCTAAGTCCTACAGTACTTAGCTTTTTCGAAGCACTTGCTTTTTCTGGAACCAAAATGGCCTTCCTGTATGCATATAGGAAACCCTGGTGGCTTAGTGGTTAAGCGCTATGGCTGCTAACCAAGATATTGGCAGTTTGAATCCGCCAGGTGCTCTTTGGAAACCCTATGGTGCAGTTCTACTCTGTCCTATAGGCTCGCTATGAGTTGGAGTCAACTCGACGGCAGTGGGTATATGCATATGGAATAACTGCTTCAGAATAAATTTTATGCTCCAATTTCATTGAGCTTTGATTATTTTTAACAAACTGAAACTAACTCCTGAGGTCACCTTGTAGCTAAATAACAAATTGGTTCAAAAAATAATGAATATCACCTGTAAGTACTGTGCTCCTTTAAAAAATAACCTATATGAGACCAAATGGTCAACACTTACTTTAAAACAAAGACGAGACTGTAAGAGGGCTGGGAAACTAGATGAATGGAAATGGAACAACCAGAACAGAAATAATGAGAATGTTCACACATTGTGAGAACGTCACTGAACAACTTGTGTAGAAATTGTTTAATGGGAACCTAAACTGCTCTGTAAACCTTTTAAACTGCTCTGTAAACCTTCCCTGAAAACAAAATTAAAAAAGAAAAACAGTCGTCTGGTTCTCAGAGTTAGCTTTTGAAGCAGTTAGTAAATTTACATTTTAATATTAAATATATTTGCTAATATTTCTATTGCTCTAGTGATGATCAGTGAGTTTGTCTGACATTCTTTTAGGTGATGAGGAACTACGCTCTTTCTTTCCTCTTGGCTCCCACTGCCAACTATAAATATAAATGAGTGCTAATTATAACTACCACCAGCACCACCACCCACTGCCGTCAAGTCGATTCCGACTCAGAGTGACCGTATTGGACACAGGAGAACTGTGCCATAGAGTTTCCAAGGAGCTCCTGCAGGCATTAAAAAAACGTCGCCACTGAGTAGATTCCAACTCAGGGACCCTATAGGACAGAGCAGAACTTTTGGCGCCACAGTGGATGAGAGAGGGGCTATTAACCAAAAAGTGGGCAGTTCAAATCCACCAGCCGCTCCTTGGAAACCCTATGGGATTTAGAATATTACATAAACTTAGTTGATAAAGCAGTGGCAGGGTTTGAGAGGACTGACTCCAATTTTGAAACAAGGTCTACTGTGGGTAAAATGCTATCAAACAGCATCATGTGCTGCACAGAAATCTTTCATGAAAGGAAGAGTCAATCGATACCGCAAACTTCATTGTTTTCTTATTTTAAGAAATTGCCACAGCGTACCCAACCTTCAGTAACCACCACCCTGATTGGTCAGCAGCCATTGACATCGAGGCAAGACCCTCCACCAGCAAAAGGACTATGACTCGCTGAAGGCTCAGGTGATGGTTAGCATTTTTTAGCAATAAAGCATTTTTTAATTAAGGTATGTACTTCTTTTTTTTTTTTTAGATATAATGCTATTGCACACTTAATACACCACCAAAACCAAATCAAGCCCATTGCTGTTGAGCTGACTCATAGCAACCCTATAAAACAGGGTGGAAGTACCCCATAGGGCTTCCAAGGAATGGCGGTGGATTTGAACTGCTGACCTTTTGGTTAGCAGCCATAGCTCTTAACTGCTGTGCTACCAAGGCTCCTGATAGACTACAGTATAGTGTAAACATACCCATCTGGAACAAAAGAGAATGAAGGAGGCTAAAGACTCAAAGAAGAAACTAGTGCACGGGACTAATAGCTCACATGACCTACAGACTCATCTAGCCTGAGACCAGAAGAACTAGATGGTAACTGGCTACCCCTACTGACCATGCTGACCAGGGACACAAGGTCCCAGATAGAAACAGAGAAAATGTAGAATGAAACTCAAATTACTGAAAAAGGCCAGACTTACTGGACCCGATAGAGACCAGAGGTACCCCGAGATTATTGCCTTGAGACACCCTTTGAGCTTTGAACTGAAGTCACTCCCAGTGGTCACCTTCAGCCAAATAATAGATTGACGTATAAAACAAACAAGGTCATCCATGCATACTGTGCTTCCTTCAGTAATCAACTGTAGGAGACCAAACAGTCAACGTTTACCCTAAAACAAAATGAGAAGCTAAGGAGGGGTGGGGAAACTGGATTAATGGAAACAACAAAAAGAATGGAAATAATGAGAACGTTGACATATTGTGAAGAAAGTAACCAATGTCATGGAAAAATCTGCATAAAAATTGTTAAATGGGGACCTAATTTGCTATGTAAGCTTTCACCTAAGATACGTAAAATATTTTTTAAAAAAAGGTAATGGTAAAAATAATAAAAATTGATAGAAAGTGGCACAAAATGACAAAATTTTAAGTATAAAAGAAAAAGCCCTGTCTATTAAACACAACAAAGGTGGCAGTGATGCCAATTACCAAATATAACAGTAGAGCTGTCTTTGTATTATTTATAAACCTCCTTATTTTTTTTTATCCTTGGTTTGTCGTACAGAATCTGGTACTGGTGGTAGTAACGCCAGTTGTTACCAGTCTTGTCTAGTTGGAGACTTGTTAAGGAAGAATGTGGTAAAAAGAATATTACCATTCACTCAAAAAATACTTAACTAGCACTTACTTTGCCAAGCAGTATGCTAGGCATTTGAGATATAGCAGTCAGTCAGACAGTCCTCCTGAAGCCTAGGTTCCAGTGAAGGCAAACAAGTCCCTAGGTAGTACAGACAGTTAACGAGGTCATCTGCTAACTGAAAGCCTGGAAGTTTGAGTGCCTCAGAAGAAAGACCTGGTGATCTAACTTCTGAAAAACCAGCCTTTGAAAACCCTTTGGAGCACAGCACTACTTTGTCACAGGCGAGTGGCCGTGAGTCTGAATCGACTCCACTGGTTAGTTGCCATGGAGTCAATTCACAGAGTATAACTGCACTTTGTAGGGTTTTCAAGGCTGTGAACTTTTGGAAGAAAATCGTCAGGCCTGACTTCCAAGGCAGCTCTGGGTGGGTTTAAAATGACAAACTTTATGGCTAGTAGCCCAGCACTTAGCTGTTTGCACCACTCAGAGGTTCCTGTTAAAGGTTAAAGAGGTATTGTGACAGCAACTGGAAACCCTGATGGTGTAGTGGTTAAGAGCTACAGCTGCTAAGCAAAAGGTCAGCAGTTTGAATCCACCAGGTGCTCCTTGGAAACCCTATGGGGCAGTTCTCTGTTCTATAGGGTTACGATGAGTCGGAATCGACTTGGCAGCAGTGGGTTTGGTTTGTTTTTGGTATAACAGTGATTAGTACCAAGAACAGCCAGCCACATCTCCCAGGCAAGAAGCTCCTGCAAGGCTTCAGGGATGACAGATTGCATGTATCAGAGCCCTTGCCATTTAGGGTGACAAAAAGCTAAGTTGCTTCCTTGTATACACTGAAAGGTGTTTACTTATCATGGATTTCCAAAGGATTAGCTCAGCCCTCACTGACTCAAGGGTTCAAACTAGGACTCTTTTTCTCTGTCTCCAACATTGGTTTTGATTTTCTTCTTGACTAAGGAAGTCTCTCCCCCCATGGTGGTGACCATCAAAGAATGTTTGTGTGTGTTTAAGTGTGTATGTAACCCTTTTTTTAGAGTAGTGTGGTCTCATTCAATATTTGCCTTTTTGTGATTGACTTATTTTACTCAGCATAACGTCCTCCAAGTTCATCTATGTTGTGAGATGTCTCACGGACTCATCACTGTTCTTTACCATTGCTCAGTATTCCATTGTGTGTATGTACCATAATTTGTTTATCCGTTCTTCTGTTGATGGGCACTTAGGTTTTTCCATCTTTTTGCTGTTGTGAATAATGCTGCAATGAACATGGGTGCATATATGTCTATTCATGTCACAGCTCTTATGTCCCTAGGGTGGGATTGCTAGATCATACGGTATTTCTATTTCTAGCTTTTTAAGGAAGCAACACTCCGTCGTGATATACTTTTATACTACTATACTGTGCTATACTTTTCCTTTCCTAATATTTTGCTTTCTTTGAAATTAATAATTATCTTTTCTGCTTGTTTGTTTCATTTTCATACAGTCGTCATGAACTCAG
The DNA here is from genome assembly GCF_024166365.1 of Elephas maximus indicus. NCBI lineage: Eukaryota > Metazoa > Chordata > Mammalia > Proboscidea > Elephantidae > Elephas > Elephas maximus. The sequence continues at coordinate 39,340,243 of NC_064832.1, forward strand.
TACATTCAAGCCCGGTAAGGGTTGTGTTCCCTCTCCATGATAATCCCTAGGGAAGTTTGTCTTCTTAAAGAAGTCTCTCTCTGAACCCTCTGACCAGCTCCCATGGAGACTGGTGGACTTTTGACCTGCTGCACAGCTGTCCCCTTTGCGTTTCTTTTTGCTGTCATTCTTGAATTCTTTTTCCCTCTCTTATATGTTGGATCTCCATTTCGTTCCAGGTCCTGTATTTTCCTCATTCTTGGTTTACTCCATTTCTTCTTTTTTTTGATTGTGCTTCAGATGAAGGTTTATGGAGCAAATTAGTTTCTCATTAAACAATTAATACGCATATTGTTTTGAGACATTGGTTGCCAACCCCACGACATGTCAACACTCTTTCTTGACCTTGAGTTCCCAGTTACCAGGTTTCCTGTCCCCTCCTGCTTTCTCATCCTTGCCCCTAGGTTGGTGTGCCCATTTAGTCTCATTTTATTTGATGGGCCTGATATTTGGCTGAAGGGTGAACCTCAGGAGTCTCTTCAGTACTGAGTTAAAAGGGTGTCCGAGGGCCATACTCTAGGGGTTTCTCTTATGGTCTCTGTCAGACAAGTAAGTCTGGTCTTTTTTTTTTTTTGTAAGTTAGAATTTTGTTCTACATATTTCACCAGCTCTGTCTGGGACCCTCTATTGTAATCCCTGTCAGAGTAGTCGGTGGTGGTAGCTGGGCATCATCTAGTTGTGCTGGACTCAGTCAGATAGAGGCTGTGATAGTTGTGGTCCACTAGTCGTTTGGACAAATCTTTCCCTTGTGTCTTTGGTTTTCTTCATTTTCCCTTGCTCCAGATGGGTTGGGACCAGTGGAGTATCTTAGATGACCACTCACAAGCTTTTAAGACCCCAGATGCTACTCACCAAAGTAGGATGTAGAACATTTTCTTTATAAAGTGTTATGCCAATTGAGTTAGATGTCCCTTGAGACTATGGTCCCCAGCCCTCAGCCCAGTAATTTGGTCCCTCAGGCAGTTTGGATGTGTCTATGAAGCTTCCGACTATAGGATCGCTTTGAGTTAGAATCGACTTGGCGGCACTGGCTTTTGGCTTGGTATGAAGCTTCCACGATCTTGCCTTGGTCAAGTTGTGTTGGCTTCCCCAGTATTGTGTACTGTCTTGTCCTTCACCAAAGTCATCACTTATCTGTTGTCTGTTTAGTGTTTTCCCCTCCTCACCCCTCCCCTCCGTCAGAAACATCAAAGATTGTTTCTTTTTGTATGTAAGCTTTTTCATGAGTTTTTATAGTAGTGTTTTCATACAGTATTTGTCCTTTTGTGATTGACTTATTTCACTCAGCATAATGCCCTCCAGATTCATCCATGTTGTGGGATGTTTCACAGATTCATCCTTGTTCTTTATTGCTGCATAGTATTCCATTTTGTATATGTACCATAGTTTGTTTATCCATTCATCTGTTGATGGGCACTTGGGTTGTTTCCATCTTTTTGCTGTTGTGAACAATGCTGCAGTGAACATAGGTGTGCATATGTCTATACCTGCCATGCCTTCTATTTCTCTAGGATATATTGCTGGATCATATGGTATCTCTATTTCTATTTCTAGCTTTTATCATTTTCTGAAATGTTGTACCATTTTGCACTCCCACCAGCAGTGCATAAGAATTCCATCTCCCCATAGCCTCTCCAAAATTTGTTATTTTCTGTTTTTTTTTATTCCTGCCAGTGATGCCGGGGTGAGATGGTATCTCCTTGTAGTTTTGATTTGCATTTCTCTAATGGCTTTTTTTTTAATGGCTACCGATCTTGAGCATTTTCTCATGTATTTGTTAGCCTTCTGAATGTCTTCTTTGGCAAAGTGTATGTTCACATCCTTCGCTCATTTTTTAATTGGATTATTTGTCTCTTTGTTGCAGAGCTGTTGGATTTTCCTATAAAAAAAATTTTTTTTATATATAGATTTTAGAAATTAGACCCTTGACAGATTTGTCATAGCCAAAATTTTTTTCCCAGTCTGTAGGTTCTGTTGTTACTGTTTTGGTGGAGTCTTTCCGTGAGCCTAAGTGTTTAATTTTTAGAAGACCCCAGTTATCTAACTTATCTTCTGGTGTTCGTGTGTTTTTAGTTATGGTTTGTATCTTGTTTATGCCATGCATTATAGCCTGTAGTGTTGACCCTATTTTTTCTTCTATGGTCTTTATCATTTTAGGTTTTATATTTGTCTTTGATAATTTTAAATTAGCTTTTGTGTATGGAGTGAGATATGGGTCCTGCTTCATGTTTTTGCAGATGGACATCCAGTTTTGTCAATACCATTTGTTAAAAAGACTGTCTTTTCCCCATTTAATGGATTCTGAGCCTTTGTGGAAGATCAGGTGACCACAGATGGATGGATTTACATCTGGGTTCTCAGTTCTGTTCCATTGGTCGAGGTTTCTGTCATTGTACCAGTACCAGGCTGTTTAGACTACTGTAGCTGTGTAGTAGATTGTGAGGTCAGGTAGTGAGAGTCCTCCTACTTTATTCTTCTTCAGTAGTGCTTTACTTATCCAGGGCCTCTTCCCTTTCTATATAAACTTAAAGATTAGTTTTTCCATCTCATTAAAGAATGCTGTTGGTATTTGGATAGGGATTGCACTGCATTTGTAGACTGCTCTGGGTAGAATTGATATTTTCATAATGTTGAATCTACCTATCCTTGAGCATGGTATATTTTCCCGTTTATATAGGTCTCTTGGTTTCTTGCAGTAGTGTTTTGTAGTTTTCTTTGTATAGGTCTTTTACGTCCTTGGTTACATTTAGTCCGAAGCGTTTTATTTTTTTAGGGACTATTATAAATGGTACTGTTTTCCTGATTTCCTTTTCATAGTTCTCTTTATTGGTATATAGAAATCCAACTGACTTTTTATGTTTATCTTCTACCCTGCTACTCTGCTAAAATCTATTAGTTCCAGTAGTTTTTTTGTGGAGTTTTTGTGTTCTCTGTGTATAGTATGATATCATCTGCAAATAGGGAGAGTGTTACTTCTTCCTTGCTATGAAGGTTAAGATTGTGTGTCAGCTTGGCAGTGGTTTGGCAGTCGTGTGATGGTGTGGTTACTTCCCTGTTAAGATCTGATGTGTGGTCACCCCCGTGATGGAAACTGCTATGAGTAGCCTTGGTTGAAGGAGAATTTCCTTGGGCGTGTGGCCTGCATTGAGTGTAGATGGAAGTTTTGGTAGGGCACAGGGGCTTCTGCTCATTCTGGATCCTGTAGCTGGCTCCTGTGTGTCTGACCTCTGGCTCCTGGTACTTGAGCTAGCAGCTTACCTGCAGTCTTGCCTCCCAATCTTGGGATTCATCAGTCTTTCACAGCCTGTGAGCAAAAGCCCTGCACTCTAACCTGACAATCTTGGGTTTGCAAGCCCCTGCAGTTACGTGAATCAGGAGAAGCCTCTATCTTGATCAACGGACTTGGGACACTACATCCTCTACAACCTCATGAGCCATTTCCTTGATATAAATCTCTCTCTCTATATATATTTATATGCTTTACTAGTTTTGCTTCTCTAGAGAACCCAGGTAAGACACTTGCCAATTTGGATGCCCTTTATTTCTGTTTCTTGCCTTACTGCTCTAGCTAGGACTTCCAGCACAATATTAAATAGAAGTGGTAATAAAGGGCATCCTTGTCTCATTCCTGTTTTCAAGGGGAATGTTTTTAGCCTCTCTCCATTAAGAATGATGTTGACTGTTGGTTTTGTATAGATCCCCTTCCTTATGCTGAGGAATTTCCCTTGTATACCTATTTTACTGAGAGTTTTTATTAGCAAGGAGTGCTGAACTTTATCAAATGCCTTTTCTACATCAATTAAGATGATCATGTGATTTTTTTATTTTACTTGTGTGATGGATTAAGTTGCTTGATTTTCTAAAGCGAAACCATCCTTGCATACCTGGTATGAACCCCACTTGGTCATGGAGTGTTATTTTTTTGATATGATGCTGAATTTTATTGGCTAGAATTTTGTTGAGAATTTTTGCATCTATATTCATGAGATATTGGTCTGTAATTTCCTTTGTGTGTGTGTGTGGTGTGTGTGTGTGTGTGTGTGTGTGTGTGTGTGTGTATGTGTGTGTGTGTCTTTGCCTGGTATTGGTATCAGGGTTATGCTGGCTCCATAGAATGTATTCGGAAGTATTCCTTCCTTTTCTATGTTCTGAAGTATTTTAAGTAGTACTGGTGCAAGCTCTTTGAATGTTTGGTAGAATTCTCCAATGAAGCCATCTGGTCAGGATACCTTTTCATTCTCTTCTCCTGTTATGGGTCTGTTCAGATTTTCAACCTCAGTTTGTGTTATTTTATCTAGGTAGTGTGTTTCTAGAAATTTGTTCATTCCCTCTAGGTTTTCAAATTTGTTGGAGTATAATTTTTCATAAGACTGTTATGATCATTGTTATTTCAGTTCAGTCTCTTGTAATGTCCCCCATTTTATTTCTTATTGGGGTTATTTGCATCCTCTCATGTTTTTCTTTTGTCAGTTTGGCCAGTGGTTTGCTGATTTTGTTGATTCTTTCAAAGAACCAACTTTTGGTTTTGTTGATTCTAATGTTTTTCTCTTCTCTATTTCATTTATTTCTGCTCTGATCTTTACTATATCCTTTATTCTGGTGGCTGTGGGCTTCTGCTGTTCTCTTTCTATTTGTGTAGCTAATGTTTTGATTTTGCCCCTTCTTTTTTGATGTGTGCACCTGTTGCTAAAAATTGACCTCTGATTGCTGCCTTTGCTGTATCCCAAAGGTTCTGGTATGATGTGTTTTCATTCTTGTTTGAGTCTAGGAATTTTTTATTCCATTTTTGATTTCTTCTATTACCCGGTGGTTTTTAAGCAAGATGTTATTCAGTTTCTATATTATTTGATTTTTACCCCTTGTTCTTCCAGTTATTTTTTCTACTTTGGTGGCATTGTGATCACAAAAGATGCTTTATATTATCTCAGTGTTTTAGATTTTGTTGAGGATTGCTTTGTGGCCTAAGATGTGGTCTATTCTGGAGAAGGTTTGTAACAATGTCTTGGGGGCAGTGTCTGACCTCTTCCAACCCCACAAGGGGGGGAGGAGAACCAAGGTAAATAGCTCAAGGCTGATCCCTATGAAATGGAGGTCAGATATGCCTCCTGTCTCTGCCATCCCTACCAATTTTAATACTAACTCTACAATTCAGGCTCAAGTACACTTAGGATACCATTCTTCCATCAGGATAGCCTCTTCCCAGCTGTACTCACGGGCACACCTCCCCCTTGCCCTCAGTCTCTACCCCAAGGCACTGAGCTTTCTCTCTTTATGGGCCAAGAAGCCCACCATGCCATACCCTGCTGCTGGGTCTCTCCTTTGGCGGTGGTGGGCCCTTCCTCCCTGCCCTGGAATTGGCTCTATTTTAAGGAAAAACTGACCAATCCCCTTGGTAGGCCACAATTACTCTATCACATAATCAGCTGGGTGGGAGTTACAAGCCCGTGGCAAGAAGGCCACACATAAAAGTAATTAATTGCACCGCAGGCTACCCCCTGGCTTTTCTAGCCATGGTTCTTTCATATTTGGAGGATAACTTCCCCCTCCCAATCATTTTAACTCTCCAAAACAGTTATTAACAATTAGTCCTGCAGTAGGACTAAAGAGTCCTGAGGGTGAGATTGTTTAGGTACCAGCCATTCAGGTCTGCTGCAGGTGTTCATCTGATCTGGTCAGCTTCTCCAAAAGTCATTTCAGCTTCACCCTTTCTGGCCTCTAGTAAAATAAACTGAGAGAAGATTATTCCTTTGCTCTGAGCCTCACGGCGTATGAGCACAGCGAAACTTTTAAGGGACTTTAGTTTTGGCCTTGTACTCTGATCCAGCAATGCCTCCCCCTTTGTCCACTCTTTTATACTTACAGCTTCTACAATTGCAGTTTTTATAATAACAATTAGCCTTGCAACAATCAAGTCACAGCTGAATCATATAATTCTATCATCATCTTCCCCATCCTCTCTTCCCCAGAATCATCAGGAAAAGAGAAAACTATTCAGAGAGGATTGTCCCTTGTCCCCCTCATTTAAGTAAGCACACTCAGGACAGCTTGTAAGCCAGCTACTTTATGTCTTCATCTCCCCCCAGCCTCCCGTTTTAGATAGCCAATGTTTAAATTGCTTGTCCCTATCAAACCAGTTCTCTGAGGAGCCAAGCGTGTTCTTTGGTCTTGAAGAATCTTTATTTCCAGTTGGAACTTTGAGCATCTGCATCCACACAGTCCAGTCCAGAGCAAGCCATCAAATTGCAACAATTTATACCTGCTCATGGTGTCAGACATCTCTCTCTTCATTTGGGCTCTGGTCAGCTCATCCCTAGCCATCCAATCTAGGTAACAATAAGTAGCAGCCTTAGGCTGGAGAGTTCACACACACCTCCTGGCACTTCACACAGCCCCTTCACCCACTTTCAACCCTTGCCCTGTTGGGCTAGCTCAACAGTTCCCCTCCCCCCCCACGGTAAACTTCAGGCGTCCAACTACTCCTTTTACTTCTGATCAGCCAGTCCTTCCACTCTCTCATCTCTAGCCCCCGTGGGCTGGGTGAATGGGTGCCAATGGAACATGTCTAAATTCAGCCCATCTCTTTATTGCTCCACTTCCCCCACTTCCACTTATTGAGTATACCCAGGTCTGCACCACAACCAAGCAGACCAAACTGTGTACTCACTGCCTCCCTTTAACTTCCAGTTCTGGAAGGGGACTCTCTTTAATGGACCCTGTCTTTTCCTGCCTTGATGCATCTAACAGCAAACCACTAGTTTGAAATTCAAAAAGCAAAACAGTCACCTCTTTTTCCTGTATGTTCCTCCTTCAAATGCAAATCTTTTGTTCTCTCAACAGTTCTGGGTGGTTCTGCATGTCTTTTCAAATGCAAATCTGGGTGGGACTCAGGTTTTCCACCTAAGCCCCCACTTTGCACACAGCTACCATCTTGAAACAAAAAGCCTGTGTTTCTCTTGGGCAAATCCTAGTTCCCCTTTTAGCATATCCAATCAAGTACTGGCTGAAGGTAGAGTCACATGCTGTCTGTAATCTCTAATACTCAACATTCATTTCTACCACACATTTAGGTCTGCTTTACAACACTAAGCAGGAGAAATATTCAATATCCCCAGTACATGCAGTTAAATACATAATCCTAAACACATAACCCTTTTTAAAACATTCTGGTTTCCTCTTCTCCATTTGACTATCTTCCCATTCATATGCATATGGCCTTGGGCTTCTGGCTGGATGGAACCAGAATACCCCGGCCACCCATTAATCATCCTGTTTGTCTGGCCTGGCTTTGACTCCAGGCCACTCCAGGTGGACCTTTTCTCCCCTCAGCTATATCATAATCTTATCTGGCCTAGCTTTGGCCCCAGGTCTCTCCAGCTGTAGCTTTTTAGCCATTACAGGTAGCTATGACCAAAGTAACCACTTAAGAATCAAAAGTTTCACTTCCCAAGCCCCTTCATTCTTTCTCTTAAAGTCCCATGCTTTCATGAGTCTGCTGCCATTGTAAAGAATCCCACTCCTGGCACAAACTGTAAAAGTTGCTTGGGGTCAGTGTCTGACCTCATCCAACCCCACAAGAGGGAAGGAGAACCAAGGTCAACAGCCCAAGGCTGATTCCTATGAGATGGAGGTCAGACATGCCTCCTGTCTCTGCCACCTCTACCAATTCTCACACTAACGGTCCCTCCCACAGCACTCTCTACTGGGTTCAATAATTCATTGCAATGGCCACACAGAACTCACAGACCATACTCATAATTACTGGGTTTATTAGGGAAGTAACAGTTACAATTCAGGCTCAAGTACACTCAAGTACTCATTCTTCCATCAGGATAGCCTCTCCCCAGCTGTGCCTGCAGACATACCTCTCTCCGGCCCTCAGTTTCTACCCCAAGGCACTGAGCTTTCTCCCTCCATGGGCCAGGAAGCCCACTGTACCATCTCCTGCTGCTGAGTCTCTCCCATTGTTTTCTCCTTCTTTGGGGGTTGTGGACTCTTCCTCTCTGCTCTGGAATTGGCTCTCTTTTAAGGCAAAACTGACCAATCCCCTTGGTAGGCCACAATTACTCCATCACACAGTCACCTGGGTGGGAATTACAAGCCCAGGTTAGAAAGACCACCCACAAAAGTAATTAATCACACCACAACTTTCCATGTGCATTGGAAAAGAATGTGTACTTAACTGCTGTTGGGTGGAGTGTTCTATGTATGTCTGTGAGGTCAGGTTGTTTGATTGTGGCCTTTAGATTTTCTGTATCTTTGCTGAGTTTCTCTTTAGATATTCTGTCCTTTACTGAGAATCATGTGTTGAAAGTTCCCACTATTACTGTGGAACTGTCAATTTCTCTTTTCAGTGCTGTTGAAGTTTGTTTTATGTATTTTGGAGTCCTGTCATTGAGTGCATGGATATTTATTAAGTCTATGTCCTCATGGTGAATTCACCCTTTAATCATTATATAATGTCCTTCTTTGTCTTTAATGGTGGATTTTGTTTTGAGGTCTATCTTATCTGAGATTAGTATTGCCACTCTTGCTCTTTTTTTGGTTGCTGTTTGCTTGATATATTTTTTTCCATCGTTTGATTTCTAATATATTTATGTCTTTGCTGCAAGGTTTCTTGCAGACCGCATATTGATGGGTTCTGTTTTTTAATCCATTCTGTCACTCTCTGTGTCTTCATGGTGTATTTAAGCTATTTACATTCAGTGTGATTATCGATAGGTGTGAGTTTATTGCCATCATTTTGTAGTGTTTTTTTGTACTGCTGATGTTTTCTTTGTTCCTCTTACTCTCCTGTGCTGAATTCCTTTCGTTTGTGGATTTTTTTCATTTCTTTTGTTTTTAATAAGACTTTATGTTTTATATTGATGAGTAGGTTTGTTAACTTTCTTTGTGGTTACCTTGAAATTTACCCATCTTCCTAAGTTTAAACCAGTCTTTTATTACTTGATATTACCTTGGCTTCTTCTCCATTTGGAAGTTCTATACCTATAGCATTTATTACCTCTTTTATTGCTTTTGACATTGTGTCATTTACAGATTGACCTTTCCAGTTCCCTGTTGTAAATTTTTTAGTTTTGTTTTACCCTTGAGAGTTTATTACCTAGGTTGGTATCTGGTTGATCCTCTCCTGTGTCCTAATTTCAGGTTGTTGTCTGATGTTGGTTGTCTTACTGAAGGACTCCTTTGAATAATTCTTGTAAGTCTAGTTTGGTTTTTACATATTCCCATAATTTCTTTTTATCTGGAAATGTCCTAATTTCACCATTATATTTCAGTGAGAGTTTTACAGGATATATTATTCTTGGTTGGTGATTTTTTTCTTTCAAGGTTTTATATATGTCATCCTATTGCCTTTTTGCCTTCACGGTTTCTGCCGATTAATCAGAGCTTAGTCTTATCGTTTCCCATTTGTGTATTACTTTTCGTTTTCTTGAGCTGCTCTCAGAAGTCTATGTTTTTAGTGAGTGTGATTATGATATGTTTTGGTGATTTTCTTTTGGGGTCTATCCTATATGGGGTTTGTTGAGCTTCTTGGATTGTAGGCTTTTCATCTTTCATGATGTTAGGGAAGTTTTCTGTCAACAAATCTTCAATGATCCTCTCTGTGTGTTCTGTTTTCTCCCCTATTCTGGAACTCTGATCAGAGCAAATTTTTGTTTTTGATTGTATCCCATGTTGTTCTCAGGGTTTCTTCATTTTTCTTCATTCTTTTCCCTGATTTTTCCTCAAACAAAATGGTATCCAAGGATTTGTGTTCAATTTCACTGATCCTGTCTTCCATTGTTTCAAATTTGCTCCTAAAACAATATCAGAGCAAATTTTTGCTTTTGATTGTATCCCATGTCATTCTCAGAGTTTCTGCATTTTTCTTCATTCTTTTCCCTGCTTTTTCCTCAAACAAAATAGTATCCAAGGATTTGTGTTCAATTTCACTGATCCTGTCTTCGATTGTTTCAAATTTGCTCCTCAAACATTCTATTGCACTGTCCGTTTCTGAACTCTTGTTTATCTTTTGGATTTCTAATTGATGTTTTCTTATGATTTCTAGTTGTTTATTTTGACATTTTGTTCCTGTATAATTTTCCTGAATTTTTCCTTTGCTTTGCTTGTGTTTTCCCTGATTTTGTCTGTATTTTTCATGATTTTATCTATTTTTTCCTTATTTTTGTCTGTGTTTTCCCACATCTGTTGGGGACCCCTGAATATTAGAGTTTTGAATTTCCTATCAGGTAGTTCCAGTGCTTTTTCTCCTACCAGAAGGTCATCTGGTGTTTTATTTTGGTCGCTTTCTGGAGCTGTCCTGTCCTGTTTTTTAATATGTTTTGATATTGTCTGCTGTGGGACATTCAGGAATTATTTTCTTTATTGATTGTAGATTTGTTTGTTTTGTCTTGCTCTTTTGTTTTATTTGGTTATGTCTGGGCAGGTGGGCTGGGTGTGCTTTGTTGCTTGCTCATCTGTGAACATGATACTTCTCACCACCTTGTTCAGGTGAGCATGGCTGGTCCCTCAGCTACGGTGCAGCAGGGCAGGTCCAGGGAGAGGGAAGCACAGGGATGTGTCATTTGCAGTAACTTCTGGGACCAGCAGGGTGGGGTTGGGGGCACTGCAAGGTGAGGTCTAGTAGTCCGCGCCTGTGCCACTTGGGGTTGTAAAACTTGGTGCACAGTGCAGATAAGCAGGAGGGAAAGGAGAGGATGTGACGTGTGGAGAGCTGGCCAGTGGGGGCGGGGCAAATCTGGGCTTCAGTGAGGTGGTGTCTCTCTGGTCGAGCAACTGTGGCCTGTTAGAATGTGGCAGAGGCCGTGTATGGGGAAGAAGGGTGGGTAGATGGGAAACCGTGTATCCCTGGTTACTTGGTGCTCTGTCGCCTGTTGGGAGCTCTGTGAAGTTGCATTTCTGTACTCCTTGTCCACAGGCCTTGGTGGCAGAGGTCTCATACAGGGAAAAAGGTTCGGGGTGGCGGTGGGGGGGGGAGGGGAGAAGCGTGCATCCCTGGTTACCGGGTGCTCTGTCTCCTGTTGGGAGTTCCTCGAAGTTATCTTCCCTGGTATCACCTGTCTGTGTTCTTTGGTGGCTGAGGTCCAAGATGGTGAATCCATGTTACACTAGCTGGTAGGGGACTTCCACTCTTTAGCTCTCCTCATTCTCTGTTCTCTGTCAGCTTCTTATTCCATTTGGTACTTGATCGAGTTCTTTATCCCTTCGTTTGATGTTCCAAGATTCACATTTGTATCTGTTTTACTTAGCTTTATGGGTTTTTGCTGTAGAGGGGCGGCATCATGCTTCTGTCTATAGCACCATGTTGGCTCTGCCTCCTACTCCCTTTCTTCCTGAGAAAGGGTGCATGGTAAGTCAATCGTTTTTTTAGATTTGTATGTCCAAAAATGTCTTTATCCTGCACTCACTCATAATTAATAGTTTGACTGGGTATATAATCATAGAAAATAATTTTCTTTCAGAATTTGAAGGTATTGTTTCATTGTCTTCTGGCTTCCACTACTGGTATAGGGAGGGCAAATGGCTTCCTGGGGGGAAATATCATATATAGCAAATATACTCCTTGTTATAATGTACCCAGATATAAATAAATATACAGCAAAAAGTGCCATTTTTATGCATAAGTGCCATTATGCATTCAACATTCATTTTAAATATCATAACTCAGTATAAAAATTAAGTAAAAAATTCCCATGTTGGTATCTTTATTATGTCCCAGGTGCCTGAGGTTATACTGTGTCTGTCTTTTCCCCTTAGCTATGACTTTGAAAGTTCATTGCCCTTCTGATTCTTAATTCTTAATATGAAGCCTGGTTTTCCCTCTGGAAGCTAACAAGTTCTGTTCTTTGTCCACAATTCGTTGCCTTGGGCTGGGCCCTTTTAATCTGGGCACTTGCTTACTTCATTTCAGGAAAAATTCCTTGAATTTTGATAATTCACTGATTTCTGTGCTTTTTATTCTGTTCTCTCATTCTGGAACTCCTATTTTTCCATACGTTGGACCTCCTAGACCAATTCTCTGTTTTCATCTTTTCCTTTTCTTAGCCTTTTTGCTCCCCTTTCTGGGAGATTTACTCAAAATTATCTCCCAATCCTTCCATTAAGTTTTTTTTTTTCCTGCTATAATGATTAGTCTTTACAAATAACTAACTTTTTACTTTAATGATTCTGTTTGAATTTAATCTACTATTTTTTTTATACTACTTTAGTTGAAAAATTAGCTCATTAATTTTCGCCTCAAAGCTCAGTATAGTTTTAGCTCCATATCACAGGCTTTATTTAATTATTGTTCAATTCCAAGTATTTCCTAATTCTCATTTTCTTTTTTAACACATGATGATTTAGAAGCTTATCTATTTTTTAAAGTCACAAAATTTTATTTTGCCTTAATTGCATTAAGTCAGAAAATGTGTTCTATATTCTTTGATATTTAAGGCTTTTAATGTAATTCATTTTTTAATGTTCTGTGTGTACTTGCAGTAATCGGTACTCTGCAGCTGATTTTTTTCTTTTGTACTTTAGATGAAGGTTTACAGAACAAACCAGTTTCTCATTAAACAGTTAACACATATTGTTTTATGACATTGGTTAACAACCCCACAACATGTCAACGCTCTCCCTTCTCAACCTTGGGTCCCCTGTTACCGGCTTTCCTGTCCCCTCCTGCCTTCTAGTCTTCTCTGCAGCTGATTTTTGCTGGGCTTTTGTTTTACACATTCATCAAATAGTTTTGCTGTTCAAATATCCTACATGTATACTGAGACCACTTTAAATTAAAATTACTGGCATGCTTTTTTTCTTCATAACAAGAAAACAATGTATGTTCAAGCCTCAAACCCATCTGAGTTTCAGGTAGAAGCCACAAATTCTTAGAGGAAATAAAAATATTCTACCTGAATTAAGCAAACACATGTGATTTCTTGCTGTCTACCTTTGTTTTTCTTTTCCTAGTCCACTAAATGTGTAGTCATTTTTCAGTCCTAGCTTTATGCAGGGGTCTTCGATCCACTCCCCTGTCCTGTTTGTTCCCCCTACAAGCTGTAGGAAGGAGCTCTGGTGGTACAGTGGGTAAGTGCTTGGCTGCTAACCGAAGGATTTGCTTGCTGTTCAAACCCATTAGTTGCTCTGCGGGAGAAAGATGTGGCAGACTGCTTCCATGAAGATTACAGCCTGGGAAACCCCATGGGGCAGCTCTACTCTGTCCTGTAGGGTTGCTGTGAGTCAGAATTGACTCGCTGGCAACGGGTTTGTTTTTTTGATTTAACAAGCTGTAGATACCTCGGATTATAGATGCCCCCAATGCATCCAGCAGCTTGGTGATTCTTTACATTCCAGACTTTCTCCATCTTCATTCCCAGTTGTAGAGAAGTTTCTCTACTTTCTTACACATTCATGTTAAAAGTTGCTTTAAAATATTTTGTCCAGCATTATTAGATGTTTTATTGTGGGAGGGTTTTGAGATCTGAAAGCCTTGTGTGTTTAATTCTGCTACTTCTCCTTTCTTCTCTCTTTTATTAAACGTGTCATTTTCTTGTCTTGATCTCTTTTGTTTCATGAAGGTTGGGTCTTCTTGCATCCTTCTTAAGCATGGCAAGCAGTATTTTTTTTAACTGGTTGCTGTAGTAAATTTTCAGTGATTTTCTTACCTCCTGAACTGACAGGATGTTATTTTCTTTGTTCCACAGTATTTACTTAATAGACTTCCTTTGCCCCATTTCATTATCCTTGAATATAGAATGATCTATCTAGACCTGGTGGTTGCCAACAGACAGATGGGTCAAATCGTCTTTGGCCTTCTTGTCTACCCACTTGGGTGTGGGTTATGATCCTTTCACCTACCTTAAGGTCTAGCAGGTTTTGGCTCTTGTGGTTCTACTGGATTTAGAGGGAATATTTTCTATGAGTTGGAACCAACTCAACAGCACCAAACAACAACAATCACATAACTCTCCCATACTCTGAATAGATGGCATTCAAGAAAAATTACAATTCCAAGTCTTCTCAGGGCTGCTTTTCCTGCTCATATCCTTGTCTAAAAACATTCCTTGATGTAAAGGGGCCATCATCTGCTCTCTTCCTTTCTCTTTTGTCCAATTTCCTGCTCTGTTTTATTTTTGTGGTTGCTCTGGATGGGGGAAGTGCCTACAAATTGTTTTACAAAGAGGTACTGAAGGGGGTGAAGAGGTAGGACAGCCTTAACAGCAAACAGAGAGGACTGTTGTCCATCTTTACAACTGGAATGTGTGGCTTGTTGACAATCTCCTTTGATTCTTGCTGAAAATGCATATTCTTGGGCCCTTTTCAGACCTACTGACCAGAAGCTGGGGTGATGAAGCCCAGGAATATGCGTTTTAACAAATTCTCCAGATGATTAGAATGCACACTAAAGTTTGGGAACCACTCGTATAGACCTCCAATTTTTTAGCCAGGGTAGACAGCAAGAAGGGATGAAGCACCTACCTTCTTTCAATTGTACATCTTGTGGATGGATTATTAATTGCTTTTTTCCATCCCGTTACATTAGTGTGGTAGATAAAAAATATTCCTCCCAGACTCTGGAAATACTTGACAGTCCCAGTTTTAGTTATGTGATTTTTTTTTTTTTTTAAGTATGTGCACGGATATTTTGGTGAGAGTTTCGAGAATTATGTAGAGGCTGTGATGGATGTCTTTTTAAAACCAAATACTGTTGGTTCATCTTTAATAACACTGCCAATACCCGTTCTTTCTCATTCACTTCATTGCCACCAGTAGAAAAAAGGCTTCCATTATTTCAAGCAGAGGCTATTTTCACCACCACAAGCCCAACTAGGTTAGAAGTCTGCTTCAGCCCTTAAGTCCAAATCTTCAACAAGATGCACAAAGTCCTACCCAGCCCAGCTTCTTTCTCTTTCTCAGTCTCCTCTCCCATCACTTTCTTCTAAGCACCTATCACAGGGTTATACATATGGTGATCAATTTGTGTTTAAAGACTGTGGTCGTTCTAGAATTAGCAAGGCATCAAACAGAAAGTGAAGCCTTCTGCCTTCTTTTTTGTTCAGTGTTTGTTTTTCATAACTTGATTCAAGCTCTGGCTTTGTCAAATCACTCCTGACATTTTGGAGAGGCATATAATTATATTAGGCTTAGTAGGCTTTGTGGGAGAGCTACTTCTGCTTTTGGAACTTATGAAAGGGAGGCAGCCTTGGTCAGTGCCCTATTCTTTTCTCTTAACTGTTGCTGTTGTTAGGTGCTGTTGAGTTGGTTCTCTCTACTTCTCTGCTGGGTTCAATAATTCATTGCAAGGGCCACACAGAGCTCACAGACAATACTCATGATTATGGGGTTTATCAGGGAAGTAACAGGTTACAACTCAGATTCAGGAACGCTCAGGATATAGTTCTTCCATCAGGACAGCCTCTTACCAGCTGTGCTCACAGGCACACCTCTCCCTGGTCCTCTGCCTCTGCCCAAAGGCACTCAGCTTTCTTGCTCTGTGGGCGGGGAAACTGCGTGGTCTCTCCTGCCAGGTCTCTGCCATTGCTTCTTGCTGTCTTCAGGGTTACAGCTCGTGCTCTTTCTCAGTCTCCTGGTTCCAGGAGCTTCTTAATGCAGGGATCCTGGGTCCAAAGGGTACTCTCTCCACTGCAGGCTGTTCTTCCTTAGTGGTAGTGGGATCCTCCTCTCTTTCCTGCCTCTGGGATGGCCTATTTCAAGCCCAGGGGGATGGCAAAAACTGACTAATCCCCTTGATGGGATACAATTATCCTATCACATAGTCCTGCCTAGTCACTTGGGTAGGAGTTACAAGACTATGGCTAAAGAGGCCACTCGAAAGTGATCCATCGCAGATTGTTAATGAGTCTTCCTCCAATCCTGATGCCATGTTCTTGTTCATATAGTCCAGTCTCTTAGATTATTTGCTCAGCATACAGATTGAATAAATACTGTGAAAGGATACAACCCTAATGCACACTTTTCTTAACTCTAAACCATGCAGTATCCCCTTGTTCTGTTCAAACGACTGCCTCTTAGTCTAAGTACAGGTTCCCTGTGAGCACGATTAAGTGTTCTGGATTTCCCATTCTTTGTGATGTTATCCATAATTATTATGATTCATAGTTGAATGCCTTTGCATAGTCAATAAAACACAGGTAAACAACTTTCTGGTATTCTCTGCTTTCAGCCAAGATTCACCTGACATCAAGCAATGAAATCCCTTTTTCCATGTCCGTGTCTGAATCTGGTTGAACTTCTGGCAATACCCTGTCGATATACTGCTGCAATCATTTTTGAATTATCTTCAGCAAAATTTTCTTGTGTGTGATATTAATGATATTGTGCAATAATTTCTGCATTCTGTTGGATCACCTCTCTTTCGAATGGGCACAAATATTGATCTCTTCCAGTTGGTTGGCCAGGTAGCAGTCTTGCAAATTTCTTGGCATAGACGAGGGAGCACTTCCAGAGCTGCATCCATTTGCTGAAACATCTCAGTTGGCATTCTGTCAATTCCTGGAGCCTTGTTTTTTGAGAATGCTTTCAGTGCAGCTTGGACTTCTTCCTTCAGTATCATCAATTCTTGATCATATTGGCTGAACACCAACCAATTCTTTTTGGTACAGTAACTGTTTATTCCTTCCATCTTCTTTTGATGCTTCTTGCCTTGTTTAATATTTTCCCCATAGAATCCTGCACTATTGCAACTGGAGTCTTGAATTTTTTCTTTAGCTCTCTCAGCTTGAGAAATGCTGAGCATGTTCTTCCCTTTTGGTTTTCTAAGTCTGGATCTTTGCACATGTCATTATAATACTTTGTCTTCTCGAGCTGCCCTTTGAAATCTTCAGTTCAGCTCTTTTACTTCATTAATTTCTTCCTTTTGATTTAGCTACTCAACCTTCAAGAGCAAGTTTCAGAGTCCCTTCATTTTTGTCTTTTGTTTCTCTCCTGTCTTTTTAATGATCTCTTGCTTTCTTCATGTATGATGTCCTTGTCGTTCCACAACTTGTCTGGTCTTCGGTCATTACTGTTTAATGAGTCAAATCTATTTTTGAAAAAAAAAAAAAAAAAAAAAAATTTTTTTTTTTTTTTTTTTTTGTGGTCTCTAAATTCAGGTGGAATATACTTGTCTTGGATTGAATTGTGTCCCCCCAAAATATGTGTATCAGTTTGGCTAGGCCATGATTCCCAGTATTGTGGGTTGTCCACCATTTTGTCATTTGATGTGATTTTCCTATGTGTTTTAAATCCTAGCTCTACAATGTTGATGAGATGGGATTATCGGCAATTATGCTAATAAGGCAGGACTCAATTTGCAAGATTGGATTGTGTCTTGAGCCAATTTCTTTTGAGACATAAAAGAGAAGTGAGTGGAGAGACAGGGGGACCTCATACCACCAAGGAAGCAATGCTAGGAGCAGAGCACGTCTTTTGGACTTGGGGTTCCTGCTGGGAGAAGCTCCTTGACTAGGGGAAGATTGATGGCAAGAACCTTTTCCTAGTGCCGACAGAGAGAGCTGGTGCCCTGAATTTGCACTTCTAGCCTACTGGAATAAATTTCTTTGTTAGAGCCATCCACTTGTGGTATTTTTGTTTTAGCAGCACTAGATGATTAAGACAATACTCAAGGTCATACTTTGGCTCTCATAGACTTGTTCTAATTTTCCTTAGCTTCAATCTGAATTTGCATGAGCTTTTCCATCGTCTTTTTCCACACATGTAGTCAACTTGATTCCTGTTTATTCCATCTAGCAAGGTCCATTTGTACAGTGGCCATTTATGTCGTTGAAAAAAGGTATTTGAAATCAAGAAGTCGTTGGTCTTGTAAAATTCTGTCATGTGATCTCCGGCATTCTTTCTACCGCCAAGTCCATATTTTCAACTACCAGTCCTTCTTGTTTCCAACTTTCAAATTCCAATCACCAGTAATTATCAATGCATCTTGGTTGAATGCTTAATCAATTTCATACTGCAGAAGTTGGTAAAAATCATTAATTGCCTCATCTTTGGCCTCAGTGGTTGGTACCTAAATTTGAATAATAAGTCATATTAACTGGTCTTCCTTGCAGACCTATGGGCACTATTCTATCACTGACAACGTTATACTTCAGGAGAGATCTTGAAATGTTCTTTTTTTTTTTTTTTTAAATAATTTTTATTGTGCTTTAAGTGAAAGTTTACAAATCAAGTCAGTCTGTCACATATAAGCTTATATACACCTTACTCCATACTCCCACTTACTCTCCTCCTGAGTCAGCCTGCTCCCTCCCTCCTTCTAATCTCTCATTTTGTGACCGTTTTGCCAGTTTCTAACCCTCTCTACCCTGCTATCTCCCCTCCAGACAGGAGATGCCATCACAGTCTCAAGTGCCCACCTGATACAAGTAGCTCACTCTTCATCACCATCTCTCTCCAACCCATTGTCCAGTCCCTTCCATGTCTGATGAGTTGTCTTCGGGAATGGTTCCTGTCCTGGGCCAACAGAAGGTTTGGGGACCATGACCGCCGGGATTCTTCTAGTCTCAGTCAGACCATTAAGTCTGGTCTTTTTATGAGAATTTGGGGTCTGCATCCCACTGATCTCCTGCTCCCTCAGGGCTTCTCTGTTGTGCTGCCTGTCAGGGCAGTCATCGGTTGTGGCCGGGCACCATCTAGTTCTTCTGGTCTCAGGATGATGTAAGTCTCTGGTTCATGTGGCCCTTTCTGTCTCTTGGGCTCATAGTTATTGTGTGACCTTGGTGTTCTTCATTCTCCTTTGATCCAGGTGGGTTGAGACCAATTGATGCATCTTAGATGGCCGCTTGTTAGCATTTAAGACCCCAGACGCCACATTTCAAAGTGGGATGCAGAATGTTTTCATAATAGAATTATTTTGCCAGTTGACTTAGAAGTCCCCTTAAGCCATAGTCCCCAAACTTCTGCCCTTGCTCCACTGACCTTTGAAGCATTCAGTTTATCCCGGAAACTTCTTTGCTTTTGGTCTAGTCCAGCTGAGCTGACCTTCCGTGTATTGAGTATTGTTCTTCCCTTCACCTAAAGTAGTTCTTATCTACTAATCAGTAAATAACCCTCTCCCACCCTCCCTCCCTCCCCCCTCGTAACCACAAAAGTGAAATGTTCTTTTTGATGATGAATGCAATGCTATTCCTCTTGAACTTGTCATTCCTGGCATACTAGAACATGATTGTCCAATTCAAAATGGCCAATACCAGTCTATTTCAGCTCACTAACAGGATATCGATGTTTATGAGTTCCGTTTTATTTTCTAAGATTTCCAATTTTTCTAGATTCATACTTCATACCTTCTACACTCATGTTATTAATGGGTATTTGCAGCTGTTTCTTCTTATTTTGAGTCGTGACACATCAGTAAATGAAGGTCTCATCCATGTCATTAAGGTCGACTCTACTTTAAGATGGCAGCTCTTCCTCAGTCATATTTTGAGTGCCTTCCAATCTGGGGGGCTCATCTTCTGGCAGTATATCAGACAATGATCCACTGCTATTCATAACATTTTTCACTGGCTAATTTTTGCAGAAGTAGACCACTAGGTCCTTCTTCCTAATCTTAGTCTGGAAGCTCTGCTGAAACCTGTCCACCTTGGGTGACTCTGCTGGTATTTGAAATACTGGTGTCATTAGCTTCCAGCGTCACAGCAATATGCAAACCACCACAGGAAGACGAACTGACAGACGTGTGGGGTTTTTCTTACTAACGACATAAATTGTGTTCAAATAACACTTGTTCTACAGAATAACTGAACAGGTGCTCGACTTGTGTTCTTTCTGACATCTTGAGTACATATACATACATACATGCATATACATACACACACAAACACATCTGTATATTCTAAGGTGAGTTTTCCATTTGCAATGTAGGAGATAGTAATAAAACATGTAGAAAAAAAAAAAAAGACAAACGAAGAGGCTTTCAAGTACTGCTTGAAAACACTCATATGAATGCTGTGCGAATGAATAAAGGGGAAAGCTCCCGTAATCTCGTGTATATTTTCAGCTTCTGAAAAAGTATTTGAAGCAGCGTAAAGAGAACTGTATTATAATAAAACTGAGCCATTAACCAGAGTTCAGTTAAGGATCGGAAGAGTCACACCGACAAAGGATTTTACAGGGCCACTGGGGGACAAGTGGAGACAGGCCTGGTGAGTCCAGGTGAGCAGTGCGGCGTGGAGGGCGCAGGTGCAGGCGCGAGGAGGGCAAGGCGCGCACCCAAGCCGAGGGCCCTCCCAGCCCAGCGCTCGGCCGCGCCTGCCCCACGGTCCGCCCCGGCGCCCTCCGCCCCCGCGGGCCCAGCCAGGCCGCTCGAGACTGCTGAAGCGGCCGCTCCGGGGGAAGGAGTTTCCGGCGGACTCGTGCGGTGCCGCTTCCTGTCCCCCTCGCCGCGCTGCCTCACGCTGCTCGCCCGGGACGCGGCTCGTGCCCCGGATCCCTCGCCGTGCCCTGCAGCGCCCCCAGCCCCATGCAGTCCCGGCTCCTGCTACTCGGGGCGCCCGCCGGTTGCGGCGGCTCGGCCACACGGCGCGTGCGTCTGCTCCTGCGGCAGGTGGTGCGGGGCAGGCCAGGCGGCGATGGGCGGCAGCCAGAGGTCAGAGGGCTGCACGCCGGGGCGGGGGCCGACACAGGTAACCCTGCCGCCCCTGCGGTCCCTGTCGCTTTCCGCGCGCCCTCGCGTCCCTTCCTTGCTGCCTCGCTCCACTTGGGAAGGATCGCTGCGCGGGAAGCCTGGATAGAGGTTCTAGCCCTGATCTCTCTGTTAACTGCTGTGTGACTCCGGGCAAGACGCTTGCACTCTCTGGGCTTTTAAAGTCTCATTCTGTAACCCGTGGGGCCTGGACTAGGGTCCTAGACGACCTGGAATACTGCTTTTTTCGCTCCACCCTCCGCCCCACCCTCTCCCTGCTACTTCCCCCCCCCCCCCCCCCAGAATCCAGACCTGGGTTATATTACGTGCTGAAGATTACGCATTGGTCGTCGTGAATGGTTGAAAGTGCCCCCAGTCCTATGGGCCTGGAAGCAGTGTCGTACATTGTGCTGGCCAGGGGTGTCTGTCTTAGAAGGGTACACACCAAAGAACCCATAGTGCACGGTGTTTTAAATGTCCACAGCCTTTCCAAGTTTTACAGGAGTTTACTTTCTTGCAGGTTCACGTATCCTAAGAGCTGTAAATCGCAGCCTAATTTAGTTTAAACAAACAAACAAACAAAACCCTGACTTTACAGTTTGGGAAGTTAAGACCGAGAGGGAGAGTTGCCTTGCTGGAGATCACAGAGCTGATTAGTGCCTACAGAAAATCACATAGTCTGATTTCTAAGCTCAAGTGTTTTTTGGCTGTTTTTAGGAATCCTTTTGGTTGTGTGTTGGGGTTAGGACATGTGTGCTGGTTAAAGGATGGGATGCATGTTGTTGCTCTTGAATGAATGGTAAAGGGATTCTAGGCAAGATTTTGTCAATGTCATTGTTCAGAATAACAGGCAGGTTTTCACTAAGAAATTGTAGGCTCTGTTGTTCCTGTTGCCCACTCCTTTCCCCAATTCCCCAAATCACTTTCCTTGCCAAGAAATGAGTGAGTATAAATCACATGTATTTCATTCATTTGATCATTTCTTGAATACATGCTTTTTTCTGGTAAAGAGTTGTGATCTCAAATTTGCCTTTCTTGATTACTGTGATTTTCATGGTGTTTGTTTTTTATTCTTTGTGTTTTTGTTTGTTGCTCCTTTGTCCTTGAAGGCAGAAGTCAAGGACATCAATATACAGCAATCTGTAACTTAAATTTTGGGTTGAACTCTTTGGATTGGAGTCCACTTCTGCACTCTCTAGCTCTGTGAATTTGAGGGTAGGTTACTTTACTTTGTGTCTCAGTTTTCTCAACTGTAAAAGGGGAATGTTGTTGTTGTTAGGCGCCCTGGAGTCTGGACTCATAGCAACCATACAGGACAGAGTAGAACTGCCCCGTAGGTTTCCAAGGAGCAGCTGGTGCATTTGAACTGTAGACCTTTTGGTTAGCAGCCGAGCTCTTAACCACTATGCCACCAAAAGGGGGATCAGAAGAATATTATTTTATAGGGTTATTGTGAGGATTTAATTAGTTAACAGAGTCCCTGGCACATATTAATGTTCAATAAAAGCCTACTTTATTCTATATTTTTAGCTATGTGAGAGTTAATCTGTTTCCTTGGCTTTAGGAGAAACGAAACTAGTTTCTTTTAGGTTCAAATCTGTTAGAACTATCTGGTAGGCAGATGGAGCAGAGTTAATTGATGTGAACTTTTTAAAAAATAAAAATGGTTCTTTGTACTTGAATAATATATGTTGATTGTAAAAACATTAGAAATGCAGGCAGGTGTGAATTTTTAAGGCGATCCTTGGGTAGCACAGATGATTAAGTACTGTGCTACTGACTGCAAGATTTGCGTTTCTACCCAGAGATGCTCTGGAAGAAAGGCCTGGCGATCTGATTCTGAAACATTAACAGCCGTTGAAAACTCTGTGGCGCACAGTTCTACTCTGAAACACGTGGGGTTGCCATGAATCGAAATCAACTTGATGGTAGTGGTTTTTGGTTTATTATATAGGTATTGGTGATTAGTTCTAAACGCCCCCAAAACTTGTGTTATGCCCAGCAAATCAAAGTAGAGGGTTTGCTTCAAATGTGAGAGTTATGGACACAGTCTGGACAACATATTAACTTCGACTCAATCATTGGCTCTGGTGGAATCAGATCACAAGGAATAAGTTATGTTAAACCTGTTGCACTGCTGCTGTGAAAATGCACAAGGTTGAAGATATGAGGATAAATGCACTTGGAAACTCACCAGAGATGTGAACTCAGATAAGAACAGCTGAGAGCCAAGTGAACAGAAGGCAAGCTCTAGGTTAACATCAAGTCACACACAGACGAATTTAAAATAACAAGTAGCAGTAAATTGTAATGGATTACAGTTTATGTTGGAAAGATACCCTCAGCTGCACTCATACCTGTGACCAGTAACTCCCTGTTTTCTCTTTGCATGTAATTGACGTTGCGTTCTGTGCCTGTAATTGAAACTGTTGTCCTCCTAGTTTGGAAATAGAGCAATAGGGTACATAAACAATACGTGCAGGTTACGTACTGTTCTTATCTGTCCTGTGTTGTATGTTCCCAGAGGGTAGATGTCTTATTTGTTTTTTATATTCCTTTTGGTGCCTGTCAGTCCTTTGCCCTAGTAAGCGTTCAGTGGTTTACTGTGTTAAAGTTCATACAGAGAAGGAATGGAGAGGCTGGAATTGCCTTGATGGCTCTCAAGATGGGACCTTTATGAAGCCTGATAAGCAGAAGGAAGAGAGGGTCCTTTATTAAAAAAAGCAAGCAAACAACTAAAAATGCTTTTTATCCTTTGTTATCAGGTACTATCCATAACTTGTAAATTCTTTATATTTCTTTAAACTTCAATTAAGAATCTTGTCTCTTGGTTTTAGGACTAAAGAGGTAAACAAGGAGGTTATTTACTGTAAAGAGTTTTCAATAAAGAGTATTGGAGTGTTTTCACAGATGGAGCCAGGCCAGTTGGGTCAGTAGGACTCTTGAGTTTAAGCAGATTCAGATATGCCATAGGTCAGATGAGAGTCCTGAAAACATAACTCCAGGTAAATGCACACTGGCATAGTTAGGCCTGTCCCTTAACACCGGTGTTATTAAAAGGGCTCACTGTTTTTTCTTTGACTCTTTTATGTAAAATAAATTTGTTTATAAAGGTGTTTTTAAATAGTTTTTATACAAGCAATCTATGTTCGTTATAAAAAAGTGAAAAATACAAATCCCCTAAAGTATAATCCTCCCACCTAAATTCATAATTTTTAAATTTTTGGTGTTGATCCTATCAGATTATGTATCTATAAAATATATATCCTTTAAAAAAATGGGATCACATCTGTTTTATATTTTCAGCCATTATTGTGTATATATTAACATGTTGATAAATACTGTTGTACATGATCATTTTAAGTAGGTATTAATTAGGTTGATATATTTATCTATATAACTTATTTTACCAATTTTCCTTTCTTGGATTTTTAGGCTGTCGAATATTAAATATATAACACAGTACAATAAATATCTAATATTTAAATACATAAACAACAGTAATGTATTTTTTGGTGATTTTTAGATTATATCCTTGGGCTACAGTAGAATTAAATAGTAATAAGTGACTTTGGGGAGGAGTGACTTGGAAATGACATAAAGAAGAACTGTACAAGTCCCTAAATGGTTTAGATCATAGCTCTGTATTTACTAGGTATTGAACCTTGGGGAAATTTTTAACTTCTTTGAACCTGCAGCTGGCTACTTTTGACCCCGAGCACATTCTGACCCTGTTGCGTAGTATTAAAGAATTTAGCAGTAAAATCCTGGAACGGTTGTAACCTAATAAATTGTTTAGAAGACCTGTATAAGGGTACACAGACTAACATGGAAATTTCCAAAACCTTTGGTATTTTGTATAAAAAGTAGTCAAATGGTGACAACTAAACCAGTGATTCTTAACTATGGGTGATTTTCCTTCTCTACCCGCCATGACCCCAACGGACATTTGGGAATGTCTGGAGACACTTTGGTTGTCACAGCTGGGAGGGAAGGGATGCTACTCCTATCAGTGGGTAGAGACCAGGGGTGGTTCTAAATACAATGCACAGGACAGGCTTTCACAAAAAAGAGTTATGTGACCCAAAATGTCAGTAACGCCACTCTTGAGAAACCTTGAACTAAACCAACTATATTGTCAAAGCTACAGATCATTGAATTGTGAGTATATTTCACAGAGTTGAGCATCCCACAGTATGTATATTCATTAACAGAATCTGTAGTCTCTGATATGTAAAGGATTAGGAGCATTAAAACCACATTTTACGAGAAGGGCTTCCACAGGTGTGCCTGAAATATATAGTTGAGAATAGCGGTGTAAGGATATTGGTAACAGAGCAACCAAGAGTTAAATAAGACAGTCATATAAGAAGTCTGAAGAATTACTAGATATTATCAATACCAAATAAAATGGACTGTGACAAAGCTATATATTGCAAGGTTTGTTGATTAAACGTTGAAGAAAGAATCAAGTCTTCTTAGTATACGGCCTGTGGCAATGGCCATAAAGGAAAAGATACAGTTGTAGAAGATATAATTGGTAAAATTGTATATGAACAACAACAAAAAAAGTGATCGATGAATCAAATTGCACTATCAAATAATACTTTTGCATAAAATAAAAAGAAAAATTTGCTATATAAAAAAGTGATCAAGGAATTCTTTTGGCTTAATGAATTTTGCTCTGAAAACTACTTGTTTGATGAATATTTATGATTGTTAGTACTGTTCTGATTAAAATGTTTTCAGAATACCTTCAGGGTCAAAATGTCCTATGTTCCTCTCTGAGCTTGTATTTGTAAAATGGGGATGGCTACATTTGCTTTGCTTGCCTTTACCTTATAAGAATTGCTGTATTAGCAAACATTTGGTTATAAATGGCAGAAATGTGCACAGAAAAATGTATTGATTTGTTCACAGAAGTAGGAAGCCCAATGGCTTCGGGTCTGGCTAGATCTAGGCAGTTCAGGTGATGACTTTAGGGCTTGGGCCCTCTCTGCCTTACTGAATATGCTTTTCAGTGCATTGGTTTCAACGTCAGGCAGGCCTTCTTTGGGTGGTAGCTATGATGGTTTTACCAACAGCCCCGGGCATTCATTGATCTTAAAATTCACAGTGTCAGAAGACAAGGAACTTATTTTCCTGAGAGCTCTGACAAAAATCCAGGAGAGACCTCTTGCTGGCTGGTCTTGGATCATATGTGTTGTTTCTGAAACAATAATTATGGTCAGAGGGTAGAATGTTCTGGCGAGACTTGTGGAGGGGTTTGGTGCAGGAGTAAAGGTTGGTGTTGGAATGAGTGATATAAACTCTACACTCAAACCAAGTGGCATGGGTTCTCCTCAGGATAGAGGGATTCTACTATTAAAAGAAAGGGAAGGAACAATGCGCACATAAAACACAACAGCTGTCCACTGAAAATGACCTCAAATTCAAGTGAGTGATGTCTGAAGGGGTTTGTTCAAAATCAAGTGCTGTATAAGAGGTATTACTAATTTTTAACTTGGATATAGACATTACTTTTCTAGAAACTTTTGGGAAATTCCTTTAAATTAGTATTATTGCCAAGTGATAAAATTAAGCTCGGTAACTTTAAATGTGGCCTACGTTTAATTTCGTTTGGAGGGCCTTATTTTTGAATAACAAAATGCTATGTTCTTGTAGACTGAATAGTGGTCTTCAAATATTTTTCTCATTATCTCCTAAAAGGATTTTGCAAATATGTGTTTATAAAATTATAAATATTAAACTTATATTTATAAACTATTTCTATATAATTTATATTTTTGCAAATATATTTTTATAAAAATTCGTATATATTTTTAGGTTGATACCTAAAAGCTTTCATGATATGTATAAATAGAAGTTATAAAGGATATTTTCAATGTATCATAGATATTGACATTAAAAACAATTGTTGTTATTGCTAGGTGCTGTCAAGTCAGTTCTGACTCATAGCAACGTGTATGTACAACAGAAAGAAACACTGCCAGGTCGTATGCCATCCTCATAATCATTGCTATGTTTGAGCCCATTGTTGCAACTACTGTGTCAATCCATCTCGTCAAGGGTCTTCCTCTTTTTTGATGACCCTCTACCTTACCAACCATGATGTCCTTCTCCAGGAACTGGTCCCTCCTGATAAACATGTTCAAAGTACGTGAGATGAAGTCTTCGCCATCCTCTCATCAAGGAACACTCTGGCTGTATTTCGTCCAAGACAGACTTGTTCATTCTTCTGGCAGTCCATGGTATATTCAGTGTTGTTCTCCAACACCATACTTCGAAGACATCATTTCTTCAGTCTTCCTTATTCATTGTTACAACCCTCTTTTTAGTCTGTCTTTGAAATGGAATAAAATATCCTATTAATTTGTTAGCCACTGTCTGTTTTGAAAGCAGATAAAAAGCTCTTCACCTGTCAGAAAATTTGGATCGTTCCTTTGTCTCCTTGAATTTGTACTTCAGTTAAACACTTCCTACTCATTTTATCTTAATGTATTTTTATTCTTGAAAGTATTTTATCATACTTTTTTGCAACAGAAAAGTCTAGGTGATAAAATGTTTCTGTCATTACAATTATTAGTGTATAATCGTCCAAAAGATCATCAGTATATTAAAAATTTTGTTAAAAACTGATATTTTGTAGAAACATACCTGTTGACGGTATGAGTAGAATTTCTCCCAGCTGAATATTAATTAATATAGTTGGTATTTCCCAGTTGAATACTATTGGTAGACTCCAAGGAATTTTGATATAGCAATATCACTTAGTTCTTTGTGCTAAGTTATATACCAAAAATAATATGTTGATCTATTATTGAAAGTATTGTTTTGATGCTCTATCACTGACAGCTTGATTAGGACCACCTTCAGTTTTCTTGGTAGCAGAGAATTGGAAACCACCTGTCTTACACAAGGATTTCATATCCAGCTGCTAGAGTCACTCCTGCCTCAATTTCTAGGAGGTTCACTTAAAAGACTTTAGCAAAATTAATAAAATGGCTGTATCTGTTACATTCTTACTTAGAGGCTCCTTGTTTAACTTAGTGCACTCAGAAAGAGTTGGTAAAATAAAACTATTAATTTCAGCACACGTTTGTCAATATTTGCCAATTGTACTTGCCAATATAATATTATTTGGAGAAAATATTTTTGCCTTATCACATGTTTAATTACCTTTTTGTTAAATTCTTAAAGTTTCACAATTAATAAAGGTAAGTCAGTATTGTCAAACCAATGAGCCAAATGAGACTTTCTGACAGAAAATGTATTTTCACCTTTTATTTCGTATGAGTGTGTTAGTATACGTTTTAAGAAATGTTACAAAACCATGGAAAAATAAAATATGGACCACATTTTGTAAGCTAGATTACTAAATTCAGTAAAGTCAAGAATAAAGGAATCTAGTCATTATATATTTACAGTATCTATTTGAAAATAGGAAACACTGGTGGCGCCGTGGTTAAGAGCCTCGGCTACTAACCGAAAGTTAGGCAGTTTGAATCCACCAGGTGCTCCTTGGAAACCCTATGGGGCAGTTCTACTTTGTCTTTTAGGGTCTCTATAAGTCGGAAGGAAACCCTGGTGGCGTAGTGTTTAAGTGTACGGCTGCTAAACAAAGACTTGGCAGTTCGAATCTGCCAAGTGCTCCTTGGAAACTCTATGGGGCAGTTCTACTCTGTCCTGTAGGGTTGCCATGAGTCGGAATCGACTCGACAGCACTGAGTTTGGTTTTTGGTTTTATGAGTCAGAATCCTCTCGATGGCAATGGGTTTGGTTTGGCTTATTTGATAATATATAATAATGCAGTTCTTTCATATTATTTTTAATAAAGTAATATTAATTAAAGTAAGTTGTTTATGTAATGGGGACTATGATAGAAAGCATGGTTTTTTTAAATTAAGCGTGTATTGAGCCTTGTTGATGGCATTAGGGAATAATTAAATCAAAATCAGAAATAAATTCATCAATTTCTTTAGACACTGAGCAAACATTTGACATTTTATTTAGTGAAATTAAAAACTAATTGGTTCAGCAGCTGGCATATAATTTTTTTATAATAAGAGTTAGGAAGTAGAAACATTTTATAAGATGAGGAATGACTAATTGGAACACGTATTTCATGGTATAATTTGTTTGAAAATGAGTTTTTAACTGTCTTATTGAAAGATGTGTCTGATCTGAAAGAAACATTTAAATGTTTTCTGTGTGATGTTTATCCAATATCTTGTGGAAAATTTGGTAGCACTGAAAACCATTTTAGGTATAGTCAAATAAGCATCAATAAATGTGTACTGCTTGAGGTGTTCAGAGGTGCTTTTTTTTTTTTTTTCTTCAGCTAATGACATGTTCTCAAGATAAGAACTGAGAAAACCTGGAAGATTTGGCTTGCCTCTAAGTGTATGAAAAAGCCATTTCTACCTCAATTTTTGCAGTTTTGCTTTGCTCTTTGAGCTCTCCCATCTTGGGTTATTTTGAAAATACTCTCATTTTCCCACTCTGCAAGATACTATACCTGACACAGGCCAACACAGACTAAAATATTCTAGTCAGTTCTAAATAGGTATACTTCACTTTATATATATACATATATATTAAAAAAAAAAAAAAAAACCGTTGCCATCAAGTCGGTTCCAACTCACAGCGACCCTAAAGGACAGAGTGGAACTGCCCTATAGGGTTTCCATATATATATATATTTATATATAGAATTTATTTTACTTTTGTTGTTGAGAATATCCACAGCAGGACAAACACCAGCTCAACAACTTCTATGTGTACAGTTCAGTGACATGAATTATATTCTTCAGGTTGTGCAATATTCTCACCCTCTACACTTCACTCTTAATATAAGTGTGTAAGACATGGAAAAACAAGTCCTAGGCAGGCTTATGTTGATTTGAATAATTTTTAAAGGAGGCTTACCCCAGATCATAATTTAATATGTCCCCTTGTTTGGTGCCCAGGAGCAGTGCATCAAGTTAAAATAAGTGAGGGAAGGGCTATCCTGCCAGTGCCTATGGGAATGGAGAAACTACAGGCCAGTTCTCGGTCAGATCCGTTTTAGGGAAGAACACATGGAAATGAGAATCTGAAAACTGACCCGCTTAAGACTGCCATACTCTTGGAAAGTGTTCAGGTACCCTAATTCAGAGACCACTGTTGTGGAGGAGACATAGTCAATCATTGTAACATAGTGTGAACAATGCTGTTACAGAACCATAAGCCAGGTACCATGCTAGCAGAAAGATGGGAATGGAGTGGAAGTGGAGATGGTGCTGAAGTTAAGAAGGGTCAGGAGGGAGATGAAGATATTTGGGTAGTAGTTGTGAGTTGTGTAAAGTGAAAATACTGTGAGAGATGTGGAAGGCCTTCGGGGATGAGGGAATAAAGTATCAAGACAGGAAAGAAACAAAACAACGTTAGGTTGCCGAGTTGAGAGGTAAGGCCTGAGAGGACATGAGCTAGACTGTAGAATCCACTATGTCCAAGAGTTTGTCCTTTATCCTGTGTTTTTTTTTCAAACCTTTTAAAATCTCGTTTTGTACTACCATTTTGCTTAGTCTTCTGCATCTACGCCAGCTAGGCAGGTTTTTGTAGTCCTGTACTCTCTGTAATTTGTATTGTGTGTTTTCAAATTTCATAGTTTCTTTTTCCTTAAGGTTCTGGGATGCATCCCCGAGGAATGGGGTTGGAGCCCCTGCACTTGCCCTTCCCCTCACTGTTAGAAGCATTGCTGTAGGTAGTAGGGAGTTACACCTTTTAAGAGACAGAATGCAGTTATCAGATTTGCATTTCAGATTGATCACTTTGGGAGTATGTCGGCAGACTGATTGGTGAATACAAAGTTCAGGGAGAGAAAGTAGTTAGGATATTGTAATGAACCTGTTGCCCTTGAGTCAATTCCCTCTCAAGGCAACTCCATGTATTTCAGAGTTCAACTGCTCCATAGGGTTTTCTTGGTTGTGATCTTTACAGAAGCAGATTGCCAGGCCTTCTGTGCTGCTGCTGGATGGGTTTGAATCATTAACCTTTAGGTTAGTAGTTGAGCACAAACTGTTCACGTCACCCAGGGACCTCGGATATTGAAATAGTTCAGGTGAAAAATGATGAAGCCCCATAGTAAAGGAATTGAGAGAAAAATTAAAGTAGCAGAGTCTTTATTGTCTGATTGGATATGGAAGTTCTACAGAGTCTTGGAGAACGCCCAGGTTTCTGTGGCGGGGGGAACCTGGATGGGTGACGATGTCAGTTACTGAGATAGGAACACAGGAGGTGGAGATGGCAGGGGATAGTTGGACAACACGAAAGAGAGCATAGAGAGATTTATTTTTCTCATGTTGAAGTTGAGATGTGTCAGGAGTATCTAGGTAAAGTGTCCAGTAGGCTTCTGGCTGGTATGAAACTCGGGAGGCAGATCTGAGCCAAAGTAGACACTTAGAGGTAATTGCACAGAGGTCAGAGATGGGCCATTGTATGAATTAGGGGATGTGTAGCATGGCAATAGAAGAAGGCCAAGAGCATCACCCATTTAAGGTAGGGTTGGCAGACGCCCATATGAATGTCATGACTCCTCCCCATTGCCTACAGCACACATGGCTAATTGATCACTGACCTATTTTTCAAGGAGTCCAATTTCCATTGTGATTTCTTCTTTGGATTTTTTATAGGTGTGTTGCTTGGTTTCCAAATAGTTGGAGATTTTCTAGTTACCTTTTTGTTATTGCTTTTTAATTCCATTGTGTCTGAACAGCATACTTTGTTTGATTTCAGTCCTTTGAAATTTTGTAAGACTTGCTTTATGGTCTAGCCTATGATTTATGTTGGTGAATGTTTTATATGCATTTAAAAATATGCATTCTGCCATTGTTGGGTCTAGAATTCTACAAAGGTCTATTAGGTTGAGTGGTTAATGGTGGTTTTCGAATATTCTCTTTTTTTTTTATTGCTATATCCTTTTCTTTTTTTTTTTTTTTTTGGTCTTCTTCCACCATCAATTACTGAGAGAGGTATGTTAAAATATTTAGATATGACTGTAGATCTGTCTATTTCTACTTTTATTTCTGTCAGTTTTTGTTACATGTATTTTGAAGTTCTATTATTAGATACATATACTTTGGGGATTGTCGGGTCTTCCTGATGAAGTGACACTTTATCACTATGAAATGTTTGTATTTATCTTTGATACTACTATTCCTTGTCTTGAAGTTGCTTTGTCTGATACAAACTTTAGCCTTACTAGCTTCATTATGATTAGTATTTTATGGTATTTTTTTTCTCATTCTTTAACTCTCAGCCTATCTGTGTTGTTGTATTTAAAGTGCATCTCTTGTAAGTGAGGTATGGTTGTATTTTTAAATGGGGTATTCAGGGTGAGCCAAATAAGCAGAGACTTATTAGAAGGCAAGAGAGTGAGCCATGTGGGTTATGCTGGTTATTTTCCATTCGCCTCTTCAGATCCTCTGTCTACCCTTCTTCACCCTGCTCTGTCCTGGGAGGGTGGACTTAAATGGATTGCACCAATGGGCTCCTGTGCCTTCTGACTTCTGGAAGACACTGGAAAGAATTTGGAGAGTGGAAAGAGTGAGGTTGAGGTATTTACTCCTTCCTTGCCAGGCCTCCACCATAGATTTCCTGTATTCTGCCACAAAAGATCACAGGAGGCCTTCTTAATACAGTTATTCTCTGCTTGCCTTTGTCCCTTGCCCTGAAGCAGGCCTAGGAGCTGTAATGGCTTTCTGTTATCATTAGTCCCAGAGTACTGCACTATTGTTGGTTTTCCTAAATTCTGCCAAAACCTAAACCAAACTTACTGATGTCGAGTCAAATAGTGACCCTATAGGACAGAGTAGAACTAAGTAGGGTTTCCAAGGCTGTAAACCATTTTTTTAAATTAATCATTTTAATGCGTACAATTCAATGGCGTTTAGTACAATTCACAATGTTGGGCAAGCACCGCCTCTGTCAAGTTCCAAACCATTTTCATCACCCCAGAAGAAAACCCAATACCCATTAAGCAATTGCTTCCCATCTTCTCCTACCCCAGTCCCTGGCAACCACCAATATGCTTCTGTCTCTGTGGATTTACCTATATTAGATATTTCATATAAATGGAATCATAGAATATGTGACCCTGAGTCTGGTTTCTTTCGCTTAGCGTAATGTTTTACCATGTTGTAGTGTCTATCAGAACTTCATTCCTTTTTATGACTGAATAATATTCCACTGTATGTATGGAATGTATACCACATTTTGTTCATCCGTACATCCGCTGAGGGACACTTGGGTGGTTTCCACCTTTTGGCTACTGTGAATAGTGCTGCTATGAACATTCTTGTACAAGTTTTTGTTTGAACACCTTTTTTAAATTCTTTAAAAAAATTTTTTTTGTTATAATATAGATGAAGATTTATAGAACAAACTAGTTTCTCATTAAACGGTACATATATTGTTTTATGATATTGGTTAACAACCCCATGGCATGTCAGCACTCTCCCATCCCAACCTTGGGTTTCTTATTACCAGCTTTCCTCTCCTCTCCTGCCTTCTAGTCCTTGCCCCTGGGCTGGTGTGCCCCTTTAGTCTTGTTATGTTTTATGGGCCTGTCCAATCTTTGGCTGAAGGGTGAACCTCAGGAGTGACTTCATTACTGAGCTGAAAGGGTGTCCGGGGGCCATACTCTAAGCGTTTCTCCAGTCTCTGTCAGGGTAGCAAGTCTGGTCTTTATTTGAGTTAGAATTTTGTTCTACATTTTTCTTGAGCTTTGTCTGGGACCCTCTATTGTGATCCCTGTCAGAACAGTCAGTGGTGGTAGGCAGGCACCATCTGGTTGTACTGGACTCAAGTCTGATGGAGGCCGTGGTAGACATGGTCCATTAGTCCCTTAGACTAATTTTGGTCTTGTATCTTTAGCTTTATTCATTCTTCCTTGCTCCCGAAGGGGTGAGACCAGTGGAATATCCTAGATGGCTGCTCACAGGATTTTAAGACCCCAGACACTACTCACCAAAGTGGAATGTAGAACATTTTCTTTATAAATGATGTTATGGCAATTGAGCTAGATGTTTCCAGAGACCATGGTCCCCACAAGCCTGTAAATCTTTACAGAAGCAGATTGCCACACCTTTTTCTTGTGGAGTGGCTGGTGGATTTGAACTGCTTACCTTTTGGTTAGCAGCTGAGTGCTTTAACCACTACACCACCAGGGGCTCAAACTTTGCCCACATCCTTTTAAATCATTCCATTATTATAACAATAAAAACAAAAACCTGTTGCTGTCGAGTTGATTCGGACTCATAGCGGCCCAACAGGGCAGAGTAGAGCTGTCCCCAGGGTTTCCAAGGAGCACCTGGTGGATTCAAACTGCTGAACATTTGGTTAGTAGCCGTAGCTCTTAACCGCTGTGCTACCAGGGCTCCTCCTTTACTATACTCTCTTCAATTACCCAAATTGAATGTTCTACCTGTTTCTTGCTGGGACCCTGGTAGATAAATGAATATTTTGAGAAGAAGCATTTTAGTCAGTGGGACAATTCAGTGCAAAGGCCTGAAACGGATGTGTGTTTGGCATGTTCAAGGAACAGTGAGGAGACCAGTGTGGCTGGAATAGAATAAGTGAGGGGAAGACTGTTAGTAGAAGGTGAGGTCAGAAAGGGAGCCAGATTAGGAACAGCTTGCATTTGAACAGAAGGGTGACGTTAGTGGATTCCTGTTTAATTAGCATCTCTACGGCTGTTTGGTTGAGAATAGACTGTAGGGGAGGAAGGGCTGAAACAGAAGATGTGCTAGGAGGTGAGAGATAACAGTAGTAGAGAATGTGGGGAGAAGTGAGATTATGTCTTAAAAGTCAGTGAGATTTTCTGATGGATCGGAGTGAGAGAGAAAAATTAAAAATGACTTCAAGCTTTTTGGTTAGAACAACTGGAAGGATGAAGTTGCCATTAGCAGAAATGAGGTATACTGCGGGGGGATTGCGTTTTGGTGGAAAGATCTGAAGTTCAGTTTTGAATACGTTAAGTTTGAGCTACCTATTAGACATTCAAATATCTGTTGGATATCCATGCTTGGAGTTCAGAGGTCTGGGTTGGAGATATATATTTGGGAGCCAGCAGTGTATTACAAAAAACAAAACAACAAACCCATTGCTGTCAAGTCGATTCTGACTTATAGCGACCTATAGGACAGAGTAGAACCGCCTGTAAAGTTTCCGAGGAGCGTCTGGTGAATTTGAACTGCCAACCTTTTGGTTTATAGCTGAGCTCTTAACCACTGCGCAGCCAGGGCTCCAGCAGTATATTAGTTGCATTTAAAGACATAAGCCTGGGTGAACTCATCAAGGAGCAACTGCAGATACAGTAGAAAAGAGGTATAAGAACTGGGCCTCAACACTCAGTGTTAAGAAGTTGAGAGAAGAAAAAAAAACAAAGAAGTGGACTCATTGAGGATTCACCAGTGACACAGGAGGAAGACAGAGAGTGGTAAAACCCTTCATTGTGTAAGTCTTGATGGGAGGCAGGGCCTTGACTGCACTAGACACCCTGGCAGTCAGGCTGTGTGGGTAATAACATAGACTTGGCCAATTAAATGCCCCACCCAAGGCTGAATCATGAGGGAGTTTCGCAGAGGCTGCAGGAACAGTTTATTTATGGCAGTGTCCAAAGTCCAATGTTGTCAATGTCAAGAACAACATAAAAAGACATAACAACAAAATATAGTGGGAGAACCTTGACTAAATTTTGAATTAAAAAAAGCAACTATATAAGACATTTTTGGGACAATTGAGTAAATTTGAATTAATCCCGGAATTACAGATAATTTTCTTGGGTATCATATTGGTCTTATGTTCATATATGAGAATGTTCTTATTTATTATATCTTCTGATGTCTTTAAAGATGAAGAATCATAATTTCTACAATGTAAGATAAAAGTCAAGTATATATGTTTATCTAAAGAGATAAAACAAGTGTTGCAAAATGTTAACAGATAAAAGATATGTAAGTGTTCATTGTAGTATTTTTCTAGCTTTTCTGTAGGTTTGAAAAATATCAAAAAGTTCAGGGAAAAATACTGTCCACTGATAGTGGTGTCCTATGGTATGGATATAGTGGCGGCAGTAGCAGTATCTCAATAAGTTTTTTCTGGGCTGTGACTTTGACTTTGCTTCCTGTTGCTTTCTGGACTGTTTTTCTTTTCATTGTGCTTTAGGTGAGAGTTTACAGTACAAATTAGTTTCTCATTAAAAAATTTATACACAAATTATTTTGTGACATTGGTTGCAAGCCCTGTGTTGTGCTAGCACTCTCCTCTGTTCCCTTTCCACCTGGGTTCCCCGTGGCCATTCATCCAGTTTTCCTGTCCCTTTCTGCTAGTCATTGCTTTTTGGCAGGTGTTGCCCGTTTGGTCTCATATATTTGATTGAACTTAAAAAGCACATTCCTAACATGTGTTCTTGTTTTTTTTATAGGCCTATCTAATCTTTTGGAAACCCTAGGGTGTGGTGGCATAGTGGTTAAGTGCTATGGCTGCTAACCAAAGGGTCGGCAGTTCGAATCCGCCGGGTGCTCCTTGGAAACTCTATGGAGCAGTTCAACTCTGTCGTATAGGGTTGCTATGAGTCGGAATCGACTCGACGGTACTGGGTTTGGTTTGGTTTGGCTTTTTGGTCTAATCTTTTTTTTTTTTTTTAGCTGAAGGGTGGACTTCAGGAGTGGTATCAGTACTGAGTTAGCAGGGTGTCTGGGGGCCATAGTTTTGGGGGTTCCACCAGTTTTTGTCAGACCAGTAAGTCTGGTCTTTTGTGTATATGTATGTGGATTTAAATTTTGTTCTACACTTTTCTCCCGCCCTGTCCGGGACCCTCTATTGTGATCCTTGTCAGAGCCGTTGGTGGTAGTAGCTGGGCGCCATCTAGTTCTTCTGGGCTCAGGGTGGTGGAGGCTCTAGTTTATGTGGTCCATTAGATCTTTGGACTAATATTTTCCTTGTGTCTTTGGTTTTCTTCATTCTCCTTTGCTCTGGATGGGATGAGACTATTAGATATATCTTAGATGGCTGCTCGCAAGCTTTTAAGACCCCAGATGGTACTTACCAAAATAGGATGTAGAACATTCTCTTTATGAACTGTATTATGTCAATTGTCCTAGATGTTCCCTGAGTCCATGGTCCTCAGCCCCAGCAACTCTGTCCCTCAAGGTGTTTGGATGTGTCTAGGAACCGTCTATGACTTTGCCTTGGTCAAGTTGTGCTGATTTCCGCTATATTGTATGTTGTCTTTCCCTTCACCAAAGTTAACACTTGTCTACTGTTTAGTTAGTGATTGTCCCTCCCAATCTTTCTCTTCCTTCGTAACCATCAAAGATTGTTTTTTTTCTGTGTGTAAACCTTTTCTTGGGTTTTTATAATAGTGGTCTCGTACAATATTTGCCCTTTTGTGACTGGCTTATTTTACGCAGTGTAATGCCCGCCAGTGTAATGCCATCCATGTTGTGAGATGTTTCACGGATTCATTATTATTTTTATCGTTGTGTAGTATTCCATTGTGTGCGGACTGCTTTTAGAATCTGGGCCTCTAAGTAACCCATGATTCCTGTGAGCTATTTCATATAGCTACTGTAACAGAGGTCCTTTAACCTGCTGTAAAGGACCTCTTTAAAGTGTTGAAAAGCAAAGATGTCACCTTGAAGACTAAGGCATGCCTGACCGAGGCCATGTTATTTTCATTCACATCATACGTATGTGAAAGCTGGACAGTGAATAAGGAAGACCGAAGAATTGACGTCTTTGAATTATGGTGTTGGCAAAGAATATTGAATATACACCATGGACTGCCAAAAGAACGAACAGATCTATTTTGGAAGAAGTACAACCAGAATACTCCTTAGAAGCACGGATGGTGAGACTGCATCTTACATACTTTGGACATGTTGTTAGGAGGGATCAGTCCTTGGAGAAGGACATCATGCTTGGTAAAGTACAGGGTCAGCGGAAAGACCCTTCATGAGGTGGATTGGTACAGTGGCTGCAGCAATGGGCTCAAGCATAACCATGATTGTAAGGATGGCGCAGGATTGGGCAGTGTTTCGTTCTCTTGTGCGTAGGGTCGCTATGAGTCGGATCAACTCAACAGCACCTAACAACAACAACAATTGTAGCAGAAACTCTCCAATGTCCATTTATAAAGCTGTTTTGGGATGGGGTTTCTGTACAACAGTTAAGTGAAGCAGCTCATAGTAACCGTGAATTCTTAGAGACAAAATTAAATGAAATAACATAAGGTAATGTGTCTATAACAATATTTGCCACATAACCAGTACTCAATAAATACTTGCTAATCACTGGACCACTTCAGAGGAAAATTCCTTTCATTTGTATAGTTGAACTCTAAATATACATGCATTCTGTTTTAAAAATTATACCTGTGTTTTACATAGTGTTTCTATTTTTCTCTCAAATGTTTTTATATTTTGGTTTGCAGTTTTTACTTCGCTGTTTGACATTTACAAAACTGTCCTCAGTAAACAGTGATTGCTTGCCTGCTATTTAGCTGTCTGTCTTCACCTGAAATTTTCTGTTGGCTACATACCTTGTATGTAGGCTTTAGCTTATTTTGTGGAATAAGTTGAGGCAAAAACATGCCTTTGT
Organism: Elephas maximus indicus; assembly: GCF_024166365.1. Lineage (NCBI taxonomy): Eukaryota > Metazoa > Chordata > Mammalia > Proboscidea > Elephantidae > Elephas > Elephas maximus. The sequence continues at coordinate 39,378,545 of NC_064832.1, forward strand.
ATAGATAAATACTGTAGACTACCCCTTTATGAATGAAAACAAAGTTGGCACAGTGGTTTGGACACTGACTCTGGCATCATGTCAGATATTTTACCATCACCATTTTACATTTAGGAATTCCATTAGACAGAGTGAAGGGTGTCACAGTGGCAGATCTCCTGGCTCCTAAAACAAACAAAAACCGAACCCGTTGCCATCCAGTGCGATATTACTTTCTGGTAGTTTCATTTTATTATTCCTTACTGTCTGTCTCCTACATTTGAATGTGAATGAACCAAAGCACGAATTGTGCTTATATTACTCATCACTATGTTCCCAATGCCTACTGATTTGTAGGATTCTTTTGTATATTCTGAATTATAATTTTCTGTCTGTTACTTTTATTTTAACTTTGTTTATTCTGTCTTATATACTACCACATATAGTGGTGTTAAGTTTTTTTTTTTTATTAATTTTTATTGAGCTTTAAGTGAACGTTTACAAATCAGGTTAGTCTGTCACATATAAGCTTATATACACCTTACTCCATACTCCCACTTACTCTCCCCCGATGAGTCAGCCCTTCCAGTCTCTCCTTTCGTGACAATTTGGCCAGTTTCTAACCCTCTCTACCCTCCTATCTCCCCTCCAGACAGGAGATGCCATCACAGTCTCAAGTGTCCACCAGATACAAGTAGCTCACTCTTCATCAGCATCTCTCTCCAATCCATTGTCCAGTCCCTTCCGTGTCTGATGAGTTGTCTTCGGGAATGGTTCCTGTCTTGGGCCAACAGAAGGTTTGGGGACCATGACTGCCGGGATTCCTCTAGTCTCAGTCAGACCATTAAGTCTGGTCTTTTTATGAGAATTTGGGGTCTGCATCCCACTGTTCTTCTGCGTTCTCTGTTGTGCTGCCTGTCAGGGCAGTCATCGGTTGTGGCCGGGCACCATCTAGTTCTTCTGGTCTCAGGATGATGTAAGTCTCTGGTTCACGTGGCCCTTTCTGTCTCTTGGGCTCATAGTTATCATGTGACCTTGGTGTTCTTCATTCTCCTTTGATCCAGGTGGGTTGAGACCAATTGATGCATCTTAGATGGCCGCTTGTTAGCATTTAAGACCCCAGACGCCACATTTCAAAGTGGGATGCAGAATGTTTTCATAATAGAATTATTTTGCCAATTGACTTAGAAGTCCCCTTAAGCCATAGTCCCCAAACTTCTGCTCTTGCTCTGCTGACCTTTGAAGCATTCAGTTTATCCCGGAAACTTCTTTGCTTTTGGTCCAGGCCAGTTGAGCTGACCTTCCATGTATTGAGTATTGTCCTTCCGTTCACCTAAAGTAGTTCTTATCTACTAACTAATCAGTAAATAACCCTCTCCCACCCTCCCTCCCTCCCCCTTCTCATAACCACAAAAGTATGTGTTCTTCTCAGTTTATACTGTTTCTCAAGATCTTACAATAGTGGTCTTATACAATATTTGTCCTTTTGCCTCTGACTGATTTCACTCAGCATAATGCCTTCCAGGTTCCTCCATGTTATGAAATGTTTCACAGATTCGTCACTGTTCTTTATCGATGCATAGTATTCCATTGTGTGAATATACCACAATTTATTTACCCATTCATCCGTTGATGGACACCTTGGTTGCTTCCAGCTTTTTGCTATTGTAAACAGAGCTGCAATAAACATGGGTGTGCATATATCTGTTTGTGTGAAGGCTCTTGTATCTCTAGGGTATATTCCGAGGAGTGGGATTTCTGGGTTGTATGGTAGTTCTATTTCTAACTGTTTAAGAAAACGCCAGATAGATTTCCAAAGTGGTTGTATCATTTTAGATTCCCACCAGCAGTGTATAAGAGTTCCAATCTCTCCACAGCCTCTCCAACATTTATTATTTTGTGTTTTTTTGGATTAATGCCAGCCTTGTTGGAGTGAGATGGAATCTCATCGTAGTTTTAATTTGCATTTCTCTAATGGCTAATGATCGAGAGCATTTTCTCCTGTATCTGTTAGCTGCCTGAATATCTTCTTTAGTGAATTGCGTGTTCATATTCTTTGCCGACTTCTTGACTGGGTTGGTTGTCTTTTTGTGGTTGAATTTTGACAGAATCATGTAGATTTTAGAGATCAGGCGCTGGTCAGAGATGTCATAGCTGAAAATTCTTTCCCAGTCTGTAGGTGGTCTTTTTACTCTTTTAGTGAAGTCTTTAGATGAGCATAGGTGTTTGATTTTTAGGAGCTCCCAGTTATCGGGTTTCTCTTCGTCATTTTGGTAATGTTTTGTATTCTGTTTATGCCTTATATTAGGGCTCTTAACATTGTCCCTACTTTTTCCTCCATGATCTTTATCGTTTTAGTGTTTGTTTTTAGGTCTTTGATACACTTGGAGTTAGTTTTTGTGCATGGTGTGAGGTATGAGTCCTGTTTCATTTTTTGGCAAATGGCTATCCAGTTATGCCAGCACCATTTGTTAAAAAGACTATCTTTTCCCCAATTAACTGACACTGGACCTTTGTCAAATATCAGCTGCTCATATGTGGATGGATTTATATCTGGGTTCTAGTAGTGTTAAGTTTTAATGTTATAAAATATTTTGTCTTTTCCTTTTTTTCTTATTTAAGAAGTCCTTCCTAAGGTCATCATCATGCCCTATATTTTTCTAATTATTTTATATTTATTTATTTTTTATATCGTTTTGAATTTTATTTATTTATTTATTTTTTCATGGTGCTAATATATATATATATATATATATTTTGATGCTCTATATCATGGATGTATAAAGGAACTAATCTTTGTGTCTTAGTAATTTTTTTTTTTTAATAACTTTTATTAAGCTTCAAGTGAACGTTTACAAATCCGATCAGTCTGTCACATATAAGTTTACATACATCTCACTCCCTACTCCCACTTGCTCTCCCCCTCTTGAGTCAGCCCTTTCAGTCTCTCCTTTCTTGACACTTTTGCCGGCTTCCCTCTCTCTCTATCCTCACATCTCCCCTCCAGACAAGAGTTGCCAGCACAATCTCAAGTGTCCACCTGATGTAATTAGCTCACTCTTCATCAGCGTCTCTCTCCCACCCGCTGACCAGTCCCTTTCATTTCTGATGAGTTGTCTTTGGGGATGGTTCCTGTCCTGTGTCAACTGAAGGTCTGGGGAGCATGGCCGCCGGGGTACCTCCAGTCTCAGTCAGACCATTAAGTTTGGTCTTTTTATGAGAATTTGGGGTCTGCATCCCACTGATCTCCTGCTCCCTCAGGGGTCCTCTGCTATGCTCCCTGTCAGGGCAGTCATCGATTGTGGCCGGGCACCAACTAGTTCTTCTGGTCTCAGGATGATGTAGGTCTCTGGTTCATGTGGCCCTTTCTGTCTCTTGGGCTCTTAGTTGTCGTGTGGCCTTGGTGTTCTTCATTTTCCTTTGCTCCAGGTGGGTTGAGACCAATTGATGCATCTTAGATGGCCGCTTGTTAGCATTTAAGACCCCAGACGCCACATTTCAAAGTGGGATGCAGAATGATTTCATAATAGAATTATTTTGCCAATTGACTTAGAAGTCCCCGCAAACCATGTTCCCCAGACCCCCGCCCTTGCTCCGCTGACCTTTGAAGCATTCATTTTATCCCGGAAACTTCCTTGCTTTTGGTCCAGTCCAATTGAGCTGACCTTCCATGTATTGAGTGTTGTCTTTCCCTTCACCTAAAGCAGTTCTTATCTACTGATTAATCAATAAAAAACCCTCTCCCACCCTCCCTCCCTCCCCCCCCTCGTAACCACAAAAGTATGTGTTCTTCTCAGGTTTACTATTTCTCAAGATCTTATAATAGTGGTCTTATACAATATTTGTCCTTTTGCCTCTGACTCATTTTGCTCAGCATAATGCCTTCCAGGTTCCTCCATGTTATGAAATGTTTCAGAGATTCGTCACTGTTCTTTATCGATGCGTAGTATTCCATTGTGTGAATATACCACAATTTATTTACCCATTCATCCGTTGATGGACACCTTGGTTGCTTCCAACTTTTTGCTATTGTAAACAGAGCTGCAATAAACATGGGTGTGCATGTATCTGTTTGTATGAAGGCTCTTGTATCTCTAGGGTATATTCCTAGGAGTGGGATTTCTGGGTTGTATGGTAGTTCTATTTCTAACTGTTTAAGATAACGCCAGATAGATTTCCAAAGTGGTTGTACCATTTTACATTCCCACCAGCAGTGTATGAGAGTTCCAATCTCTCCACAGCCTCTCCAACATTTATTATTTTGTGTTTTTTGGATTAATGCCAGCCTTGCTGGTGTGAGATGGAATCTCATCGTAGTTTTAATTTGCATTTCTCTAATGGCTAATGATCGAGAGCATTTTCTCCTGTATCTGTTAGCTGCCTGAATATCTTCTTTAGTGAATTGCGTGTTCATATTCTTTGCCGACTTCTTGACTGGGTTGGTTGTCTTTTTGTGGTTGAGTTTTGACAGAATCATGTAGATTTTAGAGGTCAGGCGCTGGTCGGAGATGTCATAGCTGAAAATTCTTTCCCAGTCTGTAGGTGGTCTTTTTACTCTTTTAGTGAAGTCTTTAGATGAGCATAGGTGTTTGATTTTTAGGAGCTCCCAGTTATCGGGTTTCTCTTCGTCATTTTTGGTAATGTTTTGTATTCTGTTTATGCCTTATATTAGGGCTCTTAACATTGTCCCTACTTTTTCCTCCATGATCTTTATCGTTTTAGTGTTTGTTTTTAGGTCTTTGATACACTTGGAGTTAGTTTTTGTGCATGGTGTGAGGTATGAGTCCTGTTTCATTTTTTGGCAAATGGCTATCCAGTTATGCCAGCACCATTTGTTAAAAAGACTATCTTTTCCCCAATTAACTGACACTGGACCTTTGTCAAATATCAGCTGCTCATATGTGGATGGATTTATATCTGGGTTCTAGTAGTGTTAAGTTTTAATGTTATAAAATATTTTGTCTTTTCCTTTTTTTCTTATTTAAGAAGTCCTTCCTAAGGTCATCATCATGCCCTATATTTTTCTAATTATTTTATATTTATTTATTTTTTATATCGTTTTGAATTTATTTTTGTAAGAAGTGTGTGGTGGAGCTCTTACCTTGATTTTTTTTTAAGAAATAGGTAGACATTTGTCAAGTTACCATGAATTATGTAATCTGTCCTCTTCCTCCATTGTTTGTTAGAAGGATGTCTATCAGACCCAATACTGAGGGCAAGGCTTGTAATGAGAACTGAAAATGTTCTTGTATTCAGTAATTACTACTCAACATCTGTTCTGTTAGAAGGCCAAGAAAATATAGTCCCCCTCTCCCCCAGGAAGAAAAATAACATGTATAAAGGCATTTTATTTGAAAATACGGTGCTGTAATTCTTCATGTTACAAACTATACTGTACGGTTGGTTTTGGTAGTACATAACGTCACTCTTATATTTATAAGCAATGATACTACTAAAGAAAATCTCCTTTAGAAAGTAGCTAATTTATATTTTTCTGCATTAGTGAAATAGGGCAGGATCATCAGTCAGCCAAATACCTTGAAGTAAGTAGAGTTGTAATATGAGAACCTGATGAGCACCTGGTTTTTGAGGACATTAGGACTTAATGGACTAGTGATTCTTGAATTTGCATTGGAAATCACCCGGAGGGCTTGTTGAAACACAGTTCCTGATTCTGTGGGTGATAGTGGTGTGGTTATTTACTAGTGAGTCAGCCCTGGACTCAAGGCGACCCCGTGCGCAACAGGGTTGCACCCTTGTGATCCACAGGGTTTTCACTGGTTGATCTTAGGAAGTAGATCTCCAGGCCTTTCTTCCTAGTCTGTCTTAGCCTGGAAGCCTCACTGAAACCTGTTCTACATTAGAGCAACACACAGGCATCAACTGACAGATGAGTGGTGGTGGTTGGGGCCTGAGAATTTGCATTTCGAGTCCCAAATGATGCTGAGGCTGCTGGTGTAGGGACTGTCCTTTTATCACTTCCACAGACTTTTTGGAGATAAAGAGTTGATAGGTGGAGGGGGTAAGAGTAGGTATAGTAGGCTATGGAGGAGGTTTGCAGCCCTTTGGATTTTTGTCCTCAGTATGTTTTGCCTGGTCTTATTCTGGCTGCTAATTTTGGGCTTAGCAACAATTTTGTTTTGTATGTCTTCCTAATCTTTCTCAATTTACTACAAAAACCAAAAAAACCAAACCCACTGCCATCGAGCCGATTCCTACTTATAGCGACCCTACACATCTGTAATAAATTTCTTCATCTATAAAAACTTTTTCACAGATTTATAAATTTCCTCATCTGTAAAATATCTGTCTCATGGGGTTATTTTGGAAATGTGTACTTAGAAGATAGTAAGCATTAAACAAGTGTTGGCTGTCACTGTTATTCTTATTACCATCCTGATTTATGGAGTTAGTCTTACTCCAGCATACCTCATTAGCTCTCAGCTGGTGATGCCGAGAGATGTGTTTTGCACAGCTACTTTTTCTGCGTGTCTCTGAGTTCTTTCCAAGCATAGATCCAGGTGCAGATGGCGTTAACCTGCCTTTTTTGCTGTTGGAGAGAGTAAAGCGTAGAAAGACTGTTTGGTTTAGTGTCTAATCTTGCACTTCAGAAGATCAGCTACAGATTAATGTTACTTTAAAAGAATTAGAGGCTTTTAGAGGTTACTGAGAATTTACTGTTCTGTTCTGCGTGTTTCAACTAGGAATTCTTGGCATATATGCCACTGGGAGTTTGTCCTTTTAATGTACCTAGAAATATTGAACTTTTAGGTAGTTTTCTGGAAAACTTGAAATTGCATATAATAAAAACAAAGACTGGTAAAGATGCAAAAAGTTTGAAGGTACATGACAAAATTTCACCCTGTTGATGCTTTGAATAGTCTTAAACAAAATGCATCCTTTTATATCGTTGTTGACCATATTAACATTATTGTTAATGAAAAAAAAAGCTGGATAATATATTTGATTGTATTTTATCTTTTTCTTTTTTCCTAAGCTAGCATTTAAAATGTGAATCTCACTGATGCCTCGTTTCTCCTTTATATAACTTTGGATAGAAGTTTGAGAGCAGAGTCTCTGGTGCCTGACATAGTTAGATGTGTGGAGCGTTTTGGTAATATCCCCATGGGGTTTACATTAGCTTTACCTTAAGTAATTTGGTCTTTATCCTTGGTTCCTGAGAGATAGCTCTATACTCTTAGAATTTCCTGAATAATTGTGGTGAAACTCTGGTGGTGTAGTGGTTAAGAGCTACGGCTGCTAACGAAAGGGTCTGCAGTTGGAATCTACCAGGCGCTCCTTGGAAACCATGGGGCAATTCAACTTTGTGGTATAGGGTTGCTATGAGTCGGAATTGACTGGACGGCAGTGAATTTTTTTTTTTTTTTTTTAATCTATGGAGCCCTGGTGGTGTAGCGGTTAAGAGCTTGGCTGCTAACCAAAAGATCGGCAATTCGAATCCACCAGCCACTCATTGGAAACCCTGTGGGGGCAGTTCTACTCTGTCCTGTAGGGTCACTGTAGGGAATTGACTCGATGGCAGTGGGTTTGGGTTTTTGGTTTTGTTACCTATAGGTCTCCAGGCCACACCTGAGAGTTTATGCTAATAAGATGACTCAGGTGGGGGCTGGCCAGACCAGAAAGACCACCTCATGATATCAGCTAACTTCAGAGGAGGGGGGCAGGACTCAATCAATCATGCATATATAATGTTGTTGTCGTTAGGTGCTGTTGAGTCAGTTTCGACTCACAGTGACCCTATGTACCACAGAACGAAACACTGCCCAGTCCTGTGCCATCCTTAGAATCATTTTTATGCTTGAGCCCATTGTTGCAGGCACTGTGTCAGTCCATCACGTTGAGGTTCTTCCTCTCTTCTGCTGACCCTGTATACTTTACCAAGCATAATGTCCTTCTCCAGGGACTGATCCCTCCTGACAACATGCCCAAAGTATGTAATACACACTCTTGCCATCCTTGCTTCTAAGGAGCATTCTGGTTGTACTTCTTCCAAGACAAATGTGTTCGTTCTTCTGGCAGTCTATGATATATTCAACATTCTTTGCCAATACCACAATTCAAAGGCATCAGTTCTTCTTCGGTCTGCCTTACTCATTGTCCAGCTTTCACATGCATATAATGTGATTGAAAATACCATGACTTGGGTCAGGCACACCTTAGTCTTCAGGGTGACAAAAACCCAAACCCGTTGCCTATGTAATGAGGTCCCATTAAAGGCTCTGGGCATATATGCTCTCTGGATTTCCTGGCTGGTGTAGACATTGATACAGCTGGGAGGGTAGCATATTTCTTTCTGGGACATGGAAGATCTGCATTGGAAACCCGTCCCAGACCTTGCCCTATGTATGTCTTCATTTATATCTTTTTTGCTGTAGTAAAAATGTAATTGTTAGTATAGTGCTTTCTCTTAAGTTCTGTGAGTCATTCTAGCAAATTATTAAGCCCAAGGGAGTAGTAGGAGCCAGCAGGTCAGAAGTAAGGAGGGCTGTTGATCCCTGACCTTGTGGATGGTATCCTGAGGAAGTAGAGGGAGCCCCTGAATTTGTAGTCAGCAGGTCAGAAGTGGAGGTGTTGCAGGGACTTTCACACTGTGGCTGGCATCTGAGGTCTTGGACAGACTTGCCAGTCCCTAGGACTGTGCTCTTTATCGTGTGAGGTCTGACGTAGCCCCGGGTGGTCAGGGTCAGAGGAACAAGTGCTGCATGTGCAGCTGGTGTCAGAACAGAAGCGGTAGAGGACTCAAAAGTGGGGGTTTGATTTTTATCCTTGCAGTCCCTCTCTGTAGGGGTCCCTGGGTGGCGCAAGCAGCTAAGGGGTCAACCACTAACCAAAAGGTTGGCAGTTCAAACCCATCCAGAGGTGCCTCAGAAGACAGACCTGGCAATCTGCTTCCGAAAGGTCATAGCCTTGAAAACCCTATGGAGCGGTTCTACTCTGCACATACGGGGTCACCATGAGTTGGAATTTACTTGACTGATTGACAGTAGCTAACAACAAAAATCCCTCTCTGAAGGCCAGAAGAACCATTGCTGGGAAAGGCACAGTGTGAGGTTTTCTTTCTTGTCTCTTATAATGGTTGTGTTTTTCTTATTCTCTTTGTAGGTGATACAGTTAATATTGGAGATGTAACCTACAAGTTGAAAAGTCCTAAGAGCCCGGAACTAGTGCCACAGAACTACAGTAAGAAATATTCATTTATTTATTTCAACTTTTTTTTGGGGGGATTTTCAAACATACTCAAAACTAGAGAGTGTAGTATAAACCCCAGCTTCAACGTTTATCAACATTACGGCAATCTTGTTTTACCTGGCCCATTTTTTTTTTTTTGTTCTGAGGTATTTAAAACAAATCCCAGATGTCTTAGCACTTCACTCATAAATATTTCAGTAGAAACATTTATTTTGAGATTGAGAAACAGTGATTTTGAGAATCATCCATGTTGCTCTATCTGTCGGTTTTTAATTGCTGAGTGGTATTCTATTGCATACATATATCACAATTTGTATATCCATTCTTCTGTTCATGGACGTTTGGATAGTTTCCATTTCTTGCTGTTATAAATAAGGTGCTCTCAACATTCCTGTACAAGTGTTGTGGTCATAAGTTTTCCCTTCTATTGATTAAATAACTAGGAGTTGAACTGATGAGTCATAGGTAGATGCCTATTTAACTTTATAAAAAACTGCCAAACAATTCTTTAATATAGTTGTACCATTTTATGCTGTGACGAACAGTATTGATCTACACCTTTGCCGGCATCAGTGTTTCTAGTCTTTTTCATTTTACTCATTCTACTAGGTTTCTGGTTACTAGGTGTTAAATGGGAACTCATTGTGGTTTTTTGAAAAACACTTTTAAAACCCTGTTGCTGCCGAGTCGATTCCAACTCGTAGTGACCCTATAGGACAGAGTAGAATTGCCTTATAGGGTTTCTAAGGAGCGCCTGGTGGATTCACACTGCCAACCTTTTGGTTAGTAGCTGTAGTTCTTAAACACTACGCCACCAGGATTTCCAAACCCATTGCCGTCGAGTTGGTTCTGACTTACAACGACTCTATAGGACAGAGTAGAACTTCCCTATATGGTTTCCAAGGAGCCCTTGATGGATTTGAACTGCTGACCTTTTGGTTAGCAGCTGTAGCTCTTAATCACTGAGATATAATTCATACGCCATAAAATTCACTTTTTAAAATTGTATAATTCACTAGTTTTTAATATAGTCACAGAGTTGTGGAACCATCGCTACTACCTAATTTTAGAACATTTTCATCATTCCCCAAAGAAACCCCGTACCCATTAGCAGTCATTCCCCATTCCTTCCTCTCCCCAGTTCAAGGCAACCATGGAGCTACTTTTTGTTTCTATGTATTTGCCTATTTTGGATATTTCATGCAAATAGAGCAATACCTGGCCTTTTGTATCTGGCTTGTTTCGCTTAGCATAATGTTTTCAAGGTTTCTCCATGTTACAGCATGTATAAGTACTTCATTCCTTTTTATGCTAGAATAATACTACATTGTATGGATATACCACAAGTTGTTTCACCATTCACTCATTGGTGTACATTTGGGTTATTTCTGCTTTTTGGCTATTATGAATAATGCTGCTATGAATACTCAAGTACAAGTATTTTTGTGGACATGTTTTCAATACTCTTGGGTATACACCTAGGAGTGGAATTGCTGGGTCATATGGTAGCTCTCTGTGTAAGCTGTTTTCCCAAGCAGCTGCACCATTCTGCTTTCCCACCTGCAGTGTGTGAGGGTTTCAGTTTCTCCACATCTTAGCCAATACTGGCTGTTGTCTTTTTTCATTATAGCCATCCTACTGGGTGTGAAGTGGTATCTCTTTTTGATTTGCATTTCCCTAATGACGGCACTGGGGTTAATGACTGGCAGTGCTGTTACTTTGCTCAAAATCCTGTTACTTCTTTGCTCAAAATTCCTTAGAGGATCTCTACTACCTTAAGAACAAAGATCACCCCTTAGCCTTCTTGATCTAGTCTCAGCCTCACCTCCTGCCATCTCCTTCTCCTACTCTGTGTTCCAGGCGTGGGGCACAACATAGAATAATTTCTGTTGATGCTTATGATTCTTTGGCTAAACTATATGTTCCTCCAGAGAGACTTTCTCTTTCCTCTAACCCAAAGTTCCACTGTCTGCCTCCCGAAATGTCTTTGTAATCTGTCCTCTCCAATTGGCCCATTGTTCCTTTTACTATATATGTTTTCAAATCATTTTCTCAGTGGTTGCCGCTATGGTTACAATTAGTACTTTAACCTAAAACCATCTTTTTCAGATTAATACTAATATAATTTCAGTAGTATACAAAAACTTTGCTCCAATAAAGCTCTGTTTTCCTTCCATCTCCTCTTATACTATTATCGTCATACAAATGACATCTTTATACGTTGTATGCTCATCGACACAGTTTTATAATTATGGCTTTAATGACGTTTTCTTTTACATTAGATAGGAGAAGAAAGGACTTGCAAACAAAAACACATTTATTCTCTCTTTATATTTACAATGTGTTACCTTTACAGGTATTCTTTATTTTTTTGTGGATTCAAGTTACTGCCGAGTGTCCTTTCCTTTCTGCCTGAAAGAAGGACTCCCTTTAGTATTTCTTGTAGGGGAGGTCTGCTAGCAATTAATTTTGTCAGCTTTTCTGGGAATGTCTTACTTTCTCCTTTGTTTTTGAAGGATAGTTTTGCTGGATGTATGATATTTGGTTGACAGGTTTTTTGTTTTAGCACTCCAAATATGTCTTCCCACTGCCTTCTATCCTCCATAGTTTCTGGTGAGAAGTGAGCTATTAAACTTATCTGTGTATTTTCCGGAAACCTTGGTGGCGTAGTGGTTAAGTGCTACAGCTGCTAACCAAAGCGATGGCAGTTCGAATCCGCCAGGTGCTCCTTGGAAACTCTTTGGGGCAGGCAGTTCTACTCTGTCCTATAGGGTCGCTGTGAATCAAAATAGCTCGAGGGCACTGGGTTTTTTCTGGTGTATTTTCCTTTAATTATTTAGACATGGTTTCTTTTGAGAGATTCTTTTGAGAAGTTAGGGCCTTCTTAGTGCTTTCCTTGACATGGGGCCTCCTATATTCCCAAGAATATATTGGAGTTTTTCAAAGTCCTCTGTGGATATCTCATTCCCAGTTTTTCCTCTTTTAGGCTCCACTGACAAGGTGTTTGGTCAGCCTCTTGTTAGCCCCATCCGTTACTGTTGCCTTAGGTGGCTATGATGTTAAACAATTACTGCTGATTTTTTTTGACAAGCTCTGGGATAGTACTGTTTGTAAATGGTGAGCTCTTAGTTGGGTCAAAGAAAGAAAAACTCTGAGAATGGGGCATTTCAGGGAGTTGCCAGGCATGTCAAGTAGTGAGGTTTCTCTGGTGTGTTCTGTCTGACTGTCTGTCTGCACTGCACATGCAGGCAGAATGTGCCTTATACTTCCAGCCAGCCATAAAACTGCTAGGAATGAAGCACGTACACCCATTGACATCAACCATTCTGTGGGTGCTATGGTCATCTGTGATTAAGCCAGACACCTGAGACACTAACGCAGTGTTTGCAAAGTGAAAGCCATTAGCATTCTTTTTAGAAGGCAAACATTAGACAATAACAACAGATTCCCCAAGGAGAACTGCTTACCCTTCTCCAAGTTACCCATGTCTGTTCTGTGTTGCTGGGCCACTCTGGTTCAGGTCAGATGCTGTGTTTACTTCACCGCTGCCTCTGCTACCGCCACGCTGCTGGAGGGTCTGCAAGGCTCCCAAGGCTCGTGCTCTGGCCACTGGGTCTCACTGGCCTCTACGCACTGGCAGGAAGACCCCTGCACAGGATCTCCAAGCCGCTGGGCCTTTCTAAATCCAGCTCTTGCTATGTTATCCAGACCTGCAGGGCTTTCTTGCCATGTGCTACCCAGGCCCCTGCTGCCCAGGGTGGAAGGCATGCATCCCCTGCATGGGGCACACTTAGGCCTCTCTTATCCTGCACAAGCAAGTGTTACTGCTCTTTTAGCTCCACTGACACCTCTTACCCAGAGGCATCTGGCTCTGCCCTTCTGTAGAAAGATTCCTGCACGGGGCACGCTCAGGCCTCTGCCCTGCATGGATAAGTGTTATAGCTCTTTTAGCTCCGCTGGCAAGCCTCCTGTTCAGAGGCGCTCAGTTTCGGTTCTTGCTCTGTGGACCGCCAGGCCTACCTGCAGCTGCCTCGCTTTGTGGGCCCAAGCCCACGGCAGCCACCTTCCATCTTGCCCTGGCTTCTGTGCTATAACTCTCTCTTCTAGGTCTAGGAGGTTCTCAGTGCAGGGACCCTGGGTCCTTGGTCCAAAGGATGCACTGTATTCCAGAGTCTTCTTGATGTTAGTGAGGTCCCTCTGAACCTCTGTGGGATTGACACTTACATAAGCCTACTCCTTGTAAATTTTAAGGCATGGTCCATCCTCCAGGACCACAAACTTATCAGTTCCCTTTGTAGGCTACAGATCACTCAATTTGCATAGGAAACTGACCAATCCCTTGCACGATTGTGGCCCAGCCAATCATTTTGTGGGAGTTACAAGACAATGGCTAGAAAGGCTGTATAATACTGATTCATTTTACTGCATCTGGGGTGGGCCTTTTGGGGAGCTACAACACTGTTCTGTCCCCTTCAGTGTCTTCCAGGCACCTGGCTTTCATCTTGATTGTGGGTTGTTAGTTTTTAAGATCACCTCAGAACCAAGGAGAAGGGGAGGGGAATAGGGCAAGGTGAAACTCCACAAATCCCACTGTTCTTACCAAGATTCATCTGTTTTTCTTGAATAAATGTTCCTTGGATTGTTGAATGCCTTTGATTAATTTCCAGAGTTCTGAAAAAGTTGATATTGACAATTTTTGCTGATGTTGTCATTGCTTTTATGGAGAAATAGATTTTCAGAGGTTCTCACTCTAGCATTCTAGTAGTTCTCTTTTTGTGTGGTTTTAATTTATATTTCCCTGATGAGTAATGATATTCAAGATCTTTTCTTTTGCTTATTGGGCATATCTTCTTTTGTGAGGTATTTGTGTGTTGTCCATTTTAAAAGATGATTTGTTTGTTTATTGTCGATTTGTAAAAGTTTTTTTTTGTGTGTGTGTGTGTATGTTTTGGATATAAGTCCTTTGTCATATATATGCATTATGAATACTTTTTCTCAACCTATTGCTTGCCTATTCGTTGTCTCAATGGTATTTTTAAACCATGGTCTGTTAGATGAACGAACATATCTGTTTTGGAGGAAGTAGAGCCAGAATGCTTCTTCGAAGTCAGGATGATGGTGAAACTTTGTTTCACTTACTTTGGACATGTTAGTAGGAAGGACCAGTCTCTGGAGAAGGACATCATGCTTTGTAAAGCAGAGGGTCAGTGAAAAAGAGGAAAACCTTCAGTGAGACGGACTGACACAGTGGCTGCAACAATGGGCTTGAACATAGCAAGAATTGTGAGAATGGCGCAGGACTGGGCAGTGTTTCGTTCTCTTGTACATAGGGTCACTCTGGGTCGGAACGGACTCAATGGCATCTAACAACAACAAGATCCTTTGGTTAGAAGAAATTTTTTTTCTCTATGTGCCTTGTCTTTGAAATCTTTGCCTATTCCAATGTTGTGAAAATATTCTGCGTTTTCTCCTAAGACCTTTTTAGTCTTGATAGATTGTTTTTTTTTTTAGTGTTTCTTAGCCACAAGAGCCTCTTTTAGCGTTTCTTTTACTGTATGTCTGCTAAATACAAATTCTCTTGGTTTTAACCTGTCTGGGAATGTCTTTATTTTGCTTTTATTTTCAAAGGATATTTTTGCTGGCTATGGAATACCTGTTTTTACTTTTTTTTTTTTGGAGTACTTTAAAGATATTGTCCCATTATTTTTAATGAAAAATCGCCTGTAGTTTTTGTTGTTGTCATTCCCCTGTTTGTAATTTGTCTTTTTCCCCTCTCTTCCTTTAAGATTTTGTTTATTTTTCCACCAGTAGTTTGGCTTTAATATACCCGGGTGTGATTTTCTTGGAATTTATCTTTTTTGGGGTTCTCTGATCTCTTTAGTCTGTAAGAAAGCCTGTTCTGTTGACCTGCCGCTGGCCTCCAGAGGCCACTTCAGTGGAGCCCAAGAATGCCTGAGAGGGATTTACTTACCTCAGCTCTCTTGGCCTAGCACCATTCTTGAGCACCTGCCACCTTCGACTAGATAAAGACCTAGATTGCCTTGGAGGAATTTCTGTTACTTCTTCTGTTTCACCTCTGCCTTCAGTGGGCTGTTGCCTTTCACTGAGATTAGATCCAGTGTGCTTCAGGAAGGATAGCTCTCAGCTTCTGCCTTGCCTCTGCTTTTCAGTATGTGTGCCTATGTACTCGATGAAGGCCAATGGGAAGGAGTAGGTGGGTAGGTTCAGATTTCCCTATGACTGGAACTTCGCAGTATACTGATCCATCCTGGCAACCTGAGCGTGGCCATTGTCAGTTTGTTAAAAGTTTGACTTGTCTAGCAAGAGGCCATCTAAGATGCATCAATTGGTCCCAACCCACCTGGAGCAGAGGAGAATGAAGAACATCAAAGATACAAGGAAAATATCAGCCCAGGAGATGAAAGGGCCACATAAACCAGAGATTCCATCAGTCTGAGAACAGAATAACTAGATGGTGCCCGGCTACCACCGGTGACCACCCTGACAGGGAACACAACAGAGAGTCCCTGACAGACTCCTAAAATTCTGGTAAAAAGACCAGACTTAATGCTTGACTGGAGGAACCCAAGAAGATATGGCCCCCAGACTCTCCCTTAACCCAGAATTAAAATCATCCCTGAAGCCACCTCTTCAGACGAAGAATAGACTGGACTGTAAGACATAAAATGATACTCATGAAGAGTGTGCTTCTTAGTTCAAATAGATACATGAGACTAAATGGGCAGCTCCTGTCCAGAGGCGAGATGAGAAGGCAAAAACGGACAGGAGCTGGTTGAATGCACATGGGAAATCCAGGGTGGAAAGGAGGAATGTGTGGTCACTTTATAGGGATAGCAACGAGGGTCACATAACAATTTGTGTATAAATTTTTGTATGAAAAACTAACTTGAGCTGTAAACTTTGACCTAAAGGACAATTAAAAAAGAAACAAAGTTTGGCTTACTTCTCACACATACATGTATAGCAGATTCTTCCCCTTTCTGCTGTTCCACCAGAGGTAAAAGTTAGCTGTGGGTCTCTTCCCTCCTCAGAAGGTCTCATTACTTTCTAGAATTTAATTCATTTATGTTTCTTTGCATCCTTAGCTATGTGATGGGTTTTAAGAAACTGTGATTTTTATAAATTAACTGGCTTGTTCTGGTTGTTAGGGTGGAAGTGAAATTCTCTTGTGACTTTTCATCCTAACTAGAAGTGGGAGTCAGGAACATTTATTTTTAATGTCTGTTATTTAATGGCTATGCCTCATCATATTATCATAATAGGCAGGTTTCCTTTTCTGGAGGTGAGGTTAGTATCACAAATTCTTGTTATAATTCTCTGGAGAAAAATTTACGAAATGGATCTGTAGTATCTTACATGCCATGGGTATATGATAATTGAGAGAGAAAAAAATATAATTTTTCGTGATTTCTGGGCCTTTTCTTATTACGAACATAGCTAACTTTTTACAGTAAACTTCAGAGATGGGTAAGGTCCATGCTTGATAGCCAACAGCAAAACTCTTATGTAGTTTGAGTTCTTAGGGAAATCACTGCTTGGAGACAGATTATGTTTAAAATTTTGACTGTACTAATTTTTTGCTGTGTGACCTTCTGTAGGTTATTTATTGACTCTGAGTCTCAACCTTGTACATATATTGTATATAAAAGAAATAGCATATGTGAAACGTGTAGGATAGTGCCTGACATATTAAAAACAACAAGAGCAACAACAAAAAACCCATTGCCCGTAGAGTCGATTCCGAATGATAGCGACCCTACAGGAGAGTAGAATTGCCCCATAGGGTTTCCAGGGAGCGGATGGTGGATTCGAACTGCCAGCCTTCTGCTTAGCAGTCAAATGCTTAACCATTACAACACCAGGGCTTGTAGTGCTCGGTAAGTGTGAGTCCTTGCCACACCATTCCCCAAGCCTCCTGATTCCTGTTTCATTTCCCATTATTTAATGCCATGTCACTGTTGAGTTTGGGGATTACTGAGGGCTGCTGTGCTTTACCTTGAGATATGCTAAAAAACATTTACTCTTCATACAGTGTTGCCCTTATAGAATGACATCTACTATGCATTCCATCTAGATTTTATTTTTAATTTTCCATCATTTGGGTTGTTTGCAGGATCACAAAGAGCAGTAGGCTCTTCAAATAGGTTTCAGTTTCCTTTCGAAGATCAATCCTAGTGTGTTTCCATGGTGGAAGGAAGGTTGGTCTTTTCTGTCTCACTGAGACATGAAGCATAGTAATTGCCTGACATCTCCAAACAGGATAGCCCTGTCCGTGTCTTCTTTTAGCTTCTGAAATGGCATCATCTCCTATCTGGAGTCAGCTGAAATATTTTGTCATAGTCTCAAATGTTTAGTTATTTGGGGGATTTTCTTATCAAGTGGGAGAATTCACAAGAATATCTGTACTAGCTTTAAGGGTTCAAGGAATCTTAGGATAGCGTCTATTTTAAAACTTTTAAGTATAGACTTACAATGAATGTATATTTATTCTTTGCAAATTACTGAGGGACATTACAAAGACTGGCTGGGATCAAGTTCCCAAATGTTAAAGTTATCTGTTTCTAAATATAGCAAAACTCTCACTAATTGTCACCAGAACAAAACAAAACAAAACCCATACCCAAAACAGCAACAAAACCCACTGCAATGTTTTCTCGTTTACATACTTTTAGTTTTTATTACTGTTTTCATGCATCTTTTATGTAATAAAAATTTTTCTTTTCCTGTGTGTTTCGTTGTTAGTAGATGTTCCTTTGACATTTACCTGAAGAGAGCTTACATTAAATGCAGCTGGATGGGCTGTAGACTCCAGTTTGCATATTTTGTGCTTGCTATCCATTCATCATTGTTCCTACTATATTCATAATATCAAAAAGTATCTAACGTATTTTCTTTTGTATATGAAGATGATGGTACTGACCATCATCACTAGGATATGTGTTTCCCGGTAGTAAATTATTACATTGTCCCTAGTAGGCTTTCTTATAAGCAACCATATCTATCTTTACAAAAAAGACTGTTATGAGTTCCGTTAACTTGAAATTGGAGAAGTGGCTGAGCTAAATCAACCAAGGTCTGAAGTATCTGCATATACATTATGTGGTGGCCACATGTTGATTGGACAGATATTTTGTATTGTATAGTACATGTCTTTGTGCATTCCTTTACTGTATTATGTTCATGTAGTGTATCTGTTTAGCTTATTCTCCCTCTCTTAGGTACTATTTCCAAAATTAGAAAATTAAAATTGTTTGGCTTCACTCTTGCTGTAACATGTTTGCTTAGAGAGCATGGGTTTTGGTTATGAGGGAACGCTGATAGTTTTTTTTTTTTTTTTTTCTATTTAGCACTCAAAAAAATATTTTAGAAATGGTGTTTGTTGAAGTTTGATACTCTATTGCTTTCCTTCCAGTATTTATGCCTCAAATTAGCTAATTCTAAAAGGATTTTTGCTTCTTGAGTATTTAATACTTTGAAATACAACATAAAATAATAGACTTTTGTTGCAGGAAGCAACTTGAGCAATTATTATTCTCATTAAAACCCTCATTTTGTAGCCAGGAAAGTGAAAGAAAGAGGCCAGAAGACAAATTAGTAGCAAAGCCCAGATTTCCTGACTTCTGTTTGGTTTTCCTTTTACAGTCGGCTACAGTGTCTCTGGCTACTTTGTCTTGATTTTTAGAATAAGTCCTGGAATAGAAAGAAGGATAGTATGAAAAATCTGGAGCTAGTTGAGGCATGGCAGTGCTATTTTATTCTACTGTTACCAAAGTTCTTACTCAGAGCACTGAAAATCACTACTGTCTTATAGCAGTAAAGAAATATAAATCATAATATTAAAATATAAACCCTGATATTCATATTTAACATCTATTTAATAGATTGGTAGAAATTCTGCTAACTGCCAGAAGCTATAGACTGGAAATACTCCTCAGTGAACGTCTGAAATTAAATTTAAAATCACACAGAAGTAGTATTATCTCATCACAGTAAAATGTCTTAATTCATTGAGAGTCTGATTGAGATAATGGTCATTCAACCTGTTTCTGTCTTCACAGTATCAGGCACAGCAGGACAGCTTTCTAGCTCACACACCTAGCCCAGCGCATGGGCCATTATAGACACAGGAGTTGGCTTGCTCTTCAGTTTTTCTGTTATCTAGATCTTGTCACTGCCTGCCTTCACTATTAAAACTTCCATTTATCATCTGAGTCCCAAGTCTCTCACTTGGCAGTGCTGAAGTGGATAATTGAAGCTCTTTTGCCTTTTTGTGTGAAAGCTGAATCCCCAGGCTTAGATGAAATTGGCAGTTTTTGAAAAGGGATTCTTTCATGTTTTTGTGCTTGAAGTGAAGCTATATTGTATCAAAGGTGGTATTTCTTCAAGGGTTTGCCGTGTGAGGTGGCGCTGCAGGCTAGCCGGTTTTCAATAGATGATCTCAGAGTGATATTCCGGCTTCCTTACATAATCTGTTGAAGTCAGTGGACCAATTAGATGTGAGGTCATGTAAGGTTTAGGGGACACACTGAACTCTTTTCCAAGCAATCAGGGCCCACAAAGATTTTCTGAGTCACCCCATTGTTGCTCTGAAAATGTTGAGTTTGGGCATAAAGTCAACAGGATGAGGGTTTTTTTCTTTTGGGGGAGAAATTTTCTCTTTCATTTGTAAATAACTTTAAGAGGTTTGAGAAACTTGTCAATGTCATAAATGACAGAATAGCCTGGAAAAACACTGTAACTTTTGTGTGAATATAGATAATGCAGAACAATCATTGCAGCTACTTGTCGCTTTTAATGAATTAGTGACAGAGGTTATAGGAAAGGGCCCTGGGCAGGTATTACCTAAGATGCCCTTACCTAACAGACTCAGAGCTTGGAATTAGTCTGAGAAGCGAGGCCCCCAATCCTTAAGATCTGCCTTATTGTCTGTAGTTGCACAATTTGCCTCTCGTTATTAGGGATTTTACGTTAATAAAAGGATAA
Organism: Elephas maximus indicus; assembly: GCF_024166365.1. NCBI lineage: Eukaryota > Metazoa > Chordata > Mammalia > Proboscidea > Elephantidae > Elephas > Elephas maximus. The sequence continues at coordinate 39,398,738 of NC_064832.1, forward strand.
CCTTTGAGATTTCTTTAGAAGTGTTTTTAGGAATACAACTCTCAAAAGAAACAGCGCCATCAGCTTTTAAAGCAGTTGAACATGCCTGGAAATCACCCATGGAGGCTCTACAGCAGTCTTTATTAAGTGCCTGATCTTAGTGAATTTAGTCTTCTTTCTCCCAGGCACTGTCTGCCAGATAGATTAAAATTTTATTGCTATTTTGTTTAATTACTATTGCTGCTTCCTGTTACTTTGTATAAAATTATTGAGCAGTGTCGTATGTTAAATAATCTTCTTTAGATCCACTAATGAAATTGTTTAAATGAGAAAATTCAAGTAGTAAATCCCTAACTTAAAAATTATATTTTTACTGTCTATATATAACACATACACAGTGGTTAATGTGATTGACTGCTAACCGAAAGATTAGCAGTTCAAAACCTCCAGCGACTCTGTGGAAGAAGGATGTGCCAGTCCGCTTCTGTAGAGATTTACAGCCTTGGAAACCGTATGGGGTCGCAATGAGTCAAAACTGACTAGATGGCAGTGGGTTTGGGGTTTGACAGAGTATTAATAGAAGATTAATATTCTTAACATACATATTTATCTTACAAATTGATAAGAAAAATCACGTCATCCAGTAGAAAACTGGCAAAGGATTTAAATAGGCATGTCACAGAAGAGGCTTCCAAATGGCCAATAAGTATATGATGTTCTAATCCTATTTAATAGTTGTCGTGTGCCATCAAGTCGAATCTGACTTATAGCCACCCTGTATGACAGAGTAGAACTGCTAGGCTGTAATCTTTAGGGGAGGAGATTGCCAGGTCTTTTTTCCTGTGGAGTCTTGGTAGGTTTGAACCGCCGACCTTTTGGTTAGCAGCTGAGCACTTAACCATTGTGCCACCAGGGCTCCTTGCTTAATAGTTGTTGTTGTTAGGTACCGTCGAGTCAATTCTGACTCATAGTGACCCTATGCACAAAAGAATGAAACACTCCCCAGTCCTACACCATCACCACAATCGTTGCTATGCTTGAGCCGTTGTTATAGCCACTGTGTCAATCCATCTTGTTGAGGGTCTTCCTCTTTTTCACTGACCCTCTACTTTACCAAGCATGATGTCTTTCCCAGGGACTGGTCCCTCCTGATAACATGTCCAAAGTATATGAGACAAAGTCCTGTCATTCTCGCTTGTAATGAGCATTCTGGCTGTACTTCTTCCAAGACAGATTTGTTAGTTCTTCTGGCAGCTGATGGTATATTCAATATTCTTTGCCCATACCATAACTCAAAGGCATCAGCTCTTCATCAGACTTCCTTATTCATTGTCCAGCTTTCACATGCATATGAGGCAATTGAAAACACCATGGCTTGGGTCAGGCGCGCCTTAGTCTTCAAGGTGACATCCTTGCTTCTTAACACCTTAAACGCGTCTTTTGCAGCAGATTTGCCAAATGCAATGTATCCTCTGATTTCTTGACTGCTCCTTCATGGACGTTGATTGTGGATCCAAGTTAAATGAAATTCTTTTTCTTTTGTTTTTTTTTCTTTTTTACTGCACTTTAGATGAAGGTTTACAGAAAAAAGTAGTTTCTTATCAAACAGCACACACATTGTTCTATGACATTGGTTAACAATCCCACAACGTGTTAACACTCTCCCTTCCTCAACCCTGGATTCCCTATTACCAGCTTTCCTGTTCCCTCCTACCTTCCAGTCCCTGCCCCAGGGCTGATGCACCCTTTTAGTCATGTTTTGTTCCATAGGTCTGTTCAACCTTTGGCTGAAGGGTGAACCTCAGGAGTGACCTCATTACTGAGTTGAAAGGGGGTCCAGGGGCAAGTCTGGTCCTTTTTTTTGAGTTAGAATTTTGTTCTACATTTTTCTCCAGCTCTGTTTGGGACCCTCTATTGTGATCCCTGTCAGAGCAGTCAGTGGTGGTAGCCAGGCACCATCTCATTGTTCTGGACTCACTTTGGTGGAGGCCGTAGTAGATGTGGTCCATTAGTCCTTTGGACTAATCTTTCCCTTGTGTCTTTAGTTTTTTTCATTCTTCCTTGCTCCCAAAGGGGTAAAACCAGTGGAGTATCCTAGATGGCTGCTCGCAGGCTTTTAAGACCCCAGATGCTGTTCACCAAAGCAGAACATAGAACATACTCTTTTTAAACTATGTTATGTCAGTTGAGCCAGATACTTCCCGAGATCATGGTCCCCACAGCCCGCAGCTCACCAATTTGGTCCCTCAGGGAGTTTGGTTGTGTCTATGGAGCTGCCATGACCTTGCCTTGTACAGGTTGTGCTGGCTTCCCCAGTATTGTGGTACTCTATAACCCTTCACCAAAGTTGCCACTTATCTATTGTCTATTAAGTGTCTTTCCATCCCCACCCCTCCTCTCCCTCATAACCATCAAAGATTGTTTCTTTTTGTATGAAAACCCTTTCATGAGTATTTACACTAGTGGTCTCATACAATATTTGTTCTTTTGTGATTGCCTTATTTCACTCGGCATAATGTCCTCCAGATTCATCCATGTTATGAGATGCTTCACAGATTCATTGTTGTTCTTTATCATTGTATAATACTCCATTGTGTGTATGTACCACAGTTTGTTTATCCATTCCTCTGTTGATGGGCATCTAGGTTGTTTCCGTCTTTTTGCTATTGTGAAAAATGAAATTCTTGACAACTTCTGTCATTTCTCCATTTATCATGATGTTGCTTACTGGTCCAGTTGTGAGGATTTTTGTTTTATGTTGAGGCGTAATCCATACTGAGTTGAAAGGGGGTCTTTGATCTTCATTAGTACATGCTTCAAGTCTTCTTCACTTTCAGCAAGCAAGGTTGTGTCATCTGCATATCACAGGTTGTTCGAGTCTCCTTCCAGTTCTGGTGCCACGTTCTTTTTCATATAGCCCAGCTTCTCAGGTTATTTGCTCAGCATACAGATTGAATAAGTATAGTGAAAGGGTACAACCCTGACGCATAGCTTTCTTGACTCTAAACCACGCAGTACCCCCTTGTTCTATCTGAACAACTGCCTCTTGATCTATGTACAGGTTCCTCATGAGCGCAATTAAGTGTTCTGGAATTCCCATTCTTCACAGTGTTAGTCATAATTTGTTACAATCCACAGTTGAATGACTTTTCATAGTCAATAAAACACAGGAAAACATCTTTCTGGTATTCTCTGCTTTCAGCCAGGGTCCATCTGACATCAGCAATGATATCCCTTGTTTCATGTGCTTAATAGTTTAAAAAAACCCAGTGCCGTTGAGTCGATTCTGACTCAAGGGAGATACAAATTATTAATAAGGTACCGTTTCTCATATATCAACTGGACCTGGGATTTTGGGACCCCTTTTGAGGCAACCTGATTGTGTAGCTCAGGGCTAAAATTAAAACGTATTACAGGGTTGCAGGGAAATGGGCATTATCATATGTTGCTGGTAGAAGTATGAATTCATACAATTTCTTTTGGAAAGTAATATGTTGTTGTTGTTAGGTGCCGTTGAGTCAGTTCTGACTGATAGCGCAAAAGAACAAAACATTGCTGGATCCTGCGCTGTCTTCACAATCGTTGCTATGTTTGAGCCCATTGTCACAGCCACTGTGTCAGTCCACCTTGTCAAGGGTTTTCCTCTTTTTTGCCGATGCTGTACTTTACCAAGCGTGTTGTCCTTCTCCTGATAACATGTTCAAGTATGTGAAATGAAGCCTTGCCATCCTCACTTCTAAGGAGCATTCTGGCTGTACTTTAAAAAATATTTGTTCGTTCTTCTGGAAGTCCTTGGTACATTCAGTATTCTTCATCAATACCATGATTCAAAGGCATCAACTCTTCTTTGGTCTTCCTTATTCACTGTGAGGGTTTCACATGCATGTGCAATGATTAAAAATACCATGGCCTGGGTCAGGCACACATTAGTACTCGAGGTGACATCTTTGCTTTTTAATACTTTAAAGAAGTGTTTTGTAGCAGATTTGTCCAATGCAGTACATCCTTTATTTCTTGACTGCTGCTTCCACGGGCATTGATTGTGGATCCAAGTAAAATGAAATCCTCGACAACTTCAGTCTTTTGTCCATTTATCATGATGTTGCTTATGGGTCCAGTTGTGAGGATTTTTGTTTCCTATAAGTTAAGGTGTAATCCATACTGAAGACTATAGTCTTTGATCTTCATAAGTAAGTGCTTCAAATCCTCTGCTCAGCAAACGAGGTTGTATCACCTGCATATCACAGGCTGTTAGCCTTCCTCCAATTCTGATGCCGCGTTCTTCTTCATATAGTCCAACTGTTGGGATTATTTGGTCAGCATATAGATTGACTAAGTATGATAAAAGAAAAGTAATATAGGAGTAACTATTAAATAAAACATAAACATACATTTTAATGTGGGAGTCTCTTTTTTAGGTTTTATCTATTTAAAAAAAAATCAGTATATAAGGGCATATGCACACAGTACTTTTTGCAGTCTGTGGGTATTTTTGGTTAGTGGCAAAAACTAGAAGGAACCTGAGTCCATCAATAGGGGACTGATTGAATACATTATGACACACCCATATTATGGAATCTTCTGCTGTTATTCAAAAAGAATAAATTAGATTTATATCTATAGACCTAGAAGATATTCGTGTAATATTGTTAAATAAAAAGTGTAGATTGAAGAGTGATTCTTATTTTTTTTAACTTGGGACACTGTTACACGTGTGTTATATGTCTGTTTGTATACAGAGAAAAGTGTGGAAGGATACAACCCACGCAGGGCTTTTACTTTGACCTCCTTGTAGGGCCATTGGGTTAGAAGTGAGATTGAGAATGGAAGGGGTTGAGAAGGGAGATCATTTATTTATTTATTTTTTACAATTTTTCCTTAGTTATAGTAAGCATGTATTAGATTTGTAATTTATTTTGGACACCTACTGGAACCATCTTGGCCTTTTTTTTTTTTTTTTTGTATGTTTTTGGTATTGTCTGCTGTCTTCAGGACAGTCAGTATTTTCTTCGTTTCTTGATTGTAGATCCCTTTGTTTCATCCTGTTTTTTGTGTTATTTGGTTATGCCTGAGCAAGCAGGCTGTGCATTCTTTGTTGTTTATTCGTCTGTAGTCACGATATTTTTCACCTCCTTGTCCAATGGGCAGGGCCAGTCTCTCAGCTGTGGTACAGCATGGCAGGTCCAGCTGAAGAGGAGGGGCTGGGATGGGGTGTTTGTGGCACGCACTAGGGTGGACAGGGCCAGCCTGGAATCAGAGCCAGGCAGGTTTCAGTAGGCCATGCCTGTGCTGCTTGGGGGTGTGATGTTCAGTGCATGGTGCAAGTAGGCAGGAGGGAGGGGGAAGGCTGTAATGTGGAGCTAATATGGGTATGGGAAGAGGAGAGAGAAACAGGAGCCAAAAACAAAGAACCCCCCCCCAAAAAAGAGTGCAAAGGGAGCTTGCCATTGCAGTGGAGAGATGAGAAACTGAGAAATTGAGAAAAAAAAAAAAAATAGAAAAGGGGAAAAAGAAAAACAAAGTAAGTAGATAAAAATTTGGAAAAAAAGAAATGAAAAGAAAACCCCCCAGGGGTCCCACTGGTGGGACACAAAGACCAGGGAAGTGGTTCCCAGACTGTGCAGTATAACCTCACTAGAGGGGGTATAGATGTCACACAGCAATAGGTATTCAGGAGACAGGAAAAGAATATAAGTATAGAGAGATGAGAACTGAGAAATGAAGAAAGACAGGAAGGAAAAAAGAGAAAAAGAAAGAAAAAAGATATGGCCCCAGGGATCCCACCCACACGGGTGTACAGATTGGGGGAGTAGCTCCTAAGCTGTGCAGTGCAGCCCTGCTAGAAAGGGCTGCTAAAAGAAAAAGAAAACAAACAAAACAGAACAAAGAAGAAGAAGAAAAAAAGAGCCCTGGGGATCCCACCAGCATGGTGTCGTGGGCCAGGGGAATGGTTCCCCAGTCTAGAAAGGCTTCACAACCTTTCAAGAGGAAGCAAAGATGGCCCATGGAACCAGGTGTTTCAGAAAAAGGAGGGGTAGGTGTTAGGAGGCATGGAAGAAACCAAAAGAAATGGAAAAAAGCAACCCCAGCAACAGACAGATGGCATTCAAGGAGCCGGCCAGTGTGCACCGGGTGAATCCAAGTGGCCCAGGACTGAAGCAGTTGCCTCCTGGCCATGAGACTGTGACCAGCAGGAAGCAGAGGAAGCCCGGGGGTGGGGGTTAGGAAAATGGGTGCTCTATCTCCTGCTGGGAGCTTTGTGAAGCTGCTTTTCCATACTCCCTGTCTGCCGATCTCTGATGTGGGTGGCATGAATCCAGGTGACATGGACACCGTACTTCCTGGCTGGCCAAGCCACTGCTGCCAGTCAGGAAGCATGGCGGTAGAGCAGTGGGGAGAGGATGGGGGTTGGGAAAGTGTGTATCTCTGGTTACCATGTGCTCTGTTTCCTGCTGGGAGCTCTGTGAAGCTGCTTTCCCTCGTTTCCTGTCCATCAGTGGCTGACAGGAGTCCAAGATGGCGAATCCATGTTGCGGATGGGGAACCTCTGGACATATCTGTCCTCGCTTTCTGTTCTCTGTCAGTTTCTTATTCTTTCTGGTGCTTGTTTGAGTTCTTTATCTCTTTTGACATTTCGAGTTCTAGGACTGACGTTTGCCTCTGCTTTACTTAGTTTTTCAGGTCTTTGCTGTGGAGGGACTATGTGGTGCTTCTGTCTGTGGCGCCATGTTGGCCAGAAGTCCCTAGATTTGTAATTTAAATAATAACAATTAAAATGTAGAACCATGTTTAAAAATTCATTAAAATAAAGAATGCATCCCATTTACAACTTGTCAATTGCTTTTTCTGTAATCTGACTCATAATAATGAAAAGTTCATGCTTTGTGTTTAAAGAGTTTGAACTAATTTGACAGGGTCTGAAAATTCTTGGTTTTTCTAAGATGCGTTTATAACCAAAGATCATTCCTTGATTTTATTTTATGTTTTTGGCAATCATTGTCTTGTCATGAATATAACTAGCTATACTAAGACCAACAAAGGTGTCTTCAGTAAATTTAACAACAGCCTTACAGATAAGCACTTTAGTAGACTGAGTTGCAAATTAAGTTCTGAGTGTTAAATTGTGGTCTATTGATCAGCAAACCTTGCTTGCTGAAAGTGAAGAGGACTTGAACACTCACTGATGAAGATCAAAGACTACAGCCTTTAGTATGGATTATACCTCAACATAAAGAAACAAAAATCCTCACAAATGAACCAATAAGTAACATCACGATAAAGGGAGAAAACATTGAAGTTGTCAAGGATTTCATTTTACTTGGATTGGCAATCAATGCCTATGGAAACAGCAGTCAAGAACTCAAATGACGTATTGCATTTGGCAAATCTGCTGCAAAAGACCTGTTTAAAGTGTTAAAAAGCAAAGATGTCAACTTGCTTACTAATGTGCACCTGAGCCAAGGTGTGGTATTTTCATTTGCCTCATATGCATTGCAAAAGCTGTACACTGAGTAAGGAAGACCAAAGAAGAATTGATGCCTTTGGATTATACCATGGACTGCCAGAAGAATGCACAAATCTGCCTGGGAAGAAGTATAGCCAGAACGCTCCTTAGAAGTGAAGATGATGAGACTTTGTCTCACTTACTTTGAACATGTTATCAGGAGGGACGGGACCCCAGAGAAGGACACCATGCTTGGTAAAGTACAGCATCAGTGAAAAGGAGAAATACCGTCAACGAGATGAATTGGCACAATGGCTGCAACAAGGGGCTGAAACATAGCAACGGTTGTGAGGATGGCTCAGGACTGGGCAGTATTTTGTTCTTTTCTACATAGGGTTGCTATGAATCAAAATCAACTCTTCAGCACCTAACAACATAACAATATTGATCAGCCAAGATATTCAAATATATGTCACCCATCATATTGCTCCTTCTTCAGTATGCCACAGTTCTTCTCTACTTCCAGTATAGTTGTCACTACTTTACAATGTGGTTTTTCAAAAAAATTGTTAAGTATAACTTTTTGTTCTCATTGTAAAAATAAAATATGATCCATGCAGAAAACTTGGAAAACACTGAAGAACACAAAGGATAAAACCCAACTCATGCATTATCTTAATGAAACACACTGTTAGCTCTTTAATATGTATTATTCTAATCTTTTTTAAAACAGTGTTACTGAATATAATTTATGTAAGATAAACTATATATATTTATTGTACAGTTTCATAAATTTTGACGTGTATACAACCATGAAACATCACCACAGTTAATATACTGATCAAATAAATTTATCACCCCCCAAGGTTTACTCATGCCCCTTTATGGTTACTCTCCTGGTTTTCTTATCACCTGGGAATCACTCATCTGTTTTCTGTCACCATGGGTTTATTTGGATTTTTTAGAATTTTATGTGATATCATATAATATGTATTATTTTGTTGTTGTTTAGCTTCTTTCATTCAGCTAAATTATTCTGAGATTCTTCAATGTTGTATGCGTCAATAGTTCATGCCTTTTTTATTGCTGAGTCATATTCCGTTTAATGGATATGTTACAATTCGTTCATCCATTCACCCGTTGATGGGACATTTGGATTGTTACCAAGTTGGGGTTGTTGCAAATAAAACTCGTATAAACATTCATGTACAGGTCTTTGTATGAATATGTGATTTCTTTTCTCTTGTGTAAATACCTAGAAGTGGAATAGCTGGATAATACAATAGACGTATATTTAACTTTTTAAGAAACTGCCATTCTGTTTTCCAAAGTGGTTGTATCTTACATTTCTGCCAGCAATGTATAAGAATTTAGTGCCTCTGCATCCTTGCCAACACTTGATATGATCAGTCTTTTTAATTTCAGCCATTCTCATAGACCTGTAGAAGTCTCTCATAGTGGTTTGAGTGTTCATTTTCTTGTGACTGATGATGTTGAGGATACCCTGGTGTCACAGGGGTTAAGAGTTTGGCTGCTAATCAAAATGTCGGCAGTTCAAATCCTCCAGGCGCTCCTTGGAAACCCTATGGGGCAATTCTACTTTGTAGGGTCGCTATGAGTCGGAATTGACTTGATGGCAGTGGGTTTGGTTTTGGGTAATGATGTTGAGCATCTATCTATTCATGTCTTTATATGCCATCTGTTTATCTTCTTTGGTGAAGTGTCTGTTCATATCTTTTGCCCATTTTTTTTCCATTGGAATATTTGTTTTCTTACTTGAGCTTTGAGATTTCTTTAAATATTCTGGATATAATAACATCAGATATGAGTTGCAAATATTTCCTTTCCATTTGTGGTTTGTTTTCTTTATTCTCTTAACAATGTCTTTTGAAGAACAGAAGTTTTAAATGTGAATAAAGTCCACTTTATCAGTTTTTACTTTTATGGTTCATGATTTTGCTGTTTCTAACTGAAGGTCACAAAGAATTTTTCTTCAGTTTTTTTCTGGCAGTTTTCATGGTTATAGATTTTTATTTATGCTTATCATCCATTTTGAGTACAAAGTGTGGATCAAAGTTCCTTTTTTTGCATATACATGTTCCAGCACCATTTGTTGAAAAGACTATCCTTTCTTCACTGAATTAATTTTTGTGCCTTGTTCAAAAATCTGGAAATATTGTGGGTCTATTTCTAGACTCACTATTCTGTTTCATTGATTTATTTGTCTATCTTGATGTGAACACCTCACTGTTCTGTTACTGATTACTGTAGCTTTATAATAAATCTTGAAAGCAGATAATGTTAGTCCCCCATTTTGGTTTTTTTTTTTTTTACAAAGTTGTTTTGGCTATTCTGAGCACTTTGTATTTTCACATGAGTTTTAGAATCAGCTTGTCAATTTCTACAAGAAAATCCTTCTGGGATTTTGCTTGAAATTGTGTTTAATCTGTAGAGCAATTTGGGGATAATTGATAATAATATTGAGCCTTCTGACCCATGTACAATGTGTATCTTTCCTTTATTTAGACCTCCTTTAATTTCTCTCAGCAATGTTTTGTTGTTTTTGGTGTATAGGTTTTGCATGTATTTTGTCAGATTTATCCTCTGAGTATTTCATATTTTTGATGCTATTGTAGATAATATTGTTCAACTTCAAAATAGAAGTACAATTGATTTTTACATATTAACCTTGTATTCTGCTACTTGTTAAACTCATTTATTAGTTCTAGAGCTTGCTTTTATGATGTCACATTTTCTGTATGAACAATTATGTTATCTATGAATAAAGGCAATTCTAATTCTTCCTTTCTAATCTGCATGCTTCTTATTTCTTTTATATTTTGCCTTATTACACTCACTAGTACCTCCAGTATAATGTTGAATAGAAGTGGTGAGAGGGAATATCCTTGTCTTATTTCTGATCTTAGAGGAAAGCTTTCTGTCTCTCACCGTTAAGTATGATGTTAAAAAAACAGAAACAAAAAACCAAACCCATTGCCATCAAGTCAATTCCGACTCATAGTGACCCTGTAGGTCAGAGTAGAACTGCCCCATAGGGTTTCCAACGAGCGGCTGGTGGATTTGAACTGCCAGCCTTTTGGTTAGCAGCCATAGCTCTTAACCACTATGCCACCAGGGTTTCCAAAGTATGATGTTAGGTGTAGGTTTTTCATAGATTTCCCCTTTCAAGTTGAAGAAGTTTTCTTCTGTTCCTAGTTTGCCTAGAGTTTATGATCAGGAAAGGATTTTGGGTTTTGTCAAATGCTTTTTCTATGTCTATTGTGGCTTTTATTTTTTAGTTTGTTAATATGGTGAATTACATTGATTTTCAAATGTTAAACTAACTTTGCATTCCTGGGATAAGCCCCACGTAGTCAAGATGTGTTATTCTTTTTATATGTTACTGCATTTACTTTGTGAAATTTTTGTTTAAAATTTTTACATAGATGTTTATGAGGGATATTGACCTGTAGTTTTCTTGTAATGTGTCAGGTTTTGATATCAAGGTAGTGCTGGCCTCATAGAATAAATTGGGAAGAATTCCTCCTTTTCCGTTTTCTGGATGAGTTTATATAAAATTGGTATTTTTCCTTAAATACTTGGTAAAATTCACCAGTGAAAGCACCTTGTCCTGGAGTTTTCTTTGTGAGAAGGTTTTTAACTACAGATTCAGTTTCTTTCATAGATACAGAGTTATTCAAGTTATCCCTTTCTTCTTGTGTCAGCTCAAGAAGAGCTTATTCTTGTTTTTCAAAGAATTCATCCATTTTATCTAAGTTGTGGAATGTGTTGGCATAAAGTTGATTACAGTATCTCCTTATTATTCACTTAGTATCTGTAATATCTCTAGTGATGTCCTCTCTTTCATTTCTGATGTTGATAATTTGTGTCTCTTTCCTGATTAGTCTGGCTAGAGGTATAACAATGTTATTGATCTTAAAGAACCAACTTTTGATTTTATTGTTTTTTCTCTATTGCTTTTCTGTTTTCTATTTCATTGATTTAAGTTCTGATCTATATCGTTTCTTTTCTGTGGGTTTTATTTGCTCTTCTTTCTCTAGTTTCTTAAGACAGAAGCTGAAGCCATTCATTTGAAACCATTTTTCCCCTGATGTAGGTGTTTAGTGCTGTACGGTATCCTCTTTAGTGGCATGATACAAATTTTGATATGTTGTATTTTCACTTTCATCCAGTTGAAAGTCCTTTATAATTTATTTTTTGATTTCTTCTTTGACCCATGTATTATTTAGAAGTGTGTTATTTAGTTTCCGAATAGTTGGTGATTTTCCAAAGATCTTTCTGTTAACTAGTTTCTAATTTAATTCCATTTTGGTTAGAAAACATACTTTGTATAACTTGAACCCTTCTAAATGTGTCTAATCATTAAAAAAATGACTACGTATACACATATTATTTGAGAAAACATGATTCTGTGTATACTATTTTTTGACCCTTTTCACAAAGCAATGTATTGTGGAAACTTTGTCGTGTGAAGTATTTCCTATAGCTTGATTTTTTAAAAAGTGATTTCATTTTTAGTACAAATAATACTTTCATGTGATTCAGAAATCAAAACAATATATATAAAAAATGAGAAATCATATTTTCACTCCTGTTCCCATTCATGTTTTTTCCCAGATTATTGGTTTCAAAGGAATCTGTCCTGTGATGATGCAAATACAAGCAAATATCCATATATACTCTTATTCTCACCTCCCTACCCGAAAAGTGTACAACTTGACTGTCAATCATTGTATATAGATACGCTCTAATTTAATTAATGTTTTTTATATTGATGTATTTACCAATTAATGAATAAAACCTGAATATCTGCTCTATGCTAGGTACTTTGCTGTCCAGTATTATACTTCTTATTTAGTTTTGATTCCAGCTTTATTGGATCAGACTCATCAGCCCATTTCATAGATGAGGAACCTAAGTTTTTATATACACGCAGTCCCTGGGTTACGAACATCCGACTTACGTACAACCTTTAGTTACGAACCAACCCCTATAAAGCCTAATATATATAAAAGTCAAGGTACGTACAATGATTCGTAATAGCAAACAGGTGCTACTTGGTGACACACGTGAAAACATTATTATTGCTGTATTATTGTGTTAAAGATGTTTTAGTGCATCTGAAAGTGTTTCTTTAATGTTTTTTATGCATAGAAAGGTACTCTGTATACTGAGATGAGCATTTGACTGATGTTAAATACGAACCATACCTAACTGTTCCGACTTATTTGACTTAAAGACAGATTTAAGAATAGAACTTGTTCATAATCCAGGGACTGCCTGTATATGTATTGTTTTCCTTTGACATCTTCTTAATCATAAGGACCTTATTGTATTTGTTTTTGTGTTATTGGTGCTGAGCATATAGTTGATCCTCCATAGATGTAGTTGTGTGAATGATTTAATTTCTTACTTCAGTTAGCTTATGTTGTAAGTAATGAGGACTCTGGTTCCAGACCCAGTATATTTGGCCTGTGTTCCCATTTCCCCCCTTTGGCATCCAGTATGTCCAACTACAGAATGATACGGTATAGGTGACAGGTGACAGTTTGTAGGTGAACATGCACTTGCAGTGAGATTAACTGTGATTCTTTTGACAGCTCATGTTTTGATGTGGTAGACGGAGGGAATGTAGGAGAGTGTGACAAATCTGAATTCAGATACTGCGTGAATGATTTCGTAGGTGATTGTGGTGAATAATGGCAGCCCTGGTGGCACAGAGGTTGAGTACTTGGCTGCTAACTGAAAGGTCAGCGGTTCAAACCCACCAGCTGCTCCATGGAAGAAAGATGTGGCAGTCTGCTTTTGTGAAGATTACAGCCTAGGAAACCCTATGGGGCAGTTCTGTTCTGTAGGGTTGCTATGAGTTGGAATCTACTTGATGCCAATGGTGGTGAATAAATGAACTGTCATGGGAAAGTACCTAACACAGCCTGTTAGGAATATGGTAAATATTGGGTTCCTTTCTCCTTTATTTCTTCAGAGTGGGCATTAGGTCCAGCAGTAATTTGAGTGTAAATCCAGAAACCCAGCCGTGACTACCAAGTCCACACTCTGTAGCGTGGTGCTCAGGGTGCACACAGATAGCGAACTCAGGGCAAAAGTCATCTTTGCAGGGGGAGGATGGGGCTTTACTATACTTGCATACCTGGTTCTCATTGCCCAAGTAACTGAACAAGACACTTATAATCCTCATAATAACATTACTCAGTAAGTTTTATTACCTCTCTTTGGAAAATGAGGAAACTTAAGCCCACAAAATTCAGAATACTTGTCCAAGAATAAGAACACTGATAAGAGGCAGAATGAGGATTCACAGCTAGGTCTGTCTGGCTTTAAAGTCTTTTTTTTTTTTTTTTAATCTTCCCATTTTATTATTTTGCCTCTTGGGATGCTAAGAAAAGATTGCTAGTTTTGAAGGATTTATTGTAATAAAATTTGAACTGTGCTTAATTTTCTGAAATTTTCATTTAATCTTTTGTGGAGAATTTGATTCTGTAGAGGGGAAATTATAATTTAGAGTCTTTTAATAAAATTATTTGAAAGCCCTTGAATATGCCTGGGTAAAAGTAGCACCTATTACCCTAAAAAAAAAACCTAGGGCTCTAAAAATAGCAACATGAACAGATATACACACACCTACGTTCATTTCAGCACTGTTCACAATAACAAAAAGATAGAAACAACCTAAGTGCCCATCAAAAGATAAATGAATAAACAAAATGTGGTGCATAAAACATACAATGAAATACTGTACAGCCGTGAAGAGAAATGAGTTCCTGAAACATCTTACAACGTGGATGAACCTGGAGAACATTATGCTGAGTGAAATAAGTCAGTAGCAAAAGGACAAATATTATAACCTTACTTTTAAGAAGTGAGAAGAATAGGTAAAGAGACCAGTGATTATTAATGGTTACCAGGGATGGAGGGGGTGATAGGGAGAATCATTTTATAGGTAATCCGTTGCTGTTGGGTCTGTTCTGACTCATAGCGACCCTATGACAGGGTAGCACTGCCCATAGGACAGAGTGGAACTGCCCCATAGGGTTTATGGAAGCAGACTGCCACATTTTTCTCCCACAGAGCTGGTGGTGGGCTCAAACTGCCAACCTTTTGGTAAGCAGCTGAGTGCTTAATCACTGCACCTCCAGAACTCCTCCCCTATTTTATAGACAGTAGTGAATTTTTGTTTATGGTGATGGGAAAGGTGGCATCGAATGTGGGTAAAAGTTGTACTACTTGACTAATGTAAGTGATACCACTAGGCTGTACATAAGAAAAAGGATGAATTGGCAAATTTTATGTATAATTTTCTAATAACAACAACAACAACTAAAAAAATCGGGAGTGGGGCTATAGCTGTTGCTTCTACTTAGGCATAACCAGCTATCTCACTGGACTAGTTTTCTTAAAGGATTAGGTCATGGTCTTGTAGGACAATCCAGTCGGTTGGCATATACTGTTTTTAAAGGTTCTATTCTCCCAGCTTGGTGAGTAATGTCTGTGGTCTTTAAAGCTTGTGGGTGGCCATCCAAGGTACAACAGTTTGTCTCTACTTGTTTGGAGCAGTAGAGGAAGAAGGAAAGCCAAGAATCAGAGAAGCACCTGGGCTATAGGACCAATAGCCTCTATGAATCACTGCCTCCTTTAACATGAGACCAGAACTGGGTGCTGTCCAGCTACCATTACTGAATGTTTCAGTCAAGCGACATGATAGAAGGATGCGGATAGAAAGGGAAAAAATGTGGAAAAGAATTTCAAATTCCCAAAGAATCCAACTTACTGGACCCATTGAGACTGGAGGAACCCCCGAGACTATTGCCCTGGGGGATACTTCAAACAAAAAAAGTAAAGGATCTCATCCTTAGGCATTGCACTTAAAAAAAAAAAATTACTTGTATGAGACCAAAGGGACAACAGTAAATGTCAAGTATAGATGAGAAGTTTAGGGGGTAGTGAGGCTAAATTAATGAGGGGGAAAAACTAGAGCAGAAATAATGAGAGTGTTGACACAAAGTAAAGAATGTAACCAATGTCACTGAACAGTATGTGTAAAAATTATTAAATAGGAACATGTTTTGATGTGTGTATTTTCACACACACACAAATAATTAAAAAAACATGAAGACTAACAAAAAATAGTACATATTTTTAAAAACAAATATTGGCTAGGAATTGAATAAGAAATGTAGCCCAACATAAACCAGATGTTTTATTTTTTACATAGAAAGGGAAATCATGGAATATAGGATCAAGCTCTCTGGTATTATTTTGACATCAGTTTATTATTATGTGGACCTCTGAAAGGCAGCCTTTTGTGCCTGAAAACACTGCAGTCTTGGAGATTGCTCTCATGCACCCGGCCATGTTTATATGAGGCTATGCATGGCAGTTTGGCAGTTTGTTTTGCAGATGTCCCTAATGTACAGCCTTAAATCTTGTTTCTGTTTCTGTCATCCTTTTAGTATGACTCATGTTTTCATGAGGCCATCCTAAAAATACAGGTAGTTTCAAGTATTAATGTGAAATACACCATAGATATCACGCACCCAGACCCTGTGCCGTCGAGTCGAGACATCACGCAGCACTATATAATGCTTTCTTTCAGTTGTTTAATGCAATTTCTTGACAAATTAAATATGGGGGTGCTGTTCATTGGTGAAATCCACTATGTCAAAATTTGAATAAGTGAAAATGGGATTATTTTGGAGAAATGAGTATTCTAGTGATATAATGTAAATAACAAAATGAGTTTGAAATTTTAGTAACAGGAGTAAAACATGCTATCATTGGTATCACCAAAAACAAGAGCAATAATACAAATGGCCAGAAAAGACATGACTTATTTCAAACAAGTCCACTAAATTTGATGTAGCCCTGAATTAAGTAGGGTCCACAGTTGTAGGGAAAGTCTTGGACCTGAAGGTAGAAACCTGTTGAAAGTTTTTGAGTAGGCAATAGGACATAGTGGCTTGAGTGCAGGCTTTGGAATCGGGTAGCTTAGGTCCAAACATAAGCCCTTACCATTGTTGTTGTTGACTTCCAGTCGATTCTGACTCATAGCACCCGCACGTGTACAGAGTAGATAGAACTGCTCCATAGGATTTTCAAGGCTGTGAACTTTTGGAAGAAGGAATCCAGGCCTGTCTTCCGAGGTGCCTCTAGGTAGGTCTGAACTGGCAGCGTTCTAGCTAGTACTTTTGTGCTTAATTGTTTAGACTCTTACCAGCTGTGGACAAATGATAATACTTTTACAACTTAGACTTTCTTATTTATAAAATGGGGGTAATGTGTATTCAATAAACTGGGAGCAACACTTTCTCTGGGCTCAGTCGTGACTAGGAATTGCTCATTAGTGGTGTGCAAGTGGAAGGAAGATGTGGCAGTCTGCTTCTGTAAAGATTTCAGCCTTGGAAACCTTCTGAGGCAGGTCTTTTCTGTCCCGTATGGTCACTATGAGTCGGAATTGACTTGACTGAAGGCATTGGGGTATAATGGCTAATGATGTTGAACATCTTTTTGTGTGCTGGCCATTTGTATTTCTTCTTTGCTTTTAAGAGAAGCCCTGGTGGCACAGTGGTGAAAACACTTGACTGCTAACCAAAAGGTCAGCAGTTTGAATCCACAGGCCACTCCATAGGAGAAAGGTGTGACAGTCTGCTTCCATAAAGATTACAGCCTTGGAAACATTATGGGGCAGTTCTATTCTGTCATATAGGGTAGCTATGAGTTGAAATTGACTTGACTGCAGTGGGTTTGGTTTTTGGTTTTATTGTGAAACCACTTGATAGATTCCTCAAAGGTGCAGGTCTTAGAACAAGGTTTCTCAGTCTCTTTTTCATTATCACTCCCCTAAAGAGCCTTTTGGAAACCCTGGTGACATAGTAGTTAAGCGCTGCATCTGCTAACCAAAAGGTCGGGAGTTCAAATCCACCAGGCGCTCCTTGGAAACTCTATGGGCCAGTTCTACTCTGTCCTATAGGGTTGCTATGAGTCAGAATCGGCTTGATGGCAGTGGGTTTTTAAAGAGCCTTTTAGGCATTTTTCTCTTTAAATTTCCCTCCCCATCTCATGAAATTTTAATGCTGCAGATACACTATGTGTGTTTATGTACTTTCACTTTAGAGAACCACAATCCGTTGTAATATTTAAGAATTTTCTTCACAGCCTCCTCCAGGAAACAGTTTTTGCCCCATTGGGAGGTCATGCCCCTGTTAACACAGTCTCTGGGGATTCACAGAGGGCAGCAGATATGCCAACCTTGGTATGAGTCTCCTGATTTTCAGATGTGAAAACACTTGTTTTTGGGAAATTATAAGATGCTTTACTGTGACCTCAGTTCTTCCCACCACAATAAAGAAAATCAGAAAATTATGTTTTATTTTTTTCCAATGATTAGCTTTTTGGAGGGGAAAAAACATATTAGTTTTGTTTTATGTTTCTTCTTTTTTTTGTGCACAGTAGCATGCTGTCAGAAAAAAGCAACAACAAAGAAACAGAACTTTAGTCCTAGGCAAGCTTTCTTAGTTTGACCTTTGAATTCTTTTTATGACCTCTTTGGGTGATTAAACGAAGTTAAAAAATTATGGAATATTCAGTACATACAAAAGACTGTGATGTATATATTTGTGTGTGTGGTGTGTGTTTATCCCTCCATGCATATGTGTGTATATGTATTAAAAAAAAAAAAACAAAAAACCCGTTACCATCACGTCGATTCCAACTTACAGCGACCATATAGGACAGAGTAGAACTGCCCCGTAGGGTTTCCAAGGAGCGCCTGGTGGATTCGAACTGCCGACCTTTTGGTTAGCAGCTGCAACACTTAACCACTACACCACCAGGGTTTACAATGTATATGTATACATATCTGTGCAACATCATAATAAAACAGATACTGTAACCCACACCCAGCTTTAAGAACTAGAATATTACCAGTACTGTAGAAGCTACCCATGAGATTCTCTAGGTTCCGTGCCCACCATCTCAATATTCATTAACCAGAATTTATCATTTCCTTGCTTTGTTCAAGCACTCTTTTACCATATATGTATGTATCACTAAAAAACATAATTTGCTAGATTCTGAGCTTTATGAAAATGGTAGCATTATGTGAGTTATTTTGCAATGTAATTTTTTCATTCAGTGTTATACCTTTAAGAGTTAATTATATCGTTAGGAGTAGCGGTAGTGCATTTTGTTGCTATGTAATAATATTCCACTGTGTGCATTTTATCCATTCTCCTGACTACAGTTTTATTTCGAGCAGTGGTGCTGTGACTGAACACTTTACCTCTCTTCTGATGTACAAGGGCGAGAGTTTTTCTTGTGTATAAAAAAAAAATATAGGGAGTGCGTCATCGAGTGATTTTTTAGGTGGCATCTTGTAAGATTTTGTTAATTCGAAGAACATTTATTAGATGCCTAATGGCACATACAACGTCTGTGAGGAGCTGTATTTTTTTTTTCTAATGAGACAGAAAATTTTTTGTCCTCAGGCATGAATGAAAGCTTGAATTTTTTTTAATTGTACTTTAGATGAAGGTTTACAGAGCAAACTAGTTTCTCATTAAACAATACACGTATTGTTTTGTGACATTGTTTGCCAGCTCCGTGACATGTTAACACTCTCCCCTCCTTGAGCTTGGGTCCCCCATTACCAGCTTTCCTGTCCCCTCTTCCTTCTCGTGCTTGCCCTTTGGCTGGTGTGCCTGTTTAGTCTTGTTTTGCTGTCTAATCTTTGGCTGAAGGGTGAACCTCAGGAGTGACTTATGTGCCGAGTTGAAAGGGAGTCTGGGGACATACTCTGGGGGTTTCTCCAGTCACTGTCAGACCATTAAGTCTGGTCTTTTTTTGTGTGTGTGTGTGAGTAAGAATTTTGTTCTGCATTTTGCTCTGTCCTGGACCTTCTGTTGTGATCCCTGTCAGAGCAGTTGGTGGTGGTAGCCGGGCACCATCTAGCTGTGCTGAACTCAGTCTGGTGGATGCTGTGGTAGTTGTGGTCCATTAGTCCTTTGGTCTAATCTTTCCCTTCTGTCTTTGGTTTTCTTCATTCTCCCTTGCTCTGGATGGGGTGAGATCAGTGGAGTATCTTAGATTGCTGCTTACAAGATTTTAAGATCCCAGACAGTACTCACCAATGTGGAATGTAGAACATCTTCTTTATGAACTACATTATGCCAGTTGAGCTAGGTGTCCCCCAAGACCATGGTCCCTACAGCCCTCAGCCCAATAATTTGGTTCCTCAGGGACTTTCGATGTGTCTGTGGTGCTTCCAGGACAAGTTGTGCTGGCTTCCCCAATATTGTATACCATCTTTCCCTTCACCAAAGTTACCACTTATCTGTTCTCTATTTAGTGTTTTTCTCTCTCACCCCTCCCCTACCTCATAACCATCAAAGATTGTTTCCTTTTGTGTGTAAACCTTTTTATGAGTTTTTATAAGTAGTGGTCTCATACAATATTTGTCCTTTTGTGATTGACTAATTTCACTCAGCATAATGCCCTTTAGATTCATCCATGTTGTGAGACTGCAGATTCATCGTTATTCTTTATCGTTGTGTAGCTTTCAATTGTGTGTACATATCATAGTTTATCCATTCATCTGTTGATAGGCACTTAGGTTGTTTCCATAGTTTTGCTATTGTGAATATTGTTGCAGTGAACATGTGTGTGCATGTGTCTATTTGTGTGATGGCTCTTGTTTCTCTAGGATATATTTCTAGGACTGTGATAGCTGGATCATATGGTATTTCTATTTCTAGCTTTTTAAGGAAGTGCCATGTTGTTTTCCAAAATGGTTGTACCATTTTGCATTCCCACCAATAGTGCATAAGAGTTCCAAACTTCACACAACCTCTCCAACATTTGTTATTTTCTGTTTTTTTTTTGATTTGTACCAGTAATGTTGGGGTGAGATGGTATCTCATTGTGGTTTTGATTTACATTTCTCTAATGGCTAGTGATCTCAAGCATTTCCTCGTGTATCCATTAGCCACTTGAATGTCTTCTTTAGTGAAGTGTCTGTTCATATCCTTTGCCCATTTTTTAAATTGGATTATTTGCGTTTTTGTTGTAGAGGCTTTGGATTTTCCTGTAGATTTTAGAGATAAGATCTTTGTCAGATTTGTCATAGCCAAAATGTTTTTCCCAGTCTGTAGGTTCTCTTTTTACTCTTTTGGTGAATTTTTGATGAGCATAAGTGTTTAATTTTTAGAAGATCCCAATTATCTAGCTTATCCTCTGGTGTTTGTGTATTGTTAGTTATGGGTTGTATTGTGTTTATGCTGTATATTAGGGCCTCTAGCCTTGACCCTATTTTTTCTTTTATGATCTTTACAGTTTTTGGTTTTATATTTAGGTCTTTGATCCATTTTGAATTAGTTTTTGTGTATGGTGTGAGGTATGAGTCCTGTTTCATTGTTTTGCAGATGGACATCCTGTTTTGCCAGCACCATTTGTTATAAAGGCCGTCTTTTCCCCATTCGATGAACTTTGGCCTTTTGTAGAAGATTAGGTGATCTTAGGTGGATGGATTTACGTCTGGCTTCTCAATTCTGTTCCATGGGTTACGAATGTTTTTTTAATGAGATAGAAAATATTTTGTCTTTAGGCACGAATGAGAGGAGTTTGAATACATTTCATAGATATATGTGTATAAACTCAGTATGTGTATATATATGTATATATATGCATATATATACACACACATATATATAAAACTGATTTTTGACTAAAATATTAGTAGTTCTTATTTGAATTCCTTGAAGCTTACTAGCTTTTCATTAGAAATTGGTTATGTATCTTTATCTATCAAAGTAATTTTTTCTCAGAATGCAGAAATCCAAATGGATATAAAACAATTTGTCAGAGACCCCAGGGCGGTGAAAAAAAACTGAAGTCTTATTTTCTTTAGTTTGGCTCACTGAGAATTTCAGCTGTGGTGAATTGGTAATCATTGGTAGTTCTTAGGTTTCAGTATTAACTATTTGATGCTATATGTCAACTTTCCTCTTTAACTAGCGCCTTTGAATCAGCTTTAGTAATGCACAGGCGAATTAGTTATAAATACGCATATACATACATACATGCACACATACAGATGATGGGGTGGGATAAGGGAAGATGTAAACTTTATCATGGGTTGGATTTGTTTGTTCGTTTAATTGGCAAATTGTCTGGAAGGCTACTTTCCAGCCAATTATGACCTTGAAAGTTGATGAATACAGGCCAGAAAAAATAGATAGACACATCTACTATATTGTATTAGTTCCTGGTAGTATTACATGACTTTCTGTTAGCTGTGTGAAGGAGGACTTGGTCCCTTTCAGCTAATGAGGAGTTGAAGGTCAGTTAAGCACATTTCTCAAAACTCTTTTTTTCCTGTCACAAGATTAAGTTATTAGTGCTGTTATTCAACTTCCCATCCAGGCAACCGGAAAACATTAAAACATGAATATTTTCCTAAATACTATATAAATTATTGTTTAGAAATAACTGCCTAGGCATACTGTGAGCACTTTGAGGGCAGAGACACAGTCGTGTTTATCTTTGTATCTTTTATGCCTGGCGTGTTGTGGCTTCTTAATATTTGGTAAATTGAATATGCCTATTGAAAGACTGTTGGAAAATTTTGTTAAATGTGTTCTGAGAAGTGTTCCAGTGTACTTACTCTAAGTATTCCCAATGTGTCTCCTTAGAGAGTATAAACGTAATTCTAATAGTTTATGCTTAGACAACTGAATTTGAGGAAACAATTTACCTGCTTAATTTTTTTTAAGACTTAGTTCTACAGTGGTGCCAACCTACCCTTGTGAGAGCTACCTTGTGAAAGTCTAGATTTTAAGGGGGAAAATGAAGGAAAATTATGATTAATTTACATTAAAAAAATGTTTAGACAGAAGAGGAGCAGATTGACAGGTGATGTAATAGTAGCCTTAGAAGGGCATTGTGTGGAGTAGTCTTCTATTCCTAAAAGGCTTAAATTCTGAATTCTAAAGAAGTTGTTTAGGTCATTTAAATCCACACCGACTTTTCTCTAAAGTTTGGGAGATTCTACAACCCATTGCTAACTTAAGTTACAATATTGTTTTCTCTTACATTTTTAAAGACTACGATAATCATTAACCATCTAGAATGATTTCATGGTTTCCCCTTATCCCCTTTTTAGAACAAAGGGAGTGGACTATAAATCTGTGATAAAGTAATGATACCAATTCCTCAAGCTCCCTTGAAAATCATTTTTATTACTTTAATGACACTTGTAGGTGATTGTTAAATGTTACTTCCAAACTTTTAAGTGTGCGATTATGTGATTCTTTGTGATATTATAAACTTTGTCCTGTTTTAACATTGGTAGTAATGGTTTTATTGTAAAACAGTGTGAAAATTCTTTTTTTTTTTTAAATATACTATCTACATTGTAGATGCATACTGTAAGTAATAGTCTAACTTGCATTTTACATATTGTAAGTAATAGTCTAACTTGCATTTAATTTGATCTTTTTTCTCCCTTAAAGTTTCAGACTCTTTGGCTCAATCTGTAATTCAGCATTTAAGATGGATAATGCAGAAGGATCTTTTGGGGCAAGATGTCTTTCTAATAGGACCTCCTGGGCCTCTTCGACGCTCTATTGCTATGCAGTACTTGGTGAGCAATCAACTCTTGTGAAATCATAAGGATCTTAATTTTGATGTTGTAGAGTAAATAAATTTAAGGTTAAGAATTTACAAAAACACTGTGATTAGTCATTATTTGAAAAAAACATTAATATCAAAGGGTGATTTATTTATAAGGGATTTGGAATAAGTCATTTGGGAAGCAAGTTTTTGCTGAAACTAGAAAGTCCTCCACTTCTAGTAGAAAAGAAATATAAATTCAGTAAATGAGCAGCAGATAGAATGAGCAAATCTGAGATCACGAATCAAAACTTAGTTTCATACTATTCAGGGAATGTTCTCTTGTCTCTGGTCCACATTTTAAAAAGCTAGCCAATTCTCTTGACTTTTTTTTTTAAATAATTTTTATTGTGCTTTAAGTGAAAGTTTACAAATTGAGTCAGTCTCTCACACAAAAACCCATATACACCTTGCTACACACTCCCAATTACTCTCCCCCAAATGAGGCAGCCTGCTCTCTCCCTCTACTCTCTCTTTTCGTGTCGTTTTTGCCAGCTTCTAACCCCCTCCACCCTCTCATCTCCCTTTCAGGCGGGAGATGCTAACATAGTCTCAAGTGTTCACCTGATCCAAGAAGCTCACTCCTCACCAGCATCCCTCTCCAACCTATTTGTCCACTCCAATCCATGTCTGAAGAGTTGGCTTCGGAAATGGTTCCTGTCCTGGGGCAACAGAAGGTCTAGGGGCCATGACCACCAGGGTCCTTCCAGTCTCAGTCAGACCATTAAGTCTGGTCTTATGAGAATTTGGGGTCTGCATCCCACTGCTCTCCTGCTCCCTCAGGGGTTCTCTGTTGTGTTCCCTGTCAGGGCAGTCATCGATTGTAGCCGGGCACCATCTAGTTCTTCTGGTCTCAGGATGATGTAGTCACTGGTTCATGTGGCCCTTTCTGTCTCTTGGGCTTGTAATCACCTGTCCTTGGTGTTCTTCATTCTCCTTTGATCTGGGTGAGTTGAGACCAATTGATGCATCTTAGATGGCTGCTTGCTAGCATTTAAGACCCCAGACACCACTCTTCAAAGTGGGATGCAGAATATTTTGTTAATAGATTTTATTATGCCAGTTGACTTAGATGTCCTCTGAAACCATGGTTCCCACACCCCTGCCCCTGCTATGCTGGCCTTCGGAGCATTCAGTTTATTCAGAAAAGTTCTTTGCTTTTGGTTTAGTCCAGTTGTGCTGACCTCCCCTGTACTGTGTGCTGTCTTTCCCTTCAACTAAAGTAGTTCTTATCTACTGTCTAATTAGTGAATGGAAACCCTGGTGGCGTAGTGGTTAAGTGCTACGGCTGCTAACCAAAAGGTCGGCAGTTCGAATCCGCCAGGCGCTCCTTGGAAACTCTATGGGGCAGTTCTACTCTGTCTTATAGGGCCGCTATGAGTCAGAATCCACTCGATGGCACTGGGTTTTTGGGTAATTAGTGAATACCACCTTCCTTCCCTCCCCCATCTCGTAACCACAAAAGAATGTTTTTTTTTTCTCAGT
Organism: Elephas maximus indicus; assembly: GCF_024166365.1. Lineage (NCBI taxonomy): Eukaryota > Metazoa > Chordata > Mammalia > Proboscidea > Elephantidae > Elephas > Elephas maximus. The sequence goes on from NC_064832.1 coordinate 39,423,348, forward strand.
TTAAACTGTTTCTCAAGTTTTGTTTTTGGGGTCAAGTTCTTGTAATAGTGGTCTTATACAATATTTGTCCTTTTGCAACTGACTAATTTCACTCAGCATAATGCCTTCCAGGTTCCTCCATGTCATGAAATGCTTCACAGATTCCTCTCTGCTCTTTATCGATGTGTAGTATTCCATTGTGTGAATATACCACAATTTATCCATTCATCCGTTGATGGGCACGTTGGTTGGTTCCATGTTTTTGCTATTGTAAACAGTGCTGCAGTAAACATGGGTGTGCATATATCTGTTCGTGCAAAGGCTCTTATTTCTCTAGGATATATTCCAAGGAGTGGGATTGCTAGATCGTATGGTAGTTCTCTTTCTAACTTTTTAAGGAAGCGCCAAATCGATTTCCAAAGTGGTTGTATCATTTGACATTTCCACCAGCAGTGTAGAAGTGTTCCAGTCTCTCCACAGCCTCTCCAGCATTTAGTATTTTGTGTTTTTTGGATTAATGCCAGCCTTGTTGGAGTGAGATGAAATCTCATTGTAGTTTTGAACGGCATTTCTGTAATGGCTAATGATTGTGAACATTTCCTCATGTATCTGTTAGCTATCTCAATGTCTCTTTTAGTGAAATGTCTATTCATATCTTTTGCCCTTTTTTTAATTGGGTTATTTGTCTTTTTGCAGTTGAGTTTTTGCAGTATCATGTAGATTTTAGAGATCAGGCACTGATCAGAAATGTCATAGCTAAAAACTTTTTACCAGTCTGTAGGGTGTCTTTTTACTCTTTTGGTGATCTTTGGATGAACACAGGTGTTTGATTTTTAGGAGCTCCCAGTTATCTAGTTTTTCTTCTGCATTTTTAGTAATGTTTCGTATACTGTTTATGCCATGTATTAGGGCTCCTAATGTTGTCCCTATTTTTTCTTCCAAGATCTTTATCGTTTTAGATTTTATATTTAGGTCTTTGATCCATTGTGAGTTAGTTTTTGTGCATGGTGTGAGGTATAGGTCTTGTTTCATTTTTTTGCAGATGGATATCCAGTTATGCCCTCACCATTTGTTAAAAAGACTGTCTTTTCCCCATTTAACTGTTTTGGGACCTTTGTCAAATATCAGCTGCTCATACGTGGATGGATTTATGTCTGGATCCTCAATTCTGTTCCATTGGTCCATGTATCTGTTGTGATACCAGTACCAGGCTGTTTTGACTACTGTGGTGGTATAATGGGTTCTAAAATCAGGTAAAGTAAGGCCTCCCACTTTGTTCTTCTTTTTCGGTAATGCCGTATTCATCCGGGGCCTCTTTCCCTTTCATATGAAATTGGTGATTTGTTTCTCCATCTCTTTAAAGAATGTCGTTGGGATTTGGATCGGAATTGCATTAAATGTATAGATCGCTTTTGGTAGAACAGACATTTTTATAATGTTAAGTCTTCCTATCCATGAGCAAGGTATGTTCTTCCACTTATGTAAGTCTCTTTTCATTTCTTGAAGAAGTATAGTGTAGTCTTTTTTGAGCAGAGTATTGTTCGGTTTGCAAGTGTTTGATTTCTTTTCCCTGCTTTTCCTGTTACTGATTTCCACTTTTATGGCCTTATGGTCAGAGAAGATGCTTTGTAATATTTCAGTGTTTTAGATTCCGCTAAGGCTTGCTTTATGACCTAATATGTGGTCTATTCTAGAGAATGTTCCATGTGCACTCGAAAAGAAGGAATAGTTGATTGCTGTTGGGTGGAGTGTTCTGTATATGTCTACGAGGTCAAGTTGGTTGATCGTGGCATTTAGATCTTCCGTGTCTTTATTCAGCTTCTTTCTGGATGTCCTGTCCTTCACTGAAAGTGGTGTGTTGAAGTCTCCTACTATTAATGTGGAGCTGTCTATCTCACTTTTCAATGCTGATAGAGTTTGTTTTATGTATCTTGTAGCCCTGTCATTGGGTGCATAAATATTTAATATGGTTATATCTTCTTGGTGTATTGTCCCTTTAATCATTATGTAGTGTCCTTCCTTATCATTTATGATGGATTTAACTTTGAAGTCTATTTTGTCAGAAATTAATATTGCCACCTCTGCTCTTTTTTGATTGTTGTTTGCTTGATATATTTTTTCCATCCTTTAAGTATTAGTTTGTGTCTCTAAGTCTAAGGCGTATCTCTTGCAGGCAGCACATAGACGGATCTTGTTTTTCAATCCATTCTGCCACTCCCTGTCTCTTTATTGGTGCATTTAGTCCATTTACATTCAGGGTAATTATGGATAGGTATGAATTTAGTGCTATCGTTTTGATGTCTTTTTTTGTGTGTAGACAGCTGTTTTTTCCCACTTGATTTTATGTGCAGAGTAGATTTTCTTTGTATATTGTCCTTTCCTCATATTTCTTGTTGTTGATTTTGTTTCTGCTAGATCTGTATTTTTCCCTTCTATTTTATTTTGATGAGTAGGATACTTTGTCTCCTTTGTCGTTACCTTATAATTTACCTCTATTTTTCTAAATTTATAACTAACTTTTATTTCTTTGTATTGCGGTATCTTCCTCTCCATATGGAAGGTCTGTGATTACATTTCTTAGTCCCTCTTTATTATTTTAATGTTGTCTTCTTTTATGTAATAACATTGCCGTTACCCTGTGTTGGGCTTTTCTTTTTTTTTAAGTCTTGCTTTGTTTTTTTTTTTATTTTCCCATCTGGGTTGACTTCTGGTTGCTCTGCCCAGTGTTCTAGTCTTGGGTTGATGCCTGATATTATTGATTTTCTAACCAAAGAACTCACTTTAATATTTCTTGTAGTTTTGGTTTGCTTTTAACGAATTCCCTCAATTTGTGTTTATCTGGAAATGTCTTAATTTCACCTTCATATTTAAGAGACAGTTTTGATGGATATATGATTCTTGGCAGGCAATTTTTTTCCTTTAATTTTTTAAATATGTCATCCCATTGCCTTCTTGCCTGCATGGTTTGTGCTGAGTAGTCCGAACTTATTCTTACTGGCTCTCCTTTGTAGGTGACTTTTCTTTTATCCCTCACTGCTCTTATAATTGTCTCTTTATCTTTGGTTTTCGCAAGCTTGATTATAATATGTCTTGGTGACTTTCTTTTAATATCTACCTTATGTGGAGTTCGGTGAGCATCTTGGATAGATATTTTCTCACCTTTCACAATATCAGGGAAGTTTTCTGCCAACAAATCCTCCACAATTTTCTCTGTATTTTCTGTTATCTCTCCCTGTTCTGGTACTCCAGTCACTTGTAGGTTATTTCTCTTGATAGAGTCCCACATGATTCTTAATCTTTTTTTAATTCTTTTATCTGATTTTTCTTCAAATATATTAGTGCCAAGTGATTTATCTTCGAGTTCAGAAATTCTAGCTTCTACTTGCTCAGTTCTGCTCCTCTGACTTTCTAATGAGTTATCTAATTCTGTAATTTTATTGTTAATCTTCTGAATTTCTGATTGCTGCCTGTCTATGGATTTTTCCAGCTTATTGAACTTTTCATTATGTTCCTGAATAATCTTTCTGATTTCTTCAGTTGCTTTATCTGTGTGTTCCTTGGCTTGTTCTGCATATTGCCTCATTTCCTTCCTGATGTCTTGAAGGGTTGTGTATATTAAATTTTTGTATTCTGCATCTGGTAATTTCAGGAATGCACTTTCATCTAAAAGATCCCTGGATTCTTTGTTTCGAGAGCCTGTTGAGGTGATCACAGTCTGTTTCTTTATGTGACTTGATATTGAGTGTTGTCTCCGAGCCACCTGTAAGTTATTGTATTAGTTTATCCTTGCTTACTGTGTCGTAGCTGCTTGCTTTGTTTTGTTTTGGTGTGTCAAAATGGGTTGCATGAGTGAGCTTTCTTGATTATTTTCACCTTTGGAGCTCTGGTGTCCTGTCCCCAGGTGACTAGAGCTGTTATCAGGTATATCAGTCTAGGAGTCCATTCAGGTTTCTTGTATGACTTCAGCTCAGTTTTCCAGGTAGCTGATATAAAGTGAGTGGTACAGGCTCTGTCCTACAGTGTTAGAGGGGCAGGGGTGATTGGCGTATATACCGATATCTGATTGCAGCAGGGGGTCACGCTCTGAACAAGGCAGGGTGCTGAGAATCGACCCCCAAGTGTCTCTGAGGAAAACACATCTCTGTTCCCTAGAGCGTGCTGGTGGGTCAGCTCTGCAGAGGGACCATGGGCACCCAAAGTTTTTGTTGTAAGGACTGGGAGGTACCAGTTATCCCTGGACCCTGTTGTAGGTGGCTGGGCGACCCAAGTGGAGCCACCAGTCCTTAGGTCCCTGATGTGGGTAGGTGAGTACCTTGTTTAATAGGCACAGCAATGTCAAACGTCAAGGAGTGATCTCTGCACCGCACAGCTGAAATGGTTGGAGTTTGCCAACAAGGGTCCATTCCCCTGAAATAGACCCACACAGGTCCATGCAGAGTGGAAAGGTGCTCAAGGTGCACGGACGGCTTATGCCTGGACAGGAGCCGCTTTTGTCCTGAGCTCCCCCAGTTAATGGAGCTAGCAAATTATCTTTTTCCCCAGGTCTGGGAGGATGGATCCAGGTGCTCAGCAGGGTCTATCTCAGGCCTAAGGATTGAGCTACTGAGGCTGGCTTGAGGGGGCGGGGTGCGATAAAATATAAGCAAGTACTTAGCTTTTGCTGAGAGCGCAGCTCTCCTCAGGTTCTGGAGGTGTGAGTGGGCTGTGTGGCTGGCTGCTTCTTCCTGAGGAAACTGCAGCCGAACGCTAGTACCAGCCTGCCGCCTCTGCTGCTGCCATTGCTCCGGGAATGGTGCCTGAGGGCTCCCCACGATTCAGGTCTGGTAACTCTTCTTCGCTTCTGAACAGTCTCTTCCTTCCCCTGCCCCTCAGTTCCTTGTCTAAGCTTGCCGTTGATGCTCAGGGCTCCCAGCTTGTCACAAATATACTCGTTTCACTTGTTTTTTCAGGTCTTTGTTGTAAACACAGCTCGATGGAAGTGTCTGTCTATTCCGCCATCTTGGCTCCACCTCTTCTCTTGACTTTTTGGTGTTACGCAGTCTTTAAAGGGAAACAGGTTTACAGAGCATCTCTTATGTGTTAGGAGAGCTCCTTTTTTTAAAAAAATAGAAGTTCACTGCCCCAAACTAAAACCATTCCCAAAGCCAACTCTTCAGACAAAGATTAGTCTGGACTATAAGACATAAAATGATACTAGTGAGGAGTGTGCTTCTTAGCTCAAGTAGACACATGAAACTAAGAGGACAGCTCCTGTCTGGAGGTGAGATGAGAAGGCAGAGGGACATGGGAAATACAGGTTGGAGAGGAGGAATGTGCTGTCACATTATAGGGAGAGCAAGTAGGGTCACATAACCGTGTGTGTAAGTTTTTATATGGGAAACTCACGTGAAATATAAACTTTCACTTAAAGCACAATAAAAAAATAAATAGATGAGAAGTTCAGAGAGATTAAATAACCTCACTCAGACTTTATCCAGTTAGTAAATGATGAGGCTAGACTTCAGATCCTTTATTGTTTTTCCTTTCTCCTTTCTGACGTGCTATCCTCTTAAATGTTTGCAGTTTTCTGGAAATGTTGGAGTTATATGGAAATGTTCAAATCTCAACCCAAATACAAATTTTTCAAGATTTTCTACTACTTAATCAGCGTTAATAAGTACTGGTCTTATGATTTGAAGAAGAACTCTGTCAGATGAAATTGTTGTGTTCCAAAGATACCTTTAAGACAAAAAAAACCTTCCTTAGATCTTCCTTGCTTTATGTGGTATTAAAGAATTGATTTCTGTACTATTGAAGTTTACTTCATGCACTCTTTTATTTCAGCGGTGAGTTTATTTTGGTACTTTAAAAATCAAGAGAGGAGGAATGATAAAAATACGATGGACAAATCAGAGCCTAACTCCCACCAGTCCATGCCTTTCATTTCTTCTGTTTATTTCAAGAACCAGTCTGGGAGGTATAATATGCCATTGTAGTTTTATCCTTTATTAATATACCAAGAGAAATGCCTTGTCTAAGAATGGAGTTAGCTAGACTATCTAGAATCTCTTTAGTTCAAAGATGTGCCTTCCCTACCACGCTGGTTTCAGACATCACAATATCTCTCCAGGGCTTTGTTCTTGGCAAAGCACTGAGGTTTGTTGGAATGAGAGGGACTAAGAGATGATAAAGGTTTGTTGGTTAAAAAAGGTAGCACGTCTCTAAGTGTGAAGACCGTGTCCTTTAAAAAACAAACTTTAAATTGTGAGCCAGAGCTGAGGCATCTACTGACTGGAGATACACAGGATGAGAAGAACACTCAGTACTAGAATAAGCTGCCTTTCGCAACTCTGCAGTGAGTACTACTGCCATGGGTATACGGTTCTATGCCTAGCAATAGCAAGAGTAGGCAGGGTCTTTAAAGGCAGAACTTTGGGGACAAGCCTGCTTGAAGCAATGAGAAATTAAATAGAAACAACTCAATAAAAAACCCATTAAAAACACATTGCTGTCGAGTCGATTCTGACTCATAGCGACCCTATAGGACAGAGTAGGACTGCCCCATAGAGTTTCCAAGGAGCACCTGGTAGATTCGAACTGTGGACCTTTTGGTTAGCGGCCATAACACTTAACCACTAGCCACCAGGGTTTCCAAACAACTTGATAGTTGTTTTTATTTTCTATTTAACTTCTATAAATGGGCTTTTGTAGATAGTTTAAAACAAACGAACGAACGAATGAACAAAAAAACACCTCAACAGACCACTGCTGTCTCCTCTGTCTACCACTCCTGGTGTTTGTTGATTTTTCATACCTCTTTTGTGAAACACAAACTGACGAGATCTTGGTGCTTGACATGCCTGATGAAGAATCCAAGGAAGCTGTCAGGACTGAGGATAATGATCACATTACTCTGAAGGTGCCAGTTCATGGTGTTGCCATGGTCGATTTAACAATAAGCTACATATTGCTTTGCCAGTCACAGAAGCCTGTTGTGAGTGCCATAGTTTTTTAGTGAGACTCTGTCAATTAGTGAAACAGATATGAGGTATCTGTTCCATAAACAAGAAGGAGGTATCTGCAAAAAAGAGAACCTGCTGCTTTACTCCAAAGTTGTGCTCCCACAGATAATTCATTCTTGGTAAGAAAATTGTGATGTGGTATCACATCTTCACCACTGTGGATTTTCTTAGTTTTAAATATTTCCTCCTTTCCAAACATACTTGAAGTTATGGGTTCATGGGAACAGGCGCTTTTTTTTTTAAATACCGATAATATATTTTGATCAATGTCAAGTGAAGATGGAGTGGAGGGGGAAAAAAAAAAAAAACCTCATTCTGTGAAAATATCCCTTTTCTCCATTAATGGCATGCTCATTCAACTTTATCTTTAATTAATTTGCTCTCCTGATTAATAAAAGCATATCATATGCTTATAGTTTGGGGGAAAATCAAGTAGTAATATTTGAAAAGAATTCTACATGAGTCATTAAAGTTTTCCAGATCTATTTTTGATTATTATTACCTTGTAGCATTTGGTTCAGTAGAAGTAGAGCTCTGAGAAGATATATACTTATTTTGATTAATGCTAAATTTATTGCATTTATTTCAGTGATGAGACGGAAAATATTTTAATCCAAAATTATATTTCGAATGCTATTTTCTACGGCACTTGTATTGTTGGTAACTTGGTCTGAGTCATATGTTGGGGATTTGATTTTACTTTTGGAATAATTTCACTCTTCCTGTACAGGAGCTGACCAGACGGGAGGTTGAGTACATTGCCCTGTCAAGGGATACCACTGAAACTGATCTCAAACAGCGTCGAGAGATCCGCGCCGGCACGGCTTTTTACATTGATCAGGCAAGTTCCTACCACACTCTAGCACTTGACTGTTGACATCAGGTCTATATGAAATTGTGTTTTAAAGTAGAAAGAGAGTACCCATGTAATAGTGAAAGCTAGATGTTCTGTGCTCTCTAGACAGATTTAATTTAGTCGTTTTGGTTTCTCTGTTCTCAGAAATGTCTTCTTTGTTTAGTACTAAATGAGAAACTCTGAATGAATCTAATGGTTCTAAAATGTTAGCTGAAAATCAATATGTTGATTTCTTAATTTTCAGTTGTGTCCTACTTCTTGCCTATAGAAATTTAACTTTGTTCTCCAGAATTAAAAATTTTGTTCTCCAGAATTAAGAAGATTTTAATATAAGAAATTCTCTAGCCCATTTATTAATGTCTTCTTGATTCAAAGGTCAGTTCAACAAAGGTGTGTTAAATGTAATGACACTAAATATATATTGCTAGGAACTGTGCCTTTTTGGAGAAGGGTGGGCCTTAGATATAGATTACCAACTAAAATAATGTTTTATGAATATTTAATGAAACTTAGTATACATTTTTTCTACTTTGTTGCTTAAAATATTGAATATTGCTCTTAGTTAGAACAACTAACAGGGATAAAAGGACAGAGACTATAAATAAGCAATTAATAGAGAAAAGATTTCAAATGTCCAATAAATTCATGAAAGATGCTTGACCTTCTTGATTACAAAAATAAAAATTAAAACAGTGATGAGCTATTATTTTGTCTCTCACCTCTCAAGACTGGCTAAGTTAAAAAAATGTGGTAATGTCCAGTGTGGATGAGGAAGAATGTATGAGGAAACAGAATTTCACCATTGATGTGAGCATAAAATAATGCCATTCTTGCAGAAAATTTGACAATATCTATCAAAAGGAAAAAAACTGCACGACATGTATGGACCCACGAGTTGTGTTTTGAGCAATTTTTCTTACAAATAGGTTCACACAAAGCAAACAGATTATACCTACAAGGATATTTACTGTAGCATTGTTTAAAATTGTATAAAAGTATAAATGAAAACTGTAATGATGGACATTTAGGAAATGATTAGATAAATAACGGCATGTAGAAGTCTCTGTAACTATTAAGCAGAATGAGATAAATCTATATGTACTGATATGGAAAGAAGTCTAGGATGTTTTAAGAAAAATGAAGTTGCAAGGTGGTATATATAGTATGATCTCATTTTGTGATAAAAAGAAAACAAATGTATACATGTTTGTGTATATACATTGAGAATTTCCGGGAGAACACACGGGAAGCAATTAAGAGACATTACCCCTGCAGGCGTGTGACTAGGAGTCTGTAGTGGTGTGAGGAGGGGACTTGTGTAGTTCTTTAAATCTGAAGCTTTTACCATGGGTATACTACTACTTTATAATTAAAAGAAATTTAATTGTATAAAAGCACTGAGTGAAAGGCTGGGGAACAGGATATTCACATAGTCTCACAGATTACTTACTAATTTAAAAAAAAAATTACAAAAGGAAAAATGTTCTTAAAACTGAGAGATTTGACAGCCACAACTTTAAGTAATGATGATCAAGTTCAGCACTGTATAGTGGGAAAATCCGAGAATTTCAGATTTCCCACAATTGAAGAGTAACTCTTTGTGGATGAAGCACAGAAGTAGGTTTTAAAGCAATTCGTTTTATTCACATAATGTCAAGATTTCACCTCATAGATTGCTTCGAATTACAAATGGGGAAAAATTTACCTTTGCAATGGAGAGATCTGGCATTTGTCCCTTTAACCAAGTCATCACATCTTTAACCAAGTTGTCGATAGTGGGACAAGTTTACTTGATGTACCTCCTGATGTGATTCAGTAAGAGATTTATAGCACTGTCAATGTAGTATTCTTGCCAGAAATGTTTAACATTAACAATCAGACAAAGCTAGAATGTGCAATATTCTATAAGACAACAGCTTGGATGCTTAAGAAAATTCAATGTCATGGAAAGAAAAAACAAGCAAGAACTGTTTCAAACTAAGAGGTTGGGAGGTTCAATGAATTAGTCTTTTCTAGTGATAGAAGCAGCACCAAAAATCACATGATAGAATTCTACAAGTTAATAACAATGAGTTATTCATCAGAAATACCTTTTTCCCCCGAGGGGCCAAATTACTGGGTTGAGGGTTGTGGAAACCATGGTCCCGAGGAATATCTAGCTCAAGTGACATAACATAGTTTATAAAGAAAATGTTCTACGTTGTACTTTGTGAGTAGTATCTGGGGTCTTAAAAGCTTGTGCACAGCCATCTGAGATACTCCACTGCTCTCATCCCACCTGGAGCAAGGGAGAATGAAGAAAACCAAAGACACAATGGAAGGATTAATCCAAAGGTCTAATGCACCACAAGTACCACAGCCTCCACCAGACACAGTCCAGCACAACTAGATGGTCCCCAGCTACAACCACTGACTGCTCTGACAGGGATCAATAAAGGGTCCCGGATGGAGCTGGAGATAAATATAGAACAAAATTCTAACTCACGAGAAAAGACCAGACTTACTGTCCTGACAGAGACTGGAGAAACTCTGAGTGTATGGCCCCCAGACATGCTTTTAGCTCAGTAATGAAGTCACCCCTGAGGTTCAACCTTCATCCAAAGATTAGACAGGGCCAGAAAACAAAATGAGACTAAGGGGGGCACACCAGCCCAGGGGCAAGGACTAGAAGACAGGAGGGAACAGGAAAGCTGGTAACAGGGAACCCAAGATTGAGAAGGGGAGAGTGTTGTCATGTTGTAGGGTTTGGTAACCAATGTCACAAAGCAATAACTGTACTAATGTTTAGTGAGAAGCTAGTTCTGTAAATCTTCATCTAAAGTACAATAATAATAATAAAAAAAAGAAATACCTTTTTCCAACAACACAACTGACAAGCATACACTTGAGCATCCCCAGATGGCTCACACAGGAATCAAATCTACTATATCTGTGGAAAGAGACAATAGAGAAACTCAATGTCATCGGTAAAGACAAAGCCAGGGACCTACTGCAGAACAGACCATCAATTGTTGTTGTGTAAGTTCCAGTTGAAGCTGTAGAAAATCAAAACAAGTCCACATGAGCCAAAGTATAGCTTTGAATACATCCTTCCTGAAATTAGTTGCCATCTGAAGAAGAGATTTGAGACACTGAACACTAATGACTAAAGACCAGAAGAGTTGTGGAAAGATATCAAGGAAATCATACATAAATAAAGTGAAAGATCATTAAAGAGACAAGAAAGAAGAAAAAGAGCAAAATGAATGTCAGAAGAGACTCTAAAACTTACTCTTAAGTGCAGAGTAGCTAAAGTGAATGGAAGAAATGATGACGTAAAAGAACTGAACAGAATATTTCAAACGGGCAGCTCGAGAAGACAAGATGAAATATTATAATGAAATGTATAAAGACATGGGGTTAAAAAACGAAAAGGGAAGGATACATTTGGCTTTTCTCAAGCTGATAGAACTGAAGAGAAAATTCAAGCCTTGAGTTGCAATACTGAAGGGTTCCATGGGCAAAAAATTGAACAATGGAGGAAGCATCAAAAGAAGGTGAAAGGATTACACAGAGTCACTGTACCAAAAAGAATTAGTTGACATTCAACCGCTTCAGGAGGTAGCATGTAATCAGGAATTGCTGGTACTGAAGGAAGATGTCCAAGCTGAACTGAAGGCGTTGCCAGAAAACAGGGCTCCAGGAATGGACAGAATACCAAATGAGATACTTCAACAAACAGATGCAACATTCGAAGCGCTCACTTGTCTATGTCAAGAAATTTGGAAGACAGCTGCCTGGCCAACCGACTGGAAGAGATCCATATTTGTGCCCATTGCAAAGAAAGGCGATCAAACAGAATATGGAAATTATCAAACAATGTCAGTAATACCACATTCTACCAGAATTTTGCTGAAGATAATTAAAAAATGACTGAAGCCATACATTGACAGAGAGCTATTAGAATTTCAAACTGGATTTGGAAGAGGACTTGGAATTAAGGGTATTATTGCTGATATCAGTGAGATCTTCGCTAAAAGCAGAGAATACCAGAAAGATGTTTCCCTGTGTTTTATGGATTGCTTGAAGGCATTCAACTGTGTGGATCATAACATATTATGGATAACGTTACGGCGGATGTGAATTCCAGAACACTTCATTGTGTGCTTGTGGAATCTGTACATGAATCAAGAGGCAGTTGTTCAAACCAAGCAAGGGGAATACTGCGTGGTTCAAAATTGGGAAAAGAGGGGAGCAGGGTTGTATCATTTTACCATACTTAAATTCAGTAGGTGCACTGAACAAATAATCTGAGAAGCTGGACTATGTGATGAACACAGCATCAAGATGGGAGGATGACTGTCTAACAACCTGCAGTATGCAGATAACACAGCCTTGCTTGCTGAAAAGGAAAAGTTTGAAGCACTTACTGATGAAGGTCAAAGACTACAGCCTTTAGCATGGATTGAAAATGAAAATCCTTACAACTGGACTGATAAACAACATTGTGATAAATGGAAAAGAAATTGAAGTTGTCAGTGATTTCATTCTACTTGGATCAACAATCAATGTCCATGGAAGCAGTAGTCAGGAAATAAAATGACATATTACATTGGGCAAATCTGCTTGAAGACCTCTTTGAAATTTCAAAAAACAAGTATGTTACTTTATTGACTAAGGTGCACCTGACCAAAGCCGTGCTCTTTTCAGTTGCCTCATATGTATGCAAAAGCTGGACGATGAAAAAGAAAGAAGAAGAATTGATACTTTAAAATCGTGGTGTTGGTAAAGAATAATATACTGTAAGACTGCCACAAGAATAAACAAATCAATCTTAGAAGAAATATAACCTGAACGCCCCTTAGAAGTGAAGATGGCAAGCGAAATTTTGTTTTGCTTAGTTTGGACACGTCGTCAGGAAAGACAAATTGCTAGAAAAGGACATCATGGCTGGTAAAGTAGAGAGCAAAACGAGAGAAACCTTCAGTGAGATGAATTGATGTAATAGCTGCAACAGTGGACTCAAACATACCTAAGATCATGAAGATAGTGCAGGACTGGGCAATATTTTGTTCTGTTTCATATAAGGTTGCCATGAGCCAGAGTCAACTTGAGGACAACAAACAAGTATAGATAGTCGGTTTTTTTTTAAATAATTTTTATTGTGCCTTATGTGAAAGTTTACAAATCAAGTCAGTCTCTCACATAAAAACTTATATACACCTTACTATATACTCCCAATTACCCTCCCAGCAATGAGAAAGCCCGCTCCCTCCTTCCACTCTCTCTTTTCGTGACCATTTTGCCATCTTCTAACCCCCTCTACCCTCCCATCTCCCCTCCAGACAGGAGATGCCAGCATAGTCTCAAGTGTCCACCTGATCCAAGTAACTCACTCTTTATCAGCATCCCTCTCCAGCACTTTGTCCAGTCCAATCCATGTCTGATGAGTTGGCTTTGGGAATGGTTCCTGTCCTGGGCCAACAGAAGGTATGGGGGCCATGACCACCAAGGTCCTTCCAGTCTCAGTCAGACCATTAAGTCTGGTCTTTTTACAAGAATCTGCGGTCTGCATCCCACTGCTCTCCTGCTCCCTCAGGGGTTCTCTGTTGTGGTCCCTGTCAGGGCAGTCATTGGTTGTGGCTGGGCACTATCTAGTTCTTCTGGTCTCAGGATGATGTAGTCTCTGGTCATGTATCCCTTTCTGTCCCTTGGGCTCATAATTACCTTGTGTCCTTGATTTTCTTCATTCTTCTTCGATCCAGGTGGGTTGAGACTCATTGATGCATCTTGGATGGCCACTTGCTAGTGTTTAAGACCCCAGGTGCCACTCTTCAAAGTGGGATACAGAATGTTTTGTTAATAGATTATGCCAATTGACTTAGATATCCCCTGAAACCATGGTCCCCAAACCCCTGCCCCTATTTCGCTGACCTTTGAAGCATTGAGTTTATTCAGGAAACTTCTTTGCTTTTGGTTTAGTCCAGTTGTGCTGACCTCCCCTGTATTGAGTGTAGATAGTCATTTTTGTTTGTTTTGGTTTTTAGATTCTAGGTTCTATATTAAAAGTAATTAAAAAATTTAAAATAATTTAATAGTTAAGTTATAAAACAAGTAATAAATTTAGCAAACATATTTCTACTGTGATGCATATTTTTTACAGGGGAGTTATTTAAGAGCTGTTTGTGCTCATGTAAATTATCTGTAAATGCCAGTAGGTAACACTCATTACAGGTAGTTTTTTTTTTTTATCTTTCTTTCTAATCCTGTTGTAGAGATTTTTTTCTTGTAATCAAGGAATGGAATTGCATTCATCATTTTTTAAATTCCATGATCTGTTTTCTTTGTAAGTGCCTTTTTGAATATGAGCTTTAATTTCTATTTTGGTACTATTGACTTTAATTCTTAATTTAGTGATATTTATTTCAAACCACATAATATCCACATGATTAAAACGTATTTACATTCAAAATATTGTATTTCTTTTTAGAATGGACAACATGCATTTTTCACTTGGTAAGAAAAGTAACAGGTTAATCCTAATTTCTCCTTTTAGATAGTTATCTGTAACAAATAATTCATCATATCTGAACTTTTTATCAAGCTCTCTGGACTAGTGGATAGAGTTGCTTGATCAAGCATGTTTAATTTTTAAAAAATTTCATATTGGATTGATTTTCAAAAATATGTGGTCTGATAATCCATAAGCTTTTTTTTTTTATATTTAATTTTATTTTAGGTGAAAATATACTTGGCAAACCCACTCCCATTTCACAGTTTCCAGATTTAATTTTCAGTGACATTTTGTTACATTCTTCACATTGTGTCAGCATTCTCACTATGTCTGTTTTAGTTGTTTCACTTCCATTAAACTCCTTGCTCCAACCTTCTCATCTCAGCTTTAAAATAGGTGTTGACGATTTGGTCTTATATAGATAATTTTTTGTTTTTAAACACAATACTCAAGGGTCACAGTCTTTACTCTTTGGGCTAAATTGTTACTTAGTTTGAAGTTGACTTCTGTTTGAAGAGCAACTCAGGACCATAGTCCTCAGGGAATCCTCTAGCCTCAATAGGTCCAGAAAGTCTGGATTCTTTAAGAATTTATAGTTCTGTTCCACATTTTTATCCCTTTTTTTATCAGGCCTCATCTATTGTATTCATGATTGGAATGTTCAGCATTGGTAGCGGGGCACCATCTAATTCTTCAAGGTAGAGAAGGCAGGGTCTTAGAGACAATTAGTCCTATAGTCTGGTTCCTTCTCGGATTCTTGGATTTCCTTCTTTCTCATTTGTTCCAGACAAATAAAGACCAGTAGTTGTAACTTAGATGGCTGTTTGTACACTTTTAAGATTCCAGACATAACTTACCATCCTGGGAGGTAGAATATAAACTTTAAGGACTATATTATGCCAATTGATTGGATTATCTCACAAGACCATGGCCCTCAGCACCCAAACCAAGAGAACTAATCCCCTGAGGTGATTGGTTGTGTCTAATTAGTATCAGTATCTGTAGCCCTCCCCTACTTTTTTTGTTTGTTATTGTTGCAGACCCATACACAACCTAGCATTTGGCCATTCATGCCTTTTCCCTATGTGCAGTTGGTTGACATCAATTACATCAGTCATGCGATACAAATTTCACCTTTCCCATTTCTATAAAGTTCTTCTCTGTCTGCCCCTCCCCGCCATAACCACTAATGAATATTAGTTTCTGTGTCACCTATTCATATCATTTCATAAAAGTGAGAACATACAATATTTGTCTTTTATGACTGACTTATTTCATTCAATGTAGTGTCCTCCAGATTCATCCACATTGTAAGATGTTTTGGGAACTCATTTTTTTTTTTGATTGCTGAGTAGTATTCCATTGTATGTATGTACCGCATTTTATTTACCCATTCATCTGTTGATGGGCACATAGTTTGTTTCCTTCCTTTTGTTGTTGTGAATAGTGTTGCATCGAACATATAGGTGCGCATATGTCTGTTTGTGTCACTTCTATTAGATCCTTAGGGTGTATACCTTAGGAGTAGAATTCCTGGATCATATGGCAGCACTCCCTCTAGTGTTTGAGGAACTGCCAGACTGTTTTCCACAACACACAATGGCTGTACCGTTTTGCATTCCCACCAGCAATGGATGAGGGTTAGAATTTCCCCGCATCCCCTCCAATACTTGTTATTTTCTCTGTGTGTGTGTTTAATCTTAGCCATTCTACTGAGAGTGAAATATTATGTTATTGTGGTTTTGGTTTGCATTTCTCTAATGGCTAATGACGCTGAACATCTTTTCATGTATTTGTTGGCCATTTGACTATCCTCTTTGGTGAAATGAACCCAGATGCTTTTAATGCTTTTTTAAGCTTACCTGAAGTTTTAAGCTACTAGAAAAAAACTGAAATATTGTAATTAATTACAAATGTTAAAATGTAAGATACTGGATTTTTGAAAATGCATACAGCTCTTAATCTTTTACATTTTTGCTCCACATGGTGTTTAGAAATAGACAGGGGTTGCATAGCCCCATCGCCCCATCCCCAAATGACAAGATTTTTAAAGAAATTTGCCCCTTCTTTCTCTGCTCCCTAAGAAGAGTGAGTAGATGGGTTAGTGAGTCGCTGGGGAGAGGGGGTTAGAAATTGAGATAACAGCTTCAGTAGAGTCAGGGAGATAGGAATATATTTAAATGACTGTGAGAGAACTGGCTTTGTTTTATAAAGTATGGATTAAAAAAATTTTTTTAAATTAATTTTATAGCTGGCTTGATTGCCTCAATGCAAATAATAAGGGAAAGAAAGTAGATTTTAGGTGTTCGTTATTAAAACTTATTATTGAAACAGATTAAAACTTGTGTTATTCAGAAATTTCGGAAATGGCCTTATTTTAGATAACTAAATTTATTGAGTAGCTAAAGATTTATTTATTGAAACATAAAAGCACAGTTAATTAGATAAAACTTTATGAAATGTTACATTCCTCTTGCCATTCTAAAATGCGTATTTTCTAATTACATAAATTTCACAATGTATAGAACAGTTGAAGTACTATATAAATATGTGGTAGGAGTTTATACTTTTATGTGTTGTCGGTGAATCCGGCTCATTATGATAAACATCACTTATTTCCTGTGCTGTAATACACTGAACCTTGGGGTATATACAGGTCCTCTCTCTAAATTGTTTCAAACTGTTTTTTCAGGTTGCTTATCCATTTTCATATTTTTCCTTTCATCTTATTTCCTGGGAGTTAATATTCCTTACTGTGGTGTCCATAAGTTGATCATGTCAGTCCCTTGCTTGAAGCCTTCCTATCACACGCAGAATAAAACCCAAACGCCTTGGTATGGTTTCCAGACCCTACAGGATCTAATCCCTGCCTACGTCATTGCCTTTCACTCCTTCCCTTGGTTTCTAGCTTCCAGCTACTCTGGCCTTCCTATTCTCTTAAAAATGGACCAAATGCTTTTCAGCCTCATAGCCTGTGTACTTGATATTTCCTCTGCTTGGTATGGGCTTCTCCCAGTTCTTTATATTCCTGCCTCCTCATTATTCAGGTTATACATTCTCTGAACATCTTAGCTAAAGTAGCTGTTGGCCATTTTCACCCCCTTTCTGCATTTACCACAGTCATATTACATTATGTAATCTTCTTCAGAGCACTTATTACTATCTGAACTTAACTAATCATTTCTTTGTTTCCATGTTTATGATATGTCTTTCCCAGTCAATGTAACTGTTCTGCTCCCCTCAGCACTTAAAAACAGTTGTCTGGAATGTAACTGGCACTTATATTTGTTGACAGATTTATCATTTGGATAATCAAGCTTGTTATAATTCTAAGTAAATTAAGAATAAATAGGTTCTGGATAAGGCTAGGGGGCTTTCTTACAGAGAAGGTACGTCTTTTTGACATCTATTTTTAAGTCATCAGAATGGGTGATTCCCATCTGGATTCTAAATAGATGAAGTTGCCAGTTGTTTACCAGCTGTCTATCTGTAGTCATGTGTTTGTTAGACTAAAAAGCCTTTATGTGTATTTCACTTAGAAATTCTTTTTGTTTACTTAATATTCTTAACCATTGAATTTGATATCTGGGTTCAGGGAGAGGCAGTATCTTCATTCACTGTCAGATGATGCTGTAATCTAGGGGCCAGAATGAAAAACCTAGGGGTAGGTGAAAAAATACCTGTGGCTGTCTGGTGGACACGGGAGGAAGTGTGGGGCTCTCAATGTGCTTGACATCGTATGCACATGTGGCTGATGTCCAAGTTACTACTAATTGGAATTTCAGCTGGAAACCTTGGCACAGACTCCCAAGTCCAGAGTTGGGGGTCATGGCCTTTGATCTCTTCAATACTCTCATGTAGAACTAAGGATGATTGATGACACATTGAAGGCTTAAACTCAAGTGCTACCCTTTAAGACCAGAATTGGGATAATAATAATACATAGTAGGAAATTTATTTGTATTTTCTTCAAAATAATATTTTTTCTGATTATGAAAGTCATAAATGATTTCATAGATATAAGTACATATGTATATTTATATTTATTAATTTAACAAATATTTATTGATTGCCAGCTATTATGTAGGTACACTGAACAAGAGGCAAAAAAGCCCCTGTCATCACAGAGCTATTTTAGGGGACGAAAATAAAATAAGCATAACAAAGAAGGACAGTATAATAAATAATTGCTAAAGAGCATAAGAAAAAATATAAATATTACTTTTTCTTCCAAGACTGTCAGTATGAATATTTTCTGTATTTCTTTCTATGATGCCTATATGTAGATCTATTTATCACAAATAATAATTTTTACAAAAATGGTATACCATGTATATAAAGTTTTATAGCCTGCTTTTTTTAGAAAAAAATCTGTCGTTTTATCAGGTACATCTTCCTATGACATTAAATATTCCTCAAAACTATGATTTGTAATGTCATTACAGTATTTCATCAAATAAGTATGTCATTATTGATTTAATCTTTCCATTTGGTCCATGTTCTCATGTTTTTGGTCATTCAGGTCTTTTCTAAATTTTTGCTATTATAAATAGCACTTTGATGAATACCCTTTTGCTTGTATCTTGTTATTCTCTCTGATGATATTTTCAGACTTGAATTCCTAGATATGTAATTACTAATCAAAAGGTGTAAACATTTTCAAGAGTCTTGATGTATATTGCCAAATTATTTTCCAGAAAGGGTTTAAAACTCACACTCTCATCAGTGCAGTATGAGTATCTCACGAAGTCTCACCAGTATTGACTATTTTCATGTCTCTACTTTGCCAAACTGAACAGCCAGTCTTTTGGTTAGCAGCCAAGCACTTAACCAGTGTACCACCAGCGCTCTTTGTTTTTTTTAACAAATTTATTTTTAGGCTTTTTTGTTGTTGTCGTGACTATACACAGCAAAACCTACACGAATTCAACAGTTTCTACTTGTATAATTCAGTGACATTGGTTATATTCTTCAAGTTGTACAACCATTCTTACCCTCCTTTTCTGAGTTGTTCCTCCCTTATTAACATAAACTCGCTGCCCACTAAGGTTTCTATCTAATTTTTCGAGTTGTTGTCGTCAGTTTCATCCCGTATAGCGTAATGGTTAAGTGTTCAACTGCTAACCAAAATGTCCACAGTTCGAATCTACCACCTGCTCCTTTCAAGCCCTGTGGGGCAGTTCTCTGCTCTATAGGGTCGCTATGAGTTGGAATTGACTTGATTGGGCAGAAGTTTTGGGTTTTTTGAGTTTTTAGATAGATCTTAAAAGAGCATAATGCTCAAAGAAGATATTCTTTACTAGTTAAGTTAAACTATTGTTTGGTTTGAAGAAGACTTCTGGGGATATATTTGGTTTAAGGTTTAAAGATTATCTCAGGGTTGTAGTTTCAGGAGTTCATCCAGCCTCCATGGCTCCGGAAAGCCTGGAGTCCCTGAGAATTCAAGATTCCGTTCTGTGTTTTCTCCCTTTCGATCAAGATTTTTATATAGAATCTTTGATCAAAATGTTTAGTAGCCAGACACCATCCAGCTCTTCTGGCCTCATGGCAGAGGAGGCAGTTGTTCATGCAGGCAATCAGTCATATGTTCCATATCCTCCTCCTATTGACTCTCCTTCTTCCTCTATTACTCCAGGGAATAGGAGTCCATGGTTTTAATTTTCATTAAAAATTACTAATCAGATTGAATCTTTTATTTTTATTGGTTATTGTACCTGTAAGATGTCGGTGAATTGAGTGGATATAAAAAAAGGACAAAGATATTGTTGAAATTAATAAGTTACAGTTTATCAAGAAAACGTTGAAATTTACACCATGCTTATCCATGTAAATATTTGCTGTAACTTATTGACTTCCTGGTATGAAAATACTTTTATTTTTTATTCTGATGTTTTGCTAGGCAAATCATAAATTATGCTTTTATAAAGAAGAATTGGTTAAAGAACAGGAGTATGGAAATTTATCTGAGTGGTATTGTGACTCCTGTGGAGAAAAAAGGAGACTAAGATTTTTGCCACAACATTAACTCTCATTTGTCTTAGAAGATAAAACCAAAAAAAAAAAAACAAACCAAACAAACAAACAATCCCATTGCCATTGAGTTGATTTCGACTCTTAGTGACCCTATAGGACAGAATAGAACTGCCCTATAGGGTTTTCAAGGAGTGGCTGGTGAATTCGAACTGTTGACCTTTTGGTAAGTAGCCATAGGTCTTAACCACTGCACACCAGAAGATAAAGTAACCTGAAAAAATGCTAATTCGTTGGTATTGTAACCTTTTAAAATCAATCACTGTCCTTAGTTTATTTCTTAATTTGTTACCATTCTCCTCATTAGCTCTGTTTAATGCCATATGACTACAAAGAGCTCAAGAGGATGGCTGTGCAGTCAACATACAATTGCTTTCATTACTCAAATATGAGCCAATAGGAATTAATTAAGCTGCAAATAAATTCAGTTTAGATTCTGGTTGAGAGGAGATGAATGAAACCACAACCAAACCAGTTGCTATGAAGTCAGTTTGACTCATGGCGAGCCCATGTGTATCAGAGTAGAACTGTGTGTGCACCATAAGGTTTTCAGTGACTGTGATCTTTTGGAAGTAGATTGCCAGGCCTTTTTTCCAAGGGGCTTCTTGGGCGGATTAGAACTGCCAACCTTTCAGTTAGTAGCTGAGCGCTTAACTGTTTGTGCCACCCAGGGACTCCTTGAGAGGCAATAAAGCCCCTCCCTTTTTTTAAAAACAAAAAGGTTACTGTTTTTATTTTTAGTAAATGATCTCACACTGAAGAGAAGAGATACTCTATTTCCAAGATAATTTGGAGAGTAAAACGCCAAGATGGAGAAAGTTCTTAAAATGATTTTCTTTAACTTTTTCTAAACTAGGAGCACTTTTCACATTGAAATCTTGTCTTAACTTGCTTGACACAATACTGTGAAGTTCTGTAATGTGTGATATACATATTTAACATTAAGTATAACATATATTTTAAACAATTAAATAGTATCCTAATGAATTCTTTTCTGTTTCGCATCATTCATGATTCTCCCATAATTTTTGTAAGAAAAAACCTAAGAGTTAACTCTTTTTTAATTTATAAACTTTTTTTTAAACAGTAAAATATATAATGAAATTTGCCATTTTAACCATTTTTAAGTATACAATTTAGTAGCATTAATTATACTCATAATGTAGTATGTCACTATTTGTTTCTAAACCTTTTTCATCACCTTAGCAGAAACTCTGTACTTGTTAAACATTAACTCCCCATTACCCAGTCCCCTTCCACTCATGGTAACCACTAAGCTATTTTCTATCTCTATGCATTTGTCTATTCTAGATATTTCTTATAAGTGGGATCATACAATATTTGTCCTTTTGTATCTGACTGATTTTATTAGCATAATATTTTCAAGGTTCATCCATGTCATAGCATGTATCAAAACAAACAAAACCTCAAAAAACCTGTTGCAGTTGAGTCAATTCCGACTCATAGCAACCTTATAGGACAGAGTAGAACTGCGCCATGGAGTTTCCAAGGAGCCCCTGGTGGATTTGAACTGCCGACCTTTTGGTTAGCAGCTGTAGCGCTTAACCACTACACCACCAGGGTTTCAGGGGAAAAAATTACTTGTAAACTTAATCTCATTTGTGGATGTTCTAATCATTTTTCATATGTACCCAAGGTTGAAATTACAAAGTAGTATTTTAGAAGTTCATCCATAAATTAAGTATTTGGAATTCAGAAAGCCTCTCCTTACAGAAACAAGGCTATAAAGACTGGCTAAAATTTGGTACTTGTACCAGATACTTTGTAAACTGTGGAATTATTAAAATATGTCCAAATTGTCACTTGGACAGTTAGAACAAGTCTTACTGTGTTTACTGTGGCCTTTGTGTTAGTCAGAACTCAGGCCTTGGCTCCTTAACATGTTGCCATCATACTCAGGCCAACTCTTATCTACTCAAAAAGTCTTAACTCTGAATAATTTGTTATTCATTAAAAAAATCAAGGAAGGTGAAAAGAAAACTAGCTTTTATTGAGGAGACTTACGGCTTTCTAAGTGCTTTATATTATTGCATTTAATCCTCAAAACATTCTTAGAAAGGAGATGACTTCTACATCTTAACCCAAATCTGCATCTTACAGATGAAATATTCGAGGCTTAAGGGTCTGTGGTCATACAACTGATAATAGCAGAGGTGGGATTTGAACCAGAATCTTTCCAGTTCCAAAGCCAGGCTCTCTACTATATTGTTACTTTTCTGAAACACCACTGCTGCTGCTGTTGCTGATAGAATTTATATTATAACGGAAGCTAATGGTTTTTTAAAGGCTTATTAGATGCTCTTTTAATGTTCATCACAATCTAATTATCTACCATCATTAGCCCAGCTTTAGAAAGAAATGGAAGTTCAGAGAAGTGAACTGACCAACTTAAGTTACCCACAGCCAAAAATCAATCTGAGCCTATTTTGATATTTTCAGATAAAGAACTCAAAACGTAATTCTTTTTGATTTGTTTCTTTCCTTTTTTTTTTTTGGCTCACTCAGTGCTGTTACATGATAGCCATTTTGAGTAAATTTGAAGCCCTTTGGAAGCTATTTTCATTAAATAGTGGCTACACTAACAGTCATTTACATTCTACTTTAAAGTTTTTTTCTAGTATTGCTTTGATTCTTAAATAGTCACATTGTACAGGATCCCTTAAGTATATTTTCATTTAGTAAATGAGGACACAGGCATCCAGATTGTCTGTGCAAGTTCTTATATGAAATCAGAAACAAATCTAGAACAGGGGCTTAAGCAGGTCTTGATTTTAGGTCATGCAGCTGCTTTTAGCTTGAAATTCTTCCTGTCCACGTGCTGAGTTGCTAAAACTGTGACATGACGTGGCTGGGTCAGGAGAATCTTGCTGCATTTTTTCTGATTTCTGTTTGAGAAAATTAGGTCTCTGGAAGTTCTTGAGGTAGCTTGAAAGACAGGAAAGGATCTAATGGTTGATCTAGTTTCGATTTTGAGGAATAATCACAACTTTTCATTCTGAATAAAATATCTGTGTCCTGTTTCCTTATTTTTTTTTTTTTAGAATTGGGGAAAAGTTACACCACAGTTATTTAATAATCCATATAGAAAAATTAAAAAATATCTAGCTTAAATCTCTCATGCTGACAGTTAAACTTATTCTATTTTGTTCTTCTAAGAAGTGTAGGCATAGATAACTATCATCCTTCATATAAAAGTTCTTCCTGAGCTTACATAACAGCATCATTTCACTGAATGGTTGTATTTTTATTCCATGTACACTAAAACCTGCTGTGAGCCAGTTTTGTACCAGTAGGACATGGAAGACAGGCTTTTCATCCTTGAAGATCTTATAATCCTACTGGGGAGATGAAACACCTATGTGAGAGACCTGGGGAAATGTCAGTGACGTGGTTCCACCCTTAGATGCTGAGCAAACAGGGCCAAGGGGCATAGTATGGGCATCAGTACAAGGACAGTTAGATGCTTGGGCCTCTGTTTGGCACAAAACTGGTAACTTTGTTTTTTCCTCTCCACGATCTGCAATTAAGTCTGAGATTTATAGTATGGTTTAATACATTATTAAATGTATTAGAGTACTTAATGGATTTACTGTTCGCTCTATTAAAAAAAAAATTTTTTCTATTCAGTTATTTCTTTTATTTTTTCTCCACAAATGTAATCAGATTGTATGACTAAAGTTTGACAGTACTGATTAAAGTATTTTAATCATTTTGCAGACTATTTTAAGAAAGAATCAGGAAGTAAGGTGATACTGAAATAGTAATTGGTATTATTCCTGCAAATTCAGTGTTTCAGGTTTTGTTAGTAAATAGCACTTCCTAAGGTGTTTTTTTAGCCAGTATTTTTATCTAAATAAAAAAAGAAAAAGTTATATTTAAATACATTCTGAGTTGATGATCATGTAACCAAGGGCAAGTAGGGAGGAAAATTAAAAATCTTGGAAGATTCTTTGCTTGCATTTTTTTTTTCTTTTAATCTTTTTCTAATAAATTATACCACTTGTAAGTTTGTAATCCTCTTTTTATATTCTTAGTTTTAGGTCTAATCATACCATAAAGCATCCATTCTCGTTGGCATTTAGATTGTATATAAAATTAATATATAATTTAACATTGAATTAAAAAAAAAGGTTGGGAAGATTTTTCTTTTTAATGTTTTTAATATTCTTAATGATGTTGAGATGAGTCACTTATTGTTGTAAGAAGCCTTAAGAGATGGCTTGGTTCAGCCTCCACCCTCTGGGAAGTAAAATATCATCTTGAAGAACACTGACAACTAGAGATACTGATATATGGTATGCCCCAGTTTGCTCTTTTAGTAAAAAAAATCAAGGAGTTAATGAAAGCTCCTGTTGGAGTGGCAGCAGTGAAATGGAAGGTAGGTGATGGATGCGTTAGGTATTTTAGAGGTCGCATTTATGCTCTGTTAATGTACAGTATGAGGAGCGACTGGTGGATTCGAATTGCCAACCTTTTGGTTAACAGCCAAGCTCTTAACCACTGTACCACCAGGGCTCCAGCAAAGAGAAAGGAGGAGGTAAAATGTTTGCCGGACCTTGGGAAATGCATGCTTTTTAGAGAGCAAAAGGCAGAGGAAGAGCCAAGGAAAGACAAGGGGAAAACCAGTGAAGAGCCCTGGTGGCGCAGTGATTAAGCATTTGCCTGCTAACCAAAGGGTCGGCGGTTTGAATCTACCAGGCGCTCACCAGGAAACTCTATGGGGCAGTTCTACTATGGGGCAGGAATCTCTGTGGGGCAGTTCTACTCTGTCCTATAGGGTCTCTATAGCAATGGGTTGGGTTGGGTAATGTCCATAGAAGACAAAGCACATGAGAGGTTCAAGGGAAGAAGTTTGGAGAAAAGGAAAAAATATCAAGAAAAGACCTTGATTCAATTATTGATACTTTCAAGTGAGCAGTTGCAGTGAAATAAGAATGATAGGGGCTAGATGGAAGCTTGTTAGAGGCAGAATATATGTGGATTATTTTTCCAAGAACCTTGCAGATAAGGAAAGGATAAAGATTACACCTCAGCGTAAAGGAAACAAAAATCTTCACAACTGGACCAATAAGCAACATCATGATAAACAGAAAATATTGAAGTCGTTAAGGATTTTGTTTTACTTGGATCCACAATCAACACCATGGAAGCAGCAGTCAAGAAATCAAACAACATATTGCATTGGGCAAATCTGCTGCAAAAGACTTCTTTAAAGTGTTAAAAAGCAAAGATGTCACTTTGATGACTTAGGTGCACCTGACCCAAGCCATGGCTTTTCAGTCGCCTCATACGCGTTTGAAAGATGGACAATGAATAAGGAAGACCAAAGAAGAATTGATGCTTTTGAATTATGGTGTTGGCAAAGAATATTGAATATGCATACCATGGACTGCCAGAAGAATGAATGAATCTGTCTCTGCAGAAGTACAGACAGAATGCTCCTTAGAAGTGAGAATGGTGAGACTTTGTCTCACGTACTTTGGACATGTTATTAGGACGGACCAGTTCCTGGAGAAGAACAGCGTGCCTGGTAAAGTAGAGGGACAGCAAAAAATAGGTAAGGCCTCAGTGAGATGGATTGACACAACAGGCTCAAACATAGCAGCGATTGTGAGGATGGCACAGGACCAGGCAGTGTTTTGTTCTGTTGTACATGAAGAGAATGGTTTAGATAATCCTTTGAAGAAACAAAGCTTGTGTAGAGGAGGAGGGAGAAACAAAACTATGAAGAGGAGAGAAGAATAAGGCCATGAAGATGAAGAGGGAAAGTCCTGTTACTAGACAGGGGGACTAGGCTTGGGGCAGTCTAGTGTCAGAAGTGAATTTTAGTTTTTTTTTTTTTTTTAATGATACAAAGGCTTGAGCATGCTTAAATGATGATAATGGGTTACAGGAAAAAAATGTTTACTAAAATGTAACTGCAGAAGTTGCTCTTTGATAGCATCTGTTTTTCATGTGATGTTGGAGATGCTGTTGTTGTTGTTAGGTGCCGTCGAGTTGATTCTGACTCATAGCGACCCTGTGCACAACAGAACAAAACACTGCCCGGTCCTGAGCCATCCTTACAATCGTTGTTGTGCATGAGCTCATTGTTGTAGCCACTGTGTCAGTCCACCTCGCTGAGGGTCTTCCTCTTTTTCGCTGACCCTGTACTCTGCCAAGCATGATGTCTTTCTCCAGGGACTCATCCCTCCTGACAACATGTCCAAAGTATTTAAGACGCAGTCTCGCCATCCTTGCTTCTAAGGAGCATTCTGGTTGTATTTCCTCTAAGACAGATTTGTTCGTTCTTTTGGCAGTCCATGGTATAGTCAATGTTCTTTGCTAACACCACAATTCAAAGGTGTCAATTCTCCTTTGGTCTTCCTTATTCATTGTTAAGCTTTCACATGCTTATGATGCGATTGAAAATACCATGGCTTGGGTCAGGTGCACCTTAGTCTTCAAGGTGACATCTTTGCTCTTCAACACTTTGAAGAGGTCCTTTGCAGCAGATTTACCCAAATGCAATGCGTCTTTTGATTTCTTGACAGCTGCTTCCATGGCTGTTGATTGTGGATTCAAGTAAAATGAAATCCTTGACAACTTCAATCTTTTCTCCGTTCATCATGATGTTGCTCATTGGTCCACTTGTGAGGATTTTTGTTTTCTTTATGTTGAGGTGCAGTTCATACTGAAAGCTGTGATCTTTGATCTTCATTAGTAAGTGCTTCAAGTCTTCTTCACTTTCAGCAAGCAGGATTGTGTCATCTGAATAATACAGGTTGTTAATGAGTCTTCCTCCAATCCAGTGCCCCGTTTTATTTTCATACAGTTCAGCTTCTCATATTATTTGCTCAGCATACGGATTGAATAGGTATGGTGAAAGAATACAACCCTGACGCACACCTTTCCTGACTTTAAACCAATCAATATCCCCTTGTTCTGTCCAACAACTGCCTCTTGATCTATGTAAAGATTCCTTGTGAGCACAATTAAGTGTTCTGGAATTCCCATTCTTCTCACTGTTATCCATAGTTTGTTATGATCCATGCAGTTGAATGGCTTTGCATAGTCAATAAAACACAGGTAAACATCCTTCTGGTATTCTCTGCTTTTAGCCAGGATCCATGTGATATCAGCAATGATATCCCTGGTTCCATGTCCTCTTCTGAAACCGCCCTGAATTTTTGGCAGTTCCCTGTTGATATACTGCTGCAGTCCCTTTTGAATGATCTTCAGCAAAATTTTGCTTGCGTGTGATATTAATGATATTGTTCTATAATTTCCACATTTGGATGGATCACCTTTCTTGGGAATAGGCATAAATATGGATGTCTTCCAGTCAGTTGTCCAGGAAGCTGTCTTCCATATTCCTTGGCATAGACAAGCGAGCACCTCCAGCGCTGCATCTGTTTGTTGAAAGATCTTAATTGATTTTCCATCAATTCCTGGAGCCTTGTTTTTTGCCAGTGCCTTCAGAGCAGCTTGGACTTTTTCTTTTAGTACCGTCGGTTCCTGATCATATATCACCTCTTGAAATGGTTGAACATCGACTAATTCTTTTTGTTATACTGACTCTGTGTATTCCTTCCATCTTCTTTTGATGCTTCTTATGTCTTTTAATATTTTCCCCATAGAATCCTTCACTATTGCAACTTGAGGCTTGAATTTTTTCTTCAGTTCTTTCTGCTCTAGAAGCGCCGAGCGTGTTCTTCCCTTTTGGTTTTCCATCTCCAGCTCTTTGCACATGTCATTATAATTACTTTTGTCTTCTGGAGATGCCCTTTGAAATCTTCAGTTCTTTTACTTCATCAGTTCTTCCTTTTGCTTTAGCTGCTCGATGTTCGAAAGCAAGTTTCAGAGTCTCCTCTGACATCCGTCTTGGTCTTTTCTTTCTTTCCTGTCATTTCAGTGACCTCTTGGTTTCTTCATGTATGATGTCCTTGATGTCATTCCACAACTCGTCTGGTCTTCGGTCACTAGTGTTCAATGTGTCAAATCTATTCTTCAGATGGTCTCTGAATTCAGGTGGGATGTACTCAAGGTCCTATTTTTGCTCTCGTGGACTTGCTCTGATCTTCTTCAGTTTCAGCTTGAACGTGCATATGAGCAATTGATGGTCTGTTCCACAGTCGGCTCCTGGCTTTGCTCTGACTGATGATATTGAGCTTTTCCATCGTCTCTTTCCACAGATGTAGTCAATTTGATTTTTGTGTGTTCCATCTTGCGAGGTCCATGTGTATAGTCGCCATTTATGTTGGTGAAAGAAGGTATTTGCAATGAAGAAGCCGTTGGGCTTGCAAAATTCTATCACTCGATCTCTGGCATTGTTTCTATCACCAAGGCCATATTTTCCAACCACTGATCCTTCTTAGTTTCCAACTTTTGTATTCCAATCGCCAGTAATTATCAGTGCATCTTAATTGCATGTTCAATCAATTTTAGAGTGCAGCAGCTGATAAAAATCTTCTGTGTCTTCATCTTTGGCCCTAATGGTTGGTTCATAAATTTGAATAATAGTCGGTCTTCCTTGTAGGTGTATGGATATTACCCTATCACTGACAGCATTGTACTTCAGGATAGATAGATCTTGAAAGGTTCTTTTTGACAAGGAATACAACACTATTCCTCTTCAAGTTGTCATTCCCAGCATAGTAGACTATGTGATTGTCCAATTCAGAGTGGCCAATACCAGTCCACTTCAGCTTGCTAATGCCTAGGATATCGATGTTTATGTGTTCCATTTCATTTTTGATGTTGGAGATAGTTTGGTCTATATACTGAGTGGAAAAGCAATAAGGCCTGTAGATTCATAACTGATACGTATCAGGTTCTTCCATTTATGCTATTTAATTTAATCCTCATTATAGTCCTCTGAGGTACATGGTATTTTATCCAATTTTACAACTGTAGAAAAGTTACTGAGTTTGAAAATATCAGAGCTAAAATTTTAACCTAAATTCTTAGGTAGCAAGTCAAATGTTGTATTTGCAAGAGTTGTATGTAAACTTAATGCAAATAGACTTAGTTTGGACTTATGCCTTTTTATAAAAGAAGTATAAGTACTTATTACTTTAATTTTGGAACATAGGGGTTTGTAAGGAAAGAAAGCTCTGATCAATTTAAGTCTAGTTCTGACTAAGAGGAAGAAACTTAAATTAAAACATTGGTTAAAGTTATCTTCCTAACCAGTGTGTTCCATTCACAGCTTGTAGAGGTATGTAGAAAATGCTTTGAATTCAACAGAGCCATATTTTGGTATAGGCTGTGTTGCTGACTAAAGTTTATTTTTTTCTTATGCAGTATAATAACCCACTTTGTGATTTTGTATCTAAGAAAATCCTGGGAATCAACCCAAACTTAAAAATTTAAGCTTCTCATAATGTTCAACATTTTGATCATACCAACTTCTAATTTTTCTCCTTTCTCATGTAAAACAACCTTTCCATTTTCTAGGTGGCAAAGTCATTTTTCTTCCTTCCTTCAGTTCCTTTCTGGGGCTTGCTTATTCTGGGAAGCCCCTTTCAGAATAATTTTTGACCTTGGCCTTTGTTAGAGTGTTTTACAAGGAATTATTGAGCCCTCATATACAGGAGATATGGGTTAATTTTTGTCAATTAGTGATATACTTTATGGCACAGGGGTATATTCTGGAATGATAAAGGAGCTTTGAAGACTTGAGCTTTGATGTAGAGGTTTTGATTTTTTTAAACTTTTTATTTTGAAACAATTTTAGATTTACAAAAAAGTTGCAAAAATAGTAAGTAGTTTCTGTATAACTTCTGTCCATCTTCCCTTGAAGTTAACATCTTATGTAATCATAGTAAAATTATCCAAGTTAGGGAATCAATAATGATACAATACTCTAAAGTGAATATAGACTGTATTCAGATTTTGCCAACTTGTCCCACTAATACCCATTTTCTGGTCCAGAGTCCAATCCAAGATCCCACGTTGCATTTAAGTTGTCATATCTGCTTAGTCTTCTCTAATTTGGGATAGCTTCTCAGTCATAATTTATAATTTGTCAGTCATGATTTTCACACTTTGGAAGGCACTGGTCAGTTATTTTGTAGAATGTTGCTGAATTTCATTTTGTCTGATGTATTACATGATTTGATTGCAATTATGCATTTTTTGCAATATTACTGTAAAAGTGATGTGCATTTCTCAGGGCACCTTGTTAGAATGTGTGTGAACTCTTTAAATCTCATTGCTAGTGATATTACCTTTGATCACTTGGTTAAGGTGGTATCTGCCAGTTTTCTCCATGGTCACATTATTATTTTTTGCCTTTGTAGTTAGTAAGTATCTTCTGGGGAGATATTTTGAATCTATACAGATAATCCTGTTTTGCGTCATACTTTCATCCACAAATTTTAGCATCCATTAATGATTCTTGCTTGCAATAATTATTACTGTAGTGTTTGCCAAATGGGGATTTTCTATTTCCATCATTCTTTGATAGTAGAGGTTCTTACTTTGGAGGTCCCACTTGTATACAAGTCCCTGTGCACGTTTTAGTCTTGAAAAAAGATGCAGAACTGATCAGATTTTCAAGAGGCCTGTAGATGGTATTATCTTTTTCCATCCATCACTACTTTCTCTATTTTGTGGTCACAGCAAATCCATTAGAGTAGATCAAAGGAATTCTTTGTGTGGTTGGCTTCTGTTTCTGATCTCTCCTTTTAGCTTATTTTGAGTGCCTCTGAAAAATTCTAGTGCATAATAGGCAAAAGTATATCAGAGGTAAATAAAAGCAGATCTGCAATGTTGTCTTACATTGTCAAGACTGTCTTCATTGGGAAATGACTAAATTTTTCATCTGCATCATTCTAGTTTTATTTCTGAGAACATCTATTTTCATCCCTATGAAGTATATAAGGTGCCCTGGTGGTGCAGTGGTTAAGTGCTTGGCTGCTAACTAAAAGGTTGGCAGTTCAAACCCACTCAGTGGCTGTGCTAGAAGAAGTCCTGGAGATCTGGTGCCACAAAAATTACAGCCTAGGAAATCTATGGGACAGTTCTACTCTGTCACATGAGGTTGCTATGAGTCAGAATTGACTTGACAGCACCTAACAACAACATGATGAAGTATTTAAAAGTCAAATGCAGTATTTAATTTGGCTGGTAACAAAGACTGATAAAATTTTTAGCTCCTTTTTAGTAATCTTGTGACAAGTTATGATTATTTAATTTGATTTTGTTGTTGTTATGAATTATGCTTTCTTGGAGTAAATAGACTCTTGTGAAAGAAAGCTCGAGACCATAGCTGAGACATGAGTTTTTATAAGAAGGCACTTCTGTTTTTAATTTTTAGTGGTTTCTGTTACAGAAACCATTTCTATGGGTTTGTCCTTGGCGCAACTAGCAAAAAATGAGATGAGATTCTTATTTTTTTGTTCTCCAGGAGCTCCTAAGTCAATTCTATCCATTTTTTTTTTTTTTTTAAATAAAGCTTCTACAATAGGATGGCCGTTTAGTAGAAGAGAATCAAAATGTATGGATTAATGATAGATTTGAAGGACTATTCATGAATTGATCTTATTTTTAGAATAGGGTGATCATCTTGGGTGTAATGTGGTTTTCACAAAAGTTTATCTTTTTACGATAGCACATAATAAAAAAAAAAAATTTAAACAACAAACCTGTTGCCATCCAGTCAATTCCGACTCATAGAGACCCTCTAGGGCAGAGTAAAACTGCTCCATAGAGTTTCCAAGGAACTCCTGGTGGATTCGAACTGCTGACCGTTTGGTTAGCAGCCATAGTACTAGACTACTATGCAACTGGGGTTTCCTCGATAGCACGTAGACACCTGTAATGACCTAAGCTCTGTGATATAGTGTAAGATTCAATAGTTTATAAGGAGACAATATGCAAGCTTGACTCAGCAGTTCCTTTTTTTTTTCCTTCTGTAATTGGAAAATCAATGCTTTGCTATTCTAGGAATTTCTTGGATGTTTAAGTTTTAAAAATATGCAAATAGCCCTTTTCCCTCTTCAAATGGTCAGATCTTTTTTGTACTAATTACTGTAGGAAAAAAAAAAATTTAAGCAAGGGATCAGTATAGGCAAAGACAGAGATTTTCTAACAAAGCAGTGAACGTTATGTACATGTTTAAGGGGGAGTCATATCCAGTTCATTGTTGGGAAAATCCCACATGTGAGGCAGCTAATGTCTGGAGATGGGTGTTGGAGAGGTGGGTAGGTGCCATATTGTGATAGGTTTATATGCCAAATTAAAGAACTTGGATTTACTGTTTAGGTCACATATGTGCTTGAAAGAAGAATGACATGGTCAGATTGGTGGTGGTCAGATTGGAGGTTGGGTGGAGCTTGAAGGGTAAAAAAGGGTTTATAATTTATAAGTTCAGGTAGCGAGGAGATATGAGAGGTGAGGAGGGCCTAAACTAGAGGGACTGGTAGAAGAGGATGAATTCAGGAAACGTCGTTGTCATTAGGTGCTGTTGATTCTATGCCAAGTTAAAGGAAACGTTAAGGAGATTAAATCATCAGGATGTGGTGATTAATTAAATGTAGGAGGTGAATCAAGGGCCTGGACATGGATGAAAAATAGAAAGTATAAGAGGAAGACTAGGTTTTGGGGAAAATCCGATGTATTCAGTGTTGCGTGGGGTGGGGGAGGGAAACAGTAGGACTGAGGTGCGTATGTGCTCTGGTTGGAGACATCTGTTTGATTGGATTATATGATTCTGAAGCTTGAGGGGAACTCGAGATTGAGGAGTTGATAGCATGAAGGTTGGAACTGGGCTTTTGAATAGAATTACTTGGGAAGACCTTGTAGGGTAAAAAGAGCTGTGGGTATGGATTTAATTCTGAGTATTACCAAAAATAAAGAGTGGGCAGAAGAAGAGAATTTTTTTCTAAGAGAACGTAGTGCCATGAAGGCCAAAGAAGGAGAATTTTAAGGAGGGAGTGACAGCACAAATTTAGCAGCCCTCATCCTCTGCCTATTGTTGAATACAGCAGGAGAAAAGTCATTGAGGCTTTATTTTTTTAGCAAATTGTCAAGATTTTGACTGACAAGTTTTTTTTTTCTATTTTGTTCAGGACCTGTCAGTTCAAGATAATTTTTTTTTTCCCACACCTTTAGTAATTTTTTTGTATTATAATTTTTCTCTCTCTTATATTCAGGACCTACTTTATTTCCCATTTTTCTCCATTGCTGATTTTCTTAAGCTTTATTTGGAAGACTTATGAAACTATGATTATATTCAGTCTGCTCGAGACCAATGTGAAACCTGAAACTTTCTGTTTTGTATGTATGTATTGTTGTCTGCATGAAACATCATAGTAAACCTGAATTTGTTTTGATGATGATTCTTGTTTATGAACCATTAAGTCTCCAAGCACTTTCACCCAGCTTACTTGATCTTCACAAGAAGTTTGTGGGATAGATAAAATACCCAGTGCCATCGAGTCGATTCCGACTCACAGCGACCTTAGAGGACAGAGTAGAACTGCCCCAGATAGGAGAGATATTATCTTCAGTTTTCTTTTCTAGTTAAGTAATCTGTTTCCTTGTTGAATTATGTTACCCTTTGGTGGCATGGTGGTTAAGTGCTATAGCTGCTGACCAAAAGATCGGCAGTTTGAACCCACCAGGCGCTTCTTGGAAACTCTATGGGGCAGTTCTACTCTGTCCTATGAGTTGGAATCAACTCAACAGCGATGTTTTTTTTTTTTTTTAAATTATTTTTTTATTCAAAGATATTTGCTAGTTTTCTAGCTCACTGGGTATATAATCAAAAATGCTAGTGCTGAAAGGAAACTTAGAGATCATCTGATCCAGTCATTTTAAAAATAAGGAACAGGCCCAAAGAGGTAAAAAATCACTTGCCTAAGATCACATAGGCAAACAAAGCAGAATCAAGATCTGGAAGCCAGCTTTCCTGATTCCTGGTCCCTATAATAAGAACTCCAGGTTTAACTTGCATTATGAGTAGAATCAGTCCGCCCTGCCATCTTCCATATCCTGACTTTGCTGTTGTGTTTCTTGGACATAGTGTGCAGTTCGTGCAGCCACAGAAGGCAGAACTCTCGTTTTGGAAGGTTTGGAAAAGGCGGAGAGGAATGTCCTGCCTGTTTTGAACAACTTGCTGGAAAATAGGGAGATGCAGCTTGAAGATGGGCGCTTCCTGATGTCTGCTGAGCGTTATGACAAGCTTCTCCAAGTAAGAGAAGAAAAATTATGCTGTTTTTGCTGTTGAACTGTGGGTAGCGCCATTTTGTTGTATAAGATGTCGTTCTATTGGGATGAGGACAAATGAGAAAGTGACCCCTGTCTTTGGCAAATTGCTGGAGTAAAGTCAGTCCTTTGCAGTTTTGCAGATCTGCTGTTTGCAGGTCATGTTAGAAGACCTCCCAGAATTTTACTGTCTTTTGGCAGTCTAATACCAGTTCTCCCCCACCCCCCCTTTGTTCTCCTTTCCTTTTTCCCTCCTTTCCTATCTCTTTTTTCCTCCTTTCCCTTCTTTCTGTAACTATTAAAAGCCTAATGACTGCTAGGCAGTGCTGGGCATTGGGGATACAAAGCCGAATAAGTGTAGTTCTTGCCCTCTACTAGAATATCAGTTTCATAGGGGCAGGAGCTTTTCTTACAGGTATTGTCTCAGGGCACTAGAACAGTGCCTGGTAGCTGGTAGGTGGTCAATAACTACTTCTTGAATGAATGAATGAATAAGTACAATAAAATATGATACAAGTATGTATAAAGAGGACAACAATGAGGGAATGTGGGGCTCTTCAAAGACTCTGGAGAAAGGGTTTGTGTAATGACACAAATGAAGACAGTTAATTGTCCATTCAGCTCAAGCTGCACCCCTACTAGAGCTCCCTCCGGCTTACCCAGCCTTCAGTGACTCATTGCTCCGCTTCTGAATTCTAGAGCTGAGTCTCTCTCACATCTGTACTGTAGAGATACCTATGTGCTAATCTTAGTACCCCAAGTTAGTAGAAAATTTCTCAAGAGCAGGATCTCTGTCTTACCTTTCTTGATCCCCCTCCCAAGGTGCTAATACAAGCTTAGAACACACTAGGCACTCAGTGGTAAATGTTGGCAGCAGAGGGTCTGACTGAAATGATGCTCCATGGCTGGCAGGGTCAGAAGCATCTCTTTCTGGTTCCTGTGGTACACACCTATTTTCTCTGTAACCCGTCTTGCCATCCCTCTTAGCAGTGTTTATTGTTTATGGGAGTTTCTAAATGGTGTTTTTGTTGTACAGTAAAGTAGTTTTCTTTGGGATCTATCTAAAGATTATGTTGTTCTAATATATTTAAAAACCCATTGCCGTCGAGTCATTCCAACTCATAGCAATTCTACGGGACAGAGTAGAACTGGCCGATAGGGTTTCCAAGGAGCAGCTGGTAGATTTGGACTGCTGACCTTTTGGTTAGCAGCCAAGCTCTTGGAGTCCCTGGGTCGTGCAAATAGCTAATGCGCTCAGCTGCTGTCTGAAAGGTTGGAGAATTGAGTCTATCCTTGGAAGAAAAGCCAGGTGGTCTACTTCTGAAAAGTCATCCACTGAAAACCCCATGGAACACGGTTCTACTCTGACACACATGGGGTCACCATGAGTTGGAATTTACCCGATGGCAACTGATAAAAAAAAAAATAAAAATTGAAGATTTAATCAATAAGAAGAAGTTAAATTCATTCATCCATATTGTTACAGTTAATTTATTGAAATGAAAGCTATGTTTAACTTCACTTTTAGAGATAAATTATGCAGAACATTTTTGACTGATAACTTAAAGCACAGTAATTACAAAATACTTATTTAGATCTTTGTAATTACAAAATACGTATTCGATTCTAGAGACAAATTTCTCTATTAGTTATTAGCCACCATTTTTAATAGATAATTTAGAAAAAAACTCATAATATGAAATCTTTTGTTTAAGTATGGGAGTTACTTCACAACAAAAAGTTTGATGTATTCTTTATCTTTGCAGCAGAATTCTCTGTGAAGTTATTAAATATATTACTTTTGAAAAGAATTTGGGATATTGGGTCAAAAGGCTTTTAGTGTACCCAATCCAAGCCAAACCCATTGCCATCAAATCGATTCCAACTCATAGTGACCCTATAGGACAGAGTAAAACTGCCCTGTAGAGTTTCCAAGGAGTACCTGGTGGATTCAAGCTACTGACCTTTTGGGTAGCAGCCACAGCACTTAACCACTACGCCACCAGGGTTTCCTTTATTATTGTTAAGTGACAAGGATCTACTACATTGTCTTTTCTCAAAGTAAATATCCATATAAAGATGTAAAAATATCAATATTAAAGATGTAATATAAAGATGTAAATGTGATCTCTATAGACTGTCTCATGAAAACCTCAGAGAATATAGGCAGGATTCCTATTACAGAATACCACCACCTCAAGACAATTTTTAAAAAAAAGTTTCAGCATCACGATTTAATGGCACTGGGTTTTATTTCTAGCTAGATTCAATAGGCTATGTTTGTATATCTCAAAAATATTAATGGTTTCATAGGGGTAATTGTATAGAGTTTTGTTATTATAGAGAAAGATACAATCAGTTTGTGTAAACTCTTATATTCTTTTGTTTTTATTTTTATTGTGCTTTAAGTAAAAGTTTATAAACCAAGTCAGCATCTCATATAAAAACTTACATACCCTTGCTGTTTACTCCTAGTTGCTCTCCCTCTAATGAGACAGTAAACTCCTTCCCTCAGCTGTTTTCGTGTCCATCCAGCCAGCCTCTGATCCCCTCTGCCCTCTCATCTCTTCTCCAGACAGGAGCTGCCCAAAGAGTCTCATGTATCTACTTGATCCAAGAAGCTTGCTCTTCACCAGTGTCAGTTTCTATCCCATAGTCCAGTCCAATCCCTGTCTGAAGAGTAAGGTTTGGAAATGGTTCCTGTCTTAAACCACTTATATTCTTGTTATCATTTTTGGGTAAGTGGAGAATAGAAATATTCAGCTCACTGAAGATTGTGCTCTTGGTCTCTCAGACAGACTAGACTCAAACCCTTATTGTTTTCTGGTGAATGTGACAAAATCCTTTGCCTTAGTTCCATAGTGTTAGCCCTATTATTTAAATGTTTGATTTGTGATTTTGCTTATAATTGAGTTCATTCAATTTATAGTGATTTTTAATGAAATCATGTAGGCAACAGACATTTGTCTTATGTGCTAGAGGTAGTGGTAGTAAGTCCAGTCAAGAACTTGGATCTAGCATGAGACAGTCATGATGTCATTCCTCTGTGTTACTGACTAGATCTAGTTTCCTTTGTTCCTAGATTGGTCAGCTACTTCTTTCAAACACCAGTCTTCGTATTATGAGCCTCCCCTGGCATCCTGATCCTGATTTCACTTTATTCCCTTCCACAGCAGTTTGGCTTGGAGAGTGTCTTCAAGTACGGTTATATTTAACTTAATAGCAAGGGCCTAAGTTCCTTAGGCTGGCAGCTCTCAGAGTTTAATCTGCATCATTTATACTGTAGGTTTGATGTCTTATTCTTTTAGGATCATACCAAAACAGAGTTGGATGCTTGGAAGATTGTCCGTGTTAGTGAAAATTTCCGAGTGATCGCCTTGGGCTTGCCAGTACCTAGGTACTCTGGAAATCCGTTAGACCCCCCTCTCCGTTCTCGATTTCAAGCCAGAGATATTTATTATCTACCCTTCAAGGTAAGTATGAAGAAGTAGAATTTATTTTTTAAAACAGCTTTTCTATTTATAACAAGAAATTCTTTTGTTTTTTATTATACTTTAGATGAAGGTTTACAGAACAAACTAGCTTTTCATCAAACTGTTAGTACACATACTGTTTTATGACATTGGTTAAAACCCTGTGACATGTCATCACTCTCCCTTCTTGACCTTGGGTTTCCTATTACCAGTTTTCCTGCACCTGGGCTGGGGTGCCCCTTTAGCCTTGTTTTGTTTTATGGGTCTGTCTAATCTTTGGCTGAAGGGTGAACCTCAGGAGTGACTTCATTACTGAGCAAAAAAGGTGTCTGGGGGCCATACTTTTGGGGTTTCTCCAGTTTCTGTCAGGACAGTAAGTGTGATCTTTTTTTGTGAGTTAGAATTTTATACTACATTTTTCTCAATCCCTGTCCAGGACCCTTTATTGTGATCCCTGTCAGAGCAGTCAGTGGTGGTAGACAAACACCATCTAGTTATACTGGACTCAGACTGGTGGAGGCCATGGTAGTTGTGGTCCATTAGTCCTTTGGACTAATCTTTCCCATGTGTCTTTGGTTTTCTTCATTCTTCCTTGCTCCCGAAGGGGCAGGACCAGTGAAGTATCTTAGATGGCCACTCACAGGCTTTTAAGACCCCAGACGCTACTCACCAAAGTAGAATGTAGAACATTTTCTTTATAAACTATGTTATGCCAGTTGAGCTAGATGTTCCCTGAGACCATGGTCCCCACAGCCTCCATCCCAGTAATTCAGTCCCTCAGGAAGTTTGAATGTATCTCTGAAGCTTCAATGACCTTGCCTTATAACCAGAAACTCTTTTATTATAAAAATGTTACTGTGTTTTTAAATGTTCCTCCTTAATAGTTAATGGAAAGAAAAACAGAAATAGAGTGAAGAAACTCTTTGGACACTAGAAGAAAAATTACTGTGGTATTATTAGCCTGCAAGGTTAAAAAAAAAAAAAAAAAGAAGCTGATTTTTATTTTAGAAAATGACTTGTATCAAGAAATTATTTTGGTATTGCTTAGTGTCTGCTTAGTTAAAAGGTTGAATTGTGTCTTCATACCATCTGTTATGTCCTTGTTAATTGATTTGATATGTTTCTGTTATTTTAGGACCAACTTAAGCTGCTATATTCAGTTGGAGCCAATGTTCCTGCTGAGAAGTAAGTATATCTGCAATGTTTATTGTAAATATCTGGATACTTGCATTGATTTTGTGTTGCCCATTTATTCATTCAACAACTATTCCTTGAATAATTTTTCATTCTTAGGACCTGCGATAAGTCCTGGTGATAGGATTAATAATTTATAAGGGCTTCACAAAGGCATTGGTATTTGAGAGAAGTCCTAAAGAATGAAGATTTTGCCAGCTAGAGAATAGAATTAAGACATTCTAAGAAATTTTTTTAAAGGCATGTGACGTGAGAATGTGTGGCTTGTTCTTGGTATTGAGAGAGCTGGGAGATGACGCTAACAGTGTAGATTTTGGCCAGGTTGTGAAAAACTTAAGATATTTTGGCAGATATGGAAAATATACCTTTGTATCTAATGAATTTATGCATTTTTGAATGGAATATCATGATATAGAATCATTGTTTAATAAGATTTTAATAATAGGTATTATCTTTTTAGGTTAATATTTAACAAATTTGTATATTTTAAAACTATTAAATAGAAGGGCAAGGGATTGCGAATAGCTAGAGCAATTATGAAGAAGGGTAAAGTAGGAGGACTCATACTTCCTGATTTCAAAACATACTGTAAAGCTACAGTAATCAAAACAGCCTGGTACTAGTATAATAATTGACATATAGATCAATGGAATAGAACTGAGAGTCCAGAATAAATCTGTGGACTCTCATGGTCAACTTATTTTAGTTAAGGATGCTAAGTCTATTTAGTAGGGAAAGAACAGTCTTTTCAACAAATTGTGCTAGGAAAATTGAATTTCTGTATACAGATGAATAAATCAGGATCCGTGCCTCACACCATACATAAAAACCAATTCAGATGGATCAAGGATCTAAATATGAAAATTAGAACCATAAAATTCTTAGAAGAAAATGTAGGGGCGAGACTGTGGGTTCTAGTTTTTAATGATGAATTATCAGATGTGGCACCAAAAGCATGAGCAAAAAAAAAAAAGATAAATGGGGGCTCATAAAAATTAAATACTTTTGTTCGTCAAAGGATTTTATCAACAAAGTGAAGATACAACCTGCATATTGGGGGAGAATTTCGAGGAACTGTATATGCAGTAAAGGTATAATATCCAAAATATGTATAAAATGTCTACAACTTTACAACAAAAAGACAAATAACCCATCAAAAAATGGGTAGAGAACTTGAACAGACATTTCATCAAAGAAGATGTTCAGGTGGCCAACAAGCACATGAAAATGTGTTCAACGTCAACCATTAGGGAGATGCAAATGAAAACCACAATGAGATACTACCTCACCCCCAATAGATGATTAAATTGTGGTAGCAATGACGAAAAACAAAACAAAACAACAGGTGTTGACGAGATTGTGAAGAAGCTGGAATCCTCATCCATTGTTGGTGGGAATGTAAAATGGTACAGCTGACAGTTTGACGGTTCCTCAAAAAATTGAACATAGAATTGCCACATGACCAGTAATCTCAATCCTAGGTATATAGCCAGAAGAAGTGAAAGCAAGAACACAAACAGAAACTTATACACCGGTGTTTACTGCAGCACTTTTCACGCTAGCTAAAAGATGGAAACCACCGAAATGTCCATCACCAGATGAATGAATAAGCAAAATATGGTATATACATACAATGAAATATTACTCAGCCATAAAAAGAAATGAAATCCTGATATATACCACCACATGGATAAACCTAGAAAACATCATGCTGAGTGAAATAACTCAGTCACGAAAGGACAAGTACTGTATGATCTCACTTATATGAAACAAGCAAATATATAGGAATGAAAGATTATTAGTGGTTAGCACGGGTGGGAGGAAGAGGAAGGGGGTACTTTTTGCTTTGCTGGCATTGAGTTTCTGTGAAAGATGGTAGAATAACTTGGAAAAAGATAGTGACAAAGGTTGTACAACATGAAGAATCTAATCAATGTTACTGAATTGTACATGTGAAAATTGTTGAATTGGTGAAGGTTTTGTTGTATATATTTTCACCACACACAAAAAAATTAGAATAAAAACGTAATACTATTTTTCCCCCTAGAGTTTCTCAGCTTTTGTCCTTTGCCACAACTCTCTGTTCCCAAGAATCTTCTACTCTTGGACTTCCAGATTTTCCTTTAGATAGTTTACCAGCTGCAGTTCAAATCCTGGTATGTATGAAATCAAGTAATGACTGGTATACCCAAATGTGGCCAAGAAAATTTGAAAGTGAATCATGGGGGATTAATTATTTCAGTTTGCTTTGTTATATTGCTCTGTAAATAATGCAAGGACTGAGATTCGTTTGCTGTGTAGTGCAGTGAACTGTACAGAGACCAAGGACATGTTTTGAGCCCTTGAGAGCTTGCAGACTTGGTATGTAGGGGAGATAGGTATGCAGTCTCAGGTAGAAGTTCTGTAGAGGCAAGAAAGGCTTCATTTAGCCTGATCACATGGAAGTATGCTGCAGTGTAAATTATGCTCAGGGTTTCCCAACCTGAGGCAGGGGAGCTGGGGCTTTCATACTCCAGTACCCATCAGTCATTGATTAATGGTCACCCCAAAAACCAAAATCAAACCTGTTGCCATCAAGTCAATTCTGACTCATAGTGACCCTAAAGGACAGGGTAGAACTGCCTCATAGAGTTTCCAAGGAGTGCCTGGTGGATTCAGACTGCTGACCTTTTGGTTAGCAGCCATAGCAGTTAACCACTATGCCACAGGAGGGATAAATTCCTGGACAGTTTTTCCTGGCCTGTTAGCAAAATAGGCTCCAGGAGCTCAAGGGCAGTCTTCTAAAAAGGACCTGCAGGATCTGGCTGTTGGAAGGGAAAGCTGGGCACACAGAAAGGGTAAAAATGGACCCCAGAGGATTTGGTTAAGTATAGACATTGACCACTACCGTTTCATGAAAGGCGTGACAGTAGAGTCTGGAGGCACGGAAAGGTCTTCTAGGCAGAGGGAACCAACCCATTGCTGTCGAGTCGATTCCAACTCATAGTGATTCTATAGGACAGAGTAGGACTGCCCCATAGGGTTGCCTAGGCTGTAAATCTTTATGGAAGCAGACTGCCACACCTTTCTCCCATGGAACGGCTGGTGGGTTTGAGTTGCTGACCTTTTGGTTAGCAGCTGAGTGCTTTGACTAATGTACCACCAGGGCACCAGCATGTGCAAAGGTGTTAATTATGAAAGGACCTGGTATGTTTGGAGAATGATAAAAAGTATATCCCTGGAGCAAGTGTGTGTGTGTGATAAATAGAGAGGTTAGAACCCTATTGTGAAGTGTTTTGCAATGGCGAATGACGTCTGGATTTTATGCTATGGCAGAAGTGGACCATCAGACATTATTAAGTAGGTGGGTTGTGAGATGACCAGATTTACGTTTTAGGAAGACACCTCTGTTGGCAATGAGGAGGGATGGGGAGAGCCTGCATGTTTGGGGAGAGGGGGAGCGTATGGGAGGCTATTCCTTCTAATAGTCAGTGAGAGATGCTGCTAAGGAGAGCTTGATCCCAGGCAGTGGGCATACCGGTGGCTTAGGCATAAGCTTATTTTTAAACTGTGTTTTTTTTATTTTCTCCCCTGTGAGTCAGTGAGTCAGATTTCCCAGGTACTGTTTTAGGCTGCCCTATACATTAAAAAAAAAAAAAAAAAAATTTTTTTTTTTTAATATATCCAGAACATGTTTCTTCTCCCATTTATAAAATCTTCTACTTTTTGTTTTTTTGTTATTGCTGTTTTATTTTATTTTACTCAAAGCTTTTTCTTTGATAATTCTCAAATCTAAAAAAAAAAAAAAAGTCGAAAAATAGTAAAATGGACACCAGTGTCTAATCCCTCCGCACAGAGTCACCAGTTGTTACATACTGCCACATTTGTTCTCTTTCTACCTATCTTTTTCTGAACTATTTAAAAGTAAGTGTATTCAGTACCCTTAAATATTTTAGCGTGCATCTTGTAGGAATTAAGAAATTCTTTTATGTAACAAGAATACCAGTATCATATTCCTCAGAATATTGACAGTAATTCCATAATTCCCTAATTTTTCCTTCCAATAGTCTCTTTAAAGTAGGGTGAACAGGCTTTAGAGAACAGTTTGATTTGGGGGAGAGATTTGAGGCTAATGAACATGTTGTAACTCTGTAGTTGTAATGGTGAGGCTAGGTGCAATCAGATGAGATTAACTCAGGTTAGGAATAACGGAGGAGAAGGTAATCAGGGATGGGTAGAGTAGGGAAGTGCGTTCAGGTGCAGAGATGTTGAATGGAATAGTCACCTTTAATGGGTCATTAGGGGTTAAAGTCTAGAGATCAAGAGAGATCAGAGGTAGAAACAGAGATGTGGGAGCCATCACCGCATAGGCAGTAGTTGGAAAGTGGGAGGGGGTGAGGTTACCCAGGGGAAAGATGTGGAACAGGAAGAGAAAAGAGTGAACCTTTGCTTCTGTAGACTTCTGGAAAATTTCAGAAACCTATTGATTATTTTTTTATAAGGCTATTTTAATATCTATGACCATTTTAGATAAATTCTCTTTGATTATTTGAAATGTTCGTCATTCCTATATGTTTTTGCTCCTAAATAGGATTCCTTTCCTATGATGTCAATTAAACATGCAATCCAACGGCTTTATCCATATACTATATTATTAGGACATGAAGGGAAGATGGCTGTTGAAGGCGTTTTACAAGTGAGTACCTGAATTCCTTTCCCCTCTTCCCTTTCTTTGTTATCCTTTTGCCATTTTCCCATCTCTTTCCTTTCCTTCCCATGTTCCCATCTCTCCCTTCCCTGTCTTTCCTCCCTTTCTCTCCTCCTCAGGTCCCTTACCTATCTTTCTTCCCTGCCTTTGCCTTTATTTCTCTTTTTTTCTAGGCATGGAGGCATTGGAGTGCCCATGATGAGGAAGCAGCGATTGGGGAGTGAGCATAGAGGTGGCTTGTGTGGTTGGGAGCTTGGTTACGTTGAACACATAAGGAAACAATTGCACAAATAAGTGAATAGATTGATAATAATAATAAGAGGTATGTTTCTCACTGTTGGAAAAGGAATTTATAAACATTCAAAGAGGGAAGGCAAGAAAGAACCCTGAGATGTTGGATTGGAATTGGAGATACTGGTATGAACTCCTGTTTTTTTCAGTAATACATAAGCAGATACATATAGATAGTATGTGTTTGTATACACACACACACACACACACACACACACAGAAACATTTTCTAGCTCCTAAAAGAGCCTAAAAACAATGACACCCCAGTAGCAGTGATTATACCAAGTACCTGGATGGATATTGTTTTCTAAAT
Organism: Elephas maximus indicus; assembly: GCF_024166365.1. NCBI lineage: Eukaryota > Metazoa > Chordata > Mammalia > Proboscidea > Elephantidae > Elephas > Elephas maximus. Next base: position 39,467,879 of record NC_064832.1, read on the forward strand.
ACCATGCTCCTCTGAAAGGAATCAGGATTCCTTGGAAGAAGAGTTAATTTGAGGTTTGGGGCAGGGAAATTACAAGATGAGCCTGGGACATCTTTTTGTATCAGAAAGTAAGGAAATGTTCAACAAATGATTTTAACATGTCACAATGACAGAGGAGCCAGCTCGACGTGGCTCCCGCTGTCCCAACTGTGGAACAATTTGAGCATCAAAAAAAAAAAAAAAATGATAAGAATTGATTATAATACACTGAATAAAATAGGAACCCATGAATAAATACATACATGGGGGAGAAAGAAAAACTCTTCCTTAGTATAGAATGCTACTAATAAATATAAAAGCAATTATAGAAATAGAAAAATCACCATTTGGCAACCATCAGAGTGGTGGTTAATTTAGGTGGAAGTTATCAACGGATATTAAGACTGGGGGGTTTATGAGGAACAGGAAGTTGGTATAATCTCAGGATGTCTTCTATGAAATATACAATTGATTGAAAAACTGAAAAATGGTGTTTTTATAGTAAACGCCAACTTGACCAGGTGGTAGGACAAATGAATATCACGTATCTCCTGAGTGCTGCACAGAGAAAAGCTCTGCCTCATATCAAGAGAATTTCTGCTCAGAATTCATGGTGTGAGAGTGGCTATAAGGAAATAGTGCATGGGCCTACATTGAGGGACATTGTACAGAGTGAAAGGCCTTCATTCTTTAAAACTGTCAAGGCCATGAAAGATAAGGGAAAACTGAAGAATTGTCCTAGGTTGAAGAAGACTGAAGAGATATAATAGCTAAATGCACCGTAAGTTCCTGGATTGGATTCTGGACCAGACAGGAAAAAGTGATATTGTTGGCACAGTTGGCAAAACTTGAATAGAACCTGCGGTTTATCCAGTAGAATTATATCAGTGTCGATTTCCTGGTTTGGAGACTTACTGAACGAGAGGGAAAGCATCAAAAGAAAATGGCAGAAATGCACAGAGTCACTGTACTAAAAAGAATTGGTTGACATTCTGCCATTTCAGGATGTAGCATATGATCAGGAACCGATAGTACTGAAGGAAGAGGTCCAAGCTGCATTGAAGGAATTGGGGAAAAACAAGGATCCAGGAACTGACGGAATACCGACTGAGATGTTTCAGTATATGGACACAGCGCTGGAACTGCTCACGCATCTATGCCAAGAAGTTTGGAAGACAGCTACCTGGCCAACCAACTGAAAGAGATCCATATTTAAGCCTATTCCAAAGAAAGGTGATCCAATGAAATGCAGAAGTTATTGAACAAGAGCATTAATAGCACAAGCAAAATTTTGCTGAAGATCATTCAAAAGGGGCTGCAACAGTATATCGACAGGGAACTGCCAGAAGTTCAAGCTGGATTCAGAAGGGGATGTGGAACCAGGGATGTCATTGCTGATGTCAGATGAATCGTGCCTGAAAGCAGAGAATACTAGAAAGATGTTTACTTGTGTTTTATTGGCTATGCAAAGGCATTCAACTGTGGGGATTATAACAAATTATGGATAATATTGCAAAGAATGGGCGTTCCAGAACACTTAATTGTGCTCATGAGTAACCTGTACATAGATCAAGAGGCAGTCGTTTGAACAGAACAAGGGGAGATACCACGTGGTTTAAAGTCAGAAAAGGTGTGGGTCAGGGTTGTATCCTTTCAGCGTACTTATTCAGCCTGTATGCTGAGCAAATAATCTGAGAAGCTGGACTATATGAAGAAAACATGACACCTGGATTGATGGAAGACTCATTAATAACCTGTGTTATGCAGATGACACAACCTTGCTTGCTGACAGTGAAGAAGACTTGATGAAGATCAAAGACTACAGCTTTCACTATGGATTATACCTCAACACAAATAAAACAAAAATCCTCATACAACTGGACCAATAAGCAACATCATGATAAGTGGAGAAAATGCTGAAGTTTTCAAGGATTTCATTTTACGTGAATCCACAATCAACATCCATGGAAGCAGCAGTCAAGAAATCAAACAACATATTGCACTGGGCAGATCTGCTGCATAAGACCTCTTTAAAGTGTTGAAAAGTAAGGATCTCATTTTGGGAACTAAGGTGTGCCTGACCCAAGCCATGGTGTTTTCAATTATCTCATATGCATGTGAAAACTGGACAATGAATAAGGAAGACCAAACAAGAACTGATGCAATTAAATTATGGTATTGGTGAAGAATATTGAATACCATGGTCTGCCAGAAGAAGGAACAAGTCTGTCTTGGAAGCGATATGGCCAGAGTGCTCCTTGGAAGTGAGGATAGCGAGACTTCATCTCACATACTTTGGACAAGTTATCTGGAGGGACTTGTCCCTGGAGAAGGGCATTGTGGTTGGTAAAGCAGAGGGTCATCAAAAAAGAGGAAGACCCTCGATGAGATGGATTGACACAGTAGCTGCAACAATGAATTCAAAAATAGCAAGGATTGTGAGAATGGCACAGGACTAGGCAGTGTTTTGTTGTGTTGTACATAGGGTTGCTAATGAGGCGGAATTGACTTGATAGCACCTAACAACCACAACACGTTGGCCAAAATGCTTGTTTTGGGGAAATACATCTTGGTATGGTTAGAGATGATGGGACATCATATGCTCAGCTTGCTCTGAAATATTTCAGAAAAAAGACTAATGACTTTGTGTGTGTGTGTGTGTGTGTGTGAGAGAGAGAGAGAGAATGGGTAAGAGGAAAGGAACAAATGTGGTAAAATGTTAACAATTGGGAAATCTGTGTGAAGGTGAAATAGTTGTTCTTTGTACTACTGTCTTGCAACTTTCCTGTAAGTTTGAAGTTATTTCATGTTAAACTTTTTAAAAAGTGAATATTCATTTTAACACTAAATTGAATTTTATCTACCTGTAACTTAAATTATTACTTGAAAAGCAAGCATTTTATGTAAAGCTGAAAAATGTTATAGTGATACCATTTAAACTAATGAATTTTTACCAGGAGTGGTTTATAATACATGGGGCATAGTTTTTAAATACATGTGGGATAATGTCCTCATTACATAATTAACCTTTGTGTTTTCTAAGGTGCCAGTCACATGCACTGTATCTTATAACTGTTTATTTGAAAGTGCTGACCCTTAGTGAGGTTTATTGACTCATTCAAATTAATTCCTTTTTAGTGAAAGGAATTTTTTTTTTCTTGTAGTTTTGCCTTTGGCTCAAAGTACAGATTTATTTCTAAGTACTAGGTAGAATGTGAACACTAAGGTATCTTCATTTTCTGGAGGCCAGGATTTTATAGCCTTAAGCATATGGAATGGCATTTCTTTCTCCCTTACCTTAAAATCTACACAGAATCTTTGGGAGTACAGAAATATCCTCTTTATAGCTAATAATAATGAGAAGAACTCAGAAGAATAGAACATTAGATTCTAGTTACTTCAGTGAGATTTTTTGCAGACAGCTAGCCAAAGAACCCAAAGAAACAATATTTTCATTGATTGGTGATGTTAATAGTAATCATAGCTCTTCCTCATATATGCTGAGAAGTGTAGTCAGGGACAGAAAAGCAGAAGCAAGGGGGAAACAATGGTCAAGAAAGAGGTGAAAGAAAGTAGAAGAAACAGCATAGAATAGAAGCAGGGCTGGGGCCAGTGAATAGCACGTGTGTGTGTGTGTGCGTGCGTGTCTGTGTGTAAGAGAGAAAGAGAAGGATAGAGGGAAGAAATGGGGGATAGAAGGGAGGGAACGCGGAAGGATGTTAAGGGGGTAGTGAAGAACCATTTGAAATGGGGAATGGAGAAATCGGTTCATAGGCCCAAGAAGTGAGGAAACTACCATCTTCTGATTATACAGTTCACTTCAAGTTTTATTCTAGGTACTGCAAAAAGTAGAACTAGAACTCATTTTAATTTAATCAACATCTGAGCTAAATTGCAACTGAAGTAGAGCACCTAGTGTTGAAGATAACAGGCTGTGATTCCAGGTGAGCTCCCTCAGTGCCCCACAGACATCCTGGAACAAGGGCAGATACCGAGGGAGGAAGAAACTGTCACAGACATCTGTGATAAAATGAAGCTATGTCAAGTTTTTATGACATAACTGAGAGAAGATATTCATTGTCTGCATAAGCCAGTTACAAACAAAGGTCTTTATTTTTCTGAAGAAAACCACTTTGATCGATGTGTTTCAGGTCTCTAATTTCAAAATTAGTTACACGAATTATATGAAGTTACAGAACACCTTTAAAATGTTTAATTTTCTAAAGAAGGTAGCTGGTATTGCTTGATTTTGTTTGACTTATTTTGACTTAATAATGAAAGAAAACATAGGAAAATGACTGAGGGTCCATGTAACAAATATAAATTATTTTAAATTTGATTTTAAAGTAGAATTTATTTAAAAAGAAAAAAAGGAAAAACGAAGGATTGGTATTAAGGGAAGAAAAAGGGTCGTTGTCTTCTCTTGCCTTAATTATGTGAAGGGCTAGTTAATGCAGAATGCTTGCACTTTTCCAACTCCTTAGTAGATAGTCAGACGGGGGGTTGAGTCTATTTGACTAAGTTTAATAAAGAACTTTCTTATTGTAAGAACTTTGTACACTGATACATACAACCAGATTTGATTGTTAAATCTCTCCTTTAAGAATGGAAAAGTCTACTGATTGGTATAAATCTTTATTGACTGTTCTGGGGCAGACTATCACTCAGAGTTTCTAAAATTTCCTCAAAGTATTATTTCAAACTACTGTTCATAGATGAATAAAATATTCCTTATCTCCAAATAATCCTGAACTAGGAAAGGCAAAAATTAGTATTGCTGATTTTGCAAAAAATGTGGAATTAAAGAATAGAAATATCTATTTAGTATAAGGAAATCCTGGTGGCTAGTGGTTAAGAGCTATGGCTGCTAACCAAAAGGTCGGCAGTTTGAATCTACCAGGTGCCCCTTGGAAACTCCACGGGGCAGTTCTGCTCTGTCCTGTTGGGTTGCTATGAGTAAGAATCGACTTGATGGCAGTGGGTTGGGTTTTGGTTTGATTTAGTATGACAGCAAATCATGAACGTATATATGTACATACAATAATTTTTCCTTGATAAACAATACCTATTGTTTTCTGACCCACATTGTCATGGAAATTACTGAATAGTTACATATGAGCTATGTATCTATTTGAGTTGCTGTGTAATCACTTAATTAAACTATTTTTAAGGAAAAATTATTACTTGAGGAAAATGCAGTTAGCTAAAATTCAAAAACCTTTTTCCTAACAAGCTATAAAAATAACTGAGATGACTTTATCCAAACAGTGCTCATTATGATGTTCTGTAGTTATAAGTTCATTTCTGGCTTTTAGTTAAGAGTATCTTAAAGAAAATACTCAGTTCTAAATTTGGTATACTTTGGTATGCTTTGTCACAATAGAGTAACAAATACATCTAGACTTCTAGTACCATGGAGCCCTGGTGGTGTAGTGGTTAAGAGCTCAGCTGCTAACCAAAAGGTTGGCAGTTCACATCTACCAGCTACTCTTTGGAAACCCTATGGGGCAGTTTTACTTTGTCCTGTAGGGTCGCTATGAATTGGAATTGACTTGACGACAATGAGTTTCAGATATTTCTAGTACCGTATTTTGGTTTCACTCCTCCTTAGGTAGGACTCCATTATAACAATGGCTAAGTTAATAAATTCCCTTGGGGATTTGGAAAGAATTGTGTCTCTACTTATCCATTGATAAACTTGGAAGGATCTTGTGTTAGTGTTTTCATTTCAATTCAACAAGCATTAACTGAGCATTCAATATTTGGTACATGATTATATGAATGCAGTAATCTGGGCATACAGAACTGAATACAATCTGTTCTCTGCTCCTGAAGAACTTAAAGTCTGGTTGTACATCAGACATGCAAATAATTATCTATTTCGGTGTAATGATTTTATAGCAGTATAGCATAATGAATGGGAGCCCTGGTGACACAGTGGTTAAGCGTTTGGCTGCTAGCTGGAAATTCAATGATTCAAACCCACCAGCCACTCTGCTGGAGAAAGATGTGGCAGTCTGTTTCCATAAAGATTACAGCCTTGGAAGCCATATGGGGCAATTCTACTCTGTCCTGTAACAATACTGTGAGTCAGAATTGACTTGGTGGCAGTGGTTTTTTTGTCTGTTTGCTTGTTTTATATCATAATGATGAATAACTCTGGTGAAAACCCATAAAGACCAAGAGTAGAGTAGGCAGTGAAAATAGGGATTGAATGGACATAAGAAATGTTTCAGAGATGGAATAATAGGCCTTATTAATGGAGAAAATATGGGTAGGATAGGTGGCTGTGAGAGAAAACACAAAGTCCAGAATGTTCATGAATCATACTGTGGACAACTGAGATGGCCATTAATTAATATGAAAACATGGAGAAGAGGAGCACATTTGGGGTGGGAACTCAATAATTCAATACAGTGTTGGTGAGCTGGTTGGTTGCACATCAGACATGCAGGCATGTGGTCCTTTTGAATCTCAGGTTCCCCGGTGGGTTTGTCTAGCAGACCTGCAAATACCGATTTGAATCTGAGACAGCTCTAGGGGCTCCACAGCAGGGTTTTGGGGTATCCCCTGTGTTGTCCTGCATGAATGTGCCATATTGCCTCCACCCGAGCTATTTTGATATTAAAGCTAAATACTTGGGAATCATTAATGCCTGGCTGTTAGTTGAATTCATGGAGATGGAGGAGAGACCCTAAATCCACTGCCGTCGAGTCCATTCTGACTCATAGCGACCCTATAGGACAGAGTAGAACTGCCTCATAGAGTTTCCAAGGAGCACCTGGCAGATTCGAACTGCCAACCTTTTGGTCAGCAGCCGTAGCACTTAACCACTACGCCACCAGGGTTTCCGAGAGACCCTGATGGGAACATATATAGTTACAAGAAAAACTGAAGACTGAGTCCTGAAAGCACTAGCATTTTAAGGAATGGACAAGTTGGGAAGGAACCTTCAAATTAGACAGATGGAAGGAGAACAGCAGAGAGTGTTATCAGTGGAGCATTGGCAGAGACAGTTTCAAGAAGAAAGTAATGGCAATAGTTTCAGATGCTGCAGAGAGGTCTTGTTGAATGAAGACTTTATTCAGTCAAAAAAGATTATCCATTCCATCCATCGATACTTCCATCCATTCACCTAGCCAGACACTATTGTGCTGAAGATACAGCAGTAAGCAAAATGGACTAAAGCCTCTACCTTTATTTTTTTCGTGAAGGACAACAGTCAACCAATCAATCAATCAATGAAGTAAGGAAGTAAATAAATACTTATGTATGATGGTTAAGGTTATGTGTCAATTTGGCTGGGCCATGATCCTCTGTGTTTTGGCAATTATGATGTAGTTTGGCAGCTAAGTAATGATGTCATCAATTCCATGATGCGATCTGCTAAGAACAGCCAGTCAGTTGAAAGGGAGTTTCCTTGGGGGTGTGGCCTGCCTACAGCATATAAATGGATGTTCCAACAAGGCTCTCACTCTGGATCCTGCATCCAGCTTGTCATCATCTGACCTCCAGTTCTTGGGACTTGGGACTTCTCAGCCTCTGCAACTGTGTGAGCCATTTCCTTGAGATAAATCTGTGTGTGTGTGTGTGTATAAAAAAACCAAACCCAGTGGCATCGAGTCAATTTCGATTCATAGCGACCCTATAGGACAGAGTAGAACTGCCCCATAGAGTTTCCAAGGAGCGCCTGACTGATTTGAACTGCTAACCCTTTGGTTAGCAGCCATAGCATTTAACCACTGTGCCACCAGGGTTTCCCTCTGTGTTTTTTTTTTTTTTTTTTTATGTATAATATATGTATTTCACTGGTTTTGCTTTTCTAGAAAACCCAGCCTAAGAAGGTAAGGCATATAGTATGTCAACTGAGACAAATTGAAAAAAAGATGCCCTCACTGAGAAGATGACATTTGAATAAAGATCTGAAGGAGGAAGAGTGAGTCCTGGGGAGGAAAACATTTCAGGCTGAGAGAATAAGAGTTCTGAGGCAGGAGCATGACTGGCAACAGCAAAAGACTGTGTAATGGGGACAGAATGAGTGAAGGAGAGATTAGTAGATGAGATAAAAAGATAAAGGAGGTCAGATGGTAGAGGGCTGTGTAGGCCATTGGGAGAACTTCTTTCAGTGAGATGGAAAGCTATGAGAAGGTTTTGAACAGAGAAGTGGCTTCTGTAGCTGAACAATTTAACAGGCTCACTCTGCCTGCTGAGTAGACAATAGATGGTGGAGGGAAAGGATGAAAACAGGGAAAAACCAATTAGGAGATTGTTGTTGTATTCTGATTGAGAGCTGGCTTTGACCACCTGTAAGGGTGATAAGATTTCGTTATATTTTGAAGTTAGATTCAGTAGAATTTGCTGAAGAATTGAATGTAGGGTATGAGACAAAGAAAAGAGTTAAGCTATTTGGACTGAGCACCTGAAATGATGAAGATGGAGATAGAAGATATGGGGAGGAGGGGAGAGAAAGACTGAATATTGGACATGTTTAGTATGAGATGCCTACCAGCTGTCCAGGTGGAAGTGTTGAGGTGGTGGTTGCAAATACAATTCAGGAGTCCAGGAGAGAGATCTGATCTGGAGAGAGAAAACTGAGAGACAAGACATACAGATTTTTTAAAATAATTTTTTGTTGCTGTTGAGAATATGCACAGCAGAACATACACGAACAATTTCTACATGTACAATTCACTGACATTGATGATGTTCTTTGAGCTGTGCAACCATTCTCATCCTCCTATTTTGAGTCATTCCTCCCCCATTAACATACACTGCCCCCTACCATTCCTGTCTAATTTTTCAAGTTGCTGTTGTCAGTTTGATCCCATATAGATAATTCTTGAAAGAGCACGATGCTAAAGGCAGATATTCTTTACCAGTTAGGGTAAACTATTGTTTGGTTTTGAAAAGACTTCAGGATATATTTTTGGTTTGAGATTTAAAGATTATCTCAGGACAGTAGTTTCAGGGATTCATCCAGCCTCCATGGCTCCTGAAAATTTGGATAACATGAGAATTTGAAATTCTGTCTGCATTTCCCCCCTTTTGATCAGGATTCTTCTATGGAATCTTTGATCAAACTGTTCAGTAATGGTAGCCAGGCACTATTGAGTTCTGGTCTCATCGAAAAGGAGGCAGTTTTTTATGGAGTCAGTTAGCCACACTTTCCATTTCCTCTCCCTATTCCTGACTGTCCTTCTTCCTCTGTTCTTTGGGCAGATAGAGATCAGTTGTTATACCTTGAATGGCCACTTGCAAGCTTTTAAGACCCTAGGCACCTATGCAGTGAACTACGAGGTAGAACAGAAGCACCGAACATGATATTAGGCCAGTTAACTGGGATATCCCATGAAACTGTGACCCTAACATCCAAAGCAAAGAACCAAATCTCACAAAGTGTTTGGCTGTACATAAGCAGCCTCAGCAGCTACTCTCTTTTTTTCCTTTGTTGTAAATGTATCTATCATACAACTTTTGCAAATTCAACTTTTTACAGGTGTCTAACTTATTGACATCAGTTACATTAAGCAGCTGTGCAAATATAGGTGGTTTTTAAAGTCATGGAACTAGAGGAAATTATTTAAAAAGCAAACATAGGTAGAAAATGGAAAAACTTTACTCCTGAACTACCCTAATGTGTATTGTCCAGGAAAATGAAGAAGAACCTATAAAAGAAACTGAGAAGGGGACAGTGAAATAGGAGGAAAACGAATTAATTTGGCAAATAGGTTATTCTTGGTAGACTTACCAAGAGCAGTGCTAGTAGAGTGGTAGAAATGTAAGTAAAAGATGAGTGGGCTAAACAGTAAATAGAAGATGAGGAAGCTGAAGCTGTGATTGTATACTACTTGTAAAGTAGGTTTTGTGGTGAACAGAAGCAAAAAGATAGTGTACTGCTCAAAAATGATGTAGAATCAAGAAATGGCTTTTTGTTTTGTTTGCTTATTTTTTTGTAATAGGGAACCCAAACATCTTTATAGGCAGAGGGGACAAAATCTGTTGAATACATGGAAAATATATATGGAAATATGGGCTGGGGGAGGTGGGAAAGAATTTCCAGAGCACCATTGTGTCTTGGTTTGGAATGATGGAAAAACATGTTTTTTACCCAGCACTTGGAATGATGGAGTTGCTGTAAAGTGAGGTGGTGAAGGTGGGTTTCTAATGGCTTTCTGTCTGCTCATACTTAACACAAAAGGATTTCTGCTGAAACAGTGGGAAAATGAAGTAAGGGTTGATGAATGTATAGATAATTTTGAGAATGAAGGAAAAGGAAACCTTTATTGACCACTGACTTTGTGCCATGTGTGATTCTCAGTTCTGGAGAACCAGACAGATACATTTGGATATTGCCCTAATGGGACTTATATTCTAGTAGGGAGTGGAGGAGTTTATACCTAAAGGCTATATTGTAGGCAGGGGAGGTAGCTAGATTGCCTGCAGAGAGTGGGATGGACTGGCTCAGATTGACTCCTAAAGAGAGACATAATGGTTTGTCTGAGTCGCTGAGGTGCTTTGGGGAAAGAGCCCAGCATACTGGGGCCACATATTTGTTCAGTAGCCAGTCAACATGGCATGGAGAATTTCTCTTTTAGTGCTTGACGGCCTAAAGGTATGAAAAAAATGTATAGCTTGGTGGGACAGGATTGGGAATTATGAAGGTCACTGTGGAGGCCTTTGGAGCACGGGTGGCACAGTGGTTAACCGTTTGGCTGCTAACCAAAAGGTTGACAGTTTGAATCCACCAGCTTTTCCTTGGGAAACGTATGTGGCTGTTCCAGTCTGTCTTATAGGGTTGCTATGAGTTGGAATTGAGTCAACGGCAGTGGGGTTTTTTTGTTTGTTTTATGGAGGCCTTACAGATCATTTATTTTTATTTAATTATAATTCACAGTTCAAATAATGTAAGTGAATCAAAGATTCTGTCTGTGCTGTTTGCTTAATTGTAGTTCAAGAATTCATAGAAAACACTCATTAATGAAAAAAATAATGGTAAGATAAATAACTCTGATTTTCTACTTCATGATGTCATGTAGTCTAAAAGATTTAAATGTGTATTTTAGTCCTGAATTGCCTTTATGATGATCGGTCCTCTAAATTTCCTATGCCAGCAAATGGTAATTCATATTGCAACTTGAGTTCTTTTACTGTCTTAGCACATTCTAACCTACTATTTTTATTCTACTGAAATATTTTAGCTTTGAATTATTTATGAGGACATAACTAATATGGCAAGTGGTTCAGGGCATTAGTGTTCATTTCCGGAATACGAGTGCTCTGCATCAATCTCATATCAAGTTATACTAACATTACTATTGTTTGGATAAAAATTATACCTTTAAGTTCATATATTTATTTTGCTAGAGTTTAACGGCTCTAATTTTTTTTTTTTAATTATATAGCTAAGACCTTACTTCTCTATTGAAAAAAAAAATTTTTTTTTAAGCTCCCTTAAAATACAGTATAGCATTTTTTTTCCCATGAAATTAAGGTATCAGTAATTAATGGTCTATAGGGAATGTGCATACATGAATTGTATAAAGTGTAAAACTAAAAATTTTTTATAGTGGCACAAATAGACAATTTTTCCTAGGTTTGGGGAAAAGAGTAAGCAATTTGCCTTGAGTGTTTATGGCACCAAAATGAAGACTTGAACTAGGTTGTTAGTTTTAGAATGTTGAGGTTGAAGACCATTTTCTTCGCAGAAACCTGTTTTCTATAGTTATGTCATTTTGTTGAAGAAGTGATGATACGTTCTTTCACTGAGGTTCAATCCTTTTGCTATAGTGATACTGTTCCAAAATTGTTGTAGGAATTTTCAGGGGAGGGGCATAATTTCTAACTATTTAATACAAAAAATGAATTCAGCTTTTCCTGTTGAACAGGCTGCTATCGGTAGGACATAGGATTTAATTGATTTTCAATTAGTATTCCCATTTTTCACATACTTACATGTGGTTTCTCAAGGCTTTTTTGATATAACTATTTTGAAGCTGGTATGAGGGGGTGTATTCAGTGTTAGAACATTGATAACTGGCCCACATTGAGAAAGAAACAATGGTCTTGCTCTTTCAAATTCAATTGGACAAATATTGAGAGACCCACACTGCGAAGGCACTGTACCAAATGCTGTGCGAGATTGATTGTTAGAGTTTATTTTCATCAGTTAAGCTAACCATACACAAACTATAGAATGCTGTCCAGTAAGTTCTGTTTGCTTGAATTTCAGGCAATATATGGACTTTAGTTGGTTGAAGAAATCCGCTGACATAGGCCTTATTTTAGTTTAACCTGTTTTCAAGGGTCTTACCATCGTTTTCAAGGAAACTGGAAACTTTGGTTCTCGAGAAATGTAGGCTAAGAACTTCTGCTGGATTAGGAATCCAGGAATTCCTTTTCATGTTATTTAGTAAATCTTGGGGACCATTTTTATGTCACCTTTAGCAGATGGTTTTAAAGGATAGTATTAGGAGGAACAGGAAAAACATTTCATTAATTTTTTCAACCTCTAATTTTATAATACAGAGTGAGTATCAGTTCTAATTAAATTAGAATCTTTTTTCTCAAGATAACCACCATTAATACTAAAATAAAAAGTAAGTTACACGATTTTCTTGTAATTTACAGCGCTTTGAACTCCAGGATTCCAGAAGCTCTATACTTCCTAAAGAGATTGTGAGAGTGGAGAGGATGACTGAAAACCATGTCCCCCAAGCTTCTGTGACTGTCCAGATTGCAGAAAAAGAGGTAACCATTAAGGTAATGAATCACAAGTTTTTACTTTCTAAGACGTATTTTATTTTTCCATTTTTATGACTTAAATTTTGTTCATGATCCCCTTATAAGTTACCTTTAGCTCTATAGCTCTGTGTCTGTACATCTGTGGCTGCCTACACTAATCTTAGGCAGGACCGCACAGATGCTTCTGGAGCCACTGAGGGGATGCCCTGTGAGGCAGTTGCCCTACTCTGCAAGGGTACTGTTTGTGTCATGCCTGGGCCCAAGGTTGAGACTATTCCTGTGGTGGCGATGGCGGCTGCCAGGCTTCTGGGCTGTAGCAGTGGTGGGAGGTGAAACAGGAAAGGTGGCTGGGGGAGGAGGTGGAGCAGGGGTGAGTAGGGCTGAAAGAGTTTAAAACCAGTTAAGGGGAGCAGGGAAGGTAAGCAGGGGGAAGGAAGCAGATGGTGAGTGTGCGCAGTGGCAGAGACCAGGTGCAGCTCTTGGAGACCAGGTGGAGCACATAGGATTGGTGGTAGTGGAGCCAAAGTTTTTGTTTGTGCAGTCCTTCAGCACAGGAGTGGCGGCACAGGTCCCAGGCCCAACCAGTGACCATCCTGCACATCTCTTTCCTATATATAATACAGTGTTTCTACAACATCCAAATCACATAATGTCCTATTTCACAGTACATATCATGGATGTCAGTTGACACATACCTGTATGTTCAAAGGTGTGAAGTGTGAGCAAACTTTCATTATTTGCGTCCCTTTAGTAATGGCTTTCTAGCTTCAGTGCCTCCAGTCCCTTTTAGTTTGTCTTCCATGTCACCACCAGGATGATCTTGCTTAAATGCAGATCTGATCTTGTCACTTCCAAACTGTAATTCTTTAGGGGTTACATTGTGTATACTGTGATCAAGTCCAGAGCCCCCAGCACAGCATGGAAATCCTTTCCTGATATGGCCCCCGGGAAACTCATAAGAAAGGAACGGGAAGTAAACAGAGAAGTAGGTGTGAAGGGTGGGAGGAGAGATTTTAAGAGTGGATGCTTCTGAGTGCAAACTAAGAGTGGAGGAGGTTTGTGGACATGGCTTTGAGAAAGCAGGAGATCGTTGTTGACTTTAGAGAGACTCAGTGGACTGACTTCAATGTTGCACTTATGACTGGAATTTGGAAAAAACTCTTCATTCTCTAAGAGTGATGTTGTTATTAAAAGTTATAAATAGTGTGAAAATGACCTGACTCTTACGAAAATATCTGACAGAATAAGGATTTAATTTTAGAGGGATGGCTGATTTAGAAGTTCAGTGAAAATGAGCATCAGATCTGTGAATGAGAAAGAGTAATTGCTCTATAGAAATGTCACTAACAGTATAGAATTGAGTTCAGCAAGGAATGACTGGGGGCTTTTAAATGGCTATATGCTTTAAGTTACTAGTATTTTGAGAAAAACAAATGCTAATTGTATTTATCTGCTTAATTTTAGGTGCCAGCTGGGACCAAGCCATTAAGTCAACCTTGTACCTCAGACCATTTCATACAGACTCTAAGCCATAAGCAACTACTGGCTGAAATGATGCAGTCTCACGTGGTTAAGGACATATGCTTAATTGGAGGAAAAGTAAGAATGGCAGCATCCCTGCAAACTTCTGTTTCCTGACTTTTGGTTGTTTCGACATATCCCATGAATGATTGTGTTTGCATTTGTAGGGCTGTGGAAAAACAGTCATCACTAAGAACTTTGCTGATACCTTAGGATACCACATAGAGCCCATCATGCTCTATCAGGTATGGTGTTTATTTTTAGCACTTATATTATAAACGTATACATTTGGATCATCAGTAGAATTTCTAAGTGTCCTTCCTGTTAAATTATGACTTATCCAATTGTTGATGCAGATAAATACCTGAAACAACAAAAAGAAGAAACAACAAAGTAGAGTGCAATTATAATTATTTGGAGCTTTTGAAAGTGCGTTCCAGGACGCCTGATGTGGACTACGTTCCAGTGTTTGTTTTTCAGGACTGATGTCATATTATGCGCTTGTGTGTGCGCGCACACACGTACATACACGCACACACACACACCACTTATTAGCAATTTAGAAATCTAAACAAATTGGGTTTCAGCTGCAGTGAGAGGTAATAGTCTTTTGATAGATTATTTTGGTAGATATACATGTTAGTATGTATAGTATGTAAAAAGACAAGCTTAAAGCTCACGTCCGTCAGTGTAAAATTTTCTGTCATGTATTTTTTGTAATGGTCTCGTCTAAGACATCTTTATCCTGCTAATTTTTTTTTATTATTATATATGTAGTCTTGGGCTGTTTATGACACCCTCTTGTAGAAGAGTGTCTATTTTATTCTTTGTCTGAAAGTCATTTTGGAAGTGGGCATAATACTGTTTGCTTACATTTTAGGATATCTTTGTTTTGTGCTTTTAGTGTATCCTATGGTTTCCCTTTTTTATTATTTCTGACTCTGAATATATTCATATTAAGAATGGTCTTATTTCAGAAGTACGACACTTAAACTACTGTTTGTTGTGACCTTAGATCATAGAAAATTTTATAAGCTGTTCTTATTTCAAAGGATTATGTTAAGATGATTCCATTTGTGCTGGCTTTTTTTTTTTTTTTTAAGGTACTTTGTGCCTATTGGTTGAGCTGGCCAGAGTTTAGAAGTACTTCCAGTCATACAGTATTGGTAACTTTTAGGCTATAAGCAAACGAATCTCTTCTAAGGGAACGTGTGAAGATTCTGATTATTTTTTCTCTCATTTAGACAATTTAATTCTTTCAGAGCACCAAAGTACCATTTAGGATTTTAAGTTTCATTGAAAAGGGTATTAGAGACAAAGTCTGACTTTGTAGAATACTGTGGTGGATCCATACCTCTATTATTTTGTATAGTTTTCATAACACATTTCAAGACAGACAGGACAGAGTTTGAAAAGGAGGTAAAGGTAATTAAGACAAGTGATTGAAGAGCTTATAAAGTTAAAATATTTGCTAAAAAGTATTCTAAGGTCTAAAAGACATGATATCTAAGAAGAAGCATGTGATCCAAGTTTATAAAACCACAAAGCACACGAATTAGGGTGAAGAGACTTAAATTGGTAGTGATACATTGAGTCTTGAAAAATATACATGGAGAGAAAGAAAAATAAATTTCTATATTGGCAGATCTTGGAACACACAAAAAATATATTTTGAAATGAGTTTTAGTAAACTGTTTCTAGATCTACGGGATTTATTTGAGGGAAATCAGGACGTTTTTAAGGGGATGTCTTAGGCTGGGCTCACTAGAGGAATTTAGAGAGATTTCCTGAAGTGATGAAGTTGGAGACAGAAAATACAGGGGTTAGATCAAGACTGAGTGTTTGGACATGTTTAGTATGAGATGCCTATCAGCTATCCAAGAGCAAGTGTTGAAGAATTCAGGAATTTTTTTTTTTTAATTTATTTATCATGCTTTAGGTGAAAGTTTACAAATCAAGTCAGTCTCTCATACAAAAAGTTATATACACCTTGCTATGTACTCCTAGCTGCTCTCCTCCTAATGAGACAGCACATTCCTTCTCCCCACCCTGTGTTTCAGTGTCCATTCAACCAGCTCCTGTCTTGCTCTTCTTTATCATCTCGCCACCAGACGGGAGCTGCCCATAGTCTCACGTGTCTACTTGAGCCAAGAGGCTCACTCCTCACCAGTATCATTATCTGTTTAATTGCCCAGTCCAATCCCTGTCTGGAGAGTTATTTTGGGAATGGTTCCAATCTTGGGCTAATGAAAGGTCCGGAGACCATGACCATCAGGGTCCTTCCAGTCTAAATCAGACCATTAAGCCAGATCTTTTTACGAGAATTCAAGATCTTCGTCCCACTGTTCTGCTCCCTCAGGAATTCCCTGTTGTGTTCCCTGTCAGGGCAGTGATTGGTGGTAGCCAGGCACCATCCAGTGCTTCTGGTCTCAGGCTGATGGAATCTCTGGTTTATGTGGTTCTTTCTGTCTCTTGGGCTCATCTTTACCATATGTCTTTGGTGTTCTTCATTCTCTTTTGTTCCAGGTAGGTTGAGACCAATTTATGCATCTTAACTGGCCGCTTGCTCACATTTAAGACCCTAGATGCCTGTCACTAAAGTGGGATGCAGAATGTTTTCTTAATATATTTTGTTGGCCAAATGACCTAGATGTCTCCTGAAACCCTGGTCCCAAGACCCTTGTCCCTGCTACTCTGGCCTTCGAATTATTTGGTTGTATTTTTTTTTTTTTTTTAGGAAACTTCTTTGCTTTTGGTTTAGTCCAGTTATGCTGACTTCCCCTGTGTTGTGTGTTGCCCTTCCCTTTACCTAAAATAATTCTTGTCTACCATCTAGTTAGTGAATATCCCTCTCCCTCCCTCCCTATCCTCATAACCATCAAAGACTATTTCCTTCTGTTTAAACTTTACCTACAGTTCTTGTAATAGTGGTCTCATACAATATTTGTTGTTTTGAAGCTGACTAATCTCACTCAGCATAATGCCTTCACAGATTCATCGTTGTTCTTAATCATTGCATAGTATTCCATCGTGTGAATATGCCATAATTTATCCATTCATCCATTGATGGGCGCCTTGGTTGCTCCCATCTTTTTGCTATTGTAAACAGTGCTGCAGTGAACATGGGTGTGCATATATCTGTTCCTGTAAAGGCTCTTATTTCTCTAGGATATATTCCAAGGAGTGGGGTTGCTGGATCATGTGGTAGTTCTATTTCTAGCATTTTAAGGAAGTGCCAAATTGATTTCCAAAGTGATTGTACCATTTTACATTTCCCGCCAACAGTGTATAAGTGTTCAGCCTCCCCACAACCTCTCCAACATTTATTATTTTGTGTTTTTTGGTTTAATGTCAGCCTTCTTGGGGTGAGATGGGATCTCATTGTAGTTTTGATTTGCTTTTTTAATGGCTAATGATCATGAGCATTTCCTTGTGTATCTGTTAGCTGCTTCTTTGGTGGCTTCTTTGGTCAAGTGCCTGTTCATATCCTTTGCCCTTTATTAAATTGGGTTATTTGTCTTTTTTTTGAGTTTTTACAGTATCATATAGATTTTAGACATCAGACACTGATCAGAACTGTCATAGCTAAAAACTTTTTCCCAGTCTGTAGGTAATCTTTTTACTTTTTTGGTGAAATCTTTGGATGAACATAGGTGTTTGACTTTTAGGAGCTCCCAGTTATCTAGCTTCTCTTCTGGTGTTTGTGCATTGTTAGTAATGTTTTATATACGGTTTATGCCATGTATTAGGGCGACAGCACTGGGTTGTTTTGTTTTTAGCGTTGTCCTTATTTTTTCTTCTATGATCTTTATCATTTTAGATTTCATATTTAGGTCTTTGATCCATTTTGAGTTCATTTTTGTGCATGGTGTGAGGCATGGGTCTTGTTTCATTTTTTTGCAGGTGGATATCCAGTTATGCCAGCACCATTTGTTAAAGAAAGACTGTCTTTTCCCCATTTAATGGACTTTGGGGCTTTGTCAAATATCAGCTGCTCATATGTAGATGGATTTATGTCTGGATTCTCAATTCTGTTCCATTGGTCTATATATCTGTCGTTGTCCCAGTACCAGGTTGTTTTGACTACTGTGGCAGTATAATAGGTTCTAAAATCAGGTAGTGTGAGGCCTTTCCACTTTGGTCTTCTTTTTTGGTAATGTTTTACTTATCTGGGGCCTCTTCCCTGTCCATATGAAGTTGGTGATTTGTTTCTCCATCTCATTAAAAAATGTCACTAGTATTTGGATTGGGATTGCATTGTATCTGTAGATTGCTTTGGTAAAATAGACATTTTTTTAATGTTGAGTCTTCCTACCCACAAGGAAGGTGTGTTTTTCTACTTGTATAGGTCTCTTTTGGTTTCTTATAGTTTTCTTTGTGTAGGTCTTTTACGTCTCTGGCTAGATTTATTCCTAATTATTTTATTTTTTTAGGGGCTATTGTAAATGGGATTGATTTGGTGATTTCCTCTTCGACGTTCTCTTTGTTGGTGTAGAGGAATCCAACTGTTTGATGTATGTTTACCTTGTATCCTGATACTCTGCTAAACTCCTCTATTAGTTTTAGTAGTTTTCTTGAGGATTCTTTAGGGTTTTCTGTGTATAAGGTCATGTCATCTGCAAATAGAGATACTTTTACTTCTTCTTTGCCAATTTGGATGCCTTTTATTTCTTTATCTAGCCTAATAGCTCTGGGTGGGACCTCCAGGACAATGTTGAATAAGAGTGGTGATAAAGGGCATCCTTGTCTGGTTCCTTTTCTCAAGGGGAATGCTTTTAGACTCTCTCCATTTAGGATGATGTTGGCTTTGTATAAATGGCCTTTATTATGTTGAGGAATTTTCCTTCTATTCCTATTTTGCCAAGAGCTTTTATCATGAATGGGTGTTGACTTTGTCAAATGCTTTTTCTGCGTCAATTGATAAAATCATGTGGTTCTTGTCTTTTGTTTTATTTATGTGATGGATTACATTGATTGTTTTTCTAATGTTGAACCATGCCTGCATACCTGGTATGAATCCCACTTGGTCATGGTGAATTATTTTTTTTTGATATGTTGTTGAATTCTGTTGGTTAGAATTTTGTTGAGAACTTTTGCGTCTAAGTTTATGAGGGATATAGGTCTGTAATTTTCTTTTTTTTTTAATGGTGTCTTTACCTGGTTTTGGTATCTGGGTTATGCTGGCTTCATAGAAAGAGTTTGGGAGTATTTCATCCTTTACTATGCCCTGAAATACCTTTGGTAGTAGTGGTGTTAACTCTACGTTTGGTAGAATTCTCCCATCAGGCCCAGGGCTTTTTTTTTGTTAGGAGTTTTTAAATTACCTTTTCAATCTCTTCTTTTGTTATGGGTTTATTTAGTTGTTCTACCTCTGTTTATGTTAGTGTAGGTAGGTAGTGTATTTCTAGAAATTTGTCCATTTCCTCTAGGTTTTCAAATTTGTTAAGGGTAAGAATTGAAGAAGTTTTGAGGAGATGTTGAGGAAGTATAGAAGAATTGGTGGAATACTAGTTTCAACGAACAGATGTAATGCTGGAAGTGCTTACTCATCTGTGCCAAGAAATTTGTATGACAGTTACCTGGCCAGCCGACTGGAAGAGATCCATATCTGTACCCATTCCAAAGAAAGGTTGTTCCATGGAATGTAGAAATTATCAACAATATCATTAATATCACACATAAAATTTTACTGAGGATAATTCAAAAACAGTTGCAGTGGTACATTGACAGGGAACTGTCAGAAATCCAAGCTGGATTCAGAAGATAGTGTGAAATGAACCATATCATATCTGATATTAGATGGATCTTGGCCAAAAGCACAGACTACCAGAAAGGTGTTTACCTGTGTTTTATTGACTGTGCTAAGGTATTCAGCTGTGTGGATAATAAAAATTATGGACAGCATAAGAAGAGCGGCACTTCTAGAATACTTAATTATGTTGATGCTGAACCTGTACATAGTCCAAGAGACAGTCGTTCAAACATAACAGGGGATACTGCATGGTTTAAAGTCAGGAAGGGTGTGCGAGGGCTGTAATCTTTAACCATACTTATTCAATCTGTATGCTGAGCAAATAATCCTAAATGCTGGACTATATGTAGAAGAATGTGGCATCAGGATTGGAGGAAGACTCATCTGCAATATACAGATGATACAACCTTGCTTGCTGAAAGTGAAGAGGACTTAAAGCACTACTAATAAAGCTCAGAGACTACAAAGACTACAGCCTTCAGTATGGATTATACCTCTACATAAAGAAAACAAAAATCCTCATAATTGGACCAAATGGAGAAAAAATTGAAGTTGTCAAGAATTTCATTTTACTTAGATCCATGATCAACACCCATGGAAGGAACAGTCAAGAAATCACCCCAGATACCCTGCTAACTCAGAACTGAAGCCACTTCTGAAGTCCACCTTTCAGCCAGTGATTAGACAGGTCTGTAAAACGAACAATAATACATGTGAGGAACATGCTTTTTAGTTCAGTCAAGTACACGAGACCAAATAGGCAACATCTGCCCAAAAATAAAGACAAGAAGGCAAGAAGGGTCAGGAAAACTGGATGAATGGACACGGAGAACTCAGGGTGGAAAGGGAAAAGAGAGTGCTGACATATTGTGGAGATTGCAACTAATGTCACAAAAGAATTCATGTATAAAATTTTTGAGTGAAAAACTAATTTGGGCTGTTAACTTTCACCTAAAACACAATATTAAAAGAAAGAAGTCAAATGACATATTGCATTGGGCAAATCTGCTGTAAAAGACCTCTTTAAAGTGTTAAAAAGCAAAGATGGCACCTTGAGGACTAAGGTGCACCAGACTCAAGCCATTGAATTTTCATTTGCCTCATACGCATGTGAAAGCTGGACAACGAATAAGAAGACTGAAGTATGATGCCTTTGAATTATGGTGTTGGTAAAGAATATCGAATATACCATGGACTGCCAGAAGAATGAACAAATCTGTCTTGGAAGAAGTACAGCCAGAATGCTCCTTAGAAGGGAAGATCACATGAGACTTCATCTCATTTACTGTGGACATGCTCTCAGTAGGGACCAGTACCTGAAGAAGGACTTCATGCTTGGTAAAGTAGAGGGTCAGTGAAAAGGAGGAAGACCATTGATGAGATGGATCGACACAGTGGCTGCAACAATGATGCTCAAACTAGCAATGATTATGAGGATGGCACAGAAACAGGCAGTGTTCCGTTCTGTTGTACATAGGCCCACTATGTCCACAGGGCTGCTGTGAGTCTGAAGTGACTTGATAGTACCTAACAACAAGAACATAGAGAGATTTATTTCAAAGAAATGACTCATGTAGTTGTGGAGGCTGTCAAGTCCCAAATCCATTGGTTAGGTGTCAGACCAGAGGCTTTTCCTGTCTTGTGGTTGCAGAGGCTGAGAAATGCAAAATCGGCTCGTCAGATGGCAGGCTCTTGGTTCACAGGGCTGCAGTAGCCTGGCGAGGCCCTAAATCTGCAGGTCAGGCGGCCAGCTTCTGGCTCATATCCCAAGAACCAGAGGTCAGAGGATGACGAATTGGATGCAGGATAGAGAGACCAAAAGTTTTGCCAGAACATCCATATATATATTGGATGTAGGCCACACCAAGAAGGAAAGTCCCTTTTCAGCTCGTTGGCTGCTCACATCAGATCAAAAAATGGAGGATGATTACATAATATCTACCAAACCAGTGAGAATCATGGGCTAGCCAAGTTGACCTTGGCCTTAAACGTCACAGTGGGCATGTCTTTAATTAACTTTACTGAGGATGTTATGAAGAATACTTTGCCTTCTTATGTAATCCCTCCTGTTGGTGTCTTTGAGATCAGAAGCCAAATGGCTGCCTCAGTATGCTAGTTCATTTATCTTCACTCTTCCACAGTTCATACTCAAATTGGTCTGAGGGTGAGCAATTTATCATATCACTAATCTCTTCACCATTGACCTTATAGTTTCCATTGAAAATACTTTTCTACCAAACAATGGGGACAAAATTCCGGAATCATCAATATATTTCGTCAAACAAGTTAGATTTTAGCATAAATATCTTAGATTTCACTTAGAGCTTAAAGATAAATACAAGCATGTATTACCTTCCCAGGTGCCATTGCTTTGAAATCATATGGAGAACACCTGTTGAGTACAATATTTTTTTTCTCTTTGACTTATCCCAATTTAGTATAGTTTTATTTGTGAAGCTGTATATATGAATATTTTCTTTAGTATAAAAAAAATTACACTTGGATTCTAATGAAAATTGAAGATACTTTATGCCTCTTCAGTTTTTTTCATGCAGAAGTGTGTCTCTATCAGGTTTCTTTAGTCAGTTTATTGTGATTTTTAAACTGTAGTTGTAAAGTAGCCTGAGATCATAATCTTGAACTGTGGATTCTGTGTTAATCTCATCCTGTTTATGAGTTAAAAGAGGAACCAAGCAAGAGAATGTGTGTGGATTCATCAGCTCAGGTCTCTCAGCTCCGCTCATAAATCACTCAAAGTATCCTGCCTGGAGGATATTGTTATGGATTGAATTGTGTCCCCCCAAAATGTGTGTATCAATTTGGCTAGGCCATGATTCCTCGTATTGTGTGATTATCCACCATTTTGTCATCTGATGTGATTTTCCTATGTGTTGTAAATCCTACTTCTATGATATTAATGAAGTGGGATTAGCGGCAATTATGTTCATAAGGCAGGACTCAATCTACAAGATTAGATTATGTTTTAAGTCAATCTCTTTTGAGATAAAAAAGAAGCGAGCAGAAAGACATAGGGACGTCATACCACCAAGAAAGCAGCACTGGGAGCAGAGCGTGTCCTCTGGGCCCAGGGTTCCTATCTTTAGAAGCTCATAGACCAGGGGAAGATTGATGACAAGGACCTTCCTCCAGGGTCAATAGAGAGAGAAAAGCCTTCTCCTGGAGCTGGCACCCTGAATTTGGACTTCTGCCCTCTTAGACTGTGAGAGAATAAATTTCTCTTCGTTAAAGCCATCCACTTGTAGTATTTCTGTTATAGCAACACTGGATAACCAAGACAGGTGTTTTCTTAGTATGTGAAATAATTAGTTTAAGAGGCTGAGAATAGATTTTCTCATATTTTGGAGAGTGACAGTATGCTCACAAGAAAAATATTTCGTTGTAATGCTCTGTACTTTCCTGGTCGGTGTGTGGATGGATCAGCCCGAGGCGGAAGTTGCTAACGTTCGGCTTCCTGGTACACTTCTGCTTTAAGAAGTTAGTCTCTTCTCTTTCTGCCGCAGAATAAGGTCATTTAACTGATCTATCTTTTTTTTTTTTTTTTTTATCTTATTAATCTTCCAGTTGAAAAACATGGGTGATAAGTGAAAGACACATGATGTTCCTGTAAGAATATTTTGCCTATCATCTGTCTACCTTGCAGATGTCCTGCACGAATTGGGAAAACTGATGCAGAGATAAGCAAACTATTCACTCATTTTGAAACCCCCTTTTCTTTTTCCGATTTTGCTTTTTGCTCATTAATCTGTAGAGAAATATCTAGGAGAAAAGTGGTTTTTTGAAAGTACATATTTGGAAAAGCATAGAGAACTGTAACTGTAGCCTGTTTTTAAAGTGAGTTTGTTTCTCTCTTTACATGGCTTCCTTCCTTGAACTTCATCAAAGCACATACTAGGCCCTGTATTGACATTTGCAGATTTTGTAAACTGTTAAATCATTGGTTTTCATGATAGAAACTATGTTCTTGGGGCCATATATAAGACTCTTTTTCTCAAAACTATGTATTTATTAGTAAAGCCGGAGCCCTGGTGGGGCAGTAGTTAAGAGCTCAGCTGGTAACCAAAAAGTTGGCAGTTTGAATCCACCATCTGCTCCTTGGAAACTCTCTGGGTGCACTTCTACTGAGTCCGGTAGGGTCACTATGAGTTGGAATTGACTCGACAGCAATGAGTATTGATCTCCCTGGGAAAGAGGAACTAAATTAATAGGATTGGCTAATGAGTTTTGTCATAATAATATAGCCCATATTAATGAGCAAATTTCAAAGGTTTGACTCAACGTAGAAAATTCACTGAGAATAAGTGACCCAACATCTGTTTTCCTAGAAGATGTGGAGACTGCCCTGTTATTTGTACATGTATAAAGCTACACTTAATCTGTGGTTTTGGCTTATTTTTAGACTTGACTATTTTTAGAACTGGCTTTCATATGAAAACAAAACAAAACCAGAGCTTTAACACAAAATTGCGGCAGTACGTAAAATAAGTTTTATAATAGGTTATAAAAATCTTAAATCATTTGGCTGGAGTGTTAGGTCAGATTCTTTTAACCAGTTATTCTTTTTTTAGTGTTGAAGCCAATCATTTCATGTTATTGGAGAAATACAAATAGTTATTCTTTTCCTTCTCTACCAGATAAGGTCATATTTCCAGTTTTCTTTCTATACTATCATAAACATCATCAGGTCTGAGATCTCTTTATTCTGTTTAAGAACTAGTTGGATCAAAACTCAAGTTGAATACAATCAAAATTTTAAAATCCAACAAGTTTATGGGGCTTTTTTAATGAAAATAATAACTGTGTAAAACATGTTGAAGTCTTGGGATCATCTTTGACTCCTTAGCTATTCCTGTATCTAAATTCAAACCAAGTCCTTTCTCCCACTTCTGTCTAGTGTAAAACCTCCATTTCTTCATGTTTATCCAAATATAGTGAAACATCTTTCCTTCTTTTATTCTCTATTGTTTTCATTGCTCTACGTCTTGAATGTTTTTTCTCATGAAAATGTCAAGATTTCTGTATCAAATTAAGTAGTTTATACTCAAACTTAGGAGACTGACTTTTATATTCTGTAGCTCATCCTGTTATCTTGCCTTTTATTTCACAATCTGCCCTACTCTCTGTCCCCAATATTTTTGTTTTCCCACATAGAAGAACATTCATAAGACTATCCAAGAATTTACTTCAACTTTTTCAAATTTATTTTATTATAAAATTTACTTGCAATAAGCCATCACAGAGCGTATGCCACTGGTCACATCAGATCTTTAGAAGGTTGACTGGAACAATCCTTTTCAAGGCTCAGGCCTACCACAGACTTCTGTCTCTATCTTCTTCGATTTCTCTGTGATAATGGTGTTGCTTTGGCTTCTGCTTCCTCTATGTCCAATATATTTTACGTTTATTCCAGTCCATCAGAGTTTACAATTTAGTGCCTAAAAAAAATTAGCAGAATAAAATTTTCCTTCTAATTTGAAGGGACATTTTCATCATACCTGATTTCACATTTCTTGTCTACATGTAAGAGGCATGCTAGAAGAGGATCAGTAAGTATTTGTAATGTTCTTTGGATAATTTTATAGGCAAGTGAAATTATGACGTGTGATAGTATTACCCATCATAGTAAGATGTAAATATTGTACTTAGTATGGAATAGTTATCTCAGTAAGTTGTATTAGGCTACTAATGAGCGGGTATCAATTCCCCATGCACGGAATTTTACAAATTAAATCATAAAGCCACAAACTTACCCCACTAAGTTGCCTCTCAGTTGTACTTTACTGAAAACAATAGGATATGGATGACTTTGTAAGGTGTCACCATTATTGGAAAACGTTATTCAAGTTTATGCTAATTGTAGGTCACCATTATAGTTGTGGCCTGTGTACATTAACACTTTATAACATTTCTGCACTTCTTTTTTATGAATGATAAAGTAAATAATCTAACATGTAATGAAGGAACCTCATTTAGGTAATTAGTTTAATTTCTTCTCTTTTCTTAGCATAGCTGTGTGCTTTATTTATTAATTTTTATTGAGCTTCAAGTGAACGTTTACAAATCAAGTCAGTCTGTCACATATAAGTTTATATACACCTTACTCCATAATCCCACTTGCTCTCCCCCTAATGAGTCAGCCCTTCCTGTCTCTTCCTTTCATGACAATTTTGCCAGCTTCCAACCCTCTCTACCCTCCCATTCCCCCTCCAGACAGGAGATGCCAACACAGTCTCAAGTGTCCACCCGATACAAGTAGCTCACTCTTCATCAGCATCTCTCTCCTACCCACTGTCCAGTCCCTTCCATGTCTGATGAGTTGTCTTCAGGAATGGTTCCTGTCCTGGGCCAACAGAAGGTTTGGGGACCATGACCGCTGGGATTCCTCTAGTCTCAGTCAGACCATTAAGTATGGTCTTTTTGTGAGAATTTGGGGTCTGCATCCCACTGATCTCCTGCTCCCTCAGGGGTTCTCTGTTGTGCTCCCTGTCAGGGCAGTCATCGGTTGTGGCCGGGCACCATCTAGTTCTTCTGGTTTCATGTAAAAATGCCACAAACATTTTTATGTATATCTTCTAGTTTCAAGATAAAAGTGGGCCGTTCAGTAATCTCTAGTTATTGTATTTCATTGACGCCAAGATATCATTGATTGTAAGACACACCGTTATTTTATTTACTTCTAAGAAAAAAAGGAAACCCTGGTGGTGTAGTGGTTAAGAGCTCCAGCTGCTAACCAAAAGGTCAGCAGTTCAAATCCACCAGGCGCTCCTTGGGTACTCTATGGGGCAGTTCTAACTCTGCCCTAGAGGGTCGTTACGAGTTGGAATCGACTTGAGGGCAATGAGTTTGGTTTTTTGGTTTGGAAGAAAGAAAAAGCACTCCAATTAAATTATGGCCTATGACTTTATCGCTTAGAATTTTTATTCTTATTGAAAGTGCTTTTTTAGACTTAATTCAGATCTTATATCTCTTGTATATGTGGAAAAAGAAAAATATGAATGTAATAAATGGCTGAATTATTTGTAAAAATTTTTTACTTTCAGAATTTGAATTTTCTGAGGCACTTTTTGACTCAGTCATGGATGTCACATTGTTTCACATAATATTCTGTGTGTCCCCTGTGCTTCATCAAGAGCAGAGTACTCTTCCAGGATTTTCTTCCTAGCTGCTGACCACCATTCCCCTGATTTTGATACTGGTATTTCTTTGATTTTAGCAGAAGGTATCAACAGAATGTTTTCAAGCAACAGCTAGGTCTCATATTCTTTCCCCAAATAGCCCTCAATTTGTTGACTAAAACATGAATGGATTACAATTTTCTTTTCTGCCAATTAAAACAACTACAACAACAACCAAGTTGACACCTGTGCGGGCAGTGATGACTGGCTGGACAGCAGCTGTTGTAAGACTCTGTCTGTTAGAGGACCAGACTGGAGAAACCCAGAGAGTATGGACCCCAGACACCCTTTTAACTCAGTATTGAAGTCACTCCTGAGGTTCACCCTTCAGCCAAAGATTAGACAGGTCTATAGGGCAAATAGAGCCCTGGTGGCACAGTGGTTAAGAGCTATGGCTGCTAACCAAAAGGTCAGCAATTCAAATCCACCAGCCACTCCTTGGAAACCCTGTGGGGCAGTTTTACTCTGTCCTATGTGGTCACTATGAGTCGGAATTGACTCGACGGCAATGGGTTATAGGACAAACAATAACACACATGGGGGATGTGCTTAAGAGTTCAGCCATGTATTGAGACTAAAGGGCACACCAGCCCAAAAGCAAAGTCGAGAAGGCAGGAAGGGACAGGAAAACTGGAGGAATGGAAACAGGGAACCTGGGGTGGAGAAGCGGGGAGTGTTGACATATCACATGGTTGGCAGCCAATGTCACAAAAACAGTCCATGTATTAACTGTTTAATGAGAAACTAGTTTGCTATGTAAACTTTCACCTAAATCACAATTAAAAAAAAAAAAAAGATTTTGCCCATTAAAGACTTACCCTGATGTCAGAGATATAAAAATGTAAAAAGTATGTATCTTGGAATTGATAAATTTCAGAAATTTATTTGTCTCTCTCACCCTTATTTTCTTTTTGTATATTTAAAACATTAGCATAATTTAAAAGTCAAGATTCTGCAAAAGGTATGCTCAGAAGTGTCGCTATCCTTGCTCCCATGCCCTTCCCCTGGTTCCCACCCACTCCATTAATATCTGGTTATACTTTTCTATATTTTGTTTTGGAAAAATAAGCAGAGGTATATATATATATATATATATAAATATATATATATATTTTCTTGTTTATCCTTCCTCCTTAAATAGAAGGTAGCATACTATATGTCGTCTTTTACTCTTTGCTTTTTTCACTTAACAATATTTCCTGGAAGTCACTGCATATGAGTTCATTGAAATCTTCTTCACTTTTTTTTTTTTAATAACAGCTTATTTTTCCGTCGTATGAATGTACCAGTATTTATTAACCCAGTGTACTGTATATGGGCAATTCGGTTGATTACAGCAGTTTGTAATTATAAACTAAGTTGCAATAAATAACCTTATGCATATGTATTTTCATATTATTAGAGGTATATCTTCAGGATGGAAACCCTGGTGGCATAGTGGTTAAGTGCTACAGCTGCTAACCAAAGCGCCAGCAGTTCAAATCTGCCAGGTGCTCCTTGGAAACTCTATGGGGCAATTCTACTCTGTCCTGTAGGGTCGCTATGAGTCGGAAGCAACTTGACGGCACTGGGTTTGGTTTATCTTCAGGATAAATTCCTAGAAGTGGGATTGCTGGGTCAGTATGTGAATGTATGCATAGTTTTGTTAGATATTGTCAAATATTCCCCTATAAGGATTGTACCATTTTGCATTCCCCCCAACAATGCCAACAGAGAGGACTGTCGAAGTTTTAAGTATTTACCAATCTGATAGTTAGAAATGGTATCTGTCATGGATTGAATTATGTCCCCCCAAAAATGTGTGTATCAACTTGGTTAGGCCACGATGCCCAGTATTGTATGGTTGTCCTCCATTTTGTGATTGTAATTTTCTGTTGAGAGGATTAGGGTAGGATTGTAATACCACCTTCACTCAGATCAATTCCTGATACATGGTAAAGGGAGTTTCCTTGGGGTGTGGCCTGCACCACCTTTTATCTCTCAGGAGATGAAAGGGAAGCAAGCAAAGAGTTGGGGACTTGACACTAGCAAGAAAGCAGAGCTGGGAGCAGAGCACATCCTTTGGACTTGGGGTCCCTGTGCCTGAGAAGCTGCTCGACCATGCGAAGATTGAGGACAAGGACGTTCCTCCAGAGCCCACAGAGAGAGAAAGCCTTCCCGTGGAGCCGACGCCCTGAATTTGGACTTGTAACCTAGTAGACTATAAGAAAATAAATTTCTCTTTGTTACAGCCATCGCTTGTGGTATTTCTGTTAATGACAGCAGTAGATGACCAAGATGGTATCATATTATTTTTAATTTCTATTTCTTAGAATAGAAATTGAACATTTTTTCTATTTTTAAGGGTCGTTTTTATATCTGTTCTTTGTAAGTTACCTTTTTATTTGCCAATTTTATATTGATATTTCAGTCTTTTTGTTCCCTTTATTTTTAAGAGCTCAGTATATTAGGGAGGGTTTAACCTTTCTCTGTGATATATATTATGTATATTTTTTCTTGGTTTGTCATTTGTCTTTTGACTATTATTTTTTGCTCTGTAAAAGTTTTTTTTTTTTTAATTTTTATGTAGTCAAATTTATCAATTAAAAAAATGCTTTGGAATTTTGAGTCATGGTTAAAAAGTCTTTGTTTATACTACGTCATGGAGGAATTCACCCATGGCTTTCTTTTAGTACTTGTATGGTTTCATTTTTTAAATGTAGATGTCTGATCCAGTTGCAGTTTATTCTTGTGTATGGTGTAAGGTATGGATCTCACTTCATCTTTTTGCAAATGACAATCCAATTGTCCCAACACTGTTTATTAAAAAATTAATCTTTGTCCCAGTTATTTGAGATGGCACTTATATTATAAATAAATATCTATTTGGCTTTTAAAAACTTTGTTCCACTGATTATCCTGCTATTCATGTGTTAGTACAATACTACTTTAATCGTAGAGGCTTTATAAAGCCAAAAAACCAAACCCACTGCCGTTGAGTCTATTCCGACTGATAGCGACCCTATAGAACAGAGTAGAACTGCCCTATAGAGTTTCCAAGGAGCGCCTGGTGGATTCGAACTGCCGACCTTTTGGTTAACAGCTGTAGCTCTTAACCATTACGCCACCAGGGTTTCCAGAGGCTTTATAGGATGCTTTAATATCTGGTAGGGCTAGTCTTCCCTCATACTTTTTCTTTTGAATATTTTCCTAGCCATTTTTGCATGTTTATTTTCATATGATCTTCAGTATCAATTTGTCTGACACCATAAAAAAAAGCTTATTTTGCTCCTGTCCGGAGGCAGAATGAGAAGGCAAGAAGGGACAGTAACTGGTTGACTGGACACTGGAAGCCCAGGGTGGAAAGGGGGAGTGTGCTGTCACATTATAGGGATTGCTACTAATATCACATAATAATATGTGTATAAATTTTTATATGAGAAATTAACTTGAGCTGTAAACTTATCTAAAGCACAATTAAAAAAAAGCTTATTGATATCATACTAGGATCATGTTAAATTTATAAATGAACTTAGGAAAACTTTATGTTTTTATGATACTTGGTCATCTTTTTCGGGAACAAGTTTTTGCATCTGTTCAAGTACAGCGTTATGTTATTCCAGAGTCTTAAAAAGTTTCTGTTGTATTTTCACATTTCTTTTTAAGTTTATTCCTAAGTATTTTACCTTCTCTGTAATTATAAATGGGATTTTTTTTGTTAGACCTGCCAACTGATCATTGTGAATATGAAGGCAATTGATTTCTGTGTATTAATTTTTTTTAAATTTTTATTCTGCTTTAAGTGAAAGTTTACAAATAAGTCAGTCTCTCATACAAAAATTTATGTACACCTTTCTATATACTCGTAATTGCTCTTCCCCTAATGAGACAGTCTGCTCTTTCTCTCCACCCTCTCTTTTTGTGTCCATTCTGCCAGCTTCTGACCCCCTCTGCCCTCTCATCTCCCCTCCAGAGAGGAGATGCCAACATAGTCTCAAGTGTCTACTTGACCCAAGAAGCTCATTCTTCACCAGCATCTTTTTCTATCCCATAATCCAGTCCAATCCCTGTCTGAAGAGTTAGCTTTGGGAATGGTTCCTGTCTTGGGCTAACAAGCTGTGGGGACCCTGACCGCCGGGGTCCTTCTAGTCTCAGTCTGACCATTAAGTCTGGTCTTATTACGAGAATTTGGGGTGTGTTTTTATCCCTCTGCTCTCCTGCTGCCTCAGGGCTTCTCTGTTGTGTTCCCTGTCAGGGAAATGAAGATTCCGAAGGCATTACTCCATCTATATCATTAAGGTCGACTCTACTTTGAGGAGGCAGCTCTTCCCCAGTAATATTTTGAGTGACTTCCAACCTGCGGGGTTCATCTTCCAGCACTATATCAGACAGTTCTGCTGCTATCCATAAGGTTTTCACTGGCCAATTTTTCTCAGAAGTAGATTCCCAGATCCTTATAAAAATATTAGAAAACATTGAAGTTGAAGTTGTCAAGGCTTTCATTTCACTGAAAGCTGCAGTCACAAAATCAAACAACATATTGCATTGGGCAAATCTGCTGCAGAAGACTTCTCTAAAGTGTTAAAAAGCAAAGATGTCACTTTGAGGACTACGGTGCACCTGACCCAAGGCATGGTATTTTCAGTCACCTCATATGCATACGAACACTGGATGATGAATAAGGAAGACAGGAGAAGAATTGATGCCTTTGAATTATGGTAGTGGTGAAGAATGTTGAATATATCATGAACTGCCAAAAGAATGAACAAACCTGTTTTGGAAGAACTACAGCCAGAATGCTCCTTAGAAATGAAGATGGCAAGACTTCGTCTCAGGTACTTTGTACATGTTATCTTGAGGGACCAGTCCTTAGAGAAGGCCATCATGCTGGTAGAGTAGAGGGTCAGTGAAAAAGAGAAAGATCCTCAAGGGGATGGACTGACACAGTGGCTGCAGCAGTGGGCTCAAACATAGCAACGACTGTGAGGATGATGCAGGACCAGGCAGCGTTTCATTCTGTTGTACCTAGGGTCACTATGAGCTGGAGCTAGCTCGACAGCACCTAACAACAACGTGGCTGTTTTTAAAGTTTAAAAAGAATAATTAAAGAATTTTTACAATATAAAATGTTGGAATTAAAGGGATCATTATAAAATATTATTTGTAAAATGGGGTACTAGGTCGTACAGAATTGAGAATCAGTGGGCTAGACCACAACAGACTGCTTGGCATGAAGCTACTCAGTTGAATATGCATCATCCTCAAGATTTGGGAAATCTTAAAATATTTTAAGTAGGGTTGACTTTGTTTTAATCTGTCAGATAGATAGGTATGATTATTCATACAGTGTTGTTTCCTTCTCATCAAAAATATTTGAGAGCTTCTACTTACCGAGTTCTTTAATGTAGAAAAGTGATAGAATTATTCCGGTCAAGTCCTGATTTCTGGGAACTGGTAACTTTTTGTAGGATAGGGCAAGAGACCCTATTTTGAGACAGGTACATTTCATGTCTAGAATTGTAATTTTTCTATGTATTTTTTATGTTTTTCAAAAAATAAAGTTTTATGATAGTTTAATAATCCCCCTTTGCAACTTTTGAGGTAATCAGTTATTTACTAAAAGTCAAACTCCAATTAGTCTAACATAGGCCAGTAAAGTTGTGAGTATAAAAAGTAAGGATGAGAAAGGTTAAATGCCATAATACACACCTCAGAGTATCCAGAGCTGGTACAATAGGTCTTAGTGTGTGAATTTTCAGATCATCCTTGCCTGCTGCATCATACTACATCTTTAAAAACAATTAGCAGCAGACAGTGAGGCTCACTACAGAGAAAAGCCCTCTGGGTTGAGACCCTACAAGTACTCTTTCTCTTTATTTGGAATGTTTTCCTCCGCATTAGCTCGGATTGCTTTAGAATGCTAGTTTTCTTGTCACATTGCAGAAACCCTGGTGGCACAGTGGTTAAGAGCTATGGCTGTAACCAAAAGGCCGGCAGTTTGAATCCACCAGGCACTCCTTGGAAACCCTATGGGGCAGTTCTACTCTGTCCTATAACATAGCTATGAGTCGGAAAGGGTTTGATTTTTGCTTGTCCCATGGCACTTCATTTTTTAGTATTGGCCTGTATTTGTCCTTGTTTGTTTTTTAAAAACCATATAATAGAATAATGTAGGCATTTCCAAAAACTCATTATTGTTTTCATTTGCTAGAAGTCCATCTCAACAAGGTTATTTTTAATATTTAAAACTTTGTAAAGCATTATCTTAGGCTTTCATCTTGATAGAGAATCTCAAAAGTTGAGCTTGATGGCTGGCATGTGTTGTATTTTATTTTAAACTCACAACTAGAACTTCGTAGGGCGTTCATATAAGACACAGCACAGATTGATGTCTCGAAAGGGCAGGATATTTGCTGGTTTAACTCAATAATCCTTTGAACTTGTATATTCTAAAAATACAAAATATATTGTAAGATTTAACTGCTCACTACATGTTATAAGGCTTCAGTTTGAAGGAACTTACCTTTGTGGCATAAATTTGTCACTTAAAAGGCAGCAAGTTTTACAAAAAACTACCCAATTTGATACTCAAATCTTTTATATACTGAATAACTTTTAAGGTATGTCTTGGTCTCCTTATTTAATTGAAACAGAGTACTTTTTTAGTCCTAGACAACATCTTTTTCTGTTATCTTAACCAATTTAGTTATCATGAGGTTTATTAGATTTATAAAAGCACGCTAGGAGGCCTTTGGGCATGTGTATAAAAATAAACATTACAGTAAAACCAAATCCATTAGCTCAAGGAGAAAAACAAAAGTAAAGTGACCAAGGAATCCTACCAAATAAGGAAGTCCAGCCTGGAAGGTATGTCTTTTACCATCCCTGATGACCCAAAAACATCAGCTCCGTAAACTTGAAGGAAGAAGGAATTTCCAATTTGGGGATTCTCTGTGGAATAGCTCCAAACACAAGGACACTGTGCAGTGCAGTGCCGGTACTCTTGGTAACAGCTCGTTATTAGCTTGATCGTTTGTTTTAAATGTACTTTACAGTAATTTTGATTAGTCGTCTTAGGACAACTTTTTAAAGGTGCTCAAGATTTTACAGAAATTGAAGATCACTAACGTGAGGAGTTTGCCAAAGTTTGATGAGTTTAATGCTGATGTCCTTGATCTGTAAGGATCTATTCTTGTGAGGAATATGTTGAAAAGAAAATAAAGGAAGATAATAACTTTTATTTGACTTTGGAATTAGAAGTTTTTTATAAGTATTATGTATTTTGTGAACATGTCTTAGTCTTGGAAATATAAAGTGAATATGTATTTCTCAACTTTATCAGCTAGTTGCCTTTATGATTCCTAAGTGCTTTGTTTTTCTCTTCTTCCCCTAATTAAACAAAAATGAATTACTTAGGATCCAAACCACTCTCTGAATGCAAAGAACTTTACTGCTGATTTGCAAGCCTGTCACCTAGTAGAAGCAGGGCTTTTGAAGCTGTTTGAAGCAAATGCAGTTTGGCAGAACCAGAACCATACAGATAGAACTAAAAAGGACAGAACAGGGACAGATGATCTTTATAGAGTTCAACAAGTACCACTGGGAACATTGAGTTGAAGTCGCTTGGGAGTCGAGGCGGTAGAAGTAAGTTCACTGCTAAAATCCTGATTTTTAACTCTATTGACCACTGTTAAGCTTAGGGGGCAGTGACTTTACATTAATAACCAAGACAGTTTTGTTTGTTCTTCTGGTAGTCCATGGTACATTTAACACTCTTTGTCAACACCATAATTCCAATGCATCAATTCTTCTTCTCTCTTCTTTATTCATTGTCCAGTTTTTGCATGCATATGAGGCGATTGAAAATACATGCCTTGGGTCAGGTGCACCTTAGTCCTCAAAGTGCCACAAGGCTTTAAGGAGCAGAAATTAATTTTCTTACAGTTCTGGAGGCTATAGGACCAAATGAGGGCTTTGGCCATGTTGGTTCCTTGATTCTTTGGCGATCCTCACGTGATATCTCTCTTCCCTAGCCTGTGCCTGCCTCTGTGTTTAATCTGCTTTTTTTTTTTAAGTCACTGGGAAGTGATTAGGCTTAGGACACACCCTACGTTGGCATGACCTCATTAACGTAACAAAGAAAACCCTATTTCCAAACATGGTCACATCCACAGGAATGGGGTTAGGATTCTAACACATGTTTTGGGGGGATACAATTCAATACACAGCAAAGGAATTTGAGTGGTGTTCAGTGAGGTCAAATGCCATATCTGCTTCAGGTGTCTTCACCAAACAGATAATTTCTACTTAACACTGAGCTTGATTTTATATCTTATTTGTTACTTGCTTTTAAAAACTAACTTATTATAAGGCAAATATTATTTCTAATGTTTAAACTAGCATTGATTGCTACTTTTCCATCTGTTTTTATGACAGTGTCAAACATTTATGATAAAATGTAGCAAGGTTTGCAATACCATTGGCGTAAAATGTGATTCTTTAGTTTGTGTGTGTTGAGGTTTAACGCTATAGCATCCCTATACTTTTGCCTTCTTTTTTGAAACAGTTCTTAACCTTTTTTAGGGCCGGGCAGGGTTATGTTCTGTTGTGTATAGGGTCGCTATGAGTTGGAACCGACTCGACAGCACCTAACAACAATGACCTATGAACATTTCTTTCACAAACGTTAATGTTGATTGACTTTTCTAATGTCGTCCTCCTTAAGCCATGATTTTTGTTGTCAATGAGAGACTCCACTGTGGTTACTTAAAGCTGAGAGGGAGTTATTACAGGATATTAGGTAGCTTCTAGAATTTCTGGCAAGGCCAGAGAATGGAGCTTAGATCATACCCAGTCAGGGATGACAGCACCAGAAGAAATGCCCAGATTCACCATAGAATATCAGCCATAGCTGCCCTAGATGAGAGCATCTAAAGAACATAACTGCCACCTCACTGTCTTACTTTCTTTGTCTCCCCTGTGTGATGCACGTGAGAATATTTGGTAGAACCTGGGTCCCACACAGAACTCTAGCTGCAAAGGCATCTAAGGAATGATGTTTCTAATTTTCTGGTACCTGTAGTGTCTCCGTTAAATGTGTATTACATTATTTGCACCTACACTGACTTTTATGCTGCAACTTTATTAAGATATTCTTTACTTGGATCAGTTGATGGCGTTAGCTTTTAGTGAGATGGTGAGTTTGTCTTTTCGTTAGTTTCAACCAGGAGAATTTTGTTCTACGTTCATAGAATAAGTCTCTAACTAGAACAGATCATGTTGATATAGATCCCGGTGATTACAATGAATAGAGCTATAAATGATTCAAAATCATGATACATTTGTAATGCTCTCACCCTATTCATAAAGGCAGTATTCATTATATATGCAACAGGTTAAAAATAGTTGTTTAAAAGATGAACTTGAGGAGAAGCATGGAAGGGCTTAGAAACAATTTTACAGTATATGTAAAATGAGAGGCCTTTTTGTTGGAGATGAAACATAAATGATGCTGAGGGATTTTGGCAGCATGGCTTGTGTTCTGTTGGCTGAGGATGCTTAGACTCCACAAATAATAAGTTTGTTTCTATTCAGGGACCAAAAAACTGTTAGCAGTCTGTGTTTATGCAATATTTGTGCAATATTCTGCCACTAATAGGTATGGACATAATTAATCCTTATTACAAAGTCTATGACTTACTCTTTTATTCACTTAAATCCTAAATTTTCTTAGTATTTATACTTTTGGTAGAATATTTTTGTTGTTGTTAGGATAGCTTTTGCTCAAATAAGCAAAACTTATTTGAGGTAGACCTGGAAAGTCTACAGAATTCCAGCTAGTTCCTTTTGGGGAAAAAAAAAAAATTATTTATAGTACTTATTAGTATTAAATGCCCACTGTTTATATTTTAAATTCAGAAACAAGAAAATAATTATCTATTTTTCTCCACCTAGAGATATAATTACTGTTAACTAAAGCTATTTTTATTTCAATCTTTCGTGTATATATTTAATGATACTTAAGACAGCAGTAGAGACCACCTGCATTTAGAGGCGTTACGAGCAGTGAATGACGTCATAGTCACTACTACTCAGCTCTTAAGAATCTGATTGAGAAACAGCATTTGTAAATGGTAGCCTGAGGGCTGTGCACTAGGACATTTCTCTACTTAGACTTTAAAATCCATCTACAGATTGATTAATTCAGACCAGCTCTTTCCCTATGGAATTTCTTTTACTGAAATGTGTTGCGATATTTCAGGTAATAATATTCTTGAGGACAACCCAACTCCTCTGCTTACTAGCTATGTCATCTTGGAATGCTATTGAACGTCTTTGTTCCTCAGATTTCTCATCTTTAAAATGAAGACATTAATAAATAGTACCTGAAAAAAATTTTTTTATTTTTATTTTTATCTCTCTCTTAGGATTATAAGGATTATGTGAGTCATTTAGGTAATGCACTTGGAACCAAGTAAGCTTTTATAAGTGTTAGGGGTTATAACTATTGTTACTTCATTTTTATCTCTTTAACACACCATTCTTTATATGATGCCTGACCCATTGAACAAATTTTTCTCAATCTCATTCTTAAGAATATTAGTGCTGTGTTTGATTAGGTGTCAATATTGTGGTTATTACGACTTGTGTAGCTTTTTTGTGCCACTCTTTTTATGTTGTATCTTAGAATGATTCAATTCAAATTTTTTATCTTTCTTACAGTATGCATTTTGTGTACGATCTTTACCCTTCTTGGTTACCTCTCCCTTGCTTCGTTTTCTTTACTTATTTTTAATTTTATAATATATGATAATCATACATATTTTTGCAAGACACCTTAAATAATTTCTGAAACTTTTCTGGGTTTGTGTATGTGGTGCAAATGTATGTATTTTTATCTGGTTAAGGTAACCTCTATATGCACTTCAGTATCCTGCTTTTGCTGTAACCATTTTAATCTCTGTCAGAAATATTATATATGCATTATAATATAAAATTTCTTTCTTACCAATATTCATATTTTAATAGGTTGCTCACATGTCTTTATATACTAAAAATTTACTGTGTCTAGTTTTCTTTCTGAATGGTATTATACTCTACAACACAGTTTAAATCTAATCTTTTCTAGCCACTCTGCATGCAACTATTTTATGGGGTTATTTTATTGAGGTAATGACTTATCTTAGGGTTTCTCAATGGAATCTAAGAAAAATTAGCTTACACCATTCAAAGGTACTAAGGACATTTAAGGCATATAATTGCTTTAGGTTTCAAATCTATATTTTCTTACACATTCCATGCAGTTACAGTTTTTCTCATTTTTACAGGATGTTTTTATTTTCAGTAGTGTTTCTCTGTTCCAAATTAAAAAAAAATACAAATGTCACAGATTCTTGAGAGATAATATGGCTGTTTTGCAGGGATCTGAATGAAGGTGAGGTGTTGAGGTTAGACAATAGTAGTCCTAAAGGAACTAGGTTTTATGTCCTGTTGTTTTTAAGGTTTTTAAGGAAACGCAGAAGGAGGAAATGGTTCGGACTCTGTGATATCATTGGTGCTATTTTTATTTTCTTAAGTTCAGAGGTTTCAGGGCTAAGGAAAATACGTGCAAAAATGAGAACATTAATCATTCTTGATTTTTATCAGTGTGCTTTTGAAATGTACATATGGAATACACACGCATACATATATACACACACAAACATACATATATGTAATATACAGATACTTTCAAAATTGTGTATGTTTAAAAGTCCGTGTGTGTATATATATGTGTATTTATTTATTTTACCTTTTTCCTTGCTGAATGGGGTGTGTATAAGTGGGAAGAATAAAGAAATGATATATATTTTTAACAATATCATAATATAGTATATGTTAAAACAAATAAAATGTTAAACAATGTTTTCATGGTACTAAAAACTAAATAGTCTGTTAACAGGAGCGCTTGAAAATGCTGTGAGTTCTTATATTTTAAAGAGTAATCTATTACTTGAAATTAATTTTTATCAATGACCCATTCAGACTATGCTGAAAAAGTTCTCCTAATTAGATTTGATTAAGTCCAGGTCCCTGAAGGTTCAATTTTACGTTGGTATCCTTGTACTTTCACGTAATTGAAAACCAATTTCACATAACTGAAAATAACTTCTAAGTATAACTAATATTTTGGAAAGTAGGGCCAAGTATCTCCTTAAGGAAAAACTGGAGTTTTCATCTTATCCCCCAGCCTAGGATCATAATTAGGAAAACCAATGTTACCTTTTGTTAAAAGGAATGCTTTCTCAGGAAGGTTTTTATTTTGCTGCAAAGATATATTAGAAATGAAGAATGGCTCCTTTTATCATGAAAGAGTTTAGGTGATAAAACTGAACTGATCTTGTCTTCTGAGAAATGCCAAGTATTTTCTATTTTTTAACTCTCTGAAGACTGAAAAAAGGAAGAATAATTCAGGTTTGTAGTTGTGGCTGGCATTAACAGTGTTGAGCGCTGTTGATCTGTTAAAGCTTGTGTAGAAATAAATCATCATTTCGTTTCACTCCAGTACATATAAAAGAGTCTCCAACTGCTAGGTTTGAAAAGAAGAGCCCTATGTACTATTGCCTTTCTCATCATCTCTACTAGTAAATGTTTACTTTCTTGATTGATGCAAGTGGCGTGGATATTGTATGAATTAGAAAGATATAAAAGTACTTTGGAATCATGGCCAACTGAAATAGTGCGTTTTCTTGTTGTGCCCCAAACAAAACTAAACCCATTGCCGTCAAGTTGATACCGACTTGTAGAGACCCTATAGAACAGAGTAGAACTGCCCCATTGGGTTTACAAGGGTGTAATCTTTACAGAAGCAGACTGCCACATCTTCCTCCCATGGAGCTGCTGGTATGTTTGTACAGAGAAAGGTAACTCAGAATGTGTTGGTACGAGAATGAGGAATTGTCTCTGTAAATTGAAAGAGAGAGAGAAAAAAAAATTCAGTTGGTGTCAATTGGTAGCCTCAACTCGTTCAAGAGCCCTAGTGGTACAATAGTTAAGTGCTTGACTGCCAACCAAAATGTTGGTGGTTCAAACCTACCCAGTGGCTCTGAGGGAGAAAAGACCTGGTGATTTACTCCCATAAAGATTAGAGCCTAAAAAAACCCATAAGGCGGCTCTGCTCTGTCACATATGCTCTCTGTGAGGCGGAATCGCCTCGACAGTGCCTAACAACAACAGCAGCCTCAACTCCTTAGGAGTCTGAACCTCTTATTCCAGAGTCACATTCCTTATCTCCTTTTACCGGGCCCAAGCAAAAGACTCCAGAGCTGAATTGGGCTAGAATCTCATGTTTTCAGTTTAGAGCTGGGCAGATTTATAGAAAACAAAATATTTTTGAAAATTAGCATCCATCCATTTCTTTTAAAATATGGTATTGGTGGGATGCCCTTGCCAGGCTACCTCCTCTCTGAATACCAATAACCAAAAACCCATTGCTGTCAAACCAAATCCCACTCATAGTGGGAATATGAGTAGAATAGAACTGTCCCATAGAATTTCCAAGGCTACAGTCAAAAGCTGACCACCACATCTTTCTCCCATGGGGCAGCTGGTGTGTTTGAACCGCTGACCTTTCAGTCAGCAGCGAGTGCTTAACCACTGTGCCACCAGGGCTCCTCTGAATACCAATTGGAGTGATTAAAGAAAACAAGGCCTACTCTTCCCTTTCTTTCCTTTATTTTCTTCATCTTTTAATTTATGCTATTTTGTGCATTTTGCATATCCTTATAAGATCTCTTAAGTCCTATTAGAATGAGGAAAGGATATAAACAACTAAAGATAAAGATTCACACTAGCTTAATGTCCCTTTTCTAAGGCAGTGTTTTCCACTAGCGAAGCATATCAGAATCATCTATGGAATTTTTAATAAAAAATTAGGCGGTAAGCCCCACCCCACATCTATTGAATCAGAATCTTCAGGGTGTTAAGGCCCAAGCATATGTATGTTCCAAAAGGGTCTGACCTGTTTCTGGTATCTGATTTAGAATCACTGTGCTAAAGCATGTTTTCTATTTGTTGGTTTGCTTTTGCTTTTATTTCGTATTATGATATCTGATAAAACTCTGTAGTGAATATTTTTCTGGAATGATTATCACCAAGGGTTTTATTTACATTTACCTGTTTTTATACTAACTTTAAAAAGATCTTATATGTATACACTCACACTTTTTTTTTTATACTATGGTTATAAAAATGGCCCATAAACACGTATTTTGGTTTTGTCCTATTCTTGCAAAGTGAACCACTTACTGTTCTATAGCACAGTTACAAGTGCTGGGTCGTTAGCACCATAAACTGTCTCATTTTAGTCTCAGTTTAATCTTGGCTGTTGTGACTCTCATTGGCAGTATAGAATGATTCTGTTCATATAGTTTGCATATAATTTAAGATTCATAGTTAAAGAATTAAAATTATTAAAAGAGTTAAGCCAACTTTTGGTAATGTGCCAAAGTCAGCCTTTTTAAATCTATGGAAACTTACTGAGTTTGAATATTGTTTCTCAAGTGTCCTTATGATTCAAAATAAGCATATCTGTATTTCTTAATTCAGTACTTTTTTTGGTAGTGAGCACTTTGAAATAATTAACCAAAAACCAAACCAAACCCATTGCCGTTGAGTCGATTCCGGCTCATGGCGACCCTATAGAAGACTTTCACTTTTATGTTGGTTACAATACAGATTTGTTGCCATTATGAATAGAGGCAAATTTATAAGTTTTCTGTCTACGTAATACTTGGAGTGGGTATCAGAGAGTTTACAAAGGGTTTTTAAATTCTTG
This sequence comes from Elephas maximus indicus, assembly GCF_024166365.1. Taxonomy (NCBI): domain Eukaryota; kingdom Metazoa; phylum Chordata; class Mammalia; order Proboscidea; family Elephantidae; genus Elephas; species Elephas maximus. The sequence goes on from NC_064832.1 coordinate 39,509,898, forward strand.
GATAAAATTGTCTATAATCATTTTCTTTAATTTCCTAGAAATATAAAATGTATCTGAAATTGTTTGACAGAAAAGAAGCTATCATACTCAACATGAACACATGTAAGAAAAATGTGTCCATATTATATGGCCCCAAATTTTTTTATAGTCAGGAGACTTTTACATTGCTACAACTATCAATGTTGTTGTTGTCGTTAGCTGCTGTGGAGTCACTTCCAACTCAGCGACCCTGTGTGCCATAGAATGGAACGCTGCCTGGTCCTGCGCCATGCTCACAATTGTTATGCTTGAGCCCATTGTTGCAGCCACTGTGTCTATCCATCTCATTGAAGGTCTTCCTCTTCTCCACTGACCCTGTGCTTTTCCAAGCATGATGTCCTTCTCCAGGAACTGATCCCTCCTGATCACAAGTCCAAAGCATGTAAGATGCAGTCTCGCCATCCTTGCTTCTAAGGAGCATTCTGGGTGTACTTCTTCCAAGAAAACTATTAATAGCTTGCTAAAATCAGCTACAGTATTTTAGTGCTAGCCCATTGCATATGTGCTTTACAAATTTTCTTGTTAAGTGCCATGCTATTGTTTCTCAATTCCTGTACCTCATGTGATGACTGCTGTCTTAGTTATCTAGTGCTGCTATAACAGAAACACCACAAGTGGATGGCTTTAACAAACAGAAATTTATGTTTTCACAGTTTAGAAGGCAAGAAGTCCGAGTTCAGAGCGTCAGCTCTAGGGCAAGACTTTCTATATTTGTCAGCTCTGGAGGAAGGTCCTTGCCTCTTCAGTTTCTGCTCTGGTTCATTGGAGATCTCCATCTGTCTTGGCATCTGTTGTACCCTATCTCTCCTCTGCTTGCTTGTTTAATCTCTTTTATATCTCAAAAGAGGTTGTCTCAAGATCTACCCTACACTAATCCTGCCTCATTAACATAACAAAGATAACCCATTCCCAAATGGGATTATAACCACAGGCATAGAGGTTAGGATTTACAACACACACTTTTTGGGGACATAATTCAGTCCATAGCACTGTCCTGCTCAGTTTCCTTCATTATCAAACCTATTTAAAATGATGATTCCCAGCATGGCTTTTCAGGAGAACTCATCAACTGCACATTTTTGTATCGCCTGTCTTCCTCTCCATATGGAAGATCTGTGATTACATTTCTTAAAAAAAAAAAAAAAATTTTTTTTTTTTAAAACATTTCTTAGTCCCTCTTTATTGTTATAATTTTGTCTTCTTTTACGTAATAAAATCACTGCTTCCCTGTTTTGAGCGTTTTTTTTTTTTATATTAACTTTTATTGAGCTTCCAGTGAACGTTTACAAATCAAGTCAGTCTGTCACATATAAGTTAATATACATCTTACTCCTTACTCCCACTTGCTCTCCCCCTAATGAGTCAGCCCTTCCAGTCTCTCCTTTCGTGAAAACTTTGGCATCCTCCAACTCTCTATCCTCCCATCCCCCCTCCAGACAGGAGATGCCAACACAGTCTCAAGTGTCCACCTAATTAGCTCAATCTTCATCAGCATCTCTCTCCCACCCACTGTCCAGTCCCTTTCATGTCTGATGAATTGTCTTCGGGGATGGTTCCCGTCCTGTGCCAACAGAAGGTTTGGGGACCATGACCGCCGGGATTCCTCTAGTCACATCCAGACCATTAAGTATGGTCTTTTTATGAGAATTTAGGGTCTGCATCCCACTGATCTCCTGCTCCCTCAGGGGTCCTCTGCTGTGCTCCCTGTCAGGGCAGTCATCGATTATGGCCGGGCACCAACTAGTTCTTCTGGTCTCAGGATAATGTAGGTCTCTGGTTCATGTGGCCTTTTCTGTCTCTTGGGCTCTTAGTTATTGTGTGACCTTGGTGTTCTTCATTCTCCTTTGCTCCAGGTGGGTTGAGACCAATTGATGCATCTTAGATGGCCGCTTGTTAGCTTTTAAGACCCCAGATGCCACATTTCAAAGTGGGATGCAGAATGTTTTCATAATAGAATTATTTTGCCAATTGACTAGAAGTCCCCTTAAACCATGGTTCCCAAACCCCCGCCCTTGCTCCACTGACCTTTGAAGTATTCATTTTATCCCAGAAACTTCTTTGCTTTTGGTCCAGTCCAGTCCAGTTGAGCTGACCTTCCATGTATTGAGTGTTGTCCTTCCCTTCACCTAAAGCAGTTCTTATCAGCTAATTAATCAGTAAAAAACACTCTCCCTCCCTCCCTCCCTCCCTCCCCCCCTCGTAACCACAAAAGTATGTGTTCTTCTCAGTTTATACTATTTCTCAAGCTCTTATAATAGTGGTCTTATACAATATTTGTCCTTTTGCCTCTGACTCATTTCGCTCAGCATAATGCCTTCCAGGTTCCTCCAGGTTATGAAATGTTTCACAGATTCGTCACTGTTCTTTATCGATGCGTAGTATTCCATTGTGTGAATATACCACAATTTATTTACCCATTCATCCGTTGATGGACACCTTGGTTGCTTCCAGCTTTTTGCTATTGTAAACAGAGCTGCAATAAACATGGGTGTGCATATATCTGTTTGTGTGAAGGCTCTTATTTCTCTAGGGTATATTCCGAGGAGTGGGATTTCTGGGTTGTATGGTAGTTCTATTTCTAACTGTTTAAGATAATGCCAGATAGATTTCCAAAGTGGTTGTACCATTTTACATTCCCACCAGCAGTGTATAAGAGTTCCCATCTCTCCGCATCCTCTCCAACATTTATTATTTTGTGTTTTTTGGATTAATGCCAGCCTTGTTGGAGTGAGATGGAATCTCATCGTAGTTTTAATCTGCATTTCTCTAATGGCTAATGATCGAGAGCATTTTCTCATGTATCTGTTAGCTGCCTGAATATCTTCTTTAGTGAAGTGTGTGTTCATATCCTTTGCCCACTTCTTGATTGGGTTGTTTGTCTTTTTGTGGTTGAGTTTTGACGGAATCATATAGATTTTAGAGATCAGGCGCTGGTCAGAGATGTCATAGCTGAAAATTCTTTCCCAGTCTGTAGGTGGTCTTTTTACTCTTCTGGTGAAGTCTTTATATGAGCATAGGTGTTTGATTTTTAGGAGCTCCCAGTTATCGGGTTTCTCTTCGTCATTTTTGGTAATGTTTTGTATTCTGTTTATGCCTTGTATTAGGGCTCCTAGGGTTGTCCCTATTTTTTCTTCCATGATCTTTATCGTTTTAGTCTTTATGTTTAGGTCTTTGATCCACTTGGAGTTAGTTTTTGTGCATGGTGTGAGGTATGGGTCCTGTTTCATTTTTTGGCAAATGGCTATCCAGTTATGCCAGCACCATTTGATAAAAAGACTATCTTTTCCCCAATTAACTGACATTGGGCCTTTGTCAAATATCAGCTGCTCATACGTGGATGGATTTATATCTGGGTTCTCAATTCTGTTCCATTGGTCTATGTGCCTGTTGTTGACCAGGCTGTTTTGACTACTGTGGCTGTATAATAGCTTCTGAAATCAGGTAGAGTGAGGCCTCCCACTTTCTTCTTCTTTTTCAGCAATGCTTGCTTATCCGAGGCTTCTTTCCCTTCCATATGATTTGTTGATTTGTTTCTCTATCACCTTAAAAAATGACATTGGAATTTGGATCGGAAGTGCATTGTATGTCTAGATGGCTTTTGGTAGAATAGACATTTTTACTATGTTAAGTCTTCCTATCCATGAGCAAGGTATGTTTTTCCACTTAAGTATGTCCTTTTGAATTTCTTGTAGTAGAGCTTTGTAGTTTTCTTTGTGTAGGTCTTTTACATCCTTGGTAAGATTTATTCCTAAGTATTTATCTTCTTGGGGGCTACTGTGAATGGTATTGATTTGGTTATTTCCTCTTTGATGTTCTTTTTGTTGATGTAGAGGAATCCAAGTGATTTTTGTATGTTTATCTTATAACCTGAGACTCTGCCAAACTCTTCTATTAGTTTCAGTAGTTTTCTGGAGGATTCCTTAGGGTTTTCTGTGTATAAGATCATGTCATCTGCAAATGGAGATAATTTTACTTCCTCCTTGCCAATCCGATGCCTTTTATTTCTTTGTCTAGCCTAATTGCCCTGGCTAGGACTTCTAGCACGATGTTGAGTAAGAGCGGTGATAAAGGGCATCCTTGTCTGGTTCTCGTTCTCAAGGGAAATGCTTTCAGGCTCTCTCCATTTAGAATGATGTTGGCTGTTGGCTTTGCATAGATGCCCTTTATTATGTTGAGGAATTTTCCTTCAATTGCTATTTTGGTGACAGTTTTTATCATAAAAGGGTGTTGGACTTTGTCAAATGCCTTTTCTGCATCAATTAATAAGATCATGTGGTTTTTGTCTTTTGTTTTATTTATGTGGTGGATTACATTAATGGTTTTTCTAATATTAAACCAGCCTTGCATACCTGGTATAAATCCCACTTGATCGTGCTGAATTATTTTTTTGATATGTTGTTGAATTCTATTGGCTAGAATTTTGTTGAGGATTTTTGCATCTATGTTCATGAGGGATATAGGTCTGTAATTTTCTTTTTTTGTAATGTCTTTACCTGGTTTTGGTGTCAGGGAGATGGTGGCTTCATAGAATGAGTTGGGTAGTATTCCATCATTTTCTATGCTTTGAAATACCTTCAGTAGTAGTGGTGTTAACTCTTCTCTGAAAGTTTGGTAGAACTCTGCAGTGAAGCCGTCCGGGCCAGGGCTTTTTTTGTTGGGAGTTTTTTGATTACCGTTTCAATCTCTTTTTTTGTTATGGGTCTATTTAGTTGTTCTGCTTCTGAATGTGTTAGTTTAGGTAGGTAGTGTTTTTCCAGGAATTCATCCATTTCGTCTAGGTTTGCAAATTTGTTAGAGTACAATTTTTTGTAATAATCTGATATGATTCTTTTAATTTCGGTTGGGTCTGTTGTGATGTGGCCCTTCTCGTTTCTTATTCGGGTTATTTGTTTCCTTTCCTGAATTTCTTTAGTCAGTCTAGCCAATGGTTTATCAATTTTGTTAATTTTTTCAAAGAACCAGCTTTTGGCTTTGTTAATTCTTTCAGTTGTTTTTCTGTTCTCTAATTCATTTAGTTCAGCTCTAATTTTTATTATTTGTTTTCTTCTGGTGCCTGATGGATTCTTTTGTTGCTCACTTTCTATTTGTTCAAGTTGTAGGGACAGTTCTCTGATTTTGGCTCTTTCTTCTTTTTGTATGTGTGCATTTATCGATATAAATTGACCTCTGAGCACTCCTTTTGCTGTGTCCCAGAGGTTTTGATAGGAAGTGTTTTCATTCTCTGAATTTCCTTATTCCCTCCTTGATGTCTTCTATAACCCAGTCTTTTTTCAGGAGGGTAGTGTTCAGTTTCCAAGTATTTGATTTCTTTTCCCTAGTTTTTCTGTTATTGATTTCTAGTTTTATTGCCTTGTGGTCTGAGAAGATGCTTTGTAATATTTCGATGTTTTGGACTCTGCAAAGGTTTATTTTATGACCTAATATGTGGTCTATTCTAGAGAATGTTCCATGTGCGCTAGAAAAAAAAGTATACTTTGCAGCAGTTGGGTGGAGAGTTCTGTATAAGTCAATGAGGTCAAGTTGGTTGATTGTTGTAATTAGATCTTCCGTGTCTCTATTGAGCTTCTTACTGGATGTCCTGTCCTTCTCCCAAAGTGGTGTGTTGAAGTCTCCTACTATAATTGTGGAGGTGTTTATCTCGCTTTTCAATTCTGTTAAAATTTGATTTATGTATCTTGCAGCCCTGTCATTGAGTGCATAAATATTTAATATGGTTATATCTTCCTGATCAATTGTCCCTTTTATCATTATATAGTGTCTTTGTTTATCCTTTGTGGTGGATTTAAGTCTAAAGTCTATTTTGTCAGAAATTAATATTGCTACTCCTCTTCTTTTTTGCTTATGGTTTGCTTGATATATGTTTTTCCATCCTTTGAGTTTTAGTTTGTTTGTGTCTCTAAGTCTAAGATGTGTCTCTTGTAGGCAGCATATAGACGGATCGTGTTTCTTTATCCAGTCCGAGACTCTCTGTCTCTTTCTTGGTACATTTAGTCCATTTACATTCAGCGTAATTATAGATAAGTGTTTAGTGTTGTCATTTTGATGCCTTTTTATGTGTGTTGTTGACAATTTCATTTTTCCACATACTTTTTTGTGCTGAGACGTTTTTCTTAGTAAATTGTGAGATCCTCATTTTCGTAGTGTTTGACTTTATGTTTGTTGAGTTGTTACGTTTTTCTTGGCTTTTATCTTGAGTTATGGAGTTGTTATACCTCTTTGTGGTTACCTTATTATTTACCCCTATTTTTCTAAGTAAAAACCTAACTTGTATTGTTCTATATCGCCTTGTATCACTCTCCATATGGCAGTTCTATGCCTCCTGTATGTAGTCCCTCTTTTTGATTATTGTGATCTTTTACATATTGACTTCAGTGATTCCCTGTTATGAGCATTTTTTTTTAATTAATCTTAATTTGTTTTTGTGATTTCCGTATATGAGTTGATTTCAGAATGTTCTGTTTTGTGACCTTGTGTTGTGCTGGTATCTGATATTATTGGTTTTCTGACCAAACAATATCCTTTAGTATTTCTTGTAGCTTTGGTTTGGTTTTTGCAAATTCTCTAAACTTGTGTTTATCTGTAAATATCTTAATTTCGCCTTCATATTTGAGAGAGTTTTGCTGGATATATGATCCTTGCCTGGCAGTTTTTCTCCTTCAGTGCTCTGTATATGTCGTCCCATTCCCTTCTTGCCTGCATGGTTTCTGCTGAGTAGTCTGAACTTATTCTTATTGATTCTCCCTTGAAGGAAACCTTTCTTTTCTCCCTGGCTGCTTTTAAAATTTTCTCTTTATCTTTGGTTTTGGCGAGTTTGATGATAATATGTCTTGGTGTTTTTCTTTTTGGATCAATCTTAAATGGGGTTCGATGGGCATCTTGGATAGATATCCTTTTGTCTTTCATGATGTCAGGGAAGTTTTCTGTCAGGAGATCTTCAACTATTTTCTCTGTGTTTTCTGTCCTCCCTCCCTGTTTTGGGACTCCAATCACAGGCAAGTTATCCTTCTTGATAGAGTCCCACATGATTCTTAGGGTTTCTTCTTTTTTTAATTCTTTTATCTGATTTTTTTTCAGGTATGTTGGTGTTAATTCCCTGGTCCTCCAGATGTCCCAGTCTGCATTCTAATTGCTTGAGTCTGCTCCTCTGACTTCCTATTGCATTTTCTAATTCTGTAATTTTATTATTAATCTTTTGGATTTCTACATGCTGTCTCTCTATGGATTCTTGCAAGTTATTAATTTTTCCAGTATGTTCTTGAATAATCTTTTTGAGTTCTTCAACTGTTTTATCAGTGTGTTCCTTGGCTTTTTCTGCACTTTGCCTTACTTCGTTTCTGATGTCTTGAAGCATTCTGTAAATTAGTTTTTTATTTTCTGTATCTGATAATTCCAGGATTGTATCTTCATTTGGGAAAGATTTTGATTCTTTTGTTTGGGGGGTTGGAGAAGCTGTCATGGTCTGCTTCTTTATGTGGTTTGATATGGACTGCTGTCTCCGAGCCATCACTGGGAAACTAGTTTTTCCAGAAAATCCGCTAGAAAAAAATGCAGTCAGATCCCTATCAGAACTGCCTTTGGATTATAACCGCCACCTTGTTCCCTGTAAGGATGAAAGTCTGAGATTTGGGTCATATATGCTTGGCTGTAGCTGGTTCTGTGTTTTTAGTCCAATTAGGGACGGATTTTTGGTCCCTGGGTTTTTTGTGGTTCCTTCTCTTTGGCTGGAAGAGTGGGTTAGGAAAAGACCAAAAGAAAAAAAATAAAAAAAGGGTGGGGGAAAAGCAAAGCCTCCATGGAGCCGGAGCCGTTCTCCCTCTGGCTCAGGAAATTCCAATGTTAATGAAGCTGCCTGTGGAGGGTGGGGGAGGGATCAGAGAGATAGGAGAGTAGCACCTCAGAATATAACCAGAGTTGCTAGTCTTGCTTGGAATGACTATTGTATCTGAGATTCCCGAGGGGCGTGTCGCCTACGTGTGCTGGCTGTGTGGAGATTGCCCCCGGGGGTCTGGCCCACTGAAGCCGCGGTCAGATCCTTTGCTGCCAGTCCCACGCCCAGCGTCAAGGTTCCCCTGCTGGGACGGTGCACTCCCGACTCCAAAATCCATCGCTGCCTCCCGGGGACTTCTCGTCCCGCCAGCCGCGTCACCCCGCTGCCCTCGCAGACTGGCTGGGCCCCCTCCCGAGGTTAGTTCAGGGGAGTGGAGCTGCTCCCCGTGCTTGTGCCGTGACAGCATCCAGTCAAAAGCCCAGCGGCAAGATTCCCTGGCTGGGACGCTGCACTCCCAGCTCCAAGACCAGTCACTGCCTCCCAGGGACTTCTCCCACTGACTGTGTCGCCACGCCGCCCGTGCGGACCAGCTGGGCCCCCTCCCGGGGTGAGTTCAGTGGGGTAGGGCTGCGCCCCTTGTTTGCGCCGTCAGCTGCCCTGGGCCCTGCCCTAAATCGGGCGCCAAGGTTACCTGACTGGGACGCTGGCTCCAGGCTCCGAAAACAATTGCAGCTTCCCCGTATTTGTTCGTTTTCCGTCTCTAAATCTGTGTTTGTTGTTCAGGGTTCGTAGATTGTTATGTATGTGATCAATTCACTTGTTTTTCCGAGTCTTTGTTGCAAGAGGGATCCGGGGTAGCATCTACCTAGTCCGCCATCTTGGCCCCGCCTCCCATTTTTTTTTATCTTGATTTATTTTTGTCATTTTCCTGTCTGCATTGACTTCTGATTGCTCTGCCCAGTGTCCTAGTCTTGGGTTGACACCTGCTACTATTGATTTTCTAACCAAAGAACTCCCTTTAGTATTTCTTGTAGTTTTGCTTCGGTTTTTACGAATTCCCTAAACTTCTTTTTATCTGGGAATGTCCTGATTGCACCTTCATATTCAAGAGACAGTTTTGCTGGTATAAGATTCTTGGCTGGCAATTTTTTTCCTTCAATTTTTTTTATATCAGTCATCCCATGGCCTTCTCGCCTGCATGGTTTCTGCCCAGTAGCCTGAGCTTATTCTTATTGGCTCTCCTTTGTAGGTGACTTTTCATTTATCCCTAGCTGCTCTTAAAATTCTCTCTTTATCTTTGGTTTTGGCAAGTTTGATTATAATACATAGTGGTGAGTTCATTTTAAAATCTACCTTATGTGGAGTTCGATGAGCACCTTAGATAAATATCTTCTTATCTTTCATGATATCAGGGAAGTTTTCTGCCAACACATGTTCAACAATTCTCTCTGTTATCCCTCCCTGTTCTGGTACTCCAATCACTCGTAGGTTATTTCTCTTGATAGAGTCCTACATGATTCTTAAGGTTTCTTCATTTTTTAAAATTCTTTTGTCTGATTTTTCTTCACATATATTGGTGCCAAGTGCTTTATCTTCAAGCTCACAAATTCTGCCTTCCACTTGCTCAATTCTGCTCCTCTGACTTTCTTATTGAGTTGTCTAATTCTGTAATTTTATTGTTAATCTTCTGAATTTCTGATTGCTGTCTGTGGATTTTTCTAGCTTATTAAAGTTTTCGTTATGTTCCTGAATAAACTGTTTAATTTCTTCAATTGTATCATCTGTGTTTTCCTTGGCTTGTTCTGCATATTGCGTTATTTCCTTCCTGATGTCTTGAAGGGTTCTGTATATTAATCTTTTTTGTTCTGCCTCTGGTAATTCCAGGAAGGCACTTTCATTTAGAAGATCCTTGGATTCTTTGTTTTGAGAGCTTGTTGAGGTGATCACTCTGTGTTTGTTTATGTGACTTGATATTGACTGTTGTCTCCAAGCTATCTTTAAGTTATTGTATTAGTTTATTTTATGTTTGTTTACTGTCATAGCTTTTTGCTTTGTTTTGTTTTGATATGCCCAAATGAGTTGCTTGAGTGAGCTAGCTTGATTATTTTCGCCTTTGGAGTTTTGACGTCCTGTCCCCAGTTGGCTAGAGCTGTTGTCAGGTATATCAGTCTAGGAATCCATTCAGTTTTTTTGTATGAATTCAGCACAGGTGTCCAGGTAGCTGATCATCAAGTGTGTGGTACAGGTCCTGTCCTACAGTCTTAGAATGGCAGGGGTGATTGGTGTAGGTAACGGTATCTGGTTGCTGCAGGGGGTCACACTCTGAATAATGCAGGGGACCGAGAATCGTCTCCCATGTGTTTCTGTGGAAAGCATGTCCCTGTTCCCTAAAGCATACAGGTGGGTGGGTTCTGCAGACGGACCATGGGCACCCAAAGGTTTTGGTTGTAAGGACTGGGAGGTACCAGTTAGCCTTGGACCCCTGTCGCGGGTGGCTGAGTGATCTTAGTGGAGCTACCAGTCCTTAGGCCCCTGATATGGGTAGGTGAGGACCTCGTTTAATAGGCAAAGCAATGTCAAACATCAAACACCACCTCTCCACTGCATAGCTGAAACAGTTGTAGTCTGCCAACAAGGGCCTTTTCTCCTGAAATAGGCCCACACAGGTCCATGCTGAGGGGAAAGGTACTCAAAGTCCACGGACAGTTTATCCCTGGACAGGAGCCGCTTCTGTCCTGAGCTCCCCCGGTTAGTGGAGCGGCAAATTACCTTTTTCCCCCATTTGCAAATTTATTCCTTCTCCAAGGCTGGGAGGATGGCTCTAGGCACTCAACAGGGCCTATCTCAGGCCCAGGAAATCAGCTGCTGAAGCCAGCTTGGGAGTGGGGGTGGGGGTGGTATGGTAAAATATACGCCAGTACTTAGCTTTTGCTGAGAGCGCCATTCTTCTCTGGTTCCGGAGGTGTGAGTAGGCTGTGTGGCTGGCTGCTTCTCCCTGAGGAAACTGCGGGCGAGTGCTAGTACCAGCCCACTGCAGCCGCTCCTGGGAATGGTGACTGAGGGCTTCCTACAATTCAGGTCCGTTAACTCCTCTCTGCTTTTGAATGGTCTCTTCCTCCCCCTGCCCCTCGGTTTGTTTTCTAAGCTTGCCTTTGATGTTCAGGGTTCCTAGCTTGTCGTAAATATACTCGTTTCACTTGTTTTTTCGGGTCTTTGTTGTAAGAGGGCTCGCTGGAAGTGTTTGTCTCTTCTGCCATCTTGGCTCCACCTCCTCAACTGCATATTTTTGATAAGCATCTCTGTGCCTCAACTTTGAGATTGTATGGCTCTCATTCTTAAAAAGGGATCGCCATATTTTGGTCCCTGCAGGACTGAAGATGATTGAGTTGAATTCAGTTAAAGTGGAAGTCACTGCCATCATCTGTGTAAATACCAAATGAACATTTTAAAAAGAGGGGGAAATTGCTAAATATAAAGAATGAAAACCAAAACAAAAACTCAGTCTTACTATATTGTGAGGGTGAATAATAAAAAACCTCAAGTGAACAAGAACCTTTCTGAAAATCTTTCTCTGGTAGTTTAGAGAAGATGACTTCCCAGTTGTTGTATGAAATGTTGTGATCAGAGAGAGGTAACTGTATAATGCTAAGTAAGCTGCACTTCTCGTCTTAAGAAATAATTCCAGCATTTTCTTTGGGGGGTGTTGGATTGGCTTCAGGATATGACGGCACGGGATCTCCTACAGCAGAGGTACACGCTCCCGAATGGAGACACTGCCTGGCGGTCCTCACCCCTGGTGAATGCCGCTCTGGAAGGAAAACTCGTCCTCTTGGATGGCATTCACCGTGTCAACGCGGGCACACTCGCTGTACTGCAAAGGTTTGGACGAGTTACCTAAAACACCAGCTTAGGCAGTAGACATGTAACTCTCTCAATCTCTCTTTTTGTTTAAACTGGGTTATGTAGATCCTGAAACTCATAATTTTATATCCAAGTAGAATGATAATTTTTTTTGCTGTTGTAAACACAGTACCGTTAAACTTTGAATAATGAACATTTTGGGAAAAGCCACTGCTAAAGCAAAGTTCTGTGTGAAAGAGCTGAAAATAGAAAAATCTTCACGAGTGATTTTGAAAGACTTTATATATGCTGATTATTGCAACAGGCACACAACTTAAATTTCTACAGTTTGTCAGATTCTCAGCTTCAGTGTTACAACCTCCTTAGGAATCATGGATCTGTATTATTGGTTTATCCTGTTGGAGTCTATTTTTTTTTCTAAGAGAGAGAAAATGTATTTGTTAGGACAAAATGTATAATTGTTGCCTATTTATATTTTATTAAATAGGCTAAAAAAAATCCCACTTTGTGATTGCAAACTCGAACATTTGTATAACTATCATTTTCTTATTTCATTTTAGGTGGGAAAAATCTCCATTTTCCTAACTATGCTAAAAATAATGTTAAGAGAAGAGCCTTCATGGGAAAATATTCCCATCCTGTATTATTTTAGGAGATTAATGGTAGTGATAATTTTTTGTTATGTGTGGTTCTTTAGCTTTGTAGATATTTGCTTTTTGACTTATCTGGAAAGGTCACCTAAGTAGATCAAACCATTTCTCCAACTATTCAAAGTTGTTGTCATTGACAAGATATAGATACCAAGTATGATAGAAGATAACAAATATATTGTGTTAATCCTGATTAGATTTGAGAGCATTTGAAAGTAATCATACGCTTTCAGTGATTTACCATAAATATTCCATACATTTACAATATTTTTATCTCCCAAACTGATAAGTACAGACACGAAACAAAATGACATTTATATGCTCCTGCCCCCAGCTTTTTACTGAGTCTCTCATGCCTGTTTGGCCTAGTAGTAAAGGCAGCAGCTACCATTGAGTACTTAACTCTGTACTGGGCATTGTGCTGAGCCAGTGGTTCTCAGGCTCTCAGCCTCGGAATCACCTTGCTGGGGTGGAGTTTAAAAAATACTGATGCCTGGACTCTACTTCTGTAAATTCTAATGTCGTCGGTCCAGGGTGATGGCTGAGCATTGGCATTTTTGACCACTTCCCAGGAGATTCTAAGGTATAGCCAAGACTGAGAACAATTATATTAAGCACCTGCCTTTTTACATTAGCTGTTTAATTTCCAAAGATCTGTGTTCTTATACTCATTTTATAAAAGACTAAAGTTTAGAGAAAGAGAGTAACTCTCCCTCTTCTCCAGTCAATTAGCTAGTAAGGTGCAGAGCTGGATTTCAACCCAGGCCTGACTGACCTCACTATGTGAGCTCCTAACCTCTAGATTACTCGGTTTCTCTTCAGTGTCAATAGAATGGACATTGTGTGGGGCAATTCTAACGTGGGCATCTTGAGACTTACTGGTTGTAAAATCTGGTATAAAAAACAGCCTTGTTAATTAAGATGTACCTCGTGGTTATCCTAAGTCACTCATTCAAAAACCAAACCACACCCGCTGCCGTTGAGTCGATTCCGACTCATAGCGACCCTACAGGGCAGAGTAGAACTGCCCCATAGTTTCCAAGGAGCACCTGGTGGATTCGAACTGCTGACCTTTATGGTTAGCAGCTATAGCTCTCAACCACTACGCCAGCAGGGTTTCCGGTCACTCATTCAGCTGTTGCTTTTCATCTCCCTCGTCCTCCCCCTTTCCCTTTCTAGCCCCTCCTCCCTCTCTGCTTCCCGTGTTCCTGGCTACTCTCCTCCGGTAAAGAAACCAAGTTTTTGCCGAGTGTGATAACAGCACTAGCCAATTTGGAATCTGAAAATCCCCATCTAACAAAATCGTTAGACTAAAATGTTAACTGATTGATTCTACCTATAAGAACTTCAGCGCTCAGATCTGATTGATTTGTTTCCTGACTTCCCCGTACCTCATTAGGTTAATCCATGATCGAGAGCTGAGTCTCTATGACGGCTCCAGGCTGCTGAGAGAAGACAGGTATACACGTTTAAAGGAGGAGCTGAAACTGTCTGATGCACAGCTGCGGAACAGGTAATCTCAGGCGCGCTACTCGTCTGATTGTTAAGTGTACCTTTTTATTATTTTTCTACACCCAGAGTCAAGTCAAGATAACTTTGAACTGTTTATAATTTGCCATTTCTTAAAACCTGAGATTGCTGTCCAAGATATAGTTCGTACTCTCAGCCTTACTTTTCAATGAATTTCTAAACATTTATAAGAACATTAATTTTAAGATGGTAATCCCTCCTCTGTTGTGCCAGCAATTCAGTTTTGACTCTGAACTTTGTATCGCCTTGGCGAAAAGTGAGCCCACCGTCCTTAGATGTCACCAGCTATTAATGGGGGATGCCACCTGATGCTGGATTACCCTTCGTGGCTTAGTTAAACATTCTTTCCAGAGACATGTCAACCAAATGCAATGCGTGATTGGATCTCGGGTCAGGAAACAAAATGAAAACAGTGATAAAAGACACTTTTGGGACAATTGGAAAAGTTTATGGACAACGTGTATTACATGGTGTTATTGAATTAATTTTCTTAAGTATAATAATGATATTGTGATTATGAAAGAGAATATTCTTGTTCTTAGGAGATGCATGCTAAGGTATTTAAGCGATGAAGTAAAAAGATATCTACAACTTAACTTCCAAATGGTTTAGGAGAAAAATGTATCTGTGTGTATGTGTAACTGTATACAAACACACGCATGCACGCACACACACACACATACACACACTGGGCACAGAGGAGGGTGGGAGAGAGAAAGAGTGAAAAAGAAAATGAGGTAAAATCGTAACAATTGGTAAAAGTGAAGTGAAGGATACATGAGTGGTCATTGTTCTATTCTGAGTTTTCTAAAGGTTTGAAAAATTTCAAAATAAAAAATTTGAGGGGAAATATTCCATTCAACTACATACTGTACTTTCCCTTAGAGGAGTTTTAGCAAATATAAAAATATTTCCTGTCTTATTCCATTTCCATGGATATTCTAACACAATTAAAGATTGGTACCTTGGGGAAGCCCTTGTCACTTAATCTGACCTTATTTAATTGGTGCCTCCCCTCCCCCACTCAGGGGCTTCCTGCCGTATTCAGAACTTTAAAATTCTATAAAAGATAATGAAGCATATTTCATATTGTGTTTATGGTTTAAGCAGTTTTATTTAAACTTTTTCTTGGAATTTTTTTCATAGAGGAGAATAGTTAAATTCCTTAGTGTCCCTTTGTAAGTTATTAAAAAATTCATTTGATTATACAGCTGCTTATGCTTCTGGGGCTTACATTATCAAACTCCTCGAGCTGAGGGAGTGGTCTGGTTGAGTGTGAGGGAGGCAAGTTATAAAGACCTCTCTCATACCTTCAGTTTATAACATTCAGCTTTTATACATTGTTTGCGTGTGAATCACCCATCAGTGAACCATTTATATTTTGGGGGAGATGAATCAAAGCAATTGGGCAATAGCTCCCAGCAAGTCACCCTGTCAGTTTCCCTTAGAACATTGCAAGCATTGTACTTCTAGCCAAATATCCAGGAAATGACAGCCCTCTTCTATGTAAGTACTAAAGTTCTCCCTAATGGTCACAGCCAGTTTTACAAATGAAAACACTTTGAGGAACAGAGTGGCCCTGAGCATCATGTTCAGGGTTTGGTTCAGAGTGGCCGGTAGTACTTCCTTCTCCAAGTTTCCCATCATCATCGTCATTGATTTTTGTCTCTCTCATGAGTACAAACCAGGCTCAGCTCTATCTCCAAAGGTCACTCTGAGTAGGTGGAGAGAGATCATAACAAAGTGTTTTTCCTTCCTTTATTTTTTATTTCTGTTTGAATTTTATCAATGTTACACATGCATGAAATTTTTGGAGGCAGAAGAATACCAGTCCCTTGTCATCTGTTCTCTGACACGCTCCCATTTTCCACTAACCCGGAGGCTACCGCTTTCTATCCTTAGCTGATTCTTTTTTTTTTTAATGAACATTTTATTGTGCTTTAGGTGAAGGTTTACATAGCAGATGAGTTTTCCAGTCAGTGATTCTTAGGCTAATTGTTCTGTGACACTGGTTGCAATCCCTACAATGTGCCAGCACTCTCCCCATTTCCTCCCTGGGTTCCCCGTTTCCATTAGTCCAGTTTCCTTGTCCCTCTCTGCCTTGTCGTCTTTGCTTTTGGGCAAATGTTGACCTTTTGGTGTCATATAATATAGTTGATTGTTCTAAGGAGTACATTCTTCACAGGTTTTATTGTTTATTGTATAGCTCTATTATTTGGCTGAAATGTGGCCTCTATGAGTGTCTTCAGTTTCAAGTTAGAAGGTTGTCTTAGGGCAACAGCCTTGGGGATTCCTCTAGGCTCTTTCAGATAAGTAAGTTTGTAAGTCTGTTTTTTTTTTTTTTTTTGTTACTGTTGTTAATTTGAATTTTGTTCTACATTTTTTACCCATTCTAAATGGGACTTTCTATTGTGATCCTGGTCACAGTGGTCAGCAGTGGTAGCCAGGCACCATCTAGTTCTTCTGGTCTCAGGTTAAACGGGGCTGTGGTTCATTAGTCCTTTGGACTGATTGCTTCCTTGAGTCTTCAGTTTCCTTCATTCTGCTTTGCTCCAGGCGGAAAGAGACCAATAGTTGCTTCTTAGATGGCTACTCCTGAGCTTTTAAGACCCCAGATGCTATTCACCAGGGTAGGATGTAGAACATTGTCTTTGTATACTGTGTTTTGCCAATTGACCTACACGTCCCCTGGAACTATAGTCCTTAGCCTTCGAGTCCAGTAGTTCAATCCCGATGTCTAAGTAGTCTCTATAACTGTGCCAGTTTTGTGCTCTATTATATGTATATGAATATACATGCATTAGCTGATTCCTTTGGTAATTATCTCTATCCCATTAAACAATATGCTTTCATTGCTATTCTTTTATTTTTTAGTATTTGGCATTATTGATTGATTTCTTATTATAGAAAATAAAGATTTAGCTCTCTTTCACCATTTCGCTTCCTACTACCCATACAAACTTGCCATCTCTCATCCTCCCTAAATAGTTATATACAGGTAATCCCTGATTTATGACAGGGTTCCATTCTGATGATTCCATCCTAAGTCAGTTCTGACGTAAGTTAAATACCTCTTTTTTTTTTTTAGTTTTCGTAGGCAGTGTTTTGGATAGTAAATCATAACTTTGAACATCCGAGTGAACATCTAAGAATGATAATATCAGCAAATTATGTACTGCAACGTTGTATGTAGTAGATATTACTAATGATAAGATGTAGGAAAAAAAAGGATGAAGGTTATAAGTGTGATTTGTCATAACTTGAATATATCCTAAGTTGGGGACTACCTGTAATAGTTTTGCCTGGAGCTCTATTCAATATTTATATTATTATGAGAATATAAGGACTCTCCATAGCCCAGCCATTTAGTATAGTTTAATCCTTATTCCCTTTCTTTCATAATGTTTTGTTTTTCCTAAAGTTAATAATTGCCTACATATGAAAAGAGACAGATATGTAAATAAATAATTATGATGCAGTTTCTAAATGTTAGAATAAAAACCAAAAAACCCATTGCTGTCAAGTCGATTCCAATTCACGACCACTTCATGTTGTTACAGAGTAGAAATGAACTCTGGGGTTTTATTGGCTATAATCTTTATGGAAGCAGATTACCAGGCCTTTCTTTCATGGTGCTGCTGTGTAGGTTCGAATTGCCAACCTTTTGGTTAGTAACCGAGCACTAACCATTTGCACTGCCCAAGGACAAATGTTAGAACAGAGGCGTGTAAAAGGTGCTATGGGAACGTAGAGGAGGAGACGACTATCTTCTGTGTATTTATCACTTTTTCACCCTAAGTGCTTCACTTGTGTAACTTTCCTCTCATCACATTCGGGCACATCATATATTCTGTCAATTCCACCCTTTTCCATGGTGTCTTCTGAGAAGACCTGATCTAAACTGATTGCTCTTTATACCTATAGCTCATGTGTTGTCCTGTAGTTCTCCCTCCACTCCCTACTCCCTCATTCCCACTGGTCTCTCTTTCTGCAACTTTCATTATTTAGATGTTGAACCTCCTGTGCTGAACCTGTAATTTCTTCTTCTTTCCTCTGTTATGTTTTGTCAGTATATTGGGACTTCATTGACTTTTCAGAGATGAGTTCTAATAATTGATTCTCCTATCTTGTCTAAAACATTTCTGCTAATTGAAAGCCCAGTTCTTTCCTAATCACTGTTGTTCTTTTTCACCTGAGAAACACACTATTTTCTTATGATCATAAACAGTTTTTTTCTCTTTTTTTGTTGTTAAACATCATGTTATAGAATTCACTTCGTTCTGATGATATAGATTATCGTTACATTTCTTTATCTTTTCCTGGTTAATCTTTATTTAGTTTTATAACCCATTTTTCTCTTTCTAAGGGTAAGTATGTTTTCTTTCAGGTCATAAAACAGGTTGTAATAGGTTAGGTTTGTCTTTTGGCCCTGTCAAAACCCAGTTATTTCTGTTTTGAATTTTTTGTTGATACCCTGTGTTTTCATTAATGGAAGCATGCTGAATCATTGAGTGTGTGTGAATTTTTATTAGATAGTATGTGTATTTTGTTTTTCTTGCCCCCTTTCATAAGCCTACCCTCAGAGTCCAATGGGGCAATACCTTGTCCCACTAATTCGAACCCTGAAAATCACAGAGTTCTACCAGAGTCCACTGGGTCATGTGTTTCCACATAAAAGTCTTCTGTTTTTCCTACCAAAAATGCACATGCCTCATACGGTACCCTATTTAAAAAAAAAAAAAAAACCAAACCCATTGCCATCGAGTCAATTCTGACTCATGGTGATCCTACAGGACAGAGTAGAACTGCTCCACTGTGTTTACAAGGAGCACGTGGCGCATTCAAACAGCTGACCTTTTGGTTAGCAGCCGTAGCACTTAACCACTACACCACCAGGGTTTCCACAGTACCCTATAGAAACAATAATTTGTGGCACATGCTTGTTTTTTTTTTTTTTTTTTTAACATTTATGCTGCCTTGCAGCAGCATGCATTGTCATTGGGAAAGTGGCTTCCCACAAAACCTGAGAGCTACAAAAACTGGGAGGGAAACCATCTCTCCCACAGATCCTGAAAGGGTTGAGTCAGTTGGAAGTATTCCTTTCATGGCTGTGTTTATTGGCTAAAGAGCTGGCAGCTTGTCTAAAAAGATATAAGAGCATAAAAAGCAGGAAATTTATACTCATTGAAGAACTTAATTTATGAATTGTTCTTGTAAGTAATATAACTCATTATCTAGCATGGGTCGATCCTACATTATGTCCATATCCAATATGTCACTGGTGGCATTAGCTTTTGGTTATAAATTAGAATCTCATGACCCATATTTTCTCTCTCTTCATCTCTATACCTAATCACAGAACTGAGATTCAGAGTAATTATTTTTTCTGTTAGTCTTCATCAAACTCAGCTATAAATGCCTTTTTTCCTCCTGGGATAGGTTAAAAAGGTCAAAGGTAGAATGACAGGGAAGCCTTTTTTTTAGGAGGGGCCTTAGGGGAGAGGTGGAGGGGAAAGGACTTAACAGAGGAGTGTATATTGGTTGCACCTACCTAGCAGAAAGACCAGCTTCTATAAAACCCTGTTGCCTTCGAGTCATTTCCGACTCACAGCAACCCCATAGGACAGAGTAGAACTGCCCCGTATGGTTTCCAAGGAGCAACTGGTAGATTCAAACTCCCAAATTTAGTCTTGCACAAATCAACAAATTTCCTGCCTCTAGGGGATCAAGATTTCAAGACCAGGTTCTGCTTATCTGCAGAGTAATACATCCTGAGAGTTGACTTTAAAACTCTTGTTCCAACTGCGGTGATTAGATGCTTTGATTAAACTCAGATATGATAATGATAATCCATAGAGTTAGTTACTTAGGCAGTGTATTAATCTCCTAGGGGTGCCATAACAAAATTTCACAAACTGGGTAACTTATAAGAAGATAAATTTATTGCCTCACAGCTCTGGAGGCTAGAAGTCTGAAATCAGAGTGTTGGCATGATCGTGTCCTCCCAAAGTCTCTAGGGGAAGATCCTTTCTTGTCTCTCCCAGCTTCTGGTAGCTCCAGGTGTTCACTGGCTTGTAGATGCATCTTCACATGGCCATCTTTCCTCTGTCTGTCTCTCATGTGACTTCCCTCACTTCTAGGGACAACACTCAGGTTGGATTAGGACCTAGCCTACTCCAGTATGATTTCATGTTAACTGATAACATCTTCAGAGAGCTTATTTTCAAACAGGGTCACTGCGTTAATAATAACTGACACAAGGCCAATCCCCAAAATGTAAAGATAATTTCCACCCCTGCTTTCCCACTTCTCCATCTCTGACAACAGCCACACATGTGGTATTTTCTCTCTCTCTAACCCTAACCACCCACAGTTAGGTCTTTACAAAATGACTGCCTGCACAGCCTTCTTCTGTCTACCAGCCACCCAAGGCTGCGGTCTTCACAAGTTAGAACTCGTTTTAATCAACTGCCAAATAGGCAGATGCCAACTCCTGCTGGCCCTCACTGTCCCGGATGGGTACGATAATTCGCTAGAATGACTCATAGAACTCATGGAAAGGGGTATACTCAATATAACCTTCATAATATAACCACAAAGGATATATACAGATGCACAGGCAGGGTCTGGGAGAAGTTTTTCTGCAGGGAGCTTCATGTCCTCAGAGATGTGCCACTCCTCCCTCATGCATCATCAATCCACAAGCTCAAAAGGAAGTTCCAAGGTCCACAGTCCTTTTTAATAGTTATGGGAGCCTCAACTGTATATGTGTGACTGGGGCGTTAATGCATAGTCAATGATTGATTGAATCCTTGAAGATGTATTACTGACTCTATTACACCCTCTCCCCTTTTCCTGAAGTTAGTTCTCCAGTTTCGGTCCTTGGGCTCCTACCTCATTTGCACAGGGTTAAGAGTTGCCTTGCTGTTTTAGAAACCAATGACACCTTCAATTGCTGGGGAATTCCAAGAGCTATTTTCAGAAACCAGAGACAAAAGGCCAAATTAGTCATGTTCACAGTCACAGTCACCTGTACCCTTGGCTAGGACTTCTGTTCATATTTTGGGGGACACAATTCAATGCCTAACAGGCATTGACTCTCAAAGGTGACAACACTTGAAGGACTTGAAAATCTGGTTTCCTGTACCTCATTTTAGGACTCTCTGGGGCCACAGAATAGCACCCAGGTGATTCTTATCTATACACTGATGATTGGGTATGACTGATTTGGAGAGTCTGCATGTTTATTATTGATCATCAGTATTAATTCATTTTTTCCTTCATGTTAAGTGTTTGTTGAGTGCCAGCCCGAAGATGGCATAGACCCTGCCTTCTGTGGCTTACTGCATGTGAAGAGATGCAGATATGTCCATAAATAATTACAACACATACTGTTGTTAGTTGGTATTTCCAAAAAAAAAAACCAAACCCATTGCCATTGAGTCTAACTCATATCATAGCGACCCTGTAGGACAGAGTAGAACTGCCCCGTAGAGTTTCCAAGGAGCGCCTGGTGGATTTGAACTGCCGACCTTTTGGTTAGGAGCGGTAGCTCTTAACTGCTATGCCACCAGGGTTTCCCAGTTTCTGTTTAGTCTTTTCCAGTTTATGCAGATCCCATGTGTGCAGAGAACAGCTTCATCACGTTTCCTTTTGGAAGCAGATAGTCAGGGCTGTCTTCTAAGGCACCTCTGGGTGGGGTTGAACTGCTGACTTTTTGGCTAGTAGCTGAGCACTTAAACATTTGCATTACCCAGGGACTCAGTGCTGTAGGAATGCAGAGGAGAAAGTGACTATTAATTGTGCCTTGAAAGGTTAGGAAAGGCCTCAGGATACTTTTGGCATCTTCCAGAGTTTTCTCCTTAGCCTTTTCTTGTCCTTTGCAGTATCAGTCACTCTTGTGTCTTTACCTTTCATCTGTACACTCCCTATTCCTTAAAAGCTCTTTCCAGCTTAGTTTTCTATCTAAACTCCAAATGACTGCTAGATGTCTCTCTCTAGGTGCCGCAGAGAAGCTTGGAGCTCATTTCACCAAACCTGCTGTTCCTCTCCAGCTCCTACGCTGAGTGACTAGAACCACTTACTCTCCACTCACCTATACTAGAAGTTTAAGATGTCTAATCCACAAATTTTATCACGTTCCTTTACTGTTTACATCTTTCCGGTGCTTCCATTGCCTGCAGGGCTCAGGGCCAACAACTGCGCATGCCTGCCTTTCCACCCTCACCTTTCACCTCTCGGAACGAGCAAGCAGACTTCTAGTATTTTTTCAAGCGCCATCTCCTCTGTGAAGCCTTCTCTGGCATCCCACCAGCCCTTCCCAAGCCCAGGGCAGATTTAAAAGCTTCTTTTTCTCTAGACCTAGTCTGGCAGATTTAGATACCTGCTTTTGGGTAGGAATGGTTTTTATGTTTATGTTTGGCAGGACTCTTTTCTTTACAAGTAACAGAAAACCAATTCAAATTGTTGTAAAAAAGAATTTATTGGTGTTGCATATATTCAAAGGAAGGACACGGATGCACTTGGGCCTGGAGCCTATGACTTGAATGTTGTCAATACTCTGCCTAGCTTCTCTACTTTCTCTCTTTGTGTCCAATATCACAATACTTGGCACAGACTAGACCACTTAGTAAATGTTATTGAATGAATGAATAAATGCTAATCTAGAACAAATTCTGGGAAACTCAAGGTAAAGATAATGTTATTAATCCAGTTTTAGGTGACCTTCTGAGCTAGCACCCTGGTGGTGTAGTGGTTAAGTGCTATAGCTGCTAACCAAAAAAGTCAGAAGTTCAAAGCCACCAGGCACTCCTTGGAAATTATGCGGGCAGTTTTACTCTGTCCTGTGGGGTTGCTATGAGTTGGATCAACTTGACAGCAACAGGTTTTTTGCTTTTCTGAGCTAGCAGTGTTTTCTTTTATGAACCTACCAATTAGGAATACTTTGATGCCAGTCCAACTGGTTATCTACCTTTTACTGACAAACCTGATAGCATAAAGTTCTCATAACTAATAGCTGCTAGCAGTGGGCTATCAATCCTTCCAACTTCTTAGTGTGAAACTCAGTTTCTAAGCAATTACATTTGACTCCTTGCCAACCTTCACTGTATACTAATTCTTTGCTAAGCTCATTACCTTGATTGTTTCCAGAGGGCTCTGTGGGCTTTCATATACTTTGCAAGTTATCACATGCCTAACATACCCTTAGAAATGGTTTCAGAAATGTTAGCTTAAGAAACATTAGAGACTTTCTTTCTAGTGTTACAAAGCACCAGGAATACCATGGAGTTGGTGGTTAGAAATAGCATGGTGGCCATACACACCAGACACCATGCCTACATTTCTCACAGGAAATAAGGACCAAAATAGAACTACTTCCTTTGATGAGAAAAACTTCTTTGGGGAAAGGGGGATAGACTGCTAAATGTGTCCCTTCCTGCCGTTGGTCAGAGGATAGATGAGGAAGTGAGAGTTTCTGTGAGTTACCAGTGGTTTATTTTGTCAAGTAAGTGCTTCTGGTTATCTCGGGGAAGCGATGAAGATTAGTGGCCTACTCTTAATTATAATTATATATCTCGAAGTGTTTTTTCCTTTTCATTGAATATTATATTTCTATTAGTTGCTATAGATCACTGAAAACAGTTTGTGTATAATTTCTCAGTCTTTGCTCATCAGTAGTGAACCATAACTGGACATTTGGATACCGTTCTTGGTCAGATTCTCTGGATCGTATTTACTCTTATTTTACCCATGTTTGGAGACAATTAGGATCTGAGTGTTCTCTCCTAACCCCCCCGAAACCTAAGTGTTTCTTTGCTAGCAAATTAGGCCGTGTAAGTTTTTCACAAAACTCAAGATAGATCCAGAATTTTACTCCCATATCTTTGTGTTCAATTCTCATAACAAAGAGCCTTGAGTAATTTGCAGTTTTCAAAAAGGAATTTAATGGTGTTGCATATATTCAAAGGAAGGGCAAGGATACAGTTGGGCCTCAGGAATAACTGCAGCCTGTGACTTGAATGTTGTCAGAACTCTGTCTTGCTAAGAGTAATTACGAGAACGTTTTTATGGTCAAGGTGCTGTTTTAAACTCTGTGCCCCTGAAGGATGTAATTACACTGTGTGTGTGTGTGTTGGATTTGTCTTTTTGATACAGGGAATACACCTCCTCTCATAAATTCATTTAACACACATTTAGACTAATAGCTCTACTTAAAGGTGGGAGACCATTCTTTTCAGTTCTTATCACTTCCTTTGTTTCATCCCTACCACGAAAGGCCTTCAAAAAGTTTCTTGCAGTGATGGTTATACCAGGGGGTATAACCACACAGTTATGCTTGTGTGGTAGAAAGATGAATAAAGAAGTGTCCATGCAGTTTTTTATATTGCATGGAAAAAAGGGGGAAATATGGGCTGTGCACAGAGCTGTGTAACCTCTAGGTTCTGAATTGGAATATTAATATTGTAGTATGGAAGGTTAAGTGTAAAATCCTGTGCCAGTTCATGGTTGATGTCTTTGGAGAAACCTTCTATATCATTCTTTCGAGTTCCTTAATATACAAATTCAACAAAAATGTACCTTAGAGTTTATTAAGGTCTTTCTTTTTCTAATAGCTTTGTTGAAGTTTAATTGACATACAATAAACTGTACATATGTAAAGTGTACCATTGGATAACTTTTGACATTTGTATACACCTGGGAAACTATCACCGTAATCAAGGTAATGAACACATCTATAACTCCTAAAACTCCCCAGGGACCCCTTCGTATGGGACCCCTTCCCCTGCCCATTTGCACCCTTCTCTGCTTTCCACAGGAAACCATTGACTGGCTTCTGGTCAGTATAGCTAGCTTTATTTTCTAGTTTTGTATAAATGGGATCATACAGTAGATATGCTTTTTTGTCAGCATAATTATTTTGGGATTCATCCATGTAGTTGCGTCTATCAATAGTACATTCCTTTGTGTTGCCGAGAAGCGTTAGAAAATACTTGACTCTCTAAACACACTTATTCCCACAAAAAAATGATTGACCCTGATATTTTTATCTTTTAAATCTTTTTTAACCTTTAGAAGTCTTTTTCTTTGCTTTTTAAATCTTTGGAGGTGTATTTAGGAAATAATATCTATTTATCAGAAGTTAAGCCGTTTCTTTAGTTTCACTTGAGCGTGTTTTGGTTGTTATTAAATTCTAGTAAAATTAAAGTTAACCTTGGTTTTTAGTGTCAGCGGATGCTTATTTCCTAATTCTCAATTATTTACCAGTCCGTCAGCCTTTATATTGCCCGCTTTCTATGTCTCATCCCTCCAGAGTACCTGGTAGACCCTCAGGACTACTCTGCTCTCTAAGACTTAGGGAATCTTTCCATGTGACCTATTTATATGTAAGGAAGCATTTGGAGAGAACCTGGCAAACACAAAGGTCCTTCTCATCATTTTATTCAATAGCTTGGTGACTATTCTGAAGTCACTGTACACTTTTCTGTCCAACTCATCAGAAACTGTCCTTTAAATTTGGCCAGCTAACTCAGATAACCTGCTAGAGGTAGTATCTAGAAACAAGCCACAGACCATGTATGTCCTAGGCAATGATCTTCACCTTATTTAAATTCAAACTACCTAGCTCACTCTCATGGTAATTGCTCTTCTCTTGGTAGCAGCACAGCTGTAGGACCAGCTTCTTGATCCTTTGGTTTAAGGATTAAATTGGACTCTCCCTTTGACTTGTCTGTTGGATTTTGGCTTTATTTTCTGATTTGGTTCCTGTCACTATCTTGAGTGAGAAACTAATCTGTAGCTTAAATCTGTGTAGTCAAACCAGGCCCCGTCTCTCCCACCTTCTTCTGTCCCAACTACCCAACTAGAAGAGGAGGATCAGGAATGAACCCATCAACATCTGGTACTGAGTCATGAAACGGAGATTTCTGATTATAGCAAACGACTTGGCAGAGTGGAAATCGAATAAGTACCTCCTTTAGATTTCAGATCACAGGGTTTTCTGTGCCCAGTTTCTGGTATGTGACTGTTTAATAGCTAGAAATTCTGAGGGACTGTGCTAACCTCAGGACTTGGCAGGTACTGGCACTGTTGTTATCCTCCCCTCTTTTCCTAGAACAACTTCTTTGGACCCATTACTTCCTATGTCCTGCTTGGACATCTATAAATAAGCCCCTTTTTTTATACCTAGAGAAATGAAATCGTATCTGGTAGCTTTTGCCGATTCATTCAGGATTTTTGTATGACCATTTCTAAAAAGTGCTTTCTCTAGCCTGTAAATTATGGTGTGGGCCTCTGAAATTACGGACTATGCAGTCAGGGACTAGGTGGATCTACCTACCTGTTATACTTATGGGACTTTTTCTCTTCTGAAATCTTCAGGGTATTTGTCTGATTCCACACATGTTCTACCTCCTGGTATTCTATCTACCAGATCACTTAATAGGTAACGATACAGATAGTCCATTTCTGATCTTTTTAAATTAAAATTTTAAATTTAGTTTATATTAAAATTTGTTCAGTTCAATATTAAATATTTAATTAAATTAAGATTTGTTATAGTTAAAACCATTTGGCAACTGTTCAGTTATTTGTCTATATGTTTGTTTTTCTGAAGATCTTGGCAAGTGTTTAAGTTTTGTCCCTCTTCTCTTAGCAAAGACTAAAAAAAAACCTGTTGCCATCGAGTCGATTCCAGCTTATAGTGACCCTATAGAATAGAGTAGAACTGCTCTGTAGGGTTTCCAAGGAGCAGCTCGTGGATTTGAACTGCTGACCTGTTGGCTAGCAGCTGAGCTCTTAACCACTGCACCACCAGAACTCTAGCAAGGACTGTATTATCCTCTAAAAACATATTTCTTCTAGTATTTGAGTAGAAGTGATAAAAACTGACAGTATCACCCACATGACTAGATTGGGAACTAAGGGTGTCCTAATCCCTCGTCCAAAACCAGCTCAAGTCATTTCACAAACCATAGGAAGTCTTGTCTTATTCTTCTATGTGTCCTAGAATATTCGCATGCTTCCTCTCCTCTGCATCCGTAGGAGAGATTTCTAAAAGAGATCATTTAAAAATCATAACATTTCATATAAAAATGACAAAAGAGTTAATTATATAAAAGTTCAATTCTTTTTACCTTTTTAAGACTTTAAATATTCTTATTGCCAATGTGCATTTTAAATTTAATCTAACTGCTTATGCTGCTCAATTTTCCTATCTTATAAAAAGCCTCCTCACCCTAAATCATCCTTCTTGGTTTTTCTGTATTTGATATATACAATGAATTCCTTGCAAGGCAGGAGATTTCGAGTGGATGTTTGAATAAAGAAGGGGCTCCATGTAATGAATACGAACTGGAAGAGATTTTATTTCAAAGGGCTATGGAGAAAATGTATTGTAGGTACAGCATACCAAATAAGCAGTGGTTTGTGCTAGGGATGGAGCTTCATCAGGGAATATGGTATAACATATATTAGCAGTGGGTGGTTCTTTTTTTTGTTTTACTCTTAGGTCTTAGAATGCTCTGATTTTTTTTCAAAGCTCATTCTTTGAATAATTGCTTTGACTATATTGAAAGTATGGTAATACAACATATCCTTGCCTAGGCTTTTGCTGCCATGACTCAATTTCTAATGTGAAAGATTGTTTTCTGATTTTTTTCTCTTACAGATCCATTTTTCCTATCCACCCATCCTTCAGGATCATTGCCTTGGCAGAGCCCCCTGTTATTGGAAGTACTACACAGCAGTGGCTGGGACCAGAATTCTTAACCATGTTCTTTTTCCATTACATGAAACCGCTTGTCAAAAGTGAAGAAATGCAAGTGATTAAGGAAATGGTAAGAGTGAGGCCAGCTCCAGCCTATCATCTTGAGCTGTTTTCTTTTTAAGGCACTTTGTCATATGCTGAGGCAGAGTTGGGAATTTCTGGATCTTTCTCTCTGTTATTTCCCAGTTTCCTTGTATAATGGGGTAAACCAAACCCTTTGCTATCGAGTCTATTCCAACTTGTGTGGACCCTCTAGGACAGAGTAGAACTGCCACATAGAATTTCCAAGGAGCGCCTGGTAGATTTGAACTGCTGACCTTTTGGTTAGCAGCCATAGCTCTTAACCACTGCGCCACCAGAGTTTCCAGTGGGGTAAGGTAGTGGTTCTCAAACTTTTATCATTTTTCAGAATCATCTGGAGAACTTGGTAAAACACAGATTGCCAAGCCCCATCTCCACAGTTTTTGAGTCAGTAGGTCCAGGGGAATTCATGATAATTTGCATTTCTAACAAGTTCTCAGGTTATGCTGGTGCTCCCGGTCTGGGACCACATTTTGAGAACCACTGATGTAGACCTTCTCTCCTTTTTCCTCATGTGGACACAGTTTTGGAATTTCTTTTCATTATATATTCAGCCATAATAACTAAGGTACTGCTGTAAACGGAAGCCAGATGTATTTTAAATCCTTAGATTTTATAGAAAGTACTAAGTAGTCCTGGCCCCCTTGGGACTATGCTATATCCTATATTACCTGATTAGTTGTCTGGTGGTTTGTAGTGATGCTGTAATTTATTATTTCAATGCCTGCCTTAACCACACATTGTGTTTGGCATTTTTAGAGTTCTGGATCTGTGCCGTTCAGTGCAATAGCTACTAAACAAACAAACAAACAAACAAACCAAACCCAACCCACTGCCATTCGAGTCAATTCTGACTCATAACAACCCTTAGAGGGCAGAGCAGAACTGCCCCGTAGGGTTTCCAAGGCAGTAATCTTTATGGAAGCAGACTGCCACATCTTTCTCCAGCGGAGCAGCTGGTGGTTTCAAACCACCGAAGTTTTGATTAGCAGCCGAACGTTTTAAATGCTGCTTCACCAGGCTCCTTGCAATAGCCACTGGCCACATTAAATAAAATTAAAAATTCGGTTTCTCAGTCGCATTTCAAGTGCTCAGTAGTCACGTGGGGGCTTGTGACTGCCATATTGAACAGTGTAGATACAGAACATTGCCATCATCACAGAAAGTTCTATTGGACCCTGCTGTTCTGGATCACTAATAATTAACATTTTACATAACCGTACTTTTAACCGCTTTGAAATACCTGAATGAACTGATTAATCTTAGGGCTCATTATAAGCGTGGTTGTGGATAAGAACCTGTAGGATTTAGAGTAAAACAACTTGGCTCTAAATGCCAAATCCACTGCTTGACTTCTAGATCTTGGATAAATTATTTAACCATAGTTTCTTCAACTGAAAACCGGGATCATAATAACACTTCTTAATCACAGGATTGCTTTAATTAACAAATGAGGTAATGTATGTACTAAGTAGGGCTTCGAATTAAAAAAAAAAAAAAAAAGTTACACTCGTTTAAATGACCAGAGAAGGCCTGAGCAGTATACTTTTGAAATGGTCACATTATACTAGTCACTTCTCTAATATCTCTTTATGATCTTTTTAAATTAAAAATTTTAATCTATACTTTATATTAAAATTTCTTCTGGTTTAATTAAATGAAACATTTAATTGCATTAAGATTTGTTATACTTAAAAACAATCAGTGTATGCTATATGGGCAGCTGTTCTTCAGAGCTCATTGATACGTTGGTCGTGCCACTCGAGTATTTTAAAAGGCTGTGAAAAAGGACAGCTTGAGTATCTGTTATTTCTACAAGAGTGTCTTATGTCACTTAGTGGACATATATGTAAGATTTCTATGAAATAAAGGAGTTTGAATTTCACAAGAAAACGCCAAATTTAGAGTTTTAAAATTCATGCTGAAGTTTTTTATGAATATATTACATGCCAGTTTTTAATTGAGTTAAAGGACCCTTTTTGTGTTATCCTGATAATGGAGTTATAACACAGAGAAGAGTGGCTTTGTTTAAATTTCCTGATTCTTAATGAGAAAGCAAAAAATAGATGTGTGGTTGCATATGTACATATGTATGTATATAGGTAGGTATATGTGTACGTATATGTGTGCATGTATAGCTATGTGTGTGCATACATATACACATGTATGTGTGTACATGCATATATATATTTGTATATATAACAAAGCACATAAGGGGCACAGCTACAAATACTTCTTAGACATTACCATACACCTCACAGGAGTGGTTTACTGGGTTTGAATACCTAGGTCCATAGTCTAATGACATGACTTGGTCAGTTGGCGTAAAGTCTGTTCTGCATCCTAGTTTGGTGAGCAGTGTCTGGGATCTTAAAAGCTTGTGAGTGGCCATCTAATATACATCTATTGGTCTCTACTCTTCTGGAACAAAAGAGACAGAAGGAAACCAAAGACTCAGAGGAGAAACTACTCTGTAGGACTAATGGTCTACAAGAACCACAGTCTCACCTACTTGGAGACCAAAAGTACTAGATGGTACCCGGCTACCACTACCAACCATTCTGGCCAGGGCCACAATGGATGGATCCTGATACAATGGGAGAAGAATATAAAACAGAAATCAAATTCTTAAAAATTCAGACTTACTGGACTGGTTGAGACTAGAGGACCCCCCAAGACTTCACCCTGAGATACCCTTTAAACTTTGAACTGAAACTACTACCAGAGGTCGCCTATCAGCTAAATAACAGATTGGCTCATAAAATAAAGAATATCATCCATGAGTACTGTGCTTCTTTAAAAAATCTTTCATATGGGATGAAATGGTCAATATTTACTATAAAGCAATGATGAGACAGTAAGGGGAGGGGCAGGGAAGCTACAGCACTAGCTATGGAACAAATAGAAGTAAAGATAATGTTGACACATTGTGAAAAGTATAACCATGTTACTTAACAATTTGTATAACCCACTGCCATCGAGTCAATTCTGACTCATAGCGACCCTATAGGACAGAGTAGAACTGCCCGATAGAGTTTCCAAGAAGCGCCTGGCGAATTCGAACTGCTGACTCTTGGTTAGCAGCCGTAGCACTTACCCACTATGCCACAAGGGTTTCCAACAATTTGTATAGAAATTGTTAAATGGGAACCTAATTTGCTGTGTAAACTTTTACCGAAAGCACACAGACACACACAGAGAGAGAGAGAGAGAGAGAGAGAGAGAAAGAAAGCAGTGGCAGAAATCCTTCCTGAGAGTTGAGTAAGCAACTTTATTCATGAGGTAAATGTGTTACCTACACTCTAGGATTTTCTAAAAATTTAATTCTAATATTGTTTGCTTAGTAGCCATAATTTCTGACAGATGGATCAAATATTTCAATTTATTCTTTTTGGTTTTCCTTAATTCCATCATAAAATAGGTCCCAAATATACCTCAGGAAGCTTTGGACAAATTACTATCGTTTACACACAAACTTAGGGAGACACAGGACCCAACGGTAAGTCTGAGTTTTTTTTCTTATAGTATATTCTATTGTTGACATGCTATTACTTTAAAATCTCTTCTTTAAGCTGATATTTTTATCCCTTATCCTATGCCTTCTGCTATGGATATGTTTTAATCTTTTAATGATTTTCCTATTTTCTCTAGCTCCTCATGGCCGATGTCATGGAAACAGCTCTTTGCTCTAGAAAAGTGCTTGGTGTTCTGCTCTGTTCCCCCATCTCCTATACTGAGCACTGTCATCTATATTCACAGGTTCAACTACCACCTATAAGTTAATGCCCACATTTTTATCTTCAGCTCATGACTTCTCTTTTTTGATTGATGATCTATTTCTAACTGTATTTTCATTCCAGAGTGACATATTAGAAAGATCAAGGGCTATCACTGCCTAACTCTGAGTCTCAGTTATTTTTTATTCTGTTAAATGGCAACAGTGCCATCTACTTCATAAGGAGGTTTCAGTGATTAAAAGTGAAAATGTTTAAGCCATTATTTTTTTTCATGATTTTTTTTAAGTAATGGCTTGAATTATGCGGAGTGAAATAAGTCAATCACAAAAGGACGAATATTGTATGATCTCACTTATAAGAATAGGCAGATGTATAGAGATCAAAGTTTATTAGTGATTTCCAGGGGGAGGGGGGAGGGGGAGCCATTGTTTGGGAACAGTGAGTTTCTGTTTATGGTGTTTATTATGGGTGATGATTGCACAGCATAATTAATGTAATTATTATCACCAAATTGTACACCTGAAAAATGGTGAATTGGCAAATGTTGTTTTATATATATATTTACAACAATAAAAATTAATGTATCTGGAAAAAAAGAAAATGTACAATGTAAAGACCTTTCCCCTTACTAAAAACCCAGCAACCCTAGTGCCCTCGAGTCGATTCCAACTCTTAGCGACCCTTTAGGATGGAGTAGAACTGCCCCATAAAGTTTCCAAGGAGCGCCTGGCGGATTCGAACTGCCGACCCTTTGGTTAGCAGCCGTAGCACTTAACCACTATGCCACCAGGGTTTCCTTCCCCTTACTAGATGCTTAATAAATGTTAGTTTTTTTCAATTCTCAATAGAAATTTTCACTATAAATTCAACTTATACAACTAAGCTATATTCTTCCTTTAAATCTGTTCCTATTTCTGGTTCGATTTACTGACTTTGTTAAAAATATGTCTACCCAATTTCCTAAACCAGAAACATTGACATCTTATTGATTCCCTGCTTTCCCATTGTTTCCATTCAATCTGAAAGCAAATTTCATCAATTTAGCATCGTGATGTCTCATATGTTCTCTTACCTGTTCTCAGTGATGGTCTTGCTATTGAATTTCATTATCTTTTTCCTGGAATATTGTGATTTCCTCTTGACTGCCGTCTCTGCCTAATAATTTATGGACCACGTGATCATGTATTAGCTTCCTTTGACTGCTATAACAGATTACCAAAACTGGTGCCTCAAAGGAGCCCTAGTGGCTCAGTGGTTAAGAGCTCAGCTGCTAACCAAAAGGTTGGCAGTTTGAATCCACCGGTCGCTCCTTGGAAACCCCGTGGGCAGTTAGTTATGAGTCGGAATCAACTTGAAGGCAACAGGTTTAGTTTTGGTTTTAGTGCCTTAAAACAACAGAAATTTATTTTCTCAAAAGTTCTGGAAGCCAAAAGTCCGAAATCAGTATTGGAGGCTGTCTTAGTTATCTAGTGCTGCTATGACAGAAACACCACAAGTGGATGGCTTTAACAAAGAGAAATTTATTTCCTCACATTAAAGTAAGCTAAAAGTCCAAATTCAGGGCATCAGCTCCAGGGGAAGGCTTTCTCTCACTGTCAGCTCTGGAGAAAGGTACTTCTCGTCAGTCTTCCCCTGGACTAGGAGCTTTTCCACGCAGGAACCCTGGGTTCAAAGGACACGCTTTGCTCCTGGCTCTGCTTTCTTGGTGGTATGAAGGTCCCCAACTTTGTACTTGTTCCTCTTTCCTTTTACCTCTTGTAAGATAAAAGATGGTGCAGGCCATGCCCCAGGGAAGCTCCTTTTACAGTGATCAGGGATGTGATCTTAGTAAGGGTGTTAACAATCCCACCCTGATCCTCATTAACATAATCTAATCTTGCTTTATTAACCACAGGCAGAGATTAGGATTTACAACACATAGGAAAATTGCAGTAACAAAATGCAGGACAACTACACAATACTGGGAATCATGGCCTAACCAAATTGACACGTATTTTTGGGGGACACAATTCAATCCATGGCAGAGGCTCTGGGGGAGAATCCATTCCTTTCTCATCCATTTTCTGATAGCTGGTTGGCATTTCTTGGCTTTTGGCCTCATCACTCTAACCTGTGTATTCATCTTCACATCAGCTTTTCCTCAGTGTGTCTGTGTCTAGTCTCCCTCTGCCTGGCTCTTTATAAGGACACATATGATTGTATTTAGGACCCCTGTATAGGATAATATCCTCACTTTCAGGTCCTTAATTTACTCCTATCTGTAAAGTCAGTTTTTCCATATAGGATAACATTCACAGGTTCCGGGAATTAGAATGTGGGCATCTTGTGGAGGGTGTATTTTCCAGCTACCACAGGTCCCTTATTAATTATCTCTGGGATGTCGTCTCCACTACTTTCATCCTTACTCATTCTTTTCCAGCCATACTATTCTTTTCAGTGTTCCTTGAACACACTAGTGCCTGCCTCACAGTCTTTGCCATTTGGTATTTCTCCGGCTAGATTGCCCTTCCCCAGATAGCTGGATGTTTGCTCCCTCACCTCATTTAGGTTTGGCTCAGATTCTCCTTTTCAGTGAGGTCTTCCTGACACGCTCTATTTGGAATCATATTTCCTCCCCACTTCGTTCCTGTCAGTCTCTGCTGTAAGGGTCTTCATAGGGCTCTTTACTTTTGACATAATATATGTTTTACTCATTCATTTTTTGTTGTATGTCTTTCCTCACTTAGCTGCTAGCTCTGTGATGGCAGGGGCTTTTAATTTATTTTGTTCCATACTATATATCCCCAACCCTTGGAACTTTGCTTGGTACGTAGTAGGTGTTCGATAAGTGTCTGTTAAATAAATGAATGAATGAATCTTATATTGTCCCTGAGGGATATTTCTTAAATCCATTTCCCAAGTTTTTCCTCTCCTTTAAAAACCGTTGAGGGATTGATTCTTTTTTCTTACGGACTCGAGGACGACCTCCTAAGCATGAGCGCTGAGTTCCATCTGACCCTAAGCTGCTTTTCCAGCTGCATTTCCTGTAGCCTCTCTTGACGCACTCTCAGCTCTGCCCACACGTAGCTTCTTGCTGCTTTCTAACCCCAGCATACACTCAAATGTCTCTGCTTTAGAGAATGCCTGGAATGTGCTTTCTTCCATTCTACATACCCTCATATTTTGTCAGGCCTCTCTCAGCCCCTTTAGGCAAAAGTAACCGCTGTCTTCACTCTGCCTTTCATAACACTTGGCATATACTTCTGATGTTGACCCTTTGCAGTTGTGTCTTATTTGTATCTTCCCCATTAGTATTTGGACTCCTTGAGGCTGGGTCGTGTTTATTTTATGGCTATTTCCCAGCCTGGTGCCTAGTACATGGTAGATACTTCACAAATGTTTGGTAATTAAATAAATAAATCGATGAATTAATTATTAATTTATTGACAGATTGTCCCTAGAGTTTTGCTCCCTGAAAATATGTTACATTTTCATAAAAGAAATAATTCCTTAAGAGGAAGAAAAGAGAAGAATATTTTTAAGTAATTTCTGTTCTGCATTTTCATTTTTTTTAGCTTGAGGTATTATTGATCATGCTAAAACAGCATACCCTTTGAGGTACACTCTTGGTAAGCCATGGTAACTAAGGGAAGGTGCTTCACACCCTCATCTCTTTTGCAGCATAAAAATGGAGTTAGAAATTTGATGTTATAAATGTTATATACATTAGCAATATTTAAAGCCCATCCTCAATTTAATTGATAATACTGTAAGAGCAGGCATAAGTGAACCCTTTACTCAACATTTAAATGGCACAACGTAAAGCTTAGTTCTCGTTTTTTAACACTAGATGTTTTGCAGAGCGTTTTGGTGCTATCAGCGGAGAGGTGCTGTTCAGATTCGTGAGGAGCCCTTACTGGTCGCTGGAGTGAAGGGGGAAGCCTGAAATCAGTATCTCGCCTGGGCTGAGACTGAAATGTCCTTCCCTAGAAAGTTGCCTTCGAGTTTAATAGGGCGTTTTTATGAAACTGCTTTGATTGGAATCATTTGTCATTTTTCATGGCTGAAATAGGAATCTTTCATGGTCTTAGGTTTTAAATGTACAAACTGCTGAGTCATATTTAATTTTTGATACTTTCAAACAAAAACCCCTGCCATCACAGGACTGACATCTGAGTGAGAGAAGATAGACAATAAAAATAAAAGAGCAAAATATATTATTATGTGAAAGGGCAATAGCCCATGAAGATCCTTCAAGCTGAAAGGGGATTGGAATGAAATGGGGAGAACATCTGACTCTAAATAAAGCGACTCAGGGAGGCCTCGCTAACTGAGTCAGTCTTATCTTCCGTTCTTCCTTCTGTCTCATATGCAGCCAGTTGCCAAGTCCTTTGAAACATTTGTCTCATTCTTTCTCTCCATTCTTGTTGCCATAACCTTACTGTAGGACTCTTATCTTTTTATAGGCAGATTAATGAATTAGAAGCTTTCTATTTCCTATCCTATTTCTCTCTGTTCTTCAGCTACTTTATATTCTACTTCTAACTTAATCTTCATAAAATCACGTTACTACTTTGCATAAAACAAAGTGCTGTTGCCTTTAACCTACTATCCAATGCATAATTGGTCTCCATTTCCCTGGAGCAACAGAAAAGAGAGTCAGGAATAGAAGCAGGAAATGGAATGTGTGGCTCATTGTCTCCACGAACAACTGGCTCCTTCATCATGAGATCAGAAGAACTGGATGGTGCCTGGCTACCATTCCTGAACATTTTGAGCAAAGACTCTGTAGAAGAATCCTAATCAAAAGGGGGAAAATATAGAACAGAACCTCAAATTGCTTGTGGAATCGTGAGAATCATCAAACTTTCTGGAGCCAAGGAGGCTAGGTGAACCCTTGAAACTATTGCCCTGAGATAATTTTTAAATCTTAAACCAAAAATATCCTCTAAAGTCTTCTTAAAACCAAACAATGGCTTAGCTTAACTAGTAAAGAATGTCTTCCTTGAGCATTATGCTCTTTGAAGGTCTATCTCTATGGGATCAAATTGACAGCAGCAACCTGTAAGATAGGAACCTTAGGGGGCAGTGAGTTTATGTTAATGGTGGAGGAACAGCTCAGAAAAAGAGGACAAGAATGGTTGTAGAACTTGAAGAAAGTAAACAGTGTCACTAAATGGTACATACAGAAGCTGTTGAATTGGTGTATGTTTTGCTGTATATATTTTCAACAACAATAAAATAGAATATTTAAAAAAAAAAAAAGTCATATTGCCTATAGGAGTAGAGCCAAGCTGCTCTGAGTGTCATTGACAGGGCTTTTGTTACTTAAGAGCAAGCCTTAGTAAAGCTGCATGGGTTTCCTCATGTCATACAGGTATTTCTGTTCCTTTTGCTTCCATGCCTTTGTTCATAGAGTTTTCTCTGCCCGCTTGCACATGTTAAGCTCTTGTAACAGTTGTCAATGCTCTGCTTATTTTGGCGTTGCATTATAAGCTATTTTGAATTGTAATTTACTGGTTCTTATATTCTGTACGTACATGTCTACAATGCAAATTTGTTAAAAACAAGGGTGGACCAAATGTTTGCCTGTGAATGAGCACTTTGAAACTTGGAATGTGTTTTTTAATGGTAGAGAGAATATGTCATAAGTGGTGGTCATGCTCTCAACCTAGTCTTCACAGGACTGTTTAATCCCAGTTACAGCTGAAATATTATACTAAGACAGCAGACCAAGTTCTCATGGAGCTGTGAAATACAGGGGGAAGGAAAAATTATCTGTTGTCTTCTTTGGGACATACAGAGATGATTTTATGCAAAACATTGAAACGAACAAATACGCAGTGTGTCTGGAGTCTTCCCATTATCCATTCCAAACATTTTGTTAATTTCATGGAATCCTCTCTTGTCTTAGTTATGTAGTACATCTATAACAGAAATACCACAAGTGAGTGACTCTAACAAGCAGAAATTTATTTTCTTGCAGTTTAGGAGGCCAGAAGTCCAAATTCAGAACACTGGCTGTAGGGGAAGACTTTCTCTCTCCGCTGGCTCTGGAGGAAGGTCCTTGTCTCCTTGACCTTCTGTGCTTCTGTTTCTGGACAATCTTCACGTGGTTTGGCATCTCTCGTCCCTCATCTCTGCTTGCTCAATCTGCTTCTTTTGTTATTTTGTAAGATGTTGACTCAGCGCATACCCTATACTGATTATTCCTCATTAACATAACAAAGACAAATCATTCTCTAATGGGATTTTAACTTTAGGCATGTTGTTGTTAGGTGCCCTTGAGTCAGTTTTGACTCATAGCGACCCTATAGGACAGACTGGAACTGCCCCATGGGGTTTCCAAGGAGCAGTTAGTGAATTTGAACTGCTAACCCTTTGATTAGCAGCTGAGCTCTTAACCACTGTGCCACCAGGGCTCCATATAGGTTAGGATTTAGAACACATATTCTGTGGGACACAGTTCAATCCATAACATTCCACCTTTTGGCCTCCCCAAAATTCATATCCTTCCCACATGCAAAACATATTCACCTGATCACATCATCCCAAAAGTCTTAAATCAACGCCATGTCCAAAATCTCATCTTCTGAATCATCTAAATCAAATATAGGTGAGATTTTAAGCATATTCCATCCTAGGGCAAAATTCCTCTTCATCTGTGAACCTGTGAAATCTAGTATGCAAGTTATCTGCTTCCAAAGCACAATGGTAGAACAGGCACAATGTAGACATTTCTATTACAGATAGAAGAAAATAGAAGGAAAGAACGATAACCAGCAGGAAGCAAGTACAAAACCCAGCAGAACAAATTACATTAGCTCTGCAGGCTTAGAAATAATCCTTTCTTTTCTAAGACCATCTGGGCAATGGCCCCACTCTCCAGATTCTGGGTGTTGGCCGTACCTCCTGGATTCTGGGTAGAGACCTATCAGCCCAAGGCTTCAGCCCCACCTTCTGGGTTCACTGGGACAGCAGCTGGGCTCCCTTGGTTTTGGGCTTCTCCATTGTCCTAGTCTATCTTAATGACCCTCCACCCCCGAACCCTGGCAGGCTTCATTTTCCTACCCCTTGGGCATGGCGGCCCCATTCTCTCGGCCTTCGGGCACAGCAGCCTCATACTCCAGAATTGAATTGGTGGAGATATGACTTACTGAAACCTAGGAGGCTGTGGCTCCACTCTTTCAAACCAAGGCAGCCCTGCTTCCCCATACTCCTTCAAACACTTATGCTGATCTCTGAGCAGCTCCAGGGATGGAGCTTTTCTTTTCTTGGAGGACAACACATGTAGCTGCTTTGGCCTATTTCCTGCCTGTAGAATTTTAAGAGGCAGACAGCTTTCCATCCTTTCATCCTAGCTCCGTCTCCTTCAGTCTAAGCTGATGGCTTTTCTAATATGGTAATTGGTTAGATCAATCAGTCACAGGCTTAATCTCTTTAACAAAAGATTGAGTAGCTGCATCCTTGGTGAAAATTCTATAAACCATATCCTTAGTTGGTATAACAGAATCTTCTAAATCTTTAGGTTTTGTTTTCATTTTGCATGGTTCATTTTTAAGTCCATCTCTTTCTTCTCATGTTTTACTATAAGTGGCAAGGAGAAAGCATGCGGCCCCTTTAAATCTTGCTTAGAAACGTCCTCAGCCAAATATAAGTTCATTACTTGCAAGTTCTACCTTCCACCAAATCTTTGAACATAATTCAAGCAAGTTCTTTGCCACTGCATAAAAAGCATCACCCTTCCTCCATTGTCCAGTCACATGTTCATCGTTCCCTTTTAAAGCCTCACCAGAAGCACATTTAACATCCACATGTCTAGCACCATTCTGTTGACGATGTCACGTATATTCTCTAAGACAATAGAAACTCTCTCTATGGCTCTTATCACTTCTTTCCGAGCCCTCATCAGAATTGCCTTTGGCGTCTATAATTCTACCAACCATCTCTTCAAGTCAATCTAGGCTTGTACTATTAAAAAAAAAAAAAAAACTATTAGGTACCTTAAAATTCTTACAGTCTCTAGCCATTACCCAATTCCAAAACCACTTCCATAATTTGGGCATCTGTTAGAGCAGCACTCCTACTTCTCTATACCAAATTCTGTCTTAGCTATTGTCTTAGTTATCTAGTGCTGCTATAACAGAAATACCACAAGTGAATGGCTTTAACAAAGAGAAATTAATTTTCTTACAGTCTGGCAGGCTAGAAGTCCAAATTCAAGGTGTCAGTTCTAGAGGAAGGCTTTCTCTCTCAGCTCTGGAGGAAGGTCCCTGTCATCCATCTTCCCTTGGTCTGGGAGCATCTCAGCGCAGGAACCTCAGGTCCAAAGGATTTGCTCTGCTCCCAGCACCGCTTTATTGATGGTATGAGGTCCCCGTCTCTCTACTCGCTTCTTTTATATCTCAAGAGATTGCCTCAAAACACAATCCAATCTTGCAGGTTGAGTCCTGCCTCAATAACACAACTGCTGTCCATCCTCCCTCATTAACATCATAGAGGCAGGATTTACAACATATAGGAAAATCACACGATACGGGGAATCATGGCCCAGCCCAATTGATACACACATTTTTGGGGGTACATAATTCGATCCATGAAAGCTCTTTAGTGCTCCTCTAACAGAAACCGACAGACACGTCTGTCAGTTTGTCGTACTGTGGGGGCTTGCATGTTGCTGTGATGCTGGAAGCTATGCCACCGGTATTCAAATACCAACAGGGTCACCCATGGTGGACAGGTTTCAGCAAAGCTTCCAGACTAAGACAGACCAGGAAGAAAGACCTGGCTCTGTACTTCTGAAAAGAATTAGCCAGTGAAAACCTATGAATAGCGATGAAACATTGTCAGATATAGTGCCAGAAGATGAGCCCCTCAGATTGGAAGGCACTCAAAAGATGACTGGGGAAGAGATGCCTCATCAAAGTAGAGCTGACCTTAAAGATGTGGTTGGAGTCAAGCTTTTGGGTCCATCATTTGCTGATGTGGCACAACTCATACTGAGAAGAAACAGCTGCAAACATTCATTAATAATTGGAATGTGGAATTTCTGAAGTATGACTCTAGGAAAATCGGAAATAGTCAAAAATGAAACGGAACACATAAACATCAATATCCTAGGCATTAGTGAGCTGAAATGGTTGGGCATTGATCATTTTGAGTTGGACAATCATATGGTCTACCGTGCTGAGAATGACAGCTTGAAGAGGAATATTGTTGCATTCATCGTCAAAATGAACGTTTCAGGATCTATCCTGGAGTACAGTGC
This sequence comes from Elephas maximus indicus, assembly GCF_024166365.1. Taxonomy (NCBI): domain Eukaryota; kingdom Metazoa; phylum Chordata; class Mammalia; order Proboscidea; family Elephantidae; genus Elephas; species Elephas maximus. The sequence continues at coordinate 39,550,576 of NC_064832.1, forward strand.
TGTCAATGATAGCATAATATCTATTATGCCTACAAGGAAGACCAGTTATTATGGCTATTATTCAAATTTACGCACTAACCACTGAAGCGAAAGATGAAGAAATTGAAGATTTTTACTAACTTTTGCAGTGCTAAATTGATCGAACATTCAATCAGGATGCATTGATAATTACTGGAGATTGGAATGTGAAAGTGAAAAACAAAGGAGAATCAGTAGTTGGAAAATAAGGCTTCGGTGATAGAAATGATGCCAGAGATTACATGATAGAATTTTGCAAGACCAACGACTTCTTCATCGCAAATACCTTTTTTCACCTCCGTAAACAAAGACCATACACGTAGACCTTGCTGGATGGAATACACAGGAATCAAATCAACTATATCTGTGGAAAGAGACAATGGAAAAGCTCAGTATCATCAGTCAGAACAAGGCCAGGGGCTGTCTGCAGAATAGACCATCAGTTGCTCATATGCAAGTTCAAATAGAAACTGAAGAAAATTAAAACAAGCCAGCGAGAGCCAAAGTATGACCTTCAGTATATCCCACCTGAATTTAGAGACCATCTCAAGAGTAGATTTGACACATTGAACATTAATGACCGAAGACCAGACAAGTTGTGCAATGACATCAAGGACATCACACATGAAGAAAGCAAGAGGTCATTAAAAAGACAAGAAAAGACCAAAATGGATGTAAGAGACTCTGAAACTTGCTCTTGAAGGTCGAATAGCTAAAGCAAAAGGAAGAAATGATGAAGGAAAAGAGTTGAACCGAAGATTTCAAAGGGCGGCTCGAGAAGACAAAGTAAAGTATTATAATGACATGTACAAAGACGTGGAGATAGAAAACGAAAAGGGAAGAACGTGCTCTGCAAACTGAGGGAACTGAAGAAAAAATCAAGCCTGGAGTTGCAGTACTGAAGGATTCTATGGGGAAAATACTGAATGACACAGGAAGCAACAAAAGAAGATAGAAGGAATACACTGATTCACTATACCAAAAAGAATTGGTGGACATTCAGCCATTTCAGGAGGTAGCATATGTGCAGGAACCGATGGCACTGAAGGAAGAAGTCCAAGCTTCACTGAAGGCACTGGCGAAAAACAAGGCTTCAGGAACTGACAGAATATCAATTGAGATGTTTCAACAAATGGATGAAGCACTGGAAGTGCTCACTCGTCTATGCCAAGAAATTTGGGGGGCAGCTACTTGGCATGTGGAAACTATTGAACAATATCATTAATAGCACACAAAAGTGAAATTATGTGGAAGATCATTCAAAAATGGTTGCTGCAGTATATCCACAGGGAACTGCCAGATACTCAAGCCAGATTCAGAATAGGTCATAGAACGAGGGTCATTGTTGATGTCAGATGGATCTTGGCTGAAAGCAGAGAATACCAGAAAGATGTTTATCTGTGTTTTATTGACTATGCTAAGGCATTCGACTGTGTGGATCATAGCAAAATATGGATGAAATTGCAAAGAATGGGAGGTAGTCACTTGTACAGATCAAGGGAATGCTGTGTGGTTTAAAGTCAGGAAAGGTGTGCATCAGGGTTGTATCCTTTTACCATATATATTCAGTCTGTATGCTGAGCAAATAATCTGAGAAGCTGGATTATATAAAGAAGGACAGGGCATGTGTATTGAAGGAAGGGTCATCAATTGTTGTTATACTTGAGTTAATTGTTGCAGCCACTGTGTCAATCCATCTCATTGAGGGTGTTCCTCTTTTTCACTGATGCAAAACATGGTGTCCTTCTACAGGGACTGATCCCTCCTGACAACATGTCCAAAATATGTGAGATGCAGTCTTGCCATTCTTGCTTTCAAGGAGCAATCTGGATGTACTTCTTCCAAGACAGATTTATTCATGCTTTTGGCAGTCCATGGTATATTCAGCATTCTTCTCCAACACCGCAATTCAAAGGTGTCAACTCTTTTTAGTCTTTCCTTATTCATTGTCCAACTTTCGCATGCATATCAGGTGATTGAAAACACCATGGCATGCGTCAGGTGCACCTTAGTCCTCAAGGTGACATCTTTGCCTTTTAGTGCTTTAAAGAGATCTCTTGTAGCAGATTTACCCAATACAGCGCATCTTTTGCTTTCTCGACTGCTGCTTCCACATGTGTTGATTGTGGATCCAAGTTAAATGAAATCCTTGACAACCTGAGTCTTTTCTCCATGATATTGCTTATTGGTCCAGTTGTGAGGATTTTCGTTTTCTTTATGTTGAGGCATAATCCATACTGAAGGCTGTGGTCTTTGATCTTCATCAGTAAGTGCTTCTAGTCTTCTTCACTTTCAGTAATCAAGGTTGTGTCATCTGCATAACACAGCTTGTTAATGAGTCTTCACCACTCCTGATGCCCCGTTCTTCTTCATATAGTCCAGTTTCTCGGATTATTTGCTCAGTTTAGAGATTGAATAGGTGTGGTGAAAGGATACAACCCTGATGCACACTTTTCCTGCCTTTAAACCACACAGTATCCCCTTGTTCTGTTTGAATGACTGCCTCTTGATCCATGTATTGGTTGCTCATGAGCACAATTAAGTGTTTTAGAGAATTCCCATTCTTCTCGGTGTTATCCATAACTGGTTATACTCCACACAGCCAAATGCCTTAGCATAGTCAATAAAACACAGGTAAACTTCTTTCTGGTATTCTCTCTTCCAGCCAGGATCCATGTGACATCAGCAATGATATCCCTGGTTCCACGTCCTCTTCTAAATCCAGCTTGAATTTTTGGACATTCCATGTTGATATACTGCTGTATCTGCTTTTGAATGATCTTCAGCAATTTTTGCGTGCATGTGATATTAATGATATTGTTAGATAATTAGGAGGCTAGAAGTCGAAATTCGCAATGGTGGCTCTAGGGGAAGGCTTTCCGTCTCTATCGGCTCTTGAGGAGAAGGTACTTGTTTCTTTTGAACATCTGCTCTTGAGTGATCTTCATGTGATTTGGCATCAGTCTTCCCCCATCTCTGCCTGCTTATCTGCTCCTTCACAATCTTTTAAGAGATTGACTCAAAACATACCCTACACAAATCCTGCCTTATTAACGTAGATAGCCTAATCCCAAATAGCGGTTAGGATTTGCAACACGCATTTTGGGTGACACAATTCAATCCATCGCACTTTTTGGGCCCTCAGCTTGCCAGGGCGGCTTGGATGCCCCCGTGCCCTCTGTGGCATCACTGTGGCCTGTTCTGCCCTCCCAAAGGACCAGTTGCTTCAAAAGTGCTTCTCTCCTCTGGTCGTCAATGACAATTGCCATCTCCTCATGCTGATGCTGTAAGTTAGGAGCACAACAGAAAACATGTGCCTTCTGCATTTGCTGGCCATGTTCCCCCCCTCCCTGAGGTATTTTCATAAGTGAGCTATGCTAATATTTTTTCCACAGGAACATGTGGAAGAGGATTGGCATGGTGGTCCTTGTGAGGATGCCTCACAGGGGGAGGGTGCAACTGGCAAAGAGAAATATGTAAAAATGCGGTAATCTGATCCCTTGGATTCATACGAATATGTAGGTCACATCTCTTCCTCTGTAAGATTTTTCGTCTTGAGATACCTTGTTCGTTGTGCTAAGTGCTTTAGAATCATTTTCTAATTTAATCCTCTTGACAGCCTTATAAAGTGAGGGCATTATTGTCTCCGTTTTAGAGATGGGTCAACTGCAGCTTGGAGAGGTTAACTAATTTGCCGAGGTCACGCAGCTAATAAATGGGACTCTGATTTGTCTCATTCCAAAGCCATAAATTTTATTGTTACATCATGCTGCCTGCCAAGATAACTTCAAGCTTAAGAAATGTTTTAGTATTTACTATGTCCTGAGCTCTACAATAGCAACTGTATTAGTGGGATCTGGGGAAGTATAAGAAAAAAAAAGTGAAATTATCCAGGCGGTATAGAGGAAGGGTTCCAAAAAGCAAACTGCCACCCAGTGACATATTTATTGAAATCTCTGTGGTCAGCACGCTCAGTTGTCTACAGTTCCTTTTTTCCATTTCAGAAATTACGTATTTGCTTAAAGCTCTAAGCATTTTCAGGATATCTTAACAGATTGGTTTTGTGTAAGAAAAAAAAGAACAAATAGTTAATTGTAAGGTCATTTGTACGTCAAGTGCAACCTTATTTTGTAACACTCTTTCTTCCTCCATCTAACCACGTTCTTCTTCCATCTCCCACAGCATGTACACAAGCACTTAGGATAATGAGAACTTTTTAATTGAATTTAACTGTTAAACATTTTCTAGACTGATCTTTTAAAAAAACTATAATTTAGGAGGATGCTTTAAGTGTAAATTGGTTTCTATATATTTTTACATGTAACTCATTAACAGTGTATATTTAAGTTTTGCCTCATCCTTCAGGAATAACGAATTCTGCTATGATAGCCATCCTTTGGGACTTTCAGCAAGTTCAAACAGGACTGTTAACAGGCTGTCTTTGCCTTTTGTCAGGCACAATCATTGGCAGCATCACTTTCTACCAGACAACTGTTACGGATTTCTCGTCGGCTGTCTCTGTATCCTAATGAAAATCTTCACGGTGCTGTTGCTAAGGCCTGCCTCTCCAGGTAACTGTATTCTCCCTTCTCACTGAATTCAAGTCTTTATAGGGTCACTACGAGTTGGAATCGACTCGACAGCAGCAGGTTTGATTTGGTTTGGTTTTAAACCATTCATACCTAAGAAGGAACATAGTGTCAAAATATGTAAGACAGAAAAAAGTAAGAATATAAGGGAAAATTAACAAATCAAAAGTCATGGTGGGAGGTTTTACCTCACTTCTTTCAGAAATTGATAGATTATACATTCTGAAAATTAATAAAGACAGAGAAGATTTGAACAACCCCATTAACAAACTTGATAAAATGGGACTTTGCCCAATGGACACAGAATATTCCATTCTTTTAAAGTACACATGAAATATTTGCGCCATGTGTCAATAATTGAGCACACACTAGACCAAAGTCAATGCTCATTAAATATCAAAGTATCTTTACCATAAAGATCATTTTCTGTGACTAAAAAGCAACAGAATTATTACCAATACCAAAAAATTCATTTAGAATTTTAAAACACTTCTATCTCAATCATACATCAAAGAATAAATCGTAATTAGAAACTGAACCTCAATATTTGAGAGAGACAAAATTCATGAGCTAAACATTCAGCTTAATTAAAAAAAAAAAAAAAGTGAGAAACTAAAGCCAAAGAAAATAGAAGAAATTGAATATTGAAGTAAAGGGTGCAGATTAATAAAATTAAGAATGAAATATCCATGGAGAAGATTAGTCAAACAAAAGCCTTCTTTGAAAATATTAATAAATAAAATTCTGGTAAATTTAATCAATATAAAAGAGAGCAAACACAAACAGGTAATATTAGAAAGTAAATAAGTAACATCTACAGACACAGTCAACATTTACAAAACAATAAAAAAGGAGAGTTTTCTAGAGTTGTATATATTACCTAAATTGATTAAGAAGGAATAGAAAATTCAAATAGATCCATAACCATGAAAGAAATCATATTACTAGTTAAAAATCTCATAAAAAATGCCATTCCTGGCTGGTTTAATTTTCAAGTTTTACCAATTTATCACAGAAGATATAATCTTTATCGTATACAAACTGTTCCAAAGAATAAGCAGTGTAAACTCTAAATCACTTCGAGTTTAGCATAATCTTGATACCCAAAGCAGACAAGAATAATTTATAAAAGGAAAGTTGTAAATTGAACTCAGGTAATGGATGCAGAAATCCTAAATAAAATACTAACAAATCAAATCTAGCAATATATATATTTTAAATCATGAACAATTTGAAATTATCTCAAGAATGTGAAGAAAGCTCAATAATCTATTATTGTAATTCACTGTATTATCAGATTATTTTTGTTATTACTGTTGTTAGTTGCTGCTTTGTCATCTAGTGCTGCTATAACAGAAATACCACAAGTGGATGGCTTTATCAAAGAGAAATTTATTTTCTTACAGTCTGGTAGGCTGCAAGTCCAAATTCAGGGCATCAGCTCCAGGGGAAGGCTTTATCTCTCTGTTGGCTCTGTAGGAAGGTCCTGGTTATCACTCTTCACCTGTAGTAGGAGCTTCCCTGCATAGGAACCCAGGTCCAAAGGATGCAGCCTGCTCCTGGCACTGCTTTCTTGGTGGTATGAGGCCCTGCTGTCTCTCTGCTTGCTTCTGTCTCTTATATCTCAGAAGAGATTGGCTTAAGACACTATCTAATCCTGTAGATCTCATCAATACAACTGTTGCTAATTCATCTCGTTAACAGATAGGATTTACAACATATAGGAAAATCACATAAAATGGTGGATAATCACACAATTCTGGAACTCATGGTCCAGCTAAGTGGGCAGATATTTTTGGGGGACACAATTCAATCCATGACATTCCACCCTCTACCCATACCACTCTCTGGCCCCCAGAAATTCATGTCCTTGCCACATGTAAAACATGTTTATTCCATCACATAATAGCAAAAGTTTTAAATCGACTCCAAGTTAAAATCCAAAAATTCCTCTTCATCTGTGAAATCTAGAATACAAGTTATCTGTTTCCAAAGTACAAAGAACAGGCACAAGCTAGACATTTCCATTACAGATAGGAGAAATTGGAGGGAAGGAAGCATAACAGGCACCAAGCAAGTCAGCAGAACACATTACATTAGCCCTCAAGGCTTTGAAAATAATCCTCTGTTCTCTGAGACCATTTGCACAATGGCTTTTCCCTCCAGACTATAGGTAGTGGTCACACTCTCCAGATTCTGAGTGAAGGCCCCTTGACCCTGGGCTTTAGCTCCACTTTCCAGGCCCACTGGGATGGCAACTCTGCTCCCTTGGCTTTAGGCGAACCATTCTCCTAGTCCATCTGAGTGATGACTCCACCCTTAGAGGTCACAGCCATACATTTTGAGACTGAGGCAGCTTGGCTTCCTGTGTTCCTTGTCTCTTCAGCTCCTGCTTCCTGGTTCCTTGGCCTCTCATCCCTTGGGCCTCATGCCTTCATCTGCCCTGCTGGGGCTAGTGTTCCAAAGCTCAGTAGCTCCACCAATAAGTGTCTGATGGTACCCCACTCTACTAGGAAGCCTCCTGTGCACAGGCACTCAGCTCTCTCGCTCCATGGGTTGGCTCCAGCACTGTCTGGCACTGGTCTCCTGGTTCTGCTGCTGCCAGTTCCCTGCTGCTGCTGGTTTCCTGCTGCAGCCAGTTCCCTGTTGCTGCCAGTTCTCTGCAGCTGTTTCTCACCATCTGTGCCTTCTCTGATGTTAATAGTTCTCCTCACTTCCTTCTGAGTCTTCTATCCATTCACAGTTTCAAAACTGCTTCTACATTTTAGGCATCTGTTAGAACAGCACCCTACTCTCTTGGTACCAAATTCTGTCTTAGTCATCATCTAGTGCTGCTATAAGAAAAATACCACAAGTGGTTGGCTTTAACAAAGAGAAATTCATTTTCTCACAATCTAGTGTGCTGCAAGTCCAAATTCAGGGCGTCAGCTCCAGGAGAAGGCTTTCTCTCTCTTTTAGCCATGGAGGAAGGTTGTCATCAATCTTCCCCTGGATTAGGAGCTTCTCTGCACCAGAACCCCAGGTTCAAAGGATGCAGCCTGCTCCTGGTGTTGCTTTCTTGGTGGTATGAGGTCCCCCTGTCTCTTTGTTTGCTTCTCTCTTTTATATCTCAAAAGAGATCGGCTGAAGACACTATCTGATCTTGTAGATCTCATCAGTATAACTCATTAATCCATCTCATTAACATTATAGTGATAAGATTTACAACATATAGGAAAATCATATAAAATGGTGGACAGTCACATAATACTGGGAGTCATAGCCCAGCTAAGTGGACAGATATTTTGGGGGGACACAATTCAGTCTATGACAGTTGCCAGCAAGTCAGCTGTGACTCAGGGTAACTGTGTGTGTGCAGAATAGAACTGCTGCATAGGTTTCTCAAGGCTGTGACCTTTCAGAAGCAGATCACCAGGCCTGTCTTCTAAGGTGCCCCTAGATGGGTTTGAACAGCCAGCCTTTTGGCTAGTAGTCTAGCACTTAACCGTTTGCAGCATCCAGGGACTCCATTAAAATTAATGAAAAAAGTATAGTAAATGGAAGAAAAAAAAAAGGATTTAATAAAATCCAATAGCCAAACCTAAAAAATAAAAACAAAAACATCTTTGTAAATCTGCGATACTCTTAATAAACCATGAATAGAAGGGAACTTCTTGATTGGCTACGTTAAAAAAAAAATTTTTTTTTCAAGAGAAATTACATCTAAATTATTACAGAAAATAGAGTTGAATGAAGTTTCTGATGTACCAAAATCAACGGCATTCCTATATTCTGGTAACAATGATCCCATTCAAAATAGCAGCAGAAAGCTTTTGGCACGTAGGAATATATCTAACAAGTGATATGTAAAGTCTTTATGGAGAAAACTATTAATCTTTGTTGAAAAGTATATATGTATTAAAAAAAAAGAACTTAAATGGAAAGCTATACAATGTTCATGGAAGGAAAGACGTGCTATGGTAAAACTATTTATTTATTTTTCCTCCAAAATAGTATATAGATATAATTCAGTCAAAATCCTCCCAAGGTTTTTTTTTTCTTTTTTTTTTTTTTAAATTTGATGAGCTGATCTCAAAATTGGCATGGAAGTATAAGGGATCAATATATAACCAAGGAGCTTTTGAAGGAGATCAAGGAGGGTATACTTACTATTAGATGTAAAGATCCATTGTAAAGCTGTATTCATTAAAACAATATGGTACTGGTGCTAGGAAAGGCAAGCAGACCATTAGAATATACCACAGAGCCCAGAAACAGACTCATATATATGGAGGAACTTAGTATATGTTAGAGATAGCATTATAAATCAGTGTGGGAATAGATAGCTCTGCCAGTAAATAGTCAGAAATAAAAACTTTCCACTTTATTACATATAAAATCATATTTATGACAAAAAACATTATAAGCCACTCTCCAAGTTGTAAGCCACAAACTTGGAGAAAAGGTTTTACAAGATTTATAGTCAAGAAAGGATTGGTATTCACGGACTATAAAGTACTACAAATTAATAGAAAAAAGAAACAACCTTAAATGGGCAAAGGATGAATATGCATGCACAGAAAAGTTAATTCCAGTTACCAAAAAAACATTTTGAAAGATTCTTAACCTCATTATTGATCAGGGAAACCAATTTTATTTTTTTACATGCAGTTTTATTTTTTTAAAAAAATATACTATATATAAGTCTGAATCAACTTAACGGCACCAACAACATTTATGCTATGCCTCTTTAGAAATAATATATGCATTTAGTACATTTAAAATATATATCATAAACAACATTCTGTAACTTTTAGAAATTAGAAAATAATTCTGTAACTTGCTTTTTTTTTTCATTTTGTGTATTAGGTCAAAGTTTATAGTGCAAATTAGTTTCTCATTCAAAAATTTATACACAAATTGTTTTGTGACATTGGTTGCAGTCCCCACAATGTGTCAGCACTCTCCCACTTTCCCTTTACATTCTGGGTTCCCTGGGTCCATTCGTCCAGGTTTCCTGTCCCTTCCTACTGTCTCCTTTTTGCTTTTGGGCAGGTTTTGCCTATTTAGTCTCATGTACTTGATTGAACTAAGAGGTGTGTGTTATTGTCTGTTTTGTAGGCCTGTGTAATCTTTGGCTGAAAGATGGGCTTCAGAAGTGGCTTCAGTTCTGAGTTAGCAGGTGTCTGGGGGCCATAGTCTTGGGGGCCTCTTCAGTCTCTGTCAGACCTGTAAGTCTGATCTTTTTTTGTGAATTTCAATTTTGTTTGACATTTTTCTCTCGTTCTGTCTGGAAACCATCTATCGGGATCCCTGTCAGAGCAGTCAGTGGTGGTAGCTGGGCACCATCTAGTTCTTCTGAAAGCAGAACTAGAACCCAGTGGAGGCTGTGGTTTATGTGGTCCATTAGTCCTTTGGACTGATCTTTTTTTTGTATCTTTGGTTTTCTTCTCCTTTGCTCTGAACACGATGGGTCCGATAGGTATATCTTAGATGGCTGCTCGCAAACTTTAAAACCCCAGACGCTACTCACAAAAGTAGGATATAGAATATTTTCTTTATGAACTGTGTAATGCCAGGGTGTTTATCCCTGTGTCATCCCTCAAGGTGTTTGAATGTGTCTAGAAGCTTCTATGACTTTGCCATGGTCAAGTTGTGCTGACTTCCCCTATATTGTGTATTGTCTTTCCCTTCACCAAAGTTAACACTTGTCTACGATTTAGTTAGTGATTTCCTCTCCCCACATCTCCCCTCTTGTAACCATCAAAGACTGTTTTTTTTCTGTGTGTAAACCTTTCCTGGGGTTTTTATAATTGTGGTGTTATACAATATTTGTCCTTTCGTGATTCACTTATTTCACTCTGTGTGATGCCCTCCAGATTCACCTGTGTTGTGAGATGTTTCTCAGATTCATCATTGTTCTTCATCATTGTGCAGTATTTCATTGTGTATATGTACCATAATTTGTTTATCCATTCTGTTGATGAGCACTTAGGTTGTTTCCATCTTTTTGCTGTTGTGAATATTGTGAATAATCCATGGACATGTACATGTCTATTTGTGTCACGGTTCTTATTTCTCTAGGATATGAGATTACTGGATCGTGTGGTGTTTCTATTTCTAGCTTTTTATGGAGGTGCCATGTCGTTTTCCATAGTGGTTGTACAATTGTACATTCCCACCAGTGCATAAGAGTTCCAGTCTCCTCACCACCTCTCCAGTATTTGTCATTTTCTGTTTTTTTGATTCATGTGTGTATTTGGGAGGTGGGGGTGGTGGTGAGATGCTATCTCATTTTAGTTTTGATTTACATTTCTTTAATGGCTAATGATAGCCAGTATTTCCTAATGTGTCTGTTAGCTGCCCAAATGTGTTCTTTGGTAAAGTGTCTGTTTATATCTTTTACCTATTTTCTAGTTGAATTGTTTGTCTTTTTGTTATTGAGGTGTTGAAGTATTCTATAGGTTTTAGAGATTAGACCCTTGTCAGATATGTTGTGTCCAAAAAATTTTTCCCAGCCTGTGGGTTCTCTTTGTATTCTTTTGGTGAAGTCTTTTGATGACCATAAGTGTTTAATTTTTAGGAGCTTGCAGTTATCTAGTTTATCTTCTGGTGTTTGTGCATTGTTAGTTATGGTTTATATTGAATTTATGCCATGTATTAGGGCCGCTAGCATTGTCCTATTTTTTCTTCCATGATCTTTATCATTTTGGGTTTTATATTTAGGTCTTTGATCCATTTTGAGTTAGTTTTTGTGTGTGGTGGGAGGTATGGGTCCTGGGGAAAACCAAACTTAAAACAAGAATTACCTATCATTTTACATCCATCGGACTTCAAAAATTAAATTTTTTATGAGTGGTAGGAAATGGAATTTCATTACTGTTATTGGGGTGGAAGCCACATCACTTGGCGGTCAATCTCACAGTATCTTTATCTACTGACTATATTAATGCCCCATGATCTGACTATCCCACTGCTTCATATCTGTCTCAGAGATAGACTTATATATGTGTACAGGGAGGCATGTATAAGAATGTTTTGCATTGTTGTTTGTAATAACAAAAAAATGAAGACAACATATATGTCCATTGGCATGGAATGATATGTAAATTGATATATTCATATAAGAAAACACTATCCAGCAATTAAAATGAAGTAGCTCTACGTGTATCAACAAGTGTAAATCATGACAACATAGTATTGAGGGAAAAAAGTACATTGCAGTATAAAAAAGGGCAATATAAAAGTATGTCCATTGTTGTATATCCAAATATAAACATATGGACAAAAAAGATACATAGAAGTTTCAGGATAAAAGTTCTAGGAATGAAGAGAGACAAATAGAATGCTTAATATTCTCAGTGATTTTCTACGTGCTTGAAATATTTCATAGTTAAACATTGAAAAACAAAAACAAAATGCTTTCTTTTGTGAAATTCACAAGTATTTCACTGAATCAAATAGCCAGTCGATTTTTCCAGGGTTATCAGCTAACCACAATAAAACTCCCATTTCCTCATTACCTCCTGGCTCGTTGCAGAGCAGCTGTCTTGTTTATGTACCATCCACTGACTTTAGCAAAGCTACAGAGTCCAAAGACTTATCGTGAACCTCTGCAGGATAGCACAATGGCAGGAAGGAACCAAAACAATATCTGTGTATAAAGTGTTGTTTCTGTTTTCAATGCCCTCGTTCTATATTGAAGCAGTGAAAAGAAATCGAATTTTATGGAAACTTTTGAAACAAAAATTGACATTTGTATTCATGAAGTATTTAGCAGACAAAATCAAAAGAAAATCTCTAACCTAAATTTATTGAACATTTTCTAGTCTTGTTTCTTTGCCAGTATTAATTTTTGAAATACCCACTTTCCTGTTTATATCATTTGGGTTCAGAGTAGAAAATTTCTTTGTCTGAAGGAATGACTTCGTAAGCATTTAACTTCATAGCCCATAATATCCACATCAACTCTTTGAGCTAGTTGCATAATTTTTTTTCTAGGTATTTGAAAACCTTAGGGGCCAAAGGGAAGAAAATTTAGAAGATTAGGAGATTATTAGGTATTTTGCATTCCAACGGTTCGTTTATTAAAAAAGAATTAAGTAGAGGGTCACTGTAATCGTATTTTGTGTTCAATTAACTTATTTCTGAAAAATGGTGATTATCCTTTGGTGCAGAAGTTTTAAGTAGAGTTATAAGAATTTAATCAGAAATTAAGATTAAGTGTCTCTGAAATTTAGGTAATGCAGAAATTATTCTATTCATGGAAAACTCAGTTTGTGTACAACTTTTGCCAGAAATTCTCACAATAGAAAATGAATAATATCTATGTAAGATTTCCACTCCATTTAAATTATTACCCATAACCCATTGCTGTCAAGTTGATTCCGACTTATAGCGATCCTGTAGGACAGAGTAGAACTGCCCCATAGAGTTTCCAAGGAGCGCCTGGTGGATTTGAACTGCCAACCTTTTGGTTAGCAGCTGTAGCTCCTAACCACTACGCCACCAGGATTGCCATTTAAACTATTAAGTGATTAATTTTTTAAAATCACAAGTCTGATAAAACTCATCATATATTGTATTACATGATTATTTTTTATGTGAATTTTTTGGTGTTCTCAGGAATGATTTTACTTCCAGAAAAGGCCAGTCACAGATTTATATTTGGTTTTAAAAACTAATATTCAATTTTTAAAACTATAGCTTACAAAAATCTAAATCTTCTTATGCTTTCCATTTTGTTTTGCTTATTTCTAAATATAGTAGATTTTAGCAATCACTTTTATAGGCCTTTGAAAGATGTTTGGTTCCGTTTATAAAACTTGGCTAAATTCAATACCTTCAAATACTTCAAATTGCATTCATAATTTTACATATCCTGTTTTCCTTTTAAAGTACTTTGGAAACCCTGGTAGCATAGTGGTTAAGTGCTACAGCTTCTAACCAAAAGGTTGGCAGTTTGAATCCACCAAGCGCTCCTTGGAAACCCTATGGGGCAGTTCTACTCTGTCCTATAGGGTCTCTATGAATTGGAATTGACTCGACAGCAATGGGTTTGGTTTGGTAGCAATGTTGTTATTGTCATTAATTGCCATGGAGTCAATTTAGACTCATGGAGACCCCACAGGTCTTATTAAGAAATAAGATAGAATGTTCTAGGTTGGTAGCAAAAGAAGATAGAATAAGAGCAAAAGATGTGCCCATATTACCAGCCTTGGGTGGCGGTGTTAACATGTTTTCAGTGTTAAAGAAAATTGAACATATCCCTTCAGTTAGAATGTTCAGGCTAAACAAAGCTTTTAAAATATGTTTTCACTCCCATTATATCTTTTCAAGATGTTAACCTGGTCATCTCATGCTAATTAGAAGACCTGCTGGACAATTATAGATTTCCTTATTGAAAACCTGAGTAGGTTTTAGATTATCTTTCAATAATAAAGGGATTCTTGGTGAAAGGATTGGGAACTATGTGGTGCTTAGTGAAAATTTTTTAAATTAATGTTATTGCCATTTCTTTCTTAAATTCAAAGTTTTCTCTCAAATAAATAGCAATTTCTCAATCTTTAATAAAAAGGAGGTGGGGAAGAATGAGAGAGAAGGACCAAGGGCTCAGTGGATATTAGGCAGACTTTCAATTTCTATTTAAAATATGTAACTGAGTGATTAATTTATACTTTGATTTTTTTTTAAGTTGAAATCTTATATTTACATACAGTATTGGAACATTTTGGCTCCATGGGTGGTGAAAACAGTTAAGCACTCAACTTAAAGGTTGGCAGTTTGAACCCACGCAGAGGCCTTGGAAGACAGGCCTGGCTATTTGCTCCTGTAAAGATTAAAAAAAAAAACCAAGAAAACCCTGTGAGGCAGTTCTATTTTGTTGCATGGGGTTGCTATGAGTTAGAATTGACTCAGAGGCACCTAACAACAACACAGGCTTTGAAGGTCAGTCTAGAAAGGCTTCAGTACATGGGCAGTTTGTTGACAGACGGTATAGATGTCAGGAGTGTCTGCGCATGGTAAGTAACGTCTGTGAGTAATGAAAGTGTCAGTTGTTATTCACAGAGGTCTGATAGGAGGTCATAGAGATGCTGCTGTAGGGCCTAATGTTTACAGGCTGGACTCTTGTTCATGGCATAGTGATGAGAAGAAGGTAGGGCAGAGTGCCAGGACAGGCACTCTGGAAGCAAGCTGAAAGCATGGTTACTGGATCTAGGAGATAAGGTGAGGGCTTGGTCATGAGCAACAAGGTAAGAATCTAAGAAGTGTGACGAAAGGTCAGAGATGAACACCAGTTAAAATGACTTGATGTTGTATCAATAGGCTTCTGGCTAAGAAACACATAAATTGCCCTACACCATAACCTAGGACCAAAATGAGGTGGTAGGTGGGAGACAGTGTCAGAAATGTGGTTTGGAATATTACTGGGACAGAAAACTCGGCAGTTCATTTCATCTTCATCCATTTGCCTCTTTTCTCAAGGTCAGTCATTGGTGGTCCAGTGATAGAATCCACACCTTCCATTTAGGAGAATTGGGTTCGATTCCTGGCTAATGCACTTCATATGCAGCTACCTCCCATCAGTGGAGGCTTACATGTTGCTATTATCCTAAACAGGTTTCAATGGAGATTCCAGACTAAGATGGAAGAGGAAGAAAGGCCTGGTGATCTTCTCTAAACCATATGAATCACAATGGCCTGATCCCCAGCCAATCATGGGGATAGCTCAGGACCAGCCAGCATTTTGTTCTGCCTGTGTTTTAGATGTAGAGATTTAGAGATGTGGAAAGCCTAAATTAGGAGGAGTATGTTCTTAATGGGGCCCTGGTGGCACACAGTGGTTAAGAGCTTGGCTGCTAACCCAAAAGTCAGCAGTTTGAGTCCACCAGCTGCTCTTTGGAAATGTTATAGAGCAGTTCTACTCTATCCCACAAGGTCTCTAAGAGTTGGAATCTGCTCAGTGGCAATGGGTTTGGTTTGGTTTATGTTCTTAATATGTTTATTTGGAACATTGTGGCATGTTACAGATACCTATGGATTATAAATCATTTCTGTGGGCTCTCTTGGGATCCTAAACTCCCGATATAACTTTATTTGTGTCCTTACATCGTGTACCAAGAATGTGGTATTCAAACAGTTTATTTGTAGTTGGAGAATGCTTTTGTTACTCATCAGATGGTTATTTTGACAATGTACATACAGAATGGATAAGCAGGTTTTTTTTTTTTTTTAACAGTGCTTATGCATTAGGACTTTAAAAAATATATTTGTAAGATCAATTACAAATTCTGTCCTAAAATACTTACGCTGCAGCTAGACATATTGTTTTAATCTTTCCTTTTTTTTAGAAAGTGTATTTTCTTTCCACAAGTTATTTCCAGAAAGATTAAAATATGCTGTAATTGACAAGGAAGAAACAAGCTGGATAATCTTATATTCATTCAGTAATTTGTGTTGGGAAAGTGAAGAAACACTCGTTAATCCAGCTGCACTAACGTGGATTGGTGCTTGGCAACCTGAAGCAGGCTAAAGTGTTGTTTTATCTGTTAAGGAAATTTGACAAGCCAGTTCAACACATAATCAAGACTTAGGGGGTATATTAGAGTCAATTAAGAAAGCAAATTATTTTAAGTCTTGTTCTGCAAAATATTGTATATAAATACCCAAAAACCCGTTGCAGTCGAGTTGATTCTGACTCAGCGACCCTATAGGACAGAGTAGAACTGCCCCATACGGTTTCCAAGGAGCGCCTGGTGAATTCAAACTGCCGACCTTTTGGTTAGCAGCCGTAGCTCTTACCCACTGTGCTACCAGGGTTTCCATTGTGTATCAATAAGCACTGCTAATTACAAATGGGAAACCCTGGGAGCATAGTGGGTAAGAGCTACGGCTGCTAACCAAAAGGTCGGCAGTTTGAATCCACCAGGCGCTCCTTGGAAACCATATGGGGCAGTTCTACTCTGTCCTATAGGGTTTCTATGAGTCGGAATCGACTCGACGACAACGGGTTTGGTAATTACAAATGAGTTCTACTTATTAAAGCAGATTCAACAAACGTATGCTTAATATGTTCTGGGGGTTTATGTTTATTCTAAAACTGTGTTTGATTTGGATTTCACAGATCCAGACTGATCTCTCTTAATAGGATGAAAGTAGTAAGGGTGTATGTGTGTGTGTGTTAAAAGATTTTTATAAATCACAGAAAGTTTTGACTTTATCATTCTACCCCCTTCCTCCCTGCCCCCTGCCCCAGGTTTTTACCAAGTCTTGCAAGGGCAGCGTTAGAAAAAAATCTGGCAGATGCTGCAATAGAAAGGACAACTGCTAGTCACCTGGAACCCGAATTGAAGGATTACAGATGTAAGTGTTAGATTTATTTCTTTTGAAGTGAAATAATAATTTTCAAATGTTTGATTCTATTTATTATTTTAATTTCAATAATAAAATACTTTGTTTTTTGTCTGTTCTTCAACCACAGCACTTCTCCTTTTGTCTTTCCAATATATTGGGCTAAAGAAATGGATCTGTTATTTAAAAGGGTGTTTGAAAACCACTTACAAGTTAAACCTTAGAATATTCCTTTTAGTGCACGCTGTATACGGTCCCCCACCACCTCAGAATCACAACTAACAAAGGCTCTGAGAATTCCTGCTGTAAATAAACTTGCCTAATTTTGTTTTATCTAATATTTTCCATGTGTGTATAACTGCAGAACCGAGAATTTGATTTTTATTGTACAACTTCTACATTTTGAGAGCCAACCATGTCCTATGGGACACATTTGGGAAATTGTTCTAAGTGGATACAGAGTAAAATAACATTTAGCATACCATTTTATGCCTTCTTTCTCCTCCCACCTTTAGCATCTTTTGTGGTACTTTTCTTCTTGCTAGACATAATACAATTTTGAGTTGTGGAGAGATGTATCTCTTCCTACAAAAGTTTTCTCTTCTTCACTTAGAGCACAATGAAAGTTTTCTCTATTTTGTAAGGTATTGTTTTATCAAAATATACAATGTATGACACCTCTCTGAAGGGGACTATTGTGGTTCTCTTTTGTAGTAGATGTTGGTAGTAGTTGTGGCTACGCTGACACAAGAATTTGGTGTTAAGGAAATAAGATGTCTTTTTCAGAGTAAAATTACGAACTCAGTACACTGATGGATCTGAGTACAGACATGCAAAGGCAACTCAAAGAGCTGTAGATGCATATGTTGCTTAAATGAGTCTATTAAGATACCCAGAGAAAGATTGTGTCATTCAAACTGTAGATTGCCCAGTCTTGGAAATAGGCTGAACATCTAAGCCTTATATAGGGGATAAGGAAAGATAAGAGACTTTTTACTCATTTGGTCCCACTAGTCTTCCATGCCAGTGCTCTTGTGGAGAGTTGTTAGTCTGATGTTTCAAGTATTTAATTCATTTAATCCACTCTCTTTGTTCAGAGTCCATGCTCACCAGGCAACCTTCCTATAAACATGTTGCTTTCCATGCAGGTCCATTCAAATGGGAATATGCTGTTCATGGCAGCCACTGTATCATAGTCTATGTGAAAGTTGAAGTGTTCATTGCCAAAGTAATATTTTGCAATTCTGGTTTTATATACCTGTCTTTAATATCCTCCTGAGGGTTAGATTAGCCCACATTTGTGATGACAAAATCAAGTTTTGAGCCTATCAGGCTGAGGACCTTGACGTATTTACCCAAATAATGCTATCCTGTGAGATTTCTTGAGAGAGAGAGCTTTCTCCCAGGGTTATACTAGAATCACCATTCTCTGAGTGCATTTCTCTGTTTCTAGTTTGGAATTTTGACAATAAATATTGGTTCAGTTAAATTTTCCTAAAGCCCTAAAGCTAATGAGAATATTCCATCAACTAAACTGTAGATGATATCAGATGCTGTTTTGAACCTGAAATTACATATGTGTTCTCACTGCCACGCTCTTGCTCTTTCCCTTCACAGCTTTATAATGGGCCTATTTCAGAGGTCTGATCGTAGTGAATACATGGTGAATTCTCAGCATGACAGCTCCTGGTTTTCCTCCCCTGTGGAACCTGTGAATCAAAGGAAAATGGCAGGGATCTGTTGTGGGGAAAGGTTACTCTTCAGATCTACGGTGCTTTGACAAAAGAAGTGTGTAGTACTCAGCAATCATTAAACAGAGTGACGGTTTAATTATTTTCTGCTCAAAAGTGTTCATGGTACTCCAATGGAGCAAATGTTAGTTTTCCCCCTTGTCTTTCAAAATACTCTAGAACAAAAACAACATTCTTGAGGTGAAAGAAATTGCAATTTTCTTATCTGAAGTAGGGAAAAAAAAAGATAAATTGTTTAAGATATTGTAATCAGCTATCTGCGTGCTAGAGTGTGTCCACAGGATGGAATATTATTCGGAGTCAAGGGATTTGAACACACTTCACGTGGTAGAATGTCAGACTGTATTAAGTTCTGTTTTGAGCTATACCCATACTGACTAGACGATGTTAAGCAAATAATTTATGTTCTTCTAGTCCTTGTAATTCTTGTTTCATTGTTAAGAAAATTGCATGAAACTATATGAGAGAAAAATGAGATGAAGTACCTAGCTTGAGATCTGGCCATAGAAAGTCTTCAGTGAATGATAGCTTCTATTATTGTGATCGTCACTATTACTACTACTACTACTACTATTATTGACCTTGGAACATGTCAGGCAGTGAACATACGTGTCTGGTTGCTGTTGGAAATACACATGACATGTGTTCCCTGACTCTAGGGAATTTATTACTTAGTTTCCTGGCTTCAAGATGCTCTTGATCTACTCTAAGACAACACATTTAAAGCAAATAAAGAACAATACAATAATAATTATTACAACTTGTGTAGGACTGAGATTCCCAATCTAGCTGGATGTCAGAATCACCCAAGGTGTTTATTTGAAAATACAGGTTTCCTAGACTATCCCTGAAAATAATAATTTAAGAAGTTGGGGTGGGTTGATTCATATTATTTGGTTGTTTTTTTGGTGGTGTCTTTACTTAGTTTTGGTATCAGGGTTATTCTGGCTTCATAGATAAGTTTGGGAGTATTCCATCCTTTTCTGTGCTCTGAAATACCTTTAGTAGTAGTGGTGTTAACTCTGCTCTGAAAGTTTGGTAAATTCTCTAGTGAAACCGTCAGGCCCTGGGCATTTTATTTTGTTGTTGTTGTTGGGAGTTTTTTAATTATCTTTTCAATCTCCTCTTTTGTTATAGATTTATTTGATTGAAACACACTGTTAGGTAGTGCGTTTCTAGTAATTTGTCCATTTCCTCTAGGTTTTCACATTTGTTAGAGTATAGTTTTTCATAGTATTCTGTTATGATTCTTTTAATTTCAGTATGTCTGTTGTGATATCGCCCATCTCATTTCTTATTCAGGTTATTTGCTTCTCTCCTATTTTTCTTTTGTCAGTTTGGGCAGTGGTTTATCGATTTTGTTAATCTTTTGAAAGAACCAGCATTTGGTCTTATTAACGCTTTCAATTGTTTTCTATTTCATTTAATTCTGCCCTAATTTTTAGTACTTGTTTTCTTCTGGTGCCTGAGGGCTTCTTTTGCTGCTCTCTTTCTATTTGAGTTGCAGAGTTAATGTTTTGATTTTGGCCCTTTCTTCTTTTTGGGTGTCTACATTTATTGCTATAAATTGACCTCTGAGTACCGTTTTTGCTGTGTCCCAAAGGTCCTGGTGGGATGTGTTTTCATTCTCATTTGATTCTGTGAATTTCTTTATTCCATCCTTAATGTCTTCTATAACCCAGTAGTTTTTGAGCAAGGTGCTGTTCGGTTTCCATGTGTTTGATTTTTTTCCCTTGCATTTTCACTTATTGATTTCTACTTTAATGGCCTTATGGTCAGAAAAGATGCTCTGTAATATTTTGATGCTTTAGATTCTATTAAGGATTGCTTTATGGCCTAACATGTGGCCTATTCTGGAGAACGTTCCATGTGCGTTGGAAAAGAAAGTATACTTGGCTGCTATTGGTTGGAGTGTTCTATATATGTCTGTGAGATCAAGTTGGTTGATTGTGGCATTTAGTTCTTCCATGTCTTTATTGAGCTTTTTTCTGGATGTTCTGCCCTTCACCAAAAGTGGGGAGTTGAAGTTTCCTGCAGTTGTTGTGGAGCTGTCTCTCTCTCTTTTCAATGCTGTTAGAGTTTGTTTTATGTATTTTGGAGCCCTGTCATTGGGTGTGTGAATGTTTACTATGGTTATGTCCTCCTGGTGTATTGACCTTTAATCATTATATAGTGTCCTTCCTCATCCTTTGTGGTGGATTTTACTTTGGTCTGTTTTGTCAGAGATTAATGTTGTCACTCCTGCTGTTTTTTGATTGTTGTTTGCTTGATATATTTTTTTCCATCCTTTGAGTTTTGGGTTGTTTGTGTCTTTAAGTCTAAGGTGTGTCTCTTGTAGGCAGCATATAGACAGATTGTGTTTTTCATCCATTCTGCCACTCTCTGTCTCTTTATTGGTGCATTTAGTCCATTTACATTCCACATAGTTATTAATAGGTATGAGTTTAGTGCTGTCATTTTGATGTCCTTTTTTTGTGTGGTTGACAGTTTTCTTCTACTTAATTTTCTGTGCTGAGTCATTTTTCTTTATGTATTTTCTTTTCATCTTTTTCATTGTTGTTGCTTTTGTATTTGCTGAGTCTTTATTGTTTTTCTTGTTTTTTATTTTGATGTGTAGGGTTGTTAGTTTCCTTTCTGGTTAGCTTAGTATTTACACTGTTTTTCTAAGTTTAAACCAATCTTTTTTACTTTATATCTTCTTGATTTCCTCGCCATATGAAAGATCTATGACTACATTTTTTTTAGTCCCTCTTTTTTGATTTAATGTTGTCATTGTTTACATAATGATGTCTCCGTTTCCCTGTTTTGGGTGTTTTAGTTTTATTTTTGTTATTTCTCTATCTGGGTTGATATCTGGTTGCTCTGTCCTGTGCTGTAGTCTTGGGTTGTTATCTGATGTTGTTGATTTTCTAACCAGAGGACTCCCTTTAGTATTTCTTGTAATTTTGGTTTGGTTTTTACAAATTCCCTAAACTTCTCTTTATCTGGAAATGCCCTAATTTCCCCATCATATTTGAGAGACAGCTTTTCTGGATATATAATTCTTGGCTGTCAGTTCTTTTCCTTCAAGGCTTTATATATGTCATTCTATTGCCTTCTTGCCTACGTGGTTTCTGGTGAGTAGCCTGAACTTAGTCTTATTGAATCTCCTTTGTAGATGACTTTTGGTTTAATCCCTAGCTGCTCTTAAAATTCTCTCTTTATCTTTGGTTTTGGCAAGTTTGATTATAATATGTCTTGTTGACTGGGGCTGGGTTGACTTTCTTTTGGGATCTGTCTTGTGTAGGGTTCGATGAGCATCTTGGATAGGTATCTTTTCATTTGTCACAATATCAGGGAAGTTTTCTGTCAACAAATCTTCAACAATTCTCTCTGTATTTTCTGTTATCCCTCCCTGTTCTGGTTCTGCAGTCATTCATGGGTTATTCCTCTTGGTAGAGTCCCACATAATTCTTAGGATTTCTTCTTTTTTGTAAATTCTTTTCTCTGATTTTTTCTCAGATAAGTTGGTGTCAAGTGCTTTATCTTCAGTCTCACTAATTCTGACTTCCATTTCCTCAATTCTCCTTCTGTGATTTTTCTACTGAGTTTTCTAATTCTGAAATTTTATTGCTAATCTTCTGGATTTCTGTTTGCTATCTCTATATATGGATTATTGCAGCCTGTTAAATTTGTCATTGTGCTTTTCTATAGTCTTAAATTCGTCTGTTGCTTTGTCTGTGGGTTCCTTGGCTCGTTCTGTGTTTTACCTGATCTCCTTCCTGATCTCTTGAAGAGTTCTGTACAGTAATCTATTGTATTCTACCTCTGGTAATTCCAGGAAATTCTCTTCCTCTAGAAGATTTTTTGATTCGTTGTTTTAGGAGCTTGCTGAGCCCATCACGGTCTGCCTTTTTATGTGATTTGATACTGACTGTTGTCGCTGAGCCATCAATAAGTTATTATACTTATTTTATGTTTGCTTACTGTGTCCTAGCTTCTTGTTTTGTTTTGTTTTGATATGCCCAAATAGGCTGCTTGTGTGCGCCAGTTTGACTGTTGGTGTCCTTGAAAATCTCATGTCCTGTCAATAGGTGGTTAGAGCTGCTACTAGGTATATGAGCCCAGGGGTGTGTTTACTTTTCTTGTGTGGATTCAGCTTAGGTGTCCAGGTCATCAGTCACCAAGTGTGTGGTGCAGACTCTCATCTATAGTCCTAGACAGGCAGGGCTACATAGTGGTGATTAGAACAGGCCCAGGTATCTGGCTGTAGCAGGGAGTAATGTGCTAAGCAAGGCATGGGGCTGACGGCTGCCCAGAGTGTCTGGGAGCAAAGTGTGTCCCTGTTCCCTAGAGTGCGTAGGTGGGTAGGTTTTGCAGCTGGACTATGGGCACCCAGTGCTTTTGGCTGTAAGGACTGGGAGACACCACTTATTCTTGGACACGTGTTGCAGGTGGCTAAGTGGCATGGGTGGAGTCCTCAGGCTCCTGATGTAGGTAGGTGAGCACCCCGCTTAATGGGCAGAGCGGTGTCAAATGTCACAAATCTGCCACTCCACCATGTAACTGATACAGTGAAGTTAGGCTTCAGGTATATACCCTGTTGTACTGTGTTAATGAGGGCCTGTGCTGTTGAGATGGGCTCACACAGGTCTATGCAGGGGTGAAAGGGGCGAGAGGCATTCAAAGTCTATGGACCCGTTATGCCTGTGCCTAGGCAAAGGAGCCGTACCTGTCCCAAGTTTCCGGTCTAGGGGAGCCAGCAGGTTATTTTTTCCTGTTTATTAATTTGGTCCCTTTCCCAGGCTGGTAGAATGACTCAGGGGGCGTGATGGGCACTAATTCCAGCCCAGGGGAAGTGGCAGTTGACATTCACTGAAGCTGGCCCAGTTCCTGGTGCAGAGCAGGGAGAGAGGTTCTTCCCAAATGGGATGTTTTTTGATCTGGGCGGTAGGTTAGACACATGTACTTATCTTTTGCCAATTGAGGGCCACTTCTCACTGGTTCTGGAGGGTTGATCAGACTCTCCGCCACTCACTGTCTCCCAAAGTGGAAAATGTGTCCCGAACTCCACTGCTTGTCTCACTGTGCTCATCATCCGATCTGGCCTGCTGGGTGCCGGTTGCCCCGGGTCAGGTCTGGCAACTCCTTGCTGCTTCTAAACGTCTCTCCTTCCCCCTACCGCTTAGTCTGATTCCTCAACTTTGCCTTTGATGTTCAGGTCTCCTAGATTGTCATATATAATTGATTCACTGATTTTTCCGGGTCTTTGTTATAAGAGGGACCACTGGAAGCATCTGACTACTGCACCATCTTGGCTCTGCCTCCTCATCTGTATTTTTGACTAGAGTTGTAGGGGATTCTCTTGTGGAGGTTTTCAATGTGTGGGCCCTAAAACATTATAATCAAGGTACTGCAGAGCTTTTGAATGCATATTTATTTTATGTATGCGTTATAGTGACTATGACCAAACAAACTTAGGAAGGCGATTTGGCTGAGTTCTAATTCCCCCCACCCCTTTCAATTTTATCCATATGCTGTTTGCTGTATATACTGTTTAAAATCAGTTTTCTACATTTTGGAACATTTTAAGCTGTATATAGAGCTATGGTGTTTTATGACCACCTTCAAGCTTGTTTCTTTCAGGAATTAAAAACCTTCAAAGAGCCCACTAAGAATTACCAGTGCTACAGTGCATTCTGTGTCTGGTGGACTGAGTTCCCTGTGTACGGTGCTAGGAGTAATTCTCTGTCCCGTGTAAATGTTTAGGTGAAGTAGCATCTGGATCTCTGAGGATTGGAGCTGTCAGTACACCGATACATAGTGCCCGTGAGAAAATGAAAGTGCCTGATGTTCTGTTCTATGACAACGTTCAGGTAGGGTCTTTGCTTTGTATTCACAGATAAATCACCATTTACATTGTGGTAGTTAACACAGATTCAAGTGAGAATGATTTTTATTTGTTTTTATAATTTCCTAAATTCAATTAAGATGATGCAAAATGAAGAGATGAAACATTTTTTATTAAGGCGTTGGAAAACGTAACATTCTTTCCAAAGATACTTGAAAGTTAGAGGAGTTTCTGCTATGATTAGGGTACTAAATTTTATACACACATGCACATGTGTTGTATGACTGCACTTCAGGTAAATAAATTGAATGCATTATTAAGTTAAAAACAAAATAGAACTAATAGTCATCCTCTCTTTTGCTTGCTCGTTAGTTAAACCCTTTCAGTAGTTCCAAGAGGGACGTGTTTGATGCATCCTTTTTTTTGCGAATCTCTTTTTTTTTTTTTAACACTTTCTTTTCTTTTTCAAAGGGGAGGGTAGAGAATTTCTGATCTGTGTGCTAGCCAAGCCTTATGGACCATCCATTAACATAGAAGTAGGTTTGTACCCAGATGTTCACATTAGAGAAAACTACCTATAATAACCCATGATATAAGAATTTTTTTTCCTTTTCTTGATTTTCTGCCAAGTGGCTATATATTTCTTTTATTAAAAAAAAAAAAAACAACTTAAATTTTTCCTGTAATGCTTCATCACAAATCTGCATGTAAATAGTAACCTTACAGTTATAAATTAATAGAAATTCTCCTTACTATTTCACTATTATGACGAAGTTAGGAAAACTAAAGGAAAATCTCTTTTTTATCTGCTATTCCCTAGCCCTACTTATTGTCCAATGACTACCGTATTTTTATGCCTAAATTGTATTGACAAAACAGGTATCTAGGCAAATTCTTCTTTCTCAATAAAAGTCTTATTTAATATTTAGAAATCTGTCAAAACTATAGTTATTTTCTGTGGCATAGCAAAAGAGATACCCTCATTTGGTTATATTCGTGCTGTAGCCAATTAACTAATGTAAGTTTTATTTTGCTTCCTGCAGTTTTAATGCTCTTGTGCAGCAGTGAACAAATGAACAGAAAATAAAGTCATTTAATGTACATAGGAGGGAAAAAAAGTCTTGCCTATCAAATAAATACAGGAACATGATTGTAAGGAAATATATTATCTCCCAGCACTGATGGAATCACACTCTGCACATGTAGTAAAAAGGAACAAAGAGAAAAGACTTAGGAAACAATGTTATAAGTGACAGTTTGAAAAACTCCTTGGTAACAAAGGTTGAAAAGATGTTTTAGCAAGTAAGAACATAGGAAATTCAGTAGGAGGGAGGAGCACTGTTCCCTGAATGCAGTATCTGTTGCCATGGTGCTTAAGACATAGACCTCGGGGGCCTCAGGGGTTCTGTGAACCTTACACAGTGGTCCTAAGGGACTTTTTGTAACCTGCCTCCAAATGTACCTTCTCTTCTTAAAGCATAATGAATTAATCATTAATGAAAAACATTTTACCTCTCTCCATTCTAGAGGCAGTGGCTTGATTAAATTTGCTTCTGTTGTCTGCATTACTCTTTCATCTTTGCAGCAGTAGTCTGAGTCCTTCTTGCCAATGTAGGTGCTCTGTACCATCTTGCTGTTCTTTACCTAGGGGTCCCCTTACTACACTGTGTTGGAACTGGTTTTTTAAATACGTGTTTTCACACCACTAAGCTGAGGCCCTGTGTTTCTTTATTTTGTATCTCAGCAAATACCACTGTGCCAAAAAAAAATACCACTGTGCCTGTCACATAACAACTGCTGAGTAAACATGTGTTGAGTGGATTAATGATAGAATGAATAAGATTTGAAGATGTATAATCAGGAGTATTATTAGTTCATTAAGTCTTTCATTAAACTCTTTAAAGCCAAAAAAAAAAAAAAATTTCATTAAGGAATATTATACTTGTAACAGAAAGGAGGAGAGATTGGAGGAAAGAGATTAATAGCCTCTTAATAAGCTTAAGGAGCTTTAGATCTGAAAATGTTTTTAAAATACCTACAATGCGTCAGACCTTGAACCAAGGTATTGAGATGCAGAGATTTTATATATATATATCATATGGAGCACTTATGGTACAGTAGTTAAGAGCTTGGCTACTAACCAGAAGGTCACAGTTCAAATCCAGCAGCTGCTCCTTGGAAATCCTATGGGGAAGTTCTTCTCTATCCTATAGGGTCACTATGAGTGGGAATTGACTCAATGGCAACACGTTTGATTTTTTTTTTTAACATGATATATACCAAAAAACCAATCCTTAAATAAATCTTTTCCAAGGAGTAGCTGATGAGTGGGAACTCCCCCCTTCTGATTAGCAGCTAAACTCTTACCCACTGTGCCATGAGGACTCCATATATATCCTATATATATTGACATGTACGCATATACAATTGTCTCTCTCACACACACACAAGCGCACATGCATGCAGGCGTAGAGCTCCAAGGCTCAAGTTGCTTATAATCTCACGAGGGAGACAGACAAGTAAGTACACCTGGTTATCACACAGTGTGATGGAAGAGAGCCTGAAATTATAGAAGCCAAATGGGCTGCTAAAAATCTAAGCCAGAGATGATAAATAACTGAAAGCTGTGGGGATAGAAACAAAAGGATAGATGCAGTTCACCTTTTGGTGGTTTAATTGTTAAGACTTGATGTGTAATTGAATCTCGATAAGGGAGGAGTGATGTGGGCAGCACGGTGATGACGGGTTTGGGCAGGTGGTAGAAAAACGATGCTGCTGGTTGGGGTGAAAGGTACAGAATAAGAAATGAAGTTAAGGAAAAAGTAATGAGACAAGTTTTGGATATGTTGAGTTTGAGGAGCCTGGGGAAAAACCAAGTGATCTGATAGTCACTTGGAAATATGGGGCTGGAGTTCAGGAGTAAATTCTTGCTATTGAGGATCAGCGTAGAGTTGGTAAGGAGTTCTGGTGGCTCAATGGTTATGTTCAGCTGCTAAATGAAAGGTCAGGGGTTGAAATCCACCAGCTGCTTTGTGGGAGAAAAAAACCTGATATTCTGTTCCCATAAAGATTACAGCCTAGGAAACCGTATGGGGCAATTGTACTCTGTTACATGGGGTCACTGTGAGTCAAAAACTGACTTGACAGCACCCAACAGCAACAACGATATAGTTGGTAGTTGAAGCCATGAGGTAGATGAGATGACTAAAGCAGAGCAGATCAGAGGTGGCTCTTCAAGCACTGATGTACCAGCACCCAACTCTGCACACAGCCCTCGGTCGCCCCTCAGGTGGGTGTCGGTGTCTGAGTAAGCACAGCTTACATTTATACTCAACCTCTCCTGTGGCCCCAAAGGAAGGCATACGCCAGGGGACAAATCAGTATTTAAGGAAATCCTACAAGAAGAAGATTCAGCCAAGAAGACTATAGAAGAGAAATTGTTAGAGAGGTAGGAAGGGATTAGGAGAGACAGTGAGACAAGGGAGAGAGGAGACTTTTAAGAAATTATCTGTAGTGCCGAATAGGCAGAGAGGTTAGGAGAAGAATTAGGTTGATGACCTTAGAGTTAGCTAATGTGCACTGATTTGAATAATCTAATTAGATGTAATGAGGGCACAAAATAGGAGGACATGAGAATAGCAAAGAATATAAATACTGTTTGAATTACTTTGCAGTGTTTACATTGTTTTTTACTTAGCTATGCTAGTGCTTATTCCAGCTTTTTTATTTCTCATGCAGATTAACCCATTTATTACTGTAAAAGCTGGAAATTGGCACTGATTTTTAGCACTTACATCTTGGCAGGAAGAGAGCCCTAGACTTAGATTATCACGAGAACCCGGACTGAAATTATGTCTAGAACTCCCTTTTAACTGGGGCAGTCAGATATCTCAGTTTGCTTATGAGAGTTCCTGTTTATACTTCTTGTCCCAGCATAACTATTAATAGTATCTCTTTTACTTTTAAAAGTGTTCCAGAATGGATAATAAATTGATATGGTCACCCAACTCATGGTACCCTGCATGTGTATCAGAGTAGAACTTTCCTCCATAGGTTTTCAATGGCTAATTTTTTAGAAGCAGATCCCCAGGAAGGCCAGGCCTTTCTTCCAAGGTGCCTTTGGGTGAACTCGAACCACCAATCTTTTTTTGGCAGCGAGTGTGTTAACTTGTTTGTAACATCTAGGGACCACCTTTTATAAATAGGGAACCTCAGTAACTAAGTACTTATGAGTCTATCATTGACTTGATATAGAAAAGCCAAGAGAAAGTAATAGGGATATTAACTGTGCTGGGATGTAATATAGGTCCACCCTGTGCCTACCCCATGATGATACTTTGTGACCTACTTATGGGAGTGCTATTTTTCAAGATACAAAAGAGCAGTGTAATTTTTTCTCTATCATAAAAAAAAAACTACAATCTTGTTCTTATACAGTTGTCATTTGAGTTGAAAAGTGTGAAAGGTAAACCATATATTTTTAAAATGATACATAGTTTTGAACGTAATGGTTAAGAAGTTAGTATAAAATGTTCCATGGAAATCTCCAATTCTTTGAGCAACTCGTTGTGTGTTTACATTAAAACCCATTGCTCTCGAGTCGATTCTGACTCATAGCGACCCTGCAGGACAGAGTACAACTGCCCCACAGGGTTTCCAAGGAGTGGCTGGTAGATTCGAACTGCCAGCCTTTTGGTTAGCAGCTGAGAGCTTAACCACTGTACCGCCAGAGCCCCATATTTACATTAACAAAGGTTAATGTAAATATTGTATTAAATTATAAGCCAACTCTTCATACTTTAATAGCGGAAAGATATTTGAATTGAATTTTTAAAACTGAAATATTGGTCAGTGACTTTGTCTTGCTTAGGCAGATTATTTCTGGTTTTCAGCATCGGTGACCAATTGGTTATATAACTTACTTATAACCACAGCATTAGTTTTGTTGTTCTTTAATCATATTGTTTGAGTATTGACTATCATAATAGATATTTTTTCCCATGATGATATTTTTATAGTAACGTCCTTATTTCAGTTTGATTATTCAAAACACTGTTAACTCTAGATCTCTTTTCTCTAGCACATGATAGTGATGGAAGATATGCTAAAAGACTTTCTTCTTGGAGAACACCTATTACTGGTTGGTAACCAGGTGAGTTATGGCTGGATCCCAGGATCTAGTGAATATATGATAGTAACAGTTTAAAAGCAGTGCGTTTCTTCTCCTTATTCAAATGAGCTTTTGGAAATAATTCTTTTTTTCCCCAATTGAGGGACTGGTTTAATTAAAAGAAGAGAGTCTTCTGCCTTCTAAATTTTAGAAGTACCTCAGAACTTAAATCACCCCACCTTCCCATTCAGTCAGTCATAAAATCCTGTTACTTCTACCTCATAAACATCTATTCTTCTTTCCCATGTCTGTCACCCCGTCCCAGCTCACCATCACCTGTCACCTGGGTTACCGCAGTAGCTTCCAACATAGCTCCACCCCCACCTCACTCCTATTCTGGTCTGCCGTGAACTCTGCAGCCAGATTGATACTTCTGAAACAAAATCTGATTAGCTCATTTTTGGTTTTGCTTAAATTGCCTCCCCCTTGTCCTTTTTTTTTTGTCCTTCGAAAAAACCAAAAAACCCTGGGGGTGTAGTGGTTAAGTTCTACAGCTCCTAACCAAAAGGGTCGGCAGTTCGAATCCACCAGGTGCTCCTTGGAAACTCTTTGGGGCGGTTCTACCCTGTCCTATAGGATTGCTATAAGTCAGAATTGACTTGATGGCAGTGGGTTTGGTTTTTGGGTTTTTGTCCTTAGAAGGAAACCCTGGTGGCATAGTGGTTAAGAGCTATAGCTGCTAACCCAAAGGTCAGCAGTTCAATTGTACTAGTCACTCCTTGGAAACCTTATGGTGCAGTTCTACTCTGTCCTATAGGGTTGCTATGAGTCGGAATCGACTCGATGGCAACGTTTTTTTTTTGTCCTTAGAATATAGCGGAAGTCTTGTGTGTGACTTAAAATGTCCCGCAGCCTCAGACCTCTGACCACCTCTCTGGCCCAAACCCCTGGTCTCCTTTCTCTCACTCCGTGTTAGTTTTAGCTACTCTGAACTTCCCTCAGTTTCTTATCTCCTCTCTGGTCCTTGGTGGGTGCTCTTCCCTCTCCATGGAGCACCCCTTACCCTCTTTCTACATGCCCTGTCCCTGACTTCTAGGGGGAAGGCCTTCCCTTGTCTCTGGCTGAGTTAGGTTTCCCCTGTTTATACGCCCTTCTTGTCACACTGGCCATGTGCTACTGTAGTTACACAGTGAAGGCCTGTCTTCCCACCTGTCAGTCTGGTCCTCCAGGGCAGGGACCACACTTCTCTAGTATCCTCAGATCCTAGAGCAGTACCTGCTACGTTGCAGATACTCAGAATATATATGCACGAATGGATGGATGTTTTCTGTTTAGAGGTCTCTGATAATTTTCCCTACATGAATCCTCAGACCCACAGCAAAGGGCACCTGTGTTTGTTTGTTTTTTAAGTTAGTGTTAAGAGCAACAAGCTTTCTGAAGGAGTTTATTTGGGCTCTTTTTTTTTTTTTTTTACTTGTAAAAGTGATACATTATCTTTGTGTATTTAGTGCCTGTCAAACTTAGCATTTTAAATACTGATTTTCCTTTTCTTTTTTAATAACAGTGGATCAGTTGTAAGGTTTAGTAGTTGAGCACAGACTTGGAAGTTAGCTGCCTGAGTTCAGATAGCAACTTCTTCACATCTGGCTGTGTGACTTTGGGCAAATTGCTTATCTTAGCTCACTTTCATGATGTCTAGCTTGGGAATAAAAACAGCGTGCACCGTATAGGCCTAATATAAACATCAAATGAGATAATGCATGGAAAGCACTTTACACAGGGCCTGGCTCGTATGAAATTCCCTGTGCCGCCAGCTAAAAAGAAAACGTGTGTCTCACTGTGCAGTTTAAAAGGTATTTTAATATTCTCTTATTTCATTGTTTTAAAAGAAGAATAAAAAAGAATAATAAATTATGGCCTTTTCCTCACTATTTGGAAAGTTCTACCGACTTTCCTTTACTGAAAAATTATTTGTCCTGATGAATCTACATACCAGAGTAGGAGGATGAAGATGGATTAACAGTCCAGTATTTGGGCTATGATACTGACACCCAGGAATACAAGTTCTCGTCCTACTTTGAAGAATGATAACTACGTGGACTTTTAAGTCTTATGTAGCTCAGAGTGCTTCACAAACTTTACATAAGTAGTTAAACCCTGGTATACTTAGTGTGTCATTTATATAACTCCTACCATCTCCTGAATGGCCTTAACCACAGAATCTGCTGGCATCTCAGGTACCAGCAGACCAGCAGAAGAGAATAGACCAAGGATATACAGAGCTGGGGCTTGAATAATTTTGCTCAGAAGCAGCCTTAAAAGGAAGATCCCTAAAAGTCAAGTTGTAATGTCTAAGTGTCCTTGAAATATCCCAGATGGCACTGATGTCCCAGGGGTTTAGTGGGTGGGATGCATTAGGAGTTTCTTGGCAAGGGCAGTACTCACAGTCAAGTAGGTATAGAGTCAGGGTTTCAGTCCAGGTTAAAACTGGAGCCTAGCCAGTGACCAGAGAGACAAGGGGTATAGTTAACCTCTGGGAGGTTGTGGGGAACTGTGCAGAGTGAGGGAATGGATGAGACAAACCTTTGCTTCTGCTTTATGATAAGTGAAAAAGAGGCTGTGAAAGTCCTTTGAAATTACTCTAGAGTGCTATACAAATGGTGCTGTGACATCTAGTATGCCACCTCCAGTCTGTTTCCTGTCCAGAGAAGGGAACAAGACACTAAGGCAGAGAGAAGATTGGGCAATGGAATGGGTGGGTGAGGGGAAGAGCAGCTAAAGCGCTGTAGGTACATGGTCGGACCCCAGCATCTGGTGAGGACGGGAGATCCTGCTGACTTTCAAGCTTGGCCAGGATTGGCTCAGGAACCAAGTGCACGGAGGCTGTAGGTTGAAGATCCTCAGGAAGGGGAGACAGAAGATGTGGGGTATCACAAGCTTCTGTCTGTCAGTGGTATCGCAGACTCTAACTACAGTCAGCCTGTCACAGTGTCTTGCCTGCTTTTACACCTGTTCTGCCACCCTTCCCATTGGAGAATGGGAAGACAAAGACATTGCATTCAATGTGAGTTTGATACTTACAGAGGGCCTTTTTTATAGCAGAAGGGTTTTCTGTTCTTTGATTATAAACCTCTAGAACAGTCAGCATCATACAATACCAATGTTGAAGGAACTTTTAGATTTTAGATTCTGCCACCTGTGTCCTTTAAATTATCTAGTGAAAGAGTCTCTCTAGACTCTCTGTCATTTGATGCTCTCCATCGTCTCATCCCACCCTGCTTTCAGCCCAGTGCCTTAGTTGTCCTCTCAAACTCTCATCTTGGGCTAAATTCAACACTCTGTTCCCCAAACAAACCCTCTGTGTGTTTTATTGCAGCTTCTGATCTTTGCCACATGGCCAGTGTGCTCTCATTTCCCTGTCTTTACCCTTTGAAATCCATTCAGTCTTGGAGTGGTAATTGGTAGGTGTCGCAGGAGAGAAGTAAGCTGGGAAGCCGGAGTCCTGCCTTCTTCTCCAGTTGTCTTAGTCATCTAGTGCTGCTGTAACAGAAATACCACAGTGGATAGCTTTAACAAAGAGAAGTTTATTCTCTCACAGTCCAGTAGGTTAGAAGTCCGAATTCAGGGCGCCGGCCCCAAGGGAAGGCTTTCTTTCTCTGTGGGCTCTGAAGGAAAGTCCTTGTGATGCATCCGTCTTCCCTTGGTCTGGGAGCATCTCAGCACAGGAACCTCAGGTCCAAAGGATGTGCTCTGCTCCAGGCGGTACTACTTTCTTGGTGGTATGAGGCCCCCAACTCTCTGCTTGCTTCCCTTCCTTTTTTATCTCTTGAGAGAGAAAAAGTGGTGCAGGCCACACCCCAGGGAAACTCTCTTTATGTTGGGTCAGGAATGTGACCTGGGTAAGGGTGTTACAATCCCACCCTAATCGTCTTTAACATAAAATTACAATCACGAAGTGGAGGACAACCACAGAATACTGGGAATCATGGCCTAACCAAGTTAATACACACATTTTTAGGGAGACATAATTCAGTCTATGCCACTACGTTTTTCAATTCTGTATGTGATATTGGTAAATTGCTATTCCTTCTCCCAAGAATTTTCCTTCTTTTCTTTTTCTTATCTGTAAAATGATAGAATTGAAATGGGTGTTTTCCAAGGCGCTTCTTTAATAAAGCCTTTCCAGACCACTTCAGCCCAGAGGTTGATCCCTTCTCTGAACTATTTATAACAACAACAACAACAAAAAGCCAAACCCATTGTGTTGAGTTGATTCCAGCTCACAGTGACCCTGTAGGACAGAGTAGAACTGCCTCTAGGGTTTCCAAGGAGTGTCTGGTGGATTTGAACTGCTGACCTTTTGGTTAGCAGCCAAACAGATCATTTATAGCTTTCTCTTGGCCCTGTTAGACTTAAGTGTCTACCTGTGATCTGTCTACTAAAAGCCCCTGAGAAGAGTGTGTGTGTAATTTTTGCATCCTCCCTGATGCCTTGCATGTAGTAAGCATTCACCATATATTTGCTGAATAAATTACTGGTTATTAGAGGATTGTTGTTGTCATTAGTTGCCATAGGATTGATTATAGCTCTTAGTAACCCCATGTGTGTCAGAATTGAGCTGTACTCCATGGGGTTTTCAAGGCTGTGACTATTTGGAAGTAGACTGCCAGTGCTGTCTTCCAAGGTGCCCACGGGTGGGTTCAAACTGCAAGTAGTCGAGCGCTTAATCATTTGTGCCACCCAAATTTACCCTATTAGAAGATTTGTTGTTAGGTGCTGTAGAGTTGATTCTGACTCGTAGTGACCCTATGAGACAGAGCAGAACTGCCCCTTAGGGTTTTTGAGGCTGTGGTCTTTACGGAATCATACTTGCACATAGTTCTCTCATGGAATGGCTAGTGTGTTCGAATTGCCGACCTTTCAGTTGGCAGCCAAGGACTTAACCCCTGGGCCACCAGGGCTCTGTATTAGAGGACTAGTTAGAATAATTCCTAAGGCATGATCGAAATGATTTAGATGTAATATGAATTTAAAATTTAGACTTGGTTGGATTATTTTCAGGAGATCCTAAGACAGATTGACTAAGTTTCCTCTTCTGTATACTTGCAACTGTGAACGAAACAAATGAACTAGGTAGACTCTAGGGACTGCCCATTCTAGAGAGTAAATAGTTATGTGGTTCATTGGCCTGGGTATGGTTATATACTGATAGGATCAGAGACTTGGCAGCATTATCACCAAGACACAATAATGAAATACTAATTACCTAAAATTTTCTAATACTAATTAAATGCTAATTAGTATTTAGCTAATTAAATGATGTATAACTTTGCCCAAGCTTATGTTTACCAGGGCAGGAAGTGAAAATTGGACCAAGATGACTGGTTAAAGTCTAAATATAACTTTTTAAATAACTTAATTGACTTCAGTTTCTTTCAAATATGTTTTCAAAAGCTGATGTCTTCCACAGTTTATTAGCGGTTACCTGGGGTGGGTGGGAGAGGGAAATGAGAGGGAGTTGCTGAAGCGGTACTCTTTCTGTTAAGGGCAATGAACAATATAGAAACGATGATTATTGCATAACATGGTGGATGTAGCTCTTGTCACTGAATTGTACATGTAGAAGTGGTTCAAATGTTTTGTTACATATATTTCATTGCAATAAAAAATTTTAAAAAGCAAGCTAATGTCTATGTTAAGTTCTGAGCAAGATTCTATTGTTAGATTCTATGGGTTCCATCTGATATGTATGAGGGAGAACAAAGCCACCTCCAGTATTTGTGAATGCAGAGCAAGCACCCACAGCAATGTGCTTTGGAGTGGATTGGTACTGAGATTATATGTTCTCTTTCCCTGAGTTTTCCTCAGAGCCTGATCCTGTGGGAGAGGAATGGCCCTTGTCCTAAAATGTGTATATTCTTGAGATCACAGTGACTCAGGTTCCTTTTCAGTACCTTTGAAAATGCCCTGCTTTGTTTATCAGCAGTATTTTGGTACCTCTTAGTTTTTATGTCTCTTCTCACCTTATTTCCATTTTGTGACACAAAGCAATGGAGAAAAGAAAAAGACAAGCGAGCGAGGTACAAGGGGTAGGTTGGGACTGCCAGCTCTGACTCTCACGGGTAGCTTCACTGGTAGTTTCACCCAAATGCAAAGTGACAGCCATCTGGGAAAATGCCTATTTTAATCATTTGGTCTATTTTCAAACCAAGTGAACCGTTTGAAGCAGTTGATCAGGCTCCTTACTTTCTTGTTCTCTTTCTAAAGTATTAAATGATGACTGTTCAAAAAAAAAAAATCACTATGGAATGAAGGTTTGAGGATTAAATACTGACAGAGATATCTGCAGTGGGTTGGTATGATTATACAATAAATTTGGAATGAATGCTCTTCCAACAAACTGCCTCTGTGGATACAGTCCACCCAGCCTTCTGTTTGCAAACTAGCGACTGGCTGAAGTCCATGAAGAAACTTTCTAGCAGTTAACATTGTAAATGTAGAAATGCTTTGGCAGGTTATTCTGTTACTAGTGACAGCTTTTATGATGAGGAAATTTAAGGGGATAACTTGATTTTGAGATATCTCAAGGTTTATCGTCTTCATTAAGCTCAGCCCCACCTTTTCCTTCCAGATATTATTTTTTCTAAGGATCTGGATTATGTCAGATTTCACATCTGCTGGGAAACTTATAAACAGTCCCATAAATAGCACTTATCAAAATAAAGTAGCACATATCTTATTTTGGTGAAATTAAAAAAAAAAATTTTTTTTTAATCTTATTTCCTATGAGGAATTTTATGGCACAGCACATAGGCAAAGTGAAGCAGAATTGCTGCCTTCAGCCAAAAGGGCTAGGGTACCCTGAAGTGATAGGTGTTTGGTGGTCACTTAGCATCTGCTGCATATTGTAGAACCACTTCAGTGTGCTGTGACATGTGTTATTTTCTCCGTGCTGTAATTATAAAATCATGTGCACCTTTCACACAATTAGGACTTTCATGGTTTGTTTTTTTTTTAATCATAGCATGACTTTCTGTTTATTTTAGCTTTCCAGAGAGAGAAAAAAAGAGAAATGGCTATTTATTTTCTAGCCAGTGATGCTTTTTCTGCCCTGGCTCTATCTCCAGAATAAGCTCCCTGCCTTCTCTTCCTTCCCATAATTGCTTTGCTTTTGACTAGTATGGCTGCATTCCACTTGGCATATAAAATACTTACTGTGAAAACTTTGAGTTGTAGAATCAGCCTGTAATTGTGTCAATTCTTTGTGTTTCATAAAGTCCTTGAGAATAAACTTCTGTTTTAAAATCAGAATATATGAATTTTGAGCAACAACAAAATAAAAATTTTAAAAGATAAAAAATAAAAGTCAAGTTTAAGTAATAAAAGAAATACATGAGTTTTGTAAGGCAGTTGAATTTTATCAGATTAATTGTAGGGAATTTTATTTTAGCAATGTGGTGTTTTAAAATACTCAGGAACCTTTACGTAAAAATTCTTCTTAAACATGCAGTGTTTTCTTCATTTAATTATATTGTTTAGTTTCTGATATTAGACAAATTTGCACAGCAAGTCACCAAAATTTATATTTAATGACAAGCAAAAATTCGTAATCACTTCTAAATGATTATAGTCCAGTAAAACACTTGCCAGGGTTTATTTACCTTTTTTTTTTTTCTTCCTTTGTATCATTTTACCAAATAATAGCAGTTTGGTGAAATTTTTAATGTCAAGTTTTCCTTCTATAGCCCATATTTTTTGCCTTTACCAACATTCTGATACATTATTTCTTTATTATCAAATAAAAAGTGAGCTCTGGCTGATTTTCGTGTAGAATGCTTCCTCTATCTTGACTCTCATGTTCTTCATGCTTTTACGATATTAAATCTTTAGGTTCTCTTTTTCAATTTCATGGGAATGTCTGATCTCTCAACAGAAAGAGAAATCTTAAGAAAAAAAAAAATCTTAAGAAGCATCTCTTAAAATCCCCTTTGAGGAGAGATGCTCAAAACCACCTATGACTTGGCTCCAAACTCCATTTATAACTCTAGTTCTTCCAAAGTGCAGGTTCTTACTCTGCCTGGGTACCACACACTTCTGCTGTCCCACCTTTGCTCCTGTTGTTTGCTTCATCTAGTGCCACCCTCATCTTGCCTATGCATATTCTGCTGGTAGTCAAGAGTGCAGATGGTTTCTTCTCTATGCAGCCTTTCTTAGGTTCTCCTAAAGAGAAGTGATCTTGTTTTCCTTCAGACTTTTATAGTATTTTCTCCTTGTTATGATTCATTTCTCTTTTAAGGTTGTTATGATATGTGTTTGATTTAATCTACAATTGAATTATAAATTTTTTATGAATTAGGATTAACGATGGTAATATTTGTACGTTTTACATTTTCAGCATACTTTTATATCATCTCATTTAGCTCTACAATAACTCTTTTGAGGTAAATATTTTTACTTTTTACATTTTACAACTGAGGCTCAAAAAGGTTAAAATATTTACAAGATCACATAGCTAGCTAATGGCATTTAGGTCTTAGACTGAAAAAGCTCATTGTTTTTTCACCATACCGCACTAATTCTTATACTAGTAGTAGTAGCAGAAATAATAATATAATGATAATATTATTTATAATATAATAAATAGAAATAACAATAATAATAAAATAACTAACTTGCTGAGTGTTTATAAAAGGTGAGAGCCTGCTGTACATACAAAGTACAGGACATTTTAAAATTTTTATTATAAAAAAAGTTACATGCTCTATAAAAAATAGAATATATAATGAACTCCCTGTACCCCTCACGCAGCTTTAACAATTATCAGTATTTTGTCCATTTTGCTTCATCTCTTCTCCCAAACATTTTTTTGCATGTCATTTTTAGTACATATCATATAATCTTTATGGACTTCTCGCTATCTCTAACATAAGCACAATTCCATTATTACACGTAACAAATTAACAGTAATGCTTTAATATAATCTGGTACCCCATCTGCTTTCACTTCTTGATTATCTCAAAAGTATCATTTTACAAGTGGTTTGTTCCAGTCAGCATCTAAACAAAGCCTGGCCATTCTATTTAGTTGTGGTACCTCCTAAGTCTCTTTGAAAGAGATCAGATATGCTCTTCTTTATTTTTTGTCCAAGAGTGTTGACCCATTTTCAGGAATATAAATATTTTATTTAGAATTGTACCAATATTGAACTTTTATTGAGGATGTGTTTTCTAGATTAATTTTATTAAACCAACTTAATTCCTTGATTTATTTATACAAGGACATTAAATCATATCCATTTTTCCGGGCTAGAAATAACTGCTTTCTTTTCTGAATTTTTATAGCATTTGGTTTTAACATGTCTTATGTGCTTAAGAAAATCAGTAAGCATGTATTTAATGCTCACTAAGCTGGGAGCCCTGGTGGTGCAGTGTTTTAAGAACTAGGCTGCTAACCGAAAGGTTGGCGGTTCAAGTCCACCAGCCACTCCCTGGAAACCCTACGGGACAGTTCTCCTCTGTCCTATGCGGTCAATATGAGTTGGAATCGATTGGACAACAATGAGTTTGGTTTTTTAAGCAGAACGCTTTGTTACTTATTATTAAATAATTCTTTGTATCTTATCCTATCTATTAATTATAAGCTTGCCGGTATCAGGGACTTAGTTTTTCCCCTGGTACGGGTTTAGTAAATATTTGTTGAATTATTTAATATTGAGATACTGTGAATATTTTATTGCCAAAATTAAAGAAGGTGTGAATTTTGCTAATTAATAATTTGAGCTGAGCCCTGGCAGTCTGCTACTGTGCACCATTGGAAATATCCCATGTTGCTATGCCAGCATAATTGTCTAATATCTGTAAAGAGACTGAACAGTTTGTCCAGAATCTTGCTTGCCTGTGTCCCCAGCTGGGAGTGGCAGCAGGGAATTTGATAACTAAGCATGCTGGAGGTCCCAGGCTGTGAAATACTTGGTTTTGTCAAATATAGTAACATTCATCTTTATTTTATATTATTATTTGTTCCTTATCAAACCCCTCCCTATGAAGTTGCCTGAATTATAGTCTGGAAATTTTTTGCCATTCTGCCACATTCTCTCTACCAATTTTGTTTGTCCATCCAGTATTTGTTAGTGACTACTTTCATATTTATTTTGAATCTTTTTTTTTTTTTTTTCCTGCAGACACATTGATTTTTTTTTCTTCTGTACAATATTTGTCATGGCTGCTGCGGTCGTACCTTAATGGCTGACCAAACTACCCAAAAGCATGTCTGTGCCATTTATAGCAATGCAGCATTTCAAATTGCAGGATGTAGATTTTTATTATTCCTGTTTGAAAAGGAGGCTATGACTTCGACAGGAAGCTTTGTTAAGTAAGTGTGTTTTACAAGTCATGCAAGCTTTTAGTGCCATTGAAATGTATGCCTTCTCCTCTGACTTCTGGGTCTTTTTTTACTCTGTTAATGCTCCTTGCGAATATTTAGTATTATTTACTATTGAGCTTTCATGATTTTTTTTTTTTGGTTACATAAGTTATGCGTGTTCATTGAGAGAATTTGGAAAATAGAAAATTTCTAGTGCTCATATAATAGCATCTCTTAGTTTGTGAAAGGATTAAATAATATCAGAGTGTAAGTTCTTAGAAACCAGCTGGTCTGGCCCCTCTCTTTGGATGAACCAATCTTGACTCCATCTGAGAGGGATTAAGCAAGGATTATAGCCTAAATCTCTTAGCCTCTGATCTAGTATACTTTGAGGCATTTTAAGGAAAGAGGTAGGAGGTTAAATATTTGATGAAAAATTTAAAGCTGAAAATAAAAACCAGCTGCAGTT
Organism: Elephas maximus indicus; assembly: GCF_024166365.1. Lineage (NCBI taxonomy): Eukaryota > Metazoa > Chordata > Mammalia > Proboscidea > Elephantidae > Elephas > Elephas maximus. The sequence goes on from NC_064832.1 coordinate 39,591,035, forward strand.
TACTTCTGATTTTCTGCAGTATTGGTTTCTGTATTTAACTGTGGTTGGTATATGTCTGTTGTATTCAAAGAGCAGCTTTTCTACAAGGGAACAAAGATACGTTACAAAGGACGTCTCTGAATATTATACACATTGAACCAACTCTGTTCAACTGGAACTGGAAGGAATGCCCAAAGTAAAGGTATTTCAGAGCAGGAAGGAAAGTTGGACGTTGGCAGTGGCAAACACTCACCTGGAACCCGTTTAAAAATTACTACAGAAGAAAAGATGCTGCTTGACTTCCTCACTGGTTTTCTCTCCCAAACCTTAGATACCATGCAGGGAGGTCCCAGATGCGGGTTTTAGGAGATGGGATAACCCTGGAATGACAGATCCCTGACTCCATAAACCCTCATGCAAATCAGTTCAGGGTGGCCACCTCCTGACGTTCTGTTGTGCAACAGGGCAAAATAGAAAACAGCCCCATCTGAGTCAGACAGATTTGCCTTCAAAATCTCACTGGTGCAAGATTCTTTCTTAACTCCTTAGAATTTAAGTTTGCCCCCCCCCCCAAATGGGTACATTCCCTCCCACTCACAGGGCTGGCCCGAGGATTAAGGTGATCTTGTACTGTACTAAAAGGACTGGTACACCTCCACCATAGGGCTCTGTAGGCAAAACTTCAGAGAAAAAGGGCAGCTGGCTGTCAGGAACCTGTTGGAGTGAGACTTGTAGAGGGCTGCAAGCATGGGAGTTTATTTGCTATTGAGGGGATCCTTCAACAGTTCAGTTGCTTCAGTTGCTGATCCTTCGATAGTTAAGTCCCAGGGCCATCACTCATAGCTCAAATCCTATTTCTAGACTAATTTTCTCCTTGCTTTCATTCCTCTTTAGCCCTTTTATTTCCTACTCTAGTGGTTGGGGTTTTCCTTCTCCTCGACTGAGGAGCCCTGGTTGCTCAGTGGTTAAACACTTGGCTGCTAACCACAGGTTGGCGGTTCAAACCCACGAGCCACTCTGCAGGAAAGATATGGCACTCTGCTTCTGTAAGGATTATAGCCTTGGAAACCCTATAGGGCACTTTTACTCTGTCCTGTAAGGTTGCTATGAGTCAGAATCGACTCAGTGGCAGTGGGATTGGTTTGGTTTGTTTCCCCTTTGACTGAATATGGAAGAAGTTTCTTAAGTTCTTTATTTTCTTCTTGTCCAGGAAGATAAGCCCAGGGCCCTTTTTCTTTAAAAACAAATCACTCTGAAAAAACAGGGTAATTAAAATTATAAACCTGAGGAAGTTATAGGAGTTCCAGAATCCTTCAGTGTTCTTAAAAGTCTTGGTCCCTGATCTTTTATCTCATAGAAACTGGAAGCATGTTTCTTTCCTGTCCTCAGTTTGATTCCTGGTTGTAGGATTTTACATATCCCCTACTTCTTCTCCTAACCATCCAATTAAAGGCCTCTGACTCCTCTCACTATGAAGGTCCTTCTTTCCAGTACATTGTCATGAAGAACACAGTGGGACAGAACAGTAATGATAAATGTAAGCACCATTCTCGCGAGATAATTTGTATTTTTGAGGATCTCGCATTCCTTCTCCCCTTTTTTATTTTCACTCATTAAAAATTATCCATGATAAGAGTTAAAACTAATACAAAATTATTTTATTTTAATTTTTATTGAAAGATACAAATTGTATGTATACAATAATGGCCAGTAAGTAAGGATAAGTATGCACAGGGACAAAACCAAAATGGTAGCAGATCTTTTTTTTTTTTTTTTTTTGAGCATTTGCACTTTGGGTAATGTTTTGTGTTCTAAAATTTCTAGTGAGAAAAATGAGTATGTATAACTTTTATAGTGGAAAAATAAGACACTATTTATGTATCCATTCAGTTAAAGTAATCTGGAGGATTTTCTGTTCCAGGGGAAAATTATGATTGAAAGAACAAATAACTATAACTGTTTCATTTTCTCAGGATATTTACAGAAATTCTTTCCTAGGTTAGGCTTCTAGCATTTCCTCAAAGCAACTATCACAGCTTTAAAAATGAAGTCCGGAGTGACCTGATGAGATCTCTGTTTTAGAAAAATAACTAAACCAGTTGTGGATTGGCCTGAAGGTGGGAGACCAAATAGGGTCCTTTCCAGGAGTCTGGGGAAAGCTGGCTAGCTGCGTGGAGTAATGACAGTGAGTGGGAGACGACAGAGGAGATATGGGAAATGGGCATTTCAAAGTAAACATTTCCAAGATGAAACTGCCTTTTAAAAAACTAAACCTCCCTCCCTTCCCAACCTAGAAAATTCACTTCACTTCCCCTATTTCTTACCCAGTAAAAGGCACCATATTCCACCCTGTTGCCCAAGGCAGAACTTTTACTTCATCTCCTTCATCCTCCACAACCAGTTCACCACCAAGTCCATTAGTTCTTTTTTCTAAGTATCTCTTAAATCCATCCACTTCTCTCTGCCCCCGAGATTAGGCCACCTGCCTAATCATCTACTGCCTGAATTTATAAAGGAGTTTCCAAACTGCTTTCCTTCTTCTCTCCACCAGTCCATTCCACCAGAGTGAGTTTCCAAAAATGAAAATCTGATACTGTTACTCCTCTACTTCAGTGACTTCTAAGTGCTTTTAGGAAATAGTCCAATCTCTATTACATGGCTTCCAAGGCTTCGTAGAGCTAGACCCTGCCTGTCTTCCTAGACCTGTTCTTACCGTGCCCTTCCTCAATGCCGCTCTAGCCTTTGACTTCTTGCAGACATTTCCAGCTCTCCTGCTCACTATTACATCCAAGTCTTTACACATACTGTTCTCTCTACCTGGAACACTCTTCCTTCCCTTTACCTCTTTAATTCTTATATCGCAAACGTCACTCTGGGCAGTAGGCCTTCCTCAGCCCTTAGGTTAAGTCTCCAAGCATGCTGAATGCTCCATAGCATAACACTCATCACATATGTACCTATTATATTTGCTTAATTGTCTGTATTTCCTATTAGATTATAAGCTGTGACTGTGGCCAGGGGCTGTACCTATCTTATTTACCATTGAAATCCTGCTCAGCTAACTTAGTTCCTGTAATGTTGTTGTTAGTTGCTGTCAGTCGATTCTGACTGACGGCAGCCCCACGTGTTACAGAGTAGAACTGAGATCCGTAAGATTTTCTTGGCTGTAATCTTAACGGGAGCCCTGGTGGTGCAGTGATTAAGAGCTATGGCTGCTAACCAAAAGGTCGGCAGTTTGAATCCACTAGCTGCTCTTTGGAAACCCTATGAGGCAATTCTACTCTGTTCTATAGGGTTGCTATGAGTTAGAATCGACTCAAGCACAGTGAGGTTTTTTTTTTTTTTTTTAATCTTAACAGAAGCAAATTGCTAGACTTTTTTTCCTGAAGTACCCCTCGGTGGGTTCAAACCACCAACCTTTAGGTTAGCAGTCAAGCATAAACCACTTTCATCACCTAGGGACCTTCCAGTAACATTAAGTGCTAAAATACTTGATGAATGAAACCAAGGAGAAAGGGAGGGAAGGAAGACGGAACGGAAGGGAAGAAAAAAAACAAAAGCTTTACAGGTAGGGTCTACAGATACACTAGTGACCTTTTGAATGAAGTCAGAGGGAGAAATGGAGGAGCCAGAAGTTCTTCAAGGTTCTTACTTTGGGAAGCTGGGTAACGGCAATACTGTTATATTGAGGTTAAAAGAAAGAAGAGTAGAGTTGGGTGGAAGCACAAGGAGTTCAGTGTGAACGTCTGGCGATGTCCAGCTGGCAATTATAGGAATAGGGAACCTCGACTGGAGCTTAGGAAAGAAGTGTGAGCCACATATGATGTCTGAAGTCTTACAAGTGGGTGAGATTTCCCAGAGAGAATATATAGAGCAAGGAGACAGCTGAGGTGGGAGGTCTAGAGACCGTAACATTTAAAGAACACACACCAAAAGCACTCCTTAGTGGCAGCTGGGGACTCAGCGTCTCATCCTACAGTTATGGAGCTTGTAAGCTCCTAAAACAGTGGTGTGCTCAGGAGTTTGAAAAAGCACTGCTGATTCAGTAACTTTGAAGGTGGGGCTCCCAGGAGCAGGAATTTCCCTAACAGTAGCTTTTCATAATTTGTTTCTTTCAGGAAACCCTTTGTATATGTGACGTGACACTACATTTATGCTACTCGCTTTTCTCTAGAATTGCCGAATTTAATTTGACAGCGCTTAAATATTAACATTCGTACTTCACTCATCTGCATTTATTTCAAATTTCATGTTTATTGCAGTATGCTATTGTTGTAATTGCATGCAAATGTACAAATGTGACTTTCCTTCTTTGTGCTCCTGAGGTAGGCTTGAAACTATTTTGGGAGAAATCCAGTTAGATGTTGAAAAGATCCTAGAAGATGAAATGATTCATTGTTCTTTAGTAAATTTGTCAGTTTGACAGTGGGCTCTGATAACCTTGAAGCGTCTGTAGGTGAAATGTACAAATTGGATTATTTGAAAAACTTGTCCAGTCCATAAGTTTGCAAGTCCATAGCTCATCACAGTTTCCATTATTCAGTATCCTTATGAGCACGATCACAATTTGTTATTTTACCCTTTTCAGTACTTCCCGAATGCTGTGCAGCTGTTCATTCATTTGACTGGTATTTATTGAATGCCTTTTTTGTGTCAGGCACTGTACTGTGAAACAGGCATCATCCCTGCCCCCATGGCATTTAGAGTTCATTGAACAGTGCACAGGAGAGACATTAAATAAGTCATCACACATGTGAATATATTTATGCTTAAGAAGGAAAAATATAGGCTTGTATGGGAGACAGTGTTATCAGGAGGAATCAGTCCCTGGACAAGGACATCATGCTTGGTAAGGTAGAGGGTCAGCAGAAAAGAGGAAGACACTCAATGAGATGGATTGACATAATGGCTGCAACAATGGGCTCAGGCATAACAACGATTGTGAAGGTGGCACAGGATCAGGCAGTGTTTCTTCTGTTGTACATGGGGTTGCTATGAGTTGGAACTGACTCAAGGGCACCTAACAACAACAACATGGGAGACAGCAGGGGAAACTTGACATAGAGTAACCAAAAAAAAAAAAAAAAACCATTGCTATCAAGTCAATTCTGACTCATAGCGATCCTATAGGACAGAGTAGAATTGGTCTATAGAGTTTCCAAGGAGCAGCTGATGGATTCCAACTGCCATCCCTTTGGTTAGCAGCCAAGCTCTTAACGACTGTGCCACCAGGGTTCCAGTTGGGAGTTCGGAAAACTTCTCTCTGAAAAAGTGAACTGAGACCTGAGGATGAATGAGAATTGATGGGATCATGAGTGGGAGAAGAGTTCTCCAAGGGGAGGGAGGTTTAGGCATGTGCAAAGGTGCTGAGGAGGGAAAGAGCTGGGAACCTCTGACTCAGGGAAGAGGAGTGTGGCTGGAACACCATTCAGGAGGAGTAGAGTGGTACGGGTGGGCTGGAGGGATGAGCAGAGGCTAGCTCATGTAGAGCCTTATAGGCCATCGGAACGATTTTCAATTTTTTTCTAAATGTAGTGAGAAGCTATTGAATAGGTTTGAACAGAAAAGTGACATGATCTAATTTATCTGTTAAGGAGATAATTCAGACTGCAATGCAGAAAATAAGTCAAGAAATCCAAGAGTGTAGGGAGATCAGTTGCAAGACTACTGCAGTCATCTAGGTTATTGCTACTTGAAGTACAGTCTCTGGACCAGCAGCATCGGCGTCACCAGGGAACTTGTTAGAATGCAGAGTCTCAGACTTGAAACCAGACTTACTGATCAATCCGTATTTTCACAAGATCCCAGAGGTAATTCATTTGCACGTTAAAGTTTGAGAAGCACTGGTCTAGGTAAGATGATGGCCACTTGGATTAGGGCGGTTCTGGAGAACTTGGACAAACTCGAGATATATTTTGAGGTAGAGATGATAGAAATTAATCGTAGATTGACTACAAGGGGAGTACAGAGGATGACTGAGGTTTCTGGCATAAACACCTAGCATTCAACGAATGTCTGAAGTACTACCTTGTGCCCAGCACTGTTCTAGGCACTTGGGATACCACCGTGAACAAAACATGCTTCTGAACGAGCTTACACTTCTAATGAGAAGAGAAGGATAATACACAAATAAATGGCTTAAACTGAGAATATTAAGTGATAGTAAGTACTTTGGAGAAAGATAAAGAGAGCTCTTGATTTTCCTCCTAAAACTTGGTCCTGCCATAGTCTTTCCTATATTCCTTGCTACAGGAAATATCTAGAAGATATCTTTTATCCTTCTTTTTCCTCATCCCCCATATCCAATCCATCAGCAAGCCTTGTCAAGTTTACTTGGAAAACATCTTGAATCTACCCTCCTCCATTTATACCTAATTTTTTTTTTTTTAATCTAAGCCACCAGAGCCATGGTGGTACAGTGGTTAAGAGCTCAGGTGCTGATTGAAAAGTAGGCAGTTTGAATCCACCAGTCACTCCTTGGATACCCATGGTGCAGTTCTACTCTGTCCTGTGGGGTTGCTATAAGTTGGAATCGACTTGACAGCAATGGGTTTTTTTTTTTTTCAATCCAAGCCATCACCATTTCTGCACTACTTCCACCTGGTTTCCCCGGTCCATTCTCTGTTAGATTACCAAAATAGTTCTTTTTTTATGATGTGTTCGTTCAGGCCACTTCTTTGCTGAGAACCTTCTAATAGCTCCCTATGACACTTAGAATAAAATCCCAGTTTTTCACTTGGGTTTACAAAGGTCCACTTGATCTGACCCTGCATGCTTCTCTGACTTCATCTCCTGTATTTGCCTTTCACCCACAACACATGAACCACACTGGATGTTTCTCAGCTGTCCTAAGCTTATTCCTACTTAGAGGATCAGAGGATCAGCTGTAGCAGTTCTGTCTCCTGGGATTTCCCTTTTCCTAATCATCGTAGTGCTGGCTTCTGTCATTCAGATCATCAATTACCTAAGGAAATTTCTTCCCTTCTAAATCAATATTAAATAGCCATCCAGTCCATATTACTTCTCCCTGTCTCAATTATCTACAGAGAAATTATCATTACTTGATTTATTTAGTTGTCTGCCTAATTGTTTTTTACTACCTACCTTTCTACCTACTTTTCTAACTCACCTTCCAATTTCTCTGTCTCCCCACTTCTGGAATGAAAGCTGCATGAGAGCAGACACCCAATCTTTCTTCTTCACACCGTCTCTCCTGACACATGCCATAATCAGCAGATATTTGTTTGTATGCTGAATGAATAAATAGCTGATCTTGTGGATACTAGTCTCTCCTCTTGTCAATACACCTTGCTTATTATCTCCAAATGGATCTTCTTTAAACATTGGTTTCATTGTTTCTCCCCAATTCAAGGATGTATGGTAGCTTTTCATTGCCTCCTACTGACTGTCCTTGTTTTGTACCTCAGCTGCCTTATTCATTAAGTAGTCAGTAATCTCTTCAGTCCCATCAACCTCTCCTTCCTCTGCTATCCTGTGGCATGTTTAATGTACCAAAGAGAAGAGAGAAAACTCTAAGGCTATTAGAACCTCTATCACAGAATGTTAACACTTATTTATCTACACTGGTGACTCGTCTTCTAATTGCTCCATGTGTATATGTCTTGTCTCCCTTTGAGAATTATGAAGGATGAGACAGTGGTATACTATCTTTGTTTATCTTAGAGGGACTGTCACAGTGCTAGACAAAGATGATACTTGATAAATACCCATTCAATTTATTTGAACTTTTATTCTTGGTGCTTGTAGCATGTCTTTCTTCACAAGATATTTGGAAGAAAAAAAAAAAAAACATAATAATGCCTACTTTCCTCTTCGGGGCTTCTGCTATAGCTGTTAGGCACTGTGCCTTGCTCTTATCTGCCTAGTTATTTCTTTAGGATATATTCCTGAAAGTGCAGAGAGAGAGAGTTTAAGACCCAGATTACCTAAGTCAATTTCAAGCTTAAAGAGACATAATCCATAAGGAAGGGGCTGAAAGCATGAGCACCAGAACCAGACAGACCTGGACTTGAGTCCTTGCTTATTATCAGCTGCGCAACTGTGGACGTGTTGCTCTGACACTTGGTTTCTTGATTCGTGAGGTTGGTAGTCATAATACCTACCTCATTGGACTGTTGTGATGATTAAATGTGTGAAAAGACTTAGCATACAGGCGGGGGTGCTTTGTGAAACGAGTGTTAGCTATTGTTGCTATCGTGTATGATAGAGAACTCAGCTTTTTAACCACTTGCACTCCTCCTATACAACCTACTTTGTAAAAGATTCACACCCCATTAATTGTATTCCAGAACCCTAGTGGCGCGATCTTTAAGAGCTATGGCTGCTAACCTAAATGTCAGCAGTTCAAATCCACCAGCTAATCCTTGGAAACCCTATGGGGCAGTTGTACTCTGCCCTGTAGGGTCACTGAGTCGAAATTGACTCAGTGGCAATGGGTTTGGTTTTTCAATTGTATTCCATCTCTAAGTGAAAACTTTAAATGGGAAAATAGCCTGGGGGTGGATTCCGTTTTCAGCAGTCTGTCTTCTACGAGAGGAAAGTGACCCTCTCAGCCTGGGAGGTTTCCAGCGTTTTAAAGGACTAGAAAGTAGGATAAAAGAAGAAATTAATGTTTAATTGAAAAAGGAAAAGTACAGTATTTTAATTATCTTCCTGTCGAAAAAATGAGTTTTGGTAAAAGATTCTTCTGGTTTGGGATAAACTTACCTCCAGATAAAAACCTTTTCATTTAATGTTATCTGTGTACTTACAGGGCGTAGGAAAAAACAAGATCGTTGACAGATTCCTTCACCTGCTCAACAGACCCCGAGAATATATCCAATTGCACCGGTAAGAGAATAAGCGCCTCAACCTCTGAAGGTCTCATTTAATCATTTTTTCTTCCCATTACAATTTAAGAGTACTTTCTTAAGACTTGCTTTATAAACCAGTTTCATTTGTGTTCCTCCTGCACTTATCTCTCCTCTCCTTAAAAGGTGAATAAAACCATGCAAAATTTCTTTTTAAGGTGGCTAACACTTTATACCCGCACATCTGTCAGTTTGTTGTACTGTGGTGGCTTGTGTGTTGCTGTGATGCTGGAAGCTATGCCACTGGTATTTCAAATATCAGCAGGGTCACCCGTGATGGCTAGGTTTCAGCAGAGCCTCCAGACTAAGATAGACTAGGAGGAAAGGCCTAGTGGTCTACTTCTGAAAAAACTGGCTAGTGAAACAGTGTGAATAGCAGTGGTACATTGCCTGGTATAGTGCTGGGAGATGAGCCCCTCAGGTTGGAAGGCACTCAAAATACTACTGGGGAAGAGCTGCCTTCTCAAAGTAGAGTCAACCTTAATGATGTGGACAGGATCAAGCTTTCAGGATCTTCATTTGCTGAGGTGGCACAGCTCAAAATGACAAGAAACAGCTGCAAACCTCCATTAATAATAAGAATGTCGAATGTAAAAGTATGAGTCTAGGAAAATTGGAAGTCATCAGAAATGAAGTGGACCGCATAAAGATCGATATCCTTGGCATTGGTGAGCTGAAATGGACTGATATTGGTCATTTTGAATCAGACAGTTATATAGTCTACTATGCCAGGAATGACAAATTGAAGAGGAATGACATTGCATTCATCGTCAAAAAGAACATTTCAGGATGTATCCTGAAGTACAATGCTGCCAGTGATAGGATAATACCCATAGGCCTACAAGGAAGACCAGTTAATATGACTATTATTCACATTTATGAACCAACCACTAATGCCAAAGATGAGGATATTGAAGATTTTTACCAACTTGACATCCCAAAAGAGAGGTTAAAGAATGGGACAGACAATATCTGAAGAAATAATGGGCGAAAATTTCCCAAATTTGATGAAAAACCTAAAGCTACCAATCTGGGAAGCTCAATGAACCTCAGGCAGGATAAACAGAAAACTACACCAAGGAACATCATAATCAAATTGCTGAAAACCAAAAGAGAAAATTTTTAAAAACTGCCAGAGAAGAAAAGATTTATTACATATAGGGGAACAGTGATAAAAATGGTCCCTGATTTCTCATGAGAGAGAAATACAAACCGCAATTCAATGAAGTGATTGTTTTTAAAGCGCTGAAAGAAAAAAGAAGTCAACATAGAATAGTATGATGGTTAAGATCGTGTCTCAGCTTGGCTGGGCCATGATTCTCAGTGTCTTGGCAGTTGCATAATGTTGTGATCACTTCCTTGTTGGAATTTGATATACGATCACCCCCATGATGGAATCTTCTGAGTGGTACCAGCAGGGCTGGGGCCTGTGGTGGCTCATTGCCTCCTCAGCCTTCATCTCTCTGCCTTCCTCTGCCTATTTCCTTCCTGCTCGCCTTGTCAAGGTTTTTGGCTTGTTTTGGATCCAGCAGCTGCCTCTTGTCAGACCTCTGGTTCTTGGGACTTGAGCTAGCAGCTTACTTGTCCATCTTGGGATTCGTGGCTCTTCACAGCCTATGAGCAAGAGTCCTGCTCTTGGGTTTGCCAGCTTCTGCAGCTACGTGAATCAGGAGAAACCTTGCAGTCTTGTCTGCTGACCTGGGGGCTCCTTGACCTTCACAGCCTATGAGCAGTAGCCCTGCTCTCCATCCTGATGATCTTGGGTTCACCAGCTTCTCTGGCTCTGTGAATTGGGAAAGGCCTCTTTCCTGATCCATGGACTTGGAACGTCCCAATCTCTACAACCACGTGAGCTATTTCCTTGATATAAATCTCTTTCTATATATATTTATATGCTTTACTGGTTTTGCTTCTCTAGAGAACCCAGCCAAAGACAAACTGTGTAACCAGCAAAAATATTCTCAAAAATAAAATGCAAAATAAAGAAAATTTCTGACAAACAAAAGCTGAGAGTATGTCACCAGTAGGCCTGCATAATAGGAGAAAAGAAAATTACAGATAAGTATTTTCCATGAACATAGATATAAAAATACTTAACAAACTATTAACAAATTAAGCCCAACAATCTGTAAAAAGGGTAATGTGTCATAATCCAAGTGAGTTTTATCCCAGGAATGCAAAGTTGGTTTAACATTTGAAAACAAAATAATGTAATTCACTGTATTTACAGAATAAATGAAAAACCATATAATCATCTTAATAACTTTGAAAAAAGCATTTGACAAAATTCAGTGCCGATTTATGATAAAATGTCTCAGCAAACTACAAAAAGCAGGAAACTTCCTTACCTGGATAAAAGACATCTATGAAAACCTGCAGCTAACTTTATATTTAATCATGAAAGACTACTGTGATTTTACACAGATAATATGCCTGATCTACGTTTGTTTGCCAACCATGTCCTTCCCCCATGAGGTATTTTCCGAAGTGCACTATGGCAATTTTTTTTTTTTTTACATGTTGCTGTAAAGAGAATTAGCATAGCATGCTTACAGAAATACCCTGTGGGTGGAGGGCATGCTTGACAAACCAACGTAGAACACACACATTATTTGCGTAAAAATACAGTAAATGCTTTCCTCCTTTGATTGTGAAAAAGGCAAGGATATTCACTGTTGTACATTGTTCCTAAGGCCCAAGCCAGTGCAATAAGACAAGAAAAAGTAATAAAGAGCATACAAAGTTGAAACAGAAGTAAAATTGTCATTACTTATAGATGACATGATCTTATATACAAAAAATCCTAAGAAATCTACGAAAAAAACTTTCAGAATTAGCAAGTGAATTGAGCACGGCCATAGGATACAACATCAATGCATAAAAATCAGTGAATTCCTGTATAGTAAATGTTGCGGGTTGTTTGTGACCCCCAGAAGCTATGTTGAAGCCCTAACTTTCGATACCTAGGAGTGTGATGTTATTTGAAAATAGTTTCTTTCCAGATGTAATTAGTTATCATGAAGTCATACTGGAGTAGAATCGGCCCTAATCCAATAAGGCTGGTGTACTTATAATGAGAGGAGAAGAACCACAGACAGACACAGAGGAAAGACAGTTATGTTGAAGATGTAGGCAGAGATTGGAGTTACGCTGCCACAAGCCAAGAAATAAAAAAGATTGCAGGCTGCCACCAAAAGCTAGGAGAGATGTATAGAACAGGTTATTCCCCAATACTCTCATAAGGATCACCACTTCTGAGACCTCGACTTCTAGCCTGCACAACTCTGAGAGAGTAAATTTCTGATGTTTAAAGCCACCAGTTTGTGGCACTTTTTTACAGTGGCTCTAGGAAACTCATATACTAACAACGGACAATGGGAAAATAAATTTTTAAAAATGCTATTTATGATCATGTAAAAATGAAATATTTAATGAAATACAAAAATGTGTAAATTTTAAATTTGCTAATTTTAACAATGCATTACAAGGTCAAAACCTATGAGTTTTTGTTAGCTCATTGATGGCTGTTTGGAATTGAACTGAAGGTCCCCTGTTTTTATACCCTTGCAGTGCTGAGTTTCTGGCTTAGTAAGTCTTCCTCTCCTTTACCTGCATTTACCTCAGCTGCCACCTGCCTTCCTCAGTGTCACTGCTGTGTGGTGTAGTTGGGACGACATTGTTTGGAAGTGAAGTGTGGGCTTCTTTGTTGTTTACAGTATATCTTTAATCCTGGTGTCCTGCTACCATCATCCTTGCTCTTTAGTGTCTCACACTGGTCTGCCAGTTAGTGTCAGAGAATACTAGTTAGGAAGCTGGATCCATTAATTGAGCAAACTGAATGCAGTCCTGATGTTGTTGTTGTTGTTGTTGTTGTGTGCCGTCCCACTTATAGAGACCCAGTAAGACTGAGTAGAACTGCCTCATAGGGTTTCCATGGCTGTAATCTTTACAAAAGCAAATCACCACATCTTTCTCCTGAGGAGCCACTGGCTAGGTTCAAACTGCCAGCCGGTTAGTAGCAGAATGTGTAAACGTTGTGCCACCAGGGCTCCTTCTTATTATGTTAGGCATTATATTTTAAGAATCCTCCCCCTAGAAAGCCACCTCCTTGTTATTATTATATTACTTGTCCTCCACATTCCACCACAGCTTCCTGTGTTCCTTCATTCCAACGCCCATTCCTCTATCACCCCAGCACCTCAGCTCCCAAACTTTGTATTTTCAGAAAATTTCTAGCCTTTTCTTGTGTTCGCAGTGCACAGGTTCTCCTACTCCAGCTTCGTATTTTAACCATCCTATCATCACATCTTCTCGTGGTTCTTCTTTGTATGAATGATGCTTTATATGAGCCTAGAAATTTCCATTCATCTTTTCTGAAAAACATTTTCAGTGTCATGATTACAGTGCTAGGCGTTAGAGCAGACACAGAAATAAAAACATAATCCCCGTCTTTAAGGAGCTGTGATACTTTTCTTGTTTGTACTTATGTTAATCTTTCATGTTCCACTAAATCTGAAAAACTCCTTTTTTTTTTTTTTTACCTTTAAACTTTTCCACCAGTTTTTCTTTCCACATGTACAAAGTTTGGGTGGGGTGGGGGAGATGGAGAAGAATCAGAAATTTTAGCCATTTTTCTAGTTCTCACTTGAATAATTTCTGTTTGTAACATCACAGTTGCAGTTTTTGAGCCACAGGACACATGGCAAGATTATATATGTATGCACACACATATCCGTACCTACACGTACTTGTAGATAACTTCTGCCTGTGTACACATATATAATCACCTGTACCTACCTGTACACGTATATGCCTATGCACCTACATATGTGACCATGCACTTGTTTTTTGTTGTTGTTACCAAATTAATATATGTCACATTCTTTAGCACAAACATCCTTTTCTCTTGTGCACTTCTTGGTGGCATCGTTTACTTTGGTCACACTGTGCTCATTACACCCATGTTCTGTGCTACTACACTTTTCCCATCACCAAAAATAACAAGTATCTAAGCTCAACAGAGAGATTTTCCCACCCACCCTAACCCATCCCTGGTAACCACCACTGAACATTGCCTCTGTGTATCTATTCTTGTCTTCTTATACAAGTGGGATCATACAACGTTTGTCCTTACATGACTGACTTATTTCACTCAGCATTCTGTCTTCTAGATCCATCCATGTTATCATGTTTCACAGACTCATCGTTGTTCTTTATGGTTGTGTAGTATTCCATTGTATGTGTGTACCACATTTTGCTTATCCATTCATCCATTGAAGGGCACTCAGGCTGTTTTCATCTTTTTGTTATTGTGATTAATGCTGCAGGGAACATAAGTGTACATATGTCTGTTCTTGTCACTTCTTTGAGGCCTCTTGGGTATAGTTATAAGAAGGTTTGATAAATTTAGTTTTTCTAAGAATTACTCCCTGTCTTCTAATTATTAGCATAAAGTAGTTTGTAGTATCACCTTATATTTTTAATGTCCTTAGGCTCAATAATGATAATCCTCATTTTTATTCCTGATATTATTTGTGCTGTCTTTCTTTTCTTCATGATTGGTTTTGCCAGGGAGGTATCAAATTTACTGGTTTGTTCAAAGAGCCAACTTTTGGCATTATTGAAGCTCTCTTTTGTATGTTTATTTTCTATTTTGATAATTTCTAATTTTATCTTTATTAAACCTTTTTATTTTCTTTAGGTTTAATTTGCTGTTCTTCTTAAAACTTTTTTATATGAATGGTTATATCATTGATTTTCCACCTTTCCATTTAAAATATATGCTTTTGAGTCTATTAATCTGTGAATCTCTCTTTGGATCTCAGTTTTTTTTTCATCTCTAAGAAAGTGCAGTGGACAAGATCATTTTGTAACATGCCTTTAGCCCTATATTCTGACTAGACAAGAAAGAGAACGTATTGAAGTTTCTTTAAAAAGTTTAGAGGATTAGAGATGTCATGTTGTACTTTCTGCCTAGAATGTCTTTTATGTTTTTTAACATACCAAACTATTGTCATTGAGTCACAAATGATCCGTAAATAGTAGTTAAGGAGTTACTTGCTACCAGTTAAAATTCTGTGATAATTCAGAGTGGCTGGATTAAATGTGTGGATATATTATCTGTGAAAAAGCTTACTGAATTTAAAATGTAGTAAAAATTTTATAGTCAAATATTCATATTACTTTTGTTTTCCAAGCTCTATGGTATGGAATATAACATCATACCTATTGCTGTATTATTGGTTGATGATATCATTATACATAAAGTGATATATATTTATTTTAAGGGGGGCTCTAGGTATCTCTCTTTTATAATATATGATATTTAATTTTTGAGGTACGGGGGAAGTAAAAAGGCCCCATTTCTGTTTAAAAAATATAATATTCAGGAATTCTAATTAGACCAATGTTCCCACATATTTCAACAGAAGTTTTTTCTTTATTATGTACAGCTTTAAGAATGTATTTGCCATATAATTTAAGATCATAAAATTGCTTTAGGAGAAACATGTTTTAAAAATCCTAAAAACAGCAGTCTAAATAAAATGCTTGGGATTTCTCTGATCTAAGTGTGACTTACTTTAGGTTTTTACCTTGTTTATTTTAGATTCCTTTTAATGGATTTGTGATGTTTCCATCTAAATAATCAGTTACACTCAATTTAGTTTATAGATGTCATTCCAATAAAATAAGCTATAATATCTATTCAAAACATAATCTTGATAAGTAAAACCATCACCAAACACACATGAAGAAAACACACAACCAGTGTACTTTTAAGGATGGTGATTTTATGTTTTGATGATCAGATCTCATAAAGCAAAGAAGCTGAGCAATGTATGCCTTTAGCTGAAATCAAGATGTTGTCTTAAGGGTATGATTTAGGTAATTTAAAAAATCAGTGTATGTACTTACTTTTGATGGTATATATTTCAAACAGAAGAGGCTATTTAGCTCACGTTTGTGAAATACACCTATTTACTTGTTTTTCTATAATGTTATGTTAATTTGATAAACACATTAAAGGAGACATTTGAATATGTCAACTTCTGTAGCTATACTTCCTCCTAGAATAAAAGTATACATCTGTATTAAAATCAGAAGTATCTCAGGGCTTTGAAATTCTTATTTCACCAATTTTTTTTTTTTCCATTTCCTACCCTTCATGTATGGAGCCCTCGTGGCTCAACGGTTAAGTGCTTGGCTGCTAACTGAAAGGGTGGCAATTCAAACCCGCCCAGTGGCTCTGTGGGAGGAACACCTGGTGATCTGCTCCCATAAAGATTACAGCCTAGAAAGCTTTCTGGGGCTGTTCTACTCTGACGCATGGTGTCACCATGAGTCAGAATCAACTTGACGGCACCCAACAACAATAACCTTTCATACATGAAAATTGCAGCACAGGCTCAGTCGTTAATATAACCTGTGCTCTGGGTGTCGATTGTAAATACACAGTTGCTGGGGCCTCCAAGTACAGCCCCAGTCTTTCCTTCTAATGAGATTTTCTTCTTCTTTCCTCATGTATGTTCAGTATACTCTAGAGTGGACCATTCTCTGTCCTGCTCACGAATTTTGAACTTGCCTGTATCCAGGCCTGTCCTCATCTTTCCATCTAAAATGCACTCCATTTCTCCCCTAGTCCTTCAGGGCTTGGTCCACTGCCACATCTCCATGAAATCCTTCCTGATTTTTCATTTTGAGTATAGCTGTTCCTTCCTCTCGAACTCCATAGCACTGAATTTGTACCACTGTGACAGAAAGAACATAGGCTTTAGAGATGAAATTCTGTCTTTACCACTAACTTTTGTGTGGCCATGAAACTAGTTGGGTCCCAATCTCCTTACCTATCAAACTGAAATAATAATACTATGTAGCGTGGTTGTGAAGATTAAATGAGAGAATGTGTGCAAAGGACCAACAGTGTCTGGCTATTAGCACTTAAACATTTAGGCAAACAAGAGTCTGGTTTATACACTGTTAACTCCTTCATCTAATTAATAGTTGATTAATTTCCCATTGTTTGCTAGTAGCTGTTTTAGGCACTGATGATATATAGATGACAATATTGATCTTGACCTAGTGGTACTTGCTTTCCAGTGAGTGAGAATACATCAACATTTATAATATTGTTATCATATGTAAGTTATTGTATATAAGCTATGAAAGAAGCATGTGCAAGTGCTATGAGGGGGGGCACCAAACCTCTCTGAGTGCATATGTGTGATATGATGGAAGACATCCGGAGAAGGTGACACTCAAACTGGGTCTTAAGTGATAAATAGGAGTTTTCTAAGTGGAGAACGAGAAAGGGGCATTACGGTCCTTGGGAACAGGCTATACAAAAACCAAGAAACAAGAGAGCGAGCATGGTGAGGCGTAGAATGTAAGTGTGTAATGCAAATTTGTGGGAAAAGAAGACAGGGGCCTTCTGGGGGCTTCGTAGGCCCTGCTGAGATTGGATTTTATCCTAAATGCAGTGTGATGAAGTTGAAGCAAGGAAGGTCATTATGGCCATAGTCTATGGGTAAATGAGAGGCAGATGAGATTTGGAGAACAGAGAACACTAGGAGGCAGTTGCAGTAATCCAGGTAAAATTGCTGGAGCTGAACAGACTTTGCCAAGAAGATGGAATGGATTGAGACGGGTTTAAATGGCTAACTTTAGAAGCCTTGCTAATTATGTGGAGGGTGAGGAGAAAAGAGAAGTTAAGGGTGACTCCTTTTCGTATGGTGTATTAATTACGAGGCAGGTGTTTTATGTGGTTCTTAATATGGACCTTTAATGGGTGGATTCCATCTTGGCCTCCACCTCAGGCTCCTATGTGAGCAACCATCCCCAGTTAGAGGCTCTGAGAGCTTGTTTTAGGATTGAGAAAGATATCTTGTTGTTAGGTGCCATCGAGATGTTCCACATCAGCAACCCTACATACAACAGAAGGAAACACTGTTGGGTCCTCCACCATCCTCACAATCATTGCTATGTTTGAGCCCATTGCTGCAGCCATTGTATCAATCTATCTCATAGCACTAGTTTACCAAGCATAATGATTTCTCCAGGGTTTGGTCCCTCCTGACAACATCTCCAGGCTACATGAGATGAAATCTCACCGTCCTTGCTTCTAAGGAGCATTCTGACTGTACTCTCTTCCAAAACAGATTTGTTTGTTCTTCTGGCAGTCCATAATATATTCAATATTCATCACCAACACCAAAATTCAAAGGTATCAATTCTTTTTTGGTCTTTCTTATTCGTTGTCCAGATTTTGTATTTGTATGAGACAATTGAAAATACCATGGCTTGTGTCAGGTGCACCTCAGTCCTCAAAGTGACATCCTTGCTTTTTAACACTTTAGAGAGGTCTTTTGCAAATTTGCCCAATGCAATATGTCATTTGACTTGGTTGCTGCTTCTATGGGCATTGATTTTGGATCCAAGTAGAATGAAATCCTTGACAATGTCACTGTTTTCTGCATTTATCATGATGTTGCATATTGCTCCAATTGTGAGAATTTTAATTTTCTTTATGTTGGCATGTAATCCATACTGAAGGCTGTAGTCTTTTGTCTTCATCAGTAACTGCTTCAAATCTCCTTCACTTTCAGCAAGCAAAGTATTGTCATCTGCATATCGTAGGTTGTTAATGAGTCTTCCTCCAATTCTAATGCCGCATTCTTCGTATAGTCCAGCTTCTCTGATTATTTGCTCAGCATACAGATTGTATATATGGTGGAAGGATACAGCCTGACACACACCATTCCTGATTTTAAACCACACACTATTCACTTGTTCTCTTTGAACAGCTGCCTCGTAGTCTATGTACAGGTTCCTTATGAGGACAATTAACTGTTTTGGAATTCCCATTCTTTGCAGTGTTATCCATAATTTGTTATGATCCACACAGTCAAATGACTTTGCATAGTGAATAAAATACACAGGTAAACATCTTTCTGGTATTCTCTACTTTGAGCCAAGATCCATCTGGCATCAGCAATGATACTCTCATCCCATGTTGTCCTCTGAATCCAGCGTGAATTTCTGGCAGTTCCCATCTCAGCACAGGAACCCCGGGTCCAAAGGACACACTCACCTTCGGGTGCTTGTTTCTTGGTGATATGAGGTCCCTATCTCTCTCCTCCCTTCTCTCTACTAAGATAGATGATGATGCAGGCCACATCCCAAGGAAACTCCCCTTATTTTGGATCAGGGATGTGATCTGAGTAAGGGTGTTGCATCCCACCCTAAGCCTCTTTAAGATAACCTAATCTTGCCTTGTTAACCACAGGCAGAGACTAGGATTTACAACGCATAGGAAAATTACATCAGATCACAAAAGGGAGGACAATCACACAGTGCTCAGAATCCTGGCCAACCAAGTTAACATATATTTTGGGGGGACAAAATTCAATCCATGATGGATACCTTATCTATAATATGTGTGTGTGTGTGTATATACATATATATACATATACACACCTGTGACTGCATTGTACGTGCTCTAACCATCTGATGTGGTTAAAATAATGCATTGTGGATGGTTATTGGTAAGTCATTTGCTTTTCCCCCTTCATATTTATAATTTTTTTTGTCATTTGTGAAACCAAATGAAGTAAAACATTTAGTAAATGAAGTGCAAGACTCTAGCATTGGCCCTGTTAAAATCAAATATCCTGGAGTGAATGATGAGATCCTTTTAAAAGCACAGCTTACTTCAACATACAGTTCTTTACTCAGGCTGAAGAAAACTAAATGTGACAGGATACATTTGGAAATTCTTGAAGTCCCAGAAGGCAGATAGATATATTGGTAGAAAATAGAATAAGTAAAAAGCTTTTCTGAAGTCTCATGGAAAAAATTATTATTGAGCCGTCAAGACACTCTTAGCACTGATAACAGCAGTGGAGAACTGGAGAGATGTCGAATGTCAGCTGCTGCTCAGAAAACTCTGAGATGCTCTTTTGTCCCATCTTCCCTGTAATGAATTTAGAAAAGCTATTTTAGAAACATTCTATCAGCAGTCGAACAGTAGTTTTCCCACTAAGAATGCCTCTTACTGCCACTTTGACAAAGTGAATTATGTCGGTGCCTTTGACTTTTCTGTGTAGGCCTTCAGGGTTTTTCTTTTTTTAAATTCTTCTTTGGATGATCTTCAGATCCATTTAGATTCTTATATTAGTTTTATACCTTTATTTAACAAACACTCAGATAGCAGCTACTTTGAGCCAGGCACTCCTTTAGCCAGTTTTCAAGTTTTAACTCCTTACTCCTCACTGCAATCCTATGACATTGGCCTGGTTACTATCCCTGTTTTAATTTTGAGGACACCGAGTCACAGAGAGGTTAAATAACAAGGCCAGGATCACACAGTGGGGTTTATACACAGTCTGGCTTCAGCCCTGTGCTCTATTCATTACACTCTGCTGCTTCTTGACTTTATTGTGTTAAATTCAATGAGATTTTAAAGAAGATAATGCTTTAATAGGTACTTTAACTCAAAAAGTACTGTCCATCTGATAGAACTGTTAGTCAACAGATTCTTACAGTCTATAATTCAGTTACTTTATAACAGTTTTTTCCTTTAATTTTTAAAAAATCTATTGTGAAATATATTAACAAAAAAATTGCCATTTTTACCGTTTTTAAGCAAGAACCATGTCTTAGTCATTTAGTGCTGCCATAATAGAAATACTACAAGTGGATTGTTTTAACAAAGAGAAATTTGTTCCCTCACAATAAAGTAGGCTAAAGTCCAAATTGAAGGCATCAGATCCAGGAGAAGGCTTTCTCTCTCTATCGGCTCTGGAGGAAGGTCCTTGTCCTCAATCTCTCCTGGCCAAGGAGCTTATCAGGCGCAGGAACCCCCTGTGCAAAGGACGCGCTCTGCTCCTGGCGCTGCTTTCTTGGTGGTGAGGTCCCCAACTCTCTGCTTGCTTCCCTGTCCTTTTATCTCTAGAGAGATAAAAGGTGGTGCAGGCCACACCCAGGGAAACTCCCTTTACCTTGGATCAGGGAGGTGACCTGAGTGAGGGTGGCGTTATAATGCCCCCCTCCCCGAATCCTTTTTAGCATAAAATTAGAACGACAAAATGGAGGACAATGACAGAATACTGGGAATTATGGCATAACCTAGTTGATACACACATTTTGGGGGGGACACAATTCAATCCATGACAAACCATTATTATCTATTTCCAAAAGTTTTTTTTATCAACGCAGACAGAAATTCAGTACCCCTTAAGCAATAACTCCCATCTTCCCTTGCCCCTCCTCCCGTCCTTGCTAACCACTAATAAGCTTTTGTTTGTATGCATTCGCTTGTTTTAGATGTTTCGTGTAAGTGGGATCATACAATATGTGTCCTTTCGTGTCTGGCTTATTTTGCTCAGTATATTATTTTCAAGGTTCGTTTTATGTTGTAACCTGTATCAGAATTTCATTTCCCTTTTATGGCTGAATGATATTCCATAGTATGGATATAACACATTTTATTTACCCACTCATCTGTTGATGCACGTTGAGATTGTTTTCACCTTTTAGCTATTGTGAACAATATTGCAATGAACATCGGTGAACATTGCTTTCAATTCTTTTGGGTGTATTCCTAGGAGTGGAATTGCTGGGTCATATGGTATTTCTAACTTCTTTTCTTAAATAATATTTTATTGTGTTTTAGGTGAAAGTATACAGAGCAAATTAGGTTCCCATGTAACAATTTTCATAAAGATTGTTCTGTGACATTCGTTGCAATTTTCAGAATGTGTCAATATTCTCATTATTTCAATTCTGTTTGTTCTGTTTCCATTGATCTAGCTTCCCTTCCCCTCATTGCCTTCTCATCTTTGCTTTTGGGTGTTAAATGTTTCTAAATTTATCTTTTTGAGGTTAGTACCAAACTTGTTTCCACAGCAACTACACCATTTTACATCCCCACTAGCAGTGCACAAGGGTTCCCATTTCTCCACGTGCTCGCCAGCACTTATTGTTTTCTGTTTTTCTGCTAATAGCCATCCTGGTAATAACTTGATTTTTTTTTCATTTAGCATTATGCTTCTAATTCTTTGCTGAGCTTGATCCCAAAAATCTTTTTCTATGTTATTTTCCCTTGGCCAGTTATTCCATATTTTTCCATTTAATTTCATTTTCTGTTTCCTTGACTGCTTCTCCGATTATTAAATTTACTTTGACTCCTTATCACACCTTCTCTGAGGTTTCCCATCAGCAAATGTATTAACCCTGTTTTCTGTCATCCAGGTTATTCATAAAAATATTAACCAAAATTAATTCCCATGGTCTTCTGCATGACACTCCTCCCGGACTGACGCTGTTTTAGTAATACCCTATCTTTCAGTGCCCCCACCAAATAGTTGTGTTCCTCTGGCTTCTAGTTTGTGGGTTAAAGAGTTGGTCAGTTAGAGCTGCTTACAGCGCTTGAAAGTGGCGATACCAGCAAGCAGCATGCCCTAGACTGTTTTGAAAGAGAAGCCTGGAAACAACGAGGATTCTATGGGTTACTTTTTCTTTCTTATTTTCTAAATCACAAACCTAACAAGCTTGGGAGCCACCAATGCAGTATGTATCTTTTCTTAGTTCTGTTACAGATAACCCTTGCCGCTAGGGAATGCATGCATTCCTTTCAAGTTTATGTACTTTTTTAAGTCTGAGGAAATCTTTTAAAATCCAAAAAAATGTAAATTCTGCTATGTAACAAATACCCATATTTATCACCCAAATTTAACAACTTTTAATGTTTTTTCAAATTTCATTCTGCTCTTCCTTTTCCAGAAGTAAAACACTGTAAGTATAACAAAAGTCTCTTTTGACCATCACCCCTGATTTCATCTCCCCAGATAGCACAAATGGTTAACGCGCTGAGCTGCTAATTGAAAGGTTGGTAGTTCTCCTTCACCCAGGGGCACCTCAGTGAGTTTTGTTGAAAACATACAATATAGCACTGTCCAATTAGTTTGCAAAACCATTGATTGATATCAGGAAAGGTGGAAATTCTCAAGCCTAATCGTAACAAGGAGTCCTGGTGGTGCAATGGTTAAGCGCTCAGCTGCTAACCAGAAGTTTGGCAGTTTAAACTCACCCAGTGGCTCTGCGGGAGAAAGACCTGCTAATCTGGGCCAGTAAAAATTAGCCCCTAGAAAACACCACGAGGCAGTTCTGCTGTGTCATATGGGGCCACTGTGAGTCAAAATCGACTGGACAGCACCACCAACAACAACAATTATAATAAGGCAGTTGTGAGTTTAGTAAAAGATACTGAAAAATGCAGGTCAAGCTCTAGGAAATGCTGCCATTGCACTTCTTCATTTGGATGGACTTCATTTTGTGAATTCCTTCTCGGCTCTGACAGCCATTAAAATGAAGTATCAGAGTGAATGGAGGTTAGGACTGGACCTTTAAATCACACAAATAATAAAGTGTATTAGTCACATCGTTCCCCCCAAAATATCCTTATTTAATTTTTAATGAGAACAAAAAAAATTTTGTGTGTTATTAACAAATAAAATCTAAAATTCTTCTTAATGTATTTCATCTTTAGCTCATGCATTTTTATTTCTGTTTTTGTATGTTTTAGAATGTATCTGCTTAAGAAAGCTTTTATCAACAGTAAGTTTAGAACCACTGACCTGGAACAGGCTCTGCTATTGTGCACGTCAGTCTGTGTCACAGTTATTTGTTCCTATCTCTGTATTCTCTGCTTGACAGTGAGCTTTCCTTAAGGGCTGAGATGTGCCTTTGAACTGCTACCTCCTGCATGGTGTCTGGAGTCTGGTGGATGTTCAATAAATATTTGTTAAACTAGTGAATAAATGCGTCTTTCCCATCCATCTTTGACACGTTCGTTTAGAATCCTCTTTCTGAAATGTATAGATGATTGGCCTTCTCGTGGCTTCACATTTTCCATGAAATGATGGTCAGACTTGATATTTAAGACCCTGTACATTTGGGCCTCACCCTACCTATTCAGCTCTGCTCCCCTCCACTCAACAGTATTCTAGATATACTGGGTAACTTTCCTTGTGTTTCCAAGCTTCTACATGTTTGTCTGTTCCTCTGCCTGGAAGTATGTCCTTCCCATCCCTGCCAGTTAAAATCATGGTCAATCATCAGGACCCTGTTCTCCTCAGTCAGAATTAATTGCCTCCTCCTCTGTGTCCCCATTGAACTTTGTTTTAATCTCTATTATAGCCCGTATTACCTCTGACATAAATTATATTTAATTGTCAAATGTCTGGTTTCCTGTATATCATGTGAGTTTCTTGAGAGCACAATCTCTGAATTACTCATTTTATAACCCTTCAGACCTAATACTCTGCTTTATGTATTAGAAGTATGTAATTAATATTTGTTTAATGCACTCATTGGTTCATTTATTCTTTGGGCAAACATGTATTACGTGCCTGTAGAGTACTAGGAGCCCTGGTGGCACAGTGGTTTAGGTGCTCTGCCGCTAACCAAAAGGTCAGCAGTTTGAACTCACCAGCGGCCCCATAGGAAAAAGACCTGGTAATCTGCTCTCATAAAGATCATAGCCTGGGAAACCGTATAGGGAAATTCTACTCTCGTAGAGAGTCGCAATGAGTTGGAATTGACTCGAGGGCACACAACAGCAGGGTTTTAGGGATGGTGGTTGGCATAAAGTATATAAAAAAAGATGTTTGCCCTTGTGTGTCGATGAGACACCTTGTGAGTGAGACAGTCATATGGATACTTAAGAAGTTTCATAAGTGTGATGTGCTTTCTATGGAACAGTTAGTTCGGCTGGGATGATAGCAGTTGAGCCTCTAAGGAATGGGCCTTAACAGTTTTTCAGGCAAAAAGTGGGAGAAAGCAAGAGAAAACTTCCCAGAAAAGAGAAGAAGTGCTCACAAGTAAACACGAAGCTTCAGGAACTACCAGTAACTCAGTATGGCCTTAGGGTCCATGATTGAAATAGCTAAAATGTATCCACTTCAGCAAACATTATTGAGCATCTACTGTACGCTGGTCACTTTTCTAAGCTTGAGTGATGATGTATCAGTGGGCCTTTTTATGTTTCAGTTAATGTGGAGGGGAGAAAGAGAGAGAAGGAGATCATTAAAATATGTAGTTTGTGAGATGGTGATAAGTGCTATGGAGAAAATAAAGCTGGAAAGGGGGCAAGAGCAAGGGCTACAATTTTACATAGGCTGGACAGGAAGGACTCACTGAGAAGGCTGACACTTGGAGAACACCGATGGGCAGTAGACTGTTTCCAATCTTTCACCTCTGAGAACATGCCCTTTTTTTTTTTTTCCTTTAGTTTTACCTATGTATTAAGTATTGTTTTTCTTCTTTTTGGTATGTTTTTTAGAGAGCTCCTAACTGATCATAAATAAATAGGACCAGTACCTAACCTCCAATGAGAGCAGGACAAATGAACCACATTACTTCATGTTCCTATTGAAACAGTAGACAAGATTGTCCAAGAGATCAGAAAATTTTTTACTTCCTAGATGACATAAATAGTCCCAGTTGCCATTGAGTTGACCGCGATTCATGGCGACCCCATGTGTGTCAGAGTAGAGCTGAGCTCCACAGAGTTTTTAGTGGCTGATTTTTCACAAGTAGATGGCCTGGCCTTTCTTCTGAGATGCCTCTGTGTGAACTCAAACAGCCAGCCTTTTGGTTAGCAGCTGAGGGCATTAACCATTTGCACCACTTGGGGACTCCCAAGATGGACATCAGCAACTTGATATCTCAGTATGGTGCAGCTGCTAAAATGTCCACCGGCAGAAGTAAAAAAATGCTGCACAAAACACCTTTTTAGCATCATTCAGGAGGCTCTCCACAGTGATTACCCAGACATAGTTCATAAAGCAGGGAAAAAAACTGTCGTCCTTTACAACCACTGACTTTCTTAGTTTTGGGCACAAGGAATAATGTGATAGATACAGAACAGAAAAAGTGTCCCGATGCTGAACTTGCTGTGCAGTGTCAGCTGGCTACACTTCGTTTCCTGAAGGTGTTGGTTCAGGACAGTAGCACCGTGTTGCTGTTTTCCTAATGAGTGACTTAAACATTTTTATATTGAAACAAACTAGATTGACTTTGGAATAGCACTTAAAATCTATATTAAATTTTAAGGTAAAACAAAAAAAAGGTGACCAAAAAAAAAAAAAAAATGCTTAGAAGGCAGCTTGCTCCTTTGCCCTCTAATTCCTCAGCAATATCTGTTCCTTCTCCTTTGCCATTAAAATAATAGTGGAAAATAGACCGGAGTTGAAATGAACTCTAACTTCTGATGCTAAAAGCAATACATACTATTGTTCTTATGGTACCCCTTTAAGAAAAATCTATAATGCAGACTTAATAAAATAGGTAATTTGCAGAAAACTTAAAACACAGGCATCCTTTAAGAATTCTCTGAAGGTAGTGCTTATTTATGTACTATTTTCTGTTTGACTCACATGGTTAAAGTCTGATAAATTTAAAAGCAGAACACTGGGGCTATGGCAGGAAAAGCATGGGCTCCAAAAACAAGATAGATAAATGGGATCTCATAGAAATTAAATACTTCTGTTTATCAAAAGACTTTATAAAAAAAGCGAGAAAGCCTACAGAATGGGAGAAAATTTGGAACACCACATATCCAATAAAGGTGTAATAGCCAAAATATATAAAATACTTCTATAACTTAACAACAAAAGACGAACAACCCTATTAAAAAATGGGTGAAGGACTTGAACAGACATTTCACCAATGAGGATATTCAGATGACCACCAAGCACATGAAAAGATGCTCAGAGTCATTAGCCGTTAAAAAGGAAGCCAAACCTGTTGCTGTTGGGTTGATTCTGACTCATAGCTACCCTATAGGACAGAGCAGAACTGGTTTCCAAGGAATGGCTGGTGGATTCGAGCTGCCAGCATTTTTAGCAGCCAGGCTCTTAACCACTGCACCACCAGGGCTCCCATTAGCCATTACCAAAAAAAAAACCAAACCCATTGCCATCGAGTCGATTCCGACTCACAGCGACCCTATAAACCAAAACCCACATCCACTGCCATTGAGTCGATTCCGACTCATAGCGACCCTATATGAGATACAAATCAAAACCACAATGAGATACCATCTCACCAGCATTATTGATCACTGGATCTGAAAATACTAGGTGTTGGCAAGGTTGTGGAGAAACAGGAATCCTCATCCATTGCTGGTGAGATTGTAAGTTGGTACAGCCATTGTGGAAGAGTATGGTGGTTCCTCAAGTGGAGACTTCTGCTTAGAATGCATTAAACGTATGTGAATGACCGTGGTATAATTTAGAAAATCATGGCAAGAGTGGTTATACAACCTGAAGAATGTAATCAATGTCGCTACAAAGCGTACGTGCAGAAATTGATGAAATATTGTATGTTTTGTTGTATGTATATTGCTATAATTTTTTTTAAAAACTCAGAACAGAAAAAATGTATTTTGGGTTATTCACCAAAAGAGACATGTCTAACTAGCTTCATAGAGAACATGCCTCTTTAAGTAACTTAAAGAGCAATAAGATTGGTTAATCATGTTTTTTGGTGATCAAAAATATTTATTTTATCTTAATTTTTTTGAATTGCTTATTATAAAGCATCTTTGGGCATTTAAACTCTTGCAAGATCTAGTTTATACTGTATGAAAGATGGTACATTATTGTGTAATAAGATAATTTCACTTAAAAATAATATGAATTTAAGTTCATCAAAGGAAGGAATTTTTTGCCTGTTTTGTTCACAGATACTTCTCCAGCACCTAAAATAATGCCCAATAGTCAATAGTCAATGTTCAATGACTGATATGAAAGAGGTCCCTTAATACTTTTTGACTCTTTATCATACTTTTGGTATCACAACTAGTAACGCTTTAAAAATATATAAATTACTGTATACCTTATTTTCTGATGAAGATTATCCCCTATGGACACAGTGTTCTCCAGACTCTCACACTGGATGCATCTGTGTATGCATGTTTGTTGATTGTTGTTGAGCTGATTCTGACTCATGGAGACCCCATACGTGCAGAGTAGAACTGACTCATAGGATTTTCAAGGCTGTGACCTTTTGGAAGCAGATCCCCTGTCATCTGAGGTACCTCAGGATAGGTTCGAACCACCAGCCTTTTGGTTAGTAGTCAAGCACTTAACCGTTTGCTCCACCCAGGGACTCATTCAATTTCCTATTTTTTACCTGCTTTCCTTCTTCCATTCCTTTTTTAAAAACTGATTAGAAAATAGGTACTTTTTTTAAGTAGCGAAGAAAGAGAGAAATAAAGGACCTGCATACTGTTTTTTTGTTGTTGTTGTTGTTCAGAAAAAGGAAAATAAAGTTCCTGCAAAGAAATTAGGTAATTTTCTGAGTCCCTAAAATTTACCAAGTAGAAAAGCTAGTTTTCAGAGTAAAGATAAACTTAATTTTTTGAACAGTATGCCATTTTAGTCGATTTATTTTTAAAGACTGAACAACTTACAGTATTTTCAGGGTTTGTCAAAAGACTTGATAATCAGTATAGCTTTGATTATTGGAGGAATTTACTTCTAAATAGTGTTAATATTTAATGTAGTGCTAGGAGATGTGGTAGAGGTAGCTAGATTTTGAAGACTGCATATTATGAAATGTTTGGCTGTCATCAAATGATTGTTTTGCTGTGACTATTTTCTGTTCCCGGAAAGAACCTACCTCTGAAGAGCAAAGTGTTTCATCACAGTAGACTTCCTTCCATAAATATTATTCCCCTAATGTCTTCCTTTCTTTTATGGTTTGTTAGGATTTTTTACATCTGGGCATATTAGCGATGAGTGATTGACTACTAAATAAACTGTTTGTCCTCCAAAACAACTATTTTAAGAGCTGGAGCCTTTTCAGTCACTTCAACAGAAATAATATTTTGCTTATCTTACTAAAAGGACTTTTCACTCAAACCACTGTATAATGCTGTTCATATTCTCTCTTTCTGTCCATTTTTATCTGCATTGATTTCTGCTCTACTGTGTTCCCTCATATGTTCTATCTTAATTCCCGCAGTAAAGATGATTAATCTTGGGCTTTGGGAAGTTGAGTGATTGACCAAGCTAGAAGAAAGGCTCGGATTTAGCCCAGTGCTGTTTCTAACCAACATTGTAGTAATCATAGCTCATTTGGGTCTTCCCTTTCTCTATTGTTGGTAAAACTGCTTATGGTAATGACTTTTCTGCTTGAAAGCCTGAGGTAAATTTCTTTCCCAATATGGCAGAATAAATTTCCCAGTTTTATTCAGCAGAGAGCTGGGAATGTGTGTAATCATTGCTTAGCTCTTACACTTGTAGGTACAATGCTCTTTTTTTATTAGCGGTAATGATTTTCAGTGCTCCTTACCTTTATCCCATTGCTTATTTTGAAGTAAGTCTTGGGAAAATGATGGTTTGGATGATGCCATGAACCCTTCCTCACTTGAAAAATATCTTTAGATGGAATTTACTTCTCAATCAGTAATGTTACATTTATAGCTTATTGGTAAAAAAAATTACAGTTTAATTCTATTTTTATAACTCATCCTTTTTAAAATGTTAAGCAGATATTTGTTATATGCTGTGTTACACACTGTATACCGTATTCTACCCTTTCTTTCTTGTCCTTGGTTTATATTAATGAGTGGACTATTCCTATTTTATTTTAATGAACTATAAAGTTACAGAGGTTTTTTGTTAGCTATTTGAAACTCTTGTGTGTCTACTTTCTTTCTTCTTTTTTTCCTTTAAATATTTTATTGTGTTTTGGTGAAAGTCTACACAGCAAGTTAGGTTTCCATTTAATGACTTCTATACATATTTTCCAATAATATTGGTTATTTTTTGAAATTGTGTTAACATTCTCATCTTCCTTCATCTTATGTTTAACTATTTGATTGTTTTTCTAAAAGAAAGCTAACTATAAATCAATTCAAATGTAACTCATTAAAATATCATGTTCAAAATAAACATCACTACCATTCTTTACACAAATTTGTGTTAAAAATATGATGTTTTGAAATCTTTTGCTCGTCAGTAAACTAGTGGATATTATCTTAATGTACCTTCACCAGCAACATTTTAGAAAAGATTGTGCTTGCTCTTTAGAAGCTAATTTTCTTTCCTTATTTTGAAAAAACTTGGTCTTTACACAGTTTTATTACTTTTATTGCATTTGAGATCATTTAAAATTAACTTTGAAACATTGATGACTTTCAATTTAAAAAAGAAAAACCTTAAATCACAGAGTTAAAAGGATAGAGTTCAGCACAGTATTTCTTTGAGTGGCCCTTTTATTGACACCAACTTTGATAGACAGCTTGAGTTTGTAAGGGAGTAAGAAGTGAGAACAAGTGGTGATAACATAAATGTCAGCAGTTAGCTGAACGTTCTAATTAGTTCATCAAACATTCCTAGTAACTGCCATGCACCGGAAAGGCACCTCTTTGCTAAACTCTAGGCTCAAGAAGTATGATTGAGGTGTGTTTTAACTTTTCTTCCCCCAGTATTGTTGAAATTGTTGCACCTAATTAAACTTTTATTAGTTTATATTTCAAAGCTGTTCTTTAGAAGAACAGATCAAACTAGAATTGAAATTGTAGCAAGTAAAATATTCCCTGGGGGTCAATTGCTTATTTATGTGGAGAATTAGTATCTTTTGGTCTAAGATGCTCATCAGTGAAGAGCAATGGGTTTTATCAGATACTTTCTGAAAAAGAATCATTGTATTGTCTTTAAAAGTTGATATGGTACGCTTGAAGAAAACTTCCATACATCAGAAAACATGAGTGAAAAAACAAGGCACACTGGGTAAAGATATTTACAGCCTAGAGAGACAAAGCACTAGTATCCTGAATATTGAACTCCTGCAAATAAGACAAAGACAAGTGATATAGTAATGGATAAAAGATATGACATGGGAATTCCCAGAAGAGGGACGTCAAATGGCTAATAGGTACATGAGAAAGTGCTCAACCTTACTTGTAGTTAGGGAAATACTAACTAAAATAACAAGGAAACACTATAGGGTTGCTTTCTTTTTTTTTTTATAGGGTTGCTTGGAGCCCTAGTGGTGCAGTGGTTAAGAGCTTGGCTGCTCCTTGGGAACACTATGGGGCATTCTACTCTGTCCTGTAGGGTGACTATGAGTTGGAATTGACTCCATAGCAATGTTTTGGGTTTTTTTTCCCCCTTTTATACTTTCAATATGAGTCAGAATTGACTCGATGGCAACGGGTTTGGTTGTGCTTTAACATTTATCTGATTAGAAAAATTTAAAAGGCCAATATCACCTAGTATTGGCAAAGATGTTGAGCAACAGAAACTCCTCTACTGCTGATGCTAGTGGAAATTGGTCCAGTTTAGCAGTATCACTAAAGTCAAGGTTATCCGGCAAGTCCACTCTAGGTGTATATTCTAGAGAAACTCTTTTATATGTGCAATCAGGGACATGTTGAAAAATATTCGTAACAACAATGATTATGACAGCCAAAAATAGAAAAAAATAAAAATGTCCCTCAGGAAAAGAATGCGTAAATAAATCAATTCACTCAATGAAATACTATAAAGCAGTGAAAATGAGTGAATGAGAACTACATTTATTGACTTGTATAAATCGCAAAACAAAATTTGTGCAAGAAAAGTTGCAGAATGATGTGTACAATATGAGTATGACACTAATATAATGCTTAGAACCCGTAACAACACTAGTTGTTGATTCTCAACCTTTTCAAACATAGAGAAAGCATGAAAAACACATTTGGGATTAATAAACCCCAAATTCAGGAGGGAGAAAGGAAATGAAATTGGAGAGGGCTTCAAATGCATTTGTCATGTATTCTTTTATTTGTTGAAATTATCCATTAAAAAAGGAGGAGGGACAGTTGATATGCAGCCTGAGACAATGGGTATTTCACTTTGTCACTTACTAAGTTGAGGCTTATAACGTAATAGGATACTTAGTATCTTGGAAAACAAGCTTTTGTATTTTATTTTTTATTTTAAGTACTATGAGAGGGTATTGGGGTTTTTTTTCTAATATATATAGGGAAACCTACAGAAAAATAAGCTAACCCCTTTTTTAACTCAATATAATTTTACATATTTTACTAACCTTTGCTTTTCCTTTGATGTGTAAGATGAAAAAATCAATAAGAACAGAACAATTCCATTTTTCTCCTTTCTCACAGAATACTCCACTGAAAGCCATGTTTCCCTTTTGTTATTTACCCTCATTTGTAGTCTTTTTCAGAAATCATCTGATTTTTGCTTGTTCCCTCAAAGCTATGGTTATTTCTAGCACAAAAGTCCCTTGAAAAATCTAATTTTAGACAAGATATGTACTATCAGAATTCAGGTGTCATAGAGCAATTTCATTTGCCTTTTTAAAGTTGGAACTTAGCTTGAAACTACTGTTCTTAATCCGTTTTGAAGGACTGTAATTATGACGGTAACAATTTCTCCTTTTTACTGACAATGATGCAAGAGTTCCTTTTTCCTTTTTGGTGCTGGAAGGTGTCATATTGTTGCCCATTAAATACGTGACAGCTGAGGTGAGAAGTTCATTGTGTTGCTATAAAAATCTGTGTGAACGCATCTTTTTTCCCTTTCTCGCCCACCCCCCTCCTCTATTGCTAGAATATTAACAGTGAATTTAAGTGAGACTAATTAAACTCTGTTCTTGATTTGTTCAAAACTCTTAAAACTTAATTTGCTAACAAAAAAGATAACATAAACTATGTCCTACAGTAAATTTACCAGACCCAGGAATACAGAAAATGGATATATGACTATATGTCATTGTGTTGCATTAGAAACATTTCACTCACACTAAATGTTGATGAACCAAAAAAAAAAAAAAAAAAAACACTGCCCTTGTGTTGATTCTGACTCATAGTGATCCCATACGGTTTCCGAGGCTATAACTGTCGATGGAAGCAAGCTGCCACATCTTTCTCCAGCAGAGCCACTGGTGGTTTCAAACCACCAACATTTTGGTTAGCAGTTAGTCACTTTAACCACTGCACCACTAGGGTGGTCAAAGTTGATAAGCACTGATAAGTTGTCACAATATCTTCTCACTTTCCTTAATGTTTCCAAGGCTTTATTCCAGACACTGTTTGACTTTTGTAGAAGATGAAAGAATAATGTTGAATTCATTGAAAAAAGTAGCATAAGGGCCACAGAAAGCAGTAGATCATGGGAACAGGTGCCAGGCCAGTGGGGAGCTTGGAAACAGGGATTAGGAATGGTTATAAGCCAGACCCCTGGGGGATTAACTAAGCAACCAGTCACCATTCTGTCAAGTTAGAGGGAGAAGCCTTTCAAGGTTGGTGCAAATGAGGCAACCAATCAGGAGTCTAGAAACTTCCAGTGTCAATAATTATATTGCCAACATGTCTGCTGAAGCCCTTGTGGATAAGGACTCTGCTGCAGAAGCCGCCTGCTAAATAAAAAATCAGAATTCTACTCAGTGGAGTCCATGATGGACAAAAACCATCTCCCCTTCAGCCTCATGACTGGTCAACTGAAGTGTACTTGCTGGATATGATGTACTTTCTGATACAAACTTATGGATATACAGGAAGATTCCTTACTTTGAGAGAGTTAGCCTTAATCTAACCCAGCATTTACTAATGTGGGCTCTGTAGCTCAAGAAAAGGTTTACACAGAAAGAAACATTCTTTGATGGTTACAAGGATGGGGAAAGGGGGAAGGGAAATCACTAACTAGATAGTAGACAAGAGACAACTTTGGTGAAGGGAAAGACAACATACAATATAGGGGAAGTCAGCACAACTTGACCAAAGCAAAGTTGTAGAAGTTTCCTAGACACATCCAAACACCTCGAGGGACTGAGTTGCTGGGGCTCAGGGCTGGCATAATATAGTTGGTGAGGAAAATGTTCTGTATCCCACTTTGGTGAGTAGTGTCTGAGGTCTTAAAAGCTTGCAAGTGGCAATCTAAGATACATCTGTTGATCTCATCCCTTCCGGAGCAAAGGATAATGAAGAAAAACAAAGACACAAGGGAAATATTAGCCCAAAGGACTAAAAGACCACATGAACCAGAGCCTCTACCAGCCTGAGACCAGAAGAACTAGATGGTGTCCAGCTACCACCACTGACTGCTCTGACAGGGATTACAACAGAGAGGTCCAGACAGAGTGGAAGAAAAATATAGAAGAGAATTCAAATTCATGAGAAAAGGCCAGGCTTACTGGTCTGACTGAGACTGGAGGAACTCCCCAAACTATGGCCCCTGGACACTCTGCTAACTCAGAACTGAAACCACCCCTGAAGCCCACTTTTCAGACAAAGACTAGACAGGCCTATAAAAACAAACAATAACACATGTGAGGAACTTGCTTCTCAGTTCAATCAAATATAAGAGACCAAATGGGCAACTCCTGCCCAAAAGCAAGACGAGAAGGCAGAAACAGGAACTGGACAAATGAACACAGGGAACCCATGGTAGAAAGGGGGAGCATATTCTTGCATTGTGGGGATTACAACCAATGTCACAAAACAATATATAAGTTTTTGAATGAGAAACTAACTTGAGCTGCAAACTTCCACCTAAAGCACAATAAAATAAAGTACAAAAATGAGGGACAAGGTAGATATGATCTATACCCTTACATCTTTTAGTTTGTGCAAAAAGATAGGTATTAAAATAAGTAACTGTGATACAGTTTGCTAAGGGCTAAGATAGAGGAATCCAGGGTTCAAAGGAAGCATATAGCAAGAGCACCTAACCTGGTCTGAAAAGGGGCAAAGAAGAGATTTACAAGAAACACCACTTATCTAAAACCTGAAGATCAATTAGAAGTTAGACAGGCAAGTAACTTTCAGTCATCAGAACAGCAACAACAACAACAAATGGCTAAACGTGGCGTGTAATTATGCTCCTACTGTCTGACAGGTACTATGGTAGATACTTTTTAAACATTATATCAGGGGACCTCCTGGGTGGGTTTTATTACTTGCCTAAGCTCATACGGTTAATAAGTGGCCAGAACCAGAATTTGAATCCTGATTGGTCTGACTCCAAGGTCCTCTTTCCCCTACCCCACAACAAAAACCCGTTGCCGTTGAGTCTATTCCGACTCATAGTGACCCTATAGGACAGAGTAGAACCTCCCCATAGGGCTTCCAAGGAGCAGCTGGTGGATTCGAACTGCTGCCCGGTTAGTTAGCAGCCGAGTTCTTAACTACTGTGCCACCAAGGCTCCTAGCATGCCACAGTCATCACCAAACTTGCAATCAAAATTAATTTTAAATAAGGTGTTATATATATGTATGTGTATTAAATTATTTATATATATATTTTTTTAATTTTCTCCTCCTCACACTCAGGAGATAATTTTGAGGAGTGAAATGGTCACAAGAGAAATTACCAGAAGGAGAAAGAGAAGAACCCGGATAATCTGTAAACCTGGGTTAATTCCCAAAGTGCTATTGCTGAATGGAATTTCAGCTGCTATTTTTATTCATCTTAGGAAAAGCAGGATGGTGAACAAGAAGAAAAAAGAAGTGCTCTTGTGTTATGTTTTTATTCATGATCAAACATCGGCCCATTTCCTTATTAACCATAAGATGTATTGGTTTAACTTTCAGGGACACCACAGTGCAAACCCTTACTCTTCAACCTTCTGTTAAAGATGGACTTATTGTGTATGAAGACTCGCCTTTGGTTAGTAATCCAATTATATGAATATTTTAGCTATATTTTTGGAATGATAGTTATATTTTAGCCTTGGAGAGGGAAAAATCTCCCATAAATTCTAATATATTTTAGTCTAACTGGAACAGTACTTGTTCATGTGTCATATGGACAGGAGATATTTAAATGTGGATTATTGTGAAAAGAACATGTTTTATTCTCATCTCTCTTCAGAATGAGAGATTCAGGGAATGACAGAAATCCTCTATTGATTTCTTTTGCTTTCCAGAATTTTTTTAAAAAAGCTTGCTGTTGTTTTGAAATGTGTAGTTTGAAATTAGGGAGTGTTTCTAGAATGCTTTTTAAAATGCTTTGTTTTGGGTAGCTGGGAAGATCCAGTCCTCAGGTTCCCCACATAAGACCCAAAGAAATCCTGGACAGCCAAGGGTGTCCCTCTGTGCGGACAATTCCTTCGCAGCAACAGCACAAATAAGCCATCATGGGAACCTCAGTGGCCCAGACTCTTTAGCATCTCATGTTTGAATTCTCCTAGGTTGGCTTCTACGTTACCTGAATAGAGATTAAAAGCTGGGGTTAGGACAGAAGCTATACTTTTTCTCTCAATATTATTTCAATTTATTGTTACCATAAAATAAAAAATATCAGCTTTTTTTTAGAAAGTGGAATACAATTCTTGTAGTAGAGGGGATCACCTATTTCTTACCTGTATTTCCATAAAATTACCCCCAAAACTAAGCAATCAGATTTTTTTGATATAAGCCACTTTATGTTATGAGATATCGCTTACTATTTAAAGCAAAGTCTTTGGATTCACATTTAAATTTATTGAGTATTCCCTCCTACTTACCTCTAGGAAATGTTTTAAAGAATTCTTGCTAGCTTTTTTTCTTTCCTTCTTTTTTTTTTTTTTATAATGCCACCATTACCCATTCACCAAAGACCCAGGACTCTTCTTATTTTCTCTCCTCCCATCTAAGCAGTTGCCAAGACTATATATCCTACTTCTGCAGAACCCTTCATATCAGTCTAACCCTTTTATTCCATTGTTTTTTTCCATGCCCTCCCCCAAAAAACAGGTCCCAAACCACTTCATAACCAAATTATTATGATAATCCTTTCAGACTATTCAGCACGTTGCTACCAGATTAAATGTCTCAAAATATAGTCTAAGTACCATTTCTGTCACGTCAGAACTCACAGGTCCTTAACTGCATCCCATTACTTCATGAGGTGCAAGCCCTGGTGGCACAGTGGTTAAGCCACTTGGCTGCTAACTGAAACCTGGGCAGCACAAACCTACCTAATGGCTCCACAGCAAAAAGACCTGGCAATCTGCTCCTGTAAAGATTACAGCCTAGAAAACCCTATGGGGCAGTTCTACTTTGTCACGTGGGGTTACTATGAGTCGGAATCAACTCAGTACCCAATAACAACAAGAGCTTAATGAGGTAAAGTACGTATTTTTTGGTTTGCTAATCAAGTGGTTAGCAGTAGGGACTCAACCTACCTTCCAGTCCCTTTTTTCTCTTTTCTTCCATCTATACTTCAACCAGACTATTCATGTTCCCTTCTCCCTAAGTATGCCCGAAGGTTTATTGAGTTTGACATTTTACTCACGTTGTCTTGAATACCCACCTCTTCACCACTATTCATTTTTGTCTGTTAAAATCGTACATTCTTTTGAGAGTGGTAGCAAACGCAATGTCTCATATTTACAATTAACTGTGATGCCTTGCTCCTTTTAGCCCCATGGCCCTATAATTTCTCTATTTGTTGTACTTGTTTTAAATATTCCCTACCTGGCATGTGAAATATTATTGGTCATCACCACTAATATTAAAGGGAAATAAAGAGATTACTCTAGAGTTAGTAGTTTTGGGGAGTACATGAAGCTTGTGATGGAGATAAGTTTTATGTCCAGCGCTCCCGCAGACTTTTTTTGTGATAGCGCACATAATGCCTTAAATAAAACCAACTATTATAAATCCAAAGCAGTAAGTGATGAAGTTTTAGAGATGATTCCTTTCATTCGTTTGTTTATGACAAACTTTCTGTCTTCGAAGGTTAAAGCAGTCAAGGTGGGCCATGTTCTGGTGGTGGATGAGGCAGACAAGGCTCCAACAAACGTCACCTGTATTTTAAAAACTCTAGTGGAAAATGGAGAAATGATTCTAGCAGATGGACGACGCATTGTTGCAAGTGAGTACAAAATAAGCAACTTTTTCCTTTAACAAATGAAAAATATTACATCTCTGGTAAGAAAGCCACAGACTTAGCTGGCACCTTGTAATAAGCAACAAGCCCAGGTTCAATGTTACTCAAATTGTCTGTTTTGACAGTCATTTATAAAAACTAATACTTTTGAATCTAGCTTCATCAGTTTCATTTTTTGTAGCCAGAGAACATCTCTTAAAATTTCAAAAGTAGGAGTCAGACAAACAGCTTCATATTTTTTACTTAGAGAATACCAACACACTGGCCTTATTATGTTCTTCTTTCAGTTATTTGTATGATTTATTTTTTTCTTGCTGTCTGAAATTTTTTTAACATCTCTGGCATATTTTTAGTAAAATCTACTCATAATATTAAAACCAAGTTTTGGGGTACCTCATACCACCAAGAAACAAGAGCCAGGAGAATAGTGTGTCCTTTGGACCTGGGGCCCCTGTGCTGAGAAGCTCCTCTGCCAGGGGAAGATTGATGACAAGGACCTTCCTCCAGAGGCGACAGAGAAAGCCTTCCCCTGGAGCTGATGCCCTGAAATTGAACTTTTAGCTTACTAGACTGTGAGAAAATAAATTTCTCTTTTTAAAGCCAAATAAGACCAAACAAACCAAGTTTTAGTATTATGACATTTTATTGTATATTATGTATAGTGTGTATTTATATGCATATATATACGTGTATGTGTATTTATACACATATACGTACATAAAAACATTACACATACATACCCCAGGAAAAAGTTATACTTGAATCATCCTGTGTTGTGAATTGTCTTCTTTCTATTCTTTTTGTGGGGCGGGGGGGGCACGGCTAGGGAAAATGTCGATAGGTGAACCTCATCAGTCTATTTAACCTACAAAGGAAAATTACGTTTGTTGAATGCAATGTGAGAACATCTCTAGTTTTTAATTTCAAATTTTTGTGTCCCGAGAAGACTTGAAAATCTAGAACTAGCCTTTGAAAATATGTAGCCAATAGCAGGACAACCAGACAAGTTGAAACTGATAACCAAAATCTTCAATACTAAAAGAGCCGTAAAGAGGGAGCCGTTAAGAGCTGGTGCCCTGAATTTGGATTTCTAGCCTACTAGTCTGTGAAAGAATAAACTTCTGTTTATTAAACTAAAAAAAAAAAAGAGGGCTCCACTGAAAACATACCAGTGCGTCACTGCAGAGATGTCGCCCTTGGACACCGTCATTGCAAAATTGCCATTTTTGAGCCTAGGAAACGAGTACCAATAAAAGTATTCTAATATTTCAGTTACACAAGTGAATTTATTGGAAAACGACAATTTGCGTTAGACAACCCTGAATGCTGTCTCTTAAAAGGCCACTGAGACCTGTAGGATTAGAATTCCATCTCCCCATTTTAGAGACAGCATGAAGACTGTGAAATGGAAAGGAAGAAAGAGTTGCTGAAACAAAATCGCAGTTAGGAGTGATTATCTCTGTGTAACCCTCACATTCTCTGATACGATTCAGAAGGATAGTCCAGAAATAAAGGAGTCATCATAATTTTCAAAGTCAAGCGTACTTGGAGTGACATTTTAAAATGAGAGCCTTTGATGTTCTTTTGAATGTGTTTTCCTAAACCATTACTTCTAGAGCTGTTTTTTATTTTCTTTAATTTTCATTTTTTATTGTTTTAATTAGATTTTGCCAGTGGCCACCTACCCTTCTTACTTGCCACTACTAAAATTAATGAGGGTCAAGCAGTAAAACTATTGGTTGTAGTAGCATATGAATACTTGGCAGGTTGAAAGATTTCTTTTTGGTGCCATAAAAATTACAAGTGTAGGTTTTTGCAGACTTACCTCAAATAAAAACATAGGTGTTTCACAACTGTCATTTTAAAAGATGGACAACCTAAGGCTAGGATTTAAATAAACCCAGATGGCAAGTGTTTCTTCTCAAAAATTTTGCTATCTTAAGTTATTGTTTGAACTAGCAGTTCTATCTGAAAGATACACCAGTCATGTACACCATTACATAAAATGTAATATCCGTCCCTTTAGTACCTTAAGCAATTGCACAAAGAAAGCGCCAGTCAACTTGAGATCCCTTATTTTTAAGAATTCAAATTCAAGTAGAAACCCTTGTTTGGAAATAAACTAACAGTGCCCAAAT
Organism: Elephas maximus indicus; assembly: GCF_024166365.1. Classification (NCBI taxonomy): domain Eukaryota; kingdom Metazoa; phylum Chordata; class Mammalia; order Proboscidea; family Elephantidae; genus Elephas; species Elephas maximus. Next base: position 39,630,911 of record NC_064832.1, read on the forward strand.
GAGCTGCCTAGATTTTTAAGACCTTAATTCTATATGGTTAGGTCACAATGTGCACAGTCTAACCATAATTCTCTTCCTATCTGGACAATGGCAGGCTATGTAGAAAATGATACAGCTGATTTGATGAAAACTAGAGAATGTGTGGATTATCCCTTGGGTATTCCTTGGATTATTCCATGTTATGGAATCTTAACTTTTTTTTTTTTTTGTAAAGGATGACAACATCTCAAGCCAGGTTTAAGCATTGTATGACAAAACTTGGACATTTGCTTTTTAGATGTACATTGAATTTGCATGAAAATGCAAGTTGCTGTACAATTTGGTATATGCTGTATCAGTCTTTTTTTAAGCAAATAATTGTGCAGTGTGACTACGTATATTATTTTAAAGGCTGTAACTTGATATTCTTGAGAATGATTAAATATCAATAGAGGATAAATAGTAAGAAATTTTGTTTTCCAGATTCTGCTAATGTGAATGGAAGAGAAAATGTTGTCGTGATTCATCCAGATTTTAGGATGATCGTTCTGGCCAACAGACCTGGATTTCCTTTCCTAGGCAATGATTTCTTCGGTACTTTAGGTAAAAAGAACAATGATAGTAACAACAACAATAGCAATAACAATAACGCTGTTCTCTTTGTAACAATGCTGTAATGGCCACCAGTGAGTGCTTACCATGTGTTCTGCTGTGTAATCATCAGAACCACCTTGTGTGTATATTTGTTCCCCCCACTTTAGAGAAGGAGAGTGTCTGATACAGAGACTGAATATAGAGTCAAGGAGTATATTTTAGTGTTTGGTTTTTGCCACATCCCTTAATTATAAAAAGATTTGAGGTCAGCTCTGAGGAGATTGATTCACACTGATGGGAGAGGCCCTGGAATAAACTTACTCATCAGGAGACTTTAGGGAGGACTCTCATACTCACCATGAAGCAGGCCTGCTCTCCCAGTCTGACCCCCAAACCGTGGATCTGTGCAACAAGTACTCATTGAGCAGCCTTATAGACTAACGCAGGTTAGGTTCTGTGTTTTTTACTAAAAGCATAAAGCATTATTCTAATAACAAGTAAAAATGATGATGGTGATGACAGTAGTAATAATAAATATAATAATAATAATACACATTGAGCCCCTACTGAGAGCTGAACACTGTTTTAAGCACTTCACATGGATTAACTCATATAATCTTGCCTTCATTTTAAGAGGAAGAAACTAAGGTACAGAGAGATTAAGTAATTTGCCCAAGATTGCAAAGCTGACAGGTTAACAGGGCTCTTTTTGAACCCAGGAAGTATGGGTCCAGAATCTTTGCTCTTTACCATTTCATTATACTATCTTGAGGAGTTTAAATGCACAGTGCACAGGTGTATGTATATCGTATGTAAGACAAAGAAGACCACAAGGACATACTTGCGTATCAAAATGTACAATACAGGCACCAGGGCTTAAAAAAAAAATCAAAGGAGTCAAGGCTTCATTGTGCATGGGTATTTTAATTTAATATTTTGAATAGTTAATACAGTCCCACGGTTTATAAAATAATAAATGAAAACCAAATACCCATTTCCGTCAATTCGATTCCTACTCATAGTGACCATATAGGACAGAATAGAACTGCCCCATAGGGCTTCCAGGGAGTGCGTGGTGGATTCGAACTGCCAACCTTTTGGTTAGCAGCTGAACTCTTAACCGCTACGCCACCAGAGTTTCCAGCGATCCTATAGGACAGAGTAAAACTGCCCCATAGAGTTTCCAAGGAGTGGCTGGTGGATTCGAACTGCTGACCTTTGATTAGCAGCAGAGCTCTTAACCACTGTGCCACCAGCACTCCAAACAGTAAATGTGCAAGTCAATGCTCCTGTATCTGATCCACATTTGCCCTCGTCCCAATCCCCCTGTAAGAGGTAACCTTTTTTTTTTATTGCTTCCTTTGCTTCTTTCTGCTTAATCAAGCAAATGTGAATGTAGATTCTTTTTTTTTTTTTCTCTCTCTCTCTTTTCACACAAAAGGTAGCAGATTATACAGACTGTTACCACATATTTTTTACCCAAAAATATGTCCTGGAGAACTTGCTTTATCGGTGCATACAGCGCCTCCTTGTTCTCTCTCTCTCTTTTTTGATAGCTGTGTTTTATGGAATATAGGAAACCCTGGTGGTGTAGTGGTTAAGTGCTATGGCTGCCAACCAAAGGGTTAGCAGTTGGAATCCACCAGGTAGGTGCTCCTTGGAAACCCAACGGGACAGTTCTGCTTTGCCCTGTAGGGTCACTATGAGCCGGAATCGACTTGACGGCAACAGGTTTTGGTTTTAGTGGATATTTAGATTGTTTTCTGCCTTTCACTCTTACAAACAATGTGAAGTAATACCTTGTATATACGTAATTTCTCACATGCACAGGTATGGTCAAGAGTAAAATGCATACCTGACTAGGTGTCCTCTTTTTCTAAAATGAACATATTAGATAATGCAGGTTTATTTTCTTTAAATTCCTTTGGTCCCTGGTCTCTTGGATTATGAATCAGTAGAACTATACAAACTTCTTTTAATTAAATGTTTTAACAGCTTTATTGAAGTAGAGTTTACATACAATAAACTGCACATACTTAAGGCATACAGTTTTGTAAGTTTTGACATGTGTGTACACCTATGAAATCATCACCATCGTTAAGATAATGAACATATTCATCATCCCAGGAAGTTTTCTTGTACACCTTTATGAGATCCCTCCTTCTGCCCTTCCATGCCACTCTGCCTTTCCTGGCAACCACTGATCTGCTTTTTGTCACTTTAGATTACTTTGCGTTTTCAGTTTTATGTAAATGGAATCACATAGCATACACCCTTCTTTGTCTGGCTTCTTTTACTCAGCATGATTATTTTGAGACTTATCCATGTCGTTGTGTGTATCAATAGTTTGTTCCCTTCTATTGCTGAGTACTATTCCATCGTGTGTATACACAGCAATTTCTTCACTCACTCACCTGTTCGTGGTCAACAGTTCCTGGCTATTACAAAGGAAGTCTTTGTGAGCATTCATGGGTAAGCCTTTGTATGCACTTATGGCTTCAGTACTCTTGGGTAAAGATCTAGGCATGGAATGGCGGGATCAATATCTAGGCATGGAATGGCGGGATCATTTGGTTGTTGTTGTTAGGTGCCGTTGAGTCAGTTCCAGCTCATAGTGACCCTGTGTACAACAGAACGAAACACCACCTGGGCCTGCACCATCCTCATGATTGTTGTTATACTTGAGACCACTGTTGCAACCGCTGTGTCAGTCCATCTCATTAAGGGTCTTCCTCTTTTTCGCTGACCCTTTACTTTACCAGCATGATGTCCTTCTCCAGGGACTGGTCCCTCCTGGTAATGTGTCCAAACTATGAGAGATGAAGTCTTGCCATCCTTACTTCTAAGGAACATTCTGCCTGTACTTCTTCCAAGACAGCTGTGTTCATTCTTCTGGCACTCCATGGTATATTCAGTATTCTTCACCAGCACCATAATTCAAAGGCATCAATTCTTCTTCGGTCTTCCTTATTCGTTTCCCAGCTTTCGCATGCATATGAGGCGATTGAAAATACCATGGCTTGGGTCAGGCCTTAGTTCTTAAGTGACATCTTACTGTAGGCATATATTTAACTTTTGGGGAAACGGCCAAACTGTTTCCAAAGCAGTTGTGCCATTTTACATTCCCACCAGTAGTGTATGAGAGTTCCAGTTCATGAGAAATTCACTCCTGTTTTGAGTATAGGTTATATTTTTTTAGTACATTATCAGTTGCCTATATTACAGATGAAATATTATGTTTCCAAAATCCTTTTTCTTCCCTTTAATTCAGACAATGTCTTTGCAGATTTCTTTCCCAAAACGAACCTAAAGAATATTGTAGCAATATAAATTGTTTAGAGAATCATGATACTAACTCCTCTGTTTTTAGTATACATTAAGTAACATTCATATGAGATAGATGTATATAACTTCTGAGAATATTCAAGATTTGTTAAAGTTAAAAAGGCAGTCTCAGAACCATATGAATAGTATTTTCCCATTAATGGAAAAAGAATAAGTCACCAAAACTTTAAAAAAAAATACTAATACATGTTTGGAAGAATAAATACACTGAACCGTTAACACTGGGTGCCTGTGGAAGGAAGTGGTATTGGCAGAAACACAAAGGCAACTTCCCCTTTTTACTCCTTATATTTGAGTACCTCCCAGTGAGCGTATGTTTATTATGTAATTTTGTTTTCAGAAAAAATATCCATGCAGAATAAAGCACACATCACCCAGTTTCCTCTTCTTCTGCTTTCTTCGTTGGCGTTCTTCTCTCTACCATCCTTTTGTTGGATGGACTTCCGTGCAGTGTTACAGATGTAAAAATACAAGTGTTTTGATGAGTAACCAGTGGCTCTTTAAACCATTATTCCATTTTGCCCTTGGCGTTGTAATGGTTTAAGTTGCACGTTCAAAGTGAATCTTTATGTTTTTCAGGTGACATTTTTAGCTGCCATGCAATTGATAATCCCAAACCCCACTCGGAGCTTGAGATGCTCAGACAGTACGGACCAGATGTGCCCGAGCCAATTCTTCAGAAGCTCGTGGCTGCCTTTGGAGAGCTGAGGAGCTTGGCTGACCAGGGGATTATTAACTATCCTTATTCTACCAGAGAAGTCGTCAACATAGTCAAACATTTACAGGTATGGCACACACCTGTGCATAAAGCTTTCGAAGATGCCATCAGTCTGGCTTTCTCCAACTGTGTCATTTTCACCAGGTCTTTCAATTTCTATAAATAACATAATGGTACAGATGACATGAAGTGTTTGTGATCTAAATTATAAATCTGGAAGGCCGATGAAAATTACCTGTTCAACCATTGAATTGAATTTGACAAGGTTCTACTCCATGGCTGCTACCAAGGAGCTAGGATATTTAGTGCAGATTTTTATTTATTTTGGGGTTGAGGGGGCAGCAGGTGAGAGAGTGGAGAAACCTTCCTATTGTTTGACTTTCTACAACAATCATATGGTATCTGTGTAAAAAATATTTTCATTTTGAAAGCAAAAGACTTGGAGATAAAAAGCAAAGTAGGAACTGAACTAATGGTATTGACTATATACCTGTAAATATTACAAAGAAGTTTTACAAGATACAATTAAGTGGGCATGAGAATGAAATTCCTTGAGGCCATGTACAGTGTATAGTTTACCTTGGTAAACAAAACAAAAATACATGTAAATTCTACTTATATTGCAAATAATGGTCTCTAAAATAGTCACTTTCTAATGATTTTTGACATCTGGCCCATCCCCAACACTCTAAGAAAGAAAAATAGAAATCCTTATTCTGCATATAAAGCCCTGATAAATCCAGTTCATCCAGCTCAGATCACAGTTCCTAAAGAAAATCAATGCAGGGTCAGTAACAGATCCGGAGGACACCAGCAGTGTAAATTCAGCTGTTTTTTCCCCTCTGCTATTCCTTATTTCTCTATCCTCTGTGCTTTTGATGTTCTCCTTCCCTTCTTTTCTTGTTCCTTAATCTTTTTCCATTTATTCATAGATCTGTGACTTCTCTAAATACTTCTGTGTAAATATTCACCACTCTGCTTTACTGACATAGCATCTTTACATTGGTCCATCAGGTGTTCCTTTTAAAGGCAGGAGATTTCCAAGAGCAGTGGAAGTCACAGCTTCAACATTTTAAATAAGAAGCTGCTCTCCCCCCATCCCCCAACTCTAATATTTATTCAAAGAGGAAGATAGTGTTAAGTCATGTGAGCAAACGTTAAAAGAGAAAGATGTATATATTCCTACTCTCTGGTGATCAGATTTAAAAAAAAAAAAAACAACCGAAACCCGTTGCTTTTGAGTCGATTCTGATAGGCTAGAGTAGAACTGCCCCATAGGGTTTCCAAGGAGTGGGTGGTGGGTTTGAACTGCCAGCCTTTTGGTTAGCAGCTGAGCTCTTAACCACTGTGTGACCAGGGCTCCAGTTATCTGATAACGGCCAGTAAATTTCTATGAAAGCTCAGTTGAATATTATTGTTCTATCAGTTTTATAAATCTGTATTAAATTCTGTATTTTATTGAAGGTGTAATGAGGAATTCTTTTTGTTTTTTAACACAGAAATTTCCCACTGAAGGTCTCTCCAGTGTGGTTAGGAATGTGTTTGACTTTGATTCCTACAACAACGACATGAGGGAGATTTTGATTAGCACTTTGCACAAATACGGCATACCTATCGGAGCAAAACCCACAAGTGTGCAGCTGGCAAAGGAGTAAGGCAAACTCGCTGTTGTTGATTACGTACTCTTATGAGCATTACTGTTCTGATTGTCAAATGCTGATAATTCTCAATCTACTGCTATACTCTATTAATAAACGGGGTTGATGTGGAAATTACTTATCTCCACAAATAAACTCTTCAAATATATTCTGCTATTTGCTGGCTGGTCTTCAGTTAAATAGCATTATTCATAGGCCCGTGAATTGAGAATTTTAATTATTTTGAATCTGCCACGAGTAGACATAATGTAATCAAATAAAGGGAAATATTTGTTGAACAGCCTTGGCCCTTTTGTTGAATTACTAGGGGCCCCATCATTTCCCAACCCAGTGTCAAATCACTGTGCAAACATGAAAGCTCCGTAAAGGGGTTGTATGCATTCAGTTAAGATTTTCTTATTTATGTCATCAGGTATTTTTCTTTGGTAGTTTGTTAAATTCATTACCCTGTTAACTTAGATTAGGTTTTTGGTTACTTCTTTCAACTGGAAGAACAAATGGGTTTGATTTTCACTTGGGCCAGTTGCCTGCTTTTCGTTTTGTAATCACTGGCTACCTACTTATCCTACTAAAGAGTCTTGCAGATACATTGTTGACGAGAAAGAGTGCACAAAGTTTACCAGTAAAGTGATTAAAATCAGTACAGATTTACTGCTATAACTGAAGAAAGAGTTTTATGTATGCATATGTTAATGATAAAACATCTAATGCTATCATTCTCTATACAAAATAGCCAATTATCACAAATTCCCAAAGGATAATTATTACCTTTAAAGTAAATTATTATTCAACTTTAACCTCATATAGGAGGAACTGTCTACTTTTCCTTAGAAGAAGTTTGTTCAATACAACTCATTATTTAGTTCAGCTGTTAGTTCACATAGCTTCTGAGTGTATACATCCTTATTTATTTATTCTTTGAAGTCATTGTGAAAACTTACCAGAACATATGCCAATAAAAATAAATTATTAAAGTATTATGAATTTCTTAAAGAGAAACAAATATTTCCCTTTTGTGGTAAAAGCATAAGATGGAGTTATGTTAAAAGTTATCAGTATTTTTGTTTATGTTATTAATGAATGAGTAAATTCTTTTCAAGAAGAGTGATTTGTTGTCATTTGCTTTTCTGTGTATAGTACTATTTTATTGACTGACTAGTATTCCTTATGGGCATTTTGAAATTAGGCTGATAATTAAATGGGCATGGCGTATCTTTTAAGGAGCTGTGGTTGCACAGTGGTTAAGCGCATGGCTGCTAACTGAAAGATCAGCTGTTGGAATCCACTAGCCACTTGGAGGGAGAAAAGACTTGGCGATCTGTTTCTGTAAAGATTACATCCCTGGGAACTCTATAGGGAGTTTCTACTCTGTCTTACAGGGTCACTGTGAGTCGAAATTGACTCATTGGCAATGGGTTTAACATATCTTCCAAGTTAGAGAGTTCAAGAAATTGACTTTAATATGCAAATTCTATTAGTACTCATGTTTTTTTATTTCCTTTTTGTTTTTAATTGGGATATAGGGTGGTTTTTATTACCACTAACAAATTTACAAAATTAGAGTTTTAACTTCATGGAAACCAGGCTTGTGATTTAAAATTAGCTTTTCTTGTACTCTTACACAACTTGAGATAAAACTTAAAATACATGTTGGTGGGTAAGATCAATCGTAAGAGAATTTGATAATTTTAGTTTCTGAAGAAGACAGATAAAATGGTTGAACTAGTCATTATTTCCCTTACTTTTAACTGAAAAAATCTTGTTAGGACATGCTAATTCTTGCCATGGCGGCTTAATTCCAACTCTAGTACTTACTCATGAGTGGAATCAAAAGTATATTGAACGTGGAAACAATATGGTCACACTTATGCCTAAGATGGGGCTGGAAACTAGTTGTCCACCCACTGCATCTAGCTAAAAATAGGCTTACAGCAGATGTGGACGATGAGTGATTTTCCCATCGAGTAGGGGTGATAATGTGGACGATGAGTGATTTTCCCATCGAGTAGGGGTGATAGTTGGCTATAATTTGTACAACCATCCAAAGCATTTTTCCTCATCTGTAGGTTGCAATGGCTTAGGCAGCTCAAAAGCAATGATGTCATTGTATTGCCCTTTAGTGAAATCCACCGGTTCCACACCACTATGTCTATCAAATTATCAGCCTTGTACTTAAGGTAGCGTCGTAAAGTAAAAAAACAATGGCCTGGGTATTTAGCAGTCCTGCATTCATCCTGTATGCATGTGACAATATGCTTTTGTTTGGGTGTTTGGCCTGAATTCTGTTACTTTTTTTTTCCCCCCCAACAATGACATTTGAAACCCATGAGCCCAATTTTTTTTTTAAGAGTTCAGATTTTAACTCAAGTCTTCCTATCTTTGCTTATAGTACTGCCTTCCAAGCAGATGAGGACAGAGGCCTGCCCTCAAAGAGCTCACAGTTTAACCTTGGTCATGTGATTTTGGACGTTAATTTAACCAAATGGGTGCCCCGCTGGTAAAATGAGGGCATTTTGTTATAGATAGGATAGCCATATAATTGACCATCCCAAACAGGACACGCTTGAGAATGAAAAAAGAGCTATTAACAATTACTGTGCAACAAGAGCTGTAAACTAAGGCTGTCCTAGGCAAGCTAGACTATATGGCACCGTCATTATAGAAGTTCACTAAGGGTCCCTCCTAGTCTAACATCTTTGCATTTTAAATGTGATTTTAATATTCCTCTCATCTGCAAAACAGAAACAAAGTAAAACAAAAAATAAGTGATACACTTTCCTTTTTCTTCTGCAGTCGCACACTGTTGATTGCAATCACAGAGACCTTAGAGGAGGTAAAGTTGTCTCCACGCGGTCTTATGATTTGACTTTGACTCTATCTTACTAGACCTTTTGCTAACCTCAGTTCTTCCAGGCTGGTTCTGCCCACCTCTGTGGACACTGTGTTAGTGGGGAAGATCCACATTGGATTTCAGTGCCTAAGGAAGAAAGATGGAAACCCTGGTGATGTAGTGGTTAAGTGCTACGACTGTTAAGCAAAAAGGTTGGCAGTTCGAACCCACCAGGCGCTCCTTAGAACTCTTTGGGGCAGTTCTACTCTGTACTATAGGGTCGCTATGAGTCGGAATCTACTCAATGGCAACAGGTTTTTTTTTTGGGGGGGGGTAAGGAAGAAGATAAAATTGGTGTAATTGCTATTAATATCCTTTTTTGTCTGAATGAAAAATTCTTGCTAAACTGTTAATTTTCTTGTTCTCTAATCCAACTATCATGCTTATTGGATGGGAGCAAAATTACATGGACTCTGCAACAAGGCAGTGATACATTTAGGATGGAGATGGACAAATAATCAGTCACCCACTCCGTATAGCTAAAAAGAGATATAAGGCAGATGTGCCAGAAGGGAAGTTTTCACCTGGGTGAAGATGGTACCAGACCACTATTGGTACACTCATCTGCAGCATCATCTTCCTCAACTGAAGTCAGAATACGCTTTGGCTGTTCAGGACTGCTGGTGGCCTTTTAGTGCCTTTTCGTGAAATTTCCAAAAGAAAGATGCTGTCACTTTCCCTTTTGTTCTGAACAGCCCAGTATTGGTCGCTATCTCATAGGTCTCTGCACGTTTTAAAAAGGGCCAATGTGACATTATGACGTGAATTTGACTTGTCTTCTTTACTAACCCTTTGCTAAACCTGATTGTTTTAGGCTGAGTCTTATTGTGTAATTATTTTGCCTTGTCTGATCCTGCCATGATCCAGCTCTTCTTGCTGATCCACAGGTGTATTCCCAGATCTTAGGACTGGAATCAGAACTGGCTGACTAGACCCTCACACTGCATATACCTCTTCCCTCTAGCAGTTCCTCAGAGTATTGATTAGGCCCCCTTTTCAATTTCTACTACATGGGAAAAGACATGCCAAAGGGCTAGTGATCACAAGCACATAAAGAGACACACTGGGAGAAGTTATGCACATTGTGTTTAAAAATGTAAATAACATGTTTTATATGGGATTTGAATTTAATTTGTTGACATTTGTCTTATAGAAAAACAACTAGTTGAAACAACTGATCTGTGCACGGATGCTAATCTCATCTTCTTGGTACTGTAGGCAGAAATAGAAGGACTTGGGTTACAATCCCAACTCTTAAAAAAACTGGGCTCATGGACAGAGCTGAAGAAAAATGTGAAACAGAACTCAAATTCATGTAAAACCACCAGACTTTAATGGATAGACAGAGACTGAAGGAACCCCTGAAACTGTGGCCCCCAGATACACTGTTAACCCGGAACTGAAGCCATTCCTGAGGTCCACTCTTCAGACAAAGATTGGACAGAATTATAAAACAAAAAATAATACATGCAAGGAATGTGCTTCTTAGTTCAATCAGATACACATGATCAAATGGGCAGCTCCTGTCCAAAAGCAGGGTAAGAAGGCAGAAAGGGACAGGAACTGGCCAAATGGACTCAGGGAGCCGGGGGTGGAATGGGGGAATGTGCTGGCACATTGTGGGGATTGCAACTAATGTCACAGAACAGTATGTGTATAAGTTTTTGTATGAGGAAAAAAAAAACTGGGCTTATGAGTTTCAAATATCATTGGAAAAAATATATAATAATAGAAATTGGACCAAACACTTAAAAGTGGAGATAGCTATAGATAAAAATTTCAAAGCAACGTTTGCTTGTTTTTCCCTCTAGTGAACTTTTATCTGAACCTGTTTATAAATTTTGGAGTAAACATACTGCTAGCACATGAGCACTTACAAAATAAAAAGTGCATTTCAGAATAATGTATGAACTCTGTCGTGCATGTTGTTTTAAAGGAAGAAAAAAAATATTTTCTTTTTCTGTACTCCCATTTTAAGTGACATACAATATTTTATCTTAAGTTTGTATGTCACTCTACTTGACAGTTCTGGAAGATGAGAGAACTGTCATTTCATAGATTTATAATGGAATGTAAGTACTCTCCTCCTAAATACAATAATTGGAGCCCTGGTGGCACAGTGATTAAGAGCTCAGCTGCTAACCAAAAGATCAGTAGTTTGAATCCACCAGCTACTCCTTGGAAACCGTATCTGGCAGTTCTGCTCTACCCTATAGGGTCTCTGTGAGTTGGAATCGACTCAACAGCAATGGGTTTAGTTTTTTTGGAAATACAGTAATTATGACAAACCTGCTGCAAAAGTCCTCTTTAAAGTGTTAAAAAGCTAAGATGTCCCCTTGAGGACTAAGGTGATTCTGACAGGAGCCATGATATTTTCAATCACCTCATATGCATATGAAAGCTGGGCAATGAATAGGGAAGACTGAAGAAGAATTGATGCCTTTGGAGAAGAATATTGAGTATACCACCAACTGCCAGAAGAACGAACACATCTGTCTTGGAAGAAGTACAGCTAGAATGCTCCTTAGAAGCGAAAATGGCGAAACTTCATCTCACTTGCTTTGTACATATTATTAGGAGAGTCCTGTCACTGGAGAAGGACATCGTGCTTGGTAAAGTAGAGGGTCAGCAAAAAAGAGGAAAACCCTCAATGAGATGGATTGACACAGTGGCTGCAATAATGGGCTCAAACATAGCAAGGATTGTGAGGATGGCACAGGACTGGGTAGTGTTTTCTTCTGTTGTCCATAGGGTCACTATGAGTTGGAATGGACTTGACAGCACCTAACCTAATAACATTAATAATGATGATGATGGTAACAGAAACACTTACAGATGTTAACTATGTGCCAAGCACATTTCCAAGCAAAATTGCATGAATTTATATAACGCTTATAACAAGCCTATAATATAATGTTATGATAGCATATTACAGATGAGGGAAGTGAGGCATGAGAGAGTACATAATTTGCCCAAGGTCAGCAAGCTAATCAGGGGCAGAACTGGGATATGTGTAATATTAATTCCAACTCTCAGAATAATATAAGCTGATTGATAAGGAGTGATAGGCAATTTCTAGTCAGAATTAATCTTTAGATACTGGAAGTTGCCAATAATTGTGGTTAAAAAGGCAATAGGGTTTTATGTAATCAACTTGGAAATCATTATTGACCATGATGTCGTACATTACACAGATTCTTATTCAGAGAGTCGTGATAGGTTCAGATTCTTGGGTTTTGGTTATATTTCAAAATGAAAAATGAATTAATATAGAACGTTAGCACAACAGAGATCATTTTAGAGATAGCTTCATTCCCCCTTAAGCTTTCCTTTTTTGTGACATGATAGGGGATCATGAGATACAACACAAGGCAATTCATTTAGAAAAGCAAAAGCCCTACAAAACTTCATATGGCTATCATATATGAGAAGCATACTAGCCATCATTTCTTCCTGATTTGGAACACAAAAGGAATTTATGGAATCATCTCAAAAGATCGCAGTCATTTTAAAATAGATCCAACTGCTGAAAAATTACCTCTATGCTTTGAAGTTTTCTTCCACGTGTGTCTTTTTTTTGTCCCTGCCTCCTTCAGAGTCATTCTTGCCTATAAAATATTTAAGTGGTCTTCCTCCTCTTTGTTCTAAATTCTTTGCCATCAACTCTGTTCATTTCATGTTTAATGCTGCTTCTTGTTGTTGTTAGGTGCCGTCGAGTTGGTTTTGACTCATAGCAACCCTGTGCCCAACAGAATGAAACAGTACCGGGTCCTGAGCCATCCTTATAATCATTGCTATGCTTGAGCTCATTGTTGCAGCCACTGTGTCAATCCACCTCCTTGAGGGTCTGCCTCTTTTCCTCTGACCCTGTACTCTGCCAAGCATGATGTCCTTCTCCAGGGACTCATCCCTCCTGACAACATGTCCGAAGTATGTAAGACGCAGTCTCCCATCCTTGCCTCTAAGGAACATTCTGGCCGCACTTCTTCCAAAACAGATTTGTTCGTTCTTTTGGCAGTCCATGGTATATTCAGTGTTCTTCACCAACACCACAATTCAAAGGCGTCAGCTCTTCTTCGGTCTTCCTTATTCATTGTCCAGCTTTCACATGCATATGATGTGATTGAAAATACCATGGCTTGGGTCAGGCACACCTTAGTCTTCAAGGTGACATCTTTGCTCTTCAACACTTTAAAGAGGTCCTTTGCGGCAGATTTACCTAATGCAATGCGTCTTTTGATTTCTTGACTGCTGCTTCCATGGCTGTTGATTGTGGATCCAAGTAAAACGAAATCCTTGACAACTTCAGTCTTTTCTCCGTTTATCATGATGTTACTCACTGGTCCAGTTGTAAGGATTTTTGTTTTCTTTATGTTGAGGTGCAATCCATACCGAAGCATGTGGTCTTTGATCTTCAACGCTGCTTAGTTTATCCTTAAACCAGTTTCTTCCCCCAAGTAATTTTTGCCCGTTTGTCACTGCAGTCTAGCTACTGTCTACCAATCATTTATTTGTGTCAATCAAGTATAATAAATAATTTTAAGAAATTTTAAGTTTTTTGTATATAAGCTTTCTTTATAATGTATATTTATGTAATGAAGAATGATGTCCCATTTATTTTTGAAATAGCTAAAAGGAAAAAAAAAAAACAGAATTCCACCAGCCAGTGATTAAAATTTAAAATTAACTGTTGTTAATTTCTTTGAGACCTTTTCCCACAGTCCCAAAAACCAAACCAAACCCCATGCCGTCAAATTGATGCCGACTCATAGCAACCCTATAGGATAGGGTAGAACTGCCCTATAGAGTTTCCAAGGAGCGCCTGGCGGATTTGAACTGCTGACTTCTTGGTTAACAGCCATAGCACTTAACCACTACACCACCAGGGTTTCCTTTCCCATGATAAACCAAACCAAACCAAACCCAGTGCCATCAAATCGATTCCGACTCATAGTGACCCTATAGGACAGAGTAGAACTGCCCCATAGAGTTTCCAAGGAGCACCTGGTGGATTCGAACTGCCAATGCTTTGGTTAGCAGCCGTAGCACTTAACCACTATGCCACCAGGATAGCATGTGTTATTTCACCCATTGAAAAAAATATTTCTTTCCAGTCTTTTTTCCAGTTTTCCTTCCTGATAAAAGAGATATGTCTCTGAAACATGTATAAAAACAGTTCATTCCTAAGCTTCTTTGTTGAAAAGAAATTTATGTATAATGAGTCATATTTAAGCATATATGGCACTTTTCTCCCAGTCCCACTTTTTCCTCCATTCCCCTGCTTCTTGATATTTTAAGTTTAAGATATTTATTCTAAACATAAGGAACAGATTCATAAAATATGTGCACTGCTTTCATAAGGACGAAAAACATTCCTGTCAACACTGTGTGTCTTCATGCATATGTTTAAATGTCATTATCTTTTTGTATATATAAAAATGCTGTCGACAGACAGACTGCACATCTAAAAATGACGGCTACGTGTTATTTCTTGGGACCTTTGCCTCCAGTACAGCAAAACTTAAATATATTGTAGTGCCTACTCTAAGGAGCTTTAACAGTAGCAATTACCTCAACAGGGCAGGAGGTAGAGAAATTCTATGGCATTTCAACACAGTATACATAAGTTTATGCCTTGGTAGGCATCAGCATAAAAGATCAAGTGAGGATAGGTGAGAGAGGAGCCCTGATGGCACAGTGGTTAAAACTCCTCAGCAGCTAACTGAAAGGTCGGCAGTTCAAACCCACCAGGCTCTCCTTGGAGAAAGATGTGGCAGTCTGCTGCCATAAAAGATTTACAGCCTTGGAAACCCTATGGGGTGGCTCTACTCTGTCCTATAGGGTCGCTATGAGTTGGAATTGACTCTACAGCAGTGGGTTTGGTTTTGGTGGGAGTATAGATGACATATTTCTAAAGGGGTAAAAATAAAAACAGTTTACATTTACCAAGTGTTTACTAGTGTTCAAAACACTTCACAAATATTAACTTATTTAATCTATATGACAATTATGTTTTTCCTATTGGGCTAGTAATTTTTTTCTATTTTATTTTCTATTAGGAGTATGTGTGTGAATTTCGTTTTCTATTTTACAGATGAATAAATGAGGCTCAGGAGACTTTAAATAACTTAACAAATTATACAACTAATGAATGGCAGGATGGGGAATTCAACCACAGCTCTGTCTCGTTGCAAAGCCAGACTTCTGTGCACTTCACCATGTTGTCTCTGTAGTGTTTTGCCTGAGAAAAAAGTAATGCAACACAGCGTTGGATTTCAAGCTTTCAGAGACAATGGAAACTTTAGAGTTGTTTTCCAAATTTTCCTTTCTACAATTTTGAAACATATGTCAGGCATGATTTATATACAACATTTACACTAGTCACTAGGCCCATTGTTTAATCACAGTTTCCTTCAAATTAATGCCATTTCTCCTTGATTCCAGAAGTGAAAACTTAATGAAACATCCTTTCTGTGAGACACATGCCAATTCTCTTAAGTCTTTTCTTCTGCAGTAAGAAGAGCCAGGCGATTTGAAAAAACAAAATTGGTGGCCTCCATGAATGAATAGAATAATTGTTTTATTTGTGAAGTGTATTCTACATAGAACCATTTGCTTAGTACCACTATCCTCAGAATCATGATCATTGATACAGTCAGCCTTAGCTGTGCATTTCTTATGAACTGCTTCTAAGTCATTACAGCTTAGAGTTGGCTTCTATCTTGGAGACAATAGCTCTATGTGCCAAGATGGAATGGACTGCCCAGGGAAAAGAGAGGGAGTAACCTCTTGTGGCCAGGATTCAAACAGATCTGGACCAATCTTGTTGGGGAGGTCCTGTTATTACTTGCCATCAAGTTAGCTCTGACTCTTGGAGGGAGACCTCATATATAACAGAACAAAACATTGCTTGGTCCTGTGCCATCCTCAAAATTATTGGTATGTCTGAGCCCATTGTTGCAGCTATTGTATCAATCCATCTCATGGAGGATTTTGCTTATTTTCGCTGACCCTCTACCAAACATAATGTCCTTTGCTAGCAGTTGGTCTTTCCTGATGACTTCTCCAAAGTAAGCAAAACAAAGTCTCACCATCCTCGCTTCGAAGGAGCATTCTGGCTGTACTTCCTCCAAAACTGATTTGTCAGTTTTCTAGAGGTCCATGGTACATTTAATAGTCTTTGCCAACACCATGAGTCAAATGCATCAGTTCTTCTTTGATCTTCCTTTTTCATTGTCCACCGTTCACATGCGTACGAGGCAGTTGAAGACTATGGCTTGGATCAGGCACATCTCAGTGGACAGAGGAACATTTTTACTTTTTAACACTTTAAAGAGGCCTTTTACAGTAGATTTTCCCAATGCTATAGATCCTTTGATTTCCTGACTGCTGCTTCCATGGACATTGATTGTTGATCCAAGTAGAATGAAACACTTGACAACTTCAGTTTCTTAGCCATTTATCTTGATGTTGTTTATTGGTCTAGTTGCAAGGATTTTCAGTTCCCTTATGTTCAGGTGTAATGCATATTGAAGGCTATAGTCTTTGATCTTTACTTTTGGCCAGCAAGGTTTTGTAATCTGCATATTGTAGGTTTTTAATGAATCTTCCTTCAATCCTGGTCCTAGAGGGGATTTAAACTTGAAACACTAGATTAAATAACCCTTAAAGTCCTTCCAAGAATCCCTGGTGGTACAGTGGTTAAGCACTTGGCTGCTAACCAAAAATTCAGTGGTTTGAACCCAGCAGCCACTCGACAGGAGAAAGATGGAGGGGTCTGCTTCCATAAAGATTATAGCCTTGGAAACCCGATAGGACAGTTCTAATGTCCTATAAAGTAGCTATGAGTCAGAATCTACACAACAGCAAAGGGTTTGGTAAAGTCCTTCCAACTTAGAGATCCTGTAATTCACTGTCTCTCATTGATTTGGGAAATGAATAAGTAGTCACTCTTCCTCCCTATATCAGTAACCATTCATTATTTTATCAGCTAGTCTTACAAACATATTTTAGCGGTACCCCCAATGAAAGTAACTAAGGTTTTTTCCTATTACAAGGGAATTTAGTAGTTCTTTAGGAGCCCTCGTGGCACAGTGGTTAAGAATTATGGCTGCTAACCAAAAGGTTGACAGTTCAAATCTACCAGCTGCTCCTTGGAAACCCTATGAGGCAGTTCTACTTTGTCCTGTAGCGTCGCTGTGAGTTGGAATTGACTTGACAGCAACGGATTTGGTTTTTTGGTTTTTTTGTAGTTCTTTGTGTGTTACTGGATCATGTTTAGTATTTATAATTGTCTTCAAAGCAATGCCAGGGATGCATATTTGTGGACAGAACAACTTCATCTGTATTGAATGCATTGTTGAGAGGGTGTCATGAATTGGTTATCTACTTTACAGGCTTATCGTTATAGTTGGAATATCAATAGCAACTGCTGCTTCTATGACAGAGACCAGTTGTGAGGTCCTCAAGTACCAGAAGCATCAAAAAGAACATCCCCAGTAATTTTCAGGAGTAATTTCATTAGGTTCATCCTTCAAAACATAGGAATGATTATCAGTTTATGATTTATCCCATTAAAGTAAAACACTCTCTGTTTACAGTTTTGTTCCTCTCAATCCTTTTGCCAAACTTTTATATAATTTTCTTTTTATAGTCTTAGTTTTTAAAAGTAAGTTCACACTTTGTCAATTGGCATAACATATTGCATAAAACCAATGTTCTACATCCTATTTTGGTGAGTAGCTTCTGGGGTCTTAAACCCTTGTGAGTGGCCATCTAAGATACAACTAATGGTCTCTTCCCATTCAAAGCAAAGGAGAGTAAGGAAAACCAAAAACTCAAGGGAGAAATTAATCCAAAGGACTAACAGATCACATGCACCACAGCCAGAAGAACTAGATGGTACCTGGTTACCACTACCGACCACTCAGACCAGGATCACAATAGAGGGTCCTGGACAAAGCAGAAGAAAAACGTAAAGCAAACAAATAAAATTTATTAAAAAAAAAGGCCAGACTTACTGACCTTATAGAACTGGAGGAATCTCTGAGACTATGACCCTAGGATGCCCCTCTGACTTGGAACTGCAGCCATTCGCAGAAACCGTCTTCCAGCCAAGCAATGGACAGGCCTATAAAACAAACAACATCCGAAAAGAACGTGCTCCATAGAAGAAACAACTATACAAGACCAAAAAGAGCAACATTTGCCAAAAGTAAAGATGAGAAGGCAGGAATGGGTAGGAAAACCAGAGAAAAGCAAATGGGAACACAGGGCGGAAATAGGGAGAGCGCTGACACAATGTGGGGATTGTAGCCAGTGTCATGGAACACTTTGTGTACAATTTGCTGAATGAGAAGCTAACTTACTCTGTAAACTTTCACCTAAAACACAGTGAAATATTAAAAACAGTAAGTTCACAGTGTTGTTCATGGAGCTCTGAGGTGTCGTATTTGCACTGCTCACAATGATTGACTGTCACGTCATAGAAGAGCTCTTAGCTTTCAGAAATAGTAAGGTCCATGTAATGTCATCTCAGAACTATTAGAAACAGAAGGGTGGTGTTGGGTTTTATATTTTTATAGTCTTTGCCTCTATTCTCTGTATTATGAAGCAGATTCATAGCCATTGTATTTGCTTTCAGCTCCTTTATGGGGATGCAGAAAAATAAAAATACATCCAATCTAATGTACAAATTTTTGAGGTTTATGAATCCTCTTTCATGCTTGTTTTAAGCAGTCTCACAGAATTCTCCCTGATTCCTTAAACACCTATACCTGATGTTTTAGAAAAGCCTGTCACCTGGCTGGATGGAAATCCCCAGTCCCCACCTATAGCTAAATCTTCCAAGCATACTTGCAAGTAGACTGCATCAATTGTTCAAGGTCTTCTAAGTGGAGGAAATGGTAGGACATGAAGTCAGGATGTAATGAAGATTATCCTTAGTGGTTTACATTTGCCAGTGCGATGAGGATAAAAAGTGAGTAAAATGCTATCAGTCCTAATGTAGCAAAACATTTACTTACCATTTTCAATAAAATCCAGTTGCCATTGATTTGACTCCGACTCGTGGTGACCCCGTGTGTGTCAGATTAGAACTGTGTTCCATAGGGTTTTCAATAGCTGATTTTTGAGAAGTAGATTGCCAGGCCTTTTTTCTGAGGTGCCTCTGGGTGGACTCGAACCTCCAACCTTTAGGCTATTAGCTGAGTGCGTTAACTGTTTATACCACTCAGGGACTTATTTAACATTTGCGGAACATTTACTATGCAGTAAACACTAGGTAAAAAACTTGTTGAGGTCGAGTCTGACTCATCGCAAACTTACAGGACAGAGTAGAACTGCCCCACAGAGTTTTAGGGAGTGCCTGGTAGATTTAAACTGCCAACCTTTTGGTAGCAACCTTGGCACTTAACCACTACACCTCCAGAGTTTCCAAACACTAGGTAGTGAGTCAGAAATACAGAGGCAAAGAAGACTCCATACTTGCTTTCAAGGCGGTCACAATTAATTGGGAAAGCAGTCAAGTAGAGAATGGCAGAGATGTAGTTTGTTATTATCAGAGCCACGTGGGAGGAGCAGAGAAGTGGGATTGCTGCCATCTGCTCTAGGGCAGGGGCTGGGGGGGAATAGCTGAATCTTTAAAGGATTACTAGGTAAACAAAGGAGGAGAGACCACTTCAGGCAGAGACAGTTCTAAGAGAACTTGGTACATTTTAGAAACTGCAAGTAGTTGGATGACTAAATCTCAGGGTTAAGCAAGGGTGTGCTGGGTGGTGAAGTTAAGAGGGAGAGAAGAGCCAGAGGGGACAACAGTATGAGAGATTTGCATAGCAACATCAATGGATTCTGAGTGCCAAAAATTCAAATTAATAAATTGTAAGCCCTACCCTCAAGGAATTAACAATCTAGTAAGGAAAATACGTAAAACCCAAAACTTCAATATCCAAAGTTATATTTAAAGTAGTACATTCACAGTAGAGTTATTAACTTGTCCCATGAGTCCTTCTTGTATGAAAAAATGTGGAAATGTTTTTAACCATCTGGGAGAGTTTCAGTCCCAGTCATCCTTAGTGTCCAAGCCCATTTGTTGAGTCAATTCTGATGCATAGCAACCCCACAGGACAGAGTAGAGCTGCCCCACAGGGCTTCCAAGGAGCGGCTGGTGAATTGAGCCGCTGACCTTTTGGTTAGCAGCGGAACACTTAACCATTATGCCACCAGGGCTGGTGCAATGGTTAAGAGCTATGGATGGTAACCAAAAGGGTGGCAGCTTGAATCCACCAGCTGCTCCTTGGAAACCCTATGGGGTAGTTCTACTCTGTCCTATAGAGTCACCCTGAATCGGAATCGACTCAACAGGAATCCTTAGAGTGCATGATTAGAAAAGGAGGGGGCTGAAGAATTGGAAATACGGAGGTGGGGTTGGTAAAGCAGGTGGCAGATAAGCAGAGGAAGTTTTTGCAGTGAAACCTGAAGAAAGGTAAGGGGCAGAAACCTAGGCCCCAGAGCTGTACTCTGGCAGTTTTGTGAGGAGGAAGAAAGCCAGAGACGTGCAGCGCAAGCTGACAACATCCGCTTTGGCACAGAGTGATACTGGGCAGCCACACTAAGACTGTACAGTGTCATCCTTGATGATTGGGGAGCATAGATGAGAAGTGCCAGCCAGGAGTAATGTTTCCCCAAACCTTTTCCATCTTTCTCTTTTTTTTAATTACACTTTAGGTGAAAGTTTACAGCTCAAGTTAATTTCTCATACAAAAATTAATAGACATATTGTTTTGTGACATTAGTTGCAATCCCCACAATGTGACAGCATAGTCTACCTTTCCATCCTGGTTTCTTGTGTCCATTCAACCAGTTCCTGCCCCTTCCTGCCTTCTCATCCTGCCTCCAGATAGGAGCTGCCCATTTGGTCTCCTGAATCTGATTGAACTAAGAATAAGAAGCACACTCCTCATATGTATTATTTTTTGTTTTATAGGCCTGTCTAACTAGTCCTTGTCTGAAGAGTGGGCTTTGGGAATGGTTTCAGTTCTGGGTTCTTTTCTATCTCTTGCCTCCAAATTCCTCTTGCCTCTGCATTTCTGGGACCCTTGCAAGGACCTAGGTGGCAGAGGTCCGCAAGTCTAAGTCATAAAGTGAAAGCTATAACAACTGAAATACAGAACCAGCCACAGAAAGGGAAAGCACATACACAGACTCATATTGTGCCTATCATTTGCCACAAGCAAATGTACCAGCAACATGTGAGACTGCTGAAAAGAAAGATCCTGAAGTTTCTAGCAAGCAAGGAAAGATAACTGAGAATTAGCAGTGCCGTCAAGTTGATTCCGACTCATATGATCCCATAAGGTTTCCAAGGCTGTAAATCTACGGAAGCAGACTGCCACTTCCTCCCACGCAGCCACCGGTGGTTTCGAAGCACCAACCTTTTGGTTAGCAGTTGAGCGCCTTAACCATTGTGCCACAGCACTTCTTAGGGAGGCGATAGCAGAAAGAAATTCTAGGCTGAGGTAATGGCCTTGAAGCATGAGGATGCAGAGCATGTTCAGGAACGTCAAGTGGTGGTTTGATGTGTCCAAGGCACAGGCTGGCTAGGGAGTGAGAGGAAGAGGTAAGAGCTAAAGCTGGCAATATTGGCCAGAGCTATTCTATGAAAAGCTCCAGTGAACTCATTTGGACAGTCTGACTTAATTTTTTGCCAAAGGCTTGTTTTAAAACATTAGAAGCAAGTGAGGCCTGCTAAAATTGGAGTTCTTTTTCTTCTCAAAGATGGTAGTAATTGGTGAATTTTTGAGTCTGTGGAACTACCCTAAAGGGCTCCATTATTCCCATGAAAATTAGTAGTTCTTGCGGTAAGGAAATGTTTTAGGAATTGTTGATAATAGGTATGTCAACAACTTCCAATTGCATAATGCCCCTAGAAAGATCCAAATCTTTTTCATGTGTTTCCTTCATACTCCAGAAATAGTATTGGCAAATGTTTAGAGAAGGCAGAAATTTGCCAGAACATACTATTTAAAACCCTAGCTCACCTCTTTATGGAAACCATCTTGGACAAATCTCTGGCATGTCATCTGGACTCTATATTACTTAATTTTGGTGCCCATATGAATCATGTTATGAATTTTATGTGTATTTAGAAAAAAAAAACCTTCTTTTTCTTTTCTGTATCTTGCTCAAGTGCTATAATTTGACCTGAGTCATAATTTCAGTATTCATCTTTTAGTTAAAAGTTTTATTTCCAGATTTTTTATTATTACTTCCACAAGGGATTAAGAAACATCACAACATATGAATTGAAGTACTTTATTGTTTTAAAAAACATAAATTCATGAATGACATTGAGATAAAAAGTAGTGCTATTTATAGGCCTTAAGTTCATCTTCCTCCCCGTTAAAATCAAATCCAGACATCATTTCAGCTAGGACTTGACAAAGTTAATCTAAACAAGTGACAGGACCTTAGAAATGTGGAAAATACCATATTATTTCAGTCAAATCAGGTGTAAAAACTTAAGTGTAATCAGAGTTAGATGGCAGATTTTAATAATAGAACATAGGGCCTTTTGCGGGCTGGTTGTTGTTTGGGGTAACTAATCATAGAGTTACCTCCATTCATTATGTTTCAAATTCCAAAGCTTGCTAGTGCACCAAAATACAATACTTCCTCTTCTTTGAAATCCCTTTCCCCTGGCTGCGAACTTACTCAAGGGGAGAAAGTCGGTAATGGTCAAATTTTTCCATTTCCAGGGCTTGTTTGTAGAAGATAAATGAGGGGCTTTAATTCCTCTCAGTTGGTCAGACCAGAGCCCACAGGAAAGGTCTAGAAACAACACTTTGGAGTCAGTTTGATCGTGCAATTCCAGAACACCCTGTATATGTGTCTTTCAGTAATAGTTGTTACTGCCAATAGTATCTAGTTATGTGGGTCCATAATAGATTCTGTGTGGGGTACCTGAAGGTCCTTCCCATACCATGCTGACGAAACAGCTGGTGCTATTTTTAGATGGAGCCAGTCAGCCTGTAATTTCTTTGACTGTTATTTAGAATGAGTTGGCAAGTTCAAACCATATTTTAGGAATATCCCTGGCATTGTCAGTAAAGACTGGAAGTTGAGCAAAGTTACTTTTTCTTAAATGGATAGTTTTTTTTGTTTTTTAAACATCTATATGATATTGGTTTTATATGATATTTCTGTGAGATCATTAAAAGATGTATTAGATCCACTTTTTAGGCTAGGTATCAACCAAGGAAAATTTTTATTAAGCAATTCTTCACCTGTGATTAGGTTTTGAGATGTAAAACTTATTTCTGTTGTCTTGAAAGAGCCAATTTGGGACGTACTTAGTGCTCTTTTTTATATCCTTTAATGAAGCGTGTCTGTATATCAGGGCACCTATCCTCTTGGTAGGTATAGATATTTTCATCTCTATTTGCACCCCAGAGCTCCAAGGCAATGCAAGACTACTGAACCTACTACTGATGCTTCCTTCCATACCCTTCGGTGATAATCAGACTCATCAAACTGAGATTTGTGAAAGCAAGAAGACACAGATCGTCCGTTTCATTTCACAAGTGAAGAAATTAATGTTCGAAGAAATTAATTGACGTTACTCTTCTGAAGTTTGCATAGCTAATTAATAAAAGAGCTAGAATTAGTACCCAGGTCTCTTGTATTTTAATATACTACGTCTCCTATGTTAGAGGAGCCCTGGTGGCACCATGGTTAAGATCTCGGGTGCTAACCAAAAGATCGGCAGTTCAAATCCACCACCCACTCCTTGGAAACCCTATGGGGCAGTTCTACTCTGTCCTGTGGGATCACTAGAGTCAGAATCAGCTCGACGGCTACGGGTTTGTTTTTTGGCTTTGGGTCTGTGTTAGAAGGAAATTAGGTATGTCTCCTTCCTTTGCTTTTCTCCTACACTTTGAGGCCTAATCCTCCTTTGGTGAACTGCAGAAAGCAAGTGAAGAGTATACACTTCATTCCCTAAACAAGGAGAGAGAAGTCCCAGTCTGCAAGGTGTTTTCAAAATCTGCCCTTTAGGCACAGAAATACATTCTTATTCCATTCAGAGGAGAGAGAACATCAGAACAGTAAGCGCCCTGACTCAGGCCCCTGTTTCCAGGGAAAAGATGGAAGTAGTGGGCAACCAATGAGGATAATTGTCCAGAGACTTAAGATGTATTTTAGATTAGAGATACAAACACACACATGTCCTTTTGAATGATTTGTGTCACGTGGTTTGAAGAATGTCAGTGTAAATTTCATTAAAGTTTCTTTCATTTGGTTAATCATTAGCATTTCAGAAAGACAAAAAGAATATCCCACCAGAATGTTTGGATTCGTTTTACGCAAAAAATATTTAAGCCTAACAGGGTCTTATTAAACATATGGAAATACTGTGTCAGACTACTCTTTTACTGAAAATAAAATTCTTTCTAAATATAAATATGTACTGTTCCAATGATCATCAGACTCATTCCAAGCATCCATCTTAATTTGTATCCAAATTTTAAAAAACTTTTGACTCTGAGCCATTTTTTTTGCCTTAAGTTAGCATGAAATGAGAACTATATTATGCATTAAATGACAAATCAATGGTTACTTTTTTTTTTTAAGATTTAAAGAAAAGATAGTTCGATTTAAAAGTAAAGGCTTTACTCTCAGTAATTTGTCTGTGGTTTTATACTTCAGCATTGCCATATTTGCTTTGGCAAATCACTGTATTTAAAAGTCAATTTAAAAGGGAATCTAAGCACAAAAAGATTCTATTAGAAGTCAGGATAGTAGTTCCCTGTGGTGAGGGTAATGACAAAGTGGTCACGAGGGGCTTCTGGGTGCTGGTGGTCTGTTTCTTTAGGTACTGGTTACACAGGTGTGTTCAGGGATAAGAGGCACACTTATGTGAATGGTTAAGTGCTCAGCTGCTAATTGAAAGGTTGGAGGTTCCAGTCCACCCAGAGGTACCTCAGAAGAAAGGCCTGGTGATCTACTTCTGAAAGGTCACAGCTGTTGAAAACGCTGTGGAGCACAGTTCTGCTCTAACTCGGGGTCACCACGAATAAGGGTCAACTCAATGGCAACTGGCTTTTTAATGTGTCCTATTTATTATCTAACTCCAAATTTAAAAGAATAAAAACTTTTTTTTTAAAAAGAACAGACTGAAAAAATTGATAGATTGTTCTAATATTTTTTCCAAATGTCTTTTCTATACTCTACCAGGAATTTCGATGTGAAATTGCTAAATATTTTCTCAATTCAAGGAAAAATAATGTAAACCTTAATTATTTTTCCTCTTAAGGTAAAAATAGAATAGGATCTTACCTTCTGAGTTTCTGAAATGTGAAATAGTTTTCTTCTTAAACTTTATTGTAAACATGATTTTGTAGACCATCTTTTCTGTTGTTCCCTGGTTTTTTTTTTTTAAATTGTTGTAAGTATATACATAGCACAACATTTCTTATTTAAACATTTTTCACATGTCCAATTCAGTGACACCAGTTACATCAGTCATGTTGTGCAACCATCACCAATATTCTTTGCCAAATTTTCCATCACCATAAACAGAAACTCAATGCTTCCTCAACAATGACTCACCCTTTCCCCCTTGCTCCTGCCCCTGGTAACATTGTTAAACTTTGATGTCAAAACATTGCCTATTCTAGGTATTTCATTTAAGTGAGATCATACGATATTTGTCCTTTTGTGATTGACTTGTTTCACTCAACATAATATCTTCAAGGTTTGTCCATGTTGTATTGTGTATCAGAACTTCATTTCTCTTTATGGCTGAGTAAAATTCCATTGTATGTATATGCCACAATTTGTTTATTGCCCATCAGTTGATGGACATTTAGGTTGTTACCACTTTTGGCTATTATGAAACATGCTGCAGTGAACATTGGTGTACGTGTGTTTATTTGTGTTGCTGCTTTCAAGTCTCTTTTAATAAAATGAAGTATAACTCACTTTTAAGCAGAGCATTTTTCAAATTTATTTGTGTAGTTGATAACAGATAGCTCATTATTCTTTCCCTTTTTTTTTTTTATGTCTTATAAACAGAAGAAATGTTTATTTTTCAAACCGTTCTTGACAGGTTGCCTCTGCCAGAGCAGACATTCATGGGCTATTGGACAACTGGTCAGTCAAGAAGTGGAATGCAAAAATTTTTGTGCCCAGCTGAAACTCGTCATATAGACATAAAGGTTGACATCTTTATTATTTCTTCATTAAATGTTAACATTTTTCTCTATGTTCCCTGGAAAAAATCCATACCATCTCAGAAATGACTTGTTTTGATGTTGTTTTAGGAAAAGATTTAGTTTCTGCTCTCTCAAGCCAATCTGGTTTCTGAGGGACTCATTGTGGGCTCTTCCTATTCCTAGCGGCCAGATAGAATTTCTTGTTTTTCAAGAGAGTTGGGTATGTTGTATATTTTCCTGGGACAGTTACTCCACGATAATTGCCTCCACTTTATATGGTTAAAATGTGATTAAATGTGATTAAAATGTTATGCTTTTTGAGTCTTCAGCCTCTGTTTAGCCATACGTTGTTGCTAGGCTGTCTTCACATGAAAGTTAAAGGAAAAGAATATCAGCCACTAGTTGCAATAGAAACCACTCTAGGTACTTTAAACAGAAAGGGATTTACTATGAGAAATTAGGTACTTATAAAATAGTTAGAAAGGGCAGGAGGGGCAGAAGTCAGAGGGTTGCGAGCGAACTTCTAGATTCAAATCAGTGCTTAAGGTAGGTAGAAGACCAGAGTTGGCAGACTTTTTTTGTAAGAGGCCAGATAGTAAATATTTTAGGCTCTGTAGCTGTATGGACTCTGCTGCAACTACTGCAAAAGGAGCCATAGACAATACATTAAAACCAGAGTATGGCCATGTTTCATAGTTCGCCAGCTCCTGCAGTAAGCATGGCATCTGGCTGCTCAAATTTGTCAGAGCTTCCTTGTCAGGTGTAGCTGCGGGAAGATGGCCACTGCTTCTATTCTGCCATCCAAATCTCATGCAAGTTCATTGGCAAAACCTAAATCACATCCAGGACCTTTGCGGCAAGGGAGCTGAGGAAAGTAGTTTTTAGATAGAAAGGGATGGGTAGAGATACCATCATAGTCCGTATCTAGCCCAAATATTTTTAATTAATTAAGGACTGTAGAGCATGCGAGGAGCCCTGGTGGTACAGTGGTTAAGTACTTGGCTGCTAACCAAAAGGTTGGCGATTTGAACCCATGAGCCACTGAGGGAAAGAGATGTGGCAGTCTGCTCCCAAAAAGATTACAGCCTTGGAAACCCAATGGGACAGCTGTCGTGCTTGTCCTATAGGGTTGCTATGAGTCAGAATCAACTTTATGGCACTGGGTTTGGTTTTTGTTTGCAGATCATTGGAATTTCAGTTAAATCTACATAGTTCTTCCAGAAGTGATATATAAGTACCCAATACTAATGTCCATAACATTATTGAATTAAATCCCTCTTGCTCATATTTAGATTGAACAGTTAGCACCATGTGTGAAATACTTTACCTTTAATAAGCAACACTAATGGTTATCATTTTTTTTTAATTCAAATGTTACATTTTCTACATTTTACTTCAAAGACCCAGGTTCAGCCCTTACATTTCTATATAATATTATCATATTTTTGAGTCTTATTAAAGCTGGAAAATAATCATCCTTCACAGTGAAATACATCAGGCCCTGGTTCATTCTTTTACAAATTATTTTCCTGGTTTGGACAGCTCTGGATCCTGGTACTTGGAGTTCAAAACTGGCTCTTGATTTAGGAAGGAATGAAGTAATGGTGTATTTTGTGAGTAAGAAGAAAAGAGAGAGAGAAATAAGATAGCACATGTGAAAGCATTTATAAACACAAGTATATGGTATTATTGTTATAAGTAACATGCCAGAAAACAAAATGAGACGAGATATATCAGGAATGCTTGAATTCTGATTCTACAATTTGGAAGAACTTCAGCTTTTCTCTCTTTTGGTGACTACTCAAATTTTTTAACTCAGATAACTACCTTATTGTAGGGTCCAGTGCTTATAAACATACAGGAGTATCCAATAGAAAGACATGAAGAAAGGTCTCTCACTTTTACTGAAGAATGTGCCTCCTGGAAGTTACCGCTGGATGAAATTAACTTAGTCTGTGACATCGCTACATCGCAGGGTATGTCAGCTTATACTTTTGACTTTTCCTTCCTGCACAGATTTTTTTTCAAGGGATTAAAATAATCTCTAGGCATCCGGAAGTCTATGATAGACTCAGGGACTGTCATTCTTAGATCAGATAGCAATTATATATAATTTAGAACTAATTTCCTGTAATAACCTAACAAAATGCTATTGTAGAATCCACATAAGCACGGCTGGGTTTGTGTGCATATGTCTGTTTCTCATTACTATTGTAGCACAAAGTTAAACACACCCAGCTGGGTGTTAAAAATAGAAAGAGGAAAGAAAAAGGAAAAACGTTGGATTTTTTTTGGCTGGATTCTGGTTTGGTGATTGCAGGGCTGGAGTGACTCAGAGTCACTAAAACTTCTCATTGTAAAGAATGCAAATAAAGGGTGTGGATTCTTGGCATCTACATCTCTGAACTGTTGCCACTACCCACTGATTCATGCAGGGTGCCCTGGGCGACTTTTGGCAGACCTTCCTCAGTTAGTGTCAGTTACCAAGGTGATATAAACAGAAGTGGGGATGGGGAGGTTAACAGGACTAAGATGGGGATCGTTTAGGGAAAAATCAGTAGCTGGCTTTTGTTCCTAGAAGTTCTCTGAATATTGTTTGTTCCCCCAAATTGCCTATTTTGAGTAAGAATTCGTGTTTTTTTTTTAAAAAAAAAATTTACAAGTTTTTCCCTAACAGATTGGTCCTCTTTTCCAGATTTTTTACCTTTACTGGTAGAGAGAATGTATGCGACGTTCAGGATAAAGTCTGAACTTTGGTCCTTGTCTAGTATTTAGGGATTGTAAATAAATGTGAAAGACCTAGCAATCTGCTTCCATGAAGTCTGCAGCCTAGAAAACCCTATAGGGCAGTCCTACTTGACAGCACCTAACAAAAACAAAGTGTGCTGTCGTCCTCTGCCCCGTGTCTATGGCCCCATGTCTACGGCAGGCAGGGCTAATCAGTTGCGGCAGTTTCCTCATTAAAGCTGGTCAGAGTCTGAGAATTCTTCTCAACACAACATTCCAGGCAGTTGCTGCTAGTCAGTCAGAGTGGGCACTGAAAAATGAAACTCATTGGCTGTCCTTGGTATAAATTTAATTCTCTACTTCAATACTGGCCACATTTGCAAGTTGTTTTTTTTAACCTATTCTTTGCATTTATGAGAGAAAAGAGCATTTTGTTAGGTTAAAATCAGATATATATATATATATATATATATATATAGACAGAGAGTTCATATTAGTGCTTCTTTAACTTTAAAGTGCGTAGGAATCTTCTGGAGTCCCTGAGTGGTACAAACGGTTGACATGCTTGGCTACTAAACAAAAGATTGGAGGTTTGAATCTACCCAGAGGTGCCTCAGAAGAAAGACCTGGCGATTTACTTCTGAAAAATCAGCTATTGAAAACCCTGTAGAGCGCATGCTTTGCCATGAGTCAGAATCAACTTGACGGCAACTGATTATATGTTGTAAATAAATATATATGATATAAATACATATTTATATATATATAAATATGTGTGTGTGTATTTTTTGGGGGGGGGTGTATATATACACACACACACATAAATATATGGAGCCCTGGTGGCACAGTGATTAATAGCTCAGCTGCTAACCAAAAGGTTGACATTTCACATCCACCAGTGGCTGCTTGGAAACCCTATGGGGCAGTAGTTCTACTCTGTCCTGTAGGATCACTATGAGTCAGAATTGACTCAACAACAACAGGTTTTGGTATATATATATGTGTGTGTGTGTGTGTATATATAATTTTTTGTGGCCAAAGACTGAACAACACTTCATGCTTGCCTTAAAAATGATGCCTTGGTGCTGCTGACAGTATTTATGACACAAAAGCTGCTTAATTCCTTGCCTTAAGGTGTTCATATATAAAAATCATGGGACACATAGTCCAGAGCCTTGCCTTGCTCATCAAAGTGAAGGCCTCAAACCAGCAGCATCCAGCATGGTTGGAAATGCAGGCTCTGACACCTCACCCAGACCTACGGAATCAGAATCTGCCTTTTCATTGGATCCCCAGGTGATTCCTATGCACTTTAAAGTTGAAGGAGCACTTTTGAATAAAGAGTCAAAAAATGGGCCTAGGCAAGTTCGAAAAGGCAAATTTTATAATAAATTCCCAAATAACGAACCAAAGTTTGGAAAATCATGTCCACAGAGCTCGATTTAGAAAATGGAATTATTTGTGGTGAGAAAAGCCTAAAGATCTGGTAACTGCCTAGAAAATGACAGATTAGTGAGTAGAAGTTGTTGACCAACTGTTGTTGATCTGAACCAGCAACAAAACAAGAGAAACAGACCTTTATTGCAACACAAAGTACTTTGCTTCTGTATAAGGAAGAATTTTCTGACACTGAGGATTGTTAAATATTTAATGGTGTTATTGTGGAATTCGTTTGGGAACAAATAGGTACTTATTTTCCTAGAATAGATAGATGTGGCCCTTGCTTAGTTTAGGGCAGGAACTAAATGACCTCTCATGGGCTTTTTCACCCTAATCAATCCATCTACAAATTACCTTCTGAGTTTCAACTGTGTATTTAACCTCATGATTCAGTTTTTGCTGAGTCTTTTGACTTATCAGGACATCTGTTGCATTCCACAAAATTAACACCTTTTTGTCATTTCAGAAAATGATGAAAACACTCTGTATGTAGTTACATGCAATCCCGTTACTCTACACTTTATGGATATGACTCGGAAGAGCGCCCACTTTGTGGACCTTTATGACATCTTCCCAAGAACCGCCAGTGGAGTTTGGCAGCCATTTGTGACAGTGGCACCTCTGGGAAATCCCCTCAGAGGTCAAGTGGTTCTCCATGAACATCAGGTAACGCATACCAGGCTTACTCTTATGCTGCGATTAGAGGGAAAAGGCAAGGTTGATGTGTAATCTATAACTGAAAATATATGCTTTCATAGAGATGGAGGAGAGAGGCTGGAGGGAGGGGTTAGGAGCTTTTTTAACAGTACTTCAAATGCAGAGACTTATACTTGACCTCTAAGTCTTGAAACATGTAAATCAAGGTTTCTTAACCTTGGCAATATTGACATTTTGGGCTGGATAATTGTTTGTTATGAAGGTGGCTTTTTTTTTTTTTTTCAAAGATAGACTACAAGTAAGGCAACAACTAAATAAGCCAATTTCAAATCTAGAAACGGGACTGGGAGTCCTAGGGGGTGATGGGCGTGAGGTGGGAAGAGTTGGGCAAATGAACAGTTTTAAAAAGAGGGCTGAGAGATCTCTTCTTAAAGAAGATGAAATTTGACCGGAGATCTGAATGACATTCTTTTTGTAGAGTCAGCCATGTAAATATACTGAGTGGAATGCACTGAGATCCTTTAGTAGCTACTGATACTCAAGTTCTATCCATCATGAATATTCCAAGACAGCACTCAAGAAGACTACAGGGGCCTAGAATCGGGCTAAAAATAATTCCAAACAGAAAGTATAGATCAAAAGACAGACTCTGTTTCAATTAGTGAGAACTCTAGAAGTCCAAGTGAGCTTGTACTATACCAACAGAAAGGAGTTGTGGTGGCACAGTGGTTAAGCACTCAGCTACTAACTAAGAGGTTAGCAGTTTGAATCCACTAGCTGCTCCACAGGAGAGAGATGTGGCAGTCTCCTTCTGTAAAGATTATAACCTTGGAAACTCTACGGAACTGTTCCTCTTGTTCCTGTGGGGTCATTATGAGTTGGAATTGACTGAATGGCAATGGGTGTTGGGTTTTATACCAATAGAAAAGGGTCTAATGTGTATGTGTATCTACTGTCTACCTAGTATCTACCAAGTACTTTACTAGGCATATTATTCTTTCAGTAAATATTTACATGTGCCTAGTGTTGGGGAATCAACTTCACGGCAACAGGTTTTAGTGTTGGGGACACTGCAGTTAAAAAAAAAACCCAAAATCTTTGTCCTCAAGAGATTATTCTGGTTGGGGATGGGGGTGGGGGTGGTAGACAATGTTGTTGTTGTTGTTGTTAGGTGCCGTCAAGTCGGTTCCGACTTATAGCGACCCTATGCACAGCAAAACGAAACACTGCCCGGTCCTGCGCCATCCTTACAATCATTGTTATGCTTGAGCTCATTGTTGCAGCCACTGTGTCAGTCCACCTCCTTGAGGGTCTTCCTCTTTTCCGCTGACCCTGTACTCTAATACCAAGCATGATGTCCTTCTCCAGGGACTCATCCCTCCTGACAACATGTCCAAAGTATGTAAGACGCAGTCTCGCCTTCTTTGCCTCTAAGGGGCATTCTGGCCGCACTTCTTCCAAGACAGATTTGTTTGGTCTTTTGGCAGTCCATGGTATATTCAATATTCTTCGCCAACACCACGATTCAAAGGCGTCAACTCTTCTTCAGTCTTCCTTATTCATTGTCCAGCTTTCACATGCATATGATGCGATTGAAAATACCATGGCTTGGGTCAGGTGCACCTTAGTCTTCAAGGTGACATCTTTGCTCTTCAACACTTTGAAGAGGTCATTTGCAGCAGATTTGCCCAAAGCAGTGTGTCTTTTGGTTTCTTGACTGCTGCTTCCATGGCTGTTGATTGTGGATCCAAGTAAAATGAAATCCTTGACAACTTCAACCTTTTCTCCATTTATCATGATGTTGCTCATTGGTCCAGTTGTGAGGATTTTTGTTTTCTTTACGTTGAGATGTAATCCATACTGAAGGCTGTGGTCTTTGATCTTCATTAGTAAGTGCTTAAGTCCTCTTCACTTTCAGCAAGCAAGGTTGTGTCGTCTGCATAATGCAGGTTGTTAATGAGTCTCCCTCCAATCCTGATGCCCCGTTCTTCATATAGTCCAGCTTCTCAGATTATTTGCTCAGCATACAGATTAAATAGGTATGGTGAAAGAATATAACCCTGACCCACACCTTTCCTGACTTTAAACCAATCAGTATCCCCTTGTTCTGGCCAAACAACTGCCTCTTGATCTCTGTAAACATTCCTCATGAGCACAATTAAGTGTTCTGGAATTCCCATTCTTCGCAGTGTTATCTGTGACACTGCGGCAGACAATAAGTACAAGAAATAATTAGATTATATATCAAGTTAGAAGGTGAGGAGCAAGGGTGAGTAAGACAGAGACTGGGAGGAAGACTGCAATTTTAAACAGGGTGGTCAGGGATTGGCTCACTGAGAAGCAAAGACTTGATGAAGGTGAGGAGAAGAGGAGGTATCTGGAAGAAGGGTGTCCCCCCTGCCCCCGCAAAGGGAATAGTAAGTGCAAAGGCCCTGAGGCTAAAGCATGCCTCTTCCTCTTTAAAGAAGTGTGGTGGAGAAGGCTGAATGAAGGAAAGATTAAGATGAGCTAAAGCCAAAGAGGTCACTGGGTGGGTTGGGGTAAGAACTAGATTGAAGCAAGAGAAGCAGACTGCACAGAGCTGTGTAGGCCATTGTAAGGTTCTGGGCTCATCCTCAGAGTGAAAGAGGAAGGCATTACAGGGTTTTGAGCAGAAGAATGATCTGATCTAACTTATATTTTTAAAAGATTACTCTGGCTGCACTGTGGCGAGTAGTCTGTAGATGCTAAGGCAAAATATGGGAAACTATTTAAGAGATTTTTGCAAAAACCTTAGCAAGAGATTGCAGGTTTGGGGTAGAATGGAGGGTGTAAGTAGCAATGGGTTCTGGTGCCCTTTTGAACATAGGAACAAAAGGATTTCCCAACAGATGAGATGGATGGAATGAGTCAAAGTAGAGGCAAAGGCAACTTCAAAGTTTAGGGCCTGAGCAACTGAAAGGATGGAGTTGTCAACTGAGATGGGGAAGGAATAGGTTTGGGACGGAAGAGCAGATATTTTATTAAATTTGCAATGTCTATTAAACATCCAAGTGGATGATGAGTCCAGAGTTCAATGGAGAGGTCAGAACAGGAAATGTAGATTTGGGAGTCATTGGCATATAAGTGATATTTAAAGCCATGAGATTAAAAGAGGTTACCTAGGGAGGGAATGTGGGTAGAGAAGGGAAGCCCTAGGGTACTAATATATTAAGAAGTAAAGGAGGTAAGAAGTAATCAACAAAGGGGATTGGGTGTGAGTGTCCAGTGAAGTAAATGGATAAACCAGAAGAATGTGGTATCTCGTAAGGCAAGTGATGAATTTCTCAAGTAGGAGGATTAATGGTTAAACCCTGATAATGTGTCAGTAGGATATTATGTACATTATTTCATGTTATTCTTCCAACTGCCAATGAGGCAGCTGTTAGCCATGTTTACATTGGAGGAAACTGAGGCTCAGAGGGTTGAAGTAACTTGCCCAGCAAATATGTAGTGGAACTGAGATTCAAGCCAAATTGGATTGGCCCCACCATAATTAAACTTATCCACTCTCCCACCTCACTGCAGATACTTGGGGAAAAGCTTAGGATGAAAAATTTTTAAGTATTCGTAATAGGAAAATGTTAAAGAAATATAATGTTACTTACAAGTATTTTAAGTTACTAGGAAAGCAAAGTGTTACCAAGAAACAATACTTTTAGACTATAATTAATCAAGAGGAAAATATTGTATAAGTAGCATGTCAGTAACCCAAGGGTTGGCTGTTTGAACCCACCCAGTGGCTCTGTGGGAGAAAGACCTGGCAATCTGCTTCTGTAAAGATTACAGCTTAAGAAAACCCTATGGAGCAGTTCTACTCGGTGAGTCAGATTCGACTCAGTGGCACCCAACGACAACTATTATTATTTTTTATTTTTATTCACTGAGTCTCAATTTATCATAAATTGTGAGTTAAGATTTTTTTTCTGGCTTTATTTTTACTTTTTTTTTTTTCATTTTTACTTTCTTCTAGAAGCAGAGCTTATAAATATTCAGATATTGCTACTAAAAATTTGTGTTCAGCAGATTGGAGTAAGAGTTTTTACCCTACAGGTTTCCAACAAAGTATCAGTGCCATTGGATTAAATTCTATAGCCAGAAGAATCTGCCATAAAAAGCATATATCTCAGTGAAATTTAGTTCAGTAAGCCAGTAAGATGTGGATGAGAATCTAAATTTAGCCTGTTTATTCAGTCAGTCCTGCCAGATTTTTAGCTATCAAATTAACTGTCGAATTTACATATACAAATTCTTTCAAAACACCAGATTATTACGTTCTCCGCAAGTGCTTTATTTTCTCAAAGGATTCAATTATTTGGCATCCTTGTTGATTAATATTGTTTGACCATAACGATTTCATCAAAGAAAATATACTTTTCATTGTAAAGATGTGCTTGAGCTCCATAGTCAACACCTTGCCACCCTGCGCACTTATTTGCTGCCTTACTAATGCTTTGGCCATAGTTTCAACAGTTTTCCAGAAAGCCACCTTAGTACTCTGAGCAGATGTACACAGCACATCTGGATACCTTCCCTCAGTACCTGTCCTCTGACCAGCTTCTTTTCCCACAGAGGATATCTTAGCTGTGTATTTTATAGTATGGCCCTTTTGTGATCTAAAAAAAAAAAAAAAAGACCCATTTAATTCCAAATGAACAGGATGCAGCTGCAAAATTTACCAAATGATAAATAGTTTTAGGCTTATTTAAAAAATGAGCTTAATGCTATCGCTTCCTTCTTCTGCATGTTGCCCTGACTGAAAATGAAGCTGAAACACAGCAGAGAAGGACTTCCATTAATTCGTTTATCCCTTGCCTTTAAGATAAAGCTTTGCTACAGATGCCTTTCCCTGGTTACTTTAAGAAGTTGTTCAAAAATTCTTTGCTCAAATAAAGTCTTAAGTGAGGAAAGGGAAACTTTGCCATGCCTAAAAATAAAAAAAATAAAAACAAAACCCTCCCCCCATGAGATTACTTATTACATCTGTACAAAGTTTAGAATTTCAGATTTGGGGACATTGAGGTCATCCAGAGGTTACATTTCTCCCAGTCAGATACAAACATAATAAAATTGCACACTTGCTTCTCCTCCCTGCCCCCCTTAAAGAGATGCCAAAGCCACAGTTACATGTCCTCCTGTGTGACGCAAAATTCTATTTTTAAACTCAGACAAAATATATCATTAGTCATTTACAGAAGGAAACCATTAACATCTAAAAGGATGGAGCAACAGAACTCCCTCATGTTGCCAATTGCTTATAAAACTCATTCTAAATACAGCAATGGCTGGAAATTGTGTGTGTGTGTGTGTGTGTTTTCTATCACTTAGAAAGATAACAGCTTTTCAGTTCACTTATGCCAAGTTGTGAGTATATAAGTAATAAACCCTAAAAAAGGAAGAAAAATTTAAAACTGTACTGACTTATTTTTCTACTTAATCTTATCTGCTTCATCTTCTGCTTATTTTCTACTTAATCATCTTTTGGGATAAAACTTACTATTTTTAGTACTGTCTTTTGTTTAGAAAAATTGATATTATCCCAATTTGCTTAGCTGCCAGGAATTAATGATAATGTTGTACATATTTATTATATAAAAAATGCTTTTAGCCCGTAAAAAATAAATTCTCAATCAAAATAGATTTAATATGCTGTTGTTGTTAGGTGCCGTTGAGTTGGTTCCAACTCATAGCGCCCCTGTGTACAATAGAACAAAACACTGCCTGGTCCTGCGCCATCCTCACAATCGTTATGCTTGAGCCCACGGTTGCAGCCAC
Organism: Elephas maximus indicus; assembly: GCF_024166365.1. Classification (NCBI taxonomy): domain Eukaryota; kingdom Metazoa; phylum Chordata; class Mammalia; order Proboscidea; family Elephantidae; genus Elephas; species Elephas maximus. The sequence continues at coordinate 39,667,922 of NC_064832.1, forward strand.
TGTGTCAGTCCATCTCGTTGAGGCTCTTCCTCTATTTTGCTGACCCTATACTTTACCAAACATGATGTACTTCTTCAGGGACTGATCCTCCTAGATTTAATCTAGGTTCCTCAGAAAGTTAAATATAAAATTACTATAACCACCCAGCCCCCAAAATTACTGTATGACCCAGCAGTTCTACTCCTAGGTGTATATCCAAAAGAATTGAAAGCAGGAACTCAAACAAACACATGTATACCAGTGTTCATCACAGCACTGTTCACAATGGCCAAAATGTAGGAACAACCCAAGTGTCCATCAAAAGAAGAATGGATAAACAAAATGTGGTATATCCATACAATGGAATACTACACAGCTGTAAAAAGAAATGAAGTTCTAATACATGCCACGACATACATATACCTTGAAGATCCTATGCTGAGTAAAATAAGCTGGACACAAAAGAACAAATATTGTATGGTCTCATATGAAATATCTAGAATAGCCAAGTGCATAGGGACAGTGGTTATGAGGGATGGGTGGGAGGAGGAAATTGGAGTTACTGCTGAAGGGGAGCTGAGTTTCTGTCTGGGGTGATAAAAAACTTCTGGAAATAGCAGTGATGATTGCTCAATATGATGAATGTAATTATCTGTCACTGAATCATATGCTTAAAAATGGTTACCATGGCAACTTTTGTGCTATATACATTTTACTACAATCAGTTTTTTTTTAAAGATTTAATCTACAATGGAGACTTTATGAATTAACCTACTAATACCTTTTCTTAAGGAAAACTCTTAAGATGTTACCAGTTTCGAACTTTTCAAATGCCAGTGAATAATGCTTTTTTTAAAATTACATGTTAATTTTTTAAGGAGCATTCCTAACAAATACTCTAAAGCAGAATTACGTATCATACGAAATGGTGCATTCTAAGGGTGAAGATATTTATGGAAAAATGAAAGCTTAGTCAACATGTTTAATAGAATTGTTTTTTTAACGCAGCCAGGACTCAGACAATGTATGTGACGGAAACTATGTGGGGTGACCACTGTTTTAATTCTCGAGCACTTCAATAAAATTAGCTTGTAAATAGATTTGAAACCACACTATGAGGTGCCAGACTTACAGGTGAAACTTTTTACATTTCTTTTTATTTCTCTCTAAGGAGATTATCTAATTGAGGGCAAGGGGCATGGTTAATTCATCTTTTTATTCTCCATTGTGCTTTAAATCTAAGCTGCCCAATAAATACCATAGCATAACTGAACAAATGGTTCATATTTTACTGTTTCCTGTATTTTGCAAAGTATGTATTAATTCTTTGGGTGCTTCGTGACTTTATTTTCCCTCAAAAGAGTGTTTTTTCTTCTTTTTGTAATGATGAGTTCATAAGGGCTAGGATTATTGGAGGGACCCCAAATTAAAAAAAAAGAAAAGATAATTGCATAACAATGAAGTCTGAAGAACAACTTGCAGATGTCACTTTGCAAACCGGTTAGTGTAATCTTCAAACAGCTTTAAAATTTAACTACATCAATTCCCTTGAACCCCTTCAAAAGGTTTTATCTTTTCTGGTTTTCTTCATTTGAAGCTTTTATTTTCTATGCTTCTTTTTATTTATTTAAAGGCTTAAGGTTTATAAGAATATTTTTCCCTTAAAAAATGCTCCTAATTAATGAGAAATTATTCCTTCATTTGAATAGCTGTGATTAATAATGTTGAAGAACTCTCTTGTTTGTACATTACACCACCAGCTACGAAAGCTCTTCAAGTGCAGTGAACTTCAAGATAAAGAAACAGGGCTAGGTTCTTGGAGGCCCATGGTAGTTTCTTACTGACCTTTCTTTATATCATGTACATACTTTCTGAATTGAACTTGGATTTGTGAAAAGGATAAATGAGATTTAATTCTGCACTATTTAAAAGAGCTTTCAATAGAGCATTCTCCAAGTTTAATTTCGATAAAAGTGAATGGACTCTTTTTAATTATCAATCCTCTTAATTTTTTTCATTCCTATATAATAAATATCATTAATGGTTCAGTGGTAGAATTTTTGTCTGCCACATGGGAGGCCCAGGTTTGATTCCCGGCCAGTGCAGCATGATCTTTCAGTGCCTCAGTGGTTAAGCGTTTGACTGCCAACCAAAAGGTTGGCAGTTTGAATCCACCAGCTGCTCCTTGGAAACCCTATGGGGCAGTTCTACACTGTCCTATAGGGTCACTATGAATTGGAATTTTATATAATAGAGCAGAATTATGGTTATACAAGCCTGTATTTAGAAGGGTAATATAAAATCTTCAAAGAGATTGCCTTTTGTATTTCATAATTTGAAATATCTTCATAAAACTGTCTAATACTTTAAATTCTGCATTAAGAGAAATCATTTACTATCTTCATGGTATCTGTATTAATTTCCTAGGGCTACTGTAACAAAGTACCACAAATTTGTTGGCTTAAAACAGCAGAAATTTATTGTTTCACAGTTCTGGAAACCAGAGGTCCAAAATCAAGGGGTCAGCAGGGCCATGCTCCTGCTGAAGGCTCTAGGGGAAGATCCTCCCTTGCCTTTTCCTTGCTTCTGGCGATCCTAGTAATCCTTGGAGTTCCTTGGTTTGTAGAAGCATCACTCCAATCTCTGCTTCTGGCTTCACATGGCTGTCGTCCCTCTGGCTCTCTGTGTGTCTTCTCTTTTTATAAAGACACCACAGAGACTAGATAGTTCATAAGAGTCAGGGTAAGTACTCTACCCAAAAACCAAAACTCTAGTATGACCTTATTTCCGAACAAGGTTACATTCACAGGTGCAAGGGATTAGGACTTCAACCTATCTTTTGGGGGGACACAATTCAGTCCATAACAGTATCTTTTAAGTATTTCATTATTTTTGTCTTCCCTTTGGTTTATCACTGTAACCTTCATTCACAGGTTGCCAAGAGAATGCTGCTTTAAAAAAAAAAGAACACACCTTGAGCTTTTCACTATTATCTTTATTTCCAGAGTAATGTCATCCTGTTGTTAGATACCACTAGCCGCGCCCTTCGTCGCCTCATCCTGTCTTCAGAAGAAGAGACTGCATCTAAGAGATCTTCCTGGTGGAACAAAGAGGAGGCTGTAAGGAATACCAGACTTGTCTGGCAGATTGCCAGGGGTCTTCTGTAGCTGTCTAACCATAAAGACGTGTGCCTGCCCATCCCTTTCAGGGGCTTTTGTTTGCTATAATGCACAAAAGAATTCTCTTATTATGTACTTTTAGATTTAATGCTATTCAGGTATTTATATTTAAATATCAGTGGTTTCATTTTGTATCTATCATACACACATAAAGACTTGCCAGAACTGATCTAATAATAATAAAACATTATGAGCTATTCAAGTATGGTATTCATAACATTTCTAATCTTGCAGTGACTATAACCTTTATTTATGTTTTGGGCTAATATGATGAGCCTATGAGCAAGACACCTAATCATATCTACTAAATAAAAACTGTAAATAAACATTTTTCAGCCAACTCAAGAGAAGTTACTCTATGATTCAGAAAAAGGCAATGGGCCTAGAGGGCAGCAGACTTAAGTCTTAAAAGACAGTGAAAAAAAGAGATTTTAAAATATCATAAATGTATTCAGATTTAAGAAACAAAGTATCGCCTATGATTTATGTCTTAGGGAGCACTGGTGGTGCAGTGGTTAAGGTGCTCAGCTACCAAACAAAAAGGTCAGTGGTTGGAACCCACCAGTTGCTCCAAGGGAGAGAGATGTGGCAGTCTCCTCCCATAAAGACTTACATGCAGCCTTGGAATCCCTATGGGGCAGTTCTACCCTGTCCTATAGGGTCACTATGAGTCACAATCCACTCGACGGCAATGGGTTTCGTTTTTGGTTTATGTTATGATGTAAATTCCACAGTCAATTCACCAAATAACATGTTTTTTTCTAACCAGCGTTTGGCATTATTTTTAAAACTTCCATTCCAAAGTGGTTTTAGTACATAATTCACTGCAAACTTTGAAGTATACTTTAATCCCTGTTACCATAAGAGTCTTGGTGTACATAAACAGTGACTTCTCTGAGAATTATATGTTCTACAGGTTGAAGAACTTTATTTAAGGGGCAGCAGCTGCAGAGGCGTGCCTGCATCTGACACATTTAATGTGATATTTGCTTTGTTTTGTCTTCAGGAAACTTATAAAATGTGTAATGAATTTTCACACAAAAACTGGCTAGTATTCTACAAAGAAAATGGGTGAGTTCTTTATTGTAGAAAATTTAAACTGAGGTTGCTACTTTCTCCATCCTATTTCCTGTTTTAATTATACTTGTTTATTATAAAGTTTATTATAATGAGTAACATGCTCAGCTACTCACCAAAAGGTTGGAGGTTCAAGTCCACCCAGAGACACCACGGAAGAAAAGCCTATGGATCTACTTCTAAAAAATCAACTATTGGAAACCCTATAGAGTACAGTTCTATTCTGACACATATGGGGTTGCCATGAGTTGGAGTTGATTCGACAGCAACTGGGCTGCTTATTAAAGCTAATGTAACCAAATTATAAATGTTTACTATAAAATCAATTCATCCCACATTATAGAACAATTAAAAACAGACATAAGGAAAGAAAGTGCTCATAATTCCATGATACAACCACCACTAGTGTTGTAGGGTTTCGCTCCCTCGTGTTTCTTCTTATGCATACCTTCACAGAGTCAGATCATGTGTATCTGTTTTCACAGTTAGCTTTTTATCTGCTATTACTTAGTTTTAAAAACATTCTTTTTAAATATTGTGTAATGTACCACCAAGTGATCTTACTGTAGTTTACTCAACCATCATCCTTACATTTCCTTTCAGTTTTCTTCTTTGCCTTTTACAGGAACAGCCTCACTGTGCTGGATGTTCTAGAAAGGCGAACTCATACCATCTCACTTCCCATCAGCCTCAAGACAGTCTTCCTTGTAGCAGAAGACAAGTGGCTTCTGGTGGAGCACAGAACAAATCAGTGGGTGGATCTACACAGTGTTTAATGGACTGTACTGTATAGCTCAGACTTCTCTGGTACCCAGTGTCCTTATGTTCTGTCTTCCTCAGGTCTGTCTTCTAACAATGCCTGTGTTTGGCACCGTCTCTGTAGATGAGACTTAGAAGGAGAGAGGGAAGAAAATGAAAATAAGTTAAATGTCACTTCTCAGAGTAATTATAAAAGTGTTTCAGAGGAAGAAGTTGAAATTAACAGTAAAAAAGGCAATAACTTTTATGTATGATCCATATTTATTCAAGCTTTTCCCTGTTAGCACACTGGGAATTTACTGCATTCTTGCCAAACTGGAGATACTTCAAAATTGGTTTTCAGCTTATCCTCCCTTCAAAGGGCCACAGTCTTCATTCTAGAACTGTTGTCTTTTGGTACCTTTACAGAATCCACCCCTTAGAAGTTTCTTCTTCCTTTTATCTTATGTGTTCTTATTGGGATGTGTTTACATTTATGTTGCCTCCCCCATTGGACTTTACACTTCTTCATGAAAGGGCCATTATAGAGCACTTGGCACATATTTAGGGGTACACAGTGAATTTTGAGTCCCCCCACCACCCAGTGTGCTATGTTCCATTAGCTAAGTGCAAACTCTTTCTGTCCTCTCTGCTGACAAGCAGAGTAGGCCTGTCACAAAAGATTTCTGGCTACTTATATATGCTTAGGGGAAACCCTGGTGGCGCAGTGGTTAAGTGCTACAGCTGCTAACCAAAGGGTTGGCAGTTCGAATCTGCCAGGTGCTCCTTGGAAACTCTATGGGGCCATTCTACTCTGTTCTATAGGGTCGCTATGAGTCAGAATCAACTCGATGGCACAGGGTTTGGTTTTTTGGTTTATATATGCTTAGGAACTCCCTGCTGGCACAGTGGTTAAAGCACTTGGGTGCTAACCAAAAGATCAGCAGTTCAAACCCACCAGCCGCTCCTCAGGAGAAAGACTTAACAGCCTGCGTTTGTAAAGATTTACAGCTTTGGAAACCATATGGGGCAGTTCTGCTATATCCTATAAGGTCGCTATAAGTTGGAAATGGACTCCACAGCCATGGGTTTGGCTTGGGGTTTATATATGCTTGTGTTAGAGGAACCCTGGTGGCACAGTGGTTAAGCATTTGGCTGCTAACCAAAAGGTTGGCAGTTTGAACTCACCAGCCACTCCATGGGAGAAAGATGTGGCAGTCTGCTTGCATAAAGATTACAGCCTTGGAAACTCTATGGGCAGTTCTACTGTGTCCTATAATGTCGCTATGAGTCAGAATCTATTCAACGGCAACAAGTATGTTAGGAATCTTGAAACTAAATAGATCAGGGAACTACAGTGATGAGGGGCTTCTGTGCTATAGCTGGCCACAAATCAGAGGTTAGGCACCCACTTACTGGCTGACCCAACAGTCACATCAAGAGAGGGTTCATTGATAACAGTGAGACGCCCCGTTAGTATTGCCTTTGTTTTTTAACAGCCCTCCCTCTTACAGAAGTGTTGGATTTTTAATTCACACATATTCCTGCGTTGTTAGCATACACTGCTTTTTATATACAGCGCTGAGAAGTTGTTTGCTGCTTCATGAAGAAACTCTGAAACAGAAAATTCTACTCAGAATATAAAAATGAGACTTTGGGGGGAAGAAAAACTGTGATTAGTCTAGCCTCACAAATATGAGAAAAAGGGAAGCTTTTCACTTACCTTAGGTGTTCCATCTGTTTACAGGAAATACCTCTTAACTAAGCCTGCGCACATCGAATCTGAGGACAGTGGGGTTTGCCAGTTGCATGTGTTGCAGGAGGAGCCCCCTAGCACAGGGTTTGGAGTCACACAAGGTAAATACTGTGTTCTCTGCGCCGTTGGCTGTGTGGGTGTATGCTTTTAAACACACCATCCCCTATTCCTCTGATCACCATAGCATCAGCTTTTGTTAAGTTTATACTAAAAGAAAAAGCTTAGTCACCACCTTAACCAAAACCAAACCAAACCAAACCCATTGCTATCGAGTCAATTCTGACTCATAGCAACCTTATAGGACAGAGTAGAACTACCCCATAGGGCTTCCAAGCAGTGGCTGGTAGATTTGAACTGCTCACCTTTTCGTTAGCAGCTGTAGCTCTTAACCACTGCACCACCAGGGCTCCAGGTAGCACTTTAGCAGTAGTAAATACAAATCTACCATCATTCAAATAATCATTTTGAAACTCACTCCTGTAATCTCTGTCTTTGGTTTTTTTCAGCTGACAAATCACAGTTTTTATATACATTTAGATTCCATGTTAGTACAGTTTTCTTTTCTTTTTATATATTTAATTCATCACCATTTTAGGGAATGAACAGTACTTAGGAAAATAATCTAAAACATACCATTGCCAACACCAGGTTGAGTGAGTTTCACATCTCTTCTGCGGGGTGCTATTAATGATAATATTTGTTGCTAATAAAATTTTGAATTCTGTAAATACTTGGAATCTCTTTGGGATGATGCCTTTGATTGTAAAAACTGAGTTTTCTCAGATGAAAGCCCGGGATGGAGTACTCAATAAGCAAGATACGCATGGGCTTGCTTACTGTAGTGCACAGTTTCACCTGCTTTGGAAAAAAACAGGTGAAATTGTGCACTACAGATAAGTAAGTAAGCACAAGTAAGCCTGTGCATACCTTGTTTACTGGTTAATCCACCCCAGATGAAAGCCCATGAAAGTAATTTGAAGTGTTTTTTTGTTTTTTTGCTTTTTAAACCTGGGGTTTTTCTCTTTGAGTTGGTGAGAATTAAAACTTGCAAAAAATTAATTCCTGGGGCATTTTAGGAGCATATGGTGTCCAATGCTTGTCTGACACTTTTCAGAAACAGAGCTCTGCGTGCCTCATAAAGTCTCAAGTGATCAACTTTCATCGGAAAATCTAAGTTCAGCTGTGGGACAAAAGATTGCCTCTCCTAATCGAATCCTCTCAGATGAGAATAGTTACGCTACAGTAGTTGTTGGCTTCCCAGATCTCCTGGTAAGTACCAGTTTTTTTAATTTCTGAATAAATGTTTCTTCCCATCAATTTGACCTATAATCTACCTGTTTGCCAGGTAAAAATGTAGTAATTTTTTTTGTAAACATTCAGATCAAGTCTGTATTCCAAGTCAGTCATAAAAAGAAATACTTCCTACCTATATAGTGTCATTATGGAAACCCTGGTGGTGTAGTGGTTAAGAGCTACAGCTGCTAACCAAAAGGTCAGCAGTTTGAATCTACCAGGCACTCCTCGGAAACCCTACGGGGCAGTTCTACTCTGTGCTATAGGGTCTCTATGAGTCGGAATTGACTCAACGGTAATGGCTTTAGTTTCATTACTTTTTTTTAAATGAACATTTAAAGTGTAGTGTAATTATATCATTTAATAAGAGAAAAGTAGTATTCACCATACCTAGGAGTTCCTGTGACACAGTTAAATGATTCACCTGCTGATGGTGATTCTACATCATGTTGTCTTAGTGTGAGCTCATGTAATCTCTCAGGGGAACAATTTGAAACTAATAATGTACCAAGTCTTCAAGAGTTTTTTTGTTTACTTTGTTGGGGTGTCATTACTGTAGATTAAAAAATTCACTTTTCACTTGAGTTTTACTCTAATTTAGCATGTCTTTGCAGCATCCAGATTATACTAGAAATGGTGATAGTAGCAACAGAGTGTTTCTCTCTTACGTGTCCCTTGTGCTGTTACCTGTAAAGGAAAGGCTATTTCCGATTGACATTGGATGCAACTAGGCACGTATTTCCTGATGGAGAAAATGGGAAATGAACTTTAAGGTTATTTCAGTTCAAGTTACCATCTAATAACCTTAGATGTAACTCCCTGTGTTTTGATTAAACATTTAATTTTCCTAATTTCCTTTACAGCTTTTAGATGGGATGATAAAATCATTAATGGATAAAAATATGGGGTCCGCCTTAAAATTTTAATGTAGTTAATGAACTGTGAGTACTTCAGAGCATGAGACATTAGAAATCCAGAACCCAGTGGGTAATATGTAGTTTAGGACTTTGCCATATGCTTTTCTAATTATCAAGTAAAAAGCAGTTGCTCTAGTATTATATTACTGGGAATGAGACGTGTTGGAGTACAATAGCTGCAGAAGCCTTGAGGGAGTGAAACGGATGTGTTTAATAGGCTTTCTACAATGCCTGCTCCTCAATAGAGAGAATACGGGAGCTGTTTTCCTGACATTGAGCTACTGAAATAATTGATCTTCTGATCACTTTCTCCTGATTGAAGAAAGTAGTATAGAATATATGTTACTATAAAAAGTTAGAAAGGAAAAGCTGAGTATAGGTCACCGGTTTGTATTAACCCTGTAGAAGTCCTTTATAACCTGTAAAAATAATGAGCTTACCTGATAAATTACAAACTATACCCCCCATGATTAGTACGGTACCTACCACACAGGAGACATTCGATGAATATTTGTTAAGTGAAGGATTAGAGCCAGATAGGCAGCCCTTTAGCATTTTATGATAGCAATCATATTTTTCAGGCCATAATGCAATAGTCAGGTACTGTGCTATTCTAAGCCCTTTCATATATTATAATTAAATTTTACAACAATTTTACAAGGTTTTACAGACGAAGAAACAGAAACTTACAGAGGTTATGTCCCCAAGGTCACAAAGATTATTGTGGGAGTTGGGATTTGAGCTCAAGCGTTACTGACCCTCAAACTTATATCTTTTCTATTATATCTTTCTGATTTTATGTGAATTTATTTTGGATTTTCATATTACTACCACTAAAGGGGTTGCTATACTTATTAACTTTTTTATAGAGGTATCAGAGGCACTTAAATTATTAAAAATTTATTATCACTTCCTTAAGCTAATTCCCAATAACTACAAAAACGTACAGCAAATATTATCCTCAATAGTGAAACATTAAAAGCATTCCTTCTACTATTAGAAATAAAACAAGGATACTCGTTGCCATCATTTCTATTAAACACTATACTGAGTACCTTATATGATACGATAAGACAAGAACAAAGAAACTATAAGTATTAAAAAAAAGAAGAAGCAAGGATGATAAGATTGAAAACAGTATGAGAGAATTCAGTAAGAGAAATGTGGAAATCCTCCATAAGTTTGTTTCTTCTCTCCATTCTCCAACACTCAAGCACCCAAACAATTCCGTGGTGATGGTGGCTAAAACAATTTTGATAAAGAAGAATAAAGTTAGAGGAATCACACTTCTCAATTTTAAGACTTATTATAAAGCTGTAGTAATCAAGGCAGTCTGGTATTGATGAAGGGAGAGACACATAGATCAATGTAACAGAATAAACAGTCAGTAAATAGTTGCACACAAATATAGCCAATTGACTTTTGACAAAGATACAAAAGCAATTCAGTGGTAAAGTGTAGTCTTTTCAATCAATTGTGTTGGAACAGTTGGACACCTATATGGGGGGGGACCCTATAGTCTCTGTATACTTTATAGAGAAATTAACTCAAAATGGATCATAGATATAAGACAATATTATAAAATTCATAAAACACAGGCAAAAACACTGATGATCCGGGAATAGGTAAATTTTTTAAACATGGTATCAAAGCACAATCTATAAAAGAAAAATTTGATCAGTTGCACTTCATCAAAATTCAAAACTTCAGCTCTGTAGAAGACTCTGTTAAGAGAATGGAAAAATAAGGTTCAGGCCGGGAGACAATATTTGCAAGTCATATAGCTGACAAAGAACTTATATCCAGAATACACAAATAATTCTCAAAACTCAACCATAAGAAAACAAATAACCCATTTTTTAAAAATGGATAAAAACTTGAACAGACACTTCACTGAAGAGATGTAACCTAACCTAAACCTAACCTGTTGTCGTGAGTCAATTCCGACTCATAATCAACCCTATAGGACAGAATAGAACTGCCCGTAGGGTTTCCAAGGAGCGCTGGTAAATTCAAACTGCTGACCTTTTGGTTGGCAGCTGTAGCTATTAACCACTGCATCACCACGGCTCCAAAAGAGGATAGAGGGATGGCAAATAAGTACATGAAAGGATATTCAACATCATTAGTCATTATGAAAATGCAAATTAACACCACGATAGCTAAAATAAAAATTACTGACAATACCAAGTACTAGCAAGGATGCACTTTTAGGTATTTACCCTAGAGAAATGAAAACTTCTGTTCCCACAAAAATCTGTCTATGAATATTTATAGATGCTGTATTCATAATGGAATTTCCCAAATATCCTTCAACTGATGCATGGATAAGCAAACTGGTACATCCATACAATGAAATACTACTCAACAGTTAAAAGGAACAAACTATTAACAGTCACAACAACTTGGATAAATTTCAAAGATGTTGTACTGAGTGACTGAGGACAATTTTACATGGTTACATACTGTCTGGTTCTATTTATTTGACATTTTCAAAAAGTGAAAGCAATAGTAGCGGAGCTTAGTGGCTGCCGTAGTTACAAGGAAAGGCACCAGGGCTCCTCATAGGTAGGGGTAGGGAGTGCTAATAAAGAGATAGCAGAAGGGGGTTATTTAGGATGATGAAACTATTCTCTGTCTCAATCATATTGATGGTTACCTGAATCTAAACATGTATTAAAATCAGAACTACATTGAATAAAAGATTCAATTTTACTGTATGAACAATTTAAAAATTAAGAATTTAAAAGTCCATTGTGTTTCTAAATACCACTTTCAAACTTAGAAATCCAGTTATTTTTAATATGCCATTTACAAAGCAATGAAAATATAAAATGACTTAGAAATAAATCTACCAAAGTACATGTAGGACCCTTTTAGAGAGAAAATGGTAAAACCTAGTAATTGACATGAAAGAAATCCTAAATAAATGGAAAGACATTCCATGTTCATATGTAGGTAGATGTTCCTTTCTTCCCCAAATAGTTCTATGTATTTAATGTAATTCCAGTATTACTGCCCCAAAGTTTCTTTCTTTTTTTTTTTTTTAATTTGACAAGCCAATTCTAAAATGTTTATGGAAGAACAAAGGGCAAAAAATAATCAAGACATTCCTGAAGAAGAACCAGGCAAAAGTACTTGCCCTACTAAATTTCAACACTTACTTATAAAGCTGCAGTAATTAAAACACTGTGGTAGTGGCCTGGGGCAGAGGAATACCCAGGGGAACAGAATGGAGTGTCTAGAAGCAGATGCATGAATATACGGAAACATGTTTTATGAAAGCATTGCAAATCAATGGGCAAAGCTAAATGATATTGGGACAATTAGCTCTCCGTATGAGAAAAGGGAGAATATGGAGAGCTAATTGTCTCAATACCATTAAGAAATTCCTTTCTTAAATAAGACCTCCCCGGCAAATATACTAACCATAAACAAAAAGTTTAATAAATTTGGCTACATTAAAATTAAGAACTTCTAAATCTCAAAGATACCACAGAGTGAAAAGACAAGTTGTAAACTAGGATATTCGCAACTCATAAAACAAAGGATTATTACCCAGTATATATAAATAAGTTCTATAAATCAGTGAGAAGAAAAAACAATCAAATTATTTAAAAGAGGCCAAATATATAAACATGTATCTCACACAGGGGAAAACAGAAATGCCAAATAAACTTAAGATGTTCAACCATGATAAGCATGAAGTTGAGTGGGGAAAAAAAAAAACAAGTCCCACTTGAATAGACATAACCAAAGAGAGGGGGGACCCATTGCCATCAAGTCAATTCAGACTCATAGGGACCCTATAGGACAGAGTGGAACTGTCCCATAGGATTTCCAAGCCTGTAAATCTGTACAGAAGCAGACCACCACATCTTTCTCCGGCAGAGCAGCTGGTGGGCTCAAACCACAGACCTTTTGGTTGGCAGTCGAGCACTTTAACCACTGCGCCGCCAGGACTCCTTTTATAACCAAAGAAGAAATACAAATGGCCAAGGAGTGCATGAAAAGATACTCATCGTCATTAGCCTGTTTATACCTCATTGCTGTCAAGTCGATTCTGACTCATATCAACCCTATAGGATAGAGTAGAACTGCCACATAAGGTTTCCAAGGCTGTAATCCTTATGGAAGCGTACTACGACATCTTTTCCCCCGCAGAGCAGCTGGTGAATTCGAACTGCCAACCTTTCAGTTAGCAGCCGAGCTTTTTTGTTTAACTCCATAATTAATTTTATTGTTGTTGTTGAGAAGATACACAGCAGGACATACACTAATTCAACAGTTTCTACACATACCATTGAGGACATTGATTACATTCTTCTAGTTGTGCAGCCATTCTCACCCTCCTTTTCCAAGTTTTTCCTCCCCCGTTAACATAAAGTCACTGCTCCCTAAGTTTCCTATCTAATCTTTTGAGTTGCTGTTACCAGTTTGATCCTATATAAATAGAGCTTAAAAGAACACAGTGTTTAAAGCAGCTGTGCCCTTAACCACTGTACTACCAGGGCTCCTTTTCTGTAGCCATTAAACCAAAAAAACAAACCCAGTGCTGTCGAGTCGATTCCTATAGGATGGAGTAGAACTGCCCCATAGAGTTTCCAAGGAGTGCCTGGCAGATTGGAACTGCTGACCCTTTGGTTAGCAGCCGTAACACTTAACCACTACACCACTAGGGTTTCCTCTTTAGCCATTAGGGAAATGCAAATCAAAACCACAATGAGGTAGTACTTCACACCCACTAAAATGGCTATGACTGAGAAAATAGAAAACAACAGGTGTTGGTGAGGAGGCAGAGAAATTGGAACCCTCATCCATTGCTGGTAGAATTGTGAAATGGTATGACCACTGTGGAAAACAGTTTGGTAGTTCCTCAAAAAATTAAACGTAGAATGACCATATGATCCAGCAATTCCATGCCTAGATATATACCCAAAAGAATTGAAAGCAGAAAAGCAAACAGATACTTTACACCAGTGTTCACTGCAGCGCTATTCACGATAGCCAAAAGTGTAAACAGCCTAAATGTTCATCGGCAAAAGAATGGATAAATAAGATATAGTACATATGTAAAAGGAAACCCTGGTGACATAGTGGTTAGGAGCTACAGCTGTTAACCAAAAGGTCAGCAGTTTGAATCCACCAGGCACTCCTTGGAAATCCTATGGGGCAGTTCTCTGTCCTATAGGGCTGCTATGAGTTGGAATCGACTCCCTGGCAATGGGTTTGGTTTTTTGGTTTATATACCTACAGTGGAATATTACTCAGCCATAAAGAGACATTAAATCCTGATGCGTGCTACAACCTTAACAACATTATACTGAGTAAAATAAGTTAGTCACAAAGAGTTAAAAACTGTGATTCCCCTTATAGGAAATATCTAGGAAAAGCCAGTGTATAGAAACCAAAGTTTATTAGTGGTTACCGGGGTTGGGTAAGAGGGAGGGGAAAAAGGGGACCCACTGCTTAGGGGACGCTGAGCTTCAGTTAAGCTTGATAGGAAAATCTGGAAATGGGTAATAGTAAAAGTTGAACAACACAATAAGCAATATCACTGAATTGTTCATGTGAAGAATGTTGAAAAGACAAATGATTTTGCACATATATATTTACCACAATTTTTAAAAAATTCTTTTTAAAAACAAGTCCTTAGAAGAAACATAAAATGTGATTCAATTTATAAGAAGTTGAAAAACTAGCAAAATTAAACTATATATCCCTTTGTGATAAATACATATGTGGTAAAATTTTAAAGTAAAGCATGGGAATAATTAACACAAAATTCCGGAAGAGTTAAGTCTAGGGGTGACAGAAGGAGATTCATTGGGCAGGGGCCTTGAGGGATTTCAGGACTGGTAATGTTCTCTTCCTTATTCCACATAGTGGATGGATAGGTGTTCATTTTATTATTTTTAAACAAACCGTATTATATTCCCTCTTCTTGGTTATGATTTATTTCAAAATGAAAAAATTTAAGTTGTTTATTTTGAACTTGTCTGAAAATTGTGATTATTGGCAAGACCATTGTCTCCTGTATCAAATTCAAAAAGGTTAAGGAATAATTTGATTTGCTTATACCTGTGGAATGTAAGTTTACCATTGGTATCTTGCTTAAAAATCTGCATTGTAAAAGTTGTAGTGAATGTAATATATAGAACTTCAGTGCTTTAATATCTCTCTCTCTCTTTTTTTTTCCAGTCACCCAATGAAGTTTATTCTTGGAAAAGACAGTCATCTCTGAGTAAACCAAGTGTCACTGATACAGGATTCTATAGAGGAAAGAGGAAAAGTGTTACTCCAAAACAGACAAATTGTGTGACTCTTTTAGATACTAATCAGATAGTCAGGATTTTGCCCCCAGGAGAAGTCCCTCTAAAAGATATCTACCCAAAAGGTAAGAAACTTATCAATTCCTGACTTACCAAGGTGGGTAAAGATAGTTTGCTTTTGGTACCAAAAAAAACAAACTTCCACTGAATACACAATAAAATATTATTTAAAAATAAAATTTGCCCAGGGTCACCCAACCAGTGACCAGCAGAGACCGGATTTGCACCAAGGTCTTCCAATCACAAATCTAGAGCTATTCTTACTGAACCATACTGGTTTTCATCATAACAGACGTTGTTGTTGTTGTTAGGTGCCGTTGAGTTGGCTCCGACTTAGCAACCCTTTGTACCACAGAACCAAACACTGCCTAGTCCTATGCCATTCTTATAGTCATTGTTAGGTCTGAGACCATTGTTGAGCCACTGTGTCAATCCATCTCGTTGAGGGTCATCCTTTTTTCCGCTGACCGTGTACTTTACCAAGCGTGATGTGCTTCTGCAGGGACTGATCCCTCCTGACAACATATCCAGTGTATTTAAGATGTGGTCTCGCCATCCTTGCTTCTAAGGAGCATTCTGGTTGTACTTCTTCCAAGACGGATTTGTTCATTCTTTCGACAATCCGTCATATATTCAATATCCTTCAGCAACATCACAATTCAAAAGTGTCAAGTCTTCTTCGATCTTCTTTATTCATTGTTCAGCTTTCACATGCATGTGATGCAATTGAAAATACCATGGCTTGGGTCAGGCGCACCTTAGTCTTCCAGGTGACATCTTTGCTTTTCAACACTTTGAAGAGGTCCTTTGCAGCATATTTGCCCAATGCAATACATCTTTTGATCTCTTGACTGCTGCTTCTATGGCTGTTGATTGTGGATCCAAGTAAAATGAAATCATTGACAACATCAATCTTTTCTCTGTTTATCATGATGTGGCTCATTGGTTCAGTTGTGAGGATTTTTGTTTTCTTTATGTTGAGGTGTAATCCATACCGAAGGCTGTGGTCTTTGATCTTCATCAGTAAATGCTTCGAGTCCTCTTCACTTTCAGCAAGCAAGGTTGTGTCATCTGCATAACACAGGTTATTAATGAGTCTTCCTCCAATCCTGATGCCCTATTCTTCTTCATATAGTCCAGCTTCTTGGATTATTTGGTCAGCATACAGACTGAATAGGTATGGTGAAAGGATACAACCCTGACGCACACCTTTCCTGACTTTAAACCACTCAGTATCCCCCTGTTCTGTCCGAACAACTGCCTCTTGATCTATGTACAGGTTCCTCATGAACACAATTAAGTGTTCTGGGATTCCCATTATTCACAATGTTATCCATAATTTGTTATAATCTGCACAGTCGAATGCCTTGCATAGTCAATAAAACACAGGTAAACATCCTTCTGGTATTCTCTGCTTTCAGCCAAGGTCCACCTGACATCAGCAATGATATCCCTGGTTCCACCTCCTCTTCTGAATCTGGCCTGAATTTCTGGCAGTTCTAATCGATGTACTGCTACAGCCACTTTTGAATGATCTTTAGCAAAATTTTGGGTGTGATATTAATGATATTGTTCAATAATTTCCACATTCGGTGGGATCACCTTTCTTGGGAATAGGCATAAATGTAGATCTCTTCCAATTGGTTGGCCAGGTAGCTATCTTCCAAATTTCTTGGCATAGACGAGTGGGCACCTCCAGCGCTGCATCTGTTTGCTGAAACCTCTCAATCGTCCAGTCTGTTACACTGGGAAGGACAACTTAAAGAGGAGTTGCTTTGCGTTCATCATCAAAAAGAACGTTTCAAGGTCTATCCTGACGTACAACGCTGTCAGTGATAGGATAATATCCACACGCCTACAAGGAAGACCAGTTAATACGACTGTTATTCAGATTTACACACCAACCACTAAGGCCAAAGATGAAAAAATTTAAGATTTTTACCAACTTCTGCAGTCTGAAGTTGATCAAACATGCAATCAGGATGTACTGATAATTACTGGTAATTGGAATGTGAAAGTTGGAAATGAAGAAGTTGGAAAATATGGCCTTGGTGATAGAAACAATGCCGGAGATCACATGATAGAATTTTTCAAGACCGAGATTTCAAGATTCTATGGGGAAAATATTAAACAACTCGGGAAGCATTATAATGGATACATTAGGAATAATTTTGATCATTGAGACGTTGATTATTATTTGCGTCATAGTGGTAGTAACATAGAGCCCTGGTGGTGCAGTGATTAGGTGGGCAGTTCGAATCCACCAGCATTTCCTTGGAAACCCTATGGGACAGTTCTACTCTGTCCTATAGGGTTGCTGTGAGTTGGAATTGACTCAATGGCAATGGGTTTGGGTTGTGGTTTTGTAGTAATATGGTATCCTGTTTTTATATTCAACGTATTGTGAACTTTATGAATAATAGTCTATTCTTAGGTTTAAGGAGCTCTGGTAGCACAATGGTTAAACATGCTAACCAAGAGGTCGGCAGTTCGAACCCACCAGCCACTCCATAGGAGAAAAAAAGACCCAGAGGTCTGCTCCCATGAAGATTACAGCCTAGGAAACTCTATGAGACAGTTCTCCAGTTTCCAAGGAGCGGCTGGTGGATTGGAACTGCTGACCTTTTGGTTAGCAGCTGGGCTCTTAACCACCGTGCAACCAGGGCTCTTCAACATTCAAACAGGTTTGAAAAAATCCTAGTTGTATATAGTATTTAGAATGAGTTCCTTCCAACTAAAAAACCATGTAAAATAAATCATTATTTCCCTAAAATATTTTTTATTTATTCATTAACCAGACATTTAGTGGGCTTCCACTGTGCCCCAGGCGCTGTGTAAAATGCTGGGGATGTAGTAATAGAAAGCAGTCTCTTCTTCATGGAGCTTTCAGGCTGATAGAGGAGGCAGAGGAATAAACTGATAGTTGTAGTACAGTGTAATCAGTAAGCGCTATGATGGAGCCCTGGTGGTGCAGTGGTTAAGAGCTACAGCTGCTAACCAAAAGGTCAACAATTCGCATCTACCAACCGCTCCCTGGAAACCCTATGAGGCAGTTTTACTCTGTCCTGTAGGGTCACTATGAGCTGGAATGAACTGAATAGCAACGGGTTTGGTTTGGGTTTTTTATGATATGTGACATGTAGACACAAAGGAGATGATTACAGCCCAGACTGGTGATTATGAGCTGATTCTTGAAAGATGAGTAGGAGTTAAATGAAAGAGTTGTACTAGGCAGAGGAAGCAGCATGTGAAAGGTACAGGGACTTGACAGAACATTCCAGCAATGATAAGAAGTTTTGTACCAGAGCCTGGTGCACTTTCATCTACCCAGAAACGTGGGGGTCGTTCTGATACCTTCTTCTCCCTCATCCTCCACATCTAATCCATCGTCAGTCACTGTGTCCTTTTGATAGTTGTGGTCTAACTGGCTCCAACTCATTACAACGTAGGGACAACAGAACCAAACGATGCCTAGTCCTGCACCATCTCCGCAATAGTTGGTGTGTTCAGGTCCATTGTTTTAGGTAATATATATTTTGAGTGTCTCCCAACCTAGTAGGTTCATCTTCCAGCACTGTTTCAGACAGTATTCTGTTGTCATCCATACATAGGGTTTTCGTTTTGACTAATTTTCGGAAGTAGCTTGCCAGGACTTTCTTCCAGACTAAGTCTGTCTTAGTCTGGAAGAGCTGCTAAAACCTGTCCACCATGGATGACCCTGCTGGTATTTTAAATAATGATGGTGTAGCTTCCAGTGTTGTAGCAACACGCAAGCCACCTTAGTATGAAAAACTGAGATCTTTTGGTTAGCAGCCGATATATCTTCTTTACACCCACTTGTTTCCATTCTGTTGCCAACATCCTATCTAGGTCACCACCATCTTGCACTGAAATATTTCCGTAGCCTCCTGGCAGTTTTCCCTCTTCCGCTGTTGCCCATTCCTATCCTTTGCCCACACATCAGAAAGAGTGATATTTTTAAAGTAGATATTTGTTTTTATGAAGGCCCAATTTCCGTACAGTAAAATTCTCCCCTTTAGCATGTAGTTCTGTGAGTTTTGACAAAAATATGCAGCTGTGTAACTCCCACCACAATCAAGATACAGAACAGTTCCATTGCCCCCCAAAAGCTCCCCTATGCTCCTTTTGTGATCAATCCCTCTGCCTACCCCTAACCAACCACTAGTCTGATTTCTGGCCTTATAGAATTGCCTATCCACAGTGTCATGGAAATGGAATCATGCAGCATATAGTCTTTTGAATCTATTGTCTTTCACTTAACATACTGCATTTGGTATTCACTTATGTTGTTGTATGTACCAATAGTTTGTTCTGATTTCTTGCTGAGTAGTATTCTGTTGTATGGGTGGACCACAGTTTGTTTATCTGCTCACAAGCTGATGGATATTTGAGTTGTTTCTAGATTGGGGCAATGATAAATAAGGCTCCTATGAACATTTGCATAGAGGTGTTTGAGGGAACATATGTTTTTGCTTCACTTGGGTAAATAACTAGGAGTAGCAGTTTTGGGGTCAAATAATAAACATATGCTTAACTGTATACGTAGCTGCCAAGCTGTTTTTCCAAAATGGTGATACTATTTTGCATTCCTGTCAATAGTGAATGAGAGTTCCAGTTGTTTTACTTCCTTATCAACAGGTAAATTGTCAGTTTTGTTGTTGTTGCTGTTTTTAGCCATTCTGATGGGTGTGTAGTCATATCTTATTGCAGCTTTGATTTGCATTTCCTTTGGTGCCTAATGATGTTGAGCATATTTTCATGTGCTTCTTTGCCATTCATTTATCTTCTTTAGTGAAATGCCTCTTCAGAATCTTTTGCCCATTTTTAAATTGGGTTGTTTGTTTTCGTATTAATTATTTTTGAGTGTTCTTTAGATACTCTAAATACAAGTACAGTATCAGACATATGCTTTTCAAACATTTTCTCCCAGTCTGTTGTTTTGTTTTGTTTTATGTCTTACTGCCTTAAAGAACAGAAGTTCTTAATTTTGATGAAGGGTAAATCTCCATGTTTCCATCTAGAAGTTTCATAATTTCAGGCTTTATGTTCAGATATTTATGTTTATTATCTATTTTTGAGTTAATTTTTCTTTTTTGTATGGCACAAGGTATAGCTTGAGGCTCTTTTTTGTTTGCACCCTAGGGATATTCAGTTGTTTCGGCACCATTTGCAAAAAGACTGTACTTTTTCTTTGATTGCCTTTGGACCTCTGCCGAAAATCAATTGACTACATATATGTAGGTCTATTTCGGAGTTCTTTATTGTGTGCCATTGATCCATTGATATATGTGTCCATCCCTTTGCCAGTACTTACTCTCTTGATTATTTTATAACTTTATGCTTCATAGTAAGTGTCTTAGGCTGGATTTTCTAGAGAAACAAAACCAGTAACACATATAAATATATATAGAGAGAGATTTATATCAAGGAAATGGCTCACACGGTTGTAGAGGCTGGAATGTCCCACGTCTGTTGATCAGAATAGAGGCTTCTCCTGATTCATGTATCCACAGTGGCTGTGAACCCAAGATCGGCAGGTCAGAGAACAGGGCCCTTGGTCACAGGCTGCAAAGATCAACAAATCCCAAGATGGGCAGGCAAGACAACAGGTAAGCTGCTAGCTCAAGTCCCAAGAACCAGAGGTCAGACTAACCAAATCCAGCTGCAGGATTCAGAGTGAGCAAAAGCCCATGAGCCTTGCCAGAATGTTCACTTATATTCGATGCAGACCACATGCCCAAGGAAACACCCTTTCAACTGATAGGCTACCCGCAGCAGATACCATCACAGAGGCAATCACATCATATCAGATCTCATCATGGAGGTGACCGCAACATCATACAACTGCCAAACCACCGAGAATCATGGCCCAGCCAAGTTGACACACAACCATAACCATCACTAAAAGTCTTGAAATCAGGTAACAAAGAATCTCTAACTTTGTTCTTCATTTTCACAGTTGTGGTCAGAGGGTAACATTGTAAAATGACTCATGACATGTTGTTCTTAAGATAAAGTTTAGAATTTTTAACTAGGCCTGATGAAACATCCAGCAACATGGTTTGCCCATCACGTATCTCTTTGGCTTTCTTTCAGTTAAAATAAATTAAAAGATCATTCCCAACTTCCTGCTGTACCTTCCCACCACCACCCAGCTGTGTCTTACCCTTTAGGTCTCAACTTAAATGTCACTTCCTCAGAAGGCCTTGTCCAAATCTAAATGAGATGCACTTGTTGTAGTTTCTCATAAAAAACCCCAAACCAAATCCTTTGCCGTCGAGTCATTTCCAACTCTTAGCAGCTCTACAGGACAGAGTAGAACTGCCCCATAGGGTCTCCAAGGCTGTAAATCTTCATGGAGGCAGACTGCCACAGCTTTGTCCCTGGGAGCAACTGGTGGGTTCGAATCAAAGATCTTTTGATTAGAAGCCACGCACTTAACCACTGCACCATCAGAGCTTCTTAGTCTTTCACAGTACCTCCTATTTAGGGATGGCATGGGTGTGTTAATGTTTCTTTGTGCATTTAAATTTACTACAAAATATTTCAGACCTATGAAAGTAATAAGGAGCCCAGTGACACAAAGATTAAGCACTTGGCTGTTAACCAAAAGGTTGGTGGTTCACACCCACCCAGCAGCTCCATGGGAAAAAGACCTGGCAATCTACTTTTGTGAAGATTACAGCCAAGAAAACCCTATGAGGCAGTTCTACTCTGTCACATGCAGTTGCTATGAGTCAAAATTGACTCAACGGCGCCCGTCAATGACAACAGCATAAAAGTTAAAAGAAAAATATAATGAACACCCTTAAACCTACCATCCATATTGCTAAATCATTGCCAATATGGTCAAAGACACCTGTGTAGTCCACTTTTAACACTCTAGAAATCCCCTCTGTCTTGGTGTTTATCGATCACAAAACAACATAAGAATGACAGTGAATACCAAAGAAGCGGCTTAAAAAGTTGACAGTGTTATCTCTAGGAAACAGGAAATGAGGAGTGACGGGGTGGGGGGGGGGTAAAGCTGGGCTGACTTTTTTTTTCTAAGCCTATTTGACTTTTTAATCTATTTGCATGCAGGTCTCTTATGAACAATAAAACTAAATTAATTTTTTTTTAAGTAAATAGAATCCAAGTAGCTTGTCAGCTAGGAACTAATGCATAAAAAATTAGCCCTTTATTACACAAATCAATAGAAACTGTAAAGATTAGTCTCCTGCTGGCTTTCACAAAGATGGTGTAAATTTGTGTAATGTACAAGGGGAGAGATTTACTGCTTTCTTCCCCTTGTTTTTTTTTTTTTCAGTCACAGGTCTCAGCTCATTTCACACAAAATAATGACCCTGGATTGAAAGCAGTACACTGTTTTTTGAACTTGGAGTAAAATCAAAGAAAGTTCCAGATTCTAGGAACAGACACAATTACAGAGCACGCATCACTCTTTTTATCTATGAACACAGATAGAAATGCATTAAACTGGTAGTTAACAGGTGAATATCAAAGCTCATTCCTATTTTTTAGTATAATTATATTCCCTCTGAAAATAGTTTTGGTTGTTTTGCTTGAACTCAGTTTTTATACCTCCTCATACCTTGGTACTGTGCATATAAACTGTTCCGACTGTTTGTGGGAACTCTGCGGTAAACACTGCCGCAATGACTTCCCTTTAACAGTTAGTGCACTAATCCCTAAATATAGTTTATGCCTATCTTTGAAATCCACCTGGATTATAAACGTAATGGAAATTTACTGAGCTTCCATCGTCTCTGCAATGTGCTGAAACATCTAAAATGCGTGGACAAGGACTTGGCTAAATTTGAAGGAACACCTGGCACATCCTCACTTCCTTAATTCAATCATACGTTCAGTGCAAGGGTAGCCATCAGGCTATTTTCTGTAAATATTCATGCCTTCTGAGTTGATTTATTTTCAAATGAGTAAACATTCATTTTTCAAGTGCTTAACGGCTACTACCACCACCACTACCAACACCCTTCATACTCTCTTAAAGTGGTTTGTAGCCGCAAATATCCTTTCCTGATTAGTGAAAATATTTATTAGCACCAAGAGTAAAGTTCTTCCTTTCTCCTTCTTGAAATAGTGGAAACAACCATTGTTGCATTTTCTTACCCTCTTTATGCCATGGAGTTAATTTGCACAGTGAACGACAAGAAAGATGTAGAAAAAAAGACACTTTAAAATAAGTTGGCTTAGTTTGCTTTCACAGACAGCATGAAAGTGCTGATGGCAGCAGCTCAACTGAATACTACCGCTTATGAAAAAAAAAATGCCACAAGTGGCAAGGCACAATATGAGTTGGTTAGCAAGGCAGCTGTGGTGATTCCAAATGCCTCAGGAACTGGCCATTTTTGGCAAAGAACCCAGGTCTATAAATAATTCAACCTACTCCAGCGAGGTCCTAGCAGCAGGAATTGTCAAAAATGATACATGGTACAAAACTTTATCCAAGATTGACCTAATATCCCTGTCAGCACTTCCCAGGGCAGGCGGTGCATGACTTAAGATAAGCATGTTCGTTTTATACAAATGGGACAGCCAATCTAGCTGGGTGGTCTAATTACCATAGTAACTCTGTTCTTTCCCTGTGCCATCACTGGGGTATCTCTTCACTTCCTTCTGAACACTTTCCCCCTTGGGATCAACCCTTGCCATGTTCTGCAGTTTAAACTCGGCCCCAGGGCCGTGATTCCCATTGTGGAGTCCTTTCCAAGTCCCTCAGGTCCACAATGGTTAAAAAAATAAATAGTCTGTGAGCACCCCAAAGGCAGGGACCCAAAGACAGGGACTTTGCTCTCTGAATTCTCAAAGTTTAGTACCATGTCTGGCACAAAAAAAAGTTTAAACATGTTCGTTGAATAAATAAGAGATATTTTGAGTCTTTC
The DNA here is from genome assembly GCF_024166365.1 of Elephas maximus indicus. Classification (NCBI taxonomy): domain Eukaryota; kingdom Metazoa; phylum Chordata; class Mammalia; order Proboscidea; family Elephantidae; genus Elephas; species Elephas maximus. The sequence continues at coordinate 39,692,120 of NC_064832.1, forward strand.
AGATGGCCTATTGGAAGTACTTTGACTACAAACATGAAATAAAAATGCCGAGTTTCCTGTTTTGTTTTTTAACTACATTTAGTAAATTCAGTATGGAAATCCTGAATATCTCATTCTAATCAGAAGCTGTAATAAGATATATATATACACATATCCATACATATACATTATATATACACAGAAATCTTTAAAAGCTGGGTTCTGTGTAGAGGAGGTTTTGTTTTTGTTTTGTTTTTAAAGAAGTCCTCAGTGGATGAAATTCAGCACTATTGCCCGAGGGCCAGATCGGGTACGAGAGTGTGGAGTGGTGCACAGAGCATAGAGTTCCCAGCCTGACAGGCCTGGTATGAAAACCATCTCCTTCACTGTGCAGCTATGTCACCTGAAGCAAGTCACATTACCATTTTGCCTCTATAAGCCTCAGCTTCCTTCACAGTTCTTTGTTGATGTCCGTATTAAAAAATACTATCTATGGAATACTCCCAAGTTCAATTCTATTAAGCCAGCATATCCCTGATACCAAAACCAGGTAAAGACACCACAAAAAAAGAAAATTACAGACCTATATCCCTCATGAACTTAGATGCAAAAATCCTCAGCAAAATTCTAGCCAATAGAATTCAACAACATATCAAAAAAATAATTCACCATGACCAAGTGGGATTCATAACAGGTATGCAGGGATGGTTCAATATTAGAAAAACAATTAATATAGTCCATCAAATAAATAAAACAAAAGACAAGAACCACATGATCTTATCAATTGATGCAGAAAAGGCATTTGACAAAGTTCAACAGCCATTCATGATAAAAACTCTCAGCAAAATCGGAATAGAAGGAAAATTCCTCAGCATAACAAAAGGCATTTATACAAAGCCAATAGCCAACATCATCCTAAATGGAGAGAGCCTGGAAGCATTCCCCTTGAGATCAGGAACCAGACAAGGATACCCTTTATCACCACTCTTATTCACCATTGTGTTGGAGGTCCTAGCCAGAACAGTTAGGCTAGATAAAGAAATAAAAGGCATCCAGATTGGTAAGGAAGAAGTAAAAGTATATTTGCAGATGACATGATCTTATACACAGAAAACCCTAAGGAGTCCCAAGAAAACTACCGAAACTAATAGAAGACTTTAGCACACTATCAGTATACAAGAAAAACATACAAAAATCAGTTGGATTCCTCTACACCAACAAAGAACATCAAAAAGGAAGTGACCAAATCAATACCATTTACAGTACCCCCCAAGAAGATACAATACTTAGAAATAAATCTTACCAGAGATGTAAAAGACAAAGAAACCCACAAGACACCACTGCAAGAAACCAAAACAGACCCACATAAGTGGAAAAACATACCTTGCTGATGGACAGGAAGACTCAACATTGTGAAAATGTCTGTTCTACCAAAAGCGATCTATAGATAATATGCAATTCAGATCCAAATTCTAATGACATTTTTTAATGAGACGGAGAAACAAATCACCAACTTCATATGGAAGGGAAAGAGGCCCTGAATAAGTAAAGCATAACTGAAATAGGAGAACAAAGTGGGAGACCTCACACTACCTGATTTTAGAACCTATTATACCACAGTAGTCAAAACAGCCTGGTACTGGTACAACAGATACAGAAACCAGTGGAACAGAATTGAGAATCCAGACATAAATCCATCCACATACGAGCAGCTGATATTTGACAAAGGCCCAAAGTCAGTTAAATGGGGAAAAGACAATCTTTTTAACAAATGGTGCTGGCGTAACTGGATATCCATCTGCAAAAAAGTGAAACAAGACCCATACCTCACACCATGCACAAAAACAAACTCAAAATGGATCAAAGACCTAAATATAAAATCTAAAACAATAAAGGTCATGGAAATAAAAATAGGGACAACACTAGAAGCCCTAATACATGGCATAAACAGCATACAAAACATTACTAACAATGTAGAAGAGAAACTAGATAACTGTGAGCTCCTCAAGATCAAACACCTTTGCTCATCCAAAGACTTCGCCAAAAGAGGAAAAAGATTACCTACAGACTGGGAAAAAGTTTTTATCTATGGCATTTCTGATCAGTGCCTGATCTCTAAAATCTGTATGATACTGCAAAAACTCAACCACAAAAAGACAAATAACCCAATTAAAAAATGGGCAAAGGATATGAACAGATACTTCACTAAAGAAGACATTCAGATAGCTAACAGATACATGAGGAAATGGTCACGATCATTACCCATTAGAGAAATGCAAATCAAAACTACAATGACATTCCATCTCACTCCCACAAGGCTGGCATTAATCCAAAAAACACAAAGTAATAAATGTTGAAGAGGTTGTGAAGAGACTGGAACACTTACACACTGCTGGTGGGAATGTCAAATGGTACAACCAGTTTGGAACCGATTTGGCGCTTCCTTAAAAAACTAGAAATAGAACTACCATATGATCCAGCAGTCCCACTCATTGAAATGTATCCTAGAGAAAGAAGAGCCTTTACACAAACACATATATGCACACCTGTGTTCACTGCAGCACTGTTTACAATAGCAAAAAGATGGAAGCAACCAAGGTGCCCATCAACAGATGAATGGATAAATAAATTATGGTGTATTCACACAATGGAATACTATGCATTGATAAAGAACAATGATGAATCCGTGAAACATTTCATAACATGGAGGAACCTGGAAGGCATTATGCTGAGTGAAATTAGTCAGTTGCAAAGGACAAATATTGTATGAGACTACTATTATAAGAACTTGAGAAATAGTTTAAACAGACAAGAACATATTCTTTGATGGTTACGAGAGTGGGGAGGGAGGGAGACAGGGGTATTGACTAATTAGATAGTAGACAAGAACTATTTTGGGTGAAGGGAAAGACAAAACACAGTACAGGAGAGGTCAGCACAACTGGACTAAACCAAAAGCTAAGAAGTTTTCTGAATAAACTAAAGGCTTTTAAGGCCAGCATAGCAGGGGCGGGGGTTTGGGGACCATGGTTTCAGGGGACATCTAGGTCAATTGGCGTAGTAAAATCTATTAAGAAAACATTCTGCATCCCACTTTGGAGGGTGGCATCTGGGGTCTTAAACGCTAGCAAGGGGTCATCTAAGATGCATCAACTGGTCTCAACCCACCTGGAGCAAAGGAGAATGAAGAATACCAAAGATACAAGGTAATTATGAGCCCAGGAGACAGAAATGGCCACATAAACCAAAGACTACATCAGCCTGAGACCAGAAGAGCCAGATCGTGCCTGGCTGCAATTGATGACTGCCCTGACAGGGAACATAGCAGAGAACCTCTGAGGGAGCAGGAGAGCAGTGGGATGCAGACCCCAAATTCCTGTAAAAAGTCCACACTTAATGGTCTGACTGAGACTAGAAGGACCCTGGAGGTCGTGGTCCCCAGACCTTCTGTTGACCCAAGACAGAAACCATTCCCAAAGCCAACAGACAGGCACTGGACTGGCCTATAGGATAGAAAACGATACGGTGAGGAGTGAGCTTCTTGGATCAAGTAGACACGTGAAACTATGTGGGCAGCTCCTTTGTGGATGAGAGATGAGAGGGCAGAGGGGGCTAGAAGCTGGCGGAATGGACACGAAAATAGTGGAGGGAAGGAGTGTGCTGTCTCATTAGGGGGAGAGCAACTAGGAGCATACAGCAAGGTGTATATAAATTTTTGTATGAGAGACTGACTTGATTTGTAAACTTTAAATTAAAGCACAACAAAAATTAAAAAAAAAAAAACAAACTATAAGGAACCAAGGATAGTTCCTGGCACACAGTTGTGATGGTGGTACCCAGGGCTGTGGAAGACAAGTCAGTAAAACCCTGGAATTTTCCTGGAAGCCAACTCCAGAATTGAGCATGGAGGCTCTAGTTCCTCTACCTCTTTGTCTCTTCTTCTCCCAAACTTTCCATGTTCCTCACAATCCAGAGTGCTCGTCCCACTGCCCCATCCTCACCCCACCTTTTCCTGTCTTGGAGGGAGGGCTCTAATAATAATAGTTACTGTGTATTGAGCAATTGATGACTTCGAATTATGGTGTTGGTGAAGAATATTGAATATACCATGTACTGCCAGAAGAACAAATAAATCTGTCTTGGATTACAGCCAGAACATTCCTTAGAAGCAAGGATGGTGAGACTTCATCTCACTTAGTTTGGACATGTTATCAGGAGGGACCAGTCCCTGGAGAACATCATGCTTGGTAAAATAGAGAGGTCAGTGAAAAAGAGGAAGACCCTCAATGAGATGGATTAACACAGTGGCTGCAACAATGGGCTCAAACATAGCAATGATTATGAGGATTTTTTGTTGTTGTACATAGGGTCGCTATGAGTCAGAACTGACTCAACAGCACCTAACAACAACACAACACTGAGTAACTACTAATTAGATGCCTTGCATTACTCATTAATTTCATTTAACCCTCAAGGTAATCTTATGATGCCTAGATGCTGTTGCTGTTGCTACCCCCATTTTACAAGTGAGGAGAACAGGCCTCAGGGGAGGTAAATGACTTGATCCAGTATAACACAGCTAGAAAATATCAGAGCCAGGATTTCACACCAGGTCAGTCTGATTAATTCTTTCTCCCACCGAAACTGCTAAGCACTGTTGTTACTTCCTAAGAAGGAAAAACAGAATTTAGATGATGAAGTATTTTCAAATAAACTGTAAGTGCTAAAACTTTGACCTATCTTGAGAAGCTATCAAAAAACAATGAAAAGACGAGACCAGACAGCCAACATTTACCCAAAAGCAAAGATGAGAAGGCAAGGAGGGGAAGGGAAGCTAGATCAATGGAAACAGAACAAACAGAATGGAAATAATGAGAATGCTGACACATTGTGAAATGTAAACAATGTCACGAAATAATTTACATAAAAATTGTTAAATGGGCGCCTTCATTGCTGTGTAAACTTTCACCTAAAACACAAGAAAATATTACCAAAAAAATGAAAAGAACTTAGGTTATTTTCTGATAATAAAGAAACATGATCCAATCAGCTTATTTTTGACAATTTGACAATCTTTGTGTTTTCCTGAGGGAAAAATAACTGAGTCTAGCCTTGAGGCCCACCTTGGCCCAGCACATTGTCAGGTGGGTCCCAGAGTTCCACCCAAGGCCACTGATAACTTCATTCTACTTTTAGCAGCATCCAAGCATTCTTTTGTTCCTATTTTGGTATCAGGTAGTAATTTAATACCCAGCTCATATCATTACTTGTTTGCAGATGTTGCCCCTCCACAAACAGCTGGTTATATAGAAGTTACTGACCTTCAATCAAAGAAACTCCGATACATCCCTATTCCCAGGTAATCCTTCTTCTCCTTTGTTCTTAGCTTGGTATGTCAGGGGCAAAAAATGAGTGAATTGTAACAAGCACTCTGAATAAATGTGTGCTTTTTGCTTCCTTAAGTAGAAAGCCCTTTTTTGGGTGGAGTTACAGTTGGTTTATAACTTGCTGTTCTTTCCCGTATTTTATTTGCATTTTGGAAAAAGGTTCAGATGCTATGTAGGTACATGTCTAAAAGCTTTGATTTCAAGCTCTTTTTGTTTGATCTGTTCTGATGATAAATTTTCCTGTATCTGAAGCAAGATTTTTAGTATTGTAGAAAATTCAGTACTTATTAGCTTTATATATTAGTTTTCTGAGGTAACTGCATTCAAAATGTCAAAGGAATTTAGAAAGTGTTTGTTTAATATTGTTTTTAATCATGTTACTGTGCACCTGCAGTCGTGGAGGCCGTATAGTCGCCAAAGGGTTCCGGAGATTTAGAATGGAGCTCACTATCACCCACTGCTCTCATCACTGCCCAGCCGTGGGAAAGGAGCGTTCAGACCAGCTAGACCAAGATACAAACACAGAAACCGTGGTGGTGTGTCTCCGCCCTGTCATTGCATGCCCCCTCCCTTGAGGAATACAGGTGTCCTCCTTTGTGGCCAGTACCTTTCTGGGTGCATCCATCTGCGGCCCCCTTCTGTCAGTCTGAGCGTGCACCTGCTTGGTTTACTCAGCCTGAACCCACTGCCGTCGAGCAGACTCTGGCTCGTGGTGACTCCACGTCATGGTGTCAGGATAGGACTGTGCCCCTCAGGGTTTAAATGGCTGCTTTTTCCGACGTAGATCACTGGGACTTTCTTCCAGGAGGCAGTGAACTCCGACCCTCAGCATTTGATGAGCACCAAAGCACCTCCCGCACCCCGGCCCCGGGCCAAAGCCCCTCTCCTCTCATCTTCCTACTCTGCTCTGATGGAGATGGAGAGCACGTCCTGTCTCTCCATACCCTCCCCCACAGGGCAACTGACCCTCAAACACACTCGCAGTCAGAGGAACCTGGAGAGCCTTCCCAAGTCGGCGGAAGGCCGGGGACACTAGGGGCACCAGCAGGTTTCCTTCCCCCTCCTCCAGCCTCCAGAAGGAAATAGTTCAATAAGCCTGGACCAGATTACTCAGAAACAATTTCATTTCTTAGGACTTTTAATAGGTTCAAGAAATATGAAACTATTATTCAAAGAAATATATTTATTTGTCTCAACATGTATAAACCACTTCCAGTGAGGTCGCTCCTGACTTCTGACCTCTGGCTGCCCCATGTGTCTCAGAGGAGAACTGCCCTCCGCAGGGCTTTCTGTGGCTGAGTTTTTTAGATCACCAGGTCTTTCTTCCGAGGCACCTCTGAGTGGACTTGAACCTCTAATCTCTCAGTTAGCAGCCAAGCACGTTAACCGTTGACACCACCCAGGTACTCCTTCAACATGTATAAGTATGCCTTTTCAGAACAGCCTAATGTGTTGTTTTAATGTAAAAATGACTTTTCGTCATTTGAAAGAAATTCCTTATGCTCTATCAATTGCATTCTTATTAAAATCTATTAATTTGAGGAACAAAAGCAAAGAACCTCTTCTTGTTTTATTCTAAAGCGTTAATTTTTTTTTTTTTTTCCGATGTCTCTCTTAATCTCTCCCCCATTAGTCCTCACATCTTATTTAGGTGTTTTTTATCTTTCTGTGTGAACCATACCTTCCAGGAAGGAGCCTCTAGAAGAGCAGCTGTATGTACAGCCAGTGCCAGCATGCCTTTGTGATCACTCGTTAAAGCTGTACTGTCCATAGCAGTACAATGCGACCCCCAGGGGTAGTAAATACATGATTTCTTCAGCGTTGTTTAAAACATATTAAAGAAATTGCCCTTGTAAACTTAAAGTTTCATGGTGTAGACTTAAAAATGCAGCCAGTAATCATGCATTTAACATGCTCTCAGCAGACGTTCAACCATCATGGTTTCACATAGATACATTTCATCATTCTTGAAGAGTTCTTTAATTCATCCTTTGAAACTACTAACTTTTTTTCTAAAGACAGATTTTTTTTGAGAGCACCATGAGATAAATCCTGTATTATATCAAATATTACCTTCTTTGAGTCTTCCTAGAAGAACTGTAAAGTGTTCCTTAAAACACATAGTCTCATCCTACTGTTCTCTTCCTCCTCATATAAACATTTTCTAAGATTTCTGCGTCCCAGGGTAGCCGGCGTTGTCACTCTGGGTTTAGTATCAACTAAGGCAGGCTGAGAAAAAGGTCAAAACAGTCTTGATTTATTCTTTAGTACATTATAAAGATTTATCTGATATATAGTGGTGTTGTCATTTTCCCAAATCTGGGTTGATTGTTTATTATGTTTCCTATTATCTGAACAGGCCATCTCTTTAGGCCGCTTATTTCATACAGGAATTATAAGCTGCGTTTAGAGAGACAATACCAGTCATTAGAATTTGTAATCCGTGTTACTTTTGTATTGTCGTTGTTGTTGCTGTCAAGTGGATTCTGGCTCATGGCAACCCCATGTGTGCACACTAGAACTGCCCCGTAGAGTTTTCAAGGCTGTGACCTTTCAGAAGCAAATCGCCAGGCCTGGTGGGTTCGAACCACTAGTACCCAAGCACTTAGCCATTTATGCCAAGCAGAGTGAGAGCTGTAGTTACGTGAGAAAGTATACAGTTGTCTCTTACAGGTAAAAATTGCATTCCTAGAAATTACTATGTGTGTGTACATAGGTAGATATATTTATGTGTAAACACGTTGCCATCAAGTCAGTTCTGACTCCTAGCAGCCCAATAGGACAGAGTAGAACTGCCCCATAGGGTTTCCAAGTAGCAGTTGGTGTATTCAAACCACCAGCCTTTTAGTTAGCAGCCAAGCTCCTCTTAACTACTGTACCACCAGGGCACTAAAAGATACTTATGTATTAAATGTGTAATGCAAGAAATATATAAATTTCTTGTCATAAATTCATAGACCTTTCTAAGTAGAAAAACCAAAATATCGAATACAAATGCAATTGAAACACATAAACAAGGCCTCAGTATTAGCGCTGATGCAAGTCCCTAGGGAGGAGCCCAGTGCTACAGGTGCAGGAGGTGTGAGTTGGGGAGAGTCCCTTTCCTCCTGGCAGTGAATGCTAGTGCCACCTGGGCTCCACAATACAGGAGAATGTGAATAACCAATAATTAACTGTGTATTTTTGTCCTTTACAGATGGACCCCTTGGTATCGTACCTTTTAGCATACTATTAAAATTCTTTATAGTGAGCTTAATGGGCTTATCAGTTTAAACTAGTTTCATTAAGTGGACTACCAATAGGTTGTATACTGTAAAATGGATCATAAAAATATCCTCCTTAAAAGAGTCTGTTTTTCATATTTGTTATTGGCCTACCGCATGTTTGCAAATTCCGTTTGTCCTTACGTCACATTATCGCACGTAACACTTATCCCTAGCCTTCCTACGCCAGGAGAAAGGTGAAAGTAGGTATGAAAGAATGAAGAGTGTTTATGAAAAGGCTTTCTAAACTGTAAGCAACATGACAAACATAAAGTTGCAACCATCCTGCTTTATTTGTATGGTCTGTTATCTTCACCTGGGATTCCTTTTTCAGGTCAGAGTCTCTCTCGCCATATACCACATGGCTCTCCACTATTGCGGACACAGATGCACTGCTAGCTGAGTGGGGCCAAGCTGGCGTTGTTACTGTTGACATGGGAGGCTGCGTCAGGCTTTGGGAAACTGGACTAGAACATCTGCAGCGCTCGCTCACGGAATGGAGAAACCTGATTGGACAAGAGGGGGACAGACCTCTGCAGGTACCCTTTGAGCTGACCTCATCTCTTAGGATGTGCATTCAGGTGGAAATTTCATTCCAAACGCTGCAGTTGTAAAACCTCTGGCCTGGCAACTCAAATCTAATTAATGAAATGGCTAAAATGATTTTTGGATTCCTACTAAAAAAAAAAAAAATATATATATATATAGTAATCTACCCGTCTAGACAGCGAAAAGGTTAATAATGTGCCTTTTTTTTTTTTGTCCATGCTTAAATATACAGGCTACTCACATCACAACATGTGGAAAAAAAAAAAAATCATCTTTTATTTTTTAACCTTAAACGTAAGCCAGTTTCCAGCACCGCCTCTGCGTCTGTTCTCGCTTTTACTACCAGTCTTGTCGGCATCCCTGCATGCTACCTAGGCAACAGAAACACTGACGATCTAAAGTGCAGCAGATTATTATAAGGCCAGGACTTTAGACAGAAGAGGGAAGCAGAATTAACGCATCTAACGTGGTGGTTGTTAGGTGCCATCGAGTTGACTTTAGGGACTTTGTAGGGTTTTCTAGACTGTACTCTTACAGCAGCAGATCACCAGGTCTTTCTCCTGCAGAACTACTGGGTGGGTTCGAACCACCCTTTCACTTAGCAGCTGAGCACTTAACCATTGCACCACCAGGGCTCCTATGCATCTAGTAGAGATGTGTTTTTACTAACTCTGTTATTTCCAGATAATGCACATTTAGCAAATCACAATACGTAGAACCAACCATATACTCAAGAAAAAAAAAGATTGCTGTCGACTCAGTTCTGACTCGAGTGACCCTATAGAACAGAGTAGAACTGCCCCATAGGGCTTCCAAGGAGCAGCTGGTGGATTCGAACTCTGACTTTTTGGTTAGCAGCTGAACACTTAACCACTGCTCCACCAGGGCTCCCCAACCATATACTAGAAATAAATATGGGAACAGAGCCACCAAAATGAAAGGAAACCAACCACTCCAGAAATGATCCAGTCATCACCTAATCTAGTTGCTGCCTGGGAGTAATCTGAAGAATGAGGAAGGCTGTGTACCCATCTGTACTAAAGCATATAAGGAAAGGATTTATTTGCGATTTATTTACGTGAATCTTTAGAACAAAACTTCTCCATTGACATTTCATTTCTATCCAGCCAGCGGTTGCTCCACAAAGAGCCGATAAGCAAGATAAGAAATGTCTAGGAACTTTTCCATTGATCCCTGATTAATAATTACTATTTCGTGTGATTAATTTTGTGATTTTCCTTAAAGGAGAAATAAATGTATTTATGAATGATACATATTTATCTTAGATTCTCACAAGTTTATAGGAACATTTTGTAAATTGCAAACCAAAGTAGGCAAGCAACTTCAAATCCTTTTGGAAGGATATGAATATGTTAATATAATTAAGACAAAACAAATACATTGAAATAAACATGTCAGTAAGTACAATGGATCTATCACACCAACAGACTGAAGGTGAGTCACCAAGCATAACACATAGAAAATGAATTAATTATGTTTCTGTTTCTTTTTTTACTGTAAACATTAGTTTCTTCTCTCTTTGAATTACCCTTCTTATGCTTAATAGTAAATACTATTGTGTTTGAATTGCCTACATTTTATTTGGATTTCTCATGTGTTGTAGAGATCAGAGGTCATGGTATTCACATACCAAAGCCTATGACAAGGATGTGTGGTCTACATTAAGTTTATCTTTCACAACGGAATTTTCAAAAGGATGTTGATTCATGATTTTGTTAACCATTCTTGACTGCTGCAAAAATTAACCCGTATTTGTGTTTTAACCCTGTGGTTATTCTCTTCTCCATGGCCTTCCTGACCGTATTGTACACGTTTGTCATCCCAGCTCCTGACATAATGGTTGGTGCACAATACCAAAAAAAAAAACCCAAACCCGTTGCCATCAAGCCTATTCCAACTCATAATGACCCCATAGGACAGGGTAGAACTGCCCCATGGGGTTTCCAAGGAGCTGCTGGTAGCTTCGGACTTTTGACCTTTTGGTTAGCATTCAAGCTCTTAACCACTGTACCACCAGGGCTCCATTAGACAGTTTGTTTACACTCACACCCAGACGTATTAAACTACATTGGGAATTGAAGCTATCTGATAACAAATGGAATTCTTTTAAGTGATGACAAGTCATCCATTTGTTTTCATGTAACTGAGTATTTACTGAATGAATCAAAGTTATTTAAGCAATAAAACCAAAAACGCATTGCTGTCAAGTTGATTCCTACTCATAGCGACCCTATAGGACAGGGTAGAACTGCCCCATGGGTTTTCCAAGGCTGTAATGAATCTTTAGGGAAGCCGACTGCCACATCTATCTCCCGAAGAGCAGCTGGTGGGTTGGAACTGCGACCTTTTGGTTAGCAGCCATAGCGCTTAAGCACTGTACCACCAGAGCTCCGTTTAAGCAATAAAATCACATAATTCAGAATTGAATGATAGTTCCATTTGGAAAATGAGAATAGATGTTATCTAACATTTTACTTGTATCTTCAAGATTCCTTGACTATTTTGGTTGACACTGAAAGTGTGTACGTATACACGTACTCGAACTGAGGAATGAATTGTGAACGTCTTTACGTTTAAACAGAATTAATTGTCCAAATAGTCTGCCACTGTTTTAACTTTTTGTCATATCTTTCCTCTTCATTCCCACAGTTTGCTAAATGAGAAAGCACATTTAATTGCCCTTATTAGATTAGTTGGTGTTATTGTTTACAAGGGGTTTGGACAACCAAACCTAAATAGAAATTATTCCAGGGAAAATAGTAGTAACAAGCAAAAATTTATTGTTTGCAATTCTCTTCCTGTTTGCTCCCTCAAGCTATTCCTCATTCACGGACTCTTTATTCGACATAGATCTGCTCATCATTGTGGAGCTTGGAAAATGCCTTCATGGAAGTATTGAGAAGAGAATAGGTTCTGTACCTATCTTTTACTGGCCAACAGCAGCTCCCCTTTTCACTGGCAGAGTAACCTGATCGCTCTCTAGTGGCCGAAAGGGCTTACTACATCGTTGAAATTAAAAGGCAGTTTGAGTTGAGTTTGAAGGTTTACACACTCCTGTCTGGTGTCGTTCCTTTTGGTTATGAGATGTTTCTTTAGGTCAGTGAAGTGAAGACCCATCAGACAGCCCACCACACCTTCAGCCGCATACTGACCCCCATCTTTTCTTGATTCCATTGCATGGTAGCAAAAGAACAGTTTATATTTAGATAAGTAATATGAGTTACATGCTTTATGACACTATTTTATGTCTTTGCTACACTTCAGCCTTCTGCAGTTATTAGCTTTGAAGCTGCTGTCGATTTGAATTTTTGTTTTTGTTTAATTAATTCATTGGTATTTTGCTTTAATGAGTACAGCTTGCAAGAGAGTATTGAACTCTGCATGTAAAATAATGTTCATTAATCTTGCTTTGCTAGGATTGTGGTTTTCCCATAGTAAACAACTACAACAACAAGATCAAAGTTTTACTGTAGCTGTAGTTCTAAGAGTTCATTGTTAAGAATCCCCATTTATTACTTTTAGACTCCAAATTTTCAGAATCATGGTTTAATTATAAGCCAAACTTCTAATGATTATGATTCATGGTATTCTCCATACAAAGTATTTTTTATATCTTGATTCAGTTACATTTGAATTCCTTCCAGGAGGGCTGTTAAGACTACACCGCAGTTTTCCTCCTCAGAAATCTTTTCTAAAAAGCTTCTGGTGACCATTCTTACGGGAGCAAAAAGGCTAAAGGGTTATAACTTTCAAATGTTGTCTTCTAATTACAGTAGACCAATCAGGAGGTAGATCCCAGATGTATCACTGGTAGAATCTTTTTGAGGTCTTTGAATAGTACTTCCTTAACTATATTCTTTAAAAATGGTTAGAATCTTCCGAAACACAGTGTAGGACTGGAACTTGTTCATCCTTGTAGCTGACAGTGCCCAGTACACAGTAGGCACACAATAAATATTTGAAAACCCAAGGGATACAGGCGAAGAAAGAAATACATGGAAAAGTAATTAACTTGTTCATCCTTGTAGCTGACAGTGCCCAGTACACAGTAGGCACACAATAAATATTTGAAAACCCAAGGGATACAGGCGAAGAAAGGAATACATGGAAAAGTAATTAATTTATATTAAGCACCATTAATTCATTCCACTTTTAAAGAAAACATTCAGTGAGTCATTGTTATAGAACCCAACCAACCCACACCTGTTGCCATCAAGTTGATTCCAACTCATAGCAACCCTATAGGATAGAGTAGAACTGCCCCATAGGGTTTCTGAAGAGCACCTGGTGGATTCGAACTGCCAGCCTTTTGGTTAGCAACTGAGCTCTTAACTACTGTGTTATAAAAGAGTCTTTTTAAATCCACATTTTGTAGAAGGACTGTAATATGTACATATGTCTTTGGGGTTCTCTCTTGGCTCAGAAAGGCAATGCCGTTTTTGAACTTTGATAATTTCTACCATATCTCTTAGCAATATGTCAGTAGAGCTGACTTCCAACAAGATAATCTAGCTGTTTGCTCATGATTTTTTCATCATTTATTCCTGCTAGAGAAATTCCAACCATAGAAATTCATTTAGAATCTTTAAGGTTTTCAGGAATACCTAATGCAAAGGCAAGACCTGATAGATTGGCCTTGAAGGGAGGGGCTAGGGAACCTGTTTGCAATGTTTTCCAATACCCGTGGTGTAAATACTCCCTCCATGGCTATGTTCAAGCTACCAAAAGTTAATAGCCTACTCACCAAACTGCTCAATAGTTAGCTCTCACATGTGGTACAGTCTGGCTCCAGCATACCACTGGTTTAGCCTATATCAACTAACTCCTCAGGGAAAGTTATGACAGTTACTCAGGAGCAAGGCCTATCAGAAATAGGGCAACGGAAATGTGGATAGGGAGAGAGAGGGGTAGAAGGAAAGGGATACTGAGAACATAGAGAAGAAGGTGTCAGGTCATCTCTGGGAAATGTTGGAGCCTGCAGGTGTCCCCACGACAGATGGGTAGTACTCTTCTTGCACCAGGAAAATGGTTGGAGCAAAGAAATAGAAGTCTGCACTCAAGTAGGTTAACACTGGTGAGTTCATGTGTAGGCGCCTTGTTTTTTAAAAAACATTGTATTTCAGAGGGAAATTGTCAGCTAGTTTTTCTATTCCTCCCATTGAATCACACTTTATCAGTGATTGCTGAGTACAACTAAAGTAAGATCAGCAGCCACAAGCCTCGGACAAGCAGATCAACAAGTTAGGGAGGCTGTAAGTTTTTGTTAAACTTTTGTGCATATCCAACAAGACTGAGAGCCCTATACATTCCCAAAATGATGAGAATGATAGAATTTTCGACTAATATTAGAAGGAGAAATATCATTTTGGTTCCACACTTTAGGAAAAGCCTTAACTTGAGGGAAGTGGTTTTCCTAATAATTAGCAGGAATATTTCAAACTCCTTTCTCTCATGACAGGCTTTAAAATCATTATTTTACATGGTACTATAGCCCCAGTGCATATTATTTAGCAGTGTCATCAGCAAGTAAAGAGGCAATCTTAGTTATGTTTTTTTAAAAGTGTAAGGTAAGCAAGTATCACTTATATAAACTGGGATGTCAAATGCAATGAATCTGTTGACAGTCAGTAGCTCTAGAATATTTTTGGTTCTGAGCTCATTGTGTATATAATTATATATAATCAATACATCACAGTGACTGTAACCATAAATCCTTTTTGTTGTTATATTTATAGATAAAATGATAATTTTAGTCATAAGATACAGCTTATTATTTACAAGCCTAAAATTTGGAGTGGTCAAACCTGAGTTCAAATCCTGTTCCATCTTGTATATGATCTTTGGCAAATTATTCACTCTAAGCTGCAGTCGGCTCGACAGCAACAGGTTTGGTTTTGGGTTTGCCTTACAAAGTTGTTGCAAGAATGAAATGCATTCGTGTAGGTCAATCACTTAGCACAAGGCCTGGCACAAAGTAAGTACTCAGTAAAGAGATAAAAATTAGAAACGTAGAATTTAAATAATATCGCGTTACAGGATTCTTCAATGCTTATATGGCAACGAGGCTAAATTAAGCTGAAACAGTGTTATCCAGACACCTAGTAGTAAATCATGACCCAGTAAACCAAAACCAAAGCCATTGCTGTCGAGTCGATTCGGACTCATAGCGACCCTATAGGACAGAGTAGAACTGCCCCATAGGGTTTCCAAGGCTGTAAATCTTTACAGAAGTAGACTGCCACCCCTTTCTCCCCTGGAGCAGCTGGTGGGTTTGAACCGCCGACCTTTTGGTTAGCAGCTGAGCACTTTAACCACTGTACCACAAGGGCTCCCAGTCATGATTCAGTGAATTGCATAATTCATCATCTATCCTAGTGTTAAAATGTGGGCTTTGTTTATAATCCTGTTTGGAAAAAGTTTTCTCAGGTCCAAAGAAGGAATTGAAGAAATGGCCTCTGCCTGAACTTGTCAGCTTGAAGAAAAGCAGGATATCAGTGATGGGACAATTGTCAGCAGAGGATTAAAGTGTTCAGCCTTATTCCAAAGACAAATCTGAACAGGCCCCAAAACACAGCAAAATACACATCATCATTTAGGCTGAGCCCCGAGAGCAGTAACTAGCAAGCTAAATTTGGAGCTGTCTTTCGTAGCTTTTCTGTTTGCAGTGTCCTTCTAAAAATGTCTCTCTTTTTATTTTCTATTTTCTTACAAGGCCAGACCTTAGTTGCCCAGGCGGCATTATCAACTTCTGCTATTTAATCAGGGGTCCTGGGTGTCCAGAAGCTCTCCTGCTCCAAAATCTGAAAATGCCAATAGAGTTAAAAAAAAAAAAAAAAAAAAAAAACCTTTTTCCTGGTATAACCCCATCAGATCATGTTAGTTCCTGGGGACGTCAGTGTTTCCAGGGTGCCAGGTTATATCACACAGCTTGGTGGCAAGCCGTAATAATTCTTCAGTTGTCCTTTACTGTTAATGATAGAAAACAGAGCTCTCAAACAGTGATTCTTATAAACCAGGTGCTGTTGAGTCGTTTCTAACGCGTGGGGACCCCATGTGTGTCAGGGTAGACCTGCACCCCACAGGGTTTTCAGTGGCTGATTTTTCACCAGGCCTTTCTTCTGAGGCACCTCTGGGTGGACTTGAAACTCCAACCCTTTGCACCACCCAGTGATTCTTGTCATTTCATAAAACCCTGACACTCTGTCCTTTGATACATAAATAAAATACGCAAAAAACATGGCAAAATTTCCATGCTGTTCAAGTGAGCAAGGCAGTAGGTTCTTAACTTTATTTCCAAAAGTGTGAGCTTGCTGAGAGGAAAGGGGTAACAGCAAGCACCATTGGGGTGGGGGTGACTGGGTGACTAGAAGAGAGAGCTGATTAGCTATGCCTTCCTAGCCACTAAATAGCTGTTCGCCTATGTGGTTCTGATCTCATAAATCTTTCCTTCCCCAGCACTAACGAATGCTTAACCCTGGGAGTCCTCAGTCCCTGTTTAAGAAGCGTAGCATTGAAAGACAGCACCCACACATGATACTGCTCTTCCTGGTGGGTCTGGTGTAGTTACTGTGGAATGTTTAGAGGAAAACCGATGCCTCTCAGATTTAAGGATGGCAGTCATTACATAGTTCCAGCCTCCGTGGAAACACAGTGTGATTGTGGGAAGGCAAGATCCTAATCTTCCTATCTCAGTACCATTTTGTAAAAATGTTTGTGATGACGCAAAGGGACATCAAAAATGCAGAGGTCAAGTTGGCACCGAGAAAAGTAGAGAAAGCCTGTCATTCCTTGTTAGACAAGTTATGTGAGCTCTGTGGTCATTTCATATGCCAGGATCTTGCTTAACGTTCAGAACTGTGTTCGTTCACTGTTTTCCCAGATCTCTGTGAGACATTTAAAAGTTTCTGATGAGCTATTTTATGAAAGCATTTCCAGAAGTCACAATTTGAACATGTTTTTGAATTCTAACAGAAAGCTTTTTTTTTTTTTTGTAGTTACTTTCTCCTTTTAAGTATTCCTTTATCTATGTTGAGGTCTGTCATGGACTGAATTGTGTCCCCCCAAAAATATGCATCAACTTCGTTATGCCAGGATTCCCAGTGTTCTGTGCTTGTCCTCCATTTTATGATTGTAATTTTATGTTAAAGAGGATTAGGGTGGGATCATAACACCACTTTTATCCAGGTCACATCCCTGATCCAGAGTAAAGGGAGTTTCCCTGGAATGTGGCCTGCACCACAAAAGGAAAGGGAAGGAAGCAAAGAATGGGGACCTCATACCACCAAGAAAGAATTATCGGGAGCATAGCACATCTTTTCAACCTGAGGTTCCTGCGCCGAGATGCTCCCAGACCAAGACAAGACTGATGGCAAGGTCCTTCCTCCAGAGCCGACAGAGAGAGAAAGCCTCCCTCTGGAGCTGGTGCCCTGAATTCAGACTTCTAGCCTCTTAAACTGTGAGAGAATAAACTTCTCTTTGTTAAAGCCATCCACTTGTGGTAGATGACTAAGACAAGGTCAGAACTCTCTTACTAGTTAAAAAAAAAAAAAATTACTAGTAGCAGCAGTTAAACCTTGCATAGAAAAACCAGGAAGATCTTCTGTTTGAGAAGACCTGGAGGCACAGACCCTGGAGGGAGGTGAAGGAGAAGACCAACACCCAGCAAGTAATTCAGTCATGAATGTGCTTTTAACTAATATTATTCTAATATCAGTTTAAAAAGAAGGAAAAATAACCATGACCGTAGTAGTAATAATAGCTAATAGTCACACATAATCATGTACCAGCACTGTTCTAAGCGTTTTCTATATTTAAACGCATCTCGTCATCCCAACAGCCCTTTGAGGTGAGTACTGTTATTACACCAGTTACAGATGAGGACACTGAGGCACAGAGAGGTTAAGGAACTTTCTTCATGATTAAGCGATATGTTTTTTAAATGTACCTGACCTTACTCACCAACATAGCCATCTTCTGACATGCTTCAGTCCTCGTAGGTAGGAGAAGAACCTGCCGTTTTGTGCCCTGTTGATACAAGGACATGCTAGGTGACATTGTTACCAGTTAGTTTTCTAGGGATTTTTCAAACCTTGCTCCTATTCAGTGATCTCTACCCTCAATTTAAGAAAGTGCTAATTTAAAAATTATACTAAAGTTTGTTTTTTTCTTTTTTTTACCCATATAGGTGTAATTAAATTTTAATGAAAGTTTATTACAAATGGTTGAAGAAACAGAAGGCCTGAAAGGGGCTAAAATGATTTTCTAGCATTGATTTCATCTGAACCTCAGTAGGACTTGCTGGTAGGAAGACAGGGTATGAAAAGGGGTCCTCCCCGACGTAATTACCACTCACTTTCCAGGCAAAGCATAGCCAGTATTCCCTCCACAATCTATCCCCCAATAGCTGAGCCATCGAAAAGTTCTTAGCTTCCATCAAAAAGCTGCTAAAAGCTTTGGATCCCAGAGAGAAAGCTGCACTATTTCTGGAATGGAAGTGCAAAGCCCTGGAGCCACAGGGCAGAGCAGAAGTCTGGCTGGGCCACAAAAGCCAGGGGAGCTTGCCTGGCTGGGGCGTGTCCCGGAGGAAGCTGGCATTTCATTCCCTCAAAAGTTGCTTTTCTTTTCCAAACTGCTCTTTTCCAGGATTTCATTTTAACTAGTCAAATATCAGTCTCTTCTTTCCATGTTTTTGTACCCAGGAAATAACCCGTCACTTCTTTGTAAGTGGAATTTTATGTAAGTGACATTTTTTAAATGAATCAGTTTACCAGTGTGATTGGTTGCATATGAAAGGTCCCTCGGTGACACAAGCAGTTTGCACTCATCTACTAACATAAGGATTTGCCCACCCATCCAGCAGTGCCACAGAAGGAAGGCCTGGTGATCTGCTTCCATAAAGATTACAGGCAAGAAAGCCTATGGAGCGGTTCTACTCTGTAACACAAGGAGTCACCCTGAGTTGGAATCGATTCAACAGCAACAGGTTTGGGTTTTGGTTTGGTTGTATATGAATAAAGTTAAAACTTTTAAATACAAGCTCAGTGAGACGTCTATACTAATGAACGACCTCCCAGTAGCCCCAATGTTCAGGCCACAATCAGTGCCTGTAGATTCAAGTATAATTACTTATTGGTCATCATAAATACTTTTTTGGTGGGAAAGTTTATGTCATTTTGTTATATGTACAATCTAATGACTATTTCGTTGAATCGCAACTCCTTGAACATCCTGTGGGTTTCCCCCAATACTTCTTGTTTGTTTTCATATAACAGCAGTGCTTATACTCTAGACCTGGCTTCAGGAAGGTCAGTGAACCATAACTTCCTAAGGAGATGATGGCAATCCAAGATGTAGAATTTTTTTGTGGCATTGGCAGGTTGTCATCTATTGAATCACAGAAGTTATGACAACAATAGCTATTTCAACCCCTTGAGAGTCAGCCAGCAAGTCTTGTGGAGGACTAACTTGGACCTTCTGGCATAGGCCTGTGAGGGATACTGAAATATGAAACACGGGTTTTACCCTTAGGGACCCTTTGCCATCAAGATGATCCCAACTCATGGTTACCCCGTGTGTGAGAGTAGAGCTGCTTTATAGGGTTTTCGTGGCTGTAATCCTTATGGAAGCGTATCTCCAGGCCTTTCTTCTGTGGTGCCATTGGATAGGTTTGAACTGCCAACCTTTCAATTAGTAGCCAAGGGCAAACTGTTTGCACTCAGGGAGCGTATACTGTATTACCACTTGCTGTCAAGTCCACTGCGACTCATGGCAACCCCATGCGTGTCAAAGTAGCACTGTGATATATTATTGAAGCAATAGGCTAATAATCAGGGAACAGCAGCAAGTGGTACAAAATGTATAATTCAGAGTTAAATTGGGCAGTTTGGGCCTTGTGATGTAGTGGTTCAGAGGAGAGGTATCTGTGCAGATGAAATTCATAAGGGAGGTCGACGGGGCTTGGGTTGCGCCTTTTAAATGGATGCGTTTAGATTGTTCAGAAGGAGGGGGAAGTGCATCCCACGCATAGATGTAGGCACGAACCTGGCGTGTTTTCTTAATAAGAGGAGGAATCATGCGGTATCCTTGGATCTCCACAAATCCCAGAGACCAGGGTGCAGATACCAGAGGAGCAATGAGCAGACATCACAGCCAATTTGAAATTCAAGTACAGAGCCCAGAGAGCAAACGCAGGCTACACCAACTGGTCCAAGGAGATCATCAAAGTGTTCACCAGAGCAGAGGCCGAGTAAAAGCTGGGTCTGGTGTGTAAAATGGTGTTTACTAGGAGCATTGAAGGTGACAGAAATTCAGCTCAAACTAACTTAAGCTACAAAAGAGAATTGACTGGCTTTCATGGCCAAGAAGTCTCAGGGCTTTAGACACAGCTCAAACCAAGGGCCCAACACATGTCACGTTCCCAGTCTCTTTCCTTCTTCTGGCTCTGCTTTTCTTTGGGGTGGCTTCATTCTCACACAGGCCTTCTCCACTTGGTGGCAACACATGATCCTCATAGCTGGCAGCCCCAGCAAAAGCGACAAGTCTCTCTCCCGGTAATGTCAGCACCGATTCTCAGAGTGTTCTGATAGGTCTGCGAGAGTCACGCGCCCATCCCTGAGCCAATCACTGTGACCGAGAGGATGGTATACTCTTAATTGGTCACACCTAGGCCAAGTCTGTCCTAGAGTTAGGGGAGAGAGGAGACTGCATTGATCTCACCTGAAACAAAATTAGGGCTAGGGGAGATCCAATGATTTAATGAATAAACCATGTGATGTTTTTTTGGGTGTTTTGGGGTAGTTTCGACAGCTAGAGCCAGCCCTTCCAAGTGACCCCCAATGACCTTTCTTCTTGGTTAGGATGCCCTAGAGGCCAGGACTGTTGCCAGATTTGTTTTACACTCAGCACAGCTGTCATGAAACGCACGCTTACCAAATGCAATATGGTGATAATTAGGCCAGTGGTGAGATACAGTATCCATTAATTTTACCTTCCACTTAATTTCTACAGTGAATACCAAAGAAATACATACTTGGTTTTCTAAGTACGTTTAGAGCAGAAATAAATACTTGAGTTCAGTCTTCTTATGAGACTTCTAGTTGTCCCATCCTAAAATTTGTCAGATCTTCCTTAACAGTGTTATGATGACATTCATTGGTTTTTTATTCCCCCCAAAGAAAAACTTACTAATATTAACCCATGGCTATTGAGTTGATTCTGACTCCTGGTGATCCTGTAGGACAGAATAGGACTGCCCTGTAGAGTTTCCAAGGCTGTAATCTTTACAGAAACAGACTGCCACATGTTTCTCAGACAGAGCAGCTGGTGGGTTCAAACCACCAACATTTTGGTTAGCAGCCGAGTGCTTTAACCACTGTGCCACCAGGGTTCCTTACTAATATTGGATAATTTTAATTTTTTTTCTTTTAGATATTTCAGTTTTAAGAGGTGAATACAAAGTTATTAAAGGACCCATGTTTCACATTGCTGGCGTGGGTTGACTAATCCTTTCCTTAAAGAACAATGACGTCTACAGAACTATCAAAGAAGAAATGAAACTTGAATGGGTTTTGTGCTAGCCAAAGGGGAGACTGCTGCATTTGATTGTGAGTCACTGTTACCTCAACTGCTGTGTCTCACTATTTACATCTAAGTCATTGCCCAGAAAGAAAAAAAAACTGACAGTATCAGAAACAGGTTCATGTGCTAAACATAGAACTCCCCACAATGTAATATGTCAGCACCATTTCACAGCAATAAATAGTAGCTAAAAAAAAAAAAAAAAATTTTTTTTTTTTTTATTATTGTGGCTATTAAGACTATGGCTGTCTTATCCTTTTACAGAGCCCTGGTAGTATAGCGGTTAAGCACTCAACTGCCAACCAGAAATTCGGCAGTTTGAACCCACCAGCCACTCTGAGGGAGAAAGATGTGACAGTCTGCTTCCGTAAAGATTTATGGCCTTGGAAACCGTATTAGGCAGCTCTACTCTGTCCTATAGGGTTGCTGTTATGGATTGAATTGTGTCCCCCAAAAATGTGTGTCGACTTAGCTAGGCCATGATTCCCAGTATTATTTGATTGTCCACCATTTTGTCATCTGATGTGATTTTCTTATTATTGTAAATCCTACCTCTATGATGTTAATGAAGTAGGATTAGCAGCAGTTATGTTAATGAGGCAGGACTCAATCAACAAGATTAGGTTGTGTTTTAAGTCAATCTCTTTTGAGATATAAAAGAGAGAAGTCAACAGAGAGACAGGGGAGCCTCTTACCACCAAGAAACAAGAGCTAGGAGAATAGTGTGTCCTTTGGGCCCAGGGTCTCTGCACTGAGAAGCTCCCCAGCTGGGGAAGATTGATGGCAAGGACCTTCACCCAGAGCCCACAGAGAGAGAAAGCCTTTCCCTGAAGCTGGCACCCTGAATTCAGATTTATAGCCTCCTAGACTGTGAGAGAATAAATTTCTGTTTGTTAAAGGCATCCACTTGTGGTGTTTCTGTTATAGCAGCCTGGATAACCAAGATAGTTGCTATGACTCAGAATGGACTCCATGGCAGTGGGTTTGATTTTTTTTTTTTTTTGGTTAATCTTTAGGAGAGCAGATCACCAGGTCTTTTATCCTTCGGAGCTCCTGGTAGGTTCAGACCTTTTGGTTAGCAGCTGAACACTTTAACCATTGTGCTGCCAGGGCTTCTTCTGTCCTCTGTAAAAACCCAACCAAACCGGTTGTCATCGAATCAGTTCCAACTCATAGCAACCCTGTAGCAACCCTTCCTCTATAGCCCGTAATTATTTACCATTTTAAAAATTAGCTGCACATCTGTCTTTTGCCTCTGGTTTGACTAATATCTAGATAAAACAAGAACAGACTTCAAGGTTTCTAATATAACTTTTCTTCTCACCCAAGTATAGCTCAAGAAATATTTAGATAGGTAGATTGTGTGTGTGTGTGTGTGTGCGCGCGCGCGCGCGCATGCGTGCATGCTTGCATGCGCGTGCGTGCGTGTGCGCATGTGTGTATTCTACTGCAGCTTTAGAAAGGTATGTGATAAAACTCCCTTTTACAGCATAGGTCTTGATTCTTCAGCTTCACAGTTGTTCACTGTATCTTTTATCTCCTCAACTTTGGTGAGTCTAAAAGAAGCGTATATTCACCAAAGACAGCTGCTGATAAAAAAAAGAAAATAAGCCAAAAAGAAAAAAAGCATTCCCTCATCAGAGCCTTAAATCCAAGCTCTACTTATAATTTCTGTCCTTATGTCTAGACAAATAATTTAATCATTTTTTCTTTGCCAAATCTAATTACATTTTTTAAAACATTTATGTTTATGTATTTTTGTCCTGACCCACTTGATAATAAGTTGTAGACATGGTGCCCCCCTACTTCTAAACACTTCAGTGAGTACTCTTTAAAACAGGAGCACCCTCCTCCATAACCACGGTATAGAGTTCAAAATCAGGAAGTTAACTTTGAGACAGCATTAATGTCTAATCCACAGACCTTATTCAAACTTCACAAGCCCCAGTAACATCCTTCAGAGCAAAAGGAAGCAATCTATGATCACGTGTTACATTTAGTTATCATGCCTTTTTGGTTTCCTTTAGTCTAGACTGCTTCTTCACTCTTTCCTTGTCATTCTTGATCTTGACATTTTTGAAGAGTGTAGGGCATTTATTTTGGAGAACGTCCCATAATTTGGGTTTGTCCGATGTTTTCTCATTTTAGATTCAGTTTTTCATCTTTGGCAGGAATATCACAGAAACGAGACTGGGTTCTTCTCACTGTATCCTATTAGGTGACACACGATGTCCAATTGTCTCGTTACTGGTGATGTTAACTTTGAACATTTGATTAAGGTGTTGTCTGCTGTATTTCTGCAAAGCTGCTGTTTTTTCCCTTTTTAATTAATGCATGTGTTTAGTGGGAATATATTTCAAGACTATGTAAAATCCTGTTTTTCATCAAACTTTTGTCCATGAGTTTTATCATCCATTGATGATTCTCACTTGAATCAATTATCACTACTATGGCTGCCAAGTGGTGATTTTCTAATTACATCATTCCCCCTGCATTTATTGGTTGGCATTCTGCTGTAAGGAAGTGCCCTCCTTCTCCCTTTGTTTTTGTTAGTTTGGTCCCATGGATTTCTGTCTTATTTAATGGGTTGTAGTCCATTCTTGGTGTTCTTATTTATGTTGATGCTCAGATCGTTCCAGATTTGGCCGCCGGGAGCCTCTTCAAGCCAGTTCCCTTGACGTGCCACGTCATTTTTTAGCACTTCCTTATTTTGTGCCACAAAAAGTAAATCCAAGTACTTTGTCATTGAGTTTCTGTACCGATATAAATATTGTTTCTGTGGGCAGTTTGTTGTGTTAGCTGCTGTTGAGTCAACTCTGACTCATTGCGACTTTATGCACAACAGAATGCAGTGTTGCTCTGTGTAGAACAGAATGCGATGTTGCTCTGTGTAGAACAGAATGCGATGTTGCTCTGTGTAGAATAGAATGAAATGTTGCTTGTCCTGTGTCATCCTCATGATTGCTGGCATGTTTGAGCCCATCGTTGCGGCCCTCGTGTCAATCCATCTCACCCAGGGTTTCCTTCACCCTCGCTGGCCCTCTCCTTCACCACTAATTGATCTTTCCTGATGACATGCCCAAAACAAGAGAGTCAGACTATGTTCTGTTGTGATCCATAATGTCATCATTGGCTAATTTTCAGAAGTAGATGAGCAGGCTTTTCTTCCTAGTCTGTCTTAGTCCGGAAGCTCCACTGAAACCTGTCCACCATGGGTGACCCTAGCTGGTATTTGAAATACTGGTGTCCTAGCTTCCAGCATTACAGCAACACGCAAGCCATCACAGTACAACAAACTGACAGGTGGGTGGTGGAGTTTACCACCGCCTATTGATTAAGGTCAATCTGTTAATACTGAAGAAGCATTCCAACCAACTTCCATTCAACCATCCCAAAAAAACCTGTTGACGTCAGGTCAATTCCAACTCATAGCAATCCTATAGAACAGGGTAGAACTGCTTCATAGAGTTTCCAGGGAATGTCTGGTGGATTTGAACTGCTGACCTTTTGGTTAGCAGCCATAGCACTTAACCACTAGGCGAGCAGGGTCCATTTAACCAGCTCACCAAATTAACCTGCCCTTTTGAATGAATGGCCAGAGTACCATGAACATGTGCGTTTCATCAGCTTCTCTCTAATAGGCCCTCATACTTCTGCTCCCACCAGTTATGTGCTTACCAAGTGTATGTTTGATAGGAGACTTTTCAGAGCAACTTCCATGGTAACCACTCCGGCTCCCACCCCCAACACATACCAGTTGCACTCAGAGATCCCCAGGAGGTTCTATCATTCATAATCATGCATGTTGGAGAAAAATCCACAAAGATCTAAGATACCATAGCACCACATGTGCTGAATATGTTCCCTCATTGTAACAGGTGGTTGTATAGTGAACAAGGCCTAAGAAAAGCATCCCTTATGGTGGATCAGTCTCATTAAAGATTTGGTCAGAGATAGACAAATAATTTTTCCTTGTGCCATTGATCAGGGCTTAATATAATTATAGTGGCTTTTTATTATTTTGTTATTTGACACTTATCTACCCACCTTGTTATATTTAATCATTAAATAGCTCCAGATTTTTCTTGTTCATGTGATTTTCTACTGACCACAGGGGGGTGTCAGTGAGCTTAGAACAGGGGTATTTCAGATAAGTATCAGAACGTCAACAACTAATAATTATCTGCTGTCATTTCACTGTATTTGGAAGTTATTAAAAAGCATCATTAGGTTAGCCAGAGGACTTGAGTTAATGTTCTTTCCATTAGAAGATCTTTTGACCATCAAATGAAAAGTTTTCATGAAAAGAAGTCAGAACTTTTAGGGAAGTAGGATGGCACAGAGATATTTCCTTAAAACAAGAATTAAGAGATCCAGATTCTCTTCCTGGTTCCACCCCTGATGTATGGCTTTGGGTAGTCGCTTCACCTCTGCGGGCCTCAGTTTCTTTATCAGTAAAACGAGATAGATTTTAAGCTGATCCTTCAGACCCTTCCACAGAGCGTAACAATGAAGACAGCAGTTAAAGGACATACATCAAAGAACTTTTCCATCTTAGTGACTCTTTTTTTATTGAATGCTTACTGTGTGCTGGCTGCTCTCCATACATCTCTCATATAACCATTACAACAACTATTTCAGGTGTAAGTATTACTGTTGCAGTCTTGAGGTCGGGCTTAAGTAGTTTGCCCAAGGTCAATCTGATAATAATGAACAAAGCTGAAATGCCAGACCAGGTCTCTAATTTAGAAGCCATGGCTTCCTTTGGGCCAAAAGGCTAGTTTTAATGGAGGTTGTGCCCTTAAAGAAGAAAACATAATTCTCTGCTCAGTAGAGTTTAAGCCAAATGCTTATTCGTGCCAGGTAGGTAATGTGGATGGGGGAACCAGTCCAGGGAGACTAAGGTGAACAGGAAGTCATGAACCACCTAAGAGGGCAGTCTCTAAATAGCTGTTACCATGTGGACATGTGGGCCCAATTTGGCCTTTTCCTCCCAATTTTAAGAGAAGGCCAAAATCTCAATTTTTAGATGAAATCTCGTGAGATTTTAGCAACACATTCAGATCAGAATTTCGCAGGGCAGGGGGCAGGGGGTGTGGTAAAACGTTCTAGGTCCCACCAGTTTCTTTGTCATCTCTCCAAGGGGGTGACAGGGTCAAGGGACGCAGCTCCACTCTCCCCCCTGTTTCTTCGGGTTACTTGGCTATGTTGGCACGTTCTCTTACTCTCTTCGTAAAACTCTTTCAGGTTCTCCTAAAGGGGTCAGCAAATTATACCACATTTTATTTGGTACGACTCCTAAAAAGCCAATTTAGAAATGGTTTTTACATTTTTTAAATGATTGGGGAAGAAAATCAAAAGAACGATATTTCATGACATGAAAATTATATGAAATTCGAATTTCAGTGTCCATAAATACTTATTGGAACACAGCCACTGTCATTCATGTATGTACTGTCCGTAGCTGCTTTTGCGCTACAAAGGAGTTGAACAATTACAACAGAGACCAGATGGCCCACAAAGCCTAAAATACTTGCTATCTAGCTCTTTACAGAAAAAGTTTGCCAAAACCTGGTTTAGAATACAAATGCCACGAAGTTAGGCAGGCTACCTCTGCTTTCTGCCCTGTGACATACCTACCCTGAGACAATAAAAAATGAAATCTGCATAAATCAGAGGGAAAGAAAGGGGGAATATAAAAGGAGAAAAATAAATATAAATATTTCACAATATTACCCAGGCACAAAGAGAGAAAAATTGTTTCTTCTCCCTAAGTTATGTGCATGTTTGCTAACAAAAAGCCATAGTACGTCAAATGTATATATACTTGTATGCTGTTTAAGTCACAATTATACAATATAAAAACTAAACCCTTTTCGCTCAAATCAATTCTGATTCATGGTCACCCCATGTGCTGCAGAGTAGAAATGTTCCATAGGGTTTTCTTGGCTGTAATTTTTTTTACAGAAGCAGGTTGCCAGGCCTTTCTTCTGCAGCACCGCCGAGTGGGTTTGAACCACCAACCTTTAGGCTAGTAATTGAGCACAACTACTTTATGAGTGGTTGTAGGAAGAAGGAAGCTAGAACACGCTCCATCATACTCTTAAATCTGGACTTTTGTGTCCCATGCCTTCCTTCCTGTTGCCCTCTGCCTGGAATACCTGCCACCGACTTAGTGCTCATCGTTCAAAGCTGAGTGCAGAGGTCTCTCTGAGTCCCCAGAAGAACTCATCCTTTGCTCCCTGGCAGTGCACTGCCCTAGTCAAAAACAAGCTTCCCAAGAGGAAAATTTCTGTCCCATTTAGGCTGGTCCCTCAGCATCTACCTGAGAGCCTGACACCTGGTCAGAGCTCAATAAATTCTTGATGAACTGGTGAATTAATAAATGAATGGGTAATTAGTCTGGTCATTTAATGCTTTAATGAGGCCCCTCAGAGGGGTGATAAAAGCTGGAACTCCTTTGGTGTTTCCTAGAAGGCTGAGTCTTTTGCTTCTGTAGGTGAGCGGACTGTTCTCTAGCTGATGGTTGCCTACGCTGGCAAAGAGCCAAATAGTGATGAATTGCCCCTCTTTACCGCCACCCCTCCTTTTTATCTAGACTTGTTAGTTTGTGGTTACAGAATGAATACTTGTGAACAGTGGGTGACATTGTTTCAAAGAAAAGAAGCGAAGCAGGTAGCTAAAACCAAGTTTTTTTTTTTTTATTGTACTTTAAGTGAAGTTTACAAATCAAGTCAGTCTCTCATACAAAAACTTATATACACCTTGCTATATACTCCTAGTTGCTCTCCCCCTAATGAGACAGAACACTCCTTCCTTCCACTCTCTATTTTCTTGTCCGTTCGGCCAGTTTCTGACCCCCTCTGTCCTCTCATCTCCCCTCCAGACAGGAGCTGCCCACATGGTCTCATGTGTCTACTTGATCCAAGAAGCTCACTCTTCACCAGTATCATTTTCTATCCCATAGTCCAGTCCAATCCCTGTCTGAAGAATTTAGCCAAAGCCAAGTTTGACTGCCAGTTCCATCCAGTGATGATCTTAGGGGAATCACTTAACCTCTCTGAAGCTCCTTTCCCCATCAGTAAAATGGAGCTAATCATAGTGGCTGCTAATCTCTTAAGATTGTTGAAAAAGCCAAATAAGATAACATATGTTCAAGTACTCTATGAACTGTAAAGCAGTATGTAAACATGAGACATTACTTATGATAACAAGTCTACAATCAATGCGGGAAAGACTGTAGAGCATAGGGAAACCAAACCCCCAACGCTTTGCCATTGAGTTGATTCTGACTCCTGGTGACCCCATGTGTTACAGAGTAGAACTGCTCCATAGGGTTTTCTTGGCTGTAATCTTTAAAGAAACAGATCACCAGGCCTTTCCTCCACAGTGCTGCTGGGTGGGTTCAAACCTCCAACCTTTATGTGAGTAGTCAAATGCTTAGCCGTTTGTATCACTCAGTGTACTAAATTTAAAGTTTATAAACAGCTATTAAATTTGATAGTCGCAGGAAGTTTGTTGAATATGTCTAGTAATCATTTTGGGGGGTATAATTTTTTATCATAACTTATATAGATTAGGTGCACCCCCAAAAAAAAACCCTCTGCCATTGAGCCAATTCCAACTCATAGCGACCCTATAAAACAGAGCAGAACTGCTCCATAGGGCTTCCAGGGAGCAGCTGGTGGATTCAGACTGCTGACCTTTTGGTTAGCAGCTGAGCTCTTAATCATTGCACCACCAAGGCTCCTTACCTTACATTCTAGCCAAGCTGGAAACCCCGGTGGCATAGTGGTTAAGAGCTATGGCTGCTAACTAAAAGGTCAGCAGTTCGAGTCTACCAGGCATTCCTTGGAAACCCTATGGGACAGTTCTGCTCTGTCCTATAGGGTCACTATGAGTTAAAATCGAATCTGTGGCAACAGGTTTTGTTTTTTTTTTAAAAGATGTATTAGCCCTTTGATCAAGAGCAGGAATTCCAGAACACTTAATTGTGCTCACGAGGAACCTGTAGGCATTCTTTGGAACAGAACAAGGTGATACTGTGTGGTTTAAAATCAGGAAAGGTATGTGTCAAGGTTGTATCCTTTCACCATGCTTATTCAACCTGTATACTGAGCAAATAATCCTAGAAGCTGTACTGTATGAAGAAGAACATGGCATTAAGATTGGAGGAAAACTCATTAACAGCCTGTGATATGCAGATGACACAACCTTACTTGCTGAAAGTGAAGAGGACTTGAGGCATTTACTGATGAAGATCAAAGACCAAGCCTTCAATATGGATTACACCTCAATATAAAGAAAACAAAAATCCTCACAGCTGGACCAATAAGCTACATCATGATAAATGGAGAAAAGATTGGCGTTGTCAAGGATTTCATTTTACTTGGATCCGTAATCAACACCCACGGAAGCAGCAGTCAAGAAAGCAAACAATGTATTGCATTGGACAAATCTGCTGCAAAAGACCTCTTTAAAGTGTTAAAAAGCAAAGATGTCACTTTGAGGACTAAGGTGTGCCTGACCTAAGCCATGATATTTTCTAACACTTCATATGCATGCGAAAGCTGAACAATGAATAAAGAAGACCGAAGAAGAATTATCGTGTTGGCAAAGAATATTGAATATACCATGGACTGCCAGAAGAACAAACAGATCTGACTTGGAGGAAGTACAGCCAGAATGCTCCTTAGCAGCAAGGATGTTGAGACTTCATCTCACATACTTTGGACATGTTATTAGAAGAGACGAGTCCCTGGAGAAGGACATCATGCGTGGTAAAGTAGGGGGTCAGTGAAAAAGAGGAAGACCCTCAACAAGATGGATTGACAACAGTGTCTGCAACAATGGGCTCAAGCTTAACAATGATCATAGGGATGGCGCAGGACTGGGCAGTGTGTCATTCTGTTGTACATGGTGTTGCTATGAGTAGGAACCGACTCGATGGCACCTAACAACAGCAACAATTGCTGTCTGTAGTTATTCCCTTTAACCACTCCCTTGCTCCTGTTTCTGCCCATCACAGTCATCTACAGCCTCAAAAGTCCTTGTCAAATGCCTCACACTACCCCCAAGTTAGAGTTGTCCTCTCCCTCCTTCTGACACCCCCCCATCCTCCACCACACTGCTTTGTTTTTACCTTTCTTGTGGTACTTATCAGAACCTGCATTGAATTAAGTGTGTGACTGTCTTAGTCTTAGTCTCCTTTACAAAATTTGAAAATATTTGAAGCCAGGAACTACATTTTATTTTCCTAGATCCTGACTCAATGGCAGCAGGTTTGGTGTTTTTTTGTTTTTTGGCTTGGTATGTATTAGGAACCCTGGTGGGACAGTGGCTAAACATTTGGCTGCTGACCAAAAGGTCTGCAGTTGGAATCCACCAGCCACACCTTGGAAACCCCATAGGGCAGTTCTACTCTGTCCTGTAGGGTCGCTATGAGTTGGAATAGACTCGGTGGCAATGAATTTGGGTTTTTTGGTAATCTTTTCAGGAGCAGGTTGCCATGTCTTTCTCCTGCAGAGTCACTGGGTGGATTCAAACCATTAACCTTTCAGTCAGCAGCTGAACACTTAACCGTTGCACCACCAGGGCTCCTTGTGGAATATATTAAGGGTTCAGTAAATGTTTGGTATTGTTATTAACTTTAGGAACCTCAGATCACAAGGCAACTCAGATGAGTAATCTAGTTGATTTACCTCAGATTATACGTTTACTTCATGACAGAACTAGAAGTAGAACTTGGGAAGACAGTTCTGCATTTTTAGGACTCTGCCTTTCCTTAAGAAAGACGTTCTGGGGAGGAGTGAATTTGGGGGTTCATTCTTTCTTACCATTCTTAGATCGTGAAACTTGATTCCTCTGCCTAATTCAATCCTTTCCAGGAACGTGAAACTCATGCCCCTCCCTCAGAGAAGCACTGGCTCCATTCAGGCTAGGGATGGCTTCCAGGAAATTCCATTGCCCTCTCTCAATGTTACACCTTCTTTCACGTAAAATAAGCCATTCTGAAGACCCTCTTGGTCTTCCCTATCCCAGCAAGCTCTTTTCTCAAGGACTTGTCTAAATGAAACATTGCTTTGATGACCGTGTCCAGATCAGTTTACCACATGGAAGTGGAAGGATAAGAGGGAATGTTAACATGGGTAGTGGTCTCTAAGGCACAGTAAGCCAGCCACTGCACCCTGGTATCTCCCTCACTATCTCAGCCTTCTCCGCAAGGTCCTGGAGGACAACACCTCATTCCAATTTTATATTATTTGAAAATAGAAAACCAAAAATAAAATCTCAACATTCTCTTTTCTTGTAGCTTTACTCTGATTTCCTAGAAATTGTACAATCCTTTTGTAATAATGGGAGACCCAAGAGACAGAAAGGGCCACATAAATCAGAGACTACGTCAGCCTGAGACCGGAAGAACTAGATGGTACTCGGCTATAACCGATGACTGCCCTTACAGGGAGCACAACAGAGAATCCCTGATTGAGCAGGAGAGCAGTGGATGCAGACCTCAAATTCTCATAAAAAGACCAGACTTAATGGTCTGACTGAGACCAGGGAGACTCTGGAGGTCATGGTCCCTTCTGTTGGCCCAAGACTGAAACCATTCCCAAAACAGGCAGGTATTGGACACTGGACTATGGAATAGAAAATGATACTGGTGAGGAGTGAGCTTCTTGGATAAAGTGGACACATGAGACTATGTGGGCAGCTGCTGTCTGAAGGAGAGATAGAAGGCAGAGGGGGACAGAAGCTGGCTGAATGGACACGGGAATACAGGGTGGCAAGGTTTTTTTTTTTTTTTTTTTAACTAGGAGTACATAGCAAGGTGTATGCAAATTTCTGTATGAGAGACTGACGATTTGTAAACTTTCACTTAAAGGGCAAAATATATATGTGTGTATGTATATATATATACACACACATTGTTTTAAAAAGAATAATAATAATAATAATGGGAGAAAGAACCCCAAAGGTTGGGTGCAGCAGGATTTGGGCTGATAATGGTATTAATAAAATTACGTGTAGAATCTGCAGATGGAGGAGAAAAGATCTTTGGTATTTCCATAAATAAAAAAAATTTTTTTTTTTATATAGTAGCCATATAATTTGGTTCATTAGCATATAATACTAGTAAATATTATAATTTACTAGTGTCAAATATAATTACCAGTATCAAATTTAAGTTTATTAGAACCCAAGGGTTTGTGAGGAATAAAATTTTAAAGTAGGAAAAGTTAACTATTTATTTTAGTCAACTGAAATCTTGTAATTTCTTTCAGTTTAAAATACTAATATTCCTCTTCTGTGATCATAACAAAATCTGTTTTAAGATCTATTGCTTTGTAAGTTTTCAACTTCTATGCTAAAGAGAAAGCATCAGCCTAATATTTTAAACTATTTCATAAAGCATTTTTTTATCCCTGAAAACTTGAGGTCTAAATGGTGTTACTTAGTTATTTATGACATGAGCTGCCTTCAGGAGTACTCTGATCTATGTGGTATGGTTGCAATGATGAAGGTAATTATAATTGCATATCTCCTGAGAAGATAAAAAAGTTTTTGGAGGTCTGTATGCAAAGTATTTGAAGAAAAGATTACTTTACAGCCTACCAAATGTAGCTCCAAGCAAGAGCTATTGTGCGGGACCTTTTCTAGACATAGATGAAATTCCTTTTGCCATTGGAACAGTGTTTACATTCAGGAAAGTTCACAGTTAAGTCTTTGACATACTGTGAAAGGATCTTTTGTTCTGTAGAAAAACAGACTTCCTCATCCTTTGAGTCACCTTGTTTTTATTCCCCTGTTTACTTTTCTGGGAAAATAATGCCCACCTCCCAAGTGATGTCAAGGGAAGAACTGTTTCAGAAATCAAGGTTGCTCTCCTGAGGAAAGGGGCTTGCTTGTTAGCAGAAAATATCACAAGGATTTTTAAAACCTGAACCAGAGAAATAATGTCATTTTCAGCTTCCAAAAAAAAAAAAAAGAAAAATGTATTTGGATAGGACTTTTTCCAAGGCTAAAAAAAGGAATCTTTTTTTTATCATCATAATTAACAATGATTAGACTCAGGAGATGTGAGCCAGCCACCCGGGGCTGCAGACGCAGTCCAAAGGCGTTTTTTTGTTGTCTTAGGAAAGCACTCCTGTGCTAACTGTGTGAATTTGCTAAAACATGCATAGTTTAATTTTTTCCCCTGGTTGATGGGATCTGGGATTAGTTTGTGGTGATCTCAGACTTTGGTCAGTCAGATCTGCAGTCTCTTAGTAATATTTATTGATCACGTGGGGCTTCAAAACTGGTTTTGAAGGAAGAAACCATTGCTGTTTGCATAGTGCCCTGAAATTACTAGACACGCAGTAAATATTAAATCAATAAATGAAATTAATGCATATACTTTCAGGGTAACAGTTTAAAATGACATTTGTTTAAAGAAACATGTTCTCGTGTGTTTGTTTTTAAAAAATCTTATTAGTCTGTATATGTTTATACGGTGAAACCTGTGAGAGCCAGAACTCAACGGGACTGCTTTGTTTTTCTAGGTCTTGCAACTTTTCTGCCTCTGCCTCACCACTTTTCTGTCACTATTTAGTGGAAATTATCTGAGTTTTCCTTCTCTGACAGATTTCTGCCTTATGCAGATTCCGGCTTTCGCGGATTTTACTGTATACCCTTACCTAGTTTGCGTAAGTGGAAAATTCAAACCCCTCCTCAATCACTCTAAACTTGAGTAACTGAAAAAGTATGTCCTAAAATCTGCTAATCCTCATTTATATCCTAGGCTTTTTTTTTTTTTTTTTTTTTACCTCAAGCAAGGCTTCAAAATCAGTGATCTTCAGGCTTTGGGACAGTCCCAGGGAAGCTGTTTTTTGTCTGTAAATGCTAAACAGAGACATACTTTACTCCCATTGTTAGAAAAGGTGGGCGTGTCGTATGTGGGGGATGGATGTCTGCCCATCACTGGTAAGCGTTTTAAATGCCTTCCCGCATTCACTCTTTGTAGCTCTCCATGTGATGGATGATGGTAGTCCCATTTTCCATATGAAGAAACAGAATCTCAGAGATTAACTGATACACCTGTGTCCTGTGGCCCGTCAGTGGCACTTTCAGATTTGAGCCACCAGGGCAGGTACTGAGTCTGCAGGTCATGTTCGGGGTTGCCTAGTGTATATAAAGCTAGTTCAGACGCTTTGTGAACCAAACCAAACCCATTGCCCTCAAGTCGATTCTGACTCATAGCCAGCAGAGTAAAGCTGCCCCATAAGGTTTGCAAGGCTGTAACCTTTTTTTTTTCTTACTTTTTTTTTATTGTGGTAACAATACATGTAGCAAAACATTTGCCATTTCAATAATCTTTTTTTTTTTATTGTACTTTAGATGAAGGTTTACAGAACAAACTAGTTTCTCATTAAACAGTTAGTACACATACTGTTTTATGACATTGGTTAACAACCCCACAACATGTCAACACTCTCTCTTCTCAACCTGGGGTTCCCTATTACCAGCTTCCCTATCCCCTCCTGCCTTCTAGCCCTTACCCCAGGGCTGGTGTGCCCCTTTAGTCTCGTTTAGTTTTATGGGCCTGTCCAGTCTTTGGCTGCAAGGCTGTAATTTTTATAGAAGGAGACTGCCACATCATTCTCCCACAGAGCAGCTCGTGGGTTTGAACTGCCAAGTGCTTAACCATTACACCACCACCGGGCTCCAGACCCTATGTAGATACTGTATTTTACTAGCCTTCTAAAAGAAAAGGAGCCCCTGGGTGGTGCAAACAGCTAACACCCTCAGTTATTAACCAAAAGATTGGAGGTTCAAGTCCTCCCAGAGGTGCCTCAGAAGAAAGGCCTGACAATCTACTTCCAAAAACTCAGCCATTGAAAACCCTTTGGAGCACAGTTCCACTCAGATATACATGGGGTCACCGTGAATCAGAATCAGCTCAATGGCAGTTGGTTTTTACTGGTTTCTAAAAGATACGTTAGCCCTTTGATCCAGGGTCCTATTTATTGAGGTACATTGCTCTCTATAAATCTGATATTTATAGATAAAAGGGGGAAAATAATTGCTTTTCAGAAATATTCCTTGCTTTTTAAAACCATGATGTGCTTTAAAAAACATTGAATTCTGTCATTTTCAAGAACGTATTTATCATTTGAAGCTAGTGTGCTGTCTGTAGTAAAAAGAGTCTAATAAACTTGGCTTTGGAGTGAGATAGACTAGGATTTGAGTCCTAGCTCCACCAATTAATAGCTGTTGACAATGAGTAAGTTACTTAACTTCTCTAAGCTTTAGTTTCCTTGCAGAAATAGCAATACCTAATGTGGAGAATTGTGAATATTAGCAAAGTGCCTAGACTGTAAGCAACGTGAGGGCAGGATCATGGCTGCATTGTTCCTCTTATTTTCCCAGTGCAGGGCACAGCACACAGTGCTGTTAAAAACAAGATTTTCAAATATTAAATTGACGTATGAACTCATTAGCTTTATTTCTCAGTCCATGAACCAGGGAACATCTGGAAGTCAGGTGAGTTCCAAAGCACGGTACGTAGCAGAAGGACTTTAGTAAACACAGACAGGAACAGAGAAGCTATGCTGGGCAAATTGAATTGGTTGGCAGGCATTATTTTCCTTATTTGGGATTAAGGAGACATTTGGAACCAGGTTAAACTAAGCAGACAAGTCCTAAGTGGTTAGCTTGGGTTTCTGTTTCCCGGAGAGTCAATTGATTGACTTGGATTTTGGCTCCTGGGAATTTTAGGCATTTTCAAGAAATAGAAACTTAGGTCTTGGTTTGCTGATATGAGGCAAAGCCCAAGTGAATCCACTTGGGCCTAGTATAGTCGGGTTAACAGTAGGCAGTCACCGTCAGTATTCACTGAATGAATGAATGAAAGAGCGAGTGAATGAGTACGCCTCAGCGAATTAGCTTCCGTTGTTACAAGTTTGCACATAAAAATCAGGAAAATTCTAATGTGAAGCTTTAGTGAGAGGAAAAATAGTACACATTCCCTTCTTTGTATTCTTGCAGATGCCTTTCTTCTTTCAGATTCTCTCAGAAAAATATACCATCTGTTATGGATTGAACTGTGCTCCCAAAAATGTGTGTCGACTTCATTCGGCCATGATTTCCAGTATTGCGTGATTGTCCACCATTTTTGTCATCTGATATGATTTTCCTATGTGTCGTAAATCCTACCCCTGATGTTACTAAGGCAGGATTAGAGGCAGTTATGTTAATGAGGCAGGACTCAATCTACAAGATTATGTCTTGAGTCAATCTCTTTTGAGATATAAAAGAGAGAAGCAAGCAGGGAGACAGGGGGAACTCAATCACCAAGAAAGCAGTGCTGGGAGTAGAGCTCGTCCTTTGGACCTGAGGTTCCTGTGCTGAGAAGCTCCTAGCCCAGGGGAAAATTGATGGCAAGAACCTTCCCCCAGAACAGACAGAGGAAAGCCTTCCCCAGGAGCTGGTGCCTTGAATCCAGACTTCTAGCCTCCTAAACTGTAAAAGAATAAATTTCTTAGTTAAAGCCATCCACTTGTGATATTTCTGTTACAGCAGCACTAGATAACTAAGACATCATTCTTTAGATTAAAAACAAAAGTAGATGGAAAACTCACATTTGATGTCTGATTAAAAAATTGTTCAAACAATCTGACAAGTGAAATAGACTGAACCACAAATCCAAACTA
Source organism: Elephas maximus indicus (assembly GCF_024166365.1). Lineage (NCBI taxonomy): Eukaryota > Metazoa > Chordata > Mammalia > Proboscidea > Elephantidae > Elephas > Elephas maximus. The sequence goes on from NC_064832.1 coordinate 39,729,590, forward strand.
GAAACTTGTCAGCAAAAAACTGCCTTTTCCATCTGGGGTCTTAAACACTAGCAAGCAGCCATCTAAGGTGCATCAATTGGTCTCAACCCACCTGGATCAAAGGAGAATGAAGAACACCAAGGACACAAGGTGATTACGTGCCCAAGGGACAGAAAGGGCCACATGAACCAGAGACTACATCATCCTGAGATCAGAAGAACTAGATGGTACCCGGCTACAACTGATGACTGCCCTGACAGGGAACACAACAGAGAACCCCTGAGGAAGCAGGAGAGCAGTGGGATGCAGACTCCAGATTCTCATAAGACCAGACTTAGTGGTCTGACTGAGACTAGAAGGACCCCAGTGGTCATGGCCCCCAGACCTTCTGCTGGCCCAGGACAGGAACCATTCCCGAAGCCGACTTTTCAGACATGGATTGGACTGGACAACGGGTTGGAAAGGGATGATGGTGAGGAGTGAGCTTCTTGGATCAGGTGGACACTTGAGAGTATGTTGGCATCTCCTGCCTAGAGAGTGGAAGAGGTTAGAAGCTGGCAAAATGGACATGAAAAGAGAGAGTGGAAGGAGAGAGCGGGCTTTCTTATTAGGGGAAGAGTAATTGGGAGTGTGTAGCAAGGTATATAGGGGTTTTTGTGTGAGAGAATGACTTGATTTGTAAACTTTCACTTAAAGCACAATAAAAATTATAAAAAAACAAACCAAAAAAACTGCCTTTTCCTTGGCATTTCAGCATATTTTATTCTCATTTTGTTAAGGTACCTTAACATTTCTCTCAAGTCTTGGCTGGAGCAGCCATGGGGCTGGAAATGTTTTGAGTCCCCATCATGTCACAGCTTTTGCAGCTAAGAAAAAACATGTTTCCAGGAGCTCAGAAGTAATCAAGCTCCCAACTCCAGCGCATTCTGGGCAGAGCGCAGTGGTAGGAGACATCCGTTTGGTGTTTGTGATATCTGCAGCAACACTGAACTTCCTGAGTGAGGTCAGGAGTGAAGAGCAGACCGTGAGTATTGTTATAAGAATTGGACAGAGTGTGCCGTTCCTCTATGCTCAAAATTTTAGAAAATATCCTTGATTAGAATCCTGAGCTATTTTTTCCCTAGTACTGATAGTAACATGATGTGTACCTGGCACATCTCTCCTGAAAAAGGAGTGTTTTGGACTAAGCAGTACCTTCTTCACTCCCAGGAAAAAAAAATAACAACAATAGTTATAGTAATAGTGAGTGTGGGAGGGCACTGTTCTAAGTACTTCATGTGTATTCTTAGCCCTTTTTTACCCCCATAGTGACCTCATGAAGTAGTAAGTGTCAAAAGCCGGGATTTGAATCCAGGCAAACTGCTTCTAATGTCTGTGCTCTTCACCATCCCTTTAGAGGGTATTTGGAGTAGCAGTAATACATGCATCAAGGAGCCCTGGTGGCACAGTGGTTAAGTGCTTAGCTGCTAACCAAAAGGTTGGTGGTTTGAACTCAGCCATCCCGTGGGAGAAAGATGGGGCAGTTTGCTTCCATAAAGATTTCCGGCCTTGGAAACCCTATGGGGCCAGTTCTGCTCTGTTCTCCAGGGTCGCTATAAGTCAGAATCAACTGAATGGCGATGGCTTTTTTTTTTTTTTTCTTAATAGATGTATCTATTAAGATTGAAACACAATGCATGTTTGATCATGCTGTTGTTGTTGTGTGCCATCAAGTCAATTCTAACTCATAGTAAACCCACGTGACAGAGTCAAACTGCCCTATAGGGTTTTCTTGGCTAGAAACTTCCCTGAAGTAAAGATCACCAGGTCTTTCTCCCATCCAGCCGCTGGGTTGGTTCAAACTGCCCACCTCTCAGTTAGCAGCTGAGCGCTTAACCATTGTACCACCAGGACTCCTTCTTGATCATACTAGAAAAGCGCCTATGGGCAAGGCAAACCAACTCCCTATACTGTTTTTTCTCACAGTTTCACAGGCCTAGGTTTCACCTGGATACTAAAGGGTAATAAGAGGAAATCCTCTGAGAGAGCCCCCCGGAGGGTCTCCCCAAGGCTATGAGCATTCGCCTCCTTCCCTGGGAAAAGAATGCTTTAATATCCTGGCAAAAGAAAAAGCATCTGAGTTAATCAGCTAAAAAAAAAAAATCAGCTACCATACTTAAATTCTTGCCTTTAAATTCTGATTAGATCAGTCTCTGTGAACTTACAGGAGAAAGATACTGGGTTTCATCTGTAATAATAACCAAGAAAAGAGATAGTAGATTTGCTACTCCTCAGGTGCTTGCTTCTTAAGACCAGCACTTGCCAAAAACTCACTTAAAACGTTTCCTTGTGGAAATGATAGCCCTTTGAGGGTCTCTCCCAGCTCAGAAGGGCCACTCAATGGAATAGAGAAAGGTTCTCCCACAGGGAGGATGGATTGCAAAAAGGGCCCTCTCTGGGCAAACTGGTCAGAAAAAAAGAGCCCCTTTCTCCCAGCTTCCCTACCCGGAGCCTAATGCCCATCATTTGAGCATTGTATGGATTGAGCCCCACTCACACGGCCACAGCCGAGACCCAGTCTGTACAACTCTGTGCAGCTGCCTATTAGGGACATACCATCTACCCGATCCCCAGTGTTCTTTAAGCTCTGTGCCTGTGTTAATTCATTCAAGAGTAGTATATTTGAACAACACTAGCTCTTTAAGCCCTGTTTGGAGTCCCTGGGTTACACCAACAGTTAACATTTCAGCTGCTAACCGAAAATGTGAGCAGCTGAGTTTCGAACCCACCCAAAGCTACCTTGGAAGAAAACCCTGGTGATCTACTTCTGGAAAATGAGCAACTGAAGACCCTACGGAGCACAGCTCTACTATGATACACACAGGGTTGCCATGAGTCAAGGTCGACTCAATGGTAACTGGTAAGCCCTGTTGACAGTGGAGAGAGTCAGGGCAGAGGTGGCACTGGGAGGAAAGCCAGCTACAGTCAATGAAAAGGCATTCATTCATCATTCATTCATCGAACAACTGTTTGAGGATCTTCTATGCACCAGATGTTGGACTAGATGCTAGCTATTCGAAGATTAAAGATCCTTGATGTCTATCCTTCCTGTCAAGAAGAACAAGCAAAGTAGAGAATTAGGAGAGTGTGATGACTGACAATGGCCGGAGTCCAGGCAGGAAAGGTTCAGGATCCGAAAGCATAAAGGGTTCCTAAAGCTTCAGAGAAAGGACAAGGCAGGCAACCAAAGCATGGACTCATACAACAGAGCGCCAAACTGGGACCCAGTTACTAGAAGATAACTGGGTGATCTCAGCAAAATAGGGAAAGGTAGGGCCTTGTCTCAAGGGAAAAGGCAAGAGGTCAGCTTAGACTTCCGGTACAAAGTGAGAGTGGGACAAGCCGCAGGACTGACTTGGAGCACAGCAGCATTTGGGTCTCAGTGGCCACAGTTGTCAGGATTACCTTAAAAAGCTGAAAATGTTCTATTATGCTCTCGTGTTTAATAAAAAGCCACTTTAGGAAACAGATACCAGAAATATTATCTGTGAATTTTGAAGATAAATTTCAAAATTCAAAAAATTTCATATTCAAAAGATTGCTGCCAATATAGGCTTGGAATAAACATATCTTTATAGACAATTATGTATGCTTCCTTCTATCAGATGACTTTGGTGTTGCCCGTGGAGATTGCTGCTAAGAAACAGTTTAATTGAATGGCCAAATGAAGCAATAAACTCAGACTCCTGCAAGGTGCTGGGTTATACCTACATATAGAGCTATTATAGGAAAAATCATAATTCCACATATAAGACTGAAGAGAATGCTGTTAATAATAACACTGAGACAACAGGCAGTAACTGGGACTGTCCTAGGCACAGTGGGCATGTGATCAACAGGTCATTAGTCATTTTATTTCCATTTGTTCTGTTTTATTCAGAATGTAGTTTTGTACATTCTCTGTGTACATACAGAGCATGTGTAAATACCCTGGTGTTTTGGAAGTATAGATCCAGAATATATGATCATATAAATCATGTGTGTGCCAAGAAAATGTTATGCTTAGCCTGCTCCTCCCACTTACTGTTTTTCAATAAAAGCCTTCTATGCATTATAAAGGTATATTGCATTCTAGAGCACCACGCGGTGTGAATGCAGATTAGCCTGCCTTGCTTAGCTTGCTATCTAAGATGTGTGGTTGCCAGAGGAGACATTGTTTTCGCGGTCAGAATTTCCCAAGATTAATGGAAATTTCTTTCTTTTGATAAATAAGAAAAGCATAGCAGGAGCCTTAATACTAATACTCAGTACCACAGCTATACTGACTTCTCACTGGCAAGTGGACATTTTAATAGCCCTCTGCAAAAAAAGCCGAGCTAGTACACATAAGATTTGGAATTCCAAAGGAACTCCAGACATGCTATTACCCAAGCAGGTCTCTAAAACCAACCATTAAATTACTACAGGGATTTCAAAGTGAAATCGTCTACCTGACTCTAACTAAAAAAAAAGCACTATAATTTTCTTAAAAACCAGTGTATCTCTAAACCCTTTAAAAAAAAAAATAGAAACTATTTATTCTTCGTAGAATTAATATTTTATTATTTAAAATGAAATAAACAAACAAAAAAAAAACCCAAACCCTTTGCCATTGAGTCAATTCTGACTCATAGTGATCCTATATCAAGTGTATAGGACAGAGTAGAACTGCCCCATAGAGTTTCCAAGGAGCACCTGTTGGATTTGAACTGCCAGCCTTTTGGTTAGCAGATGTAGCTCTTAACCACTATGCCGCCAGGGTTTCCAGTAGGTAGTTTTGATTTGTCTTGTTTTATTACTTTTTAAGATTACCTCTTTTCTATAAGAACTGCTTTTCTGGTTCTAGGTATTCACTGTCATACATTCCTTCCCTCAGAAAATGCTCGCAGCCCTTTTATCCATATCTTGGGCCACTTAACTCCCCTGCCTGTCCTTCTCATCCTTGTCTTCATTCAAGTGAGTGCTTGAAGATTTTTTTAAAAAAGCAAGAATTATCATTGAGGAACAAAACAAGAGTTATTTAGAACAGAAAGTGTGCTATTGTTGTTCCTTAGCAGATGGTTGACAAACCGCCTGCTTCTCAGAGATCAGGACAGGGTCGGAGGACTTCTCAGACTGATTCACCAACCTGCTTCTGTTTTAGTTTATCTTGTCCTCTTTGATTGTTTTTGTGTTTTTTCTTTTTAAATGGAAAAAAGCTCTTAACTGTATGGCCCTTTGCTTTAATAAATTGGAAAGATCACTTTCCAAAAAAACTTCCAAGAAACTGACTCAAAGATCGGACTGGGAGTTATGTTTAGGGTAAATCAGTAGTTGGTTTAATTAGTCTTCATGACAGTGTCTTGAAATACCTATCTAATGTTTGTAATCAAGCTCTCACCCTCTTACTATGCAGAAAATTATGTACCTTAAAGAAACCAGGTTCTCAGAGGAGATCAACCTCATGGCTCAGACTCCATTTTGTCTTAGGTTCCAATTCTGCTTTTGAGACAGTGTCCTATGACTGTTAATAGGTAAACCAAGGAGGGGCAGCTTGCCCTTGGGAAGAACACTTAGTATATTTTAAAGAGATTAACTGAAGACCTCTAACGGGAGAGGTCCATCCTATATTATCTTGCTAATCATAAATTCTCTAATGGAAACTTTGTTGTCACGTAATTTTTTCTATACCTTCTGTTTCCTCTAGACAAACTTTGTGCGCTGTTTATGGATATGCTTTTGTGTGGTAGATTCAACTACACTAATTTAGATGATCCTTTCCCAACTGACAGTGAATTTACATGGGCAATCTCTTGTTTAGATCCCTGGCGAATGCATGGGCAGTGCACTTTGGGAACTTTAGGATTATCTTTAGATATTAATAGTAATGATACTAGTAAATATTAGAAACCCATAAAAAAAACCAAACCCATTGCCGTCGAGTTGATTCCGACTCATAGCGACCCTATAGGACAGAATAGAACTGCCCTATAGAGCACCTGGTGGATTCAAACTGCTGACCTTTTTTTTGCAGCCAAACTCTTAACCACTCTGCCACCAGGGTTTCCAAATATTAGAAAGGTAATGTTGAATTGTTACACATTGTAAAATGAAAGTCAGAAGAAAACTCACTGGTCCAACACTCAGGGTATGGTTGGTAGCTTTAATTTCTACTTACTGTATAGTTGAATTGAAGAAATCTTTAAGAAATTTATCAATCATTCTGGGACTAATAGCAGACAAAGTTGCTGAAGGGGATGGAAACACAACAGCGATCTCTGACCCCATAAACCAAGCTGACGTGAGATAGCAGAATAGCCTTAGATTTTTTATCAGTCCAAGAAGATAGTCTGTGCTGTAGTAAATACCTCTTGTTGCGTTTGAATAAATAACAGGAGAGGTAGAACAGGATGTACATAGAATTAGACAGCAAGCTACTTGGTTACATACTGTAACACCCTTGCAAACACCAGCAGGAATAAGTACCTGGGGCTGGAACACTACTACTACAAGGGATGGTAGTATTCTTAGTCTGCATTCTGACAGTACTAGGCATAATAAAACTTATCTTCTATTGTCTTACGCACCTAAAAGGCAAAAAAAGGCCTTGGGCTAAAATGTTGTACGTGGTGTCTGCTCACTCCGGCAATGCGATTGATGAGAACACTGCACTTACTTAAAATCCTGGTGAAGAACTGAATGGTATCCAGTGGAAAACCACCATTGTGAGTTTAAAGAACTTGCAATGGCTGCCATTTAGGCACTCGACTAAGTCCAGGTATTGATCATAGATGTGTTTTCTCCAATCTTCTATCAAAAGGAGGAAATGATTTATAAAATAATATTGGAATCATTATTCCCTGTCCTCGAGCATAGAGAATGGGACCCAGCTGGAGCTGGACTCACAAGGACACATCAACTGAGGTATAAAGACAACAGCTGGGATCATCTTGGAAAACATCTTTTTGGGAACCTTTCACATGAGCCAATCAGACAGAACAAAAAAGACTTTCTACTCTTATCTTTTTCTGGTAGCATTTAGTGATTGGAAAATTTGTTGGACTAGTGAAGACCCTCCTGATTGTCGTTACTGAAACCTGTACCAGTGATTGTTAAGAAAGACAATTCAAAATGTAGAATCGCAGTTTCTAGCCAATCTGTGAAAAGGTGAAGCTTTCAATGGTTTTGCTCGTTTTGTAATGTTCCTATATACTGATGATTCTGTAAGGTTCCTTGGACTCAGGCAGGCATAGCTGTGGCAGCGTGCTTGTCTGCTTCCCACTTCTGCCTTTTTGAATATATGCTGAATAAAACTTTCTTTTTGCTTTAAAAAAAAGCATCCAAGGATTCATCATCATCAGAATGTTTGACTGGATTGCCTTATTACCTGGTAAAATACTTTTTTTTTTTCTAATTGCCGTAAATGATAGATAAATTTGTAAGAAGCTTCAGGCTTTGAAACGCATTGTATCTTTTGTTTCAAATATTATAAACAAGTCAGAGATTGGATAAACTAAACCCAAACCAAACCCTTGCTGCTGAGCCAATTCCTACTCACAGTGCCCCTAAAGGACAGAGTAGACCTGCCCCATAAGGTTTCTAAGGAGCAGCTGGTTTATTCAAACTGCCTACCTTTTGTTTAGCAGCTAAGCTCTTAACCACTGTGCCTAGAAGCCCCAATTTTAGCATTATGTAGCTCAATCACTAGATAAAGCCCTTGAGTGTGCTTAAAATGAGGACAAAAGCTAGAAATGGAGATTTTTAACTAGCATGCATATGATTTTTAAATCTCCGAACTCCATCTCCTGTATGTTTCAGTTAATCTACCAACACTTAGAATGATTGCTTTTTCATGCCAGATTGATTTATTTTTCATTTTAGTCTAGCCATCTTTTAGGTTAAAAACATTCAAGTTTATTGAGCAGTGGGAGTAACCTAAAAAAAACTCACTGCATCTTGGTTTATATAAGTCTACCAGCAGGAGAATTTTATCACTCCCTAGGGGTGACTATGAGCCATGCGGGCTGGCTGCCTGTTAAACTATTTCTCTTTATTTATGGTCTGTGCAACATGAGGGAGAGCCAAAATTGACTCCTGTGAGCATTCTCTAAGCCTGGCCATGGCTTGGCTTCTGCTGAAAACACTGACGTGAATAGACTCTTTTGCAGACGCAAATGTCACTTTTTCATCTTGTTCATATTGAGGAATACTTTAGATAATTATCGGTCTTTTGTATCTAAGAAGAATAGGAACGGGGGAGGGGGTTGTCTCATTTCCTTGAATTTTCTTTGTGAGGCTACATTGGGCTCTTTGAGAATTGTAAGATGGAGTAGAGATGTGACCCACATAAAAGCAAGTTGCTTCCAAACGTGGCCCACCCAATTGTTGATATGTTGCTGTTTCTGGAAACCCTTTGTTCTCACAGAGATACATCACTTTATGCCAGGAGTCTTCTTCAAAGTATATAAAGCCAATTAGTATAAATCAGATAACATTTCCTCTTTGGTTTATATAACTATTTCAAAGGTTGAAAATATTTATTGAAAGACACATTGTACAATTCAGCTGTGGGCTATGGGCTTTTGCCTTTAAGGTGCTTAGAGGTTGTTGTTGTTCAGTGCCACAGAGTCAGTGACTCTTGGTGACCCCATGAGACGGAGTAGAATTGACCTATAGGGTTTTCTAGGCTGTAATCTTTATGGGAGAAGATTGACAGGTCTTTATCCTGCAGAGGCGCTAGGTGGGTTCCAACCACTAACTTTTCAGTTAGCAGACAACCAGGGCTCCTTACTTAGAGTTTAAACCAAAAACCAAACCCTTTGCCACTGAGTCTATTCCGACTCATAGCGATCCTATAGGGACAGGGTAGAACTGCCTTGTAGTGTTTCCAACGAATGGCTGCTGGATTCAAACTGCCGAATCTTAACTACCGTGCCACGAGGTGGGTTGATAATGCATAAATGTGTTGAAAAAGAGCCCTGGTGTTGCAAAGATTAAGTGCTTAGCTGCTAACGGAAAGACCCCTGTATCCCTCTATTCATCGCCTCTACTTGGATATGTCACAGACTGCACATATGAACAACGGTCTCCATCTCGGTACTTGGCACTTCATTCACTCAGATGCTCATGACAGAATCCTAGGAGCCTTCTTTAACAGCACTTTTTTTGTTTATGAACATCAAGTTCATCATCAACCCTGTCAGTTTTACCTCTCAGATATCCCTTTAGCCTGTCTACTTCTCTTCACACCATTACCATCATCCAAGCCACCACCATCTCTCATTTGGGCTAGCACTGTGCTCCTAACTGGTCTCCTTACGTTTACTCTTACACTCATCACACTCCTCTTCAGATAACAGCCAGATGCAGTCTTTTCAAAAGCATAATAGGATCATGCCATTCTCCAGCTTAAAGTGTTTCTGTGCCTTCCCAAAGTACAAAATCCCTAATACGGTTGGTAAGCCTGAACGGTTGCGTTTATGACTGCTTCCTCATTAGACTTTGGGTATAGTGAGACCAGAGACCAGGACTGTCTTTTTTATTCACTATTTATTCCCAATGCCTGGCACACAGTAGGTGTCAATACATATTTGTTGATTATAATCTTTGCTTATAATTTCAGTTTTTAATGACAGTCGTAAAGTAAATTTATTAAAGCTATGCAAGTGTAAGAACATAACATAAAATAAAGAATTTTGAACCCAAACACAGTGAAATACCAGTTTGAGAACATGTCTCAATGTTGTATAAACAAACAAAAAAAAAAACTTGTTGACACTGAGTGCAGTCTAACCCGTAGTGACTCTATAGGACAGACTAAAACTGCCCCATAGGGTTTCCAAACAGCTGGAAACCAAAACCTAACCATCACACTGTGTGAAACATTATCACCCAGCAGAGCCATGCAGTGTACTTGGATCACTTTTCTACAATAACATTTTATTTTCTTCTTTTTAAAAAATGTCTTAGCTTTCTGAGTAGTTATCACTAATTCAGTTTCAAATTCTCCCCCAGTGGTGTAAACCTTATCACAGTGTGTTTTTAAATATTAGGTATTCCAGCAGTTTTGTCTTCTTCGGGGAATCGTGCCAGGAGTCTCCAGACTGGCTCCGGTCTGGAGTAGTTCTCTACACCCTACATCTGTCTTCTAGCGGTCTTTCTTCACCATCATTCTGGATATTTCTCTGAGGTTGGAGCTCCTGCTTTCTGTATCTCATTTATTTCTCTTCTTTGTTTTGCTTCATTTTGATGGAAAATATTCTTCCAGTGCATTGGAAGTAAGTTTTTTTTGAGACCTCACACTTAGTTACTAGATTTGCTGGGTATAAAATCATTATCCCTCAGAATTTTAACAGTATTGCTCCATTGTCAGTTGTCAGTTTTACTCCCTGGAAGCATGTAGGATCTTCTCTTTGGCCTCACTGTCCTGAAGTGTTCTTCCACTTTCTCCACAAAACAACATCCAGGCTTCTGTCAGAATAAGTCGAAGTGGGGTATAAAGTTTGTTTCTTAAAACCAGAGCTCTGTTAAGCTATCTTGCATGGATGCACAGCTGGAATACTGCAGTTGCTAGGACGTGGGGTACAAAGATGTCAGTGGACAAGACAGACAGAAGTAATTCCTAAGTGTCACAGAGAATTGTAATGTTATAACAGAAGACAGTACAGACACAGGGAGGTTACAGAGGAAGGCCTAGCTGCCCCCTCACTCACCTCAATGTAGCCCCAAGACTGTGGATTAATTTAGAGTCTCCTTGTATGCCTCCTCTCCCCTCTGCATGATCCCCTTCATTGCCTAGTGACCATGTCATGGTTCCTTTGGCCAGACGCATATAGCTTTGTGTCCCAGAATTTCTGCTGTACCATGCCCTTGGCATCCAGAGCCACACAAGACTGGCACTGCTGTAGGAATCCACAGACTAGGGGCACAGAGGGAGATGAGTGTGATGAATATGGGGAGAAAGAAGAACCATGGAAGGCAGAGGTAGAAGGAACCTGTTGGAATGGTGTCCAGGGCTTGCCTCTGTGTGTGTGTGTATGTGTATATGTGTGTGTGTGTGTGTGTGTGCTTTAGATGAGGGTTTACAGAACAAATTAGTTTCTCATTAAACAATTAATACACATTGTTTTGTGACATTGGTTGCCAACCCCTCAACATGTCAACACTCTCCCCTTTTCTACCCTTGGTTCCCCATTACCAGCTTTCCGGTCCCCTTTTGCCTTCTCGTCCTTGACCCTGGGCTGGTGTGCCCATTTAGTCTCATTTTGTTTTATGGCCCTGTCTAATCTTTGGCTAAAGGGCGAACCTCGGTAGTGATTTCAGTACTGAGTTAAAAGGGTGTCCAGGGGCCATACTTTCAGGGTTTCTCTAGTCTCTGTCAGAAAACCAGTAATCTGGTGTTTTTGTTTTTTTGTAAATTAGAATTTTGTTCTACATTTTTCTCCAGCTCTGTCCATGACCCTCTATTGTGATCCCTGTCAGAGCAGTCGGTGGTAGCCAGGTACCATTTAGTTGTGCTGGACTCAGTCTGGTGGAGGCTCTAGTAGCTGTGGTCTATTAGTCCTTTGGAGTAACCTCCCCCTTGCATCTTTAGTTTTCTTCATTCTGACTTGCTCCAGATGGGGTGGGACCAGTGAAGTATCTTAGATGCTGCTCATAAGCTTTTAGGACCCCAGACGCTACTCGCCAAAGTAGGATGTAGAATATTTTCTTTATAAACTATGTTATGCCAGTTGATTTAGATGTTCCCCGAGACCTTGGTCCCCAGCTCTCAGCCCAGTAATTTGGTCCCTCCAGGGCTTGCCCTTTAAGAAGTAAGAGTTTCAGGGTATAAATGGGAAACTGACAAATTCACACTATTGAAGATCCTGGAGAACAAATACAAAGGAGAAAATGACAAACTCATTTATATTTAACTATATAAACTCCCGAATTATACTCATTATCCAAATTGTTTGCATCTAATTATCATATTGCTCAATATCAATGATACATAAATTTGTATCATATACACTGGCTCCTAAATTTAATTAGAAATCTTTACTCATTGTTATTTGGTGTTCTTATTTTGTTGCTCACAGAGCAAGAACCTTCACAACCTAAATATTAAAAGAATGTTTCAGAAAGCAAGAGTCAGTAGACTTCTCCCACCCCAAAGCTCCTGCTTTCTAGCTTGCTTCCTTCAGTTTGAGGAGAGCAATGATCAGGATTCTGTATACTCTGGGCAGCATATATACCGCTAAAGGCACCCCGCAGCTCTGAAATGGCCACAGTGGCAATGCCAGTCATTCGGCCATTCACTTATTCACCAGCCATTTACTGGGCATCTGCAATACACCAGGACTGTGTTGCATGCTAGGGATGATAGGAAGAAAAAGACCCAGTCCCTACCCTCTGGATGTTCACAGCCTAGTAATGATACCAGTTTATGTATCTGGCCACATAATCTTACACACCCCAGAGCACTGATTCATTGCAATGATACTTACACCTGAAATATTTTCTGTAAGCAATTTATAAGTGCATGTGTATGTATGTGTGTGTACATATAACATGCATTGTACTGTACTAAAATAAAAGTATACATTGTTGTTGTGTGCCATCAAGTCAATTCCAACTCATAGCAACCCTATAGGACAGAGTAGAACTTCCTTGTAGGGTTTCCTAGGCTGTGATCTTTATGGGAGCAGATTGCCAGGTCTTTTCTCCCATGGAGCCACTGGTGGGTTCAAACTGACAACCTTTTGCTTAGCAGTGGAGCGCTTAACCATTGCGCCACCAGGGCTCCTTAAAAGTATACATTATAGTTCACTTAATATTGTACTTTTTCCCCATGCTCTAAGTGCTGTTTTATACTCTCCACCCACTTGAGCTGGTGCAGCAGCCTGGAAGCTTCCCTCACACGGTGAACCTTGGATCATAAGACTGTGAGCGCTGTCAGCTAAGGAGCGGGGTACCAGGCTCTCCTGAGTTGTGTGTGTGTGGGTCTGTAGTTTACTACTGTATGGCCTCTCCTCACACTAATAGTTTGTGTTCTGATTAATAGTTTCGACCCACGGTAGCTATCAAAAGGTGTGTAAGGGCCTGTCGGAAACAAAGGAAGTCTGTATCACTGAATGTTAAAATTCGGGTTTTACAGAAGCTCCAGGTAACCTGAGGAAATGGCTGAGTAAATGTCAGTAGGCAGTGGCTGGCTTCATAAATACTATTGTAGCTTGAGAAAGTGAACCAGCACTTGTATGAAGGACAGCTGGAAGAAGTGATGAATAGCCGCATGTGAGGACTTAGGGGAAATAAAGAAAGTGGAAAACCGTTGTCAGTTGCTGGAAGTGCCTTTCCATGGGGATAATGTCATGATAGCCCTGCCCAGCACTGATTCAGTCAGCATCCCCATTTTCAGAGAACAACAGTCCCCCACAGTGGGTTTGCACAGTCAACGCTTCCAAAGGATTTTTAGAACCTGGATCAAGACCCCCTTTTATATCTGCCCACTGCAGTGGTGAGTGTGGCCTTTTCCACCACCCTTTCTTGCCCTAGCTACACTTAACACCTCAGAGAATCCTGCTGTCTTAGTCATCTAGTGACAGAAATACCACAAGTGGATGGCTTTAACAAAGAGAAATTTATTCTCTCACAGTAGGCTATAAGTCCAAATGCAGGGCATCAGCTCCAGGGGAAGGCTTTCTCTCTCTGTAGGCTCTGAAGGAAGGTCCTTCTCATCAGCCTTGCCTTGGTCTGGGAGCATCTCAGCGCAGAAACCTCAGGTCCAAAGGAGACTCTGCTTTCTTGCTGGTCTGAGGTCCCCCTGTCTTTCTGTTTGCCTCTCTCTTTTATATCTCAAAAGAGATTGGCTTAAGACCCTATCTAATCTTTTAGACCTCATCAATATAACTGCCACTAATCCATCTTATTACATCACAGTGATAGGATTTACACATAGGGAAATCACATAAAATGGTGGACAATCACCCAATACTGGGACTCATGGCCCAGCTAAGTTGACAGATATTTTGGGGGGACACAATTCAATCCATGACACCTGCTGACATGAGAAGCACAACAGCATGTACAATGCCAACATTCCCAAATAGGTTATATATTTTGGAGAAAACACAAGACTTCGGTATGAGACTGAAGTCACCTGTCCAGGAAATGCCACAGAGACCAGTTAGCTTTGATCATAATAAAAGTACACAGCAATAGATGTATCTTGCCGGGACCACTTTGTATATAACAGAGCCAATGCCTTCACACAGCGTTTGCTGGAGTTGAGGTTGCCTTATGTTGCTGGCCTTTTCTTTGGATGTGGAGGTCTGATGGCTGGGCTTTAATTTACTCTAGTGTTGAGTGGTAACCTTTTGAAGGCTTTTAAAAATAAAGAGGCAAGAATACAAAGGGTAGAATCTAGAAAGCCCTGACAGTCTGTCCCTCCCGTGCTGTCTCTGTGTGTAATTAGCAGTTGTTTTGTCTGCGTGTTTGGAATACTGACTGCGCTCTGCAGAGTGCCAGCAGGAGGGCTGTGTCTCCGTGCCGCAGACTGACTGTAGCTGTGCCAATTAGTTCTGGTTTTTTAGCATGTGTTTTTGACGCTCATCTACACATAGTGATAAAAAATTTGGTTTCCCTTAAAGATTTGTTTGCAGTTACAGCATCTCATCCCACAAAATATCTTCTTGATTCCATCATTCTGCGTTTCATATTGCCAGATTTTCCTAAAATTCTTCGTCATTTTTGTTCCTGTTTGAATTTAAATATCAGGGAGACAGTAAATAAATGAAGTACCCTGAGTAAAGTGAGCAATGGCTTCTAATGGATTCTGCAACCCCATTACTGTGTTTTGGTCAACCGTTCAAACAGCTCTCAGAACCGGGAGCAAGGAATGAGGCCACTACCCAAGGCTCGAGGCCCATCCGGAGCCCAGTGAGGGGTCTGGCCAAAACTAACCGAGCTGAGGCCTTCGTAGGGACCAGAGTCTAGCTGACAGAGACAAGAACCAGGATTTAAGAAGAGTCCAGAACCAGCAAGGCAGCCTGTTTCCTGCCTCTGTTAGATGGCTTCCTGCTGGCCAGTGGTGGGCCCCATGGTGTGCTAATTCTGAGCTTGCAGGCAGAACCAGGAAAGGTCTCAGCAGGCTCTACCTGAGAGCTCATTGCGGGGAGGACTGTGTGCAGGTTAAACTCTTAGGATTTTGTCACTGGGCATCCTGCCACTCATTCACATAATGCACATGCATTAGGTACCTACTACCTAAAAGGGTCGCTATGAGTCGGAATTGACAGCTCTGGGTTTGGTTTTTTCTTTTTTTTTTGGACATAAAAGGCATCCCTGGGGGAGGCAAGAGTTACACACTCAGCTGCTAAGTGAAAGTCCACCCAGAGGCACCTGAAGAAAGGCCTGTCCATCAGCTTCCGAAAAATCAGCTATCGACAATGCTGTGCAGCACAGTTTTACTCTGACACACATGGAGTCGCCACAAGTCAGAGTCAACTCCATGGCAACTTTTTTTTTTTTTTATGTAAAAGGCAGTACACATAAACCATTCTTATATAATAGAAGGTAAAGTAAAATATTAATAACTGATATTCTGCCCTACTTTTAGCCTGTCTGTGAAATCGGTAATTTTTTTTTTGCTCATTTTAATTGAACTGGGTGTTTTTGTTGCATAGCAATGGCTCTTAGTGAAGGGTCATTGCAGTGAGAAAGTTCTTTGTCAGAATCTTTATAAACTCAGGTAGGGAGTAACATAGGATGCACATAGGGAGGGGTTTGAGAACATTGGATAAGGGAAGGGGGTGTTTATAGTTACAGTTTCAAATATTTTTGTGTATTCACCAAGCGTATCACTTGTGCCAGAAACAAATCTTCTTAAGCCTCTAGAAGTATTCAGACAGACAGGAGGAGGAGGAGGGTACAGCAGAGATGGGCTGAGTTGGGAGAGGTGGGCAAAGGGGTCCAGCTCAAAGTCAGGCTGGGAAGGGCTGAGGAAGATGCAGAGGGAGGGGCCAGGAAAAAGAAAGGAGCCTCTTTTATCCAGCAGACTGCACCCACCCCACTGAAGCAAGGACTTCTACAGGACAGTCCCTGGACCATCCATGATGCTTCTCACCTGTAATGTCACAAGTCCCTAATATATGTTTGTCTTCAGGGCCAGTCCAGCATGGTCCCCACCCCACCTCATCCCATCACCTCTGCCTCATGCTGATTCCTGGACTTTCTAACAAAAGAAAAAAGACTGACTTCTCAACTGGTAATAAAAGGACTCAAAGCATGAATGCCCTTTGGGGTTGTTTAGTATGAGTGAATGTCAGTTAGAGTGTAATTTATCAGTTTTCATGATCAAAAATTGTTGAGTGGTTGAAGGCCACTGTTCTCACCAAGCAAGGAAAGAATAGAGATAAATTGCACACTCGATGGCTTTGCCAGAGGACAAAGTTGGAACACATAGAAACTACCTATAGGCAAAGGTATTTGTATCATGTATTATCATTGTAAAAGCTACGTGTTATTTATGAAAATTGGTAGTGGTTGGCTTTTTTTCTTTTAAACCAGCTGAATTTATATGAAAGACCGTCATTCTTCAGGGATGTACTAATGTGACTTTCACTGTATCTATTTTTTTTATTAAAGAAATAAGTATAACCTCAGACAACATTTCTCAGCAGATGTTTTCAGTACTTTATTACGACCCGATCACAGTGTGCTGTGACTTTGCCTGCTCCTCTTTACACTCTGTTCTCTCAAGGCAGAGATCCTGTTTCATGTATTTCTGTATTCCCAGTGGATAGTAGATCCGTCAAAAACATATACAGAACTGTGTGAATGAGAGAAGGAATGAATGAATGATTCAGTTGCCTGCTAACCAATCAAGAAAATAGAATAGGTAGCTGTAACAAGTAGGTAGGATTTCTGTGCTGAAGTTGCTGCAATTTTTAATGTCAGAAAATTTGAAGCGTGTCTTCTTGTTAGGAGGAAGACTCTTCAGTAAGAAGTCGAGACAATAACTTCTCTTGCCCCGCTGCCTCTCATTCATCCCTTTACTGCATGAGTCCATTAAGTTGCATGCAGTTGACTCCAACTAATAGACAAGCCAACTGATAGTGGCTTAAACTGTAAGGACATTTATTATAGTTGTTAGGTGTTGTTGAGTGAGCTCCGACACATAGCAACCCCATGTGTAACAGAACAATTTTGTGCCATCCTCACAATCGTTGCTATGTTTGAACCCATTGTTGCAGTCACTGTGTCAATCCATCTCGTTGATGGTCTTCCTCTTTTTCACTGACCCTCTACTTTACCAAACATGATGTCCTTCTCCAGGGATTGGTCCCTCCTGCTAATGTGTCCAGGGTAACCAAGATGTGGTCTCGCCATCCTTGCTTCTGAAGAGCATTCTGTTTTGTAGATTGAAATTAAGTATCTGCAGGACTGGCTCAGAAGCTTAACAATGTCACTGCGGTCACAGGCTCTTCCATCCTTGCTACCTTCTTCTTGTTGCCACATGGTCACCAGATGGAGGATACGGCTTCCTCCATCACATCCTTACTCAATTGTGTCCCAAGGCAGGAAATGAGGGTGGGGTGGGGGAGGGTGTGTCTGTGTCTGTGTGTTGAGGGAATGTATCCAAGTTGGTGAAAGAGCTCTCCTGGTGACCTTCTCTTCTTTTACCTGGGAGGAAAATCTTTCCCAGAATCCTCCTAACAGGCTTTGTCTACATCTCAGGTCACATGGTTTCCCCCAGACCAATCACTAGCAAAGAGTAATGGGATGACTGTGCTTAATTTTAAAAAGTTAATTTTAATTTTTTAATTAAAAAAAAATACCAACCATAATTCATCTGACTTCTGTTTAAAAGAAAGAAAGAGGGAGTGGCTAAGGATAAGCAACTAGAAATGTCTGCTGCACCACACTTAGTCTCCAGGCGGAAAGTGGTGATTTTTGTGTTGTCCAGTCATACCTCCGATAGCTAACTTTTCTTCCAAGAGTATACTCTGGCTATTTATATATTTTACAGATGACCATTAAGAATCATGAGCTTGAGCAGAAGCCTCGAATATATGGGCCTCGTCAGAATTACAGGGCTTCATGAGTCATGGCCCCTCCCTGCCCCAGCTTTGGGCTGCTTTGCCCTGGAACATCTTTAAAAAGAAGAGTTATAATTTACAAGATCCATGTTTTTTCCAATTTATTTCATAGGTAAGAGGAGAACACTTCTTAGGATTACAGTACACTTTACCTAAAAGGAAGTGGAGTTTGTTGGCTGTGAGAAGCCCATCAGGGGTCTTGGCGTGTACATCAGGTTGTATCAAAAATGTAAGGGTTCATGATATTTTGTGGCTTGGGAAAATGTTTGATCCCTTTAATGAACATAATAGTGTCTGTCTCAGTCCTTGGAATGACTTGAGCTCCTTCAACCCTCAGAGAAAATGCAGTCCAAGCACTTCTCCACACACATGTGAAAGCAGACAGCAGTGTGGCAGCTTTTCTGAAGGACTGGTGGCTCTTCAGCACACGCCTGTCCCTGGGAAACAAGCCTTTTCAAATGAGAGGCCTTCCCTGGTCTCTGTTCCAGTTCCTGGGTTAGACTGTTCTGTACTTCCTGCCTGGCACTCGTTATGAATCCTTGTTAGTTCATGTCAGAGATGCCTCCTTGGCAGATGTGCTGCTTCCATCCGTCTAGACAAATGTATTCCCATGAGTGAGTATAATGACATCCATTAAGTGACGCAAAATCAGCTCAACTCCCTGTGCTAGGGCTGTAATAACAAAATACCACAAAATGGGTGTCTTTAAAAAACAGACATTTATTTTCTCACATTCAGGAGGCTCCAAGTCCGAATTCAGGGTATCGGCCATGTCGGTTCCTTCTGTGGGCCTCTCCTAGGTTTTGGTGGCTGCTAGCAGTACTCAGTGCCCCTTTGCTGCTTATAGGTGCACCTGCCTCTGTTTTCACTTGGTGTCCCCCCCACATGTGTCTGTCCCCCTGTGTCCACATTTGCCTTTATAAGACACTATTAGAAGGGATTACGTTTAGGACCCACCCTACACCGATATGATCTCATGAACATAACAAATGAAAAGCCCTACTTCCAAACAGGATGCCATTCACAGGAACAGGGCTTAGGACTTCAACATGCCTTTTGGGGACACACAATTCAACTCCATAACACTCTCCCAAATACCTTGCTTTTAATTAAATATCCCTAGTATTTTATGTTATGTGTTTCTCTGGAATAAATCAGAATTTGGCTGGTGATTGTTTTTGTCAAGAATTTGTTGGTTTTTAAACATCTCTAGATTTTTATTCAGGGTTGACATGGGGCTGCCTTGTTGTTGGTAACATGACCAGAGTCATTTCCGAGGCAGATGGCCTGGCAAGACACAGAGGTGGCAAAGAGAAGCCAGTTCCCTTCTGCCCAGAAATCTCACAGCCCGTTTTCTGCTGGCTTCTGATGGCCCATGTCTTAGTTATCTAGTGCTGCTGTAACAGAAATACCACAAGTAGGTGGCTTTATCAAACAGAAGTTTATTTTCTCACATATTTGGAGGCTTGAAGTCGGAATTCAGGGCACTGGCTCTAGACGACTCTCTCTCTCTCTGAGGGCTGTGGGAAAGATTCTTGTGCCTTTTCAGCTTCTGCTCCTTTGTTCCTTGGTGATCCTCATGTGGCCTGGCACATCTTCCCCCATCTGTGCTTGCTTGCTTGCTTGTTTAATCTGCTCTTTTATGTCTCAAAACAGATGGATTTAATACACACCCTACACTAATCCTGCCTCATCAACATAAAGCCCATTCCCAAATGGGATTATAATCACAGGTATAGGGGTTAGGATTTATAACACTGGGGGGACACAATTTAATCCATAATACAATACCCCATTATAGGTGTCTTTGGAATTTCAAAAGCTAGATCTTTGGAGTAACTCAGAGGGGCTCTTTTAGAGGCTTTCTTTCTTTTGCCTTTTGCCATCATTTTTAGTAGCTGTTCTTAAAAGGCTGTTCTCTTAAAGTAGAATAAATGGGTTGTGTGAAATGTCTGAAGAGAGATCACTAATGTTTGATGAAAATAAAGTTGTGGTTGTTGGGTGCCAACTCATACCAACCTTACAAAACAGTAGAAGTGCCCCGTAGGGTTTTCTAGCCTGTAATCTTTATGGGAGCAGATTGCCAGGTCTTCCTCCTCAGGAGCCACTGCGTTAGTTCAAACTGCCAACGTTTGGTTAGGAGCCAAGCACTTAACCATTGCGCTACCAGGGCTCCTTGGAAGTAAAGTTACTAAAACACATAAACATTTTCTTTTCACACCTCTTCCAAAGCTCTTTTATTTATTTTTAAATGACGTAACAGAATATATATTAAAAAGTGAGGGTTAGTTTTCGGAGCAGTTATTCCAATAATGGTGTCATTTCGCAAACCATTTTTAGAACTTCCCTTTTAAAATTGGCCCGTGAAAGTGTCACAACCCTTAAAAGCAAACTGGTTTAAGTATTGTATAATTGCACCTGGGTTTGACGAAAATCCCAGTCTGATTGCCTTATGTACCAGATTTGAAATCATTGAATCAGGCACAGCTTGTCAACGCTGGTTGGAATGGTAGAAAATCATTTCGTTCAAACCTCTTTGTTTCTTAAGAGAAAGTTTAGGCCCAGAGAAGTTAAGTGACTTCCCAAAGGCCACACAGCAACTTAACAAATAGCCTATACCAAAAATCAACTCCAAGTGTCCTTTGGAGGTTTATTAAAAAATCATATCCATTTTTAAAGAGGACATAATTGACACCATTGAAGATATTCCAAAAGAACCTTCCATGGATTCTGAGGATCCTTTCAGAAGTAGTCCAGAAGTGTTTAGGAAAATGCAACATTATTATAATAATGTATCTTTATGTATAAAAACAAATGTACCTTTTTATTGTAATAAAGGTATCTTTATGTATAAGTTCAATTATGTTTATTTTTTAAAAAACCTTTTAGACTGTAGTCATACTGCTTATATAGATTTTTTAAAATTAGCAATAGGACAAAATCCTATCCTGATTTTGAGATGTTTCTTTTTTTCCTTTTCCTTATTTCTCATGGAGAGCTTCTGCAGGATGGTGCAAAGATCTCCAAACAGCATCGCCAGGGCTGAGGCAACCTCGTCCCTGTGTTGCAGTAGAACTGCACTGAACCACCAGCTGCGTATGGCTGTTTTAGTTTAACTAATCGAAATTAGAAACCCAGGTCCTCAGTTGCACAAGCTGCATGGCAAGTGCTCAGTAGCCAAATCGGGCTAATGGCTACCATATTGAACACCACAGGTATCGAACTTTTCCATCATCACAGGAAGTTCTGTCGGCCAGGCCGGTCTAGAATTCTTGTACTCAGTTGACATATTTTAATAGGCAGCATATTTTTACAGTACCTATGGGCAAATTGGAAACCCTGGTGCCGTAGTGGTTAAGACCTACAGCTGCTAACTAAAACGTTGGTAGTTCAGATCCATCAGGTGCTCCTTGGAAACTTTATGGGGCAGTTGTACTCTTCCTGTAGGGTTCCTATGAGTCAGAATTGACTCAACAGCAGTAGGTTTTTTTGTTTGTTTGTTTGTTTTCAATGAGCAAATTGGAAAGTGGTGGCATGTTCTAGAGAAGGTATTTTACATGGTCATTTATTCTCCAAATATTGCTAGCTATTGTGCATAGTTTAAGAAAAAAAATTTTTTTATTTTCACTCATTTTTAGCATGATTATGTCTATGGGATTCATATCAATTGTAATGTCCTGGCTGCTAAATTCTCTTGGTATATACTGAAATTACAGCAAAACCTTTGTTAATGCTGCCAAAGCCATTGGCAGAAAAATGCAGTTAATTAAAATCTCTTTATGATGTCCTAACATTTCAAGTGAACTAATCTGGACATAAGACAATGGAAGTTGTGTTGAATTCATTTTTAATAACCATTTTATTTGCAAAGACCTCAAATTACCTACCTACTTTCATTGATCCCAACGTCAAGAATGAAGAGCCCACATACTAGCAAGGGGTGGGTCCTCTCTAAAGACTGACCTAGCTTCAGGCCCACTGCAAGCTCCCCTGTTTCACTGTCAGCAATTTGAGGACAGTGACCATTCCTCCATGGCTTTGTAGGCTTCACTCCATGGGGCTTCTCATGGTGCCCCCTACCCATAAAACATTCTAAGTCTTATTTGAACAAATAAATGAATATTTGATCTGCTTTTCCCTGAAAATCATTACATTTGAGCACAGGCTCGTGCTGTATATGAAATACGAATGTTTTCAGTTGTTTTTATTATGGAGTAGTATCTACAAACTGACTACTAGAATTGGAATTCCTAAGTGGTTTTCAATCCTTTTGGTGAATCTGTGCTGAAAGAAATTGGGGACCTGTGAGCCACATCTTTGCTATAGGCTCTCAGAGAAGAGGGCTAAAGTGTAGCTTAGGCTGTTTCAATTGCAGGTATAGTAAATCCAGTTTTAAAACAAAGATGAATTGGGAAAGCTACAAAATACCATAATAAAATTAGAATAGCCTCAAAAAATAAGTAAGTCGTCGTGTGTATGTGTGTGTGTGCGTGTGTGTGTGTGTTGTACCATTGTTAGTTGCTGGCCAGCTGGCTCTGACTCTTGACGACCTTGTATACAACAGAAGGAAACATTGCCTGATCCTGTACCATCCTCATAATCATTGCTGTGTTTGAGCCAATTATTGCAGTGATATATATATCACTGAGATATGCATACATTTTGGGTTTCTTTTCATGTATTTTATACAAAATGGCATTTCTCAGAGTAATGGGATTTCTTTGAGAATAGATAGGTAACAGAGAATAGGTAGTAGATACATGTATATCTACTGTGGCTCGGCTGGAACAGCTGGGCAGTGATTCTTTGAGCCACTGAGAAAGTGTCAGTCTCTGGTAAGATCCACTTTCTCTGCTCTGGGTAAGTCTGATCAGTTGTGTAAATAGGTGCTGGTGACATGTTCTACATCAGGAGAATTCTGAAGCTGTAACCTGGGTCAGCTCCTTTTCTTCATGTAATTCATCCGCTTTCCAACTAAATGGATCACGAATCTGATGACATGTTTGCCAAACACAAGCATCTGTTGTGTCCTATGTGCTGAGGTTATGGAATACCTTGAGGATTTAGAGGAATAGAAGTCTTTCTGTCATGCCACTCCTGGCTTTGATCATGGGATAGTGACAATCTCTCACTTCTTCACTTTTAGATAACAGTCAACAGAGACAGTGGTGAAGATGTCAGCTCTCCCAAACATGGGAAGGAGGACCCAGACAACATGCCCCACGTGGGTGGCAATACGTGGGCTGGTGGAACAGGTTGGTAACATGGGCATTCTCCCGGGTCGGGCTTCACAAAGTCCCACAAGCCTGTGTAGCTAGCACACTGCCATGAGAAGGCTCCAGGGAACAGCCTTCCTCTCAGCCTTTAGTCAGTCGGATTGTCCTCTTACCCTCTGCCCCAGCTCAACATCAAAACATGGGAAGAGCGTGGCATTTCGTGTCTGGTAGATTCTACTGCCTTATGATTTAAAACTATTCTTACCCTCCCTGGGTTGTTTTATCAGTAAATGGAGCATAATATTAACTGCCTCACAAGGTTATAAAACCGAAAAAAAACACAGATCTATTGCCATCGAGCTGATTCCAGCTCATAGCGACCTTACAGGACAAAGTAGAACGGCCCATAGGGTTCCCAAGGCTGTAGCCTGTATGGAAGCAGACTGCCACATCTTTCTCTCACGAAGCAGCTGGTGGGTTTGAACCACCGGCTTTCCAGTTAGCAGCCAAGTGCTTAACCGCTTCGCCACCAGAGCTCCTTCAGGTGATGGTGAAGGTTAAACGAGATTATGATCGTAAAGCACTGAGCACAAAGTATTGCAGAATGCATGTGTAATATATTCATTAAAGTGTTAATCCCTTCTTTTAAATTCCCTGCCCTGGGGATCATGCCAGAAATCCTCAGTGAGTTCTTTCTTAGCCAACTGATTTCTCAAAGAAACGGTCCCTGTCTCCCACATCTCAAGAGTGAGTGTGTTGAGGATGCAGGATCTTGAGATAAGAGAGTTGATGGCGGTGGTTCACTCCTTCCTTTTGGCCGCCTTACTAGCACATTGTTCCCATGACTGCCGTCTTCCTCTTTCCTCTGTGGCAGCTGGAGCAGACACATCTGCTGGGCCAAAGGAATAGGGCCAGACTGTGAGAGCACCGTCTGATCTTATCTCCACTGGGAGTGCTGGCACGAACTCCCTACTTCACCTTTCCTTGGTTTGGTCTGTGCCTTTTGCCCTTGGCAGCCTCAAGAGGAAATGAGTTTCTGTGCTGGGACAATGCACTACCAAATAGGCCTGTGGACTTCTTGCCTACTCTGTTTATTCATCAAGCATCAGCTTTAAAGAAAAAGTATTTTTAGACATGCCCTTTGATCTGGAAATCAGTGTCAAGCCAGCAAGATTTAACCCATATGGAATGCCTTGTGGAGCACGCCGGCCAGATGTAGGTTTGTCAGCAGTGGACTGCTTTGGAGTGGAAGTTTTCGCTTATTCTTCAGCTTGAATCCACCAGCGAGCTTCTCTCTCCAGACTGAAGACCCTGCTTTTGCTTCCCTCAGCCTTAATTGTTCCAGCTATCAAGGCTGATTGCCTCAAACTCTATTTTTCTCTCTGTAATTCTCCCCCCTCACAATTCTCTACTTTGTACTTAGCTCTGTAGGTCATTTGACTACCTTTTCATCATCAAAGTCCCTTCCTTCCCTATTCTCACACTTATCTTAAGGAGCCCTGGTTGTGCAGTGGTTAAGCGCCTGGCTTCTAACTGCAACATCAGCAGGTCGAACCCACCAGCTGCTCTATGGGAGAAAGATGTGGCAGTCTGCTCTCATAAAGATTACAGCCAAGAAAACCCTATGGGGCAATTCTACTTTGTTTTATAGGGTCACTATGAGTCGGAATTGACTCAACGGCACACAACAATCTTGTGAACTGATTGTGACGTCCAAGGGTAGCCTCAAGATTGTGCTTTGCAGTCCTAGAACCTCCAGGCGAGTATTTTCATTTAAGTAGTGCATATTAGGAGCCCTGGTGTCACAGTGGTTAAAGCGCTCAGCTGCTAACCGAAAAGTTCAGCGATTTGAGTCCACCGGCTACTCCATGGGAGAAAGACATTGCGGTCTGCTTCTGTAAAGATTTACAGCCTTAGAAACCCTATGGGGCAGTTCTGCTGCATCCTATAGGGCTACTATGAGTCGGAATTGACTGGACAGCAGTGGGTTTGGGCTGGGTTATTTTTGTTTTGTTTTTAGTGCAAATTAAAGGCTCTAGGAAGTGGCTGCAACCCTGGTGGCCTAGTGACTAAGGGTTACAGCTGCTCACCAAAGGGTCAGCAGTTCAAGTCCACCAGGCGCTCCTTGGAAACTCTGTGGGGAAGTTCTACTCTGTCCTGTAGGGTCACTACAAGTAGGAATCGACTCCACAGCAACGGGTTTGGTTTTTGATTTGGTTAGGAAGTGGCAGTCACAAGGAACTCTCTCCTCTCACCCCCGCCTTCATCCTAATATGACTTTCCCAAGGGGCCAATGACTCATGCTGAACGACTCTCACACCAACCTGTGAACAGTTGTGGGCCCTTTTCCTCCTTTCACTACAATGATGCCATCTCAGTTGCAGGGAAGTTTGAAACTCAAATTCATCATCCACTCATGCCTAAGGACAACCTCCTATAGAAAGGGGGTCAGGTCACAGTTCATTGTTATCGTCCAGCTACTGGTTCCCTCCCCTATAGGCTGCCCATCAGTGACAGCCAGGAATCACACACGTCCGAGAAAGAATTTTCCACCACCAATTTCTAAATAAAAATGAAATGATGTGCACAAGCCAAAGAGCAAAAACACTGCAGTTAATAGGCTATGTTCATGGTATTTCCCAAAAGGAAGTGACCTACCTGGACTTTCATAAGTCCATACTGAGTCCTCGCCTTCATTTTATTAGACCAATTAAACTTTCGAGGGAGAAAAAAAAAAATGTAAACATAACTTAATCAAAGTCTAAAAGTTTCCAAAATTTCTGCATTATGAAACTAGAAATTACCTCATTCTGTGTGACTGGGAATTGCTTAAATGTAATAATAACAAGAGCAATCATATGTAGCTCTTATTATGTGTCAGATTTTAGCCTCATGACAGTCCCATGAAGGAAATAATATTACTATCTCCATTTAACAGACATGGAGACTGAGACACAGAGGAGTTAAGTAACTTCCTTGAGGACACGTGGCTAGTGAGTCAGAGCCAGGATTCAAACTCAGCAATCTAGCTTAACTGCAATACTATGCCACACCTCCAGTACTGGATTCTCTTCCAAATTTCCAAGTTCTGACGTGTAAATGAACGAAAGAAACTGGTTACTAGTGCTTTAATCAGTATAAAGCCAAATCAAACCACACTCATTGCCATCAAATCAATTCTAACTTATAGCAACCCTAATGAACTGCTGACCTCTTGGTTAGCAGCCAAGCTCAAGACCACTGTGACACCAGGGCTCCCATCAGTGTAAAGCAGGGGTAATAAGCTGGTGGTCCAGAGGTCAGACCTAGTCAGCAAATGCATTTGAATTTGAATGTATTTATATAAGTCCTCTCTGGTAAGTCAAAGTCCTCATCCCTTCTTAATAGTATTACACCCAGCCCACTTGACTTGTTTACATTACTTACCTGGCCTTTTAAGGATTTAATTTATATTTATAATATTAAAAGTTTATATAATATATATGTAAATATGAACTTGGCTTTGTATTGGAAAACTGTTCTGAAACTGGCGATGTTTACCTGTTGTACATTTTTCTAAGCTAAAAGTCAAAGTTGGTATAGTAATTGGCTTTTAATCTTGGCTTAAAAAAAAAGTTGCTGTTGAGTGGATTCCAGCTCATGGTGACCACACGTGTTTCAGAGTGGAACTGCTCCATAGGGTTTTCAATGGCTGTGACCTTTAGGAAGCAGATTGCCAGACCTTTCTTCCAAGGCACCTCTAGGTGGGTTTGAACTGCCCGTTTGCACCAGGGACCTTCATCTTGGCTAAGCCACTAATATTAGGTCATGAATAGGTCACTTAACTGCTCTATGCATCATTTTTTATAATTTGCAAACAGTATCTATAGCCTAGTTATCTCTCAGTGTTCTAAGGAAAAATGAGGTAGCATATGAGGGAAGAGAAGTTTTGCTCATTTGGTTAATAGACACACTAGTAAAAATGTGTACAAAGTGTCTATGACGTTCCAGGCCACTCTTGTAGGTACAGAGGTACAAAGATATATAAAATATGATTCCCTCTAGCATACAGTTAGTAAGAAAAGAAAATCAATATTAAAAAGTAACCAATAGTGCACAAGCACATTGACCTGTATGAGGCAGAGCCATCGGGTGAGGTGTCACAGAGTTTGGACTGAGCCTTGGAATGGTTAGGGTTTGGATAGGTGGAGAAAAGGAAATGTATTTCTGACTAGGGAAATACCATATTTCCAGAAGAAAAGTCATTTGGGTGTTTAATTACAAATTAAGTACAATGAATATACCTCATAGGACTGTCTTAAAGGCATGGACTGACATTTTTTTTGTGTTCAGGTTCAGAATAACCATTGGGATTTTCGTGTTTTCCTTCCAGGGGGAAGAGACACTGCAGGTCTTGGTGGCAAAGGAGGCCCGTACCGGCTAGATGCAGGCCATGCGGTATACCAGGTGTCTGAGGCTGAGAAAGATGCAGTTCCTGAGGAAGTGAAGAGAGCTGCGAGAGAGATGGGCCAGAGAGCCTTTCAACAGAGGTGAGTGTTCCCCCAGCCCATCTAGAGCAGTGGTGGCCACTGTGGTGAACTGTCATAGCAGACTGTGCGTGTTCCCAGATCTGTATGACTCTCCACCTCATTCAGCAACTCAGACCCCAAACTGAAATCCATAGCCACCCTCCCTCTTCAGTGGAGTTAGCCAAATGAACAAAATCACCTGTTCTTTCTAGTCAGCAACTCTTATATTTATGGATTGTGTGCGACTGTGGAGAAGAAAGAATGAACACATTAAAAAGTAAAACCAAAGAGATTTCTCTTAAGAGAATTTTTTTTTTTTTTACCTTTTTTGTGTGTGTGTGCTTTAAGTCGAAGTTTACAGCTCAAGTTAGTTTCTCATACAAAAATTTATACGCATATTGTTACGTGACCCTAGTTGCTCTCCCTGTAATATGACCGCACATTCCTTCTTTCCACCCTGGATTTCCCGGGTCCATTCAACCAGCTCCTGTCCCTTCCTGCCTTCTCATCTCGCCTCCGGACAGGAGCTGCCCATCTAGTTTCATGTATCTACTTGAGTTAAGAAGCACACTCTTTACAGGTATCATTGTATGCCTTATAGTCCAGTCTAATCTTTGAAGAGTTGGTTTTGGGAATGGTTTTAGTTTGGGGCTAACAGAGAGTCTGGGTGCCATGTCTTCTGGTGTCCCTCCAGTCTCTTAAGAGAAATTTTTAAAAACTCAGTTGCCATCAAGCTGATTCCAACTTATGGCGACACCGTGTGTGCCAGAATAGAACTGTGCTCTACAGGGTTTTCCATGGCTGATTTTTTGGGCGTAGTTTGCCAGGCCTTTCTTCCAAGGCACCTCTGGGTGGACTACAACCTCCGGCCTTTTGGTTAGCAACCAATCATGTTAAGTGTTTGCACTACCCAGGGACTAACTGAAACTGACATCACTCAATTCACGTCTATTCCTAGGCCACATACGGAATTCAGAAAACTGTAAGTGATGGTTCATTCTTGCTCACAGATTAGTGCGGAGACAGGACTAGTACACACCACACGTACATGCACACGTACACACACACCTGTAAAGTGAAATGCTAAATTCACTTGGCACTGGGGCTATGCCCTCTGGGAGTACAAAGACAGTGAGGCCAGTGGGCTGATATGAGGTGGGGCCAGAGCTGAGTCTTGAAGTTCAGCCAGGATTTGGACAGGGGGAAGGGACAAGACAGGACAGTCCAGGAAGGGAGAAGTAACTGAGCAGAGGCACCAAGGTAGGATGGGCATATTGTCCGTGGAGGAGAGAGCCAGCTGGTCTACCAGGAGAAAGCTTACCAGCTGAAGAGTAGGATATGAGGCTGGATGGGGAGGCCCTTGTCAGTAGGTGGAGGCCTGGAAATCCAGGCTGAAGAACCTGTGGCTTTCACGTAATCCAGGGCTGTTCTGGGCCACTCTGATGGGACCCCATCTAAAAAAAGAACCTACATGATGCTTTCGTTAGACAGCCACATATATTCTTCGGCCAAAAGTAAAAAATGCCAAAGGACCAGCAATATCTCCTTTAGTTCGAGTTGAGGGACTTGGTAGTGGTGTGGGAAGCAGATTTGCATTTTTGTGCTCAATTAAAGGAGCTGGGTGCAGTTAGAAAAAAACATGCTGGAGTGTATGTGAGTTATGAAATCCCTCCTACGCAGAACATCTGCTGTTGCTACAGGACATGCTGTGCTTACACATCCTGCAAGTAAACAGAACAAACAATGGAGACAGAAAGCACACCCTCAGGAGAGCCTGCGAGCCTAGGGCCTCAGGGGCCAGCAGGTAAATAACCCCACAGCGGCAGAGGCAAGAGGGTTACTGGCAGCCCTTCTGCTGGCTTCCTTAGTGACCATAAGCAGTTTATTTACCCTCTCAGTGTCCACATTTGCTCTTCTTTCCCTCCTTACAGAGAAGTTATGAAGACAGATACTGTGTTAGGGATGAAAGCAGTTTAAACTTCTCAAAAAAAAAAAAATAGAGAACTACTATAATGAAAAGTCTTTTGGGAGGAAAATATTGCTGTACATTTGATATAAACAAGAAAGTGTCCACTTAGGAAAAGAACCAAACAATTAGATAGGGGTCATTCTCCCCTCCCCGACTAAAGAGTTCCTGTTGTTGCCAAGCTCAAAGCCTCGCCAGCAATTTTCTGGCCTGAATTCTTATATAAGCAGACAAGCGGATAGATGCCTTGACACACAGGTAGTTCCGGGGGGAGGAGGACAGGGGGCAGCAAGGCTCTCAATAGTGCCTGGACACAAGTCTACAGCCTCTTCTCCGATTCCCAGAATAAGGGTAAGAAACCTGTTCTACTAAGGACCATTGTCCCACAGGGGAAAGAAGTCAAGGGGCATCTGTGAAAATGAGGCAAGTGTCCCTGGATGGTGCAAATGGTTTATGCACTTGGCTGCTAATCAGAAGTTTGGAAATTCAAGTCCACCCAGAGGTATCTCAAAAGAAAGGCCTGGCAATCTGCCTCCAAAAAGTCAGCCATTTTTCTGACACACATGGAGTCACCATGAGTCAGAGTCAACTCGATGGCAGCGGGTTACTGGTGGTCATGGATTAAATTTTGCCCCCCCTCAACACATACAAAATATATGTTTGAATCCTAAACCCTCTGTATCTGTGGAATAGTTGTTTTAACTGGTCTTCCTTGCAGGTATATGGATATTCTTTTATCACTGACTGGCAGCACTATATTTCAGGATAGATCTTGAAATGTTCTTTTTTCATTTTACTTGGATCCACAATCAACACCCATGGAGGCAAGAAATTAAACAACATATTGCATTGGGCAAATCAACTGCAAAAGACCTCTTTAAAGTATTAAAAAGCAAAGATGTCACCTTGAAGACTAAGGTGTGCCTAACCCAAGCCGTGGTGTTTTCAACTGCCTCATATGCATGTAAAAGCCGGCAATGAATAAGGAGACTGAAAAAGAATTGATTTCTTTGAATTATGGTGTTGGCGAAGAATATTGAATATACCATGGACTGCCAGAAGAACAAAGAATTCTGTCTTGGAAGAAGTACAGCCAGAATGCTCCTTAGAAGCAAGGATGGCAAGACTTCATCTCAAGTACTTTGGACATGTTATCAGGAGGGACCAGTCTCTGGAGAAGGACATCATGCTCGGTACAGTAGAGGGTCAGCATGAAAAAGGAAGACCCTCAGTGAGATGGATTGACACAGTGGCTGCAACAATGGGCTCAAACAGAGCAACCATTTTGAGGATGGTGCAGGCTCGGGCATTGTTTCGTTCTGTGGTACGTAGGGTCGCTAGGAGTCAGAACCGACTCAACGGCACCTAGCAACAACAACAACCATTTGCAAAATTGATCAGCTGTACACAGTGGATCTCAGCTTATTTTCCTCATAAGTGACCCAAAATTGTAGTATTTAAGTCTGACCCATATGAAAAAGTAAATTGAGAACTTAAATTCTCTCATGTAACAAAAAATATACCCTTTACAAATATATAGTGCCGATCAAGTACAGTTAGCCCACATAGGTTACTGGAATGTGATACAGCTGTGCCCTGCAGTTTTGATCTGGGCTAAAGAAGCAGAGAGACACATTTTCACGAGATAGTGTTGTGGGCTTGAGAACATTAGCGATGGAAGGTCATCTGATCCAGCGGCTAAAATATCCTGTTTTCCTTTCCCATTCCTGCTTTAGTCTTCGAAGATCTTTCAGAATTTGTTGTCAGCTTTGAATACCTTGTCGGTGAGCTTTCTGAAAGCTCACACAACCTGGAATATGATTTCCAGGTTGCTTCATAATTAAAACGGCATGTCATACATTTTGGGGGGCAACATGATCTCACCAGAGGTGGCCCTATAGCTGGAGTGAACTCTGACCACTCTCCAAAGACCAGTCTGCTGAATGAGACTTACCAACCACTTGACTCCTTCAGTTACCTTCACATTTTATTTATATAGGTAGTCTCCATTTTTTCCCTAATCAGTACTAATCTCCTTTCCTTGGGGAAGAGCACATGGACTTCATAGGTCTGCAGTGGGTGAGTGGTAGGGCACAGACGCTGCAGCGTTCAGTGTACCCAGCCTCTGTCAGCTTGATACTTGAGATATAACTTAATCTAATGAAAATGTACAGAGAGGCTTAAGAGACTTTGAAAACTAAGCACAAGAGATATTGTTAGGAGTCCTGTATACATACTTGTATTTGTTCTTCAGCACAGAGAATAAATTAGAAGGGCACCGTGGCACGTCACTTTGGGAAACAACCGTTTTGGTATTACAGTGGCCTTGCCTGTGTGTACTTTTGCACAGCCAGTGTTTTCAGTGCACTATCAGAAGCATTTTCTGAGTGCCACTGTGTACAGGCATTGTGCTAGGTACCGAGGATTTGAGTGAAAATAAGACTTGACCCTCCTCTCAGAGGAAGAGAATAGAAAGTATCAGAGTGCGTCCCATGTGATAAATGTATTTTTCATTAAGCTTTTGATCCAGTTGTACATACACACATATATAAATTTGTGTGGACTGGTTGTCAGCGTAAAACATATTTCCTACTGCGAGTGATGATCAGAAAAGTTTGAAAAATGCTGCAGTAGAGACAGGCATATCCCTTAAAAGCAATTAAGTGTATAGGTTCCAGGGTCGATGTTTGGATAAGGTACATGAAGACAGGAAGGGTCAGTTTTACCCCATGGGATCAATCAAGACTTCAAAGGAAGTGGCCTTTGAGCTGGGAAAGCTGAGTTGCTATTAGCTAACCCAGCTGGGTGGTAGGGCAAGAATTGCAAATCTGCCCCATGGTGGCAATGGTTGTTAGGTGCCCTCAAGTTGGCTCCAACTCATAGTGATCCTACATACAACAGAATGAAACGCTGCCCAGTCCTATGACATCCTTACAGCTGTTGCAATGTTGGAGCCTATTGTTGCAGCGACTGTGTCAGTTCATCTTTTTGAGGGTCTTCCTATTTTTCGCTGACCCTCTACCAAGCATGATGACCTTCTCCAGGAACTGGTCCCTCCTGATAACATGTCCAAAGTAACTGAGAGGAAGTCTCGCCATCCTCGCTTCTAAGGAGTATTCTGGTTCTAAGTCTAACTTTATGTGATTCTAATAAACTTCTAGCACTCTGCCCTATATGAATGCTTTCTTCCTAGTGCTTGGCCTGACAAGGAGGAAGAGACCATTTTCCAGCATTTGAGGTTTGTGTTCCAGCCTATTGTTGTATTTGTTTGTTGCCCTCAAGCTGATGCCGACTCATGACAACCCCATGTGTGCAGAGTGGAACTGCACCATGGGGTTTTCAAGGCTGTGACCTTTGGGAAGCAGATCACCAGGCCTGTCTTCCAAGGCGCCTCTGGGTGGGTTCAAAACAGCAACCTTTTGACTAATAGTCAAGCACGTAACCATTTGAGCCAGGGACTCCTCTGTTCCAGCCTAAGGTGATAAAAATATAATTTGGGTAAGAGTTTCAAGGTACACTGGGATTCACACCTCCCAGCATTGTGTGCTTCGGATGTGTGCTAGAATCCAGGCCTTCCAACATTGTATATGCATGCATGCACACACGTACACGCATGCACGTGCACACACACACAGTAGTTTAAAGACTATGTGCTTAATTAGGCTTTTGAAATATGTAATCATTATTCCCTGTCCTAGTATCAAAAACCCATAGTATCAAAAACTCCCACGTGTCTGTCAGTTTGTCGTACTGTGGGGCTTGCATGTTGTTGTGATGCTGGAAGCTATGCAACCGGTATTCAGATACAAGCAGGGTCGCCAATGGAGGACAGGTTTCAGCTGAGCTTCCAGAGTAAGACAGACTAGGAAGAAGGATCCGGCAGTCTGCTTCTGAAAAGCATTAGCCAGTGAAAACCTTATGAATAGCAGCAGAACATTGTCTGATATAGGGCTGGAAGATGAGCCCCCCAGGTTGGAAGGCACTCAAAAGATGACTGGGGAAGAGCTGCCTCCTCAAAGTAGAGTCAACCTTAATGACGTGGATGGAGTAAAGCTTTCGGGACCTTCATTTGCTGATGTGGCACAACTCAAAATGAGAAGAAACAGCTGCAAACATCCATTAATAATTGGAACCTGGAATGTAAGAAGTATGAATCTAGGAAAATTGGAAATCATCAAAAATGAAATTGAATGCATAAACATCGATATCCTAGGCATTAGTGAGCTGAAATGGACTGGTATTGGCCATTTTGAATCAGACAATCATATAGTCTACTATGCTGGGAATGACAACTCGAAGAGGAATGGTGTTGCATTCATCTTCAAAAAGAACGTTTCAAGATGTATCCTGAAGTACAGTGCTGTCAGTGATAGGATAATATCCATACGCCTACAAGGAAGACCAGTTAATACGACTATTATTCAAATTTACACACCAACCACTAGGGCCAAAGATGAAGAAAGAGATTTTTATCAGCTGCTGAAGTCTGAAATTGATCGAACATGCAATCAAGATGCATTGATAATTACTGGCGATTGGAATGCGAAAGTTGGAAACAAAGAAGAAGGATCAGTAGTTGGAAAATATGGCCTTGGTGACAGAAACAATGCCGGATATTGAATGATAGAATTTTACAAGACCAACGACTTCTTCATTGCAAATACCTTCTTTCACCAATATAAACAGCGACTATACACATTTATGGACCTCGCCAGATGGAACACACAGAAATCAAATTGGCTGCATCTGTGGAAAGAGACGATGGAAAAGCTCAATATCATCAGTCAGAACAAGGCCAGGGGCCGACTGTGGGACAGACCATCAATTGCTCATATGCAAGTTCAAGCTGAAACTGAAGAAAATCAGAGCAAGTCCACGAGAACCAAAATATGACCTTGAGTATATCCCACCTGAATTTAGACACCATCTCAAGAATAGATTTGATGCACTGAACACTAGTGACCGAAGACCAGACGTGTTGTGCAGTGACATCAAGGACATCATAAATGAAGAAAGCAAGAGGTCACTGAAGAGACAGGAAAGAAAGAAAAGACCAAGATGGGTGTCAGAGGAGACCCTGAATCTTGCTCTTGAGCGTCGAGCAGCTAAAGCAAAAGGAAGAAGTGATGAAGTAAAAGAACTGAACAGAAGATTTCAAAGGGCCTCTCGAGAAGACAAAGTAAAGTATTATAATGACATGTGCAAAGAACTGGAGATGGAAAACCAAAAGGGAAGAACACACTTGGCGTTTCTCAACCTGAAAGAACTGAAGAAAAAATTCAAGCCTCGAGTTGCAGTAGTGAAGGATTCCATGGGGAAAATATTAAACGACCCAGGAAGCATCAAAAGAAGATGAAAGGAATATACAGAGTCATTATACCAAAAAGAATTGGTCGATATACAACCATTTCAAGAGGTGGCCTATGATCGGGAACTGATGGTACTGAAGGAAGAAGTCCAAGCTTCTCTGAAGGCATTAGCAAAAAACAAGTCTCCAGAAATTGATGGAATATCAATTGAGATGTTTCAACAAACAGATGCAGCACTGGAGGTGCTCACTCGTCTATGCCAAGAAATATGGAAGACAGCTTCCTGGCCAACTGACTGGAAGAGATCCATATTTATGCCTATTCCCAAGAAAGGTGATCCAACCGAATGTGGAAATTATAGAACAATATCATTAATATCACATGCAAGCAAAATTTTGCTGAAGATCATTCAAAAATGGCTGCAGCAGTATATCAACAGGGAACTGTCAGAAATTCAGGGCAGTTTCAGAAGAGGACGTGGAACCAGGGATATCATTGCTGATGTCACAGGGACCCTGGCTGAAAGCAGAGAATACCAGAAGGCTGTTTACCTTTTTTTTATTGACTATGCAAAGACATTTGACTGTGTGGATCATAACAAACTATGGGTAACATCGCGAAGAGTGGGAATTCCAGAACACTTAATTGTGCTCATGAGGAGCCTTTACATAGATCAAGAAGCAGTTATTCAGACAGAACAAAGGGATACTGATTGGTTTAAAGTCAGGAAAGGTGTGTGTCAGGGTTGTATTCTTTCACCATACCTATTTAATCTGTATGCTGGACAAATAATATGAGAAGCTGGACTTTATGAAGAATAATGGGGCATCAGGAGTGGAGGAAGACTCATTAACAACTTGAGTTACGCAGGTGACACAACCTTGCTTGCTGAAAGTGAAGAGGACTTGAAGCACTTACTAATGAAGATCAAAGACCACAGCCTTCGGTATGGATTACACCTCAACATAAAGAAAACAAAAATCCTCCCAACTGGACCAGTGAGCAACATCATGATAAATGGAGAAAAGATTGAAGTTGTCAAGGATTTCATTTTACTTGGATCCACAATCAACAGCCATGGAAGCAGCAGTCAAGAAATCAAAAGACGCATCGCATTGTGTAAATCCGCTGCAAAGGACCTCTTCAAAGTGTTGAAGAGCAAAGATGTCACTCCGAAGACTAAGGTGCGCCTGACCCATGGTATTTTCAATCACATCATAAGCATGTGAAAGCTGGACAATGAATAAGGAAGACCAAAGAAGAACTGACGCCTTTGAATTGTGGTGTTGGCGAAGAATATTGAGTATACCATGGATTGCCAAAAGAACGAACAAGTCTGTCTTGGAAGAAGTACAGCCAGAATGCTCCTCAGACGCAAGGATGGTGAGGCTGCATTTTACATACTTTGGATATGTTGTCAGGAGGGATGAGTCCCTGGAGAAGGACATCATGCTTCGCAGAGTACAGGGTCAGCAGAAAAGAGGAAGACCCTCAACGAGGTGGATTGTCACAGTGGCTGCAACAATGAGCTCAAGCATAACAACGATTTTGAGTATGGCGCAGGACCGGGCAGTGTTTCATTCTGTTGTGCATAGGGTTGCTATAAGTCGGAACCGACTCGACGGCACCTAACAACAACAAAAACAGTATCAAAAATAAAAATAAAAACCCTGTTGCCGTCGATTCGATTGTGACTCTTAGTGACCGTACAGGACAGAGTAGAATTGCCCCATAGGGTTTCCAAGGAGCGCCTGGTGGATTTGAACTGCTGACGTTTTGGTTAGCTGCCGTAGCTCTTAACCACTACGCCACCACGATTTCTGTCTTAGTATCAGTGCCCTTTATATTTATAGAAGTTTTAACTGTGTGATTACATCAATGCTCCTTTAGAGGGATGTGGATACGATACTATAAAACCCAAGAGAGCTTCGCTAGGTGAGTGAACCTTCTACTTATTTAAATAACGCTGGGTCATCTTTATTAATTTTGGTCATTTCGTTTCAATTTATTTTGAGCACCTATTATATACCAGCTTTTTTTCATCATGCTAAGGCACTGTGCGTATAAGACGAAAAAGACTCAGCCCTTAACTAAAGGAGCGTGGGACCAAGTTGGGGAGGTAGGTGGCAGACGATAGCACATTAGTAAATGCCCTGATAGTGGTCAACAGGAGGTGATATGAGAACACAGAAGCAAGACCTGGGGATCAGAGCAGGCTTCCCAGGGGAGATGATCATGGATTTGTCTTGAAAGGTAAGTGGAGGCTAGTAGGCAAAGAGGCAGGGAAGGGACACTCTGGGCGGGTGGGGGAGAGGCCTGCACAAGGGCACAGAAGTGGGGACGCATGCCGTGTTCAGTGGGACAGCAGCAGGAGCAAATGATGAAGAGGAAGAGAGTTGGACCAAGAGCTAGGATTTCAAAGCCACAATAATATTAAAACATAATTATCCTGTAAAAAGTATATAGTCAGCAGTTTCAGAAAACTCTTGCATATGGACACATAGCATACGTTAAATTACATTCTTTGCTATCTGGGCCAACCAAAGAGATGGCCTCAGTCTTGAAAAGCAAACCGTGTTGATCTCTAAGAATCTGCCATGTGAACTGATAGCTGCCAGCATCACAACATGTCTTTGGAATACTGCAGGAGTGGGCTATAGAGCTAGCCAGGCTCATGAGAGCCTAGTCCAGTGTGCACATTTCTTACTAACTCCATGTTCAGCGACCTCACTGTTGGCAGCTTAAAATCGATCATGATGGGGTATTTACACTGTGGAAATCAGCAAATGCTACAAGTCAGGGCTTTTTTTTCATCCTGCAGAGTCACTTATTAACTGTTTACCAGCACACCACTGGACATTTCCTTCCTTTGAAACTCCAAACTGGAGACATCATTTCTTTCCTTTTCTTTACAAGGCAACCCGAGTTACCAAGCCAGTTTGCTACAGCTCTACCAATAGATGAATGGAAGTAAAAGACCCACAGTTATGTGAGTTAAGCTGTTGGCTTTCTCCCGCTCTGTTTCAGGCTTAAAGAGATCCAAATGAGTGAATACGATGCTGCAAGCTATGAAAGATTTTCAGCTGCTGTTCGTCGACAGGTACACTCCCTCCGAGTCATCCTGGATAACTTACAGGTAATCTTCCGTTTGTGGACCAAGAAAATAATCTGACACAAAGCTGGACCCATCCCAAAACTACCCTAATCCGCCAGTCCAAAAAAATCAATCAATCAATGTTGGTATAAAACTGTGGACTCCCCATGGCTTTTTAAATTGAGAATGGTAAGAGAAAATATTTGACTGCACCTTCCGTCCTGTCCAGGAAGCAGTAATTTTACCAGCAACCTAGCAGGCACCAAACTTCCTGATTCCGCCACAAAAGATCTGTGAGCACCCATCTCTGTGAGAAATTCACAAATAGAATTCTCTCCCAGCACATTGTTTTACTGGCATTCACTGGAGGAACAGAGGAGCGTTTTGGATTATCTAGGGTGTGCATTCGCTATGACTCCAGGCTTCTTCCCTTCCTGCCCCCTCCTTGGTGCCAGCCTTTTTGTAGTTTCACAGAACCAGTTAATATTGCTAAAGCTTCTAAGATATTGGTTAAGATGCTTTAATATTTCCTAAACAATGACTTGACATTGGGAAATTTTACATTTGAAATCATGTTCTGGTCAATTCTCACAGATAATTAAGGAAGGGTACTAAGTATGTTCTGGAATCCTTAAAAATGAAATTTTTTTTTTTTTTAAATGGTTAACATGAAAGGTTGACGGTTTGAGTCCACCCACAGGCACCTCAGAAGAAAGGCCTGTCAATCTACTTCCAAAAAATTAGTCATTAAAAACCCCATGGAACACAGTTCTACTCTGACACACAAGGGTATTTTTGTTTGTTTGTTTTTTAAGGATTTTCTAAAATCACGAAAGAAGTAAGATTATTTCGCCTAAAG
This sequence comes from Elephas maximus indicus, assembly GCF_024166365.1. NCBI lineage: Eukaryota > Metazoa > Chordata > Mammalia > Proboscidea > Elephantidae > Elephas > Elephas maximus. Next base: position 39,768,598 of record NC_064832.1, read on the forward strand.
ACAGAGTAAAGCTTTATTTCAGGGAAGTAGGGGCCACGCTGTGTCTCCCCACTCTACTCTGGAATCTTCTGTTTCCTGTTTGTGAAGTGTTTGAAGCTGATTCCTTCAATCTTACCCTTTACCTCTTTGGTTCTTGTTTTTAATTCTCTTTTGGGAGAAAGTTTTATTATTTTTGGTAATTATTGGGTGTAAGAAGTCCTATGTTGCGGTTTCAATCCACCATTATTATGGATTGAATTGTGTCCCCCAAAATATGTTTTGAAATCCTAACCCCTACACCTATGGATGTCATCCCATTTGAGAATATGGTTTTCTTTGTTACATCAATGAACCCATATTGGCGTAGGATGTCTTTTAAAGCTAATCATTTTTTAGATGTAAAAAAAGCAGATTAGACACAGAGAGGGGAACATAAACTGGGGGAAGATAGACACCACGTAGAGATCACCAAGGAATAAGAAACAGAAGCTGAAAGAGACAAAGACCTTCCCCTAGAGTTAAAGCCCTGAATTTGGACTTCTAGCCTCCTAAACTGTGAGACAATAAATTTCTGTTCTTTGAAGACACCCACTTATGGTATTTCTGTTATAGCAGCACTTGGAAAGTAAGACAGCCATCTTAACCCAAAACTCTGGGAATGTCTCCTCTTTAAAAACATCTTTACTACGTTGGGAGATAAGGAAAAGTTCCATTTCCAGGAGGAACGATTTTTATAGTGATTAACTAGATGCCTAGTTTCAAATCCTGAGGAATGTAAAAGTTAAGCCATTTGCTTAAAAAAAGAAAATCCACATGCAGTTATTTAGAATAAAGCAGCATAAGATTTTATATAAAAAACCTGTTGCTGTTGAGTCAATTCCAACTCATAAAGACCTTATAGGACACAGTAGAACTGCCCCATAGGGTTTCCAAGGAGCGCATGGTAGATTCAAACTGCTGACCTTTTGGTTAACAGCTGAACTCTTAACCACTTTGCCACCAGGGTTTCCAGATTTTATATAAACAAAAAACCAAACCCAGTGCCATCGAGTTGATTCCGACTGATAGTGACCCTATAGGACAGAGTAGAACTGTTCCATCGAGTTTCCAAGGAGCGCCTGGCGGATTCGAACTGCCGACCCTTTGGTTAGCAGCTGTAGCACTTAACCACTACGCCACCAGGGCTGCTAACCAAAGGGTCAGCAGTTCGAATCCGCCAGGCGCTCCTTGGAAACTCTATGGGGCAGTTCTACTCTGTCCTATAGGGTCACTATCAGTAGGAATCGACTCGACGGCACTGGGTTTGGTTTTTGACTTTAGTTATATGAAAAAAGTGACATTAAATTACCAAATTTTCTTCCATAGTCACTCACTTAATAAGTGTTCATCACCCTGGGCATGGGAGGAACTGCTGGGTGAGCACAAGTCAAGTGGTGAGCAAGGGCCAAAATGAGTGATTCAGAGGACGTGAGGGTAATGGGGAGATAGTGCTTGTACTGAGGCTGAAGAATGAGTATAGTTCAACCATTCGTTCATTTCTTAAGTTCTTGAGGCATACCCAACATTAGGGACAGAAAAATAAAAGATAGCCCTCGCCCTCAAGGAACCCAGAGAAGATAAATAGCAAACAATTCATGAGTTCTACAGAGACATATGCGTAAGATGCTGTAGCTTGCCATCTGGGGGATGAGTGATGAAGGCCTTCGTGGAGAACGTGATGCTTCAGTTCACTTTTGAAAGATGCTGAGGAATTTCCCAGGTGTTTGGGAGTCAGGGCATCCCAGACACAGGAAACAGCATGTGCAAGTACACAGAGGTATGGGTGAGAGCATGGTGGGTTCTGAGAAGAGCGAATTGTTCAGTATGGCTGAGTAGAGCGTGTTCGTGGTGGGAGGCGATGCGAAGAGAGGAAGCTGGAAAAGGAGGTGCAGACCAGATTATGACTAACCCTGTATGCCAAGAGAACATTCAGACAACACTGGGTTTTACCCTGTGGACAGAGGCCATTAGGGATACAAGAATACATTTATAATTGAAGGGATTGGATTCCTCATCTGGTATTAGTTAACGTCTTGATTGGTATTCATTGGGCACCATGCTATAGTTACTTTAAAAACATCGTCTCATTTGATCTTCACATCAACCTTATAAGAAGAAAAGTCAGATCCAAAATTCACAGTAAAACACAAAGTATGCCTGGGTTAGGGTTGTTGTCATTGTTAGGTGCTGTTGAGTCAATTCCAACCCATAGTGACCGTATGTAACAGAGTAGAATTGTCCCATAGGGTTTTCTAGGCTGTAATCATTATGGAAGCAGATCTCTAAGTCTTCCTCCCAAGGAGCAGCTGGGTGGCTTCGAACCACTGACTTTTTGATAGTAGTCCAGCAATTAACCATTTGCACTAGCATTAAGGAGTGACTCTTCTCCTAAATGCACACGGATGAAACCAGTATTAGAAAATAGTGTCCAATTTTGTTTCCAGCTTTCAAGAGAGAAATGAAAGAACTGTGAAAGGCTCAGAGAAAAGCAACAAATAAGATTAAATGGATGGAAAACAAGAGATTAGCACCTATGGAAAATCCTTAAAGGTTTTGAGATTCGTAACTTACTAAATATCCTCAGATAGAGTAATTAATCATTCCAGAGAAGTTTTTATTCTCTTCTTTACTGGGATTTCAAAAAAGAGAAATTAGGCTTAAATGAAAGCAAGAAATAGTTAAAATATAAAAAAGGGGATAAACCAGTTGCCCCTGAGTTGACTTGACTCCAACTCATGGCATCCCCATGGGTGTCAGAGCAGAACTGTGTTCCAAGGGGTTACCAGTGGCTGATTTCTCAGAAGTAGATCACAGGCCTTTCTTCCAAGGCACCTGTAGGTGGATTTGAACTGCCAACCTTTCAGTTAGTAGCCGAATGTTTAACCTGTTTGTGCTACCCAGGGACTCCAAGAAAGGGGATAAAACTGATTTAATCCTTGAACAAGTACCTAAAATAGATGGGTTAGGGTTTGTAGAACTTCCATCTCTATAAGTCTCTACAAATAATACCATCATTATAACAATAGCAAGCATTTCCCATGTGCCAGGCATTCTACTAGGTGCCTTACATGGTCAGCATTATCAGCAAGGTCTCCTCCTCCAGTCCATCCTCCCCCTCCTCCTCCTCGCTTAGTGGCTAAAAGTGTTGGCTCTGGAACCAGACAGCCTGGGTTCTGTAAAATGGGAGTGATAGATAATAGGGCAGTTACAATGATTAATTAAGGTGATACATGTAAAACATTGAAAACGGTGCTTAGCATATGGCATTCTCTACAGAAGGATTAGCTTCATCATTATCTTCATTGTACTTGTTACTATTCATTCAACCTGGACTACAGGCCGGGTACTAGGTCAAGTAGTTTACATTCATTATACTATTTAATCTTTACAATAACCAATAGGTTTTATTTCTGTGTTTGACAGATGAGAAAACTGAGGGACTAGGAGACTAGACAATGGAAGTGGAAAAATGCCGAGAGACCACTTGCTTTTACTGTGTGTGTACCCTACCTATGGAGTTCTGGTGGTGCAATGGCTAAAGAGCTCAGCCGCTAACCAAAAGGTTGGCAGTTCGAATCCACCAGCCACTCTTTGGAAACCTTATGGGGCAGTTCTTCTCTGTCCTATAAGGTTGTTATGAATCCGAATCAACTCAGCAGGCAATGGGTTTGAATTTTTTGGTTTTATGAATGAGTGACCTGAAGATGAGAAAGATGACATAACCTGTCCTGGGCCATGAGTCTAGTGAAGCAGGTGTCTGAGCCCAAAGCTCAGGACTCTGTTACGTGTTGTTGTTGTTAGGTGCCCACTGGTCGGCTCTGACTCGTAATGACCCCATATAACAACAGAACGAAACACTGCTGGTCATGCACCATGCTCACAATTATTTCTATGTCTGAGTCTGTTGTTGCAGCTGCTGTGTTACTCCATCTCATTTAAGGGTGTTGCTCTTTTTCGCTGATCCTCTGCTTTACCAAGCATGATGTCCTTCTCCGGGACTGGTCCCCCTGATAACATGTACAAAAATGAGGCAAAGTCTCGCCATCCTCACTTCTAAGGAGCATTCTGGCTGTACTTCCAAGACAGATTTGTTCATTATTTTGCCAGTCCATGGTATATTCAGAATTCTTGCCAGCATCATAGTTCAAATGCATCAATTCTTCTTCAGTCTTCCTTATTCATTGCCCAGCTTTCGCATGCATATGAGGCAGTTGAAAATACCATGGCTTGGGTCAGAGAAACCTTAGTCCTTAAAGTGACATTTTTTTTTTTTAACACTTTAAAGAGGTCTTTTACAGCAGATTTGCCCAATGAAATATGTTGTTTGATTTCTTGACTGCTACTTCTGTGGGCATTGATTGTAGATCCAAGTAAAATGAAATCTTTGACAATTTCAGTATTTTCTCTGTTTATCGTGTTGCTTATTGGTCCAGTTGTGAGAGTTTTTTTCTGTATGTTGAGGTGTAATCCATACTGAAGGCTGTAGTCTTTAATCTTCACCAGTAAGTGCTTCAAGTCCTCTTTACTTTCAGCAAACAAGGTTGTATCATCTCCGTATCACAGGTTGTTGTTGAATCCTCCTCCAATCCTGATGCAGCATTCTTCTTCAGATAGTCCAGCTTCTCATATTATTTGCTCACCATACACATTAAATGAGTTATGGTGAAAGGATACAACCCTGATGCACACCTTTCTTGATTTTAAACCACACAGGATCCCCTTTTTCTGTTTGAACAACTACCTCTTGGTCTATGTACAGCTTCCTCATGGGCACAAGTGTTCTGGAGTTCTCATTGTTTGCAATGTTATGCATAATTTGTTATGACCCACAGAGTCTAATGCTTTTGCATAGTCAGTAAAACACAGGTAAAATTCTTTCTGTGTTTTCTTCTTCAGCCAAGATCCATCTAACATCAGCAATGGTATCTGTCCAATGTACACTTCTGAATCCAACTTTAATTTCTGGCAGTTCCCTGTCAATGTACTGCTGCAACAGTTTTTTGAATTATCTTCAACAAAATTTTACTTGCATGTGATATTATGACGTTGTTCAATAATTTCCACATTCTGTTGGATCACCTTTCTTTGGAATGGGCACAAATATGGATCCCTTCCAGTCAATTGGCCAGGTAACTGTCTTCCAAATTTCTTGGCATAGACAAATGAGCATTTCCAGCAGTGCATCCATTTGTTGAAACATCTCAACTGGTATTCCGTCAATCCTTGGAGACTTATTTTATGCCAGTGCCTCAGAGCAGCTGAGACTTCTTCCTTCAGTACCATTGGTTTTTGATCATACCTCCTAAAATGGTTGAAGATCAACCAGCTCTTTTTGGTACAGTGACTCTGTGTATTCCTTCCATCTTCTTTTGATGCTTCTGGTGTCATTCAGTTTTTCGCCCATAGAATCCTTCAGTTTTGCAACTCTAGGCTTGAATTTTTTCCTTCAGTTCTTTCAGCCTGAGAAATGCCGAATGTGTTCTTGCCTTTTGGTTTTCTAACTCCACGTCTTTGTACATTTCATTATAATACTTTACTTTGTCTTCTCAAGCCACCGTTTGAAATCTTCTGTTCAGCTCTTTTACTGTATCGTTTCTTCCATTCACTTTAGCTACTCAACATTGAAGAGCAAGTTTCAGAGTCTCTTCTGACATCCATTTTGGTCTTTTTTTTTTTTCTCTTTTCAATGACCTTTTGCATTCTTCATGGATGATATCCTTAATGTCATCCCACAACTCACCTGGTCTTCAGTCGTTAGTGTTCAGTGCGTCAAATCTGTTCTTGAGATGGTCTCTAAATTCAGGTGAGTTATATTCAAGGCCATACTTTGACTCTTGTGGACTTGTTTTAATTTTCTTCAGCTTCAACTTGAACTTGCATATGAGCAATTGATGGTCTGTTCCACAGTCGGCCCCTGGCCTTGTTCTGACTGATAATACTGAGCTTTTCCATTGTTTCTTCCCACAGATATAGTCGATTTGATTCCTGTGTATTCCATCTGGTGAGGTACATGTGTGTAGTCGCCGTTTATGCTGGTGAAAACAGGTATTTGCAATGAAGAAGTCGTTGGTCTTGCAAAATTCTATCATGTGATCTCCGGCATTGTTTCTGTCACTAAGGCCATATTTTCCAACTATCAATCCTTCTTTGTTTCCAGCTTTCACATTCCAATCTCCAGTAATTATCAATGCATCCTGATTGCATGTTCGATCAATTTCACACTTCAGAAGCTGATAAAAATCATCAATTTCTTCGTCTTTGGCATTAGTGGTTGGTGCATAGATTTGAATAACAGTATTGACTAGTCTTTCTTGTAAGTGTATGGATATTATCACTGACAGTATTGTACTTTAGGATAGATTGTGAAATGTTCTTTTTGATGATGAATGCAGTGCTATTCCTCTTCAATTTGTGTTTCCCAGCATAGTAGGTCATATGACTATCTGATTCAAAATGGCCAATGCCAGTCCGTTTATGCTCACTAGTGCCTAGGATATTGATCTTTATGTGTTCCATTTATTTTTGACAACTTCAAGTTTTCCTAGATTCGTACATTGTGCATTCTACTTTCTTTGATTATTAATGGATATTTACAGATGTTTCTTCTCATTTTGAGTCATGCAACATCAGCAAATGAAGGTTCAGGAAGCCTTACTCCAACCCCATCCTTAAGGTCAACTCTACTTTGAGGAGGCAGATCTTCCAGTGCTGTATCAGAGGGTGTTCTGCTGCTATTCATAAGGTTTTCACTGGCCAATTTTTAGAAGTAGATTGCCAGGTCCTTCTTCCTATTTTGTTTTGTTTGGGAGCACCACTAAAATCTGTTCACCATGGGTAATCCTGGTGGTATTTGAGAAAAACCAGTAGCATAGCTTCCAGCATCACAGCAACACGCAAGCCACCACAGCGTGACAAACCAACAGAGGAGTGGTTAAAGCTTGTCAGATCTCTGTTATCTTTTTCCAACTCTACAATTTCATAAAAATGGCAATCTTTCTCTATACTACTAAAATATTTTGCATCATTATCCAAATGCCAGCCAAGCATTTTAAGTGTTTTTATTACCAAATCTTTATTTTTAATCCACCGAAGAGTTATTCCCAGATGGATCTTCTAATCCTCAATTTACGGAGACAGAGCTAGTTAAAAACATAGCTCTGGCCAAGGGTAGACAAGGCGTCATGTGTAATAGGAATCCTTAGATTGTAACCAAAACAAGAAGGCTTTGATTTGGTGCCCTTTCGCCATCCTCCTGCCAGTCCTATGTGGCTTTGATTGACTAATATCTTCCAGCTGTTTCAAGGTTGCTACGTAATACCAGTAACCATGGGAGTTTCCTTGGTGAATAGCAGAAAGTCTGGCTAAGAACTAAGAAATCATCATTTGAGATGACTTCCCAAAGCGCAGCTCGGGCCCACGTACTTCTTCCAGGTGTCTGTGCTGAGATTCACGGAAGAGGAAATGCTGTTGCTACCCATGTTAACATCTGCTTCAACATGTGCTGTGTTGTAGCCTGTCTCATTCTTCTCAATTAAGATAGCTGTCACCAGTGACCTTCTTTTCCTTCTTGATTGAATTCTATATGGAATATCATAGCGTCCTGAGAGTACTAGACATTTTCTTAATCGATAGCAAGAATTGTTTCTCAATAGAAAATAGAGTCTATAAGTACTTCAGTTATACTTAGTTCAGAATCTGAATCTCTGATCCCAGCATTCCCTAGCAAACAGAATATCAGTTCCCATACAAAAGCCACTGATTTTAATCATTTCTTCTCTCCAGTGTTTTTCTGATCCACAATCAGTAATTTTATTCTCCTCCTAAACTAAATTAGCGTATCTCTGATTGCTTTGGCTAGCATAATGTCTCCAGAAACCAATAATTATGTTCCCTTTTCTCCTTTAGTGCTTCAAAATGAGCTTGCCTTCAGATAAATAGTGTTTTCGAACACTGACTATGTGGCATCCACTATGCTTGGCACTGAGAGTATGCAGATTACTAATAAGATATTGTCCCTGTACTCAAGAAGTTTACAGTCTCGAGGCATGGGGGAAGACAGAACGTAAACAGATAATTTCAGTTTAATATGGTAAATGCCCAGCTGGGAGGATGCATAGAATTCATAGAAGGCCAGAGAAACGGATTCAGGATAGATTTTGAAGGAAAGGCTGCATAAGATGAGTCTTGAAGGACACATGAGAATTAACCAGACAGAGAAGGGTGGAAACGATGTCCAGCAGAGGGCACAGCATGGACAAAGGTGCAACTGTGTGATCTCAGGCAGGAGCTGAGGGCAAGGCATAAGGGTCCCACACAAGTATAAAATGCAAACGAACAGATGAGGCTGAGAGACAGGTAGGTGCCAGGTAAGGAACTGAGGTATTACTCTGAGCACCCACTTTGCTCACACACACAGAGCAGGACGCGTTTCTCTCTTCCCTTTATTTACTCTAGAATAACTGTGTTTCATTCAGAGACATTTACTGATTATCTGTTTTATCCAAGGGCTCTTGCCTTTAAAGCACTGGCCTCCTAGAGAAGAAGACACATCGGTGGTTGTAATGCAGGACATAATATGTCTAATGCCACAGAAAAGTTTTAAACAAAGGGCTGTGTTTACGTAGACAAATGTATGAGTAATTTCTAGGCTGAACAGTTAGGGAAAGTTTCACAGAGAAAATGTCACTTGAGCTGTACTTTGAAGAATGGGCATAGTTTCAACTGGTAACTCTTCTGAGGATGAGGCTTGAAGGACAGTCTTGATCAGTGGTTCTCAAACTACCTGTGGGGTGAGACCAGTTTTTTCGGTGTTTTTGTAGTTGTTTAATCCAAAGTAGACTAATGCTTCTATAAAATACAGTGGATATGAATTACTAGAAAAATGACATACAAATACAAGCTCAAAATTTTTAGTATAGGATTCAATATAAAATTACTTTTTGAAATTGCCATACAAGTTTCTAAATGCTTATTGTCAATTTCTATTACTTATTTCATCATGGACATGTAATAAACACTGACAGACTGACAGCAGTACATGTAGCTTTAACAGAGGATGAAGACTTGAATACAAGATGGTTTGGAGAATGAAAACAGTCTGGAGTGACTAGAATTTGGAGTTTGGGGATGCACTTGGGGGCGGTGGGTAGTGAGAGAAACAGCCAGGGAGAATGTGCATCCTGAAGGGCCTGGAGCACCATGCCAAGGAGGCTGACTGTATTCTAAATCAGTGAGGAGCTATGAAGGTATTGGAAGGAGTGGTGTGGCTGCGTCTTCTTTAGTAAATTTCATAGCTGTGGAAGTAGAATATTTTAGAGAAGGGAGAAGTAGAAACCAGGATATCAAATCACAAATTTATCACTCAGGCGAGACTTGATAGGAACTTGAACTAGTTAATTAAAGTGAAAATGGAAAGAATGGGACAAATTTAAGAAGGAATTTGGAAGTAGGAGAAGATAGTAACTATTTTACACCAACATATTAGATAATCCGGATGAAATGGACAAATTCCTAGAAACACACAAATTACCTAAATTGACTCAAGAAGAAAGAGAAAAGCTCAACAGACCTACAACAAGTGAAGAGATTGAATCAGTAATCAAAAACTTCCTAACAAAGAAAAGTCCAGGACCGGATGGCTTCATTGGTAAATTCCACTAAACATTTAAAGAAGAATTAACACCAATCCTTCTCAAAATCTTTAAAGAATAGAAGAAGAGATGGACCTTTCTCACTCATTCTTTGAGGCCAGCATTACTCTGATACCAAAACCAGGTAAAGACACAACAAGTAAATAAAATTACAGATCAATATTTCTTGTGAATATAGATGCAAAAATCCTCAACAAAAATACTAGCAAACTGAATCCAACAGCATATTAAAAGGATTGTACACCATGGTCTAGTAGGATTTATCCCAGGAATGCAACAGTAGTTCAACATAAGAAAGTCAGTCAGTGTAATAACTCTTTACTAGAATAAAGGGGGGAAAAAAACAAATGATCATCTCAATTGATGCAGAAAAGGCATTCGACAAAATCCAGCATCATTTCATGATGAAAAAAAACACTCAACAAACTAGGAATAGAAAGAAAATTCCCCACTATGATAAAGGACACCAATAAAAATCCCACATCTGACATCATACTCAATGGTGAAAGACTGAAAGCTTTCCCCCTAAGATCAGGAACAAGACAAGGATGCCCATACTCATCACTGGTTTTCAACATTGTACTGGAAGTTCTAGCCAGAGCAATTAGATAAGAAAATAATAATAGTAAAAGGCACCCAAATTGGAAAGGAGAAGTAAATCCATCTCTATTCACAGATAACATGATTCCGTATATAGAAAATCTCCAAGATTCCACAAGAAAGATACTAGAGCTAATAAACAAATTCAGCAAAGTTACATCTGAACATTGGCAGATCACATTAGTTTACTTGTTGACGACAAACAAAAATCTAAACCAATCATGTCATGAGGAAGTGAAAGGCAGTATTCCATGGAATGCCTCTTCAAACCTTGGGCCTAGAGAATGATAATGTAGCTTATAAAAAGCTGAATGATATGAAGAGAAGAACAAGGAGGGGGAGGGGGAGGAAGAGCAGACAGTGACTCATTGAAGGTGGGAAACTTTTTTTTTTGGTGAAAATATACACAGCAAAACCCTCTGCCATTCCACAGTTAACAGACATAATGGTTAGTGTCATTAGTTACATTCTTCACATTCTGTTCTAGTTGTTCACTTCCTGCGCTCTAACCTTCTCATCTATGCTTTAAAATAGCTGTTGACTCTTTGGTCTTTTTTATATGTATTTATATATATATACACACACACACACTTTTTTTTTTTTTTTTAAATGCAATACTCAAGAGTGACAATCTTTACTCTTTGGGTTAAACTGTTAGTTTAAAGGTGACTTCAGGAGAAAGTTTCCATTCAGGCTTTGAAGAGCAACTCAACAGCTATTGTCTCGACAGTTCCTCCAGCCCCAATAGGTCCAGTAACTCTGGATTAGAACGGGGAGCTTTGGAAGCCCTAGAGGAGGACAGAAATAGGAGACACAGGGAGATGAGAGACTTGTGAAGAAAAGTCTTTGTTTTGGATGTTGGTAAGTTTTGGCACTACTGGGATATCTATGTAAAAATGTCAAACATGATATTTAAAGTTTTTAAAATGTGAATCTGGAGTTCAGCAACCAGATTAGGACCAGCTAGAGTTACATTTCTATATGTGTATTTTTTATGGTCACCTGTATAGAGGGAAGCCCAAGCCAAGAGAGATGTGTTGACTACGGCGAGAGTATAGAGCCATGAGAGAGGAAGAACGAAAGCAGCATCTTCAGGAAGATTTCAGGGGGAGCAGCAAAACATCAGTGAGTCCTTCTTAGCACATGGCTGGCTCGTCACTGAGCACGGCATCAGCTGAGCTTAGAAGTATAGCCTTGCTTTCCAGGCTGCACAAGAATAGGCATCTAACTTGATCTTTACCAGATGACCGTTAAAATTACTAAAGCAGTAAAAAGCTATAGACAGTGAGAACCCTGTAGTACCAGTAGAAATTAGGCAGGGGTGCTAGTGACATGCAAGAAGCTTTAAAGAATTTTTTGGTAAATATAATGCAGTGGGACCCCTATGAATGATGGCACCAAGGACAACTCAAAAATATCCCTAAGAAACGGTATCTAGCAAGTAAGTGCCTGAGCCCCAACAGAATCACGTTAACGTCCCTTAATTGGAGAGTCCCTGTGTGGCGCAAATGGTAACACACTTGCTGCTAACTGAAAGATTGCAGGTTGAGTCCATCCAGAGTCACCTCGGAAGAAAGCCCTGGTTATCTACGTCTGAAAAATCAGCAGTGGAAAATCCTATAGACGGGAGAGTAATTAACCAGTAAGCAAGATAGGTACCAGTTTACATTAAGCAAGGTACACATGGGCTTACTTGTGTTTACTTACTAATCTGTAGTGAACACTTTCACTACAGGTAGTAAATACACGCAAGTAAACCCATACATACCTTGCTTGTTGGGAAATCCAGCCCTGCCTATAGAGCACAGTTTTACTGTGATACATGTGGCATTGCCATGAGTGGTATTTGGCTTCACCAGAACTGGCTAATCAGAGAGACAGGGAGTAAAAGAGAGAGAGCCCTAGAGCTGGCAGGAAACAGATTACTTGACCTCCATTTTGTCATTGCCAAGCAGCAGCATTTGAAAGCAGCAGCATGGGCGAGGAGTAGGGGTGGGGAGGTCTAGGTTTCAAGCAGTGGCTACAACAAGCAGAAGGCTGGAAGGGAAATCGCACTAGGAAAGAGGCCAGGCTAGCCCCAGCTTATACGTGAAGACTAGATTAAACAAAAGCCAAATGCCAAAAGTTGGCCCTTATGCAATGGCTTTTCCAAACAAAATAAGAAATGATGTGGAGATAAAGTTCTCATGCTAGGACTGTCCACAGTCCCAACTCCTTCCCTGCTGAATTCTTGAGCTGGTAATACATATTTACTTCAACTAATAAAACCAGTTTAAAATCTCCAAGGACAATTCTAATAGGAACTAAGTGGAGAGTGAACGCAACCAAAGAGAATCCGTCCAGTCTGTTCCTGAACAGAGTTGTGTAGCTGTGAAGAGATTCTCCAATGAGGCATAGCAACAAGCATTCAAGGTGCTGCTAGTATGACAAACCACAAGATAACTGGCTTTTTTCCAAGTTTTTACTCACACACATATGCATTCACATGTGTACACTTAAATATATATCTGTAAAACAAAAAATAATACACGTGAGGAATGTACTCATGAAAAGTGTGCTTCTTAGTTCAGTCAGATGCAAGAGACCAGATGGGTGGCTTCTGTCCAACTGCACAATGAAAAGGCAGGAAGGGTTAGAACTGCTTGAATACACACAGGGAACCCGGGGTGAAAGGGAGAGTGTGCTGTCACATTGTGGGGATTGCAGCTAATGCCACAAAACAGCATGTGTATAAATTTTTGTATGAGAAATTAACTTGAGCTGTAAACTTTCACCTAAAGTACAATAATAATAATAATAGTAATAAAACTTTCCAGAGAAGAATCTATCGTTATTTTACACCAATAAAGATTGGCTATCCACCAGTAAAATGAATTATCCACCAGTAAAATGAAATATCTAGAGTTTTCAAGAGTTACTAGATATTAGTTTTGAATGGATACTAAACCCCAGTGCCACTGAGGCCTTCCAGTCACAGTGAATGCTTATGAAGGTCATGTGAGAGATGAGTCTTGGAACGAGTCTTTCTCACAGTAGGTCTAACCGAAAAAAACCCAGTGCCATTGAGTCGATTCCGACTCATAGCGACCCTATAGGACAGAGTAGAACTGCCCCATAGAGTTTCCAAGGAGCGCCTGGCGGATTCTAGTGGAACTAAAAGCATCTTGTTATTTTCCAGCCCCAGAATGTATAGAGGGAATACATAGGTTTACAGGATAACTGGCCCATGTAGTGAGCACTATTAGGGTACGAAGGGCCAGGCGCAAGCACCTATTGTTCCTGCTCATGAAAAGTAGTAGAGAAATAGCATGACCGTGGGAGGATGTTTTATTTTAGTGTCACTATTAAAGATGTGAAAGATGCAGGGCTGGAGACTACTCCACCATTCAGCTAATTGGAGAATGGCCGGATTTTCAGAGTTAGTCAGGTGGTGATGCTAATCGCAATAGTAGTCTTAGATGTGACGTTATTACTAAAATAAACCAAATAACTACTCGCAAGTGGGCTATAGCAACTGCCCTAGCAAGTGCTTTCTTTTTCTCCTGCCATCCTTATCAGCAAAGATAATCAGAAGCACTTGCCTTTCACATGTCAAGAACAACATTTCACTGCGTGACCTCAAGACTATGACAACTCTGATTTTCTCTCCCATGACAAATTCCAGAGGGGTGTTCCACAGAGCATCTTGATAGTCCGTTCTATTCATATTAAAATAATTAAACTTGATAGGTAGAAAGTAATGAATACCCTACTTGTGTTAATAAGAGAAACATAGGCCTGAGGAAAGAAGATACTGTTGTCAGGTGCCACAACAACACGATAGGCGCCACAGTAAAAGCATCGCCTGCTGCATTGGTGTAATTTGTAGGGGCCCAGCAGCCTGGTGAACATTTGCATACCCGTTCTGCAGTGAGTCACAGTGATGAGCCTTGCATCTCAAAATATGACATACAAGGGAAATTTCTTTTGGTAGGGCTTTTTGGATTTTGGAAGCAAAATCATGTTGGCTTTTTTTGCTGTGTCCCATTTTCCTGGTAACCCATAGTGTTGCCAGTTTTGCGTAGGGGTGGAGCAAAAAAAAGCTTTGCAGCAGGTCCAGGCTATCGTGCAAGCTGCACTACCAGTTGGGCCTTAGGATTCAGCAGACCCGGTGAGCCTGGAAGTGCCTGTGGCAGAGGGAAATGCTATGTGGAACGTTCAGTGAGCCTTAATAGGAAAAATCAGTGCAGATCCCAAGGTTTTTCATCTAAGGCTATGCCTCCTTTCACCAATAACTATATTCCATTTGAAAAAAAGTTTATGCCTTTTTGATACCGAGCCCTCATAGACCCAGAATGTCTGATCGTAGGATGCAAGTGTCTGTGTAACCTGAACTATGCGTCATACACTAGGCATTATCTGACTCACAGAATTATAAAACTGAATGTGTACAGCAGCATTCCATTGTAAATTAGACAATAGTGTATATAAGTTTGTGCCCCTGGAAGTCCTGAAAGCACAAGTAAAAAAAAAAAAAATTATGTATATATATATATATCTGGCTAACCAACTATTTCCCAGAAAAAGAATTAACCAGAATACGTCATTCTCTGAGCATTTCAGTTAGCCTAAATGTTCTTTACATAAGAGTAATAGAACTATATTTCTTTTTTAGAAAGAGTCTGTAACATAGACTTTTTACTAGGGCAAGCTAGCTTTATATATGAGTTCTCATTAGTATGACTTCATTGTATAATACAAAACAGATGGGCATATTTACAAGGTTACCTTGTTTCATGCAATAGGTTTATACAGTAAAGAACATATTTATAACACCTTTGTTATAAATAAAAGCATGTATTTAAACCCAGTAGTAACTTACTATCTAAAGAAGTAGTTCTGTAAATCCCATAAAATACAGAAGCTTTTATATACACAGTCTAAAATAATAAATATTTATATTTCATCCTTTGTCAATTTTTAAAGAGTTCCCCGTCTAGCCCATTGCCCAAAGAACATCCATTCTGACAGACCTCCTCCTGTTCTGAGCCTCCAAATATTGCCAGACTAGCTGGATGATAGATAAAAAATTATCAGCCAGGTGGCACAAGCACTTAATCGCTAGACTACTAGCCGAAAGGTTGGCCCTTTGAATCCACCCAGAGGCAACTCAGAAGAAGGTCCTGGTTATACACTTCCAAAAGGTCAGAGCCTGGAAAATCCTATGGAGCAATTCCACTCTGCACGTACGGTGTCGTCATGACTGAGAATCAGCTCGAAGCATCTAGTAACAACAACAACATTTATTGCAAGTCGTACACCTGAAAACAAATGAACTGTGCTATGATTATAAAAACGCCTTTGTGCCCAGTAGTTTTGAATCAGACAGCTGGTACATTCTTTCACTTCTCAAGACTGAAACAGAAACTACTGGTTTCATCACTGACAAGTAGCACCAAAATAATTCATTTATCTTAAAATAGAAATAAAATCAAAGAACATATACTACCATCTATGGCACAACAACTGGTCTCTATTCACCTGGAGCAACAGAGGAAGAAGGAGCATCAGGAACAGGAGGAGGCTATGGAATGTGTGGCTGATGGCCTCCATGAAAAACTGCCTCCGATGCCACAAAAGCAGAACTAGATGGTGCCCGGCTACCATTACTGAACATTTCTATCAAAAACTCCATAGAAGAATCCTGAACAAACAGGGGACAAACTCAGAACAGAATTTCAAATTCTCACGGACTCCATACTTTCTGGAGTCATGGAGGATGGAGAACCCCTGAAACCATTTCCCTGAGATAATCTTTAAACCTTAAACCAAAAATATTCCCTGAAGTCTTCTTAAAACCAAGCAAGAGTTTGACTTAACTAATAAAAAAAGGTCTGTCTTGAGCGTTATGCTCTTTTAAGAACTATCCATATGGGATCAATTTGACAACAGCAACTCGAAAGATTAGATAGGAACCTTAGGGGGCAGCGAGTTTATGTTAATGAGGGAGGAACAACTCAAAAGGAGGGTGACAATTGTTGCACAATTCAAAGAATGTAATAATTGTCTTAGTCATCTAGTGCCGCTGTAACAGAAATACCACAAGTGGGTGGCTTTAACAAAGACAAATTTATTTCTTCACCGTAAAGCAGGCTAAAAGTCCAAATTTGGGGTGTCGGCTCCAGGGGAAGCCTTTCTCTCTCTGTCGGCCTTCTCATTAATCTGCCCCCTGACTGGGAGCTTCTCCACGCAGGCACCCCATGTCCAAAGGACAGGCTCTGCTCCCAGCACTGCTTTCTTGGTGGTATGAAGTCCCCATTCTCTGCTTGCTCCCCTTTCCTTTTAGCGCTCAAGAAATTGCCTCAGGACACAATCAAATCTTGTAGGTTGAGTCCTGCCTCACTAACACAAATGCCGCCCATCCTCCCTCATTAACATCATAGAGGCAGGATTTACAAAATACAGGAAAATCACACATACTGGGAATCATGACCCAGCCAAATTGATACACACATTTTTGGGGGACATAATTCAATCCACTACACAATGTCACTAAATTGTACATGTAGAAACTGTTGAATTGGTGTGTTTTGCTGTGTATATTCTCAACAATAAAATAGTTTTGTTTACTTACTAATCTACAGTGAACAGTTTAACATGGGTTTTGTCAAAGATGTGAAAAATAAAATTAAAAAAAAAAAAAGACAGTATACTATACACCCACAGAATGGCTAAAATTTTCTAAAAAGAAACTATCAATATCAAGTGTTTGAGGATATGAGCAAATGAAACTCTCCTACACTACTGATGGGAATGTAAATTGGAAAAACCACTTTGGAAAACTGCTTATCAGTCTCTGCTAAAGGTGAACATATCCATACCATACCGTGTGACCCAGAATGTTCAGGAATATTCATAGTGGCATTATTTATGTTGTTGTTAGGTGCCATCGAGTCAGTTCTGACTTGTAGTGACACTATGCACAACAGAATGAAACACTGCCCAGTCCTGTGCTATCCTCACAATTGTTGCTATGCTTGAGCCCATTGTTGCAGCCACTGTGTCAGTTCATCTCATTGAGGATCTTCCTCTTTTTCACTGACCCTCTACTTTACCAAGCAAGATGTCTTTCTCCAGGGACTGATCCCACCTGAGAACATGTCCAAAGTATGAGACACAGTCTTGCCATCCTTGTTTCCAAGAAGCATTCTGGCTGTACTTCTTCCAAGACAGATTTGTTTGTTCTTTTGGCAGTCCATGGTATATTCAATATTCTTTGCCAATACCACGATTCAAAGGCATCAGTTCTTCTTCGGTCTTCCTTATTCATTGTTCAGCTTTCACATGCATATGAGGCAATTGAAAACATCATGGATTAGGTCGGGGCATCTTAGTCCTCAAGGTGACATCTTTTGATTTCTTGACTGCTGCTTCCGTGGATATTGATTGTGGATCCAAGTAAAACGAAATCCTTGACAACTTCAATCTTTTCTCCATTTATCATGATGTTGCTTGTTGGTCTAGTTGTGAGGATTTTTGTTTTCTTTATGTTGAGGTGTAATCCGTACTGATGGCTGTGATCCTTGATCTTCATCAGTAAGTGCTTCAAGTCCTTCCCTTTCAGCAAGGGAGGTTGTGTCATCTGCGTAACACAGGTTGTTAATGAGTCTTCGTCCACTCCTGATGTCCCATTCTTCTTCATATAGTCCAGCTTCTCCGATTACTTTCTCAGCATGTTACTGATATCCAGTTGACACAAAGTCCTTGTCTTTCCCCACGTAGGAATACATGAGGGGGACAGAGTTGGTCATAACTTTGGCAAGTTTATTTCACTTGTGTAATAAGAGTCAGCGGGGGAATAATCCTCTCTAAAAGACTGACTCACCAGAGTCAGGGAGGTTACAGCTCTTATAGTTTAGGGTAGGATAATCGTGTCATCTTTATTCATAGCTTCCTAGAAATAGGCATGATCTTCTAGGAAGGGGTATGGTTTATTATAATGAGGTGCATGCACATTATTTCTTTCAAGATGGAGTTGCTCTTGTTCAGCATAGCACCTGCCACGTAACTTTTGCACGTGCCTAGTTAAGGTCTTTTTGTTAAGATCATAGTTCGATTCCCTGAGAGGAACTTTTGCTCACTTCTGCCTTTGGTGGAAGGTCATATAGCGGTCATCCCCTTCTTTAGGCGCATGCTCACCACTTGGTTGCTCAAGAAAAACAGCCTTGAGGTTAAGTGAGCTAGGCAAGCCCTAGTTAATACTGCTGATAATAGGTTCTTTTCCAGGGTGTGGTGTTCTGGCCTTTGCTCGAGGCTCATGATGTTCCCTCACGAATATCTCTGTCACTCCACCCTGGTCTCAAGCATACAGATTGAATAAGTATGAAAGGATACCACCCTGATACACACCCTTCCTGACTTCAAACCATGCAGTATTCCCTTGTTCTGTTCCAATGACTGCCTCTTGATCCATGTACAGATTCCTCATGAGCACAATTAAGTGTTCTGCAATTCTCATTCTCCACAATGTTATCCATAATTTGTTATGGTCTATAAGGTCGAATGCCTTAGCATAGTCAATAAAACGTAGGTAAACATCTTTCTGGTATTCTCTGCTTTCAGCCAGGATCCATCTGACATCAGCAGTGATATCCTTGCTTCCACATCGTCTTCTGAGTCCAGCCTGAATTTCTGGCAGTTCCATGTTGATATACTGCTGCAGCTGCATTTGAATGATCTTGAGCAAAATTTCGCTGGCATGTGGTATTAATGATATTGTTCAGTAATTTCTGCATTCGGTTGGATCACCTTTCCTGGGAATAGGTGTAAATCTCTTCCATTCGGTTGGCCAGGTAGCCGTCTTCCAAATTTCTTGGTATGGACAAGTGAGCACTTCCAGTGCTGCATCTGTTTGTTGAAACATCTCAGTTCGTATTCTGCCAGTTTCTGGAGCCTTGTTTTTCGCCAACACCTTCAGTGCAGCTTGGAGTTCTTCCTTTAGTACCATCGGCTCCTGATCATATGTTACATCCCGAAATGATTGAACGTTGACCAATCCTTTTTGGTATAGTGACTCTGTGTATTCTTTTCATCTTCTTTTGATGCTTCCTGAGTCATTTAATATTTTCCCTATAGAATCCTTCAGTACTGCAACGTGAGGCTTGAATCTTTTCTTCAGTTCTTTCAGCTTGAGAAATGCTGAGCTTGTTCTTCTGTTTTGGTTTTCCATCTCCCAGTTTTTGCACATGTCATCATAATACTTTACTTTCTCTTCTTGAGCTGCCCTTTGAAATCATCTGTTCATCTTTTACTTCACCATTTTTTTCCTTTTACTTTAGCCACTCAACGTTCAAGAGCAAGTTTCAGAGTCTCTTCTGACATCCATTTCAGTTTTTTTTTTTTCTTTCCTGTTTTTTTAATTACTTCTTGCTTTCTTCATGTATGATGTCTTTGATGTCATTCCACAACTTGTCTGGTCTTCAGTTGTTAGTGTTCCATATGTCAAATCTATTCTTGAGATGCTCTCTAAATTCAGATGGGATATACTCAAGTTCGTACTTTGAATCTTGTGGACTTGTTCTAATTTTCTTCAGTTTCAATTTGAACTTGCTTATGAGTGATCCACAGTCAGCCCCTGGCCTTGTTCTGACTGATGATATTGAGCTTTTCTGCCATCTCTTTCCTCAGATGTAGTCGACTTGATTCCTATGTGTTCCACCTGGTGAGGTACATGTGTATAGTCACCGTTTATGTTGGTGAAAAAGGTATTTGCAGTGAAGTCATTGGTCTCACAAAATTCAGTCATGCGATCTCTGGCATCATTTTTATCACTGAGGCCATATTTTCCAACTACCGATACTTCTTATTTGTTTCCAACTTTTGTATTCCAATCACTGGTAATTATCAGTGTATCCTGATTACTTGTTTGATCAATTTCAGACTGCAGAAGTTGTTAAAATCTTTGGTTTCTTCATCTTTGGTCTTAGTGGTTGGTGTGTTAATTTGAATAATAGCTGGTTAATAAACTGGTTTTCCTTGTAGATGTATGGATATTGTCCTATCACTAATAGAATTGTACTTCAGGATAGATCTTGAAGTGTTCTTTTTGATGACGGATGCAACACCATTTGTTGTCATTCCTGGCATAGTAGACCGTATAATTGGCTGATTCAAAATGACCAATACTGGTCCATTTCAGCTCACTAATGCCTAGGATATCGATGTTTATGCGTTCCATTTCATTTTTGACAGTTTCTAATTTTCCTAGATTCGTAGTTTGTACGTTACAGGTTCCAATTATTAATGGATGTTTGCAGCTGTTTCTTCTCATTTTGAGTTGTGCCACATCAGTAAATGAAGGTCCTGAAAGCTTGACTCCATCCACATCATTAAGGTCGACTCCATTTTGAGGAGGTAAATCTTCCCCAGTCGTATTTTGAGTGCCTTCCAACCTGGGGGGCTCATCTTCTGGCACTATATCAGTGTTCCACTGCTATTCATAAGGTTTTCACTGGCTAATTCTTGGTTTACCAAAATTAAAAGAAGAACATAAAGAAAGTAGCAGATTTATTCAAAATTACTTGCCCCTCTCCTTTATTCTCACCCCAGACTTTATGAAATCCTTTTCTTTTATTGGAGTATATAATCTTCAAGCTAGAGAGTACCTTAAGGGGTGATAATCATATATAGGAAAGGAAGTAATATCAACATGAGAAATTAAGACCAGAAATCCCTAGGTTCTTACATGATGCTGAATCCAGAGACAGCAGAAAATTTTCTAAGGAAAATGTAACTATTTTATAATTCTGTATCCTCCTTATCCAGGGCAATAATATGAACATGTCCCCTTTTGCCATTTTTACAAAGTGTTAATTATCAGCGTGAACACCAAAAGAAAGGAGCTGTGGTGGCATGATAGTGCTCAGCTGCTAACAGAAAGGTCAGCGGTTCAAACCCACAAGTCACTCCTTGGGAGAAAGATGTGGCAGTCAAAGGCATTGCAAATATATTTCACCCTTGTCCCACTCATTCCTTCTCTTTTGCAGTAGTAGCAACAGGAAATGAGACCTTTCACAATGAAAACTGTGAACTTTACAAGAGAAAAAGCTCAGAGCTATGGTTTTTAGGCCTCTTATTAGATCCTTGAAAACCCTGATGGCATAGTGGTTAAGAGCTAACCAAAACGTTGGCAGTTCGAATCCCCCAGGTGCTCCTTGGAAACACTGTGGGGCAGTTTTACTCTGTCCTATAGGATCTATGAATTAAACCGACTGGACAGCAATGGATTTTTTTTTTAATGATGTTAATGAGGTAGGATTAGAGGCAGTTACGTTAATGAGGCAGGACTCAATCTACAGAGTCACTATGAGTTGGAATCAATTCCACGGCAGTGGGTTTGGTTTTTTGGTTTATTAGATCCATGATACCTTGGTCAAGCATTTGGCTGCTAGTGAAAAGGTTAGTGGTTTGAATCCACCAGCTGCTCCTTGGGAACCTTATGGGGCAGTTCTACTCTGTCCTACAGGGTTACTATGAGTCGAAATCAACTCAACAGCATCTAACAACAACGACATCAGCAAAAGAAAAATTCCACAGTGTTGTTGGATTAGTCGTTCAGCATCCTTCACTGGATCAAGGCTGTACTGCTTCTCATCACTTGTGCCTCTTCCCCTCAGAGTCCCCTAATTCACACAATACATAATCCCCTTCTTATGCCTTACTCTGTCACAGCACCTCTGGATGCTAAGCACAGACTTCCTCAGCCCAAATGACCAAATCCAGTTATGGAAAAGGTACCCACAGGTCTAATACCAAAAGCCCATTGTTGTTGAGTCAATTCCAACTCATAGCAACCCTATAGGACAGAGTAGAACTGCCCCATAGGGTTTCCAAGGAGAGGCTGGTGGATTCCAACTGCCAACCTTTTGGTTAGCAGCTGAGCTCATAACTACTCTGCCACCAGGGGCCCTTACGGTTCTAATGAAAAAACCAAACCGGTTGCCATTGAGTCAATTCTGACTTGTAGTGACCCTATAGGACAGAATAAAACTGCCCCATAGGGTTTCCAAGGAGCAGCTGGATTCAAACCACTAAACTTTTGGTTAGCAGCCAAGCACTTAACCGCTATACCACCAGGGCCCCACTGGTCTAATAAGAAGCCTAAATTCCATAGCTTTGAGTTTTTTCTCTTTTAAAGTTTACAGTTTTCATTGTGAAAGTTCTCATTTCCTGCAGCTACCACTACAAAAGAGAAGGAATGAGTGTGATAAGGGTGAAATATATTTGCAGTGCCTTGACTTTGCAGAATTCACCAAGCCAAAATCCCACTGTTTTAGAAGACACCCTGGGTCATTTGCACTGTTCCTACAGAGCAGACTCCATGGTGGCAGTGAGCTTTTTCACCTTCTGAAAAATCTCTACATCCTCAGCCATCAGAGGGCTGCTTTCTCTTCTTGCTTCCTTTGTATCTTCTATGATGGACCAATAGGAGGTTGCAGGGACATAGTGGTATTTTTTAGGGTGGATTTGGGATTTGGGGCTTTGTTATTGTCTTGTTTGGACAGACAAGAAAAGACTATCTTCAAGGCTAGAGCTTGGCTGCTAACCAAAAGGTTGGAGGCTCAAGCCTACCCAGAAGCTCCTCAGAAGAAAGCCCTGGAGATCTCCTTTTGAAAAGCCAGCCGCGATAAACCCTATGAAACGCAGTTCTACTCTGACGCACATGGGGTCGCCGTGAGCTGGAGTCAGCTCAGTGGCAACTGGTAGCTGTCAGAGCCAGGGAGAGCTCGGGCCTCGAAGCGGTGAGGGGCCCAGCCTCTGGTAGCCGGGGAGGAAAGCCAGCTGGCCCATTCCTGTGGCGTTCCAGTGAGTACACTTGGGTTACCTGTAAAACCTGTTGCCATAGAGTCAATTCCAATTCGTAGCGACAGTAAAGAATGGAGCAGAACTGCCCCATAGGGTTTCCAAGGAGTGCCTAGTGGATTCGAACTGCCCACCTTTTAGTTAGCAGCTGTAGCTCTGAACCACTGTGCCACCAGAATTTTCACACTTGAGTTATGTGACAAATATTCTACATCATAGATTTTAGCTCAAAGTAGAGTATCCATTGTTGTGTCACTCAAGCCATCAACCTAACTGTTGCTCTGTCAATGTGATTCTAACCTTCTTTGGAAAATACTGGAAAGGTACATAGGCTGTGGAATTACACCTAGGTTCCAAACCCGAGCTTTGCTATTTAGTAGCCCTGGTGGTGCAGTGGTTAACCACTTGGCTGCTAACTGAAAGCTTGGCAGTTCAAACCCACCAGCCACTCTGTGGGAGAAAGATGTGGCAGTCTGCTTCTGTAAAGATTACAGCCTTGGAAACCCTGTAGGGCAGCTCTACTCTGTCTGACCTTTAGGGTGGCTATGAGTCAGAATTGACTCAAGGCATCTGGTTTTGATGGTGGTAGGAAAATCTGTAAAATTTATCACACAGTGCTGTTGTGAGAACTAAACAAATTAACACAGATAAAGTAGAAACCCTGGCGGCATAGTGGTTAAGTGCTACGGCTGCTAACCAAAAGGCCGGCAGTTCAAATCCACCAGGCGTTCCTTGGCAACTCTATGGGGCAGTTCTACTCTGTCCTATAGGGTTGCTATGAGTCAGAATCAACTTGACAGCAATGGGTTTTTTTTTTTTTTTTTTAAAGTAAAAGGGTTTGGCAGACATGAGGAAAAGCCAGGGATAAACACTGAACCTCTCCCTAGAGCCTCAGGTTTTTTTTTGTTTTGTTTTTTGTTTTGTACTTTATTTTCATCATTATTGTACTTTTTAAAATTAATGTATTTATTTGTTTATTTTTATTGTGCTTTAAGTGAAAGTTTACAATTCAAGTCAGTTTCTCATACAAAAATTTACACACACATTGTTATGGGACCCTAGCTGCTCTCCCTGCAATGTGACAGCACACTCCTCTCCACCCTGTATTTCATGTGTCCATTCAACCAGCTCCTTTCCCCCTCTATTATTGTACTTTAGATGAAGGTTTACAGAACAAACTAGCTTCTCGTTAAACAGTGCACATATTGTTTTATGACATTGATTACCAACTGTCTTAGTTATCTAGTGCTGCGATAACAGAAATACCACAGGTGAATGGCTTTAACACAAATTTATTTCTTCACAGTAAAGTAGGCTAAAAGTCCAAATTCAGGGCATCAGCTCCAGGGGAAGGCTTTCTCACTCTGTCGGCTCTGGAGGAAGGTCCCTGTCCTCAATCTCCTCTGGTCAAGGAGCTTCTCAGGCACAGAGATCCCCGGGTCCAAAGGACGTGCTCTGCTCCCAATACTGCTGTCTTGGTGGTATGAGGTCCCCAACTCTCTGCTTGCTTCCCTTTTATCTCTTGAAAGATAAAAAGTGGTGCAGGCCACACCCCAGAGAAACTCGCTTTACCTTGGATCAGAAGTGAGGGTGGTGTTACAATCCCACCCTAATCCTCAACATTAAATTACAATCACAAAATGGAGGACAGCCATACAATACTGGGAATCATGGCCTAACCAAGTTGATACACAAATTTTGGGGGGGGGCGGATATAATTCAATCCATGACACCAACCCCATGGCATGTCAACACTTTCCCCTTCTTGACCTTGGGTTCCCTATTACCAGCTTTCCTGTCCCCTTCTGCCTTCTAGTCCTTGCCCCTGGGCTGGTGTACCCCTTTAGTCTCGTTTTATTTTATGGGCCTGTCTAATCTTTGGCTGAAGGGTGAACCTCGGGAGTGACTTCATTACTGAGCTAAAAGGGTGTCCAGGGCCATACTCTCAGGGTTTCTCCAGTCTCTGTCAGTAAGTCTGGTCTTTTTTCCTTTTTTATGTGAGTTAGAATTTTGTTCTACATTTTTCTCCAGCTCTGTTCAGTACCCTCTATTGTGATCCCTGTCAGAGCAGTCAATGGTGGTAGCCAGGCACCATCTACTTGTTCTGGACTCAGTCTGGTGGAGGTGGAGCCTCAATTTTATTCTAAGATGGGGTAGAGGAATCCCATTATATTTTTATTAAAACACTTATGGTCATACTACACAATCAAGCGTATGCATTCTTATGAACCGTAAGACAAAATTCAGCCTTTTGTCAGGCACTTCAGATTCTGCTTCAGTCCTCTCTCCTCTGCCTTTTGAAATGCTTTGGTGGAAAAGTTTCAGAGACACTGAAGTACTTAGAAAATTGTATTTATAAATTGTTAAATAGTTTTTACTTCCTTTGGGGATATAGGATGGTATGGTAGAAAGAGTCCAGGCTTTTGGACTAGGGTAGACCTTCTTTCCATCAACAAGTGTTTTTGGAGCCCATCATGGGGTGCCAGACTCTGTGCTGGGCTCTGAGGAGACAGGTAGTCCCCATACTCATCGAGCTACAGTCTAATAAGCAAAGCAGACAGCCACACTAACGAAGATAGAACTGTAAGCTGAGGTAAGGGCTGCTAAAGGAAAGGAACACATTTCTATGAAATCACAGAAAAAAGGAACCTGACCTTGACCAAGGGATCAGGACAGGCTTCCCTGAGGAAGTGGCATTTGAGATGAGACCTAAAGGATTCAGAGGAAGTGACTGAGGGATGAGGACAGGGTTCCAGATGGAGGGTGCAGCTTGTTCAAAGGCCCTGTGGTAGGAAAGAATGTGATATAGTAAAGGACTAAAAGGCCCAAGTGGCTGGAGCACACAGCCAGGGTGAGGGGTCCAGGATGAACTGAAGGGTCAGTCTTGTAGGTGACTGAACTTTATCCTAAGGTCAGAGGAGACCATTCAAAAGTTTTAACCTGGGGAGCAAAATGACCAGATTTGCACTTTTAAAAGACTCCCTCTAACTAGAAAGGGGAGAGTGGCTTAGGAGGGATATGGGGAGGCCATTGAAATCCAGGGCATAGATGGTTGTAGAAAGCAAGGGGTTGACCACAGGGATGGAGAGATGATAGGACCAGCAGGACAAGGAGAATGGCGTAGTTTTGGAAAGTGAGAGAGACTGGCAGGGTTTTGGCTTGAAAATGCCATTTATTGAAAGAGAGAACAGAACAAGGGAAGGCTTTGTGGGGAAGAGCATGAGTTTGTTTTTTAATTCTTGGTTTTAACTTTCACTATTTACTGGGGGTGGCCTTGGTCAAGTTACTTAGCCACTCTGAACTTCAGAGCTGTCATCTTTAAAATGAGGTTGATATTGCCTACTTTGGAGCCCTGGTAGCACAATGGTTAAGCACTTGGCTGCTAACCAAAAGGTTGGCAGTTGAAAACCACCAGCCACTCCTTGAAAGAAAAGACCTGGTGATCTGCTCCCATGAAGATTACAGCCTAGGAAACCCTATGGGGCAATTCTGCTCTGTCCTATAGGGTCACTGTGAGCCATAATTGGCTCAACAGCATACAACAACAACAACATTACCTACTTTATATAGAGTAATTATAACAATTAAATAAAAGTACGTATATAAAAGCCTAACATAGTGATGTTCATTAAATGATAGTACCTTTAACTGATAGTGCTTTCCTTCATCCCCTTTACGTATATATTTGGAAACCCTGGTGGCATAGTAGTTAAGTGCTATGGCTGCTAACCAAAAGGTCAGCAATTCGAATCCACTAGATGCTCCTTGGAAACTCTACAGGACAGTTCTACTCTCTCCTATAGGGTTGCTATGAGTCGGAATCAACTCGGTGATTTTTTTTTTTAAATATGTATGATTTAAAGAAAATTTACAACTATTTTTAACTTTTATATGGAGGGCGTTAATCTTGGCAGGGTTTTTTCCAGTATGTTTTCCAATTATTTTTCCATTATCTCAGGTTCAGTTTTGAAACAACCAATTCTAACCAAGAAGAAAGGCCCTTCAGGCCCCCAGCTGACACTATACTGTCTTCTGATAATTTTATTTTCCAGCTAGTTCTTAAGCATATTTTTTATAATTGAACTTTTGTGACTTAAACCTGTTACACAATTTTAATGTGACAGAGCCCCACAGCTTGAATAAAGGAATTCAATCTTACCTCCTTTTCTCTGGGGAAAGTCAGAATATCCTACTGTTTCCTGACAATATCTTGGAAATTCCTAACACAATGAACTAACCAGGGAGACAGGCTACGAAATAGCTTTTCTATTGCATACGATGCAAAAACAAACCAATTTATCTTTCAAACATTGATCAGAAATTGATACCAATAAGGCAGGATTTTACAAACCTCTCATAAGGATTTAATATGAAGACCTGCCTTATAATCAATTGGTTTTAAAAGGTAACAACTAGAACAAGCCAATAAAACATACTAAACCTGCTCAGTAGAATCAGAGAAGAACTGCATTCATTCCCCTGGTAAGTGATGAAGGCACTGGGACACTTCAGTCAAACATAACCAAAGCCAGTTGCTGTGGAGTCGACTTCAACCCACGGAGGCCTCCTGAGTATCAAGACAGAACTGTGCGCCGCAGGGTTTTCAACGGCCGATTTTTCAAGAGGAGATCACCGAGCCTTTCTTCTGATAGACTTGATCCTCTGTCGTTTGATTAGCAGCCAAGTACATGAACCATTTCCACTACTCAGAGACTCTAGTCAAATACAGAAATATCTAAACTAGTAAACCATAACCACTCCAGATTATTTTATTACAGTAGGATCTTTATAAAATTATTTGGAGGATAATTCACTAAATAATTTTTTATGTATTAAGATCATGCTCATATCTGATTGGCGTAAAGCGTATAATTGTCTGGTATTCTTTGGCAGTCTGAAATGTAAGTCTAATGGAATGCTTTTCTGGATATGGCTTTTAGTAAAATTTTCACCATTTGCTATGGTCTTTTGTTTCTATATTTTATTTAAGTATGTTTGCATGCTTATTAATGCTCTTTTTAGATACTTTTCAAAGATGTATATTCATACCATAGGATGTTTCTGGTATAATTGTGTTTAATATTTTTTGGCTCTATCCCAATCCCAATTTGGAGGACAATATGAATTGCTGAGAATCTAGAACAGCTGTTTAGGAGATATAAATATCCCCATAACTCTGGGCATGAAATGAAAGATTTTCATCAAGTTACATAGCTGCTAGGTCTGAGTACTGGTAATTGGATAAGAGACAGGGTAAAGTTTGAAGAGCAAAGACAATTGATTTCCTGTAACAAATTGTCCACCTGAGCCTCTTAATTTGTTTAATATGAATAGCAAACTAGCTTAAACAAAACTGCATTAAGACTAACCACCAAAAGAAGCATGGAATAAACTGTTTTCCTCAGAAATTATTTTTCCCATAATTTGTTGCATCTTATGGTCTTTTGCCTGCTACATATCAGGCAGAAAGATCTATTAGTGGAAAACACATTGCATCAAAGTCACTATTCACTATCTTTTAATGGTTTATTTCTGAAAGTTGGAAGCAATTCCCAATTATTTGAGAAAGTGTTACTGTCCTTACCATTTATTTTGTGATATAATTAGGAAGAGGCAAAGGTTAAAGATTAATTGGGAAATCATTCTCTAAATGCTAATGAGTTTCGTTAATAAGTATAAACTGTTAAACACCTTGAATGGACCTTCCTTATACAGCACTTTCTCATTTTGAAAATGGGACTCCAGAAGCCCAGAGGATGTTATGACTTGCCCAGAATGAGCCTAGATTGTTGTTCTGTTGTTGTTAGCTGTCACTGAGTCGTCCCCCTCCCCCTGCCTCCAATTCATGGACATGAAACACTGCCTGGTCCTGGGCCATCCCCAAGAGCAGTTGTGGGTCAGACCGTTGTGATCCACAGGGTTTTCACTGACTGATTTTTGGAAGTAGGTCACCAGGCCTTTCTTCTTAGTCAGTCTTAGTGTGGAATCTCTGCTGAAACCTGTTCAGCATCATAACAGCACACAGCCTCCACTGACAGACGGGTAGTGGCTACGCATGAGGTGCGTTGGTTGGAGTCGAACCCAGGTCTCCCACATGGAAGGTGAGAAGCCTACCACTGAACCACCATATGCTGAATCCTAATTTGATGTTGTTTTTCTTTTAACCATGATTAATTCTTTGTTTTGATAGTTACATTCCTGAAATGAAAGTTGATTTTTCATAGTAAAGAGCTATTTATATTATATAATATTTATAACTAGATTTTTTTTTTTTTTTTTTTTTCAGTAAGATGATATTTGGTATATATTCCACTAGGGGAAAAGTAATATTTGCAGCCATCACTGTGAAAATGAAAAGACCTCATTACCCTTTCAGTAGTTTGCCTGTGGTAGGAGCACCTCAGAGAGAGGCCAGGGCTTTGCTAGTCTACATCTATATAGCAGTTTTCAAAGAGCAATGCGTAGGGCACTTACAGTCCCCAGGAGTCCTCTAGGTCCCTGCTCCTGAATGTGTGATCCTTGGTTTGGCAACATTGGCATCACCTGGGAGCTTGTTAGAAACGCTGAGGCCCAAGCCCTGTCCTAGACCTACTGAGTCAGAAATTGCATTTTAACAAGATCCTCAAGTTATTTGTGTACACATTAGTGTTTGAGGACCATTGCTCTCAGTAACCTGCAAGCTGGTCTCTAAGGTATGATTCACAAAAATATGAAAGGATGCTTTAAAAATCTCTATGGGAAAAGAAAGAAAAAAATTTCAGTTCTCATTATAAAAGTAATAACCCAAGTTCACTATATGAAAATCGGAAAATACAGAAAAATAAAAAGAAGAAAACAGTATCACCCACAACACAAGGAAAAAAAAACTACTGTTAGAATTTTGGCCTTTTTTTTTCCCATGTATTTTCTTTGTATATAAGTAAAATACAATTGAAATCAGACTGTACATGCATACTTTTATATCATACTTTTATCACTTAACAGTTTTGTTCAACAACTTTTGTTCAACAACTGTTTATTGAACACCTACTCTTTATCAGGTGCTATTCTAACAATTGGCTTAAAACAGCAAACAAGGCAGGTAAGGGCTCTGCTCCCATGAACCTTACTTTCTAACGGAGCAGGTAGATAATAAACAGAGACATGTCGATAAGTAATACATTTGTAAATGGTGACAAATATGAAAAAAAAATAAAAAAATTTGTATAACCTTCCTAAGTTCCTCTGTTGCTTTGTCTATGTGTATTCCTTGGCTTGGTCTTCATTTTGCCTTATCTCCCACCTGATTTCTTGAAGAGCTCTATATATTAATCTTTTGAATTCTACCTCTAGTAATTCCAAAAAATTCTCTTCCTCTGGGAGGTTTCTTGGTTCTTTGTTTTGGTCACTTGCTAAAGCCATCATGGTCTGCCTCTTTATGTGATTTGATATTGACTGTTGTCTCTGAGCCATCAATAACCAAAACCAAAACCCATTGCTGTCAAGTCGATTTCAATTCATAGCGACTCTATTGGACAGAGTAGAAGTGCCCCATAGAGTTTCCAAGGAGCACCTGGTGAATTCAAACTGCTGACCTTTTGGTTAGAAGCCCTAACACTTAATCACTACGCCACCGGGGTTTCCTAAACCACCAATAAATTATTATATTTATTTATTTTATGTTTACTTACTGTGTCCTAGCTTCTTGTTTTGTTTTGATATGCCCAAATAGGCTGGTCATGTGAGCTACTTTGATTATTGGCATCTTTGAAGCTCTCACATTCTGTCACCAGGTGGTTAGAGCTGTTACTAGGTATGTGAGCCCAGGAGTCCATTTACTTTTCTTGTGTGGATTTAGCTCAGGCATCAAGGTCGTCCATCACTGAGTATGTGGTGTAGGCTTTCACCTACAGTCCTAGACAGGCAGGGCTGAGTGGAGTAGGTACAAGTATCTGGCTGCAGTAGGGGGTCATGTGCTGAGCAAGGCTGGGGGCTGATGGCTGCCCCTGAGTGTCTGGGTGGAAGGTGTCCTTGTTCTCTAGAGCACATTGTTGAACGGGTTTTACAGCCAGACTATGGGCACCCAGTGCTGTTGGATATAAGGACTGGGAGGCACCGCTTATTCTTGGACACCTGTCATAGGTGGCTATGTGGAGTGGGTGGAGCCACCAGCCCTCAGGCTCCTGCTGTGGGTAGGTGAGGACCCTGCTTAATGGGCAGGGCAGTGTCAAATGTCATGATTCTATGGCTCCCACTTAAGAGCTGTCCAGTTGAAAATAGGCTTCAATATACCCTGTTGTACTATGCTAATGAGGGCCTACACTATTGAAATGAGCCCACGCAGGTGTAGGCAGGGGTGAAAGGCATTCAAAGTCCATGGACCCCTTATGCTTGTACTTGGCAAAGGAATGAAGCCTGCCCTAAATTCCTGGCTTAGGGGAGCTGGCAGATTATCTTTTCTTGTTTGTTAATTTGTTCCCTCTCTAGAGCCCAGAGATTGGCTCGGGGGGGTGCAAGATGGGTCCTACTTCTGATCCAGGGATGCAGCAATCACTGAAGCCAGACTAGGACCTGGAGCAGAGTGGGGAGGGGGCAGGTAAATGGAGAGAGCTACTTCCCAAGGGCAGGAAGGGATTTTTTTTTTCAAACCCACACAGTAGGTTAGGTGCTTGTACTTATCTTTCTTTAATTCAGTGCCACTTCTCCCTGGCTCCAGAGATTTGAGCAGACTCTCCGCCACTGGGTTTCTCCCGATGTAGAAAACATGTCCTGAGCACTACTGCTCGCCTCAGCCCACTCGCACCAGCTGATGCAGCCAGCAGAGTGCTGGCCAGGTCAGAACTGGCAAATCCTCACTGCTTCTGAACTGTCTCTCCCTCCCCTTGCTGCTCAGTCCAACTCCTTGACTTTGTCTTTGATGTTCAGGGCTCCTATATTATCGTATATAATCGATTCATTTGTTTTTTGGGTCTTTGTTGTAAGAGGGACCACAGGAAGTGTCTGACTGCTCTTCCATCTTGGCCCTGCCTCCCCATCTTTTTTTTTTTCTTTTTCTTTTTTTTTAGTTTTTTTTTTTATCATTAGTAATATGTATTACATACACTCTTGCAGTGCATAATTTGCTGATGTTATTATCAGGTGTTCACTCATAGATGTTCAAAGATAGAATTTATAAAGATGCTAATAACAACAGACAATAATAATGAAAACTTAAAAAAAAAGGGTATCCAATCAAGTTCAGAACTGAAATACAACAAAGTTGTCAGAACAGAACCCAGTTGAAGTCAGGGCCTACCTGTATAGTAATACTGAGGGTTATATTGTGTCGTGCTTCTTTGTATAATGGCTGGTCTATCCCTTAAATAGACACTGGCTACTTGAGGCTTGGAGTCCTTGGGTGGCACAAACATTTAACATACTCATCTGTTAACCAAAAGGTTGGAGGTTTGTGTCTACCAGAGGCACCTCAAAAGAAAGGCCAGGTGATCTACTTCTGAAAATCAGAAGCACAGTTCTGCTCTGACAAACATGGGGTCACCATGAGTTAGAATCGATTGGTTGGCAAATGGCCTGAGGCTTGGCTTTGTATTTTCAGTGGCAAGTCTATCACACAGCTACCTGCAATGAAACAGTGATAGAAGCATGCCTGAATTTGTGTTGATTTGGTTGTCCACAATATGTTTCATCTGATGATAATAATAATTATTATTAATCATGATAAAAAATGGATTGTTATAATTAATAATAAAATAATGACTATTTTATTTTGATTATAGCAGCTATCATATATTGCTGGGCTCTTAGTCCATTCCATGTAGTATCTCAATTACCCTTCAGAGTAGCTCGCTACAGTAGATACTGCTGTTACTTTCATGTTATAGATGAGGCGACTGAGATGCAGACAGGTTAAGTAACTTGCCCAAGGTCACAGCTGATAAATGGTGAAGGGAAGGTTGGAACCAGACTATCTGACTCCAGATCACATGCTCTTACCCACTAACTCTTTTTTCATGCATAAAAAATTTTAGCTATTCTTCCCACCTCCTGATATGGCTGTCATAAATATATATGCCTGGATTGGGCTACTATAATTTTTTGCCATCTTAGTCTACCTCATATTTTTAAGTTATTATGGGAAGGTATTATGTGGAAATACCTGTAGAAAAGCAATTCAGAAAGTTTCTTAAAATAGATCAGAGGGACAGGCAGTATAAAATGTTCACGTTCTGTGGCTTTCAGCTGTTTCCGTTTGCTCTATAAGTCACGGAGACCTTGAGTAACAAATCATTTTCCAAAAGGAAGAGTTCTGAAAAATCACGTTTTCTCTGTGCTTGCAGACAATGTTAACATTCAAGCTGATTGTTTTGTTACCTAATAAATTTTCTCAAGAGGACTGGGACAGAAAACCTGTAAGAACTGCATCATCGGTACATTTCCAGATACTGCGTATGTCCCCAGGGGTTCATTTGCATACTGTTTTCCTATTGATCTGTGCTTTAAGTGAGTGCTTATTATTGTTCCATATGTGAAA
This sequence comes from Elephas maximus indicus, assembly GCF_024166365.1. Classification (NCBI taxonomy): domain Eukaryota; kingdom Metazoa; phylum Chordata; class Mammalia; order Proboscidea; family Elephantidae; genus Elephas; species Elephas maximus. The sequence goes on from NC_064832.1 coordinate 39,802,216, forward strand.
ACAGTTAAAACAGACAAAATCTACACAAAGGGTATTTCTTTGTCAACAGAGCAGAAACCAGTCCACTTGTGAAACTGTTCATGCAGAACCATTACTTACTGAAAAAATCTCAGTGTGTTTCATATAGGGAACCCTGGGGGCACAGTGGTTAAGCGTCAGATGCTAACCAAAAAGTCAGCGGTTCAAACCCACCAGGTGCTCCACAGGAGAAAGATGTGGCCGTCTGCTTCCTCAAAGATTACAGCCTTGAAAACCCCATGTGGCAGTTCTACACTGTGTCCTATAGGGTTGCTATGAATCGGAATCGACTCAACGGCAACAGATTTGGATGTTTTTGTTTGTTTTCTGGTGTTTCCTGTTATTTGTGCATAAAGTATGTCAGAGACCCTGCAGAACTGATTAAAACAAGAACGTGTGCGTGTCGTTGTAGGCTAAAGGTAAAGAAAGACAGTGGCTACGACACCAAGCTACTGGGGAACTAGATGACGCCAAGATCATTGATGGGCTCACTGGAGAAAAAGCCATCTACAAACGCCGGGGTGAGCTGGAGCCACAAGTAAGTCATGGTGAACCTCAGAACTGCATCGTGCCACCTTCTTTACAGAAACCTGCTTTCTCGAGTTGCTGACTTTCTCAAAACACCATAAACCCTGAATATGGCAACTAAGGAAAGCGCTATAGAAAAAAATATATGTGTATTATACTATGTATCATACAAATCAAGGTCCCAGCAACAAACACATGGCATGCTCAAATTGGGTAATTTAAAGAACAGTTAATAAAAAAGACTGTTTACAAAGGTAAATGTAAGGCTAGGAAAACCAGAAATAGTGCAGTCTTCTAGGGCAAGGAACAGCAGGGATCTAGCGCCACTCCGAGGCCTGAAAGGGCAGTGGGAACAGCCATTGCAGGAACCTGGAGAAGGTAATTGTGGAGATGGCCGCCTGAGCAGAGGTCTGGCCTTCAGTCGAGGGAGAGCCAACCATGGGCAACAGCAGAGAGGGGGCCGAGGGAACAAATATCCCAGCCCGACCCTCTGATCTCCAGCCAGTGCTGCCCATCGACAGAATGTACTGGAAGCCGGCAGCCTAGAGAGTGGTTGATGCTGTTGGTACAGATCAGCCTCCCAGGACACAGAGCAGGGAGTGCAGGAGGGGAAACTGAAGACGTCCAGCCTGTCTGTGTCTATTAATCCGAAAGGGTTATTTCAAGTGAAAACACCAGAGCAATCTTAGTGGTTTTCTGTGGTTCTGTTACTTTGAAGATCTTTGTCTATCATACAACTAAAGAAAAGTTTTTAGAAAAGAAGAAATTCTCCCTGAAATTACTCTAATTGGACTATGTAAAGTTTTAGATAGCCATAATTTTAAAATATTTGCCATATAAAGCCAAAAAAAAAATGGAAATAAAGTAAAACATGTAGGCTCCTAGGGAGATCTGTGATTTCATCTATCCCTGAAAAACCAGAATTGCCATCGAGCCACTGAGAGCTGGGGGCGCAGTGACTCGGGAGGGGAGTCATGTACCTAATTTAAATGTTTATTCAGAGAGGATCTGTTAGTAATTTGAGGAGTTCTCATTTCTGTGTCCTTGGTATGAGTCAATGACTCCTTTCTTTACTGACTCATTGTGGTCAACGATTGTATTTAGATACAGCTGAAATTGTGAGTAGTCATGGAAGCATATGTGGCACTGTTCTTAATTTAGGGCCTCAACAAGCTTTTAAGAAATATATTGAATTTTTTTCAAACCGTCGCACTGTAATACCCATAGTGTTTTTAAAGTCTTTGAATTTGCATGTCTGCAAATTGGCAGACATGAGTCCGAAATCAAACTGAATCTCATGAGAGTTTCACGTTTTAATTAGCAGTTGCTGCTAGACAGATACCACTTCAGTGCCTTTGACTGCCAAGAAAAGAAAAGAGAAGTAGTAGTTCAGTAGCTGGAAAGGAGAGAGAGAATTGAAACCTTACTCAAGGCAAAAGGCATTTTAATAACATTTTCCTAAAGTTCTTTGCCAGACTCCCTCTTGCACGACCTTGTTTTAGGAAGCTGACGTTTCTTGTGGCCTGCGTGCAAAATGATTTTCAGGTCACTACACAACAGATAAGGAGCCCTGGTGGTGGAACAGTTAAGCACTTAACTGCGAACTGAAAGGTTGGCAGTTTGAACCCAGCCAGTGGCTCTGAGGAAGAAGACCTGCCAATCTGCTCCTGTAAAGATTACAGCCAAGAAAACCCTATGGGGCAGTTCTGCTCTGTCACATGGGGTTCCTATGAGTTGAAATCAACTCGAAGGCACCAAAAAACAATACACAATAGGTACAAGTAAAACCAGTGTGGATTTTTCCCTCCAAAATCATGCAAACTCTTACTGGAGTCACAGACTCTAAATGACAAGTTGGGGATCAGAAGGCATCAGCCTCTGAAGGCAACTTCCCTGGGCTAGGTTGGACCCCCTTGAGAGGAACATGTTCCAAGGGCAGATCTCTCCTGTATTACCCCAACTACCAGCAGAAATCTGAAGTTCCATTTGCTGAAATAAAATCCATAGACACCTTTCCACCAGAGTAGCCTTGTGCAGTGCCGAGCCTCCCACTGACCTGCCTGCCTGGTGGCTGCACTCCTGGGCCCATGTGCATCCCCAGGACAGCAGCCAGCAATGCTCTCCTAGTTCAGAGGCTTTCTTGTTGTCCCCTCTCTCAGCTAGGCAGCCTGCAACAGAAGCCCAAGCACCTGCGCCTGGTGGTGGATGTGTCTGGCAGCATGTACCGCTTTAACGGAGTGGACGGCCGGCTCGAACGCTCGATGGAGGCCGTGTGTATGGTCATGGAAGCCTTCGAGAACTATGAGGAGAAGTTCAAGGTAATGGCATGAGCTAAGGATGGTGATGATGGGGCCATTGCCCACAACTGCCCAAGAGTCAGCCCAGAGTTAGGGGATGATGGATGGGTGAATGCAGCCTCCCCCGAGAGTAGACAAGAATCTCCATCCTTTCATCAGCTCATTCATCAGTGTAGAGAGAGTGAACCTTTTGTTTTATCTACTGTGAGAATCAGAAAAGGATAGTACCATGATTTCAAGCATCAGTTATTAACAGAAGGAAGCACTGCACCTCACAAGTTTTTTAAGCATTCAGAGTCCCAGCCATAATGTTGGAGGGGAAAGCCGCCACTTAGAAGCACCACGAGCCTGTTCCCAGGTTGCTCAATGTCTTCACCCTCGTTCCCCCACCCACCGCCTCTCGCCCACTCACCAGCCAAGCAGCCTACACTGCTCATGAGGGCTTGAGTACACCCTCAGAGCACACTGTTCTCAGCATTGCATTGCCTTTCCACATGGGTGAGGATTACATAATCATAGCTGTCTCCCCAGCTGACAGTGACTTTGATTACCCTGGGACAAAGGCAGCCTCTCATTTAAACGGTTTCCGTTTTGCTGTTGCTCAGCTTACTGTACACCCTCCGTTTCAGAGGTCTGACCATGGAGAAGGGATCCCCCTGTACTGCTGTGTCACTGCCCAAAACAAAAAAAACCAAACCTGTTGTTGAGTTGGTTCCAACTCCTGGCGACCCCATGTGTTACAGAGTAGAACTGCTCCATAGGGTTTTCTTGGCTATAATCCTTACAGAAGCAGATCAACAGGACTTTCTTCACTGGTGCCACCGGGTGGGTTTGAACCACCAACCTCTAGGTTATTAGTCAAGCACGAACCATTTGACCATCCAGGGACCTTACTGCCCGATATGGGCCCATAAATCCACTCTTTATCAGCCATACAAAGCACCTGCCCTTCTGGCGTCGAGCAAATAACCTTGAAAACAATCACAGGCTGTGTAATGATTATAAAAACTCTAGTTGAAAGACATGATACTCATAGAGACATGTTTAAAGGACACACAGGCCATCCATAGATATTCTAGACTTTATTCTGGATCAAACACATCCATCAGAAATAGGCGATCTTACATCATTTTAGCTTGCCATCCTACCTGCGCCCCAGGAGTACTTTCCTGAGTTACATCTCTGTTACCATGGATACAGCAAGAAACACATTGATGAAACCCAGCACTTTAGGCCTGTTATTATGGACCCTGTCCTCTGAATCTCCCAGGGTCCCTTGTTTGAAGCTCTATGAGAGAAATTTCTTTTAAAATTGTCATTAATTTTTAATCAATTCGGCTCCAATTCGTGGTAACACCACATATAATAGTTGCTTGGTCCTGCACCATCTTCATGATCATTGGTATGTTTGAGTCCATTGTTGTGGCCATTGTGTCATTGTGTCAATTCAGGGTCTGCCTCACCTTTGCTGACCCTCCACTTTACCACACGTGATGTCCTTCCTTCTCCGGTCCCTCCTGATGATGTGTCCTAAGTAAGTGAGTCAAAGTCTCAGCCAATATTCTGTGATCCATAGGGTTTGCATTGACTAATTTTTGGAAGCAGATTACCAGGCCTTTCTTCCTAGTCTGTCTTAGTCTGGAAACTTCACTGAAACCTGTCTACCATGGGTGACCCTGCTAGTATTTGAAATACCAGTGGCATAGCTTCGAGCATCACAGCAACACATAAACCACCACAGTATGACAAACTGACAGCTAGGTAGTAGCTTTTAGAATTCAGTGGTAGGAAAAGGGCATTTTAAGTCAATGACAGCTGTGGGTTGCCAGAGCAGATGCAGGTTATAAATACGAATAAGATGTGGACGTCCAGCGTGGGGAGTAGCTTTGTTTCCCTGAAGAAATGGAATGTATTTCCCCTGCAATTAATGAAAATCATGCAGCTAGTCAAGATTCCCTCTTGGCTTTGGTTGCCATGAAGTTCAAAACCTAAATCAAAGACCAGCCCTGACAACTTCGTCTTGTGGCTTACAGACAGGTGTTCAGCTTTTCCTTTCCTTGATCCTCCCTCCCTTCAGATGTAAGTTTTTCTTGATTATGATTCTCTACTTTTATGGATTTATAGAAAACACTTACAGTAAAACCTGTGGAAGCTGGAACCTGTGTAAGGTGGGAACCTATGCAAGAAGGAAAACTCAAATATTTTCTACTAAAAAGAGTGATAAAAGAACAGTAAGACTGCACCCTGTCAAAGGTGGAAAACTTGTGAGACCCAGAAAAATAGGGCAGTCCCGTCGAGGTCTGGCCTTCACAAGTTTCACTGTATTCTAAAATATTTTATATACTTTCTTACAAACCCATTGCCATCGAGTTGATTCCAACTCATAGTGACCTTACAGGACAGACTAGTAATGCCCCATAGGGTTTCCGAGGAGTAGCTGGTGGATTCAAACTGCTGACCTTTTGGTTAGCAGCCAAGCTCTTAACCAGTGTGCCACTGGGGCTCCTTTTCTGGTACAGGGTGGAGTATAATTAATTCTTAAGCCACTTGGCCCTCTGATGACTGATGGATGGTTAGACAATATATCAGCATAAATACCCACATTCCACCTAACGTTTTAAAACCTTTCGGTTCTGATAATATCTGGATCAGTCCATTCACCTCTCTTGTGGGACTTGAAGGCCAGTGTTCACTGTTCCCTTTGAGTTACATGAAGATTTTAATCCATGGTAGACTATAGAAAACATAGATAGATGGATAGATAGCTGCCGTCAAGTTGACTGTGACTGACGGTCATGTTATGAACAACAGAATGAAATGTTGTCCTGTCCTGTGTCATCCCCACAATTGCCAGAATGTCTGAGTCTATCACTGTGGCCATTGTGCCAATCTGTATCACGAAGGATCTCCCTCACGCTTACTGACCTTCTACTTACATAGCAGAGTACTCTGTACAAAGCAAGCAAGTCCGACAGTGTTCATTATGACCCATAAGGTTTTCATTGGCTAATTTTCAGAAGATCACCAGGCCTTTCTTCCTAGCCTGTCTCAGCCTAGAAGCTCTACTGAAACCTGTTCACCGTGGGTGACCCCCACTGGTATTTGAAATATCAGTGGCCTTGCCTCCAGCATGACAGCAACACACAGGCCACCGCAGCACAACAAACTGATAGATGGGAGGTGGTAGCAAACATAGCACTATTAGAATCAGTAAGAGTCATAGTTATCCAGAATAAAATTTCCAGTTAAGGAGAGGGTTTCTATTTCTTTAAGAGCAGAACTGCTCTGATATTGAAGCTACTTCTTCCAAGTTTTTAAAAGGAAGATTTATTAGGAGTTAACAAAAAAATTGGTTGACACAGCTCCCCCAAGACTTAATAAAGCATTAGATGGAAGACAGAGGGTAGCAGAGTTAATGGGGAGTTCAGAGACTATGTTGTGTCTCACGCAGTGGAGTGTATAAAGAAATTCGTATTTATCTGAGTCTCACTGTTAAAAGTCTGTAATCTGAAAGAACTACTAACGAAACTGGACCCATAGCACAAAAAAGGAAAAAAAAGGAAGAGTAACAGGGAAATTAGTGTTTCACAAAATGTGACCATTCACATTAATAAGATTTTAGTTTAATTGATAGTTACAAACCAGATTGTTGCCATATGACCAACTGGGTTTCAGTTCAATTCTACAAAATTATAAACATGAACTGAGAACCCGCTAAGAGCAAAGTACTCTGCTAGGTAGAGTTCTGAGCTACCCTTGAGCTTACAGCGTAGTGAGGGAGACATACGTAATATAACCATACAAAATGTAATGCATAAAAACAACTAAATTCTGATAGGAGAGTCAGTGAGAGACATGCAGTAGTAGAGGTAGAAAGCACTCTATCTAAAGGACCCTCCCCTTATCATCCTACAGCAGTATTTTGCTGATATTTTCTCTGAATGCCACAAGGAATTCCTTCAGTCTTAATCTGTAAAACCAAAACCAAACCGTCAAGTCAATTCCAACTGACAGCAACCCTGTAGGACAGAGGAGAACTACCCAATAGGGTTTCCAAAGAGTGGCTTGGCTGGTGGATTCAAACTGCCAACCTTTTGGTTAGCAGTAAACGCTTAGCCGCTGTACCACCAGGACTCCTTTATCAGTAAAACCACAGATGTGTTGAGAAGATAACCATAGTAAATACGGCTGACAAATCCAGGTGAGATTATAGCCCTACACTAAAATAAAATAAACCTTGCTTAAAGGCTTGAAGTAGCTTTATCATGTTTTATGCCATTATATTTTCACAGGCAGTACTTGAAAGGTTTGGTGCATTGTCCTCAGTACAATTTCTTATACTTGTATCTCCTTATATTCACTACACTTCCTTTAGAACTTTTTTTTTTTTAAGGCCACAGAAAGTCCCATGAAACCAGTGCATTAAAATCTTTCCAATAAAAAGAAAAGATGGGGGGGGGCGGAGCCAAGATGGCGGACTAGGCAGACGCTACCTCGGATCCCTCTTACAACAAAGACACGGAAAAACAAGTGAATCGATCACATACATAACAATCTACGAACCCTGAACAACAAACACAGATTTAGAGACGGAGAACGAACTAATACGGGGAAACAGAGATTGTTTCCAGAGCCTGGAGCCAGCGTACCAGTCAGGTACGGCACAAGCACAGAGAGCTGCTCCACTCCGCTGAACTAACCCCGGGAGGGGGACCAGCCGGTTCCACGGGCGGCGTGGGACGCAGCCGGTAGGAGAAGTCCCTGGGAGGCAGTGACTGGTCTTGGAGCAGAAAGAGCAGTGTCCGAGCCGGGGAACCGTCCCGCAGGGATTTGGACTGGACGCAGGTACGGCATAAACACGGAGAGTTGCTCCACCCCCCTGAACTAACCCCGGGAAGGGGACCAGCCGCGTCGCGCGGGCGGCGTGGGACGCAGCTGGGAGGAGAAGTCCCCGGGAGGCAGTGACTAGTCTTGGAGCAGGAAGAGCAGCGTCCCAGCCGGGGAACCGTCCCGCAGAGATTTGGACTGGACACAGATTTTCTGGAAAAACTAGTTTCCCAGTGATGGCTCGGAGACAACAATCCATATCAAACCACTTAAAGAAGCAGACCATGACAGCTTCTCCAACCCCCCAAACAAAAGAATCAAAATCTTTCCCAAATGAAGATACAATCTTGGAATTATCAGATACAGAATATAAAAAACTAATTTACAGAATGCTTAATGATATCACAAATGAAATTAGGATAACTGCAGAAAAAGCCAAGGAACACACTGATAAAACTGTTGAAGAACTGAAAAAGATTATTCAAGAACATAGTGGAAAAATTAATAAGTTGCAAGAATCCATAGAGAGACAACATGTAGAAATCCAAAAGATTAACAATAAAATAACAGAATTAGACAACGCACTAGGAAGTCAGAGGAGCAGACTCGAGCAATTAGAATGTAGACTGGGACATCTGGAGGACCAGGGCATCAACACCAACATAGCTGAAAAAAAATCAGATAAAAGAATTAAAAAAAATGAAGAAACCCTAAGAATTATGTGGGACTCTATCAAGAAGGATAACCTGCGGGTGATTGGAGTCCCAGAACAGGGAGGGGGGTCAGAAAACACAGAGAAAATAGTTGAAGAACTCCTGACACAAAACTTCCCTGACATCATGAAAGACGAAAGGATATCTATCCAAGATGCTCATCAAACCCCATTTAAGATTGATCCAAAAAGAAAAACACCAAGACATATTATCATCAAACTCACCAAAACCAAAGATAAACAGAAAATTTTAACAGCAGCCAGGGAGAAAAGAAAGGTTTCCTTCAAGGGAGAATCAATAAGAATAAGTTCTGACTACTCAGCAGAAACCATGCAGGCAAGAAGGGAATGGGACGACATATACAGAACACTGAAGGAGAAAAACTGCCAACCAAGGATCATATATCCAGCAAAACTCTCTCTGAAATATGAAGGAGAAATTAAGATATTTACAGACAAACACAAGTTTAGAGAATTTGCAAAAACCAAACCAAAGCTACAAGAAATACTAAAGGGTATTGTTTGGTCAGAGAACCAATAATATCAGATATCAGCACAACACAAGGTCACAAAACAGAACGTCCTGATATCAACTCAAATAGGGAAATCACAAAAACAAACAAATTAAGATTAATTAAAAAAAAAAAATACACGTAACAGGGAATCATGGAAGTCAATAGGTAAAAGATCACAATAATCAAAAAGAGGGACTAAATACAGGAGGCATTGAACTGCCATATGGAGAGTGATACAAGGCGATATAGAACAATACAAGTTAGGTTTTTACTTAGAAAAATAGGGGTAAATAAATTTTTTTTTTTTAAATAATAAGGTAACCACAAAAAGGTATAACAACTCTATAACTCAAGATAAAAGCCAAGAAAAACGTAACGACTCAACTAACAGAAAGTCAAACACTATGAAAATGAGGATCTCACAATTTACTAAGAAAAACGCCTCAGCACAAAAAAGTATGTGGAAAAATGAAATTGTCAACAACACACATAAAAAGGCATCAAAATGACAGCACTAAAAACTTATTTATCTATAATTACCCTGAATGTAAATGGACTAAATGCACGAATAAAGAGACAGAGAGTCACAGACTGGATAAAGAAACACGATCCGTCTATATGCTGCCTACAAGAGACACACCTTAGACTTAGAGACACAAACAAACTACAACTCAAAGGATGGAAAAAAGTATATCAAGCAAACAATAAGCAAAAAAGAAGAGGAGTAGCAATATTAATTTCTGACAAAATAGACTTTAGACTTAAATCCACCACAAAGGATAAAGAAGGACACTATATAATGATAAAAGGGACAATTGATCAGGAAGACATAACCATATTAAATATTTATGCACCCAATGACAGGGCTGCAGGATACATAAATCAAATTTTAACAAAATTGAAAAGCGAGATAGATACCTCCACAATTATAGTAGGAGACTTCAACACACCACTTTCGGAGAAGGACAGGACATCCAGTAAGAAGCTCAACAGAGACACGGAAGAGCTAATTACAACAATCAACCAACTTGACCTCATTGACTTATACAGAACTCTCCACCCAACTGCTGCAAAATATACTTTTTTTTCTAGCGCACATGGAACATTCTCTAGAATAGACCACGTATTAGGTCATAAAACAAACCTTTGCAGAGTCCAAAACATTGAAATATTACAAAGCATCTTCTCAGACCACAAGGCAATAAAACTAGAGATCAATAACAGAAAAACTAGGGAAAAGAAATCAAATACTTGGAAAATGAACAATACCCTCCTGAAAAAAGACTGGGTTATAGAAGACATCAAGGAGGGAATAAGGAAATTCATAGAAAGCAACGAGAATGAAAATACTTCCTATCAAAACCTCTGGGACACAGCAAAAGCAGTGCTCAGAGGCCAATTTATATCAATAAATGCACACATACAAAAAGAAGAAAGAGCCAAAATCAGAGAACTGTCCCGACAACTTGAACAAATAGAAACTGAGCAACAAAAGAATCCATCAGGCACCAGAAGAAAACAAATAATAAAAATTAGAGCTGAATTAAATGAATTAGAGAACAGAAAAACAATTGAAAGAATTAACAAAGCCAAAAGCTGGTTCTTTGAAAAAATTAACAAAATTGATAAACCATTGGCTAGACTGACTAAAGAATTACAGGAAAGGAAACAAATAACCCGAATAAGAAATGAGAAGGACCACATCACAACAGAACCAAATGAAATTAAAAGAATCATTTCAGATTATTATGAAAAATTGTACTCTAACAAATTTGCAAACCTAGAAGAAATGGATGAATTCCTGGAAAAACACTACCTACCTAAACTAACACATTCAGAAGTAGAACAACTAAATAGACCCATAACAAAAAAAGAGATTGAAATGGTAATCAAAAAACTCCCAACAAAAAAAAAGCCCTGGCCCGGACGGCTTCACTGCAGAGTTCTACCAAACTTTCAGAGAAGACTTAACACCACTACTACTAAAGGTATTCCAAAGCATAGAAAATGACGGAATACTACCCAACTCATTCTATGAAGCCACCATCTCCCTGATACCAAAACCAGGTAAAGACATTACAAAAAAAGAAAATTATAGACCTATATCCCTCATGAACATTGATGCAAAAATCCTCAACAAAATTCTAGCCAATAGAATCCAACAACACATCAAAAAAATAATTCACCCTGATCAAGTGGGATTTATACCAGGTATGCAAGGCTGGTTTAATATCAGAAAAACCATTAATGTAATCCATCACATAAATAAAACAAAAGACAAAAACCACATGATCTTATCAATTGATGCAGAAAAGGCATTTGACAAAGTCCAACACCCATTCATGATAAAAACTCTTACCAAAATAGGAATTGAAGGAAAATTCCTCAACATAATAAAGGGCATCTATGCAAAGCCAACAGCCAGTATCACTCTAAATGGAGAGAACCTGAAAGCATTTCCCTTGAGAACGGGAACCAGACAAGGATGCCCTTTATCACCGCTCTTATTCAACGTCGTGTTGGAAGTCTTAGCCAGGGCAATTAGGTTAGACAAAGAAATAAAAGGTATCCAGATTGGCAAGGAAGAAGTAAAGTTATCACTATTTGCAGATGACATGATTACATACACAGAAAACCCTAAGGAATCCTCCAGAAAACTACTGAAACTAATAGAAGAGTTTGGCAGAGTCTCAGGTTATAAAATAAACATACAAAAATCACTTGGATTCCTTTACATCAACAAAAAGAACACCGAAGAGGAAATAACCAAATCAATACCATTCACAGTAGCCCCCAAGAAGATAAGATACTTAGGAATAAATCTTACCAAGGATGTAAAAGACCTATACAAAGAAAACTACAAAGCTCTACTACAAGAAATTCAAAAGGACATACTTAAGTGGAAAAACATACCCTGCTCATGGATAGGAAGACTTAACATAGTAAAAATGTCTATTCTACCGAAAGCCATCTATACATTTAACGCACTTCCGATCCAAATTCCAATGTCATATTTTAAGGGGATAGAGAAACAAATCACCAATTTCATATGGAAGGGAAAGAAGCCCCGGATAAGCAAAGCACTACTGAAAAAGAAGAAGAAAGTGGGAGGCCTCACTCTACCTGACTTCAGAACCTATTATACAGCCACAGTAGTCAAAACAGCCTGGTATTGGTACAACAACAGGCACATAGACCAATGGAACAGAATTGAGAACCCTGACATAGATCCATCCACGTATGAGCAGCTGATATTTGACAAAGGACCAGTGTCAATTAACTGGGGAAAAGATAGCCTTTTTAACAAATGGTGCTGGCATAACTGGATATCCATTTGCACAAAAATGAAACAGGACCCATACCTCACACCATGCACAAAAACTAACTCCAAGTGGATCAAAGACCTAAACATAAAGACTAAAACGATAAAGATCATGGAAGAAAAAATTGGGACAACCCTAGGAGCCCTAATACAAGGTATAAACAGAATACAAAACATTACCAAAAATGATGAAGAGAAACCCGATAACTGGGAGCTCCTAAAAATCAAACACTATGCTCATCTAGAGACTTCTCCAAAAGAGTAAAAAGACCACCTACAGACTGGGAAAGAATTTTCAGCTATGACATCTCCGACCAGCGCCTGATCTCTAAAATCTACATGATTCTGTCAAAACTCAACCACAAAAAGACAAACAACCCAATCAAGAAGTGGGCAAAGGATATGAACACACATTTCACTGAAGAAGATATTCAGGCAGCCAACAGATACATGAGAAAATGCTCTCGATCATTAGCCATTAGAGAAATGCAAATTAAAACTACGATGAGATTCCATCTCACACCAGCAAGGCTGGCATTAATCCAAAAAACACAAAATAATAAATGTTGGAGAGGCTGCGGAGAGATTGGAACTCTCATACACTGCTGGTGGGAATGTAAAATGGTACAACCACTTTGGAAATCCATCTGGCGTTATCTTAAACAGTTAGAACTACCATACAACCCAGAAATCCCACTCCTAGGAATATACCCTAGAGATACAAGAGCCTTCACACAAACAGATATATGCACACCCATGTTTATTGCAGCTCTGTTTACAATAGCAAAAAGCTGGAAGCAACCAAGGTGTCCATCAACGGATGAATGGGTAAATAAATTGTGGTATATTCACACAATGGAATACTACGCATCGATAAAGAACAGTGACGGATCTCTGAAACATTTCATAACATGGAGGAACCTGGAAGGCATTATGCTGAGCGAAATGAGTCAGAGGCAAAAGGACAAATATTGTATAAGACCACTATTATAAGATCTTGAGAAATAGTAAACCTGAGAAGAACACATACTTTTGTGGTTACGAGGGGGGGAGGGAGAGAGGGTGGGAGAGGGTTTTTTATTGATTAATCAGTAGATGAGAACTGCTTTAGGTGAAGGGAAAGACAACACTCAATACATGGAAGGTCAGCTCAATTGGACTGGACCAAAAGCAAAGAAGTTTCCAGGATAAAATGAATGCTTCAAAGGTCAGGGGAGCAAGTGCGGGGGTCTGGGGAACATGGTTTGCAGGGACTTCTAAGTCAATTGGCAAAATAATTCTATTATGAAATCATTCTGCATCCCACTTTGAAATGTGGCATCTGGGGTCTTAAATGCTAACAAGCGGCCATCTAAGATGCAGCAACTGGTCTCAACCCGCCTAGAGCAAAGGAAAATGAAGAACACCAAGGCCACACGACAACTAAGAGCCCAAGAGACAGAAAGGGCCACATGAACCAGAGACCTACATCATCCTGAGACCAGAAGAACTAGTTGGTGCCCGGCCACAATCGATGACTGCCCTGACAGGGAGCACAGCAGAGGACCCCTGAGGGAGCAGGAGATCAGTGGGATACAGACCCCAAATTCTCATAAAAAGACCAAACTTAATGGTCTGACTGAGACTGGAGGAATCCCGGCGGCCATGCTCCCCAGACCTTCAGTTGACACAGGACAGGAACCATCCCCGAAGACAATTCATCAGAAATGAAAGGGACTGGTCAGCGGGTGGGAGAGAGACGCTGATGAAGAGTGAGCTAATTATATCAGGTGGACACTTGAGATTGTGTTGGCAACTCTTGTCTGGAGGGGGGATGGTAGGATAGAGAGAGAGGGAAGCCGGCAAAATTGTCAAGAAAGGAGAGACTGAAAGGGCTGACTCAAGAGGGGGAGAGCAAGTGGGAGTAGGGAGTGAGATGTATGTAAACTTATATGTGACAGACTGATTGGATTTGTAAACGTTCACTTGAAGCTTAATAAAAGTTATTAAAAAAAAAAAAAAAGATGGTAAGACTTAACAAAGCAAGCTCTTTGAGCTTCTGTTAGGAAAAGTGGCCCCTGGGTGAATATCTGGGGAGGAGGGGTGGGCCCTTTAAGTGAGGCTCTGCTGTGAAGCTGCGGCACCAATTGCAGCCACGTAGGTCCTGTTCCTGTGACTCCTTACCACCTCCAAGTGAACTGGGGTCAGTCACTTCAGAGGTCATTTACTCCAGCTTCCTCCTTCCACAGACAAGAAGCCGAGACCCAGGAACATTAAGCTTTTCCCCAAGTCGGAAAGCTACGGGAAGGCAATGGCATCCAGGATTCTTTTTCTGCTTGCTTATTTTCCCTTTTTTGTTTTTAAATTTTCCTTTTTATTCCTCAACTTTTTTATTTTGAAAATGTTTTAACCTAGAAAAAAAAAGTTTAAAGGACAGTAAAATGAACACCTATCTGCCTTCACCAGTTGTTAACACTTTGCTTCATTTACTTTATCATTTTCTTTAAAAATATGCTTTTTGCCTCCTGTGAATCATTTGAAAGTAAATTTTAAACATCATAACACTTCACCTCTAAATACTGTAGCATGCTTCTCTGTAACTAAGGACAGTCTCTTACCTCACTACCATTATCACACGTACGAAAATTATCAATAATCCCATAATACCTTCCAGTGTCCAATCCAAATCCAATTTTCCCGGCTTTCCCAAAAATATCTTTTGTAGTTGGTCCCCCCTCCCCCTGCCCAAATCCAGGAGTTAGTCAGGGTCCACACACTTCATATTTGGTTGTTATGTCTCTTTAACCAGTAGCCAATTGCTTTCCAGTCAGTTCTGGCTCATGACGACCCCGTGTGTGTCAGAGTAGAACTGGCTCCATGTGATTTCAGTGGCTGATTTTTCGGAAGTAGCTCAGCAGGACTTTCTTCTGAGGTGCCTTTGGGTGGACTCAAACCTCCAGCCTTTGAGTTAGCAGCCGAATATGTGACTGATTTGTGCTACCCAGAGACTCCTTATGTCTCTTTAACTAGAAATTTAGCCTCTTTTAATTTGGGTAAGCCTCTTACCTTACCACTACCTTTTTTGCTCTTCATGATATTCACACCCTTGAGAGCCTAGATCAGTTTGTCATGTACAGTGTCCCTTATTCTGGATTTGTCTGTTTTCTCATGGTGCCATTTAACTCATCCAGTTATCCCCTGTATTTCCAGAACTTCTAAAAGACTTTCTCCTGACACCAGAGACATGAGACACTTTGTATCTTCGCCCTACCACCCCTGCCAACATGTCTGAGCTGCTGAGTGATAACAGGCCACCCAATCTCTACCCAGATTCCTCAGGCCCACTCTAGAGGGAGGTGTCTTAGTTACACAGGGCTGTCATAACAGAAATACCACAAGTGGAGGGCTTTAACAAAGAAATTTATTCTCTCACAGCCTAGTAGGCCAGAAGTCTAAATTCAGGACATCAGCTCCAGGGGACCGCTGTCTCTCTCTGTCAGCTCTGGAGGAAGGTCCTTGTCATCAATCTTACCCTGGACTAGGAGCTTCTCAGTGCAAGGACCCTGGGTCCAAAGGACACACTCTGCTCCTGGCACTACTTTCTTGGTGTTATGAGGTCCCCAGTCTCTCTGCTCGCTTCTCTCTCCTGTATCTCAAGAGAGATTTGCTTAAGACCCAACCTGATCTTGTCCGGCCTCATTAACGTAACTGCCGCTAATCCCACCTCATCAACATCATATAGACAGGATTTACAACACATAGGATAATCACATCAGATGATAAAATGGTGGACAATACACAATACTGAGAATCATGGCTTAGCCAAGTTGACACATATTTTGGGGGGACACATTTCAATCCATAACAGAAGAGAAGGAGGTGGGATGGAGCCTATTTATAGTCTTTGTGAGCTTTTTCTGTTTATAATTAAATGTTTCAGGGGATAAGTAATACGTGCACACAGTACAAAATTTAAAAGATGCAAAACGAATGAGTGAAAAGTAAGCATCTACCCACCCTCTCTCCAGCTCCCTGTTCTCTTGTCTGGTGCAACCAGATTTTTTTGGTATCTTCTCGGAGAGATTTGATGCATAAACGTGCATGTATGTATGGATATACATATATTTTTAAGCCAAGTGATAGCAAACCATGCACTTTGTTCTGTATCTTCAAGCTGTGATCATATTCAACTCATTTAATATCTGCTTTCATTTTCTCATTTGTGAAAGAGGCTTAAGGACTAATGAAAGTATGCAATTTACTCAGCAAATATAAAAAGGATGCTTGAGTATAACCCACAATTTTAGAAGCTCCTAATGAAAAAGTTACATTGCATTAGCCCAGGATGACATCACTTGCTGTGTCTTTAGGAGATCATCAAGCAGTGCTCAGAGACACCCCATCCCCTAGTCCCAGACAGTTCTTAGCGTCATCTTCCTGCAGCTATCCTTCGGTTGTAAAGGTGTCTAGTCTGTATTTACTTTGAAACCTTCAGCAGCCACTGGCCTGCTCTGGCGATCTGAGCTCTTCCCTGAAGCCTCGCTTGTGGCATCTGCTTTGTGTTTGCTTTGGCTTGAGCTCGGCTCTGAGACATTTCTCTTTAGAGCAGGTTTGAGTCATTACTGCCCAGGTCCAGGAGGCTCATATGGAGTTTGTCTTCACCTTCTACTCCAGATTAGCATGACCCATGCCAAACCACAGGGACCCTTGGCAAGAATTATTGAGGAGGAAGGGTAATTTGGTGGCAGGACACATTTCAAAGCCTTCTGGAGTTTTCAAAGTTTCTCATAATTGCTGTGCCAACAGAATTCAATTATTGTCAGCAACAGCATTCACAGCAGGTCACTTGAGACAAGAGCAACAGTATTTGCTTATAATCAGCATGAGTTTCTCTAATCTTATAATCACAGCATGATTTTTAGTGTTCGTATCGCACGTAAACACTGGAGGGAAAGGTGAAATAGTAATGATTTGTTGTTGTTGTTAGTTACCATCAAGTCAGCACCTGCTCATGGCGACTTCATGTGTAACTAAACAAAACATTGCCTGCTACCAAATCGTCTTCATGATCTTTGATATGTTTGAGCCCATGTTGCAGCTAATGTGTCAATCCATCTTGTGGAGGATTTCCTTCATTTTCACTGACCCTACTTTTTTTTCTACACTTCACCAAACGTGATGTCCTATTCTAGGGATTTCTAAGGATTCATGTCTTTTCTTATGACGTGTCAAAGTAATGGTCATGTGAACCACTTTATTTAAGTCAGAAAGTATTGTTTCCTTTATCTTCATTCCAGTTTGTTCCTTATGATTTCTCTAAACCTTTAGGATTGTTTTCACTGTAATCTTAAAGTACACCTCCTTTTCAAAAGTTCTTAATGCTTTAATTTTTTTCTTCCAAGTACTCAGTAACACCAAAGTTAGTGACTATTTCTTCATTAAACACTCAGATAGTAATATCAGAAAACAGATAGATTTATTCAATTATTGAGAAGTTGGACCTTAAAAAAAATAATAACCCAAATTTATTGTTCCTGTGAAGATGTAAGGTCGGTCCCCGGGTGGTGCAAGCTGTTTGCAATTGGCTGCTAACCAAAAGATTGATGATTTGAACCTACCTAGCAGTGCCCCAGAAGAAAGGCCTGGTGATCTGCTTCCATAAGATTACAACCAAGAAAACCCTATGGAACAGTTCTACTCTGTAGCACATGGGTTGCCGTGAGTTGGAATCGACTCAACAGCAATGGTTTCTGAAGGCGTATAACCATAATATAAGGCTGTGGTTTTTTAACAGTGTAACAAGGAATTCTTGAAGGGGAGAGCAAAGGAAGGGCAGCACTTTTTACCCCTTCTCCATCCATCCCCAATTCAACAAAAACAATTCCTCTTATATCTGTATTGCACGTGTCATGTAGCGGTGGTGGCAGCGTCAAACGTCATCTAACTTCAGGAGGAGAAGAGAGAATCACCAGCAGCCCAAAGCTGATTCCCATGAGGTGGAGGTCAGACATACCTCCACTCTCCAACTTTTTTTACCAATTCTGACCCCAGCTATTCTCCCCACGGCACTCTGACTTCTCTGCCATGGTTGATAATTTCATTGTAGCGGCCACACAGGACTCACAGACCATACTCACAGTTATGGAGTTTATTCGGGAAATAACAGGCTACAACTCAGGATCAGAATCGATTTGGAAGTAATGGGAAACAACTCAGGAGACAGGATACTGTTTGCCAATCAGAACAGCTTCCAGCGAAGACAGCTCTCAGCTCCTTCTTGGCCATACCTGCAGGGAGGCCTCTGCTCAGGCCTCTGCCTCTGGCCCCCACTTGGGCCCTGGCCTCTGTTGCTGGCCCCTGCACAGGCCCTGGCTTCTGCCACTGGCCCCTATTCAGGCAAGCATTACAGCTGTTTTGGCTCCACCATACAGTGCCCAGAGGTACCCCTCTCTACCAGCAAGCATCCAGCCTGAAGCTGCTCAGCAATCTTGCTCCATGGGTCATGGGACATTGAGCCCACTGTGCCATCTGCCACCGGTCTCCTGATTCTCTCCACTTATACTGTCTTATTCCATGTTGTGCTATCTTGTACTGTCTCTGCAGTCTTCAGCATTATAGCTCCCTCTGTCTCCTGGGTGTAGGAGGTTCTCAATGCAGAGACCCCCAGATCTGAAGGACATACACTGCTCCCAGCTCTTCTTGATGGTAGTGAGCTCCCCCTCAACCCTGTGGGATTAGCCCTTATAAGCCTATCAGGATGGCAAAACTGACCAATCCCCTTGGTAGGCCACAGTCACCTTATTTGCATAGTAAACTGTCCAATCTCTGTAAGGGTTTTACATACCTTATTAGCATATTAAACTTTCCAATTCCTGTAAGGATTTTATGCACCTTATTTGCATAGTAAACTGCCCAATCCATTTGCAAGATTATGGCCTAACAAATCATCTTGGCAGAACTATAGACCCAGGGCCAGAAAGGCCATATATTAAGAGCAACCCGTGGCACTGCACCATGGCATTTTACAAGCTAGCTTGTCATGTGTAGAAAGGATTCCACTGCTAAATTTAAAGGAAAGAATGAGTTACAAAACTGCGATCCTAGACCCAGTATTTAATCCATTTCTTATAGACTCTGAGGCTATCTTTTTGGAAAAAGCTTCATCAATCCTCATTCAGATTTAGATCATTCATCACTCCCTTGATAGGAGAAAACAAGGCATAAGGTGTTTCTAAGAAGAAGAGAAGTAGGCTTTTTTGTTTCCTGGTTTTGTTTTGTTTTGGCATACCATTGAGATATAGAACCTCGGGGACAAGAATGATTTTCACCAACTCTCATTTACAAATGAGAAAACCAAGATGCAGAGAGGTTAAGTGCTTTGCCAAGGTCACACAGCTAGACTGTGACAAGCCAGGACCTCCAACTTCCGCTTCAGGACTCTTTCTTAGTTTATGTTTTATTCCTATTCTTGCAGCCATTTTATTTTTGCCCAATTAGTGTTTTTTTTTTTCAAAACTGTAAGTCAGGAACAAATGTACCATTATATAAAGTAGTCTATCTTCCTCTACCTTCAGTATCTCACCGTCTAAAGGCGGTATAAGAGACATACTTTTCTCAGACATCTTGGTCAGAAAGGCTGGATTAACTCCCAGAAGAATGTGGGAAGATGTGACTTACAAACCAGCACCTGCTGGGAAAATGCTGTCAAGACCTTAGTTCAATGTTTCTAATTAACTTTTTCCCAATGGCCTAGGAATGTATTCCAGGTTTAGAAATGGATACCAGTCATCATATCAGGCTCAGGCCTTCCCATAAATTCTGCTACATGGAGGTAGGGCCAATGAAGGAGGTATAGACTTTTCTGAGTCCATTCAAAGTTAAACAAATTCAGAGTTGATTCAAACATTAATGTAGAAATGTCCAAGCCAACCATTCAGAAAGCTTAAGCAGAAATGGGAGGGGAAGCAGATGGGGACATGGTTATTTCCCTATATAAAAACAATGGATTTAGAGTCAGAGCACCTGGGTTTGACCATCACTGATCTGTGACCTTAGGAAGTCTCAATCTCTTTAAGCATCTTATTATGGGGATAAAAACACTTACCGCATAAGGTTGTGGAGAGAATCAAAATGAGATGAGATATATGGAAGCACTTTGTAAATTACACAGAACCATAGAAATGTTAAACATTATAGTCATTAAATGTATTACCCTATCAGTGACCCTGTGACATAGTAAAACATTCTATTCCTATTTGTCAGAGAGGGTAAGTGACTTAGAAGCATATTAGAGGTGATCTAAGCAGCCTACTTACATGGTAGAAGTTAAGTTTGGAAAGGTTAAGAATTTAGCTTGTTAATGTCAAAGCCAAGTCTTGACCTTCAAACTTTTTTGCAGTGACTTCTATGATATGAGGAAAAGTTAGCTAGCTAATACTATATAGAGTATTAACTAACTGACCCTAGGGTTCTATTGGTGCTTCTCTGGACCTTTTAATCATTTATTTTCTAATCCTTTTCTCTTCACAGTCAGTAGTGTCATCTTAGAACGGAATGTTTGGATTTCTAGAAGGAGGTTAGAATTTCACATATCATCAGTCCTCAGGATAGCCTTAGACCATTGTCCCATACACCTACTTATAATGTGGGTACGTAATGAAGCATGGGCGCTTCTAAAGGTAGCAAATGATTATCCTTCCTGGTAGACATTTAAAAATAAATCTTATTCATAAAAATGCTAATAGCTCTTCTTTGTTCTAAGCAGAGCTTCCTCCAAGTATTATAAATCACCCTTCCTACTTCATAATAGGTCTTTGTGTCCTGGATTAAAATTCAGGATTTGTTTTCGTTTGTCATACCTTTCTCTCAATGAATGAGATTTCCGAAAGAAGATATACCAAAGGGCATTTAGCCAAGTTGCTAAAGCAAAGAAGTGTTTTAAAATTATTCTCTATTTGAGAGAAGGCCTTTGTTAAAATATATATATAATATATAGTACATATGTTATTTTATGTGCTATATATTATATTGCTATAGGGAGTTCATAGATGCTTTGAAAATTGGAGAAATCATAAAAAATTTGAACTACTCAGAAGAAGTTACAATTTGAATATTAGGTAGTTTGATAATGACTGAGGTTTTTTTGTATCGAATCTGGTACACTGGGTGAATGGCAGAATTAGGAATTAGTGAATGGAAATGAATGAGTTTATATACTTTTTCCTTTTACTCAGATATGTTTGAGAATGAGCAAATTACTGTTTGTAAAATGCGTTGGGATCCTTGGGTAGCAGACACTAGATAATTATAACATGGAAGAATTGTTTTTATGGAACTTTAAAATGATTTACAGTAAAACCAGGGAATGCTCCAGTTTGGATGTACTTTGGATTCCTCTCAAGCATTTTATTTACTTTGGGCATAGAATAATCCCCAAGCATCTCTGAAAGATGAGAAACCAGAGCTTGCAAACCATTTTGTAAGCCCATCCTTAAGGTGTGTCTTCTCAAGCCTTTGCAATACAAACTAGACACAGAGAAAAGCAGAGGAAAGATGGAAAGAAGATAGGAAGGAAGAAAGGGAGGCCTGCAACCCACCTGTCTTTATTCCGTTTGCCTGAAGAAGTATGCTTTTTTTTCCAGGGCAAATAACTAAACAATAGCTAGATGGATTCATTGATTAATCGATCTTTCTGTTGATAGGTGAATAGTTGCTAAAATATTTCTTTAGGTTTAAACCAGCCAGTATCATCTTTTTTTTTTTTTTAATTTTTACTGTGCTTTAAGTGAAAGTTTACAAATCAAGTCAGTTTCTCATACAAAAATTTATACACCCATTGCTAAAAAAAAAAAAAAAATATATTGCTATATACTCCTAATTGCGCTCCCCCAATGAGGCAGCACACTCCTTCCCTCCACTCTCCCTTTTCATATCCATTCGGTCAGCTTCTGATCCCCTCTGCCCTTCCATCTCCCCTCCAGACATGAGATGCCAGCATACTCTCATGTATCTACTTGATCCAAGAAGCTCGCTCTTCACCAGTATCATTTTCTATCCCATTGTCCAGTCCAATCCCTGTCTGAAGAGTTGGCTTTGGGAATGATTCCTGTCCTGGGCTAAAAGAAGGTCTGGGGACCATGATCTCTGGGGTCCTTCTAGTCTCAGTCAGACCATTAAGTTTGTTCTTTTTATGAGAATTTGAGGTCTGCATCCCATTGCTCTCCTGATCCCTCAGGGGTTCTCTGTTGTGTTCTCTGTCAGAGCAGCCATCGGATGTAGCCAGGCACCATCTAGTTCTTTTGGTCTCAGGCTGATGTAGTCTCTGGTTCATGTGGCCCTTTCTGTCTTTTGGGCTCATAATTACCTTGTGTCTTTGGTATTCTTCATTCTCTTTTGGTCCAGGTGGGTTGAGACCAATTGATACATCTTAGATGGCCACTTGCTAGCTTTTAAGACCCCAGATGCCACTCTCTAAAGTGGGATGCAGAATGTTATCTTAATAGATTTTATTATGCCAATTGACTTAGTTGTCCCCTGAAACCATGGTCCCCAAACCCCCACCCCTGCTACGCTGGTCTTCAAAGCATTCAGTTTATTCAGGAAACTTCTTTACTTTTGGCTTAGTCCAGTTGTGCTGACCTCTCCTGTATTGTGTGTTGTCTTCCCCTTCACCTAAAACAGTTCTTATCTACTATCTAATTAGTGAAAGCCCCTCTTCCTCCCTCCCTCTCTCCCCACTCTCGTAACCATCAAAGAATATTTTCTTCTCTGTTTAAACTATGTCTCAAGTTCTTATAATAGTGGTCTTATTCAATATTTGTCCTTTTGCAACTGACTAATTTCACCCAGCATAATGCCTTCCAGATTTCTTCATGTTATGAAATCTTTCATGGATTCATCATTGTTCTTCATCGATGCATAGTATTCCATTGTGTGAATATACGATAAATTATCCATTCATCCATTGATGGGCACCTTGTTTGCTTCCATCTTTTTGCTATTGTAAACAATGCTGCAATGAACATGGGTGTACATATATCTGTTCGTGTAAAGGCTCTTATTTCTCTAGGATATATTCCAAGGAGTGGGATTGCTGGATCGTGTGGTAGTTCTGTTTCTAGCTTTTTAAGGAAGCACCAAATTGATTTCCAAAGTGCTTGTACCATTTTACATTCCCACCAGCAGTGTTTAAGTGTTCCAGTCTCTCCACAACCTCTCCAACATTTATTACTTTGTGTTTTTTTGGATTAATGCCAGCCTTGTTGGAGTGAGATGGAATCTCATTGTAGTTTTGATTTGCATTTCTCTAATGGCTAATGATCATGAGCATTTCCTCATGTATCTGTTTGCCACCTGAATGTCTTCTTTAGTGAAGTGCCTGTTCATATTTTTTGCCCATTTTTTAATTGGGTTGTTTGTCTTTTTGTAGTTGAGTTTTTGCAGTATCATGTAGATTTTAGATATCAGGCGCTGATCGGAAATGTCATAGTTAAAAACTTTTTCCCAGTCTGTAGGTAATCTTTTTACTTTTTTGGTGAAGTCTGGATGGGCATAGGTGTTTGAGGAGCTCCCAGTTATCTAGTTTCTCTTCTACATTGTTAGTAATGTTTTATATGCTGTTTATGCCATGTATTAGGGCTCCTAGTGTTGTCCCTATTTTTATTTCCATGACCTTTATCGTTTTAGATTTTATATTTAGGGGTTTGATCCATTTTGAGTTCGCTTTTGTGCGTGGAGTGAGGTATGGGTCAAGTTTCATTTTTTTGCAGATGGATATCCAGTTATGCCAGCACCATTTGTTAAAAGGACTGTCTTTCCCCATTTAACTGTTTTGGGGCCTTTGTCAAATATCAGCTGTTCATATGTGGATGGATTTATGTCTGGATTCTCAATTCTTTTCCATTGGTCTGTGTAATCTGTTTTTGTACCAGTACCGGGCTGTTTTGACTACTGTGGCGGTATAATAGGTTCTAAAATCAGGTAGAGTGAGGCCATCCACTTTGTTCTTCTTTTTCAGTAATGCTTTACTTATCCGGGGCCTCTTTCCCTTCCATGTGAAGTTGGTGATTTGTTTCTCCATCTCATTAAAAAATGTCGGTGGAATTTGGATTGGAATAGCATTGTATCTATAGATGGCTTTTTGGTAGAATAGACATTTTTTACAATGTTAAGTCTTCCTATCCATGAGCAAGGTATGTTTTCCCACTTATGTAGGTGTCTTTTGGTTTCTTGCAGTTTTCTTTGTATAAGTCTTTTACATCTCTGGTAAGATATATTCCTAAGTATTTTATCTTCTTGGGGGCTGCTGTAAATAGTTTTGAATTGATGATTTTCTCTTCGATGTTCTTTTTGTTGGTATACAGGAATCCAACTGATTTTTGTGTGTTTATCTTATATCCTGATACTCTGCTGAACTCTTCTACTAGTTTCAGTAGTTTTCTTGACCATTCCTTAAGGTTTTCTGTGTATAAGATCATGTCATCTGCAAATAGAGATACTTTTACTTCTTCCTTACCAATCTGGATGCCCTTTATTTGTTTATCTAGCCTAATTGCTCTGGCTAGGACCTCCAGCACAATGTTGAGTAAGAGTGGTGATAAAGGGCATCTTGTCAATTTCCTGATCTCAAGGGGAATGTTTTCAGGCTCTCTCCATTTAGAATGATCTTGGCTCTTGGCTTTGTATAAATGCCCTTTATTATGTTGAGGAGTTTTCCTTCTATTCCCATTTTGCTGAGAGTTTTTATCATGAATGGGTGTTGAACTTTGTCAAATGCCTTTGCTGCATCAATTGATAAAATCATGTGATTCTTGTTTTATTTATATGATGGATTACATAAATTGTTTTTCTAATGTTGAACCATGCCTGCATACCTGGTATGAATCCCACTTGGTCATGGTGAATTATTTTTTTGATATGTTGTTGAATTCTATTGGCTAGAATTTTGCTGAGGATTTTTGCATCTAAGTTCATGAGGGATATGGGTCTGTAGCTTTCTTTTTTTTGTGGTATCTTTACCTAGTTTTGGTATCAGGGATATGCTGGCTTCATAGAATGAGTTTGGGAGTAGTCTGTCCTTTTCTATGCTTTGAAATACCTTTAGTAGTAGTGGTGTTAACTCTTCTCTGAAAGTTTGGTAGAACTCTGGGCCAGGGCTTTTTTTTGGTTTTGGTTTTGGTTTGGTTTTGTGGTGTCTTTACCTGGTTTTGGTATCAGGGATATGCTGGCTTCATAGAATGAGTTTGGGAGTATTCCATCCTATTCTACACTCTGAAATATTGTTAGTAGTAGTGGTATTTATTCTTCTCTGAAAGTTTGGTAGAACTCTACAGTGAAGCTGTCCGGCCCCGGGGTGTTTTTTTTGTTGGGAGTTTTTTGATTACCTTTTCAATCTCTTCTTTTGTTATGGGTCTATGTAGTTGTTCTACCTCTGTTTGTGTTAGTTTAGATAGATAGTATGTCTGATATGATTCTTTTAATTTCGGTTGGGTCTGTTGTAATATTGCCCATCTCATTTCTTATTCGGGTTATTTGCTTCCTCTTCAGTTTTTCTTTTGTCAGTTTGGCCAATGGTTTATCAATTTTGTTAATTTTTTCAAAGAACCAACTTTTGGTCTTCTTAATTCTTTCCGTTGTTTTTCTGTTTTCTATTTCATTTAATTCTGCTCTAATTTTTATTTGCTTTCTTCTGGTGACTGAGGGTTTCTTTTGTTGCTCTTTTTCTATATTTGTTCAAGTTGTAGGGATAATTCTTTGCTTTGGGCCCTTTCTTCTTTTTGGATGTGTGCATTTATTGATACAAATTGACCTCTGAGCGCTGCTTTTGCTATGTCCCAAAGATTCTGATAGGAAGTGTTTTCATTCTCATTGGATTCTATGAATTTCTTTATTCCATCCTTAATGTCTTCTATAACCCAGTCTTTTTTGAGCAGGGTATTGTATTGTTCAGTTTCTAAGTGTTTGATTTCTTTTCCCTGCTTTTTCTGTTATTGATTACTACTTTTATGGCCTTATGGTCAGAGAAGATGCTTTGTAATATTTTAATGTTTTGGATTCTGCTAAGGCTTGCTTTATGACCTAATAAGGTGTATTCTAGCGAATGTTCCATGTGCACTAGAAAAGAAAGTATACATGGCTGCTGTTGGGTGGAGTGTCCTGTATATATCTATAAGGTCAAGTTGGTTGATTGTGGCATTTAGATCTTCCATGTCTTTACTGAGCTGCTTTCTGGGGTCCTGTCCTTTACCAAAAGTGGTGTGTTGAAGTCTTCTACTATAATTGTGGAGCCGTCTATCTCATTTTTCAATGCTGATAGAGTTTGTTTTATGTATCTTGCAGCCCTCTCATTGTGTGCATAAATATTTAGTATGGTTATATCCTTAAAAAAAATATTGTCCCTTTAATCATTGTATAGTGTCCTTCCTTATCCTTTGTGGTGGATTTAACTTTAATGTCTATTTTGTCAGAAATTAATATTGCCACTCCTGCTCTTTTTTGATTGTTGTTTGCTCGATATATTTTTTTCCATCCTTTGAGTTTTAGTTTGTTTGTGTCTCTAAGGTTTGTTTCTTGTAGGCAGCATATAAACGGATTGTGCTTTTTTATCCATTCTGCCACTCTCTGTCTCTTTATTCATGCATTTAGTCCATTTACATTCAGTATAATTATGGATAGGTATGAATTTAATGCTGTCATTTTAATGTCTTTTTTTGTGTGTTGTTGACAGTTTTTTTTTTCTCACTTAATTTTTTGTGCTAAGTCATTTATCTTTATATATAGTCTTTTTCTCTTATTTGTTGTTGTTGATTTTGTTTCTCCTGAGTCTCTGTTTTTTTCTTGAGTTTTGTTTTGATGAGTAGGATAGTTAGTCTCCTTGGTGGTTAGCTTAATATTTACCCCTATTTTTCGATGTTTAAACCTAACTTTTATTTCTTTATATTGCCTTGTCTTCCTCTCCATTCATAAGATCTATGACTACATTTCTTAGTCCCTCTGTCTTATTTTAATGTTGTCTTTTACATAATAACATCTCTGTTGCCCTGTTTTGAATGTTTTTTTAATCTGGATTTATTTTTGTGATTTCCCTGTCTGGGTTGACCTCTGATTGCTCTGTCCAATGTTCTAGTCTTGGGTTCATACCTGATATTATTGGTTTTCTAACCAAAGAACTCCATTTAGTATTTCTTATAATTTTGGTTTTGTTCTTATGAATTCTCTAAGTTTCTTTTTATCTGGGAATGTCCTAATTTCACCTTCATATTTGAGAGGCAGTTTTGCTGGATATATGATTCTTGGCTGGCAATTTTTTTCCTTCAGTGTTTTATATAAGTCATCCCATTGCCTTCTTGCCTGCAAGAAGTCTGAGCTTATTCTTATTGACTCTCCTTTGTAGGTGGCTTTTTGTTTATTCCGAGCTGCTCTTAAAATTCTCTTTTTATCTTTGGTTTTGGCAAGTTTGATTATAATATGTCTTGGTGACTTTCTGTTAAGATCTACTTTATGTGGAGTTAGATGAGCATCTTGGACAGATACCTTCTCATCTTTCATGATATCAGGGAAGTTTTCTGCCAGAAATCTTGAACAATTGTCTCTGTATTTTCTGTTATCCCTCCCTGTTCTTGTACTCCAGTCACTCACAGGTCATTTCTCTTGATAGAGTCCCACATGATTCTTAAGGTTTCTTCATTTTTTTTAATTCTTTTGTCTGATTTTTCTTCAAATATATTGGTGCCAAGTGCTTTATCTTCAGGCTCACCAATTCTGCCTTCCACTTGCCCAATTCTGCTCCTCTGACTTTCCATTGAGTTGTCGCATTCTGTAATTTTATTGTTAATTGTCTGAATTTCTGATTGCTGTCTCTCTATGGATTCTGTGGATTCTTGCACCTCATTAAATTCTTTGTTATGTTCTTGAATAGCCCTTTTAGTTTCTTTAACTGTTTTATCTGTGTGTTCCTTGCTTGTTCTGCATATTGCCTGATCTCCTTCTTGATGTCTTGAAGGGTTCTGTATATTAATCTTTTGTATTCTGCTTCTGGTAATTCCAGGAAGGCACTTTCATCTAGAATATCCCTTGATTCTTTGTTTTGAGAGCTTCTGAAGCGATCATGGTCTGTTTATGTAATTTGACATTGACTGTTGTCTCTGAGCCATCTATAGGTTATTGTATTAGTTTATTTTATGTTTGCTTACTGTGTCATAGCTTCTTTGTTTTGTTTTGATATGCCCAAATGGGTTGCTTGAGAGAGCTAGCTTGATTATTTTTGCCTTTGAAACTCTGACATCCTGTCTCCAGATAGCGCTGTTATCAGGTCTGTCAGTCTAGGAGTCCATTCCCTTTTCTTGTATGGATTCAGCTCAGGTGTCCAGGTAGCTGGTCATCAAGTCTGTGGTATAGGCTCTGTCCTACAGTCTTAGAGAGGCAGGGGTGATTGGTGTATGTACTGGTATCTGATTGCAGCAGGGAGTCATGCTCTGAACAAGGCAGGGGGCTCAGAATCATCCCCCAAGTGACTCTGAGGAAACCGCATCCCTTTCCCCTAGAGCATACAGGTGAGTGGGTTCTGCAGATGGACGGTGGGCACCCAGTGCTTTTGGTTGTAAGGACTGGGAGGTACCAGTTATCCTTGAACCCCTGTCGCAGGCGGCTGGGTGACTTGAGTGGAGCCACCAGTCCTTAGGCCCCTGATATGGGTAGGTGAGGTCCCTATTTAATAGGCAAAGGGATATCAATCATCAAACACCCACCTTTCCACTGCACAACTGAAACAGTTGCAGCCTGCCAACAAGGGCCTAGTCTCCTGAAATAGGCCCACACAGGTCCATGCAGGGGGCAAAGGTACTCAAAGTCTACGGACCATTTATGCTTGGACAGGAGCCTCTTCTGTCCAGAGCGCCCCAGGTTAGTGGAGCTGGCAGATTATCTTTTCCCCCGGTTGCGAATTTATTCCTTCTCCAAGGCCGGGAGAATGGCTCCAGGCACTCAACAGGGCCTATCTCAGGCCCAGGGAAATCAACAGCCTCTGAAGCTGGCTTGGGGGTGGGGGGCACAGTAAAATATACGCAAGTACTTAGCTTTTGCCGAGAGCATCATTATTCTCTGGTTCTAGAGGTGTGAGTAGGTTGTGTGGCTGGCTGCTTCTCCCTGAGGAAACTACGGCTGAACACTACCACCAGCCTGCCACAGGCACTCCCGGGAATGATGCCTGAGGCATTCTGACGATTCAGGTCTGACAACACCTCTTTGCTTCTGAACGGTCTCTCCCTCTCCCTGCTCCTCAGTCCATTTTCTAACTATGCTTTTGATGTTCAGGGCTCCCAGCTTGTCATCAATATATTTGTTTCACTTTTTTGGGGGGTCTTTGTTGTAAGAGGGATCACCAGAAGCGTCTGGCTATTCCACTATCTTGGCCCCGCCTCTAGTATCTTGTTTTGATGAAGAGCTTCCAACAACTTATTTGACTGCAATTTGTTTAATACCTAACAATGTTTTTCCTTGCAGTACCCAGTTGTGTCATCCCTGTGAGCAGACTACATGGTCAAAAATTTATATAATCTTACCTGATATCATCTGATTAGTAAGAATTTTAACCATCAGTTAAAAGGAAGGAAACAGTCAATTATGTTTATAGTCTTCTTCCCTCAGCCAACTACAAGGAACTAGTTCTGTTTCAAGGAACTGGTCTTATGCCCTCATGTGTAAGATCCTGTTTATAGAATTACTTCACTGGCCTCATAATGGAAGCAGTCTGGCTGGCATCTCTCTGGAGCTTTCTTCTTGTTACAGATAGTTCCTGCCATGACCATTGTCAAAAGAACTTGCCAGGGTCTCAAGCATGCTTACACAGAGGGATTGGCAGGCTGTCCCCCACACCTATGCCAGTCCCAGCTCTGACATCGATGACCTCAGTCAAGCGTAGGCTGATGCCAGTAATTTCCTATAGTTACTCATTTCCAAGAGCTGTACAGCTTTGAGGTTTCAGTTTTTTTGTCGTTTTGCTATCTATGTTGATAGCAAACTATGCTAGAGAATTTTTTTTCATATATTGAATTTATTACATCTTTGGAAAGCATTTATTGCCAGCATTTTTTTAATATATTGTTGTTTTCCTACAATTCTTTTTTATCATCCTTAGTATATAAATGTTGTTGTTGTCGGCTCCTATCGACTTTCCCCCAACTCGTGGGGACCCCATGTACAATGGGATGAAACACTGCCCAATCCTACACCATCCCCATGATCCGCTGAGGATCAGACCCATTGTGATCCATAGGTTTTTCACTGACTGATTTTCAGAAGTAGATTGCCAAGCTTTTCTTCCTAGTCTGTCTTATTCTGGAATCTCCACTGCTAAAATCTGTTCAGCACCATAGCAACACTCAGGCCTCCATTGATAGATAGGTGGTAGCTGCAGATGAAGTACATTGTCTGGGAATCAAACCTCGGTCTCCTGCATAGAAGGTGAGAATTCTACCACTGAACCACAAATTTCTCCCTAGTATACAAAAAACACCTTTTAAACGAGACATAGAATAAACTTCCAAGCCCAAGGCCCCACTCTGACCCTCCTCTGTCCATCCCCACGAAGTCAAGAGTCTATGGGGTCAAGAGGGCATGCCCACTTAGACCCTGTTTCTAGATCATGTTCCTGGTACCTGGGATCCCTGACCATCTTGCTCAAATGACCCCAGCATATTTCCAGGGCCTGCCTGGGCCTGTCTCCTAGGTTCATCTTCCTAGGGCAGACTGGCCAATGGTGTGAGCACCCCTAGGTTTGAGGGGTGGCCAAAGAGCACTGTCTGGAGAGGTGTGAATGGAGTGTGATATGATGACTGGGTGTCCAAGGGGCGTAGGACAGAGCCAGCTGTGGGAAGAGATGGGAGGGGGGCACAGGCAAGGGGCCAGAACTTCCCACATTGCCTTGTTCTGGCACAGAACTTAAAGAAATCCAAAAATTCTGTATTCTAGCCCTTCCACTCATTATGAGGTATGTTTATCAAAGTAGGACATATTTTGCTTAATAGTCTGTAGCCTGATTTAGAATTTTTAAATATTCAGTGTTATATGTGCCTCCATTTGTACATTTGTCCTGGGTCCTGCAAATGTTACAGGTGGACCTGTTCAAATAAGTTCTCCATTTTTTTTAGATTCCTTCAAGCCTTTGCTTTCTTTCTTGAACTCCTCCAGCCCCGTTCTTTTTTTTTTTAATAATTTTATTTTTGTTATTGTTATTGTTGAAGATATACACTGCGGAACATACACACATTCATCAATTTCTACATGTACAATTCAGCGACACTGATTATATTCTTCAAGTTGTGTAACCATTCTCACCCTCCTTTTCCAAATTATTCTAATTCCATTAACATAAACTCAGTGCACCTGAAGCTTCCTATCTGTTCTTTCGCGTTGCCATTGTCAGTTTGATCCCATATAGACAGTTCTTTTAAAGATCACAGTGTTCAAGTCCCCAGCCTCGTACTTGGTATATAACCTCACCACCTGCTTTATAGGGGAGCCAACCACCAGAGGCTCCTATCTGTAAAATACTGTGTTTTTTACTTCAAATGCTCTCTGTCTGTTCTCATTCTCTCTGTCTTCCTTTTACTCCTTGAAAAAAAGAGTGTCCTCCCTCCTTCTAGATTCTCTGACTGTGACCCTGATTTTCTTCACCCCCACTTTCTGGGGGACCTTATTTTTTCTTTTGCCATACCCATCATCTTATGGCTCTCCCTTCCCACTGCTTCCACTCTTGTTGTTGTTGTTAGGTGCTATTAAGTCAATTCCAACTCGTAACTACCCTAAGTACAACACAATAAAACAGTGCCCAGTCCTGCGTCATCCTCACAATTGTTGCTACATTTGAGCCCATTGTTGCAGCCACTGTGTCAACCCATCTCATTGAGGGTCTTCCTCTTTTTTGCTGACCCTCTACTTTACCAAGCATGATGCCCTTCTCCAGAGACGGATCTCTCCTGATAACATGTGCAAAGTACGTGAAATGAAGTCTCGCCATCCTTGCTTCTAAGGAGCATTCTGGCTGTACTTCTTCCAAGACAGATTTGTTCATTCTTCTGGCAGTCCATGGTATATTCAATATTCTTTGCCAACACCATAATTCAAAGGCATCGATACTTTTTCGAGTCTCCCTTATTTGTTGTCCAGCTTTCACATGCATATGAAGTGATTGAAAGTACCATGGTTTGGGTCAGGCATACCTTAGTCCCTAAAGTGATATCTTTGCTTTCTAACACTCTAAAGAGATCTTTTGCAGCAGATTTGCCCAATGCAATGTGTCATATGAGTTCTTGAGTGCTGCTTCCATGGGCGTTGATTATGGATCCAAGTAAAATGAAATCCTTGACAACTTCAATCTTTTCTCTGCTTACATGAGCCTCCACCCTGCTGCCTAGAAAATGCATGAACACCCAACACCCTTTCTAGGCACTGCTCTTTGATTCCTTCCTTTCCCTACAAATCTTCAATGAAATTGTTCTCCCAAAGGTCACCACTGATGATGAGAGCTAGAGGTCATTCATCAGCAGTCATTCTCCCTGAGTGACGTGGTTAGTGTAGCTCAACACAGTTGCACAACCTCTTCCTGAAGCCCTACGTGCCGATTTCCCAGAGCTGTCTGGGTTCTCCTGTTTCTGCTACTGCTCATTCCCCATCTTCCTTATTTAGCCCTGTGCATTTGTTCCACCCTGCAGAAGGGGAAACTCCCCCAAGGTTCTGCTGAGGGCCTTCTCTGACCTTCTCTCCGTGTGCATTCACCCTTGTCAGTCGTGTGTTACTCCATCACTCCCTTTCTTGGGATTGACTGGTAGGTCTTTACCTCCAGCCACATCTCTGATTACCTGAAGCAGATTTCCACCCTGATGCCTCCCCAAAAGCACAATTTCAGCCTGACTAAAATGAAACTCTCTTCCCCCAAATACCCCACTTTGCCTTCTGATTCCCCGTTTTGCATAATAACTAATTTCAACAGGAAATTTTCTACTTTTCATTTTAAATATGATTGTTTCAGTTTTGTTATGGGTTGTTTTTTGCTCAGCTAGCTCAGGCTAACCACCATTTATCACATGATAATTTTTGAGAGGAAAAATGCATTCCAGCTTCCAAACAGCTTATTTATAAAAGAATGTAGCCCACATTTGAAAGGAAAACGTCTTAGTGCACTGATTTGATTGCAAACTCTCTGTCTTAGTCATCTAGTGCTGCTATAACAGAAATACCACAAGTGGATGGCTTTAACAGAGAGAAATTTATTTCCTCACAATAAAGTAGGCTAAAAGTCCAGATTCAGGGTGTCAGCTCCAGGAGAAGGCTTTCTCTCTGTGTTTGCCTTCTCATCAATGTTCCCCCAGACTAGGAGCTCTTCTGCACAGGAACCCCGGTTCCAAAGGACGCTCTCTGCTCCCAGTGCTTCTTTCTTGGTGGTATGAGGTCCGTTCCTCCGCTCGCTTCCCTTTCCTTTTTATCTCTTGAGAGATAAAAGATGGCACAGGCCACACCCCAGGGAAACTTCCTTTACATTATTGGATCAGGGATGTGACCTGAGTTTGGGCGGTGTTACAATCCCACCCTAATCCTTTTTAACATAAAATTACAATCATAAAATGGAGAACAACCACACAATCCTGGGAATCATGGCCTAACCAAAAAAAGTCAACATATATTTTGGGGGGACACAATTCAATCCGTGACACTCTCTTAAAGCATTTGTGCATTAAACACACCAGGCACTCATAAGCACTAAAAATACAAAGATGAATAAGCATGGTTTCTGCCCTGAAAGAACTCACCATTTAGAAAGGAACAGAGAGGAAACAAATAATTCCATTCCCTTACACATGGGGTTGCTATGAGTCAGAATCGACTCAATGGCACCTGATTTTTTAACTAACAGAGCACCTGGAGTAGTGTTTTAGATACAGTAGGTGCTCAGAAAACACCTGTTGATTGATAATTGGTTGGTGGATATCATTGATTCCTTTGTTTTTTTAACAGCTTTATTGAGATATAATTTCCATACCATATAATTCCCTCATTAAAGTACATAATTTAGTACTTGTTAATGTATTTGCAGATGTGTGCAGTCATCACCACAGTCAGTGTTAGAACATTTTCATCATCTCAAAAAGAAACCCTATATGCTTTATCTGTCACCTCCTACTCCCCCTCCTGCATCTCTCCCAGCCCTAAGTAACCACTAACCTATTTTCTGTCTCTACAGATTTGCCTATTCTGGACATCGCATATAAGTGGAATTATATAATATGTGGTTTTTGTAACTAGCTTCTTTTACTCAGCATAGTGCTTTCAAGGGTCACCCATGTTGTGGCATGTATCAGTACTTCGTTCCTTCTTACGGTCCTTCCTCACTGCTTTTCAAGGGCTTATGTGATTAGGTTAGGTCCACCCAGATAATCTCCCTTTTGAATAACTCAAAGTCAACTGATTAGTAACCTTAATTACATCTTCAGAATCCTTTTTGCCCCATACCCAAACCCACCCAATGCCGTCAAGGTAACATAATTACATGAGTGACATCCCATTGTATTTACAGGGCCTGCTCACACTTGACACAGTGGCTACAACAATGAGCTCAAGCATGCCAATGATTGTGAGGATGGCGCAAGACCAGGCAGTGTTTCGTTCTGTTGCACGTAGGGTCGCTATGAGTCAGAACCGACTCGACGGCACCTAACAACAACAACGACAAGCTCACACTTGAAGGGAGGGGATTATATAGAGTGTGTACACAGGAGATAGAAATCTCAGGATCAGCTTAGAATTCTGCCTACCACTACATATGTATATATAATTTATAAAACAAAAAATATCTCCTGAAAGTTAAGCATGGAATTCTTGGCAGCTTTTGAAGCCCCCATCACATTTTCTACCTCCTGCTAGAGAGTAGAGGTCATAGAAGAACATAAATCAGAAGTGAAAGAGCCTAAAATTTGGTTTGCCTTTATAATAACATCCGTCTCTCTGTACTTCTCTGTGGTCATGTGCTGAGCACCACTGAACAAACAGAGTCCAGATGGTTAGAGATTTATGGTCCAATGACAATTCTTTAGTGGAATCTAACTCTGATCCTCCTGTATGTAGTATGACATCGTTGGACACTCTGGAGATGGCTACAACATTAGCCTAGTTCCAATGAACAAAATCCCCAAGGACAACAAACAAAGACTAGAAATTCTGAAGGTAATTCATTCATTTCCTCTATATTCTGAAAACTTATATCAGATTAAATAAAGAATCTCCTAGGCACTGAGAAGATTCACTGAAGAAGCAACAGATAGAGGAAAGAGAAAGACTTTCTGTTTTGTAAACATTCAGGTATTAAACTGAGAAAACTTACACATCCTGCCTAACTAAAATTCTTTCTTCCACTCTACAAAATTTAAACTTTGTTCCTCAATTAATTTTCGGGTATGGGTTCCAGCTTCTATAACTTGAGTCCCGTCCTGTGTCCTATACAGTTCTTTTCAGCCCATAGATGTTTCATCAGAAGGAAAAGAATGACTCCTTCGAGCGCTCTCTAACCCCAGTTTTACATGTTTCTCAGTATTTTCCAATGATGTATTGAATTTCTTATACTTAGTTCTACAATAGAAACAAAAAGCCCCGTTGCTGTTTAGTCAATTCTGATGCATAGTGACTAGCATACCATAATTTTAAAGTAAATCTGCGCCATTGCTATTGAATAGTGTTTAATAGCATAACCCTATTTACTGGAAACTCAACTCCAGTCCTTATTTTTCTCTTGCATCATCTCCATCCTCTAGT
Source organism: Elephas maximus indicus (assembly GCF_024166365.1). Lineage (NCBI taxonomy): Eukaryota > Metazoa > Chordata > Mammalia > Proboscidea > Elephantidae > Elephas > Elephas maximus. The sequence continues at coordinate 39,838,213 of NC_064832.1, forward strand.
AGTGATGCCAAGTTTTATATTTTCTCCCATTTCCTCACTTTAAATGGCAGCTTGAATTTAAAAGTGCCAACTGTGATCGTTTAGGAATGCTTCCTGTGTTTACTGAAAGTCTGTAACAAACACAAATATCACCACATACCGTTGTTACTCTAATGTGCAAATTAAATAGAACTTACTCAGATATTGCTATTCATGTGTAACAATTGGTATTTCTGCATTCTCGCGGTCAATAGAAAAATTGCGTTTCCTAAAAAAGAAGTTTCTCAGCTGTGGCTTTTGTGCAATGTCTCTTGCCTCCAGACAATGCATGCCCATGCTCAGTTCTGCATGAGTGGGGACCATACGCTAGAGGGGACAAAACATGCCATCAAGGAAATCACTAAAGAAGAAGCTGATGAGTACTTTGTCATAGTCTTGAGTGACGCAAATCTGTCACGATATGGGATACATCCTGACAAGTTTGCCCAGATCCTGACAAGCAACCCTCAAGTAAATGCCTTTGCCATTTTTATTGGATCCTTAGGTGATCAAGCAACCAGGTAAGTGTCACTTCAGGAGGTGATTATCTACAGATTCTTGAGTACCTGACACATGACATTTCACAGGCTCAGCATGGTGAAGGGCATTAGGGAGAATGGAGGAAAAGCGGAAACCATAGTCGTGCCCTCAAGCTGAGAGGATATGATGTTCTAGCTTGTGGCTGGACGAGCAGTAATCATTCTAAATTAATCATTTTTCATTTATATTTACACCAATAATAAAACAAGTAATAAGTTGATTTGTCCACTAATAAATTAGATAGTATTTTATACACTTGGTACTTTATATCAGGTTCCCAAGCTCAGTTCCAATCAGTTCGTGTTCAAATCTTATTCACAGTAGTAAAGGTCTACTGATTTTCCTGTAAGAGTATGTGTGTGTGTATCCTTTCTTACTGAGGAAGACAAGGCTTACCCAGGTGAAACACTGGGAGACAGTGTAAGACAGTATATATTGTAAGATTCTACACTGAGTATACTAAATTTCAGTAGAGAAATTTATGGTCAGACAATAATACCATTGGCGATAATAGGAGAGATCTTTCATTACTCAAACACACTGACTTTTATCTTTTGGAATTATAAACAGAAAGAGCTCATGGTTTTTCTCTGCTTGAGAAATGTGGAAGAATCAGAAAACACAAATGAAAGTATATCTCTTCAAAACAAAACAAAAATTGCCTGCCTAAAACACAAAGGGCCATGAGACTTTTCATTGTTCCGTCTCTTTTACCTGCCATACCCTGGTACAAAACAAAATCAAACCCGTTACCATTGAGTCAATTCCGACTCATGGCAACCCTGTAGGACAGACTAGAACTGTCCCCACGGGGTGGATTCGAACCAGGGCTCTCATACTCTGTTAAAAAAAAAAAAAAAAAATTTTTTTTTTTTTTGTCCTGTAAATAGACTAGGAAATATTTTAGTTTCTAAAATGCTGACTACTCCCTTATCCTTGCTGCAGGCTTGCAGAGTAAGGTTGAGAACAGACTTAATATCATGTAATTACAGTAGCTTTATTACAAACCGACTTTGCATGTTTCTCAGTTTCACGTGTTAGCCTCTTCCGGAAGCTCGGTGTCCTAGAAAACTAAACCTCTCTGCCCGGATTTCCTCAGCACAGCCCAGTGCTAGGCAGACAGAAGGCAAGCTCAGTGGATCCTGCTTGAGCTGAAATGGCTATTTTGTCTTTCTAGTGAACAGAATACTTCTGTTCACTACTGTTTGAATACTTAAAAAAGCACAATAATACCCTTGTGGTTTCCTAGGGAAGTGGTCCAACATCCACTGGCAGAAGATACATTGCAGAATTAGCTGGTCTACCGGGCATGCCAGATGTATGATACCACACGGGACGGTGGACTTTTATTAAATGTCATTCCAAAACCAAACTTTGTTGGCACAATGAAAGGAGGCGTTCTTTTGGGGAGAACTGTGTCTTGCCAGTTTACTGCCTTCAAAAATGGCCCTTTGTTCCAAATGATAAATTGGCATTTTAAAAAATTACTGTAAGCCTATATAACCTCAGTGTCATCAAAGCAGCAATTGGGTAATACAGATTGCATTTCACATTGTGTAATGTGGAAAAAAAAAGAAAGAGACTGAACAAGAACCACTTGGGGTTTGGCAGGCAACAGTTTTGGAAGCCTGTTTTCTAAGGAAGGAAAAGCACTTAGAAGTGCAGTCCAAGGCCAACACGTTCACTGGACCCAGGTGAGCTAATCCCAGATTGGTCCCTTGGGGCTCTCTTCTACCCAGGGAATGCAAAATACCAGGAAATGACAGTCATAAAAGGAAGAAAAGTCTTTTCACATTGACTGATTTTCTCACTGAAAAGACCCTTCTTTCGGTTCACTGCTTTCAATGTGTCCTTCTTCCCAGCCTTTCATTGCCTAGTGACAGCCAATTCAATTGCAGGCCCCCAGCAAGGTATTAGAAAGTGAAAACTTCCTTTCCGAAGAAACCACTCAATGCTGTGGTTTGCTGGGGCAGGAGGTGGAAGGGGAGCTCCAATTAGCAATGGTAACTTTCTTTCCCGTTCTATCCCTGCAGGCTTCAGAGAACTTTGCCAGCAGGCCGGTCCTTCGTTGCCATGGATACCAAGGACATCCCTCAGATTTTACAGCAGATCTTCACCAGCACCATGTTGTCGAGTGTTTAAGAAGTGCCCTTCCTCACCCCAGCGACCCTGGCATCTGAAATAAAATATGAATAAAGAGTACTCTGAAGAAAAGAAGGCCTCTGTGAACTGAACCCATGCAGTGACTGTCCGATGTTTCTGCCACTCCTGGGTCTGCCAACACTTAGCTTGCTCTGTAATCCGAATTCAGAAAAGCAGCCAGAGTGGGCCTTGTGTGTCGAAATCCACAACCATAGCTGGATTTATAAATCATTAGAAGCGAGTTGACCTGTGTTCTGTAAAGGGTCAGGGTTAAAGGAAGGTGGTTTAAGAGCTATGGTACTTGGTCTCTTTCCAGGAGCCTGGGGCACAGAAAGTACCTTGCTTTTGCCTTAATGCATTATCTGGTCATCTAAGATAACGAAAGTGGCCCCATGAAACCAAGCCTTTGATGCCACATTTTGACATTCAGATACAAGTCTGTGCGAACCCACCCAACCTACTTCTACCCAATAATTATTTTTTATTTTCTCACCCACTCTGTGTTGCCCAGAAAACATTGATTACATAGTGTTAAACTCACTGAAACCCTTCCAACAGCAGTGTTTTATAAAAGGTTGAACTTTTTTCAGTAATTCCATTTTCTTGGCCAAAGCCAAGAAGAATCAAAGAACCTTAGATTGCCTCCCATCTCACATGACTTTTTAAAGGTTCTTTAAATGCCAGGGCGGAAGGATAAAGGGTGTCTTGCCTTCCTGTTTCTTCCTGTTCTTCTAGATCTTCTCAAAAGCTCACACTTTTCCGTTTTAGAATCCATAATGTAATGCTCAAGTAGTAAATGCTTACCAGAAAAAAAATATTTAATGAGAGTATTCACATAAAAATTACTTAGTGCAAAGTAAAGACAAGACAGTATGTTTGAACTGAATGGTAATTGGATATTCTTTAGCTATCAAAAAATACTTTTTTTTCCCCCCGAAGCCTGATTCTTCCTTCTTTCCCACCATACCTTATTCCCACCCACTGGGCTGACCCTTATTTATCAGTAGGCCCGATGTCACTTTGTTTAAAATCAAATGCTTCAGCAGGAGTCAGCCCCTTTCTAACCATATAATAAAAAGCTCTTCTCCACCACAGATGGCAAAGTCACAAAGGCTGGTGCACCAGTGTGTGTGCATTCCTATCAGGCGCTGGAAAAGTGAATCTTGTTAATAATGTTACCTCATTCACCCATGTGTATTGAAATTGCATAGATTAATAATTTCGTTTTAACTAATTATAGGACAGAAGAAAAGATAACACCCATTTGCCCTACCACCCTGCCTCCTTGACATTAACTGTCAAATAATAAAAGCGATTGATTTCCAGCGCAGGGAAACTTGCATGGCTTGTCTTGTTTTTCTAGCCAGATGATTACTCTGCATATCGGCTCATCCAGTGATGCAAGCAATTTCGATCCAGTAAGTGCCTTGCATGGAAACCCTGGTGGTGTAGTGGTTAAGACCTATAGCTGCTAACAAAAAGGTCAGCAGTTCGAATCCACCAGCTGTACCTCAGAAACCCTATGGGGCAGTTCTACTCTGTCCTTTAGGGTTGCTATGAGTCAGAATCGATTCGATGGCAATGGGTTTGGTTTTTGGTTTTTAAGTACTTTAAAAGAAGCCCTGGTGGCACTGTGGTTAAGCACTCAGCTGCTAACCTAAAGGTCGGTGGTTTGAATCCACCAACTGCTCCATGGGAGCAAGATGTGGCATTCTGCTGCCATAAAGATTTACAGCCTTGGAAACTCTATGGGGCAGTTCTACACTGTCTTACAAGGTTGTTATGAGTCAAAATCAACTCCATGACAACGGACTTTAAGTACTTTAAAAATGTAACTACATTAATAATAACAACAGCAGCCAGGTTGTTGGGTGCTGTCAAGTTGATTTTTGACTCATGGGGACCCCATGTGACAGACTAGAATTGCACCATAAGGTTTGCTTGGCTGTAGTCTTTATGGGAGCAGATACCAGGTCTTTCTCCCACGGGGAGCTGTTGGGTAGGTTCAAACCACCAACCTTTCAGTTAGCAGCTGAGTGCTAAACCACTACACCAGCAGGGATCCTTAGCCAGGTGCTAGGTCAGTGATGTCACAAGTTCTTTCATTCAATCCTCACAGCAATGCAGGTACATTAAGTATTTTTGACCTGATTTTACAGATAAAGCCAGACTCAGAGAACTAAAGTCACTTGCCCAAGATCTCTGGTATTAAAGTATTGACTTACTACTGAAGGCAATTAGCATGCTCATTTTACAAATAAAGAGACTGAAGCTTAGAGAAGCTCAATAGCCCAGCTCACACAGCCAGGCAGAGGCAGAGTTGGAATTCTAACCCCACGACTGAGCTGGGCCGCCCCTCAGCCCATACCTCACACTGAAGAACCGAGAAGTCAAGCAGTTGTCTTTTTCTCTTTTCCTCCAGTGCTCTTTCTCCTCTCATAAACTGACTACATTTCACAGTACTCTCTTCCTCGCCCTTCTTGTCCTGGGAAGCTCTACCTGCACGCAGTTGGGCGCTCAGAAAAGAGAGGACCAAGGACCCTGGGCACTGCTGGGACACACTTCCAACCGCAGAGAGCTGAGAGAAGGCCCGTCCAAGTGGCTCAGCACCTCAAGGTGCCCCTGTGCTAGAGGGTCACTGCCCCCAGAGCCTTTGGACATCGAATCCAAGAGTGATTGATGAAAGGCCTGGGAACAAATCCTCACCATACATAACTACCTAAGTAGAAGGGTTTTTTTTTTTTTTTTTCTAAACACGGAAAGAATGTTCTCAAGTCATTTAATTTCCCCTTCCCCACTGACCAGACATCCTTTGCAATTGTTATTTAAAAAAAAAAAAAGTATAACCCTTGGCTTTTCTTATTTGTAAAAGGGAAGGATGGTGGGGGTGGGACTTGGAGAGAGAGAAGATGAAGGGTTTGTTTCCACTTCTTGCAGTACCTAAGAAGCCTGTGCATTTATTATTAAATGTACTTAATTATAGGCCTCTCCAAGCTGTTCCCAGGCCCTTCTTGGGTCTGGGAGGTTATAATAAAGGCATTGTGTGCCTCAGGGGGGGTCTTAGTGAAAGGAGTATAAACCCCATCGCTATAAGCAGTGAGCGCATGTAATGCTGAGAAGATTCATTGTTACCCGTGAAGGGCCACAAGGAATGAATGTCACGAAGAGCGGCATTACAGGGTATGTACTCCCCCAGAATCATTTGTGGGCCCCACCGAGATGACGTCATCCCGGAAGGGGCAGCTAGCGAGCCAAAAGAAGCGGATCAGAGCAGAAGTACTTGAGCCATGCTCAGAATGAATCATTTAATTCTTTACACCCTTTCCTGTGAGCCATCAGAGGAGGAGAAATCTGTCAATGCCAGCAAGATTTCCTCTAAACAAACCCTAGGGCTTTGAAAGCCATTTAGTAGTGGCTTTCTGCAGACAGCATCGTTAGATCCCGAAGGGCCAGCTCCGGAGACTTCAACCCTCCCTCTACCTAGCCCCTTCCTGTGCCTGTGGGTCAAACAAAATTAAATTCCTCTTTGAATACAGCAGAGAGATACTGGCTGAGGGAGCAAGTGGAATGGCCATGTATTATATTGCCTTTCTCTCGATCTGTTTCCAGCAATAACAATTACAAGAAATAGTCCAGAAATTCTAGGCCACTTTCTTCTGCCTGGACAGTGCTTTCTCTGGAAGAGCACCTCAGGCATAGTTAAATGTCCACTTGTATTTAGTAAATTGAACGTAACTTTTCATCTCATTATGAAATAAAATGCTCACTTTTTAGAAAATTCCTCTAACCAGTAACATACTTGCAAAATACTTTAAAAAAACCTGTTGTCCTCAAGTCGATTCCGACTGATAGAGACCCTATAGAACAGAGTAAACCTGCTCCTGTAGGGTTTCCAAGGAGTAGCTGGTGGATTCGAACTGGTTAGCAGCCAAGTAAAACACTTAGATGAAGTATAATTTACTACCAATTTCTGGTCAGGGTTATATCACAAAGTTCCTACCTATTAACTTGCTGTGTCAAAAGTACAACTGGTAAAGAAAAAGGAATTCCAATTTTCCATCTTGTGGTGGACAGAATTTATAAACTCTAGGTAGAATTGTCCCTGGGTGGTACAAATGGTTAACATGCTCAGCTGCTAACCAAAAGGGTGGAGGTTTGAGTCCATTTAGAGGTGCCTCGGAAGAAAGGCCTGGTGACCTACTTCTGAAAAATCAGCTATTGAAAATTCTGTGGAGCACACAGTTCTACACTGATACACATGGGGTTACCATGAGTTGGAACTGACTCAACGGCAACTAGTTTGGTTTTTTGATTTTAGGTAGAATCAATTGGAAGGAAGTTCTCGACCTGCTCAGTCATTAACTGCCTGAGGAAACTTGGGCTCATCACTCTGGGTAGCACCAAATGACCCCTGATGCTAAAGTCCTGTGTTCTTATATCTCATTCAGGGAACTGACTTTGTTCCTTGTATACCTTACAAGAGCCACATAATTTCCGTGTGACTTCTGTCCCAGAACTCTGTGCACATATTAAAAACCAAACCCGTTGCCGTTGAGTTGATTCCGACTCATAGCGACCTATAGGAAGGACAGAGTAGAACTGCCCCATAGAGTTTCCAAGGAGCACCTGGTAGATTTGAACTGCTGACCTTTTGGCTAGCAGCCGTAGCTCTTAACCACTATGTCACCACGGTTTCCAAAAAGAACAGCTTCCCTGACCAGGAAACGAACCTAGGCCACAGCAGTGAGAGTGCTGAATCCTAACCACTAGACCACCAGGGAGCGTTGTGCACATATTAGGGAGGGATAATCTCTCTCAGGTTGTGCAGAGGATTTTGGCACCTATACCAATTATTCTAACAAAATAGTGTTACTTGCTGAATATGGCTTTTAAAGTTATGCAAGTGTCAGGAGAACTGGACAAGAAGGGTTTTCCCCATCAGCTGACCAGGTACTGCTGCTGGATAGTCCTCCACAAACTCTCTGCCCATTGTCTCTTACTTGGCTGTCTTAAAACACAATGACGTATCTGTTTATCTGCATGGTGCCAATCCAAAAGAATCAGGAACTGGAAAACGACTGTGTGCCCAGAATGAGGACTGACCTTTGTGCGGCAGCTGAACAATGCACAATTGTTTTGTTTTTAATTGTTAAGTCCCACTAAACAAAAACCTCCTCCAGAGAGGGGAAAATGCTTGCCAAGCAAAAATCTGAAGTTGAGAATGATTGGACACTCTTTTCAGACTAAGCGCTGTCCAGGGCTTTAACCTTCAAACAGAGGCCACATCTGTTCTTGCGCCGCCACGCACATTGGCTTTGGAATGCCTGGATTACATAATTGTAAAATCGAGTGGTGCTTGTGGTATTTGACCAGTCAGAGCAAAGTGTGACACTCTTTTAAGGTGGTTTGGATCCAGGGGGAAGAGAAGCCATCATGTTCTGCTATAGGACCTCTTACCAAGGGGACATGTGAATGCTAAGCAGCAGCTGTCCCCTCATAGGGGTCCTCCCTCTCAACAGGCACCAGGGGGACCATGAGTTTTCCTTTCTCTCACAGGCTTCAGTGGAAGCACCTTGGAGGTGCCAGACCTTCCTCTGCGGGAACAATCAGAAGCATTTGCCAATAAACTCAGACTCCAAATGAGTGTCAGATTGTAAAGTTTTATTAAAACTAAATGCAACTCTAGAACATTTGTAATGGTAGCTGGGTTTTGACCTGGAAATGGAGGAGAACAGTGTTTGTCTGAACAACCTGTGGGAAGTTTGTCTCCTCTGCAGGCCAGAATGTGACAAGAAAATAATAAGCCTGCCAAGAGTAATTTGGGTAATTGGACCCATTACTTTATTGTCATACATGAAGTCCTGTTGAGTGAAACTTGAAGAAAAATAAATATATTTACTCAGGGTATTAAAGTTGGTTTTTCAAGTGCAATATTTTTATATCAATAAATACTGATGCTAATTTAACCAGATTCTGACCATTTCTTCATCCAGGCACTTATTAGGAAGTCTTCCAGCATTGGGGCCCCTGGAATAGAGCATGTCTCAGCAAAACTAGAGTTGATCTGTTTTCTTTGCAAGAGATTTTAGGGTCCCTGGGTGGTGAAGGAGCCCTGGTGGTGCAGTGGTTGAGAGCTCAGGCTGCTAACCAAAAGGTCGGCCGTTATAAGAATCCACCAGTCGCTCCTTGGAAACCCTATGGGGGCAGTTCTACTCTGTCCTGTAGGGTCACTATGAGTCAGATTTGACTTGATGGCAACGCAGGGTTGGTGTTTTTTTGTTGTTTTTGTTTTTTTGTTTTTTTTTTTGCATGGTGAGAATGGTTTGTGTTCATCTACTAAAGGTTGACAATTCGAACCCACCCGGCAGCACCATGAAAGAAAGACCTGGCAATCTGCTTCCCTAAAGATTACATCCAAGAAAACCCTACAGAGTGGTTCTACTCTATAACACACGGAGTTGCCATGAGTTAGAATTGACTTAATGGCAAGGCTTTTTTGTTTGTTTTAATTTTTATTGTGCTTTAAGTGAAAGTTTACAAACCAAGTCAGTCTCTCATACAAAAACTTATATACACCTTGCTTTTTGGGTATATACTCCTAATTGCTCTCCCCCTAATGAGACAGCACATTCCTTCCCCCCACTCTCTCTTTTCGTGTCCGTTCCGCTAGCTTCTGACCCCCTCTGTCCTCTCCTCTCCAGACAGGAACTGCCCACATAGTCTAGTGTATCTACTTGATCCAAGAAGCTCACTCCTCACCGGTATCATTTTGTATCCCATAGTCCAGTCCAATCCCTGTCTGAAGAGTTGGCTTTGGGAAAGGTTCCTGTCTTGGGCTAACAGAAGGTTTGGGGACCATGACCTCTGGGGTCCTTCTAGTCTCAGTCAGACCATTAAGTCTGGTCTTTTTATGAGAAATTGAGCTCTGCATTCCACTGCTTTCATGCTCCCTCAGGAGTTCTCTGTTGTGTTCCCTGTCAGGGCAGTCATCGGTTGTAGCCGGGCACCAACTAGTTCTTCTGGTCTCAGGATGATGTAGTCTCTGGTGTATGTGACCCTTTCTGCCTCTTGGACTCATAATTACCTTGTGTCTTTGTCATTCTTCATTCTCCTTTGGTCCAGGTGGGTTGAGACCAATTAATGCATCTTAGATGGCCACTTGCTAGCGTTTAAGACCCCAGATGCCACTCTCCAAAGTGGGATGCAGAATGTTTTCTTAATAGATTTTATTATGCCAATTGACTTAGATGTCCCCGGAAACCATGGTCCCCAAACCCCTGCCCCTGCCTTGCTGGCCTTCGAAGCATTCAGTTTATTCAAGAAACTTCTTTGCTTTTGGTTTAGTCCAGTTGTGCTGACTTCTCCTGTATTATGTGTTGTCTTTCCCTTCACCTAAAATAGTTCTTATCTACTATTTAATTAGTGAAAACGGCAAGGGTTTTTTTTTTTTTTTTTTTTTTTTTTAGGTCCCGTGCAAAATTCAGTCCTGCAGGCACCGGTCCAGAAAGGAACACTGTGGGCCCAGCAACAATCAAATGAGGAAGCAGTGTCAGTGGCCAGCCTTGGCTTTGCCCCCTGGGAGTGGTTCCCATAGAACCCTGGACTGGTCATAGAGTCTGAGGGTCCCACAAGCCCAAGCCAGGATGCTTGGATTCCAGAGCGTTTGGCACAAAAAAAAATAACACGGCAGATGATTATGGGTACTGGAGAAAGGCCAGGGCTTAGTTAATGGCAAATGGGTTGGGAAATTAAACAAAAAAAAAAACCCCACTGCCATCAAGTCGATTCTGACTCACAGTGACACTGTAGGACAGAGTAGAACTGCCCCCTAGAGTTTCCAAGGAGCACCTGGTGGATTTGAACTCTGACCTTTTGGTTAGCAGCCGTAGTGCTTAACCACCACACCACCAGGGTTTCCAGTGGCCAGTGAGATGGGAAATAAAGCTCTTTATTTTGCAGCTGACAAAGATGGGCTCTTTATCTGAAAAGTTTCATTTTGGTCCCTGACGCTTTTTTTTTTTTTTATAAAATTTCAAACTTACAAGAAGCTGCAAGGAAGATATAGTAACTCCCACACACTCAGTTTACCAGTTGTTTACATTTTGCCCCATATCCTCTATCATTCTTTCCTATTCCATTTTTTCTGAACCTTTCGAGAGTAAATTTCTGTCACCATACTCCTTTCCTCTTAAGTCCTTCAGTACGTACTTAATAAAAATAAGAACGTTCTCTTTCACAACCACAGCACCATTACCATGTATTTAATATGGATTCAATAAAATTTTCTTTCCCACCCATGAAAAACGGGATTATATCAAGATTGCAACCTCTGCTTTTTTATTGTTTCCATTTGCTTAGAATACCTTTGCCCAATCGTTCATTCTTGGCCTTTGTGAACCACTTTGTGTTAAGTGCATTTCTCATATAGAACGTATGGCTGGGTCTTCCTTTGGGAGCACAATCGGAAATCTTCTAACAAAAGAGTTGAGCTTATGCGTATTTATTGACGTGCCTGATGTGTTTGGTCTCAACTCTGTATTATTTTATGCTGTAATTATTTTGTTCGTTATGTTACATTTGCTATGTTTCTCTACATAATTTGTTTTCTTTGGTTTTTAATTAGTTTGGCATTAAGGATGTATATAGAGGTTACCTTTTTTGTACTTATACCTTTTAAAAATGCCCTTTGTCCCCTGGTATTTAATGAAATGTTTTCTATCTGGTATCCTTTAGAGTATAAGCTTTAAATGGTATCCTTTGAGTCCCATCTATTAACTGTACAATTGTCCATAAGCTTATGTATTGGTAAGGTCTTTTTTTTTTTTGTCTTTTATGACAATTTTTTTCCCTAAACTAACATTCTTGCACTGTAATTCACATTATGATCCTAAAGGCTCTTTTACATTTGTTTTAGAATCTAGAACAGTTCTTTCACTTTTTTTTCTATAATATTGATTTTTTTGTGCTTTAGGTGAAAGTTTACAGTTCAAGTTTATTTCTCATTGAAAAATTTATACACGTATTGCTTTGTGACATTGGTTGCAATCCCCACAATGTGAGAGCACACGCCCCCTTTCCTCCCTGGGTTCCCTGTGTCCATTGGACCAGTTTTTGTTCCTTCCTACCTTCTCATCCTGACTCCAGACAGGAGCTGCCTGTTTGTTCTCATAGATCTGATTGAACTAAGAAGCACGTTCCTCACATGTATTATTTTTTGTCTTATAGTCCTGTCTAATCTTTGTCTGAAGAGTGGGCTTCAGGTATGGTTTCAGTTCTCGGTTAAGAGAGCATCAGGGGTCATAGTTTCGGGGGTTCTTCCAGCCTCTGTCAGTCCATTAAGTCTGGTCTTTTTACGTGAGTTTGAGCTCTGGTCTACATTTTTCTCCTGCTCTGTCCTTTTTTTTTTTTTTTTCTGTCCAGGACTCTCTGTTGTGTGCCCTGTCAGGGCGGTCATTGGTGGTAACTAGGCGCCATCTGGTTCTTCTGGTCTCAGGCTGGTGGAGTCTCTGGTTCATTTGGTCTTTTAGTCCTTTGGGCTAGCATTTTCCTTGTGTCTTTTGTTGTCTTCATTCTCCTTTGGTCCAAGTGGGATGGGACCAGTAGATGTATCTTAGATGGCCGCTCACAAGGTTTTAAGACCCCAGAGGCTACCCACCAAAGTGGGATGCAGAATATGTTCTTTATAAACTGTGTTATGCCAATTGATTTAGATGTCTCCCGAAACTATGGTGCCCAGGCAGGTCCCTGATGCTTTTGACCAACTCTTTTCAAGGTGGATGGAATGTGCACGTGCATACATTGCAGGCTCCTAGTTCAAAGATTTGATGTTAAATATGTACTGCCAGAATGAAAAGAATCCCTTTTCCTCTCTGCGACCTTCAGTGGAAGAACCAGGGGTGTGCTGTGCAGAGATGCCAGGTTGCGGCAGCACCACAGCACCGCTTGAAAGCAGATACTCAGTCACTTGGCTGCAAGACAGCTCCATGCAGCTGGCCTGGCTCCTTGCCCTCTCACATCTGAAGTCTATCTTGGCAGTGGTTTTTCTCCAAAAGGGGCTTCTCTTTTATGATGCAAATAGCCCTGAGACGCTATCCATCATGCACGTCTTGGTTTGAATTCTTTCATTCACATGCTTTCCTCCTAACCCCAGCTGAGATGAAGGGCCTCAGACAGAGGGACTATGATGAAGGTGAGGAAGGAGAAGGTGGGAGGCCTTTGCAGCTTGGAGCATCACCCCGGCAGAGTAGGACTGGGTCTGAGACACAGAGAGGTTGTCTCTGGGCATCAAAGAGCAGCGCAAGGCACAGAGAAATGGGCACATCTGGTGGGACAGATATGTCTTGGTTTACGCTCTACCTCCGTCCTCCCTGAGTACTCTGTGAAGACTGCAGCAGGTTTGGATAGGTGGTCGCTTGGTTCTCTGCAGCCTTGCTTCTTTAGAGATGCATCCAGACACACTTATATTTTTACCCTCCACCTTAAGGAAACTGCTGTTCTTAAATCAGAGTTACCAAGGCAGGCACAGCCTGCAGGCTGCTGTTCTTACCTGCCATCAAGTTGACCCCAACTCATGGCAATCTGGACTCATGGTGACCCCATACGTGACAGAAAGAAACACTGCCTGGTCTTACATCATCCCCACGTTTGGTTGCAGATAAGACTGTTGTGATCCTTAGGGTTTTCACTGGCTGATTTTCAGAAGCAGATCACCAGGCCTTTCTCCTAACCCACCTCAGTCTGGAAGTGCCACTGAAACCTGTTCAGCATCGTAGCATCACACAAGCCTCCAAAGACAGACCGTGCATGAGTTGCATTGGCTGGGAATTGAATCCAGATCTCCCACATGGAAAGCGAGATTTCTAGAACTGAACCACCATTAAGGGAGGTGATTTCCTGCCTGCAATAAAAGACCTCCTGCCTAGAGGAAGGGGCAAGGTCTTTCAACACTGAACATGTACCCCACAGCCCCTGGGCCATGTCTTTGGTGAAGTGAACAAAATCAGATTATTTTTTGGTTTCTAGTTCTGTTTTCCAAGAGAAGAATGCTTGCCCCATGCTGTGGGCCTCTCAAAAGAAAACCTATACCCCTAAGAGACCAGAAGCCTATCGGACGCCTCTTCCCTTCCCCAGCAGAAGCAGGGCCTTCTCAGGCCTGATCTGACAGCATGCCACGCCACAGGGAGGTTCTTGTGGAAAGAGCTTTGGCGTTCCCAAGCTCTACCCTGATGAGAGCTGAAATGAGAACAGCATGGGCCTCTTAATCTCAAAATCGAAATATTTTCTTTCTGTTGAGTGTGTATACTTCAACAGAGCCTCCTCTGCTCGGAAGTTTTCTAAAGTGTCTGTAAGAAGTCATTATGTAACCATTTCTAAAACCCCTTCAGTACTATATCCTTAGCACTAAGAAGATTAAGTGCCACTGAAAAATGAATGTGGCCTCCTAAAAAAAAAAAAGAAAAAAAGCCCTTGATTTTCTTTAAGATGGTCCTCTTTTTCCCTCTTCTAATGAAAATCAGTTCTGAATTTCCTGATCCTTGCTTGGCCAACTACCTCCCTTCCAGGACTGCCACCCAAAGTGCTCATAAATAAAGACCATGATGACATCAGTTTCCCCTTAAACCCACTTCAGCTCCTCCCAGTGACAATCTAATTTTTCCTCTGATTTGGACATCATGAAATCAGAATGTGCCACCCTAGGCCTTCTGTGACTAGAGACCACATGACTGGCACCCTGAAAATACTGCATAGGTCAGACCAGCGGAAGAATGAACACAGAAGGAAGAGAGAAGTTGAAGCTTGTGAGGAGGGGAACCACCCTAGTTTCTGTTCTCAGATCCATCACTGCCACATCATGGACCCCAAGAAACCCCAAACTCTACATGTCTTCAGAGTCAGTAGGATCTGGGTGGAATCCTGGACCTGTTCTCCCACTGGTGCCATGACTTTGAGCAATTTGCCCGATCTCCCTGATCCTTGGTTTCCTCACTGCTAAGTGGAGATAATAATTGCCATCTCTCCGGGCTCCTGAGAGGATCCAAATAAAATAATACAAACATCTGGAAAGGGCCGTCCAGCTCAAGAGGCATTTGGTCTTAGACCAGGAGAGGGAAGTGCCCCTCAGGAGGTAAGAGTTTCTTTGGTCAATTTTGTTTGAGGACTAGGACACCCTTTGGCCCAGCCAAACACCTCAGAGCAGGCACAGAGCCTGGAGCAGCCTCTCCCACAGGACAAACAATTGGGGACCAAATAAAGGAAAAGCTGGTAGCAGGGCAGAAGTTGAGGCCACCCTGCTCCCCGGACTCTACATCCCTCCAAGACAACACAGAGCCCATGGTCTCTGCCTTATTTGCCGGCAGAGTTGTGATCACCAATGGCTGAGCGGTCAGAACGTGTTTTCATGGGCTCTGCCATCACCTGTCTCTGGCTGAGATGAAATGGTGGTTCTGAGGAGTGCACCAAGCAATTTACACTGCAGCTGCCTGCACTGGAACTGTTTTAAAAATAAAGACAATAGAAGAGTCCACTTGGGATGTCTTCTTCCTAAGCTACACCCCTTCCTCATACTGAGAGGAGAACTCCTGACACAAGCTAAGTATTCAGATTCTCCCCACAAAAAGTGGTCCCTTTAGTCAGTGCTTGATTGAGGGGTCTTAGAAGGCTAAGCCTCAAGGCCCTTTTCTGGCATATGCAGGGAGATTAAAATTATTATTATATAACTAAATAATATTAACAATAGCTAAGTCTCATCTAGAGCTTCCATGTACCAGGCACTTTACAAAGATTAACTCGTTGAATCCTCTAAGCAACACCATTAAAAGGTATTATTCTTATTCCTAAGGAGCCCTGGTGGTGCAGTGGTTAAGTGCTCTGCTGCTAACCAAAAGATTGACAATTTGAACCGACCAGCTGCTCCACAGGAGAAAGACGTGGCAGTCTGCTTCTATAAAGATTTACAGCCTTGGAAACCCTATTGGGCAGTTCTACTCTGTCATATGGGGTCACTATGAATCTAGAATCAACTCGATAGCAATGGATTCTTATTTCTAAGGAGACCTGGTGGAACAGCCCTCAGCTGCTAACCAAAGGTTGGAGGTTCAAACCCACCAGACTTGGCAATCTACTCCCATAAAGATTACAGCCTAGGAAACCCTAAGGGGCGTTCTACTTTGTCTTATGGGGTCACTATGAGTCAAAATCAACTCAGTGGCAACAGGTTTGGTTTGTTTGTTTATTTTTTGATATTCTTATTCTTGTCTGTGGGTGATACAAATGGATGAGCACTCGGCAGCTAACCAAAAGTTTGGAGGTTCAAGTCCACCCAGGAGAGGCTGGATGAGTAGCCCCAGGGGCTGTGGAGGGAGCGTGAGAGTTACTTAAGCTACCTTGGGAACCCGGCTGAGTCACTTATTGCTCGCTGAATATCCCCACATTTCCCTAGTCCCTTGGAATTAGGTTGAGGTCATGTGAGCAGTTCTGGCCAATGGGCTGTGAGCAAGAGTCGTGTGTGTCAACAACAGCTGAAGCACTTAAGAGCCAGTGTGCAACTCTCCAGCTTTTCTCTCCAAGCTTGGGTGAGTGAGAAGGAATATGTTTCAAGATGGTGTAACCCTAATGGCAGAACCCCTATGAGCCTGGGTTCTGGTAATGAGTAAAGCAGAGACTCTTACCAATTTGCACTGAAGATGTACCATGTGTGAGCAAGAAATAAACCTTTGAGGCATTAAGTCACTAAGGTTTCAGGTTAATTTGATATAAGAGCATAACCTAACTAATACCAGAGGTTCTGTTTGTTCTTTTTCTCATACCCTAACGTACTCAGATTAAAACAAAGACCAAGTAATCAAAGTAAAATTTAGATTGAAGAAAATAGCTCTTCACTACTAGACAGCTATTTAATTCAGCAAGAACATATTGAGTCACTACTATGAAATGTTTTCAGGACATGAGAGAAGATATTTACGAGCCTGCCCTCTAGGTGCTTATAATCAGCTGAGGGATCGGCCATATCATCCTGAGAGAGTAAGAAATTACTCTCAGCAACTTTTGACACCAGCCTCCATGGGTAGTGGGGGCAGTAAGAGTAGTCATGGATGCTTAGCACACTGTCTCCTAATTAATTGTTTCCATGTCTTCCTTCCTATTGTGGGTCACATAGCCACAACAATGGATTCAAACATACGAATATCCATGAAGATGGCTCAAGACTGGACGTTTTGTTCTGTTACACAAAATTTTCTGTTATACATAATATAAAGTTACCATGAGTCAGCGCTAACTCAACAGCAACTAACAACATTGTAGGTCAAGGGAACAAAGACAAGAATCAGATCTTGTCTGTCTTTGGCCTGGCCCAGAAAGAATGGTCAATAAATTTTGCTGGATGGATAGCTGTGGGGTAGGCAGAACTTGTGCTGGTTCTGAAGGATATACAAGATTCACATGAGCAAAGAGGAGTTAAGAGAATCCCAGAGGAAGATAGAGAATAAAAGCAATTTGAGCAAAAGCTTGAATTTGGGATGTTCCGAAGGGAAGCTTAGGTAACAGGCCTGAGAGGACCATTCTCCCCTCTTTGACTGCCAATGACCAGTCAATAATTTCTAAGTGAGGCCCAGCCCTGCAAAACAGCCTTCTCCTCAGAGCCTCCAAGGTGGCCATGTGGGGTGCTCAGCTGCTGGCCTCAGCCTTGAATGGCCAGGGGTGAAGTGAGAGGCTGGCTGAGCAGCCCAAGGCTTCCTGGAGCTCAGAGTAATGACAGCTCAACAGTGCAAGCCTTATTATATGGAGCAACTTCATGATGTGGCTGGGTTGTTTTGTTTTGCATTTTTTTCTCTTTGGAAATAAATTGAGAACCGTCTTTTACCCAAGATTACAAGTTGGGTTAGTGATGAAAGGTCTCTGCAGTGCAAACAGAGCTCTCAGGGAGGAGTTTTCATATTTGCAGCCCCTTTTATTGCAAATGGCTTGTTTTATACACAAACACCAGAAGATAAGCTAGATAAATGGGATTTTCTAAAAATTAAACACTTATGCTCATCAAAAAAAAAACCATTGCCATCGAGTCAATTCCCACTTCACCAAAAGAGAACCTACAGACAGGGGAAAAATTTTGGGCCATGATGTATCCAACAAATGTCTAATCTCTAAAATCTATAGGAAAATCCAACACCTCTACAACAAAAAGACAAATAATCCAATTAAAAAATGGGGAAAGTATATGAACAGACACTTCACCAAAGAAGACATTCAGGTGGCTAACAGATACATGAGGAAATGCTTGTGATCGCTAACCATTAGAGAAATGCAGATCAAAACTACTATGAGATACAGTTTAACCCTGACATTATTGACATGAATTAATAAAACAGAAAATAACAAATGTTGGAGGGCTTGTGGGGAGATTGGAACTCTTATGCACTGCTGGTAGGAGTACAAAATGGTACAATCAACTCAGAAAATGATATAGCACTTCCTTAAAAAGCTAGAAATACAAAAACCAGCAATCTCATTCCTAGGAATATATCCTAGAGAAATAAGAGCTATCGCACAGATATATGGACACCCATGTTCATTGCAGCATTATTCACAATAGCAAAAAGATGGAAACAACCTAAGTGCCCACCAAGAGATGAATGGATAAACAAACTAGGGTACATACACACAATGGAATACTTTTCACCAATAAAGAACAATGATAAATCTTCAAAATATCTCACAACATGGATGAATCTGCAGGGCATCATGCTGAGTGAAATAAGTCAACCACAAAAAGACAAATATGAAAATGTTTCAACACAGAAAGAAACTATCTTTGATGGTTACGAGGGAGGTGAAGGGTAGGGAGGGAAAAACACTAACTAGATAGTAGATAAGTGGTAACTTTGGTGAAGGGTAAGACAATACACAATACTGGGGAAGTCAGCACAACTTAACCAGGGCAAAGTCATAGAAGCTTCACAGATACATTCAAATGCCCTGAGAGAATGAGCTCCTGAGTTGAGGGCTGCATGGTCTCGGGGGACAACGAGCTCATAGCTCAGACTATGTCTGCATAACATAGTCTTAAAAAAAAATGTTCTACATTTGACTGTGGTGAGTAGCATCTGGGATCTTAAAAGTCTGCAAGCAGCCATCTAAGATGTATCTACTGGTCTCCAAAAGAATTGGTTGACATTCAACCATTTCAGGAGGTAGCATATGATCAGGAACCTATGGTACTGAAGAAAGAAATCCAAGCCGCACTGAAGGTGTTGGCAAAAAACAAGGCTCCAGGAATTGATGGAATACCAACTGAGATGTTTCAATAAACAGATGCAGCGCTGGAATTGCTCATGTGTCTATGCCAAGAAATTTGGAAGACAGCTGCCTGGTCAATCAAATGAAGAGATTCATGTTTGTACCCATTCCAAAAAAAGGTGATCCAACAGAACATGGAAATTATTGAACAATATCATTAATATCACATGCAAGTAAAATTTTGCTGAAGATTATTCAAAAGCAGTTGCAGCCATGTCTGGACAGGCAACTGCCAGAAATTCAAGCCAGATTCAGAAGAAGCTGTGAAACAAGGGATATCATTGTTCATGTCAGATGGTTCTTGGCTGAAAGCAGAGAATACCACAAAGATGTTTACCTGGCTTTTATTGACTATTCTGTGAGATTAGGTTGTACATTGAGTCAATCTCTTTTGAGATATAAAAGAGAGAAGCGAGCAGAGAGATAGGGGGACCTCATACCACCAAGCAAAAAAAGCCAGGAGCACATGTGTCCTTTGGACCCAGGATGCCTGTGCTGAGAAACTCCTAGACAAGGGAAAGATTGAGGACAATTTCCTTCCCCCAGAACTGATAGAGAGAGAAAGCCTTCCCCTGAAGCTGGTGCTCTGAATTTGGGCTTCCAGCCTCCTAGACTGTGAGAGAATAAATTTCTCTTTGTTAAAGCCATCTACTTGTGGTATTTCTGTTATAGCAGCACTAGATAACTAAGATAGAATTTGGTACCAAGAGTAGGGTGCTGCTCTATCAGATACCTACAATATGGAACCAGTTTTGAAACTATGAATGGATAGAGGTTGGAAGAGTCTTAAAATGCCTAATAGTAAAAGTCTAGATTGCCTTGAAGAGACTGTTGGTGGAATTGTGGACATTGAAAACAATTCTGGTGAGGATTCAGAAGGAAGTAAGGAGAGCTGTTACACTGGAGATGGTGTAGATGGCAAGAAGCAGCAGCAAAGAAACAGCAGCAGCAAAACCAGGAGACCAGTGCCAGACATCACTGGAGCCAATCCACGGAGCGAGAAAGCTCAGAGTCTTTGCAAAGGAGGCTTCCTGGCAGAGTGGGAAGCCTTCAGACATTTATCAGTGGAGCTAGGGTTGCCAACCCATGGAGAAAGATAGCTGAAATTTACTAGTGGAGTTGGGTGCCTCCAGGCACTTATCAGTAGAGCTAATGAGCTTTGGAACACTTGCCCCAGCAGAGCAGACATGGGTGGTGAGGCCCCAGGGGCCAAGGAAACAGGGAACCAGGAAGCAGCAGCTGAAGAGACAAGGAACACAGAAAGTAGAGCTGCCTCAGCCTCAAAGGGCAGGGATTTCAAAAGGTAGAGCCGCAGCCTCCTAGGTTTCAAGAGTCAGATCTTCACCAACTCAGCTCCAGAGTGTGGAGCTGCCTTTCACAAGTACCAACAGGATGGAGGTAGATCTGCTGGGCAAAGCTGAGGGGTCAGGGCTGCCATAACCAAGGGGCAGAAGAAAGGGGTCTGCCAGGGCTGAGGAGGTAAGGTCACCACTCAGATGGACTAGGAGAATGGGGCTGCCTAAGTCTGAAGGAGCAGATTTGCCAAGGGCCTTCCACTCAGAATCCACATTGCATGGACAACACCCAGAGCCTGGAGGGCAAGGCCATTCCCTAAAAGATCTCAGAGAACAGGAGATTATTTTCAAGACTTGACAGTTAACATAATATGTTTTGCTAACTTTCTTGGTGCCTGTTACCCCTTCTTTCCCTCCAGTTTCTCCCATTTGTAATGGAAATGTCTAGTTTGTGCCTGTTCCACCATTAGTAGTTTGAAATCAGATAACTTGCAGATTTCACAGATGAAGAGGAATTTTTGGATTTTGGATTTGAAGTTGATTGAAGACGTTTGCTATGATATGATGGGGTGAATGTGTTTTACATGTGGTAAGGACATGAATTTTGGGGAGCCGAAGGGTAGAATGTTGTGGATTGAATTGTGTCCCTCCAAAATGTCTGTCAAATTGGCTAGGCCATGATTCCCAGTATTGTGTGATTGTCCACCATTTTGTCACCTGATGCGATTTTCCTGTGTGTTGTAAATCCTCTCTCTATGAGGTTAATGAGGCAGGAGAACAGGCAGCTATGTTAACAAGGAAGGACTCAATTTACAAGATTAGGTTGTATGTTGAGTCAGTCTCTTTTGAGATATAAAAGACAGAAATGAGCAGAGAGACAGGGGGACCTCATACCAGCAAAAAGAGCCAGGAGGGGAGTATGTCCTTTGGACCTGGACTCCCTGCACTGAGAAACTCCTCGACCAGGGAGAGATTGATGACAAGGACCTTTCCTCAGAACCGATAGAGAAAACCTTCCCCTGAAGCTGGTGCCCTGAATTCAGACTTCTAGCCTCCTAAACCATTAGAGAATAATTTTTTTTTTGTTAAAGCCATCCACTTGTGGTATTTCTATTATAGCAGCACTAGATAACTAAGACAACGATGCAGGGGTATTTGACTGTATGAATCATAACAAATTATAGATAACACTGCAAAGAATGAAAATTCCAGAACACTTAATTGTGCTTGTGAGGAACTGTACAGAGACCAAGAGGCAGTCCTTCGAACAGAACAAGAGGACACTGTGTGGTTTAAAGTCAGGAAAAGTATGCATCAGGGTTGTATTCTCTTACCATACTTATTCAATCTGAATGCTGAGCAAATAATCCGAGAAGCCGGGTTATATGAAGAACAGGGCATCAGGATTGGAGGGAGGTTCATTAACAACCTGCAATATGCAGACGACACAACCCTGCTTGCTCAAAGTGAGGAAAACTTGAAGCACTTACTGATGAAGATATAAGACCTTCACTTTGAACTACACGTCAACATGCTCTGAATTGTGTTTTAAAAATATCTCTGTAGCTGCTATATTGAGACTAGACTATGGAGGGGCAAAGATGGAATATGGGAGACGGTTTAGGAGTTCATTGCCATGTACAGGAACAGAGGATGGTCGCTGAGACCAGCGTGAAAAGTGGAGGTGGTGAGAAGTGGTCAGATTCTGGATAGATTCTGAAGGTGGATCCAGCAGGGTTTCCTGATGAATTAGATGTGGAATTTGAAAGACAGGAGTCAAAGATGACTCCAACACTTTTGGTCAGAGAAACAGAGAGTGAAGTTACCATTTACTGAGGTGGGAATTATGAGCAGATTTGTAGAAGAGGTGAGGCTTGAACCTCCACCTTTTGCCTCCAAGGCCAGGCTCCTCCCTCACAGTACAAGGCCAGGGCTGTGGCATTATATCCCTTTATGAATCATTACATCCCAGCGGTTCCTCGAGCCATCTATAGACATTTCCAAGTTCTATCCTTTAACCCTCCACTGTTGCAAGCTGTAGGCACCTTGGTATCTCCAGCTAAGATCATCTTTCCTTGGGCCACATTGTCTGAATATGCTGGGAACCCACAGATCCAGTCCAGGGACTAACAGCTGACAAGAGGCAACGCCCCGGACACACACATGAGCTGAGCTTGAGTGACCCTGAGCTGGGCTCTAACAGGGTGGAAGCTGGGCTGGCAGTGGAGCAAGAAAGAGCATCAGAGCACAAGTCCTCACCTTGTCTTTATAGGATCACATGGGGGGTGGGGAGTTGGTCCAAGTAGTACCCCAGGCCAATTGATCAGAATTCCTGGGAGTGGGAGCCAGGTTTTTTTTGTTTTGTTTTAATTTTATTAATTTTGTTGTTGAAAATATACACAGTAAAACATACACCAATTGATCAGTTTCTACATGTACCAGTTAGTGACACTAATTACATTCTTCGAATTTTACAACCATTTTCACCCTTCTTCTCTGAGTTGTTCCTCTCCCACCAACATAAACTCACTGCTTCCCAAGGTTCCTTTCTAATCTTTGAGTTACTGTTGTTAGTTGAATCCCATATAGATAGTTCTTAAAAGAGCATAATGCTCAAGGCAGACATCTTTTTACTAGTTAAGCTGAACTATTGTTTGGTTTTGGAAAGACTTCAGGGGATATTTTATTTAAGATTTAAAGATGATCTCAGGGCAATAGTTTCAGGGGTTCATCTAACCTTCACAGTTCCAGGAAATCTGGAGTCCATGAAAATTTTAAATTCTGTTCTACATTTTCCCTCTTTTGATCAGGGTTCTTCTATAGAGTCTTTGATCAAAATGTTCAGTAATGGTAGCCGGGAACAATCCTGTTCTTCTGGACTCATGGCAAAGGAGGCGGTTTTTCATGGAGGCAATTAGCCACACAGTTCATCTCCCCCTACTATTCCTGATACCACTTCCTCTGTTGCTCCAGGTAAATACAGACCAATTGTGCCTCGGATGGCCGCTTGCAAACTTTTAAGACCTTAGGCACTATGCAACAAAATAGGAGGTAGAAAAGAACACTAAACATATCATTAGGCTAATTAACTGAGATGTCTCAAGAAACCATTAAATCTCCAAACCAAGAAACCAAATCCCATGAGGGTTTTGGTTGTAGATAAGCAGTCTCAGCAGCTACTCTTTTTTTTTTTTTTTGTCATTGATGTAAATATGTCTACCACACAACTTGTACCAATTGAACTTTTTCCAGGTGTACAACTTACTGAAAGCAATTATAATAATTGGCTGTGCAACCCTACACTTAATAAATGTGATATTTCCATTACCTTTAACCGCCTCCGCACCACCCCCCAGCCCTCTCTCTTGCCCCTGGTAACCACTAATAAACTTTCTTCTCTATGCATTTGCCTTTCCTTGTATTTTTATATAAGTGAGGTCATATAACATTTGCCATTTTATGACTTACTCATTTCACTCAGCATAATGTGTTTGGCTCCATCCATATTGTAGTATGTATCAAGACCTCATTTCTCCTACTGGCTGAGTAGTATTCCATTGTATGCATGTACCACATTTTGTTTATCCATTCATCTGTTGATGGGCATTTAGGCTGTTTCCACCTGTGGCTATTATGAATAGTGCTGCAGTGAACACTGGTGCATTGTTATAGACACATAGACCAGGCAGTTTTGGTTACCGTAGCTGTATAGGATGATTTAAAATCAGGAAGTGTGAGTCCTTCTACTTTGTTCTTCTCTTTCAACATTACTTTAGGTATTTCAGGGCCTTTTACCATTCCGTATAAAGTTGAGGATTGATTTTTCTATTTCTGTAAGGAGTACTTGGAATTTTGATCAGGATTGTGTTGAATCTACAGATCACTTTGGTTAGTATTGACATTTTAACAATATTTAGTCTTCCAATCCATGAACATGGAACAACTTTCCAATTTATTTAAGTCTTTTTTAATCTCTTTCAGCAGTGTTTTGTAGTTTTCATTATATAAGTCCTTCACATCCCTGGTTAGATTTATTCCTAGGTATTTTATTCTCTTAGACGCTATTGTAAATGGAATTGTTTCCCTAATTCCCTTTCAGATTTCTCGTTGCTGGTGTATAGAAACCCAACTCATTTTTGTTGACTTTGTACCCTGCAAATTTGCTAAATCCTCTATTAGCTCAAGAGTTTTCTTGTGTACTTTTTGTGGTTTTTTATATATAAATTTTTTGTATATTTTTTTTTATATCATCTGCAAATAGAGATAATTTTACTTCTTCTTAGCCAATCTGGATAGCTTTTATTTTATTATTTTCCTTTTCTTATTGCTCTGGCTAGGACTTCCAATATGATATTGAATAGAAGTGGCAAGAGTGGGCACCCTTGTCTTGTTTCCAATTTCAAGGGGAAAGCTCTCAGTCTTTCTCCGTTAAGTGTAATGTTGGCTGTTGGCTTTTCATATATCCCTGAATCATACTGAAGAATTTCCATTCTATTCCAATCTTCTTTAGAGTTTTCATCAAGAAATGCTGTTGGATTTTATCAAATGCTTTTCCTGCATCCATAGAGATGATCATGTAATTCTGCTCTTTTGTTCTGTCAATGGGGCCTATTATGTTAATTGATTTTCTAATATTGCACCATCCCTGCCTTCCTGGAATAAATCCCATTTGGTTGTGGTGTATGACCCCTTTAATATGCTGTTGAATTCTGTTCACTAGTATTTTGTTGAGGATTTTTGTGTCTATATTCATAAGAGATATTGGCCTGTAGTTTTGTTTTGCTTTTCTTGTGGTGTCTTTGTTTGGTTTGGGTATCAAGGTTATGTTTTTTCCATAGAATGAATTTGGGAGTATTCTTTCCTTCTCTGTCTTTTGGAAGAGTTTAATCAGCATTGGTGTCAATTCTTATCTAAATGTTTCGTAGAATTCCCCAGTGAAGCCATCTGGTCCAGGACTTTTTTTTTTGTTGGGAAGCTTTTGATCAATAATTTGATCTCTTCACTTGTTATTGGCCTGTTGAGACTTTCTATTTCCTCATGAGTCAGTTTGAGTAGGTTGTATGCTTGTTTTGTTTTTATTAATAGATGTTATTTTTGAGAACAGTTTTAGATTTATAGAAACATGGAGCAGATGGTACAGGAAGTGACCATATTACCCCCAGATCCCAGTTTCTCCTGATATTTACATCAGTATGGTACATTTGTTACTATCAATGAACCAATGAATTCATTATTAAAACTAAAGTCCAGACTTCATTCAGATTTCCTTAATTTTTACCTAATGTCTTTTTTCACCTCCAGGATCCCACATTACATTTAGCCCATCATGTCTCCTTAGACTCTTCTTGTCTGTGATAGTTTCTCAGATTTTCTTGCTTTTGATGACCTTGACAGTTTTGATAAGTTCCAGTCAGGTATTTTGTAAAATGTCCCTCAACTGGGATTTGTCCTTCCACACACCCCGCCATAATTAGACTGGGGTTAAGGTTTGAGGGAGGAAGATCACAAAGGTAACATGCCATTTTCATCACACCATATCAAGGATACATACTATCAACATGCTTTATGACTATTGAAGTTAACCTTGAACACCTGGCTGAGGTTGTGTTTGTCAGGTTTTTCCACTGTACAGTTACTCTTTTTTCCCTCCTTCCATCCTGTATTCTTTGGAAGGAAGTCACTGAGTGCACCCTACACTTATGCAGTGGGGGTTATAGTCCCTCTTCTTGGCAGCCATGTTTTTTAATTTTTCTCAGACAATCTCAATTGCCACCAAGGTTGAGAACCACTACACTGGATCAACAAGAGCTTCTTCAGTACATTCTGGTATTTGCTGATTCCAGGGGCTAGGCACCATGAGCGACAGGCTGCAGAGCATTCTTCTCCCACTCAGAAGTGAAATTAATCAATTGGTCTCAACCTACCTGGAGCAAAGGAGAATGAAGAACACCAAAGACACAAGGAAAATATGAGCCCAAGAGACAGAAAGGACCACATAAGCCAGAGACTCCATCAGCCTGAGACCGGAAGAACTAGATGGTACCCAGCTACCACCAGTGACTGCCCTGACAGGGAGCACAACGGAGAATCCCTCATGGAGCAGGAGAAAAGCGGGATGCAGACCTCAAATTCTAGTAAAAGGATCAGACCTAATGGTCTAACTGAGACGAAGACCCCAGAGGTCATGGTCCCTGGACTCTCTGTTAGCCCAAAACTAAAATCATTCCCAAAGCCAACTCTTCAAACATTAGACTATAAGACATAAAATGATACTGGTGAGGAGTATGCTTCTTAGCTCAAGTAGACACATAAGACTATGTGGGCAGCTCCTGTCTGGAGGCAAGATGAGAATGAAGAGGGGTACAGGAGCTGGTTGAATGGACATGGGAAATACAGGGTAGAGAGGAGAAGTGTGCTATCACAATGTAGGGAGAGCAACTAGGCTCACACAACAATGTGTGTTTAAGATTTTGTATGAGAAACTGACTTGAATTATAAACTCTTACTTAAAGCACAATAAAAAATAAAAAAGAAGTGAAATCAAATTAACACTGTCCAGAAAAGAATTGGCGATCCACCTGAGCTCACCAGTGCCTCTCCATCCCGTGTCCTGCTTTGAAGAACAAGCAAATTTCAAATATTTGTTTAAGGCAGTAGGGGCCAGCTCTGCCCAGGAATGTCTCCCAGAAGGGCCCATCAGTGTATGGAATGTGGCAGAGAGGTAAGAGAGCTCGGGACTGGGCCTGGGGTGTTCCTTTCCCAACCCTGGGCACTGGAACAGAATGGGGTGGTGGCCAGGAGCCAGAGGAGAGGAAGATGATGAAAGATCCCCAAAAGTGGTATTGGCTTGGAAGCAGGTCAGACTTCAATTCCAGAAACCTGAGCTGAGAGCAGTGGTCCTGCGCCCCTTGTTAGTGCCTGTCTACAAGCAGTTCCACATCCGACAGACAGTCAAGCCAGTCACTGCACGGAAGTGCACCTCCAAGCCTGCGATGTCTAGGCCCCCTCCTCAGACTTCCCTCTCCCCAGACACATTTTGGACAGAACCCAAATAACTTGGCTAAGGTGAGATGAAATGAGAAACGCTTGCTCCTTGAAGATTGCTACCTTTTGTCCTGGTTGGCAAACCGAAGCAAAAGCTCTTTGTTACTGAGGAAGGAGGATCCCCAAGGAGTCTGGGTATCAGAGCAGGGACCCTATTTAGAACCTGCTAGGAGAGAGAGAGGAGCCCTGGTGGCACAGCGATTAAGAGTTTGGCTGTTAACCAAAAAGTCAGCAGTTCAAATCCACCAGCTGCTCCGTGGAAATACTACAGGGCAGTTCTACTCTATCCTGTACAGTTGCTATGAGTCAGAATTGACTCAGTGGCAATGGTTTAGTTTTGGTTTCTTAGGCGAGAGGAGTCATCTCTGGGTGACGCAAGTGGTTAGCGTGCTGGGCTGTAACCAAAAGGTTGGCAGTTCAAGTCTACCCAGAAGCAGTTCAAACCTACTCTGAAGAAAAGCATGGCGTTCTACTTCCAAAAAATCAGCTATTGAAAACCCTGTGGAGACAGTTCTACTCACACACACGAGGTTGCCATGAGCCGGAGTCAACTCTATGGAAACTGGTTTTTAGGAGAGAGGAGGGAGTCACAGCCATATTAAACTATGCCGTCTTATAGACGGGGGAGATCCCAGAACTGCCTTCCCTTGTAGCCCCTTCTGTCCTCCTGCCCCCCACAACCAGAGGCCACAGGGACTGTGGGGAAAGCTCGGGTTTTGCAGTCAGACAGGCCTGGATCTGAACCTTGACTCTCACTTACACTCTGTGTGCCCTTGAGGCAGTTGCTTAACTTCCCTGAGCCGCTGTTTTCTCACAGGTTTGCTAGAGGATTAAATAGATGATGGTGTGCGGGTCAGATCTGGGAAGGTGCTCCCTAATGTTAACTCTCCTCCTGCGTCCCTTGCCTGCCCCGTGGACAGATAACATTTAAAGCTGAGTTGGGCTCTCCTTCCCACGACCTGGAGGGCTCCTTTCTGTGTGTTTAGATGGAGAAAAGTGGAAAGGTCAGCAATGAGTGGAAGCTTTTGATGACCTTGAGTCACTTTGGGTAGGCTGTGTGCTTGTTTTTATTAGTAGACATTATTTATTAATAATGTCTTTCCTCATGGAGGAGGCCCCAGCAAATGGGACAGACCCAGCTTCAGAGTCTGGTAGGGCAGATGATTTTCAAGGGTGCTGCTCAGTGAGACATTGGTAGGGTGGGGAGACGCAGGGCGCTGGTTCGGGTTCAGCTCTTCCACTGGTCCCAGAGAGAGAGCTACGATGCAGCTTTGTAGATGATGCAGTGAGGTCTGGGAGAGCATCTAAAGGTGCAACTATCACCCCTTTTCTGCCTAAGTCAGTGACAATACGGGGAAGCAGCAAGCGAATGGATCGCTGAAAAATTCCCTGTCAAGGTTGCTTAGGTAACTTTCTGCTGCCCCATCTAAGAGACAGGCCCCTAAGATCAAAGGGATCAAAGGCTTCCTCCCTTCCCTTCCCCCATCAGGGCCCCTGAGCGGCCTGCACAGAGCCCCTAGCCGTGCACAGGTGTTTCCCATTCAGCGCAGACATTCTGTGTGCCCCACAATGTGTGAGCGCAGAGGACACAGGGGAGTCGGACAGATGGCAAGTCGGTTGGGAGTCCTTGGAGACTCTTGCATGGTGACTGTGGACAGGCTTAACACACAGACAGTCCTCATCCTGTCTTCATCCTCTTCTGCTCACCTTTGGGTGATTCAGATCTTCAGAACCAGTCTGTTCTTTTTTTAAAAATAATTTTTAATGTGCTTTAAGTGAAAGTTTACAAATTAAGTCAGTCTCTCACACAAAAACTTACATACACCTTGCTACATACTCCCAATTATTCTCCCCCTAATGAGACAGCCTGCTCCCTCCCTCCACTCTCTCTTTTCGTGTCCTTTTCGCCAGCTTCTAACCCCCTCTACCCTCTCATCTCCCCTCCAGGCAGGAGATGACAACATAGTCTCAAGTGTCCACCTGATCCAAGAAACTCACTCCTCACCAGCACCCCTCTCCAACCCATTGTCCAGTCCAATCCATGTCTGAAGAGTTGGCTTTGGGAATGGTTCCTGTCCTGGGGCAACAGAAGGTCTGGGGGCCATGACCACTGGGGTCCTTCCAGTCTCAGTCAGACCTTTAAGTCTGGTCTTTTTAAGAGACTTTGGGATCTGCATCCCACTGCTCTCCTGCTCCCTCAGGGGTTCTCTGTTGTGTTCCCTGTCAGGGCAGTCATCAGTTGTAGCCGGGCACCATCTAGTTCCAGAACCAGTCTGCTCTTGCTATCATCCCCCTTTCACCCAGGACTGGGGTCACTCCTCGGCAAGCTTGGGTCCCCACAGTGTCCCCTTCCTGGCCCAGGGCCCTCCTTCCCATCAGCACTGTCCTCACAGTCCCTGAGCATGGCTTTGGCCTCCTCACACTCCCTCCACAGCCCCTGGGGCTGCTCGCCCAGCCTCTCCTCACAGACTCACTCTCCATCCTCTCCCTCTTCATAGGCACAGTGGTTACCGCCTCCCAACCCCCTACCCAGCAGGAGCCCCCTCTTCCAGGTAAACAGTTGTTGTTAGGTGCCGTCAAGTCAGCTCCGGCTCATAGCAACCCTGGTACAACAGAACTAAACACTGCCTGGTCCTGTGCCATCCTCACAATCACTGTTATGCTTGAGCCCATTGTTGCAGCCACGGTGTCAATCCATCTTGTTGAGGATCTTCCTCTTCTTCACTGACCCTCTTCTTTACCAAGCATGATGTCCTTCTCCAGGGAGTGATCCCTCCTGACAACATGTCCAAAATATGTGAGATGACGTCTCACCATCCTCCCTTCTAAGGAGCATTCTGGCTCTACTTCTTCCAAAACAGATTTGTTCATTCTTCTGGAAGTTCACGGTATATTCAATATTCTTCACCATCACCATAATTCAAAGGCATCAATTCTTAAGTCTCCCTTATTCATTGTCCAGTAGGATATTAAAATCTCTCATTCTAAACCCGGGCCTGCACTCAAAATGAAATCAAATAAACACTCTCCAAAAGAGAATCGGAGGGCCCTTCACCTGCCCCATGCCCTGCCCTGCTTAGAAGGCCCAGGATAGTTTATAGATATTTTTATGGGAATTTTCAAACATATAAAAGCAGATAAATACACAAAAGAAACCCCTATGTTTCATTGCCCAGGGGTCATGGCAAATCTTGTTTTCTGTCACTCTCCACACTCTCCCCCCCGCCCCCCGCCCTCCAATAGTTCTGAAGGAAACCCTGGACTTCCTATTGTTTCATCAGCAAATATTTCACAAGCATCTCTAGGAGCAAGGGCTCCACTTTGCAACCACAGCAGCATAGATCATAGATTCTGAGAAGTCTAGACTGGGCTGAGCCCTGCTCAGGAATGCCTCCATGCAGGTAAGGCCCACCTGTGGAAGGTGGCAGAAAGAATCAATGTCTGCCAGGCCTGGGTGTTCCTTCCCGGGTTCTGGACACTCGGCAGAACATGGCAGTGGCTAGGAGCCAAAGGAGAGTGAAAGAACTACAAATAGACAAACAGAAAGGTGGGGGGACTTGACATGGCCACAGCACTGCCTTGTGCAGTGACCCCCAGCCTGGTCACGCCCTTCTGTCAGAGCCTCAGCTCCTGGCTGGCCTCAGAGCTGTGGGCCAGCAGGAGACAAAAACGTGTCTGGCTTCTCAAAGTCCCACCGAGAACAGTGCAGATCCCAGTAAACCCCCAACCACAGCGAGGGCCACAGCTGCAGTGGCTACTCCCACATCGCCTCAGCACCGACTCCACCATTTTGCCTGCCCGGTTCAGAGCGTGGCTGGGCTCCTCATCTTTTCTGTAAATCTGAAACATGGCCCCAAATGAGAAAGACATGTGGAAGATTGAATACTGTTTCCAGGCTGTAGCAATTTAAAAATTATTAGCTTGCAAACTTCTAAAAAACAATGATTCTGCCTTATGCCTCTTTGTGTCTTTCAGAGTATCGATACCAGGGTTTCTCAACCTTGGCACTATTAGCATTGTAAGCAGAATAAGTCTTCTTTGTGGGGGGTACCCTGTCCATATCAGATGTTTAGCAGCATCCCCAGCCTCTACCCACCAGATGCCAGTAGCAGCTTCCCCTTCCTGGCGCCTTTCAAGTTGTGACAGCCAAAGATGTCTCTAGACTCCAGGTTGAAAACAACTGATCTCTACTATAATAGATACTCAGTTTATGTACTTGTATCTTCATTACTCTGGAGTCCCTGGGTGGTGCAAATGGTTAATGTACTTGGCTACTAAATGAAAGGTTGGTGGCTTTGGTCTACCCAGAGGAATCTCAGATGAAAATCTCTGAGGCATCTCAGAAGAAAGGCCTGGAAATCTACTTCTGAAAAATCTGTCGTTGAAAACCCTGTGGAGCACGGTTCTACTCTGACACGCACAGGCTCTCCATGAGTTGAAATTAACTCCATGGCAACTGATTTTCTATTTGTCCCTCTACTTTGTCTTGTACCCTTCTGGAGTAGAGCTGTCCACTTAAAGCGTGAGATGAATTAGAAATGAGTGAATAATTTTGGAAGTATTCTTAAGAAACTCAAGATGGTCTATTAAATGTTTTGATAAAACTTGCCAGCAGTTTTGCAGTCATAATTGCTATTAAGACTTCAAATGTGTATACCATACTTCAACCAGAAGTAGCTCAATAAAATAAAAACTAAGCTATCAAAGCAAATAATTATGGTATATATTAAGTGACAGGATTCTGGAAAAAGTATTTTTTCTGTTTTTCAAAAGAAAAAAAATTTTTTTTTCAGTTAAAAAAACCAAGAGACTGTCTCTGGGGTTAGGAACAGAAACAAGTCTACATATGGTGATGTTTTCCCCATGGTCTCTCTGAGAGCTCAAGTCTGAGTTTTACAGGCCTGGACTGTGGATCTAAATGCTTTTTCATTCCTCCCTGGTTTTTTTTTTTTTTTTTTTTGCCTTCGTCTAAAATGCCCTGGTGGTGCAATGGTTAAGCACTTGGCTGCTAACCAAAAGGTCAGTGATTCAAAACCCACCAGTCATTTCACAGGAGAAAAGACCTGGTGATCTGCTTCTGTAAAGATTATGGCCTAGGAAACCCTATGGGGCAGATCTACCCTGTCATATAGAGTTGCTATGAGTCAGAATCCACTGGATAGTACATGACAACAACAAAAGAGGCAAAGTGCCCTTGAGGATATCCAAATTGGTACAAAAACTATAAGACTCATGGAACAGTTTACATCCTACTGAAAATTTAGAAGTTCCTGGAGCTATAAATCTTACATTCCTCCTACAGCCACCGACAATTTCGGTTGATTATAACTTTACTCTACTCCATAATTGGAGGATTAAAATGTCTTCCTTCCTGGGTTAACAATGGCTGGGCTGAGACCAGGCTGGCCTGAACCGCTGTGGAAACGCCTGCGGCCTGAGCAGGAGCACACATTTCCCTGTGCCTTGGAGGCTTCACGACAGTGAGATACTGCTTAGCCCTGTTGGGCTTTGGCGCAATTCGCAATTCGTAGGCAGCTATTCAAGCTACCGTGGGCCCCTGTCAAAATAAAGCCCTGGAGGACACAGAGGCCCTGTGCTTAGTGAAAAAAGGAAAAGAAAACCTGACCTGAGGACCCTGTTAGGATAAAAGCTTTCCCAAGGAAGTCAGAGTGGAAGGGATGGCCACAGGCCCGCGGAGGGCTAAGGCGTCCCCAGCTGAAGTACAAGAGTTTCTTTATAAACGGTCACTTCAGAAAGCCAACAGCAGGCCCATGAGGTAATGAATTGAGTACAGGCCAGTCTGATGGAGAAATAGGCAAGGGGCAGGTGAGTGTCTGTGCCGTCAAGGAAGCAGGCAAGGCCTCCACAGGAGGGATGGGAGTGGATGAGGGGGCCGGGGGAGTACTAGTCAGCTTTCAGGCTGATATAAAAAAAAAAAAAAAAGTTGCCACTTCGAGTAGATTCTAAATTCCTACTTGTAGTGACCCCATGTGTTACAGAGTAGAACTGCTCCATAAGGTTTTCTTAGCTGTAATCTTTATGGGAGGGAGCCTGGGTGGCACAAGCGATTTGTGTAATCTGTGATTAGGTTGGTAACCTAAAGGTTGGCGGTTCAAACCCATCTAGGGGCTCCATGGAACAAAGGCCTGGTAAACTGCTTCTGTAAAGATTGCAACCTAGAGAACGCTATGGAGCGCAGTTCTATTCTGTAACCCGTGCGGTTGCCATGAGTCAGGCTTTTTTGGAAATCTTTATGGAAGCAGATTGCCAGGACTTTCCTCCTTGGCACCACTGGTTGGGTTCAAACTGCCAACCTTTAGGTTAGTAGTCACACATAAGCCATTTACACTACCCAGGGACCTGAAGCTTGACCTGCCTCTTCCAAAACGATGCCTGAGATGGAGTCTCTCTCCAGCCCAGAAGGGGGTCGAAAGGCTGTCTGTCCGCAGGGTGGCAAGAATGAACAGCCTCCCCAAGAGCACATCAAGCCTCTCCGGGTGGTCAGCCTCTTCACTGTGAAGCTTTTGCCAAACCCCACCCAGAATGGGGGTGGGGAGTAAGAAAAGAATCATGTCAGAGACTGAGTCACAGAGGAATCTCCTGAAGACAGAAGATGGAAATGTTAACCTTTTCTGCTTGCTGGGCAGGGCAGTGAAAAGGAAGGCTGTTCTGGAGGATGGGGACTCTGGCACACACTGGGCTTTGGGGACATGGTGTGCCCTGACCGGGGAGCTCAGCGCAGGGGGCTGGAGACCACGGACCCTTCACACAGGGGAGGCATTCAGGCCCTTTGTAACCCCAGGGCTGGCAGGACCAGTGCCACTAGGGGGGACCCCTCTCCCACAGGGGTAAACAGGCAGGGCAGGCGATGGGGGGTAAGGGGGGAAGACCATCCAGTCAACCCCACTGAGCAGAGCTCATTCTGGCACCGCCGCGGGGGCCTGGGACTTCAACAGAAGCCGGGTCCGCTGACAGAAGGGACTTTGTTTCCTGAACTAGCCTGCTTTTTTCTCCTCTCCCTTCACAGAGTCAGGCCTGCTCTGGGTGTTTATGTTATTGTTATGTCCAACTTGGCAAAAATGTAAATGTGGGAGTTCACACACACTGGCAATAGACGGCCCTTTGTGAACTGGCTACGGCTGTCACCTGCTCACCCAGACCCAGGATGGCAGTGCTCCTCACAGGGGCTGAGGTAACAGGAAGATAGTGACCCAGTTCTCCGCCCTCTGAGGAGACCAGGAAACCCCATGTTGAGTGACTGGTGGAAACTGCACAAGAGGTCAGAGGTCAGAGGTGAGGGACTGCCTGCTACAGTGGTACCACCTCACTTCAGAGTCACCTGAGACCTTTGCTACCGCAGCACCTGGGCTCTCCTGCTGTCCCTGAGGCTCATAGCTGGCCTCCCCCCAATGCCAGGGCCTGCCCCAAACCCAACTACTGAAGGCCTATCCACTTCCCTTTCGCAGGTGAAAGAAAACAAAAGACCAAACAGCTGCTGTCAAGTCAGTTCGAACTGATGGCAACCCTATATGCTTCAGAGTAGAACTGTGCTCTATATAGGGTTTTCAGTGGCTGATTTTTTGGAAAGAGTTGGCCAGGCTTTTCTTCTCAGGTGCCTCTGGGTAAATTTGAACCACCAACCTTTCAGTTAGTAGTTGAACCCTGAACTGTTTGCACTACCCAGGGACACGTCTCCCCAGATGAAGGGACACTTTTTTTCTGGAGCTTTCACCGTATCTCATTTAATCCTCATATCAACCTATTCATTCATCCAACAATATGTATTGATGGCCAGACCCTGGGGAGGGGAGGGCAGAACAGATGCAGAGAAAGGAACTACTGAGGAAGACAGAAAGTAAACCAATAATTGCAAGAGGGACAAGTGGGAGCAACAATAATAATAACCACTAATTATTAACTAGTACACAATGTGCCAGACACATAATAGCTCCTTTAATCCTCCCAATTCCAGTACCAGCCACTTGCCAAGGAGCTGACTCCAACTCATGGTGACCCCATGTATGTCAGAGTAGAATTATGCTCCATAGGGTTTTCAATGGCTGATTTTTCAGAAGTAGACTGCCAGTCCTTTCTTCCAAGGTGCCTCTGGGTGGACTCAGACCTCCAAAGTTTTGCACCACACAAGGACTCCAATTACAGTACTAAAAAAAAAAACCCATTGCCTTCCAGTCAATTCTGACTCATAGCGACCCTATAGGACAGAGTAGAACTGCCCCACAGAGTTTCTAAAGAGCGGCTGGTGGATTTGAACCACCGACCTTTAGGGTTAGCAGCTGTAGCTCTTAACCATTACGCCACCAGGGCTTCAAAATTCTCCTGTAGGTGGGACTAATACCATCCCAGTTTTACAGAGAGTGTTGCTTAATTGGCCAAGGCCACACAGTTACTCAGTGGTGGAGCTGCAGTTTGAGCTCAGGCCTGTCAGGCCCCTTGCCTCTGGAGCCTCTTCTGTCAGGCCCTCTCTGGCACCTACTTGGGTTTTAGGCTGTTTTCGTTTTGTTTTGCTTGTTTCCCCAACTAAGGAGGCTAGATCTGTGGGTTTTTGCAGTAGCAGCCTCAGAAGTGGCCCAAAGGCTGTGCCCCCAGGGCCGGCCCTAGGGTTCCAGAGCTCTGGGAGAGCCAGCCTATGGCAGGTGCTCAGAAGATCCTGTGCAGAAACGCATTGGAAGCAGACATCCACGGTGGAAACCCAGCAGCCTCTCCAGAGATTGCAGTTTTTTGCAGAGCCCCAACCTGTTCTGCAGGATCAAGAGCTGTGCTCCCAGGAGTTTAAGCCAGACCTCGTTGCTATGGTAATTAGTTTCCTTTGATCCTATGCAAAATGCTGCCTGGTTCTACACCATCCCCATGATCAGGTGTGGATCAAACCATTGTGATCGCTTGGGTTTTCACCGGCTGATTTTTAGAAGTAGATCACAAGGTCTTTCTTCCTAGTCCATCTTAGTCTGGAGGCTGAAACCTGTTCAGCATCATAGCAACGTGCAAGTCAGAGAGCAAAAGGCATGGCTGGCTCCCACCACCACCAAGTCATGCCCTCTAACTCCATCCTGCTAGGGCAGAGTCCCAAAAACCCAGTGTGTCAGAGTCTGCCAGGAAGGATCGGTCCCCACTGGGTGCTTCAGGAGGTGACAGGTGGAATTGCAGAAGGTTGAACAGCCAGGGTCTTGCAGGGAGTTGACCCTGGCTCCCTCTCATCAACTATGTAAAGTTGATTAACCCACTGGCAATCACTGATCCAACATGGCAGGGATAGGGGACTGGCATCAAAGGTGACTTAGAAGTTCCCAGCCATGAAGGGAGGCGGGGAGTCCGCTGTCAGAGGAGGTACAGTTGGAGCTCAGGGCTGGAGCTTCCATTTGGGAGGCGTGTGCTTGTGAAATAGAAGGTGAGTGGGTGTGAGGGGGCTGAGCAAGTGTTGACTAGATGCCCCATTTGAACCCACTGGAAGGAGAAGTTTGTCATCTAAAATTTTGCCTGTTAGACAGCTCGAAAAAGCAACAATGCAGGGGCAGAATAAAAAAAAACACAATCTAACACATCGACCAAGGTCCAGCCAAAACCCCAAACTTTGACTCAAGATGACCCCATGTGTGTCGGAGTAAAACTATGCTTTACAGGGTTTCTCGCGGCTGAGTTTTTTGAAAGTAGATCACCAGGCTTTTCTCCTAAGGCACCTCTGGCTGGACTCATATCTCCAACCTTTCAGTTAGCAGTGAGCATATTAACCATTTGGACCGCCCAGAGACTCCGCAACCAGGGTCAACCATGGTAAAAAAAAAAAAAAAAAAAAGTGCAAGTTTGAGGGGGCCGGGAAGGGGTAGTGGGGATTGCTGCTGGAGTTGCTAACCCCCAGACCCTTGCCATCCCTGGGGAGGGCTGTGAGGCCCTCGTTTGGAACCCATGGCTCAAGATGAAGTCCCTCTTCCACACTGAGACGAGACCCAGAAAGGAGCCTGGACCCAGGGCTTTTTGGTTTCTTGAGTGAGAACTTTCTCCTTTTTCTCACAATCTCCTCCTTTGCTTGGCAGACCAAACCAAACCATAAGCCACAGCATTCTCATTCATGAAGCCCCATGTGAGTCATCCCCACAAACCACTCTAGTATCCAAGTGCTATGAAGGGTAATCTCTGGGGTGGGAGAAATTGCTCAATAATGAAAAAAATCTAATGGAAAAATATCCTCAGAATCTGGGCCCCTGTCTTGCAGCCACTCTGGAGAAAGCCATGTGCCAAGGCAGCCAGTGGCAAGCGGCTTCATGCCCCTGGGGTGTGAGTGTGTGTGCTGGTCTGCCTCTGCCATTGCAGGGACTGGGTGAGATTACAGACAGAGCCCCCCGTCACAGCCAGGCCCTCCACAATCTTGCCACTAGTTCTGTCCTTGCATACACATCTCCCGCACTCCTCAAAAGAGCTGCCCTGGGATCTAGGAGTCCACTCACCAACAATGAGGAGTCTCCCTCAGAAGGACCCACCCAGAAAAATTAGAACCCAGGGAAGGGGCCCAGGCAAGCCTTGGAAGAAAGCTTGGGGCCAGCTGGGCAAGGGACCTCAGGGGCCCAATACTTGGAACGTGTTCTAGAAGGGCAGGTGCAGTTTCCGAATGAGCACATCCTTTGGTCCTCCAGATTCCTCATCCCATGGGTTGGGGTGCAGCTGGAAGAGAGCCAGAGCATCATTCTGTAAAACAAGACCCTAAGCAGGGGCCCCAGTTGCCGGGTTCTAACAGCGAAGCCGTGTGTGGGAGAGTGCGTGTTGTGTGTGTGTTCAATAGTGTTCGGTCACTTTATTCTAAGGATATAGAGCCTCTAGCTCACTAATTCCATCTGCACCTCCGTCCATTCTGCTACTTGGCACATTTATTGAGGGTCTTTTTCCCAGCAAAATTGAATTCCAGAAAACTGTAATTTGTTTCTCACTTCTGGTGATCTTTTTCTTCTCTTGGGTAAGCTAACCTCCTCCATCTCTCTGAACATACTAATTATATTTACTTCACATAGATTCTTCTGTTTCAGCTATTGACTATATTTTTCTCATATTTATTTCAAGGTTTTTTTGTTGTTTGTTTTCTAGAGATTAGCTCTATTTCCTTAGGAGTTAGTTCTCCTATTGGGTGCAGGTGTTCGTTTTCATACTGTTGCTTTTCCTCAAATATTTGGTGATTTTTGGCTATGTTTCTATACTATCTGCAAGCCTAGATAAAACAGATGTATTTCACCTACTCATTTGGCAGCAAATGCAGGTTCCGATTGCAGCAGCTTGCCTTCAGAATTGTGCAGAAGGGGAATGGGTTATGAGCCAGATGGAATGTGCAGTTGGCAGCTGATAGCTGCTTCTCCAGCTCTGCGAGCCAGAGCGGGAGTCTCTTAAATCAGAGCTTTCTAGCAGCTGCACATGGGAGCATTACTCTCTTTTGTTTCTCCTTACGGAAACCTATGTTACTTCCGGCTGTTCTCTACTTCTCTCTAGAGTCCCAACGCTGGGACCCTTCCCAAACAGGTCATGACCATTTCTGGAAATTGGTTAGAGCATCTTTGAAGAGGTAACAGGAGAGCTGATACACAGAGATTAAGAAGAATCAGCATATAAAAACAGGGAAGAGGAGGAGGAGGGGAGGGGAGCAGAGAACAAGAGAGGAGGGGGGAGCAGAGAAGGAAAGGAGGAGAATATTCCAGGAAGAAGAAGAGGCATGGATCAGGCAAGAATCATCAATGGATGATTCCAAAATCTAGAGGGAAATTTTGAAGCAGAACGAAGTATTTGCATGGTCTTAAAGCATCCCCACACATACTCCTTATTAATTGCATGGGAGAGGGAAAGAAAAGTAATTACACAAGCTTGACAAGATGATCAAAATCATATCAGTAATGAGAGACAAAGGGACATTGTGGGCCTCTAGATGTGATACTGTGAGAAAGGCACAGCCTAATGCAGGCTCCAGCAGAGTATAAATAACCTGAACCTAATCATAAGAAATCATCAGACAAGCCCAAAATGAGGGATGTTCTGTTAAGGAAAAAAAGAAGATGATTGCACAACTCAAAGGATGGAATCAACGTCACTGAATTGTGCATGTAGTAATGGTTGAATTGGTGTACGTTCTGCTGTGTATATGTCAACGAAACCAAAAAAAAACAAAACCCACTGCCATCGAGTCGATTCTGACTCATATCGACCCTATAGGACAGAGTAGGACTGCCCCGTTGAGTTTCCAAGGAGTGCCTGGTGGATTTGAACTGCTGACCTCTTGGTTAGCAGCCATAGCACTTAACCACTACACCACCACGGTTTCCATATTTCAACAACAACAACAAAAATAAAATAATTTATAAAAAAAGAGAGAGAAGGGAGTGTATGCTTCAAAAATGCCAGTGTTATAAAAGACAAAGAAAATTTATGGAAATAGTTCAGATTAAAGGAGGCCAAAGAGACTAGACAATTAAATGCAATATCTGACCCTAGATTAGATCCTTTGCTAAAGGTGAAAAAATGCCATAAAAGATGTTTTTGGGTTAACTGATGAAATGTGATCAATAGATTAGATAAAAGTAGTATGTCAGATGTCGTCTAGTTGATTCCAACTCATAGCCACCCTATGTACAACAGAACAAAACACTGCCCAGTCCTGCACCATCCTCACAATCGTTATATTTGAGCCCATTGTTGCAGCCACTGTGTCAACTCATTTTGTTGAGAATCTTCTTCTTTTTTGTTGACCCTCTACTTTACCAAGCACGATGTCCTTCTCCAGGACCTGGTCCCTCCTGATAATATGTCCAAAGTAAATGAGACGAAGTCTCACCATCCTTGCTTCTAAGGAGCATTCTGGTTGTACTTCTTCCAGGACAGATTTGTTTGTTCTTCTAGCAGTCAGTGGTATATTCAATATTCTTCACCAATACCATAATTCAAAGGTGTCAACTCTTCTTTCGGTCTTCCTTATTCATTGTCCAGCATGTGCATGCATAATGAGGCAACTGAAAATACCATGGCTTCGGTCAGGTGCACCTTAGTCCTCAAAGTGGCATCTTTGCCTTTTAACACTTTAAAGAGGTCTTTTTTGCAGCAGATTTGCCCAATGCAATAAGTCATTTGATTTCTTGACTGCTGCTTCCATGGATGTTGATTATGAATCCAAGTAAAATGAAATCCTTGGCAAATTCAATCTTTTCTCTGTTTATCATGATGTTGCTTATTGGTCCAGTTGTGAGGATTTTTGTTTTCTTTATGTTGAAGTGTAATTCATACTGAAGGCTACAGTCTTTGATCTTCATCAGAAGTGTCTTGAAATTCCTATGAAGCAATTCTACTCTGCACACGTGGGTTGACATGAGTCAGAATCAGCCCAATAGCCACTAACAACGATGCATACATGCACACATATACATCCAGAGAGTCCAAAAGAGAGAGAAAACAAAGGATAAAGCAAATAGAGTAAAATGTTACCTTTAGGTGAATCTGGATGTTTTTAGGCTATTTTTATTTTCACAAGTTTTCTGTAAGTTTGAAATTATCTTCAAATAAGAAGTATTTTTAAATGCTACTGAGAATCCAAGCCTGGAGCTCTGAAAGAGAACTGGAGTAGAGACAGAAATTTAGGAGCCATCAGGACATAGATGGTGTTTGAAGTCATGAGAATGAGTGAGTTAATCCAGGAGAATGTCAAAAATAAGAGAAGTTGGCTGGGACCACGTTCCCAGGAATATCAATGGTCAGAGAGAGTGGAGCAAGAAGACAGACAAGGAGCCATCCGTGAAGGGGAGGGAAACAAGAGGACTGTGGTGTCATGAAAACCACGAAAAACAGTGTTTCAAGAAGGAGCAGTTAGCTGTGACAGGTGTTGCTGAGATGTTGCTGAAGATGCAGATACAGATACGACCAACAGATGCAGCAAGATGGAGGTCATGGAAAACCTCAGCAAGATTGGCTTCAGTAGAATCATGGTGTTCTTGGAACCAGATTAGAGTGATTCCAAGGATGGACAAAAGGCAAAGGGAGTAGAGACCGTGAATGTAGATAACTCTCAAGAAATGTGGCTATGAAAGGAAAAGAGAAATGGAGTTTACTTTCTATGTCACTTCAATACCATCTGCTATTTATCCTCCAGTAACTTCCTCAATTTTTTGTTTGATAATGATACTCTTTCTTTGAGCACAGTTAAGAATTTATTACTTTTTAAAAGCTTTCCTGTAATTTCAATTGGGTTTGAAGGAGGAGTAGAAATGTCCCTAGTCCACCCTCTTGAACCAGAAGTCTACTAGTTACTTTACATCCGCTGTATCATTAAATCTTCACAACACTCTCATGAGGAAAATACTATCCTCTTTATTTTTTAAAGATGAGGAACCTGAGGCCCAGAGGGATACAATGTCCAAGAACACACAGCTAATAAGTAACAGAGCTGGGATTCACATTCAAATTTGTTTGCTGTCAAAATTCACACCCTTTTTCACAACATCATCTGTTATGGATTGAATTGTGTCCCCGAAAAATATGTGTTTTAAATCTTAACTTCTATGCTTGTGGTTATAATCCCATTTGGGTATGGATTGTATTTGTTATGTTAATGAGACAGGGTTGGTATAGGGTGTGTTTTAAGTCAATCTCTTTTGAGATACAAAGGAGATTAAACAAGCAAGTGAAAGAAGCAGAGATGGGGGAAGACAGATGCCAAGCCACAGAAAGATCACCCAGGAACAGAAGCTCAAAGAGACAAGGACCTTCCTCCAGAGCCAACAGAGAAAGAAAGCCTTCCTCTAGAGCTGGCACCCTGAATTCAGACTTCTAGCCTCTTAAATTGTAAGAAAATAAGTTTCTATTTGTTAAAGCCGCCCACTACTATTATTTCTATAGCAGCACTAGATAACTAAGACACCCTCCAAGTAGGAATATGGAATGGAACATGTTAGTGGGTTTGTGGTAAGTAGTAGAAATTTAGGGTTAAAAAAATCCTAAGGCTCATGCTCTTGACTAATTTTACGATCTTCAATTTTTTTTTTCTTTTTTTTGCCCACTTCTTATACTTTAGTGAAGTTCCCCTTGAATGTGTCAGCTTTTCTCAGCTTCGGTAAGGGAAAACATCGGAAGAGGTAGGATTGTATTCTAGAGGATCATCATTTGGGGGCAAACAGACATAAAATTGAGTCTCAGTCTCAGTCCCAGTGTGGTCCTGCGAAATCCTTAATATTTTAACTTGCAAAGCAGGTTTTGTAAACATTAGTGCCAATATATGGAAAGCCCTTGGCATTCTAGAGATATTCACCAAATAGAGGCCTCCTCACGAAACATCTTCCTGGTTGGCATACCCCTTGGCAAATGCCTCTTGGTTTTGAATATCCAAAATTGAATGAACACAAGTATCTCTCCAAATAACATTTTTTAAGCTTTTATAAATTTTATAAAATTTCTGCAGGGGGAAATTATATTTGCACCTCTGGAACTCAACACACTCCAAAAAAAAAAACCCACGGTGGTCTAGTCGATTCCAACTCATAGCGACCCTAGAGGACAGAGTAGAACTGCCCCAGAGAGTTTCCAAGGAGCACCTGGCAGATTCGAACTCCGACCTTTGGTTGGCAGCCATAGCACTTAACCACTATGCCACCAGGGTTTCTGCAGGGGAAAATTATGTTCGTACCTCTGGAACTCAACACACTACATTTTATTTATTTATCTTTCTCTTTTTTTTAAATTGTACTTCAGATGAAGGTTTACAGAACAAGCTAGTTTCTCATTAAACAGTTAGTACACATATTGTTTTATGACATTGTTTAACAACCCCACGACATGTCACCATTCTTCCTTCTCAACCTTGGGTTCCCTATTTCTAGCTTTTCTGTCTCCTCCTGCCGTCTAGTCCTTGCCCCTGGGCTGTTGTGCCCCTTTAGTTTTGTTTTGTTTTATGGGCCTGTCTAATCTTTGGCTAAGGGGTAAACCTTGTGAGTGACTTCATGACTGAGCTAAAAGATGTCCGGGGGCCATACTCTCAGGGTTTCTCCAGTCTCTATAGGGCTAGTAAGTCTGGTCTTTTTTTTTTTTTTTGAGTTAGAATTTTGTTCTACATGTTTCTCCAGCTCTGTCCGGGACTGTCTATTGTGATCCCTGTCAGAGCAGTTGGTGGTGGTAGCCAGGCACCACCTAGCTGTACTGGACTCAGTCTGGTGGAGGTCATGGTAGATATGGTCCATTAGTCCTTTAGACTAATCTTTCCATTAGTCCCTGAGGGGTAAGATCAGTGAAGTATCTTAGATGGCAGCTCGCAAGCTTTTAAGAGCCCAGACGCTACTCACCAAAGTAGAACGTAGAACATTTTCTTTATAAACAATGTTATGCCAATTGAGCTAGATGTTCCCGAGACCGTGATCCCCACAGCCCTCAGCCCAGCAATTCGGCCCCTTAGGGAGTTTGGATGTGTCTATGGTACTTCCATGACCCTGCCTTGTACAAAGTGAACACACTACATTTTAAGTGAAACAATGTGTCAATAAAGTCTTGTAAACATTGTAATTAAAAGAACATCAGGAATGTGTGTGGACATATTTGATAAAGAGAGTGGAGTGTCAACAAAGGGAATGCGCCTTTCTGATGTTGCCGGTGCTGAGAGGCCAGGAGTTACAGTGTCACTTCGTGCAAAGCAACCATTAACAACCATATTGACTATTGGAATTTTAAGCCATGTTTCCCACCACCTGTCTGACAGTCTGTAGTACTGTGGAGGCTTGTGCGTTGCTGTGACACTG
Source organism: Elephas maximus indicus (assembly GCF_024166365.1). Classification (NCBI taxonomy): domain Eukaryota; kingdom Metazoa; phylum Chordata; class Mammalia; order Proboscidea; family Elephantidae; genus Elephas; species Elephas maximus. The sequence continues at coordinate 39,882,302 of NC_064832.1, forward strand.
GAAGCTATGCCACTGGTATTTTAAATACCACCAGGGTCACCTATGACGGACAGATTTCAGTGCAGCTTCAGACTAAGATAAACCAGGAAGAAAGTCCTGGTGATTTATTTCCAAAAATTAGCCAATGAAAACTATGGATCACCACAGAATATTGTCCTGGACAGTGCTGGGAGATGAGCCCTCTAGGTTAGAAAGCACTCAAAATACACACTGGCCCCAGCAATGGACTGAACCATACCAAGGATTGTGAGGATGGCACAGGAAAGGCTGGGCAACATTTCCTTCTATTGTACATGGGATCACCATGGATCTGAGCCAACTTGACAGGAACTAACAACAACAATGACAAGCATGTTTTAAGCATTTTACATCCTAACATGATAGTTTATTACTTATATGTGTGTTTTTACTATATTTAATTACATTTAGGAAACTGACTGACAGGTATGTCTATTATACTTTTTTCCATTTAAAACGATGGTAACTCTTTCCTGGTTAGTATTTTCACAAAGACAGGAACAGACAACTGACCTTAAGTGGGAAATAGCTGAGAGACTCAGCACCGTTTCCCCTCACCCCCAGAGGATGGGGGCTGGTACATTAGCCTCAAAAGGATGTCCTAGTAGTCACCTTCTCTCCCTCTGGAGTTCTTGTGACCTCGTGACTTGTAAGGGGCTACTCATTCCTTTGGTCACCGAATACCTGTACCCACTTCTATGCTTGCGCCTCCCACCCCAACTTGTGAGGCAGAACCTACCTCTCACTCTGGAAACAAAAAGTGCCTGGCACTGGCTTCTCCAACCCCTTGGCAAGTGGGCAAGGTAAGTGACCTGGACCCTGTCACCTACAAGAAGAAGCAGGGTGCATGCACAGTCTAGTCTGCCAATGGGCAGCAGTGATAGTGGTGGCATGCAGGACTCTGTCTCCAGCCCAGCCTCCAATGCCCCGTGTTGGGGGTATCACCAGTAGGCCTGCAGCAGAGCAAATGTGTCTTCACCAGGTGGGTCTATGGCACGAGCTGAGGTGCTCTACCTGGCTATGGGTGCTCAGGGCTCCCAGATCTACCATGAGCTGCCCAATGTTCTGTTGATTAATCTCTCTTTGCTTAATCCCTCTTCTTTCTAAGTCTTGCCTTTAGCTAGGGAGATGTGAACTGTAAAGAGTTAAACGGCAACACAAGGCCACATGTGAGTTAGTGTCAGAGCCCTCAGGAAACGTGAGCAGCAACGTTCGCTGTAGCACTGTGTGTAATAGCAAAAAATTGGAGGCAACATAAACATCTATCAGCCAGAAAGTGGATATATGTTCAGATTAAGCAAACCAAAAAAAAAAAAACTTGTTGCCATCGAGTCAATTCTGACTCATAGCGACCCTATAGGAGGGAGTATAGCTGCCCCATAGGGTTTCCAAGGAGCGCCTAGTAGATTTGAACTGCCAACCTTTTGGTTAGCAGCCTGAGCTCTTAACCACTATGCCACCAGTGTTTCCAGTTTAAGCAAAGATATACATATATATTCAGTTTAATATATAATTAGTTGCTTGCAACTGTGGACACTGACTGACAAGAAGATCTTGTATTTTCTTGGCTAAACAGGGGATTCCTTTATGCCATTTTACCTCCAGTTCTGCCTCATCTGGGGAGATTAACTATCCAGTGTCGTTGGCCAATGGCCACCATGGACAGAAGCCTCTTCCAGTGGTCACAGTCTGAGGATATCCCTCAAGAATGACACTGCCTGGTCGCCATTTCCCCTTTTCAGGTCCCAAGAAATTGGCCACCTTTCTAGCTATCATGACCAACATGTTCTCACGTGTGTGTGTGCCTGCTTTCCACTTTACCTGGATTCTGCAAAAAGCCAGCCATAGTTTCCTAGTGCTGCTGTAACAGAAATACCACACATAGATGGCTTTAAAGAAGAGAAAGTATTTTCCTACAGTTCACAAGGCTAGAAGCCCAAATTCAGGGCACTGGCTCACTCTCTCTCTGTTGGCTCTGGGCGAAGATCCTTGTCTCTTTCACCTTCTATAGCCCCAGCATTCCTTGGTTTTTTTGGCAATCTTCATGTGGCATCTACCTTCCCCCTTTTATGTTTGTTACTGTTTCTACTCTGCTGTTTTTATAACTCAGAAGTGATTAGATTTAGAACACACCCTACATTGACATTGCCTCATTAACATAGCAAAGAAAACCCTATTCCCAAACAGGATTACATCTACAGGTATCTTGTTGCCGCCAAATCAGTTCTGACACATAACAATCCTATAGGACAGAGTAGAACTGCCCCATTGACTCAATGGCAATGGGTTTACTCTTTACAGAGCAGACTGCTTCATCTTTCTCCCATGGATCGACTGGTAAGTTCGAACCACCAACTTTTCACTTAGCAGCCAAGCACTTTAACCACTGTGCCACCATAGGGGTTAGGATTCCAATACATATTTTGGGGGAACATAATTCAATCCATAACACTCACTTTCTCCAGGGACACCTTGGAGCCTGAAGTTTTCTAGCTACTTTGAGGCTGAGGAGATAATGGAGATAAAGGAAAAGAAGTGGTACAATGTTGAAAATCTTCCCAAAGGATCAAGTCGTTTTGTCTCTTATCTCATTAACTCTGGTTTGCTGTTCTCTGCCATCACCCTGGGCTGGCACAGGACAATTCAGATCCCACTCCCCAGTAGTCTCCTCAGCCACCCTTGGCACAGAAACCCAAAGTGACAAAAAGGACAGGCCCACATTGAATCCCTAACCATGACACTGACAAATGCCAAAACCATGTGTTAGAGCCACCCCCTCACCGACATTGTGGGTCTTTTCCTTCATGTATATCTGTGGCTGAAAAGACTGACGCCTTCCCAGAAGCCTCCCCACACTAATTACATGTGTGGTCTGCTGAGAGAGACTGCCTTGGGGGCTAGGAGGCAGCGAGTGCCAGACAGCAAGAGACTCTGTACTTACCTTGCTCCCATGAGTTAAGATTTTCAGACCAGCATTCTCATCTTTTCCAAAGAGCTGTTTTGTCACATGCCTGACCCTGTTGATGAACCACAACTTCCTCTGAGATGAGGAAGAGCATAGATTTTGTAATCTGGCTGGGAAAATTTGTGTCTAGCAAGGGCACGAGTAGTTCACATGAGACCAGAACCATGCCAATGAAATGTTGCCAAGTAGAAACCCCAGGTTCTACTTGGCACAGCTCATCTCAGCCAATAAGCAAGAGACTGAGGTAGGAGAGTAGAAAGGTACCTTTATTTCATTGCGCAAGGAAAAGAGGAGTCAGGGCTGTTGCCACCAAGACTGCTCAGCGAGGGCCAAGAGGAAGGTTACTTTCAAGGCGGTCACAAGTAGGAAGTTCATACAAGTTACATCAGCAACATTCTTAATCATACTACACAGGTGCAATGGGGTTTGCATATATCTTCATGCACCGCATGTTCAGAAATTGGTGGTTAAACTCCACCCAGAGGCAGGGAAGTTACTACGTATGAAGTATTTAATGAGCTAAAAGGTTACCCTGAATGTCAGCATGGCACCTGAGCTAGTTTCTGCCAATTTCCTCTAGTTTTGGGCAGCAGTTAAGGAGAGGGGAAGCAGGATTTTAATATAAAGTTACCAGGCATGCTAAACAAGCTGCTTTAGGGAGTGGAATTTTCCACAGCCTGGGGACCTCTGTCTTATCAGGGCTACTGATGCCACTTCTAGGGAGCCATCCATATCAACTGTTGATGTCATCACCCACTGGGTCATCAGCTCTACTGGATGTTGTTGCTTTGTTAATTGCCATCAAGTTGGCTCCAGCTCATGGCGACCTTATATATAACAAAAAAAAACACTGCCTGGTCCTGTGCCATCTTTTTGATAGTTGGCATGTTTGAGTCTATTGTTGTGGCTATCGTGTCAATTCATCTCATTGAGGGCTTCCCTTGTTTCTGCTGACCCTCTACCAAACATGATGTGTTTTTCTAGCAACTGGTCTTTCCTGATGACATATCCAAACCAAGTGAGTCAATAAGGGTTCCCTTTTGTTCCCTTCAGTTCTTCTCTTTCAACCTTCAAATAAAGCATTCCTTAGGGAAAAAAAAAAAAATTTTTTTTTTTTTTAGAAGTACATAATTCTCTTGGGACTAACAAAGAAGAAGAGTAAGGAGTTGTGATCACTGGAATCTAGACCAACAAAAGGATGTCTTGGGTTGCCCTTTAAGAACTGACTTCTCCAAACAAGATTTTTGTGGTTGTGTTCACCATCTCCTGGGTCATGGATCTGCTTGTCTTGGTGAGGCTGGTCTATTCCAAAGCTGTGACCTCTTCCCACCCGTGGGGCTGCTCTAAGGAGGCTGAACAGAGGGAGTTGGAGCAAGATGGAGTCACCCACGAGGCCTGATTTTCTCATTCCTCAGAAGCCAGAACACCACCACCCAATCCAGGCTGCGGGAAACTATCGCTCAAGGCTAACTTAGCCATCTTCCCACCACGTCCTTTCCCGAGGTTGGGGGTGAGGGTGAATGGCCCTAAAATGCTCTAGCCTCACTGATTCTGACTCCAGAAAAATGATTTTCCATGTCCCTTTCCCAACCACAAGCCATGGCATTCGAGAGCTGGAAGGCATTAAAGGCTGGTCTCAGCCCCTCATTTTACAGACTGACCCTACCCCAGACCTGACTCAAAGGTCAAGCAAAGACTCATTCTGGAATGTGGTATGAAGAACACATTTGGGATTCATATATGGGGCTCCTTGGCCCAGCCTGAAACCCATCAAGTGGCATAAAGGAGAAAAATAACTGGAAATCTCCCCAAAGCTGACCCTGCAATTCTTCTGAATTCTCCCAGCATGAATCTAGCCAAGTGGCAAGAATGGATGGGAAACAGACCCGTAAGTCTATTGGTCTTGGAGTCCTGCTCTGAGGCTCACATCCCTGAGAGACACCTAAGCACCCCAATCTCCTCGGAGTTGCTCAAGCCCTGACATCCATCAAGTGGGGTTCTCAAAAGTAGTCAGTTTCTAAGGAAAATCTGAACCTCGTCTGAACCATCTGGTGGGTCTCTGACAACATCTTTTTCAGCTTCCCTGCTATTGAGAAAACACAAAGTCTCTGTTTCTCTCCACTTTAGAAATAGCTAAAGCTCATTCTTTACCCCTAATTCCTACCTCTCTTTGACCTCCAGGCTTGCCTCTTCTACAAGGAGCAGACACTAGGCCAAACTAGGGCCCCCATAGTTGGTTTGTGGGAAATGCCAGGTGAGCTGGGTCAGGTTGTATCCTGGGGGAGGATAGCACAGGAGCCACCACCCTCCATGGAGCCAGGAGGGAACATGCACAGATCATCTATGGTAAGGGAGGTTGTGGTAGGCAGAATAATAGCCCCCCAAAGATGCCCCTAGCCTAACCTCTAGAACCTATGAATATGTTAGCTTACACGGTAAAAAGAACTTTGCAAAAGTGATTAAATTAAGTATCTTAAAATTGAGAGATTATCCTGGACTATCCGGGTGGGCCCAATGTAATCACAAGCATCCGTATAAAAGGAGGCAGGAGGGTCAGACTCAATAGTAGGAGATGTAGCAACAGAAGCAAGAGGTTGGTGAGATGTGAGGAAGGAGCCACTAGCAAAGGAATGCAGGCAGCCTCTAGAGGCTGAAAAAGACAAGGAAACAAATTCTCCCCAAGAGCCCCAGAAGGGAATGCAGCCCTGTCGATACCTTGACTTTAGACTCTGAACTCCGGAACTGTAAGAGAATAAATGTGTGTGTGTGTGTTTAAGCCATTAAGTTTGTGATCATTTGTTACAGAAGCAATAGGAAACTAAAACAGAGTTCTAGTGCAAGGATTCACAGGGCCAGGAGGGAAAACTGAGAGCAGCCCCATCGGGTGCAGTCCTTCCAGGTCACAGGTCTTCTGGCCCTGGTGATTCCATTAGGACAGCAAGTAACAAAAAAAACCAATTCAACTGCTTACACACAGAATAAATCCAAAGGCATGGTAGCTCCAAGTTTGGTTGGTTTGGTGGCTCAGTGATGTCACCAAGGACCCTGGTTCCTTTCTGCCAGTCTAACTGCTTGCTCAGTTGCAAGATGGCTGCCCAAGTTCTAGGTGACACATCAAGAAGCCATCTCACCTTTGAGTCTCAGGAGTGAGGAAAGGTTTCCCAGGACCCCCTTGCCCCAGAACTTCCTCTCTCTATCTCATTGGCCAGAATTGTACCACATGCCCATGCTTAAACCAATCCTGGCAGGCAGTATGGCAGCATCATGACTGGCTTACACCAAGTAAGACCTACCCTCAGAGGCCAGCCTCCTGAAGCATTTGGTTGGTGAACAGAGGATAGCACCAGAACAAAATCAGAGCTATGTTAGTGCCTTATTTATTCAGTGCTTCTGTAATTTGTGGCTTTAACCAACAGAAATTCATTTTCTCACAGTTTAGGAGGCTAAAAGTCTGAATTCAGGGTGCCAGCTCTAAGGGAAATCTTTCTGTCTCTGCTGGCTCTGGGGAAAAGTCCTTATCTCTTTTCAGCTTCTGTTTTTTGGTTCCTTGGAGATCTCGTGTGGAGTGGCATCTATCTTCCCCCATCTCTGCTTGCTTGTTTCATTGCTTGCTCAAGCTGCTCTTTTTATATCTCAAAAGAGGCTGACTTAAGACACACCCTGCACTAATACTGCCTCATTAACATAACAAAGAAAACCCATCCCCAAATGGAAATATAACCACAGGTATGAAAAAAACCCAAAAAAACCTGTTGCTGTTGAGTCAATTCCGACTCATAGTGAGCACAGGTATGGGGTTAGGATTTACAATACATATTGTGGGGGTACACAATTCAGTCCATAACAGTTAGCAAGAAAGAAGAGGGTAATCCATGTTGGGTGAGCATCCAGTAGTGTCTGCTCCATTGGCATATCGATTGGGCTTCACAGAGACCAAAAAGTGTCTCACCCTATTGTTCCAGAAAGCTCTGGAGCTTACATGGTCTGCTTTCTCAATGTTCACCTCGATTTTATCCTTCACGTCAGGAAGGATATGATGGTTGACTTGTTTCAATCACCATGGAGCATACCATGGGAGTAGTGGTCCTGCCAAGATACCTTGGTACCTGAGCTCATTCTCACTGTTACCTGGACCTATAGTGATCGAATCAACTGGGTCTCACTAGCTTACTCCACAGACAGCCACAACAGGTAAGTTGAGGTTACTTTCCTCAAAAAGCAGCTCAACTTCAAGCTTCATGGATTTCTCTGTTGGCTAGTCCCCCTACCCTCCAGACGCATGTAGTCTGCTCTCTCAGCCTGCAGGGTCTGCAGCTGCCTTCACCTGCTCATGGGTAACCGAGTCCCGGGGTCCCTCTCCATCTGGTCACACTGTGGGCCCTTTCTCCTGCTGCCACTGCTCACCTCACAAAAGTCATCATGGCAGCTGTCCCCAGCAGAGAGGACTCTTTTACTCACCTCTCTGTCCTCCACCTTACACTCCCTGTCCTATCCATGAAGTGGCAGAGGGAGAAATGCAGAAAAAAGAAGGTGGAGATGAGAGAATAAAAAAGGAAAATGAACTAAATGTCATGTGGAATTCAGGATCAGATCCTGGAATAGAAAAGGGACAGAGTGGAAAAGCTGATGCAATTTGAATGAAGTCTGTAGATAATTCATAGTATTGTAGCAGTGTTAATTTCTTAGTTGTAAAGTATGTACCATGGTTATGTAAAATGTTATTAACTTTAGGGGACGTTTCTTGTTGTTGTTAGGTGTTGTCGAGTCGGTTCCAACTCATAGAAACCCTAATGTACAACAGAATGAAACACTGCCCGGTCCTGTGCCATCTGCACAATTGTTGTTATGCTTGAGCCCATAGGGGAAGCTGGGTGAAGAGTATATGGGAACTCTCTGTGCTATCTTTGCAACTTTCCTGTAAACTTAAAATTATTACAAAATGAAAAGCTTATTTAAAAAGGAAGGAAAATAAAGTAGCGTCAGGCCCTGCCAGGTTTCGACTCCTTGCTCCGGTCCGTCATTGCTCCCCTGGTTGGGGTCCCTTGAGAACACTCTGGCCCAGGCCCACCCTGAGACCAGTCCTAGGAAGAGAAAGAAGGAATTTAGAGAGATTTAAAACCCAACTGTTTCTTCAATATCTAGTTCCTGTGGATGATAATAAGTACTGGGGTGGGAGAGAATAACTACGAGACATCAGTGGGGTTAAACCGGTTTCCTAATGGCAAGACTTCACAAAACCACTCATAGGATCAATGTTTTGTAAGTCTCCAAGAAGGGGCTATATCATGAGGCATTTCCCAAAAATGATTTAACAAGGTATCTTTCTTACTCATGTCACCTTGCAGAACTAGTTCGCTCCACCCCCACAGGAAGCCAGGCCCTAGCTTGGTTCCCAGGTACTCTGGGTCAGGTTCATTTTGCTCCTCTTCCAATCCCACCTTGAGGCCCATAGGCGTGTTCTCCAGACCCAAGCCACACCCTGCATCTCAGTTTGAGAACAGGGTCTTCATCTTGCTGAATAGCAAGCAACCTGCCTAGAGCCCAGTGCCTCCATTACTATAATTAAAATCTTACAAAACCTGTTGCCTTGGAGTCGATTCCAACTCATGGTGACCCCATGTGTGTCAGAGTAGGACTATGCTCCATAGGGTTTTCAATAGCTGATTTTTCAGAAGTGGATCACCAGGCCTTTCTTCCAAGGCACCTCTGGGTGGACTCAAACCTCCAACCTTTCAGCTAGTGGCTGAGCACATTAACCGTTTGCACCACCCAGGGATTCCATTATTATTACAATTACCTCATTGAAATTATAAAACCAAATTATGTGAGGCAGGAAATAGTCTTCCTTTTTGATGAGGAAACTGAGGCACAGAGAGATTAAGCCGTAGATTGCCCAAGATCACACAGCTGAGGCTGTGCCCTTAACCACCCTACTCTACTCTCCTATCCATGCTCCTCCAATTCCCATCAGCCCTTTATCTGCTTCCGGACATGTTACCCTGCCTGGGTATTTGTGCACTTCACCTGGAGTCACTGTCCTGCCTTTACTTGCTCTGGCACAGTCAGGACTCCCTGCACCTTTGAAGTTTTACTGACTCCTGCTGCTCCCTGCCTCTGTCCCCCTCTTTCCACACCCCTGGCCAGTTTGTACCACTGGCCAGATTTGCTGGCCCCAGTAGAGGCTGCCCCACCCCAAGTGTCCCAGCTGCACCAGACTGGCCGCCCCTGTTGCAGTTAACCTGCTCCCCCTAAACCTTGGGTGACAACGAGAAGTAGGACAAAAGGGAAGACGAGGAAGAACAAGAGAGGAGGGGCAGACAGAAGGGCAGGTTTAGTGCCAGGGACCTGTGATAGACACAGGAGGGCAGGAAACAATGCCAAGAACCACATGGATTACAGCCCAGAGTCCCAGGGAGGCCAGCTCCATGTCCAGCCCACTGTCCTGGCCTCAGTGCACCGACCCCTCTGCTCTGGCCACTGGGGACTATCACAGCAGAGAATCTTTTACTACTCCTGTCCACTGAGCCTTCCTTATCACCTGCTCTCCTTCAAGTGGCCCAGATGTTAGCTACCAAAAACAATGAGTTATGTCAGAACTCCGTCTTACAGATTTTAAAGCCATGGGGTTTGTGGGTGGAGAGCCAGAGTGGCACTATATAATCCAATGGACCAATTGCTTAGCCAGTGGCCTGGTCTCTTCAAACTCTCGAAATGCTTGTGTTTACTTTGAAAAGGGAGGTCCCACGCAAAGGTCCTGACCTTTCTATGCTATTTACTTTGCATTGCATTAAAATTGTGACATTTTCTCTCTCCGTTTTGCAGCCCATCCCAGAACAGTAAACACCTCAGTAAAGATCAGCAGCTTTGGGAGAATCATCAGAGGGAATTTCGATATTCAGAAGTTATAATTACTTGTTTTTGAGGAATCTCTTTTCAAGTATAATTCAAGTATAAGTTGTAACACATTTAATGTTGAAATAAATGCTTAATGAATAAACAAATGAAAAGTCTGGCATAACTAGACAATTGGAAGAAGGATTTAAAAAAAAAACAAAACACTTTCTTATTTCTTAAATGTTAAACTCCAGGATTGCCACAAGTTTGGGGTGGCTGTTCAGGTTTCTGTGAATAAAAACTGCATGAATGAAATTACTTCCAATGTGGCTGATCTCACAGCATCCAGGGAGACAAGGTCAGAGTCCTCGGGATGAGTTTTTCTTGAATGGCAGTTGCTTAGGGCTTGTCTTAACAAAAGGAGGCATTCCTGCTGACCTCCAAAGTAGTTGCCGTCAAGTCTGACTCATGGTGGCCCTGTGTGTGTCAGAATAGAACTGTGCTCCATATGATTTTCACTGACTGATTTTTCAGAAGTAGATCATCAGGCCTTTCTTCCAAGGCACCTCTGGGTGGACTCAAACCTCCAACCTTCCAGTTAGCCAGTGAGCATGTTGCCACATTGTATTATTTAAAACATCCAGTTTTTGACAAAAATTATGAGACATACAAAGAGGAAAAAAAAACCACAACAATAAAAACTGTTCTTGAAGCAGGCAAATATATAGATACCAAAGTATATGAGTGGTTACCAGAGCTGGAGGGAGCGCTGAGTTTCCGTTTATGGTGAGGGAAAAATCACATTGGTGAAGGGCAGGGTTGCACCGTTGGTAAATGTAATTGCTGTCAGTAAGTTGTACCTTTATAAAAAGTTGAACTAGCAAATGTTGTGTGATAGAGCATAGAGGGTAGAGGGAGCATGTGGAGGTTTATTCTGTTTGTCTCATTTTCTCAATGAAATATGGAGCAAGGTCATCAGAGAGAGTGAGAAGGGAGAAGAGGGATGGAGGGAAGAGGCAGAAGTGGGAAATGTAGTCTGGTTGCCAGGCAAACCAAAGGCCCACTGGAGGTTACTGGTAATGGGGGTTAAGACGAAAGCAGCCAGCATGGCTATGTGCACTTTTCCAGCCATTTTAGTGGCACAGAAGCAGGTATAAAGTAGATACAGACTTAAAAGAAATACAATTTGAAGTAAGATGCCATTTTTTTAATTGTGGTAAAAATATATATAGAACACATTTGTCAATTCAACATTTTTTACATGTACAATTAAGTGACATTGATTACATTAACTGTGTTGTACAACCATCGCCATATGCATTGCCAAAGTTTTCATTACCATTAACAGATACCCACTGCTGCTTCCTAAACAATGACGCCCCCTCTTCCCTTTCCTCCCATCCCCGGTGTCTTAGTTATCTACTGCTGCTATAACAGAACTATCATAAGTGAATGGCTTTAGCAAAGAGAAATTTATTCTCTCACAGTCTAGAAAGTCCGAATTCAGGGTGACAGCTCCAGGGAAAGCTTTCTCTCTCTGTCAGCTCTGGGGGGAAGATCCTTTTCATCAGTCTTCCCCTGGTCAAGGAGCTTCTCAGCACAGGGACCCTAGGTCCAAAGGACACACTCCTCTCCTGGTTCTTCATCCTTGGTGGTATGAGATCCCTCTATCTCTGCTCACTTCTCTCTTTAATACCTCAAAAGAGATTGACTCAAGACACAACCTAATCTTGTAGACTGAATCCTGTCTCATCAACAAAACTACCTCTAATCCTACCTCATTAACATCATATGACAAAATGGTAGACAATCACACAATACTGTTTATCATGGCCTAGCCAAGTTGACACACATTTTGGGGGGACACGATTCAATCCATAACACTCGCTAACCACTAATAAACTCTAGTCTCTATGTATCTCTCTTCTAGATAGTATTTGTTGTTTTGTTACTGACTTACTTCACCAGGCATAATGTTTTCAAGGCTCATTCATGCTATGGCATGCATCGGGACTTCATTTCTCTTTATGGCTGAGTAATATTCCATGGTATGAATGTACCGCATTTTGTTTATTCATTCGTCTATTGCTGGACATTCAGGTTATTTCTACCTTTTGGCTATTGTGAATAGTGCTGCAATGAACATTGGTATACAGAAGATAGAATTTTTTTTAAATTCCCTTTAACAGCAAAGATTTTTAAAGTAGACTAAAAGTATACCAGGAGCTACAAAACAGAAACTCTCACACTCAGCTGGTAAGAGTGTAAATTCGAACAATTACTATAGAAATTATACCCTGGGTCTTAAAAATAACCATTTTTCATCTCCAGGAAAATAACAGGTGAAAACGTGCACAAAAATATAATTAAAAATATATTATTTAAGAAGTATTTACATTTGTGAAAACTTGGAAATAACTAAGTTATTAACATTATGGGATTGGTAACACAAATAGTGGGATAACCACTGAATGAAATGGTAGCACTCATGGAAACTGATGTTTGCAGAGTTTTTAACAACATGAAAAATTCTTCAGATATAACGCTAAGCATAAAAACGTATAAAATACATTTTAAAAACCACACAGATAAAATTCAAAATGTTAGTTGTAGTTATCATTGGGTAGTAGGATTATAGATTATTTTCATTTTCTCCTTTATTATTTTCTATATTTTCCAAAATGCGTATGTACTTCTTTCATAGTCAGAACAAAAATGGTATGTTTAAAAACATGTTCCTTCCTAAAAACAGGGGTGGATATAATGGCATCAGAATTCTTTCCAGTCCTGTGGTTCACATGGAGCCTCCACTGTCTTGCATTTCAAATTGTGCAAATTCCAAACACATTCAAAAATTCCCTCTGAAGCAAAGTCTCAGTTTAACCTGGAGATAAATAGTAATTCATTTAACAACAACCTATTTATTAGAGTGCTCCTTAGAAACAAGGATGGTGAGACTTGGTCTCATGTACTTTGGACATGTTATCAGCAGGGATCACTCCCCGGAGAAGGACATCCTGTTTGGTAAAGAAGAGGGTCAACAAAAAAGAGGAAGACCCTCAACGAGATGGACTGACACGGTGGCTGAAACAATGGGCTCAAACATAACAATGATTGTGAGAACGGCACAGGACTGGGCAGTGTTTCATTCTGTTGTACATAGGGTCACTGTGAGTCAGAACCAACTCAACAGCACCTAATAACAACAACATTTATTCAAGGTGTAATAACAGATTCTTATTCATAAATCATTAACTCCTTCTTCCCTCCTAGACTTGCCTGAGGCTCCCCAGGATTTGGACATGGCCTTCTGGACTTGGAAGTACCAACACCCCAGCAAAGATCCTAACCAAACTTTAGGAAATTCTTTTTCTTATAAATGCAGCAAAGGAAACATTGGAGTGCATCAAAAGGAATTTTGCTAATGTATCAGTCAGCTATTGTTGCATAACAAAAATCCTCAGAATCCTAACGGCACAAAATAATAAGCACGTATTTCACTTAAGCATCTGTGTATTGGCTGGAGGCAATCTAATCCAAACCGAGCTTGGCTGGGCAGCTCTAAACTACAAGTTGTGACCAGATCTGCCCAATGAGTATATCCTTCTTAGACAAGTGGGCTGCTCAGGCACGTTCTCACGATGATGGCAAAGTATTAAAAAGTAAACCCGACCATCCAAGCACGTATCAAGTCCCTGCTTGCATGTCTGTTAGCACTTTGGCCAAACAGGTCCTACGGCAAGCCCAAACCCAAGGAACAAGTAAGTGAACTCCGTCTAGTGAGAGGAACTGCAAAGTCACATGGAAAGGGTATGAATACAGGGAGGGATGGAATACCGAGGAACTGGGGCCAATAGTCAATCTACCACAATCAGTAATACGGGTAAAATACAGAAAATGGAAATATGGGAGGTGGAAATTAATTCACAAAAAGCAAGCTGTTCAATCAAAGTCTAGCCATGAATGGCCCCTGTTACTCTGTTTAAACCCTATCCTCAAAACCCCAATACTCAGTCCTTGGGCGCTTCTCCTACTCCTCTTCTCCAGGGGAGAGGCTAGAGCCAGAGACCAAGCCCAGAGAGATAAGAAATGGCCAGCAGAGTAGAGGGCATCATCCTTGGGAAGATATAGAACCCTGAGCTTTTCTCTATCCTGAGAATACCAGAGACTGAAGCCGTCTAGTCTCTAAGCCAGTCTAGAAAGGGTCCCAAGGCCACGAATCTGTCCTGCACCCCCAAACCCTGTTGTAGTGGTGAAAAAACAGGTCCAGAGGTTCATTTTTCACCCATTCCTGGAGGCCGACACCTGAGCTACACGCTGCTAGGTTCCTTCTGAATGGGAGATTTGGGAATTCTGCCATCACTAAGAAGACCGCCTTTTGTCTGAAACACAAAAGAAGAGGCTTCACTGATGGCATTAGAATAGGCTGAATGGAGCTGGAATTTGTTTTTGTTTTGTTTTATTTTTTCCCAGGCTGACTTTGAAAACAGACCTGAAGTCAGCAAGGGCCCTGAACCAGCCCAGCCACCTGGGCTGGGGCCTGGAATAGCACCATAGTAATGATTTGCATTCCAGCATTATACTTGTGTCACTCAGAAAGTCAGGATTCCCGTTCTTTGCTGTGAAACATGTAGTTAAGAGCATGACCTTTGGAGTCAGGCAGACCTGAGTTAGAACCCTGTCTCCCAGCTCTTACTATGTGACCTTAGGCAAGTTACTTAACCCCTTAATCTCCTTATGAGATAAAATTTGAAAGTGCTTAGTACAGTGTTCAATATATTGTAGCTATGATCATTTGTGATTCAGTGGTAGAATTCTCACCTTCCATGATGGAGACCCAAGTTTGATGCCCAGCCAGTCACCTCGTGCACAGCCCCCCTGTTCTCCCCTTGAAGCTCATCTCTATACATTGCACCTCCAAGGTCTGTCCACCCCAAGTCAGTCTTGTCTACCAGCTCATGGAGTAACTTCCCCTGGGAGGCATGGGGAAAACACAGTGAGCACTGCAGAACTGGAGGGTAGGAAAGGAAGAGCTGGGCATCAGAAGAGGACCGAGCAAAGGCGTGCCAGGTAAAATCCCAAGACTAAACCAAAAACCAAACCCATTGCCATCGAGTCGATTCTGACTCATAGCGATCCCATGTGACAGAGTGGAACTGCCCCATAGTGTTTACTAGGCTGTAACCTTTACAGGAGCAGATCACCAGACCTTTTTCCCACAGAGCTGCTGGGTGGGCTCAAACTGGTGACCTTTTGGTTAGCAGTTGAACGCTTTAACCACTGTGCCAACCCAAGACTAAAACCTGTTGCCATCAAGTCAATTCCAACTCCAACAACCCTATAGGACAGTAGAACTGCCTCATAGGGTTTCCAAGGAGCGGCTGGTCAATTCAAACTGCAGACCTTTTTGGTTAGCAGCCAAACTCTTAACCACTGCACCATCAGGGCTCCATCCCAGGGCTAGAGAACAGGAAAATATAATCCACAGTTACCTTTGGGGGAATATTGACTGGAAGGGCCCCAACGGAACCTTCTGGGGGGCTGATAATGATCTATATCTTTATTTAGGAGGTGGTTATACAGGTGTGTGTGTGTATCTTTGAGAGTTGTGTATTTTACTTTCAAAAAAAAAAAAAAATACTTAGGCCCACCAGAATAACTGAATTTATTCACTAATTTTTTTTCTACACCACCAAATACCTAAACAAAACCCACCGCCATCGAGTCATTTCAACTCATAGCCACCCTTTAGGACATGGTAGAACTGCCCCATAGGTTTTCCATGGCTATAAATCTTTACAGAAGCAGACTGCCACATCTTTCTCCCATTTCATACCACAAACAACACAAAAATCTACCTTGTATTTGCAAGTATTTTCATCTGTGCTATCTCATTAATTCTCTTAACAAGCCTTACCAGTTATTACAGAGTCAGCTCCAACTCATGGCAGCCCCATGTGTTTCAGAGTAGAACTGTGGCTGATTTTTTGGAAGTAGATTGCCAGTCCTTTCTTCCAAAGCACCTCTGGGTGGACTTCGGCCTCCAACCTTTCAGTTAGCAGCCAAATGCATTAACCCTTTGCACAAATCAAAAACATTTTCTGACAGAAACTGAAGCCCAGATGGATTAAATAATTTGCCCCAAATCACCCAATTAGAATGTAGCAGAGGTAGGATTTTAATCCAGCTCTCTTAACTCTAGTCCAGCTATATTCTCATTATACCAACCAAATTAGTAATAAAAGCGTAGCTGTAAATGTTCATTGTGAAGAATGTAACTAATGTCACTGAACAGTTTGTGCAGAAATTGTTGGATGGGAACCTAAACTTCTGAGTAAACCTTCACCAAAAATAAAATATTATTTTAAAAAAAAGAAAGATGTAGCTGTCCATTTAATATTCTAACTGCAGGACTCTGAGATAAGCACTTGGGCCAAGAGGGTCTAAGAAGCACCTGTTAGCTGCTTCTAACATGAATTTCTCTCAACTCAATTCAGCCAAGCCTTTATCCACCATGTACCAGGCACAAACCAGCCCCTGAGAACTGGGAAACAAGGCACCATCCATACCTTCAAACAAGTCATGGTATAGTGGAGGTGATGGGTGCAAACCTGGTCATGAGAAGCACAGCATGAAACAGATGCTACCCTAGAGATACGAAGAGCAATGTGGCAAAAGCAAACGAGGCAGCCACAGCTCCCAGGTAGCATTTACCTCATCCCCCAAATACTTGGTGGTCTTGAGGACTAAGGCCGGTGGCTGCCAGGTTAGCTGTCCACATTGTTTGACTCCTGAAGAAGCTGGTTCTATGCCTTTCCCCAGGCAATTTCTTTTCTTCTTGTCCACATAAGCCCTGAATCTAGCCTGAGAAGCCAAGGAGAGCCCTTGGGCTTTATCCTTTTTTTTTTTTGGACGTCATGTGTTAACCTCAGCAATGTTGATCCTGGTCCCTCTGAGTTTGTCAGGCAGTGAGCGACTAGATATTGAGAGAAAACACTGGATTTTACTGAGAGAAGGTAAATAAAGTCCCTGAGAATTCTGCCAAGGAGGTCAATCTATGAACCTTAAGTGAACCTAGGTTGACTAACCCAGATCTTTCCTTGGGGGGCAGCTGGTACTATATGAAGAGCATGAGGTTAACGCAAATGAACATGGGTGTCGTTGGTCCTGCTCCATCCCCCTCCCTTGGTATGGCCAAAGCCTTAATTTCCTCATCTGTAAACGGGGGGTGCTAAAGCCCGCCTCTTAAGTATTCTGAGAATTCAATGAGAGCCTTCTGGAAAGTGCCTGGCATGTGAGACTGTTATCAATTGGTGTTGAATTCCTGCCATAAGGAGATCCTTCAAAGCATCTCTTTAAAATTTCTGGAGTGGACTCACTTGGTACCACAGTCACATAAACATCCCTCTTTACCCGGCCCTCTTTGAAGATGACTTCATGCTCCTTCAATGCTAGACTTGTCTATTTAAATCCCAGAACAGGATGTCTTTGCCTTCGGAAACCCTGGTGTGACCTATGAGGCTATCGTTCCACCCTGGAAAGGAGCATTTCGCGTGACAGTCACCTCATTCCGCTGCACAGATGAAATGTAGCTGAAATGATGACTTTAGGTAGGCCCAGCCCATGTTCTCATTTTTAGCCTGCCCTGCTGACTCTGTGTACAGAGGCGCCAGCTCCTGCCGTTCAACTGTCTAAGTGGAGTTCAGTTCATTAAAGTAGAACAGCGCAAGTGGAGCAGCACAATGACGTACAGGCCTGGAAGAAACAGCCAAGGGGCAGGAAGAGCCTTATTGTTCTTTAGTGATTCATGGCGACCCCGTGTGTACAGTAGAACTGCTCCATAGGGTTTTTAAGGCTGTGAACTTCCCGTAAGAAACCGCCAGGCCTGTCTCCTGAGGCACCTCTGTGTGGGTTCAAACCGCCAAACTTTCAGCTAGTAATCAAGCACTTAGCAGTTTTCAACATCCAAGGACAATTTTATGAGGTCACTAATCCACCCCCTGGAGCCCTGGTGGAGCAGTGGTTACGAACTCGGCTGCCAACCAAGAGGTCAGCAGTTCAAATCCAGCAGCTGCTCCTTTGAAACCCTACGAGGCAGTTCTATTCTGTTGTATAGGGTCACTATGAGTCAGAATTGACTCGACAGCAATGGGTTAATCCACCGCCTGCCTTCAGAAAGGGTCTCCCCTACATCCTTTCAGGCAAGTACTAATCTCTCCTTTAAAAATGAAAATGCTTCAGGAGAAAGCAAACCTCAACCTTCCCACAAACTCAGCCCCAGATAACAGTGTGTCCAACTTAGATTTCTCCAGCTGAAACTTAACTGTCTTGCTCCGACTGTGGTGATGTGGAAAACAGACCACCTTGAGCCATTCAGTCTTTTTTTCTCCAGACTAAGCAATTGTGAAGCCACCTGAAACGAAGGTTTTGTTTCCTGACCCCTGGCACCTCTCCTCAGATCATCTTAGTTACCTAGTGCTGCTATAACAGAAATACCACAGGTGGATGGCTTTAACAAAGAGCGATTTATTCTCTCACAGTTTAGGAGGCTAGGAGTCTGAATTCAGGCCATTGGCTCTAGTGGAAGGCTTTCTCTGTCAGCTCTGAGGGAAGGTCCTTCTCTCTTTTCAGCTTCTGTTCCTTGGCTACCATGTGGCATGGCATCCATCTTCCCCCATCTCTGCTTTCTTGCTGCTTGCTTAATCTGCTGTTTTAAATCTCAGAAGAGATTTATTTCAGACGCATCCTACACTAATGCTTCCCCATTAACAAAGAAAACCCTATTTCTAAACGGGATTATAACTGAAGGCATAGTAGGATTTACAACTCGTATTTTGGGGGATGTAATTTAATCCAGAACATCTTTATGTTTCCTGTGTCTCTCTTATATTGTACAGTCAAGTAAAATACAGAAAACAAGAATCTAAACTCTGAGTATACGGGGGCAATCAGT
Source organism: Elephas maximus indicus (assembly GCF_024166365.1). Classification (NCBI taxonomy): domain Eukaryota; kingdom Metazoa; phylum Chordata; class Mammalia; order Proboscidea; family Elephantidae; genus Elephas; species Elephas maximus. Next base: position 39,901,072 of record NC_064832.1, read on the forward strand.
GGCAGTTGAGTGGTAAAATTCTTGCCTTCCATGTGGGAGATACGGGTTCAATTCTCACCAGTGCACCTCAGACACAGCTACTTCTTGTCTATCAGTGGAGGCTTGTGTGTTGCTGTGATGGTTAACAGGTTTCGGTGGAGCTCTCAGACTAAGATGGACTAGGAAGAAGGGCCTGGTGATCTAGTTCTGAAAATCAGCCAGTGAGAACCCTATGGATCACAATGGTCCTATGTGCAACCGATTGTGGGGATGGCGCAGGACCAGGCAGTGTTTCCTTCCATTGGGCATGGGGCTGCAGTGAGTCAGGACCAACTCAACAGCAGCTAACAACAACTAGCTCTGAGTAAAGAAATATAGGCCAGGAGTCTATCATCATAAGAAAAATAAGTGATTGTCTAGCATGGAGTCTTAAGTATCAAGAGAAAATGCTAATCTGGCTTTTCTGATCACGGTAACACATTTGGCTCTTCTTCCCAGGGAGAAAAATGTTTTTGCTTTTAAATACAGGACAACGCAGCAGGAGCAGCAGCCTGGAGCTCAGGATGGTGCTGGATTGAAAAGGCAAAATTCACACTCAGGAAAATGTACGGCTTCAGCATCTCAAGATCACAAATTATAAACACTTTTGCACAGTCTGGTTGGGCTTGAAAAAATGCCACTTAGCAGCCTGCCAAGGAGAAGCAATCCCTTCACTTGCTCCACTAAGATTTATAAAAGGGAAAAAAAACTGGGAGAAGGGGATCCAGATTTCATTTTCCCATGTGCCTTGGGACCCAGAGAGCCATGGCCCTAACCTGTTTCATAGCCCCTCTGGGGACTGACAGTAGGCTTCCTCAGACCAAGGTGACCTATCTCCCCAATGTTTTCCTTCCCCGTGTGCTGCCCTGCTCCCTTGCTCCCGGCCTTACGCAATCTCTCTTATCTGCAGCACAAGCAACTGATAAGCGAATGTCCTTCTAGACGGAGCTAATCTATCAGTCCTAGATCACTTGAGATTACGACAGTTAATTATACTTCAGATTTGTGGAGCTCGTGTTCCCTATGGTGCCTTCGTGTCTCTGATTTCACCTTCCTGAAACTCTTGTCTGACAGACACAAGTCACTTAATCCTCCCCCAGCCTCAGTTTTCTTGCTTCTAAAATGAAGCAACTTGACTGGATGAGCTTTGTGTGTGTCAACCCAGGGAAATGCAGCCAGTCAGAGGCAGAGTAGGGAAAAAGGACCAGAGGCCAGTATCTCTTGTGTTGGGAAGATGTGCCTCCACCCCACGTTCCAGAATGATCTTGAACTCCATTTTGCTCTTTGTTTCTTCTAGTCTGCTCACCTCCCAGAAACCTTACTGGGTAACTTGTCCTGTTTCTCGAATTCTTCACGAGCTGCCCAGCTTACTCTAGGAACTTACTCCCAGTTACTAGCAGGAGCAGACAGCCTGGTTAGCATAGGGCAGGCCCCTCACTCAGAGCCCTCCCCTCGCTGCCTTCCAAAATGGTGCCACAACGTTCTGCCGCTCCTTTCTCTACCCAGGGCTCTCAGAGCCTCCTTCCTGCAGCTCCTGGCCTCACACTCAAGACACCCTTGACAAGTGAGAGGTCATGCTCTGGTCCTGCCCCTCCCAGACCTATTTTTGGCTTTGTTGGGGCTTCCTTTGGCTCAGAATCTAAAACCAAGCCCTGAGTCTTCTGGTTCCAGAACAGCTTTGGCCCTGGGCCTAGGACAACAGGTCACGAGCACTCTGGGAGCTCGTGGGAATGGGCCTTTCCCATGTGATGCATGAAACCCCAGTTACAAACATAATCCTGTTTTGTAACATTGACAGCAAGGGCAAGCCTGCAGGAGGAAGGGTGTGTGCCGAGGGCCGCTCTAGTGCCTGGAGGTGACACTGGGCTGTCACTAGCAGGACAGCCTGGTGAGCAGCTCCACGCCAGATCCTCTGAGGCCTCTACCTTCTCCCATGTGTCTTCCAAATAGGGGTCCAGATTTTTGTCTCCTGTTCCTTCTAACTCACAACACACACACACATGCACACATTTAGGTGCACACCCGTGCACATGCCCATGCATGTACATACACACATGCACACATTGCACAGGCACACACCGTACACACGCACACTCGTGTGCATGCACACACACACACACACACAAACGGTGTTCTAACACAGTGTTTTGTCTACATTGAGGCTCAGAAAATTTTGCTAACTTTAGAATCCTAGGACAAGGTATTAAGACTGTGTTAGGAACAGGGTCAGCCTAGCCTCCAGACTCCTCAGGGGAGTGACTGGGGAGTCAGCCTCTTTCCCCCTTCTGCCAATCAGGGAGCCTGAAGTTCCACCATTAAAGATCCATTGCTTTTGGCCTCAAAGGTCTCTCAGTGTTCAGAGGCCTCCTCTCCCCAATATACTATCAGGATCGATGGCACTGGGTTGGGTTTGGGAGTGGCTGTTATGGGCCCCCAGTCCCACTCTTGACCCTGGATCAATTTTCCAGATGCTTTGAGAGGATGGAAGAAAGGCCCTGAGGAAGGGGAAGCAGAAAAGGCCTGCACAAGGAGCGTGAGCCAGCAAGGTGACATGGCAAATGAACACCGCACAGACACTCTGTCACTCCCAGCCTCATTCACTCAGTGGATGTTGACTGAGCACATGCTATGTGCCAGGCTCCATACTGGATGCTGGGGATACAGTGACAAGAAAACTAGAGTCCCTGCCCTTGTGGCCATATGGTCCTGTTGTAGGGGGTGGGAAGGCAGTAACCAAAATAAATCACACTAGTGAACATGTCACTGAAAACCAAGATGAATACATTTAATTGCAGGAAGGAACAGAGTTCTACAAGAACATAAAAAAAAAAAAGCCTTTGCCGTTGAGTCAATTCTGACTCATAGCGACCCTATAGGACAGAGTAGAACTGCCCCATAGGGTTTCCAAGGAGCGCCTGGCGGATTTGAACTGCCAACCTTTTGGTTAGCAGCTGTAGCTCTTAACGACTACACCACCAGGGTTTCAAAGAACCCAGCCTAGACTGGGCATCAGGGAAGGCTTTCTGAGAAAGTGGTGCCTGAGCTAATGCCAAAGGAGAAGTAGAAGTAGCTAGAAAAACAGAGCAGAGAAGGCATTCCAGGAAGAGGAAACTGTATGTGCAAAGGCCCTGTGGTAGGAAGGAGCCACTTAATACTGCCATTCAGGGAGTCATTTTCCTTAACCTTCAATCAACTTTGAACTTGTAGGAAAATGTTCCCTTCTAAAAATATGTTTCCCTTTCCTTTTCCCCTTCCACTTACCCCTGCCCTTACCTCAATACCAAGCGACACAAAGCAGGTGAGTTGTATGGGAGAAAGCCTTAAAAAAACAAAACTTGCAGACAAGCAGCTATGATAACCATTTCCTGCATGATGCCTCTGACCACAAACCTTCCCAGCCAAATAAATGAACACAGAAAAACATTTTGGAAAAGGGCGTGGAAGAAACACATACTGGAAAACCAAGAAAAACCCCACCCACTTTTCAGAGAAGATCTGCAAGTCTGAGGGAGGGACACAGCCCACCAAATGCTGGGGCTGGAGAGACCCCGAAGACATGTAATCCCACTGCCTCTTGTTACCTGGAGAAATCTGAGGCTCAGAGACGGCAAGGGACCAGTAAATGCCAGGGCTGGGCCTTGAAGCCTGTCTCTGAGCCCTTTGTTCATGTTCTCTCCTGCCTAGTCCTCTCTCGTCCCATCAGACAAAATCCGCCTGCTTTCATCTCTCAGACGAGGAAAAATGGGGTTGGAACTGCTCTCTGCAACCACTGTGGGTGAAGTTTAATTTTTCACTGGGCACAGGAGACTGGTGTTCTTGTGATAAAAGCAGGAGAATGAGGAGCGCCAGGCAGTTTACATACGATATATTTGACCTTCACAATGGCCCTGGGAGACAAGGAAGTACACTTCCCTTTACAAATGAGGAAACAGACCCTCTGAGAGGTTAAGGAACTTGTCCAACATCACCCAGCTACTAAGTGGCAGAGCTGGGATTTGAAAGCCCATCCTTTCTCTCTTTTCCCTCCAGCCTTTACTCAGAGGGAAATTTCTAAGGAGAGGCCTTTCCTGAGTCCCCAGCCTCCGCTGATTGCCAATAGGTATCATTACCTATTGCACCTCAGCTGAGACATGCCTTCACACACCTGGGGACAAACATAGGTTGTTGTACTCTGCCCACCTGTCAGAGTTTCCCTGGAAAGAGGTGTCTATTGGCTCCTCTGCCCCACCCTGAAGGCTAGTAGCATATAAATATTTGGGCTGGCACTGACTTTTGGGTGTGTGAGGTGTTTTTTGTTTTGTTTAGCTTCAGCTGTTTCTACAAGAAGTTAGAACTGAGAATTCCCAAATTCAAAAACATACTATTCATAGCCTACCAGATTTGCATGCACAGTTTCCAATCTTGCTCCGTTCCAGAAAAGCCACTGGCTGACGCTCTTCAGGTAACACTCAAGCTTTTTGCAAAGGCCACGCTCTCGGCACTCAGGTCTTAGAGGAGGTGAAATGCAGTAGACCCCACTGGTGTGAGATGTCTTACAATGGCATTTCCCAAAACGTGTTCCAAGAAACACTCATATGCTGTGGATTGCTGGTAGGTTTTCCACCAAAATTAAGGAAAGGAGAGGACCAGGTTTCTTGGCTCCAGTATTTCTCAAAGCCTTCAACTTGCTACAACAGAGATGGCTGGTTATCCTCCAATACCCATTTCCTTTGTCTTTCTTTAGTAATAAACCCACTCCTGATGAGTTGATTCCAACTCACAGCCACCCTATGGGACAGAGTAGAACTGTCCCACTGGGTTTCCAAGGTCGTAATCTTTACAGAAGCAGACTGCTACATCTTTCTCCTATGGAGTGGCTGGTGGATTCAAATTGCCAACCTTTTGATCTTTTGGTTAGAAACCAAGTACTTAACCACTGTGCCACCAGGGCTTCTTTCTTTAATAATACCCGTAACCCATTGCCATCAAGTCAATTCCGAGTCATAGCACCCCTACAGGACAGAGTAGAGCTGCCCCATAGGATTTCCAAGGAGCGGCTGGTATATTTGAACTGCCGACCTTTTCGGTTAGCAGCCATAGCTCTTAACCACTGCACCACCAGTGCTCCTTCTTTAAGAACGGAACTCTCAAATTTTACCTGATTACATATATGGCCACCTAAAGACTTTTTTCCCAGCTGGGAATGGCTATCTGACAAAGATCTGGACAAGCGGATATGAGCAGAAGTGATTGGTGTCTCTTCTAGACAAGCTATTGAAAGAAATAAGCCTCAAGCTAGAAATGAGCTAATAAAAGTTGCAAGATACAAGATCAATATAGAGAAATCAATTGTATTTCTATATATCACCGATGAATCAAAAAATGAAATTAAGAAAACCATTCCACTTAAAATAACATCAAGAAAAATAATTAGAAACAAATTTAACAAAGTAAGTGCAAGATTTGTACACTAAAAACTACAGAACATCATTGAAAGAAATTAAAGACAACCTAAATATAGGGAAAGACATCTGATGTTCATGGACTGGAAGGAAGACTTAATGTTGTTAAGTTGGCAATACTCCCTAAATTGATCTACAGATTGAGCGCAATGCCTATCAAAATCCCAGCTACCTTTGTTGCAGAAATTTGCAAGCTGTTGCTAAAATTCATATGGAAACGCAAGGGATGCAGAATAGTCAAAACAACCTTGAAAAAGAACAAAGTAGAAAGACTCACACTCCCTGCTCCCAAAATGTACTACAAAGCTATAGTAACCAAGACTGAGGCAGTGACACAAAGTAGACAGGTAGATCAATAGAATGAAATGGAGAGTCCAAAAATAAATCTCTATATTTGTGGGCAATTGATTTTTGACAAGGGTACCAAGACAATTCAATGGTGAAAAAATATAATTTTTTCAACAACTGGTACTGGTACACCTGCATATGTGTTCATGCAAAAAGAATGAAATTGGGCCCCTACCTCAGACCATATACAAAAATTAACTCCAAATTGATCAAAGACCTAAATCTAAGAGCTAAAATTATAAAACTCTAAAAAGAAAACATAGGCGTACATCTTGGTTGCTCCTGGTGCACCTGTAAATCCAGGTACCTTGGATCAGACAATGGTTTCTTAGTTATAACATCAAAAACACAAGCAACAAAATGGATAATTTGAACTTTATCAAATTTTAAACTTTTGTGCTCCAAAGACACTACAATAAATGAAACAACAAACCACAAATGGGTGAAAATATATTTGCAAATCATACCTCCGATAAGAATCTAGTATCCAGAATATATAAAGAACTATCACAACTCAAAATAAAAATATAAACAACCCAGTTAAAAATGTGCAAAGGATGTGAATAGACATTTCTCCAAAGAAGATATATGAATGGCCAATGAGCACATGAGAAGATGCTCAACGTCATTAGTCATTAGGGAAGTGAAAGTCAAAACCACAAAAAGCTATATCACTTCAAACCCACAGGGGTAGCTAAGATCAAAACGACAGACAATAACAGGTGTTGGTGAGGATGTGGACAGACTGGAACCCTCATATATTGGTGGTGGAAATGTAAAATTGCACAGCTTCTTTGGAAACAGTTTGGCAATTCTTCAAAAAGTTAAACAGAGGGTTACCATATAACCCAGCCATTCTACTCCTAATTTCCAAGAGAATTGAAAACATATATCCATACAAAAACTTGTACATGAATGTTCATGTCAGTATCAATCGTAATAGCCAAAAATGGGAGCAAGCTAAAAATCCATCAACTGATGAATGGATAAACAAAATGTGGTCTATGTATGCAATGGAATATTACCAGGCCATAAAAAGAATGAAGTACTGGTTCATGCTACAACATGAAGAACCTAAAAACTTATGGTAAGTGTACAAAGCCAGTCACAAAAGACTGCATGTTGTATGATTCCATTTATATAAAATGCCTGGAATAGGCAAATCCGTAGAGACAGGAAGTAAATTAGTGGTTATTGGAGACTGAGGGGAGGGAGGAATGGGGAATGACTGTAACAGTCACAGGGTTTTTATGGGGGTGGTTGAAAAGTTCCAGAATTAGTAGTAGTGATGGTTGTACAACTTTGTGAATATCCTAAAACCACTAAAAACATTTTAAAAGAGTGAATTGTATCGTAGGTGAATACACCTCAATAAAAAAGAAGAAAGAATATTTGGGTTTAACTAGAAACTTAGAAAAAAAAAAAAAAGATTAAAGAAAAGCCTATTTAGTTCCCCTAAACCCTAAAAACCAGATCAAATATAGCAGCTAGCTTTTGCAATACAAACAAAATTATCCTAAGTGTTTATTTTTTGCATTTATGTCCTTTAGGAATGTAAGGAATGTCATTTTGGGGTAATTTTTCTGGTTATGAATATAATACACGGTTATTTTAAAGAAGTTTTTCAAAATAGAAAAGCATAGATAGGAACATGATGAGCTTTCCTGTCTTCGGGCATCCTGTTGTTGTTATTAGTCGCCATGGAGTCTGTTCTGACACCTGGTGACCCCACATGTGCAGAGAAGAACTACGCCATAGGGCTTCCAAGGTTGAGCTTTCAGAAGCAGATCGCCAGGCTTGTCTTCCGAGGTGCCTCTGGGTAGATATGAACCAATAATCTTTCGGCTAGTCGCCAAGCACTTAACCTTCTGGGCTACCCAGGGACCGCTTCACAGCCCCCTATTCCCCAGAAAAGGCAGGTAGAGGCGCAGCATACTGGTTTCTCTGTGCGCAGCCTCCGCCCCTGGCTCCACTGACCGCATCAGCATCAGAGCCATCACCGTCAAACCTTCCCTTGCTCACAGACCTTATAAAAGCACCAGCGTTTTTAAGTCTTCCAGCTGCCCCAACTTTTCTTCATATTTTAAGTACAACTGGTATTTCCCTTAATTCAAGTGAAGAGTTCATGGCACCTGAAAAGGTATCAAGATATAAATAGGACAGAGAAAAGAAACCTAACTTTCATCAAAATCATAATTCTCAAACTCATATGTCCCATTAGCCATATCCCAGCATTTTCCTGGAGCACCAAATGAGCTTCAAAGTAACACTTTCTTAAATTTGTTGTTGTCTGCCATCAAGTCGGCCTTGAATCATGGCGACCCAACCCACAACTGGGTCCTGCACCATCCCCATGATCAGTTGTAGGTGGAACCATGTGATCCATAGGGTTTTTGTTGGCTGGTTTTCTAAAGTAGATTGCCAGGCCTTTCTTCCTAGTTCCTCTTAGTCTGGATGCTCCACTGAAACCTGTTCAGTATCATAGCAACACATGAGCCTCCACTGACAGGTGACAGCTGCATACGAGGCGCACTGGCTGGGAATTAAACCTGGGTCTCCCGCATGGAAAGCGAGAATTCTAGCACTAAACCACCCATGCTCCTTTGTTATCTAGTGCAATTAGGAAGCACCCGGAGTCCTTGCTAGAAGCCAAAAGGTATGTTACTTCCATTAAAATACTATTTGAATATAAATATGTGTATTGAAAGAGAAAGAAAAAAAACAAAGCTTACAAAAACATGGACTCTGGTTCAAACTTTATTTGTATACAAAAATATATTATAATGAGAAAAGTATATCACTGTTTTCCACTATATATAATTAATTACAAATATTTTCATAAAAGCACTTTAAATTACAGGAAAGCCATGTTTTAAGAGAAAATATGATATTAGCATGGGTCGTCTCTTCTAAAACATTGCAAGCAGGTAAACAGAGTCGGTTTCACTGTACAAATTGCGCAGAGATGAGCCTGAAGGCAGGTGGGTCTGAGACAGCTAGTGGTAGGAAGGTGAGCCTCCTCTCTGCCCTTCCTGGTGGCAGATTCTTGTAGCTGATTTGACCGGGTCCTCAGAGCTTTCTGAAGCATCTCCCTTCTGAGAAAAAGGACCCAAAACTTTTCCTCGGTTCACATACCTGTGAACAGGAGGTAAGTAAGATTATCCATTCACAAAAGATTACAAATCCTATGCTTAACCAGATCACACCATCTCAGACGTGCATCAAAGCACCATATTTAATGGCAGGCTTCCCACATAATGGATGTCTGATTAACTGGCATGACAGGGCAGCCATCCGCAATTTCCATGAAGTAGGCAAGCTCGTTACGTGGGCCTAGCACACACTGTGCATGCTACAATTAACAACGATGTCTGCCAAAACAAGCCTGAGTCTTCTGATGCAGGATGGTCCAGCATGTAAAAAATGGGCAATAAAATCTTCAGGAAAATAGAGATGGGCTTTCTACCTAATATCTGGATCCACCTGCAACAGTGTTAATGTATTTTTATTTATTCATATTTATTTTTACAGAGTTATTTTTAAATGACCAGCTATGGATCTAATTTTTTCAGATTTTGCCCAGCTATATAGCAGAGCAGAGCATAAAACACTTCCCAGAGAAAACCAACACTTTCACAGAAAATTAAGGGTTGGGACAAAATTCTCCAGGCCTACTCTGTGAATGAACAAGGTACCCCCACCCACCCAAACACACACATACAATGAGTACAAGTATGGAAACTTCCATCTTGGAAGTCTGAGTTGGTGCTTCTGGCTCTTTCAATCTTGTCCTTGTCCTGCAGAACAGGGTCTACTGATGGATTCTCAAGGTTCCTTCTTCTAAACTAGACTAGATTGCCCTATGGCAGTTATGATCTGATGTCTTCAGTTTCCAAGATAACATTTTTGGTCACACAACGTGGGGTACCTTTGCTGTAATTCCCAAATGGGAAACAAGGTATTCAGTACTAATCCAGGTCATTTAGTAACTGGTATAGGTCTTTTGGTTAAAGGGTCTCCCCTAGTCAAATCATTGCTTTGGGACCCATCCTTCTAGAACACACACACACAAAAAAACAAACCCATTGTTGTGGAGTCGATTCCAACTCCAGGCAACCCTATAGGATAGAACAGAACAGCCCCATAGGGTTTTCAAGGAGCAGCTGGTGTATTCCAACTGCTGACCTTTTGGCTGGCAGCTGAATGCTTAACCACAGCGTCACCAGGGCTCCTTCTAGAACACAATCCCTGGATATAACCTGGGAAAATCACCCTAGCTCATGCGATAGAATCCTCTGGTGCGTTAGCGTGATGCTTGTGTGGTCAGTCAGCTAATTTCTTCTCTGAAAAGCCTGGCAGGCCATCGTAATGGTAAGCTCCAGTCTTGCTCTCACTACAACTTTTCTCTTCGTTTCTCAAACAAAACTCCATTGTTTGCTGGGAGCCTGTTCTCACTGTTTGGAAAGGCACACGGACTACTTTAATGAAAACTTATCTCAGAATTTCTCTGAGCCACTAGGGTAGGTTTCTGAACCCAAAGAAGCCTTAAGATGGAACTTCCTGCCCCAGGCAAACCTGTAAATATTATAGCATTTTATCAGAGGTGTCAGTTAGTTTTCTGTTTAATTTTTTAACACCAGGCATGTACTCACTTGCTAATGTTCTGTCAAGATCAGCAATAAAGTCTTCTAATTCTTTTGTGTCTCCTAGTTTGGCTGTAAAACAAGAGAAGGAGTTCAGTTTCTCATATCAATGACAGCTATTGACTCCCGAGGCCGAGTGCCCCTCTGCGGACATGTACTGCGTTTTTCAGAATTGTGCAATGCCATTTTGCATCCCTCCCTCTTCGGAGACTCTACAAAGGGTGTCCTGCACCAACCCTAAGTGTCTGCTCCAAAATTTGTTATTGTTATTAGCTGCCGTCGAGTCAGCCCCCACGCACAACAGAACAAAATGCCGCCTGGTCCCATGCCATCCCCATGATCATTTGCAGATCTGACCATAGTAATCCATAGGGTTTTCACTAGCTGATTTTTTCATAGATCGCCAGGCCTTTCTTCCTAGCTGTCTTAGTCTGGAAGCTCTGCTGAAATCTGTTCAGCATCACAACAACATGTAAGTCTCCAGTGACAGATGGGTGGTGGCTGGGCATGAGGTGCATTGGCCAGGAATCAAACCCGGGTCTCGGGCATGGGAGGCCAGCGTTCTACCACTGACCCACCAATCCTCCAATATTTAGTTACAGTAAACTCAGAAACCTGAAGACTAGCCTAAGTGTTTCTTTCTTGGTTTTTAATTCAGTCCTACCCCACCTCCCATCAACTGGGAGAAGGCTCTCCCTTTGCTGCCTTAGAAGTTTGGGATGCGGGGTGGCGGGGGAAGAGGGGTGGTAAAGACTTTGGTTTTTTGACTGTGTAGGATTTCCATTATTAAGCATGGATGGCACTGTGCGGAACGGACCCCCGGATTCTGTAACTGCTGGTGCACTTCCTTTCTGGCACTTTCTTGTTTTGTGCAGTCACTCCAGGGCAATGCCACAGCCCTCACAATCCCTCCAGTATGAACTGGCTGAATAGCCACTGTTCCTTGGCAAATGGTCCAAGGAAGGCAAACCCCTCTCCTGGTGTGACATGAGGCTTCTGGGTCCAGGACACCTTTACCCTATGTCCAAGTGCCAGCACACGGTAACATGCCCTTGTCCTGATTTTATTCTCCTTATATACTGAGATATATACTTTTTCTTTAGAGTTCATCATTTCTGCCTTCTCTGAAATGCATTTATCCATTGCCATCAAGTCAATTCTGTTGCACAGCAACCCTATAGGACAGAGTACAATAGCCCCATACAGTCTCCAAGGCTGTAATCTTTACCAAAGCAGACTGACACATCTTTCTCCTGTGGAGCGGCTGGGTGGGTTCGAACCACCGACCTTTTGATTACCAGCTGAGCGCTTAAGAACCACTGTGCCACCAGTGCTCCTCCTGAAACGCATTACTGGCTATTTTTATTAATTTACCCTGCTAGCTACAAGTGATTCATTGTTCTTGGCTTTTAAAGTCCATTTGCCATTAGGGCTTTTTTTTCCTTCTTTAATTTCTACCTCTTGAGGATCAGGTAGCAAATCTGGACACGTTTTAAGCCACTTTCTAGACTGCCCTGTCTCTCTGAATTCAACAGACCCATTATGGACTGAAGACTGAGTAGTGGCAGAGTCCCCAGTGGCTGCTAACGCTGCTGGGCTGAGGAGAGAATTTAAAAATGCCTCTTTTGAAAAAGAGTGACATTCTAACTGAATGCCAGAGTAAGAAAAGTAATGAACTCTTTTTTTTTAAGCTGTGCTCCATTTTTATTGCATTCTGCACCTATTTTCAGCAAGTGTAGCTTTTCTTGCGGAAAAAAAAAATCCTTTTGTTTTCAAAAGGGCACTTGTCCAATATAACAGAACATTCAGCTCTCTAGCTAGAGACACCCTACTAGTTCCAAAGAATAAGAAACTGCTCATGCATCTTTAAAAAATTTTAGGTCTATAAATACCACAGTGGAGTCGGGCTATTTTGAATCATGTTATATCATCTCTTGTCTAATAAGAAAGACCCCATTTAGTTGCTAAGTTGGCGATACGAAAACATGGACTAAATAGTTAATGCAATAAAAGTCGTCCTACCCTTCTACAAAGTCCAACCGCTGGGTGTTAAATTCTAGAATGAACCAGCCTAGGGAAACCCCGGCGGCACAGTGGTTCAGAGTTTAGCTGCTAACCAAAAGGTCAGCAGTTCAAATCCACCAGGTGCTCCTTGGAAACCCTATGGGGCAGCTCTACTCTGTCCTATAGGGTTGCTACGAGTTGGATTGAACTTCACGGCAAAGAGTTTGGGATTTTTTGGGTAACCAGCCTGGGAGGAGACACAAGAAGCACACACGGTCCTGATTATGCCACATGGGAAAGAACCGAGTCTGGAGTCGACTGGTTTTCTGTCTCCCTGTGAATTAGAGTTTTCTGCCCCAAGTCATCTGATTTCATTGTCACACAGATCAAAATCCCGAGAAATAACAGATTCCACTTCACATTGTACTACACTGAGATATTCCAGTTTGCTGTCAATTTTTTTCCGACTCGTGTTGACCCCAAGTGCGTCAGGGTAGGATTGGGTTCTATAGAATTTTCAAGACTGATTTTTCAGAAGTAGATTGTCAGGCCTTCTTCCATCAGAGGAGCCTCCGGGTGGACTCACACTGTCAACTTTCTGGCTAGCAGCTGAGCACATTAAGCATTTGGCATCTCCCAGGAGCTCCTCGTACTAAAATACTGGCCTTATCTATTTGTTTTGCACATGTGGGAAAGCTTGGTTAGAGACAAGGGGAAGAGAAAAGGGATTGAGAAGGGGAGGGGAATCAAAAAGCCAAAGAGCCTCCACTCCCCTAACAAGCTCACCTTTCCGAGGAGTGACGGAGGGAGAGAGCAGGGCTGGGCCAGAGTCTGTCGGAGAATTCAGCTTCTCGTCACTGAAGCTGAAGCTGTTCCTGTAGAGCGAATCTGCGCCTTTCAGGAAAGAAAACGTACTCGTTAGAAAAGGTTTTCATTCTACAGTTTATTGAGAACCAACAGTTCATCTCCAAAGGAAGCCAACATAGTAAACCTACAGCAAAGGAAACAGGTTGACTGCCAGATTTCGTATTTATGCCCCAAAGTGATTTGAGGCAGGCGAGTGTGCATGAGTATGTGTGTCAGTGTGTGGGTCTCCAGCTGGGCACACCAAAGGTTGCTGGTTCCCTAAAACAAGCAGGGCGTGCTGGGATCACTGTGACCAGACCAGCCTCCTCTGCCAACAATAGGGAGCCCAATGAGCAGGTAAACCAATGCTTGGCTGATTGAGATTGGTTTGGAATCTTAGACATGAAAAATGTCCCTTCTGCCCTCTGAACTCCCCAAAATACAAGTACAAAGTTGGATCCCATGACTCAATCCTCCCTGTCTGCTCAAGGGATTCTTTGTCATGCTTTTTGCAACACACTGAACCCTAAGCCTATATTCTCGGGGTAAGCCAGAGGGTCAAAGACTAGTATTTCTTATCCTGGAAGTTCAGCATATTACAGACACTTCAAGTGGTTTTGTGGCTACCCCCATTTTCACACAACCCTGGAAACCGGTGCAACAGCAATGGAAAGTTCCAGAAACAGGACTGGGTTGAGAATCAAGAGAACCAGCTCAGCTACTTGGTGCTTGGGTGCCTTTGAGGAAGTCAATCAGTGGCCTCATCAGCTTAAATAACCCGTATAGTACCTCTCAGCTCTGAAGTTCTGGGATTCTATTTCTCTAAGTCCTGCCACGGGGGAGGGAGCCCACCCACCAGCTGTGCATCCGTGACACAGAAAGAAGTGGTTGCCTGAGTGGCACGGACTCAAAGGGCTCAAAGGCAGAACAGACAGCGGAAGCAGGATGTGGCTACTGAGATCGTGAGGGAACAGCCTTCCTGGTGGAAAAAAAAAACACAATGCCAGCCAAGGCTGTCATGAGCACCGGAAAGGCTCCTCAGGTGAGAAAAGACAGCTGAATAATGTGGGCCTGACCTGGCCCCCACTCCTTTCTGGGATTCTCTCACTATAATTCAATTACCTCCAGCTCAGGAAGGGGCAAAAAACGTTTTCTTTAGTCCTCTTAATGCAAAATGAACTTGACTAAGTTACAAAAGATAGGCACAGTTTAAAAAGAACTAGGGTTTCTTGAGAAGCAGAAGTTTCTGGTCCCAAGAGAATGCAGCTTCAGCCCTAACAGGCTGGTGTCATTTCCCCCCACCTTCTCCTGACCAGGTGGTCTCCTCAGCTGCCATCTTGTCTTCCTTGCCTACTGGTCCATCTCCTCTACTTTCCAAACATGCCCAGAAGACCCTTCCTTGCTGGCCAACCCTCTCAATCCTCTCTGCCTTCAGAGGTCCAGCCTAGGTAACTTAACAGGACAAAAGTCCACAATCATTTTTCAGGGCTTTGATGATGAAAACCTACTGAGATCCAAAACTTTGAGCCAGCACTCCAAACACTCATCCCTTGAAAAGACCTCTGTGATCAAATAAGTTTGAGAAACACCAAAGGCCCTTGGTTTCCTAAAACAAGCAGGGTATGCTGGGATCATCGTGACCAGACCAGCCTCCTCTGCCAACATGCGGGAGCCCACTGAGTAGGTAAAACAAATGCTTGGCTGATTGGGATTGGTTTGGGATCACCTTTCATGAAAAACGTCCCTTTTGCCTTCTTAACTCACCCAAACGCAAGCACCAAGTTGGACCATGACTTAATCCTCCCTGCCTGCTCAAGGGAGTCTTTGTCATGGTTTTCACACTATACTCCTTCTTGGAGATTCCCATTGTGTATTCCCACTTTAATGTCCCTGAGGTCTTGTAATAAAGAAGCCAGTTTAGCCTTATGTCCCAAGTTTACTTAACCATGGGATACTTTTTTTTTTTTTTTGATGTGGCACCCTGCTAGTATTTCTCAGGACACTTGTACTCTGTGGTACCTAATTTGGGAAACCCTTTTCTGCTTGATTTAACAGCTGAGCCCACCTCTAGAGCAGTCTGGATTTTCTCAAGGGAAAGCCTTTCCCTGCACACAGGAAGTGGTCACGTCCAGACCTACAGTAGGGCATGACTGTCACCATGCACTAGCCAGAAGTGCCATTAATCTAACCTGGGAAATGTGTTGGGATAAGATGATGTCAGACTTATGGGCAGGAAATTCACATGGGGTACTGGGACTCAGACTCCTGAGCCAGAAGGAAGGAATACAAGACCCTTGGAATATTATCTTTGGCTCTGAAGGACACCAAGAGCATCAGCCCCATGTCTGGTACACAGGGTGCCAGGCCCAGAGACTTATTGGCACCGGTCACAGTGACCACGCCTCAGGTCTCTATCTGCCAAAAGCAGCCTGTCCTTAAAAGCCGGTATCACAGCACGCCTTACTCTAAGAGCATCCCACCCCTGCACCACAGGTTCTTCCCATGACTTTGGTCTTCAACTCTATCCTGTCCGCCTTCTCCAGAGGTTTTATGTCCATATCTACTCACCCTTTGGAAGATGAAGGAATAAAAAAAAATCACAATTAGACTTCCTCAGGGTCAAGTAGACCAAAAGCTACTGTGTTTTCAGGAAAAGCTTAAGGCAACTCAGGTGGTTTGGGGGCACACAGTATAGAATAAGCCTAGTACCTGCACATCATCACAGCTTATTTTTCCTTGTTAGAGCCTGGTGTATATGCTAAATACCTTTCTGATGCAAGTACTTTCCTCAAATTCAGAAAATATGCAGACAAAATGGTAAATTCATTTGCAAACTATTAAAACGATCGGAAGTTGCCTCCTACTGCTAATGAACTCAGGCTACTCCTACAATGAGGGAGAGGAAGAAAAAAAAAATACCAGTTACAACATCTACATATAAACACACACGCACACAGAGGCAGGTCAACATGGCATATGTTCACTCCCACACCCCGACCCCACACACACACGTTCATACACTGGCTTATTGTCGCACTCTAACCCCCTTTTTCCATGGGGTCCAGCACACAATCTGGGCCAGACCTGACTGCAGGCTCCAAAATTTCCAGCCCCCAAGAGGACATTCCCAGTGCTTGAGCCAAAGCTGCCCACAGTTCAATTCCATCCTTGGGTAATATTCTACACATACACAACACAGATAAAGAGAGCTGCTTGAAGAGCCCCCAGAGTGATATGGGCCCAGCAGAAGCCGCCGCTGTGGCGAGGACACGCATCATATGAGACCATGTGAAAGCTGGGTGACCCTGTGCATGCCACTCACCTCGGAGCCTCAGTTTCTTCTTTGGCAAAAGGTAATAATAGCCTGGGTGCTCATATCTGGTACCTATGGTTTTAATTATTTTATCCTGAAGTTCCTGGCAAAATGGAGAACTGAATGCCCAGGACAGAAAATGCCATCACAGAGAATAAAAAGAAGCAAGATTCTGGGTCCTGGCTTCCTTCTCTACTTCAGAAAAAGGCAAATTCTTTAAGAGAAGTTTATCATCAGAACCTCCCAAGCTCTACACTTCTTTTTACCCCTTCCTTACCTGATAAAATTTCATTGCACAGACTTTTATTAAGCTCTTATAATAAACAAGATGCCAGGCTAGGGATGTGGTAGAGTAAAAGCTACACAGAGCCTGACTTCCTGTTCTTTTTACTCCCCCTGGAACTCTGTTCCTTGCAAAATAACAGCCAGTGATAACAGTCTGATAAAATGACAACAAGGTGTCACTGGCTGATAGCAAATTAATGTATTGCTCCACTCAGGTATCAGGTCCTACTATTGAGAGGGGCTTACAGGATTCATAACGGTCATGATTTGGGGAACATTGGCAG
The DNA here is from genome assembly GCF_024166365.1 of Elephas maximus indicus. Lineage (NCBI taxonomy): Eukaryota > Metazoa > Chordata > Mammalia > Proboscidea > Elephantidae > Elephas > Elephas maximus. Next base: position 39,918,254 of record NC_064832.1, read on the forward strand.
GCTGGGTATTTTAGGCCCTTACAACATCTACTTCAGTCAGTTCTGCAGCCCCAACTCACAAGCATCTCAAAGCCTCATTAGAAATGTCTTTGTTAAGTCAAATTAGTGTACCCAAGCCAGGAACTTCAAACTCAGAGACCAAGTTATCTAAGACACCATTCGAAGAAATGTAAGCATATTAAATATACAGGCATCTAGCTTCTGGAGCATCAGCAGAGCTTGAGAAACTCAGTTACAAAAATAAAAGCTTGTTTTAAAAGTAGGTATGCTTTTTTAATTTAGGGGGTGGGGAGAAAGGTGATATAAGGTTAGGTCTGACGTTGGCTACTCCAGTGGGAGGAAAAACCACAGACAGTAAACCTTGCCAGAGCTCTGGTAAATATAGAACCCCACACATCCAAAGCAAGCAAACTATAGTAATTAACTGAGAAAAAGAAAGCCTTGGGTCTGTTTCCTTTTTGCCACAAGGAATTGGGGAGGGGGGCTCTCCTCCTCAAAATATAAATGCTGACAGCCTGACTGAAAGTGGGATAGAATAAGAAAGAGTCCCACTTCCGTTTCACCCCGGCTACCCCAGCTGCCCTTTGGGACTGTTCAGTCCCTCTGGACACCTTGCTAGGCATCTATCAAAGTGAGACTTGTCACCCACTTGGAATTCCAGAGCATCCTAGGGCCTTCTAACTGGTCTCAGTCTCCCACAGCTTGAACAGACTTGACTTCTATTCTCAGTGGCTCGTAGCCCAGACTAGCCACTGGTATACCTGTCACCGGTCCCCAGGAAACAGCTGAAAACAGACCCTGACAGATGACCACTTCCATCTTGAGGAACACCATCCAAACACAACCACCATTGGTAAACAGACACATGGTCTGGGTCTAATGGGACCTCAGTCTATTTCTGAGGACCCGGTTCCTGTCCCTGCCATCAACCTCTGGTGACAGAGCAAGTTCTTAGAGAGAGGGCCTATGAGGTTGCACTATTTTATCAGAAAAAGTGGCGCTAACAGTGCCTACCTCCTGGGTTGTGGTAGAGATCATACAACACACAGAAAGCATAGCAAAGAGATCAGCAATAGCAAAAGCTAATAATAATAACAGTAATCATGGCAAGGGCTTGGTAAAAGTGAGCCACTGAATTATCATTATCCTGGCGTGTCTTCCTTTCGGGGAGCTACATTCAGTAGAATCTACCTGTCTTCCACAGAATAGCATTAAACAGACAAATGAATATAACAAATGTCTGTGCTTACTTCTTGGCAGCAATTAAGATACACATTATGCTTACTTAAGAAATTACTATTTAGAAACACACAGCGCTTGCCAAAACTATTTCTAACCAGTCTTGTGGGGGACAAACAACACATTTATAGCAAAGAGTAATGTCATCTGGGAGTCCCTGGGTGGTGCAAACAATTAACATGCTCTACTGCTAACTAACTGGGTGCAGGTTCAAGTCCACCCAGAGGTGCCTCAGAAGAAAGGCCTGGTGACCTACTTCTGAAAACCCTATGGAGCACAGTTCCACTCTGACATATACGGGTCCCCATGAGTCGGAGGCAACTCTACGGCAACTGCTTTGTTTTCTTAATGTCACCTGAGCCTTCTTTATACCTTGACCAGTCCTATTACTTACCTACCGACCAAACCAAGGTATAAAGTTAACCCACTTAGCAGTTAATAAAAACAGAAAGCAAAATACACACCCATACCCCGTGAAAAAACCACACGCAAAAAAAAAAAAACCATTGTAAACATCTCCCCGCGAACTGTTAAGAATGTGTTTCTAGTGCCTTCTCTTTAGGACACTAAAAAAGGACCTCAGATCTGAAATCCCACCCAGTGAAGTAGCCACCATCCACGAATGGGCAAACTCACGCTGTATTCTAGCTGAATGTGGCTGTGGCTTAGAAAGAAGCTGTTCTTTGCAACTGAGCAGCACTGGACAGACTGCCCCAGCTTTCTTTCCTGTGTGGGAGAGAATCTGGATTTTATGAATAACTTGTTCCATGCCCCAGTAGAAGGAAACATTTTAAGTTTGGCCACAGATACTGAGACAAATTTTTAAAACTCTAAGACTTCCCTTTGAAAGCAAATTGAAAAACTAAATTAGTGTGAAGGATTTAATAAGTGGTCTGGTCATTAACAGCCAAGCCCAAAAATTCAAAACAGAAAATTAACAGCAATGACTCCATTCCCTTTCACCTCAAAAGCTGCAATTTGGTCTAACCCTCGGGCAGAGCTGCCAAGGATACTCAAATTTCTGACTCAAACTCTGTGCAGGGTGGCAAGTGCCCTTTATCCCTTTTCAGAAGGATAGTTCATGTTCAAGTCTAAGAACAAGAAAGAGCTCCAGGTTTCAAAAGAAGAGAATCAAAAGGACCCAGTTAACCAGATGTCATGGAGTAGACTCCAACTCATGGGGACTCCACATGTGTCAGAGCAGAGCTGTGCTCCATAGAATTTTCAATGGCTGATTTTTCAGAAGTAGATCACCAGGCCTCTGGATGGACTTGAACTTCCAAACTCTCAGCAACCAAGCACATAGACCGTTTGCACCACCCAGGAATACTTCCAGAGTCAAGGGCAGCCCAGGGAGGGACATTCATGCTTGGAACCCATCTAGGGATTAAAGCCTCAAGAATAACCCAGAAGAGCTTAATATGCTCTTTACAAAATAAGAAGTAATCCAGGATTTGAAAAGCAAGGACCATAGAATATTGAAAAGTTACCAAATTCGCTGTTTGACACCCAAGCAGGTATATATATCCACAATCCTTACAGGAACTTTGAGTTCCTGGACAACTACGTCTCTTTTCTTAAACGCTGTTTAGGGCAGAGACCCCAGGGGTAGTCTTAATTATGAGAAAAGTCACCAGGAGGCCACCCCCCCTCCGCCCATCTGCTCTCAGGCTCCCCCTCCAGCTTGGGCAGAGGTCACAGGCAGCAGTTCCTGTGGTGAGTCAACAGAAGGGAGAGTGACACCCTCTAAAATACTTGAACTCAGCAGCACCAGCAATCCCTTCAAAGCTGTATGCAATGGAACAGCAAGTCTGAGAGCTCAGGGCCAGGAGAAGTGCAAGAAGCTATTTCAAAAATTCCAAGAAGAGCAGTTTATGAAACCTTTTCTGGTTTCACAAACGTCTGGGTATTGGGCCCTGCCATGGCGTCCCTCCCTCCCCCCTCCAATTCCTGTGCTACTTACCCCACACCTTCTCCTAAGTTATTGCTGAAAAGCTGACAGGAGAGGTGGTGAGGAAAGGAGACTGTGGACGGCCTGCCTTGGGCCCCTAGGAGTCCCATCTGGCTGTAGTCGGACAAGCTGCTTAAACCTTCAAGCCTGACACCTGCACGCGGCAGGTAGACCGACTTACCCTTCTAGAGCCTTCCCATGGCTACCCTCAGGGCCCTGCCGGGGCTGGCCCTGCAACCCAGGGTATTCCAGTCGTGGATACTGCGCTGAACCTCAGGGCTTACCCTGCTGGGTCGCACCACTCCGTCTGCAGATAAGCAAACTGAGGCCCGAGGCCGGAGGGCTCGTTAGTGGGCTGGGAATCTGAGCACCATGTGGACAGGGCCCGTACTTACTCTCGGAGTCGCTGAAGCCGCTGCTGTCGCTGACGCTGGCGCTGCTGCGCCGCTTCATGCGCTCCAGGTGCTCCTCGTAGTGGAAGTGGCGCTCGTGGAAGGGCGACGCGAAGTCAGCCAGCACCGCGTCAAACTCGCAGAGTGCGTCTGTGAGGTCCGCGGCGGCCGCCGAGTCCAAGGCCGGGGCTGGGGACCGGGACGGTGGGCTCAGGTAAGGGGAAGCGGAGGGGGCCGCCACCATTGCCAGGATTACTGACATTTACTATGCGTCGGCCAAGAAACAGCCACGCTGTAGCCGCCGGTTATGTTTTCATCTCAACCACTCCCTGAATTGCGTTCTATTATCATACCCATGCTACAAATAAGAAAACTGAGCCCAGTGAAGTGGCCGTCCAAAGGTCACCCCGCTGACACAGCCAAACACTTCCCCACGCGTGTCGGGTACTTGTCCCCACGCTCACTCCCCCGGGGGCGCGTGCGAATCGGCGGCGGCGGTGGGCAGACTGAGTCAGGGTGCTCCGGTTACGTGTTGGGATGAGGCCCCAGACTCGGTGGGATGGGAGGGGGACTGAACCCGCCAACGCGGGGCCACCCGGGTTCAGGGTCCCGGCGGTGAGAATTGGGGGGTAAAGGGACGGCACGGGCTCCCTCTTCTCTCGTCCCACGTCGCCCCTCACCCGTGCTGCCGGGGCTTTCGGAGACCCCAGATCCCCGCACTCACCTGCGGCCGCGGCGGCCGCGGGGCTGCCCTGCGCTGTGGGCGGCTTCATGGGGCGGCTCGGCCCGGCGCGCGTGGCGGACGGTCCTGCAAGGTGCCGGCGGGGGCGGGCCACCGCTCGGGTTGAGGCCGGCTGCTCCGGGTTCCTGCTCCCTCTCCGCTCCGCTGCGCCCTGAGTGCCCGCGCCGTCCGCAGCTGGGTCCGCGCGCCGCTGCTTTAGCCGCCGGCCACCCTCCAACCCCGCCGTCTTATAGAGCGGCACGGCGGGCCGGGGCGGGGCCGGGCAGGGCTGCAGGAGCCGGGGACGCCCCTGTCCCCGAGGCCCCGCCCCCGCCACGCGCCAGCCGGGGAACCGCAGTGACGAAGAGTCGCCACAGCCCAGGTTACAGCCCCAAATATTTACCCGCCGCTTTCTCCGCGCGCCCTGGCAACGCCACCCACCCAAGTGTCTTGGCCACGATTTGGCGCCACCGGAGCGTCTAAGAGTTTACGGCTCGGCTCCGGCTGCGCGGCGTACCAATGTGTGGCTTCATCTCCGCGAGCCTCGGTTTTTTCATCAGTGAAATGGACATGAAAATGCCGAGCCTCCTGGAGTTGCTGCGAGAAATAAAGCAGCTGGCGCTGTGGAAGGCCCAGCCGGTGTCGGACACGTGGATGCACCCTCGTCGGTGTTCCCTTCGCGTCCCCGCAGCCCTATTTCCCCCAGATTTACAGGATTGTGGGCGCACGGAGTAGTGAGGATGGCGCACAGGGGTAGAGGGAGAGAACTCGATGGTGAAATCAGCGAGTTTAGGACTCTTAAGTGCTCCCATCCCGAACTCAGGGGCCTGAACTACAGTCCTGGGCGCTCCGGCCACTCCCGGCCTCATACAGGACCAGTTTATTAGTGGAAAAAATTGCTGTGTAGATGCAGCGCATTAAACCGGGTCCACACAGCCAGGCGGCCTGGCGCGAGTGCCCAGTGACCATGAATAACTCCCCTCCGCCGAGCCAGGAGAACGCCCTGGCCCTAATCACGTGTGATTACTTAAATTTAAAGCAATTAAACTTGAATAAAAGTTAAAAATCCAGTCCCTCAGTGGCACGAGCCACATTTCAAGTGCTCAACAGTCATCGTCGCAAAAAAAGTTCCGTGGAACAGCGCCATGAGGGTCTCTGACCAGCAGACTGCCTTCAGAAGGTGAGGAAACTGAGGCTCAGAGTCTGTCAGTCGCGTAGTGACGGAAAGACCGGTTGGCTTGGTTTTAGAGTCACTTTCGGCTTCACCACACCCTCCCTCCCTCTACACAGTGTGACACCTCGACGACGTATGAGGTGGAGAACTGAGGGAGCAGACCTTAGCAGGAGGCTGTTGAAGGAATGGGGCAAGGCCGCCTGCATCTTTCATTTTCTCTATTTCCTTCCTCTTTGGCCTACACCCCTTCCCTTTAAATTCTTTTTCCCTCCCTACCTCCATCATTCTCTTTAACTTGCCGGTAGTCCCCACTAGGATACCTGGAGCTCACAGAGCCCTCTTCCAAATGCAGCTCCCCCAGCATGGCGCACACCCCAGCCAGGCTCTTCAGTGATGACTCAGGGCCACTCTCACTTTAAAGAATCACTCCAGCTGGTCTTCAAGGAAGCTAACAAAACAGCCCACTTTTTAGCAGACAATTTACCGAGTGACAAAGAAAATATCCTTGCCCCATCCAGAAGAGGTGAACATTTTGATTGGTTGTTTGCTGTTATCTGCACCTCATTGTAAAGGAACCCACCTAAGGGGTGAGGACAGGAGAAGATGGCTGGGCAAGTGGCCCCAACTCCTCTGTCACCTCCTTTGGGATGGGTTTCACTTTGGTCATGGAAGACTGCTGCTTTCACTCTTTCCTAATTGTAAATATATATATTTTAAAATATATAGGAAAGTATAGAGAATTGGGACTTCCTGGGAGGGTCACTGTGAGTCACAATCAACTCAACGGCAGTGGGTTTTTTTTGTTTTTTGTTTTTGGTTCGGAGTGGCACAAACATTTAAGCTCTCAACTACTAACCAAAAGGTTGGGGGTTTGAACCCACCCAGAGGCACTTCGGAAAACAGGCCTGACAATCTGCTTCGAAAATGCCAGCGGCAGCCTTGAGAACTCTGTGGAGCAGTTCTACTCTGCACACGTGGTCGTGCCATGAATTGGAATCAATTTGACAACAACTAGTTTGGTTTTGGTTTTATAGAGAATTAGGTCAAAACACTCTGTGTACCCACCATCCAGAATTCATACATTTTGTCGTTTTTGCTTTGCATAGTTTTTAAAGTATAACTTACATAAAGTACACACGTCTTGAGTGTACAGTTTGATCAACATTTACATATTCATACAGCTGTGTAACTATCATCCAACTTAAGATATAGTCCATCACCCCAGAAGGGTCCCTGTGCCACTTTCCTATGCCCTGAACCTACGTAATACCACCCCATACCAGTTGCCATTGAGTCAATTCCAAATTATAGCGACCCTGCAGGACAGAGTAGAACTGCCCCATAGGGTTTCCAAGGTTGTAAATATTTTTGGAAGTGGGCTGCCACATCTTTCTCCCATGGAGTGGCTAGTAGGTTCGAACCGATGACCTTTCAGTTAGCAGAGTGCTTAACCACTGTACTACCAGGGCTCCTTATACTACCCCATACCAAAAAGCCAAACGAATTGCCTTCCAGTCGATTCCGACTCATAACAACACTGTAGGACAGAGTAAAACTGCCCCATGGGGTTTCCAAGAAGCAGCTGGTGGATTCGAACTGCCGACCTTTTGATTAGCAAACTACCTCTTAACCAATTCAGTGCTAGGGCTCCTATACCACCCCACAAGTAATCTTTATTCTGAATTCTGTCACCATGGATTCGTTCTGCCTATTTTAGAACTCCTTAAACAAAACCATACTGTGTGTTTTCTTTTCTGTCTGGCTCCTTCTGCTTAACATAATGTCCATGAGATTCATCCATGTTATGGCATAGCTCACTGTTCAGGTGTGACCTTGTCCCTTACTGGGGAGGTGTGGGGGGCTGTGTCTTTTACTGACCTCGAGCCTACATTAACCATAACGTGTTTACTCTAGGTCACCTGTCACACAGGTCTTCTTCCAGAAAATGACATGAGGTAGCTTATGATTTTGAAACAGGATAATTACAAGTTTTTACCTTTTAAAAGATCAACTCTTTGTCTTAATTGGCATCTCTGTCCCCCTGTACATCGTTGACCACTCTCTCCTTGAAACTTGTCCTGATTATCCATCTAGCTAATTCATCGTTTCTTCTCTGGCCTATGCTGAATCCTCCTCTCTGTCTAATCATTAAACTCTGTGGTTCCCTGCAAGTCTGCTTCTTCTTATTCTTATTCTACACTCTTCCTGGGCCAGCTCATCTTCTCCCAAGATTTTAAGTAACATTTTATAGCTTCCAAATCTTTATTTCCACGCCTGACTTCTTCCTTCAAGTTGCTTGTATCCAATCACCTATAGGACTCCTCTCCCTGGTATTGCTCTGCAGACACCCTGCGGGAGAAAATTCTGGTTGTTTCTTAATATTAGATCTCTTCTTCCTATTTATTAATAAATATGTGGTCCTATAGATTCTTGGAATAAAGACTACATTCCCCAGCCTCACCTGGAGTTAGGAGTGGTCATGTAACTAAATACTAGACAGTAGGATGTAGGCCGAGGTATCCTGTGAAACCTCTGGAAAGCATCTTTAAGGAAAGGTGGCAGTTATCCTTGCCCTTGCTTCTTCCTGTTGGGTGAAAGGCAGGCATGATGCTAAATATCTCACCATGAGGTGGAAGCCTCTTACTGAGGATGAGAGCAAAAGGATAGTAGAATCCGGGATTCCCGATGTCATGGAGCAGCCATATCAACCAACCTTGAACTACCAATACCTACATGAAAGAAAGACAAAAGAAAATTCTGTCTTCCATAAGTCACTATTTGGGGGGTTTCTGACCCTTACGCTTGAACCTAACCCTGACTGATTCATACCTTAACTTAAACCTCGCCTGAACTTGTAGATCTGAGAGACAATCATTTCCTTATTGCTTAAGCCAGTCTGAGTTGTGTTGCAGTGATCTAATCCCAAAATTGACCTACGGTGACCGAGATAATCTTAAAGATGAAGAAGGTTGGAAGGCTTACACTACCTGCTTACACGATTTACTGTTAAGTTACAATAATTAAAACAGTGTGGTTTGGGCAAAGGATTGCTAAATAGACCAATGGAATACAGTACAGTCCAGAAATAGAGCCACACATATTTGGTTAATTCATTTATAACAAAGTACGAATACGATTCATAAGAAAAGTCTTCTCAACAAATGGTGCTAGAATAACTGGATATCTGCACAGAAAAAAAATTCACTGTCACCTCTACTATGTTGTTATGTGCCATACAGTCAATTCCAACTCATAGTCACCCTATAGGACAGAGTATAACTGTCCCATAGGGTTTCCAATGCTGTGATCTTTACACAAGTATTGTCAGGTCTTTCCTCCCACAGAGCTGCTGGTGGGTTTGAACTACTGACCTTTTGGTTAGCAGCCAAGTACTTAGCCATTGCACCACCAGGGCTCTCACCTCTACTATACATCCCACAAAAAAAAAAAAAAGAACTAATATGAGATGGATTATGGAACTAAATGTAAAAGCTAAAACTATAAAGCTTACAGAAAAAACACACAGGGTAATATCCTCATGATCTTGACATATGGAAAGATACTTTAGATAGAATAAAAAAGGCATTAATCGTAAAATTATTGAGAAATTAAACTTCATCAAAATTAAAAACTTTTGTTCACCGAAAGACACTCAAGAAAAGGAAAAGACAAGTCACAGACTGGAAGAAAATACTGCAATATGTATACCTGACAAAGGACTTGTTTCCACAAAACAGAACGACCATGTACGAACCAATAATAAAAAGGCAAATAACCCAGTAAAAACAAAAAATGTGCAAAACACTTGAAAGGATACCTCACAAAAGAACATATATGAATGGCCAATAAACATATGAAAAGTCAAAGATACAATTACCCTATGATCTAGCAATTCTGTGTATTTACCCAAAAGGAAAAAAAGCAGTATCAGAATGAACTAGAAACAGCCCAAATGTCCGTCAACAAAAGAGTGGACACACAAACTATAGTGTATTCGTTCAATGGAATGCTGCTCAGCAATAGAAAGGAACAAACCACTAACATACACAACATCATGGATGAATCTCAGAAACATTAAGTTTTCAAAAGAAGCCAGACATTATTCTGGTAGGCAGAATAATGGTCTCCCCAAAAATATCCAGGTCATAATCCCTGGAACCTGTGTGAATATGTTACCTTAGGCGGCAAAAAGGACTTTACAGATGTGATTAAGGTTGTTGTTGTTACTTAGTTGCTGTTGAGTCTGACTCATGGTGACTCCCTGTGCGCAGAGTAGAACTCCCCTGGAGACTTTTCAAGACTGTGACCTTTTGGAAGCAGATGGCTAGCCCTGTCTTCCAAGGTGCCTCTGGGTGGGTTTGAACCACCAATTTTTCTGCTATTCATCAAACGCTTAGCTATTTACGCCACCCGGGGACTCAAATGTGATTAAGGTTAAGGACCTTGAAATAGACCGAGTCTCCTAGGCTATCCAGGTGGGCCCAGTCTAATCACATGAGTCCTTAAAAGTAGAAAACCTTACTTGGCAATGCTCAGAGGAAGATGTGACTATGAAAGAAGTGTCAGAGAGATGCAACGTTGCTGACTTTAAAGACGGAAGAAGGGGGCCACAAGCCAAGGAATGCGAGGAACCTCTAGAAATCGGAAAAGGCAAAGAAACAACCCTCCCTTAAAAAAAAAACCATTGTGCTATGGAGTCAATTCCAACTCTTACTGACCCTACAGGACAGGGTAGAACTGCCCCATAAATTTCCAAGAAGTGGCTGGTAGATTCGAACTACCAACCTTTTGGTTAGCATCCATAGCTCTTAACCACTAAGCCGCCAGGGCACCCTAAACCAAAAAAAAAAAAAAAAACCAAACCTCTTGAGCCTCCAAAAAGGAGCACAGCCCCGCCAACACCTTGATTTGAACGGTGAGACCCATGTCAGAATTTTGACTACAGATCTGTAAGATAATAAATTTGTGTTGTTTTAAGACACCAAGTTTGTAGTTATTTGTTATAGCAGCAAATAGAAAACCGATACAAATGCATACTGGATGATTCCACTTATTTGAAGTCCTAAAACTGGTAAAACTCATCTGTGGACCCACAGGTCAGATTAATGGCTACTTCTAGGGAGAGGCACACCCCCATTGGGCAGGAGCACAGGGGAACTTTCAGGGCTTATGGAAATGTTCTGTATCTTGATTTGGGTAAGGGATACATGGGTATATACATTTGTCAAACTAATTGAACTGTATGCTTAATATTTATGCACTCTGTTGTATTTACTTGATAATATTGTTTCAAGCAAGAGCAGCTAAGCAGTTTGCCTTCCCTATGAATGAGGATCTTTTATTCATAAGCTCTATTCTATTTCTCTTTTCAAGAGCAAGCACACCGTTCTTAAAACTCAACAACAGAAAGACAAATGACCCAGTTAAAAAATAGGCAAAGGACATGAATAGACATTTTTCCAAAGGAGATATACAAGTGGCCAATAAGCACACTAACAGATGTTCAACATCACTAGTCATCAGGGAAAATGTAAATCAAAACCACAATGAGATACACTTCACACCCACAAAGATACTGTACTCAGAACAAAAAAAGAAAAGAAAAACAACTCTTGGCAAGGGTGTGGAGAGACGGGAACCCTCATACATTGCTGGTGGGACCATAAAATGTGGCAGCCACTGTGGACAACAGTTTGGCAGTTCCTCAAAAAATGAAATATAGAATTACCATATGGTCCAGCAATTCTACCTCTAGCTGTATACTCAAGAGAATTAAAACTGTAAGTTCACCCAAAAAACGTGTACACAAATGCTCATATTTGGGAAACAACCCAAATATTCATTAACTGCTGAATGGATAAACAAAATGTAGTGTATCCATTCAATAGAATATTATTCTACCATAAAAAGGAATGAAGTACTGATACATGCTAAAACACATACAAGCTTTGAAAACATATTGCAAACTCCATTTATATAAAATGTGCAGGACAGACAGATCTATAGAGACAGAAAACGAATGAGTGGTGGCCAGACCCTGGGGAAAGGAGAGTACAGGTGTGACTACTAACAGGTATGGAGTTTCTTCTGGGGTGAAAACATGCCTTGGAATTTAGATACAGTGGCGGTTGGCGGTTGCACAACAATGTGCTATACTAAGAACTACTGAATTGTATACTTTATAACGGCTAAAGAGGTGAATTTTATGTTATGTGAATCTTATCTCAAGTTAAAAAGAAAAAAAAAAAAAAGAGCACACACTATCACTTCCAGACCCACAGAATCACCATCTTCAAGCCAAAATACCACTACCTTAACCATCCTGGCATTTCTGTGGCAAACAAGTGTCCCTTGCACAGCGTGCAGGAGTGAAGAGAAGCAGCCCTGGTGCCTGACATGTACCAGGGACTTTACATCCTCTCATTCTGTCCTCATGACTACCCCATGAGGTCAACAGTAGACTCTCCATTTAACAAATGAGGAAACTGAGGTTTAAAAACAATAGTCCGTGTCTTAGTCGTCTAGTGGATGAGTTTATCAAAGACAAACTTATTCTCTCACAGTCTAGGAAGCTAGAAGTCCAAATTCAGGGCAACAGCTCCGGGGAAGACTTTCTCAATCTTTTGGCTCTGAAGGAAGGTCCTTGTCATCAATCTCCTGGTCTAGGAGCTTCTCCATGCAGGGACCTTAGGTCCAAAGGATATGCTCGGCTCCAAACACTGTTTTCCTGGTGGTATGAGGTCCCACCTGTCTCTCTGCTTGATTCTCTCTTTTATATCTCAAAAGAGATTGGCTTAAAACACAATCTAAGCATGTAGATTGAGTCTTGCCTCATTAACATAACTGCCACTAATTCCATCTCATTATTATCATAGAGACAGGATTTACAACACATAGGAAAATTGTATCAGATGACAAAATGGTGGACAGTCACATAATACTGGGAATCATGGCCTAGCCAAATTGAAACATATTTTTGAAGGACACAATTCAGTACACGACAGTCCGCCATACATTACCCAGCTAAGAGGAGACAGGGCTTTGCTCTATGTCTGCCTGACTCCCCAAGTTTGTTCCCTTTCCACAACCCCAAGTTACTTCCCTCTGACTGCTTAGCATTCCTGCCCCTGGCACTGTGCCTGCTTCCAAGCAGGGACCACCTGTGATTTATAAGAAACAAGGGGATGAATCTCAGCAGAATATTCCAGAGTTAAGGTCCCTCCGTGTAGAAGGCTCAGCTGAGATTCTGAAAGCTGAGTAAATGGAGTCATAGCAAAGAAGCCAAGGTCCTCTTTAAGAAAGAAAAATATCTCAATGTGATTTTTTTTACAGCTTTATCTTAACATAATTGACATTATAAAATACATAAATTTAAAGTATACAATTTCATAAATTTTGACATATGGTCACACACATGAATCTACCCATCCCCTCCCCGACACAGGTTTCTTCGTGCCCAATTGTAATCCCTCCTTCCCCCATGAATATCCCCTCCCCATTCCCAGGCAATCACTGACCGATTTTCTGTCACTATAGATTAGTTTGTATTTTCTAGAATTTTACATAAATGGAATCATACAGGACATACTCTCCTTCTGTCTGGTTCCTTTCACAGTGTATAATTATTTTGAGATTCATGCATGTTGTTCCATGCATCAGTAGTTCATTCCTGTTTGTTGTTGAATGATATTCCATTGCATAGATATGCCAGCATCGGATTATCCGTTCGCCTGTTGATGGACATTTGGGTTGTTTCCAGTTTTGAGCTATTACAAAGACAGTTGTTAGGAATATTCACTTACAAGTCATTGCGTGGACATATGCTTTTGTTTCTCTTGGGTACATACCTAAGAGTAGAAAGGCTCAATCATAGAGTACACTTGTGTTTAACTTCTAACTCCCAAAGAAAAACAAAGCACTTTAATGTGATTTTAAACTGAAACATTCCACAACAGGTCTGGGGCAGCACTGAAACAGAAGTTTCCCTGCAGCCAGGTTCTACAACTTTCTGCTGCCACCATCTGGGGAGCAGAAAGAGGAGAGAGATTTTCCCAGAAGTCCACTCCCAGGGATCAGGCTTTGTCCCGTGTTCTCTGCTCTCTCCGGCATTGTAGCCCATCCCTTCCCCATACCTACTGCCTTCAAAGAACGTTTAACTAACTTAGCTATAGGTGAGGAACATCTGAGGAATTCAAACCACAAACATAACTTCACAGGGAGGAAGGGGAACGTGAGCCTATACCTATTCCACAGCCCTATGTGACATCCTAATGTCACAGAGGAAAAAAAGAATTTCAAATGCTAGAAATGAATTAGCATTCTCTTTGCACTCCAAACCAGCTATGCAAATTGTGAAATGTGTCACAGTTACTTTTGTTCCCTAGTGCCTGGCGCATGGTAAGCACTTAATATGCATTTGTTGAACGAATGAGTGAACGAATGAATACCCTGCACATGGAAACTTTCTCAGCCTCAGTTTCCTTAGGTATAAGATTAGAAAAGCGACCTGACTTCTTCAGCTTTGGGAACATTTAATTAAAATGTAAGCGTATTTTATAAGCTGTTAAGTGTTTTACAAATGTAAAACAAATGTTACTTTGGCAAATTTATTTACGAATGTATGAGCAAATAAAAAGAGTGACACAATATGGCTTTGTTTTTGCACTGTCTTCCAAAAACTCACATCTGTTTCATACATTTAGCTCTACATTATTACTGGGTTAAGCAATAGCAAATTTTTACCAAACCTAGTAAACCAAGAAGCTGAGACACAGAAAGGTTGAGTTTCCAAAGATCACCCAGAGTGTCATTTTTCTGGCAAATTTGAATCTGAGGGTAAGTCCATTTTCCTCATTCTCTCCAGGTTTCCAGCTGCACTTCTCTGCTCTCTCATGCGTCTCCGACACTCCTAAGTGAAGAGACTGGCTTTGTAATTATATGTGGAAATCGAATGCAATTTCTCCCTTGCACTGCAGCAGATGGTTAACTCCTGTGCTTGGTTATTTTATAAATGCTGTTAGTTAACCCTTGCAAAATTGTTTTGCAGATAAAGACAAACTAGTTCAAATACATAGCCTAATATCGTTAAAGTACAATAAAACTAACTTAGTCTATTAATGCACAAGTTAAATCCACCACCCCCAATAACAACAACAAAAAAGAGATATGAAGAGCCCTAAAACTCTTCAGAATGGACCAAATTCCCCCTGGACCCTCGCTTGTCCTTCTCTGTCCCCACCTGTACGGTGCCTCATCCTCACTAAGGAGCGGGCACTCCACTGCCCATTTTAGATGGACATCTGATTTGGTTTGGGGTTGGGGTTGAGTTGGGAATGGAGGACATTCCTATGTGTGTGAAGCAGTAAGTCATGGCTTCCTGAGGGCTAGACAGTGCATACTCCATCTTCCAAAATCCCACAGCACTGTTTTGTGCGTTCCAATGGGATTATGTCATGAGTCCCTGTGTTTTAGCCAAGGTGCTCACGCAAGTAGGAACACATAAATGGACAAACACCTAAGCCAGGCTGTCATACAATGGCCTTGTGTATGTGGAGAGACAAATGCAAAATTCCCTTCTGAGAGCACCCTTCACCAGGGTGTTCTGTAGGGAAAACTTCTAGATGAAAACTTCACACTAACTACAGTGAAATGCAGGTAAGGCAATGATATGTTTTGATAACAAAAAACAGATCAGCTACAGGGATTCCCAGGGCTGTGGAAGCAACAGCCCTCATTGCCCTGCCTCATTCTGCTCCAAGTTGGAGAGACAAACTCACTGTAACGCTACTCCCATCTCTCCCTCAACGGTGCTTTCATCCTCTTGAAATACTTGCCAAAACGATGACCTTTTAAGAAGAAAGTTTAGTCTAACTTAATAACTATTTTTTACCAGTAAATTTTCTTATGTGCTAAATATATAGATAACAAAATATTTGCCATTTCTACAATCTCCACATGTACAGGTCAGTGACATTAACACGTACAGTTCAGTGACACGGTCATTAAAGTTGTTCAACCACCACCCTTAACTGTTCCCAAATTTTCACATCATCCTTAACAGAAGCTTGGTGTCCCCTAAGCTTTGTGCCTTCCTTTCCCTCTCCCTCCACCCACTCCTGGTAACCAATCACAAACTTTAGTCTCTATACACTTGCCTGTTCTAGACATTTCATATAAGTGGGGTCATACAGTATTTGTCCTTTTGTGATTCAATTATTCCATTTGGTATGTTGTTTTCAAGGTTCATCCACGTTGTAGCACGTATCAGGATTTGATTTCCTTAATAAAGTTTTTAACATTAAGAATTTGGGTGACTTTGTATGAAAAAGAAACAAGGAGATTAAGCTCATATTGTCAGCATAGTAGAAAAGTTTATCTGTCAATAAAAGCTCATATTGTAAGTAAAGTAGGAAGAGTAATATAATATGTTACATGGAAAACAAATCAGTGTGAACACAGAAGCTTTAAGCTCTCTTATTAAACGTGGTCCAGCATTAGCAGCTGTTGTTTGGATCATCTCCAATACCTAGGAGTTTCACTAGCACTAGGATTTTGTTCTCTAATTTCACTAAATGGAAGAAGGACTCCTTGGAGGATATTGGATTGAATGTCTTAGGGAAGGGAAAAAAAATCATCTTCGAGTCTGGACTGCCCTGTTCTTCCCAAAAATCAAAGATGCTTTAAAAGATGTCTGGAGTAAAGTCCAACTCAGAATGGGCTCCCAAAGGCCTTGTAATGAAAATTTAAGTTCCACCATCGCAGTTACTGTTTAAATCAGTGGTGCCCAAACTTTAGTGAGCATCAGAGTAACCTGGAGGACTTGTTAAAACGCAGATCACTGGATCCCAACCCCAGGGCTTCTGATTCATTAGGCCTGGGCGACGGCTTGAAAGTCCGCATTTCTAATGGGTTCCCAGGTGAGGCTGCTGCTGCCAGTCCAGAACCACACTCAGAGAACCATTGATATAAATCACTCTCTTAATTGGAACTCATTAAACCAAACCTCTGAGTCCATGGGTTCATTAATATACTCAAAAAAAGTCAATATAAAATGTACAAAAATGTAGTTGTAAAAATCATCATTACATTTATTAGTATGGATGAGCTTTTGTATCTCCTTTTAAGTACATGATGGTTTATAAAGCAGAGTTCTTTTAAAATCTGTTTGAACAGTAAAGAGTATACACACAAAAATATCACAGGTTAAAGAAACAACTCCAGGAAAAGTAGGAACTGTACCAAAAGCAGGAAAAACTAACACCAGCTGTACACTTAACAACAAGGTAGAAAGGGGTCCAATTGTCAATCAGCACCAATGATGCATAATAAACAATCCAATCCATTGTGTTCCAAAATAATAAACTAGCCAAATGACCCAAAGAAGAGATTTAACTCAGTCCCTCATCTCCTAGAGGAGAAAACTTCTAAATGTTTCATTGTAATGAGATTCTCATCAGACAGAGATATGTTTTCAATTAAAATAGCAAACAAGGGCAATATATTATAATGGCAAGACAATGAGTTTGGCAGTATCAGCCACATGAAACCTAAGCCTACATAATTTTAAGGAAGACCCCAAGTTTCAACAAACTAAAATTCATGAGAAAATCAGAGACTTAAAATCTCCATTGATAAAACAAGGTGCAACTTTAGTATAAAAAGAGCTCAGCTCACAACTCCGGTTTGCATTACCTTGAACTATAAAGACAAACTGAGGTTTCAACCAAGAAGCAATCAGCTGATAACACAGATCTCGAAACCATGGGAGGTCTAAGTTTTTTATTTTTTTAATTAACCTTTAGAATCTAGTAAGACTAATGCAACTTAGAAAAAAGCAGAAATAGAAGAGGTCAAATTACTGTAACTAGATAGATTACTCTAAGAAGGTGAACAAATAAGAGTAAGAATGAGAACAGAATAACAATAAGAGCATGGATCCATACAAAGGCTAGTGTGTGAATGTT
Source organism: Elephas maximus indicus (assembly GCF_024166365.1). Taxonomy (NCBI): domain Eukaryota; kingdom Metazoa; phylum Chordata; class Mammalia; order Proboscidea; family Elephantidae; genus Elephas; species Elephas maximus. The sequence continues at coordinate 39,935,694 of NC_064832.1, forward strand.
TATAGCAGTTTTATCCATAATAACTAAAAACTGGGAACTTACTAAATACTCATCAACAAGGAAATATACAAATTGTGGTCCATCCATCCTATGGAATACTCAGCAATACAAAGAAATGAAGTGTTGGTGCATTGATGAATCTCAAACATACTATGTTAAGTGAAAGAAGTCAGACATAAAAGAATACCCACTGAATGATCTTTGTGCTATTTGGTATGTGCTGAGCAGTTCTTCAGGTGCTTGAAACATTTATGAGCAGCTGGTCTATTAAGCTGGTGACATTAATCTAATGTTTAGAAAAATTTGATATTTACAGATGATTCACACAACTACTAAATAAAACATTTAAAATTTTGACAAATTAAATTCCCCCATGCATTTCAATGTTGAAATGCATGGGGGAATTTAATTTGTCAAAATTTTAAATGTTTTATTTAGTAGTTGTGTGAATCATCTGTAAATATTTAAAGGAATGTAAATTTTAGTGATTGAAGGGATGCTAACGGTTCAAAAGAACAATACATTGTTACACTAAATAAAGCATGATATAAGGGGGTGTTCCTCGCTCGCACAAAGCCTCCTAGGCATTTAATAACGCATCAACATATATCATCATGCATGAGTACAAGCTCACCTGCAGTTTTCCTCAGCATAAGCACACGCATATGGCAGAGCTGTAGTCAGTGTGTGTAGACCATCTTCTGTTCTACATTTTCCACTTAACAATATTTCACATATACAACTTGACCTGTAGAAATAGCCCACACTGATAAGGTATTTATAACGTACCATAGTTTGGTGGGCTCTTCCTTCATTGTTGGGGCTTGTAATAGATTGAATTGTGTCCCCCCAAAATTTATGTAATTGAGAGCGTGAACTTGTTTGGAAGTAAGGTATTTGAAGATGTTATCAGTTAACATGAGATCATACTGGAGTAGAGTAGGGAGGGTCCTAATCCCATCTGAGTGGTGTCCTTTTTAAAAAAGGAGAAGGGGCACGGAGATGGAGGAAAACTCTGACGTGTCCATGAAATTATTCTGCATCTAAAAGCCAAGGAACACCTGGGCTACCAGAAGCTGGGAAAGAAAGGATTTCCCGAGGGCCTTTGGAAAAAACATGGCCCCACAGACACCCTGAATTCAGACCACTAGCTCCAGAAGTGTGTGACAATAAATCTCTGTTGTTCTACTGAGAAAAACAAGGTTATGGAAGCTCCATAGACACATCAAACTCCCTGAGGAACCAAATTACTGGGCTGAAGGCTGTGGGGACCATGGTCTCTGAGAACATCTACCTCAACTGGCATAACATAATTTATAAAGAAAATGTTCTACATTCTACTTTGGTGAGTGGCATGTGGGGTCTTAAAAACTTGTAACCAGCCATCTTAGATACCCCACTGGTGTCACCCCGTCTGAAGCAAGGGAGGATGAAGAAAACCAAAAACACAAGGGAAAGATTAGGCCAAAAGACTAATGGATCAGAACTACCACAGCCTCCACCAGACTGAGTCCAGCACATCTAGATGGTGCCAGGTTACCACCACTGACTGCCCTGACAGCGATCCCAATAGAGGGTCCCAGACAGAGCTGGAGAAAAATGTAGAACAAAATTCTAACTAAAAAAAAAAAAGACCAGACTTACTTGTCTACCAGAGACTGGAGAAACATTGAGAGAATGGCCCCAGGACATCCTTGTAGCTCAGTAATAAAGTCACTCCTGAGGTTCACACTTCAGCCAAAGATTAGACAGGCCCATAAAACAAAAGACTAAATGCACACAATAGCCCAGGGGCAATGACAAGAAGGCAAGAGGGGGCAGGAAAGCTGCTAATGGGGAACCCAAGGTCGAGAAGGGGAGAGTATTGACATGTCACGGTGTTGGCAACCAATGTAACAAAATAATATGTGTATTAATTGTTTAATGAGAAGCTAGGTTGCTCTGTGAACCTTTATCTAAAATACAATAAAAAAAATTTTGGGAAGTAAAAAAAAAAAAAAGGCTGTTATTTAAAGCCACCCACTTTGTGTCTCTTTGTCACAGAAGTCCTAAGAAACTAATATGGAGCTTAAATTAATAATCACTGGAGATTATTGTTGGAGTCCTGGTGGTGCAGTGGTTAAGCGCCTGGCTCCTAACCAAAAGGTCGCCAGTTCAAATCCACAAGCCACTCCTTGGAAATTGTATGAGGCAGTTCTACTCTGTCCTATAGGGCCACTATGAGATGGAATTGACTTGACGGCAATGGGTTTTTTTTTTTTTTTTTTTTTTGGTGGAGACCAGCGTTACCAACCATTTCTTTCTTACCATGTCAGTGAACATGGTATACTAGCAACACCCAGACTCAGAGAAGAATCCCAGCTCCACGCTCTGGTAGCCATGTGATCTTGAGCAAACCAACTTTTCTGTGTTTTGGATTCCTCACTTGACCCAGGGTTATAAATAAACAAAAAAAACCTTTGCCAGCAAGTCAATTCTGACTCATAGCGATCCTATAGGACAGAGTAGAACTGCCCCCACAGGGTTTCCAAAGCTATAAATCTTTACAGGAGCAGGCTGGTGGGTTCCAACAACTGACCATTTGGTTTGCAGCCAAGTGCTTAACCACTGCACCACTAGGTCTCCTCAGGGTTTTAAAAAAAAACAAACCAAATGCCCCATAGTCGACCCAATTCCAACTCAAAGGAGATGATTAAAATAAGATACACCTGCGGTGCCTGGCACATAGTTCCAGTTGCCATCAAGTCATTTCTGACTCATGGTGGTCTCATGTGTTACACAAAGTACAGCTGTGCTCCATATGGTTTTCATGGCAGAAAACGTGGCAGGTTTTTAAGGCAGTTTGCCAGGTGTCTCTTCAGAGGCACCCTAGATGTAATACATATTTTTCTGATGTCATTCACTCTCACTGATTATGTTATTTAGGGCATCTAAGCCTTTCAAGCTTTCGGTGTAATGTCAACAGATTTACCTTTTTTGGACCTGATAACTTTTTTCATATTGTAGATGTAATCACCACTAATTTTCTTCTTTGAGAGTTGACTCAAGCTTACATTCTTCACCCTTCCCAAACAGTATTTTCCCCAATTTTGTTACTCCTAGGCTTCATGTCTCTGCTGCTATCAAGGGTCTTCCTGCAGCCTTCTGATCATTTGTGCTGCCTTTTCTCTCCTCCAATTTGATATATGTCTTTACAATCTTTCGGCTTTGGCATACACTGGCGTATATATTTTAAATGGGCAGTCAAGAAATCAAATGACACATTGCATTGGGCAAATCTGCTGCAAAAAAAAAAAGACCTCTTTAAAGAATTAAAAAGCAAAGATGTTATTTTGGGGACTAAGGTGCACCCAACCCAAGCCATGGTATTTTCAGTTGCCTCGTATGCACGCGAAAGCTGGACAATGAATAAGGAAGACTGAAGAAGAACTGACGCCTTTGGATTATGATGCTGATGAAGAATTTTGAATATACCGTGGACTGCCAGAAGAAGGAGCAAGTCTGTCTTAGAAGACATACAGCCAGAGTGCTCCTTGGAAGCGAAGATGGTGAGACTTTGTCTCACGTACTTTCGAAATGTTATTAGGAGGTACCAGTCCCTGGAGAAGGACATCATGCTTGCTGTCTTAGATATCTAGTGCTGCTGAAACAGAAATACCACAAGTAAATGGCTTCAACGAACAGAATTTGTTCTCTCACAGTCTAGGAGGCTAGAAGTCTGAGCCCAGAGCACTAGCTCCAAGGAAAGGCTCTCTCTCTCCATTGGCTCTGGAGGAAGGTCCCTGTCATCAATCTTCCTTTGGTCTAGGAGCTTCTCAACACCAGGGACCCCAGGTCCAAAGCACACATTCTGCTCCTGGTGCTACTTTCTTGGAGGTCCCCCATCCCTCTGCTCGCTTCCCTTTTTTATATCTCAAAAGAGATTGACTTAAGACAAAACTTAATCTTGTAGATTGAGTCCTGCATCATTATCATAACTGCTGCTAATCCCACCTCTTTAACATCACAGAGGTAGGACTTACAATACACAGGAAAATCACATCAGATGACAAAATGGTGGACAATCACATAATGCTGGGAATTATGGCCTAGCCAAGTTGACACATATTTTGGGAGACACAATTCAATCCATGACTTGGTAAGTAGAGGGTTAGTGAAAAAGGGGAAAAGATGTATTGACACAGTGGCTGCAACAATGGGTTCAAACATACCAATGATTGTGAGAATGGCGTAGGACCAGGCAAGTGTTTCATTCTGTTGTACATGGGGTCACTATGAGCTGAAGCCAATTGAACTCAAGGACACCTGACAGTAACAACATACCTTATAAACTGCTTGTTACCTGTAACTAAGGTCCCCAGGTGACCCGAACAATTTGCACTTGACTGATAACCTAAAGGAGGGCAGTTTGAGCCCCTTCCCAATCACACTGTGAAAGAAAAGCCCTGGCAACGTGCTCCCTTTAAGATTACAGACAAGAAAACCCTGTGGAGACAGTTCTACTCTGTAATACATGGGGCTGCGATAAGTCGAAATCGACTTGATGGCGACTAACAACAGTAGCAATAACTGTCACTATATAAAGTTTCCATGACTTTAAATATTCCTTCTTATCATTTTAATGAATGTATGGGTCAATGGCAATTTAATCAGTTTCCCATTTTTGAACTTTTAGATTGTCTTCATTTTTTCACTATTATAAACAATACTTTGAAGAATATTCTAAAAGCCGTATCTTTAGCCGTACCCATAATTGTTTCCTCAGAATAAATCCATAGATGTTAAATCACTGGGCCAGAGAAAACAAAAAATTCTAAGTCTTTTAATACGTAGTTTCAACATTACCTGCACACAGACTGTACCAAACTAAGACATAGCTTTCTGCAGAAACATAGGCAATATTATCACATCAGTCAATTTTGTTTCGACGCTGTTCTATCAGCCCAAACTTCAGAAATATTAATATTGTAAACTGTTTTCCTAAATTGAAAAATTATAAATAAAAAGATACGAGCTCACGTTTTAGCAATCTGGTGCAGAAGAAGTAACCATTCTCTGGAATGTTACCTTCATTAAACCAGGGCCCTCCCAGGGCAGCTTACAATGTGGTGCCTGTTTCCTAAGAGCACATTTGTTTGATTTTGAGATCAGAATGCACAGAGAGAGCTCCATGTGCCTAGGGGCATTCCCATCCTCTCCTGCGCTCTGATTTGCCATAGTAAGGCCGACAAAGCACTTTGTTTTCAGCTGCGAGGGTCTGGGCTCTGCATAGCTATACCATGCCTTTTAGATTAAATCTGATTTCTTCCTTCAAATAGGTGCTTTATTCTTATAGCCAACAGTGCACAGAGTTCAAAGAAAGAAGATCAGGTATTATAATGTTTATTAATGTTTTAAAAGTACGTGCCCATCTGTTCTGAGTCTGAAAGAAATCCAAGTAGGCTTCCAGAATGTCAGGCACAGTGAGTCAATCAATTAATTAACCATTGTTGAGTGCCAACAGTGAGTAAGGCAGTAGAAATAATCAAAATCAGGCAGGAATCAAAAATACCTTTGCAATTATTCTACTGCCCTGTAGTTTTGGCTGCTTTTCCTGGGATATTGGATGAATGTTTAAGCTTGCGTTTTATTTCCTAGAGGCTCATTTTCTTTTAACATGGAATAAGAAGACCACTATAGCTATTTTTTATAGCTATGTTTTTAAAGTATCCTGTTTTTCCTCAAAAGATGTGTTTTAAAACTGAGGAAATTGAGCATCTTACCATATGAGTATTGGCCTTATGCGTTTCCTCTTTTGTGAAATGTTGCTTTATACCTTTGCCTCATTTTCTGTATGGTTGTTGTCCTTTCCTTATTGGTTTGCAGAATTTCTTCAGGTATTCTCAATGCAGCGTTTTTGTTTGTTATCTGATCTATCTTCTTTCAGTATGTAGGCTACCTTTTCTCCTTCTGTAACATGTCTTTCCATGAACAGAAATTTTTAATCACACTTCTTTTTTGCAGAGGGCTTTTTTTTATGTTAAATGTTTAAGAAACATTCCCTACCCTCAATATCAGAAGAAATTCAACCAAATTATCTTCTGAAAGTTTTCAAGTTTTGCTTTCTACTTTGAGACTTTAGTCCTTCTGGAGTTGATTTGCATGCCTGATGAGAGATAAGAAGCTGATTTACATTACATATGGATAATCCTTTTTTTCCAGCTCCATTTATTGAAGTCCTCATAAATAACCCAGGAAACGCAGATCAGGACCACAATGAGATATCAATTTACAGCCATTCAATTGGCAAAAATGAAGAAGTCTGGCAATACCAAGTGCTAGAGAGGACAGATCAATAAGCTGGCTTCTACATTGCTGGTGAGAGTATAAATTGCTACAACTGCTTTGAAAACAGTCTGACGTTGTCTTGCAAAGTCGAATATTCACACACCCTGTAAAGGACACAATAGCCCTGGTCGTGAAATGGTTAAGCACTTGGCTGCTAACCGAAAGGCGGGCAGTTCAAACCCACCAGCTGCTCCAAGGGAGAAAGATGTGGCACTCTGCTCCCGTACAGCCTTGGAAACCCTATGGAGCAGTTCTACTCTGTCCTATAGGTGCTTATGAGTTGGAATCAACTTGACAGCAATAGGTTTGGTAGTTTCCTTTTTTTTTTTTTTTACAAAGGACCCAGTAATTCCATTCCTAGGCCTATACTGAGGAAGATCCTGGCACATGCCCACCAAGGTGGAAAGCCATGTGTGACATGTCCATCATAGCACTCTTCAGTACAGCAAGAAATATAAAACCCTAAACACCAGCGTGCAGAAGGCCAGATCAAGAAATTAGGGTGTTAAAAAAAAAGAAATTATGTAGACATAGAATGGAATACTATACAGCGGTGAAAATGAATGAATCACAGCCACTGACAACAGTATGAATATCTCTCAGTAATAAAAAAAAACTAAGTGGGGGAAAAATGTCCCAGGATGCTATATCCAGCATGATATCCTTTCTACGAAAGTCTTAAAAATTTAAAATTAAGCATTATATTGCTTACATGCATGATTTGTTGATGTTGTGTGCTGTCAAGTTGATTCTCACTCATTGCGACCCCCTGTGTTACAGAATAGAATTGCACCATAGGGTTTCTAGATTGTAATCTTTACGGGAGCAGATCATCAGGGCTTTCTCCTGTGGAGCTGCTGGGTGTATTCAAACGGCCACCTTTCGGCTAGCAGCCCAGCAGTTAACTGCTGTACCACCGGGGCTCCTTTACATGCATATATGTGTGTGTTAAAGCTATATTTGAAATCAACAAGGAGTAAAAACACAAAATTCTGGCGGGAGGATCAGGTGGAAGTAGGGTAGGGTAGGAACAATAGGTGTAAGTTACTTCTACTGTGTTAGTTTTCCAGTTGGTAGTGGGTTCACAGGTGCTCATTATATTGTTAATAAATAAGCACCTAAGTAGGTAAAATAAGAGAGCCAAGCATGGACCAATGACAAGAGTGGGACATGAACCGAGGATGAGGAAGACCACAACTCAGTGCATCTGAGGTCCACTGAAAATCAAGTTGGGGGAGAAAATCGGCACAGGTCCTTTGAGAACTGAGCTGTCCTAAGTGGGAGGAGGGAGCCCTGGTGGTGCAATAGTTAAGCACTCAGTTGCTAACCAAAAGGTTGGTGGGTCAAAATCACCAGCTGCTCCGTGGGAGGAAATGTGGCAATCTGCTCCCGTAAAGACTACTGCCTTGGAAACCCTAAGGGGTAGTTCTACTCTGTCTTTAGGGTTGCTATGAGCCGGAATTGACTCGATGGCAACAGGTTTGGTTTTGTTTTTGGAAGATCTGTCTGAGGTGATGATGCTTAAAAAACGAAGAGCAAAAAAGCTATTTGGCATAAGTCACAGGTATTAATAAATCAAAGCTCCCAACCTTAAAAATTTTTCACCAGATTCTGATTAGAAAGTGTAGTCAAGAAATATGCAGCCTACCTAAATTCTGGGTTCTTTCACGTCTGTTTGGATCATAGAAAAATAAAAAAATAAATTCTCTCGGGAGGGGCTGGATAGAAAGAGAAGGAAGCTGCTTAAGAACATCCTAAAGCCCGTTAGGGGGCATGGTAGTTCACTGGTAGAATTCTCGCCTTCCACGCAGGAGACCCAGAATTGATTACCAACCAATGCACCTCTTGCGTGGCCACCACCCATCTGTCACTGGAGGCTTGTGTGTTGCTATGATGCTGAACAGGTTTCAGTGAAGCTTCCAGACTAAGACAGAGTAAGAATAAAGGCCTGGCAAGCTACCTCTGAAAATCAACCAATGAAAACCCCATGGATCACAATGGTCCAATTCACAACTGATCATGGGGGTGGCACAGGACTGGGCAGCATTTCCTTCGGTTGTGCATGGGACCTCCATGAGTCAGGTGCCAACTCGACGGAAGCTAACAACAACATGGGATCTTTCATTACCATGAGGTCCCAGAGAAGCTCTGGGGAGCAGGGAGAAGGGATGCTAGTGAAGAATCAACAAAGAACTAGCAGACAGCCTCAAAATGCCAGCCTTTTTCCTAGTGGAGCTGGACTGGAGAACACAGTGGGGCCTCCTACTCTCACCCTACTCAGTTGAAAGCAAAGGCCCGTGGCAGCACTGAGAAGCTAGAGATGGTGTGCCTTTCCCCCAGGAGTCCCTTCCCTGGGGACCTATGACAAGAAGATTGGAAGCACAAGACCCATTACTCCAACACAGGCAGGTCCTACAGGAGACAGTTGAGTCATGCCATGGATGGCACGTGTGACTTTTGACACATCAACCCAGTGTTCTTCACCATCTCCCAGAGCTCCCCATTGGGACTGAGTCCCAGTTGTCCTCAGTGGTAACTTGCTCACTCATTAAGGCACTCTGAATTGCTTCCGTCCCTCCCATATTACTTCCCACTCCCCTCCTGGTGCTTCACTTGCACTGAAATCTTTTTTTTTCTAACTGTGATTTAGGTGAAAATTTACATAGCAAATTAGTTTCTCATGAAACAGTTAATACACAAATTGCTTTGTGACACTGGTTGCCTACCCCACAATATGTCAACACTCTCCCCTTCTCCACCCCAAGTTTCCTGTTTCCATTTGTACAGTTTTCCTGTCTATTCCTGCCTTCTTGTCTTTGCTTTTGGGCTGGTGTGCCCATTGGTCTCATATACATGATTGAACCATGAACCACATCCCTCGTGTGTGTCATTGCTCTGCAGGCCTGTCTGATCTCTGGCTAAAGGGTGAACCTGAGTTAAAAGGGTGCCGGTGGCCATACTCTTGGGGGTTTCTCTAGTTTCTGTCTGACCAGCAAACCTGGCCTTGTGTGTATGTGTGTGAATTTGGATTTTGTTCTACATTTTTCTCCTGCTCTGTCTGAGACTCTCTACTGTGATCCCTGCCAGAGTAGTTGGTGGTGGTAACCAGGCACCATCCAGTACATGCAATCAAGTCTTGATCTTTGGCTCTGCTTCTCGGATAACCCAGCTATAGTAGGTCAAATTGTGGCCCCCCAAAAGTTATGTTCACATCCTGACCCGCAGAACTTGTGAATGTGGCTTATTTGGAAAAGGGGTCTTTACAGATGTAATTAAGGATCTCAAGATGAGATCATGCTGGATTATGAGGCAGGATGTTATATGATTCCATTTATATGAAATGTCCAGAATAGGCAAATCCATAGAGACCATTGAGTGTGCTCGACGTACTGCCAGCTCCAACCGCCTCTGCAGAATGTCATACGTAAAATGAGAAGAACATCAGGCTCTTTGTTCATAGATGGAAGCATTCAGAACATGAAATGTCATATAAACCTCCCTTATAACTTAAATCCCCTCCCTTCTTCCAGGCAGTGATCCAATGTGTATTCTCAATTCCTTCTTTAGCATTTGCCAGCGTCTCAACGTCTTATTGCATAAAAAAAAAAAAAAAAGCCAATCTAAATTTTGCTCTTATATTTTTATTCAGGTTGAGTAATGCAGCTACCAGTATAGGCCAAAATTGGATTGACTATGAATAACACAGTAGAGAATAAAAAGCAAACATGTGCAGAAGGTTTGTCTCTGGAGAGAGAGGTACATGAGAACGTCAGGGTCTAATGCTGTGTTTCCCAGGGTTTCAGACATTTATGTACTCTCTTTATGAACTTTGTTGTATCCACTTACTATTTGTACTTTTTTAAAAAACAGCTTGAGGTATAACTTACCATACAGTTTACTCATTTAAGGTGTACAATTCAATGATTTTTAGTAGATTCATAGTTTTGCAGCTATCCCCGTAATCTAATTTTAGAAAAACTTTGTCCCTTCTCACAAAGAAACCCTTTACCTACTAGCAATTACTCCCTATTTCTCCCCAATCTGTCTTCTCTGAAACCCTAGGCAACCACTAATCTACTTTCTGTCCCTATGAATTTTCCTATTCCAGACATTTCTTATAAATGGAATACACAATATGTGGTCTTTTGTGACGGGCTCCTTACCATGTTTTCAAGGTTCATCTTTTTGTTGTAGCATGTATCAGTATGCCATTCTTTTTTTTGTTTTGTTTTTATATATTTTTTTATTTTATTTTTGTTGTTTTTGAAAATATAAGCAGCAAAAATATACACCAATTCAACAGTTTCTACATGTACCATTCAGTGACAGTGATGACATTCTTCAAGTTGTCCGGCCATTCTCACCTTCCTTTTCTGAGTTGTTCCTCCCACATTAACATAAATTCACTGCCCCCTAAGGTTCCTATTTAATCTTTCAAGTTGCTATTGTAAATTTGATCCCATATAGATGGTTCTTTAAAAAGCACAGCTCAAGGCAGACAGACGTTCTTTACTAATTAAGCTAAACTATTGCAAACATTTTTTTGATTTAGAGAAGGCTTCAGGGGATATTGTTGGTTTAAGGTTTAAAATGTTCTTTTTTATTGCTAAGTAATATTCCGTTGTATGAATATACTACTTGGTTTATATATGCTAAATCATTTTGCTTATCTCTTCATCAGCTGGACATTTGGGTTGTTTCCACTTTTTGATTCTTATGAATAATGCTGCTATGAAAATTTGTGTGCCAGTTTTTATGTGTAGTATGAGGAAGGAGTTCCACTTCATTCTTTTGCATGATATTATCCAACTGTTCAGGCACCATTTACTGAACCTGTACTTTTATTTACCTAATTTTTGCCTATAATCAACTAACCTTTTCCTGTAAACAAATATTTTAAAAGAAAATTTTATGGTATTACCATAAACATAAAACCAGTATAATTTGCCATAAAAAGAGAACATAAATACAAGTACAAAGAAAACAAGACGACACTATCAGATTTCAGCTAGAGATACAGATGGCTGCTCAAGGCCTCTCTTCTTTGTTAAAGGGGGTGATTAGCAAGTACTAGGGAATTTCTGGAGCCCTGGTGGCACAGTGGTTAACAGCTCATCTGCTAACCAAAATGTCAACAGTTTGAATCCACCAGCCACTCCTTGGAAACCCTATGAGGCAGTTCTATCCTGTCCAAGAGCGTTGCTACGAGTCAGAACCTTCTCGAAGGCAACAAGTTCAGTGGGTTTAGGAAAGTCTTAGGGACATCCTGGCACCAAACTGAGATGCCATAATTGAAAAGATTAAAAGAGGGAACTAAAAAGGAAACACTCATCTGACTAAGCAATTTGATGTGATGATTTAGGGCTAGGTCCCTGTGTCACCTAAGCATGGATTCTGCACTTTGGGAAATCCTTCTCTGTATCATTAGCAACAACAGTAATGGAAAGAATCTGGGCTTGGGAGGGAAACCAACAAGAATTTGAATCGGGGTTCATCACTTACTGGCTGAATCCGGGCAAGCTACTCAGCCTCCCCGTAGGTATCAGAGTAGAACTGTGCTTGGTAGGGTTTTCAATGGCTGATTTTTCAGATGTAGATAGCCAGGCCTTTCTTCCAAAGAGCCTCTGTATGGACTTGAACCTCCAACCTTTCCTGTGTTGACCATTTGCACCACCCAGGGACAAAATTCTATACGGAGCTTAAAAAAATACCAACACCAGGCCCCACCCCAGACGAACTGGATCAGAGTATCTGAAAGGCGGCTCTGGGGATGGTATTTTTAAAAATCTCCTCTAGTCATTTTAATACACAGGCAGGGAGGAGAGTCCCTGTCCCAGAGCCAAACACAGGATTTCTCCACCAGAGTGACACATTACAAGCATCTAGGTGATATTTTTAAAAGAAATACCATTGTCCAGATTCCATCCGAGAATAAGTAAATACAAATTTCTGAGTATAATCTTTTAGTCTACGTTCCTCTGCAGTCTAATATAGGGTATTGATAGAATTGCTACATTTTGTAAACTTGTTTTCATTGACTTGTGGCGTATGTTCAGGCCATTCTTATGCAATGATAATTAAGAATAGAAGACTCTTGCTGTATGGATTTCTGAAGCTCCCCTGATAATGGCTCTGGGCCACTGGCTGGGAAGCCACCAATCACACGACTCAGCTGCCTCAGGGTAATGGAGCACTCAGGTCTCAGAAGCCCCAGGAGATGTTTTGGCACAAAGTTCCTTCTATTAAAAAAAAAAAAAATTAACAAAGGCACGCCGGAAAGCCATCTTGCTCTGTAGAACCCATCGAGAAGCCCAAATCCTGATAGAAAACTGGGGTCCTGTCTAGGTGTTGTGGGAGATACAAAAATAATAATAACAACAACAAACACTGATGGGGCACTGTAGGTAGCCACTATTCTAAGTGCATTGCGTATTGTGACAGTTAACTTCATGTGTCAACTTGGTGAGGATATATGATGTAATCATTTTAGATAATGTAATCTAATGTAATGCAATCAACTAGTCAGATGAAATAGTTCCTTAGGGTGTGTTTTGCCTTCGAACTATAAATATTTTGATAAAACTCTCTCTTCTTCACTCTGCACTCATTCCATTACCTGACCTATGGATCCTGGGACACAGGCCTGCAGGAGTCTGCAGTCTGCCACCTGACCTACAGGTTTTAGACTTGCCAGCCCCCACAGTCACATGAGCCAATTTTTTAGAGTAAATCTCTCCTCTCTCTTTCTCTCTCTCTCTCTCTCTCTATACACACACACGTATGTATTATACACGCACAAACATATATAACCCAAAAAAAACCAAGCCCACTGCCATCAAGTTGATTCACATACCATATATGTATAATATTTGTGTATATGTATATATATACACAAATACATACATTTATACATACCATACCTGTATTTTATTGCCTATACAAAGGCATTTGACTGTGTGGATCATAACAAATTATGGATAACATTGCAAAGAATGGGAATTCCATAACACTTAATTGTCCTCACTCAGAATCTGTACATAGACCAAGAGGCAGTTGTTCGAAGAGAACAAGGAGATACGGCATGGTATAAAATCTGAAAAGGTGTGTTTCAGGGCTGTATCCTTTCACCATACTTATTCATTCTGTATGCTGAGCAAATAATCTAAGAAGCAGGACTATATGAAGAAGAATGGGGCATCAGGATTGGAGGAAGACTCATTAACAACCTGAGATATGCAAGTGACAGAACCTTGGTTACTGAAAGTGAAGACGACTTGAAGCACTTACGGATGAATATCAAAGACTACACCCTTAGTGTGGATTACACCTCAACATAAAAGAAACAAAAATCCTCACGACTGGACCAATAAACAACATCATGATAAGTGGAGAAATACTGAAGTTGTCAAGGATTTCATTTTACTTGGATCCACAATCAATGCACGTAGAAGCATCAGTAAAGAAATCAAACAACGTGTTGCATTGGGCAAGTCTACTGCAAAAAAGACCTCTTTAAAGTGTTAAAAAGCAAAAAGTCACTTTGAGTACTATATGCACCTCACCCAACCCATGATATTTTCAATTATCTCATATGTATGTGAAAGCTGGAAAATTAATAAGGAAGACCAAAGAAGAATTGATACCTTTGAATTTTGATTTTGGTGAAGAATATTGAATATATCATAGGCTGCCAGAAGAACAAACAAATCTGTCTTGGAAGAAGTACAGCCAGAATGCTCCTTGGAAGTGAGGATGGCAAGACTTCATCTCATTTACGTTGGATATGTTATCAGGAGGGACCAGTCCCTGAAGAACGACATCATGCTTTTAAAGTAGAGGGTCAGCAAAAAAGAGGAAGACCTTCAATGAGATGGACTGATACAGTGGCTACAATGATGGGGTCAAACATAGCAACGATTGTGAGGGTGGCACAGGACTGGGCAGTGTTTCATTCTGTTGTGTTTAGGGTTGCTATGAGTCAGAACTGACTCAACGACATCTAACAACACAACTGTATATCTGTATCTATCTATCAATCCACATACACATACATACACACACATATTATGTATACACATATATCCATATACATTCTATATGTATGTAGGTGTACAGACATATACATATGTATGGCACATATATAGATATGCACCCACTCCTCACTTATCAACATGGTTAGGTTCCAAAGACCAGGTCATTACGTGAAAATCAGCATTATGCAAAAATGGAAGATGATCACATCAGATCACAAAATGGAGAATAACTACATCATTACATAACTGCCAAACCACTGAGAATCATGCCCCAGCCGAGCTGATACGTAACCTGAACCATCACAGCCAGCATCATTCTTGCCTCACACCTCAGCATATATGTCACCAATGTGCAAAATAGTCAGTAGATTTTTTACTATTGTCATAAATATGAAATGTCGGATAACAAGATAGTTGATAATTGAGAAGTAGGTGTATACGTGTACACCTCATTGGTTCTCTTTCTCTAAGATGCATATTAACTCATTTAACCCTTTTGTAGTGCTATAGGGTCGCTGTGAGTCAGAATCGACTCAACGGCACTGGGTTTGTTTTTTTGGTTTGGTAGTGCTATGAAGGTACTACTGTTTCATCTTATAGATGAAGAAATTGAGGCATAGAGAGATTAAAATACTTGTCAAAAATCAAATTGTTGGTAAATGGCAGAGTAGGCATTTAAGCCCAGGCACCAAGACTCATCTGTAGTCTCAAGGAGCTTACTATCTAGTAGTGGTGATGACACATGAACCCAAATAAGGCTCCAGCAACGTAGAATGTGAGGAGTGTGGTGTGATAAGTGCTGTAAAGAGGTTCGGTGTATATTTGGAGCTGATTAGCTTCATCAGAGAGGTACAGAGAACCCTTGAATTTGCAGCCAGCAGGTCAGAAGTGAGGGTGTCATACGGAATTGCTGATCTGAGGGCTGTGGGGACCATGGTCTCAGGGAACATCTAGCTCAATTGGCTTAACATGGTTTATAAAGAAAACGTTTTACGTTCTACTTTGGTGAGTAGCGTCTGGGGTCTTAAAAGCCTGTGAGCGGCCATCTAAGGTACTCTGCTGGTCTCATCTCGTCAGGAACAAGGGAGAATGAAGAAAACCAAAGACACAAGGGAAAGATTAGTCCACGGGACTAAGGGACCACAACTACCATGGCCTACACCAGACTGAGTCCACCACAACCAGATGGTGCCCGGCTACCACCACTAACTGTTCTGACAGGGATCACAATAGAAGGTCCTGGACAGAGCTGGTGAAAAATGTAGAACAAAATTCTAACTCACAAAAAAAGACCACACTTGCTGGCCTGACAGAGACTGGAGAAACCCCAAGAGTATGGCCCCTGAATACCCTCTTAGCTCAGTAATGAAGTCACTCCTAAGGTTCACCCTTCAGTCAAAGATTGGACAGGCCCATAAAATAAAACAAGACTAAAGGGGCACACCAGCCCAGGGGCAAGGACTAGAAGGCAGGAGGGAACAGGAAAGCTGGTCAAGGCCAAGAAAGGAGAGTGCTGACATGTCGTTGGATTGTTAACCAATGTCATAAAACAATATGTGTACTGTTTAATGAGAAACTAGAAAGCACAACCAAAAAAAAAAAAAAGAAGAGAGGGTGTCATGGGGACTCCCAAGCTTTGGGCTGGCATCTGAGGTCTTGGGCAGATGTGGCAGTCTGGAGGACTGTACCCTTTAATGTGTGAGCTCTGACCTGGCTCAGGGTCTTCATGGTCAGAGGAAGAAGTCCTACAGGCGCAGCTGGTGTCAGAACAGAAGTCAGACAGCAGGGAACAGAATTGATAATAAACTGATTTGGATTAGAGTCCCTGGATGGTATACACGGTTAAGCACTTAGCTGCTGTTATGGATTGAACTGTGTCCCCCCAAAATATGTGTTGTGAATCTTAACCCCTATACTGGTAGTTATAATCCCAATTGGGATTGGGTTTTCTTCATTAAAGACAATATTAGTGTAGGGTGTATCTTAAGTCAATCTCTTTTGTTCATTTTCAAATTTTCCAGTTACCCTAAACAGAATCTCAGTGTCCCCTAAGCTAAGCACTGAGTTCCCCTTTTGCCCTCTCTTCCTCTCACCCCTGGTAACCACTAATAAACTTTGGTCTCTATACGTTTGCCTATCCTAGATATTTCATATAAGTGGGATCACAGTGTTTTTCCCTTTGTGGCTTATTACATTCAGCATAATGTTTTCAAGATCCATCCATATCGTAGCATGAATCAGGACTTCATTTCTTTTTATGGCTGATTAATATTCCATGATATGTACGTGCCACATTTTATTTCTCCACTCATCCATTGACAAACATTTAGGCTGTTTCCACCTTTTGGTGCATTTGAGATTTTTAATCTCTATTGTTGTTAGGTGCCGTCCAGTTGGTTCCAACTCATAGTGACCCCATGTACAACAGAATAAAACACTGCCCAGTCCTGTGCCATCCTCACAATCGTTGTTATGTTTGAGCCCATCGTTGAAGCCACTGTGTCAATTCTTAACATGTCCAAGTAAGTGAGAAGAATTCTTACCATCCTCCCTTCTAAGGAGCATTCTGGCTGTACTTCTTCCAAGACAGATTTGTTCGTTCTCCTGGCAGTGCATGGTGTATTCAATATTCTTCACCAACATCATAATTCAAAGGCATCAACTTTTCTTTGGTCTTCCTTATTCATTGTCCAGCTTTTGCATGCGTATGAGACGACTGAAAAAACCATATATCAGGACGTATTGAATCAGAAATTTCTATATGATACAAAGAGGAAATGAATACAGTTCCAACACATGGAAACAACCTAATTTTCCCAAAACAGTTAAAACACAGGAAACAACTCAGGCCAGCTTGTAATTGTTCTTCTAATTCTTAAGAAATCATAAAAATAAATAAATTTGAGTTGGAAAGCTTGCCCTCTAGTGGGGAAACAAGGAATTCGCCACACACTTCAAAGTTTCAGAAAAGCAGTTACTGCCCTGAACCACGTGCGCGTTGTCCAGAAACAAATGTGAGTGCCTGCTATGGGCTTAGCCTGGACACTGCCCTCAGGGCACTGACTCCACCAGCCCAGTGCAACAGAGTGAGATAGTACATGCTTGCAAGCAGGATGACAGAGAGGAAGGAGCACACAATTCAAAGTCGGAAGCAGCAGGTTTGAATCCTGCACTGCCACTGAGAAGCTGAGCAATGCTGGGGAAAACTTATATCCCATGAGCTTAAACCAAACCCATTGCTACTAAGTCGATTTCAACTCAGGGCAACTCCCTGTGTTACAGGGTAGAACTGCTGTGTAGGGTTTCCTTGGACTTTCTTCTGCAATGCTGCCAGGTGGGTTCAAACCACCAACATTTCAGGTGCGCCATCCAGGCGACCACCCATTAGCTTCGTGCCATATAAAATGGGGATGATAATGATGCCTCTCCCACAGGGCAAGAAAATAAAAAATAAACGAAAAACCCCATTGCCGTTGAGTCGATTCTGACTCATAGTAACCCTATAGGACGGAATAGAACTGCCCATAGGGTTTCCAAGGAGCAGCTGCTGGATTCAAACTGCTGACCTTTTGGTTAGTAGCCAAGCTCTTGACCCCTGTGCCACCAGGGTTCCCCATAGGGCAACTGTTAGGTCACATGAGAGTTTAGTGAAAATACTTAGTAACTGCGAGCATTTATCATTCAACAAATATTTAGAATACTTACTTTGTACAGAGCTCTGTGCTTGGTGTCAAAACAGACCAGGTCGGTGACCTTAGGGAGCTTAAAATCAAGCGAAATAAATGTATGTCATCAAGTGCCTGGAATAGCTCAGCTGCTAACAAAATGGTCGGCAGCTCACAATGTAGTGTATTAAGTCACCTCAACTTTCTTACTTTCATCTTGTGTGTAGAATACGTAGATGTATATCTATATACATCCAGTAAACCAGTTGCTGTCAAGTTGGTCCGGCCTCACGGTGACTCCATGTGTGTCAGAGTGGAGCTGTGCTCCATAGGGTTTCAATGGCTGATTTTTCAGAAGTAGATTGCCAGGCCTTTCTTCTGGGGTACCTCAGGTAGACTAGAACCACCAACCTTTCAGTTAGCATATATATATATACATATGCAGTTCAGGCCCACCTGGAGGCGCCCCAGAGGAAAGGCCTGGTGATCTGCTTCCAAATGGTCATAGCCATGGGGACCCTGTGGAGTGCAGTTCTACCGTGCAACGTTGCCAGGAGTTGGAGTTGTCTTGGTGGTAACTAGAATACGTCTCATTTCATAGATGAACAGGCAGAGTGTGCGTGTGTGTATAAATACATACTATATGTGTGTGTCTATTATATACACTGTATATATATACACTCATACTGTCAGTAAAAGGATTGACTCTCCCACATTAGATAGACGTACAGTGTGTGTGTGTATAATGTATGTGTGTGTATATATATAGTCACTAAAGTGGGTTGAATCTCCCAGATTACCTTGACATGGTTTATCAAAACCTTAGAACCCTGCACGTACAGTGAGGATATTGTTATTCTTTTCTTCCTATGAGCTTAAAATTCTTGATCTAAGCCTCTTCTAAAGGATAAGCACCAGCAGCTTCAGAAATTTGTATTTTCTTAACAAAGTATCCCTTTATTGAAGACTTAGGATCAAAAGAAAAAAAATAACTTAAAGGATATAGGAAATTATACTCCATTTCAAAGAAAGAAATGTGAAAACACTACGGAGGCAATTTTGAGAAATCTGTTACCACCTTCTCTGTATTGTAACTGGTAATCTACATAAAGTTAAGGTTAGAATTCAAGTTTTGTCTTTATATTACAGGTAATTCCCGACTTATGATGTATTTGAGTTATGATGAACCACACTGCCTTAATCATCAATTGCTGCTACAACAGAAATAACACAAATGGATGGCTTTAATGAAGTGAAATTTATTCTTTCACTGCCTAATAGGCTACAAGCTCAAATTCAAGGCATGAGCTACAGGGGATGGCTTTCCCTGTCTGCCAGCTCTGGAGGAAGGTCTTTCTCAGCAATCTTCCCCTGAACTAGGAGCTTCTCTGCCTAGGAACCCCAGGTCCAAAGGACACACTCTGCTCCCGATGTTGCTTTCTTGGTGGTATGAGGTCCCCAAATCTCTGCTTGCTTCCTTTTCCTTTCATTTCTTGAGAGATAATGGGTGGTACAGGCCACACCCCAGGGAAACTCCTTTACATTAGATGTGACCTGTTAAGGGTGTTACAATCCCACCCCAATCCTCTTTAACATAAAATTACAATCACAAAATGGAGGACAACCACAGAATACTGAGAATCATGGCCTAACCAAGTTGATACACACATTTTTAGGGGGAACACAATTCAATCTATGACACACACAACAGCCATCCATTTGTTGTTGCTGCAGTTTTTGTACATCTTATCGTTAGGAATATGTATGTATTAAAATATATCTGTAAGGTTATATGTAATGTGTAATGTTTTCAACCCCCAAAGACCAATAAAGATCAGATTTATAAGGATACTGATAATAAAAGGCAATAGTAAAGAAAACAAAAAAATAAATAAAAAATGAGGTACTCCACTCACATCAGAACTGACTTACAACAGAGTCGTGGGGCTGGGATCCTGTCATAATTCGGTGACTATCAGTAACTGATTTCAAGATCTATTTCCAACTGATCCTGCCACTGCAGCTCTCATCTGAGAAACAGCAAGCGGAAACTTGGGTCTCCATGCCTTTCCAGAATGTTTTCTGATCTTCTGCTGTTACAGGCGATGAAAGTCACCTAGCACATCATTGCTTTTTCAGTAGGAGCTAAAATCTACCGAATAAGGGGAAGTGTGACTAAAACAAGATTTTGTTAGGTTAGGAAATGGTAGCTGCTGAGAATAGTTACATTTTGAAGGAACTAAACTCTTGTACAAGACTGTACTTCCAATCTATTTGGAATACAAAATAGTAAGCCTTTCAAATAAACCATTATGCATATTTTACCATTACCTACTGTGATGGTTAAAAAGCAAAGATGTCACCTTGAAGACTAAGGTACGCCTGACCCAAGCCGTGGTGTTTTCTATCACCTCATATGCATGTGAAAGCTGAACAATGAATAAAGAAGATCGAAGAATAATTGATGCCTTTGAATTATGGTATTGGTGAAGAATAATAAATATACCATGGACTGCCAAAAGAACCAACAAATCTGTCTTAGAAGTACAGCCAGAATGCTCCTTAGAAGCAAAGGTGATGAGACTTAGTCTCACATACTTTGGACATGTTATCAGGAGGGACCAGTCCCTGGAGAAGGACATCATGCTTGGTAAAGTACTGGTTCAGCAAAAAAAGAGGAAGACCCTCAACAAGATGGATTGACACAGTCGTTGCGACAAGGGGCTCAAGCATAACAACAATTGTGAGGATGGCACAGGACTGGACAGTATTTTGTTCTGTTGTATATGGGGTCGCTATGAGTCAGAAATGACTCGACAGCATCTAACAACAATCATTGTGATGGTTAATGTTGTGTGTCAACTTGGCTAGGCTATGATTCTCAGTGGTTTGGCAGACAGTATGTATCACCTCCCATTTTGTGACCTGACATAACCAGCTAATCAGTTGGAAGGGAGTTTCCTTGAGGTGTGGCCTGCATTCATGGTGTAAACGAATGGTCTGGCAAAGCTCGCTCTCTCTCGATCCTGCATTCATCTCATCATCCTCTGACCTCAGATTCTTGGGACATATGAAGCCTTTAGCCTGCCGCCTGACCTGCCACCATGTGAGTCAGGAGAAGCCTCCAGCCTGCCACCTGACCCACAGATATGGGACTTGCCAGCCTCCACAATTGCATGAGCCATTTTTTTGAAATAATTCTCTTTATACATATTTATACATAGGCTTCACTGGTTTTGCTCCTCTAGAGAACCAGCCTAAAACACCTACATAATCTATAACCTGAACTTTACAATTTACATGGAAGTAAAAATACTGTATCTGCTCTTTATATTATGTGTTATTAAGTATGAGTCAAAAAAAAAAAAAAAGTAAAACCTCTCATCTAAAAAAAAAAAGGTCAGCAGTTCAAATCTACCAGCTGCTCCTTGGAAACCCTATGGGGCAGTTCTACTCTGTCCTACAAGGTCGCTAATGACTCAGAATCGACTTGATGGCAACAGGTTCGGTTTGGTTTTGGCTAACACACATAGCTCCTTTGCAAAACTTGAACAAGGCATCTCTCTGGGTGGACAAATTGCCAAAAGATGGCCCCTACTGAGAAGAACTGAGACAGATTTCACTGTCTAACATGGCAGCCACTTGCCACCTGTGCCTATTTAAATTAATTAAAAATTTAATGAAATTTAAAATCCAGCTCCTAAGTCACACTAGCCACATTTCAAATGTTCAATATTCACACGTGGCTAGGGCTACCATATTAGATACTGCAGATTAAATAGACACATAGATAATATATAAATTGATAGATAGATACATAAATGCATAGAGAAAACTCTGAAGATATATTCACCAAATTGTTTTTTCTGGAAATAGAGGGAGGTAAAGGACAAGGGGATAATTTTTATTCTTTTGATATCTGTACTGACTGAGCTTTTTAAAGGAGGAATAGATGAAAGTACGATTAATAACATTTTAAAGATAATGAAGAGAAGAGTCAACACTGTCAAGTGTTGCTGAGAAAACAAAACAGGCAAGGACAGAAAACTTTCCTTTATACCTGGCAATATAGAGGCCATGGGTGACCTTTTCAAGAGTCGTTTCAGTCAGGGTGAACTAATGAGCAAGCCAACTTCTCTCTCAAGAAAAGGAGAGTATGGTGGTGGGTGAGGTGGAGTGGAGGGAGGATTCTGCTTGGTTCTAGTGGTAAAGTGGAAGTGATCTGGGCCATACATGCTGAAGGAAAGACTGGTTGGTAATGGGGTAAGGAGATGACAGACGAAGCCCAGTTTCCCAAGAAGGAGGAAGTTCTATCACTGAAAAAAAAAATATATATATATATATATTTTTTTTTTTCAGTGGGACAAAGACAAATGGATAGGAGGTGGAGATGGAAGTTGAAGGAGCTCTTGATTAATGGTTTCTACTTTTAAGGGAGAATCAAGGTCCCATGCTCAGAGCAAAAACACTACTTTCTCCTCAGCTTTTCTCCTGACACTGTATGAAAAAAATAAATCTCTCAGGAGTTTTGTTCCACTCCTACTTTTTTTTTCACAAGCTGTGGCTGATTACAGAACTCATTGTTAGTTGTTTCAAATGGCTGGTTAAAAAACCAAACCCTTTGTCGCCAATTTCAACTCATGGCAACCCCATGTGTGCAGAGTAGAGCTGCTTCATAGGTTTTTCAAGTCTGTGACCTTTCAGAAGCAGATCACCAGGCCTGTCTTCCAGGTCACATCTACATGGGTTCAAATCAACTTTTCAGTTAGTAGTTGAGCACTTAGCTGTTTGCACCACCCAGGGACTTATACAATCGTGGATATCTCTCCTCCAAAGAATGCATTTCGTATACAGAAACTTCAAAGGGTTCTAAAGTATAAAACAATTATTATTATTATTTTATTATGATTATAAAAGTAATGGAAAGTAGGGAAAATGGCATAGTAGGGCACAGGTACCCATCACCTGGCTTGGACAATTATCAATACCTGGCCTATTTTGTTCAATCTACACTGGATTTTTTTTAAGGCAAATGCCACATGGCATATCATTTTTCCATTATACTTCACCATATCTCTATTAAAGACTTTTGAAAAAGCATGACTTCAATTAACAAGTTTCTTAAAATTATCAAATACCGAATTTGAATTTCCCCCTGGTGGTGCAGGGCTTAAGAGCTAGGCTGCTAACCGGAAGGCTGGTTGTTGGAATCCACCAACTGCTTCTTGGGAACCCCCTGGGGCAGTTCTACTCTGTCCTGTAGGGTCACCATGAGTTGGAATGACTGGATGGTAATGGGTTTGGGTTTTTTTTTTTTTGGTTTGTCCTTTTCTTGTTTGCTTGTTTTTAGTAATTGGTTTGTTCAAATCAGGATTCAAATGAAGTCCACACATTGCATTTGGTTACATCTCTTAAAGTTTTTCTTAATCTATATGTTCCCCTTCCCTTTGTTCCCTTCCTACTTTATTCATTCAGTTAACCAGGTCACTTCTCCTGTAGAATTTCCCATATTCTGGACCCTGCATATCATATCCCTATGACGTCGGTCAACATGTTTTCGCATCGCCTGTATTTCCTGTAAACTGGTAGTTAGATTTATCTAGGCTAGGGGCTTGTTCAGAGTCAGGTTTGATTTTCTTTTTTGGGGGAGGTGGCAAGATTTCATAGGAGGTCTTGTGTACATGCTGCATTCACCAGGAGGTACATAAAGTCTGGCTATCTCTCTCTTTGTGATAAGATTGATCAGTGAGCTCAGTTATTACCAGTGGGTTCAAGTGTTGGCTTTCCTTATGTGTTCCTGTCTGATTTTTACCTAGTTGAGCCATTATTGTTATTGCTTAGCTCCGTTATTCTATTAAAAACCCATTGCCGTGGAATCAATTCTGACTCATAGCGACCCTGTAGGACAGAGTAGAACTGCCCCGTAGAGTTTCCAAGGAGTGCCTGGTGGATTCGAACTGCTAACCTTTTGGTTAGCAGCTGCAGCACTTAACCACTGTTTCCTTTAGGGGCTACAAATTGGTGGTGTTTTTAATTCTATCTTCCTTTTGTATTTATTAAATAGAATTCGTCTATAAAGAATCAAGTATTTGGTAACTGCGTTACAGTTCATACAGCATAAATGCTTAATTCTTTTCTTTTGTGAGTTTTCAGAATGTTTGTTCTCTAGCATAGGGGCTGCTCAAATATAGTTAAATGTCCATTAAGGAGGCGAGTAGACAAGAAAAAGTTAAGATGGTACAAGCCATGGAATCCCCAGCAAAGTAAGTACCCTAAGGAGGCCAGAGAGAATGGAATTCAGAACACAGAGAAAATGGCCCTTTTCAGGAAGAAGAAACACAGTGACAAAAGGGAAGGAAGAAATAATTTCTGTGGTTGGAAGTAAGTTTATAGATTCAGTAGAAGGAAGGTTGAGGATTCTCATCTGGTGGCTTCTATTTCCTCCGTTTAAGTGGGAAGTGCAATTACTTCTGTTGCTGCTGTAACAAACACAAATGTAGTGGCTTAAAACAACACAAAATTATTACCTTAGAGTTCTGGAGGCCAGAAGTCTGAAATGAGTCTCGTGGGACTAATATCAAGGTATTGGCAGGGCTGTTTTCTTCTAAAGGCTCCGGGGGAGAGTCTGTTTCTTGACTCTTCCAGCGCCTAGAAGCTACTGGCATCTCTGCTTCCACCCTTGTATTACCTCCTCCCCCATTGATCTGCTTACCTTCCTTTTATGAGGACCCTTTGTGATTACATTTAGGGACCATGCAGAGTAATTGTCCCATCTCAAGATCCTTAATTTTATCATGTCTACAAAGTCCCTTTTGCTATGTAAGTTAATATATCCACAGTTTTCGGGGATTGAGACATGGATATGGGGGGGGCATTATTCAGCCCTTCACACCTGCTAAAAACGAGGGAAGAAGGGTAGGCTGAAAAGTGAGTGCAGAACTTTTCAAATAGCTAACTAAGAGAAGCTTACTGGTAAACCAAGAATGGGCCCATTGAGGTTCAAGCCTATTTTACTTATCCATGCTGCTATAATAGAAATACCACAAGTGGGTGCCTTTAACAAACAGAAATTTATTTTCTCACAGTTTAGGAGGTTGTAAGTCTGAATTAAGGGTGCCAGTTCTAGGGGAAGGCTTTCTCTGTTGGCTGGGGCGGAGGATCCTTGTCGCTTCTGAGCTTCTGCTCCTGCTCCTGGGCTATCTTCATGTGGCTTGCCCCATCTCTCTGCTTCTCTCACTTGTTGGTTTAATCTTTTATATTTCAAAATGACTGATTTAAAACACACCTATACTAATCCTGTCTCATTAACAAAACAAAGACAACACATTTCCAAATGGGATTATAACCACGAATATAGGAGTTAGGATTTATAACACATATTTTTTGGGGGACACAATTCAATCCATAACAGAGTCCAATTGGGTAATGCTTGTTAGCAGCCTTAGGGTCATTAAAGAACAAATTAAACTCAATGAGAGTTGGGATTTTTTTTTTCTTGGCATGTGGAATGGAATACAATGGAACAAGGAAGTTGTTGGCATTGTTACTAAATTGATGGACTATGAAACCAAAGGAGGAGACTGGGAAGAATTAAAGACTGGTGGTAAAAGCTAATTAGGGGAAAATCAATGGAAGACTGTGATGAGGTTAAACTGGTGTGGAAGGAATAACCAATGAGTAGGTTAAAAGGAAGAGTTCACAGTTACAGTGGCCCGGATGAGTTCAGTATTTCAGAAATGAAATAGTTCCCACTGATAGGTGAGGTGCAGCCACAGGATAGGATAGTTTGATTAGTACGGACATGAGTCACTGAAACTAGGGAGGTCAAGGAACTCTGAGAGGCCAGAGTGTTGAGTGGGTGCATCAAACAGTTGCTAAAACCACCCAGAATTTCATCATGATTGAAGAGGAAGCTGTGAGTCAGAGAGGTGTATAAATGACAGCAATAAGGGGGTTTTAGGATCATATAGGAAGTCCCCGGGTGGTGCAAACAGTTAATGTGCTCAGCTGCTAACCAAAAGATTGGCAGTTCAAGTCCACCTAGAGGTGCCTCTGAAGACAAGCCTGGTGATCTTCCAAAAAATCAGCCATTGAAAACCCTGTGGAGCATGGTTCTACTCTCACACATGATTCACCACGATTCAGAGTCACCTAGATGGCAACTGATTTTAGGACAGTACAGTACAATGGCATTAGCTTCAAAGAAGCATGGAGTTTTACACTACAGTGGAAGAGCAAGTACGAAACAGTGGGCCCAGGAGTGAAGATACTATGGACCCTATCCAGAGAGATGGCGAGAGATAAACAGCCACCACTTGAAAGGGCTGCAACCTGGGTGGAGTTCTCAGTTATGGTTTTCACTTAAGGTAAAAAGGTAAAATGTTGAGGGAAGAAATTGAAGATATTAGCAATGGTAATAACTGTAATAACCACTGCATTGGGCAAAATTTGCTGCAGAAGACCTCTTTAAAGTGTTAAAAAGCAAAGATGTCACTTTAAGGACTAAGGACCACCTGACCAAACCATGGTGTTTTCAATCGCCTCATGTTGTTGCTATTAGGTGCCATCAAGTCGGCTCTGACTCATAGCGATCCTATGTACATCCTTACAATCGTTATGCTTGAGCTCATTGTTTCAGCCACTGTGTCAACCCACCTCGTTGAGGGTCTTCCTCTTTTCCGCTGACCCTGTACTCTGCCAAGCATGACGTCCTTCTCCAAGGACTCATCCCTCCTGACAACATGTCCAAAGTATGTAAGACGCAGTCTCGCCATCCTTGCTTCTAAGGAGCATTCCGGTTGTACTTCTAAGACAGATTTGTTCGTTCTTTTGGCAGTCCATGGTATATTCAATATTCTTCGCCAACACCACAATTCAAAGGCATCAATTCTTCTTGGGTCTTCCTTATTCATTGTCCAGCTTTCACATGCATATGACGCGATTGAAAATACTATGGCTTGGGTCAGGTGCACCTTAGTCTTCAAGGTGACATCTTTGCTCTTCAAAAGTTTAAAGGGGTCCTTTGCAGCAGATTTACCCAATGCAATGTGTCTTTTGATTTCTTGACTGCTGCTTCCATGGCTGTTGATTGTGGATCCCAGTAAAATGAAACCCTTGACAACTTCAATCTTTTCTCCATTTATCATGATGTTGCTCACTGGTCCAGTTGTGAGGATTTTTGTTTTCTTTATGTTGAGGTGTAGTCTATACTGAAGGCTGTGGTCTTTGATCTTCATTAGTAAGTGCTTCAAGTCCTTTTCACTTTCAGCAAGCAAGGTTGTGTCATTTGCATAATGCAGGTTGTTAATGAGTCTTCCTCCAATCCTGATGCCCCGTTCTTCTTCATATTGTCCAGCTTCTCAGATTATTTGTTCAGCATACAGATTAAATAGGTATGGTGAAAGAATACAACCCTGACGCACAACTTTCCTGACTTTAAACCAATCAGTATCCCCTTGTTCTGTCCGAACGACTGCCTCTTGATCTATGTAAAGGTTCCTCATTAGCACAGTTATGTGTTCTGGAATTCCCATTCTTTGCAATGTTATCCATAATTTGTTATGACCCATACAGTCAGTAAAACACAGGTAAACATCCTTCTGGTATTCTCTGCTTTCAGCCAGGATCCATCTGACATCAGCAATGATATCCCTGGTTCCGCATCCTCTTCTGAAAACCTGCCTGAATTTCTGGCAGTTCCCTGTCAATATACTGCTGCAGCCATTTTTGAATGATCTTCACCAAAATTTTGCTTGTGTGTGATATTAACGATATTGTCCTATAATTTCCACATTCGGTTGGATCACCTTTCTTGGGAATAGGCCTAAATATGGACCTCTTCCAGTTAGTTGCCCAGGAAGCTGTCTTCCACATTTCTTGGCATAGACGAGTGAGCACCTCCAGCGCTACATCTGTTTGTTGAAACATCACAATTGATATTCCATCCATTCCTGGAGCCTTGTTTTTCACCAATACCTCCAGAGCAGCTTCATACTCATCTGAAAGCTGGACAATGAATAAGGTAGACTAAAGAAATGACATTTCTGA
The DNA here is from genome assembly GCF_024166365.1 of Elephas maximus indicus. Lineage (NCBI taxonomy): Eukaryota > Metazoa > Chordata > Mammalia > Proboscidea > Elephantidae > Elephas > Elephas maximus. The sequence goes on from NC_064832.1 coordinate 39,963,766, forward strand.
ATTACGGTGCTGGCAAAGAATATTGAATATACCATGGACTGTTAAAAGAATGAATAAATCTATCTTGGAAGAAGTACAGCCAGAATGCTCCTTAGAAGCAAGGATGGCAAGACTTCTTCTCACATGCTTTGGACATGTTATCAGGAGGGACCAGTCCCTGGAGAAGAACGTCATGTTTGGTAAAGGAGAAAAAGAGGAAGACCTTCAGTGAGATGGATTGACACAGTGGCTGCAACAATGGGCTCAAGCATAACAATGATCATGAGGACCTGGCAGTGTTTTGTTCTGTTGTCAGACCAACTCGAGGGCACCTAGCAAGCACAATAACCATGGAGTGGAATATTTCCAGAAAGTAAGTTGCCAAGAATAAAAGGAAAAGGCATAGACAGAGGCTGGGCTGAGGAAGAGAATAGAAGATAGGGCTGAGGAGATGGAAGAGGACAGCAAGGCAACAGGGCTTATGCTTTCAGTGGTGGGTGACTAAGAGATTGGCCACAGGTCTGCCAGGCGTATCAGTTCTGGAAGATCAGCATTGTGGTACTTCTAGCCCTTTCAGAATTCCGCGATGGTTCAAGTGAAATAAAAAGGCAGTCCTAGTCCACTCCTGAATACCCTGTGGGGTTGACAAATCAGATGGCTATGGGTTCACAGACTCCTAAGGGCTGGGATAGAGTCATATGCGACATAAAATCCAGCTCAGTTGCTATGAAGCTACATTAGCTATTTGGAGGTAAAGAATGTTGACTTATCACAACAGTTGCCCTAAAGGTACAAAGTCACAAAGTGCAGCTAAAATATTACCAGAAAGTTGTGTTCTGGAACTAACATGTACACATTCGGGGGAAGGCGATAGGGCTAGAAGGCACACCATTTGTGATTAAAACCATTTTCTTTAATACAGTGTTAAGAACCAAACCTATTAAGGAGACTATCTACAAGTCAGCTATTTCATAGATAAAAGCTTGTCGTATATTGTTAACCATGTTCTCAGAGGACAGTAGCCAAGAGGCACTGAAGCGCATTAAGTCTTACTCTAAGGTCTGAGTTTCTTAGATCTACACTTTCCAAATGTTTTTTTATCCTACAACATATTAAAAAACTTAGACACACTGCCACCCAGTCATCTATTAACAATTCTCAAGACCTTTGGCCTTGCTAGTTCTTCGGGAATGCTCTTCCTCCAAATATCTGATCTGCAAAGCTGGCTCCATTTAGGTGTCTGTTCGTCATCTCATCAGAAAGGCCTTCTTGGCCTATCCTATTTAAAAACAGCAAACCCTTTGCAATCACTCTATTTTATGTAGTTTTATACACACACACACACTAGCCCAAGCTTACTGACTTTTCAGTAACTCTGCTTGGTTGTATTTTGTCTGCTTGACCTATCGGTTTTTGAGAGTGAGAGGAATGGGTTAAAATCTCCAACTATAATTGTTGATATTTCTATTTCTTCATTTTTGCTTGATAACGTTTTGCAGCTGTTAAGTATATATAAGTTAACCATGGATGTATCTTTTTATTTCTTTTAACCAATGTATAATAATGTCTCTGTCATTATGATGTATTTTCAATTAAATCCTATTTGGACTATCGTCCCAGCTTTATTCTGGTTTATCTTAGCCTGACATCTCTTTATTTAAATTTTTCTGTTTCCAAGTTTGTTTCCTGTAGAGAACGTATTTTTAACCCAACCTAATAATCTGATTCTTCTGTTTAACTTAACCCATTTACATTTATTGTCTCCCTTCTTTTCCTGCTTCTCATTAGATAAACTGAGTTTACTTCTGATTTGAAAGTTTTATATTCTATTTGTGTCCTTATGGTGGTTTTTATGACCATACTCATGTTTGGTTACTCAGTGTTATGGACTGAACTGTGTCCCCCCAAAATGTGTGTCAACTTGGCAAGGCCACGATTCCTAGTATTGTGTGACTGTCCATCATTTTGCCATCTGACGTTTTTCCTGTGTGTTGTAAAACCTACCTTTATGATGTTAATAAGGCCGGTTTAGAGGCAGTTATGTTACTGAGGCAGGACTCCATCTACAAGATTAGGTCGTACCTTGAGTCAATGGGACTTCATACTACCAAGAAAGTAGTACCAGGAGCAGAGTATGTCCTTTGGACTCGGGGTCTTTGCACTGAGAAGCCCCTAGTCCAGCAGTAGATGAGGACTTTCCTCTAGAGCCTACAGAGAGAGAAAGCCTTCCCCTGGGACTGGCACCCTGAATTCAGACTTCTAGCCTAATAGACTGTGAGAGAATAAACTTCTGTTTGTTAAAGCCATCTACTTGTGGTCTTTCTGTTATAGCAACACTAGATAACTAAGACGCTCAGTTTCTTGTACTTTTCAATATTTGCAACTTCCTCTTTTTTTCCTTAAATATATTATTGTTTTAGGTAGAAGTTTACATGGCAAATTAGGTTTCCATTTAACAATTATTATACAATATTGTACCATAATATTGGTCATAATTTTCACAATGTGTCAGCATTCTCATTATTTCTATTGTTTGTTCTGTTTCCATTGATCTAACTTCCCTTCCCTTCCTTGCCTTCTTATCTTTGCTTTTGGGTAAATGTTGACTGTTTGGTCTCCTATAATTGATTGTTCAGTGTAGGGTATGAGCAGGAGGGAGACAAGATACAATCTCTATACACTGACTGATATAGCACCGAATTTATCTAACTTCGGTGTCACCAGGTATCCTCCATTTCATATCTTTCACTGTATACCTTGAACCTAACTCCTCACATCTCCACTGTATCCCATAATGCTCAGAAACTCTAAATGACCCCAATGCAATACTTTTAAAAAGGCTGCTGCTGAAAGTAACACAATAAATCATATATTTACCAGGATATTTAGTGACAAAGTTGATTAAATCTAAAATCATTAAAACACTAAGAAGCAGCCAAGGCACTGTGGCACCAGAACATACTTGGCAGGCGGTTATGAGAATTACATATTTTTATAAACTTGAAAAGATTAGGATGTTTAAGCTTTTATTCCCTCAAAGAAAGAATATTTTGCAAAAATGCTTTGATAAGCACAAAACACAAATACAAATAAGCAACTGTGTACAAAATAATTTATTACATTGTTATATAGGATGGCATTGTTTTACAGTGAGATTTCTCTTAATAATTATCAATCTAAATAGATTAGGGTGAAGGAAAATCATTTTAATTAGAATTTTTTGTCTAAATAGAATCTTTTTTGAATTTATATTTGCCATAAAGGGAAGCATTAATGTTACAGATGTATTTACATAGTTTTGAAAGAAACACAAACTGAATGATTCCATTACTGTCTTCTGTACAAGATAGAACAAAAAGGCTATCCCCCCCGAAAAAAAATCATTGTTCAACAATACTATGTTTTAGTACTTAAACTAACAGTTTAAACTCTCATTTTGCTGGGGGATAAAAATGCATTTAATACTTAATGCACGGCTATAAGAGTAAGACGTCTCATTATAAGTTATATTCTACCTATTCTGCTGCCTCGAAGCACATCCCTCAGATACAAACTACCTGCTAACACTCAAAGCAACTTAGTCAAGAAAGGATCATTCTTGCCCGCAAGTTGTTAAGACTGTTTAGAGATATGCAACAAATTTACCAGTGAAGTTCCATGATTGAGAGGTAAACCAATCCCCCCATTTTGAATCATCTACATAAAACTGGAGTACCCTTATTCAACCAGAAGGTGTCATTTTTATGGATATTACAAGGAAATGGTAAATTATGAAAAATTAAGGTAAAAAAAGGCAAATTAAATTTTAAATAAACCTCTGTATCTGTCAAGATGGGTTCCATATTCTTTTTAACATACAATTAACACCTTAAAACTAATGTACTTTAATTAAAAAGCAAGCAAGTAAACAGCAATAAAACAAACCAGTAAGACAAGGGATCAAATCATAAATCCTGAAACCAGGATCTAAAAAAAATAATATTGTGGCACTGTATATAACAGCTTAATAAGAAATTATCACATTTATAGAAGTGACAGCACCTACTGTAATGCTAATAATTTGGAAGTTTAAGAAAAACTGTACAAATATAAACAGGTAATTTTAACAGATTTTTACGTAAATTGGCAAAGTCAGATAAAGCATAAAATAAGCAAACAGAATACTCCATTTAAAAATTCTACCCAAATATTTCATTTTATATCTATAGTAGAATGCACCCTGGAATAGAAACCAACTTCAATTCAGCCTTGAGTCGAGAGGAGACAACTTTTTACGAGATTTCACATTTCATTTGCCAAAACATCGTAGTTAATAGCAGTGTGGTTTAGTGCTGCACTGTGACTGTCGACTTCGTGCACGGCAGGCAGGAAAGCAGACGTGAAAGGAAACAGTTTATGACAGGCTGTTCTGTATTCTTCATACTGGGAATTACAGTTCCCAAAGCTGCCATCAAGCAGGGCCTCAGAAACCTTTATTAAAATCTATTGAAACAAAGGGAAAATATAATTTTTTTTTAAAGGCTCAGTTAATAATCACTTCAATCAAAAGATGCAATTTGTTAATACAACCAATAGAAAGCCAACAAGGCTTCAGTCTAACTTCTTGCTGTCTACAGTAAGTAATCACCTCAGAAAAGGAACATTAAAATTCAACTTTACAAAGCCTTAAAAAAGGAGTAAAATTCTAATAGAAAACAGGCCTAAAAAAGTGAACCTCTAAAACTCTCATCAGTAAAAATGACAACGTCCTTTATTAATAACAACAGCTCACATTTCCTGAGTGCATACCCTGTGCCAGGCACTATGCGCTTCACAGTTTACTGTTTCAGTTAACTCTTACACCAACTCTCTGACTGGTGGCATTTTCATCGCCAGCTTATAAATGAGGAAAAGGAAGCTAAGAGAGGTTAACCTGCCTAAAGTCACACAGATAATAACTAGTGGAGCTAAGACTCTAATTCAGGCATAACTCTGAAGGCCCACTTATGAATTACGTTGTAAAGACGCATATTTTGTTAAATCTTACCTTTACGTTTTTATCTTTTATAGTTTCATCCAGTCTAGTGGCAATAGAAATTGCTTTCTCTTGCCTTGACTTATCCATAAAATACATCATTTTAGCACCTGAAATATCAAGATATTTAAAAATGAATAAACTCTGATGTCCTTACATTTGATCTGATTTATACTGAGGAGTGATGTAAATTATGCTTCCAAGTATTTAACCAGTGCTGGGCTGGAGCTAGCACCCACCAGCTCTCAAAGCCAACTGTGACTTCTCTTTCCAACTTCCTTTTCAGTGACATCCCACTGAAAGCTGCGGGCCACAATTAAAAAAACTAAAACAAAACTTATTGCCATTGAGTTGAATCCAACTCATAGCAACCCTACCCTATAGGACAGGGCAGAACTGTCCCACAGGGTTTCCAAGGCTGTCATCTTTATGGAAGCAGACTGCCACATCTTTACCCCGTGAAGCAGTTGCTGGGTTCAAACTGCCAACCTTTCGGTGAACAGTCGAGTGTTTTAACCACTGTCTCCAGGGCTCCCTAAGCAACAAACCCAACATGTTGTCTTTAAGTCAAGTGCTCCTTAGGGAGCCACAAGACCCCAAAAAACCAAACCCACTGCTGTTGAGTCGATTTCAACTCATAGCGACTCTAGAGGACAGAGTACAACTGCCCCATAAGGTTTCCAAGGAGCAGCTGGTAGATTCAAACTGCCAATCTTTTGGTTAGCAGCCATAGCTCTTAACCACTTTGCCAACAGGGTTTCCAGGGGGCCACAAGAGTACTTGTATCACAAAAAAACCTACAAATCAAGGCTTTTAGTATCCAAAGAGCTGACTGCTAAACATTTATCAGAAGACCGCTGATTCAGCAACCACCCTCCCCTTAGAAATGACATAACTCAAAATGTAAATATGGGCTGCTCTATGGCATCAATCAATACTCCAGTCAAAACCATAGAGAGAGAAAGATGAAGCTCTAAAATAAAACATCTAGGGAACAAATTATTGCCACATGGAGAGACAACAGTAAATGTTCACATATTCACAAAGCAAATAAGTAATTTTTAACTACTTTTAAATAAAATCTGGTTTATAGTTCTGTACATTACATGCTTCATATTCTATGCTCGTTTTTCTATTTTATTAATTTATAAGAGCTTGTGATGGTTAATGTTATGTGTCAACTTGGCTAGGCTATGATTCTCAGTGGTTTGGCAGACACCATGTAATCACCTTCCATTCTGTGATCTGATGTGAGCAGCCAATCAGTTAAAAGGGGAGTTTTCCTGGGGGTGTGGCCTGCCTCCAGTATATAAATAGATGTTCTGGCAAAGCTCGATTTCTTCTCAACCCTACCCCTTCTCATTGCCTGACCTCTGGGGTTCTACAGACTTAAGTCTGCAGAAGTCTCTGGCCTGCCGCCTGGCCTGCAGATTTTGGATTCCCCAACTCCAGTGGTGCTGTGAGCTAGCAGAGGCCTCCTGCTTGTCGCCTGACCTGCAAATTTTGAGTTCATCAGCTCCTGCAGCCACGTGAGCCGGGAGAAGTCTTCAGCCTGTTGCCTGACCCACAGATTCGGGACTTGCCATCCCCCACAACTGTGTGAACTGTTTCCTTGAAGTAAATTTCTCTCTATACACACCTATATATGCTTCACTATGAGTTGGAATCGACTCAATGGCAATGGGTTTATGCTTCACTCACTGGTTTTGCTCCTCTAGAGAACCCAGAATAAGACAGAGCTCTATGTATTAGCTTTTTATCAAGTATATATCTGAAAATATTTTTTTTCTAGTTAGTGTTTTGACTTTATGTTGCTTTCATTTTTATATGGTGAAAATTACCTATCTTTTCCTTAGAATTTCATATAATGCTTAGGCATCTCTCACAATTATAATAAAAAAAGCTTTCTTCCATTTTTCTGTGTTTTTAAAGAGAAATTCTTATCTGCCCTCACTACCAAGAAGTTTCCCTTTAAAATAAGAAGGTTTAGGTTAAAATGTTTAAATATATGGCTTAAAGTTGGAGTGCCACTGTAATATATACTTCATTTTGTCCCCAAGTCCTTTCTACAATCTTTTGTCCAGTTTTAATTTATGTCATCTAGTCATTTTTATGAATTTGTATAAACTGCCTAAAATCTTTCCTGAACAAGGCAGGATACACATAAATCCTCAAGGTAAAAAATACATAAAGTAATAAAAATACAGAAAAAATAAGTAACTCATAACCACAACACCTAAAGGCAACCATTTAGGCTCTGGTAAATACTTCCTCCTTTCAGCCTTTTCCCCATGCATATTTTTACATAGTTGCGATTTTACTGCATATTTAATTCTGTATAAAAAATTTATCCCTGTTATTATAAGCCTTTTAAATAAACATCATTTTAAATGACTACCTGGTATTCCATCCTATGATCCTACCGCTGCTTCCCTTACTATTGCACAGACATTAAATCTGTTTCCTTTCTTTTCTTCCCATACTTACACACAGCATTTGAGTAAACATCCTTGCACTTAGTTATTTCACTGCTTTGGAGTAATTCCTTAAAATTATTTATGAAAGTGTGACTACTAAATCAAAAAACTCACGTAACGTAATGCTCTCGCTATGACCGACACACTGCTTTCCTAAGTGGCTGTGCCAATTTACACTTGAAGCAGCCAAACAGAAAAGTGCTTGTTCACCACATCCTTACAGGACTTTGGTCTCCTTTTTACAAACAACAACAACAAAAACCTCTGTTAATTTGAAAGATCAAAAATGGTATGGTTGGGATACATTTCCTTTTCTCTGATAATTAGTGAGGATGAATATCTTTTCAAACACTTGTTTCTCATCACATTTTAGCTTTTTTCCATAAGCATTTTAACCCTGGCAGCTAAATACTAACCTGAAAGTAGATGCTGAAGAGAGGTAGCATTATGTTTGAGAAAATCTTCATTAAAACTTTCCAAATCCTTGTTGAAAAATATTTTCTGCATTTCTTGAGAGAGAACTTTGCTCACGATGTCTGGAAGATTACTATGGTTAGATACTATAAAAAAGAAAACATTTGGGTTTTTTTGGTCAGCCTTTTAAAAAAAAATTATTTGGAATAATACCTTTGTATTTATTACTAAGCTTCGTATACTTTACATGATAAAAACATTACTGCACCTTCGGCATGTAAATCGTTCTAGTCTAAAAGCACACTGATTTCTAGCATTGCTTTACCAGCGATTTAGCCTACAGCTATATCTTCATTTAAATGGTACAAAAATTATCTTTTTATACTCACCAGATTTAGAAAATTTAATTAAACATTCGTGTAACCATGGGTTATTACTATTTATGGCAAAAGCTCGTTTGACAGATTGCAGCATCAACAGAAACTTTCCTGGATCAGAAAAAAAGATAAAAATAATAGCATCGATATTTAGGTACATGATTTTCTTCACTTTGTTAGCTTCACTTAAAATTCAGTAACAAAATGTTACCTCTTCTATAAAATTTGCAAGCAAAAGTCAAAGCTGACTTTTGTTATCAAAGGTAACTTTTACTTTCTAAAGAAAAGCTTGAAAAACCATGAGGGACTGCTTCAGGTAAATATTAATTTGTATGACTGTTCAGACTATTCTTAAAAGAGATTTAACTGTAGTAGTTCAATTTATTACCCAGCAAAGGAAAAAAGGGTTTGACAGCTTTTGTGGAAGGCAACTGGACTCCAAGAAACAAAAACAAACCTAAGTAACAAAGATTACATTGAATCTCGTCACCAATATAATTAAGGATTAAAAACCAAACCCAAACTACTTATTACCTTTTCTAAAATATATTTCAAATGCTAATAGATGAGTGTCAATGTTATCAGCAACGAGGTTCTTAAGAGGTATTAGGAACTTGATTGCCTCTTCGAGTGGATTTTCTACCTGTTTTGAGACAGAAAGGAAAAAAAATTATTTTAAAAAGTTATACAATTAAAATTTCTTCTAAAATTTTATACTAACCGTCTATCTAACATAATTTAGCCAGTTTTCTTTATATAAACAAGCAGAAAAACTTATTTAAAAAAATTTTTTTTAATTTTAAAACTAATTTATAACGAAATTCAAAGTACATAGTGAACAATTTTCAAAATGGAAACAGCTTTTTTTTTCTGACTATAAAATCAATATAATTTTATAAAAACTCAAGAAAACACATAAAATTATTCCACATACTTAAGGAAACGATACACCAAGTACTGACAGCCTCTTATACTACAAACGTCTAAAATAACAGGACAAATATAACAGTATCACACGCAAGGGAAAAAAAAGCAATGACGAATTTAAATACTCATACTTGATTAACAGTAAATTAACCAGAAAGGTAAATATTTCCCTAAATGTGACCCCTAAATAATCACTGACATGCTGAGAAAATTCTGGAGATGAGGTGCTACTGCTCTGTAGCGTAAAATGTATGTAGAGTCACCTTATAGCTCATACTATGAGTTGGAATCTACGGCACAGTATAACAACAACGGCTTACGAGCTATAAAATGCTTCTGTTTTTAACAGGCAATTCTAGTAGTTTTCTACTGCTGCTGTAACAAATCAGCGGCTTTAAGAAAACCACAAATTTAATATCTTTACAGTTCTGGAGGTTAAAAAATCTGACATGAGTCTCACTGGGTGAGACAATCAAGGTATTGGCAGGTCTTTGTTCCCTTCTGGAGGCTCTTGGGAAGACTCCGTTTCCCTGCCTTTTCCAGCTTCTCAAGGATGCCTGTACTCCCTGGCTTGTAACCCCCTCCTTCCATCTTCAGATCCTGCAGCGGCAGGTTGAGTACTTCTTACACGGCATCGTTCTGACCTCCTCTTCTGCTTCCCTCTTCCGCTTTTAATGGCCCCTGTGGTTGCACTGGGCCCATCTGGGTAAGATGGGATAATCTCCGATCACAAGGTCAGCTGAATTCCCTTCTGCCATGTAAAGCAATATATTCAAGGGTCCCAGGGTTAGAAGCTGGACATCTTCCTACTGATCACAACAAGAACTCTCCATATAACTTATATTACACAAAATCTGTATATTATCACACAAAGATAATTGATATTTATCATAATGACCCTGAAACACTGCAAATAGCTTCTGCTTTATAGATTTAGATAAATCTTATTTCTGGCCAGAAGTGAACCCAATAACATAAATTTTACCAAATAACATAAGACAGTAAATTCATCTTACCCTTTCTAATCTTTCAGGTATAAGTTCTTCCTTGAGACCACTGGCTTCCTCCTCTTCTTCCTCTCTTTTTTTCTTTTGATTTTTCTGTTGACGTTCCCTTTCTGCATGTTTTCTCTCTTCTTCTAATTTAGCCTTTTTCTGAGCTCTTCTCTGCTTGCTAAGCATTTTCTTCAATTCTTTGGCAGACAGGTTTTCTGTGAATATCCAAATGAACCAAAATTCTACTAAGGCAACATTTCCATTTTCCCCATATTCTTCTGCAATACATATGCTATTAGTACAGCTTTGTAGAGGGAGAGGAGAGGCAACTACACAAAAGCTTTCGATAAATGTATTACCAGTGATTAGCAGAAAACCAGGCGTATAGAAGTCAATGAGTAAATGCTGCACTGGCTAAAATTAACCAATTGTAGCTCCAGCTCTGCCTGGGGCACAATACACAATTTAGGGAAATCACTCCGTCCCTCTCATCTCAAGTTCCAACCTGTCATGAGGGGCTGGTAACACCAACTACCCTATCAGAATATTTCAAGGGTAAGTGAGGTAACACATAAACACACTGTGGTCTCTAAACACTATGAAAATATCAGGGATGAAAGATCACAAATCTGCCTCCGTGCTACTGTTTCTCAAATATTCACTGACGTTAACATTTTAGTGAATTAAAGCTGTACAGATATTCTCACTGGCATTCTGATTTTCAATAAAGTAGGTACCAGAAGGTATACTTTCCCCTAAGGAGCTTGAAGCTATTTTCAGTTACAATTAAAAAAAAAAAAAAGAAACCCAGCCAAGTAGACATTTCTACTTTTCCTGAATTGGCCTTCCGGAATGTAAAAATAAAAGACCGCTCATCATTTCACCTGGGTGATTTAGAAGCATCAGCTACAGAACATTATCCCACTTTTTAAGTCTACCCCACTTTCTGGTTTTAGCAGATCAGTTATCTAACGTTGTCTTCACTTCCATCTGGCGCTGGATTGTCTACGTTAATGATTCTGAAATCCGGTGTTTTCTTAAAAGATACATTTTTAAGCAAGTTTCTTTTCAGTTACCTGAATTTATTTCTTGTTGTTTGTTTTCGTTGGTTAAAGGATTATCATACAATTTCAAGTATATTTCAATTGCTGATCTAGCAGCCTTAAAATAGAAGGCATGTCTTCTGAGTACATCTTCTAATCTCAAAAGGTCAACGTAGGCACGAAGGGTCATTTTTCTCATGCAGTACGTATGGAAGTCAAACTGGTCATCAGTTATCTCAAAAAAATGCTTCAAAACAAAACCACAAAATTATTCCTTACATTTATGTTGATAATATCTACTTTTGAATAGAAAATCATAAATAGCCTGAAAAACAATTTAAACTGTCACAATATCACTTAGCTGCCCTCTCCGGTGCTGACACAGTAAAGGACATCAAGGTCTTCTTTGCATTCAACTTTGTTTCTCTTCCTACAATCTACGTCCATTCCCTATAAACCATGCTTTGTGATGACACTCAACTTCTACATAATAACTCAGATGATCGAGCTATTTTTAAAACCTGGAAATTAGTACATACCAACATTTTCACTTTAATGAAATTACTTTTCTTCAGTATTCCCTAAAAACTAGCATGGCAGAGTTTTTAAACAGAGCTCTCAATGAAAAGTAGATACGTGCAGGTTCACACTAAATGTTTAGCAGTCAGACGGCCCTCCCTCAACCATGAGCTCTTCAAGGACAACTCTGGCATCTCTGCCCCACTATCTGGCAAAGGACCTAACACTTGGCAGACATTCACTACGCGCACTATTTGCCAAGCCAAAAGATCAGCTGTTTATGCAGCATGTGAACTTGGGCAGGTCTTTTAATTTCTTAGAGCCTCAATTATTAAATCTATATTAGGAATAAAAAAGTCTGTAAAACCACTTTCTAAGGCTGTTAAAAGATGAAAACAGAACACATGCCAGTGCACATTCTGAAGAGTAACCCGCTATACAGACGCGGACTGTTACGGTTTTCTCCAGTCAATAACCGCCCCACGCTCCATTTTAGCAGAGGTCCTTTAATCTGGAGTGATGGATAAAAACATAATAGCTTTTTTCTTCAGAGCGAGTTCAAAGTTCTCGTTTCATTTTCCAAGGGTCCATGACCCAAAAAAGATTAAGAATTTACATGGAAAAGAGAACACTGATCCCACCTCCCCCCATAAAGCAACTTTATATTTCCTCCCCTATCTCTCTCCTTTCTTCTCTCCTGCTTTAAGCATCTCCAAATACGAATGATTCAATAGACCAATACAAGTCAAGCTTCTACTACACTTCATCTTTCTTGGGTACTGGGGGCCTAACAACTCTCTATGCAGAGGACATATGAGTAACTGTCCATAATCACTTGATAATTTTAGTTGCCCTGGTAAACAGAAGGAGTCCCTGGCTGATGCAAACAGTTAACGTACTCAGCAATTAGCCAAAAGATTAGAGGTGTGAGTCTACCCAAAGGCACCTGGGAAGAAATGCCTGGTGATCTACTTCCAAAATATCAGTCTTTGAAAACCCCAGAGCACAGCTGTTCTCTAACACACATGGTGTAGCCATAAGTCAAAAGTGACTCTGGCAGCTGGTACTCTGGTTATTAGAAACACACTATACTTAAAATCACATTAACTACCTGAGATTTTAAGAGAAATTCAAAGGTAAGAAGAACAAAACACAGAGTGTAGATGGAGAGAAATAGAGAATAAACATTTTAATTCGTTTATACTTATTACTTCAAAACTCATTTGAAGACTGCGTTCCTCCCCATGAATAAGTCAAATCAACTCACAAATAATATATAAACTTGGTTTTAAAAATCAAAGGATTATATATTTCATAAAGTTGTCAGTGGTTTTCCTTGATGTAAATACACTTGTATCTAGCACCATAATAATATCTTAAAATTCAATACAATTAGGAAAAATGGCAACGCTAAAAGTTATGGAACACATAATAAGATGAAAACATCTAAGAGTTTACAGGACTTTTCTAGGCTGAGAAACATTTATATGTGTAAAAAGCAGACACAAGCTTCAAGAAATACTCCCAGCAGCATTAGTACACGTAGATTTTAAGTCAAGCCTCTGATAGTCAAGATGGGAGGGAGCAGAATGGAACCACAGTTATGCCGCCTCTTTGTCAGTAACAGCCCACAGGCTGCCTCTCTCCAGTTAATGTCTTCCATAAATAGGGTGACCAACTCATCCAACTCATCCTGCTTTGCCCAAGGCTTTCCAAGTTTTACCACTGAAAGCTGTGTCCCGGGAACCCCCTCAGTCCCAGGCAAATTTGAATGGTTGATCGCCCTATAATAAGCTAAATGATGGTGAACAGAATATGGCTAGATTAAACTAGGGGGAAAAAAAGGTATGCAGTTATGGCTTATTAATACTCTTGCTTTTGGAAAAAAACGGTGTATTGTAGACCCCTACACAGAAACAACTAAATAATCTCAAGTTGATTTTTTTTTTAACATTTTATTTTGGAATAATTACAGATACAAAGGAAGTTACAAAGGTAGTACAGAGAGGTCCCATGTACCTTCCCCAGATCCCCCCAAAGGTTGCAGCCTATGTAACTATAGTATAAATCAAAACCAAGAAACTGGCACTGGCATAATGGTATGGTTCCGTGTGGTTTTACCACATGTGTAGATTCAGGTAACCAAGACTACAATCAAGATACATAACTCTTCTATCACCACAAAGATCTCCTTTGTACTATCATGGGTTGATTTTTTTTCCCAACCATATAAAATATGCTAGAGAACACATACAGAGAAAGTTAGTTTCCCTGCACTTTAGCCAAAATGAAGGGCATGAGACAGCTCACTGCAGAAAGCTAGGTACCCAAATCTTAACATACAGCCCATGTCATTAGCTCTTTTTCCATATCTTAAACACCCATTCTGTTTTTTTTTATGAAGGGAAGGGGGGGCGGGGGCAGTAATGCTGAGAGGAATTACTCAAGTGGTCAAAACTAGGACTGAGTCAAAGTAAAACCAGTCTGCGAGATTTAAAAAAAGCCATCTACAGCTTAAGAGTGCCATTTTCTTTAGGAATCCTTTATTAGGCTCTCTCCTCTGACCAGATTCTCCAGGCCCACTACCTCTCAGAGTTCCTAAATGACATGACTAAAAAGAGTTCATACATAGAAACACACACACACACACACAAAATCTCTGGACTTATATAACTACATCAACCAGGGTAATATGGAACTCGATTTCCCTTATACAGAATCTGTCATCATAAAGCACGTATCAATCTGATAAAAATTAAGATGCAACCAAAAATAAACTTATGAACTTTCTATGGTTTTAATCTATCATAAATCCTAGATCTGATCAAAGAGTTTTAGAAATACATATTGGATATCCTGCATATAAATCAGAACACTAAAATGGTAAGAAACCAAACGCCTGAAGTCTGACTGTAAAAGAACATTCAATTCTTGAAAGATAAAAGCATTTAAAGATTATTCTGAACACAAGTTTATATGATATTTTGACAAAGACTCTCAATTTTTTAAATAAACTCAAGTTTCGAACATCAGATTGGACTGGACTATATAACCTTTACATATACTCCTAAAATCCTATGAGAATGGCAAGATGAGGACAGAGCAAAGTACTATGCTGAGTCATTCCAGAATTCTATTATGTCAAATTCAATTACTAAATACCCACAGCAATATGTTCCCTAGCTAAAATTGCCTTCAGTGGAAGAATTCCTGAAAGGATTCTTAGAGGCAAAAGACATAACCCTTACTTCTCTATTCACTATTTAGAAGCTAAAGTAAATAAACGTGAATCTAGTTTTATTTTTGAAAGGTATTCATTTCCTTACTAAAATATTTAAAATCCAGGCACAAAAGTAGCTAATGCAGGTACCTATTATAATAAATCTTTGAATTTTGTAATTACTCTCAAATCCTTCCAATTATTAAAATAAGGATTTCCTTTTAATTTATATTTATTTTATAAGGAATTAATTTCAGAAGCAACATTTAATGACCCTGTCTATATTAAGCCCTCATATATTTCTACATACAATTACCAAACGATTTAAGTCTTTTAGTATGAATTATTTCACTATAAAAAGACTAGCTTACAAGTGGTATAACAGTAAGAGCAGACTCTCTTCTTGCTTATCTGTTTCTAGTTCTTTCTATTCTTAAGCATCAACAGAAAATCTAAATATAGTTAAAGTTTCTAACAATAACTATGTAACATCAGAGGGTGATGATCTGTCATATTCTGATCTCTGATAGCCAATGATTTCCTGTAATTTTTTACTTCAAAAATGCTTTCTACTACTCATTTTAAGTCACTTTTTGAACTAGAAGTACTTTATCTGACACTACAGAACTTTACTCCATGCTACTCAACAAAAACCACAAAAAATTTAAGAGGTATAATCTAAATGAAATTTTGTAATGGGAGAGCTACTTATATACTGTAACTCTCAAAAAATATTTAAAAGGATAAAGTAATATGGTCATTACTGTCAGGAGGAATGGGATTTAAGTTCAAGAAGTTCCCAATTCTAATAATCCTATAGGGTCGCTATGAGACAGAATTGACTCAATGGTAAAGGTTTTTTTTTTTGTTTGCTTGTTTATGGACATGCAAATTTCACTTTCACAGAAAATTTGATAAATTTCCCCAGTATGGTCTTGATGGAATTACTGATTCCTAAGTGAGCAGCAGCCTCTTCATTATCAAGCAAACAATCTATTTCTCACTGAGAATGTCTTTCTTGAACAGTAAAAATGTATCTTGCCTTAATAAGGAGGATGCTATTAAAGTGATGTTCATCTAGGGCTTGTTGAAACAAGCTGGTGCTCTATGGTCTTATTACAGAAATATGAGCCTGATTTAAACTCAAGTGCTTGGATATTTCACATATCATCCACAGGCTTTTATTTTTCAAGGAGCAGATAAAGAGGGTTTTCCCCACAGATACAGCCATCAAGCCCAGGCTTAAAAAGGGAAATCAAAACAAAACAACAACTAGATTATTTCTAAAAGGGCTCAGGTAATCCTAGTTCCATTTCCCTTCAAACACCACCCCCTAAGATGCCTTTCCTTTGGGGAACCTTAGGAATTTCACATGGGAAAAAGGCCAAAGTGACTGCCGTGGTGCAGACATCAGGCTCACCTGACTACGATGCCTGTGGTTTTATACTGCGGTCAGCATGGGAACAGTGGTGTCGACTGACCCCACAACTGAGGGCTGCTGAGGACTGCCTCAAGGGGTGCATGTGCGGCTCTTTTCCTCCTGTTGTCCATTTGGAAGGAGAGTGCTTCAGAGATGACAAAGAACAGGAAAACAAAAATTCACACAAAGGAAAAGAAAAGTCCCCTCACTAAACCTTTTTATAACATGGAACAGTAAGGCACATCGCATACATAACCCTAAAAGCAAATAATAGAATAAGCCTGCAAACTGGCTACAGATTGCTGTACAAAATACTGAATGTGAGAACAAATGTCCTGGGAAGACAAATTGGAGAGAGGCTGGCTGTAGACCAGATCCTGACGTAAAGAGGAAAGAGGCTGCTGTGAGCTTGTGTGTCCTTCTAGGCTAGTGAAGAAAATCAAATGATGGCCCTATCAGTGAAGAAAAAATTTTAATTTACGTTAATACAATGGTTTAATAAATTAATCTTTTTCCTTTTTCTTTCAGACAAAAATATATAGACATGTCAAAATAAAAACAAAAAACTGGAGGATCAAGAAAAGCAAACATTTGTTCACAACTTCTGAATGCCTGGAAGGCTAATAAGATCAAGAATTTTTTTCACAATGAAGCTTCCAAAGTAGTTACAAGAGGTGGATGATCTCCTGTGTAGAAATCTGCCTGCTTTTTCCGTCACCTTACAGGAAAAAACTAAAGTCAGTATTTTAACAACTTACCCTTTCTACTTCATGGCATTTTTTTAAGGCATCCCCGTATTTGCCCAAACGTTGATAAGCTGAAATACATTCTGTCTGAAACCACATACACTGCATTTCATTTAGATTTTCCATGGCAGATGTGCCTTCCTGAAATGGAAGCAATCATAACTATAAAAAACAAACAAAACAGATCCTAAAAAGCTCATTTTCTCCTTTATAACTGTAGCTACAAGAACTATTATGCCAATAAATGGGGACTAACATATTAAAAAGTGTTTCTAAAGGCTCCTACTGGTTTCAAATTACATAATGCCTAATTTTACAGCCCAATAAATGGGGACTAACATATTAAAAAGTGTTTCTAAAGGCTCCTACTGGTTTCAAATTACATAATGCCTAATTTTACAGCCCTGACCAAGTATTCAACACTCTGCAATATAAAAAACTTTAATACTTAATTTAAGCACCAATGCTTTTATTTAAATGATTTAAGCCAATAATCCTCTGGAGCATTTCATACTTAATGTCTTTTAAGCAAAAGCTACTTAACGTCTCCTTGCTGACTCAGGGTCACTACTGTATATGCCCATCACTGTCAAAGCTGTCAGTAACAGCACCCAGCCTGCTCTTCAGTTCCCCAGCCTTCTCCCTGCACGTTAGGCTATCAGTTGCCAACTTCTTTGTGCCAATGTGTCTGCTTCTAACAGCATCTCCTGTGCCAGGCCAACTTTTGCAGTAGCTGACAAAACAAATAACCAAATTCCTTAGGAATATTTTAATACAGGCTCAATGAGAATTCTGAGAAAAGGTGAAGAAGTACCTAGTTCTAGTAGTTTACTCCAGTAGTTTTGTCAAAGTTTACAAAACAGTTATTTTAAATATATTTTGTGTGTGACCCCAGGAAAGATGGCAAAGGTCCATTTGTATAAATAATTACAGTCTTCAGGTCTTTTTACCCCCTTTCATATTATCAATTCGATTTTCAGGATTCTCCTTAAAAGTCTAAAACCTGGCTCTCTCAGGATGAATGGGATTATGCATGCATTTTTTCTTTTTGGATTTATTCTTTATGCTTGCCTAAAATTTCCAATTTTCTGATGACCCATAAAAAAAAAAAATATTATTTTTAAAGTCTACATTATTTTCAGTTTCCAAAAGTTTACCAATAGACTACCCAGCCTGCGCTGACACTGTATAAAAATTTTAAACTGCAAAACGGAAGTATAAGCACTTAATTTATTCATTAGCCAGCAGACATGAAGTGATTATTATGGTCATTAGCAATTTCCCTCCTCTGGCTCACTATGCCATCCACTACACAGCACAGACGTCCCTGGCCAATGAACCAGTAGGGATACACTGAAGAAGCTCGCCCCATGCAGCACCAGGACTTGTCGAGAGCGGACAACCAGAGGCACTTAGGCTGAGCAAGCTGAGCCACAGATGTTGGTGACTACTCTCCTTAGTCAGCCAACTACTTTAATCCTTCTCATTCTATGCCTTTTTACAGCTTTTAGGCACATACCAGTTGTTTTGTTTTATGATTACTGGACTTGTTTAAGAAAGTTTCGTATAACCATTTTAAATTGTATTTTTAATCTTTACTTTGACCTTCCATGTAGTACTTTAAAAACACCACTGCTTTTATGTCTGTTCCTTATACTCCCTTCTCATCTTCAAAACTGTGATATAGTAGAAATGGCACTGGAGAGTTTGAGCCCTGGCACTACTTACAATGTGACCAAAGACGAGTCAATTAATTCTTCAGAGTCTCGATTACCTTGCAGTAAAAAATCAAAACCAGTTGCCTTTGAGTTAATTCTGATTCATGGCAACCCCATGTGCTGCAGAGAACTGTGCTCCATAGGGTTTTCATGGCTGTGACCTTTTGGAAGCAGATCACCAGGCCTTTCTTCCAAAGTGCCTCTCGGTGAGTTTGAACTACCTTTTAGTTAACAGCTGAGTGCTTGACCATCTGTACCACCCAGGGATACCCCTTGTAGTAAAATGTCAAATAAATACCTACTTGATTAAGTGCTATGTGAATGTAAACAGTATCGCTATTTTCCTAATTTTATTTTTATCTCCTAAAAACTATTCCTGCTAATACTTTCCTCCAACATTACAACTTCCACTTTGCTTCTACTGTTAATTCTATAGCACCTGACTTTTCGAATCACTAGCCACTGTGGATTCTGTTTCTATCACACATTTTTAATTGGTTTAACATGAAGAACAAGGATTTGAGAGACACCGAGGCCGGACAGAATTCTGGCTGCAAATGAATAACTAGTTGGGTACCCTCTGGCCCAGTTCTTGACCTCTCTAAAAACATTTTCTTAACTGTTAATATGGGGGTAATAATATTACAGAGTTGCTAAGATTAAATGATATAATGTATATAAAGCAACTAGCTCAGTGCTTAATGTGCTTTTCAATTTCCCCTTAACAAACGGTACACAAATTATTAGCATTACTCTAAATGCTGGGAAGTATAGGGTTGCTAAGAGTCAGAACCAACTTGATGGGTAATGGGAGGGGTCAGGCAGCTTCAGATGAGAAAGCCCTTTGTATGATGAAAAATAAGTAGCAAATGGTCTACAGTAGTGGCCTTTGATGAAAATTATATATATAGCACTGCTGTTGTTAGATGCCATCAAGTTGGTTCTGACTCAGAGTGGACGCCACATACAACAGAATGAAACACTTCCTGGTCCTGTGCCACTGTCACCATTTGTCAATACTCAGTAATGTCAGACTTTTAAATTTTTGCCAATTTAATGAGTACAAAATGCTATCTTATTGTTGTAATTCGCATTTCCCTGATTACTAATGAAGAAATCTTCTTTCACCATTCCATTTTCTACTTCTGTGGTCTAACTATTCGCATCCTTTGGCGACATACCTACAGGCAGTTCCCGGGTTACAAACGTCCGACTTATGTGCAATCCATAGTTATGAACCAACTCCCCACCATAAAGCCTATTATATTTAAAATTCAAGGTACATACAACGGTTCACAATAACAAACAGAAGCTACTTTGCCTTGTGCATCAGAACGTTATTATTTCTGTATTAGGGTAAAGATGTGTTAATGTACCTGGAAGTGTTTCTTTATAATATTTTTTACGCATACCAAGGTACGCTATATACTAAGACAAACATTTTACTGACATTAGATACGAACCATACCTAAGTGTTCTGACTTAACGTACAAATTCGAATTAAAGACACACTTAGGACTGGAACTCCTTCGTAATCCTGGGACTGCCTGTACTGTCGTCTTCTTATTGAATTTTTATTTCTGTGTTCTCATGTACCGTCCCTAGGTGGCGCAAATGGTTTGCGCTGGACTACTAACCTAAAGGTTGGCAGTATGAACCCACCCAGTGGCACCGCAGGCCTGGAGATCTACTTCAGTAAGGATTACAGGCAAGATATCCTATGAAGCAGTTCTACTCTGTAACACATGGAGTCACCATAAGTCAGAATTGACTTAAAGGCAATGGGTTTGGTTTTTTGGTTTGTGTTTACATGATTGCATCACATCATTCTTGCAAGTATTTAAATTTGCACAATAAAATTTCACGCTATTCTGTGGCTTCTGAATTATAAGTATGTTTCCACAAACATCCAGACCCAAAACAGTCTAGTTAGGATTTTAACGAAGGCAGTCTATTGGCATCACAGAGCATGGCAGTAACTTATTTTCATCTTAAATAACTTACTTGCAAACACCAGCACTAAAGCCCTTCATATATAATGTACACTTGGAGATAAAAATTTATTTGAAAGTATCCTAATTAAAACTTGGAAATCAAATTTGCAAACATGATTCCCTTATGTCTCAATGTCATTTTCAACGTGCATTATATAACCATTTCAGTGGATTCTTTGGCAATCTCTATAAATCCTTTTTTCATCCTATGAGTTGGAAATATCTTCTCTAGTTCTATGCTTATCTTTTTTATTTTTTGTTATATGTAAATAATATAGTCAAGTACATAAATTTTACTCTTTTTCAGTTTATGCTTTTGGTGCCTTAAGAAATACTTTATACCAAGAGCCCTAAACATACACTCCTGTATTTTCTTCTAAATTTTTGAAAGGTTTGCTTTCCATATTTAGATCTTTAATTCACTTGAAACTGATTTATGCATGGAGTTAGATAGGGATCTCATTTTTTTTCCAACACAAATAACTGACCCAGCAACAACATCTTCTCCTCTCTGATTTTTAAAGTACCTTTGGCTATATATCAAGTTCCTAAATATGTGTGAATCTGTTTTTCAGCTTTCTATTCTGTTCTATTAGTCTGTGTATATATTTAACCTTATTGTGTATTAATAATACAACAAAGTCTATGTGGAAAAGGATAGGACAGGAGGAAAAGAGAAGAAATAGATATTTTAATTCAACAACTTAAGAGAACTTGAAATTGATTCATGTGCAGTGTAAGACAGGGATCTCATTTTTTTTCCCCAACACAATTAATTGGTCCAGTAACATCTTTTCTTCTGATTCTAAAGTACCTCTGGCTGAATATCAGAGCCCTGGTGGCGCAGTGGTTAAGGGCTTGGCTGTTAACCAAAAGGTCAGCAGTTTGAATCCTTGGAAACCCTGTGGGGTGGTTCCACTCTACCCTTTAGGGTCCCTCTGAGTCGGCATCAACTCGACGGCAATGGGTTGGCTGTATATCAACTTCCTAACTATGTGTGAATTTGTTTTTGAGCTTTCTATTCTGTTCTATTAATACCTAATACATGTATTAATTTAATAATATAGCAGAAAGTCTATGTGCAAAAGGATAGGAAAGGAAGGTAAGAAGGAAAAGAGAAGAAACATTTAGTTCACAGCTTAAAAGAAGTTAAATTCTAGAATGTCATAAAGAAACTAGTCCACAGAAGTTATTCTACACAGGAAGAACTCTGTGAGCAATTCTGAAATAAGACACTATAAAGGAAAAGCATTAAAAGCAGTCAAAAATTACTAGTGAGACAAAGAACTGATAATGCAAATAGAATTTTATACATAAGCTCTGAATTATGGCATACAGCTGGTTTTGCTACTGCTACTGCTTTTTAATCAACCCCCACCAGAAATATACACACAGAATAAATTGTACTTAGGATATAAACTAAATGGGACTTTAAAAAATATAACAAACATTAATTCTTATGAACTTCAGTAGCAAGCTTCACAAATCATCACAAAACTTAAGTTTAATTTTACTAACTTAGACAACTACATGCTCACGTATGATATTTCCTACCCTTGTGAACTTGGAGCACATTTCCTCTGCTTCTTTTACCATATTTGCTCGAAGCATATATTTTGCACATTTAGAATTGATGAATCTATCAGCTGTGTCCAAAGACTGCGCTTCATCCATCCACTTTGCAGCTTCTTTTAGATTACCTATATGCTATAAGAGATGAAAGCATTAAAAGAAATCACAGTTTATGATCAAAAGAATATGCGTGCAATATAAGTGGAGGAAATTTATGAAGATGAATTAGAGATTTGGCAAGATTTCCGTTAAATTTATCTAGAAATCTCTTCATAAATTACAAATTATGTTCACCAACAGCCAAATCCAATGACCTACAATTATTACACCAATCATGTAACATAAAATTCCCTAGTATTATTAGAGTATTACGAACACATTATCTGGAAGCAATTTCTACAAAGAAAAATCTCCAAGCATTCTTCAACTGGCTGAATTCTCTATATATTTAAAAAACATTACTAAGATTTACCTTGTAAATTCTTGCTTTCATATAGAATAACTCTATTAGAGTTGGAGTACTAGCAATTGCAGCATTAATATAATCCAAAGCCAAAGAATACTGTCCAAGCTTATCAAAGTGCTGTGCCAGGAAATACCGAACCCAGAGTAGTGTTGTTGGGGGTTCCTTCTCCCCATTCTCTGTAATCAAACATAAAGTTATTATATGGAAGAAGGCAAAGTAAAGCAAATCACAGACTCCCCCTCTCCATTTCATAATAAAATTAACAGCTATAATAATAATAAACAGTAAAAAAAAAAAAAAACTAGTAAAAATAACCAATTTCAACAGAAAGGGTCTGACTTCCTGCCAAAAAGTTCAGAAAGCGGCAACCTAGCAAATAAACAAGATTCTGGTTTGACTAGGCTTCTAATCCTATCCTACTCCAAAGAAAACAGTGCTGGGGAAAGAACGTAAATCAATCTAGTTTTGTGAATTCTCAGGCTGAGACTATAACATAGCAGCCCAGCAAAAGTCAAGGAAAAAAACCTGGAGATACCTCTAACCACCACTGCGACATTTCAGCAGAGGCAAGAACTGCCAGAGCTTAGCATTTTCTAGGCCTCCACACTAAATTAAATTAACAACATTCAAAGCTGAAAGTTGAATTTTGAAATTCAAACTTCAAAGTTGACTCACAGGAAGAGGACACACCCCTGACTATGTGACAAAAATCTATGAAGAGAGAGGCCAGCCAGCCTAAGTCGTCTAACAAAAGATGTCACATACAATCAGCCGAGCTCCATCCTGCACCCCCATCCTCTACCCTCAAGCTAGAGCAGGCAAAGAAGTACCACGCCCTCGAAAAGGATTTAGAAGAGAAGACAAAGAGGTATCAGATAAGACGCAAAGGACATAAACAAGAATCTGCCCACCCTGCATTAGAACAGACAGTTTCCCCTGGACTGGCTGCTTCAACGGCACGACAACAATGCAAACACACTATAGCATAAATGAAAAAACATATAATAAATAAATAAAAAGAGTTTATCCTGCTTCTCCTGTATAAACATATTTCAGGGGAACCAAATATTTGATGAGGGAAAGTTCTCTTTTTATAAGAATTCCAGCTAATAAATGCAGAAGAAATGACAACTAGAATGAAATAAAGGATCCAGGCAATGATCGCCAAGGTTGATAAAATCATTAGACAAGAGACAAATTAAAAAAAAAAACCAGTTGCTGTCATTTCCAACTCATGGAAATCCCACGTGTGTAAGAGCAGAACTGTATTCTGTAGGGTCTTCAATGTTGATTTTTCAGAAGTAGATTGCCAGGCCTTTCTTCCAAGATGTGCCCAGATGAACTCAAACCTCCAAGCTTTCAGTTAGTAGCCACGCCTGTTAACTGCCTGCACCAACCAGGGACTTCAGAGAGGTTGATGAGTAACTTTTATAAAGGTAGGTCTGGCTGATGATGTCTGAACCCTGATCAATCTTAACATTCACAAGAAGAAAGACAACAATAACATCCTCTGCCTCTTGATGTGATGCAATAGGAAGTATAAAGAACCACCACTGGTGTTTAAATGAACCTGAATCTAATCAAGCCTACAAATCTAACTATAAGTTTACAAGATAATATGGATGTAGCGAAATATGTTAAACAATACCATGATAAAGCATTCAGTCAAATCCAGAATACGGGACATTCCACAAGACAAATGACCTTACAACAAATAAACAGCATAAAAAAAAAAAATTTTTTTTTTTTTTTTTATAAAAGAGGGGAAGAAAGGGAGGTTACTGCTCTAGATTAAAAGGACCTAAGGCTGACAGAACAATCAAATGCAGTGTGGACCTTAACTGAATCCAGATTCAAATAAACCAATTATACACGGACATTTTTTGAGATAACTGGGGAAATTTGCATGTAGAGTAGGCATTAGGAGATATTATGGTATTAGAGCTAATTTTGAGTAAGATTAACTTCTGAGTAAGCACTGTGACTGTTTTCTTTTTAAGTGTTTTACACTGTTAGAGGTACATGCTAAGGAATTTACAACTGAAACAATATGTCTAGAATTTGCTTTAAAAATATTTCAGAAACAGTATATCTAGAATTGGTTTTAAAAATATTCCAATTATCAATTGTTAATAGTATATGCTGGACGATGGGGAGGGACACAAGGGTTTGTTATAGTTCCTGCTGCGTACGTATATATATTTATATATATATTTTTCCAATCTAATTAAAATGAAAGGGCAGTGACATGTAGAAGAGACACACAGAACTCTGACTGAAGTTACCACCTGGGTGGTTGAAAACATTCTAGAGTGTTTCCTAAATCAACTTGCCTTGATTTACATATGCCCTTACAAATACATAAACAAAAGACCACACTATACAGGATTTAAAGGAAAAAAAAATAGTAGAAAAAGCAGAGGGGTTCAGAAAAAATAGTTATAGTTCTGCTAAAAACTGTATGATCTACAAACTAAAACCATAAAATTCTTACAAGAAAAAGCAGGGGCGATGCTGTCAGGCCTAGCTTTCAACAATGTATTACCTAATATAATAACAAAAGCACAAACAACAAAAGACAAAACAAATAAACGGAACCTCATAAAAACTGAAAACTTTTGTTCATAAAAAGGCTTGCCAAAAATATGAAAAGGTAAGCTATCGACTGAGAGAATATCTTCGGAAACCATATATCCAACAAGAATCTAATAACCAAAATATATATAAAATTTCGACAACTTAACAACAAAAGGACAAATAAAGCAATCATAAAATGGGCAAAGGGCTTGAACAGACATTTCACCAAAGAGGACATCAAATGGCCACCAAACACACATGAAAAGACGGTCAGTGTCATTAGCTATTAGAGAGATGCAAATCAAAACCACAATGAGATACCATTTTAATAGGATGGAGCCGCAGTGGTGCAGTGGTTAAGAGCTGTGGCATGCTATGGCTGCTAACCAAAACGCTGGCAGTTTGAATTCACCAGCCACTCCTTGTAAACCCTGTGGGGCAGTTCTACTCTGTCCTATAAGATCACTGTGAGTCGGAATCAACTCAACAACAATGGGTTTGGTTTTCTTTTTCCCTTGGTTTTTAGGATGGCTAAGATAAAAAAAAAACTGAAAATAACAAATGTTGGCAAGGATGTGGGAATTTAGAACCCTTACCCATTGCTGGTGGGGATGCAAAGTGGTACAGCCATTGTGAAAAACTGTGGCAGTTCCTTGAAAAACTAAAATATGACCCAACAATTTCACTCCTAGGTATATACCCAAAAAGACCTGAAAGCAAGCTATATACCCAAAAAACCTGAAAACAAAAGAGACTTGCAAACCAATGTTCATTGCAACACTATTGCACAATAGCCAAAAGGTGCAAACAACCTGAATGCCCATCAACAGACAAATGGATAAACAAAATGTGGTACAAACATGCAATGGACTACTACTCAGCTAGTAGGAGAAATGAAGTCTTGATACAAGTTACAATAAGGATGGAACTGGAAGATGATATGCTGAGGGAAATAAGCCAATCACAAAAGGACAAATATTGTATGACCTCACTTTTATAAAAAGACAAAAAAGGCAACTGTATAAAGAACAGAGTTTATTAGTGGTTACGAGGAGGCAAGGACAAAGGAGGGGTTAGTGGTGTGGAAATATCACATTGGGGTAGAGGTTCACAGCTGATTATTTTAACTGCTGTCAGTAAGCTGCACACCTGTCAAAAGTTTAACTGGTGAAACTAGTGTGATATACATATTTACAACAACAACAAAAAAAAAAAGAGTAGCTGCTGAGGCTGCTTATGTATAACCAAAAGCCTCATGGGATTTGGTTTCTTCATTTGGAGATTTAGAGTCATGGTTTCATGGGACATCACAGTGAAGTGGCCTAATAACATGTTTAGTACCTCTGTTCTACCTCCTACTTTGATGAGTAATCCCTGGGGTCTTAAAAGCCTTTGAGTGGCCATCCAAGGCACAATAACTGGTTTCTATTCACTTGGAACAACAGAGGAAGGAGAGTCAGCACTAGGAGGAGAATACCGAGTGTGTGGCTAATTGCCTCCATGAACAATTGCCTCCTGTGCCGTGAGACCAGAAGAACTGGATGGTGCCCAGCTACCATCACTGAACATTTTGATCAAAGATTCCATAGAAGAAATCTGATCAAAGAGGGGAAAATGCAGAACAGAATTTCAAAATTTCATGGACTCCAGACTTCCTGGAGCCATAAAGGTTGGATTAAACCCTGAAACTACTGTCCTAAGATAATCTTTAAACCTTAAGTTAAAAATATCCCCTGAAGACTTTTTAAAACCAAATAGTTTAGCTTAACTAATAAAAAACATCTGCCTTGAGCACTGTGCTCTATATAACAACTATCTATATAGGATCAAATAGACCACAGCAACTTGGAAGATTAGATAGGAACCTTAAGGAGCAGTTTAAGTTCATGTTCGTGGGGGCGGAACAACTCAGAAAAGGAGGGTGAGAATGCTTACAACTCACAGAATGTAATCAGTGTCACTAAATGGCACACATAGAAACTGCTGAATTGGTGTATGTTCTGCTGTGTATATTCTCAACAGTAACAACAAAATAAATAAAACTTTTAAAAACAAAAAAGTTGCATGATCTTGGGCCAAAACCTCAACCTCTCAAGTCTGTTTTCAGATGTTAAAACAGGATTAATTTTCACCCCACAAGTTATGAAAAATTTAAATTAAATAAAATTGAAAGGACTCTCATTTTACCAATTCAAATGCTGTTTAGTAAAAAGCTATCATGCATATAAAAAACAAAATATTACTGTAAGTGATTAGAAATAGATTTATATTAGAAATCAAGTTCCAATATTACCTAATTCAAACTTACCATAAGGGCTAAAAAAGTCACACATTTTAAGAGAGGTGTCATAATTAGTAACAAGTTCCTCGATTATTAAAACCTGTTTTAAAAAAAAAAAGTTTATAAGTTTAAAATATTTTATTGAAGGTATTAATACTTATGGTAGGTAAAACATTTAGATTTGGAAACAGTATACAGCTTATTTCAGAACTATTAACTCAACTATTAAGGTCTCTGCTCTTTTTCCCCCCAATCTGAACATTTCCCTTTGTGGGGGAAAGTGAGATAACACACAGAAAATATACTACTATCTTTATCTAGAGTAAAACAGAACCTTACTAATTTTTTCGTTTCAATAAACAGTTTGAGATCTCTAAAAGACAAATTATCACTAGTACTACAAAACTTCTTTGGCAGTAAACACATCAAAATAATTTGTCTTTTGCTTCCTGCTTTTATATTGTGAAGTCCTAAGCCCTTACATAAATATTAATTGATTTTTTCTAGGTAGACAGATAAGTACATGTATACTAAAATTTCCTAAAAAGTCACTCATTACAAAGAAGTTAAACGAAATTACCCAAATTACGTAGTTAAGTGGATGAAAGATAACATGAGGTAAACTCCTAACTAGATATTTAAACTATCTTTGTTTTTAGTGGTCATTTTAATAAAACATATTTGCACTTCAATGCTGCATTCGAGTAGGACCGAAGTATTATAAACTAAAGTATAAACGTAGTATGCCCTTGAAAGTACCAAAGGAAACGTGATAAAAATTGGAAATGACAGAAGAAAAAAAAAAAAGTGGCTTACTTATACATAAAAAAAAATAAAATTTTTTTTTTAGATTTTATTTTTTTTATCATGATTAGTTTTAAATGCCTAAGTTGGCAAATAAAAAAATCTTATTTGTGAACTTCTAAAAAATTTATTTATTGAAATGAAAAAGGTAAACAGTGAAGACAACCACTAGAACTTTCAACAGAAGTACCTGACAAATGCACATGTACCCACAGAGTAAAGTGATAATTATGAAAGCTTCTTAAGTTAAAAGAAAAAAAAAAAAAAAGGGATGCTGCTAATGCCAACAAGCAATAGGAACAAACCAAATCGATGAACAATAATGTGCTAATAACCATGGCAAATGCTTTATCTATACTACACAAATAACACACATACACACACAAAACCTACTGCCGTCAAGTTGGTTCTGACTCATTCCAACGGAGCAGAATTCCTCCACAGGGTTTCCAAGCAGCAACTGGGAGATTAGGACTGGTAGATATGAACTGCCAACCACTTGGTTAGCAGCCGAACACTTAACCATTGCGCCATCAGGGCTCCATGACAGTAATAATTATATAATAATCAAACACATATGGCACTTAACTATTCTAGGCACTGTTCTAAGTACTTTATTTGTATTAACTTATTTCAAACAACCTTATGAGGTGTGCATTAACTTCATTTTTCAGGCAATGGGAAAATAAAAATAAGTTGAAAAGTACACAGTGGGTAGCCAAAATTTAAACCCAAGCAACATGTCTCCAGAGTTCAGCTTTTAACTACTCAGCTATACGAGTCAGTGAATGGAACAATGGCACAATTATTACTAAAGTGCAACTCTTGCTCAAATCAGTTTTAGTACACAAGACACCAAGTGGTGTACAAATTAGTCCAGTCAGACCACGGAAAACATACTTTGCTGTTGTTAGCTGCCATCAAGTCAATTCTGACTCATGGTGGCTCCATGTGTGCAGAGGAAAACTGCTCCATAGGATTTTGAAAGCTGTGAACTTTCAGAAGCAGATCCCCAAGCCTATCATCTGATGTGCCTCTGGGTAGGTTTGAACCACCAACCTTTTGGCTAGTAGGCAAGTGCTTAACCATTGCCACCAACCGGGAACTCCTAGAAAACGTACCAAGTACATCAAAATTGGGGAAGCATAACTGCCTTTAAAAAAGAACACCAAAATTGAGGTATGAGTTGGGGGAGGAAAAAAGTATGTAAGAAAGGAAAAAAAGTAAAGGCTTAGGATGGACAAAGTTTTATAACACCTTTATGAGGTATTAAAGAACATACTTACAAACACACACACATTCCCAAAGTGAATTCCCAAAGAATCTGAAGAGTTCTTGAAACTTACGGTAATTTTGTTTTGCTTTGCTTTTTGGGGGGGTGGGGGGCAGGAGTTGTATGATAAACAAGAAAAGCCAACCAATGTCTCCTCAAGAAGTCCTAAAACTATCTGTTTCAGGGCTCTTTCTGTATTATGACCTTTAATCTGTATCAAATGCTATAAACGAATTATACCATTAAATAAACTGTTACCTCCTTTTTGAATGCTTTTAGGCATTTGTTACAACACTATAAAAATAAACAAGCAAAATTAACAAAGAGGTCTTATTCAATTTATGAATCATTATGTTGCACTTATATAAAAAATGAAAATGAAATGAAAAAAGTGTAAAATTTAAAATGACTACTTTTGCTTATTACTGTTAACAGCCTTAGTAAATAAAAGGCAGAAAACTGGAATCTGTACTTAATACAGTTACAGGTTTCCCATGGGTTAATATAATCCATTATGTCTAATTTCTATGCTACCGATAATCAAGAACTAGCTTTCTACGTCTCTTTTCCTAACAGCATAAATGAAATGTTTTAAAAAGAATACTACGAGACTTCATGTGCACTTATTCAAACTAAAACATGAAAATCAATATAAATTTTTAACCTCAAGACTCTAAGTAGTGTTTATATACACTTACAACAATAAAAACAAACAAAAATCTGAATAGGACTCAACTATCCAAAATTCACTTAGCTACCAAAAAAAAAAAAATTTTTTTTTTTTTTACCAACTATCAAAATTCAGGTTGAAATACTGTTTAATATTTTGTAAAATCTGGAACTTCAGGCATTTTCATTTTCAAAGTAACAATTACATTTACTTTTTTTCCCTCGGCTTCTTTACAAACAAATCTAAATTTATTATAGTTTCACTGCTTCCAAAGAGCAGGCCACGTATCACAAAGTCCTGAAGAGATTCTGGTATACATGATTATGAAAGAAAACTCCCCATTCATTCCACTTAATACAAGGTGGTAAGATTTAGCATTATTTTGAATTAAAATTAGAACCAACCCCACAAAGTTAAGGGGGCTACTGTCCAGGAAGCCACTGGCAGTTATTACATCGATACTGGTCAAGGAAACAAAAACAAACAAAAAAGACCAAATTAAAACACTTCTCAGCTTACATTTCTGAAAAGATATTGCATCACTATGGCAACACTCTATAGTTACAGTAAAAAGGCAACGGAGAAAGTGGGGGAACTATACATTAACAGTGGGAAAAATGTGTAAACAGAAAAAACAGTAGGTAAAAAAGACACAATATGACTACACTGAAACATATATCTAGGGGACAAAAACACGGTGAAATGGATTAGGGTGAAAGAAAACGGGTACATACTTTTTAGATTTAGCAATACAACAATAATGGCATACTATTTTAATAATTAACACTTAAAGGAAAGATTGTTTAATAATAGTAATTCTGAAAATGTGATCTCCAGACAATTAACATCACCTAGGAACTTGTTAGAGATGCAAATTCTTGGGCCCTGCCCCAGACCAGCTATATACCCTGGACCAGCAGACCAGCAGAATAAGAAACTCTGGAGCCAATCTGTTAAAAACAATGTGTTTTTAACAAGCCCTCTAGGTCACGCCGATGCACACTAAGGCTTCAGAACCGCTGATCTAAAATGTTATAGGAAGATTTTTCCTGTAAAGCAAAATTGAAGGTAATAGACTTTTTTTTTTTAACTTACCATGACCAATACTACCACCACCGATCTCACTTAGAGTATTTTTTTTTAACTCACCATGACCAATACTACCACCACCGATCTCACTTAGAGTATCTGCCACTTGAACGATTTTTTCCAGGCTTGGAAATACAGTGTTTAGTTTCCTCAAAAAAAAAAAAAAATTTTTTTTTTTTTTCATGAACTTAAAATGCCATCTGCTGGCAACTACAAAAAACTGCAGCTAGAGCAGTTTTTAAATAAGCCTTTATATCTCTTGGGTGAAACAGATTTTTAAAGAAATCAGTTTTGTTTCCCGGAAGTTATACATAGCTCTTCAGAAAGGAGTAAAAACACTACTGGATAAAACAGATCTCTAGCTTCAGAACTTCAAAATAAGATTTGAACATCTGAAAATCAATATAGATTTTTTAACCTCAAGAGTCTAAATCAAGCTAAGATAATGGAAAGTTCAAATGAAATTTCTTAAAAAAAAAAAACCATGAAGAACACTAGCCAGCCTTCCTGGTTCATAAGGCATACTTCCTGAATCTCAAAAACTTGTATTATAATCACCTCTAACTCAGTAAATGAGTAAATGACCTAATTCCCCAATGTTTATGAAAGTTAGTCTAAAGAGTTTTTACACAGGTAAAACAAGCACTCAAATGACTCAAGCTTATTAAATATTTACATCCCAATTAGAAAGTATATATGACTCCTTTCTTGTAAAACTTTAACATATAAGAGTTACTCTTCTTAACAATATGCTACTATTGCTTTAAAATCAAGAAAATCAATCCATTTAAGTTAGGTATCTAAGACAACTCTTAAAAATTTAAAGGCTCAAAATGGACAGCTTAAATTGTACAGCGAAAAATTTTTGCAAACTGAAAAATTTCCAACTTTAACCACTTTTTCCTGATTTACATATTTTCTTCTAACACAGTTATATTAATCGAGATTGAAGAAGCTTTATTTTCCTAACAATATCTAACCTGGTACAAATACTGTCAGTAGTACCAATCATTTCCTAAAGTACTGTCATTGGCCGGCTTTTCTTATTTAAGAGTTAAAAGAATTCTTTATTACCCTTAAAGACAAAGTTCTACAACACAGCATCTGATACACCATTTTTCACAATATGGACAAAATCACAGGTTTAAAACGTTACTGAAACATTAAGACCAGTGAAACTATCTTCTTTTTTCAACCAAATTAGAAAACTAAGCACAATAACTTATCAACAAGGAGAGAAATTGCTGGATTAACTTCCAATAAATGCACAATTCATAATAATTTTGGTTTCCAGGGGGCTAGTTACAGAGCTAAAGTTATCCAACGTCAGAGAAAGTGAGTCATAAACTTTTATCCTCCACTTGGTTTATGGGGTAAGTGGGGTATAGGTAGTGAGATAATAAGGTAATTACCATTTCTTGAACATCTTCCCTGAACTAGGTACATTATAAAGTTTATCATTTAATTTAAACACACATCAAACCATTATCTTCCCAGTCTTTAGGATCCAGAAATAGATTAAAGCAGTTGATCAAGCAAGGAAATGAGGATTCCAAACCAGGCTGATCCCAAAGCAATGTACTTTTCACTATGCCAGTATTTCCTGAAGTGTGTTCCATGGTGGAACAGGAGATGATTATAGTTAGCTCACCAAGTCGGTTTTTTTTTTAAGTTACATTTTTATTTAAATATTTTATAAAAATATACTAACACAAACCCATGATTCTCACTAAAAAAAAAAAAAGTAATCTAATTCAATGAAAAATATAAAGGTGGTACCTACATATGACAAAAATCATGAAGGGGATTAACAACTGAATGTTAGCAGACATTGTGCTATATACTGTGATACCTCCCTAGATAAGAAAAACACTTGAATTTTCTTTCCTCTCCCAAAATTTAAAACTTAAAAAAAAAAAAAAAACTATTTCATGCACATCATTATGATAAGCATTAATTGTTGATCAATGTCTCAATAAAACGACTGCTGTGGACTTCCGCTACAAATAATTATGGAATTTTTTAAGATAGGATTGCTGACTCATTCTTTTACTTTGAGTGAGAAGTCCAGGGTTCTCACAAAGAGTCTTAATGTAAGCCCTGCCCTTATTCTCTATTAGGGCATCTAAGAAAAAAATTCCTTTGTATTAGCCTGACAGACAAATCAACCTCTTGCTTTCCTTGATAACTATTTGCCTATTCCACCTTCTGAAATATAATTTTTCAAAAGTAAGTGTGAAATGAAGCACTTTAACTTAGAATCATTTTGCGGGAACACAGCTGTGAAGGCAATTATTACAATGATCATTTGCCAGTTGCCATCCAGTCAATTCCAACTCATGGCACCCCATGTGTATCAGAGTAAAACTGTGCTCCACATGGTTTTCAATAGCTGATTTTGCAGAAGGAGATCGCCTGTTTTTTTTCCCAAGGCACCTCTGGGTGTACTTGAACCTCTAACCTTTCAGTTACCAGCTAAACACATTAACCGTCTGCACCATCCAGAGACTTAATAATGACAACAGTATTCTAATATTTTTATAATGCTATTCAGTTTCTTTTTTCCCTTTAACTTATTTTCACAATTGAAGTTAGACAGCAAACAGGTGTTAATTCAATTATAAAGCTGGCCTGAGTTAACAAAAGATAAACGAAGAACCATACAGATACATATACATTCCAGGATTGCCCCATCGACAAATGACAGGTTTTCTCAGGGGCAACAGCCAAATGATTCAGTACTTTTGACAGACATATTCCAATGAAGTTCATGATAATTCTCTATTTCTTTACTAAACAAGAGGTCGTTTGTGTGACTTCTTGTGCCTACTGTCACCAGCTTCTAAAGGGCACATACTGAACCATGTGTTCTTTAACTAAATGAGGACCCTAGAATATTTTCATACTAAGGACAGACTGGACACAAGAAAGGTCTTCTGAGGAACAGCCCACCTTCCCTTCCGCTGTGGAGCCTTTTACTCTTTTTCAAGACATCTGATACCTCATCCAGTGTCTCACTCAAGACTCAATTTCCATGTAGTTTCAAGCTACTCATACTGAGCACATGTGCACTGATGTCCAGCTTCAATGGAATCAAATGCACCTGTGCCACAATCTACATAAACCTGGGTGCTGACTCACTCAAGGTCTATACTCAAGAGTCTGACACTCACAAATGAACGACTAGAGAGGAACACTAGGAAGTACTTTTCTCTGTTAAGTGAAAATACAGGATTCAAAATTAATTTGCATCTTTCC
The DNA here is from genome assembly GCF_024166365.1 of Elephas maximus indicus. Taxonomy (NCBI): domain Eukaryota; kingdom Metazoa; phylum Chordata; class Mammalia; order Proboscidea; family Elephantidae; genus Elephas; species Elephas maximus. The sequence continues at coordinate 39,998,599 of NC_064832.1, forward strand.
TTAGTCATAAAATATTTCGGTTTAAGACACTAAAAATATATATATAGTATCCCTGACAGGTAAACCAAAATTAAATAAAAACTGATTTCGCTACTTATCTTTCTGTGCAAATATAGATCTTCAGTCTTAAAAAAAAAAAACCTATTTCTCTCATGGATAAAATCAGCAAAATAACAAGTATAGAACACTAAGAACATGTTTTAAAAAAAAGAGAGAGAAATAAACGCATCCCACACCATCAATTTTTCTCTCCTAACAGTAGCTTTTCAGATAAATGGCTTTAGGAGTGCTGCAGCCATTAAAAAAAAAAAAAGAATTCAAAAAAGATACTAAGTTTGCAAGCTACCAAATTATTGAACAATCATAACCAAGCTGTTAATAAAGAAACATATCATAAATATAACTTGGCTGAAAAGAAACTGACAATGTTTTTAACAGTACTATGATAAATGCAGTAAAGATAAAATGATATGCTGAATTTTAAAAACCTGACAACATTTAGCAAGCTATAGCTCCTTTCTAATGTGGCCATTCCCCAAAGAAAGATATTCTGAAACAGGATTTCAGCTTCTAGTATTGTGCTGTATGATTTAGTTTGACTATCACTGTTTCTACCACAGTTATTTTTCTCTAAATATAATATTAATAAAAGTGGAAAGTCATTTAAAGTGCAATCTGGGATTAAATATTTAGTTTCATAGCTTACTAGAGAAATCTTTAGGAAAATAATCTATTCATAGAAATGCTCCGTTAGTGTCGACATTTTCAGAAATAAAGGATATGGTATATAATCCATGATCTGAGATTACCTGATTTAGTTTGTTATCACCAGGGACATGTTCATATAGTCTTAGAGAGAAATACATTTTTACTTATTTGAGTACAAAAGTGCAATAAATAAGAATAACTAATTCATCTACCAATAATAAAATCAACACATAGTTGATAGGTTAATTACAACTTAAAAATAGTCCTTCAGTCTTAATCATACTAAGACACACTTGATAGATATCAGTAGGCTTCAAGAAATCAGGGCTAAATATAATCAATTCTGATTTAAAGATATATTTGTGTAGAGTTCAACTTCTTTCAATTTATGCAGACTGTTTAGTATTTTTAAATGCTCCCCAACATTAGTAATATGAAAGCAAGGCTCATTCAACATAAAATCACCTTTCGAAGAAAAATTATCTAGCAAATTGACTTAAGAAATTATTTGCCCTATGATCCCCAGAATATAGAAGACTCAGTTATTTTATATGTATTTACAGCATTTTATTACAATGCTGTTGAGACCAAAAATCACTAATAAAAATATGTAAGATAAAAAAATTTTAAACATACCAGATTAACCTAGACTTTTGCATAAATTTGAGATTAAAAATCTTTACTAGGTAAAAGTGAACCTATCTTTGAATTATGGAATATTTATAAGTATACAATAATTAGCTTAGAAATAAACAATTATTTTTAAATTAAAATACATATTTTTACAAAAAGAATCTGCCGGGTGCTCCTCGGAAACTCTATGGGACAGTTCTACTCTGTCCTATGGGGTCACCACGGGTCAGAATCGACTCAATGGCAGTGGGTGTTTTGGGTTTAGGTCAATGAAATTCTTAAAAGGTTTTCTAGCACACCAGAATTAAGGTGCTAGACATAATTTATACAAGTAAATAAGTATAAAGCACATAGTCATACTCCAACTTCTCAAAGAGGCTGGTAACCCCAAAACCTTAGGTTCTATTACATGATACCTTTCACTTAACACTGATGTCTATCAAATAACATCTAGTCAAGCCAGATAAATAGTATACGCAAGTGAATTTTTAGAGTAATCTGTTCAACAACACAAAAAAGGAAAACCTATCTCAACATCATCAAATCCACTTCTCACATGGCATGAAGTCCACCCCTCGCATCTATAGGGCATATAGAGAAGTTAACATTTAAACATAGAACAACATAAAAAATGCTTCTTCTAACAGCAAATTCACAGCATGTAAATCTGGAGGGTTATTTTCACCATTTTCTAACAGAATGGGCAAAGAAATATTTGGTGACTGTCCACTATATTAAAGGCTCGTTAAAGCAGTGCCATAAACTGTCATAACTGAAAGGGCAGTATGGGCACAAGAACAGATTCAGTCATTCATGCAATAACCACCTATGTCTCAGACTCTCATGCAGCTTATCATGCATTAGAACAAGCCGCTTCCAAAAGGTCCTGTTGTATACAGAAAAGAAACATGATAAAAGAGAAAATACCATCACCATCAAATCACCTACAGCACCATCACCACCACCACAGCTCCTTACTATGCACCAGGCAATATGTTAAAATACTTACAAGAATTACCTTGTTTAACCCTCATAATAACCCCATGAGATAGCTTCTTCTATTTATTCCTATCTTACATAAAAGTAATCACTAAATCACCAGTTAGGAAGCAGGAGAGAGTAGAGAATCAACTTCAGAGGCTAAGTTCTTAACCATTATACCACAGCGCTTCCCCATAATATTAAGGGGTAAATAAAAGATTATTTACCAATAAATCATTTTTAGATGACTGGCTGTATCAGGGGAGAAAAGACAGTTGAGATGTTCATCACCCTGGCCCTTAGTTGGCAAATATTTATCAAACCTTTAAGAGCAATGGTTCTCAACTGGGGGTAATTTTGCCCTGTGAGGGTTATTCGGCAATGTTTAGAGATATTCTTTGTTGAAAAAGTAGAGGATTACCAAAATGTATGGAATGCAGTTGAAGCAGAATGTAGAAGAAAATTTAGAGTTGTAAATGCCTACATTAAAAAAGAAAAAATCTCAAATGAATAACCTTATCTTCCATCTTAACACACCAGAAAAAAGAGCAAAGTAAACCTAAAGGAAATAAATGGAAGAAAATAATAAATATTATAGCACAAATTAATGAAATAGGGGATTAAAATAATAGAATAAACTCAATAAAACCAAAACTTGGTTATCTGAACAGATAAATAAAATGGATAAACTGATAGCTAGACTGAACAAAAAATAAACAGAAGACTCAAATCACTAAAATCAAAAATGAAAGAGGGAGACATCACAAAAAAAAGTATAACAGACCATTACCTTTTATGAATTATAGATGTCAAAATCCCCCAAAAAAGACAACTCAATTTAAAAATGAGCAAAGGATCTGAAAAGACATATCTCCAAAGATAATATACAAATGGCCAATAAGCACATGAAAAGATGCTCAATTTCATTAATCATCAGGGAAATGCAAATCAAAACCTCAACAAGATACCACTTCGAACCCACACTAGGATGTCTAGCGTGAAAAAGTCCAATAAGAAGTATTGGTGAGGATATGGAGAAACTGGAACCCTCATACACCGCTGTTGGGAATGTAAAATGGTACATCTGGAAGACAGTCTGGCAGTTCCTCAAAAAGATAAACATAGCATTACCATACAAAAAAAAAAAAAAAAAAAAAAACCCAAACCTGTTGTGGTTGAGTTGATTCCAACTCATAGCCACCCTATAGCACAGAATAGAACTGCCCCGTAGGGTTTCCAAGGAACTACTGGTGAAGTCCTAGCAATTTCATTCTTAGGTATCTACTCAAGAAAACATATGCCCACACAAAAACACCAACGTTCATAGCAGCACTATTGACAACAGTCAAAAGGTAGAAACAGCCCAAATGTCTGATGAGAAACAGACATGGTATAGCCATACAATGGAATATTATTCAGTCATAAAAAGGAATAAAGTTCTGACACATGCTACAGTGTGGATGTAACTTAAAAACACTGCTGTTGTTGTTAGGTGCTGTCGAGTCGGTTCCCACTCATAGCAACCCCGTGTACAACAGAAGGAAACACTGCCAGGTCCTGTGTCATCCTCATAATCATTGTTATGCTTGAGCTCACTGTGTCAATCCACCTTGTTGAGAGTCGTCTTCTTTTTCGCTAGCCCTCTAGTTTACCAGGCATGATGTCCTTCTCCAGTGACCGATCCCTCCTGATAACATGTCCAAAGTACGTGAGATGTAGTCTTGCCATCCTTGCTTCTAAGGAGCATTCTGGCTGTACTTCTTCCAAGAGAGGTTCGTTTGTTCTTCTGGCAGTCCATGGTATATTCGATATTCTTTGCCAACACCATAATTCAAAAGCGTCAATTTTTCTTTATGCATTGTCCAGCTTTCGCATGCATATAAGGCAATTAAAAACACCATGGCTGAGTCAGGCACACCTTAGTCCTTAAAGAGACATTTTTGCTTTTTAACACTTCAAAGAGGTAAAGAGAAGCGAGACAAAAAAGGTCACATATCATAGGATTCCATTTACACGAAATGTTCGCAATAGGCAAATCCATAGAGACAGAATGCAGACCTGTGGTTGCCTAGGTCTGGGACAAATGGGTGGATTGGGGGAGACAGCTAAAAAGTATGTGGTTTCTTTTGGGGGTAATGAAAATTTTCTAAAATTGATTGTTGTTGGGGAAAAGATAGTCTTTTTAACAAATGGTGCTGGCATAACTGGATATCCATTTGCAAAAAAATGAAACAGGACCCATACCTCACACCACGCACAAAAACTAACTCCAAGTGGATCAAAGACCTAAACATAAAGACTAAAATGATAAAGATCATAGAAGAAAAAATAGGGACAACCTTAGAAGCCCTAATACAAGGCATAAACAGAATACAAAACATTACCAAAAATGACGAAGAGAAACCAGATAACTGGGAGCTCCTAAAAATCAAACACCTATGCTCATCTGAAGATTTCACCAAAAGAGTAAAAAGACCACGTACAGACTGGGAAAGAATTTTCAGCTATGACATCTCCGACCAGCGCCTGATCTCTAAAATCTATATGATTCTGTCAAAACTCAACCACAAAAAGACAAACAACCCAATCAAGAAGTGGGCAGAGGATATGAACACGCACTTCACTAAAGAAGATATTCAGGCAGCTAAGAGATACATGAGAAAATGCTCTCAATCATTAGCCATTAGAGAAATGCAAATTAAAACTACGATGAGATTCCATCTTACTCCAATAAGGCTGGCATTAATCCAAAAAACACAAAATAATAAATATTGGAGAGGCTGCAGAGAGACTGGAACTCTTATACACTGCTGGTGGGAATGTAAAATGGTACAACCACTTTGGAAATCTATCTGGCGTTATCTTAAACAGTTAGAAATAGAACTACCATACAACCCAGAAATCCCACTCCTCGGAATATACCCTAGAGAAATAAGAGCCTTCACACGAACAGATATATGCACACCCATGTTTATTGCAGCACTGTTTACAATAGCAAAAAGCTGGAAGCAACCAAGGTGTCCATCAACGGATGAATGGTTAAATAAATTGTGGTACAGTCACACAATGGAATACTACGCATCGATAAAGAACAGTGACGAATCTGTGAAACATTTCATAACATGGAGGAACCTGGAAGGCATTATGCTGAGCTAAATTAGTCAGAGGCAAAAGGACAAATATTGTATAAGACCACTATTATAAGATCTTGAGAAATAGTATAAACTGAGAAGAACACATACTTTTGTGGTTATGAGGCGGGGAGGGAGGGAGGGTGGGAGTGGGTTTTTTTACTGATTAATTAGTAGATAAGAACTGCTTTAGGTGAAGGGAAGGACAATACTCAATACATGGAAGGTCAGCTCAACTGGACTGGACCAAAAGCAAAGAAGCTTCCTGGATAAACTGAATGCTTCAAAGGTCAGCGGAGCAAGGGCGGGGGTTTGGGGAACATGGTTTAAGGGGACTTCTAAGTCTATTGGCAAAATGATTCTATTATGAAAACATTCTGCATCCCACTTTGAAATGTGGCATCTGGGGTCTTAAATGCTAACAAGCGGCCATCTAAGATGCATCAATTGGTCTCAACCCACCTGGATCAAAGGAGAATGAAGAACACCAAGGTCACACCATAACTAAGAGCCCAAGAGACAGAAAGGGCCACATGAACTAGAGACCTACATCATCCTGAGACCAGCGGAACTAGTTGGTGCACAGCCACAATCGATGACTGCCCTGACAGGGAGCACAACAGAGAACCCCTGAGAGAGCAGATCAGTGGGATGCAGACCCCAAATTCTCACAAAAAGACCATACTTAATGGTCTGACTGAGACTAGAGGAATCCCGGAGGTCATGGTCCCCAGACCTTCTGTTGGCCCAGGACAGGAACCATTCCCGAAGACAACTCATCAGACATGAAAGGGACTGGACAGTGGGTGGGAGAGAGATGCTGATGAAAAGTGAGCTACTTGTATCAGGTGGATACTTGAGACTGTGTTGGCATCTCCTGTCTGGAGGGGGGATGGGAGGATAGAGAGAGTTGGAAGCTGGCAAAATTGTCACGAAAGGAGAGACTGTAAGGGCTGACTCATTAGGGAGAGAGCAGGTGGGAGTACGGAGTAAGGTGTATATAAACTTATATGTGACAGTCTGACTTGATTTGTAAACGTTCACTTGAAGCTCAATAAAAAAAAAATTGTTCTTAATGAAAAAAAATTGTTGTGAGGGTTGCATAACTCTGTAAATAACTCTGTAAATATACTAAAAACTACTGAACTGTACACTTTAATTGGGTGAATTGTGTGGTATGTGAATTACCTCAATAAAGCTTTCAGGAAAAAAAAAAAAACTCGGGAGGATTCTACAAGCATCTAGTAGGTAGAGGCCAGGGATGCTGCTGAACATCCTACAGTGCACAAGATGGTGCCCTACAACACAGAATTATCTAGCCCAACATATCAACAGTGGAATACTTTGTTGTGGAAGGCTATCTTGTGTATTTTAAGCTATGTAGTAACATCCCCAGCCTCAACTCCTTAGATGTCTGTTGCATATCCCCAGTGATGACAATTAAGTACCTCCACAGGTAACCAAATGTCTCCTAGGGGACAAAATCCTCCCCACTTCCCATTGAGAAGCATTGCTCTAGGGGAAAAAAAAAGTTCCCAACTTAGAAACAATAGATGAATTTCCCCAAAAGAAATAAACATCAACAAATCCAGTTTAATTTTTAGCCTCTTCATGTTAAGAAAAATAAATCTCCATAGAAAGGCTAACAGATGAGAAAATCTTTAACAGTACCCAACCCTGGTGAGGGTACAGTGAACCTTTCACACACATTGCTAGTGGCAATATAAATCGGTCTACAAATTTATGGAAACCAATTCATCAGTTTGTCAACCCATTGCCGTGGAGTCGATTCCAACTCATAGCAACCCTATAGGGCACAGAAGAACTGCCCCATAGGGTTTCCAGGGAGTAGCTGGTGGATTCAAACTGCCAACCTTTTGGTTAGTAGCCAAACTTTTAACCACAAGAACCACAAAAATGTTGCTACCTTTTATCCATTCCCCATTTTGACAATTTATGAGAGGGAAACAGTAGTCAAAGCTCTGAGTACAAAGATATTTATAATATTTTTTAACACTGAAAACTTGGAAAAGTCCAACAATGGAGACATGGTTTTGATAGAAGGCTGTGCAGTCATTAAAAAGGAAGATGATGAAGACTATACAATACAGTATTCAACGCTTATGAAATTGCAAGAAAAAACAGAAAAACAAAATTTTATGGTCAAAATGACTACATATGGACCACAAATAAATTCACAGGAAAAACAAACACTGAAAGGATTTATACTAAAAACACTCTCAGAATGTGTATTTATGTGACAGTTTAGAATTGGGTTTTGTTTCTGTTTTCCCCATTTTTAGATCTTTCCTCTATATTCCAAATTTTTTATTTTATAGTGACAGCATTTTTGTGATGAAAAATTGTCTTAAAATTTCTATACCAAATTGCCAAGCACTTTTACTATCTGAGATATCTGAAGCTGACAGGGCAATTCTACAAACCTATCTATACACACGCCAACAGAAAATGGAGAAGTGAGATGATAAAATTCCTTGTAAATACTACCAATCTGAAAAGTTAACAGGAGGGTAAGTCAAAAAGTATTGTTACTAGGGTTCCAGTTCATACACGCATGGGTTTATTTCAAACAAAACGTGCTTAAACACGTCTCTGCTATCTGCTGATGGCTGTAGACAAGCTCTCTCAGGAATACACTTGTCTTAGTCTCATTAGGGTGCCTTCAAAAAAAAAAAAAAGGGATACTTTCTGCACCATGAAAAAAAAAATTTTTTTTGAGGTTAAGGCTAATATCAAATTTTTTTAAAAATCAAAGGAGAATGAAGAACACCAAGGTCACACGATAACTATGAGCCCAAGAGACAGAAAGGGCCACATGAACTAGAGACTTACATCATCCTGAGACCAGAAGAACTAGATGTTGCCTGGCCACAACCGATGACTGCCCTGACAGAAGCACAACGGAGAATCCCTGAGGGAGCAAGAGAACAGTGGGACACAGACCCCAAATTCTCATAAAATAAGACATACTTAATGGTCTGACTGAGACTAGAGGAATCCCGGAGGTCATGGTCCCCAAACCTTCTATTGGCCCAGGACAGGAACCATTCTCGAAGACAACTCATCAGATGTGGAAGGGACTGGACAATGGGTTGGAGAGAGATGCTGATGAAGAGTGAGCTACTTGTATCAGGTGGACACTTGAGACTGTGTTGGCATCTCCTGTCTGGAGGGGAGATGGGAGGGTAGAGAGGGTTAGAAACTGGCAAAACAGTCACAAAAGGAGGGACTGGAAGGAGGGAGCGGGCTGACTCATTAGGGGGAGAGTAAATAGGAGTATGTAGTAAGGTGTATATAAGTTTATATGAGACAGACTGACTTGATTTGTAAACTTTCACTTAAAGCACAATAAAAACTATTAAAAAAAATTTTTTTAAAAAAGCTCAAGTGGACACCTTCTCAAGTCACTGAAGCTGTGCAACAAGTTTATGGGAATGCTGCCCCACATAGAACAAAAGTTTTTAGATGGATCAATTGTTTTCAGGAAGGTTGGGAAGACCTCAAAGATGAGCCAGCCAATAAAGGGAAGACTGCTCAGAAGGTTATGGCAACTGTTTTTTGAGATTCCAAAGAGGTAATCTTGATAGATTTTCTCGTAGGACACAGGATGATCATGGCAGCTTATTATAAAGAAGTTTTAAGAAAACTGAAAATTGCATTGGTGAGAAAAAGGCCAGAAAAGTTGAGCCAAGGAATTTTTTTCCATCACAACGCACCTGCTTATTCTGTGAGGGTAGCAAGGGGGTTTTCATTGGGAAACCTTACCCCATCCACCCTACAGACCTGATTTTGCCCCTTCAGACTTCTTTTTGTTCCCAAAACTCAAAGAACACTGAAAAGGAACATGATTTGAGTCTCTCAAGGATGCCACAACTGCCGTTTTGACATGGTGGAAATCGCAGATTCTTTGGGGAAGGGTTACAGAAATGGAAACACTGCCTTCAGAAGTGTACAGACCTGGATGGAGGATATGTTACAAAGCAATAGCTTCACATTTTGATATTTTTGTTTAATAAAGGTTTTTATGATTTTGTAACAATATCTTCTGACTTATCCACAAACAGATGTGTGCCATATGAAACAGCTGGTCAAACATTTGGTTTGCTGCCCCACTAGACAGTTTACCTATGAGCATTACAGAAATCATTTGTTGGAATTATGGTTTATAACACCACCGAGCTATCACGCATATAAAACCTTCCTCTCTTATGAAACTTCTAGAGATGCTGTGAATACAACATTGGTTGTCTGGTTCTTTCTAGTTTTGATTTAAGAAAGAAAATCTATAATCTTGATATGCCAAGTTCTGGAACAGACTATTTTAATATAAAAAATCCATCACTAAAACAGCAGGATCCTGAGACCAAGACCAATCTAAATGACTACTAGGTAAGGTTCTTTGTTTACTTAGAAGAAATGTATATTTCATAAAACTGTGAACAAGTCAACAAGAGAATCAAAAGGATCTACCCGCAAAAAAGACTAATTTAACACAGTATGTAAGAGATTCAGTACAAGACAAATGACATCTCAGAAGAAAACATCTTCACACTTTAAGTGTAGCAGCCATTTTTTAAAAGTAGGGCTATTTTTTTTTTTTTTAATTACTGACAAGAGGAAAAAAACAAATAAAAGACTGGAATATTTTAAGGTGATTTTTTTTAGTCTTTGTGGCTCCCACACAATGATTGGGTTAGACCATGTAATTAAGATGTGTGAAACCTTAACAAGGAGTGGTGGTTGGTGTTGTATGTCTGCTTGGCTAGCCCATGATCCTCCATATCCTCAATATTGGCTGTCCTCCATTTTGTGATCTAATGTAATTATTCTAAGTATCCTCCATTTTATATGTTATAAATCCTAACCTCAGTTGAAACTGATTCAGCAGCAATGGGTAACAGGTATATGTTAATAAGGAATGATGACTGTAGGGTGTATCTTGAGTCACAGCCTTGTAGGAAGGTGTGACTCAAGTTCCACCCTTACTTAACTCATGCCCTTTGCTGGGCCGTGGCCTACATCTAATCTAAGTAGGTGTTCTGGTGGGGCTTTCTCTCTCTCTGCATCTGAAGCCTGTATCTGGCTCATCACTGTCTAACCTCAGATTCTTGGGACTTGAGCCAGCGGCCTGACATTTGACTTGCCTATTTTGAGATTTGCCAGCTTCCACAGGCCCGTTGGCCAGTAGCCTATCATCTGACCTGATTCACCAGCTTCTGCAGTCTTGTGAGCCAAAAGCCTACCATTTGGCCTGCGGATTTGGTTCGTTGGCCTCTGTGGCCAGATGAGTCAGGAGAATCCCATATCTGACCCATGGATTTGGGACTTGCCAGCCTCCACAATCACATGCACCACTTCCCTGATATGGTTAGTGAGTTCTGTGAGATGCTGCAGCAAATTATGGAACCCAAAGATGGGAAGGAGAGTACTGAGGGAGAAGGAGTAGTTGATGTTAGAGATGGAGTAGGACAGCAGTTTGGAAAAGTGGAACACTTGGGACATCTATAACCTCTGCTTCACAGGAACCAGGTTTGTGCTAATTTTTATAAAAGAAATTATTCATTTAGAGGTGATATCCACATAAAATAAAGATATGTACTTACCATTATCATCAGTAAAAATGATTTATTTCAGAAAAGCATGAAAGATCTTGGAATCCCTATGGTGTACAAAGCAGCCTAAACTGTTTAAAGACTTAAAATAGACTTTTAACTACATAAAAAAATCTTTAGTTTTATTCTAGTTCTGTAATTAATAATTTTCTAATTTTCCTAAAACAAAAAATTGCTGAACAAAGGTGAGTGAAAAGAAATAGAAAAAATATTAAAAGAAAAAAAAAAACTATAAAGACCTATGACAGAAGGATAAAAACCTAAAAACAAGGACACAGAGTTGAAAGTTCAGAATCTAAATGAAAATTAATAAAAGGAACAAGTATTTTTATTATGCTATACCAAAAAAAAAAAAAAATTTTTTTTTTTTATACCACAGCTGTCAATATTGTGATTTTCACATTTCTGAAACAAGTAATAGTTATGCACATACCCAAAATAAGATTTGTATTTTTTTCTTCTATATACTTTGGAAACTAACACAGAAGCTCCAATTTCTGAAACTCAATAGCAGCTATCATTATTCGCCCAAATATAATCATATCGTGATTTTGTATACAAATGCAACATTAAGAGATAATTGGAAATACAAAACACTCAAGATTGGTTGAATTTTTTGAAAATACTAATCAGTACAAGCAGATGAATGCCATCTTAGCAAGTTACTGTAACATAACAGCAAGCCTATATTCAAACAAGTAATAACAAACAAAGCTCAATACTAACCTTAAGAAAAATACACTGCATTTTTACACAAATAATTCATGCCTTCTATGTATGTTTGCCAACTGCACCTTCCCCCCACAAGGTATTTTCATAAGCACTGCTATGCCAATTTTTTGTTTCTACATGACACTGTAAAAAAAAAAAAGAAAATTAGCATAGTGTGCTTATGAAAATTCCTTACAGGGGAGAGGGCACAGTTGGCAAACAAACATAGAAGCTATGTGCTATCTGCATAAAATATGGTAATTCAAATGAGCTATAAATATATTTTACAGAAATTTATTATAAAGCTTTATAAAATCAGAGAATATTTAATAGTATTCTCCTGTATAAGAAGACTATTTATGTAAACATCAGGAAAAAAAACAAAAAAAATTAACAAAATTGCTCCTTTAAAAACATACAAACTTAAAATTCCCTCAAAACTCACCAACAAAAGTAAAGTTATATCTACTTCAAATACCTATCTACCTAGATATGTTTTACTTAATATTGAAATTTAACTTGTTTCTCAATACTTCAAAATACCCTGTGGTGAAATTAGTTCCTTTATGTAGCCTTTCCTGTTGGTTCTTTGGAAAAACAGCTTGAGAGATTTTCCCTCTAACCCCTGAGAAGTTACCTTTGCCCTAATTTTCTATCCCAAAGGGTTTCTTACTTTTGTCCAGGTTGACTGACATTTGGGTAAAGTATAAACAACTTGGTTTGATACTTTTGTCTGGTCTTGGGCTGCAGCTTGCCCTGTGATTGGTACGCACCTTGCAGGGACTGGTCAACAGGCTATGCAAATGTGGTGAGTTGTACCCCAGTCATGCCTACCATGTAAATGAAGTGTCTCTGGCCTATCAACAAAGGAGCCTATCCTGAGGAGGCTGAGAGGAGCCTGTCCTCAAGGGACTGAGAGGAGCTAAAAGAGCTGTCCTACACTGAAGAAGGGAGACTCTGACTGCATGCTTCCTGATCCTGATTCCTGAGTTATACCCCGTTCCTTAATAAACCACTTAACTGTAAGTAGAGTTTGTGAGCTCTGTGAGATGTTGTAGCAAACCGCCAAACCCAAATCGGGGGGAAGAGAGTGGGAAGAGTGCTGAGGGGAGAGAATGATGGGTGTCAGAGATGAAGTGGTACAGCAGCTTGAAGAATGTGGAAATCTGGGATATATCTAACCTCCACCTCATAAGAATTGGCTTTGTGCTGATTCTTATATTTTAAGTTATTCATACATACTCCAAGGTTTTTTTTTAAAACCTTATTATGGAATTTATCTCACACTCACAGCTTTCCACTCTACCTCTCAGTTTGCCCCCACCAGAAAAAAAAAATGCTGGAAGCATTAAAAAAATTTTTTTTTTTTTTTACAATTGTACTATTTGCTGACTAACTTTAAAACATAATTCAGGAGGGGAAATAAGAGGGTGGGGGGGGTTGGAAGCTGGCGAAATGGACATGAAAAGAGAGTGGAAGGAGAGAGTGGCCTGTTTCATTAGGGGGAAAGTAACTGGGAGTGTGTAGCAAGGTGTACATGGGTTTTTGTGTAAGAGGCTGACTTGATTTGTAAACTTTCACTTAAAGCACAATTATAAAAAAAAAAAATTCATTTTGATGCTATTCTCAAGATGAATTATTTTTAAGACCTGGAAGATCACAAAAACATTTTTTATCAGACTTAATCTCTTTAAACTCCTTCCTTGTGAACTGAAATGCAACCATTAGCTGAAAACAAGACTCACTGTTGGTTAGAAATATGCATATTTTAAAATGCCTTATGAGTAATCACAAATACATGTAGACAAAATTATTTGAAAAGCACCTCCCATTCTTGTACATTTTTTCTCACCACACTAAATTCTGATAGCATGAACTGTTTTCCACAGTTTAATTCATTTCTCAAAAGCACCTGGTGAATAAATATTCCTGTTGCTTGCTGAAAAATTAACACTAAAGTCAAAGATTCCTATTATAAACTATTGCATCTTCAGCGACTTCTTTAAAAAATGCAGTTTCCATGCTTTGTATCAGTACCAACAAATGCTTAACATTTTTATGATAGGCAATTATGGATCAATATCAGAATATAAAAAAAAGTCTATGCGCCTTAAGAAAACTAAGAAAGCTCAGTAATAGCCTGAGAGAACAAAATTCTTAATGACTACTATATCAGTTCTCGCTATGCGAGAATATTACAAAAGCAGTATTTTAATTCACATAGATAAGTGATTTATTATTTCTGACATTTCATCTTACCATTCATTCTCTGTCACCCCTGAATAAAAGAGGACAACCTACAAACTGGAAAAAAATCTTTGGAAACCATATAAACCCAGTGCCATCGAGTCGATTCCGACTCATGGAAACCATATAGCCAATAAAATTCTAATACTCAAAATATATATAAACTTCCACAGCTCAACAACAAAAAACCCAAGCAAAAACGGACAAAGGACATGAACAAATACTTCACTAAGGAGAATATTCAAGGGGCCAACAAACACATGAAAAGATGCTCGTTGTCATTAGCCATTAAACCAAACCCACTGCCAGAGTCAATTCCGACTCATAGTAATTCTACAGGACAGAGCAGAACTGCTCCACAGGGTTTCCAAGGAGCAGCTGGTAGATTTAAGCCGCCGACCTTTTGGTTAGCAGCCAAACTCATAACCACCATGCCACCAGAGCCCCTCATTAGAGAGATGCAAATCAAACTACAAGGAAAACCACCTCACTCCTACTAGAATAGCAATGATCAAAAAAAACAGAAAAAATGACGAATGTTGGCAAGGATATGGTGAGATCAAAAGCCTTATCCGTTGCTGGTGGGAGTATCACCATTTTGGAAAACATGGTGATTCCTCAAAAAACTAACAACATGGAGAGGTTGTGGAGACACTGGAACACTTATACACTACTGGTGGGAATGTAAAATGGTACAACCACTTTGGAAACCAATTGTGCCCTTCCTTAAAAAGCTAGAAATAGAACTACCAAACGATCCAGCAATCCCACTCCTTGGAATATATCCTAGAGAAATAAGAGCCTTTATATGAACAGATATACACACACCCACGTTCACTGCAGCACTGTTTACAATAGCAAAAAGATGGAAGCAACCAAGCTGCCCATCAACGGATGAATGGATAAATAAATTATGGTATATTCACACAATGGAGTACTACACATTGATAAAGAACCATGATGAATCCATGAAACATGGAGGAATCTGGAAGGCATTATGCTGAGTGAAATTAGTCAGCTGCAAAAGGACAAACATTGTATGAGACCACTATCGCAAGAACTCGAGAAATTAATTTAAACATGAGAAAATATTCTTTGATGGTTACAAGAGTGGGGAGAGAGGGAGGGAGGGAAAGGGGTACTCACTAATTAGATAGTAGACAAGAACTATTTTAGGAGAAGGGAAAGACAATACACAATACAGGAGGCATCAGCACAACTGGACTAAACTAAAAGCAAAGAAGTCTCCTGAATAAACTGAACGCTTTGAAGGCCAGCGCAGCAGAGGTGGGGGTTTGGGGACCATGGTTTCAGGGGACATCTAGGTCAACTGGCATAATAAAATCTATTAAAAAAACATTCTGTATCCCACTTTGGAGAGTGGCGCCTGGAGTCTTAAACGCTAGCAAGCGGCCATCTAAGATACATCAACTGGTCTCAACCCACCTGGAGCAAAGGAGAAAGAACACCACCAAAGACAAGTAATTATTAGCCCAAGAAACAAAAAGGGCCACATAAACCAGAGACTACATCAGCCTGAGACTAGAATAACTAGATGGTGCCTGGATACAATCAATGACTGCCCTGACGGGGAACACAACAATGCACCCCTGAGGGAGCAGGAGAGCAGTGGGATGCAGACCTCAAATTCTCATAAAAAGACCAGACTTAATGGTCTGACTGAGACTAGAAGCACCCCATAGGTCATGGTCCCCAGACCTGCTGTTAGCCCAAGACAGGAACCATTCCCAAAGCCAACTCTTCAGACAGGGACTGGACTGGACTATGGGAAAGAAAATGATACTGGTAAGGAGTGAGCTTCTTGGATCAAGTAGACTCATGAGACTATGTGGGCAGCTCCTATTTGGAGGGGAGATGAGAGGGCAGAGGGGGTCAGAAGCTGGCCAAATGGACACAAAAATAGGTAGTGGAGAGAAGGAGTGTGCTGTCTCATTTTGGGAAGAGCTACTAGTAGTATATAAGGTATATATAAATTTTTGTATGAGAGACTGACTTCATTTGTAAACTTTTACTTAAAGCACAACAAAAAAAAGTAAAAACAAAAAACTAACAACAGAGCTACCATACGATCTAGCAATTCCATTCCAAGGTATTAAAAAAACACCAAACCAAACCCGCTGCCGTCGAGTTGATTCCAACTCATAGCGACCCCACAGAACAGAGTAGAACTGGCTCACAGAGTTTCCAAGGAGCGCCGGGCGAATTTTAAGCGTCGACCTCTTGGTTAGCAGCCGTAGCACTTAACCACTATACCATCAGGGTTTCCATTCCAAGGTATATGTACCCTAAAATCGAAAACATCAAACTCATTGCCACTGAGTTGATTCCAACTCACAGCAACCCTATAGGACAGAGAACTGCCCTATAGGGTTTCCAAGGGGCAGCTAGTGGATTCAAACTGCCAATCTTTTGATTAGCAGCCATAGCTCTTAACTACTGTGACACCAAGGCTCCATATATATACCCTATGGACCTAAAAATAGCAACATGAACAGACACATGTACACCCGTGTTTACTGCAGCACTATTCATAATAGCAAAAAGATGGAAACAACTTAAATGCCCATTAATAGATGAATGGCTAAGTAAAATGTGGTACATACATACAGTGGAATACTACTCAGCTACAAAGAAAAAATGAAGTCCTGATACATGCTACAAATTGAATGAACCATAAAGACATCATACTGAGGGAAATAAGTCAATCACAAAAGGACAAACATTGTATTATCTCACTTATATAAAATGATAAGAATAAGTAAATACACAGAGACCAGTGGGTATTAGTGGTCATCAGGGGCAGGAAGAGGAGGAAGAAAATCACTCTGAGAAGCAGTAAGTTTCTGTCTATGGTGATGGGAAACTGACAACAGTTAAGGGCAAAAGTTATACAATTTGACTAACGTAGCTGGTATCACTAAGCAGTACACCAGAAAAAAAAAGCCCAAATGACAAATGTGTTACACATAACTTTACAGTGACAACAGAACAAAAAAATAAAAAAGTGCAACTGTTGATACTACTTACTTAGGTATAAACAAAAACCTCATGGGATTAGTTTACTTGGTTCGATGGGTTATGGTTTCATGGGACAGTCTAGTCAATAGGCCTGATATTGTTTTTAGAGTTTCTATTCTACCTCCTAGTTGGGTGAGTACTGCCTGGGGTCTTAAAAGCTTACAAGCAGCCATCCAACCTACAACAATTGGTTTCTATTCGCCTGGAGTAGCAGAGAAAGAAAGAGAGCCAGGAATCAGAGAAGGAACTGGACTGCAGATCTAACTGCCTCCATAACTACTGCCTCCTTTGCCATGATACCGGAAGAGCTAGATGGTGCCCGGCTACCATTACTGAACATTTTGATCAAGGACTCAATACATGGATCAAAACGAGGAAAAATGTAGAAGAGAATTTCAAATTCATATGGAATCTAGATTTACCGGACCCACTGAGACTGGAAGAATCCCTGCATCTATTGCCCTGAAGTAAAGAGGGCACTGCACTCTTTTAACAAATTATCTACAGAAGATCAAATTGACAACAGTAACTCTAAAGCACAGATGAGAAATTTGAAGGTGAATGATGACATAATGTGAAGGGAAAAATGTAACCAGTGTCACTGAATTTTACATGTAGAAACTGTTGAATGGGTTTATGTTTTGCTATGCATATATTTTCACCAAGAATAACATTTAAAAAAACAAAGAATGAGACAGGGATTTTGCCATATACTAAATAACCTAGAGAAATTATTGGCAGACATGTTTTCATATAAATCACTATTTCTCAAAATATTAATAGCAGAACCATTAGAGTCCAATAAAGTATACTACAGACATTAAAGCAGTAATTGAAAAATTTTCATAAATTGTAATGCAACTTTATACTAATTGGGTACAGGATATTATCAGTTGTGTCTTTTAGTTTCTTTAGGAAACTTGCTACCACAGGGAGAAGAGTATAAGTTATATAAAATACTGTACTCAATATTTTATTATTCATAATTATCACTAATTTACACATTACTATTTTTTATGGGTCAAAGGTAACTAAACATAAAGTGATAGGAGGTTAATTTTAAAAATCTTGCCATTTCTAATAAAATTTTATCCACTAGTAAGTTTCAAACTCTGACCACACAAAAGAACACAAGATTTTAGACCTTAATGAATAGGAATCAATACTTGGAAATAGAAATACAACTTGTTTTCTATTACTTTTTAATTATCTTTCATATTTAAGATAAAGACTTAGGTATCCATTTTTTCTAATTAAAAAAAACAACGGTTTATTTAAAAGCTAGCTACAACTATAGTAATTAAAATGTAACCTATTAGTTAAAATTAGTAATTAGTACTCTGTTGATCAAATGGCATTTTACTGTCATGCTAACTCAACTGTCCATGCTCTCACCATAAGAGCATGGATAACAAATTGAAAAACCCATAATCACACTGTAAGATAATAGATAATTAATCACAGAATAGTCAAATTTTAAATCCCACTACAAAAATACACCCATAAAACAACCTTTACAATCTCAGTGTTTACAAATTCTTTATTTTTCTGTAAATTTCATAGACTCATATTTCTTTTAATATTACATATACTACATGCACATAATTTTAGTTCCTCTATCATTACACTAAAAATAAGGTGAACAACATTACTGGAATAGAGAAAATTATTAAATCATAAAAAATTCTTTACATGGAAATCTTTCTATAATAATTTAGTAAAATAACTATATCAAAACTGAATAAATACCAAATTTTACCTTTTCTGTATTGTAATATAAAGATTTCAAAGTAGTAAACAAGGGTGGGCAGCCTTTACTGAAGTTAACCCTCAGGAACTTATCCATTAGTTCTCTAAATTTTTCACCTAGAAACAAAAGTGTACTTTGTTATACTTTGATCAACGCAAACAATTCTTAAAATGATTCTATAAATATAAATAAAACTTCCTCAGAAACAATTATCCTTTTATCCAATTTTTAAGCCCAAAAGGAAAGTCTGCATCATTTCTTGTTTGTTACCACGAAAAAGCGTAACACCAAATATCTCAGTTGGCAACTGTATTTCTTCCTAGATGGATGTTCAAACTATCTTCAAGAAATACTTCAAAAGATAGGTAAACAGAATGATCATACAGCTTTAAGTAGAGAACAAAAGCAGTCCACATTCTGAATAGCAAGTGTGTTTCATAATCTCTTATGAACTAGCAGAATTAGTCCTATTATCTATGACCCAAAACCCTGAGAACTAGAAAAGCACTATGCAAACTAGAAAAACATTCTACTGTAACCAGCACTACATTCAAGCAGTAACTGAAATATCTTTTTAAACACTACAGTAGTGTTTACAAATGTTTTCCAAATAAAAAAATGATTTACTTAAATATTCATTCATTCCACAATCATGTATCAAGCATCAGGCATTGTTCTAGGTACTAGGGATATAGTAGTGATTAAAACAGATTTTTTTAAATCCTGTCCTCATGGAATTTAACATTCTAGTGGGTGAGATGGACAACAAATAAAATAAATGAATGTTAGACATTAGACTGAGCCCTGGGGCAACCTAACATTAGAGTTAAAATAATAAATACCCTATTTGCCACATCAAATAAATAATACTCCTATTATTGCTAAACCCTTACCAAAAATTTGGTGTCAGCTTTTGAGAGAAGAAAAAAATTCAAAGAGTATTTTAATACGAAGGTTTTTTTTTTTAAAAGCTCAGATATATGAACTTTTTGACAATAAGAGTTAACGTATAAGAACACAGATTTACCTACTCATTAAAAAAAAAAAAAAGATACATACATGCTACGAATGGTTTAGCCTAAAGTAAGACTATTTAAACGATCTCTTAAAGTTTCTTTATGGATCAGAACACTGCACAAAAGAAAATCAACAACACAAAGTGGTCATTTTTATTTGTTGTTACTGTGTTGAACAAAAACATGCATGTCATAAAATTTTCAAAGGAAAATTTAAACTCTATTAAGGGGAAGATATATCAAATATTTAAAAAAGGTACACTTATTAACTCAATTACTATGAAGATTGTTTTCGGATAACTTCTAATCTTTCATTAGCTCTTAAACAAAGCATAGGTCTTTTGAAAATCACAGACTGCTAAGACAACACAAAACGTTACTCTTGGTTAACCATACATCATAACTTCCTTAAAAATCAAGAGCAGTTTCAGAGATGAAATCTTTCCAGCACTTCCTCAGGTATACTGCAAGGGTTAGTAATATTGTGGTGGATAAGAGATGCTGGTGCTTAGAGAAATGCCTATTCCCCTGCTTATTCTGTGTGTCACCATGGGCAAATAACCTGTCCACTCAAAAATTTCATTTCTGCCACCATAAAATGAGGACAGCAGTAACAGTACCACCAGTCAAGACAACACCTGCATGGCTTAAACAAGATGATGAGTTTATTGCACTAAATAAGCACAGTGTCCGGCACATAGTAACCACTCAATAAATACTGGTTACCGTTATCTGCCCTGACATCTGACAAATACTACATTGCTATAGTTAAGGTTCTGTTTTCCATGCTTTCTCTCATCCACTTAGAAAACAAGCATTTTATTTTTATGTCAGAGGTTACTCCAAGCTCCTTCCCTTGGTCAGTTTCCTCGGTCTATTTAGATTCTACTGGCAGATTTGATTGAAAAAACAATACACCCAATTTTCAATTACCCTAATACTCAAAAGGCCTCTCTCCCTTAAAAGTTATTGTGACTATGCAGCTATGAGAGAGAATGAGGAAGCTCTTTATGTGCTGGTGTAAGATTCATCTTCAAGATACCAAGTTAAGCGAAAAGTAAAACAAGGTAAAAGGCAATGTATGCTACTGCTTTGTTTAAAAAAAGGGGGAAGGAAGAGCTACATGCACACCTCACATACACATTCTGCTTAAATACATGCACAATGTATTTCTGGAAGAACACACAATCAACTGGTAATAATGGCTGTCCCTAGGAAAGTGAACCTGGTGGCCAGGGGCAGAGACAGGTGGAAAACTTCATTTATAAACCCTTTTTTACCCTTTTAATTCAGAATTGTATGAATGTATTACCTAAACAAAAAACCCAAACACAGCTATTCAATTGTTTAGTCACATACACCATATCCCACAATTATTATTTATTTATAGTCCATTTCTTAATCTTTTTCTTTAGGCATAAGGAAAACCCTTTTAGAAAAAACAAATTATCTCCCTCCTTCCAATTTATTTTTTTAAAGAATACTTTAGTATCCCACAGTCTTTCAGGGAAAGACAGACCATTGATCAATATGTGCCTGTTCAACATTACATCTCACAAAACAGGTTACCTGATTCACAGACTCTGTGCTTAATTGTTCTGCGGATTCACATGGAAACTGATGTCCTACTAACCACTGCTAAAACAATCAACATAAATAGCAAGATCAAACTGTTTCTGACTCACTCAACATCTATTCTAAATAACGGAGCGAAATTTGATTAGCATTATTGTATTTAGTACTCTTACTCTGGATTATCCCCTTCCCTCCCAGCAACCCTCAGCCAGCAAAGAATAATAGAACATGGACACATTAGTTATTTGAAAAGTTGCTTTATCCCTACATTATATTCACAGAACTTCATATTTTAGGGTGTTGGGAGTTTCCCCAGGACTTCTGCCGTATTCACTACTCTACAGATCTTAAGCCTTTTTATACCTAAAAAATAGAAAGGCTTTTTCAAAACTTTTACCTTGCATTCTCAAGCTCCATCATAGTTCTTGCTTTTGAGAATGCTGAGATGCCATCTTTATTGCACACAAAAATATTTATAGATAGGCAAAAATATCTGGAGCCCTGGTGGCACAATGGTTAAGCATTCGGCTGCTAACCAAAAGGTTGGCAGTTCGAATCTACCAGCCGCTCCTTGGAAACCCTACAGGGCAGTTCTACTGTGTCCTTTAGGGTCACTATGAGTCAGAATCAACTCAACAGCAATGGGTTTACCATGTACTGAGAGCTTTTAGTAAACTTTGTCGACTATGAAAATAAATTTAGGCAGTATAAATTTACAGTCCCATGTTTCATAATGAAAAAAGAGAACAAAGTCTTGTTTATAATCTTAAAGCTAAATGAGGTTTCTTTCTTTACAGGTGAATGCATGTAAAGCCCCAGATTAAGAGAAAATCCCTACCCATGCTGTGAAACATGAGACATGCTGTGATACTGATAAAGACGGATTCAGGCATACTGTATGATACCAAAAAAGTTGTATGAAATTCCCCAAACAGGCAAATCTACAGATACAGAAAGTAAATTCATGATTGCCAGGTGTTAAGGGGAATGGGGAGTGTAAGGGATATTGGGGCTTCTTTCTGGGTGATGAAAATTTTCTGAAATCAGACTGTGGTGATAGTTGCACAACTCTGTGAATATACTGAAAACCACTGAATTGTGCACTTTAAAAGGGTGAATTTTATGCTGTGTGAATTATATCTCAATAAAGTGTTTATTCGGACGGGAAAAAAAAAAAAAAAAAAGAGATGCAGAAATGGCAGCCTAAGCATCTGCCATTAAAAACTTCTACTACGGAAATGCTTCTCCCTGCACGGTACATCCCTACATTGAAAAATAACAGTGCATATATTAAAAATTCTGAGAAGTGCTGCAGCAAAGAAACCTGACTGCTGTAGTGCACCCAGTTTTCCAAACTTACTTGACTGAAAAACATTCCAGTGCACCATCACCCTTCCCGCCAAGCCTATTATCACTTGGACTCAGTGTTCCCTGGAAAACACTAGAAAATCTGCTCTCAGTATTTCATGAAGCCAAGACAAAAAAAAGAGCATTGGAAGAATACTATTCATCTGTGGGACTGCAATGCACTAGTGGAAAATTAATTTTTTAAGTGAATTTATATCTACTGTCTAATCTAATCTAAGAGGTATTTCACATACTTTTAAAGTGATTTAACTAAATCTTTTAGAATTCCATTAATCTTCTGATAAAAATTCAAATTACAGTTAAACATTTCCATTAGAAAATACGCACTCTCACTTCCCCCAGAATAACCAAAAAAAAAAAAACAAACCCCATGCCGTCGAAATCGATTCCAACTCATAGCTACCCTACAGCGGCCCTAAAGAGACTTTAAAAATTACACGAGCTTTCTAGGGTCCGCCTTGTAGCAAAAGAAATGCTAGAAGCTATCAACAATATGTTAGTTATCTGAAGAGCTAATATAGTCTCTAGCTCCTATCCAACCCAAAGTGAATGAGTTCAGCTAAATACAACTTGGACCAAGGTCATGAACATAACTCTTGTGTAATAAAAGCAAATCACAGAATACATTTCACAGTAATCTACTTTACATGAAGTACTAAAGCAAGTTTTTGTTTGCTTCCTTTTTAGGGACAGAAAATACATAAAGCTCGGTAAAGAAAAGCAACTGCGTAATAAAAAGCAAAATTCAGGAAAGTGGTTAACTCTGAGAGGGGGCCTTCCAAACAATGGTGATGTTCCTTATCTTAACCACTACGGTGGACACAAAGATCTCACCTCTTTCTTTGAAATTATGGTCTAAAAAGAAGATATAAAACTTCAAAATTTCTACCACCTAAATCATAACTTGTCATCAATTCTAGGAAGTATAATTTACTTTCTAAGCACATTTATTTTTAAGTTACATAAGACAGACAATCTTATTAAGATAATTTCTAAAACTCAAAACTAACATATAGCTACACACCAAAGAAGTATAACACACTTATTAACATGCATAATAAAATTAATAACTAATCACTCCCACCCTCAACACTGATAAAGATATAAGCTCTGTACCAGAAACAAGTTTTTAAAATATGATTGGCATTGAGTAATTTCAACAAATAAGTTATTAGCACTACAAATGTTATCCTAATATTACCTGGGACAAGATTCAAAGGTATTCTTCTAGGTGAAATTGCTCTGGGATGCTGCTTACTAATTTCTTCATAAATTTGAAGCCTCTCTTCTAAAGTGCCTATTATCAGTAAATATATGTGAGATACATAGAATGAAAACTCTATCTATGATAAAACTAATAAATTTAAAATTATTAAATTGTAAATAAAAATTGCATTATCAATATTAAAGCTGCTCTCACTTATAAGAATGACATTAAAAGTTCTGCGGTGATAAAATACATAATCAGTAAATCACCTTTATTAATCAGTCTCCAGAGAAATCCAAAACTTCTTTCATATCAACAGATTCTACATCCAACTCGAGACACATACACACAAGACACACAACACAGACTCAACACACACTGTACGTGTCTTATATTCCTTAGCACACAACCAAAAAAAAAAGAATCCTTTGTAACAAATCTTACATAAATACTCTAAACCACTAAAGACTACACCTATCCCCACACAGCTACTGGCTTAACAAGCAACAATTTTAGGATCAAAACTGCAAACATTTTATCTGAAACATGAACTAAATTTCTATGGTAGCTTTGATACTTAAAAATCTTCAATGAAACTTCATTATAAAGAACCCCATTAGTCCAGATTGCTTAAAGTGGCAAACATTTCTCCCCAATATTATAAAATATACTCTAATCAGAAATTTGTATCTTCCCTCCCAAGATCAACCTAATTTTATAGCACCCCACAGAGGATCTATATAAACACTATGTTACTACACAACAATAATTTGCAGCGTGAGATCTGGGTATAGTTCACTATTCTGAAGAAATATTCTGTATAATTTATCAACAGAGATTACATGCATTATATAAGCAATTAAACAGCTTACAGAAGAATTTTAAGAAAAAGCAAAATTGTGAAGTTTTAAGTAGATTTTAATTCAGACTATAGAGATAATTATCCTAAGAATAACTCCCTTGGTGCCAGCAATCAATCTCCATAGGAAATGTAGTACTTAGTATCAAGATTATAAACACTGCAGTTAAGTCTGATTCTGTTTAGACTCCTTCCTTCCCCCAATAATATGTTTTGGAGCTCCAATGTGGTTGGATTTGAAAAACTGGGATATGTGAAAAAATAATTTTCACATTGTGTTACGATTTGGAGACTTTATCAGTGATCCTTATACTAAAATTTACATGAAGGCTGTTGCACAATTAAAAAACAAAAAGCAGTCCTCGTATTTACATCTAATCATAAAGAATGACAAGCTTTAAGTACCAAAAAAATTTCTCCACTACCTCAAATATAACAAGTCCTATTAATGTGGTAAAAATGACATTAAGACAAAACCAAACCATTTCAATACCCTATTTGAAGTCACAATTGGAGCTCCAGAACTTACCATGGGGGAGAAAAGGTCCTAAGGAACCTAAAAAGATAAAGTAGTGTAATTAGTTTTATAATTAATAAATTATTACATTTCATAATAATCAAGGATACTGACAAATGGAACATTTCACATTCATTTTATTAAACATTAAATACCTTTATTATTAATTGTCAGTGCCAGCAGCTTAAAGGAAAATCAGTTATCTCATACTTCTAACCTTCAGGCATATTTTTTTTTTCTTTTTCTCAAATAGATAATTGACCTAATCAGTATTATAATTGTTACCGTTTTCTTATTCAAGGAAATACAAATTTTAACAATTTGCAATATTAAATTTTAAATAAAAGCAGAAAATTCGGATTAATTTATAAGTTATTAGGACACAACAAATAAGCTTTTCTCACAGCTCATAGTACTACAAATGTATATGGGTAACTATCCATTACCATACTTTTAATTTAAAACTTCTGCTGTTTCAACAATTTCAAGTTACAGTTTTATAATTATTTCCACCACATATTTATGCATAAGCAAATATAATTTTAGAAATATTAACTACTCTTAGCATTTAATTATAAAAGTGTTAGGGGAAATCTAAAGTAATAAAACTACATTTCTGAAAATGGTCAAGGCTGCCTAATTTCAAAAGAAACCATGTAACATTTTGCTCTATACAAATTAGCCTGGTTTGAAAGTAAGAGAATAGTTTTCATACCAGGGCTATATACTTACATACTCTCAGCAAAATATCTTTGGCTCAGTTCTTAGGTTTTGAGGTTGAAGGTAACAGACCTTTAATTCTTTAAAAATATTAAACAATTATGACATTTTCAGAAAAGGAATAGCCTTTTCCTCCCCATCTCTCTAGTTAGTCTAAATTGGAAACAGTTTAATGGGCCAAGGGACCTAAGCATTTAACACCTTAAATGTAAATACATAAATCCAATTCCACTTCCACGGTTAACCTGCTATTTTACTAAATGGAAAAACAAGTACTAATGCTAAAAATACCTATCTTCGAGTTACAGTTTTACATTTTATTATATTTCAAACACTAACTAAGAGAAGGTAGAAGAGAAAAACCTTTACATACTAAGTTGTAGAGCTTTTTCCAAGCCTTCATAATAACACCAGTTTTCTGCATTCCGATCGATCAAGTTTTTGAATACTTCACTGGCTTCTTTTAATCGTCCCAATTTCAACAGCATTTCCCCTAAAATTAAGTTTAAAGTCACATTCATTTTACTAAAACATTAAGTACCTTTCTGTTTCCATAAATTTCATTAGGCACTACTAGGGTACTAGATGTTTAAGAACGACAGAACTCCATGTGCTTCCCTCTGGGACATTTTGCAGTTTATATAACTAATTCACAACTTGCCTTCAGATATGAACCTTTTTTTACATGTTTTTTAAACTCTGGTGGCATAGGGGTTAAGTGCTATGGCTGCTAACCAAAAGGTCAGCGGTTCGAACCCACCAGGCGCTCCTTGGAAACTCTATGGGGCAGTTCTACTCTGTCTTATAGGGTCACTGTGAGTCGAAATCGACTCAACAACAACAGGTTTGGTTTGGTTTTTGGTCACATATTTTACCAAATGAGAGATATCAGAGTAACTACCATCCGTTTTTGGCTTCCTCTGCACCCCAGACACACATGGAGCATATTAATTTGTTCATCAAAATCTTTGCATTACACACATTTTATGTACCCCTTAAGATAATTAAAGACTCCCTACACAACAAAGTTAGACTGGTAAATAATGAATATCCCTATCTCCCTACCATAAGATTTTAATTTCCTTTCATGATCAATTCATATATTTAAGAATTATCTACTCAATTACCTGTTTCCTTTCCGGGTCACTAAAATTAGAGAAGTCTAACTCAGTAAAATAGAGGCACTTAAACCACTCGATAGCAAGAAACGGCACAAATCATGTTAATGTGTGATTACCTTGAAGGTTCAACTTTCTGCCCCCAAGATTTCCCATTACTCAAATAATCTATTTCTAACAAAAACCTCTGAAAAGTCTTCAGTCACAGTATTTTAACTTTCATCATCCTGGAAGAGGCAGCACATTATATTGCTTATTATATACTATTAGTTATATCTAATTATTTACTATCTATTATTCAAAGAAGAAGAAATTATTCAAAGCTCTAGAGTAAGACTGAACTAGATGTAATTACCAGCTCTACCATTTACTAGCTGAGTGACCTTCAAAAGCTCATTCTGTCTGTAAAATATCAACTACCTCAATCAGTGTTTGTGATAACAAAATAAGATAATTTACTTAAGGTGGTTAGCACTGAGAATGCATATAAACATTTGTTACTTAAAACTATAATCATGCCCCACTTGTCCACAATTATTTTCTGGCCAATCCAATTTTCCCCCTGCCTACCCTAGATATAATAGGCAAAAGCATATTTTTCATTCCAAAAACCCATGTTATCTGCTACCACCATGAGGTAAAGGTTATCACTGGAGGAATACTCAGAATAAACAATTATACTTGCATATCCATAAAATAAATGAAAATATTTAACTCTTTTTAAAAAGTTTTTTAAAGGATCCTAATATGCTAAGGAAAGCACCTTGGTGGACAGTTGTTACACACTCAGCTGCTTACAGAAAGGTCAGGGGTTTGACCCCGCCAGCCCACCGCACCAAGAAGATACGGCAGTGTGCTTCTGTAAAGATGTACAGCCTTGGAAACCTATGGGGCAGTTCTATTCCGTCCTATAGAGCTGCTAGAGTCAGAACTGACTCAAGGGCAGTGGGTTTTTGGTGGGTAATACGCTAAGGAGTATAAAAGACATAATGTGTGCATATCCAAGGTCTCTGGGCCTACAAAGTTCACTAAAAAAATTGAAAAAAAAAACTATAATCTGTATACGTAAGTAATACAGATCATTGGCTACATAGTCAAATTAATGGCCCCCAAGTTACCCTCACTAGCAATATATGGATGACCATGGCTTTGCTGCAACTTGTAGTTTGTTTTTTTTTTTTTTAACTAGAATTGATCTTACTACGTACGTCATGTCTAGTTTTTAATTAACATGTTCCCTATTGATGCTAGAAAGAGCCCTAGTGGCGCAGTGGTTAAACACTGGCTGCTAATCGAAAGGTAGGCTGGTTCAAACCCACTAGCAGCTCCTCAGAAGAAAAGGCCTGGGATCTGCTCCCGAAAAGATTACAGCAGCTCTCCTCTGTCATATGGGTCACTATGAGTCACAATCAACTTGACAGTACACAAAACAACAACTGATGCTAGAGATCAAAAACAGAAAAACGGCAACATGAGAAAACTAAAATTTAATCATTAGCAACAACAGTACATCAGGAAGAAAAAACAATTGCATTTTTTCTTTGCTGCCATCAATTACAGATAATAGAATGAGCAAGAGACAAAAAAAATTATTTGTTGTTCGGTGCCATCGAGTCGGTTGCAACTAATAGCGACCCTATGTACAACAGAATGAAACACTGCCGGGTCCTGCGCTGTTCTTATGGTTGTTGTTATGCTTGAGCCCGTTGTTGCAGCCACTGTGTCAATCCATCTCATTAAGGGTCTCCCTCTCTTTTACTGACCCTCTACTTTACCAAGCAGGATGCCCTTCTCCAGGGACTGGTCCCTCCTATTTTTAAATATTTATCCACAGTTTATCAATAGTTTGAAAAACAGTGCTGTCGTCAATATTGGTTATCATTAATCAAAATAAAAATTAAATTCATCAGGTGCTACACATGAACAAGTAAGAGTAAAATACAGCAATTAAAAGTATGGGGCTCTGACATCTGAAAGATGTGTTTAGAAACTAACTCTACTACCTAAAAGGCCAGATGATTTTGGGCAAGTCCTTATAACCAACCAAAGCCTCAGTTTCCTCAATTATAAAATGGGGATAATAGATAGTACCAATCTTAGATAGGCTAAAAAAATTAATGAAATCATGTAGATTGAGCAATTAGCATACTCTATGATACATTTTTTTTTATGATACATAGGGAGAGTAAATACATACCAGCTATTATTTTTATTAAAATTTAGAGGTTCTGCAACTGCATGAAACTTTGGTTTTAAACACATTATTTTATTTGAACATTATATTTACAGTAATTGATGAATACAGTATTGCTCAGGGAATGGACAACTGAGAACAAAGCTTTGTAAAAAAATCTACTTGATGTCTAGGGTCTTAAAAGCCCGTGAGCAGCCATCTAGGATACTCCATTGGTCTCACCCCTTCAGGAGCAAGGAAGAATGAAGAAAACTGAAGATACAAGGGAAAGATTAGTCCAAAGGACTAATGGACCACATCTACCACAGCCTCTATTCAGACTGAGTCCAGAACAACGAGATGGTGCCCCGCTACCACCACTGACTACTCTGACAGGAATCACAATAGAGGGTCCTGGACAGAGCTGGAGAGAAATCTTGAACAAAATTCTAACTCAAAAAGAAAGACCAGGCTTGCTAGCCCAACAGAGACAGGAGAAACCCTGCGAGTATGGCCCCCGGACAAGCTTTCAGCTCAGTAATGAGGCCACTCCTGTGGTTCACCCTTCAGCCAATGACTGAACAAGCCCATGGCACAAAACAAGACTAAAGAGGCACGCCAGCCCTGGGGCAGGGACTGGAAGGCAGGAGGAAACAGGAATGCTGGTAATAGGGAACTCCGGGTTGAGAGGAGTTGAGTTTTGACATGTCATGGGGTTGTTAACCAATGTTATAGAACAATGTTGTGTAGTAACTGTTTAATAAGAAACTAGTCTCTTCTGTAAACCTTCATCTAAAGTACAATAAAAAAGTAAGCTCAAAACTTCTAAAATGAAAAGAAAATGGGAAGAGTGGAATTTCTACAAAATGAATATGAACCATGCAAAACTGTCATTTCCTAAGTAACACAACCTCTTATACTTGAATCTACATGAGATCCCCTCCCTCCTGTAAATACAATTCCCTCTTCCAGTGGCACAACTGTTTAAAATCTGGGTTAGAAAATTTGTAATTCACCTGTTAAGCTATAATTTATGCAATATTATAATGTTATTGCTATATATGAAATTTCCAGCATCACCTCTCGTCTTTATAAACCCTTTCACCTAAACTCCCATGTAAATGTATTCTATGTTTTCAATTTACTACAACTTGACAACTTCTTTATGGATGTGTTTTAAACTGAGAATGCATGCTCTACCAGAAAAAAAAAAAATCTGCTTGAGAGCTGGAGCCAAGATGGTGGCTTAGGCAGACACAACATGCCGTCCCTCTACAGCAAAGACCCAAGAAACCAAGTGAAACAGATACAGATCACAATCCTGGAACCCTAAGCATCAAATGGAAAGATAAAGAATTACACTGAACACCGAATGGAAGAAAAAGTGAACAAAAACAGCAAACGAAAGTTACAGAGCAAAGGTGCCCTGTCAGCCAGCCCGACACAGCATGGCCATCTTGACATAAAGCCAACAGTGATCCCAGGTAAGGAACACAGAACAGCAACTTGACAGAATTCCCAACAGGAGACAGAGAAACTGTGTAGACATACCTGGAGTGATGCAAGGTGAGAAGGAAACTGTGTAGACATACCTGGAGTGATGCAAGGTGAGAAGGACACGACCCAGAGCTACCGAGGAAAAATACAGGAAGTGGGGGGCAACAGCTCCAGGGATCCCAGCATCCACAGGGCAGGGAGGGAGCCAGGACCAGCAGTGGTCCTTAACCATCAGGGAAGGTGGTGCACACAGGGTATTAGATCCATAGAGTGTCAACAATGACCAGACTCTGGGCAGCCTATCCCTCCTCGTACTTGGTCAGGGCCAGGAGCCGAATGCTGGCTGTAGCCAATGTAAGTGCCCAGGAACCCTAACCCTCTGACCACAGGAGCATGCTCCCCGTCCCCCCACCCTCCTGGTTGTAAGTGGCATGAACCCCCCTCCACCCTGCCACTTTGACCACCAGGAACTATATAGTACAAGCCACGCCTTCCCTGCCCAGCCCCATCCACCCCCCCCCCCCGCCCATTCGGTGAGCAGCAGAGAGCAAGTGCTCTCCAGCAGCCTGCCCTGCCCTTCACCCACCAACCTGTTGTGCAGGCGAAGGGGGCAGGATTGTTCTCCCTACCGCCTGCCCTGCCCCTCGCCCCACTGAGCGAGGAGAGAGCACAGGACCCTATTCCCAGCCACCCGCCCCACCCTTCACCCTGCAAAGCGGGCAGAGAGCGCAGGACCATGCTCCCAGCCACATGTCCTGCCCCTCACCCCACCAAGCAAATTCAAAGACATATATGGAATCCTGAAAGAGATCAAGGAAAACACAGACAAAACTACAGAAGAATTCAGGAAAATAATACAAGAACAGTAGGACAAAATAAATAGACAATAAGAAACAATACAAAAACAACAACTAGAAATCCAACAGATTAACAATAAAATATCAGAAATAGATAATGTAATGGAAGGACATATAAGTAGAACAGAATCAATGCAAGAAAGAATCATGGAATAGAAGACAAATCCCATGATACTAACTTGTTTAGGAACAATCAGAAAAAGGAATGAGAAAGGATAAATAAAGCCTAAGAGTTACGCGGTACAAAATCCAGAGGAATAATTTACATGGGATAGGAATTCCAGAAAAAAAAAAAAAAAGAAAAATACAAAGAGAATTACTAAAGATATATTGGCTGAAAACTTTCCAAATATCATGAAACAAAAGAAGGTTACCATCCAAGAAGCTGAACAAACCCCAAACAGGATAACCAAAAGCAAACCAAACCCACTGCTGTCAAGTCAATTCCAACTCACAGCGACCCTTTAGGACAGAGTAGAACTGCCCCATTGAGTTTCCAAGAAGCAGCTGGTGGGTTGGAACTGCCAACCTTTTGGTCAGCAACCAAACTCTTAACCACTGAGCCACCAGGGCTCTCCATACAGTATAGACCCCAGGATAGACCCCCCCCAAAAAATCACTAATATACATCACAATCAAACATTCCAAAATCAAATTCAAAGAAAAAAATTTGAAAGTAGCTCATGAAAAACAAAGTATCACCTAAAAATTGGCACCAACAAGACTAACCGCTGATTTCTCATCAGAAACCATGCAGGCAAGAAGTCAATGGGATGACATACAGAAAATCCTGAAGGAAAAGAATTGCCACAAAACAATCATATATGCAGCAAAACTGTCTTTCAAAAATGATAGCAAAACTAAGACATTCCCAGATGAGCAGAAACTAAGGGAATTCATAAAAATCAGACCAGCCTTACAAGAACTACAGGGAATCCCTCAGATAAAGAACCAATGACATCAGACTTGAGATAAAGACACAGGACAACATCACCCAGATACCAACCCACACAAAGACTTTACAAAAGCAAAATAAAGCTAAGAAACTGACCATAGGGAACCAGTGGAATTAAGCTGGAAACGATGACAATTTCAAAACAGAAAAGGGGAATAAAAGATGTAGTTATAGAATTTCCATATGGGGAGGAACGCAACATGATTTCAAGACATAATAGACTGTTTTCATTTTAATCAGTATGAGTTGGAATCGACTCAATGACAAGGGACTTTCTTTTTTTTTTTAAGGTAAACTTCAGGGTAACCACAAAGAAAAGCAATAAATCTACTCACCAATATAAAGAAAAAGAAAACCAAAAAGACTCAGTAAACATAAAAATAACAACAATTGACAGAAAAAGAAAAGCCATATACAAAAAGAACTCAGTACAGAAAATTAACAGGAACAAAGAAACCATTAACGCCACAAAAAAAAGTATAACAAAATGACAGCAATGAATCCGTATCTATAGGTAATCACACTGAATATAAATGGATTAAATGCATCAGTCAAGAGATAAGGAGTGGCAGGATAGATGAAAACACATGACCCATCAATATGTTGCCTACAAAAGACACACCTTAGACACAAAGACATAAACAAGTTAAAAATTAAAGGATGGGGAAAAACCTATCAAGCAAACAGTATCCAAAAGAGAGCAAGAGTTACAATATTAATTTTGGATAAAATAAACTTCAAATCAAAATCCATTATAAGAAACAAAGAAAGACATTACTGAATGACTAATGGATCAATCCACCAATAAGACATAACAATAATAAATATCTATGTACCCAATGACAGAGCTTCAAAATACAAAAAACAAACTCTTAACAGAACCGAAAAAAGAAATAATTCTACTATAATAATGGGAGGCTTTAACATGCCACTTTCGACACTGGACAGAACAACTAGAAACAAGCTCAGTAAAGACACAGAAGATCTAAATAACACAACCAACCAACTGGATCTCATAAACATATACAGAACACATGAGCCAACAGCAATACACACACATTCTTCTCCAATGCACATGAATCATTCTCCAGAATAGACCACATTCTAGGCCACAAAGCGAGTCTCAATAAATAGAAAACACTGACACAATACAAAGCATTTTCTCTGATCATAATACTATAAAACAAGAAATCAGTAACAGAAAATGCAAGGAAAAAAATTTAATACATGGAAACTGTATAACACCTTACTTAAAAACGACTGGGTCGTAGAAGAAATTAAAAATGAAATTGAAGAATTCTTAGAATAAAATGAAAATGAAGACACAACGTACCAAAACCTATGGGAAACAGCAAAAGCATGCTCAGAAGAAAATTCCCAGCAATAAATCCACACATTTAAAAAGAAGAAAGATCCAAAATCTATAACTTAACCCAACAACTTGAACAAACAGAAAGAAACAGCAAAAGAAATCCACAGTCATTAGAAGACAGAAGATAATAAAGATCAAAGTAGAAAAAAATGAAATAGAAAAAAAATCAACAAAACTAGAAGTTTGTTCTTTAAGAGGATCAATAAAATTGACAACTGGCAAAACTGACAAAGGAAAAAAATGAGAAGATGCAAATAAATAAGAAATGAAAAGGGCAACATTACAACAGAACTAAAATAAAGAAGATTATTACAGATTATGATGAAAAACTGTACTCTAACAAATTTGAAAACTTAGAAGAAATGGACAAATTTATAGAAACATATTATCAACCTAAACTAACACAAGCAGAGGTAGAAAACATAAATAGACCCATAACAAAACACTGAAGATGTCATAAAAAACTCCCAACAACAACAAAAAGCACCCCAGACCAGATGGCTTCACTGGAGGGTCGTAACCAAACATTCAGAGAAGAGTTGACATCAATTCTACTCAAACTATTCCAGAATGTAGAATGGGAAGGGATACTCCGTAATTGATTTTATGAAGCCAGCATCACCCTGTTACCAAAGCCAGACAAAGACATCACAAAAAAGAAAAATTACAGACCAATATCCATCATGAATGCATACGCAAAAACTCTCCAAAAAAAAAAAAAATCACGATCAGGTGGGATTCATACTAGAGATGCAAGGATGGTTCAACATTAGAAAATCAAAGTATTTTACCACATAAATAAAGGAAAAGAATCACAACATCATCTTGATACAGAAAAGGCATTTGATAAAATTCTAACACCCTTTCTTGATAAAAGCTCTCAGCAAAACAGGAATAGAAAGGAAATTCCTAAACATAATTAAAGGCATACATACAAAACCAACAGCCAATATTATTTTCAATGGAGAGGGACTGAAAGCATTCCCCTTGAAAACAGAACTAGAAAAGGATGCCCATCATCACTACTCCTACTCGATACTGTACTGGAAGTCCTAGTCAGAGCAATAAGGCAATGAAGGGAAATAAAGGCACCCAAATTGGTGAGGAAGAAGTAAAACTACCCCTATTCGCAGATGACACGATCCTATGTATAGCAATTTCCACAGACTCCAAAAGAAAGTTACTGGAACTAACAGAAGGGTTCAGCAAAGTGTCAGGGTACAAGGTCAACATACAAAAATCAATTGGATTCTTCTACACTAACAAGAACTATGAAAAGGAAATCAAGAAAACAATACCATTTACAATAGACCCAAAAGGATAAAATACCTAGGAATAAATCTAACCAGGGACGTAAAAGACTTTTACAAAGAAAAATACAAAACACTACTGCAAGAAATCAAAACAGACCTACATAAATGAAAAACATACTATGCTCATAAATTGGAAGACTTAGCATTGTGAAAATATCAAATCCCAACAACATTCTTTAACAAAATGGAAAAAACAACCTCCACCTTTATATGGAAAGGAAAGAGGTCCCAAACAGCCAAAGCATTATTTAAGAAGAAGAACAAATTAGGAGGCTTCATGCTCCCCACCTCAAAACTTTCTAGACAACAGAAGTCAAAACAGCCTGATACCAGTACAACGACAGACACATAGACCAATGGAACAGAACTGAGAACCCAGAAGTAAATTCACCCAGCTATGGGCAGCTCTTCTACAACAAAGGGTTGAAGTCCATTCAATGGTGAAGAGATAATTAACAAATGATGCTGACAAAGCTGAGTATCTATTTGCAGAAAAATAAAACAGAATCAATACCTCACACCATACACAAAAAGTTAACTCGAAACGGATCAAAGATCTAAATGTTAAACCTAAAACTTACAAAATTCCTGGCGGATAACATAGGGACAAAGCTAGGGGTCCTAATTTATGGCATAAATAAACTATCCAACACAACTAAAAATGCAGAAACAACAGAAGATAAACTAAATAACTGGGACCTCCGAAAAATTAAATACTTAGTTTATCAAGACTTCATCAAAAGAGTAAAAAAAGAACCTACAGAAAAAAACTGGCAACAACATATCTGACAAGGGTTTAATCTCTGAAATATGCAGAAAACTTTAACGCTTCAACAACAAAAAGACAAAAAATTCAATTAAAAAAATGGGTAAAGGCACTTTGAAATGTGGAGTCGGGGGTCTTAAATGCTAACATGCAGCCATCTAAGATCCATCAATTGCTCTCAACCCACCTGGATCAAAGGAGAACGAAGAACACCAAGGTCACACAATAACTATGAGCCCAAGAGACAGAAAGGGCCACATGAACTAGAAACTTACATCATCCTGAGACCAGAAGAGCTAGATGGTGCCCGGCCACAACCAATGACTGCCCTGACAGGGAGCACAACGGAGAACCCCTGAGGGAGCAGGAGATCAGTGGGATGCAGACCCCAAATTCTCATAAAAAGACCAGGCTTAATGGTCTGACTGAGACTAGAGGAATCCCGGAGGTCATGGTCCCCAGACCTTCTGTTGGCCCAGGACAGGAACCATTCCCGAAGACAACTCATCGGACACGGAAGGGACTGGACAATGGGTAGGAGAGAGATGCTGATGAAGAGTGAGCTACCTGTATCAGGTGGACACTTGAGACTGTGTTGGCATCTCCTGTCTGGAGGGGAGATGGGAGGGTAGAGAGGGTTAGAAACTGGCAAAATTGTCACGAAAGGAGAGACTGGAAGGGCTGACTCATTAGGGGGAGAGTAAGCGGGAGTATGTAGTAAGGTGTATATAAGCTTATATGTGACGGACTGACTTGATTTGTAAACGTTCACTTAAAGCTCAATAAAAATTATTTAAAAAAAAAAATGGGTAAAGGACATGAACAGACACTTCACCAAAGAAGACATTCAGGAAGCTAACAAACACATGAAGAGATGCTCGCCATCATTAGCCATTAGGGAGATGCAAATCAAAACTACAATGAGATACCATTTCGCCCCAGCAAAAATGGCAGTAATCGAAAAAACAGAAAACAAATTCTGGTGAGGTTGTGGGGAGGCTGGAACTCCTACACATTGCTGGCGGGACTGTAGAATGGTACAACCACTATGGAAAACAGTATGGCACTTCCTCAAAAAGCTGGAAACAGAAATAGCATATGATCCAGCAATCCCCCATTAGGATATTTATACTAGAGAAATAAGAGCAGTGACACGAATAGACATATGCACACCCATGTTCACTGCAGCATTATTCACAGCAGCAAAAATCAAAACCTAAGTGTCTCTGAATGGATAAATGGATAAACAAATTGTGGTACCTACATACAATGGAATACTATGCAATGATAAAGAATAATGATGAGTCCGTGAAACATCTTATAACATGAATGAATCTGGAGGATATTATGCTGAGTGAAATAAGTCAATCACAAAAGGACAAATACTGTATGACATCACTTTCATAAGAAGTTAACAGAAAGCAATATTCTTTGACGGTTACCAAGGATGGAAGGGAGAAGGAGGGAGAATCACTTACTAGATAATAAAACCAAACCCAGTGCCGTCAAGTCAATTCCGACTCATAGCAACCCTGTAAGGCAGAGTAGAACTGCCCCATAGAGTTTCCAAGGAGCGTTAATTCTGATTGAGAGAAAGGCAACACACAATATGGGGGAAGTGAGCACAACGTGACCAAGGCAAATGAAGATACCGGGATGTATGCAATAAAAAAGGACAAATACAGTAATGACTATACCATATACAATTCTACAACAACAGTAATAACAACCAAAACTCTGTCAGCAGTTACACCGGTATATATGTATGCTACATGGACACTGAAGGGTGCATGGGACTACATGAGCATGCATATATGGGTACAGTTGTGGGTAACTGCATATACATATTTGCATGTGCTGTGGTATATTCACAAGCATAATAGAGCACAAAGAAGGCACAGTTATGGAAACTTTCTAGACATAACCAAACATCTTGTGGGACTGAGTTACTGGGCTTGAAGGCTAAGGACCATAGTCTCAGGAGACATCTAAGTGAATTGGCATAACATAGTTCACAAACATGTTCTATATCCCAGTTTAGTGAGTGGCTTCTGAGGTCTTAAAAGCTTGCAAGCAGCCATCTAAGGTATAACTACTGGTCTCTTCCCATCTGGGGCAAAGGAGAATGAAGGAAATCTAAGACTCAAGAAAAAAATTAGTCCAAAAAACTAATGGCCTACACAAACCACAGCCTTCTCCGGCCAGAGACCAGAACTAGATGGTGCCTGGCTACCACTACCACCCATTCTCACCAGCAACATAACAGAAGATCCCAGTTAGTATGAAAAAAAAAAATGTAGAACAAAACTCAAATTCATAAAAAAAAAGACCAGACCTACTGGAATGACAGACACTGAAAGAACCCCCGAAATTATTGCCCTAACACCCTTTTAGCCTGAAACTGAAACCACTCACGGAGGTTAACTTTCAGCCAAATAAAAGATCTGTCGATAAAATAAACAATAACACCCACAAGGCATGTGCTCCTTAGAACAACCAGATGAACGAGACCAAATGGGCAACATTTGCCCAAAAGCAAATATGAAAAGGCCAAGAAGAGCAGGGAAAGTGGAGGGATGGAAATGAGGAAGGCAGGGTGGAAATGGGGAGAGTGCTGACACACTGCAGGGATAGCAACAAATGTCACGGAACAATCTGCGTGTGAACTGTTGAATGGGAAACTAATGCACTCTGTAAACATTCACCTAAAGCAAAAAAGAGAAAAAAAAAAATCTTCTTGATCTTTTACTGATAAACATTGTTAAAAATATTTATGGGGATCCAGCCTTCATCAAAAAAACTCAGTGCCGTTGAGGCCTTCATAATTAGCCCATAATGAAAATAAAAGAATTTTGCTTTAATGATTGATCCTAGTGTCATCATTTACTACTAGTCTCACAATATTTTACTATATATGGACATATGTGATATGAAAGCTGTAGAACATGCTTTTTAAGAGAATGGAATCTGAAGTCAAAGTGCCTGGACTCAAATCCCAGCTCTACCCAGCATACTTAGTTATGTGACTTTAAGAAAGTCACTTAACATCGCTATTCCTCAGTCCTCTCATCACTAAAATGGATATTATAGTAACTATATCATAGGGTTACTGTGACAATTAAGTTAATAATGACTTAATAATAAAGTGCTTAGAATACTGCCTGATAAAGAGCAAGTGTTATTTAAGTGCTAGGAAAGAATAAAGTACATAGTTTGATTTTGTAATCGAAGCCATTTAAAAAAAAAGGCAAGCCAACTTACCTTTAATTTCTTCCACCAAAAGTTTATCACATATTTGTTTCTCATATGTTTCTATATGTTCCAAGGATTCCTGAAACAGATCTGCCTCTCGCATCACTTGATTCTGGTATAATATAAGTTCACTATACTCATAGTCTATTTTGTTGGGAGGAACCTGAAAAAAAAAAAAAATGACCAAATGATCTATTTGATTTATAATTACATAAAGTAGATATAAATCCTTAATTAAAGAGCCTTCTCAGGAGAGAAGTCATAATCAGACTTCAAAAAAACAACCACAAGCAGTTACAATTAGACGAGTGATTAAAAGCAGATGATTAATACAACCTTTAAAACAAATAAGGGGGTGGGACTTCTGTCTATGGCAAAGTGAAGAGGTCAGCAAATTCCATCCCCAAAAAGCAAGTATAAAAGTGGTTATAATTCTAAGGAATTTACAAAAAATACTAGTAGAACAAATAAACAAGTTTAGCAAGGTCACAGGATGCAAGATCAATATAAGACAACTGATTGTATTTTTACATACTAGCAACAAACCCCAAAAACAAATTATGAAAACCATTTCATAATAGCATCAAAAATATTTAGGAATAAATTTGGTGGAAACAACAGCTGTATACAGAAAACTACACTGTCTAGAGAAATGAGAAATCTAAATAAACGAAGAGATACCCATTCCATGTTCACAGATCAGAAGACACAATATTCTTACAATTGCTATTTTCCCCAATGTGATCTGTAGATTCTACAATTTATCAACTGTCAGCAAACCTTTCTGCAGACACTGATCCTAAAATATTTAAATAGAAATGCAAAGGACATAGGATAGCCAAAATAATTTTGAAAAAATAAGGACAAAGTTGGAGGAAATATTTTTCCAATTTCAGAACTTACTATAAAGCTACAGTAATCAAGACAGTGTGGTGCTGGCATACAGACAGACATATAGATCAATGGAATGGGATATAAGGTCCAAAAATAAACCCTCACATTATAGGTCAATTGATTTTTGACAAAGGTACCAAGGCAGCTCAATGGGAAAAGGATAGTCTTTTCAACAAATGATGCTGCAACAATTAAGTATCCATATTTCTGGAAAATGTAAAGCAAAAAAATAACCTTAGACACATACTTAATATCTTATATAAAAATTAACCCAAAATGGGTCACACACCTAAATGTGAGCACTAAAAGTATAAAAGAAGTTTTAAAAGAATAGGAGAAAATCTTTGTAACCTTAGATTAGGCAAAGATTTCTTAGCTATGAAAACAATCATGATTGACAATAGAAAAAAATAATAAACTGGACTTCATCAGAATGAAAAAACCATTCTCTTGAAAAGATATCATCAAAAAACATGAAAATACAAGTCACAAACTGGAAGAAGTTATCTGCAAAATCATATATCTGAAAAGGAACTTGTATCCAGAATATATAAAGAACTTTTACAATTCAGTTTTAAGACAAATAACACAATTAAAAAATGTGCAAAAGATTTATGGACATCTCACCCAAGAAGAAATACAAATGTCCAATAAGCACAAAAAGAATGCTCAACATCATTAGTGGTTAGGGAAATGCAAATTAATACAATGAGATGCCACTACACATCCACTAAGATGGCTACCAAAAAAAAAAAAATGGATAATAACAATCGTTGGTGAGGATCTGCGGAAACTGGAATCTTCACACACTGCTGGTGGGAACGTAAAATGGTTCAGCCACTTTGGAAAATAATTGGGCAGTTCCTCAAAAAGTTAAACACAGACTTACCATGATATCCTGAAAATCCATTCCTAGCATCTACCAAAGAAAAATGAAAACAGGTCCACTGAAAAACCTTATTGTACACAAATGTTCATAGCAGTATTATTCATAAGAGCCAAAAAACTGGAAACGATCCATGTGTGCATCAACTTGTAAATGGATAACCCTCAAGTGCAGCATACCCATATAATGGGACACTGTTCCGCACTGAAAAATAATGAACTACTGATACCTGGTCTACTACGGATGAATCTCAGAAACGTTATGCTAAGTGAAAGAATCAGAGAGAAAAGACTATATTATGATTCCACTTATTTGAAAATCCCAGAAAAGGCAAATCTACAGAGATAGAACGCAGATGTGCGATTGCCTTGGGCAATGGGTAGAAGTGAGAACTGACTATAAATGGGCACAAGAAGACTTCTGGAGTGACAAAATGTTCAAAAACTGGATTGTGGTGATGGTTACATAATGTTATAAATTTACTAAGAGAAAAAAATCACTGATGAACACATAGTGGGTAAATTTTTCAATAAAGCTCTTTAAAAACATACACACACAAAAATTCCAAAGACCTAAATTTCATCACCAAATTGTAGCAATTTTGTGTTTAAAGGAAAAATATTTTATGAAGCTCACTACATGTGACATGGTACACTCTTTTTTGAGTAGGAGTTCATTCCTAAATAAAGACAAAGAACTACTCTCAACAGAGAATTCTCTAGTTTGAGGTAAAGAGCTAAGAATTTAAGTAAAGATGGTGGATTTACCTCCTCACTTATGAGAATAAACAAAAATAGTAGACTAAAAAATATGAACACATAAAAACAAACAGAACACCTGGATAGAATGGAGAAAAATGTAGAACAAAATTCAAATTCCTAAAAAAGGCTAGACCTACTGGGCCAACAGAGACTAGAGGAACCCCTGAAACTATCGCCCTAAGACACCCTTTGAACGTGGCACTGACGCTATTCCTGGAGGTCACCTTTCAGCCAAATAATAGGTTGGCTTATAAAATAAACAATATCACCCCTGAGTAATGCGCTCCCTTAAATAATCAACTGTATAAGACCAAACAGTCAACACAAAAGCAAGGATGAGAGGACAAGGAGGGGAAGAGACGCTAGATCAACAGAAACAGAACAAACAAAATGGAAATAATGAGAATACTGACACATTATGAAAATTGTAACCAATGTCATGGAACAATTTGTATAAAAATTATTAAATGGAAACCTAATTCGCTATGTAAACTTTCACTTAAAACACAATAAAATATTAAAAGAAAAAAAGGACATAAACGATTTCAACAAATCTCTGGAAGATGAAAAGCAAATGAAGAATAACTAATGAAGTAGGAAGGAGGAAGCGCAAGCCTAGAGTTTCTATAACCCTTTAAAGGATGAATTATTATTAATATTTTGGGGGGGCTATTTTGGTGATGCCATGTTTTTTCACGAACGGAATGGATGCTGAATCATTGTTTGATGGTAGTTTTTTATTACTGGAAAAATGGGGTGCCAGTTGTAAGTGGGCCAAATCAGCCCCAAGTTCCATGAAGCACATCTCACACACACGGTACTTGTTGGTCCCATGGCCCAGGAAGTGCATTATGAACTGTTTCCACTCCAAAAGTAACTCATTTACTTGAATATTTCCAAATGCCAGCAACCGTACCTTCCCAATAACACAAAGGAAATTATGAACATGCTTGCAAGCCTTATCTTCTTTACAGAAGCCCCAAACCAAACCCATTGCTGTCAAGTTTACTCTGACTCACAGCGACCCTACAGGACAGAACAGAATTGCCCCACAGGGTTTCCAAAAAGCAACTGGTGGATTCAAACTGCCGACCTTTTGGTTAGCAGACAAGCTCTTAACAGAAACCAAAGTGTCACACAATCACTCTTCCGGAAAGAATCTCCTCATATGAATGGCTCTCAACACTCAAATGTGGCACAGACCAACTTCCTTGTTTTTTAGGCAGTTGCACCAGTAACTGCCACAACACCAGAACATACTAAAGTAGCTCAAACACCCACCAATAAACCTCCAAGAGCAGAAAATGTAACTGGAACATGTATGTGCCATCATCTATTATCAGAGTTCCTATAAAGAGGAAAGCATTGGGGAGGGTGCCCTGCTGCCCTGGAAAGCCCCAGATAGGCTCAGAATTCTGAAACGCCAGGTAAACAGAAGGGGTAGGAATGAGTCATTGGGTTCAAGGTTGGGAAGTTAACTGAAAGTCAAATATATAAAATATATGACTCCCCCCATATCCCATCTCCATTAACTCTGCAGCCAATCCCATGTCTAGAATGTTCTGCAGCCAAGCATCAATCCAATTGGGAAAAGTAGAGAGCTCTGCTCCAAAGAAAGTTAATAGCCCCAGAGAACTGGATGCTAGGAAAAAGGAGGTAAGACAAAATTACAAACATGACTGTAAATATTTCACATAAAAATTTCAATAAAAACATTAGGAAGCAAAGTTTTGGTGATGATTATAGGAAACTATATACATGTTAAAATTCATAGAATTATACACCAAAAAAGATCAGCTTTAATGTATGGTAATTTTAGAAATAAATTTTCTTGAAAGAAGTTAAATTTTCCAGAAAGCAGGATAAAAAGAAAAAAAGATTGACAAAAGAGAGAAAAAAGGAGTCATCTAGAGTGCATTATCAGACTAGCAGATATTCCAAACAGAGGAAATAAAATAATTCAAAAGAAATGATCTTTAACCATTAGAGAAATGCAAATTAAAACTACTGTGAGATTCCATCTCACTCCAATAAGGCTGGCATTAATCCAAAAAACACAAAATAATAAATGTTGGAGAGGCTGCGGAGAGATCGGAACTCTTATACACTGCTGGTGGAATGTAAAATGGTACAACCACTTTGGAAATCTATCTGGCGTTTTCTTAAAAAGTTAGAAATAGAACTACCATACAACCCAGAAATCCCACTCCTCGGAATAAACCCTAGAGAAATAAGACCCTTTACACGAACAGATATATGCACGCCCATGTTTACTGCAGCAATGTTTACAATAGCAAAAAGCTGGAAGCAACCAAGGTGTCCATCAATAGATGAATGGTTAAATAAATTATGGTATATTCACACAACGGAATACTACGCATCGATAAAGAACAGTGACGAATCTGTGAAACATTTCATAACATGAAGGAACCTGGGAGGCATTATGCTGAGTGAAATCAGTCAGATGCAAAAGGACAAATATTGTATAAAACCACTATTATGAGATCTTGAGAAATAGTATAA
The DNA here is from genome assembly GCF_024166365.1 of Elephas maximus indicus. Classification (NCBI taxonomy): domain Eukaryota; kingdom Metazoa; phylum Chordata; class Mammalia; order Proboscidea; family Elephantidae; genus Elephas; species Elephas maximus. Next base: position 40,043,061 of record NC_064832.1, read on the forward strand.
ACTGAGAAGAACATACTCTTTTGTGGTTACAAGAGGGGGGAGGGAGGGAAGGAGGGAGGGAGGGTGGGAGAGGGTTATTTACTGATTAGTTAGTAGGTAAGAACTACTTTAGGTGAAGGGAAGGACAATACTCAATACAGCAAAGGTCAGCTCAACGGGACTGGACCAAAAGCAAAGAAGTTTCCTGGATAAACTGAATGCTTCGAAGGTCAGCGGAGCAAGGGTGGGGGTTTGAGGACTACCGTTTAAGGGGACTTCTAAGTCAACTGGCAAAATAAATTCTATTAAGAAAACATTCTGCCTCCCACTTTGAAGTGTGGCGTCTGGGGTCTTAAATGCTAACAAGCGGCCATCTAAGATGCATCAACTGCTCTCAACCCACCTGGATCAAAAGAGAATGAAGAACACCAAAGTCACACAATAACTATGAGCCCAAGAGACAGAAAGGGCCACATGAACTAGAAACTTACATCATCCTGAGACCAGAAGAACTAGATGGTGCCTGGCCACAACTGATGACTGCCCTGACAGGGAGCACAACGGAGAATCCCTGAGGGAGCAAGAGAACAGTGGGATGGAGACCCCAAATTCTCATAAAATAAGACCATACTTAATGGTCTGACTGAGACTAGAGGAATCCCGGAGGTCATGGTCCCCAAACCTTCTGTTGGCCCAGGACAGGAACCATTCTCGAAGACAACTCATCGGACGTGGAAGGAACTGGACAACAGGTTGGAGAGAGATGCTGATGAAGAGTGAGCTACCTGTATCAGGTGGACACTTGAGACTGTGTTGGCATCTCCTGTCTGGAGGGGAGATGGGAGGGTAGAGAGGGTTAGAAACTGGCAAAACGGTCACGAAAGGAGAGACTGGAGGGAGGGAGCGGGATGACTCATTAGGGGGAGAGTAAATGGGAGTATGTAGTAAGGTGTACATAAGTTTATTTGTGACCGACTGACTTGATTTGTAAACTTTCACTTAAAACACAATAAAAATTATTTAAAAAAAAAAAAAAGGGAATGATCTAAGAAACAACCCAAGATAAAGTCTGAGAACTCAAGAGCGTATTTCTTTGGCTGCGTAGATTTTTCTGGTGGAATGGCCTAAATAAGGCCACTTAAGTGCTGAGCACAATGATTTAAAAATTAAGATCAACACCTAAAAACATATGCTAGTAAGTTTCTGAACACCAAGAATAAAGAAGATCGTTCTGGAAGGGGAAAAAAAAAAAGACCACTTAAAAGAATAACAATCAGGCATCAGACTGCTCATCTACAAAACTGAACACCTCCAGAGTTCTATGGGAAAACGATTCCTAGAATTCTGTAACAACTAATGATCAGATGTACAAACAGAATAAAGACATTTACAGATGCTCAAAGGCTCAGAAATATATCTCCCATAAAGTTTCTTAGAAAGTTACCTAAGGATGTATTTTAGCAAAACAAGATAAATGAAGAAGACATGAATTCCAGGAAATAATGAAACCAATTGACTTCTGGAGAAAAAAGATATGCAGGAAAAAATATTTGATACAATATCTAATATCATGAAAAACTGAAAACTTCATCAACTATAATAAAGGTACAAATTGTATAAGAATAAAGAAAAACAATTAAAAACAGCAGGATAATCTAAACATTGTGCTTAGTTTCAGTATCAAAAATCAAACTAGAGAACAAACTATTGATACAACAACTTGGGTGAATCTCAAGAGTATTATGACGAGTGAAAAACAGCCAATCTCAAAAGGTTACATACTGTATGACTCCATTTATATAATAACGTTGATGTGACTATTATATTACCCGATTAGTGACTGCCAGAGGTTTGGGTTAAGGGAAGAGTACAACTACTAAGAGGTAATACGAGGGAGTTTCTTGTTGAGATGGAACATTTCTCTATCTTGGCTGTGGAGTTGGTTACTCAAATCTACACGTGATAAAATTTCATAAAGCTATACACAAAAAAAAAGTACATAGAAAAACATCAATTTCCTGGTTTTGACAAAGCACTATGGTTTTATTAGGTATTATCATTAGAGAAAACTGGGAGAAGGTATCTCACTGCACTATTTTTGCAACTTCTTATGAATGGTAAACTATTTTAAAATAAAAATGTTTTTAAAAATTCAACCTATAGCAAAGAATATAACACTTCACTGTTGCTTACAAAACTGACTCTAAATCTTACCAACGTTAGCAATGTAGATGTAAAAACAGAGATGACAGAAGTTGCAAAACAGAAAAAAAGAAAGGGAGCTAAAAGGATAGATACCTCGATACCCTCATCTTACAAAGTGGGGAGCAAACAAATACTGCATATAGTTGATGGCATGAGATATAAAGGTGGAAACATATTCTCTGAAGTCACAAAGGTAACTACTTAAGGAAACAAAATACTATTAGAAGGATGAGGAAGAAAAGACGAGGCAATTAAGAGAGCTAAATACTTCTATGTCATAGTAAAAGTTGGTAGAGAGTGTCTGAAATAGATTTAAAAAAAAGTACATGCATTATTTAGACATATGGCCTATAATCTTCCATATGTCTCCTTTAAAGCAGCTTCTGCGGAGCAAGGCAGAGATACACCAGTAGAGACTCTCATTATACATCCTCTGTATTGAGTATTACTTGATAACAGAAAGGAAAAAAGTCCACCCTCTACCAACTAAAATTCGTTTGGCAATTAAGCCAAAAAAAAAAAAAAAAGGCAATGCCTAGCCTTTAGAATAGTCTATAAAAGAAAAAGTTTTCTTCAAGAAGATAGAACTGGAGCATGATGTCAGCAAAAGTGGCAGAGTAAAGACCTCTGGTAATCAGCCCCTCCATAAAAGCAAGAAAAGAAGGGGAAAAAACTGTCAGAATCAACTTTTTCAGAAGTCTCGAAATGGTTAAACAAAAGCTAGCAGCAACCGGGTAGCGTTCATTCAAGAAAAACTGCTTCATTTTGGTAATAACAATAAGATCTGTGATGTCTGAATTTGTCCTAGTCATATCCCACACCCTTCAGCGACAATAGCTTTTAAAAACAATAGCCCATACTCTCAAATAAGCTTGGTAGCCACTGGAGGAAATAGAACCAAATTGGAGTGTTTCTGAAGCCTCATTTCCAAAGAACTGTAATTATCTGACCTGTCTGGTGGTAAGATCACACTTACAAAGCTAATTCAGAGTGCACCCAGTGCTAAAAGCCTTCTCCCCAGCAGAGGAATAGTGAGGAGGTAAAAGAGAAAGTGGAGAGTGAGGGGGCTCAGTGGGATGGTGGAGTTGTCAAAAACAATTACAGGCAAGTAATTCAACTTTGCAGCTGCCTGATGGATAACAGCTGGATCAAACACAACAGACTAACCAAAAAGCTTAAAAACGAAAACTAGAGAATAAGATATCCATGGGGACTTTGAAAAGCTCCAAAATATTCCTGAGAATCTAGAAGTCCACATGCATGTGTAGGGCTGTGTGTATACTCAAGAATGACCAGAGAAAGCCCTAAGCTCTCATTTCTGGTAAGAAAGCAGGAAGTGAAAGCTAAGGCAAAGTTACATACTACCTGGGTGAGTGTTAAAGGTGTGCCTTAAAATGAACACAGAGTGCCTTGGGAAAGGCTGGGAGATTCACTGGTTCCAAGAGATTTACTGGTTCTAAGTGTTACAAGAAATCTAAGTCCAATCCTAAGCTGACCAGCAAACTAAGTAGAGATTTCAGGAGCCACACACAACAAAGAATACAGACTAAACAAACAAGCAACAACAACCACAAGCAGCACAACAAGCCCTAGTGAGAAGAATATGATTTCCAGAGTTGTCATATTATGTTACTAGTCATAAAATGTCCAGGTTTTAACAAAAAACTAAGTGACATGAAAGAAAATAACAAGTATGGCCCATACAAGGGAACAAAAGCAATCAACAGAAATTGGATGCAAAGAAGTTCAGACACTGGATTTACTAGACAAATATTTTAAATTAACTATTTTAAATATGTTTAAAGAGCCAAAGGACTCTGTGAAGAAAGAACTAAAGTATGAGAATGATGTATCACCAAATAAAGAATATGAATAAAAAGAAAGAAATTATGAAAAGGTATCAAATATAATTTCTAACGTTGAAAGATTCACTAGATGGACTCAATGCCAAATTTGAACTGGCCAAAGAAAGACTCAGCAATTTGAAGACAAGTCAACTGAAAAACAAAAAAAGAAAAATGAAGTCTCAGAGACCTATGGTACACAACTGAACATAAAACGTACACACAGTAGTAGTCTCAGGACAGAGAGAAAAAGCAGAAAAAATATCTGAAGAATTTAAACCTTGAGCCAAAACTATCCCTTGATGTCACCTTTAAACTATAGTTGAGCTAAATTTGTAAAAAACGTTCACCTTGAGCACTGCACTCTTTTAAAGAATTATCTATATGAGATCAAACTGACAACAGTAACTCCAGAGCACAGATGAGAAGTTTAAGCGGCGGTTTAAGTCTAAGGCAATGGTGACGAAACAACAAGGGTAGAGACAGCGAGAATGGTGACACAACATGAAGAATGTAACCAATGTCATTCTTGTCCTGGAGACAAGGATGCATAAAATATTCAACGGGTATATGTTTTGCTGTATATATTTTCACCAAAAATAAAATATACATTTAAAAATATATATCTGAAGAAGTAATGGTGAGAAACTTTCCAAATTAGCATTAATGTGAAGCTCAACAAACTCCAAGCAGGATAAATTCAAGAAGATCAACAGCTAGATATACTATAATCAAACTTTTGAAAGCTGAAGACAAGAGAATCTTGAAAAGAGAAAAGCAACTTATCACATACAAGGATCCTGTATAGGCTAAGAGTTGACTTCTCATAAAAAACAAGAGAGACCAGAAAGCAGTGAAATTACATAATCAAAGGGCTGAAAAAAAAGACTGTGCACCCTGTTTACAATAGCAAAAACATGGAAGCAACCAAGGTGCCCATCAACAGATGAGTGGTGTCTGTGGTCTTAAACACTAGCAAGTTGCCATCTAAAATGCATCAATTAGTCGCAACCCAGCTGGAGCAAAAGAGAATGAAGAACACCAAAACAAACCAAAGCAAACCCACTGCTGTCGAGTCGATTCCGACTCAGAGCGACCCTATAGAACAGACTAGAACTGCCCCAAAGTTTCCAAGGAGTGCCTGGCGGATTTGAACTTTTGGTTAGCAGCTGTAGCACTTAACCACTACGCCACCAGGGTTTCCATGAAGAACACGAAAAACACAAGATAATTATGAGCCCAAGAGAAAGAAAGGGCCACATAAACCAGAGACTACATCAGCCTGAGACCAGAAGAACTAGATGGTGCCTGCTACAACCGATGACTGCCCTGAGAGGGAACACAACAGAGAACGCCTGAGGGATCAGGGGAACAGTGGACGCCGACCTCAAATTCTCATCAAAAGACCAGACTTAATCGTCTGACTGAGACAAAAGGGACCCTGGAGGTCATGGTCCCCAGACCTTCTGTTGGCTCAAGACTGAACCATCCCCAAAGACAACTCGTCAGACAAGGATTCAACTGGACTATGGGATAGAAGATGATGCTGGTGAGGAGTGGGCTTATAGGATCAAGTAGACACATGAGACTATGTTGGCGGCTCCTGTCCGGATGGAAGATGAGAAGGCGGAGGGGGTCAGAAGCTGGCCAAATGGACATGAAAATAGAGACTGAAAAGGAGGCGTGGGCTGTCTCACACGAGGGAGAGCAGCTAGGAGTATATGGCAAGGTGTGTATAAATTTTTTTACAAGAGACTGACTTGATTTGTAGACCTTCACTTAAAGCACAATAAAAATTAAAAAAAAAAAAAATGTGCACCAAGAATTCTATATGCAGAAAACTATCCTTCAAAAAGGAGAAGTTATGACAATCCTAGACAAACAAAAACTAAGGGAACATCGCAACCACACCTGCCCACTAAAAGTATTAAAACAGTATCTGTGGTGAAATGAGTTCCTTTATGTGGCTTTTTTTCTTGGTTCTTTGGAAAACCAGTTTGAGAGATTTTTCCCTTAATCTCTGAGAAATTACCTTTGTCTTAAATTTTCTACCCCAGAGTATTTGTTACTTTTATCCAGTTTAACTGACATTTCCTGGGCAAGCTGTAAACAACATGACTTTTTGCCTGGCCCTGGGCAACAGCCTGCCCTGTGATTGATATGCACGTTGCAGGTACTGGTAAATACAATGCCAATTAAGTGACTACAGACTATGTAAATGAGGTGACTAGAGCCTACTACACAGCTGAAGTGTCTGTGACCTACTGAGAAGAGATTGGTGAGTTTGTGGCCCCCACTGGGAGGGGCCATGCCTTGAAATTGGCAAGGTTGGAGAGTGGAGATAGGTCTGACTTCTACCTTATATGGATAAGCTTTACATTGCTCCTGGTCACTATCCCAAGGTTCTGACGCTACTACTACTAACACTTTACAATATCCTCCAGGAAAAATTAAGAAGACGGTAAACCGTAACTTGAATTCACATGGAGAAACTAAGAGCACCTGTAAAGCCAATCCTCAAATTCACATGGAACTGCCAAGGGTTCCAAATAGCCAAAACAGTCTAAAAAAAGAAGAATAAACTAGAAGGACTCACACCCTTGATTTCAAACTATACTAAGCAGCTACAGTAATCAAAACAGTGTGAAACTGGTATATGGACAGACATATAGATCAATGGTATAGAACTGAGAGCGCAGAAATGAACCTATACAAACACCAATGATCAACTGATTTTCGACAAGGGTGCTAAGTCCGTTCATTAGAGGAAAGAAGAGTCTTATCAACAAATGCTGCTGGGACAAATGAAATCTCCACATGCAAAAGAATAAAATTGGACCCATATCTCACACTATACATGAAAATTAACTCAAAATAAATCAATGACCTAAATATAAGACCTAAAACCATAAACCTCTTAGAAGAAAACAGAGGGGTAAAACTTCAAAACTTTGCTTTGACAATGGATTCTTAGATATGACAACAAAAAGCACAAAAGTAACAAAAGACAAAGTAGGTAAACTGAACTTCATCAAAATTAAAAACTTGTGCAAAATGACTTTATCAACAAACTGAAGAGACAACCTTCAGAATGGGAGAAAATATTTAGAAATCACTTATCTGATAAGGGTTTAAAGTCCAGAATATAACCACTTCTGGATATAACCACTTCTGGGTATGGTTAGGTTCCAAAGACCAGGTCAGAATGCAAAAATTGTGTTAAGTGAAAATGGAGATGACCACATCAGATCATAAAATGGAAGATGACTACATCATTATATAACTGCCAAATTACATCATAACTGTCAAATTATATCATTACATAACCGCCAAACCACTGAGAATCACAGCCCAGCCAAGCTGACACATAACCTTAACCATCACAGCCAGCCTAATTCTGACATCAGACCCTGGCATTCATTACTGCCAGATGTACATCGTTAATGCGCAAAATAGTCGGACAGTAGATTTTTTACATTGTCACAAATGCAAAATGTCAGATAACAAAACAGTTGATAAATAAGCAGTAGGTGTATATACAGAACTCTTAAGGCTCAACCAAAAAAAAGGAAACACCTGATTAAAAAATGGGCAAAGGACGAACAGACATTTCGCCAAAGAAGATATACAAATGGCCAATAATCACATGAAAAACTGATCAACACATTCATCATTAGGGAAATGCAAATCAAAGCTACAATGAAATACCACTTTACCCCCATTAGGATTACTACTTCCAAAATAAATAAATAACAAGTGTTGCTGAGAATGCAGTGAAATTAGAAACCTCTCATCTACCGCTAGTAGGACTGTAAAACAACGCAGCTACTATGAAAACAGTCTGGCAGTTCCTCACTATCATATGACTCAACAATTCCATTCCTAGGTATAAACCCAAAAGACCTGAATGCAGGAACTCAAAGAGACACTTGTATACCAATGTTCACTGAGACACTAGTCACAGTACACAAAAGTAAAAACAATCCAGCGTCCATCAACAGATAAATGGATAAAACAGAATATGGCATATAAATACTATGTAATATTACTCACAGTAAAGTTTTATAATGACATGTGCAAAGACCTAGAGATACAAAACCAAAAGGGAAGCATTTCTCAAGCTAAAAGAACTAAAGAAAAATTCAAGCCTCTAGTTGCAATACTGAAGGATTCTATACCAAAAATATTAAACAACACAGAAGCATCAAAAGAAGATGGAAGGAAAAAAAAAGAAGATGGGAGGAATACACAGTTACCATACAAAAAAGAACTGGTCGACGTCCAACCGTTTCAGGAGGTAGCATATAATCAGGAACCAATGGTACTGAAGGAAGAGGTCCAAGCTGCACTGAAGGCACTGGTGAAAAACAAGGCTCTAGGAATTGACTGAATACCAACTGAGATGTTTCAACAAACCAATGCAGCACTGGGAAGTGCTCACTCGTCTATGCCAAGAAATCTGGAAGACAGCTACCCGGCCAATTGACTGGAAGGGATCCATATTTATGCCTATTCCCAAGGAAGGTGATCCAACCAAACGTGGAAATCATTGCACAATATCATTAATATTATAGAGAAAAAGTAATACACAAGTAAAATTTTGATGTAGACCGTCAAAAGCGGCTGCAGCAGTGTATCAACAGGGAACTGCCAGAAATTCAGACCAGATTCAGAAGAGGACGTGGAACCAGGGCTATCATTGCTGATGTCAGACGGATCCTAGCTGAAAGCAGAGAGTACCAGAAAGATGTTACCTGTGTTTTATTTACTACGCAAAGTCATTCAACATTGTGGGTCATAACAAATTACGGATAACACTGTGAAGAATGGGAATGCCAGAACATTTATTTGTACTCTTGAGGAACCTATACATAAATCACGAGGCAGTCGTTTTAACAGAACAAGGGGGCGCCGTGTGGTTTAAAATCAGGAAAGCAGTGTGTCAGGGCTGTATCCTTTGATCACACTTATTCAATCTGTATGCTGAGCAAAAAATCTGAGAAGCTGGGCTATGTGAAGAACGTGGCATCAGGACGGTACAAAGATTCCTTAACAACCTGCATTATATAGATGATGCAACCTTGCTTACCGAAAGTGAAAAGGACTTGAAGCACTTACCGATGATGAAGATCAACAACCACAGCCTTTAGTATGGATTACACGTCAACATAAGAAAACAAAAATCCTCACAACTGGACCGATAAGCAACATCATGATAAACGGAGAAAAGACTGAAGTTGTCAAGGATTTCATTTCACCTGGATCCACAATCAACATCCATGGAAGCAGCAGTCAAGAAATCAAACAACACACTGCACTGGGCAAATCAGCTGCAAAAGACCTCTTTAAAGTGTTAAAAAGCAAAGATGTCACCTTGAAGACTAAGGTGCACCTGACCCAAGTCATGGTGTTTTTAATCGCCTAACATGCATGCAAAAACTGGACAATGAATAAGGAAGACAGAAGAATTGATGCCTTTGAATTATGGTGTTGGGGAAGAATACTGAATATACCAGGGACTGCCAGAAAAACAAACTAATCTGTCTTAGAAGTACAACTACAATGATCCTTAGAAACAAGGATGGTGAGACTACATCTCACATACATTGGACATGTTATCAGTAGGGATCAGTCCCTGGAGAAGGATATCATGCTTGGTCAGTGAAAAAGAGGAAGACCCTCAACGAGATGGATTGACACAGGGGCTAAAACAATGGGCTCAGCTGTAACAACGATTGTCAGGATGGCACAGGATCAGGACAGTGTTTCGTTCTGTTGTACACAGGGTCAGTATGAGTTGGAACCAACAACACAACTACTCAGCCATGAAGACGGATGAAGTTCTGATACATGCTATGACATAGATGAACCCTGAAAGCATTATGCTGGTGAAACAAGTCACACACGAAAGAATATTGTATGACTCCACTTATATGAAATATCTAAAATCGGTTAATTCAAGAGAAACCAAAGTTTATTAGTGGTTACCAGGGGCAGGTGGGAGGGGGGAAGGTAGAGTTATTTATTAAGGGGCACTGAGTTTCTGATAAGAGTGATGAAAACATTTGTAAACGAGTACTGGCAATTGTTGCAAAATAGGATGAATATAATTAATGTCACTGAATTATATATGTAAAAATAGCCAACGATTCTGTTATATATATTTTACCACACTAAAAAAACCTGGGAGGGGAATTTATTAGTGGTTACCAGGGGCTGGGGCACGGGAGGAATGCAGAGCTATTGCTTAAGGGGGCTGAGTTTCTATTTGGGGTGACAAAAATGTTTTGGAAATTGACAGTGGTGATGGTGGCACAACATGATGACTGTAATTAATGTTACTGAACTGTATGTGTAAAAATGGGTGAAATGGCAAAGTTTCTGTTAAATGTATTTCACTACAATAAAAAGAATTAAAAAAAATTATATCTCAAAAACAAAGAAAACCCCCCCCAAAAAAACTAAAAGGTTTTTTACCCTTATGAGGTAGAAAACTTTCTCATCCAAACAGTTCTCCAATTACATGTATTCTAGTCCATTTAAGCAAGTTTCTCACTCTAATCCAATTCATATACTAATAATCTGAAATAAACACAACTTTAGATCTCTAATACTACTATGAAACGTTGTAACACTTAGAAGTTCAACAAAATAACCCTCTTTACTTCCCTTCTCCTCATAAGCAGAAATTAAAGATCTAATGTTCAAGATACCTATAATTCCTATTAACAAAAGATTATTATCTAGAATACATCAAAAAGAAAAACTTCCCACGAATCAATAAGCTAAGCAGGCAGTATGAGCAAAAGGTATCATCAGGCAATTCAGAGAAAACACCAACAGTCAATAAATATGTGAAAAGATATTTGTGCTAATAATCAAGGAAACACAAATTAAAAGAAAATGAGATAAACCTCTTCACATCCATAAAATTGGCAAAAACTAATAAATCTGACACCAAGTGTCAAAGATGCAGACAATCAAGAACTGTAAAACTCTGCTGGTGCAAGTATAAATCAGTACAACCACTTCAGAGAATAATATGACACCTAATAAAGGTGAAGTGACATGAACAAAGCTACAATTGCAATTCCATTTTCAGGTACACATTCAAGACAAATGTGGCCAACGGAACAACAAACAAGACTACTCATTAAGTAGAAAATAAAGATATCTGATTTATACACAGTATAAACATGACAGCTCTATTTGTAATAAGGACAAAGTAGAATGGATAAACTATGGCTTATTTACATAATGGTACACTTATGTATTGAACTGTGTCCTCTCCAAAATAAATTGTGTTGCAAATACTAACCCATGTACCTATGATCATAATCCCATTTGGGAATCAGTTTTTGTTATGTTAATGAGACAGGATTAGTGTGGGGTATTTTTTTTTTTTTTTATATCTTTAGTCAATCTCTTTTGAGATATATAAGAGACTAAGCAAGCAAGCAAAAGAAGCAGAGATGGGGGAAGGAAGATGCCAAGCCACATGTAAGACTGCCCAGGAGCAGAAGCTCAGAGACAGGGACCTTCCTCTAGAGCTGAGAGACAGAAAAGGCTTTCCCCTAGAGCCAGTACCCTGAATCTGGACTTCTAGCTTCCAAAACTGTGAGGAAATAAATTTGTTTGTTAGTCACCCATTTGTGGTATTTCTGTCACAGCAGTATTAGAAACCTAGACAAAAACCAAACAGTTAAAAATGGATAAACTAGCCCTCCAAGTATCAACATGGATATATATATTTTTTGAAGTGTCGAATAAAAAAAACTGCTTAACATTCAGTAAATTTTTAAGTACACAAAATAACAGTGTGTGTCTTTTGAGGATTTATACACAATGTAAACATGACTGGAAACGATCTACACCGACTTGAGGATGCTGGTTACCTCTGGAGACCCACATGGCAGGCCTTCAGCTATCTCTATATCATTTTGTTTCTCTGAAAAAGAAGAAGATCTGGAGCAATTAAAGCAAAATGTTAGCATCTATTTAATCTCTCTGGTGGTACATAAACCAAAAAACCAAAATCAAACCAAGTGCCATCAAGTCGATTCCCACTCATAGCAACCCTACAGGACAGAGTAGAACTGCCCCATAGAGTTTCCAAGGAGCGCATGACAGATTCCAACTGCCAACCATTTGGTTAGCAGCCATAGCACTTCACCACTACACCACCAGGGTTTCCTGGTGGTACATAAGTGTATATATATTAAAAACATATATTTCCATAAAATATAAGCTGTATATTAAAGAAAATATTCCCACAGCCCCAAAGATATTTTCATTTTTATATTTTTCTTTCTTTATCCAAATACTGTTGAAATCACAGTGTACAGAGATTTTTATAATATTTATTTTGTATTCAGAGGTCTAGGTCTAAACTTGTTCTAATTCAAAAATTTTTTTCAAGTTTTTCCATAAGTTTCAAAAACTTGAATCCATATATGGGGGTGGAGAGGCAATTTAGAAGTCAACTGTTTTAGTTCGTAAAAATACAAAAAAATGTTAAAGTTCTTACTTGCTGCGTTTGTCTAAATTCTTCTAATAGTTTTAATGCCATATCATAATCTTTTAGCAAATGGTATGCAATAGCATATCCAATCCAGGAAGCACGCTGTGTTGGACGCAACTGAAGAAGCTGGTACCTTGTCTCCTTCAAAAAAGAATTTTTTAATTTTCAAAAGGTGTTTAACGTTCTCAAAACATATTTCGTCAGTTTTAAGAAAACAATTATATTTAATACCACAGTAATAAATTCAATCAAGTATCAGTTCTAGAATAAAATAGAAATACACCTTAGAGTCCTTATCTTAAATATTACTTAAGTTCTGGAACACCCTGTAATGCTCACTGTAAGGCTGTACTAAAGCTGTCCTTGGAGCCCACATTTTTGGGCTGTCTTATGAAAAATTACCTCTATGCAATGAGATTTCTTCTGGTAATTAAACATCTTGGAACAGAGACAAAGACAGCTGTTTAAACTGAAATTGTTATTTATAAAATTGTTATGGGAAATTACAATGTATTTATATTGTCACAACGGATCCCATAGCTTGAATGCTTCACAGCTAGGAATAAAAGCAGACAGGGTAGACAAAGCCAGGGAAACACCCAAACACACAACGGGACTCCTGTAGCAGAAACACTACTGCTGCCACTGCTAAGACAAATCATCACCTATGACACTGGGGACAAACCACCAGAAACTCCACCATGGCTGCCTAAGAAGAATTCAGATACCTTCGCCAAAAAAAAAAGCCCATCCTCCCTACACAGCCTCCGCATTTCATAACTCATTACCACTTCCAAATTTTAGGAAAGTATAACTGCTTGGAGGAACAAGATCTCATGAAGAATCCTAACTGCATATGACATTAAGCTATACCACTACCACCCGTTATTTTCACCATTGCTTCTGTCACTCCCCCTCCTTCCTTCAAATTATAGTCTTTGGCACCTGGCTTTCTTCTCTCTCAAATCCTGCCATTATCCTGGGTAAACACAATACTAACGTGGATCACTCATCCAACAACCTATCTCTTCAGGGGCCCACTCTCACAACCACATCCTGGACTTTATCGCCACCCAGAAATCATAAATTAAGACATCTCACTCTCTGACCACAGCTCCTACGCTTTCGACAACACTCTGGCCTGGGGACATTCCTTCATTTGTTCTTTGACATTGCCAGGACTTCTAGTTCCTTGGGTTCTTCACATCTCACCACCAGTTTTCTTTTATCTTCATTTGTTTCACTACCCAGCTTAGCAACCACTCTCTCGCCAATATTTTTAATTTCCTCGCCTTATTCCTAAAGGTAACTTATTTTAATTCCCACAACACAGAGACTGATGAGCACTGCTGAAGAAAATCACACAATCTTAAAGAATAATGCTATTACTAAACTCAGAAGAGCCCTTGAAGCTGCTTCAATAATCTAGACATGGGGTAAAAGATTTCTATGGCAGTATAAGGCAAAGTAAGAAAAACATGAAAGATTTACTTAAGAAAACTATTAAGAGTTGGTAACTGTCTTTACATAAGAAAGTGAGAATTACATTTTGGACGTACTGAATTCACGACACTAAGTGGAATAAGAGTAAGCACACGGAGATGCCAAGAAAAGAGTTGAAGATGCAAGTCGGAAGGGGTTTGAACTACAGAAAGACCAATTTACGGCAATCGTTCTCACATTGTTTTATATTTACTAACCCAAAATAAAAAAAGTGAATTAATGTTTACTGTGTTTTTATTTCAGGTGTCCCTGGGTGGCACAAACGGTTAAGCACTGGGCTACTAACCAAAACGCTGGCAGTTCAAACCCACCTAGAGGCACTGTGAAACAAAGGCCTGGTGATCTGCTTCTAAAAGGTCACAGCTCTGAAAACCCTATGAAGTGCAGCTCTACTCTGAAATACACAGGGCTGCCATCAGTCAAAGTCAACTCGACAGCAACTGGTTTGTTTTACTCTGTTTGGTGTTTATATTTCAATTATAAAAGTTCTATTGGTTTGACCAAACTTGTAAAATGTCAAACCCACAAAGAATCTAGTACACAGCAATGTGCACAACAAACTGTAATGAGCAATCAAATCTACATGATCTCAGCCTATGTTCACCTCATTCTAAATTCACATGCTTTAATACTGTATCTTATAAAAACATACATATTTAAGGCTAAAGTACTTACTCGGTAACCTTCAAGGTCTCGCATTTGGATCTGCAACAGAGAGAGATCCCTCAGAATTTGTAGATTGTCTTTATCTAATTTGAGGGCATTTCGGTAACACTTAATAGCTTCATCATACTTCTTATCAGAACGCTGCAAGAGTCCATATACATGCCAACCTAATAAGTTAAGGAAAAAGAGACATTCACAGATACTAGAATATACTATGCTACACAACTAATACAAAACTTACCTTAACAAAATGGTACTTTGTCTGGGATTTGCTTCAGAATGATCTGGGATATAGAGTGGGGCAGTGAAGGGGTGGTTAAAGGTGAAACAAACAGCCGTGGTCGACAACTGTTACAGTGTTGAAGTGGAAGATGGGCACACGGGATTTCATTATTTTATTCTCCCTACTTCTGTATGTGTTTGAGATTTTTCATCACACATTTAATCTTAGAAAATCTTGGTAAAAATTCTTTACATTCCCCACCGTCTATTCCTTCACTTTACTACCCACCCCAGCAACCTCAATAATTACTTGTCCCTCATCACTATATATGAATAAAATATTGTACAAAAATTACAATTATCTTTTAAAACAGTAACTTTTCATCCACCCAACCCTAAAATAACATGTAACCCTAATTAATTGATTAATAATACTGAAAAAGATCACAAAAACTAAGTTTTATTGTAAATTAAAGTCTTAGCATATCTTGAAGCAAAACAAACAAAAACTGTCATACTTATATGCCCTGTCTCTTCATTCTGGTGTACACACTGGGACAAAGAAATGAGTATTTAGTATTTTGAAGGACCCCTAAGCTAAATATGTAAAAATACTACTAAGACCATTTCTAAGTGTCCAGTGAAATAACAGCTATACCCCAGTGCAACAGAAACCAAGCTGAAGAACCAATATAATGTCATAAACCAAATCAAAAAATACTAAACAAAATCCGTTTTAAAATAAGTTTCTTCCAAATTTTTCCTCTAAAATTTCTAAAAGAAAGTTTAAGGGCTCAAATCTTACTATACTGGTAAATAACTAGGTCAGTATTTGGAACAATAGCAAAGTTTCACTTAGTTCATGGATGTGCAACAAAACAATGAGTTCAGTTCATATACAGTTATTAAAGTAACTATTCGCTCACACTAAGCACAACTGCAGTAAACACACACATGCTGTATAGGGATTTTCTTTAAAAAACTCAAACAAAGGGAAAGGGAATAGATGAAACAGATATTATAAAATGTTGATAATCACTGAATTGAATAACAGGTACAGAGTTCATTAAACTCTTTCATGTACGTTCTAAATTTTTCATAGTAAAGTTTTTTATTTGAATTACCAAAAATTAATTTCATATATTTTCCATTTACTGAACTATTCAACTACTGTAAAAGGATACAGACATGACTCTTGACATCATTGCGCAGTCCTTTACGAACAAATTCGTAGGCTTCTTCTTTCCTTCCTAAACAATTCAGTGTTAACCCTTTCATAGCCAAAGTCTCTGAAAAATAATTTTAACCTCTATTTACACAAGACTCTAATTTTTCTCTTTAATTTTAATATTTGAGATCTGAAGGATTATTACTGCTCCAATGCTTTATTATTCGTTTTTATTATGGTTAAAATATATGTAAGAAAACATCTGCCATCTGAACCATTTTTACATGTCCAATTCAGTGACATTAATTACATTCACCATATCGTGCAATCATTACCACTATCCAATCTCAAATTTTCTCATCACCCTTAACAGAAACTCAGTACCCCTTAAGCAGTAACTCCCCACTTCCCTCTTCCACCATTATTCATCTTTTTAATCCCATAGTTAGAAGAACTTCTCTCCAAGTACAAC
This sequence comes from Elephas maximus indicus, assembly GCF_024166365.1. Classification (NCBI taxonomy): domain Eukaryota; kingdom Metazoa; phylum Chordata; class Mammalia; order Proboscidea; family Elephantidae; genus Elephas; species Elephas maximus. The sequence continues at coordinate 40,059,641 of NC_064832.1, forward strand.
AAATGAAACTATACATAAATATTTGCTTAAAACGTAGCCCGAGCTCTTTCTGAAATTCCTTAGTTTGGGACTAAGCTGCTAAAATGCTGTCTGTCCTTGAGAAAACTTTATTAGAGTCAAAATTATTCTACCAAAAAAACAGCAGGCACGTGAGTCTTTGTTGAATTAAGTCTATTTTAGCAGTCCCACAGCTTTCACCTGAGATCAATTCTCATTAAATCATCATCTGATTTACCCTCTACAAAAGCAATCAATCTCTCTTAAAGACTCAAAACCCGTTGCCGTGAAGTCAATTCCGACTCACAGCAACCCTACAGGACAGAGCAGAACTGCCCCATAGTTTCCAAGGAACACCTGGTAGATTCGAACTGCCAAGCTTTTGGTTAGCAGCCGTAGCTCTTAACCACTACGCCACCAGGGTTTCCCCTTAAAGATCTATACACAATTTAAAGACATATTTAATATTGGAACAGATTTCAGTTTTGACAGGAGGTTTTTATTCCAGCTAATTAACATCAGTTTGTATTTCAAGAATACAAGACTGAACTATGGAAGCGATAATGCAAAAATATGTTCAAATGATAATGAAAGATGGCTTAGGATGAAATAATTCTCTAAATAATCCAGAAGAAAGGAATTGGGCAAGATCAGTGGTTTTCAAATTGAGCTCTGTGGACTCCTGTGGTTGCCTTCGAAAAGTGGTGATCAAGCAGCCCAGGCTCCTACAACCAAGCATCTTTTATCTGTTTAGATACTGAACTTACCCACAAGCTCACATCTGGACAAGGGTCCTGTAACTAAAAAGTTTCAGAGACCCCAGTTAACTTTGCTTTGCTATAGGACCATTACTTGCGTTCTAACCTAATTCATCCTTTTAACAAACATTGGCCACCAGTGAGAAAGGATGACAAAAAACCCAGACCGAGTGCCGTCGAGTCGATTCTGACTCATAGTGACCCTATAGGACAGAGCAGAACTGCCCCACAGTTTCCAAGGAGCACCTGGTGGATTCGAACTGCCAACCCTTTGGTTAGCAGCCGTAGCACCAGGGTTTCTGAAAGGATGACACAAATATGTACTACCACCACCAGTACTAGAAAAACAACTCAAGATACACCATCTAACAGTAGAGCGGTAGTATCTTATTTATATATTAAGGTCAGTAAATACATAAAAAGCACATACCTAACAAAGGATAAAATGTTCTGAATGTATCTTCATACTGCAACTTCACTGTTGAAAATACTGTTCTCATTTATACACTAGAAACTGCCGTATAAACGTAAATACTATTCAAAGTGACACAGGAAATTCAGGTCTATAAGAACAGTGGTATATACCTCGTCCACTTTTTAACTCCATACATCAACCAACCACTTCTCATCTAAAAGACATTGCATGTATACCTGGGCATAAGTAAATTAATCTAGAGTAAGACACATGAAACATTGGTCAAAATATTGAACATGGATGTGCTCTCATAGACAGCTTCAAGGCCAAGTCATTCTTCTTTCACTGTTACACATCCCATCTGTCTGATTTTGGAATTACATTTCCCCAGGACAATTTTATCTCTCACAAATGAGACAATACCTCCATGTTCAGCAAATTTTGGGTTCGAAAGTATCATCTTGCAAAACTTGAGGCCATTTTTGTACTGCTTCTGTTCATAACACTTCTGTAAAGAAATATTAACCATGTTATTTTATAAAATGAATATACATGGAGCAACTTTTCATTATAAATTCTAAATTCAAGATCCAAACGAATTCAAAAAAATGTGATGGAAAATTTTTCATGTTGTTTTATTATCAGTTATAACATGAAGTGTAGTGCTTCTGTCCCATATTCCTCACCAAATTGTCCTAGAAGCTAAGAATATTTTGACTTTTCTAGACTATAACAACAAAAAAAGACATCTAAAAAACAGGGAATTAAACTGTCAACCAACAATGCTAAAAATTTTTTTAATTCAAAAGCAAAACTATATGGGATAACAATTCATAAAAACTTAGAAACTGCATTAAAAGCTTTTGCTCCTATAAGAATGGAACCAAGGCACACAAAATACTGCCATTTACTAAGCAGCTACTATGTGCCTGTATAAAACTTTTTATATCATATTTAATCCTCAAAGCCAATTCCTTAAGGTACATTACCTTCACTTTATAGATGTGGAAACTGACACTTAGAGTTCATAAAACTTGTCTGGAAGCATCTCACCTTAACTGCCAAGACCATGACTCCAAAGACCATGGTCTCTCCATCATTAGTCTAACGCAAACATAAGCGACACCTTTATTCCCAAATAAATGATAACAGCCAGGTTAAGAAATCAATGCCTGTTCTCAGCAGCCATTGATCACAAAAGACTACCTTATCTTCTTCAAGAGAACACCCCACTTTCTTCCACTCTTCCCCTCACATGTGTTGTCCAGCCCAACTGTGTGTTCTTTCTATTCCTCAACATGCCAAGTTTATTCCCACCTCAGGGCCTTGCACTTTTGTTCTTTCTATCTGGTCTTCCCTAGGTCTTCTGATGGCGATTCCTTATCATCTGAGCCTCACATGTCACTTGACCACTGTATCTAATACTGTCAGTCTCTTATCACCCATACACACACACTCTCTACTTTTTTATCTTCACAGTGCTATCATGACCTGAAATTCTTATCTGATTACTTGTTTACTGTCTGCATCCTCAACCAGAAGGCAAACTCCATGAGAACAGGGCTTCTACCTTTCAACATCCATACATCCCCAGGGCCTAGACAAATAAAAGCTGCTCAAAAAATACAGCCTACTAAGTTCTGGCAAAACGTACCAGCAATGAAGGAGGAAGTAATTAATCCTTGGAGCAAGGGTGGGGAGAAAGGGAGCATTAGAAAAGTCTTCATAAAAACAATTGTTTAATTTGAGACATATTGATTGCCTATGGGGAAAGGAAATGGGTGGTTAGGAGGAAAGGACCAGGAGAAACCTGAATTTTGAACCATGTGAGTGTATTGCTGTCTTAGTTATCTAGTGCTGCTATAACAGAAATACCACAAGTGGATGGCTTTACCAAAGAGAAATTTATTTCCTCAAAGTAGGCTAAAAGTCCAAATTCAGGGTGTCAGCTTCAAGGGAAGGCTTTTTCTCTCTGTCGGCTCTAGAGGAAGGTCCTCGTCCCTAATCTTTCCCTGGTTGAGGAGCTTCTCAGGCGCAGGGACTCCGAGTCCAAAGGACGCACTCTTCTCTTGATGCAGCTTTTTTGGTGGCATGAGGTCCCCAACTCTCTGCTTGCTTCTCTTTCCTTTAATCTCTTGAGAGAGAAAAGGTGGTGCAGGCCACACCTCAGGGAAACGCCCTTTATACTCAATCAGGGAGGTGACCAGAGTAAGGGTGATGTTACTATCCCACCCTAATCCTCTTAACATAAAATTACAATCGCAATATGGAGGACAACCACATAATACTGGGAATCATGGCCTAAGTAAGCTGAAACATTTTTGGGGGGACATAAGTCAATCCATGACAACTACCTATCCCGAAAAGATTAAAAAACAATGAAAAGTAACCATGCGAGTTTTGACAACAGGTGTTCATATGACAAATGACAAGAGGAAAAACAGCAAAAGAAACTGTCGGAGCACAGGAGGAGAAATACTGTATTGTTTTCTGACTTTTCAAGTAGTCTGGAAGCAGTACTAATCATTGTAATACTAGTAACAGTAAATGTTTTTGTTGTTTTTAGCTGCTGTCAAGGCGGTTCCAACTAACAGTGACCCTATGTATAACAAAACGAAATGCTACCCAGTCCTGTGCCAATCCCACAGTTGTTGCTATGTTTGAGCCCATTGTTGCAGCCACTGTGTCAATCTATCTTGTTGAGGGTCTTCCTCTTTTTCACTGACCCTCTACTTGACCAAGCATGATGTCCTTCTCCAGGGACCGGGCCCTTCTGATAACATGTCCAAAGCACAAGAGACAATTCTCGCCATCCTCACTTTTTTTGTATTTTAACATTTATTTATATATTTTTTATCGTTGCTTTAGATGAAGGTTTACAAAACAAACTAGTTTCTCATCAAACAATACACACATTGTTCTATGACACTGGTTAACAACCCCATGACATGTCAACACTTTCACTTTTCAACCTTGGGTTCTCTATTACCAGTTTTCCTGTTCCCTCCTGTCTTCCTATCCCTGCCTCAGGGCTGGTGCACCCCTTCAGTCTTGTTTTGTTCCATGGGCCTTTTCAATCTTTGGCTGAAGGATAAACCTCAGGAATGGCCTCACTGCTGCGCTGAAATGGTGTCCGGGGGCCATACTCTCAGGGTTTCTCCGGTATCTGTCAGGCGTGCAAGTCTGGTCTGTCTTTCTAAGTTAGAATTTTGTTCTACATTTTTCTCCAGCTCTGTCCAGGGCCCTCTATTGTGATCCCTGTCAGAGCAGTCAGTGGTCATAGCCAGGCACCATCTCGTACTGGACTCAGTCTGGTGGAGGCTGTGATAGATGTGGCCCATTAGTCCTCTGGACTAATCTTTTCCTTGTATCTTTAGTTTTCTTCATTATTCCTTGCTCCCAAAGGGGTGACGCCAGTGGAGTATCCCAGATGGCTGCTCACAGGCTTTTAAGACCCCAGACGCTACTCACAGAGGTAGAATGTAGAACATATTCTTTATAAAATATGTTATGCTACCACTTGAGCTAGATATTCCCGGAGATCATGGTCCCCACAGCCCTCAGCCCAGCAATTCAATGCCTCAGGGAGTTTGGATGTCTATGGAGCTACCACGACCTTGCCTTGCACAGGTTGTGATGGTTTCCCCAGTACTGTGTACTCTTTTACCTTTCACCGAATTTACCACTTACCTATTGTCTATTAAGTGTTTTTCCATTCCCACCTCTTCCCTCCCTCCTCACCATCAAAGATTGTTTCTTTTTGTGTGTAAATCTTTCCATGAGTATTTACAGTAGTGGTCTCATACAATGTTTGTCCCTTTGTGATTGACTTATTTCACTCACCATAATGCCCTTCAGATTCACCCGTGTTAACAGATGTGTCACAGATTTATAGTTGTTCTTTAACGCTGCGTAATATTTCATTGTGTGTACGTACCAAAGTTTATCCATTCATCTGCTGATGGGCATCTAGGTTGTTTCCATCTTTTTGCTACTGTGAGCAATGCTGCAACGAACATGGGTGTACATATGATGCCATCCTCACTTCTAAAGAGCATTTTGATCATACTTCTTCCAAGACAGATTTGTTTATTCCTCTGGCAGTCCACTGTACATTCAATATTCTTTGCCAACAGCATAATTCAAAGGCATCAATTCTTCTTCTGTTTCCTTATTCACTGTCCAGCTTTTGAATGCACATAAGGCAACCGAAAATACCATGGCTTGGGTCAGGTGCACCTTAGCTCTCAAAATGACATCTTTGCTTTTTAACATTTTAAAGAGATCTTTTGCAGCAGATTTGTCTAGTGCAACATATTGTTCGATTTTGTGACTGCTGCTTCCATGGGTGTTAACTATGGATCCCAGTAAAATAAAATCCTTGACAATTTCGATATTTTCTCCATTTATTATGATGTTGTTTTTTAGTCCTGTTATGAGGATTTCTGTTTTCTTTATGTTGACCTGTAATCCAGACTGAAAGCTGTGTTGTTTGATCTTCATCAACAAGTGCTTCAAGTTCTCTTCACTTTCAGTAACAGTTAACACTTACTGGAGCCATTTACTTTATGGCAGGCACTCTTCTCATTTAATCCTGGAAAGCATATGAGATACTATTATTTCCATTTTAGATGGAAAAACTGAGGCACACAGTTACTGGGGTTATCCAGTTAGTACAGTGAGAGTCTTGACATGACTGCCTTGTTTTTCTGGGTCTCACAAGTTTTCCACCTTTGACGGGGTGCAGTCTTACCACTCTTCTATCACTCGTTTTAGTGGAAAATACTGGTTTTCTTTCTCTGACAGGTTTATGCCTTACACAGGTTTCGGCTTTCACAGATATTACCATATCATAGTCAAAATTCAAACCCAGGTAGTCTGCCTACAAAGTTCAAGTACTCTGGTTAAAGAAAATTCAAAGTTCAGTAAGGAAACATGGTAGTCAGCAAAAAGATAAAAGATTCTAGTCAACTTTGCTACTAATCAAACTAAGAACCTTGGACACTGAAGTCATTTATAACTCCTGAGTTTGATTTTTCCCATCTATAAGAGAGCACGGAGTACCTCCAAAATACAAAAAATTTTAATGCTATTGGCTAGTTTAAAGAATCCACCACGTGTCTGTCAGTTTGTTGTACTGTGCTGGCTTCCGTGTTGCTGTGATTCTGGAAGCTTTGCCACCAGTATTTCAAATACCAGCAGGGTTTTACTGAAACTTCCAGACTAACACAGACTAGGAAGAAAGACCTGGCAGCCTACTTCTGTAAAAACTGGCATGTGAAAACCTGGTGAATAGCAGCGGAACTCTGTCTGATATACTGCTGGAGGGTGAGCCCTTCAAGTTGGAAGGCACTCAAAATACAGATGGATCATGGCTTAAAGCACATCATGACAGAAAGATGTTTAACCTGTGTTTTATTGACTACGCAAAGGCATTCAATTGTGTGGATCATTATAAGTTAAAAAAAAAAATTTTTTTTTTTTTATCATTGGGAAGAATGGGAATTCCAGAACACTTAATTGTGCTCATAAGGAACCTGTACTTAGACCAGGCAGCACGTGTTCAGACAGAAGAAGGGCATACTGCGTGGTTTAAAATGAGGAAAGGCGTGTGTCAGGCTTATATTCTTTTATCACACTTATTCAATCTGTATGCTGAACAAATAATCTGAGAAGCTGGATTACATGAACAAAAATGAGGCAACAAGATTGGAAGAAGACTCATTAACAACCTACGATATGCAGATGACACAACCTTCCTTGCTAAAAGTAAAGACAATTTGAAGCACTTACTGATGAAGATCAAAGCCCAGAGGCTTTGGTATGGATTACACTTCAACATAAAGAAAACAAAAATCCTCACAACTGGACCAATAAGCAACACCATAATGAACAGAGAAAACACTGAAGTTGTCGAGGATTTCATTTTACTTGGATCCACAATCAAAGCCCTTGAAAGCAGCAGTCAAGAAATCAAACGAATAATCGCTCTCCCTCCCTCCTTACCCTCCTAACCAGGAACTAGATAGAAGGTAAGAATTAGGTGAAGAGAAGGACAACACACAATACAGGGGAAGTCAGCACAACCTGACTAAACCAAAAGCTAAGAAGTTTCCTGAATACAACCAAACACTCTGAGGAACAGAGTAGCAGGGGTAGGGGTCTGGGGACCATGGTTTCAGGGGACATCTAGGTCAACTGGCATAACAAAGTTTAGGAAAATGTTCTGCGTCCCATTTTGATGAGTGGCATCTGGGGTCTTAAGCACTAGTGAGCGGCCATCTAAGATACATCAATTGGTCCCAATCCACCTGGAGCAAAGTAAAATGAAGAACACCAAAGACACAAGGAAAATATTAGCCCAAGAGACAGAAAGGGCCACATAAATCAGAGACTCCACCAGCCTGAGACCGGAAGAACTAGATGGTGCTCAGCTACCACCAATGACAGCCCTGACAGGGAACACAATAGAGTCCCTGATGGAGCAAGAGAAAAGCGAGGTGCAGAACTCAAATTCTAGTAAAAAGACCAGAATTAACGGTCTGAGACTGGAGGGACCCCAAGAGACATGGCCCCAGACTCTCTGTTAGCCCAGAACAGAAACCATTCCCAAAGCCAACTCTTCAGAAAAAGATTAGACTAGACTATAAGACATAAAATGATCCTTGCGAAAAGAGTGCTTCTTAGCTCAAGAATATACGTGAGACTAAGTGGGCCGCTCCTGTCCGGAGGCAAGATGAGAAGACAAAAAGGGACAGGAGATGGTTGAATGGACACAAGAAATCCGGGGTGGAAAGGAGGAGTGTGCTGTCACACTACAGGGAGAGCAACTAGGGTCACATAATACTGTATGTATAAATTTTTGTATGAAAAACTAACTTGAACTGTAAACTTTCACTTAAAAGCACAATAAAAAAAAATTTTTTTTAAAGAAATCAAATGACACATTGCACTGGGGGAAAACTGCTGCAAAGACCTCTTTAAAGTATTGAAAAGATGTCACTTTAAGGACTAAGGAGTGCCTGATCCAAGCCATGGTATTTTCAATTGCCTCACATACATATGAAGGCTAGACAATGAATAAAAAAGACCAAAGAAGAATTGATGCCCTTGAATTATGGTGTTGGCAAAGAATATTGAATATGCCACGGACTGCCAGAAGAACAAACAGATCTATATTGAAAGAAGCACAGCCATAACACTCATTAGAAGCAAGGATGGCGAGACCTTATCTCACATACTTTGGACATGTTATCAAGAGGGGCCAGAGTCCCTGGAGAAGTACATCATGCTACATCTAGTACAGGATCAGCGAAAAAGAGGGAGACCCTCAACGAGAGGGACTGAGACAGTAGCTGCAAAAATGTGCTCAAGCGTAACAACAATTATGAGGATGGCATAGGACCGGGCAGTGTCTTGCTCTGTCGTACACAGTGTTGCCGTGAGTCAGAACTGACTGGACAGCACCTAACAACAGTTTAAAGAATCAGACAGACAAGTGTACGCCATGCAGAGTATGCAACAGATGGCTGGTGAATTCGTGTGAGTGTGTTTCATTACCTTGACAATTGAAAAAAACCTTATTCTTGGTAGCAACGCATTTTGGTCTACCAATCAAACTTAAAAAAATAATTTTAAGTGAAAACACAACATACAGCACAGCAAAAGCAGTGCTCAGAGGTCAATTTACAGCAATAAACATACATCAAAAACAAATGACCGAACAAAATCAAAATGTTAGCCCTACAACTCAAACAAATACGAAAGAACAGCAAAAGAAGCCCACAGCCACCAGAAGAAAGGAAATAATAAAGATTAGAACAGAAATAATTGGACTACAGAAAAACAAAAGAAAAAATTAAGACCAAAAGTTGGTTCCTTTAAAAGATCAACAAATCAGTAGACAAACTGACAAGAGAAAAACAGCAGAGGAAGCAAATAACCCAAATAAGAAATGGGGTGAGAGAAATACAACAGACCTAGCTGAAATAAAAAGAATCATAACAGAACACTACAAAAAATTGCACTCGAACAAATTTGAAAACCTAGAAACACACTACCTACCCAAACTAACACAAACTGAGATCAAAAATCTGAACAGACTCATAACAAGAGACTAAAGAGGGAATTAAAAAAAAAAAAAAACCTTGGCCTGAATGGATTCACTGGCAAATTCTACCAAATATTCAGAGAAAAATCTCACACCAGTACTACTCAAACTACTCCAAAGCATAAAAAAGGAAGTAATACTCCTGAATTCATTCTATGAAGCCAGCATAACCCTGATACCAAAGCCAGGCAATGACACCACAAATAAATAAGTAAATAAATAAAATTACATACTAGTATCTCTCATGAATACAGATGCAAAAATTCTCAACAAAATTCTGGCCAAGAGAATTCAGCCTCGTAGCAAAAAAAGAATACAAAACAATCAAGTGGAATTCATACCAGGTATTCAAGAATGGTTCAACATTAGAAAATCAATCAATGTAATCTGCCACATAAATAGAACAAAAGAATCACATAACCATCTCAAATGACACAGAAAAGGCATCTGATAAAGTCCAAGACCCGTTACTGATAAAAATTCTCAATAAAATTGGAATAGAAAGGAAATTGCGCAAGATAATATCTATACAAAACCAACAACCAACATCATTCTCAATGGAGAAAGGCTGAAAGCATTCCCCCTGAGAACAGAGACAAGACAAGAATGTCCTCTATCATCACTCCTATTTAACACAGCGCTGGAAGGCCCAGCTGGAGCATTAAGACAAAAAAAGAAGAAATAACAGGCATCCAAATTGGAAAAAAAGAAGTAAAACTATTCCTACTTGCAAATGATATGATCCTATACGTAGAGAACCCCAAAGACTCCACCAGAAAGCTGCTGGAACTAACAGGTGCAGCAGAGTTGCAGGATACATCATAAACATACAAAAATCAGTTGGATTCCTAAACACCAACAAAGAGAACTTCAAAAAGGAAATCAGGAAAACCACACCATTTATAACAGCCCCTAAAAAGATAAAATACTTAGGAATAAATCTAACCAGGGACATAAAAGACCTATACAAAAGAGAATTACAAAACACTATTGCAAGGAACCAAAAAGAGATCTACATAAATGGAAATGCATACCATGTTCATGGACAAGAAGACTCAACACTGTGAAAATGTCAATTCTACCCAAAGCGATCTACAGATACGATGCAATCCCAATCCAAATATCATCAGTATTCTTTAACAAGATGGAAAAATGAATCACCAACTTTATATGGAAAGGAAAGAGACCTCGGAGAAGCAAAGCATTATTGAAGAAAAAAACAAAGTAGGAGGCCTCACACTACCTGATATCAGAACCTATTACACGGCCACAGTAGTCAAAACAGCCTAGTACTGGTACAACAACAGACACATAGACCAATGAAACAGAATCGAGAACCCAGATGTAAACCCATCCACCTTTAGTCAGCTGATCTTTGACAAAGTACCAAAGTCCATTAAATGGGGAAAAGACAGTCTTTTTACAAATGGTGCTGGTAAAACTGGATGTCCACCTGTGGGGGTGGGGGGGGGGACAGGACCCATACCTCACACCATACACAAAAACTAACTCAAAATGGATCAAAGACCTAAATATAAAACTTAAAACGATAAAGATCATGGAAGAAAAAACAGGGACAATTTATGCCCTAATAATGGCATAAATTCAATACAAACCGTAACTAACGATACACAAACACCAGAAGATAAAGTAGGTAACTGCGAGCTCCTAAAAAACACTTACGCTCATCAAAAGACTTCACCAAAAGAGTGAAAAAAAAAAAAACCTACAGACTGAGAAAAATTTTCTGGCTACAACATATCCAATAAGGGTCTAATCTCTAAAATACATACAAAGCTTCGACACCTCAACAACAAAAAGACAAATAATCCAATTTAAAAACGGGCAAAGGATGTGAACAGACACTCCACCAGAGAAGACATTTAGGCAGCTAACACTTGAGGAAATGCTCGAGATCATTGGCCATTAGAGAAATGCAAAGCAAAACTACAAGGTATGTGTCATCTCACACTGACGTTACTAGCACCAATTAACAAAACAGAAAATAACAAACGTTGGAGAGATTGCACTGTAAACTTTCACCTAAAGCACAACAAAATCTAAAAATGTACATATTTTGTAAAATAATTTTATTATAGAGATTCCAGTTTGCCATGCAATTTGCTCTAGCAAATTTTTACCCACATTCACTCCAACTGTGAGACGATAAAATTATTCACTTTTACAGAAACCAAAAATGAAATCTGTTGCCAAGGAGTCAATTCCAACTCATAGTGACCCTATAGGACAGTAGGACTGCCCCCATAAAATTTCCTTTATGGAAACTGACTGGCACATCTTGCTCCCGTAGAAAGGCTGGTGGATTCCAATAGTCAGTGGTTAGCGGCCCAGCGCTTAACCACTGCGCCACCAGGGTTCCTTACTTTGTAGAACAGCTCCTAAATTCATGCAACCTAATAATAAACATTACATACTGAGATAAAATGTTTAGTATTTCCCAGTCTACTCAGGGATAAAGTAACTTAAAAGTAGCTTCAACTTTTTCGTAACTTAAATCAAGTGTTTTTCTTTATGCCATTTATACATTATTTGAACTAGAAAACATCATTACCAAGAGAAAATAAACGTTTCACCATCTTTTATGTATAATTTTAGATATAATGTCCTGCAATCCAGCTAACAATTTATAGATAATTTTTCATTAACAATGTTTCAGATCCCCCAGACCAAAAACTAAAAAACACAAAACAAAATGACAGCATAAAAAAATTCACTTCTCCCCATTTCATGCTGTGAAAAATATTGAGGGTATGAGAAAACGAGGGTAAGCTACAAACTGAAAAATACAAAGCCCAATTTTTACACTTCTCTATTATTTGTTCGACATTACCCAAAAAACCAAACCTACTGCCATCATTTGATTCCAACTCACAGCAACCCTATAGTGCAGAGTGGAACTGCTCCATAGGGTTTCCAGGTCCGTAAATCTTTTTCCTGAAGCTGATTGCCAAGTCTTTCTCCTGCAGAGTAGTTCCTCGGTTCCAAACGCTCACCTTACAGTTAGCGGCTGAGCGCTTTAACCACTGTGCCACCAGGGCTCCATGTCCGACATTAAGCACCGTATAAAAGTGAGACAAATTTTTCATCCCATTTATGATGTATCTATTTTAATATTCTGAAGACTAAGTGTGAAGTTTCCATTTGTTTGAGACAAAACAGATACCATTAATTTTTATTTGTCACCGATAACACTTAAAACTATTCTAAAACTAGTGTTTCATTTACAGTGAAGTTAATCAATGGCTAATAATATAATCAAAATAAGCTCTAAATAAATAAATTCATCCTTAAAATCTAAAGGCCTGTTTTCAGACGAAAGGAGCAACTAGAGAAGTCAGAGATGTATTAGCAAAACTAGTTTAAGATCTGCGGTTCCCAGTGGACACAGAAAAGCAGAGGCATGTTGCCTCTCCTCTCCGGAAGAACAGAACCAGAAAAACCACGAAGGCACCAGGGACGCTGGCACACAATTCACTGAAACCTCCCCGCTGGGCAAGGCATCATCATCAAAGCTGCCCCGGTGGCCCAGTGGTTAAGAGCCTGGCTGCTAACCAAAAAGTCGGCAGTTCGAATCCAACAGCCGCTTGGACATTTGTCAGGTTTCTGCTCGGAAACACAATAAATGCTCATCTCAGCTGCAAAATTAGCAAGTGCACGCGGCTTCAATTAGTCAAGGCAAGGTCAGTGCGAGTTAAAATATCCAAAGAGCTATGTTTGAGTAACTTAGAAATGCAGTTCAAGTCACTTATCACTCCCCAAAGAGGTAACTACTCTACTCTAAAAACCTGCAAAACTCGCTCCCAGAGGGACGTGGTGCCAGTCTTGCCTTCCTAGGGTTCCCTGTTTTATTTTCCCGTAACCAGTATAAAACGGGGCTCCACCCTGCCACTGCATCGCTCCCACTTTTAATAGGTATCAGGGTGCGCTATGCAACTAACTAAACACAGAGCAATGAATAATGACACCGGCAAAAGAAATACGGGGATTGGGGGAAGAGGTTGCGAATCCGGCCGCAAGGCGCCGCAGAGGGCAAGGGATCCACGACCGGGCCAAAACGGCTCTGCCCAGGGTGACTGCGGAGGCAGGCATGAAGTTTCTGGAAAGGGCGCGGCGGGAGCCGGGTGGGCCGCTGCAGAGGGAGAAAGTGCGCGGAAGAAAGGCTCGGGTAACCCCTCTCGGCTGGTCGGGGACGCAGGCGGCCACGCGGGGCCGGGCCGAGGCGAGGCAGTCGGGTCCTGCGGTCCTGCGGGCTCAGACATAAACAAAGAAGTGGAGTCGAGGCTCGCGGAGGCGCCTCCGCCAGACCGCTCGTGGCGCCCGGCCCGGTCGACCGAGAGTCCACAGCGCGGCCTCCGGCGACTCACCAAAATACGTTTGAAGAGATTACTCTCCTTGGGCGGCAGCTGCACGTTCGGCATCGCGGCCGGCGGGGAGGCAGTGTGCCCGGGCGCTCCGTGTCGCTGACGGGTGGGCACCGGGATGAGGCGGGCCGAGGGCGATGGGTCAGTTCATTGGCCTAGAGTTGGGACTGGGCAGCCAGAGGAGGGCTGACGAGAGGAAGACGAGGCGGTCTAAGCTGGACGCTATCGCCCTAACCCCGCTTTTCGGGGAGTGGCGGCTGCGGTGACGGCCGCGCGCTGCAAAATGGCAGCCGGGCCCGCCCCCCCACGAGCTGGGCAGTGTGCGCATGCGCGGGGGCGCCACGGCGTGGGAAGGGGGCGAGGGACGGTGCCGGTGTTAGGTTTCCGGGCGCGAACGGTCCCCAGAGCCTCGGGGTCCCGTGGATCTCAAGCCCCGCGTCCTTTCTTGTGACTTTCACTTTTATTGTGCTCTGGTTATTAGGCTTGTGGCCCAAGATAATGTTCGTTATTTCAGAGTACTGAATGATTATTTTTGCATTTCTCCCCACTCAGAAACTCACACAGTGCTCAACTCAAAGTAGACACTATGATGTAGGACTTTTCTTCTTAATCCCCTCGCTTTGGACTGCAAGCGAAGCCTTATCTTTTCAGCGCAGACGAAAGAAATATTCACAACGTATGTGAGGCCTTTGGGCTAGTCTTGGAACGAGCTAACTGATGGTATGAAAGCATGTTTTGAATGTCAGGAAAAATTATCCCCAGCAGTTTGAAACACCTAACATTTTCTCTGGAAATTAGGGTGGTTTTAAGGGGCCATTGATCCTCCAAGTCTACCTACTCTTTCCTCAATGATTTCCATTTGTAGAAGGCGTATAATAATTGCAGAAACGAGATTCACACCCAAGAGTTGCCAGCTCTGAGACTCGGTCCACTATGCGTATATAGAGGACAGCGAAGTGATATATAACGTGAGTCTGGAGAGCTTCGGTTACATGTAGGTGACAAGAATAACCACACATATAATAGGGGTTAATATCAAACCTGTTACCATCAAGTGGATTCTGACTCATAGTGCCCCTATAGGACGGGGTAAAACTGTCCCATGCGGTTTCTAAGACTAATTTTTTTTTAATAATTTTTATTGTGCTTTAAGTGAAAGTTTACGAATCGTCAGTCCCTCACACACAAATCCACATACACCTTACTACATACTCCCATTTACTCTCCCCCTAATGAGTCTTTGTAACCCTCTCTGCTGTCCCATCTTCCCTCCAGACAGGAGATGGCAACACAGTCTCAAGTGTCCACCTGATAAAAGTAGCTCATTCTTCATCAGCATCTCCCTCCAACCCATTGTCCAGTCCCTTCCCTGTGTGTTGAGTTGTCTTCGGGAATGGTTCCGGTCCTGGGCCAACAGAAGGTTTGGGGACCGTGACCACCGGGATTCTTCTAGTCTCAGTCAGACCATTAAGTCTGGTCTTTTGATGAAAATTTGGGGTCTGCATCCCACTGTTCTCCTGCTCCCTCAGGGGTTCTCTGATGTGCTCCCTGTCAGGGCAGTCATCGGTTGTGGCCAGGCACCATCTAGTTCTTCTGGTCTCAGGATGATGTAAGTCTCTAGTTCATGTGGCCCTTTCTGTCTCTTGGGCTTATAATTAACTTGTGACCTTGGTGTTCTTCATTCTCCTTTGATCCAGGTGGGTTGAGACCAATTGATGCATCTTAGATGGCCGCTTGTTAGCATTTAAGACCCCAGACGCCACACTTCGAAGTGGGATGCAGAATGTTTTCTTAATAGAATTTGTTTTGCCAATTGACTTAGATGTCCCATGAAGCCATAGTCCCCAAACCCCTGCCCTTGCTCCGCTGACCTTCAAAGCATTCAGTTTATCCGGGAAACTTCTGTGCTTTTGGTCCAGTCCAGTTGAGCTGACATTCCCTGTATTGAGCATTGTCCTTCCCTTCACCTAAAGTAGTTCTTACCTACTATCTAGTCAGTAAATAACCCTCTCCCACCCTCCCCCCCATAACCACAAAAGAATGTGTTCTTCTCAGTTTGAACTGTTTCTCAAGATTTTATAATATTGGTCTTATACAATATTTGTCCTTTTGCATCTGTCTAATTTCACTCAGCATAATGTCTTCCAGGTTCCTCCATGTTATGAAATGTTGCGCAGATTCATCACTGTTCTTTATCGATGTGTGGTATTCCATTGTGTGAATATACCATAATTTATTTATCCATTCATCCGTTGATGGACACCTTGGTTGCTTCCAGCTTTTTGCTATTGTAAACAGTGCTGCAATAAACATGGGTGTGCGTGTATCTGTTGGTGTAAAGGCTCTTATTTCTCTTGGATATATTCTGAGGAGTGGGATTTCTGGGTTGTATGGTAGTTCCATTTCTAACTTTTTAAGGAAACGCCAGATAGATTTCCAAAGCGGTTGTACCATTTTACATTCCCACTAGCAGTGTATAAGAGTTCCAATCTCTCCGCAGCCTCTCCAACATTTATTATTTTGTGTTTTTTGGATTAATGCCAGCCTTGTTGGAGTGAGATGGAATCTCATAGTAGTTTTAATTTGCATTTCTCTAATGACTAATGATCAAGAGCATTTTCTTATGTATCTGTTATAAAAAAAAAATCTGTTAGCCACCTGAATATCTTCTTTAGTGAAGTGCATGTTCATATAGTTTGCCCAATTTTTAATTGGGTTGTTTGTGTTTTTGTGGTTGAGTTTTGACAGAATCATGTAGATTTTAGAGATCAGGCGCTGGTCGGAGATGTAGCTGAAAATTTTTTCCCAATCTGTAGGTGGTCTTTTTACTCTTTTGGTGAAGTCTTTAGATGAGCATAGGTGTTTGAGTTTTAGGAGCTCCCAGTTATCTGGTTTCTTTTCGTCATTTTTAGTAATGTTTTGTATTCTGTTTATGCCTTGTATTAGGGCTCCTAATGTTGTCCGTATTTTTTCTTCCATGATCTTTATCATTTTAGTCTTTATGTTTAGGTCTTTGATCCACTTGGAGTTAGTTTTTGTGTATGGTGTGAGGTATGGGTCCTGTTTCATTTTTTTTGCAAATGGATATCCAGTTATGCCAGCACCGTTTGTTAAAAAGACTATCCTTTCCCCAATTAACTGACACTGGGCCTTTGTCAAATATCAGCTGCTCATATGTGGATGGATTTATATCTGGGTTCAAGACTAATTTTTATGGAAGCAGACTGCCACATCTTTCTTCCATGGGGTTAATATTAAGGTGTATATAAATATTAGACACACAAATTTATTTATACATGGTCTGGATCTGGAAACCCTGATGGTGTAGTGGTTAAGTGCTACGGCTGCTAACCGAAAGGTTGGCAGTTCGAATCTGCCAGCCGCTTCTTGGAAACTCTGTGGGGCAGTTCTACTCTGTCGTATAGGGTTGCTATGAGTCAGAATCGACTCGACGGCACTGGGTTTGTTTCTTTTGGTTTTGGTCTGGATCTTAATTTGTGCATATGAGACTGTAAGGGTAATTGATGTATAATTAAATTTAACTGGCTATAACCAGAATTGGAGCCCTGGTGGAATCACTGGTGGCACAGTGACTCTTAACCACTCAACTGCTAACCAAAACGTTGGCAGTTGGAATCCACCAGCTTCTCCTTGGAAGCCTTAGGGGCAGTTCTACTCTGTACTATAGGGTCGATTCCATGACTACGTGTTAGGCGATAATCAGAACTGGATTGGGGCTTCATTGATTTTTTTCCCCTATGAATTGGAATTGACTCCAGGCAACAGGTTTGGTTTTTTTTAATAGCATGAGTTGGTTGGAAATGGGAGAAAGCACCATAAGAGTCTTTTAAAATAGGGAAGGGACTTATTAAAAGGGGCGAAGCTACAGGTAATCTATTTATGCTAGAAGAGGGGTGAGGGGAGGAGCCCTAGCAGCACTAGGGTTAAGAGCTTGGCTGCTAACCTAAAGGTTCAAAGGTCAACAGCAAACCCACCCAGGGGCTCCGCAGGAGAAAAGACCTGGCGATCTGCTCCCGTAAAAATTAGAACCTGGGGAAACCTATGGGGCAGTTCTACTCTGTCATAGAAAAAAAAAGAGGATTGCTATAATTCGTACTGGACTTGATCGCACACAACAATAAGTAAAGGATGAGTGGAGAGATAGGAAATTGAAAGCAATTCCAATTGTATTGCTGATAGTTCTTATTCTGAACCTTACAGTGTATAAAAGATGTAATGTATGCGCAATCAGAAAGCCTGGATTAGCTAGTGGCTATATAATTTTATTACTAACTTCCTGTTTAGTCTGGAGCAGATTTTATTTCCACCTTGCAACAGAAAATGGGGTTATAATAACATTATTGTAATCTGTTTCATAGCAGAGTTATGTGAATTTAATGCGTAGTCATTTTGAAGCCCTTAAGAAAAAACAAGTACTCTGTAAATCTGAGCTCATTTCTCCCTCCAACGGCTTTCTCTAACTGTGGTGAAAACTGCCTCTCAGAAAAGGTGCTGAAGCCTCTTGGGAGGCCTGGCGGGTGTCCACCCCCAATGTTCCTTCCTGATGATTCAGACAGGTGTACCTCCTGTAAAATCATGCCCAGAATAAAATCACAGTAACATCATCTGTAAAACCCTTAATAGTTCCCAAAGCACTTTTTATGTACAAGATATGGCCCAGTGATTCTCTTACTAAGCCTGGGTAGAGCCAAGGAGAAAAGAATGTGGAAAAGTATTTTTCCACCCCATGTACATAGCATCTCTTGAACAGCCAGCTTGCAGGGGAAAATCAAAAAATTTGCTGCTACTTCTACAACCATTTTAACCATGTAATTAAAGGCTGATAAGAAAAGAATTTAGATTGCATAATGTATTATACCTCAGACTCCCTGATGTTTCTACTGTCTTCCACCTTCCTTGCTCTTGTTTCTGAGGAAGAAATGGCACTTTCATTCCTCTATTTGAGTTCTCCTTCCCACCCCTTCTGCTTTTCTAGAACATTTATTCATCAGTTATTTGCATTTGCCCGGCTATTTGCATTCTCTCTCTCCTTGTATAGTTTATATTCTAATGGGAGGAGACAGACAATAAACATATAAACAAATAAGCAAGATAATTTCAGAGGATGGGAAGTCCTATGAAGAAAATAAAACAAGGTCATGAGGGCAGTGGAGGTGGTGGAGGTCACTGTTTAAACCAGGTACTTAGGAAAGATCTAGAAAGACCTCTGAGGAAGTGATGACATGTGAATAGAGACCTGAAGGCAGGGTCAGATTAAGGCCTGTGAGGGAGCTAAACACTGATAATCTGTGGTGCCTCCTCCTTTGCTTACTCCCGCATTCAAACAAAATATGTGAGTTATATATAAAACCAAAACCAAACCCATTGCCATTGAGTCGATTCCCACAGGACTGGGTAGAGGTGCCCCACACAGTTTCCAAGAAGCAGCTGGTGGATTCCAACTGCCAGCCTTTTGGTTAGCAGCCGTAGCTCTTAACGACTACACCACCAGGATTTCTGGCTAAGATACACACACACATATGAGTATAAATATATATGTATATATGTACTGCATGCTTATATAACTTGGAACCCTGGTGGCGCAGTGGTTAAGGGCTTGGCTGCAAACCAAAAGGCTGGCAGTTGGAATCCACCAGCCGCTACTGGGAAACTGTATGGGACAGCTCTACTCTGTCCTTTAGGGTCGCTGTGAGTCAGAATTGAACCAATGGCAATGGGGGCTTCATAGCTATCCATGATGTAACTTCTTTTCAAATGAGGCTATAATATTAGGGATTATACCCAAAAGTGGCATATGCCATTTTAGTAGCATGAGATAAACTGGATTATAAAATTTTAGTGGATGCGAGGTATTAAGATTTTTAATATATACCCCTGTTTCTACAAAAAGAATATTCTACAACAAAGAAAATAGTGCAGTGAACGTAGTTGTTTCAACAGTCAATGTAAAATTCTGTTGATTTCCCACAATGAAAAATTGACTTTAACCAATTTTGCTTTAAATGGCTCATACCTCAATTTTGATGCTTGTTTTGTTACAAATGCCATAATTATAAACAAACAAATGAAAAGATGTCATAAAAGAAAATTTAATTTTCAAAAAACAAATATTACAACAAATTACTATATTTTTAGATAGGTCTTTCGTCTCTAACATGTTATAATTAAAAACATTTCTATTCTTTGTTCTCACAAATTCTTCAGTGATTTCATCACAATTAAGCTGCCGAACAATATCTACTCCCATACATAGTAAGGACAATGAATCGAGTCTTTCTTGAATCATTGTTGTATGCTGAGGGTTTTTGAGTCTCTTTAGGGATGAAAATGAGTGTTCTGTTTTGTAGCTTGTGATTATTAAAGTTAGGAAAGAGCCCTGGTGGCGCATCATATGCATAAAGCAATTTCAATGTTGGGAAATATGCATGGTATTTTATCTTTTATTGTGGTATCACACACGCCCACATGAGTAAAACTTGTCCTTCCTGAATCTGTAAACTTCGTTCTCATTTAAGAATGAAATTGCCATACTTTTCATTAAAGGTTTGTATTTAAATCATCAGGATAAGCCTGTGCTAATTTCTTGGATGCCTTCGTGCATTCTTTATCAGGTATGAAGGAATTGTTCAAGAAGAACTATCTATTTGAAAGAACTTTGTACACTTTTGCCCTTCTTTTCATGCAAGATTCAAGTGTGTCAATGATGGTGTAGTATGTGGTTACACAAAATTAATTTCTGGCACCCAATGATACTTGTGGAGGACTTCCCTCATTTGTTTCTTTCTGATGCTTCTGCAATAGTGAACTACCTGATAATCAGCATTTGGCACTATTTGTTTTGTTGTGTTTTCAAAATCCTCTCTTAAATTATGTAAATACCCTATTAATTACTGGTAGAGATCTGCTTATGTCTTTAAATTAACTTCTGAATCTTAAAGAGCTTGACGCATCCGATGAAAATGCTGCAACATATTATCCCACATAACCAACGTAAATACATACTCCAGGGTTTGCATTTTGTTGGCAATGTTTTCACCTTCTCTTTTGGTATGTCTTTTTTGTGTCCGGTCTTCAGCAATATTTTCTGAGGTACCTAGAATCTGAGTGTACGATTCCAAGATTACACTTGTTGCTATAGCATATGCTTCCCAATGTGTATTAGAAAGACGTTTTAATACTTGATCATTGCCTAGATAGTTTTAAGTATTGCTCGTTGGTGAATAGGGGGTGGCAGAAAGTGTGTAGAGTAACTGAACAGTAGAAAAAAATATCAACTGCTTCTGGACAACAATCTACTGTGCTATGTCCTACAAGAGTAAGTGAATACGTAGCACATGGTATGTAGATAGCATATTCATTACATACAAACTTTTTCTGTTGCATACCTTCATAAGGACCTGACGTATTGGCAACATTGTCATAGTATTGGCCTCTGCACTTAGAAAAATCAATTTGCAAACTTCACATAAATAGTTATGTACTTGATATACAATTTCTTCACCAGTATGACTTTTTAAGCTGGTAAATGTGGTAAATCACTCCACAGGTTTTCCATCTGTTGGAGATACATATCTTAAAACAATACTTAGCTTATCTCTATGAGAAGATCAAGAGTGGAATCTACAGACAACTGAAATATTGAAGTATACTCATTTCACTGAGGATAGTTGATTGAACTTTTATCACTTATTAAGTGTATTAATTCTTCACATGTTGTTTTAGACATATAAAATGGGTTGCCCTTTCCTGTGTTACCATTTTTGAGATGTGATCTATTAAAAATGGATCAAGCTGAGCAACCGGTTTGAGTAAACCCCCAATATTTCCATTTTGTGGGAACCCAAATGTTTCATTTCTTCCTCAAAAAGATAGCCCACAATCAATGATTGTTATAATGATAGCAACAACATGTTGCAAAACGGCTTTCCAATCCCCATGTTCTTCATTAATTTGTGTTTCCAGTTCACGAGTTAAGGTAAAACCACGTCTTCAGTTTGATTATGAGAACGTATAATCTCTGTGAATTGAACTGTTTCCATGTTTATCAATCATATTTGAGTTACTTCAATCACTAAATCCATCTGTAGCAAATCGAGAATGAAATAATTAGGCTTGAATAGTTTACAAACTAAACAATATGCAGAGCCAACTGATGGAGAATACAGTAGCCACTCCCTCTTATAATTTTCGCCATTAGCTTTGCACCCAAGAAATATATTCTGGCTACAGAAACTTGTTTGTTTACCATCCAGAAATTTTTGACATGAATTTTCAAGTGGTCCTCTATGATGTTGATGATCACTTGGCCCTCTTTTGATCCAGTAATTTACATCATTAGAAGAAAAATTATTCTACAGAGTGGGAGCCATATTTCTGTAATTTATGGGGTCTGCAGATGTGACAATTTCAGATTCTAAAACAGTTTCATCTTCCACACCACTGTTATTTTTTTTACTACAGCAAGGAATGGATGCAATTTGAAACAAATTCTGTTATATTCTTATCGCTGTTAGTAATTTCAGCACTAGTGGTACTAGTACAATGATTTGCACCCATGAAACTTGAGCATTCAACAGAAGTGTCTTCTGATTCATTATGTCTTAAAAAGGAAGTTAATTTTGGAATCGTCTTTAGAGATTGACGAATCTTTTTCTCTTTATCTTCTGTAAGCTTTCATTTTTGCACTCCACTTAGTTGTTGCAATTTCATCTTACCTGGATATAAAATTTTGTCACTTTTTAAATTTGGTTCTATTGTAATAAATAAATTTGAGTATTTGAAACTAAATAAAATTTTTAAAATTCACATTCGACTTTGAAAGTTAATATAAAAATTTATATTTGAAAATTAGTAAGTAAAAAAATTGATTTGGAATATGTAACTGTTTTTCAGGTCTGAGATAGTCGAAAGAAATAGTATTTAACAAGGCAGTCGGAAATAATTTCATTTGTTTGCCATATGATGTTTGTTGGCAGGCCCTTTGCAGATTTCCACGAGTGTTTTTTGTCTTGAAATAATACTTCAGAATTTGCACACTCACTTTCAGTCCTTTGATGCTGTGTCTTCACAGTTCATTGGACTACTGCTGATACCCAACATGGGCGAGAGCGATTGCAAAGAGCATGATACAAACACAAGGGTATGTTTAATCTGAAGATGCGTTTCGGCTAACTTTGTGCAAGACCAGATACATCACGAGTCACGTGATTATAGTGTTGATGGCGTGTTCTTATATGGTTGACTAGTTAGAACTGAATGTGAGGTTATTATGCCTGATTGGTCTGAAATGAAAAAAAATGTACATAATTATCGTATATAAAATTTATGAGATGGTATTAATTTCATTTTGTGCCCTGCCAGTTCCCTTGCACCATGGTGCTCAATTTTTCTGGTGTCCTATCTGCTTGGCATCTATGAGTCTTTGCTTTGGACAACAGTCCCCCTGTTTCGTTGATGCCCTAAGCATGTGCTTACCTTGCTTATTGGGTAATCTGTCCCTGCCTAAAGGGTGAAAAGGGAGGTAACAAGGTAAAAAGCTGGGACAGCATATTCTAGGAAAAGGGAACCAAGTGCAAACGTCTTAACACAGGGAAAATGTTTGGCCCAGACAAGGAGTAAAAGGGATAGGTGAGAACTTCGGGTTCAAGTGTGGCTGGAGTATAGTGCTGTGCAGTTTGATTGAAAAGGTAGGCCAGGTTTTGCGGGGCTTCTCAGCTCTGGCAAGATGGTTTGATTCGATTTTATTCCAAGTTCAGTAGGAAGCCACTGAAACATCCTAAGCCAGGAAGTAACATGATTTGTTTTATTTTTTAAAAGGTTCCTCTGCCTATGGACAAGGGATGAGCGGGATGAGAGATAATGTAGTTTCTTCTAGGAAAGAAGCAACTCTATTTGACCCTTAAGATTTGGCTTCTGCCAAGTGTTCTCTGAAATATCACCAATTCATTTGTTTAATACTTATTATTGAGCACCTGCAAAGTGGCAGGCAGACTTTTAGCAAATGAAAATCCCTGCCCTCATGGAGCTTACAGTTTAAGGATTACCTCATCACCAAATCCAAAAGTTTTCTTAGTCCACAGTCTCCTTAACCTCTCAGTAGCATTTCACACAGTGGAGCACCCTCTCTTTAACTTACTCTTCCTGAAGAATTCAGGATTTCTGCCTGCCTCTCTTTCTAGTTGTTTTCTGTGTCCACCGTCAACTCCTCTTCTTTCTCCTAAATGTAGGTTTTCTAGACAACTCTTCCTTCTTTTGCAACAACAGCAATAAAACATGTTTGGTGAGCACCTGCTGTGTGCTAGGCAGCAGGTACAGAGCTAATAAATTCTCCTGCTCCCGTAGCTTCCCTTATTAACGCCAAGCAAAGGAGTCCGAATCTGTCTCCAGTTTCAAGTCTTCTTTTGATCCCCTACCCTTCCATTCCCATCTGTTTGTTAAATATCTCCATCTGGATGTCCTGTTAGCATTTCCTAATTGAACAGCGTCTTAGTTTCTTAGTGTTGTTGTGACAGAAATTCTGCAAGTGAGTGGCATTAAAAAACAGAAATGTATTTTCTTACACTTCAGGAGACTGTTGTTAGTTGCCATCGAATCAGTTCTGACTCATGAGGATCCCATGAATACAGAGTATAATTGCTCCATAGGGTTCCCGAGGTTGTAACCTTTCAGAAGCAGATTGCCAGGCCTGTCCTCTGAGGCACCTCTAAACCAAAAAATAAATAAAAACCCATTGCTGTCAAGCTGATTCCGACTCATAGCAACCCTATAGGACAGAGTAGAACTGCCCCATAGGGTTTCCAAGAAGCGGCTGGTGGATTCAAACTGCCTACCTTTTGGTTAGCAGCTAAACACGTAACCTCTGCACCACCAGGGCTCCAAAAAATGAAACTAGCAGAAGATGGTTTCAATCCATCAACCTCTGGATTATGGGCCCAGCATGCTTCCGCTGCACCACTTGGCACCACTGGGTGGATTCAAACCACCAACCTTTTGGCTAGTAGTGGAGTGCTTCAAAAACCCCAAGACCCCAGGGCTTAGAAGTTTGAATTCAGCCTGTGGCTCTAGGGGGAGTTCCTTCTTTATCTATTTGAGCTTCTAGTAGCTGACAATCCTTGGTTCCTTGATGATTTTCATGTGATATCTACTCCCATGTGTGCTGGCTTGTCTCTGTGTCTATCCTAATCTTTATATCACTCAGAAGTTATTAGGTTTAGGACAAACCCTGCACTGATAGGGCCTTATTGACATAACAAAGAAAACTCTATTTCCAAATAGAATTACAATCACAGGTTAAGATTCTGTCTTAGTAGGGTTTGCTAGAGGAGCAAAACCGGTGAGACACGTGGTGAAATGAGTACTTTTATGTGACCTTTTGCCTTGATTCTTTGGAAAAACAACTTGAGAGATTTTTTCCCCTAAGCCCTGAGAAGTTACATTTGCCTTAGTTTCTTCCCCAGAGGGTTTGTTACTTTTATCCAGGTTAATTGACATTTCCTGGGCAAGCTGTAAACAATTTGGTTTGATATTTTTTGTCTAGTCCTGGGCTGTAGCCTGCCCTGTGATGGGCATGTTCCTTGTAGGAACTGATCAATTGACTATGCAAATGAAGTATCTATAGCCTACTATGCAAATAAAGTGTCTGTGGCCTGCTATACAAATGAAGTATCTGTGGCCTACCAGGCAGGGATTGGTCGGTTTGTGCTCTCTGCTGGGAGGGGCTGTGTTTTGAAATTGACAAGGAGTTGTGTATATATGCAGCCAAACCCACATAGGTTTTGAGACAGAAAAATGCAGGAAGAGCAACAATAGGAAGAAGCAGAAGGAAGAAAGAAGAGAGAAGAATCAGAGAGAGAGAAAAGGCAAGGAACCACCTAAAAGAGTTATGATACAGGTCAAGAGCTGTAACACTGAAGGTGGTGACAGGCCCAGAAGGGGCCCAGCAGCAGAGCTGGCAGCATCAGATGGCAGGGCCAAGAGTAGCCTGTCCTCAGGGGCCAGAGAAGAGGCCTGCATGACTGAGAGGAACTGAGAGAGCTGTGCTGCACTGAAGAAGGGCGACTGCCTACATGCTTCCTGATCTAGATCCTAAGTTGTAGCCTGTTGATCCTGAT
Source organism: Elephas maximus indicus (assembly GCF_024166365.1). Classification (NCBI taxonomy): domain Eukaryota; kingdom Metazoa; phylum Chordata; class Mammalia; order Proboscidea; family Elephantidae; genus Elephas; species Elephas maximus. The sequence continues at coordinate 40,085,434 of NC_064832.1, forward strand.
CCCAAGTTGTAGCCTGTTGATCCTGATCCCAAGTTGTACCCAGTTGCTTCCTTAATAAACCACGTAACTGTAAGTATGTCCGTGAGTTCCGTGTGGCCATTGCATCAGATTATTGAATGCAGCAGAGAAGTAGAAAGTGCCGTGGGAGGGATGGCTAGTGTCAAAATTGGTGAAAAGTTTGGAGAGTGGAAGTATGTCTGATCTCCACCTCATAGGAATCACCTCTGTACTGATGATGATTCTCATTATCCCTCATGAAGTCAGACAGGCTCTGATGACACTACTATTACCATTTTACATGTATGTATGTGTGTGTGTGTATATATACGTATATATGTGTGTATATATATATACATATAAAGAGGATCCCTGGTAGTGCAGTTGTTAAAGCACTCAGCTGTTAACCAAAAGGTCAGTGGTTCAAACTTACCAGCCACTCTGTGGGAGAGAGATGTGGCAATCAGCTTCAGTAAAGATTTACAGCCTCGGAAATCCTATGGGGCAGTTTCTACTCCATCCTAAAGGGTCGCTATGAGTGGATTGTTAAATAGATAGATATATGGACGGATGGGTGGGTGGGCCGGCGGGCGGGCAAGCAGGAAAGCAGACAGATAGATGGATACCAAAAAATCAAACCCATTGCTGTTGAGTCGATTACGACTCATAGCAACCCTATAGGACACAGCAGAACTGCCCCATGGGGTTTCCAAGGAGCACCTGGTGGATTCGAACTGCTGACCTTTTGGTTTGCAGCCATAGCTCCTAACCACTGCACAACCAGGGCTATATAAACATATATGTATATGTACGTATATATATATTTATATAGAAAGAGAGAGATTTACTTCAAAGAAATGGCTCATGCAGTTGTGCAGGCTGGTAAGCCCCAAAATCCATAGGTCAGGCAAAAAATTGAAGACCTCTGCTGGCTCACAGGGTTGCAGGAATGGCAAATCCAAAATCTGCAGTCAGGCAGTAGGCTAGAGACTTGTGTAGGCTTTCATCCCAAGATCTGGAGATCAGGACATGATAAGAGAGCAGGATCAAGAGACAGTGAGCTCTGCCAGAACTTCCATTCCTATTCTGGAGTCAGACCACATCCTCAAGGAAGCTCCCCTTTCAACTGATTGGCTAATCACAATAGACCACATCATGGAAGGTGATTACATCACATCACATAACATCACATCACAGGCAGTCCCTGACTTATAACGGGGTTCTGTTTCCACAACTCCATCGTAAGTTGGTTCTGATGTCACTTGAATACCTCATTTTCTTTTTAGTTTTCATTATTATTGCCCTTTATTATCAATATCTTTATAAATCCAGAAGTTTTGAACAGCAAATCATAAAACTGAACATCTATGAGTGAATATCTGAGAACGATAACATGAGCAAATTACATACTGCAGCACATTGCTAATGTTAAGATGTATCAAACAAAAGGACAGTTGTAAGTGCGGTTAGTAGTAAGTTGAACACGTTTTCAGTCAGGGAACTATCTGTGCATCACATCACATCACATCACATTACATTGCTTTACATTATGGAACAGCAACCAGTCCAGCATCTGGCCAGACCATGAGAATGGTAGCCTAGCTAAGTTGATGCATAAAATGAACCACCACAGATTTCAACATAATATTTTGGGGGGCACAATTCAGTGCATAACAGTCAAATCAAAATTTATTTTATTTCCCTTCACTTAAAACAAGTCTAAGACCTGGCAGTGGTGTCATTAGAGTTTGTGTCAGTTAGTGCAGTAATTCTCAGTGTCACTGCTGCCAGGGGCGGGCGGGGCAGACCGACAAACCCTACCTGGTGTATGGAGCACCTGTCCCCTCCCCCACAGGGCCAAGGGCTGTAGTGCCCCGCCCCCCTGCAGCTCCTCTCCCATTGGCCAAGGCACCCTGACTGGAGGGTGTTGGGGGTGTGGGGGGTAACGAGTTACTGCACCGGGTCACGGGTGACACCAACCCTAGTGATGCCACTGCCTTGTCAGGCCCTCTCCTGTCACCCCTACAGCCAAGGACCCTGAGATCTTTTTGGTGTCACCCCTCTGACATTGTTGGGGGTATGATCCACACCCCCCTAGTGATGGCATTCCATCCTGACTTCTCTATTTTTGTTAATGACATGGCCATACTTATAGTTAGCCTCATCAACATTTTAGAATTGACTGTGACTGCTCTTTCTTATTCCCCATATCCAAGTTGCTGCAGCCTTTAGATTCTATATCTGGCATGTTTCTCCCTTTTCTCTTCTCCTTTCCATTCCTGCTTTTCCTTAAAACTAAGTACAATTGCAAGAGCTTCTTAATTGGTTCCTCTACCTCCAGGCTCTCTCTTCCCTGTTGTATTGTACACATCACTTCTAGGTAGTCTTTTCTAATCTAAGACTCTAAATGGGTTACTCAGTGTATCGATACTTCCAGACGCCTGCTGTTGTCTAGAACTCAATCCCTATTCTCCAATTTTCTTTCATTTTCCACCTACAATTACCTACATCTCAGTGGAACCACTGGCTTTTTCAGGCCTGGTACTTTCTAAACTCCATACTTTTGTTCAATCTGATAGTTTTATCAGAAATTGTACCCTTATCTTTATCTTTCTAAACCCTTCATCTCAAATGACCTTGCTTTCATAAAGCCTTTCCAAGTCTTCTCGTAGATGTGATCTCTCCCTCCTATTAATCTACAAAACAGTTTTTCCTTCTTTTAGGTTCATTTCTTATTCTGTTTCGCATTTTATAGACTGTAAATTAAGGTCATAGGTGTTTCAGTGGTAGAATTCTTGCCTTCCCTGCAGGACACTCAAGTTCCATTTGCAGCCAATGCACTTCAAGCACAGCCACTGCCCGTCTGTCAGTGGAGACTTGCATGTTGCTATGATGCTGAGCCAGTTTCAGTAGAGCTTCTAGACTAAGACTAAGAAGACTGTCTTGGTGATTTACTTCTGAAAATCAGCCAGTGAAAACCCTATGGATCACGACTGCCTGATCTTCAACTGATCATGGGGACAATGCAGGACCGGGCAGCATTTCATTTTGTTCTGCATGGGGTCCCCATGAGCTAGGGGCCAAACTTAAGGGCAGCTAACAAGAACAGACTGAGTTATTTGAAATCAGTGGTTCTCAACCTTGGCTGCACGTTCGAATCACTTGCGGAGCTTAAATACTACTGATGCCTGTGCCCCACTTCCATAAATTATGATTCAGTTGGGGTGGAATGGAGCCTGAGCATCACAGTGTTTCAGATTTCCCAAATGATTGTAATGTGCTGCCGGAGTTGAAAGCCACTGCTTGAGGGCATTTGCATCCTAATCCAAGCCTAAACATGCCACCCTTTCACTCAAGGATGCAGATGAGGTACAAAACTCCCTTATCAACACAATTGAACTTTGAACCCTAGGCAAAGGCCACCTATTCCTGACAGGACCACAAACAGTAGATGTAGTCTAGAATTGGCACCACATAAAGTGTGTGTACCAAACTTGTCTGTCAGTTTGTCGTACTGTGGGGGCTTGTGTGTTGCTGTGATGCTGGAAGCTATGCCACCAGTATTCAGATACCAGCAGGGTCACCCATGGAGGACAGGTTTCAGCTGAGCTTCCAGACTAAGACAGACTGGGAAGAAGGACCCGGCAGCCTACTTCTGAAAAGCATCGGCCAGTGAAAACCTTACGAATAGCAGCGGAACATTGTCTGATACAGAGCTGGAAGATGAGCCCCCCAGGCTGGAAGGCACTCAAGAGATGATTGGAGAAGAGCTGCCTCTTCAAAGTAGAGTCAGCCTTAATGATGTGGATGGAGTAAAGCTTTCGGGACCTTCATTTGCTGATGTGGCACGACTCAAAATGAGAAGAAACAGCTGCAAACATCCATTAATAATCGGAACCTGGAATGTATGAAGTATGAATCTAAGAAAACTGGAAATCGTCAAAAATGAAATGGAATGCATAAACATCAATATCCTAGGCATTAGTGAGCTGAAATGGACTGGTATTGGCCATTTTGAATCAGACACTCACAGTCTGATATGCGGGGAATGACAACTGGAAGAGGAATGGTGTTGCATTCATCATCAAAGAGAGCGTTTCAAGGTCTATCCTGAAGTACAACGCTGTCAGTGATAGGATAATATCCATACACCTACAAGGAAGACCAGTTAATACTATTATTCAAATTTGCACACCAACCACTAGGGCCAAAGATGAAGAAATAGAAGATTTTTATCAGCTGCTACAGTCTGAAATTGATCAAACATGCAATCAAGATGCATTGATAATTACTGGTAATTGGAATGCAAAAGTTGGAAACAAAGAAGAAGGATCAGTAGTTGGAGAATATGGCCTTGGGGATAGAAACAATGCCAGAGATCGAATGATAGAATTTTGCAAGACCAACGACTTCCTCATTACAAATACCTTCTTTCACTAACATAAACGGTGACTATACACATGGACCTTGTCAGATGGAACACACAGAAATCAAACTGACTACATCTGTGGAAACAGACGATGGAAAAGCTCAATACCACCAGTCAGAACAAGGCCAGGGGCCAACTGTGGGACAGACCATCAATTGCTCATATGCCAGTTCAAGTTGAAACTGAAGAAAATCAGAGCAAGTCCACAAGAGCCAAAATATGACCTTGAGTATATCCCTCCTGAATTTAGACACCATCTCAAGAATAGATTTGATGCATTGAACACCAGTGACCGAAGACCAGACGAGTTGTGGAATGACATCAAGGACATATACATGAAGAAAGCAAGAGGTCATTGAAAAGACAGAAAAGACCAAGATGGATGTCAGAGGAGACTCTGAAACTTGCTCTCGAAAGTTGAGCAGCTAAAGCAAAAGGAAGAGTTGAGAAAGTAAAAGAACTGAACAGAAGATTTCAAAGGGCCTCTCAAGAAGACAAAGTAAAGTGTTATAATGACATGTGCAAAGAGCTGGAGATGGAAAGCCAAAAGGGAAGAACACGCTCAGCATTTCTCAAGCTGAAAGAACTGAAGAAAAAATTCAAGCCTTGAGTTGCATTAGTGAAGGATTCCATGGGGAAAATATTAAACGAGGCAGGAAGCATCAAAAGAAGATGGAAGGAATACACAGAGTCACTATACCAAAAAGAATTAGTCAATATTCAACCATTTCAAGAGGCGGCATACGATCAGGAACCCATGGTACTGAAGAAAGAAGTCCAAGCTGCTCTGAAGGCATTGGCGAAAAACAAGGCTCCAGGAATTGATGGAACATCAATTGAGATGTTTCAACAAACAGATCCAGTGCTGGAGGTGCTCACTTGTCTATGCCAAGAAATATGGAAGACAGCTTCCTGGCCAACTGACTGGAAGACATCCATTTTTATGCCTATTCCCAAAAAAGGTGATCCAACTGAATGTGGAAATTATAGAACAGTATCATTAATATCACACACAAGCAAAATTTTGCTGAAGATCATTCAAAAACGGCTGCAACAGTTTATCGACAAGGAACTGCCACAAATTCAGGCTGGTTTCAGAAGAGGACGCGGAACCAGGGATATCATTGCTGATGTCAGATGGATCCTGGCTGAAAGCAGAGAATACCAGAAGGATGTTTACCTATGTTTTATTGACTATGCAAAGGCATTCGACTGTGTAGATCATAACAACTATGGATAACACTGTGAAGAATGGGAATTCCAGAACACTTAATTGTGCTCATGAGGAACATTTACAGAGATCAAGAGGTAGTTGTTCGCACAGAACAAGGGGACACCGATTGGTTTAAAGTCAGGAAAGGTGTGTGTCAGGGTTGTATTCTTTCACCATACCTATTTAATCTGTATGCTGAGCAAATAATCCGAGAAGCTGGACTATATGAAGAAGTCGGGGCATCAGGATTGGAGGAAGACTCGTTAACAACCTGCGTTACGCAGATGACACAACCTTGCTTGCTGAAAGTGAAGAGTACTTGAAGCACTTACTAATGAAGATCAAAGACCACAGCCTTCAGTATGGATTACACCTCAACATAAAGAAAACAAAAATCCTTACAACTGGACCAATGAGCAACATCATGATAAACAGAGAAAAGATTGATGTTGTCAAGGATTTCATTTTACTTGGATCCACAATCAAAAGCCATGGAAGCAGCAGTCAAGAAATCAAAAGACGCGTTCCATTGGGCAAATCTGCTGCAAAGGACCTCTTCAAAGTTTTGAAGAGCAAAGATGTCACCCTGAAGACTAAGGCGTACCTGACCTAAGCCATGGTATTTTCAATCACATCATATGCATGTGAAAGCTGGAGAATGAATAAGGAAGACCGAAGAAGAGTTGACACCTTTGAATTGTGGTGTTGGTAAAGAATATTGAATATACCATGGACTGCCAAAAGAACGAACAAATCTGTCTTGGAAGAAGTACAGCCAGAATGCTCCTTAGAGGCAAGGATGGTGAGACTGTGTCTTACATGCTTTGGACATGTTGTCAGGAGGGATCAGTTCCTGGAGAAGGACATCATGCCTGGCAGAGTACAGGGTCAGCGGAAAAGAGGAAGACCCTCAAGGAGGTGGATTGACACAGCGGCTGTGACAATGAGGTCAAGCGTAACAATTTTAAGGATGGCGCAGAACCAGGCAGTGTTTCGTTCTGTTGTGCATAGGGTGGCTATGAGTCGGAACCAACTCGATGGCACCTAACAACAACAACAACAACAAAGTGTGTGTGTCAGCACAGAAACATCTTTACACAGGAATTCTAGTCAGAATTATGAATAGCAAATACCACTGTGCTTCTCAAAACCACTATCAAATTATAAGCCTGTCCAGTCATCTCTCGTTTTGTTGTACTCTTATTATTTGTTTGTTTGGCTCTGTGCTTTCTCTCCAAAGTAGTCACCCACTGCTGTTCTCTGTGCCACACCTTTCCATTCTGCTTTATCTTTGGCTTCCTTCTCTAAGCCCTCTCTCCACCTCCTTGCCTCAATTGATACTCAGCTCTTCAGCAAGGACGTTAAATCCCAAGGGGATACTGCATGGCTTAAAGTCAGGAAAGGTGTGTGTCAGGGTTGTATCATTTCACCATGCCTATTTATTCAATCTGTATGCTGAGCAAATAATCCAAGAAGCTGGACTACATGAAGAAGAACGGGGCATCAGGATTGGAGGAAGACTCATGAACAACCTGCGTTATGCAGATGACACAACCTTGCTTGCTGAAAGTGAAGAGGACTTGAAGCACTTACCGAAGAAGATCGAAGACCACAGCCTTCAGTATGGATTACATGTCAATACAAAGAGAACAAAAATCCTTACAACTGGATAAATAAGCAACATCATGATAAACGGAGAAAAGATTGAAGTCGTCAAGGATTTCATTTTACTTGAATCCACAATCAACAGCCACGGAAGCAGCAGTCAAGAATCAAAAGACACATTGCATTGGGCAAATCTGCTGCAAAGGACCTCTTCAAAGTATTGAAAAATGAAGACGTTACCTTGAAGACTAAGATGCGCCTGACCCAAGCCATGGTGTTTTCAATCACATCATATGCATGTGAAAGCTGGACAGTAAATAGGGAAGACCGAAGAATTGATGCCTTTGAATTGTGGTGTTGGCAAAGAATATTGAAAGTACCATGGACTGCCAAAAGAATGAACAAATCTGTCTTGGAAGAAGTACAACTAGAATGCTCCTTAGAAGCAAGGATGGCGAGACTGCATCTTACATACTTTGGACATGTTGTCAGGAGGGATCAGTCCCTGGAGGAGGACACCATGCTTGGGAAAGTACAGGGTCAGTGAAAATGAGGAAGACTCTCAACAAGGTGGATTGACACAGTGGCTGTAACAATGGGCTGAAGCATAACAATGATTATGAGCATGGCGCAGGACTGGGCAGTGTTTCGTTCTGTAGTACATAGTGTCACTATGAGTCCAAACGGACTCCAGGGCACCTAGCAACAAAGTAACAAAGCAATTGGTGGGGGAAGCATCAGTATTCTTTTCATCCCATTGTCCCTTCCACCCATAATACTTCATACTCATTGAAGAAAAAGGAAATTTACTTTGAGTCTATACCTACCAGCTCTATCAATCTCTTCTCCTTTTCCTCTTCGTCACTCTTTCATTCATTCTTTCGCTGAGTGAAAATAATTGCCCTTTCCACTTCAACTCTTAGCATTAACTCTGGGCTATTCCAGTGTCTATGTGGATGATTCAAAACCCTAGCCTTACAGTTCCTTGGCCTCATCTTCAAAGACTTCCACCTCTACCCTATTTTTGCCACCCACCACCATGGCTAAATCATATAATCATCAAAAACTGCCCCACGTCTTAAGTCGCAAATTCAATGTACTGTCTTCTTTTTCTAGTTATTTTTGAACAAGAAGACATTCACCAGTATTCTTTTAATTCAAAGGAAACTTGTTACAGCAGGAATGACATACATGTCATGGAAGGTGAGATCCCAGCTTGTAGGACTAGTAGCCTGTCAGGGTAGCATTGACGAGCCCTCCTTTTGCCATTGCATTGAGGGTCCAGCATCTTGCCTCCGGTGTTAACCCAAAAAAGGAAATCCACTAACTGTTGTTTTCATGAAGATGTGAAACACACCGGTAATTTCTGTGGGTTTTTTTTTGGGGGGGGGGGCGGGATTTAAGAACAGAAAATTTTTTTCTCACAATTCTGGAGGCTAAAAGTACAAATAAGGGTCTTGGCTCTGTTGATTCCTTCTGTGAGCCTCTTGGCCGGTTCTGGTGTCTGCCGGTGAACTTTGGCATTCTCCTGCTTGTAGATGATCCTCACATGCTTTCTATCTCCCCCGTGTGTCAGTCTCTTCTGCTCTTTTTTTTTTTTTTAATTGTATTTATTTTGTTGTTGTTGCTGAGAACGTACACAGCAAAACATACACCAGCTCAACAGTTTCTACATGTACAATTCAGTGACACATCTATAGTTTCTGACTACAGTGACTCCAACTAGATTCTTTTTTGGAATGGTCCATGTTATAATGACAACCTTCTGTGCTTCTTTCAACAAACATTTGTTGATTCCTTGCTACGTTAAGTGCCATTCACTGTTCAAGATACGGGAGGTCTGAGCTAGCTCGCTCACTCCTGTATTCTCAATTCACCTATTCTTCAACTGCATCTAGCTTGCCAGTTTCCGGAGCACACCACTTTCTCCTTATATTTTCACTCATTCATCCCATATTTGTTGAATATCCACCTGTACCCACCCTTTTTCTTATTTCTTCCTGTCTCGGAAGAAGCAGTAGCCGCTGGCCTATGCAGAATTACTTCGTCCATCTGTGCTTAGGAAGGAATGTCTCTCCAGTCCCTGGGTGGCAAAAACCATTAATGCACTTGGCTGTTACCCAAAAAGTTGGAGGTTCAAGTCCACCCAGAGGCACCTCGAAAGAAGGGCCTGGCAATCTCCTTCTGACAAATCAGCCATTGAAAACCCTGTGGAGCACAGTTCAACCCTGACACACATGAGATTGCCATAAATCGACCAGACAGCAACTGGTCTTCTTTGAGGGCTTTACTCTCCTCATTCTCCATTCTCTTTCAAATTGCTGCAACAGTCTAATTGTCACTTTTAGGAGCACTTACAGGCATGTTATACAATGTGCTGTTTCTTATTTAATCCTCATGAAAACCCTATAAGAAAAATACTATTATATCGTCTCCATTTTACAGATGATAAAATGGAAGTTTAAGAAAGTAAATTTACCTGATATTACAGAAGAAGTAAGAGCCATCTCGCCAAAGCTCAGGCATTTAGCCACTATACTGAACTTACCTCCCTCAACGTACTAACTAGTTTCCCTGGGTCCCAGCCAGCTCCCTGGAATTCCTTACGTTTTACAGTCAGTACTCAAAGAAATCTTTGCTGAACTGATCATCCTCCTGTAGCACGTATCATAGTATCTTACATGTAGCTGATAATCAAAAACATATTTAATTGACCTGTAGTTGTTTTTACCTGGTCAAGAAGAGAATGAAATTTTATCATCTTTTACAAAAGATATTCAGAATTTGGACTTGCTCCCCAGAACTGTAAAATCTAGTGGGGAAAATAAATTGCTAAGTATAATACAAGGAAGCCTTTTTCAATATTACAATAGAGATCTAATTAATATGGGAGCTTAAACAAAGGAGAAATTATCTGGGACTGGGTACATCACAGAAGTGACTTTTAAGTTGATCTATAAAAGATAATGACAGCTGGAATGATGTCTCTTTTACTCACCATTGAATCACCAGCACTTAGTATAGTGCTTAGCACGTAATAACCTAAACCTAAACCAGTTGCCGTCAAGGCAACCCCAACTCATGGTGGCCCCATTTGTGTCAGAGTAGAACTGTGCCTCATAGGATTTTCAGTGGCTTACCCTGGGGAAGTAGATCATCAGGTCTTTCTTCCAAGGCACCTCTTGATGAACTCAAACCTCCAAACTTTTGGTTAGCAGCTGGTGCATTTGCACTGCCGTAATAAAAGGGACTCCACGCACATAATTGTATTCAACAAATACTGGTTAGATATACAAAATTTCAGGGGATTGCATTCAAGACAGAGAAGTCAGTATTGTCAGGAAGAACTGGGAAAGACGTTGACACGGACAAAAAAGATTACAGGGTGTTCTGTTAAGCAAACTGCCTTTCTTTGCCTTTGAGCTATTTTATAACTCTGATAAGTTGTAGACCACTGATAATAATGTAAATGACTCTTGTCCTAAAAATGCCAATTGTGTACAATGGAGATGCATGCGGTTATTGCCCCATACGTGTTGACCAGTTTTTCATCTATTTAACAAATTCATTTCAGTATTTCTTATGGCATATTTATGTGTCTTCTCTTGTGATTTTCCTTTGAGCAGTTATAACTCCCACTGGTTCCCTCATTAATTAATAAGTTAGATAAAATATTTGGCATGTGTTTTCATTTAGTATTTGTATAGGAGCCATAATTTTATCCTTAAAAAATATATCCTTTAGAGCAGTGAAACTATTTTATATGATACTATTATAACGGTGGTTTTATGGGTTTATAATGGTGGATACAGGACAATATGCATTTGTCAAAATGCATGGAACTGTACAACACAGAGAATGAACCCTAAAGTCAGCTACGGACTTTGGTTAACAATAATGTATTGATATTGGTTCATTGATTGTAACAGATATACCGCACCAATGGAAGATGCTAATAATAGGGGAAACTAGGAGGAAGGAGAAAATATGGGAACTCACTGTACTTTCTCCTGTTTTTCTGTAAACCCAAAACTGCTCTAAAAAATAGTCTATTAATTAAAAAAAAAAAAAAGCTAAGACCTGTCTCTCTTGATTTTGTTTTTTTCATTACCTCTCTTTAAGACATACTTTACTTATGTTTTTATTTGTTGTATCAATGTTGTTATAAAATATTCTCTTTGGCCTTTACAGTATAGATAACATTGTATGTCTCAATATAGACCATTTTAGATCTAAACTGGAAAACACTTTAATGTTTATAAAGGATATTTGAAGTCAGGAGAAAAAGATAAAAAAATAAAATTTATTGAAACAAATATTTGGTGAAAATGTGAAATTCTAAACTAAATGATTTTTTAAAAATTTAGGATGACGGAGGAGATGAAATTCCTAAAAAGTTGTAGGAAACCCCATTGCTGTCGGAGACAACATTAAATGACCTTGTCAACAAAACTGAGTCCAACCTAGCCTAATACTACTTCAGGAGGTATAAGAGGTCAGTTAGCCTTGACCTGCTTTTACTCTCCGCCCCCCACCCCCCCCAGAGTAAAAGGAAGACAGTAGTTTGGTATTTCAAGGTTTCTTACATTTACCCGGTTCATTTACCCAAAAATTAGGGTTGCTATTTTTATGAGTTGGTGGCTGGTGGCTCAGTGATTAAGAGTTTGGCTGCTAACCACAGGTTGGCAGTTGGAATTCACCAGGTACTCCTTGGAAACCCTATGGGGCAGTTGTACTCTGTCCTATAGGGTCGCTATGAGTCAAAATCATCTCGAAGGCAATGGGTTTTTTTGGTATGAGTTGGAAAGAGCCCTGGTGGCTCAGTGGTTAAGAGATTGGCTGCTAACCAAAAGGGCATCAGTTACGATTGACCACCCGCTCCTTGGAAACCATATGGAGCAGTTCTACTCAGTCCTGTAGGGTCACTATGAGTCTGAATCAATGGCAATGAGTTTGAGTTTCTTTGGTTTATGCGTCAGAAGGCGCCCTGGTGGCGCAGTCGTTAAGCGTTGGTTGTTAACCTAAAAGTCAGCAGCTCCAGCCCACCAGCGGCTCCGTGGGAGAAAGATGTGGCAGCCTTGGAAACCCTTTGGGGCATTTCTACACCGTCCTATAGGCTTGCTATGAGCCAGAATGACTCCTCTACAATGGGTTTGGTTTGGTTCAGTAGTTTCGGTATTACCAGCAGGTGGCGCATTTATTAGTATTTTTTTCAAGTTAAGAAAAATTTGAGAACCGATCTGAATAACTAAAATTAGGAATGTTGCTTTTTCACCCTTCTTATTCTACTTCTCTCAAGAGAATAGCTTATAAGACTATAAATAGAACAATCTTTGTTTTGCCATTGCATTTTGCTATTGCAGTAGTGAGAGTTTGAATTTGTATTAAATTGAAAGAACTGAAGAAAAATTCAAGCCTCGAGTTGCAATAGTGAAGCATTCTATGGGGAAAATATTAAACGATGCAGGAAGCATCAAAAGAAGATGGAAGGAATACACAGAGTCATTATACCAAAAAGAATTAGTTGATGTTCAATCCTTTCAAGAGGCGGCATACGATCAGGAACGATGGTACTGAAGAAAGAAGTCCAAGCTGCTCTGAAGGCATTGGTGAAAAACAAGGCTCCAGGAATTGATGGAACATCAATTGAGATGTTTCAACAAACAGATGCAGTGCTGGAGGTGCTCACTCGTCTATGCCAAGAAATACGGAAGACAACTTCCTGGCCAACTGACTGGAAGACATCCATTTTTATGCCTATTCCCAAAAAAGGTGATCCAACTGAATGTGGAAATTATAGAACAATATCATTAATATCACACGCAAGCAAAATTTTGCTGAAGATCATTCAAAAACGGCTGCAACAGTTTATCGACAAGGAACTGCCACAAATTCAGGCTGGTTTCAGAAGAGGACGCGGAACCAGGGATATCATTGCTGATGTCAGATGGATCCTGGCTGAAAGCAGAGAATACCAGAAGGATGTTTACCTATGTTTTATTGACTATGCAAAGGCATTTGACTGTGTTGATCATAACAAATTATGGATAACATTGTGAAGAATGGGAATTCCAGAACACTTAATTGTGCTCATGAGGAACATTTACAGAGATCAAGAGGCAGTTGTTTGGACAGAACAAGGGGATACTGATTGATTTAAAGTTAAGAAAGGTGTGTGTCAGGGTTGTATTCTTTCACCATACCTATTCAATCTGTGTGCTGAGCAAATAATCCGAAAAGCTGGACTATATGAAGGACGGGGCATCAGGATTTGAGGAAGACTCATTAACAACCTGAGTTACGCAGATGACACAACCTTGCTTGCTGAAAGTGAAAAGGACTTGAAGCACTTACTAATGAAGATTAAAGACCATAGCCTTCAGTATGACTTGCACCTCAACATAAAGAAAACAAAAATCCTCACAACTGGACCAATGAACATCATGATAAACGGAGAAAAGATCAAAATTGTCAAGGATTTCATTTTACTTGGATCCACAATCAACAGCCATGGAAGCAGCAGTCCAGGAATCAAAAGATGCATTGTAACAGGTAAATCTGCTGCAAAGGACCTTTTCTCTCTCTCTCTCTCTCTCATTAAACTTCGTTTTAATGGGTCTCAAAATTCTGTGACAGATTTTTGGTCAAGTTGTTTCCATGTAAAAAGTACTGATTTTAAAAACTAATAATTTAAAACTGCCACACAAAAAAAGAAACAAATGGTCCACAAAACACTTCTTTCCTTCTGAAGGTTTTATGATGCATTGTTATCATTAACCAGTCTTTTACTATTAAATTTAAATGGCCAATTGAGACGAACAGTTCTGAGACCATTCTTCCACCACTGATTAAGACTGGGGTGGCAGGTGTTATGGGTAACACTCATTTAGCCTCCTGAGCTTTCTGAGCGACTTGGTGACCTTGCCAGCTCCAGCAGCCTTTTTGTCCACTGCCTTGATGACACCCACAGCAACTGTCCATCTCATATGACAAACAGCAAAACGACCCAGAGGAGGATAGTCAGAGAAGCTCTCAACACACATGGGCTTGCGAGGAACCATGTCAATGATGGCAGCATGACTAGACTTCGAGAATTTTGGGCCATCTTCAAGCTTCTTACCAGAACAGCGATCAATCTTCTCTTTGAGCTCAACGAACTTCCAAGCAATGTGAGCTATGTGACAATCCAACACAGGTGCATAGCCAGCACTGATTTGGCCTGAATGGTTCAGGATGATCACCTGAGCAGTGAAGCCAGCTGGTTCCATTGGTGGGTCATTTTTGCTGTCACTGGCTACATTGCCACGACGAACATCTTTGACAGAGACATGCTTGACGTTGAAGCCTGCATTGTCCCCAGGCAGAGCTTCACTCAAAGCTTCATGGTGCATTTCAACAGACTTTACTTCAGTGATGACGTTGACTGGAGCAAAGGTGACCACCATGCCAGGCTTGAGAATACCAGTCTCCACTCTGCCCACAGGGGCAGTGCCAATACCACCAATTCTGTACACATCCTCGAGAGGCAGATGCAGAGGCTTGTCAGTTGGACGAGTTGGTGGTAGGATGCAATCCAGAGCTTCAAGCAGTGCGGTTCCACTGGCATTGCCATTCTTACAGGTGACTTTCCATACCTTAAACCAAGGCATGCTAGCACTTGGCTCCAGCATGTTGTCACCATTCCAACCAGAAATTGGCACAAATGCTACTGTTTCAGGGTTGTAGCCAATTTTCTTAATATAGGTGCTGACTTCCTTAATGATTTCCTCGTATCTCTTCTGACTGTAGGGTGGCTCAGTGGAATCCATTTTGTTAACACCAACAATTAGTTGCTTCACACCCAGTGTGTAAGCCAGAAGAGCATGCTCACGGGTCTGCCCATTCTTGGAGATACCAGCTTCAAATTCACCAACACCAGCAGCAACAATCAGGACAGAACAGTCAGCCTATGATGTTATTGTAATCATGTTTCTAATGAAGTCTCCGTGTCCTGGGGTATCAATGATGATCACATAATACTTACTGGTCTCAGATTTCCACAGGGAGATATCAATGGCGATGCCTCGCTCACATTCAGCTTTCAGTTTATCCAAGACCCAGGCGTAGTTGAAGGAGCCCTTTCCCATCTCAGCAGCTTCCTTCTCAAATTTTTTGATGGTTCTTTTGTCGATCCCACCACATTTGTAGACCAGGTGACCCGCAATGGTGGATTTGCCTAAATCTATGTGTCCAATTTTTTTTTTTTTATGTGTCCAATGACAACGATGTTGATGTGGATCTTTTCCTTTCCCATTTTGGCTTAGACTTTGCGATAGTTTTCACCAACACCTGTGTCCTGGCGGCAAACCAGTTGCGAAAAAGTGCAAAGGACCTCTTTAAAGTGTTGAAGAGCAAAGATGTCACCTTGAAGACTAAGGTGCGCCTGACCCAAGCCATGGTATTTTCAATCGCATCATATGCACGTGAAAGCTGGATGATGAATAAGGAAGACTGAAGAAGAATTGACGCCTTTGAATTGTGGTGTTGGCAAAGAATATCGAATATACCATGGACTGCCAAAAGAACGAACAAATCTGTCTTAGAAGTACAACCAGAATTCTCCTCAGAAGCAAGGATGGTGAAACTGTGTCTTACATACTTTGGACATGTTGTCAGGAGGGATCAGTCCCTGGAGAAGGACATCAGGCTTGGCAAAGTACAGGGTCAGTGAAAAAGAGGAAGACCCTCAACGAGGTGGATTGACACGGTGGCTGCAACAAAGAGCTCAAACATAACAATGATTGTAAGGATGGTGCAGGACCGAGCAGTGTTTCGTTCTGTTGTACATAGGGTTGCTATGAGTCGGAACCGGCTGGACTGCACCTAACAACAACAACATTAAATTGCTAAAAAATTCTTGATTTCATTTTTTTCTATAGTGAGACATGTCCAGTTAAAATCCCAAACCATTGCCAGTCTTCACAATGAAGAATGTCTCAAGAGTTTTGAAACATGGTGGAAGTGACCAAAGTGCCTTAACCCCAGGGAACCAGAAATCCAGGTGTATCTTCATAGAATCAAGGTGCCGCCAGCCACAGTGTGTCATGGCTTGTGCACTGGGCTTTTATGTTGTTTTTGGTGCTTCTGAAAATTTCCGAGATTTGACCAGAGGCTCCAATTTAGCCTAGAATCAATCTCTTCTCCCATACTGATCTCACTCCCTCAAAGAATACCCAGGGCTGAGGAAGCCCTGATGCTCTACTACTCTCAGGGAGAGCCATAAGTGGAGACTTGATTGATTTGGAATCTCGGCCAAAACCCATTGCAGTCGAGTGGATTCCAACTCATAGTTACCCTCTGTGATAGAGTACAAGTGCCCCATAGAGTTTTCAAGGAGTGCCTGGTGGATTCCAACTGCCAACCTTTTGGTAAGCAGCCATAGGTCTTAACCACTACAGGGTTTCCGGAATCCCTGCAGAAGGGCTCAAATCAACCAGTGTTAGTACTCTGGACACAAGAGTGTCCTCTGAATCTTTAAAGCAATCTGAGGGTCTTTGAAAGGAAGCTAAATGAAATTCCTAGTCCTCACCCCTTTGTGATTTTAGCACAGCTTTAAATGCATCTCAAAAACAGCCTCACATATTGTTTTAGCTTGCTCTAAGACAGAGGCGGAGGATATGGGACATCTAGGGTTTCGGAGGAATACCAAATTCTCTGTGCTGGAGGCAAATTCGTTCCACAAAGAAAATGCTTATAGTTGACAAACCTTTTTATTACCATTTCTGGGAATTTTATCCTGTCATATATCAGACACTTTGAAAGGAGAAGTAGAAGGTATTTAATTTCATAAAATGCCCTTTCATAATAATGACTCTCATAAGGGTTTCCAATCAAATGTTATAGCCTTCTCATTTACAATAATACTTACTGCGAAACTTCGGGAAATACAGGATGCTATAAAGAGAAAAATAAAGATTACCTGTAATATTACTGGACTTTTGAATATATACACTTCCCATGTTTTTTAAATGAAATAGCTTTTTTTAAAAACATGCTCTTTCACTTAAAACATATTGTGAACATCTTCATATATTAATAAATATAGCTATACCACATTATTTTCTTTCCTAAAAAAATATGGCATTTATGCTCAATTTTTTTAATAAACTTAAAGCTGCTTTAAAAAAATTAAGTCTATTAATTAAAAAAATATGGCATAGGGGAGCAGTGCTTATACTACCAAGTATAAATTTCTTTAGGGGTTTTTTTAAAAATTGAGGAATAACATATACCAAACCCGTTGCTGTCAAGTCGATTCTGACTCATAGCGACCCTATAGGATAGGGTAGAACTGCCCCATACAGTTTCCAAGGAGGGCCTGGTGGATTTGAACTGCCGACCTTTTGGTTAGCAGCCGAAGCTCTTAACCACTACGCCACCAGGGTTTCCCATAACATATACAGTGCATAAATTTTTGCATATATCAAAACGAATTTTTATACATATAAGGCTTTTTATAATAGAATAATATGTTATATAATTCTTAAGTTATATATCCATATACAAAAATCAAAAGAGAGAATTAAAGGACTTCATTGGATAATTTAAGGAAATTACTTATGGGAATCCTTTGAAATTTGCTCCCTACTGAAACACAAGCTCTATATGAGCAGGGATTTTTGTCTTCTGTTCACTGCTGAACCTCCATACATAAAACAGTGAGTAGCACAAAACTGGTGCTCAATACTTAAACTGAGTGAATGACTGAATGTTCCTTGGGCAGAGGGTAAGTTGTTTATTTATTTTGTTTTGGAGGCAGTATCAGAATTTAAGGCCAGAGGCTATTGAGACAGACTACCATGACTGACTCTTGGCTCTAACGCTTGATAGTTCTTTTACCTTGGATATGTCACTTAACCTCTTTGTACATTAGTTTTCTCTTCTGCAAATTGGGTATTATAGGGTTGTTGTGCAGATTAAATGAATTAATAGATTTAAATCATATAAAACGGTTTCTGGTATGTGACAAGTAGGTGATAAATGTTAGATAGTATTTTGCATGTATGATTAACTCTCTTTCTTATATATGTGGTCGTAACTTTTTAAAATATCCCCGTGAAGTCAATAATACGGGCTATTTCCCATATACTGTAAATCTTTTTTTTTTAATTAGTTTCTCATTCGATAGTTTATACATAAAGTTTTCCATGACATTGATTTCATCTGCCACAATGTGTCAGCACTCTTCCCATTTCTGCCCTAGGGTCCCCATTTTCCTTTATTCCTGATTTTCTACCCCTTCCTTCCATTTCATCTTTGCTTTTAGGCAAATGTTGCCCTTTTGAGCTCATAAAATTGATTGTTCTAAGTAGTATGTTCCTCTCGGGTGTTATTGTTTTATTTTATGGGCCTGCCTATGGTTTGGCTGAAAGGTAGTTTCCGGGAATGGCTTCATTTCCAGGTCACAAAGGTGTCTTAAGACCATACTTTCCGGGATTCTTCCAGTCTCTGTCAGACCAACAAGCCTGATCTTTTTTGTGAATTTGATTTTTTTTTTCCCTATAATTTTCTTCCACTCCGTCCAGGGCCTTCTGTTGTGATCCCAGTCAGAGGACTCAGTAGTGGTAGCCAGGCCATCTTGTTCTTCTGTGGTTCACGTGGTTCATACGGTCTATTAGTCCTTTGGACTAATTGCTCTCTTGAGTCTTTGGGTTTTGTCACTTTCCATTGCTCTGGATGGTAAGAAACCAATACATGGCTGCTAGCAAGCTTTTAAGACCCAAAATGCTGCTCACCAAAGTAGGATGCGGAACTCAGTCTTTATGAGCTATGTTGTGCCAACTGACGTAGATGCCCCTGAGTCTATGGTCCTTCCCCTTGGAGACCAAGAACTTCGTCTAAGAAGTTGTCCTAACTGGCCCTTCTCTGCTCTGTTGTCTATGTTAACATATAAGCAGCAGCTACGGTCAACAGCTTGGCTGCTAACAAAAGGTCGGTATGTCAAATTCACCACCTGCTCCTTGTTAACTCTATGGGGCAGTTCTACTCTGTCCTGTAGGGTTGCTATGAGTCAGAATTGACTCAGCAGCAACGGGTTTTTACAGTTGTGTATGTAGAAATAGCCACCACCAAACCTGTATCTTCAGGTGGGGTATATTGTAAATCTTGATCTCTTCACCAGAACCATACGGAACTTCTTTCCTAGGTTTGCGTCTAAACATCAAAACCAACGCCCCACCTTTTGGCCGCGGGGAGAGCAGGGAGCCTGGCGGGGGAATAAACTACAACTCCCAGGATGCATTGGTGGCGGCGTTGAGAGTCGTAGTTCATCGCACCCCCCACCGCCCCACCAAGCCCTAGGCGCGTACTGGAAGAGATGCGACGAGAGGTTGTCTCCTGAGTTCTCTCATCGCGTTGTTATTTTTCTTTTGTAATTCCTGTTAACACAGGACTAGTTTTCTGAGGACAGGTTGAGACGGAAGAGGAACCGGGAGCTAGCGTCACCCCGGAAGGAATGATCCAGGATGTGAAAGTGATCCCGGATGTGAAAGTGATCCCGGGTCTATCGGGCTGAAAAGTAGGAGGTTACAGAAGGTTTCGTTTCAGTAAAGAAATGTAATGTCCTGTCTTCGTTTTCTTAGGTACTCACAGTACTTTCCTGACCTTAAAAGGGGTTTTTGTTTTTCTCAGTTTTATTCCTGTTGTCTTATAGTCCCTCATGGAATCATTCCGTGTCTTATGCTGAGTTACACAGAACGGCTTACACGCGCTGCTTCTGTGCGGAAGTGCGGGCTCGGTGTCAGTTTTCACGTGCCAACGCAGAGAAATGTTTCTAGAGTCTCAGAGTAGTCCTGTTAACTGTGGTGGGTGATGGAGAAGAGTGCTGTCCTCAGGTATAGATAACCGTAGAAACGTTTTAGTTTGCTTTTCTTAACATTGAGGCTCATGACCTTGAGAGTCATTCTACTAAGATGGACGTTTTAACCAGAAGTATTCTAACGAAAAATTTGCTTACCACCCGTTTACCTTGTCCATTATCAAAAAACCTGCGTTTCCTCCGATGTGCTGGATACTCGATATAAAAAGACCCAGAATCCTGTAGGAGTGTAAAAGATATGTGAGTACTGGGGATCGGGGGCATGGTAGCGCCGTGGCTGAGAGCTCAGGCTGCTAACCAAAAGGTTGGCAGTTCGAATGCACCAGCCCCTCCATGGAAACCCTACGGGGTAGTTCTACTTTGTCCTATTGGGTCGCTATGAGTCAGAATCCACTCGACAGCAATGGGTTTGGGGCTTGGTGCATTCTTCCACTGTGCCTTTCTGAATATGATTCAGTATTTTAACATTTGTTAGTAGAACCCTGCAAACTTTGAATATTTTAGAGACCACTCTGAATATTTTATTTCCTAGGAAATAATGCTATCTCAGCAGACTTAAAATGATCAAATGAATTAATAAGTGAATGCACCTCCTACATACTAGGAAGATTGGAGATAATAAATGTTTATTCTGATAAATTTTGACCCTCATTTCAACTTTGAACTTATGCATGTTGGGGCCAAAGTAATTTTCTTAGGACATTTTGTCTTTCTCCTTACTCAGCAAAACCATTTTGTATCTTACTTAGCTTTTAATCATCCCTATTGGAGGGGAAGAGAACAGATAACTATTGTACACAGCCAATTTGACTTAACCTGTAATTTTTTGAAGTAACTTTTTTTTCTGTTTATAAAAGTAATACGTGATGTATGTGTGGAAGACTTGGAAAACACTGAAAAATAGAACCAAGGAAAAGGTATCCATAACCATAAAACCTAGAGATCATTTTATTGACATTATGGTATGTTTCTTTATTAGATTTTCTTTTTAATACTCTGTATACCTTTTTAGGAAACCCTGGTGATGTAGTGGTTAAGAGCTAAGGCTGCTAACCAAAAGGGCTGCAGTTCGAATCCATCAGGCGCTCCTTGGAAACTCTGTGGGGCAGTTCTGCTCTTTCCTATAGGGTCCCTGTGTGTTGAACTTGACTCAACAGCAGCTGGTTTGGTTCTTGGCATACCTTTTTAGGACCCCTGATGGTGCAGTGGTTGACGGCTTGTCTGCTAACCAAAAGGCTGGTGGTTTGAACCCACCAGCTGCTCTACCGGAGAAAGATGTGGCAGTCTGTTTCGCTACATTAAAAAAAAAAAAAAACCCATATATACAGCCTTGGAAATCCCATGAGGCAGTTTCACTCTGTTCTGTAGAGTTGCCAAGAGTCAGAATTGACCCGATGGCAGTGGGTTTGGTTTTTGATTTGGATATTCCTTTCTACATGTATGCCATATATCGTAGAATTTTTTTAAAAAACATAATTGAGATTATACTGTTCTGTTTTGTGCTTTCTCACTTAACATAATTATCGTCATTGTCCTCTCTTCACCAGGTTTTTACTTAATTGACCTGTTAATATTTGAAGTTCTTCTTTTAGGGTGTTAGTATAAGGGCAGCACTTTTGAAGAGTGATTGATGAATAGATAATGAGTAGCAGTGAACTCTGAACAGGTGACCTGCATTCTAATACCAGCTCTGCCTCTACTCAACGAATGATCATGATCATGATCATGATTGAGTTACTTGACTTCACTGGACCTAAAATGAAAGAATTAGACAAGATAATAGTCAATATTTCCTTCAAGCATTGGAAATCTATGAATATGTAATTATCTTAAGTTTGCAAGATTATTTCATACCTTTTAAGTGCTTGTTCACATAATTAATTCCAGATTCTAGATACTTTCTTGAAAATAGCTGATTCAACCCCATTCTCCTGATAAATTTGTTAGTTATAAACCCATTGCCATTGACTTACAGCAACCCTGTAGGACAGAGTAGAAGTGCCCTATAGGGTTTCCAAGGAGCAGCAGGTAGATTCGAACTGCCCGACCTTTTGATTAGCAGGTGAGCTCTTAACCACTGCACCACCAGGGCTCCTGAAGAACTACCAAAGTCCCTTACAATAGGAAAAAAACAACCTCAGTCTCTTTCACATATTACTAAAATATGTAAGACTAGCTGATAAAGTAATGCGTGGTTACTAATATGACGGGAAGAATGACTACTTCTTCATTTCCCAAATCAGTCAGAGACAGTGAATCATAGAATCTAAGAGTTGGAAGGACTTTACCAAACCTGTTGCTACTGAGTTAATTCCAACTCATAGCAACTTTATAGGACAGAGTAGAACTGCCCCATAGGGCTTCCAAGGCTGTAATCTTATTTATTTATTGTGCTTTAGGTGAAAGTTTACAGCTCAAGTTAATTTCTCATTCAAAAATTTATACACATTTTGTTATGTGACCCTAATTGCAATCCCTGTAATGTGACAGCACACTCTGCCTTTCCACCCCGGGTTTCCTGTATCCGTTCAACCAGCTCCTATCCTTTTCTGCCTTCTTATCCCACGTCTGGACAGGAGTTGCCCATTTAGTCTCGTGTTTCTACTTGAACTAAGAAGCAGACCCCTCATGAGTACTATTTTATGTTTTATAGTCCCGTCTAATCTTTGTCTGAAGAGTTGGTTTCAGAAATGGTTTTAGTTCTGGGTTAACAGAGAGTCCGGGAGCCATGTCTTCTGGGGTTCCTCTAGTCCCAGTCAGACCATTAAGTCTGGTCTTATTACGTGAATTTGAGTTCTGCACCATACTTTTCTCCTGCTCCATCAGGGACTCTGTTGTGTTCCCTGTCAGGGCAGTCATTGGTGGTAGCAGACCACCATCTAGTTCTTGTCTCAAGCTGATGGAGTCTGGTTTATGTGTCCGCGTTGTCTCTTGGGCTCGTATTTTCCTTGTGTCTTTACTGTTCTTCATTCTCCTTTGCTCCATATGGGTTGGGACCAATTGATGCATCTTAGATGGCCGCTCACTAGCTTTTAAGACCTCGGATGCCAGTCACCACAGTGGGATGCAGAACATTTTCTTAATAAACTTTGTGATAACAATTGACTTAGATGTCCCGCAATACCATGGTTCTCAGACCTGCGCCCCTGCTGCTCTGTCCCTTGAAGTGTTTGGTTGTGTTCAGGAAATTTCTTAGCTTTTGGTTTAGTCCAGTTGTGCTGACTTCCCCTGTATTGTGTGTTGTCCTTCACCTAAGGTAATTCTTGTCCACTATATAGTTTTGTTTTGTTTTTTTTATATGGTTAGTGGATTCCCCTCTCCCTCCCTCCCCACCCTTGTAACCATCAAATATTGTTTTCTTCTGTGTTTAAACCTTTTCTTGAGTTCTTAAAATAGCGATCTTATACAGTGTTTGTGCTTTCGTGACTGATTTCACTTAGCATAATGCCTTCCAGATTCATCAGTGCTGTGAGATGTTTCTCAGATTCCTCATTGTTCTTTATTGTTGCATAGTATTTCATTGTGTGTATGTATCATAATTTGTTCTGTTGATAGGCACTTAGGTTGATTCCATCTTTTTGCTATTGCGAATAGCTGTGATGAACATAGGTGTGCATGTATCTATTCACAGGATGGCTCTTATTTCTCTAGGATATATTCCAAGCAAGGAGTGTGATTGCTGGATTGTATTGTATTTCTATTTCTACCTTTTTAAGGAAGTGCTTAAATTGGTTTCCAAAGTGGTTGTACCATTTTACATTCCCATCAGCAGTGTATAAGTGTTCTAGTTTCTCCACAGCCTCTCCAACATTTATTATTTTGTACTTTTTGGATTAATGCTAGCCTCATTGGAGTGAGATGGTATCTCATTTTAGTTTTGATTTGCATTTTTCTAATGGCTAATGATCATGAATATTTCCCAAATGTATCTCTTAGCCACCTGAATGTCTTCTTTGGTGAAGTGCCTGTTCATATCCTTTGCCCATTTTTTAATTGGGTTATTTATCTTTTTTTTGTTAAGGTTTTGCAGTCTATTGTAGATTTTAGAGATTAGACCCTGATCAAATGTGTTGTAGCCAAATATTTTTTCTCAGTCTGTAGGTTGTCTTTTTACTCTTTTGGTGCAGTCTTTTGATGAGCATAAGTGTTTGATTTTTAGGAGCTCCCAGTTATCTAGTTTCTCTTCTGGTGTTTGTGCCTTGTCAGTTATGTTTTGTATTCTGTCTATGCTATGTATTAGGGCTACTCGCGTTGTCCCTATTTTTTCTTCCATGATCTTTATCGTTTTAGATTTTATATTTAGGCTGTTGATCCATTTTAAGTTAGTTTTTGTGCATGGTGTGAGGTATGGGTCTTGTTTCATTTTTTTTACAGATGAATATCCAGTTATGCTAACACCATTTGTTAAAGAGACTGTTTTCTCCATTTAACAGACTTTGGGTGTTTGTCAAATATTAGCTGCTCATAGGTGGATGAATTTATGTCTGGATTCTCAGTTCTGTTCCATTGGTCTATACATCTGTTATACCAGTACCAGGCTGTTTAGACTACTGTGGCAGTGTAATAGGTTCTAAAATCAGGTAGCGTGAGGTTCCCACTTTGTTCTACTTCTTCAGTAATGCTTTGCTTATCCAGGACCTCTTTCCTTTCCATGTGAAGTTGGTGATTTGTTTCTCCATCTCATTAAAAAAAAAAAGTCATTGAAATTTGGATCAGGATTGCATTGTATGTGTAACTTACTTTGGGTAGAATTGATATTTTCACAGTTTTTCCACTTATGTAGATCTCTTTTAGTTTCTTGTAGTAGTGTCTCGTAGTTTTCTTTGTATGTTTTTTTTTATATCCCTGGTTAGATTTATTTCTACGTATTTTATCTTCTTGGAGGTTATTGTAAATAGTGTTGATTTGTTGATTTCCTCTTCAAAGTTCTCTTTGTTGGTGTAGAGGAACCCAACTGAATTTTCGTATGTTTATTTTGTATCCTGATATTTTGCTGAAATCTTCTACTAGTTCCAATAGTTTTCTTGTGGATTCTTCGGGATTTTCTGTATATAAGATCATATCATTTGCAAATAGGGATACTTTTACTTCTTCCATACCAATTTGTATGTCCTTTATTTCTTTTTCTTGCCTTATTGCTCTGACTAGGACCTCCAGCACAATGTTGAATAAGAGTGGTGATAAAGGGCATCCTTGTCTGGGTCCTGATCTCAAGGGGAATGCTTTCAGGCTCTCTCCATTTAGGATGATGTTGGCTGTTGGCTTTGTATAAACGCCCTTTATTATGCTGAGGAATTTCCCTTCTATTCTTATTTTGCTGAGAGTTTTTTATCATGAATGGGTGTTGAACTTTTTCAAATGCCTTTTCCGCATCAGTTGATAAGATCAAGTGGTTCTTGTATTTTGTTTTATTTATGTGATGAATTACATTTTTATCAGATTGTGCTTATTATATTTTAGATGCTGAGATGAACCGTCAGCTATGTGTTTGGCTTTTTAGACATCCATCGCTTAATGGCTATCACCGGCATCACATCCACCTTCATTCTCAACGGTTTAGACACATAGATCTTGACACAAGGATGTGGATTTTTAGACAAAATAGGAATCACATTCTCCATTCTCTGTTACATAAGAATTCATCCAGAAGACATTGTCATCGAGACACCAGCTTGCCATGGAAGCATGAAGCCCTACAGAAATATATGGAGGACCTCAACAAGGAGTACCTGAAACTTGATCAGTGTTTGCTGCATATCTCTGTGAATGAAGGTGATCAAAGGTCCTTGAACCAAAGGCATGCTGAGTTGGCACCACTAGCAGCCATTTATCAAGAAATTCAGAAGGCTGAACAAGCAATTGAAGAATTAGAATCAATGTGTAAAAGTAGGTAAAAGATATATGTATGTACAAGTATGGTATTGCCTTTTCGAGTTAAGTTTTATTGAACTCAGTCTCTTAAAAAGCTTACAGGTAATAAGCTGTACACTTATAAAGGATAGGAGTCTATGCTCTGTGTGCTTAACTTATTTCAGCTACTAAAGATCAACTACTACGTGACTGGGCTCCTTGTGGTGCTTGCTGAGAAGTTCCTAGGGTCTGTTAAACTCAATATTAACAATTTCAGAAGCTTTAATTTATTCAGAAGACCTTAATATTGGGCACTGTCCTAAGTACCAGGGACATAAAAATATACTTCCTACCGTGCCAAAGGGCTTACAGTCTACTGAGAGTGACTATATATATTTTTTTATATTTATTTCCTGTATTATGAATAGTGTGATATATGCAGGGTTCCACAGAAGCAAATAGGAGAGGCGCTCAAACCATACAGGATGAGTCAGAAACCTGGATGAGACTA
Source organism: Elephas maximus indicus (assembly GCF_024166365.1). NCBI lineage: Eukaryota > Metazoa > Chordata > Mammalia > Proboscidea > Elephantidae > Elephas > Elephas maximus. Next base: position 40,111,895 of record NC_064832.1, read on the forward strand.
CACCGTAGTTGAGTAACAAAGCTTGTGTTTTGTGTTATATGCCTTGAGATTTTTCATTAATTTTTACTCTATTGTTTTAGAGTTAGTAAAATTTTTATGTGTTTGATGAATGAAAATATTTCTAGGATAAACAGCTTACAGGTTTCTTAGAACCATGGAATATTCATTGTCACCATGATCAAATAATAAGCCTAAATGTCTTCATTGTTACTTCACTTTAAGCACCGAACCAAGCGTCTCCACTCCGACAAGGCCCCATCCTCCAGCAGTTTGCACACTTCCAACCTAGTGGTCAAGAAAACCACTTCCACCTGATTTTCACATCTTGAACCTTTTAAAATCTGAGTATGTATGTCCTTGGGTTGCCACTTTAGGATTTCGAGATTGACATTTCTGTATGCCATCGAGTTGATGCCGACTCATAGCAACTCCAGAGGACTGCTCCGTAGGGTTTCCTAGGCTGAAATCTTTACGGGAGCAGATCACCAGGTCTTTCTTCACAGAGTGACTGGTGGGTTCTAACTGCTGACCTTTTGGTTAGCAGCCACGTGCTTAACCATTGTGCCACCAGGGCACCTTGAATTTCATGGTGGAATTATCTAAATACTGGCTCTAAATTTCATGTAGTTTAATTAAAGGAATTTATTTCCAGGAATTTGGTAAGGTTAATTCAGTCATTCATTTAGTCATTTAGTCAGCCTCCATTTACTGAGGACTTTTTATATGCCAGGAGTCTCTGAATGGTGCAAACAGTAACATGCTTGGCTGCTAACCTAAAGGTTGAAAGTTCATGTCCATCCAGAGGGTCTTGGAAGAAAGTCCTGGTAATCTATTTCTGAAAAATATGAAAACTCTATGCAGAACAGTTCTACTCTGAACGCATGAGGTCACCAGGAATTAGAATTGACCAGACAGCAACTAGTGCGTTATATGCCAGGCATTGTTGTAGGCACCAGGGCTAAAGAGTAAGCTGTAAGGAGTTTTCCATCTAATTTGGAAGACATACTACATATAAGTGAAAGATGATGTGATAAATGCCAGATTCACAATACAAATTAACCACTATAGTGACTCAAAACCAAACCCATAGCCGTCAAGTCATTTCCAACTCATAGCAACCCTATAGGGCAGAGTAGAACTGCCCCGTAGGGTTTCCAAGGAGCTCCTGGTGGATTTGAATTGCTGACCATTTGGTTAGCAGCCGTAGGACTTAACCAGTATGCCACCAGGATTTCCGTAGTGGTTCGAAGAAGAATATAATTAGTTCTGTCAGAAATGGGTGGGGTAGGCTTTTTATATAGACTTTGAAGAATGATTAGAATTTCCCTGATGGAAGAAGGAGGAACGACATTCCAGACAGGGAACAGTATGTACAAAGCTAGGGGAGGGTGAGACTGTATAGCAGTTTCAGGAAATGGCAGTGGACTTCCAAGTAGCATGTAGTTTTTGGTGCAGAGGAACAGTGTATTAGCCAAAGATTGTGATGGGCCTTGATGTCCTGCTAAGGAGGTTTTAGGATCCACATAAGTGTAGATCCTGTGCAGGTAGATCACAGCTAGGGGAGCATTCTAACCAGTGGAGAGGAGTTTATTAATTTTTTAAAGCTTTATCAAGCTATGATTCACACACCACAAAATCCACACATTTTAATGGCTTTCAGCCTAGTTACAAAGTTATGCAACCATTACCACAATCAATTTTAGAATATTTCATCACCATAAAAAGAAATTCGTACCCCTTAGCCATCACTGTCCAAACCCCCGCTTCCCTGCCAATCCTGTTGTTAGGTGCTGATGAGTCGATTCCGACTCAAGGCAGCCCCTTGTATGCAGAGTAGAACTGCTCCATAGGGTTTTTAAGGCTGTGACCTTTCAGAGGCAGATCACCAAACCTGTCTTCTAAGGCACCTTTGAGTGGGTTCCATCTGCCAGCTTTCAGCTAGGAGTCAAGTACTTAACTGTTTGCATCATCCAGTGACTCCATGTCTAGCATGTAATAAGTGTTAAGTGTGGCAGGTATGAAGCCACAATATTCAAACAAGCCCTAATGACTTTCACGAGTAGAAAAGAATTGAAAACAGCTTTGTCTCTTTTGTAACTGAGACTCTTCATTTCTTCTTTGTAATTAGGAGGAATCAAGAATTTGTCTCAGGTTGTAGCCAGCACCAGTGACCAATGAAGTCTCTAGGCATCTAAAGCAGTGGAGTCTAAGGCCCTGGAATCTACCATACTTAGCCACTATCTCATTGTTATCTTCCTTTGTCAGAAGCCCGTAGTTTAATTTTCTGTTTTTGAAATGATGTGAAAAGGATTGTTGTTTATATAAAGCAGAGATTGCGAAGATGTGTTTTGTTTGACACAAATGGTATTTTTTGAAAATGTGTGCTGCATATGAACAACGAGGTTTCATTTTAAGAGTTCTTATTTCTGACTTTTGAAAAATTGGGAGGATCAAGCCATGCTGGACCCACATCACAGTGCTGCCATCTTTAGACAGTATGTGGTCACCCTAATTTGCTCCAAAATTTATCATGTTTGGGTTTAGATTTTTAATTAACCAGTTCTGTTTTGAACCTTCTGTTTGATTAATCACCGATCTCTATAATTATTATTGTTGTTAGGTACCATCCAGTCGATTCTGACTCATAGCAACCCCATGTACAAGAGAAGAAAAAACTGCCGGCCCTGTGTCATCCTTATAATCATTGCTATGTTTAAGCCCATTGTTGCCGGCTCTTGTGTCAGTCATTTTTGTTGAGGGTCTTCCACTCCTCACTGACTCTCTATCAAGAATGAAGTCCTTCTCCAAGGACTGGTCCTTCCTGGTAGTAAGCCCAAAGTGTGTGAGAAACTCTCGCCATCCTTCTTTCTAAGGAACATTCTGGCTATACTTCATCCAAGATGCGTTTGTTCATTCTTCCAGTACATGGTGTATTCAATATTCTTCACCAACACCATAATTCAAAGGCATCAATTCTTTACTCTTTCTTATTCGTTGTCCAGCTTTCACATGCACATGAGGTAATTGAAAATATCCTGGCTTGGATCAGGTGCACCTTAGTCCTTAAAGTGACATCTTTGCTTTTTTAACACTTTAAGGAAGTCTTTTGCAGCAGATTTGCCCAGTGCAAATCAGTGTTTGATTTTTTGACTGCTGCTTCCATGGGTGTTGATTGTGGATGCAAGTAAAATGAAATCCTCGACAACTTCACTCTTTTCTTTGTTTATCATAATGTTGCTTATTGGTCCAGTTGTGAGGATTTTTGTTTTCTTTATGTTGAGGTGTAATCCATACTTACTGAAAGCTGTGGTCTTTGATCTTCATCAGTAAGTGCTTCAAGACCTCTTCACTTTTAGAAAGCATGATTGTGTCATCTGCATATGACAGGTTGTTAATGTGTCTTACTCCAGTTCTGATGCTGCATTCTTTATATAGCCCAGCTTCTCAGATTATTTGTTCTGCATACCGATATAATAAGTATGGTGAAAGGATACAACCATGATGCACAGATTTCCTCATCTTAAACCGTGCAGTATCCCCTTGTGGTGTTTGAACAACTGCCCCTTTGTCTATGTACACATTCTGCATGAGCACAATTAAGTGTTCTGGAATTCTCATTCTTCCCAGCGTTATCCAAAATTTGTTATGATCTGCACAGTCGAATGCCTTTGCTTAGCCAGTAAAACACAGGTAAATATCTTTCTGGTATTCTGTGCTTTCAACCAGACCCACTGACATCGGCAATAATATCCCACGTCCCAGGACCTCTTCTGAATCTGGCTTGAATTTCTGGCAGTTACCTGTGAATGTACCACTGCAGCCATTTTAGATTTACCTTCAGTATAATTTCACTTGCATGGGATATTAATGATATTGTTAGATAATTTCCGCATTTTGTTGGATCACCTTTCTTTGGAATAGGCACATATATGGATTTCTTCTAGTTGGTTGGCTGGGCAGCTGTCGTCCAAATTTCTTGGCATAGACAAGTAAGTGCTTCCAGCATTGCATCTGTTTGTTGAAATATCTCAATTGGTATTCCGTCGATCCTGGAGCCTTGTTTTTCGCCAATGCCTTTAGTGCAGCTTGAACTTCTTCCTTTGTACCATTGGTTCTTGATCACTTGCTTCCTCTTGAATTGGTTGAAAGTCAACCAATTCATTTTAGTACAGTGACTCTGTGTATTCCATCTTTTTTTTTTTAATTTGTGGATTAGGTGAAAGTTCACAGAACAAGTTAGTTTCCCATTTGATAGTTTGTACATAAAGTATTTCATGACTTTGGTTTCATTCCATGCAGTGTGTCAGTTCTCTCCTCATTTCTGCCATGGGCTCCCCGTTTTCTTTCATCATGCTTTTCTACCCTCTCCTGCCTTCTTGTCTTTGCTTTTGGGCAGATAATGCCCTTTGGATTTCATATAATTGATTATTCTAAGGAGTATGTTCCTCTCAGGTATTATTGTCTGTCTTATGGGCTTTTCTGTTGTTTGGCTGAGAGGTGGTCTCTGGGAATGACTTCATTTCCAGGTCAGAGGGTGTCTTAGGGCCATAGTCTTGGGGGCCCCTCCAGTCTGTCAGAACAGTAAATCTGGTCTTTTTTGTGAATTTGATTTTTTATTCTATACTTTTTTTCCACTCTGTCCAGGACCCACTGTTACCCTAGTCGGAGCAATTGGTAATGGTAGCCAGGCACCATTTAGGGACTTCTGGCCTTGGAGTCATGTAGGGTGTTGCTGTGGTTCATGTGGTCCATTGGTCATTTGGACTAATTGTACCCTCAAGTCTTTGGTTTTCTTCACTCTCCTTTGCTCTGGACGTTAAGAGCCTTATTGTTGTATCTTAGATGGCCACTCGTAAGCTTTTAAGACCTCAGACACTACTCACCAAAGTAGGATGCAGAGCATTGTCTTTAAGTACTATGTTGTGCCAATTGATATAGATGTCCCAGTCTCTGGTCCCTTGTCTTCTAGCCCAGGAACTTCATCCCACAAAGTGTTTGGAGCTCTGGTGGCATAGTAGTTCAGAACTTGACTGCTAACCAAAGGGTCGACAGTTCAAATCCACCAGCCACTCCTTGGAAATAGTGTGGGGCAGTTCTCCTCTGTCCTGTAGGGTTGCTGTGAGTTGGAACTGACTTGACGGCATCTAACAACAACAACAAGAGGCTTCCCTGACTATACCCCTTGTGAGTTCTATCTAAGCTGCACCTACAGTCACGTATGTAGAAATACCCACCACCAAACCTGTATCTGTCAGTAGGTATGTTCCCTTACATCCTCCCACAACTCTTGCAGTATCTCCCTACGTATTCTCTGTTTGCAAGTTATTGTTTGCTAATACTGTTGCTGCAGGATTGTCTGAGTTATAATAGTTACCGTAGTTGTCCTTTATTCTTGTGTTTCTGTCAAGTGTCCTCTCTTGCATTGGTCATGTTGTGCTTTCTTCCCCCATATTATATGTTTTTCCCTTCACCAGTATTACCTCGTGTCTTCAATCTAATTGGTAATTTTCCCTCCCTGCCCCCATCCCTGGTAACCATCAATGTTTTTTCTTTTTTTCCTGCGTGTAAACCTTTTGTTGTTACTTTATAGTAGTGGTCTCATACAATATTTGCCCTTTTGTGATTGACTGATTTCATTCAGCATTATGTTCTCCGAATTAATCCATGTAGTGAAATGTTTTACAGATTCGTCATTATTCTTTATCGTTGAATAATGATATTCCATTGTGTGGAATAATAATAATAGTATTCCATTGTATGTGTACCACAGTTTGTTAATCTATTCATGTGTTGATGGCATGTAGGTGTTTCCATCTTTTTGCTATTGTGAATAATGCTATAATGAACATGGGTGTGCATATGTCTGCTCCTGTCACTGCTGTTATGTCTTTAGGGTCTATACCTAGAAGCGGGAATGCTGGATCATAGTGTATTTCTATTCCTAGCTTTTTGAGGAAGCAGCATACCATTTTCCAAAGTGGTTGTACCATTTTGCATTCCCATCAATAGCAATATAAGAGTTTCAGTCTCCCACAGCCTCGTCAACATTGGTTATTATGTTTTTTTGATTAATGCCAGTAATGCCAGGGTAAGATGGTATCTCATTGTAGTTTTGATTTGCATCTCTATAAAGAGCCCTGGTGGTGCAGTAGTTAAGCGTTTGGCTGTTAACCAAAAGGTCAGCAGTTCGGATCCACTAGCTGCTCCTTGGAAACCCTGTGGGGCAGCTCTTCTCTGTCCTGTAGAGTTGCTATGAGTTGGAATTGACTTCATGGCAATGGTTTTTTAATAGCTAATGATTGAGAGCATTCATGTTTGTTAGCACTGGAATGTCTTCTTTGGTGAAGTGTCTGTTCATATCCTTTGCCCATTTTTCAATTGGATTGTTTGTGTTTTTATTATTGAGATGTTGACGTTTTCTATAAATTTTAGAGATTAGTTCCTTGTTAGATATGTCATAGCCAAATTTTTTTCCCCAGTCTGTAGTTTCTCTTTTGACTCTTTTGGAGAAGTCATTCGTTGAGCATAGGTGTTTAAATTTTTAGGAGGTCCTTCCATTTTCTTTTGATGCTTCCTGCATTATTCAGTGTGTTGCCCACAGAATCCTTCAGTATTGCAACTCAAGGTGTGAATTTTTTTCTTCAGTTTTTCAGCTTCAGAAATGCCAAGTGTGTTCTTCCCTTTTGGTTTTCTAACTGCAGGTCTTTGCACATTTCGTTATACTTTGCCTTCTCAAGCTGCCCTTTAAAATCTTCTGTTTAGCTCTTTTACTTCATCATTTCTTTCTTTCACTTTTTTATTTTTATTTACCTAGATGTGCCCCGAAACTGTGGTCCCCAGGCCCCAGTCCCAGCTCCTCTGTCCCTCAGAGTGTTTGGATGTGTCTAGGGAACTTCTTTGCTTTTGTTCAGTTGTGTTACTTTCGCTTTAGCTGCCCTCTGTTCAAGGTCAAGTTTCAGAGTCTCTTTTGACATCTATTTTTGTCTGTATTTATTTATTTATTTTTGCTTGTAGTAATGTATAATGTAATTATATAATAATATTACATAAATATATAAAATAATGTAATTTTTATAGTTACTCAAATAACCAGCTCCTTGTGGCAAGAACATACTATTTTAAACCTTGAGTTTTTTGGATATGCCTAGTAAATACTTGTTAATCAACAATCTCCAGCTCTTCTAATTGTTCTTTTTGCATAATCCTTTGCCTTCTCAACTGAAATTTAGTGGGCAAAGATTAGGCGGCTGTTTGAGAATTTTTCAGTATTTTAAAACTTTTACCATTATTTCTGTTTCTGGTTTTTAGGTCTAAATAAACAAGATGAAAAGCAGTTACAAGAACTTGCATTAGAAGAAAGGCAAACTATTGATCAAAAAATCAGCACGTTATACCATGAGGTATGTTTTAGCAGGCAGCCTAATCTCAACAGTGTTAATATAAAGGGATACTGTTCTTGTTAGACTGTGCCTTGGTGCTCAGAGTACTTTCCAAACACCAGCTTAATAAACCTTTTCTTGTAATAAGTGAATATTGTCCGTGCTAAACAGTGCTTTGGTGCTCAGAATACTTTCCGGACACCAGCTTATTAAGTCTTTGCAGCTGTTAACTGAAAGGTTGGTGGCTTGAGCCCACCCAGGGGCACCTTGAAAGAAAGTCTTGATGATCTGCTTCCAAAAGGTCACAGCCATGAGAATCCTCTGGAGCATAGTCCTACATGGTGTCACCGTAAGTTGGAATCTACTCAATGAGAACTGATTTGTTTTTTTGTAATAAGTGATTAAGCCAAACTCAGTATTATAATTTGCTGCAGAATGAGATGGAAGAGATGGTGATGTCAAAGAATAAAATAAAGACCGCTAGAGCTAAAAAAAATTTCAAAACTGAGTCTATTACCTTGCCAGGGAAAGAAACACATACCATTGAAGAAATTTAGTTCATCATGGGGGAAGAATCAGGGGTTTTTGAGTTCTAAAAGGGGGAGTTCATGATGAATGTGTTAAAACTGAAAATTTGCACTGTAGATAGGATGAAATGAATTCATAGGTGTAGGTATAGTTGGTTAACACAAGTTTTTAACTAGGTCTAGTAAGGGTCTGAACCGACCCAGTGGCTCAGTGGGAGAAAGACCTGGCTTCCATAAGATTACAGCCCAGAAAACCATTTGAGAAAGTTGTACTCTGTCACATGGGGCCACTATGGGTTGGAATCGATTCCACAACACCTAACAACAAGTAAGTGTCTGGCATACTAATGTCTCTCAAGGCTCATGATACTTTAAATAGTGTCAGTTAGTATGACCAGCAGAGCCCTGGTGGGACGGTGGTTCGAATCAACCACCTGCTCCTTGGAAACCCTATAAGGCAGTTCTGCTCTGTCCTGTAGGATTGTTAGGAGTCAGAATCAACTCCATGGCATCAGGTTTGGTTTTCGGTTTTTTTAGTGTGACCAGCTATGCTGAAACAGAAAATTCAGTTTTGATATCTCCTAGATAAGTAAATGGAAAATTTTTCTTCCGATGGTGATTTCTTTTCCTTCTAATTAAAAGTGTGGCTTGTTTACAAAAACAGTGAAGAACATGGTACTATATACCAGTTTGTTATCCTCCTGTCTTCAGTCATTCCTACTCAGGAAATCCCAAACCTACAAAACCCACTGCCGTCGAGTTCATACCAACTCATAGCGACCCTATAGGACTGAGTAGAACTGCCCCATAGAGTTTCCAAGGAGTGCCTGGTGGATTTGAACTGCTGACCTCTTGGTTAGCAGCCGTAGCACTTATCCACTATGCCACCAGTGTTTCTTCAGGAAATCCAGGAAGGGGTTTTTGAGTGCCTAGTAGTGGTGAGATGGAGGTGTCAGTTATTTTTATCACTGATTTAACCAGCTAATCAAAGGCAGAAGGAGGATGTCTGACTCTTAGTCTAGTGTTCTCTCCCACAGGCTGTATAATTTCCAGCAGAGAGAAAGTATTTAAAAAAAAAAAAAAAGGCAGTACGGAAAGGCAGGGAGCCCCTCGGTGACACAACGGTTAAGTGCCTGGCTGCTAACTGAAAGGTTGGGGGGTTGAGTCCACCTTGAGGCAACTCAGAAGAAAGGCCTGGCAATCTGCTTCTGAAAAATCAGCCATTGAGAACGCTATTGAGCAAGTTCTACTCTGGCACACATGGTGTCGCCATGAGTTGGAATCAACTTGACAGCAGCCGGTTTGGTTTTTTTTTTTTTTTGGTTTTAGGAAGAGTTAGGGGATTTAGGTGCTTTTAGTTTGATTCGAGAGACCTTTTGGTAATAATAAAATTCTTTTTTCTTCTTAAGAGAAAAGTTAGTTACTTTATTAGGAAATTCATTTTTTTTTTTTCCTCAGAAACTCCATTTGAGCCAACATACTCTTAAAAAAGTGACTCTGTGGAAAAGGCAAGGCGTGGCATCTGCTGAAATTTATGGCAGCAGAGAATGAACAGTCTTATTATTAAAAGTCTGTTTTTCCCAGACGAAGATGTTCAAAGCTGTACTTTATTTAGATGAAAGAAGCTAGTGTTCAGAAGTAATTATCAGCAGGAAAGTCTGAAGAAAATCGAATGGAACACTTTGTACTTTGATCTAAACTTCTGCATTTAAGAAAATTAAGATAATGTGAAAGCACTGAAGAGAATATCCTGACAGTAACTTCATTGTTAACATGAATTGAGCATTTATTTCAGGTCTAATATTGTATTTATTATAGCATTTTAGGACTGGACTTCATTGAGATGCTATATTATTTTGTTAATTACTGATTTCTTAACGTTTTGGGATCTTTTATGTAACTTCAAGTAATATATAGTATCACCAAAAAATCTAACTTATTGCCATCGAATTAATTCCAACTCCTAGCGACCCTGTAGACAGGGTAGAACTGCCGCATAGGATTTCCGAGGCTGTAAATCTTTATGGAAATAGACAGCCACATCTTTCCGCCGTGGAACACCTGGCAGGTTCAAACTGCTCACCTTTTGATTAGCAGCAAGTGCTTTAACCACCGTGCCATCAGGGCTCCTAAAAAATAGTGTACCGAGGAAGATATACACACCACTGCTGATTTTCTTTTTTTTCTTTTCAGCTTTTCCAGAGCCTAGTGCCAAAGGATAAATGTGATAAAAATGATGTGATTTTAGAGGTAACATCTGGAAGAACTACTGGAGGTCAGTAAATATATATACATATGTATATATGTATATATATATATTTTTTTTTAATTCAATTAACTTTTATTTTTAATGGTTCCTGTCTATTTTTTTTTTTAATTTTGTTGTTGTTGAGAATATGCACAGCAAAACATATACCAATTCAACAGTTTCTACGTGTACCATTCAGTGACACTGATTACATTCTTCGAGTTGTACAACCGTTCTCACCCTCCTTTTCTGAGTTGTTTCTCCCCCTTTAACATAAACTCACTGCCCCCAAAGTTTCCTATCTAATCTTTCAAGTTGCTGTTGTCACTTTGATACCATATAGATAGTTATTAAAAGATCATAATGCTCAAGGCACGCATTTTTTACTAGTTAAGCTAAACTATTGTTTGGTTTTAAGAAAACTTCAGGGGATATTTTTGGTTTAAGGTTTAAAGATTATCTCAGAGTAAAATAATTTTCCTAAAGACTAAAAGTACTTAAATTTTACCATGATCTGACATCACTATAGCTTTAAACATCCTTTCAATGTGTTTAACTTTGAAAATAGTCACTCTACACTCAGAGGGCCTTTACCTGCGGATGGCTCTCTTAAAAACTTGTGTTGACTGAATATTCTCTGCATTTCCTTTTAGGTGATATTTGCCAGCAGTTTACCCGGGAAATATTTGACATGTACCAGAGTTACTCATGCTATAAAGACTGGAACTTTGAACTTGTGAATTATACACCAGCTGATTATGGTAGGTGTATTGAGTATCTTTATCAGTAGAAGATGCTCAAAATTATTTTACTTCTGATCTCGACTAAAACCATGTTGTCCCATTTTTAAAACATTTCTTCTGTGTCTACTAAATACTCATACAGGCTCATCAGTCACAGAGGCTTGGTAAAGCGGGGCCCCTAATTGGGAAAAGAGAGTGGGAAGGAGGGAAACATCCCCACTAGGAAGGAGTATCAGAACCAGAGAAAAATCCTCCTGTGGAGAATAGCTGTATACCTTGCCTTGAAAACCATTGCTCTCTATTATTCAAAGTGAAGAAATTCTAAGGCTTTTGCTTTAAAGAAGTTCATCAGTTATGTGATACAATTACTGATGTTAAGATGTACCAAAAAAAAAAAAAACCCCAACGGACAGTCATAAGTGGGGTTCGTTGTAACTTGAATACATTGTAAGTCAGGGAGTACCTGTACTCAGGTATGTTAAATCAGAGTATCTGTCTGTAATTCTCCTTTTTTCCCATTCTTTTAATCCATTTGTAAGTCTTATGTCCTTGGTTGCATCATGTGATAACACTGTAGTAGACAGAAGGGTCATCAATAATAAATTACCCACTGCCGTTGAGTCGACTGCAATTCATTGCCACCCTATAGGACAGAGTAGACCTGTCCTGTAGGGTTTCCAAGGAATGGCTGGTAGATTTGAACAGCCTACCTTTTGGTTAGCAGCTGAGCTCTTAACCACTGTGCCACCAGGGCCCCAATAATAAATTACAAAATATCAAAGTAGGGAAAGATGATTCATATAAATTAAACAAAAGAAGGGAATAAAAACCAGTATAGGGCATAAGTAAGTTGTATTTGGTACAGATTCTAAATATAACCAGTGGCCAGGAAGGAGGACTGTCAGTGAGAGCAGAGGGAAGGAACAAGCTGAGCTGCTGTGTGTGTGTGTGTAGGACAATGAGGAGGCTCATTTACCCAGAGTATATCTGTGATTCCCAATCAAGGGATAAGGAGCCCTGGTGGCACAGTGGTTAAAGCACTCGGCTGCTGACTGAAAGGTTAGCAGTTTGAACTCACCAGCTGCTCCAGAGGAGAAAGATCTGGCAGTCTGCTTCTGTAAGGATTTACAGCCTAGGAAACCCTATGGGACAGTTCTACTGTGTCATATAGAGTTGCTGTAAGGTTGCTAAGTCGGAATCAAATGATGGCAATAGGTTTGGTTTTTGTTGTGTTTTGTTTTTTTGATACTTGTGATGGGAAGTAATGGGAAGTAGATTTGAGTGGATAGATTTTGAATAGCCCTGAAAGCTGAATAAGCCTCAATTTATAGGAAATAAGAAGCTGCTAAAGGATTCCCAGTTGCACAGTGGCTAAGTACTTGACTGCTAACTGAAGGGTGGGCAGTTTGAATCCACCAGCCATTCCGTGACCAAGAAGACCTGGCAGTCTGCTCCTGTAAGGATTTACAGCCTAGGAAGCCCAATGGGGTAATTGTACTCTGTCATATAGGGTTGCCATGAGTCAGAATCTACTCAATGGCACCCAAAGATGAAGAGCTGTTGATTTTATTAATAGGAATACAATATGATTAAAAATATTTTTAAGAAAATTATTTTGACAACAGTATGAAGGGTGGATTGCAGAGGCTAGATTAAAGGCAGATGCAAAAAGGTTATTAGAGTAATCCAGGAGTAGGGATACATGTGACAGGCCTTCAGAGGAACAGTGGGCAAAATTTAAGAACCAGGTAGATACGACAGGGACTGTTGCTTGCCCACTGTGTCCCATGTGCATTGTGGGTTATTTGACCCTCACAAACCTATGAGGTAGATGTTACCAATCCTGTTTTATAGATGCAGATCTAGACTCAGAGAGTAAGTAACTAATCCAAGGTCACACAATAAGCAATGGAAGCCCTGGGATTAACTTTAAGTCTGTCTGATGCAAAGCCACACTACATCCCATTGGTCTGTCCTGATACAGAGGAGATGAGCCATTAGGGATTCTAATCTTTCTAGCCAGGAAGTTTGGGACCTTCGTTCATGCCACTGAGTGAAATAGAAGTTGGGAGATAAAGCCCATTCAGGAAAAATAATGACAAGTAGTAGTTTTCGAATGGTTAAATTTGGGCTTGTAGTGGGCATCCATTTAGAAAGAACCCAGGAAATGCTGAAGTTGTGTGACCAGAGCTTTGGTGAGAGAATAGAATTGGTGATTGCCATTTGATACTTGATAGCTCTCAACACAGAGGTAATATCTGATACTTAGAGAATAAATGAGGGAGAGGTTGGAGAGTGAACATTTAGGTGACCAAGCCTTGGAGGATGGCCCCATTTAGAAAGATAGACCAGTCGGTAAAAGAAAAAGAAGAGTAGCAGCCAGATGAGCAGAAAAAGAGTGAGGGTGATAAAGTATTATGGAAGCAAGAGAGGACAGAGGTTCAAGGGGAATATGGTCAGAAAGCCACGGCCATTGAGTCGATTGTGACTCATAGCGACCCTATAGGACAGAGTGGAATTGCGCCATAAGATTTCCAAGGAGCGGCTTCTTGATGTGAACTGCCCACCTTCTGGTTAGCAGCCGAATTCTTAACTACTGCACTACCAGGGCTCCTAATCAGAAGCAGCAGTACATAAAAGAGCATAGTGGGAAATGTCATCGGTGACCTCTGGAATGTATATTTTGAATAGGACTTTCAAGAATGAAAGAGATGAGCTTGATAACAAGAACAGAGATTCTGTTCCAGGAAAGGAGACCAACCTGAACAGTGGTTGGGGAACCTTTCTTTTAGATGTACTTACTCACTGGCAAAATAAAAGATAGATTTTTTAGAAGTAAAAGGCCCTTTTTTAAAAAAAAAGAGAAATTTAATATATTTCACTTACGTACCTGTGATGATTAAGGCTAGGCCATGGTTCTCAGTGGTTTGGCAGGTATTATGTAATCATCCTCCGTTGCGTGATCTGATGTGAGCAGACAATCAGTTGAAAGGGGAGTTTCCTTGGGGTGTGGCCTGCATCTAGTATACACGGATATTCTGGCAAAGTGTGCCCTCTTTTGATCCTGCATCTGACTCGTCATCCTCAGACCTCTGATTCTTGGGATGTGAGCCAGCAGCCTGCTGCCTGATGTGTAGATTTTGGGATTTGCTAACTGCTGCACCCCTGAGCCAGCAGCCTACTGCCTGACTTGCTGATTTTGGGTTCATTAGCCCCTACAACCACGTGAGTCAGGAGAAGTCTCCAGCCTGACCTACGGATTTGGGATTTGCCAGCCTCCACAACTGTATGAGCCATTTCCTTGAAATAAATCTCTTTCTGTATATTTACATATACACTTCACTGGTTTTGCTACTCTAGAGAACCCAGCCGAAGATACCAAAAAAAAAAACACCAAACCTGCTGCTGTCGAGTTGATTCCGACTCATAGCAACCCTACAGGACAGGGTAAAACTGCCCTACAGGGTTTCCAAGGAGCGCCTGGTGGATTTGAACTGCCGACCTTTTGTAGAGCAGCCAAACTCTTAACCACTGTGCCACCAGGGTTTCCAGCCTTTAAAATTAAAAACTAAGAACAGGCCTCCATTCATTGAAATTATAAAGTACTTTTTTTTTTTTTAATTAACTTTTATTAAGCTTCAAGTGAACATTTACAAATCCAATCAGTCTGTCACATGTAAGTTTATATACATCTTGCTACCTTCTCCCACTTGCTCTCCCCCTATTGAGTCAGCCCTTTCAGTCTCTCCTTTCGTGCCAATTTTGCCATCTTCCCTCTCTCTCTATCTTCCCATCCCCCCTCCAGTCAAGAGTTGCCAACACACTCTCCAGTGTCCACCTGATTTAATTAGCTCACTCTTCTTCAGCATCTCTCTCCCCCCCGCTGACCAGTCCCTTTCATGTCTGATGAGTTGTCTTTGGGGATGGTTCCTGTCCTGTGCCAACAGAAGGTCTGGGGAGCATTGCCGCCGGGATTCTCTAGTCGCAGTCAGACCATTAAGTATGGTCTTTTTATGAGAATTTGGGGTCTGCATCCCGCTGATCTCCTGCTCCCTCAGGAGTTCTCTGTTGTGCTCCCTTTCAGGGCAGTCATCGATTGTGGCCAGGCACCAACTAGTTCTTCTGGTCTCAGGATGATGTAGGTCTCTGGTTCATGTGGCCCTTTCTGTCTCTTGGGTTCTTAGTTGTCGTGTGACCTTGGTGTTCTTCATTTTCCTTTGCTCCAGGTGGGTTGAGACCAATTGATGCATCTTAGATGGCCGCTTGTTAGCATTTAGGACCCCAGACGCCACATTTCAAAGTGGGATGCAGAATGTTTTCATAATAGAATTATTTTGCCCATTGACTTAGAAGTCCCCTCAAACCATGTGCCCCAGACCCCCGCCCCTGCTCCGCTGACCTTTGAAGCATTCATTTTATACCGGAAACCTCTTTGTTTTTAGTCCAGTCCAATTGGGCTGACCTTCCTTGTATTGAGTGTTGTCTTTCCCTTCACCCAAAGCAGTTCTTATCTACTGATTGATCAATAAAAAACCCTCTCCCTCCCTCCCTCCCTCCCCCCTTCGTAACCACAAAAGTATATGTTGTTCTCCGTTTTTTCTATTTCTCAAGATCTTATAATAGTGGTCTTATACAATATTTGTCCTTTTGCCTCTGACTCATTTCGCTCAGCATAATGCCTTCCAGATTCCTCCATGTTATGAAATGTTTCAGTGATTCGTCACTGTTCTTTATCGATGCGTAGTATTCCATTGTGTGAATATACCACAATTTATTTACCCATTCATCCGTTGATGGACACCTTGGTTGCTTCCAGCTTTTTGCTATTGTAAACAGAGCTGCAATAAACATGGGTGTGCATATATCTGTTTGTGTGAAGGCTCTTGTATCTCTAGGGTATATTCCGAGGAGTGGGATTTCTGGGTTGAATGATAGTTCTATTTCTAACTGTTTAAGATAACGCCAGATGGATTTCCAAAGTGGTTGTACCATTTTACATTCCCACCAGCAGTGTATGAGAGTTCCAATCTCTCTGCAGCCTCTCCAACATTTATTATTTTGTGTTTTTTGGATTAATGCCAGTCTAGTTGGTGTGAGATGGAATCTCATCGTAGTTTTAATTTGCATTTCTCTAATGGCTAATGATCGGGAGCATTTTCTCATGTATCTGTTGGCTGCCTGAATATCTTCTTTAGTGAAATATGTGTTCATATCCTTTGCCCACTTTTTGATTGGGTTGTTTGTCTTTTTGTGGTTGAGTTTTGACAGAATCATGTAGATTTTAGAGATCAGGCGCTGGTCTGAGATGTCATGGCTGAAAATTCTTTCCCAATCTGTAGGTGGTCTTTTTACTCTTTTGGTGAAGTCTTTAGATGAGCATAGGTGTTTGATTTTTAGGAGCTCCCAGTTATCTGGTTTCTCTTCATCATTTTTGGTAATGTTTTGTATTCTGTTTATGCCTTGTATTAGGGCTCCTAGGGTTGTCCCTATTTTTTCTTCCATGATCTTTATCATTTTAGTCTTTATGTTTAGGTCTTTGATCCACTTGGAGTTAGTTTTTGTGCATGGTGTGAGGTATGGGTCCTGTTTCATTTTTTTGCAAATGGATATCCAGTTATGCCAGCACCATTTGTTAAAAAGACTATCTTTTCCCCAATTAACTGACACTGGTCCTTTGTTAAATATCAGCTGCTCATACATGGATGGATTTATATCTGGATTCTCAATTCTGTTCCGTTGGTCTACGTGCCTGTTGTACCAGTACCAGGCTGTTTTGACTACTGTAGCTGTATAATAGGATCTGAAATCAGGTAGAGTGAGGTCTCCCACTTTCTTCTTCTTTTTCAGTAATGCTTTGCTTATCCGGGGGTTCTTTCCCTTCCATATGAATTTGGTGATTTGTTTCTCTGTCCCCTTAAAATATGACATTGGAATTTGGATCGGAAGTGCATTATATGTATAGATGGCTTTTGGTAGAATAGACATTTTTACTATGTTAAGTCTTCCTATCCATGAGCAGGGTATGTTTTTCCACTTATGTATGTCCTTTTGAATTTCTTGTAGTAGAGCTTTGTAGTTTTCTTTGTATAGGTCTTTTACATCCTTGGTAAGATTTATTCCTAAGTATTTTATCTTCTTGGGGGCTACTGTGAATGGTATTGATTTGGTTATTTCCTCTTCGGTGTTCTTTTTGTTGATGTAGAGGAATCCAAGTGATTTTTGTATGTTTATTTTATAGCCTGAGACTCTGCCAAACTCTTCTATTAGTTTCAGTAGTTTTCTGGAGGATTCCTTAGGGTTTTCCGTGTATACAATCATGTCATCTGCAAATAGTGATAGCTTTACTTCCTCCTTGCCAATCCGGATACCCTTTATTTCTTTGTCTAGCCTAATTGCCCTGGCTAGAACTTCAAGTACGATGTTGAATAAGAGCGGTGATAAAGGGCATCCTTGTCTGGTTCCCGTTCTCAAGGGAAATGCTTTCAGGTTCTCTCCATTTAGAGTGATATTGGCCGTTGGCTTTGCATACATGCCCTTTATTATGTTGAGGAATTTTCCTTCAATTCCTATTATGGTAGAGTTTTTATCATAAATGGGTGTTGAACTTTGTCAAATGCCTTTTCTGCATCAATTGATAAGATCATGTGGTTTTTATCTTTTATTTATGTGATGGATTACATTAATGGTTTTTCTGATATTAAACCAGCCTTGCATACCTGGTATAAATCCCACTTGATCAGGGTGAATTATTTTTTTGATGTGTTGTTGGATTCTATTGGCTAGAATTTTGTTGAGGATTTTTGCATCTATGTTCATGAGGGATATAGGTCTATAATTTTCTTTTTTTGTAATGTCTTTACCTGGTTTTGGTATCAGGAAGATGGTAGCTTCATAGAATGAGTTGGGTAGTATTCCATCTTTTTCTATGCTTTGAAATACCTTCAGTAGTAGTGGTGTTAAGTCTTCTCTGAAGGTTTGGTAGAACTCTGCAGTGAAGCCGTCTGGGCCAGGATTTTTTTTGTTAGAAGTTTTTTGATTACCGTTTCAATCTCTTTTTTTGTTATGGGTCTGTTTAGTTGTTCTACTTCTGAATGTGTTAGTTTAGGTAGGTAGTGTTTTTCCAAGAATTTATCCATTTCTTCTAGGTTTTCAAATTTGTTAAAGTACAATTTTTCGTAGTAATCTGAAATGATTCTTTTAATTTCATTTGGTTCTGTTGTGATGTGGTCCTTCTCGTTTCTTATTCGGGTTATTTGTTTCCTTTCCTGCATCTCTTTAGTCAGTCTAGCCAATGGTTTATCAATTTTGTTAATTTTTTCAAAGAACCAGCTTTTGGCTTTGTTAATTCTTTCAATTGTTTTTCTGTTCTCTAATTCATTTAGTTCAGCTCTGATTTTTATTATTTGTTTTCTTCTGGTGCCTGATAGGTTCTTTTGTTGCTCACTTTCTATTTGTTCAAGTTGTCGGGACAGTTCTCTGCTTTTGGCTCTTTCTTCTTTTTGTATGTGTGCATTTATCGATATAAATTGGCCTCTGAGCACTGCTTTTGCTGTGTCCCAGAGGTTTTGATAGGAAGTATTTTCATTCTCGTTGCATTCTATAAATTTCCTTATTCCCTCCTTGATGTCTTCTATAACCCAGTCTTTTTTCAGGAGGGTATTGTTCATTTTCCAAGTATTTGATTTCTTTTCCCTAGTTTTTCTGTTATTGATTTCTAGTTTCATTGCCTTGTGGTCTGAGAAGATGCTTTGTAATATTTTGATGTTTTGGACTCTGCAAAGATTTGCTTTATGACCTAATATGTGGTCTATACTAGAGAATGTTCCATGTGCACTAGAAAAAAAAGTATATTTTGCAGCAGTTGGGTGGAGAGTTCTGTATAAGTCAATGAGGTCAAGTTGGTTGATTGTTGTAAGTAGGTCTTCCGTGTCTCTATTGAGCTTCTTACTGGATGTCCTGTCCTTCTCCGAAAGTGGTGTGTTGAAGTCTCCTACTATAAATGTGGAGGTGTCTATCTCACTTTTCAGTTCTGTTAAAATTTGATTTATGTATCTTGCAGCCCTGTCATTGGGTGCATAAATATTTAATGTGGTTATGTCTTCCTGATCAATTGTCCCTTTTATCATTATATAGTGTCCTTCTTTATCCTTTGTGGTGGATTTAAGTCTAAAGTCTATTTTGTCAGAAATTAATATTGCTACTCCTCTTCTTATTTGCTTATTGTTTGCTTGATATATTTTTTTCCATCCTTTGAGTTTTTGTTTGTGTCTCTAAGTCTAAGGTGTGTCTCTTGTAGGCAGCATATAGATGGATCGTGTTTCTTTATCCAGTCCGTGACTCTCTGTCTCTTTATTGGTGCATTTAGTCCATTTACATTCAGCGTAATTATAGATAAATACGTTTTTAGTGCTGTCATTTTGATGCCTTTTCATGTGTGTTGTTGGCCATTTCATTTTTCCACATACTTTTTTGTGCTGAGACGTTTTTCTTAGTAGATTGTGAGATCCTCATTTTCATAATGTTTAACTTTATGTTAGTTGAGCCGTTAACGTTTTTCTTGACTTTTTTCTTGAGTTATGGAGTTGATATTCCTTTTTGTGGTTACCTTATTATTTACCCCTATTTTTCTAAGTAAAAACCTAACTTGTATCGTTTTATATCGCCTTGTATCACTCTCCATCTGGCAGTTAAATGCCTCCTATATTTAGTCCCTCTTTTTGATTATTGTGATCTTTTACCTATTGATTTCCATGATTCCCTGTTATGTGTATTATTTTATTTATTTATTTATTTTTAAGAATTAATCTTAATTTGTTTGTTTTTGTGCTTTCCCTATTTGAGTTGATATCAGGACGTTCTGTTTTGTGACCTTGTATTGTGCTGGTACCTGATATTATTGGTCATCTGACCAAACAATCTCCTTTAGCATTTCTTGTAGCTTTGGTTTGGTTTTTGCAAATTCTCTAAACTTGTGTTTATCTGTAAATATCTTAATTTCTCCTTCATATTTCAGAGAGAGTTTTGCTGGATATATGGTCCTTGGTTGGCAGTTTTTCTCCTTCAGT
The DNA here is from genome assembly GCF_024166365.1 of Elephas maximus indicus. Lineage (NCBI taxonomy): Eukaryota > Metazoa > Chordata > Mammalia > Proboscidea > Elephantidae > Elephas > Elephas maximus. The sequence continues at coordinate 40,131,857 of NC_064832.1, forward strand.
GCTCTGTATATGTCGTCCCATTCCCTTCTTGCCTGCATGGTTTCTGCTGAGTAGTCTGAACTTATTGATTCTCCCTTGAAGGAAACCTTTCTTTTCTCCCTGGCTGCTTTTAAAATTTTCTGTTTATCTTTGGTCTTGGCAAATTTGATGATAATATGTCTTGGTGTTTTTCTTTTTGAATCAGTCTTAAATGGGGTTCGATGAGCATCTTGGATAGATATCCTTTCGTCTTTCATGATGTCAGGGAAGTTTTGTGTCAGGAGTTCTTCAACTATTTTCTCTGTGTTTTCTGTCCCCCCTCCCTGTTCTGGGACTCCAATCACTCGCAGGTTATCCTTCTTGATAGAGTCCCACATGATTCTTAGGGTTTCTTCATTTTTTTTAATTCTTTTATCTGACTTTTTTTCAGCTATGTTGGTGTTGATTCCCTGGTCCTCCAGATGTCCCAGTCTACATTCTGATTGCTCGAGTCTGCTCCTCTGACTTCCTATTGCGTTGTCTAATTCTGTAATTTTATTGTTAATCTTTTGGATTTCTACATGCTGTCTCTCTATGGATTCTTGCAACTTATTAATTTTTCCAGTATGTTCTTGAATAATCTTTTTGAGTTCTTCAACACTTTTATCAGTGTGTTCCTTGGCTTTTTCTGCAGTTAGCCTAATTTCATTTGTGATGTCTTGAAGCATTCTGTAAATTAGTTTTTTATATTCTGTATCTGATAATTCCAGGATTGTATCTTCATTTGGGAAAGATTTTGATTCTTTTGTTTGGGGCGTTGGAGAAGCTGTCATGGTCTGCTTCTTTATGTGGTTTGATATGGACTGCTGTCTCCGAGCCATCACTGGGAAACTAGTTTATCCAGAAAATCCGCTGAAAAAAAATGCAGTCAGATCCCTATCAGAGTTCTCCCTCTGGCTCAGGCTATTCGGATGTTAATGGAGCCGCCTGGGGAGGGTGGGGGAGGGATCAGGGAGCTAGGAGTGTAGCACCTCAGAATACAGCCAGAGTTGTTTGTCTTACTTGGAATGTCTCTTATATCTGAGATTTCCGCGGGGCGCGTCGCCTATATGTAGTGGCTGTGTGGAGATTGCCCCCTGGGGGGTCTGGCCTGCTGGCGTCACGGTCAGATCCTCCGCTGTCAGCCCCACCCCCAAGGTTATGGCTCCCCTACTGGGACGGTGCACTCCCGACTCCAAAATCAGTTGCTGCCTCCCGGGGACTCCCTGTCCCGCCAGCTGCGTCGCGCGCTGCTCCCGCGAACCAGGTGGGCTCCCCCCGACCCCGGGGTCAGCTCAGGAGAGCGGAGCAGCTCCCCGCGCCTGAGTCGCGACTGCGCATCCTGGCTGGGATGCCGCTCTCCCCGCTCCAAGACCAGCCACTGCCTCCCGGGGACTTCTTCCACTGGCTGCGCCGCCACGCCACCCGTGCGAACCGGCTGGGCCCGCGCGAACCGGTTAGGACCGCCCCAGGGTCAATTCAGGGGAATGTAGCTGATCCCTGAGCTCACGCCCCGCCCGCGCCTGCCAAAATCCCGGCGGGACGGCTCCCCGGCTGGGACGCTGCTCTCCCTGCTCCAAGACCAGTCACTGCCTCCCGGGGACTTTTCCCTCTGGCACGCCGCGCCGCTCGCGCGAACTGAGTGGGCGCCGCCTGCGCGAATGGCTGGGCCCCCCCCCGGGGTCAATTCAGGGGAATGTAGCTGGTCCCCGCGCTTGCGCCACACCTGCTGCCCCCCAAAATCCCGGCGGGACAGCTCCTCGGCTGGGATGCTGCTCTCCCCGCTCCAAGACCAGTCACTGCCTCCCGGGGACTTCTCCCACCAGTTGTGCCGCCGCGCTGCCCGCGCCAACTGGCTGGGCTCCCCCCAGGATGAGTTCGGGGGCTAGGGCTTCGCCCCTTGTCTGTGCCGTCTGCCCCCCTGGGCTCTGCCCCCAATCGGGCTCCGAAGGTCACCTGCCTGGTACGCTGGCTCCTGGCTCTGAAAACAATCGCTGTCTCCCCGTTTTTGTTCGTTCTCCGTCTCTAAATCTGTGTTTGTTGTTCAGATTTCGTAGATTGTTATGTATGTGATCGATTCACTTGTTTTTCCGAGTCTTTGTTGCAAGAGGGATCCGCGGTAGCCTCCACCTAGTCCGCTGTCTTGGCCCCCCGTCTTCACATCTAAAGTACTTTTTAAAAATTGATTTCTTTATTGTAACTACTTAGCACAAGAAAAAGATGTGGCTGGGGAAAGACTAAAGTAGAGAAAGGGGAAAAAAGCACCTACCTTATTTTATATACAGTCATGCATCCCTTAACGTCCATGATACATTCTGTGCACTAGGACGTTATGTGATTCAGACATTGTGTGAACATCACACTACTCAGCAAAGTATATTTACTTCCTCAGCCTCTGTCCCCCTCTCCGGTCCTCCCAATTCAGTGGCATTTCCAGGGCATCTCTCTGATCCTTCTTCTCTGACCCTGGAACCCCCACTCCGCGCCCTTTCCTAAGCCCACCCCTGCCTCGTGGCCCCTTCCCCAGTGCGCCCACCTTCCCGAGCCCCCACATCCCAGCTACGCTAACCTGATTTGGAAGAGCAGCTGCTCACTGCTGTCCATGAGCAGGTTGTGGAGGTTATTCCAAGTGTGGCAGCTGCTCAACCACTCAGCCGAACCTCTCAGCTTGACTTGTTGAGGTTCACTGACCGCCAGTGACTTCCTTGCATCTGCACAGGGCTCCCTGTCCCCCTCTCCCACTTTCTTTCTTCCTCCCTCTGCTCTTTTCTTCCTGGGTCCACACAAGCATATATACTTGGCTGTATACAGAATTTTCACACAGATAACGTGAGTCTTCTACATTTGTTTGCCAACCTCGCCCTCTCCCTGTGAGGTATTTTCATAAGTGCACTATGCTAGTATTTTTTTTTTTACAGGAACATGTAAAACAAAATTGGCATAGTGGCACTTAGGAAAATACCTTGTGGAGGGAGGGCATAGGTGCAAAGAAACATAAAAGGCACATGTTATTTGCATAAAAATACAGTGCACTTAGCCATATACACTGTATATACTTAGCAAAGCTATACATTTGGCCCTCCATATCATGGATTCTGCATCCACGAATTAACCAACCGCAGATCAAAAATAATTGGAAAAAAGTTCCAAAAAGCAGAAGTTGAATTTTTCAAGCACAGAGTGCTATGCTGAACCCACAAGAATGAAATGATGTATAGACATACCCTGTTGTAGCTTCCTGCCATTTCACAGATCCTCAGTCTCTTTCCAGCACTTGTTGTTTGAACTTGCAAAGATGGAGAAAACATTAAGTGTTAAATGTAAGCATCAGCAACTACTCACATAGCATTTTACATCGTATTAGGTATTATAAGTAATCTAGAGATGATTTGAAGTATATGAGAGAACGTGTGTAGGTTATATGCAAATACTACACCATTTTATATAAGGGACTTAAGCATCCTCAGATTTTGGTATCCTTCAGGGATTCTAGAACCAATCCCCCGTGGATATCAGACAGATATGTGGTTGGTGTTGCCCTAAAGGATGTTATGCAGTGCATGACTGTATTTTATGTATTGATTGTATCAACACTAAAAACTGAGGTTAAAAAGAAAGTTTCTAACCAATTTTGTGTAGAAATTGTTGAATGGGAACTTGTTTTGCTGGGTATACGTTCACCAAAAATACAATAAAATATTAGATAGTCTGTGTTTATAAAAAAAAAACTCTGTAAATATCAATCTTATTCATTGTTATTAATGAGTAAAATATCAACCCTTAAATTCCAAAATAAGGAAGAGTTTCATATAAAAATTTATATATCTAATGACTTTGAAAGTCTTTTGGTTTTTTAACTATAGGTACGGATAGGGACAGGAGTCAACTGTTACATAAATAGCCCCAAACTAAATGATCACAAAATAGTCTTTGTGGAAGCAGTGGAGGTTAGTATCTCTTGATATGTACTGTAGGTTTGACACTACATTATTCTATAAGCATGGCATCTAATGAATGGAAAGTCTTGCCATCCTTGCTTCTAAGAAACATTCTGTCTGTACTTCTTCCAAGACAGATTTGTTCATTCTTCTGCCAGTCCATGGTAGAGTCAATATTCTTTGCCAGCACCATGATTCAAAGGCATCAATTCGTCTTCTTTGGTCTTCCTTATTCATTATCTAGCTTTTGCATGCATATGAGGTGATTGAAAATACCATGGCTTGGATCAGGTGCACCTTAGTCCTCAGAGTGACATCTTTGCTTGCTAAAACTTTAAAGAAGTCTTTTGCAGCAGATTTGCCCAATATAATACATCATTTTATTTCTTGTTTGCTACTTCCAGGGGTGTTGATTGTGGAGCCAAGTAAAATGAAATCCTTGACAACTTCAGTATTTTTTCCATTTATCATTATGTTGCTTATTGATCCAGTTGTGAAGAATTTTGTTTTCTTTATGCTGAGGTGTAATCTATACTTAAGGCTGTGGCCCTTGATCTTTACCAGTGTTTCAAGACCTCTTCACTTTAAGCAACCACAGTTGTGTCATCTGCATATCGCAGGTTGTTAATGAGTCTTCCTCCAATCCTGATGCTGCGTTCTTCATGTAGTCTAGCTTCTTGGATTATTTGCTCAGCATACAGGTTGAATAAGTTTGGTTAAAGGATACAACCCTGACACACACCTTTCCTAACTTTAAACTACGCAGTATCCCTATGTTCTGTTGGAATGACTGCCTCTTGGTCTGTGCACAGATTCCGCATGAGCACAATTAAGTGTTCTGAAATTCCCATTCTTCAAAGTGTTGTTCATAGTTGTTATGATCCGCACAGTCAAATGCCTTTGCATAGTCAGTAAAACACAGGTAAACATCTTTCTGGTATTCTCTTCTTTCAGCCAAGATCCACCTGATATCACCAGTGATATCCCTCATTCCATGTCTTTTCTGAATCCCACTTCAATTTCTGACAGTTCCCTGTTGATATACTGCTAAAACCGTTTTTCAGTTATCTTCAGTAAAATACTTGCATGTGATATTAATGATATCGTTTGGTAATTCTTGCATTCTGTTGAGTGAGTCCTTCTAACATTGCATCCATTTGTTGAAACATCTCTATTGGTATTCCAGCAATTCCTGGAGCCTTTTTTTTCACCTGTGTCTTCAGCGCAGACTAGACTTCTTCCAGTACCATTGGTTCTTGATCGTATTGAGCATTGACCAATTCTTTTTGGTACAGTGACTAGGTATTCCCCGTCTTCCTTTGATGCTTCCTGCATCGTTCAATATTTTGCTTATACAATACTTCAGTATTGGAACTCGAGGCTTGAATTTTTTCTTCAGTTCTATCAGCTTTGGAAGTGCCCAGTGTGTTCCTCCCTTTTGGTTTTCTAACTCTGGGTCTTTGCACATTTCATTTTAATACTTTGTTTTCTTGAGCCACCCCTTGAAATCTTCTGTTCAGCTTCTGTACTTCATCATTTCTTCCTTCGCTTTAGCTACTCTGCATTCAAGAGAAAGTTTCAGAGTCTTTCCTTGACATCCATTTTGGTCTTTTTTTTCTTATCATGTCTTTTTAATGACTTTTTGCTTTCTTCAAGTATGATATCCCTGATGTCATCCCACAACTCATCTGGTCTTTGGTCATTAGGGTTCAATGCATCAAATCCAGTCTTGAGATTGTCTCTAAATTCAGGTGGAATATACCCAAGGTCATACTTTGGCTCTCATGGACTTGTTTTAATTTTCTTCAGCTCCAATGTGAACTTGGATATGAGCAATTAATGGTCTGTTAGTCGGGCGGTGGCCTTGTTTTAACTGACGATATCGAGCTTCTCCATTGTCTCTTTCCACAGGTGTAGTGGGTTTGATTTCTGTGTATTCCATCCAGTGAGGTTCACGTGTATAGTCACAGTTTATGTTGTTGAAAAAAGGTATTGGAATGACTAAGTTGTTAGTCTTGAAAATTCTATCATGCAATCTCCAGTGTCATTTCTGTCACCAAGACCATATTTTCCAACTACCAATCCTTCTGGTTTTCCAACTTTCTCATTCTCATAACTGGTAACTATCAATGCATCTTGCTTGTATGTTTGATCAATTTCAAACTGAAAGTTGGTAAAAAATCTTTGATTTCCTCATCTTTGGCATTATTGGTTGGTGTGAAGTTTGAATAATAGTTATGTATTAACTGGTATTCCTTGTGGGCATTTGGATGTTACCCTGTCGCTCACAGCATTGTACTTGAGGATAGATCTTGAAATGTTCTACTTGACAATGAATGCTATGCCATACCTCTTCAATTTGTCATTCCTAGCATAGTGGACCATATAATTGTCTGATTCAAAATGGCCAGTGCCAGTCCATTTCAGCTCACTAGTGCCTAGGTATCGATCTTTATGTGTTCCATTTTCTTTTTGATGACTTCCAGTTTTCCTAGATTCATACTTCTTACGTCCCATGTTCCGATTATTAATGGGTGTTTGCAGCTGTTTCTTCTCATTTTGAGTCATGCCACATCAGTAAATGAAGGTCCTGAAAGCTTGACTCCATGCACATCATTAAGGTCGACTCTACTCAGAGGTGGCAGCTCTTCGCCAGTAGTATTTTGAGTGCCTTCCAACCCGAGGGATTCATCTTCCAGCATTATAGCAGGCAATGTTCCGAGGCTGTTCGTAAGTTTTTCACTGGCCAGTCTTTTACAGAAGTAGGCCACCAGGTCTCTCTTCCTAATCTGTCTTAGGATGGAAACTCTGATGAAACCCGTCCACCATGGGTTACCCTGCTGGTGTTTGAAATATGGTGGCATAGCTTCCAGCATCATAGCACCACGCAAGCCACTACAGTACAACAAACAGACAGACAAGTGGTGGATTGGACTTTTTAAGAGACAGTATTATCATCTCCAATAAGATACTTTCCTAAGGCATTTTCAAGGATAATCTAAAACAACATCCAAGTTTTGCCTAACATACTGTTATAGATTGAATTGTGTCCCATCAAAATATGTGTTGTAAAAACCTTGCAGTGATTATAATCCCGTTTGGGAATGGGGTTTCTTTGTTAGTTAATCAGGCAATATTAGTATAGGGTGTGTCTTTAGTCAATCTCTTTTGAGATAGAGAAGAGATTAAATAAGCAAACAAGCAAGCAGAAATGGGGGAAGAGAGATGCCAAGCCACATGAAGATCACGCAGGAGCAAGAAGCTCAAAAGAGACAAGGACTTTCCTCCAGAGCCAAAAGAGAGAGAAGGCCTTCCCCTGGAGCTGACATCCTGAATTCAGACTTCTGGCCTCATAACTGTGAGAAAATAAATTCCTACTTGTTAAAGCCACCCATTTATGGTATTTCTGTTATAGCAGCACTAGATAACTAAGACACATGCTGCTTCAGAACCTAACTGGACCAGATCTGAAGGCATTGTAGTGTGTCTTCATTATAAGCATATTGGGGGCTTTGGGATGATGGCAGCAACAGTGGCAATATAGTTTTCAGTGTCTCTGAATCAGCATGTTAAAACAGGCAGAGCAACTAAATAGCAAAACTGAAAACTCGTGAATAGCACTTTGACTAAAACAACTGCAAGGTATCCCCACAAAACACCAAAATACAAGTGGGCGGGCAAATCAGCAACAGCCACAAGGCCTACATAGATATAAGCATCTGTGCAGGAGGAAGAAGGAAGCAATGAGGTGACATCTGATAGACCTGAAATATGGGGAACCCCTCAAATAACTAACAGTTATTCTTCAGAATTTGCGGGAATCCCAGCCATGAATCCCAGAACACAAGCCACTGTTTATTTGAACATTACACAAAAGCAACAGTAAAGAGAACTCTGTCAAATTAAAAAAGTCTTCCTGAACTCTGCCTCTTTCTAAAACTTCAGGAAAAGTAATTTCACATGAAAACAAGCAACAGAAAACTATCAAGATTTTCTTAGTTACCTGGTGTTGCTGTACTGCAAATACCACAAGTGAGTGGCTTTAAAGAACAGAATTTTATTTTCTCACAGTTCTGGAGGCTAAAAGTCCAAATGAGGGTCTTGGCCATGTGGATTCCTTCTGTGAGCCCTCTGGTTTCTGGTATCTGCCGGTAATCCTTGTGTTCCTTTTCTTTTAGATAGGTCCTTATGTGGTATCTGTCTTTCCGTGGGTGTCTCTTTGTCTGTTTTGGTCATTATAACTTAGAAGTGATTAGGTTTAGGATCTACCCTATACTGTCATGATTAATTGATTATATTACATTTGATTGCATTATTAAAGGTGATTTCGTTACATTCTGTTACTATATGGAAGGTAATTGGGTCTGCCCAAGGCCAACTGATTTAATCATGTATAACTGCTCCATGATAGCAATTAGATAGCAACTAGACTAGTGTTTGACCAAGCAACTAGGAACCTAGACTAGCCAAATTGACACATAATATTAACCAACATAAAGGTCAAATTCCCAACAAAAATATATAAGAAAAATGAGAATTAGAAGAATAACATTCCTACAGACAACAGAAGCACACCGGAAGGATGAATCTGCAAAAAGATAAAAAGTCTAACCTACTGTTTCAAAACAAGTTACGTAACATTAAGAAAATGATATAGGATGTAAAAGAACCTCATCAATCAGGACTCGACAAGATTAGAAATGAAGTAACAGACTCAGGAAAGAATTAGAAATAAAAATATCATTTTTAGAAACAAAGAATAAATTAGAGGGAACATACGAGCAGTAAACAGAAGTCAAAAAGAGGGTTGTTTTTAATCAGAAATGAAGAAAGAGAAAGGAGCCAGGAGAAAATGGCAAATATTGAATATAGGCAAAGAATATTGAATATTGATTTTAAAAGAGTGAGAGTAGATACTGTATTAGTTATCTATCGCTGTGTAACAAATTACCCCCAAACTTCACAACTTTAAAGCACCAAGTACTTTTTAATTTCACAGTTTCCGAGGGTCAGGAATGTGGGGGTGGCTGTAATTGTGGTTCTTGGCACAGGGTTTCTCATGTGGTTGGAGTCAGGCCGTGGGCTGCAGTCATCTCAACACTTGAATAGGGCTGAAGAAACTGCTTCCCAGTCACCCCTGTGGTTGTAGGCAGATCTCAGTTTCTCACCATGTTGGCCTCTCTATAGGGGCTTACTTGCAGCAAGCAGCATGTTTTACCCAGAGGGAGTGATGCCAAGAGAGAAAGGCAACACCAAGACAGACAATATAATTCGTCATAACTGATTTCACAAGTTGGCATACTGTTGCCTCTGCCATATGCTATTGATCTTACAGACCAGCCCTGGTATAGTGTGAACGAACAACACAAGGGTGTGAATATCAGATGGCGGGGTCATTGGGGGCCATATTGGAGTCTGGCTGCCACAAATACACTAACACCTATATTTTGAGAACACTCTCCTGAAATTTAAATAAAAAAAAAATTGAAACCACATGTTTAATGAGCACGTCTGAAATATCCTGCCATAACGAACAACATTAAGACATAGTCTAGTAAAATTATTGGACTTTAAAAAAAAGAAAAAGAAAAAAAAATCCTTTGGATATATAGAACAAAGAACACGTGACTTACAAGGGAAAGAAAGTCAGGCTTTCATCAGACTATTTGATAACACTTTGTGGCAGAAGAAAATGGTTCGCTCAAGGATTTTATAATCAGCAAAACTGACTTATAAGTATAAAGGGCACAAAGTATTATCAGTATGCAAGACTTGAGGAAATACTCTTCCCATGAGCCCTTTCTGAGGAATCTACTAGAGAACAAGTTTCAGACAACTAAATGACTGCAGAGGGATCAACATAGGATTAGGGTAAACATTAAGTATATGGTTACCTCTAGAAAAAATCCGTTGCTGTTGAGTCAATTCTGACTCCTAGTGACCCTATAGGACAGAGTAGAACTGCCCAGTAGGGTTTCCAAGGAGCGGCTAGTAGATCTGAACTGCTGACCTTTCAGTTAGCAGTCAATCACTGTAATGGCTGTGCTATGGTAACCTCTATAACTAGGAATAGTTGAGGGCTAAGAGGGAGAGACTAGTATGTAAGAACTATGTGCTCTGACAAGGTAGATATAGCTAGCATAGCCATTTGAAAAACGGGTGGAGAATGGGGAGAGCACATGCAAAAAAGTTTTAACATTTTTACTAATTATATTTGTTAGTAAAACTAGTGTTGTTATTCTGAGATTGTTGTGTAATACAGTATAAAACAAATGTGTAATTATGGGGTATCCTAATTTTAACATTCTCTCTGTCCTTGAGAACTGGGGTTCTTGATATGAAAAAAAGATAAAAATGTAATAGTAGGTTAACTAAAAGCTCTGTAGTCTTGAGTTTAAAGCAGAAGTGTCAATTGTCAAGAACTGTGAAGGGACTGAGATTTTACCCTATTTGCAAGCTAACAAGTTAGCCTGCCACAGTTTTATGGGTCAGAGACAAAGGACAGTTTATTACTCACAGCAAGACCAATAGCCAGGGCATCGGCATTTTTTGTGCTGGTTCTCTGAGTCCCACAACACACAGGGCAACGTGAAGAGGGCAGATGATATCTTGCATTACAGGAGAGGAACACTGAGTTTAGGGAACTCTAGTCTTTTTTGATGAGCAGTAAGCATGCCTGCCTGTTGCTCTAGAGAGAGACACTTTATTTGTTACAGGCTACCTTTCTAAGGGTGTTTATATAGCAAACAGCTTTGGCAGATAGAAATAATGTCTCCCTCCAGAGCAGACTGCCCTTTGCTCTGGAGGGAGACATTATTTCTATCTGCCAAAGCTGTTTGCTATATAAACACCCTTAGAAAGGTAGCCTGTAACAAAGGGCAGTCACTTGCCAGATGTGCACGAATACATCGATGGAGAATTGTCTCCCAACATCAGTATAAACTAAGGAGGTATTTCCTACTTCCGTCCCCTGAAAGGTGCCTAGGTGGCGTAGTAGTTAAGAGGTTGGCAGCTAACCAAAGTGTTGGCAGTTCGAATCCACCACTCACTCCTTGGAAACCCTGTAAGGCAGTTCTGCTGTGTTCTGTAGAGTCACTGTGAATCGGAATTGACTCCATGGCCAAAGTAATGGGTTTGGTTTTTTTTTTTTTTTGGGTCTACTGAAAAGACCTAGAAAATATGACCAACCCAGTAGCAATGAACATCCCTAGTGCCTTATTGTGGTGTTGAAATATGATTTCTCTGTTAAAGGAACCAGGGCTTCTTGAAGAAATGACTAATTATAGTTCCGGGGCAAGATATGTCCAGAATGACCCTAGAATATCTTATTATACCATAGCAGGAAAATTATTAAATAACTAGAGACATTTCAAAAGATCTTCAGAGCTACGTTGAGGAGGCTTCCATTGGCCAAAGATAGGACAGGTTGAGCTTCAGTAATAATTACATTTGATTTAAACGTGCCACATATGCTTAAATCCTTGAGTTCATAATGATATATATTTTTTTAAATTGGTCATCTTCAGAGGATTACAAGAACCCCAGTTCATTATACTGCAAAATATGTTGGTAAAACTGGTAAAGGGACAAAATCAAGTATTTAGCCTGTCTCTCCTACTTAACTGTTACTTTTGTTGTTAGTTGTCATTGAGTCATTTCTGACTCATAGTGATCCCATGTGTGCAGAGTAGAACTGCTCTGCAGGGTTTTCAAGGCTGTGACCTTTCAGAAGGAGATTGCCAGGCCTGTCTTTTGAGGCACCCCTGGGTGAGTTTGAACTGTCAACCTTTTGGCAAGTAGCCAAGCACTTAATTGTGCATTACCCAGGGACTCAGTAATCAAATAGTAAATTAGGGAGAGTGTCTCATAAACATATTTTAACTAGCACAGGAGAAAGAAATGTCAGAATTAGACTCCTACCATTTTACAACCCCCAATGATGGATCAAGTGCTGTCAAGATTGTAAAAAGAGAGACAACCAAACATTACATGTGTCTTGTAATATGTCTGATGCAGCCTCTGAATCCAGCTGCCAAATTGCAGCAAATACAGAGGGCAGAGGAACAGGTAGAATTGCCCCAAGAGCATGCAATCAGCAAAATCAGAACTGTGGGAAATGCTACAGGTCAGACAGCTCAGGTTCTTCAACAGATAATTTGTAGGAAATTAAAGAGATAGATGACAAATTTGTAGATAATAGAGACTTAAAAATCAAATATTTTAAAATGGACAAGACTAAACTATAGTGCCTAGGGATATGCATTTAGGTGGAGCACTTATATTAAAGAAAAGTGATCACTGTGAAAGTTAGGATAGTGTTTACTCTTGGGGAAGGGACAGGGGTGACTGGGGTCGGAGGCTTCTGGGCAGTTGGCGAAGTTCTTTTTCTTGACCTTGGTGATGGTCGTTTAAGCCATTTGATTCATGTTGTTTTCTGTATCTGTATATTATTTTGTAATAAAAAGATGGGAGAAAAACATCAGATGAGAAGAAGCTAGTCTGGGTTTTAAGATTTTTTGTGTGTAATAATCTTCCTACTCCATAGATAAGTAAGAGCTAAATTTCAATAGGTTCTTGAGAACTTGGGAGGACCTATAGAATTATTCAACATTATCAAATTATGTTTTGAGCGTTCTCTTCTATATGGCACCATAATAGCCTAAGACTGCATAGGGTAGTTCAATGTAGATAAGGTCCCAGTATCCTTTTTTCCTAATAGTATTTTTTTTCTGGTTTGTAATAGTAAAACATGTTCATTATTTAAAAAATTAGAAATAAAAAATATAAAAAACAACAACAAAAAAACTCCTGTTATTCTATTACCCAGAGATAACTATAAATAATATTTTGGTGTTTCCTTTTATATGTTTACATGTACATTGGGAAAATATGCAGTTTCGTACCTACTTTATGTTCTCATCCCAGGCTCTATACTTACATTCAGGCCTTAGGTTAATTACATGTAGGATCATGATCCCTTTCTAAGTAGGATTTATTAGATTTGGATTTTTCTTTTTTAATTCCTAGGTGGGCTACATCATGCAGCTGCCCGAATTTCTGGTGGTAATGTCTACAGGCATTTGAAGTATGAAGGTGGGATTCACCGAGTTCAACGAATTCCAGAGGTTGGCCTGTCATCAAGGATGCAGCGTATTCACACAGGAACAATGTCGGTTATTGTCCTTCCTCAACCAGATGAGGTAACCTCACCAGGAGGCATTGCCAACCCATCCATGTAAACAGGCACTGTGTGGAGAGGCCTTAGCTTCTAGGAAAATCTGTTATTTTCATGGTTACAGATTAAACTTTACAGTCTCAAATGGGGAATCCTGAACACTTCTCCATGTAAAGTTGTCACTTTATCCATGACTATGATATTTGTTTGTTTTTTAAATAGAAGTCACTTCTTTTCAGAAACAATCCACAGAGCTTCTTTAATGTTGCCACCTAAGTTCTATCTTAAAAAAGAAAATGAATTCCATAGATAATATCGTATCACTGAGGTCAGCGATATAATATCTCTGGAGGGTTTATGTTATAGCCATCTTCCCTTTTTTAAAAAATTTTAATTTTAAACATGGAGAAAGTTGAAAGAATAGTACAATGGAAGCTTGTACACCCACTCCTCACTTAACAACATGGTTAGGTTCCAAAGACCAGGTCACTATATGAAAATTAGCATTATGTGAAAATGGAAGATGCTTGTATCATTACATAACTGCCAGATTACATTACTGTGTAACTGCCAAACCACTGAGAATCATGCCCCAGCCAAGATGACGCATAACCTTAATCATCACAACTAGCATGACTCTCGCCTTGCACCTTGGTGTTCGTTACTGTCAGATGTATGTTGTAAATGTGCAAAATAGTTGGATAGTAGAATTTTTACCATTGTCATACTTGTGAAGTGTCACATAATGAGATAGTCGATAAATGATGAGTAGGTATATAACTCTTCCTGGAATCAGGAATTGTTAACATTTTGCCATATCTGCTTGATTCCTGTTGTTTGTTGTTGTTAGGTACTGTCGAGCCAGCTTTCAGCTCACATCGATTCCATGTGACAGAGTAGAACTGCCCCATAAGGTTTCCTAGGTTGTGGTCTTTACAGAAGCAGATCTTTCTCCATTTGAGTCCTGGGTGAGTTTGAACTGCCATCCTTTCAGTTAGCTCCAAGTGCTTAATCGTACCACCAAGGCTCTTTGCTTGATTCCTATACATATGTATGTACATTTCTTTAATGAACTATAAAGGACATAGCAGACATCATGAGACTTCACCCCCCAAATGTTCAACATATCTTCTAAGAATAAGGACATTCTCCTATACTGTGTAAGCATGATACCATTATCTGTGAAAATCAGCAGTAATTCTGTAACAACTAATATTCAGTCCATTTTATAATTTCCTAGTCATATTTTTTAAAAACCAGGATGCAATCAAGTTTCACACATTGGAATTAGTTGTTGTGTCTCTTTAAGTCTGGAACAGTCTCCCAAGTTTTGTATTTTTTTATGACATTGACTTTTTTAGGAGTTCAGAGCAGTTATCTTGTAGAATGTCTCACATTCTGGATTTGACTGATTGTTTCCCCATGGTGCTATTTAACTTGTTCCTTTATTGCCTGTACTGTATTGAAATTTATATCTGAATGTTCCATTCCATTCCAGTTACATGTTTTGAGCAAGAATACTTCATAGGTGACGTTATATTCATGTTACATCTTATCAGAAGGCACATAATGTCAGATTGTCCCACTGTTAGTGATGCTTAGTTCGAGCATTTAGTTAAGGTGGTGACCACAAAAATCTTTCCATTGTAAAAGTATATTTTTCCCTTTTTAATTAATAAGTAATCTCTAGTGTACACATATCTTGCTCCCAGTGCTTTTTATTCATGATTTTAACATTAGTTGGTATTCCTTGCTGGAATCAGTTACTTAGTTTGCAGTTGGAAAATGGTGAATTTCTAATTGTATCGTCCCATCTGGCATTTATCTATAAAGAGCATTATAGGCTCATGTATTTATTTTTTAGTTCAATAAATTATAATCATTGTTCCTTTTTGATGCCCAAATTGTCCAAATTTGTCAAATTGCCCAAGCTTGTCCAAATTTCGCCAGTAGTATCAGGGGACAAACCTAGGACCTTATGTTTTTAAATCACAAGGTCATATTATTATTACCAATTCAGATTTAATAGTAACAGAGTCGTCCCCCCGCCCCCCGCCGGCCCGCTCAATTTCTTGCATTTGTGTTTATATGTCTTTTCTCTTAGAATAAGGAGCCTTTGTGGTGCAAGGCTTAAGTGCTTGGCTGCTAACCAAAACGTCGACAGTTCAAACCCACCCAGCAGTTCTATGGCAGAAAGACCTGGCAATCTGCTTTCATAAAGGTTACAGCCTACAATACCCTATAGAGCAGTTCTGCTCTGTCACGTGGGGTGGCTATTAGTCAGAATTGGCTCAATGGCACATAACAAGAACAACCTCTTAGAGTAAAACTCTTACTTCTTAATCACCATATATATATGTTTACTTACTTGCTTTATGGAAACCCTGGTGGCATAGTGGTTAAGAGCTACAGCTGCTAACCAAAAGGTCGGCAGTTCGAATCCACCAGGTGCTCCTTGGAAACTCTGTGGGTAGTTCTACTCTGTCCTGTAGGGTTGCTCTGAGTCGGAATTGACTGTATATTATAGTCTTCCTACTGTATAATGTTGCTTTCTGGAACAATTCACTGTATAATACTCATCTTAGGGGAAAAATACACCTGAACGGTATTTTAGATGCTAACCGTGATCCTGTTATTAGTGTACTTTTCAAAGAGAAAAATCACCCATGATGTCTTTCATTCATACAAATGAGTGATGTATATGGAACAAAATGTTAGACTTCCTTTCAAAAATAGATACGTATTCTTTTTTTTTTTTTTTTAGTATTTTATATCTTAGGATGGGAGCCCTGATGGTGCAATGGTTAAGAGCTAACCAAAAGGTTGGCAGTTCAAATCCACCAGCCACTCCTCGGAAACCCTATGGGGCAGTTCTATTCAGTCTTACAGGGTCGCTATGAGTCAGACTCAACTTGGCGGCAGCGAGTTTGGGTTTGGTTATTTTAGGATGATGGATGATGAAATTTATGAGAGATTATATAACTCACTGATCTCAAAACATCTTAAGTCATTGTTAAAAAATAGCGTGCCATTGAAATAGGGAGTTTGTGATTCTTTTTTGTAGGTTATTTCTTCTCTTAGCCTAATGACTATGACTTATTTTAACACAAAACAGTAATTATTTGAAAAATCTTGGAATAAATTTAGTATTAAAGTGTTCACTAAGTGCAGAATTATTTATATTGTACCTTTTGCTCTAGATAGATGTGAAAGTGGACCCCAACGATTTGCGAGTAGATACATTTCGAGCCAAAGGAGCAGGGGGACAGCATGTTAATACAACCGATAGTGCTGTCAGGCTTGTCCACATCCCCACAGGTAAGCATGACCTTTGCTTGTATACTTTTAACCTTTTTCCACATCTTATAAAACTTGATTCAGCACTTGGAAGGAAATAATCCTATGTTAGTGCCTGGCTCCTTGTATCCTTCAAAGGTGACACTGAGATTGTGGATCTAAGGCCACTGTCTTAGTCTCCTAGTGCTGCCGTTACAGAAATACCACAAGTTGGTGGCTTTACAGAACAGAAATTTATGTTCTCACAGTTTAGGAGACTAGAAGTCTGAATTCAGGGCGTGAGTTTAGGAGAGGGGAGGTTCTTTTTTTTTGTCAGTTTCAGCTGCTAGTAGCCAGCCATCCTTGAAGTTCCTGGGCTGGTAGATGCATCCGCTGTGTGTGTCTGTGTCTGTCTTCATACGTATCTTTCCCCCATCTGTGCCTCTGTGTCTGTTCTGGTGTTTTTATAACTCACAAGTGGTTAGGTTTAGGATCCACCTTACACTGGTGTGGCCTCATTAATGTAACAAAAGAAAACATCTATTTCCAAACAGGATTACATCCACAGATACAAGGGTGAAATTCAGCACATGTTTTGGGGGACACGATTCAATCTATAACACCATTCTTCATCCACTTTCTGTCATATATTGTATTTGGGGATTGCATATGTCACCTAGTTTCATTTCAGATGGAGTTTTTTTTTTTTTAATTGTTTTAGTGTGATTTTTCAAAAGAAAGGAGACCATCTTGAAATCAGATGCCCCTTTTAAATTTTAAATTAATTTTCCAGCTGATTATTACTGCTTCACACAGTTTACGAGCCCTGGTGGCGCAGTGGCTAAGAGCTACAGCTGCTAACCAAAAGGTTGGTAGTTTGAATCCACCAGCCGCTCTGTGGAAACCCTGTGGGTCAGCTCTTCTCTGTCCTGTAGGGTCGTTATGAGTTGGAATTGACTCCACAGCAATGGGTTTTGTTTTGTTTTGCACAGTTCATAGTAGCAAAGTTGAAACAACCTAAGTGCACAACAATGGGATAATTTTATAGTTTCTCTTAAGTTTTATTGATTTTTTATTCCATAAGAAACCGTAAAATACTAGGATATACATATGAGCAAAAGAATATAAAACACCTATAACCATACCCAGTAGCTGTTATTGTATTTGTCTTTGGTATATATTCTTTCAGATTATTTTCTTCTCTATGCATATCTAATGTATCATTTTTCAGAAAAAGGGGAATATATATATATATTGAGACTACCGTAATTTATTTAAGCAATTCACAAGTTGTTAGATTTTAGGGTGTTTCAACTAAGGCCTATATTGTTCGATATTGTTCTATATTGTAAGCAGTCCAGAACAGGAATCATTATCTTAAAGTGAATTTAAAATAAAAATGACAAAAAATGGGGTAAAAGTTAACCTAAGTTCAAACAATTGATCCAAACTATTTCAGAACATATAAATGGATTTAAAACTACCCTGTGCAGCAATAAATTATCTGCTTTTAAAAACATCACTGATCGTTGTGTTTCCAGACTTAACCTTGGGCCAAATTATTTAACTAATATCTTGTTCTTTGATTTACATGAGGCCCTAAAGCTTACCTTTAAACTTCCCCTTTAGGCAAGGCATATCAAGATCTACTAACTCTTTGTTTTTTTTAATTGTTGAGGCTATACACAATAGAAAATACACCAATTCAACTATTTCTACATGTATAATTCAGTGATATTGATTACATTCTTTGAGTTGTGCAACCATTCACACCCTCCTTTTCTGAGTTGTTCCTAACCATTAACATAAAACTCACTTTCCCCTAAGGTTCCTATCTAATCTTTTGAGTTGTTGTAGGTAGATCTTAAAAGAGTATAATGCTCAAGGCAGGTATTTGTTACTAGTTAAGCTGAACTCTTGCTTGGTTTTAAGAAGACTTCAGGGAATATTTTTGGTTTAAGGTTTAAAGATTATCCCAGGGCAATAATTTCAAAGGTTCACGCAGCCCCCATTGTTCCAGGGAGTCTAGATTTTCTCCGTTTTGGTAAGGATTCATCTATGGAATCTTTGAGCAAAATGTTCAGTAATGGTAGCTGGGCACCATCCAGTTCTTCCAGTCGCATGGCAAAGGAGGCAGTTGTTCATGGAGGCAATTAGCCACACATTCCATTTCCTCCTCCTATTCCTGACTCTTCTTCCTCCGTTGCCTCAGGCGAATAGGGACCAGTTGTGCCTTGGATGGCTGCTTGAAAGCGTTTAAGACCCTGGGCACTACACAGCAAACTAGGAGGTAGAACAGAAGCATTAAACACGTTATTAGGCCAGTTAACTGGGATGTCCTATAAAACCATGACCCTGGACCTCCAAAACCAGGAACCAAATCCTATGAGGTGTTTGTACATAAGCAGCCTCAGCAGCTGTTCCTTTTTTTTTGTCATTGATGTAAATTCATCTATCATGCAGATTTTACCAATTCAACTTTTTATGGGTATACAACTTATTGACAGCATTTATTGTAATCAGCTGTATAACCAATCCTACCTGTAATCAGTGCAATTTTTCCATCACCAGAAACCGAAACTCAGTACTCCATAAGCAGTAACTCCCCTTTTTCCCTCCCTCTCACCCCAGTAACCACTAATAAATTTTGGTCTCTATTTTTTTATAAATTTGCCTCTTTTTGTCCTTTTATATAAGTGAGGTAGTATAGTATTTGTCCTTTTGTGATTGACTTATTTCACTTAGCGTGATGTCTTCTAGCTCCGTTCACACTGTAGCATGTATTAAGACTTCATTTCTCTTAAGGCCTACTAACTCTTAATACTCCATGTAGTTATGAGTATATAATATCTTTTTTCTTAATTGTGCTTTAAGTGAAAGTTTACAATTTAGGTCAGGTGCTCATATAAAAACTTACACACATTGCTGTGTGTGTGTATGTGTGGCCCTAGTTGAGTACATGACATCTTGAGGCCACTTCTTCACACATTGTGTGTTGCTATGATTTCAGCATCTATTTCAAGAAAAAAAAACTCAGCCTTTTTCCCAGTTCTTCCATTCTGAGACCCTTAGAAAGGGAGCTATGTCCCGGCTAGAATCGAAAGTCAGCCTTGTGGGCCATTCCTCCATTTTCTCCATGCCCATGGACTCTGAAGAACCACATTTTTTCTATTCTACTGCTTCTATATAAACCCCATATTCTACCAGAAGAGTGTAGTACGTAGGGGTATGCTTAAATGTATGTACAGGGAAGAGTTACTTTTTTTTTTTTTGAGTAAAATTTACCAGAACAAAGATGAAGACAAGTGTATAGTTTGTGCTTTGAAGCAGACTTGTCAGTTGGTTACCGGTTAGTGAGTGAAAGTGGGCCTCTGTAAGCCTTACAGTGCTGTCCTTCATCCCCATAGATTATCAATAACACTTAATTCTTCTGAGGTAAATTTAATCTTTTATATCAGTTTATCATTTCAAGGCTGACAGATTTTTTTGTTTGTTTTATACAGAATAGTCCTTTTCTCAAAAAAATATTTTATCATGTTTTCAGTGAAGGTTTACACAGCAGTTTTGGTTCCTATTTAACAATTTCCACACAAGTTATTCAGCGACACTGGTTACTTTCTTCACAGTGCATAGACGTTCTCATTATTTTCATACTGGTTGTTCTGTTTCCATTCATCAAATTTCTGCCTCCTTACATTCTCATCTTTGTTTTAAGACTAATGGGTTTTTATTTTACCTTTGGTTTTATATAACTTTTTTCATCGAATCTAAGATACCATCAATTGAAAGACACATAACTTCTATTACCATGATAAAATAAAAAAGACACTACCAATTAAGCTATGACATACCAGTGATTGTAAGATAGCTAAGAGATACTAAAATGTGAAAAAATGTGCTTTATAGATTGTATGAAATATTGTATTTTGTTTCCATGTATAACCATAAATCTTTTAAATAATATGGTTAGTAATTCAGCAAATATGTATTAAATGCATATATATTAAATGCCTACTTTGTGCTACTTAGAATTTTGGAATCTTCTTTAGAGTGTTGAAACAACATTGATAAAATTTATTTTCTCTAAAATCCTTTTATAAAGTTCTCTACCAACCCCAGCACCTTGCGGTTTCAACAGCTCTTCTGTTACTCAGCATCCCTTTTTTTTTTTTTTCAAGATCATTCTTTCTTGGGAGAGCACTTAAGATTAAATACACTTCTCTAGAATGTGTATAGAATGTGTAATCAAGTGACTTCCTTAGGAATTACAGAGGGACTAAGCAGTAGTTTTAGGCTAAACGTTCTGATCAGAGCCAGTAGATGTGAATCCATAGCAGGTGCCTAGGTAATAATCACTAAGGGTCAGCTGATAAGAAGAGGAATTTCGAGGAAAGCTTATGAAAGAAGGGCCACCTTGAAATGGAAGTTTTCATATTTGGGGTGGTGAAAGGAAGATACCAAATTCAAGAGATCTCCAGGCAAATGCATGGAAGGTGAAGGCAAGTAACCCCCAGCCCAACCATATGGCTGCACTAAGGCCATCAAGAAATAAGTTTACACTAATAGAGGCGAAACCTGTATGTTCTAATTGGAGGACCAGCAGGTATAGACTGGAGCCTATTTAGACAGGGAGAAAACAGTTTCTCCAGCACAATATTCACTGCCTCTATCAGTGCAACTGGCCTAAGCTGAGAGGAATTTTTTTTGGAGGGGTTGGGGGTGAGAAAGAAAAGTACCTTTTTCTTCTAATGTAATGAAAGCAGAACTGGACACAGACCCACAGATAAGAAGAGCACAGGCTAAACTCTCAAGGGTCACTACTTGGGGCTAGTTTTAAGCTAGGAACTGACTATAAAAAATAGGCCAAACCCACTCAAATCCAGAATTTGGCCAGCCAAAATGTGTGTGGCTAGATACGTTGATAGCTGGATTTAGAACTTTGACAACTGAGAAATACACTCACTATAAACTCTTCCTTTTTAAGACTTTGAGTAGCTCCATTCTACTGGTTTTTTTATATGAAGTTATTTCTAAAACTTCAGCTGTGTGTATCTGTGACTTAAAGGGGAAAAGGGGAATTCTGGAGTAGGACAGGGAAAGGAGCAGCACCGCACAGGGGTGCCAGTGGTTTGTGCTGTTGAGCTGCGGAAGCGTCTGAAGGAGTGGGAGGGAGAGGCCAAGGTCTGGGGATGGAAGAATGCCGCAGCCATCTGCAGGCGATGCGACTCATCTTCCCATGTGGGGAGTTCAGTAGAATCTCAACAACCACCTGTAGCTATTACTATCATACCCCATGTATGGTTTCTGAATGCGCTAAATCAAAAACATATTTTCTCTTTGTAAACTTTGCCAGTTTAACCTTTCCCCTTTAATAAGTTCCTCAGTTCTATATTAATTTGGCTTGTGGAGGCTTCAGTTTACCTCTGATCCCTATCATTTTTCAGGGCTGGTAGTAGAATGCCAACAAGAACGATCACAGATAAAAAATAAAGAAATAGCCTTGCGTGTGTTGAGAGCTAAGCTCTACCAGCAGATTGTTGAGAAGGACAGGTGTCAACAACAAAGTGCTAGGAAACTGCAGGTAAGATTAATTTAGTGTAATAATTTAATAAGTGTATAAAAAGTTCCTGTGCTATGTAGAAAATGTGATGTTTGCCCCTCTGTGACTGTGAATGTCTGAGAACATAGGGAAACGTGCTTGTTTGTAAATAGGAATAATTTATATGCTTATGGATTGACAGATTATGGCTACATTTGGGCCTGCCAGTTTGCAAATCAGTGATGAGATATGTATAAAAGTTATTTTCCATTTGTTTCCTCCAGTGGTTCTAGCCTGTCTTAGGAGGAAATTGGTTTAAAATAATAATAAGTTCATGGAAATTAATAGACTTTCAGATTTTTAGCTTAAAAACCTATGCTTTTATTATTACAACTTTATGTGAGATCACAAATCAATGGCACTGAAAGAAATGGCCCTGTTGATGGAACCTGGGGACAAGGGGCAGGTGGGAGATTTCTCTTTCACTGGGTGGCTCAAATAGTTGAGCACTCAACTACTAGCCGAAGGGTTGGCGGTTCAGACCCACCAGAAAAAGGCCTGGTAACCTGTTACTGAAAGGTCACGGCCTTGAAAGCCCTATGGAGCAGTTCTATCCTGCACACATGGGGTTGCCACCAGTTGGAATCGACAGCAGCTAGCAATGTACCCTTTTATAGCTTTTGAATTTTGTATATGTATATACAGTATTTATTGCAGTACTTAAATAGTAAATTGTAAGCCAAATGACTAAAGATAATTTCTTTAAATAAAGTGTTGCACGATTTTCAATTCTGGAAACATTAGTAAAGTTTGTCTCTGAGAGAGGTTAAAAGAGAAAGTGGAATGCAGAAATAATTGTGCTTTTGTGTCATTTGCAGGTAGGTGTACCTTCAGTAAATTAAATTTACTGGGATGATGAATTGTATAAGCCTGAATATTAATTATTTATTGACATTTAACATTGATTATTATTCTCACTTAAATGTCCTAGTCTTTTCACATTTTTGCCCTTCTGCCACATTCTAACTTGCATTCTAACTTAAAAGGGACAGGTTAAATCATCTATTAATCCCCAGTCTGTGGTAATCCCAGACTGTGGAGCAGCATCAGTGTCTGTATCTGTAATTTCTTGGCAACTAAATGGTAACATAAACACTGTGAACCCTGGCACATCTGAATTAATAAAAGACGTTAAGATTTACTTGTCATTTTACGTTTGGGTGCCAGGGATTCCACATAGTAATTTTTTAAATTAATACTCAAAATTGGCCTTTTGCAAATTGTGTGTTTCTTCCTTAGCAGTCTGATTCAGAGGCCAGAAAAGACCTCCCTGTCCCCGTCTTTCCAAAATCACTTGTCTACTTGCCTGGAATTTCTTTTATTTTTTAATTGTGCTTTAGGTGGAAGTTTACAGAGCAAATTAGTTTTCTGTTTGCTAGTTTGTGCATAAAGTGTTTCATGACCTTGATTTCATTCCCCACAATGTGTCAGCACTCTCCTCATTTTTGTCTTGGCTTCCACATTTTCTTTCATTCTCATTATCTAAACCGTTCTGGCTTCTCATCTTATAATTGAGTGTTCTAAGGAGTGTGTTCCTGTCTGGTATTACCGTTTATCTTATATACTTGTCTATTGTTTGTCTGGGAGGTGGTCACTGGGAATGGCTTCATTTCCAGGTCAGAAGGGTGTCTTAGGGCCATAGTCTTGGGGGTTCCTCCAGTCTCTATCATACCAGCAAGCCTGGTCTTTTCTTGTGAATTTGATTTTTTTTTTTATTCTACGAATTTCTCCCATTCTGTCCAGGACCCTCTGTTGTGATCCCAGTCAGAGCAGTTGGTAGTGGTAGCTGGGCACCATCTAGTTCTGATGGTTTTGGGGTCATGTAGGCTGTGGTTCATGTGGTTCATTAGTCCTTTGGACAGATTACTTCATTGAGTCTTTGGTCTCCTTCACTCTGGATGGTAAAAAACCAAGAGTTGTATCTTAGACGGTTGCTCGCAAGCTTTTAAGACCCCAGATGCCACTCACCAAAGTAGGATGCAGAGCATTGAATTTATGTACTGTGTTGTGCCAATTGACGTAGATAGCCCCCGTGTCTGTGGTGCTTTGTCGTCTAACCTAGAAACTTTATCCCACAAGATGTTTGGTTATGTCTAAGAGCTCTGTATGAGCTGCATCTACCATCATGTATATAGAAATATCCACTACCAAACCTATATATGCTGGTCAGCGTGTTCCCTTACATCCATCCTCCCACGCCTCTTGGGATATCTATCTACCTATGTGTCCATGCGTAATTTATTGTTCATTAATACTATTGCTGAAGAATGGTCTAAGCTAGAGTAGTTATTGGAGTTACTCTTTATTCTTTTGTTCCGCTAAGTGTCCTCTCTTGCCTTGGTCCTATTGTACTGACTTCCCCCTTATATATTGCCTTTCCTTTCACCAGTATTCGTGTCTTCTGTCTGATTGATAATTTTCCCCCTCCTGTCCCTGGTAACCATCAAAGAACATTTTATTCTTTTTTTTCCGGTGTGTAAACCTTTTGTTGTGACTTTCTAGTAGTGGTCTCATACAGTATTTGTCCTTTTGTGATTGACTTATTTCACTCAGTATAGTGTCCTCCAGATTCATCCATGTTGTGAAATGTGTCACAGATTTGTCATTATTCTTTATTGTTGTGTAGTGTTCCGTTGTGTGTGTGTACCACGGTTTGTTAATCTGTCTGTTGATGGGCACTTAGGTTGTTTCCATCTTTTTTCTATTGTGAGTAATGCTGCAGTGATAGTGCATATGTCTGTCCGTATCACAGCCCTTATTTCCTTAGGGTATATACCTAGAAGTGGGATTGCTAGACCATATAGTATTTTTATTTCTAGCTTTTTGGGGAAGCAGCATACTGTTTACCAAAGTGGTTGTAACATTTTACATTCCCACCAACAGTTCCAGTCTCCCTGCAACCTCACCAACACTTGTTATTTTCTGGCTTTTTTAATTAGTGCCAGTAATGCTGGGGTGAGATGGTATCTCATTGTAGTTTTGATTTGCATCTCTCTAATAGCTCTTGATTGCAAGCATTTCTTCATATGTTTGTCAGCAGCCTGAATGTCTTATTTGGTGTATCTTCTGCTCATTTTTTAATTGGACTGTTTATCTCTTTATTGTTGAGATGTTGAAGTTTCCTATAAATTTTAGAGATTAGTCCCTTTTCGGATATGTCGTAGGCAATTTTTTTTCCCAGTCTGTAGGTTCCCTTTTGACTCTTTTGCAGAAGTCTTTTGTTGAGCCTATGTATTTAATTTTTAGGAGGTCCCATTTATCTAGTTCATCTTGTATCAAGTGTGCATTTTTAGTTATGTTTGATACTTTATTTATGCCATATATTAGGGCCTGAAATTTCTTAATAGGAATTTCTAATGCTTTTAGAAGTTTTTCTTCAGCCAATATATACAGTGGCTGTTACATGGAAGGCTTTATCCTGGGCCAGGTTCTCAACCCTGGTTGCACTGAAATCATCTGAAGGGCTTTGTAGATCCCTAGGACTTACCCCTATAGATTCTGATATAATGGATCTGGGGTGGGCCCTGAGCATTAATATCGTGCTTCAGGATAGCAGTTTCCGTACCCAACTGATCGTCAGAATGGATGGCCTAGGAAATGTTTCAAAAATACATAATCTCTGATTACTTAGTATATATGAGGTTGGGTTTAGTAACTGCAATTTTTCTTAAATTCCCCTGATAATCAGCCGTGTTTAGGAATTCAGTTTCATATTGCTTGCCTTAGGAGTTAAGAAAATGAATTATGGAAATGTCTGGGTTTTTTTTTTTTTTTTGGTATTAATCTTAAAAAGCGAAAGCAGATGAGAGAAGGTGTGGTGTGTTGGGGAGGTAGGGGGAGATAAGAAGACTAAGATGAATACAAATAACTGTAGCATAAGGGAAACTAGAAATTGTGTGTGCTGTGAGGAGGATTACCAGTGCAGTTGGATTCACAGGAGGAAGGTAACACTTTTCAGTTGTTGGGACCAGGAAAGGCAGAGATGGTAGGAGATTGTTAGGAAAGTACATTCCTTGAGATGGTGTTTTAGCAGAGTTAACAGACACGTAATAATGATATGGGATAATAAGCAGCATGTTAGAGGTTCACATAATTTTCAGAAATATCATTGGGGAGGTTGGCCACATTATGATGCCTTAAATGCTGAGTTGAGTTTTGTCTACATAGCAGACAAGAAAGAACCAAAGAAAATTTAACAGAAAACCGTGTTTTAGGAAGACTAAGCAGGATGACACAATTAAACAGAGAAGACTAATCAAGATATTTTTGCAGGAACATAGGTGAAAGTAATGAGCCCTTGAATGATAGTAAAAATGGAAAGGACAGGATATAAAAGACCCAGTTGGAAGTGGGCAGTTAGAGAACGGAATGAGTCAGAGGTGCCCCCGCCGCCCCCCGTGTTATCAGAACCCAGCAGATAGTAAGCTCCCAGAAAGTGTTACATTGCTGAATATTAGCATTTGCTGCTTGAATGGGAACATGGTAGTGTCACAGACACCAGGAGGAACTGATTGCTGTGGAGAAATGACTAATTTGGTTGAAATATTTGGAATTTGGCATAGCAAAGAAACATTGATTCTGTTTCTGTAGTTAAGCTTTACACCTGTGTAGTCTTGAATGTTAAGTTCTGCCTTTTCTTGTTCCTCCCACTTATATATATGATTTTTTAATTTAAACTGTTAAAAGTCAATTGCAAATACTTTTTCCACGGTAATTAAAGTAATTGTAAAGTTAAAATACAAATTGTTTTTTGTCGTGGCACAGGTGGGAACAAGAGCCCAATCAGAGAGAATACGGACATATAATTTCACCCAGGATAGAGTCACTGACCACAGGATAGCATATGAAGTTCGTGATATTAAGGTAATATTACTGAGTATAAAGGTTATAGCCTACAAAACCCTAAGGGGCAGTTCTGCTCTGTCATATAGGGCCGCTACGAATTGGAATTGATTCAACGGGACACAACATTATATCACATACTTTATATACCTTTGATTTTTGAAGGATGTATAGTCAAGTTTTAGAGAGCTCTTCTAAAATAGAAGCCCTGGTGGCACAGTAGTTAGGAGTTGGACTGCTAACCAAAAAGTTCAGCAGTTTAAATCCACCAGTCGTTCCTCAGAAATCCGATGAGGCAGTTCTACTCTGTCCTGTAGGGTTGCTGTGAGTTGGAATCAACTAGAAAATATTACCAAGTGACTAAAAACCCCTAAGCCAGTTTATATTAGTCTTCTAAAATTTGCAAACATTTTTATTAGTAGTTTGGTCAGAAATATGGTCTTTGTAACATTTTGAAACGACATTATCTTTTACAATTCCAAATTCTTTGTTCTGCAGTGACAGTGTATTAACATACATTCAACATACATGTACACGTGCATATTCGCTTTCTATTAGAAATTATAAGAATTAAGTTTCTGTAGGTCAGAAGTCTAGGAATGGCCTTGTGGGTCTCACACAAGGCTGGAATCAAAGGTGTTGACCAGACTGCACATCTTTCTGGAGCTTGGGGACCTCTTCAAAGCTCGTGTGGTTGTCCACAGAATTCCATTTCCTTGAGGTTGTAGTACTGATGTCCCCATCCTCTTGCTGGCAGTCAGCTGGGGGCTGCTTTAAGCTTGCAAGGACCACTCACAGTTGCTTGCCATGTGGCCCCCTCCACATGCCTTCTCATGTTTCAAATCTCTTCTTGCAGGAAGGGCTCAGGTCCACTTAGAGAATATCCCTTTTGATTAACTCAGAGTCAACTGATTAGTTACCTAATCATGGGAGTGATATCCCATCATATTCACAGATTCTGCTAACACTTAAGGGGAGGAAATCACATGAGTCGTGTAAACCAAGGAGCTTCTTAGAATTCTACCTACCACAATTTGTATTCATTAAATTCAGCCATTACAATTTTACTCTTGAGGAAAAGACCATGTCAAGATGGTTTGAACATTAACCTAATGAAATTCCTTGTAACCAGGACCACTAACATTTATACATGAATAAGGAAACACAAAAATTTTCCCTTTTACTTCTGTTGAAGGGGAAAAGTGAACAAGTTCCCGTAAATGGCTATGTGGAAAAGGCAGAAGACAGAAAGTTTGGGTCCTATTCTTGGTGCCATGTCGATTCTTTTACTTGATTCTGTCCCATTCCATACTCAAATTCAAAGTCTTAATTTTACAATGGAGATGTTTATTTATTTACTTTGAGCTAAATGTATAGGTGACAGAACATTTGCCATTTCTACAATCATCACATGTGTAGTTTAATGACAATTATGTTCATCATGTTATCCAACCATCACCATTAACCACTCCTGAATTTTTCCAGCATCCTTAACAAATGCTCAGTGTTCCCTAGGCATTGTGTCTTCCTTTTGCCCTCCCTTCTGACCACCCCTGGTAACCACTAGTTAAATTTTGATCTCTATATACTTGCCTGTTGTAGTTAGTATATTTTTGACATATGTATACATTTCTGTGTATCTTATGCCACTTCCTCTGTCTTCTAGGCAATTTAAGGCTTCCTTGCATATGAACATAGTAGTCTGGTAGAAATGGAGGAAATATTTGCTAACTTCCCTTTCTTCAGGAAGCACACAGTAATAACAAAATATGTTTAGCCATATTGTTCTAATACACCACGTTCTTTCCGTTGTTTTTCTGGTAGTGGAGATGGTTTTTCCTGAGACAGCCACATTGTTGTAACCAGTATTATTTTTCACATGGGCACCTAGGTGCACAGTATAGTATTCAGCTGTGAAACATCCAAATTTAGATTCTAGAGTTGTAAAATATATGACTTTAGCCAAAATACTGGCATGCTATTGCTAACTGCACTATCTTGCCAGACTCAAAAATAATAAGGAAAATTATATTAGTGTGCTTTAATAGGGAGCACTGGTGGCACAGTGGTTAAAGCACTCAGCTTCTAACCAAAAGGTCAGCAGTTTGAACCCGCCAGCTGTCCCACGGGAGAAAGATGTGGCAGTCTACTTCCATAAGGATTACAGCCTTGGAAACTCTATGGGGCAGTTCTACTCTATCCTATAGGGTAGCTATGAGTTAGAATCAACTTGATGGTAAAAGGTTGGCTTTAATAATCACTAACCAGCCTGTTGGAAAGACAGAATGAAGAACAGCCTATTGGAAAGACAGAATGAAGAATAAATTCATTCCAAAAGGTGAACTTGAATTAATAATCAGATGTGTGTGTGTGTATGTCTCTGTCTGATAGTTCATCATAAAGATTATACCTTTAGAGGTTTTAAACAAGTATGCAGTATGATAATTGATATACATTTTGATTGACTTTTAAAATTAGAGTACCCTATTTGGCTTTTCCACATTCTTCTCTCCCTGACCCCCCACCTTTTTTTTTTTGCCTGAAAGGGAAATGCAAGGAGAATCATTCACTACCTACCTACAAGGAAATGCAGCTGCTAATTAAGTCAATCTGCCTAACTGGAGGAAGATGTAGTAATACAAAACATGTTGCCATTGAGTCGATTTCAACTCATAGTGACCCTGCTTCAGAGATTATACCTTACTAATATTGAGAACAGTTCTAAAAGCAGTGGTAGAGCAAACTGAAGTAGCAGTAATTTAATCAAGGCCATAAAATGAATAAACTCTATGGGGAATACTACTTTTAAAAAATGTTTCTCTCTTCCTTTCATCTTTTGTGTTCCACTTATCTGGGCTTGGTCCAAGGGCAAAGGAACAATGTTTATTTAAACCCCTGTGGTGAAAATGACCGTGACAGATCTAAAGATACACAAAGCTAAGAGTCAGGTTATGGAAAAAAAACCATGACAGATCTAAAGATACACAAAGCTAAGAGTCAGGTTATGGAAACAACTGTGTGTTCAGTGATAAATAGAAATGTAAGTGACAGTTTGATTCAAGAGATGTCCAGGCTGTTCATTGGTTACATGACTGTATGCATTTGTCAGAACTCAGAACTACACCAAAAAAGATGAGTTTTAATATATGCAAATTATACTCCAAAAAACCTGACTTAAAAAAAAGAATCAGTCAAAAAATGGGAAACAAGCCAAATGATCATAAATAGGTGAACGGATAAATTGTGGTATATCCTTATAGTAGGATCCTACTCAGTAATAAAAAGGAACAAACTAAAATTACTGGTACATGCAAAAACATGAATGAGTCACAAATACATACCCCTGCATAAACAGAATCCTAATCATGGTGTGGGATATTCCCATCCCCAGAAGGTTCCCTCGTGGCCTTTTGCAGTCAGTTTCCATCAGTCCGGGCATGGCTTCTATCGTTCAAGCTACGCACAAAAGAATACACACTGTATGACACTATTTAGATAGTATTCTGGGACAGGTAAAACGATAATGATGAAAACAGATCAGTGGTTGCCTGGACTGAGGGAAACTGACTGCAAAAGGCCACGAGGGAACCTTCTGGGGATGGGAATATCCCACATCATGATTAGGATTCTGATTATGCAGGGGTATATATTTGTCAAAACTCATCGAAGTGGATGATTAAAAGTTGTTCATTTTATTGTGTGTAAATTTTATCTCAAAAAAGTTTAAAATTTTGAAGGGTAATTCATGAATGGTAAACACAGTAAATATTATAGGAGTTCAAAGAAAGAATAGATTTAGTGTGGACTAGAAAGTTTTCTGCAAGAGGAGGGATTTCAGTTGCATTAGAGCTCAGTTGCTAACTGAAAGGTCAGCAGTTCAAACCCACCAGCAGCTCCATGGGAGAAAATACCTGGTGATCTGCTCCTGTAAAGATTACAGCCTGGGAAACCCCATGAGGCAGTTCTACCCTGTCATGTAGGACTGCTATGAGTGGGAATCGACTCAGTGACACACAACAACATAAGGAAATGAAGTAAATACACGTAACTCTTTGCTTTGTTTGTCATTTATTTCTAGTAACCAGATTTTCATAATATCTCTGTCTTTTATCAGGAATTTCTGTGTGGTGAGAAGGCCCTGGATCAGCTAATTCAGAGACTGCTTCAATCAGCAGATGAAGAAGCCATGGCTGAATTTTTGGATAAAAACCTTAAATCAGCAAAATAAATGCTGATTTATTATTTATTGTAAATGAAATGGACCTAGATCAAGAAGAAGACTGAGGCGTGGAAATCTTAATGAATTTTCATAAAGTACAGCTAAACGTGCACCCACTCCCACTGCCGTCGAGTCGATTCCGACTCATACCGACCCTGTAGGACAGAGTAGAACTGCCCCGTAGAGTTTCCAAGGAACGGCTGGCGGATTAAAACTGCTGACCTTTTGGTTAGTGGCCGTAGCACTTAACCACTACACCAGGGTTTCCAAAAGTCCATAGTACTTACAAATATTTTTTAATGAATCGAGTCACATTTCTTAATCTAAAAGTTTATTTTAGGTTTCCTGTAAGGCACAATCCAGCTCTTCAAGTAGAAAACAAGCATGCATCATTAAAAAGAGAAAGTATTGAGAATTGGTTATAGGTGTTAGAATAGATCACTTGATCTCTTTATATGCCTTTTCTTAGCCGTATAAAAAGTCCCTGGATGGTGTAAACGGTTAATGTCCTCGGCTGCTAACTGAAAAGCTGGTGGTTAGAGTTCGCCTAGAGGCGCCTTAGAAGAAAGGCCCAGCCCAGCAGTCAGCTCCAAAAAATCAGCTTCTGAAAACACTGGAGAACAGTTCTACCCTGACATACATAGGGTGTCCGGGAGTTGGAGTCAACCCGATGGCAACTGTTTTTTGTGTGTGTGTGTGTGTTTTTCTTTTTCCTTTTTTTAAAATAATTTTTATTGTGCTTTAAGTGAAAGTTTACAAATCAAGAGAGTCTCTCACACAAAAACCCATACACAACTTGCTACATACTCCCAATTACTTCAGCCCCCCCATGAGACAGCCCGCTCCCTCCTTCCACTCTCTCTGTGACCATTTTGCCAGCTTCTAAGCCCCTCTATCCTTGCATCTCCCCTCCAGGCAGGAGATGCCAACATTGTCTCAAGTGTCCAGCCAATCCAGGTAGCTCACGCCTCAGCAGGATCCCTCTCCAGCCCATTGTCCAGTCCAGTCCATGTCTGATGAGCTGGCTTTGGGGATGGTTCCTGTAGTGGGCCAACAGAAGGTCTGGAGGCCATGATCACTGGGGTCCTTCCAGTCTCAGTCAAACCATTAAGTCTGGTCTTTTTATGAGAATTTGGGGTCTGCATCTCACTGGTCTCCTGCTTCCTCAGGGGTTCTCTGTTGTGTTCCCTGTCAGGGCAGTCATTGGTTGTGGCTGGGCATCATCTCATTCTCCTGGTCTCAAGATGATGTAGCCTCTGGTTCATGTAGCCCTTTCTGTCTCTTGGGCTCATTGTTATCTTGTGTTCTTGGTGTTCTTCATTTTCCTTTGATCCAGGTGGGTTGAGACCAACTGATGCATCCTAGATGGCTGCTTGCTAGCATTTAAGACCCCAGACGCCACTCTTCGAAGTGAGATGCAGAATGTTTTCTTAATAGGTTTTATTATGCCAATTGACTTAGATTTCCCCTGAAACTATGGTCCCCAAACCCCTGCCCCTGCCTCGCTGACCTTCGAAGCATTCAGTTTATTCAGGACACTGCTTTGCTTTGGTTTAGTCCAATTGTGCTGACCTCCACTGTGTTGAGTGTTGTGCTTCCCTTCACCCAAAGTAGTTCTTGTCTAGTATCTGTTTAGTAAATACCCCTCTCCCACCCTCCTTCCCTCCCCCACCCATAACCACAAAAGAGTTTGTTCTTCTCAGTTTAAACTATTTCTCAAGATCTTGTAATAGTGGTCTTATACAATATTTGTCTTTTTGCAACTGACTAATTTCACTCAGCATAATGCCTTCCAGGTTTCTCCATGTTATAAAATGTTTCACAGATTCATCACTGTTCTTTATCAGTGCATACCATTCCATTGTGTAGATATACCATAATTTATTTATCCATTCATCAGTTGATGAGGATCTTGGTTGGTTCAGTCTTTTTGCTGTTGTAAACAGTGCTGCAGTAAACATGGGTGTGCATATATCTGTTCATGTAAAGGCTTTTATTTCTCTAGGATATATTCCGAGGAGTGGGATTGCTGGGTCATATGGTAGTTCTATTTCTAGCTTTTTAAGAAAGTGCCAAATCGATTTCCAAAGTGGTTGTACCATTTTACATTTCCACCCGCAGTGTGGCAAATGTTTTTTTAATAAATTAAAAACATTTTTCAGTTCAGGAAAATGTAAAATTTAGTGATTTAAGGTTATAAAGTTTTTTTATAAAGCCTTTACTTAAAGACAAAGTATTATTTATCATGTCAAAGTTAGGACTTTAAGTTCTACTTTTAAGTAACACATAAATACAAATTGGGAAGAATTTGAGCCCCTCAGTAACAGTGAACATCCCCAGGAAAAAGATTATAAATTTCTTTGAAAGCTGAATGAATTCTGTACCATGTAAATTACAAACCAATATTTAAAGTAAACTCTGTGTGGCTTCTATTTCTTATTGTTCTTTGGCTTAATGAGCATCAACAGGTGGTCTAAGGTAAGTAACTCACTGTAGTAAGTTTTGTGCAGTGATTTATAAAACAGTCCTTACGTTAAGGAACTTCCAGTTGAGTGAAAGAGCCAAACATAAATCATAAATTGTAATGCCAAGTGGCATGATGTATTTAGTAATTGTTCTGGGAAAGTTTCTTGAGTAAAAAAAGGAGTATGCCAGGAAAGACTAGCTGAAATGGCATTATTTGAAGGTAAAGACATTTTTTCCCAAAGTTTTATTTTGAAAATTTTCAAGCATACTGAAAAGTTATTTTAAAAAATTAAAAAATGTAAGTTCAGTGAGCGCTAGATTTAACTACTGTTAACATTTTACCACATTTATTCGCTCTACACACACACACCTGTGTGGTGTGACAATGTTGAATTTTACCTGAGTCCTGTGACCCTAGAAAGCATTGATAGTTAAGAACTCTCCCCACCATCGCCATCCTTTGTGTTCCAGAAAACAGCTTACTGCCAGGAGCCACCTGTCCCCACACAAGTTAGAGAAGACTCATGGATGCCCCCTTGTTAACCTGTGATGAGGTCTTTGCCTCATAAACGATAAGCTGAATTGGTTTTCCTGGTCAATCAATGTGAACAAAATGCTTGATAACTAAACTTTGGTTAGGCTTCTTCCCTTCCCCAGGCCCCTGACAGCCCACCCTCAGCTGAGCCAATGGACTAGCCCTCCGTAAGGACCCGTCCTGGAGAATAGGCCTCCGTGTAAAATACTTCTCTACTATCGGATCACGCCACCCTTTCATCCCACTTCCCCACACCTGGTCCTTTCTAACCTTGTTTACGCTTGTCTTTATAAAAGAAAAAGCCTTTACTCCTAAGTTTTAAGATGATTGCTGATCTTCCCATCAGAGCATTGTCCCTGTTGGAGTAGTCTCTCCCTGCCTTCTGCAGTACTCCTTTTGAATAGCCTCCTTACTAAATCAGGATTTGTTTTTTTATTTGATAGATTCTCGTTGAGCTGTTTAGTTACAGACCTCATGACACTTTACTCCAAAATATTTCAGTATGCATCCCCTAAGAATAAGGACGTTCTCCTAGAACATCATAATTTGCTTATCATACCTAGTAAAATCTGAAATTACATAATATTAAAAGGCTATTTCTTACTAGAATTTCTTCAGTTGTTCCCAAATACCTTTTTTAACTTGCTTGTTTTGTCCAGTCCAGGGCCAATCAAGATTCACACATTGCATTTGGTTGGCTCTTCAGTTTCTAGATAAACCCTCTACCTTTTTTCCCACGTGATACTGGCTTTTTGAAGAGTCCAGCAAAGTTGTTTTGAAGGATAGCCTACATTCTGGATTTGTGTGGCTGCTGCCTCATGGTGTTGGTAACTTTCATCCACGCCTTCAGTGTGCTATAAACTAAAGTTAAACCTAAAGATTAATTAAATTCAGGTTAAACATTGGGCAAGACTATTTCATAGATGACACTGTACAGTTTGTATTGTGTCACACCTAGAAACACATAATGTTGAGAAGTCCCATTACTAATGATGTTAAGTTTGATCACAAACATAACTGCATTGTAATGGTGCATTTTCTCCTTACTAATTAGTATGTTTGTGGGATAATGCTTTTGGCGTCGTATAAACATTTTATGCCTCAATGTGATAGGTAGCCTCCGAGATGACCCCAGTGATTCCTGTTCCTGGCGTTCATGCACTTGTGTACTCTCCTGCCCTTGAATGTGCACTGGACTTATTCCCAACAAATATAGGACAGAAGTGGTGGGATGATAAGTCTGGTGTTAGGTTATGAAAAGACTATGGCTTCTGGCTCCATCTCTTTTCTCTCCTCACAGACCATTTTCACTGAGAGAAAGATGAAAGCTAGGTTGCTGTGAGCAACTCCATGGGATGGCCAACATAGTGTGATAAAACTGAGGCTCTCGGTTCAACATCCTTCTCTAGGTACTGAAGCCTGCCAACAACCTCATGACTGAGTTTGGAAGTAAGTCAGCTCTAGTCATGTCTTATGAAAACTGCAGCCCTGGGCAACAGCTTAACTATAATTTTAGGAAAGACCTTGAACAAGAGGCACCCATCTATGCTGCTCTCAGATACCTGACCCTCATGTGAATTAATGCTTATTGTTTTCAGCTGCTAAATGTTGAGGTATTTTGTTACACAGTAATACATAATTAACACACCTAATGACCTTTTATTTCATGGATTTAGCATCCATTAATGAATGAATCTTGCTTTGCTCCGTTATATGGGGATTACAAAATGATGACGTTCTAATTCTTTCATTCTTTCTGTATTTATTAGCTGGCATTCTGTAAAGAAAGCTTTCCTTTGTTCTTCCCACTTTTTCAAAGTTGAGAGATAATTTAATCGTATTTGAATCAATACTATTATCATTTCCCTGGGGGTAGGCCTTGCCCTAAGGAATAATTATTGTCTCTGGAAAATCTGATTTAATTCAAGAAAACTTTGAATTTAATAAGAAATTAGGATGTAAGTGTTACAAACACAGGAACTATGATCATTCTCAGTCATTGTACATAACAGGAACATTTATTCCAGGAAATATGAATATTAAACGTGTGAAACAGGGCATCAGGTAAGAGATCACATGTCATTTTAAAAATTTTGCTTTCTTTTCCTCAAAAGAACAGTAATACTTAAACACCAAATCATGATTTCTGCAAAACAGAATTATTAATTTAAAAAAGTAAGCAATTGTAAGAGGGAAAGCAAGAGAAAGGGGCTTTAGTTTATTATCATTCATTCACTTAGTGATTAGTGTTAACATTCTATACATGCCAAGGAAGGAAAGAGTCTAACAGTGAAAGAACACAAAAGAGAAAGTACTCAGTAGACCTGGATGGTGCCTGGCTACTATTACTGAACATTTTGATCAAAGAACCCATTAGAAGAATCCTGATCAAAAGGGGGAGAAATGTACAATGGAATTTAAAATGCTCATGAAATCCAGACTTTCTGGAGCCATTGAGGCTGGATGAACCCCTGAAATTATTGCCCTGAGATAATAAAAAAAAAATACTTAACCTTAAACTAAAAATAACCCTTGAAGTCATCTTTAAACCAGGTTTTCGAACCAGGTTCTTCCCATTTGAAATTCTGCTGAGAATTTGCATTTCTAACAAGCTCCCAGGAAGTTACACGTTAAGAATCCCCTTTTATATCTGGGATGAAAATGCACATTCTTATCAGGGAACTTGTTAGAAATACAAATTCTCAGCAGGGGTTGGAACCAGAAAAAAAAAAAAAATAGGTGATGGTGGGTCTAGGTTAGCTTAATTAGTGAAGAATGTTTGCTTTGAGCATTGTGCTCTTTTAAAGAACTGCGTATATGGGATCAAATTGACAATAGCAACCTGTAAGGTCAGACACTAAGCTTAGGGGGCAGTGAGTTTATGTTAATGGAGGAGGAACAATTTGGAAAAGGAGGGTGAGAATAGTTATACAATTTGAAAAATGTAGTCATTGTCACTGAACTGTACATGTAGAAATTGTTGAATTGATATGTTTTACTGTGTATATTTTCAAGAACAATAAAATGAAAAAGGGAAAATTTCTTTAGCCAATGTGAGGGACCCCTTGAAGTACCCAGTTAAACTCCTACCACTGCCCAGTGGTATTAACTATGGAGGCCTTTGACCTTCCGCCTTTCACTAGCTTTGGCTTTTCTTAAAAACACATACATTGTATGAAGAAAGAAAAAAAAAGGTCAAAACAATTAAATGAGGAGTTATAAACCTACAAAAATCTAGGACAGTTTTTCTTAAATTTCAGTATACACACAAATCTGGGGATCATGTTATAATGCAAATTTTGATTCAGGAGGTCTGGAGCCTGTGATTCTACATTTCTAACTAGATTCCAGGTGTCGATGGATACTGCTGGTCCACAACAACACTTGGAGTACCAAGGATCTAGAGGATCTATTATTCAATTAATGAATAAGATCAGTTGTTATACACTTTATTTTCATACAAAGGGATTCAATTAAATTCACTATCTCACTTCTTTCACCTAGACTATCAGTCTCCCAAGGTACAAAGATAAACTTGGCATCTTTTAACTGTTAGTAGAAAATTTTGGGAAATGAACATATAAGCCAAAGATATATTAGGGTTGTTGTAAAAATTCTGCAAGCCAAAGTTTATTGCTTCATATGCACAACACCTTTAGAATATCAAGAAACAACAAACTTTATTTCCAATATATACTTTAGAAGTATTTTAAAATTAAATTTGAATTAGAGTCAGGGAACATAAGATCAACAAACTACTATTGACAGTCAATAAAAAGTTAAAATGAATTATGTCTGAAAGTATGTGATAGGTTTGAAACAGGTGAAACCAAAAAAACCAAATCTATTGTCTGTTAGTCTATTCTGACTCATAGCGACCCTATGGGATTGAGTAGAATTGCCCCATAGAGTTTCCAAGGCTGTAAATATAGAAACAAACTACTACATCTCTCTCCCGCCCAGTGGATGGTAGGTTTGAACCACTGATCTTTCGGGTAGCAGCTGAGTAGGTTTGAACCACTGATCTTTCGGGTAGCAGCTGAGCACTTAACCACTATGCCACCAGGGGTCCTTGAAATAGGTTGTCTGCTGCTATATATTCCATCAATCCTTGGAGCCTTGTTTTTCACCAATGCCTTCAGTTCAGCTTGGACTTATTCCTTCAGTACTGTTAATGGATTGAATTGTGTCTCCCAAAAATGTGTGTCAGTTTGACTAGGCCATTGTCATGGATTGAGTTCTATCCCCCAAAAATGTCTGTCAGCTTGGCTAGGTCATGATTCCGTTGTATGATTGTCTACCATTTTGTCATCTGATGTGATTTCCCTATGTGTTATAAATCTTATCTCTATGATATAATAAAATGGATTAGCAGTAGTTATATTGATGAGATCTACAAGATTACATGGTGTCTTGAGCCAATCTTTTGTGAGAAATAAAAGAGTGAAGTGAGCAGAGAGACATGGGAACCTCATGCCACCAGGAGAGCAGCATCAGGAACAGAGGTCTGGACCTGCGGTTCCTGCACTAGATGCTCACAGACTGAGAGAACATTGATGACAAGGACCTTCTTCCAGAGCCGACAGAGACAGAAGGCCTTTGCCTGGAACTGATGCCCTGAATTTGGACTTCTAGCATACTAGACAGTGAGAGAATAAATTTCTCTTTGTTAAAGCCACCCACTTGTGGTATTTCTGTTACAGCAGCACTAGATGACTAAAACAGCCATGATTTTCAATATTGTGTGATTGTCCACCATTTTGTCATCTGATGTGATTTTCCTGTGTATTGTAAATCCTACCTCTATGAAGTTAATGAGGCAGGATTAAAGGTGGTTATGTTAATGAGGCAAGACTCAATGTACAAGGTTAGATTGTATCTTGAGTCAATCTCTTTTGAGACATAAAAGAGAGAAGTGAGCAGAGAGACATAGGGTCCTCACAGCACCAAGAAAGTAGTGCCTGGTACAGAGCCAGTCCTTTGAACCCAGGGTCCCTGCTCTGAGAAGCTCCTAGACCAGGGAAAGATAGATGGTAAAGACCTTTCTCCAGAGCTGACAAAAGCCTTCCCCTGGAGCTGGCACCCTGAATCTGGACTTCTAGCCTTCTAGACTGTGAGAGAATAAACTTCTGTTTGTTAAAGCCATCTACTTGTGGATTACTGTTATAGCAGCACTAGATAACTAAGACAAGTATCATTAGTTATTGATTATATGCTACCTCCAGAAATGGTCGAACATTGACTAGTTTTTTTTGGTATAGTGACTGTGTATTCCTTCCATCTGCTTTTGATGCTTTCTGTGTTGTTCAATTTTTTCCCATAGAACCCTTCAATATTGCAACTAGAGGCTTGGAGTTTTTCATCAGTTCTTTTAGCTGGAGGAATGCCAACCATGTTCTTCCCTTGTGGTTTTCTAACTCCAGGTCTTTGCACATTTCATTATAATACTTTTTCTTCTCAAGACTCCCTTTGAAATCTTCTGTTCAGCTCTTTTCATCATTTCTTCCTTACACTGTTGCTACTCTGCGTTCAAGAGCATGTTTCAGAGTTCCTTCTGATATACATTTTGATCTTTTTTTTTTTCCTGTCTTTTTAATAACCTTTTGCTTTCTTCATGTATGATGTCCTTGATGTCATCCCCCAATTTGGTCTACAGTCATCAGTGTTCAATGTGTCAAATCTATTCTTGAGATAATCTCTAAATTCAGGTGGTATATATTCAAGGTCATGTTTTGGCTCTTGTGGACTTGTTTTAATTTTCTTCAGCTTCTACTTGAAGTTGCATATGAACAGATGGTCTGTTTCACAGCCGGCCCCTGGCCTTGTTCCAGCTGATGATATTGAACTTCTCCATTGTCTTTTTCCACAGATGTAGTCAGTTTGATTCCTGCGTATTCCAAGTGGGAAGGTCCATGTGTATAGTTGCTGTTTATATTGCTGAAAAAAGATATATCCAATGAGTCAGTTATTGGTTTTGCAAAATTGAGATGTTTCAACAAATGAATGCAATACTAGAAGCACTCACTCATTTATGCCAAGAAATTTTGAAGACAGCTACCTGGAAGAAATCCATAGATGTTCCTATTCCAAAGAAAGGTGATCCAACAGAATGTGGAAATTATTGAACAATATCATTACTATCACATACAAGTAAAATTATGCTGAAAATAATTCAAAAATAGTTGCAGCAGTACATCAATAGGGAACTGCCAGAAATTCAAGCCAGATTCAGAAGAGGACGTGGAAGGAGGGATATCATTGTTGGTGTCAAGTGGATCTTGGCTGAAAGCAGAGAATATCAGAAAGATGTTTACCTGTGTTTTATTGACTCTGCAAAAGCATTCGACTGTATTGATCATAACAAATTGTGGATCACATTTTGAAGAATGGGAATTCCAGAAAAATTAATTGTGCTCATGGGGAACCTGTACTTAGACCAAGAGGCAGTTGTTGGAACAGAACAAGGGGATACTGCATGGCTTAAAGGCAGGAGAGGTGTGCATCAGTTTTGTATCCTTTCACCACACTTATTCAATCTGTATGTTGTTCTTGTTGTTGTTAGGTGCCGTCGAGTTGGTTCCGACTCATAGCAACCCCATGCACAACAGAACGAAACACTGCCCGGTCCTGAGCCATCCTTACAATCGTTGTACTCTTGAGCCACTGTGTCA
The DNA here is from genome assembly GCF_024166365.1 of Elephas maximus indicus. Classification (NCBI taxonomy): domain Eukaryota; kingdom Metazoa; phylum Chordata; class Mammalia; order Proboscidea; family Elephantidae; genus Elephas; species Elephas maximus. Next base: position 40,172,575 of record NC_064832.1, read on the forward strand.
ATCCACCTCATTGAGGGTCTTCCTCTTTTCCATGACCCTGTACTCTGCCAAGCATGATGTCCTTCTCCAGGAACTGATCCCTCCTGACAGCATGTCCAAAGTATGTAAAACTCAGTCTCGCCATCCTTGCTTCTACGGAGCATTCTGGTTGTACTTCTTCTAAGACAGATTTGTTCATTCTTTTGGCAATCCATGGTATATTCAATATTCTTCAGCAACACTGCAATTCAAAGAAATCAATTCTTCTTCAGTCTTCCTTATTCATTGTCCAGCTTTCAGATGCATATGATGTGATTGAAAATACCATGGCTTGGGTCAGGCGCACCTTAGTCTTCAAGGTGACATCTTTGCTCTTCAACACTTTGAAGAAGTCCTTTGCAGCAGATTTACCCAATGCAATGCGTCTTTTGATTTCTTGACTGCTGCTTCCATGGCTGTTGATTGTGGATCCAAGGAAAATGAAATCCTTGACAACTTCAATCTTTTCTCCATTTATCATGATGTTGCTCATTGGTCCAGTTGTGAGGATTTTTGTTTTCTTTATGTTGAGATGCAAGCCATACTGAAGGCTGTGTTCTTTGATCTTCGTTAGTAAGTGCTTCAAGTCCTCTTCACTTTCAGCAAGCAAGGTTGTGTCATCTGCATAATGCAGGTTGTTAATGAGTCTTCCTCCAATCCTGATGCCCTGTTCTTCTTCAAATAGTCCAGCTTCTCATATTATTTGCTCAGCATACAGATGGAATAGGTATGTTGAAAGAATACAACCCTGACGCACACCTTTCCTGACTTTAAACCAATCAGTATCCCCTTGTTCTATCCGAACAACTGCCTCTTGGTCTATGTAAAGTTTCCTTATGAGCACAATTAAGTGTTCTGTAATTCGCATTCTTCTCCAATGTCATCCATAATTTGTTATGCTCCACACAGTCGAATGCCTTTCCATAGTCAATAAAACACAGGTAAACATCTTTCTGGTATTCTCTGCTTTCAGCCAGGATCCATCTGACATCAGCAGTGATATCCCTGGTTCTGCGTCCTCTTCTGAATCCGGCCTGAATTTCTGGCAGTTCCCGGCCTGAATACTGCTGCAGCTGTTTTTGAATGCTCTTCAGTAAAATTTTGCTTGCGTATGATATTAATGATACTGTTCTATAATTTCCACGTTCAGTTGGATCACCTTTCTTGGGAATAGGCATAAATATGGATCTCTTCCAGTCAGTTGGCCAGGAAGCTGTCTTCCATATTTCTTGGCATAGACGAGTGAGCACCTCCAGCACTGCATCTGTTTGTTGAAATATCTCAATTGATATTCCATCAATTCCTGGAGCCTTGTTTTTCGCCAATGCCTTCAGAGCAGCTTGGACTTCTTCCTTCAGTACCTTCAGTTCCTGATGATGTGCCACCTCTTGAAATGGTTGAACATTGACTAATTCTTTTTGGTATAATGACTCTGTGTATTCCTTCCATCTTCTTTTGATGCTTCCTGCGTTGTTTAATATTTTCCGCATAGAATCCTTCACTATTGCAACTTGAGGCTTGAATTTTCTTCAGTTCTTTCAGCTTGAGAAATGCTGAGCATGTTCTTCCCTTTTGGCTTTCCATCTCCAGCTCTTTGCACATGTCATTATAATACTTTACTTTGTCTTCTCAAGACGCCCTTTGAAATCTTCTGTTCAGTTCTTTTACTTCATCAATTCTTCCTTTTGCTTTAGCTGCTCGATGTTCGAGAGCAAGTTTCAGAGTCTCCCCTGACATCCATCTTGGTCTTTTCTGTCTTTTCAATGACCTCTTGCTTTTCTTCATGGATGATGTCCTTGATGTCATTCCACAACTCGTCTGGTCTTCGGTCACTAGTGTTCAGTGCGTCAAATCTATTCTTCAGATGGTCTCTAAATTCAGGTGGGATGTACTCAAGGTCATATTTTGGCTCTCATGGACTTGCTCTGATTTTCTTCACTTTCAGCTTGAACTTGCATATGAGCAATTGATGGTCTGTCCCACAGTTGGCCCCTGGCCTTGTTCTGACTGATGATATGGAGCTTTTCCATCGTCTCTGTACACAGATGTAGTCAGTTTCGTTTCTGTGTGTTTCATCTGGCGAGGTCCATGTGTATAGTTGCCATTTATGTTGGTGAAAGAAGGTATTTGCAATGAAGAAGTCGTTGGTCTTGCAAGATTCTATCATTTGATCTCCGGCGTTGTTTCTTTCACCAAGGCCATATTTTCTAACTACTGATCCTTCTTTGTTTCCAACTTTCGCTTTCCAGTCGCCAGGGATTATCAATGCATCTTGATTGCGTGTTCGATCAATTTTGGACTGCAGCAGCTGATAAAAATCTTCTATTTCTTCATCTTTGGCCCTAGTGGTTTGTACGTAAATTTGAATAATAGTCATATTAACTGCTCTTCCTTGTAGGTGTATGAATATTATCCTGTCACTGACAGTGTTGTACTTCAGGATAGATCTTGAAACATTCTTTTTGACGATGAATGCAACACCATTCCTCTTCAAGTTGTCATTCCCAGCATAGTAGACTATATGATTGTCTGATTCAAAATGGCCAATACCAGTCCATTTCAGCTCACTGATGCCTAGGATTTCGATGTTTATGCATTCCATTTCATTTTGATGATTTCCAATTTTCCTAGATTCATACTTCATACATTCCAGGTTCCAATTATTAATGGATGTTTGCAGCTGTTTCTTCTCATTTTGAGTGACGCCACATCAGCAAATGAAGGTTCTGAAAGCTTTACTCCATCCACATCATTAAGGTCGACTCTGCTTTGAGGAGGCAGCTTTTCCGCATTCATCTTTTGAGAGCCTTCCAACCTGGGGGGCTTATCTTCCGGCACTATATCAGACAATGTTCCACTGCTATTCATAAGGTTTTCACTGGTTAACGCTTTTCAGAAGTAGACTGCCGGAGGTGGAGCCAAGATGGTGGAATACACAGACGCTTCTGGCAAGCCTTCTTTACAACAACCTGAAAAAACAAGTGAAATGAATATATTTGTGACAATCTGGGAGCCCTGAGCTACAGAGGCAGTCTTAGAAAACGAACTGAGGGGCAAAGCGAGGAAGTGATCATTCAGAAGCGAGAGGAGTTACCAGACCTGAATCGCGGGAAGCCCTCAGGCACCATTCCCGGAATGGCAGCGGTGGGCTGCTACTAGCGTTTGGCCGCAGTTTCCTCAGGGAGATGCAGCCAGCCTCAAAGCCTATTCACACCACCAGAACCAGAGAAGAACGGTGCTCTTGGCAAAAGCTAAATACTTGCGTATATTTCATCACACCCTCCCACCCCCAAGCTGGCTTCAGTGGCTGAATTCCCTGGGCCTGAGTTAGGCCCTGTTGAGCATCCAGAGCCATTCTCCTGAAGTTGGAGAAGGAAAAAAATTTACACTTGAGGGAAAACATAACTTGCGAGCTCCTCATCCTGGGGGAGCTTAAAATAGAAGTGACCCCTGTCCAGGCATAAACAGTCCGTGGACTTTGAGCAGCTTTCCCTTCTGCATGTACCTGTGTGGGCCTATTTTGGGAGAAAAAGCCCTTGTTGGCAGATTCCAACTGCTGCAGCTGTGCAGTGGAGAGGTGGGTGTTTCATGTTTGACATTGCTTTGCCTATTAAACGAGGTCCTCACCTACCCAAATCAGGGACCTAAGGACTGGTAGCTCCACTCAGGTCACCAGGCCACCCGCGACATGGGTCCAAGGATACTTGATACCTCCCAGTCCTTACAACCAAAAACTTTGGTTGCCCATGGTCCGTCTGCAGAACCCACCACCAGCATGCTCTAGGGAACAGGGAGGCGCTTCCCTCAGAGATACTTGGGGGTCGGTTCTCAGCCCCCTGCCTTGTTCAGAGCATAACCACCCACTGCAATCAGATACCGGTACATCCATCAATCACCCCTGCCCCTCTGAGACTGTAGGACAGACCCTGTACCACATACTTGATGATCAGCTTCCTGGACACCTGAGCTGAATTCATACAAGAAAAGTGAACAGACTTCTAGATTAATATACCTGATAACAGCTCTAGCCATCTGGGATAAGACGTCAGAGCTCCAAAGGTGAAAATAATCAAGCTAGCTTGCTCAATAAACCCATTTGTGTATGTCAAAACAAAACAAAGCAAGAAGCTATGCCACAGTAAGGAAGCATAAACTAGTGCAATAACTTATAGATGGCTCAGAGACAACAGTCAACATCAAGTCACATAAAGAAACAGACCATGATCACCTCAAAAAGCTCTCAGAACAAAGGATCCAGGGATCTTCTAGATGAAAGTGCATTCCTGGAATTACCGGAGCCAGAATACAAAAGATTAATATACGGAACCCTTCAAGACATCAGGAAGGAAATGAGGCAATACACAAAACAAGCCAAGGAACACACAGATAAAGCAATTGAAGAAATTAGAAAGATTATTCAGAAACATATGAAAAATTTAATAAGCTGGAAAAATCCATAGACAGACAGCAATCAGAAATTCAGAAGATTAACAATAAAATTACAGAAGTAGACAACTCAGTAGAAAGTGAGAAGCAGAACTGAGCAATAGAAGCCAGAATTTCTGAACTCAAAGATAAATCACTGGGCACTAATATATTTGAAGAAAAATCAGATAAAAGAATTTTAAAAAAATGAAGAAAACTTAAGAATCATGTGGACGTTATCAAGAGAAATAACCTACGAGTGATAGGAGTACAAGAACAAGGAGGGATAACAGAAAATACAGAGAGAATTGTTGAAGATTTGTTGGCAGAAACTTCCCTGTTATCGTGAAAGATGAGAAGATATCTATCCAAGATGCTCATCAAACTCCACGTAAGGTAGATGTTAAAAGAATGTCACCAAGACATATTGTAATCAAACTTGCCAAAACCAAAGATAAAGAGAGAATTTTAAGGGCAGCTAGGGATAAATGAAAAGTCACTTACAAAGGAGAGCCAAGAAGGATAAACTCACAGGAACGACGAGGCAAGAAGGCAATGGAACGACATATTTATAAAATTGAAGGAAAAAAATTGCAAACCAAGAATCATATATCCAACAAAACTGTCTCTTAAATATGAAGGTGAAATTAGGACATTTCCAGATAAACAGAAGTTTAGGGAATTCGTAAAAACCAAACCAAAACTACAAGAAATACTAAAGGGAGTTCTTTGGTTAGAAAATCAATAATATCAGGTGTCAACCCAAGACTAGAATACTGGGCAGAGCAATCAGAAGTCAACCCAGACAGGGCAATCAAAAAAACAAAGCAAGGTTATAAAAAAAAAAAATGCTCAAAACAGGATAACAGCGATGTTATTATATAAAAGAAGACAACATTAAAACAACAAAGAGGGACTAAGAAATGTAATCATAGATCTTCCTTATGGAGAGGAAGATATGGCGATACAAAGAAGCAAAAGTTAGGTTTAAATTTAGAAAAATAGGGGAAAATAATAAGGTAACCACAAAGGAGACAAACAATCGTACTCATCAAAATAAAATACAAGAAAAAAATAGAGACTCAGTGGAAACAAAATCAACAACAAATATGAGGAAAGGATAATACATAAAGATAAGCTACGCAGCACAAAAAATTAAGTGGGAAAAAGAAACTGTCAACAACACACAATAAAGACATAAAAATGATAGCACTAAATTCATACCTATCCATAATTACACTGAATGTAAATGGACTAAATGCACCTATGAAGAGACAAAGAGTGGCAGAATGGATTAAAACACACGATCCATGTATATGCTGCCTACAAGAGACACACCTTAGACTTAGAGACACAAACTAAAACTCAAAGGATGGAAAAAAATATATCAAGCAAACAACAATCAAAAACAAGCAGGAGTAGCAATATTAATTTCTGACAAAATAGACTTTAAAGTTAAATCCATCATAAAGGATAAGGAAGGACACTATATAATGATTAAAGGGACAATACACCAAGAAGATATAACCATATTAAATATTTATGCACCCAATGACAGGGCTGCAAGATACATAAAACAAACTCTATCAGCATTGAAAAGCAAGATAGACAGCTCCACAATAATAGTAGGAGACTTCAACACACCACTTTCGGTGAAGGACAGGACAACCAGAAAGAAGCTCAATAAAGACACAGAAGATCTAAATGCCACAATCAACCAACTTGACCTCACAGACATATACAGAACACTCCACCCAAAAACAACCAAGTATACTTTCTTTTCTAGTGCACATGGAACATTCTCAAGAATATACCACATATTAGGTCATCAAGCAAGCCTTAGAAGAATCCAAAGTATTGAAATATTACAAAGCATCTTCTCTGACCATAAGGCCATAAAAGTGGAAATCAATAACAGGAAAAGCAGGGAAAAGAAATCAAACACTTGGAAACTTAACAATACCCTGCTCAAAAAAGACTGAATTATAGAAGACATTAAGGATGGAATAAAGAAATTCATAGAATCCAATGAGAATGAAAACACTTCCTATCAGAAACTTTGGGACACAGCAAAAGCAGTGCTCAGAGGTCAACTTATATCAATAAATGCACACATACAAAAAGAGGAAAGGGCTAAAATCAAAGAATTATTACTACAACTTGAACAAATAAAGAGCAACAAAGGAAACCCTCAGGAACCAGAAGAAAACAAATAATAAAAATTAGGGTGAAATAGAAAACAGAAAAACAATTGAAAGAATTAACAAGACCAAAAGCTGGTTCTTTGAAAAAATCAACAAAATTGATAAACCAGTGGCCAAACTGATAAAAGAAAAACAGGAGAGGAAGCAAATAACCCGAATAAGAAATGAGATGGGCGATATTACAACACACCCAACTGAAATGAAAAGAATCAGATCAGATAACTATGAAAAATTGTAATCTAACAAATTTGAAAACCTAGAAGAAATGGATGGATTCTAGAAACACAGTACTTACCTAAACTAACACAAACAGAGGTAGAACAACTAAATAGACCCATAACGATAGAAGAGATTGAAAAGGTAATCAAAAAAACTCCCAACAAAAAAAAAGCCCTAGTCTGGACGGCTTCACTGCAGAGTTCTACCAAACTTTCAGAGAAGAGTTAACACCACTATTACTATAGGTATTTCAGAGCATAGAAATGGATGGAATAGTCCCAAATTCATTCTATGAAGCCGCCATATCCCTGATACCAAAACCAGGTAAAGACATCACAAAAAAAGAAAATTACAGACCTATATACCTCATGAACTTAGATGCAAAAATCCTCAACAAAATTCTAGCCAATAGAATTCAACAACATATCAAAAAACTAATTCACCATGACCAAGTGGGATTCATACCAGGTATGCAGGTATGGTTCAACATTAGAAAAACAATTAATGTAATCCATCTTTTTTTATCACATAAACAAAAGACAAGAATCACATGATTTTATCAATTGATGCAGAAAAGGCATTTGACAAAGTTCAACAACCATTCATGATAAAAACTCTCAGCAAAATAGGAATAGAAGGGAAATTCCTCAACATAATAAAGGGCATTTATACAAAGCCAACAACCAATGTCATGCTCAATGAAGAGACCCTGAAAGCATTTCCCTTGAGAACGGGAACCAGACGAAGATGCCCTTTATCACTGCTCTTATTCAACATTGTGCTGGAAGTCCTAGCCAGAGCAATTAGGCTAGACAAAGAAATAAAGGGCATCCAGATTGGCAAGGAAGAGGTAAAATTATCTCTATTTGCAGACGTCATGGTTTTATACACAGAAAACTCTTAAGGAATCCTCAAGAAAACTACTGAAACTAATAGAAGAGTTCAGCAGAGTTTTGGGATACAAGACCAACATACAAAAATCAGATCCCTCTACACCAAGAAAAAGAACACTGATACCATTTACAGTAGGCCCCAAGAAGATAAAATACTTACGAATAAATCTTATCAGAGATGTAAAAGGCTTATACAAAGAAAACTACAATAAGCTTCTGCAAGAAACCAAAGGAGACTTAAATAAGTGGAAAAACGTACCTTGCTCATGGATAGGAAGACTTAACATTATAAAAATGTCTGTTCTACTAAAAGTGATCTATACGTTTAATGCAATTCCAATCCAAATTCCAACCACATTCTTTAATGAGATGGAGAAACAAATTACCAACTTCATTTGGAAGGGAAAGAGGCCCCAGATAAGTAAAGCATTACTGAAAAAGAAGAACAAAGTGGGAGGCCTTACTCTACCTGATTTTAGAACCTATTATACTGCCACCGTAGTCAAAACAGCCTGGTACTGGTACAACAACAGATACATAGACCTGTGGAACAGAATTGAGAATCCAGACATAAATCCATTCACATTTGAGCAGTTGATATTTGACAAAGGCCCCAAAACAGTTAAATGGGGAAAAGACAGTCTTTTTAACAAATGATGCTGGCATAACTGGATATCCATCTGCAAAAAAATGAAACAAGACCCATACCTCACTCCATGCACAAAAACGAGCTCAAAGTGGATCAAAAATCTAAATAGAAAATCTAAAACGATAAAGATCATGGAAGAAAAAATAGGGACAACGTTAGGAGTCCTAATACATGGCATATAAAACATTATTAAGAATGCAGAAGGAAAACTAGATAACTGGGAGCTCCTAAAAATCAAACACCTATGCTCATCCAAAGACTTCACCGAAAGAGTAAAAAGACGACCTACAGACTGGGAAAAGGTTTTTAGCTGTGACATTTCCAATCAGAGCCTTATCTCTAAAATCTACATGATACTGCAAAACCTCAACTACAAAAAGACAAAGAACCCAATTAGAAAATGGGCAAAAGATATGAACAGACATTTCACTAAAGAAGACATTCAGGTAGCTAACAGATATATGAGGAAATGCTCACGATCATTAGCCATTAGAGAAATGCAAATCAAAACTGCGATGAGATTTCATCTCACTCCAACAAGGCCAGCCTTAATCCAAAAAACACAAAATAGTAAATGTTGGAGAGGTTGTGGAGAGACTGGAACACTTATACACTGCTGGTGGGAATGTCAAATGGTACAACCACTTTGGAAATAGATTTGGCGCTTCCTTAAAAAGCTAGAAATAGAACTACCGTATGATCCAGCAATCCCACTCTTCAGAATATATCCTAGAGAAATAAGAGCCTTTACACGAACAGATATATGCACACTCATGTTTATTGCAGCACTGTTTACAATAAGAAAAAGATGGAAGCAACCAAGGTGCCCATCAACAGATGAATGGATAAGTAAATTATGGTATATTCACACCAAGGAATACTACGCATTAATAAAGAACAGTAAGGAATCTGTGACACATTTCAAAACATGGAGGAACCTGGAAGGCATTATGCTGAGTGAAATTATTCAGTTGCAAAAGGACAAATATTGTGTAAGACCACTATTATAAGTACTGGAGAAATAGTTTAAACTGAGAAGAAAACATTCTTTTGTGGTTGCAAGGTGGGGGAGGGAGGGAGAGTGGGAGAGGTGTATTCACTAGTTAGATAGTAGATAAGAACTACTTTAGGTGAAGGGAAAGACAATACACAATACAGGGGAGGTCAGCACAACTGGACTAAACTAAAAGCAAAGACGTTTCCTTAATAAACTGAATGCTTCAAAGGCCAGCATAGCAGGGGCAGGGGTTTGGTGACCATGGTTTCAGGGGACATCTAAGTCAATTGGCATAATAAAATCTATTAAGAAAACATTCTGCATCCTACTTTGAAGTGTGGTGTCTGGGGTGTTAAACGCTAGCAAGCGGCCATCTAAGATGCATCGTTTGGTCTCAACACACCTGGATCAAAGGAGAATGAAGAACTCCAAGCACACAAGATAATTACGAACCCAAGAGACAGAAAGGGCCACATGAACCAGAGGCTACGTCAGCCTGAAACTAGGACAACTAGATGGTGCCTGGCTACAACCGATGACTGCCCTGACAGGGAACACAACAGAAAATCTCTGAGGGAGCAGGAGAGCAGTGGGATAAAAAAGAAAAAATAAAAATAATAAAGTGGGATGCAGACCCCAAATTCTCATAAAAAGACCAGACTTAATGGTCTGACTGAGACTAGAAGGACCCCGGTGGTCATGGTCCTCAGACCTTCTGTTGGCCCAGGACAGGAATCATTCCCGAACCCAAATCGTCAGATATGTATTGGACTGGACAATGGATTGGAGAGGGATGCTGGTGAGGAGCGAGCTTCTTGGATTAGGTGGACACTTGAGACTATGTTGGCATCTCCTACCTGGAAGGGAGATGAAAGGGTAGAGGGAGTTAGAAGCTGGCAAAATGGACACGAAAAGAGTGAGTGGAGGGAGGGAGCGGGCTGTCTCATTAGGAGGAGAGTAATTGGGAGTATGTAGCAAGGTGTATTTAAGTTTTTCTGTGACAGACTGACTTGATTTGTAAACTTTCACTTAAAGCACAATAATAATAATAATAAAGTCCACTGCCGGGTCCTTCTTCCTAGTCTGTCTTAGTCTGGAAGCTCAGCTGAAACTTGTCTTCCATGGGTGACCCTGCTGGTATCTGAATACTGGTGGCATAGCTTCCAGCATCACAGCAACACGCAAGCCCCCACATTATGACAAACTGACAGACATATGGGGGTTTTAATCTGTATACGGAGCAAATAATTTGAGAAGCTGGACTATATGAAGAAGAATGCTATCAGGATTGGAGGAAGGAGTATGAACAACCTGTGATATGCAGATGATACAACCTTGCTTGTTGAAAATAAAGAGGACTTGAAGCACTTGCTGATGAAGATCAAAGACTACAGCCTTAAGTATGGATTATACCTTAACGTAAAACAAAAATCCTCACAACCAGACCAATAATCAACATCATGATAAACAGAGAAAAGATTGATTTCATTTTCCTTGGATCCACAATCAATGTCCATGGAAGAAACAGTCAAGAAATCAAACGATGTATTGGGTAAATCTTCTGCAAAAGACCCTTTAAAGTGTTAAAAAGCAAAGAAGTCACCTTGAAGACTAAGGTGTCTTTGACCCAAGCATGGTATTTTCAGTTGCCTCATATGCATGCGAAAGCTGGACAATAAGTTAGAAAGATTGAAGAATTGATGCCTTTGAATTATGGTGTTGGCGAAGAATACTGAACTTATCACTGACTGCCAAAAGAACCAACAAATCTGTCTTGTAAGAAGTACATCCAGAATGCTCCTTAGAAGCAAGGATGGTGAGACTTCATTTCACGTAATTTACATGTTATCAGGAGGGATCAGTCTCTGGAGGAGGACATCATGCTTGGTAAAGCAGATAGATGGTCAGCGAAACAGTAAGACCATCAACAGGATCGATTGACACAGTGGCTGCAACAATGGGCTTAAACATAGCAATGATTATGAAGATGGCACAGGACCAGGCAGAGTTTAGTTCTGTTGTACATGGGGTTACTATAAGTCGGAACTGACTCAACGGCACTTAACAACAACAGCAGCCACTAAATAATGCCCACTCACTAGGGGTTGCCCACTGACTATCCATTTTCCAGTAGAAGGAGAAGAGACCCATAAAAACTTTTGTGGTAGCCAGTCACTAAAGTCAGTGCAGAGTCGGTTTGAATATAGAAAAAAAGGAGTGAACAGATTCTACACTCTGTTTGAATATCAAACCAAACCAAACCAAATCCATTTCCATCAAGTCACTTCCAACTCATTGTGATCCCATTGGACAGTGTAGAACTGCCCCACAGGGTTTCCAAGTTGCAGCTGGTGGATATGAACTACCGACCTTTTGGATAGCAGCTGAACTCTTAACCACTGCACCACCAGGGCTCTAGTTGAATATCAGATTATTAAAAAAAAAATTAATAGTATAAAAAAATTACTGTTAGAATTTATCACTTTCGTGACTTTTTGGGAGATCCTTCGCATTTAGGGCTTTCAAATGTAGCTCACCTCTTACTTCTATGGGGTGGTTAGCTAGTATATACTTTAGTCAGGCAGTAGTGTCAATACACAAGTTCTCAGTTGGAGTTTACTATCTTCCTGCAAACATAAATTAATTTTATTCTCCTACACGTATGCTTCCATTAGTCTTCATTTTCTCTCATCCTGTCTATGACAGGAAAAACTCTTCTCTATCATTCATATTTACCTTTTCTGCATTGAATCGTAACTTATATATAATCCTTGCTCAGACCAACCTGGGTTCAAGATTGGTCTTTTCCAGAAGACTAAGTCTCTGAAATATGGGCATCATTGAATATATTTTCTATGATATACATAGAATCAACAGGCTCTTTCTCACCTTCTTTTTCCCAATACTCTCATCCTCTTAAAGATGGAAATCCTAACTCAAAAGAAGTAAAGGGGGAGGGCTGCAAGTTGGTGGATGTATTTAAGGTAAGGTTCCACAGGTATATGTTTGATAAGAGTCAATAGAGAAGGCCCCAGCTGAGGTCAGATAGGAAAGACATATTTAGTCATAAGTGTTCATGTCTAGTTTAGATGTTGATCACTCCAAACCAATGGATTCACATGTACAACTAAATAAACAAGGTTTCATCAAATGAATTTAGGATATTGTAACACTTTTCCTATTTAAACCCGTATATTAATTATTTGGTATTTTTTCAGATATGTTATCGAATATGAAAACAAGATTTTGTATCACTGCCAATGTCATCTGCAATAGAACACTGAAGAAGGGAAAACTTCACTATACATTTAGTAAGGTTGTTAATCAGTAGATATCAATGTCTGTAGAGACAATGAACAAAACCAAACCAAACCTGTCTCCATCGAGTCGATTCGGATTCATAGTGGACCGAGTAGAGCTGCCCATAGGGTTTCCAAGGAGCACCTGGTGGATTCAAACTGCCAACCTTTTGGTTAGCAGCTGAACTCTTAACCCCTACCCCACCAGGGTTTCCAGAAGCAATGACACACATCAATATACATAACCTTTTAAATATATAATCTACCATTTTAATATCTCTATGTTTTTGCGTTTTTTTTTATCTGTGGTATAGGATTTAATGTATGCCATTCATAGGTCTGGGGAGGTATTAAGGATTCCATATTCAGATAATCAGACTATTCAATTTAGATGGGATTTTGTAGACTATCTCTAGATCACTTACAGCCCTTGCTCTAGAATCTGTTAGAACAGAATCACACATTCTCCCTATTCCTGGAGCAGAGTTTTATTTCTGTGCACAGAAAGGAAGGGAAACAAGTAGATATTTAGAGTTAAAAATTTGAGAGGCGGAAGGTAAGAGCTAAGCCAAAATATTCAAATACCCTAGACAACAGTTTAGTGAATAAGGCTTCTAGAGCTGTATTTGGTGGCTTCACAGGAAATAGGGTGGAGTCATATATATAGTGAATTATGATTGTATGTGTAATCGTAATAATAGAAACCATTTGCTAAGCATTTATTGTGTGCAGGCACTCTCTGAGTAATTTTCACTTATTATTTCTTTTAACCCCAGTGGCATCATTAGGGGGCTGTGGGGGGTGTGGACCTCACCCAGTGACGGGGGGTGACACCAAAATGACTATTTTTTTGTGCTGTTTCAGCAGAAATTTATTTTTTATAAAAATATCTCTGTAGTTGGTTATAACAACAAAAACATTTTTCCATAAGCCCAGTTTACATGGATCAATATACCCACAAGTCTAAAAGTGTACGCTAGTTTATTTTTTGAACCTTCCAATACATTCAGATCAGATTTGTCATTATTACCTAATTACAATGGTGCTTCAAATCACATGGTTTTTGCCTACACTACAATCACATGGTGTTGTTTTTGTTCCTGCTGGTGTTTTTAATAGTTGCTGATTTTGTCGATTTTTCTGGTGTTTTAGCTACAATATTGTGATAATCAGCATGGAGGGGTGACACCATGAGTTAGCGCACTGGGTGACAACAACCCTAGTAACACCACTGTTTAACCCTTTAATCACCATGTGCACAAGAAACTACTGTTACTTGCTTTTTGAAGAACAATGTTGGTATTAAATTCGTAATCACCCTAATAATATACATCAGAAAAGATTAAGCAAAAGTAAAATATACACCAACAAAAATTCTCCCCAAATTGATGCTGTATATATTTTTTAATTGAGATATGTTTAACATTAAAATGTACCGATCTTAAGTGTAGAGTTCAAAGAGTTCGGCAAACTGTATACACCTGTGTAACCAGCAGCCCAATCAAGAAAAGAACATTTCCAGGATCCCTGAAAGCTTTCTCATGTTCCTTTTCAATCAGCCCAGCAACCCATCACCCTTATCCCCTAACAGTGGCAGCCTCTGTCATGATTTTTGTTCACCATAGTTTATTTTCTTTTTTCTGGAACATCACATAAATTGTCATACAATATGTACTCTGGCGCGTCTGGTTTCTCTTGCTCATAATAAAAATATTTTTGAGACTCATTCACATTATTGTGCAGATCAAAGATTGTTTCCTTTTTATTTCTGAGAAGTATTACGCTAAGGATCCCTGGTGGCGCAGTGGTTAAGCGCTAGTCAAAAGGTCAGTCTTTGGAATCCACCAGCTGCCCCACCAGAGAAAGATTTGACAGTCTGCTTCCGTAAAGATTTACAGCCTTGGAAACCCCATGGGGCAGTTCGACCCTGTCCTGTATGGTCTTTATGAGTCAGAATCGACTCAAAGGCAGTGTGTTTGGTTTTTGTTTTGTTTTATCATTTTATCAATTTTTTCTTTTACAATTAGTGTTTTTTTGTGTCCTAAGAAATCTCTGCCTATTCCAAGATCACAGAGAAAGTCTCCCATATTTTCTTTCAGAAGCTGTATAATTTTTACTTCTCTGTTTACTAAGATCTATCTCAAATTAATTATAGTGAAATATTGCAGTCGAAGGTTATTTTTTTTTTTAAATATACTGATCCAGTTGTTCAAGCACCATTTGTTGAAAAGACTTTCTATCCCCCATCAAATTGCATTGGTGCCAATGTGGTGTTGCTAAAATTTAAAATGCTTAAGTTCCTAGGTTGCACTTGCCATACATCAAGTACTCAAGGGCTATGTGTGGCTCGTAGCTACCTTATTGGTATAAATATAAAATACTTATAAATATTAACATGTAAATATACATTATATATTTAGAAAATATCTCCATCATCGCAGAAAGTTCTATGGAACAGCACTGTTCTAGACCTTAGGGCATAAAAAACCTACTAGTATTTTGGACTCTGTGAAAGGTAATCTATGCCAAACAACACAGTAAGGGAAGATACAAAGAACTTAACCATCAATGACTTAGCAGTGTTTATGTTGATGATTTAACAATGTTGATCAGTGCATGTATAAAACACGATTGTACATAGACTAAACTGTATTAAGTCAAGGAATGTTAGGACGTGTAGAACTGACAAGGTGTAAGGTACATTACAAGATCTGTTTGTTGAAATATTTGTATTTAAAACTCTAAAACTGCTTAATAAATACAATTCCAGAACCTTCAGTTGATTTGTGGAGTAGCAGTGAAAGGAGCTGTATTAGACAATTTGAAAACATTCATATTAAGAGCTTAATGAAAATACTCTTTCTTTCCACGAGATAAAATGTTGATCTGATGAGACCAAATCAGGTATTTATGGCTGATTTGCATATTTGAGGCCATCCATAAATGTTGTTTTATAGGACCTCCACATAGTCTCAAGAACATCTAAAAGACCCTACAGATATTGTGTAATATTTAAACTATTGTCATACCCTTCTGAACTATCCAAAAGATGCAATATTTAAAACCGGAATGGATTCCTTTGCAGAAATATGCAAGCTTTTTTCTTAAAAACTCACAATTTCAAATGAGTGTGTGCCTCATTTTTAATAAATTCTAAAATAAGAGCTAACATTTATGGAATATTTATATGTTAAGCATTGAATAAGCACTGTATTATTCTACTTATCAAATATTTAATGAAGCGCCCTACGCACGATGCAAGGTGTCTCGTTCAGGCCTCATACAACCATATGAAATATCCATTTTAGGAAGAGGAAACAGTTTTATGAAGATTAGTAAGGAGCGTCTAATCTGATTTGCAAGGTCAATATTCTTAACCATAAAATCGAGGAAAATTGCCAGTAATTCTGACAGCCTTTTAAACCAGTTTAACGCCTAGAAATCTCGCGATATTACTCAAACTACTACTCCCAACATGCAAAGCGGCTCCTGTCCGTCAGGCCCTTCCCTTGGGTCTGAATGGCCCCAGCATGCCTCGGGGCGCGAGAGGCACCCTGGGAGAGGTAGTTCTCCTGGGTGTCTACCGGTGTTGCCAGCGCGGCAGTGGCGGCTCTTTCGGCTCTATCCGGCGGGTCCTGTGAGGGCGTGCTGAGGTGGCGAAAGGGCGTGAAACTGAAAGAGGGTGAGTCAGGCACTGTCTAAGCGATAAATCGAGGGAGCTCCGCGGTGTAGGGCTGACTTCACTAAGTGCGGCCCGTGCCGCAGTCTCTTCTGGGGCCCGGCAAATAACGTCAGCGAGAGGAGGGTGAGGAGGAGCCAGAGCCCGCTGGCTGCGATCGTTCTCGCCCTCAGTACGCCGCCATCTCCACCATGCAGTCCCGGGAGGAAGCCCCGCGCTCTCGCCGCCTCGCTAGCCCCCGCGGCGGGAGACGGCCCAAGAGGATTTCCAAACCCTCGGTTTCGGCATTTTTCACCGGCCCAGAGGAGCTGAAGGACTCGGCCCATTCAGCAGCCCTGCTGGCACAGCTCAAGTCTTTCTACGACGCGCGTCTGCTATGCGACGTAACCATCGAGGTGGTGACACCTGGTAGTGGGCCTGGCACGGGTCGCCTTTTCTCCTGCAACCGCAACGTCTTGGCCGCCGCGTGCCCATACTTCAAGAGTATGTTCACGGGCGGCATGTACGAGAGCCAGCAGGCGAGTGTGACCATGCACGATGTGGACGCCGAGTCCTTCGAGGTGTTGGTTGACTACTGCTACACGGGCCGCGTGGCGCTGAGCGAGGCCAACGTGCAGCGCCTCTATGCGGCCTCTGACATGCTTCAGCTCGAGTATGTGCGGGAAGCCTGCGCCTCCTTCTTAGCCCGTCGCCTCGACCTGACCAATTGCACCGCCATCCTGAAGTTCGCAGACGCCTTCGACCATCACAAGTTGCGGTCTCAGGCCCAGTCCTTTATAGCTCACAACTTCAAGCAGCTCAGTAGAATGGGTTCAAATCGGGAGGAGACTCTGGCAGATCTGACCCTGGCCCAGCTGCTGGCTGTCCTGCGCTTGGATAGTCTGGACATAGAGAGTGAGCGGACTGTGTGCCATGTGGCTGTTCAGTGGCTGGAGGCTGCTCCCAAAGAGCGTGGTCCCAGCGCTGCAGAAGTTTTCAAGTGTGTCCGTTGGACACACTTCACTGAAAAGGATCAGGACTACCTGGAAGGGCTGCTGACCAAGCCCATTGTGAAGAAGCATTGTCTGGACGTTATTGAAGGGGCCCTACAAATGCGCTATGGTGATACGATGTACAAGACTGTGGTGCCCACGCCAAACAGCAGCACCGGCTCTATTGTATCTTCAGCAGAAAATCCACCCCAGAGGATGGGTATGTGTGCCAAGGAGATGGTGATTTTCTTTGGACACCCCAGAGATCCTTTTCTCTGCTATGACCCATACTCAGGGGACATTTACACAATGCCTTCACCTTTGACCAGCCTGGCTCACACTAAGACCATCACCTCCTCGGCTGTCTGTATCTCTCCAGACCATGACATCTATCTAGCTGCCCAGCCCAGGAAAGACCTCTGGGTATATAAACCGGCCCAGAATAGTTGGCAGCAACTTGCAGACCGCTTGCTGTGTCGTGAGGGCATGGATGTGGCATACCTCAATGGCTACATTTACATTTTGGGTGGACGAGATCCTGTTACTGGTGTTAAATTGAAGGAAGTGGAATGCTATAGTGTTCAGAGGAACCAGTGGGCTCTGGTGGCTCCTGTACCCCATTCCTTCTATTCCTTTGAACTAATAGTGGTTCAGAACTATCTTTATGCTGTAAATAGTAAACGCATGCTCTGCTATGATCCTAGCCACAATATGTGGCTGAACTGTGCTTCTCTTAAACGTAGTGACTTTCAGGAAGCCTGTGTCTTCAATGATGAGATCTATTGTATCTGTGACATCCCGGTCATGAAGGTCTACAACCCAGCCAGGGGAGAATGGAGGCGTATTAGTAATATTCCCTTGGACTCAGAGACCCACAACTATCAGATTGTCAATCATGGCCAAAAATTGCTGCTCATCACCTCGACCACTCCACAGTGGAAAAAGAACAGGGTGACTGTGTATGAATATGATACCAGAGAAGACCAGTGGATTAACATCGGTACCATGTTAGGCCTCTTGCAGTTTGACTCTGGGTTTATTTGCCTCTGTGCTCGTGTGTATCCTTCCTGCCTTGAACCTGGTCAGAGTTTCATCACTGAGGAAGATGATGCACGGAGTGAGTCTAGTACTGAGTGGGACTTAGATGGATTTAGTGAGCTGGACTCTGAGTCAGGAAGCTCAAGTTCTTTTTCTGATGATGAAGTCTGGGTGCAAGTAGCGCCTCAGCGAAATGCACAGGATCAGCAGGGTTCATTGTAAATAATACTAAGGCGTTTCTACTGCTCTGGAATGTATCTTAAAAAGAGCCTTCTTTTTCCTAAAAAAAAAAAAAAAAAAAAAAATTTGAGTAAGACCACAGATTTGGTTTAGAAAGGGTAATATTTTGAAATACTAACTTAAAGTTACAAAATTTAAACAGTTCATGAAATCAGCCTATTTAATAATTTACCGTGCTAAAAGTCCAAAATTAAAATAGTAAAAGTTCTATGAAAAAACTAAACTCTATAATCGATTAAAATGCTTGGAGATTTTTTTCATTGTTAAAGTACCAGTGGATTATTTTGATTAATTAGCATGTTTATAATTTAATTATCCTAGTTTAGTCCATTGATTTTAAAATTCTGTTCAGTGGTGCAAGCAATGTAACTTTTTATTTGAATTTTTATAATAGAAAACTTACTGGACTACGAATTGCTAGGTAGGGTTTTGAAGGTATGTATTTTCCTTCACAATAATGAAAGCAGTAGATTTCCAAAATTTTAAACTAGTTGTTTTTTTAAAAATGTATATTTAAGTTAAACATAATTTGTTAAGTTTTTGTTTGGCTCTCCTCCCCTTTGCAGAGAAAAAAAAAAGTGGATATGTGCGTTAAGATTATTGAATAGTGATTTCATTTTGATAATGTACAGAATGGCCTTACTAGCTCATGGAAGATTTTTAAAAAATCAGGATTTCACTGTTTGAAAGAAATTCCAGTTTTAATTTGGAATATAAAATGTGTATTTGCTAAATGATCTCTATTTTCTATCTTAAAAAAAAGCCATTCTGATAATGTCACCAATCATTTAAAAACCCTTCTAAACCAAAAAAAAAAAAAAAAAAAAGGAACAAGTTTTATAGGTTCATATTTTTGATCTATACCTGATAGATGTTTTATTGAATCAGAGTAATGATCCTTTTTTTCATTGGACATATTGGGTAAGGTAAATTTTTATCAATTGGTCACGCCTTGACTTAAAAGCTTTGCTTTCCTAAAACCTTTTGACTATAGTTTTGGTGCTCATCTTAGAGGACTCTTGATTAGAAAGTGGTTTGTTCTTTACTGTTTTTGTGAGGTACTACGGGATTTTGAAAATATGTATAAGCTAAAAACAGTATTTTATTGAGATCAGTAGTCATTGTGTCTATCAACTATGAAATCAAGTGCCAGCAAAAAACCTTAAAACTTTAAGCTGTGTATAGCATTGAAATATTCTGTCAGTTTTGGAAGTCCCTGTAAATGTTCTTAATTATCAGCTTTAAGGTATTTTTGTATTAAAAGTTGACAGTTAAAGAACATAAGTGAATGATGGCATTTGGGGCCAACTGTGAAAGTATGTTTCCTCTAAAATATTTCCCTAAGAAGTGGTATACATGGTTATTTTATTATGGCATTTGTATCTGTTCCGTGTTTTTATGTGAATCATGGTCCAGTGTTTTTTGGCGGGGGTTGGGGGGGAGGAGTCACCATAATGTAAGGGAAAGTCCAGAATAGAGACTAAATCGCACAAAACTGACATTGTTAGGTACAGGAAAATACAGGTGCTTACCTTTTGAAGGCTTGTAATACATATGGTTGGCCTGATACGTATACATGATAAATGGCCAGATGCTTATAGTGTATTAATTTTTCTATTCCCATTTAGAATGATCTTCCTGAATCTTTTTCTTTTTTGATAACACGCTAATCCCTCGTGTATGATTGTTCTCTAGTGACAGAATGCTATCATTTCTTTCACTCTGGCAGAGTACAGAGGAGTGTGCTCTGGTATGGGGAACTGAATTTTTTAATGAAATGTCAGAGGACAAAAAAAAGAGGGAGAGAGAGAAAAAGATAAGGAAAAACAATGTTTTCTTAGCCATTCTGATTGGCCTTTAGAAGAATCTACAGGACGTTCCTGTTTAACATTACTTTTAGTGAAATGATATGCTTGCCCTATCGATGTGTTCTTTCAAAAGGGCAAACATGCTTTAGTGGCCTAAAACTAAATTTTGTCCCATTTGATATCAGGATGTTATAAGCACTGCTTTTAACATAGCTATTTCTCGATAGTGTAATTTTCTTGGCCAACTTTTTCATCAGTAATTTCTTGTTGATAGCTTTTTGTTTTATAAAGTTGAAATATAAGACAATGCTTATCTCAACCAGATCATCCATCTGCAGAATTAAGGTATGCAGCTAATTTATAAAAGACAAATTCTCCCATTTGTCATTTTCAGCCTTTGAGTTAAAGCCAAAAGTAAATAGTAGTAATATCTTCATTTACCATGAGGTTTTTCTTGGGAAGCATTTTGTTTTTACAGTTTCATAATTTACGTTTTTGTGAATTGGAGTAGATGTTAGCCATTATTTTATAGGTAAGAGATTTGTATGTGGTTAGTTGCAAATAAAATTGGCACTAGAACCCAGGCCTCCTGACTTCTTAATTCAGTGTTTCTGCTTAGTCAGTGAATGACACAACTAGGTAGTGTTGAAATTCCTAATTGACAGGAAAGCACCCTTGTCTCAGTTTTCCAGTTAATCACATCTTTTAGCAAATGCTCAATATGGCTTACAGGACTACTATTTGTAAGATTTAAAATGACCATTACTGTCTTTTATATATATGTGCCTATATTCTAAAAAGCTCAGAGAACGCAAATTATTTCAGATACCCGAAATTCAAAGGATAAATGGCATCGGTGTTTCCAAAAGGATAAAATAAAAGAGCAATTTAGCAATTAACTTTTTAAAATTTGCATCTAGTGTGAGGGCCTCTGGTGTCCCTTGGTTTGAGGCGGGGGCATAGCCTTCGTCTTCACATGACCTTTTCTCTTTACAAGGACTCTAGTCATTGGATTTAGGGCCTGCCCTAAATCCAGAATGATTTCATCTCGAGATTCTTAACTGATTATATCTCCAAAGACCCTGTTCTCAAATAAGGGCACATTCTGAGGTTCTGGGTGGACATGAATTTTGGGAGGACACTAACAGACTCCAAGTTCCCTTCTATTTCCTTTAGTTCAACAGCGTTTTTTCTGTTTTCATACCTGGATTGTATTGAGAATCTGACAAAGCTTTTGATCCATACCTCCAGAAAAAGGCACATGTTCGTATTTTCATAATTTCAAATGGTGTCATGGCACTTCTGAAGTTCATCCACATACCCAGGAAAAGAACACCTGTGACACAGTCCCAAGAACATGTCTATAAAAGGAATTAGCATTTTTTCATAAGGCACATAGCTCAAATGTTGTCAAGGGTAGAGTACATAATGTTATGCCATTCCTAAAACTGAGATAAAGATACACATACGTACGTTCACCATCTGAAAGGGATGTGAAAATGCCTACCTCAGAAGAAAGGCCAAGTTGACATTTTATTTCTGAAACTTAAACTTCCTCATGGTGATTAACATGAGAATATTTTAAATAACTTGAATGATCTAAAGGAGTCAATTGAATGAGCTAATGTATATGAAAACTTTGAAAAATTAAGCATTATATAAATAAAAGTGATATATCCAAGAATGCTGTGTGCATATCAAGTCATAAAGCAAAATACGTTTCACATCGCTGACACAGCTATTTATTAGAAATATGTCTAAGCAGCCAAAGTTTTTTATCTCATAATGAACAGGTAGACAGGTGGTTGGAAAAGAATATCTATCCACAAGGAACGTATTTAAAATATTGTCAATAAAAACAGTCAATTTGCTATTCACGCTCTTTAAACCAGGATCCTTTGCCTGATATTGTGCTGAAGTGGGAAAATACAATGAGATGTAAAACTAAGTATTCATTTGTGTTTGTTTGATTTAACGTTCATAAATTGGAAATGTAAAAAGGTGGAACCCTATGTTTGTCCTCTAAAAGAAAATTTACTGGTCTTTGAAATCCAAAAGTCTGATTATCATTGAATGAGATATGTACATTCTGCTTTGAGTTTGAACTCTTGGAATCATTTTATGTTGCTGACTTTTTAGGTGCTTTACTTGCCTCTGTCCTCTCATCAAGTCTCTTTCCTATATCTGCTTAAAATCTTCAACACCCTTTTTGTCATTCCAACTAACATTAAAAGAACATTTAAATATGATAAACAGGAAAGTATTAGGAGGCAAGATTATAGAAAATGTGGCTTTAGCTAGCAACCCCAAGAGAATTCATTGGTAAGCTATTTTAGAATTGAAAAGAGGGCTAAATATATACAAACCGTTTTTTAATGGCAAAAAAATCATAAAGGTTCGTTCACAGAAGCTGGCAAACCTTCTGGTATGGAAGAGGACTAAAGAAGCGGTAGGTTTCGTGCAGAATGGAGAAGGGCGCCCTTTCTTGGACTTCGGACTGTTTTGTCACCTGGATCTATTTCATCACCTTCCATTTTTCACATCTCTAACCTTGTGGACTCAACGCGGTCCAAGGCAGAGTGTGAATAGGAAACACGCTACTGCATACCATTCCTTCCATATCAGAGCTATTTTCTCCTAAAACAGCCTAGTTAATGGGGAAGGGGGTCACCTTTCTCCAGTGGAGTAAACCTTTTACATTCTCACCTACAAGGCAATTTTAGCTTCTTAGAACCACCATATCTCTATCGGGAATTTCTTTTAGGGCAAACAATTCCTTAATTCTGGGAAAACTAGCAAACAAGACTGTATGTAAATGAAAGGCAACATCTTCCAAAATGGATATGTTTGCGCTCTAAAGAGAGAGAAGAACCAGGATGCTCAGCTGCAAACAACAGAATCTTAACTCAGATCAACTTAAGGAAAAAAATTTTTTTTTTGCTTACTGTATCTGAAAAACACACAATGTTTCTCATTTCACGCACCATGTGATCCAGAGCCTGAATGTCCTCAGAGCTTTCTTTGTACAGAGATGATATCATGGAGCAATAGCATTCTCTCACTTTATGTATTAGATATGATCTAGGTGTGGTTATATGTACAGGGACCCACTAGTTGTTTAAGTAAGGTACAAGTTTCTCTCTCATATGAAGTCCAATCTGGTATGTCAGCCCTGATCTAGAAAGTCATCTGAGACCCAGGCTTTACTATTTTTGTGTTTTGCTATTTTTAGGGTATTGCCCTAGCTCACATGGTCTAAGCTGGTTCATCATCATGCCCATATTCCAGCTATTACGAAGAGAGAAAGGGGAAGGGTAGGGCATGACCCTGTAAGGGAAGTTGTGTATATCATTCCTGGTCACATAACATTGTCAGATCTTAACCACACGACCACACCTAGCTGCAAGGGTGGTTGGGAGTGGTAGTCTTTATTTTGTATCACCATATATCCAGTTAAAATTCAGTGGTTCCTTCTAGTAGAATGGAGTCTCTTAGTGGTGCAAGTGGTTAACATGCTTGGCTGCTAACCAAAAGGTGGAGGTTCAAGTCCCCAGAGGCACCTTGGAAGAAAGGCCTGGTGATCTACTTCCAAAAAATCAGCCATTGAAAACCCCATAGAGCATAGTTCTACTCTGACACACATGGAGTTGCCATGAGTTGGAATTGACTAGACAGCAATTTTTTTTTCTTGTAGAATGAAGAAGACATGTCACTAAATTTTAAATAGCAATCTGACACACCATCTCTCAAGTTAAATTTTATGAAATGGCGGGCAGAATGATTGCCAGAACTCCCAAGACCCACATCTTACCAGCTTAGAAACCCCAGTGAAAAGAGGCAGTATTTTATAATATCTCTGGGAGGGAGATAAGATCAATAAAGTGTCTGACTCTATGGAGACAACAGGGTTCCAAAGGTGGGCATATTCAGGATACAGCATGTAATTTAATGTGTCTTGATCCTAGGATATGAGGAGAAGCTTGGGGTGGGCAAAGCTGGAAAATTGGTAGGCATCAGATCTTGAAGGCCTTGTGTGCCATGCCAAAGTGTGTGAACTATTTACATACAGCATGAAGTCACTGAGAATTTTTAAGTGGCGATTCGACATGATTGAGTTTATGTCTTATTGAGATCCCTCTGCTGGATGTATTCACAGTACAAGATGGTGGGGGCAAGGAGAACAGTTAAAGTTCTAGTCCACATGGCCACGCCTAGCTGCAAGGGTGGCTGGGTAAAATAGCCTCCAGACAGTGACAGATGATGTGGACTTCAAGAGAGGCAGCAGTTGGGGGCTCGATAAGGAAGGAATAGATACAAAGGGAGGTTAAAGAGATTGATCTGGACCTCTAATTGTATGTTTGGGGTGTGAGTGAGCTCTGGGGAGTATAAGAAAGGAAGGAATGTAGGCTGGTTCCCAAGTTTCTTGCTTGGGTGTTGCATTAGTTAGGATATAGGCCAAGCTTCTATACCAAAGAAACCCAAAATACGATAACATAGAGACTTGTTTCTCTGCATTCAGTCCAGAAGGAGCAGTCAAGTGTTGGCAGGATGGTTCTGCCCTATGAGATCATTCATGGCCCAGTTTCCTTCATCTTTTTTCCCCCAAGCCCTATTAAGTTGTCATCCTCGTGGGCAAAGCAAGTTCACCAGAATTGTATCTCTATTTCAGCCTTAAGAAAAAGGGAAAGAGAGGAAATGGAGGGCAAAAAGTTCTATTTTAAAGGGCTTTTGTATCACTTCTGCTTGAATTCTATTAGTGAGAATGTAATATTACCACATACGGTTTCAAGGTAGACTGGGAAATACTGTCACTAGCTTTAGTTTGGCTAAAATTCAGGGGATTCTATTGCTAAGTAGACTAATAAAGTAATATATTTTAGTATAGACATATTTAGGCACCCTGTACTCAGATACAGGCATTTCACAACACCATGCGAGTGCCATTGCTATGACAGTCATTTCAAATCTCCCTGTAAACTTTTCCCCACAAAAAATTCACAGCCAACATTTACATTTCATATCATGCTGAATAATGATTTTCTACAAACAACTGTAACCCTCAGCACCTTTAACACACACACACATACACACACACACACAAACATATACACGAATACTCCTTGCATCCTCTGCCATTAAGTCCTATCAGCCCAGCTATTTCCCACCTCATTCCAGAAGTGGCAGAAATTAAGCCTCCAAAGTCCCGGATCCTCTCCCTAAAACCCCTAAACTCTTCTCTAATTCCCTCTCCTTCTCCTCTGGGAACCTACCAGCTTTGCTCACTCATCCTATCCCGCCAGAAGGTTTCACTGTTACTAAAAGGAAGAAGGGAATGGACTGGAGCAATTAGTAGTCTGTAACTTTTTTAACAAGTGACTAGGTGGATAGTGCTGTTGTTCACTGCACTGGGGGCTATGAGAGGCAGAGTAGATTTGGGGACTCAACATCACAGCCCCTTGTCCCACCTCTGATGTCAGCTGCAGCTGTGATGGACACTCTCCAAACATGCTAACAGGCCACCTGCTTGGCTTTTGGCCTCAGGACTTTCTCTGAAGGTGTAGTTGCTCTCTTGGGCAATGCTTCTGCAACCACAGCCCAGGAGTTTAGGGGGAAGTTAATGTCGCCAGTTCATGCTTAAGCAATAGAGCGTGGGAGGTGGTGGATAAGTGCATCAGTGTTCCAACCTTCAAAGGGAACAATTCTGAAATACATTCTATATGGATCCTCAGAGGATCCCCTGCTGGATTGAACCTCAGTTTCCCACGGCGGTAATCAACTCACTAACACATCCAAACCCGTTGCTGTGGCATCATTCCAACTCATAGAGACCCTATAGGACAGAGCAGAATTGCCCCATAGGGTTTCCAAGGAGCAGCTGGTGGATTCAAACCGCTAACATTTTGCCCAGGAGCTGAGCTCTTAATCACTATGCCATATCACTCTCAGGGTGTGGTAAACCATGTCACATTACAGAAATTTAATTTGGCAGGCAGAAGGTGATTGGTGGAATTTTGCTAAGAATTTTAAGCTGAACAATTGTTTGGGGGCAGAAGCCTGGTAGGAATGGATTAGAGTAAATGGGATGAAGCTTTGGTTAGCCACATGCCAAATATGGGCTCGACCACCTCTAAAAGTCACAGGCAAATTCAAGCTCCACAGCCCTTCTTGAGACATGATAACAAAAAGAAACCTCATATTCTTATAAAGAAATATCTTGCCATAAACATTGACCTCAATCTAATTAAGTCATTAGAACTAACATCCACTTTACAGGCAACACAGTGGCTAGAAGGATGAATTAAAAACACTATGAAGAAGCAGTTAGTCAAATCCAGAATGTTGGACATCCACAAGATAATTGGCACAGTTTCAACGGTAATTTAACTTCCCTAACATGGTTTTTTTTAACATGGTGAGATATGAGAAAGTGGCAACAGCAAGCACGGGTTGTTCTCCACAAGGGAGGGAGAGAAGATCTAGGTTTTGTCTTTTAGTTTTGTTGTTGCTGTTATTTTATGGTTAGAGTCTTGAACACTTTACTAGGCTTCAGGCAAGAAGCCACTAGAAAGAATAATGAGACAGGTCTGGACCTAGAACAAACTCAGGGAAAGGGAGGGATAGACCATGGGCACAAGAGGCAGAATTATACTGGGATGGGAGCCAGAATCTCTGTTCTTCCAAAATTGGAGGAAGAAGGAGAGAATAACGTAGAGGGAGATGAGTTACTAGGTATGACTTTAAACTTGTGGTAGTTTATACCTCTAACCTTAATTCTCTCTTGGAATTAGAAGACAAGGTTTTCTGCTGAAAGAAATGGAGCAGTGTGGGGAAGAGGGCTTGAGAAGGTGACCTGCTAACTGGTGAGCATCATGAGAGCAGAGGTGATAAAGTCTCCTTCATCTTTGTATCTCTCATAATGCCAATCAAAATGCCTTGAACAGTTGAAAAAACATTTAAGACTGGATACACACAGAAACCAATGTTCACTGGTGGTTACAAGGGATGAGTGGGTGGAGGAGAACAGAAATCACTCTCTAAATAGTAAAAAAAAAAAAAAAGTAGACACCTGTTATTTTTTGGTGGTGGGAAAGGTAACAACGAATGTGGGTGAGGTGTGCACAGCTTGATCAAGGTAAATGATGTCACTAAGACATACGCAAGAAAAAATGACACTTTTTTTTTAAAGGAAGGTTTACAAAACAAACTAGCTTCTCATTAAACAGTTAGTACACATATTGCTTTGTGACATTGGTTACCAACACCATGACATGTGAACACTCTCCCTTCTTGACCTTGGGTTTTCTATTACCAGCTTTCCTGTCCCCTGCTGACTTCTAGTCCTTGCTGCTGGCCCAGTGTCCCCTTTAGTCTCATTTTGTTTTATGGGCCTGTCTAATCTTTGGATGAAGGGTGAACTTCAGGAGTTAACTTCATTACTGAGCTAAAAGGGTGCGTGGAGGCCATACTCTCAGGGTTTTCTCCAGTCTCTGTCAGGCCAGTAGGGTCTGGTCTTTTTTTGTGACTTAGAATTTTGTTCTACATTTTTTTCCAGCTCTGCCTGGTACCCTTTGTTGTGATCCCTGTCAGAGAAGTTGGTGTTGGTAGCCAGGCACCATTTAGTTGTACTGGACTCAGTTTCTGGTGGAGGCTGTGGTAGTTCTGGTCCATTAGTCCTTTGGACTAATCTTGCCTGTCTTTAGTTTTTTTCATTCTCCCTTCCTCCAGATGGGATGAGACCAGTGGAGTATCTTAGATGGCTGCTCACAGGCTTTTAAGACCCCAGATGCTACTCACCAAAGTAGGATGTAGAACATTTCCTTTATAAACTCTGTTATGCCAATTGAGTTAGATGTTTCCTGAGACCATGGACCCATAGCCCTCAGCCCAGCAATTGGGTCCCTCAGGGAGTTTGGATGTGTCTGTGGAGTTTCCATGACCTTGCCTTTTACAAGTTGTGCGGGCTTCCCCAGTATTGTATACTGTCTTACCCTTCACCGAAGTTTCCACATATCTATTAAGTG
This sequence comes from Elephas maximus indicus, assembly GCF_024166365.1. Classification (NCBI taxonomy): domain Eukaryota; kingdom Metazoa; phylum Chordata; class Mammalia; order Proboscidea; family Elephantidae; genus Elephas; species Elephas maximus. The sequence continues at coordinate 40,201,036 of NC_064832.1, forward strand.
TTTTTCCATCCCCACCCCTCCCCTCCCTCATAACCATCAAACATTGTTTCTTTTCGCGTGTAAGCCTTTTCACGACCTTTTATAGTAGTGGTCTCATACAGTATTTGTCCTTTTGTGATTGACGGATTTCACTCAGCATAAGACCCGCCAGATTCATTCATGTTGTGAGATGCCTCGCAGATTCATCATTGTTCTTTATTGTTGCATAGTACTCTGTTGTGTGTATGTACCATAGTTTGTTTATCCATTTATCTGTTGATGGGCATCTAGGTTGTTTCCATCTTTTTGCTATTATGAACAATGCTGCAATGACCATGGTGTGCACATGTCTATTCGTGTGATGGCTCTTATTTCTCTAGGATATATTCATAGGAGTGGATTGCAGGATCATATGGTATTTCTCTTTCTAGCTTTCCAAGGAAGTGCCATATCATTTTCCAAAATGGTTGTATCATTTTGCATTCCAACCAGCAGTGCATAAGAGTTCCAATCTCCCAGCAGCCTCACCAACATTTGTTATTTTCTGTTTTTTGATTCCTGCCAGTAATGCTGGGGTGAGATGGTATCTCAGTGTGGTTTTGATTTGCATTTCTCTAATGGGTAGCGATCAAGAGCATTTCCTCATGTGTGTTAGCCATTTGAATGTCTTCTTTGGTGAAGTGTTTGTTCATTTCCTTTGCCCATTTTTTAATTGGATTATTTGTCTTTTTGTTGTAGAGGTGTTGGATTTTCCTGTAGATTTCAGAGATTAGAACTTTGTCGGGTTTGTCATAGCCATAATTATTTTCCCAGTCTGTAGGTTCTCTTTTTACTCTTTTGATGAAGTCTTTTGATGAGCATGTTTAATTTTTAGAAAATCCCAGTAATCTAGCTTATCTTCTGGAGTTTGTGTGTTGTTGGTTGTGGTTCGTATACTGTTAATGCCATGTATTAGGGCCTTTAGTGTTGATCCTATCTTTTCTTCTATGATCTTTATAATTTTTGGTTTTATGCTTAGGTCTTTGATCCGTTTTGAATTGGTTTTTGTGTATGGTGTGAGGTATGGGTCCTGTTTCATTTTTTTACAGATGGACATCTAGTTTTGCCAGCACCATTTGTTAAAAAGACTGACTTTTCACCATATGATGGACTTTGGACCCTTGAGAAGATCAGGTGACTGTAGGTGGATGGATTTACATCTGGGTTCTCAATTCTGTTCCATTGGTCAATGTGGTTGTCATTGTACCAGTGCCAAGCTGTATTGACTACTGTAGTTGTATAGTAGGTTCTGAGGTCAGGTAGTGGAAGTCCTCCTACTTTATTTTTCTTCTTCAGTAGTGCTTTACTTATCCAGGGCCCTTTCCCTTTCCATATAAAGTTAATGATTCGTTTTTCCATCTCTTTAAAGAATGTTGTTGGTATTTGGGCTGGGATTGCATTGCATTTGTAGATTGCTTGGGTAGAATTGTCATTTTCACAATGTTAAGTCTACCTATCCATGAGCATGGTATGTTTTTCCATTTATGTAGATCTCTTTTGGTTTCTTGCAGTAGTGTTTTGTAATTTTCTTTGTGCAGGTCTTTTACATCCCTGGTTAGATTTATTCCTAAGTATTTTTTATTTATTTTTTTTTAGGGGCTATTATAAATGGTATTGTTTTCCTGATTTCCTTTTCATCATTCTCTTTATCAGTGTATAGGAATCCAACTGATTTTTGTATGTTTATCTTGTATCATGCTACTCCACTGAATCTTTCTATTCCAGTCATTCCAGGAGTTTTCTCATGGAGTCTTTTGGGTTTTGTATGTATAGTATCATATCATCCGCAAACAGGGACAGTTTTACTTCTTCCTTACCAATTTGGATGCCTTTCTTTTTCTTGCCTTGTTGCTCTAGCTAGGACTTACAGCACAATGTTAAATAGGAGTGGTGATAAAGGGCACCCTTGTCTTATTCCTGTTTTCAAGGGGAATGTTTTCAGCCTCTTTCCATTAAGAATGATGTTGGCTGTTGGTTTGTATAGATGCCCTTTACTATGTTGAGGAATTTCTCTTGTATACCTATTTTATTGAGGGTTTTTGTCAGGAATTGGTGTTGGACTTGTAGTCTACATCTTAGTTTTGTGCGTAGTGTCTGGGGTCTTAAAAGCTTGCTAGCCACCATCCAAGATACAATTATTGGTCTCTACTCATCCAGAGTATTTTTACTCATCCAGAGTAAAAGATAAAGAAGAAAACCAAAGATTCAGGGAAGAAACTATTCTACAGGACTAATAGTCTACACGAACCATGGCCTCTTTAACCCTGAGACCAGAAGAACGAGATGGTGCCTGGCTACCACTACCAACCATTCTGATCAGGACCACAACAGATGCATCCTGATGGAATGGGAGAAAAACGTGGAACAAAATTCAAATTTTTAAAAAGTCTGGTCTTACTGGACCAGTTGAAACTAGAGGACTCCCACAGACTACCACTCTGAGATACCCTTTAAACCTTGAACTGAAACTATCCCCTGAGGTCACCTTTTAACTAAATAGCAGACTGGCTCTTAAAGAATACTATCCATGAGTACTGTGCTCCTTTAAAAAATCAGCCATATGAGACCAAATGGTCAACTCTGAAGCAAACATGAGACGGTAAGGGGGCAGGGAAATTAGATTACAGAAAACAGAACAACCAAAATGGAAATAATGAGAATGCTGACACATTGTGAAAAATGTAACCAATGTCACTGAACAGTTTGTGTAGAAATTGTTAAATGGGAGCCTAATTTGCTGTGTAAACTTTCACCGAAAATATGTTATTTAAAAAAAAAAAAAGTTAATACTGGAAGTATCATTGTGAAGTAGAGCTGTGCATAGCCTAGATATTATCAGTATAAGATATATTACTGAAATTTCTATTTTTTTTAAAAAAAATCCTTAAATGTTTTTAATTTCTATGTTTTGTTCTTGGTCATAAGTTGATTCTTGGTTCTTTCATCAATTAGAATCATAGAATATCAGAGCCCAGTTTTCTCATTTAAACTCAAAGAACTTTAAATGATTTATCTAGGGTCCCTAGGTTATTAGTAAAACTTGAATTAGAACTATGTTTTCTGTCTCCTAAAGCATGGCATTCTAGTATACCCTCTTGTACCCTGAGTAGCATTTATGATGGAATCTATACCATTTTTCCAGTGTGTTTGAGATAAAGATCTCAAACATAGGACTTGGAAAGTAAAATCACCATTATCCTGCTTGAGATTTTTTTTGTCCTCCAATTGAGTTCTGATACACCTTAGGGTACTGAGTCTGGAATTTCTGGACCCCTTACTTGGAACTCTGAATAAAGAGAGGCCCAGACTTGAAGCAAAATAAATTTAGGACAGTTGAGAAAGGAAATGAAGAAATATTGTTTTGTTTCAAAATAGAACCCACCAAAATTTCCAGTGATCAAATTATAAGTTCTTATGTATCGCCTCGACGGCAGTGGGTTTTGAAGGTTTATGTATATTAAAACACATAACATTATTTTTTAGGATTATATCATACTTATTTTTTAGTATTAAATTTAGTATTTATAGTATTTGTGTTTTTAGTATATTTTTACCATTTCATTTCAGATTTAGTAATCTCAATCAGAACATTAAAAAAATTGAATAAATGTCAAATTATTTTTGTATTTAAATTCATGGTTATGATATTAAACATGTCGAATAATAAAATGTGCTTTCCCAAATTTTCTGTTCTGTTACTCATTGAATATGAGTTCAATGAATGTTTGAGGAACAATAAAATAGTTTCTGAATCTGAATCAATTTCCATAGTGTTATAATACTAATTTAAAGATACAATCATGTCATATTTTATTTCAAAATGCAATCTAAATTTAAACCTAAAATCTGTGCACATTCTACTCACCATAGCCAAAAGTAGAAACAACTGAAATGCCTATCAACAGCTGAATGGATAAACAAAATGTGGTACATACATACATACAGTGGAATACTACTCAGCCAATAGGAGAAGCAAAGTCATGACACATGCTACAATATAGATGGAGCTTGAAGACATTACACTGAGGGAAATAAGTCAGTTACAAAAGGACAGATATTGTTTGACCTCGCTTATATAAAAAATAAGGTAAATGTATAGAGATCAAAGTTTATTAGTGGTTACCAGGGACAGAAGGGAAGGGAAAAGTGAGGATTCTTGCTTAGGGTGTACTGAGTTTGGTTTACAGTGGTGGAAAAATTACATTGATTAAGGGTAGGGTTGCAGGTGATTATTGTAAGTGCTGTCATTAAGTTGTACACCTACAAAAAGTTGGATTGGCAAAACTTGTGTGATAGACATATTTACAACAGTGACAAAAAAAAAAAAGTAGCTGCTGAGGTTGCTTATGTACAACCACACACCTCATAGGATTTAGTTTCTTGGTTTGGAGGTTTAGGGTCATGGTTTCATGGGACCCAGCAATTTCACTCTTAGATATTGAAAACATATGTCCACGTAAAAACTAGTAAACAAATGTTCATAACAGCATCATTCATAATAACCCCAAAATAGAAACAGCCCAAATGTCCATCAACTGATAAATGGATAAACAAAATGTCACGCAGTAAAAACTGCAAAAGCCGGAAACTATGTAAGGTGGAAACCTATGTAAAGCAGAAAACTCAAATATTTTCCACTTATACAGAGAGAAAAGTGGTAAGGCTGCACCTGTCAAAAGTGGAAGAATTTTGAGACACAGAAAAAAAAAAAGATAGACCTGTCAAGTTTCAGCTCTCACAGGTTTCACTGTATATCCATGCAATGGAATAGTATTTAGCCATAAAAGGAAGGGAGTGTTGATACATCATGCTAAAACATGGATGAACCTTGAAAAATTATGCTAAGTTAAAGAACTCAGACACAGAAGGCCATATATTGCATGATTCCATTTATATGGACTATCCAGAATAGGCAAACCCATTGTCTTAGGCTGGATTCTCTATAGAAGCAAAACCAGTAAAGCATAATAAGGAAATGGCTCATGTGGTTGTAGAGGATGGAATGTGGGTCAGGCTGGAGGCTTCTGCTGATTCATACAGTTGTAGGAGCTGGTGAACTAAGATCAGCAAGTCAGACAGCAGGGCCCTGGCTCACAGGCTGCAAAAACTGATGAATCCCAAGATCAGCAGGCAAAATGGTAGGTAAGCTGCTAGCTCAAGTCCCAAGAACCAGAGACCAGACAAACAGGAGCCAGCTGCAGGATCCAGCGCAAGCAAAAGCCCATGGGCCTTGCCAGAAAGTCCACTTATATTGGATGCAGGTCACACCCCCAAGGATACTTCCTTTCAACTGACTGGCTACTCACAGCAGATCCCATCAAGTAGGTGATCACATTATATCAAATCTCATCATGGAGGTGATCACATCATTATAAAACTGCCAAACTACATCATAACTGCCAAGCCACTGAGAATCATGGCCAGCCGAGTAGACACACAAACTTAACGATCACACCCATATAGACAGAGAATAGTTTCATTGTAGTCTAGGTCCAGAGGATGGGGTGAATGGAGCATTAAGTGGAAGTGGCAACCACTACTAATAGGGATGAGGTTTCTTTTGCAGGTGATGACAATGTTCCAGAATTAGTGATGATGGTTGCACAAATCTCTAAGGAGCTTAGATATCTTAACCAGTTTTTGTATAGTGAATGTACTAAAAACCACTGAATTTTATACTCTAAACAGGTGAACTTTATGGTATATGAATTATATTCCAATAAAACTATTATTTAAAGAACAATTTCCTTTTTATTGCTATATGTTGTATATATATATATGTTTTGCTATACATTATATACACACACACTATAGTATGTGTATACCACATACACTATGAAGTGTGTATATACCAGTTTGTTTAACCATTTGCCCAGTGAAAGACATTTGAGTTGTTTCCAGTTTTTGCTATCACAAATAAAGCTGGTATGAAACAATACTCATTATTAAAACACACAACTCTTATTTTCTAAGATCAGCAAGTTTAATTATTTTCGTATGAAACCCACGTCAAGGGGAATTCTGGAAATCGTATATGTTAAACTCTGTCAGCAAAAAATATATAATGCTTCAGTTAGCAGTTCCGTGTTTTTTTCTTCAATTATTTTCATAAAGACTTTAAGATTTCACTCTTCATTCCTTCACTTTATTAAAAGCTGAAAGACAGCATGTATGTATGATATATGCTATGACCAGGTTCTCCTCCATATTCTAAAGTGGAGCAGCACTTCGCGGCTAGGTCAGGATCACGCCCGATTTTTTTCCAGTAGGGGCCCTTCTTGGAGTCCCTGGATGGTGCAAATGATTAAGTGCTTGACTGCTAGCAGAAATGTTGGCGGTTTGAACCTACCCAGAGCTGCCTTGGAAGACAGGCCTGGCAATCTGCTTCTGAAAGGGCACAGCCTGGAAAATCCTATGGAACAGCTCCACTCTGCACACATAAGATTGCCATGAGTCAGGACTGACTTGACAGCAAGTAACGACGACAGGGCCCTTCTCACATGCCAGAATTATTCAGTTTATTGATTTGTTTTACACTTTAGTGTTTGTCTCTTTCCCTAGAACGTACTCTCCCAACACGGGAGGACCCACGCCTCTCTTTTTCATCAGTTCCTAGCATAGTGCCATATATGCAGTCAGTGCCCAAGGAACGAAGAAATAAATGAATGTGTTTGCTGCTTTTATATGACAAGCATCTGCATTTACAACTCTGATCATTTAGCGAGTTCTCCAGCTTTGAGGAAGAGCTGTTATTACATCATTTTTTTCTGGTTGTTATAGCAACCACTGGCCTCCAGAGCTACAAGTTCATTCTGATGCGTATGTTTTCCCAGAAGACTAAACCATATTTTCAACTATGGAATAATGATTCCATTATAAATCACATTTCTCACAATACAGAAGGAGCATTGAAAGAGGTTTTCAGTTATCTTTTATGAAGATGGCAGAGATTTAGAAAGGAAACACAAATCTGTTCAAGCCAACAAAAGCTGGGGGGAGGGGAGGGAAAGGCAGCATGGCACGCATCTCCACTAACAAGACTTTCATATTTCCTCCAAATTTCCCCACCTTTCCACAGCACCAATGAATTCAGTTGATTTTTTTGTCCAAGTTGGCAAGGAGGTTTTGAAAGATAATCACTGCAAAACAAAGAACTCTGCAGAGCTCTGCTACAGCCTAAATACTTCCTCTTTTTCTTCTCCTTGCCTGTTGCTTAACTTTCATGTTAAATTACCAAATGATGGTAGTCTTACAAAAATTGAGGTTATCTCTGAAAAGATTTGAAATCTGGCACTTCCTGCTCCCCTCCCCCAACTCACATTTTAGGAGCAGGTATTGAGAAAAAAAAAAATTTTTTTTTTTTTATTGAGAAGGGTTTTATTAAACTGGATTAGTCATCATAAAAAATAAAAAATAAAAAAACTTAGTTATCATAGAAAACTCATTATTATGAGTTCAATAAGACAGTTTATCTGGGCCATTCACCTAGCCATGAATGTAGCTGGGAAAAAAGTCAGTGTCTACTGTGTAATGGTAGCTAGCCTCTGGGGATCTTACTTGTAGATTATACGCATTTTCTCTTCTGTAGCTTTAGCCATAGGTACTGGGGATAGTCACCACCATACGAGAGCTCAGTTCCAAGGTGTAGCCTATCATAAATACTTCATTACACCCTTCCTTTGTGCAGCTCTGAATGCTTTTCTCATGCACATGGTTGCAATATCCACCAGTAAACTGTCCCACGATGTTGTCTAAAAGAAGTTATATCACAATTAGCTCACTTCCTGGGCTTTGTTTGGCATTATAAAAGCAGAAACTGCCTCAGTACATTCAGATAATATATCATGGGCGTGATGCCAAGAAGACAAAGAGTAAGACAGGCAGGGAAGTATAGAGGATAGTCTCAAGATTAAAGATTTTGGTACCAGAACCCATGAATTATCTTAATTTATATGTTTGTAAGAACTTCATTCTAGACCTTTACAAATCTTCATACTTTTTTTTTCTTTTATACAAGCATGGAATGATACACAACAATAGTTCAGATGTTAAACCTTTGAGACAGCTAAACCTAGATATCTGTCTGTTGTTAAAAATTGAAGGTGGCCCAGTGAAGTGGAAGGTTGTGCCAGGGGAGAATCAGTGTCCGGTCACACAAAATTTGGAAAATTCTGTTGTACAAACTAAGGACACATGTCCTAGAATGTTCACCAAAGACGCGGCTACACAATCTTTTGTTAAAGAGATTAAGCCTGTGACTGATGAATCTAACCAACTACCATGGCAGAAAACCTATCAGCTTACACCATAGACGATAGAGAAAGAACAAAAGGAAAGAATGCTATCTGCCTCTTGGAATTCTCTGCATCTGCTGTCCTCCAAGAAAAGAAAAGGATCATCCCTGGAGCAGCTTGGAGGTCAGCAGACTGTTGGAGGGAGCACGGGAAGCAGGACTGCCTCGATTTCAAAGGGTGAAAGCACAGCCTGCTGGGTTTCAAAGGGTGGGGCCAGGGCCTCCTAGGTTTCAAAGAGACAGCTCTTCATCAACTCAGTTCCAGATGTAGGCCTGCTGTTCATAAATTCCAGGGCTGCTCCCCAAAGCTGAGAGGGCAGGGCTGTCATGACCAAGAGGCAAAACAACAGGGATTGCTGGGGCTGAGGGGGTGGGGTCGCCACTTGGATGGACTAGGAGAATGGGGCTGTCCAAAGCTAAGGGAGCAGAGTTGCCATCCCAATGGGCCTGGAAGGCAGAGCTGAAGCTCACAGCCAAGGGGCCTCCACCCAGAATCCAGAAAGCATGGCCAACATCCAGAGTCTGGAGGGCAGGGCCATTGCCTAGATGATCTCAGAGAAGAGAGGATTATTTTCAAGGCTTGAGAGCTAATATAATATGTTCTGCTGGGTTTTGGATTTGCTTGGTGCCTGTTACTCCTTCCTTCCCTCTAATTTCTCCCATTTGTAATGAAAATGTCTACCTTGTGCCTGTTCCACCATCGTGCTTTGGAAGCAGATAACCTGTATTCTGGATTTCACAGGTTCATAGATGAACAAAAATTTTGCCCCAGGATGGAATATGCCTAAAGCTTCACCCACGTTTGATTTAGATGATTCAGAAGATGAGATTTTGGACTTGGAGTTGATTTAAGACTTTTGCTATGATGTGATGGAGTGAATGTGCTTTGCATGTAGGAAGGACATGTATTTTGTGGGGCCAAAGGGTGGAATATTATGGGTTGAATTATGTTCCCCCAAAATATGTGCTGCAAATCCTAACCTCTATGCCTGTAGTTATAATCCCATTTGGGAATGCGTTGTCTTTGTTATGTTAATGAGAAGTGATTAGTATAGTGTGTGTCTTGAGTCGATCTCTTTTGAGATATAAAAGAGTTTAAACAAGCGATCTAGAAACAGAGTAGAAACAGAGATGGGGGAAGGGAGATGCCAAGCCACATGAAGACTGCCCAGGAGCAGAAGCTCAAATAAACAAGGACCTTCCTCTGAGCTGGAGGAGACAGGAAGTCTTCTCCTTGAGCCGGCATCCTGAATTCAGACTTCTAGCCTCCTAAACTGTGAGAAAATGATTTTCTGTTTGTTAAAGCCATCCGCTTGTGGTATTTCTGTTACAGCAGCACTAGATAACCAAGACAATAGGGTTTTCAATGGCTGATTTTTCTGAAGTAGATCATCAGGCCTTTCTTCTGAGGCACTTCTAGGTAGACTCAGATCGCCAGCCTTTAGGTTATAACAGTTAATAGCCAAGTGCATTAACCATTTACAGTAGCCAGGGACTCCCTATTAATAATACATTGTCTTATAATTTCACAGCAATTTTCTCTGAGTAATCCAATTACTCACGTATTTTGGAATTTTTCTTTTAGTTGGTCTGTTAATTTGCTGGAGCAAATAAAACACTGAAGTGTACAAAATAGTTTACATGCACATCTTTGGCCTGTGAAATCCTTGAGAAATTCTATACTCTACCCTTAACTCCAAGAAAAGACATTTTTTAATTTATTAAGTAGAAGGAAGAAATTGTAATGCACCCAATTAAAGTAATTAAACGTGTCCTCTCTTTTTCCTTATTTTATCTTTCAGAACATCAGCAACTGCCTGGCCTTGTTTTGTAGTTGCTTGAGTGAAAAAATGTCTTTAGTATATAAACTTAGTGTGTAATTTTTTACGTGTGTCCTGAGTCTGTTTGGTGCTAGGAATCCAATAACTCTCTTGGTTTTCCTCCTACTTCTCTGACTGCTCCACCTGTCATCTTTGCAGCTTCCTAGACCTCTGCCGCTTCCCTTAAACATTGCAGGTGCCTTAGCTTCTAATTTTGGCTGTCTTCCATCCCTACATGTGCTTCCTGTGCCACTGCATCCCGTTCTGGTTTGATGACTCCCAAATCTGTATCTCTACTCTATCCTTTTCTTCTGAGCTCCAGAACCATATATGCAATTTTCTACTGGCTATTTCACTCATGTCCCATAAATATACCTCATAGTAAACGCGTTCCAAATGGAACTCTTCACTTTCCTGCAATTTCGCTTGCCTCAAGCTGCTGCTCCTTCCACATTTCCTGTCTCCATGAATGGCTCACTGGCCACTCCGTTACACAAGCAGGAGCCCAGGCAGCATCATTTACTCCATCTCCTTTACTGCACACATCCGCTCAATTGCTGAATCATATAGACTCTGCTCCCAAAGCACGGCTATAATTTACCCACTCTTCTCAATCCTACTACCTATTAACCCATTGCCAACTCTATAGGACAGGCTAGACCTGCCCCAGCAGATTCTCAAGGCTGTCATCTTTATGGAAGCAGACTTCCTGCCACATCTTTCTTTGTGGAGCATCTAGTGGATTCAAACTGCTAACCTTTGTTTGTTAGCAGTCTAGCGCTTTAACCAGTGCACCACCAGATCCCCCTATAATTTAGCCCGAATCACCACCACAGGCTTGGACTTCCATATTAACCTTATTACGGGTTTCCTTTCTAATTCAGGTACTACTGCTGTGGGGTCTGCAGACTCCCATAGTGTTTGTGGGTAAAAATCAGAGGATTTGAGAAATCAGATGGGAAAAAATTGTATCTTTACTTTCACTAACCTGTAACTAAAACTTAATATTTCCTTTTATGAACGTTGGCAATGAACCACAATAGTATTGACAGTACCTGTGATTTTATTACCACTAGAAATGGTAAATATTTTAATATCTCATGGCATTTATTGCAAATATCTCAAAATATCAGTTATGTTCATAGTTTTTTGAAATTATGGTAGTCATTTGATCCCCTTCTAGATCTTATTTAACATATAAAGAAGCACATACAATACTATTTTATACTTTTAAAAATACTCGTAACTATTTCAAAACAATTGTTTTGCTTGTAATCCTATGTATTTTTAAAAGATTTATTGAGATACAATTCACATACCATACAATTCTCTGACTTAAAGTGTACAATTCAGTATTTTTTGTGTATTCACAAAGTTGAAAAACCATCACCCAATCAGTTTTAAAGCATTTTCATCACCCCAACATGAAACCACGTACCCATCAGCAGTCACTCCCCACATCCCCCAGCAGCTCCCCGTCCCCCTAGACCTAGGCAACCACTTATCTACTGTCTCTATGGACATTTCATATAAATGGAATCATACAATATACAGTCTTTTGTGTCTGACTTCTTTCACTTAGCATAATTTTTTTCAAGGTTCATCTACGTTATGGCATGTATTAGTATATCATTCATTTTTATGGCTAAATACTATTCTGATGTATGGATATGCCACAATTTATTTATCCACCCATCAATTGAGGGACATACAAGGTTTTTTTGTTTTTTCATTCTTTGACTCCCCTGAATTATGCTGCTGTGAACATTCTGTACAAGTTTCTCGTGGCCTTTTTTTTTTTTTAGCTGTATACGTAGGAGTGGAGTTGCCAGTTCACATGGTAACTTAATGTTTAAGTTTTGAGGAACTGCCAACTGTTCTCTGCTGTGGCTACACCATTTTATAACCCCACCAGCAATGTGTATTGTTCTTGTGGTGTGCCGTGGCGTGGATACCAACACATAATGACCCTATAGGACAGAATAGAACTGCTTCATAAGGTTTCCAAAGTTGTACTCTTTATGCAAGCGGATTGCTACAACTTTCTCCCCCAGAGCGATGATGAATTTGAACTGTCAGCCTTTAGGTTAGTAGCCAAATGCTTAACCACTGTGCCACCAGAGCTCCTTCGGCAATGTATAAGGTTTCCGGTTTCTCCATACCGATACTTGCTTTATCTGTCTTTTTTTTTTTTTTTTTTTTTAGCCCTCCTAGTGGGTAAAAGGAGGCTTTTTGTGGTTTTTAAATATATTTTTTATTTTTATTTTTGCAACTATCATTTTTCACCCCAAACAGAAATTCTATACCCATTAGGCAATAATTCCCAATTTTCCTCCCCCCAGCCCCTGGTAACCACAAATGCACTTTTTGTCTTTATTGACATCTAGTCTAGCTACTTCATGTAAATGGGATCATGTTTTATTTGTCCTTTTGTGTTTGGCTTATTTTATTTAGCATAATGTTTTCAAGCATCATCCATATTGTAGCCTGTATCAGAATTTCAGTTTTCTTCATGGCTGAGTAGTAGTCTATTGTATGTATATGCCATATTTATTTATCCATTCATTTGTTAATGGAAATTCAGGCTGTTTTCACCTTTTGGATATTGTGAATCATGCTGCAATGATATTGTGAATCATGCTGCACCTTGGTGTACAAGTAGCTGTTTGAGTCCCTGCTTTAAAGGCTTTTGGGTGTATACCTAGGAGTGGAATTGCTGAGTCATGTGGTAATTCTTTGACTCTTTGAGGAACTGCCTAACTGTTTTCCACAGCGGCAGCACCATTTTACATTTCCACCAATAATGGATGAGCGTTCAAATTTCTCCACATCCTCACCAACACTTGTTGTTTTCCATTTTCCTGATCATAACCATCCTAGTGGGTATGAAGTGGTATCTCATTGTGGCTTTGATTTGCATTCCCCTAATGACTAATGTGTTGAGCTATTTTTCATATGACATTTCTTTGGAGAAATGTCCTACGGCCATTATCTGCTAAGGATTTAGTATACAGATTATATACAGAACTATAACTCAACAACAAAAATATAAACAGCCCAATCATAAAATGGGCAAAGTACTTGAATAGACATTTTCTAAATCCTTAGCAGATAATGGCCGAAGGTTTCTTTTCACTTTCTTGATGGTGTTCTTTTTTTTGCCAATTCAACTTTTTACAACTTAGTGACAGCAGTTACAATAAATGGCTGTGCAACCCTACCCTTAATCAATGCAACATTTCCATCACTGTTGATTCCCCTTTTCCTGCTCCGTTCCACCCCTGGTAACTACTTATAAACTTTGGTCTCTATACTTGTCTTTTTCCATAATTGAGGTCAATATTTGTCCTTCTGTGACTGGTTTATTTTACTCAGCATGGTATTTTCAAGCTCCATCCATGCCGTAGCATGTATCAAGACTTCATTTCTCCTACTAGCTGAGTGGTATTCCACTGTATGTATGTGCCACATTTTGTTTATCCACTCATCTGTTGATGGGCATTTAGGTTGTTTCCATCTTGTGGCTATTGCGAATAGTGCTGTAATAAACATTGGCGTACAGTTCTCTTTTTGAGTTTCTGCTTTCAAGACTTTTGGGAATATGCGTAGGAGTGGAATTGCTGTGTTATACAGTAGTTCTGGAGCCCTGGTTGCCCAGTGGTTAAGCGTTCGGCTGCTAACCAGAAGGCTGGCAGTGCGAACCCACCAGCCGCTCCTTGGAAACCCTATGCGTCAGTTCTACTCTGGACTATAGGGTCACTATGTGTCCCAAGTGACTTGACAGCAACGGGGTTTTTTTTTTTAATGGTAGTCTTATTTTTAGTTTTTTGAGGAACCATCACACTGTTTTCGACAACAGCTGTACCATTTTGTGTTCCCACCAGCAATGGATAAGGGTTCCAATTTCGCCACATCCTTGTCAACATTTGTTATTTTCTGTTTGTTTGCTTTTTTAAGCTTAGCCATCCTCCTGTTGCCATCAAGTGGATTCCAACTATGGTGACCTAATAGGACAGAGTAGAACTGCCCCATAGAGTTTCCAAGGAGCACCTGGTGGATTTGAACTGCTGACCTTTTGGTTAGCAGCCGTAGCTCTTAGCCACTGTACCACCAGGGTTTCCATCCTAGTGGGAGTGAAATGGTATCTCATTGTGGTTTTGATTTGCATCTCTCTAATGGCTGTGATGTTGAATATCTTTTCATGTGTTTGGTGGCCATATGAATGTTCTCTTTGGTGAACTGTCTGTTCAAGTCTTTTGCCCATTTTATGATTGGGTTGTCTTTTTGTTGTTAAGTTGTTGTAGTTTTATATATATTTTGCCTATTAGATTCTTGTCAGATATGTGGTTTCTGAAGATATTCTCCCAATCGGTAGCTTGTCTTTTCACTTTTTTTGCCAAGTCTTTTGGTGAACAAGTTTCTAATTTTTACGAGGTCTCATTTATGTATTTTGTCTCTTGCTGTTTCTGCTTTTGTTATTAAATTAAATAATCCATTGTTGAAAGCTAGGCCTGACAGTGTTGCCCCTGTTTTTTCTAAAAGAATTTTATCGTTTTAATTTGCATACATAGTTAATTCATTTTGAATTTGTTTTTGTGTATGGTGTGAAGCATGGATTCTGTTTCATTTTTTTGCCTGTGAAATCCAAATTTCCCAGCACCATTTATTGAATGTACTCTTCTTTCCCCATCAAATGGACTTTGCAACCTTGTCAAAAATCATCTGACATAGATGTGTGGATTTATTTCTGAACTCTCAATTCTATTCCACTGGTCTATGTAGTTATTGTTATACCAGAACCAGTCTGTTTTGATTACTGTAACTGTATAGTATGTTTAAAAATCAGGAAGTGTGACACCAAGGTCACACGATAACTAAGAGCCCAAGAGACAGAAAGGGCCACATGAACCAGAGACCTACATCATCCTGAGACCAGAAGAACTAGTTGGTGCCCAGTCACAACCGATGACTGCCCTGACAGGGAGCACAACAGAGAACCCCTGAGGGAGCAGGAGATCAGTGGGATGCAGACCCCAAATTCTCACAAAAAGACCATACTTAATGGTCTGACTGAGACTAGAGGAATCCCGGTGGTCATGGTCCCCAAACCTTATGTTGGCCCAGGACAGGAACCATTCCCGAAGACAACTCATCAGACATGGAAGGGACTGGACAGTGGGTAGGAGAGAGATGCTGATGAAGAGTGAGCTATTTGTATCAGGTGGACACTTGAGACTGTGTTGGCATCTCCTGTCTGGAGGGGGGATGGGAGGATAGAGAGAGTTGGAAGCTGGCAAAATTGTCACGAAAGGAGAGACTGGAAGGGCTGACTCATTAGGGGGAGAGCAAGTGGGAGTACGGAGTAAGGTGTATATAAACTTATATGTGACAGTTTGACTTGATTTGTAAACGTTCACTTGAAGCTCAATAAAAGTTAATTAAAAAAAAAAATCAGGAAGTGTGAGTCCTCCTACTTTGTTCTTCTCTTTCAACATTTTTTAGCTATTTGGGTCTTCTTGCCGTCCATATGGAAACACTGGTGGTGTAGTGGTTAAGTGCTATGGCTGCTAACCAAAAGGTTGGCAGTTCGAATCCACCAGGCACTCCTTGGAAACCCTGTGGTGCAGTTCTACTCTGTCCCGTAGGGTTGCTATGAGTTAGAATTGACTTGACAGCAATGGATTTGGGTTTTTGTCCCTTCCATACAAAGTTGAGGATTGGTTTTTCCATTTCTGTAAAGAAGACTGTTAGAATTTTGATTGGAATTGGATTGAATCTATAGATTGCTTTAGGTAGTATTGACATCTTAACAATATTAAGTTCTCCAATCCATGAACATGGAACATCCTTCCATTTAGTTAAGTCTTCTTGAATCTCCTTCAGCAGTGTTTCATTAGTTTTATTGTGTAAGTCCTTCACGTCCCTGGTGAGATTTATTCCTAGGTATTTTATTCTCTTAGATGTTATTATAAATGGAATTGTTTCTCTAATTTTCCTTTCAGATTTCTCATCACTGTTGCATAGAAATCCAACTGATTTCTTTGTTGAGCTTATACCCTGCAACTGTGCTAAATTCATCTATTAGGTCTAGAACTTTTCTTGTGGACTTTTTGGGATTTACTATGTATGGGATTATATCATCTGTGCAGAGAGAGAATCTTCTTTTCTGGTTTGGATACCTTTTATTTCTTTTTTCTTGTCTTATTGCTCTGGCTAGAACTTCTGATACAATATTGAACAGAAGTGGTGAGAGTGATCACCCTTGTCTTGTTTCTGATTTCAAGGGGGGAAGTTCTCAGTCTTTCTGCATTAAGTATAATGTTGGCCGTTGGCTTTTCATATGTGCCCTGAATTATATTGAGGAATTTTCCTTCCACTCCAATATTCTTGAGAATTTTCATCAAGAAAGGGCGTTGGATTTTATCAAATGTTTTTTCTGCATCCATAGAGATGGGCATGGGGTTCTTTTCTTTTGTTCTATGGATGTGGTGTATGACATTGATTGATTTTCTAATGCTGAACCATCCTTGCATTTCTGGAATAAATCCCACTTGGTCATGGTGTATGATTTCTTTAATATGTTGTTGGATTCTGTTCACTAGTATTTTGTTGAGGATTTTTGCATCTATATTCATAGGAGATACTCGCCTGTAGTTTTGGTTGTTGTTCTTTTCTTGTGGTATCTGTTTGGTTTGGGTATCAGGGTTATGTTTGCTTCATAGAATGAATTAGGGAGTATTACTTCCTTCTCTATCTTTTGGAAGAGTTTAAATAGTATTGGTGTCAATTCTTCTCTAAATGTTTGGTAGAATTCCCCAGTGAAGCCATCTGGTCAAGGACTTTTTTTGTTGGGAGATTTTTAATCACTGATTTGATCTCTTCACTTGTTGTGGGTCTGTTGAGACTATTTTCTCTCAAGTCAGTTTGGGTAGGTTGTGTGCTTCTAAGAATTTGTCCATTTCATCTGTGTTATCCAGTTTTTGCCATATAGTTGTTCACAATATTCCATCATAATTCTTTTTATTTCTATTGGGTCATTTGTAATATCACCTCTTTCATTTTTTATTTTGGTTATTTGTATCTTTGTCAGCCTAGCTAAAGGTTTGTCAATTTTATTGGTCTTTTCAAAGAACCAACTTCTGGTTTTATTTATTCTCTGTTTTTCTGTTTTCTCTTTTATTTATTTATGCTCTGACCTTTGTTATTTCCTTTCTTCTGACAGGTTTAGGCTTAGTTTGCTCTTTTGTTTCTAGTTCCTGTAGTTGTTGAGGTAGGCTGTTAATTTGAGGTTTTTCTTCTTTTTCATGTAGGTATTTTATTGCTGTAAGTTTCCCTCCAGGTACTGCCTTCACTGCATCCCATAAGTTTTGGTATGTTGTGCTTTCATTTGACTCTAAGAAATTTGTGATTTCTCTTTTGATTTCTTCCTTCACCCATTGGTAGTTTAATCACGTGTATTTTCCAGGTTTTCTTTTTTTTTTTTTTTTTTCTGTTATTGATTTCTAGCTTTGCTTCCCTGTGGTCAGAGAAAATACTTTGTATGATTTCAATCTTTTTAAATCTATCAAGACTTGCTTTGTAACCTAAGATGTGGTCTCTCCTGGAGAATGAACCATGTGCACTGGAGTAGAATGTGCATAGTGCTTTTTTTTTTTCAAAAATGTCCTTTCTTCACAACAGTCTTTCATTTTGATGTAGTGCAATTTATCTTTTTTTTTTTTCATTGCTCATACTTTTGGTATATCCAAGAATCCATTGTCAAATCCAAGGTCATGAAGATTTACCCTATGTTTTCCTCTAAGAGTTTTACGACTTAGTTCTTACATTGAGGTTGTTGATTCATTTTTAATTAGATTTCATCTATGCTGTGAGATAGGGTTCCAACTTTATTCCTCTTCATGTGGAAATACAGTTGTTCCAGCACCATTTGTTGAAGAGACTATTCTTTCCCTCACTGAATGGACTTTACAGCATTGTCAAAAATCAATTGGTAGGGCCCCAAATAGCTAAAACAATTCATAAAAGAAGAACAAAGTTGGATAACTCACACTTCCCAACTTCAAAACATACTCTAAAGCTACGGTAATTTGATATAATGATAGACACATAGACCAATGAAATGGAATTGAGAGTCCAGAAATAAACCCGTACATCTATGGTCAACTGATTTAATGGATAGAACAGCTAGACAGAAGACCGATAAGTGCAGGATCTGAATACTATAAATCAACTTGACATAATGGACATATTTAGAGCACTCCATCCAACCATAGCAGAATATGCATTTTTCTCCAGTGCACACTCTCCAAAATAGATCATATATTAGGTTAAAAAAAAACTCAATAAATTTAAAAATATTGAAATCATGCCAAGTATCTTTCTTATCACAGTAGACTGAAAATAGACATCAGTAACAGAGAGAAACTGGAAAATTCACAAATATCTGGAAATCAAGCAACACACTATTAAACAACCAGTTGATCAAAAGGGAAATCAGAAAATACCTTAAGATGAGTGAAAATGAAAATACAATTTAAAAAAATTTATTGGTTAAAAAAAAAAAAATACCCGGGTTAAATAGGAAGCAAGATCTTAAATCACTAACCTAACTTTATACTTTGAAGAATTAGAAAAAGAAAAGCAAACTAACAGAAAGCTACCAGAAGAACCCAAAAAACCCAGTGCCGTCGAGTCAATTCCGACTCACAGCGACCCAAGAAAGCAAGTAATAAAGATTAGGGTAAAGATAAATTAATACAGGAAAGAAAAACAATAGGAAAAAAAAAAGTTGGTTCTTTGGTAAGACCAATAAAATTTACAAGTCGTTAGCTAGACTGATAATGAAGAAAGAGGCGAGAGGCAGATAACTAAAATTAGAAATGATTGTGGAATATTAACACTGATCTTACCAAAAAAAAAAAAAAAAAGCTATAGGAGAACACTCTGAGCAATTTTATACAAACCTATTAGATAATCTAGATGAAATGGACATATTCCTAGAAATACACAAATTACATAAATTGGCTCAAGAATAGAAAATCTGAACAGACTAATTACAAAAGACATTGAATAAGTAATCAAAAATCTACCAACAAAGAAAAATCCAGAACAAGATGGCTTCACTGGTGAAATCTACCAAATATTTAAAGAACTAACACCAATACTTTCAAACAAAAAAATAGAAGAGGAGAAAACACTTTCTAACTCATTCTACGAGGACATTATTACCCAAAGTCAAAGCCAGACAAAGACATCACAAGAACAGAAAGGTTCTTGGCTACAAGCCATACCCTCATGAATATAGCTGCAAATATTCTCAACAAAATACTACCAAACCACAACCAACAGCATTTTAAAAGGACCGTATACAATGATCAAGTGGATTTATCCCAGAAATACAAGGTTGGTTGAACATAAAAAAAAATCAGTGTAATATATAACATTAATAGAACAAGGAAAAATACATATATGGTCATCTCAATTGATACAGAAAGTCATTTGACAAAATTCAAAACACTCAACAAACCAGGAATAGAAGGGAAATTCCTCAGCATGATAAAGGACATTTATGAAAAATCCAGAGCTAACATCATACTCAATTGTGAGAGACTGAAATCTTTCTTCCATAAGCTCAGGAACAAAACAAGGATGCCCGCTTTCACCGTTACTATTTTGCATTGTACAGAAGGTCCTAGTCAGAGAAATTAGGCAAGAAAAGAAATAAAAGACATCTGAATTGGAAAAGAAAAGGTAAAACTATCTCTTTTCACAGATGACATGATCCTATATATATATATAAATCCCAGATTCCACAAGAAGGCTACTAGAACTAATAAATGAATTCAGCAAAGTTGCAGGGTACAAGGCCAACAAACAAAAATCATTTGTTTAGTTTTGGGTGGGTTCTATACATCAACGTTATGGATTGAATTATGTTCTTCAAAATACGTGTTGTAAATCCTAACCTGTGAATGTAATCCCATATTAGAAAAGGGTTTCTTTGTTACGTTAATAAAGTCATATCAGTGGTGTCATAAGCCAATCACTTTTGCGATATAAAAGAGCAGATTCAGCACAAAGGCAAGCAAACACACACAGATGGGGGTAGATAGGGGCCACGCCACATGAAGATCATCACGGAACCCAGGAACAGAAGTTGAAAAGACAAGGACCTTCCACCAGAGCTAACAGAGAAAGAAAGCCTTCCCCTAGGGCTGGTGCCCTGAATTCAGACTTCTAGCCTCCTAAACTGAGAAATAAATTCTGTTCATTAAAGCCACCCACTTGTGGTATTTCAGTGATAGCACCACCAAGAAACTAAGACAACAGGCAATGAGCAATCTGAAAACGAAAGTAAGAAAACAATTCCAAATAAAATAGCATCTAAAAGAATAAAACACTTCAGAATAAATTTAACCAGGGGTATGAAAGACTTGTACACTAAAAACTACAAAACATTGCTGAAAGAAATTAAAAGACCTAAATAAATGTAAACACATCCCATGTTCATGGATTGGAAGACTTACTATGGTTAAGATATCAGTATAATCCAAGGTGATGTACAGAGTCAACACAACCCCTATCAATATTCCAACAGCCTTTTTTTGGGCTGAAATGGAAAAGCTGATCCTTAAATTCATATGGAATTATAAAGGGCCCAAATAGCCAAAGCAGTCTTGGAAAAGAAGTAGAGATTTGGAAGACTTACACTTCCCAATTTCAAAATGTACTAAAATGCTACTGTAATCACAACAACATGGTTCTGGTATAAGGACAGACATATTGATCAATGGAATAGAATTGAGAATCTAGAATAAACCCATATATCTATGGCCAATTGATTTTTTTGTTTTACAATTCAATGAAAAATAATATAGATATGGAAAAATGCCCATATCATCTATAGCTTTACAAACCGAGCCCACTCATGTAACCAGCATTCAGATGGAGAATCAGAACATGACCAGGATTTCAGAAGCTTCTCTATTAAATTTTCCAGTCACTTTCTCCTAACCAAGGGTGACTACTACCTTGACTTCTAACATCATAGATTAATTTTTGTTCTTTATAATGGTACAAATATATATAACAAAACATTTGCCATTTCAACATCTTTTTACATGCACAACTAAGTAATATTATTTATGCTCATCGTGTTGTGCAACCATCACCACTATCCATTTCCAAAATTTTCCATTACCCTTAGGAGAAATTCAGTGCCTCCTAGATCCATATTTATGCCTGTTCCCAAGAAAGGTGATCCAACCGAATGTGGAAATTATAGAACAATATCATTAATATCACGTGCAAGCAAAACTTTGCTAAAGATCATTCAAAAATGGCCACGGCAGTATATCGACAGGGAACTGCCAGAAATTCAGGCTGGTTTCAGAATAGGATGTGGAACCACGGATATCATTGCTGATGTCAGATGGATGCTGGCTGAAAGCAGAGAATACCAGAAGGATGTTTACCTGTGTTTTATTGACTATGCAAAGGCATTCGGCTATGTGGATCATAACAAACTATGGATAACACTGTGAAGAATGGGAATTCCTGAACACTTAATTGTGCTTTGAGGAACCTTTACATAGATCAAGAGGCAGTTGTTCGGACAGAACAAGGGGATACTGATTGGTTTAAAGTCAGGAAAGGTGTGCGTCAGGGTTGTGTTCTTTCACCATACCTATTTAATCTGTATACTGAACAAATAATCCGAGAAGCTGGACTATATGAAGAAGAACAGAGCATCAGGATTGGAGGAAGACTCGTTAACAACCTGAGTTATGCAGATGACACGATCTTGCTTCCTGAAAGTGAAAAGGACTTGAAGCACTTCCTAATAAAGATCAAAGACCACACCTTCAGTATGGACTGCACCTCAACATAAAGAAAACAAAAATCCTCACAACTGGACCAATGAGCAACATCATGATAAACGGAGAAAAGATTGAAGTTGTCAAGGATTACATTTTACTTGGATCCACAATCAACAGCCATGGAAGCAGCAGTCAAGAAATCAAAAGACGCATTGCATTGGGTAAATCTGCTGCAAAGGACCTCTTCAAAGTGTTGAAGAGCAAAGATGTCACCCTGAAGACTAAGGTGCGCCTGACCCAAGCCATGGTATTTTCAATCGCATCATATGCATGTGAAAGCTGGAGAATGAATAAGGAAGACCGAAGAAGAGTTGATGTCTTTGAATTGTGGTGTTGGCAAAGAATATCGACTATACCATCGACTGCCAAAAGAACGAACAAATCTGTCTTGGAAGAAGTGCAGCCAGAATGCTCCTTAGAGGCAAGGATGACGAGACTGCATCTTATACACTTTGGACATGTTGTCAGAAGGGATCAGTCCCTGGAGGACATCATGCTTGGCAGAGTACAGGGTCAGCGGAAAAGAGGAAGACCCTCAATGAGGTGGATTGACACAGTGGCTGCAACAATGAGCTCAACCATAACAACGATTTTGAGGATGGTGCAGGACTGGGCAGTGTTTCATTCTGTTGTGCATAGGGTCGCTATGAGTTGGAACCGACTCGACAGCACCTAACAACAACAACAACAACCACCACCTAAGCCCTGGTTCCCCCTTTGCTCCTCCCTCCCACCCCTAGTAACCACTAACAAACTGTATTGAACTTTATTAAAATAAAGTAATAAATTTGTCTACTTGAAGTGTAATAAACAATAAGCTGTATTTGAAGTGGCATATTAAAGTCTCCAACTATTATAGAATAACTTTCTCTATCTCACTTCAATTCTGTCAATGTTTGCTTCATGTATTTTGAGGATCTGTCGGAATCGACTCGACAGCAATGGGTTAATGGGTTGTTAGGTGCATCTCATCCCAGTGCCCTCGAGTCATATATATTTATAATTCTTATATCTTCTTGGTAAATTGACCCTTTTATCATTATATAATGGCCTTCCTTGTCTCTTTTTAACAGTTTTATATTTAAAGTCTATTTTGGGTGATATTATTAAGCCACCTCAGCTCTCTTTTGGTTAGTATTAGCATGGAACATTTTCAAAATTTATTTTCTTTTTTGTTACTATTGTTGAGAATATATACAACAGAACATATACCAATTCAACAATTCCTACATGTACAATTCAGAGACATTGATTACATTCTCTAAGTTGTGCAACCACTCTCACCTTCCTTTTCCGAATTGTTCCTTCCCCATTAATGTAAACTCCCTGCCCCCTAAGGTTCCCATCTAATCTTTTGAGTTGCTGTTGTCAATTTGATCCCATATACAAACCAAACCCATTACTGTCGTGTTGATTCTGACTCACAGTGACCCTATAGGACAGAGTAGAACTGCCCCACAGAGTTTCCAAGGAGCACCTGTGGGTTCAAACTGCTTGGTTAGCAGCTGTAGCACTTAACCACTACATCACCAGGGTTTCATGATGCCATAGGGTTCTTAAAAGTACACAATGCTCAAGGCAGACATTCTCTACTAGTCAAACTAAGAGGGCTTTAGGGGGATATTTTTGGTTTAAGGTTTAAAAATTATTTCAGGGCAATAGTTTTGGAGGTTCATCCAGCCTCAATAGCTCCAGAAAGTCTGGATTCAGCATAGAATACTTTTTCATCCTTTCATTTTCAACCTATTTATGTCTTTTGATCCGAAGTGAACATCTTGTAGGCAACATATAGTTGGATCTTATTTGTTTACAATCTGCCAATCTCAGCTTTTCAACCAAAAAAAACCGAACCCAGTGCCGTGGAGTCGATTCCGACTCATAGCAACCCTATAGGACAGAGTAGAACTGCCCCATAGAGTTTCCAAGGAGCGCCTGGTGGATTTGAACTGCCGACCCTTTGGTTAGCAGCCATAGCACTTAACCACTACGCCACCAGGGTTTCCAGCCTTTCAACAGGATTCCTTAATTCATTTACATTTAAAGTAATTACTGTTAGGGAAGGATTTATCCTTGTCATTTTGCTATTTGTTTTCTGTGTCTTATACCTTTTTTGTCCTTCATTTTTTTTCAATACTGCCTTCGTGTTGATTCTTTTGTAATGAACTATTTTGATTTTCTTTTCATTTCCTTTTGTGTATATATTTTAGATTTTTTTTCATTACTTTCGGGATTACACTTAAGATCCTAAATTTATAACAATCTAATTTAAATGGATGCCAGCTTAACTTTCAAGAGCATGTAAAAATTCTGTTCCTATACAGCTTTGTCACCCCCACTTATGTTGTTGCCAAAAATCACATGTTTATATATTGTGGGAAACCCTGGTGGCATAGTGGTTAAATGCTTCGGCTACTAACCAAAAGGTCGGCAGTTCAAATCCACCAAGCATTCCTTGGAAACTTGATGGGGCAGTTCTACACTGTCCTACGGGGTCGTTATGAGTCTGAATCAACTCAACAGTGATAGGTTTGGTTTCAATGGGCTATATATTGTGTGCCAAATAACAAAAATTTATAATTATTTTTGTGCATTTGTCTTTTAACTTGTGTAGAGCATAATGAAAAGAGTCACAAACCAAAAATACAATAAAACTAGGCTTTATATTTGCTTACAAAATTGTCTTACCAGAAGTCTTTATTTCTTCATATGGCTTCAAGTTACTGTCTGTTTTCCTGCCATTTCACCCTGAAGTATGGTCTTTAGCATTTTCCTTAGTGCAAGTGTAGTGTAATGACCTCCCTCAGCTTTCATTTACCTGTCTTAAGTTCTCCCTCATTTTGAAGGACAGTTTTGGTGGATATAGAATTCTTGATTGACAGTTCTTTTCTTTCAGCACTTTATGTATGTCATTTCACTGCCTTATGACATCCATGGCCTTAAAAAATAACATGGCAGGGGCATCTGATCTCCTCTCATTTCACAAGGAGTAAAGAGAGTCAAGAGCAACAGCACAAGGCTGATTGCTAGGAGGCAGAGGTCTGAAATACCTTTTCCTTCTGCCATCTTTACCGATTCTGGTACCATCTTTCTTCCCATGACATCCTCTACTTTTCTGGTGGGTTCGATAATCCATTGCAACAGCCATACAGAACTCACAGACTATACTCACAATAAAGGGGTCTAGCAAGTCCCAAATCTGTAGGTCAGGCAGCATGCTGGAGACCTCTGCTGGCTCATAGGGTGGCAGGGGCTGGCAAATCCAAATCTGCAGGTCAGATGACAGGCCAGAGATTTCTGCAGGCCTACATCTCAGGAACCAGAGGTCAGGTGATGAGGAGAATGTTGGGTCAAGAGAGAATGAGTTTTGCCAAGACATTCATTTATGTACTGGAGGCAGGCCACATACCCTGTGAAACTCTCCTTTCAACTAACTGGCTGATCATAATGGATCACATCATGGAAAGTGATTACATTATGTTACATTATGGAAGAGCGACCAGTCCGGTATCTGCCAAACCTCTAAGAACGCCGCCTAGCCAAGTTAACACATAACACACAACCATTTTTTTTTCTTTTGACTGTTCTTGATTCCTTAAATTTTCACATAAATTTTAGGACCACCTTGTCAATTTCTGCAAAAAAAAAAAAAAAAAAGGCATCTGGGATTTCAATAGCGATTTTGTTGAATCCATAGATAAATTTTGGGGAATGTTACTTTCTTAGCAATATTAAGTCTTCCAATCCATGAACATGGGATGTCCTTCTTCTAATACAGGAATTAATTTCAACAGTAATTTTTAGTTTTCAGAGCACAAGTTCTGCACTCCTTTTGTTGACTTTATTCCTATACACACTCTTCCTTGTGATGGTAATGTAAATGGAACTGTTTTCTTAATTTCATTTTTGGATAATCACAAATTTTATTTTGCATACTTAAACAATATTCTGAGAAGGGATTTATAGGCTTCACCTGACTACCAAAGATGTCTGAAGAACAAAATTTTTAACTCCCTGCTCTGTTTCAGTCTCTATGTTGCAGCCAGAATAGTCTTTATAAAAAGAAAATCTAATCATGTCTCTTCACTCTCAAGGCCCTCAGATAAAAGTCTGAATTCCTTAATATAGTTCCTCTAACCATTGTCCCTGCTTCCCTCTCTGGCTCATATTCTTGCCTCTCCCTCATCTTCACACTCTGTGCTCTAATCATACTGAAGCACTTTCAGATCCTTGAAAATACCCAGCCTCCCACACAAACCACAACCTCTTCTAGCCTGAGACCAGAAGAACTTCAAGGTGCCCAGTTACCACTACCAACTGTTCTGACCAGGGACACAATAGAAGGTCCCAGTTAGAATGGAAGAAAAATGTAGAACAAAAGCCAAATCCCTAACAAAAGACCAGACTTACTGGACTGTTAGAGGCTAGAGGAACCCCTGAGACTATCACCCTAAGATACCCTTTAACCTGGAACTGAAGCCACTCCCAGAGGTCACCTTTCAGCCAAATAATAGATTGGTCTATAAAATAAACAATAGCAACTGTGAGGAGTGTGTTCCTTTAAACAATGAACTATATGAGACCAATTGCTCAACATCTACCCAAAAGCAAAGACGAGAAGGCAAAAAAGGGCAGGGAAACTAGATGGATGGAAATTGGGCAGGCAGGGTAGAAATGATGAGTGTTGACACAATGCAGGGGTTGTAACCAATGTCACAGAACAATATGTGCATAAATTGAGAATTCAACAATTTGTGCTGAATGGGAATCTAATTTGCTGTGTAAACATTCACCTAAAACACAATAAAATATTCAAAAAAAGAAAATACCCTGCCTCTTCCTCACCTCCAGACATTTACATATGCATGTCCTTCTTCTGGTCACCCTCTTTGCTGCACCCCGTGGCCTGGTTAAGATTTGACATCACTTTCTCCAGGAAGCCTTGCTTGACCCTGAAGTTTAGGCTCCTTGAGTGTGCTCCCATGGCCCCCAGTGCTTTCACTGACAATGTATGTGTTATAATTGCCTGTTTACTTGTCTGTATCCTAACTAGATTGTAATCTTACTTAGAGATTTGTGTGGTTTACGCTGGTTTCCTTTCTGTTTCCAGATCAGGTTCTCCTCCTGGAAACACATGGCTAACCTTACGTGTTTTAAGACTACTCTAGGGACCAGATTATTCTCAAGTTTTCAGAATTTCCTCATTTCTATATATGATACCAAGATTTCTCCATGTTCTAGTATAAAAACATTGGGCTCATCTACGATGTTTTCTTTTTATCACCAAATTTCATTTACTCATCAATCCATTCAGATTTTTTCTTTGTATTGTATCCAAGTTATTGTTTGATCTATGTCTTAGTTATCTAGTGTTCCTATAACAGAAATACTGTAAGTGGATGGTTTTAACAAAGAGAAATTTATTATCTCACAGTCTAGGAGGCTAAAGTCCGAATTCAGGGTGCCAGATCCAGGGGAAGAACTTCTCTATCGGCTCTGGGGGAAGGTGCTTGTCATCAATCTTCTGCAGTCAAGGAGCTTCTCAGCACAAGGACAACAGGTCCAAAGGACACGCTATTCTCCTGGTTCTTGTTTCTTGGTGGTATAAGGTTCCCCTGTATCTCTGCTTGCTCCTCTCTTTTAGATCTCAAAAGAGGTTGATTTAAGACACAACCTAATCTTGTAGTTTGAGTCCTGCCTCGTTAATTTAACTGTATCTAATCCTGCCTCATTAACATCATAGAGGTAGGATTTACAGCACATAGGAAAATCACATCAGATGACAAAATGGTAGACAATCACACAATACTGGGAATCATGGCCTAGCCAAATTGACACACATTTTGTGGGGACACAATTCAATCCGTGACAATCTACATTTTGACATGTTGGACCCTAGAATTCCACTTTTGCCACTTCTACAACATTCCTGACAAAGAGTCATTCATATTTGCTTGAATACCACCAGTAATAGGGAGCTCATTTTTATCACTCTTTTAATATTTGTTTCACCTTGATTAGATTAGGAATGGAGAAAACAAGATTTTCTAAGCTGAAGAGGGAGATGGAGTCTAGGATTGAGGATACCATTAGATGTGTGACCCCATTTCTTTCTCTGGGTTTAGGTTTACTGTTACTTGTGTTATTCCAAACCACACATCAATTTACCTATCTTTTTATTATTTATTTTACCATAAGGGCTACTGCCAATGTCATCTACTAGAAGATAGGCAGATATTATCTATACCTTCTTTTGGAAAAATCAGGTCAGCAAAGATTTCATGAAACAATTACATTTGATTCTGCCTTTGAACTTCAAGATTTCCTATGTTTGTTCACTGATGACATTTGTCGTTATTATGTTACTTATTCCTGTTGCTCTTTGGTCTCTATGTTGTTGTCGTTGTTAGGTGCTGCCCAGTTGATTCCAACTCAGTACCCTATGTACAACAGAATGAAACACTGCCCAGTCGTGCACCATCCTCACAATTGTTGCTACGTTTGAGCCCATAGTTGCAGTCACTGTGTCAATCCATCTCATTGAGGGTCTTCCTATTTTTTGCCGACCCTCTACCTTACCAAGCATAATGTCCTTCTCCAGGGACTGGTCTTTCCTAATGACATGTCCAAAGTATGTAAGACAGAGTCTCACCATCCTCCCTTCTAAGAAGCATTCTGACTGTACTTTTTCCAAGACAGGTTTGTTTGTTCTTCTGGCAGGCCATGGTATATTCAATATTCTTCGCCAACGCCATAATTCAAAGGCATCAATTCTTCTTTGGTCTTCCTTATTCATTGTCCAGCTTTCCTATGCATATGAGGCAATCAAAAATACCATGACTTGGATCAGGTACACCTTAGACCTCAAACTGACATCTTTCTTTTTAACACTTTAAAGAGATCTTTTGCAGCAGATTGGCCCAAAGCAATACGTCTTTGAACTTCCTGACTGCTGCTTCCATGGGCATTGATTGTGGATCCAACTAAAATGAAATTGTTGACAACTCTCTATAGGTAGATAAAATTATAAAACCCGTATCTGTCAACCCATTGTTCATCCTGTGTACTTAAAACACTCTGTACCCCAAATTCCTTATCCTGCCTTCTTCTGAAGTGTTACACCAAATGGAAACGAAGCTAGATCCACTAATGAAAAGGCACCAGGCAAGAGTAACTTAGGCGGAGAAAAGCGTGTTGATGGAAGTCTTCTTAGGGACGGTGCGCTAGTTTCCAACTGCACAAGTGATCCAGTCCTCCTCTGGTGTTCCGCTGACACTAAGAAGTTGATGAAGGCCTCTTCTAATTAAAATCATGGTCCCAGGAAGATTATCTGTACTCTGTGTGTGCTACTCCTGGAAGACACAGAAAGCTAAAGGTAATAGATAGGTCAGCTAAAAGTTAAATGACTGTATTAGCAATGTATTCACATGATAGATTAGTCACATTGTATTTAAATGCATAGCATTGAATGATATATGGAAGTACAGTAACTGGGAGATTTACTGTTTAATCAGTTGTTTTTTTTTTAATTTTTATTGTGCTTCAAGTGAAAGTTTACAAATCAAGTCACTCTCCTACAAAAATTTACATACACCTTGCTATATACTCCTAATTGCTCTCCCCCTAATGAGACTGCCCACTCCTTCCCTCCACTCTCTCTTTTTGTGTCCATTCTGCCAGCTTCTAAACCCCTCTGCCCTCTCATCACCCCTCCAGATAGGAGACGCCAACATAGTCTCAAGTGTCTACTTGACCCAAGAAGCTTATTCTTCACCAGCATCTTTTTCTATCCCATTGTCCAGTCCAATCCCTGTCTGAAGAATTGGCTTTGGGAATGGTTCCTGTCCTGGGCTAACAGAAGGTCTGGGAGCCATGACCACCGGGGTCCTTCTGGTCTCAGTCAGACCATTAAGTCTGGTCTTTTTATGAGAATTTGGGGTGTGCATCCCACTGCTCTCCTGCTCCCTCAGGGGTTCTCTGTTGTGTTCCCTGTCAGGAGAGTCATCGGTTGTAACTGGGCACCAGCTAGTTCTTCTGGTCTCAGGATGATGTAGTCGCTGGTTCATATGGCCCTTTCTGTCTCTTGGGCTCGTAATTACCTTGTGTCCTTGGTGTTCTTCATTCTCCTTTGGTCCAGGTGGGTTGAGACTAATTAATGCATCTTAGATGGCCGCTTGCTAGCGTTTAAGACCCCAGATGCCGCTCCCCAAAATGGGATGCAGAATGTTTTCTTAATAGATTTTATTATGCCAATTGACTTAGATGTCCCCTGAATCCATGGTCCCCAAACCCACGCCCCTGCTTCGCTGCCCTTTGAAGCATTCAGTTTATTCAGGAAACGTCTTTGCTTTTGGTTTAGTCCAATTGTGCTAACCTCACCTGTATCATGTGTGTCTTTCCCTTTATCTAAAGTAGTTCTTATCTACCATCTAATTAATGAATACCTCTCTCCCTCCCTCAATCCCCCCTCTTGTAACCACCAAAGAATATTTTCTTGTCTGTTGAAACTATTTCTCAAGTTCTTATAATAGTGGTCTTATGCAAAATTTGTCCTTTTGCAACTGACTGATTTCACTCAGCATAATGCCTCATGGAATCCTCCATGTTATGAAATGTTTCACAGATTCATCACTGTTCCTTATTGATGTATACTATTCCTTTGTGTGAATATACCATAATTTATCCATTCATCCGTTGATGGGTACCTTGGTTGCTTCCATCTTTTTGCTATTGTAAACAGTGCTGCAATGAACATGGGTGTGCATCTATCTGTTCGTGTAAAGGCTCTTATTTCTCTAGGATCTATTCCAAGGAGTGGGATTGCTGGATCGTATGGTAGTTCTATTTCTAACTTTTTAAGGAAGAGCCAAATCCATTTCCAAACTGGTTGTGCCATTTTACATTCCCACCAGCAGTGTGTAAGTGTTCCAATCTCTCCTCAACCTCTCCAACATTTATCATTTTGTGTTTTTTGGATTAATGCCAGCCTTGTTGGAGTGAGATGGAATTTCATCGTAGCTTTGATTTGCATTTCTCTAATGGCTAATGGTCGTGAGCATTTCCTCATGTTTCTGTTAGCTACCTGAATGTCTTCTTCAGTGAAGTCTCTGTTCATATCTTTTGCCCATTTTTTAATTGGGTTATTTGTCTTTTTTGTAGTTAAGTTTTTGCAGTATCATGTAGATTTTAGAGATTAGGCTCTGACTGGAAATGTCATAGCTAAAAACTTTTTCCCAGTCTGTAGGTAATCTTTTTACTCTTTTGGTGAAGTCTTTGGATGAGCATAGCTCTTTAATTTTTAGGAGCTCCCAGTTATCTAGTTTTTCTTCTGCATTGTTAGTAATGTTTTGTATACTGTTTATGCCATGTATCAGGGCTCCTAATGTTGTCCCTATTTTTTCTTCCATGATCTTTATTGTTTTAGATTTTATATTTAGGTCTTTGATCCATTTTGAGTTCGTTTTTGTGCACAGTGTGAAGTATGGGTCTTGTTTCATTTTTTTTGCAGATGGATATCCAGTTACGCCAG
This sequence comes from Elephas maximus indicus, assembly GCF_024166365.1. Taxonomy (NCBI): domain Eukaryota; kingdom Metazoa; phylum Chordata; class Mammalia; order Proboscidea; family Elephantidae; genus Elephas; species Elephas maximus. The sequence continues at coordinate 40,232,572 of NC_064832.1, forward strand.
GACCATTTGTTTAAAAGACTGTCTTTTCCCCATTTAACTGATTTGGGGACTTTGTCAAATATCAACTGCTCATATCTGGATGGATTTAGATCTGGATTCTCAATTCTGTTCCATTGGTCTATGTATCTGTGGTTGTACCAGAATCAGGCTGTTTTGACTACTGTGGCGGTATAATATGTTCTAAAATCAGGTAGAATGAGGCCTCCCACATTGTTCTTCTTTTTCAATAATGCTTTACTTCTCTGGGTCCTCTTTCCCTTCCATATGAAATTGGTGATTTGTTTCTCCATCTCATTGAAGAATGTCTTTGGGATTTGGATCAGAATTGCATTAAATGTATGGATCATTTTTGGTAGAATAGACATTTTTATAATGTTAAGTCTTCCTATCCATGAGCAAGGTATGTTTTTCCACTTATAGTAGGTCTCTTTTGGTTTCTTGCAGAAGTGTTTTGTAGTTTTCTTTGTATAAGTCTCTTACATCTCTGGTAAGATTCATTCCTAAGTATTTTATCTTCTTGGGGGCTACTGTAAATGGTATTGATTTGGCGATTTCTTCCTCAATGTTTTTTTTGTTGGTGTAGAGGAATCCAACTGATTTTTGTATTTTTTATCTTGTATCGTAATACTCTGCTGAACTCTTCTATTAGTTTCAGTAGTTTTCACGAGGATTCCTTAGGGTTTTCTGTATATAAGATCATGTCATCTGCAAATAGAGACACTTTCACTTCATCCTTGCCAATCTGGATGCCCTTTATTTCTTTGTCTAGCCTAATTTCTCTGGCTAGGACGTCCGGCACAATGTCGAACAAGAGTGGTGATTAAAGGCATCCTTGTCTGGTTCCTGATCTCAAGGGGAATGTTTTCAGGCTCTCTCCATTTAGGATGATGTTGGCTACTGGCTTTGTATAAATGCCCTTTATTATATTGAGGAATTTTCCTTCTATTCCTGTTTTGCTGAGAGTTTTTATCATGAATGGGTGTTGAAATTTGTCAAATGCCTTTTCTGCATCAATTGATAAAATCATGTGATTCTTGTCTTTTGTTTTATTTATATGATGGATTACATTAATTGTTTTTCTAATGTTGAGCCATTCCTGCATGCCTGGTATGAATCCCACTTGGTCATGATGAATTATTTTTTTGATATGTTGTTGAATTCTATTGGCTAGAATTTTGCTGAGGATTTTTGCATCTAAGTTCGTGAGGCATATAGGTCTGTAATTTTCTTTTTTTATGGTGTCTTTACCTGGTTTTGTTATCAGGGATATGGTGGCTTCATAGAATGAGTTTGGTAGTATTCTGTCCTTTTCTATGCTCTGAAATACCTTTAGTAGTACTGGTGTTAACTCTTCTCTGAAAGTTTGGTAGCGCTCTGCAGCGAAGCTGTCAGGGCCAGTGCTTTTTTTTGTTGGGAGTTTTTTGATTACCTTTTAAATCTCTTTTTTTGTTATGGGTCTATTTAGTTCTTCTACCTCTGTTTGTGTTAGTTTAGGTAGGTAGTGTGTTTCTAGGAATTCATCTATTTCTTCTAGGTTTTCAAATTTGTTTGAATATAGTTTTTCATAGTAATCTGATATGATTCTTTTAATTTCAGTTGGGTCTGTTGTAATATTGCCCATCTCATTTCTTATTTGGGTTATTTGCTTCCTTTCCTGTTTTTCTTTTGTCAGTTTGGCCAATGGTTTATCAATTTTGTTGATTTTTTTTTCAAAGAACCTCCTTTTGGTCTTATGAATTCTTTCAACTGTTTTTCTGTCTTCTATTTCATTTAGTTCTGCTCTAATTTTTATTATTTTTTTCCTCTTGTGCTTGAGGGTTTCCTTTGTGGCTCTCTATTTGTTCAAGTTGTAAGGATAATTCTTTGATTTTGGCCCTTTCTTCTTTTTGTATGTGTGCGTTTATTAGTATCAATTGACCTCTGAGCACTGCTTTTGCTATGTCCCAAAGGTTCTGATAGGAAGTGTTTTCATTCTCATTGGAGTCTATGAATTTCTTTATTCCATCCTTAATGTCTTCTATAATCCAGTCTTTTTTTGAGCAGGGTATTGTTAAGTTTCCAAGTGTTTGATTTCTTTTCCCTGCTTTTCCTGTTATTGATTTCCACTTTTATGGCCTTATGGTCAGAGAAGATGCTTTGTAATATTTCAATATTTTGGATTCCTCTAAGGCTTGCTTTATGACCTAACATGTGTTCTATTCTAGACAGTGTTCCATGTGCACTAGAAAAGAAAGTATACTTGCCTGCTGTTGGGTGGAGTGTTCTGTGTATGTCTATGAGGTCAATTTGGTTGATTGTAGCATTTAGATCTTCCGTGTCTTTATTGAGCTTCTTTCTGGATGTCCTGTCCTTCCCTGAAAGTGGTGTGTTGAAGTCTCCTACTAAAGCTGTCTATCTCACTTTTCAATGCTGATAGAGTTTGTTTTATGTATCTTGCAGCCCTGTAATTGGGTGCATAAATATTTAATATGGGTATAGCCTCCTGCTATACTGTCCCTTTAATTATTGTATAGTGTCCTTCCTTATCCTTTCTGATGAATTTAACTTTAAAGTCTATTTCGTCAGAAATTAATATTGACACTCCTGCTCTTCTTTGATTATTGTTTGCTTGATATATTTTTTCCATCCTTTGAGTTTTAGTTTGTTTGTGTCTCTAAGATGTGTCTCTTGTAGGCAGCATAGAGACGGATCGTGGTTTTTAATCCTTTCTGCCACTGTCTTTTTATTGGTGCATTTAGTCCATTTACATTTAGTGTAATTATGGATAGGTATGCATTTAGTGCTATCATTTTTATGTCTTTTTTTGTGTGTTGTTGACAGTTTCTTTTTCCCACTTAATTTTTTGTGCTGAGTAGCTTATCTTTATGTATTATCCTTTCCTCATATTTGTTGTTGTTGATTTTGTTTCCACTGAGTCTCTATTTTTTTCTTGTATTTTATTTTGATGAGTAGGATAGTTTGTCTCCTTTGTGGTTACCTTATTATTTACCCCTATTTTTCTAAGTTTAAATCCAGCTTTTATTTCTTTGTATCGCCTTGTCTTCCTCTCCAAACGGAAGGTCTATGACTAAAGTTCTTAGTCCCTCTTTTTTGTTTTAATGTTGTCTTCTTTTACATAATAACATCACTGTTTCTCTGTTTTGATTTTTTTTATCTTGATTTATTTTTATGATTTCCCTGTTTGGGTTGACATCTGATTGCTCAGCCCAGTGTTCTAGTCTTGGACTGATACCTGATATTATTGATTTTCTAACCAAAGAAATCCCTTTAGTATTTCTTGTAGTTTTCATTTAGTTTTTACAAATTCCCTAAACTTGTGTTTATCTGGAAATGTCCTAATTTCCCTTTCATATTTGAGAGACAGTGTTGCTGGATATATGATTCTTGGCTGGAAATTTTGTTTCCTTCAGTGCTTTATATAAGTCATTCTGTTGCCTTCTTGACTGCATGGTTTCTGCGAAGTAGTCTGAGCTTAGTCTTATTGACTCTCCTTTGTGGGTGGGTTTTCATTTATCCCTAGCTGCTCTTAAAATTCTCTCTTTATCTTTGGTTTGGGGAGGTTTGATTATAATATGTCTTGGTGATTTTCTTTTAAAATCTACCTTATGTGGAGTTCGAGGAACATCTTGGATAGATATCTTCTCATCTTTTGCAATATCAGGGAAGTTTTCTGCTAACAAATCTTTAACAATTCTCTCTGTATTTTCTGTTATCCCTCCCTGTTCTGGTACTCCAATCACTCGTAGGTTATTTCTCTTGATAGAGTCCCACATGATTCTTAAGGTTTCTTCATTTTTTAAAATACTTTTATCTGATTTTTCTTCAGATATATTAGTGCCAAGTGCTTTAACCTCAAGTTAAGAAATTCTGCCTTCCATTTGCTCAATTCTGCTCCTCTGACTTTCTATTGAGTTGTCTAATTCTGTAATTTTGTTGCTAATTTTCTGAATTTCTGATTGCTGTCTGTCTATGGATTTTTCCACCTTATCAAATTTTTCATTATCTTCTTGAATAACCTTTTTAATTTCTTCAACTGCTTTATCTGTGTGTTCCTTGGCTTGTTCTGCATATTGCCTGATTTCCTTCCTGATGTCTTGAAGGGTTCTGTGTATTAAACTTTTGTATTCTGCTACTGGTAGTTCCAGGAAGGCACTTTCATCTAGAGGATCCCTTGATGCTCAGTCTTGAGAACTTGTTGAAGTGATCATGGTCTGTTTTTTTTATGTGACTTGATATTAACTGTTGTCTCTGAGCCATCTATAAGTTATTGTATTAATTTATGTTTGCTTACTGTATCATAGCTTCTTGTTTTGTTTTGTTTTGATATGCCCAAATAGGTTGCCTGAGTGAGAGAGCTTGATTATTTTCACCTTTGGAGCTTTGATGTCCTGTCCCCAAATGGCTAGAGCTGTTATCAGGTATATCAGTCTAGGAGTCCATTGACTTTTCTTCTATGAATTCAGCTCAGGTGTCCAGGTAGGTGATCATCAAGTGTTTGTACAGGCTCTGTCCTGCAGTCTTAGAGGGGCAGGGGTGATTGGTGTAGGTACCGGTATCTGGTTGCAGCAAGGGGTCATGCTCTGAACAAGGCAGAGGGCTGGGAATCATTCCCCAGGTGTCTCTGTGGAAATCATGTCCCTGTTCCCTAGAGTGTATAGAAGAGTGGGTTCTGCAGACGGACCACGGGCAACCAATGTTTTTGCTTGTAAGGACTGGGAGGTACCAGTTACCCTTGGATGCCCTTCATGGGTGGCTGGGTGACCTGAGTGGAGCCACCCATCCTTAGGCCCCTAATGTGGGTAGGTGAGGACATTGTTTAATAAGCAAAGCAGTGTCAAACGTCAAACACCCACCTCTCTGCTGTACAGATGAAACAGTTGTAGTCTGCCAACAAGGGCCATGCAGAGGGGAAAGTACTCAGAGTCCACAGACTGTTTATGCCTGGAGAGGAGCTGCTTCTGTCCTGAGCTCCCCGGTTAGTGGAGTTGGCAAATTGTCTTTTCCTCAACTTGCGAATTTATTCCTTCTCCAGGGCCTGGAGGATGGCTCTAGGCACTCAACAGGGCCTATCTCATGCCCAGGAAAACCAATAGCTGGTGCAGCCAGCTTGGGGAGGGTGGAGCGGGTGACGTAGTAAAATATACGCAACTACTTAGCTTTTGCTGAGAGCCTCGTTCTTCTCTGGTTCTGGAGGTGTGAGTAGGCTGTGTGGCTGGCTGCTTCTCCCTGAGGAAACTGCGGCCAAAGGCTAGTACCAGCCCCCTGCAGCCACTCCCGGGAATGGTGCCTGAGGACTCCCGGTGAATCAGGTCCAGTAACTCCTCTCCGATTCTGAACCATCTCTTCCTCCCCCTGTCCCTCAGTTTGTTTTCTAACCTTGCCTTTGTTGTTCAGCGCTCCTAGCTTGTCATAAATATACTTGTTTCACTTGTTTTTTTCAGGTCTTTGTTGTAAGATGGCTCGTCAGAAGCATCTGTCTATTTCACCATCTTGGCCCCTCCTCTTAATCCATTTCTTTGAGCTCCTATATAGGGTCACTATGAGCTGGAATTGACTTGACGGAAACAGGTTTGGTTTTCTTACTGTTATTGTTTACTATATATAATACATTCATTCTTTTCTACTAGAAACTTAAGAGTTTTGTTGGAATTCTACCAGGTTGAGTCTTTAAATCAGAGATTAATTTAAAAACAGAATGCTAATTTAAACAACTTAAGAAAAGGTATAATTCCATTTGCTCTTTTTGGTTTATTTTTTACATGAAGAGACACTACAACCTTGGAATCCTACCAAATTATCAATTGCATTCATTTTATTAAAGGCCTATGTTATTAGTAATCCTTTGTTGTAATTAAATAAAGACATGGGAGGAAATAAAGTAAATGTACACTTATCTCTTGGATTTGTTTCTCATTTATTTTTAATAATCAGATTTTCACAATAGCTCTGCCTTTTGCCAGGAATTTTTATGTGGTAAGAAGCTCCTGGTTCAGCTAATTCAAGATTGCTTCAATCAGCAGTTGAAGAAGCCATGGCTGAACTTTTGGATGAAAACCTTAAATCAGTGAAATAGACCTATATCAAGAAGAAGACTGAGGCATGGAAATCTTTATGAATATTCATAAAGTACAGCTAAAAGTACATAGTACTTGCAAATATATATATATAGCTGTGCTTTAGATGAAGGCTTACAGAGCAAATTAGTTTCTCATTAAACAATTAATACACATATTGTTTTGTGACATTTGTTGTCAACCCCAAGATGTGTCAACACTCTTCCAAGTTGATCCCAATCCTGAATTGCAGCCTGTTACTTCCCCCAATAAACCCCTAAATGAATAATTTCTTTTAGAGAAGCTTCTGAAATACTGGTCATGTTCTGTTTCTTCATCACAAAGCTGATTCCTATGCAGTAAGGTTAAAAAAAAGGTTAAAGATGTCCTAAATGTCTAACTTTTCCAAGGTACAGTAACACTCTATCATCTCTAAAATCAACTACTCTCTCTTGCCTCAGTACTCTCCCTCCTGTCTTTGGGTTCCCTAATTCACTGCAATGTCTCACAGAACTCACAGGCCATATAAGGGAAATGGCTCATGCAGTTGTGGAGGCTGGCAAGTCCCAGATTCGTGGGTCAGGCATAGGCTTCTCTTTGGCCCTCAGTCTCTACCTAAAGGCACTCAGCTTTCTCGATCTGTGGACCCAGAAGCCGACTTCATCATGTGCTGTGGGTCTCTGCTGCAGGTGTCTGCTGCAGGTCTCTCCTTTTTCTGTGGTGGTGGGCTCTCGTTTCTGCCCTGGATTTGGCTCTTTTTTTTTTTTTTTCATAGTTTTTATTGTGCTTTAAGTGAAAGTTTACAAATCAAGTCAGTCTTTCACACTAAAACCCATATACACCTTGCTACATAGTCCCAATTACTCTCCCCCAATGAGACAGCCTGCTCTCCCCCTACTCTTTCTTTTTGTGTCCATCTCGCCAGCTTCTAACCCCCTCTACCCTCTCATCTCCCTTCCAGGCAGGAGATGCCAACATAGTCTCCAGTGTCCACCTGATCCGAGAAGCTCACTCGTCACCAGCATCCCTCTCCAACCCATTGTCCAGTCCAATCCATGTCTGAAGAGTTGGCTTCAGGGATGGTTCCTGTCCTGGGCCAACAGAAGGTCTGGGGGCCATGATCACCATGGTCCTTCCAGTCTCAGTCAGACCATTAAGTCTGGTCTTTTTATAAGAATTTCGGGTTTGCATCCCACTGCTCTCCTGCTCCCTCAGGGGTTCTCTGATGTGTTCCCTGTCAGGGCAGTCATCAGTTGTAGCCAGGCACCATCTAGTTCTTCTGGTCTCAGGATGATGTAGTCTCTGGTTTATCTGGCTCTTTCTGTCTCTTGGGCTCGTAATCACCTTGTGTCCTTGGTGTTCTTCATTCTCCTTTGATCCAGGTGAGTTGAGACCAATTGATGCATCTTAGATGGCCGCTTGCTAGCATTTAAGACCCCAGACGCCACTCTTCAAAGTGGGATGCAGAATGTTTTGCTAATAGATTTTATCATGCCAATTGACTTAGATGTCCCCTGAAACCATGGTCCCCAAACTCTTGCCCCTGCTACACTGGCCTTTGAAGCATTCCATTTATTCAGGAAACATCTTTGCTTTTGGTTTAATCCAGTTGTGCTGACCTCCCCTGTATTGTGTGTTGTCTTTCCCTTCACCTAAAGCAGTTCTTATCTACTAATTAGTGAATGCCCCTCTCCCACCCTCCCTCCCTCCCCCTTCTCGTAACCACAAAGGAATGTTTTTTCCTCAGTTTAAACTATTTCTCAAGTTCTTATAATAGTGGTCTTATACAATATTTGTCCTTTTGCAACTGTTGGCTCTCTTTTAATGCAAAACTGACCAATCCCCTTGGTGGGCCACAATTATCTTATTTGCCAGCCCCATCCAATCATCTGAGTGGGAGTCATAAGACCATGGCTGGAAATGCCACACACAAAATTAATTAATGGCACCCAACCCCTTAGCTGTGCGTATGGCCTGTGAGTTCTTTGTGGCCATTGAAGCGAATTGTCAAACCCATAGAAGTACAGAGTGCCACGAGGAGGACGGCTGGTGTCAGAATTGGTAACAAAGATGAAAAGTGGAGGCATGTCCAACCTCCACCTCATAGAAATCAGCTTTGGGCTGATGGTGTCATTCCCACCCTAACCCCCTGAAGTTAGGAGAGGTCTGAGGCTACCACACTACATTCACTTATTTTGGACATGTTACCAGAAGGAACCAATCACTGGAGAAAGACATCATACTTGGCAAAGTAGAGGGTCAGTGAAAAAAGAGAGAGACCCTCAGTGAGATGGATTGACACAGTGGCTGGATCAATGGGCTAAAACATACCTAGCATTGTGAGGATGATGCAGGACTGGGCAACATTTTCCTCTGTTATCATAGGGTCACTGTGAGTCAGAGATGACTCAAGGGCACCTAACAACAACAAGAACACCTTCTCCAACCACAGTGGAATGAAGCTAGAAATCAATGATGAAGAAAAACTGGAAAATTTCACAAATACATGGAATTTAAACAATACAGTCTTAACCAATGGATCAAAGAAGAAATCACAAGGGAAACCAGAAAACAGAGATGAATGAAAACAAAAATACAACGTACCAAAACTTAAGGGATGCAGCAAAAGCCATGCTCAGAGGGAAATTATAGCTGTAAATGCCTACATTAAGCAACAAAGATCTCAAATCGATAGCTAACACCTTAAAGGGAACTATAAAAAGAAGAGAAAACCGAGCCCAAACCTATCATAAGGAAAGAGTAGTAAGTAATCAGGGAATCAAAGAAAGAGAGAAGAGAATAGAGAGGATTCGAGGTTTTGAAAAGCAGACATAGAAGAATAGGCCCCATCAGAAATTTGGGGGAGTCTCCTTAGTCAAAGACTATAAGGGAGAGGCAATAGTGAAAAAGTCAGGGATTTGGTTCCTAAACCTAGAAACTCTTGGAGTTGTCCTTTGATCTCAGGGAGAGGAAAGTTGATGATGGGATAATTCATTTAGGAGATAAAGTCTTCTATTCAGCAGAGATATCATGTTCTAGGTAATACACTTGAGGGCTGCATAATTGTATTTTGTCTTTGCAGCAAATCTGCTGCAAAGGACCTCTTCAAAGTGTTGAAGAGCAAAGATGTCACCCTGAAGACTAAGCTATTCCTGACCCAAGCCATGGTATTTTCAATTGCATCATATTCAAACCCTGGTGGCGTAGTAGTTAAGTGCTACAGCTGCTAATCAAAGGGACGGCAGTTCAAATCTGCCAGGCGCTCCTTGGAAACTCTATGGGGCAGTTCTACTCTGTCCTATAGGGTCACTATAGGGTCACTATGAGTCAGAATCGACTCGACTGCACTGGGTTTGGTTTTTTGTTTTTTTTTTTTTTGGTTTAGTTTCCTAGGGCTACCATAACAAAGTTCCACAAACTGGGTGGTTTAAAACAACAGAGATTTATTCTCAGCTGCGGAAGACAGAAGTCCAAAATCCAGGTGTCGTCAGGGTTGGTTCCTTCTGGAGGCTCTGTTTTATGCTTCTCTTCCAGCTTCTGGTGGTTGTAAGCAATCTTAGGCATTCCTTGCCTTGTAGCTGCATCACTTCAATCTGCTTCTGTCTTCACATGTCCTTCTTCCCTATGTGTCTCTGTCTCCGTGTCTGACTCTTCTCTCCTTTCTCTTATAAAGATACCAGTTGTTAGATTTAGACCCCACCCTAATCCAGTAGGCTGTGGTCTTTGATCTTCATTAGAAAGTGCTTCAAGTCCTCTTCACTTTCAGCAAGCAAGGTTGTGTCATCCGCATAACGCAGGTTGTTAATGAGTCTTCCTCCAATCCTGATGCCCCGTTCTTCTTCATATAGTCCAGCTTCTCGGATTATTTGTTCAGCATACGGATTAAATAGGTATGGTGAAAGAATACAACCCTGATGCACACCTTTCCTGACTTTAAACCAGTCAGTATCCCCTTGTTCTGTCCAAACAACTGCCTCTTGATCTATGTAAAGTTTCCTCATGAGCGCAATTAAGTGTTCTGGAATTCCCATTCTTCTCAATGTCATACATAATTTGTTATGATCTACACAGTCGAATGCCTTTGCATAGTCAATAAAACATAGGTAAACATCCTTCTGGTATTCTCTGCTTTCAGCCAGGACCCATCTGACATCAGCAGTGATAACCCTGGTTCTACGTCCTCTTCAGAAACTGGCCTGAATTTCTGGCAGTTCCTGTCGATATACTGCCGTGGCCGTTTTTGAACGATTTTCAGCAAAATTTTGCTTGCATGTGATATTAATGATATAGTTCTATAATTTCCACATTCAGCTGGATCACCTTTCTTGGGAATAGGCATAAATATGGATCTCTTCCAGTCAGTTGGGCAGGACACTATCTTCCATATTTCTTGGCATAGACGAGTGAGCACCTCCAGCACTGCATCTGTTTGTTGAAACATCTCAATTGATATTCCATCAATTCCTGGGGCCTTGTTTTTTGCCAATGCCTTCAGAGCAGCTTGGACGTCTTCCTTCAGTACCATCGGTTCCTGAGGATATGCCACCTCTTGAAACAGTTGACTATCAACTAATTCTTTTTGGTATAATGACTGTGTGTATTCCTTCCATCTTCTTTTCATGCTTCCTGCATCATTTAATATTTTCCCCATGGAATCCTTCACTACTGCAACTCGAGGCTTAAATTTTTTCTTCAGTTCTTTCAGCTTGAGAAACACCGAGCGTGTTCTTCCTTTTTGGTTTTCCATCTCCAGCTCTTTGCACATGTCATTGTAATACTTTACTTTGTCTTCTCGAGAGGCCCTTTTTGAAATTTTCTGTTCAGTTCTTTCACTTCATCAATTCTTCCTTTTGCTTTAGCTGCTTGACTCTCAAGAACAAGTTTCAGAGTCTCCTCTGACATCCATCTTGATCTTTTCTTTCTTTCCTGTCTTTTCAGTGACCTCTTGTTTACTTCACGCATGATGTCCTTGATGTCATTCCACAACTCGTCTGGTCTTCGGTCACTAGTGTTCAATGCATCAAATCTATTCTTGAGATGGTCTCTAAATTCAGGTGGGATATACTCAAGGTCTTATTTTCAGTATGGATTACACCTCAACATAAAGAAAACAAAAATCCTCACAACTGGACCAATGAGCAACATCATGATAAATGGAGAAAAGTTTGAAGTTGTCAAGGATTTCATTTTACTTGGATTCACAATCAACAGCCATGGAAGCAGCAGTCAAGAAATCAAAAGACGCATCGCATTGGGCAAATCTGCTGCAAAGGACCTCTTCAAAGTGTTGAAGAGCAAAGATGTCACCCTGAAGACTAAGCTGTTCCTGACCCAAGCCAAGGTATTTTCAATCGCATCATATGCATGTGAAAGCTGGAGAATGAATAAGGAAGACCGAAGAAGAGTTGATGTCTTTGAATTGTGGTGTTGGCAAAGAATATTGAATATACCATGGACTGCCAAAAGAACGAACAAATCTGTCTTGGAAAAAGTGTGGCCCAAATGCTCCTTAGAGGCAAAGATGGCGAGACTGCGTCTTACATACCTTGGACATGTTGTCAGGAGGGATCAGTCCCTGGAGAAGGACATCGTGCTTGGCAGAGTACAGGGCCAGCAGAAGAGAGGAAGACCCTCAACAAGGTGAATTGACACAGTGGCTACAACAATGAGCTCAAGCATAACAACGATTGTAAGGATGGCGCAGGACCTGGCAGTGTTTCGTTCTGTTGTGCATAGTGTCGCTATGAGTCGGAACTGACTCAATGGCACCTAGCAACAACAACAACTAATCCAGTGTGACCTCATCTTAACTAATTACACTTACAAAGATTCTATTTCAAAACAAGGTCACATTCTGAGGTTCAGGTGGACGTGACTTTTGGATTGTTAATGTACTTAGCTGCTAATCAAAAGGTTGGCAGTTCGAGTACACCCAGAGGCACCTCAGAAGAAAGGGTTAGTGATCTATTTCTGAAAAATCAGCCATTGAAAATTCTATGTAACACAGTTAAACTCTGACACACATGGAGTGACCATGAGTCAGAGTTGACTTAAAGGTAACTGGTTGGTTATTCAACTCACTATAGAGACTTTAAGGAGTCCTGGTGGCACAATGATTAAGTGTTTAGCTGCTACCCAAAAGGTCAGTGGTTCAAACCCACCAGTGATTCTGCAGGATAAAAGACCTGGCGATCTGCTCCCATAAGCCTAGGAAACAGTTCTACTCCGTCATACAGGGTCGCTATGAGTTGGAATCGACTCAATAGCACACAACAACAATAGACATGTTATGTCCTTTGAGGATAAGAGCTTGGAAGTAAATATGAGCAGTCAAAATCAGGTGAGCACAGAAGTTCATCTACACACTGGTTATGCACAGAGTTTCAAGGAAAGTTTAAGTCTCTCAAGTTTGCATTTAGGGTTCTAGAAAATAAGTAGGAGCCTTAGGAAAACCCATGAGGCATGGTAGCCCATGGATATTGTTGATTTTTCCATGTGGAGGCAAAATGATATTATTAGTCAGGTAGAAGAGAAATACTGAAAAAAGCAGAAGTCAATGATTCTAAGTGTGTAGTACTGGGTGGGATATAGGCTAGAATGGTGTTGGTGTAGAGGAAACTTGAGTTTGGCTATTTTGTTTATTGCTTGTAAGTCTTGTACTAGCCACATAGGGTTGTCATGAGTCCGAATTGACTTGACTACAACTGGTAATGGTGGTGGCTTGTACTAGCCAATAATCTTTGCCATTAGAATTTTTACTGGAAGGATGGGGGTATTAAAGAGACAGATGGGGAACTAAGAATCCCTTGTCAATAAAGCCTGAACTATTGATTGAAGCCTTTGGAGGGCTTCTAATTTTAGAAGATATTGTGGTAATCTTGGGAGTGGCATGAAGGATCTGTTTCTACTTTGAGAGGTTTAGCCTCCCATATTTGGCCTATGTCAGTGAAGTTAGCAGCCCAAAGGGGGTCAGGTATCTTAGTTAACATAGTTTGTAAGGCCTTAAAAGGACTTGGAGGGCTCTGACAGGAGCAAGAAAAGTCAGGTGAGCAATGAGAGCCGTTAAATGGAGAAGGTGCATAGGCATGGAGTAGGGGACTTTGAGGATGAGGCTATCAAGAGAGCAACAAATACTGCTAATTGGAAAGTAATTCTCATTCCAGAAGGTTTACTGGGGTAGTGGAGCTAAGTGAAACCTATGGTGAGTAGTAAGAGGCAGGTCATATAGTAGATTATCAAGTTCCACCACAAGTATGGTTTATGTACTCCAAGGAAAGGTAGCGGGACAATAAAAGGTATTAAAGGTGGAATGTGTTGCCCCTGTGTCCACCAAGTAGGTGGTGGGGTGTCCACTGATGGTAATGGTAATTTACCCTTTCAAAATGAGAGTTAGTTGTGGACACAAGAGGTAAGGTCCAAAAAAAAAAAAAAAAAAAGTCCAGAAAGCCTTTAATAACAACATATAAATCTGAGCAAGACCAAGGCTTAAAGAGTACTTGTTGCGGGGGGGCAGTGCTGAAGTTGTTGACGTTCTGCCACAGATGAGAAAAAAAAAATTTTTTTTTTGAAAGCTTCCAAAAAGGGGCAAGAGAGTTTCATAGAGGCAGGGAGGTATAAAGAGGAGCAGTAAGGGCTGAAAGGGGAAAAAGAGACTCTGCAGAATAAGGAGGAATAGTTGATGGGAGAAATGGTGGGTGGGGTGATACACAAGGGGAGTTTTAGGTGTAGACAGGGTGGTGAAGTGGATTGGTAGTGAAAGACATAGTCCTTAGGGAACTTTACTGTTTAAGTTAGACTGGAGACATTTTCTCATTTTTCAGCCTCCAGTACCAAGCCAAATAAGGTAACCATTGGTAAGAAGGGATCTTAGAGGTCCAAGATTCAACGACACCTTGTAGATGGCTTAGGGGGATTTCAAGCACTCCAAAGGGGCCACTGGAGTTCTAAATTGTCCTCAGTAAAATTCTGCCATTTTTGGAGGTAACAAACTGAATCTTTGGCATAGTGGTGCAGCATATAATCTGTGTGGTTTTGAAGAAAGTTGAGAAGTCAGTTCAAAGTTTTCCACAGTACAAAGGTTAAACAAAAACTGGCAGCAGGATAAAACCAAAATATCACTCAAAGAATTAAACTCAAATCCTTGCCATGCTACCATGGACAATTGTCCAGAGCACGTGGATCAAGAGCTAGACTCACCATGAGATCCCTAAATCACCAGTCAGGGAAGCAACACTCAGCCTTGAAAAGCCTCAGTACCTGGGTAGAGAAGACAGATGTCCAAAGGTAGTCTTCCCATCTCAGTTATGGCACCAAACTGTCAAAGACAAAAAACCAAAGAAGTAAGGAAATTGATTTTATCCAGACTATTGTGATACGAGGAAAGCCTGGTGGTGTGGTGGTTAAGTGCCATGGCTGCTAACCAAAGGTCGGCAGTTCCAATCCACCAGACACTCCTTGGAAACTCTATGGGGCAGTTCTACTCTGTCCTATAGGGTTAAAAAAAAAAAAAAAAAAAACCAGTGCCGCTGAGTCGATTCCAACTCATAGCGACCCTATAGGACAGAGTAGAACTGCCCCATAGAGTTTCCAAGGAGCATCCAGCAGATTTGAACTGCCAACCCTTTGGTTAGCAGCCGTAGCACTTAACCACCATGCCACCAGGGTTTCCTCCTATAGGGTTACTCTGAGTCAAAATCGACTTGATGGCAACAATTTTTTTTTTTTTTGTAATATGAAGACCAGCCCAGATTCAAGTATCAGAGTGTCTCAGCAGGGTTTTATCTTAGATTTTACAGGGAGGAATAGGTAAGTTACAGGTGGGTTGATTTACAGTTGGGGTTGTTCTTGTAATCAGAGGAAGTCTCAGTTAACAGGAAATGCTTAAATCTGTGTCTCACTAGTTTAGGTCAGAGGCACAGGGTTCTAATCTTAGCTAATCATTCATGAGACAAAGGATGAGAAATTGGAGAGTCTGTGCCTGGCCTTGTCAACTGGTTCAGGAAAAAAATGAAAAGGTTTGTTTTTGGTCTTGTCACAGATGAACAAAGGAGTCTTATGGTAATGATGAAAAAGAGTTGATAGCAAGTCTCATCTAAGTCATGTAAAGAAGAAAGGTTCTTTGCAGTAAACCATTTCTGGGAGCACAAAACGGTGGGCATATTTCTTAACTATCGCTGTTTTCCCAGCGCAGAGGGTTTAGATACAGTTCAGTGTTGTCAGTGTCGAGGTTGATTTTCTTTTTCCATTCTGGTCCAGTTACTCCAGTACTATTTGTTGAAATGACATTCCTTTCTCCCATTGAATTTGTTGGTGATAATGCTTTGTTTCTAAATTTAAGACCTCAGTTTCTCAGTGACATTAGCCACATTTCAAGTACTTAAGAACCACATGTGGCCCATAGATACCATATTGAATAATATAAATATTATATATATATTTCCATCATCACAGAAAATTCTTTTGGACAGTACTGCTCTAGGTCTTATAGCACAGTGTCTAATGGACATTTTGCATTTTGTGAAAGGTAATCCGAAGCAAATAATACCGTTAAGGGCAGATATAAATAAACTAAAAGTCAATGACTGAGCACTATTTATATTTAGGGGTATTGTAAATGGAAAATGTTGATCAATACAAATATAAAACTTTTGTAAAGCATAAGACTGTATTATATGTACTAATTCAAAGGATGTTAGGGCATGTACGCTGCTGAGTTCTAAGAATCCTGTGGTTTGGAACAGTACAGGGTCTGCTTGTTGAAATATTTTTATATAGAACTCTCCCTAAAACTCCTAAATAACTAAAATTCCAGAACGTTCAGTTGATTTGGGGGTGGAATGAAAGAAGCCCTACTAGACTGGTTACAAGCATTCATATTAAAAGTTTAATGAAAATACTTTAACCCTGAAATTCAGTCCCGATTTTATTATCTCCATTTTACAAAAGAGGAAACCATTCTGAGAGAATAGTGAAATCATTAATGAATACAGGTAGTCCCCAATTTACAACGTGTTCCACTCCAATGACTCCATGGTAAATTGGTTACGATGTAAGTCGAATATCTCATTTTTTTTTTTTTTACTTTTCATTATTATTGCCTTTTATTATCAGTATCTTTATAAATCGTAACAATGAAGATATGCAAGTTAGCATCTGAGAATGTTAACGTCAGCAAATTATGTATGTAATTTGATGTTAAAAAAAAAAAAAAAAGACCGTTAAGTTCGGGTCTTCTTAACTAGAACGTGTTGTAATCCGCAACTACCTGTACTAGAATGGGGCTTCTAAACTGGATTCCAAACTTCACTTTTTTTGCTGTTGTTGAAAATATACACAGCAAACCCAGTGCCGTCTCACAGCAAAACATACACCAATTTAACAGTTTCTACGTGTACAATTTAGTGATGTGATTAAATTATTTAAGTTGTACAACCATTCTCGCCCTTCTTTTCTGAGTTGTACCTCCCTTATTAACATAAACTCAATGGCGCCTAACTTTCCTATCTAGTATTTCCAGTTGCTTATTGTCAATTTGATCTCAGATAGATAGTTCTTAAAAGAGCATCACACTTCAAGGCAGATTTTTTTTTTACTAGTTAAACTATTGTTCAGTTTCCAAACCTGATAATTTTAACAATTAAAATCAAATGGGGAGAATCACCACTAATTCTGTCAGCTAAAACATGGAATGACCAAGACACATCACAATATTACTCAAACTACTACTCCCAACATGCAAAGTGAGGCTCTACCCCTGCGTCTGAAGGGGGACCGAGGAGCACCCTGGGAGCGGTAGTTCTCCTGGGCGCCTACCGAGGTTGTCAGTGCGGCGGTAGCGTCTTTCTTGTCTCCAGCCAGCCGGTCTTGTGAGGGCGTGCTGAGTTGGTGAAAGGGTGAGTCAGGCACTGTTTAAGCCGTAAACAGATGCGGCACCGCGGCGTAATGCTAAATTAAGTAAGCGCGGCCTGGGCCTCAGTCTTAAAGTCAGCGAGGGAAGATTGGAGACACCTTCAGTGTGCCGCCATTTCCACCATGCAGTCCCGGGAGGAAGCCCCGCGCTTTCGCCGCCTCGTCAGCCCCAGCGGCGGGAGACAGTCCAGGCTTCACAAACCTACAGTTTCGGCCTTTTTCACGGGGCCAGAGGAGCTGAAGGACTCGGCCCATTCAGCAGCCCTGCTGGCACAGCTCAAGTCCTTCTACGATGCGAAGCTGCTATGCGACGTAACCATCGAGGTGGTGACACCTGGTAGTGGGCCTGGCACAGGTCGCCTCTTTCCCTGCAACCGCAACGTCTTGGCCGCCGCGTGCCCATACTTCAAGAGTATGTTCACGGGCGGCATGTACGAGAGCCAGCAGGCGAGTGTGACCATGCACGATGTGGACGCCGAGTCCTTCGAGGTGTTGGTTGACTACTGCTACACGGGCCGCGTGGCGCTGAGTGAGGCCAACGTAGAACGCCTCTATGCGGCCTCTGACATGCTTCAGCTCGAGTATGTGCGGGAAGCCTGCGCCTCCTTCATAGCCCGTCGCCTCGACCTGACCAACTGCACCGCCATCCTGAAGTTCGCAGACGCCTTTGACCATCACAAGTTGCGGTCTCAGGCCCAGTCCTTTATAGCCGACAACTTCAAGCAGCTCAGCCAAATGGGTTCAAATCGGGAGGAGACTCTGGCAGATCTGACCCTGGCCCAGCTGCTGGCTGTCCTGCGCTTGGATAGTCTGGACATAGAGAGTGAGCGGACTGTGTGCCATGTGGCTGTTCAGTGGCTGGAGGCTGGGCCTGAAGAGCGGGGTCCTAGTGCTGCAGAAGTCTTCAAGTGTGTCCGTTGGATGCACTTCACCGAAAAGGATCGGCACTACCTGGAGGGGCTGCTGACCAAGCCCATTATGAAGAAGCATTGCCTGGACGTTATTGAAGGGGCCCTACAAATGCGCTATGGTGATACGATGTACAAGACTGTGGTGCCCAAGCCAAACAGCAGCACCGGCTGTATTGTATCTTCAGCAGAAAATCCACCCCAGAGGATGGGTATGTGTGCCAAGGAGATGGTGATTTTCTTTGGACACCCCAGAGATCCCTTTCTGTGCTGTGACCCATACTCAGGGGATCTGTACACGTTGCCATCGCCTTTGGTCAGCCTGGTTCACACTGGAACTGTCACCTCCTCGGCTGTCTGTATCTCTCCAGACCATGACATCTATCTAGCTGCCCAGCCCAGGAAAGACCTCTGGGTATATAAACCGGCCCAGAATAGTTGGCAGCAACTTGCAGACCGCTTGCTGTGTCGTGCAGGCTTGAATGTGGCTTACATTGATGGCTACATTTACGTTTTGGGTGGACGAGATCCTGTTACTGGTGTTAAACTGAAGGAAGTGGAATGCTATAGTGTTCAGAGGAACCAGTGGGTGCTGGTGGAACCACTACCCCATTCTTTTATATCCTTTGACCTAGTAGTAATTCGGAGCTATCTTTATGCTGTCAATAGTAGCCGTGTGTTCTGCTATGATCCTAGCCACAATACGTGGCTGAAGTGTAATTCTCTGAAACGCAGAAACTTTCAGGATGCCTGTGCATTCAATGATGAGATGTATTGTGTCTGTGACATCCCAGTTGTGAAGGTCTACAACCCATTCAGAGGGGAATGGAGGCAGATTAGAAATATTCCCTTGGTATCAGGGACTAACAACTACCGGGTTATCAATCACGGCCAAAAGTTGCTGCTCATCACCTCGTACACCCCACAGTGGAGAAAGAACCAGGTGACTGTGTATGAATATAACACCAGGGAAGACCAGTGGATTCACATAGGTGCCAGGTTTGGCCTCTTGCAGTTTGACTCTCACTTTTTTTGCGTCTCCGCTCGTGTTTTTCCTTCTTGCCTTGAACCTGGTGAGAGTTTCATCACTGAGGAAGAGGAGATACGGACTGAACCTAATACTGAATGGGACATAGGTGGATTCAGTGAGCTGAACTCCGAGCCAGGAAGTTCAAGTTACTCATCTGATGATGATGTCTGGGTGCGTCTAGGGCCTTATTAAAATGCACAGGATCAGCAGGGTTCCTTGTAAATAAGTTGAAACACTAAAATGTTTCTGCTATGGAAAGTGTTTTTAAAAGGTATACTTTGCTTTTCCTGAGGGTATTAGTTAACTTCAGGTTTGATTTAGAAATGGTACTGTTTGAAATTCTAACAATGTTAGAATTTACACACTACAAGAAATCACTCTATTTAATAATTTGCTGTGCCAAAAATCTGAGTTGATTTAATTGGTTAACATGTTTATTTTTCATTATCTTAATTTATCCTGCCATCAATTTTTACATTCATTTAGGGCCACAAGCAATGTAACTTCTGAAATTTAATTTTTTTTAATGTAAAATTGGACTAGGAATTGCTGGTAGGGTTTTCAAAGTGCATATTTTCCTTCAGAACAGTATAGTAGACTTCCAGAAAAACTGGTGGGTTTTTTACAAAATATATTCTATGTAGAATACAGTTTACGTTTTAGTTTGGTTTTCTACCCTTCGCAAAGATAAAAAATGGATATATGTCTTGAATGTGCAGATTAGCCTTAAGCTCACTGAAAGTTTGGAGAGAAATTTGAGTTTAATTTTGGAATATAAAATGTTTACTTGCTAAAGGGACTAATTTTCCGTTTGAAAGAATTGTATTCTAGTAGTGTCACTAATCTTTTAAAAACCTTTCTAAAAACAAAAAGTAACTTGCTTTATAAGTTCTTATTTTAAATCTGTACCAGATACATGCTTCACTGAAGCAGAGAAACAATCTTTTTTTCTCCACTGGAGACACGATTGTAGAAAATTTCATCCATTGCCTTAAAAAGTTTATATGATTCCTGAAATATTTTGGCTGTATGGTTTTGTGTTCAACTTAGAGGACTCTTCAGCAGGGAGTGATTTATTGATTTATTCTTTACTATTTGTGAGGCAATACTGGTTTTTGTAAATGTGGATAAACTAAAAACAGTATTATATTGAGACCGTTAGTTATTTTGTCTATCAGCTCTAAAATCAAGTGCCAGCAAAGAACATTATGCCTTTGAGCTGTGCGTAGAATTGTTTTTAAATAATCTGTACGTCACTGTAAATGTTCTTAATTACCAGTTTTAAGATATGTTTATGCCACAAGTTGACAGTTAAAGAACGTAAATGGATGATGGCATTTGGGACCAATAGTTAAAGTATGTTTCCTCTAAAATATTTCCCTAAGCAGTGGTATTGGATGGTTATTTTATTATTGTGTTTGTATCTGTGAACCATGTTCCAGTCTTGTTTATGTTTTTCATTTTATCAACAAATTGTAAGAGAAAACCCAGGAATAAAGACTAAATTGCACAAAACTGACATAGTTAGATACAAGAAAATATAGGTGCTTTCCTTTTCAGGGTTTGTTAATACATATGTTGTCCCGATACATTTACATGATAAATGGCCAGATGCTTATGGTCTATAGATTTTTCTATATTCAGTTAAATGATTTTCCTGAATCTTTTTAGTAACACTCTAATCCCTCTTCTATGTTTATTCTCTAGTGACAGAACGCTATCGTTTCTTTCACCCTGGTAGAGTACAGAAGTGTACTCTGGTGTGGGAAACAGAATTTTTTCAGTGAAATGTCTTAGGATAAAAAAAGAGAGAGGGAGAGAGAAAATGATAAAGAAAAACAAATAATGCTTTCCTAGCCATTCTGATTGGCCATTTGAAGAGTCAGTAGGACATTCCTGTTTAACATTATTTTTAGTGAAATGAGATGCTTGCCCTAGCGATATGTGTTCCTTCAAAAGGGCAAACATGCTTTAGTGGCCTAAAGCTAAATTTTGTCCCATTTAATATCAGGGATATTATAAGGACTGCTGTTCACATAGCTATTTCTCGGTACCGTTACTTTTCTGGCCAACTTTTTCTTCATCAGTAATTTCTTTTTGATAGCTTTTTGTTTGTAAGGTTGGAATATAAGACATGGCTTATCTCAACTGGATTACCTTCTGCAGAGTTAAGGTATTGCAACCAATTTATAAAAAACAAATTCTCTTGTCATTCTCAACCTTTGAGTTAAAGCCTGAACTAAATAGTACTCATGTCTTAATTTACAATGAGGTTTTCTTGAGAAGTATTTTTATTTCATGACATTTGTGAATTGAGGAGTAGATGTTAACTATTGTTTTATAGAAAAGTGATTTGTACGTGATTAGTTGCAAATAAAACAGGCACTAGAACACAGGCCTGCTGACTTCTTAGTCCACACTGATTGACACAGCTAGTACTGTTCAGTTCCTTTATTGACAGGAAAGCACCCTTGTCTGTTTTCCAATTAATCAGCTCATCTTTTAGGAAATACTCAATATAATGTAGTTTTTAGGACTAATATTTGTAAGATTTAGAATGATTGTAATTACCTTTTGTATCTATATTCTTATAGTCTGAAAAGTTCACAGAACCTAAATTTGCAAATACTTTTTAATTCAAGGGACAAGTATCATTTGTGTTTCCAAAAGGATAAAATAGAAACGAAGACCCAGACTTTTCTATCTTCCTGTTTGCTGCCCTTAGGGTGTTACCCTGGTCCACGTGATCCAAGCTGGCTCATCATCATGTCCACATTCCAGCCATCTGAAAGAAAGGGAAGGTAAGTTTTGCATATCACTCGTGGTCACATACCATTGGTGAGGTCTTAACCCCATAGCCACACCTAGCTGCAGTCTATTCTGGGTCACCATGTTGTTGTTGTTAGGTACCTTTGAGTCGGTTCTGATTCATAGCGACCCTGTGTACAACAAAACAAAACACTGCCCAGTCCCGTGCCACCCTCACAGTTGTTACGCTTGAGCCCATTGTTGCAGCTACTGTGTTGATCCATCTCGCCGAGAGTCTTCCTCTTTTTCGCAGACCCTCTACTTTACCAAACGTGATGTCCTTCTTCAGGGACCGTTCCCTCCTGATAATGTGTCCAAAGTACATGAGATGAAGTATGACCATTCTGCCTTCAAAGGAGCATTTGGCTGTACTTCTGAGATAGATTTGTTCATTCTTCTGGAAGTCCATAATGTATTCAATATTCTTCACCAACACCATAACTCAAAGGCGTCAGTTCTTCAGTCTTCCTTATCCATTATCCAGCTTTCGCATGCAGATGAGGCAATTGAAAATACCATGGCTTGGATCAGGCGCACCTTAGTCCTCAAAGTGACTGATATCTTTGTTTTTTTTAACACTTTAAAGAGGTTTTTGCAGTACATGTGCCCAGTGCAGTATGTCATTTGATTTGTTGACAGCTGCTTCCATGGGTGTTGATTACAGACCCAAGTAAAATGAAATCCTTGACAACTTCAATCTTTCTCTGCTTATCATGCTGTTGCTTATTGGTCCAGTTGTGAGGATTTTTGTTTTATGTTGAGGTGTAACCCATACTGAAGGCTGTAGTCTTGATCTTCATCAGTAAGTGCTTCAAGTCCTCTTTACTCTCAGCAGGCAAGGTTGTGTCATCTGCATATTGCAGATGGTTAATGAGTTTTCCTCCAATCCTGGTATCGCATTTCTATATAGTCTAGCTTCTCGAATTATCACTCAGTATACAGATTAAAAAAAAAAAAAAATACAGATTGAATAAGTATGGTGAAAGGACACAACCCTGATTTTAAACTTTCCTGATTTTAAACCACTAAGTATGCCCTTGTTCTGTTTGAATGACTGCCTCTTAGTCTATGTACAGGTTCCTCATGAGCACAATTAAATGTTTTGGTATTCCCATTCTTTACAATGTTATCCATAATTTGTCATGATCCACACAGCCGAATGACTTTGCATAGTCCATAAAATACAGGTAAACATCTTTCAGGTAGTCTCTGGTTTCAGTCAAGATCCATCTGACATCAGCAGCCATATCCCTGGTTCCATGTCCTCTTCTGAATCTGGCTTGAATTTCTGGCAGTTCCGTGTCGATTTACTGCTGCAATCACTTTTGAATGATCTTCAGCAAAATTTTACTTTTGTGTGATATTAATGGGAAACCCTGGTGGTGTAGTGGTTAAGTACTATGGTTACTAACCAAAAGGTCAGCAGTTCGAATCCACCAGGTGCTCCTTGGAAACTCTATGGGGCAGTTCTCTATCCTATAGGGTCGCTATGAGTCGGAATCAACTCGACAGCAGTGGATTTTGGTGGGTGATATACTGTCCAATAATTTCCACATTCTTTTGGATCACCTTTCTTTGGAATGGGCACAAATATGGATCTCTTTTAGTCAGTTAGCCAGGTAGCTGTCTTCCAAATTTCTTGGCATGGATGATTGAGCACCTCCAGCGGTGCATCAGTTTGTTGAAACACCTCAATTGGTATTCCATCAATTCCTGGAGCCTTATTTTTCGCCAATGGCTTCAGTGTAGCGTGGACTTCTCCCTTCAGTACCTCGGTTCTTGATCATACGCTACCTCCTGAAATGGTTGAATGTCGACCAATTCTCTCTAGTACAGTGACTGTATTTTTTTGATCTTTTGATGCTTCCTGCATCGTTCAATATTTTCCCCATAGAATTCTTCAGTATTGCAACTCAAGATTTGAATTTTTCCTTCAGTTCTTTCAACTTGAAAGATGCCATGTTTGTCTTAGTCTGGGTTCTCTAGAGAAGCAAAACCAGCAAAGCGTGTATATATACATAGAGAGAGAGATTTATATCAAGGAAATGATTGAAGCGATTGTAGATGCTGGAAAGTCCCAAGTCCGTGGATTAGGCTGGAGGCTTCTGACTCTTGTAGCTGTGGAAGCTGCTGAACCCAAGATCGGCATATCAGCTGTTAGTCCACTCTCCAAGAACCAAAGGTCAGATAAACAGGAGCCAGCTGCAGGACCAGAGTGAGAAAAAGCCCATGAGTCCTGCCAGAAAATCCACCTATATTGGCTGCAAACCACATACCCCAGGGAAATGCCCTTTCAACTGACTGGTTAGTCACAGCAGATCCCGTCATGGGGGTGATCACATTTTATCAGATCTCTTCAGGGAGGTCGTCATGAATTATGTCCCTCCAAAAATGTGTGTATCAATTTGGTTGGGCCGTGATTTCCAGTATTGTGTGGTTGTCCTCCATTTTGTGATTATAATTTTATGTTAAAGAGGATTAGGGTGGGATTGTAACACCCTTACCCAGGTCACATTCCTGATCCAATATAAAGGGAGTTTCCTTGGGGTATGGCCTGCACCAAATTTTATCTGTCAAGAGATAAAAAGGAAAGGGAAGCAAGCAGAGAGTGGCAGACCTCATACCACCAAGAAAGCACCGGGAGCAGAGCGCGTCCTTTGGACTTGAGGTTCCTGTGCTGTAATGCTCCCAAACCACGAGAAGATCGATGACAAGGACCTTCCTCCAGAGCCGACAGAGAAAGCCCTCCCCCGGAGCTGACACCCTCAATTTGGACTTGTAGCCTACTAGACAAGGAGAGATTAAAATTTCCTTTTTGTTAAAGCCATCCGCCCGTGGTATTTCTATTGCAGCAGCACTAGATGACTAAGACAGAGGTGATTACATCATTATACAATTTCTGGACTACATCATAACTGCCAAACCACTGAGTATCATGGCCCAGCCAAGTTGAAACACAACAATCACAGTCCAGCCATTGTCAACACCTGTACACATCTCCTTAAACCATACATGATTTCTGAATAAAGACAATTGTAAAATTATATTTGTGCCTAACATGATACAACTTACATGAATACCACCGAAAACACACTAGCTCTGTTTACATCTTATATTCTGTAAGTGAAGAAAACAAATATTTGATGCACAAACACAAGGCAGAAATATTCATAACAGTTATATTCCTCATTTCTGCAAGTAGTCACATGGTTATAACTGGTATTTAGAACTACCTTCTTCCACCACTCATTCTGTATTCCTTTTGCCCTCAGCAAGCACCTCAGACGATCATGGGTCTTTGCCTGACGGGGTAACCCAAAACTTCATTCCTGAAGGGTCTAGGCCATTAGTCTTGTCGGAATTGGGTTGCTGTAATTTTCCATTGACTTTAGTCACAGGGCATAGTAGTGCTAAGAGATGCCCTAAGGGGTCTCCTGCATTCCAGACATACTCTTCTATACCTCCATATGTAATATCAGTCCAATTTTCTCTTGGTAATCAGAATCAATCACACCAGCCAATAGAACTCCCTTCTTTGCCTGTTGATCCAGAAGCAAAAGACCCCAAAGTGGCTAGGTGGCATTCTTAACTTCCAGTGCAATGGAATCAGTAATGTGTCTCCAGTTGGGATCATTCCTCTCTTTGGAACTAAGACCTCTAGACAGGCAGAGCATAGGGTCATGGAGACAGGAAGCAAAAATTTTGTGAGTGGGTCACTAAGGGTAATACTAAGTGGTGCTGCTCCCATTTCCACCCCTGATTCCTGGAGCCATGAATCCTGGCTGTGGGAGAAACAGTACCATATATTGGACACTGGTTTACAGCATGTACAGCCTCCTGGAGAACATTGCCCCAACCCTGCAAGGTATTGCCACCTAGTTAGTGCTATACTTATGTCTTTAGAAGGCCATTCCATCATTCTGTCAAGCCAGCTGCTTCAGGATGATGGGAAACATGGTGAGATCAGTGAATTCCATGAACATGGGCCCATTGCCACACTTCATTTGCTGTGAAGTGAGTCCCTTGATCCTGGGTGATGCTGTGTGGGATACCGTGATGGTGGATAAGGCATTCTGTAAGTCCATGGATGGTAGTTTTGGCAGAAGCATTGTATGCAGGGTAGACAAATGCTTATCCAGAGTAAGTGCCTATTCCAGTAAGAACAAAACTCGCCCTTTCCATGATGGAAGCAGTCTAATGTAATCAACCTGCCACCAGATTGTTGGCTGATCACCTTGAGAAATGGTCCCATGTTGGGGATTCACTGTTGGTCTCTGCTGCTGGCGGACTGGGCATTCAACAGTGGCTGTAGCCAAGTCAGCCTTGGTGAGTGGAAATCATTGTTATTGAGCCCATGAATAACCACCATCCCTGCCACCTTGGCCACTTTGTTCATGGGCTCATTGGGCAATGATGAGAGTGGCTGGGGAAAGAGGATGACTGGTTTCCACAGAATTCATCATCCTAACCACTTGATTGTTAAAATCCTCCTCTGCCGAGGTCACCTTTGGTGAGCATTCACATGAGGCACAGATATCTTTATTTCTTTGGCCCATTCAGAAAGATCTATGTTGCAACTTCAGTATTGCAACTCAAAGCTTGATTGTTTTCTTCAGTTCTTTCAGCTTGAGAAATTCCAAGTGTGTTCTTCCCTTTTGGTTTTCTAGCTCCAGGTCTTTGCACATGTCATTATAATAGTTTCCTTTGTCTTCTCGAGCCACCCCTTTGAAATCTGTTCAGCTCTTTACTTCATCATTTCTTCCATTCGCTTTAGCTACTTGACGTTCAAGAGCAAGTTTCAGTCTCTTCTGACATCCATTTTGGTCTTTTCTTTCTTTCCTGTCTTTGTGACGACCTTTTGCTTTCTTCATGTATGATGTCCTTGATGTCATTCTACCCCTTGTCTCATCTTCGGTCATTAGTGTTCAATGCGTCAAATCTATTCTTAAGATGGTCTCTAAATTCAGGTAATATATACTCAAGGTCGTATTTTGGTTCTCATGGACTTGCTATAATTTTCTTCAGCTTCAGTTTGAACTTGGATATAAGCAATTGATGCTCTGTTCTGTAGTTGGCCCTGGCCTTTTTCTAACTGATAATATTGAACTTCTCCATTGTCTTTTTATACCGATGTAGTGGATTTGATTCCAGTGTATTCCATCTGGTGAGGTCCATGTGTATACTCGTTGTTGTTGACAAAGGTATTTGCGGTGAAGAATAGGTTGGTCTTGCAAAATTCTATCATGTGGTCTCTGCCATCATTTCTATTACCAAGACTATATTTTTCAACTACTGATACTTCTTTCCCCCACATGTCTGTCAGTTTGTTTTACTGTGGGGCTTGTGTGTTGCTGTGATGCTGGAAGCTATGCCACCGGTATTCAGATACCAGCAGGGTCACCCATGGAGGACAGGTTCCAGCTGAGCTTCCAGACTAAGACAGACTAGGAAGAAGGACCCGGCAGTCTAATTCTGAAAAGCATTAGCCAGTGAAAACCTTATGAATAGCAGCGGAACATTGTCTGATATAGTGCTGGAAGATGAGCCCCCTAGGTTGGAAGGCACTCAAGAGATGATTGGAGAAGAGCTGCCTCCTCAAAGTAGAGTCGACCTTAATGACACGGAAGGAGTAAAGCTTTCAGGACATTCATTTGCTCATGTGGCACGACTCAAAATGAGCAGAAACAGCTGCAAACACCCGTTAATAATCGGAACCTGGAATGTAAGAAGTATGAATCTAGGAAAATTAGAAATCGTCAAAAATGAAATGGAACACATAAACATCAATATCCTAGGCATTAGTGAACTGAAATGAACTGGTATTGGCCATTTCAGATCTGAAAATCATGTAGTCTACTCTGCTGGGAATGACAACTCGAAGAGGAACGGTGTTGCATTCATCTTCAAAAAGAACATTTCAAGATGTATCCTGAAGTACAATGCTGTCAGTGATAGGATAATACCCATACACCTACAAGGAAGACCAGTTAATACAACTACTATTCAAATTTGCACACCAATCACTAGGGCCAAAGATGAAGAAACAGAAGATTTTTATCAGCTGCTGCAGTCTGAAATTGATCGAACACGCAATCAAGAGGCATTGATAATCACTGGTGATTGGAATGCGAAAGTTGGAAACAAAGAAAAAGGATCAATAGTTGGAAAATATGGCCTTGGTGATAGAAAGTATGCTGGATATCAAATGATAGAATTTTGCAAGAACAATGACTTCTTCAATGCAAATACCTTCTTTCACCAACATAAATGGTGACTCTACACATGGACCTCACCAGATGGAGCACACAGAGATCAAATAGACTACATCTGTGGAAAGAGATGATGGAAAAGCTCGATATCGTCAGTCAGAACAAGGCCAGGGGCTGACTGTGGAACAGACCATCAATTGCTCATATGCGAGATCAAGCTGGAACTGAAGAAAATCAGAGCAAGTCCACGAGAGCCAAAATATGACCTTGAGAATATCCCACCTGAATTTAGAGACGATGTGAAGAATAGATTTGACACATTGAACACTGGTGACCAAAGACTGGGCGAGTTGTGGAACGACATCAAGGACATCATACATGAAGAAAGCAAGAGGTCACTGAAAAGACACGAAAGAAAGAAAAGACCAAGATGGATGTTGGAGGAGACTCTGAAACTTGCTCTCGAATGT
Source organism: Elephas maximus indicus (assembly GCF_024166365.1). Lineage (NCBI taxonomy): Eukaryota > Metazoa > Chordata > Mammalia > Proboscidea > Elephantidae > Elephas > Elephas maximus. The sequence continues at coordinate 40,260,958 of NC_064832.1, forward strand.
TGAGCCGCTAAAGCAAAAGGAAGAACTGATGAAGTAAAAGCACTGAACAGACGATTTCAAAGGGCCGCTTGAGAAGACAAAGTATTATAATGACACGTGCAAAGAGCTGGAGATGGAAAACCAAAAGGGAAGAACGCATTCGGGGTTTCTCAAGCTGAAAGAACTGAAGAAAAATTCAAGCCTCGAGTTGCAATAGTGAAGGGTTCCATGGGGAAAATATTAAACGATGCAGAAAGCATCAAAAGATGGAAGGAATACACAGAGTCATTATACCAAAAAGAATTAGTTGATGTTCAACCATTTCAAGAGGTGGCACATGAGGAACTGATGGTACTGAAGGAAGAAGTCCAAGCTGCTCTGAAGGTATTGGCAAAAAACAAGGCCCCAGGAATTGATGGAATATCAATTGAGATGTTTCAACAAACAGATGCAGTGCTGGAGGTGCTCACTCATCTATGCCAAGAAATATGGAAGACAGCTTCCTGGCCAACTGACTGGAAGAGATCCATATTTATGCCTATTCCCAAGAAAGGTGATCCAGCTGAATGTGGAAATTATAGAACTATATCATTAATATCACATGCAAGCAAAATTTTGCTGAAAATCATTCAAAAACGGCTGCAGCAGTATATTGACAGGGAACTGCCAGAAATTCAGGCCAGATTCAGAAGAGGACGTGGAACCAGGGATACCATTGCTGATGTCAGATGGATCCTGGCTGAAAGCAGAGAATACCAGAAGGATGTTTACCTGTGTTTTATTGGCTATGCAAAGGCATTCGACTGTGTGGATCATAACGAACTATGGGTAACATTGGAAAGAATGGGAATTCCAGAACACTTAATTGTGCTCCTGAGGAACCTTTACATAGATCGAGAGGCAGTTGTTCCGAAAGAACAAGGGGATACTGATTCGTTTAAAGTCAGGAAAGGTGTGCGTCAGGGTTGTATTCTTTCACCATTACCTATTCAATCTGTATGCTGAGCAAATAATATGAGAAGCTGGACTATATGAAGAAGAACGGGGCATCAGGATTGGAGGAAGACTCATTAACAACCTGAGTTATGCAGATGACACAACCTTGCTTGCTGAAAGTGAAGAGGACTTGAAGCACTTACTAATGAAGACCAAAGACCACACCCTTCAGTATGGATTGCACCTCAACATGAAGAAAACAAAAATCCTCACAACTGGACCAATGAGCAACATCATGATAAACGGAGAAAAGATTGAAGTTGTCAAGGATTTCATTTTACTTGGATCCACAATCAACAGCAATGGAAGCAGCAGTCAAGAAATCAAAAGACACATTGCATTGGGCAAATCTGCTGAAAAGGACCTCTTCAAAGCGCTGAAGAGCAAAAATGTCACCCTGAAGACTAAGGTGCGCCTGACCCAAGCCATGGTGTTTTCAATCGCATCATATGCATGTGAAAGCTGGACAGTGAATAAGGAAGACAGAAGAAGAATTGATGCCTTTGAATTGTGGTATTGGTGAAGAATATTGAATATACCATGGACTGCCAGAAGAACGAATAAACCTGTCTTGGAAGAAGTACAACCAGAATGCTCCTTAGAGGCAAGGAAGGTGAAAATGAGTCTTACACACTTTGGACATGTTGTCAGGAGGGATCAGTCTCTGGAGAAGGACATCATGCTTGGCAAAGTACAGGGGCAGTGGAAAAGAGGAAGATCCTCAATGAGGTGGATTGACACAGTGGCTGCAACAATGGGCTCAAGCATAATAACGATTGTAAGGATGGTGCAAGATCACGCAGTGTTTCATTCTGTTGTGCATAGGGTCTCTATGGTCGGAGCCGACTCGACAGCACCTAACAACAACAACGATACTTCTTTGTTTCCACCTTTTGCATTCCAGTCACCAGTAATTATCAATGTATCTTGATTGCATGTTTGATCAAATTCAAACTGCAGAAGTTGGTAAAAATCTTCAGTTTCTTCATCTTTGGTCTTAGTGTTTGGTATGTAAATTTGAGTAATAGTTGTATTAACTGTTCTTCCTTGTAGGTATATGGATATTATCCTATCACTGACAACATTGCACTTCAGGATAGATCTTGAAATGTTATTTTTTGATGATGAATGCAACACCATTCTGCTTCAATTTATCATTTCTGGCATAGTAGACCATATGATTGTCCAATTACAAATGGCCAATACCTATCCATTTCTGCTCTCTAATGCCTAGGATATCAATCTTTATGCATTCAGTTTCATTTTTGACAACTTCCAATTTTCCTAAATTCATACTTTGTACATTTAACTTTCTGATTATTAATGGATGTTTGCAGCTGTTTCTTGTCATTTTGAGTTGTGTCATGTCAGCAAGTGAGGGTCCCAAAAGCTTTACTTCATCCACATTATTAAGGTCGACTCTACTTAGATGAGGCAGCTCCTCCCCAATCGTCTTTTGAGTGCTTTCCAACCTGAGGGGCTCATCTTCCCGCGGTACATCAGACAATATTCCCCTGCAAAAAAAAAAAATTTTTTTTTTATTCATAAGGTTTTCACTAGCCAGTTTTTTTTCAGAAATAGATTGCCAGATCCTTCTTCCTAGTCTGTCTTAGTCTGGAAGCTCTGCTGATACCTGCCCACCATGGGTGACCCTGCTAATATTTGAAATACTGGTGCCATAGCTTCCAGCATCACAGCAACACAAAAGCCACCATATTACGAAAAATTGACAGATGAGTGGGTTGTATATGTTGTAGTATTTAGTGTAGTTGCTTTTTATTCTTGCATACCTCTCAGTGCCTTTCTTTGCCTTGATGATGTTGTGCTGACTTCCCCCATGTTGTGTATTGCATTTCCCTTCACCAAAGTTAACATGTGTCCACTATCTAGTTGGTGGTTTTCCCTCTCTCCCCCTTCCATCCCTGGTAACCATCAAGGAATGTTACTTTCTGTGTGTAAACATTTTTTTTTTCAACTTTTTGTAATAGTGGTCTCATACAATATTTGTCCTTTTGTAATTGACTTATTTCATTCAGCATAATGTCCTCCAGATTCATCCACGTTGTGAGATGTTTTGTGGATTCGTCATTATTCTTTATCACCGCATAGTATTCCCTTGTGTGTATGTACCACAGTTTTTTTTATCCATTCATCCATTGATGGACATTTAGGTTGTTTCCATTTTTTGCTATTGTGAATAATGCTGCAGTGCACATGGGTGTGCTTATGTCTATTCTTGGTATGGCTTTTATTTTCCTAGGGTATTTTACTAGAAGCAAGATTGCTGGATCTTATGGTGTTTCTATTTCTAGCTTCTTAAGGAAGCACCATACACTTTTTCATAGTAGTTGTATCATTTTACATTCCCACCAGCAGTGCGTAAGAGTTCCAATCTCCCCACAACTTTGCCAGCATTTGTTGTTTTCTGATTTTTGGATCAGTGTCGTTCTTGCCAGGGTAAGATGGTATCTCATTGCAGTTTTGATTTGCACCTCTCTAATGATCTCCAGCATCTCTTCAAGCTTTTGTTAGCCACCTGACTGTCTTCTTCGGTGAAGTGTCTGTTCATGTCCTTTGTCTTTTTGTTGTTGAGGTGTTGGAGTTTTCTATAAATTTTAGAGATTAAATCCTTGTTGGATATATCATAGCCAAAAATTTTTAACCAGTCTGCAGGTTCTCTTTTCACTCTTTTTGAGAAGTTTTTTGATGAGTATAATGCTTAATTTTTCAGAGGTCCCAGTTATCTATTTTATCCTCTGTTATTTGTGCATTTTTAATTATGTTTGGTATTCTATTTATGCCATATATTAGGGCCACTAGCATTGTCCCTATTTTTCTTCTATGATCTTTAAAGTTTTAGGTTTTACATTTAGGTCTTTGATCCATTTTGAGTTAGTTTTTGTGTATGGTGTGAGGTATGGGTCCTGCTTCATTTTTCTGCAGGTGGATATCCAGCTTTGCCAGCACCCTTTGTTAAAGAGACTTACTCTTTCTCGTTTAATGGACTTCGACCCTTTGTCAAAGATCAGCTGTCCATAGGTGGACGGATTTACTTCTGGACTGTCAACTCTGTTCCATCGGCCTATGTATCTGTCATTGTACCCGTACCAGGCTATTTTGACTACCATGGCTGTTTAATAGTTTCTGAAATCAGAGAGTGGGAGGCCTTCTACTCTGTTCTTCTTCAATAATGCTTTACTTATCTGGGGTCTCTTTCCTTTCTATATGAAGTTGGTGATTAGTTTTTCCACCTCTTTAAAGAATGTTGTTGGAATTTCGACTGGGATTGCATTGTAGATAACTTTGACTAGTATTGACTTCTTTACAATGTTGAGTCTTCCTATCCATGAGAATAGTATGTTTTTCCATTTATATAGGTCTCTTTTGGATTATTGCAGTAGTGTTTTGTGGTTTTCTTTCTAAAAGTCTTTTACGTCCCTAGTTAGATTTATTCTTAAGTATTTTATCTTTTGGGGGGGGCTACATTTCTGTTGTAAATGGTATTGTTTTCCTGATTTCCCTCTTGGAGTTCTCTTTGTTAGTGTAGAGGAATCTAACTGATTTTTGTATTTTGATATTGTACCCTGCCACTTTGCTGAATCCTTCTATTAGTTCCAGTAGCTTTCTTGTGGAATCTTTGGGATTGTCTCTGTATAGGATCATATCGACTGTGAATAGGGATAGTTTTACTTCTTCCTTACCTATTTGGGTTCCCTTTATTTCCCTTTCTTGCCTTATTGCTCTAGCTAGGGCTTCCAGTGCAGTACTGAAGAGGGATGATGATAATGGGCACCCTTGTCTAGTTCCCATTCTCAAGGGGGATACTTTGAGTCACTCTCCATGGAAAATAATTTTTTTTTTTATATTAACTTTTATTGAGCTTCAAGTAAACGTTTACAAGTCAAGTCAGTCTGTCACATATAAGTTTATATACATCTTACTCCTTACTCCCACTTGCTCTCCCCCTAATGAGTCAGCTCTTCCAGTCTCTCCTTTCCTGACAATTTTGCCAGCTTCAAACTCTCTCTATCCTCCCATCCCCCTTCCAGACAGGAGATGCCAACACAGTCTCAACTGTCCACCTGATATAATTAGCTCACTCTTCTTCAGCATCTCTCTCCTACCCACTGTCCAGTCCCTTTCATGTCTGATGAATTGTCTTCGGGAATGGTTCCTGTCCTGTGCCAACAGAAGGTTTGGGGACCATGCCCGCCGGGATTCCTCTAGTCACAGTCAGACCATTAAGTATGGTCTTTTTGTGAGAATTTGGGGTCTGCATCCCACTGATCATCTGCTCCCTCAGGGGTTCTCTGTTGTGCTCCCTGTCAGGGCAGTCATTGATTGTGGCCGGGCACCAACTAGTTCTTCTGGTCTCAGGATAATGTAGGTCTCTGGTTCATGTGGCCCTTTCTGTCTCTTGGGCTCTTAGTTGTTGTGTGACCTTGGTGTTCTTCATTCTCCTTTGCTCCAGGTGGGTTGAGACCAATTGATGCATCTTAGATGGCCGCTTGTTAGCATTTAAGACCCCAGATGCCACATTTCAAAGTGGGATGCAGAATGTTTTCATAAGAGAATTATTTTGCCAATTGACTTAGAAGTCCCCTTAGAGCATGGTTTCCAAACCCCTGCCCTTGCTCCGCTGACCTTTGAAGCATTCATTTTATCCTGGAAACTTCTTTGCTTTTGGTCCAGTCCAATTGGGCTGACCTTCCATGTATTGAGTGTTGTCCTTCCCTTCACCTAAAGCAGTTCTTATCTACTAATTCATCAGTAAAAAACCCTCTCCCTCCCTCCCTCCCCCCCTCGTAACCACAAAAGTATGTGTTCTTCTCAGTTTATACTATTTCTCAAGATCTTATAATAGTGGTCTTATACAATATTTGTCCTTTTGCCTCTGACTCATTTCGCTCAGCATAATGCCTTCCAGGTTCCTCCATGTTATGAAATGTTTCACAGATTCGTCACTGTTCTTTATCGATGCATAGTATTCCATTGTGTGAATATACCACAATTTATTTACCCATTCATCCGTTGATGGACACCTTGGTTGCTTCCAGCTTTTTGCTATTGTAAACAGAGCTGCAATAAACATGGGTGTGCATATATCTGTTTCTGTGAAGGCTCTTGTTTCTCTAGGGTATATTCCGAGGAGTGGGATTTCTGGGTTGTATGGTAGTTCTATTTCTAACTGTTTAAGATAATGCCAGATAGATTTCCAAAGTGGTTGTACCATTTTACATTCCCACCAGCAGTGTATAAGAGTTCCAAGCTCTCCACAGCCTCTCCAACATCTATTATTTTGTGTTTTTTGGATTAATGCCAGCCTTGTTGGAGTGAGATGGAATCTCATCGTAGTTTTAATTTGCATTTCTCTAATGTCTAATGATCAAGAACATTTTCTCATGTGTCTGTTAGCTGCCTGAATATCTTCTTTAGTGAAGTGTGTGTTCATTTCCTTTGCCCACTTCTTGATTGGGTTGTTTGTCTTTTTGTGGTTGAGTTTTGACAGAATCATGTAGATTTTAGAGATCAGGCGCTGGTCTGAGATGTCATAGCTGAAAATTCTTTCCCAGTCTGTAGGTGGTCTTTTTACTCTTCTGGTGAAGTTTTTAGATGAGCATAGGTGTTTGATTTTTAGGAGCTCCCAGTTATCTGGTTTCTCTTCGTCATTTTTGGTAATATTTTGTATTCTGCTTATGCCTTGTATTAGGGCTCCTAGGGTTGTCCCTATTTTTTTTTCCATGATCTTTATCGTTTTAGTCTTTATGTTTAGGTCTTTGATCCACTTGGAGTTAGTTTTTGTGCTTGGTGTGAGGTATGGGCCCTGTTTCATTTTTTTGCAAATGGATATCCAATTATGCCAGCACCATTTGTTAAAAAGACTATCTTTTCCCCAATTAACTGACACTGGGCCTTTGTCAAATATCAGGTGCTCATATGTGGTTGGATTTATATCTGGGTTCTCAGTTCTGTTCCACTGGTCTATGTGCCTGTTGTTGTACCAGTACCAGGCTGTTTGGACTACTGTGGCTGTATAATGGGTTCTGAAATCAGGTAGAGTGAGGCCTCCCACTTTCTTCTTCTTTTTCAGTAATGCTTTGCTTATCCGAGGCTTCTTTCCCTTCTATATGAAATTGGTGATTTGTTTCTCTATCACCTAAAAAATGACATTGGAATTTGGATCAGAAGTGCATTGTATGTATAGATGGCTTTTGGTAGAATAGACGTTTTTACTATGTTAAGTCTTCCTATCCATGAGCAAGGTATGTTTTTCCACTTAAGTAGGTCCTTTTTAGTTTCTTGTAGTAGAGCTTTGTAGTTTTCTTTGTATAGGTCTTTTACATCCTTGGTAAGATTTATTCCTAAGTATTTTATCTTCTTGGGGGCTACTGTGAATGGTATTGATTTGGTTATTTCCTCTTCGATGTTCTTTTTGTTGATGTAGAGGAATCCAAGTGATTTTCGTATGTTTATCTTATAACCTGAGACTGCCAAACTCTTCTATTAGTTTCAGTAGTTTTCTGGAGGATTCCTTAGGGTTTTCTGTGTATAAGATCATGTCATCTGCAAATAGAGATAATTTTACTTCCTCCTTGCCAATCTGGATGCCCTTTATTTCTTTGTCTAGCCTAATTGCCCTGGCTAGGACTTCAAGTACAATGTTGAATAAGAGCAGTGATAAAGGGCATCCTTGTCTGGTTCCCGTTCTCAAGGGAAATGCTTTCAGGTTCTCTCCATTTAGAATGATGTTGGCTGTTGGCTTTGCATAAAAAAAAAAAATAGATGCCCTTTATTATGTTGAGGAATTTTCCTTCAATTCCTGTTTTGGTGAGAGTTTTTATCATAAAAGGGTGTTGGACTTTGTCAAATGCCTTTTCTGCATCAATTGATAAGATCATGTGGTTTTTGTCTTTTGTTTTATTTATGTGGTGGATTACATTAATGGTTTTTCTGATATTAAACCAGCCTTGCATACCTGGTATAAATCCCACTTGATCGTGGTAGATTATTTTTTTGATATGTTGTTGAATTCTATTGGCTAGAATTTTGTTGAGGATTTTTGCATCTATGTTCATGAGGGATATAGGTCTGTAATTTTCTTTTTTTGTAATGTCTTTACCTGGTTTTGGTATCAGGGAAATGGTGGCTTCATAGAATGAGTTGGGTAGTATTCTGTCATTTTCTATGCTTTGAAATACCCTTAGTAGTAGTGGTGTTAACTCTTCTCTGGAAGTTTGGTAGAACTCTGCAGTGAAGCCGTCCGGGCCAGGGCTTTTTTTTGTTGGGAGTTTTTTGATTACCGTTTCAATCTCTTTTTTTGTTATGGGTCTATTTAGTTGTTCTACTTCTGAATGTGTTAGTTTAGGTAGGTAGTGTTTTTCCAGGAATTCATCCATTTCTTCTAGGTTAGCAAATTTGTTAGAGTACAATTTTTTGTAATAATCTGATATGATTCTTTTAATTTCAGTTGGGTCTGTTGTGACGTGGCCCTTCTTGTTTCTTATTCGGGTTATTTGTTTCCTTTCCTGTATTTCTTTAGTCAGTCTAGCCAATGGTTTATCAATTTTGTTAATTTTTTCAAAGAACCAGCTTTTGGCTTTGTTAATTCTTTCAATTGTTTTTCTGTTCTCTAATTCATTTAGTTCAGCTCTAATTTTTGTTATTTGTTTTCTTCTGGTGTCTGATGGATTCTTTCGTTGCTCACTTTCTATTTGTTCAAGTTGTAGGGACAGTTCTCTGATTTTGGCTCTTTCTTCTTTTTGTATGTGTGCATTTATCGATATAAATTGGCACTGCTTTTGCTGTGTCCCAGAGGTTTTGATAGGAAGTATTTTCATTCTCGTTGCATTCTATGAATTTCCTTATTCCCTCCTTGATGTCTTCTATAACCCAGTCTTTTTTCAGGAGGGTATTCTTCGGTTTCCAAGTATTTGATTTCTTTTCCCTAGTTTTTCTGTTATTGATTTCTAGTTTTATTGCCTTGTGGTCTGAGAAGATGCTTTGTAATATTTTGATGTTTTGGATTCTGGAAAGGTTTGTTTTATGACCTAATATGTGGTCTAGTCTAGAGAATGTTTCATGTGCGCTAGAAAAAAAGTATATTTTGCAGCAGTTGGGTGGAGAGTTCTGTATAAGTCAATGAAGTCAAGTTGGTTGATTGTTGTAATTAGGTCTTCTGTGTCTCTATTGAGCTTCTTACTGGATGTCCTGTCCTTCTCCAAAAGTGGTGTGTTGAAGTCTCCTACTATAATTGTGGAGGTGTCTATCTCAATTTTCAATTCTGTTAAAATTTGATTTATGTATCTTGCAGCCCTGTCATTGGGTGCGTAAATATTTAATATGGTTATGTCTTCCTGATCAATTGTCCCTTTTATCATTATATAGTGTCCTTCTTTATCCTTTGTGGTGGATTTAAGTCTAAAGTCTATTTTGTCAGAAATTAATATTGCTACTCCTCTTCTTTTTTGCTTGTTGTTTGCTTGATATATTTTTTTCCATCCTTTGAGTTTTAGTTTGTTTGTGTCTCTAAGTCTAAGGTGTGTCTCTTGTAGGCAGCATATAGACGGATTGTGTTTCTTTATCCAGTCTGAGACTCTCTGTCTCTTTATTGGTGCATTTAGTCCATTTACATTCAGCGTAATTATAGATAAATAAGTGTTTAGTGCTGTCATTTTGATGCCTTTTTATGTGTGTTGTTGACGATTTCATTTTTCCACATACTTTTTTGTGCTGAGACGTTTTTCTTAGTAAACTGTGAGATCCTCATTTTCGTAGTGTTTGACTTTATGTTTGTTGAGTTGTTATGTTTTTCTTGGCTTTTATCTTGAGTTATGGAGTTGTTATACCTCTTTGTGGTTACCTTAATATTTACTCTTATTTTTCTAAGTAAAAACCTAACTTGTAATGTTCTATATCGCCTTGTATCACTCTCCATATGGCAGTTCTGTGCCACCTGTATTTAGTCCCTCTTTTTGATTATTGTGATCTTTCACATTTTGACTTCAGTGATTCCCTGTTATGAGCATTTTTTTTTTTAATTAATCTTAATTTGTTTTTGTGATTTCCCTATTTGAGTTGATACCAGGATGTTCTGTTTTGTGACCTTGTGTTGTGCTGGTATCTGATATTATTGGTTTTCTGACCAAACAATATCCTTTAGTATTTCTTGTAGCTTTGGTTTGGTTTTTGCAAATTCTCTAAACGTGTTTATTTGTAAATATCTTAATTTCGCCTTCATATTTCAGAGAGAGTTTTGCTGGATATATGATCCTTGGCTGGCAGTTTTTCTCCTTCAGTGCTCTGTATATGTCGTCCCATTCCCTTCTTGCCTGCATGGTTTCTGCTGAGTAGTCTGAACTTATTCTTATTGATTATTCCTTGAAGGTGACCTTTCTTTTCTCCCAGTCTACCTTTAAACTTTTCTCTTTATCTTTGGTTTTGGCAAGTTTGATGATAATATGTCTTGGTGTTTTTCTTTTTGGATCAGTCTTAAATGGGGTTCGATGAGCATCTTGGATAGACATCCTTTCGTCTTTCATGATGTCAGGGAAGTTTTCTGTCAGCAGATCTTCAACTATTTTCTCTGTGTTTTCTGTCCTCCCTCCGTGTTCTGGGACTCCAACCACACACAAGTTATCCTTCTTGATAGAGTCCCAGATGATTCTTAGGGTTTCTTCATTTTTTTAAATTCTTTTATCTGATTTTTTTTCAGCTATGTTGGTGTTGATTCCCTGGTCCTCCAGATGTCCCAGTCTGCATTCTAATTGCTCGAGTCTGCTCCTCTGACTTCCTATTGCATTGTCTAATTCTGTAATTTTATTGTTAATCTTTTGGATTTCTACATGCTGTCTCTCTATGGATTCTTGCAACTTATTAATTTTTCTACTATGTTCTTGAATAATCTTTTTAAGTTCTTCAACAGTTTTATCAGTGTGTTCCTTGGCTTTTTCTGCAGTTTGCCTTATTTCATTTGTGATGTCTTGAAGCATTCTGTAAATTAGTTTTTTATATTCTGTATCTGATAATTCCAGGATTGTATCTTCATTTGGGAAAGATTTTGATTCTTTTGTTTGGGGGGTTGTAGAAGCTGTCATGGTCTGCTTCTTTATGTGGTTTGATATGGACTGCTGTCTCCGAGCCATCACTGGGAAACTTGTTTTTCCAGAAATTCCACTGACTGGGATGCTGGCTCCAGGCTCCGAAAACAGTCGCTGCTTCCCCGTATTTGTTTTCCGTCTCTAAATCTGTGTTTGTTGTTCAGGGTTCATAGATTGTTATGTATGTGATCAATTCACTTGTTTTTCCGAGTCTTTGTTGCAAGAGGGATCCGGGGTTGCGTCTACCTAGTCTGCCATCTTGGCCCCGCCTCCCGGGAAATAATATTGGTTGTTGGTTTTGTTTGTATGCCTTTTATTATATTGGGGAATTTCACTTTTATCCCTATTTTGCTGAGAGTTTTTATCAGGAATTGGTGTTGGACTTTATCAAATGCTTTTTCTGCATTTATTTAGATGATGATGTGATACTCTTCCTTTGTTTTATTTATGTGGTGGATTACATTGATAGTGATTTTTTAATGTTGAAGTACCCTTGTATACCTGGTATGAATTCCACTTGGTTACAATATGCTGTTTTTTGATATGCTGTTGAATTCTACTGGTCAGAATTTTTTTGAGAATTTTTGTATCTATATTCATAAAGAATATTGGTCTATAATTTTCTTTTTTATTGATGTCTTTGCTGGGCTTTATTATCAGGGTTATGTTGGCTTCATAGAATGAATTCAGGAGTATTCCTTCCTTTTCCATGTTCTGGAATAGTTCGAATAGTACTGGACCCTTGTGGCATCATGGTTAAGCACTACAGCTGCTAACCAAAAGGTCGACAGTTTGAATCCACCATGCACCCCTTGGAAACTGTGTGGGGCAGTTCTACTCTGTCCTATAGGGTTGCTATGAGTTGAAATCAACTCAACAGCAATGGTTTTTTTTTTTTTTCTGAATGTTTGGTAGAATTTTCCAGTGAAGCCATCTGGCCAGAATTTTTTGTTCCTCAGTTTGTGTTAGGTTACGTAGATAGTTTGTTTCTAGAAATTTGTCCATTTCTTCTCAGTTTTCTAATTTGTCATAGTTTAATTTTTCATAATATTCTGTTATGATCCTTTTTACTTCTGTTGCTTCTGTTGTAATGTCACCCATCCTATTTCTTATATGGGTTATTTGCATCTTCTCTTTCTTTTCTTTTGTCATTTTGGCCAGTGGTTTATTTATTTTATTGATCCTTTCAAAGAACCAACTTCTAGTCTTGTCAATTGTTTTGATTATTTTTCTGTTTCATTTACTTCTGCTCAAATCTTTATTATTTCCTTTCTTCTGGTGGCTGTGTGCTTCTTTTTCTGCTCTTTTTCTATTTGTTCAAGTTGTAGTGTTAAGGTATTCATTTTGGCTCTGTCTTCTTTTCTTATACGTGCATTTATTGCTATCAACTGACCTCTAACATTGCCTTTGCTGTGTCCCAAAGGCTTTGGTATGTTGTTTTTATTCTCATTTGATTCTAGGAATTTTTTAATTTCATTTTTAATTTCTTCTATTACCCATTGGTTTTTAACCAAGGTGTTTTTCAGTTTTAATGTATTTGATTTTTTCCTGGCTCTTCTTGTTATTGATTTCTAATTTTATAGCATTGTGATTACAGAATATACTTTGTATTACTTCAGTATTTTAAAATTTATTGTGGCTTGCTTTGTGGTATAAAATATGGTCTAGTCTGGAGAATGACCCATGTGGTTTGGAGAAGAGTGTGTACTGTGCTGCTATTGGATGGAGTATTCTGTATACGCCTATTAGGTCAAGTTGGTTGACTGTGTTGTTTAGGTTTTCTGTATCTCTGTTGAGTGTTTTCTAGTTGTCCTTCCTTCATTGAAAATGAGGTATTAAAGTCTCCCAGTATTATTGAGGAATTGTCTATTTCTCTTTTCAATACCGTTAGGGTATGTTTTAGGTATTTCGGAGCTCTGTTGTTGGGTCCATAAATATTATGGCTATGTCCTCTTGGTGGATTAACCCTTTAGTAATTATGTAGTGCCCTTCCTTTTCTCTTATGATGAATTTTGCCTTAAAGTCTATTTTATCAGGGATTAATATTGCCACTCCTGCTCTTTTTTGGTTATCATTTGTTAGATTTTTTTTTTTCCATTCTTTGATTTTTGTCTTATTTTTATGTTTGTGTCTAAGGAGTATCTCTCGTAGGTAACATATTGATGGGTCATATTTATTATTCATTCTGCCACTGGTGCATTTAAGCCATTTACATTCAGTGTGATTATCCATAGGTGTGAATTTAACTGCTGTTATTTTGTCACATTTTTTCTTTCATTTTCTTTCTTTTTTTGATGGTGTTGATGGTTTCTTTGTTCCACTTACTTTTCTGTATGGAGTTTTCTTTGTTTATGGATTTCCTTTTCATTTTCTTCATTGTCATTGATTTTTTGTTAACTGAGTCTTTATAATTTTTTTCTTTTTTCTTTTGGTGAGTAGGTTTATTAGATTTCTTTGTGATTACCATGGAATTTACCTTTATGTTCCTAAGTTTAAACAGTCTATTATATCTTGATATGACCTTGATTTCTTCTCTATAGGGAAGTTCTATAAGTATGCCATTTATCCTGCCTTTTTATTTTGAAGTCGTTGTCATTTACACGTTGATGTCTCTGGTTTCCTGTTTTTAGTCTTGTAGCTTTATTTTGTTTTTGGGAATTCTTTATCCGGGCTGGTATCTGGGTGATGCTGTCATGTGTCTTAATCTCAGGGCATTTTCTGATGTTGGTTCTCTGTCCAAAGGACTCCCTTTTATATTTCTTGTAAGATTGGTCTTGTTTTTACAAATTCTCTTAATGTCTGTTTATTTGGAAATGTTCTAGTTTAACCATCATATATGAGAGACAATTTTGCTAGATACATAATTCTTGGTTGGTAATGTTTTTCTTTCAGGGCTTTATGTATGTCATCCCATTGCCTTCTTGCCAGATGGTTTTTGCCAAAAAATTAGAGTTTAGACTTATTGGTTCCCCTTTGTAGGTGATTTGTTTTTTCCGAGCTGCTCTCAGGGTTCTTTCTTTGTCTCTGGTTTTGGAAAGTTTGATTATGATATGTCTTATTGACTTTCTTTTGGCATCTCTCTTGTATGGGGGTTCTTTGAGCTTCTTTGATGGATATTTTATCATCTTTCATGATATTAGGGAAGTTTTCTGCCCGCAAACTTCAAAAATTCTCTGTGCTTTTTTTTTCTCTCCTCCTTGTCTGAAATTCCAATCACATGTAAATTATTCCTCTTGATAGTGTCCCACATAACTCTTAGGCTTCCTTCATTTTTCGTCATTCTTTTTTCTGATTGTTCCTCAAACAAATTAGTGACAAGGGATTTGTCTACCATTTCACTGATTCTGTCTTCCACTGATTCAATTCTACTCCTATGTCCTTCCATTGAGTTATCTATTTTTGAAATTTTATAGTTGATCTTCTGGATTTCTAGGTGCTGTTTTTATATGGTTTCTACTTGTCTATTTATTTTGTTCTTGTATTATTTTCCTGAATCCTTGTAGAGTTTTGTCTGTGTTTTCCTTGATGTCTTTCTTGGTCTTGGAGGATCCTGTATGTAAGTCTTCTGAATTCCTTATTGGGTAGTTCCATTACCGTTTCTTCCTCAGGAAGGTTTTTTGGCCCTTTATTTTGGTCACTTGCTTGAGACATCTTCTCCTGCTTCTTATGTGATTTGATATTGTCAGTTGTCTCCAAGGCATTAAGGTGTTATACTTATTTATTGATTGATTGTTTGTTTGCTGCATCCTGATTTTTTGTTTTGTTTTTTTTGATATATCTGGGTGGGTGGGGTGGTGTGATATGCTGGTCCCTAGTCTGGCAGCACTGAAGTGCTTACCACTTGGCTCTGGGTAGATAGACCAGTGGCTGGCAGTGTGGGCACAAATCTCTGTTCACTGGTTGTACAGGGCAGCTGAGGACAGGCTTGGTGGGTGTTGGCCGCTGTCTGTCATTGGTCCAGTGGCATGGGAGCAGGTGATGGCCCGCTCTGAGTTGGGTTTGGTGGGTGTGGTGGGGGAGTGGGACCATGGGAATGTGTTCTCCACTGCTTGGGAGTGGGTGGGTCAGTTCGGGGGGGTGCATGGTTGTCAGAGCAGTCTCGTGTCTCTAGAAGGGGTGGGTTGGGAGGGGCAGGGGCAGGCTGGTGGGGTTGCCAGATCAGTCCTGTTCCACTTGGGGTGGGGCGGGTCAGTGGGTGGGGATGCCAGAGTGGGTGGGTGGAGTTGCAAAAGTGGGCCCATGCTGCTCAGAGGGGTAGGGAAAGGGTTGGGGAAAGGGGCAGGCAGACTAGGTCACCAGAGCAGTTCTGCACCACTAGGATGGCCAGGGCAGGGGGCATGGCTGGGTGGCTGGAAACACCACAGCTGCTGCCAGGTGGAGGGTGGTGGTTGGGGTTGGGTGGGGGGAGGGGAAGAGGGGCTCAGTCTGTGTCCTCAGTGATTGGGGGCTTCAGGGAGGAAGGGTTCACGCCTCTAATTACCAGGAGGATGGGGAAGGGGGAGCATGCTCCTCAGGTCACTGGGCAAGGGTTCCTGGGCACTTTGCATTGGCTGCAGCCAGCAATCAGACCCAGCCCTGATCAAATGCAAGGAGGCGGGTTGTCCATGGTCTGGTCAGGTGGAGGACTTCCCACTAACATTCTGCAGATCTATCCCTCCATGTGCGTCACCCACCCCAATGGGCATGGACCCCCACTGGCAAGCTCCCTGTCTGTGGGTCCCAGCTCCCCTGCTGCTCCTTGGACGCCGGGATACCGGGAGCTCTTGCCCTCCCTCCTGCACCCATCCCCCCAGTCCTGCTTCATGTCCTTTTCACCCTGCTTCACTCTGGGTATGTCAATACTGTTTCTCTGTGTCCTGTTGGGAATTCTGTGAAGTTGCCTTTCTGTGCTCCTCACCTGGGATCACTGTTGGCTTTGTCTCAAGTTTACCATGCTGTGCTGGGTCTGCTAGCAGGCACCTTCTGCTCCATATCTCTCCTTATTCACTGTTTTTGATCAGTTTCTTCTTCCAGTTGGTGTTTGATCTAATTCTTTACCCTTTCAATTGATGTCCAGGGTTCCAGGATTGTCATCTGTATCTGTTTCACTTGGTTTCTCAGGTCTTTGCTGTAGGAAGACAGCAAGACGTGTCTGACTAAGCCATCGTCTTGGCTCCTCCTTGCATCTTGTCTTGATTAAATAAAGCATCAAAGATTATCTATACTTGCATCCTAAATTATGACCAAAGTCTTATCTCAACATTACATTGAGTAGTCCAGTTTCACAAACAGAAAGAAATGAGCACTGAGAAATGACTTGGTATGATCAATGGCTGCATTAATTATCTTAAACAATAAAAGTCACTTCTTGAAAAATAATAAAAGACATCAGAATTATAGGTTAATGATGAAAACTGGCAATTTCTTAGAGTAAACTATGTTATGTACCAACAACCCAGTATATTCTGTGCCTGGATTATCTTTCTGGTGCTGTGATATATTTACATATCATTAATAATTTGCAAATAAGTAAATACATATCTCCCTTTTTATTGAAGCCCAGCCCATTAGCCACTATAGTCTCCTCAAAACTTAGTTTCTTGCCCCGTTCTTTAACTCAGCTCAGGTTAATTATGGTATATTCAGGATGCACATATAGTGTGATTTTTTTATGTTTGTGAAAACCTCAAAAAAGCTACCAGAGAACATTTTTTAATACTTGCTTAAACCCTGGTGGCATAGTGGTTAAGAGCTACAGCTGCTAACCAAAAGATCAGCAGTTTGAATCTACCAGGTGCTCCTTGAAAATGCATAGGGTTGCTATGCGTCAGAATCAACTTGACAGCAATGGGTTTTCTGTCTACCATGTGACTGAACTTTTATCATTATACTTTCCATTATGAATAACCATACTCATTTTTAAAACACAGATAAACAGAACTTGTTTTCATCTAGAACCCTAACCTCTGCCAGTAAATGAAAAGTAATACTTCAGTAGTTATGTTTCTTTTTCTAATTTGATAATCTGTGTAAGACTCCATCCTCTGTTTCACTTCTACTAAATCTCCTGTATATGGGGGCACTGGTGGTCAGTGGTAGAATTCTCACCTTCCCTGTGGGATGCCCAGTTTCAGTTTCTGGCCAATGTACCTCATGTGCAGCCACCACCCATCTATCAGTGCTGGCTTGAGTGTTGCTAGGACACTGAACAGGTTTCAGTGGTGCATCTAGACTAAGATGGACTAGGAAAAAAGGCCTGGTAATCTAATTCCAAAAATTAACCAACGAAAACCCTATGGATCACAATGGTCTGAGCTACAACAAATTATGGGGCTAGTGCAGGACTGGACAGCATTTCCTTCCATCGTGCATGGGGTCACCATGAGTCAGGTCTGACTCCACAGCAGCTAACAGCAATGACAAATCTCCTATAAGCTTAAAGACAAAATTTTCAATATGTGCTGTGACTGGGTTCTCCATTTTCTAAATTGAAGCAGCTCTTCTGTGCTTGATTAATACTATACTGTACCTGTTGCCATTGAGTTGATTCTAAAAGTGACCCTATAGGACAGAGTAGAACTGCCCCATAGGGTTTTCAAGGAGCACCTGGTGGATTCAAACTGCCAACCTTTTTTGGTTAGCCAGCTGAATGCTTAACCACTGTACCACCAGGGCTTCGTGCTTGTTTAGTATCACACCCCATTGCTTTATTTCTTGTAAGGCCCTTGTCACATGTTGGAATTATCTGGTTTATTGATTTGTTTATGCTGTATTATCTATTATCCACTAGAATGTACACTCCATCACAAGAGGAACCACGTCTATCTTTTTCAACAGGTGCTAACCTAGTGCTAGAAGCCATTCATACTTATGAATATTTGTTGAACTAAGAAATAAATGGATGTGTTTGATAGATACATGATAGTTTTGGTGAAGGGCAAGACAGTATAGAACACTGGGGAAGCCAGCACAACTTGTACAAGCAAAGTCATGGAAGCTCATAGACACACCCAAACTCCCTGAGGGACCAAATTACTGGGTTGAGGGCTGTGGGTTCCATGGTTTCAGAGAACATCTAACTTAACTGGCATAACATCAGTTTATAAAAAAAAGTTCTACATTCTACTTTGGTGAGTAGCATCTGGGGTCTTAAAAGCCTGTGAGTGGCCATCTAAGATACTCCATTGGTCTCCCACCTCAGAGCAAGGGAGAATGAAGAAAACTAAAGACACAAGAGAAAGATTAGTCCAACGGACTAATGGACCACAACTACCACAGCCTCCACCAGACTGAGTCCAGTACAACTAAATGGTGCCTGGCTACTACCACAAAAATAAATATATAAATAAATGGATGTGTTTGGTGCTTTTGCATTCATATGGCAAATACTTGCATTTATAGCTCTCATCACTTTGTCACTTTTCCACCTCTAAGGGAGAGTTATTATTGAACTATTTTGTTGACATACCAATCTCTAGAGCTATGGGGTAATTCTGATAAACATATTCTATCAGACAACCAAACACAAAATATTTTCAATTATGGAATATTGATTCTATTATAAATCACATTTCTCACACTATAGGAGAATTGAGAGAACTGTTCTTGATATCTCTTATGAAGATGGCAGGAAATTAGAAAGAAAACACAAATCTGTCCAAGCCAATAAAAGCAACAAAGCAGCATCACTCACGTCCCCACTCCCAGGCCTTTCATATTTCCTCCAAGTTTCTCTACTTTTCCGCAGCACCTGTGAATTCAGTGAATTTTCTGTCCCAAGTTTGTAAGGACATTTTGAAAGGTAAGAATGTTTTTAAAAAGTAATTGTTGGAAAAGAAAGAACTCTGAAGAGCTCTGTTACAACCTAAGTATTTCCCCTTTTTCTCCTCCTTGCCTGTTGCTTAAATTTCATGTAGAATTAGCAAATGATGAGTTTTACAAAAATTGAGGTTTGCTTTGAAAAGATTCCAAATCAGGTACTTCCCCACCCTCCTCACCCACACTTCTCCTCCCACATTTTAAGGACAGGAACTGAGAAGGGTTTTATCAAACTAGGTTGGTCATCACAGAAAACTCATTATTATGAGTTCAATAAGACAGAGTTTATCTGGGCCATTCACCCAGCCATGAATGTAGCTTAAAAAAGGCAGTGTTTATTGTGTAATGGTAGATAGCCTAAGGGGGTTTTACTTGTAGATTATACTGCATTTTCTTTTCTGTAGTTTTGGTCACATGTATTAGGGAGAGTCAGTCACCATCATACACAGTGGCATCATTAGGGTTGGTGTTGCATGGTGCAATAACTCATGGTGTCACCTCCCCACCCCCATGGACCTCCTCCCAAACCAGACCATGCAGAATCCTTAGTAATATTTTTTGTAGTAATGTTACCCGTAAATCGTAATTCCTGTATATCACTGAAAGTAAAGGCAGTAGTAGTGACATAAACAACTAGCAATATCAGAATTACAGCTTTAAATTATAATATCATACATATAGCTTAAGTGTATTTACATTTACAGTTTCATGTGGTTAAAGTGAAAATTTAAAGTAAGAAAACAATAAAATTTGAAGTAGAAATATTTAAGAACTATATCAAAATGATGTTCATTTTAATGTTAAACTTTACCGTTACACAAGAAACAGTAATGGATTAGGTTTGCATAATCAATAACAGCCCAAATAATGTAGAAGTTGTAGACCAATGCATATGGGAATATATTCGTAAATGAAATAATACCATAAAAATAAAAAGGAACAAATACACAAGCATTTCAGCACTTAGTGAATATCTCGACTAAATCAGAACTGTCCTTTCCTGGCCTTCAAAGCTATGAACTTGTGAATGACTTCATCAAAATTAATGCGTTTTCACCAACTCACCTTTTAATGTGTCACTATTTTTTAAAACCATAATTTAAACTTAAACCCTGAAAATTTCATTAAAGTCAGATATATATTTGCAAGACAGTGACATTTTTAAAGAAAATTTTGAGAAGACTAAAAATTTTTTAAAACCTGAATTTAAGATTTAAGTTATATTTCTAAACACATATCAAGAAACACAGCATTTCCCCACTTCATGTTTTAAATTGTCAACTTCTCTATTTAGTTATTAAAGAGTTGTACAATCCACAATTGTTATACTTGTGTAACCTGACCCTACAAACACCAGTAAATTTCCACTAGTCCTTAAAATAGCCCAAGCCAGACTTGGCCCACCCTGCATGTGCAGAAGGACCAGCTATGACCACTAACTGACTTCAACAGAGGACGCAGCAACAGGTGGAATGAACCAGAAGGAAAATCAGCACCTGGACCCTATTCCAAAGCGAGAAGTCTGAGAAGAACCATGTCACCTCCTGTTTCCTGGCCTACCTTCTAGAATTTTCCCTCCCAGTATACCTGCATGGCCACCATCTTTCTGCCCAAATCACATATAAGCCCTGCTTCTGCATAGCTCAGGGAGCTGGATCTGAGGAGCTTCTTCCTGTCTCCCTGCTCTGTGCATTGCAATAAAGTTACTTTCTCTTTCTAAAAGACTGGTGTCCAGATAATGGACAAGCCTGAGTGCACTGGACAAGGACTCACCTTCCCAGGTTTGGTAACACATGTAAGTGATACGTGATAACTATAGTTGTAAATTGTTTAAATATAGTATTTCTTAGATTATATGAATACTAACAACAAAATTGTTTTATAAAACCTTTCTACATTGAATTACAGTATTATTATATACAACATTACTAGTAACCGAGCCGAAGACTTTTATTTTTCTCCTTTTCCTTTAAATACTACCTCATTATCGATATAGGTTTACTAATGCTAGTTACCACAGTATTGTAGCTAAAACACCAGAAAATTTAACAAAATCAGAAACTATAAAAACACCAGCAGCAACAAAAAAAACACTGGGGCGCATGCCTGGGGCGCATGCTGATGAAACCACACGATTCCAAGCATCATTGTAACTGGATAAAAACGACAGCTCTGACTGGAACACATTAGAAGATCAAAAAAATAAATTAGCATGGAGTTTTAGACTTGTAGGTATATTGATACTTGTAAGCTGGGCTTATGAAAAAAACTTTTGTTATAACTACAGGGATATTTTTATACAAAATAATAAATTTCTGCTGAAACACTGCACAATAATTTTATAGGCAGTCATTTTGGTGTCACCTCCTCTGTCAGTGTCACCCAACCTGGTTCCCGCCCAGTGGCGTATCTAAGGTATTGTAAGGGTCCTGGGTGTGTGGTGCCACTGAGCAGTTTCTATTAACCCAGCAGGGCCCAACGTCCTTCCTCAAGCATGGTAATGTGTTAATTAAAAAATTAATGAGCTTGACTTGTATTTTTGAGCTGATATTATGGTAAAATTATCTAAAAGAGGATGTTAGATGTTTGGATAGGGGCTTAATTTCAGTGCTTGCCATACTATTCATTTTCTGAAGATAAACCATTAGCCATACTGGGTTAATAGAAACTGCTCAGTGGCGCCACGAACGCAGGACTGGTGCGATACCTTCCATATCTGCCATACTTGAGTTACGCCTCTGCCCACACCCTCCTAGTGATGCCACTGACCATAAAAAAACAAAAAAAAACAAACAAAAAAAAACCCTAGTGATGCCACTGACCATACAAGATTCCAGTTCCAAGGTGTAGCCTATCATAAATACTTCACTACATCCTTCCTTGTGCAATTCTGAATGCTTTTCTCATAAAATAGTTGCAAGTAAAAAAGAAAGAAAAAAGAGAACAGTTGTTGAGTCAGTTCTGACTCATGGCAACCCCATGGGTTGTACAGTATAAGCATGTTTATACTGAACCCTCCTGAAGCAGATCGCCAGGTCTTTCTCCCTCTGAGTGGTTTCCAACCACCAACTTTTTTGTTAATAGGCGAATGCTTAACCTTTTGCACTACCCAGGAACTCCAGTGGTTACAATAACCAAAACCAAACCCACTGCTGTTCAGTTGCTTCTGACTCCTAGAGACCCTGTAAGACAGAACAGAACTGCCTGTAGTCTTTATGGAAGCAGGCTGCCACATCTTTTTCCCATGGAGCAGCTGGTGCGTTGGAGCTTTTGGCATGATAAAAGCAGTAATTACTTCAATGGATTCAGCAATCTTAAGATAATAAACAGTGAAGGGGTGCTGTCAAGAGAACAAAGGCCATGATAAGGACGGGCAGTACACAGGATAGGGTCAAGAATGCAGATTTTGGTATCAGAAACTTTGGGTTTCTACATTTAATTTCTGTATTTGCAAGAACTTCATTTTAGTCTTCTACAAATCTCTACGCTTTTTAAAATTCTTTAAATAAGCACTGAATGTACACAATAGGTTAGATGTCAAAACCTTGTAACAGCTAAACCTACATATCTGTCTATTGTTAAAAACTGAAGATGGAAATGGAAATCCCAGTGATATGGAGGGTTTTGCCAGGGGAGTATCAGGTACCTAGTTACCGAAATCTTTCAACAAATGCTTGATGTTGCAACTGCTCTCTGCTTTAGAAGTTTAGATATTCAATCATTACCACAGCTTTACGTGGCTGGGCTTGGGAACCGCATTAGTTTCCTAGAGCTGCCAGAAAAAATTACCACAAAACTGATGGCTTGAAACAAGATAAATTTATTCTCTCATAATGCTGGAGGCCAGAAGTCCAAAATCAAGGTGTCTGTAGTGCCACACTCCCTGTGAAGACTCAAGGGGAGAACTCTTCCTTGACACTTCCAACTTCTGGTAGCTTTTTGTGTTCCTTGGCTTGTGAAAGCATCGCTCCAATTTCTGACTCTGTCTTCAAATGGCCTTTCCTTCTGTGTGTCTCTGTGTCTTCTCCTTATGAGGACATAAGTCATTGGATTTGAGACCCAGCCTAAATCCAGTAAGAAATCCTTAACTACTTACATATACAAAGACCCTATTTCCAAGTAATGTCACATTTACAGTTACCAGGGATTAGGACTTGGACATATCTTTTGGGGGACTCCATTCAACCCACTACAGTGTACTGAATCAGATTAAGCAAACCCTCAAGAATTCAGTGTATAACATCCAGAATACTGATGTATTAATTTACAATTAGAAAATACAGTTTTTGAAAAGATTCAATAGCCACTGGTATTCCCTGACAAGTATATATGCTTGTGGTCAAATCTTGAGAGATGAATTACCATCAGAAGGTTGCTTATCAGAAGGTTGCTTAGTGGCCATGAAATCAGAGTTCACAGAGTGAGTTGGATGATTTTAATGGCTACTGTTAAGGCAATGTGGTAGGCAGGCAATTTGCTTTCACTGTAGGGTTAGACACTAATGGACAGCTTCTCAGGACAGAGCTGGAGCTACAATGATCATTACAGCATGACCAAGTCTTTCCTAAGCTTCCATGCTGGCCCACCTCCCTCTCCACTCTGACTTCCACATAGCTTTTTTTCCTTCCTCCTCCCCCCCACCCCCCACATTATTTCTATAGTTATTTCATTATCTTGAACCAGATTGATAGTCAGATTTTATACTGGAACACTCTCCCCACTTTTTTTTTTTTATTATGGTAAAATATGTACAGGTAGTGCCTGAATTAGGATGGGATTCTTTTCATTATTATTACACTTATTTTCAATATCTCTATAAATCCAATCTTTCTTTGTCATTGAGGGTTGGAAACATTACATAGAAACTTACATGTTTAATGTAGTACATAGTACACATTACTAAAGATAAGATGTACCAAAAACAACAATAAAAAACCCAGATCATTGAAAGTGCAGTTCATTGTAACTCATATGTCATAAGTCAGAGACTACCTGTACATATAATTTACAATATTAATCCATTTTTGTTAATAAAGCATTCTCTTATCTTTTCATTTAATTTTGTAAACAAGCAATATGCTGACATAGTTCAACTTTTTTTTTTTTTTATTGTGCGTTAAGTGAAAGTTTACAGTTCAAATTAGTTTCTCATACAAAAATTTATACACGGTTTTATGTGACCCTAGTTGCTCTCCCTATAATGTGACAACACACTCCTCCTTTCCACCCTGGATTTCCCGTGTCCATTCAACCAGGTCCTGTCCCTTTTGCCTTGTCATCTCACCTCTGGACAGGAGCTGCCCATTTAGTCTCTTCACGAGTATCATTTTATGTCTTACAGTCCAGTCTAATCTTTCTCTGAAGAGTTGGGTTTGGGAATGGTTTCTGTTCTAGGCTAACAGACAGTCGGAGAGCCCTGTCTTTGGAGGTCTCTCCAGCCTCAGACAATTAAGTCTGATCATTTTTACTAGAATTTGAGTTCTGCACCCCACCCATCAGGGATTCTGTATTGTGTTCCCTGTTAGGGCTGTCATTGGTGGTAGCCAGGCACCATCTAGTTCTTCTGGTCTGAAGCTGATGGAATCTGGTTTATGTGGCCCTTTCTGTCACTTGGGCTAATATTTTCCTTGTGTCTTTTGTGGTCTTCATTCTCCTTTGTTCCAGGTGGGTTGGGAACAATTGATGCATCTTAGATGGCTGCTCGCTAGCTTTTAAGACCCCAAATGGGATGCAGAACATCTTAAAAAACTTTGTTATGCCAATTGACCTACATGTCCCCTGAAACCATGATTCCCAGACCCCCGGCCCTGCTACTCTGTCCCTTGAAGTGTTTGGTTGTATTCAGGAAACTTTTAAGCTTTTGGTTTAGTCCAATTGTCATGACTTCCCCTGTATTGTGTGTTGTCCTTCCCTATACCTAAGAAAATTCTTATCTACTATCTAGTTAGTGAATACCCCCTTCCTTTCTCCCCACCCTTCTAACCATCAAAGAATGTTTGTGTTTAACCTTTTCTTGAGTTCTTATCATAGTGATTTCATACAATCTTTATCCTTTTGCAACTAATTTCACTCAGCATAATGCCTTCCAGATTCATCCATGTTATGAGATGTTTCGCAGATTCGTGATTGTTCATTATTATTGCATAGTATTCCATGGTGTGAATATACCATAATTTGTTTACCCAGATTATGTCTGTTGATGGGCACCTAGGTTGTTTCTACCTTTTTCTATTGCGAACGGTGCTGCAGTGAACATGGGTGTGTGTATATCTATTTGTGTATTGGCTCTTATTTCTCTCGGATATATTCTAAGGAGTAGAATTGCTCGATCATGTGGTACTTCTGGGAAATGCTGGTGGCGTAGTGGTTAAGAGCTACGCCTGCTAACCAAAAGGTCAGCAGTTCAGACCCACCAAGCGCTCCTTGGAAACCCTGTGGGGTAGTTCTACTCTGTCCTATAGGGTGGCTTTGAGTTAGAATTCACTTGATGCCAACGAGTTTTTTTTGTTTATGGTACTTCTATTTCTAGCTTTTTAAGGAAGTGCCAACTTGATTTCCAAAGTGGTTGAACCATTTTACACTCCCACCAGCAGTGTATAAGTGTTCCAGTCTCTCCACAACCTCTCCAACATTTATTATTGTGTTTTTTTGATTAATGCTAGTTTTTTATTGGGGTGAGACGGTATTGCATTGCAGTTTTGATTTGCACTTTTTTTTTTTAATGGCTAATGATCGTGAGCATTTCCTTATATATCTGGGAGCCGCTTGAATGTCTTTGGGGAACTGCCTGTTTGCCCATTTTTAAATTGGGTTATTTGTCTTTTTGTTGTTGAGGTTTTGCAGTATCTTGTAGATTTTAGAGATTAGATGCTGATCGGATTTGTCGTTGCCAAAATTTTTTTCCTGGTCTGTAGGTTGTCTTTTTACTCTTTTGTTGAAGTCTTTTGATGAGCATAAAAAGCTCCCAGTTATCTAGTTTCTCTTCTGGTGTGTGTGCATTGTTAGTTATGATTTGTATTCTGTGTATATTGCTCCTAGCATTGTCCCAATTTTTTCTTCCATGATCTTTATTGTTTTAGGTTTTATATTTAGGTCATTGATCCATTTTGAGTTAGTTTTTGTGCATGGTGTGAGATATGGGTCTTGTTT
The DNA here is from genome assembly GCF_024166365.1 of Elephas maximus indicus. NCBI lineage: Eukaryota > Metazoa > Chordata > Mammalia > Proboscidea > Elephantidae > Elephas > Elephas maximus. The sequence goes on from NC_064832.1 coordinate 40,286,976, forward strand.
CATTTTTTTGTAGATGGATATCCAGTTATGCCAGCACCATTTGTTAAGACTGTCTTTTCCCCAATTAATGGACTTTGGGGGTTTGTCAAATATCAGCTGCTCATAGGTGGTTGAAGTTATGCCTGGATTCTCAATTCTGCTCCTTTGGTCTTTGTACCTGTTGTTGTACCAGTACCAGACTGTTTTGACTACTGCAGTGGTATAATAGGTTCTAAAATCAGGTAGTGTGAGGCCTCCCACTTTGTTCATCTTTTTCAGTAATGCTTTATTTATCCGGGGCCTCTTCCCTTTTCATATGAAGTTGGTGATTTGTTTCTCCATCTCATTAAAAATGGATTGGAATTTGGATACGGATCGCATTGTATCTGTAGATCACCTTGGGTAGAATAGACATTTTCACAATGCTGTCTTCCTATTCGTGAGCAAGTTGTTTTTGCACTTATAGTAGGTCTCTTTTGGTTTCTTGCAGTAGTGTCTTGTAGCTTTCTTTGTATAGGTCTTTTACATCTCTGGTTAGATTTATTCCTAAGTATTTTATCTTCTTGGGGGCTATTGTAAATGGTATTGATTTGGTGATTTCCTCTTCGAAATTCTCTTTGTTGGTGTAGAGGAATCCCACTGATTTTTATATGTTATCTTATATCCTGATATTCTGCTGCAATCTATTAGTTCCACTAGTTTTCTTGTGGATTCTTTGGGGTTTTCTGTGCATATGATCATATCATCTGCAAATAGAGACACTTTTACTTCTTCCTTACCAATTTGGATGCCCTGTGTTTCTTTATCTAGCCTGATTGCTCTGGCTAGCACTGCCAGCACAATGTTGAATAAGAGTGGTGATAAAGGGCATCCTTGTCTGGTTCCCATTCTCAAGGGGAATGCTTTCAGACTCTCTCCATTTAGGATGATATTGGCTGTTGGCCTTGTATAAATGCTTCTTATTATGCTGAGGAATTTTCCTTCTATTCCTATTTTGCTGAGAGTTTTTTTTTTTTTTATCATGAATGGGTATGAGGCTTGGTCAAATGCCTTTTCTGCATCAATTGATAAGATCATATGGTTCTTGTCTTTTGTTTTACTTATGTGATGGATTATACTGGTTGTTTTTCTAATGTTGAACCATCTCTGCATACCTGGTATGAATCCCACTTGGCCATGGTGGATTATTTTTCTGATATGTTGTTGAATTCTACTGGCTAGAATTTTGTGGGGTATTTGTGTCGATGTTCATGAGGGACATTGGTCTGTAATTTTCTTTTTTGTGATGTCTTTACCTAGTTTTGGTATCAGAGTTATGCTGGCTTCACAGAATGAGTTTGGGAGTATTCCATCCTTTTCTATGCTCTGAAATACCTGTAGTAGTAGTGATGTTAACTCTTCTCTGAAAGTTTGACAGAATTCTCCAGTGAAGCCGTCAGGGCCAGGGCTTTTTTTGTTGTTGTTGAGAATAATTTTATTTTCAATCTCTTCTTTAGTTACAGGGTTATTTAGTTGTTCTACCTCTGTTTGTATTTGTTTAGGTAGGTAGTTTCTAGAAATTTGTCCATTTCCTCTAGGTTTTCAAATTAAAGTACAATTTTTCATAGTATTGTTGATTCTTCTAATTTCAGTTGGGTCTGTTGTGATATTGCCCATCTCATTTCTTATTTAGGTTATTTACTTTCATGTTTTTCTTTTGTCAGTTTGGCCAATGGTTTATCAATTTTGTTGATCTTTCCAAAGAACCAGCTTTTGGTCTTTATTGTTTTTCTTCATTTATTGAAGAGGTTCTTCTTCCCCCATTGAATGGACAAAAATCAGTTGACCATTAATGTGTGGGTTTATTTCTGGACTCTCAGTTTCATTCCATTGGTCTATGTGTGCATTATTATACCCGTACCAGCCTCGTTTGATTACTTTAGCTGCATTGTTTTTTAAAATCAGGAAGTGAGTCCTTTTACTTTGTTTTCCTTGTTCACACTGCTTTTGCTATTCAGGGCCTCTTGCCATTCCACATAGTATTTTAACTATTGTAGTTTTTAATATTGAAAATAATACCCCCCCAGTTACAGGGGTATTTAGTTGTTCTACCTCTGTATTTGTTTAGGTAGGTAGTTTTTCCCCCAGCATTTATAAAAGCTGCATTAAAAAAGTACTCTTGGCTGTTTGGATTGTGCTTATTTGAATATGATGTCATCCAGAGAATGGACTTTGTGGATCCAGGAATCATACAGTTACTCCCATACACTCAGTGTTAACATGTTTAGAAAAAAAAAATCCAAACCTATAGTGGTCATGGGTGAGGGTGAAAAATAATTGGAAATTTGATTTTTTAAAACTTATTTCCCTATTTTTATAATAAAAATGTAATTTTTATAATCTAACATTATATATATATACCACACATTTATACATGCACACATAAATAAGAGATATGTAATAAAAATAACAAATACTTTGGAAAAAAAATCCGGGTAAGTAAAAGCTGATATGTTGTTCTCTATTCTTTCAAAGCAAGTCTTATTTTTCAAAACTTAATTTATTAAAATTTTTGTGTCTGTTATCAACAGTCTTTTCTGAGTAATCCTTAAGACCAGATTCAATTTAAGGAGATTTATCTTGCAACCTGAGAACACTGTCTTATTTCATAAGTAAAAGGAAATAGTTTTCAAAATGTACTCTAAGAGAAACACTTTACAAAACGCGTGGCTTTAAAAAATGCCTTCAATTGCTTATTTTGTAAGAGCAAAATGTAGGGAAAGTACAGCGGCATTCTATTTATAGTCTATTATTTTTTCCAATGAAGAAAACAGCCAAGCACCAAAATGCACTGCTTAGCTAGATGAATGGGATATCAAGAATTCTAATGTACTTGTCTATAACATTATACATTCATGAAATATCCAGGTAGGCTGAACAAATACAAAGATATATCTGCAAATGCCATCTCACCAATCCTAAGTTGACCCTGATCAGTATTAGAAGGAAAAAAAAAAAAAAAAAAACCGATATTTAATTTACTTTCATGAAGTTTTTAATAAGCTATCATTTTCTCACATGTACACTAGTAACCTTAAAAAGACAAATATTCACTACCAAAAGTTAAATACTGTACAGTTTATAAAAAATATAATTTTTAAGAATTTATAGAGTAATAAAGGGATGGTACTTACTTCAAATGGATTAAAGAAGAAAATTTCACTTAAGAAATTTAACCAGAAAATAGGAAACTTCTAGTTTCCCTAAGCGAACACTTTTAAAAACTCTTAGTGAAGCTAGGGAGATACTATTTTAGTTCTACACTTTATCTACATAGCTTCAAAAAACCTTTAAAAAATATTTTCCAATACATACATATAAGGCTGCTAAACACAGTGCACAACTAGACTAAAAAAGGACTATACTAGAATGTCAAGTCCTGATGAATAGTGATATGTCTCATTTATCTTCTATCTCCTGTTTCTAGAATGATGCCTGGCTCAAAGTAAAAATGCTAAGCAAGAGCTGTTGCTTTCACCTGAACTGTGGCAAACATACATTTTTACCTTTGGTCAAGTGTCACTCCACAGTGAGCACTACTTTTTAAGTACCTGAGCTGCACTCCTGGTTCTTGGCCTTAGACCTTAAATTCAGTAAGGTACGCCAATATACAAGGAGCCCTGGTGACATAATGGTTAAGTGCTAGGCTGCTAAATGAAAGGTCAGTGGTTTGAAATCACCAGTGGCTCTGCAGGAGAAAAGACCAGGTGATCTGTTCCTGTAGATTACAACCTAGGAGACCCTATGGGGCAGTTCTACTCTGTCATGTGGAGTCACCACAGGTTGGAATCAACTCAACAGCACACAACAGCACGCTAATCTGCACCATTTTTTACATCAGTCTTCCCACAGGATCCTCAGAACTAAACTGTTACTGAGCTGTGAAGCTTCTCTTACGTGGTCTGATTCTTATTTCCTGGATAACAGTTATTATCAGTGTGCAAAAGTAATGCATTTCCAGTGCAGGATAAATATGTTCATACGCATAAGAATTAAATAAATTCCTTGCTTTTCCAAGTTTTAAATAACAGATACACAGCATCTTAAATTATGACATAATTAGCAATTTTTAGACAATGAATACACTATTACAATGTAACGTGGTAGGCTTCCATTTTAGGAAAATAACGTTTTACATGAAAAAAAGATTTATTATCATTCGCGTAAAATACAATTTAGAATAAATCTAAATGTTTAGCTTCAAAGCACTTAGAAACAAACATGGAGGTGCTTTAAGATGTACAGTCTTCATTTTGTCCAAAAAGCATATACAAAAAGCTCTCTTGCAATTTATTGATCATCACCTCGTTGCCTTAAATTTCTAGATTTTCCATTTTCAATTCTTCTCTTTTTGAACACTGGGGCCACTCCGTCTGCCACAACTCCAAGAGAAGTGACTGTTTTTTCTTTAAATACTACTTTGGATTCTCCACCACCATCAGCTACTGAAGTTGATATATACTCATCAGCATTTGGAAGTTCCAAATCTACTTCCTCACTGGAATAGCAAGTAAAAATAAAATCATTATTTGACAGAGTAAGACAGAAACTTTTTACATAACCCGTGTGCCACCAAAGCCCCCAAAACCACCTTTCTCATGACAGTAATAGTGAGAAGTTTGAAGCAACTCATTTTAGAGAAAGAAACTATTTTATAATAAAGGCTAATTTAACAAAATTATTTAAAGTCCTAAGCACTTATTTAGGTGGACTCATGTTAAAAAAAGTCCCATCTATTCTTTTATTCCTGTTGTACATTGGACATATTCTCTAAGCAAATGCTTGTGCTTATTTACATATCATTTACAGTTCAGGTGAAATAGATGGATAAGGGAGAGGTAGTTATGGAAACCGGTTTTGCCATGGACTGACCAGGACTCTGGGGCTCACAGAACCCAACATGAAAACCATGGAACCCCAATTTTCTAATGTAGCAGACCTATGTGGCTGTTTGCCTAGCACTTTTTTTTTTTTCTAGGAACTAGCCCTTCAACTATTCACAAGGTTAGTGTGATGGTTAATTTTTTATGTGTCAACTTGGCTAAGCTATGATTCTCAGTGGTTTGGCCAAATACTAACTAGATGCTCTTCCATAATGTAATATGATGTAATCATCTTCTATGACATGATACAATCAATCCATCAGTTGAAAGAGGTGTTCCTTAGGGTGTGGTCTTCCTTCAGACTATAAAAAGATATTCTAGCAGAACTCTCTCCCGATTTTGTACTCTTTACTCTTTCTACTGCCTGACCTGTGGATCTTGGGGCACAAGCCTGCAGAAGTCTCCAGCCTGTTGCCTGACCTACAAATTTTAGACTTTCAGTCCCCACAACTGCATATACATATATACATGTATACAGATATGTCCCACTGGTTCTGTTTCTCTAGAGAACCCTGACCAAGACAGTATAAATAATCACCTGACTAGCTGAGGATTAGGTCCTGACTAGTATCATAGTAGCCTACCCCCTGAAAACTGGTTGAAGAAAGAGCAAGTAACTCATGCCATGCCCATCAGTCCCATCCATGAGGTTTCTGAACATGAACCAGAATGATCACTACGTTTAACTCTGTCTGCTTACTGAGAGCATAAAATGTGTCAGGAACCACATTTCTCCCTATGTGGAGAAAGCTGTTCTGCAGATACAGGGTACAAAGCTTGCATGCAGAGCAATGCAGACAGGAGGTGGAGAATCCCGTCAATGTTTTGGCCTGGTTCCAGTAATTTCTGAGGGCCCTATTCCTCCCCCCTTCCTCAACTTGGTAAGTAGAATCTTCCTTGGAATATCTGACTAGTCTTTTTTTATTTAAGCTACCTCAGGTTTCCATCACTTGAAACCAAAAGATCACTTCGTCAGCATGAAGGGAAACTGATAAAAGGAGAGAAAGAGAATTAAAAAAAAAAAAAAAAAGGAATGGGTTAAATGTTAAAAGTCCCAGATACCAAGAATTGAGACATGTCATTTAGGAAAAGTGAGGGTGAATATAGATCTACATTCCTCAGTCTCAGAAGAACTCAGGTAACGTCCTCACTCAGCTTGATTCCGGGGAATAAGAGAGAAAAGGCTTATTTCTTAGAAGCCAGGAAGTCAGAAAGCTACATTAGATCTAGAGTAGTAATTCTAACAGTAGCTATACGGAATGCCTACTATGTGCCAAACATTGCACTAGGCACTTGAAGTACAAATTTTTATTTTGGCCTGTCCAACATCTCATTTTCCATCTTCCAGCACTAGAACCGTCCCCTGACCCCTTTTGGAAACCTCCTCTTCTCCCTTCCCAGTCTATGAGTTTTGAGTTCAGTTCATGTCAAATCAAAAATCACAGTGGTTTGTTCAGGAATGGGAATTGGGTATGTGATACAAGCCAAGCAGGACCGTTTGGGAATTGCTGCTGAAGAAGCACCTTTTTTTTTTTTTTTTTCTGGAATCCATGCTAGTATAAGCCTAAAGCCTTACCATTAGGTAGAGAGAACCTAAGAAGGCGTCAACCCAGAATAATAAAGAACTGAAAGAGTGAGAGTCAGAGACAGTGTCCTGATTCCTAGATCCAGCCATGCCTGAAGCCACCGCACCCCTACACATACCAGAGTATCTGTCATTTGTAAACTAAAAGAGTACTGTACTGGAGTGTGTTATATATACTTTTCACAACAAAACCAGCAATGCAGGAATAGTGATCTCCCATCAACCACAGTTCTTGATAAAAAACAAGAAAAAAAAATTTTTTTTTTTTAATTCTTGATAACTGCAGTTTAAAGACAATGTGATTTTTATGTGTTTGCTAAGACTTAAAAAATTCATTTAATATATGCTATTCAGTTTAACAGAAACCCTGGTGGTGCAGTGGTTAAGAGCTTGGCTGCTAACAAAAAGGTCAGCAATTCGAATCCACCAGCTGCTCCTTGGAAACCCTATGGCGCAGTTCTACTTGGCCCTATAGGGTCTCTGTGACTTGGAATCCATTTGATGGCAAGGGGTTTGGTTTTCCGGATTTTATTAAGTTTAATTATTTTAAACAAAAGTACAAGTTAAGACGGTAACAAATCAAGAGCTTTTTTTCTTGCCTTTAGCAATACCCTACCAAGCACACACTGAATACGCCGATATTTGTTTGTAACAGAATGAGTATGCACACCTGGTGTGAATGGCTGTATGAATGTGTGATCAATAGAAATGTCATGTTTTGGTAGCAATTAAAAGATCCATTAGCTTACCTTTTAAAGTAATCATGGCTTATTTTTTAAAATATTAAATTAGAACACAAATACCCAATGATAAAGAAATGAACTACATTTTTAATGAGCACAGACAGTACCCACGAAGTTAATTACTGTAATTTATGGAAGTAGTGGGACATAAGATACTTGTAAAAACAGTGGGATAAATTAAGTTTTAGGTACTTACGGTGACTCAACCTCTTGTTTAATTTCTTGCCATTCTCCATATGGGTTTGATTTTTTAAGAGCTTTGGATTTTTCTTCCTTTGGACATGATGAATCCTTTTCTCGTAGGCTTTTTTCTTTCTGTGATTCTGGTTTAGTTCCTTCATTACTTTTATTTTTTTCCTGAAATGTAAAAGTCAAGAAATAACACACTTCAAGCAAAACTATCAGGACAACAAAATATCTTTAACGTAGAGCTTTTAAGTGTTGTTACAAATTTACGAGTAGTAAAAAAAACCAAAGTAACAGTTTAAATTTGTACATAACATAATAAATGTACATAAAAGAACTTTAATGCTTCATTAGGTTTTTCATTATGTCTAAAATGCTAAGACACCATGGCCAAGACTTTTTTAATCAGATTTTTAAAATTATTTAAATCTTTTTAAAAGATAATTGAACACTTATTTTTTATTGTGCTTTAGGTGAAAGTTTACAGCTCAAGTTAATTTCTCATACAAAAATTCATACAGGTATTGTTTTGTGACATTAGCTGCAATCCCCACAATGTGACAGCACACTCCCCCTGTCACACTCCAGGTTCCATGTCCATTTGATCAGTTCCTGTCCCTTCCTACCTTCTCATCCTGCCTCTGGACAGGGGCCACCCATCTAGTCTCACATATCTGATTGAACTAAGGGGCACACTCTTCACTATTTTTGTTTTAGAGTCCTGTCCAATCTTTGTCTGAAGAGTGGACTTCGGGAATGTTTTCAATTATGGGTCAACAGAGCATCCGGGGGCCACACTTTCAGGGGTTCCTCCAGTCTCAGTCAGACCATTAAGTCTGGTCTTTTTTGTGCCAAGGCTGCTTTTTAAAATAAAACAGGATCCTATTAGTGTCATGAGATGTACAATTAAGGATTTTTCCCTCTTTTTCGCTTTCTCTCCTTGCTTACATATCCAATAGTGACTTTACATGGTGCCCCTAGTGATTTTGATGCCATGCCATTAGTCTCTTCCATACCCATTAAAAGCAGTGCCTATTTAAAGCACTTCTTCAACCTATTCATCTTAACTGAAGTCTGTCTTTACGTCAAGGACACTGCCAGAGCCTCACTAGCTTATACAACCAATAACTTTGTGTGAATTTGAACAAGACACCACCCTGGGGTAGCAACAGCGCCATGGTAGTCCCTGGCGAGGGCTGTTGTTTCTCTGGTACCCCTTTATCTGGCCCCATGACTTTGCCTAGCAAGTGGACTACACGCTGGATTTCAGCCTCTTTGCAAACTGTATAATCACGGGTAGCAGCCCTGGGAGTTTCCTTTACAATACTTTGAATGGATATTAACTCATCCTCTCATGCTGTTTGTATCCCAGGCCTAGGAGGCACCAACTACTTTCTCTTAGCCATCTTGACGGCTTCTGGACCATGACTCTCTATATAGGTATAACTGGTCATGATACTTTATATCTTTGAGACTCATGCAATAAAGGCCTCCTCTCCTAAGGCTCAGATCACTTTCTATACCGTTCTCTTCCCTTCCTCCTAACATGATCTAATGACCTCTGGTGGCTACTCCATATTCACTAATGACTCTGGCAAGTCTGGCACCATTTTCTCTCCATTCACATTCCCGCTGTCATCCTGGGGAGCTTAAAAGTCCCCTGGCCTCAGTTTTATGAGCCTTGACACTAACGACTTGGGCCTTTAATGTGTTTTAGTCACCTACATAGTACATATTTCTTCATACACAGCACCTAATGCATAGGTAGTAGTCAATTATTAAATCCTTACACCTGCCCCTCTCTTAATTTGAACTCTGTCATCACTCAGAAATGCCCCACCTCTGAAATCTTAAACTCAAAAAGCCTACTGTCTCACCACAGTTGTTCTAACCCTTCAGTTTTCTGGCTCCCTTACTTCTACTATCCCTCCTCTCCAACCTCATCAGCATCTCTAACACCTTAACTTCTTACATTTTAGTTTGTTGCTAGACTTTGCATTCTTAATAGAGGCTCAAACCCACTGGGAATAATTTTAATATTCTTTTGCTAGCACCATAAATATCTCTTTCCCTCTTGTTTTTTCTATTGCACAGGACCTAATAGCCCAACATAGATCTAATTATTTGTCTTCTTGCTCTTAAATTTGTCTGTGAAGTGCTATAATGGGGGAAAAACCTACACAACCATACTAACTGATGAGACTTCAAAATTTATAATATCCAATTTCGGCAGAGACTTTAACACTCAGTAATGTGTGTCCAGTTAGTTCTACTCCCTTAGTGGTTATTTAAGACAAATACGAGGCCATGTAGGGCTGATTAAGTAATGGGATATTCCCATGTGGAATACTATCCAGCCATTATTGTGGCAGATGAAGATTTATTGATGTGCAAAAACGACTGTGGTAAAGTTGCAGAACAGTAGTAAAACCCTATTATAGAACGACTTCACATTCTGCTTAAATCATGTATACATGTGTCAGAATAAAAAAATTAGGGACCAATAAATATGATTTTTCTGGGGGGTGGCAGGATTACAGGTAGTTTGTCCTTGTTTGTATTTTGCAATATGTTGTGTTTTATACAATGGACACATTAATTTTGATATAAGCAAATAAATAATTTGTCCCAGGTATATGCTGGGTTACCCAAGTTTGACTGTAAACACTGTGAGGTGGCCACCACCAGGGCTCTGCTGTTGCTCCTCTACGAACTCGATATATCCCTGACCGTAAGTTCCACCGAGGTGGGTAGGTAAATTCCAGGCAATGACAAGATCCTAGGTGTGGCCTGGGAGTACTCTCTCCAGCATCCTTGATTTTCCTTTACGTCTGTCAGGCCAGCAATCTCAACTATGGATCACTACTATACTCTGTCTTTTCTGCTTTAGCGCCTGGGTACTCCTCAGTGTTCCCAGAAATCACAAATGCATAAGGACTAGTAATACTGTAAAAAAGTCTGTCTGCCTGCCACGGCTGGGCATTCAGCATCACCTGCCAATTCTGCTGCCTGGTTCATCCCCTCTCTCGCCCCAGCTTAATGACTATTTCAAACGGTTAACGTTGTCAAGTCCCCAAAGAGCCTCACTCTTAGCAGACAATATTGCTTCCTATGAATGAGAAAACTGAGGCTAAAAGGCACAATGATCTCAAATTCCTTTCAGATACCTACTCATCTAGTCACACTTATCTTTATATTCTTATAAAAAATGAGTTTATTCCTTATCCTAGGCTAACCCATTCATCTGCCCTTGTTGGTATGCCCTTTTTACCTCCTCTGATATCTGACTTTATCGGTCATATCCTCATTTCCCTATTACCAGCTTCATCTCTATTACTTCCTATCCTTTAATCTATATAGGCATTCTCAATGAAAATACCACCACCCCCAAGCTCTGATGATTAAGAATCAATATTTAGCCATGATTTTATCATCTAATTGCCAGTATTCATTTCCTATCCAAACCACGTTTCAACTCCCTGTAATCTCAGTTCTGCCAATCAAAATTCCGGTGAAATTGTTAGGAGGGCATCAGGGACTTCACAGCTGCCAAATTCAACGGACATTTTTCTTTGTTTTTCCCTAGACCTCTAAACCAAAAAAACCAAATTCATTGCCATCGAGTTGATTCTGACTCATAGCAACCCTATAGGATAGAGTGTAACTGCCCTACAGGGTTTCCAAGGAGTGGCTGGTGAATTTGAACTGCCGGCCTTTTTAGGTTAGCAGCCGATCTCTTAACCATTGCACCACCAGGGCTCCCCCTAGACCTCTCTCTGTAATCAATCCTTCATGGTCTCTATTGCCTTGGCTTCTGGGGTAGTAAATTCTGGTTCTCATACATACCTTTCTAAACACTCTTCCTCTTCCTACCTTGTGAGTCCTCTTTCTCGGCCTGCCACTTAATGTTTAATGTTCCTCGATTATCTCACCCATTCTATGATTTAAATTACTGACAATGTGCTGATGACAGTATTTCTAGCCTAAAACATTCAGACTTTCCTGTTCAAATAATGCTTTGAATGTTACACAGGCATCTCAAACTCAGGGGATTTAAAAATCAACTTACTATCTTGCTCCCAAATAGATATCAGTAAATGGTATAACCAAAATATATACCTTGGCTTTATTTTTGTCACCTACCAGAAGACTAAAGAAAGTTTATAGAGCTTTTTTATAAACTGATAAACTTTTATGAGGAATAAAATTACGAACCTACCTTAAACTTTATTGTCAGCTTTTGTGTTTTTGTGGCGGGATCTCCTTCTACTTTCTGCTCTTCATCAGAATCGTTATGGGAATCTGATGATTTGGACTCTTCTAGGCTGCCAGCTGCCTTCTCACTGATCTTACCAGAAAGCTGACTGCCAGGGTGTGGAAAAAAATCTTCAGGTTTTTCCCATTTGGATTCTGTTCAACACATTTTAAGTCATGTTATTTAGTTACCAACTTTATTCAGAAGTAATTCCCAATATAACACATCCTATTATTAAATGATGATACTGCTTCTGTTTCACGTTACCACTTTATCAAGATGGTAAGAAGTAAGAATCTCCAAAGTTCTTCCTCTTGTATCATTTAGAGATGGATTTCAAACAAGCTGGATTTACCAGATGTGTCAACTACAGACCAATGGAAAGAGTCTAAGAACTGGGTGATAGTTTCTAAGGACTCTCACAATTTAACACCAATTTCAGGACACATATTTGATAATCAGCACACTTTAGATATCCTGGGAGTTATTATGATGCAGTGAAATCATATTGTAACGACCTGATTATAATCTGTCATTTTTATAGTGGGGAAAAAAAAATCTCAATGACCTGAATTCTACTGCCATCCAGTGGTTTACTGAACTATGAGTAAAATGACAGCATTCCTAATTGTCTTACAGTTTAATAAAAGGGAGAGGGACTATAGAATTTGTTGTCTGACTGGGATACTTTTAAAAGTGAAAGGGGCTGCTATTAATAATTACACTAGCCATCGGCATAAACTCCAACTGTTCTGGACATATCAATATATTTCACGCAAGTACCCAATGAATTTTCAGGAAATAATTTGTTCAGCACCTACTATGTGCCAGGCACTGTTTGGGGCACAATCCCACAAAATACACATAATTTTCTCTACGTTACCTAGGAACAACTATAGGCTCAGTTACTTGTCAACAACTCAAAGGGGAGTTGAGCTCAACTGTCTAACTATAAAACAATATATTACTGTATTGTTTTACCTCTATAAAAATTCAGAACCTCAATTTTAGTGGGATACAAACATTTCTATCATTGGGCAGGCTAGGTATCTACTTGGGAGTTGAAAGGGCCTTCTGCTCCTAAAAGATTTAATGCTAGGTACAGGTCTGCATGATGAAGTAAAAGTGGTAAACAGAACATTTCAAAAGGAGGCTCGAGATGACAAAGTATTATAATGAAACGTGCAAAGACCTGAAGTTAGAAAATCAAAAGGTAAGAACACGCTCACCATTTCTCAAGCTGAAAGAACTGAAGGAAAAATTCAAGCCTTGATTTGCAATAATAAGGATTCCATGGATAAATTACTGAACGATGCAGGAAGCATAAATAGAAGATAGAATACACAGAGTGACCGTACCAAAAAGAACCGGTCACCATTCAGTTTCAAGAGGTAGCATATGATCAACAACCAATGGTACTGAAGGAAGAAGTCCAAGCTGAACTAAACGCACTGGCGAAAAACGAGGCACCAGGAATTGATGGAATACCAATTGACATGCTTCAATAAACAGAAGCAGTGCTGGAAGTGCTCACTCATCTATGCCAAGAAATTTGGAAGACAGCTACCTGGCTCACCAACTGGAAGAGATCCATATTTGTACCTATTCCAAAGAAAGATGATCAAACAGAATATGGAAATTATTGATCATTAATATAACATGCAAGTAAAACTTCACTGAAAATCATTCAAAAGCGTTTGTAGCAGTACATCGACAGGGAACAGCTAGAAATTAAAGCAGAATTCAGAAGAGGATCTAGAATGAGGGATACCATTGCTGATGTCAGACAGATCTTGGCTGAAAACAGAGAATACTAGAAAGATATTTACCTGTGTTATACTGACTATGCAAAGGCATTCAACTGTGTGGCTCATAATTATGGATAACACTGTGAAGAACGGAAGTTCTAGAACACTTAATTGTGCTCATGTGGAACCCATACACAGACCAAGAGGCAGTTGTCTGAACAGAAAGGAACATGGGGATGCTTCGTGGTTTAAAATCAGGAAAGGTATGCATCAAGGTTGTATACTTTCACCATACTTATTCAATCTGTATGCTGAACAATAATCTGAGAATCTGGACTATATGAAGAAGAATGTGGCATCAAGGTTGGAGACTCACTGACAATCTACAATACGCAGATGACACAACCTGCTTGCTGAAAGTGAAGGGGACTTGAAGCACTTACTGTTGAAGATCAAAGACCACAGCCTTCAGTGTGGATTACACTTTAACATAAAGACAAAAATTTTCACAACTGGACCAATAAGCAACATCATGATAAACACTGAAAAGACTGAAGCTGTCAAAGATTTCATTTTACCTGGATCTACAATCAACACCCACAGAAGCAGGAGTCAAAAAATCAAATGACATATTGCATTGGGCAAATCTGCTGCAAAAGACCTCTTGAAACTATTCAAAACTAAAGATGGCACCTTGAGGACTAAAGTTCACCGTACCCATGCCATGGTATTTTCAATCATTCCATATCCATGCAAAAGCTGGACAATGAATAAGGAAGACCGAAGAAGAACTGACATCTTTGAATCATGGCGTTGGCAAAGAATATTGAACATACCATGGACTTCCAGAAGAATGAACAAATCTGTCTTGGAAGAAGTATAGTCAGAATGCTTCTTAGAAGCAAGGACGGCGAGGCTTTGTCTCACATACTTTGGACATTGTATCACGAGGGACCAGTCCTTGGAGAAGGTCATCATGCTTGGTAAGGTAGAGGGTCAACAGAGAGGAAGACCCTCAGCGAAATGGCTGCAACAATGGGCTCAAACAGCAATGACAAGTGAGGATGGTGCAGGACTGGGCTGTGTTTTGTTCTGTTGTACAATGAACTGGAATCGACTCAGCAGCACTAACAAAAACAACAGGGCTGCAGATAGCAGGAACTAAGAAACAGAGCCTCCCCCAACGTTATACCAAAACTACACCTATTTTGGTACATTTAACCGCCGTAGCATGAGCAAGCCAGACAAGGTTGCCAATACCATAAAACTGACATCCAGAGGTAGAGAGATGATAAAGAGATGTAAGGTAGACAAAACCTAAGAACTTCCAACACAAGGTGAATTTTAAATGAGACAAGGTGTATGTACCCTCTTCCTGGTTCCCTTCTGAGAGGACCTGTGCAATTTAACCTATAGTTTCCTCAATGTTCTTTCGGGCCAGCTCCATTTATTTCCCTGTGTTATTTAGGGGTTCTCTTCTGATGCCCTTATGTTTTCCCCATTGCAGATACTTAGCATTCTATAATCACTGTTTCCTGCAAATTGTGATTTCCGTTTACTCCCAAAAGCCAATTAAATTTAAAATGAAGAATTAAAAAAACTATAGTAGAAACCAAATATAATTACTTGAAGACCATTTTATGAAATTAGATAAAATCTTAAATTTGAAAATTTTAATACATAGTATTACACATGTTCTGTAAGTATTTACATAACTGAAACATTATTAAATTAGAAAAAATGAAAATTTGGCAATTTCAGCCATTGCAAAAAGTTTTTCTTTTTTTTTTTTTTAAAGAAAGGAAAGGCAAGTTGAACTAGGTAATCTCTAAATAACTTCTACAGTAATGACTGATTTCTAAAACAACCATAAGGAGATTTAGTAATGGCAGAGGTTAAAATGATTTTTTTTTTTAAAACCTATGAATGCAGTTTCAACTGAGAACAATACCACTGTGCATGCACAGTATATCATAAACGGAAATCTCTTCTTTTCCATTGTAGCTTTAAAAAATTTTTTATTGTGGCAAAATACATGTAACAAAAGATATATAAATAACCAAGAAATCATCATCTTAACCATTTTTTAAAAAATAATTTACTGTTGTTCTTGAGAATATACACAGCTGTACGCCAACGCAACAATTTCTACATGAATAGTTGACACTGATTACATTCTTTGAGTTGTGCAACCATTTTTACCCTCGTTTTCTGAGTTGTTTCCTCCTAAACTTAAACTCACGGTCCCCTAAACTTCCTATCTAATCTTTCAAGTTGCTATTGCCTATTTGATCCCATACAGATAGATCTTAAAAGAGCACAATGCTCAAGGCAGACATTCATTCTTTCCTAGTTAAGCTAAACTACTGCTTAGTTTAAGAAAGGCTACAGGGAATATTTTTGGTTTAAGGCATCTCAACCATTTTTTAATGTAAAATTCAATGACATTAATTACATTAACCATGTTGTGCATCTATTAATGTCTTTAATTTGCAAAAATAATATACACTTGCTATAGAAATGGGTTAATCCCTATGATAAAATTACCAAGTTCAGATGCTTCTTAAATAAATACATTAAAACAACTGATTTATCAGCAGGCTAATAAGCAGTTCCACGTACAATTTTAGATAGTTAATATAATCAAAGAGGAGCCCTGGTGATGCAATGGTTAGGTGCTTGGCTGCTAACCGAAAGGTTGGCGGTTTGAACCTACCACCAGCTCTGCTGGAGAAAGATGCAGCAATCTACTTCTGAAAAGATCTACAGCCTTGGAAACCCTATGAGGCAGTTCTACCCTGTCCAATACGGTCGCTATGAGTTGGAATCAACTCAGTGGCAACAGGTTTAGTTTTGGTTTTTTAAGTAATCAAAGATAATACTTACCTCCTGTTTCTGTATTATAATAATATGTATAACCATCTTCACTTACACCTTCTACCCAAACAGGCTTCACTGTCTAAAAGGAGGAATAAAAACAGTATAAACTGAAGATAAAGATGGTACAGTAGTCCCCCCTTACCTGTGGAGGATATGTTCCAAGACCACCCCCGTGGATGCCTGAAACCACAGACGATACCAAGTGCTATATATAGTATGCTTTGTCCTATACATGCATGTCTATGATAAAGTTTATAAATTAAACACAGTAAGAGATTAAAAATAACTAAAAATAGAACAATTGTAACAATTTAGTATAATAAAATAACAGTCATGTGAATGTGGTTCCGCCTGGGATGGTGTGAGATTTCATAACTTAGTTAGCATTTCTGGAGTGAGGCTGATTGTGGATAACTGAAGCCGGGGAAAGAGAAACCGCAGATAAAGGGGGACTACTGTTATTTATATATTGAATAACTTAGGCAGAGTCAGCCACCTTTTCCCTTTCTCTTGATATCTGGGGATTATGGGTGGTAGTGCTGATCATGTGTTAATAACGAGCCAACTTCCAGGGAGAAAATGTACCACCCCTGAAATCATGAACAATTCTTTGTAGATGGACAAGGATATACGGATGGCAATGACTGGCAAGCCAACCAGTAATATTTGTCCCTCATGGAGTTTCTGGGTAAATATCACTGTTTTACGTCTACTCAGGCTTCTAACAAAAGTATTACAGAAAGAAAGGAACAAAATGGGGGGGCGGGGTGGGAGAATTCCCTTATTTAGAAGTAAATCTACTTAACTGAACTCTACAAACTCCCAATCATTTTAAAGAACAAAGCATAGACACCATTCATATACTTCAGTTACCTTTTTTAAGTTTCCTTGAAATCCTTCAGGTTTCTCCCACTGAGATGCTTAAAGTAAAATATATTGCATTTATAAAATCTTTTTGCTTAAAATCTAAAACCACTTTCCAAAAAATTAAATTTGACAAAAATTTACAAGATATTCAATGTTTATAAAGCACTGAGTATAGAGTTTAAAACATAATTGAAAAATAAAAAGAAACAATATACATTCAGTAATATTGTGCAAAAAATATATGTGAGTGCTACATAATCAAGAAGAACGGAGAGAATGGAAGATTAGAGCATTACAAGTTATCGCAACTTCCACAGGAATTATCAGAGCCAGGTAGGGCTTCTCTTAAAAGACTTCATAGAATTCAAGACTGATGAACTTTGAAGGAAGGGGATGGTATTTTAACATTCTAGAGCAGGGGAGAGAGAGAGATGGAATGAATGATGACTCAAAAGAGAAACAGGATAAAGCATGCAGGAATTAAACAATTATCACTCAGAGTAATAGTATATAAAATTAAGATGGTGAACAAAGGAAGCAAGAAGTAGGCCCTAAAGGCAGAAAATAAATCATTAATAGTCTCTAAGTAAATTTTAAAAAGATTTCTAATCTCTGATATACAATCGTTTGTGATTTTCATTGCTAAACTATAACAAGCACTTTAAGGGTCAGTGTAAGCAAATTCTGGGAGGTTATTACTGTTTCTATTTAGGTTAAAAATGACTGTGATTCCAAATATCATAATAATTACAATAATATTCATAGCCCAAGGTTTTTTCATGATTAACTTTGATATCATTTTCTACCTTTCTGACCATTCTAATCTTTTTTGCTGGTTTTTCTTTTATCCATCCCTTTCTTCTATATATTATCTCCCCTCTTTACTTCTTGGAGCCCTAGTAGTGCAGTGGTTAAGAGCTATGGCTGCTAACCAAAAGGTTGGCAGTTTGAATGCATCAGCCTCTCCTTGGAAACTCTATGAGCAGTTCTACTCTGTCCTATAGGGTCGCTGTGAGTCAGAATCGACTCGATGACGATGGATTTGGTTTTATTTACTTCTTGCTCTTTTCTCCTCCTGTAATCTCATCTACTCCTAAAGGTTAACATGTCATTTTTTGCTTATCTACATCCCTGACTCAATTTATCTTACTCGAGGCTCTAATCATTTAGGTATTGAAAACTGACACGCCAGTGTTCTACAGGTACTTCAAACTCAACATATCAAAAATTAAATTATTGTCCCCCTTAAACGTGTTCCTTGTTCCTGTATTTTATCTCAGTAAACAGCATGCTTATCCTCCCTAGCCCTCCATGACATGGCCCCAATCTATCTTGCCAGCCTTTCTTCTGCCATGACATCTTCTAAGAGCCTTATGCTTCACCTCTACCAGATGACTCTCTACTTCTCAAACATGAACTTTTAAACCTTTTTTTTGGTTCATATTGTTCCTACTGCCTAGAATGTTGTACCCTATTAAGCTACCGAAATCGCAATCGAAATACTTAGGGAGCATTAGCATTGTGCCAGGCGCTGTGTTAGACACCAGGAACACAAACAATGAGTAAAATGACATGACTCTTGATGTCTCAATTTATATATCAGGTAGTTTCTGTGATGATTTCTGTGATAAACTCTCAGATTTATCGAATTACAATTCCTCATTCTTTTAAGCTTCCATATGATCTTAATTATACAAAAAAATACATATATATATTTCTATTATGGTACTTTAAAATTTCTTTTGGTTATCAGGTTTAGTTGTTTTTGCCTGTCACGAAATTTGTTTCTGGAGAACAAGATGCTACATAAATGTAGAATAAATGCATTTATTTATCTCAGAATTCCTATGGAGTAAAAACCCCAAATTCATTTAGTTTTGAAGGAAAACAAAAGGATGTTTTTGACATTCTTACTGAAAAATACCAGTGTGTCTTTTATTAGAATTGAAATCCCAAACATCAGTGGGAGAGTAGTATTCTACTAGGAAGACAGCTACACAAAAAAAAGAAATCACTGTCTGGCTCCCAAAAGCCTTCTGGATAGCAAGTCTCTTCCAAAGAATATTTTATTTCAAGAACTCTAAAATGTGTAAAGGTGGATCTGAAATGCTTTATTTCCATGTAAACCTGTAGTTTATACTTGTAGAATGTTTTATGGAGAAAACAAAAAGCTACAGTTCATTTGGAAGGAACTCATTATTAGGGCTTTGAACAAGTATGAAACTGAGTCACCATGAGAAGGGCACCTTTTAAAAACTCTTTTTAAAGAGCACATAATTCTCACCTTTGATGTGAAAATGTAGTTAGTCTTTAACTGTTTAAAATGTTCAAATATTAAATAAAAACCCTAGCACAAAATAAGCTGTCAGTTATTTTTCTCCATTAGTTCTATGCCCAAATGACTTACCTCCTGTGATAAGATCATAATAGTAATGATAACCCTCAGAGGTTATGCCTTCTACCCATCTGCCCTTTGAAGGATCTTTTTTCTTTTTCTTCTTTTCTTTCTGCTGAGTTGATGCAGAGGTGGGTGGGGTGGTACTGGCTACTGGCGATACACTTGGTTCTGAAATGTCTAGTGGAAAGATGAAGGAAGGATACTGAAGTAGCCATAGTAAATTTTTTCCCCCTGGCATAAAGCATTAATAATGGTATTCCAATCAAAGGCCTGATGAAATTCTTGTGGGAACTTAACACAAGTAATACAGGATTCATTTGAAAAAATAAACATGCAAGGACATCCACAAAAATTATAAAAAATAAAGTGACAAGGGGAAACCTAGCCCTCTCAGGTATTAAAACTCATTCTAAAGCTGTGATACATAAAACAGTGTGGAACTGCTGTAGGAATAGACAAACATATCATTGGAACAGAGTATTAGTTCAAAAAGAGACCTGACAGCAGATTCCTGCTGTTTCTTATTGGTGGTAACAAGACAGATCATTTAGTAAGTGGTACTGGAATATGTGCTTAATTATTTAGAAAAAAGAAAAACCATTCCCCTACCTCCCTGCCTTTCCTGCTTTTTTTACATCAATATAAATACCAGGTCACAGATATTTACAAAAAGAACACAAAGTAATGTTAAATTTGACTACCAAACAAAATAAAACAAAACACTGCCATAAGCAGACTGCTGTATCTTTCTCCCACAGCAGCTGTGGGTTCGAACCACTGACCTTTTGGTTAGCAGCCGACCACTTTAAACAAAATCTATATACACAAGAAAAATGATTTACTGGGAAAAAAATATTTACAACAAATATGACAGAGGCTTAATGTTCCTAACAAAGAACGCCTAACATTCTAACAGAAAAACGGGCAAAAAGTAGTTCAGAGAACTGATGGTTACTTTCACTGATAATCAAAGAAATACAAATGTGCGTGTGTATGTGTGTGTGTATGCGTGCGCACACCCACGTGTATGTATTTGCATCAGATCGGCAAGTGCTGAAAAGAATGACCAAATCCAGTGTCCGCTGTTAGTTGTCAGTCTGATCCATTAGGTATTTATCGGGGCGTGAAAAAATGGGTAGTTTTTATGGCCTTACTTTTTTCCAAATGAGTGGCCAGTTATTCCCAACACCATTTGATAAATTTATTTTGTATCTAGTAAAAGTGTAAATCAGCACATTTCTGGAGACAGCTTCAATATATATAGTGTTTACACTGATTCTACAATCCCACTTCCAGAAATTGAACCTACAAAGATAAACAAACGTGAAAAGAAGCATGCGTCTGGATGCCCACTGCAGCATTTTTGTTAACAGTGAAAAACTCTAAGCAAGCTAATATTAATCAGTAAGAGATCAATTAAACAAATTTCGGTACATAGATACAATAATGATGGCTATCCTTTATTAAACTTTTATTATGGATAGTCACTGTAAGTATTTTACACCATTATCTAGCTTAATTTGAACAAAGATGCAAGGTTACAAAGCTAGCAAGAGGCAATTCTGTTGACTTCAAAACCTGTGTCTTAATCACTTCGTAGCCACTGAAAGTGATGTACATCCTTAATTAATTTTTTAAAAAGATATATTTGATGTGTCATCGAAGGGGAAAAGGACCTCGAAAAGATCACAGCATAGTTGTATAATTTCATTAAAAAATTCTAGAGATGTCTCAAAAAAATCTTAACAGCTGTGAGTTTTTTAAAACATTTTCCTTTGTGTTGCACTGCTGTACTTATAAAGGAATATACACCCTATTACTGAAACCAAGCTTACGAGGTTTATTTGTTCAAAGGACAGCATAATAGTCTTCCTATCCACCTAGTGGATAAAAGATGGATTTTTAATTTTACTTCTCTAGAATTCTCCTGAACGCCTATATCCATTTTCCCCTGATAATGGGCATATGGATTTAGTCTCACAGAACCAATCAATCCCCGCCCCCTTTTTAAGTTAACAATGTCCAGAATAATATTTTTAAAATCTAGAAACTACTGTTCTTATTTGAAGAATGCCAATTAACTTATATGGCATTCTGCCTAAAAGCTGGATTGAAAGCTGTTTTTATCAGCAAGTAAAGATATCATTCCATGTTGATTACCCAAACCATTATGCAAGATTAATAACTGAGATCTGCTATATGGGTGGCTAACGACAGTGGATTCGTCATGGAAAAAATACGCGTAGATGCTTTCCAACTCAAAGCCTAACTAAATGCAATGACAAGACAAACACATTCTAGCTAAATAATGCCTCTTATCTGGACCTGACTTATCCCTGAATCCTCAAATTATCTATCTTCTAGTAGTTAAGTCAGTTAATTTGTCCATAAAAGGCTAATTCATTATAATTTAACCATATTCATAAACATGATTCATAACTTTCACCGTATAGCTAAATTGAACTATAACTATAATGCAAAGCCTATTTTTTTAATGAATAGCTTCTTTTAACTGAATAATTAGAATACCTAAAAAACAACTCAGTGTCTCTGAAATAAATCACTGACTTAGGAGAGAGCTAGGATTAGGTAACCACAAGGTAGTATGTTTGCTGTGAATGGAGGAGTTAAAGGATGAAATGTTAAAAGTGCATGAGCAAAGTCCCAAAGTCTAAATCGGGCTATGATGCATAGCAAAAGCACTGATAGTAGACCCTGAGTGTGTAACCTCTTCATGGAAACAATAAAAGCTTGCTTAACATGACCTCTGATGTTACTTTTAAAACACGTTGGCTGCTTTTTTACCTGACTCTAAGCCAAGTCTTTTCAAATCCTCTTGGTATGCTTTCAGGGCAGCTGCCTCCATTGCAGCAAACTCCTTTGATGCCTTTTCTTCTTCCTTTGCCTTATCCAGGCTTTTCTGTTTAATCTTGGTAAGAAACATATAAAAGTGAAGGTGAGATAAAAGACTGATACCTACATAGAAAAACTGGCAAAGAATTAATCTAAATTACCTCGCTGATTCTTTTTGCCACATTTTCTATATGAGTCTTTCCTCTTTCATGAAATTCAACACTCTTGAAAAAAAGAAAATACAAAGAAAAATGACGTAAACATAATGTTCACAGTAAAGTAACAGACTATACATGGGAATTAAAACCAAAACATTGGCAGAAAAGACAAAAACAGGTTAATTTTACTGCAAATTGGCCTTTTTTATCAAATGATGCTAGGGAACTGAACCACATTATTATTACAGTCTCTAACTAAGGTTTCCTTTGGTTTTAATGGAAAAAAATACAAAGTACTCTTGATGACTAACCTAGTGAATATGATTGTAATGAGGACTCAAAAAAGGCATGAAGCCAAAAGAGGAGTGGAAAAAAAATCTTAAGTTCAAGAAATATCTCTCAACATCCAATGTCAAAAGCATTGAGAATTTTATTGCTTTCCTTGTCTTTTAGGTAAGACACATACAGAACTATAATACTTAGAGCTTTATTCCTCAAAATTAAGAAAAACCACAAGCATTTAAAAATTACCTCTGAACTGCAAATAAACACTTTCATTGTGGTAACAGTGCAAAATAGTACAATTCCTGTGGAGGACAATTTGGCTCTATTAAAATTACAAGTGCATTTTCTCTTTGACTTGGCAATTCCATTCCTAGGAATTTATCAATTTACCTACATGTATACAAAACAATGTTTTGTATAAGTTTATTCACTGAAGCCTTGTGTGTAACAGCAAAAACTGAAAACGATCCAATTGTCCATTCATAGGGTTCTGGTTTAATGAAATATGGTACATTCCCACAGGCTGCTATGTTGTTAGGCACTGTGGAGTCAGTTCTGACTCACAGCGATGCCACGTACAATAGAACAAAACAGTGCCCAGTCCTGCACCATCCTCCAACTAAGGGGCTCATCTTCCGGCACTGTATCAGACAATATGCTGCTGCTATTTGTTAAGGTTTCACTGGTCAATTTTTTCAGTAGACCACCAGGTCCTTCTTCCTAGTCTGTCTTAGTCTGGAAGCTCTGCCGACACCTGTCCACCATGTGTGACCCTGCTGGTATTTGAAATACCGGTGGCATAGCTTCCAGCATCACCGCAATATGCAAGCAACCATAATACAACCAACTGGACAGAGGAGTGGTGGACAAGCTGCTATAACAGAGAACAAAGAAGCTCCCTATGCATTATGTGGAGAGCTCCAGGATACATTCAATTAAAAAAATAATGGCGCAGAACAGCGTACAGTATGTATGCTCGAATAAGAATCTATATTTATATGCATATAAAAACAATGGAAGGATAGACAAGAAAATGAAAAAGTGATAATCTACGGAGTTATGGTAACTGGATGATGGGGAGAGGGCTGGTGTAACTGAATGTTACCTGTTTAAAACAACCAGAAATGGTCCCTAAGTTACAAGTGTCTGGTTGTATGCAATAAGAAATTCCTGGTAAACTCTGCAAAGTAAGTTCTGTCAATCAAATTGTTATGTGATACATTAGCTGGGCTATTCTACAGTGCTACCGTGAATGCTTTCAAAGAAAAGTGTCACTGCGTAAAGCCACTTTACTGGAACTCATTATACCATATGGATAATACAATATTAAATGACCACTCAAAAATAATTTTGTTTTTAATTAAAGGTTAAATAAATGTACATTAGCAACCCCAAGGAGATGAGGAAAGACTACCCAAGGAGATTATTTACTCTAGACAACTCATGAAGTTCACTGAACTACCTGGTCCTTCCAAGGAAGAGAGGCATTCAGTGATTTGTGTGGGCTTTAAAGTCTGTGGCGTTTATTTGTAAGGATGGGCTAAATGAAACAAGATAGTCAAGAACTTTAGCAACCATTCAAAAAAGCCAAACAAACAAAAATAATAATAAACCCCATTACCTTGTAGACAATAGTAGATAAATATTTGCCAAAGAAATAAGGTATTATAAAAAATTGGGCTACTATTGTCTTCTGCATCCAACTTCTCCAAGTAAAAAAATATATATATATTTCAGATACCCTAGAGTTTATGAACTAAGTACATAGTACTATGTACTATGACATGGTGGAGGGAAGCAATGGTGCTGCTTTTTGATTTATATCTTAAAAGCTAAATTTAGACTAAGAAATACAGTAACAATGTGCTTAACAGAACTCTATCATTATATTCCACAACAGAAATTAATAATAACATTCTTTTGAATTTATGCATCTATAGATGTAAAAGCAGGCCTGGTGACACAGTGGATAAAGTGCTCAGCTGTTAGCCAGAAGGTCAGCAGTTCAAACTCACCAACTACTCTGTAGGAGGAAGATGCAGCAGTTTGGTTTCATAAAAATTTACAGCTTTGGAAACCCTATGTTGTTGGGTGCCATCGAGTGGGTTCCGACTCATAGCGACCCTAATTAGGACAGAACAGAACAGAACAGAACAGAACTGCCCTATAGGGTTTCCAAGGAGCAGCTGGTGGAGTGGAACTGCTGACTTTTTTTTTAGCTGAATGCTTAACTATTATGCCACCAGTTCTACTCTGTGCTACAGGGTCACTATGAGTTGGAATTGATTTGACAGTGTGTGTTGTAGATGTAAAGCTCTGAATCAAATATGTAGAGCAGAAAACATACAAAAAAAAACCTATAATAATAGTATTTTTCCTTATATTTTAAGAGTTTTCCACTTTATTTTCCTTTGTACACAGCAGCATTACAATTATAATGTAGATGCTTCATAAACACAGATGACATTATCTACTCAATGCCCACTTCCTGAATGTGACTGCTGAGCCACAGAGAAATAACTTGGTTTAATATATAATCAAATTTAGGCTGATGGAAAGAAAGGTCATAGCTTGCATACAGCGAATAAGACAGCAGAAATCTTTGATGTTTTGAAAAATTAAGAACAATGTATATGAAAATGCTTTGTAAACTCCTAGTTTAGATCAAAAAGGAACACTTCACATGAATGTATCCGAATCTCCAGTAGTGGAATTATCATACAGGTCTATTGTCCGCTATCCAGCACTTGCAGTAATCACAGAATTTCTTTGGTTGTGACTTCCAATAGTCTGCCCTGAAAAAAGGGAAAAACAAGTCTAAGCTTATTTACAATTAAAAAAGGTTAAGTTTTGCAAAATTTATATCCGTTTAGGGTTTGAAAATTAAATCTTTGCTAGTGAATCTTGACTTATATGTAGCATCCTGTTTTGTTATTTATCTGACGGAAGCAGTCAACTGAAATTCTGTGGCTAATACAGTAAAAAAAAAAAAAGCACCGCTTTTATTAGAAAACTCCCCCAAATAAAATAGAATTAAAAAAAATTCTCATGTTATTGCCATCAATGCGAAGAAATAAGAGACATCTTAACCAAACCAAACCCACTGCCGTCGAGTCGATTCCGACTCACAAGGACATCTTAGGGGCGGATATTTATCCTCTCTGTTCCTTTCTGGCTTTTAGAGAGGTTGCTGTAATGAAGTCTGAAGAAACAAAGTTTGCCTTAAATCAAGTTATTTCCACCAAAAGAGCAAAGCACAAAATTACCCTGACGGGAGACACTGATCCCTCCCAGACTATCAGTTAATACAATTTGTTCTGGAGGCGCAATGGAAGAGAGACTTGGAAAAGCTAAGGGACCGCCCCCCGCCCTCCCGCGCCCCGAGCCGGCTAGCCAAGAAAAAAGTCGAAACTACAAGGGCAGGCCGCTTCTCGTGGGCGGGGGAGGGCGACAGCTGTGGCGACAGCCCAAGTCTAAAGTCTCACAATACTCCAGGGTTCGAGCCTTCCGAACCTGAAAAGAGCGCCTGCCACCGTGACTGCAGAGGAGGAGGGAAGCGCTCGACCGCACCGCACGGTGCCATCCAAACCGCCACCTCAAGTGGCTGCCAGGCTCCCACCCAAGAGCCCGAGCTCCATGCCCTCGGGGCGCTCCGTGAGGCAGCATTTTTACCCCGCCCAAAGAACCGGCCCTGCAGGTCTGCTGCTGGCCCCGAGCGAGTTAAGACAACGTGTCACGCCCTCGGCCGAAAAGCGGGGTGAGACTCGGCGGAGAAAGGGCCGCCTTGAGAAACAACACCTCGGTTGTTCAGAGCCTGAAACTCAACTCACATGACTCCACCAGCCGCTCCGCACGTCGCCCCGGGGTTCGGCTCCGACTCGCGCCGTCCAGGCGGGGCCGGAGGGGGGCCAGACGGCCGCGAGGCCTACCCGAGCCTCTGATCCTGGACACCTCTCTCCTTCTCGGAGAAGAGCGTTCCACGGTTCCCAACTACGGGTGCCCAGAGGACTCAATCGGCGTTTGAAATCTCCTCCTCTTCCCCTCCCCCTACAGGGGCGGTACTCCGGGATGCAGAGAGGTGGGGTCGGTATAAAGGGGTTGAGGTCATTGGGAAGGGGCTAAAGAGCGACGGGACCTGAGCTGAAGGGCAGGACCTGAGCGTCTACCTCCCGCGCCTCCCCAGCTTCTCTTCTGGTATTAGGATCCCCCACCCTCCTTCTAGGCTCGCTGGCTTGTGGCCAAGGAGCTCGCGCGCCGCCTCCGCCCCGAACGCGAACAGCTGTTCCCAGAGACGTCGCCGCCCTCAACTTTGCCAACAAATCCGCACGCACTTTGACCAGCGGAACAACCCGGACCTGTGGGTTGGGGGCCGTTGGCGAAGTTAAAAAAGAAAGGTGAAACAGCTGGTTCCGGGGCTGCGAGTTGCTTGGCTTAGCCTCAGAACTTCCCTTTGGTGGCGGAGCTCCTTGTCCCTCCCCCGCGACGCCCGCGCTCTCGGGCCGGGCTCGTTCCCTCGCTCGGGAGCGCGTGGGCAGCGGCGGCAGCGGCTCGAGTGGCGTACAGGCGGTGGCGGGAGTAGCGGCCGTGAGGGCTGTAGCGAGAGCAGCAGCGGCGCTTGCGTTTGTCAGGTAGGTCATGGCGGCGTTTTTGGTAGCACTTCCCATATGGTCTAGCGGTTAGGATTCCTGGTTTTCACCCAGGCGGCCCGGGTTCGACTCCCGGTATGGGAAAGCTGTGGCCCTTTTTTTTTTTTAGGTAGTTGGAGGAAACTTATTTTCAAGGGCTCTGGCTTTTTTCTTCTGCCTGTATCCGCATGTTGGGGTTCAAATAAGTATTTGGTAAACGAACGTTAGTGAAGTTGTTGGTGGCGCCGTGACCTGGGCTGCTGCTTTGGGAGTCGTCAGAGTTGCGCCGACCAGGCTGGAGGAGCGAGTGCGCTTGGGGGGGTCCCTCTTCCTCCGGCCTCGGGCTCGTGGGTTGATTAGCGGGAAAGAGTTTTACTTTCCCCGGGACTGTCCCCCCGCCCCCGCTCCGGCCCCGAGCCGTAGTTTTCCAGACATTCTGGAGGTGATGATTAACTCCGGGCTTGAGTTATCGCCTCCCAGCACCCCCCTCGGACCCACACCCTTCTCGGCCTCCCCCTCCTGACTTGTCCCAAATGGCGTGGGGCGTGTTTGCCCCCTGCCCCCGACGACCGCAGGGCCCACGCCTAGGCTAGTATCCTTCGTTATCTCTGCGCCGGGTGTTTACAAGAACAATCAACCGCAGGGCACGCAGCGCTCCCTTTCGCAGCTTCCCGGGAGGCGCGCGCAAGGGGCCCGCCGGGATCCCCGCGCAGGCGGCGTGGCCGGGCGCTCGAGCGCGCTTTCTCGTCGGCGCATCTGCCCGTCCCCGCCCGACCGGCAGCGCCACCGGGTCTGGGCGCTTGTCCACCTCGGCTGGCAGAGGCCACCGAGCCTTTCCCCGCCCCGAGGCCGGCCAGTGAGGTCATCCCAACTTGGCATTCGGGGCCGCTCGAGGCAGCTTGCAAAAAGTACCCCAGATTAAGAGCCACAGACCTGAGCGTATTCTGCTTGGCAAGGCCCTTGGGGGAAGGGACTCTTTTTTTGTTTCTAAAAAAAATACGATTATGAGGTCTTTAAAGAAGAAAATTGACTTTCCAAAGAGTTTGATGTTTTGAGTGCATAAGATAAAAAATCCTGGGGTGAGGAGTGGGGCTTGAAAAAGAGAAAATTGCCCGGAGACTGGGGAGGGGATGTTACAACAAAGTTTCACTGTGTTTTTAAGTATAGAAGCCCTGTGTTTATTACAAAAAAGGGGCAGCTGTGTCAGCAGCATGTGAGCTGTAAGTGAAACAAAAGGGTTATCTTAAATGCAAGCTGAAATTAGAAAATAGGGCCAGCTATATAATGTTTAGCCTGTTGGGCCTCTGGTAACAAATGGGTAAGGAAAAAGTGACTCTTGTGTGTGGGTTTCTGGTTAGTGCCATTATTAAGAGCTTAAGTTTCGTTTATGTGCGATTCCAAACTGTTCTGTATAGTTTTAACTGCACAGTAAGTTTTGAAATAATCTTTTAAGGTGATCTGTGTTTAAGGATTAATGTTCTATTTTATGTATACAGTCATGTGTCGCATAACGTCCATGATGTGTTCTGTGAAATAGGACGTCATGTGATTTGGACATTGTGTGAACACCATATTATGGATGAATATCTGTTAAGGCATTCGCGTCCAGGATAAGGAGGTTTCGTCCGTATTAAGATTTTCTGGGGGCAAATAACTTCGCTGCACAATTAATTTATCTAAAGTTTCAACGAATTCTGCTGCCTTTGCATCAGTGCTCGCAGATTCACCACTCTTGTATTAAGCAGCAAACAAACAAAAAACCCCAAACCAAACCCATTGCCGTCCTGTGGATTCCGGCTCATAGCGACCCTGTTGCACAGAGTAGAACTGCCCCACAGGGTTTCCAAAGAGCGCCTGGTGGATTCGAACTGTCGACATTTTGGTTAACAGCCGTAGCTTTTAACCAGTACACCACCAGGATTTCCTATGCCGCAAAAAAACTTGTTCATACAGCTTGAACCACCCAGAGCTAGCGCTAAACTTGGTATGGTATCCTAGCCCTGCTTTTTCTTTAAGCACCTTGATTTTCGTGCCTTAGCCTTGACCATCAACGTTGGTCCTCGGTTAATTAGGAATTTCTCCGTGTCTGATAAAGGCTCCTCTCGCCTTTTGTTAGCCTTGTAGCTTTCAGTGGAACCCATCCTTTAATTGCTTGGAGAATTTTTTCTTTGTTTTTGAGGATCATAGTGAGTGCCGCATGCCTAAATCTGCTACATCCTGTTCTCTGGGATTTCTGAACTCAGTTATAACCTTATGGGATGTATGTATATGCGGTCGGACACTGCCTAAATGGATGTTATGTGGCAGATGATTAAGTTACCTTCATTAATTCAAATATTTGAGTACTAACTATAAACTCGGCACCATCAGTTGCTTTTTGAAAGTTACTGATCAAGTTTTTCATGTTAGGAAGTAGTGGTTAGAATGCTGAGTGGAATCTTATTTTGGTGACTGTGATTAACTCTGATCCTGTGGGGATGTTTCACCCTCTCTGTTCTGGATTTAGAGCCATAAATTCTTTTTTTTTTTTTAACTTTTTTTGGTTGTACTTTAGATGAGGGTTTACAGAGCAAACTAGTTTCTCATTAAACAATACAGATATTGCTTTGTGACTTTGGTTGCCCACCCCACGACGTGTCAACACCCTCCGCTTCTGGACCTTGGGTTCCCCGTTACCAGCTTTCCTGTCTCCTCCTGCCTTCTCCTCCTTGCCCTTGGGCTGGTGTGCCTGTTTCGTCTCATTTTGTTTAATGGGCCTGTCTAATCTTTGGCTGAAGGGTGAACCTCAGGAGTGACTTCAGTACTGAGCTCTAAGGGTGTCCGGGGGCCATATTCCCTGGGTTTTCCCAATCTCTGTCAGACCAGTAAGTGTGGTCTTTTTTTGTGAGTTAGAATTTTTTTCTACATTTTTCTCCAACTTTGTCTGGCAGCCTCTGTTGTGGTAGCCAGGCACATCTGGTTGTGCTGGACTCAGTCTGGTGGGGGCCATTGTAGTTGTGGTCCATTAGTCCTTTGGACTAATCTTTGCTTTGTGTCTTTGGTTTTCTTCATACTCCCTTGCTCCAGACAGGGTGAGACCAGTGGAATATCTTGGATGGCTGCTCACAAGCTTTTAAGACCCCAGATGCTACTCACCGAAGTAGAATGTAGAACATTTTCTTTTATTTATTTGTGTTTTAGTTGTGCTTTAGGTGAAGGTTTACAGCTCAAGTTAATTTTTCATACAAAATTTTATACACATATTGTTATGTGACGTTAGTTGCACCCCCAGAATATGACAGCACAATCCTCCATTCTACCCTGGGTTTCTTGTGTCCGTTTAACCAGTTCCTGTTTTTGGTCTTGTGTATCTGATTGAACTAAGGACACCCCTCATGCGTATTAGTTTTTACCTTACAGTCCATCCTAATCTTTGAAGAGTGGGCTTCAGGAATAGTTTTAATACTGGGTTAACACAGCGTCTGGGGCCATAGTTTCAAGGATTCCTCCAGACTCTGTCAGACCATTAAGTCTGGTCTTTTTACATGAATTTGAGTTCTGCTCCCCACTTTTTTCCTCACTCTGTATGGGACTCCTATTGGGTTCCCTTTTCGGGCCGTCACTGGTAGTAGCCAGGCACCATCTAGTTCTTCTTGTCTCGGGCTGGTGGAGCCTCTGGTTTATGTGGACCTTTAGTCTCTTGGGCTAATATTTTCCTTGTGTCTTTCGTGTTCTTCATTCTCCTTTGCTCCAGGTGGGTTGGGACCAATTGATGCATCTTAGCTGCTCGCAAACAAATTTTAAGACCCCAGATGCTACTCACCAAAGTGGGATGCAGAACATTTTCTTAATAAACTTGATTGTGCCAGTTAACCAAGATGTCCCCCAAAACTATCATCCCCAGGCCCCAGCCACTCTGACCCTCAAAGTGTTTGGATGTGCTCAGGAAACTTCTTAGCTGTTACTTTGGTCCAGTTGTGCTGATTTCCCCTGTATTGTGTGTTTTCCAGAGCCGTAAATTCTTGATAACACATATCACTCAGAAACTTTAGAACGAGATGTAAGAATTGTTGAGCAATTCTTGAATAGGTAATGAACGTGGAAAAGTCGAAGCCTTAGTGGTACAGTGGTTAAGAGCTTGGCTGCTAACTGAAAGGTCGCAGTTTGAATCCACCAGCTGCTCCTTGGAAACCATATGGGCCAGTTCTGCTCTACGCTGTAGGCTCGCTAGGAGTCGGAATCGACTCGACAGGAATGTTGCTTGGTTTTTTTGGTGGAAAAGTTTTACTTAAATAAACAGTGGTATTATATGCCATTGTTAAGGAACCAGTTACTATAGAATTAGGTCAAGCTTTACAAGAAAGGAAAAGCAACCTTTACCTTAATTGTCTTCAGAGTGGGTTTAACTCTTGACTGCATTTTGTTAGGTCTTGGTAGCATATTGCACCAAAAGGTGCTAAAATGGATGTTATTTTCAACTGATCAACTACTGATTGCAAATAGCCATACGAAATGCTTAGGGGTGAAGCAAGGAGAGTATTTGGGCTACACTATCAAGATGCAGACTCATGGATAGTTGTGTACCAGTTGGAATGCGGTAAGGCACTATCTGAAGTATAGAAGTGGGAGCAGAGAGGTGAGGAATCAGTTCTGCTCAGGGAGAGGACTGGAGGCAACAAGGAGAAAAGAGTGTTAGCACTGGGCCTTGAAGAACTGGATGGATTTCTCCTGGTGGGGAATGTGAATAATAAAGGGGGGGGGCGGCAGATATTGGGCTGGCAAATAGTCTGGTTTAGTGGGATAACAGGTTCACTGGAGGAAGTGTTTTGGAAGCTCAAGCTGGGAAGATAGACAGGAATTTGACTTGATTGTATAGTAATAGGCTCATGAAAGAGAGTGTGACATTTTATGTCACTTAAGTTTAAAAAACGTTTTTTGTCTCTTTGAAAAACTCAAATATAACAGTAGTATATGAAAACATTCTTGTTTTAAAAGATTCAAGCAGTACAGAAATGGAGAATATTTATGCTCCTAGATTTTGTATTTGGCAGTTGAATGTTAATTTTTAATTAATTGAATGGAGAAAAAGAATTGATTAGAGTTTAAAAGAATGAAACCTAGGTTTAAATTACAGAAATGGTCTACAGCTGTAGTCTTACTGGTTTGTTTTATTGAAAATGGCTTAATCTAAAATGGAGTTAATTACTGTTTGTAGGGCATAGACCTTAAATTCATTAACACCTAATGATAAATTTGTGAGGATACATTCTTGATCTTGTGCCTTGTTACCAAAACACCATTGTCAGTTATTTAGGTGTTTTCTCTTGGGCCACAAAATAAAGTGATGCTGAGTGGTGTGGATCGACCCACACAGTCACTTTAATATTTGCCACTGTTAAGATATCTGAAAGTTCAATACGTGTTTGTAGAAATGAATGTCTGTATTTAAAGAAACAAGTGGGATTTAAAAATGATTGACAGTTTAGGTTAAAATCCAGTCCTTACCATGGTCTCCAGCATTATCTGACTTTTGCTTACTTCCCCAGCTTTATCTTCTACCCTTTCTGCCTCATCATTATACTTTAGCCGCACTGGCTTCCTTTTTGTTCCTTGAACATGTCACTTGTTCTTTTCTCAGGGTTTTATTACTTGCTGTTTCTTCATTTTAGAATTTTCTCCTTTCAGCCCTTCGCATCTCAGGTCAACATTATCTGCTCAGAAAGGTCTTCTCTGACTGCTCTCCCTGGAGTCCCCTCTGTTTTCTGGTTACTTTGTCTCTCTCTACCCCATTTTATTTTCTTCATATGTACTATTATCTGAAATAGACTGTTTTTGTTTATTACTTGTCCTCTTCCACTAGAATATAAGTTCCATGAGGATAAGGATATCATATAGTGAGAATCTTTTTGTTTTATATTGTTTATTTTACAAAAAGTGGTGGAGAAATTGGAGCCCTCATACTACTGAAAATGTAAAATGGTGTAGTCACTTTAGAAAACAGTTTGGAAGTTCTCAAGATGTTAAAATAGAGTTATCATATGACCTGGCAGTTCCATTCATAGGTGTATTCCAAAGAGAAATGAAAATATATGCTCACACAAAAAATTTTATATGAAACTTTATAAGAGCTTTATACATAAGCAAAAAGTGGAAACAACCCAAATGTCCATCAAGTGATGAATGGATAAATAAGATGTGGCATATTCATACGGTGGAATATTATTCAGCAATAAAAAGGAACGAAGTCCTGATACATGAACATGTATGAGTCTCAGAAACATCAGGCTGAATGAAAGAAGCCAGACACAAAAGAGCATATTTTGTATAATTCCATTTATGTGAAATATCTAGAATAGGCAAATCTATAGAGAAAGAGGAAATCCTCGTGGTGTAGTGGTTAAGTGCTGCAGTTGCTAACCAAGAGGTCGGCAGTTCAGATCTGCCAGGTGCTCCTTGGAAACTCTTTGGGGCAGTTCTGCTCTGTCCTGTAGGGTCACTATGAGTTGGAATTGACTCAACGGCAGTGGGTTTTTTTATAGTGAAAGACAGTGGTTGTCTGGGGCGGGGCAGGGAAGAGGAGTGACTGCTAATGTAGGTTTCTTTTTGAGGTGATTAAAATGTCCTAAAGTTAGATTATGGTGGTGGTCACACAACTCTATAAATGTACTAAACCACTGAATCGCACACTTTAAACGGTAAATATTATGGTATGTAAATTATATCTCAACGAAACTTAAAAATTCTGACAATAGAAAGCATGTATGATATTTTCTGTCTAAATCTTACATTTATCGTTCGGGAATTACATATTCAAGAAATAGTAATGGACTAATTTAAGACGGAGACTCAAGCTTCTAGATAGTTCTAGGCGTGCAGCAGGTGCAAAGTAAATAACTGTTGAAGGAGGTTAGACAGGTATACAGATATTTATGATATTATCTGGTAGTGTGGTAAGTGCTCAGAGGAGACTAAACCTAGGATCATGAGGGTTTGAAAATCCCCAAAATATCATATCTGGATATATGTGGGGAGAATGGGGAGGGGCCTCATCTAGGAGGCAGCATTTGAGATGGGTTTTGAAGGCTAGTTAAGCTTTTGCTGGTAGAGATGGGGGGGTGTGGTGTTAAGAGGAAGCAAGCAGGAGCAGAGGCAGAGTAACAATTGTTTTAGCACATTTTGGCAGAGCTGAGGGTATAAGTAGGATAGTAATGGGAATAAAAGACTACAAAAATGGATTAAGGGTCTGTAGTGGACATTGTCGAAGCTCTGCCCAGATCTCCTATTCTGATGTCCTTTCAACATCCTGCCCCAACTGCTAGTTTGCTTTCAGTGGTCCTTAGTGGGGAAGAGCCTGGGACCTTACCATTAGAGAGCTGAAAGTGCCTGGGGGTTTATCCCGTTTCCCCTTCCAGCTCTCTTTCTACTCCTGTCCTGTCAGGAGTGTGACTTTGGAGCTGGGGACTTTAACTTGTTCACCTCTGTATCACTGACACTTGGTACCCAGTGAGCATTCAGAGCATTCAGGAAATGTTTGAATGAACGAAAACCAGAAAGTTGCAAAGTCTGTTCAAAGAGAAGTTTATTTTAACCCCCTTGACTCTTGCAGAGAATTTAGATAGGAGATTTTGGAAGATACTTTGGGTCCTGGTTGTGAAGATTCTTAAATTTTGGGCTAAGGAAATTATTCAGCCAGGAGAAAGAATTTCTGGTAATATAACCAGTGTTTAAACAAAATTAATTCGGTGGTAGTGTGGGATGAGCTGGAGGACAGAAGGATTATTTCTCTGGTGTCCAACCGCGCCTTCCTGTTGCTGTTCTCGTTCCCACGCTTCATAGGTTGGGCCTTGACCAAGGTCGAGGGGGACTCGTACAGTAATAATCTAACAGGCCTCCTCACCTCTAGCTTCTCCCGAAATGGGGCGCAGGCAGTGGAAATAGAAAGGAGGGATCCACTATAAGAGATTCGTTAAAAGAGTGATTTCTGCGGTTTAGGGGATGTAGGAGGACAAAGAAGAGATGTCAGAAAGTAAATACTGTTAAAAGAAATGGGGAAATTAGTAAGCATAGGGTGGAGGGAATTTTTGCTCTTAGGGTTGGTCAGACAGTACATCATTAGTGCACACCTGTATGTGTGCGTGGCTTCTTGAACACTGGAATCCTGATGGAATCCAAGGACAAAGTTAAGACTATGAGACTGCCACCCTGTGGACAGTGTAACTTAGAGCTAAAACATTCAAAATACGGTGAACCGTCTTTCATTTGAAACTTACCATTTAAATGCAGTTATGCTCTTTAAATAAGGAGCCTGGGGCACAGAGTTAAGCGCTTAGCTGCTAACGGAAAAGTTGGTGGTTCAAACCACCCAGCTGCTCGGCTCCTGGACAGAAAGTCCTGGCGATCTGCTTCTGTAAAGATTATAGCCTGGAAAACCCTATGGGGCAGTTCTGCTCTCTCACATGGGGTCGCTGTGAGTCAAAATTGACTCCAAGCTCAACACGCTTCAACAACAACATGCTCATTAAATAGGTTTGAAATTAGTTTGTTTCCTGAACTCTTCCTGAGGCTTTTAAATAAAGAGACTTCTAAAGTATAATCAGGAGCCCTGGTGGCGCACTGGTTAAGTGGTTGGCTGCTAACTGAAAGATTGGCATTTCAAACCCACCAACTGCTCTGCAGGGGAAAGATGTGGCAGTCTCTTCCATAAGGATTATGGCCTTGGAAGCCCTGTGGGTAAGTTCTGCTCTGTCCTTTTGGGTCGCTGTGAGTTGGAGTTGACAGCAACGGGATTGGGTTTTTTTTTGAGTTTAAAGTACAAAAAATAGCTTAAAAAACTTGCAAAGAAATTCAAGAATTCTATTTATATGGCATACTTTATTGCTTGAGAAATTTCATATCAAAGGATTTGTTTTCATAAAACATTTTGAGATGTAGGCATGTTGTAAAATGGTTTGTTTTCCCTTCTGTTTTACTAATCTTTTTTTGCATTCTATTTTTATCATACAAATGGTAGAGAGTTATATTTCTTGAGAAATATGTGAAATTTCTTTTTTATTTAATGGTAAGTGAAAGTGACCTTCTCTCTCCATTTTTATGGAATCGGTTATTATTGTTAAAAATTCTCCATGCTTTGATGAATTGTTTGGATTTATATGGTGTTACATCTATCTATATATATATATATTTTTTTTTTTTGCATATTTAGGACAGTCTGCTCCCAAATTAAACAAACAGTTGTGAAGTAGTCTGATTCAAAATGAAATGGTGACTCTGAAAGACTTACTTGCTTTCTGCAACTCAGGAAATGGTTCAGTCTTGAACTCTACAAAATAAAAACTTTCCCAGCAGAGGAGCTGTTTACAGGCTGTAATGTCCTAAATGGCTTACACATTTGAATTCCCTGAGGTGTCAGAAGGGGTGGGGTAGCCACTTAGCACTTGAAATTTGTCTTGCCAGTAAAGCAGAAGTGGGTTGAAGCAACATTCTGAGGTCAGCAATTGTGAGTTCTTTCAGAACGTGATGTACAGGCTGAAGAGGAGAATGGAAACACTATGGTGGCACAGTGGTGAAGAGAGTAGATGAAGTATTGAGCTCACAGACCCTGAGGTGTCCTGATACTTCACCTTTAGGGACCTTCCTTTTTTGTAAAGGAGTAATTTTCAAATACAATGTTAATGATTTTAAATATTTAAATGTTCAAATCAATTTTTCTCAAAAATATGTAACCATGGTATTAAATTTTAAATGTTTTTATTTAACTTTTAAAGTAGATGTATAGTTTTGTTGGGTGGCTTTTCAAAATTTTTTTTTGCTACATCTACATGTTATATGTTTTACAGTTAATTACAAGTAAAGTAGGTCATGAATGGTAAAAATCAAACGTTTATCTAGGTCTCCAAGGTACATTGCCACATTAAAAAAAGAAAGGTACTATTTCCATAAGGTTTAAGAAGAGGAACTTTCGAAGTACGTTATGATCTGTTTGCTGTTTTCTGAGTATGCGAGTGAAGCTCCAATAACGTTAGAGATGAGCTTATGGTTTAGAACTTTCTTTAGTGATTTTACTAGCACATCCTTTTAAAAACTGTGACACTGAACTTACTAGTTGAATAAATAAATTTTCAGTTTAATGTTTAACTGACCATTAAGAAACTTTATTGCACATTATCTACATTTTTATCCTAGAAAGGTGACTATTTTGGGATTAGCTTTCTCCTTTCACACCTGGGTTCATTTTCACAAATATAAATATAAAAGATTTTGTTCTTTGAAAAGTAATCCCAGCATAGATGACTTGAATTTTGATAAAATAGTCTGTTTTTTTTTAGTTAACAACTGTTTCACAAGTTTTGAGTATATGGGTGTGCAAATTTTAATAGGCTTCCTTTTGTTTTTATTCTTGATGTCACTATTATATAAATATCTTTGATATTTGTGCTCTAATTTAGATGTCTGAGGAGATACTTAGTTAGCAACTTCTAGATCCAGAAAATCCTTCTGGGCTATTTTAAATCTTTATTTGTAGTCTGAGCTTTTAATTTATGTAGTTACAGTCTCTTTTGAATTCAGAATCCTAAAACCAGGATACATTCCTAGTTCAGGATGTGTTGAGCTATTGCTCTGTGTGAAGCTTTTTATCTGTTTCCAGATTTAATCCAACGTTTAATTCCAGCTTTCAGAGTCTTAACGAGATTTGTTTTACTCCAGCTTTCCTAACGTTTGTGTTTATCACTGATACCCTTGCAAGCCTAGGGACACTGATGATCCTGTTACCTGGGAGGAATGAGGTCCTGTTACTGACTGAATCATCCACTTCCTAGGGCAGGCACTGACCCAGTTGCAGGAGCCGAAGCAGAAAGCAGGGAGCCGAAGCAGAAAGCAGTTCGGGAAGGGTATGACCACGGGCAAAGTTGATATGGCAAGATGCTCCAGCATGCAGTTGGGGGGAGAGGTGTGGGAGTATTCTGATGGAAGGCAGAACATAGGCTTAAGGAATTCAGGACTCCAAGCAGGCAGTTGGCATTAGGGAATCTTAGACATGAGTGGGACTGCCTTTCCATTATTTGCTAACCTCCCTTGTTTTTGTGCCATTTCACATGAACCACAAGTCACTGTGCTTTAAAATTCTGATTTGAAAGAATATTTCTTCTTTTGCATTGTCAATACTTTCTAGAATGCTTTTCATTATTTTATGGGGCATATTTTAAAAGGGCTTTTTACCACAAGTTTGTAGGAAAGAGAAGGCACATAAAGTTTATATTAAAAAAAATTTGAATTTGTATTTGGATATGCAAACTACCTATGGGAGTGTAAAAGGCATCTTAAAGGGATGAAGTTACTATTTTCTGCAATATTTGAGTGTTAGGTGCTGTGATAGAACAAAGCAGAGAGGATCCTCCTGGAGTTTACAGTTTGGTGGGAGAGACAGACATTGAACAAGTAAGAAGTGTGCTTCAGTGTTACATGTATAACAGGGTTACTCCTACCGGGGTGGGAGGGAAGGCACTGAATGAGAAGACTTCCCTGAGGAAATGACGTTATTTAAGAGACCTGAAGGGTGAGTAAGCAATGGCTAGTGGAAAGGGGTGGATGGGAAGGGGAAATGGAGGCGGAGGGAACAGCATTTTGCAAATGCTCTGAAGCGGGAAAGGGTAGCTTTGGGAAATCAAAGAAGGCCTGGGGTGCTGTAGGTGGAAAGTGAGAGATGAAGGGAGATAAGAATGGCAGGTATCAGATGCCTACAATAAGGAATTGTAGGCCACGCTAAGGATTTTGAATTTTATCTTAAGTAGAGTGGGCAGGCATAGTTTTAAGCCAGGGAGTATGGAGGATGGAAGGGAGTTGAAAGTAAGGAGAAAAATTGTGTACC
The DNA here is from genome assembly GCF_024166365.1 of Elephas maximus indicus. Taxonomy (NCBI): domain Eukaryota; kingdom Metazoa; phylum Chordata; class Mammalia; order Proboscidea; family Elephantidae; genus Elephas; species Elephas maximus. The sequence goes on from NC_064832.1 coordinate 40,326,305, forward strand.
TTTTTGTACAATAAACCAGTTGCTGCCAAGTTGACTCTAACTCATGGTGACCCCATGTGTATCAGAGTAAAACTGTGCTCCGTAGGGTTTTCAATGGCTGATTTTTCGGAAGTAGATTGCCAGACTTTTCTTCAAGACACCTCTGGGTAGACTCGGACCTCCTACCTTTAGTTAGCAACTGAGTGCTTAACTGTTTGCGTTACTCAGGGACTCTGTTTTGTACCATAGGACCTTTAAATTTAACTCACCTGCGCTTAGTCTGGCGCTTGAATGTTGGAGGGAAAAACTGTTCGATTAAATTTATTGGCATTATATATTGGTCACCAGTGGGCTTGTAAATGTGGTAAATGTACTTCAAGAGGGAATTTAAGGGGACTGTCAAGGGTAATTGAGCATAGCTGGTTTTCTCCTTTGTGTTCAGACTTGATAGTTGAAGCCCTAGGAATGGATGAGTTTGCCTGAGAAGCAGAGGGAGTAAAAAACAACGGTAGATTGGGGTGGGTGGGGGGTGGGAATTTGAGTTGTAGTTTCAAATCCTGGAGGTTTTTGTTTTCGTTTTTAAGGAAGATCTTGAATTTAAAAAATATCTTCTTAAGGCTCTGTGAAACATTTGAAAAATATATTAAACATTTGCCAATTCCTTAAATAGTAGCGTCTACTGAATGCAAGTATAACCTTCCCACTGACTTGTCTCAGTGTGGTATCTGAGACCGCACAAGGGTGCAGTCAGGCCTATTGATGAATGAAGGTCTGCTTGTCACTTCTGGTCATCTGGGAAGTTAAAAGCTGAGATTCCTGGAATCATTTAAGACCTACTTATCGGGAATCTTTGGGTGTAGGATTCAGGAGTGTGTGTGCATGGGCACATATTTCTTTAGATGAGCCTCATGCAAATGGCCTGTGGATTGGCTTTGGAAAATTGTTGCTCCAAGACTACTCTGCTTTGAAGTCTTAAATGGGTACTTAGGAGTCGAAATTGACTCAACAGCAGTGGGTGTTTTTTTTTTTTTTCTTTCTTTTTTTATATCATGAGGGTTAAATGAGGTTAAATATCAAGCACTTAGGAAGGATTTTCAAAATGTTGTCTGCCTTTATGATTAGGGTCGTGGTATAGGCCTTTTGTTTCCTAGGATGAAATCAGCTTGATCCTTTTTCCCTGGTTGTGAAAGTGATACATATCCAGTGTAAGTACTTCTCTAGCTGCTTTCTACACTTCTCCCCTCCTCCGTGTACTCTAGCCATGGTGCTTCTTTTCAGTTTCTTGAATATACTGCCAGCCTCTTTCCTGCCCTGTTGCCTTTGTGCCTATAATTTCCCCTGCTTAGATTATTTCTCTCCAGCCTCTTCACATGGCTGGCTCCTTATCATTCAGATCTCAGATCAGTTGTCACCTTTTCAGAGAGGCCCTCCTTTCAGGTTTTCTTGGTCACCCTTCCTCTACACTAGAATATCAGCTGTTTGTAGGCAGAGACCATGCCTTAATTGTTTATCACTGTATTCTGAGTGTATAGAACAGTGTCAGATACCTGTTGTTAGTTGCCTTCAAGTGGATTCTGTTGCATGGTAACCCTGTGTGTTACAGAGTTGAACTGCTCCGTAGGATTTTCTTGGCTGTAATCTTAATAGAAGCAGATCATCTAATAGTGGTACCTAAAAGTTGCTGCAGTCTTTAGGTTAGCAGTCAAGTGCAAACTGTTTGTGCCACCTGGGGGACTTTTTCAGGCACATACCAGAAAACGAAACCCATTGCTGTAAAGTTGTTTTTGACTCATAGTAACCCTATAGGACAGAGTAGAATTGCCCTATAGGGTTTCCAAGGAGCAGCTGGTAGATTCATACTGCTGACCTTTTGGTTAGCAGCCAATCTCTTTTTCCGGTACATAGTACTTATTTAAATGTTGTTAGCTGCCTTTGAGTTGTCCCTGACACTTGAGGACCCCATGCACAATGGAATGAAATGCTACTCAGCCCTGCTCTTTGATCTGTTGGCGATCTGACAGTTGTGATCCGTAGGGTTTTCATTGGCTGATTTTTAGAAGTAGATTGCCAGGCCTTTATTCATAGTCTGTCTTAGTCTGGAAGCTCCACTGAGACCTGTTCGGCAACACACAAGCTTCCACTGACAGGCAGGTAGTTGCTGTGCATGAGGTGCATCAGCTGGGAATCCAACCTGGGTGTCATGGAAGGCAAGAATTCTACTGTAAACCACCACCGTCCCCAGTTACTTAAGTACTGAGTGACAAATTCAAATAACGCCAGTCACAGTAAAAAAAATACTAGCCGACCATTATTTCAGATAATGAAGTGTAGATCACGCATGTGTAAACGTTGATAGTGGTGTCACATATACTGTTTTCTAACTTTTGTATTTCACCTAAACATACCCTGGAGATTTTTTCATGTCTGTGTCATTTTATGTAGATAATATTTTTAATGACTGAATGGTATGATGCGTTCCGTATAATGAGAAAATTTCTCCTTTTTTATGAAACAGTTCGTTTCCAGTTTTTTTCCCCTTACATTTTGATCAGTACTGTGCTGGACATAGGAAACCCTAGTGGCGTAGTGGTTAGGAGCTATGGCTGCTAACCAAAAGGTTGGCACTCCTTGGGAAACCCTGTGGGGCAGTTCTTCTCTGTCCTATAGAGTCGCTATGAGTCGGAATCGACACGATGGCAATGAGAGTTTGTGCTGAACATCAGTCTACAGCTTTGCGTATGTGTTTACTTTGTTAGAATAAATTTCTAGGACTGAAAATGCTGGGTGAAAAGATATATATGTATATTAAGACTTTTTTATTTTAATCTTCGCTAACTTATTAGTTAAAAATAGGATTTTTTTTTCCTGCTGTGAGGTTGTAAGAATGAACATCTTTGAAGAAATTTCTTTTGTGAAGAGATTTTTCTGTTGGAGGTTTTGATTTGATTATTAGCGTTTTTCTCCAACATTTCATTACGAAAGCTTTTTGTATTTTTTACAGCAAAATTGACTTTTACAGTGAACATTTATACACCTGCTACCTAGATTTACCAATAGAATTTTACAATATTTGCTTTATTACACATTTATTATTCTTTTATCTATCCATCATTTCATATTTTTTTCGGAGGATACATTTTAAAGTAAATTGCAGACGTTAGTACATTTCTCCCTAAATACTTTATCATGCATACTATTGATTAGAGTTTCAGTGTTGTTTAGTTTTTTTTTCTTTTCGGATAAAATTTACACAAAATGAAATGCATGACTGTTTTTACCTTAAACATTTTATTTTAACTTAAAACATGGAGTTGCATGCTCATTTGCCAGTCTTTTGATGAGGGAGCCAAGGTCTTTTTCTTTGAGAATGGAATATTGAGAATACATGATATAAGATTTCTAGTTTTGTTTTTTTAAATGGAGCAAAACCTTTGTCTTTGGAAGACATTTGCTGATTTTTGACAAACGTGTTCACATGTGTAAACCAAACCCAAGAATAGGCTTTTTTTTTTCTCTGTTTAAAGATGTTTGTCATTATTTCCGTGTTGTTTTGCCTTTGCTTTAGCTTTGGTTATGGTGCTTTTTAACTTTCATGTAGTCAGATGTCATCCTTTTCTTTTTTCAGCCTTTGGTGTCATGCATAGAGAAGCAGTCCTTACCAAACAATATATGAATGCATATATTTTTTTCTGGTACTTTTTTTTTTCCTCCTACATTTAAATCTCCAATTAGAATAATGTGATGTAGGGTTTTTTTTTTTTAATGGCTAGCAACTGAAATTGTTAGTTAATACCATTTAATGAACAATCTGCCCTTCCATTTTTTTTTCCAGGTAAAATTGAATTTAATGTTTTATTGATGCCATTTTTATCATAACCTAGGTTTGTATATAGTATCAGATCTTTTTTGTGATAATATCAGACCTCTTTTTTGGTATCCTATTTTTTTTATTCTATCTATTCCTATACATTAGGAGCCCTGGTGGTACAGTGATTAAATACGCAACTGATAACTGAAATGTTGGCAGTTTGAACCCACCAACTGCTCCTTGGAATATGGCAGTCTGCTTCTGTAAAGATTTACAGCCTCGGAAACCCTACCAGTGGAGTTCTCTGCCCTACAGAGTAGCTATGCGCTGGAATTGATTTGACAGCGGTGGGTGGGTGGGTTGATTCCTGTATATAACTACTTGATATGTTTTGTTTTCTGGTAAGGCACATTTCTCTGTTATTCTTTTTTTTTATGTTTCTTTTCTTACGTATATATTTTTTCAGATGAACTTTAGCATAGTCTTGAAGGATGGGGCGAAAGGATAGTGGGAAACAGCAACACGAGCAAAGGGAGAGAGGCTGATAAATCCTGGGAACGAAATTCTCTAACCTGTAGTTGTCTGAATTCTTAATTGATGTCGCTGATTATACATATGCATTGTGGTAATCTTAAATATGGGAAATGTCTGTTGAGGTGATTCAGACTAAATTCTAAAGGTCAAAATATGTTTGATATTTTAAGCATTTGGGATGTTATAGAAAGGACATAGGATTCTAGAATGAGAATGGGTTTAAATCTTGGTTTTAAATTTACTAACCATGTGGCCATGGGCAAGTCATAAATTTGGAGCATCTACATCACTTATTATTTTTCATGATTCTGTGGGTTGTCTGGGTGATTCTTCAAATCTGAGCTGACTCAACTTGGGTGGATGGTCTAGGGTGGGTTCACTCATGTGTCTGAGGCCTCTCCACGTAGCTGTCATTCTTCAGTAGGCTAACCCTTGTTCCAGTGGTATCAGAAGGGGTCTTAGCAGCAAGAGAGGGCAAGTCCCTATTTGGCTATACTTTTCAAGCCTCTGCTGTGTACGTTTGTTATTCTCTTGGCCCAAGTAAGACACGTGGCCAATCCTGGACTCAAGGGGTGGCACAGAAGGAGACTGCCCCTTGACTGGAAGAGAAGCAAAGTCATGATGCAAAGGAGGTTGCATATAGAGAACAAACCGGTAGTCATTATTGCACTAGTTTACCACAGGAAGTAAAGGAGTTAGCTACATGGATATCTAACAGAAAAGCTTCCCAGGCAGTGAGAATAGGCACTGTAAAGACCCTGAAGTGGAAGAGTGCTTGTTGTGTTCATGGAACAGCAAGGAGAGGTCAGTGTGGCTGGAAAGTAGGGAGCAAGCAGGAGATTGGTAAGAGAGGTAAAATCATAGAGGTAATGTGCTCTGGGACCAGGGTAAGGTCTTGTAGTGCTTGTAAACGGTCGTGAATACTTTTATCTTGTTTGAAATGAGGAGCCATAGCAGAGTTTTGAAGCAGGGGAGTAATGTGATAAGACTTTTAAAAATGATAACTCTGGCTGCTGTTTTGAGACTAGGTTGTAGGGAGGCAGGAATAGAAGCAGGAAGGCTACTTGTTGTCGTTGTTAGGTGCCGTCAAATCCATTTTTGACTCCTGGCGACTCCATGTGACAGAGTAGAACTGCCCCCATAGGATTTCCTAGGCTGTAATCTTTTTGGGAGTAGATGGCCATGTCTTTCTCCTACAGAACTACTGGGTGGGTGCATTGTGCCACTTGTGTTCCTTCCCATATTTGTTGTTGTTATGTGCCATTGAGTCAGTTTAGATGCATAGCGACCCTATAGGACAGAGTAGAGCTGCCCCATAAGGTCTCCAAGGAGCAGCTGGTGGATTTGAACTGCCAGACTTCTGGTTAACAACTGAACTCTCAACCACTGCACCACCAGAGCTTCACCCAAAGGTCGACTGCCCAGAATTGACTGGTCGGCAGTGGGTCTGATATTTAGACTACTGTGACAATACAGGGAGAGATGACAGTGGCTCAGAGCTGGATAGTAGCAGTGGAGGTGAGTGGTGATAGGGTTCTCTGGATAAGTTTTGAAGATAGAGCCACAGCATTTCCTGACAGATTGAATATGAGTACATGACTGAAAGACAAAAGTCAAGGTTTCTGATCTGAACAGCCAGAAGTATCATATTGCCACCAGGATGATGGAGAAACCTGTGGGTAGAGTAGCTTCTCAGGGGGATGATTAGGAATTCAGGTTTGGGCATGTTAAGTTTGAGAACAATATCAGATATTTGAATGGAGTGGTCAAGTTGGGTGTAAGAATCTGGAGTTTAGGAGAGAGACCTGGAGATAAAAATTTGAGTACTTTAAATTTCTTAGCACACTGTATATGCCCGAGAAATACTTCCTAAAATGATTGTAAATCTAAAATACTTTTAAGTTTTAAAGTTTCATTAGTGCCAATGATTTGACCTCAGATATGGAAGAATAGCAGCAGAGCAGTTTGGCTATAGCTAAAATATATCTTTTATGATGATAATAAAACATGAATAAAGCCTATATGCTAAATATCTTATTTGAATATTCCTCTGTATTGATCTTTCCAGCCTGCTTCTAATTAGGAAAGCTTACTGAAGGGAGGCTATGTAAGTAAAGGCCTAATAGGACAGAGACTTAAGAGTTGAAGGAATAATCAGTCCTAAATCTTTGGAGATTTTTTTCTTTTTCCTTCTTTGTTCTTTCTCTAATTCTAAAGTATTAACATAGTGGGACGTCTAGGTATGAAACACTGGGTCAAATCTAGAAGTGTTCTGTCTTCAAACATGCAGAACTTTACTACTGTGAGAAGCTTGATCCTCTGAAGGATGACCAAATCCAGCCTTACCAACCCATTCCTTGAATTTGGACGAGTCAGGAAAATGAGACAGGGGCCTTGGCTTTTTGTATAATTTAGGCCTACTATATAGAAATGACTTGAGAATGGTTTTTATTTTGTGGAAGAGAAAAAAACAGGTTTGTCATTGAGCCAGTATTTAGTTGTTCGCTTCTGAAGGTTTTCATTCAGCAAATACTTATTAAACGACTATTGTGGTTTAGGAATGCTATCAGGCTGAGACAAATGGCCAGTGAGGCATGTAAGCAGATGATGAAAATATAATGTTCTTTAGGTATTCCAGAAGAGTAGGCAAGAAGAAGTTATGAGGGCAATCAGACTTATCAGAGTGCTTTGCACTTTGTAGCAGTGCATACATGAATGTATGAATGAATAAACAACGTGATTCATACGTCTATTAGATCGTTACAAAATACTGTGGGAGCACAAGGGAGGCAGTGACCAATTCTTCCTGTTAATGACAGAGGGAGGAGAGAATCTTTTCGCAAGAGATTCACTGGGCTGGGAAAGGCAGTAAAAGATAGAGTGTAAAACATGACTTGCTCTGAACTAACAAGTTCAGCAAAGCTGGTCTGTAAGGTGTATGTTAAGGGGTGGAGTGGCAAGAGATGAGGCTAGTAAGATAGACCAGAGTCAAGATGTAAAAGTACCTTTTATTGATCCCTGACGGAGCAGGAGAAAAGTGGAGTGCGGGAATCGAATTCTAGTAAAAAGACCAGACTTAGTTCTGACTGAGACTGGAGGAACCCCAGAAGATATGGCCCCTGGACTCTCTGTTAACCCAGAACTAAAACCATTCCCAAAGCCAACTCTTCAGACAAATAATAGACTGAACTATATATAAGACATAAAATGATACTCGTGAAGAGTATGCTTTTTAGTTCAAGTAGATATACAAGACTAAATGGGCACTCCTGTCCGGAGGAGACATGAGAAGGCAGAAAGGGACAGGAGCTGGTTGAATGGACACGGGAAATCCGGGGTGGAAAGGAGAAATGTGTAGTCATGTTATAGGGATAGCAACTGGGGTCGCTAACAACGTGTGTATAAATTTTTCTATGAGAAATTAATTTGAGCTATAAACTTTCACTTAAAGCACAGTTAAAAAAAATCTTTTATTGAATTTTATTCTGTGGTTGCAGGTGGGCTTTGGAGGGGTGGTGGTTGTTGCGTGTGTTTGCTTTAATAGGAATATTATGAGGTAGAATTTATGATAAATTCTTAAGACATTCTTGAATTGGGAAATCAGATGTTGATGTAATTTTAAAAGTTACAAACATACATGTTGGAAATGAGCACAGCTTAATAGGTTCTGTACTTTATGTACTGTGCTTTAAGTGAAAGTTTACAAATCAAGTCATTCTCTCATACAAAAATTTATATACACCTTGCTGTATACTCCTAATTGCTCCCCCCTCCAATGAGACTGCCTGCTCCTTCCCTCCACTCCTCTTTTCGTGCCCATTCTGCCAGCTTCTGATCCTCTCTGCCCTCTCATCTCCCCTCCAGGTAGGAGATGCCAACATAGTCTCAAGTGTCTCCTTGATCCAAGAAGCTCATTCTTCACCGGCATCTTTTTCTGTCCCATTGCCCAGTCCAATCCCTGTCTGAAGAATTGGCTTTGGGAATGGTTCCTGTCCTGGGCTAACAGAAGGTCTGGGGGCCATGACCACTGGGGGTCCTTCTAGTCTCAGTCAGACTATTAAGTCTGGACTTTTTACCAGAATTTGGTGTCTGCATCCCACCGCTCTCCTGCTCCCTCAGGGATTCTCTGTTGTGTTCCCTGTCAGGGCAGTCATTGATTGTAGCCGGGCACCATGTAGTTCTTCTGGTCTCAGACTGCTGTAGTCTCTGGTTTATGTGGCCCTTTCTGTCTCTTGGGCTCATAATTACCTTGTGTCCTTGCTGTTCTTCATCCTCCTTTGGTTCAGGTGGGTTGAGACCAATTGATGCATCTTAGATGGCCACTTGCTAGCGTTGAAGACCTTAGACGCTGCTCTCCAAAGTGGGATGCAGAATGTTTTCTTAATAGATTTTATTATGCCAGTTGACTTAGGTGTCCCCTGAAACCATGATCTCCAGATCCTCGCCAGGTAGGGTCTATTTTATGCCTTTTAGATAATATGTATGATCTCAGTGTAGGTAAAACCATTTTAATAAAAATGACTTTTTTTCAGTTGTTTATTATTTTATTCTTTACTTTGTTTACATGTCTTATGTGAGGTTTTTAAGGGTTAGTAGGTTAGAATGGAAATGTAGAAATTTATGAAAATCAGTATCAGGGAAAATATATAGGAGCTCATCAGTATCGGGACAAAATGGTATGCAAAAATATGCATATTCAATGACATTATAGTATATTTGTCTGATCTTTCCCATGGTCATAGCAAAAATACAGTTCCTGTTACATGATTTGTATTAACCATTAAAAGAAATCATCACGGTAATTCCTCCTGAGACTTTAAGAGTAGTTGGCTTAAATAGTGTTCCTCTCTTGATCTTCCTAACCTAAACCCAGAAACCCAGTGCCATCGAGTCGATTCCGACTCATAGTGACCCTATGGGACGGAGTAGAACTGCCCCATAGAGTTTCTAAGGCCAGGGTTTCCATTTTACTAACCTAGTAAATAATAAAATTAAAAAAATTTTTTATTTTTGGTGAAAATATAAGTAGCAAAACCCGCTCTCATTTCAGTTTCTAGACACAGTGATCAGCGACATTGGGTAAATTCTTCACATTGTGTCAACATTCTTGTTATTTCTGTTCTAATTGTTTCACTTCCATTTACCTAATTTCTCTTATATGCTTTATAATTGCTGTTGACCAAAGTCTTCTATAGATAAATTTTTAAAAAGTAATACAATACTCAAGGGTAACAATCTTTACTCTTTGGGATAAACAGTTACTTAAAGGTGACTTCATGGGATAGTTTCAACTCAATGTTTGAAGAGCAACTCAGGGCCATACTCTAAGAGACTCCTCCAGACTCAGTAGGTACAGTAAGTCTGGATTCTTTAAGAATTTGAAGTTCTGTTCTACATTTTTCTCCCTTTTTATCAGGATTTCTCTATTGTGTTCCTGACCAGAGCATTCAATAGTGGTACCTAGGCACCATCTAGTTCTTCTGGCCGCAGGGTGGAGGAGGCAGTGATTCATGTAGACAGTCCAGTACTCCAGTTCTTTCTCTGATTCTTGGGTTTCCTTCTTTCTCTTTTGTTCCAGATGAATAAAGATCAGTAGTTGTATCTTAGGTGGCTGCTGGTAAGCTTTTAAGACCCCAGGCACTACTCACCATATTGGGAGGTAGAACATAAACTTAAAGAACTGTATTATGCCAATTTACTGGATTGTCTTGTGAGACCATGCCACTAAAGCCCCCAAACCAAGAGAACTAATCCCATAATTTTAGATTTACAGAAGAGTTGCAAAGACAGTACAGAGTCCCTGTATACTTGTCATCTAGTTTCCATTAATGCTAACAACTTATATAAGCAAGGTACAGTTATCAAAACCAAGAAATTAATATTGGCATTTTGGAGTCCTTGGGTGGTACAAATGGTTAAGCACTTGACTACTAACTGAAAGGTTGGGGGTTCATACCCATACAGAGGCACCTCAGAAGACAGGTCTGGTGATCTGCTTCTGAAAGGTAGAGCCTTGAAAACCCTATGGTGGGAAAAAGACAAAACCCTATGGAGGGAGCACAACAGACAACTCCTGAGGGAGCAGGAGACCAATGGGATACAGACCCCAAATTCTCATAAAAAGACCATACCTAATGGTATGACTGCGACTAGAGGAATCCCAGAGACAATGCTCCCCAGAACTTCTGATGGCACAGGACAGGAACCATCCCCGAAGACAACTCATCAGGCATGAAAAGGACTGGTCAGTGGTGGGGGGAGAGATGCTGATGAAGAGTGAGCTAATTAAATCAGGTGGACACTGGAGAGTGTGTTGAGAAGATAGAGAGAGAGGGAAGATGGCAAAATTGGCACGAAACGAGAGACTGAAAGGGCTGACTCAATAGGGGGAGAGCAAGTGGGAGAAGGGAGTAAGATGTATGTAAACCTACATGTGACAGACTGATTGGAATGGTAAATGTTCACTTGAAGCTTAATAAAAATTAATTAAAAAAAGAAAACAAAACCCTATGGAACAGTTCTACTCTGCACACGTGGAGTTGCTATGAGTCAGAATTGACTCTTTGGCAACTAACAACAAGAATAGTATTAAAACTATAGATTTTATTGGAATTTTTCCAGTTTCTCCGTCAACCAAAAAACCAAACCCGTTGCCATCGAGTTAATTCCGACTCATAGTGACCCGATAGGACAGAATAGAACTGCCCCACAGGGTTTCCAGGGGGCAGCTGGTGGATTCACCATGAGTTGGAATCAACTCAACACTTTTTTTTTTTTTTAAATGTCATACAACTAGTTAATTGTAGCATTGGGACTAGGTCACGTACTCCAAAGCTCATGGTTTTAACCATTAGGCTACATGGTTAGTTGTTAATGTTAATTTCTTCATTCCTCTGTTTTGAACAGCAACGTAAAGAGAAGTCATTGTTTCTCATAACATTTCCTAAAATTTCCCTACTTTTCTGTTTATATTTGGTTCCTCTTTTTATCAAAGAGCAAAAGGTGTGTGTGTATGTGTTTATTTATTTATTAGGTAAAAGTAGCATAATTGTTTTCATGGTATTGGGTTTTAATCTCAGGGGCTAGGGAGTCTGTGATTCAAGCCTCGAGCAAACAGTCAAGCCAAGTAAGCCATCAGTCCAGAAACAATTATGAATTTACATTCAGTGCATCTATCAAGAGAATGATATTAAGCTTTTTCTTAATCTCCTTGGAGAGAGGGTCTTTGAATTATTTTACAGATAAGTAATAAATATTAAGTGAAAATAGAGACATAGCCTCAACAAGGATGGTTTAAAATAAGAGGCTTGCCTTCTGTCATATTGTTTTGAATTTTCCTAATGGCAAAAGATAGCTTTTTGTTGTTGTTTGCTTTTTTGTTTTTAAGCACATGGAATTTCGATGTGTTTAAGGATGAGCCTATTTGAACTCATAATAAAACCCATTTGTTTAAATATGCTATTGCCGTAAGATAAAAAGGAGCCCTGGTGGCGCTTGAATCCACCAGCTGCTCCTTGGAAACCGTATGGGGAAAGTTCTCCCCTGTCTGAAAGGGTCACTGTGAGTTAGAATCGACTTGACAGCAACAGGTTGGTTTGTTTGTTTGTTTTTTAATAAAAGAATGCTTCTAGAATATCAGCGTAGTTGGTTTTCTTTGGCTTTTGTTAGCAAAGTGTATGTAATAAACATAATTGAATTTTTGAGGATTTTATAGAGTTTGCAGGTTATTCTGAATATCAAATAATTTTATATATTATTTTCAACTGTGTAAAAATTTGAGTCAGGAGACTTGTTGTTGTTGTTGTAAATTATATCACACAACTTTGCCAATTCAGCTTTTTACAGGTGTACAGTTTATTGACCGCAGATAATAAGTGAGGTCATACATTATTTGTCCTTTTGTGATTGACTTATATTACTCAGTGTAATGTCTTCCAGCTCCATCCATTAATTGTAGCATGTATCATCATTTCTCTTACCGGCTGAGTTGTATTCCATTGTATGTATGTACCACATTTTGATTATCCATTCATTTGTTGATGGACATTTAGTTTGTTTCCACATTTTGGCCATTGTGAGTAGTGCTGCGATGAACATTGGTATGCAAGTCACTGTTTGAGTCTCTGCTTTAAAGTCTTTTGGGTATATAGCTAAGAGTAGAATTGCTGGATCATATTGTAGTTCTGTTTTTAATTTTTTTAGGAACTGCCACAGTTTTCCACAACAGCTGTACCATTTTGGATTCCCACCAGCAATGTGTAAGGGTTTTAGTTCCCCATATCCTCAACAATATTTGTTATTTGCTGTTGTTTTTATCTTAGCCATCCTAGTGGGAGTGAAATGGTTATCTCATTGTGGTTTTGATTTGCATTTCTCTGATAGCTGATGTCATTGAGCATCTTTTTCTGTGTTTGGCGGCCGTTGGAATGTCCTCTTTGGTAAAATATCCAAGTTTTTTGCCCATTTTATGTTTGAGTTGTCTTTTTGTTGTTAAGTCCTCAAAGGTTTATATACATTTTGATTATTAGGTTCTTGTTGGATATATGGTTTCCGAAGATATTCTCCCAGTTGGTAGCTTGTCTTTTCACTTTTTTGGTAAAGTCTTTTGATGAACAAGTTTTTAATTTAATTTTTTAATTTCTATGCCATCAAGTCGATTCCGACTCATAGCGACCCAATTTCTATGAGGTCCCGTTTATTTATTTTGTCTTTTGCTGTTTGTGGTGTTGTTATTATATTAGATAATCCACTGTCAAGCTAGGCCTGACAGTGTTGCCCCTGTTTGTTTTTCTAAGAATTTTATGGTTTTAATTTGCACATTAGGTACTTAATTAATTTTGAATCTGTTTTTGTGTATGGTGTTAGGTGTGGATCCTTTTTCATTTTTATGCATTTGGAAATCTAATTTTCCCAGCACCATTTATTGAAGAGGTTCTTCTTTCCCCATCAAATAGGCTTAGAACCCTTGTCAAAAGTCAGTTGACCATAGTTAGGTGTATTGAACTCTCAATTCTATTCCATTTGTCTCTGTGTCTATTGTTAAAATAGTACCAGGCTGTTTTTGATTACTGTAGCTGTATAATATGTTTTAAAATCAAGAAGCGTGAGTCTCCTACTTTGTTCTTCTTTTTCAACATCGCTTTAGCTATTTTGGGCCTTGCCATTCCATACAAAGTTGAGGATTAGTTTTTCCATTTCTGTAAAGAAGGCTGTTGGAATTTTGATCAGGATTGCATTGACTCTGTAGATCACTTTGGGTAGTATTGACATCTTAACAATATTATGTCTTCCAATTCATAAACATGAAGCATCTTTCCATTTAAGTCTTCTTTAATCTCTTTCAGCAATGTTTTATAATTTTCATTGTATAAGACTTTCATATCCCTGGTTAGATTTATTCCTAGGTGTTTTATTCTCATAAGATGCTGTTGTAAATGGGATACGCATTGCCGTTGAGTTGATTCTGACTCATAGTGACCCCATAAGACAGAACAGAACTGCCCCATAGGGTTCCCAAGAAGCAGCTGGTAGATTCAAACTGCCAGCCTTTTGGTTAGCAGCCATAGCTTTTAAACATTGTGCCACCGGGGCTCCATAAATGGAATAGTTTCCCTAATTTCCCTGTCTGATTTCTCATTGCTGGTGTATAGAAACCCAACTCATTTTTATATGTTGACCTTGCACCCTGCAACTGTGCTGAATTTCTCTATTAGCTCTAGAAGTTTTCTTGTGGACTCTTTGGGATTTTTCTATATATAGGATCATGTCATCCACTAGTAGAGATAATTTTACTTCTTTTCCAGTCTGGAGACTTCTACTGTAAACATAGCCTTAATGTGATTTTTGTTTTCAGTTCTGTAAACAGTGTCCTAAGGATTTTGGAGAGGCTGTAGAATCATAAAATGTCGGAGCTGAAATGAATCTTCAGAATAACCAGTTCTATTAAACCCTGGTGGTGTAGTGGTTAAGTGCTACAGCTGCTAACCAAAGGGTCGACAGTTCGAATCCACCAGGCGCTCCTTGAAAACTCTATGGGGCAGTTCTACTCTGTCCTATAGGGTCGCTATGAGTTGGAATCGACTCGACGGCACTAGGTTTGGATTTGGTATAAAGTATCCAATATTTTACAAAAAAGGAAACAAATCCCATAGTAGTGTGAAGTAAATTGTCCACAGTCGCAGTTGATTTGTAGATCCCATAGTAGTGTGAAGTAAATTGTCCACAGTCACAGTGGATTTGTAGAAGCTGGGGGATACGGTTCCTTTCAAGCAGGTTACTGGTTATCAGTGTAGAGACAAACTTAGACATAATTAACTGTAATACAAAATGGAATGTTATGGGCAGCAGAAAAGGCACTGATTTTCTTACTCAACAATATCCTCTCAGAACGAAAAAAGCAAACAAAGAAACAAACAAAAAACCCAAATCAAAAAACCTTCTCTTGACCCCTTCACAACAAAATTACATTCTTGTCTTAAGTTTTCATCTCTTACTCTGTCTTAAACTCATCCTAATCAGGTTTTTTGTTTATTTTTTTTACCTTTGCCCTACCATGAAGACGCATCTCTTAAGATCAACAATGACCTCCATGTTGCTAAATTCGGCTGCTGTCTTTTTTTTCTCTCACTTAATCTTATTTGAGGAGCCCTGATGGTGCAGTGGTTAAAGTGCTTAGCTGCTAACCAGGCCAGCGGTTTGAACCCACCAGCTGCTCTGTGAAAGAAAGGTGTGGCAGTATGCTTACGTAAAGATTTACAGCCTTGGAAACCCTATGGGGCAATTCTTCTCCATTCCATAGGGTTGCTATGAGTTGGAATTGACTTGATGGCAACAGGTTCAGTTTTCTGTTCTTCTTGCTTGCTCTGGCATTTGACACAGTTGCTCTCTCCCTCCTCTTGGAAGCACTTTTACTTGAATTCCAGAATAACATCATAATATCACACTTGCCTTGTTTTTCTCCTACATTTCTGAGTGCTTCTTTTCTACCTCCTTTGCTAATTCCACTTTATCTTCCCTGCCTCTAAATGCTGGAAGGTCCCAAGATTCTGTCATTGTTACCTCTTATATCTATAGCTTTATATCACATGTGTGATGATTGCTCCCAAATTTAATTATCTCCAGTCCAGACCTCTACCTTGGTCTTTGGATGGTGTCCACTCGGATGTCTAATGGGCACCTCAAAACTGAACTCTTATTCTCCCACACCAAACCATCGCTGTCTGTAGTCTTTCCTATCTTAGTTTTGGCAACTCTAGTCTTCCAGTTGCTGAGGCTACAAATAGCTTTTTGAAGTCTCTAATACTCCTGTATCGCAGATTTGGTCCATTTACTAATCTCATTGGCTATTCCATGAAAACATACAGAATCTAATCATATCTTACTTCCTCTTCTGCTGCCTCCTTTGTCCAAGTCATTATTATTATCACCTTTTTTGGATTTTTGCATTAGACTCTACTTGCTTCTGTCCTACACTTCCCTTCCCCAATCTGTTTCAACACAGCAGTCAAATCTCTCCAATTAAAGACTTGATACAGGGAGGCTCTTCATTGCTATCTGCTAGTGTTCCCCCTCCTACTGTTGTGAGGTACCGTTGAGTTGATTTTCAATTCACAGCGACCCCATGTGTCATGAATGGAATATCTGTCAACTTGGCTAGGTTCTGATTTCCAGTATTGTATAATTGCCCACCATTTTATATGATTTTCCTATATGTTATAAATCCTATCACTATAATGTAATAAGATGGATTAATGGCAGTTTTATTGATGAGATCTACAAGATTAGGTTGTATCTTAAGCCAGTCTCTTTAGAAATAGAGAGAAGTGAGCAGAGAGACATGGGGTCCTCATACCACCAAGAAAGAAGCCCCGGAAGCAGAGCGCGTCCTTTGGACCTGAGGTTCCTGAGCTGAGATGCACCCAGACCAAGGAGAGATTGAGGAGAGGGACCTTCCTCCAGTACTGACAGGAAGAGAAAGGCTTCCTTGGAGCCGAAGCCCTGAATTTGGACTTTCAGCCTTCTAGACTGTGAGAGAGTAAATTTCTCTTCGTTAAAGCCATCCTCTTATGGTATTTCTGTTAGAGCAGTATGAGATGACCAAGACACCACGTGACAGAGTGGAAATGCCTCATAGGATTTTCTAGACTGTAATCTTTTTTTTTTTTTTAATTTTGTTGACTTTTTTTTTTAAATAATTTTTATTGTGCTTTAAGTGAAAGTTTACAAATTAAGTCAGTCTGTCACATATAAGCTTATATACCCCTTACTACATACTTCCATTTACTCTACCCCTAATGAGTCAGTCCGCTCCCTTCTTCCAGTCTCTTCTTTCGTGACCGTTTTGCCAGTTTCTAACCCTCTCTACCCTCCCATCTCCCCTCCAGACAGGAGATGCCAATACAGTCTCAAGTGTCCACCTGATACAAGTAGCTCACTCTTCATCAGCATCTTTTGCCAACCCATTGTTCAGTCCCTTCCATGTCTGATGAGTAGTCTTCGGGAATGGTTCCAGTCCTGGGCCAACAGAAGGTTTGGGACTATGACTGCCGGGATTCTTCTATTCTCAGTCAGACCATTAAGTCTGGTCTTTTTATGAGAATTTGGGGTCTGCATCCCACTGTTCTCCTGCTCCCTCAGGGGTTCTCTGTTGTGCTCTCTGTCAGGGCAGTCATTGATTGTAGCCGAGCACCATCTAGTTCTTCTGGTCTCAGGATGATGTAAGTCTCTAGTTCACGTGCCCCTTTCTGTCTCTTGGGCTCGTAGTTATCGTGTGACCTTGATGTTCTTAATTCTCCTTTGATCCAAATGGGTTGAGACCAATTGATGCATCTTAGATGGCCGCTTGTTAGCATTTAAGACCCCAGACGCCACCCTTCAAAGTGGGATGCGGAATGTTTTCATAATAGAGTGTATTATGCCAATTAACTTAGAAGTCCCCTTAAGCCATAGTCCCCAAACCCCCACCCTTGCTCTGCTGACCTTCAAAGCATTCAGTTTATCCAGGAAACTTCTTTGCTTTTGGTCCTAGACTGTAATCTTTATGGAAGCAGATCACCAGGGTTTTTCTGCCATGGAGGTGCTGGGTGGGTTCAAATCTTTCGGTTAGGAGTTGAGTGTTTAACCTTTGTGCCACTAAGGCTCCATTCCCTCTTTTACCACTCTCCTTTTTTTTTTCCACTTGAGCCACACTGGCCACCTTGCTTTCCTTGAACATACCAGTCAAGCTCCCTGTCAGAGCCTTTGCATAGGCTTGACTGCCTCGAGTGTTCTACATGGCTAGCTCCCTCACTTCTTTTCAGGTCTTTACTCAAATGTCATATTCTCTTCTTCCCTATTTTATCTTTTTCTCCTTTGCCCTTCGCTAACATATATTTTGTTCCTCCCTTGCTAGAATGTAAGCACCATATGGATGGTGCTGCTGTTGTTATTGCCTTAGAGTCTATCAACTCATGGGGACCCCATCTGGGTATGGATCACTTATCAACAATGTGTCCCTTTTGTTCACTGCTCTATTTCAAAGGCCTAGAACAGTGTCTGGCACAAAGCAGATCTTCAATAAAATAGTCACTGGTATATAAGTGACTAGGAGTACTTCATATCAGCCATTAACTTGACCTTGGTTAGGTCGCTTCCCTCTGTAGACCCCTTTCCATATCTTTAAAAGGAAGTTCAATTGGATTAGTGTTTCAGGCTTTCTTAAAACAGCAAAAACTTAAATACTGACGTACCTTGAAGGTTTTATAAGAATTCTGCTGCTTAACAAAAAAGTTTAAAAATTATTGGACTGGGATAAATGTTCTCCAAAGTCCCTTTCAGCCCTATGATGATAAGTTTTCATAATAATAATTGTAAGTGGAACTATTGAGGGAAGCCTTCATGTAGAAGAGGCATTGAACTGAGACCTGAAGAATGGATGTTCAGAAGACAGACTAGGGGATAGAGTGGGACGTAGGTAAGTGCTTTCCAAGGCCGGGAACAGTGGTAAGGAAGACAGACAGAAGCAGAATTTATTTAGGAGATTTCAGTAGGGCTGGAGTTGTGTGTAACAGTGGGGGAAAAAAAAAAAAAGTGGGAAGAGGGGGCAAAATAGTACCAGAAAAGAGTAAAAATTGAGGTCAGATTTTGAAGGCTTGAGTACTGTGGTAAATAGTCTGGCTTTTTTATTTTGCCTTTAGGGAATCAAAGTTATTTTCTTTTGTTTGTTTTATATTAAGGTATATGCTTATTCAATATATGTCTATTTCTAGAAATAAACATACCTACAGCATTTACAAGTACCTAGAGCGTTTACAAGTACATTATGTATTTCCATCACAATTTTTCTCGTGTGTCTTTGGTTTTCTTCGTTCTCCCTTGCTCTTGATGGGGTGAGACCAATGGAATATTTTAGATGGCAGCTGACAAGCTTTTAAGACCCCAGAGGCTACTCATCAAAGTAGAATGTAGAACATTGTCTTTATAAACTATGTTATGCCAGTTGAACTAGATGTTCCCCAAGACCATGGTCCCCACAGCCCTAAGCCCAGTAATTTGGTCCCTCTGGGAGTTTAGATGTGCCTATGGAGCTTCCATTACTTTGCCTTGGACAAGTTGTGCTGGCTTCCCCAGTATTGTGTGCTGTCTTACTCTTCACCAAAGTTACCACTTTTCCATTCCCACCCCTGCCATCAAAGATTGTTTCTTTTTGTGTGTAAGCCTTTTCATGAGTTTTTGTACTAGTGGTCTCATACAATATTTGTCATTTTGTGATTGACTTATTTCACTCACCATAATGTCCTCCAGATTCATCCATGTTGTGAGATGCTTTGCAGATTTGTCTTTATTCTTTATCGTTGAGTAGTACTCCATTGTTTGTATGTACCATAGTTTATTCATTCATCTGTTGATGGGCATCTAGTTTGTTTCCATCTTTTTATTTTCATATAAATTTTGTCTTGCATAAATATCTAGGAGTGGAATTGCTGGGTCACATGTTAAGTGTGGAAACCCGGGTGGTGTAGTGGTTAAGTGCTATGGCTGCTAACCAAAGGATTGGCAGTTTGAATCTGCCAGGCGCTCCTTGGGGACCCTATGGGGCAGTTCTACACTGTCCTATAGGGTTGCTATGAGTGGAAATCGACTCAGTGGCACTGGGTTTAGTTTTTTTAGTTTAGTAAGTTAAGTGTGTGTTTACCTTTGTAAGAAACTTTGTAAGAAACTGCTTTCCACAGTGGCTGTACTATTTTGCATTCACACCGACAGTGTGTGAGAGTTGTTGCTCGGTATTCTCGCCAGCACTTGGTATTGTTGGTATTTTTTTTTAAAGCTATCTAAGGTATGCTGAAGGAGCCCTGGTGGCACAATGGTTAAGTGCTTAGCTGCTGACTGAAAAGAAAGGTTGGTGTTGAACCCAGCCAGTGACTCTTTGGGAGAAAAGACTTGACGACATCTGCTTCTGTCAAGATTACAGCCAAGAAAACCCTATGGGGCACAGTTCTACTCTGTAACACTTCGGGTTGCTATGAATTGAAAATGACTCAGTGGCAACTAACAGCAACATATTGACTCTTGAGCCTATGCTGTTTCTCTAGCTTTTTTCTTTGATACTCTAGGAGGAGGTTGATTTCGAGTGGCTGTGAATGGAACCAGGAATCCAGTTCCTGTAGGTGGCAAAATAACGCTAATAAGGGCACCCCTAGGGAAAGGGGCAATATATTGTAATAGGAGCTCTGGAATCATCTTAACAGAAAAAACCCATTGCCGTCGAGTTGATTCTGACTCATAGTGACCCTGCAGGACAGAGTAGAACTGCCCCATAGAATTTCCAAGGAGTGCCTGGTGGACACAAACTGCCGACTTTTGGTTCGCAGCCGTAGCACTTAACCACTACACACCAGGGTGTCCAGAATCATCTTAGGAACAGCTAAGATATGTTTCTTTTGAAAAGCGGTAATTATTTTCACTTTAAGTCTCTCATTTATGTATGTAGAAGTGATCTACATACTGGTGACTAAAAGTACTTCTTTTAAATTACATTCCGTGTATCTGCCATTATCAAGTAATGAGGTGCTTTATATAAATGGATTTTCTCAATAGCAGAAGCTTATTCTTGTATGTATTTGTACTTCATAAAATATTCCACACACTTGAAGTTATTCACTTTGTCTTTTAACAACCTTTATCATAATAATGCTGACTTCAAGGCACTTGCTGTGTGGTGACCTACTTACTTAAGGGATATGTAGAACATATTGACCTATGGCTTCTGATTCCAGTACTTTTTAAATTGTATTTATTTGTAGTTTTATAGGGTTTTTTTTTCCTGTCTAATTATCAACTGTCACTTGTTCGTTCTGACATCCTTTTACTATTGCCCTCTTTTCCTCTCTTATAATTTTTTATTTCTGATAAGCTAAAAGAAGATAATCAGATTATTAGACTTGCATAGACGTTGCCCAAGGTAAGTTTCAGCTCTGGTCAAGCACTGGGGGACTTTCCAGTGAACTTCTCCTGTGACTACTCAGAGGACCTTCTTCTTTTTTTTTTTGGTGTTTGAATTCTGAATATCATTCTGGAACTAAATTAAGCTAACATTTGACAGCAGAGGAGGGGATGTGTTTTCCTTTTTAGCATAATTCTTTATTAGTAACTTGCTAAAACGTTGTGATTATTTCAGTAAAAAGCTAAACAAACTGAGCAGTGTTCAGTGGTATGGAATAAATAGACATTTGCTGGACAGAAAGTCTGTTTACAATCATTACGTTTTGTAGCAGTTATAAAGTTCCTGTGAAAGTCAGCGACATCTTCTTCCTTCAGCTGTCTCTCTGGTAAGGCAAAACGACTATTTCCAAGTAATTAACTAAATTTGCTTTTTGAAAAATATTTGGACGAAGGTTCTCTAGTGAGTTGCGCTTGGAAGTGCTTGATGCTTTCAAGCCATTTTGATCAGTTTGAGCTCTTAGAATAAATTGGTAAATATTCAGTAAGGGACCAGGGTAGGTAGGTAGTAACATATCTGCTGCTTGGGCACTTTGTCAGATGTATGGTGAGTTCGTGAGCAGAGCTTTCCCGGACACATCTTTTGTTGGTGCGCCCTTAGGTCCACCACGTATGGTACAGCAGAGCTTTAGCAGGGTGCTGACACATGGTAGACTTTCAGTGTATATGGAAAATTCTTTCAAAAGGTAAAGAAAACTGTGGTTATGAACTGTGATGGCATTGATAATTTTTTAAAAATAGGGTTTTATCAAGTTTGTAATTCCACCTAAAATCATTTTACTATATTGGACTTTAAAGCTCGTTTCTAACCCTGAGCTTTTTTTTTTATTCTATAAACCAGGTTAATTCAGACTTGTTTTTCCAATGAACTTTGAATTTTCTAGTGGATTTATCTGTTTAGTGAACTTATAACTCTGCATCTGGTATTGCAGTTTGCTAGCTTTTTCAGATTATAGGGCAATATACCCCTTTCATATAAGGGTTAATGAGTAGCCAGGGTAGACTCACCTGATTCTTAAACTCACCTTATTGTTACATTAAGAGCAGAAAAGTGGCCCTCTCCTCTCCTTACTCTCTCATACTTTTTTTCTTTAGTAGTTTTATTGTTATATTAAAATAATTTTTAAAAATTGAAATTTGTTTTTTAAAACAATATACAGCTTTCAGTCTTGCTTCCTAGTAGATTCTTATTCCATTTTATTGTTAATTTTAAATTATGGTAATTAACACAAGCTGAGTACTTTTTTAAGGGAAGTCTTCTTGGCTGTACCTCCCTCCTTTCCTTCGCCTCTCCCCCGTTTTTTACCTGCAGATTTGCATGTTTGACCTCTCAGAATAATTGGGTCCACAGCAACATGGGCGTGTCTTCCTTAGAAACACTTAGTTTCATGTATGACTCATAAGCCAAAGCACAGACACCACTTCCCCAATCTACAGGAGCCATTTTAACAGCATAAAAGTTGCCGGATTGCTTTTTATTTTCAAGCCCAAAGGACGATAGCTAAAGAGAAAGACAATATTTAAAAGGTAACTTGTTGTGGGTTTCGTGTGTTTGCTTCTGGCTGTTTCCCTGAGCTGATAAACGGAGGGTGGTTCTTACCTGTGAAAGAACATGGCTGAATGTGTTCTTTAACTCTGATAAAATGTGTGTAGTCAGTCACATGCCTGATTACACTTAACTACTAGGGGGAAACAAAGCATTCCACTTCTGGAAAGTTTTAGATCTCTTTAGTAAAGCATTTTTTTATGTTTTGTGAGATTGTTTTCTTTTTCTGTGTGACTTGAGAATGAGTTTTTTTTTTTCTCATATTTGCATCAAAAAGCAAATTAGGTCAAATTTTCATAAGAACACATCTAGTTGTACTATTCCTGTATGATATGAGGGTTAAGAAAAAATTCAGAGGCAGTAGCTTTGTTTTGGCATTTTAATTTAGGGTGAAATTTTGGGGCAACTCAGTTATAGGTGTTGACCTTTTTTTTAAGTTAATAAAATTACACTAAACATTACTTCTGAAAACTAAGTTTAAGTAAAATAAACGGACATTTAGAGAACAAGTAAAAGTGACTATTAAATAAAGAGGGAGAAAAACTAGAATGATTCATATACTGTTAAAAAAAAAAAAAAAAAACTGGGCTTATAATCCACACTGGAAACATGTTCTGAACAACGAGCTTAGAAACATTACTTGCCCCTAAGGAAACATGTAGTAAAAAGCAAAAATAAAGAATATTGGCCTCCTGTCTGTACTGCTGTTTTTAAATTTTGCTTGTTTTGAATTAAAAAATAAAACCTTTTGTAAATGAAAAAATGGCTCAATCTTTTCCTGAAATATTTGTCTTAACTGATATTGTGAGATTTCGGCAAGTGTACATTCCGATGTGTCTTGAAGTTTTCGGTGCTCTGAGAAGCTGGATGCAGTATTATTTTGCTTCTGAAACTTATTTATGAAAGACAAATTTGAATATTGAATGATTAGGAATAGTTTTTGGACATACAACTGGCCTAGTCAGCTATTGCTGACTCGAGGGTCGTTATGAGTTGGAATCGACTTGGTGGCGATGGGTTTGGTTTATAACATTTTGTTAGTTCTTTGAGGATTCGCCGTTATTAACTAACTGAGTGCTTGAAGCTCTGTCAGATGAAAGGCAAGGTAGAAAGGCAGTCAGTTACTATTTCTTACTCTTTTTCAGAGGATTGTTGATATTCACAGATCTTAATTTCATGGTTTTACAAGAAAGGTATGGCAGACATTTACCAATTCACCTCAGAGCAGTTTGTTATCATCTTTGTTTGCATATTGCTGGTTTAGTCAGCCTTTGAGAAAGTAAAGGCTGTATTTACTTCCAGTCTGGTCTGTGTGAAAAATCTAATAAAAGCATTTTGAAAAAAAATTTTTTTTGAGTTAAAAACTTTAAAAAAGTTCATTGATTCTGAAAAGAAAAATCAAGGAGCACACAAATAAGCAATATAATTAAGATTTTATTTATTAAAGGGAAGTAGGAAAACTTAGTTCCTTAAAATTAACAAGCTGTTACAATTTAATAGATACTGGTCATATATTTCAGTTTCTTATTATGTGAAGAAGACTGAGGTAGGGCTTCAAGAGACAGGAGGGAAAAAAAGCAAGGAAGCAAGGGGAGGCCAGAAAGTCCTAATAGGTAGCCCCCCTACCCCCCTTTTCCTTTCTTAAGGTTGTATTTAAGTTTAAACTAAGTCATCAGAATTAAACTTAGAATTGCTGATTTAAAGAACGACAGTGCTAAAAGAGACTGAAGGTGGTCCAGCTGCCTCAAGTTTATAGATGAAGAAAGAGATTCTGTGACTTGTTTCCTCGAGGTCCTACAATGCTTAATGGGAGGGCTACCGTTTGGGAGCTGCTCATAATAGTCCACAACAAGTGACTTTGTTTGAAATGGTCTGCATTTCCTTAAGAGTAAATAAAGCCTTAATTAAGTTGCTTGGTGGTAGTTTTGGTGATAAGGTGCAAACAAATGAATTAACCAGTAATTTTGAAGATGTGTTTATGCTAGCTTACTTTTTCATCAGAGAGAAGGCGAAGCATTTAAAAATTTTCTACAACAGGTTTTTTTGACACTGTTAGACTTTTTTGATAGTTAAAACATTTGTCTGTGACATTGCTTGTTTAAATGGGCCTAGAGAACGTGGAAGTGGAAGGATTCGAGAATTTAAGTTGAATTTGTAGACAAAAAGATGTTTATATTTCTGCTTTAATTTTTCTTATTGTTTTAAGAAAGCAAATACTATTTAATATGATAATACCTTGTTCTGTGTGTGTGTCTGTATAACTTTGCATATGGGTTTACAAAATCTAGAGGTCTCTAAAATTTAACATTGTACTTATCTTAAATTTGACCTTCCTATAATTAGTAATCGCATTTGTTTGTCTTTGTGGTACTTTCTCTCCTCCTTGAGAGCTTGCTTACCCTGCATACCAGACACTTTTAGAATTTTCTGAGAAATAAAAACTTTTTGTTAACTTTTTATCTGTTATTATTGGGATGGCTGAAATTTACTTTGCATCTGCCTGTTCTTTAGGTCTGAAATTTGGATTTTTTTTTTTTTTAAATTACCTTGCATAGAATTTTGAGTCTCCTAAATTTCTAGGACTCCTAACCTAATTTAACATTAAATCCTCCACAGTGCTTATCATTGTCCTAAGCAACAAGGAATTCCTGGGTAGCACAAATGGTTAGGCGCTGGGCTGCTAACTGAAAGGCTGGCAGTTCGAGTCCACCAAGAAATGACTCAGAAGAAAGACCTGGCAATCTACTTCTGAAAGATCACAGCCATCGAAATCCCTACGGAGTGCAGTTCTGTCCTGAAACACCTGGAATCACCATGATTGGAATTGTTTCAACAACTAGTTTGAGTTTATTAAGCAACAGACAGGGCACATAAGGCTAAAAAACATGGGCTCTGTCCTCAGGAACTTAGGTTTTTATTGGGAAAGCAGGAATTGGTAAGTAAATGAAATAAGAACAGAACCACACCACTGAATAGTTAAATTCAGGTTTAGATTGTCCAGAGATGAGAGATGATTGAGACTTAAAAGAGTCAGGAAAGTTTACAGATCTTAAAGGAAGTATGAGTATTGAAGAATAAACAGCGTTTGTCTAGGTTAAGAGTGTTGTCCTCATTGATAAGAAAAAGAATATAAAGTCCTTGAGGTCAGAGATGTTTTATTTCTCTGACTTTTTGACTAAGACAAAGTACCAAGCACATATGAGTAGGTAGGTATTACTTACTGCATTAAACTCTTGGCTACTTTCTGTTGCCACCTTATATGACAAACTCATTGGGCATATCCTGCTAAGATTTACTTAAAACAAAGCAAAACAAAACACATTGTCATCGTCGAGTCAGTTCCGACTTTTAGTGACCCTACAAGACAGAGTAGAACTGGCCCGTAGGGATTCCAAGGCTGTAATCTTTATGGACGCAGATTACCCATCTTTCTTCCACGGAGTGGCTGATGGGTTCGAACCACTGACCTTTCAGTTAGCAGCCGAGCTAAGGTTACCAAAAAAACCCAAATAAATAAAAAACCGTTGCCATTGAGTCAATTCCAACTTACAGCGACCCTATAGGACAGAGTAGAACTACCCCATAGAGTTTCCAAGGAACGGCTGGTAGATTCGAATTGTTGACCTTTGGCTAGCGATGGTAGCTGTTAACCACTGTGCCACCAGGGCTGCAATGAGCTAAGGTTACGGGTGACGAATCTTTAAAGGGCCTGTGGTTTTCAGCTTAATCACTGTCTGGTGTCTGTACATTGTAACCTTTCAAAGATAAAAGTCAATGCTTATCTGGTAAGCCAGTTGCCGTAGAGTTGACCCCAACTCACGGTGACCCTATATATGTCAGAGTAGAACTGTGTTCTGTAGGGTTGTCAATGACTGATTTTTTTTCAGAAGTAGATTGCCAGGTCTTTTTCTTCCGAGGCACCTCTGGGTAGACTTGAACCTCCAGCCTTTCAGTTAGCAGCAGCCCAGTGTGTTAACCATTTGCACCACTCGTCTGCTTGGTTGTTACTGTTGTTAGTTGCTGTCGAGTCGGCTCTAGCTCATGGAGACCTTATATATAACAGGACAAATCGTTGTCCCTTCCTTTGCCATCTTCATGACTGTTGGTATGTTCGAGTCCGCTGCTGTGGCTATTGTGTCGTCCATCTTATTGAGGGTTTCCCTCATTTTTGCTGACCTTCTTCTTTACCAAACCTGATGTCTCTTTCTGTGATTGGTCTTTCCTGATAACGTATCCAAAGTAAGCAAGCAGAAGCCTCACCGTCCTTGGTTGTAAGGAGCATTCTGGTTGTTTTTTTTTTAAGACTGATGTGTTCCTTCCTCTGGCAGTCCACTGTATATTCATTATTCCTCGCCAAC
This sequence comes from Elephas maximus indicus, assembly GCF_024166365.1. Taxonomy (NCBI): domain Eukaryota; kingdom Metazoa; phylum Chordata; class Mammalia; order Proboscidea; family Elephantidae; genus Elephas; species Elephas maximus. Next base: position 40,353,006 of record NC_064832.1, read on the forward strand.
ACCACAGTTGGAAGGCCTACCTGGTTAGTGGCCCTTTAAAACAGTAATCTTCAACCTTTGTAATCATGAAAGAGTTACCTGGCTTTGCCCTAGAGATTTGGATTCATTAGGTTTAGGGTTTGTTTTGAGAGTGTATTTTTAAGAAGCACCCTAGATGATTTTGATGCAGGTGCTTTTAGGCCAGACTTTCAGAAAGAGAGATTACAAGTTTAGGAGCTTTGAAAAGTGATTAATCAGTTATTTAACTTTTTATATTTGAATTTTTAGACAGTGATATTTTGAAACCCAGACTCCAGTAAGTAAGGAAGTGATTGGGGTAATTTATTATTCATGGTAGGACCTATTTAGCCCTCCCCCCCACTCGTTATTCCTTTCTCTTCCATTTTTTGTTGTGCTTGTGTGTCTTTCAACTTTGTGGCTCTCCTACCTCTTTCCTTTTCTCTAATTCTGCCTTTTCCTCTTTCCATTCCCCAACCCACTGCCATATTGGCCATGATATGTAATTAAACTAATTATTTTTGTTTTTCAAATGTGAATAGCTTGTTCTGTATTGCTCAGTGAACTTTCACTCTCCCATTGTGACTTTTTTAGTTCCATCTTGTGCTTGGGGCAAATAGGGAAAACATTTCCTGCTTGATTGAGGGTAGCATTTACAGTCTCTTGAAAACCTTTCTCACTTTGTAAATACACTATTATATTTTGTAATGAGTCTGAGAGGGAGTAATATAATATATAATTTTTGTCATGTGATGCTTGGATTTGATTTTGAGCCTTTTTTGGGCATTTAATGGCACCACTGATTGCATATTCATAGGCTTTGCCTAACATTATATCCTATCCTGTGGGAGACAGCTAGCTGTTCACTGACTCTTGTATGAGGGGAAGAAGAGTTCCATCAGTTGAATTGGCTGAAAACCATCATTGCTCCCACAAGTTGGCCAAAATATTTTGCTCTTTTACTTAGAAGCTGCTTCATATAGATGTTGGGAATTGAATTAGTAACATCCTTGAGTCAGCTCTAATGATTAGGGCAATTTTCAACCATCTAAGCAATCTTTGTCCCCTAGGGAGAACGCACTAAAGAGAAAGATTTTTTTGTGTCACCTCTATCTTTGTGTCCTGTCAGATGGTATGCTATAAAAGTAGCTTGATTTATACTACAAGTGTCTTTTCTTGCAGTGGTTCTAGGTACCCCATCCTCTAAAAGAAAAATAATGTATATAAAATTATTAAATGGAAACTTAATGTTGTAATGAGACAATACAATATTTTTTTCTTTAAAACTGTGAAATATGCATATAGGAGCATGTATAAAACATGTGCAGTTTAAATATAATGTTTACCAATGTCATTACAATCTAGGATAAAAAATACAATGTATCTATTAACTTAGTGTGCCTACACCTGCCCATGTGTTACCCCTTAACAATAATTACTATTAGTATTTTCGGTAATCTTTTCTGTATAGTTTACCCCTTTAAACTTTATGTAAATGGAATTACTCTGTGTATATTCTGTAGTGACTTGCTTCTTTTGTTCAACACTGTGAGATTAATTTTCATGTAGTAAGAGTATTCCGTACCAGAGGGTGTTCTCTCTTGTTGATGGCATTAGGTTATTTCCAATTTGGAGAACATCCTGGCACATGTTTCCTGGAGCATATTTGCAAGAGTGCTCTAGGACAGTGTCTTTATATTGAGGTATGTGATGACTTTGCAAGATATGGAGGGAATAGATAGTTTAAGAGACTTTAGAGTTCCTCAATATCTTTCCCAGCAACAGGTTCCTACCATTAATCCCTTCTAGATAAACCCCCCCTCCCCAAAAAAAAGAAAGAAAATAAGAAAAACCCAGAACTGTTCAGGTAATAATTAAAATTTAACCATGAAATCATAAACTCCTCCATCCATCTCAGAGGGATAAATTTTCAATAAAAATATACTTGTTATGTTTAATAAGTATAAATTTGTAATATTTTTGCTGTTTTAATCAATTATATAGTAATAATAATCATATTGATAAATCATCCCAAAAAGAAAACTTTTTTTATGCTTAGACCCTTATGGACCCAGGAAATAAATTTCCATTTCAGTTTATTTATTTGTGTGTTGTAGAGAAGTAGAAATAATTGGAGACTTTCAAGCATAAAAATACTGCGTTAAGGTAAGATTTTATGAGGGAATTGAAATATAAATACAAATTCTAGAAGAAAAGAATAATATAAAATTCCTTATTGTTAAAAATGAACTTTTAAAAAGTGTTTTTAATGTCAATGACATAATATACACATGATATTTAAATTTGTTTCAGTGCATTTTAAAGATTGATGTAATATTTTCATTTAAAAATTTTAATATTTATACTGTGCCGGGAATTATATCCTTTGTAGCTATTAAGTTCATGAAGAAACATTTTAGATGGCATCTTAAAATATATAAGGGGTTACAAAAATGTTTGACCACTGTTTTAGAGTTTACACCTAGGAGTGGAATTGTTTGGTCCATAGAGTATGTATGTCTTCAAATTTACCAGCTGTTGTCAAACAGTTGTCAAATTGATTGTAGCCATTTGCACTCTGACTAGCAGTGTATGACACTTCTTTTGCTGTACATATTCACTGACCCTTGGTTTTGTTAATAGCATCTCATTTTGTTTTTAATTTGCCTTTCCCTGATTACTAGTAAGGATGGGAATCTTCTAATATATTTTATGAACATATTAAAAAAAAATCCAGCGACCTATGAACATATTAGGAAATGTAATTCAGAGCTGAAAAATACACGACTCTATCCGTTGACATTTCCATTCCTCCTAGCCCCAAGACCAGCCTAGTCACTGTGACTGAAGCCGGTTCTACCACAGAATTCCTTATGTTCAGCCTTCTCCAGTCCTCATCCAGGTCAGGTTCAGATTCTCTTCAGTCTTCCTGTTCATATGGCAAAAATCAGAGATAAGATACCACTTTAAACTCCTTTGATTCATAAAAAGTGAAAACGTAGATCTTAGTTCAGGTTTTTACTTTCATTTCTAGTTCACACTTGTCTCTTTTTTATGAGAAATTTCTCAGTGTGTATGTAAGTAGTGGCAGAGACATTGGAGGGCAAATGGAAGTAGAAGCCATAGAATTTTATAGTTGGAAGGGTTCTTTATAAGCCATATATTTCAGGAGTCTCCTGAATATTTTGATTATATACCTCTTCATCATACATAATTTATTGATTCATTCAATAATTATTTACTGTCTGTTAGGCTTTGTTCTTGATGCTGAGGAATATAGCAGTGAATAAAACAACAAAAAAAAAACTATTCATAAATTATACATATGTACTGTACCCAATGACTCCTGGGTAACACAAACAGTTTGCCCTCAACTACTGACCTTAAGGTTGGCGGTTTGAAACCACACAGTGGTGACACAGAAGAAAGGCCTGGTGATCTGCTTTTGTAAAGATTACAGGCAAGAAACCCTTAGAGCAGTTATGCTGTGTAACACATGGGGTCTCCATGAGTCAGAATCTTGTTTGGTTTTCATTTACTGCACTAATTAGCTTCTGTATTCTGTATTTAAAATGTATTATAATGTACATAAAGATTAGAGGAAAATTACAGAAAAACTACATTAGTGGTCTTCAAAGTGCTCATGAGATCTACTGGGAAACCTGGTGGTGTAGTGGTTGAGTGCTACGGCTGCTAACCAAAAGGTCGCAGTTCAAATCTGCCAGGCGCTCCTTGGAAACTATGGGGCAGTTCTACTCTGTCCTGTAGGGTCGCTATGAGTCAGAATTGACGGCAACGGGTTTTGTATGATGTACTGAAAAAAAAAAAAATGTTAGAACTTAGATTTATCAGCTTTATAAGGAGAAAAAATATATTTCAGGGAGTATTCTTTTCAATATACTGTTCTGAGAAAGGACCCTGTAATTTACTATTTGTAAATATTTTGTTGTGCTTTAGGTGAAGGTTTACAGAGCAAAATCGTTGCCCATTCAATTTGTACACAGAAAGTTCCAAGCCATTGGTCACAGTTCCCTCGATGTGTCAGCACTCTCCGCGTTTCTGCCCTGGGTTTCCTGTTACCTTTTGTCCCGTTTTCATACCCCTTCCTGCCTTCTCATTTTTTTGCTTTTGGGCAGATTCTGCCCTTTTGGTTTCATATAATTAACTGTTCTAAGGAACTTGTTCCTCTCGGATGTTGTTATTTTTTTTGTAGGCCTTGCTATTGTTTGAGGAGTCCTGGTGTTATGTGCTCTGCTGCTAACCAAAGTTCAGCAGTTCGAACCCACCAGCTGCTCAACAGGAGAAAGATGTGTGGCAGTCAGCTTCCCTAAAGATTTGCAGTATTGGAAACCCTATGGGGGCAGTTCTACTCTGTCTTATAGGGTCTCTGTGAACCGGAATCCACTTTGACCACAGTGGGTTTTATGCTCTTAAGTATTATTGGAGATCCCAAAGTTTTTGTTTATATAGGTTACAGTTACCAATATTTACCAATATTAGAAATTTATGCTCTCAAAAATTATTGGAGAGCCCAAAGAGTTTTTGTTTATACAGATTACAGTTATCAGTATTTGCCAATATTAGAAATTAAAACAAAAAATTTAAAATATTAATACATTAATCTATTTAAAAAATAATGAACCCACATGTTAACATGATTTTTTTATAAAAGCTAGTTTTCCAAAGCAAAAACTGTATTGAGAAGAGTGTAAATCTTTAATATGTTGCTTAACACAAGACAGCTAGATTCTCATATCTCTTTCTGCATTAAATCTGTTGCAATATGTTGTTTTGTTTGAAGAATATGAAGAAAACTTGGCCTCACACAGATGTCTTATTGGAAAGTGAGTCATATTCTAATAGCCATTTCAGATAATTGTGAATATTATTTTTTGACACTACACCAAAATTTTTAAAAACCTGATTTCTTAAAGGCTGTTGCAACGGGAATCTGAAACTATGTCAATGAACTTTTCATCCTCTGTAGCATTAAAATCCATTGGTCTGTCTTGCACTTTGAATAGATTGATCTCTTACTGAAGCAAGATTTTGTAACATCATGCTCAGGTTAATTTGCCTATTCCACATGTCGACTTAACATACAAAACTATCACATTTTGTAGCATCATACTTGTCAGAAAGTTCTTAAGTATTGAAAAGCTGTCAGGCTTAAAGTGGTAGATATAAGTTTTCCAAAATTCTAATTTTCAGTTGAATGGCCATATATTGTCATTAGTGACAAATACCGTCAGTTGTTTTCCTTGAAGTGATAGACTCACTTGTTCATTTTGGGAAAAATATCCAATTCTGAATAATAATTAGTTTTTTCAAGAAAAAAATGATGTCCCACTGAAGAAGCAGTTAGTTTAGCTTGAAACTTAAACACTAGCATAAATTGCTTTTCCTCAAGACATTCTATTTCAGAGTGGATAAAAAAAAAGTTTCAGAGTGGATAGGAAGTGCTACATACGTACTTCCCATTTCATCATTCAGGATATTAAAAAGATATGTACTTAATGTTTGAAATTGAACAAAATAAATAGCTTTTACTCAAGAATATTCTTTAAGTAGAATTGCCTTTTTTTTTCTTCTTCAAATGTGAGTGCCTAGTGCTAAAGAATACACTGACCAGTATGGTTTGGTGTTCTGCCCTGATTTGTGCTCAGGCCCCAGCAGTTTCATCCACTTTTGCTTTTGCATCGTCAGTGCAAATGTCAACTCAGTGAAAAAGGGTAAATAATATCTTAGTCACGGTGATCTCATGGGGTCTCCATGAGTCAGAATCAACTCAGTGGCAATGAGCTTGGTTTTGGTTCAATATCTTAGCGTTATTATTATGAAAACAGGTTTGACTTCATGAACTGCCTGAAAGGATTCAGGGCCCTCTGTGGGTCTGAGGACAATAAGGACAATGAAACATTGGAAATAATCAAAATGTTCAAAAAATAGGGATTGGTAGTACACATGGTGTACATAACATATCCACCCAATGATGTTGTAGCAATATATTTTTATTAAGATAGAGATAAAACCAAAATATACTTAAAGAATTGAGTCTTGAAACAGGATATATTTGATTCTACTTTTTAAAATTGTGGTAAATATAAAAGTAACAGAACATTTGCCATTTCTTCAGTCCTCTCATGTACAGTTCAGTGACATCATGTTCACCATGTTGTTCAACCACCACCATTAACTGTTGATTCCATTTTTGTTAAATCAAACATATTCCTTTAAAGATTGTTTGGAAGCTTACCAAAGTGTTAACAGTAATTGTCTCTCAATGAGTGGGTTTGCTTTGGAATATAAGGGGGGGAGGGGGGAGAGAGAGAGAGAGAGTGTGTGTGTGTGTGTGTGTGTGTGTAGAGTGGGAATTTTAAAATCAACGTGTCTATTTTCCTTCTTTTCAATAAGAAATTAAGATTAAACAATTTTTTTTTAACTAACTGTATGGTAATAGACATACCTGGTGGCACAGTGGTTTAAGTGCTCAGTTGGTAACCAAAAGGTCAGCAGTTCAAACCCACCAGCTGCTTCACGGGAGAAAGATGGGGCAGTCTGCTTCTGTAAAGATTGCAGCCTTGGAAACCATATGGGGTTGCTCTGAGTCAGAATCAACTTGAGGGCAGTGGGTTTTTCTTTTTTTTTAACGGTGGTGCAGTGGTTAAGAGCTCAGCTGCTAACCGAAAAATACTGGCAGTTCAAACCTGTCAGCCACTTCTTGGAAGCTGTATGGAGCAGTTCTACTCTGTCCTATAGAGTTTCTATGAGTAGGAATCCACTTGCCAGCAGCAGGTTTGGTTTTGGGTTTATAGCACGGCACCGTATAATTCAATATTCTAGTATGCCTAAGTTGCTAAGTTAGTTACTGCATGTAGCAGGTTAATAAGGCATTTAGGAAAGTATGACTGTTTTCTTAAAGTATATGTTAAATATAAGCTTATACAGTATTTTTCTATTTTTGGTACCTCTCTAATGAGGAAATCAAACAAGAAAGTGAAAGTGTTGGTTCTAAGCCTCAATAGTTCCATTTAGTTGATGACCGTGATTAAGGAGGGGGAAATTGAAAGACAGAAGAAGGCAGTTAATTGTTGCTCTATTAATCTAAGATTTCTATAAGTAACTGAGTTTAATTTTCTCAGTAAAAGACATTGACAATGGTATCAATCATTTTTATACTCTTTATAGTAATAAGTAGAATGTGCCCTCAAACTAACTTCTCTCAATTCTTTATTAGGCATTTTCTGATTTACATTTTTCCATTGTGATCTTCATTCTCACCGGGAGAACTTTGAGTTGCTGTGTACTACTTAGCTTCAGACTGAATTAAAGTAAAGCATTTCTAAAACAAACGTAGCCAGTGATTTTCTTCAGGCAGTTGAGAACACATCCATTGTGATGGAACCCCCCCGCTGTGTCAGCGGTGGTGGTGTAGCCAGAACCGTTTTAGGCAGATTAGAAGGAGACTGTTGCGTTTAGACCCCAGGCTTCCTGTTAAGACCTCTACATATGGATTCCTAAGGTGGGGTATCTCTGCAGAAGATCAGAACCCTAAAGTGCGACATCATTGAAGATAGCCTGCTTTGTGTATCTTAGATGTTTCTCTTGGTTGGTATCGAAGCCTGATAATCATGACTTGTCTTTAGTTAAGGTTTAATATTTTTCTAAGTAATAAATTCAAGGGACTGTTTAATAATTAAAATTTCTCTCCAGATATTGTTGTGTTTGTTAAAAAATTTATACCTCAAAGAAAATTATTAAAGCATGCTGGAACAATATATACAGTATAATCTCATTTATATGTATAAAGTTTAAAAATATACCACAGAAAGCATACATACGTTTGTATTGAAAGTATAAAGAAAGATAATGTGAAGATTTTAGGATTTAAATTAGATTAATTAGAATTAATGTTGTGTGTGTTTTAGTTGGAGGGGCAATTTAAAGCAATTTGTATTTAAAAACAGAAGTTTTTTTTGTGTGTAAATCAGTTTATTTACAGTTGTTCTGAGACTTTTTCCATTAAGTATGGAAGCCAGAGGGTGCAGAAAGGGAGCTAATGTGCAAGAAAATGAGCGAAATTCCTTTTCCCTCAGGGTTCAGGGAACACTTATTTCTTATTCTCTAGCTATAGGGGAGAATTAAACTAAAATATTTATAAGTAAGACCATAAATATACTAAAGATATTCTAGGAAAGTGCTAACAATTAATTCTAAGACTTCAAAAGCAGGAGATAGATCCTTCTGTTTGAAAAATGGAATTGTTTTTTCAAGCCACTCATTTAAAAACTGATAATTATTTTAGGAGCGTGGTACCATGCTTAAAGCTGTTCATTAGGTGCATTTTAATTTATGTTTAAGGAAGAGAATGGTCACAGGAAGTCCGAGATGGGCTTATGGGCAGTAAGATGAGTCATTTTAGACGTTGACCTAGAGAGGAGTAACACTGAAGCCTTTCGAAATTGTAGTTGTGGTAGTTTATAGCTTAGGTGAGAAGTGATGGAGAAGAGGTTGCTGTCTGCTTAACTTATTATAGAATATGAGGCATATGAGTGACAAATTGAGATCTTTCTTAAGGATTATTAGCTTGGGAGGCAGCTAAAACCAAGACGCAGCTAGGCACGAAGAAAAGTGACCACGTCCGTTTTAATTGTAATTATTTGGAAGTTCAGTTAAAATGACATGTAGCCGGCAGGATTCACCTATTGAGAATAGAGTTCTATTTGGTTTGTGTATGGTTAATAGGTGAACATACATGTGTAAGTAATGTCAGCCAAGTTTTGATATATAGGGAAGTGAACCAAGGGAGTAGAGATAGTTTTGTTGGGGGAGGGCACTGACAAGAAGCCATGGTAAAAATGGCCAAAGAGTGAGTAGGAGTTCTGTTCTGTGGAGAATCAGCTGCGTGAAAGTTGTTATTTATTTTTTGGTGGTAGTTATCTTTTTTGATAGGTAAGGGCAGTGGTGGGGAGGAGGCCATATATCTAGGTGGTCAAGTATTACTCATCTAACCAGCTGGGTAAAGTAGCTTGAGCCCTTTTTCTATTGTTCAGACACTTGATTTTTACTCGGTCACGGTGGTTTTCAAGTCTTAATTTGTGTGGCATTTACTCCTTAGAATATTCCTTCAGAAGATGATACTAATGAGTCTTGGTGTATATACTGAAACTTAGATCCCAGCCCTAGAATACCTTTTTATTGGCTCTGTTTTCATAAACACTCCCCACCATTCATATGCTATGTTTCTGACACTGTATTTTGATATATTTTCATGTAAACTATTGGACTATTTATAAAACAAGACATAAAGACGTAGCAGAGAAGGCAGGAAACACTTGACATTTGTGTGCCATATCTTATTTGCTGCTTCCTGTCAGTTAAACCACGGTGAGAGGAACAGAGACACAGATGTACAATTGCTGCTTTAATTTCCCATCAGGGAGACCGGTTAAGTATAAAGTTTGTTTCATTAAACTTTTGTTCCTTGTTGATTCTAGGAATGTTGTAGATCTGTTTTATATTATATGGATTACCTGGTGGCAATTACATGTTTAGTATAAGACCTATTAGGAAAATATAACCTTTAAATAATTCCAAATGTGTTTACTTCTGTGAAATTTTTATAGGCAACAAAAGATCGACATTCAAGTTTGTATGTATGGTATAAATTTAATATGATTGACAAGCTAATTTTTGATCTCGAAATTTTAGTATCAGCACATTAGTTTGTTTTCGTATCTTGCTATATTAGGATTCCTTAAAACTTTCAAAGCATCTTAAGGTTTGCAAAGTAAATCCTTTTTCAGTGTGTACAATTTACAGATCATAAAATGGAGGGTTATAGAGGTTGACTTATCCAAGAAAATACAGTTAGTAAATGGCAGAATTAGGATTTGAGTTCAGGCCTTTTATGGCTAGATCCTGTACTCTTTTAGGAAAAAGTTTGTTTTCCTTAAATTACTATTACTCTTCCACCTATTGTTCAGCAATTTAAGCTTTTAAGATTACCTCTGCTTATTCTACTCGACTCGACAGCACTGGGGTTGGTTATTCTACATGGAATTTTTTTTTTTTCCCACTTTCCCGTCAAATTCTCTTAACTTGAAAAAAAAAAAAAATGCTATTTATCCTTAAAGAAACAGCCCACATGTTACATTCTTGTGACGTTTTCTCAGTTTGTCACAGGTATTTATGCCTTTTTTCTCTATTCTCTCATCACTGGGTTGACTTATTTACAATATTTTGTAGTTGTCTGTTTACATACATTTTTCTTTTTTTAAGCAATAGAACTACTTCAGGACAAGGACCATGTCTTATTTATCTTTTTTTTTTTTTGTATACCTAGTACCTACCATATTACAGATTTAATAAGTAGTCGTTGGAGGAGTAAATGTATGTGTGATATTTCTTTTCTTCATCCTGGCATCAAGAAATTGGTTAAAGAAGTATGATGTGGCTCTTTTCTACAGTTTGTCTTTATGGTTTATTGTAAGAAATAATGTTAGTGTGAGGGTTCTTTCCTGCTTCAGTATCTCCCCCCTCCATTGTTTTTACTATTTATAGAAATAAAATATCCTAACAAGTTTATTTGTTTCTGTCTTAGTTACAATTATTTATTGGTCCACTAAAAATGTAAATGAGAATACCTTAGTTATCTTAGATTGCTGAGCCTCAAAAATCATTTACTTTTGGCTTTAGATTAACTGGAGAAAATATCTAGCTCTTCATTATAGTTCTGATTTCTCTGTTAACTGAGTAGAAGGAAACTTCACTATTTTTTGCTTCTCCCTATCTGTTCTTGTCTCTTTAAGCTTTATGTGATTTTTGTGTTACGAATTATAGTCTTATTGTCAACAGAGCAAGATTTTTTGAGTAGGACTTCAGCTTAGGCCTACCTATTCTAGAAATGTGTTACAAAGTTTGTATATTAACAGTTTTTCTAGTTGAAAATTACTTATATTTTTCATAAGCTACTAAATATAAATAAAATAAGATACTTCAGAATAAATCAAATTTAAATGATCAAATTTTAAAAATTAAGTCAAATCTAGGGATTCAAATCCACTTCTAAAAATTTAAAGGAAAAATTATAAAGCTGTAGGATTTATTTATGAATTTCATTTTTACAGTGTTTGAGAAGAACCAACAAAGTAGTTCCTTTGTTTACTGAAACCTGATTTAGGCTGAACAGGTAGAAAATATTTACAGAGTCGTTGCGTGTCCTTTTCTATGTGGGAGCTTCCCTTACCGGCAGTATTTGTTGGTGGTGTTGGTGTATTTCTGTGTTTGAATCAGAAAATCCACTGAGCACATATGTCACTTTGAGGATAGTGAAGCCCTAGCTTGCTACTGGTTCGTTCTGGCAAGCAAGTAAAAAAAAAAAAGCAAGTACATCATGTAAAATTCTGTAAAATGCTAAAACAGGTAAATGAAAACGTGAATCTTTACCATTTAATAATTTTAATAGGTAAATTTTCTTTACTAAAAAAAGGAAGTGTGCTTTGACTTTCAGCACAATGTACTCTTATTGTTCTTCTAAACTGTTAGTTAATATAGAACATACAAAAAACTTCTGTGATAAGTCTTTGTTCTCAAGTGTCTTATAATCTCAAGAGATAGGACACAGTGAGTAATAATTGAATAACATGGGGCAATGCCTTTGTACCCACTTCTGCTAAAGCACATGTAATATTATGATTTGCATTTGTCTTAGCTGATAGACTGATTGCCCATAGGGTAAGACCATGTGTTAGTCACTTGTTCTGTTTTTCTACCTCATCCATCAATGCCTGGCAGATAGGTCCCTAATGAGTGCTTGTCGAATAAGTAACATAGATAGTACTGATGATTTGGGAAGATCATTCAGTACACCTACTCCTCACTTACTGACTATGTTGTTATCTGACATTTTGCATTTATATCAATAGTAAAAAATCTACTGTCTTGACTATTTTGTGCGTAAACAATGTCACCTGGCAGTAACAAACACCAAGGTGTGAGAGTAATGCTGACTGTGATGGTTAAAGTTACGTGTTAATGTAGCTAGGCCATGATTCTCAGTGGTTTGGCAGTTAAGTAATGATGTAATTTGGCAGTTATGTAATATAGTTATCTTCCATTTTGTGATCTGCTGTGGTCATCCTCCATTTTTGGATAGTGCCAATTTTCACATGGTGACCTGGTCTTTGGAACCTAATCATGTTGATAAGTGAGGAGTGGGTGTATATAGGAAAGGAAAACATAGGAAGAATTTTCTCTTCTTCCCTGAGGTGCTTATATTTGTAAAGGGAATGCTTTTGTTTTATCCCAAAACACATTTTTTTTGTTGTCATTGATGAATTTCAATTTGTTCAAAGTCAAAAAATGGCAAGTGAAATGCAGGCCCTGATGTACCTCTAGATGAATGAGCTTCGTCTTTGGATTTAGCTGTGCCTATTTTCCCTTCACTTCTTCTTATAATCTGAAAGGTTTAAAAAAGAAAAAAAGAAAATCCTCTTAGAACTCTTACTCTCCACATTGGGTAGGCAGAGATCACATTGTCTGTGTTGGGGCCTGGGGTATAACTGCAAGTAGACACTGAAGGAGAGTGGCTATAGTTTCTGTTTATGGCTTGTAAAATAAAAGCCTGTGTTGCCTGACAACTCAGTTCCGTGTTTTAAAAGCAGAATATTTTGAATTGTGGGGGAGCATAATGCCGTGGTTAAGGTCACTGGAGCATAAGACCCATGAGGGCAGAAATTATGGTCTGTTTTATTCCCTACTGTATTTCCATGAGTTGGAATTGACTCAGTGGCAACAGGTTTTTTTTGTTTGTTTTTGGTATATTCCCAGCACCTAGAACAGTGTCTGGCATATTGTAGGTGCTCAATGGATATTCGCCGACTAGATGAATAGGTGAAGGAGTATGAACTTAAGTCAGACATGAGCTCAAATCTCAACTCTGTCTCTGAGCACCTGGAATATTCCCCTGATAAATATTTATCGTGGACTGGTGTGTCAAGATCTTAGGAGTGCAGTGGTGACCACGACAAAGTCCCTGGCCTTATTTGATGGCCTATCTCAATCTTTGTATCTTCATATATGAAGTGAGGTAGATACTAACGATACGAAGATCAAATGAGAGATGTAGTGAAGTGCTTAGCATGAGGCCTGGGACATGTAAATGATAGCTGTTATTTTCTAAATATTTTCTAATTTGTTATTGTCTTTTCCCTAAGCTCCCTGAGGGTAAGTGTCATGATTTTCTGTATCTGTGCAAAATCTTGTGGTGGTGGGTTATGCAAAATCTAGCACTTCCCTGGTTGTTAGAGATGTTTATGGATTAGTAAGTAGTATATATCTTTGCTCTGTAAACGGTAAGGCTCTTTCATTAGATGTTAGGCTTTTATTACCAATAAATGATAATGTAAATGAGCCTTTTTGTGTTTATGCTAAAGTACTTTTTAAAAAACCATTAAATGCCTGTTACATCTATCAAGGCAGCTTTGAATACTTGAGCTTTCCAAAAGCAGGGCAAATGCATAAAGCAGAAAACACCTCTAATAAAGAGCTGGATTGTAATGCAGCCTTTTGTGGTCAACCAGAAGTTTTCACAGGAGCATCTCTCTTCTAAATACCACCCTGGAAGAAAGTAAAGATTTCTTGAAGGCTGGTGATAGCAGTCTCTATTAAGTGACTGAAAGACTTGGATCTGTCATAGATACCTCTTTTCTTCACCGAATGATATATATATCTATTCAAAATATTTAATACTAAATGACAAAATATAAATGCAGCTGGTTCACCAGCTTCAAAGTTTCGATGGGTAACTTGTAAGAAGGGTTATGTGGTAAGGAATCATACCTTTTTGGAAATCTTTATTTTCCTGTTTCCCCCTCTTCTAGTTGTTAGGCAAAGGAAAGAGATTAGTTAAGCAGTTTTTGTTTAAATTGTCCACACCTTGGGCAATTTAAAAACCATTGTTGAGACTCTCTAGTGTAAGTAATTAATGAAGAATTTCAGGAGGGCATCGTATGTATTGGTGACCAGGAGCTATTGGCCTACAGTCAAGCTGTGGAATATTTGTTTATTGCTGTCCTCATCATTTTTGAATGGTATTTGCCAGATCCCAGGTCTGTGACTTGCGTTGGGCTTTGTCATCATAGGAACCACATTCTGTTGTTGCAGCCCTATTTGAGAGCCTCAAGGAACTCTCCACTTCCCAGATCAGTTCTAAATCCTGCTATCTGACGTTCAAGACTCTACATTATTTGGTTTTGCCTTGTTTATTTAACCGTGTTTTCTACCGTTTCCTATTGTGAACTTAGCTCTTGTCAAGCTGTTAACTATCTTCTAAAATTATTTTCTTTATTCTCTGAATTCTTCCGTGTTCAGCATTCACTGCTCACATAAACATACGTACTATGCTTTACTGTCTTTTTCTTTCTCTGTAGTCTCTCTGAATTCTGCCCTTCTTTAATGTTCAGTTTAGGTCCTACGTTGTCTGTGAAGTGTTTCCTTGACTGACCATCCTGCTCTCTTTGGAAATGCTGCAGTACTGACCAGCCTTATTAGCACTTAATTAAGTACTACCTTGTGGTGGTTAGTTGTCCTTGTTTCCTGAACTACTAGATTATAAGCCTTATGGGACAAGGACCAATGCATTATCTCTTTGTATTTCCCACAGTACTAAGCACAGAAAAAAAAAAAAATAAACATTCATCAGTTTCTTACCACCAGGTCAATCAATAATAGCATATTTCCTCTGAAAATGGATGTGCTTTTGGTTAGCTTGGATTTTTTTTTTTTTTTTTTATGATATAGATAAGGATAATAAACCTGTTTCCTATTGGAGAAAACTTAAGGCCAGGATCATTGATGTGCTTTACTTAACAGTAACTGAAATGGATTCAAATAATTTTAAAAATTGAGAAATGATATTATAAAAGATGAAAGGCCTAAAATTTGAGCTATTATATATTATGAATCATCATATTATTTATGAATAGTATTAAAGTTTACTTTCAAGATTTGCACAATAGAAAATTTTTTAGTCACACATGTAATTTATAAATATTAAGTATCCATACTGTAAGTGTCTTAGTCATCTAGTGCTGCGATAACAGACATACCACAAGTGGATGGATGGCTTTAACAAAGAGAAATTTATTTCCTGACAGTAAAGTAAGCTAAAAGTCCAAATTTAAGGCACCAGCTCAAGGGGAAGTCTTTCTGTCTCTGTCAGCTCTGGAGGAAGGTCCTTTGTCCTCAATCTTCCCTTGGTCGAGGAGCTTCTCAGGCACAGGGACCCCAGGTCCAAAGGACGTGCTCTGTTCCTGGTGCTGCTTTTTTGGTGGTATAAGGTCCCCCTGTCTCTCTGCTTGCTTTTATCTTTTATATCTGAAGAGGTTGCCTCAAGGCACAGTTCAGTCCTTTAGGTTCAGTCCTGCTTCACTAACACAACTGCCGCCCATCCTCCCTCATTAATATCATAGAGGCAGGATTTACAACATATAGGAAAACCACACAATACCGGGAATCATGGCCCAGCCCAATTGATACACACATATTTTGGGTGACATAATTCAATCCACAACAGTAAGTATGTATCTCACAGTACTAAGCCCATGCCCTTCCACTTTCTCATCTCTGATCTTGTGGTTCGCTGCTTCTGATTTCTTGGTGCCATGTGCCACCCAGGAGGATGATTGTAGGAAGAATCCCATTTTAAAGGTCTTGATATGGAGCACAAGAATTGTTTGATTTTATCCAAACTGATTTAAAAGATTTCTGTTATTTATTGAAAGAAGAGGAGTACACAGTAGGCCATTTGGGGTCTCCTTACACATAGGGAGCAGGAAATTTTGTGCACACGGAATTTTAAAGTCCATCAGATTTGCTGGTGACTTGGGAAAAGATGGAAATATTTTGTTCCCCTGGAATTTATATCCTTAAATTTAATCCCACTGGGATTTGGAAAACCAAAAAACCAAACCCGTTGCAGTCAAGTTGATTCTAACTCATAGCAACCCTATAGGGCAGAGGAGAACTGCCCCATAGGATTTTCAAAGCTAGAATCTTTACAGAAGTAGACTGCCACGTCTTTCTTCCACAGAGCGGTTGGAGCGTTTGAAAGAACTGCCAACCACTGTTAGCAGCCAAGCACTCAACCACTGTGCCTTCAGGGCTCCTGAGACTTGGAAGAGGTGCCTAAAACGTCAGAGTAGTAAAAGGTTGTGATCTTCAGAGAGAGTGTGGAGAGGTCTGAATTGAGCACAGACTGAAGCCTGAGCAAGAGTAGTACAGGTAGTCCCTGACTTATGACGCGGGGTATCATTCTGATGACTCTGACGTAAGTCGGTTCTGACGTAAGTCGAAGAAACCCCTCTTTTTTTTTTTTATTATAGTTTTTATTATTATTGCCTTTCGTTATCAGTATCTTTATAAATCTAATCTGTGAACATTTCAGGATGATAATATCAGCAAATTACACACTGCAACATTGTATGTAGTACATATTACTAACCATAAGCTGTACAAAAACAAAAACAGATGGTTGTAAGTGCAGTTGGTGGTAACTCAGATACCTTGTAAGTCAAGGACTACCTGTATATACAGGCTTCTTGTTGGGATTGGGACAGAGCCCACTTTGGCTCTGGGGTGGGGGAAGATAGACGGCTATAAAATGTAGAAATGCAGGAATGCCTGTTTTTGAGATGGGATTGTGAGAAAGGTATACTTTTAAATTTGATCCATGAAATATTCCCACTCCAGCTTCCAGCCCAGGTGTTTAGATCTCTCTCGTAAACCTGACTGACTCTGTTTTTCTCACATCTTTTGCTGGGTCATGAAGAGCTGTGTAAGCCTTTAGAGTTTTTCGTAAAGCCAGTGGAAGCCATTGATTAGCTTTTGGTAGAAGAATAAGTTGATCGTGGTTTCATTTTTGGTAAATTACTCCTATTGCAGTATGAAGAACCTGTAGCGGGGAGCTAGATTGGAGGTAGTAAGTGCCCATCAAATGACTCCCTGGAACAGCTATCCCTAATAATGTAGTCCGTAACCATTAAGCCATTCATATGACCTTTAGATTTCGCTTTCAGTTGATGGTGTACCTCTTTGTAAAGGAACTTCTTCTGACAGAGTATAGTATTGCCCAAAATGAGAGTTGGGAGTGGGGGCAAGGCTGTCATGGGGCAGAATCTGCTAGGGGGCTTTTAAAGACCATCTACCTTCCCTTCTCACCTCAATCACTGCCAGAGCAAGACACTGCTGCTGCTGAGAATTGGCTAGATTCTTAGTTGGGGGAACCATTGCACTAGAGCATATCTTTTCTAAGTAAGAAGATGAAAATAGTAACCAGGGGAATAAACAGCCATAGCAATGAATCCATTTTTTTGCAAGTTAATTCTTGTTTGTTGTAGAGAGAATTTAACTGCACACGCAGGTTTTGCTGATAGGGACATTTTAGCATGTTTGTTTTCTCTGGGTAGATGTGTTTTTGTCAAAGTTACAGTTTTTGGATGCTTGACGGCACTGGGGGTTTGGGGGAGGGAAGAAAGCTCTATCAGTCAGTTTATTTGCATAATAGAATGTAGCAATTAATGACATTTTGATAATCATCACTTTCAGCCTTTTTTTGGAACAGGAAGGAAAGAAGTTAAACTTTTTTCGTGACCAAAATTAAAACAGTATTGGATTACTGTTGAATATTTCTCTTTTGGTTTTAAATTCTCTAGTTTTCAGAACTTGCTAAGATAAAGGGTTAACCCTGAGACCACAGGTATGGACAGGTCTCGGTATGTGATCTGTTTGGCTCTTTTGCAAGGTGCTACAGATGGGGCCTGAGTGTAATCTGACACCATGCAGTCCCAAGTGGCCAAGGATGGAAAGTGAAGAACAATGTGAAAGAACCGGAATTTCAGGTCCCGGTAGTGAGTAATTGCACCCTGCCCTCACACTCCTGGAACTGTTCATCTGGGTGTCAGCAAAAAGGCGAAAGCATGGAGAACTCAACCTGTTTGGTTGGATCCTACAAAATTTTTTTTTTCTTTAATTATCATAGTTGAAGCTAAGGTAAATTTGTTCAGGTTGCCAAAGCCTGCTTCGGCTTTGGCATAGCTCACTAGAAGCCTCACTCAGACTTTTGGTGTAAAAAATAGCAATTTGTGCTTCTTTGACACAAAAAATAACACTGTACTTGAAGTTCTAGATACTTCGCTTTTCCCTGCCCCTTAACCCCTGCAATTAAAGAAAAGCCTAAGGCAGAATAGCTACTTAAAAGATACCTGTATGGATTCCAGGAACATATTTTTAAACTTTTGCTACACTTTCTCAAATTCTTTGAATGTTTGAAAATTTTTAAATGAAAAGATTGTTTTTTTTTTTTTAATTAAATTATGGGAATACTGAGCACAGTGAGGAGTGACTTGCTCCCCCAGTAATATTTTATATCCTATGTTCTGTATTGTGTAAACCTGTTGCTGTCAGGTTGACTCTGACTGACCCCAAGCTTGTCAAGAGTAGAACTCTGTTCCACAGGCTTTTCGAGGACTGATTTTTCAGAAGTAGATTGTTCTGAAGCATCAAAGCACTGCTGGGGTGGATGGACTCCAACCTCCAACCTTTCCTGAGCACATTAACCCTTTGCACCACCCAGGGGCTTCTGTTTTGTGTATAGAGTACAGGATTTAGAGAGGTCTGTATAGTGAGATTTATCTTACAAGTGATTTTATTTTCTCTTTGATTTCTTCTGAATTACACTGACTTCCTGAAGGAATTGAGAAACTATTACTACTTTGTTTGGGGAAGTTCAAATCCAGTTACATAACTATAACTACATTTTGATATGAATTTTTTTTTTTATTATTGGTTTTTTCATAGCCACAGATTTTTTTAATGTAAATTATAGTAATAATACTCTATTCAAAGAAAAAGAAAAAAAGTAGGTAAATATCTATTTTAAAATATTTTAATGAGTTATTAAGTTGTGGTAGCCTTATAAAAGTGCATATGAATATTTTTCACTTTTTAGTTCAAGTGAGGTAAAGGAAGATCGTATGATGTGGTAGAGCTTGAGAAAGAACAGTAGTGTCTTAGTCATTTAGTGCTGCTGTAACAGAAATATCACAAGTGGATGGCTTTAACAAAGACAAATTTATTCCCTCACGGTCTAGGAGACTGGAAGTCCGAATTCAGGGTGTCAGCTCCAGGGGAAGGCTTTCTTTCTCTGTTGGCTCTGGGGTAATGTCCTTGTCATCAAACTTCGCTGGTTGAGGAGCTTCTCAGTGCAGGGACCCCAGGTCCAAAGGATGTGCTATTCTCCTGGCTCTTGTTTCTTGGTGTTATGAGGTCCCCATGTCTCTCTGCTAGCGTTTCTCTTATATATCTCAAAAGAAATTGGCTTAAAACACAATCTAATGTTGTAGGTTGAATCCTGCCTCATTAACATAACTGCCTCTAATCGTGTCTCAATAACGTCACTGAGATAGGATTTATAACACATAGGAAAATCACATCAGATGACAGAATGGTGGACGGTCACACAATACTGGGAATCATGGCCTAGCCAGATTGATACACGTATTTTTGGGGGATACAGTCCATGACAAGTTGTAATAAGACTTTCAGACTTAAAGCAATAGTAGAGAAATCTTCAAACCCAATCCTGTAGGTGATTTACTTAAGACATTGAGTTGTCATTCAACCCTCTGCCTCAGTTGCTCCAAATAAAAATATAGCTGAAAATGATTGACCAAATATAAAGCAGTTGAAATAGTAACATGGAATAGTGTGTAAAAGCATTTTAACAGTTGTGCTGGTAAATGGTAAGGGACCTTACTTACAGATATTCATGTAAGGGATTTTTAATTTTTCCAGATATTCTGTTAAAGAAAAGTACGAAATTAAGTTCTGTTAATGTAGATATAGGGGCATGAATAGAGAATTGGGCTGGGAATCTGGGCTTCTCTTGCTTGCTATCTTCGATTCTAACTGGTTCTGTGATTTTAGGCAAGCCAGATTGCTCTAGGGCCAAATTCTTCATCTTTTCAATGAGTAGGCTTTTCTAGGTACTCCTTAGATCTTTTTCAGTTCAAAAATTGTGTGATTCCAAACTCTTTAGATAGACCTCAGGAGGTTATGCAGATAGCATTGACTTCTTATTTTCATTTCTGCTGGGAGCTAGTGTTAGAACGCCCTATCATATTAGAAGACCGAAGAAGAATTGATGCCCTTGAATTACGGTGTTGGCGAAGAATGTTGAGTATACCACGGACTGCCAAAAGAACGAACAAAGCTGCCTTGGGAGGAGTACAGCCAGAATGCTCCTTAGAAGGGAGGATGGCGAGACATTGTCTCACGTACTTTGGACATGTTATCAGGAGGCACCAGTCCCTGGAGAAGGACATCATGCTTGGTGAAGTAGGGTCAGTGAAAAAAAAGACCTTCAAAGAGATGGATTGACACAGTGGCTGCAACAGCGGGCTCAAACATAGTAATGATTGAGGGGATGGCACAGGACTGGGCAGTGTTTCGTTCTGTTGTACATAGGGTTTGCAATGAGTTGGAACTGACTAGATGGCACCCAGTGACAACACAGTCATATTAGAAATCAAATAAAAAAGCCAAACTGGTCTATTATATGAGAATTCCAGTCAGTACAATTTATAAATTTATTGCTTGCTTCTCTTTATAATGGAAACCCTGGTGGTGTAGTGGTTAAGAGCTATGGCTGCTAACCAAAAGGCCGGCAGTTCAAATCTGCTAGGTGCTCCTTGGAAACTCGGTGGGGCAGTTCTCCTCTGTCCTGCAGGGTCGCTATGAGTCTGAATCGACTTGATGGCAACGGGCTGGCATGGCCTCTCTTTCTAATTTCTGTAGCAGCTCTTCTTTTTTCTCACTTCTCTTATTCTCTTTTCTTTCATTTCTCTTGTATTTCTTTAAATGAAATGGTTTTTCCAAATGTATTTTCTGTTCTTACAATGGATGTACCTTTATGTTGAAAAGGGCCCTTTATTAGGTTACCACTTCATGTAAAAATACTTTCTGTGCAGATATTTGGCACCTGAGGTTACTACAGAATTCTTTAGATACCCCCACTCTACAAACATGCATAAACACATAACCATGAACACTGTCTGAATACTTTATTAAGGCTAGAGTATGTATTCAAGTACTTTATTGCTCTACTTTCTGTGGGCTAGATTGTCTAATCTCAAGTCTTTTTGTTTGGTTGGTTTATTTATTTACATATTTTCAGTATAGTGAGTTGGTGCTCCCCAACAACTTATGAAGGGGAGCAGTGAAAAAAATTTTTTGTAGTACCACTCTGAATTAATGGTTTTTCATATTCTCGTTATGTCTGAAACCCTAAATCAAACCAGACCTGTTGCTGTTGAGTCAATTCCGACTCATAGTGACCCTATAGGACAGTAGAACTGCCCGAAAGAGTTTCCAAGGAGCGGCTGGTGGATTCAAACTGCTGACTTCTTGGTTAGCAGCTGAGCTCTTAACCACTGTGCCACCAGGGCCCCAAAACCCTGGGAAGGAATCTTAAATTTGCATTTGATCAGGGATTAAGAAAGTAAGCGTGAGAAGTATTAAAAACCAATTTTGTCTGTCATATGTTTTTATAATACCTAAAATCTTTTATAATAAATTAAAAATTAACCATTTGAGGTGGTTGTAGTAGCTATTAATGTGACTGAGGGTTTTGTGTTTCAGTCAGTGAATTCATTTTGTTTGGAACAAGGCATAATGGAACTCAGTGCTAAGGGAAGCTGGCCAGGCAGAGTGAGGGCCTTTGCCTTGAAGCAACTAGATTCATCAAAAAGGTGCCCAGTTTTTAGCTACTGGAATAAAATTATACTTCTGTTGATAATGGATGCTGCTGTTCTTTGTTGGAGTATAGCGAACAGCTGTGGAAAAGGAGACTCCCAGGGAGTACAGAGATGAGCATTGTAGAATAATTAGTTACCTGGAATGCACCTGTTGCATATCTCTTGCACTGTACTTACAGCTATAATGAAGCTAATGTTTGTTGAGTACAACTTATGTGGCAAGCATTCTGCACATTCATTCTCCATTTAATCTTCAAAACAGCTCTAGATTTTGAACACTATTATATGCATTTTATAGAAAAGGAAACTGAACTTTATACCTGTTTTATAGGAAAGGGTAAACTCAGACAGGTGTAACTTGTCCAAGATCATATTGCAGAAGATTTGAAACCCAAGTGGTCTGGCCTGCGTTCTTAACCTTTTTGCTTTACTGTTTTACCTTAAATCTAAACTTTTGGTCGTAAGAGGCTAAGGAACCTTTTTTTGAAGTATTTCTGTATATATGTTTCCTCGAAGAATAAGAATTTGGTCCTGACCCAGTTGAAAGACATGAGCCAGCCTGGGGAGTTTTTATTATCTGGTGATGCCTAACTGAATGACTTCTCAAAACTGTGCAAATAAGTTGACTGCTTATGTCTGTGTGGTGAATGAACAGTTTTCACTTGCCTTTTCCTTGGCATTTTTTAAACACTAAGTGACACTTTGAAAATGACATGTGTCCAAAGCTACTAGTACAGTGGAGTGTTCTTGAATAGAATATTTATAACTAATGGTTTATAAAATTAAACAAGTTTTAAATTTACTCAAGGCATTGCAACATGGTAACCACAACCAAATCCAGTGCCGTGGAGTCGATTCCGACTCATAGCGACCCTATAGGACAGAGTAGAACTACCGCATAGAGTTTCCAAGGAGCTCCTGGCGGATTCGGACTGCCGACCCTTTGGCTAGCAGCCGTAGCACTTAACCACTACGCCATCAGGGTTTCCACAGAGACCTTTCTTTTTTTTCCCCTTTTTCTGACCACCCATATTTTTTCATCCCAGGGCAGATTTGAGGGATAAGATGATGAGCTCAGTTTTTAGTGTGTTTTAGACACTTTTGACTTGGAAGGGGCACTGACATGGATTGGATTTGGAGCTCAGGAGCAGAACTAGAGTTTGATACATACATTTACTTAAAAATCCATCTTCTAAACTATTACAGTATAAAGAATTTGGGTAGATTTAGAGGCAAAGCTATATGTTGTAGTCATGGGCAGAGTCTTGATTTAGGAGATGAGAATTTTATCTTTAGTTCTGTTATGCTTTCAGATCGTGAGACTTTGGGCACAGGGACTGAATTTGCACATATGAAAAAACTGAGTTACTGATCTAGATTTTCAGTCTTTTCTATTACTGAGAAAGTTCTAATATACTTGGGCTCTGTTATTTAAATATTTCTAATAAGTATAGATGATACCTCTGGATCAGGAACCAGAAAATGTGTTCCCAAGAACGACCTTGGCACCATAGAGTGTATAACTGTGCGGGGACGAGGAAGGGCGCAAGGAAGAAGACAGATCAGAGGCCCAGTTAAGCCAATAAAATAATACAAAACTTTACGTACACATTCTTCTATATAGAAATGCACAAAAGCTACATGCCAGAGCAAAGGTGTGGACAGTCATTTCTGTTTTGGTTTAATACCATTGTTCATCCTTATTTTTGAGATTTCTGAAACAGCTATTTAAACACAAATAGCAGTGTTGAAAGTGCTAGTAAGAAAAGGTATGTGATTGCAATGGAGAAGAAAGCGGAACTTTACATAGATGTCTTCACATTAATTATTGGGACAGTGTCACTTTGTACTTATGAACAGATGCATTTTGGAACAGCCATTTGGAACTTCACCTTTTTCAGAGAAGCTCCACCAGGAAACATTCCTTGTTTCTGGTTATACTTTCTTACTGTGGTTTTTCAAATTTTAGATAGTGGTTTCCTCTTTATCCCAAGTACTGCAGTCATATTTAATTTTATAAAGATTATATGTAAAAATAGCCAAAATATCTAAAGATAAATATTTAAAACAGTATCTGTAGACATTGGTAATTTCCCTAGAAAAGGTTTTGCTCTAGTTATTTTGGTACCTGGCACATAGCCTTGCAAATTGTAGGCACTCAAGCATTTGTTCACTTGAATTAGGGTACACAATTTTCAAATTGAGACATGTACTATTAGTGCTAAGTTGGTGGTAGAAGTAGTAAGTGCTATATTTCTGAAGGGAGTGATCCCTATGGGTTGAGGCATAGAGATTGGGAGGGTTTATGGAAGAAATGGGATTTGAATTGAGCATTGATGAATGGAAAAGATAATCAGTGGCTGCTGAGAAGTGGAAGGGATATCCCAGGTACAGGGAAAAGTAGAAGTTGAGAAAGGAGGCAAGAATGTACTTTCTGTGGAGGACAATACAAAGATAGGCCTAATATAGAGAAATTGGGTTGAGTATTTAGGGGACGTTTGACCCATGGCCAGATGTATGCCTTATGTTTATATATTTGTCTGTGATCAATTAGGTCTGAGAATTTTTTTCCCCACTGGATCTGATGCACTGCTCAAAAACTACCTGAGTGAGTTAAAAATAATTTCCCAATGTTGGAGTTGTGATTTGTTTTCATTGAACTCACGGTTAAGGGAATGGGGTGGATGGGTTTGGGAGAGTGTGGGATTAGAATCTAGTGAGTAGAAATACTAGCTAAATTGATTTTTTATCTCTGGTTTTATTTTGATTCCCAGTTAAGGAGATCAGCCAGCCGTGATGACCCGTAGAGCTCAGAATATATTTAGGGAATTGGCTTTACTGAAATTAGGAAATTGAGTACATGATTTGGGTAGCACATACTCCAAACCCAAAACCAAACTCAGTGTCATGGAGTCTATTCTAACTCATATAGGACAGGGTAGAACTGCCCCATAGGGTTTTCAAGGTTGTAAGCTTTACGGAAGCAGACGGCCACATCTTTCTCCTGCAAAGCATCTGGTGGGTCCAAACTGCTGGCCTTTTGGTTACCAGCTGAGTGCTTTAACCCCTGTCCCACCAGGGCCCCTTAGCACGTACTAGCTGGATTTAAGTTTTGAGGGCAGCTGATCACTAGGTCAGCTGCATTCCTAAACTTGTCTCTTTTAAAATTATTAGGAAATTAATGGCCCATCATTTCCCTGGAATTAGCTGTCTTTTGAAATATTTATGTTAAAATTATAAATGCTATTTCCAAGAACAAAGTGTTATTTATTGTGATTATTTTTATATCTGTCTTTTCATGTCACATTAATGACCATGGCAGCATGATGCAATTTTTAATAAAATTGTGATAAACTCTTTAAGTTCAGTTTTTTTATTTTTTATTTTTGTTAGTAGTAACTCTGTTTTTTTTTTTAACAAACATCTCTGGCAGACATTTTGAAAGTATGTCTCCCTCCACTCTGAAATTGTTTTCACTCTTAAGTTGCGTTTCTGTTTTTCTGCTATTGTAAAGTGCAGTTCTTTGCATGTTCTAATTTGCCATGACGTGGTCAAGTGCTGCTTCCTTCCTGTTGCTTGCAAACCGGTGCTAGAGATAAGGACACATTTCAGTGCATTAAAAAAGAAGACTTCTACTTACCAGAAGCCCTTTTAGAGAACAGAAGGAGTGGTCTCTGCTTTTATTTTCCGCTTATTTTAAAAAGCTGCTGAAATAATACTTATTAAACCTTAAATGTATTGGGCCTTTAAACAGATTTTAAATCCTTTCATGTATTAAACCTAACAGGAATGTTGTCTGAATGTTTCTATTAAAGACCAAAATACACTTTATGAAATTACTCATGGAGCAGCCATGCCTATGTAGGTGGTTTCCTGGTTAGTGAGAGGAAGGACATTGTTTATGTAGCCTTTATTTCAATTACAGATGTCTCATAATGCTAGAGTTTTTTTTTTTTTTTTTAAATACTCATTACTTTAACTGTAGTGTAACTGGAGGGGGGTAGGAAAGACTTCATTTTCACTAACGAAAGGTACTTTAATCTTAGCAGGGATGAAATCTTCAAAGACTAACTTAAAAAGGCCTGTGTACTAATCAACTCATGTTGATTTTATTTAAAAACAGCAATTCTGTATTGGATGTTATATTCTAAATGGTTAGAATTACTTTTTCATAGCTAACTTAAGCTTTTTGTTTTTCAGGCCAAGAAGTTCCAGAGAGAAAAAACTGCCTCAGTTTGAATACAATATCAGTGAAGCAAGAAAATTTGAAGCACCTTCCCTAAAGAAAACCTGGGTGTACAGTAACTTGACAGACTTAGCTGTGGGCTTTTTTTTTACTGAAATTCATCACTGGACTCTGCTGCCTGATACTTGAACCTGTTTGGAATTTTTCTTATGTGGATCTAAGGGGAATGCTTTATTATGGCTGCTGTTGTCCAACAGAACGATCTAGTATTTGAATTTGCTAGTAACGTCATGGAGGATGAACAACAGGTAAGTAACCCAGAGAATGCTGGATTTTAATACATTTATTTGTATGATTTCTCCATTTGTATCAGAAGATTATTTACTTGAAAAGATAATAAAAGAAACTTTTATATAAAAGTAAATTTCTTAATTTCTAAATTAAAAATTTGGAGGTGATGTACTCTTATGTTTTACATACCAGTTAAGTCATAAATTATGAATCTTATCTTTAGCTTTGATATGGTAACAAGGAAGTAATACTTAATGGGGTTCAGCTTATTTTTCTGTAAAATGAAACAGCAAATGCCGTAAGTAATTATTTCAAAATACTTTGAAACATGTAAGTTCTAGAGGCACACTAACAGGACATGTAAATGGCATTTTGTAGCATAGAACTGGTTATTGTAATAGTTGCTTACAACTTTACAGTGTTATACAGTTTTAATATGTGAAATTAACATTTATAATTGTGGGCGATCCCATAATCATCCATCATTTCAGTCCACGGCGCGTGACTCTGAGGAGGTTACACAGTTTCTCTAGGTCTTGATTTTGTCATCTATAGGATGAGAGAATTAGACTGAATGATTTCCAGTTTATACAAGATGTACAATTATTCTTTCCAGAATGTAATTTGGGGAAAAAAAAAAAAAATCTAAGCGATATTGAGTAAAGGATCTAAGATGAATTGTAGTCTTTTTTTTTTTTTTGGCTAGAGTTTCTTGGGATTTGTATTTTCCGAGTTCATTTAAAAAACAGGGTGTATGAGGTGTGTAAGATATATTATGCAAGTGTTGAAGGACTCAGTTTACTGGGAAAAATATTTTGTAGACCAGTAGCTTTAAAGTAGTTTTAGTAAGAATGATCTATATACTGAAATAAGCCTCATGTCAAATACCTAATTGGAATAGGCCAACCATGATATATCATGCTTCTATTCTAAAAACTTAGTTACTACAAATAATAAAAATTGATTTCTACTTTTGCTAGGGCATTATAATTTCTTGGCTGTTTGTATTATGCTAACATTGAATTGACAGAATAAAAAGTATATAAATAAACCTACAAAAGCCAAGAATTTGAATGAAGATACCTTAAAACCAAGATGACCTCTGGCCAGGGAGGAGAAAGATTTGAGGGAGAGGACTGGTTGGTCCCAGTTAAAACTACATTAATAATTATCTGGGTTTAATCTAGAAAGGATAGAAAAGATATTTTAGGGGGAGGAAGTGTTTTGAATTTCTTCTAGAGCCGGATGTTTATCTATATGTTAAGGTTTGAAAACAGCGTGTTTACTGTGCAGCCCTCTTAGATGAAAGATCCTGTGTAGATCCCAGGCTTGACGTGATGAGGCTTGATACCAGGATGTGGCAGCAAAGAACAGAGCTATAAGTCACTCACCAGTACGCTCCAGTGTAGTGGCTTTGCACTCTTTGGTCTCTAAGAAATACATCTTATGTTATGGCTCAGTATATATACATGTGTCTACATTGCCTTAAGAAAAAAAAGTCTTCACAGAACAATGCTTATCTTTACTATGTCGAATGCACTTAATCTGTCTTGCTCAGAGTGGTTAATTATGTCTGCATAGAGAGATGGTGCTCTGAGTTGGTCATCAAAATGGGTGTGTGTGTTTTCTTAGTTACTTACTTTTATCTGGAAACCCTGGTGGCATAGTGGTTAAGTGCTACAGCTGTTAACCAAGAGGTTGGCAGTTTGAATCCGCCAGGCGCTCCTTGGAAACTCTACAGGGCAGTTCTACTCTGTCCTATATAGGGTAGCTATGAGTTGGAATCGACTCGACGGCAGTGGGTTTGGTTTGGGTACTTTTATCTGGCAAAAAAAATTTTTATTAGTTTTGTGTAGGCATTGTTGTAAGGACTTTACAAATATTAACCATATCAAGTAAGTACTGTTTTCCCTATTTTACAATGAGGAAATTGAGATAGTGGTTAAGTGACTTGCCTGAAGTCATATTGCTAGTCAGTAATGGAGCTGAAATTTGAACCCAAGCAGTTGGACTCCTGCTAACGATGTTGAATACTCTAGCAGTGATCCAGGAGAACTTCACTGTATTGAATGTTTGGGGGCAGTTAGCCTGGTTTAGACTTTTTTCATCTATGACCATGAGTATAGTAAACCACTGATTCATAGCGGGATAGACCCAGGGATGTCAATCTTGTTAGCATCTTGTCTAACCTGTGGCTTTACCTTCTGCTTTTTTTTTTTTTTGGTTGGCTGAATTTTGTTATGTTTGTTTTAAATAATAATACTGTATTGTGTTTTTGGTGACAGTTTATAGAACAAGTTAGGTTCCCATTTGACAATTTCTGCACAAATTGTTCAGTGACATTAGTTACATTTTTTATAATGTGCCAACATTTTAATTGTATTCTTCTTCCATTTCCAGTATTCCAGTTTCTCTGCCCCCTTATCTTCTCATCTTTGCTTTAGAGTAAATGTTGACCTTTTGGTCTCATACAGATGGTTTTTAATAGAACACCATTCTCATGGTGGTTTAATTTGTTCTTAATTACGTAAATAATACATAGGCCAATTATAAAAGAAGTCACCTAATACAAAAATATATTTTAAAAATACTGAAAATCTCTCTGAATCCCTAATCATATTTTCTTCCCCAGAGGAAACCAGAATTTACAATTTGATGTATAATTTTTTAGACAAAAGTATAAACAAATGAACAATATACATATACAAACCAAACTGAACCCAGTGCCGTTGAGTCGATTCTGACTCATAGTGACCCTATAGGACAGAATAGAACTGCCCCATAGAGTTTCCAAGGAGCGCCTGGCAGATTTGAACTGCCAGCCCTTTGGTTAGCAGCCATTGCACTTAACCACCACGCCACCAGGGTTTCCAATATACATATATACAAACCTAAATGCAGAGTTTATTTATAAGATACAAATGAAATTATACTAAGCCTTTATTGTGATTTGCTTATAGTCACTTAATCCATCACAAATATCTGTGTGTGTGTATTAGTTCTTCCTCATTTACTTTTTCATTGACTTTTCTATATGACGGATGGACCATTATTTATTTTACCGATCTGTCATCTTCGTGTGACCATCAGTAACTGGCTGTTCCCAGTATTTTGCTGCTATATGCATTGCTGCAGTGACTTCCTTGTTTGGGAGTCAGTAAATACACAGTGGTTAAGAGCTCTGGTACTGAAGTGAGAATGCCTGGGTTTGAACCCTGGCTGCAGTACTTACTACCTATGTGACCTTGGGCAAACTACTTAACCTCTCTGTGCCTTGGTTTCCTCTTCTGCAAAACAGGAATGATAATATCAGAAATACCAGATAATATCAGGGTTATTGTGAGGATTAAATGAGTTGATATATGTAAAGCCCTCAGAACCGTGCATGACACATAGCTAATATTTACTAAGAACTCTCATTTCGTTAGTGCATCTGTGTGTATTGTGTAGCGTATCTTTGCACATTTGTGATTATTTCTACAGGATGCCTGAAGGTAGACTTACTGGGTTTATCAAAAGCGTAAACATACTACCAAATCATTCTTAAAAAAGGCTCTGCCAGTTTTTGTCACCACTACCAGTTTTTGTCAATAAATGCCTGGTATTTCCCTCACTAGACCATCATTAACACAAATCCTTCTCCCCCTTTTGGAGGCCAGTTTTTAATTTGCATTTCCTTGGCTATTAGTGAAGTTAAGCATCTTCTTAACTGAAGAATGCTCAAGAAATTGAACATCTTGGCTGTTAATGAAATTGACTTGTTTGCTGCTCGTTAATCTTACTTACTACTCATTTGAACTGTCATTGAATTACTTGTTAATATCCTTTTGCCCAGCAGGACCTCTTTATAGATAGTAAGTCAGTATTGTGGTCTTCTAGCTAATCCATTGTACAGTTAATGGTTAACTCTCTTTTTATGACACACGATTAACATATTTCCTCCCAATCTGGTACTGCTTTTTAACAATATGATAATCTTGTGGCCTCTAGAAATTTAAAGTATTTATCCTATAAATTTATCAGTTTTTAAATTTTTTTTTTTTTTTGGCTTCTGGGTTTTGTGTCCTCACTTCTTAGACTATTAAATATTCTCTTGTAGTATGTTTTATATGTTGAGCTCCTCATTCCATCTGGAATTTAGTTTTGTATGATATGAAGTATAGGGATATGACTACACCCAACAAATGGGACAGTTGGCCCTTCATCATTTATTAAGTGTTCCATTACTTCCCCACTAAAATTGCCACCTTTGTTATATACTAAATTACCATATAGGCAGACTTCGGTATTGAATGTGATAGAATATTCTATTCCATTGACTTGCTTTTATATTGTGCCAGTATTTGGTATTGCTTTATAGATTTGGTATCTGATAGGATGATCTTTTCCCAAAATTGGTGTAAGGCTTTGAATGAATTTCAGAATCAGCATGTTAAGTTATATAAAAACTCTGTTGGGATTTTCACTTTTCCAAGTTAAAAAGTATTTGTCTTTTAAAGTAATTTATTCTGTTTTAAGATCCTATATTGATTTGATTGTCTAAAAAATTCTACTATGTAAAATTACTGTTTGAAGGCACAAGATTAGAATATATTTTCTCTTTTTAGTTATGGTCTGTGGTTATAAATTTAGTAGTCTAAAGAAACTGACACTATTAATATCTGGTTGCCAGCACCCTAATCATTTTGCCTTGTATCAGCTCATATTCTTTTGAAAATTGCTTGAAGCTCCTTTGAACAGGGAGGGAAGAGTGTTGAAAGGCTTCTAAATACCAGTGTTGTTGGCACTGACAAGCTATGTAAAAGTTTAAGTTGGGAGTATTCGTAGCTGGGAACAAGGCACTTCTCTGGCAGAGCAACATCATCACTATTGAATGGCAGTGTACTTTTATCTGAAGATGCCTTGATTTGACCCAGTTTAGCAGGCATGTTTGCCCGGTGAATGTATGAGACGAAGAAAGCCGACGGCTGTGGATATAAGTTTCTAAAAGAGGAGAAAACTTGACTATCTGTCAAACATTCTGGAAGTTAATTTAATGAAAAACGGCTGGTAGTTTAATGCTTTTTATAGTTTTTATATATCATTACCCTATGTAGTTTTTTAGTTGCTGACTTTAAAAGTAGAACTTCTGACAAATCATAGTTATTTATGCTTAATAGACTTAGGTCACTAGGGAGAAGCTTGGTTACATGCTTGGAAAAGTGGACAAGTAGAATACATATTTTTATAGAATCCCGTCACAATTTAAGAAGATAGCCTTGGGACTTTCCTTCTTAGGGAGTAAATTGCCTTGCTCTGTTTGTTCCTAGAGGTTAAAGAGTTAACAGTCTCGTGCTGTCGTTTTAATAAGCTACCCAACGATTCTCATGCAGTGTTTGGGAACTGCTCAGAGGTAAGCATAAAGTGCTGTGGATAAGAGACCGGAGCGGTTGAATGCATTGCAACTTTGGGACAGCTGTAACACTTGAGGATCTTGAAGGAAGATGTAGTTTATCTGACAGATGAACACACAGAGGCGTTCCAGAGCAGAGGAGTGTACCAGCACTTTGAATGGATTTCTCTGGTCTGCATAATCAACCCCAGCACCTTAACTTATAGTTAGGGGCTTTCTCACTGTATGACTGACTGTCTCAGGCCCTTTTATTTCCTATACTGCTGACTCTTGCCAGCCTGTTTTATAATTTTCCCAAATGCTGTCCTGCTTTCCCAGTGTTTGCTCAACAGTGATCTCCCACATTCATACTCATTGCTTGTTTAAGTTGTAATCATCTTTCGGGATCTTAGAACAAAACCTTCTTATTCCAGGAACTCATCCTGAAGTCTCCCTTCAGGAATTACTAATTTTTATATTATATAATTTATATATTACTAATTTCCCCCAAATAAATGCTAAATTATTTGAAGAAAGGGATTGCCTTTTTTTTTTTTTCCCATCTTAAGCTGCCAGAGCATTTAACATCATTCATTAAAGATTTATTGATTGAGCCCTCTTAACAAATTTTTCTTCCTTCCCTTAATCCTGTTGGTAAAATGACCTGAGATACATATGTTCAGTATTGGCCCATGTCACATCAGATGATCTTTGAATGTTGAGAGGTGATACCTTGCCCCACAACTCTGTTGACTACAGTGTTGTATACATTTTCCTGGGACCTAGATCTGTTCTCGCTTAGTGTATGGACAATGTGGTCATATCACCACAGGTCCAAGACCTGCCATTTTTCAGCTGGAATAGTAAGATTCTGTTTGCTCAGAGATTAAGTGTACCTCATAAAATAAGGTGGAAAAATGAATTGATGGTGCTTTATATAGTCCTTGGGTGGTGTAAATGGTTAACACGCTTGGCTGCTAACTGAAAGGCTGGAGGTTTGAGTCCACCCACAGAGGCACTTCAGAAGGAAAGCCTGGTGATCTACTTCTGAAAAACCAGCCATTGAAAACCCTATGGAGCACAGTTCTAACACACATGGGGTTGCCATGACTTGGAACTGAGTGGATGGCTAGTGGTTAACATGTAACTTGTTCAGCACCAGCAGTTGGAGGGCAGGAAGTTAAAGTGATGCTTCCAAGCTGAGCATGGACACTGGACCCTCTGTATATAATATACAAACAGCTCCAGGTTATATAGACAGGACCAGGAAAGTTAGCAGGTTGGTATGGAGTTCGAAGTTAGGGGAGTGGAAGGAAGTTTGCTTTCTCTCTGGATGTGGGTTCCCTGGTGGCCCTGTTGGAATGGAAGTGGGGAACTCTGGAAAGCTCTGTACCTTTTCAAAGCTGTGGACTTAACTGCAGGGGACAATGCAGGATGAACACCAGAAGTTAGCCTGACCTGAGCTTTAAAGTGGAAAGACCTGGATATGAATCTCGTCTCTATGACTTAACAGTGGTGTTTCGATAACAGGCTCAAAGAGATTGTGGGTAAAACAGAGATGAGAGATAGTACAGGGATGATTGAGAGGGTTAAAGGGGGCAACTTTTGCCAAGCATAGTGCATAATAACTGTAGTGACTATTATTTATTTTTACGAAACTAAGTAATGAGAGTAACAATAACACAGGTGATGTTTGGTGTGTGGATTTCATTCATCACTGTTTCACATGGCTGTAGCAATTGGGGGAAAAGAGCTTTATTCAGTTTCTCTTCTAATAGGTGATATTTTAGGTAACAGTTTAAAGATTTACTATAATTTTATGGTTTTGTATAACTTCTACGTTTTTCCCGTTCCACTTTTTATCTCCTGGCATAGGCAAGAAAAAAAATCATTTAGATCACACTTCCATTTATCTGTAGAAAATCAGCTTAGTGGGAAGCTCAAGTAACTGGAATCTCACCCCTCCCCCCTCCCCTCTCCCCTGCCCTAACACATAGGCACATTTGGAAATAATTTGGTTTTTAAAGACTTATCAGGGAAGGTGATTTCTTTTTTTAAATTGTGCTTTAGGCGAAAGTTTACAGCTCAAGTTAGTTTCTCCTACAAAAATTTATACACACATGGTTATGTGACCCTAGTTGCTATCTGTATAATGTGACTGTACATTTCTTCTTCCTACTCTGGATTTTCTGTGTCCATTCAACCAGCTTCTATCCCTTTGTGCCTTCCCATCCATCTCGCCTCTGAACAGGAGCTGCCCATTTAGTCTCATGTATCTACTTGAGCTAAGAAGCACATTCTTCATGAGTATCATTTTTTGTCTTACAGACCAGTCTAGTCTTTGTCTGAAGAGTTGGCTTTGTGAATGGTTTTAGTTCTGGGTTAATGGAGAGTTGGGGGACCACGTCTTCTGGGGTTCTTCCAGTCTTAGTCGACCAGTAAGTCTGATCTTTTTACTAGATTTGAGTTCTGCACCCCACTTTTCTCCTGCTCTGTCAGGGAGTCTCTGTTGTGTTCCCTGTCAGGGCAGTTGGTGGTAGCTGGGCACCATTTAGTTCTTCTGGCCTCAGGCTGATGGAGCCTGGTTTATGCGACCCCTTTTGTCTCTTGAGTTAATATTTTCCTTGTGTCTTTGGTGTTCTTGTCCTTTGCTCCAGGTGAGTTGGGGTCAACTGATGCATCTTAGATGGCCGCTTACTAGCTTTTAAGACCCCAGACACCACTCACCAAAGTGGGATGTAGAACATTTTCTTAATAAACTTTGTTATGCCAGTTAACCTAGACGTACCCTGAAACCATGGTCCCCAGACCCCCTGCCCCTGCTACACTGTCCCTCGAAGTGTTTGGTTGTATTGAGGAAACTATATAGCTTTTGATTTAGCACAGTGGTGCTGACTTCCTCCATATTGGGTGTTGTCCTTGGGAAGTTGATTTTTTAAAAAGTAATTGATTGGTGTATATTCAGTCAGATTGCCTACAACTTAGACATAATATTGAATCATGAAAACTGATATTTCTTGTCAGTCAAGAGTTTATCTGATGTGGAATAAAGAACGCCAGCTTTGGAACCAGGCTCCACCACTTCCTAGCCGTGTGACTTTGGACAAGTTTTCACTGACCTTCAATTTCTTCCACCAAAAATTAAGGGAATTACCTTTCAAACTTACGAGCATTAAGTGAGACCCCTGGCACATAGGAAGTAAGCAGTCAATAAATGTAGCAGTTGTTATTGCCGCTGTAGTCATCATGTTAATGACCTGAGTTAAATCAAGAAAAGGTCGGCTATTCAAAACCACCAGAGGCTCTGCCAGAGAAGGATGTGACAGTCTGTTTCCGTAAAGATGACAGCCTAGGGAACCCTATGGGGCGGTCTGCACTGCTTAAGGGTTGCTATGAGTAGGAATTGACTTGACGGCAACTGGCTTGGTTTCTGTGTGTGTGTCTTATACTATGTACTCTATATTACCCAGTTATTTTGGATAAATGAGGCAATGAAGGTGATTTTTATTACTTGGATGCCAGTTATGTAAATTTATCCAGCTTAAAAAAAAATGTTTCCTTATTATTGCCTTTGATTTTTGGGAATGGCTGACTTTGATTCTAAAATAAGCCAATTAACTTCATTCAGGATTTAAAAAACCTGGCAGATTCATTCTCTGTGGGAGCACTCTCTTTAATATAACATTATAAGTTCGGTTTTGCATAGCTTGACTTGGTGGTGGTCTGTTTTTTTTTTTTCCGGCTTTAATAATCTGTCATTGCCTCTGATCAGCTATTGTGACTTTTCTGTTCTGGGAAAGGCTTTTGTAGCCAACATGCCTATATTCAGGGATGCCTTGCCTCATTTTATTCTATGCTTTATACATATCATAAGAGATTCTTTTCAAAGTCTTTTAGAATCAGAAATTGTAATTTTATTTAAATTTAAATTATTTGAGATATGCAGAATCTGGATGTTTAAAACATTTACCAATCTGGTAGTGACTGCTGTGATGTTTATTATCTAGTTTGTAAGTAATTTTTTTTTTTTTAAAGCTTACTTCTTAGTTGCTGTTGAGTTGGCGCCAACTCATTGGAATCCCATGTATATAACAGAACAAAACGCTGCTCAGTCCTGCACCATTTTCATGATCATTGATACGTTTGAGTCCATTGTTGCGACCGTTGGGTCAGCCCATCTTATTGAGGGTTTCCCTTACCTTCGTTGGCCCTCTACTTTACCAAATACAATATCCTTCTCCAGCAATTGGTTCCTCCTAGTGTTCAAAGTAAGAGAATCAAAATCTCAGACAATATTCTGTGACCCATAGAGTTTTCATTGGCTAATTTTGGAAGATCAGGGCCTTTCTTCCCAAAGGAGCCCTGGTGGTTCAGTGCTTAAGCACTTGGCTGCTAACTGGAAGGTCAGCAGTTTGAACCCACCAGCTGCTCCACAGTATGCTTCTGTAAAGATTACAGCCTTGGAAGCCGTATGGGACAGCTCTACTCTGTCCTTTAGGATCACATTGAGTCGGAATCGACTCAACGGCAGTGGTTTTGGTTTTGGTTGGTTTTCTTCCTACTCTCTCTTAGTCTGGAAGCACCACTGAAACCTGTCCCCATGGGTGACTCTGCTGGTTTTTGAAGTACTAGTGGCATAGTTTCCAGCGTTGTAGCAATATACAAGCCACCATAATATGACAAACTGACAGACGGGTGGTGGTAGAGTTTACTACATGCCACCAAATCTTGCTGTTTCTTTACCTAAACTGAACCTGTTCGCACCTAGTCACACACACATAACCCACTGGATATATCAAGCTTTTAAAGTGGACTCTTTAGTTGAAAAAAAACTTAGATCGTTCTCTGTAAGTATGTTACATTTTGAGATGCATGGCCAAGTTGTAATTTGACTTGGTTAAAAGAAAAATTGGGGCAAAGACTTAAAGAAGGCTAATTGTCAAGAAAGACCTAAACAGGGATCAGACTTTGGTAAATTAACTCCAAAGAGAATTAAAGTGAAACAACCTTTTTCAACTGTAGTTCTAATACAGTACATATTCATTAAGAAGTTAACTATACTTTTAAGCCTAAGCTTTAAAGCTTTAAAGATGAAACTTTCATTATGACTGTAGCTTATCTGTAGGGTCCCGTACTTGTGGTCTGTGGTAGTGGTTAAACTTCTGGACTCCTGAGTCAGATTACCCATTGCTGTTGAGTTGATTCTGACTTAAAGTGACCCTATAGAACAGAGTAGAATTGACAGGTGCAGGCTACCACATCTTTCTCCCATGGAGCGGTAGTGGGTTGGAATCACCAACTTTTCAGTTCGCACAATATTTATCTACATCATGATATTTGTAGCAGGTATGTAATAGATGAAAACTAGGATACTGAAGAAAGAGAGCTATTAGGAAACAAGGGGTCTGATAGAGGCATATATTGAAATGCTGCCCTCTGATGCTGCTTCGGGTGTTAACCTCTGTGCTAAGAAAACATTACCCGCTTTAGTCTTGAACGCAGTGTAAAAATAACCTGATTTTTGTACAGCCTGTTTATAGTTTACATTGTTTTCTTAGTCATCTAGTGCTGCTATAACAGAAATAACCACAAGTGGATGGCTTTAACAAAGAAATTTATTCTCTCAGTCTAGTAGGCTACAAGTCCAAATTCAGGGCATCAGCTCCTGGGGCAGGCTTTCTCTGTTGGCTCTGGAGGAAGGTCTCTGTCATCAATCTTCCCTTGGTCTAGGAGCTTCTCTGTGCAGGAACCTCAGGTCCTAAGGGCACTCTCTGCTCCTGGCATTGCTTTCTTGGTGATATGAGGTTCCCAGCTCTCTGCTTGCTTCCTTTTCCTCTTGTAAGATAAAAGGTGGTGCAGGCCACACCCCATGGAAACTCACTTTACATTAGATCAGGGATGTGACCTTAGTAAGGTGTTACAATCCCACCCTAATGCACTTTAACATAAAATTACAATCGCAAATACTGGGAATCGTGGCCTAACCAAGTTGACACATATTTTGGGGGACACAATTCAGTCTATGTCTACATACACTTTAATTCTCACAAATCATCTTATGATAGAGGTAGTATTCTTCCCATTTTCTGTAGGAGAATATTATCTTCAATAACTCGAACTATATTAAAATCTTTTCACCTGTAATATATTCCAAGGGTAGGGTTACAAAGTCACCAGAGTACTTACGGTTCAAAATAACCTCACTAGCTTATTTACTAAAGGTATCTTGATTCCAGTTCTGATTTAACAACACATTCTTTTGGACTGTGTACCATTGGGTAATTTGCCTTATTAACTGTTCATTTACTTCTTCATTGATTTTCTTGACTATATTTTATTAAGGGAAAATGGAAAACATGCAATTTGATATATTAGTTGAGTTAATATTTTTAGAAGTTTTTTGAATGGCATCGTAATCCAGATTTGGTATTTTGTTTAAAATGAAAATGCAATGTAACAGTGAAAGAAATTGAGAAATGTCCCAGGGAGTAATCCCCACAGTAAAACGGTAAGTCTGAACAGTTTCATGAATGAGTTATTTTAAATTTTAATGAAC
Source organism: Elephas maximus indicus (assembly GCF_024166365.1). NCBI lineage: Eukaryota > Metazoa > Chordata > Mammalia > Proboscidea > Elephantidae > Elephas > Elephas maximus. The sequence goes on from NC_064832.1 coordinate 40,391,222, forward strand.
TATTTAAACAGTTTCAATTAAGAGAGAAATCTCCTGGGTCATTCTCACAAAGCCATTTACAACGCTGATTCCAAAATTGGCACACGTTAACAATAGGCTAATCTCAAAATGAATAGTTTGTTTAAATATAGTAATAAGAGCTAACACTTACGGTCTCTTACCCTCGCTAGGCCCTATTTGTGACATGGATTTTCTTGTGAGCCTCGTAATAACCCTGTACAGTATGGCAACTGTTGTTTGTTTTGTGCCGGGCTATGGATATCTGTTACACAATTCTTGTTTTAATACATCAATACCTGAAGTCGTTTAGAATGTTCTTCGGATATTGGTAGTAACTGGTAGCTGTTGGGGAGCAGAACTTTATGGGGAGAGGGACAGTAATAATGTTTTATACTTCTGGAATCTGAATATGTTCATGTATTACCTATTCCCAGAAATATATATTTTTTTAATGTACTGTGGGAGCTTGTTTCAAAGGATATCAATTTTGATTTATTTTGTTCACCAGTCACCCCAGTTTCTTTGTGTGTATGTCCACATAGATGTGTTGGGTCTAGAGATTGCCTTTGGTTTTATTATGGTTTATATAAGGTGATAAAGGAATACCACTACAGTATTTAATCTGGTTCCGGCCCCCTCCTCCCCGCTGTTCTGCTTCCACTTCTGCCTCAGAACAGTGCTGAGAGCCGAGTGAAGCTGAAAAGAATTGAAGACATTTTGAAGTTCTTTTTCTCCCATCAGATAGACCTCTGTTTTTTATACTTCTTATTGAAATATAGCTTATATGCAAAAATAGACAGAATTCCTAAGTGTACAGCTTGATAATTTTCACAAAGAGAAAACATATGTATCCAACTTTTGCTTCTAATTGAAGCTAATGGCCATTGTTGACTGTAAATGGTTAAGTCTGTTCCCCAATTGTCTGAAAGGACTATTCTCATTTCAAAGGAAAAAAAAAATGCCCCTCAACGTGAGATTATAGTAAACCAACTTTTAAGAGTGTTTATTTCTGTCTAAATCAAATACTGAGGGACTTCATCATCAAACTGTTATATTGGTATATGCCATGAGTATATCAAGTAATGTTTCTTAATTCATATAACAACCTTTGAAGATGTTATTATTCCTAATTTAGATGGACAGGAAACTAAAGCTTAGAGGGGCTGTATAGTTTGCCTGAGTTCAAACACTCAGGACAAAGTAGAGTCTGCACTTAGACAGCATCCATCTGACTCCAGAGCCCAGCACTGGTGTTACGCCCTGTTTTCACCATGTGTACATAGAGTGTGTTTGCTGCGTGGGAAAATATTCAGATTGTGTCATGATACAGTGAAGTGTTAGTTTTTTGTTTTTGATTTTAAGAATAAGTCAGAGGACCTCAAAAAAGTGTCTTCACAGGATGAGGCTTTGGGGCAGCAGTCTGGTTGGCAGGCAGGGCACAGAAATTTGTCTCAAAAATGTGTATAGGAAGTATACTGTTTAGTTTGTATGTGTATTAGAACGACCTTGGAGTGGGGAGAGCTATTTAAGATTATTTAAGATTATCAGAGAACCGTAAGCCCTGGTGGTGCTGTGGATAAGTGCTCAGCTGCTATCCGGAGGATCCGTGGTTTGAACTCACCAGCCACTCGGCAAGAGAAACAAAAACCAAACCCATTGCCATCAAGTCCATTCTGACTCATAGTGACCCTTTATGCTTCCGTAAAGATTACAGCCTTGGAAACCCCACAGGACAGCCCTACCCTGTCTTATAGTGTTGCTATGAGTAGGAATCGACTTGGGGGCACCTAACAATGACAACATGAGGAGCCCTGAGGTGCCCTGGTGGCACAATTGTTAAGCGCTGCTAACCAAGAGGTTGGCAGTTCGAACCCACCCAGAGGCTCTGCAGGAGAAAGACCTGGCAATCTGCTCCAGTAAAGATTAAAAAAAAAAAAAAAAGATTACAGCCTAGAAAACTCTATGGGACAGTTCTACTCACTGTCACATGGGGTTACTATGAGTCAGGTTGACTCAATAGCACCTAACAACAATAACAAAGGCCCCGAGGCACTCCCCATACTGCCTTGTCTTGAGACAAAGAGGTAGCTTAAATTACTTGAAAGTGTGCTGATTATGCACCTGCCCTAAAAAAAGGAATATCTGCATTCGGGAAATTTTTAAAACACTGTTTTTAACTCCCTTATTCTTCTGGAGAACATTTGCTAGGTATTTCATTTTAAGCTGTTTCATAGAGAATCTTGGCAGGATGTTTCACAACCATGTACCAGATTGAGTCTGCTTTTAGAGGAGCTTGGCAAACAAGTTATTTGAAAGCTCTCGTGCTTTTTTTTTCTTTAATCCAAAAGCCTGTTGAACAATTTTATTTCTTTATAGAGTTGAAATACTGATCCACAGTTTCTTAAATATTCTCCTAGAATTTTAGTTTGTAGTATATCGAGGGAATACACAAGTCTCCTTACTGTAGAAACTTAATTGTACTGCTCATAGATTGGTCTGTTTCCTTCTTTTTTTGACTTGATGGTATTGCCACATTTGTGATGAACCACAACAAATGGAAACTGTGTAACAGACAGTGTTGAAATTTGGGGAACTGTCTGTTTCCTACTAAAACTTGGTTTAGTTTTTATTGCTGCTAAAGAGTTTGTTAAAATTTTGCTTTCAACAAATGTTCTAAATTTACCTGCAGTTAATAGAAAAGGGAAATTGGTACGTGTGTTTTTCTTTCTGGAACAGTTAAGATCTTCAATAAAGTTACAGAGCAGTTGAAAGTCAGCCTATGACTACAGTGTACATAGTTCAGTTATAGAAACTGAGGCATTGGAAACTCTCTGATCTGTGATAGATTTTGACCCCAAGACGTTGTCCTTTAATCCTATCAATCCTATCATTTGTGATTTATTTTGGTTCTGTTCCAAAAGCAAGTGGTAAAATAGCCTTCAACTGCCAAACAGCAAAAGATCTCATAATAATCTGTTTGTTTCTTTGGCGTACTAGTGTCCCAGGCATTGGCATGAGTAATTAGAGTTGACTCAGTTTAGGGAATGCAGTCATGAATGTTGTAATTCTTTAGAGCAGTGGTGCTGAATCGCGGATGTGCATTGGAATCACCTGGGGAGCTTTAATGAAATGCCCTGGCTACACTCCCCAGAGATTCTGATTTATTTGGTCCCTTGGGGGTCCAGGTTTTGATATTTGTGGAAGTTTGCCAGTATACAGACAGGGTTGATAACCACTCAAAGAGTTGAGAGAGGTTTTCTGATTCAAATAAAAGGCACCATAGAGGAGAGGCTTTTGAGTTTGTTTCGACAGTCATTAAAAAAAAAAAAAAGTCATCAACCAAGTGGAATGCAACATTTTTGTTAGGACGGCAAAGAAATGTCCAGTACCTTCTTTTCTTTCTTTTTATTCCTTAGAATTTTTTAAAAACAGAATTTTATTTTATTGTTGTTGAGAGTACCTTCTTTTCTTGAAAGGAGGTAACAGATCTTATTGGGAGTATGGCCATTTTATGAATAGCTCTGACCTTCCTGAAGCTTCCCTTTTAAATAAACCTTGGGAAGAGGTCTGGTTAAAATTACATGGAAGAAGTGAGGTAGATAAGCAAAGAAGCTCAAAGAATAATGTCTGATCTTAATTTAGAAATAGTAACAAGATTATATATATCCTTATTGCCATAAGCCACAGAAATTATTTAGGGTAGAGGGAACCAGTTATCAAATGATAGACTTTAAATTAAATGATAGGCTTTAAATTCTGTTCCAATATTTTATTTTTTAAATCTAGGAAAACTCAGCCTTTGAAATTTTGACATGCCTCCATTTAAGAGGGAGGGAGCCAGATTTCTATGAAGAATTTTAAAATGTGTGGTTCCTTAGGTTCCTGATGATTAGCTTGAGCCAGTTGGCAATCAGTCTAGTTTAGAAGGCCGGAGTTTAGTTGGAGCTCCTGGAGTCTGCATTTTCTTTCTATTTATGGTAGTAGTGGAGAAGAGTCTTTCCAGTCACCTGAGAGGTGTTTCCTAGGTTTATTTTGTATACACAGACTCAGACCTCTTAACCTAACTATACATACTCTTATGAAGACCCAGTGTTAGTCTGTTTCTTGTGTAGAGACTAAGAGCACCCTGGATAAATTAGAGAGGAACAGTTTTGAGCGTGCATTTCCATTTCAGTGGACTGGAAAAGTATGGCCCAAGCTTTTCATGAACGGAGCAAGTGACTCAGGAGACGACTACATGGCTAAAATGGGAGTGAAACTGGGAAGGGGACTAGATAGCCTGGGGATCAAGAGTAACTGCCTATGCCCAAAAGGTTTATAAGAGACTCAGATTGGAGAAGTCCTAAAAAAGATGATACTGAAATACCCCCACCTTCAAACACAGCTCATTACCTATTCTGTTGTTCTAAACAGAGCCAAGTAAATACGCTAACAAGCCAATACTGTACCATGTTGAAGGCTGACTGTAGGACACAGGTAAAGAATATGGACACTGGTGTCAGTTCAAGTTACTGTTCTACTGCTTACTATCTGTATGGCTTGCAGTGAATTATTCACTTCCCTTGACTCAGTATCCCCCTGTATAAAATAGATATTCCAGTGTATCACCCTTGTAGGATTTTGTGATGATTAAATAAGGTGATGATCCATGTAAAGCAATAAGCAAAATGCATGGTGCATACTAAAGTGTCAATAAATGTTCACTAATGGAACAGCAGAGGCAGCAGCCACGTGGTCACTGTGCATGCCACTCTCTCCCCCATTTAGTCCATAAGAGGGAATAATCTCTTATACTGTGATGTTATGAAGCCAGTTTTGGAGCCCTTGCCTTTAAAATACATCTTAACAGAACACCAGGAACGGCCCTTAGGATCAGCCAATGCTCTTCTTTCTCTAAAGATGAGGAAATTAAGGTCACATCACAAGGGTTTGAGAAGGCCCAGGTTTTCTGGTTCACAGTCTTCTTTTTCACTGTATGTGAAACCCATTGCTACTGAGTTGATTCTGACTCATGGGGATCCTATAGGGCAGGTAGAACTTCCCCATATGGTTTCCAAGGCTGTAATCTTTATGGAAGCAGATCACCACGTCTTTCTCTCATGGAGTGGCTGGTAGGTTCGAACCACTGACCTTTTGGTTAGCAGTTGAGTGCTTAGCCACTGACCACCAGGGCTCCGAGCTACCTTCTAAATCAGAACCATGTGTTCCTTTTCATTCTTTTGTTTTTCTGTATATTTTTTTTCTGTACTTTTTTCAATTGTGGTATATATAAACAAAGCATTTGCCATTTCAGCATTTTTTTTTTTACATGTACAATTCAGTAACAATAATTACATTCATCTTGTGCCTTTTTATTCTTAATTACTTTAAAGGAAATTCATTTCTTTACTCTTTTGTGTTTATAATTTTCCTTATTAAATAGTTTAAAAATTATTAAATGTTTTGAACTGCAATTAAAATGATTGTTTAAAGCCAATAGGTTGTCTCTGTTAGGAAACAAACTGTTAGTAGTGCTTGCCTCTGGAGCGGGGGATACTGTGGTAGAAGTGGTGTTGATTATGGCGGTATCTAACAAGGTGTACCTGAGACCTGTAAATTCTGAAGAATACAATGGTCATTTCCTTCGATCCACTTAATGATTAGCAGGAATGTAGCAATAAGTATCAGTAGCTACCTGAAACTTGGGAACTATATAGATTCAGAAAAGTGTTGGGAGATATCCTTTGTGATATCCACACTCTGGTCCTTCTCCACCCAAATTTCAGTAGCCAAATAGATTTAGATAGGAATACTTCAGTTTCATTTTGGTCAAGGACAGGTCCTCCAAGTTGGGTTGGCATGCCACTGTCTCTGACTCAGTGGATGACTTTGGGCAAACTTTTTAACCCAATTCCTCATCTGTCAGTGAATGGAGATGATGGGCCCTGTTTTTACCTGGTATGTGGGGTTGTTGCAGAATAATATAAAATTGTGTGAAAATGAACTCAATCCTGGACTCATCTTTGATAGAAGATGACTAGAAGGTTAACTTAAACTCTTAAGAGAGAAGTGTTTTAACAAGCTTATGTTCATATTAGGTTGGCTTGCATATGAAGCATTAACCTCTCAAAAGAGGGAGAGGGAAGATCAAATGACTGTACTTGCCTATGACCAGTTTATATGATATTTTCTTGTCTTCACATGTGTTTTACAGTATAATTTTTGAGCCCCTAGTTTCAGTTTTAAAAGTTATGATTTGGAGACTCAGTTATTTCTGACTTATTTCCTCTTTTCTGAGACAGGAAGAAACGTTTTGAAATAAAACGATCCAAATGTGTTTTAGGGTTATTACCCATAAATTTTGAATGTAACATTCTAGTATGCGAGGATAATATCTATGTAGCACCTATAATATCGTATATTTAATTTAGGTAATTAAATCCTTATGATAGAAGTAAGCTCTAACCTTTGTGCTATATACATACCGTTTTAAACATTGAGGCTGCTTAGTTGTAATGAAACCATAAATATTTTCAGTCTAGCAGACTTTGTTGTTTGTCGTTAGGTGCTGTCGAGTCAGTTCCGACTCGTAGCGACCCTATATACAACAGAACGAAGCGCTGCCCGGTCCTGCACCATCCTCACGATCCTTGCTATATTTGAGCCCATTGTTGCAACCACCGTGTCAATCCATCTCATTGAGACTCTTACTCTTTTTCACTGACTCTCTACTCTACTGAGCATAATGTCCTCCTCCAGGGACTGGTCCCTCTTGATAACATGTCCAAAGTACGTGAGACAAAGCTTTGCCATCCTCGTTTCAAAGGAGCATTCTGGCTGTACTTCTTCCTAGACAGATTTGTTTGTTCTTCTGGCAGTCCCTGATACATTCAATATTCTTTACCAACACCATAATTCAAAGCCATCAATTCTTTTTCTATTTTCCTTATGTATTCTCCAGCTTTCACATGCATGTGAGACAATGAAAAGTACCATGGCTTGAGTCAGGTCCACCTAAGTCCTCAAGGTGGTATCTTTGTTTTTTAATACTTTAAAAGAGGTCTTTTGCAGCAGATTTGCTGAATACAATACGTTGTTTGATTTCTTGACTGCTGCTTCTATGGGTGTTGCTTATGGATCCAACTAAAATCAAATCCTTGGCAAATTCAGTTTTTTCACTGTTTATCATGATGTTGCTTATTGATCCAGTAGTGAGGATTTTTGTTTTCTTTATATTGAGGCGTAATCCGTACTGAAGGCTGTAGTCTTTGATCTTCATCAGTAAGTGCTTCAAGTCATCTTCACTTTCAGCAAGCAAGGTTGTTGTCATCTGGATAATGCAGGTTGTTAATGAGTCTTCCTCCAATCCTGATGCCCTGTTGTTCTTCATATAGTCCAGCTTCTTGGATTATTTGCTTAGCATACAGACTGAATAAGTATGGTGAAAGGATATAACCCTGACACACACCTTTCCTTATTTTAAACCACACAGTATCCCTTTGTTCTGTTTGTTTATGTACAGGTTCTGCATGGGCACAATTAAATGTTCTGGAATTCCCATTCTTCCATAATTTTGTTGTGATCCACACAGTGGAATGCCTTTGCATAGTGAATAAAGCAGAGGTAAACATCTTTGTGATATTCTCTGCTTTCAGCCAAGATCCACCTGACATAAGCAAATTTTCCTCGACTGGCTGACTTAATAAAGGAAAATAACAAAGTGACATTATTATCTATGGGCAAGAACTTTTCTTACATTTTAGAAGATACTACTTAATGGGTAAATGTTTCTTTCAGAAATACGATATTTACATAGTCTTGAAGTGTCTTTCCCACAAGGTATTAATTAATTACTAAGGGAAAAATAGTAACTTTACAGTGGAGAAACCTGGTAGATACCACCATATAATATCACCACTAATGGGATAAGTAGGTATTTTGGGCCTCCTGATATCATGCTACACAAAGCAAGGAGCAAAGTGGGTAAATTGTGCCTTCATTGCTAATTTTGTGATAAGGATCAGCACGAATCAAATCCCCAAAATGCGGGGTTGGATCCAGTTTTCACTTTCCCACTTCTCCATCCTCATCGCTAGCCACTCATGTAGCACACTCTGTCACTGACCCTAATTACCTGGAGATGGGCCAGAACTCACTAGTTAGAAGGACACTGTCTTTGAGACTGCCAAGTAGGCAGACGCCAGCTCCTACTGGCTCTCACTGCCCCTGTAGGTTTGATAATTCATTGAAACAACTCACAGAATTCACAGAGAGCACACCATGCTTACAGCTACAGATTATAGTGACGAAAAAGGTTACAAAGAGGTGCGCAGGATGATGTCTAGGAGAGTTTCTAGCATGGAGCTTCCATGTCTCAACGGGTATGCATGGTCACCAACCAGGAAGCTCATCTGAGTCTCAGGGTTCAGGGCTCTTATGGGCGTCTCCATGTGGCCATGATAGATTACATTGTGCTTCCGGAGATTTAGTCAACACCGGGCCCCTAGCTGATCCCTCCGTGGTCTGGTCAGCCCCCATTCATTAGCCTCAAGTGTGGTCCAGCTCAAAAGAACTGAAAACAAAGACCAAATTGGTTTTTGCAAGGTGATTTCACACCTTGCTGATACGCTTGAAAGACCACAAATAATTTCTGTGGTATTCCTGCCCAAAATGCATAATCTAAATCTAATCATGAGGAAATATCTTACAAACCCAAATTGAGGTACATTCTATAAAACGAATGGCCTGTATTCCTCAAGGTTGTGAAAAGTCAAAGACTGAAGAATTGGTCCCAGTTAAAGGACAAGAAACTGTCCCAGATCAATGGAGTTGTATCATGAAGAAACATAACTAAATGAAACCTATTACCATGGACTGGATTCTGAACCAAAAAAAATTTTTTTGTTTGTTATAAAGAACATGAGTGGGACAACTGGAAAAACTTGAATGAGGCCAATAGATTTGATAATAGTACTGTATGAATGTTAATTTCCTGGTTTAATAATTATACTATCTTTATGCAAGATAATATTTGTGTATTAGGAAATACACACTCATGTATTTAGTGTAAAAGGATAAATTAGAAAAAAATAATATAGAAAGAGAATGGTAAGGCAGCCATGATTAAATGTTAACATGGAATTATGGGCAAAGGGTGTATTGGAATTCTTTGTACTTTTTTTTCGTTTTGGCAACTTTTCTACGTTTGAAATTAAGCTAATGGAAATGGTAACTTAATGAAATTTGCCACCAATTAACTGTTTTTTAAGCAGATTGTTTGAAACCCTCTCTAGGTGAGTTTCTGCATTTGTAAAATGAGATGCCTGGACTCATTTTAAACATCCTTCCAGATTTAAAATTCCATGATCCTATAAATAGATGTTAGTCATAGTAACAGCAGTTATTATAAGCTAGTAATAATTTATAACCTTAGTAGATACATGCTTGATAAGGATAATAACAGAATATGAAAGTTAATTTTTCCACTTGAGTCAAAAACTGTTGTTAAACAAGGCTTGTATGTCAAGTGACAGTTTAATATTTATTAAGCTCACAAATGGTACTTTTTTTTCTGTCGTAGAATTTTTGAGATTTTATCTAATCATGCAGTTCATTTGTATGTCACTTTTTGGTTCATGCTTATGCATTAATGATATCTTTTTTTTATTTAACTGTATCTTAAAAATGTACTTTTATAGGATTTTCCAATGGAAATTTGGGTATTAAGACCCAGAGTAGATAAAGTTTATTCACTCTGAATAGATGACATATTCTTTCCAGCCTAGGATTATCAAGATACAAGTAACCGATGATGTAGAAACTAACTGATGTTCAATATCGAATAGTTTTTCTTTGCATTAATCAAAGGTAAAACTTTATTAATCTTTTTTTGTTTTCTCATCCCCACCCCCCACTTCCCGCCCCCCCCCCCCCCCCCCCCGGTCCCAGCTTGGTGATCCAGCTATTTTTCCTGCTGTAATTGTGGAACATGTTCCTGGTGCCGATATTCTCAACAGTTATGCCGGTCTAGCCTGTGTGGAAGAGCCCAATGACATGATTACTGAGAGCTCGCTGGATGTTGCTGAAGAAGAAATCATAGATGATGATGATGACGACATCACCCTTACAGGTGTGCATGCCTCTAATAGACCTCACTGCAGGATGGTTTTAGGCAGTGTGCCAGGTCTGTGGTTTTTGGAGTACAGAAAGTCTCTACCTTTGCTTAGATTTTGAGTGACTTCATTACCTGCAGAAGCTAGAGACCTGCAGGAAGAAAGGAATTACTTTTTCTTTCTCCTTTGCCTGTGTTTCATACTGCTTTCTCACCTCCCTTTTCTTCTTTCCCACATATATTGAGACAAACATGACAAGATAGGGGGCATGTAAGAGGGACTAAACCTGTTCATCTGATCAAATCTTCACTGAGCATTTCTCATATGCCTCACTCTGTATTTCTGATAAGTTGTTTGTAGGGAAGTAGGTGGGAATATTCTTTTTTTGCTGTTGCCACAGGGAGCAAAACAGGAGGCCATGATCCAAATATAAGATAAGGTCCTGGTGTTTACAGAAGATTTCTCTTCTGGTTCAGTCGGAACTAGTAGGATATTTCAAACTTGAAGGTAGACTATAGAAGTGTGAGGTGTAACCCATTGCCACTGAGTAGATTCCGACTCTTAGCGACCCTATAGAACAGAGTAGAACTTCCCCATGGAATTTGCAAGGAGAGCCTAGTGGATTCGAACAGCTGACCTTTTGGTTAGCAGCCATAGCTCTTAACCAGTACACCACCAGGGTTTCAGTAGTGGTAGTAATATTTGATAAGTTTTAGAAATTGGTACTTATATTTGTATTTTTGTACATTTAATTCATGCATCTTGTCCAGAGGCATTGGGGATATTTGAGAAGATTATTTGGAAGTAAAGGTTATTTGAATATTTAGTCTTACGTTAAAAAGTTTACCAGAAATAGGCATAATGAGGTATATCTGTAGATTTCATGGTAGCAGTTATTGTGGCTGCCTTGTTCACAGGTTTACCTCAGCATCTAGCCCAATGCCTGGTGCATAATACACATTCAATTAAGTTTTTTTGAATGAATAACTTAAGCTACTAAATATTAAAAATTTTGAAGTTATGGTAACTAGAGAAATGTAACATTTGTGGAAGAATATTAAGTTGGATTTTTCGATATAAAGTCTAGAAACAGATTCTGATCTGTTGAAGAGTTTAATATGTCATATAGGTGACATTTTAAATTAGTGGGGAAAGGGAGAATGACTAGGTATCTGTTTTGGTGGAAGAGGGAAAGAAAGTTAGATTCCTACCTTATTGTAACAAGTATCAAATTTTTTTTAATGCCAAAAAACAATATAATTAACAATAAAAGGAAAATGACAAACAGGTAAAACTATTTACAACCTACACGTGGTAAGTAAAGGGCTAATGTCCTCAATTATAGAGAGCTCCTACAAATCAGTAGCAACCTAAAATGGGCAAAGGATTTGAATAGGCAGTAGTAAGTGAAAAATACACAAGTGCCCAATGAGTATAACTAGGAAGGTTACTTTCTCTTAGTCAGCAGTTAAATACAGTATGAAATAAAAATACCATTTTCACCCATCATATGGGAAGATGACAAAAAAAAAAAAAAGATAATAAGATAAAAACCATTATGGTATAGACCAAGACACAGAGGGATAGAAATTGTGCTGACATTTTTGTCATAGCAGCAAAAGCTCAGTTTGGTTTTGTTTGTGGGTTGTCCTATGGAATCTTATAAACTAGCCAGGGATACACCAAAATAGGTACTGAAAAGACTGTGAGTTTCTATTTCTTATGCTTTTGGGAAAACGAGAGCAGCAACAGCATTTCAGGAACTTATATGATATAGGCTAGCTGTAGCTGGAGGGGAAACCCTGGTGGCTTAGTGGTTAAGTGTTCGGCTGCCAACCCAAAGGTCGGCAGTACGAATCCACGAGGCACTCCTTGGAAACCCTATGGGGCAGTTCTACCCCGTCCTATATGGCTGCTATGAGTCAGAACTGACTTGACAGCAATGTGTATGGGTAGCTAGGGGAAGGAATAGAAGATTGATTTGGAACTGAATAAATTGCAATAATGATAATCGAAGCAATAGCAATCATTTATTGAATGCTTACTATATACTAAGCTTTGTGATCATAAATGAATGATTTCTTTTATAAGGATCAACACAAAGCTGGTTCCTATGAGGCTGTCATGGATTGAATTATGTCCCACAAAAAATATGTGTATAAATTTGGCTGGGCCATAATTTCCAGTATTGTGTGGTTGTCCTCCATTTTGTGATTGTAATTTTATGTTAAAGAGCATTAGGGTGGGATTGTAACACCCTTACCCAGGTCACATTCCTGATCTAAAGTAAAGGGAGTTTCCTTGGGGTGTGGCCTGTACCACCTTTTATCTCTCAAGAGATAAAAAGGAAAGGGAAGCAAGCAGAGAGTTGGGGACCTCATATCACCAGGAAGGCAGTGCTGGGAGCAGAGTGAGTCCTTTGGACCAGGGGTCCCTGCCCAGAGAAGCTCCTAGTGGGGAGGGGGGAAGATTGATGAGAAGGCCTACAGAAAGAGAAAACCTTTCCCTGGAGCTGATGCCCCAAATTTGGACTTTTAGCCACTTTACTGTGAAGAAATATATTTCTCTTAGTTAAAGCCATCCACTTGTGGTATTTCTGTTATAGCAGCACTAGACAACTAAGAGTTGGAGGTTAAAGATGTCCCAAATGTGTAACTTTTCCAAGCTGCTGTAGCACTGCATCATCTCTAACATCAGCTACTCCCTCTCACCTGAGTACTGTCCCTCCTGTCTTTGGGTTGCCTAATTCACTGCAGCATCTCACAGAACTCAGGAACCACATAAAGGAAATGGCTCATATGGTTGTGGCTGGCGGGTCCCAGATTCGTGGGCTAGGCTTAGACTTCCCCCTGGCCCTTAGTCTCTGCCCAAAGGCACTCAGCTTTCTTGCTCCTTGGGCTGGGAATCCCACTGCGCTGTCTTCTGTGGGTCTTTCCTTCAGGTTTCTCATCTCTGGTGATGGTAGAGGCTCTCCTCTCTGTTCTGGAATTGGCTCTCTTTTAAGGCGAAGCTGACCAGTCCCCTCTGTGGGCTAGGTTATCCTATTTGCGCAACCCCACCCAATCACCTGGTTAGGAGTCACAAGACCATGGCTAGAAAGGCCACACACAGAAGTAATTAATCACACTGCAGATTGTTTTTAAAAAAACTTAATTTTGAATTATTTTTAGATTTATAGACAAGTTGCTAAAATAGTACAGAATTCCCTTATAGACCTCCTCTGGCTCCCCCAATTTAATATCTTACATAACTATTGTATGTGTCGCAAGAACAAGAAATTATCATTGGTCACAATATTATTAACTAAACCTAAGTCTTACTCAGATTTCACCAGTTTCACATTAATGTCCTTTTTCTGTCCCGGAATCCTGTCTAATATCTCATGTTCCATTTAGATGTTATTTCTCCTTAGCCTCTCCCAGGCCGTAACAGTTCCTTTGTCTTATAACTCATAACCTTGACACTTCTGAAGAGTACTGGTCATGTAGTTTGTAAGATGCCCCTCAGTTTTAGTTGTCTGATGTTTTCTCATGATTGGAATGAGGCATTTTTGGCAAGAATGCCACAAAACTGACAACTTCTCAGTGTATCATTTTAACGGGATTTTTTTTTTTTTAATGTACAGTACATTATCTTATTTAATTTTCAGAACAAAAAAAGAAAACAAGTTAGATTAAGTTAAATGACTTGCCCAAGGTCACACACCTAGTAGCAGGGCCCCCAATGATAACTTTGGCTAAGAACACCTAATTTTTGTATTGTCCTCTATTTTTTACAGAGCATTTTCTTGTTTATCGTTCAGATCAACCCAATTAAAGTTCTTTGGTACTCTAGACTGTTTTTCTCCCTTATCAATAAGGAAATTGATAACTTCAGATTAGAAGTTTCTATTCATTGTTAACTGATCTAGTGTGGAGGGATTTTTGCAGTATGTTCTGATGTAACTTCTTGAAGCCCTGGGGGAAAGCTATGCTCTCTGTAGGAAAGTTGGAAGCCTGGGCCTCCCCTGAAAGTGTTGAAATTAGTCATCAGGAAAGGCTCTGGTCTTCAGAGAGGACATTAAGAGTAGGAAAGCAGATCTTAGATCCTTAGGAGAAGGAATTACTTATTCCTTTCCCTGCTTCATTCTCTTGGGTTTAGACTTAAAGACAGCAGATAACTAGATACAGATAGGCTCCTTCCTGGAAAATAGGACTGGTGTGGAATGGGCTAAGAAAATAAGCCATATCTTGAAAACCAGATTTTCTATTTGCATGTTTCTTCTCCCTTCCTCTTTCTTATCTCCTACCCAAGCCTTTGTTTAAATCTTCCATCCTTGTCTGAGCAGTGTCATGAGAAAGGAAAGAATTCTGTAGCCCTCCTTAGTCCAGAGTGGTAGAGGGGCCAGCATGCCGCAATTGAGGAGGGAATAGTGCTGGGGGAAGAATGAGATGGGTCCTAGAAAGAACGACCTATAGGGCAGAGTAGAACTGCACCCATGGGGTTTCCAAGGCTGGTGGGTTCAAATCATCCACCTTTTGGTTAGTATTTTAGGTATGATATTAGTATTGTTGTTAATATTTTAGGTATGGTATCGGCATTGTGTTAACGTTTCTAAAATAGGTTCCTTAGTTTTTAGATACAAATGCTAAAATTTTTAGTGATAAAATAATATGATATCTTGGATTGCTTCCAGATAATTCTTTGGGCGGTGAAAAGGGTTTGGATGAAAGAAGAATGACCATATGTTGATAATTGTTGAAGCTGAGAATGGGTACATGGGGGATTCATTATACTATTCCTCGTAATTTGGATTTTGTCTGAAATTTTCAATAATAAAAAAGATTTAACGATGTTATGAATTTGAGACTAATATTGGACTGCAGCTGTCATCTGTAACCCCCAATTTTAAATTTTCATGTTCATCAAAAGTTTTATTTTTATCATTGATTTACCTCATATGAAGTTTGATACAGATTGAAGCCTATAAAGTAAAAGTACAGCGATAAAATACCGCCGTTTCTATTTATATATTGGAATTCCACCTAAGTTTTCATTTGGAAAAGGAGTTATACTGCCAGAAATTTTTTGAAAATCATTATCTATGTGGAGATTCTTCTTCCATTACCAGCATTTTGAGGATCTAAATTTGAAATTATTAAATGAGATGGTAGAAATTAAATTTCCACATATGAGAGGTAGCCATGATGACCAAATTCATTAGTTAATCTTCTTCTTAAAAAAAGTACTACTATCTGTCCCCTCTTTCAGACTTAACTCTGCCTGTTTTCACAAGGTCAAACATAATTTTTAGTAATTCATAATAATTCCAAATGTCTTTAATGAATCGTTCCCTTAGGATAATGTCAACTCTTTCTGCCCTTTGTTACTGATAGATTTTAGCTAGTTGCCAGGTCGGATGGCAAGACTTCATCTTGCGTTCTTTGAACACGTCATCAGAAGGGATCAATCACTAGAAAAGGACATCATGTTTAGTAGAGGGCCAGCAAAAACAAGAGAAACTGTTCATGAGTTGGATTGACACAGTGGCTGCGATAGTGGGCTCAAATGTACGAACAGTTGTGAGGATACAGCATAGGACTGAGCATGCTGTACATAGGGTTGCCATGAACCGACTCAATGGCAACTAACAGCATGAGTTAGAGATTTGATCCATTTAATGAAAGGCTGACATTTTCTTGTATATTTTTAAAAACCAGATATGCTTTTCTTGCTTCATGCAGGAATACTACATTTATTTTGCATTTTCTGATCTAAGCACTGAAGCTGAATGGCATAAACAAAGTTTTACAAATTAGATCTTTGATATTGAATACACTTATTTTGTCTCACTTTTTTTTTTTTTTTTTAATTTAGAAGGTAGCATGGTCTCTGTACACAGATGTGGAATGATCTCTAGTGTATATTAAGTAAAATAAAGCAGAAAAACAGAAAGCAAGGGTCAGAACATTATAAATAGTATGCTACCATCTATCCAAGACAGAGGAAAGAATATAAATGATATGTAGGCATTTGCTTATATTTAAAAAAACGAAAAGAAAAACCAGAAGCAAATAAAAATAGTTACTTACAGGATGAAGAAAGGGATAAGGATGAAAGCTAGAATTTTCTAAATATACTTTGTTTTGTGGTTCTTACTTTGGAGCCATGTAAATGTTTTAACAATTATTAAACAAAATTAAGTAGAAATGAGGGAACATAAACCAAACCAAAAACCTGTTGCAATTAAGTCCATTCCAACTCATAGCGACCCTATAGGACAGAGTAAAACTGCCCCATAGGGTTCCAATGCTGTAAATCTTTACAGAAGCAGGCTGCCACATCTTTCTCCTGAGGAGCAGCTGGTGGGTTCAAATCGCCCACCTTTTGGTTAGCAGCGGAGCATTTGACCACTACTGTACCACCAGGCTCCTGGGGGAACATATGTAATCTCTAAAAGTTGAAAGCACACTGAAACAAATGGACCTATGTTACCAAGTTGGTGGCATAACCATACAGAGAAGAATTATTTAAAGTGATTTTTAAGACTGTATTTCCTGATATTTGGGATATACACTAAGAAGCAAACAACAAAAAAATCTACCAAGGAATCTTAAATTATTTTCAGTAAATCTGTTGTTACTGCCTTTTCAAAATGTGTGTGGGTGCATGCAAATGAAAGGGATAGATATTAGTGTAATATCAAATAAATACTGAAGTTAATATCATTAGAAGCCAAGATTTAGAGTAAAATAAGAGACATACAAATGTTAAATCACGGAAGTTAAGTAAAAATTCTGTAATACTAAGTTTGAATGGTAAATGTCAGTATGAACTCATGATATATTCTTCTTTAATAAAACAAAAACATTTTCTAGCCAAACATGGGACAATTTTAGCATCAGTGAAAATAATAACTATAATGGATTAAAGCACATCTGATGTGTTTAAATCTGTGGGTTCACTATGATACTTTAAAAAAAAAAATTGGTTACTAATAGGGGATACTAGTTATTTGAAACTGATAATTAAGGGAGGGAATCAAGTATTTGTCCTGCCTTCCCTCCATGAACTATATCACTGAACAACCAAATATTAGATGAAGGGAAGTTTCTATTTATAGATATAGGTATGGTACATCAGCAGTTGTGACTACTACAAAAAGAGTCAACCAGATATTTGACCCTTCTGGTGGTTGCTATGAGTCGGAATTGACTCGATGGCACTGGGGGTTTGGATGGAAGAACACAGCATCATGTATGAAAAACATCTTCCAAAAACCAAACCCAGGGCCATCGAGTCGATTCCGACTCATAGCGACCCTATAGGACAGGGTAGAACTGCCCTGTAGAGTTTCCAAGGAGCGCCTGGTGAGTTTGAACTGCTGACCCCTTGGTTAGCAGCCATAGCACTTAACCACTACGCAACCCTCTTCCCATGAAAAAATCTTAGCCAAGAAAAATTAAACTGAAATCTGATCAAGTCTCTAGATCCAACTACCAGTTTAGAGAAATATAGGAAAAATATGTTTCTATAGTTCTCAAATGAGAAATGAGAATACGGTTTGCAAAATCTGGACTGTGGGAAACTCTAGAGAACAAACAACCTAGTTTCTTCTGCAAATAATTACAAGGGAAAAAAAGAGAGGCAGATGGTGGGTGAGTTTCACGGATTGAATTGTGTCCCCCCAAAATATGTTTCAACTTGGCTAGACCATGATTCCCGGTATCCTGTGGTTATCCTCCATTTTGTGATCTGATGTGATTGTTCTATGTATTGTAAATCCTAATCTTTGCCTGTGGTTAATGAGGCAAGATTAGGTTATGTTAAAGACGATTAGGGTGGGATGCAACACCCTTACTTAGATCATAGCCCTGGTCTTATGTAAGGGGAGTTTCACCAGGGTGTGGCCTGCATTACCTTTTATCTCACAAGAGATAAAAGGAGAGAAAATCAAGCAGAGAGAGGGGAACTTCCTACCACTAAGAAAGAAGAGCAGGGAGCAGAGCACATCCTTTGGACCTGGGGTCTCTGAGCTGAGAAGCTCCTAGACCAGGGGGAAGATTAATGGTAAGGACCTTCCCCCAGAGCCGACAGAGAGAAAGCTTTCCTCTGGAACTGGTGCCCTGAATTTGGACTTCTATCCTCCTAAACAATGAGAATAAATTTCTGTTTGCTAAAGCCATCCACTTGTGGTATTTCTCTTATAACAGCACTAGATGACTAAGGCGGTGACATAGGAATGAGAAGAAACTTAAAAAAAAAACATATCAGTCAATCAGAATGTGAAGAACTTATTTATTTTCTTATCTTTTTTTTTTTTTGTGCTTTAAGTGCAAGTTTACAGCTCAGGTTGGTTTCTCATACAAAAACTTATATACACATTGTTATGTGACCCTAACTGCTGTCCCTGTAATGTGTCAGCACACTCTTCCTTTCCACCCCGGATTTCCTGTGTCCATTTAGCCAGTTCCTGTCCCTTTTTCCTTCTCATCTTGCCTCCAGACAGGAGCTGCCCATTTAGTCTCATGTATATACTTGAACTAAGAATCACATTCTTCATGAGCATCATTTTATATCTTATAGTCTGACCTATTCTTTGAAAAGTTGGCTTTGGGAATGGTTTTAGTTCTAGGTTAACAGAGAGTCCAGGGGCCATGTCTTCTGTGGTCCTTCCAGTCTCCGTCATACCATTAAGTGTGGTCTTTTTACTGGAATTTGAGTTCTGCACCCCACTTTTCTCCTGCACCATCAGAGACTCTCTGTTGTGTTCCTTGTCAGGGCAGTCATTGGTGGTAGCCAGGCACCATCTAGTTCTTCTGGTTTCAGGCTGATGGGTTCTTTAGTTTATGTGGCCTTTTTTTGTCTCTTAGGCTAATATTTTCCTTCTGTCTTGGGGGTTCTTAATTCTCCTTTGCTCCAGGTGAGTTGGGACCAATTGGTGCATCTTAGATGGCCACTTCCAAGCTCTTAAGACCCCAGGCACCACTCGCTGAACTGGAACGCAGAACATTTTCTTAATAAACTTTCTTGTGCCAGTAGACCTAGATGTCCCTTGAAACTATGATCCCCAGACCTCCACCGCAGCTATTCTGTCCCTCAAAGTGTTTGGTTGTATCCAGGAAACTTCTTTAACTTTTGGTTTAGTCCAGTTGTACTGATTTGCGCTGTATTGTGTGTTGTGCTTCCCTTCACCTAAGATAATTCTTGTCTACTCTCTAGTTTCCTGAATACAGCCAAACACTATCTAGTTAGTAACTCTATGGGGCAGTTTTACTCTGTCCTATAGGGTCACTATGAGTTGGAATCTACTCAACAGCAAGGGGTTTGGTTTTGGGTCTAGTTAGTGAATACCTTTCTCCCTCCCTCCCCACCCTCATAACCATCAAAGAATGTTTTCTTCTGTGTTTGAACCTTGCCTTGAGTTTTTATAGTAGTGGTCTCATACGATATTTGTCCTTTTGCAAGTGACTAATTTCATTCTGCATAATGCTTTCCAGATTCCTCCATGTTATGAGATGTTTCACAGATTCGTCATTGTTCCGTGGCATTACATGGTATTCCGTTGTGTGAATATACCATAATTTGTTTATCCATTTGTCCGTTGATGGGCACCTAGGTTGTTTCCATTTTTTTGCTATTGTGAGCAGTGCTGCAGTGAACATGGGCATGCATGTATCTATCCATGTGATGGCTCTTATTTCTCTGGGATATATTCCAAGGAGTGGGATTGCTGGATCGCATGGTAGTTCTAGCGTTTTCAGGAAGTGCCAAATTGATTTCCAAAGTGGTTGTACCATTTCATATTCCCACTAGCAGTATATAAGTGTTCCAGTCTCTCCACAACCTCTCCAACATATATTATTCTGTGTGAAGAACTTAACTGAATCCTGATTCAAACAAAAAAATGTCAAAATATCCCCCTCAACTTTTGGAACCCCTCACACACCACTGCCTAACCTTTTATGATAGTTGAGACAATTAGAGATTTGATTGGCTGTTTGGTATTAAGGAAATGTTGATGTTTAGATGTTTGTGTTTTCAAAACAGAGTCCTTTTTAGAGATAGTTTGTGAAGTATTTATTGTTGAAATATTAAGATGCTTAGATTTTGCATCAAAATAATATGGGGTGGGGAGTGCATCCACACCCATCTGTCCATCTGTCAGTTTGTTGTACATGGCTGGCATGCTGCTGTGATGATGAAAGGTATGCCACTGGTATTTCAAATACCAGCAAGGTCACCCATGGTAGACAGGTTTCAGTGGAGCTTCCAGATTAAGACAGACTGGGAAGAAAGACCTGATGATCTTCTCCTGAAAATTAGCCAGTGAAAATCCTGTGAATCACAGCAGCATACGGCCTGAGATAGTGCTGGAGGATGAGCTCCCTAGGTTGGAGGACACTCAAAATGCACAGTGATTGAAGCCATGGACTCCAACATAGCAACGATCATGGGAATGGCACAGGACCAGGCAATGTTTCGTTCTTTTGTACACGGGGTCATCGTGAGTTCGATCTGAGTTGACCGGCAACTAACAACAACAAAAACAGTGGGGAGTACATGGAGATACAGACACAACAGGATTGACTGTAAGTTGATATGTATTAAAACTGGATACTGGATACATAGGAGTTCATTATATCATCATATTTAATTTTGAATATGTTTAAAATTCTCTAAAATAAAAGTTTTTAGATAATCAACCTATTTCCCAACTCTGTCCACTTAAAGACCTAGTGAGAAATCCAATAGCAGTGAACTCTCGTAGTGTCCAGATTGTGGCCTCTGAGTACACTTTCCACTACAGATACTAGGGTACTTGGTAGAAAGAACTGATTCTGGGGTTTTACTGGAAATGTACAAGAATAGCCTGTAATATCTTACCATCCCAGAAAGCAAGGAAGCGATCAAAGACTATTTGAGCCATGCCCAAAAGACCCAGGACCAACTTTAAGGACTTCCCGGTGGTATAGTGGTTAAGATCATGGCTGCTAACCAAAAGATCAGCAGTTCAAATCCACCAGCCACTCCTTGGAAACCCTGTGGGGCAGTTCTCTGTTCTGTAGGGTTGCTATGAGTCAGAATCAACTCGACGGCAGTGGGTTTGGTTTTTTTGGATTAAGTGGCCAAAATGGGGCATTTTAGAGCACCATTGAGTTCTAATGGCAGTGGATTGAAAAAACATCAAATATGTTAAAAATCTATGCATTCACAATGATACTTTAAAAAAAAAAACCTCGTTGGTCACTTTTGGAAGATGCTAGGAAGCCCATTTATTATTCTGAAAACCAGTAAATAATGGAAAAAGAATCAAGCATTTAATTTGCCATTATGTATGAATTGTGATTCTGGATAACCACAGTGTGATGAAGGAAAGTTCTTTTTAGGGAATTCTAGCTAATAAATGCTGAAGAATGATAGAATACCAGTGTTTTGCAACTCTTAATAATGGCTTAATAATAACTCTTAATAACTCAAATAATGGCTCTGGGTACCTGTCATCAATGTCTGCTAAAACTATTAGGTCAAAGACTGATGGAGAATTTTATAACAGATAGTTTTATGATAATACCTTAGCCCACTGCTCAATCTTAACAATATTGAAAAAAAGCTACCAGACCTCATGTGACAGCACCACCTTTCAGGTATTTTTGCCCACAACTTGAATGTGAACCTGATCAGGCTTCTATGTAGAACTACCAGTTTACAGGAAATACATTGGGTGGAGTCGGGGGCGGGGGATGGGGTGCAATATGGTAAATGACCATAGGGGAGTAATCAGCGGAATCTAAAATGTGAGAAACTACAGACAAATGACCTTATTTCTTCTAAGATAAAGGGCAAAAAGGAAAAAAGGGGGTTTGGAGGGACAGGAGTAATGAGATTTAAGATACATAACACCAAATGTAGTGAGTGAACTTTGGGTCCTAATTTGAAGAAACTTTAATAAAAAAAAACTCAAGACATTAAAGAAATTTCATTATTAACAGAATATAGAATAAATACTTTTTAAAAGATTTACATAATGATGTTGTAGAGATACATACTGTAATATTTACAATTGAATGATAGGATGTCTGGGATTTGTTTCAGAGTAGTCCGTCGTGAATGTATGCATTGGGCTGGGGGTAGCGACAAAGGAAGATTAGCTGTTGTTGTTAATTCTTAAAGCTTGAAGCTCTGGATACACAAGATTCATTATATGATTCTCTCTACTTTCATATATGTTGAAAATTTCCCATTATGAAAAACTTAACAGAAGTGGTTTGAAATTTTCCCTGTTTTTATGTTGTTGTTAGGTGCCATTGAGTCGATTCTGACTCATAGCAACCCTGTGCACAACAGAATGAAACACTGCTCAGTCCTGTGCCATAGTTACAATTGTTGTTATGCTTGAACCCATTGTTGTAGCCACTGTGTCAGTCCACCTCATGGAGGGTCTTCCTCTTTTCCACTGACCCTGTACTTTATCAAGCATAATGTTCTTCTCCAGGGACTGATCCCTGCTGACAACATGTCCAAAGTATGTAAGATGCAGTTTCACCATCCTTGCTTCTAAGGAGCATTCTGGTTGTACGTCTTTCAAGACAGATTTGTTCGTTCTTTTGGCAGTCCATGGTGTGTTCAGTGTTCTTCACCAACACCATAATTCAAAGGCATCGATTCTTTGATATATGTATATATTTTATATATGTAATCAATTCTATATATTCTGTGTGTGTGTGTATATATATAAAATCATCAGTATACACACTTACATGCACACTTACACACACTTACATATATATCAGAACATTAAGGAGCCCTCCTGGCGCAATGGTTAAGCGCTCAGCTGCTCACTGAAAGGTCACCTGTTGGAACTCACCAGCCAATCCACGGGAGAAACCTGTCAATCTGCTCCTATAAAGATTACAGCCTTGGAAGCCCTTTGAGGCAAATTCTGCTCTGTCCTATAGGGTCGTTATGAGTTGAAATTGACTCCATGGCAACAGAAGAATCACAAAATTTGCTAATTTGACATTTTTCAGGTGTACAATTTAGCAAAATCAATTACATTAATCATGTTATGCAACCCTCATCTGTTGTTGGCAATTTTTCCATCACCATAAACATTGCCCTTACCTGTTTTTATATTGGCTGTCTTCTTTGATGCTTTTCCTGTTCTCCATGTAGCCTATACATATTTAGGTTCAAAGAT
Organism: Elephas maximus indicus; assembly: GCF_024166365.1. Taxonomy (NCBI): domain Eukaryota; kingdom Metazoa; phylum Chordata; class Mammalia; order Proboscidea; family Elephantidae; genus Elephas; species Elephas maximus. The sequence continues at coordinate 40,414,493 of NC_064832.1, forward strand.
AGTAGCTGGAATCAAGCCTAAAGGTTTAGATATCTGGGATACACTTTCATATGTGAGAGAAGGGCTTTTCTTCTTCTGGCTTGGCAGATTGTGGGAACTCCCATTATTTTATAGGAGGTTTATATATCTTGCTAGGGGCTGAGCTAGTAGAATTAGTTTATATGACACTAGATCTTGAGCTCCTTTGTACACATCCTTCAGGAGTGGTCCGAGCTCTCTGTCCCTACAGCGGTTCATCCATTTTATTCCCTACTCCCAAAATAGGATTCCTTCCTTGGGAAGGCAGTCTACAGAATTAATCAGTTTATAAAACTAATTAATATACCGTTATTATGACAATTTCTAGCACTTGTACATTTTGTTTTATAATAGTGCAGACTACCGGACAGACCAGACTAGTTGTCTTATTTTCTTTAAATGCATGATACTTACTTTCATATCCTTGCTTAATTGCCCTCTCAGAGTATTTAAATACCTATCTTAAAAGACTCAATCTAAGCCCATCTCTTCAGGTATCCTTCCTAAGTTGTAATGACATTTCTCTTTTGAGTGCCTGTAGTCAATCTACTATATACCATAAAATTAATCACTTAATATATTTTCAGACAGTATCTGTGTATCAGTTACCAATAGATAGCACATTGGTGTTCAGTATTATTGTCAGTTGAGAACTTTGAGTCAGTTGAAAATTTTGTAGGTTCTTGGAGATCTCTTGTCTAAAGAGAACATGAAATATCCAAGGAGTATTTGGAGCCCTGATGGTGCAGTGGTTAAGAGCTCAGCTGCTAACCAAAAGGTTGGCAGTTCAAATCCACCAGCTGTTCCTTGGAAACCTGATGGGGCAATTCTGCTCTGTCCTATTGGGTCGCTATGAGTCGGAATCAACTTGATGGCAGCGGCTTTGGTTTTTTGGTTTGAAGGAGTATTTAGAATAATAAATGTTATAGTATTCTAATGGAAAGTTAAACTAAATTTCAAAGAGCTACCAATTCCTTTTTACTATTAAGGCTGGTTATATAATCTTAATAGTAAAAAGGAACATGTTTTTTCCTTCTTTGGATTGAAGAGGAGAAAGGACACTGATAATGATCACTTTCACTCTTATGATTGAAGGAAAAAAGAAAAAACCTTCGAATGCTCTGTTTATATTTACTTTTTAACTTTGTATGAAATTAAAAGACTTATATTCAGTTTTATACTGTCAGTCCACCATGAATCTGAAAGTAATGATTTTATGTCTTCATCCAAACTTTAAAAAAACAGCCTAGGTAATTTTTATCAAAATATGGAGAAATCTAGCAAGTAAGTATAAGAGATTATAGATGATGAATATCATATTCAGATAACTCAAATATAAAACTTAGGGATTTTCTTAGCTGAGCTGGGTATCTAATCGTCGAGGTAGGAGGTGAATTTATCCCTGAAAGGGGAGGGCATTGGTAGCTCTTCATTTAGCTCCTTAGTGCTGATCCTGGAACTAAGAGGCTAAAAGGCATCCAGGAATTCACTGTGCCACTATTTTGTGCATCTGTCTTAGATGCAGAGAGGTGTTTCAGTATCCAGGATGTACTTGGATTATTTTTCATTTATAACCCATTTTTAAAAGAAAATTAAAAAACAAAAAGCTAGAATCAGTCATAGTCTAGGATAATTAATGTTCCATAATACACATTAGAGAAGAATGGTACCAGAATGGTGCCAGAATACTATAAACTATCAAAGGATGTTCAGATTCTAGTAATGTGACCGTGATTAGTATTTCCAGGAGGTAGTGATAATTCACTCATTATAGAGGAACGGAAGAAGAGTCAGATTTTAACAGAGACACATACTCATTCCAGTGAGCCCTGGTGGCACAGTAATTATGCAAAGTATGTGTATAAACCCAACTATTAAATAATATATTCTGGTTTAAGAGATCAGCAGTCTATGAGCTTCAGAGCAGCAGATGTCGTGTAGCTAATTTTGTTTTTTCTTAAAATGTAGTTGAAGCTTCTTGTCAAAATGGGGATGAAACTATTGAAACTATTGAGGCTGCTGAGGCACTTCTCAATATGGATTCTCCTGACCCTATGCTGGATGAAAAACGATTAAGTGAGTGGTTATATATTCTGATTTTTCTTGAGTTTATGCTTTGTAAAGTTTTTCTTTCCCTCTCTATAAGATGGTAAATATCCAAAGATCAGAGACCATATTTTTTATTTTTTGTGCCTCAAGCATTTTATACAGTGCACATTAAATGATGGTAATGATTTTATAAAAGCAGATAAAGAAGGGCTCGCGGACTTAGAAAAAATATTTCCCTTGGCTCCCCAAGACTGTTGCCCTGACATACTCTTCACACATTGAACCAGAACTAATCCCAGAGGTCACCTTATAGCTAAATGACAAATTAGCTCAAAAAATAATGAGTAGTACCCATAAGTATGGTGTTCCTTTAAAAAAAAATCACGTATACAAGACCAATCAGTCAAAAATTACTTAAAAACAAAGTTTAGAATGTGAAGGGGCAGGGAAACTCGATTAATGGAAACGGAACAACCAGATGGAAATAATGAGAATGTTTATGCTTTGTAGTTAGTGTCACTGAGCAACTTGTGTAGGAGTTGTTGAATGGGGACCAAAACTGCTATTAACCTTCATGAGAACACAATAAAATATTAATGAAAAAATTTATTTCCCTCATCTTACTCTCACAGATAAGTTTGAGATATTTTAAGGCACAGTACTAGTCGAAGCACCTTTGCTAAATGCTCAGTTGAACGTAGGTTTTTTGTTTTATTTTAATTTGGGGAATGAAGTCTTCAGAAACAAACAAAAAAAGTATTTTATTGGCTGTCACATATCAGATTGTGCAGAATTTCTTCTCTTAATCTGATTGGTAAAAGTATTAAGGTATTTAGAGTTCAAAGTAGTCTTTATAGATAGTTATCAATGAATAGTCAAAAATCTACTAAAAATTTAACACTTCATGAAATGAAATTCATTGCCATATTATTGATCTGCCTTTAATCCCATGTTCTCCTTTGGGCATTTCCAACAAGAAAGCAGTCAGGCTCATAAAATTAATTAATACTAATTGAACTCAGGATTCATATTGAATATTTACAGTATACAGTATATTTTTATATTATGTATCATTATATTATACTTTATATGTATATAATACATATTACATATATGTAATATTTATGCATTGAGGAAACCCTGGTGGTTTGGTGGTTAAGTGCTACAGTTGCTAACCAAAAGGTCAGCAGTTTGAATCTGACAGGTCCCCTTGGAAACTCTATCAGGCTGTTCTACTCTGTCCTATAGGGCTGTATGAGTCGGAATCGACTTGACGGCAACGGGTTTGTTTTTTTGCTATATGCATTGAGGAGCCCTGGTGGCACAGCAATTAAAGAGCCTGGCTGTTCACCAGAAGGTTGACAGTTTGAATCCACCACCTGCTCCTTAGAAACCCTATGCAGCAGTTCTACTCTGTCCTGTAGGGTTGCATAGAGTCAGAATCTCCTTGACATCAATGGGTTGTATGCATTGAAGGTCCCTAGATGGCACAAATGGTTTGCACGCATAACCGAAAGGTTGGCGGTTCAAACTAATGCAACGATGCTGCAGAAGAAAAAGCCTGGCCATCTGCTTTCATTAAGATTGCAGCCAAGAAAACTCTTTGGAGCAGCTATGCTCTGTAACACATTGGATTGCCATGAATCTGAATTGACTCAGTGGCAAACAACAACATTATATAATTCAGACAGATTCTATGATATAAAGGTTATAATTTTTAGAGTCTAAGATAGATCTCTTCATTAGTCCCTTATGAGATGTCTGAACAGATCAGTCTTAGATTTGTAATCGCTTAGTTGGCATTAGACAGTAAAGCAAAATATGAATGAATAGATACTGTTTTCCTCAAGCATACAATTTAGTTTTGAGATAGATATTTATGTAAATAATTGTAAAAGCCAAACTAAAGGCCATGAAAGTCATAGCAAATTTTTCTGGAAGCAGGGTATTTGAGTTGAGAACATCAGAGAGATATTTTTATGAAGGGAGTATTTTGTTCTGGACAAATAATATGATGAATGATGAATACTCCTTTAATAGGTTAGAGTAGACAGGAAAAAGCCATTTAAGGAAGAGAGAATGGTTTGGGCCAAAGATGCAGGCTTGTGAAAAAAGAATAAAATGTTTGAAATACAGTTTTTTTTTTTTTTTTTTTTTTAATATATAACTGCAGTGTAAGGCTTCGGTGGGTGGAGATGAAATTGGAAAAGTAGGTTTGGTCTAAATTGTGGAAACTTTTGAGTTAATACATGATAGAATTTGAGTTGATTTTTCCTTTTATTCCCCCTATAAACTATAGGAAGATACGCTGGTTTTATCATCCTACAGAGGAATAACATGGTCAGATCAGACTTAGTTTTCAGAAGATAACTTTAGCAGCAATGTGAAGAATGAAGAGGAGAGACCAAGATAGACTGATGATAGAAAGTCTAGTAAGGAAGATATTGAAACAGTTCGGTCAAGCAGTTGGTTCCTAATTCAGGAAATGTAAAGCAGAGAATGAATTTCAAGATTTTATTTGTACTTTAATTGTTATTGAAACAGGAAGCTTTTTTGATTTATAATAAAAAGTTGATTATAATTAGCCGATATTATTTCCATTAGGTAATAATATATTTAGTTCATCTGAAGATGACATTGTTGCCCCAGTCACCCATGTATCCGTCACATTAGATGGGATTCCTGAAGTGATGGAAACTCAGCAGGTTCAAGAGACATACGCAGACTCACCAGGAACCTCATCACCAGAACAACCTAAGAGAAAGAAAGGTAAGTGTTTAATTTGTTTATGGTCCAGTCTCAATGTGCAATCGAAATATTATTTTTATTCAAGGATATTTCTACATGAGGAAGCAATTAAAACTAATGTAAGAAAAAAAGTAAAGCATTTTTAAAAGCTTCTCTAGAGCAAAAATGGACACAAGACAAATTGAGATGTATTTCATTTTATTTTTTAATTAGATTATTTTACACATTTAAATTATTTGACCTATCTCACAGAAGAGGGGGTTTTCAACTTTTTAAAGCATTGAACTTATATCTAAACCCTTTTATCCAAGCAAAGAAAGAGCTTAGGTAGTGAGGGCAGGTCAGCTTCCTCCCAATGAGCATAGTTTGAAAACCATCAATATAGATTCCAATTTAAGATTTTAGCTGCAAAAATATGAGTTGGAAGGTCAGGTAAGTAGTAGAAGAGGAAAAGTTAGAATGTGTAAAATGGAAATTTTTAATTTTTTATGAATCAGGACCACCTTTGTGTTCTGAAGTCTGACACTGTTTCCATTTCATTGTCTTCTGATTCTATTCTAGCTTGTTTAATATTTTGAGTTTAACAATTTGGTTAGCAGCATCACCAGCCAACCAGTAACCTAATGTCAGGGAAATTCCAAGAGCCAAAACTGAAAGAAACTAAAAACAATAAGCATAAGCTGACACTGTAGCAGCTCTGAAGGGCTAAGGATATATTAGTCTTGGTGTCCAAAGAACTTGGATTTTATTGCCCATGTAGAGGCAGAAACTTAGGTCTTGGGCCCATGCAAGATAGAGTATTGGACAGAGACCTCAGCATAAAACTCGAGTCCTTGAGGGACCATACTCTCAGGACTTGGGGAAAAAAAATCCATTCAGTGGTACAGAGAGATGTCAAGGAAGCTTGTGTTTCTTGGCCTGGGCCATTAGTGGAGAAATTCTCTCTCAGAGAATTCATAATCCTAGGCCTGCGCTAACTGAAGTGTAAGATTAGATATTAACTTATCATTGATTTTGGGAATTCCTAGCCAAGTAATTAACATAAAAGTGGCCCCAAGATGGTAATAACTTTGGAGCACCTGGCAGAAGCTCTAATAAAATTATGCAGGAAGGACACCCTCAACCTAGGCCACATAAGAGTTCTAGATAAATAAAATCCTATTGAAGGTGAGCTCACATTTCAGTATCACAGAGCAGATGAGGAAGACACTGAGCGAGATGCAACAGGCATAGGAAACCCCAAGGTTATAAATATGCTTACAATTATTAAAGCAAGAAAGAAAGTAAAAAATGTGGTAAAAGAATAAGACTATTAAAAAAGATCAGGTGAAACTTCTTCTAGTCAAGATGGAATAACAGCCGGATTTACCTTTTTGTCTGAAACAATTAAAATAGTGGACAAAATATATGAAAAAATAGTACTGAAGATATTGGATATCAGTCAACAAAAGACGGTGATCCCTGAGAGACAGGAAACAAGTACAGTGAGCACTATGATTGCTCTACCTTACTGCCTGGAGGAAACTTCTAGGCTGCAGCATAGGAAGAAAGAACCCAAGCAGAGCCCAGTCATCTCCCTGAGTTGAGGAGACTGAGCTGGGAATCCAAGAGGCAACTACAAATTGCAAGGCAGTTTGAGATAAGAGAGGAGAGGAGACGCACAGAAAGAGAATTACAGATATCTGAAGAGGGTCCTCCTCAAATATTCAATTGACTACTCATCGTGCATGCATGTGAAGAAACTACCCAAAGTCAGGGAAAGAACCACCCAAATGGATTATCCCAGAGTTACTTCTCCAAGAACTTCAGACAATGAAATTATCAAATAGGAACTTCAAAGCAAATATGATTACAGTTATTAAGCCAAAAGAATAAAAAAATATGGTAAAAGAATATGTAGTTAAAAGGATTACAGGGAACAGTGCCCAGAGCTCACACAGGGTGGTGAATAATGCCTGTTCTGAACAGCCTGAGTGTAAAACTTAAAATTCAAAAGGCTTCAGATAGAGAATTAGGAAGGATCTTCCCCGCTCAGTAGTGGGGAAGATTAATCCTAGGCTAAATGCAGCTCTGGTCCTGCCTAACAAAATAACTTCATCCCAGATTAAGCTTAAAAATTTCTATAGTAGCACAAAATATCTAGCACCCAACAATAAAAAATTCACAATATCTGTCATCCAGTAAAAAATTATCAGGCATGCAAATTAGCAAGAAAATACAACCCATAATGAGAAAATCAATCAATCAAAATGACTTAGAAATTACAAAGATGATAAAACCCTTAGGCAAGAATGTTAAAAGTTATTAAGAATGCATTCTATATGTTCAGGAAGCTAGAAGAAAGATTGAATGTGTTAAGTAACAACACAGAAGATCTAAATTAAAAGCAAATAAAGCTTTTAAAAATGAAAACTACAATGTTGGAGATGAAAATTCACTGGGTGGGATTAACGGCAGTAGACATTGCCAAAGAAAAGATTGGAGAAGAACAAAACAATATAAACTGTCCAAAATGAAACTGAGAGAAAAAAGAAGCCTAATTAAAAAAAGAACAGAGCAGCAGTGAAGTGTTGGACAACTTCACATAGCCAAATGTATCACTGGAGTCCCTGAAGGAGTAGAAGAAGGGGGAACCAAAAAGAATTTGAAGAAATAACAGCCAAAAATTGTTCGAATTTGAGTGACATTATAAACCCAGGTATCCGAGCTCTGTGAAACCCAAGCTCAAGAAACATGAAGAAAACCCCAGTCTAAGACATATATTCAAATTGTCCAAAATCAATGATAAAGAGAAAATCTTAAAAGCAGCCAAAGAGAAAAAACGTGGATAAACAGCAGATTTCTCGTTGGAAACAGTCCAAATGTGAAGACAGTGCAATAACATTTTTCAGGTACTAAAAGGAAAAAAACCTATCGACTTGGAATACTTTACCCAGTGAAAATATCTTAAAAAAAAAAACAAAAGTTTTTTCATATATATAGAAATTAACAGAATTCATCATCAGCATACCTGCACTATAAGAAATGTTAAAAAGTTCTTTAAGCAGAAGGGAGATGATACTGAGTGGAAACCTGGATCTACACCAAGTAATGAAGAGCACTGGAAATGGTAGCTACATGGGTAAATATAAAACTTTTAAATTAATTAAATCTCTTTTAAAAGATGATCAATAGTTTAAAGAAAAAATAATATATTTTGGGTTTATAATATGCATAGTACAATGTATGACAATGATAGTCCATAGGCCGTGAAAAAAGAAATTTTAAGTATATGGCCATAAGGTTCTCATTGTAAAGTGAATTACTATCACTAGAAGGTGTAGACTGTGATAAGTTAAATATGTATATTAAAACTGTAAAGTACATGTTTGAGTATGCTGCATAAATATTCATATATATAATAAAGCACACAGAGGGCACAGTTATGGAGACTTCCTAGACATATCCAAATACCGCACAGAGTTGCTTTACGGGTTTAAAGGGCTTGGGACCATAGTCTCATGGGACAACACAATTAGCTGGCATAAAATAGTTCATAAAGGTAGTGTTCTGCATCCTACTTTGGGGAGCAGCGTCTAGGGTCTTAAAATCTTGTGAGTGGCCGTCTAAGATACAACTGCCGGTCTCTACTTGTCTGGAACAAAAGAGAGAGGAGGAAACCGAACACTTAAAGAAGAAACTAGTCCGTACAACTAATAACTCAAAAGATCATGGCCTAATCTAGCCTGAGACCAGAAGAACTATTTGGTGCCTGGCTCCTACTACCAGCTGTTCTGACCAGAGATACAATAGAAGAAGGTCCAGGATAGAATGGGAGAAAATGTGTGAAAAAAAACTCAAATTGCTGCAAAAGACCATACTTACTGGACCAATAGAGACTGGCAAAACCCCTGAGACTATCACCCTAAGATACCCTTTGAACTTGGAACTGAAGCTACTCCCGGAGGTTACCTTTCATCGATATAATAAATTGGCTTACAAAATAAACAGTATCACCTGTGAGTCCTGTGCTCCCTTAAATAATCAACTATATGACCCCAAACAGACAACATTAACCCTAAAGCAAAGCTGAGAAGGAAAGGAAGGACAAGGAATCTAGATTAATGGAACCAGAACAAACAGAATGGAAATAATGAGAGTGCTGACATGTTGTGAAAAATTGCACCAATGTCATGGAACGAATTGTATGAAAATTGTTAAATGGGAACTTAATTTGCTGTGTAAACTTGCACCTAAAATACAATAAAGTATTTTAAAGAAATAAATACTCAAGTTTCTCATGCAAAAAAAGAAAAAACTCTAAAGTAATTACTAATATATATATCAGACAGTTGTTGCTAATAAGCCAGCAAAAGATGTAAAGTGGAATCATTAACATCCTCAACCCAAAATCACAGGAAAAAAAGAACAGATGGGGCAAATAAGAAACAAATAACAAGATGATATCAGCCGTATCAGTAATCACATTAAGTGTAAATAGTCTGAACACCCCAATTAAAAGGTAGAGATTGTCAGATTGGGTGAAAAAGCAAGAGCCAGCTATATGCTATCTGCAAGAAATCTATTGTATAAAGACACAAAATGGTTAAAAGAAAAATGATGGAAAAGATGCATAAATAGCAGAAGAATCTTACCAGGGATAAGTAATGTCATTTCATAATGATAAAGGTGTGACATAAGAGGACATAAAAATATTAAATATTTCTGCACTTAATAACAGTTTCAAAATACGTAAAGCAAAAATTGATAAACCTGCAAGGATCCACAGTAACAGTCCAAATTTAAATACTCCTCTCAATAATTAATAGAATGAGTAGAGACAAAATCATCTAAAAGAAAACTTGAACAACACTGTCAACTAATTTAATTGACATTTATTGAACACTCTACCCAACAACAGTAGAATATACTTTCTTTTCAAGTGCACACCGAACAGTTTACCTATACAGACCATTTTCTGGGCTATAAAACAAGTCTCAATAAATTTAAAAGGATTTAAGACATTTAAAGTGTGTTCTCTGATCAGAATGGAGTGAAATTAGACGTCAGTAACATAAAGATTTTTTTTTTAACATAAAGATACCTTGAAAAATCTCCTAGTATTTGGAGACTAAAAATCACACCCAATAGACAAGGAGGAAATCAAAGAGAAATTATAAGGTATTTTGAATTGAATGAAAATGAAAACATCAAAATTTGTGGGATACAGCTAAAAGGGAATGTAGAATGAAATTTATAGTACTAAATGCCTGTATGAGAAAAGAGGAAATATATTAAATGAATGTCCCCAACTTCTACCTTAGGAAACAAGAAGAAATGCAAATGGAACCCAAAGTAAGTAGAGTAAAAGAAGTAATAAAGATCAGAATAGAAATCAATGAACTAGAAAGTAGAAAAACAATAGAGAAAATTAATCAGTCCAGAAGCTGGTTCTCTTAACAAAATTCAAACTCATTAAAAAAAGACCAGACTTACTGGTCTGACAGACACTGGAGAAACCTTCAGAGTTAAGGCCCCTAGACACCCTTTAACTCAGTACTGACGTCACTCCTGAGGTTCATCCTTCAGCCAAAGATTAAAAAAAAAACAAACCTGTTGCCGTCCAGCTGATTCCAACTCTATATAGGACAGAATGGAACTGCCGCATAACGTTCCCCAGGAGTGACTGACTGGTAGATTGGAACCGTCGACCTTGTGGTTAGCAACCGTAGCACTTAACCACTACGCCACCAGGGTTTCCACAGGCAAAGATTATGCAGGCCCATAAAACAAACAATAACACACATAACTCAACCACGTATACAAGACTAAATGTGCACACCAGCCTAAGGGCAAGGACCAGAAGGCAAGAGAGGACAGGAAAGCTGGATGGATGGAGATTGGGAACCAGGGCCAAGAAGGGGAGAATATTGACACATTGTGGGGTTGACAACCAATGTTACAAAATAATATGTGTATTAATTGTTTAATGAGAAACTAATTTGCTCTTTAAACCTTCATCTAAAGTGCAATAAAAAAATAGAAATAAAGATTTTTGTCAAAAGTTGGTTCTCTTAAAGAAATTAAGTTTGATATTTAAAATCCTTCCAAAAAGAAAACTTCAGGCTGAGAGACTTCACTGGTGAATTCTACCAAATATTTAAGAAAGAAATACTACTAATTCTGCATAAAGTCTTCCAGAATATTGAAGGGGAGACGATATTTCTTACTTTATTCTGTGAAGCCAGCATTAGTCTGATACCAAAACCATACACAGACATTATGAAAAAAGAAAGCTATAAGCCAATATCCTTCAGGAACACAGATACTGAAATTCTTAACAAAACTGAATCAGACAGAACCCAACAATATCTAAAATGGATAATATGTTATGAACAAGTGGGATTTATCCCAGGAGTGCAAGGTTGACTTAGCGTTAGAAAGTTAATCAGTGTAAATCATATTAATAAATGAAAAGGAAAAACCACATGATCATATTAATAGATGCAGAAAAACCATTTGACAAAATCCAACAGGCGTTCTTGGTAAAAACTTTCAGCAAACCAGCAATAGAAGGAAATTTTCTCAACCTGATAAAGGGAGTCTTCAAAAAACCTACAGCTAACATCTTAATGGTGAAAGACTGGGTATTTTCCCTCTAAGACCAGGAACAAGGCAAGGATGTGTGCTCATGCCACTTCTATTCAGGACGGTGCTGGAAGTTCTAGACAATGCAAGAAGGAAAGAAAAAGGAAATAAAAGGTTGAAAAAGAAGTCAAACTGTCTTTATTTGCAGACATGATTGTCTGCATAGAAAATGCTATAAAACCAGTTGCCGTGAAGTCGATTCTGACTCATAGCGACCCTATATGACAGAGTAGAACTGCCCCATAGGGTTTCCAAGGCTGTAAATCTTTATGAAAGCAGACTGCCACATCTCTCACCTGCGGAGTGGCTGGTGGGTTCAAATTGCCAACCTTTTGGTTAGCAACCGAGCGCTTAACCACAGTGCCACCAGGGCTCCTTAGTAGATGCTATACCAAACCAAACCCATTGCTGTCGAGTTGATTTCAACTCATAGCAAACCTATAGGACAGAGTAGAACTGCCCCATAGCATTTCCAAGGCTGTAAATCTTTACAGGAACAGACTGCCATATCTTTCTCCTGTGGAGCGGCTGGTGGGTTTGAACCACCAGCCTTTCAGTTAGCAGTCAGGTGCTTAACTGCTGCACCACCAGAGCTGTAGAAAATGCCATAGGAACCTACAAAAAACTACTAGAAGTAATATGTGACTTTAGCAAGGTTTCCTGATACAAGTTCAATATGCAAAAGTCATTATACTTTTATATACTGTAATGGTCAATTAGAATTTGGCAACACTATAAAAAAATGTGAAATTCTTACAGAAAATCTGACAAAATATGTAAGATCTTTGTGCTGAAAACTATAACGTATTGCTCTGAGAACTGAAGAAGACCTAAAAATGGAGAGGTATACTATTTACAGGGATCTGCAGACCTCATATTGTTAAGATGTCATTTCTTCCCTAATTGATAGGAAGAGTCAATGGCATTCTAATAAAAATATTAGCAGTCTTTTTTTGTAGAAATTGACAAGTTGAAACATAAAGAGCCTAGAAGAGCCAAAACACCTGATGAAGAGGAGCAAATTTGATGAACTTAGACTACTTGACTTCAATACTTACCATAAATAAAGCTACAATACCATATTTGTACACAAATAATGCATGTCTTCTATGTTTGTTTGCCAACTTTGCCCCCCCAGAGGTATTTTCAGAAATGTACTATGCTAATTTTTTTATAGCAACATATAAAAAATTTGCATAGCAGTGCTTTTGAAAATATCTCTTAGGGCGAGGGCTCAGTTGATGAACAGATGTAGAAGGTTGCATGAAAAATATGGTAATCAAGACAGTGTGGTATTGGCATCAAGTGAGACAAATGGAAGAGTGGAACAGAATAAAGAAATATACACATATGGTCAGTTGATTTCTCAGCAGAGGTGCAAAGGCAATTCTGTGGAGAAAGGATAGTGGTGCTAGAACAATAGAGTAAAAAAAAAATTTTTTGTGTGTGTGTGTGTGTGTGAAAACAGCTGGCAGTTTCTTTGAAAAGTTTAATGTGTGACCCAGCTGTTCCACTCCTATGTATTTACCCAAAAGATTTGAAACCGTGTGTTTATACAAATACTTCTACATGAATGTTCTCAGCAGCTTTATTTGCTATAGCCCCAAACTGGAAACAACCCAAATGTCCATCAGGTGCCGATTGGATAAATAAATTTGTGGTATATCTATACACTGGAATACTAGTCAGTGATAAAATGGAATTGATATACACAACAAAAATTGGTAAATCTGAAAATAGCGAAGCTGAGTGAAGGAAGCCAGACCAAAAGAAAAAGTGTGGTTCTGTTTACGTGAAATTCTAGAAAATCCAAACTAATCTATCATGACACAAAGCAGATCAGTGGTTACCTGTGGACTGAACAGGATAGATAGGGAGGAGTGAGATATATGGATTATCGAGGGGCATAAAGAGACTTGCAAGCAATAGATACGTCCATTATCTTGATTGCGGTGATGGTTTTACCTAAACATATCAAAACATATCAAATTGTAAATTTTAAACATAGGCAGTTTATTGATAGTCGATTATACCTCAAAGCTGTTAAAAAAAAAAAAAAGACCAAATACTATGATGAAAAAAGACAAATAGAACTTACAGAGATGAAAAATGAAACTGAAAACATAATACACGTATTAAACAGCAGACTTCTGAAGAGAGAACTAATTATAATTAGTTCCAGTATAGATCTGATGTTGAGTAAAAAATATGAAAGGGTTGGACACGTGGAGGATTAAATGAAAAGGTTTACATGTTTATTCAGAGCTCTGGGAACTCGTTGGGGTGGGGGGAAAGAGAATCTGTAGGGCGAGGAAGAAGCAATATTCAAAGAGATAATAACTAATAATCTTTCAGAATGATATTAACCCTCAGCCTGGCAAATTCCGAATAGGGTAAAAAGTGAAAATAAATCCCTGCATTATAAATACAACATAATAAAAACACAGAACACCAAAAACCCCTTCCTCTGCCCCCCTGCCCCAAAAAGAAGTAAATAGAAACAAAGAAACTAACCAGGGAGAAACTACAGTATTTAAACAGGAATGATTATTAGACTGGAATCATAGAAGCTCCAAATAAAAGCCAGAAGAATTGGGTGTCTTAAAGGTGCCGAGAAGAAATAACTGTCAACTGAAAATTCTAAGCTATATATAATTCACGTGAAGGTGTGTACATGCTACCTTGAATAGTAAGGAAGGTGATATAGAGAATGGGTATTAGATAGGCTACCAGCAGTGTCTACCATGACTTACGCTAGTGGAGAGAACCAACTGGAATAAAGAAAATGTTATCTAAGAATAGACAGGTGAGTAGAAAAAATGAAGCACAGAAAAAAGCAGGTAAGACAGCACAAAAAAAGATGGTAAGAAGGTAGGTAGTTACTGAAGTCTGTGGGTTCTAGCATCTAGTGCGTCCTGGCTTCTAATAGCTGTTACGAACACAGTCAGCCAGAAGCACCTGCCTCATGAATGGGTTCTCCGCAGATATCTGTAATCGTGGAAGTTGAGGTACCTGGCTGACTGGTTCCATGTTCATACATTTGGCAGCCTTGAGAGGGGCCTGAAGCGTGAAGAGTGGCCTTTTTGACCCTCTTCTCCTTGCGTCTTACTCACTTCAGAAATGTTTTCCTATTCAGTTTCTGTGGGAGTGGTTTGTTATTACTGTGAGACTTTAGCTCTAGAATTCTGCTTTTCTCATTGTCCTCCACTAGTCCAGAATTTGCCCTTACGATCTAGACCAGAGAGGGAGAGTCAGCCTCAGGCATAGGAGGTACTAACTAAAATATCCATTTATGCTTAATCTTCATTGTTTCTCACATACAGAACAGTAGTCTGTTCAGAAAGCAAAGTAATCTCAAATCACAGGCAACATTGCCACCAAGCTGCAATTTAGATAAATGGTAAAAGAACATCACAAACTCACCTTTAGAATAGTTGGCCTACCCAGTCTGGATGTGTTTAAAGATTGGGTAATGGACACTCATAAAACTTGTTTGCTGTGAATTGGAAAGAAGTACAGAAAATGAGATTTTTAAAAACGTGCAGAAAAATAAAAATTATATGGTCCACGAAAATTTTGCTTAAATGTTTTCTACATCCCTAGAGTTCTGGGAAGTGTGTAGTATTTGAGAGCTAACTGTTTATGCAGGAATGTATTTAGAAGAGAAAAGCTAAAAATCTACTCTTACCTTAAAAAGTTTATATAAGCAAAAGGCAGACAAACCTATATAGCTAATTTTTTGAGCCCAAATTTTTCAGCCTCAAGAACATTCTCCAAAATTTGAAGGAAGTCATGCTAGTATTGTCACCTCAAAGACAAAATACAATATTTAAACTTAACCTTTTTACAGATGAATAAAGTATCATTTCCTATATAAATTTGTTTGTAATCTAACCTACGTTAATGTTCACTTATTGCTAAAGTTATTTTCCTTTTAGTAAACAGCATTTTAGGAGGCCAATAGCTGTGACTTCAGCATTTGGCACTTGAAATTCAGGATAAATGCCAAAATAGCATTTTGTTATTGTTGTTGTTAGGTGCCATTGAGTCAGTTTTGACTCACAATGACCCAGTGTACTACAGAATGGAACACTGCCCAGTCCTGTGCCATCCTCATAATCGTTGTTACGTTTGAGTCCATTGTTGCAGCCACTGTGTCAGTCCATCTCCTTGGGTATCTTACTTGCTTTCACTGACCCTACCAAGCATGATGTCCTTCTCCAGGGACTGGGCCCTCCCGATAACATGTCCAAAGTATGTGACATGAAGCCTCTTGATTCTAAGGAGCATTCTGGCTGTACTTCTTCTAAAACAGACTTACTCGTTCTTTGGGCATTTTGTGGTACATTCAATTATCTTTGCCAACATCATTTGTAAGAGGCGTCAATTCTTCTTCGGTCTTCCTTATTTGTTGTCCAGCTTTTGCATGCATATGAGGCGATTGAAAACACCGTGGCTTGATGTTTATAGCATTTTATAAACAGCTGAATTATCCATTCTCTCTCACTTTTGGGGGAGAACATTTATGCAGAGCTGTTCTTATTTCAGGGAGAAAAACTAAACCCCCACGACCAGATTCCCCAGCCACTACGCCGAACATATCTGTGAAGAAGAAAAACAAAGATGGGAAGGGTGAGTACTACCATAATTTCCCTATAATACATACAGGTCAAATAGCATTCAGATTGCGTTAGAGTGTTTGCATGTTGTAAGTAGAAACCAACAGCTTCCTTGACATATTGAAATGGATCTTATTGCTGCCACATGTTTACATAATATGTTTAGCAGTTTCTGTATAGAGATGCTAATAATGTAGTTCAAGAAGTCTGTTTGAGTGATTTTCACTTAACGTCAAAAGAATCCATTCTTTCATTACATAATGAGGCTCTTACAAGAGTTTAGCCTGGTTGGGTTTTCACTTCATAGGCAATTTATTATGTCATCTGAATGTTCTGATATTTTCATAACTACTTCCCAAATTGGGCAAAATTGCTATATGGCTGATGTTCTGCCTCTAATATAAAGAGAACTACTGAAAGATTCTGTATGACTTTTCCACTGCTGTTTATTCTATGTAATGATTCTTAAAGAGGCAGAAAAAAAATAAGTGTCAAAGTGCTTTCCAACTAAGCCATCACAAATCAAATTAAGATTGATCTGTTTAGACATCTCATAAGGGACTAATGAAGAAATCTATCTTAGACTCTAAAAAATTATAACCCTTACATCACAGAAATCTGGCAGAATTATATAATGTTCTCATGTAATTTTAGGTGGAACTTTTATAAGGTTTTTAAGTTATATTTTATTGTATTCTTTCAAAGGAGATTTTGGCCAGTTAAAAAGAAATTGCTTTTGTTTCAGGGAACACAATTTATCTTTGGGAGTTTTTACTGGCACTGCTTCAGGACAAAGCTACCTGTCCTAAATATATCAAATGGACCCAGCGAGAAAAAGGCATTTTTAAATTGGTAGATTCTAAAGCAGTGTCCAGGTTGTGGGGGAAGCACAAAAATAAACCTGATATGAATTATGAGACCATGGGAAGAGCTCTCAGGTATGTGAAGTTTTTATAGTTCATTGCGTTAAGAATCTCATTTCCTAAATACTTAAAATATAGGTAACTTCTAAAAAATGAAGGGACTAAAGACATGGTGAACATTACTTATTGAATTTATTTTACATATTGAAATCAGTATGCATTTATTTAGAAATCTTACGGAAATCTGGGAAAATGTTTTCCTTCCAAGAAATCTTTGTGCAAAAAACATGTTTTACTATAAAGAGATTAGAAAATGTTAAGCTATCACCAGTACTTGTAAATGAACCACAGTGCCCTTATGCTTTGAAACGTTAAATTCAGCACAAAGTGTAAATACTGGTAATGCATGTACTTAAGAAGATATTACTGGGGGTTCATTTTTAAACATAAATTTCAGGTGTGATATGATATAATAGTAGAATAAATTAATGTTTCAGGAGTAATGTTAGACATTGTGAAAATTTTGGACAAATGTACCATTTTATTATTAAGCTCATTTTTGTTTTTCTGTTATCACATCATTTATTCTTCAAGATATGCATGTCCTTGAGAATCATGCTAGAAATAGCAATGATCTGAATGATAACCTTTTTCTTAAACTAGAACTATTTAATTACAGGCTGTGTGTGTGTGTGTGTGTGTATTTAATCTTACATTTTAGGTTCTCCTTGATTTAATTAAAATTGATGACAAAATTTAAATGACTTCTTGTACATCATTAAATGTTACACACAGCACAATTGGATAACTGAATCAAATTTGAACTTTTTGGAAGCAGATTATAGGAAGTTATGGAGGGGAAACAATTTCTTGGGGGTGAGGAGTTATAGTAAATTTGATTATCCCTGAATAAGGGACATAGCAGAAAGGTAGAGGAAGGAAAAAAAAGTGAAGGTCGAGAATAATCCATATGCTTTATCAATAAAATCCCTAGTTGGAATTGATTTTAGATTTAGTTGGTAATAGGACTTTATATGTGAGTAAATGTGTGCATTTTACATATATTGAGATTTAAGCCTTTGTTTATGATTAGGAACATTTCATTTTGTTGAATATCATTTTAACTTACATTTAATTAAGTAAAATATTGATGAACTTGTCTGCTTTCAATAGGTACTATTACCAAAGGGGTATTCTGGCAAAAGTGGAAGGTCAGCGCTTGGTGTATCAGTTTAAGGAAATGCCAAAAGATCTTATTTATATAGATGATGAGGATCCAAGTTCCAGCATGGAGTCTTCAGATCCATCACTGTCTTCGACAACCACTTCAAGTAGGAACCAAGCAAGCCGATCCAGGGTATCTTCAAGTACGGGGATAAAAGGCACCACTACAGTTCTCAAACCAGGGAATGCGAAAGCTACAAAACCCAAAGATCCCGTGGAAGTTGCACAGCCATCAGAAGTTTTGAGGACAGTGCAGTCCACACAGCCTCCATATCCCACTCAGCTCTTCCGGACTGTTCATGTAGTGCAGCCAGTACAAACTGTCCCAGAAGGAGAAGCAGCCGTAACCAATAGCATGCAAGAGGAGACATTAAATTCTTCCGTTCAGAGTATTAGGTGAGAAAACTAAAGCTACCACTGCATGATGCTACTACCATGTTAAGTAGATTGGTTAAGTAGGTTGAGATTCAGAAGTGAAAATAAAAATTATATAGATGTTAAGCTAGAACTCTTTTTTTTTTTTTACTTTTAGATTTAGTAGACATAAAAATACTCTGGCAAATTGTTATAAATGTTTCTAAATGCTTACTCTTAATTTCTGTACTTATCTCCTCGTGGACCAGTAACATACATTCACAGATTGACACCAGTCTACAAGCCATATGTTGAAAAGCACTATATTAAAAAATCCCATGATGTATTGACACCAGTCTACAAGCCGTATGTTGAAAAGCACTATATTAAAAAATCCCATGATGTAGTTAATGCCTCCATTCTGCAGATGAAGAAAGTGAGGCACAAAGCAAAGCAGTTGATTATCTTGCTTAGGCCAGATTAGATCCTTTGAAGCTAAATTCTTGATCAACAGATAGTTTCAGTAGCAGTAAATATTATGTCAGTCCTCTATCAGTGACTCCTTATTTTTGAACTTCAACATTATTTTACCAATGTAAGTCTAGTACAGTATACCTGTATATAACTGGATCGATCCATACCAGGAGTTATCCAAATATAAGAACAACCAGAGAATGGTTTCAGATCTTTTTTTCAACCTAGTCAAAAACTGTAAAAAGTCAATATAAATTGATATATCAGGATCTTTCAGCACACATTTAGTTTTAAGAAATAAACAGTATTTTGGGAACATCCCTATCAAGTCTAAAGTTCAAACAGGTGGGGAGACCACGAACCTAAGGTTGAAATGTTCTCCTTTTCAGGCTTTTGGAGTGGTGGAAGTAGGAAGAATTGTTATCTGTTTGTTTAATCAAATCATATTTATCTCATAAACCCAGGAGATGTGAAATAACAGATAGGCCAAGAGAACCCTGTCTGATTTTTAACTGGTGTTTCACAGAAATTTGGTACTGGTGTCAACTGATTTGGAATAGTGATGGTGGTGGTGGTGGTATGATGGGGAAGCAGAAAATCTAGATGGATGTTTGCAGTGTCATTCAATTTTTCTGTTTCTGCTGTCTATGAATTTCTAGAAAATGAATTATGATAAAACATAAGAACCCTTCCAAAGCCAGTAAAAATGATTCTTTGATTAGTTTGATTAGCAGACTTCAGTCCTCCATTTGTACCCTCCAGAATATAAATGCTGGGTTTTGTTCAACTGATCTTGAAGTAAGGTAATGTTAGAATCCAGACAGACTTGGATGATTAAGTTTTCCTTGTACAGTCAGATTGAACCTTCGACCTTGTGAAAATCTAATTCTTCATACACCTATTTGATTTGTAAGAAGAACATAAAGATCACTTTTTTCCATAATTTAATTAGACAGGAATGATGTCATCTTCAACTTTTATTAGAGGAGTACATTTTTTAGCTCTCTCTTTTTCCTTTTAATGTTTGATTTTCTTCTAGGTCCTGTTACTTCCGTGTGGTGGGCGTATGTGGCTCCTCCCATTAAGTTTCTAGGCTCTTTGCCATCATTTTGCTGTGTTTGTCTTTGATAGGAAATATGCAATAGCCAGTAGTCACTAGGACCCCCTTCTCAGAGTGGTCTAAAGTAGGTTTGTTACGCTGTTTTCTTGCAGCTTTTGTTAGATCCACGTTGCACACACAGTGCAGGCCTTGCTTGCCAGTTCATTGTGCTTTCCTTCTCCCCAGCTAAGCCTGACTACTTGCCTGTATCTCAGTCCGGTATACACACCTGGCATTTCAGTTGATTCTAATCACTGTCTCCTGTATATTTAAATCGGTGGGAGCCAGATTTTATGCATTGCCATTTTCCCCAGCACCTAACATGCATTCATATTTATTGATTTTATCTTGAAGTAGTATATATATTCATTTCCTATCTTTTCTTAGGGTAATACATTCTCTAAGTAGACTATAGCATGAAGAAAATTTAACTTCCTCAAACTTTAAGTCATACAGTCTTATTGTAGTAAGTCATTCCTCGGTTTGTATGTATGTATATACATACATATATATTTATTGGCTTTTTTTTTTTTTTTAACTTTAATTCCTCTCTCATTTGGTTATATTTTTTTGTTTTCCACCCAGAAGTCCTACTTATTTTCAAGCAGTTAAACTTCTAATAGAATGTTTTCTATTCTCTGAAATTACTAGATGTGGAAAGAAAAAAGCAAATGAATGGTAACATCTTTGAAGACTTACAGCTCCTGTGTGTAATTAGTTTTTGCTTTTATTTTGTTCCTCTCCACTATATAGAAAGAAAAAAATGTTAAATTTCAAGCAAATCGTACATATCACACCAAAATTTTACCATATTTTTATGATTAGCTTTTCATTAGAATTAATTTCTAGAATCTGTTTAGAGTCCCTTGCTTATTTATTTATTTATTTTGTATTTGCATTTTTTAGATAATTTTCCCAGCTCCTTACTAGGAAAATTTCACAATATAGGAAAGTTGACATTGTACAATGAACACCTATTTACTGTCCTCCTAGAATCACAGATTGCTAGCATTTTGCCCTATTTGTTTTCTGCCTCTATTTATTTGTACTTTTTTTTCTGTTTGACCATTTGTTAAGTAAGTTGACCTCATCATGACGTTTTACCCCTAAATATTTCAACCTACAACTCTTAAGAAGAGGCATTTTTCTTCACAATTATCACTCCCGAGAAAATTAGCGTTCGTTTAGCAATATCTTTCTTGATTCTGTGACTACTTATTAATGAAAACATAGAAAGACCTTTCTGTGGTCTGAATTTTTTTTTTTTTTTTTTTTGTACTTTAGATGAAGATTTACAGAACAAACTAGCTTGTCGTAAAACAGTACACATATTGTTTTATGACATTGCTTAACAACCCCTCAACATGTCAACAGTCTCCCTTCTTGACCTTGGTTTCCCTATTACCAGCTTTCCTGTCCCCTCCTGCCTTCTAGTCCCTGCCCCTGGGCTGATGTGCCCCTTTAGTCTCATTTTATTTTATGGGCCTGTTGAATCTTTGGCTGAAGGGTGTGAATCTTGGTAGTGACTTCATTACTGCGCTAAAAGGGTGTCTGGGGACCATACTCTTGGGGTTTCTCCAGTCTCTATCAGGCCAGTAAGTCTGGTCTTTTTTGAATTAGGATTTTGTTCTATATTTTTCTCCAGCTCTGTCCAGGATGCTCTATTGATACCTGTCAGAGTAGTCAGTGGTGGTAGCCGGGCACCATCTAGTTGTACTGGACAAAGTCTGGTGGAGGCCATGGTAGATGTGGTCCATTAGTCGTTTGGAGTAATCTTTGCCTTGTATCTTTTGTTTTCTTTATTCTCCCTTGTTCCCAAAGCAGTGAGACTGGTGTAGTATCTTAGATGGCCACTCAGAGGCTTTTAAGACCCCAGATGCTACTTACCAAAATAGAACGTAGAACATTTTCTTTATAAACTATGTTACGCCAGTTGACCTAGATGTTCCCCAAGACCATGGTACCCACAGCCCTCAGCCCAGCAATTTGGCCCCTCAGAGAGGAGCTTCCATGACCTTGCCTTGTACAAGTTGTGCTGGCTTCCCCAGTACTGTGTACTGACTTGCCCTTCACCAAAGTTGCCACTTATCTATTGTCTATTTAGTTTTTCCATCCCCACCGTCCCCCTTCGTAACCATCAAAGATTGTTTCTTTTTATGTGTAAACCTTTTCATGAGTTTTTACAGTAGTGGTCTCATACACTGTTTCTCCTTTTGTGATTGACTTGTTTCACTCAGCATAATGCCTTCTAGATTCATCCATGTTTTAAGATGCTTCGCGATTCATCATTGTTCTTTATTTATCATTGTATAATACTCCATTGTGTGTATGTACCACAGTTTTTTTATCCATTCATCTGTTGATGGGGATCTAGGTTGTTTCCATCTTTTTGCTATTGTGGACAACGCTGCAATGAACATGGGTGTGCATATGAAGAAAGACTTTTTTAAGGTTTTTCTGTGACTGCGAGAAGTTAGAATGCATATTACCCAAAATTTAGCTAAATAGTTAAATTAATATAACAACGATAGTCACAGAGTACTCTGTATGCCATATGGTTTACATATATTCATTTATAGAATCCTCATAGCTCAATGAGGTGCAGACAGTATTATCCCCATTTTACAGATGAGGAAACCGAGGCAAGGAGAGGCCAAGGAGCTTGGTCACATCTAGTAAGTGGCAGTATCTAGCCAGTATTTATCAGGTAAGCAGTTTAGCCCAAAGCAGCGAGCTTAATGACGTGCCGTACTGCCTATTGATTTACATAAATCACATGAATTATTAGCTCTTTACAATGAAGCAGCAACATTTCAATTTTTTTCCTTCGCTCATTTCTTTCTCTTCATCTCAGATAATTGCACGTATCTATGTTGAAATTAATTAAACTTTTTTTGGTATTGATTGATGGTATTTATATGCTCAGCTTTGGCAAATTTAAATTTGACTCTGGCTACATATTATTAAAAATAAAGAACCTCTGGTGAATTATTTTCCTGAAATTGTACCTTGGTAAAGTTGGATGTCTGTATACCTAGCAAAGATAATACTTCTGTGTTTATTCAAGCACAAGTAGTTTGTCTTAAGGGTCTTTTAAATAATTAGCCTCTAAAAATATGTTACTTGAAAAGCAGTGTGATGGAGTACGAAGAATAGTCATAACCCTCTATTCCTCCAGCCTTGCCGATTATTAGATCTGACATGGAGTCAAATGAACTATTCTGAGTCTGTTTTGTCATCTGTAAAATAAGGATGATAACTTAACCTTATAGGTGGTTGTGATGATTAAATGATACCTGCTGACACATAAGTAGCTATTTGAGAAAAGTTAAATATTGTTTGTATATCTTTCTTAGCCTCAGAAAATTTTATGAATTAAAAATTAGCAAGCGTTGTACCACTTGGTTATAAGAAGCTTAGAATTTAAAAAAAGCAGTTAACTGTAATATAGCCCATGTGACCAAACAGAACTAACAGTTTAATCATTAACTAAGAAAAAAAATAAAAATAAAAATTGCTGTGATTGGGGAAAGGCTATCCCATATCTTATCCTTTAATCTCTGATTTTTTATTAGTAAAAAATTGTCTTAGAATTTTGTTTAAATAAGCCAATATATTTGTATCATAGACATTTTGTGTGTGTGTGTATATATATATATATATTTTTTTTTCCTGGCAGATGGCAGTCAAGCATCTTAAGAAAGGGACACCTTTTTCTAATCTGAAAAAAAGGATTGAGGGGCTAGTGGTAACCCTGATTAGCAGTATGGAAAATTTCCATGTTGCTCGTGTCACATCTGAGATGGGTAACAAGGAAGGGAGGAGGTGTATATTAAAGAGTTGTAACTGGCCACAGTTTAAAGGATAGCTAATAGCAAATATTCATCTTTAGTGAAAGTTATTCAGGACTTAAGAGGTGGCAGTATGCTGTAATGGTTAAGCACATAGGCTCTGCAGTCAGATGGCTTCTTATCTAACTGGTCACCTTACACTAGCTGTCCAACCTCTTTGTGCATCAGTTTTCTCATATGGAAAATGGAAATAATAGTACTTATAAGGTTGCTGTGAGGATGAGATAACATGAAAGTACTTAGAACAGCCTGGGACATAGTATGTCCTTAATTCATTATAAACATGTATATCTACATTGGCAAGGCTATACATTTTTACAGATAACAATCTGTGTGCTAAGCACTCTTTTACCTGTGTGTATATGTATATAAACTCTTGGCACAGGAAGCTCTTGGGTCTTTTTAATTTTATAAACGGCTTATCTGGCTGTATGGCTCAGATTCCACCTGAGATCTGCTAGTTCGGATGAGTAGGGGGAGTGTATTTTGAAAAGCTCCCTAGCTGCCATGCTGATGGTATTTCTTTTCAACTCGCCTCTGCCTACCCAATCATACTAGTGTATCTGCCCTTTATTCCTAGCCAGTTGCTGTCAATTCCTATTCATGGCGATCCTCAAATGTCAGAGTACAACTGTGCTTCACAGGCTTTTCAATGACTGATTTTTTGGAAGTAGATCACCAGGCATATCTTCTGAGGACCCTTTGGGTAGACTCAAACCACCAACTTTTCTGTTAGCAGCTGAGCACGTAAATGGTTTACACCACCCAGGGACTCCAGCCATACCCTAAATCCCACCAAACCCATTGCTGCCTACTTGATTCCAACTCACAGTGACCCTGTAGGGCAGAGTAGAACTGTCCCATAGGGTTTCCAAGGCTGTAACCTTTACAGGAGCAGACTGTTACATCTTTCTGCTGTGGAATGGCTCTGGGGTTCGAACTGCTGACCTTTTGGTTCGCAGCCAAGAGCTTAACCACTGTGCCACCAGGACTCCTTAGCCACAGGGTACTTACCTATTAAATCCTCATTACCCAACTCACATGTCTTCTAGCTCTGTCATTCAAAAGAGCTATTAATACCCTGCCGTAGACTGATCATCCTAATGGTGACTTGGCTGTCAGTCTGAACATGGGATGTATCTTAGATGAATGGATGAGCTGTAGCCATTGTGTGTCGTCCACTTCATTTGAACCTGTGAGCTGAGCTGATTCTTCTTTTTATCTTTCCACCTAGCCCGTGTAGTTTTTCCTCCAGAATTTAATTTTTCTCATATGTGACAAGCCACATATCTGTTACTTACTACAATTTAGCTTTAATAATCTACTGGCAATAATTAACATTATGTTTATGGGAACTAGTCTGTTACCCATTTGAAGTAGCAGTCATATATCTTTCATAAGATTTACCGAATTCAGTGAGAAAAAATTTAAAGATACAGTTGAGATCCAGATGAGTTTTTTCAACTGCAGTTAGTTTTATATTAACAGTGAACATAATGATAAATTTCACAGCTGTGAACTTTTACAATTAGCTTGACTTGTGATAACATTTATGTACCTCTTTCTTCAGTAAATGGGAGTAACAATCGTACATAAACTGGCAATGCTAGATTAACAGCCCCAAAAGATTTTATGTTCAGTTGTACCTTTATGACTAAAATCTGTGAAATTATTTGAGCCTAGAAAATTGCTAAAGTGTACTTCTGTGTTTCCCAAAGCTTGTCTTTATATTCTCTCTTCCAGCCTAAGAACCCTCACAAGGCAATTACAGACATGATTGCTTTATGTAAATATATTAACTACCAAATAAAATTATGTTAAGAATTAGATCACATGTACATGTACGACTGTTTTTGTTTTTGGTTTTTCATAATCATTTCCATTTGTAACTATAGAAAAACAGGTTGAAAACAATTACAATTGCATGAACTTACTCATTGTCATAGATGATTATTCCTCAAATATTAAAATAATCAGAATGAATCAAACATTTGTTTTTAAATTCCTAGTTTTCTTTCAAGCAGCTCACATATAACTCCTTTGCTAAGCATTTTGATAGTTCCCTTCTTCCCCATTTGTGTTAATGTGGCACTTTATACAGACCTTTTTTTGGTAGAACTCACCAGATGGTATCAGTTAAAGGCCTGAGAGTTTTGTGTTGGGCATCTCTGTGTCTACAATGTTTAATACAGAGTCTGGCAAAAAATATTTGTTGTATTGAAAATTTGAGAAATGGCATTTGAAATGTATAACGTGTCTTTTGTCATTTGACTAGTCAGATGTAAAAATTTTAAATGATGCGGAATACACTAATTTTCTCACTTTTATTTGCAATCTCAATAGGACGATACAGGCTCCAGCCCAAGTTCCAGTGGTTGTTTCTCCAGGTAACCAGCAGTTGCATACAGTAACACTCCAGACAGTGCCACTTACAACAGTTATAGCCAGCACAGATCCATCATCGGGTGCCAGGTCGCAGAAATTTATTTTACAAGCCATTCCGTCCTCGCAGCCTATGACAGTACTGAAAGAAAATGTCATGCTGCAGTCGCAGAAGCCTGGTTCTCCTCCTTCTATTGTCTTTAGCCCTGCCCATGTACAGCAGGTTCTAACTAGCAATGTTCAGTCCATTTGCAATGGAACCGGCAGTATGGCTTCATCTCCATCCTTCAGTGCCACTACACCTGTGGTGACCTTTTCTCCTCGAAGTTCACAACTGGTTGCTCACCCACCTGGCACTGTCATCACTTCAGTTATCAAAGCTCAAGAAACAAAAACTCTCATACAGGAGGTAGAGAAAAAGGAGGTCGAGGATAATTTGAATGAAGGCACTGAGAAAACTGAGCAACAGCCACAGCCTTTTGTGATGGTGGTGTCCAGTTCCAATGGACTGACCTCTCAGGTAGCTATGAAGCAAAATGAACTGCTGGAACCCAACTCTTTTTAATTACTGTACCAAAGGAGTTATGGATGATTGCTTTTTAATTGAACATTTTCAGTTGTTTGCAAACTGTCTGATTCTATGACAAATTCAACAGAGGTTCCTAATTTTTGTAGTTAATTGTTAAAATAATTTAGAGTTAATTTTGACTTTGTTAGATGAGGGAGGGAAAACCCAAGTGCTTTTGTTTGTTCTTCAAATGTTTCAGAATTCAATTGTGAAGGAACATTTTATACTATGAAAACATTCTGTTGAGATTTTTTTTTTAAGTTGCTACATCACAAGCATTTTTAAACTTTCTTTTCTAGTTTTACATTTTAATAGCCTTTCTGATTTTTTTGTAAATAAGTACTTAAATGTAATGTAAGAGGAAATTTATATAGGAACTATTTTCATTCCACATATATGTTAAGTCTTGACTCCTTCAAATGCAGAAAAACTATTTTATGCCTTGTTAAAATTATGGTTTCACTTAGACTGACTTTAGTTGGCTGCAGTATGAACTATGGATATGTAAAATAGAACATTAAAATGTGCCTATAATGTGGCTGCACATAGACTGCTTTGGAATTACCTCCAGAAGCAGGATAGTATAAAAGCATCATCCTAAGAGTTGCACTAACTAGCTGTGTAACCTTGGGCAAGCCACTTAATCTTTTCACGCCCTCAGTTCTGCTCATAAAAACGTTATCAGGTTATATCCTAATGTAAATATAGCTGAAATACGGGAGAAAAATAAGTGGGTCTACAAAATTCATTCTTCCGTTATCGGTAAGGTCTACCATAAGCTTAAATTCTTCCTAAATCTTTCGTTCATTAACTCTTTAGGCCATTGTGGGCCACTGCTGAATGCTTAATGATGTACTGCTGTTGTAAAAGAGTCAAAGACCTTCTTAAGGGCCCAGAAAGCAATTTGAGTCTTGGGTTAATCTGGCCAAGTAGTCAATTGCTATAAAAGCATAATTGCTTTATGTTTTGGATCACTTTTTTATTGGGGGTTGGGGGGGGAAATTGCATACAAAGATACATATCTCCAAGTTTCTGAAATGAAAAAGTTTTTAGATTACTTTTCCAACTGTAAATAATGTACATTTTCTTTCTCAAGAAAAATTGTTTTCTTCAAATTTTCTAGTATAGCAAAGAAAAATTTTTGTAGATGAAAAAATCATATGTTTAGAGGTCTAATGTATGTTTTCATATTACAGAGTGAATTTGTATTTAAACAAAATTTTAAATTTTGGAATCCTCTAAACTTTTTTGTATCTTTAATTGGTTTATTAAATAAATCATGTAAAAATTCTCAAATGTTTGTTTTCAAGCAAATGTTTCCTAAAGAACAAGTGTGCAGAGAGTATTCCTAGTACTGACCCTCCTACTAAATGTTTATGTAACAAACTCCACTAGTTGTGTTAGAATCGCAGAACTTCATCCTGTCACTTTTCCTTTCTACCTGCCAAACCACAATTCCCAGACATCTCCACACAGTGATTACCAAGCTTCCAAAATTGGAAACAATAAAATGTTCTCAGCAACAACATTAAACACACTTTTAAAAACAAGTTTTCTAATTAGACACTAAAACCCCAAAACTAGATCAGTTAATTGTTAAATTTAGAAAACACAGAAACAAGAAAATAAAAACCACCATAATCTCATACACGGTAGTAACTTCCACTTATTCATTTTCCCATGTCTATCAATATTGTCCAAAATAAGATGTTCCAGGCAGCATAATATTCTATTAGGACACTTAATTCAGCTAACAAAAACCCTTGTGGTTGGATAAGTTAGTTTTGTGGGTTTTCTCTATGTAAGAAATAACAGTGAATTTACAGCATGTACTGTTTTCTTAAACTAAAGATCTTACAATGTCTAATGATAGTATCATTATAGGATATACCAGCTAGGCTGTTTTTGTATATAATGATGAGAAACACCATTTTGGTTTTATTTATTTATTTTTACCCCTTTTTACTTTAAAAGATGTCAAATGCTTTCTGAGCACAAGAATTTTTAGAGATGCCTTCATTTAAGGTTACTGGAACAGTGTACAATTAACCATTAACACTGAAATTGCAAAGATAGAAGAAACCTAAAAGTCATATACTAGAAACTTGGAAATCTCAAAAGCTTAATATAATCATGTTTTTTTGGCTTGAATTAAGTACCAGCTACTAAGGGACCTATTTTTTGCTGTTAGTGCCATTTATCTATATATTCCTTTTTATATCTATTGTCACATCCTAACTTAAGTCCTTATTAAGCTCTGCCTGCCACAGTTCATTCATTTAACTGGTATCTGAGTGCGCTCTGTGCCAGACACTGTTCTTGGTGCTAGGGGATACATCAGTGAACCAAATAAAAATTCCTACCCTCAGAAAGCTTACATTTTTTAATAGACAAAAGACTTCAGGCTTGTGAGCTCTTACTCAAAAATGTGCACGCCTACATGAAACACGTATTTCTTTCCCAGCTACTCTCCCAGCTCCGTATCTAGGATCTGGATGATGTGCAGTCCTCTTGTTCACATCAGCTGGGGCTCCCCAGTCTCTTGACCTCCACAGCCATGTCTGATATGAGCACTGAGAAGAATACTCTTTCCAAGGCTTCATAATATACTTCTTGATGGTTTGAGTTTGATGCTGTTTCAGGGTCATCATTTTCCCAGCCTGGAATAGTTGTATCCTCAATGCCTCCATCCTGCCTCTTCTACCTGGCCAGTGATACATATTAGGGTCTATTCTGTAGCATTTCACTTCCAATTTACCAAATTATCTTACCAGTTTGGGTTCTTAGTCAGAAGCAACAAATAGATTCTGGTTTTCAGCATAAAGAGATTTTATTAAAAGAATATTGGGCAGCTCACAGAATGGCCAAAAGGACTGGAGAATCAGGGTCAGAGTGAGCCACACAGCTAAGAACAGTTCCCAAAACCATACTGCACATGTGGTCCAGTGAGGAAACTGCAGCCATTGTTGCCAAGCACTGAATTTTGTACCATTGTCTCTATTGCATCAGAAATTTGATCTTGCTACTAGTGCTACGTACCCCATCTAGAGAGAATTCAGTCTTTCCTTGATTCTATGTGTCACGAACTACCAATTACAAAGTACATAATTGGCAGAACCTACGTCAGGTGCCCATGTCAAATAAAACTCCAAGAGAAGTTGAGAAAACAAGTACAGCTTGTCAGCTGGTTTGGCATTTTCAACTTCTTGGAAACCCTGGTGGTGTAGTGGTTAAGAGCTACAGCTGCTAAGCATAAAGGTCGGCAGTAGGAAAACTCTATAGGGCAGTTCTACTCTGTCCTATAGAGTTGCCATGCAATGGGTTTGTTTTTCTTTTTTCTAATAGAAGTTGGCTCAGTGGGAACCAAGACTGAAGGAATTCCCCAAATACAGGGAGGGGGCTTAGATTCTGAGTAGCCCAAAGGAATGATCAATGTGCTCTACAGTGACAAATTCAACTTCTGTGGGGCCTGAACTTACCCACTTTGGTGGTAGTGGTGGTGACTTATTTAGGAAAAACACAAAATGAGAATACCAAATTAGAGAACTTTGAAGGGGGCCTATGCAAATAAGCAGCCCTGAAGCTACGCTTCCCAAGTCACTGTGCTCACTCTACTTTCCAGACCTCTGCCTTTGCTGTCACTCTGCTTGACAGTTTATCTCATTCTACTTAGCTAACTTCTATCCATCCTTCAGGCCTCAGCTTAGATGTTACTTACGGGTGCATCCTCTGAGCTCTTAAATCCTTCCAACTGTTCTCACAGAACCCTTTTTTTTCTCCCATTTTGGCACATGTGACATTGTAAGTGCCTGTTGATATGTGTGATTCCAACACTAGATAATAAAATGCCAATGTTGTAGGTATTTTTGTATCCCCAGCCATGACCATAGTACCCGTGCTTAGTAGGTAACTGTTCAAACCTTTTGCCCATCTTTTGAATGTTTTGTTTGGTTTCTTAGTGCTCTTATAACAGAAATACCACAAGGGTGGCTTTAAGGAACAAAAATTTCTTCTCTCACAGTTTAAGGGCCTAGAAGTCTGAATTCAGGGCACCAGCTCTAGGGGAAGCCTTTCTCTGTCCACTCTAAGTGTAAATCCTCATCTCAGCTTCTCTAGCATTCTTCTTGCCATCCCTTGGAGATAGATTTCCATGTGGCATCTATTTTTCCCTCATTCTTACTTCCTTGCCTGCGTGTCTAAACTGCTCCTTTTACATCTCAAAAGCGACTGGCGTAAGACACACCCTACACTGATATGGCCTCATTAACATACAAAAAGACCCTATTCGCAAATGGAATTACATCCACAGGTATAGGGGTTAGGATTTACAACACGTATTTTGGGGAAACACAATTCAATACATAACGCTGTTTTGAGTGCTCTTTATATATTTTCGACACAAGCCCTTTATCAGAGATATAATTTACAAATATTTTTGAAGTGCAGGAACTTTAATTTTGTAAAATATGGAAGAACTAAATAGGGTCCTGCGTAGTAGAAGGATGAAAAATTACAATTTATCAATTTCTTATTTTATGGATTATGTTTTGGTATACCTAAGAAATCTTTGCCCAACCCAAGGTCACAAAAATTTTCTTCTAGAAGTTCTTTAATTTTATACTTAGGTCTATGATTCATTTTGAATTAATTTTTGTAGATGGTGAAAGGTTTGTATTGGTCTACTCTTTTGCATATGAATATCCAATTGTTGTAGAACTATTTGTTGAAAAACTATCCTTTCTCCACTAAATTCTCTTTACATCTTTCTCAAAAATCAGTTGTACATATACAAATGGATATATTTCTGGACTCTCTATTTTCTATTGATTTGTGTTTGTGCCAATACAAGGTTGATAAGTCTTGAAAACAAGTAGTGTTAATTCCGCAAATGAGTCCCTTGGTGTTGCAAACGGTTAAACACTCAGCTGCTAACTAAAAGGTTGGAAGTTCAAGCCCACCCAGAGGTACCTTGGAAGAAAGGCCTAGTGGTCTACGGAAAAATCAGCCACTGAAAACTCTATGTAGATACATACATGGGGTCTCCACGAATTGGAGCTGACAGCAATGGGTAAGTCTTTGACATATTTGTTTGAATTTTAGAATTAGTTTGTCAATTTCTAAAAGAAAAAGTCTCGATTTTGATTGGGATTGTGGTGAATTTATAGGCAATTTGGAAAGAACTGACATCTTAATATTGCATCCTCTGACCATGAGCAGAGTGCAGCTCTCAATTAAGTATTCTTTAATTTCAGCAATGTTTTATAGTTTAAAATGTACAGGTCTACACATCTTTTGTCAGATTTACATTTAAGTATTTAATATTTTTTCATACTATTGTAAATAGCATAGTTTTTAAAATGTCAAATTCTTGTTTGCTGATTTTATTTTAAATATTTTTTCCCTATCATTGAAGTTTAATTTTTGTAAAGTATACAGATCTTAAGGGTATAGCTTGGTAAGTTTTTACATATGAATACAATGGTGTAATTATCACCTGCATTAGGATACATATTTCTAGCATCCCAAAAAGTCTCCTCATGCCCCCTGCCAGTCTTGAGATCCCCCACTGACGTCTCTCAATATAGATTTTTATCTTCATATAAAGAAATTGGTCATGATATACTGTCTATAGTTTCTTTCACTCAACATTATATGCAATTCATCCATATTGTTAGTGGTAGTTCATTCTTATTAATTGCTATGTAGCATTCTATTTTGTGATTATAGCCCAATTTATTCATTCTCTTATGAATATTTACTTCCAGCTTCTGCTACTGTGAAAAATGCTGCAATGATCATTCTTTGGCATGCTTTTTGGTGAACATAGTACTCTTTTATCTGAAAACATACCCCACAGAAGAATTACTGTGTGTATCTTAATAGGGTATATGTATGACTAGCTTTAGTGGATAGTGCAGAATGGTTTTCTAACATGGTTATACCAATTCACATGCTCACCAACAATATATAAAAGTTATTGTTTGTCTATATCCTTGTCAACACTTGGTATTGGAAGTCTTTTAATTTTAGCTATTCTGGTGGTAATGTTTAGTATCCTGTGATTTTAATTTCCCTGATACAGCTATTGATGTGGAACTTCATTTCATACCCATATTGGCCATTTAGGTAACATCTGAAAACAATGTAATTCACATTAACACATTAATAAAAAATATTAACATTCCAATAAAGATAGAAAAAGCATTGGATATTGCATGCTTTCTCCCTGATGTTACAACCAGAGGTGC
Source organism: Elephas maximus indicus (assembly GCF_024166365.1). Taxonomy (NCBI): domain Eukaryota; kingdom Metazoa; phylum Chordata; class Mammalia; order Proboscidea; family Elephantidae; genus Elephas; species Elephas maximus. The sequence goes on from NC_064832.1 coordinate 40,447,617, forward strand.
CTCGCAAGAAAGGCCTGGCAAGCTACCAAAAATTTAGCCATTGAAAACCCTATGGAGCACAATTCTACTCTGATACAGACATGGGGTCCATTATCACCAATTCTATTCAACACTGTAGTGGACATCCTACCCAGTGACAGAAGGCATGAAACAGAAATAAAAGGTATAAAGACTGCACAGGACGAAGTTAAACTATCTTTATTCACAGATGACAAGATTATGATCATAGAAATTTCAAAAAGAATCTACAAAGTATCAGAAATAAGGAAAATCAGCAAGATGACTAAATATATGGCTAGTTAAAAAAAAAATTAAGGAGTCCTGGTGGTGCAAGGGTCAGCGCTCAGCTGCTAACCAAAAGGTTGGTGGTTTGAACTCACCCAGCAGTTCCTTCGGAGACAGACCTGACAATCTGCTTCAGTAAAGACTACAGCCTAGAAAACCCCATGGGGCACTTCTACTCTGTTACAAGGGGTTGCTATGAGTTTAAATCAACTTGAGGGCACCTAACAACAACACAACATGCAAAAATCAACAGGGTTGCTAAATACCAGCAACGAATAAGTAGAAAGTAATTTTAAAATGTTCTTTAAAATAGCACTAAAAACCCCAAGAATAAATCTAATGAAACGTATTAATTAATGAGATAGTCACATTGCAATCTATAAAACATTGCTGAGAGAAATTAAAGACCACTTAAATAAGTGAGGGAGTATACGGTATTCATGGATTGGAGAATTCAGTGTTGATGTCAGCCTTCCCCAAACAGATCTATAGATTCAATGCAAGCTCGATTAAAATCCCCACACACAAAAAAATTTTTTAAGCTACATTAACTTAAGACAGTGGAGTATTGGTGCAAGGTTAGACAACTAGATCAATGAAATGGAGAACCTGAAAATAAACCCACATATATATGGGCATCTCCAACAAAGGTGCCATAGGAATTTCGTGGGGAAATGACAGTCTTTCCAATAAACAGGGCTGGGTCAACTGAGATAGACCATATTTGAGATAGATCATAAACCTGAATGTAAAAGTTAAAATAAAGTTCTAGAAACTTTATTCAAGAAAACAGAATAGCTTCATGATTTTGGAGTAGGCAAAGCCCTCTTAGCTGCCTTTTCATTCTCTTAATACTGTGTTTTGGTAGTATGTCCAAGTGTCCGCTGGGAACCTTAGAAGTACCTTAAACTCAATATATCCCAAATAAAACTCATTGACTTTTCCTCACAAGTGTTTCTCCTTTTCAGTTTTCTAATTCAGCTAATCGTTATCATCTTTCACCAATTACCCAAACCAAAAACTTGCTTCCCTCCCAATTTATTAGGCAAGCCCAATTAGTTTCAATTACCCCACACATTTCTGGAATTCACACCCTCCTGACCATTCCTACAATCACTGAAGTATTTCAGTCTCTTCTTTGGCCTGTATTACAGCTGTCTCCCAACAAGTGTTCTTTTTCCCTTTAGTCATTCTTCCAGTATACAGACTAATGTACTTTAAAAAGGCAAATCTGTTATTACTTCTTGATTAAAAATCCTATAACGGGTTAACACTAAAAAAAGTCACGTTCAGGTTAAACATATCAGACCTGGCCCTTTATGACTTGGCACTTACCTACCTCTCCAGTTACACTGTCTGGTTTTTCCATAATTTTTGACCCTACCAATTTCAGAGCTCATATTATCGTTTTCAAACACAAGTCCTATTTCTTCTGTCTTAACCGCCCTTCCCACTTCGTTCATCGACTCTCAGTCATCCTTCAAGGCTGAGCTCAGGCATCACATCTTTGAGGAAGCTATTCGTATACCTCATATTCGGCTAAGTGCCCCTCCAGGCTATGATACGACTATGCTCCTTTCATATTCGCACTGAGAACAGAATTGGTTTAAGCCTCTTGAAAGCATTACCATCTTTGAATCCCAGAGCTTAGTTTAGATTTTGTATGTTGTAGACACTCAGCAAGTTCAGTTACTTGTTTAACTCTTACTAAGCCATTCCACTTCCCTCTCCTGTCCCGTGGAACTTGCTGGAAGCTTCTCATCAGTTTTGCAGGAATTAAAGAGCAGTGGAGAAGGCCTGCCGGACCTACTAGGCTGGAAAGCAAACCAGCACACTGCCTCAGGCTACGTTCCCCTCCTCAGAGACTTAGGATGGGAAAATTTCTCAGTTTGAGGAACCGAGCAGAAGAATGCCTGGGCTGCTGGCGTTTTGAGAGTGGAACTGTATACCCGCACCGGGACAACTTAAGGCAGGAACCAAAAACCTCCTCCTTTTCTAGCTTCTGTTAGTGCAGAGCAACTTCCGGCGAGTTCCACCCGGTTACAGTTTCCGGAGCAACGTTCCTAGAATGGACGCGCCATCCGGAAACTCAGCTCCGGAAAAGAATAGGCGGAAACGAGATAACGTCATGGGTTACGAGCGGCTCGACTGCGTGCGGTAGCCATGATAAAGGAGATCAATGTAGCTTGTATTAGTCATAGACTTAGAAACGCCTCCAAACGCTACAGCTACAGTTTTTTGAGGGATAGCAAGCAGTACGTTACAAGGCTACTTTTTAGTCACCACCCCTGAAGGTTCTATTAGAAAGTGCGGGCAGTCTTCGTGGTGTAACAAAGTGCGAACGTGCATACCCGAGGCTTCTCCGTAACCATGGCTACGAGGGGCGGGGAGGGGAGGGAACTGGGCGTGCTTAGGTCACGAGACCCGGGGGGCGGGCCGGGAGGAATCGGTCCTCCAAGATCCCAGCCGCCCCGAGCCCGCTTTTTGCCTCCCTCCCCGCTAGCCGCACGCTGCGTGGCTGCTCGTTGGCTACTAAGGACGGAAGCTCGTTTGGTGTTTCTCCAGAAGTTTCCTCGCAGGGCGGCGGTGGAGCTGGTATCCTTGGTTTTCAGAGTAATAGTAACTCCTAGGGATGGCGGCGGCTGCTGCAGGACCTGCAACACCTCAGAGGTATGTGTATTTTTTTTTACTTTTTTTTGAGCGTCCTTTTCTTGGTTGTCTGTCCTGCTGAAGTCGTTGTTTTCCTGGCAGGTTTTTCCGGAGCCTCTCAGATGCTCTGATCGACAAGGACCCACAGGCGGCGTTAGAGGTGAGAGCCGTTCTCTGCCTTTTCGACTTTGCTTTGGAGAACCGGGCGCGTTGGTTTCTGGCCGACTCCGCCCCTTCCTAGCACTGTCTTCCTTGGGCGGGGGTTGCTGTTTTTACTGTGTCTCAGCTCCAATATTGAGAGCCTCAGTCTCTCCTTTCTCTGTCCCCACAGTGGCTCCGGTGTCCCAGGCCCTCTCCTCGGCCGTCCCATTCCTAGATTGCCTGCATCTCCGCAGCTTCCTAGAAAGTATATTTTCTCTCCTGTTTTATCCTGGTGGTCTAAAAAAATTTTTGTCATGTGTGGTTGGAAGAGTGAGATGTGGGCTTGGTGAAATAACTTGTTACGGTTTTTGATTTGACACTCTTTTTTTTGTATTATTACGTACCAGGCATCGTTAAGGGCCTTTATGAACTCACAAAAATTTTGTCTTTGTCCCTAGAATTTTCGAGATGTCCTGTGTCTTAGTTTTTTGGTGCTGCTGTAACGGAAATATCACGCGTAGGTGGATTTAAAGAACAGACGTTTATTATTTTTTTTTTTTTACAGTTCAGAAGGCTAGAAGCCCAAATTCAGGACACTGGCTACAGGGGAAACCTCTCTCTTAGTTCTGGGGGAGATCCTTGTTTCAGCTTCTGTACACATTGCTATCCCGTGGATTCCGAGTCATAGCGACCCAGTATGACAGAGTAGAACTGTCCCATAGGGTTTCCAAGGCTGTGATCTTTACAGAGGTAGACTGCCACATCTCTCCCTCAGAGTGACTGGAGGGTTCCAACTGCTGACCTTTCGGCTAGCAGCTGAGGCTTATCCACTGCACTATTAGGACTCTTCAGCTTCTGTAGCCCCAGTTGTAAGTTAGAAGTCGTTAGGTTTAGGACAAACTTTACACTGATACGGTCTTGTTAACATAAAACGGTGTTTACAAAGAGGGTTACATCCACAGGGATAGGGGTTAGGACCCCAGCACATATTTTGGGGGACACAATTCAATCCATAACACCTTGTCATTCTTTTTTCTATACATCTCATTTTTTTTTTTGGCGGTGGGGGGTGGGGGGCGCTGCTGTGTGCTAAGCATAGACTTGCTTACAAAGCTGTCTCTGTGCAATGGAAGACGATGTGCAGCTGTAAAGAAGCAAGAATTAAATAATGATAAAAGAGAACACAAGCTAAGGCTACCCGATGCAATGTATGACAAAATTTAGCTGGGAGTTTCTTGTCATCCACAAATAAAAGGAAACTTTATTACATTGCTGTAGTCTAACTTAAGCAATGTTAGCAATTTGAGGCAAGAGAGCCTCTTTCCTAGCTATGACTTCTGAAAAGAATTTACCATGTAGGTGGTCACTAGGTCCTCTCTGAGGAGGTGACATTTGAGCAGAGACTTGAAGGAATGAGGTAGTGAACTTGAAAGCTCTGGTGAAAGAGCATTCGAGGCAGGAAGAACAGTCAATGCAAAGATCCTGAGGTAGGAATAAAGTCGGCCTGTACCAAACCAAACCCACTGTTGTTGAGTGCATTCTGGCTTATAGCAATCATGTAGGACAGAATAGAACAGACTGCCACCTCTTTTTCTCATGGAGTGGCTGGTGGGTTCGAACCACCAACCTTTTGGTTAGCAGCCAAGTGCTTTGACCAGTGCACCACCAGGTCTCCTTTGGCCTGTACAAGGAACAGCAAAAAGGCCCATTGACAAGAGTGGAACGAAAGAAGAGATGAGGTTGCAGAGGAAACCAGGGGATAGGTATCTTAGGGCTTTTTAGGTCAAGGATTGCTTGAATTTCTACATAACGACCTTGAAACTAGGTGATTGATTAGTCTGTTGTGTTATAATGTTTCACAGGGAGGCTTCAGGAATCCGTATTGGAATAATGTTACAGGTGGTACTGAGAGTTTATCACCACAGTTCTTGTATTAGTTGGACAGCTATTAGTTTTTGGAATCTGTATTTGTTATGGTCCTCTTAGGTGCATGGCTTCCTATGGAAATCAGGTTACTTAGAAATTGCTTTTAATGAATTTCACTATCATTTTCCATCTTGCTTGAAGCAGTTACACTCTGTAACACATGGGGTCACCATGAGTCAGAATCGTCGCGATAGCAATGGGTTCTTTTTTTTGTTTGTTTGTTTTCATCTTGTTTTACTTCTTTTAAAATTTGTTGTTGAGAATATACTCAACAAAACATACACCGATTCAACCATTTCTACATATGTGGTTCAGTGACGTTGATTACATTCTTCAAGTTGTGCAACCATTCTCACCCCCATTTTCTGAGTTGTTCCTCCCTTATTGACATAAACTCACAGCCCCTCTTAGGGGGCTCTTTCAAGTTGCTGTTGTCAGCTTGATTGCATATACCTAGTTCCTAGAAGAGCATAATGCTCAAGGCAGACATTTTTTAATAGTTAAACTCTTCTTTGGTTTGAAGAAAACTTCAGGGGATATTTTTGGTTTGAGGTTTAAAGATTATCTCAGGGTGGTAGTTGCAGGGGTTCGTGGAAACTTTATGGCTCCAGAAAGTCCAGAGTCCATGAAAATTTGAAATCCTGTTCTGCCTTTTCCCCCTTTTGATGAGGATTTGTCTGTGCAATCTTTGCTCAGAACATTCAGTTAATGGTAGCTGGGCACCATCCAGTTCAAGGAGGCAGTTGTTTATAGAGGCATTTAGCCACACGTGCCATATCGTCCTCATATTCCTGACTCCTCCTTATTGCTCCAGGTGACATCTTGCTTTACTTTTTAAAAATTTTAGTTTTGACGTACAGTGAGGTACATGAATCTTGTATAGCTTGGTAAATTTTTACCAGTGTTTACACTTGTCTAACCAACACCCAGATCAAGATATAGAAACCTCTATCCTGGGGCTACGTCATACCCCTTCCCAGCCAGCAACTCCCAATATCCACCAGGTGACCGCTATTCTGATCTCCACCATCAATTAGTTTTGCTTGTTCTTACACTTTATATGAACAGAATCATATGGTGGGTACTCTGAGTGTAGGTACTGTTTTACTTTCAGCATTATGTAAGATGCATCCTAATTGTTGTATTTAACAATAATTCTCCTTTGTAATGTAGTATGTCATTGTATGATTATAGCACAGTTTATATATTTTGTGTATTTCCACTTATTAGCTATTACGCTGTGAACATTTTTATGTGTGTATTTTGATAAACACATGCTTTCCTTCTGGGTATATACCTAGAAGTGGAATTGCGTAGGGTAGGCAGATGGTTAGGTTTAGTACTTTAATTATCTTAATTAATTTATTTAATTACCTTAATTGTGGCTCCTGGACCAGCAATATTAACATCACTTGGGAACTCATTAGAAATGCAGATTCTTGAGCCCTATCCAAGACTTAGTGAAAGTCTTTAAAACTCATGAGGTTTAATACTTCCTACTCTTCCATTCTTACAGAAGAAAACTGAGACATAAAGAAATCCAAGTGATTGTCATAGAGATAATGTACAGCCAGTTAGAAGCAGAGTAAACAGCCCTGGTCGTGCAACATTTAAGGTTAATTGTTTGGCTGCCAACCGAAAGGTTGGCAGTTTGAACTCACGTAGTGGCTCCATGGGAGAAAACTGGCAATTTGTTCTTGTAAAGATTGTTGTTGTGCTGTGCCGTTGAATTGATTCTGACTTATGGTCAACGTGTAGGACAGTAGAACTGCCCTGTAGGGTTTCCTGGGGTGTAATCTGCACGTGAGCAGATCACTAGGTCTTTTCTCCCATAGAGTGGTTGTTGAGTTTGAACCGCCAGCCTCTTGGTTAGCAGTTGGGTGTTTAACATTGCGCCACCAGGGCTCCTTACCCGTAAAAGTTACAGCCTAGAAAACCTTATGGAACAGTTCTGCTCTGTCACATGGGAGTGCTGTGAGTCGAAATTTACTCGATTACACCTAAGAGCAGCAGAGGCAGAGTAAGGCCTCAAGACACAGGTTTCCTGACTCTTAGTCTGGAGCTGTAGAACAGCGTTTCTAAGTGTGGTCTCCAGTCCAGCTGCAGCAGTGTCACCTGACAACTTGTTAGAAATGCAGTTTCTTAGGCGCCACCACAGACCTGAATCCAAAACCGGACTGGGAGGATGATCATGGTAGGAACCAGCAGGGTTAAGAGGGAGTGATTTTTTTTTCAATCTTGAGATGATCTCACAAAGATGAACAGGTAAATGTTAATTGTTAAGTGATTAGTAATAATAAATAGGGCCGGAACCTTAATGATGAGTGAGTCAATTTCTCTCTAGGTTTTTCCCAAGAGCTACTTTAACAGTCAGTATATTGGAATTCAGGGCACTTGTATTGTGTCACTTAAAATGTGTCTATTTTTACGTAGGCTCATCCAGTTAGGAATAGAAGGGAGACGTTTGTATCACATAAGTTGGTATTTTTCATTCATTTAAATGGCGTGCATTGTGTCACTTAAAATGTGTCTATTTTTACATAGGCTTATCCAGTTAGGAATAGAAGGGAGACGTTTGTATCACATAAGTTGGTATTTTTCATTCATTTAAATGGCGTGCGTTAGTAGCAAATGCCATGCTGGGAGCCGGGGATCTAAAGAGAAGTAAATTATTGTGTATTGAAGTAGTTTGTGGCCTAGTGGAGACTCAGACAAGTCAACAGATACTTAAAATATACGATGACTAATGGGATCGCATATAAAATATACTGAGAACATAGCAGAGTTGAGGCAGAATGGGGAAGTGAAAAAACCTTAAGAGGAGGTCACAGTGTAGGGTGACAAGTGTGTGAAGGACAGGGAGAGGAAGCATACACATGTAGATTATGAGAATCTTTTGAGGCCCAGTATGCATAGTGACTAAGGAGCCCTGGTGGCACAGTGGCTAAGTGCTTGGCTGCTGACTGAAAGGTTGGCGGTTCGAACTCACAAGCTGCTCTGTGGGAGAAAGATGTGACAGTCTGCTTCTGTAAAGGTTACAGTCTTGGAAACCCTGTGGGTTAGTCCTGCTCTGTTCTGTAGGGTCGGTGTGAGTTGAAATTGACTTGATGGCAACAGGTATGCATAGTGATTAAGAGTACAGACTCAAGTCAGACACACTGGGTTTGAATACATCCATTCCTCACTTAACAACATGTTTAGGAAAGTCCAGGTTGTTATGTGGAAATCAGCATTATGTGAAAATGGAGGATGACCACATCAGAACACAAAATGGAGGTTGACTGCATCGTTACATAACTGCCACATAACGTCGTTAGATAACCGCCAAACCATTGAGACTCATGGCCTATCCAAGTTGTAACGTAAGCTTAATAATCTCAACCAGCGTTACCCTCGCTTCGTATCTCAGCATTTGTTACTGCTAGAGGTACATCGTTAATGCACAAAATAGTTGGGTAGTAGATCTTTTACTGTTGTCGTAAATGTGAAATGTCAGATAATGATATAGTTGATAAGGGAGGAGTACTGGTTTCACTCTAGATGTGTGATTTTAGGGAAGTTCCTGTTACCTCTGGATCAGATTTCCTATTGTAAAATCAGACTAAATAGGGCCAACTTCAAAGAGTTATTGTGAAGATAAACGAGGTACTCTGCTTATCACTGTGCCTGACACATAGCAAGCGCACAATAACTGTTCTTGTTTTGGGACAGTATGAGTTGTTTGGTAGTGTTAGAACATAAAATGTAAGGAGGAAAGTGATAGGAGGCAAAGGCTGAACAAGAATCTGGGCCATCAGAGACATTAAATTGCAGGCAGGATTTTCAGTTTTATCTGTGGGCATTGAGAGGGAAGAGCTTGAAGGCTGGAAATTAAATAATCTGAAACATGTTTGAAAACTCACTTTAAAAACAGAGTAGATAATGGTTTAAAGGAGGCTCAAGGGGGAGCAGGAAGATAGTGGTGCAGGTGAAGTAAAAGATGAGTATCTGAACCTAGGGCAGTGGTTGAGGGTATGGAGAGGAATTATTTGTTGTAAAATGCACTGGACTTGGTGACAATTGGAATATAAAAGGTAACTCCCATGTTTCTGGCAGGCATAGTGTGGTGGAAGTTGGTACTATTCACTAAGATAGGACTTAGGATCATAACGCTTAGAAGGTGGTGTTCAGGGTGGGAAAAGGTTTAGGAGATGGTTTTAAATTTTGAATGTTGTATATGAGTTGCCTCTGTCATGTCAGGTGAAGTTTAATAGAAAACAACTAGCCTTATGGGGCTGTTCCTCTGGTGCACTATCTAGACTCAAGATAGGCTGAGAGTTAGCAACATGTATGTTGAAGCCCTGGATACTAAAGAGGCCTTTCAAAGGATGATGCCACAGAGGAAGAAATCTTAAGTACTGTGCCCCAGGAAAACACAAGTATTTAAGAGGCTGGCAGAATAGTAGGCTGAAAGGCCTGGTCCATATTGTTGGGCCACAGAAAGATCAAGTAAGATAGGAACCAGTTGGATTTGGTAAGAAGGGGTTATTAGTGACTTTGGGAGGGTTAAGACTGGAGAGACAGCTGTTTTTATAGTCTGTGGGAAAGGAGAAAAGGGCAAAATAGAGAATATGGAAAAGTTCGAGAAAAGTCTGTAAGGAGAGAAATCAGTACCTCTTAATTGAGTGCTTACTGTGTGTTAGGTGTAGATGTAAACAAGCCCACCAAATCAAGGAATCATCTTTGATTTCCCTTATTTCCTATTGGCAAGTCCTGTTCTAATATATTTCAACTCTTTGTACTTCTCTTCATCTTTCTCACCTCCACTCAACTCCTAGCCTAGACTTAATGTAATTTCTGCTCTTTTTATAGTATATGTTTCATATAGCAGCTAGAATGACATCTTAAAAAGTATAAATTGGACCGTGTCTCTCCCTTACTGAAAATGGACCTTCCAACTGCTTCCTTCAAGCTTTAGGTTCAAAGTAGTAACAGCCTGTAAGGTACAAGATGAGGTCCTTGGTTAGGCATCTTGGAGCATTCATTGCTGTCAAGCATCTAACCACACTGGCTTTCTTACTGTTACTTGAATGTGTCAAACCCAATCCAAGTTCAGGGCATTTGGACTGGCTGTTCTTTTGCCTAAGTGTGCTGTCTCTTGACCTGTCTCTTGTTTTGCCTGAAGATGGTCATCCTTTAGATTTCAGCTGAAATGTCACCTTCTCAGAGAAGTGATTGATCTTCTCTGACCACTCTGTTGGAATTGGGGCTCAGTGTAAGCTTCCAGAGAGGTTTTATGATGAAGCTGAGACTAAAGAGGTTAACTTGTTCATGGTTATACAGCTGAGAAGTGGCAGGTCTCTAGGTTCAAGGGACCAAGGTCTTTCTCTTGGATAGGGGTGAGGGGAGAGGATTGAGGATGTATCATATCACTAAAGGTTTAGTTAGTTGTTGAGTGCTTAACCGTTTGTGCCACCCAGTAGCCACCTAGCAAATCTCCAACCAGTGATAACCAAGATTATTAACCTTTGCTCCTGACTTTGAAGTAAGTGACCAGGGACACCTTTAACAGCATAGCTGAGATTGGTTAGCATTAATGTGCAGTGGTACCAGTTCTGCATGGTTATGTGGTTTTCTTCAGGAGCGCTTCATAGTTCAGGAAGGGAGAAGAATGCTTGACAATATTGATTATCCCTGACTGGAGATTTGTTAGGTGGCTGTTGGGTGGCACAGGTGGTTAAGCACTCAACTACTAACTGAGAAAGATTGGCGATTCAGACCCACCGAGAGGCACCTCGGTGGAAAGACCTGGTGATCTGCTGCCACAGGGTCACAGCCTTGAGAACTCTCTTCTGTAGTGTGGGGTCACCATGCATTGGGATCAAATCTGGCAACTGGTTTGGTGTTTGGTTTGTGGAGGAAAATGGGAGGTGGAATCAGATTGAGGGATACCTAGAGCTAAAGACCCTCAGGCAGTTGGTCAGTCTGAGCAGTCTGCTTTGACTTTAAACCATGTTACCTTGTTGAGTAGCAGTATTTCAAAAGAGCCTAAAACTTTGAAGATTTGGAAGTTTATTTTGTAAAATCCAAATTTTAAATAATCCTTATACCCTAAAAGGAGTTTTTTCCCCATTGTTTTGGGTTAAGTAAGTATATTTTAGGACATATTTATAGTACATTTGGTGTCCTAAAAAAACAAAGCCAGTTGCTGTTGAGTTGATGCTGACTCTTGGAAATCTCACGTGTTTCAGAGTTGAAATGTGTTCCATAGGATGTTCAGTGGCTGATATTTTGAAAGATTGCCAGGCCTTTCTTCAGAGATGTCTCTGGTTAGTTTCAAACTGCCAACCTTTTGGTTAGTAGCCAAACACTTAACCGTTTGTCCCTCCCAGGGACTGCTTAACATTCGGTATAGATTTGCAGTGAAAAAATAGCCTTTTATCACTATGATTCAAATGTGGCCCTGAAGCGTTTTGATATACTTCCCTTGAGTTCCTTTGGCAGCTATTGTCACAGAAACAGTAGAACTCTGAAAACATGTGGCAAGTTAGATGTAGTTAAGATGACCACAGGTCGTGTCTTTTTTTTCCCCCTCTTAATTTGATTTATGTTGCTGCTGTTGAGACACAGCAAAACGTACACCAATTCAGTAGTTTATACATGTTCAATTTAATGACATTGATTACATTCTTTGAGTTGTGCAACCATTCTCTCTTTTTTTTCTGAGTCGTTCCTTCCTCATTAACATAAACTCACTGTCCCTTGAGGTTTGTATGTAATCTTTCCGGTTGCTGTTGTCAGTTTGATCCTATATAGATGGTACTTAAAAGAGGCTTGTACGCCAGTGTTCATTGCAGCACTCTTCACAATAGAGCAAGGTGGAAACAACTTAAATGCCCTTCAGCAGATGACTTGATAAACAAAATGGTAAATACATAAAAAAAAAAAAAAACATACAATGAAATACTATACTACCCAGCCAGTAGGAGGAATGAAGTCTGACCTTTTTTTATGAGTTAAGCTACAGTATTGTTTGGTTTTAAGATAACTTTAGAGGATATTTTTGGTTTAGGGCTTAAAGATTACCTCAGAGCATAGTTTCAGGGGTTCATCTATCCTCCCTGGCTCCAGAAAGTCCAGAGTACATGAGTATTTTAAATTCTGTTCTGCATTCCCCCCCTTTACAGAATTCTTCTGTAGAATCTTTTATCAAAATGTTCAATGGTAGCCAGGCACCATACAGTTTTTCTTGTCTCATGGCAAAGGAGGCAGTTGTTCATGGAGACAGTTAGCCACACATTCCATATCTTCCTTCTATTCCTGATTCTCCTTCTGTTGCTCCAGGTCAGTAGAGGCCAATTGTTGTGCAAGCCACTTGCAAGCCTTTAGACCCAAGGCATTACACAACAAACCAGGAGGTAGAACAGAAATACTAAACACGTTATTAGGCCAATTAACTGGAGTGTTCCGTGAAACCATGACCCAAAACCTCCAAACCAAGGAAATAAACCCCATGAGGTGTTTGGTTGTACGTTAGCAGCCTTAGCAGTTGCTCCTTTTTTTTTTGGTCATTGTAAATTTATGTCACACAACTTCTGCCAATTCAGCTTTTTATAGGTGTACAACTTATTGTCAACAGTTAAAATAATCAGCTGTGCCACCCTACCCTTAATCAATGTGATTTTTCCATCACTGTTAACACCCATCTTCCCCCTCCCTCCCACCCTGGTAACCACTAATAAACTTTGGTCTCTATACGTTGGCCTTTTCTTGTCTTTTTATATGTGAGGTCATACAATATTTGTCCTTTTGTGGTTGGTTTATTTCCCTCGGCATAATGCCTTCCCGCTCCATCCATACCGTAGCATATATCAAGACTTCATTTCTCCTAGTGGCCTAGTATTCCATTGTGTGTATATACTACATTTTGTTTATCCATCCATTTCCTCCTTTTCCCTATTGTGAATAGTGCTGCAGTGAACATTTGTGTACAAATCTCTGAGTCTCTGCTTCCAAGTCTTTTGCTGGGTCATATGGTAGTTCCAGGAATGCAGGAATGGTTCAACAGGTTTTTTTTCTAGGCGTCTCAAATTCTACATGATCTTTGAGTCCTCTCCAAATTAGGTGGAGAAAATCTGTGATGGTCAAAGTATATGAACTAAATTCTTGAAAACAAATCAGGTAATAATAATAAACTATTGAGTTTCTCCTATAGGCCAGGAACTGCTAAGTGCTTTACGTAGAGATTATTTTAGATTATGGGGTACTTTTCGGAAACCCTCATTGCAGAGTGGTTAAAAGGTACAGCTGTTAATCAAAAGGTGCACAGTTCGAATCCACGAGGCGCTCTTTGGAAACCCTATGGGGCAGTTCTCCTCTGTCCTATAGGGTCACTGTAAGTTGGAATCAACCGCACAGGGTTTTTTGGTTTTTGGGGTGTTTTTCAGGGGGTGAGGTCGGGAGGGGGAGAGTGGGAGATCGTGATTTCTCTTATAAGAGCTCCCAAGCTTGTTTCCTTTCTATCTTTCCTCCAAATAACTTATAATTAGGTTATGTAATGAAAAACCATGTTTAATTAGAATTTGATGGCTTTTAAAAAACATAACTGACACCACATTTGTGTTTGTAGGAGCTGACTGAGGCTTTGGAACAGAAACCAGATGATGCGCAGTATTATTGTCAGAGAGCTTACTGTCACATCCTTCTTGGAAATTACTGTGGTAACTTTTACAAAGTTTATCGTCTCTCTTTTTAAAAAGTTAATTGTAAATCCTGCCCAAGACAAAAACAAAATGAATAGAGATTATCTTAGAGGATTTTTTTTTTTTATTAACTTTTATTGAGCTTCAAGTGAACGTTTACAAATCAAGTCAGTCTGTCACATATAAGTTTACATACATCTTACTCCGTACTCCCACTTGCTCTCCCCCTAACGAGTCAGCCCTTCCAGTCTCTCCTTTCGTGACAATTTTGCCAGCTTCCCACTCTCTCTATCCTCCCATCCCCCCTCCAGACAGGAGATGCCAACACAATCTCAAGTGTCCAACTGATATAATTAGCTCATTCTTCATCAGCATCTCTCTCCCACCCACTGTCCAGTCCCTTTCATGTCTGACGAGTTGTCTTCGGGGATGGTTCCTGTCCTGTGCCAACAGAAGGTCTGGGGACCATGGCCGCCGGGATTCCTCTAGTCTCAGTCAGACCATTAAGTATGGTCTTTTTATGAGAATTTGGGGTCTGCATCCCACTGATCTCCTGCTCCCTCAGGGGTTCTCTGTTGTGCTCCCTGTCAGGGCAGTCATTGATTGTGGCCAGGCACCAACTAGTTCTTCTGGTCTCAGGATGATGTAGGTCTCTGGTTCATGTGGCCCTTTCTGTCTCTTGGGCTCTTAGTTGTCATGTGACCTTGGTGTTCTTCATTCTCCTTTGCTCCAGGTGGGTTGAGACCAATTGATGCATCTTAGATGGCCGCTTGTTAGCATTTAAGACCCCAGATGCCACATTTCAAAGTGGGATGCAGAATGTTTTCATAATAGAATTATTTTGCCAATTGTTAGAGGATTTTTAATGTTGTCTTTCATCACAAGGTGAAGTAGTTGAAATGTGATCAAAACAGTGTTGAGCAATACCCATTTAAATTTTTACTATTCCTTCAGTGGGTGGAGAATTTATACAGATTTCATCCCTGGTGATTGGATACAATTATAAAGAATAGCATTACATTTCACATTTACTGTTTCACAGAGTATTTAAATGAAAAGCTCTTGTTCGCATTTTATATAAAAAGCTTGTTTTTGTATTGTGTAACTTTAAATGATTCTGGATAAAGAATCTTGGTAGGGAGGAATAAAATACTTTGAGTCAAATTATATAAATAGTATTAATGAGAAAATGAAGTGAACTTTGTGACAGCTTTCTTCATTGACTGAAGAACTTTAAGAAGAAGCTACATAGCTACATAGGTTAATAGGAAGAGATGTGACTTTTGGGGTAATATTTATTTGAATTGTATCTTGGGTTAGCTTTTCCTAATTTAAAGCCAGTGGGCTTTTCCACAGACTTAAAAATTTAAAAAAATTAAGAGTGATTCAAATTTTGGTGTAGTATTTTTTAGTATTTGTAAGTAACTGACTAAAAAACTCCTGTCTTTTTGTATATATACAGATGCTGTTGCTGATGCAAAGAATTCCCTCAGACTTAATCCAAATAATTCCACTGCTATGCTGAGGAAGGGGTATGCAATAACCACTCTTCTTTTTGGGCTTAGAGGTGTTTCATTGTAAGCCTTAAATAAATAATAGTAAAATTCTGCATTTATGCTTTTTATAGCAGATATGATTCAGTTTTAAATATAATCTGTATCCCTTTTTTTTAAATTGTACTTTAGATCAAGGTTTACAGAACAGACTAGCTTCTCATTAAACAGTATGCATATTATTTATGACATTGGTTAACAGCCCTCACCCCCCGCCCCCATATGTCAGCACTCTCCCTTATCGACCTAGGTTTCCCTATTACCAGCTTTCCTGTCCCCTCTTGCCTTCTAGTCTTTGTCCCGGGGCTGGTGTGCCCATTTAGTCTCATTTTGTTTTATGGGCCTGTCTAATCTTTGGCTGAAGGAGTGAACCTTGGGAGTGACTTCATTACGGAGCTAAAAGGGTGGCTGGGGGCCATACTCTTGGTGTTTCTCCAGTCTCTGTCAGGCCAGTGAGTTTGGTGTTTTTTTGTGAGTTAGAATGGTGTTGTGCATTTTTCTCCAGCCCTCTCCAGGCCCCTCTATTATGATCCCTGTCAGAGCAGTTGGTGGTAGCGGGGCACCGTCTCGTATTGGACTCAGTCAGGTGGAGATTGTGATAGATGTGGTCCATTAGTCCTTTGGACTAACCCTTCCCTTGTATCTTTAGTTTCTTCATTCTCCCTTGCTCCCAAAGCGGTTAGACCAGTAGAGTATGTTAGATGGCTGCTTATAGACTTTCAAGACCCCAGACACGACTCACCAAAGTACAACGCAGAACATTTTCTTTATAAGCTATGTTATGCCAGTTGAGCTAGATGGTCCCCGCAGCCCTCAGTCCAGTAATTCAGTCTGTCAGGGTTTGGGTGTGTCTTTTGAGCTTCCGTGACCTTGCCTTGTACAAGTTGTGCTGCCTTCCCAAGTATTGTGTACTGTCTTACCCTTCACCAAAGTTATTGTCTATTTAGTGGTTTTCCATCCCTACCATTCCCTTCCCTTGTAAGCATCAAAGGCTTTTTTGTGTATGTGTGTAAACCATTTCATGAGTTTTTATAATAGTGGTCTCATACAATATTTGTCCTTTTGTGATTGACTTCACTTAGCGTAATGTCCTCCAGATTCATCTATGTTGTGAGTTGCTTTGCAGATTCATCATTGTTCTTTATCACTAAGTAGTACTTCATTGTGCGTATGTACCAGTTTGTTTATCCATCCATTGGTGGACATCTGTGTTGTTTGCATCTTTATGCTGTTGTGAAAAATGCTGCAGTGAACATGGGTGTGCATGTATCTATTCGTGTGACAGCTATTATTTCTCTAGGATATGTTCCTAGGAGTGGGATTGCTGGATTGCATGGTATTTCTATTTCTAGCTTTCTAAAGAAGCACCATATTGTTTTCCAAAATGGTTATACCATTTTGCATTCCCATCAGCAGTGCCTAAGAGTTCCAATCTCCCCACAGCCCTTCCAACATTTGTTTTTTTTCCCCAGTTGTTAGGTTTTCTTTTTACTCTGTTGGTGAAGTCTTTTGATGAGCGTTAGTGTTTAATTTTTAGAACGTCCCAGTTATCTAGCTTATCTTCTGGAGTTTGTGTGTTGTCGGTTGTGGTTTGTATCCTGTTAGTGCCGTGTATTAGGGCCTCTAGTGTTGATCCTATTTTTTTCTTCTGTGGTCATTATTGGTTAAGTGCTACGGCTGCTAACCAAAGGGTCGGCAGTTTGAATCCACCAGGCGCTCTTTGGAAACTGTATGGGGCAGTTCTACTCTGTCCTGTAGGGTTGCTGTGAGTTGGAATCGACTTGATGGCACTGGGTTTTGGGTTTTATGGTCATTACAATATTTGGTTTTATGTTTAGATCTTTGGTCCATTTTGAATTAGTTTTTGTGTATGGTGTGAGGTGTGGGTCCTATTTCATTTTTTTTGCAGGTGGACATCCAGTTTTGCCAGCACCATTTGTTAAGACTGTCTTTTCCCCATTTGATGGACTTTGGGCCCTTGTCGAAGATCAGGTTACTGTAGGTGGTTGGATTTACATCTGGGTTTTCAATTCTGTTCCACCGGTCAAGGTACTTGTCCTTGTACCAGTACCAGGCTGTTTTGATTACCATAGCTGTATAGTAGATTCAGAGGTCAGGTACTTCATTCTTCTCCTTCAGTAGTGCTTTATTTATCTGGGACCTCTTCCCTTTCCGCATAAAGTTAATGATTAGTTTTTCCATCTCTTTGAAGAATGTTGTCAGTATTTGAATTGGGCTTGCATTGTATTTGTAGATTGCTTTGGGTAGAATTGTCGTTTTCACAATGTTGAGTCTACCTATAAACGAACATGGTATGCTTTTCCATTTATGTAGATCTCCTTTGGTTTCGTGCAGTAGTGTTTTGTAGTTTTCTTTGTATCGATCTTTTATATCCCTGGTTAGATTTATTCCTAAGTATTTTATTTTTTTAGTGGCAATTACAAATTATATAATTTTCTTGATTTCTTTTTTGTCATTCTCTTTATTGGTGTATAGGAATCCATCCATCTGATTTTTGTATGTTGATCTTGTATCCTGCTACTCTGCTAAATCTTTCTATTATTTTCAGTAGTTTTCTCGTGGAGTCTTTTGGTTTTCTATGTATAGTAGCATATCATCTGCAAATAGGGAGAGTTTAACTTCTTCATTACCAATTTGGATGCCCTTTATTTCTGATTCTTGCCTTATTGCTCTAACCAGGCCGTCAAACAGTATTAAATAGAAATGGTGATAAAGGGCATTGTTGTCTCGTTCTTGTTTTCAAGGGGAATGTTTTCAGCCTCTCTCCATTAAGAATGATGTTGGCTGTTGCTTTTCTATAGATGCCCCTTATTATGTTCAGGAATTTCTCTTCTGTACCTATTGGGAGTTTTTATCAGGAATGGGTGTTCAACTTTGTTGAATTGGCAATTGAGATGATCATGTGATTCTTTTATTTATGTAGTAGATTACATTGATCTTCTGATGTTGAACCATCCTTGCATATGTGGTGTGAATCCTACTTGGTCATGGTGTATTATTTTATTGTCTATATGTTATGATTGTATTAACTGTAGTGTGTTATAGGAGATCTGTTGTTAGTGTGTTTTACAGTGGTGATGATTGGAATAACTGCAAGGTCTAGACGAAACTGATGGATTTCATGTCTCTTTTTTGTTTATCATTTAGAACTAAATGGGAATACCCTATTCCTCAGCCAAACTGGATAAGGCTACGTTTAATGATACGAGAACTTCTTAGTATAAGTGTACTTTATATCCCAGCTTGTTTTTGTAGTGACTTTATTTTTTAAATAAGAAACTTCTTTAGTTCCTTAGTGTAATTATACTTTGGAATAAATAAGTATATGCAATTACAGTCAGGAAATTCCTTCTGAAATGAGTTTCAAGTTTGAGTTTTAATGAAAATAGTACTAGGTGTTACATACCATATTTTTAGACAATTTCTTGGTTTATTAGCATATACATAAAAAAATTCTTTTAACACTAGAGAATATTAGGATTTTTTTTATTTAGATAGAAGGTAGTTTCCACGATCTCATGTATGTGTGGTCTTTGTTTTTAATATGCTCATGCCAGGATCTGTGAATACCATGAAAAAAATTATGTTGCTGCTCTAGAGACTTTTACAGAAGGACAGAAATTAGACGGTAAGTATCAGAATTATACTTTAATAAACTAATTTATTTCTGATAAGTGTCTTAAATACCATATCTGAATTTTGTTAGTGTCATTTCAAGTTAATTGCAGAAACCCAACACCTTTTTTTCTGCCTCTTGATGACATTTCATGTTGATTGCAGAATTTGAATTCACTTAAAGTTGATTAAATTGGCCTTTCTTTAGCATTTAAGTCACATATAAACTTTCCATTTAGAAACCAAAAACTGTAAACATTCAGCATGTTCTCTCTACTTTTGCTTAATTTTTTTATAATGGAGACATGAACATTTAATTTGCTCTCTTGTTCAGAAGTCTATTCATTTTAACTTACTCAGATTCCTGAGAAGGAAAATCTTACCACAAAGTCTTTCATGGAGAAGCTAAGTGTAAATTTGGGTAAATTGTGAGAGGGTGTAGAAGAAACATGGAACTTTGAGTAATGTGAGTTTTTAATGTCACCTTTTTGAGAAGAATATATGAAAATTAGAGCAATATAGATATCTAAGCATATGTATAGAAGTAATTTTGAAAGCCAAGAATTTAAAAATCTGTGTAAGATACTTAAAAGAGTTTGTGAGTAATCTCAGAAAATTACAGACCACATAATTCTAATTGTGTAGTATCATTTTATGTTTCTCTTATGGCAGAGTGTTAATCTCTAAAGCAGTGTTTCTTAACCAGGGTTGAGTTTGCTTCCCTGGGGACATATGACAATGTCTGGAAAGATTATTGATTGTCATGACTGCTCACTCACATCTAGTGAGTAGAGGACAGGGATGCTTCTAAAAACATCCTATAACACACAGGACAGACCCTCACAACAAAGAATTATCTGTTAAAAATGTCAGTTGTGCTGAGATGGAGAAAACTCTGCTCTGAAGTGTTATGTGTTTAATTAAAAAAATTTGCCCTGTCCTGCTTTGAATATTTGCTTTTGTACTACAGATCTGCTCATGAAAGGACTTTAAGCTCAAATTCTGCAAATGGCAGCTACAAATTAGGAAAAGCTCTGACCTGGGCAATACGCATTGTTCTCAAACTTGGTTATCCCAAGTTTGATACATGGATAGTATGGCTTTTCAATTAGCAAACCAGCATATTTGTACTCATAGCAAGTCCAGTTATCTAGCACCTTGATACACATTTGAAATCCTTGAAGGGACATGAGTCATCCAGTACTCTAAATTTTCTAAGCCCTATTCTTTATCTTATTACAGCAACAAAGTTCTCTGCCTAAGTTTCTTCTCTGAGTAACATTGTAATATCATACCATTGGACTTTTATCCTAGAATTATTTCAGAGGTGGCTTTCAGAAGTTGGTGTTGATATTTAATAAAAACAAATTTATCTTTAAATTTTATTCCAGGAAAATTTTAAACTGTTAGGCTTCCATTTTTGTTGTTGTCAGGTGCCATCGAGTCAGTTCTGACTCACAGAGAGCGACCCTATGCACGACAGAACAAAACACTGCCCGGTCCTGAGCCATCCTTACAGTCGTTGTTATGCTTGAGCTCATTGTTGCAGCCACTGTGTCAGTCTACCTTGTTGAGGGTCTTCTCTTTTCTGCCGACCCTGTATTCTGCCAAGCATGATGTCCTTCTCCAGGGACTGCTCCCTCCTGACAACATGTCCAAAGTGTGTAAGACGCAGTCTCACCATCCTTGCCTCTAAGGAGCATTCTGGTTGTACTTCTTCGAAGACAGATTTATTCGTTCTTTTGGCAGTCCATGGTATATTCAATATTCTTCGCCAACACCACAATTCAAAGGTGTCAACTCTTCTTCGGTCTACCTTATTCATTGTCCAGCTTTCACATGCATATGATGCAATCGAAAATACCATGGCTTTGGTGAGGCACACCTTAGTCTTCAGGGTGACATCTTTGCTCTTCAACACTTTGAAGAGGTCCTTTGCAGCAGATTTACCCAATGCAATGCATCTTTTGATTTCTTGACTGCTGCTTCCATGGCTGTTGATTGTGGATCCAAGTAAAATGAAATCCTTGACAACTTCAGTCATTCCTCTGTTTATCATGATGTTGCTTATTGGTCCATTTGTGAGGATTTTTGTTTTCTTTATGTTGAGGTGTAATCCATGCTGAAGGTTGTGGTCTTTGATCCTCATTAGTAAGTGCTTCAGGTCCTCTTCACTTTCAGCAAGCAAGGTTGTGTCATCTGTATAACACAGGTTGTTAATGAATCTTCCTCCAATCCTCATGCCCCATTCTTCTCCATTTTTATTACACAGGGTAAAAAAATTACGAGTCAAAATGTTACCTTACATTTTCTTAGTATGTTAGGAAACTTGGTTTTATTTACTGTTTAATTTGAATGATTTAATAGGTTATTCAAGTCTAGGATTTTGATATAACAGTTCCTTAAGAGAATATAGTTTGTAGTCTTACATTTTACAAGTTCTGTTGCATGTACGTCTTTGTGTGCATATATGCATATATATATTAAATATGTTTACAATTTTTAATTAAGACTTGTATGTTTACTACCTTTTACAAATTAGTGAATAGATTAGGGAATTTTAAGAAAAATGAATTGCTTTTCATTTTTTAGATTAACCTTGCAAGCAGTTAGCTTGAATTAGTAGACTTTTAGAGTGTTTTTAATTTTTCTTTACATTATATTAGCTCCTTTGACTGCTTAGATATAATCATTGTTCTGGTGACTTTTGTTTGTATATGTGTTTGCATTGCTATCTGTAAATATTTAGTTCACCATCTGTAATCTCTTGGCTGACATGTAACTTGGAGATAGCACAAAACTCCATAAGTATAAAGGTGTTGGTAGTAAAAGCATGGTAACAAAGCCATTGAGAGAATAGTAAACAGAATAAGCTGCATCGAAAAGCAAGCTGGAGCAGGGAGAGGCTTCTGGACCTCAGCCCAGCTGCCAGTTACCAGGCCTCCAAGCCCTACCCTAACTGATGACATTCTGGGAACTGGATTTACTTGTGGGTTAGAAGCTCCTTTAAGAGCAAGGGGGTGGGGGAAATTGTAGATTACTGTATCTGAGACCCAGTAAGGATGACTGTAGTTAAAATTCAATTTTTTTTTAATTGTAAAAATATATATAACAAAATATACTCCATCTCAACAATTTCTACACATACAATTCGGTGACAGTGATTACATTCTTTAAGTTATGCAGCCGTTCTTGCTATCCTTTTCCAGATCATTCTACCACTATTAACATATACTCAGTGCCCACTAAGGAAAAACTCCCCCTTGCTCCCTCCCTCCTACTCCTGGTAAAAAAACTCCTGGTAACCAGTAATAATCTTTGGTTTCTGTGTATTTGCTTCTTTCGTATGAGGGAGATCATACAGTATTTGTCCTTTTGTGACCGACTTGTTTCGCTCAACGTGATGTTTTCAAGCTTCATGTTGTGGTATGCATCGAGATTTCATTTCTCTTTATGACTGAGTAGTATCCCTTTGTGTGTATATATCACGTTTTGTTTGTCCATTCGTCTGTTGATGGACATTTCTGCTGTTTCCATCTTTTGGCTGTTGTGAGAAGTGCTGCAGTGGACATTGGTGTACAGGGTTTTGTTTGCATTTTGGCCTTCTGAATATACTTAGGATTGGGGTTGCTAGGTCACATGGTGTTTCTTTGTGCAGCTTTTTGAGGAACCGCCATACTGTTTTCCACAGTGCCTGCAGCATTTTACATTCCTACCTGCAATGGATGAGGGTTCCAGTTTCTCTACCATCTTGCCAACGCCTGTGTTTTCCATTTTTTTGATCATTGCCATTTTAATGGGGGTGAGGTGGTGTCTCATTGTTTTGATTTGCCTCGACTTGGGTCAACAATTTGTGTGTGTGTGTGTGTGTGTGTGTGTGTAATGGCTAATGATGTTGACCATCTTATGACCGTTTAAATAACCTCTGGTGAAATGTCCAATCAAGTCTTTTGTCCATTTTTTGATTAGGTTGCTTGTCTTTTTGTTAAGTTGTAGAACTTCATGTATACATATATTTTTGGATATTAAACCCTTGCTGGATAATTTGGTTCTTGAAAATTTCCTCCCAGGTTGTCTTTCCATTTTTTTGATAAGTCCTTTGATGCACAAAAGTATTTAGTTTTCATGAGGTCCCATTCATTTTGTTTTTTGCTGCATGTGCTTTTGTTGTCATTTCTGATAACTTATTGTTAAAAACTGAGTCCTGCAGCCATCCCCCTGTATATTTCCTTCTAAATATTTTATGGTTTTAGTTTTCACATTTAGGTCCTTGATCCATTTTGAATTGTTTTTTGCATATGGTGTCTGACATAGATCCTGATTCATTCTTCTCTGTGTGGCAGTCCATTTTTCCTAGTACCATTTGTTGACGAGACACTTCCTTCCCATTGAATGGACTCAGCACCCTTGTTGAAAATCGGTTGACCATAGATGTGTGAATGTATTTCTGGGCTCTCAATTCTATTCCATTGGTCTGTATGACTATAATTATACCCGTACCAGGTTGTTCTGATTACAGTGGCTTTTTAGTATGTTTTGAAACCAGGGAGTATGAATCCTCCTACTTAATTCTTCAAGATTGCTTTAGCTATTGCAGAGTTCCTTGGCCCTCCATATAAATTTAAGTATTAGCTTTTCTCTTTCTGTGGAAAAAAAAAAAAAAAAAACTGGTGTTTTTGAATAAAAAATCTTGAGGATGAACAACTGTTATTTATAGCTGTAATATTAGAGTTGCTATAAGCTCTGTGAACATAGTTGTTTTTGTCTGTTTTATTCTCTGCTAAATCTCCACTACCTAGAATAGTGTTTGGCACATAGTAATTACTTGATAAGTTACTTGTTTAATAGATATGTTAAGTTGTACAGATGAGTGATGTTATTTTTTTTTTTTTGCTTTCTAGGTGCAGATGATAATTTCATCGCCTGGATTAAAAGGTGTCAAGAAGCTCAAAATGGTAAGTATGACATGCTTCCCATGGTCCTTCAGTTTAAAAAGAAAACTTTTGAAATTTTTTCATTTAAACAAATTTGTATTTAGCTTTTTATATATAATTTAAGTAGTACATGTTCCCATAGGTAGGGATTCCTAAAGGTGTGCTAATTTTTGCCTGGTTTATGCTGTTGAAGGAGGGATTTGAATGGATTTGCTTTGCAATAGTATCAAGGAATTAAAAAAAAAACAAAAACCCATTGCCATCGAGTCAGTTCTGACTCGTAGCAACCCTCTAGGACAGAGAACTGCTCCCATAGGGTTTCCAAGGAGCAACTGGTGGATTCGAACTGCCAAGCGTTAGTAGCCTGAGTTCTTAACCAAATGCACCACCAGGGCAGCTGCGAACCAAAAGGTTGGCAGTTCAGATCCACCAGCCGCTCCTTGGAAATCCCATGGGGCAGTTCTCTTCTGTCCTCTAGGGTTGCTATGGGTCAGAATCAACTTGGCAGTGATGGTATTATCAAGGTATTAAAGGTAAGAAATTACTTAAAGAGTCTAAAATGATTCTGGGATGCAAAATTAAACTCCTTTCCTTTATTAGAAATATAAGGATTGAATTGCCTTATCAGTATGTATCATAGAAATCATGTATATAACTTTGGCTATAAATGTGTTGCTATCTGAAAATGTTCTCTTTTTATGTTTTTAATAGGATCAGAATCTGAAGTGGTAAGTCCAGATTTTATTCTTGTTGTTTTTGCTTCATTAGGTTTAGATTTCAAGTGCTGAGTATATCTGAGACAGGACTTAGAATAAGCCATCTCTCAGTTAAATATTAAGCAGTCCCATTTAAATATCTCTTCTTTTGTGGCTGAAATAAAATTGTTTTCTGGTGAAATAAATTATAGAAGATTATAGTCATGAAAATTACTGGGCAGTTTTAATGAATTTAGTGTGGAGCTCAGGTTGGTTTGGAATGTTTTAATATGGTCGGGATGATTATTTGTTTTCTGTTTTAGAAAATCATCACATTTATTTAGGTTAGACAGCTGCTTCCTTGGAAGCACTTGTAGGGTCTTTTATGGTATACTGACAAAAAAGTTTAACTAAAATTGGGAAATGTTAATTTCTTTTTAATTCAGTATTTTGTTTATTTTTTAACGAAGATTTTCATGTCTTTTCAGTTATTAAAAATTATGGTAGTGTTGAGGGAAATTGATTTTTCTTTTTTTTTCTGAATCAACTTCGGTAGGTTTATGCGGGCGGGCATGCCTTGGAGATACTTGCAGGTTCGGTTCCAAACCAGTGCAATAAAACAAATAATAAAGCTAGACACACAAGGTTTCTGGTTTCCCAGTGTATATAAAAGTTATATTTACATTATAGTCTCTCAGGTGCGTAATAGCATTGTGTCTACAAAAACAACGTATACACCTTAATTTAAAAATAACCTTATTGCTAAAAAGTGCTATCATCTGAGCCAAAATATGATCCAGAGACATGGAGTGAGCACATGCTGTTAGAAAAATGGTGCCTATAGACTTGCTTAACACAGAGTTGCAACAGACTGTCAGTTTGTAAAAAACGCAGTATCTGCAAAGCACAATAAAGCGAAGTGCAATAAAATGATGTAGTCCTATATATAAAATGCATAGTTGACCATGGCCAATGCTTTTTTAATCATGATCTTCTACATACTTAGTCAAATAAAATGGAGCCATGGGCCATCCTGACTTTTCTCTATGGGCAATTACTTTACTTTTTTGAATTTCTTTCTTCATTTCTAAAGGAAGTTTAACATCTCTATCTTCTAGAATTACATTGTGACATTGAAAAAGTCACTTACTCCCTGAACTTCCTTCATGCGTAAACTGGGACTAATAGAGCTAGTGTTCTTCAGGCAGGTGGTTGAGAGCATCTGGTAAGACATGTATATAAGTAGTGACGAGGATATTGAACATTGCCAAAAGCGAGTCCTGTCCATCTGTCCCCATGTCTTCATACTCCTTGGGGTGAGGGTCAGGTTAGGGAGTAGAGAATGGATTGGGGGAAATACTTAAAAGTTGTTTTCCATCTCTGCCTGCCAGCACTTTTGTCCAAGTTTTACAATATTTGTGTTTGGGGATAGGCCTGAAAACCACAGAATGGCATTTGGTTAACAAAAGACTTTGTCAAATATAGCAGACAGCTGTTTAGCGTCAGTACATTTCGTTACTCCTGAAGTTCAGTCTAGTTTTATCCCGGTACCAGGATGAACTAGAATAATCAGTTCTAGTCAGCATCTTTTCAGGTATGTTTCAGTCCTTGGTGATGTTGTCAGCTGTTGTCTAGTCAGCCGCCTACTCACGGCGACGCCACGTACAATGGAATGAAGCGCTGCCTGCCCATTCCAACACCATCCTGGTATCAGTTGGGGATTGGACTGTTTTGATCCGTAGAGTTTTCATTAGCTGATTTTTGGAAATATATCACAAGACCTTTCTTCCTAGCCTGTCTTAATCTGGAAGTTCTACTAAAACCTGTTAAGCTTCATAGCAACACACAGGCCTCCACTTGCAGACGGGTGGTGCGCTTATGAGGTGCTTTGGCTGGGAATCAAACTTGGGTCTCCCGCATGGAAAAGAATGCTACCACTGACCACCATTGCCCTCTCAATCTTTATTATTGTTATTGTTGCCTTGAGTTGATTCAGACTCTTGCCAACCCCATGTGTGCAGAGTAGAACTGATCATAGGGTTTTCAAAGCTGCCACCTTTTAGAAGCAGACCACTAGGCCTGTATTCTGAGGCATCTCTGGGAGAGTTTGAACCGCTGACCTTTCAGCTAGTAGTCGAGCAGTTAACCATTTGTGCCCCCCAGGTACTCCTCAGTTTTTATTACTCAGTAATAAAAAACTGAGGGGTACTGAATAGTTGTGAGTTAAACTCACTTCTCTATAGCAGTTTTACTTATTTCCTTGTCTCAAACCCCGTCTCCTCCTTATTTAGGGACAACCTAGAAGTCTCCTAACCCTGAACAATTCCCTTAGATTTACAGCCTTAACTGGCATGCATCTAGCTCAGAAAAGTACGGATTGGTCAAGAGTCGTGTGTTTTTGATGTGCATTAGATAATGTTTATTGCAGAGGGATTGTAAATAGAGTAGGATGTTATCAGGAAGGCACTACGAAAATATTTCTTTATATGTTTTCAAAGTTGTGTTTGATGTTACGGTTAAGCCTGAATGTTATATTATGCTATAATCTTAAAATGGGTTTTTTAATGTTACTGTTATTTTCAGTTTAGGGAGTTAACTAAATCTTAAACTGCACATTTTACATGGTGACCTTTTCTAATCATGCCTTTGAGTGTTTTTGGTTTTTTTATGTCCTTTGATTTGAGAAGAAAAATTTTCTTTGAAATTAAAAGTAATAAAAATTATGACAATGTTGAATTTTCTCATTTTTTTCATAAAGAGTAGTACTCTTTTAACAGTTACGGATACTGTGCTTTGTCCTTCAAAGAAGTTTTCATGTAGTTACTGCATACCAAAGTAACTTGTTATTTTTAGCTGCTGCCATAAAAAAACCCACCCAGTGCATAAAAAAAAATTAGGGCTGGGTAAATTAATAATACATGTATTTTAATATACATTTATGAAACTAACTTGTGAAAATCTTTCTCATTCAACTTGCCCAAATCAGTCTGTATCCCAGCGGGCTCATCAGTCAAAAATCAAGTAAGTATTTCTTTTTCATAAAACCATACATGATAGATACCTGTATCTAATGGGGAAAAAGAAAAACACAACCCTATAGTTTAATATTATATTAAGCAAGTGTTTATTCTCAGGTTACATTCAAATCTCGTCTCAACTTTAAAGTCATTTCACCTGGTTCCAGTTTATGTCACCTTTTCCGTGTATTAAAGAAAGCCTCTCGCAGTTAAAGCTGATGTTATTACTTAGGTAAATAAGTTAGTAGGAAGCTTAACAGAATTGTAATTTGCCATGCCTTTTATAGTTTGAGTACATTTTTTTAGAAACATTCTGTGTGAGTTGAAAGTGATTATTGCTGAGAGCAGTGGCTGTCATAATGGAGCAAATACCTGATTTAATGAATAGCCATGTATCCAAATTGTATTCTTAGGACTCTTAAAAAAAAAAAAAGAAACGTAAGGCATTGAGCTGGAGATTTGCATCTTTACTGAATTTTCAAAGGAAGACTGAGACTCTTTAATTTCTTTAATCAAGGTGATTTTTGATGTAATCACCTAAAATGACTTGGATGTGTTAAAGCAGTTTATTCAGTTTGGTTCTGGGGAGATACAGGATGGCATTGAAATACACAACAGACAAGGCAATTTTGACCTGCATGGTGGTGGCACCAGAGGAGGGCATATAATTATCAATAATAATTACGGTGTTCAGAGCATAAAATAATTCAATGTTTGTTTAATAAATACGCTTTGTACTAGGTATGGTGTTTGGCCTGCAGGATAGTTTATAGCCTTGCCCTTGTGGACCTTATAGTCTAGTCTAATTTGAAAGTGAGAATCCTGTATGTTTTTAAAGCTTTCAATGAGAAAGGTACTCAATTAGAATCTGTAGGCACTCTAGTCTTCTTATCTACCTTGAGGTTGCAGGAAGGTATTGTATTTAATGTTGTGCCTGCATAGCAAGTTAAACTTCAGATTATCTGGTGTTTTAGCTTTAACTCATTTGTTTTCTGCTATTTAGGCTTGGGCTGTTTGTGCCCAGCTTTAGTTAAAGGAGCTTGGGAGTGTGAGTCAGGCTGATCTGGATGCAGTGCAGTACTGCCACTGATTGACTATGGGACTTTGCTTTACCTTTCTAAGTTTGTTTCCTCATCTGTGAAATGGGGATAGACGTGTTTACCTTGTCTTCGTATTAGGTTGAAATGAGAATATAAAACTTTACTGATAGTGTATAATAACTGTTAACTGTAGAATAAATTTTAACTTTAATATTAGCTTCAGCAGAACAGCATTAAAGATATAAGAAGCTCAGACAGTCGTGTAAGTATTTAAATCTGCCGGGAAGGTTTGGGAAATCATCTGCCTTACTGCTTTCTCACATTAGCACAGGTCATAGAAAATTTTTCTGTGAATCAACAGTTGATTTGCTATTTTGTTCCTCAGAGTGGAGCTCTTGTTTATCAGACTGTAGTTTTTATCTTGACAAAATGTTAAAGGAGCAGCTTTAAGAAAATTAATTCTGTTTTAAGTTTCTGTTTTTTTTTAATAGGTATGACTGGTATCAAACAGAATCTCAAGTAATCATTACACTTATGATTAAGAATGTTCAGAAGAATGATGTAAATGTGGAATTTTCAGAAAAAGAGGTCAGTTAGTCTTTGAACTATTTTTTTTAATGTTAAGATTAAATACTATTATTTGCAAATAATAGTATATTACAGGATAATCTATAAAATTTATAACAGGTTAATCTATAAGAAAATATGCCTTTTCTTCTTGAGATTATGTGGAAATGCTAAGGAAAATCTGAAGCATTGCTTTTCATTTTGAAACATTTTAAGTTTTGAGATAAGAATATAGTGTGGGTATAGCTAGATGTCATTATTTTCTTTTTAGATTTGGAATTCAAAGCAGAGCTTGATTGGCATTAATGAGATATGTGACTTGGTTGTACGTGTGTGGTATACTCCATGAAAAGGCTGCTCTTTGTTTTGTGTTGAATGCCTGTCTTACAATTCATTAACCATTTTAAATGCATATAACTTTTAATAACTATTAGCATTTAGCAGAAAATCTTATGATAGATACTCAGGTTAGTTTGTAGTAGAACGATTTGTTGCCACATGAATAATTGTTATACATGGCATTATTTTGTTCTTTTGTATTGAGTTTCCTTGAGATTTAAATATGTGTTTTATGAAATATTTTTTCTCCTATCGTTATATTATGAGAATCCATGTGAAGGGATACCAAATGGAAAAGAGAATTTTTTTTTTTTTTTTTAGCTTCTCTTTTTAAATCTGGTGTTCTATGTAAAATATTTAAAGTATCTGCAACAGCACTGAAAGCCCATAATTACATTAAGTTTTAAGTATTTATTGTATAAATTTATAAAATATGATGCTAATTTTGTGTTCATTAATTGTCTGTTTGGGTGGAGCCCTGGTGGCGGAGTGGTTAAGCGTTCGGCTGCTAACCAGAAGGGTTGGTAGTTTGAATCCACCATCTGCGCCTTGGAAATCCTGTGGAGCAGTTCTGCTCTGTCCTACAGGGTCACTATGAGTTAGAATTTGCTCGATGTTAATGAGTTTTTTGTTTTTTTTTTAAGTTGTCTGCTTTGGTGAAACTTCCTTCTGGAGAGGATTACAATTTGAAACTGAGACTTCTTCATCCTATAATACCAGAACAGAGCATATTTAAAGTACTTTCCACAAAGGTAAGATGTTTGAAAAGAGTTGTTTCTAGTAATACTTTAACACTGATGAACTAACACCTGTGTGATTATAAGCTTAAAAGTGTGGATCATTTCAGCTGTGTATCTTTAGATACATAAGAGGTAAATAAGAACAATAATTTTTTTGTTTTTGTTTTTTTATTTTATTTTTTTTAATTGTGGTAAATACATAGGTAACATTTGCCATTTCAGCTGTCTTTGTATATACAGTTCAGTGACATTATTAGGTTCATAATGTTAGCAATGATTTTTTAGTATTAGGGTTTTTTCCCCCCAAAAAATTCCACGACAGTGGAGTGTGAAAATTCACTTAGCTTGAGTGTTGTTTGTGTACTAATTAAGATTAATGTTTCTCAGAAGATGCTTTTAAAAAGATAGATATAATAATGTGCTTCCCTTTAAGATTTGATACTGTTTCTTCTCATGAACTGGTCAGGTTTGATCTGTTTTGATACACAAATAACTTTTCTCACCCTTACTCATATAGTTGAAAAGACAAACTACTATAAAGATATATCTGCCTTTTTTTATTAAGCTGAATTTTACGTTACTTTATTATGAGGGAATAATGAATAAATTGCAATTTCAGTAGCTATATGGTTTACAGATCCTTTATATTTTCAAAAGGAAGGAAAAATATAGAATAGAATTAAAATGCAGGGAATATTTTAAATATCAGTCTAAATACATAGGTGGTAGTATAATTTACTGGGAAAAATAATGAATTGGGAAAAAAAAAATCTTCTAGTTCTTTGCCCTTTGAGTTTAGACTAGTGACAAAATGATTGTAGCCCTACATTTTTAGCATATGTTAAGAGGAGGGGTATGGGCTAAATGAGCTCTGAAATCCTTTTCAACTGTAAAATTGTGTGGTATATGATAAATGAGTTAATGGGAATGAACAACACAGGTAGACTTTTTCTATTACTACACCTCGTTTATACACATTTCTTGCAACATATTATGCTGTTGACTATTGAATTTAATTTGAAGGACATGTGAATTTTCCTGTTAGGGAATAGGATCAGGGTTGGTCTGTGTCACGGGGAATGAATGGTAACTGAGCCTGCAGAAAAGAAGAGACAGCAAAGTCAAGAAGCAATAGTTTTTTTTTTTTTTTTTTGCATTTAGTTGAAAGGATCTTCCCTTTTTTTCCTGAGATGACAAAAAATAACTACTTATTTATGAGGCAGAGGTGTCGAACAGTTGTTTGCGAGAGTTGAGAGTGAGAAAAGGGGTGAAGTCTCAGCAAGATTTTAGTCTGTCACTGGCCCCTGTCCGCATAGTATAGAATTTGTTTAATTGAAAGAATTTTGGGTAATCAGGTGCAAAACTAGGTAGATTTGGGAGGGAGATGGTTCTGAAAATTATGAGTTTGGTATTTTTGTGTGTATTTCTATCAAGAGGTTGATAATGCATGTTCATTTGAAGTAATTTAAATGTGAGCTGTTTTCTGAGAATAGGTGGTGAATGACTTGTGAATTTGTGCTATTTAACCACCCCATCTACTTTTGGAAGTATAGTATGTGTGGTAAATGCACAAATTTCTGTGGCTTTGAATTGTGAATATAACTAAGCCTTATGTCGTATCTTGATTATTTATTCTTCTAACCGTATTAGTGCTTGTTGCTTCTAACCAGCTGCTACCCCTTCACT
The DNA here is from genome assembly GCF_024166365.1 of Elephas maximus indicus. NCBI lineage: Eukaryota > Metazoa > Chordata > Mammalia > Proboscidea > Elephantidae > Elephas > Elephas maximus. The sequence continues at coordinate 40,479,506 of NC_064832.1, forward strand.
GTTCACACATTGCTTTTTTTGTGCCCCCTCCCCCTTTTTGTAAATGCTTCATAACCATTTTTCTTCCTTGTATGATGGTTGTTTATATATACATTTTATTTCCCTTGCTTTTCTGTAAGTCCTTTGAGGAAAATAATTGTCTTACCCCAGTTAGGGCTGTTAGATGAAATACAGGATGCCTAGTTAACTTTGTATTTCAGGTAATAAAAGTATGTTCCTTGCTGTATTTTGACTTGATAAATTTGGCAACCCTAGCCTACTGCTTTGTACATAAACCAAAACCAAACTCATTGCAGCCAAGTCAATTCTGACTCATAGCGACACTATAGGACAAGAGTAGAACTGCCCCATATGGTGTCCAGGGAGCATCTGGTGGATTCGAACTGCCGACCTTTTGGTTAGCAGTTGTAGCTCTTGATCACTACACCATCAGGGTTTCTGCTTTGTACATAATGGGTTCTTAATAATTATAAATGAATGAGTCTAAATTACATTCTGAAATTAGTCCTATGAAATTGGCAGGGAAAGTATTTTCATTCTTAATTTTTTTTTTTAATAATTTTTATTGTGCTTTAAGTGACAGCTCACAAATCAAGTCAGCCTCTCACATATAAACTTAAAGACACCTTACTACGTACTCCCACTTACTCTCCCCCTAATGAGTCAGCCCGCTCCTTCCTTCCAGTCTCTCCTTTTGTGACCGTTTTGCCAGTTTCTAACCCCCTCTACCCTCCCATCTCCCCTCCAGGCAGGTAATGCCAGCATAGTCTCAAGTGTCCACCTGATGGAAGTAGCTCACTCCTCATCAGCATCTCTCTCCAACCCATTGTCCAGTCCAATCCATGTTTGATGAGTTGGCTTCGGTAATGGTTCTTGTCCTGGGTCAACAGAATGTTTGGGGACCATGACCGCTGGGATTCTTCTAGTGTTAGTCAGACCATTAAGTCTGGTCTTTTTATGAGAATTTGGGGTCTGCATCCCACTGTTCTGCTCCCTCAGGGGTTCTCTGTTGTGTTCCCTGTCAGGGCAGTCATCGGTTGTAGCCGGGCACCATCTAGTTCTTCTGGTCTCAGGATGATGTAGTCTCTGGTTCGTGTAGCCGTTTCTGTCTCTTGGGCTCATAATTACCTTGTGAGCTTGGTGTTCTTCATTCTCCTTTGATGCAGGTGGATTGAGACTCATTGATGCATCTTAGATGGCCGCTTGCTAGTGTTTAAGACCCCAGACGCCACACTTCAAAGTGGGATGTAGAATGTTTTCTTAATAGAATTTATTTTGCCAATTGACTTAGATGTCCCTTGTCATTCTTAATTTTATAGGTGAAAAACAAACTGAGGTTCATAAACTTTAAATGCCCTCCCCAAGTTCACATAGGTACTAAATTGCTCAACCTGTCCCAGAAGGAATACTATGACTTCTGATTGCCAACCAAAGCTAGTGCTTCTTTGTTTAGTTTTTTCTGAGTTCTGGATTGAAGAATGGAGTGTTGAGTTGTATTCTAAAAGATTTTTAAAAGGATGATTTATTTTTCTTGTCCTGAAACCATTAAACTGTGCTTTATGGGAAACAAATTGTGAAATAATTTTTCTTAGTATCTTAATGATGAAATCTTTGAACCGTTTCCTTTTTTATACAGCAGAGGGAGACAGTGTTAAAATATTGAAAATCCCCGGGTTCCTGGGGCTTATCTAGTGATGATACTGAGAAGGAGAAGTGCTGAAATAATTTGGCTTTCATATGTATTCAGATGTCTTAAATCCTTTATGTGAATTGAGAGGATGCATTTTGCTTAGGAGAATCTGCCTAAAATGAAAGATTGTATAAAATTTGTGTGGTTTTTAAAAGGTCTATTTCTTTGCTTTTGAGAATTCTATTTTCTTTCCCACCTTCAAGGCTGAATGAGTAGCGCGTAACAAGGTGTTGGTTAAGTGTTAATAATTTGAGTGAAAATATAATTTGCAATGAAAACAGGAAGAGTTAAAACCCTTAAGTTAATGATATAGCATTTAACTACATATTTAACAATTTAATATCTAATGTGCGTTTTTTAAGCTAGAATTCATATTTTTTCAGTATCTTTGATACCAGCGTTCACGTCTGCCTACTAACCCATTTTCTTTATGAAGAAACTATAATATTTTTTTCTTTGGTTCCATCTTGTTAATTTCATGACATCACTCTCTAAAAGCTAGGCTGTGAAATACTCATTTTAAAGATTAATATTCATTCATTCCATTTAAATAAAAATCAGAATTCTCAAAATCCTATGGAGTAAATTTGCTTTTGTGGAAATGTTCTTGTATTCCTATTGTTAGTCAAAGTAATTTTTCTGTATTATACCAGTGTAAAATGTGAAGGCTTTTAACTGGAATGACTGGAAAGTAAAATCATCTATCTTTACTTACAGACTGAATAGCCCCCAGGTCCCCTGTTTACCACTTAAAATTTAAGATGTTTTAGAGTGAATTCTTGTCATTAATATATACAGATAGAATAATCTCAGTGATGATGTAGTGGAGTAGGGGTGTCTGGGCATGATGCTACTGTGGGTTTTTTATTTGTTTTTTGATTTTGATACAGTGGTGATGGTAATGGTGATGTTTTTTTTTTTTTTTTTTTTTAATTATGGCATCAATCGCTTGTGGATAGTGGCATGTCGTCTTGCCATTTTTTTCTATTCATAAATCTTCAAAATAAAATAATTTTACCACACATACTATTCTGCAGCTGCATTTTTAAACTCAGTTATGTATTATAGATGTTTTTCCATGCCCTGAAATATTCAGTGGCAAAGGATTCCATCATATGCACGTACTACAGCTTTTTTATCTAGTCTCATATTGTTTGACCTGTGGAGAGAGTTATATAGTAGCTGTCACTTTTTGACTTTTTAATTGTATGTCACGCATGGTGCTGTGTATTATCTCATGCAGTCCTCACAATCACTCTTGTAAAGATATTTTTTACTCCCATTTTACAGGTTTAGAAACTGAGCACAGAGATGTTAAGTAATTTGCCTAAGTTTTTAGCTAATTATAATGATGGCGAAGATATTAATAATAGCATTCACTTGTTTGGTTACTTGCCAGACACAGTGCTGTAATCTTTTCATGATGTTACGTTGTTAGTTACCTTCGAGTTGGCTCTGACTCCTGGTGACCTTATGTGTAACAGAATGAAATGTTGCCCAGCTCTACACCATCTTCATGATCGTTAGTGTGTTTGAGTCCGTTGTTGTGGCTCTTTTGTTAGTCCATGTCATTGAGGGTTTCCCTGGTTTTTTTTTTTTTTTTTCCCCTCTGCTTTCCAAACGTGTTATCTTTTCCTAGCAATTGGTCTTTCCTGATGACATGTCCAAAGTAAGTAAGTTGAAGTCTCTCCATCCTCACTTCTAAGAAACATTCTGGTTGTATTTCTCCTAAGACTGATTTGTTCCTTCTTCTGCCAGTCCACAGTGTATTCAGTATGCTTTGCCAACACCACAGTTCGGATCTATCAGTACTTCTGTTTTCCTTTTTCATTGTCCAACTTTTACACACATACAAGGCTATGAAAAGACGTTGGCTTGGGTGAGATGCACCTTGGTCATCAAAGTGACATCTTTGCTTTATAAAACGTTATAGAGATCTTTTGCAGCAAATTTGCTGGATACACTATGTCATTTGATACATGGTTTCATTTAATCCTCACAAGAACCCTAATAAGCTTTATGTTATCCTCATTGTATGGGAGGAATTGAGGCCTAGTGAGATTGTCAGTGCTCGTGGTCATACATCAACAAGAGGCACTTATTTGTGATTCTTCTTATTCTAGTTGTGCAACAGATTGTTTTTTTGTCTAGTTCTCCACTCCTACTTATTTCTGAAGAAATAAGTATTAAGCTTCTTGCTGAAAAATAACTTCTAGCAAGTTATTTCATCTCCCTCAGCCTTGGCTCCCTCCTCTAAGACATGGATGCCAATTTGCTTTTACGGGGTTGTTATATTAAGATGTGAAGCACTTAGCACACGGGGTATAGAATAAGTGCTCAATAAATTAATGCTGTGATTATGTTTTTTTTTTTATTCTGATTATATAGATTTTTATTCAGGCTATAAAAACAGTAAATGCATATTATTAAATTTGAAGAAGTGTAAGGAACTTGAGAAGATAATCACTCACTCTTATCACCGATGACATCTTGGCATACTTGTTCCTAGGCAGCTAGTTATTTCCTAGTATGTACTTTGGTCTGTCATTACATATGACACATACTGGAATTTTTTGTTCATGGGAATGTTTCTTATCATTCCTGTAGAAGAGAACAGAGACTGTGTCCTTCAGTACTAGCACAGAGCCTGGCTCAGAGTACCAGTTACCAGTTACAGCTGAGTCAGTTCTGACTCACGGCAACTCCGTGTGTGTGTGAGTAGTACTGTGCTCTGTAGAGTTTTCATTGGCTGATTTTTTGGAAGTAGATTGCCAGGATTTCTTCTAAGGCACTGTTGGGTGGACTCAAACCTCAACCTTTCAGTTAGCTGCTAAGAGCGTTAACCGTGTGTACCACCCAGGGACTCCGTCTCAGAGTTGGCACTCAGTACGATATTTGAACTGAGCTGTTAGCATTCTAGAGGATACTTTTTAGTTCTTCCGTTTATCGCATCCATCTTTTACATTTTAAAAAATGATTATAAAATGAATGTAAAAACAAAGAAGGTAGATATATTAGTCTGTTTGGTGGGTTATTCAGGAAAACCGAACGATTATTGGGTAAAGGGTTTGATACAGCAGTTAAGTATTCAAAGAACTGGGTAAGAGAACCCCAGGAAGGCTTTATTTTTGAAGGTCAGGGGAGCAGTGGTTTGATGTGTCTACAGCCTTGAAAATAGATGGTTCTAAAAAAATTGCCAGAAAAAAAAAGTTTGCCGGCAAACTGCCACCATTCCCTAGTCTCTGGGAAAGATCCCTTCACTGTTAGTCTGTAGCAGAAAGTGGGAGAGCTTGCTAACCCCTTCCTGCAAAGGCCACAGTTGACACCAGTACTGCTTGGGCGTAATGACTTCTCCCTTCTTTCCAAATCCAGTGAATTCCTTTCATTGAAAAATGCTAAGAAACTCTGCCATGCAGAGGAGACCCTTAGAGGTGGATGATATTATGAAGTATTTTGACATAAGTGAAATTAGAATGGCTTATTAGTGATTGCAATAAACACACCTGGAACTGGACTGGTGGTAATTTTAGACATATTTGCCAGAATCATCAAGACTTAAAACTTTGTTTTTAGAAGCATTGAAAGTGAAGTAGGTATAAAAAGGAGTTCAAGAAAATTTGTCTCCTCTTCCTCCTTTCCACCTTTTTAAAACAGCTTAAATGGTTCTTTACATGCAGCTATTTTAATGAATGGATTAAGTGTAATTTCCACCTTTTTAAAACAGCTTAAATGGTTCTTTACATGCAGCTGTTTTAATGAATGGATTAAGTATAATTTCAGAATGTTTGTTGAAACTGGTTGTTACTAAGAACCTTGATTTTGGCTTCATAAAGGCCTCTGTTCATAGTAGTGCACAGTTCATCAGGTTATAGTGGCTGTGAGTAGATCCAAGTGCTGGACTGTGCTGCTCTTCAAGTAGAACAGGGAACTTTTTTATAGACAGTACATGGCTGAGTTTAGTAAGGATAGTGGTGGTTTGCACACTGCTTTCCAGGCCTTCATTTCCAGATAAGTTGAAAAGTAAGAGAGCAAAAGCAGTTTTAAGTTTTGGGATAATAATAGCCCTTTCGGTAACTGTAACTCTGTCATTGCCAGCTATTGGATTTGTTTCTCCTTTTGATAAATATCCCAGCAGTGACAGCTTAAGGTAACCAGAGTACCCTCACTTAATATTGTAGACGAGAAAATATTGGTGGCACTTTAGAAAAATTAATCATAGATCACTTCAGAGAATTCTAGAGGTTCTTAGAAAATATTTGTTTTTATTTATATAGAATTTAAACATGCAAATTGTGCTGAAAACACTATTTTTTGCCCTGTCCCAGTGACATTTGTTTCATGTGTTTTTTCTTTATGTGAAAACAGTTACCTTGTTACATCTCTCTGCCCCTAAGACCACCGCTCCCCCATACCATCACTTCATAGCTGATTAAAAACAATTGGTGGTTTTATTTCTGTGTTGGTGCTTGTTAAGGTCTTTCAAAGCGCAAACTTTAAATGTTCTCTCTCTGCAAATCCAGGTGGTTGAAAGGCTACCAGAGATTGCTAATTTAACTGATTTGTCTGTTATAAAGGAATAAAAGAACCAAGTAATGAATAGACTTCTATTTTTGTAAATCTGTCTTTTGATTTTTTTTCTGTTTATAAATGATCCTTCTTGTAGAAAAACATTAGAATATGAAATTTTATTTACATTATTTAACTGCATAATGATATTTATTATTGTATCTATCTTAATATTTTCACTAAAATGCTGGGTTTTGCCAGGCTAAAAATAGGGTGAGAATGCTATTTGAGAAAGGAAGACAAAAGGTAGATATGAGCACTGTCTGAGTGTGTGTTAGGAGTAAGGATAGACTCTAGGGGACCAACCTTGATTAGAGAGTAAGATACACTGTTGTAAAAACAAACCAAACCAGTTGCCATTAAGTTGATTCTGACTCTTGGCTACCTCGTGTGCAGAGTAGAAGTGCATTCCATAGGTTTTTCAAGGCTCTGACCTTTTGGAAGCAGATCACCAGACCTTTCTTCTGGGGGGTCTTGAGTGGCTGTGGAACCACCAACTTTTCGGGTAGGAGTGGTAAGTAGTGCTTAACCATTTGCACCACCCAGGAACTTCAGGTATGCTGTTAAAACCAAACCAGACCCGTTGCTGTCAAGTTGATCCGACTCATAGTGACCCTATAGGACAGAGTAGAACTGCCCCATAGGGTTTCCAAGGCGTGCCTGGTGGATCCGAACTGCCGACCTTTTGGTTAGCAACTGTATCTCTTAACCACTATACCACCAGCGTTTCCAGATAACACTATTAGGATGCTATTTTTCATTTTAATGAGTGAACTTAATTAGCCTAGCATTCAGAAGTTCTTCACAGTCTGTCTTCTACCTTTATTTCCGTCTGTATTTTTCACTGCTGTAACGTAAATCCTAGACTTGAGGGAAATTGACCTTAGTCTTTCCTGATGCACTGTGCCCTTCAGTTGTGGGCAGTTCCGTTTGGCTCTGGAGACCTACTTCTCCCACTCTGGGAAATGCTTCTATCTCTCAAAGATCTTCAAGGTGCCTTGAAATGTTTCCTGTTTGCAGCTGGGTGTGATCTCTCCTGCATCCTTAAAACATTTACACCTAATCCTCACTTATCAACTGTATTGTTATCCAGCAATTTGCGTTTATGACAGTCATAAATCTGTACAACTATTTTGCACACTAAGCATGTAAGCCTGGCATTAAGGAACGCTGCCTCTGAGGTGCAAGGTGAGAGTAACTCTGGCTGTGATGGTTAAGGTTATGTGTCACCTTGGCTAGGCCATGACTCTCAGTGGTTTTGCAGTTATGTAATGATGTAATTTGGTAGTTAAGTAATGGTGTAGCCATTCTCCATTTGTGATATGATGTGGTCATTCTTCATTTTTGCATAATGCTGATTTTTGCCTAACAACCTGGTCGTTGGAACTTAACCATGTTGATAAAGTGAAGAGTGACTGTATTTGTCTCTTGAATAACTTTCTTCAAGCATCTTACATACTTCCAGACAGTCAGGTGCCTGTCTTTAATATTCTAAAAATCCCTGATAGCCCTGAAGATGATACCTTGCTCATAGTGGGTGTTCAGTAATTATTTTTTGAATGAATGATTGTGAAAATATTAGCATTAGTTGCATTTTTATACAACGAAATGAATTTTTCCATTCTAAAACACGTTAATGCGTGTATAAATACAGTGGTTCCTTTAAAACAGGGTTTCTCAATGGAAACACTGTTGACATTTTAGTCTGAATAATTCTTTGTTGTGCGGGGGTACCCTGTGCTGTATGTTGTGGGATGATTAGTGGCATCCCGGGCCTCCACTCACTAGCTGTCGGTAGCACCCCCAGCCCCACTGCCACCCCAGTTGTGACAAACCAAAAAGGTCTCCAGACTTTGCCAGATGTCCCTTGAGAGGCAAAATCAGCCTTAGTAGAGAGTCACTGCCTTAGAACGAAAAAAACATGCATTTCAAGAGTCTTAATTGCAGTTTACAGTCTGTGCATTGTGTTCAGAGAGTGAATTTTAAGTGTAGAAACAAATGTTTCATAGTTTTTCAAATTTAACTTCGCTTAATTTAAAGAAACTTGTCAAGAACACTATTCTTATAAACGTTTGGGGACTTAAGAAAATTGCATTTTTAAACTCCTTTGTGTACTTTACATCGAGTAATGGATTTTATTTGATATTTTCTACAGATCGAAATTAAAATGAAAAAGCCAGAGGCTGTGAGATGGGAAAAGCTTGAGGGGCAAGGAGATGTGCCTAAACCGAAACAGTTCATAGCAGGTTTGTTTTCTGGCCTTGATGAGCTTTAAATTCATATTGTGTAGAAATTAAATAGTAATGAGCATTTGTTCTACTTTCATTATTTATGTTTCCAATATAAGGTGCATTGAGTATAATAAGGTTGCTCTGTAATGAATACAAATTAGCTTTTTTTTTTTTTTAAATGAAGGGGTCTTAACTTCTTAAACTCTTAAGAATACAAAATGAATGGCAGCGAAATCCTAGACGGAGTTGGAATATACTGTTTACTGGGTCGGTTTATGACCTCAGTTGGAGCTTGCTTGTTGTGTGTTGGCCTTCCCGAGTTGCTTCCCTTTGGGTCATAAGTGAATTAGTTTACCCTGCTGACATCCCCCAGCCCCCCTTTATTCATTCCTGTTCCTTCTGCTGATATTGTCAGCTATAAGTTCCTGGAATCTGGCACATTGGGTACTGCTAATTTAAACATGGACACAGATAGGTAACGAATGGCTAAGGGAAGCTGGGTTGATTGACCCTTTAGAGGATAGAGAATTTTATATTAAGGTCAATTTTAAGCATATGCAATGGGCAGGTAAGCTACATTTGTCTTAATGGAATAATTAATTGTAGGGTGTTCTTAGAACTATGAGATTGTATTTTATAGCAATAGCTTCATTAATGAATGGAGAGAATTTTTTTTTTTTTTTAAATTAGGGCTAGTGCTCTGATTTGGTGACTGAAACAAGGTAACACTGTTTCAGCTACTTTCAGATTTTGACTACATTCTATAACAAATACACTACCTTTGTGGCAACTTTTTTGAAAACACTGAGTTATCCAAAAAATATAAAATTATCTATCTATGCTTTTTATTTTGAAATAATTTTAGATTCACATACCAAAACCAAACCCACTGCCGTCGAGTCGGTTCCTACTCATACCAACCCTATAGGACAGAGTAGAACTGCTCGATAGAGCTTCCAAGGAGCGCCTGGCGAATTCGAACTGCCGACATCTTGGTTAGCAGCTGTAGCACTTAACCACTATGCCACCAAATTCACATAGAGGTACAAAAATAAGAGTCCCCCGTACCCCTCACCCAGATTTTCCCAGTGATAACATCTTAACGAACCGTATTATGATTAGTAGAACCCGGAAATTAACATCAACAGGTGATTTTAAGGGCTGAAGTATTTTGGTACCTAAAGGATTTAACTAAGCTGCTGCTTCACACTTTTAAATAATGTCATGGTTAAGAATGTTATGTTACTTGCCTCTCTTGGGACTGACCCAGAGGTATTTGGGCTGAGGTTTATATATAGCTCAAAGCATTTTTTTTTTTAAGACACTTTAAATGTAGCATCTCACTTAATCTAGGGAACAATAGGCAGCCCAGGATTGTTACTCTTATTTTACAGGCTCAGAAAGATTAAACAACTTGGTTAAGATCACCCAGCGGTTGTCATTGTCTGGGACCAGGTCTTCATAGTAGGAGTCTGGTTCTTCTGTGAACCCCACACAATACTGGTTGTTGCTGCGTTTTCTACGAAAGAAAGCGGTCTCAGCTAACATGAGTATCGTTGCATTATTTGATACTATTCTGAATGAGCGTGAAAGGTTATATATCTTCCAGCAGTTCATCTCCCATCTATGGGGGTCAAAGTTTTTCTGAAATTAAATATAAAAATTTAGTATTATAGTTTAAAAAGTTCCTAAACTCAAAGCTTTGGATATTCAGGTTGTTATTTCTATGCTGTTACATTTTTGTAACAAATTAATATGCTTGTCAGATTCCTGTGTACTGCAAGCCGGAGGATGGCAGATAAGGGCAGTTCACTTAAGCTATCGGGGCTGGGCTGGTTTTCTTACCTGTAAAATGGAGATTAGAACCTCTGTTCTCACCCTTCTTGAGAGTCAGTGTTCAGATTAATTAAATCTATGTTTCTCAGACTCTTAATTTACCATGGCATGTATTGTTTGTTTGTTTTATCTGGCCACTAGTGAAAATGTATAGAGATAGGGATGATTACTAGTGGAAGGAAAATGGATAGAGTTTTGAAAATAATACACTTACCCTGAACAAAACTGTGAGTTTTTTGTTCAGGGACTAGGCAAGGAGTGAGTCAGCTTGCAGGTGAAGAGGAAGGGTGGAAAAACAGAATTAACCATTAGTACCTTTGCAGCTGTTTTGAGGAAGGGGCTATGGAGAGGTGGGCGGTATCGGAGGAGGGACATTTAGATTAGGATTATGTCCTAATAGACTAGTTAGGAAACTTGGAATCAGGTTTTTAAAAAGCTCTGTAGATGTACTTTCCAATACAGTAACCACTAGCTATGTGTCCCTTTTGAACATTTGAAAGGTTAACTAGGTAGAATTAAACTATGCTGTAAGTGTAAAACACACAGCAGATTTTGAAGACTTAGTATGAAAAAAACTGTAAAATATCTTCATATTTTTATGTTTATCTCATGTAGAAATGGTATTATTTTGGGTATATTAAGTTTAATAAAATGTATTATTAAAACAAATTTCACCTGATTTGTTAACATGGCTGTTGGAAAATCTTAAATTACATATGTGGCTTGCATTGGTGGCTTCCATAATATTTTCATTGGACACAGCTGCTATAGTTGCTAGGTCAGCTAGTTATCTTTTAATTACTTATATGATCTGCTTGCCAAGATCTTGATTGTCTCGGTCTTTGGGGCAGCCTTGGAGGTCCCCTGAGGCCCTGGACCACCTAGCTTCTCTGGCTGCAGTGAACCTCCATTTACTTGAATGTGCCCTACAAGTACTAATATTTTCTAAGTATGCATGATGTGGCCATTGCTCTCTTGATGATCAAGTAGTATTTTCCAACATTCAAGGATATCTGATTGTTATCTCCCACTGAAGTAATTTTATATTTCTAATGTGGGGGGAGAGGATGGAGTCTTAACTGTCAAGTGACATGGATGATGATTTATATTTTCAGAGTATTTCTAGTCTGAAAATATATTTGAGTACCTCAGAAAAGTCACATTTTAAACATTCATTAAAGCTGTTTATAAGAGAAATTTCTAAATGAAGCATCTTTTTTAAAAAAATAAGTTTATTTTTAGAATAGTTTGTACTGTCTTTGCAGCCTTTCTGTAAGTTTAAAAGCTCCCATATACCTCTCACTGTGTCCTCTATTTTCCTGTTATTAATGTGAAAAATCTATCTTTAGTTTCGCATACTGCACCATAAGTTTATCCTTCAGTGAGTTTTTTTGCTCAGAAGTAGCTCCCAGATTTTACATTGTGCTGATTCCGTTAGTAGTGTGAATCTAGTTATTGATGTATATATCAAAAAGACACTTTTACAAACATGAAATTCAGCGAAAAAAGTATTTGCTAAGATGTTCTCTACACAGTGGTCACAAGGTTTACATATCCTTAACATGATCAAAATGTTGTGATTAATCACTTTTGCGTCTTTTTCACAGATGTAAAGAACTTATATCCATCATCATCTCATTATACCAGAAATTGGGATAAATTGGTTGGTGAGATCAAAGAAGAGGAAAAGAATGAAAAGTTAGAGGGAGATGCAGCTTTAAACAAATTGTTTCAGCAGATCTATTCGGATGGTTCTGATGAAGTGAAACGTGCCATGAACAAATCATTTGTAAGAACATAAACTTTTTTTTCAAACATTGTAGCAGTAAATTTCAGGAATTTTAAAAGTAAGAATGATAAATACGTAATTTGAGACCACATTGCATGCACTGTAGCTGGGAGACCTTTTGGAATAGGCTTTGTCTGAACATTTCTTCTTACTCTAAGCTTAGAATAATTATTGAGGAAGTTGGAGACTCGTGACTGCATATTGTGGATGATATGAGAAGCAGGTGGTTTACTCCGAATAAATGTTTATTAACAGTGAGTTAGAATGTGAAGGCTAAGAAATACTAGGGTTACATTGGGTGATGTGGAGCCATCCCAGTTGGATTTAGCACAGTAGCTGAATGAACTTCCAGTATTTATCTCCTAGAATCAAAGGTAGTTTCAATGCCAGAGATGAAAATGTAGAGGGAAACTTCCAGAAGTATTTGGCAAGTAGAAGGTGCACGTTAATTATTATTTGGTTTGTTAATAACTTCACTGTTGATTAGGAAAATTCAGGCTTTTTGCCAGGGCAGCATAAATATGGCCTGAATTGGACTTTAAGTTCTGAGATTTTAGTGACAGATCATCACTGTAGAACGATATAGATTATTTTGCTTGAAGATGTAAGTACTTGACTTTTACCAGCACCTCTGGAAATGTCGCTGCCTTCTTTTAAGGCGTTTATATTTAAAAAATCAAACCCACTGCTATCAAGTCGATTCTGACTTATAGCAACCAAATAGGGTTTCCAAGGCTGTAAAGCTCTATAGAAGCAGACTGGCACATCTGCGAAGCCACAGGTGGTTTCAAATTGCCAACCTTTTGGTTAGCAGTCAAGTGCCTTAACCACTGTGCCACCAGGGCCCTCAGTATATTTAAAGTAGAAAGTTAAAAATAACAATTATTAAAAGTAATAATAAATGTGGCTGAGGCTCATATTATTCCTCATACATGAAATGATGTGGTAACTGGTCATGACTGCACTTTTCACAGAGACATCCCTTGTATCGTTTACCTGTTTTTCCCCAGTGGTAACATCTTGCAGAACTATAGTACAATGTCACAGGATATTAACATTGATACAGTTAAGATAGAGAACATTTCCATTACCACAAGGATTCCTTACATTGCCATTTTATGGCCATACCCACCTACCTCCCACTCCACGCTTCCCTAAACCCTGGCAACCACTAAATCTCGCAGATCTTTGTCAGATATGTGGTTTGCAAATATTTTCTCCCGATCTAGCTTGTCTTCTCATTTTTTTAACAGGATCTTTTGCTGAGCTTAAGTTTTAAATTTTAATGAAGATACATACTTTATGAATTGTGCTTTGAGTGTCACATTTAAGAACTCTGCCTAGCCCTAGCTCAAAGATTTTTTTTTCTCTTAATATTTTATTATGTTTTAGGTGAAAGTTTACAGAGCAAGTTAGTTTCCTGTTTAGCAGATGGTAGACAAAGTGTTCAAGACATTGGTTGCAGTCTCTACACTGTGTCAGCATTCTCCCCGTTTCCGCCCTGGGTTCCCCATTTCCTTTCATCTGGTTTTCCCACCCCCTCTTGCCCTCCATCTCTACTTTCGGGCAACTGTTCGCCTTTTGGTTGCGTGTAATTTTTTGTTCTACAGAGCACATTCTTTTTGTATGTTAAATTGTTTGTTTTATAGGCCTGTCTGTTCCTTGGCTGGAAGGTGGTTTCTGGGAATGGCTGCACGTGCAAGTCAGAGGGGCATCCTAGGGCCATAGTCTCGGGGGTTCCTCCAGTTTCAAGTAGGCCTATAAATTTGGTCTTTTTTTTATTAATTTGATTTTTGTTCTACAGTCTTCTCCCACTATGTCCAGGATGCTCTGTTGTGATCCCAGTCAGAGTGGTTGGTAATGGTATCCAGGCACCATCTAGTTCTTCTCGTCTCAGGGGCGTATAGTTAGTGGTGCATGTGGTCTTTAGTCCGTTGAACTAATTACTCCCTTGAGTTTTTGGTTTTCTTCACTCTCCTTTACTCTGGATGGGAAGAGGCCACTAGTTGTACCTTAGATGGCCTTTGGCAAGCTTTTTTTTTTTTTTTAGATTCTCTGCCTCTTTTTTTAAATTTTTGTTGTGCTTTAAAGTGAAAGTTCACAAATCAAGTCAGTCTCTCATATAAAAATTTATATGCACCTTGCTATATACTCCTAGTTGCTCTCTTCCTAATGAGACATAGCACACTCCTTCTCTCCACCCTCTGTTTTCACGTCCATTCAGCCGGCTTCTGACCCCCTCTGCTTTCTCATCTCCCCTCCAGACAGGAGCTGCCCACATAGTCTCATGTGTCTACTTGATCCAAGAAGTTCACTCCTCACCATTATCGTTTTCTATCCTATAGTCCAGTCCAGTCCCTGTCTGAAGAATTGGCTTTGGGAATGGTTCCTGTCTTGGGCTAACAGAAGGTCTGGGGACTATGACCTCCAGGGTCCTTCTAGTCTCAGTCAGACCATCAAGTCTGGTCTTCCTACAAGAATTTGAGGTCTGCGTCCCACTGCTGTCCTGCACCCTCAGGGGTTATGTGTCGTGTTCCCTGTCAGGAAAGCCATCGGTTGTAGCCGGGCACCGTCTAGTTCTTCTGGTCCCAGGCTGCTGTAGTCTCTGGTTCTCATGTGGCCCTTTCTGTCTTTTGGGCTCATATTTTCCTTGTGCCTTTGGTATTCTTCATTCTCCTTTGCTCCAGGTGAGTTGAGACCAATTGATGCATCTTAGATGGCCGCTTGCTCCCCTTGGAAGCGTCTAAGACCCCAGATGCTGCTCATCAAAGTGGGATCTAGAACGTTGTTTTTACATACTATGTTATGCCAGTTAATGTAAATGTGTGCCAAGTCTGTGGTCTTTAGCCTGCAACCCTAGTAGCTTTATCCAAGTAGGTATTTGTGCATAAGAAGTTTTCATGACTGTGTTCCTGTGTGTTTTGTTGTCTAAGTTAGTATACATACAACATCTAGAAATATGTACATAGAGATATGCACAACCTAACCTATATCTGCAGGTAGGTGTGTATGCTCCTATACACCCTCCCGTATCTCTTTAGCATATGTATCTACCTATTTATCCCTTCATAAATTATTGTTTGTTAGTGCTGTTGTTGCAAGATTGTCTGCGTTACGGTAATTGCTATAGGCAGTTCTTTGTTCTTGTGTTCCTTTCAGTGTTTGCCTTTGCCTTTGTCATTGTTGTGCTGATTTCACCTATACATTGTATTGCCTTTCCCTTCACCATTGCTACTTTGTGTCTTCTACCTATTTAGTAATTTATCCCCTCTCCCCCACCCTTCCTTGGTAACCATCAAAGAACTTTTTATCTGTCTTTTTTTTTTAAATGTTTTATCATGTTACATATTACATATAAGTCATTGATCCATTTTGAGGTAATTTTTGTGTAGTGTAAGACTTAGGTCAAGCTTTTTTTGTGTGTTTTTTTGCTTGTGTGTGTCCAGTTGCTCCACCACCCTTTAAATTACTTATACAACATTGTAAAAAATGAGCTGAGCTTATTTGTGTGGTCTCTTTCAGGGTTTTCTCTCGTGTTTCATTTTGTCCATGTGTCTATGCCTCTCACAATTACAGCTTCATTAATGTAGATGTATGAGGTACTGAATTCAAGCAGGCTCATTATTCCCACTTTATTTTCTGTTTCAAAATTATTTTGCTGTTTCATGTAAATTTTAGAACAATTTTATTTATATGTACATATGTACAAAAAAGTCTTGTTGAGATTTTGGTAGGTATTCTACTAAACTACTTATCAGTTTGAGGAGAAGTGGCAGCATTTCAGTGTTATATAATTTGCAGCATAAGTTCTGTACATGTTTTGTTAGATTTATGTCAAAGCGTTTAATTCATTTTTTGAGTAATTGTAAGTGGTATTGTGTATTTAATTTCAGTATCCACATGTTCATTGCTAATTTGGTTTTTGTATGTTTATCTTGTAGCCCGCTATCATGCTGAACTGACTTATTCGTTCTAGGAGGTTTCTTTTTTAAGATTTCTTTGGACTTTTATGTAAACAATTATGTCATCTGCAGTCATGGATAGTTTTGTTTCTTCCTTTCTGATCTGTATTTATTTCTTGCCATATGGCAGTAGCTAGAATTTCCAGCAGTACGTTGAATAGGAGTGGTGAGAGTGAACATCCTTGCCTTGTTTCCGATCTTTGGAGGAAAGCATTGTTTTTCACCATTAAGTAGAATTTTAGCTGTAATTTTTTTTGTTTTTTGTTTTAGTTGTCCCTTAGGTGAAAGTTTACATCTCAAGTTAGTTTCTCATACAAAAATTTATACACACATTATGTGACCCTAGTTTTTATCCCTATAATGTAACCGCACATTCCTCTTTTCCACCCTAGATTTCCCATGTCCATTCAGCCAGTTAGCTGTAGATTTTTTGTTTGTAGATGCACTGTCATGGATTGAATCGTGTCCGCCAAAATGATGTGTTAACTTGGTTAGGCCATGATTCCTAGTATTGTGTGGTTTTCTACCATTTTGTCTTCTGATGTGATTTTCCTACGTGTTGTAAATCCTACCTCTGTGACGTTAATGAGGGGGGCATGGGCGGCAGTTGTGTAAATGAGGCAGGACTCAATCTATAAGATTAGATTGTGTCTTGAGGCAGTCACTTTTGTGATAATAAAAGAGAGAAGCAAGCAGAGACAGGAGGAACCTCATACCACCAAGAAAGGAGCCCTGGGAGCAGAGTGCATTCTTTGGACCTGGGGTTTCTGTGCAGAGAAGCTCCTAGTCCAGGGGAAGATTGATGACACGGACCTTCCTCCAGAGCCGACAGAGAGAGAAAGCATTCCCCTGGAGCTGATGCCCTAAATTTGGATTTGTAGCCTACCTGGCTGTTAGAGAATAAATTTCTCTTTGTTCAAGCCATCCACTTGCAGTATTTCTGTCATAGCTGCACTAAATGACTAAGACAAAATTTGGTACCAGGAGTGGGGGTACTGCTTCAACCCATTGCCTAAATGTGGATGCTGTTTTGAAACTGTGAGTGGATAGAGAGTTGGCAGCAGCAGAACCAGACCAGTGGCGGACAACACTGGAGCCGACCCACAGAGTGAGAGAGCTGAGTGCGTGTGCGCAGGCAGGAGTCTTCCTGGTGGAATGGGGTGCTTCTGGGCACTTAAAAGTGGAGCTAGGCTTGCTGACTCATGAAACAAGGCAGCTGAGTGTCTCCCAGCCGAAGTTGACTGACGGAGTGGGGTGCCTCCAGGCACTTACTGGTGGAGCTACAGAGCTTTGGAATACCTGCCCCAGCTGGGCAGACGCGGGCATGAGGCCTGAGAGGCCAAGAAGCCAGGAAGCAGAAGCTGAAGAGAGAAGAAACACAAGAAGCTGAGCTGCCTCAGTCTCAAAAGGTATGGCCATGACCTCTGGGATGGCAAAGGGTGGAGCCATGTCTTCTGGGGTTTCTAAGGGTGGAGTTCCCACTCAGATGGACTAGGAGAACGGTGCCCCTAAAGCTAAGGGGGCAGAGTTGCCATCCCAGCGGGCCTGAAAGGTGGAGCTGAAGCCCAGAGCCAAGGGGCCTCCACTCAGAATCCAGAGAGAGTGTCCAGTACCTAGAGTCTGGAGGGCAGGGCCATTGTTCAAATGGTCTCAGAGAACAGAGGATTATTTTCAGAGCCTTGAGGGTTAATGTAATGTGTTCTCCTGACTTGCTTGTTGCCTGTACCCTTTCTTTTCCCACAATTTTTCCCATTTGTAATGAAAATGTCTTGCTTGTGCCTTTTCCACCATTGTACTTTGGAAGCAGATAACTTGTATTCTGAATTTCACAGATGAAGAGGAATTTTTGGATTTTGGACTTGGAGTTGATTTAAGACTTTTGCTAAAACATGATGGGGTGAATATGTTTTACATGTAGCAAGGACATGAATTTTTGAGGTCCAAAGGGTAGAATGGCATGGATTGAATTGTGTCCCCCAAAAATATGTGTCAGCTTGATGTAGGCCATGATTCTCGGTATCGTGTGGTTGTCCTCCATTTTGTGATTTTCTTATGTGTTATAAATCATAATCTCTGTCTGTGGTTAAAGAGGATTAGGGTGGGATATAACACCCATGCTCATGTCACATCCCTGATACAATCTATGTGTTGTAAATCATAATCTCTGTGGTTAAAGAGGATTAGGGTGGGATGTAACACCCTTGCTCATGTCACATCCCTGATACAGGAGTTTCCCTGGGGTATGGCCTGCACCACCTTTTATCTTACAAGACATTAAAGGAGAGGGAAGCAATAAGAGTTGGGGACCTCACACCACCAGGAAAGAAGCATTGGGAGCAGAGCACATCCTTTGGACCCAGGGCTCCTGCATGGAGAAGCTCCTAATCCAGGGGAAGGTTGACTAGAAGGACCTTCCTCCAGAGCCGACAGAGAGAAGACTTTCCCATGGAGCTGATACCCTGAATTTGGACTTCTAGCCTACTAGACTGTGAGAAAATAAATGTCTCTTTGTTAAAGCCATTCACTTGCGGTGTTTCTGTTACAGCAGCACTGGATGATTAAGACATGCACTTTATCAAGTTGAGGAAGTTCTCTTTGATTCCTGTTTTTCTGAGAGTGTTTATCATGAATGGGTGTTGATTTATACAATGAATATTCAATATTGTGAAAGTATTGCATCTATGGAATAAAGCCCATTTGGTCATAGTGTATAATTCTTTTTATACATTGCTGAATTCTTATTTGCTAATTTTTTTTAAAGGATATTTGCATCTGTATTCATGAGGGATATTGGTCTGTAGTTTTCTTTTTCCCCTCTACTGTTTTTTTTTTAGTGTTGGTAGCAGGGTAATACTAGCTTCATAAAATGAATTGTGAAGTATTGTCCTCTTCTTTTTCTGTGAGAGATTGTGTAGAATTGGTGCTAATTTTTAAAAAACTGGTGAAATTCACTGATGAAACCATCTGGGCCTTGAGATATCTTTTTTGGGAGATTTTAAATGACAAATTTACAGATTCTAATTATCTGTTTCATTTTGGGTGAGTTGTGGTAGTGTTTATTTTTCAAGTAATCGTCTATTTCATCTAAGTTGTCAAATTTATATGTTTGTAGTATTTGTTTATTATGTATCTTCTTGGTCCCATGGCCTGTTAGTGATATTACATTTTATTCCTGATATTGGTAATTTGTGTCCTCTCTCTCTTTTTTTTTTTTTTCCGGTCTTGGCAGAGGTATGCCAATTTTATTAATTTTTCCTCCAAGAACTAGCTGTTTGTTTTATTGATTTTTCTCTATTTTTGTTTTAAATGCCATTTATCTACTTTATTATTTTCCTCCTGTTTGCTTTGGGTTTGTGTTGTGCTTTTTCTAGGTTCTTCAGGTGAAAGCTTGACTTACTGATTTGAGCTTTTTTCTTTTTTCTACTGTGTGCATTTATGCTATGAATTTCTTCTCAATAGTGCTTTAGCTGTCTTCCATAATTTGTGATGTATTTTCATTTTCATTCAGTTCAGTATATAATTTTATTTTCCTTGAGACTTCCTTTGTGATCCATGGATTATTTAGAAATCTGTTGTTTAGTTTCCAAGTGTTTGGAGATTTTCCTGTTATCTTTCTGTTTTCTAATTTTATTCTGCCGTGGTTGGAGAACATGTTCTGTGTGTGATTTACACTAGTCTTTTAAATTTGTTGTTCTGTGGCTCACAGTATGGTCTGTTAGGTATATGTTCTGTAGGTACTTTGCTGTTGATGTGTGGATTCTATAAATGTGGATTACATCCCATTGGTTGATGGTGCTGTTGAATTCCTCTAGATCTTGCTAATTTTCTATCCTGTTCTTTCACTTGTTGAGAGAGGATCTCTAGCTATACTTGCTGATTCTCTGTTTCTTCTTTCAGTTCTATGAGTTTTTGCTTCACAAATTTTGTAGCTCTGTTGTTTGGTGCATTTGCATTCATTTTTAAGTTAATAGATTTACATTTATTACAAGATTGCAATGTCTTCTTGGTGGATTGGCCCTGTTATCATTATATAATGTCTCTCTCCATCTCTGGTAATTTCCTTTATCCTGAAGTCTACTTGAAGATTAATATCTGCTACTAATATTTGATATTAACATAGCTAATCTGCTTTCTTTTCGTTAAGGTTTCTATGATAATCTTTTTATCTTACTACTATTACCCTGCCTATATTATATTTCAAGTGAGTTTTTTTTCCCCCTAATTGTGGTAATATATGTATAACAATATTTGCCACTTCAACTGCTTTCGGGTCTATACCCAGGACTAGAGTTGCTGGGTTGTGTGAGGAACTGCCAAACTGTTTTCCACAGCAGCTGTGCCATTTTACATTCCCACCAGCAATGGATGAGGGTTCCAGTTTTACCACATCCTTGCCAATACTTGATATTTTCCAGTTTTTCTGGTAATAGCCATCCTAATGGGGGTGAAGTGGTATCTCTTTGTGCTTTTGATTTGCATTTCTGTAATGATTAATGATGATTATCTTTTCAGGTGCGTGTTGTCTGTTTGTGTAACGCAAGTGAATTGTGGTTGTGGTTGGAGAAGTGGAACCCTGGTGGCACAGTGGTTAAGTGCTTGGCTGCTAACTGCAAGGTTGGCAGTTTGAACTCAACAGTCATTTCACGGGAGAAAGACGTGACAGTCTGCTTCCATAAAGATGACAGCCTTGAAAACTGCCTTATGTATAGGATCACTGTGAGTGATGCTATGTATAGGATCCTATCCTTATGTGTAGGATCCTACCTTATGTATAGGATCACTATGAGTTGGAGTTGACTTGATAGTAATAGGTTTTATGGAGAAATGTCTATTTAAAGCAATTTGCCAGTTGTTTTATTGGGTTGTTTATCTTTTTGTTGTTTTTAGGAGTTCTTTATACACATTGCTGTCGTGTTCATTCTTACTCATAGTGACTCTGTAGGACAGGGAAGAACTTCCCCATAGGGTTTCCAAGGCTGTAATCTTTATGGAATTAGATTGCCACATCTTTGTCCTGCAAAGCAGCTTGGTGGGTTCGAACCACCGACCTTTCAGTTTGCAGCCTAGCACTTAACCACTGTGTCACCAGAGTTCCTAGAGTTCTTCATACATTCTGGATATTAAACCCTTGTTGAATATATGATTTGCAAATATATTCTCTTGTTCTGTAGAGTGTTCCTTCACTTTTTGATACTCCTTTGATGTACAGAAGTGTTTTATTTCGATGAAACTTTTGGTATATCTGAGGATCCAGTCTAAATAAAAGGTTCTGAAGATTTACCCGTGTTTTCTTCTAAGGGTTTGATGGTTTTAGCTCTTACATATAGATAATTTTGGGTTAATATTTATATGTGAGGTAGGAATCCAACTCTGTTCTTTTGCACATGGATAACCAATTGTCTCAGAACCATTTTCTGAAGAGGATATTCTTTCCTCCTTGAATGGAGTTGACACCCCCTGTCAAAAATAAATTGGTAATGAACTCCCTTAGCTTTTGATTATCTGGGAATGTCTTAATTCTCATTTTTAAGGACAGTTTTTTCCAGCTATAGAATTCTTGGTTGAGAGTTTTTTCTTTCAGCGCTTTGCATATGTCATCTCACTGCCTTCTGGCCTCCATGGTTTCTGAGGAATCATCGACACTTAATTTTATTGAGGATTCCGTGCACATAATTATTTGCTTCTCTTGTGGTGCTTTCCAGAGTCTTTCTTACTCTTTGTCTTTTGACAGTTTGACTATAGAGTGTCTTGACGTGGCCCTCTTTGAGAGTATCATGTTTGGAGTTTGTTGTGTTTTTTCAATGTGTAGATTCCTGCCTTTCATTAAATTTGAGAAGCTTTTGGCTATTGTTTCTTTAAATATTTTTCTGTTCCTTTGTCTTCTTTTTTTGGGATTCCCACAGTGTGCATGTTGGTGTGCTTGATGATGTCCCGTGAGTCCCTCAGACACTGTTCATTTTTCTTCACTTTTTTTTTTTCTTTCTTCTCCTGGATAATTTCAATTACCTTATTTTTAAGTTTGCTAATTTTTTATTTTGCCTGCTCAAATATGCCATTGAGCCCCTATAATGAATTTTTTTATTTCACCTGTTGTACTTTTCATTTCCTGAATCTCTACTTGGTTCCTTTTTGTAATTTCTGTCTCTTTATTGATATTCTCTATTCACACGATTTTTGTTTGTTTTCATTTAGTTCTCTTTGCGTGACTTCCTTTAGGTCACTGAGTGTATTTACAAATGTTAATTTAACGTCTTTAGTAATTCTAATGTCTGAGCTACTTCAGAGATGATTTGTCACCTTTGTTTTCTTCCCGTATGAATGGGTCATAGTTTATTTCTGTGCTTCGTAATGTTTTGTTGAGAATTTACCATTTTTGTGTATTATTATGTGGTAACTCTGAATTCTCCCCCACCTCAGTGATTGCTGATTTTTGCTTGTTGAGAGCTACAGTTGTATTTGTTGAGTGACTTTTTTTTCAGACCGTTTTTGCAAAGTGTATATTCCTTCTTGTCACTAAAGTTTCTGTTCCATTATCTTTGTGATTGCCAGCGACCTGACAGATTTTCTTAAATGTCTGTGTCAACAGAAAAAAGGGTGTATGTCTCTTTTAATCTTCTCATAGATGATACTAGGAAAGCCACTGTAGTTGGGGGTGGCGGGCGGGGCGGGGGGTGGTGGTGAAACAAAGACAGGAGTCTGTACTGGTCCCTCAGGAAATCACCCAAATGAACCAAAATGTATAATCCCCAATTTTTGGAGGATAAGGACCTTAGTGTCCACCCTGGCACCAGCCAGCCACTCCAGGAATGCAGGTCATCATCCTCACAGCCTCATTGGGGCTGAGGAGGAATAAAGGATGGTAGCTAGTTCATGGATGCTGCTCTGCTGAATTTCAGCAGGCTCTGCCTTCATCCAGCGTTTCCCTGGTTGCTATAAGAGTTCTGTAATAGTTAATTCTGATAGTTTTGTTTAGTAGAGGGACTGACCCCTAAAGTGTCTTCCTATTCCACCATTTTCTGTGACATCACTCTTATCAGGTGTTTTTGAGTTCATCTCTCTGTACAGCTTTTTTTTGTGGTTGCTCTCTATGTTATATGTGCACATAACTTATTGCAGTCTACCGATGTTATTTAACCAAGTCAAGTGACATAGAAACCTTATCTCCTTTATGACCTTTACCCTCCCTTGTTTATAATTGTCTCACACGTTGTGTCTACATAGACTTCAAAACCACATCAGACAGTGTTAAAATTTGCTTCAACCAACAAATATAATGTAGATTACTCAAGAGAAGGGAACCCTATTGTACTTACCCATATTTTTACTTGTTTTCCTTTTTCCAAGGTTTCTTATTTTTATTGTTTCCTTTCTGTCAAAACTTCCTTTAGGGTAGGTCTGTTGGTGACAAATTCTCTGTCTGAGCTTGGGGTTTTTTTTTTGAGTTTGCCCTGGTTGAGGTTTGCTCAGCTTCTTGAATCTCTAAGTTTGTCTCTTGCCACGTTCGAGGATGTTTTCAGCCATTATTTCTCAAGTACATACCAAACACGCCTTCGTTCTCCTCTTTTTCTGGTACCGTTATGACACAAATGTTATTTTTTAAAAAGTCTCAGAGATCCCTGAAGCTGTTTGTTTATTTTCAGTCTGTTTTTTCTGTCGTTCAAATTGGATAATTTATGTTTTTCTGTGTTTCACTTCATTGATTCTTTTCTCCGTCCCCTCCATTCTGCTGTGGAGCCCATCCACTGAGTTGTCATTTCATTTTTTCGTTTTCAATTATGAAACAGTCATTTGTTTCTTCTTTATTTCTTTGCTGAGATTTTTCTGATTTTTTGCTGAGGCTTTGTGATTTTTCGTTTGTTAGAAGAGAGTTCATAATTTCTTGTTGAAGGATTTTTACCGTGGCTGTTTTTAAATCTTTGTGAAATAATTTTAAAATCTGTCATCTTGGTGTTGGCATTTATTGAGAATATATAAAGATAAAAGCCTCCTATGTGAAATTAAATATATGTGTGTATTTAATTTTGAGTTCTTTCTGGTTCTTGGTATGATGAATGATTTTCAGTAGAAACCTGGTCATTTTTGTATTGTTATGAGACTCATCTTATTTAAATCTTCTGTTTTAGCTGGATTCCTATGACACTGCTCTTGCAGGGGAAGGGAGAGTGCTCCTCATTACTGCCAGGTGTTGGTAGATGTCCAGATTTCCCATTTGGCCTCCGTTGATACCTGAAAGGGGACTTCCTGTTAATAATGGGAGGGGATGGGAGTTTCAGCTCCCTGTGTGGTCTCCACTGATACTGCAGGTGGGCTCATTGCATCTTAGCAAAGGTGGGAGTCAAGGCTTCACTTCTGGCATGGCTGGGAGAGGGACCACAGTTTTTTCTGTGGTGTTTAGCTGGAGTAGAATGGTTATTATCTAAGCTTTCTGTCTTCCTGAACTGTCCCTTTTCTGGTTGTTAGGCTTGAGACATCAGGCTTCTGTTGGGACTCTTTGTTTGTGCCCCTTAACATTTCCAGGTTTTCTGGTTTCTTCAGCCTCAAGTGGGGGATATATGAGGCAAAAAGAAAACCCAGGGAATTCACCACCGTGTTGTTCCTTGGGTCCCAAGGACCGTCGCCAGTCTTTCTTTCTTTCACCTTTCAGATTCTTTTTATGTTTGTTAATATATATTGTCCAGGCTTTTTACTTGGGAGGAATAGGGAAAAGTACGCCTACTCCATCTTTCCAGAAGGGAAAATGAATCTCATTGTTGACCTTTTAAAGGTGTGCTAGACAAATAGCAGTGTGTGAAATTTCAAAAATGACTTACAGAGTCTGCATTCATTTTCATACAGCTACTTTGCTCTTTGTAAGTAAACAATACCCACCCGTGAAACAAGCCATCTGTTTGACAACATTGGACTTGCTTTGTCCTTGGAGAAATACAGAAGAAACAAAACAGACTCTGTCTTCTATGATCTCCTGGTCTAACTGGGACAAAAAGACCAGCATGTACTAAATAATGCTAACATGCACTGCAGTCCTTAAGTGGGAAAGGGAAAAATAAGTGTCATTAGTGACTGTGACCAGATTGTAAATGAAATCCATTTCTTTCAGTTGTATAACTGAAGGTCCTGTTAGGGATAGTCTATTAATACAGATTGATTCTGGCAAAGAATTGGGATGGCGAAAAGCCTCCCATGCAAAAGAACCCACGTGAGGGACCTTGACAGAACATGGCATTCTAGTGAGGTTCCAGTGTAATAGCAATGTATGTAACTTTATATGTTTGCCAGTAATGCAACTGATTTTTAAATGTTCAGATTTTAAATAATTCATTCTGCTCTTTGCTGTGATCCAAGTCTGTAAATTTTTATTGCATTAAAATAAAAAAATTCAGTTTTACTTTTTAATGTATTTATGAGTATGCTGGGGTTGTTGGTAGGTGTATGTTCAGTAGATGGTAAGTAGATAACAGTTCTTCACAGTGACCCTGTGACTGTGCCTAAGTGTGTACACCTCAGTTTAAAAGATTTAATCTCAGTGTAAATCCATGTGTATGTTTAGCATAGAGAGAGTATCAAGAAGGGGCTCTTAAGTTCTATCTAGTTGGTGTAGAAAGAGTTTACTTTTCCTTCAGCAGAAGAGATTACATCCTTGTCTTTGGGAGCCAATTTCGTTTTCATTTGAAGGTGATTTTTCCACGTGTACCTTGTGGAATATGCTTATTGACTGGGGGATATGGTTGATTATTTATATGTCAGTGGATGCGAACATGATGCTCCTGCCAGACTGACTTCTCTTAAGTGTCCTTTTCAGATTTTGCAGAACATGTTAACCTCATTGGTAAGCCTAAGATTAAATAAAAATAATGTCTTAAGTTTATATTGAAAACATAGCTTATATTTGAGAATCTGTGTTTGGAAAATTTTTAGAAAAATACTCTGTTTTGATTATATGGTTCAGGAATTAATCTGTTTTTATTCTTTGTTGCAGATGGAGTCTGGGGGCACAGTTCTGAGTACCAACTGGTCTGATGTAGGTAAAAGGAAAGTTGAAATCAATCCTCCTGATGATATGGAATGGAAAAAGTACTAAATAAATAAATTTGCTATCATTGCATTGCGTATATTCACCTAATATCCATTATGTATAGATACTGCATTCTTGAATTTCGAACACTGAATATCTTTTTGAAAAACTGTACCTCTTTACCTCTTTGTGCTTTAGAAATTGCTTTCCTGCCGGCGTTCTAAGTGTCTGATGAGGAATGAAGATCGCATTTTATCACTTCTGTTCTTAAGGTTTTCAGACATGCTGAAACTGAATGAAGTCTCTTTTGCTGCTAGATAATTTCTGTCTAGTTATGGGAGTGGAGAAATCTTTAATGGGATATCTTGGGTTATTGCCTTATTTTTGATAGCAGTGTTCTGTTAATAATTTATTAGACCTGGCAACTCTGGGTGAGCATAGATTTTTTTCAATCTCAGTATTACATTGTGTTTCCTTTTAAAAACTGCTTTTGAATGGAGTTGTAAATACAGTTTTTCTATGAAGAAGTTTGGTTTATTTACCTTTTTCTTAAGTTTTTAATGAAAAATTATTTATCACAGGGTATTCCCATTTGGTTCTTTTAACGGGGAGTATTTGTAATTGCGTGGAGATTTTGGTCCTTGCCTTCCAATTCCCGTATAAAACATAAGCGCTTAAGTGTAACATACTGCAAATTCAGTTACACTGGAGGATGAATCTGTGATGCTGGGGCAGGGAGGGATCTGGGAAGGGCCCAACTCCACTTTTTGCTGCTTTTGCCATAGCAAGATTCTTTAAAATCATGGCACCGTGTTCTTTTGTGTATATATATATATATTTTCCTTCTTTATTAGAAAATTTCTGTTCTCATATCCCCGTGATTACTTTGGTTTCAGTGATTTAAGGTAGCTGCCGTGATAGTAGATTGATACGCATGTACTTAGTACCTGCTCTCTGCCTAGAATAAATAGAAACCGTGGAAATAAAAAAACTAAAAGACACGGTCATTAACTTCAAAGAGCTTACAATCAAGCAGAGAGAAAATTAACATTCATGAAGGAATTATGAAACAGTTGAATGCTGAGCTCTGGTTATAAATAGTTTGAGAGAGAAAGTTGTTCTATGATTAAAATTCTTTACAGTCTGAGCACTTACAAAGCACAGACAAGATGACCTGCAGCCCTGACTTTGTTTTCTAACCATGATTTTGCTTGTTTTTCAACGATAATCACCTCAGAGGTTGATCTTTGTTAGGTGTCACTAATATTTTTGTTGGCGAGGCACTACTCTATTACTCAGAGCTGAGGGTAGGGTGAGTGGGAGGCAAATTGGCCTTGATGTCAGCCTCTGAAAGGTGGGAATGGAACCCCTTCCTTCTAGTCCTTTAATGTATGAGATGTAAGGGGCATTCATAAGGAAAGTGGAAAGTGGATGGTACTAGATCATGCCAAACCTTTTGTTATAGCTTCTTTAAGCGTGCAGGAGTTTTCACTTGCCCTTCTGCCCGCTTTGAGCTGCAACCTCCTTTTTTATCCTTGGACGTTGAAGGAGAAGTCAAAAATAAATGCTTGCTTGGAAGAATTTTTAAAAATTTCTCCTTATGGAAACAAGAGAGTGATTTTTGTGTTCTATCTGTTAAATTTTTCCGTACCATTAGTTCTAAGGAGGCAAGATAAGAATCCTAGCTCTAGCAAGCCTCCGCCTTTGACTGGCTTCATAATCTTAACAGGTTTAGGCTTGCTGTGTCTTAGTTTCTTTATCTGTAAATAATCTATCAAGTCTTAGAGTGTTTTTAAAAAGTCCATAGTTCTAAATAAGGAAACATTTCTGTCACTTAAGAACAATTATTCTGTCTTTATGGCATTTTTATAATAGAAATTTTTCTTTAAAAAAAAATTCTAGTACATGTTCGTATTTTAAAGAATATGTTACCTAGACTGTGCCTATCTATTGGCTAGATTTGCTTAGTGTTAAAGGATTCAGGATTTTGCTGGGCCAAAATGATTCCTAATATACATGACTAAAAGCATTATATGATGCACCTAGCCTAACTACATTAGATTTATGTATTAAGAAGGGAATTTGGAGAAACAGGCTAGGCTGCTGCCCTAAGGTACTACTCTAAAGTCCTGCTCTTCTTTCATCATTCTGGGTAGTGAAATTCATGATAATGAATTCATTCTGATGAAGAGCCTTAATTCTATCCATATTCTCTACACTCTTAGCTACTAATTGGAGTTAACTTTCATTCTAGACTTCCATTTTTATTTCTCAAGCTTTCGTTCTCATAGTGTTCTAGTTAACCTTTTGTTTCTTCAGAATGGACTTTTTTTCAAGGTTCAGTCCTGGGATGCTTTTTTTCCCTTGTTCTGTAGAAAGGGTCATCTGTTCTGATTTCTGTAATCATTTGTACCTGATGTCTTCCTTCCTTTTAGTCCACAATTCTTACATTGCCCTCAAGAAATCTTGAATGGGACAACCTTCTTTGAACTCTGCTACCTAGTAATCACTTTAGATTGGCTATACCACTAGTCTGTAACGTCAAGGTCGGTTTTGATAGTTTTCTGTGTTGCGTCCTATATACCCATTAAGAGTTGGTTTCTTACTAACAAGTTCAGTCTTCAGCATTGGCCAGTTATTGCCATTGTCTCCTTAAGTCTTTGAGAAAATTTTGAATTTGCTTGGTAGGCTAACTGTAGAGGACAAGGGAAAATAATTGAGAAATTTCTCTAGGTAAATTTCAAATATACATTTAAAATCGTATGTTACTGTGCTATTATGAATAGTTTAGGTTGCATTTTAGTTTAGTTCATACATAAATATTTTTCAGCTGTCCTTTCCCACTCCCTTTTATTCTTCTCCATTTACCTACCTATCAGATTAGATCATTGTTCTCTGAGGTATATCACTGACCCAGAGCAGAATTGCGTATTTACCATCTGATCAGCCTAGTGCACTTTAACTCCATTGGGGTTTTCCTTGTCTAGATTTGTGTGCAGTTCTCTCTGACTTGTGGCTGTTATTGACAGTTCCAAAATTTGGAAGGAAAGTTCTAGGTAGTATTTTGTTTCTTTGCTTGGGTGTTTTGTTGTTGGTTTGCTTGCTTTTAACTAGAGTGATTTCCTTGTAACCAGTTCTAAAGACATGTACCTATACTTACTCCTGCTACTATTGCCACATGAGACTGTGGATTTCGGTTATCTCTTTCTGAGAGGAGCCAGGGAGGGGAGGTAGTAAAAGTTAAAAGGACAAGCTATTGGTTTCTATGCAAGGAAGGGTCATAGATAGTTTTAACTCAAAGGGATCATCAGTATTGATCTGGTTTCCTTTGCCTCCATCTGTTCATTTTTTTATTGTAAGACATTTTACACCAAGAAATTTTATTTTGGAAATGTCTGGACCCTGTGGACAAATTAGAGATATCCATTTACTCATAAATGTTACTATTTGGGGACATTGTTATGACTTGCTTCTAAAATTAATTGTCTTAACCTCTCTTCCTACCTTGGTAACCTTGCTCCCAAGTGCAGCTAAAATCATTCACATTCTTAACTCATTAAAGCAATAATAGCGGTTAAAAAAAAAAAAAAATTTTTTTTTTTTTTAATAATAGCACTTTCAGTGGGCCAGGCATCACTAAGTTCTTTATGTACACTACCTCATTTAGAAGAGCCCTGTGAAGTAGTGAAAGCATCCTGTTATTACAGGTCAGAAAAATGTTAAGTTCTTTGCACAAATTCACTCAACTGTTTAGTGATGGAGCAGGGATTTGAACCTAGTCCTGCCAGACTCTAGAGCTCATACTTTTAACCGCTGTTACTCCCTCTCCAGGTGAGTGAGTTGGGTGCACAGTGAATGATTTTTATCACTGAATCAACTGTCTGAAAATGAAGCAGAGAACGCATAAGTTGGAAGAATTGTTTCCTTCTTGTTCACGGGCTGGGAAGGTATATCCCTAAAGATCAGAAAGTTATCTTCATTTTCTTAAAGTAGTAAAGCTTATTAGGAATACCAACCTCTTGGATCTCATAGAAGATGATAATACAAACAAGTAGTTTTGATTTGTGTTGAAGGTACTGTTTTTCTCAGTTCTAGATGATTATAGAGAAACAAAGTACCTTTACAACCATCACAGGTATAAGAAGACTAACTGCTGATCAAATTCTTGGTCTTTTTAAACTCGGGAACTCGCACACTAAACTAGTTTTCATTGCATAAATACTGACATTGTTTTAGGGGTTTTTCCTAGATAATATGTTTTAAGATTTGTGTTATCACTGATTTCTTCAATAAAATTGGAATGATTCAGGTTAGTTCCTTTGCCCTAATCATGTTAATATTTTATTTATAATCCAAAATTTGGTTTATTTGGGAGCCTTCTAATGTTGTGCCTTCAGATATGAGCTTTCAATTCTTATGTTTGCATTGAGATTTCTCTTAGGTAAGAGTAAGATTTTAAGAGGTAAGACTTAAAAGTAAACTCTCAATGACTTTATTTTTTCTTAAGATTACAGGGTTCAGTGATACAGAGAGGTGTTTAAAAAACAACACTGTTTGCCCAAAGGCATTTTTCAGCTTGTCAGACCAGAGTTGGGAAAATAATCTTTAATGTCTGTAGGGGGACTTTTCAAAACCATATTCCACAATGCAACCACAAAACTATTGGACAACATACTTACTTGGTGCTGTATTAAGTGCATTGAAAGTAGTAGTAAACAGTGGGTAAGTACAGGGACTCTGAAGGCAGACTGCTTGGGATCACATTAGCTGTGTGACTGGGGGCAGATATTTAACCTCTCTCTGCCTCAGTTTTCCCATCTATATAAGTGGGGATAATGATGGTACCCATCTCATAAGTTGTTATGAGAATTGAATGAATTCACGTAACTTCACAGTTACTGACCCTGATCCAAAAAACTGTAAAAACAAAGGTTTTTTTTGTTGTTGTGTTTTTTTGGTGACAGTGGTATAAAACCTGACCTGAACTTAGAGTCCTTAATTATCCCATTTAGGATGAACAGTCACATATTTTACTGCAGAGATATTGTGATATCTAATTACGGGTGTTACAAAACATATGATGTATCTATATAATATTAACTTCTAAAATCCAAAATTTTGAGTTCTGAAACACATCTGGCTCCAAAGGGTTTTGAATAAAGAATTATATACTTATATACTCTGTCCTGTAGGGTCGCTATGAGTCAGAATCCACTTGACGGCACTGGGTTTTGGGTGGGTATGTAAAGTGAATATGCCTGTTGCCTTGGAGGGAATATAGCTGTGCATATTACAAATAACATCATATGATTTTATAATATGCCCTTAGGCTGGAAGGCTTAAATCTTAGAGACAGGCTTTTTTGTGTTATAAGTTTAGTCCTTGAAAATTCTGATTTCCTTCTGAGGAAAATATATCGTCTAGTTAAAAAGTTGTTAATATAATTTATAAAATGTGTACTTGGACAGAATAACAGTTCATAGAAAAGTCTTTAATAAACTCCAGTAGTTGATTTATTTAAGCAGAGCTCAGGTATCTAAGTATTGTCAGGAGCACTTCCAGAAAGTCATAAAAAAGTAACGGTGGCAGAAATACAAACAGTGTATATAGAATGTTAAGGAGCTTCTTTTCAGGAGTTCTTTTAATTTCATTTTAACTTTAAATCTGAAAACATAGTAAAACTATTAGAGTTTATAGACATAATGTGCAAAATCAACCGCTTGTGAAGCAAAAATTCTCTTATTCCCATCAGTGAAGAGAAGCTGATAGGTGTTTTTACATGGATTTAGTTCATCAAATCCTCTCGGCCCAAGTTAGTGGGGAAGCAAAATAAGTATGCACTACTATGGACTCAGTCTCTGTATTTACTATGGACTCAGTCTCTGTATTTGGGATTTTTCCCCCAACCACTATTTTTGCTGGTCATCTGTACTTTAGCATGTGACCTTAACTGACTAAAAAAGAACACATTTTAAAGTTAGCTTAGGCAAAGGGTGCTATATATTTAGTGAGCATTAAATATGTTAGGGAATTGTGAAACATTTCCATAGTGTTATTGTTAGTATGTAGTGTTTGTTAGTTGCAGAGTTACTGATTTGGTATTTATACTGTCACAGAGGCAGCTGTTGTATGGTGGAAAGGGGATTAACATGTGAATTTGGTTTGAAGTCCTAAATCTGATATTTTAATAATTGTATGATTTGAGGACAAGTGTCTTTTTTTTTTTTCCCTCATCTATAAAATGGATAATAATTCTCAGAATTGGGAGGATTTCCCTAAGTCCTGACTAAAGTTACTTAAATCTAAAGCGCTTGCTTTTTCCCCTCAGTCTTATTTGGTATTGGAGTTCCTGAGAGGAGGGTAACAGGCCTGGCTTTTACCTGGCAGTTCAAAGACTTTCATAATTCTGCCCCATCACATTTGTAGCCTCATCTCCTGTCACTGTATCCTTTGATATCACGGCTCCAGCCGCACAAGAATACTCTTTTTTGGGGGCCAGTAAACATTTTCTGTAATGAGCCATACAGTAAATACTTGAGACTTCACAGGCCACGTATGATCTCTGTCTCATATTTTTCTTGTTTTTAGTTTGCAGACCGGTGCACTGTCTGTATAGGCCATGTATTTTCATCCCTTCCACCCCCCTGGGAAGCTCCAGTTTCCTATTGATCTGTCAAAACTGAGCTCACATGCCATCTCTAGGCTGCTGCCGGTCTCCCTTCCTACATCAGAAGGACAGTTGTTTTAATCTTCTGCTACTCTGTCTGCGGCTGTCTTTGGGGTGATCGGATGAGTTACTTATGTCAGAAGCACCCATCAGATCCTTTGATAGAGTCAGACAAAAGCCACATGGCCAAATGAGCGTGTTTGAGAGTGCTAATCTCTTCTCTCTTTATCATTACAATTGACTCATTTTGTCCCTCATGTAACTAAGCCTCTTGAGGGCAGGGGGCAGTCTTCCATTTCTGTATTCGTGTATTTGGTGTATACAGAATAAAAAAACAAAAACACGTTGCCATTGAGTCAATTCTGACTCATAACGACCCTATAGGACAGAGTAGAACTGCCCAGCAGGGTTTCCAGGAAGTGGCTGGTAGATTCAAACTGCTGACCTTTTTGTTAGCAGCCAAATGCTTAACTGCTGCACCACCAGGCCCCCCTCCCCCCCGCCCCCGTACAGAATACCAAACCAAACCCAGTGCTGTCCAGTCGATTCCGACTCGTAGCGACACTACAGGACAGAGAACTGCCCCATAGAGTTTCCAAGGAGCGCCTGGTGGGTTTGAACTGCCGACCCTTTGGTTAGCAGCTGTAGCACTTTGCCACTATGCCACCAGGGTTTCCGCATACAGAATAGGCCCTCAGAATTTGGTAGATGGGTGAGTGGATGGATGCATTTGCTCATGGTCTGTCTCTGCATAGATTGCCCATATTTTCTTCTTTTCCTTCTTAAATTCCCCAATTAGAATGCCAGTACTCCTCTGAAATTTACCCACTCCATGTTCTCTATGGGAATTCGTTGCTGCTCCGGCCCCGATGTGGAGGTGCCTTGCTTCTGTCTCTTATGTTACCTTCACAGTTTCACTTGTTTTAGTGTTGTTTCCAGCTGTGTCTTTTGTGTCTTATGTGTTTTGATCAGTTAACAGTGGTATTTCCTTAGCTTTGTTATTTACACAGTGCCATAGATTCTCTAGTATTTGAAATATTACTTTACCCCAAACTTAATAAGTTTTTGAGAGTTTTCTTTTTTTAAATCATACCCTTGAAGTCGATCAATGTACTTATTCATCAACATAGAATAGTATTTCTTAAGTAGGTTTTTAAGCCATGGCCATGTGGGCTAAATCTGATTTGCTCTTAGTTACCTACATTACTGAAGAGGGGAGGGGGATAGCAGTTACATAACTAGTCAAAACAAGTGTGATATCCAAGTATTTGTTTGGCTTTCCTAACTAATTTTGGAGATTCCTTTTTCATTGTCCCAATTGTTGTAAGATATAATAGTATGTTAAATTGCAATAAAACCATAATGTGTGTGTGTGTTTTTTAAGGAAAGGGCTGAAGTTGACTTCTTATTAGATTAGTTACCTTTTCAGAAGAAATTTTGAGCCCAGAGACCTTGGGTAGAGGAGTAAAGGAGGTCAGAGCCTTACAAAGCCAGGCATGGAATAGGTTTGGAATATGGAGAGATCTGAGAACTAGGAGTGAGTCAAACCATTTCATTTTATAAGCATACCAACTTCTAGAGGAAAAATTTGAACTTCTCATTAGTATATTTTTTCTGGAAAACCCTCAACGGAATTTTGAAGTATTGAAACTGTATGGCCCTCTTTGGTGAGAGCTGTATACTTTTTAAACAGTATTGACACCCTTTGAGGTTTTTGATATCAACAAACATTTTTTTTTTTTAGTGGGTTTTCATTTTAATAACAGGTAGTAGAATAATGTAGGTAAAGAAAAATACGGAGTTTACACCCCTATATTCACTGAACAAATATTCATTGAGTGTCACATATATGTCACACACTTCTCTAGGCACTAGGGGTACACTGGCCAACAAAACACTCCCCCCCCACCCTGTGGAGCTTAGCTTGTGATTGGGGAAATAGCTAAGTAAGCTAAATGTATGTTAGATAATGTTAAGTGCCAAGGAGGAAAAGTAAAGGGATGATAGACGATTGAAATTTGACGTAGAAGGCCAAGAAGAACTCACCAATCAAGGGATACTTGAATTAAGACTTGAAAAAAGTGAAGGTGTGACCATGCAGATACCAGGCAGAACGGACAGCCATGTAAAGACCTCAGTGAGGAGTGTGCCTGACGTGGGTGAGGAACAGCGAGGAGGCCATATAGCTGAAGCATTGTGAAAAGGGTTGAGTGGTAAGTAGAACAAGGGGGTAGTGGGACACCCAGATGATGGTAGCCTAGGCTAGGGCTTGACCCAGCTTAATGTAAGATCCTGTTGCCCTCAGTGCTGTCACTATTTTGTCACTTGTCATGCTTTTTTAAAAGAATTTTTTGAAACACACAGTCCCTAGTCTACAAATGGGATCCATTCCTAAGTGTGTCTTTAAGTCGAATTTGTAGGTAAGTCGGAGCAGCTGCATAGGGTTCTCATTTAGCCTTACTTTAGTACAAGAAAAGGCTGGGAGCCTTTTCAGTGATTGAAAAGCTGCACATGCACTAAGTTAAGGTGAGAAGAGCATTAGCCTCCCAGCCATCTCGTTCCCCTGCCCCGTTCTCTACCTCAGAGGCAACCATTTGAAAAAATTCTAGCCTCCTATTTCTCCCTCCCCATCCCTACCACCTGCGGTCTCAGCAACAACCCTTTTATCTCTGTCAATCTGGACTGGTCACTTAATCGGCTTTCCCTCACCATTCTCCTATTTCTTACCTTTTCTTGGTGTGGACTTTGATTTTGCTAAAGCATATCATCCTGCAGTAGCTTCCAGAGGAAGCGTGCCAGGGGTGTGCGTGTATAGAAGCACTTGAGTCCTTATGTGGGTGAGATGGTGTTTATTTTACGTCCATACTTGGGTATACATATAGCCGGACTGGCTGTAGAATTTGGGGTTGAAGAGAATGTTCCCCAGCAACTTGAAGGTAACTACTCTATTGTTTTCTAAAGCCCACTGTTGCCATTAGGGAGTCCAATACCAACTCTTGAATAGTTTTTGTCCTTAAGGGGTAATATAATACTTTTTTATTCCTTAATGTCATTTTAAAGTGTGGCCATGTCAATGCAAAAATTTTTTTCTTCCCTCATTGTTTCAACCAGTGGAATTACTATAAATGGTGTTAGCACTTGGCAACATTAGAAACGAAAACTGGGATTTCCTTTAACAGGGATTGCAGTGGAGTTTTACTCTGAATACTCTAATGTAAATTAACTTGAGTTACACAATACGACTTAATGGGTATGTGGAAAGCCCTCAGTCTCATACTGACCTTATTTCTGCCCTTTATCCTCCTTGCACGTTAGAGGTACTATCACATTTTAGTGTAGTCTCTGTTTAGCAGAGCTACTTTTTGTTCTGGAATATAAGTATAGCTATAGCAGAATACGGAAACCCTGGTGGCGTAGTGGTTAAGTGCTATGACTGCTAACTGAAGGGTCGGTGGTTCACATCCACCAGGCGCTCCTTGGAAACTGTATGGGGCAGTTCTGCTCTGTTCTGTAGGGTTGCTATGAGTTGGAATCGACTCGACGGCACTGGGGTTGGTTGGTTGGTTGGTATAGCAGAATACAGAAATAAGATTGGATTAAATAGAATGACTGCTGGCAAACAGGGACTTGAGAGTAAGCCTGGTAGTAGAGGATTTTATGTTTGATAGAATCGTTAAAATAAAAAAAAACAGGGCGTATTTTTATGGGCCATCTGCCAAGACTAGATGTGGTTTTGGTACCTCTTATTCCCTAAAAGATGTATTTTGCATTCCATACCCTGTCAGATGAGGAGACAAAACAAATAAAATTGGAATTTCAGAGCTGGAATGGATCTGAAGTACTACTTGTCCAAACCTTTAGTCGTACAGGTTTATGTTTTCCATAAACATAAGATGCTTCTTCATAGCAGTTCTTCAACATAACTCACACAGTGACAGAATCAGAATTTAAATCTCTTAAAATTTAAATAATTCTTCCTAATCTTGGAGTCACCTTTTGACAGTTGCCAAATGTATCAGGCAACTAAAATTAAGGCGTTGGGCAGATACATGTCATATATAGGAGACATGCTGATGTAAGTAACTGTCACCTGGGAAGCTTGTTTTTTAAATGCAGGCTTTTTCAGCTTCCCCTCCTGAGGTTTTGAGTTAGTAGGTTTGGGATAGGGTCCAGTAATGACCCTGCATTTTTAGTAAATTAGTAAAAAAAAAAAAAAAAAAAAAAAAAATTATTTTTTAGAGTGGTACTGAAGCAGGTGACCTGGGGGATTATTTAGAAAACACTGAATTTAAGGAGTAAAGGCGAATAAAGAAGTGATGCTGTCACCAATCACCTCTAATACTTTATTTCCATTAAGTTTTCGAAAAGAGTAAAAAGGGGACTTGCTCCTTTGAAAGATTTGTTTCTGTCTTAGTAGTGAAAAGGCAGAGGAGAGATGCTCGATGAGCGTTTTGTTTTTTTTGTCAGTAGAACCTTAGGGTCATTATGTCAAAGTCATTGAGTCCATATAACTGTGACACTACACATGACAAAAATCTGCTTTGATCGAAGTGAAACAAATTAAGAATAGGGCAGAAACACTAGTTCATCACTGTTGAGATATTGCTAAGCTTGAGCACAGAGTACTAGAATACTCAGTATTCATGGAGAGCCATGGCACAGTATTGATTCATAAGGCACCTTTTCTTTTTTAGCAACTGGAATCTCAGGTGTTGCCTGATTACATCTAGGTGTTAAATGAATATTAAAAATTATGGTGCTGATTGAGCAGGTCAAGTAGAATGGGTGTTAGGATGCATCCTGTAAAGATCTTTTTTACATAGTTTTATGGTTACCTCAGTAACGAAGAGCAGAAATACGGGTTTTAATTGCCTTTAACAGCATTATGCCTTGCTCAGAGAAAGTTCATGCTTGACTAGCTTATTCCAGTTCTTTGTGTTGGTATATAGTAAATTCATTATAAAAAGATGAATAATAGCCTCGGTTAATGGAATATAGACAGTTGAAAAGAGTTTTTAGCAATTAAATAAACTATACCTTTTAAGGAAGAAAAATTTTCTATAAGGAAGGCTGAAAGACAGGAAACCACAGAAATCATGTTAAAAAAAAAATTGAAAAGTGTATAGATGTTATTGCTTCCAAACTGTCGCATTGCTATTACCTTTTTGGTAGCCATGGGAGTTGAATTTTCTGGCGTTCTGATCCAGTTACAGGAATTGGGGGTGAGGAGAATTTTTGCAGAGGTGGGCCACAAAGAACAGAATAGGACTATGACAGACTCCGAGAGGGAACTTAGTGGGATAGACCTCTTTAAAACAAAGGGTTTTTAATAATCTGGTGTTTTAAATGAGTGACTTTGTCATAGCTTAGCCGGCATACTTTATTTCCAGTCTCATTACTGATTTTTATCACTCTGTTGTGATAACGTATACCCTAATGAAAACTGACTTCTATATATTTGATTTCAAATCTCTTAAGAGGTGAAAAAGGTTCAGTAAGCCAAACACTTTGGAAAATCATATCAGCTATTTGCTAGGTTGAGATTATGCACACATAATGTATTCATGTATAGATGTACTTACCTTTACACAGTAAGTACCTAAAAACTGTATGGGTTGAATACTTCAGTGTAAACAGTTTAAATAAAATCTGTGGTGAGTCCTTTTGTAAAGTCAGTCACTAGTAACTTAACCTGTTTTGTAAATTTGACTCTAATATTGGGCTTTTTCAAAGTGAAGCACGCCTGTGTATGTGTATAAAATATGAGCAAGCATTTATGTACAGAAGCCCTTTAAAAGGAGTTAGCTTTCTTTTACAAACACTGAAGCTCTGCCTATCAAATGTTTTTGCTGGAGTTTGCATTATTGACTCACATTTACACATTGATTTTGA
The DNA here is from genome assembly GCF_024166365.1 of Elephas maximus indicus. NCBI lineage: Eukaryota > Metazoa > Chordata > Mammalia > Proboscidea > Elephantidae > Elephas > Elephas maximus. The sequence continues at coordinate 40,518,151 of NC_064832.1, forward strand.
GACACTATTAGGATTATCTGTGCATGCAGATTTTTGTTGATTTCCTTCCCCCCGCCCCGCCCAAATAAATTAACTTTTAAAAAATCGTGGCCATTTCTTTAAAACAAATGTCCGTAAAAGAAATTTGTATATTCAGCTTATATAGAAATAAAAATAACTTATGCCACTCATACAAGGAATTTCTATTTTGTAAAAATGTAGCTTGTATCTCAGAGTGTAATAAAATCTGATATAAGAAATAAACTGTGAATGGGTTAAGTGATTATTCTGTATATATTTTCCTTTTTTAATGTCATGATTATTTGAGTAGTGGGTATAAGGAGGCCTGAGGGTGAGATTAGCAGCTCTTTCTGTCTGAAACCTTTTATTGGTTCCTTATTATCCACCCCACCCCTCAAAACAATATCCCAAGTTAACACGCCATCTATCATAAAAGTCTAATACTTCGCCCACATTCCATCTTCATATTTTGTCTCAACCTGAATACTCACAGGTTCTGTGCTTGTACTGTGCAGCTTGTGCCTCTGTGACATTACTTAAACTACCCCCACTCTTTGGAACACCCTTGCTCTGTCACCTCTGCATAGCTAAGTTCTGCTCATTCTTAGAGACCTAGTTTAGACATACTCTCTGCCAGGAAGCTCAGTGCTCCCATCTTTATCAGAGCCCTGGGTGTGCTGAACCCTGAGTATCTGTATCTCATACTAGACCACAAGCCCTCCTGAGGTGGGATCACTGTCATCCTTTTCTTCTTTAAATTTTTATTGTGCTTTAGGTGAAAGTTTACAGCTCAAGTTAATTTCTCATTCAAAATTTTGTACACATTTTTTTGTGACATTGGTTGCAATCCCCACAATGTGACAGCACTCTCCCTTTCCACCCCGGGTTCCCTGTGTCCATTTGTCCAGTTCCTGTCCCTTCTTGCCCTTGCATCTTGTTTTTGGGCAGGAGCTACCCATTTGGTCTCGTGAATCTGATTGAACTAAGAAGCATGTTCCTCACGTGTGTTGTTTTTTAGGCCTCTGTAATCATTGTCTGAAAAGTAGGCGTCAGGAGTGGAGTCATCCTTTTTTTTTTTTTTCTTCCTTCTGTCTCATCTCCTTTAAAACATTTATACAACTCAGTACAAGTTGCTGGGCAGTTGGAGGGAGGTGGGGTGTGATCGTGGTCCAGAACCAGTGGCATATATTTGCTTAGTTAATAGAGTAAACATTTTAAAGAGTAAATGTAAAATGTATAACTTACTGTGCAGGAAGTAGCTGCTGCCTGAGAACAGTGTGACCATCACATGTGATTATTTTAGTGTGTGTCTTCATCCCTTTATTCTCCAGAGACCTAGCTTGCTGTCTATTGCATTAAATATAGGCATGCATATGAGTGTTGACCTGATAACCAGGTTTAAAAAAAATTCTTCTTATGACTTTACACATTTTAATTGACTGTGTAGATGTATAATAATAAGGCGTATTCAGAATATGGGCCTGTAGTAAGATCATGGCATCAAGACCTATTTGTCATCTCTCTGAATCTTTGCATTATTGGTTTGGAAAACTTTTTCCTCCCCCTTGGGAAAGTTCTTTAACTCTAAAAAACTGTGGGATTTGAAACTAAAATGTCAAAAATAGGAAATACTGCTCATCCTCCTGATGTAATATTTCGGTTTCTAAAGACAGTCCTTGTTCCTGAGGGATTTTCTTTGTCATTATGAATAAATAAGCTCCTCCTCCTCAGCCCTGTCTGCCAAGCAGCACTGTCAGCCTTGTTATAGGAGAGTCACCTGCTGCTAACTGGACTACAGCAGCAGCCTGGTTTGTATTACAAAGCTAGATGTCACCATGTTGCGTCATGCCCAGTAGCCACTTGGTGAAAACAGACTGAAAAGGGTGTGAAGACCTCCGTTTCAGAACGTCAGTAAAGTCTTCCTCCTCCCCACAGGTCTGATTTATCTATGGCTGTGTTTTTCCCCTTCATCCTAATGCACTTTTCTTGGAGGTGACTCTTAGCAGAGGGCAGCCACCTGTAAGTCAAGTGCCAGCACATACTACCTATAAAGAATTTCCCAGGAGCCACCACAGTGAGGCTCATAGTGTTTACTTTGAAGTAGATTTCATTAAACCAAAAAAAAACCAAACCTGTTGCCAGTGAGTCGATTCTGACTAATAGCGACCCTATAGTATGAGATTCCATTATAATTCCTTATTTTATCCCTTTCGTTTGTGTTCTTGTCTGCAAACTCTGGGGCACATTTGCAGGGAAAGAATAATAAAGGTTAGGAACAGTTGAGGAATTATGTACTTAAAACAGCAGAGAATGGCTTAATTCTTTTAGTGACTGGATTAAAAAGAACTCGTGTACAATTGAGATCTTTGACCAATTTTAAGTAATTTTTCATGTTTATTTCAAAATAGGTTGGGAAAACATAAGCAGGCATTTATTGGCAAAGCAAAGAATAAAGAAACAGCAAATAATGAAAAGATTCGACTTAGACTACCTTTTCAGTACATTGGCACATACTAGATAAAATTAAGCAGTTGAGAAGTATTTTTTTTAAAGGTGTCTAGGGTAATCTCCCTCTGATTGAGTATAAAGTACTTTGTGGTCCTTCAGCATCAAGTTGCCTCATGCTTCTTTGGTTTTCTCAAGCTAATTTTTATTTCACAGCACCTGGTATATGAAATAATTTCACACCATGCCCAAGATGCGGGCCACCCACCAGCTGCATGGCATGATGACTCTGCAAGCTGAACGGCAGCCTTGGTAATTATAAGGCCATGGGTTGTAGCCCCCCAGCGGTTCACAGATCCTCTGGCAGTGTGTGTAGCTCCGTCTACACTCTATACAGCAGATTCCTTCATGATCCAGCCTAGGGTCGAATGTCATGCTTTCACCTTCCTGCTGCTGTGACAGTGAAAGAGAATTATTTGAGTGTTCTGCATAATGAGAAGTCTTAATAGTATGCACATTGTTTTTAAATAAGATCTTGAGTTTTTCAGTGCTGCAAGAAATAAGCATAACCTGCTTGAGAAGTATTCAGTCTTGTAATCTGCCCTCATTTAGAATTATTCTGAGTTCATGAAACTTTCACCTGCCTGATCTGTCACTGGCAGGAAGTTTGTGTGTTTAAATGATATCCTGAAGTTGCTGCATGCCTTTACTGAGTGCCATGGTTACCTCTCAGTAGTGACTCAACTTGTTTTAAATAGCAAAATTAAAAGGAAGCATTATGATTCAGAAGTGGCATTTCTGCCACTACAATAGCAAAACAAGCCTTATGATTCAGAAATAGCATTTCTCCCTCTGCTAATTTTAAGTCAGTGGAAATCTGTGTTGCTTTGTTGTATGGCTTCTAGTGCACTTGGGAGCGTATTTTAAAACTCACTGATCTACGCTCCTTGGAAACTCTATGGGGCAGTTCTGCTCTGTTCTATAGGGTCGCTATGAGTCGGGATCGACTCTACTGCACTGGAATATATAGACCTAGGCTAACAACAGATTTCAATTCCAGTTGTATTGACCCTGAGAACACTGTCAAGTCATTTCGTTTCTCCTGCCTGCCACAGAACGGGATGTTATCCCAATGGGGACATGGGTTTGTAACACTCAGAAGAAAAGATGCCATAAAAATAAGAATTCAAGACCTTAAACTTTACCCTCCTAGTTTACATGTGCTGTACTTAGTTACATAAACAGAGAATTGTGTTGCTGAAGTAAAAATCACCTACAAAAATCTCCATTTTCACTGCCAGAGAGATCACAGGGCTGGAAGGAACTTGCCTCTTGCCCAGTTCGCATATCTGGTTTTCCTTTTCACATATTTCTGGGAGTATAGATTCTGTATCCTCTTTATTATGGTATTGGACCACGTTGCCAAGAAGCTCTTTAATATAAACCCTTGCATCAATTTAAGCCCCTTTTCTGAATGTGAGGAGATGGCAGCACTAAACATAAAAGAAACCCAAAAAACGCCAAACCCAATGCAGTCAAATCAATTCTGACTCATGGCAGCCCTGTGTATTACAGAGTAGAACTGAGCTCCATAGGGTTTTCTTGACTGTAATCTTTACGGAAGCAGATCACCAGCTCTTTCTTCTGCAATGCCTCTGAGTGAGTTCTAACCACCCACCTTTCAGTTGGTGATAGCTGAGTGTAAACCATTTGCACCACCCAGGGAGCTACAGTGGATCAGTATACAGAAAAAAAGCCTAATTAGTCTTAATTGGAGGGGGGAAACATGAAAAATTTAAAACATTGAAATTGAAGTGGTATACTGAACATAGATAAACCTGTAGATTATGCTATTGTTACCTTATTTTTTTTGGCCAAAGTTTTAAATTCTGAAGTGAATTTAAAGAGGATTGGAAGGCAATTGTGATATATCACACACAAATACATTAGAATGTATCTCCAAAATATGAGGATGTTTGTCCTACACCACACTGCCATAATCACACCCAACAAAATTAACAGTTCCCTAACACTATCTGATAAAGTTTACGTTCAAATTTCCCTTGTCACCAAAATATCACTTATTGTCTGACTCTTAGACCATTTTTTATTCAGATTTTTCTCTTATTTCTTGAATTGGGTTCATCTAGGAAAGCAACATTATAACCACATTAATTATAGCTGACTTCTCGGGGGCAGGGGAGTCTGGCCTGTTGGTGGAGGCATTTCCTCGGCTCTTGACAAGGATGCGTTAGGATGAAAAAGTTGGGAGGAAATCTCAGGTGGATATGTGAAGGACTTCGATCATGAGGGGGGAATAAATGGATGTAATAGGAGTTTTTCAAGGGATATGGATTACTCATGTCTGGAACCAGGGCGGACAAAGTCACATCCTGCCCCTCTCAAGGGGCTGATGCCTTCATCCCTTGAACCAGAGTCAGCGAGCCCAACCACGTGGGGAATAAACTATATTAAATATTCTGTTTGCCTAGTCAGATTTTCTTTTTTTTTACTCTCTGAGCTTAGGGAATGAAGTACTGTGGTGTCCTGAATTTCTGAGAAGTCTTGGGTTAGCTGGAAAATACTTTTTGCCCTAAATCTTTCTAAAATATATTAGTCTCAAACGATAAACTAGAAAATACATTTGTAACACATGACAGACGGTGTAGGACTGAACAGACTACACAGAAAAAATATACAAATGATTTATCAGTGTAGGGACAGATGCTCAACCATACACGTAATTAAAGGCAGGCAAGATAAAACAACCAGAAGATACAATTTTACACCCAAGAGATTGGCAAAGATACAGTTTGATAATAAATGGGTCTTTATTACCATTTGCAGGTGTGTACCTGATGTAACTCCTTGGAAGGCGATTTGCCATCCTGCATTAGAATGTAAAATTCCTGTCTACTTTGACCGAGCACACCTGTGCTTCAGTATTTATTCTAAGAATATACTTCCACATATGTACCAGAGGCATAATAGCTAATGTGTGAGTCCCCCACATGTCTGTCAGTTTGTGCTACTGTGGGGGCTTGTGTGTTGGTGTGATGCTGGAAGCTATGCCACCAGTATTCAGATACCAGCAGGGTCACCCATGGAGGACAGGTTTCAGCTGAGCTTCCAGACTAAGACTAGGAAGAAGGACCCAGCAGTCTACTTCTGAAAAGCATCAGCCAGTGAAAACCTTATGAACAGCAGCAGAGCATTGTCTGATACAGAGCTGGAAGATGAGCCCCCCAGGCTGGAAGACACTCAAAAGATGACTAGGGAAGAGCTGCCTCCTCAAAGTAGAGTTGACCTTAATGACATGGATGGAGTAAAGCTCTCGGGACCTTCATTTGCTGATGTGGCCTGACTCAAAATGAGAAGAAACAGCTGCAAACATCCATTAATAATCGGAACCTGGAATGTACGAAGTATGAATCTAGGAAAACTGGAAATCGTCAAAAATGAAATGGAATGCATAAACATTGATAACCTAGGTAATTAGTGAGCTGAAATGGACTGGTGTTGGCCATTTTGAATCAGACAAACGTAGTCTACTATGCTGGGAATGACAACTGGAAGAGGAATGGTGTTGCATTCATCGTCAAAAAGAATGTTTCAAGGTCTGTCCTGAAGTACAACGCTGTCAATGATAGGATAATATCTGTACACCTAAAGGGAAGACCAGTTAATACGACTTGTTCAAATTTACGCACCAACCACTAGGGCCAAAGATGAAGAAATAGAAGATTTTTATCAGCTGCTGCAGTCTGAAATTGATTGCACATGCAATCAAGATGCATTGATAATTACTGGCGACTGGAATGTGAAAGCTGGAAATGAAGAAGGATCAGTAGTTGGAAAATACGGCCTTGGTGACAGAAACAATGCCAGAGATTGAATGATATAATTTTGCACGACCAACGACTTCATTGCAAGTACCTTCTTTCACCAACATAAACAGCGACTATACACATGGACCTTGCCAGATGGAACGCACAGAAATCAAATTGACTACATCTGTAGAAAGACAATGGAAAAGTTCAATATCACCAGTCAGAACAAGGCCAGGGGCCGACCGTGGATCAGGCCATCACTTGCTCTTACGCAAGTTCAAGCTGAAACTGAAGAAAATCAGAGCAAGTCCACAAGAGCAGAAATACGATCTTCAGTATATCCCACCTGAATTTAGAGACCATCTCAAGAATAGATTTCACGCATTGAACACTAGTGACCGAAGACCAGACGAGTTGTGGAATGACATCAAGGACATCATCCATGAAGAAACCAAGAGGTCACTGAAAAGACAGGAAAGAAAGAAAAGAGCAAGATGGATGTCAGAGGAGACTCTGAAACTTGCTCTCGAATGTCGAGCAGCTAAAGCAAAAGGAAGAATTGATGAAGTAAAAGAACTGAACAGAAGATTTCAAAGGGCCTCTCGAGAAGACAATGTAAAGTATTATAAAGACGTGTGCAAAGAGCTGGAGATGGAAAACCAAAAGGGGAGAACAGGCTCGGTGTGTGTTTAAGCTGAAAGAACTGAAGAAAAAAGTCAAGACTTGAGTTGCATTAGTGAAGGATTCCATGGGGAAAATATTAAACGAGGCAGGAAGCATCAAAAGAAGATGGAAGGAATACACAGAGTCCTTAAATCCAAAAGAATTAGTATTCAACCATTTCAAGAGATGGCATAGGATCAGGAACCGATGGTACTGAAGGAAGAAGTCCAAGCTGCTCTGAAGGCATTAGAGAAAAACAAGGTTCCAGGAATTGATGGAATATCAATTGAGATGTTTCAACAAACAGATCCAGTGCTGGAGGTGCTCACTTGTCTATGCCAAGAAATTTGGAAGACTGCTTCCTGGGCAACTACCTGGAAGAGATTCATATTTATGCCTATTCCCAAGAAAGGTGATCCAACTGAATGTGGAAATTATAGAACAATATCACACGCAAGCAAAATTTTGCTGAAGATCATTAAAAAACAGCTGCAGCAGTATATTGACAGGGAACTCCCAGAAATTCAGGCCAGTTTCAGAAGAGGACATGGAACCAGGGATATCATTGCTGATGTCAGATGGATCCTGGCTGAAAGCAGGGAATACCAGAGGGATGTTTACCTGTGTCTTATTGACTATGCAAAGGCATTCGACTGTGTGGATCATAACAAACTATGGATAACACTGCGAAGAATGGGAATTCCAGAACACTTAGTTGTGCTCATGAGGAACTTTTACATAGATCAAGAGGCAGTTGTTCAGGCAGAACAAAGGGATACTGATTGGTTTAAAGTCAGGAAGGGTGTGCATCAGGGTTGTATTCTTTCACCATACCTATTTAATCTGTATGCTGAACAAATAATCCAAGAAGCTGGACTATATGAAGAAGAACGGCATCAGGATTGGAGGAAGACTCATTAACAACCTGCGTTATGCAGATGACACAACCTTGCTTGCTGAAAGTGAAGAGGACTTGAAGCACTTACTAATGAAGATCAAAGACCACACCCTTCAGTATGGATTGCACCTCAACATAAAAATCCGAACAACTGGACTAGTGAGCAACATCATGATAAATGGAGAAAAGATTGAAGCTGTCGAGGATTTAATTTTACTTGGATCCACAGTCAACAGCCATGGAAGCAGCAGTCAAGAAATCAAAAGACGTATTGCATTGGGCAAATCTGCTGCAAAGGACCTCTTCAAAGCATTGAAGAGCAAAAATGTCACCCTGAAGACTAAGGTGCGCCTGACCCAAGCCATGGTATTTTCAATCACATCGTATGCATGTGAAAGCTGGACAATGAATAAGGAAGATGGAAGAAGAATTGATGTCTTTGAATTGTGGTATTGGTGAAGAATATTGAATATACCATGGACTACCAGAAGAACGAATAAACCTGTCTTGGAAGAAGTACAACCAGAATGCTCCTTAGAGGCAAGGATGGTGAGACTGCATCTTACACACTTTGGACATGTTGTCAGGAGGGATCAGTCTCTGGAGAAGGACATCATGCTTGGCAAAGTACAGGGTCAGCGGAAAAGAGGAAGATCCTCAACGAGGTGGATTGACACAGTGACTGCAGCAATGGGCTCAAGCATAACAACGATTGTGAGGATGGCGTAGGACCAGGCAGTGTTTCGTTCTGTTTTGCGTAGGATCACTATGAGTCGGAACCGACTCGACAGCACCTAACAACAACAACGTGTGAGTGCGTGCATACCCTGTGCCAGGTATTGTGCTAAAAGCTTCGTGTACGATAACTCGTTTAATCCTTCCTGTAACCCTGTGAAGTAGTACAAGGTTGTATACTATAACAGTATTTACAGCTCAAAAGAAAGGGAAATAAATGCCCATCGAAGCATAACTAGTTAAATTTCAGTATAGAGGCACAGTGGTTAAGAGCTACGCCTGCTAACCAAAGGGTTGGCAGTTCAAGTCCACCAGCTGCTCCTTGGAAACACTTTGGGGCAGTTCTACTCTGTGGTATAGGGTCAGTATGAGTGGTCTACTGCAGTGGGTTAATGGGTTATCCATACAATGAAATACTAGAAATACTGTGTAGCCATAATAATGAATGAAGTAGATCTATGTGGAAGACCTAGAACAATCTCCAAAAGACTGAACTAGGAAAGAAAGCAAAGTGCAGAAGTTCTGTATGTTCTCATTTGTGTTAAAAAAAAAAAAAATGCGTGTTTGCTTGTGCAGAGAAATTGAGTGACTGGTCATTGTTAATAGATTGCTCTGGAGAGGATGTCTGGGATGGAAGGGAAGTTTGCGTTTTATTGTATGGCGTTTTGTACTGCTTTTAAAAAATGCATGTTATTTTTTTCAACTAAACTAGGTACAAATAAGTATTATTCTACTTTCACTCTGGAAAGTTTAGTAATGTAATATTTCATTGAAGGTTTGAGAAGTTTTTAGCACTTCAGTGTCATTACAGACACCATCTCAGTGTTTCTCAGTGTAAAGAGTATTTTTCTGTGTATGAGTCAGTGGACTGAGAACCCCTGAGGGCAGAAGCTCTGCCTGGGAAAGAGAACACAGTCAACAAGTGTTTGATGAATAGATCGAATAAAATGGTTATAAGGGGGGAAAGAGAATATTCTTAGTCCATGTGTTGACTCCAGGGCACAGTCAGAGAAAGAGTTTTAAATAATCAAATTCCTGACAAGTATTTGTTTGCATGGATTTGCCTGTGACCAAAAATAAAAGGAGAGGCCAAAAAAACAACTCTGAATAGGGCTGACAGCTAATCAGGATTCTACACTGCCGCGGCAACACCTATGTGTTCTTAGCCGCGATTGTGAACCTTGAACAAAAAAATTAACATGTATTTATACAATAATTGAGCAAAAGTCTCAGCTGAATACTAAATGCTCATTTGAAACCTCAAGTAGAAATACCACCATGTCTGTACTCTGTTGAATGAATTAGTTCAAGTATGTCAGAAGAACAACAGTACTCACGTGATAAGGATTGTCTGGGTTGAAGGGTTCCAAATCTTGAACACTGGGTCTGGTTTCATTATTCAGTCTTCCAGGGCCTGGGTTGCCCTGTGGTGTACTGCTTGGTCTTCTTGTGGTGGTCCGAACAATTTTTCTTATCACTTCTCTTCTCTCTCTCTGAATTTCTGCAAAAAATTGTTATAAATTAATTTATTTTAATAGTTAAGGAAAACAGTGCTGTGTATATCAGGGAGAAGAACTAAGAAAAGGGTATCATATACATGACCAGATACTATTTAGTTTTATACTTTTTTTTTTAAATAATAAAGCATGTTTTAGAGTCTTGGTAGTAGTAAAACATAGATAACCGGAGTCTGGTTTTATAATACTAACTGAAACAGGCATTGTGAGATGGCTAGCAAACATCCATTCCCAACTCGCTTTTTCTTTGCCTCTGTTCTTAGGCCAAGAAAGTAGAATACTACTTACTTTGCCAGCCTCCTATGCAATTAGGTGACATATTTCTGGCTGGTGAGACGTACGGTGTGCTGGTGTGGTTTCTAGGAAAGCATCTGCTTTCTTGGTAATAGGGGACAGATACGAGTTAAACTGTCTTTCTTGAGAGTAGATGTATTATCTGGAGCCAACTTGGGCCCATGAAGTGATAGGCATAGGGATGATAAGTAACGAAGTGAGTGATAAGCTACAAAGAGAGTTGATGGTATTAAGTATTAGAAAAAGCCCCGTACTGCTAGACTTCTGATTATATATAAAAAATTAACTCCTGTTTGTTTAAACCACTGTTGATCAGGTAGTCTGTTACTTGCAGTCCTGTGCATTCCTAATGACTGTGTATAAAGTGTTACAGTTTTCAAGGAATATGTTATCTTGGTTGAGACTCTCAAACAATTCTATGGGATGTAAAAAGCAGATGTTTCTATACACGAGGGCATCGAGGCTAAGAAAGACCAAATGACTTGGCCAGGACCATAGAATGGGTGGCCAAACTAGGAGTAGAATGTGATTTTTTTTTTAGTTTCCAGCTCAGTGCTCTATTTCAGCACACTGCCTCATTGATCTTGCAGCATGACCTATGGCTGCTAAGTAACCAAGGTTTAAAGTACCACATGGCATGGGCTTTGGCACCTCTGAGCCTCAGTTTCCTCATCTGTAAAGTGGGGATAATAATCATATCTAATTCACAGCGTAGTGATAGGGTTAATGAGAATTGGTGTTTAAAGGTTTTACACAATGTTGGCATATAATAAGCGCTCAGATGTTAGGTGATGATTATATCATCATTCTTTGTTACTTATGAGAAGTTAGATGTGCGTTAAAGCCATAAATAGCTTCCACAGACAGCTTCTTGGTTTCTGAAGCAGGGTAGAAGCATCAGGGAGACCTGAATTCAATTCACATCTTCACCTCTTTTAAGTAGCTGAATGACCTCAGGCAGGTTACTTAAATCTCTGAACCTTAGTTCCTTCATCTGAAAAATGGGAATATTAGTAGTTACCTTGACAGTTTTTGATAAAGATTAAATGAGGACAGCATGTACAAGCCCTAGCACTGCCTGGCACACAGTCAGGGCTCAACAGACATCAGTTCTTTCCATTCCCTTCTGCCTGTGTCTAGCTGTCATTCACAGGGTCTGTGTAACTGATGACCTGGCAGGCTTAAGGAACCAAGGGCAAGGAGTGCTGGAGCCTGAAGCGGGATTGGGGGCTTGTCTATTCTGTTCACCTGTGCATCCCAAGTGCCTAGAGCAAGAGTAGGCACATAATAGGCCTTAAGTAAAGGTTTGTTGAATGAGTGAATGAACCCTGTAAGAGGCTTGTCCTCATAGAAAGTGATGATGGAGAGTTTTCCATGGGAGCAGGATTGGAGTCTCTTGTCTTTGGAAGAGGTGACAAGGACTTGCAGAGGTAGTTCCTGGTTAGTGGAAAACAAGAAGGGCCACGCCATGGGAAGGCAGGTGGGGAAATGTAAGCAAGAACTTGGCAAGGGGCTATAGGATTCTGAGTTGCAGCCTCTCACTGGAGCATGGAGAAGGAATGGCAAAGACACTGCCCATTTGGCACCTCCCTCACCAGTCCCTGCAATTGTGACAGACACTGCTTCTGATCATGGTATTTCTCACGGAGCCTGCATAGGCCTCAGAATCTTTCTAAACCCAAGTGTTCAGGCAGCCATTGTTAGTGGCTTATAGTTTTTATCCTATTTGCTTTACCTGGGCTGGAGAATAACATTCTTATCTAGGCTTTGGAACACAATAGGACTTGTGAACTATAGGAATAAATTGGCCATGGCAGAATCAAAAAACTGACTTTTCTGAGTCTAGTGGTTTCAGTGTCTGTGTTTTCTTCATGTCCATGCTGCTTTCTCTTCATGTTCAGTAAAATATTTCAGAAAGTGTAGCCTGTCTCAGCTGTGCTAGGAGAAAGGCCCCTTTTTCCACACTTGAGCCAGAGCTATAAAATAGGCCTTTGGGGACCCAGTGTGGTGACTGCAATGGAAATCAAGAGTGAGAGAACACCTGGGGACAGGAGAGACTCAGAGGACAAAGCAAAACCCATCAGGTTCACCACCTTTAAATAGCTCACAGGCATCCTCCAACCTAGCCCTGAACCCCAGGGACCCCTTTATTTTCACTGGAACTTGGAAGCTGGCCCTCAAGCCTTGAACTTGAGGAATCTCAAGCTATACTCAAAGCAGCTTTTGGCTGTCCCATAATTCTAGGTTTGAACATAATAAAGATCCAGCCATATGACAGCTTCTTCGTCCCTTGGTTCTATGCCTTAGGAATAAAAAAGAAGTAAAATTGGAAGCTGCAAACAACTGAGATTAAGGGGCAGAGCGGAAAGAAGGGGACGTGTCATAAATAACCTCGGGTAAAGCATGGTGCTCTGTCTCCCTGCTCTGCCTCCTGTTAACCTGTTACTCCCTCCCTTCTGCAAAACATTCAAGTGCTGTCATTTTCCTTTTCTTTTATCTGTCATGCTAATCAGGAAACACTGTAAAGTGCATCCTGATTTCCTTGTTACTTGCTCAGGCTTGTGAGTGGCATGTGGAGGGGCTCACGGGAACCTCACACGAAACAGGGAGAATTCCGGGCAGCGTTGTATTGTTGTTAGCTGCCATCAACTTGGCCTCCAACTGATGGCAGTGGCACACGCTCAACAGAATGAAATGCCGCCCAGTCCTGCACCATCCCTGTGGTCAGTTGTGGATCAGACTGATGTGATCCATGGGGTTTTCACTGGCCGGTTTTCAAAAGTAGATCGCCAGGCCTTTCTCTCTAGTCTGTCTTAGTTTGAAAACTCCCCTGAAGCCTGTTGAGTATCATGGCAACATGCCAGCCTCAACTGGCAGATGGGTGTTGGCTGTACATCAGGTGCACTGCACAGGAATCGAACCTGGGTCTCCCTTATGGAAAGTGAGAATTCTACCACTGAACCCAGGTAGCATTAAGATAATTTAAAATATTACCTTTTGGATACGTGGGCTTAAGCCAGAAGATGGGAAGGTCACCACAGAGCTCTAAGACTTTAGAACTCAAGAAGCTGTTGTCCTTCACGGGCTGGTCTACAGCCACCCAGATCAGAGAATTTTCTTCAAACTTAATTGGCATGATCTTGCCCTCCTGTAAGTAAGTAAAAATGAAACACATTGAGCAAAGAGGACAATATGCGCATCTTAAGATTCAGGTGCCGCTAAAAGATTATTTTGCCTTATAAAAAAGGAGAATTCTGTGTGTGTGTGTGGGCACCTACCACTTTAAAGTTCTCGTCTCTTTGTGGCTGTCTTCACGGTGTTCAGCGTGCCTCCTCATCTGCCCTGCCTTTGGATAACTGTAATGTGTGAATAGGAGTGTCCTGGGCTGAAGTGAAAATTACTTGATACCAACTTTGAGATTTAGGTTAATCTGATGTTTTTGATCAAAGATGTTTTTGAGGAAAAGCAGTTTAGCGGACTCCGGAATCTCATAAAGGATAGAGAAACCCTTCACTTGAAGTGAAAATCCTTTGGGGCTTTGTACCACAGCTTCTGAGCAACAATGGAAAAAGCAAGCGATTGGTTCTTTAATGTCTTTAGTTCAAAGTGTTGTTTAACATAAACCATTTCTACATTTCCCAGCTCTCACAAAACAATATTTCAACTGTTCCTCACATCAAGCATGCCCCTGAGATTTCAAAGCTAGGCCTTGATTTTCTTCTACAGCGAGATGCTGAGAATAGTGTGATAACCCAGGAGACAAATTTATTTTGCCAGGTTGTTCCTTTCATGTATTTATTAGTTTGCGATTGGTTGGAGAAATTAAAATGTTTTCTCATTTTTAGCTAAAAGTAACACTTCATTTATGCTTTCTGCCTCAGGCTTATAGCTGCATTTAAACAACTTAAAGTTACTGGAGGAAGCAAACACTCAAGTAATCCAGTTGTTTACCTTAAATTAAATGGCTCCATCCAGGAAATGAATGTTCTTTGGGTATAGTAGTTTTTTAAAGTTATACAAAACTGATGAAAAATTTATGAGAGCAAGTGGTACATAAATCTACCCCCATCATAATCTAAAGTGTGTAGGAAAGAGTGAGGTGATTAGCATAATGCATATATATATATATGCAGCTGGCAAGGTAGGAATGTTATATTTTACGGGTGCATACTTGGGGTCGCCTACCCAATCTCCTTCCCCTTCTCTTCCTTGCAAGGAAATCTTGATTTTGTTGAGGCAGCAATGTGCCCAGCCTCAGGAGAGACACTTGCTTTCTGAGACTCCAGCAGCTAGGGGTACCTGTGTATGATAGGTTCTAGCCAACAAGATCCAAGCTGAAGTATGTTGTGGTGGGGGTGGGGGTGGGGGTGGGGTGGGGGGAAGCTGGGGCATCTTCTGCTTCTCCTGATTTAAGGGGAAGTCATGGTTGGCACAGCTCAGCCTCTCCCTGACGCCCTTATTTGAATGTGTGGTTTATGTTTGGAGCAGGAAGGAAAGGCTGAGGGTATCACAGAGATGCTGGCCACTGAACAGATAGGTGCCTACGGCCGTGTCCCTTCACGTTGCTTACAGTGGAGAACAATAAAGCCCTATTTGTTTACGCCACTCTAAGTTTAGCTTTCTGCTACTCACAGCCAAATACATTTCTCATTCACACACATGTATCGTCTGAATTTGTTTTTGTCCACCAGAGGGTCCATCATGTACAATATAAACATCTAAAACAGGAAAAATAATCTACTTACTGAGGCCCAAAAAAAGGAATCAGATGCAGACAAAGATTTAAATACAAGAATATTCACCACAGTGTTATTTGAGATAGTGAAAAAAATGAAGATAACTGAATGTTTAAGAATAAAAAGGCTGTTAAAATTGTGGTAGGGTCGTATGATGATACGTAATACTTTCATTACAATCTCTTTTAGAAGAACTAAGGTTAAGTGAAAACAATAAGACTGTCCAACAGTTATAAAAAGAGCATCTCTCTCTTTCTCTGACACACACACAAAGTAAATTGGCCAAAATGTTAACATTTGTTATCTGTGAGTTATGCAATTGAGAGTGATTTTCTTCTCTATACTTTCACGTAGTTCCTCGATTTTCTGCAATGACAATGTATTGTTTTTTAAAATCAGAAAAAAAGGATTAAAAATACAGACTCTGTGCTGCAAACCTGTGGTTAGATCTCTGTCAGCTATGGTTGGGAAACAGGTCCATTTGGGAAGAGAGAGGAGAACTACCTCAATGGCCAGTTAAGAGGAAAATGTAAAGGATTAAAGCTCACAAAGTGTCATAACAGTAACCAAGTGATACAACTGCAGTAAGAGAAGTTCTAAGGTCAGAATAAAGGAGGCCTTGGTCCCAGTGGTTAAGTGCTCGGCTGCTAACTGAAACATCAGCGGTTGGAACCCACCAGCCACGGTGCGGGAGAAAGATGTGGCAGTCTGCTTCTGTAAAGAAAACAGCCTTGGAAACCTTATGGGACAGTTCTACTCTGTCCTGTAGGGTCCCTATGAGTCGGAATGGACTCAACAGCAGTGCGTTATTGTTAAGTTCACACAGACTATGGCGTGCTGTTCTGAGTGGCGTAGCTCCTGAAGAACAGCCATAAACAGGCACGTGATCAGAGGCGAGGGACCGGAACAGGCAGATCTGGAAACCACCTCATAGGAGGAATGGTTGGGGAAACAGTAGAGAAGAGGAAATAGGGCACCATAGCCAGCTTAAAAACACCTCCCAGGTTTGTTTTTAGTTTTTGTTTTGAGACACCTTCTGCTGTTGCTGCTATGGAGGCAATCACTCATGTTTGTTTACTCAAATTTTTCCTCTTTTTGCCTTGAGGGAGCTGATACTTCACCTCCCTCTTAGTGATGCTGGAAGGATCAAAGTTGATCATAATAAAAGAAACAATAATGATAGAAACTACCATTTATTCATCCTTTATCAGGTTCTAGGGCCATGAAGACAGAAGGCATACCCCCAGTTTGCAGGTGACAAAACTGAGGTTCAAAGAGTTCAAGCCACATCCACAGCAAGTGTCAGAGGTGGAATTTGAGCCCCTGTTTTTCTGACTCCAAAGCCCGTTTTCTTTCTGTCATGCCCTGCCACAGTTCAGATGGAAGAAGATAAGGAATATGACCAGTTTGTAAATAATAAAGTATCATAAAAATGTAAGGTATTATTGTCAAATTTGTCTGTAGAATTGGGTGCAGTTTTTAAATGTTTAAAAAATCAAGTTCAAAGAAAATAATAATGAATTATGTAAAGCAAAAAAACCTCACAGGTTTGATACATGGAAAAGGAAGTACGGGTAGTCCCTGACTTACCAACATATTTGAGTTACGACAAACTGCACTGACAACCATCTTTTGTACATCTTATCTTTAGGAATATATACTACATACAATGTTATAGCACGTAGTTTGCTGATGTTATCCTCAGATGTTCACTCACAGATGTTCAGTGTTACGATTTATTGTTCAAGACACTGCCATACAGCAGGCTATGAAAACAAAAAAAATAAACAGTATTCGACTACTTCAGAACTGACAACAAAGTCATCAAGATGGAACCCTGTTGTAAGTCAAGGACTACCTGTGTAGCTTGTTGGGCTAAACTCGAACCAATGGGGAGAGCCCATAGAGGGAGCCATCCAGCTCAATGTAGAACAAAGGAGAACTACTCCCATGATGGTGGCGACACAGGGAGCAGGGGCCCTGTTGCTGGCAGAGTCCCAGCAGAGGCTGGGCAGTCTGCATCAAGGGCTTGTGCAGTAGGAATTCCCACACTGAGTGGGACCCAGCCTGGAAGGAAGATTCTATCATGTGGAGTCCTTTCTTTTGTCTGAATAACTGGTCAGAAACTTCGCTGACGTCAGGCAAACAAGGGCCATATGAGGACCACGCCCCTTTATGCACTTTAAAATGTAGTTTCTCAAAATGCTAAAAAATACTGTATCATGTAAGAATAATCCTTTGGAAATAGAGTTTTTGAACCAGTAGGATAAAAACAAGGAGCCCTGGTGGCACAAACAGTTAAGCACTTGGCTGCTAACCAAAAGGTTGGTGATTCCAATCCACAGCAGCTCCAAGGGAGGAAGACATGGCAACCTGTTTCCCTAAAGATTACAGCCAAGAAAACCCTATGGGGCAGTTCTGCTCTGTCACGTGGAATCAGTATGAGTAAGAATTGATAGCACATAACAACAACAGGACAAAAACAGTTTACACTCCTTTGGCAGAGGAGAAACAGAAGTTCTGTTATGGACACACACCTATCTGGTAACTAGAGACCAAAGGGGTCGTGCCTTCAAAGGATGTCTACCAACCCTCTCGCAGTCTCTGGCATGCTGGTACCCACCAGTTCAGAGGAGATGCTCTGCTTGGTCACGGTGTCCACCTCAGGAATACGAGCCTTCACTTGGGCTTTGATGTAGCACTTCTCTCCTCCAGCAAAACGGATTCCTGTGATGCCCTATGAAATAAAAGCAGATCCATCCATTTATCATCCTTACATTTATTCAACTTATTGAGGGTCTACTGTGTGCCAGGCACTGGTTCAGGTGTTTTGTTTATGAATGAACAATACAAATGAAATCCCCACCCTCATGGAACTTAAATTTCAACATTATTTGCCAATAACAAAAAATAGATAAAATATGAAGTCAAGGTAACGCTAAGTGCTGGTGTGGGCAGTGGTGGTTCAGTGGTAGGATTCTTGCCTTCTATGTGGGAGACCTGGGTTCGATTCCTAGCCAGTGCAACTCGTGCAGCCAACAGCAATCTGTCAGTGGAGGCTTGCATGTTGCTATGATGCTGAACAGGTTTCAGGAGAGCTTCCAGACTGAGATGAACTAAGAGGAAAGACATGATGACCTACTTCTGAACATCAGCCAGTGAAAACCCAATGGATCACTTGCAGAATCATGATCAAAAGGGAGAAGAATACAGAACAGGATTTCAAATTGTCAGTGGAATCCGGACTTTATAGAGCTGTTGAGGCTAGATGAGCCCCCAAAACTCTTGCCCTGAGATGATCTTTAAACTTAAAACCAAAACTATCCCCTGAAATCTTCTTTGAACCAAAAAATAGTTTATCTTAATAAGTATGTCTGTTTTGAGAATTGTGCTATTTTAAAGAATTATCGAATGAGATAAAAATTGATAACAGCAACTCAAAAGGTTAGTTGAGAAGCTTAGGGAGCAGTGAGTCGAAGTCAGAGTGGTGGGGCAATTTGGAGAAGGATGGCGAGGATATCTGGATATCTTGAAGAATGTAATCAGTGTCACCGAGTGGTACATGTAGAAATTGTTGAAATGGCGTATGACTATGTATATGTTCACCAAAAAAAAAAAAAAACCCTATGAATCACCATGGTTCAATCTGCAACTGTTTACAGAACTGGGCAGCATTTCACTCCATTGTGTATGAGATTGCCATGAGTGGGGGACCAACTCAATGGTGGCTAACAGTAACAACTGTGATAAGAGCTATTGAAGAAAAATAAGACAAAGATAGGAATGACAGGGGATGCTACTTTAGATATTGTGGTCAGGGAAGGCCTTCTAGAAGGAGGGGACATTTGAGCTGAGGCCTGAGAGTTTATACCTGAGAGTCTAGATGAAATGTCACTTTTTTTTTTTTAACATGTAATTTTATTTCTTGTTGAGAATATACACAGCAAAAATGGACACCAATTCAACAGTTTCTATACATACAATTTGGTGACATTGATTATATTCATTGAGTTGTGCAACCATTCTCACCCTGCTTTTCTGAGTTGTTGCCCATTGATCTAAACGTACTACTCCCTAAGGTTCCTATCTAATCTTACCAGTTGCTGTTGTCAATTTGATCTCATATAAATAGATCTTAAAAGAGCACAATGCTCAAGGCAGACATTCTTTACTAGTTAAGCTAAACTATTGTTTGGTTTTAAGAAGACTTCAGGGGATATATATATATATATGTATTTATTTTTTAATTGTGCTCTAGGTGAAACTTTACAGCTCAAGTTAGTTTCTCCTGCAAAAATTTATACACATGTTGTGTGACTCTAGTTGCCCTCCCTATGATGTGACGGCACATTTTCCTTTCCACCTTGGGTTTCCGTGTCCATTCAACCGGCTCATCTCTCTCTCTGCTTTCTCATATCACCTCCAGACAGGAGCTGCCCATTTAGTCTCATCTTATCTACTTGAGCTAAGAAGCACAGTCTTCACGAGTATCATTTTATGTCTTATAGTCCAGTCTATTGTTTGTCTGAAGAGTTGGCTTCAGGAATGGTTTTAGTTCTGGGTTAACAGAGTATGGGGGCTGTGTTTTCTAGGGTTCCTCCAGTCTCAGACCATTCAGTCAGGTCTTTTTGTTGTTGTTGTTGTTATATTTTAGGTTTGAGGTTTAAAGATTATCTTAGGGCAACAATTTGCCAATAATAAAAAATAGATAAAATATAAAGTGAGGGTGTTATAAGTGCTGACAAAGGCAGTGGCCTCTGGATTCCATTGAGAATTTGAAATTCTGGAAATGCCACATTTTCTATGCAGTTTTCTCTGACCGTCTCAGTCTAAGTGTGCTCTCCTTCCTCTGACTTCCTATAAGCCGTGCAGTCTTTGTCACTCATTTGACATTCAGTCTACATTGCCTGCATTACAGTTGCTTATGAATGTCATCTCCCTACTCGATTATAGTTTCTCAAGATCAGTATCTGAGCCCTTCCTTCTTCCCCCTCTCCCTTCCTCCCTATCCCACAAATGTTCTTTAAAAATGTTGGTCAAATTAACTAATTCCATGAACTCAGAATTTTCTTAACATTTCCAAGCTTAGAGTGAATAATAAAGCTTTCTACAGCACCAGGAGCTTAACTCTGCTCCTAGACCTTACTTAAGGGCTTGGATGCTTTGTCTTTGTTCCCTGTGAGACATTAACAGTGTCTGCTTCTCTTCTGCCTAGGGACCAACCTCAAGGAAAATATCAACTGCAAGGCTTGACACTGGTTTTAGCCACAGAGGGCATCAGGAATAACAGTAGGTTCTGTCTAAAGAGTATTTAATATCCCCCTGCAGGTTAGTTTCATGACTAGTGAACAGCCAAAGATGGTATTCGAGGCCTACAAATTCTATGGAATAATAATGAAGACACCAACACAATTTTGAACCTTGTCAATCTTATGTTGGGTTGAGACAAATGTTGGAAAGATGCAGAACTGGATCAAGGGTCAGAGCTAAGGGATGGGGGGCAAGGTGGGGGCAGGAAGCGCTTAGAAATCTTGGGTTCCTGGCTCATAATTCAACACTGTTAAGTGAAGGATGAAGTTAGATGTAAGTCATGCTTCAGGATATTCATGGAAAGGTATACCATATGTAATGTCAGGCTCAGGAGCCCTACAGAAACTCAATGGGTAACAGGCTGGAGAAGAGAGAAGGAAAAGCACATTTTTTCTAAAGCTCCACGTTATTTGCTTTGCGGCCTAATTCGCCACATACACCTAGATCACTCATTTCATTTACTTCTCTCAAGACCAGTAAGAGGAGTGACGTTACTCCCACTTTATGGGAGAGAAACACCAAAGCTTACTGCAGAGGTTCTGAGCTCTCACTGTGCATCACCTGGAGAGATGTTAGACACCGGGGCTTTTCCCCATGTAATTGGCCTAGGGTGGGGCCCAGGCATTGGTCGTCTTAAAAGCTCCCCAGGTGTTCATAGTGTACACCTAGGGTTGAGACCACCAGTTTAGGAAGAAAAGGAATTTGTTCAGGGTTACAGAGCTTTCAAATGACTGAACTAGCCATTAGACCATGTGGTCAGCATTAATCATTTTCACCACCCAGGCACTCCGGAATCACCCGGAGCTGGTTAAATAAAACAGAATGCTGGATCCCACCCCCCAGAGTTTATGATCCAGGAGGTCTGGAGTGGCGCCAAAATTTTCATTTTTAAAAAGCTCCCAGGTACTGCTGCCTCAGTGGCCTGAGGAGCACATCTGGAGAACCACCACTCTGTACTCTGCTGTCTCCGGAAGAGCTGCCGCTCTTATTCTGATGTAAATCTAGGACTCCTGGTTTGAAAATCAGAAAGCAGGGGAGGGAGGTAACTGCTCCTCCGAGTGATATGTTCTCTTAACTTCAAACCCTCATATCCCCTCAACGTGAGATGTGAGGGAGGAAAACAGCTATAACCATCGCCATATCCCCAAAGGAGACAATTGATTCTATTGAAGGAAGGCTTCAGTAGAAGGCTGTGAGCCCCAAATACGAATCTAGTATTGAGTTAGTTCTGAGGGCCTACACACTGCAGAGAGAACTGAAGCCCCAGAGGGATGGAACCTGGAGGGAGGAATTCATACCTTTTCCCTACCATGTCTAGCTACAAATTCACATCAAGCAGCCAGATGTATTAAGAGATTAAAAAGAGGGAAATAAAAGAAGCACCAGAAAGCCAAGCAAACCTAGTGTTTTTAAAATCAAACAAGGCTTTAGAAGCTGGTGATAATGAAGAAATTTGCTAACAAAGGCAATGGGTGAAGATACCAATGATCCAATATTCTTTCATCAAAAGAGCCTCGTAGTCTCACCCTGGAGTCCCTGGGTGGTGCAAATGGTTAATGTACTCAGCTACTAACTGAAAGATTGCCAGTGCGAGTCCACCCAGAGGCCCCTTGGAAGAAAGGCCAGTCTACTTCAAAAAAAACTCTACGCTGAAAACTATGGAGTACAGTTCTACTCTGACACACATGGGGTCACCCTGAGTTGGAGCTGACTCAACAACAACTGGCACTGGTACTGGTACTGGGGTAGCTCATCTAGTTCCCTGGCTTAAACCAGAGGTTCCTAAGATGGGCAGAGGGTCCAGCCCCAAAGGAGGCACTTTAGAAATCTCTGGGGGCGGGGGAGGGAAGTTTCCTGTTGTCACACAGACTGAGGGCTCTCTTGGCCTTTATTGGGTGGGACCCAGGGATGCCAGGTCCCCCAAACCTTGGGCAGTCTCAAAGAATCAGCTGTCTTGGGTCCTGCATGAAAAACCTATTTATAATTATCTGCACCAAGAACCTGGCACTGTTTTGCATATAAAAAGGTAATGATTTTTTGGCGTGGGTTTAATGTATAATGTAACAGTGCTAATTTTACCTGAACCCTCTGATCCTGGGAAACAGCAGTGGTTAAAGAACTGTCCCCTGCCCCCCGCTCCCGCCTTTGTGTTCAGGAAAACGTCTTACTGCAAAGAATCACCCTTACATGACATAGATAAGACTCACAGATGCCCCCTTGTTTACCTGTTCCAGGGCCAGACACAGACCCTCCAAATTCCCATTCCTTGCTATGAGTCGCAATCAACTCAATGGCAATGGGTTTTTTGTTTTTTTTTTTTTGGTGCCTCAGAAACAATTGAATTGCTCGTCCCCACTGGTCAGTCAGAAACAAAGTGTTTGTTAACCAAACTGTGGTTAAGCTTCCCCTTCACCCAAGTCCTGAACTTTGGCCCTCTCTCATGAGCTAGCGCGCTACACCTCCTCAAGGGCCCCACTCGGAGAATGGGCTGACCTCAGCTTAAAACCTTCTCTGGTCTACTGTTAGATCACTTCACCCTCTCATCCCACTTCTCCACACCTGGCTTTTTCTAGCCTTGTTTACTTTTGTCTGTATAAAAGAAAAACCCTTTCTGCCCAACTCTTGAGAGGCTCACTGATCTTAGGGTCAGAGCAAACTCCCTATTTCAGTAGACTCCTCCCCCTGTTGCAGTAGTCTTCCCCAACTCCCTTGGAATAGTCTTTCTTTCTAAATAAAGCCTCTCCCTACCTAAGTCCAGATTTATTTGACAAATGAATTTTCTAGGAATGCAATTACTGTGAAAATTGAGAGAAAACAGTACTTTGCTTTGTCTGGAATTTTTCCAAGAATTGTTCACTGTTTGAGGAAAATCCTGTGGTATTTATTTGCCTGCACATACACGTGCCAGTCTGCATGTTGGGCTGGGGCACTGAGAGTGATTGAACTATGCCGTAAGTATAGGACTTCATTAGGTCTTCTAGTGTGTCATGCTGGGTGTTTACATATTGAAGTCCATATTTTACTATGAATGACTTTCATTTTATTTTTCCTTTACGTGATAGTTGGGGACTATATTGATTTTTGAAATCAATAACTTAACCTATCTCCTAGATGCTATCCTTTTTTTCCTCCAGTTTAACATTGTTAAACATTTAAAAAGCTAAAAGAACTGTACCATGAACACCGATATGCCCACCAGTTTATTATTTTTCCTCATTTTTTTTATTGTGATGAGTGTATATGAAACAAAAGAGTTGCAATTTCAACATTTTTTACATATACAATTCAGTGACATTAATTATGTTTATCACATTCAACCATCACCATTTATCCATTTCCACATTTTTCCATCTATTCTTTTAATTTCAAATCACGGTTTTTGTTATATAAATGGAGTGTTAGGTCTGACGGGAGTCCCTGGATGGTACAGTTAACAAGCTCAGCTGCTAACCAAAAGTTTGGAGGCTCGAGTCCACTCGGGTGCCTCGGAAAAAGTCCTGGCGATCTACTTCTGAAAACTCTAAGGAGCACAGTTCTACTCTGACACGTGGGACCGCCATGAGGTGAAATCATCTCCATGGCAACTGGTACTGGTAGGTCTGATGGCACTGATGCTTGGGAAGGTATGACCCTCTGGAATGTAACGCACACTCTATGAACTGACCTAGTTTTTTCTAATTTCTCAAAGTATAGAGTATGGAGCATGTGGCTCAGTGCTATTCTTCCTCAGGAAGTCCTTTTTCCATTGGGCTCTACGGAAATTTTGGTGGGGTTTTGGGTTAACAGAGGAGATTGTTCACTTGCAATTCAGAGCCTTTCATAATCTGGCCCTACCTCCCCATCTCTTCTTCCCCACTGTTATGGATTAAATTGTGTCCCCAAAAAAGATACGTTTAAGTCCTAACCCCTGGTACCTATGAATGTGACCTTGTTTGAATGTGACCTCAGTTAGCATGAGGTCACACTGGAGCAGGGAAGGTCTTAATCCCATCTGAGTGGTGGGTGTCCTTATAAAAGAGAAGAGAGAGAGGAAGGATGGCCATGTAAAGATGCATCTAAAAGCCAAGGAATGGTTGGGGCTGCCAGAAGCTGGGAGAGACAAGAAAAGATCTTACCCTAGAGACCGGAAAGATGACAGCCTTGCCAAAACTCCAAACTCATTGCCGTTGAGTCAATTTCGACTCATAGCAACCCTACAGATCAGAGTAGAACTGCCCATAGAGTTTCCAAGGAGCGCGTGGTGGACTTGAACTGCCCATCTTTCAATTAGCAGACATAGCTCTTAACCACTACGCCACCAGGGTTTCCAACAGCCTTGCCAACACCCTGAATTTGGACTTTGAGCCTCTAGAATTGAGAGACAATAAACTTCTGTTGTTTTAAGGCTCTCACTTTGTTACGGCAGCCCTGTTATTGTTGTTAGATGCCGTTGAGTTGATTCCGACTCATAGCAACCTCACGTGGCGGAGTAGACATGCCCCATAGGGTTTTTTTTGGCTGTAATCTTTATGGGGACAGATTGCCAGGTCTTTCTCCCACAGAGCCACTTGGTGGGTTCAAATCGCCAACCTTTTGGTTAGCACCCGAGTGCTTAATTGTTGCACCACCAGCCCTAGGAAACAAACACACCCACATCCAGCCACAGCGGGCTACCTAGGACCCTTCACTAGGCCTGTGTACGTGTATTCATTATTCTTCCCTGGACTTGCAATGCCCTGTCTCCTGTCTCTGCCGGGTGAAATCCTAATCATTCTTCAAGACTTGATTCAATTGCTACCACCTCTGTAAAATAATCTTGAGCGTCCTATTTGGTGCCTCCTCTCCATGCCTCCAGGGTACTCTGTTCACCCCTCCATTGCAGCGGCTTCCCAGGCCAACCTGAACCCACCTCCGTGTGCATGTTCCTCTCCTGCACTGGACTGTAAGGCCCTTGAGGTCAGAGTACCGGTGTCAGCTATCTTTGCATCCCCCTTCTTTAGCAATGTCCCTTACACACAGTAGGCCTCAATAAAATGCTTCTTGAATTCGATGACTTAAAATACAGGAACAAGTAATAGCACAAGTACTGTGGTGACTGATTCATGTGTTTTCAAAGGCCCAGGCTTGTTTAAACCCATAACAGGCTCTATCCATCAAAAAAAAGTTCTACTTAGCAGTCCTGACTTGGAGAAATGTGGAAGCTATCAAAGAGAATTGATCAGTTTATATTTGTGGCCCTGCTGGCCTCTGAGAATAAAACACAATCAATACCATTATTAGAAAGAACCAAAGGATTATAAAACAAATATAGGTCTGGGATTAAAATATTTTAACAGTGTATTTATTCCTGATACGTGAACATCTTGAGAGGAATGGACCTTTTTTTTTTTTTAAATCTTTGCAGCTCCCTTTACATATCTGATGCTGTGGCATGTCGTAGGTATTTGGTTTTGTCCTGGAATGAATGAGGTGTGGGGAGTCACCTTGTATGAGTTTATATTGAACAGTACAAAGAAAAAAAAAAACTGATTGTGTTCTACCCTGGGTTTTGCAGTGAAAGCCTTTAAGAGGTCCAGAGAATTGTACTTGTGCCCTGACCTGAACCAATTGCAAAGCTCTGACTAAAGTAGGTGCAGCAGATGCGTACAGGACTGCAGAGTCTGTCCCCAGGCCAGAGACCACTCTGAACATGGCCAGACTGTCCATCATCAAATACTACCGGATATCACCAATGCTCTAATGTTAGAATCTGTTTAGTATTCAAAAGGACTTGTGAAGTGTGTTTTCATACCAATAAGAGAAGTTCTTTCATTCACATGAAAGGTATCCCTAGTTTTTCCCATCTGTTGGAGGTAGACAGGTCGATACAATGTTTGTAGGCCAATCAGAAGGGACGTAGTTTTCAGGGGCCTTTTTTCATATGAAGTCTTTCCTACTCCATCTACAGATTTAACATGAGGACACAAATAGTAATGCCCTTCCTCATCTTAAAACATGAAGAAGAATAAGATACTTACATGCCAACAAGGAGTCCTTGGGTGGGTCAAACGGCTAACACCCTGCTTGGCTGCTAACCAAAAGGCTAGAGGTTCGAGTCCACCCAGAGGGTCCTCAGAAGAAAGGTCTGATGATCTACCTCTGAAAAATCAGCCATTGAAAACCCTGTGGAGCACAGTTTACTCTGACACACATGGGGTCACTAGGAGTTGGAGTCAACTTGACGGTAACTGGTTGGTTTGGTTGGTGGGCCGATAGTAAACAAGGCCTGGAGTGATACTTTAGTTTGCAGATGTACACTGAAGCACAGATACACAACTTAATGCCTCAAATTGCCTGTAAATTGAATTTGTGTAAAAAAAAAAAAAAAAAACATATTTGCCCTTTCCACAGGAAATGTTTTATCTATAATAGGCCATGGTCAGAAAACATATGATATAATAAGGAAATTTCTCCATGCTGATTTTCTGGATTAAATGGGAAATCAGAAGAATTGAGAAATGTAAACAGATCCTACCTGTTGTTGATGAGACTATCTGGTCATTAAGATTTCTCTCCTTTCTGGAAGTTCAACGTTCAGACCTTGCAATATCCCAGGATCATTTGAGCATTTTATTCACAGCATTAGAAAAAACAGATTGGAAGTCATTCTGCCAAGGCTTTATATAATTCCAAAAAAGAACCTGCTCTTTTCAATGCCATGGAGGTGTGTGAAGAATGCCGCTTCTCCCTGACATAGAAAAGTCCCCCAGGCTTGCCTGATTAAATTCTCTAAATGCATGAAATAGACTTACATTTTGGAAGTCATTAACTTCAATTGCTTCTTCGGCTCCACTTCCCATTTTAAAGGTCTCCAAGTTGTTCCCAGCATCTATTTCCATTGACCCATCTTGTAATTTCCCATTGATACTCATGCTGTAATGGACATTGTAAATCTGGAAGGGAGCATAAGAGTTAGTGATGCTTTCTTTCTTGAGCAATTCGAGGCTTATCTTTAGAGCTGCAGTATAGGAGACAGCTTTCATATTTTTCAGAGATACGCTGAAGCATCCTTAATAGTAATATATTAATATACTAGGACTTCTTCCATATACCAATCATTTAATACAGGGATTTAAAAAGAATACCTTAAAAGTAGAACCTTTGGTACTGTCTGATACGTATTCAAATAAATCAGTGACTCGCAATCCTGGGTGCGCATTAGAAGCTTCTGGGTAGAATTTTCAGTGATGATGCCTGGGCTTCGTCACCCTGGACCAATCAAAACCCTCTGGGAGTAGGACTGGAGTCCCTAAGTAGCACAAACACTTAAGTGCAGCTACTAACTGAAAGGCTGGCAGTTTGAATCCACCCAGAAGCACCTCCACCCAGAGGTGCTTCGGAAGAAAGGCCTGAAGATCTACTTCCAAAAGGTCACAGCCATTGAAAATCCTATGAAGTGCGGTTCTAACATGGGGTCGCCATGAGGTGGAACTGACTTGATTAATTTTTAGGGGGGGGGTGGTGATGGGACTTGGGAATAGGTATTTCTTTTCTAAAGCTCAATTCTACTCTGCAGCCAGGGTGTGAATCACTGATAGGTAAACAGAAACCAGGGAGGCAGAGGGTTTACTGGGCTGTTAACTGAACAAGACTGCAGTGGCACCTTAGTTTGGAAAGTTTTTTAATCGTTTGGTCCGGAATAAGCACAGAGCGTGGTCTATAGTAAAGACTCCAGAGGACGCTGACCTACCTGATGCTGAGCAGCGTTTGTAGAGAGCAAGGTCTGTTCCAGCTCAAAATGAGCAGTTTCTCGTTTTAATGACTCTATGGGTTTTATGGGACAGGCCAGGAGCCCTGCTGGTGCTGTGGCGAAGCACTCAGCTGCTAACCAAGAGGTCTGCGGTTCAAACCATCAGCCTTTCCACATGAGAAAGATGTAGCAGTCTGCTTCCGTAAAGATTTCAGCCTTGGAAACCCTTGGGGGAGTTCGACTCTGTCCTATAGGGTCGCTATGAGTTGGAACTGACTCGAGAGCAATGGGTTTGTTTTTTTGGTATGAGACAGGCGTATTGTGTGATAGGACATTTTGTTATAATGAGACGTGTTAGGCGGGGGTGGGGGGGAGAAGGGGGGGCAGGATTAGCATTGCAGAGAGTGCGCTGGTCCAGGAATCAGAAGACCACTCGGTCATGCCACTTAAACCCCTGGGTCTGGGGAGTTGCCTCGAGTAGACAATGAAGATGTCGGACCTCATAGGTGGTTTTCGTCTGTGTCCCCAGAGCTCTGAGGTTTCACCGGGTGGCCCAGAGGTGCGGGTGGGGAAGAGGGCAGGAGGCACTGGGAGGCTCCTTTTTCCCCTGTCCATACACAGTCCAACCACAGCTACTCTGCTTTTCGTCTGTTCTGTGTGCTGGATTTCTGAGTTAAGATTGTGTTAGAAAAAAAGATCTGGTCACTTTTTAATGTATTTTTAAGTTTACCACTAAATTAGATGATTCCAAGGGTCTCTCCTAGCTTAGACATCTTGTTAGGGCACTGGTTAAAAAAAAAAAAATGTTTTTTTGTATGCTGCCAACTGCAGAAGGCAATAGGGGATAGTATGCTGCCTGCTAGATCTTTCTGTGTTGTGGGGGTATTGGGCGAGTATCTTTTCTTTCCTTCCCACCCCTGGCTTAGAGGTGTACAGATCTTTAAAGGGGGAGGAATAAGAACTGGTGGAAGACAGTGGCCCCTCAATGTCAGGTCAGTAGGCCAGAGCTGCAAATAGCTCAGATTTAATTCAAATCTTATTTTTCTCCCTCATTGTGAAGAATGGCTGCTACACAGACAAACAGTAGAAAAAGTGTCTGTTACTGGATCATTACTTGCAGAAAACTCGTTATTACAAGATCCACAAAACCCTATTTTATTTTCTCGGCAGAGATGTAGAAATGGCTTTGCTCTCCAGTACCCTTTTAAGCACCAGCATTCATTCAGCAGAATAGAAAATAATGACATCCTATTTCTGCTCAGGGAGTCCCTAGATGGTATAAATGGTTAACCTAAAGTTTGGAGGTTCGAGTCTACCCAGAGACACCTCAGAAAAAAGTCCTGGTGGTCTACTTCTGAAAAGTCAGCCACTGAAAACTCTGTGGAGCACAGTTTACTCTGACACACGTGAGGTCAGCATGAGTCAGAGTCGACTCGATGGCAGCTGGTTATTTCTGCTCAAACATCTCCCACTGCCTCTCCTCCTCTCCTTCTGATGAACTTCCAGGAAACCAAACCAGACCTACTGCCATTCAAGTTAATTCTGACTCACAGCAAGTCTGTAGGACAGAGAGCTGCCCTCAGAGTTTCCAAGGCAGTAATCTTTACAGAAGTTGACAGCCACATCTTTCTTCTGTGGGGTGGCTGGTGGGTTTGAATGGCCGACCTTTCAGTTAGCAGCTGAGCGCTTAACCACTGCACCACCAGGACTCCTGTCTGATGAACTTAGATTCCTGTAATTCCCTGTCCACAACCTTGCCTGATCATCAGAACCACTTCGAGAGTTCTGATTTAGTAGAGCTGGAGCAGAAGCCACCAATCTGTTTTCTCTTTGCACCTCAGGTGGTCCTAACGATCACAGAAGCTTGGAAAACCTGTTTTCTTTGGCTGAGCCATGCTTTCTGCAGGTAGGATTTAGAAAGCAGGCTCTGTTCTGTGCCCATACTCTGAAAGGCCACTGTTCACAGGGGATAATTGCAACGGTCAAAAGGAGCATGGCAGACAGACTGCGAGTTCCTGCTGGCCCAGGCGTCCTTCACTCAGAAGGCAAGAGGCTCTTCTGGAAGCATTGCACATAAGCATTTACTAGGAAAGCTGTGCAAAATTTAAGAAATGAACGATTCCAAATTCCTCGCATGAGATTGTAACTCTAAAAGAGTGGCCTGTGATTCCAATTATACTTTTCACTACCACCACCCTTCACCACCTCCCCCCTAAAAAACCAGTGCCAGTTGCCATTGAGTTGACTCTGACTCATAGCAACCCCGTGTGTGTCAGAGTAGAACTGTGCTCCCCAGGCATTTCAGTGGCTGATTTTTTTGACGTAGATCACCAGGCCTTTCTTCCAAGGCACCTCTGGGTGGACTGGAACCTCCAACCTTTCGGTTAGCAGCCGAGTGTATTCACCATTTGCACCACCCAGGAACTACCCCTCTGCCCTCAAGCAAAGGCTCCCTAACTAGGTGTTGCCGCCTTTGTAATGTAGCTTCAGACCAACTTTGATAGCAGTGCACAGCGTCTGGAGGGGGCAGCAGTGAGAAGTTTGTGCCCTCCTGAAGCAACGGGTGGCCAGTTGGTAGTCGCTTCCAAATTACTGGGCTTGGAGAGCTCAGGAGGAGGCTGGGCTGGTGAAGCAGCAATCCCACTATCTACCTACTCTCAGCTGATGGAACAGTTGGCACCTAAGGCTATCCAAATACAATGACATTTATAGTTGCCAAAACTCTGCTCCGTATGGTGCCTTTTACAACCAAGGACATTTGCTAATGAGTTTTTAATAATGCCTGGTTCTATATGATTAATTACAGAATGTTTGGGGAAAATGTCTAGAAAAATCCATCTGAGAAGGAAGGCCACAGGCAATAATCTCATTCCCTCACTGCACAGGGTAGGGTTGTCAGTTATTTCAGATTGGTGGGAATTTCCTAAATTTCAATGCCTTGTTCCATTTACAGTAATATGGATGAGAAATGGCCTCAATATTTGGGCCCAGTCATTTGTACCCCGATTATTAGCACCCTGATGCTTCATAGTCTTCCAACTAAATTCAAGCAAACGAGTCCCAGGGGGATTTACCCATATGAAAGGGATAGGAGGTGAATTAGTGCTGGTTGTCCTCTATAAACCACTATAAGGACCAGATGCACAGATAATCCCAAAAGAATGGATAATCCATTCTGTTTGGAGATGTCTTTCTGTTTGACAGACTTACCTTTTTTGATTATGTTTTACTTGGGTTTTTTAGATTTGTATTCAGGAAAAGCAGACCATGCATGCATAGGTAGTGCCAAATTTACTCTATTTGGTGTTTTCTGATATGTTTTTCAGACTTAAATATTATGAATCAGCATCGAAGATTTTTGGGGGGGACACTATTCGTTCTTCTGCTTGTACACCAAAGGCTTCAATTGTCAGCAATAAAACGTGATTCACTATTCCTCTGTATTCTTAGAATTTAATACCAAAGAAGGGAGTCCCACTTATTTAGTGTGATCGTTCAATCTCTCCTTCTAGAAGCTTGTCAGTTAGCTCTGTTTGCCTTGAATAGTTAAATGCCACATGGTATTTATTTTAATATATATTATGACCAAAATCCTTACTCCCCCAAAAAGCAAAGAATTTTTGTGCTCAACCGGCATGTACCATTGTCATCTGAAAGACAGCATTTGCATTCCAATGCCATAAAATTTCCCAAAGGGATGACAATCTAAATGCCACTATTAACGGAGATGTAGATATTGACATCGGTTCTCATGTTCAGATTGGCTGCTTTCAAATATGAGCATCTGGCCCGGCTTCTATATTTAAAATACAAATACATTAAGGCACTTCTCAAATACACACAAAATACTGTGCAATTCTGATCTTACAAATCGGTGCTTGCAAATTTGATATAGTCTCCAAACCAGACTTAGTGTGCTAAATGGCATGCTTATCTACATCAGGCATTTAAGTTAAAAATACAGATTATGCAGTGACTGTGGAAGATGTGATGTGTAAAATGGTTGAATTGCTTTCAGCACCATTTTCTCTAAGTACTGGAATTTGTTCATGCTTTGAATTTCATGGTGGGAGAGAAAGAGGGAGAAGAAAAGAGCAGCTACCGATCCTCCGATCTTCCGAGGGCAGTGATTAAGAAACAGCCCTTTGTGTGCACCCTGGAGATGCAATTCTTTTCCATTAGTAGAAATAAGCTTATACCAGACCTGGCAAGTGGTGATCAAGATAGAATGTCCCTGCTACACACAAAATGTGGGGTATTTCGAGAACACACTAGAATTCTGCCCAGTAAAGGTAGAAGCAGTTTTTATACTTCTTGAGAGTCCGTAGAGTTTTAAAATAAATAGTTGCATGCAAAGAAAGGAGCACAGCAGTGAGTGAAACATTTACCACTGAATTACATGTGACTAGGCCGGAAGGGATTCTGAAACGAGATTTGCCACCTTTAAGGAAGGTACACCTTTTTTGTTTTTTTTTCGGCAAGAAAGAAGGGAGCGTTGATGGAGAGGTCACAAAACAAACAAACGAACAAACAAAAACTTCCTGAAAGATCAAATTGCTCTCCAATTACTGGATCTGAATATTCCTCCACTATCTTTTTTTTTTTTTTTTTATCTTTGTCCTCGGGTCCCCGGGCGGCGCCAATGGTTTGGTCTCAGCTCCTAGCTATAGGGTCACTATGAGTCAGAATTGATTCCACCGGAGCGAGTTTGGGGTTTTTTGTTTGCCTTCTAACGGAAAGGTTGGTGGTTTGAATCCATCCAGCGGCACCGCCGAAGAAAGGCTTGGGGATCTGCTTTCCTAAGATTACAGCCCAGAAAACGCTGTGCAGCGCAGTTCTACTCTGATGCGCGTGGGGTCTCCATGAGTTGGGATGGACAATGGGTTTGGGATTTATCTTTATCCCGGATTCTTACACTCACAGCCTTTCTCGGCTGGGAGAGGCCTTTGAGACTAGTTCCACTTCTTCCTTTAAGGATGAGTAACCCGGGGCCAGGGAGATGCCCTGCCTTGGCCACGGTCACACGACTGCTCAGTGGAAGCTCTGGGCCGAGATTGGCTTAGAATGGTTTTCCTCCAACAGTCCGGGGTATTTTCCGCTACTCTGTGTCTTCACGTAATCCCTTTAAATCCCGACCTGCGTTTCTACAAAGCCGCCTAAGAGCAGAATACAGGGTAGCAGAGTAGGATGGAAGAAGGCCGAAGGTGCGGGGAGAGGGTGGAGAGAGGTGCAGAAACCGTGGCGGAGAGGGCAAGCGGCCACGGCCAGCGGAGAGCCGTCCGGGGAGCCCGGGCCTCGGCGCCGACCAGCGACCAGCCTAGGGGGACCATAGCGGTGACAGAGAGGACCCCGCCACCCTGTGCTCCTCTCGGCCCCGGAGGCCGCCCTCTGAACTTACGTGATTGTCACTCCCCTTCCAGAAGTAGAAGGCTCCGATTGCCCCAAAGAGCAGCAGCACCGCCCCGGAAATGAGGACCACGGCTCCCACCTTGAGCAGCCGCGCGGGGCTGGAGGGCTTCACGGTCACCGTGGCGTACACCTGCGGACCCGGCCGGAGAGCTGCGGTTACGTCTACGTCTCCCGCACCCCGCCCACCCCGCGCCTACCCCGGCCCGGCGCAGTGCCCCAGTAAATCGAGGAGAGTGGGAGACAGCTCACCCTGAGCTCCTTAGGGCGCCCCCTTTCGTTAAGGCCTCCTCCAACAGCCCCTTCCCCAGCTCCCTTGTGGATGTGCGTGGATGTGCCGCCAACAAACTTTTCGCGGTGCAGGGCCACTGCCTCCGCCGATCTGCGCACTCAGCCGGACACAAGATGCCCCCTCCTGACGCCTGTTCCACCTTCCCCTCTTCACCCGTCTATGTGGATCCTGAGCCCGCTGCACCCACTCACAAAGGGCGCCACCCCACGCACCATTTTGGCATGCGAATTTGCGCGCACATTCCCTCCTCCCCCTCCCACCCCCGACACGTTCGGTGGCACAAATCCCTGGCCCTCGACAGTGGATTTGGACCCCCACGAGCAGTCGCTGCCCTGTGTGGTCCGCAGCCAGCCTGGGGGTCCGGGGCTGTACTCACCGGAGGACTGCAAAACTCGACGTCCTCAGGCCCCACCAGGGCGATGGGAACTTTTTCGGAGTTCTCTACCATGGCTGCGGGCTGGATGTGCGAGACACCTGGAGCCTCTGCGCGCTCCCTGGCCTCTGTCCTGCCTCCCCGACGTGCTGGGCACTTCAATGCTGCACACACAAGCGCGCATACACACCGGGCACCGTCCCGCCTGGGCCAGCCCAGAGGTCCCCACCCCTTCCAGCGCCTCTCCTTTCCCCTCCCTTCTCCCTCCCGCTCGGGAGCAGCATTATTAGCCGGCTCTGCTTTCGGGTCGCTCGTCCTCGCTCTCTCAGGTGTACAGGCCCCCAAATAACATCCGGGCAAACCAGTGTGGAGGACTGGTTCTCTTGGGGTAGAACAGGATTGCTGAGTTCTGGGACCCCAAGATATGCTAAATTTCCAAGGCTCTTTCCATCATCCAAGGCTCTGTTAGGGCTTCTGCTGTTGACACCTGGTTGGAGGTAATTTCAACCCTTCGAAGGTCCCTTTTGTTGTTGTGTACTGTGGAGTGGATTCCTATTCATAGCAACCCTATAGGACAGAGTAGGACTGCCCCACAGGGTTTCCAAGGCTGTAATCTTTATGGAAGCAGACTGCCACATCTTTCTCCTGTGGAGCATCTCGTGGTTTCGAACTGCCGCCCTTTTGGTTAGCAGCCAGGTGCTTAACCGCTGCACCACTGGGGGCTCCTTGAAGATTCCCTAGGTGGCACAAAATGGTTTGGGCTGGACTACTAACCTAAAGGTTGGAGGTTTGAATCCGAACAGTGGTGCCACGTAAGAAAGGCCTGATGATCTGCTTCTGTAAAGATTACAGCCAAGAAAGCCCTATGGAGCAGTTCTACCCTGTAACACATGGGGTCGCCAGGAGTCAGAATGGACTCCATGGCAACAGGTTATATCACCTTTACACTGGCCTGGCATTGCTGGATGACCCTGGGACCGGAGCATGGAATAGGGTCTGGGAGAAAGCCCCTGGGTCCTGTTTCTCTAAGAGGAGGGCGTAACTGCAGCAAGAGCAAAAGCCAAGCCGAAGGGGCGGGAGGGAAGGAATTGGGGAGACCAGAACAGGAGTGCATTCTGAGTGGTTGAAAAAATAGGTTAAAAAAAAAAATGGCAGAACAAACACTGATGTGTCCAAAGGGACAACTAAAGTCTATATTAAAAAAAAAAAAAAAGTTGAAAAAGGAGGGATTTTTGGAAATGCCATCTGCCAGTACTAGGAAGACCTCGGATGACATAGCACTGCATTTGGATGGATTTGTTAATTATCCTGGGGCTCCAGCTTTGTGCAGGGGATGGGGCAGTACATGAGAAGGACTGAGGATTCCTGAGCAGAGAGAGATCAAATCGTCCAATGGGGAGGACTGCAGCTGGAGAAAGTGTGTTGACAGACTCGTGGAAGAGAGACCATTATGGGGGGAGGGTAAGAAGGACAAGGATGTGAAGAGAGGAAGGGACTCCCACAGAAGAGTCTCTGGCAACTGATCAAGGTGGTGAAGACCGAGGCTTCAGGTGTGGGAGAATTGGGAGAGTGGTAGGAACACAACAGAGAGGAGTGGTTTTGAGGGAGCAGATGTGGTAAGAGTGATTTTAGACTTGTTGAGTATGATACGGAGTTCCTGGGTGGTGCAAACAGTTAACACTCGGCTGCTAACTGAAAGGTTGAAGGTTCAAGTCCACCCAGAGGTGCCTTGGAAGAAAGTCCTGCTGATTTTCTTCCAAAAACCCTATGGAACACAGTTCTACTCTGACACCCCGTGAGTCAGAATGTCTAGATAGCAGCTGGTTTGGTGTTTTGGTTTGAGTTTGATGTGGGAATGAGAAAGAATAGTCAGGGGGAAAAGTCCTGAGCCTGCCTTGGATTCAGACATGGCAATACCAATCTGCACAGCTAGTTAGACTGAAGGTAGTAGGAGAACCTCCACCAAGAACTCCAGGAAGGGCACATCCCAGGGCACTGCCATGGCAGAGTTTAAAGACCTCCTTTCCCAAGGCATCTACAACATGAAGTCAGGCAAAGAATAAGAGAAGTAACAGTCAGAGAAAGGAGAGAAGATCCAAGATAAAGTTGTTAGTTGCTTTGAGTTGGCTCTGACCCGTGGTGACTCCATGTATAACAGAATAAAATGTTGCCTGATCCTGCGTCATCTTCACAATTGTTGGTATACTCAAGTCCATTGTTGGTCTGCTTCCATAAAGATTACAGCCAAGAAAACCCTATAGAGCAGTTCTACTCTGTAATACATGGAATCACTGAGTCAGAATGGCAACGGGTTATGCCACCTTTACCCTGGTCTGACATTGCTGGACAGCCCTGAGACTGGAGCATGGAATAAGGTCTTGGAGATAGCCCCTAGGACCCACATCTCTTAGAGGTATTTCTAGTGCCTTCCAACCTAGGGAGCTTATCTTCTAGCACCAGACTGGACAATGTTCTGTTGTGATCCATAGAGTTTTTGTTGGGTGATTTTCAGAAGTAGATCTCCGGGACTTTCTTCATAGTCTGTCTTAGCCCGAAAGCTCTGCTAAAACCTGGCCACCATGGGTAACCCTGCTGCTATTGGAAATACCAGTGTCATAGCTTTCAGCATCATAGCAACAACCAAGCCACCATAGTATAACTGACAAACAAGTGGTGGAAGATAAAACAGTGCACACAATAAAAAAAACCCAAAAAAACAAAAGGAGAGTTCAAGAAGGATAGGTCACACATAAATCAAAGACTACATCAGCCTGAGACCAGAAGAACTAGATGGTGCCCAGCTAAATCCATGACTCTCATGACAGGGACCACAACAGAGAATCCCTGAAGGAGCAGGAGAGCAGTGGGATGCGGACCCCAAATTCTAATAAAAAGTCCAGACTTAATGGTCTGACTGAGACCAGAGGGACCCCAGGGGTCATGGTCCCCAGACCTTCTATTAGCCCAAGACAGGAACCATTCTTGAAGCCAATTCTCCAGACAGGGATTGGACTGGACTACAAGACAGAAAATGATACTGGTGAGGAGTCGACTTCTTGGATCAAGGAGACACATGAGACTATCTGGGCAGCTTCTGTCTGGAGGGGAGATGTGAAGGCCGAGGGGGACAGGAGCTGGCTGAATGGACACGGAAACACAGGGTGGAGAGAAGGAATGTGCCGTCTCATTAGGGGGAGAGAAACTAGGAATATATAAAGTGAGGTGTATATTAAGGTATTGTATGAGAGACTGACTTGATTCGTAAATTTTCACTTAAAGCATGATTTAAAAAAAAAAAAAACTTCCAGGGAAAAGAACACCTGCAAAAAAAAAAAAAAGTATAGGTCAGCACTGCCAAATGCTGAAGGAAACGGGAGAATGAGTACACAGAAAAGCCCTTGGATTTCACAATTCATGGGGCATGAGAAACGAAAACACGGGAGTTTCATTTGCTTTATTGGGCACAAAAAGCCTATTGCAAAGGGATACATACAGAGTGATTAAAATATTTGCCACTCATATCACAGACAAGGAACTAATTTTCTTATATAGAAAGTTCCTAGGAATTATTAAAAGGCCAATAATACAAAAGAAAAATGGGAAAAATATAGTAACAGACAATTCACAGAAGAAGAAATACAAATGACTGTTACATGTAAGAAAAATGCTTGGTCACATTCATAAAAGGAAAAGCAAATTTAATGTATACTTTTTCACCTAGCAGACTGGCCAAAAAAAAAAAAAATTGTTAAGACAATCTGTTGGAGAGTATGAGGGGAAACGAGGTCCTTCAACGCTTTGCTGTGGGAGGGTGAATTGGTACGGTTTCTATGGAGAGCAATTTAATACCAAAATGCAAAATACAATTCCATATCTGTGAACTTAACCTACATATGCACTCCCATGTGTGCAAAATCCCATATGTGCGAGGGTACTCTGCAGTGTGTTTGTGAGAAACCTCCGCAACATCCACGGTAGAAACCTGGTTAAACAGTTTATGGTGGAGTCCTGGCAGCCATTTAAAAGAATGAGGCTGTTTTGAAAAAATTGATATGAAACACTTTCCAAGATATTCTAAATAGAAAAAGCAAAGGGTAGAAAATACATATAAATGCCTTCATTTGTATAGAAAATACAAACAAGAATATATAGCTACACACATGCTTTCTGGAAAGGTACATAAGATGTCACTGAGGTTGCCCCTGAGGAGAACTGTGGGGCATGGGGAGACTGGTGGGAGGAAGGTGTTTCACTGTATCTTTTGGAAAGTTTGAATTCTGTACTGTGATGGTTAATTTTATGTATCCACTTGGCTAGATTATGGTTCCCAGTGATTTTGCCAAACACTAGACTAGCTGATGTTCTATAGTGTAATCTAAAGCAGTGTAATGTAATCACCTCCCATAATGTAATCTACTGTAATGCAATCAGTCAACTGAAAAGGGAGTTTCTCAGGGTGTGGACTGTCTTCAGACTGTAAATAGATACTTTGGCAGAACTTGCTTTCTCTCTCTCTCTGGACTCTGTGCTCTTCTCATCGCCTGACCTATGGATCTTGGGACACAAGCCTGTAGGTGTCTGAACGGGCAAATGTTTTCTGATTTGCCTGACCTACAGATTTTGGATTTGCCCCCCGCCCCCACAACCGCCCCATCCTGTGAGCGAGCAGAAGCCTCCAGCCTGATGCCTGACCTGTGGATTCTGCACTTTCCAGCTGCCACAATTGCATGAGCCTAACCTTTGAAGAAGGAGCTCTGGCGGTGTAATGGTTAAGCACTCAGCTGCTAACTGAAAGATTGACAGTGTAAACCCACCAGCCGCTCCATGGGAGAGAGATGTGGCAGTCTGCATCCACAAAGATTGCAGCCTTGGAAACCCAATGGAGCAGCTCTACCCTGTCCTATAGGGTCACTATGACTCAGAATCAACTCGATGGCAATGGGTCTGGTTTTTGGATTTTATCCCTTGAAGTAAATTATCTGTCTATCTGTCTGTCTGTCTACCTACCCACCTATCTATCTCTAGCTCTCTCATTGGTTCTATTTCTCTAGAGAACCCTAAGACATACACTGTGCACATGTATTAACTATACAACAAACAAATGAATAAAAAAATAAACAGTAAGTAGGTATGGAGGAAGTAAATACTGCAAATGGAGATAACTTTGCATTAAGGAGAAGAAGAAAGTAAGGAGGATAGATCAAAGGGGTTGGAGGGCCCAGGAATTTTTTTTCCCCCCCTAAGGCTGGAATGATACATTTGAAGGCTAAAGGGAAAGGGGCAGGGATGACAGAAGATGGTGACAGGAGGGAATGGATCCAAGGCAAGCAAGAAGGTTAACCTAGAGAGGGGAGAGAGCTGGAGGGAATAAAGATGATTTAGATGTGTTGGGGACACTGAGGAGGGGATGAGGAGTGGGATGCAGGACTTTGCCTCCTTCCTACAACAAAATAATGCACCACGTGCCAGGTGGAACACAGAAAAGTTGCCGATTGGGGGGTAGGGGAACCAGTTGCATCCTCTGAGCACATTCACCTACTAAAGTGACCTATTTCCACCAATTTTAAGGTAACACGTTTACTTGTTGATGGTTAAGAGTGATGAGAAGACACTAGAAGAAGCAGCAAGGAAGCAAGACAGGGGGGCCTATGGAGAAGGGGGTCATAGGCTTCCTCCCCTCTGCCCACTCTCCTGTGGAGCCCAATCCATAGGCTCATTCCCTGGAGTTTAGAACCTAACTCTGCCCTCTTGCTAGGTTTGGGGATACAGCAATGAGAAATGAGAAGTGGCCTTCACCTTTGAGGAGCTTACAGAGTAGTGGAAAATAAAATCGTTAAACAGGTAATCACAAAATAATGGTGTCATTGCATTTGCGATAAACTGTATGAAGGAAATGTACAGAGGTAGCCTAAGATCATATAACATCTAATCTACATTGGGTGGTGGGGGAGGGGCACCTGAGGAAGGGACATTTAAGCTGAGAGCTTAAAAATGAATAGAAATTTTCTGGTGGAGATAGAGTGGAAGGGTTTTAGTCTGTGTTCCCTAGAGGAGCAAAACCGGTGAAGTGCATATAAATATATATAGTGAGAAATTTACTTCAAGGAAATGTCTCACACAATTGTGGGGACTGGCAAGTCCCAAATCTGTGGGTCAGGTAACAGGCTGGAGGCCTCTGCTGGCTCACAGGGTTGCAAGGTTGGCAAATCCAAAATCTGTAGGTCAGGTGGCAGGCCAGAGACTTCTGCAGGCTTATGTCCCAAGACCTGGAGGTCAGGCAATGAGAAGAGTGCAGGATCGGGAAAAGAGAGCAAGCTTTGGCAGAACATCCATTTCTATACTGGAGGCAGGCTGCACCCCCAAGGAAACTCCATTTCCAACTGATTGGCTACTCAAATCAGGTCACAAAATGAAAGGTGGTTACATAGCATCTGCCGAACCACTGAGAATTAGCCTAGCCAAGTTGACACATAACATTAACCATCACAAGAGGTATGAGAAATGTGGAGGAGTGGGGAGAGGGTTCCAAGCAAGTTAGAAGGTCATGAGGTGCTAAGGAGTTAGGCATTTGAAAGAAGAAGAAAAGGATGAATTGTAGAGAATAAAAGAAAGAATGACAAAACATGAGACTACAGAGAGAGGGACGTTTTCTGGGCCATGTTAAAAATTTAAAAGCTTTCCTCTTAGTAACGGGAAACCATCAATGGGTTTGAAGCAGTGGAACTGCATGATCGGGTTTGCACCGGCCACTGTGGAGTAGGATAATTAAGTTGGATGGGGCAAGAGTGAAAGAAGTCCCTGGGTGATGCAAACATTAAAGCACTTGGCTATTAACTGAAAGGTTGGTGGTTTGAATCTACCCAGAGGCACCTAGGAAGACAGGTCTGGTGATCTACTTCTGAAAGATTACAGCCATTGAAAGCCCTATGGAGCACAGTTCTACTCTGCACACATGGAGTTGCCATGATTTGGAGTCAAATCGACAGTTTGGTTTTTGGTTAAGGGTGAAAGGAGTAGATTCCTTAGGCTTTCACAGTGGTCCATGCAAGAGATGATGGTCAAAACTAGGATAGTTATAAATGATGGAGATGCAAGGGAATAAATAGATTTGAGAACTATTTTGGAGGTAGAATCCACAGGATTTGGAGATTAGTTGATTATGAGTTATGTGAGAAAGGAAGAGTCAGGATTGACCCCCATGTTTCAGGCACAAACAACTGGGTAGATGGAAAGGGCATTGACTGCGTTTTGGACGTGTTGAGTTTAAGAGCTATGAACATTCAAGTGAAGATGTCAAACCCGACACTGCCAAAAAAGAAGCAGAGAAGGCCATCTACTGAGACGGAGAGGTGGTAGACCAGGCAGGGCTTGAGGAGTGTGGGAGAAGTTCACAGCAGTTGTATGAGGAATACAATATGGAGAATACGAGAGCAGTGACCAATTTGGAGCCAGAGAACATGAAGGTGCCAAGATTCTTTGTCAGCATGCAGCAAAATGAGAGCCAGTTAGAGGACACTGGATGATGTTGGGGGTAATTGAGTATCGAAGGTGAACTTGGGAAGGGCAGAAGTTCACGGGTTGGGTGACTCCAGGATATATATAGGCTGGGAAGGGAAGCTGGTCAAGTGAGGAGGAGCTAATGAGCTAGGAGAAAGAAGGATTGGAATCATGACGATGGAATGATGCAACAGGAGAAGGAAAAGCTATGAAGTTGGAGTCAGAGAGGAGAACCCAGAGTTGGAGATCTCAGAGGTGAACTGGTTCTGTACAGAAACATGCTTTAATGTGTGGGTTCACTGATGAGATGGATTGGAGATGACCACACTTTTAGGAGTAGTAGATGATGTTGAAATCAGGGTGTCAGGGTCAGTTTGGGTTTTGAAGTTGCAGTGGGCATGATGGGGATGTGATGGAAAGAAAAACCATAGGGATTTGCAGAAATTGTTAAGGAAAGTGGGACAAAGTTTTGCATGAAACTTCCTAGCCTGAGGTGAAGGAGTGAAGAAGATGGTTTGAATGGATGCATGAACTATAAAAGATGAGATTTTGTTGAGTGGGGGCAGTGGAATGGACAGTGGAAAACCAGAAACAGACTTTTGTCTCCAGGGAATAACACAGAGCCTTCTCTTCCAATAGAGGGATGAAAGGGCAGCATAGAGCTCCAATTATTTTTACCTTTATTTTAGCTACTTTTATATAAAGCTTTGAGTGCAGTGGTAGTTCAGTGCTAGAATTTTTGCCCTCTGTGCAGGAGCCTGGGTTCAATTCCTGGCGAATGAACCTCATGGGCAACTATCACCTGTCTATCAGTGGAGGCTCGGGTGTTGCTATGATGTTCAACAGGTTTCAGTGCAGCTTCTCTACTAAGACAGCCTAGGAAGAAAGAGCTGGTGATATAATTCCAAAAATCAGTCAATGGATCACAATGATCTGATCCTGTAATGCATGGGGTCACCATGAATTTGGGGCCAACTTGAAAGCAGCTAATAGCCACAATATATAAAGCTTTATGTTGCTACTGTTTTTCTATACCCTGTGATGCTTATATGAGGAGAATTGGGGCAGTTTAGGGACAAGTGGTTAAAGATAAAGGAGAGCTTTTCAGGGGATTCCCTGGTGTCACTAACACATGATTATTCCTCTCAGGCAGAGCCTCTCTACAACTTTCTGATGGCGACACTGATGTCCTCCACCTAAGAGGACTAAGAGGGCATTTCTGTACGGTTTTCGCAGGCAGTTCACTTTTGGTGCGTATTCCCTAATTTCTACATCCCCCTGCTGCTCAGGCACTGGCTCTTGGGTTCCATTTGCTTTTCTTTTCCCACCGTCCAGTGTCCGGCCAATTTGATGTTAATTCAGGGAACATTTGTATACTGGCAAAATCAAAAACATATTACATGGATGGCAAATACTCTCCAGAAAAACAAAGGCACATTCCAAAGCTAAATACAGGGATCAATTTATTATTTTGCCTTTTGGGATTATCAAATCAGGGTTTTTCCCCTTTGTTGTTGTTGCTGTCAGTTGCCATCGACTTGGCTCCAGACTCATGGTGACCCCATGCACATTGGAACTAAATGTTGCCTGGTCCTGCACCATCGCCATCATTGGTTGTGGATTGGACTGTTGTGATCTATAGGGTTTTAATTGGTTGATTTTGGGAAGTAAATCTCCAGGCCTTTCTCTCTGGTTTACCGTAGGTCTGGAAGCTTCATTGAAATCTATTGTGCATCATAGCAACATGTAAGCCTCCACTGAGGTGCACTGACCAGAAATTGAACCTGTGTCTCTTGCGTGGAAGGTGAGATTTCTATCACTGAGCCACCACTGCCTCCCTTTTCTCTTTAACTTAGCCAATTTTGAGTCTTTTTAGTTTACTTACATCGATGTCCAAAAGCAAACCTATCGCTGTGGAGTGGATTCTGATGCATAGCGACCCTATAGGCAGAGTAGAACTTCCCCATAAGGTTTCCAAATCTGTAATCTTTATGGAAGCAGACTATGACATCTTTCTCCCTGTGGAGAAGCTGGTGAGTTCAACCCCCCAATCTTTCGGTTAGCAGCTGAGTGTTTAACCACCGCACCACCAGAGCTCCTTACAGGTCCACTTAAAACCCAAAAAACAAACCCACTGCCATCGAGTCAATTCTGACTCACAGCAACCCTATAGGCAAGTTAATTTTCAAGCTGCAGCATACTTTATTTTTTCCCTGCAAGTGGTTATTTCTTGGCTTGTCAGCTCTGTCTCATGCTTCCACTCTTAATGACTTAAATCCTTCTCAATGGAGCTTTACGTGACAGTAATCCTTGGAATGACTCAAGAACCTCCTAGCTGTCTGCCTCCCTCCCTCCAGTCTCGCCCCATTTCCTCTCTTTGTGTTGTAGCGAGAGTTATTCTCAAGTGCAAATCAGATCCCCTCATGCCTCCACATAAGGCTCTGCAGTGGCTCTCGGTGCCATCACAGTAAAGTCCAAACTCCTTTAAAGCACGTATGAGGCTCTGGTCACTTCCCCAGTTGCCTCTTTCTCTGTTCATTTGTCTGCTTTCCTCACCAGACTGCCATGTAAGCTCCAGAAAGTCAGGAGTGTGTCTTATTCACTGCTATTTATTCGATGGAAACCCTGGTGGCAGAGTGGTTAAGTGCTATGGCTGCTAACCAAAAGTTGGCAGTTTGAATCCACCAGGCACTCCTTGGAAACTCTATGGGGCAGTTCTACTCTGCCAACAGGGTTGCTATAAGTCGGAATCGACT
This sequence comes from Elephas maximus indicus, assembly GCF_024166365.1. NCBI lineage: Eukaryota > Metazoa > Chordata > Mammalia > Proboscidea > Elephantidae > Elephas > Elephas maximus. Next base: position 40,562,611 of record NC_064832.1, read on the forward strand.
TGACGGCAATGGGTTTATTTATTGGATGGATGCCTACTAAATTAACAAATGAAAAAGAAAAGCAGTGTGGGGGTAATTGAAAACACTTGCAAAGTCATCGTTCAGAAAACCTTGCTCCTTGCTAACTGCCATTGCAGAATTATGAATGCTGTCACCTTATGGTATGAGCTACTCGTGTCTTTAGTGGCTGCCTCAGTTATCTTGTGTAGCGATAACAGAAATACCACAAGTAGGTGGCTTTGATGAACAGATATTTATTTTCTCACAGTTTGGGAGGCTAGAGCCTGAATTCAGGGCGCCAGCTCTAAGGGAAGGCTTTCTCTCTCTATTGGCTCTGGGGGAAGTTTCTTGTTCCTTGGTTCCTTGGTGATCTTTATGTAGTGTGGTATCTATCTTCCCCCATCTCTGCTTGCTTAATCTTCTCCTTTTATATCTCAAAAGAGATTGACTCAAGACATACTTTACACTAATATTGCCTCATTAACATAACACAAAAAACCGAAGAACCCATTGCCATCAAGTTGATTCCAACTCATAGCAACTGTGATGGTTAAGGTTGTGTGTCAACTTGGCTGGCCTATGATTCTCGGTGGTTTGGGAGTTATGTGATGATGTAGTCATCCTTTACTATGTGACTGATATGGTTAGCTAATCAGCTGTAAGAGGAGTTTCCTTGGGGGTGTGGCCTGCATCCAATATATATGGACATTGTGGCAAAACCCACTTGCTTGCTCTGGATCCTGTATCTGGCTTGACATTGTTTAACCTCTGGTTCTTTGGACTTGAGCCAGCAGCCTGCTGGCAAACACGCTGATCTTGGGTTCATCAGCCCTGCAGGTACATGAGTCAGGATAGCTTCCAGCCTGATGCCTGGCCCACAGACTTGGGACTTGCCATCCTCTGCAACCATGTGAGCCATTTCTTTAAGATAAATTTCTCTGTGTGTGTGTGTGTATATATATATATATATATATACATACATGCTTCACTGGTTTTTCTTCTCTAGAGAAAACAGCCTAAGACATTTTGTACCAAGAATGCTTCTAGAGAAACAAAATCATAAGGATGAGTTTTCTAAATTGGTTCTCGGGTCTGACTAGTTTTAAAGGTGCTGATGACTCTGTCTCCAGTAGTAAAGCAGGTGCTGCTAATCCATGATGTGAAGTGGTGATCTTAATATGCAAAATGTCATCACCAGTAGATCAAGCATCGGTGAGAAGCGAGGCTCTGGATGATTGCATATTTGATACTTTTCTACAATTTTGCCAGAATGAGAAGTATAGGGCAGCTGGTTGGTTGTTCCTACTTTTGCTAGACGAAGTGGTGAAAGAAAGGATGAATTCAGGGCCTCAGAGTCACAGTTCAAGTGCCACATAAAGACCTCTAAGTTGCCACTCATTGCCTGAAAGAAAGCCTTATTTCTTGTAATTACAGAGCTGATATTGTCAAAAACCAAACGCAGAGTCGTATCGTAAGAGTGGCTGAATTACAGCGCCAATTGAATTTCCAACCTAGTATGGTGTATGAAGTTAAAGTAAGGGCATTGATTGGGAAGAAAGGGGATCGTCTAACTTGGGATGGGGACATATGGGCAGATAATCAGGAAGCTGGGGACACTGAGTCCCTAAATTCCATTGAATCACTCCTGCCAACAGAACCAGCCCTCTTACTCCCATCTGAAGAGCTCATTCAATCTTGTCTGCTAAGCCACCCTACAGTAGAACTGTTATCCCTTCCATCCCCATCTGATGAGCAGCTCAGCTGTGCCTGAAGAGTCCTTGTCTGAAATATCACCTGAGGTGATGCCTGGGGTATTGCCTGAGGTAGATGCCTTACAAGACACTACTGTTTCCAGGACCCACCCTCACCACCCATTATTACTTCTGGATCTATAACTAGACTTAAGCCCCAGTGAGCCCCAAAAGGTGAAATACAAAGTGTGACCCAGGAGAACCCAGCTATGATCCAAAGAACTGCTTGACTTTTCTAATATGTACAAACAGAAACCTGCAGAATATTGTCAGAATATCTATTAAGGGTGTGGGATAATGGTGCAAGCAACATAAAGTTGGATCAGTCTGTGTTTATTCATACGGGACCACTAAGCACAGATTTTTCATTCAGTGTTTCAGCTTGAGAGGTTAAGAAAGGATCTAACAATTTATTTAGTTGGTTTGCTGAAGCATTAATTGGGTGGTGGCCTACACTAAATCAAATTGATGTACCAGACCTGTCTTGGTATGCTGTAGAAGAAAGTATTCAAAAAGGCTTAGGGAAATTGGCATGATAGAGTGGAATTATCAAGTTAGACCCACTGACCCACCCATGGAGTACCCAGAGGACACATCTTTTACCACAACAGTGAGGAACAAATTTGTAAAGGGAGCCCCAGCATCCTTGAAGACTGCTGTGCTTGCTGTTTTATGTAAGTCAGACGTGACAGTGGGAACTGCCCTAACTGAATTAAGACACCTAACTACAATGGGACTGATTGGACCCCGTGGTAGTAGGGCCAAATGGTGGCACCCAACTGACAAAGACAAGGTGGGTGTGGTTACCATAATGGACAGTGGAGTCAAAGCAGTAATCAGAATAGTCTGAGTCATACAGACTTATTGCATTGACTACTTAGTCATGGTGTCCCTAGGAATGAAATAGATGGGAAATCTACTAAGTATTTACTTGAACTGTACCAGCAGAAGAATTTTAGGTCAAGGGAATGGGAGTCTAACTCGAATCACCAGAAGAGAGAGTTGCAGCCCCTCAGCCAAGTCCCAGGCTTGATCCAGTTTACAGACCCACAGCCCCTTGAATGAAGAAGGGGCGGCTGGGTCCCAGTGAGGAAGGTCCCTACTACACTGCCAAAAATTTATACTCTTAATCTTTCTTCCAGCCTTCTTCAAAGGGATCTATGACCTTTTATGAGAGTGGCTGTACATCAGGAAAAAGGAAATAATCAGTTTTCAGAGATTACTGGATACTGGTTCTGAACTGAAACTAATTCCAGGAGACCCCAAATATTGCTGTGGCCCACCAGTCAGAGTAGGGGTATATAGAAGTCAGGTTATTAATGAAGTCTTAGCTCAGGTTCATCTCACAGGGGATTCAGTGAGTCTCTGAGCTCATCCTGTAGTGATTTCCTCAATTTCAGAATGCATAATTGGAATAGAAACACTTAGCAACTGGCAAAGCCGCCACATTGGGTCCATGACATGTGGCATATGGGCTATTATGGCAGAAAAAGCCAAATGGAAGCCATTAGAACTGCCCCTACCTAGGAAAAGAGTAAACCAAAAGCAATACTGAATTCCTAGAGGGATTGCAGAGATTATTGCTACCATCAAGGACCTGAAGGATGCAGGAGTGGTGATTCCCACCACATCTCCATTCAGCTCGCCTATTTGACCTGTGTAAAAAACAGATGGATCTTGGAGAATGACAGTGGATTATCATAAACTTAACCAGGTTTTTGTTGCTTGAGCAAATTAATACATCTCCTGGTACCTGGTATGAAGCTATTGATCTAGGTATGAAGCTATTGATCTAGCTAGTGCATTTTTCTTGATTCTGGTTTTGAAGGCACACCAGAAGCAGTTTGCCTTCAGCTGGCATGGCCAGAAATACACCTTCACTGTTCTACCTCAGGGGCATATCTACTTTCCAGCCCTTTGTCATAATTTAGTCCGAAGGGAACTTGATCACCCTTCCCTTCCGTGAGGCGTCATGTTGGTCCATTACATTGATGATGTTCTGTTAACTGGACCTAGGAAAGAAGAACTGCCAATGGCTCTGGACTTATTGGTAAAACATTTGCATGCTAGAGGGTGGGAAGTTAATCCCACAAAAATTCAGGTGCCTTGGTGAGATTTCTAGGAATCCAGTAATTTCAGACAAGTTGAGATATTCCTTCTAAAGTGAAGGATGAATTGTTGATTCTGGCCCCTCCTACAACTAAAAAGGAGGTACAATGCCTGGTGGGCCTTTTTGGATTTTGGAGACAATGTGTGCCTCATTTAGGTATGCTATCTAGCCTATTTACCAAGTGACTTGAAAAGCTGCCAGAACAAGAGAAGTCTGTGCAGCAGGTTCGGGCTGCCGTGTAAGCCTCTCTGCCACTTGGGCCATATGATCTGGCTGATCCAATGGCACTTGACATGTCAGTGGCAGATAGAGATACTGTTTGGAGTCTTTGGCAGGCCCCTATTGGTGAAACACAGTGCAGACCCTCAGAATTTTGGAGCAAAGCCCTGCCATCCTCTGCAGATAACTACTCTCCTTCTGAGAACCAGCTTTTGGCTTGTTACTGGGCCTTAGTAGAGACTGAACGCTTAACCATGAGCCACCAAGTCATCATGTGGTCTGGGAGCTGCTTATCAGGAACTGGATGTTGTCTGACCAACAGAGCCATAAAGTCAAACATGCACAGCAGCACTCTATCATTAAATGAAAGTGGTATATACGAGATTAGGCCCGAACAGGACCGGAAGGCACAAGTAGGTTGCATGAGGAAGGCCCAAATGTCCATGGTCTCCACTTCTGTCACATTACCTGCCCTCTCCCAATCTGCACAGTTGGCCTCCTGGAGAGTTCCTTGTGGCTGAGGAAGAGAAAGCTCGTGCCTGGTTTACAGACGATTCTGTGCAAAACACAGCCACCACTTGAAAGTGTATGGCAGCAGCACTGTAGCCCCTTTCTGGGACCTCCTTGAAGGATAGTGGTGAAGGAAAGTCCTCCTAATGGGGAGAACTTCAAGCAGTGCACCTGATTGTTCACTGTGCTTGGAAGGAGAAATGGCAAGATGTGTAATAGTATAGTGATTCCTGGGCTGTAGTCAATGTGTTGGCCAGATGGTCAAGGACTTGGAAGGAGCATGACTGGAAAATTGGAGACAAGGAGGTATGAAGAAGAGTATATGGATACGCCTCTCTGAATGGACCAAAGAACTAAAGATATTTGTGTCTCCTGTAAATGTTCACCAAAGGGTGACCTTGGCAGAGGAGGATTTTAACAATCAAATGGTTAGGATGACTTGATCAGTGGAAACAGTCATGCTCTTTCTCCAGCCACTCTCGTCATTACCCAAAGAGTTCATGAACAAAGTGACCATGGTGGCAGGGATGTGGGCTATGCATGGGCTCAGCAACATGTACTTCCACTCACCAAGGCCGACTTGGCTACAGCCACTACCGAGTGCCCAGTTTGCCAGCAGGAGAGGCCAACACTGGGTCCCCAATATGGCACCATTCCTCCAGATGATCAACCAGCAGCCTGGTGGCAGATTGATTACATTGGATAGCTTCTGTCATGGATTAAATTTGTCCACCAAAAATACGTATATCAATTAAGCTATGTCATGATTCCTAGTATTCTGTGATTGTCCACCATTTTGTCATCTGATGTGATTTTCCTATGTCTTGTAAATCCTACCTCTGTGATGTTAATGAAGTGGGATAGACAGCACTTATGTTAATGAAGGAGGACTCAATCTACAAAATTGGATTATGCCTTGAGCCAGTCTCTTTTGAGATGTAAAAGAGAGAAGCAAGCAGTGAGACAGAGGGACCTCATACCACCAGGAAAGCAGCATGAGGAGCAGAGGGCATTCTTTGGACCTGGGGTTCTTGTGTGGAAAAGCTCCTTAAACAGGGGAAGATTGATGACACGGACCTTCCTCCAGAGCCAACGGAGAGAGAAAGCCTTCCCCTGGAGCTGACGCCCTGAATTTGGACTTGTAGCCTACCAGACTGTAAGAGAATAAATTTTTGTTTGTTAAAGCCATCCACTTGTGGTATTTCTGTTACAGTAGCACTAGATAACCAAGACAGCTTCCATCATAGAAGGGACAGCATTTTGTTCTTGCTGGGATAGACGCTCACTGTGGCTATGGATTTGCCTTCCCTGCATGCAGCGCTTCTGCCAAAACTACCATTGGTGGACTCACAAAATGCTTTATCTACTGTCATGGTATCACACATAGCATCACCTCAGATCAAGGGACTCACTTCACAGCAAATGAAGTATGGCAATGGTTCTGTGCTCATGGAGTTCACTGGTCTTACCATGTTCTCCATTATCCTGAAGCAGATGGCTTAACAGAAGAATGGAATGGCATTCTAAAGACACAATTACAGTACCAGCTAGGTGTGAATACTTTGCAGGGTTGGGATAGTGTCTCCAAGAAGCTATATATGCTCTAAACCAGTGTCCAATATATGGTGCTCTTTCTCCCATAGCCAGAATTCATGGTTCCAGGAATCGAGGGGTTTAATGGGAGTGGTACTACTCACTATTACCTCTAGTGACCCACTCGCAAAATTTTTGCTTCCTATCCCTGTGACCCTATGCTCTGCAGGTCTAGAGGTTTTAGTTCCAAAGGGAGGAATGCTCCCACCTGGAGACACAACACAATCTTGGGATTTGTCATCCTCCATAGTCCATGAGCCAGTGGTCTGCCGTCTGACCTGCTGATCTTGGTTCGTCAGCTCTTGCAGCTATGTGAGTCAGGACAAGCCTCCAGCCTGAAGCCTGATTCACGGACTTGGAACTTACCAACCTCTACAAACTGCATGAGCCATTTCCTAGAGATAAATCTCTCTCTATATATATACTTATATGCTTTACTGGTTTTGCTTCTTTAAAGAACCTAGCCTAAGAGAGAGAGAGAGAGAGAGATTTATCCCAAGGAAATGGCTCACAGGATTGTAGAGACTGGAATGTCCAAAGTCCATGAGTCAGGATAGAGGCTTCTCTTGATTCATGTAGCTGCAGGGGCTGGTGAACCCAAGATTGGCAGGTTGGAGAGCAAGGCTCTTGCTCATAGACTGTGAAGATTGATGAATTCCAAGATTGGCAGGCAAGACTGCAAGGCTTTTTCTGATTCAAGTAGCTGCAGGGGCTAGTGAACCCAAGATCAGCAGGTCAGAGGGCAGGGCTCCCACTCACAGGCTGTGAAGATCAGTGAATCCCAAGATCGGCAGATAAGCTGATAGCTCAAGTTCCAAGAACTGGAGGTCAGGTGCACAGGAGGCAGCTGCAGGATCCAAAGCAAGCAAAAAGCAGAAAGTCTGCTTATATTTGGATGCAAACCATGTGCCCAAGGAAACTCCCATTCAACAGATTGGCTACTCGCAGCAGATTATATCATGGGAGTGATCACATATAAATACTGAGAGTCATGGCCCAGTAAAGGCGACACACAATCTTAACTATCACATATTCGTAAGCTTCACTGGTTTTTCTTCTCTGGAAAATGCAGCCTAAGACAGCTACCCTATAGGACAGTATAGAATTGCCCTATAGGATTTCCAAGGCTGTAATCTTTATGGAAGGAGCCCTGATGGTGCAGTGGTTAAGCCCTTGGCTACTAACCACAACGTCTACAGTTCAAACCCACCAGCAACTCCATGGGAGAAAGATGTGGCAGTCTGCTTCCATAAAGATTACAGCCTTGGAAAACCTGGGGCAGTTCTTCTCTGTCCTATGGGGTTGCTATGAGTCAGAATCGACCCAATGGCAATGAGTGTGGGTTTTGGTTTGGAATCTTTACAGAAGCACACTGCCACATCTTTCTCCTGCAGAGTGGCTGGTGGGTTTGAACCAGTGACCTTTCAGTTAGCAGCCAAAGGCTTAACCACTGTGCCATTAGTGCTCTTTTTAACAAAGAAAACCTATTTCCAAATGGGATTATAACCACATCTTTAGGGGTTAGGATTTACAAAACATATTTTTTGGAGACACAGTTCAATTCATAACAGTGGCTGTATGTTTTTCGATAAAAATCAGAACTAGTCGTTTGACAGAAGATTTTGTCTTGCTTCCAGATATAAGAGGTAGGCTGAGAAATGTAATTTGGATTCTGACTGTTGGAATCCAATGATTTATGGGGATAATGGCATGGACAATGAAGTATTAGAACAAGCCCAGAAAATCCAGGGTCTCTAATAACATAAGAGTCCCCGAGTGGAACAAACGGTTAACAAGCTTGGCCACTAACTGAAAGAAATATTGACAGTTCTAATCCACCCAGAAGTACCTTGGAAGGAAGGCCAGGTGATCTACTTGTGAAAAATCAGCCAGTGAATCCTTATGGAGCACAGTTCTACTCTGAAACACATGTGGTTGCCATGAGTTAGAGTGGACTCCATGACAACCGGTTTGTGTTTTTTTTTTTTTTTTAAGATCGCAGATCACAATGATCATGGAACAGTTGGCACCTAAAATGTCACCTTTGACATTATTTTGGGAATGCTCAATCCCTCTGATTAGACAAGTTCCTGTCAGTCAGGGACCATCTAGTACATCTTTGGACCCCTCCAGTGTTTATTGTGGTGTCTTCAGCATGAAAGTTTGTTCAGTGGCTGAATAGAGGCTAAGTCAGTCACTCTGTGTTTGTAGCCCAGGGGAATGAGGACAGAATATTCAAGAACTTCTTCTAGAGATTGTTCACACCAGAGCAATTACCACCTGGGATTTACCCTGAATTTCCCCAGAGAACAGTTCATCCAATTAATAGTTTATTCGGAATGAGCGTAACCTTAATGTATCTTGGCCTTGGAATCACTAAGGAAAATGGGTGAAGCCGATGATTTTCAAATCCCATCTCTATGGATCTGTACGGTTTTCTCCCTCCATGCTCACCCAGATACCTTTATCTGTCAATTGAATGAAACTTCTTCTCAGAAGAACAAAAACCTGTTGCCATCGAGTTGATTCCGACTCATAGCGATCCTATAGAATAGGGACTATGAAAGTATGTAGGGAAAGCCAACTGAAGGCTCTTTGTGGAAAGTAATGAAAACAGGAGTGGAGAGAAATGAAGATGGGGAGCATTCTGAAGGGTCGTTAGGTCTGCCTCCTCTTTATCATTGCTGAATAGCTATTGAGTGTCATCGCACAGCGGGCGCAGTAAGTGGGTAGGATCCCAGCACAGTGAGTTAATCCATATGCAAACACAGTGACCCCAATTGCTTTGCAATAGAGAGCCACATGGCCTGTGCCCTTAAAATACATCATTTGAGCAGCTGCCAGCAGGCTGATTTATCCCAGCTGGCCAGAAACAGCCCTGAGATCATCAGCGCTTTTGTTAATTGGGAGAGAAGGGCAGAGGAATCAAGATATTCCTGGGCACCAAGCATTCATTAGCCACCTGGCCTCCCTAAATTACCGTCCTGCCATGATTTTCCCAGTGCTTCGAGTGAAATTTTAATATTGAAATGTATTAATAACGCAGAACATGTCATTTCCTAAATAAGCAATGCCCTTCTGGACTCATTGGAGAAGGGAGCCCAGAGAATGGTTAAACAGCACGGTTACTGGCTACCCAGTGAGATGAGCGGTGCAGGATGACCCTGGAATTTCTATCCACAACAGCAAATACAAACAGATGCGATGTATGAATAGACCTCTGGGTTAATATCCTTGATTTCTATTCATTTGTTCTATTCATATAGCATCTTAACAGGACCAGCCCCAGGAAAAATGGTGAAACAGATGATAATAGCAGCTAACAATTCTAGAGCACCGATTAGGCACAGGCACGGTGCCGAGTAATACACGGATTACGTTAGCTGCTCCTCAGAGGATCCCCACCTGACATGCTGAACATTCCCTGGGGATGCACGCTTCACAAGGGCAAAGAGACTTTGTCTTATTTGCCTTTAAATCCCCAGTGCCTAGAGCAGTTCCACCCCCAGTAGCTGCTCAATAAAATATTTGGTGGATGAATGAATCTCCATTTTAGATGTGGTTGAGTTTGGCAAAGTAACTTGTTCCAAGGTTGCACAGCTCTAGAAGTAGACAGAGCCAAAATTCACACTTTCATTCACTGGTTGTTTCTCTCCTCTGTCAACCTTCTTCTCCCTCCCTCAGGCATCCTTTTGTGTCAGATGCTCAGAAGACTTATCAGCATCCTATTCAGGTCTATTCCTATCACTGCTCAGTCCTCCAAAACTAACCCATCAGGCTCACTCATCAAAATCCACCTAGCCTGGGTCTCATTCATTTAGGGTTCTGCTTTCTATCATTCAGGGACAACTTTCTGCTCCCTGCTTCTGCTCCCCAACCCCTCCAACATCTGTGTAGTAATCAGAATTTATAAAGAGAATTCACATACGTTATTTCACACCATGCTCAAAACCAACTTGTGAAACAGGCAGAATAATGATGGTTATCCTCATTTTACATACAAATAAACTGAGGCTTGGCAAAATCACGCAGCAAGGTCTAAGACTCAAGTCCTCTGACTCTCTAGCCCAATTGTCCTTCCTCAGTACCACATTGTGGATAATGTCTTAACATGGGTTTCATGTTAGGCAGGTTGCATCATAACTGGAGCCTCATGGAGAGATAGAATGCCAACTTGAATGACTCCTGTGGCGTCCTTCCCAGCAGGTGAGATCAGAGATTTTGGAGTACCGCAAATGACCTCACGTTGGCCGGTGTGTATCTTACATGCACCTAAGGCTGGGGCAGGACCATTCTTCTGAAAAGCCTCAAAGAGCTGGCAAACAAGTGAACTCATCTAATTCACACACCTAATTGATCTTCCCCTCCTGAGTCCCTGGGTGGTGCAAGTGGTTAACGAGCTTAGCTGCTAATGAAAAGTTTGGAGGTTTGAATCCACCTGGAATGACCTTGGAAAAAAAGACTTGGCAATCTATTTCCAAAAAATCAGCCACTGAAAACCCTATGGAGCACAGTTCTACTCTGACACATATGGGGTTGTCATGAATCAAAATCAACTTGATGGCAACTGGTAGACCATCTCCATTCTCACTGCCATACTTCAGAGCCTCATTCTCTCCTGCCTGGACTGTTGCTGTGGTTTCTTGACTGGACACCTTGCTTTGCCTCTTCCCTGTCCAGTCCACCTCCACTGTTGGGGCCAAGGTGATCTGCTTTAAGAACAAATACAATGACAACAACCTCTTGCTTGAAAACTCATGTTTGAGAAGCTGTAAGAGGTGAATGTGGAAGACTTAAAATAGGAAATGAGAACAAAAGTCAAAAACCCTTTTTGGGGGGAAGACTTGAAAATTCTTTTCTTTTTTTTTTTAAATTCTCTTTTTCTTTATTTTAGAACATAAGCTCATTGAGAATAAGATTTTAGCTTTTTGTGATACAAATCTGTTACACACATACCAGTTGCCATTGAGTCAATTCCAACCCATGGCGGTTCTGTGTGTCAGAGTCGAACTGTGCTCCCTAGGATCTTCAATGGCTGATTTTTTGGAGGTAGTTGCCAGGCCTTTCTTTCAAGGTACATTTGGTGGACTCGAACCTCCAACCTTTAAGTTAGCAGTCGAGCGTTCGCACCATCCAAAACTCCACAAACTTCTAGACCTCTAAATACTAAGTAATATGTGAAAGAATAACCACCCATGATGTTGATTCTACTAACAACTTGGATTTTTTGTATGTCACAAAATTCAAGAGAGAATCCATTTGAACTTACTTTAGTTTTTAAAGAGTATACCAATTGTTTGACTCTAAGGAAATAATCCAAAAGAAGGGAAATAAACCAAAAAAAGGGAAAAACTAGTAAAAATAAAGATGATCTCTGTGGAATAATTTATAATAAAGAAAAACTAGAATAATGTAATAGCGCGTAGTTCAGTAAATTACGTTACACCAATTTGACGAAATGTCCTACAGTGACTAAAAATTATAATTATGCAGATTGTGTAGCAACATAAAAATGCTTAAGATATAATGTGAAGCATGAGATGTGGAGTACCAAACTGCGTGTATACTTGATTACAACCCTAAAAATCATGTTTACACGTGGGCAAGACCGAACAAGAGGCAAGAATGGAAACAGATGATTAGTTAGGCTGGTGGGATTGGGAGTGATTTCCTCTCCTCTTGAATTTGTGTTATGTTTCTCATGTTGTTTGTGCAGTTTTCAAAGGAGGCTGTTCAGCCCTTGTGGGGACCACTTTGAAGGTTGTCAGTCCCAGGAAAGCACATAAACATCAACAAGGACTGCAATTCCTGATTATGTCTTGTTGCTGGGACTCTCCTGGGTGCCTAGTTTTGCTGGTGGGAATACTCTGCACCAGCTTGAGCACGGCTGTTTGCACAATTGCTCCCAAATAGTATGTTGCTGCAGAAACTCAACCACAGGATAAATATTTGTATGCAAAGACAATCGTATTCACAGCCATTTACCACGTTTTTTCTTTTAGAGACAGCTCAAGCACAGGCTGGGAAACCATTTACTCGGAATGTTGTAGAAGGAGTTGCTGATTGGGTAGAAGTTCAAACTAGATGATCCTGAAGGCCTGCTGACTCTATGAGCCTAATGCATGATCCACGTGACCTCTTTACACAGTTGAGGCTCTTAGTTGTTCATAACTCTTTTCCTGCTCCAAGGAGATACCATACATAATGTAAGAAACACCACAGTTGCCCCTCAGGCATGGCCACCATCTCTCTGTCTGTGGAAGCTTGTGTGTTGCTATGATGCTGAACTGGTTTCAGTGGCACTTCCTGACTAAGACAGATCAGGAAGAAAGACCTGGTGAACTACTTCTGAAAATCAGCTAATGGAAACCTTATAGATCATAATGGTTTGATCTGCAGCCCATCATGGGGATGGTGCAGTACCAGTCAGTGTTTTGTTCTGTTGTGCCTGGGCTCACCATGGCAGCTAACAACAACAAGAACACCAACACAAGGGGCGGATAGGCCAGGCCTGGAGTCAGAAAGCTCTGTGGCCAAAGCCCAATTCTACCACTCGTTAGCTTTGTGACTGGGGGTGCTTTACTTTACCTCTCTGAGCCTCGGTTTAATCATCTATCATACTGGGTCATCAAACCTATTCCAGAAGGTTGTTGTGGGCGTGGAAATGGGCTAACACATCTATAGAAACTGCCCAGATAAAGTGGCAGACACATAGCAGGTGCTGAATTTAATGGTAGCCAGAGAAATAGAGACACACACTCGCAACAGACCAAGGCAAACTTGGGTTTGGGTTGACACATAGAAGCACCTGCAGCAAAAGTCAATTTTAAATAGGGATTTAAAGGAGCATAGGAAGTACATGAGGAACAGAAAACTGTTGATAACATATGCTGTACCATAAAGGAAAGCTGGGAATCACTGGCAATTTACAGATGGTGAAAATACGGTCTCTCCTGGGAGCAGATGTAACAAAAACAAATGTGACCGATCAAGAGGCTCCTAACTTTTTATTTAATTGCAAAAAAAAAAAAAAAAAAAAAAATCAAATGCGTAATCTGAGAACCACCCTCAGCTCCTGCTCTGCCTCCTCTCTCTGAGTCAAGATGCTGTCTCAGTGGCTCCATCAGCCTTTCATGCTCGAATTCAAAGGGAAACCTCCCTAATAAGCTGATTTCTCAGATTTATGCCAGCTACATACGTCACGAGAACTCTTTTCTGTTTTAAATCCCCGGCAGTTCTCTTGGGACCAAGATTTCCATTGACTTTGGTATTAATTCGAAGAATGTCTTCAGAGTTACCTAAGAATCAGATAAACTGAAACAGAATAACTCTGAAATTTCGCAACCAAATTGTATGTTTTTTTCTTTTACCTCTGCCTTCGATGTGTTTTGGAAAGTAAAAATGTTGAGAGATAAAAATGGTACTTATTATTTTGCACAAGAATTTAACAGCAGGAAGCCATTTTGATTTCTCAAAATATACCCTGAGCAAACAAAACCCTTCTAATATTTCGGGAATGTGGAAACCAAACTAATGGGCATGTTGCTTAAGATTTAATACAGTAGACAGTATTTTCTGAGTCAACAGAAAACCCACTGGGCATTTATGGCATCTGAAGACTGGTTTTATGAAACCTACTGAGCCAAGTTTTGTGCTAAAGCCAGATCTGCGAAATGAATTGGACAGAGGCACTATTCAGAGCACTTGGGAGTTTGTGTGGAAACAGTTTACAGATTTTCTGACAATCTTGTCTTTCAAGCCAGATGAATGAAGCATGATTGTTTGGTCATGAGGAACTTTAATAGAAAAAGTTGTCACCCAAGCTGTTTCTCATTGGGTGCAAGTGTGTGGAAATGACAGTCTTTAAATTCTGCTTGAAAAATGGAATTGTACTAGACACCAAAATCAATGCCAAAATAAAGTTAATTTGAATGAAAAAATAAGAAAAGTGACAAAATGCCAAGTGAAGACTAATAAATAACCTTTGGACTTTGTTAGCAGATGTCTTCTTGTCTCCCACACCAGACCCTGATGGACATTACTTCCAGAGGGGGATCTAAGAGTACATGGGACAACTGGACATTTTGTAGGTGCCCACTTGAGAATCATGGAGTTTGACGCTACATTACCCACACACCTCCATTTCAGTACATTGGCGTGGTGGAGGGCTTAGTGACGGCACACCGAGACACACATAGGTCTTGAGTCTATAGCCTTTCTCAGGTGGAACTAAAATGCTCAAGAGTGTGCTATTTATGGATTTGTTAAGACTTTTGCAGTTACTCTGGCACCTTCTCGTTGCAAATCAGAGAAGATTAACTGTTTTGGTTCCAACCCAGGAGTCCCTGGGTGGTGCAGATGTTTAACATGCTCCGCTGCTAACTGAAAGGTTAATAGTTTGAGCCACCCAGAGGTACTTTGGAAGAAAGGCCTGGCTATCTACTTCTAAAAATTCAGCCATTGAAAATCTTCAGAAGCACAGTTCTACTCTGATACACGTGGGGTCGCCATGAGCTGGAGTCGACTCGACAGCAACCTTTTTTTTTTTAAATTGTTCCCATGCCCAATAAGCTGAAAAAAAATCAACCAATGGCCCAAGCATGGGAAGGCTCTCAAAATATCTGGCTCAACAAATGCTAGTCAAGGAGGAAGAGGACTTATTTCTCTGTTCTCTTCAAGGGTGGGTGGTTTAGCAAAAAGTCCAATGGATTCGTAGTCAGTGGACCTGGGTCCAAATTCAAGTGGAAAAAGGCTGAGATTTGGAATCTGAAAACATGGATCTGGTATGGACTACTCTTGTCAACAATTTCACCTTAAAAAGGAAAACACTCTCCCCTTCTAGAGCCTCAGTTTACTTCTGAGAAATGGGCCTACTAGCAGCATTAGTCTCATAGAGCTGTTAGGAGGGTTACATGGGGTATGATGTATTTGAAAGTGCTTTGTATATTGTAAACTATACTAATTTTGCATTATTTTTAATAATTGTGTGACCTTGGACAAATCTCTTGACTTCCCTGAGCCTTACTTTCCTTCTCAGTAAAATGGGAAGAGTCATGGCAGGCCTATCCACTTAATAAAGGCATCTTAAAGCTCAAAATGAAATACTGTGAAGACACTGGGTAAGCCGCAGAACACTTTATTATCTTAGCAATTTTCAACTTAATTAAAAATGTCCACAGTGAAATGCCTTCAGGATTATCCACTTTCAGATAATTGAATAGTTTCTGTACATTGTTGCCACTGCCCACCTGTCAGTTTGTTGTACTGTGGTGGCTTGCATGTTGCTGTGATACTGGAAGCTATGCCACCGGTATTTCAAATACCAGCAGGATCACCCATGGTGGGCAGGTGTCAGTAGAGCTTCCAGACTAAGACAGACTAGAAAGAAAGGCCTGACCATCTACTTCTGAAAACTCCAGTGAAAATACTATGACTCACAACAGAACATTGTCCAAATTGCTTGCTTTGGACATATCACCAGGAGGGATCAATTGCTGGAAGAGGACATCATGTTTGGTGGAGCAGAGGGCCAGGAAGTGTAAGGGAGATCCTCAGTGAGGTGGATTGGCACAATAGACACGACAATGGACTCGAACATGCTGGTTATCCTGAGAGTGACACAGAATCGAGGAACATTTCAGTCTGTGGTACATAAGGTCATGAGTCGGAGTTGCCTTGACGGCAGCTATCTGTCTGCCTGTCTGCCTGTCCATCCGTCCGTCTGTTCGTCCATCCATCTGCATATCTATCTTTTGTTGAATGTTGCCATTTGTTAAATCAATCAACGGGTGATCTCCCAAGTTCTAACAATCCCTGAAATAGTCAAAAACATAATTATATTTTAGTGGCTTAAGCAAGTCATAGTCTTATGTTACCACAGAGCTGTTTTTAACAACTTCTCAGGACAACCCCATCTTGAAAGTTGGTCTTTCCTTGTACCTGCCTGTTCTCTTCTTTGTAGTTTATATCTTCCTTGTTTTCTAAACTTGCTTTTGTTGGTCTCAGCAGTGTATGTCTGGCCCATGCTCCCATCTCCTGTGAAATAGAAAGATCAGTTTGGAGCATAGGCCAGACATATATTTCCTTCATTGCTCTTTTCACCCTTTGCAAATACCAAAGAGATGGTCTGTGCTAGAAGCTGGGCACTGCTTATGCTGAATCCTCACAGAGCGGGAGGGGAGCTTCAGAGACTCTATGGAGACAGACGCATCAAGAGCACCTAGATAGACAGACGGAACTTAAGAAACTGCATAAATGTGCATCTTTGAAAAAAGCTCCCTTCTTTCTATTCAGCCACATGGTAGATTTTGAGCGACTTTATGAGCTTCTCGATGCTTTTCAGCACCAATGTACAATAGTGTTCACATAAAAGACAACATGCCTTCAAAGTTTCTGTCATTACCTTTCTTCAGAAAGGGTTGGCTCAGCCCAGCTGAATACATACTCTTTCATTAGAGAGAAGCTCAAAGACAGACACTGTTGACATTATCTTTGCAATTTCAAATAAAACATTCCTTGGTGAAAGGCAGTCTTGTTCCTATCTCAAGATCTATCAATATTGGCTCCCAAACTAGTCTATTTCACAGGAGATGCGAGGTACAAGCACTTGTATTCTTTTGCATCTCTGCAAAGTCCTTCTTCAGCAGATTCTTACCTAATCAAATGGACAAAAAGGAAGATTTTTCTTTTCTAGGAGATTTTGACTTCCAAAGAATGGCTGCGAGGTTAAAGGGCGAGATGAGGTGGTATGCAGACCCAAGGACTGATCTATTTTTCACATTTCTGTGTGCAAGGTTCCCAATTGAAAAGCAGAAAATGGTCAACTTAGTTAAAAATTGAGAGTATGAAGTGGCACAAAGGACTAAGTCTTTCTGAAAACTAAAATAAAAAAAAGCAAATAACAAAAGTTGTTAGCAGTTACCCCAAAAGTAAAAGCAAATGTGTATGTGTGTGTGTGTGTGTGTGTGCGCCGTATGTATATGCACACACCCAGTTAGTATTAACAGACAAAAGGTAGAATAGCATAATAGTTAGGAGGATATAGGCTTTGAGATCAGACAGTCTTGGGTTGAATCACAGCCCCTGAAGTTACTTAATTTCTTTGAGTCTTAGTTTTTTCATCTGCAGTTGGGGAAAATAATAGTATCTACTTCACAGGATTATCATGAAGATTAAATGAGATATAAAGTATATAAAACACAGGAAGTAACCTGGCATAAGTCAAACCCTTGCTAAATAGTAGCTCTTTTATTATTTTTATTTTATTTTATTTATTGTTCCCATTTGTATTAGTTTTCACATCCTACCTTCATCAAAGGGAAATGCATATCCTTTAGTTCTGGAATTTTTTCTTGTACTATTTTTTCTGACCATTTCTTCCACCAGGTTTTCACTTTGGGGACTGTTTTTTGAATGGGCATTCACTTTTTATCTCTTATTTTCCATTTTAAAAAGTTCTAATTTATGTGAGCTTTTTGCAATTTCATATTCCACCTCTTCTATTCAATTTTTATCTCTGCTCTATTTCTTGTTCTTAAATGTTTCTTAAGAATAGCATTTTGTTCTAGCTTCGTTGATGTAACACCTTCTGTTATATCTGTGAGGATATTAACTACGGTTTTAAAAGAAGTTCTCTTCTATTCCCTGCATTGTCTTTATGTCTTCCAGGTGAGTTTTTCCTGGGTTTTGTTTGTCCTCTCTCTTTTCTTGTCACGGTTTTCCTCACATGTCTGTGATCCTTGACTGTCATCCATGTTGAAGTGTGAGGTATGGGAAAACTAAACAAAATCTCCTTAGGCTTGGGCAGGCTATGACCTGGTATGGTCAGTAGGTGGGGATTTGACTTTTCGTTGGAGACACCCAATGTCTTTATGTGTGGCTCTTTTTCTTGGGCTTGTCAGTTCTCTGAGAGCAATTTCTATCTACTCTTGTCTTGAGGGTATAAGCCTATTTCCAGCTTTCTGGGAGCAAAAAAAGAAGGTGGCTGGAGATTCTCTCATTCGGCCCACAGAATTTTCTTTAATTCTCCTGTTCTTAGTAGCATCTTACCTTGCCATCTCTTCCCCTGTGCCTAAGTCCCTGAGCCCAATGCCTCACTTGTTCATCCTCTCCAAAGAGTGAACCTTGTCTTCCCCAGAGAATAAGCCTCATCTGCCAGGAGGGGGAAGGCTGTTGCCTGGCTACATATGGTGGAGAAGGCATCTGGGGCACAAATTGCTTCTTACAAAGACTTTCAACCAATCCCTCTATTTTCAGCCCTGCTTTGCACCTCTGCCTTCAGGGATACCTAGAATGATCAATTTCTGCACCTTTCTGGGGTCCCATGGGACAGATAGGCTGCAGGCACTTAGATTTCAGCTTTCTTTGCTGACACTTCCACACAGTTTGCATGTTACAAAATGTTATTGACATTCTCATGTACTGTTGGCTCCTCTCCTGTTCATTTTTGTTTGTTTGTTTTTGGTATATTTTTAGCTCTTTAATTCTTTTGCTGTCATTACATGGGGTTATAGGAGGAAGTGGAGATAAACACCTGCATTTATTTAATCAGAAGTCCACCCATGGAACTTTAAAAAAATT
This sequence comes from Elephas maximus indicus, assembly GCF_024166365.1. Taxonomy (NCBI): domain Eukaryota; kingdom Metazoa; phylum Chordata; class Mammalia; order Proboscidea; family Elephantidae; genus Elephas; species Elephas maximus. Next base: position 40,581,373 of record NC_064832.1, read on the forward strand.
CAGGATGCCACACCGTTTCCCTGCAATTCAGATCCAGTGGGTCTGTGGTGGGATTTGGACATTCCTGTATTTGTAGGACTCCATAGTAGGGTGATGGGGTGAGCTGACTCTGTGGCCCACCGAGCCCCAGTGGAGTGTGGCTTTGAACACTATCTTCAGGCATAGTTGACTTCTCCCCTGCTGGTTAGAAGCACAGCTGTGGGAAATAGTTAGATGTGACTAGCATTTATTGGTGCTTTCTATGTCCCTGGAACTGTGTTAAAGATTCTCTCGATTGCAGATGATCGAATCAAATAGCTTTGGCTATGCATTTATGGCTGATATATATAAATAGTGGAAAAGGCATGGACTCAAGTGCCATAAGGACTGTACCCATGTGTTACCAATTTTCACTGGGCATTGGCCTCGTTCTTCATGAGGCCAGAATTTTTTCTAAGGCCAGATGTGCTCTCATATCTTTACAGATTCATGATTAGAGAGGAAGGGTCTCTCCTTCCAACCCATCCCAGCTCAGTTGTGAAGAATGCTGGGGAAAACTTCTGGTTGGCCTTGTTTGGGCCAGGTCTTTACTTCCTGACCATTCATCGTCATCAGAGAGGTGTGGGGTATTGTGAAATGATGGCAGCTTCAGGCCTTATAGTGAAGGAGTGTTTATCCTAAAGGAAGGAGAGAGCGCTGTTCTCAGAAGAAGGAAGAGTAGTGAAGAGAAAAATAGATACATTAAAGTCCACACCCTTGGCTATTCAGTGCCTGGGTGTGCACGCGTGTGCATGCAGAGAGCCACACACACACACACACACATATTCCTTACAGGCATATGTTAACAAATGTTTCATCCAACATAATGCAACCATCCCATGCCAAACTATAAACATGCTTATTTTTTCTGCATTTTGAAATGTTCCAAAGTCTTGTCCAATCACTGTGCAACATGCAATATCTTGGGTGACATCCATTCATTTTCATCAGTTCCAGAGGCAGCTCCTTATGATCCTCCAACTAATGGGCAATACGATAAATTTAATCTTTCTCAACTTACCCAAATCCCTAAAGTGCTAGTCTCAGTGGATCAGACATGACCTAAGTCCCCAGACACAGCAGGTAATTGTTTAACAAACAGCTTTACTATCTCTTACCAAATATTGCTATCCAGAATGAAGGGATCCTGACTGCTTTCCACTTGCTATTCTGGTTGCTGATTGCTGCACAAAAAACCACCCCAAAACAGTGGCTTAAAACAATAACAGCCATTTACTTTGCTCATGGTTCTGTGAGTTGACTGGGCTCAGCTGGGTAGTTCTCACTCATGGTCTGTCATGTGGCTGCAGTCAGATGGCAGCTGGACTGGGATCCTCATGGAGGCTTCTTCACAGCATGAATGTGTGCCTGGGATGGGAAGACTCCAAAAGCTGGAGGCTGGAACTGCTGGAGCTCCTTGGGCACCTTTCTCTTCATGTGGTTTCTCCGTGTGGCAACCTCAGGGCATCTGGACTTCTTACATGATGGCTAATGGCTTTCAGAGTGAGTGTCCCAAAAGAAACTGGCAGAAGCTCCACGGCTCTTTCTATCCTAACCTGGGAAATCATACAGGCCATTTCTACATTCTGTTCATTGAGGCAACCACAAAGGCCTGCCCAGTGTCAAGGGGTGAGAACAGAGATTCTACCTCTTTTTTTTTTTTAAATGAGTTTCTGCTTATTACAGCAGAACACATTTATAACTGGCACAGGCACATGGGTACAGCAACTTTGGGAGCCCTTTCTGATATTCATTCACCTGTACAAAGAAAAATATACAGGGATGTACATAGCAAAGTTACTGATAATGGCCCAAATTAGAAATTGCCTAAAGTGTCCATCAATTGGAGAAAGGCTCAATAAACTTAGTAAATTCACGTTACAGAATACTATGCAGCACACTAAGAGAATAGTCTACTTATTCTCAAATATAAGAAGCATTGAACAAACCTGTAAACATACAGTTATCTAAGAGATTTTACGTTTTCATTGATTGTTGCTGTCCTGGGCCGTCAAGTCAGTTCTAGCCCATAGTGACCCTATAGGACAGAGTAGAACTGCCCCCACAGGGTTTTCAAGGCCATCATCTCTGCTGGAGCAGGTTGCCAAGTCTTTCTCCCATGCAGCCACTGGGGGTTCCAGTGACAGACCATTTGGTTAGGGGCTGAGCATTTAGCCATTGCACCATCAGGGCTCCTCACCTTTTTTTTTTTTTTAATTTATTGTGCTTTAAGAGAAAGTTTACAGAGCAAATTAGTTTCCCATTGAGTAATTGTCTTAGTCATCTAGTGCTGCTACAACAGAAATACAAGTGGATGGCTTTAACCAAGAGAAGTTTATTTCCTCATAGTAAATTACACTAAAAGTCCAAATTCAGCACGTGGGCTCCAGGGGAGGGCTTTCTGTCTCTGTTGGCTTTGGCGGAAGGTCCTTTTCCTCAATCTTCCCCTGGTCGAGGAGCTTCTCAGGTGCAGGGACTCCAGGTCCAAAGGATGTGCTTTGCTTCTGGTTCTACTTTCTTGGTGGTATGAGGTCCCCCACTCTCTGCTTGCTTCTCTTTCCTTTTAACTCTTGAGAGATAAAAGGTGGTACAGGCCACACCCCAAGGAAACTACCTTAATATTGGATCAGGGAGGTGACCTGAGTAAGGATGGTGTTACAATCCCACTCTAATCCTCTTAACATAAAATTACAATCACGAAATAGAGGACAACCACAGAATACTGGGAATCATGGCCTAACCAAGTTGATACACACATAAGGGGACATAATTCAATCTATGACAATAATTTATACAGAAAATGTTCCATGACATTGGTTGCAATCCTCAAAATGTGTTAGCACTCTATTTTCACCCTGAGTTCCCAGTTTATTCGTCTGGTTTTCCTGCCCTTTCCTGTTTTCTCATCTTTGCTTTTGGGCAAATGTTGCTCTTTTGTTCTTGTATAGTTGATTGTTCTGAGGAGCAGTTTCCTTATGGCTGTTATTGTTTATTTTATAGGACAGTCTGTTATTTGGCTGAAAGGTGATCTCTAGGAGTGGCTTCAGATCCAAGTTAGAAAGATGACTGAGGGCTATAGTCTTGGGGGTTGCTCAATTCTCTGTGAGACCAGTAAGTCTGGTCTTTTTTATGAATTTGGATTTTGTTCTACATTTTTCTCCTACTCCGTCCCAGACCCTCTATTGTGATTCTGGTCAAAGTGATCAGTAGTGGTAGCCGGGCACCATCTAGTTCTTCTGGTCTTGGGCTGAGCTATGGTGCATGTGGTCCATTAGTCCTTTGGACTAATTGTTCCCTTGAGTCTTTGGTTTTCTTCATTCTCATTTGCTTAGATGGGAAAAGACCAACAGTTGTATCTTAGATGGCAAGCTCCTTACTCTTGATAGGAAGAGTGAAATAATTTGCAGGCTTTTTTTTTTTTTTTTTCAGGTTGAAATTAAGCTTTTTTCTTGGTTGTGGTGGTGGTGAATATATACGTAATAAATCAGCACGTGTAAAGTTCAGTGGCATTAACTTATGTTCATCATTTTGTTTAACCATCACCTATATTTGTTCCCAGATTTTCCCCTCACCCTTAACAGAAGCTCAGTGTCCCCTAAGTATTGAGTCTTCCTTTCCCCCTTCCTCCCAACAGCCCCTGGTAACTACTAATAAAATTTGGTCTCTGTATACCTGCCTATTTTTAGACATGTTTATATATCACCATAAAAAATAGTGACCTTAATTCAGCCAGTTTTATGTTTTAGGCTCTGTCACTTTAAATACCCCATGCCTGGCTTATACGGGATTTTTTTTTTTTGTTGCAGGTGACATAAACACAGTTCAAGTTTACCTATAATTTCACCTATAACCAGACCATAGAAGATCAGGGTGACTAGGTCCAGGGACTTCAATATCTTCACTCCAGGTTCTTTTTAAAGAGTCTCAGGAACTTGCTTAGACCACATACCTACCCCTGGACAAACAATCGTAGTTATGGGGTGTGTACTGTGCTTGAAATAACCTGGAACAGGTGATTACCTCTTGACTGGTCATGTGGCCAAGGAGATGGGTTCACGTAAAAAGGCAGACATCACGGTAAAGGCGTTGGGCAGGGAGCAGCCCTAAAAGAAGAGGGGTGCGTTCCCAGAGGATGTAGGGGTGTTGAGATGACTGAACAATAAAACTCCACTCAAATTTCATTTATTATGTAATTTAATTCTAGTAAGAACCTACCATGAGGTAGGTGCTACTGTTATTCTTCTTTTACAAATGAAACAAATTGAGGCTTAGAAATAGTCAATATCTTGTTTGAGCCAACTGTGGCAGAACAAGTCCTTGAACTCGATTCTGTTTGAAAGTGAAGTCAAAGCTCTCAACAGTCTTCTCTCCTCCTCATCTGTAGCTTTGATGTCTATAGGGGTCACATATAGGTTAGAGACTGGAGGAACTAACAGGGCTGAGAAGGAGCAACCCCTGGGAGGCACAGTGACAAAACTTCATCTCCTGTATTTTACTTTTCTCTCCTACTCACCCCACCTTGTTCTCCCGCATTTCCACCTGAGTGGCTGCCACGGCCACCACTCCTCCAAGCCTTTAGGGGGTGCCCTGATCTCTGATGTTACAGTGGTTCAGATGTCTGTGTCCTTTCTTCCCTTAGTTCAGCTGAAGTGAGGTTGACTTCTTCTAAAATAATCTTACTAGGAAATGCATGGAAAAACAAATCCCAACCAAGCAACCCAGAAATACAAAAGTGAGGGAATGAATGTGATTGTTATCTTAGTTTAACTAACGTTCTGCCACCAACTGTTTGGGCTGCTACTGCTTGGCAGGCCCCCAAACCTCCTGTTTCTTTCTCCAGCCTGGCCTCGTATGGTTTCCCAGAAACGCCTGCACCAGTAGTTTTTGAGGCCCACCCTAGGGTAGGTTTACTTTCTTTGGTCATAAAGAATGATAATGGCCCTGTCACGTGACTGAAGGGGTGGCAAACCCTACACTTTCCATGGTGCAGGACTGCATAGGAGCACCTTAAACATACCTTAATTTCTTCCACTCAGCTCATGTGCAGGGCCAAGGTCATTGTTATGCATTCAATTCTGTTCCCATCCCAAAGTATGTGTTGAAATCCTAACCTCTGTACCTGTAAATGTGACCCTGTTTAAAAATAGTCTTTCTTTTGTTATGCTAAATGAGGCCATATAAAAGTGAAACCAAACCAAACCAGTTGCCATTGAGTCAATTCTGACTCACAGTGACCCTGTAGGACAGAGTAGAACTGCCCCCTAGGGTTTACAAGGAGCAGCTGGTGAATTTGAACTGCCAACCTTTAGTTAGCAAGCCATAGCTCTTAACCACCAGGACTCCATACAAGAGTAAGGTGAGTCCTAAACCTAATCATTGCTGAGTTATAAAAGCAAATAGAGAGACACACATGTAGGGAGAAGAAAGATGCCATGTGGGCACCCATCTTAAGCAAAGAACACTAAGGATTGCCAGCAGACACCAGAAACTAAGAAAAAGGCTGACAGAAGGAATCAGCTTGGTTGAGACCCTGATTTGGACTTTTAGTGAGATAATAACTTCTGTTCTTTAAAGCCACTTGTTTGTGGTTTTTTTGTTATGGCGGCACTGGGTAAATAAGATAGCCACTGACATGGCCATAACCCAATGCTGTTGCTGTTGTTGTGTGTGGTCAATCAATTCCAGCTCATGGTGACCCTATATGACAGGGTAGAACTACCTCACAGGGTTTCCTAGGCTGTAATCTTTTTTTTTTTAATTGTACTTTAGATGAAGATTTACAGAACAAACTAGTTTCTCATTAAACAGTTAGTACACATATTGTTTTATGACATTGGTTAACTACCCCATGACATGTCAACACCCTCCCTTCTCAACCTTGGGTTCCTTATTATCAGCTTTCCTCTTCCCTCCTGCCTTCCAGTCCTTGCCCCTGGGGTGGTGTGCCCCTTTAGTCTTGTTTTGTTTTATGGGCCTGTCCAATCTTTGGCTGAAGGGTGAACCTCAGGAGTGACTTCAGTACTGAGCTGAAAGGGTGTCTGGGGGCCATACTCTCAGGGTTTCTCCAGTCTCTGTCAGGCCAGCAATTCTGATCTTTCTTTTCGAGTTAGAATTTTGTTCTCCATATTTCTCCAGCTCTATCTGGGACCCTCTATTGTGATCCTTGTCAGAGCACTCAGTAGTGGTAGCTGGGCACAATCTAGTTGTACTGGGCTCAGTCTGGTGGAGGCCATGGTAGATGTGGTCCATTAGTCCTTTGGACTAATCTTTCCCTTGTATCTTTAGTTTTCTTCATTCTTCCTTGCTCCCGAGGGGTGAGACCAGTGGAGTATCCTAGATGGCTGCTCACAGGCTTTTAAGACCTCAGACCCTAGGCTGTAATCTTTACCCAAGCAGGTCTTTCTCTCCTCTGTTGAATTTGAACCACCAGCCTTTCTGTTAGCAGCCAAGCACTTAAATATTGTGCCACCAGGGCTCCTTCATAACCCAATTGAGATCAGTAAATATATGTTCCTCTTGCTTTCCAGGTGTTCCAGGGCTCCTCTGGGGATGTGTTGTGGCAGAATTCTGGTCATGGTAGTTTTACAATCTCAAATGCCTCACACATATGGTAATAACAGCCTGCATGTACTCAGAGGAGGCAGAACGGCTAGAAATTTCTCTCCCTGGACCCTTGTAGACCCCAATATTATATGAGAGATTTTGTTTTTGTGAGCAAGAAGCAGAAGGACCTGAGGCAGGTGTCGTTTCCAAGCGTAAGGCTCAAGGGATGGGAAGGAACATTGTTTTTAAACAGCTGAAAGCAAGACAAAGTAAAATTACAAAAGTTTGACAGCATAATTTTAATAAGTTTTGTTTTTTCCTGGCACAGAGATTCATCAAATCGTGGCTTGAAGCAATAGAGGAATGATAACGAAGAAAACAAGTGTTGAGACATAAGCAGCCACTGTGGTGAGTGCCTCAAATGTTATTTGGTTGTGAGAGTTGTTCACACTGTGGATATTCCCAAATGCTTTACCGACTTAAATTAAAAAATGATTATTTAATATATTCAGTTCTCTCCTCTACCCTTGAGAGAACAAACATTATGGCCTTCCAAGTCGGCGGGGGTAGAGGGAGAGGGTTGCAATCATATCTCTCTGCAAGGCCCTTTTTTCCCACCCCTCTTATCCTCCCACCCCTGGAGTCAAGGTAGTGCTCTGCCACCTCCCAGCCTGAAGCTGAAGCCATGGAGGGGTGCACTCCTGGGATGCTTCAGAAGAGGTGTGGGGCCTGCTATGATGCTGGTGGAGGGAGAGGGGTGGTAGTGGCAGGTGGTAGCCACTGGGGCCTCCAGAGAGTGCTTTTGTATTCTAGAAACCCTGCAATTTATTCATTTATTGAATCATTTAATCCTTCGTTTGCCGTGCATCTGCTACCTGCCAGGCTCTAGGTGCTGGGGGAGCAGGTGAAAACAGGCAACCCCATTTTCTGTCCTCTGAAGCTTATACTCTGTCCTACACGAGCCATGGGCTTGCTCTCAGGTGCAGTGCTAAAGCAGGTTTGCTTCCAGTGCAACACTGCCTGAGCTGAGCCCTTGAATGACTCATGAATGTGGTGATATTTCAGGTACTTACCATGGTGTTCCACTTACGGGATTTTGGAGGTATAGGATGCTGATGTCCCTGGCATTGCAGTAAGTAGGCAACTGGTTCTTGTAGCTTCCAGTCCTGTCACATTCCCTCATTGCCCAACCCTGTGAGCACGGGCTCTCTGGGTTTCCAGCAGACAGCTTCAAGTGGGGATAAAATCCAACTTACTTCTTAGCATCAATGACAGATGGTCTGCAAATCTTAACTATCCTAAGTAACACCAAATAAAAATAATACACACATTTGTGAAGGATTTCATACTTAGAGTTGTCAAATCATGTCAGCTTCCTATCACTGCTGCGGTATCTCTCCCATCCATCAATTCCCTCCTTCTCATCTCCACTATTCTAGTTCAATTTCTCAATATCTCCCACCTAAGATTATTGTGTCTGCATTCTTACTAGTTTCTCTGCCCCCATTCTCTGTGCCTTTGAAACTATCCCACATAATGCCACTGAATTAATCTTCTTAAAGGAGAGCTCAGATGACATCATCCCTTGGCTCAGAAATACTTTGTGACTCCTTCCCATTGTCTATTAAATTAAGAGAACACTCTTTTGGCTGACCCCAAGGCAGGCTGCCCACCTTGTGGCCACAATTTTCCTTCTGGCATTTTCTCCCACAGCTCACATTTACATACTCAGCATTTCAGCCAGTTTGTATAGTATTTTCCACAAGCTTGCCCTGCATTTTTTTGCTTCTCTACTTCTCTACCAGTTACTGTCAAGTTGATTTCAACTCATGGTGACCCCATGTGTGCAGAATAGAACTGCTCCATAGGGTTTTCATGGGGGTGACCTTTTGGAAGCAGATTGTAAGGCTTTTCTTCCAAGACACTTCTGGGTGGATTTGAACCACCAACCTTTCAGTTAATAACCAAGCATTTAACCATTTGTGCCACCAGGACTGCCACTGGAACCTGACGTATCTGTTATGGATTAAATTGTGTCCTCCCAAAAAATATGTGTTGGAATTCTAACCCCTATACCCGTGTATGTAATCTTGTTTGGAAATAGCGTTTTCTTTGTTATGTTAATTAGGTTATACCCTAGTAGAACCAAAAGAAAAAACAAACCTATTGCTCTTGAGTCAGTTCCAACTCATAGCGATCCTGTATGACAGAGTAGAACTGCCCCATAGGTTTCGAAGGAGTGGCTGGTGGATTTGAATTGCTGACCTTTCGGTTAGCAGCTGAACTGCTTAACCAGTGCGTAGGGTGGGTTCTAAATCTAATCACTTCTGAATTATAAAAATAGCAAAATGGACATAGAGGTATGCATGCATGGAGGAAGATCAATGCCATGTAAAGACTCTAAAAAAGCCAATAAACTCCAAGGAACACCAAAGGCTCCCAATAAGGGATGAATCAACATGACCCAGACACCTTATTTGGAGTTAGCCTCCAGAACTGTGAGAAAATTAATGGCTGTTCTTTAAAGTCACCCACTTGTGGTATTTGTGTTAAGCAGCAATAGGAAACTAAGACACTATCTTTCAGAACCCAGCAGAACAGCTTCCTTCTTCACAAAGCCTTCCCTGCTCTTGCAAGGGATATTGTTTTCCCCACCCTCAGCCACCACAGGGAACACTTTGAACCTCTCTAGTGAGAGTTGACCCCCACGTGTCTGTCAGTTTATTGTACTGTGGAGGCTTGTGTGTTGCTGTAACGCTGGAAGCTATGCCACCAGTATTCAAATACCAGCAGGGTCATCCATGGCGGACAGGTTTTAGCTAAGCTTCCAGACTAAGACAGACTAGGAAGAAGGACCCAGCAGTCTACTTCTGAAAAGAATTGGCCAGTGAAAACCTTATTAATAACAGCAGGACTTTGTCTCATATAGTGCTGGAAAATGAACCCCTCAGATTGGAATGCACTCAAAATACAACTGGGGAAGGGCTGCCTCCTCAAAGTAGAGTCAACCTTAATGATGTGGATGGACACAAGCTTTTGGAACCTTCATTTACTGATGTGGCATGACTCAAAATGAGAAGTATGAATCTGGGAAAATTGGAAATCATCAAAAATGAAATGGAACACATAAAGATCAATAGCCTAGGCATTAGTGAGCTGAAATTGACTGGTATTGGTCATTTTGAATCAGACAATTGTATGGTCTACTCTGCCAGGAACGACAACTTGAAGAGGAATGACATTGCATTCATCATCAAAAAGAACCTTTCAAGATCTATCCTGAAGTACAATGCTGTCAGTGATAGGATAATATCCATACGCCAAAAAGGAAGACCAGTTAACATGACTATTAGTCAAATTTATGCACCAACCACTAAGGCTGAAGATGAAGAAATTGAAGATTTTTACCAACTTCTGCAGCCTGTAATTGGACATGCAATCAGGATGCACCAATAATTACTGGTGATTGGAATTTGAAAGGTGGAAACAAAGAAGAAGAATTGGTAGTTGGAAAATATGACCTTGGTGATAAAAACGATGCCAGGGATCGCCTGATTGAATTTTGCAAGACCAATGACTCTTCATTGCAAATACCTTTTTCACCAACATAAACAGCGACTATACACATGGACTTCACCAGATGGAATACACAGGAATCAAGTTGACTACATCTGTGTAAAGAGATGGTGGAAAAGCTCAATGTCATCAGTCAGAACATGGCCAGGGACTGACTGTGGATCAGACCATCAATTGCTCATGTGCAAGTTCAATCTGAAACTGAAGAAAATTAGAATAAGTCCATGAGAGCCAAAGGACAACCTTGAGTATATCCCACCTGAATTTAGAGACCATCTGAAGAATAGATTTGATGTGTTGAACACTAATGACCGAAGACTGGACAAGCTGTGGAATGACATCAAGGACATCATACATGAAGAAAGCAAGAGGTCATTAAAAAGACAGGAGAAAGAGAAGACCTAAATGGATGTCAGAAGTGACTCTGAAACTTGCTCTTGAACGTTGAGTAGCTAAAGCAAAAGGAAAAAAATGATGAAGTAAAAGAGCTGAACAGAAGATTTCAAAGGGCGGCTCAAGAAGGCAAAATATTTTTACAATGACATGTGCAAAGACCTGAAGATAGAAAACCAAAAGGGAAGAACACACTTGGCATTTCCCAAGCTGAAAGAACTGAAGAAAAAATTCAAGCCCAGAGTTGCAATACTGAAGGATTCTATGGGGAAAACATTAAATGACACAAGAACCATCAAAAGAAGGTGGAAGGAGTACACAGAGTCACTATACAAAAAAGAATTGGTTGATGTTCAACCATTTCAGGAGGTAACATATGATTAGAAACCAATGGTACTGAAGGAAGAGGTCCAAGCTGCACTGAAGGCATTGGAGAAAAACAAGGCTCTAGGAATTGACAAAATACCAATTGAGATGTTTCAACAAATGGATGCAGTGCTGGAAGTACTCACTCGTCTATACCAAGAAATTTGGAAGACAGCTACCTGGCCAACCAACTGGAAGAGGTCCACATTTATGCCTATTCCCAAGAAAAGTGATCCAACAGAATGTGGAAATTATTGAACAATATCATTAATATCACATGCAAGCAAAATTTTGCTGAACATCATTCAAGTGTGGCTGCAGCAGCATGTTGATAGTGAACTGCCAGAAATTTAAGCTGGATTCAGAAGAGGACATGGAAGCAGGGATATCATTGCTGATGTCAGATGGATCCTGGTTGAAAGCAGAGAATACCAGAAGGATGTTTACCTGTGTTTTATTGACTATGCAAAGGCATTTGACTATGTGGATCATAACAAATTATGGTTAACATTGTGAAGAACAGGCATTTCAGAACACTTAATTGTGCTCATGAGGAACCTGGACTTAGACCAAGAGGCAGTCCTTTGAACAGAACAAGGGGATACTGCATGGTTTAAAGTCAGGAAAGGTGTGCATCAAGGTAGTATCCTTTCACTGTACCTATTCAACCTGTATGCTGAGCTAATAATCCAATAAGCTGGACTATATGAAGAAGAACAGGGCATCAGGATTGGAGGAAGACTCATTAACAACCTGCATTATGCAGATGATACAGCCTTGCTTGCTGCAAGTGAAGAGGACTTGAAGCACTTACTGATGAAGATCAAAGACCACAGCCTTCAGTATGGATTACACCTCAACATTTATGTTCAGAAGACAAAAATTCTCACAACTGGACCAATAAGCAACATCATGATAAATGGAGAGATGATTGAGGTTGTCAAGTATTTCATTTTACTTGGATCCACAATCAACACCCATGGAAGCAGCAATCAAGAAATCAAAAGATACATTTCATTGAGCAAATCGGCTGCAAAAGACCTCTTTATAGTGTTGAAAAGCAAAGATATCACCTTGAGGACTAAGGCACGCCTGACCGAAGCCATGGCATTTTCAGTTGCTTCATATGCTTGTGAAAGCTGAACAAGGAATAAGGAAGACCAAAGAAGAATCGAAGCCTTTGAATTTGGTGCTTGAGAAGAATATTGAACGTATTGTGCACTGCCAAAAGAAGGAACGAATCCGTCTTGGAAGAAGTACAACCAGAATGTTCCTTGGAAGCAAGGATGGCGAGACTATATCTCACTTACCTGGGACGAATTATTAGGAGGGATCAGTTCCTGGAGAAGGACATCATGCTTGGTAAAGTGGAGGGTCAGTGAAAAACAAGAAGACCCTCAACGAGATGGATTGACACAGTGGCTGCAACAATGGCTTAAAGCATGGCACAATTGTGGGAATGGTGCAGGACTGGGCAGTGTTTCGTTCTGTTGTGCATAGGGTTGCTATGAATTTGAACTGACTCAATGGCACCTAACAACACCAGTGAGAATTGAAGGAGCTCTGGTGGTGCAGAAGGTTTGAACCACGGAAGGTCTGTTGTTCAAACCCTTCAGCTTCTCCACGGGAGAAAGAAGAAAGATGTGGCAGTCTGCTTCTGTAAAGATTAAAAAAAACAGCCTTGGAAATTCTATGGGGCAGCTCTACGCTGTCCTAAAGGGTCACTATGAGTCAGAATTGACTTGATGGCAGTGGAGAATGGGTTTTAATGAGAGTTGTCATGATTAGTGTTGAGTCCCGTCTCTTTTGATAGCAGGCTTGTGAGGGCAGTGACTCATATCCAGGTTCTCAAAAAAATGCTTGCTGCCTCAGGTAAATGAGTGTCTTATCCACCTGTGCATTCCTGGTGTGTAGTAAATGTCATAGGGCCATATTGTTTTGTGGAAAAATAGAACTGAGTTGCTTTAGATAGTCTACCAACTGGGATTTTAAAGCAATAGAAGTTTATAGGTTGCACACTCTAATCAATGAACATTTCATTGCACGTGACAGAAATCCAACTCAAACTAGCTTAATAAAATAAAGGGCTTCCTTGGAAGGACACAGGTTTGCAGAATTGAAGAGAAAGATGAAGGAACCAGGGTAGTTTCAGGGCCTGGAATCAAGGACTCAGTGTTGCCCAGGCCCTATTTGCATCTCATCTTGATTTCTCTCTGGGTATTAACTTTAAAGCAAGAGTGGGCAAATGAGTAATGATGAGCCATGAGGGGGTGTGTTATGGATTGAACTATGTTCCCCCAAAAGTTATGATGATCTCGGGGGACATCTAGGCCAACTGGTATATCATAATCCATATAGACAATGTTCTACATCTTACCTTGGTGAATAGTGACTGGGTCTTAAAAGCTTGGAAGTGGCCATCTAAGATATAGCAATTGATCTACCCCCGTCTGGAGCAAAGAAGAGTGAAGAAAACCAAAGACTAAAGGAAGCAATTAATCCAAAGGACTAATGACCCACACAAACCACAGCTTCCACTAGCCTGAGACCAGAAGAACTAGACGGTGCTCAGCTACCACTGCCCAGCACTCTGACCGGGACCACAATAGTAGGTCATGGACAGAATGGAAGAGAAATTTAGAACAAAATTCAAACTTATAAATAAGACCAGACTTACTGGTCTGATAGAGACTGGTGGAACTCCGGGAATTGCGATCCTTAGCTTTCAAACTTAGAATTGAAATCACTCTTGGAGATCACATAATAGCCATACAATAGACAGGCCTATAAAATGAACAATAACACCAGTAAGGAATGTATACCTCAGAACAATCAACTACACGAGACCTAAAGGGCAGCATTTGCCCAAAAGCAAAGTTCAGAAGGATGCATAGGGGCAGGAAAGCAGGGCAAATGGACACAAGAACCCAAGAAGGAAGAGGAAAGAGTGCTAATACATTCAGGGGTTTGCTACCAATATCACAAAACAAGCTGTGTATAAATTGTTGTGTGGAAAACTAATTTGCTCTGTTAACTTTCGCCTAAACAACAATATCATGTTGGGGGAAAAAAAAATTATGATGACATCCAAACACCGGTACCTGTATTTATGACTTTGTTTTGAAATAGGGTTTTTCTTTTTTCCTGTCAGACAGCGTGGATCCTAAACTTAATCCCTTCTGAGTGGTATATTATAAAAGGCAGTACACATAAAAGGAGCCCTGGTAGCACAATGGTTAAGTGCTCAGCTGCTAACTAAAAGGTTAGTTTGAACTCACCAGAAGCTCTGTGAGAGGATAGACCTGGCAATCTGCTCTTGTAAAGATTACAGCCTAGAAAACCCTATGGGGCAGGTCGACTATGTCATATAGGGTCACTATGAGTCAGAATCAACTTGACTACACACAACAACAACACTGACACGCAGAGAGAGACACTCACAGGGGGAAGAAAGGTGCCATGTGAATATACATCTACAAGCAGCCAAGGACACTAAGGAATGCCCAGGGCTACTGAAGAGGAAGGATCCTTGCCTTGATTTGGACTTCTAGCCTCCAAAACTGTGAGATAACACATTCTGTTCTTTACAGCTACCCACCAGTGGTATTTTTTGTTATGGCGCAGCACTAGGACACTAAGACAGGGCGTGTGTATGGTGTGGACTCATCTGGGTCCCACATAATCAAATGGTGTGATTAAATGGATGACAAAGCTCAATCCTTTTAGCCAAAACTACAAGATTGTTGAGTGACCCTGATGGTGTCCTCCGGCTACTGCAGAGGAAGGAGACCCACAGGGGCAGCCTGTCTCTTCCTTTTTTTGAATGGGTCCTAGGAGTATCAGAAGGAGCAAGTCCAGGGCTGGAGAGTGCAAGGCTGGTACTGGAGATGACCGATAGTGAGGGTGGAAGCAGGGAGTGGGGTGGCTGAATGACTAAGCTAAAGGAAAGGTTATCATTCAGCCTAACTCCAGCTCTAGGCATGGAGCAATGGCAGCAGAGCCTTTTAATTAACTGGAGTTGATAAAAATGTCCTGGCTGCTGGAGCAATTAGATCACTTGAAAGGGCTTAGAAGAATAACTAAGGAGGCAGGTAATGAGAGCTACATGAATCTGTGTGTCTATGACTGATGGTATGAAACATCTGCATACCAGAAGCAACCTGAATATTTAACTTTGTGAAGCTATAAATGTTTAACAACACTCAAATATTTAGCTACTAAGAATCGCCTCTGTAAAATACGAGTTTTTTCTGAATACAGAGCCATTTTTCTTCAGGCACAATATAGTCTAAGCAATTCATTAAAAAAATCATTCCTGACAACCTCCCATGATTACGGAGCAGAGTTCATTGCATGGTGTGATCCCTCCTGATACACTGGTCAGAAAAAAAGGGAGTGTAATAAAGCCCTGATCTGGCTCTTGCCCATCACATGCAGGATGACAGGAAATGTCTCCTGACTTCTTGACATTTGCAGAGTGTATCCTTTCTTCCTTCTCCCCATTAGATTCTTGCAAAACCTTCCTCTGGAACAAATCCCGCCCCAATATATAATAAAAAATATGTGCACTTAGACAATGGTTCACAACAACAACAAAATAATAGCTGAAACTGGGTGATGGGCAACTGTAAAAAAGGGAGATGGGTGTTATGAATTAAATTGTGTCCCTCCCCAAATTCATGTGTTGGAAACCTAACCCCTATACTTGTCAATGTAACCTCATTTGGGAATAGGGTTTGCTTTGTCATGTTAATGAAGTCATATCAGTGTAGCATGTGTCCTAAACCTAATCACTTCTGAGCTGTAAAAAGAGCAGATTAGACACAAAAGCAGGCACAATGGGGGGAGACAAATGCCACATGAATATTGCCAAGAAACTGAGGACCACTGGGTCTATGGAAGCTAGAAGAGAGAAGAATCTTCCCCAGAGCAAAAGCAAACAGATATAGAGAGCCTTCCCCTGGAACCATGCCCCAAAGTCAGACTTCCAGCCTCCTGAACTGTGAGAAAATGAATTTCTCTCTGTGGCATTTCTGTTACAGGAGCTCTAGGGATCTAAAAACGCAGTGGCTGCAACGATGGACTCAAACATAGCAAAGATTGTGAGGATAGCGCAGGACCAGGATGTGTTTCGTTCTGTTGTGCATGGTGTTGCTATGAGTCGGAACCAGCTTGACGGCACCTAACAACAATGACAACAGCAACAACAGAGATCTAAGGCACTGGGGAAGAAAAATCTCCAGGACATTTTAGCCACAGACAGACTTAGTCAGATTAATTCTTGGAAAGATGTGCTTGGAAATGCAGGATATGGAAACTGATTCCTTGAGAAACATCAGTGCCCAGGCTCCCTTTGGAAAGGCTTCATGTCCCCCTGGTTCCAGGGCTTAGGTTCCAGGCTTGCAGATTGCTGCTCTCTACTACATTCTTTGCATTTCAAAGTCTCCTGAGCAACTGAGAGCATTCTCTTCTCTCTCAACACCTTTTCTCTCTCCAAATTTGGGGGGAGACCGCCTACACATTCCCCAAGAAAAAAGAAAGGGCCTATGCAAGCTTCCACCTGTCCCTATTAATTCTATTGCTGATGCCTAAGCCTCGATTGCCTCCTCTTCTGTCCTAGTCACGGCCTCCTTGATTTCCATACTACCGTTAATCACCTTAAGCACTTCCTGCTCTGCCACTTGGTAAATGGTTGTTGGCTGTGGACTTTGGTTCTCTCTGCTACTTTGGGGAGGCTCAAGGGGACTAATGCTCTTGAACACATGGAAGAGACACATGCACACAGGGTATGTGTAAGTATGTGTATTGGTGAAGGGGTGTTTATGCAGTGATAATAATAGCAGCTAATTGCTATTGAGTTCCAGCTGAGGGCTAAGTCCTTCACATGTCTCGTCTAGAATTCTCACAACAACCCTGTAAAGTGGACAGTATTACCTCCATTTTACATTTGAGGCCACTGAATGCTGAAGCCCAGGCTCATCCCTTTACCACAACACTGAGACATGCCATTGAAAGGTAGAGGGACTGAAGATGGCCCACCACAGAATCCTAGTACTGATATTAATACAGTTGTGTTGTTGCTGTGTGCAATTGGGTTGCTTCTGATTCATAGCGACCCTGTAGAACAGAGTAGAACTGCCCCATAGGGTTTCCAAAGCTATAATATTTCCAGGGGCAGACTGCCACATCTTCTTCACTTGGAGTGGCTGGTGGGTACTAGTACTTGTACTAATACTAACACTAACACTGACACTAATATGAACTGATGTTTCTAGAGCTCTTTGTGTGCCAGACCCTCTTCTGAGGGCTTTATAGGCGTGGCCTCGTTTCTTTCTCACAGAGACTCACGGACCAGCAAGGAGTGTGGTGCCATCATTATCCCCATGGATCAGCTGAAGCACAGAGGTGGTAGATCACTTCCTAAGCTCATGCTGGTTTTGAGTGTTGAAGCTGGAGTCAAGTCCTGGTGGTCAGATTCCAGATAAGAAGCCAAGGGCCAGTGGTCTGGGAATGGTGGCTTAGGATGAGGTCAGCAAATGGGGAAGTCTTCCCTCCTGATGAGCTGCCTTCAAGTAGAGATGCTACATCATCCAGGGCTGGAGCCTCAGCCACTGTCCTTAGCTTGATCATAGCTCAGTCACTCATTATAGCTGTGGGTGTGAGTTTGAGGAAAGAACTCAGAATGGAAATTGAGTTGCAATGAGAAGTCATGGCTGCCAGGTCCTCCCAAACGTAATCAACCCCTCACCTACATTTTTTGGCCTCATCTGCCATTATCCTAAATTGCAGGTCACAGGACTCAGCTCGCTGCTTACTTTTATAGCTCTATGCCTGTTATGGATTGAATTGTGCCCCCCAAAAACATATGTTGAAGTTCTAGCCCTTGGTACCTAAGAGCCTGACCTTGTTTAGAAATAAACCAAACAAAAAACCAAGCCTATTGCCGTCGAGTTGATTCTGACTTGTAGCGACCCTATAGGACAGAGTAGACCTGCCCTGTTGGGTTTCCGAGGAGCGGCTGATGGATCTGAACTGCTGACCTTTTGGTTAGCAGCCAAATGCTTAACCACTGTGCCACCAGGGCCCATGCTTGGAAATAGGTCTTTCAAAACATTATCAGTTAAATTAGTGTGGTATTGTACTGGAGTAGGGTACGTCTTAATCCAAGATGAGTGGTGTCCTTATTATTTAAATAAGCCAAAGATGGCCTTTGTGTATCAGCCCTAAGCTGTTTACTTCTTTACAGCAAGCTGAGGCCTTTTAGCCCAAAAAGCCCATCAATACCAAACTCAAATTTGTATATAACCAATTGTTTTAAAAATAGCACAAATAAGCAAATTTTTAGCCACTTAGAGTCTGCCTGCTTAACATACCCAGTGAAACTGCACCCAACATCTACTAGCCCTGTTGTTGTTTTTAGGTGCTGTCAAGTCAGTTCCAACTCATAGCGACCCTACGTACAACAGAATGAAACAAAGCCTGGTCCTGCTCTATTCTCATGATGGTTGTTATGCTTGAGCCCATTGTTGCAGCCACTGTGTCAATCCATCTCGTTAAGGGTCTTCCTCTTTTTCACTGACCCTCTACTTTACCAAGCATGATGTCCTTCTCCAGGGACTGTTCCCTCCTGATAACATGCTCAAAGTATGTGAGATGAAGTACAGTATTCTGGCTGCACTTCTTCTGAGATAGATTTGTTCATTCTTTTGGCAGTTCATGGTATGTTCAGTATAGTTCACCAACACCATAATTCAAAGGCATCAATTCTTTGGCCTCCACATGCATATGAGGCAACTGAAAACACCATGGCTTGGATCAGGTGCACCTTAGTCCTTAAAGTGAAATCTTTGCTTTTCGACACTTTAAAGAGGTCTTTTGCAGCAGATTTGCCCAATACAATGTGTAGTTTGATTTCTTCACTGCTGCTTCCATGAGTGTTGATTACGGATCCAAGTAAAAAAAAAATCCTTGACAACTTCAATCTTTTCTCTTTATCATGATGTTCCTTTTTGGTTCAGTTGTGAGGATTTTAGTTTTCTTTATGTTGAGGTGTAATCCATACTGAAGGCTGTGGTCTTTGATCTTCATCATTAAGTGCTTTAAGTTCTCTTCACTTTCAGCAAGCAAGGTTGTGTCATCTGCATATCACAGGTTGTTAATGAGTCTTCCTCCAAGCCTCATGCCCTATTCTTTATATAGTCTAGCTTCTTGACTTATGTGCTCAGCATACAGATTGAATAAGTGTGGTGAAAGGATCTAACCCTTATGCACACCTTTCCTGGTTTAAACCATAAAGTATTCTCTTGTTCTGTACAAACAACTGCCTCTTGGTCTATGCACAGGTCCCTCATGAGCACAATTAAGTGTCCTGGAATTCCCATTCTTTGCAATGTTATCCATAATTTGTTATGACCCACACAGTTGAATGTCTTTGCACAGTCAATAAAACACAGGTAAACATCTTTCTGGTATTCTTTGCTTTCAGTCAGGATCCATTTGACATCGGCAATGATATCCCTTGTTCCACATCCTCTTCTGAATCTGGCTTGAATTTCTGGCAGTTCTCTGTTGATATACTGCTGTGGCCTCTTTTGAATGATCTTTGGCAAAATTTTACTTGTGTGTGATATCAATGATATTGTTCAATAACTTCCACATTCTGTTGGATCACCTTTCTTTGGAATAGACAAAAATATGGATCTCTTCCATTTGGTTGGCTAGGTAGCTGTCTTCCAAATTTCTTGGCATAGACGAGTGAGCGCTTCTAGTGCTGCATCTGTTTGCTGAAACATCTCAATTGGTGTTCTGTCAATTCCTGGAGCCTGTTTTCACCAATATCTTCAGTGCAGCTTGGACTTCTTCCTTTAGTGCCATTGGTTCTTGATCATATGCTACCTCCTGAAATGATTGAATGTCGACTAATTCTTTTCGGTATTGTGACTCTGTGTATTCTTCCATCTTCTTTTGATGCTTCATGGGGCATTCAGTGTTTTGCCCACAGAATCATTCAGCACTGCAACTCAGGACTTGAATTTTGTCTTTAGTTCTTCCAGCTTGAGAAATACCAAACATGTTCTTCCCTTTTGGTTTTCTAATGCCAGGTCTTTGCACATGTCATTATAATGCTTTGTCTTCTTGAGCTACCCATTGAAGTCTTTTACTTCATCATTTCTTCCATTCACTTTAGCTACTCAACATTCAAGAGCAAGTTTCAGAGTCTCCTCTGACATCCATTTTGGTCTTTTCTTTCTTTCCTGTCTTTTTAATGACCTCTTGCTTTCTTCATGTATGATATTCTTTAAGTCATTCCACAACTCTTCCGGTCTTTGGTCATTAGTGTTCAATGTGTCAAATCTATTCTTGAGATAGTCTCTAAATTCAGGCTGGATACACTCAAGGTCGTACTTTGGCTCCAGTGGACTTATTCTAATTTTCTTCAGCTTCAATTTGAACTTGGATATGAACAATTGATGATTACCGGTGATCAGAATGCTAAAGTTGGAAACAAAGAAGAAGGATTGGTAGTTGGAAAATATGGCCTTGGTAGTAGAAATGATGCCAGAGAATGCATGATAGAATTTTGCAAGACCCATGATTTCTTCACTGCAAATACCTTTTTTCAACAACATCAATGGTGACTGTACATGTGGACCTCGCCAGATGGAATACACAGGAATCAAATCTACTACAGCTGTGGTAAGAGACAATGGAAAAGCTTAATATCATTGGTCAGAACAAGGCCAGGAACAGACCATTTGCTAGTCCTAGATAAGATAAAATCCTGCAGTTACAGTGAAACCTCCAAGAGCTGGAACTCAATGAGAAAGCCTTGTTTTTCCAGGTCTCACAAGTTTTCCACCTTTGACAGGATGCAGTCTTAACCACTTTTCTACCACTCTCTGTTAGTGGAAAATACTTGAGTTTTCCTTCTTTGACAGATTTCCATCTTACACAGGTTCCAGTTTTCACAAATTTTGTTGTATAAGGATCCTAAGTTGCTGCTAAGAAGCCATCATGGTGAACCTGTTAAGAGCTTGGCTGCTAACCGAAAGGTTGCCAGCTTAAACCCACCTGGCAGCTCCTTTGAAGAAAAACCTCCAGTAAAGACTACAGCTAAGAAAACCCTATGGGGCAATTCTACTCTGTCACATGGGGCTGCTATGACTCAAAAATCTACTTGAGGGCACCCAACAACAAAAAAGGTGCTGCTGCCTTTGGAGCTCTCTGACACAGAGACTTCTGCCGTGGCTGCAGGAGGCCTTCTTCTGGGAACACATAAACTTCATTCTCTCCCTTCTCCCCTCCCTGAGGCTTAGGCCCTTTTCCCCTTCTGGTGCCTCCTGGAGCTGCTTGGCTCTGGAAGACCTCCTACTGTGGAGGTCTGCATGTAGCTGTCCATGCATCTCCCAATAAATGGCTTGCTGGGCAATGCTGCTATCTTGTGATCAGATCTTTTTCCTTGATCAGCCCCGAATTCCCTCAAACTCACTACACATTATAAAAGAGAAAAGACACAGAGACAGAGCGAACACCAAGTGATGGCAGAGGCAGAGATTTGGAGTGATGCATTTACAAGCCAAGGAACGCCAAGGGTTGCTGGCCATCACCAGAAGCTAGGAGAGACATGGAAAAGATTCTCCCTCAGAGCCTCGGAAGGAATTGATACTGCTGACACCCTGATTTCAGGCTCCTAGCTTCCAGAACAGACAATAAATTTCTATTTTTATAGGTTACTGGAAACTCTGGTGGCATAGTGGTTAAGTGCTACGGCTGCTAACCAAGAGGTCAGCAGTTTGAATCCACCAGGCGTTCCTTGGAAACTCTAAGGGGCAGTTCTACTCTGTTCTGTAGGGTTGCTATGTTGAAAAACTTTCAACAAAATCAGAAAAGAAGGGAAATCCCTCAACATAATTTAGAGCATATATTCAAAACCAACAGCTAACTTTATTCTCAATGGAGAGAAATTGAAAGCATTCCCCTTGAGAATGAGAATTAGACAAGCATGCCCATTATCACCACTCCTACTTAATATTTTACTGGAAGTCCTAACCAGAGCAAGAAGGCAAGAAATGGAAATAAAGAGCATTCAAATAGGTAAGGAAGAAGTAAAACTATCCCTATTCACAGATGACATGATCTTATATATGGAAATCCCAGAAACTCCATAAGGAAGTTACTGGAACTAATTGAAGGGTTCAGGAAAGTGGCAGGGTACAAGATTAACATACAAAAAATCAGTTGGATTCCTTTACACTAACAAGAAGAAATCTGAGAAGGAAATCAAGAAAACAATACCATTTATAATAGCCCCCCAAAGAATAAAATACTTAGCAATAAATCTAACCAGGGAGGTAAAAGACTTATACAAAGAAAACTACAAAGTACTACTATAAGAGACCTAAAACCAAAACAAACCCATTGCTGTCAAGTTGATTCTGACTCATTGTGAGCCTATAGGACAGAGTAGAAGTGTCCCACAGGGTTTCCAAGGAGCAGTTAGTGAATTCAAACTGCCAATCTTTCGGTTAGCAGTCAAGCTCTTAACCATTGTGTCACCAGGCCTCCAAAACAAATAAAAATAAAAAAGGACCTACATGAATGGAAAAATATACCATGCTCATGGATTGGAAGACCATTGTGAAAATGTCAGTGCTACCCGAAGAAATCTATAGAGACAATGTAATTCTTATCCAAATCCCAACAACCTTCTTTAACAAAATGGAAAAACTGATCTCCAAATTTATATGGAAAGGAAAGAGGCCTTGAATAGCCAAAATATTAATGTAAAAGAAGAATAAAGTAGGAGGCCTCACACTCCCCGATCTGAAAACTTACTATACAGCCATGGTAGTCAAAACAGCCTGGTACTGGTACAACAGACACAGACCAATGGAACAGAATTGAGAACACAGAAGTAAATCCATTCCGCTATGGACAACTCACCTTCAACAAAGGACGAAAGTTCATTCAATGGGGAAGAGATAGTCTCTTTAACAAATGATGTTGGCAAAACTGGACATCTATTTGCAGAAAAATGAAACAGGATTCAGATCTCACACCATACACAAAAGCTAATTTGAAATGGCTCAAAGACCTAAATGTTATACCTAAAACTATAAAGTTCCTGGAAGATAACATAGGGACAAAGCTAGGGATCCTAATTTATGGCATAAATAGACTATCAAACCTAACCAAAAATGCACAAACAACAGAGGATAAAGTAGGTAACTGGGACCTCCTAAAAATTAAATACTTATGCTCATCAAAAGTCTTCACCAAAAGAGTGAAAAGAGAACCTATTGACTGGGAAAAAAATTTTATCAACAACATATTTGCCAAGTGCCTAATCTCTAAAATATACAGAAACCTTCAACACCTCAACAACAAAAAGACAAACAATCCAATCAAAAAATGGGCAAAGGACATGAACAGAAACTTCACCAAAGAAGACACTCAGGCAGCTAATAAACACATGTAGAGATGCTCGTGATCATTAGCTATTAACCCATTGCCATTGAGTCAATTCTGACTCATAGTGACCCCATAGGACAGAGTAGAACTGCCCCATAGGGTTTTGAAGGAGCAGCTGGTAGATTCGAACTGCCGACCTTTTGGTTAGCAGCCAACCTCTTAACCACTGAGTCACAAAGGCTCTTACTAGATAGTAAATACGTGTTAATTCTGTTGCAGGAAAAGGCAATACACAATATAGGGGAAGTCAGTACAATGTGACTAAGGCAAATGAAGACACTGTGAGGCATGAAAGAGTAAAGACAACTATGGTAATAACTAAACCATATACAATTCTGCGACAACAGTAATAACAACCTAAAATCTAAGAGTGATTACATAAGTAGATATGTATACTACATACATGTGGGAGGGTTCATGGGAGTGCATGCATGTGCAAATATAAGTATAACCCCCAAAACCAAACCCCATTGCCATTGACTCGATTTTGACTCACAGTGACCCTGTAGGACAGAGTAGAACTGCTCCATAGGGTTTCCAAGGAGCAGCTGTTGGATCTGAATTGCTGACCTTTTGGTTAGCAGGTGAGCTCTTAACCACTGCACCACCAGGGGTCCATATATGGGTATAAAAAAACCAAAAGCCAAACCCATTGCCATCGAGTCAATTCTGACTCATAGTGGCACTATAAAACAGAGTAGAACTGCCCCATAGGGTTTCCAAGGAGCGGTTGGTGGATTCGAACTCCCAACCTTTTGGTTAATAGTCAATCTCCTAACCACTGTGCCACCAGGGCTCCTATCAGTATAGTCGTGGGTAATTGTATACACATATTTGCATGTGCTGCATATATATTCTTATAAAAAAATATAGCACATGGGGGCAAAGTTACGGAAACTTCTTAGGCATATCCAAATACCTTGTGGAACTGAGTTACTGGGCTTGAAGGCTAAGGACCATAGTCTTGGAGGACATTTAGCTCAAATGACATAATATAATTCATAAAGATAATGCTCTACATCCTAGTTTGGTGAGTAGCTTTTGGGGTCTTAAAACTTGCAAGTGGCCATCTAAGATACTATTGGTCTTTTCCTATCTGGTGCAAAACAGAATGAAGGAAAACAAAGACTTAAGAAAGAAATTATTCCAAAGGACTAATGGTCTACATGAACCACAGCCTCCTCTAGCCTGAGACCAGAAGGACTAGATGGTGCCCAGCTACCACTACGACCACTGTGACCAAGGATACAATAGAAGGCCTTGTTAGAATGAGAGAAAAATGTAGAACAAAACTCAAATTCTTAAAAAAATTTAGTATAGGCATAGAAAAAAATCTAGAAACACACTAAACTATTAATAATGCAAATTATTTTTAGAGGGTATATTAGGGTTTGCCAGAGAAACAGAACCAGTAGGAGATATATATATATATATATATATATATATATATATATATATATATATATATATATATAGTTGTTGTTGTGGTCAGGTACCATCGAGTCAGTTCCGACCCATAGTGACCCTATGCACAACAGAATGAAACACTGTCCAGTCCTGTGCCATCCTCACAATTGTTGTGGTGTTTGAGCCCATTGTGGCAGCCACTGTGTAAGTCCATCTCTTTGAGTGTCCTCCTCATTTTCGATGACCCACCTTAACAAAAAAACAAAAAACAAAACCCCGCTGCTGTCGATTCGATTCCAACTCATAGTAACCCCATAGAGTTTTCAAGGCTGTAAGTGTCTACAGAAGCAAACTGCCACACCTTTCTCCTACAGAGCCACTGATGGTTTTGAACTTCCAACCTAAGTCAGTTGCTTAAACCACTGTGCCACCAGGGCTCCTTAACCCACTACCTTACCAAAGATGATGCCCTTTTCCAGGGACTAGTCTCTCCTGATAATGTGTCCAAAGTACGTGAGACAAAGTCTAGCCATCCTTGCTTCCAAGGAGCACTCTGCCTGTGTTTCTTCCAAGACAGACTTTTTGTTCTTCTGGCAGTCCATGGTATATTCAATATTCTTTCCCAGCACCATAATTCAAAGGCATCAGTTTTTCTTTGATCTGTTTTATTAATTGTCCAGTCTTCACATGAAAATGAGGCAACTGAAAATACCATGGCTTGGGTCAGGTGCATCTTAGTCCTCAGAGTGACATCTTTGCTTTTCAACACTTTAAAGAGGTCTTTTGCAGCAGATTTGCCCAATGTAACTCATCTTTTGATCTCTTGACTGCTGCTTCCCTGGGCATGGATTATGGATCAAAGTAAAATGAAATCCTTGACAACTTCAATATTTTCTCTGCTTATCATGATGTTGCTTATTGGTCCAGTTGAGAGGATTTTTGTTTTCCACACTGTAGTCTTTGATCTTCATCAGTAAGGGCTTCAAGTTCTCTTCACTTTCAGCAAGCAAGGTTGTGTTATCGGCATATCAAAGGTTGTTAATGAGTCTTCCTCCAATCCTGATGCCGTGTTCTCCTTCATATAGTCCCACTTCTCAGATTTTTTTGCTCAGCATACAGATTGAATAAGTATGGTGAAAGGATACAACCCTGACACACACCTTTCCTGATTTTAAACCACACAGTATCCCCTTGTTCTGTTCGAACAACTGCCTCTTAGTCTATATACGAGTTCTTCATGAGCACAATTAAGTGTTCTGGAATTCCTGTTCTTCACAGTGTTATCCACAGTTTGTTATGATCCACACAATTGTCTTTGCATAGTCAGTAAAACACAGGTAAACAACTTTCTGGTAGACTCTGCTTTCAGCCAAGATCCATCTGACATCAGCAATGATATCCTTCGTTCCACATCCTCTTCTGAATCTTGCTTGAATTTCTGGCAGTTCCTTGTCAATGTAGTGCTGCAACCATTTTTGAATGATCTTCAGCAAAATTTTACTTGTGTGTGATTTAATATTGTCCGATAATTTCCACATTCTATTGGATCACCTTTCTTTGGAATGGGTACAACTATGGATCTTTTCCAATTGGTTGGTCAGGTAGCTGTCTTCCAGATTTCAGAGCTGCATTCGTTTGTTGAAACATCTCAATTGGTACTCCCTCAATTCGTGAAGCCTTGTTTTTCGCCAATACGTTCAGCACACCTTGGACTTCATCCTTCAATACCACTGGTTCTTGATCATATTCTACCTCCTGAAAAAATTGAACGTTTACCAATTCTTTTTTGTACAGTGACTCTGTCTCTATATCTAAAGGAGCACTTGTGGCACAATGATTAAGTGCTCATCAGCTAACTAAAAGAGCGGTGGTTCGAACCCACCAGAAGCTCCGTGGGAGAAAGGTGTGGCAGTCTGCTTCTGTAAAGGTTACGTAGCCTTGAAAACCCTATGCGGCAGTTCTACTCTGTCTCATAGGGTCTCTATGAGTTGGAATCTACTCGATGGCAATGGGTATATGTGTATATATACAATACACAAACACACACATATATATGTACATATGAGATAGAGAAAGAAATTTAAGGAATTGACTCACAATTATAGGGGTTGGCAAGCCTAAAATCTGTAGATCAGGTGGAAGGCTGGAACCCTGGCAGAATTTCTATGTTACAATCTTGAGGCAGAGCTCCTACTTTCTGGAAAACCTCAGTTTTTGCTCTTAAGGCCTTCATCTGACTGGATGAGGCCCACCCACGCTGTGCAGGGTAATCTCTTTTACTTATAGTCAACTGATTGTTAATGTTAATCACATGTAACCATCTTCATAGCAACATCTATACTAATGGTTGCCCAAACAATTGGGCACCAGAGTCTAGCCAAGTTAACATATAAAATAACCATCACAAGGGGGCTTTTTCTTTTTTTATATGTTTGCGAACTATTTGATTTTTTTTCCAAAAGATAAAAACCCTACTTCTTTAAAGCATCTTTCACAATTACGCCTGTCTTGTACCTTTTTAAGTCTTTGCTTCAACCTTGGTTGTTTAACATGTTAATCTTCGTGCCTCAACTGTAAATTCCTTGAAGCCAGAGTTTGCGTCATTCAATTTGGTACAAGGTCAAACGATATTAAATTATCAGTATCTGGCCTTTTTTTTTTTCTTCTTCTTCTTTTTAGCTCACATAAACATCAGTACAATACAGTCCAGCCTACTGTCTCCTCAGCACTCATCACAGTGTAAGACCCTTGGCCAAACTGACTTATGCTGATTTCATGTTAGCATTTGGCATCTAAAAATAGGCCGGTTTCCTGTCTCACATGAACACCCTTACATTTAGTCACAGTGTTAGTGTGATTTGCAGGATAATTTATACTCATAATTTGTAAATACATTTCAAGTGTGTGTATAATTGTACAATTATTGATATATTTGCACAGGGAGAGATTGGAAATGGAACTTCGAGACGGATACAAGAAGCAGAAAGCCTCTGAATGTGAGGGAAAATAGGCAAATCTCAAATTCTTTCTGGTTCTCATTTTTTTTAGGACTTGTCAGCTAAAGAGCGAGGAGAGGCTTGAACCAAAGCCAATGTAATTTTTTCCACCCAGAGCCAGCTTTCAAACTGCCTGGCTATGAGAGTGAACAACGACAGCGGGGTTGTGTCGGGGCTGACGGTTTGTCAATGCGCAGTTTCTCTACAGACACGTCATTTGTGTGGAGCCGTTGTCCAAGTTTCTTGGTTAAGGATTTGTCCTTTTTTCTTTTCTTTGTTACAAACAGGTATGATATTAGGCTATGTGACTGATCTCCTGGCTTCAATTTTTCCACAGGCTCTAACGAGAGTTCTCTTTTGAGCACAAGACATTATGGCAGGTGGTCTGTTTGCTGTTGGAAAAAAAAAAAAAAGAAATCAAATATGCAAACTCGGGAACCTAGACAAGAACTCTCCTTTTTAAAGGAATGTGTGTGTTTAAGGAAGAGATTGGCAGCTTCCTCACAGATGGCACCTTCACCTTTGAGACTAAAGTATGGAGCCGAGGGATGGGAGCAGATGGCCATGCCTGGATAGAGCCTGCCTCTCCATGGGGCCCTGTAGGAGACCAGCCTTGCTGAGCACAGGGGAGTTGGGGGCAAAGCTGAAAAATAGAATGGTAATTCGGCTGTGAACAGGCATCTTAAGTAATTAAGTAACTTAAAATCAGAATGCATTAGAACCAGAAGGGATCCTAGAGGTTGTCTACTTTCCTAAAGGTCTGCAGGGTATTATTAGATAGAGAGATAGATAGCCTCAGTTGATCGACTCCAACTTCTGGTGAACTTACATACAACAGAGCAAAATGTTGCCCTGTCCTGAATCATCCTCATGATTCCTGGCATGTTCGAGTCCATGATTGCAGCTATTGTGCCAATCCATCTCACCAAGAGTCTCCCTCACCCTCGCTGGTCCTCTGCTTCACCAAAGATGATGTCCTTCTCCAACGATTGATCCCACCTGATGATGTGTCTAAAGCAAGTGAGCTGGGCAATGTTCTGTTGCGATTCATAGGGGTATTCACTGGCTAATTTCAGAAGTAAATTGCCAAGCCTTTCTTCCTAGTCTGTTTAGTCTGGAAGATCTGCTGAAACCTGTCCATCATGTATGACCCTGCTGATATTTTAAATGCTGGTGGCAAAGCTCCCAGCATCATAGCAACACCCAAACCACCACAGTATGACAAACTGACGGAGAGGTGGAGGATATTATTGGGTGTTTAGAAATAAGAAGGAGGAGTTCTATGGTCATGTTAAGTGTGGGAAATGCTGGAGGTAGCAGAGGCTGCTGGTGGCTCACTAGATCGCTTTGGTCTTATAGCTTCAGCTCAGGAGACTGACTTCCAGCTGCCAGTGTCTGCATCTCTTTGTCTCGGGCTCTTTCTGAAGCCATGGAGGGCTGTTCTGTCCTGACAGAACAGGAATTCTGGAATGCCAGGGCCTCGACACCCACCTCAAGCCTCCCTCACACTTCTCACTTCTCAGCTGGGATAACTGAGGCGTGTGCTCTACACTAGCTCTTAGAAGCTCCCCAGTGGAATCGAGCCTCAGATGCCCCAAGTCATCCATTCGGGCTGCCTTCCCTTCCCTGTCCTGCTTCCTGACTTCCTTACCATGTTTCCTTCACTTCCCAAATAAACTACTTGAACTCAAATCCTTGTCTCAGCATCTGCTTCTGGGAGATCCCAAAGTAAGATAGCTGGGTAAAGGAAACTGAACAGATTTCTTTGCTACAGAACTTTCCAGAGCCTTTAACATACTAATATGTTTTGTGAATATCCAAGAGGATAATCAACTCTGCGACATTTTCCAAATATTTGACTATAAAACCATATTTTACCATGCAGATGTCTCTTGTGACCAGTATTCTGAGGAACATATTTTGAGAAACATTTTATTTATCTTACTAATGAGAATGCAGTCAGTCTCTACATTTTCCTGATATGAGAATGAACCCCTGGAAACTCAAGGATTTGCCTAAAGTATCATAGCCAGGAGTGGCCAAAGTATAATTAGAATCTAGGTTTCCTGACACCTGGTGCTTTTCTTTCTTCATTTCACCAGTTTGCATCTGTACACCATTCTAGATTAGCACAGCAGCAGAGTTTTGAGGTCAAAGAACATGGAATTGGGAATTAGGACTCAGGGGTCCCATCTGGTCTCCATTACCAGCCAACTGTGCCTCTCTGCTTAGTCACTTCGTTTCTTTATCTGTAAACCAGGAAGTTAGCTGTCTTTTTAGATTCCTTCCTGTCTTGAAATCTATTTATCTTAAAACCACAACCAACCGAACCAAACCTCTTGCTGTCGAGTCAATTCCAACTCATAGCCCTATAGAACAGAGTGGAACTGCCCCATAGAGTTCCCAAGGAGCACCTGGTGGATTTGAACTGCTGACTTTTGGTTAGCAGCCGTAGCTCTTAACCACTATGACACCAGGGTTTCCAAAAATCACAACAGTTAACTCCAAAAACTCTATGCTCTACCATAGGTAATGGTCTCAGTTACCTAGGTTACCTAAAAACAAACAAACCCACTGCGTCCAGTCAATCCCAACTCATAGTGACCCTGTAGGACAGAGCAGAACTGCCCCGTTGGGTTTCCAAGGAGTGGCTGGTGGATTCAAACTGCTGACCTTTTAATTAGCAGCTGTAGCTCTTAACCACTGCGTCACAAGGGCTCCCTCAGTTACCTAGTGCTGTCATAATAGAAATACCACAAGTAGGTGGTTTGAAAGGGAAGAAATTTATTTCCTCACAGTTCAGGAGGCTGGAAGTCCAAATTTAGGTCTTTCCTTGTCAGCAGCCCTGTGAATTAACTTGGAGTTCCCTAGTGTTCCTTGGCTTCTGTCTTCCCCCTGCGTGTGTCTCTGTGTCCATTCTGTTCTCTTTATAACTCAGACGTGATTAGGTTTAGAACACACCCTACTGTGGTGTGACCTTATTAGTATAACAACAACAACAAAAACCTGTTGCCATCGAGTTGATTCCGACATATGGTGACACTACAAGACAGAGTAGAACAGCCCCATAGAGTTTCCAAGGAGGGCCTGGTGGATTCAAACTGCTGACTTTTGGTTAGCAGCCGTAGCTCTTAACCACTTTGCCACCAGGGTTTCCTTAACCCTATTTCCAAACAGGTACAGGGGTTAGCATTTCAACACAAATTTTAGAGGGACACAATTCAACTCACAAGTAGTCTAGTACGTGGCTACTCAAAATATGGTCCCTGGACCAGCAGCACCAGCAGCACCTGGGAGTTTGTTAGAAATGCAGAATCTTTGGTCTCTTCCCAGACCTTCTGAACTGGAATCTGCATTTTAACAAGCTCCCCAGATGATTCATAGGCATGTTGAAACTGCTCTAGAACAGAGAGTAGCTTTAGCCCTAGCAAGATGAAACAGGCATTTGCTTTTTCAAGTTGTAATTCCAGAACAGTCCCATCCTGGCATTTTTGCCCCTTCTGCTATTAAACAGCAAGACTCAACTGTGCAGCCTGATGGGGCAGGTCAGGAGGGTACGGTCCTTCTTCACCCTGACATGTGGAGATGGATGTTTTTCTCCAGGGTTGAATCAGATCAATCCATAAGCCTATGTCTTTTTTCTGTTTCTCTTCCTTCCCCTTCTCACTGCTCCAAAAATAAATATAGCCAGTGGCTGTACCTTCAATTTTTTTTTTTTCCAGAAGAAAAAGGAAAAATAAAAGATAGCTGTGCTGGTTTTCAGTGGCCCATCTGACACTGTGTTTTATTTCCTAGCTGCTTGGCGTAAATTGCTTGTAGGCAATTCCCTTCTTAACCTCCAACTGGGGCTTTGTGCAGCTGAGGTGGTTATTATCTCAGCAAGTTAGTGACATCAGTCCATCCCTTCTCCTGTGGGATCTTATGCCTTCAATGAGAACACTCCCTGAGCGTCCACTTCTCAGTCGCAGGGGCGGGTGCAGGGCTGAGGGCAAGACCCTTCTGTCCCCTCTGCCCAAGGAACCTTAGAATGAATGCGACTTTTCTCTGACACCTTGGTGCTTATACCTCATCTGATCATTAGCCTTAAAAAACACCTTTGGCTCAGGTAGATTTCTGGAAATGATAATAATGAATACAATACCAGTCCTAATAGACATGCTCGCATTGAACATGGGCTGGTTGCTTATTATTGTGTTCCCTCACGGAAAATGTTGCTTTTAGTGGCTTCCTGAACTCACCGCCTACTCAGTCTAGGTTGTCTTAGTTCAGTGATGTGAGCATTATCTTTGTTTATACTTATTGCCACCACATACGGCACACAGGTAGCAGGAACTTGAAACCAAAATGCATAGTTAATTTCTCACCACTCCTCAACAGGTGCAAACCTGAAGGAAGGAGGTGGGAGGCATCTCTATGGAAACAGATGCTCAGTGCCTGTCAAAAAATGAATCTTACCTAAATGGGCACACCAGCTCAGGGGCAAGGATGAGAAGGCAGGAGGGGACAGGAAAGCTGGTAAAGGGTAGCCTAAGGTCGAGAAGGGGAGATCATTGCCATGTCGTGGGCTTGGTAACCAATGTCAAAAAACCATATATGTATTGTTTAATGAGAAGCTAGTTTGCTCTGTAAACCTTCATCTGAAGTACAACAACAACAAAATGAGTCTTGTAATGCCTTGAACAGAGTGGCTGCAGGGAAGGACTTCTTGGGGAAATGATGGTACATGTGGTGGACATGGTATTTGACTGGCCAACATCCATTTCCTTCCCTTTGATTAGCCTAAGCCCATTGCTGTTGTTGTTAGCTGTTGTTGAATTGCCCTGACTCATGGCAACCCCATGCACAATAAAATGGGACGTTGCCCAGTCCTACACCATCTTCCTGATCATTGGTATGACCAGGTTCATTGTTGCAGCCACCATGTATTTTTTTTTTTTTCCCAACCTAGGAGGCTCATCTTCCAGCACTATATCAGACAATATTCTGTTGTGATCCGTAGGGTTTTCACTGACTAATTTTCAGAAGTAGATTGCCAGATCTTTCTTTGTAATCTGTCTTACTCTGGAAGCCCTGCTGAAACCTATCTGCCGTGGGTTACCCTGATGGTATTTGAAATACCGGTGGCATAGCTTCCAGCATCATAGCAACACACCAGCCACCATAGAAACACTAACTGAAAGATGGGTGGTGGCGAAGCACATTAGGGCTATCTTCTTCTTTTGCTAGTGATTGGTTCTGGAACAGCACCTGACTAAACAAGGGATGCAGTGATATCTGGGTGTGGGATGGAGGTATTCTGGGAGAGCTTTCCATGTTTTATGAAAAGATGGTTCCTCTTCTTTCTCGTGTTCTTGTCATATCTGGCGATGATGCCTGAAAATTGTGCTGCCATATTGCTAGCAGCCTGAGGATGAAGCCAGCACTGAGACAGCAGAGCAGAGGGGTGGAGGAACCTGAGACTTCGATGACGTCGCTCAACTGCTGTGTAAACAAACCCTGAGACACTGACCTGTGGTCTCTCAGTTTTGTGAGAGAGCAAATTTCCTCATTGTTTAAGTCAGCTTCAGTCAGGGCTTTTGTTTCCTGCAGCCAAAAGCATCTTAACAGATACAGAGGGACAATATGATCAGTTTCTCAACATTTCAGTCATTTGGGCTTATTGAGTTTGTAGTATTGTGCATTCATGGAATAAAACAAATCTATATTCCGAAGTGACTGTATAAACACATTCCAAAGCCAAATATAAATGAAATGTAACTTATTTTAATGTTTGCTTACATTTTACACTACCCACTCCATGGCTTTCTTTCACCAGCACAGATAATTGGGGGTTTGTTATTTTATCTCCACTAAACTATGCATCTTTTCCACCATCTATCAATCCGTTGCACTGTGGTGGCTTGCATGTTGCTGTGATGCTGGAAGCTATGCCACTGGTATTTCAAATCCCAGCAGGGTAACCCATGGTGGACAGGTTTCAGTGGAGCGTCCAAACTAAGACAGACTAGGGAGAAAGGCCTGGCAACCTACTTTGAAAATTAACCAACGAAAACCCTTTGGATCATAACAGAATATTATTCAATATAGTGTTGGAAGATGAGCCTGTAATCAAAATACACAGTGGCCACAACAATGGACTCCAACAGACCAATGATTGTGAGGATGGTGCGGGAGGCATTATTTTATCCTGTTGTGCATGGGGTCACCGTGCGTCAGAGCTGACTTGATGGCAACTAATAAGAATAACAATATGTTTTGGGTGAAGAGCAATAACTCTGTGTCCAGTATCCCCCACCTCACTTTATTCCCCTTTAACTTGGTTGTGGGCTCATGCAGGCACAGCACGATCTTGACTTAATGATCACAATCGGTACACCATACATGTCAGTTCCATTAATTTGGAGGTAGGGTAAAAGTGATTCATGAAAAGAAATTCTTTACGATTAAATATTAGTTATTTTCTCAACAGTTGACACGCATATGGTACAAAATTCAACAGTACAAAAGGGTAGACAGGGAAAAGAAAGTTTCCCTCTTACTCCTGGCTTCCAGCCACACAGTTCTCCTTCCTAGGGGCAACCACTGTTATCAGCTATGAAAGGAAAATCTATCTCCCTAATAGCATCAGGCCTTTGGTTCAACCTAGGACACGAACTCAGCAGGCACATATGATCTTCTGGACAAACAGCGCGTCTGCTGGAAAGGGTTTAGACTGAGATTTGTTAGGATTGAGCTCTGATTCTGGCTTGAGAGAACAGCTGAACTGACCTTAAGTCAGTGTTCGAACTTCTTTGTTCTCTGTTGTTTCATCTTTATGACGACGGGGTTAATAATGCCTATCCTATGCTTCTCATGCAGTTAGTTAGGCTTCAGATGAGATACAATGGTAAAATTCTCTGGAAAGATGACAACAAAGCAGTTCAACGCAGATAAATGAGAACAGTTTACCACACTGGGTTCAAACACGGGTACGTTTTTTCTTTCACATACTTAGAATTCTGTTTAATGCTTTATTATTTTTTTGCATGATATATGTAAGAATAAAGGGCTATGAAACCTATTGTCAACAGGCTCTAACTAGCTCACTCCGCTATTTCTGACCCCCTCTGAGGTACAGGAGGAGTCCCTGGGTGGTGCAAATGGTTAATATGCTCAGCTGCTAACTGAAAGGTTGGCAGTTTGAGTCCACCCAGAGGTGCCTCAGAAGAAATGCCTGAAGATCTACTTCTGAAAAACCAGCCATTGAAACCCTAGGGAGCACAGCTCTACTCTAACACACGGGGTCATTATGAGGTAGAGTCCATTTGAAGGCTTTTTTTTTTTTTTTTGGAGGTACAGGAAGCTTTTGATATGCTCATATGTTCATTTAAATTTTCCCCAGCTTTAAGATGTGGGTAGATTTTATTTTATTTTAAAATTCTAGGCATTGAGTACTTTTGTTGACACCTCAGTGCAGGGGTAAAGGATGGAATCGCGGGACCCGGTGTCTACAATTGCTGAGTGGTGGTCATGACCCGGAATAGCATGGTGCGGTGATGGGCCAGCCCCAGGTGGCGCAGGAGCTCCTGCAGCCGGTTTCTGGTCCCAGCATTTCCGAGGGCCCTTCCAGGTAGGACGCAGTGTGTGTAAGCCCGCAGTGTGTGTACGCCCGCAGTGTGTGTAAGCCCGCAGTGTGTGTACGCCCGCAGTGTGTGTACGCCCGCAGTGTGTGTACGCACGCACTGGCCGGGTGGGGATGGGCAGCCAAGCCGGTGCCCCTGAAGGCACGAAGTAGTGGCATCTGAAGTCCTCATTCCAGGCCTTAGTTTTTACAGAATGCATGAGCCAGCACTGGAGAGCATACCACACAGCCTCTGTCTCACCTGGGAGCTTTTAGGAATATGCTGAGCAGCAGGCCGACCGCAGGCAGCCGAGGCGGAAGGCCCCGGCTGCCAGCGCTCAGCTTGGTTCGGTAAACCAGGGCTGACTGGCCGGGAACAGGCCAGCTTTGTGAGGCTCCAACTGCAGGCTGTGGGGAGACCACACACTGGATCAGGGACCCTGCGGGAACGCGTGGTCTGTTTTTTTCTGGCAGGCTCCTCGGTAAAGCCGTGCGAAGCCCCATCCGGGATACTGCCAGGTATGAAAGGGCGCTTCACCCTGTGCAGGATGCTTTTCCGAGGCCCTTGGACATTTGCCCTTAATCTGTTTAGATTGAGGGCCTGGCAGAGACACTGCCCCTCTGTGGAAGTCGGCTGCTGCCAAGAGAGACTGATTCTTTTTTAAAATTTCTTTCTTTCTGAAAGCCAGGCCTCTCTGAATTAAAACTCAAGCTGCTGCCCTAGGATTGGGCCAAGAATTTCTGGTAGCCATAGCAACAGCACCTTCTCCTACCTAAGAATGATTCCTTTTTCTCAGAAGTAATACAGCTTTCTGCACCCTCCCCCCTGCCACCCCCAAGTCTCTGTGTGAGTCTCTGTGTGCACTGATAGTCACCCCTGGAATGGGTGGTGGATGGTACTGCTTCTGTTGACAGTGCCATTTCTATTGGCTTCCCTCTGTCTTCTGCTCAGATCCAACTTCAGCAAAATATTTGTGAATTTGACAGAATTGGGCTTTGACAGTTTACGCAACTGCCTTCATGTCTTTCTGTTTCCAGTTTAAGCAAAGCCAGCAAACTCTTCCTGAAGCCACATAGCATAGTGATTAAGCACAAGGCTCCCGAATTAGAGTTTCTGAGCTTGAATTGCAGCTTCAACATTTGCTAAGAAAGTGACTTCAGGTAAGTCACTTAGTCCTTTGGTTTTCTTATCTATAAAATGGGGCTTATTATAGTACTTACCTCCTAGGACTTCAGGGAGGTTTAAATCAGTATTATGTGTGCAAAGTTCTTAGCACAGTGCCTGGCATATAGAAAACGATTAGCTATTTTTATTAGGAGTCAGAAGCTGTGAACGGCTCTTTAAGATCCAGACAATACAAAAGGCACCCAGCAGAGACAGGTACCTGCAACCACAGACCCTAATCTATCCTAGCCATTGTGCAGTCCTACCCTAGCTCCTTCCACACTTGCTGTGATTTCTACCCTATGTCTGGTTCCTGGGACATCAGTTGCCCTCACATCTGTTCTTGTAGTCCACAGTCTACCTGCATCCATCTTGACTTGTCCTGGGTAACTGCTACTGTTTCCTGAATCCACCCTCACCAAACCAAACTCGTTGTTGAGTCAATTCTGATTCATAGTGACCCCATAGGACAGAGTAGAACTTTCCCATAGGGTTTCAAGGCTATAATCTTTACAAAAAGGAGCCCTCGTGGTGCAATGGTTAAGTGCTTGGCAGCTAACCAAAAGGTCAGTGGCTCAAACCTACCAGCTGCTCTGTGGGAGAAAAGACCTGGAGATCTGCTCCTGTAAAGATTACAGTCTAGGAAACCCTATGGGGCAGTTTTATCCTGTCGTATAGGGTTGTTATGGAAGCACATCACCACCTTTCTCCTGTGGAGTGGCTGGTAAGTTTGAACCACAGACCTCTTAGTTAGAAGCCGAGTGCTTCACCACTGTGCCCCAGGGCTGCTTATGTCTGTTTTTTTTTTCTGATTCAGATTCATAGTTAACAAGACCTGGGTTTCTGCTGCCCATGCCGTTGGACATGTTCTGGGGCCACGCAATCTATAAATAAGTTCTGGCTTTACGTGGCCAGCTCAGTTCACCCATTCCCAGTGCACTTGATGGAGGAACTTAGTATCTCAGCAGAGATGCATGCCTCAGGAACAGGTCCATTCCTGCCCTGCAGGTGAGGTCGCTCTGGGCACAAGGCAGACCTCCCCTGGCCACCTTGGACCTGGCCCTTCTTGTCTGGTGGAATTCCCCATGTAGTTTTGGGGGTCTTCACAGAACTTCTATTCTTCCTCATCCAAAAGGGCCGCCTACATGTTGGTGTCTTCCATTCAACCTGAGAGACCCAGATCTCAATGACAGATACCTGATGGACCAGGTAGAGAGATGAGCCAAGCTTCAGGAGTGCAAACAAAGTTCCCTGCAGAGCCCTGATGAAATTAATTTTAAATAACAGCACAATACTGTGCCATAAAAAAAAAAAAATTTACATAGTTTATTATAATTATAGGAATCTACATTATGAAAAAGGAGCAGTGGTTAAGTGCTTGGGTGCTAACTGATGAGTTAACGATTGGAACCCACCAGCTGCTCCGAGGGAGATAAGACCAGGAGATCTACTCTGGTAAAGATTTACAGCCTAAGAAGCCCTGTGGGGCAGCTCTGCTCTGTCGCATGGGGCACCTACAGTTGGAATCAACTTGATGGCACACACCAACAGCAACAATGCCACTAGTTACATGGTTAAAGCAGTTGACTGCTAACCCAAAGGTTGGCGGTTCAAAACCACCAGCTTCTCCATGGGAGAAAGATGCGGCAGCCTGCCTCTGTAGAGATTTAAAGCCTTGGAAACCCTATGGGGTCCTTATGAGTTGGAATCGACTCGATGGCAGTGGGTTTGAGTTTAGTTACATGTAGCTCTTGAGGGTGGCTATGAGTCAGAATCAACTCAATGGCAAGGGTTTGGTTTTTGGGGTTTACTGAGCACTGAAATATGGCTAGCCTGAATGGAGATGTGTAAAATATACACTGTATGTTTTTTTTTAGTCTCCTTTTTAACTGGGGTAAAGAAATAAAAAAAAATATATATAGGTGTGTATATATACATAACCACTGTATATGTGTGTGTGTGTATATACATACATTTGCCATCTCAACATTTTTTCAGTGCACAATTCAGTAACTATTGATTATATTCATCATGTCGTGCAGTTATCACTACTGTTTCCACATTG
The DNA here is from genome assembly GCF_024166365.1 of Elephas maximus indicus. NCBI lineage: Eukaryota > Metazoa > Chordata > Mammalia > Proboscidea > Elephantidae > Elephas > Elephas maximus. Next base: position 40,619,973 of record NC_064832.1, read on the forward strand.
TTCCATCACCCTTAATAGAAGTTCAAGGCCCCTAAGAAATGTCTCCCACTTTCCCCCTACCTTCCATCCCTGGTAAGCACTAATAAACTTTGATCTCTATACACCCGCCTAGTCTAGATATTTCATATAAATGGAATCATACAATATTTGTCCCTCTGTGACTGACTTATTTCACTCAGCATAACGTTTTCAAGATTCATCCGTGCCGTAGCATGTATCAGGACTTCATTTTTCTCTTTATGGCTGAGCAATATTCCAGGGTATGTATAGACCACCACACTGTGTTTTGTAGAGAGTACCAAAAAAGTAAATTAATAAATTTTTTATATTGATTATATATTGAAATGTTAATATTTTGGATATAGTGGGTTAAAGAAAATATTTATTAAAATTAATTTCACCTGTTTCTTTTTACCCTTCTAAAATGGCTGCTAGAAAATTTAAGATTATGTATGTGGCTCTCATTTGTGACTTACATTTTTATTGGACAACGTTGCTCTGGATTGTAAACTCTGCTTTAAGTTAGGAATCAAAGGAAAATAGGCATTATTCTAGGCATTTTAATCAGAAAATGATTTCCCACAGGGAATTAGGTGCTTACAGAACTATTCGTAAGGCTGTGGCTGTGGTTGTGAGATGCCGTGGAGTAGATTCTGACTCATTGTGACCCATGTGACTGAGTAGAGCTGCCCCGTAAGGTTTTTTTTGGCTAGAGCCTTTATGGGAAGGAGCCCTGGTGGTGCAGTGGCTAAGTGCTCATGGGTAATTGAAAGGCCAGCAGTTTGAACTCACCCACCGCTTAGTCGGAGAAAGATGTGGCAGTCTGCTTCCACAAAGATTTCAGCCTTGGAAACCCTATGGGGCAGTTCTACTGTGGTTCTACTCTGTCCTCTAGGGTTGCTATGAGTTGCAATTGACCCAACGGCTACACGTTTGGTTTTGTTTTTTTAATCTTTACGGGAGCAGATCACAGAGTCTTTCTTTCACAGAACCCCTGGGAGGGCGTGAACAGCCAACCTTTAGGTTAGCTATCCAGTGTTTATGCATTTATGCCAAGGAGGAATGAAAATTGGTGGAGGGGCTCTCGTTAACTTACAGGTTCACTGCTAACTTTCAGAGAATCAGGAAATTACTGTTCAGTGAAGAGCTCAGAACATAACAAGAAGAGTCTGCTGCTGATCTCGCTGCCCCACAACACCCAGGTGGGGGGCTAGCAAAAGCCCACATCTATTGAAGCCCATGTATTCACTGTTGCTGCTGGAGGAAGGATAATGCCTTCCAATCTCATGCAGACACATCTCTCTCGCTGACAGGATGTAAATTACATCCGGGGCTCTGGATTCAACGTAGTTCCCAACCTTCCAGTTCCATGTTATATAGGTGTTAAAAACAATAAGACTTTGACAATTAAAGAGATCGACTATTAAGGGAGTGAGAAAAAGAGACTTTTGCAAACGGGCAGGCAGTTCTAGAGGAACTGCTGCGGGTATGGCGAAGTGATTTTTTACTTATATGCCATTTACAATCTTGTGATAAGAGAAAGAATGTACAGTTGGTTCTTTGGAGGTTATATAGTAGTGCAGAAGAAGTCACATGAAATACACAAAATCTTAGAGATACAGGTCTTGGGAAAAAAGACTTTAGGTTAAACATCTAACATTTGTTACTTCAAAGTGAGCAGAGTCCTTGGGGAATCAAGAAAGGGCATTTCTGAGAGATTAATGAAGTTGGTTTGCAGGGGTAAATTTAATGATAAGGCATGCTGAGGTCTTGGAGTGTTGTTCAGGCTTCTGGTGAGTTGTTTAATTTTAACATAGGAGAACATTGAGAAGGGTGTATGCTAATTGTTGAAAATAAAAACAAAACAGAAAAAGATTCAGTATTCAGCACACTCCTTAAGGAGAGTTGTATCCATCTTGGTGCCTAGGACTGTGCCTGACACATAATAGGTGTTCAGTGAAGAATGAAAATGTTTCTTTGTGAATATTTATGTTGGCTCCAATATTTTGCTATTGTAGGTAATGTGACAGTGAACATTTTTACAGAAGACTCTTTGTGTTTTAATCGGATGTTTCCTAGGGAATGGCAGTTGCTTAGTTGTGCCATGTTGCTTTCCAAAAGTTTCGCACCAATCTATAGTCATACATATGTTATATATACAAGATGTTTATACCGAGAATGACTTTTCATGGCAACTTCTTCAACTCTGTGTGCAATTACTGTTTGTTTATTTCTGCTCTAATGTCCTTGGTATAGACTGAGCTCAGCCTTCTTTGGGTTGGGTGCTGCTCAAAGCAGGTATCAAAGGGATTGGGATAGGGGTAATTGACTCAGTGGTAGAAGTCATGATTTCTTCATCATTGAAGGCTTCCAGCTGCCAAAAACATGGTCCAGTTTCAGCCTTCCCCACTGTTGTGTGTGTTCCCCTTCAAGATTAACTAAAAGCAGTGGCAAAGTTTGAATCACCAAATTGCTTCCTGCTCTGAGTGAGAGTTAAGGATAATTACATAGACATTTTGACGTTTGCTTCAGAGAAGGAAATAATAAATGATAATAGTTAAATGAACCTTTTATTTTCTTCCCTGAATCTTGCTGTGTTTCATGACGGGGACTGACACAGTGATGTCTGATGTAGGTATGAATTACATTCTAAGAACGAGTAAGTACCTTACTTCTCTCCAAGGGGAAGGCAATCTAGGGGATGGAACGAATCAGACCAGGAAAGAGTTCAGGTGTCCTTACCTGTAAAGGGGAATAAATAATAGGACTTCATCATAGGGTTATTATGTAGATCAAATGCCTTAATACACAAAAGAGCTCCTCAGTATGCCTGGCACGTAGCAGGTGCTTGGCAAATTGTGGCTGTTGTTGGGACAGGTGAGGCTGTGCCTGTTACCCGACCATCTGATCCTTGCTGCTGTCAGCTAATTATACCCCGAACTGCATTTTATTTTATGATCAGTAGCCAAGAGACTGGTGACATTAACTGGGAAATACAATTATCTATAAAAGATCTGTGGCCATTCTAGGGTTTATGATGAGGAAGATGTGTGCAAAGTGCCTAGAATTACAATTTGTTGAGTCAAAGAATGGCTGAGCTGGCAAGCATCTTTGGCATCATTCAGTGATACCATTTTATAAATGAAGAAAGAAACCGAGGCCCAAGAAAATGAAGTGAAAGCCCAAGGTTTTCCAGCAAGTTAAAGGAAGACCTAGGAATGGAAGTCAGGTTTTCAGACCCCCAGATCAGTGTCTTGTCCATTCTACTGGGGTATTATTAGGTCCAACCACTGACCAATGTGATGGACATGAGCCAGAGGTGGTGATGGGGTACACACTGTGTCTGATAATGTCCCTTCCCCAGGCCAACAAAGGGAAGGAATGCTATTTTGTCAGAGATCTGGTTTCCCTGGAACAGCGATTCCCAGCCTTTTTGACAATGAGGAATACTTTCTAACATCAAGAAATTCCGTAGACCACCCCCCTTCCAACATGGTACAGTAGATATAGATTTGATATCCAGCATTACAGAAAATACAGTAATGCCACTAGCTATTGGCCATCGTTGAGTTGATGCCCGACTCAAGGTGAGCCCATGCACAATAGAATGAAGCACTGCCTGGTTCTGAGCCATCTCCATGATGGTTTGCAGATCAGACTGTTGTGATCCATGGAATATTTATTGGCTGATTTTTGGAAGAAGATTGTCAAGCCTTTCTTCCTACTCTGTCTTAGTCTGGAAGCTCTGCTGAAACCTGTTCAGCATCATTGCAGTGCACAACCCCCTACTGATAGACGGGTGGTGGCTGCTCATGAGGTTCATTGGCTGGGAATCGAACCCAGGCCTCCCACATGACAGGCGAGAATTCTACCACTGAACAACCACTGCCCCCACAATATTGTAGATACACCAGCACTTTACAATGAAGATACACACGTATAGGAAAAGTATTTGTACCTATATAATTTAGTTAGATTACAAATAATAATTGAATGGCATCTGGATTTGCTAACACTTTGCAATAACTCCACCACCTCACTAGATGGCTTTCACGTCTGTATCAATAAAGGGATTATTTTCTGGGAGCTGCTAAAGGAGAATGAGAATGTGGGGGTAAAGTAGCAAAAATGAAGAGAAGCAGCAGGCTAAAACCCTCTGGTACTTTCTCTAAAATGGCGAGGCTCTAGGCTACAAGCAATGAGTCTTAAGTGAGTAGAAAAAAACCCACACAAACAAAGCTCTTTCTTGTTCTTTCATAAAAATGCAGCGGTAAATTGATACCCGGTTGGGACTGTTGGCCCCAGTAGTTGGAGAGCCAAAGTATTTGGGACAGTTATGGTTCATTAACTACAGTGAAAAACACAGAGTGACAGTCAAAGCTGAAGGCTTCAGCAGCCAGATGTCTACGGAATTTCTGATATTAGGTAGTATGCATATGGCAGAAAGAGATTCAAGGTGCAAAATCTTGACTCCTGTCTATCTCAGGGAAGAACTGTGAAATGTGGAAAGAGGGAGAAGAGTTTCTGGGAGATGGTTCTGAAGGACATAGACATCTGCCTCTTTGGAGTAGTTTTGGGGCAGGTCTGGGCCAATGAGAAGGATGGTCAGTAGAGTTGAAGCTCCCCACCACTAAGGCAATGGCAGTTCAGTGGTAGAATTCTCACCTTCCCTGTGGGAGACCTGGTTTTGATTCCCAGCCAGCACACATCAAACGCAGCTACCACCATCTGTCAGTGGAGGCTGTGTGTTGCTATAATGCTGAACACATTTCAGCAAAGCTTCCAGTCTAAGATGGACTAGGAAGGCGTGATGATCTACCATATTTTTACGCAAATAATGTGGACCTTCTACATTTGTTTGCCAACTGTGCCCTCCTCCCTTGAAGTATTTTCATCAGCATGCAATGCTAATTTTTTTTTTTTTTTTTACAGCAACATGTAAAAAAAATTGGCATAGTGGCACTTACAAAAATGCCTCAAGCGGGGAGGGTGCAGTTGGCAGACAAAGGTAGAAGGCACACGTTATTCTGCGTAAAAATATGGTACTTCTGAAAATCAACCAGTGAAAACCCTATGGATCGCAGCTATCCGATTCCCAGTGAATCATGGGCATGGTACAGGACCAGGCAGTGTTTCATTCTGTTGTGCATGGGATTGCCATGAGTCTGGGGCTGACCTGACCACAGCCAACTACAAAGTTTCTCCTGCCGGGTCTCTGGGTGGTTCAAACAGTTAACGCGCTTGGCTGCTAACTGAAAGGTTGGAGGTTTAAGTCCATCCAGAGGTGCCTCAAAAGAAGGGCCTGGCAAACTACTGCCAAAACATCAACATTGGAAACCCTATGGAGCATAGTTCTACTCTGATGGCAACTATAAAAAAGTTTCTGCTGTAGCTTCCTTGGGAGTTTCCTAAGGGAAGTTGGTGGGAGGGATTTCTGGTTATGAAATCAGTGATTCTCTCCCCCAAAACAAATATAAAACTAAGAAAGTTATCAAAGCTCCATAAAGTGACCAAAGGCAGACAACAAATTGAGAAGCTTTTATTCTTGAAAAACTGCAAGTGCTTTGGGCCTGAACAGCAGGAGTCTGTGGCCTTCTTGCCTGGAACTGCTTCCATCCCCTCCTGCCAACTCAATTGGCAAGAGCTGTAGTTTTACAAGTTGCAGGGCTGGTCATGAAAATGAGCAGCTTTGCTGCCAGAAGAGATGGACTCAGTTCAGCGTGTGTGTGTGCGTGCATGTGTGTGTGTGCGTGTGTGTGTGTGTGTGTGTACCTGTGGCTTGGCTGTCTAAAAGTGGACTGGATTGAGAATGAATGAGGAAAACTCCTGACTTTGGTAGCCCAAGGTTGTGTTTCTGGTTGGCGGGAGCAGTGGACCAGCCAGAAACTTAATGGGGAGATCCAGGAAGGGAGAGAATGCCACCAAAGGGTTAAGATAAATTCTCCACATATTCCTGGCTGACTGGGAAATGGTGCATGCATGGGGGAGACCCAGGTGAGTGCAGCGAAAATGGAAAACCAAGGGAGAATAGAGAATTGGCTGTAACTTCCTGTGTGTTCCCCAACCCCCCATGCAGATCTACCAGTAGAGGCATCAAACCTGGTCAGCTGACTTCCAGCTCAATGCTCTTCCTGCTGCCACATATGGCTGGGACATTTGGGAATCTTGAGGCCACAGGTGATACTTGATTCAGTTTAGCTGCATGCTATTTTAGGCTTTCTCAGTGGTGGTGTTAAGGCAGAAAGAGCATGGCTTTGGGGTAGACAGAATTGAGTTTTAATTCCAGCTCTATCTCTTACGATTTGCGTGAATTTGGATAAGTTATGCAACCTCTAGAAGCCCTGGTGGTGCAGTGGTTAAGCGCTTGTCTGCTAACCAGAAGGTCAGTGGTTTGAACCCATCAGTCACTCCTTGGGAGAAAGATGTGGCAGTCTGGTTCCTTAAAGATTTACAGCCTTGGAAACACTATGGGGCAGTTCTACTCTGTCCTCTAGGGTCACTATGAGTCAGAATCAACTCCATAGCAATGGGTTTGGCTTTTTTTTTTTAATTGGTTAAGCAGTCTCTCTTTATCTTATTCCTTATTCAATGCTGACAAAAGTCCAGTGAGGTAGAGAATATTCTTCTTTCCATGTTCTAGAACATGGTGATATGGAGAGTTTTTTTAAATCTGTGAACTTGTTTTTGGTTTTCTTTTCATGAGCATTAAGTATTGTAAAGGGTATAAAGTACTTATTTCATGGTAGGTGCTCAATAAACAGTTCTTAATGCTGCTGCTGCTGCTGAAAATGCAGAAAAAGAATTATGACCATGTTGTTTCAGGGGACATCTAAGTCAACTGGCATAATAAAATCTTTTAAGAAAACATTCTGCATCCCACTTTGAAGAGTGGCGTCTGGGGTCTTAAATGCTAGCAAGCAGCCATCTAAGATGCATCGATTGGTCTCGACCCACCTGGATCAAAGAAAAATGAAGAACACCAAGGGCACAAGGCAATTACGAGCCCCAGAGGCAGACAGGGCCACATGAACCAGAGACTACATCATCCTGAGACCAGAAGAACTAGATGGTGCCCGGCTACAACTGATGACTTCCCTGACAGGGAACACAACAGAGAACCCCTGAGGGAGCAGGAGAACAGTGGGATGCAGACCCCAAATTCTCAAAGACCAGACTTAATGGTCTGACTGAGACTAGAAGGATCCCGGTGGTCATGGCCCCCAGACCTTCTGTTGGCCTAGGACAGGAACCGTTCCCGAAGCCAACTCTTCAGACATGGATTGGACTGGACAGTGGGTTGAAGAGAGATGCTGATGAGGAGTGAGCTGCTTGGATCAGGTGGACACTTGAGACTGTGTTGGCATCTCCTGCCTGGAGGGGAGATAAGAGGGTGGAGGGGGTTAGAAGCTGGCGAAATGGACACGAAAAGAGAGAGTGGAGGGAGAGAGCAGGCTGTCTCATTAGGGGGAGAGTAATTGGGAGTGTGTAGCAAGTTGTATATGGGTTTTTGTGTGAGAGACTGACTTGATTTGTAAACTTTTTGCACAATAAAAATTATAAAAAAAAAGAGAATTATGATCATGTTGATAAATCCAGACAACTTACCCGCCCCCCCCCCATAGCCATCAAGAAAGTCTTCAGATGCTAGAGTTGGTGCCCACGTTGCTACAGCAGGCTGCTGTAAGTGAAACATCTGCATGGCCTCTGTACTGGTATTCTACTTGTGCTGGAGCAAATTATTGCAAACTTCTTGTCTTAAAACAACACAAAATTACTATCTCATAGTTCTGTAGGTCAAAAATCCAGCTACAGTGAGCTCAACTGGGTCTTCTGCATAAAGTCTCACAGGCGGCAGTCAAGGTGTTGGCGGGGCTGGGTTCTTTTCTGGAAGCTCTGGGGATGAATCTGCTTCTAGGCTCATTCGTGTTGTTGGCCAACAATTCAGTTCATTGCGGTTGTAGGACTGAAGTCCCTGTTTCCTTGCTGGCCGTCAGTCAGAGGCTGATCTTGGCTCCTAGAGGCTGCCTGCATTCCTTCTTAGATTTTCCATTTGGCCCCCTTCAGCAACAGTGGGTTGGAGAAATGCTTCGAATTTCTCTGACTCTCTGCTTTTGAGGGCTCATTGATTAGACTGAGCCCACCTTGATATGCTGTTGTTGGGTGTCATCGAGTCGATTCAGAGTCATAGCAGCCCCATGTGACAGAGTAGAACTGCCCCGTAGGGCTTTCTAGACTGTAATCTTTATGGAAGCAGATCGATAGGTCTTTCTTTCACAGAGCCACTGGATGAATTTGAACTGCCAGCCTTTCGATTAGCAGCCTGCTGAGCACTTAACCGTTGTGCCACCAGGGCTCGGGTTTCTCACCTTCTCCTTCTGCATCTTTCTGACTCTGCTTTTAAGGGCTCTTTGATTAGATTGGGTACACCTGGATAATCTGGGCTAATTTCCTTATTTTGAGGCAAAGTCCCCCACTCACAGGTTCAGGGGATTAGGGCATGAACCTCTTTTGGGACAAGGGGCATTCTGACTACCACAGCCCTGAGGGAAGACCAGGTAGAGATAAACTCTCAGCACAGGAAACCACATTCAGATGAAGCCAGCAGTAACTAGACTTTAGGGAATGGGAATGTGTGTAGATTCAGGTTAGTGAGGCTGTCCCTAGTGGACCTCTATTATTTTTGTCTACCCAGCATTCCTTTCTTTGGGGAAAGTGCACCTTTGTCATTCTCTGTGGTTTTCGTGGGGCTGCCAATCATTGAATTCCACTCACTTGGCCACAGAGATGGATGCATGATGCAAACTGGGCCAATTAGACCATTTCTCCACCATGAATTGACTCCTGAGCGGAGGCACATAGGCTTTGGAAGTAACTAGAGTGGTATCAAGAAGCCCTGGTGGCACCATGGTTAAGCGCTTGGCTGCTAACCAAAAGGTTGGTGGTTCTAATCTGCCCTGTGGCTCTTGGGATAAAAGACCCTGTCGTATAGGGTCAGTATGAGTTGGAATTAAGTTGATGACACACAAGAACAACAACAGAGTGGAATCATGGAATGTCAGCACACTAGAGAGGTGGTCTGTGGGCAGAGCTCTTATTAAGCACTTTGGAATTGCCGTCATTCTGTCCTTCCTGGGGCCTGGTTATTCAGCTCTTCCTTCAGTACTTAGAATTCTTGTAATAAATCCCTCTTCTGGCTTAAGTTACTCAGAGTTGGTTTCTGTTGCTTACACCAAAGGATCTTAACAGATACTCTGCCTGTCCATATAATGGCCGCCACCACCATTATACAAAAGAACATTTATTCAGGTCTTCTCACTCAGAGCTGTCCTGGGAACTGAGACTGTTTCTACCATTTGTAGTGGAGCTTCTTACCTTGAGCCATGTCTTTTTAATGCTTCCTTCTTAACCCTGATAAACATGAAACAGGCAGATAGAAAAGTTTTAATAACACGTAATGCTTCAGAGGAGCCCTGGTGGTGCAGTGGTTAAGAGCTCGGCTGCTAACCAAAAGGTTGGCAGCTGCTCCTTGGAAACCCTATGGGGCAGTTCCACTCTGTCCTATAGGGTCACAATGAGTCAGAATCAACTTGACGGCGAGAGTTTGGTTTGGTTTGGTTAATGCTTCAGAAATCAAGTTTCATTAAAGGCATCAGTCAGACAGAAAGAAATCACCACTACTTTTAACCTTTTACTACCCTGTTGTTGTTGTTAGTTGCTGTCAAGCCAGATACGACTCATGGTGACCTTATGCATAACAGAATGAATCATTGCCCAGTCCTGCTCCACCTCCGTGATCGCTGGTATGTTTGCATCTGTTGCTGAGGCTATTTTGTCTATCCATCTTATTGAGGGTTTCTTTCTTTTTTTTCTCTTCTAAATATTATTTATTTTGTTGTTGTTGAGAATATACACAGCAAAATAGATACCAATTCACCAGTTTTTACATGTACAATTCAGTGACGTTGATTACATTCTTCGAGTTGTGAGCCATGCTCACCCTCCTTTTCTGAGTTATTCCTCCCTCATTAACATAAACTCACTGCTCCCCAAAGTTTCCATTCAATCTTTCGAGCTGCTGTTGTCAACTTGATCCCATATAGATAGTTCTAAAAAGAGCATAATGCTCAAGGCAGACCTTTTTTGCTAGTTAAGCTAAACTATCATTGAGGGTTTCCATTGCGTTCGCTTGTGTTCCACTGTATCAAACGTGGTGTCCTTCTTCAGCAATTGGTCCCTCCGATGACATATACAAAATGAGTTGAAGTCTCAGACAATATCCTGTGATCTATAGGGTTTTTATGGGCTAAAAGAAGTAGATCACCAGGTCTTTCTTCCTAGTCTTAGTCTGGAAGCATCACTTAAACCTGCCCACCGTGGGTGACCCTGCTGGTATTAGAAATACTGGTGGCATAGTTTCTGTCAGCACATCAACATGCAAGCCACCACAGTACGGCAAACTGACAGACGGGTGGTAGTGTTACCACCTACCACATGTGAATTACAACCACATAATATAATACTGCTCATTTAAGACGATGGCCTGAACCATAAGATTTCATGTATGAAGTATACTCTGTTTATTTCAGCAGGAAAGTATGCAATACAAGTAGTTTCCCTGTTTATTCTTTATGATTCAGTGCTTTAAGAGGTAAGCTTAAATTACATGGTACATTTGCTCCTGCAGAATGCCTTGTCCCCCGACAATGAAGGGATCAATGAAGTGTTTTAGGAGGTAAGAATTAAGATTCGAGTTGTGTACATGCCACAGGCAGTTGTACTTCTGGCATGTTGAGTGAGGGGAGCGTTCTGAGGGTCTCATAGTTAGTCAGCGCAGGGTTGGAGTAAACCATGCTCCTGTTGCCTCGGCTGCTCCCTCAAAGGGCAGCGACTCTGGAAGGTGCCCCTAGACCAGTGCTCTTTGAAAATGGTTTGACATGAAGAGCACAATACTCATTTTGATTCTTTCTGAAGAGAGATGCACCAAATGTTGTTCCACCCCACTTCTCACAAGGTCAGACATCCAGAGCTCAAGATGGTTCTCTGTGGAGATTAGGATGTGATGAGAGCCCCCAGCTGCATCTGGCCATACCCCGGGAGCCCAATTGCTCTCAAGAAAAAAATGTGGAGAAACAATTCTCTTTCGCAGTCTAATTTCCATCTTAGGAGAACAATCTCTCCAAAACAATTCAGTGCAATAATAATAGTAATACAGGCACCATAACCGCCTCCTGTATTTATATCACACAGCCTTTTCAGAGGGCTGGACACTTTGAAGATTCTCTCCCATTCCAGAAGGCAAGGTACCACTTCTCCCTCTTGAGCCCCTCAGAGACCGGGTGGCGATTAGCCTGAAAGGATTTGCTTTTCACAAAATCATCCCCATAGCCTGTGATCTTCTCAGAGCTTGGAAATGGATTTTTTTTTTTTTTTAGCTTTCATTTCGGAGATGCTTTATTGTGTCTTTTTTTTTTTTTTTTCTGTGCTTGAAGTGAAAGTTTACAAATCAAGTCAGTCTCTCATACAAAACCTTATATACACCTTGCCATATACTCCTAGTTGCTCTCCCCCAATAAGACAGCACACTCCTTCTCTCTACCCTGTATTCCCCTGTCCATTCAGCCAACTTCTGTCCCCCTCTGCCCTCTCATCGCCCCTCCAGACAGGAGCTGCCCACTTAGTCTCATGTGTCTACTTGAGCCAAGAAGCTCACTCCTCCCCAGTATCGTTTTCTATCTTATAGTCCAGCCCAATCCCTGTCTGAAGAGTTGACTTTGGGAATGGTTCCAGTCTTGGGCAACAGCAGGTCTGGGGACCATGACCTCCGGGGTCCTTCTAGTCTCAGTCAGACCATTAAGTCTGGTCTTTTTACGTCTTTCTCTCTTTTTATTGTGCTAAATACATATGTCACAAAACATTTGCCACTTCAGCATTCTTCACACGCGCAATTCAGTGACATTATGTTTATCATGTTGTTCAGCCATCACCGTTATGTTTCCGGATTTTCTCATCACCCTTTACAGAAGCTCATTGTCCTCTAAACAATGAATTCCCCCTTTCCCCTGCCTCCTGCCCACCCCTAGTAACCACTAATCTACTTTGGTTTCTATGCATTTGCCTATTCTAGATGTTTCATGTAAGAAGGATCATACAGTATTTGTCCTTTTGCAATTGACTTATTTCATTCACAAATTGAATTTTTGATGTTACATTCTATTGAGAGTTTTCCTTTCCCTCTCTTTCCCTTTCTCCTTCCCTCTCTTCCTTCTTTTTCTTTCCTTTATCCTTCCTTTCCTTGACTTTCCTGCTCCCTCCCTCCCTCCCTCCTTCCTCGCTCCCTCTGTAGGATTTAGCAGGTAGATGCCGTGCTTATAGTCATCTGCCAGGCAGCTTCTTTTCCTGTCTCTAAGAGAGGCTTTCTAGTGGTACTTTTCCAGTCTTGGGTCTTCTCAGCAGGACTCCAGACTGGTACCTAATAATGGCCGCCCAGCAGTGCCGCGCTGCCTCCTCAGGGCCCTGGATGTATCGTTTTCCTCTGCAGTGACTAGACCAGCACCCCAGTCCTTTAATACAAGGGCATTGTTATTTACTAGTGTTGAAGGGAAATTCGTTTCTCTCCACCCTCCTAAACCACAACTCCGACAGCCCCTCCCCCTCCTCTTCATAGCAGGCGCAGTAGGATGTTCAATTACAGTTAAAAGCGCTAGCTTTAAGTGACAGATTAAGAGGCTCGGCGGGTGGCTACTATAATGTTCATTTCACCTGTTGGTTTATTTTTCTAACCTGCTGGTAAGCTTTTTGACACGGTGCTGTTTGGTGAATATATCCTATGGCTGCCAAACCCTCCAGGCTGGACGCAGGTGGTCTTTTGGGGGAGGCCAATGCAGGGGGCTTGTCTACAGGGCACCACCCACTGCCTGGTGCTTTTAATCCCTGGCCTCACGACCAGATGCTCCACTACCCAAAGTGGTGCTAGAGCAGAAAGAAGCCCTCCAGAGACATCCCCTCCCACCCCAGGCACAAGCCCCTGGCACAGTGCCTGGCACACAGTGGGCACTCCATAAAGCCTGCAGGATGAAAGAAGGAAATACTCAGAAGCAGTGAGATTTAAACGTCTGTATTTGCTTCAGGTGGAGACAAGGGGAGAACTCCAAATGCTACCCACTCCTCTTGAAATCACAGAAGAAAACATGCCGTTCTTTTTGGCTTCAAAAGATGCATTAAAGCTTAGGGAATTTTCAAGCAACAACAAATGGACATGTTTGTATCTTGCTTGCCAGGCTAATCTAGAGGTTGGTTTTGGTATCCGCCATGGAAGTCTGCCAGGCCAACCCGTGCAAGGCTGGAGAAAATGACTCCTGTCTGTTCCCCTCCAAGGACCCTTCCCTGGAGTCCTTGACTGCCCTGGGGTCACACAGAAAGGTGCTGCCAGCCACTTACGTAAAGTGGGGCCTTCTCTTAACTTGGGGGCAGTGTTTTCTAGCGAACTCTGTACTTTAAGAAGGATGCCAGACTTCTAGATCCACAGAATGGCATTCTAGTGGTAGAATTTCATATACTCCTTTCAGGTATGTGGTGATTAATTTTATGTGTTAACTTGACTAGGCTCTGGTGCCTAGTCTAGATGTTGCCATGAAGGTAGTTATGCGTATTAACATTTACAGTCAGTAGACGTTAAGTAAAGGAGATTAGCCTCCATAATGTGGGTGTTTGTTCTTCCAGCAGTCTCCCAGTCGATGGTATATTCAAAATTCTTTGCCAGCTCAGTAATTCAAAGGCATTAATTCTTCAGTCTTCCTTATTCATTGTCCAGCTTTCATATGCATATGAGGCGATTTAAAACACCATGGCTTGGCACGCCTTAGTCCTTAGAACGACGTCTTTGCTTTTTAACACTTTAAATAGATTTTTGCAGCAGATTTGCCAAACGCAACATGTCGTTTAATTTCTTGACTGCTGCTTCCATGGGTGTTGATTGTGGATCCAAGTAACATGAAATTCTTGACAAATTCAACTTTTTCTCCATTTGTCATGATGTTGCTTATTGGCCCATTTTCAAGGGTTTTTGTCTTCTTTATATTGAGATGTAATTCCTACTGAAGACTGTGGTCTTTGATCTTCATCAGTAAGTGCTTCAAGTCCTTTTCACTTTCAGCAAGCAAGGCTGTGTCATCTGCATATCGCAGGTTGTTAATGAGTCTCCCTCCAATCCTGCTGCCGCATTCTTCTTCATATAGTCCAGCTTCTCGGATTATTTGCTCAGCATACAGATTGAATAAGTATGGTGAAAGGACAACCCAGACTCATACCTTTCTTGACTTTAAACCATGCAATACCCCCATATTCTGTTCAAAAGACTGTCTCTTGGTCTATGTACAGGCTCTTCATGAGCACAATGAAGTGTTCTAGAACTCCCATTCTTTGCGATGTTATCACATAATTTGTCATGATCCACACAGTTGAATGCCTTTGTGTAGTCAATAAAACACAGGTAAATGTCTTTCTGGTATTCTCTGCTTTCAGAATATATATATATTATTGGCTCTGTTTTTCTGGAGAACCCTAATACAAGGTGGAGGAGGAGCTATCTGGAAGATCTATTCAGCAGTATCTCAAAGCATACTTCGTTCTTCCTGTAGGAGTGAAGCTGCTGACTCTCAGGACTCTTGTCTGATCTTGGACGCTGGGTGGAGGGCACTGAATGTCTTCCTAGTTGCACCTCTGCCTCCTGCTCCCTGCTCTCCAGATAGTTCATAGCCCCAGGGCCCCTGTGCTCAGGGCACTCATGGAAAGTTTGTCCTTATAGAGTGCTGTCAGGGTGACACCTTCTTCAGGGCCTTCCCCCATGCCGGAGCCAGATCTTACTTCCTGTCTGACTAGGGTTTCTCTCTTTCTGCACCTGGAGTGTCCTGCACTTCCCTCCTCACCATATTTGAATAAGAAAAGCACATAATGTTTATAGCCCACTCTCCAGTGGGCTATAAATTCCATGATGGCAGACATGGTCTTTCTCATCTTATATTCCCCGTGTGCAGTACAGTGTCCAGCACATTATAAATACGGATGAAAATGTTAAAATTGAGAGAGGAAGAAGAAGGAGGGGGAGGAGGAAGAAGAAGGGAAGAAGGGGAAGAGGAAGGAGGAGGAGAAAGTAGAAGAGGAAGGAGAAGACGAGGAAATGGAATAAGGAGAAGGAAGAGAAGAAAAGAAAGAAGGGAGGGAGGGAAGGAAGGAGGGAAGAATTATAAGTTAGGTACCTAGTTTCTGCTGTTTCCATCCAGGCTAGTAACTAATGACTAAGATGATTCTGGTAAGAAAGGTTGTGGTGTAGACATTTCTTATGGGATTTGAGTTTCCATCCTGAGCACAGGTAGAGTCCTCTTGTAGAGATTGAGAGGCAGGAATTGGAGCTCTTATAGCTGTGATGGTGCCACCTCATTTATAATTAAACCCACAGTTTTTACCTGATTCCTTATTGTTAGTAACCACTCCAATCTTAAGCCCCTTTGAAGTTGGTTGTTTATATTCTAGCACTTATCAGCAACCAGTTGACATCTGGTAATTGCAAATCATTTGAACAAGAGGCAAATTGGATAACAAAGAATCTGAAAAGGTCAGGGGAGCTGTGTCTAGAAGATTCAGCTAGGGGATAGAACCTTGACTTGAAGCATTTACTTAACACAATCACTAGGCTGCACTAAATTAGATGAGAATTGCATCTGGTATTCAGTCCCTGGTCCTTCTGCAATGAGCAGACTTGAGCAGAGCTTCCTGTGATTTTAATATACATCCCGCTATATATTGACTAATGATTTTGAGCACCTTTTCATGTGCTCATTTGACTTCCATATATCTTTTTTGATGAAGTGACTGTGAAATCTTTTGCCCATTTTTAAAATGTTTGTTTTCTTATAAGTGTCTTAGTTTCTTAGAGATGCTATAACAGAAATACCACAGGTGGGTGACTTCAATGAACAGAAATTAATTTTCTCAAGATTTAGAAGCCTAGAAGTCCAAAATCAGGGTGCCGGCTCTAGGAGAAGGCTCTTCTTAACTGTTCTGGAGGAGAATCCTTGTCTCAGCTTCTCTAGCATTCTTCTCACCATTCCTTGGACATCTATCCAAGTGACATCTATCTTTCCCACATTCATATTTGCATTCTTCTGTGTCTTATGTGCTCTTTTATATCTCAAAAGTGATTGACTTAGGATACACCCAACACTGATATGGCCTGATTAACCTAACAAAGAAAGCCTTAGTCACAAATGGGGTTATATCCATTTTGGGAGATACAACTCAATCCGTAACAGGGACCTAAGGCAAGTGACCTCACCTCTCTGAGCCTCAGTTTCCTCAGCATCCCTGGAGTGTGGTCAGTATAAATAGAAAGTGAATGCATGAGTGAGGGAACTGGAGGTGTCAAAATTCAAGTCCAGCTGTCTGGGGTTGCTCACAGCAGCATTAGGATCCTGGGACAGGTATTCAGACACATCAAGGATGGATGAGCAAACTGTTCATGCTCAGCCTCCAAGTCATCT
This sequence comes from Elephas maximus indicus, assembly GCF_024166365.1. Lineage (NCBI taxonomy): Eukaryota > Metazoa > Chordata > Mammalia > Proboscidea > Elephantidae > Elephas > Elephas maximus. The sequence continues at coordinate 40,636,508 of NC_064832.1, forward strand.
CCACCCTGTCAGCTTCACTGGACTGATGATGATGACTTTGGGGGCCTGGAAGAGTGCAGGTAGTGCTGGTGCTTGGATTCATGACTACAAGATGGCTTTCCTCTCACCTGGCTAGAAGGTCCAGGGTAACCTCACAAGATACTATAGAGGACCTTCCTTTAGTCATCACCAGGGTGAGGCTGTGGAGTTCCCATGGTACAGATGGTTCTGGGCTCATACAGGCCTACCTGGGAGTAGGATCCGGGTAAGCAACCCAGTGCCATGTGCTTGGTTTCAGACCTTCCCACCATGCCTTGATGATTCTAGAGTGTAGTGGTTAAGAGCAGGTGCTTTGGATCCATACAGACATTGCTTCAAGTCCTTTACAATGGGCTGTGTGACCATGATGAGTAAATCCAACCTCCTGAGCTTCAGCTTCCTCATCCGTAAAAACGGGGATGACATCAACCTTATGGTATAGGCATGACCATAACATGACATAATGTGTGCAAAGCTTGTAGTAGAGTTCTTAGAGCCCTGTTATGAATTGGATGGTGTCCCCCCAAAATATGTGTCAACTTGGGTAGGCCATGATTCCCAGTATTGTGTGGTTGTTCACCATTTTGTGATCTGATGTGATTATCCTATGTGTTGTAAATCCCAACCTTTATGATGTTAATGAGGCAGGATTAGAGGCAGTTATGTTAATGAGGTAAGGCTCAATCTACAGGATTAGGTTGTATCTTTTTTTAAATTATTTTTATTGTGCTTTAGGTGAAAGTTTACAAATGAAGTCAGTCTCTCATACAAAAATTTATATACACCTTGCTATAAATTCCTAGTTCCTCTCCCCCTAAAGAGACAGCACACTCCTTCCATCCACTCTCTATTTTCATGCCCATTCGGCCAGCTTCTGACCCCCTCTGCCCTTTCATCTCCCCTCCAGACAGGAGCTACCCACATAGTCTCATGTGTCTACTTGATCAAAGAAGCTCACTCTTCACCAATATCATTTTCTATCCCATAGTCCAGTCCAATCCCTGTCTGAAGAGTTGGCTTTAGGAATGGTTCCTGTATCGGGCTAACAGAAGATCTGGGGACTATGACCTCCGGAGACCTTCTAGTCTCAGTCAGACCATTAAGTCTGGTCTTTTCATGAGAATTTGAGGTCTATATCCCACTGCTTTCCTGCTCCCTCAGGGGTTCTCTGTTGTGTTCCCTGTCAGGGCAGTCATCGGTTGTAGCCAGACACCATCTAGTTCTTCTGGTCTCAGGCTGATGTAATCTCTGGTTTATGTGGCCCTTTCTGTCTCTTGGGCTCATAATTACCTTGTATCTTTGGTGTTCTTCATTCTCCTTTGCTCCAGGTGGATTGAGACCAATTGATGCATCTTGGATGGCCGCTTGCTAGCATTTAGGACTCCAGACACCACTCTCCAAGGTGGGATGCAGAATGTTTTCTTAATAGATTTTATTATGCCAATTGACTAGGATGTCCCCTGAAACCATGGTCCCCAAACCCCCTCCCCAGCTACACTGGACTTTGAAGCATTGGGTTTATTCAGGAAACTTCTTTGCTTTTTGTTTAGTCCAGTTGTGCTGACCTTTCCTTGTGTGCTGTCTTTCCCTTTACCTGAAATAGTTCTTATCTACTATCTAATTAGTGAAAACTCTTCTCCCTCCCTCCCTCCTTCCCCACTCTCGTAACCATCAAAGAATATTTTCTTCTCTGTTTAAACTATTTTTCCAGCTCTTATAATAGTGGTCTCATACAATATTTGTCCTTTTGCAACTGACTAATTTCGCTCAGCATAATGCTTTCCAGATTCCTCCATGTTATGAAATGTTTCACAGCTTCATCATTGTTTTTTATTGATGCATAGTATACCATTGTGTGACTATACCATAATTTATGCCTCCATTCATCTGCCGATGGGCACCTTGGTTGCTTCCATCTTTTTGCTATTGTAAACAGCGCTGCAGTGAACATGGGTGTGCATATATCTGTTTGTGTAAAGGCTCTTATTTCTCTAGGATATATTCCAAGGAGTGAGATTGCTGGATCCCATGGTAGTTCTAGTTGTTTTAAGGAAGCGCCAAGTTGATTTCCAAAGTGGTTGTACCATTTTACATTCCCACCAGCAGTGTATAAGCGTTCCAGTCTCCCCACAACCTCTCCAACATTTATTATTTTGTGTTTTTTGGATTAATGCCAGCTTTGGTGGAGTGAGGTGGAATCTCATTTCAGTTTTGATTTGCATTTCTCTAATGGCTTATGATTGTGAGCATTTCCTCATGTGTCTGTTAACTACCTGAATGTCTTCTTTAGTGAAGTGCCTGTTCATATCCTTTGCCCATTTTTTAATTGGGTTATTTGACTTTTTGTAGTTGAGTTTTTGCAGTATCACGTAGATTTTAGAGATCAGACGCTGATCGGAAATGTCATAGCTAAAAACTTTCCCCCAGTCAGTAGGTAATCTTTTTATTCTTTTGGTGAAGTCTTTGGATGAGTATAGGTGTTTCGTTTGTAGGAGCTCCAAGTTATCCAGTTTCTCTTCTGCATTATTAGTAACGTTTTGTATACAGTTTATGCCATGTATGAGGGCTCCTAGTGTTGTCCCTATTTTTTCTTCTATAACCTTTATTATTTTGGATTTTATATTTAGGTCTTTGATCCATTTTGAATTCCTTTTTGTGCATGGTATGAGGTATGGGTCTTGTACATTTTTTTGCAGATGGATATCCAGTTATGCCAGCACCATTTGTTAAAGAGACTGTCTTTTCCCCATTTAACTGACTTAGGCCTTTGTCAAATATCAGCTGCTCATAAGTGGATGGATTCATGCCTGGATTCTCAATTCTGTTGCATTCGTCTATGTATCTGTTGTTGTGCGAGTACCAGGCTGTTTTGAGTACTGTGGCAGTATAATAGGTTGTAAAGTCAGGTACAGTGAGGCCTGCCGCTTTGTTCTTCTTTTTCAGTAATGCCACTTCTCCGGGGCCTCTTTCCCTTTCATATGAGGTTGGTGATTTGTTTCTCCATCTCACTGAAAAATGTCATTGGAATTTGGACCAGAATTGCACTGTATCTACAGATTGCTTTTGGTAGAATAGACATTTTTACAATGCTGTCTTCCTAGCCATGAGCAAGGTATGTTTTTCCACTTATGTAGGTCTGTTTTGGTTTCTTGCAGTAGGGTCTTGTAGTTTTCTGTATATAGATCTTTTACGTCTCTGGTAGGATTTATTCCTAAGTATTTTATCTTCTTGGGGGCTACTGTAAATGGTATTGATTTGGTGGTTTCCTCTTCAATGTTCTTTTTGTTGGTATAGAGGAATCCCACTGAATTTTGTATGTTTATCTTGTATCCTGATACTCTGCTGAACTCTTCTATTAGTTTCAGTAGTTTTCTTGAGGATTCTTTAGGGTTTTCTGTGTATAAGATCATGCCGTCTGCAAATAGAGATACTTTTACTTCTTCCTTACCAATCTGGATGCTCTTTATTTCCTTATCTAGCCTAATTGCTCCGGCTAGGACCTTGAGCACAATGTTGAATAAGAGTGGTGATAAAGGGCATCTTTGTCAAGGGAATGCTTTCAGATTCTCTCCATTTAGGGTGATGTTGGCTGTTGGCTTTGTATAAATGCCCTTTATTATGTTGAGGAGTTTTACTTGTCTTCCTATTTTGCTGAGAGTTTTTATCAGGAATGGGTGTTGAACTTTGTCAAATGACTTTTCTGCATCAGTTGGTAAGATCATGTGGTTCTTGTCTTTTATTTATGTGATGGATTACATTGTTTTTCTAATGTCAAACCATCCGTGCATACCTGGTATGAATCCCACTTGGTCATGGTGAATTATTTTTTTGATATGTTGTTGAATTCTATTGGCTAGAATTTTGTTGAGGATTTTTGCATCTAAGTTCATGAGGGATATAGGTCTGTAATTTTTTTTTTTGTGTCTTTACCTGGTTTTGGTATCAGGGATATCCTGGCTTCATCGAATAAGTTTGGGAGTATGCCATCCTTTTCTGCACTCTGAAATGCCTTTAGTAGTAGTGGTGCTAACTCTTCTCTGAAAGTGTGGTAGAACTCTGTAGTGAAGCCATCTGGGCCAGGGCTTTTTTTTTGTTGGGAGTTTTTTGATTACCTTTTCAATCTCTTCTTTTGTTATGGGTTTATTTAATTGTTCTACCTCTGTTTGTGTTAGTTTAGGTAGGTAGTGTGCGTCTGGAAATTCATCCATTTCTTCTAGATTTTCAAATTTGTTTGAGTACAATTTTTCCTAGTCATCTGATACGATTCTTTTCATTTCAGTTGGGTCTGTTGTAATATTGCCCATCTCATTTCTTATTTGGGTTATTTGCTTCCTCTCCTGTTTTTCTTTTGTCAGTTTGGCCAGTGGTTTATATATTTTGCTAATTTTTTCAAAGAACCAGCTTTTGTTTGTTTTTCTGTTCTCTATTTCATTTAGTTCTGCTCTAATTTTTATTATTTGGTTTCTTCTGGTGCCTGTGGGTTTCTTTTGTTGCTCTCTTTCTGTTTGTTCAAGTTGTAGGGATAATTCTTTGATTTTGGCCTTTTCTTTTTGGATGTGTGCATTTATTGATATCAATTGACTTCTGAGCACTGCTTTCACTATGTCCCAATGGTTCTGATATGAAGTGTTTTCATTCTCATTGGATTCTCTGAATTTCTTTATTCCATCCTTAATGTCTTCTATAATCCAGTCTTTTTTGAGCAGAGTATTGTTCAGTTTCTAAGTGTTTGATTTCTTTTCCCTCCTTTTTCTGTTATTGATTTCTACTTTTATGGCCTTATGGTTAGAGAAGATGCTTTGTAATATTTCGAGGTTTTGGATTCTGCTAGTGCTTGCTTTATGAACTAATATGTGGTCTATTCTAGAGAATGTTCCATGTGCACTAGAAAAGAAAGTATACTTGGCTGCTGTTGGGTGGAGTGTTCTGTGTATGTCTATGAGGGCAAGTTGGTTGATTGTAGCAATTTGATTTTCTGTGTCTTTATTGAGCTTGTTTCTGGATGTTCTGTCCTTCACCGCAAGTGGCGTGTTGAAATCTCCTTGTATACTTGTGGAGCTGTCTATCTCACTTTTCAATGCTGTTAGAGTTTGTTTTATGTATCTTGAAGCCCTGTCATTGGGTGCATAAATATTTAATGTGGTTATATCCTCCTGGTATATTGTCCCTTTAATCATTATATAGTGTCCTTCCTCATCCTTTGTGGTGCATTTAACTTTAAAGTCTATTCTGTCGGAAATTAATATTGCCACTCCTACTCTTTTTTGCTTGATATATTTTTTTCCATCCTTTGAGTTTTAGTGTGTTTGTGTCTCTAAGTCTAAGGTGTGTCTCTTGTAGGCAGCATACAGACAGATTGTATTTTTTATCCATTCTGCCACTCTCTGCCTCTTTATTGGTGCATTTAGTCCACTTACGTTCTGCATAATTATGGATAGGTATGAGTTTAGTGCTGTAATTTTGATGTCTTTTTGTGTGTGTTGTTGACAGTTTTTTTTTTTTTATGGTGAGTAGTTTATGTGTTGTCTTTTCCTCTTATTTGTTGTTGTTCATTTTGTTTCTGCTGAGTCTCTATTTTTCTCTTGTATTTTATTTTGATGAGAGGATTGTTAGTCTCCTTTGTGGTTACCTTAATATTTACCTCTATTTTTCTAAGTGTAAACCTAACTTTTATTTCTTTATATCGCCTTGTCTTCCTCTCCATGTGAAAGATCTATGACTACATTTCTCAGTCCCTCTTTATTTTTTTAATGTTGTCTTCCTTTATGTAATGACATCTCTGTTTCCATGTGTTGAGTGTTTTTTATCTTGATTTATTTTTATCATTTCCCTATCTGGGTTGGAAAACCCTGGTGGTGTAGTGGTTAAGTGCTACGGCTGCTAAGCAAAGGGTCAGCAGTTTGAATCCGCCAGGCGCTTCTTGGAAACTCTATGGATCAGTTCTACACTGTCCTATAGGGTTGCTATGAGTTGGAATCAACTCGATGGCACTGGGTTTGGTTTGGTTTGGTTTTATCTGGGTTGACATCTGATTGCTCTGTCCAGTGTTCTAGTCTTGGGTTGATATCTGATATTATTGATTTTTAAGCTGAGAACTCCCTTTAGTATTTCTTGTGGTTTTGGTTTGGTTTTTATGAATTCCCTAATGTTCTGTTTATCTGGAAATGTCCTAATTTTGCCTTCATATTTGAGAGACAGTTTTGCTGGATATATGATTCTTGGCTGGCAATTTTTTTTCCTTCAATGCTTTATATAAATCATTCCATTGCCTTCTTGCCTGCATGGTTTCTGCCTAGTAGTCTGAGCTTATTCTTATTGACTCTTTTTTGTAGGTGACTTTTCATTTATCCCTAGCGGCTCTTAAAATTCTCTCTTTTTTATCTTTGGTTTTGACAAGCTTAATTATAATATGTCTCAGTGACTTTCTTTTATGATCTACCTTATGTGGAGTTTGATGAGCATCTTGGATAGATATCTTCTCACCTTTCATGATATCAGGGAAGTTTTCTGCCAAACAATCTTCAGCAACTCTCTATTTTCTGTTATCTCTCCCTGTTCTGGTACTCCAGCCATTTGTAGGTTTTTTCTCTTGATAGAGTCCCACATGATTCTTAGGGTTTCTTAACTTTTTAAAAATTCTTTTATCTGATGTTTCTTCGAATATATTGGTGCCAAATACTTTATCTTCAGGCTCACCAATTCTGCCTTCTGCTTGCTCAGCTCTGCTCCTCTGACTTTCTGTTGAGTTGTCTAATTCTGTAATTTTATTGTTAATCTTCTGAATTTTTGTTTGCTCTCTATGGATTTTTGTAACTTATTAGATTTTTCATTATGTTCTTGAATAACCTTTTTAATTTCTTCAACTGCTTTATCTGTGTGTTCCTTCGTTTATTCTGCGTGTTGCCTCATCTCCTTCCTGATCTCATTCCTGATCAATTGTCCCTTTTATCATTATATAGTGTCCTTCTTTATCCTTTGTGGTGGATTTAAGTCTAAAGTCTATTTTGTCAGAAATTAATATTGCTACTCCTCTTCTTTTTTGCTTATTGTTTGCTTGATATATTTTTTTCCATCCTTTGAGTTTTAGTTTGTTTGTGTCTCTAAGTCTAAGGTGTGTCTCTTGTAGGCAGCATATAGATGGATCGTGTTTCTTTATCCAGTCTGTGACTCTCTGTCTCTTTATTGGTGCATTTAGTCCATTTACATTCAGCATAATTATAGATAAATAAGTTGTTAGTGCTGTCATTTTGATGCCTTTTTATGTGTGTTGTTGACAATTTCATTTTTCCACTTACTTTTTTGTGCTGAGGCGTTTTTCTTAGTAAATTGTGAGATCCTCATTTTCATAGTGTTTGACTTTATGTTAGTTGAGTCGTTACGTTTTTCTTGGCTTTTATCTTGAGTTATAGAGTTGTTATACCTTTTTGTGGTTACCTTATTATTTACCCCTATTTTTCTAAGTAAAAACCTAACTTGTATTGTTCTATATCGCCTTGTATCCCTCTCCATATGGCAGTTCAATGCCTCCTGTATTTAGTCCCTCTTTTTGATTATTGTGATCTTTTACCTATTGACTTCCATGATTCCCTGTTATGTGTATTTTTTTTTAATTAATCTTAATTTGTTTGTTTTTGTGATTTCCCTATTTGAGTTGATATCAGGACGTTCTGTTTTGTGCCTTGTGTTGTGCTGATATCTGATATTATTGGTTCTCTGACCAAACAATATCCTTTAGTATTTCTTGTAGCTTTGGTTTGGTTTTTGCGAATTCTCTAAACTTGTGTTTATCTGTAAATATCTTAATTTCGCCTTCATATTTCAGAGAGAGTTTTTCTGGATATATGATCCTTGGCTGGCAGTTTTTCTCCTTCAGTGTTCTGTATATGTCGTCCCATTCCCTTCTTGCCTGCATGGTTTCTGCTGAGTAGTCTGAACTTATTCTTATTGATTCTCCCTTGAAGGAAACCTTTCTTTTCTCCCTGGCTGCTTTTAAAATTTTCTGTTTATCTTTGGTTTTGGTGAGTTTGATGATAATATGTCTTGGTGTTTTTCTTTTTGGATCAATCTTAAATGGGGTTCGATGAGCATCTTGGATAGATATCCTTTCATCTTTCATGATGTCAGGGAAATTTTCTGTCAGGAGTTCTTCAACTATTTTCTCTGTGTTTTCTGTCCTCCCTCCCTGTTCTGGGACTCCAACCACACACAAGTTATCCTTCTTGATAGAGTCCCACATGATTCTTAGGGTTTCTTCATTTTTTTTAATTCTTTTATCTGATTTTTTTTCAGCTATGTTGGTGTTGATTCCCTGGTCCTCCAGATGTCCCAGTCTGCATTCTAATTGCTCGAGTCTGCTCCTCTGACTTCCTAGTGCGTTGTCTAATTCTGTAATTTTATTGTTAATCTTTTGGATTTCTACATGCTGTCTCTCTATGGATTCTTGCAACTTATTAATTTTTCCACTCTGTTCTTGAATAATCTTTTTGAGTTCTTCAACAGTTTTATCAGTGTGTTCCTTGGCTTTTTCTGCAGTTTGCCTTATTTCATTTGTGATGTCTTGAAGCATTCTGTAAATTAGTTTTTTATATTCTGTATCTGATAATTCCAGGATTGTATCTTCATTTGGGAAAGATTTTGATTCTTTTGTTTGGGGGGTTGGAGAAGGTCTGCTGTCATGGTCTGCTTCTTTAAGTGGTTTGATGTGGATTATTGTCTCCGAGCCATCACTGGGAAACTAGTTTTTCCAGAAAATCCGCTGCGTCCAGTCCAAATCCCAGCGGGATGGTTCCCTGGTTGGAATGCTGCTCTCCCCGTTCCAAGACCAGTCACTGCCTCCTGGGGACTTCTTCTACCGGCTGCGTCCCACACCACCCGCGGAACCGGCTGGTCCCCCTCCTGGGGTTAGTTCAGGGAGGTGGAGCAGCTCTCTGTGCTTGTGCCGTACCTGACTGGTACGCTGGCTCCAAGCTCTGAAAACAATCGCTGCTTCCCCGTATTAGTTCGTTCTCCGTCTCTAAATCTGTGTTTGTTGTTCAGCGTTCGTAGATTGTTATGTATGTGATCGATTCACTTGTTTTTCCGTGTCTTTGTTGTAAGAGGGATCCGAGGTAGCGTCTGCCTAGTCCGCCATCTTGGCTCCGCCCAGCCCCCCGATCTCATTCCTGATGTCTTGAAGAGTTCTGTGTATTAATCTTTTGTATTCTGCATCTGGTAATTCCAGGAAGGCTCCTTCATCCAGAAGATCCCTTGATTCTTTGCTTAGATAGCTTGTTGAAGTGATCATGGTCTGTTTCTTTATGTGATTTGATATTGACTGTTGTCTCCGAGCCATCTATATGTTATCGTATTAGTTTATTTTATGTTTGCTTACTGTATCCTAGCTTCTTGCTTCGTTTTGTTTTGATATATCCAAATAGGCTGCTTGAATGAGATAACTTGATTATTTTCACCTTTGAATCTCTAATGTCCTGTCACCAGATCGCTAAAGCTGTTACCAGGCATATGAGCTTAGGAGTCCTTTCCCTTTTCTTGTATGGATTCAGCTCAGGTGTCCAGGTAGTTGGTCATCATGTGTGTGGTACAGGCTCTGTCTTACAGTCTTAGAGGGGCAGGGATGATTAGTGTAGGTACTGGTATCTGGTTGCAGCAGGGGGTCACGCTCTGAACAAGGCAGGGAGCTGACAACCACCCCCTGAGTGTCTGTGAGGGGAGCACGCCCATTTTTCCTGGAGCGCATAGGTGGGTGAGTTCTGCAGATGGACCATGGACACCCAATGATTTTGGTTGTAAGGACTGGGGGGCACCAGTTATCCTTGGACCCCTTTTGTGGGTGGCTGTGTGACCTGAGTGGAGCCACCAGTCCTTAGGACCCTGATGACAAAAAAAAAAAAAAAGATGTGGGTAGGTGAAAAAAAAAATCCAGTTTAATAGGCAAAGTGGTGTCAAACATCAAACACCCACATCTCCACTGCACAGCTGAAAGAGTTGCAGTCTTCCAACAAGGGCCTACTCTCCTGAAATGGGCCCACACAGATCCATGCAGGAGGGAAAGGTATTCAAAGTCCATGGACCATTTATGCCTGGACAGGAGTCACTTCTGTCCTGAGCTCCCCAGGTTAGTGAAGCTGGCAGATTGTCTTTTCCCCCGATTGTGAATTTATTCCTTCTCCAAGGCTGGGAGAATGGCTCAGAGTGCTCAGCAGGACCTATCTCAGGCCCAGAGAAATCAACAGCCACTGATGCTGGCTTGGGGGCTGGGGGTGCAGTAAAGTATACCCAAGTACTTAGCTTTTGCCAACAGCGCCGTTTTTCTCTGGTTCCAGAGGTGTGAGCAAACTGTGCAGCTGGCTGTTTCTCTCTGAGGAAATTGCAGCTGAACGCTACCACCAGCCTGCCGCAGTTGCTCCCAGGAATATTGCCTGAGGGTTCTTGGCGATTCAGGTCCAGCAACTCCTCTCTGCTTCTGAACCATCTCTCCCTCTCCCTGCTGCTTAGTCCGTTTTCTTACTTTGTCTTTGATGTTCAGGGCTCCTAGCTTGTCATAAATATAATTGTTTCACTCATTTTTTGGGGTCTTTGTTGTAAGAGGGTTCACTGGAAGCATCTGACTACTCCGCCATCTTTCCCCGTGTCTAGGTTGTATCTTGAGTTGATCTCTTTTGAGATATAAAAGAGAGAATCAAGCAGAGAGAAGAGGGAACTCATTACCACCAAGAAAGAAGTGTTGGGAGTGGGGCATGACCTTTGGACCCAGTGTCCCCATGCTGAAAAACTTCTAGACCAGGAGAAGATTAATGACAAGGACTTTCCCTCAAAGCCAACATGGAGAGAAAGCCTTCCCTTGGAACTGGTGCCCTGAATTTGAACTTCTAACCTCCTAGAGTGTGAGAAAATATATTTGTTTTTTAAAGTCATCCACTTGTACTGTTTCTGTTCATAGCACTACTAGATAACTAAGATAGAATTTGGTACCAGGGATGGGGTGGTGCTATAACGGATACCTAAAACATGGATGCAGTTTTGGAATTGAATAATGGGTAAAGGCTGGAAGAGTTTTAAAATGCCTAATAGTAAAAGCCTAGATTACCTTAAAGAGACTGTTGGTGGAATTATGGACATCATAGACAATTCTGGAGAGGGCTGAGGAGGAAGTGAGGACAGCTGTAACACTGGAGATGACACAGATGACTGGAAGCAGTAGCAGAGAAACAGCAGTAGCAGAACCAGAGAAGTGATTGGAGATGGCACTAGAGCTGACCCATGGAGCGAGAGAGCTGAGCGCCTTTGGGAAGGAGGCTTCCTGGCAGAATGGGGTGCCTCTGGGCTCTTATCGGTGGAACTAGGCTTGCTGACCCACAGAGTCTTAGAGAGCTGAGTGCTTTCTGGCTGAGGTTTACTGGCAGAGTGGGATGCCCACAGAACTTTGTCAATAGGGCTAAAGAACTTTGTAACACTTGCCTGAGCCAGGCAGAGCCTGGGCCAGCCCAAGAGGCCCAAGGGACCAAGAGGCCAAGGAACCAGGAAGCAGAAGCTGAAGAGACAAGGAGCCCAGGAAGCACAGCTGCCTTAGTTTCAAAGGGTAGGGCCACAACCCCTGAAGTCTCAAAGGGTAGGGCCCAGCCTCCTAGGTTTCAAAGAGTCAGATCTTCACAACTTGGTTCTGGAGTGTAGGGCTGCCTTTCAAGAGTACCAGCAGGATGGGGCTGGATCTGCTATCCAAAGCTGAGGGGGCAGGGCTACCAAGCTGAAGGGGCAGAAGAATGGGGGCTGCTAGGCTGAGGGGGTTGGGTCACAGCTCAGACAGTCTAGGAGAATGGGGCTGCCCAAATCTGAAGGAGCAGAGTTGCCATTCCAGTGGGCCTGGAAGGTGGAACCGAAGCCCAGGGCTGAGGGGCCTCCATCCAGAATCCGGAGAGCGTGGCCAACACTCAGAGTCTGGAGGGCAGGGCCATTGCCTAAGTGGTCTCAGAGAACAGAGAATTATTTTCAAGCCTTGAGAACTAAGGTAATGTGTTCTGCTGACTTGCTTGGTGCCTGTTGTCCCTTCTTTCCTTCTAATTTCTCCCATTTGTAATGGATATGTCTAGCTTGTGCCTGTTCCACCATTGTACTTTGGAAGCAGATAACGTGTATTCTAGATTTCACAGACGAAGAGGAATTTTGCCCCAGGAGATTTTGGACTTGGAATTGATTTAAGACTTTTGCTGTGATACGATGAGATGAATGTGTTTTACATGTGGCAAGGACATGGATTTTGGTGGGCCAAAATGTGGAATGTCATAGATTGAACTGTGACAAGATATGTGTCAACTTGACTGGGCCATGATTCCCAGTATTGTGTGGTTGTTCACCATTTCGTGATCTGATGTGATTATCCTGTGTATGTTGTAAATTCTAACCTCTCTGATATTAATGAGGCAGGATTAGAGGCAGTTATGTTAATGAGGTGGACCACAATCTACAGGATTAGGTGGTATCTTGAGTCAATCTCTTTTGAGATATAAAAGACAGAATTGAACAGAGAGGAGAGGGACCTCATTACTACCAAGAAGGAAGTGCTGGGAGTGGGGGAAAGTCCTTTGGACCTGGGGCCCCTGTGCTGAGACTCTCCTACACCAGGGAAAGATTGATGACAAGGACCTTCCCTGAGGGCCACCGACAGAGAGAAAAAGTCTTCCCCTGGAGCTGGTGCCCTGAATTCAGATTTCTAGCCTCCTAGACTGTGAGAGAATAACTTTGTGCTTTTTAAAGCCATCCACTATGGTATTTCTGTTATAGCAGCACTAGAGAACTAAGACAAGACCACACCACACCACCAGTTATGTCAAGTCGACTCTGACTCATGGCAGACTCATGTGTGTCAGAGTAGAATTACGCTCCTTAGGGTTTTTGATGGCTGATTTTTCAGAAGTAGATTCCCCGGCTTTTCTTCTGAGGTGCCTCTGGGTGGATTGAACGTCCATCCTTTAGATTAGGAGCTGAGTTTGTTAACCATTTACAACACCCAGGGACTCCAGCCACAGAGAAAGCCCTTAATAAAAGGTACCAGGCCTAGAGGCAGTGTGACACATGGTGCCTGAAGAAGAATGTGGGAGAAACCAAAGTACATCTTCATAAATGCACAAAAGCTGGAGTTTGGAGCTAAAACTGAGAACAGTCTTCTCTGAGCTGGGTGACTCCCTGAGCTCAAAATTGATTGTGTTCCATCTGAAAGTCCTGAACGGGTCACAGAGGATAGCACTGGCCAAATGCGTACAAGGGTTTAGGTATCAGGGTAGTTTGCTTGAGTGACTGAGTTGTCCTGCTGTGGGGTTTTCATGTGCACAAGACGTGGAACATAGTATGTACTGACACCATTTTAATAACACGGAAGCACTTCCATGGGCTACTCCAGAGACTTCCACTGAAATTGTTTGCTGTCAAAAGTTGACATTATAATGACATTGCAGAAGGGACTCCCTGAGAAATCATTGTTCATTTTCTTCCAGGCAGCTTCTCTACCTGCAGACACTGGACTCATGGCTCTCCTCTGCAGCATCTGGCGATTGACACAATCCTGTAAGTCAATTTTGCAGCTGAGTGGACTGAGGTCTCAGAAAGCCAAATGCCTGAAGTGGAAAATATCGAGCAGGTGACTCATTAAGGCTTGAGTCTAAGACTTGAGCCCTGAGGAACGGCCTGCTCATTGTTGATCTTACTGGACATCAGGAGGCCTAACTGGACTGTGGCCTCATTTAGGCCAGTGTGAGAAGCCAGAGAGAACCTGGAAATATTTTCTACTGCTGCTTTTTCAGGTTTTTAAATGCATTTATATTCCTGCCCAACCCGCTTTGATTCCTCATCTAATTTTTTAAAAATTTTTGGATTTTGTTGCTATTGTTGAAAAATATACGTACACAGCAAAATATACGCCAGTTGAACAACTTCTATATGTATAATTCAGTGACACTGATTACATTCTTTGAGTTGTGTAACCATTCTCACCTTCCTTTTCTGAGTTGTTACTCCCCCATTAACATAAACTCACTGATCCCTAAGATTCCTCGCTAATCTTTCCTATTCTGTCATCCCTTTGATCCTGTAGATAGTTCTTAAAAGAGCATAATGCTCTAGGCAGACATTTTTTACTAGTTAAGTTAAACTATTGTTTGTTTTTTTTCAAATAATTTTTATTGTGCTTTAAGTGAAAGTTTACAAATCAAGTCAGTCTCTCACACAAAAACCCATATACACCTTGCTAGACACTCCCAATTACTTTCCGCCTAATGAGACAGCCTGCTCTCTCCCTCCACTCTCTCTTTTCGTGTCCTTTTCGCCAGGTTCTAACCCCCTCCACCCTCTCATCTCCCCTCCCGGCAGGAGATGCCAACATAGTGTCAAGTGTCCACTAGATCCAAGAAGCTCACTCCTCACCAGCATCCCTCTCCAACCCATTGTCCAGTCCAATCCATGTCTGAAGAGTTGGCTTCAGGGATGGTTCCTGTCCTGGGCCAAGAGAAGGTCTGGGGGCCATGACCACCGGGGTCCTTCCAGTCTCAGTCAGAGCATTAAGTCTGGTCTTATGAGAATTTGGGGTCTGCATCCCACTGCTCTCCTGCTCCCTCAAGGGTTCTCTGTTGTGTTCCCTGTCAGGGCAGTCATCGGTTGTAGCTGGGCACCATCTAGTTCTTCTGGTCTCAGGATGATGTAGTCTCTGGTTCATGTGGCCCTTTCTGTCTCTGGGGCTCGTAATCGCCTTGTGCCCTTGGTGTTCTTCATTCTCCTTTGATCCAGGTGGGTCGAGACCAATCGATGCATCTTAGATGGCTGCTTGCTAGCGTTTAAGACCCCAGACGCCACTCTTCAAAGTGGGATGCAGAATGTTTTGCTACTAGATTTTATTATGCCAATTGACTTAGATGTCCCCTGAAACCATGGTCCCCAGATCCCTGCCCCTGCTACACTGGCCTTCGAAGCATTCAGTTTATTCAGGAAACTTCTTTGCTTTTTGGTTTAGTCCAATTGTGCTGACCTCCCCTGTACTAGGTACTGTCTTTCCCTTCACCTAAAGTAGTTCTTATCTACTATTTAATTAGTGAATACCCCTCTCCCACCTCCCCTCCCTCCCCCCTCTTGTAACCACAAAAGAATGTTTTCTTCTCAGTTTAAACTATTTCTCAAGTTCTTATAATAGTGGTCTTATACAATATTTGCAACTGACTAATTTCACTCAGCATAATGCCTTCCAGGTTCCTCCATGTTATGAAATGTTTCACAGATTCCTCACTGTTCATTATCGATGCGTGGTATTCCATAATTTATTTATCCATTCATCCGTTGATGGGCACCTTGGTTGCTTCCATGTTTTTGCTATTGTAAACACTGCTGCAATAAACATGGGTGTGCATATATCTGTTCGTGTAAAGGCTCTTTTTTCTCTAGGATATATTCCAAGGAGTGGGATTGCTGGATCCTATGGTAGTTCTATTTCTAGCCTTTTAAGGAAGCGCCCAATTGATTTCCAAAGTGGCTGTACCATTTGACATTCCCACCAGCAGTGTAGAAGTGTTCCAATCTCTCCACAGCCTCTCCAACATTTATTACTTTGTGTTTTTTGGATTAATGCCAGCCTTTTTGGAGTGAGATGAAATCTCATTGTAGTTTTGATCTGCATTTCTCTAATGGCTAATGATCGTGAACATTTCCTCATATATCTGTTAGCTACCTGAATGTCTTCTTTAGTGAATTGTCTGTTCATATCTTTTGCCCATTTTTTAATTGGGTTATATGTCTTTTTGCAGTTGAGTTTTTGCAGTATTATGTAGATTTTAGAGATCAGGCACTGACCAGAAATGTCATAGCTAAAAACTTTTTTCCAGTCTGTAGGTAGTCTTTTTACTCTTTTGGTGAAGTCTTTGGATTAGCATAAGTGTTTGATTTTTCGGAGCTCCCAGTTATCTAGTTTTTCTTCTACGTTCTTTGTAATGTTTTCTATACTGTTTATGCCATGTATTAGGGCTCCTAACGTTGTCTCTATTTTTTCTTCCATGATCTTTACCATTTTAGATTTTATATTTAGGTCTTTGATCCATTTTGAGTTAGTTTTTGTGCATGGGGTGAGGTACGGGTCTTGTACATTTTTTTTGCAGATGGATATCCAGTTATGCCAGCACCATTTGTTAAAAAGACTGTCTTTTCCCCATTTAACTGTTTTGGGGCCTTTGTCAAATATTAGCTGCTCATATGTGGATGGATTTATGTCTGGAGTCTCAATTCTGTTCCATTGGTCCATGTATCTGTTGTTCTACCAGTACCAGGCTGTTTTGACTACTGTGATGGTATAATAGGTTCTAAAATCAGGTAAAGTAAGGCCTTCTACTTTCTTCTTTTTCAGTAATGCCTTATTTGTCCGGGGCCTCTTTCCCTTCCAGATGAAATTGGTGATTTGTTTCTCCATCTCATTGAAGAATGTTGTTGGGATTTGGATCAGAATTGCATTAAATGTATAGATCGCTTTTGGTAGAATAGACATTTTTATAATGTTAAGTCTTCCCATCCACGAGCAAGGTATGTTCTTCCACTTATGTAAGTCTCTTTTGGTTTCTTGCAGAAGTGTACTGTAGTTTTCTTTGTATAAGTCTTTTACATCTCTGGTAAGATTTATTCCTAAGTATTTTATCTTCTTGGGGGTACTGTAAATGGCATTGATTTGGTGATTTCCTCTTCGATGTTCTTTTTGTTGGTGTAGAGGAATCCAACTGATTTTTGTATCTTTCTCTTGTACCCCAATACTCTGCTGAACTCTTCTATTAGTTTCAGTAGTTTTCTTGAGGATTCTTTAGGGTTTTCCGTGTATAAGATCATACCATCTGCAAACAGAGATGCTTTTACTTCTTCCTTGCCAACCTGGATGCCCTTTATTTCTTTATCTAGCCTAATTGCTCTGGCTAGGACTTCCAGCACAATGTTGAATAAGAGTGGTGATAAAAGGCATCCTTGTCTGGTTCCCGATCTCAATGGGAATGTTTTCTGGCTCTCTCCATTTAGGACGATGTTGGCTGTTGGCTTTGTATAAATGCCCTTTATTATGTTGAGAAATTTTCCTTCTATTCCTATTTTGCTGAGAGTTTTTATCATGAATGAGTGTTGAACTTTGTCAAATGCCTTTTCTGCATCAATTGATAAAATCATGTGATTCTTGTCTTTTGTTTTATTTGTGTCGTGGATTACATTAATTGTTTTTCTAATGTTGAACCATCCGTGCATACCTGGTATGAATCCCACTTGGTCATGGTGAATTATTTTTTTGGTATGTTGTTGAATTCTATTGGCTAGAATTTTGTTGAGGATTTTTGCATCTACATTCATGGGGGATTTTCAAATAATAGGATATAGGTCTATAATTTTCTTTTCTTGTGATGTCTTTACCTGGTTTTAGTATCAGGGATATGGTGGCTTCATAGAAAGAATTTGGTAGTATTCCATCCTTTTCTATGCTCTGAAATACCTTTAGTAGTAGTGGTGTTAACTGTTCTCTGAAAGTTTGGTAGAACTCTGCAGTGAAGCCGTCCAGGCTAGGGCTTTTTTTTATTGGGAGTTTTTTGATTGCCTTTTCAATCTCTTCTTTTGTTATGGGTCTATTTAGTTGTTCTACCTCTGTTTGTGTTAGTTTAGGTAGGTAGTGCGTTTCTAGGAATTTGTCCATTTCTTCTAGGTTTTCAAATTTGTTTGAGTATAGTTTTTCATAGTAATCTGATACGATTCTTTTAATTTCAGTTGGGTCTGTTGTAATATTACCCATCTCATTTCTTATTCGGGTTATATGCTTCCTCTCCTGTTTTTCTTTTGTCAGTTTGGCCAATGGTTTATCAATTTTGTTGATTTTTTGAAAAAACCAGCTTTTGGTCTTGGTAATTCTTTCAATTGTTTTTCTGTTCTCTATTTCATTTAGTTCAGCTCTAATTTTTATTATTTGTTTTCTTCTGGTGCCTGTGGGTTTCTTTTGTTGCTCTCTTTCTATTTGTTCAAGTTGTAGGGATAATTCTTTGATTTTGGCCCTTTCTTCTTTTTGGATGTGTGCTTTTATTGATATAAATTGGCCTCTGAGCATCACTTTTACTGTGTCCCAAAGTTTCTGATAGGAAGTGTTTTCATTCTCATTGGATTCTCTGAATTTCTTTATTCCATCCTTAATGTCTTCTATAATCCAGTCTTTTTTGAGCAGAGTATTGTTCAGTTTCTAAGTGTTTGATTTCTTTTCCCTCCTTTTTCTGTTATTGATTTCTACTTTTATGGCCTTATGGTTAGAGAAGATGCTTTGTAATATTTCGAGGTTTTGGATTCTGCTAGTGCTTGCTTTATGAACTAATATGTGGTCTATTCTAGAGAATGTTCCATGTGCACTAGAAAAGAAAGTATACTTGGCTGCTGTTGGGTGGAGTGTTCTGTATATGTCTATGAGATCAAGTTGGTTGATTGTGGCATTTAGATCTTCCGTGTCTTTATTGAGCTTCTTTTCTGGATGTCCTGTCCTTCACCGAAAGTGGTGTGTTGAAGTCTCCTTGTATACTTGTGGAGCTGTCTATCTCACTTTTCAATGCTGTTAGAGTTTAAGTTTGTTTTATGTATCTTGAAGCCCTGTCATTGGATGCATAAATATTTAATATGGTTATATCTTCTGGGTGTATTGTCCCTTTAATCATTATATCGTGTCCTTCCTTATCCTTTCCGATGGATTTAACTTTAAAGTCTATTTTGTCAGAAATTAATATTGCCACTCCTGCTCTTTTTGATTGTTGTTTGCTTGATATATTTTTTTCCATCCTTTGAGTTTTAGTTTGTTTATGTCTCTAAGTCTAAGGTGTGTCTCTTGTAGGCAGCACATAGATGGATCTTGTTTTTTAATCCATTCTGCCACTCTCTGTCTCTTTATTGGTGCATTTAGTCCATTTACATTCAGGGTAATTACGGATAGGTATGAATTTAGTGCTATCATTTTGATGTCTTTTTTTGTGTGTTGACAGCTTCTTTTTCCCACTTGATTTTATGTGCTGAGTAGATTTTCTTTATATATTGTCCTTTCCTCATATTTGTTGTTGTTGATTTTGTTTCTGCCGAGTCTGTATTTTTCCCTCGTATTTTTATTTTGATGAGTAAGATAGTTTGTCTCCTTTGTGGTTACCTCATTATTTACCCTTATTTTTCTAAATTTATAACTAACTTTTACTTCTTTGTATCGCCGTATCTTCCTCTCCATATGGAAGGTGTATGATTAGATTTCTTAGTCCCTCTTTATTATTTTAATGTTGTCTTCTTGTATATAATAACATCGCTGTTACCCTGTGTTGGGCTTTTTTTTTCTTTTTTTTTGGATTTCCCTGTCTGGGTTGACTTCTGGTTGCTCTGCCCAGTGTTCTAGTCTTGGGTCGATACCTGATATTACTGATTTTCTAACCAAAGAACTCCCTTTAGTATTTCTCGTGGTTTTGGTTTGGTTTTTACAAATTCCCTCAACTTGTTTTTATCTGGGAATGTCTTAATTTCACCTTCATATTTAAGAGACAGTTTTGATGAATATATGATTCTTGGCGGCAGTTTTTTTCCTTCAATTTTTTAAATATGTCATCCCATTGCCTTCTTGCCTGCGTGGTTTCTGCCAAGTAGTCCGAACTTATTCTTACTGGCTCTCCCTTGTAGGTGACTTTTCTTTTATCCCTTGCTGCTCTTATAATTGTCTCCTTGCCTTTGGTTTTGGCAAGCTTGATTATAATATGTCTTGGTGACTTTCTTTTAAGATCTACCTTACGTGGAGTTCGATGGCATCTTGGATAGGTATCTTCTCATCTTTCACGATATCAGGGAAGTTTTCTGCCAACAAATCCTCAACAATTTTCTCTGTATTTTCTGTTTTCCCTCCCTGTTCTGGTACTCCAATCACTCATAGGTCATTTCTCTTGATAGAGTCCCACATGATTCTTAAGGTTTCTTCATTTTTTTAAATTCTTTTGTCTGATTTTTCTTCAAATATATTAGTGCCAAGTGATTTATCTTCAAGTTCAGAAATCCTAGCTTCTACTTGCTCAGTTCTGCTCCTCTGACTTTCTATTGAGTTATCTAATTCTGTAATTTTATTGTTAATCTTCTGAATTTCTGATTGCTCTATGGATTTTTCCAGCTTATTAAACTTTTCATTATGTTCCTGAATATTCTCTCTGAGTTCTTCAGTTGTTTTATCTGTGAGTTCCTTGGCTTGTTCTGCGTATTGCCTCATTTCCTTCCTGATGTCTTGAAGGGTTCTGTATGTTAAAATTTTGTATTCTGCATCTGGTAATTCCAGGAATGCACTTTCATCTAAAAGATCCCTGGATTCTTTGTTTTGAGAGCCTGTTGAGGTGATCATGGCCTGTTTCTTTATGTGACTTGATATTGACTGTTGTCTCCGAGCCATCTATAAGTTATTGTATTAGTTTATGCTTGCTTACTGTGTCGTAGCTGCTTGCTTTGTTTTGTTTTGGTATACTCCTATGGGTTGCTTGAGTGAACTAGCTTGATTATTTTCACCTTTGGAGCTCTGGTGTCCTGTCCCCAGCTGGGTAGAGCTGTTATCAGGTATATTAGTCTAGGAGTCCATTCAGTTTTCTTGTATGAATTCAGCTTAGTTTTCCAGGTAGCTGATATCAAGTGGTGGCACAGGCTCTGCCCTACAGTCTTAGAGGGGCAGGGGTGATTGGCGTATATACCCATATCTGATTGCAGCAGGGGGTCATGCTCTGAACAAGGCAGGGGGCTGAGAACTGACCCCCAAGTGTCTCTGAGGAAAATGCGTCTCTGTTCCCTAGAGCATACTGGTGGGTGGGCTCTGCAGAGGGACCATGGGCACCCAAAGATTTTGTTGTAAGGACTGGGAGGTACCAGTTATCCTTGGACCCCTGTGGCAGGTGGCTGGGCAACACAAGTGGAGCCATGAGTCCTTAGGTCCCTGTTGCAGGTAGGTGAGGACCTTGTTTAATAGCCAAAGCAATATCAAACGTCAAACAGCCACCTCTCCACTGCACTGCTGAAATGGTTGGAGTTTGCCAACAAGGGCCTATTCTCCCAAAATAGGTCCACACAAGTCCATGCAGAAGGGAAAGGTGCTCAAGGTCCACGGATGGTTTATGCCTGGACAGGAGCCACTTCTGTCCTGAGCTCCACCAGTTAACGGAACTAGCAAATTATCTTTTCCCCCCAGTTGGAAAATTTCTCCTTCCCCAAGGCCGGGAGGATGGCTCCAGGTGCTCACTCGGGTCTATCTCAGGCCTAGGGATTCAGCCGCTGAAGCTGGGTTGGGGGTGGGTTGGGGGCATGGTCAAAATATATGCAAGTACTTGGCTTTTGCGGAGAGCACCCTTCTGCTTCTCCCTGAGGGAACTGCGGCCTAACGCTAGGACCAGCCCGCTGGCGCTGCTGCCGCTGGGGAGTGGTGCCTGATGGCTCCCCGCAATTCATGTCTGTCAACTCCTCTCCACTTCTGAACGGCCTCTTCCTTCCCCTGCCCCTCAGTTCATTGTCTAAGCTTGCCTTTGTTGCTCAGGGCTCTCTGCTTGTCACAGATATACTCGTTTCACTTGTTTTTTTTGGTCTTTGTTGTAAAGAGGGCTCCGTGGAAGCATCTGTCTATTCCACCATCTTGACTCTGCCTCCTGTTTGGTTTTAAAAAGACTTCAGGGGTTATTTTTGGTTTAAGTTTTAAAAATTGTCTCAGGGTAATAGTTTTGGGAATTTATCCAGCCTCCATGGATCCAGAAAGTCTGGAGTCCATGAGAATTTGAAATTCTGTTCCACATTTTTCCCCTTTTGATCAGGATTCTTCTATAGAATCTTTGATCAAAATGTTCAGTAATGGTAGCTGGGCACCATCTAGTTCTGCTGGTCTCATTGCAAAGGAGGTAGTTGTTCATGAAAGCAGTTAGCCAAACATTCCATATCCTTTTCATATTCCTGACTGTCCTTTCTCTGTTGCTTCAGACGAATCATCTTGCTTTACTTTTAAAAAATTTTTATTGAGTTTTGACATAGTAAAGTACACGAATCTCACACAGCTTGGTAAATTTTTACAAACCTTTATACTTATATAACCAACACCCAGATCAAGATATAGAAACCTCCATACTGAAGGCTTCCTCATACTCCTTCCCAGCCAGTAACTCCCCTCACTCACCAGACACCCCTATTCTCACCTCCACCATTGGTTAACTGTGCTTTTTCTTGCCGTTGAGTTGGCTCTGATTTATGGTGGAAAAAAAAATTTTTTTTTTTTTTTTTTATGTATAACACAATGAAATGTTGCTCAGTTCTGTGCCATCTTCATGATTGTTGGTATGTTTGAGTTCACTGTTATGACAATCCATCTCATTGAGGATTTCCCTTGTTTTTGCTGACCCTCTGCATTACCAACCATGATGTCCTCCTCTAGCAACTGGTCTTTCCTGATGACATGTTCAAAGTAAGTGAGCCAAAGTCTTGCCATCCTTGCTTTAAGGAGCATTCTGGTTGTATTTTATCTAAGACTAATTTGTTCATTGTGGCAGTCCATAATAGTGCCTGATAAATGCTACTAAGGGTGCATTCTCGAAATTCAGAGTTCTTTTGGACCTATTTCTCTTTCCTCCACCCCATCTTGTGTCTCCATCTTACCATTTCCTTTTGCCTAGTCCTTCACTTTTACCTAGGCCCTGGGCACTCCAGGCTGGAATAACGCATTAGGTTTTGGACTGGTCTCCTTGCTTCGAAGATCTTCCCACTCAATCCAGCTTGCATATTACTTCAAGAGTAATGTTTTTCAGACTTAGTTTCTTGTGACCGTCATATATTCACCATTGCTTATAGGAGAAAGTTTTCTACAGTTGGAATCCAACTTACTTTCCCCATCTTATCTCCCAGCTTTCACCACTCAAACCCTCTGCTTTAGACAGGCTCAATATTCTGTAGACACGCCCTCCTCATTTCTGCCTTCATCCTTCAGACTCCCGTCAAGACTCTACTTATGCCCCTACTCTCTTTAAGTCCTTGATAATTCACCAACTTGAACTTCATCATATGCAGCCCTCTGGTTGGTGTAAGTCATGGTCTCCCAACAAGACTGGGAGCTCCTTGAGGGTAGTGACTGTGTCGTGTATTTCTTTGTATGCCCCAGAGCACCTAGCACAGTATCTTACTCCCAATCCAAGGTCAATAAATATTTACTGGCAATTTGGCCAAATTATCAAAATATCAGATTCACCATTTGCTGTGAATATATAAAAAAATGTAATGAGGAAAAATCCTTAATTCTCCTTGAGACGTGGCCTTTGCTTTTCTCCCTTGTGTAAAAGTGCTGGACTAGGTGAAGAGTAGGTTTAAGAAGAAAACAAGAATTAGTTGGTACGGGAAACTGAGATAATAAGACTATGGAAGAAGCTGGCTTATTTTTAGGTTTCTTGGCATTTTAAGGGATTGCTCCAGTGTATCAGATAATTACTTACCCTCTGGTTTTCTATTTCTCTCCTTAACATTATGCAAGTAATTAATTCAGTATTACATTTTATTGGATTTTGGAACCATCGCCTTTAGCTGTATTGTTTACTTGTGGACTTCAAGATGAACGGCACGTGTAAAACTTTTCTTGTTTGGTTTGTGAAAACCAACCTTCTGTGCTGCAGCCATTCTGACCAGATATGAGGCAGGACCAGCTTCGAATGGCCTGGTGGAGGGATGCCTGGACCCTCGGCTGGGCTGTGATCATTGGTTGATGTGCAGAGACTGCTTTAACCAGGATAGCGGAAATAGCTTCTGTTTGCCAGGAGCATTCCTGCCTCAGACACAGAGTGGTGCGGTGGGGGGGGGGGGGGTAGGGTGAGTGCCAAGTAGCCCCTCTTAACTCCCCCTCTTTTTTCAAGGGAACAACATTTGAACAGCATTCAGACTAACCAAGTGTTGTCAAGTTGTTTCTGATTCATGATGACCCCATGTGTGTTAGAGTAAACTGCTCCATGGGGCTTTCGATGTTTGATTTTTTGGAAGTAGATCGCTAGCCTTTTCTTCTGGGATGCCTCTGGGTGGTCTTGAACCTCTAACCTTTTGGTTAGCAGCTGAGTGTACCACCCAGGTCCAAATTCAGCGCCTCTCAAATTTGTCTTTCAAGACCAAGAGGCTTCCTTTCCCAGTGAAAACCAACATTGCTTTAAGTCGGTCTTTGTGTCTGTGTCTGACTTGCAGGAGGATTTTTGTGAACTCCATCAACATCATGACAAAGTGGGAGATGCCCAGATCACAAGAGAAATCAATCAAATGTTACAATTTTGAAAAGGAAAAATAAAAGTTGCTTTGTTTTCTGACTTGTACCACCAACAGCAGCTCCAATCTGTCATTACAACTAAGAGCATGTCACAACAATCTGTTTGTATCCTTTTGGAAAGAGGAACAACATCTTGCTCTCCTCCAGCTAGAGCTAATTTGGAAAATTTGCAAGCTGACATACGACTTGATTAAAATGACCTGGAGCCACCAATTCTTTTAAAATGCAACTCAATTCTCACAAACCCAGATCTTGTCCAGTCCAGTTATCTCTTCTGGAGCTTCTTGGGGGAGGAAAGAAAGCTGTGTGTTATAAACCACGTGGTTGCAGTTTTTAAGTTATTTCTTGTTTTTCTCTTTCAGCTCTTCTGTGACCATGGGTTTCCCTTGGAGCCCAGAGGAAAGGACACATAAAGTGGTACATCTCAGTGAGGCCAGCATGGATGTCACCACACTGGGCTCAGAGCAGGCACACAAACCAGTGAAGCATCCGTGTTGGAGTTGGAGGTTACTTTAACATCCTGGTTTTACTCCAGCTCCAGACTTTTAGGAAACATGTAGGAATCTCTTCCCATCTGAATTGGTTCACTAGGTCTTGGTCCAAACCTGGCTACCTGAAGATTAATGATATTTCCTTCTAGGGAAACTAAGGGAGTGAAACAGAACTTAAAAAAACAAACGAAAAAAAAGAAAAAAATTAAGGGACACTGAGCTTCTGTTAACGGTGATGGAAACATTTGGAATGGCAACAAGCATATTTAATGTCACTCTACTGCATGTGTTAAAATTGTTGAAATGGCAAATGTTTGGTTTTGTTACCACATTTACCAAAATAACACCAATAAAACCAATAACACTTCGGCTCATTCCAGCACTGGAAATCATAGGATCCCACATAATGGAAACTGAGGCAGTGTTCAGGAATGTGGTCTATATATACACTTTTATGAGTATCTTGGTTTTCTTTATGGGTTCTAAAAATGTGTATTCTTGGCCCACCAGAGAGGAGGGCGCTAACACAGGAGGCATTAATTTGGGTTGGCATGGAAGTCCACAGCTGTATTGTTCACCATGACAATGTATAATTATTAGGAGACAATATATAATTACATGTTGAATTGTGTGCTGCAAACTGTACGTGTTGGCGTTCTAGCTCAGAGCGGGAACAGCTCACACTGGTTGAGACCACATAAATGCAGACACTCATTTGTTGGGGACCTGTGCAGTAATGAGAATCATTCCTGAATCCTGTTGCCTTGGCAACCTATTCTAAAATGATGTAGATAAAGAGCTAGCAACACTTATCAATGAAGCCAATGTGTCTCTGGAAGGAAAGCTGCTAAAAACAAGGCATCAAGCATCAGACCAAACTGACTTTTAGGGAAATGGCCCTGTTCAAAGTCTGGTGAAGATGGGAAACATGGGGTTAGGCCTCCAGGTCATGCCTATTATTAGTACCCCACATGACAGCCTGTAAACATACCCCCTGTGAAGGCCGTGGGACATGAGTCGGCTCAGGCTCCAGCTCTTGCTCACGGCAGCTCTGTGAATGGCTTGTTTTGTGGGGGTAGACGATCACTGGGATGCCAGAGGGGACACCCTAGTGTGAGCAAGGGTGGGGCAGCACCTCTTCAGAAGGTGAGAACTCGGGGGGTAGCAAGAACCTTGGCCACTAGCTGCCCCTCTCCCTTGGTCATTCCTTGCCCAGTGTAAATACATGATCTGATTTGAGGTGATGAGGGATGACTGACATAGTTAGCTCCTTCTTAAAGACAAGTAAAATAAGGCCAAGGAGCCTTGGCAGTGCAGTAATTAAGCGCTCAGCTGCTAACCGACAGGTCAGTGATTGGAACCCACCGGTGGCTCCATGGGAGAAGAGACCTGGCGAGTTGCTCTCATAAAGATTACAGCCTTGGAAACCCTATGGGGCAGGTCTCCACTGTTCTATAGGGTTGCTATGAGTTAGAATCGACTCAACAGCACACAATAACAAAGATAAGGCCAGTACCAGTCCTGGTCAAGGTGAGTCTGACTCATAGTGACCCTGTATGTGTCAGAGTAGAACTGTGCTCTCATATAGGTTTTCAGTGGCTGACTGTTTGGAAGTAGATTGGCAGGCCTTTCTTCTGAGGTGCTCGGGGTGGACTCGAACCTCCAACCTTTTGGTTAGCAGCTGAGTGCATTAACTGGAGTCCCTGGGTGGTAAAAGGGTTTAACATGCTCAGCTGCTAACTGAAAGGCTGGAGATTCGACTCCAGCTGAGGCACCTCGAAGAAAGCCCGGGTGATCTACTTGTGAAAAATCAGCCACTGAAAACCCCACAGGGCACACAGTTCTACTCTGACACACATGGGGTTGCCATGAGTCAGAACTGACTTGATGGTGGTTGGTTTAACTTGTTTAAAATAAGGCCAAGAAGGTTAAGTAATCCATTTATGCAGTGCCTTAGAGATAAGTCAGGACCAAAACCAGGGGCTTGATTTGCTCTCCTGCCAATTGGGGTGAAATCCTTCAGGAATTCTACAGTCTGCCCGCCTGACCTCAGGGCCTGAACATTTTTTGCTCAGCACAAGCCTTGACAAGAGGGCTCACGCTGTGGCTCTGGGTTTGAATCCTGCCTGAACTGTACAAACTGAATTCCGAACCAGGAACAATGCTCATGGGCGGGGTGGGATGGACCAGCCAACTCCTGTGTTACCCTGGGCTGACATACTGCAGCAGGCGTCTCTTCTGGTGTGTGGGGAAGAAAGACTGACATCCCTCTCTGGACATAATGTTTTACCCCAAGGATAGCAAGAAAGGGTTTGTGTGACAGCACTTTCAAGTTTCTTTTTGTAGCAGTAAATCTTGTCTGGATCTTTCTTACCCATTTTAATTATGTTCTTTTTAAAATTATATGCCATCAAATCCAGGGCTGATTACATTCAGGCCAAAACAATAGCCCAGGCATCTGCTAGATATGGAACTTCAGTAATTGTTTACATTAGTGTCAATCCTGAGATGGAAAGGGCTAAGTAAAGGGAAGGGAGCTAATCTACATGCTGTTAAAGGCCAGCTATAAAAAACACTCAGAGAAAAAGATGAGAGCATAAATTGCCTACAGTGGCATATGTTTAACTCCTGGGCTTCTAAGTAGAGGCAAAGGCTTGTAAAAAGCCCCTTTGCCCTTGATAATCACAGAGTAACAGACTGAAGGGCCATTTTCTCTCACTGTATTCCTCCATATGCCACAGTTCTTTCCTTCAGCCCTTGTTGCCTCCAACTCGTGGTAACCCCGTGCACAATAGAGTTAAATGCTTCCAGGTCCTGTGCCATCCTCATGATTGGTTGCGAACTGGACCATTGTGATCCATAGGGTTTTCATCCGCCTTAGTCTGGAAGCTCCACTGAAACCTGTTCAGCATTGTGGCAACATGCAAGCCTCCACTGAGGGACAAGTGGTGTCTGCACATGAGGAACTTTGGCTGGGAATCAAACCTAGGTCTCTTGTGAAGGTGAGAATTCTACCACTGAACTACCACTACCCCCTACTGAGGCTTTACTGTTTATCAGTCACAGCTCTGGGCATTGGGAATACAATGATGACTGAAGTACAGGCTCTGTCCATAAGGGGCTCCCCTTCTGGTTGGAAATAGAGACATGGTTTTGAATACCTCTGTCCAAGGTCTTACAGGCACACAGAGAAGTGGGGTCAAGGTCAGGCAAGGGCTCATGGAACAGGCAACCTCAAGCTGGGCCCCCTCCAAAGATAGGTAGAAATTTGCTACTGGGAGAAAGAGAATTTGTGGGAGAGAAAGGGGCTTTCTAGGGGAAAAGAATGGCATAATTAAAAGCATGGAGATAAAAAATGATGGCTTAGAGAATATGGCTTAATTGTTGGATGTTGTAGTTGTTGTTAGGTACCCTCAAGTCAGTTCTGACTTACAGAGAACCTCATGTACAGCAGAACAAAACACTGCCCGGTCCTGTGCCATCCTCACAATCGTTATATTTGAGCCCATTGTTGCAGCCCCTGTGTCAATCCATCTTATTGAGGGTCTTCCTCTTGGTTCCTGACCATCTGCTTTACCAAGCATGATGTCCATCTCCAGGGACTGATCCCTCCTAATAACATGTCTAAAGTATGTGAGACAAAGTTTCACCATCCTCCCTTCTAAGGAGCATTCTGCCTGTACTTCTTCCAAAACAGATTTATTTGTTCTTCTGGCAGTCCATGGTATATTCAATATTCTTCTCTAATACTACAATTCAAAGGCATCAGTTCTTCTTCAGTTTTTCTTATTCATTGTCCAGCTTTTACATGCATAGAGGCAATTAAAAATATCATGGCTTGGGTCAGGCGCACCTTAGTCCTTAAAGTGACATCTTTGCTTTTCAACACTTTAAAGAGGTCTTTTGCAGCAGATTTTCCCAATGCAATATATTGTTTGATTCCTGACTGCTGCTTCCATGGGCGTTGATTGTAGAACCAAGTAAAATGCAATCCATGACAACTTTAGTATTTTCTCTGTTTATCATGATGTTACTTATGGTCCAGTTGTGAGGATTTTTGTTTTCTTTATGTTGAGGTATAATCCATACTGAAGGCTTTAGTTTTTGATCTTCATCAGTAAGTGCTTCAAGTCCTCTTCACTTTCATCAAGCAAAGTTGTGTCATCTGCATATCGCAGGTTGTTAATGAGACTTCCTCCAATCTTAATGCTGCATTCTTCATAAGGTCCAGGTGTATGGGTGTGGTAGAGATGGCAAACTGCCCACAAGAATGTGGGGACCCCCTTTAATACCATAGATTAGCTGACCAATCAGGAACTGCATTTCCCTAGCCCCTTTGCATCCAGATGGGACTGTCTAACTAGCTCTTACTAGTGATCCAAGTGGCCAATAAGTGAGCCTGCTTCTCCACTCTGTGTTTCTCGTCTGGTGGCTTGGATGCTGAGAATTCTGAGTCCTAGGCAAGTACAAAGCCACAAAATGGAAGTATCCTGGGTCACTGAGTCACCACGTGGAAGCCACACACTGACCAGGAACAGCTGCATTGTGCTAGTTGTGGACAATGGACTCGAACATACCAATGATCACAAAGATTGTACAGGACCAGGCAACGTTTTGTCCTGTTGCACATGTGGTCACCATGAGTCGGATCTGACTCCATGGCAACTAACAAAAACAACACAATATTCACAAGATGTGAACTTCAGTTGTGGAAACCACTGAAATTTTAGTGTTTCTTTGTTACAGCAGCTGACATTGCCCTAACAAATTTACTAGGTATGGCTGGTGAGCATTTTAGTAAGTACATAGTAATAATAATAATAATAATAATAATAATAAAGAACAAAATGAAAAGATTCTATAGTCAACTAAATTTGGGAAGCACCCGATTCACGAGGTATCCTTACTACATTATGCTGAAGTGCATTAAGAATCTCCAGGAGAGAGCTAAGGTACAGTGGTTTCTAATGTCTTTGACCATGTAACACCTTTTTCAATACTTATGAACAGGTAGAAGTTAGTAAGAGAAAAGCTAGTGTAAAACACAGGGGTGGATGTTGAGTGTCAGGATGAGGTGGGAAAAGCTGGGTCTGGGTGGGCTGCTTCTCCCATCCCGCCCATGCTCCAGTTTCTCAAGTCTTCTCTCAGTCCCCAAATTGTGCTTTTTATTGTGCCCTGGCCTTTGCATACACAGCCCTGTGTATATAGTTCTTCATTCATCTATTCTACTCTTTTTTCTGAAGCCCAGCTTCCTGTGGATCTCCTCCAAGTCAGAATAAATCATTCTTACTTGGACTTCACAGCCCACTGACCGCTTCTATCTTTGTTTTTTAATTACTTCCTTCCTATGTTATAACATGGAGAGTGGCTGTCTTAGGCTGGGTTCTCTAGAGAAGCAAAACAAGTGAAGCATATATATATATTTATTTATTTATTTATCGCAAGGAAATAGCTCACACAGTTGTAGAGGCTGACAAGTTCCAAATCCATGGGTCAGATGTCAGGCTGGAGGCTTTTCCTGACTCATGTAGCTGTAGGGTCTGAAGGACCCAAGATTGGCAGTTCAGACAGCAGGCTGCTGGCTCACGGCCTTTGGAGGCTGATGAATCCAAGATCGGCAGGTAAGACAGTAGGCTGCTGGATCACAGGCTTTGGAGACTGATGAATCCCAACATTGGTAGGCAATACGACAGGCAGCTGGATTGAGTCCCAAGAAGTGGATGTCAGATGATGCCAGATGCAGGATTCAGAGTAAGCAAGCAAGCTTTGCTAGAATATATATATATATATATATATGGAAACCCTGGTGGTGTAGTGGTTAAGTGCTACAGCTGCTAACCAAAAGTTTGGCAGTTCGAATCCACCAGGCGCTCCTTGGAAACTTTATCGGGTCAGTTCTACTCTGTCCTATAGAGTTGCTATGAGTCGGAATCAACTTGATGGCAGAGGGTTTTTGGTTATATATATATTTATATAGCAGGCCACACCTCCAGAGGAAACTTGCCTTACAACTGATTGGCTGGACACATTATGGAGGATAACTACATCATTCCCTAACTGCTAATAACATTGTTACATAACTGCCAAACTGCATCATTAAATAATTGCCAAACCACTGAGAATCATGGCCCAGCCAAGTTGACACACATTAACCATAACAGTCCATCCCTTGTCAACTTAGCACCTGTACACATCTCCTTAAACAATACACAATCTCTAAATAAAGACAATTACAAAGTTGTACTTGCAGCTAACATGATACAACTAATATGCTTACAACTGGAAATGCATTAGCTCCATTTACATCATATAGTCTATAAAAAAAAAAGTGAAGAAAAAAAAACCACACACGCACACACACACACACACACACACACACACACACACACAACAAAGTGGCCTAATGGCATTCTTAACTTCTAGTTCAATGAAATCTATGTTGTGTCTCCAGGTGGGAGCATTCCTCCCTTTGGAATTAATATCTCTAGACCTGCAGAGCATAGGGTCGCAGGGACAGGAAGTAAAAATTTTGCAAGTGTGTCACTAGGTGTAATAGCGAGTGATGCCACTTCCATCTTTACTCTTTGACTCCTGGAACTGTGAATTCTGGCTATGGGAGAAACAGCACCATATATTGGACACTGGTTTAGAGCATATAAGCCTTCTGGAGAACATTGCCCTAACCCTTGAAAGTATTGCCACCTATCTGCTCCGTAGTTGTGTGCTTGGAAGGACTTTCCATCATTCTCTTAAGCCAGCTCTTCAGGATAATGGGGAACATGGTAAGACCAGTGAATCCCATGAGCATGGAACCATTGCCGTACTTCATTTGCTTTGATCTGAGGCGATGCTAAGTGGGTTACTGTGATGGTGGATAAAGCATTCTGTGAGTCTATGGAAGATAGTTTTAGCAGAAGAATTGTGTGAAGGGAAGGCAAATTCATATCAAGAGTAAGTGTCTATTCTGGTAATAACAAAAACCTGCCCTTTCCATGATGGAAGCAGTCCGGTGTAATCAACCTGCCCCCAGGTTGCTGGCTGATTGCCTCTAGGAATGATGCCATATCAGGATTCAGTGTTGGTCTCTACTACTGGCAGATTAAGCGCTCATCAGTGGCTGTAGCCAAGTCAGCCTTGGGGAGTGGAAGTCCATGTTGCTGAGCCCATGCATAACCTCCATGCCTGCCACCATGGCCACTTAGTTCATGGACCCATTGGACAATGATGGGAGTGACTGAGGAAAGAGGATAACGACCGGTTTCCACACATCCTGTTATCCTGTCCACTTGACTGTTAAAATTCTCTTCTGCCGAGGTTGCCCTTTGTTGAACATTCACATGAAACACAAATATCTTCACTTCTTCGGCCCATTCAGAGAGGTCTATCCACATACCTCTTTCCCATACTTCCTTATCACCAATGTTCCAATCATGTTCCTTCCAAGTCCCTGACCATCCAGCCAAACCACTGGCCACAGCCCATGAATCAGTATACAGTTGCACATCTGGCCATTTCTCCAGGCACACTGCTTGAAGTGCTGTCCATTGAGAGGATTTTCCTTCACCACTGTCTTTGAAGGAGGTCCCAGAAAGATGCCGTGGTGCTGCCACTGTCCACACTTTTGAGTGGTGCCTGGATATCATGCGGAAACATCTGTAAACCAGACACAAGTTTCTCTTCCTCAGCCAACTGATCATAAGGAACTCCTCAGGAGGCCATAGGTACAGACGGGGAGAGGGCAGGTAATGTGACTGGAGTGGGGACCATCGGCATTTGGGCCATTTCCTCATGCAACTTACCTTGTGTCTTCAGGTCCTGCATGAGCCTGATCTTGTATATACCACTTCCATTTAATGACGTAGTGCTGCTGTGCCTGTCCGTCTTTATGACTCTGTGGGTCAACAACACCCATTTCATAACGGGCAGCTCAGGCTGCATGGTGACTTGGTGGCCCACGGTTAAGCGTTCACTCTCTACTAAGGCCCAGTAACAAGCCAAAAGCTGTTTCTCAAAAGGAGAGTAGTTATTTGCAGAGAATGTCAGGGCTTTACTCCAATCCTAAGGGTCTGCACTGTGTTTCATCAATAGGGACCTGCCAAAGACTCCA
Organism: Elephas maximus indicus; assembly: GCF_024166365.1. Taxonomy (NCBI): domain Eukaryota; kingdom Metazoa; phylum Chordata; class Mammalia; order Proboscidea; family Elephantidae; genus Elephas; species Elephas maximus. Next base: position 40,669,416 of record NC_064832.1, read on the forward strand.
AACTGCATCTCTATCTGCCACTGACACTTCAAACACCATTGGATCAGCCAGATCATATGGTCCAAGTGGTAGAGCAGCTTATACCACAGACTGAACCTGTGGCAGAGCCTTTTCTTACTCTGGGCCCCTCTCAAAACCAGAAGCTTTTCTAGTCACTTGATAAATAGGCCAGAGTAGCACATCCAAATGAGGCATATGTAGCCTCCAAAATCCAAAGAAGCCCACTAGGCATTGTGCCTCCTTTTTTGTTGTAGGAGGGGCCACATACAACAACTTATCCTTCATTTTAGATAGAATATCTCAACATACCCCACACCACTGGACTCCTAGAAGTTTCACTGAGGTGGAAGGTGCTTGAATTTTTGTGGGATTAATTTCCCACCGTCTAGCCCACAAATGTTTTACCAATAAGTCCAGAGTCACTGACATTTCTTCCTTGCTATGTTCAGTCAGCATAATGCCATCACAGTAATGGACCAGTGTAACACCTTGTGGAATGGAAAGGAGATCAAGGTCCTTGTGGACTAAATTATGGCACAGGGCTGGAGAGTTGGTATACTGCTGAGGTAGGACAGTGCAAGTATATTTCTGGCCTTGCCAGCTGAAGGCAAACTGCTTCTGGTGTTCCTTTGAAACTAGAATCGAGAAGAAGGCACTGATCAGATCAATAGCTGCATACCAGGTACCAGCAGATGTATTAATTTTCTCAAGCAATGAAACCATATCTAGAACAGCAGCTGCAATTGGAGTCACCGCCTGGTTAAGTGTACAACAATCCATTGTCATTTTCCAAGATCCATCTGTTTTTTTGCACTGGACAAATACGTGGGTTGAATGCAGATATGGTGGGAATCATGACCCCTGCATCCTTCAATTTCTTGATAGTAGCATTTATCTCTGGAATCCCTCCAGGAAAGTGGTATTGCTTTTGGTTTACTATTTTCCTAGATAGAGGCAACTCTAATGGCTCCCACTTGACTTTTCCTACCACAATAGCTCTTACTCCGCTTATTGGGAATCCAATGTGGGATTTTTGCCAGTTGGTGAGTATATCTATTCCAAGTATGCATTCTGGAGCCGGAGAAATCACTACAGGATGGGTTTTGGAGATCCACTGGACCCACTTTGGGATGAACCTGAGCTAAGAGTCCATTAAAAACTTGACATCCATATGCTACTGCTCTGACTGGTGGGCCACAGTGTTGTTTCGGGTCTCCTGGAACTAGTGTCACTTCAGAGCCAGTGTCCAGTAATACCTGAAAAGTCTGATTATTTCCTTTTCCATAATGAACACTCTCATAAAAGGCTGTAGATCGCTTTGGAAAAGGCTGGGAGAAAGAATAACAGTATAAATTTTTGGCAATGTAGTGGGGTCCTTCCTCAAGAGGACCTGACCGCCCCTTTGGTCAAGGGGTTGTGGGTCTGTAAACTGGCTCAAGTCTGTGAATTGATTGAGGAGCCGTGACTCTATTCTGGCAATTCAAGTTAGACAACCCTTCACTTGACCTAGAGTTCTTCTGCTTTAATTGTATAGTTTTAGTAAATATTTAGTAGATTTCCCATATATTACATTTCTGGGGACACCATGACTAAGTAACCAATGCTGTAAGTATGTACAAGTCAGAATATTCTGATTACTGCTTTGACTCCACAGTCCATTATGGTAACCATGTCCACCTTGTCTTTGTCGACTACCACCACAGGGGACAATCAGCCCCATTGTAGCTAGGTGTCTTAATTCAGTTAGGACAGTTCCCACTGTCAAATCTGACTTAGGTAAAATAGCAATCACGGCAGTCTTCAAGGATATTGGTGCTCCCTTCACAAATAGTTCATCACCACTGCGGTAAAAGCTGTGTCCTCTGGCCACTCCGTGGGTGCATCTGTGGGTCTAACCTGATAAATCCACAGTAACTTGCCAATTTCCCTAAGCATTTGGATACCTTCTTCTGCGCTATACCAAGGCAGGTCTGGTAGTTCAACTTTATTTAGTGTAGGCCACCGCGTAATCCATGCTTCAGTGATCCAAACGAATAAGCTATTAGATCCTTTCCTAACCTCTCGAGCTGAAACATTGAATGAAAAATCTGTGCTTAGTGGGCTCATATCAATAAACTCAGACTAATCCAACTTTATGCTCCTTGCACCATTATCCCACACCCTTAATAGCCATTCCCCCAATGTTCCTCAGGTTTCTATTTGTACTTATTAGAAAAGTCAAGCAGTTCTTTTGGAGTGTAGTGTATCCTCCTGGGTCACACTTTGTATTTCACCTTTTGAGACTCACTGGGACTTAAGTCTAGTTATAGGTCTAGAAACAAAGTGAGTCGTGGCTTTGGGTCCTAGGAACACTGAACAAAGTCTTGTAAGGCATCTACCCCAAGTGATGACCCAGGCAATGACTCAGATGCCACCCCAGGTGATATCTTCATACACAGCTGGGTTAATCTCATCAGATGGGTGGAAAGGATAATGCTTTTACTGGGGAGGGTAGCTTAGCAGACAAAGATGGAGTAATTTCTTCAGACGAAAGTAAGATGGTTTCTTTGGCAAGAGTGATTCCACAGAATTTAGGGCCTCAATGTCCCCATTTTCCTGAGTATCTGCCCATATGTTCCCATCCCAAGTTTCAAGATCCCATTTCTTCCCAATCTATGCCCTTACTTTAATTTCAGAAACAATTCGAGGCTGGGAATTCAGTTGGTGTTTTAATTCAGCCACTCTTACAATAAGACTGTGGCTTTGGTTTTCTACAATAACAGCTCTGTTACTATAAGAAATTAAGCTTTGTATAAAGCGGAAACTGTGATATCTTTTACTCAGCACTTGATCTAGCTGTTACTCTGAAGCCCTGAGCTCATCTCTCTCTTTCACCACTTTGTCTAGTGAAAGTAGGATGAGCCAACCAGCTTCCCTATTCTTTTCATTCTGACAAAATTGTAGAAAAGTACCAAACACGTGATTACCAAAGCCTTGCTTTTCACCAGTAGTTGATCTATTGGTGGTAATATTTTGTGTATTAATATTTCCATGGATTAGCAGCACCCTTTTTACTACTGAAGGTGGAGCCAACAGAGCCTTTAAGACTAGTCAGACTTGAGAACCAATTTAGAAAACTTATCCTTATGATTTTGTTTCTCTAGAATCATGCTCTTTAACAAATGTCTTGTGCAAAGACAGAAAGAGAGAGGGAGAGGCAGACACACAGAGAGAGATTTATCTCAAGGAATGGCCCATGTGATTGTAGAGTTTAGCAAGTTCCAAGTTCATGGGTCAGGCGACAGGCTGGAGGTTTTTCTTGACTCATGTAGCTCCGGGGCCTGACGAACCCAAGATTGGCATGTTAGATGGTAGATTGCTGGCTCAAGTCCCAAGAACTGGCTACTAGATGTTGACTAGCCAGATGCAGGATTCAGAGCAAGCAAACAAGCTTTGCCAGAACATCTATGTATATGTTGAATACAGGCCACATCCCTGAGGAAACTCCCCTTACAACTGATTGGCTGATCACATTGGGTCACATCATGAAGGATGACTATATCATTACATAACTGCCAAATTACATCATTACATAATGCCAAACTACATCATTACATAACTGCCAAACCACTGAAAATCATGGCCCAGCCAAGCTGACACACAACCTTAACCATCACAGTGGCTTACCTGTGTGTCTCCCTCCGTAGAGGTAAGTTCTTTCAAGGAAGGTGGCACACCTAACTCATTTGAAAAAAAAAAAAAAAAAAAACTTGGTATTGAAGTACAATATACTCACAAAATGGAGTACACACTATGAGGTCTATAGATTTCCGCAAATTTAACATACCCGTGTAACTGACCCTCAGATAAAGAAACAACATACCAGCACTTCAGAGACTCCCCTTCATGCTCCTTTCCAGTCACTACCCCCACCAAGGATAACCACCATTCTGACATTTGACACCATGAATTAATTTTGCCTGTTTTTGTTATTTACTCAAATGAAATCATACAGTACTGTACTTTTTTGTGTCTGGATCTCACTTTTGTGAGAGTCAGGTATGTATTTGCATATAGTTGTAGGCCATTTATTGCATTGCTTCTTGTGTTCCATTGCACAGATAAACCATCATTTATTCATTCTGCTGTTGAGTATTTGGATAGTTTTTGGAGTCCTTGGGAGGTGCAAATGATTAATACAATTGGGTGCTGACTAAAAGGTTGGAGGTTCGAGTCCACTTAGAGGCACTTTGGGAGAAAACCCTGGCAATCTACTTCCAAAAAAATCAGCCATTGAGAACCCTCTGGAGCACAGTTCTGCCCTTATGCACATGGGATGTTCATGAGTCAAAATCGACTCAATGGCAACTGTTTTTTCAGGTAGTTTGTAATTTGGAGCTGTTACAAACATGTTACATGTCTGATGCTGAACATATAGATGCATTTCTGTTGAGTGTGTATCTAGGTGTGGAATTGGTGGGTCATCGGTTATGATAATGGTCAGCTTTAGCTGATACTGACTAACTGTTTCCAAAGTAGTTGGACCAATTACACCACCACCAACAGTATATTATGAGAGTTCCAGTTGCTCTGCTTCCTTGCCAACACTTTGTAATTTCCTATGTTTCATTTTTGGCATTCTGATGGCATGTAGCGGTATTCCGTTGTAGTTTTAATTAACATTTCCTGATGAACACATTTAATATGTTCATTGGTCATTTGGATATTCTCTCGTGAAGCATTTGTTTAAGTCATTTGCCCATTTTTCTACTGTTTTGTCTGTATCTTTCCTATTGGTTTGTAAGTTTTTTTTTTTAATATATTCTGATGGGGACTCATTTTAGAATTTGCCCATAGCTCTGAGCACTCTTTCCACAAACAGTAAGGTTTTATTACATAAAACAGAGAACAAATGGATGTTGTCAACCTTAATCCAGGGGATGGATTTCACTATTAAACAATATCTCTCTTCCTTAACACCACAGTCCCCTGAGAGTCAAGGACTGCCCCTCAGCCTCAGGAATGGTGTGGGACCTGTAATTGTTCTGAGCAGTTAAAGGCATTGTATCCATATGGAGCAGTTTGGATGAAGCTCAGAAAAGTCTCAGGGCCCAGGTGGATCTCCTATTGCTGGTAAGTCCATGGCAACTGTCAATTGAAGGCCCTCATCCAACAGTGACTGCCAGGCTATTCAGCCTGGACCATATGGGCATGGCTCCTGTGGTAGAAATGGTCTTCATTCATTCATTTATTCATTCAATCAACAAGTATTTATTGAGCATTGCCTATGTGCCAGCACTCTTCTAGGCACTTGAGATGCATCGGTGAATAAAACAGCCAAAGTCCCTGTCCTCATGGAGCTTACATTCTAGTGAGGTGAGATGGACAATAACCAATGAACATAATGGGTTCTTAAATTATGTAGTATGTTAGATGGTGATTAGTGTTATATAAAGATGAAAAGCAGAGCAGGGTAAGATGCATCAGGAGCGTACATGGGGCAGCTGACAGTGTTAAATAGGATGAGAAGGTGAGATTGAACAGGGGTTGAGGGAGGTACGAGAGGTAGCCATGAGGATATCTGAAGAGCATTCTCCACAGAGGGAAGAGCTAGTGCAAAGACTGAAGCTGGGAGTGTGGCATGTTCAGGGAGCAGCAAGGACAAAGGAGGTCAGAGAGCTAATGGGAGCCTGATCACGGTCGGGCCAAGAGGCTACTGTAGGAGCTTTGCTGTGACATGAGATGGGGAGTCATTAGAAGATCTGAGCAGAGGAGTCACATGATCTGCATTACATTGTGCACAGCTCTGACTGACCTGTTGGAAGGTCCATAATGAGAGATGCTGGGGGCTCAGAGCAGGGTGGTAGCAGTCGGGTGGTGAGAAGTGGCCAGATTCTGGGTGTTTTTTGAAGGTAGAACAGGATTTCCTGAGGGAGTGGTTGTGGGGTGTGAGGAAAGACAGAAGCAAGAATGGCTAGGTTTCCATGACAATCCGGGCTCTGGTCCTTCTCCTCGGGATTCTCCCTCACCCAGGAGGTCTGGTGTCCTCCTCTCAACCTGACAACTCACTCCATCCTCTTGATCCCTGTCACATTGCTGGTAACCCTCAGCTAGTGGCCACGCCTCCCTTTCTCTTCCCCATCCATTGTTACGACAAAAACTCTCTCCCCAGCTTCCCTCAGGTCTTCACTTATCTGAAGGTGAAAAGAGATTTCTTATTCCTAATTCTCCCTGAGGCCACATGATTGCCTCTGACTGATCAAGAAAACAGTCACAAATAGAAACGCACAATTGATTAAAATTTCAAGACAACTTGTTATTTCATTAACTTTCTGTTTGTATGTTTATTTCCACTTAGAATCAGGGAAACCTCTGATGTTAGAGCTGACAGACAACCAAGAGGTTGTGTAATCCAGTGCTCAGCTTTTAGGCATGAGAAAAACCAAGGCCCAGGGAGGTAAACTGAGGCCCAGAGTGGTAAACTGAGGCCCTGGGGATAAGCTGGAAACTCTGGTGGCATAGTGGTTAACAACCACAGTTGCTAACCAAAAGGTCGCAGTTCAAATCCACCAGGTGCTTCTTGGAAACTCTCTGGGGCAGTTCTACCCTGTCCCAATAGAGTCACTATGAGTCGGAATTGACTCAATGGCAGTGGGTTTGGTTTTTTGGTTTGGGGGATAAATTGAGGCCCAGGGAAGTAAACCAAGGCTCAAAGGGTAAACTGAGGCCCGGGGGTAAACTGAGGCCCAGCGAGGAAACTAATCTAGCAGTTTGTTTAGTGACTGGACCGCAGGTCTTCATTCTCAGAGAAATGATCCTTCCATTACAATAAACCTAGAGTTACCCGATCTGTGACATTTTTGGGCTTTTTATCTGAACTTTATGTTCCTTTTGGCCTTTTTTTGCCCTCATTATCTCTCTCCAGACAGGCTCTGCAGTTGAGGTTTCTTGGTTTCAGTAGTTGATCCGGTCCATTACACAGTCACATTAACAGCAGACATGTCCCTGAAAGGCCTTGAGCTCTCTTGGGGTCCTCTGTGGTAATCTGGCTTTTTGGCAGGGTCTTTGAGGGCTGTGTGCCTGAGGGGAGGGTAGCCGTCTTCTGTCTGCCTCCCACACACAGCTCGTGGCATGCTCCCTGCAGCCAGCGGGGGGCTGACCACCCTGCCTGCCTGCCTCCACCCCGAGTGTAGCTACTATTGGGGTTATTTAGGGCATCCTCTGCCTGCCAGCCCTGTGCCTTCTGTACAACAGCGGCAATGTTTTCCCCTGGCTGGGATGGTGTTTGAATTAACTTAAACAAACACGGGCAGCGCAGCTGGTCGGTGGAATGGAAAGGTTTGCCTGGGGATCTGAGCCAACACTGCATAGTTTGTGGTCAGGTCTGGTTGTAGGAATCCAAGCCCAGGCCCTGTTTCCAAGTCAGAGTTTGCTGCTCTGTCCGTGAAAAGAAGGTAGATGGTGGTTGGTTGGCCGGTTGCTGACTGCATTGTAAAAACTTACAAATATAAACCACAGTGGTAAGATTTACTTACTCACAGTGTTTTACAACACACACATACACAAACAAAACCAGTTGCTGTCGAGTCGATTCTGACTTATGGTGTCCACATGTATGCGAGCAGAAATGTGCGCCATAGGCTTTCCAAGGTTGTGGGCTTGCAGAAGCAGATTGCCAGGCCTGTCTTCTGCAGTGCCCCTGGATGAGTTGGAACTGCCAACCTTTCGGTGAGTAGTTGAGAGCTTAACCATGTGTACCACCCAGAGACTCCTGTATAACACACAAAGGTGTTGTTTGCAGGTGAGGTTTCCCACATCTGATCTCTTTACCCTTTCTTGGGGCTTTGAGGCTCAAAGAAGGTGAAGTGAGTTTGTTGCCCAAGGTCAAAGGCAGTGGGAGGCAGATCTGGGGTTCACACTCAAGGCTTCTGTGACCCCAAATCCCATCCTTTTTCTACTGCATTGCCGGTCAAGGGCCTGTCAGTTTTGTGATTAGAGATGTTCTGTTTAAGTCTCTGCTCTCAAGGTTAATCACCAGGCTTGTCTCTGCCCTGGAGGTGGTGGTTACCAGCTCAGCCCTCCCCAGCCATTCCCCTGAGTCTGCAGAGGTTCCCCACATCGGGTCTCTTTACCCTTTCTGGGGCTGTGAGTGCTCTGAATCATCCATCTCTTGGCTCAGGGATGATTTGATTAATGACATTGTCCTCTGATGCTCCTTGTTCCCTGGTTCTCTTCTTCTGTGGAACATGACAGCTGGCATAATGGAGAAAGTGAGGGACCAGTAGTCAAGGAGCTGGTCTGAATTCCGGCTGTACCGCTGACTACATGATCTTGGGAACATCTGTGCACCTTGACCCAGCACCCACATCTTGAAAACAAGGTCACACAAACAGTTAAGTGCTCCACTACTAGCTGAAATGTTGGTGGTTTGAACACACCCAGAGGCACCTCAGAAATAGGGCCTGGTGATCTACTTTTGAAAGGTCACAGCCTCGAAAGCCTTATGGAGCAGTTCTACTCTGCATACATGGGGGTACTGTGAGTCAGAATTGACGTGACAGCAACTAACAACAACAGAAAACAAGGGGATTGGGAATGATCTATCTGATCCCTCCCAATTCTAAAGTTCTGTGTTTGTCTTTAAAAAAAAGTGGCTAAGCAAATTAAACAATAAAGTCCAAAACATCTCCCTAAACAAAAATACCCTTAAACTCACATCCAGCTGGGGTGCTATATGTGATTTGGGGGTGGCATTTGTGAATGTGGTTATAAGATTCTAATATGGTCGCTCCTAAAATTTTGTCAACAAATTCAAAGCAGTGCGTGATGGAAGGCTTTAATCCCTGAATGTCCTCTAAGCAATATTTCTAATATATATTTTGTCAAAGATGTGATGCTCTCTGCTTAGGTATTTCTAACCAGTGCTTCTTTCCAAACAAATCTCTTTGAAAATGCATTAGATAACACGGTTTCTCCAATTCCATATCTTCCTTTCTGTCTAAACTGAAAAAGCCAGTTCACGTTATTAATGACAAGTCGTTTTGCAGAGTGCCCCGGTTAATAGAAGAGATAACTGGCAAAATATAAGTTGTAATACTAACATGCTGAAGATAAAACAGAGGTCTAATGCTGAATGTGTAATGTGGAGAATGGAGGAGAAAATTCCCAGCTGGGGCAGAATATTTGCAGGTTGGACAGGAGAGCTCTGGCCACCGGCCGGTTCATTGCTTTCCCAAGTTACTGCTTTCCTGCCTTCTTTCCCTCAACTATCCTCCTTGTTGGAAACCCTGGTGGTGTAGTGGTTAAGAGGTATGGCTGCTAACCAAAAGGTTGCTGGTTCGAATCTACCAGGTGCTTCTTGGAAACTCTGTGGGGCAGTTCTACTCTGTCCTATAAGGTCGCTATGAGTCGGAATTGAGTTGACAGCAGTGGGTTTGGTTTAGTTTTGGATCCTCTTTGTTATGGACTAAAATTGTGTTCTTCAAAATATGTGTTGGAGTCCTGACCCCTATATCTGTGGATGTAATTTCATTTGGAAACAGGGTTTTCTTTGTTTTGTTGATGAGGCCATATTAGTGTAGGCTGTGTCCTAAACCTAATCACTTCTGAGTGACATAAAGAGCAACGTAGACATAGAGACAGACAAGTGGACACATACGGGAGAAGACAGGCACTATCTGATGACAACAGAAGCAGATGAACCTACAAGCCCAGGAGCTCCAAGAATTGCTGGCTACTAGAAGCTGAAATTATGGTGTTGGTGAAGAATATTGAATATACCATGAACTGCCAAAAGAATGAACAAATCTGTCTTGGAAGCAGTACAGCCAGAATGCTCCTGAGAAGCAAGGATGGCGAGACTTAGTCTCACATACTTTGAACATGTTATCAGGAGGGATCAGTCCCTGCAGAAGGACATCATGCTTGGCAAAGTAGAGGGCCAGCGAAATAAAGGAAGGCTCTCAATGAGATAGATTGACACAGTGGCTGTACCAATGGGCTCAAACATAACAACGACTGTGAGAATGGTGGGGGACTGGGCAGTGTTTTTTTCTGTTGCACACAGGGTTGTTGTGAGTCGGAACTGACTTGACAGCACCTGACAACAACGACAGAAGCTGGAATAGAAAAAGAAAGTCCTCCCCCAAAAACCGCACTCTAAATTTGGACTTCAAGCCTCTTGAAGTATGAGAAAATAAATTTTGGTACTTTACAGCTACCATTTGTGTTTCTGTTACAGCAGCACTAGATACTAAAATACTCCTTGAACCCAAATTCTAGAATTTCAGAGTTACAAAGAGGTCCTCAGGGATTTTTGAGGATGAGGAAATTGAGGGCCAGACAAATGAAGGGATTCATTTAAAGAAACACTGCCCTTTAGAGGCAGAGGGGGTTAGGGACCTGTGCTGACCCCCATTTCCTCACTTTGCCCACAATTCTATCTCAGGCTCCTGTCCTTGTCCTCTCCTGGGGGCAGGAAGCAGGGATTTAGCAAATCAAATTCAAAACATGATGGATTCGAATCTCAGCTCTACACTGTCTAGTGATACGGCTTTGGGAAAGTCACTTCACCTCGCTGTGCCTCAGTCTTTCCTTCTGTAAAATGAGTTAATGAGCTCTCTGTACTCTGCCTAGTACATAGTAAGTGCTCAAACAAATTAGGGATTGTTGTTATTATGATTTTTAAAGTTTGTTTTAGTTGTATATTTTCTATCTGGAAGTGGAGGGCAGGATTGGAGGGCCTCTGGAAATCATATCCAGGTCAAGAATTGTGCATTTCCTTGATAGTAGTGAAGTTCAGTATCAAAAGGAAGGTGGTAATTGGCTAAAAAGGGGGTCTGTTCTTGGTGTCCACTGAGCATTGAGACAAGAGTGAAGACTCTTAAATGGTAGCCAAGGCCATTAGGGTGGATTCCTTAACTCCAAGAGTGTAGGCTCTGACGTCAATGGAGCTCGTGGAATCCCCTTCTGTGGATTTGAACTTGAAGAGGCTGGGACCAGCACCCATCTATATAAATGGCGTGGAGGTGGAGAACCACCCTGAGTGACCCCTGGTATCTTTTCTATAGTAAAGACTGTGGGCTTCCCACTGTAAATTTTAATGTGTTGGTCTCATTTTATAAATATTAAATGAATTTAATTCCCCAGATCCCAATAAAAACAGAAGACTCATCCTTGAGGATTATGAGAATACTAAAAACAGAATTGGAGCTGGACTCACTGCCTTGAAGAGCTCGGGCTTCGGAATTATACATGCATACGTGCTTTTCAGCTGCATGACCTTGGGCAGGTGACCTCAGATTTTGCATCTATAAAATGGGGGGAAACATTAGTTCCTTCTTTATAGGGTTGGATGAGAATTGGTGAGGTAATACTTATAAAGTACTTAGCACAATGCCTGGCATATAGTAAGCCTTTCATTAATGATAATTATTATAATGATGATTAATTTTTTAAAAAGTGATTTTAAAACGCTAACTAATGCCACATTTAATTACAACCCTTAGACATTAAAAACACTGAAAATCGCCTCAGCATAGATGTTCAATGGGAGAGGACTGTTGCCTTTTATTTCTCAATTAACCCTTCTGGCATTTAAGCAGTAAATGTGTGACGAGAAGCCAGGCATCTATCCTCACTCGGCAGAGCTCCTTTTAATAGGTAGTTTCTGGAGCTGAGTCTAGGAGAAAACCCTTTCGAGCGTGTCTAAACCCATCAAACTATTTGGAAAAACAACAAAGCTGGATTGATCTGAGTTGATTGTTTTCAGAAATAGCAAATGGGCTGAATTCCACTATTGCTTCCCTTCTTCCACCAGTCAATTCTGGGGTAGAGTATAGCCTCATTATGAAATCTGACAGAGCTGGACTCTGGATAATTTAATCTCAAGGTATAAACAAACTGGAATGTTTTGTGGAAGACCTTGAAAGATTTCCCAGCAGGAAATGGAAGCCCCAGCGAGTGCCAGGGAGTGAATGAATTCAGGCTTTCAGCTCCTAGTGACCTTGGTTAACACACAGCAACAAATTGATTGCTGTCCCCTGATGCCCGCCTTCTCCCTAACTTGATGAGTTTGATCCGTTCTACTCTTTGTCTGGAAGGATCACTAGAAGAAACTTTCAGGATGAGAGAGGCCAGCCTCTCATTCCATAGATGAGGAACCTGAGATCTAATGAGTTTGCATGATCAGCCTCTATTTCTCTTTAATATTTTCCTCTTGGTCCCAACACAATCCTCCATTTTCTTCAAGCAAGAGGTATTGCAGGAATTTCCACCCGTTTTTCAGTTTCCATGTTATTCTCAATAAGACACAAGGGTGTCTTTATTAAAAATGTAAAAGCTTCAGCTGTCTAGATTTGGGTGCACCCATCTGTTTCCCTGGGAGACAGTGGGGAGGGGGCTGGGTGTCTGGGGTTGAGGCCAAGGGGTGGGAGTGGGCAGGATGGGGAAGACCTTCACTGCCACCTTGTGGTCACCTGGAGCCACAGAGGGTCACTGCTCTGGAGCATGTCTGTCCATCAGCTCCTTTGGCTCCCTGCCTGAGATCTTTACCAGTGCAGTCAGCATGGCTTCAGTGGAACTTTTGTTATAGTTTTTCTTTCTAGTACATTTTCACTTTCTTTAGCCTCAGGAAAGGGAAAGTTGTTGAAAGCTTGCAAAATTCTATATTCTGAAAAAATATCTGCAGGGAGAAAGAGTCAGCATCTAGGGAAAGGCTCTTCAGATGGAATGAATATCTGAGAGCCTTGCAAGATCTTTTTCTCATCTTGCTGTAGCCTCTGTCTACCAGAGCAGAGATTTGTGGGGCAAAAGTCAGGCCTGGAGCTGGCACCTGTCACTGTTATCGCCTGGTCAATTGGGGAAGTCAGGACAGATGAAGATTCATTTATTATCTCATTTATCGTCCTTGCCTGCAGTCCAAATTGGTTCTCACATCACATTCTGATAGCCTCAGATTCAATATCGCCAGTCGAAATACTAACAATCTTTTTTCAGTGCAAAAAAAAAAAAAAAATGACTTTCAAGGCATGTATTATGGAAAGGATTATAATAAATTAAATGCCTAAACTGGCAGAGTGCAAACAATTTTGACTCAGGTCTAAATGTTTGCACTGGCTGTTTAAACATTTAATTTGTTAGAATGGAAGTACCACCACAGAATAAGCATGTTAATTAAACTTGGGCTTTACCAACATGAGTCATCCCACGTACACAGAACGTGACAAACCAGGACAGCAAGAGTCAATGTGAGCTGATTTCTCATTCTCCAAACCAACACTTTACATCTTCAGACCCTGCAGACATCAGTGATTTTTAATGAATAGTTCTGTCTTTCTTAGGTGACTTTTAGATGATGCCCTAAGATACTGTTAGTCTGGGAAACTACTGGTTAAATTGCAGGGAAGTTATCACCCACAGATAATTGATTAAAGTGGTTACGTGGATAATCTGTTACATATTAAAAAACAGAAAAATGTAAAGAATAGTATATATAAAAACAAAGCCTAAAGACCAGCTTAACAAAAACAAGGACTCTCCACCATCACCATCTGTTATGGGTTGAATTGTGTCCCCCCAAAATGTGTGTCAATTTGGCTAGGCCATGATTCCCAGTGCTGTGTGGTCGTCCACCATTTTGTGACCTGATGAGATTTTCCTAAATTGTAAATCTTACCTCTGTGATGTTAATGAGACAGGATTAGAGGCAGTTATGTTAATGAGGCAGGACTCAATCTACAAGATGAGATGGTGTCAAGTCAGTCTCTCTTGAGAGAGAAGCGAGCAGAGAGACAAAGAGACCTCATACCACCAAGAAACAAGAGCCAGGGGAATAGCGCATTCTTTGGACCTGGGGTTCCTGCGCTGAGAAGCTCCTCGACGGTGGAAGATTGATGACAAGAACCTTCCCCCAGAGCCAACAGAGAGAAAGGCTTCCCCTGGAGCTGGCTCCCTCAATTCGGTCTTCTAGCCTCCTAGACTGTGAGAGGATAAATTTCTCTTTGTTAAAGCCAACCACTTGTGGTATTTCTGTTATAGCGTCATCACCACCGTCTGTTACATATTGAATTGTGTCCTCCAAAAAGTTATGCTGAAGCCCTAACCCCTGTATTTGTGAACCTGACCCTATTTGGAAAAAGGGGTTAATGAGGTCACACTGAAGTAGGATGGGTCCTAAACGTAATCCCTTCAGAGTGGTGTCTTATTAAAAGAGCAGAATAGACGTAAACTCAAACATACACAGGGAGGAGACAGACCTTGGTGAAGATACATCTACAAGCAACTCAGGAACACCCAGGGCTACAGAAGCTGAGAGAGACAGGAATCTTCCCTAAGAGCCAACAGAGAGAGAGACTTCCCCTACAGCCAGCACCCTGAATTCAGGCTTCTAGCCTCCTGAACTGTGAGAAAATAGATTTCTGTTCTTTAAAGCCACCAACGTGTGGTATTTTTTTGTTATAGCAGCACTACACTAGTAAACTAAGGCACCATCATTTTCATCACTGTTGTCATCATTGTCATCACATATCTTCAGTATGTGGAATCTCCAGACCTAAATTTCTTGCCTGGTCTTGTTCTACCGTGATTGGTAACAAGATGTTGGTTGCTTATCTTCTCTATGTTTTAGTTTTCTCATTTGTAAAATGAAGATGTTTATATTAGCCAGGGTAAGGCTTGAATAAGATAGCCATTCATTTCGCTCTCTTAATAGCAACCCAGTCATTTCAGGTTGGCAGGGAGCTCTTGACTCCCTTACTCAGAAGCCCCTGATAGCCCTCCACTGTCTGCAGAACTAGATTCAAAGTCCTTCACAATCTGAACCCAACCCACTCTTCCAATTTATCTACTCTTTTCCCTTCCACTTCTGTGTTTTTGCTATGCTGCTCCCTCTGCCTGGAATGCCCTTTGCCTCTTCACCTATCACCACTGTTTGGTGCCATACGGTTGATTTAGGCTCATAGCGACCCCATGTGACAGAGTAGAACTGCCCCATAGGGTTTTCCAGGCTGTAGTCTTTATGGGAACAGATCGTCAGGTCTTTTTCCTGCAGAGCCGCTGTGTGGGTTTGAACCACTAGCCTTTCAGTTAGCAGTCAAGCACTTAACCATTGTGCCACCAGGGCTCCTCACTTCCTCACCTATTGACATCTTATTCATTCTACATGGCCCAGCTAAATGCTGCCTCCTTCATGAAGCCTTAAAATCTGCCTCCTTTTTGTTCCTTTCCATTCTCTGTTAAAACATTGTTTCTTCCTCTGCCTTCTGATATCTCTGCATCTTTCATAGTATCTAATTCAGTTTGCCTTATAATCAAGTTGGTTATTTATACAAATGGGCTTTATATTCCCAGAGGGATCAGATTGCCTATTATTTATTTTTGTTCCCTAACCCTCCTCCCCTTCCTTGCCTCACCCAACATCCAGCAATGTTCCTTGCATAGACATTGTCCAATAAATGTGTATTGAAGTGAATTGAGTAAAAAGTTGTTATGGATAGGAAAACTCTGCCATCAAAATAGCAACCATTTGTAACTCAAGGGACCAATTAGGCAATGGGCTATTCATTGGAAAGTTCCAGATGTGGATCAAAACATTTCCAATTAGACATCCTGTGTTAGACCTAAAATAACATATACAGAAACACTCCTTGGGCCCTGCGTCCGTGTGGAATAGTGTGCCACTCGTGTTTGTTAGGAAGAATGCTAGAACACTGTTCCTGAACTTTCCATGACTGCTCGTAAAGCCTCGGTGCATGAGCCATGGGAAACTTCTTTTCCCCCTTGATTGTATGTGCATGACTGCTTTATATCGTATGCTTTAAATCTCTCTCCATTTGTGGGCTTTCTGCCTCCATCCTAACCCACCACCGGGCTGGAATCTAAGAATTAATTGTCTGAGGATGCCTCATTTCAAATAGCAAACTAGCTCAGGGGATCAGCCGCAGGGAACTCAGAGTTTTGACCCTGCCCTGGGTTTGCTGTGCAGTTAGGAAAAGTCATCTCCCTCCTTCAAACCTCCATCTTCTCATTTGCCATTGGAACAGCTACAACTCCCGCCTTCTCACAGGGCTGTTTGTGCAGATGATGGCAGCTAATTAGTGACGCTCTTGAAAAAGATGGTATGAAATCCTGTCGGGTGCTGTTGGGAGGCTAACCTGCAGGCTTATGAGAATGGATATTAAAACCAGGCATCTGGTTGTTCCAGTCACTGGGTGCCCATGAACAGTCCCTTAGCTGTATTTATCACACTGCTGTTTTTTTCTGCAGAAAGAAATTAAATTTGTTTTTCCAAATTTTACAAATGCAGTCGCTAGTTAGGCTGCGTGAACGCATTTCAAATCATAATTTAGGTAGTGTCAGGATGGCAATAAAACTTATGAAATAGAGCAAGGGTGGGGAAAGAGAAAGCAGGAGGGAGAGATTCAGACAACTGCACCTTTTTGCCTGGCAATTTTCTTTTTCCTTTTTCTCCCTCTATGCCCTTCAATTCCCTTGAACATGTAAACCTTTCAGCTCCTCTTCATTTAAATGAATCTGGCCAGGCGGCATTAACGCTTGTGAAAGTAAATGGAAACAGCAAAGATGGGCGTAGAGTCCGTCTCCCAGTTCAGAATTTTTCGATTCTTTGTAACTGTCATCTTACGACTCAGCTATGATCAGAACTGAACCCATTGCCATCAAGTCAATCCCGACTCATAGTGTCTCTATAGAACCCTTACAGGGTTTCCAAGTAGTGCCTGGCAGGTTCGAACTGCCATCCTCTTAGTTAGCAGCCATAGCTCTTAACCACTATGCCATGAGTGGAACTAGCCTAGCTCCAAATAGGGAAGTTGAAGACTTTGGAGTGTGGAGCCCTGGCCTTCCCCTCTGCACACGTTTTTCCACTTGATTTATTTATTTAAGCAGGCGTCCGCACCAGGTCCTGCTCCAGTAAGAACTCCGTATGAACGCAACCAGTCTCTGCTTATAAGGAGCCCACGGTGTTGTAGATGCGTTACAGTCCCTACTAACTGAAAGATATGCGATTCAAATCCACCCAGAGATGCCTTGGAAGGAAGACCTGGAGGTCTACTTCCAAAAAATCAGCCACTGAAAACCCTGAGGAACACAGCTCTACTCTGACACACATGGGGTTCCCATGAGTAGGAATTGACTTGGTAGCAACCGGTTTTTATGGAAGCCTCAGAAAACATACTCCATACCTTACATTGCTCGTGCATATGGCAAGGACTGATTCTAAGTCAGAATTCTATCATCTTCATAGACAAATAGGGAGGTCTCTGGAGGGAGGCTGAATAATCCCTCCCTCCCTTCAGTACATACACATACACACACGCACGCACGCACACACACACACGCACGCACGCACACACACACACACACACCATGGAGGAGGTGAGGAATAGCAATCACTTCACACTTGTATTAACCAGGGACCATTTCGTAACAATTTGCTTAAGCTGGTTTAGGCAAAAGGGAAAATTTGTCACACAGAGCCCAGGAGCAGAGAAACAGTGTGGCTCCCAGGGGATGAATCCAGAAACTGAAAAACTACCAGGAACCAAGTCAGCTACTTTGTGGGAGCCTCAAGGCCTCTGCTTCCTTTTGTCAGCTTGCTTTACTTTTCTCTCTTTGGCTGACTGGTTTTATTTAACTCAAGCAAGTCTGTCTCTCCCCTGATCTGTCAAGATCTGAGGACCCCAGTACCAAACTCCAGAAACAAACAACTGTGATTCACAGATTTGATTGGTCTACAGGTGGTTATCTGGTTATCGGACCAAATTGGCCCAGTCAGAGCACTCCAATCAGGTAAATACCTTTAGACCTATCATCTTTGGCCAGGAGTAGGTTCACATGGTCAGGTGCCCTCAGCAGGAGGCTGACAAAGCAGGTTCTTGAGAGGGAAATATGGAGTGGTGAAGGAAATGGGAAAATCTGGTACAATATTTACTCTTGATTGTTTACGAAATGATTATACAGTGGGAGGATTTTCCACATTCTTTGCTTTTGGGTCCTTCTCTCTAACCTTGACCATTTCACTGCCTGTTGTTCCCCCCACTTTATTTCTTAATAACAACTACGGTTTAACTAATAGTTTAACAAGTAGGGGCAGATGAAAGAAATGCATGTTTCTCTCCTGGAGCCTGCAATTTAGCGGGGGAGACAGAAAAAAAGATGAGTAAACAAAATAATTACAAATTGTGTTAAGAGAAGAGAACATAGTGTTGAGTTAGAAAAGACGGGTTGGGAAGAAGAGACCCATCTTAGATGGCAGCTGCAGGAGGACCTTTCTGGGAAGCTGACTTCTTAGTGCAGTTTGAAGGAACTAAACAATGAAAATGGGAATGGGGAAGAGCGTGCTAAAAAGTATTTCAAGCAGAGAGGGGACAGCATGCATGAAAAGATGCAAAATCCCTGATGAGGGAAAGAACTTAATTTGCTTTTCATTCCCGACACTCTGTATGTTTCCACCCTCCTTCATATTGAATAATTGAGAATCGGAAGGCCTCCTTTTATAGACTCTATCAAATGTTGTTGTGTCTGTCAGTTTGTCATACTGTGGGGGCTTGTTTGTTGCTGTGATGCTGGAAGCTATGCCACCGGTATTCAGATACCAGCAGGGTCACCCATGGAGGACAGGTTTCAGCTGAGCTTCCAGACTAAGACAGACTAGGAAGAAGGACCTGTCAGTCTACTTCTGAAAAGCATTAGCCAGTGAAAACCTTATGAATAGCAGTGGAACATTGTCTGATATAGTGCTGGAAGATGAGCCCCCCGCCCCCCAGGTTGGGACGCATTCAAAAGATGACTGGGAAAGATCTGCCTCCTCAAGTAGAGTCGACCTTAATGACGTGGATGGAGTAAAGCTTTCAGGATCTTCATTTGCTGATGCGGCATGACTCAAAATGAGAAGAAACAGCTGCAAACATCCATTAATAATCGGAACCTGGAATGTAAGAAGTATGAACCTAGGAAAATTGGAAATCATCAAAAATGAAATGGAACGCATAAACATTGATATCCTAGGCATTAGTGAGCTGAAATGGACTGGTGTTGGCCAGTTTGAATTGGACAATCATATAGGCTACTATGCTGGGAATGACAACTTGAAGAGGAATGGTGCTACATTCATCGTGAAAAAGAACGTTTCAAGATCTATCCTGAAGTACAACACTGTCAGTGATAGGATAATATCCATACGCCTACAAGGAAGACCAGTTAATATGACTATTATTCGAAATTATGCACCAACCAACCGCTAGGGCCAAAGATGAAGAAACAGAAGACTTTTATCAGCTGCTGCAGTCTGAAATTGATCAAACATGCAATCAAGATGCATTGATAATTAATGGCGATTGGAATGCGAAAGTTGGAAACAAAGAAGAAGGATCAGTAGTTGGAAAATATGGCCTTGGTGATAAAAACAATGCCAGAGATCGAATGATAGAATTTTGCAAGACCAACAACTTCTTCATTGCAAATACCTTCTTTTACCAACATAAACGGCGACTATACAAGTGGACCTCGCCAGATGGAACACACAGAAATCAAATTGACTACATCTGTGGAAAGAGACCATGGAGAAGCTCGATATCATCAGTCAGAACAAGGCCAGGGGCTGACTGTGGAACAGAGCATCAATTGCTCATATGTAAGTTAAAGCTGAAACTGAAGAAAATCAGAGTGAGTCCACGAGAGCCAAAATATGACCTTGAGTATAACCCACCTGAATTTAGAGACCATCTCAAGAATAGATTTGACCCATTGAACACTACTGACCAAAGACCAGACGAGTTGTGGAATGACATCAAGGACATCATCCATGAAGAAAGCAAGAGGTCACTGAAAAGACAGGAAAGAAAGAAAAGACCAAGGTGGATGTCAGAGGAGACTCTGAAACTTGCTCTTGAGCATCAAGCAGCTAAAGCAAATGGAAGAATTGATGAAGTAAAAGAACTGAACAGAAGATTTCCAAAGGCCTCTCGAGAAGACAAAATAAAGTATTATAATGACATGTGCAAAGAGCTGGAGATGGAAAACCAAAAGGGAAGAACATGCTCGGTGTTTCTCAAGCTGAAAGAACTGAAGAAAAAATTCAAGCCTTGAGTTGCAATAGTGAAGGATTCCATGGGGAAAATATTAAATGATGCAGGAAGCATCAAAAGAAGATGGAAGGAATACACAGAGTCATTATACCAAAAAGAATTAGTCAATATTCAACCATTTCAAGAGGTGGCATATGATCAGGAACCTATGGTACTGAAGGAAGAAGTCCAAGCTGCTCTGAAGGCATTGGTGAAAAACAAGGCTCCAGGAATCGATGGAATATTAATTGAGATGTTTCAACAAACAGATGCAGCGTTGGAGGTGCTCACTCGTCTATGCCAAGAAATATGGAAGACAGCTTCCTATGCCTATTCCCAAGAAAGGTGATCCAACCGAATGCAGAAATTATAGAACAATATCATTAATATCACACACAAGCAAAATTTTGCTCAAGATCATTCAAAAACGGCTGCAGCAGTATATCAACAGGGAACTGCCAGAAATTCAGGCCGGTTTCAGAAGAGGACGTGGAATCAGGGATATCATTGCTGATGTCAGGTGGATCCTGGCTGAAAGCAGAGAATACCGGAAGGATGTTTACCTGTGTTTTATTGACTATGCAAAGGCATTTGACTGTGTGGATCATAACAAACTGTGGATAACACTGCGAAGAATGGGAATTCCAGAACACTTAGTTGTGCTCATGAGGAACCTTTACATAGATCAAGAGGCAGTTGTTCGGGCAGAACAAGGGGATACTGATTCGTTTAAAGTCAGGAAAGGTGTGCGCCAGGGTTGTATTCTTTCACCATACCTATTTAATCTGTATGCTGAACAAATCATATGAGAAGCTGGGCTATATGAAGAAGAACGGGGCATCAAGATTGGAGGAAGACTCATTAACAACCTGTGTTATGCAGATGACAAACCTTCCTTGCTGAAAGTGAAGAGGACTTGAAGCACTTACTAATGAAGATCAAAGACCACAGCCTTCAGTATGGATTACACCTCAACATAAAGAAAACAAAAATCCTCACAACTGGACCAATGAGCAACATCATGATAAATGGAGAAAAGATTGAAGTTGTCAAGGATTTCATTTTACCTGGATCCACAGTCAACAGCCATGGAAGCAGCAGTCAAGAAATCAAAAGACGCATTCCATTGGGCAAATCTGCTGCAAAGGACCTCTTCAAAGTGTTGAAAAGCAAAGATGTCACCCTGAAGACTAAGGTGCGCCTGACCCAAGCCATGGTATTTTCAATTGCGTCATATGCATGTGAAAGCTGGATAATGAATAAGGAAGACCGAAGAAGAATTGATGCCTTTGAATTGTGGTGTTGGTAAAGAACATCCCATGGACTGCCAAAAGAATGAACAAATCTGTCTTAGAAGAAGTACAACCAGAATGCTCCTTAGAAGCAAGGATGGCGAGACTGCGTCTTACATACTTTGGACATGTTGTCAGGAGGGATGAGTCCCTGGAGAAGGCCATCATGCTTGGCAGAGTACAGGGTCAGCAGAAAAGAGGAAGACCCTCAGCGAGGTGGATTGACACAGTGGCTGCAACAATAAGCTCAAGCATAACAACGATTGTAAGGATGGCTCAGGACCGGGCAGTGTTTCGTTCTGTTGTGCATAGGGTTGCTATGAGTTGGAACCGACTCGATGGCACCTAACAACAACACCAAATGCTATTGGAAATTAAAAATTTTAGTGTTATACATACATACATACATATATATATGGGCTCACATTTCAATCAGCACTCATGGAGGCCAAATTACGTTACAAGAAAATAATCAGGTCAGTTGCTTGGAGATATTATATATAGCATTTTATGTCCTTGGGTTTTGAGATTGAAGAAGTCTGGGCTTGGATCTTGTCTTTGTAACTTATTAGTTGCCTAACTTTGGGGAAGCTGCTTGATTTCTCTGTGCATTGTTAGTTTCTTCATCTGTAAAATAATACCTGGCTCACAGAAAAAAAAATTTTTTTATGAGAACTGTTGTTGTTAGGTGCTATCGAGTCACAGCAACCCTGTGTACAACAGAATGAAACACTGCCCATCCTCATAATCGCTATTATGCCTGAGCCCATTGTTGCAGCCACTGTGTCAATCCATCTCATTGAGAGCCTTCCACTTTTTGGTGACCCTCTGCTCTACCAAGCATGATACCCTTCTCCAGGTAGCCTAATCCCTGCTGATAATAGTCCAAAGTATGTGAGATGAAGTCTCACCATCCTGGCTTCTAAGGAGCATTCTGGGTGTATTTCTTCCAATGCAGATTTGCTTTTTCTTTTGACTGTTCATGGTGCATTTAATATTTTTCATCATGAGCATAATTCAAATGTATCGATTCTTGTTCGGTTTTTCTCATTCACTGTCCAGCTTTCGCATATGAGATGATTGAAAATACCGCGACTTGGGTCAGGCTCTCCTTAGTCCTCAAGGTGACATATTTGCTCTTTAATACTTTAAAGAGGTCTTTTGCTGCAGATTTGCCCAGTGCAATGTGTTGTTTGATTTCTTGATGGCTGTGTCCATGGGTGTTGATTGTGGATCCATGTAATAGGAAGTCCTTGACAACTTCAGTCTTTTCTCTGTTTTTTATGATGTTGCTTATAGGTTCAGTTGTGAGGACATTCGTTTTCTTTATATTGAGGTGTAATCCATACTGAAGGCTGATTAATGTGTTTGATCCTCATCAGTAAGTGCTTCAAGTCCTCCTCACTTTCGGTAAGCAAGGATGTGTTATGAAAACTAGGTTATACTAAATGAGAAAACGTACAGAAGGTACCTACCACAGTGTCTGACACTCGCTACGTATTAAAATGTTTGTTCACATCTCCCTTGTATAAAAATAAAATTCCAGGAAATTAGCTCCTTTTTAGTGTCCCTTGAGGAGTTCAGTATATAAAAGAATTACATAATGAGTACTCTGAAAGAAATCTGAGAAGGGATCAAAACACAGGAGGCTACTTTCCTTTCCCTCCAATACCCTCAAAGCAGTGAAAAGAGATTAACACCAGAAACTGAGAGAAAAGTGGTAGAATTCTCCCTTTCCATGAGGGAGACTCAGGTTCCACTCCTGCCCAATGCACCTAATGTGTAGCCATTATATCACCTGCCTCCTAGTAGAGGCTTGTGTGTTGCCATGATGCTGATCAGGTTTCGGCAGAGCTTTCAGACTACCTAGAGCTGCTATAACAGACATACCGTAAGTAGACGGCTTTAACAAACAGAAATTTATTTTCATACAGTTTAGGAGGCTGGAAGTCTGAATTCAGGTGTATTCCATCCTGCGGCAAAATTCCTCTTCATCTGTGAACCTGTGAAATCTAGATTAAAAGCTATCTGTTTCAAAGGTACAATGGTGAAACAGGTACAAAGTAGACATTTCCATTACAAATGGGAGAAAATGGAGGGAAAGAAGAAATAACAGGCACCAAGCAAGTCCAAAATTCAGCAGAACAGATTACATTAGATCTTAAGGCTTGAAAATAATCCTCCGTTTTTGTGACCATCTGGGCCATGCCCCCACCCTCCAGTCTGGGTGTTGTCTACACCCTCTGGATTCTGGGTGGAGGCCCATTGGCCCTGGGCTTCAGCTCTGCCTTCCAGGCCCACTGGGATGGCAACTCTCCTCCCTCTGCTTTGGGTGGCCTCATTCTCCTAGTCCATCTGAGTGGCTGCCCTACGCCCTTGGCCCTTCAGGTCCTGTTATTCTACCCCTTTGCCATAGCTGCCCTGCCTATCAGCTTTGGGCAGTGGCTCCATCTGCTGGAGTCCCATACTGCAGAATCGTGTCTGACTCTTTAAAACCGAAGAGGCTGTGGCCCCACCCTTTGAAACCCAGCAGGCCATGGTTCCACCCATTGAAATCGAGGCAGCTCTGTTATCTGGGCTCATTGCAACAATTCTGCGGATCCAGAGATGGTCCTTTTCTTTTCTTGAAGGACAACAGATGTAGCTGCCTTGGCCTGTTCCCTGCCTGTAAATTCGAAGAGGCAGACAGTTTTCTTTCCTTTCGTCCTGTCTCTGACCCCTGCAATCTAAGCAGATGGGCTTTCTGCTGTGGTAGTTGGTTAGATACATCAGTCACAGACTTAATCTCTTTAACAAAACACTGTAGTCATATCCTTGGTGAAAATTCTAGTACACGTGTCCTTAGTTTGTACAACAGAATTTTCCAGATCTTTAAGTTTTGTTTTCATTTTGCACAGTTCCTTTCTTTTCCTCTTGCATTTTACTACAAGCGGCCCCTGTAAGACCTTGCTTAGAAACCTCATCAGCCAAATACCCAAGTTCATCACTTACAAGTTCTACCTTCCACCAAACATCTGAAAATAATTTAGACAAGTTCTTTGCCACTGCATAAAAAGCATCGCCCTTCCTCCATTGTCTAATCACGTGCTCATCATTTTCTTTTAAAGCCTCACCAGAAGCACATTTAACATCCACATTTCTAGTGACATTTTGTGGCTTGTGCCATATGTATCCTCTAAGAAGATAGAGACTTTCAATATAGCTCTCTTCACTTCCTTCTGAGCCCTCACCAAAACTGCCTTTGGTATCCATAGTTCCACCCATAGTCTCCTCAAGGCAATTTAGGTTTTTTTACTATTAGGCATCTTAAAGCTCTTCCAGCTTCCACCCATTCAATTCCAAAACCACTTGTACATTGTAGATATTTGTTGGAGCAACACCTCCCACTTCTCGGTACCAAATTTTTCTTAGTTGTCTAGTGCTGCTATAACAGAAATACCACAAGTGGATGGCTTTAACAAACAGAAACTTATTTTCTCATAGTTTGGGAGGCTGGAATTCAGGGCACTGGCTGTAGGAGAAGGCTTTCTCTATCTGTCAGCTCTGGGGGAAAGTCCTTGTTTTTTCAGTTTCTGTTTCCTGGTTCTATGTAGCTTAACATCAGTCTTCCCCCATCTCTGCTTGCTCAATTGCTTGTTTAATCTCTTTTATATCTCAAAAGAGACTGACTGAAGACACACCCTACAGTAATTCTGCCTCACTAACATAACAAAGACAACCCATTTCCAAATGGGATTTTAACCACAGGCATAGAGGTTAGGGTTTACAACACATATTTTGGGGGACATAATTCAACCCATAAAAGTAGATAAGATTTACTTTTTCTCTGGAAGCTTTTTGGATTTTTTTAAATCCTTGGATTCTGTTAACTTCATCAGGATTACCCAATGCGCATCGTTTTACACTAGTTCCACTGGTATTCAATGGCTTAAAATAGGTGATTCTTGTTTCTTTAGCTTGAAGAAATATTCCTCTCTAAATTTTTCCTTCTTCTGTCTCTGTTCTTGGGCTCTGGAATTTCTGTTCAACTGATATTTTTGACTCTCCTGGATGGATTCTTTTTTTATCTTCTAACTTTCCCCTGTATTTCCTATCTCTTCGTATTTTTTCCTCTAAATTCTGGTAAATATCCTAAACCCAATCTCCCAGATCACTGATTTGGTCTACTCTATAAATCTGTGGGAAACCCTGGTGGTGTAGTGGTTAAGTGCTATGACTGTTAACCAAGAGGGTGGCAGTTTGAATCTGCCAGGTGCTTCTTGGAAACTCTACGGGGCAGTTCTACTCTGTCCTATAGGGTCGCTATGAGTCGGAATTGACTTGACGGCAGTGGGTTTGGTTTTTTGTTTGGTATAAATCTATGAGGAGCCTGGGTGGTACAAGCAGTTTGCACTTGACTACTAACCTAAAGGTTGGCAGTTTATACTCACTCAACTGGTCCAAGGAAGAAAAGCCTGGCGATCTGCTTCTATAAAGATTACGACAAAGAAAAACCTTTGTGGAGCATAATTCTGCTCTGTAACACATTGGGTCACCATGAGTTGGAACTGACTCGACAGCAACAGCAAAAATTCTATGAATTTTTCATTTCAGTCATATTTTTAACTTTCTATTTTTGCTGTCTTCTTTTTTCATTTTTCAGAACATCCTTTTTTGTTTGTTATATGGGTGTGCTTCTCTCATAGTTTTTTTGCTTTTTAATCTCTTTTTCTGTTTCCTGAATTGTCTTTTTTCTCGAAGATCAATGGTCCTTGTTAATCTTGTTACTTCTCTTTCATGCTGTTAGTTTTACTCAAATACCTGGTACTTGTTGGTTGTCCTTTCATACTATGATTAGTGTGGGTTTAAGTGTTTAAGTGTTTCTTCTGCAGTCGTGTTGATTGGTTTCCCAAAAAGGCCTTTCCTCTGAAAGAGTTCTGTGTAGATAAAGTGGATTCCCAACAGGTAAGCTTAGGATAACAAGCAGGCAGGCTGGGGGCTTCTCCCCAAAATTGTCAAAGTAAGGAGGACTCTACTCTAGCAGTGATGAACCTCAGTGATATCCCTCCTGGGAAGAAAGTCTTTATTTCTCTCCCCTTTTGCATACCTTATGAGGTTTGAGATTTCCTTGAGGTCGCCTTGCTTATTTTGTTCCTCAGCCCTGCAATCACCTGGGAAGCCCTCCCTCACAGAGCGCTTCCTCCTCATGTGCTTTTGAGCCAAACTTACTATTTTATTTTGTAAGGTGTTAGTGTAGAGTGTGTCTTGAGTCTTTCTCATTTGAGATATAGAACAGATTAAACAAGCAAGCAGAGATGGGGGAAGACTGATGCCAGAAGCTGAAGAGACAAGGACCTTCCCCCAGAGCTGACACAGAGAGACAACATTCTGCTAGACCCTGTACTCTGAATTTGGACTTCCAGCCTACTAAACTGTGAGAAAATAAATTTCTGTTTGTTAAGGCCATCCGTTTGTGGTGTTTCTGTTGTAGCAACACTAGATAACTAAGACATCTACTGTAGCAGACAATGGTAGCTATAGTTTTACATTTCTTATTTTCTTTTCCTTTCTCCTAGTAAGAACACCCATTTCCTTCCTTTCTTTTTTTTTAACGAGATTTTTTTTTTCCTCTCTCTGTCATTCAGATGGGACTGTGAATTACAGGGGCACCCCAAGCCCAGCTCTGGCCACAGGGAGAAGCCCAGGACCCAGACGTGACCAATCAGAGGATCCCATTCCCTATATGGTACTATTAGCTCCGGATGGGCATATGACACAAACTGGCTTACCCAGAATCCTCTGCAGGATTTTCTGCATGTGTTAACGGGAAGTCAGGATTCTTTGTTTTGGGATTATGTGGCATAGGGATGTTAGCTGCAACTGCCCGTAGTCATCTTTCTTTCATTGAGGAAGCTTTTGAGGTGGCAGAGAATGAGACCAACATATAGAAAGAAACACAGACAAACAAAGCCATAGACATGGAAAAGAACCCTAGGGACACCATTTGGATCACTTGATTCAGCCATGGTTGAGGCCACCTTCATCTCTGGACTGCCCAGGCATAAGTCAATAAATTCCCTACTTTGCTGAAGCAAGCTGGAGTTGAGTTTTTGTGACATGCACCTGCAAAGGAATGGAAATCAGATTGGCATCAGACTTCTCATTGGCCACATAGAATACTACATAAGCAGAAAAATCTTCGAAGTTTTGAGAGAAAATAATTTTGACCCTAGAATTCAATATCCATCCAAACTAGCATTCCAGTATTTCTTAGTCATATAGTGTTGTTGTGACAGAAGTACCACAAGTGGATAGCTTCAACACAGAGAAATTTATTCTCTCACATTTTAGTAGGGTGCAAGTCCAATTTCAGGGTGTCAGCTCCAGGGGAAGGCTTTGTCTCTTGGCTCTGGAGGAAGGTCCTTGTCATCAGTCAAGGAGCTTTTCTGTGCAGGAACCCCGGGTCCACAGGACACGTTCTGCTCCTGGCATTGCTTTCTTGGCGGTATGAGGTCCCCAACTCTCTGCTTGCTTTGCTTTCCTTTGATCTCAAGTAAGATAAAAGGTGGGACAGGCCGCACCTCAGGGAAATTCCCTTTATACTGGATTAGGTATGTGACCTTAGCAAGGGTGTTACATTCCACCTTAATCTTCTTTAACACAGGTGGAGATTATGATTTATAACACATAGGAAAATCACAAAATGGAGGACAACCACACAATACTGGGAATCATGGCCTAACCAAGTTGACATGTATTTTGGGGGGACACAATTCAATGCATTACACAGGGAAAAAAAAATGACTTCTGAACCAAAATTCTAACTATGTCATGGGAGAGTATGGTGGGAGAGAAAAGGTGTTAGTGTATTAAGATTCTGATATTGTCAGGGAAAAGCTACAAATACTAAACCTAGGCATTGATCGAATATTTAAGTTTTAATTGCTTGTCAAAATTTAGTAGTAACCACTAGACAAATAGAAATGAGATATGCAATTTTGAAATTATTAAAGTAAAAAAGTCCCACTCTAATAAAAGGAAGCTGAGGAGACAAAGAACAAGACACATGGGAAGAGAAAACATAAAACAAGTTGACAGGAATAAATTAAAACATAACAGGGACCACAATAAATGTGTGAGTAGGCCAAATGCCACAAGAATGTGCATGCCATGAGGACAGGGATCATTTTTGGTTTTATTTACTGCTGAGTTCCAGAGCTTAGCACAGTGCCTCACACACAGTAGGTGCTCAAAAAACATTTGTTGAATGAATGAGTGTGTGGAGATTTTAAGATTTGATTTTTAAAAATCTTGTTTACGAAACAGATCTAAATCAAAGAGTCGACACATACCTCATGCAGACATACTAAGTTTGAAAATAAAGGGATGGAAAAATATTTCCCAGGAAAAGACTCACAGAAAGAACAAATATGGTAATATTAGTGCCAGACAAAGGAAAATTCAAGGTCAAAAGCATTAAACTGAATCAAAAGCAATATTTTATATGACCTTCTAGCTTGGAAGTATAAGAAATCAATTGACAAAGTGTTAGAACCTGTAAGGTCAGTCAGGGGACCAGGCACAAAATTAACTTACACAAATTAGTAGCTTTTCTATATACCAGCAATAACCAATTAGAAAATGAAAAGAATAAAAGATCTAAATAACAGTCATAATAGCAACAAAACCATACAAATTAAACCCGTTGCTGTATAGTTGATAATGGCTCATGATGACCCAATGAGTTACAAAGTAGAACTGCCCCATAAGGTTTTCTTGGCTGTAATTTTTATGGAAACAGATCACCAGGCCTTCCTTCCACAGTGTTGCTAAGTAGGTTCGAATCACCAACCTTTTAGGTTAGTAGTTTAGTGCAAACTCTTTGTGCCACCTGGGGCCCTACAATAGCAAACAAAACCCACAAAATACCAACGGGATAAATCTAACAAGAAATAGACGAGACCTTTAACAAGAATAACAAAAGAGAACTATAAATGGTGTTAAGAACATTAAAAATAAATAAATAAATAAAAACAACCCAGAGTAAATGGAGAGTCATGGTGTGTCACTTCATGAGTGGAATAACTCAATACAGTAAAGATGACAATTCTCCCCAAATCAGTCTACAAATTCAGTGCAATCCAAATAAAAATCCCAACCCCAGTGGAATTTGATAAACTGATTCTAAAATTAATCTGAGGGGAAAAAAGCATGTGACTAACCAAGAAACATTTTAGAAAGTGGAAGACGAAAGGTTTACTCTATTGAACAATAAAATATGCTCCTAAAATGTAGTAATTAAAACAGTGTGGTCTTGGTGCACCAATGAATGAATGATACAGAAGAGAGAATCCAGAAACAGAGTAGTGACAATGTGGGACTTTAGTTTATGATTAAGGTGGCATTTCAATCAGTGGGAAAACGACATTCAAAAAGGTGTTGGAAAAATTACCTTTTCATCTGAAAACACCCAAACAAGTTAGATTTCAATCTTGCATTATCACAAAAGTAAATTAGTGATGTATTAAAAAGCTAATCATATGTTAGCTATTGTTTGTGTCTTGGCAAAGTTTTTAAACATCAGCAGAAAAGAATCCTGTATGAGGAAAAGTCACGCTGTGCTCAAACTTCTATATAGCAGTCACTGATGCCAGAAGACAATGCAAGAATGTCAACAGAGGCTTAAGGTGTGGGAAATTGTATGATTCAGGGATATTACAGGCAGTCACATAGCCACTGGGCAACATTTTGTTTTGTTATGCATAAGGTTGCCAGGAGTCGGAGCTCAACAGCTGTCACCAACAGTAAGATAGTCACTCAGGTATGAAGAAAACCAACAGATGTTCTCAAATACAAGAACACAGGCCCTGAAATCTTCTTGACAAAGCGAACTAATGAAAACATGCAATAAAAAAAAGTGAAAAATCAAAATAACAAAATAGAAAGGTCTGGTATGAGAGGACTAGAGGTGAGTGCGAAATTAAACAGCAAAACCCAAAAAACCAAACCCTTTGTCTTCTATTCCAACCATAGCGACCCTATAGGACACAGTGGAATTGCCCCATTGTGTTTCCAGGGCTGTGGTCTTTGTGGAAACAGGCTGCTGCATTTTTCTCCCATGGAGCCGCTGGTGGATTTGAACTGCTGACCTGCTTAGCAGCTGAGAGCTTTAACCACTGTGCCACAAGGGCACCATTTAAATATCAAACTAAGGTTAAATATTGATGACAATTATGGTTAACTAAAATATATATTATAAAATTTACAAAAAAACTACATGAAGAAAAACAACTATAAAACTATATTAGGCAGTTGAAAAATATTTCATAACAAGCACCAAGAAGCAGGAAGGAAAAAGAAGAATTTCTAAGTTTATCATTTCCATATATTCATGGTGGAAAGTCAGTAGATGTATGCTTTATTGTAAAAATTTATCTTTTTAAATAGTAGGGGTTTATGTTTAAAACTATGAAGGTAAAAACTAGACGAACTAACAAGAGACAAAATCTTCGTATATTACGATGTTGCTGTTGTGTGCCATCAAGTCTGTTTAGAATCAAAGTGGCCCCATGTAACTGAGTAGAACTGCCCCATAGGGTTTTTGGGTGGTGAAGTGGTGAAGAGCACAGCTGCTAACCAAAGGCTGGCAGTTCGAATCCACCAACGGCTCCTTGGAATCCCTATGGGGCAGCTCTACTCTGTCCAGTAGGATTTCTGTGAGTTGAAACCGATTCAATGGCACCTAACAACAACAAACAATCTTTACAGGAGCAGAGTGCCACATCTTTCTCCCACAGAGCTGCTGGTGTTTAGCAGTCAAGCCCTTCACCAATGCACCACCACAATTCCTTCTATATTATAATAAATAAAGACAAATTAAAAAAAAATGTTTCCTATACATGTCATTCTTATGCAATTGAAATACAGATTTCTATATGTATAGTGTGAGGTTGGGGTGAGTGAACAGTAAAGAGTGCCTGCTTCTTGGGTAGTGGGAATCTGCAGAGGTGGTGGGACGTGGATGGACTTTTAATGTCTTCCTTTTTTATTATTTTGTTTGTTTTTGTTGGGAAAAAATAGAAATACAGACTAAAATCAAGAATTAGGTACGAGACTACCCAGAATTGATGGGTGTTAACATTTTGTTATACTTACTGTAAGACATTTCTAAAGAGAGAAATAAAACATCACAGATATATATATATATATAAAAAGCTAATCATAAAATCTAAACTATAAAATATTGAAAGAAAATATGGGAGAATCTTTTTTATAATGTTGGAATGGGGAAGACCTTCTTATATAAGACCCAAGGCCAAAAAAAAAAATCAAAACAAACAAAAAACCCTAAACCCCAAATCAAAAAAGCCAAAACAACAACAAAAAGAAATGGATGGATTTGGCTACATAAACATAAAAAACTTTTCTATGGGAGGATATATTTGTAAGATACAAAGTAGACAAAGGATTAATGTGCATAATACTTAAGGAATTCCCATAAATCAATAGACAACCCAATAGAAAAATTAATCAAGGATGTGAATAGGCAATTCACAGGAGAAATACAAAAGGCCAGCATATACCTGAAAAATACTGTCTTACTACTAATAAGGGAAATGCAAATTAATGTTAGATTGTGATATTAATTTCTTTATGGTGGTAAAATATACATAGCTTAAAATTCATCATTGTAAGCATTTTAAAGTGTACAATTCAGTCGCATTAAATGCATTCACAATGTTGTGCAATCATCACCATTATCTCGTACCCAAACTGTTTTATTACCTCAGAAGCAAATTCCGTACCCACTGAACAACCTGTCCCCATTTCCCATTCCTTTTCCCCTACCACTCAGCCCCGGCAACCACTAGTCTGCTCTCTATCTGTATGGATTTACCTATTCTGGATATTTCGCACAAATGGAATTATATAATATGTGATAATATGTGGCCTTTTACATCTGGCTTCTTAGCATGTTTTCAGGGCTTATTGTAGGATATATCAATACTTCTTTCCTTTTTATGGCTGAATTATATCCTGTTGTATGTGTGTATCACATTTTACTTATCTGTTCAGCCGTTGATGGACAAGTGGGTTGTTTCTCCCTTTGGCGTATTGTGAAAAGAGATGCTATAATCCGTAGTGTACAAGATTCTGTTTGAATACCTGTTTGTAATTCTTCGGGGCATATAGCTAGGAGTGAAATTGTTGGGTCATATGGAAATTCTGTTTACTTTATTGAGGCGCTGTTAAACTATTTCAACAGCAACTGCACCATTTTACATTTGTGATGTTATTTTTCCCCATAATAAGATTGGCCAAAATTTTAAAGAGATTGAAATCTTTCAATAATGCCACATATATATTACTAAGCTTTTGGCTGCAAGTAATATAAAGACATAACTTAAACTGCCGTAAGGAGTTAAGGAGTTTATTATCTAACATAACTAAAAGTCTAGAGGCATGGTCAGCTCCAGTGTGGCACCTTCAGTGGCTTTTAACGACACCAGGGACCTGGTTCCTTCTCTCTCTTTGATCTGTCAAACTTCATCCTAAGGCTTTTTCTCTTATGGTGTCAAAAGGGTTGAGGCAGCTGCAGATACCACATTCAGTCCTCACAAGTTTCAGAGGAAAGGGGAATCATTTTTCTCTTGTTTTCTCTTATGAAGAAACTTTCCCAGAAGTCCTCCAGGCAGGTTTCCCTTCATGTTTCATTGGCCCAGAACTGGGTCACATGCTTATCCCTAAGTGCATCACTGCAAAGAGGGATAGGCTTGTCCTCATTGTCTGGGGAGCAAACCACCACGTTATGGATTGAATTGTGTCCCCCTAAAAATATATGTTGTAAATTCTAACCCTTAATCTTACGAAGAAGCCTCTGGTGGCACAATGGATAAGAGCTGGGCTGCTAACCAAAAGGTCAGCACTTCAAATTCACGAGCCACTCCTTGGAAACCCTATGGGGCAGTTGTACTCTGTCCTATAGGGTCACCATGAGTCGGAATCTCGACGGCACATAACTACAATAGCCGCATACTGTGGATATAATCTGTTTGGGAATAGGGTATTCTTTGTTATGTTAATGAGGGCATCAGTATAGGGAGTTTTAAGCCAACAACTTTTGAGATATAAAAACAGCAGATTAGGCACAGACATTAGGAAGCAGAAATGGAGAAACGATGATGCCACTTGGATATCACCAAGGAATGAAGTAAGAAAAGCTGAAAGAGACAAGGATCTTCCCCCAGGGCTGACAGAGAGAGAAAGCCTTCCCCTAGAGCCAGCACCCAGAATTTGGACTCCTAACCTCCTAAACTGTGAGAAAACCAATTTCCATTTGTTAAAACCACCTCTCCTGTGGTATTTCTGTTATAGTAGCACTAAGAAACTGAGACACACCTCATGACCTCTTTATCAAGGACCTGGGAAAATTGGCACACTCACTGTTGTTGGAAGGATGAATTGGTACAGCCTATTAGGAACTTTCAAAATCTAAAATTTGCACTTTTTTTGAATTATCACTCTTGTACATCTATGCTTCAGAAATACTGATACGTTGCATGGGAGATATATAGGGGGATATCTGCCAAAACAATGCTAATCTTAACAAAAATTTGATATTCTTCTAATATCCACCAGTAGTGAAATGGTATATTCACACAATGCAGTATACCAAGCAGCATTAAAAAAAAAAAAAAACAAAACTCTAAGACTTAAGTGAAAAAATCAAGTAATGAAACTGTTAGATTTATGTTATAAATACAAAAATGCATTCTTGCCAAACTGATAAAAACAGTCACTTTTAAGAGTCAAGGTGTGCAGTATGTAGATTATTGTTTAACTTTTTTTTTTCTTATGGTAGTGCCTCAGACAAAATCATTTAGAAGCTTACGTAATTAAAATGTCTAGAGGTAGATGTTCCAGGCTGTGTGGGGGCAGCATGTTAGTGATTTCACCAAAGGTTCCAGCTCATTCTCTCTCTTGCCCACCGTTCCCCAACATGTTGCCTTTAGATTTAGATTTACAGCAGAGGTTCTCAAACTTTCTCGGTTCATGGTGCCCATAGTCTGCAGTAATTTTTTCATAGTACCGGTGGATCAAATATGAGGACAGTGAATCAGTGGTAGAATTCTCACCTTCCGAGTGAGAGACAGGGGTTTGATTCCCAGCCAATACACCTCATGTGCAGCCACCACCCATCCATCAGTGGAGGCTTGCCTGTTGCTATGATGCTGAACAGGTTTCAGTGGAGCTTCCAGACTAAGACAAATGAGGAAGAAAGGCCTGACAATCTACCTCTGAAAATTAGCCAATGAAAACACTATGGATCACAGAGGAGATCTGCACCCGATCATGGACATGGCTGGCACAGGACCGGACCGGGCAGCATTTCATTCCTTTGTGAATGGGGCTGCCATGAGTTGGGGGCCACTAACAGCAACAACATGGCAGCTAACAACAACTAAGCCAAAGGAAATAACTAACATTTCTGTTTATTGGATAGTTAGGTACAAACAATTTAATAAATATTCATGTCCTAACAATTCAGTAGCCATTTTGAAAAAAAAATACATATAAATTGAAAGAAAAGATATTTTTATTTCTCTGGTGGCTCAGTGGTTAAGTGCTCAGCTGCTAACTGAAAGGTCAGTGGTTTGAACCCATCAGCCGCTCTGTGGGAGCAAGATGTAGCAGTCTGTTTCCATAAAGATTTCAGCCTTGGAAACCCTTTCGGGGAATAGACTCGATGGCAACGGATCGCAGTAGTAGTTAAATAATTACAATTCCTTACTAAAGGAATGTGGAAAGCCTGCTGGTCACTACACATCTTCTCCAACCTTGGAATCAGATTGGATATTGCCACACTCAATTCCTATTCCTATCCCACATTGATTTTCCCATAGAACTTTTATTAGTATTATTTTTAATTGCAGCAACTGCTGAAAACCCAGGTTCATAAGGATATGATGTCATCGAAAGGTATGTAGGACAATCTAATGTTGGAACTGTGAACTATGTGGATCTAGTAGTTTGCACAATGTTTGGCAGATATCAAGGATCACTCCATTTAGACTTTTCCTATAACAATTAAAATTCTTAATGATGCTTCTCTGAGTTCACTGTAGCACTCCAGGGCACCTCAGTGCATAGTTTGGGAACTGTAGGTTTATTGTCTTGACACATTACAGAATTTTTGCCTCAGCTCTAAGCATATCTCTATACAGCCATGCTCAGGGCAGGAAGAAGATACAGGCTTTCTCATCACTTCTTTTTTTTTTTTTAAGCAAGCTGATATAAATATAATTCCATACAATAAAACGCACCCATTTTAAGTGTGTGATTAAATGAGTTTTGACAAATGTACGAATCTGTATAACCATCACCGTAATCAACATTTTCTACACTCCAAAAAATTCCTTTAAGCTTCTTCCCAGTCATCCCCCCTACCTAACCCCAATGACCACTGATCTACATTCTATACCCGTAGAGTAAGTATCTTTTCTGAATCTTCATGGAAACAGAATATGCAGTATGGACTCTTTTTTTCTGCATAATGATTTTGAGCTTTGTTGATGTTGTTGCAGGTATCAGTAGTCCAAGTCTTTTTTATTGTTGCATAGTATTCCATTCTGTTGTGATTCGTAGGGTTTTCATTGGTTAACTTTCCCTCAACAAGATGGATCGACACAATAGTCACAGCAATGACTCAAACATACCAATGATTATGAAGATAGTGCAGGGCCGGGTAACATCTCATTCTGTCATATATAAGGTTGCCTTGAGTTGGCTCTGACTCCTTGGCTACTAACAACAACAATAATTGTATGACTATACCATGATTTGTTTATCTGTTCACCAGCTGGCAGACACTTAGGTTGTTTCCAATTTTTGACTATTATGGGTCAGGCTGCTATGACCAGTCAGGTACAAGTCTTGGTGTGCACATATGTTTGTATTTCTTCTGGATTGTTTTTCTTTTTTCTTAGAAAGCAAAATTATTTCCAGAAGCCCCTAGCTGACCTTCACTTACATATCACTAGAGAGTCCTGGGTCACCCTCTCGTTCCCAAAACAATCACTAGGAAGGGGAATGAGGTCACCTCGGAGCAATCACATCATGTCCTTTGGGGCTGGAGGGGTGCGGTCCTTCCTGGAGCGAGTTGCCTCCTTATATAAAATTGGAGTCCTTAACGGACCACGATTACCACAACCTCCACCAGACTGAGTCCAGCACAACTAGATGGTGCACAGCTACCACCACTGACTGCTCTGAGAAGGATCACAACAGAGGGTTCCAGACAGATCTGGAGAAAAATATAGACATAATTCAAACTCACAAACAAAACAAAACAAAAAAACTAGACTTACTGGTCTGACAGCGACTAGAGAAACCTTGAGAGTATCCTTTTAGCTCAGCACTGAGGTCACTCCTGAGGTTCACCTTTCAACCAAAGATTAGATGGGCCCATAAAATAAACAATAATACACATAGCTCAACCAGGTATAGAAGACTAAATGGGCACACCAGCCCAAGGGCAAGGAAGAGAAGGCAAGAGGGGACAGGAAAGCTGGACGAATGGAAGTGTGGAACCCAAGGAGGCAAAGGGGAGAGTGATGACATGTCGTGGGGTTGGCAACCAATGTTACAAAACAATATGTGTATTAATTGTTTAACGAGAAACTAATCTGCTCTGTAAACTTTCATCTAAAGCACACACACAAACAAACAAACAAAAAACCAGGAAAACTAAAGAGAAAAAAAAAAATTGGAGTCCTATAAACACAACAAAAAGGGAGGAATGGCTCTTGGGCATGTAGTTGATGGTGTCTGCCACGTTACTTTATCCATGAGTATTTTTACTACAGAATATGGTAGTAGCATTATTTATCTATCGCAGTAAAAGATGTTTCTCTGACAAGGTTGCTTAAGCAGACATTTTGCCTACAAATATTCAACAGTAGTCCTAGAAATAAGATGAGAAGAGAAAAACATACAAAAAACCTTGACAGATAGGAAGAGAATTGCTCTGGGGAGTATGCTATGAGGGCACGAGTGTCACAGGGAGAGAACTTTACCAACTGGCTGCCAGATGTGGGCCTGCCCCAGGCTGAAGCACAGCTGGTCTTGCCTACAGTAAATCAGATGCGGGAGGCAAGTACCATCTGGCACATAAACTTGGCAGAGCCTGCGAAGATAAGTTAACTTACGGGTGAAGTTATTATTATTATGGATTAACATGAGTGGAGCCCTGGCACCAGTGGCAGGGTGAGCCACCTCCTCCTCGCTCAGGATTCTCCTCTTACTGAGCCCACAGCTCAGCCAGCAGAGGGTTCCCCTTGCTTTGCCCTGACCCTTTCCTACAGTCAGGGGTCAGCATGCTTTAGTGCAGGAAGAGCTGGGGGAGCTTTGCCCTTTAATGTTAGCACTCACTCAGCATTTCCCTCCTCTCTCACCCCACCTCCCCTTACGTTCTCTTAGGAAACTTTTGCCTCAAAGTGTAGGGACCAGATCCTGTGTATATTGCTTTCCATACTTGCTTTTAGGAGTCCCTGGGTGTTGCAAACGGTTAAGTGCTTGGCTGCCAACTGAAAGTTGGAGGTTTGAGTCCATCTGGAGACATTTCAGAAGAAAGGCTTGGTGATCTACTTCTGAAAAATCAGCCATTGAAAACTCTGTGGAGCACAGTTCTACTCTGACACACATGGGGTCAATATGATTCAGAGTTGACTTGATGACAACGGGTATCTGCTTCTAGCATCCTGCCTTGAACACAGTAGTTGCTCAACAAATCATTGCCAAAATGTCCTTGCCACAAAGAAGGGTAAGAGGGAAGTATTGTGGCAATAACATTTCCACCTTCCACTCTTTGCACCTATTTCCAGGTACGTATTGACTGGTAACATCTAAGAAGAATCCCAGCAAATACATCTTTAGTGTACATTTCAATTTGTAAATCTTGTCCTAAAACATGCTGTCAACCATAATTCTTCATTATTCACCACATGTTAGAGCTGGAAGAGACCCTGTTGTTTTTGGTAGCTGCCATGGAATTGGTACCCTGGGGATTGGACTGTTGTGATCCATAGGGTTTTTATTGACTGATTTCAGAAGTAGATTGCCAGGAATTTCTTCCTAGCTCATTTTAGTTTGGAAGTTCCCTGAAGCCTGTTCACCATCATAACACCATGCAAGCCTCCACTGACAGACAATCGTGGCTATGCATGAAGTGCATTGACTGGGAATCAAACCAGGGTCTCCTGCATGGAAGGTAAGAATTTTACCACTGAACTACCAATGCCCCATGGAATGACCCTAGAGCTAAGCATTTTACAGATAAGAAATCTGGAGAGTTGAAGACTTGTTCAAGACCATATGACTAGTTGTAGCAGAAGAGAGCAGTTACTTATAACCCACTTTATTCCTGCAAGGATTTAAGGCAGTTTAGAAGGATAACTAAAACATAAGATAGCAAAATTGCAATAGGGAACAAAAAAGAAAATAACAGAAAAAGGAGGTGAAAGTGAGGGCAAAACAGAAACATATACTAAAAAGACCACTGTAACAGATTAGCCACAAACTTGGCTTTAAACTGCTGTATGTCAAAACAGAAAGGGAAATTGGTCAGATACAAAATTCTGTGTTGCCCGTGAAAGGAAACGAGTTAATAGCTCAGAGAAGTCCAATCGTTTTTGGTATCGGTACCCACAGGCATCTCTCATAAAAGAAGCTCTGTGTATAGCAACAAAGGCCCGCAACAATATCCCAGTGATGCACAGAAAAAGCTTCCCTTGGTTTAGGCTTGTGGCTGAGTCAACACAGCACAGCTCAACCTGGAAAAAGTGCTTTATGTGGGTGCGGGGATGAAGGGGAGGGGACTAAGAATAAAATCCAGGGTCACCAGTGGAGGAAAAAAGTTGCCAGATTGAGATATGAAAGAATTTAACTCAATTCTGTAATATCAGGAGTACAATAATAATTGCAGTTTGTAATGATGACCCAGAGGCACGGTAGGCCCTATTTTCTGAATCATCTACAGGAAAAAACAATAATAATAATAATAAAAAGCTCAGTCTGGTTTCATATTAATTTAGCACTTAATTAGATACAGACATCTGTTCTAGCTGTCGTTTCATATATTTGCTTTAGTCTCTTCAACTTGATTGTCATTTCTTTGGAAAGTGCCATCTTAACAAATGCAATGTGAATCTTCCATGGTAGAGAGTGGAAAATCTCCGTGTGAGGAGGGGGTAGCTGGACTTTTCTGCCCTGATTCTTCTGAACCTCTTGTTAATTTCTACTGCCTCCACGTAGGTCTGGGAGGTGGTACTATTTCCCTGTTAATCCAGTCCAGTTGTTGTCAAGTCGATATTGACTCACAGTGACTCTGTGTGTGTCAGAGAAGAACTGTGCTCCATAGGGTTTTTAAAGGCTGAGTTTTCAGAAGTAGACAACCAGGCTTTTTGTCTGAGGTGCCTGTGGGTAGACTCCAATCTTCACCCTTTTGGTTATCAGTCAATACTGTTAAGCATTTGCACCACCCAGGGACTCCTCCCCATGAATATCACCCCTTTAATCCAGCCCTTTAATGTCTCCTACCACATTTGAGACTAATTTGGAATATTAAATAAGACCTTGTAAACAACTTGGGAATAACAAGAGAAAATAAATAGGGTGGATAACGTAAAACTACAGGATCTAATTTACAACCATTACCAGCATCAGCATCATCATCACCAACAATTACTGCCAGCATAGTATAGGAGCCCAGACTCTGAAGCCAAACTGCCTGGGTTCAAATCCCAGCTGTACCAGGCGACTAGCTCTTTAGCCTTCTGCAGTTTACTTAATCTCTCTGTGCTTCATTTTCCTCGTTTGTAGAAATAATAGTACTTATCTCATAGAAGTGTTGTGAGGGTTAAATGAACACTTAAAACAGTGCCCGTGCACAGTAAATATGTATTAGCTATTAATATTATAACTGAATAGTTACATGAATTAACTTGAGCTTCACAGTAATGGTTTAACCAGCTATTTTTTTAAAAATTGTACTTTAGATGAAGATTTACAGAACAAACTAATTTCTCATTAAACAGTACACATACTGTTTTATGGTATTGGTTAACAACCCCATGACATGTCAACATTCTCTATTCTCAATCTTGGGTACCTTATTACCAGCTTTCCTGTCCCCTTTTTTTTCCTGCCCTCTAGCCGTTGCACCTGAGCTGGTGTGTTCCCGTAGTCTCTTTTTGTTTTTGTGGGCCTGTCTAATCTTTGGCTGAAAGGTGAACCTCAGGACCGACTTCATTACTGAGCTAAAAGGGTATCTGGGGCCATACTCTTGGAGTGTCTTCAGTCTCTGTCAGGCCAATAAGGCAGGTCTTCTTTTTTTTTTTTTTGGAGTTAGAATTTTGTTCTACATTTTTCTCCAGCTCTGTCTGGGACCCTCTATTGTGATCCCTG
Organism: Elephas maximus indicus; assembly: GCF_024166365.1. Taxonomy (NCBI): domain Eukaryota; kingdom Metazoa; phylum Chordata; class Mammalia; order Proboscidea; family Elephantidae; genus Elephas; species Elephas maximus. The sequence continues at coordinate 40,710,211 of NC_064832.1, forward strand.
TCAGAGCAGTCAGTGGCGGTAGCTGGGCACCATCTAGTTGTACTGGACTCAGTTAACCAGTTATTTTTAAAGTTTTTGATCTTATGACCTGCTTACATTCTTAAAAAATTATTAAGGGCCTCAAAGAGTTTTTGTTTATGTAGGTTATATCTATTGACGCTTAAACCAAACCAAGCCAGTTGCCATTAAGTTGATTCTGATTCATAGTGACCCCATGTGTGTCAGAGCTTAACTGTGCTCTATAGGGTTTTCAAGGCTGTGACCTTTTGGAAGCAGATCACCAGGCCTTTCAGTTAGTAGCTGAGCACTTATCTGTTTGTGCTACCCAGGGACTCCTATAGATGCTTACCATATTGAAAAGTAAAGCAGAAATTAAAAGAATTAACTAATTCATTTGAAGATAACAATAACAAACCCATTACATATCAACAAAGTAAAATAATTATAATAAAATAACTATATCTTTAAAAGCAAATTTAGAAAATAGGCATTATTTTACACTGCAGATTTTTTTAATGTCTGGCTTAGTAGAAGACAACTGAATTCTCATAATTGCTCTTGTATTCAAACAGTTACAATATATTGTTTTGATTGAATTATATGAAGAAAATCTGGTATCACAAAGGGAGGAACATTTTAATAGCAATGTCTTTGTAATTGTGGTCTTCTTTGATACTATACCAAAACTCTACAAGTGGGAGTTTCTTAAAAATTGGGTGCAACATGGAACCTGAAACCGTATCAATGAATTTTTCATCTTCCATTACAAAAGAATCCATTGATCTTCCTAGTACTTTTAAGGGATCTTTTGACCCATGAATGATTTTGTAACATCATACTTTAGTCATTTGGAAAATATTGATTCACTGAGTTATGCAGATCTTCTAAATTTTGAAACACTCACATTTATTAATATCACTACCTATCTCATTTTAAAAAGCTTTAAGAGTTGTCAAGCTCACATGTTTTCCAAGATTCTAATTTTTCCTTGAAAGTTCAATTTTATTATTAGAACAAACTTTATCAATTGTTTCCTTCAAAGTGACAGGAAGCTCACTTTGTCCAATTACGCGGCAATGTCTGCCAAATACCCAAGTATGAATAATCACAGCTTGTCTGGTAGTTACACTTTCAAATAAAAATGGTGTTCCATGAAAATGCAGGTAGCAACCCAAACAATCACAGTAGTGCTTTTCTTCGAGACAATCACCATAGTTTGATATGCGGCAAAAACATCATAAGTGTACTTCCCATTTTGCCACCCAGAATAATAAAAAGACATATTCTCGAGGGTCAGGGATTAATAAAATTAATAATTATTATTGGTTTATCCAGATCGTTCTTAAGGAGATTTTTCTGCAAATGGAGCAATATAATGGCTAGTACAATTTGGTGTCTCTCTCTTGATTCATACAAGGCATCAGTTGTTTCACATTTGTTGTTAGGTGCGGTTGAGTCGGCTCCGACTCATAGTGACCCCTCGTACAACAGAATGAAAGACGCTGACATCCGCATAATTGTTGTTATGCTTGAGCCCATTGTTGCAGCCACTGTGTCAATCCATCTTGTTGAGGGTCTTCCTGTTTTCCCCTGACCTCTCTACTTTACCAAACATGATGTCCTTCTCCAGGGACTGATCCCTCCTGATAACACGTTCAAAGTACATGAGATGAAGCCATGCTATCCTTGCTTCTCAGGAGAATTCTGGCAGTACTTCTTCCAAGTCAAATTTGCTTGTTCTTCTGAAAGTCCATGGTATACTTAATATTCTTCACCAACACCATAATTCAAAGTCTTCAATTCTTCTTTGGTCTTCCTTATTTATCATCCAACTTTTGCGTGCATATGAGATTGAAAATACATGGCTTGGCTTAGGCGTGCCTTAGACTAAAGTGACATATTTGCTTTTTACCACTTAAAAGAAGTATTTTGCAGCAGATTTGCCCAATGCAAGACATGGTTTGATTTCTTGACTGCTGCTTCCATGGGTGTTGATTGTGGATGCAAGCGAAATGAAATCCTTGACAACTTCGGTCATTTTTCTGTTTATCATGGTATTGCTTATTGTAAGGATTTTTTTTTTTTTATGTTGAGGTGCAATTCATACTGAAGGCTGTAGTCTTTGATCTTATTCGGTAAGTGCTTCAAGTCCTCTTCACTTCCTGCAAGCCAGGTTGTGTCATCTGCATATTGCAGGTTGTTAATGAGTCTTCCTCCAATCCTGATGCTCTGTTCTTCTTCATATAGTCCAGCTGCTCGGATTATTTGCTCAGTATACAGATGGAATAAGTATGGTGAAATGATATAACCCTGACACACACCTTTCCTGACTTTAAACTATGCAGTATCCCCTTGTTCTGTTTAAACGACTGCCTCTTGGTCTAAGTACAGGTTCCTCCTGAGCACAATTAAGTGCTCTGGAATTCCCATTCCTTATAATGTTATCCATGATTTGTCATGATTCACACAGTTGAATGCCTTTTTGTAGCCAATAAAACACATGTAAACATCTTTCTGGTATTCTCTGCTTTCAGCCAAGACCCATCTGACATCAGCAATGGTATCCCATGGCATTCCATGTCCTCTTTCTGAATCAGCCTTGAACTTCTGGCAGTTCCCTATGGATGTACTGCTGCAACTGCTTTTGAATGATCTTCAGAAAAATTTTACTTGTGATATTGTTCGATAATTTCCATATTCTGTTGGGTCACCTTTCTTTGGAATGAGCACAAATATGGATCTCTTCCAGTGGGTTGGCCAGGAAGCTCTCTTCCAAATTTCTTGGCACAGATGAGTGAGAACCTCCGGGGCTGCATCTGTTTGTTGAAACATTTCAACTGGTGTGCCATCAATTCCTGGGGCCTTGTTTTTTGCCATTCCCTTCAGTGCAGCTTGGGTTTCTTCCTTCAGTGCCATCGGTTCTTGATCATATGCTACCTTCTGAAATGGTTGAACGTCGGCCAATTCTTTTTGGTACAGCGACTCTGTGTATTCCTTCCATCTTCTTTTGATACTTTCTGTGTCATTCAGTGTTTTGCCCGTAGAATTCTTCAATATTGCAACTCGGGGCTTGAATTTTTCTTCAATTCTTTCAGCTTGAGAAATACTGAGTGTGTTCTTCCCTTTTGGTTTTCTAACTCCAGGTCTTTGCACATTTCATTATAATAGTTTACTTTCTCTTCTCGAGTCACCCTTTGAACTGGTCAGCTCTTCAATTTCATCATTTCTTCCTTTTGCTTTAGCTACTCGACATTCAAGAGCAAGTTTTGGAGCCTCTTTTGACATCCATTTTGGTCTTTTCTTTCTTTCCTGTCTTTTAAATGGCATTTTGCTTTCTTCATGTTTGATGTTTGATGTCTTCCCACAACTCATCTGGTCTTCAGCCATTAGTGTTCAGTGCATCAAATCTATTCTTGAGCTGGTCTCCAAATTCAGGTGGGATAAACTCAAGGTCATATTTTGACTCTTGTGGACTAGTTCTCATTTTCTCCAGCTTCAGCTTGAACTTGTCTCTGAGCAATTGATGATCTATTACACAGTTAGCCCCTGGCCTTGTTCTGATTGATGATATTGAGCTCTTCCATCGTCTTTTTCCACAGATGTAGTTGATTTGATTCCTGTGTATTCCATCTGGTGAGGTCCACATGTATAGTCACTGTTTATGTTGTTGAAAAAAGGTATTTGTAGTGAAGAAGCCCTTGGTCTTGTAAAATTCTGTCATGTAATCTCCGTTGCTGTTTCTATTACTGAGGCCATATTTTCCAACTACCTATTCTTCTTTTTTTTTTTTAATTCTTCTGCATTTCCAATATTCACATTCCCATTACCAGTAATTATCAATGCATTTTGATTGCATGTTTGATTGATTTCAGACTGCAGAAGTTGGTAAAAAAAAAAAAAACAAACAAACTTCAATTTCCTCATCTTTGGCACTAGTGGTTAGTGCGTAAATTGGAATAATAGTCATATTAACTGTTTTTCCTTGTTGTTGTTGTTAGGCGCCGTCAGGTTGGTTCTGACTCATAGTGACCCTATGTACAACAGAATGAAACTCTGTCCAGTCCTGTGCCATCCTCACAATCGTTACACTTGAGCCCTTTGTTGCAGCCACTGTGTTAATCTATCTTGTTAAGGGTCTTCCTCTGTTTCGCTGACCCTCTACTTTACCAAGCATGATGTCCTTCTCCAGGGACTGATCTCTCCTAATAACATGTCCAAAGTATATGAGATGTAGTCTCACCATCCTTGCTTCTAAGTTTGTGCTTCTTCCAAGACAGATTTATTTTTTCTTTTGGCGGTCCATGGTGTATTCATTATTCTTCGCCAACACCACAATTCAAAGGCATCAACTCTTCTTTGGCTTTCTTTATTCATTGTCCAGCTTTCCAATGCATATGAGGATTGAAAACACCATGGCTTAGGTCAGTGCATCTTAGTCTTCAAGATAACATCTTTTTTTTTTTTAACACTTTAAAAAGATCTTTTCCTGCAGATTTGCCCAGCACAATGCAACATTTGATTTCTTGACTGCTGCTCCCATGGGTGTTGATTGTGGATGCAAGTAAAGTGAAATCCTTGACAACTTCAATCTTTTCTCTGTTTTTCATGATGTTGCTTATTGGTCCAGTTGTGAGAATTTTTGTCTTCTTTATGTTGAGGTACAATCTATACTGAAGGCTGTGGTCTTTGATCTTCTTCGGTAAGTGCTTCAAGTCTTCTTCACTTTCAGCAAGCAAAGTTGTGTCTGTCACTTGCATAACACAAGTTGTTAATGAGTCTTCCTGCAATCCTGATGCTCTGTTCGTCTTCATATAGTCCAGCTTCTTGGATTATTTGCTTAGCATACAGATTAAGTATGGTGAAAGGATACAACCCTCACACACACACTTCCTAACTTCAAACCGTGCAGTATCCCCTTATTTTATTCAAATGATTGACTCTTGATTTATATACAGGTTCCTCACGAGCACAATTAAGTGTTCTGGAATTCCCATTCTTCTCAGTGATATCCATAATTGTTATGATCCACACAGTTGAATGCCTTTTCATAGTCGGTGAAACACAGGTAAACATCTTTCTGGTATTCTCTCCTTTCAGCCAAGATCCAACTGACATGAGCAGTGATCGCCCTCATTCCACATCCTCTTCTGAATCTGGCTTGAATTTCTGGCAGTCCCCTGTGGATATACTGCTGCAATTGCTTTTGAATGATCTTCAGCAAAATTTTACTTGCATGTGATATTAATGATACTCTTTGATAATTTCAGCATTCTGTTGGATCACTTTTCTTTGGCATATGCATAAATATGGATCTCTTCCCATGAGCTGACCAGGTAGCCGTCTTTTGGCATAGATGAATGAGCACTTCCAGTGCTGCATCCATTTGTTGAAACATCTCAGCTTGTATCCTGTCAATTCCTGGAGCCTAGTTTTTCCCCAATGCCTTCAGTGCAGGTTGGACCACTTCCTTGACTCTGACTCCTGACTCCACCCGCTGCCGACGAGTAGATTCCAACTCACAGTAACCACACAGGGTTTCCAAGGCTGTAAATCTCTAAAGAAGCAGACTGCCATATGTTTCTCCTGCAAAACCACTGGTGGCTTCAAACCGCTGACCTTTCAATTAGCAGTCCATCACTTTAAGCACTGCACCACCGGGCTTCTCTGGTCTTCTTGTAGGTATTATCCTATCACTGACAGCGTTGTACTTCAGGATAGATCTTGATATATTCTTTTTGACCATGAATGAGACGCCATTCCTTTTTAATTTGTCATTCCCAGCATAGTAGATCAAATGATTGTCCAATTCAGAATGGCCAATACCAGTCCATTTCAGCTCACTAATGCCTAGGATATCAATTTTCCATTTCATTTTTTACGACTCCCAATTTTCCTAGATTCATACTTGGTACATTTCACATTCCAATTATTGATGGATATTTGCAGCTGTTTCTTTTCATTTTGAGTCATGCCACCTCAGCATGACTCCATTCACACCATTAAGGCTGACTCTACCTTGAGGAGGCAACTCTTCCCCAGTCGTATTTTGAGTGTCTTCCAACCTCAGGGGCTCATCTTCTGGCACTATTTCAGATAATGTTCCACTGCTTTTCATAAGGTTTTCACTGGCCAATTTTTTCAGAAGTAGACCACCAGGTTCTTCTTCCTAGTCTGTCTTAGTCTGGAAACTCTGCTTAAACCTGTCCACCATAGGTGACCCTGCTGGTATTTGAAATACCGGTGGCATAGCTTCCAGCATCACAGCAACACGCAAACTACCACAGTCCAACAAACTTACAGAGGCATGGGCTGTTTCATATACCGTTTTTTTTTTTTGCTTTATCAGAGCAACACAGTGAAAAAGGCGAGTAACGCCTTAGTATTATTATAAAAACAGATTTGACCTGGTGGACCATGGACGCTTAGGGGACCTCCAGGAGTTCATGGACCACATTTTGATACCACTATTTTAACTCTCTCCCTCCTAAAAGTAACTTCAAGCCCAGACAGAGTCCTTTACATCCAGTTCCAATAGATTGTGAGCCGGTCACTTTCTGGTCTACCTAATGGCACAATCTGAATTCTCCTTTTACGTTTCTTCCCTAGATGTTTTGTGCTTGCAGGATCAAGTCCTTCAATATAAAAAGAGACCATGTCTACTGACAGGGGCATACTAGACTGGGTATAAACCTCATAAGCCCAACATTCATAAATACGGTGTCAGGGAGGATGGCTTATCCTATGTTGCCCATGCTCTCTTAGAGCCCCTACTGTTCCTGGTTTAGTTCCAAGCACATTGCAGCATAGGAACTTCCCTCTAAGGGTTATTCTTCTCTTTCCTCTATATACCCTTCACTTCAGCTGCATTTGAGTGATGTCACTGACTCTGAGGTGGTCCCTGAAAGAGAGATGAGCTGCTGGAGGCATTATCCATGCACCCCAGGCCATCATATGCTTCTTTCTCTAGGGTTTCCATACGCCAGGTATGCCTTCAGATGTTGTGATCTTTATCCTGGCCCAGGACAATGCTTGATAGAGTGCTATCCAGAATTTAGGGATAAGAGGAAAGTGGGGGTGGGAGTTGGGGTGGTGTCAATGGTTGTATTTTGGGATCAAGCTCTGTAGAAGGTCTGGATAGGCTAATAAATATAGTGACACTTCAAAACAATACTGGGTTTTTTTTAGTTGAAAAATTTTTAATTAATTTTATTTTTTCTTGCTGCTGAGAATATACAAAGCAGAACATAAACCAGTTCAACAATTTCTACTTGCACAATTCTGTGACATCGATTATATTCTTCAAGTTGTACAATTCTTATCCTCCTTTTTGGAATTGTTCCTCCCCATTTTCATAAATTCACTGCCCTCCTAAGTTTCATTTTTAATCTTTCGAGTTGCTGTTGTCAGTATGATCCCATGTAGATAGTTCTTCAAGAGAGTACAATGCTCAAAGCAGACAGTCTTTACTAATTAAGCTGAACTGTTGCTTTTTTTTTTTTTTTTTTTTTTTTTTGGTTTAAAGAAGACTTCAGGGGATATTTTTGGCTTAAGGTTTAAAGACGATCTCTGGGTAATTGTTTCAGGGGTTCGTCTAGCTTCTGTGGCTGCAGAAAGTCTGGAGTCTATGAGAATTTGAAATTCTGTTCTGCATTTTCACCATTTTGATTAGGTTTCTTCTATAGAACCTTTGATCAAAACATTCATTAATGGTAGCCGGGCACCATCCAGTTCTGGTCTCATGGCAAAGGAGGCAGTTGTTCATGGAGCTAATCAGCCACACATTCCATAGCCTCCTCCTATTTCTGATTCTCCTTTTTCCTCTGTTGCTTCAGGTGAATAGAGACCAATTATTGTACCTTGGATGGCTACTTGCAAGGTTTTAAGACTTCAGACACTATACAAGGAACTAGGAGGTAGAACAGAAGCACCAAACAGGACATTAGGCCAATCAACTGGGATATCCAAACCAAGAAACCAAATCCCATGAGGTATTTGGTTGTACATAAGCAACCACAGCAGCTGCTTTTTTTTTTTTTTTGTGAATATATCTATCACATAATATTTGCCAATTCAACTTTTTACAGGTGGTATACAACTTAAAAAATTTTTTTTTTTACTTATTTCATTGTTGTTGAGAATATACACTGCAAAACATACACCAATTCAACAGTTTCGACATGTAAAATTCAGTGACATTGATTATACTCTTCAAGTTGTGCAACCATTCTCACCCTCTTTTTCTGAGTTGTTCCCTCCCCATTAATGTAAACTCCCTGCCTCCTAAGCTGCCTACCTAATCTTTTGAGTCATTGTTGTCAATTTGATCCCATGTAGATAGATCTTAAAAAAGCACAATGCTCAAGGCAGACATCTTTTACTAGCTAAGGTAAACTACCATTTGGTTTTAAGAAAACCTCAGGGAGTATTTTTGGTTTAAGGTTTAAAGATGATTTCTGGGCAGTAGTTTCAGGGGTTCACCTAACCTCCATGGCTCTACATAGCCTGGAGTCCAGGAGAATTTGAAATTCCGTTCTGCATTTCCCCCCTTTCTTTCATAGAATCTGTGATCAAAATGTTCAATAATAGTTCTTCTGGTCCAGTTCTTCTGGCCTCATGGCAAAGGAGGCAGTTGTTCATGGAGGTAATTAGCCACACATTCCATATCCTCCTCCTGTTCCTGACTTTCCTTCTTCCTCTGTTGCTCAAGGTGAATAGAAACCAATTATTGTGCCTTGAATGGCTGCTTGCGAGCTTTTAAGACCCCAAGCACTACGCAAGGAACTAGGAGGTAGAATAGAAGTACTAAACACATTATTAGGCCAATTAACTGGGATGTGCCATGAAACCATGAGGTGTACAACTTATTGACATCAATTATATTAATCAGCTGTGTAACCTTTATCCTTAGTGTGAATTTTCCATCTCCCCCCTTCTGCCCCTGGTAATCACCAATGAACTTTGTATACATTTACAGTAAATTTATACATTTACTGGTTCTTGTGTTTTTATTTAAGTGAAGTCATACAACATTTGTCCTTTTGTGATTGACTTATTTCACTCAGCATAATGTCTTCAAGCTCCATCCATGTTGTAGCATGTATTGAGGCTTCATTTCTCTTTCTGGCAGAGTGGCATTCCATTGTATGTATATACCACATTTTGTGTATTCATTTGTCTGTCGATGGGCATTTAGATTGTTTCCACCTTTTGGCTATTGTGAATATTGCTGCAGTGAACATTGGTATACATGTGTTTTCTTACATTACTGCAAAGCAGTACTCCTTTGCTGTAGCTGAAAAAGACAAACACTAATGTACCCCATCACCCAGAACTGACAAATGTTAATGTTTTGTCACATATTAACTTTAGATCTACTTAAAGAAAGAAATAAGATGTTACAAATAAGACTTAAGTCCCCTAAGCCTATGCTCTTTAAATATTCATTTCACATTTACTTTGAGGAATGATGGCACCCACATGAGGAAAGGGCAGAGAAGGATAATCACCCTCTCCTCCTCCCAGCAACTTCACTTTCCCAATCTGTGCCTGTCCCGTTCAGCAAACAAAAACAATACAACTAACAGACAGGTGCTCCTTGGGAGGCAGTTTACCAGCCACCACCCCTTGATACTGATATGCCAATCACATACAGGAATCTTTCTGAGAGGAGTTCTGGAAACTATAATTTTCTGGATCTAGTTCCATTTTGTGGGGGTTTTGGTTTTCACACACTGCCCAGACCTGTTCATTCCTCCTTGACTGGCTAGAGCTGTGTGAGCCCAGAGATTCCCTCATGATTACTTGGTCAAACAAATTGGCAATTGCTTATGCCCATAGCTTAAGGAGTAAGAGAGAGAGCACGCAAATCCAGCCTTGTCTTTTCACATCTCCACTGCTACAGTAACTCAGATCACCTAACATTTTTGATTGTATCTGAATCTAATGCCCCCTCCCCGAGCCTAGAAACTTCAGTTGTATCACTCAGTGCATGGCAAGCCAATGAGCTTCTATGATTAGCGAGGCTGAAGAGTGGAAAAGAATTACCGTACCTTTGTATTCTAGAACATGGGTCTGGGATAAGTGGACGTGCGAGGTCAGCCGAAATACGACCCCAGTAGCTTGATTCTTAAGTGATTTAAAAGGAACATAGATATGGAGACTTATCCTGAATAAAAATCTCCATTAAATAAGCATTTAAGAGAGAGATAAACCCGTTGCCGTTGAGTCGATCCCGACTCATAGCGATCCTATAGAAAAGAGTAGAACTGCCCTGTAGGGTTTCCAAGGAGAGCCTGGTGGATTTGAACTGCCAACCTTTTGGTTAGCAGCAGTAGCTCTTAATCATCACTATGCCACCAGGGTTTCCCATGGAGTAAGGAAATGACTGGGAATACACCTGTTTCTGATAATCTCTTGATCTCAGTTTCCCTCTCTGCAAGATGGGGCCGCTCATCATGATCTGTTCTCATAGGCCTGGCAAGAGTAGGATATTTTATAAACAACTGAAAGTGGCTTGGAAAATACCTTAATCAAATCACAGGCAATTTCACAGGAACAAGAGTTGGGCTGAGCACCATAAAAGGAGAAAATCAGAATCACTTGAAGGGCTTGTTAAAACCCATATTTTTGAGCCCCAGCCCCAGATCTTCTGAGTTAGTAGGTCTGGGTTGGGGCCTTAGAGTTTGCATTTCTAAAAAGTTCCCAGGTGATGCTGGTGGTGCTGATATGGGGGCAATTCTTTGAGAACTTGTCTTCCAGTTCATTACGCATGCAACCAGAAAAGCAGGAATTATTTTGGTTCTTCTTAGAAAGCTGGAAATAATTTGGGGGTTCTTAATAAGTTTTTTAATAAGTAAACTGGAATAAGAGCTGGAGTGCTAAGCTTTCTACTCATTCGAGAACCAGGTAAAGTGTGATGGGACCTTGAGAACATCTGGAGAGTGGAAGGACGTGCACTCCAAACATTTTCAGAAAGTTATGAACTAATAAGCTTGGGGGGAAGTTTAAAGGCCACCTGGTCCAACCTCTAATCCAGGTTCCCCCTCACCCTTTTACTCTACCAGCTGATTGTCTAGCCTTTGCCAGAAAGCTCCACTGACAGGGAATTACTACCTCCTGAGATGGCTCATCTCAGTTTTGAGTAACTTGCATCATCACAGATTGTTTACCAGATTTCCTCCATGCAACATTATTGCACTGACTCTCCTCATCGCCAAATGATTCCCCTGGGGGCATGCACAAGTTCTCCTGTGTCCCTGCCAAAGTGTCCCCTTAAAGCTGAGCCTGGCCAATGGTGAGTAGCATGGGACTGCTTCTCATCAGATCTCATGTACAACAGAACAAAACATTGCACTGTTATGCCATCCTCACAATGGTTGCTATGTTTGAGCCCATTGTTGCAGTCACTGCGTCCATTGATGTCGCTGAGGTTCTCCCTCTTTTCCGCTGACCCTGTACTTTACCAAGTATGATGTTCTTCTCCAGGGACTGGTCCCTCCTGATCACATGTCCAAAGTACGTGAGATGAAGTCTCACCATCCTTGCTTCTAAGGAACATTCTAGGTACACTTCTTCCAAGAGAGATTTGTTTGTTCTTCTGGCAGTCTACGGTATATTTAGCACCATCAGAAATGCAAATTATAGGGCTGCCCACCAGACTCACTGAATCAGAAACTTTGGACCTGGGGCCCAGCAATCTGTGTTTAGCACAGGCAAGTTTGAGAACCCTGATGTAGTGGATGCTGTTAGTGCCCTGTCCACATCCCTCCGTGGAGCCTTACCCCTAGCTGCTGTGAGTACTGGCTGTTGAAGGCTCCCAGTGGCCCCTTGTCAGGAGAATTGCCCTCTGCCTAATGGGAGCCTCTTATCTGAGAGGCTATGAACTACACTCCCTATCAGGGGCCGCAGACTGACCAACTTTAGGGTACAAAAGAGTCCCCTTTTGCCTCAGGAGAGTACACATTTGTGCTTCAAGCTCCAGGTAGGACCAGGCTGAAGCCCATCTTCAGCTAAGACCACCAACTTTTTAGCTTTCTTCCCCTACGCAACCTTACTTGCTTCTCTCTTCTTTTCCTGAGAGCACTTCCTCAATAAATCACTTTCACAAGAATCCCCATCTCAGGCTCCACTTTTAGGGAACTTGGGACAATTGCCCCAAATCAAGCTAGGAATTTAAGGACTTATAAAGATACTTAAAAGAGTCCCGTATGGATACATGCAAATAGCTAGATGATTATGTAGAATGTGGATTTTACTAGCTTTTGTGTGTAGACATGACCTGGGCAGTACATCTTCACATGCACAGGGAAGAATGCCAGAGCCAGAGAGGTTACACTGAATTTCTTTAGTGCAGGTGATGGCTGGCGGAGTCCTTAACATTCCTGTGGCACTTCAGCATCTTCATTAGTTCATTCTCAGACCTCCAGTGAGGCCGATGATTAAGGGCTTTTGGCTGATAAGCAGAATGAATCACAACGAGGTTAAGTGATGGCAGAAAGTCAGTTGCTGAATAAAAATGAGCTTCCCTCCCACCCTACCCTACCCCGAGTAGCCTAGCTCTTTCTCTGATAATCTAGTGGCATTCATTAGAAGCAAAGCCTCACCCCTCACCATCTACTTTCCTTGAAATGACAGGAAGAAAATTTTGAAAAATAGACAAGGCCTCAAGAAAACAAAAGACTAATAGCATAGAAAATAATTTGAAGATTTCAACTTTACGGTTGCCATGTTTGTGTAGAACAAAGTGGAGATTTGACAGTTATCTAAATTATTTGGGTCATGGGGGTTCAGATACCAAAACACACTTCTCGTTGTTAGTTACTGTTGAATCAATTCCAACTCATGTCGACCCCATGTGTGCAGAGTAGAATTGCTCCATAGGGTTTTCCAGGCTGTAACCTATTGGAAGTAGATCACCAAGCCTGTCTTCTGAGGCACCTCTGGGTGGGTTAGAACCACCAACCTTTTGGATAACAGTTGAGCACTTAACTGTTTGTGCCACCCAGAGACTTCACCAAAATGGACTACAACACATCAATTATCTAGATGCATGGTACCTGCAAACTTCTAGGAATCTCTTGGGTTGAGTCTAAAGAGATGCCGTCACACTGAGACTGGAAGGTGGGGAGAGCTTGATCTTCAGTGGATAAAGTTAGGTCCTACTTGGCCAGGGCTGATACTGCTCTGCATCCTCCAGCACTCTTGGAGTCATCTGACAAGCTGGGATGGATGAGATACTGGATCTTTTGGTCACGTCTGATTCAGAGGCATATCTAGCACAGACTCCCCGTGCTGGGATACGATGACTTGTGAATGCAGTGTCTCTTGGCTATGGGTACATAACCATGACCTTTTGTGCTTGGCTTAGTGAATCATTCCACTCAACAAGTGCTTTTATTGAATCCCTGTTATGTGCCAGCCAGCGTCCCAGGTGCTAGAGACACAGAGTTGAAAAACACAGATCGTCCTTAACTTCAGGGAGCTTATGGGCCAGTGGGGAAGACAGACGATTGGAATAACAGTTCCTCTCAGTTTGGGCATGCTGCTAAAACACACAGGAGGAGTACTCTGTCCTGCCTGGCTGGTGACTGGGAGAGGGCACTGAGGAAGGCAGAGCACAGAAGCCTTCTTTAATGAAGTGATTCTTGAACAGACTCTTGAAGGATAGATAAGAAGAAAGGGCCAGAGAATGGGTGGGATGGGGAGAGAGGAGGAGGAAACAGAATGTCATTCCAGGCAGAAGGAGGCCTTGGATGGAGAAGTGAGACACAAATAGTTCCTTCTGGCTGAAGTGCCAGGTGTGTGTTGGGAGGTGGGGGGAGAAGGAATGGGGCAGGATGGAGACTGGGGAGGGAAGCAGGAGGCAGAACATGAAGGCCTGGATGTCATGGGCAGCACTGTGGAATTTATGTAAAAGCAATATGAAGCCATCATGTGTGTTAATTAGAGTGACACGATTAGATAGTTTAAAAATTCTTTATGACAACAGTATGGAGGATGGAGCCAGATCTTGATTTCAATCCTAGCTCCTTCTATTATTAGCTATATCACTTATGGCAATGGAGGCTGTGGTGGGCCAGTGGTAGAATTCTCACCTTCCATGTGAGAGATCCAGGTTCGATTTCTGGCCAATGTACCTCACCTGCAACCACCACCTGTCTGTTAGTGGAGGGCTGTGTGTTGCTGTGATGATGAGCAGGTTTCAGCGAAGCTTCCAAGCTAAGACAAACTGGGAAGAGAGGCCTTGTGATTTACTTCTGAAATCAGCTAGTATAAGCCCTATGGATCACAATGGTTCCATCTGCAATTGATCATGGTGCAAGATTGGGCAGCATTTTGTTTCATTGTGTGTTGGGTCACTACGAGTCGGGGGCAGACTCAAGGACAGCTAAAGACAACAAAAACCTATTATAAGTTACTTTACTTCTCCAAGCCTCACTTTTCCCAAATGTAAAATGGTTTAATGAGTTAACCTTATAAGGTTGTGAGGATTAAATTAGATAAATCAAATCAAACCCATTGCCATCAAGTTGGTTCTGACTCATGGTGACCCCATATGCTTCTGAACTGTGCTCCATAGGATTTTCAATGGCTATAATATATATTTTTTAATTATACACCTTGCCGTACACTCCTAATTGCTCTTCCCCTAATGAGACAGCACAGTCCTTCCCTCCACTCTCTCTCCTGACGTCCATTGGGGCAGCTTCTGGCCCCCTCTGCCCTCTCATCTCCCCTCCAGACAGGAGATGCCAACATAGTCTCATGTGTCTACTTGATCCAAGAAGCTCATTTTTCACCAGTATCATTTTACATCCCATATTCCAGTCCAAGCCCTGTCTGAAGAGTTGGCTTTGGGAATGGATCCTGTCTTGGGCTAACAGAAGGTCTGGGGACCATGGCCTCTGGGGTCCCTCTAGTCCCAGTCTGACCACTAAGTCTGGTCTTTTTATGAGAATTTGGGGTCTGTATCCCACTGCTCTCCTGCTCCCTCAGGGGTTCTCTGTTGTGTCCCTGTTAGGGCAGTCATCAGTTGTGGCCGGGCACCATTTAGTTCTTCTGGTCTCAGGCTGATGTAGTCTCTGGCTTATGTGGTCCTTTCTGTCTCTTAGGCTCATAATTACCTTGTGTCTTTGGTGTTCTTCATTCTTCCTTGCTTCAGGTGGGCTGAGATCAATTGATGCATCTTAGCTGGCCGCTTGCTAGCGTTTAAAACCCCAGATGAATGGCTGTAATCCTACAGAGGTAGATCACCAGGCCTCTCTTCTGAAGCATTGTTGGGTGGATTCAAGCTGCCAACCTTTCTGTTAGTAGCTGAGCGGTAACTGTACTATTCCAAAAAAACCCAAACCTGTTGCCGTTGATTCCGATTTCGATTCTGACGCACAGCAACCCTACAGGACAGAGTAGAACTGCCCCATAGGGTTTCCAGGGAGTAGCTGGTGATTTGGAACTGCTGACCTTTTGGTCAGCAGCCAAGGTCAACCACTGCGCCACCAGGGCTCCATTGTACCATTCAATTAAATAATACCTTTAAATAGATAACACCTGTAAAATGCTTAATACAGTGCCTGGAACAAAGTAATCACACATAAAATGTATCTTCCTTATTATGTGGCCATCCTAATTTGGATAGTGCCCCTGAAAGCAGACGCTGAAACCAGAACTTGAGTGTTGTTGTTTATGGGTGCCATCGAATCAATTTTTGACTCCTAGCAACCCTATAGGACAAAGTAGAACTGCTTCATGGAGTTTTCTTGGCTATAATCCCTATGGAAGCAGATCACCAGCTCTTTCTGTCATGGAGCTGCTGGGTGGGTTTGAACTGCCAACCTTTTGGTTAGCAGCTGAATGTGTAATTGTACCACAGATAGTTTATTTGGAAGATGATCCCAGGAAACACAAGTGAAGGAGTGAGGAAAGTGAGACAAGGAGGGGAGAAAAGCCCATAAAGTGTGTGTTACTGAGTGAGTTACTACTGTGGGAAACTGGGGCTCAAATTCACTGGAACCCTCAGAGGAACTGCGTAGAACACAGCTGAAAGTGGTCCTTCCAAGGAATTGGAAAGCTGGGGTATTTATCCACCGACTCTTTTCCCTAGTTGTTTGAGGGTTGTCCCTCAGACCTTCAATCCCCAGTACTCCTAGGCTGTACTGTACACAGGCCGAACAAGCTTCTGTGGCCCCAACACTGGCAAAAGCCCTCAACAGGTCTCCAGCAGCAGAGACCCTGGTGCTTGTGATGGAGCCTGTCTTAGTGGAGTTGGCTCTGAGCTAAGCTCAGAGGTGGGCAGAGGAATATGGGGCAGAACATCATATCTGCTACAGCAGAGTGAAGGGACAATTAAAAATGCTTAAAAGGTTGAATCAGTGGGCCTTGACTGATTGGATATTGGAAGTAAGAAATAGAGTGGCTCTAGTTTGGTGAGTAGTGTCTGGGATTTTGAAAGCTTATGAGCAGCCATCTAAGACACAACTATTGGTCTCTATTCATCTGGAGCAAAAGAGAAAGAAGATTCAGAGAAGGAATTGGATTACAGGACTATTTGTCCCTATGAAATATCGCCTCCTCTACCTTGAGACCAGAAGAACTAGATGGTGCCCCGCTACTATACTGAATGCTCTGATCAGGATCACAATATATGGATCCTGACAGAAAGGGAGAAAAACGTGGAACAGAACTTCAAATTCTTAAAGAATCTGGACTTACTGAACCCATGAGGCTGGAAGAATCCCTGAGAATCTTGCCCTGAGATAGTCTTTAAACCTTGAAGCAAAACTATCCCTGAAGACACCTTTAAACTGAATAGTAGTTTAGTTCAAAAATTTAAGAATGTCTCCCTTGAGTACTGTGCTGTTTTAAAAATTATCTACGTGAGATCAAATGGACAACAGCTACTTTAAAGCACAGATGAGAAGTTTGGGGGGCAGTGAGTCCAAGTTAATGGGAGTGAAACAACTAGAACAGAAATAATGAGAATGTTGATACAATGTGAAGAATGTAACCCATGTCACTGAAAATTATGTGTAGAAATCATTGAATGCGAGCATGTTTTGCTGCGTATATTTTCACCAAAAATACAATATTAAAAAAAAAAAAAGTAAGAAAGTAAAAAAAAAAAAGAAAGAGAGTGGAATATTTTGGGTTTGGTCTAAAAATTGCAGTACCATTTACAGTTGCCAGAGATGGGTAGTTTAGGGGGTAATGGTGTCAGACAATGGGGAATGGTCTTGGTTGGGCATGTTGAATTGAAGGAACCTTACTAGGCTGGCAAACAGAGTTTTCCTAATTCTGTAGTGAACTATGCAGGGTTCAATTTGACATGTTGAAATTCCTTAAACATGCTTTTTGGGAGCAAATCCTGTACTCTGATAATGAATGAAAATCTCCCCCTCCACCCCACTAAAAAAAAAAAAAAAAAAATTTTTTTTTTTCCACTAAAAGAGCACATTTAATCTGTTGGTTTAAATGATGGCTTTTAGAACAGCCTGGTATCTCTTTCTACCTGCTGTCCACTCGTTAGTTGACTTCGACCCTGTTGGTGAATTCCATTGCAGATTGTCCCCCTCTAAAGAAAAGGAATAATAAATACTCTCTTGAGTTATTGCACGCCTGTTGAAAACCAAGACAGCGCTTTCAAAGTCCTTCTCAGTTGTTGCAGAGCACAGTACCACATCAAGTGTTGTATTACTTTGCTTCAGTTTGCTTTCAAAACTTACAGCCATCCAATTATCCTTGTGTTACTGAATTCAGGACTAAAGTGCATATGCTTGTTTTCTAAAATGGAATTTTTTATAAGATAAAAGCTTATATTTGCCAAGTGGAATAAGCCAGAAATTTAGCTAAATATGGCATGGAACTCATCCTGATTATAATTTTTTTCCCTCTCCATGTGCGTATATATTTGTATTTGGAGACATGCATCCTGTTTTTGCTCTATTTCAGAGTGCATTTTTCAATAGACTTTGAAACCACTTACATTTTAATTTTCTGAAGTGGTTTCCTTGATGGATATTTTATTATAGGAAGCATAGGACATCCAAGTCAATGGGGCCAGAGACGAAAATGTGAAAGAGGTAAAGTCTGGCTTTAGCTTTCTCTCTCAAGGTGACTTCTCTCTTCCCCAAGGGCCCTCCCATAACCTATCACTGCGAAGGTACCCAAGGGTTGCTGGCCTCCACCTCCAGAGAGACATCTGTGGCACCATCATAAACCTCTAGTGCTTGCAGGTTTGCCTGTGATGTTCCCTTTAGCCTCATTTGTTTGTAGAGTGTTGACTGCTCTAGGAGGTGGTGAGTTTGCCTGTGATAATTCCCTTTAGCCATCCTTGTTTGTAGAGTATTGATGACTCAGAAGGCTCTGGTCTACATGATGAAAGTGGAAGAGGTAAAGAAGGCAAATTAGTGTCAGAACAAGGCCAGACATCCGGGGTCTACTTCATCTTCCTTAGTGGTTGGGGCTTCCCTGCTAGCTGTGGTGGAGACAGTCTCCAAAGAAAGGCAAGAAAAGATGACAGGACATACTGAGTGCTTACTATAAGCCAGGTATTGTGCTAAGTATTCTCCATATATATAATCTCATTTAATTTAATAAAGGTGTCCCTGGGTAGTGCAACTCATAGTGACCCTATAGGACAGAGTAGAACTGCCCCATAGGGTTTCCAAGGAGCGCCTGGTGGATTTGAACTGCCGAACTTTTGGTTAGCAGCCGAGCTCTTAACCACTACGCCATCAGGGTTTCCATAGGGTTGCTATGAATCGGAATCGACTCGACAGCAACGAGTTTTTTGTTTGGTTTAGGTAGTGCAAATGGTTAATGTGCTTGGCTACTACCTGAAAGGTTGAAGGTTTGAGTCCATCCAGAGATGCCTCAAAAGAAAGGCCTGGCAACCTTTTTTTTAAAAAAGTCAGCCACCGAAAACCCTGTGGAGTACAGTTCTGCTCTGACACACATAAGGTCACCATGAGTCAAAATCAACTCAATGGCAACTGGAAATGTAATAAAACAACTTATTTTCATAAAAATATGCTTGAGATTAAACATTTCTAGAGAAAAGCAGAAGGCTCCTTTCATACAGGCCCTGTTTCTCTGAGAGCCCTTTCTCCTGTCTCTTAGAAGATCCTCCTTCTTCTCTTTTCATTTTGTTTAAACAAACACATAAAATTTTTTTTTTTTTTTTTTTTATATCAGGACTGAATAATGTGTTTGATTTTTTTAAAGTTCCAAAGTAAAAACAAGATTTTTAATGGTCATTTCTCTAAGGGGGAAAAAAAATATCACTGTGAAGTCTGAAAGGTTTTGAAAACCAAATTTTTTGGAATAATGAAATCGCTTACACAGTACAAAATAAATAATGACAATAACATTGTACTTTTGAAGGACACAAGCAAGCAAACCACAGTCAGAAACTGGAGGCTTTTGGGCTGCCAAAAACCCACTGCTGTCCCACGGGATTATTCATTCTGCTCTGCACTTACCCGACTGGCTCAAGGAGCCCTGGTGACACAAATGGCTCAGTGCTCATCTGCTAACTGTAAGGTTAGTGGTTCAAACCCACCCAGCCATTTTCCGGGAGAAAGACCTGGCCATCTGCTTCCGTAAAGGTTACATTAGGAAACCCTACTGGGCAGCTCTACTCCATCACATGGGGTCGCTATGAGTCCAAAATAAACTCAAGGGCACCTAACACCACCACCACTACCCTGGAGTCCCTCCTCTTGGGCCTAGTCATCATGGCTCTGGATGAACAGGTTTCTTTAAAGACCTGAGGCCTGCAAAGGCTGAGTTCCTCAGGCGCATGCGCAGCTCGGTTGCCTGAAGAAACCACTGAACTTTGCACAGGCGGTGGGTGGCGAAGCACTTGTGTGCACCTACCCTGCTGTTCAGCTTGGAGCCACCACTGGTTTCAATTATGACTTCAACAGGCAGCTTGGAGGGCTTCTCTATTCATTATGGTGCCTCACACTCTATAATTAGTAATAAAGGAACACAGGCACTTCACAAATACAAAGGACTAAACAATAATCAGGCAGTAAAGGCAATGCACTGGGACTTTTTCACCTAACTCTTTCATGTTTATTAAAAAAAGAAAAAGAAAAACAAACTTTTTTCACTACATCATTTTTCTGCCCTAAACTGGCCTGGAATTTCACCCTGGACAGTCACCTGACTATGATTTTGGGCACTTTACCTAACCTCCCGGTGCAAAATGGAGATGATACTTCCCCTCTCATGGGGGTAGCTGTGAGGATGAAATGAATTAATTCTTACAGAGTGCTTTTTATGGAGCTCCAGTCACAAAGATCACTCAGTAAATGCTAGCTCTCATTATCATCACCATTTTAATTTGCAAATGAAAAGAGTGCATTGTTAAGAGCAGGTATTCCTGAAACAGAAATATTTGGCTAGAAAGAAATTGCAGAAGTTTAGGGAAGGGTAAATTTTTTTTCTGTTTATTATATGGCTTTATACCTCTAGAGTGTTTTTTTTTTTAATTTAACCTTCTATTATATACGCTATCAGATATAAACACATAAATTGAGAGATAGAAATAATGAATCTTCCTACACGCACCCATACCAGCACTGACAAACGTTTTATCAATCGTTTCATATTCCCACCCCTCCTGTTTTTTCTTTTCCTGGAATATTTTAAAGCAAATCTTTGGCATCATGCCATTTCACCCATAAACTTGGGTGTCTTTTTAATACCAGCATCCCTGATATGCTAAGAGCTCACTGGGACTATGTCTTCTTCGCCTTTGGTCTCCAGCTCCTAGAGGAGTTAATGGCAGCTTGTAATACTCTGCAGATGTTTGCTTACTTAATGAATGAACAACCCTAACTTAGCTTTCCTCCACTTTTTGGTAGATGCTTAATAAATACTCACTGAGTGAATAAATTAGGGCAGGAATTTTATAGAGTGCTTGATATATATGAAGATGCACACACTTTTTTAAAAAAAAACAAGTATTTTTAATAACTTGGTGAAATTTCCCAATAGTTGATCTCTCAGAGGTTTAATATTGCCATGAACATTAATTATTTGAACTGGCTCAAATAAATAGAACTTGAAAGAAGGCTTAATTCTGGTACTCAAATTATCTGTTGATGTCTGACTATAGGTAACTCCATGAAAAGCAATTAGCAGATTCTTCAAACACATGACAAATCCTTTATTACTGTGCTTATAAGTGACATGGTTTACAGAAATCCAAATGTAATTAAATAACATTGAACTTGAAATCTACCACAGACTCAAGATATACAAGTTATACTTGGCAAGGCAAAATTTCTCAAACACTAGATTGTTTCAGATGAAAGAAATTTCCATTCAGTAATTCCAACATATTTTTTTTTTTTGTCTTACAGACAGTTCCTTTGGCAATAACGTCCACTTTAGCTTTTAGTATATAAAAATATAACAAAATTTAATTATATACAAACATTACATTACACAATGTACAGGTTAAAAACACTAAGAAAACGGCAAGCCGAAAGTGAACTTAAAATCCATAGCATGATAAGAAAAATTAAATACTGCACACATTTCATAAAAGTTACATTGACTACTTTTTTCCGTTTGTTTGCAAATACCAAACAGTACTCATGTGATTGGAAACAGCTTCCAACAACTTCATTTTAAGGCACGTCTTGCATATTTATATATACAACACTGACACCGGTCAATTAACTTAGGGGCTTCTCAGAATGGCCTGTATGTGTGTGAAGACATGCAGCGTGGGATTACACATTTTCATTGGCCTCCTTCTTCGGGGACAGGTACCTACCAGGGGGGGACTGGTAGAGAGGGACGCTGATCTCCTGCAGGTCTGGGAGCCTCCCCGGGCGGGGCGGGGAGAGGAGAGTGACTGTCCTGTCATAGTCCCTGTGCAGCACTTTCTCATAGACACTCTGCAGCCCCACTGTCTTGGGCAGCTGGGCCTGGTAGTAATTGTCCCTTCGCAGGGGATCCCGAGGCAGGGACGTGCTCTTACAGAAGGTGGACATCTGGGCTGGTGGGTGAGGCAGAGGAGGCGCATTGGGCCCCCCGCAGGAGGGACTCCAGCATCGGTCTGAGTGGCCGAGGATCTTACACTCCGCGGTGCACGCCCACAGTCCTAGCGTAAGAGTAAGGGAAGAGAGCATGATGGTTATTACTGGGATTAACACACCTGGGCCTCCATCTTCAGAATGTCAGACAGGGTCAGGGAGGCTGAAGAGAAAAGCATGTAAGAAGATGAACACTGTGACTCAAGATTTGAAAGGCGCATGGCTTCCTGTGAAATCACCTTAACAGCAAGCTGGCGCCGCATCTTTATCTGGCTAGCACCACCCCTCCCTCCGCCTAACAGGGTGGGAGTGTACATTACTCAAATGGTGGAGCTGCCTCGACTGGGTATTTTGAAATTTACTGTATGAGGCAAGCCTGGGTTCGCCACTCAGAGGAGTGGGGGAAAAAATTGGGAGCGAGAAGGGGGTTGGGAACCGAGATGAGAGGAGGGAAGCAAGGCGGGAGGGGAAGAACGCTGAACTTGGTGGGGAAGAAGAGTCCTCACCACTCTGCATGTGGTTGATGAGATCCTTTTTCAGAGCATCCCCGCTGATGTCGGAATCGCTGTCGTTGAAATCACTATCCCCTTTGCCGCTGTCTTTGCCGCTGAACTTCTCCGCTTCTCGGCCGGAGATGGTGTTGAACGAGTGCCCCTTCCAGACGGCCACAGGGGGCGCCGGCTCCTTCCCGAAGCCGGGGGAGACACCGTAGGGCTGCAGCAGGGAATAGGGTGGGTTCGAGAGTTGGACAAGAAACAAAAACAAAAAGAAGTACCATAAGTTAAGCGTCTCCTGAGCGCGACCTCCCCGAGCCCTCCTGTTCCTTCCCCCAGCCTGTCCGCAGAGCACGGAGGGGGGCGCCCAGCCGAAGGAAGGCCTCACCTCGGCGTGCGCGCCGCGGAGCCGCTGCTGCCCCTCGAAGTGACAGGCGCTTTCCCCCGTGGCGCTGCCGCCCTCCGAGCCCGGCACTTCGGCCGCGGCGACCGCGGGTGGGGGCGCGTCGGCCGCGGGGCTGCCAAAGGGCGCTTTGCCACTGCCAGGGAAGGTGAGGACGTCGAACATGTTGGGCCTGGGCCCGGCTCCCCGGGCGGCCTCCTCCGGGGAGCCGGGAGCCGAGGATCCGCCGCCCGCCGCCCCGGGCCGCTCTTCCCGGAGGGCCCCCCCTTTGCGCACCTCCTTCTTGCGGCGGTTGCAGGTGGTGGCGATGGCGATGATGGCGGCGAGCAGCAGCGTGCAACTCCCGGCCAGCACGATGATGACGATCAGCGGCGTGTCCCACTGCAGCGCTGGCCCCGATGCCCCGAGCCGAGAGCCGGGCGGGCGGGAGCGCTCCGTGCCCCTAGCACTGCCAGACCCCTCCGGCCCGCGCTCTCCGCCTGCTGTTACTACGAAGCTGACGGTGGCGCTAGTAGAGAGAGGGGGGAGGCCGCCGTCGGAAACTACCAGCAGCGCCCGGAACACGCGGCCGGGCAGCTCTTGCGAGAGGTCCCCAGTGAGCACGATCTCCCCCGTGCGGCGGTCGATGGCGAAGGCTTCGCGCGGCTCCTGCTGCAGCAGATCGAAGACCAGTTCCCCGTTGGCGCCTTCGTCCGCGTCCCGGGCCTGTACACGCGCCACCGCTGAGTCCCTGGCCGTGCGTCCGGGAACTGCCACTTCTAGGGAGCCGTTGGCCGGCGCCGGGTGCACCAGGACTGGCGCGTGGTCGTTCTGGTCCAGCACCCGCACTTGCACCATGGCGCTGCTGGAAAGCTGGGGGGAGCCGCCGTCGCTCGCCTGGATACGCACGTCGAGCTGGCGCAGCGCCTCATAGTCGAAGCTGCGCAGAGCATATATGGCCCCAGTGGCCGGGTCCACCGAGACGTAGGTGGACACTGCGCCCCCTGCTCGGCCCACCTCGGCTTCTAGCAGTCGGTAGGTGACCTGGCCGTTGCGTCCCAGGTCCGGGTCTCGGGCGGCTACGGTGGCCAAGTAGGCGCCGGGAGGGTTGTTCTCGCGCACCGACACCTCGTAGACCGGCCGCGTGAAAAGCGGCGCGTTGTCGTTTTCGTCGCCCACGCGCACCGTGTAGGGTCGCACGGTGCGCAGCGGGGGCGCGCCGCGGTCCTCTGCCACCAGCGTCAAGTTGTACTCGGCGATGCGTTCGCGGTCCAAAGATGCCGCGGTCACCACCAGGTAGCTGCCAGCGTAGGCCGGCTGCAGCCGAAAGTGCTCGTGCCCGTAGAGGGCGCAGCGCACCTGCCCGTTGGCGCCCGAGTCCCTGTCCGAGGTGCTGACCAGTGCCACCAGGCTCTCTCGCGCCGCCCCTTCCGGAACCAGCGACGTGGCGACAGCCTCCGGACTCCCAGACCCCCCCGACGAGGTCGTGTCCGACCCTCCGAGAGCAGCGGCGGCGGCAGCCGCGGCGAAGGGCGATGTGGCGGGCGCGCCCGGGGCTGCCAGCGGGGTGATGGCGATGTCGGGAGCGTTGTCGTTGACGTCGCGGATGCGCACGATGACCTTGCAGGTGGCGGTGCGAGGTCCCGGGCCGCGATCCTGAGCCCGCACGTCCAGCTCGTAGGTGTCCTGCCGCTCGTAGTCCACGGGACCGGCCAGGGTGAGGCGGCCCGAGCGCGGGTCGAGCCGGAAGAGGCGGCGCGCTTCGGGCGGGGTTCGAGCGCCAAAGGAGAACACCACTTCGCCGTTGGGGCCCTCGTCGGGGTCGGCGGCGTCCAGGTCGAGAAGCAGAGAGCCCACCGGCGCGTCCTCCGCCAGCTCCACCTCGGCTACAGCGCCCTGCGGGAAGGCCGGGCTGTGGTCGTTGGCATCCAGCACACGCACGCTGAGGGCAGCGGTGGCGGAGCGCGGCGGGCGGCCGCCGTCCTGAGCCACCAGCTCCAGGCTGTAGGTGGCCTGGCTCTCGCGGTCCAGCTCCTGCAGCAACACCAGGTCGGCGCACTGGGCGCCGTCCGCGCGCGTCTGCAGCTCCACGCGGAACGGGCTGTGAGGCTCCGCCAGGCGCACACTCTGCAGCCCGTTGGCGCCCACGTCCTCGTCCACAGGCACCTCCAGGGGAATGCGCGTGCCCACGGCCGCGCCCTCGGACACCTCCACCGGGATCTGGGCCCGGGGAAAGCGCGGCGCATGGTCGTTGACGTCCCTCACCTCCACCTCCACGTGCACCAGCCGAAACTGCTCCTGGGAGAAGCTGACCACGTCGAAGGGCAGCACGCACTGTGGAGCCCGGCCGCAAAGCTGCTCGCGGTCCAGGCCCGCGTCCCCGACGGTCAGCTGCCCGTCACCCTCGCGCACCCGGATCAGCGAGCTGTTGAACTGCTTCATCAGGCGGAAGCTTGTGTCTCCGGACACTTTCATATGCAGGTCCTCCGCCAGGGTCCCGATAACCGTACCAGGGGCGTCTTCCTCGAAGGTGCTGTATCGCACTGTCTTGCTCTGGGCCACTGAGAGCACCCAGCAGAGACTGAAGAGCTGCAAGAGGAAAAGGCAGGGGCTGCCCCCGAGCCTTCCAGGGCTCATGCTGCCGGCCCCAACTGCTATTCCAAAAGGCTGAGCAAGAGAGTCCTCTCTGGTTTGTAGGTCCGGGCGTTAAGTCCTAGGCGCCCCAGGGCACGCTCTTCGCGAGCCCTGTGCGGGAGAAGTCTGCAGGCTGCAGCTCGCCGGCTCTGGAGGGCTCTGATGACGCGCAGACCCGCCCTCACTCAGCGCCTCTCCCTCCTTTCGCTGGAGCTGTGCCGACGCGCGCCGCCTCCACCTTTATAGCCGCCGATATGCAAATCGTCCGAGCCCGGCAGCCAATGGCGGTCTCGCCCTCGCACCGCCCCTCCTCCAGCCTCCGACAATCCCTTCAATGTGGAAAGGCTTAGAGGGGAAAACAAGAGAGGAAAATTAGGGAATCTTTCCTTTGTTTCTTTGACTCCTTTTGCTTTCTCCCTCTTTCCTGCCGGCACCCTGCATTTAGAGGAGTTGGCACAGGGAGCTAGGAGTAAATTGGACGGATGGTTTTGTTAATTGTACCCCTCCTCTCCGGCTGCTTGGACTGAGTGAGAAAATCCTGGGGTTTCGCCCCAGTGGTTCGGGCCCCCCACCTACTCTCTGCATTTTGCACCTCAGAGGCTTCCAAACGCTCCCATCCCCCTCTCCACAGACGCTTGTTCTGTCGGGCGAGGCTCTGCTCGCCTCCTCTCCCGCTTCCCACAGAGCCCGGAATAGCCTCTCGATTAAGGAGCCTGAAGGATAAGGGGAAATTGATTTTATTCAAATTTGTGTATGCAATTGTGTTTTGCTCGTGTGAGCCTCGGTGATCAGAGCTGCCATTTCCCTTTCAGGAAAGAGTCCTGCGATGTGTTAGTATGCATGTCACTGTCCAAATGGCTTTCTTAAGCCCTGGGCGCTAGCAGGCAAGGGGGAAAAAAAAAGTTCCAAATAGGATTTAGCATAAGCTTGAGGAGATTTGGAAAGGTTTCAAAGATCAGACTGTATCAAAGGCTTATGAAGCCCTCGTTAGCAGTGGAGATAGAATGGCGTGGCAGTCATCCCATTAGAGGCCCCAATGTCTGTATTATTTCACTGTGACAAGCTAAGGGGAGAGAAAGTTGAACAGTTTCCACAGCGGAGTTGGGCTAACTTGAATATAATGAGAAACGCCACATGTATCCATTATGTTCCTCTATTCATCCCGTTCACTGCCATAACTCTCCGGCTAAACGATGATGGGCGCTGAATTCCACACAATACCGGGTTCGTATTGAAGAGCATTTAGAGAACTTCCCCCCACCCCCATGCCCTGTTCCGCCTATTTAGAGGATTTTCTTTCTGTTCTAATAGGGCCGCTCTGGGAAACAACACTCATCCCATTTCAGAAGAACAAAATCGCAGCATGAAGTTGAAACCTGGCACGAACCTGGGGAAACGAAACCATCTGCCTACCAAAGTGTGGAGCTCCGGCACTGCCAAGCTCTGGGCTGGGTGGGTACCGGGGCTGACCCAGCGCTGCACTCCCCCCTACAGGTGTCGCCCTCCTCTCCCACCTTGAAGGCCGCAGAGACTGGTCCAATCTGGAACAAGATGGATGCTTACTGATTTTTAGTGAAGGGCTTTATTGAGTAGGCTATGCAAATGCACACAAAGGAGGAGAGGTAAAAACAAAAGCCACAGACTTGAAGAAATTAAAAAGAAAAGGTGAAAAGTTTGATAAGCAGACTGCATTTAGTAAGCGTTCTTCTGAATCCTGATTTTAGTTCTGCTGCCAGCGTCCTTTCTGTGGGAATGTGTTTTGGGGTCTACTCCCAGAAGAGCAGGAGCACCCCCAGAGTAAGGAGACCAAGCAGGGAGCTGGGAGGGCCGTGGGGGTGGAGAGGATGAGGAAGGTCCTCGGAGTTTTCGGAGAGCAGAGAATGCAGCCCTAGCCATCAATAAATAAAAGCTCTTATGGGATAGGGAAGGGAGGTGGTATATAGCTTGGAGCTTCCTCAGAGATGTCGTGCCCTCGGTTCCCTTCCCTGCTTCTTCCACCTTGCAGCCCTGGGAATGCATCTACAGCGGCTACAGCATGTGGAAAAGGGTACCCTCTCCCCCGCCCCCTCCCCCCAGAAGCCCAGTTTCCAGCCTTCTCTTGAACTTTTTTCCCTTCCAAATGCCATTTAACGTCTTTCTCTCTCCCCGCCCCCACCGAATATTCCTCCGGAATCTGCGCAGGCGAAAGAACCTTCTACTTCTAAGCCCCGAAACATCCCCCACACCCCTGCCCGGGGCCTGCTGGTGACCTTTGGCGCTCCTAGGGTCCTCTCTCCCTCCTCAAGCGCCTCTCCCTGTGGGCCCAGAACAGGCCAGATTCAGAACTCTGCAGGCGGACAGCGGCCTTCGCGCTTCCGCTGGCGTAACCCGGCGAGGTCAGGCTGGCGCTGCGCGGCACTACAGGGCCGGGGTGTCAGTGGGGTCGGCTTCCGCACTCAGGGCTTGCCAGCGGAATTGCAGCGAAAGGGTGACTTTAGTTGTTCTTTTGAGCAGACAGCTGTCCAAAGCCCGGCTGCCGGTCGCTGGGAGGCCGACCCTACAACCTGCGCCTCTACGCTCGGCTTTCTGTTTTTACGCACTCGCGCCTCGCGGTTCAGGGCTGGGCTGCAGGACTCCGGCCCCGGCTGTTTAAGTTAGCTTTTTTTTTTTTTTGGCTTGACCAGAGCATCGGAATTACCTGCTATTATTACTCATAGCGTTTCCACTTTGAGTGGAATTAGCATGCTCATTCTCAAGGCTGAAATAAAAGAAGGCGTGCTTGGAGGAGGACAAAGGGAAGAGCCGGGAAGCAGGCAAAAGCCAAGAGGCGGGAGGAGGGGTGTGTGACGGCAGCGAGCACTAGGAGCCTGCCCGCTGCGTTTCATCCGCTGCCAGGTTCTAGGCCGCTCGGAAGAGGCAACGACAGCGACAGCGCCGGGCAGCTCGGAGCCGGAGGCGGGGAGCTGCGAGCATCACGGCTGCGGCCGGATCGCAGAGGCCTGTCTGAGCCTCCGCCGAGGTGTGAAGGCACGCGAGCAGAGTGAGCTTCGAACCCCGCTGCCCACAGCCGCCAGATTATGGAAATAAGTTGTAAAAGACCGCATCGGCCGGCACAGCAACTCCCCGGGGAGGAAAAATGTCCGGGAAGGAGGAGAGGGAAGAGGAGGGGAAGGAGGGGAACTCGCCCGCCCGTCCATCCGCCCAGGCGGTGATCTGGGCGCACAAAAGCCGCCCCAATCGGCTTGTTATCATACCAAAAGGCCAGGGCCGGCTCAAAGGGTTCCTTTCTCTCGGGTTTAGCAACTTCGCCGGCAACTGTCTCGCAATACTGAGAACAAACAGGACCCCACAATGGCCGGCGTTTTCTCAGAATGCAAATGGTGCGGGCTCCGCAAAGCTGCGTTTCTGTTACCGAGCCTAATGCCTGCTTTGTGAAACTCGCGTGCAGGCCCCGATAGTGACACGGGCGTCACGTGACGGATTAGGGCTCCCGGAAAGTTTTCAAAGCGGCGACAATGGGGGACTCAGCCTGATCTGCTATCTCCCACAGTTTAGCGGGAAAGAAAATCAGGATATATTCTCATATGTAATAGGATTATCTGTTCCATTTCAAGTTCTATACAGCATGTAATTTATTTTTAATTAGGATTATATCTACCAGGAAAGGGAACTAGACTTCACTGGAAAGTGTAATTCCAAGGACGGATGGAGAGAGAGGTTATTTTTTAACCTTATAACTTTTTTTTTTTTTTAAGCTCAGGGCCCATTACATCGGATAAACGTTCCAGGGAAGTTCGCACCAAGTGCTCAGCCAAACCGAGGCAGTTCTTCAGGTGCATACAATTCATTCTTGTAGAGAAACCCCGCTTTGCAAATCAGTTCTTAGAATTACTAAATCGCCAGATTTTTCTGGGATTGGCTCTCTAGAAGTGCAACCGAGCACTTCTTTGCTACACTCGAAACGCTTACTCTTCTTCTTTTTTTAAGTCCTATTTGTGTGTGTGTGTGTGTATGCATATCGAGTTGTCAGTACTGGCAAGCCAAAAAAAAAAAAAAAAACCAAGCCCTGTGCGGTGGAGTCCATTCCGTCTCATAGCTACCCTATAGGACAGAGCAGTACTGCCCCATAGAGTTTCCAAGGAGTGCCTGATGGATTCAAACTGCCGACCCTTTGGTTCACAGCTGTAGCACTTAACCACTACACCACCAGGGCTTCCAAGTATTGGCACCGTGGCTTTTAAACTTTATACCCAACCTCAACAGCATCCTCCGTAGCCCCATTCAAACTCAGCAGTCAGACTGAGACAGTTTTGGGGTGAAGGTAACTTTTTTTTAATTGTGATTTAAGTGAAAGTTTACAGAGCAAATTAGTTTCTCATGAAACAATAAATTGTTTTGTGACATTGGTTGCCAACCCTGCAATGTGTCAACACTCTCCCCTTCTCCATCCTAGGTTCCCTGTTCCATTTGTCCAGTTTTCCAGTCCCTTCCTTCCTTCTTGTCTTTGCTTTTGGGCTAGTGTGCCCTTTAGTCTCATACACATGATTGAACTATGAAGCACATTCCCCACAGGTGTTATTGTTGGCCCTATACCAAGAAACAAAAAAAAACAAAAAACAAACCCATTGCCATTGAGTCGATTCTGACTCATAGCGACCCTATAGGACAGAGTAGAACTTGCCCCATAGGTTTCTGAGGAGCACCTGGTGGATTTGAACCACCAACCTTTTGGTTAGCAGCCAAACTTTTAACCACTATGCCACCAGGGTTTCTGCTGGCCCTATAGACCTGTCTAATCTTTGGCTGAAAGGTGAACTTTGGGAGTGACTTCGTTACTGAGTTAAAAGGGTGTCTGGGGGTCATACTCTTGGGGTTTCTCCAGTCTCTGTCAGACGAGCAAACCTGATTTTTTTTTTTTTTTTGGGAATTTGAATTTTGTTCTATGATTTTTCTCCCTCTCTGTCCAGGACTCTCTATTGTGATTCCTACCAGACCAGTTGGTGGTGGTAACTGGGCACTGTCTAGTTGTTCTGGGCTCAGTCTGTGGTAGTTGTGGTCCATTAGTCCCTTGGGCTAATCTTTCCCTTGTGTCTTTGGTCTAAGGTAACTGTTTTTTAAACATTGATTTTGGATTGATCCCAATGCCAGATGCTCACAAATCCTAGAACATTTTTCAGGCCTTGGGCCACTCATCCCTTTGTGTGTTCTGTGAGTCAGGACACTCTGGGAGACCTACTTTACCCAATAAGTAGCAGACCATAGCTGTTAACTGCAGGCTTTGGAATCAGACTGTTCTTGTTAGGTGCCATCAAGTCTATTTTGACTCATAGCTACCCCATGTAACAGAGTAGAACTGTGTCATAGGGTTTTCTAGACTGTAAGTCTTTATGGGAGCAGATCTCCAGGGCTTTTCTCCTGCAGAGCCACTGGTAGGTTCAAACGGCGAACCTTTTGGTTAGCAGCCCAGTGCTTAACCGTTTGTGCCTCCAGGGCTCTGGAATCAGACTGCCTGGGTTCAAATCTAAACATTATCACTGAAGAGCTATGTGGCCCTGAGCAAGTTATTGATCTCTCTGTATCTTAGTTCCCTTATCCTCAAGAATGGTTATAATAGGACCTTGTAATCAACTCAACAATACCCAACAACAACAACAAAAGTTGTCTTGAGGACTGTCTAAGATAATACAGTATTGAGTACATTGGAAACCCTGAAAATATGCTAGTCATTCCCTTTTAAAGTACAGGTAGTCCCTGATGGCATATTTTAGTTATCATGAACTGTACTTACCACCATGGTTTTTTGTTTTTTTTTTTAATCTTATTGTTAGTAATATGCACCACACACAATGTTGCAGCATTTAATTTGCTGAAGTAATCATTCTCAGATGTTCACTTGCAGATGTTTATATGTAATGTTCCAACCCCCAAAGACTAAGACAGGATTTACAAAGATACTGATAATAAAAGGCAATAATAATGAAAACTAAAAAAAAAAAAAAAAAAAAATCCTACTTAGGTTAGAACTGACCTGACGGAAGTTATGGGAACAGAACTTGGCATCATAAGTTGGGGACTACCCGTATAGGGAAGAAACATCAGAGATCATGTAATCCAAACCTCTTATTTTAGAGATGAGGAATTGGTTCAGAAAGAAAAACAAAACAAAACAAAAAAACCGAAACTGCAACTACCATTTCCTTGTCCACTTTTTTGCTTTGGTAACAACTGCCTTCTAACCCCTCCCTCTTGCCCCCGATGTCATAACAGATGTAGCGCTAAGTGCATAGATTCCCAAAGGCAAGAGAGGATGCTCATATTAGGACTCAAGCAGCTTTCATGCCCTCATGTTATTTAAAACCTTTGTACTCTCTGGTTGAGATGAGATGATGACAAAATGGAGTTTTCAGTAGCCTTTATCCCTGCCTACTTTCACCAAAGCCACGTATTATGACTGAAACCACACAGAGATACTAATATTGTTGTTGATTTTGTTTTTGTTGTTGCTTTGTGACTTAGGAGACTCCATCTGTTAGAGAGTAAAACTGCCCCGTGGGGTTTTCTTGGCTGTAATCTTTATGCAAGCAGGTCACTAGGTCTCTTTCTTCCCTGGTGCTGGTGGACGAGCTTGTACCGCCAGCCTTTTTTGGTTACCAGCCCAGTGCACACTATTTGCATAGCCCAGAGACCTTGAGATACCAATATTTAGTGGATAGCGACCTCTGCGGCTTTCTACTCAATAACATGACTCCAGCCTAATCATGAGAAGAATCCAAATTGAAGGACTTTATACAAAATACCTGACTTGTATTCCTCAAAACTGTCAAAGTCATCAAAAACAAGAACAATCTAAAACGGAACAACCAGAATGGAAATAATGAGAATGTTCCCCCATTGTGAAGAATGTAACCAATGTTACTGAACAACTTATGTAGAAAATGCCAAATAGGAACCTAAACTGCTGTGTAAACCTTCACCAAAAACATAATAAAATGTGATTAAAAAAAACCCCAAAAGCCAAGGATAGTCTGACAAACTGTCACAGCCAAGAGAAGCCTAAGGAGGCAGGACAACTAAATGGAATTTGGCATCCTGGATGGGATCCTGAAACAGAAACAGGACATTAGGTTAAAAATTAAGGAAATCTGCATAAAGTGTGGGTATTGGTGAATGATGAAGCCCTGGTGGCAAAGTGGTTAAGCGTTCAGCTGCTAACCAAAAGGTCGGCAGTTTGAATCCACCAACCACTCTTTGGTAACCCTATGGGGCAGTTATTCTCTGTCCTTTAGTGTCACAATGAGTCAGAATCGACAGCAATGAGGTTTTTGTTGGTTAATGATGATGTATCAATATTGGTACATTATTGTAACATATGTACTATACTAACGTAAGACATTAGTAACAGGGAAAACGGGATGTGAGGTGTATGGGAACTCTCTATTATCTTCGCAATTTTTTTTGTAAATCTAAAATTTGTAAAACAAGAGTTTATTGAGCAAACAAAATAAAACAAAAACGAAGTCATAGACCCAGTCAGCCCTCAGGCAGGGATGATAGAAGAGTAAGGAGATAGCACTCAGGTGTGAGAGGTGCTGTGATGAGGCCCACAGCGCGCTGATCATGGATGGCTGTCCAGTCTAGTGGAAGCGTGAACTACATGCATACAAGCCGCAGAGCCCCAAGACCAGCAGTGCAGCTGTGCACTGCATGTCTGTATGAACCCACAGCAAAGAGGCTCCATTGCTCTGGGGAACAGGACGCTTCTAAGAGAAGGTGATATTTGAACTGAATTTTGAAGCATGAGTAGAAATTAAACAGGGATAGTTAGTAAGGGAGGGGGGAACCCTGGTGGAACAGTAGTTAAGTGCTATGGCTGCTAACCAAAAGGTTGGCAGTTCAAATTCACCAGGCACTCCTTGGAAACTTTATGGGGCAATTCTACTTTGTATTATAGGATGGCTATGAGTCGAAATTGACTCAATGGCAATGGGAGTAAGGGCGGGGAGTCCTTGGATGGTACAAATGGTTAAAGCACTCCGGTGCTCACTGAAAAGTTGGAGGTTCAAGTCCACCCATAAAAAACCAAAACCAAACCCGTTGCCATTGAGTCGATTCCGACTCATAGCGACCCCCCAGGACAGAGTAGAACTGCCCCATACAGTTTCCAAGGAGCACCTGGTGGATTTGAACTGCTGACCTTTTGGTTAGCAGCCATAGCTCTTAACCACTATGCCACAAGGGTTTCCAGTCCACCCATAGGGGCCTCAAAAGAAAGGCTTGGTGATCTACTTCCAAAAAACCAGCCTTTGAAAATCCTATGGAGCACAGTTCTACTCTGACACACAGGGGGTCACCATGAGCTGGATCGACTAGAAGGCAACTGGTTTTAGTAGCGGAGGGGCAAGGATTGGAGATGAATAGGGCACTCTCTGCAGCAAATGTGGTGGCACAAAGATGTTAGGGCTGGGGTGTAGGGTGCAGTGGAAGGAAGTGGTGGGAGCAGAGGAATGAAGAAAGCCAGGGCTTGAGCAAGCAGCAGCCTCAGGTGTCAGGTTAAGAAATTTGGGATTTATCCTTAAGGAAATGGGGAGCTGTTGAAGGACTTCATGCCTAAAATCAGTAGGTTCTCTACGGTGAAGAGAAGGGCAAAAGTAGTGCAGGGAAAGGGAAATGGAGCAAGAAGGCTAACCTGGTAGAATTAGGTCTGGAAAGAATGTGAAAGGCAACTTTCTCAAGTGGCTAGTTAGGTATCATGGACTAGATAGTGGTAAGACAAATCCCAAGAAACTCAAGGAAAAGGAGGATGCACTGAGACAGCACTTGCTTGACTATGGGTCGAGCCAGAGAATTGTTAACCAAAAGGTTGAAGTTCAAGTCCACCCAGAGGTGCCTCAGAAGAAAGGCCTGGTGATCTACTTCTGAAAAATCAGTCATTGAAAACCCTGTGGAGCACAGTCCTACTCTGACACCCACGGGGTCGCCATGAGTTGGAGCCGACTCCACAGGAACTGGGTTTCTCACGTGTGAGTCCCACCGTGTCTCTCCTGGCCAGAGGGAGCTGAGTCAGCTGGGATGTGAGGAGCTGGTAGGTGGTGGTCCAGCTGTGGCTGGAG
Organism: Elephas maximus indicus; assembly: GCF_024166365.1. Taxonomy (NCBI): domain Eukaryota; kingdom Metazoa; phylum Chordata; class Mammalia; order Proboscidea; family Elephantidae; genus Elephas; species Elephas maximus. The sequence continues at coordinate 40,744,859 of NC_064832.1, forward strand.
AATTTCAGCTCCTCCTGGGAGCCTCCTCTTGGATGTAGATGAACAGCAGTTGGAGAGAGGGTTTCCTTTTTGCTCAGAAAGCTGGATCTTCTCTGGGTTCCACCAAGAGCAAGTCCAGGGTCACCTCAGCGTGTCTTCGGTTGGACATGTGTCCAGGACAAATTGTCCCTTGGAGGTGGGAAGGGGATGAAAACCTAGTGTCCAAGAGCTGTCCATGGCCTGGGGGTATGATGAAGAGTTAGCATTTCCCTTATAACCCCAAAGATTCAGTGCTGGGGAGGAATAAATAATTTCCCTGAAGCCTTTTCACTGGAGGGTGTGGGGTATGGAACGTGATCTGGGCTCCTAGGACCTCATTTATGTTTCATGGTGAAATAGAGAGGTTGTAGATAAATCTGTCAGTTTGTCATACTGGGGTGATTTGAGTATTAATGTGGTGCTGGAAAGTGAGCCGCCGGTGTTTTTGAAATACCAGCAGGTGTTTAGGTTTCAGCAGAGCTTCCAGATTAAGACAGACTAGGAAGAAAGGCCTGGTGATTTACTTCTGAAAATTAGCCAGCGAAAACCCTATGGATCACAACAGAACATTGTCCAACTCTTGCCTTGGTCATATCATCAGGGATCAATTGCTAGAGGAAGACATCTTTGCATGGTGAAGCAGAGGGCCAGTGAGGGTGAGGGAGACCCTGGGTGAACTGGATGGGCACTGTAGCCACAGTGATGGACTTGAACATATTGATGATTGTGAGGATGATGCAGGACTGGGCAACATTTTGTTTTGTTGTCGTCGACTGAATGGCAGGTATTCGTCTCTCTATATAACCAAGGAAGCCCTCAGCAAGGAGCAAAAACTCCGCAAACCTCTCCTTAAGCCACGCGCAGAAGTTCTGTAGTTAGATAAAAAGGATGGATTAATTGCTTTCAGAGCCTAAAACGGGTTGCTGCAAATTTAGGGTTTTGTTATTAACAAATTCTACATAATTCAAAAGAAATTAAAGTAGGAAGCTAGGGCCTTTTCAAGGCAGAGAAAATTTTAAATAATTGGCTAGTCTTTTTCCTTTCTCCTCAAAGTCATTGTTCTGTGAGTGTAGAAGACTTCTGACTAGGACCCTCCTTTGCGTCTAATGGCTTGAACCCACCTGCTCCGGTGGGCTGCGATTCACACTTGAAATGGAAATGAAGTGTGCGTGGCTGCCTGGCTCTCAGAGCCCTGGCCCCCGGCCCTGCCAGGGCACGGAGGAGTCTGGCATTATAAATTTCTCCGTAGATCTGAGAGCAGTTTTAGGCTGTTGATCTCATGTCACCCAGAATCGAGATGGAGTGACGGCTGATAAACTGCATGGTGACAGGCTGTGGCCTTGGGGGAAAAAAAAGTCCAGATGTGCAAACAAGAACAACAAAAAAACCGAGCTGATGGATAAGTTCTCAGCCTCCCAACTTCCCCCACTGTGGGTTTTTTTGCCCTGCCATTTTACAAGCATTTATTTTCAGGTAATTTTACAGTCGTCCCTTTGTCCTTCAGAGGTGCTTTGTTCTATGGAATATGTCAGGGAATGTAGATAAAATCTTTCTTGTAGGTATTGCTCGGCTGCCCCCCAAAGTCCCCACAGCCCTCCCTTAGGAGGCTTTTACCTGAGAGTTCCAGAAACTGTGGTTGCAAATATCCTCCCACCTGGTTCATAGCTCTCTCCACTGCTAACCAAAGAAAGGTTGGCAGTTCGGATCCACCAGCTGCTCCTTAGAAACCCTATGGGGCAGTTCCACTCTGTCCTACAGGGTTGCTATGAGTCAGAATTGACTTGATGGTAACAGGTTTGAGTTTTTTTTTTTTTTTTTTAATCGAATCGGCATTAATGCTGATTTATTATTCTTTAGCAGAATTACCCAGCCTACAGCCCTCAAACACTACTTGCTTCAATAAGAACAAATGATGAAAGAGGCACCTTAGTGTGAGTGGGAACAGGAGTTGGGTAGCTCTTGGCCAATATTTAAATGAGTTGTCCCCCCTCCCGCCCACCCCTGCATTTAACCGTCAGATTTTTTGAATGTCCTCTGTTCAAAGGGCAGCGTGAATCACATGTTAGTCCAAGAAGGCTGCGGCACCTTCAGAAAGACTTTGAGTAGATGAGGTGAGAGGGCTGGGGCTCAGGAGATTATGGGAGTGTGGCAGATCATTTGTGTGAGGGGATGAATAAAGGTTGAATTCTTGCTGCTCTGGCTCCAAGCTCCCGCTTTGGTGTCCACTGTGGGAACCTGAGATAGGGAAGAATGGGCTGCTCCCTGCATTGAACCACAAGCCCTCCCAGCACGGCTGTTTGTAGGGCATCAATCTTGCTTTGCTTTGCCTCGGGGGCCTAGTATAGAGGCCTCTGGTCTCAGGGGACTGAGAAGAGGGTCCGATGGAGGGATCAGAACTCCCACAGGGAAGAATAATGTGACAGCCTGTCAGAACACGGCGACTGGGTGACTCCTGGTCTCCTTGTGACAGGGGGCCCTGCCCGGTGCTGCTGTCCTTCAAGGCTGGGAGCTCAGAGGAGGGGACAATATAGGATGTGTGATGGATTATACACCTTTCCATCAAACCCCAGTGCAGGCTTTACTGGACTTCCGGAAAAGGAGGAGTGGAATAAATTTGCCCTGGAGTGGAGTGTTGTGAGTAGAATATTTTGGAGGGGGGTTTCTAGGGATAAGGAGCCAGGGAGTCAATAGGGACCAGAAAGGCTGTTCAACGGAGGTCACTTGTGGTGGTAGGCCCATAGGAGGAAATTGAAGGGGCAATAGCAAAATACGTGTTGTTAAAGTTTGGGGTGGGATTTCCTCTAACTAGGGAAATTGTAAGGAGCCCTGGTGGCACAGTGGTTAAAGTGCTTGGTTGCTAACCACAAGGTCAGTGGTTGGAACCCACCAGCTATTCCATGGGGGAAAGACGTGGCAGTCTGTTTTGGGAAATATTGTAGCCTTGGAAACCCTATGGGGCAGTTCTACTCTGTCCTGTAGGATTGCTATAAGTCAGAGTCAACTCAAGGGCAACGGGTTACAGGGTTTAGGGTAATAGTCTCAGTAGGGTGGGCCAGGTTATGCTGCAGTAACTAACAACCCCTATATGGTAGTGACTCAAAACAACAAAAGGTTTTTTTCTTGCTTATTCTGCCCACTGTAGGTTGGCTGGGGCTCTGCTCAGTGCCATCCTCACTGGAGGCCCAGGCGGATGCAGTAGCCACCATGTGGAACCTTCCACGTGCTATGGCAGGAGGAATAGGGCAGGTGGCAAGTTGTGCATTGGCTCTTCAAGTTTCCACAGTGATGACACACCATCAGTTCTGCTTCCATTTCTTTGTCCATTTCAAAGTCCCAGTGGTGCGGTACAGAGCTCACTCTGCCTGCTTGCTAGAAGGCTTGAGGGAACAGAGAGAGAGGCACGTGGACACAACCCTCAGACAAGCCAGGTACCAAGTACGTGCTCTGAGCCTGTCCCCCCTTCTCAGGTCTCGGACAAACCATTACCTTTTTTTTTCACTGCAAGAAAATGGCATTTGGGAGAAATGCTGTTCAAAGGCATATGTGCCTCTAAATTCAAGGACGGTCAGAAACAAATTAGAAGTGTCCTCCTGTGACACGTTCCTTAAAGTATAGGCTAAATTACAGCTTCAGACTAATTAGCGAGGAAATCCCCTGAGAGCAAATGATTGAGTATTGGTAATGGGATTACATGTCCTCTTGCTTGTGCTTGGGGAAAACTTGCATAAAGCATCTTCATTAATCACAGTCCTAATGGCTTTTAGTTTTGCCACCACCAACTGACCACCAGGATCAAAAAAGCATTTATTAAGCTACTTCCAGAGAGTTGGAGCTGTGCTATGCTGAGTGCTTTACAGTTGAGATAAACCATCTGCCTTGTAGGAATTTACCGTCACAAGGACGTGAAGAGTACTCAAGACAGCTAAACAGATAATGAGAACAACGTTAACGTGAGTGTTAACACTCTGGGCTGTGTGAAGAAGAAATTTTATTTGCAGGATAATCACTAGAGAAGGGATCATGAACCATATGTAGAAAGAATTGAACAAGGAGAATTTAGTTCATTTATAACCTGCCAACAACTTCATGGGAGAAAGACCTGGTGATACGGTCCTGAAAAGATTATTGTTGTTAGGTGCTGTTGAGTTGATTCTGACTCATAGTGGCCCTATAGGACTGAGTTGAACTGCCCCATAGGGTTTCCTAGACTGTAGTCTTTATGAGAGCAGGTTGCCAGGTCTTTTCTCCCGTAAACTCCTAAAAGGTTAGTGGGTTCGAGTTGCCGACCTTTAGGTTAGCAGCCAAGTGCTTAACCACTGCACCACCAGGGCTCTTAGAAAACCCTATTGGGCAGTTTTACTCTCTCATATAGGGTCGCTATGAGTCAAAATTGACTCGATGGCACACAACAACAACAGTGAAAATTGTGAGTGCAATCCACGGTGCTATGCACTGGGGTATAAGCTGTTGCCTTCTAGAACTTTACAGCCAGTGGGAAAGACCACCACACCATTGCCCAACTTCTGTGTCATGTGGTTAGTGCCCAGCAGAGAGGATCAGATTCTAGGAACTCATTAAAGAGAGGAAGGAGCTGGCTCACTGAGCTCCTTGGGAGAAAGAGGGGACTGTTTTAGGCCAAACACTAGACTTGAGAGTAAGCACGGGGCAGGAGTAATTGCCACTGGGTACCCCCAAAGCTCTATTTACAACCACCAATATCTAAAAGAGCCAGAGTCTAAAATATCCCGTTAGAGATAAATACAATATTCATGTATTTTTGGAAGTAGGTGAGGTATAAGTAGTACATACAATAGTGTTGTTGTTGTTGATAAGTGCCATCAAGTTGACTCTGATTCATAGCAATCCTACATATAACAGAGTGAAATGTTGCCCAGTCCTGCACCATGCTCACAATTGTTGCTATGTTTGAGTCCATTGTTGCAGCCATTTGTCAATCCATCTTGTTGAGGGTCTTCTTGTTTGCTGACCCTCTACTTTACCAAGCATTATGTCCTTCTTCAGTGATTGGTCACTCCTGATAAAGTGTCCAAAATAAAAGTTTCACCATCCTCACTTCTAAGGAACATTCTGGCTGTTCTTCCTCCAATTCAGATTTGCTCATTCTTCTGGCAGTCCATGGTATATTCAGTATTCTTTGTTGACACCATAAATCAAATTAATCAATTCTTCTTTGGGCTTCCTTTTTCATTGCCCAGGTTTTACATGTGTTAAGAGGTGATTGAAAAGACCAGGGCTTGGGTTAGGTGCACCTTAGTCATCAAAGTGACATCATTGCTTTTTAAGGTATTTAAGAGCTTTTTTTGCAGCAGTTTTCCCAGTGCAGTACATAGTTTGATTTCTTGACTGCTGCTTCCGTAGAGTTGATGGTTGATCCAAGTACATACAATAATACAATATTTTAATACAGAATTTAGAGAATTTGAGGAGACACAGGATACCATGCCAGTATCCTCATCTAAGGAGTCCTTGGGTGGTGTAAAAGGTTAATGAACTGCTGCTAACCGAAAGGGTATAGGTTCAAATCCACCCACAAGAGCCTCGAAAGAAAGACCTGGTCATCCACTTCCAAAAAATCAGCCATCGAGAACCCTATGGAGCACAGTTCTACTCCGACACACATGGGTTGCGGTGAGTTGGGGTTGGCTTGATGGCAACTGATTTTTTCTTGGTCTTAACACCTTTTCCAAATTGGTTAAATGGGAGGGGCAATTCTTACCCCACCTATCTAGGAGTTGAGGTGAGGGTCCCCTGGCATAAAGAATGCAGAAGCCTTTTATGAGGTGTAAAACATTTTCTACATTAAACCATAGTGCTGATGGGAGTGCTTAAAGTGAAGGGACGCTGAGCCAACTTTACAGACAAGTATGGGTGGGTGAGAGAAGACAAGGGAAAGGAAGCCATTTGAGGCAGCTGATGAAAAGCTGTAGAGGCAAAGGGAGGCTAGGTCTGATGTCTATGGGGAAGTTTTCAGAAACTTTGACCCAAGGGTGAGGGTTAGTGGTGAAGGGAAGAAGGGCAGAGCCCAGTTTAGCTCAAGTTGGGAGAGGCTAGAGGCTGGGTATCAGTTAGAGAGGAGGTTGTCCACTGTTTTGTCCCCCGTGCCTGACATAAAGACCAAAACCTGTTGCTGTTTGAGTTGACTCAAAGTCATGGCGACTCAATGTGCATCAGAGTAGAACTGTGCACAATAGGGCTTTCAATGCCTGATTTTTTTTGAAGTAGATTGCCAGGCCTTTCTTCTGAAGTGCCTCTGGGTGGACTCAAACCTCCAACCTTTTGGTTAATAGCCAGGCATGTTAACTGTATGCACCATCCAGGGACTCCAAAGTCACCAATAAATATGTGTTGGAATGAATGAATGATTAAGATCTAGCTCTCTTGACCTCAGGGCTCTTTTGAACCAGTGTCTCTGGTTGGTTCACAGATATTGACTCCCTGCCCCTACACACATGCAGGAGAGTCCTTTTGGTTAGTTTCATTAAGTGTGAGTCGGGAGAGGTAGTCAGGGCAGACCCAGTGTCAGAGCTTCAGCTCAATATGGGCATTATATGGTCAGTCAGGCCCAGGCAGGAGCTGTGTCTCTTGGCCAGCACCACTGGGAAGTCCCTATGCCACAGACACTGTGTCTGGTTCCAGGCTGCTTTTTATGCTTGCTCTGGTTTTCACGGCAGGAAACAGTTGATCCCTTTGTCTTGTTTTCCTAGTGCTGCCGTGTAACAGAAATACCACAAGTGAGTGACTTGAAAGAAGTTTACTTCTCACAGCTCAGGGTCTCAGCCATGTAGATTCCTTCCTTGTATGTAGTGCTAGGCATTCCTTGGTTCCTTGGCTTCTAGACGATCCTCACATGGCATCCGTCTTCCGCCATTTGGGTGTCTCTCTGTGATTAATCTGCTCTTTTTTAAAAATCAGAAGTGATTAGGTTTAGGGCTCACCTTACACTGATATGGTTTCATTAAGACAGGAAAAAAAGCCTATTTTCATACAGGATTACATCCATGGGTACGTTGCTGTTAGCTGCCACGGAGTTGGCCCCTGACTTGTGGCAACCCCACGTATTACAGAGTGGAACTGCTCCATGGGGGTTTCTTGGCTGTAATCTTTATGGAAGCAGATTACCAGGACTTTCTTTTGCAGTGCTGCGGGGTGGGTTGGAAATGCCAACCTTCAGGTTAGTAACCGATCACTAACCACTTTTGCCACCCAAGATCTTCCACAGGTATAAACCAAAAAAACAAACTCATCGCCATCGAGTCAATTCTATCTCATTGCAATCTTGTAGGACAGAGTAGAACTGCCCCACAGGGTTCCCAAGGCTGTAATCTTTACTGAAGCAGACTGCCACATTTTTCTTCTGCAGAGTAGCTGGTAGGTTCTAACCACCAACATTTAAGTTAGCAGCTGAGCACTTAACCACTGTGCTACTAGGGCTCCTCCTCCACAGGTATAGAGGTTAGGATTGTAACACGTATATTGGGGGATACAATTTAACCCATAACACCCCTCTTTGTTGAGAGCCCCTGGATTGACACTAGTCCCCTAAAACAGGGCCAGCTGTTTTCCACCCAATCACTGCTAATTGTAGGGTGTTCATGGATACTTCAGCCATCCTGCCTTTCGTGGGATCTTTCTTCATCAGGGCCTTTACAAAAACACTCTTTCCCAGCCTCCACTCTCTTGATGCTCTGGGTACACCAAAGCTCTATTTATAACCACTGATATCTAAAAGCTGAGGATTAAAACATCTCCTGTTTGAAGGTGATTCTAGTTCATTCAGAGATAAGCTCAAACTCATATTGCACGTCATTTATCAACACCATGTTCATATATTAAATTCTGTCTCTAGGAGAAAGGGGCAGAGTTCCTAGTATTTATATTGGAAAGTTTGTTACTTATTGTACATCCATTTAATACGTCCCAGCTGGCTCTGTGCGTGCCCCTGCCCTGCTGTGTGCATGTTCTCCAAGGCTTAGAATATAGCCCCCTGCTAATAACAAAACCAAACCTGTTGCCTTCAAGTCAATTCCGACTCATGGCAACCCCATGTGTTACAGAGTAGACCTGTGCTCTGTAGGGTTTTCTTGGCTGTAATCTTTATGGAAGCAGATCCCCAGGACTTTCTTCCATGGTGCCACTTGGTGGGTTCAAACCACCAATTTTTAGGTTAGTAGTCAAGCACAAATGGTTCGTGCTACCCGGGGACATTGCTGATAATAATAGCCATACTATTTCTAATAATGTTAACTGGTATTGAGCCCTTGTTTCCTGCCATACATTGTGCTAGGCAGTTCACATCCTTAATTTAATTCTCTCAACGGCTCTGTAAAGTAGGTATTATTATGACAATTTGCAAAGCAACGGAGGCTCAGAGAAGTTAAATAATGTCCTCAAAGGGTTCCCAGCTGGCTAATGGCAAGGAAGTGTTTGAATCCAATTCTAATGGTCCAAAAACCCACATGCTTTCTATTATGTGGGTCTCCACCCCACTTCACCATCTTCTCCTCAAAGGGAGATCATTTGCTTTTTTAATTCCTCTGTTTTCCTTCAAGGCCCCTGGGTGGTGCAAATGGTTTGTGCTTGAGTACTGTGGTGTTTAAGGTTGTGTGTCACCTGGGCTGGGCCATGATTCTCAGTGGTTTGGCAGTTATGATGTAGTTTGGCGGCTATGTAATGATGTAATCACCACCATGATGAGATCTGCTATGAGCAGCCAGTCAACTGAAAGGGAGTTTCCTTGGGAGTATGGCTTGCCTCCAATATAAGTGGACTTTCTGGCAAAGCTAGCTGGCTTTAGCTTGCTCTGGATTCTGCAGTTGGCTTCTGTGCATCTGAACTCTAGTTCTAGGAACCTGAGCTAGTGCTTACCTGCTGATCTTGGGATTTGTCACCCTCTGAGCCTGTGAGCTAGAGGCCTGCCGTCTGACCTGCCGATCTTGGGTTCACCAGCCCTGCAACTATATGAGTCAGGAGGAGCCTCTAGCCTGACATAAGGAATTGGGGCTTTCCAGCCTCTACAACCGGTGAGCCATTTCCTTGATATAAATTTTTCTCTCTATGTATATGTATATATAGATGCGTGTGTGTGTGTGTGTGATTGGTTTTGCTTCTGTAGAAAACCCAGTCTAACACAACTACTAACATAAAGTTTGGCAGTTTGAATCCACCAGTGGCACCGTAAAAGAAAGGCCTGGCGATCTGCTTCCATAAAGATTATAGCTAAGAAAACCCTATGGATCACAGTTCTACTCTGTAACATATGGGGTTGCCATGAGTGGGAATAGACTTAACAACAATGGGTTTGGTTTTGGTTTTGGTTGGCCCTCCCTCAGAGGTTACTCAAGGTTTTCACACGTGCAGGTCTCCAGCTTCTTGATCTCCAGCCCTGAGCCCTCTCCTAAGCCCCAGGCTGTATCTTTAGATTGGGCAATTTCTTTGGGTATCCAGCTATAACTTCCCAGTCATGAGGCTGGAAACAAAATTTATTCCATTTCTTTTCCAACTGGGTCTTTTTTTTCTGACTTCTCTCTCTGTCAGTAGCACACAATCTCTTTGCCTCCCAGATTACAAACCCTTAGGAATCAGATTTACATTTTTGCACTCCCTGTTGATGCATTTGAATTGTGGTGTTGGCAAAGAATATTAAATGAACTTCCAGAAGAATGAACAAATCTGTCTTTGAGGACATACATCTATAATGCTCCTTAGAGATGAAGATGGCGAGACTTCATCTAGCTTACTTTGGACACGTAATCAAGAGGGACCAATTGCTGGAGAAGAATATCATGTTTGGTGAAGCAGAGAGACAGCAAAAAATAGAGAGACCCTCAATGAAATAAATTGCCACAGTGACTGCAATGATTGTGAGAATGGCGCAGGACTGGGTAACGTTATACATAAGGTTGCTATGAGACAGAGCTGACTCAGCGACATCTAACAACAACATCTCCTCCATCCTATCAGTGTTTGGGATTTTGTTATGCTCCCAAATATGTCTTGCATCTCTTCTGACTTCCCAGCCCTTGACCCCCATCCTAAGTCAGGCTGTCTTCCACTCAGTCCTGGATGACTGAAATAGCTTCTGAAGTGAACCAGCTTCTAGAACACATAGCACCTTTGTACACATTAGAAAATGTCTCCCTTCCCTCTAGATAGATGCAGCCCCATGCCAGGGCTCCTGGCTTGGCAAGCAGAGCATAGGATGGGATTCAGTTCCCAGTGGCCCCCTCAGTCAGGAGAACTTTGTGCAGTGAACAGCCTGAACATGGTGCATGGTGACCTTGGAAATGAGCCGTTTCTTTGCCTTGTGTTTCTCCTCCTTCAAGGCATCCTCATCTAGGGTGGTATTCAAAATGTTCAATAACTGGTACAGAATGGGCAGTGACCAATTAGAATGGACACTAGCCTCAGCCCTGGAGCCGGATCTGCAGGCTTTCTGCTAAGCCAGGCAAAGACCCTTTAGTTGCTGGATTTGGGGAGTGGGCAGCCAACTGAATGGCAGCCAAGAGAGCAGGTTCAGGCTATACTCAGATACGCCTCAAGGGGGCGCTCAAGATATCCTCCTCCTTCCTGAACCTTCCAATCATTCCACTTCTAAGGAGGAAACTCACAGTGGGCTCAAGACCTAAAGGGACACAAATGGGCTACGGGTCAGGGAAGAGACACAGATGTTTTGCTCTTTACTTACTCCCTTTCCAACAGGTAGTCAGGCCCTTGATATTTCCTAGTGTTATGGATTGAATTGTGTCCCCCGAGAAGGTATGTTGACATTCTATCTCCTGTACCTGGGAATGTGACCCTGTTTGAAAATAGGCTTTGAAGATATTATCAGTTAACATGAGGTCAGACTGGGAGGGGGCGGGTCCTAATCCTATATGACCGGTGTTCTTATGAAACAGAAGATTCATGGAGACAGGGAGACTGAGGAAGGACTCCATATGATACTGTAACAGCAAGCCAAGGAATGCATGGTGTTATCAGAAACTAGGAGAGAGTCACGGAACAGTTTCTGAAAGCCTCGGAAGCAATCAACACAGCCAACACCCTGATTTGGATGTGTAGCCTCCAGAGCTGAGAAACAATAAATTGTTGCTTAAGGCCATCCTCTTTGTGCTAGTTTATTACTGCAGCCCTAGGAAGCTAAAACACCTGGATTATGGGATTTTTTGCAGAAAGCAGAAGCTGCTTGAAGATCCAGAAGAGAAGGACAGAAAGGCGTGCTTCTGAGTGTGTGGGTATGGGTATGGTTGGAATTTTTCCCATTAGAATGGGGACAGGCCTGCCATGACCTGGCGGAGGGGGTGAGGCCTCTGAAGGGATGGTGCTTCTAGGGAAACAGGGGCTCTGGGACTCCCAGCTTCTCCTGAAAGGACCATATGGCGTCCCAGTAGGACTGGGTGTGTCTCATTGATGGGAGGGGTTACTGCAAAAGCCTTGGGACTTTTGCTCAGATCTGAGGAGGGTAGGGGAGTACTTACTGCAATAGATTTCTGAGCAGCTCAGCAGGGTGGTGGCTTAGAGCTGGATTTTATGAAGAAAATAAAGTTAGGAATTTTTGTTTCACCACTGCATTTGTAAACAAAGATTCATACTTGCCTCAAAGCCTTCTCCAGGCCTCGGTCCTACATCTCTGTCTCCCTAGCCCGGCCTCTGTCTCTCAACTCATTCCTTTCTATGGCTTCGTGTTCCTCCCACGTGGCCAATGTGGTAATGGTGGGTCTGAGTTGATGTCTCAGAGGGGAGCCTCTCTGTTAAAGGGCAAGTAGGAACCAGCAGTGGCTCAAAGCAAAGGAGGCAAAGACTTAGTCCTTGCTTGGGCCAGCTTTGCAATAGCTATTACGGTAAGGGGCTTGACCTCACTAGGGCCTCTTTCCATGGCTTTTTCCCTTGTCTAAGAGCTAAAGAACAGAGGGCCAAAATTAGTCTGTGACCTGGGGAAGCAAGTCACTCAATGTTACTGAAGGCATTCAATGTCTCTGCCCAAGCCCTGAGTCTGAGGCACACAAAGGGTCCTTGTTTGGCATCTTAGGCTGGGTTCTCTGGAGAAGCAAAATCAGTGAACTGTCTCTGTGTGTGTATATATATACATATATATATATATAGAGAGAGAGAGAGAGAGATAGAGATTTATATCAAGGAAATGGATGGCCCAGCCAAATTGACACACAACCTTCACCATCACAGATGCCAAGTAGACGTCTCAAATCTCTTTTCATCTTCTTTCTTAGTAATGTTGTTGTTGTTGTTAGGTGCCACTGAGTTGGTTCCAACTCATAGCAACCCTATGTACAACAGAACAAAACACTGCTTAGTCCTGCGCCATCCTTACATTCATTGCTATGCTTGAGCCCACGGTTGCAGCCACTGTGTCAATCCATCTTTCCTTAGTAATAGAACCCTGAATTTTTTGCTGGATACATGGCCATCCTCACCACCTGTCTGTCATTTTGTCATACTGTGGTGGTTTGCATGTTGTTGTGATATTGGAAGCTATACCACCAGTATTTCAAATACCAGCAGGGTCACCCATCATAGACAGGCTAAGACAGACTAGGAAAAAAGGCCTTGTGATCTACTTCTGAAAATTAGCCAATAAAAACCTTGTGGAACTCAACAGAATATTGTCCAGTATAGTACTAGAAGATGAGCCCCCGGATTAGAAGTCACTCAAAATACACAGTGGCCGCAACAATGGACTTGAGCTTACCAACAATCGTGAAGATGGTGCAGGACCAGACAATGTTTTTTTCTGTTTTGCTCGGCTCGATAGCAGTAACAACGACAACGTGGCCATCTAGAACAAAGACTACCTTGCTCAGTCTTCCCTGTAGCTAGGTATGGCTGAGAGAATGAATTCTGGCAATGGGATATAAGGAGCACGGTGATGTGTGAGTTTGGGGAAAATATTCTGCATTGTTTTGACCTTATATGTCCTTTCTTCTTCTATAGTTTAGAACTAGGGTTAGCAAACTTTTTCTGTAAAGCATCCGATAAGAAAAAAACTGTTGCCATTGAGTTGATTCTGACTCATAGCGAGACTATAGGACAGAGTAGAACTGCCCCATAGAGTTTCCAAGGAGTGCCTGGTGGATTCGAACTGCCAACCTTTTGGTTAGCAGCCATAGCACTTAAGGACTACGCCACCAGGGTTTCCAAAGCATCTGATGGTAGATAGTAAATATTTTAGGATTTGTATGTAGGCCATATCGTCTGTTGCAACTGCTCAATTCTGCTGTTGTAATATGAAAGCAGGCATAGACAAGATGGGCGTGGCTGTGTTCCAATAAAATTTCATTTACAAAACAGGTGGAGGATTGGATTTGGCCTGTAGAATGTAGTTTGCAGACCTCTGGTCAAGAATGCATACCTGGTAGCTGGAGCAAGAGCAGCCATCTTGGACCACTAGGTAAAAGCCATGAGGATGTCAGAGAAACAAAGTGGAAGGAGCCTGAGAGTCTTAGTTTTCTAGTGCTACTGTAACAGTGATATCACAAATGGTTAGCTTTAAAGAACAGAAATTTATTTTCTCACAGTTCAGCCGGTGCCTAATTCAGGGCACCGGCTCTAGGGCAAGGCTCTCTGTTTTGGCTCTGGGTGAAGATCCTTGTCTCTTTCAGTTTCTATAGCCCTGATGTTCCTCAGTTCCTTGGTGATCTTCATGTGGCTTCTGCCTTCCCCAATTTTTGTTGTATTATGTCTGTGTCTATGTCGCACCTTATAACTCAGAAGTGATTAGGTTTAGGCACACCCTGCTCTGATATGGCCTCATTAACAACAAAGACAACCCTATTCCCAGATAGGATAACATCCATAGGTATAACAAAAAACCCATTGCCATTGAGTTTATTCAGACTCATAATGACACTATTGGACAGAGTAGAACTGCCCCATAGTGTTTCCAAGAAGTGGCTGGTGAATTTGAACTGCTGACCTGTAGGTTAGCAGTCACATGCTTAACCACTGCGCCAACAGAGCTCCACCATTCATAAGCATCCCATTCGCAGTTCGTAAGTATAGGGGTTAGGAATTCCAAGCACACAGTTTTGGGGAACACAATTCAATCCAGAACATTGAGTCCCCAGTTGTTACAAAGCCACCCTGTGAGTCTCTGGATTTCATTTCTGTGAGAAAAATAAACTTCGATCTTGCTTAAGCTGCTGTCAGTTGCAAATGAGCCTAATCCTAACTAATACACCATTCATGTGTGGTTAAGCCCAGCTCATCAGAGTAGGAGACTACTGCAGAATCTGGGATCCAAGCCCCAGCCAGGAATGAAGCATGCATTTTCCAGGAGTACGTTCTGCACAGTGTACATCCCCAGATTTCTGAAGCTGGTCCATCTTCCCACTGATTTTGACCTTAATCTTCGTGTGACACACAGGTGATGAGGGGCACACAAAGAAAGCTGGGTCTGCTTGTGGTTTTGTGTAATTGGAAGTCCTGGGGCCCTGGTGGTGCAGTGGTTAAGAGCTCGGCTGCTAACCAAAAAGGTCAGCAGTTCAAATCCACTAACCATTCGTTGGAAATTCTATGAGGCAGTTCTACTCTGTCCTATAGGGTTGCTGAGTCAGGGTCGACTTGATGGCAAAGTTTTTTTTGGGGGGGGGGCAAGAGAACAAAATGTTCCCAGCACCTTCACACCTGGGACCCAGCATCTGACACCTGCTAATGAGATTTACAAGGTGTAAATGCAAACGCACAGCATTTTAGCACCTTTTTTTGGTTTTGGGTTTTGGCTGTCAATTTGAACCTGTCTGTCTGGGAACCATCCTTTTTGGGAGAGCTTGTGGCACCTGTTAGTAAATCTATGATTCAGTGTCATGTGTCCCAGAGACTGCTGAATTCCCTGGGGGAACTCCCAAAGCCCAGTTCTTAGGATTTGGGAGTCTCACACAAACGAAAAGAATTATGGAATAATTAGAAATGAAAACATTATGGAAAAATACTGGAACTTGGCTTTTACTCCCCAGGGCTGCCGGAATGTTGTACTGACACCTCACCAGGAGACTCCTTCTTTTTTCTTGTGTTCAGGACTCTAGGGAGCAATGCTGTGGCTGCTTTTGGAACAGACTCCTACTCTGTAGAGGACGTGGGGCTGCTCCTCCTGAAAGAAAAATATGGAGTGTGACGTTTCCACACACAAACGTTTAAAGGTATGTGTGTGTGTGTTTAGTGAGGCATTTGTGGGCAAATTGTTGCCACTATTTCATGAAAGGGGGAGGAATTGAAAGCAGGGATGCAAACAGAAACTTGTACACCGATGTTCACTGCAGCACTATTCACGGTAGTCAAAAGATGGAAACAGCCTAAATGTCCATCACCAGAAGAATGGATAAACACAATGGGGCACATACACACAATGGAACATTAAACCAGTTTCTGTTCAGTCTCTCTGACTCACGGAGACCCCGTGGGTGTCAGAGTAGAGCTGTGCTCCATAGGATTTTCAATGGCTAATTTTATAGAAGTAGATCATCAGGCCTTTCTTCTGAGATGCCTTTGAGTGGATTTGAACCATCAAACTTCCATTTAGCAGCTGAGGGCATTAACCGTTTATACCACTCAGGGCCTCCAACAATGGAATATTACTTAGTCATAAAGAGAAATGAAGTCCTGATACACGCCACAATATGGATGAACCTTGAAAACATCATGCTGAGTGAACTAAGTCAGTCATAAAGGACAAATATTGTATGATACCCCTTATATGAAATATCTAGAATAGGTAAGTATACAGAGACCAAAGTTTATTAGTGGTTACCGGGGGTGGGCAGGAGGGAGGGGGTAAGGAGGACTCAATGCTTAGGGGCTCTGAGCTTCTGTTTAGGGTGATGGAAAGGTTTGGGAGTAGAGGATGGTGATGACTGAACAGCATAAAAAAAAAAAAAAGACCTATTGCTGTTGAGTCGGCTTTGATTCATAGCGACCCTATAGGACGAGGTAGAACTGCCCCATACAGTTTCCAAGGAGTGCCAGTGGATTTGAACTGCTGACTTTTTGGTTAGCAGCCGTAGCTCTTAATCGCTACGCCACCAGGGTTTCCTGAACAGCATAAGTAATTAATGTCACCAAACTGGATGTGTGAAAAAGGTTGCAATGGCAAATGTTTTATTACACATATATTTACCATAATAAAAACAAAAGATAAAACCTAAGAAAATGCATAATACTGAACAACACAAAAGTGAACCCTACCCCCGGACTCTCTGTTAGCCCAGAACTGAAACCATTCCCGAAGCCAACTCTTCAGACAAAGATTAGACTGGACTATAAGACATAAAATGATACTTGCGAAGAGAGTGCTTCTTAGCTCAGGCAGATACACGAGACTAAACGGGCAGCTCCTGTCCGGAGGTGAGATGAGAAGGCAGGAAGGGACAGAAGCTGGCTGAATGGACATGGGAAATCCGGGGTGGAAAGGAGGAGCGTGCTGTCACATTATAGGGAGAGCAACTAGAGTCACGTAACAACGTGTGTATCAATCTTTGTATGAGAAACTAACTTGAACTGTACACTTTCACTTAAAGCACAGTTAAAAAAAAAAAAGAAAACCCAAAAAGAAAAAAAAAAAGGTGGTCCCTAATGTAAACTATACAGACTTCAGTTAATAATACTGTGTCTGTATTGGTTTACCAGTTGGAACAAATGTGCCACAGGCATGTAAGATGGTAATAAGAGAAATGATGTACAGAGCAGAGCAGACACACAGGAACTCTGTACTTCCTGCACAATTTTTCTGTAAACCTGAAACTGCTCTAAAAAATCAAGTCTATTTGAAAGAAAAAAGTGAGAGTTTGTTTTTTAAAGGAAAAAAGGCCGGAGGACGATTTATCGGCAGTTAGATCTTAAAAGGGCAGCAGAAGAAGTAAATGGCTGACCCTGAGCCCAATCTGGGGCAGTGGGTTTGTGTGTGCTGAGTGTGAGCTATGCTATGAGGCCCCTTCGTGCCTGTGGGCAGGGGCCTCTGTCTTTAGAGGTGTGCCCAGCCGTCTCAACCTTTTCATCTCCTTCCTGAGATCTCTTTCCAGCTAGAGAGAAGCTGCAATAAATGCAGCAGCTTCACTTAACACCTGACTGCCTGGCCCCTCACCCACCTATGAGGCAGGCACCTCTTCATCCCCTTTCATTCCCAAGGGAAAGCATATTGAGTCTAATAAGAGAGATTTCGATTCCTAAAGAGGAAGGTCTTAGCCTTCAAAATGGTGAATCGAGACACTGGGATGCTGTAGTCAGGGTGCCAATCTCTGTTCTGAGATGGCACAGGGTGAGGTGAGGAGAGGAGCACAGAAGTCACAATCACAGGACCCAGGTTCGCAGCCTGACACAGCCTCTTACTTGCTGTTTAGCCTTGGGCATGTTGCTCAACCTCTCTGTGCCTCGATTCCTTTCTTCATGAAACGGTAAAGGTAATAATGCCATCTTGCAAGGCATAAATAAGGAACGACTGGTCCTGCCCTTAGCCTCTGTGAGAAGACTAGCAACATAGCACTTTGTATCCCTTGGCTCCTGTCCCTGATTTCCCCATTTGGTAGCTTCTAGAAAAGATCAACTCTCTAATTTCTGGCGACCTGGGGAATATCCCTTAAAAACAGTTTTGTGTGCTCCTCAGGGGGCGCTTATCTCAGTGAGCTCTAAAACACCTGGCTGTGGTGGCAGGAGGCTGGGCAGAGGCTACCAGAGTGTGTCGGGTCAAAAAGCAGAGAGCCCTCAGATAGCAAGAGAAGTTTGTCTTAGATGGACTGCTGCATAACTGCTTTCAAAGGCTTTGGGCTAATCAGAATTTCAAAGGATACTTTGAATGTAATAGGATTCTACCTGAAAGAGCAAAGAGTGAGGCTTTGGAGCTGTTTACTCCTCTAGTTGCTATTTCTGGGCTGATGTCAAAGATAGCCAGGACCTTCTGATTTTATTTTCATTCCTGCACAAAATGGGAAGACCTAATGCGAATGTAAGAGGGTGGTGAAGGCAAGACCACAAAAAAATAGGCCACCCAGCCCCTTGCCTCCGTTATTCTAGGGGAAACTATTGATGTTAGTTGCTGTCAAGTCAATTCCTACTCATGGTGGTCCCATGTTTGCAGAGTAGAACTGCTCCATAGGGTTTTCAAGGCTTAACCTTTTGGAAGCAGATTACCAGGCCAGTCTTCTGAGGTACCTCTTGGTGAGTTTGAACCACCAACCTCTTGGCTAGTAGTCAAGTGCTTAACCATTTGAGAAACGCGGAAAGTGAGTGGAACAGAGCCGTTCTTAGCAAACTGTCAGGATAACTGGGAGCCACCATTTACATGAGTCCTATAGAGGTCAAATTTCCTCCTACCTTCTTTTTCTCCAAAGCAGCCTTACCAGTTCTTCCTGCCTTAGATCCTCAAAAGCAGGCAGAATTTCATGTAAAAAGTGTTAAAAAAACAAAAAACAAAAAAACCTACTCTGAGGGTAAGATGACTAGTTTTAGCACTTTTCATTGTTTTTATAACTGTTGCTTTTGACCATAGTAGTCTCGGGGAAAATTGTGTGCAAGGGAAAATAAAACAACCAAAACAACTCCTTCTCAATATGGCAGCAGGGGAGGGGAGGGAAGCTGGGAAAGTACGGGAGTACATATGGTATTTCAAAAGATCTGCACCTGCTTTTCTCAGGCCAGCTGGCAGACAATTGAAGGAAAAGCACCGTTCTTTCTAGAAGCACTCAGGACTGAGAGCATCTGCAAAGGAGTTGACAGAAGCGTTTTGGGATCGATGCATGAAGGCTGTGCCAACTGTAGTTTTAGAAATTAGAGCTGAATTAGAACAGGTACTGTGTTTTGAAGAAGTGGTTTTGAGGTTTTGACCCCCTGTAAGTTTTGCGTATGCCCAGGTAACCGCGGCAGCAGCAGGCAGCTGCTTTTCACATATACTTGTCATTGCCATGGGAGTCCCTGGGTGGTGCCAATGGTTAAAATTTTCAGCCGCTAACCGAAAGGTTGGACGTTCCTTGTTCACCCAGAAGAAAGACCTGGTGATCTCCTTCCAAAAAATCAGCCATTGAACATCTATGGAGCAGATTTCTACTCCGACAGACATGGGGTTGCCACAAGCTGGAGTTGACTTGATGGCAAGTGATTTTAGTTTTTTGTCATTTCCATGTTGTTGTCTGTCATTAGGTGCTGTTGATTTGACTTTGACTCATAGCAACCCCATGTGATACAGTGGAACTTCCCCATGGAGTTTTCCAGGCTGTAGTCTTTATGGAAGCAGATAGCCAGTTCTTTCTTTCACAGAGCTGCTGGGTGGGTTTGAACGGTCAGCCTTTTGGTTAGCAGCTGAGCTCTTAGCCGGTTTTGCCACCAGGGCTCTTTCTCTGGTGCTGCTTTGGGAGTCAATAGAACAAGAGTATTCATCAATCCACCTGCCAGCAGAAACATCAGGCAACTGCCTGGAGGTAGCCTGTGTAAACCCCAAAAGTCGGGCTCTGTTTTCCCAGCCTCCTGGGCCCCAGCCTTCAGGATTCATTCATTGCACAAAGCCTCCAGGTGATCTACCTCTCACCTCTGCATCATCCTGGAGGCTGCATCCTTGATACTGGTTCTTGGAGTCTAACTTCTTGGAGATAGTTACTGAAATTTAATGGAAAGCATGTGAAAGGAGTGATGTACCTGGACCAACTTGGTGGCTATCCTAAAAAGCTGTGTCTGGGCAAGTATCCCTGAGAAACCACATTTAGTTTCTCACAGAGCACACAAGCTCAAACGGTACAGATAGCCAACTTTACTGTTTAAAATCATCCAGGCCTCTCGCTGTGCCTTTCGTGGAGTGCGATTGCATTATCTAATGGATAATCAATGCTCAGCTGACACCTGAGTGTCCAAATAGCTAACCCCGAGCTAACTTTACTAATTTGTTCTCTGTTTTTAATCTTTACCATTGAGCTCCTTCTCACGACGTGGAGCCCTTCTTTGGGCGCTGACCTTCAACCTCGTCAGTTTCAGTGGACACCCGGAAGATTGGTGGGTACTGGCTACAGAAGTTATAATTCAGGAGCGACAGGAAATAGACAGATGTTTGGACCCACCTGAGACTTAAATCCTCTATTACCCTTGTTGTTGTTAGCTGTCACTGAGTAGACCCCAACTCACGGTGACCCCACACACCAGGGAAAGAAATGCTGCCTGGTACTGTCCCATCCCTGTGAATTGTTGAGGTTCGAACAATGTTCCGTTGTGATCCATAGGATTTTCACTGGCTGATTTTTTCAGAAGTAGATCACCAGGCCTTTCTTCTTTGTCTGTCTTAGTCTGGAAGCACCCCTGAAACCTGTTCACATCACAGCCACATGCCAGCCTCCACTGACTGCATGAGGTGCCTTGGCCAGGAATTGAACCCAGGTCTCCTGCATGGAAAGTGAAAACCCTACCACTGAACTATCACTGCTTTCACCTATTACTCTTAGCTCTTCCATTTTTTCCCCATTTATTTACTTATTCAACATAGGTTTATTTGCCAGGGATTGTGTGGGTGCTGGGTAAGGCATGACTAAGGTTCTGTCCCTGCCTCGAGGAGGTTGTGGCAGTTGTAGGTCTCAGGATGTGGTGGTAACTCACCTCAGCTTTGGATATTCCCTTTCTGGGTCTCAGAGGTTGGATGAGACCATGTGTCTGATTTCTCCTTCCGCTCAAGTCCTGTTGCTTCAGTAGTTGCAGGGTTCAGGCCGGGCTCTTCTGGGTATGGAAAGTTTCTCCAAGGGGTTAGTGATGTAGCACTCTATGGTTGCAGCAATGTCAAGCAGTTGATTCCGCTACTGAAGAAGAGAATGTCTTTCATGTTTTTACCCTGTTGAAGTCTAGCTGGGGATGTCAGAGCCCCTGGAGGGAAAGGACCACACTTTATCCATCTTTGCTTTCTCAGTTTCTGGCACAAAAGCTAGTGTGTGGTAGGAGCTTTCAAAATAAAGAGTGTGAATGGTTATATTTGCTCAAAGAGTCTGTCTTACTCCAGGATCTGTGAGGTCATCTTCACTGATGGAAGGAAGCTTTATTGTTCCAGTCCATGGGTCAACTTCTGAAAGGAGATGGGAAAGAATGATCCATTAGCTCCCCGTGAATGCAACCAGGGCATCCTGGATGTGACTAGAAGGGACGCCACCTAGCGGAGCTTACGTTCTCTGTTCTGCAGAAAGTCATCGATGAGGCATGGATGCTTTCTGGAGGTGGGAGTTGGCAGGAAGTGGGTGCACCAGTGAACTGTCAGAACTTTGGAGGGCAAAATGGTCCCTGGTATGGAGTTCCTTCTACGTATTTTCCTCTGAATTGGGATTTCATTTGTTCAATAAATAACATGTGAGGTTCTGTTCTGATTATTGGGGATATTATTGTAAGAAAAACAGACAAAAATGCCTTAGTAAGAACTGTGACCTTTGGTTGAGGGGATTGTCACCCCATGGTGACCCATAAGGAGAGAGCTGAAGTAGTAAATGTCCCAGATTCATTCTCTTCCCTCCTTCTGCTCTCCTGCTAGTGCTTTCCATGGGCTGATTGATGTAGTTCCTGTGGGTCAGACTGCTGCATTGCAGTGCTGGGTAAAGGAGCAGTGGATCTGAGGGGACAAATGGAAGACATCTGACACAGATGCTGTGGGTAGGGAGAAGAGGGAAATATGGGACTGAGCAGAAAGGAAAAGTGAGATTGAGAAACCATGGCCTCTTTGCCCAAGCAAGGTGGCTAGTTCTAGGTTGCTGCATGGAAGTTGAACAGCCTGAAATAAAACCCAGTTGCCATCAAGTTGACCCCTAACTCATGGCAACCTTGCGTGTATCAGAGTAGAACTGTGCTCCCTAGGATTTTCAACGGCTGGTCTTTTGGAAGTAGATCACCAGGCCTTTCTTCTTAGATGCTTCTGGGTGGACATGAACCTCCAACCTTCCGGTTATCAGCTGAATGCATTAACCTCTCGCACCACCCAGGGACTCCTGAGCAGCCTGAGTTGTCTCACTTACTATCCAAAGAGAATCACCCATTGCCACTTGCTGGCCTATTGCCCATTGACTGCTCATCTGTGCGGTGAGACTGTCCACTGCCCTGTATAACCCATCCACTGTGAACAATGCCAGAACACCTCTAGGTGCTGCCAGATGGGAGGGTTAAGGACTCAGACATCTTGAGAGGTGATGCTGGCATGAAGGAAGACCCTCATCCTTGACCAGGTTGGTAGTAGACTGAGCCCATTTAGCCAGGACTGCAGCTGGCCACCCTGTTTCATGATGTCACTGGGAACATTCCTGAGCAGGACAGCAGAGACTCAGAGCTGCAGCTGCTGGAGGATTTAGAGTTCCCGACAAGCTGTCAATGGCATTAGAAAGTGGGCAATGTCTCAATATCTGTGGATTTGTTTTCTTCAGTCACAGAGCTGACTTTGAAATTGAGGATATGGATGACCGGGAATCTTTCAAATTTCATTACTCTTTAGATAAAGCTTCAAATCCTCAACACAGCCTACCTGGCCACATGAAACTGGGGCTCGGCCTACATCACCACGTTTGTCTGTGGCATTCTACCCTGGCTCCTGCACCCTAGCCATTCTGGGGCCTTATTTCAGGGCCCCCAAGGGTCACATTGGTGTCCCTGGGTAGTGCAAATGTTTAAGTGCCTACTACTAGCCAAAAGGTTGACAGAACTCACCCAGAGGCTTCTCAGAAGAAAGGTCTGGCAATCTGCTTCTGAAACACCTGGCAATTTGCCTTGAAAACTTTATGGAACAGTTCAACTATGCACACATGGGGTTATCATGAGTTGGCATCAATTTGATAGCAACAAACAACAACAAGGGCCACTTCCTTTTCACCTCTTGGCCTTGCCCCTCCAATTCTCTGTCTTCCCCAATAACCACTTCACTCTTTAATTTCTATTCACCTATAGGAGCTCAGTTCAAAATCACTTCCTCATGAATGCCCTCTCTGACACTCTGGCCTAGGCTGGGATTACACTTTTGGGATGATGTGATAGGGTGGATGTGTTTGGATGTGTTTTTGCATATGGGAAGGATATAAATTTTGGAGAGCCAAAGGGTGGAGTGTTATGGATTGAATTGTGTCCCCCAAAATGTGTGTTGTAAATCCTAACTCCTGTACCTGTGAATGGAAACCCTGGTGGTGTAGTGGTTAAAAGCTACAGCCGCTAACCAAAAGGTCTGCCGTTCAAATCCACCAGGTGCTCTTTGGAAACTGTATGGGACAGTTCTACTGTGTCCTATAGGGTTGCTATGAGTCGGAATCGACTCAATGGCAGCTGGTTTGATTTTTGGTTTTATACCTGTGGATGTAATCCCATTCGGGAATAAGGTTGTCTTTGTTATGTTAATGAGGCCATATCAATGTAGGATGTGTCTTAAACCTAATTACTTTTGAGATATAAAAAGAGCAGATTAGGCAGAGAACCAAACAAGCACAAATGGGAGGATGACAGATGCCACATGGACACCTCCAAGGAACCCCGAGAAGAACTCTAGTGAGGCTGAGACAAGGATTTTCCCTCAGAGCGAACAGAGAGAGAACCTTCTCCTAGAGTCGGTGCCCTGAATTTGGACTTCTAGCTTCCTAAACTGTGAGAAAATAAATTCCTGTTCATTAACACCACCCACTTGTGGTATTTCTAGTATAGCAGCACTAGCTAACAGAATTGCCGTTAGCAAGATCAGTGAACAATGTGTTCTTTAGTGTCTGTCTCCCCATTTGATAAGCTCTATGATTTGCTGCTGCTCCATGCCTGTGTGGAGAAGGCACTCAGTAAATATTTGAGAGAATTATTGACTAAAAGAAAAAATGACTTAGGAGTGCGTGTGCACCTACTGTGCAGAAAAGAAATAAAAAGAGGCAGAGATTAGAAACGATATACCTGTCTGCCCTCTCCCCACCCCAGTCTTTCCTGGTGCTGGAAATGAGGACAAGCAGAGGAAGCAAGGGACAGAGCAGAATACCTGGGAGAGTTGAACAATCGATTCCCAGATACCTGGGGATGATGAAGAAAATCCACTATCCACATAGCAATGGGAAGACTCTGCTGATCTAATTCTGTCCAGCACAAGAACATCCAGGCAGGCCGTGCTACTATTAGCAGAAGAAAGCTTAAAAAATGTGAGGCCAGTAAACCTTCCTGGCTGCTGAGTGATTTGCCAGGGTCTGGGCTTGAGGTCTAGAGTGATAATAGGTTCAGGCCATCAAAAGTTATGTTAACTGGTGCCCTGACATCTGGGCAATTTAAGAGCCAGCTAAATGAAGTGGGCTATCTGTAAGATGTCCGTGGCTCTCCAGTCCATCAGAACAACAAGCACGTTGAGGCAACCAGATGCTGCTATTAGAATTCACCAGCTCCAAATTATAAAGGGGCCAGGAGCAGAGAATACAATGGCCTGGTTAATGCATAAATGTTTATTTCAGGACGGCAGGTTTATATTTGTAAGATCGGATGGTCTCTATGGAAGGGGTCACGTTACAAATTTGAGCCTGACGGGCTCTAAGAAATAATGCCTGGCCCCAAAGGAGGCCGGAGTTAAAGTTTATAGAGAGCTCAGAGGAATGATGTATGAGACCCAGGAGAAAGATAAGAAAGAGACTGGTGAAATAGGGGAGGAACAGAACACAAGCAGGAGAGGAATACGTTAGTGAGGCTGATGGGGGCATGCGGGGGAGGCAGGTAGACAAAGAAGGCAAATCTGATTGATAGGTATATGGTCTTTGCAAATTACTTAATTTTTCCTGCAAGTTTTGAGTTAATGTTTACTTATCATGATAATCTGGTGGTGCGGTGGTTAAGCGCTTGGCTGCTAACCAAAAGGCTGGTGGTTCGAACCCACCAACTGCTCCACAGGAGAAAGGTGTGGCAGTTGGCTTCTGTAATGACTACAACCTCTGTCCTATAGGGTCGCTGTGAGTAGATTGGCTTTTGGGAAACTGAGAACAGAGGTCAAGGTGAGGCTTGCAGAAATTTAAACAAACAAAAGGGAATTAGCATGATGGCAAAAGAATCTTTGTGAGTTAATGATAAGTTGAAGGGGAAGGATAAAGAAGAGGATTAAAAATGGTCCCAGAAATGCCTTCAAAAACATCGTTATCTTTGGAAATTCATGCCAGAATATTTATGGATGAAATGGTAAAAAGTCTGGGGTTTGCGTCAAAATGACCCAACATAAGGATGAGGGTGGGGAGTGGATGGGGCTGTAGGTGAAACAAGATTGGTCATGAGAGGATAATTGTTGAAGTTAGGTAATGAGTAAGGAGCCTGGTGGCACAGGGTTAAGGACTCGGCTGCTAACCAAAAGGTTGGTGGTTTGAACCCACCTTGCTGCTCTGCTGGAGAAAGGCCTGGTGATCTGCTTCTGTAAGGACTACAGCCTAGAAAACCCTATGGGGCAGTTCTGCTCTGTCACATGGGGTCACTATTGACCTGATGGCATTTAACAACAACAGTAATAAGGTAATGAGTACAAGCAGGTGTATTATACTATTTTTTCTAACATTGTATATGTTTGACATTTTCAAATTAAAAAAATTTTAAAGCAAAAAAAAAAGAAAGGAAAAAGGATCAGGGTTGTGAGCCTGGGGTATGGAGTGTTGGTGCAATTGGGAAGAGTGGCCAGTTTTGAGGTTGGGGAAGAGGGAGAAGCCACTGGCAGTGTGTTAATGTCTAAAGCAGGCTTCTCTGCAAAATGTTGTTTGAAAAGTTGGCTTAAGTTGGTATATTCTGCCCTTTTAGAGGTGTCATCCAGTGCAGGTTGTCTTTGATTACCTGCCTGAAGATGTGAGCCATACCGTACATGCAGAACCGAGGCTGTGGCATCCATGCTGTTCAGCTGTCTGACTTTGGGTTCAGTGCTGGCTGCTTGTCTTAGTCTGTGAAGCCCTATGTGGTCGGATCCACACTACAATGGGCAGGTTTGATCAACGATGGCCCACATCTCCCTGAGTGGTTCCCGGGATGATTTCTGGAGGCATTTTGCTATTCTCCCCCTTTCTGCGTCTCCCCAACTGCCTGTACATGCCTGGAGCCTCCCCAAATCTTCCTGTACTCACTGCTTCCTCCCAACAAACTGTGGGCTCCATAATTGAGCCCAAGAGAGGGGCCTGTTTCTACTGCCTAAGGAAGTTTTGGAAGTACAGGGAGTCTTTCTACAAGTTAAGAAAAAAAAAAAAAAAAAGAAAGAAGAAGAACAAAACACCATCCTTTTCGGCTCTCACTTTCCTCTTGCTTTTCTCATTCCAACAAATCCTTCTAGATGCCTCCTAAGTGCCAAGTGTTGTGTTAGGGTTTGACTGGGTGTTCACAGGTGATCAAGGATCTAAAGCCTGGTATGGGGAGAAAGGCATGCAAACAGGGTAATAGAGAGTGATGAGTGTTCTTCTAGATGTTTCTACAGGGACCGTGGGGCACAAGGAAGGGGTGGCCGATCATGACGGTTTTCTATTGGGTTTGGACTTTAACACCATCCCTGCTAAACCAGAAAAAACAAATCCAGTGCCGTCAAGTCAATTTCAACTCGTGGTGACCCCATGTGTTTCAGGGCAGAACTATACTCCATAGGGTTTTCAATGGCTGTCATCTTATGGAATTAGATTGCCAGGGCTTTCTGCTGTAGCACCACTGGGTGGGTTCAAACTACCAAGCTTTCTGTTAGTAGCCAAGTGCAAACCATTTGTGCCACCCATGGACCTATGCATGAAGTGAGTTTCTTTGAACCTCAGTTTTCTCTTCTTTAAAGTAAAAACTTGTTGCTGTCTAGTCAATTCCGACCCACAGTGACCCTATAGGACAGAGTAGAACTGCCCGACAGAGTTTCCAAGGAGCACCTGGTGGATTTGAACTGCCGACCTTTTGATTAGCAGTGGTAGTACTTAACCACTATGCAACCAGGGTTTCTGTCTTTAAAATAAGGCTCATTATATCTACTCCGTAGTTTTTTCTGTCGTACATAGGGTCGCCATGAGTTGGAACCAACTCAACGGCACCTAACAATGTAGCTTTTGTTTGTATCAAGTCAAAAAATATGTAAAAGGATTTTTACAAACCATGAGTTTTGATTATTATTATTATCTTTCCTTCTTCTCAGGCATGCCAGGGATCACCATGGGCCCTGCTTTTCCAGGTGACAGTCAAGTGACCACCATCACATGCACACTCTGAGCCACATTAAAACAAAGCTGGAGGTCGCAGCCAGTTCCGGGGAAGATCCATAAAGAAAAGGAAATTTCTTTTTTCCACCCAGGTAATAAATCTTCTTCCTATTGACTTTTCAAAGTGTAGAGCCAAATGTCCCTCTTGTCCATTTAATACCAACCACCACCTTCACATTTGTTTAGTTGTACAGCTTGCAAAGTACTTCTAAAGGCACGTATCACCAGTGCCTCATAATAACCCTTTGACTTAGTAGAATAGAGGTCATTTTGACCCTCCTTTATAGATGTGCAAAATAAGGCCTAGGGAAGTGAAATAATTTACCCAAGATTCATAGGGAGTAGTGGCAGAGCCAGTGCTAGAATTCTGGACTTCGCTTTCCTAATCTTTGATATCACTCGCCCCTCCCTGTAAGTATCTATACAACACAGGGCTCTTCTTTGATGTCTTTTAAAAGAAGGTTTCAAAAAAAAAAAAAAATATATATATATATAAAGAGTTTAGGAAATTATCCATATTTTGATCTAACATGAACCTCTGAGGCTCCGTGGCCCCAGTGCAGTCAGGATAAATCAAACCAACAAATAATCAACCCCATTGTTTTGTGGATTATTTCCCCATGAGGCAGATGTTTACTTTTTACAAACAAAAGCTCATTGTTGTCAGGACCATTTAAGAGGCTTAACCTGTCTCCTCTGGCATATGGCGCGGGGCTTTTCATGAGAAAACCGGTTGTGTACGGCAGCCGACGAAATTGCAGGCCTCTCCGTGAAACTTCATCAGATGCTGTTGCAGGATGTCCCTGTCTCCTGAGCAGGGGCTCATCTGGGCCTCTTCCACTGCGAAAGGAAAAAGAAAAAGAAAAAAGGTTGTTTCCTTTGGTAGCAAATGCTCATATTTTAATGGGTATGATGTCATGAATTATTAAAGTAGCTTAACTCTAAAGCCCAGCTGAAAGAACATGCAGTGAAGAATGACCCTGAGACTCTTGAAAAATGAGAGTGTTGCCTGTGTGCCCACAGACTAAAGATGGATTTCTACTTTAGTTTATATTTATGTAACTGTGAGACTCGGTCCCTCGTTCCCAGAGAAATCCTTTGTGCAGCCGTGTGGAGAAAGTTATTACATTTTAGTGCGGAAGGGCTGTAAAGTTTCTTTCCTCATGTTTCATGAAATCGAAAGTGCGAGGGATCTTTGTGCTGGAGAGAATGGGCCTTGGGAGTGAGAGGTGGAGTCTCTCAGAAGACAAAAGGGAACAGACAGGCATTGCTCTGGAAAAAAAAAAAAAAAGGAGCCTAATGTTTTAATGTTAGGTTCTTATAAGGGATTTGTGCATAACCCGGGGTCAGCCTTGTTACAGTGCTTACAGGCTTCTGGTTCAAGGCGAATCAAGGAGAAACAGGGTGCAGAAGGATGAAGACGATCTGCTGGTTCTGCTGTGATTTGACCGCATGATGTGCCCGGAAGCAACCCTTCGGAACTAGTGCAGCTGCCTGTGGAGACCCTCAGAGAGCTCACCATGCTGGAGAGGATCTGTCAAAGCCTTGCGCTTGGCCACTCCAGGCTCAAGCTCTGGCTGACAGGTTTGTCTTAGTTTCCTAGTGCTGTTGTAAGAGAAATACCACAAGTGGGTAGCTTGAAGGACAGAAATTCATTTTCTCACAGCTCTGGAGGCTGAAAGTCCAAATCAGGGTCTTGGCCCTGCCGATTCCTTTTATGGCTGTCTTTCCTAGTTTCTGGTGACGGCCATCAGTCTTTGTTGTTCTGTGGTGTTCTTTGATGTCTGTCTTCTCTTGTGTGTATCTCCGTGTCTATTCTGCCTTTTTTTTTTTTTTTTATAATTCAGAAGTGATTAGGCTTAGGACCCACCCTACTCTGATATGAATTTATTAATGTAACAAAAGAAACTCCCCTATTTCCAACATGTTCCTATTTACAGGTATAAAACACAAAAAAATTCATTGCTGTCAAGTCGATTCTGATGCATAATGATGTTAAAGGACACAGTAGAATTGCCCTATAGGGTTTCTCAGGCTGTAATCTTTACGGAAGCAGACTGCCACATCTTTCTTCTGTGGAGCAGCCGGTGGATTTGAACCGCCCACCTTTCAGTAGGCATCCGAGCACTTAACCACGGTGCTACCAGGGCTTTTCCATTTACAGGTATAAAACAAAACAAAAAAAGAACAAACCCATTGCTGTCGAGTTGATTGTGACTCACAGTGACCCTATAGGACAGAGTAGAACTACCCTATAGGGTTTCCAAGGAGCGGCTGGTGGATTTGAACTGCCAACCTTTTGGTTAGCTGTGGTGCTCTTAACCACTGTGCTACCAGGGCTCCAATTTTTTACAGGTTTAAACATTAGGATTTCAACACATATTTTTGGGGGGCACAATCCATACAAGGTTGCTGGGAAAAATTGCAGACACTTATAGTGGGATGAGGTATCCTTGATTTCTCTAGATGGGCCCTGCAAAGCGGTGTCTATACCCACAAAGGCTCCTTCTCCTCCTCTTCCTTTTCACATGAGTTCAGTTTAACAGCACTTTTCCTTTGGTCTCTGTAGAAAGGAATGGAGTCTGAGTTGGGAAGGTGATGGAACCAGGATTTACTAAGGAGGCTATTAAATTCTTGACTGTGTTATATATGCTTCATAATGTAGGTGTGTGGTATTATCCCCATTTTACAGGTGAAAAACAGGCTTCATGAGTAAGATTTTCAATCTCACACAATTATTGGCAGAGCTGGGCTTTATTTGAACCTAGATCTGTCTGAAATCAAAGGTTTGTGTGAACTCACCACTCTTAATATGAGGCACCAAAAGATTGGTTTGACTGAGATTTTACAGTTTTCTTTGTTTTTGTTTGAACTCTCGGGCTATCATGAGCTGGATGTCTTCTGTTTGTCCCTCCATATCTAGTCTCTAGCTTTCTCTACTCTGCTGTGGGCCCTGGTGGACTGACCTATACTGACTGCATCAATGGGTGCCCTTGTTCTCTGTCTTACAGTTGGGTTTGGACAAGCGGGGTATTGGAGGGATAGGTGGGAAGCGAGATTAGGGTGTTTACTTCCCTAGCTCCCTCTTTGTTGGGCTCCCTACTGAAGCCCACAGCTCTTGTCAGGCAATCCTCTCCATAAAACTCCTCTCTCTGAGTTCTATAACTACCCCCTCCCCTCACTCCTTCAGGCTAGGCACAGTAACAGCTCCCTGTGTTGCTAGCTCCTGCGTACTGCACTATCCTTTGTGCTTTTCTTAAACTCTGCTGATACTTTTGTAAATTAGTTTTATTAAACTTTCCTTGGATTGCCTAATTTGAGTGTGCCATTTATATCCTCTGGGACCTTGACTGATACAGGTGTGCATTGCTTTAATACACACCTAGTATTGTCATGAGCCCCTGGTTAACCCCATGGTTCACACGTTTCGCTGCCAACTAGAAGGTTGGAGGTTGGAGTCCACTCAGACGCACCTCAGAAGAAAGGTGTGATCATCTACTTCTGAAAAACCAGCCACTGAAAACTCTGTGGAACACAGTTCAACTCTGATACACATGGAGTTGCTATGATTTGAGATTGACTTGATGGCAACTGGTATGGTATAGTGTTGTCATAGTTCATGTTTTCATTTGGCACCCATTAATGCTTGCTTTTACCCACAGGAAGATGATTTTTGTCCCCTCTTTTTTAAAAAAAGACCTCCTATTTATAACGTACAAAAGGGTCACTTTTTCATCTTTCACCCTCCTTTTGCCTTACAACTCACATTGAGTCTGCAACACCAGAGGAAGCCAGTTTCCATTATTATTATCCAAGATTGAGTTTGTTTGGTCTCCAGAGTAGAGGTTTCTTGTATTAGCATTTCTTTGCAAAACAGTCTGCTGGATTGTCTTGAGAAAACAACGCACATTTTCTAAACTTCTAGGGAAAAATCATTATTTCTCCAAAAAAGAAGGGAAATAATGAAACCGTGTTCAGTAAGTAACCGTAAAGATAATAAACGGGACAAAGGCAGCAAATTCTGAATCAAGGTCAATTTCCTTTTTTTGTTGGATTGCAGCAAGCGTTTAATGGTAATAAAATCTTTTTCCTGTATGATACATTTTGTATTAAAACTGCAGCCATTTAAATAAGGGATTTTATGTCCGCACAGTCTTTATTGAGCATGAAGGATTAAAAAAATGCTTTTCTTCTTCTTTGAAAGAGTTTTTTTAGATCTGAAAAATGGTCAATACTCCGTGACTCCAGGACTCATGGAAGTGAGGGTACAGGGGTGGGGGTGGGGTGTGTGGGGGAAAGGGAGGCTGGAGCGGCTCACACAGTTCCTTGCTTATGCTATTTAACCTCGGACCCCTGTTATTCTAGGCCTTGGTGTCTCTTGAATAAACAGTAAATCTTTCCTGATGGCGTGGCAGCTTTACGATGTGGATTCATGCCTATCTTCAGAGGAGCACGAGAGAGCCTTTATGTATTTTTCCCTCCTTTTATTGGTGATTTAGCCGAAGCCTGTCTGTCAGCAGGGTACAGCTGGTGGTCTGGCAGATGTCTGGTCCTGTCCCATCTTCCCTTTGGTCAAGGGTAGTCCTGGGGCTGCAGCCTTCAGTTCCTCAGTTCCTCCAGGATAGAAGAGGGTTGACTATGGTGTTATTTCATAGGCTAGCTTGAAATAGATGAATTCTTTGGTTGAAGGTTTTTTGGTCCATGTTTTCTTGAGGCCTTTGTCTTTTAATGTTGAGACGTTTGTGACCTGCTTCTGATCCTAAGATATCAAGATAAGATCTCAAGACCTTGCTAGATCCCCCTTCTACCATAGTGTCATGCATTGTGAAAGTTTGCTAGACTGACTTGAAAGCTGTTCATTTTGGGAAGATCGGAAGTAGTCTCAGAAGGTTCAAGGGCATGTTGACATTGGATGTACCAGCAACTACATTCTGCATTTTTTTTTTCTTTGTCACTGCTGACGTACATGACTTGAACTGTTGGATTTGGACTATACTTGGTCATGAGTATGTGATACCAAAACCAAACTCAATGCCGTTGAGTTGATACAGACACATGGTGCCTCCATGTGTGTCAGCGCAGGACTTCTCCATAGGGTTTTCTTGATTGTAATCTTATGGAAGTAGATCACCAGGCCTTTCTTACATGACACTGTTGGGTGGATACAAACTACAAACCTTTTGGTTAGCAGCCGAGGGCAAGCCATTTGTGCCACCCAATGATCTAGGGTATGCTTTAGAGGAAAAAAAAAAAACCAAACACTAGGCTTATAGTTTAGAAGTATTAGAAATATGCATTCCATAGGAAATTATCAACCAAGGGAAGCAGATTATTGTGGGTGGGGATCTGACCTATAGCGGGAGCTGCCTCATAATCTATAAATATCTCCTCTTGGAGTTAGAATGAATTACCTGGTTTTACGTCTTAGATTTCCAGAGCTGCCTTTCACACTGGGTGGTTAACAGCCTTTTAAAACATGACTCTTCCCAGTACATTGACCAGACCTGACTGTTCTTAGCCACATGATTGCTTTAACTATGCTTTAAAAATAGCCCTGAAACTGGCATAGCAGAGAGAGAGCACTTACTTAAACAACTATTTTTCCCCCTCTGTCATGTAGATCTAAGGCTTTTCTGTATCTTTCCGGTACAATGGCAGCATATGGCCTATTGTTACCATCAGATACTCCTCTGGAGAGTAAGAGGCACAGGGGTGAATGGACAATGATATTGTGGAGTATAAAGCTGTTGTTTTGAGCCCTGGAACTGGAGTTTCCTGTGGTTTCATTTGTAAAGAAGTCAAACCATTCAGGAAGGCTTGATCGGTAGGCTCTGATTTTTATTTTTGATAGCACCAACTAATGTTTACTCTGGGCTCCTGGAAACTGGTTAGGAGAACTTTTCATGGAGGAGAAAACGTGGACAAACACTGTTAGCTTATTTAGTGCTAAAGGCAGGGGCTGGCCAAGAAAGACGATAACACAGTTCTTCAAGCCAAAAAGTCGTGATCTTTTTCGCTCTTGCAGCCTATATCCCTGAAAAACTTAGGAAAGGCCTGTGAAGAAGAAAGCACACTTAATGAGAGCAAGAGGGTTGAAGGTAACTTAGAAAATGACTTCCACACCTGGGAGATAATCACCTCATTAGAAAGAAGAAAAATTTTTTATTAAGATAAAATGGCTTTTGACTACATGGAAGCAGAGTAATGGATATGATTCCACTGAGTACACATGTAAGCACACACACACTCGTGCACATACTCACTTGTGCACACACACCCACTTGTGCACACACACTCACTAGTGCACACACTCACTTGTGCATGCACTCATGCACACTCAGTTGTGTACACACACTTGTGCACACGCACTCACTTGTACATACACACACTTGTGCATACACACTCACTTGTACATGCACACACACACTTGTGCACACACACACACTTGTGCACACACATGCTCACTTGCACAAATGCACATACACTGGAAAGAAGGAGTGCTCAGGCAGGAACGTGTCGGTGTACTTTATAATTCTGAATTTGTTTTTCAGGGTTTGAATTAATTAGATACCATGTTGAATTCCAAATGTGATAATTAGGCAAATTAATGCTGCAGCGAAGTTATTAATGAGGCAAAATATGCTAATATGCTTTTGATAAAGAGCTCTTCTCCTGCCTTACCAAGAAATTGGCAAACATCTTTTATTTGGGGCCAGACAGCTTATCTCAAGTGATTTACTAAAAAGGTTCTTAGCCGTATGCTGTGAACAAATGTTGTAAATAGGGGTTAATGTCTAAAGTTTTGATATGGGTAAGCCTTGTTGTGGTGCAGCAAGTCCCGTGACGCTCTTTGCTTCTGCGTGGCAGCAATGCCAGGAAAGGCCAAGGGCTTTTCAGTGCCGTTTAATGTCACTATGAATATGGCAAACCTCGACAGTGTCGTTCCTACTACAATCATCACCCACACTCAACGTGAGGTGCACAGTGGCGGCCAACCTGCCGGCACTCTCCTTTTTTTCTGCAGACTTGGTGTCGCCTTTGGTTTTTAGATGTTCAAAACCCCAAGCCCAGAATCATTAGGGTTTGAAAGCCCAGGATCATTTGGTGGTTTGAAAGTGACACAGCACAGCTCTTTCCAGTCTTAACTCTGCTCTTCAGATCTCACTGCACGTCTGGAGCCCTCGATACCACAGGGAGGGCTGGTCGTGGTTACGGGTTGAGCTGTGTCCCCCCAAAAGAAATGTGGAAGTCCTAACCTCTGTGCCTGTGA
This sequence comes from Elephas maximus indicus, assembly GCF_024166365.1. NCBI lineage: Eukaryota > Metazoa > Chordata > Mammalia > Proboscidea > Elephantidae > Elephas > Elephas maximus. The sequence goes on from NC_064832.1 coordinate 40,779,296, forward strand.
AAGTGACCTTGGTTGGAAATAGTTTTCTTTTGCTATGTTAGTAAAGTCCTAAACCTAATAACTTCTGAGAGGTGTCTTATAAAAGGAGCAGAATAGACACAAAGAACACACAGAGGGGAAGACACCATGTGAAGACACACATGGCAGATGCAACTCAAGCCCAGGAACTCTAAGGATTGTCAGCAGCTCTGCTGCTAATCAAAAGGTTGGTGGTTCAAACTCACCAGCCACTCCATGGGAGAAAGTTGTGGCAGTCTGCTTCTGCAAAGGTTAATAGCCTTGGAAATCCTAGGGGACAGTTCTCCTCTGTCCTGTAGGGTTACTATGAGTCAGAGTTGACTCAACAGCAGTGGGTTTTGTATTTTTTTTTTTTTTGGTTACTAGAAGCTGAAATAGACTATGACCAACCTCCCCCCAGAGCCATGCCTTGAATTAGGACTTTTGTCCTCCTAAACTGTGAAAAAATAGATTTCTGTTCTTTAAAACCACTCACTTGTGGTATTTCTTGTTACACCAGCACTACATAACTAACTAGTCACTAAAAACAAAGTTTATGGAAACGTGAAAAAGAACTTTTCATAAGCATGGTATTTATCCTTTCAATCATAAACTCTATGAGGGCACAACCTATATCTTTTGATTCATTCAGATATGGTATTTGCTAATTTGCTATGTGAGTTATACTCTGTCTCCCAGCTAGGACAGTTTGACTATTGTAAATCTAAGGAGGGAAGACCCCCAGGCACATGTTTGAATAAAGGAGACCAAGGGTCAGTCCTTGGTTAGTGAGTGCTGTTGAGGTATGTCCTACAGCATGAAAGAGATTGTTTATTAATTGTAAAGGAGTACACAGAAGGTTATTGGATTAGTTAGGAGTGCGTTTGGCCGCAAGTTATAGAAAACCTTATTAATAGTAGCTAAAGCAAACAAACAAAAAACCAAACCTGTTGCATCAAGTAGATTCCAACTAATAGCGACCCTATAGGACAGAGTAGAGCTATCCCATAGGGTTTCTAAGGAGCCGCTGGTGGATTTGAACGGCTGAACTTTTGCTTAGCAGCCTGAACTCTTAACCGCCATGCCACCAGAGCATAAAAAGTACACCAGGACAGGCAGTCTGCAGCTAAAACGTTGCCTCAACCATGTTGGCAGGGTCCTTTCCATCTTTCCACTCAACCATCTTAGGGGTGGTTTTTGTCTTTGTGTGTACAACATAGCTTCTGTACTTCTAGGCGTCACATCTCCATTTTTTTCTTTTTTTAAATAATATTTTGCTGTTTTTGATGAAAATTTACACAGCAAATTCAGTTCCCATTTAACAATTACTGTACAAATTGTTCAGAGACATTGATTATGTTTTTCACAATGTGTTAACATTCTCATTAATTCCATTTTGGGTATTTCGCTTCTGGTATTCTGGTTTCCCTGCCCTCTTAGTCTTTCATCTTTGCTTTAGAGAATTGTTGACAATTTGGTCTCATATAGATGATCTTTAAAATTTTTGTTTATTTTGCTGTTGTTGTGGAGAATATACACAGCAAAACATACACTAATTCAACAGTTTCTATGTGTACTATTTGATGACATTGATTACATTCTTCAAGTTGTGCAACCATTCTTACCCTCGTTTTCTGAGTTGTTCCTCCCCATTAACATAAATTCACTGCCCCTAAGGTTCCTATCTAATCTTTCAAGTTGCTGTTGTCAATTTGATTCCATGTAGCTAGATCTTAAAAAAGCATAATGCTTAAGGCAGACATATTTTACTAGTTAAGCTAATCTAATGTTTGGTTTTAAGAAGACTTCAGGGCATGTTTTTGGTTTAAGATTTAAAGATTATCTCAGGGCAGTAGTTTCAGGGTTTAGCCAAACTTCATGGCTCCAGGAAGTCCAGAGTCAATGAGAATTTGAAATTTTGTTCTGCATTTTCTTCCTTTTGATCAGGAATTCTCTATGGAATCCTTGATTAAAATGTTCAGTATACCAGGGAAGCCAGCACAACTCATACAAGGCAAGGTCATGGTAGCTCCATAGACACATCCAAAATCCCTGATGGACCGAATTATTGGGTTGTGGGCTGTGGAGACCGTGGTCTTGAGGAACATCTAGCGCAATTGGCATAACGTAGTTTATAAAGAATATGTTCTACATTTTACTTTGTTGAGTAACATCTGGGGTCTTAAAAGCCTGTGAGTGGCCATATAGGATACTCCACTGGTCTCACCCTTTTGGGAGCAAGGGAGAATGAGGAAAACTAAAGTTACAAGGGAAAGATTAGTCCAAAGGACTAATGGGCCACATCTACCATGGCCTCCACCAGACTGAGTCCAGTACAACTAGATGGTGCCTGGCTACCACCACTGACTTCTCTGGCAGAGATCACAATAGAGGGTCCCAGACAGAGCTGTAGAAAAATGTAGAACAAAATTCTAGCTCAAAAAGAAAGACCAGACTTGCTGGCCTGACAGAGACTGGAGAAACCCTGAGAGTATGGCCCCTGAACACCCTTTCAGCTCAGTAATGAGGTCACTACTGAGGTTCACCCTTCAGCCAAAGATGAACAGGCCCATGGAACAAAACAAGACTAAAGGGGCACACCAACCCTGGGGCAGGGACTGGAAGGCAGGAGGGAACAGGTAAGCTGGTAATAGGGAACCCAGGGTTGAGGAGGGAGAGTGTGGACATGTCGTGGGTTGTTAACCAACATCATAGAACAATGTGTGTACTAAGTGTTTCATGAGAAAGTAGTTTGTCCTGTAAACCTTCATCTAAAGTACAAGAAAAAAATGTTCAGTTATGCTAGGTTGGTACCAGTTCTCCTGGTCTCATGGTAAAGGAGGCAGTTGTTCATGGAGGCAATTAGCCACACATTCCATATTCTCCTTCTATTCCTGAATCTCCTTCCTCTGTTGCTCCAGGTGAATAGAGACCAGTTGTTGTGCCTTAGATGGCCGCTTGCAAGCTTGTAAGACACAAGGTACTATGCATCAAACTAGGAGGTAGAACAGAAGCACTGAACATGTTGTTAGGCCAGTTAACCGGGATGTCTGATGAAACCATTATCCTAAACCTCCAAACCAAGAAATCAAATCCCTTGAGGTTTTTGGTTGTACATAAGCAGCCTCAGCAACTACTATTTTTTTTTGTCATTGTTGTAAACATATGTATTGCATGACTTTTGCCAATTCAACTTTTTGCAGGTGTACAACTTGTTGACAGCAGTTACAATAATTGGCTGTGCCACCCTACCCTTAATCAGTATATTTCCATCACCATTATCTCCCTTTTTTCCCCTCTCTTCTGTCCCTCACAACCACGAATAATTTTGTTCTCTAGACATTTGCCTTTCTTGTATAACATCTGTATTTTAAGCAAGCAAGAAGAGGAAGGGTCCATTAGGCTGTCCCTTTTGAAAAGGTTTCCTGGAAGCCCCATCCAATCGCCTCCACTTATATCTCCCTGGTCAGGTTGTTTTACAATGCCACTGCTCACTAGAAGATTGGTAGGTGAGGTTGCATCAGCTAGCCAGCAGTCTTTGTTATAGGCTGAGCACTATGATCCTTGGGACGTGGTTGTATCTTCAGCCAACTACTACTTTTGGGTGGTTTTTGGAAAGTTTGGCTGCCTGAACAAATCTGGCATGAAGTGGGGCTTTAGGTAAGAAAGTTGTTTTACGCTTCCCAGGGTGAGGGCAATGTAGCGTGGCGAACAAACGTTAGGACTTTAAGTTGAACAGTGTGGCTGCACGTTTGACTTCCTCTCGCTGACGCTCAGTTAGTTTCCATATCTGTGAATTAACGAACATTCCCAGGGTCACTGCAGGAAGTAGCTGGAATAGCAAGGTAAAGTAACTAGCATATTTAGCTAGTTAGTAAGTAGTAGCTGTTAAGGGGGTGTTATGGATTGAACTGTGCCTCTAAAAAGATATGTTGAAGGCCTAAACCCTCTACTGGTGAACATGAGCTTGTTTGGAAATAGGGTCTTTCTTTGAGGATATTACCAGTTAACAGGGTCACACCAGAGCAGGGTGGGTCCTAATTTCTTCTGAGGTTGTCTTATGAAAGGGGAGAACAGACATGGGGACAAGGTCACGTAGGAGGAGATGCTATGTGAAATGCGTCTAAAAGCCGAAGAACGTCCAGAAATGCCCAGGCCTACCAGAAGCTGGAAGAGATGAGGAAGGATCTCCAGAGTGGACAAGAGGGATCATAGCTCTGCCAATGCCCTTAATTCAGACTCCTAACCTCCAGAACTATGAAATAATAAATTTTTGTTCTTTAAAGCTACCCTTGGTGTGGTATTTTCCTATGGCAACCCTAGAAAAGTATAACGGGTAGTGAATCAAATCCAGATTGTGTTCTTAATTAGCGACTGTGTAATAGACCTATACTAGGAAAGAAATTGTTACACAATCCCCTTACCTTTTAAGATAGTGGATTCTGATGAATGGAGATGCCTTTGTAAATAAGGTGCCTAATTTAATGTAGTGAATTCTGATAGGTGAAGGTGCATTTTTTTGCTGAATGGATCAGTGTTCCAAAGGATGCAGGTTTGGATCATAAACCTCATATACAAAAGGTGAAGAGATTGAGAAATGTGGAAAGGGGGAAGATCAGGGAGGAGGCGGGGAGCTCTCAAGACTGAGCATTGGAGAGAGGATGGGAGCGGGGAAAAAAAGGAGACCCAGCAGCTGTGAGGCTGGGAGAGAGGCAGGAGGAGGGTTGCCCAATGGAAATTTTTGGCCTCAAGCTATGTACCGTGAGATGTAACCCCCACTCCCGACTCATCTGCAAAATCTTCAGAAAAATATGGCTGACTGATGCTTTGGAGTGAGAGGGCTCTTCTGATGAATGTGAAGAAGAGATATGTCTTGTCAAGGTTGGTTGTGGGGTTACAGTTTCCGGAACATTCACTTCACACGGGCCCTGTCAGTAAGGCAGTTAAGCTTGAATGACACACAGACCACACAAAACGCATGTGAAGAGGAACCAGTTATTGTGGAGTCAACTTCGACTCAGGGTGACCCCGTGTGTGTCAGAGTACAACTGTGCTCTGTAGAGTTTTCAATGGATGATTTTTGGAAGTAGATCATCAGGCCTTTCTTCCAAGGCACTTCTGGGTGGACTTGAACCTCCAACCTTTCAGTTAGCAGCCAGTTGCGTTAAATTTTTGCCCCACCCAGGGACTCCTACATGGGGAGGACCTCATGTGGATTCAAGGTTAAGCTTTCAGAGAAGCAGAAAATGGCAATCTAAGGTGGGTGTGGAGTTCTCCCACTGCACCGACGCACGTATGCCCTCAGGGCATGCCATGTGGTGGATTGCTTTCGTGTGGCCTTTCTTGCCATAGTCTTGTAACTCCCACCAAATCACTGTGCAAATAAGATAATTGTGGCCCACGAAGGGGATTGGTCAGTTTTACTATCGGCAGGCTTGAAATGAGCCATCCAGAGGCGGGAAGAGAGGATCTCACCACCACCGAGGAAGAAAATCCAAGAGAGGAATGCATCCTTTGGACACAGGATTCCTGTGCTGAGAAGCTCCTGGAACCAGGAGACCAAGAGAGAGAGTTGTAACACTGAAGACAGCGAGAAGAGGTGACAGAGAAGCGGCGGCAGGAAAGACTGGCAGGAGATGGTGCATTGGGCTACCTGGCCCATGGAGCAAGAGAGCTGTGTTCCCTTGGGTAGGAGTGTTGCCAGCGGAGTAGGGTGTCTCCAGGCACTTTGTAGAGAGAGGTTTGCTGACCCATGGAGCTAGAGTTGAGTGCCCTCGGGCTGAGGCTTACTGGTGGAGTAGGATGCCTCTGGGTACTCATCGGCAGAGCTCAAAGAGCTTTGTAACACTTCCCCCAGTAGAGCAGGGTCCAAGGGGCCAGAAAGAAGCCTGATTGTGGCCACAGCTGGGAAGAGGCTGTCCTGGTGGAAGAACTGTATCCTGAGTGTTCCTGAACCTTAATTGTAACCTGTTACTTCCCTTATAAACCCTGTAATCCTGAGTATTGTCTGTGAGTTCTGTGTGGCCATTGCAATGAGTTATTGAACTCAGCAGAGAAGTAGAGAGTGCCATGGGAGGGACGGTTGGTGTCAGAATTGGTAAAAAAAGGTTGGAGAGAGGAGACGTGTCTGACCAGCCTGGGGCTGTTGATCTTGTTCCTCCTTCCCACTTAGGAAGTTAGAGGAGGTCAGATGCTGCCTGCACACCATTTTTACAGGGGAGAAAAGAAGATGTGGGTCTGTGGTTCCCTTACTAGGTCTTGATTCCTCTGGGTGATCACATAATAACATGAGTGTGAGGATAGTTTGAAGATACAATACCTTTCTTGAGAGGAGTGCACAACATACTTCTAAAAGAAAGCCGATTACTATTTTTGGTGTTCAACTGGAAAATACAAACCAGCAATCTGTTTCAAAGCTGGCTGCTTTAACTTTATTGAATGATGGCACGGCACTATATTTTTAAGAGTAAATTAAGACTTTAAAGGGTAATTTTGAATATACTTGGTTTTCACTTCATGGGCCAACTTTGAAACTTGAGTAAAATGTGACTTCACTGGATTGTAACATATGACGAACACACTAATGTGTAGCAGGTACAAATCTCAGACTACGAATTTGTGTTTTCAAGAAATGTCACATACTTTTTTTCCTCCATAAATGCAAAATTTCTAATTTGAATCCCCATTGCACCAAGAGGTAGCAACTTAATCTAAATCAATTCAGAGTCTCCTCCGGCTTTCATGGGGTAGGGTCTGAGTTTGGGCTGCCGAATGGAGGGGCTTTGTGCCATGTCATAGAAGTAAGAAGATAGTATCTGCTTCTGGGCTGTCATTTGTCCACACACTTGCAAGGACATCCCCATTCTTTCTTTTTTTTTTTTTAACTCCCAATTCTCCCCCTTCCCCACCCCCCACCAAACCCACTGCTGTAAAGCCAATTCCGACTCATAGCGACCCCACAGAGCTGCCTGCCAGGGTTTCCAAGGGTTGCTATGAGTTGGAATCAACTCTAGGATAATGTGTTTTTTTTTTGGGGGGGGTCAAGCTTTACGGAAGCAGACTGCCATATCTTTCTCCCATGGAGAAGCTGGTGGGTTCGAACCACCGACCTTTGGATTAGCAGCCAAGGGCTTAACCACTGCAAAACTAGGGCTCTTTGGCTTCCTCTAGAAAAAAAAACCCAGATAAACAACTTGTTTTAAAAAAACAAAAAGAAAAATACTTTGCTATATGCTTCTTGTGCATCAAATTTAGTACAGTGGTTCATCTTTAGAGCTACTCTATTCCCTCCTACTGTGGTGTATGGATTGATAAGGATTGACTTGCATTCCCTAAAAAGGTATGTTGAAGTCCTAGGGCAAAGTAGAACTTCCCCACAGGGTTTCCAAGGCTGTAAATCGTTACAGAAGCAGACTGCACACACCTTTCTCCTTCAGAGTGGCTGGTGGGTTCGAAGCAGCTGAGTGCTTAACTACTGCACAACCAGGACTCCTCCCTCCTCCCCAGTAACTACTAATTTTCTTTTGTCTCAATGAATTGGCTTGCTCTAGATATTTCATATAAGTGAGATTATACAGTATTTATCTTTTTGTATCTGACTAATTTCACCTAGCACAGTGTTTTCAAGGTTCATCCAAATGTCTTAGGCTGGGCTTTCTAAAAAAAAAAAAAATTTTTTTTTTTTTAGAAAAGAAAAATCAGTGAAGTGTGTGTGTGTGTGTATATGTGTGTGTGTATGTATATGTAGGCATCACTATGAGTCAGAAGCTATTGGACAACAGCAGGTTTTATATATATAAAAAGAGAGAAAGAGATATTTATCTCAAGGAAATGGCTCATGTAGTTGTAGAGACTGGCAAGTCTCAAGGCCATGGGTCAAGCATCAGGCTGGAGGCTTCCCATGACTCATGTAGATGTAGGAGCTAATGAACCTAAGATCAGCAGGTCAGACAGCAGACCACAGGCTCACAGACGGCAGAGGCCGACCAATCCCAAGATCTGCAGGCCATATTGCAGGTTGCTGGCTCAAGTCCCAGGAATCAGAGGTCGAATGATGATGAGCCAGGTGGAGGATCCAGGGCAAGCAAGGGAGCTTTGCCAGAGTGTATCAGAACTTCATGGTTGAATAATATTCTATTGTATGTATGTACCACATTAAAAAAAAAAAATTTTTTTTATTGTGTTTTCAGTGAAGGTTTACACAGCAATTTAGGCTCCCATTCAGCAGTTTCTACACAAGTTGTTCAGTGACATTGGCTATAGTCTTCAAAATGCATGAACATTCTCATTATTTCCGTTCTGGTCATTCTGTTTCCATTAATCTAGCTTCCCTGCCCCCTTACATTCTCATCTTTATTTGAAAGTAATTGTTGGCTGTTTGTTCTCACATAGGTGATTTTTAAAAGGAGCACAGTACTTATGGGTGATATGCATTATTTTGTTAGCCAATTTGTTATTTAGCTACAAGGTGACCTCAGAGGTTAGTTTTGGCTCAAGGTTTGGAGTATCCCAGGGCAATAGTCTCAGGGAGTCCCCCAGTCTCAACCACCCCTCCTGGAATTTGAGATTCTGTTCCACATTTTTCTTCCATTCTATCAGGGTCCATCTAGTGTGGCCCTGATAAGAACTGTCAGTAGTGGTAGCTGGGCACCATCTAGTTCTTCTGGTCTGAGGGTAAATGAGGCCATGGTTCATGTAGACTATTTGTCCTGCATTTGTTTCTTCTTTGAGTCTCTGGTTTCCTTCCTTATCTTTTGCTCCAGGTGAGCAGAAACCAATACTTGTATCTTAGGTGGCTGCTCGCAAGCTTTTAAGATTCCAGACACAGCTCACCAAACTAGGATGTAGAACATAACTTTATGAACTGTATTATGCCAATTGACCAGGATGTCCCACCAGACTATGGTCCTAATCTTTCAAACCCAGAAATCTAATCCCACGAGGTGTTTGGTTATGTGTAAGACGTATCCATAACTGTGCCTCCTATGTGCTTTATTATGTATATGTGCATATAGTCAGATAGAAGCATATACATATGCATACACCTATATATGTACATAGCTATACACATATATACCTACATATATACACATATACCAGCACCTATATTTTCTGGTTGTTTTTGCTGTTGTGTCAAAATTATACACGCTATAGCAATTACCAAAATTCCTTTTGTGCTTTTTAGTGACATCATTTACCTTTGTCAAGCTGTGTACACTTCACCTTCATTCACTGTTACCTTTGCCATCACCAAAAATAACCTGGTAACCTCTAAGGAACATTAAAGCTTCTGTATATTTACTTGTTCATGTCATTTCATAAAAGTGAGAACATACAATATTTGTTTTTTTGTAACTGACTTATTTCGCTCAACATAATGTTCCTCAGGTTCATCCATGTTCTAAGATATTTTGGAAACTCATTTTTCTTTATCTCTGAGTAGTATTCCATTGTACGTATGTACCATATTTTACTTACCCATTCATCTGTTGATGGGCATTTAGGTTGTGTTTGTACCACATTTTGTTTATCAATTCATCTGTCGATGGACACTTGGGTTGTTTCCACATTTTGGCTATTGTAAATAATACTGCAACGAACATTGGGGTACAAATATCTGTTCGCATCACTGTTTTCAAGTCTTTTGGGTATATAGCTAGCAATGGAATTGCTGGGTCATACAGTATTTCTATGTTTAACTTTTCTAGGAACTGCCAAGCTCTTTCCCTAGGGGCTGTACCATTTTACATTCCCACCAGCAATGGATGAGGATTCCAAGTTCTCTACATCCTCCTTTTTATGTGGTGTCCGGTTACTGGTCCATCTGGGTCACTTCTGGGACCTCTGTCCCAGCAATGTCTTCTCCTAGTCTGGCTCTCTCTCTTAACTGCTTTCATGCCCTTCTTAGCCCATGAACACGACTGTATCTCAGCAGTTACCCTGGGGCCACAGGAAACTCGCAAAGCTGACAAGACCTTCTACCTTCACACTTGTTATGGATTGAATTTTGTCCCCTCAAAATATGTTTTGGAATCCTAGCCCCTGTACCTGTGGATGTGATGTGGTGTGGTGCAATGTAATCACTTTTCATAATGTGATCTAAGGTTATGTTAATGAGGACATACCAGTGTAAGTGTGTCCTAAACCTAATTACTTCTGAGTGATAAAATGAGCAGGTTAGACACAGAGAAGTGTAAACAAAGGGAGGGAGAGAAGACAGATGCCTCATGAAGATCTCCAAGGAACTGAGGAACACTGGAGCTAAAGAAACTGAAAGAGACAAGGATCTTTCTCAGAGCCAACAGAAAGAGAGGCTTCCCCTATAGCTGGTGCCCTGAATTCAGGCTTCTGAACTGTGAGAAAAATAAATCTCTGTTCTTTAAAACCACTCACTTGTGGTATTTCTGTTACAACAGCACTAGGAAACTGAGACAATGGTTAGCATGGCCATGTCTCATCCACGGCCTCTGGGCTCTGCTGACTGTGGGGATTCAGTGACCTCGCCAGGTCTCTGGGCTCTTCTAACATGAGGAGAGGCATGGTGCTCTCTTGGGTACCTGGCATGGGTTTATTTGGGTGGGGGTAGGAAACTGAGTCCTTCTCAGAGGCTTTCCAAGGTATAAACCTCTGATTTCTTCTTTTCCCCTCCCCCAGTTGGGGCAAACTTTATATGATTCTTGGCAACAGGTGAAACAATCTTTGATTGATCCCATTTTATTCCAAATCTTTTGGTTACGGCCCAAGTCCTAGGCTTTTGAAACTCAAAACCTTTTTCTCTCAAACTATTGCTCTCGTTTTCTTCTGTATCAGGCCTTACCTGAAGACGCAAAAGCAGAATTTTCATCTGCCTGAGTGGGGGCAAGTATACCTATTGGAAATACCGGTGAACATCAGCTAATGTTCCAAGTAGTTACCTACGACCAATTAATATCCAGAATGAAGAGCCGTGGATCCCTGGATGGTGCAAACAGTTTGTGCTTGACTACTAGCCTAAAAGTTGGCAGTTTGAACTCACCCAGTGGTGCTGCAGAAGAAAGGCTTGGCCATCTGCTTCCATAAAAATGACAGCCAAGAAAATCCTATGAAGCATAAGGCCACCATGAGTTGGAATCAACTTGACAACAACAGGTTTGGGTTTTGGGTTTTATGAAGAACAGTACGTACTATGCCAAGGTTCCTGATGGTACCCCTCTTTGCCTTCCTGTCTGCTCCCACCATCAGCTTGGTTCATGCTTTCAAGAAAGTGAGGGCAACCTGGTCATCAGAGAGGAGTAAACCTTAACCATGTGAGATGCCACGTTTCCCACCCACAGCCCAGTGAACTCTGCAGAAGCCTTTCAGCACAGGAGATAATTGAGATATTTCATGGAAAGACACACACGGTACTCCTTGAGAGCAAGAGGCAGACATTTTCTTCCTTTCACAAATCAGCAGAGAGTAACTCTCCAAAGGTTTCCAACAGTCCACCGTCTATCTACAGGGAAGCAAACCACACTTCTTATTTGTAGGCTACTGACAGTTATTTTTGTGTACTCAAAAAAACTAAGTGCTAAAGACTTAGTGTCTTATGTGCATACAACAATTTAGGTAAAATCATTAGAGGGCAACTGAGTAAACCTTAACCACGTGAGATGCCACATTTCCCACCCAGAGCCCAGGGAACTCTGCAGAAGCCTTTCAGCGCAGGAGATAATTGAGATATTTCATAGAAAGGCACATATTCATTAAGGGTTTGGAAGAGCTGAAGGGGTTTAGGGTGTAACAGAGGAAGTACCCCAGTTGGGAGAGAAAATGTGTGATTTGGCTGGCCACAGGGCGCTCCCCAGACCTTCAAATTGCTGTGTCACACAGGCCCGTCCCAGCCCAGCCTATCTCCCTGTCCAGTCTGATTTTCTGCCACTGACCAGCCCAGTGCTCAGTGTATTCACTTACCTGCGGTTCCACAAATGCCCCAAGAACTTTCACGTCTCCAGACCTTTGCACAGCTCAGACCTTACCTTCCCTGTGAGGGCGGTGATAGTCCAATGGTTGAATTCTTGCCCTGCATGTGGGAGATCTGGGTTCGATTCCCAGTCAATGCACTTCCTGTGCAGCTACTACCTGTCTGTCAGAGGAGGCTTGTGTGTTGCTATGATGCTGAACGGGTTTCAGTGGAGCTTCCAGATTAAGACAGACTAGGAAGAAAGGCGTGGTAATCTACTTAAGAAAATCAGCCAGTGAAAACCATATAGGTCACAACTGTCCTATCCCATCGTCCACAAGTTGGGGGCAACTTGACGCCAACTAACAACAACAACCTTCTCTGTGAAGTCTCTTCTGCTGAATTCACCTTATTTGTTTGAACGGCACATCATTTGTTCATTCAATCATTTATTCACTTAGGAAATACTCTTTGAACATATACTCGTTACCAGGTATGAAGCACCATGCCAGGCGCTGGGGATTCAACAGTGATTAAAACAGTTGTTGTCTTTCGGGAACAGTGACGGAAATGGGTAAGTTCTCCAGCAATTACAATTCATTGCAAGTGCTGAGATGGAAGTACAAAGGCGATGAGGAAGATTGTCTTCTTGAGCTGAGAGCTGGAGTTAGAGGAAGTATTTATAGGCTGTTGTGAACATTCCTGTCTTCTGCAAAGTAAAGGTGAGCTTGTGTTTTACTTTTATTTTTATATGCCATAAACAGAATCATTTATACACTATCATCACCTTCCAAAATACACCGCCTTAACTCTATGGGGCAGTTCTACTCTGTCCTATAGGTCGCTATGAGTTGGAATCGACTCGATGGCACTAGGGTTTGTTTCCTCACGGGCAGTAATATTCCAATTAGGAGGTGGTTTCCCTCACACCAGGGTATCTGAAGGCCATCTGAAGGTTGCGACTCATACCGCATGTATTCAGGCAGGCATGTTGGGAGGCTTGCAGGCCTAAGCCCTCTCTGACTGGGTTTACTGAGTGTGGAAGTGTTTATGTGTGGGATGGGCAGGAGGAGTGATGGAAAATCCATCTCTGATCCTGGTCAGGGCACATGTTTACATCTCCAGCCTTGTGCACAGTGCGTGGCACAGAGCAGGTACTCAATAAATGCTTCTGGCATTATTGGACCCTATGTTTACATATGGAAACCCTGGTGGCGTAGTGGTTAAGTGCTATGGCTCCTAATCAAAAGGTCAGCAGTTCAAATCCACCAGGCACTCCCTGGAAACTCTGTAGGGCAGTTCTACTCTGGTGTATAGGGTCTCTATGAGTTGGAATTGACTCGACGGCAGTGGGTTTGTTTTTTTTGGGTATGTATACATACGGGGGCAGTGATGGTTCAGAGGCAGAATTCTTGCCTTCCATGTGGGAGACTTGGGTTTGATTCCCAGACAATGTACCTCAGGCACAGCCACCATCCATCCATCAATGGAGGCTGAGGGTTGCTATGATGCTGAGCACGTTTTAGCAGAACTTTCAGACTAAGATGAAGTAGGAAGAAAGGCCTGGCAATCTACTTCTAAAAATCAGCCAATGAAAACCTTATGGATTGCAGTGGTCAGATCTGCAACTGATTGAGCATTGGGATGTGCTGGACCGGGCAGTGTTTCATTCTGTTGTGCATGGGGTCACCAGGAGTTGGGAACCACTCGATGGAAGCTTACAACAACAACATGTATCAGAGAGATAAAATTTCTCTCATTAACAACAATGAACCCACAGTCCAGATGTCTTAGTTTCCTACTGTGCTATAACAAAATACTGCAAAGTAGATGCATTTATTTTTTTTAGATGGATTTAAAGAACAGAAATTTATTGCCTCACAGTTTTGGAGGCTAAATCACAGTGTCAGTCTGGTTGATTCCTTCTGAGGCTTTGAAAGAAAAAATGTTTCATGTCTCTTTCCTAGCTTCTGGCAGCTTCCAGCAATCCTTGGTGTTTCTCAGCTTGTGGCTGTGCCTACCTTGGTTGTCACATGGCCATTCTTTCTCTGTCTGTATCTGTGTTTCTGTTCTCCTCTCTTATAAGATACCGATCAGAAGGAATTAGGACCGACCTTGCTCCATCTTTTTTTTTTTTTTTTCCAATAATATTTTATTGTGTTTTCAGGGAAGATTTATACAGCAGTTTAGGTTCCCATTCAAGAATTTCTATACAAATTATTCAGTGACATTTGTTACATTCTTCACAATGCTTGAACATTCTCATTATTTCCATTCTGGTTGTTCCATTTCCATTAATCTAGTTTCCCTGCCCCCTTACGTTCTCATACGTTTTAAAGTAATTTTTGACTGTTTGGCCTCATGTAGTTGATTTTTTTTATTGTGCTTTGAGTGAAAGATGAAAGCTCAAGTTAGTTTCTCATACAAAAATTTATACACACATTGTTACTTGACCCTAGTTGCTTTCTCTATGTGACAGCACACTCTTCCTTTCTACTCCGGATTTCCCATGTCCATTCAACCAGCTCCTGTCCATTTCCGCCTTCTCATTTTGGCTCCAACAGGAGCTGCCCATTTAGTCTCATGTATCTACTTGAACTAAGAAGCACACTCTTCACAAGTATCATTTTATGTCCTATAGTCCAGTCTATGTCTGAAGAGTTGGCTTCAGGAATGGTTTTAGTTCTTGGTTAACAGAGAATCTGGGGGCCATGTCTTCTGGGGTTCTTCCAGTCTCAGTCAGACCATTAAGTCTGGTCTTTTCACTACAATTTGAGTTCTGCACTCCACTTTTCTCCTGCTCCGTCAGAGACTATTGTGTTCCCTGTCAGGGCAGTCATTGGTGGTAGCTGGGCACCATCTAGTTCTTCTGGTCTCAGGCTGATGGAGCCTCTGGTTTATGTGGTCCTTTCTGTCACTTAAGCTAATATTTTCTTTGTATCTTTGGTATTCATTCTTCTTTACTCCAGGCTCGCTAGTTTTTAAGACCCCAGATGCCACTTACCAAAGTGGGATACAGAATATTTTCGTAGTAAACTTTCTCATGACAAATGACCTAGATGTCCCCTGAAACCATGGTCTCCAGATTCCCATCCCTGCTACTCTGTCCCTCGCAGTGTTTGGTTGTATTCAGGAAACTTCTTAGCTTTTGGTTTAGTCCAGTTGTGCTGACTTCCCCTGTATTGTGTGTTGTCCTTTCCTTCACCTAAGATAATTCTTGTCTACTGTCTAGTTAGTGAATATCCCTTCCTCCCTCCCCACCGTTGTAACCATCAAAGAATGCTTTCTTCTGTGTTTAAATCTTTTCTTGAGTTCTTATAATAGTGGTTTCATACAATATTTGTCCTTTTGCGACTGACTAATTTCACTCAGCATAATGCCTTCCAGATTCATCCATGTTATGAAATGTTTTGTGGATTCACCGTTGTTCTTTATTGTTGCATAGTATTCCATTGTGTGAATAAACCATAATTTATCTGTTCATCTGTTGATGGGCACCTAGGTTGTTTCCATCTTTTTGCTATTGTGAACAGTGCTGCAATGAACTTGTGTGAAGGCTCTTATTTCTCTAGGGTATATTCTAGGGATTGCTGGATCATATTTTTTTTATGGTAGTTCTATTTCCACCTTTTAAGGAAGTGCCAAATTGATTTCCAAAGTGGTTATACCATTTTACATTCATGCCAGCAGTGTATAAGTGTTCTAGTCTCTCCACAACCTGTCTAACATTTATTATTTCGTGTTTTTGGATTAATGCTAGCCCTGTTGGGGTGAAATGCTATCACATTGTAGTTTTGATTTGCATTTCTCTAATGGCTAATGATTGTGAGCATTTCCTCATGAATCTGTTAGCTGCCTGAATGTCTTCTTTGGTGAAATGCCTGTTCATATCCTTTGCCCATTTTTTAATTGGGTTATTTGTCTTTTTGTTATTGAGGTTTTGCAGTATCTTATAGATTTTAGAGATTAGACCCTTATTGGATATGTCGTAGCTAAAATTTTTTCCCAGTCTGTAGGTTGTCTTTTTACTCTTTTGGTGAAGTCTTTTGATGAGCATAAGTGTTTGATGTTTAGGAGCTCCCAGTTATCTAGTTTCTCTTCCGGTGTTTGCCCATTGTTGGTAATGTTTTGTGTTCTGTTTATGCCGTATATTAGGGCTCCTAGTGCAGTCCCTATTTTTTCTTCCACGATCTTTATCATTTTAGATTTTATATTTAGGTCATTGATCCCTTTTGAGTTAGTTTTATTGCCTGGTGTGAGGTATGGGTCTTGTTTCATTTTTTTGCCATTGAATATCCAGTTATGCCAGCATCATTTGTTAAAAAGACTGTCTTTTCCCCATTTAACTGACTTTGGACCTTTGTCAAATATCAGCTGTTCATAGGTGGATGAATTTACACCTGAATTCTCAATTCTGTTTCACTGGTCTGTGTACCTGTTGTACAAGTACCAGGCTGTTTTGACTACCGTGGCAGTATAATATATTCTAAAATCAGATAGTAAGAGGCCTCCTACTTTGTTCTTCTTTGGTAATGCTTTACTTATCCTGGGGCTCTTCCCTTTCCATATGAAATTGGTGATTTTTTTTTCTCCCTCTCATTAAAAAATGCCATTGGAATTTGGATTGGGGTTGCATTGTATCTATAGATTTCTTTGGGTAGAATTAACATTTTCACAGTGTTGAGTCTTCCTATCCATGAGGAAGGTATGTTTTTCCACTTATGTAGGTCTCTTTTGGTTTCTTGCAGTAGTGTCATGTGGTTTTCTTTGTGTAGGCCTTTTGTGTCTCTGGTTAGACTTATTCCTAAGTATTTTACCTTCTTTGGGGCTATTGTAAATGGTATTGATCTGGTGATTTCCTCTTCGATGCCCTCTTTGTTGGTATAGAGGGATCCAACTGATTTTTATATGTTTATCTTGTATCCTGATGCTTTCCTGAAGTCTTCTATTAGTTCCAGTAGTTTTCTTGTGGATTCTTTGGGTATTTCTGTGTACAAGATCATATCATCTGCAAATAGAGATACTTTTACTTCTTCCTTACCAATTTGAATGCTCTTTATTTCCTTTTCTAGCCTAATTGCTCTGGCTAGGACCTCCAGCACGATGTTGAATAAGAGTGGTAATGATGGGCATCCTTGTCTGGTTTCTGTTCTCAAGAGGAATGCTTTCAGACTCTCTCCATTTAGGATGATGTTGGCTGTTGGCTTTGTATAAATGCCCTTTATTATGTTGAGGAATTTCCCTCCTTTTCCTATTTTGCTAAGAGTTTTTATCATGAATGGGTGTTGGACTTTTTCAAGTGCCTTTTCTGCATCAATTGATAAGATCATGCAATTCTCATCTTTTGTTTCATTTATGTGATGGATTACACTGATTGTTTTTTGAATGTTGAACTGTCCCTGCATAACTGGTGTGAATCCCACTTGGTTATGGTGAATTATTTTTTTGATATGTTACTGAATTCTATTGGTTAGAATTTTGTTGAGGATTTTTGTGTCTATGTTCCTGAGGGATATTGGTCTGTAATTTTTTTTATTGTGGTGTCTTTACCTGGTTTTGGTATCAGGGTTATGCTGGCTTCATAGAATGAGTTTGGAAGTATTCCATCTTTTTCTATGCTCTGAAATACCTTTAGTAGTAGTGGTGTTAACTCTTCTCTGAAAGTTTGGTAGGGCCAGGGCTTTTTTTTGGGGGGGGGGGCAGTTTTTAAATTACCTTTTCAATCTCTTTCTTTGTTTAAGGTTTACTTAGTTGCTCTACCTCTGTTTGTGTTAGTTTAGGTAGGTTTCTCTAGGTTTTCAGATTCGTTAGAGTATAATTTTTTATAGAGTTCTATTATCATTCTTTTAATTTCAGTTGGGTCTGTTGTGATATTGCCCATCTTATTTCTTATTTGGGTTATTTTCTTCCTCTCCTGTTTTTCTTTTGTGAGTTTGGCCAATGGTTTATCAATTTTGTTGATCTTTTCAAAATACCATCTTTTGGTCTTGTTAACTCTTTCAATTGTTTTTCTAGTCTCTATTTCATTTAACTCTGCTCTAATTTTTATCATTTGCTTCTTCCGGTACATGAGGGCTTCTTTTGCCGTCTCTTTATATTTGTTTGAGTTGTAGGGCTAATGTTTTGATTTTGGCCCTTTCTTCTTTTTGGATGTGTGCATTTATTGCAATAAATTGACCTCTGAGCACTGCTTTTGCTGTGTCCCAAATGTTCTGGTAGGATGTGTTTTCTTTCTCACTTGATTTTGTGAATTTCTTTATTCTGTCCTTTATTTCTTTTATAACCCAGTCATTTTTGAGCAAGGCGTTGTTCATTTTCCATGTGTTTGATTTCTTTCCCTTGCTTTTTCTGTTATTGATTTCTACTTTTATGGCTTTATGGTCAGATAAGATGCTTTGTAATATTTTGATGCTTTGGATTCTTTTAAGGCTTGCTTTATCACCTAATATGTGGTCTATTTTGGAGAATGTTCCATGTGCATTGGAAAAGAAAGCATACTTGGCCGCTGTTGGGTGGAGTGTTCAGTATATATGTATGAGATCAAGTTGGTTGATTGTGGCATTTACATCTTCTGTGTCTTTATTGAGCTTCTTTCTGAATGTCCTGTTCTTCACCAAAAGTGGTGTGTTGAAGTCTCCTGCTATTAAGTTGGAGCTGTCTATTTCTCTTTTCAATGCTGTTAGAGTTTGTTTTATGTATTTTGGAGCCCTATCATTGGGTGCATTAAAAAAAATTATTTATTTATTTATTTTTTATCGTTGGGTGCATAAATATTTATTATGGTTATGTCATCCTGTTATATTGACCCTTTAATCACATCGATGGCACTGGGTTTTTAATCATTATATAGTGTCCTTCCTTATCCTTTGTGGTGGATTTAACTTTAAAGTCTATTTTGTCAGACATTCATATTGCCACTCCTGCTCTTTTTTGATGGTTGTTTGCTTGATAATTTTTTTTCCATCCTTTGAGTTTTAGTTTATTTGTGTTTTTAAACCTAAAGAGTGTTTCTTGTAGGCAGCATGTAGATGGATCATGTTTTTTTTTCTTTTCTTTTTAACCCATTTTGCCACTCTCTGTCTCTTTATTGGTGCATTTAGTCCATTTACATTCAGCATAATTATTGATAGGTATTTTGATGTAATTTTTTTGTGTTGTCAACAGTTTTTTTGTTCCACTTAATTTTCTGTGCTGAGCTGTTTTTCTTTATGTATTTTCTTTTCATTGTTTTTGATTTTGTATTTGCTGAGTCTTTAGGTTTTTCTTGTTTTTTATTTTTATGTGTAGGATTGTTAGTTTCCTTTGTGGTTACCTTAATATTTACCTCTATTTTTATGAGTTTAAACCGATGTTTTTTTGTCTTGATATCGCCTTGACTTTCTTCTCAATATGAAAGATGTATGAATACATTATTTAATCCCTCTGTTTTGTTTTAATGTTCTTATCTTTTACATAGTGATATCTCTTTTTCCCTATTTTCAGTGTTTTATCTTTGATTTATTTGTGTCTTCCCTATCTGGATTGATATCTGGTTGTTTTGTCCTGTGTTCTAGTCTTGGGTTGTTATCTAATGTTATTGATTTTGTAACCAGAGGACTCCTTTTAGCATTTCTTTTAATTTTGGTTTGGTTTTTACAAATTCCCTAGACTTCTGTTTATCTGGAAATGCCCTAATTTCACCATCGTATTTGAGAGACAGTTTTGCTGGCTGTATAATTCTTGGCTGGCAATTTTTTTTCCTTCAAGGCCTTATATATATGTCATCCTGTTGCCTTCTTGCCAGCATGGTTTGTGCTGAGTAGTCCAAGCTTAATCTTATTGACTCTCCTTTGTAGATGACTTTTGGTTTATCTCTAGCTGCTCTTAAAATTCTCTTTATCTTTGGTTTTGGAAAGTTTGCTTGTAATATGTCTAGTGATTTTCTTTTGGGATCTACCTTGTGTGGGGTTCAATGAGTAGATATCTTCTCATCTTTCACAATATCAGGGAAGTTTCTGCCAAGAAATCTTCAACAATTCTCTCTGTATTTTCCGTTATCCCTCCCTGTTCTAGTGCTCCAATCACTCGTAGGTTATTCCTCTGGATAGAGTGCCACATAATTCTTAGGGTTTCTTCATTTTTTAAAATTCTTTTATCTGATTTTTCCTCAAATAAGTTGGTGTCAAGTGCTTTGTCTTCAATCTCACTAATTTTTATTTTCATTGCCTGATTTCTGCTCCCATGACTTTCTCTTGAGTTGTCTAACTTTGAAATTTTATTGTTAATCTTTTGGATTTCAGTCTGCTGTCTCTCTATAGATTCTTGCAGCCTGTCAAATTCGTCATTATGCTCTTGTATAACCTTCTGAAGTTCCTCTATTGCTTTGTCTGTGTATTCCTTGACTTGTTCTGCATTTTGCTTGATCTTCTTCCCGATTCTTGAAGAGCTCTGTATATTAATCTTTCGAATTCTACCTCCAATAATTCCAAGAAATTTTCTTCCTTTGGAAGGTTTCTTGATTCTTTGTTTTGGGAGCTTGCTGAAGCCATCACGATCTGCCTTTTTATGTGATTGAATATTAACTGCTGTCTCCGAGCCGTCAATAAATCATTAAATTTATTTTATATTTGCTTACTGTATCCTAGGTTCTTCCTTTTTCTTAATTTTTATTGAGCTTTAAGTGAAAGTTTACAAATCAAGTCACACAAAACCTTATATACACCTTGCTGCATACTCCCAATTGCTCTCTCCCTAATGATACAACCTGCTCCCACCCTCCACTCTTTCTTTTTGTGCCCATTTCACCAGCTTCTAACCCCCTCTATCCTCTTGTCTCTCCTCCAGGGAGGAGATGCCAACATAGTCTCAAGTGTCCACCTGATCCAAGAAGATCACTCCTCACCAGCATCCCTCTCCAACCGATTGTCCAGTCCAATCCCTGTCTGAAGAGTTGGCTTTGGGAATGGTTCCTGTCCTGGGCCAACGGAAGGTCTGGGGGCCATGACCACTGGGATCCTTCTAGTCTCAGTCAGACCATTAAGTCTGGTCTTTTTATGAGAATTTGGGGTCTGCATCCCACTGCTAGCCTGCTCCCTTAGGGGTTCTCTGTTGTGTTCCCTGACAGGGCAGTCATGGGCTACCACCCAGCTCTTCTGGTTTCAGGCTGATGTAGTCTCTGGTTTATGTGGCTCTTTCTGTCTCTTGGGCTTGTAATTATCTTGTGTCCTTGGTGTTCTTCATTCTTCTTTGATCCAGGTGGGCTGAGACCAGTTGATGCATCTTAGATGGCTGCTTGCTAGCATTTAAGACCCCAGATGCCTCTCTCCAAGGTGGGATGTGGAATGTTTTCTTAATAGATTTTATTATGCCAATTGACTTAGATGTCCCCTGAATTGTTTTGTTTTGATATGCCCAAATAGGCTGGTTGTGTGAGCTAGTTTTATTATTGGTGCCTTTGAAGCTCTCACATCTTGTTACCAGGTGGTTAGAACTGTTGCTTGGTATGCAAGCCCAGGAATCCATTTGCTTTTCTTGCATGGATTCAGCTCAGGTGTCCAGGAAGCTGTTCACCAAGTGTGCGGTAAAGATTCTCACCTACAGTCCTAGATAGGCAGGGTTGATTGGAGTAGGCACAGGTAGCTGGCTGTGGTAGGGGGTCATGCACTGAGCAAGGCACAGGGCTGATGGCTGCCCCAGGTGTCTGGGAGGAAAGTGTGTCCTTGTTCCCTAGAGTGTGTAAGTGGGTGGGTTTTGCAGCTGGACTATGGGCACTCAATGCAGTTGGCTGTAAGAACTGGGAGGCACCACTTATTCTTCAATCCCCACTGCGGGTGGTTAGGTGTCATGGGTGAAGCCATCCATCCTCAGGCACCTGATGTGGGTAGGTGAGGACCCTGCTTAATGGGCAGAGCAATGTCAAATGTCTCAAATCTCCTGGTCCACCTTATAGCTGAAATAGTTGCAAATAGGCTTCAGGTATATACCCTATTGTACTGCGCTAATGAGGGCCCACATTGTTGAAATGGGCCCACGCAGGTCTATGCAGGTACTAAAGGCATTCAAAGTCTGTGGACCTCTTATGCCTGTGCCTAGGCAAAGGGGCTGTGTCTGCCTTGAGTTCCTGGCTTAGGGGAGCTAGAAGATTATTTTTTTCTTGTTTGTTAAGTCATTCCCTCTCCAAAGCTGGGAGAATGGCTCAGAGTGGGCCATGGGTCCTACTTCTGGCCTGGGACCCGATGCAGAATGGGGAGGAGGCAGGTAATGGGAGATAGGTGCTTCGCAAAGGTGGTGTATTTTGATCCATGTGGAAGGTTAGACACGTGCACTTATCTTTTGCTGACTGAGCATTGCTTTTTAGTGGTTCTGGAGGCTTGAGTAGACTCTTCGATGCTTGGTCTCTCTTGGTGTGAAAAACGAGTTCCAAGCGCCACTGCTTGCCTCACTGTGCACACCAGCCAATCTAGCCCACAGGGTGCCAGTTCCCACTGGGTCAGGTCTGGGAACTCCTCACTGCCTCTGAACCATCTCTCCCTCCTCCTGCCACTCAGTCTGACTCCTCAACCTTGCCTTTGATGTTCAGGGCTCCTAGATTGTCATATATAATTGACTGACTTGGTTTTTTCGGGTCTTTGTTGTAAGAAGGACCACAGGAATCATCTGACTACTCTGCCATCTTGGCCCCACCTCTTCAAGTAAGTGATTTTTTTTTTTTTTAAAGGAGCACAGTAGTTATGGGTGATACTAATTACTTTGTGAGCTAATTTGTTATTTAGCTACAAGGTGACCTCAGAGGTTAGTTTTGGTTCAAGGTTTGAAGAGTATCTCAGGGCAATAGTCTCAGGGAGTCCTGCAGTCTCTAAGTCTGTTTTTTTTTTTTCTTTTTTAGGAATTTGAGGTTCTATTCCAAATTTCCCTCCCATTGTGTATCACCCTACTCCATCTTAAAAAATCTTACTTCCAAACAAGATTCTGTTCATAGGTAGCAGGGCTTAGGACTTCAACAAACCTTTTTTGGGGAATACAAGTCAGTCCATAACAATCTGTACACCGTTGTAGGAGGGAATAGAGTAGCTTTAAAAGTAAACCACTATGTTGAATTTGATGCAGAAGAAGCATCTGGCAAAGTACTTTGTCTTTTTGAAATAAGTTGCTTATATGGGTTTTGGTAGTACTAGAGGATGCCAGGTCAGCTGTCCAAATCTACCAGGTGCTCCTTGGAAACCCTATGGGGCAGTTCTACTCTGTCCTATAGGGTTGCTATGACTTGGAATCAACTCAATGGTGACAGGTTTGTTTTTTTTTTTTTTTAATAAAGAGGAAGCCAAGGAGCCTCATGGTGCAGTGGTTAATCCCTTGGGTGCCAACCAAAAGGTTGGTGGTTTGAACCTATCAGCTTCTCCATGGGAGAAAGATGTGGTAGTCTGTTTCCATAAAGCTTGATTCCAACTCACAGCGATCCTTGGAAACCCTATGGGGCAGTTCTGTGAGGTCACTATGAGTTGAAGTTGACTTGACTACAATGGATTTGGTTTTTGGTTTCTAGAGGAAGACAAAATGGGTTGCAGTGAAAAACTTAAAGGGAAACTAATACAGAAGCAGGAAACCTGGGAGCGAAGTTGCAAAGAGGCAAGGATAGATTGTTACCAGGACAGATTTACACTTGAATGGAGGGTTTAACTCAGGAGCAGGGAAAGGACACTTTTGGGGATTACTGAGAAGGAAGAATCAACATAATATGGATTTTGAGGGCAGAGAATGGAAAAAATAAAAAGGACTTAAGGTATTGGTTTTAGGATTTAGAAGGGAGGAGGATTTAATTTGGAAGATAAGGGCTTTACCGTTAGATACAGTGACAATTAAACAATGAATGCAATGCAGTCTGAATTGCAACCTTCACATGGCCCTCAAATATTCAGGAGTGAGGAAAGCTGCCCCCTAATTGGAATCCTACTCTTTGTGAGGAGTGGATATACATTACGGAAGCCAATGACAGTATACAAATGATTCTGTTTAGGGCAAAACTCTCCTTTTAGCTCAAATCTGTCACTTAAAGGATTATTTATTCACAAGTTTGAAATAGCTCCTTCCCTTCCTCTGCTGGGCTGGGCAGCCCTGCCATCATCAGTTCTACCCGGCAGGATGAGAGGCCTAAAATCAAAGCCTGCAGGAAGCCATCAGCTCATTGAGCAAATGACAAATCATCCCTAAATGTGTATTGAACAGGGATTTGTGATTTCTCTTCAGACACAAACAAAATTCCTGTTGGGTCTGTCCTTCTTGGTGTCCAAGCTGGGTCTGGGCAAGGCAGGCATGTGGGTGGGGGCACTGGGAAGCTTGCGGGCCTCACTCTCCCTGACTGGATTTATCACACCTGGACAGGTGTGAGGAGTTTGGAAAGTCCTGGCAAGCACACGTGTTTACCTGATGCTGAGTCACCAGTGTGCTCACCCATGGGGGAGTCAGCACATTTACATGGGTAAAGGGTGGAACCCTTGCCCAGGATGGCTCACTGTGCAATGTTAAGTGTTGGTGTCTCTTTCTCCCGCCTCTGCAGCTTATGGTCCCTTCAGGTCCACTGTTCAGGCAGAAGCCTCTCAGCCTTGTACCAGTTGAGGCAAAAACCTGGTTAAAATCCTGGACCTGCCTCTTCATGTTGTTGTTGTTAGGTGCTGTCGAGTGGATTTCAACTAATAGCAACACCATGTGACAGAGTAAAATTGCCCCATAGAATTTTCTAGGCTATAATCTTTCTGGAAAGAGATCACCAGGTCTTTCTTCTGTGGAGCCACTGGGTGAGTTCAAAGTGCCGACCTTTTGGTTAGCAGTCAAGCAATTAACTGTTGTCACACCGGACTCCTTTGCCTCTTCATAGGTGTGAAATTTTAGGCAAGGTACTCAAATCTTGCTTTGGTTTTCTTATTTGTAAAAGTGGGAGAATAATAACTAGTTGCTGCTGAGTCAATTTCGACTTACGGAGACCCCATGTGTGTCACAATAAAACCGTGCTCTGTATGATTTTTGTTATGGATTGAATTGTGTCCCCCCAAAATGTGCGTCTAGGCTGTGATTCCCAGTATTGTGTGGTTGTCTTCCTTTTTGTGATCTAATTATCTTACGTGTTGTAAATCTTAACGTCTATCATATCATATAGGCAGGATTAGAGGCAGTTATGTTAATGAGGCAGGATACAATCTACAGGATTAGGTTGTATCTTCTGAACAAGGCAGGGGCCTGACAACCGTCCCCTGAGTGTCTGTGAGGAAAGCACGTCTGTCCCTGTTCCCTAGAGTGCACAGGTGGGTGGGTTCTGTAGCTGGACCATGGGCACCCAATGCTTTTGGTTGTAAGGACTGGAAGGCACCACTTACCCCTGGACCCCTGAGGCGGGTGGCTAGGTGATGTGGGTGGAGCCACCAGTCCTCAAGCCCTGATGTTGGTAGGTGAGGACCCTGTTTAATAGGCAAAGTGGTGTCAAACATCAAAAACCCACCTCTCCACTGCACAGCTGAAACCGTTGAAGTCAGATCTCAAGTACGTACACCATTGCAGTCTGCCAACAAGGGCCGAATCTCCTGAAATGGGCCCACACAGGTCCATGAAGGGGTGAAAGGTATTCAAAGTCCATAGACCATTTGTGCCTAGACAGGAGCTGCTTCTGTCCTGAGCGCCCCAGCTTAGTGGAGCTGACAGATTATCTTTTTCCCCAATTGTTAATTTATTCCTTCTCTGAGGCTGTGAGAATGGCTCAGGATGTGAAGCAGGACCTACCTCAGGCCCAGGGAAATCTACAGCTGGGGCTGGAGGCGTGGTAAAATAGATGCAAGTACTTAGATTTTGCCAAGAGCACTGTTCTTCTCTGGTTCCGGAAGTGTAGGTAGACTGTGTGGCTCACTGTCTCTCCCTGAGGAAACCATCTGGAACACTACTGCCAGCCCTGGCGTGATCGCTCCAGGGGTTGCATCTTGAGTCAATTTCTTTTGAGATGTAAAAGAGAGAAGGGAGCAGAGAGAGAGGGAGCTCATTACCACCAAGCAAGAAGAGCCAGGAGTGGAGTGTGTCCTTTGGACCCGGGGCACCTGCACTGAAAAGCTCCTAGACCATGGGAAGATTTGATGACAAAGGCCTTTCCCCAGAGCCAACAGAGACAGAAAGCCTTCCTCTGGAGCTGGCACCCTGAATTTAGACTTCTAGCCTCCTAAATTGTGAAAGAATAGTTTTCTTTGTTAAAGCCATCCACTTGTGTATTTCTGTTATAGCAGCACTTGATAACTAAGAGTTTTGGGTGGCAAATTTTTTTGGAAGTAGATCATCAGACATTTCCTCCAAGGTGCTTCTGGGTAGACTTGAACCTCCAACTGCTTGTACCACCCAGGGACTCCTGGAAGAATAATACATTTCCTCTATTATAGAATGAATTGTGTCCCCACAAAGTATTTGTTAAAATCCTAAACTATGCCTATAAATATGACCCTGTTTAGAAATAGGGGTCCCCAGGTGGCTCAAATGATTTGTACTCATTTTTACTAACCTAGGGTTGATGGTTCAAAGCCACCCACTGGTGCCTTGGAAGAAAGGCCTGGCGATCTGCTTTCATAAAGATTATTGCTAAGAAAAGTCTATGGAGCAGTTCTACTCTGTAACACATGGGGTCACCATGAGTCGGAATCGACTCAATGGCAATGGAGGTTTGGTTTTTTAGAAATAAGGGTTTTCTTTTGCTATGTTAATGGGGTCATACCAGAGTAGGGTGGGTCCTTAAACCTAATCACTTCTGAGTGGTGTCTTACATACAGATCAGAGTAGACGTAGACACACACACACACACACACATACTGGGGTGGGGGGGAATAGACACCAAGGAACACCTGGCTGCCATCAGAAACTTGGAGGAGCCCACAGAAAGAATTGACATGGCTGAGACCCTGATTGGACTTTTAGCCTCCAGAACAGTGAGAATACACACTTCTGTTCTTTAAAGCCACCTACATGTGGTATTTTGGTTGTGGCATCACTAGGTAATTAATGCACCATCAGAGTGTTATTGTGAGGAGTAAGTAGGCCAATGGTGTTGATAACATCTTGTCATGCCACACAATCAGGTCTGCAAAAATGTAAAATGTAAATTTTTTGGTTTTTGTGTAACTGAACTTAAGTTAGGTAGCGGAAATTTAATCTCAGTACTTGGAGAAGAGTTCTGGTCATTGTCTCCTCCCCGACCCCTTCATTTCCATCAGCCTTCTGGTTTTCTGTCTTTAAAGATGGCAGTTACATTATCTCCTCTACCTGCCAGGCCTCTCCAGATCTGTCTTTTTTCTTGGCCATTTCTGCTCTTGTCTTGAACACATGGGAAGGTCTAGTTGCTCTCCATGTCTTGCTGAGAGCATGGAAGAACGGCGAGGCTCTCTGGGGTCTGCCTGCCTCAGTCCCCACACAGCCCTCCCTGTCCTCTGCTCTATCCCGTGCTGGTGTGGGGTTTGATGCCTTCCTGGGCTTCCCCCCGAAAGCTCTCAAATCCCCCAGAATTTATCAGAGGATTTTACTGTGTCTTCTCCACAGGGCTTACCTGGAGGATGGTGGGGATACACACCAGCATCTGGCTACCTTCACTTCCCCTTTGACTGCTCACATATTTTCCATACAGAGTCCCCTTAGGACAATAGCTTTCTCCTAATCTTTTGGAACGAAGTCCCTGAGTGTTGCAAATGGTTAAGCACTCGACTACTAGCCAAAAGTTTGGTGGTTCCTAAAGGACCACGTATGCCAGAGACTCCATCAGCCTGAGACCAGAAGAACTAAATAGTGCCCAGCTACCACCAATGACCGCCCTGACAGGGAACACAAAAGAAAGTTCCGGACAGACCAGAAGAAAAATGTAGAACAGAATTCAAATTCACAGAAGAAGATCAGACTTACTGGTCTGACAGAGACTAGATGAACCCCCGAAACCACGGCCTCTGGATGCTCTCTAACCCAGAACTGAAACCATTCCTGAAGCGCACTTTCCAGACAAAGATTAAACAGGCCTATAAAACAAAAAATAACACATGTGAGGAATGTGCTTTTAGATTCAATCAAATACATGAAACCAAATGGGCAGCTTCTGTCCAAAACCTGGATGAGAAGTCAGGAAGGGACAGAACTGGAAGAATGGACTCAGTGAACCTAGGGTGGAAAGGGGGAGCATGCTGTCACATTGTGGGGATTGCAACCAATGTCACAAAAAAATATGTGGATAAATTTTTGAATGAGAAAGTAACTTGAGCTGTGAACTTTCACCTAAAGCACAAAAGTTTGGAGGTTCGAACCTACCTAGAGGTGCCTCGGAAGACAGGCCCAGCGATCTTCTTCCAAAAGGTCACAGCCTTGAAAACTCTGTGGAACAATTCTACTCTGCACACATGGGGCGGCAGCAACAAGAAACTTTTGGAACACAAAAGCCTTTTTCTTAAACTCAGCTGTGAGTTTCAAATTTGCAACTCCCAAATTAAGAACTGACTTTTTCTTTCTCTCAGCATTTCTATGGTTCTATCCCTTTCCTGAGGCAGTAAGTGCTGGATGCTCAAGTGTCTGTCTGAGGAGAGAGGAGAGGAAAAATGGAGCGAGGGTATTTCAGGGCATGGGAACCTTGGTTAAAACCTCAGAATATTTTCTACGACATTGCTCCAATTCTATCCATCCTCTACACAGTCCCAGCCCCATGGAGCTGTGTTGTAGATCGATTTGCTTCAGTGTTGGAACACTGAGGATGATTGGGTTTTGACCTGTTGTTGGCAAAGCTCCCCCCGCACCCGCCCCCCTCCCCCCCAAAAAAAGCAGGTAGTGAAGCCAGTGCGAAAGTCAGCCACAGTCTTTAAAACATTGGCTTAGTGTGGAGCTAAATGTAGCTCTGGCCACATTCTGCTTTTCCGTCTCCCAAAGGTCATGCCATTTTTCTTGATCTGTTTTCCTATTTCCTTGTTCCACAGTCCATCATTGGATGCTTTGCTGCCTAGGCAACAGCATTTGGGGCAGCTCTCAGCAACGAGTTACTGGAGAATGCATCCAGCTCTGTGCATAGAGCATTTTGTGCAATCTGCAGTGTGTTCTCAGTCTCCTTATTGTTGGTTTATAGCTGTGTGCTGCCTCAGCAAAGCTGTTCAGACTCATTTGCACATCTTCTTGGGTATGGGATCTGAGAGTAAAGAGTTATCTACATTTCAAAGATGTTATTGTCACCATCATTTTCAGGCAACCACACTGATGCTGGTGGCATCTCACTGCACCCCCTTGCCTGTAAGTGTCTGATCAGTGTTCTTTTGAACGGTGCTGTGTTGTCAGCTGCACACTTGGGACCACAACATTGACTTTCACCTGCATGGCAACCAAAGGAAAAATGCAGGGAACAACAGATTCACCGACTGTGCTAAAATAGGATTTGTAGAATTGAACAATGGAAACAGCACCAAAAAGCTCACCACTACCTCCATCACCACCACCATCAGTAATAATAAAAAACTACTTGCTGTGATGGCCGCACATGATTGCTGTAATTGGTCTTACTGAGTTGTACATGTGGAAAGTGTTGAATTGACAAATGTGATATCTATATTTTCACAGCAACAACAAAAACTAACTGAATAATAAATAAAAAGCTGCTGTGGAGTCAATTCTGACTCATTGCGACCCCTTATGTGTCAGAGTAGAACTGTGCTCCATAGGATTTTCAATGGCTGGTTTTTTGGAAGTAGTTCGCCAGGCCATCGAGGTACCTCTGGGGGGGGACTTGAACCTCCAATCTTTCAGTTAGCAGCTGAGAGTGTTAACTATTTGGACCACCCAAGGGCTGCAGTAATAATAACAGCTGCCATTTATTGAACAACTATTTTGTGTTTGGTGATTTGCTAGACTCTTTACACATATTATCCCATTTACTTTTCCCAACAATCCTAGAAGGTAGGCACTTTCTTCTCATGTAATAAATAAGAAAATGAGTTTCAGAGAGATGAAGTGACTTGTCCCTGGTCACACAGAGACTTGATGGAGCCAGAATTTGAACCCAGGTCGGTCTGCTCTCAAAGTCCTTGGTCCTTAGGCTGGGATGTTGCCTTGTCAGCATCTCTTTTGAAGTCTGCTCATCTCTCAGTCTCCAGCCTTGCTCCATACCTGTGCATAATAGGTGCACAACCACACTTCAGGAAAAGAAGTGACTGATTTGTTGTATTAGAAATCACTGTTTTGTGTTTTGAAGCAGTTCCTTTCACCAAGGGAGTAAAGCAAGGTTACATAATAGGTAATGGTCCTCTCCCTCTTGTGTTCCAAGGAATGTCAATTCTACATCTTTAGTAACTTCTCAAGCCCATTCACTTACCTCCGTCCTATCTCCACCTCCTGGTTCAGCTTACCATCAGGATACTGGGGCAATTTTCCAGCTGGTCTCCCTGGTACTTGTCTTGTTTTCCTCCAATTCAGGCTCTACACAGCAGCTGATACAACCTTTCTAATACAGAAATTTGTTTATAAGCTTTCGGAAATTTCTTGTGAGCTTAGAATAGAGTTTGACTTCTTCAATGACCTTTGAGGACCTACACGGTGTGCTGCCTCCTGCTCCTAGGGCCTCATTTCTCACCAGTCCTCAGTTCCCAGATCTTAACCTGGTTCCACCATTCTTTGCTTATCTCCAGGCCTTTGCTGGTGCTGATTCCTCCACCTAGAACTCTGTTCTCCTTTGCCACTTACCTGGTCAGCCTCTGCTCATCCTCCAGACTTCAGTTTATATGTCACTTCCTCTGCTCAGCCTTCCCTGACCCCCTGAGACTGAATAAGCGGCTCTGTCTTAGTTTTCCAGGGCTGCCATAACAGAGTACCACAAACTGGGTTGTTTCTAAGGACAGAAATTCATTTTCTCACAGTTCTGAGGCCTAGATGTCTGAAATCAGAACGTTGGCTTTGTTGATTGATTCTCTCTGAGGTCTCAGGGTGAATCTGTTCCATGCCTCTCTCTTAGCTGCTGGGGCTGGTTGGCAATCCTTGGTCTTCCTTGGCTTATATATGCCTCTGTCTTCACATGGACGTCTTCTCTCTGTCTGTCTCTCTGTGCTTCTTCTTTTAGAGGATAACATTCAGATTGGGTTAAGGGAGCCTTGGTGGAACAACGGTTAAGCGTCGGGCTGCTAACTAAAGGCCGGTGGTTTGGACCTACCTTCCGTCCGTGGGAGAAAAGACCTGATGATCTGCTGCCCTAAGGATTATGGCCTAGGAAACCTTATTGGGTAGTTCTACTCTCTCCTATAGGGTCGTCATGAATTGGAATCGACAGCACACAACAGGATTGGATTAGTAGATAAGTGGTAACTTTGGTGAAGGGTAAGGCAGTACACAATACTGGGGAAGCCAGCACAACTTGTACTGGAAGCTCCACAGACACATCCAAACTTCCTGAGGGACCGAATTACTGGGCTGAGGGCTCTGGGGACTATAGTCTTGGGGAACATCCAGCTCAATTGGCATAACATAGTTTATAAAGAATATGTTCTGCATTCTACTTTGCTGAGTAGCATCTGCGGTCTTAAAAGCCTATAAGTGGCCATCTAAGTCACTCCACTGGTCTCATCCCATCGCGAGCAAGGAGAATGAAGAAAACTAAAGATACAAGGGAAAGATTACTCCAAAGAAGCAAAGGAGAATGAAGAACACCAAAGACTCAAGGTAATTATAAGCCCAAGAGACAGAAAAGAGTGAGACAGAAAGGGCCACATAAACCAGAGACTACATCAGCCCGAGACCAGAAGAACTAGATGGTGCCCAGCTACAAACGTTGACTGCCCTGACAGGGAACACAACAAAGAACCCCTGAGGGAGCAGGAGAGCAGGAGGATACAGACCTCAAATTCTCGTGAAAAGACCATACTTAATGGTCTGATTGAGACTAGAAGGACCCCGGAGGTCATGGTCCCCAGTCCTTCTTTTAGCCCAAGACAGGAACCATTCCCAAAGCCAACACTTCAGACAAGGATTGGACTGAATTATAAGATAGAAAATGATACTGGTGAGGAGTGGGTTTCTTGGATCAAGTAGACACATGAGACTATGTGGGCAGCTCCTGTCTGGATGGGAAATGAGAGGGCAGAGCAGGTCAGAAGCTGGCTGAGTGGGCACGAAAATAGAGAGTGGAGGAAAGGAGTGTGCTGTCTCACTAGGGGGAGAGCAACTAGGAGTATACAGCAAGGTGTATATAAATTTTTTTGTATGAGAGACTGACTTGATTTGTAAACTTTCACGTAAAGCACAATAAAAATTAAAAAAAAAAAAAAAAGATTATTCCAAAGGACTAATGGACCAACTACCACGGCCTCTACCAGACTGAGTCCAGTACAGATAGATAGTGCGCAGCTACCACCACTGAGTGCTCTGACAGGGATCACAATAGAGGGTCCCGGACAGAGCTCGAAAAAAATGTAGATTAAAATTCTAACTCACAAAAAAAAGACCAGACTTACTGGCCTGACAGAGACTGGAGAAATCCTGTGAGTATGGCCCCCAGACACCCTTTTAGATCCGTAATGAAGTCACTCCTGAGGTTCACCCTTCACATAAAGATTAGGCAGGCCCGTAAAACAAAATGAGACTAAAGGGACACACCAGCCCAGGGGCAAGGATGAGAAGGCAGGAGGTTACAGGAAAGCTGGTAATAGGGAACCCAAAGTTGAGAAGGGAGACTGTCGACATGTCGTGGGGTTGTTAACCAATGTCATAAAAGAATATGTGTACTGTTTAACGAGAAGCTAGTTTGTTCTATAAACCTTCATCTAAAGTACAAAAAAAAAAAAAAAAGATTGGATTAGGACTCATCCTATTCCAGCATGACCTCATGAGAATTTAACAGATAACATCTTCAAAGACCCTATTTCCAAACAAGGTCATGTTCACAGGTGACAGAAGTTGTTGCTGTTGTGAGTTGCCGACAAGTCGGTTCCAACTCATAGCCAGCCTACGTGCCACAGAACAGAACACTGCCTGGTCCTGAGCCATGCTCACAATTTTTGTTATGCTTGAGCCCATTTTTGCAGCCACTGTGTCAGTCTGTCTCCTTGAGGGTCTTCCTTTTTTTCGCTGACCGTGTACTTTACCAAGCAAGATGTCCTTCTCCAGGGACTGATCCCTCCTGACAACATGTCCAAAGTATATAAGACAGAGTCTCACCATCCTTGCTTCTAAGGAGCATTCTGGTTGCACTTCTTCAAAGACAGATTTGTTCATTCTTTTGGCAGTCCGTGGTGTATGCAATATTCTTTGCCAATACCACAATTCAAAAGCATCAATTCTTCTTCGGTCTTCCTTATTCATTGTCCAGCTTTCACACGCATATGATACGATTGAAAATACCATGGCTTGGGTCAGGCACACCTTAGTCTTCAAGGTGATGTCTTTGCTTTTCAACACTCTAAAGAGGCTCTTTGCAGCAGATTTACCCAATGCAATGCATCTTTTGATTTCTTGACTACCGCTTCCATGGCTGTTGATTGTGGATCCAAGTAAAATAAAATTCTTGACAATTCCAATTCTTTCTCCATTTATCATGAAGTTGCTTATTGGTCCAGTCGTGAGGATTTTTGTTTTCTTAACGGTGAGGTGTAATCCATACTGAAGGCTGTGGTCTTTGATCTTCATCAGTAAGTGATTGAAGTCCTCTTCACTTTCAGCAAGCAAGGTTGTGTCATCTGCATAATGCAGGTTGTTAATGAGTCTTCCTTCAACTCTGTTGCCCCATTCTTCTTCATATAGTCCAGCTTCTCGTATTATTTGCTCAGCATACAGATTGAATAGGTATGGTGAAAGAATACAACCTTGACGCACACCTTTCCCAACTTTAAACCAATCAGTATCCCCTCGTTCTGCCCAAACAACTGCCTCTTGATCTATGTAAAGGTTCCTCATGAGCACAATTAAGTGTTCTGGAATTCCCATTCTTCGCAATGTTATCCATAACTTGTTATGATCCACACAGTCAAATGTCTTTGCATAGTCAATAAAACATGGGTAAACATCCTTCTGGTATTCTCTGCTTTTAGCCAGGATCCATCTGACATCAGCAATCATTTCCCTTGTTCCACATCATCTTCTGAATCCAGCCTGAATTTCTGGCAGTTCCCTGTTGATATACTGCTGCAGCTGCTTTTGAATTATCTTGAGCAAAATTTTGCTTGTGTGTGACATTAATGATATTGTTCAATAATTCCTGCATTCAGTTGGATCACTTTTCTTAGGAATAGGCATAAATATGGATCTCTTCCAGTTGGTTGGCTAAGTAGCTGTCTTCCAAATTTCTTGCATGGACGAGTGAGCACTTCCAGTTCTGCATCCATTTGTTGAAACATCTCAATTGATATTCTGTCAATTCCTGAAGCCTTGTTTTTTGCCAGTGCCTTCAGTGCAGCTTGGAATTCTTCCTTCCGTACCATCGGTTCCTGATCATATGCTACCTCTTGAAATGGTTGAATGTCAACTAATTCTTCTTGGTATAATGACTCTGTATATTCCTTCCACCTTCTTTTGATGCTTCTGTGTCATTTAATATTTTCCCCATAGAATCCTTCACTATTGCAATACGAGACTTGAATTTTTTCTTCAGTTCTTTCAGCTTGAGAAACATCAAGCGTTTTCTTCCCTTTTGGTTTTCTATCTCCAGCTCTTTGCACATGTCATTATAATATTTTACTTTGTCTTCTTGAGCTGCCCTTTGAAATCTTCTGTTCAACTTATTTCTTCCTTTTGCTTTAGCTCCTCAACGTTCAACAGCAAGTTTCAGAGTCTCCTCTGCCATCCATTTTGGTCTTTTCTTCCTTTTCTTGTCTTTTCAATGATCTTTTGATTTCTTCATGTATGATATCCTTGATGTCATTCCACAACTCATCTGGTCTTCAGTCATTAGTGTTCAACACGTCAAATCTATTCTTGAGAAAATGGTCTCTGAATTCAGGTGGGATATACTCAAGTTTGTATTTTGGCTCTCCTGGACTTGCTCTGATTTTCTTCAGTTTCAACTTGAACTTGCATATGAGCAATTGATAGTCTGTTGCATAGTTGGCCCCTGGCCATGTTCTGACTGATGATATTGAGCTTTTCCATCATCTCTTTACACAGATGTAGTCAACTTGATTCCTGTGTAGTCCATCTGGTGAGGTCCATGTGTATAGTCACCGCTTATGTTGGTGAAAAAAGGTATTTGCAATGAAGAAGTTGTTAGTCTTGCAAAATTCTGTCATTCCATCTCCAGCATTGTTTCTATCACCAAGGCCATATTTTCCAACTACTGATCCTTCTTCTGTTTCCAACTTTCGCATTCCAATCACATAATTATCAACGCATCCCGATTGCATGTTTGATCAATTTCAGACTGCTGAGGCTGATAAAAATCTTCAATTTCTTCATCTTAGCCTTAGTGGTTGGTGTGTAAATTTGAATAATAGTCATATTAACTGGTCTCCTTTGTAGATGTATGGATATTATCCTATTGCTGACAGCATTGTACTTCAGGATAGATCTTGAAATATTCTTTTTGACAATGAATTCAACACCATTCCTCTTTCAGTTGTCATTCGCGGCATAGTAGACTATATGATTTTCCTAGATTTTCCAATTTCTAGGAAATTTCCTTCGTATATTCCAGTTTCTGATTATTAATGGATGTTTGCAGCTACATCAGCAAATTAAGGTCCTGAAAGCTTTACTCCACCCACATCATTATGGTCGACTGTACTTTGAGGAGGCAGCTCTTCCTCAGTTGTCTTTTGAATGCCTTGCAACCTGGGGAGCTTAATCCTCTGGTACTATATCAGACAATGTTCCACTGCTATTCATGAGGTTTTCACTAGCTGTTTC
This sequence comes from Elephas maximus indicus, assembly GCF_024166365.1. Taxonomy (NCBI): domain Eukaryota; kingdom Metazoa; phylum Chordata; class Mammalia; order Proboscidea; family Elephantidae; genus Elephas; species Elephas maximus. Next base: position 40,815,048 of record NC_064832.1, read on the forward strand.
TTTTCAGAAGTAGACTGCTGGGTCCTTCTTTGTATATTGTCTTAGTCTGGAAGCTCAGCTGAACCCTGTCCTCCATGGGTGACCCTGCTGGTATCTGAATACCGGTGACATAGCTTTCAGCATCACAGCAACATGCAAGCCCCCACAGTACGATAAACTGACAGACACATGGGAGTGCCAGAAACTAGGACTTCAATATGTCTTTTTTTTGGGGGGGGGGGGACACAATTCAATCCCTAACAGGACCCTTCCATGTGCTTCTATAGTGCCCTGCATCTCCCAGACCAGAGCACTCAACCCAAGTCATGTTGCCTTTGCACTGCCCTTCTTCCTCACCAGAAGGTGATTTCCACCATTAGCCACAGCATCTAGCTCTAGGCCTGGCATCTAAAACCAAAAAGCCCAAACCCCTTGCCGTCTAGTCAATTCTGACTCATAGCGGCCCTATAGGACAGAACTCTCCCATAGGGTTTCCAAGGCTGTAATCTTTATGGAAGCGGACTGCCACATCTTTCTCCCTATAAGCGGCTGATAGGTTCAAACAGTGGACCTTTCAGTTAGCAGCCGAGCTCTTAACCACTGCACCACCAGTGATGTCTGGTAGGCACTTTATAAACACATGGTGAATGAATGGAGAGTTATATTTAATCCATTTCTTGTAGCCAGTTTTCACCTGGAACAGGATCCTGAAACCTTGAGCCTGGGAACATCATTATACTTGGGGGAGCTTTCAAGGCAACACATTAAAAATGATTTCAAAAGTCATTGATACCTTTTAGGAACTGTTGGCAGACCTTCGGTAAATTAGAAAAATCTGTCTTCAAATTAAAAAAGGTAAGAAATGCAGAATGTCACTTAAAAGTGTAGATCCAAGGATTCTTGCTAATTTTTTCTCTCTTATTAAATCGGCTCGTCACTAACATTAGACACAAGGGGAAAACCACATTTTAACCTGACTAAGGAATCATCCTATTATACCATTTTACAGAATATTAAAGAGTAGAACTATCCCTTCTTTGCTTCCCTTCTTTCCCTCCCACTCCACTCAGCCCCTGGAAACTTGCTCTGGCTTTTCCTTTTCAAAATAGTTGCCAGTGGGGGCAGAGGCCCTTGGTGCTCTGCCAACTCTTTCCGCTCAGGAGAAGGGCCAGATGGGGCTATTGCCTGCCTCAGGGAGTTAAGAGTTCTCTCCCTGGCTCTCATCCCCCACATTTCTTGCCGGATTTTCATACAAATGAATGAACACAATGCCTTTTTCTCCTTGATGCCTCTTGCTCTTGCCCCAGTGATTATGTTTAGCAGCTCTGGTTTTCCCAGCTTCAATATTTGTGTACATGGGCCAGGCCCACACAGCAAAGGAAAAGATTCTGTTCTGGGGCTGCTGTTTGCTGTAAATACCATGTTCTAGCTGTCCCCACAGACCCCGTCTGCTGCAGACAGAAGCCTCTTCTCCCTCCTTCCCCTCCTTCTCAGACCCATGTCTTTGAGCGCTGGGAGCCCACGTTGGTGTCAGCGCCCAGTGAGCAAAAAGACCAGGACTGCATTTAGGAGGGTTTCTTCAGCGCCACCTGCCACCTCCACAGGTCATCGGGATAAACCAATTTGCTAAACAAAATGGTTAACAACTCATGAATATGACTTTTTAAAAATTCCGAAAGGGATTTGGGAACAACTTTTCTGAGGCTACAGTTCCTGTGTTCCTTTCAGCCCCTTACTCCTCCCACACCCACCACATACACCTTATCCAAACCTGTATTTTCTTTGGGTTCCATTAGGGGGTGGCTGCATCCAAAAGCACTCTCAGCTTCCGTTTCTATTATACCTACCACCACACATAGGACAGAGGCAGGTTTACCATGAAGCTAATAATGCTCAAGTTTCATTCTTTTTCTTGGAGGGTCCCCAAATTGTATGAGTATCAGGTCCTATAAAACCTGGGTCCCTGCAAGTCTGGACCCCAGTGGTTTTCTCCTCACTGGGGCCCTCATGGCCTCACAGGGAGCATCCAGCCCTGCCCCTTTCCCCATCCTCGGCCCCATCCCCTTTGCCCACTCTGGGTCAACCACAGTGCCTAGGACTTAGAATCTGCTGTTCCTCTCTCTAGAAAGCTTTGTCCCCAGACATTTGCATGCGCTGCTCCTTCCTGCGCCCAGGTTCCTCCTGGACCTCCAATCTAAAATAACTCAGGGCTGGGGAAATGCATTTTTAACATTGTGTGTGTGTGTGAAATATAATGTATCAACAGAAAAATGCATAAAGCATACATGTACAGGTTGCAATGCCATTTTCTTCAAATGCCGTCTTGACAGAGTTTTGGGGTTCTGACTGCAGGATGGTCCAATCCCTTTCTTGAGCAGCTGATTTAGTCCACTCTCCAAACAGTCCCCTCATCAGGCTCTCACACTCCTGGGCCACTAATCACCCATCCTAATTCCCCCTGGGCCAAGTACCCAACAACTAGGTGAAGTCCCCATGCCCCTGAGCCTGCACAGTTATTCAAAATGCCATCTCCTACAATTTCCACTTGTTACCTTGTCCCCAGATGCAAGCCCCTGTGTGGCCATGCCTCGTGGCCTACAGCCTCTGGGAACTGTGGCTATAATAACCTAGGTATTCTTCATGGCCTCCCTGACCCACCTTTCGTGTGTCTCATCTGACTCACTATCCTGCTAATCTGTTAGAACACAATTTTAACAAATAGTTACAAAGCAAACACCTGTGTAACCACCGTCCCTCAGGTCAAGAAATAGAACACTACCTGTACCTTATATATATATATATGTATATATATAGAGAGAGAGAGACAGAGAGAGAGAGTGCGTGCGCCCTGGTAGCACAGTGGGTAAGAGTTCAGCTGCCAACAAAAAGGTCAGCAGTTCAAATCAACCAGTTGCTACTTGGAAACCCTATGGGACAGTTCAACTTTGTCCTATAGGGTCACTATGAGTCAGAATTGACTTGAAGGCAGTAGGTTTGTTTTTTTTTGTTTTATTTTGTTTGGTTATGTTTATGTGCCCCTTTCCCCAACACAAAACCTCCTCTCCCCAGAATTGACTACAGGGTACCGCCTTTTGGTAATAATTTCCTTGCCTCTCTTTGATGTTTTACCACACTCAGATGCATCCCTAAACAATGTGGTGTAGTGTTGGATGTTCTTGATGTCTGTGAACATGTTATAGATGGAATCATACTGTGTATATTCTTTTATGTTTTATTTTGTGTTTATTCATTTTCACTGCTGTATAATAGCAAAGGCAATAATTTTGATTGCCCTTACCACAAACTTATCCATTCATTCTACTACTGACATTAGGGTTGTTTCGAGTTTGTAGTGATTATGAATGACACTACTAGGAACATTCTAGTATCCTGGCACACAAGGGTGTACGTTACTATAGGGTTGTCTCCTCAGAGTGCCATTTCTAGGTCTCAGGAAATGAATATTTCCAGCTTTACTAGGTATGTATAGTTTTCCCAAAGTGGTTATTCTAAGTTACTTTCTCCTCAGCAAAGTGCAATAGATCCTGAGACCACATACTCACCAACACATGGTTTTGTCAGACTTTTTTATTTTTGAGGCTAAAAACGGTAGAGGGTCAGCAAAAAAGAGGAAGACCCTCAACAAGATGGATTGACACAGCGGTTGCAACAATGGGCTCAAACATAGCAATGATTGAGAGGATGGAGCAAGACCAGGCAGTGTTTCATTCTGTTATACGTAGGGTCACTGTGAGTTGGAACCAACTTAATGGCATCTAATAACAATGACAATGATGTCTTTTCATCAGGGTTGGGCCAATGAGTGGCAAGGGCACTCTTATTCATGGCTTCCACAGGGTTCCTGTAGCGGGAAGGAACTTCTAGTCCTTTCCCTCATACACAGATGGCAGAAGAGGCATACTTAGCTCCTCATCTGCATTAAACAGAGGCTGTAGGTGGCTCCTTAGAGAGAAGAGAGATTTGTCTCCCAGCTGCTTCTCTCCCGTCTTTTGGAATGCGCCATCAGGGATAACAATGGCAATTAGGCTCTCCGTGCCATCTGGATAGCTGGGCTGCTGTGGAAGGGCGTCCTCTGGCAGCTGCATGGGCAGAGGGATGAGCCAGGACTGGGCATGACCGAGAGGCTGCTTCCTGTGTGGACCTGCTGCCTAATGCCAGTTCTATGCAAAACAAAAACACTTCCTCACTCATTTCGTTTACTCAAGAGGAACCCCCCAATTGTCACTGTGGGAGTTCTTCAAGGCAAGAGATGGTAATTATTCCCAGTTAACAGACCCAACCCAATCAATCCTGCTTTCATCAGGTTTGATTATGTCTATTTCAGAATTGGTTGGTTTCACTGCTCTTGTCTGAATTCTGTGTATAAAGTGGGCACGGTATAACCTCTCTCTCGTGAGGGCAAAAGGAGACAGGTGTGGGAAAGCTCTTTGAAAACTATCAAGGTGTTTGTGTATCTGCCTAGAGTGCTCAATTGTCCATGGGGCCTTGCTATGGAGACTTAAGCTGATGATGTTCAGGGGGAATTGTAATTTTAGGTAAAGTTTCCCCTTGAAAGCCCAGATCCTCCAAGGGTGACAGCAGAGAAAGGAGTCTACATGTAGGGGAGACAGAGAAGACTGGACCTGGCTTCACACTCTGCCCTCCCTCTTGGAGGTTTCTGTTGAACTGCCTGAGTGGGATACAGGCAATGGTGGTTCAGTGGTAGACTTCTCACCTTCCATGTGGGAGACCCAGGTTTGGTTCTTGGCCAATGTGTCTCATGTACAGCCACCACCCATCTGTCAATGGAGTATTGTGTGTTGTTATGAAGCTGAACAGGTTTCAGGAGAGCTTCCAGACTAAGACAGACTAGGAAGAAAGGCCTGGAGATCTACTTGAGAAAATGAAAACTCTATGGATCATAACAGTTCAATCCACAACCGATCATTGGGATGGTGCAAGACTGGGCAGTGTTTTGTTCTGTTGTGCATGAGGTCACCATGAGTCAGGGCAGACTCGATGGCAACTAACAACAACAACAACCTAAGTGGGAGTTGAGATGGGAGAGGGGTGCATCTAAACAATTCTGTACTAGGGTTTGGGGAAAATAAAAGGAAAGCAAGTGGAAATGCAGTGAGGGGAACCAGTAACTAGACAATTTAGTTCTCAAGGCATAGTTTGCTCATCCTCTGCTCAGGGCCTTCTCCCTGTGTAGCTCCTGTCCATCCTTAGAGAAGCAGAGGCCATCTATAACCCCCAGTCCCATTGGAGAGCCCTGTGATGAGCCCCTCAAGAGTCCTGTTTACACCTGTTGTCCCGGCATAATTATTAGTAATGCCATTTTTAATCTAAAAAGAAAAAAAAAAAATCCTAGTTTGGATGATACATTGTAAGTTTGCCTTAAGGCTACCTTTCATGTTCTGGTTTCTGGTTTCTCCTTTGAGAATCTGCCTCCACCTGCCTTTAGGACAGATACCATTCCCGACCCACAGGATTGGTGGTCACTGCAGAGGCCGTACAGTGCAGCTCTGCAGCCACACTGACTGGGTGCAAATCCCAGCTCTCATTTCATTAAAACCCAGACCCAGTGCACTCGAGTCGATTCTGACTCATAGCGACCCTACAGGACGGAGTAGAACTGCCCCGTAGAGTTTCCAAGGAGCACCTGGCGGATTCGAACTGCCGACCCTTTGGTTAGCAGCCGTAGCACTTAACCACTATGCCACCAGGGTTTCCCTCATTTCGTTAGCTGCATGATTTGGGGGCAAGTTACTTGGTCTGCCTGTGCCTCAGTTTTCCCATGTGTAAAATGGGGATAGCGATAAGAGTACTTGACATGCAACAAGTGGTCAATGAATTTAAACAATACTGTTATTACTTAGAAGTCCCCGGGTGGTGCAAGTGGTTAATGCATTCAGCTGCTAACTGAAAGGTTGGAAGTTTAAGGTCACTCAGAAGTGCCTCGGAAAAAAGTCCCTGGAGACCTACTTCTAAAAAATCAGCCAATGAAAACCCTATAGAACACAGCTCTGCTCTGGTACACGTGGGTGGCCATGAGTTGGCGTCAACTCTACCCCAACTGGTTTTTTGTTACTTCAGGGAGGGATCAAACACTGGCAACTCTGCAGATGGAGTCCAGTCTGCTAAAACCTCTGTTTGGCTAGCACAGTGTTTTCAAAGATTTGAAGACGAAAGCATTTGGGAAAGACTACAGGTGTCATCACCCGCTATTACCTTACACGTGTCCTGAGTCATGAGTTGTTTACAGGCTGCCTGCCCAGTGCTTCAAGTCACCTGAGTTTGCAACCCCTCTCCAGGCCTGGACATGACAAACACATCAGCCTGCAATATGTCTGGACGAGGAAACAGACCAGGCTAAAATCCACAGGAGGAGAATCACCCTTGGAGAACCTGTCTCCTTTGTGCTAGCTGGGATTCCATCCATCCCCATGATACTTAGGGCAGTGCTTCTCAAACTTTAGTGTGCATAAAAATGCTGGGAGGCCTTTGGTGGCCCTGAGAGTCTGCATTTCTAACAAGCTCCAGGTGATGCTGATGCTGCTAACTCAAGGATTCAGGGAGCAGTGGAAGCCTGGGAAAATGCTCCTATTTGAGGGTGAGAGTAAGTCTTCTTCCCAAATAGACTGAAAATTTTCTGCAGGCAGGGAACCATGGAGTTTCGTCTCCCTGTTCACCTCAATATCCAGAAATGAATGGACGCAAGGAAAATGATCCGTCTCCCTATACAGAGGTCTAAAACAAGTTAAAACAGAACAAAGCAAAAAAAAAAAAAAAAAAACAACAACAAACAGTGACCCTGTATGTGTCACAGCAGAACTGTGCTCCACGGATTTTCAGTGGCATCACTGGGAACTTGTTAAAATTGCAGATACCTCCTGAATCAGAAACTCTGGCAGTAGGGCTCAGCAACCCTGTTTAACAAGCCCTCCAGGTGATTCCGGTGCACACTCAGGCTGGAGAAGGTCTGCGAACTCCCTTGGTGAGTTTCGAGAGAAGGCCCTTGGGCCAGGAGGCCTTCGGGGTCTGCCCAAGTGCCTGGAGCTTGTTGCTCAGCAGATGATTTCATGGTTGTCAGTCAGGGAGATGATTCTGAGATGGGGACTTGAAGGATGGCAACTCCAGGTAAGGAAAAGCAGCAGTAACTGATCTACCCCCTGGGGATAATTGTTTGGCTTTATGCAAATGTTCTAAGCAATAAAAGCAGCCTGTGATGTACAGGAAATGTATGCTGCCCATGCTGAGTGGTCTAAATAGAGTGTTATCAGTGATTGGGCTTCCTCGCCCCTATTACACACAGCCTGAATGGCATGAAATACACCACACCTGCTAAATGCAATGCACACGGGATGTTATGGGAGTTTTCAGGAGCGTTTTATTTTGCATAATATAGTTTTTTTTCCCCCAGACCAGAAACGGTATATTAAAAAGTCAGCAGGCATATAGCTTGTTTTAAAATTATTATTACTTTACTCTGGCTTTGTAGACTTTTATTTTTTTCCTCCTGCTGTTATTCCACAGAAACACAGAATATTCTACCCAGAAGGGCCCCTCAAGATCAATGAGTCTATTTCCTGCATTTATTTCATAGGTGAGGAAGCTGGTGTCCAGAGTGGTGAAGTGACTTGCCCTCCATCACCTACTAGTGGGCAGTAGGCCTGGGGCTGATATCCACGACTTCTGAGTCCCAGGCCCCGTGATTTCCAATGATTTTTTTGCAGGACTCCCAGACCAGGAGAGGAACGTGGGAAGTCATCTCATGCATTCTCTTGCTTTCAAACAGCAGAGTGGGTTGCAGTTACATGTGTGCACAGCTCCTGCTATTAGCACCAGAGTATCTGCCTACCTTGAAGGTTAGTTCTGAGGCTGTAGTTCAGCCAGAAGCATCTTCCATCTACACTGAGTGTTACGGATTGAATCGAGCCCCTCAAAATGTGTTGAATCCCTGGCCCTTGTACCTGTGGATGTGATCCTGTTTAGAAATAGGGGTTTTAGTTTGTTATGTTGTTGAGGTCATACCAGTGTAGGGTAGATCTTAAACTTAATCACTTCTGAGTTATAAAAAGAGCAAAATAGACACACACACTGGAGGAAGACAGACACCATGAGAGAGAGGATTGTCTACATGTCAAAGAACGCCAAGGAACCCCCAGGGCTACAGACAAGGATTGCTGGTAGCTGCTAGAAGCTGAAATAAACAAGATATAGACTTCCTTCTAGAGCCACTTCTCCTGAATTTGGACTTTTAGCCTCTTGAATTGTGAGAAAATAAATGTCTGTTCTATAAGCTACCCACTTGTGGTATTTGTGTTATGGCAGTAGGAGGTGACTAAGATACTGAGGCTTAGAACTCAGTTTCTAGGAAGCCACGCATACCCTCCTGCAATCCAACTGTCAGTGACGTGTTTGGGGTTGTGGTGAACACACTTTCTCTTAGGGTCAGCTTCATGTGCTTGCAACCTGTACAGTCACATAGCACCCATGCTTGGAAGAGCCTTGCACTACACTGAAAGATTGACGGTTTGTACCAACCTAGAGGCACCTTGGAAGACAAGCCTGGTGATCTGCTTCTGAACTGCCACAGCGTTGAAAACCCTAAGGAGCGCAGTTCTACTCTGCAACACAGTGCCATGAGTCAGAATCAACATATTGGCGAACAACAAACACTTGGTTTAATACTCTGCTGTTTTACCGTCTTGAAAGTCTTAATTTTGGGAAAAACAAAAATAAACCAAACCCGTTGCGTGGAGTCAGTTTCAACTTACAGAAGAGCCCTGCAATTTCACTTTGCACTGGGCCCCGCAAATTATGTGGGGGGTTCTTCTCCACATCTCTCACACTCTTCCCCACACATCCTTGGAAACTCAACTTCTCCTAGAAGTCTTCCCTGACTTCTTCTTCTATAACTTATATATTACATTATATAATGTATAACAAGATTGTGTAATATAGTGCTAATATTATAATATGAAAAACGTTGATTGCTGGCATTAATTGTTTTCCTCTGTCAGCCAATCTGACGATGTAGGTCCAATTATCATCATATCCACTTAACAGATGAAGAGATTGAGGTTTAGAGATATTAGCTGGCTCAAGGTTACACAGCCAGGAATTGGGGTTAGAAGCCAAGTCTATTTGACTCCAGAGAACAGAAGTTTAACTACTAGGTCATCCCACGTCAGTGTGTTGTTTTTTTAGCACTTAGCACTCTGTACTGTCTCCTAGTCTCTCCTGTTAGACAGTGGGGAGAGACTGTGTCTTGTATTCAATTCACCAGAACCCGGCACCATGCCTAGCACAGGATGCTCAATGAATATTTATGTAATAGTCATTTGGCTAAATTTAACACGCATTTAGCCACATCAGAACTTCCTGTGAACCAAAGAGGCTTCCAGGCGGGTGTTTAAATTTCTCCCCTGAATGAAGCTACACAGTATGTCTGACGTGAGCTTGGAGATACCTTATATTTGACTTCATGAATTATTTATGGGTTTAATGCCAGAATCATCATTAATTTGTGGAGGGAGAGAAGTAGCTACGTGGCTTGGTGCCTGTGTATTTCTGACAGGGATAAATTATCCTCACAACGGCTGCTTGGTGAAGACTCCCTGTGCTGGTTTCCAGGGGAGACAAGGCACTTCAGCCCCCCTCTTTGCTTCTCCTTCCCTCAAATGAAAGATACAGGAAGCATAAGTTACGCCATAGTTGTTGTCGTTAGCTGCCGTGAAATTGGCTCCAGCTCATGGCGACATTACCTACGACAGAACGCAAAAGTGTCTAGTCCTCTGGCATCCTCACAATTGTTGGCAAGTTTGAGCCTATTGTTGCGGCTACGGTGTCAATCCATTTCATTGAGGGTTTTCCTCTTTTTCACTGACCCTTTACTTTACCAAGTATGATGTCCTTCTCTCGTGACTGATCTTTTCTAATGACAGGCCCAAAGTAAGCAAGTCAAAGTCCTTTGACTTGCCTCTAAGGAGCATTTTGGCTGGACTTCCTCCAAGATGATTTGTTCATTCTTCTGGCAGTCCACGGTAGGTATATTCAATATTCTTTGCCAATGCTGCAATTCAAATGCATCGATTCTTCTCTGATCTTCCTTTTTCACTCTCTAGCTTTCACATGCATATGATGCAATTGAAAAGACCATGGCTTGGGTCAGGGGCACCTTAGTTGTCAGTAGACCGTAAACCAGTGGCAAATACCTGATATCTTTCAGCAGTGTGCTATCTCAGCTTCCCTCAACATTTAGTTAACACATGTCTGTTAAGCACCTACTGTGTGCCAGGCGCTATACTAGGTATGACCAGTTGCTGCTGAGTCGATTCTGACTTATGGCGACCCCATGTGTGTTAAAGTAGAACTGTACTCCACAGAGTTTTCAATGGCTGGGTTTTTCAGAAGTAGATAGCCAAGGCTTTCTTCTGGGGTACCTCAGAGTAGAGTTGAATCTTCAGCCTTTCAGTTAGCAGGCAAGCACCGTTAACTCTTTGTACCACCCAGGGACTCCAGGGTAGGTATGGAGGAATGCAAAACCAAGATGTCAAGCTTTCTGCCCTTAAGGAGCTTTCAGTTTGGTGAGGGGAGCCGCTGTTGTTATCTCTGTCAAGTTGGCCTGACTCCTGGTGACCCCATGCACGACGGGATCAGACCGTTGTGATCCATATGGATTTCATTGATTTCCGGAAGTAGATCTCCAGGCCTTTCTTCCTAGTTTGTCTTAGCCTGGAAGCTCTGCTGAAACCTGTTCAGCATCATAGCAATCCAAGTCTCCACTGACAGATGGGTAGTGGCTGTGCTTGAGGCGCATTGGCTGGGAATCAAAGAAATTTCCTGCACGGAAGGCAAAAATTCTGCTACTGAACCACCACTACCCTCAGTAAGGGGAGACAGCCATATAATCAGGTGATCAGGGGCAAGAAATGGGTGTTCCCTCGGTGCTGTGGGAGCGGCTTGAGGGTAACCAGCCTGGGGCAGTGGTGTGGGCAAGCTCCTGAGAGTGCTGTCACCCAAACTAAGACTTAAAGGGGGTTCTAGTTTTACATCTTTTACGGTCTATTTAATGTGTGATCTGTATTTAGCACCAAATTATTTTCTTACTACTGTCTTTGCTGCGCTCAGAGCATATTTTTTTTTTTATTGTTGTTGGTTGACATTGAGTCAATTTCAACTCTTGGCGAACTCAAGTGTGCAGAATAGAACTGCTCTATAGGGTTTTTAAGACTGGCCTTTGAAGCAGATCACCAGCTCTGCCTTCCGAGGCACCTCTGGGTGGGTTTGAACTGCCAACTTTTTGGCTAGTAGCTGAGTGGTTAACCCTTTGTGCCACCCAGGAACTGCATATTTTTGGCTCACTCCCCTATTTCCATTTTTGAGGCTTGACATCCATTTGTTATCCACAAGCAGATGAATCAGATTGGTTTCCAAATGTTTGCATAGTTCTTAAAACCTTCATGCTGAATACTTAGATGTTTCTTAAAATTGAAAAAAAAAAAAAAAGGAAAGCGGGGGTGAGGGGGCGGGGAATAGAACTAGCCTAGCTAGAGACAGGGCCCTGGTATTGCTTTGACTTTCCTCAAGTATAATGATATTCCCAAGCCGAAGGCTTCAGGATCCTGTTCCAATTGAAAATTTACTACAAGGAATAGATTAAAGATAATGCTCCATTCATTCACCAAGTATTTATTAAGTCCTACTAGACACCACTGGTGGCACAGTTGTTAAGAGCTCAACTGCTAACCTAAAGTTCGGGTATTTGAACCCACCAGTCTGCTTCCATATAGATTACAGCCTTGGAAACCCTAAGTGGCAGTTCTTCTCTGTATCAGGAGTTGGAATCCACCTGATGGCAATGGGTTGGTTGGTTTGTTCGTTTTCTTAGAGACAGGGATAGGAGTCCCCCAGATGGTGCAAACAGTTAATGCAGTCAGCTAGTTGAAAGGCTGGAGGTTTGAGTCCACCAAAGGTGCCTTGGAAGAAAGGTCTGGTGATCTCCTTCCAAAAAATCAGCCATTGGAGCACCTTTGTACTCTGACACACATGCGGTTGCCATGAGTCTAAGTGACTCCACCGTAACTGGTTAGAGGTGGGGTAGCAGAGTAGAGGGGGCTTTCCAGTGGGGAGCAACCCTGCAAAGGCCAGGGAAAGAACTGAAAATCATAAAGCTGGCTGGAGCAGGGAGGGGCCCTGAGAGGTGACTCTGTGGGTGCTCAGGCAGAAGCAGGGAAATGGACTTGGGTGTGGTCCTGGAGGCTGTGGGGGCTGAAGGTGTTGCGGTGGATGGAGCCAGCATTCAGTGGCCTCTAGCATGGTGCCTGGGAAGCGGTGGGTGGAGGGGGCTCTCACCCCCTCCAGGTGCACAGTGGCATTGTGGTCCCTGTGTCCCTGTGGTCAGGGAAGGCCTTGTCCAGAGGGGAGAGCAGGGAGAAGCTCTAGTTGAGTGGAGCCACAATCCTGCCTGGTCAGCAAGTTTAGTTTCTGAGACCTACTATATAGCAGCAATCTCTTTCCAATTTTCTTCAAAGCATCACAAGGAAATATAAGAGTAGCTGGGTTCAGCAGCCCTTGCCTTGGAGCAATAAACTGCAAATGATCACAGTTTAGTTTGATGCTTTTGGAATTCCCCTCCTAGTCCCTGTGGCTTCTTGCCATTTACTAGCTGGAAAGTCATCTGAGTGCTCTGCTTAGGCACGGCCCTCGCCCCTTCTAGCTTGTCTGAATATGTGATTCATTCTGCAGTTCTTCCCCGGGGGGCTGGAGCAGAGCTCTGGGCTGCCTGGCTGCCTCCGCCACATTTAGGGGTCGAACCCGCTGCGCCAGCCTTTGCAGGAGAAAAGAATGCTCCCGACTCCATTTATTACTAGCTGGGAAAGAATCAGAGATCCCCGCAGGGCTAAGGTGCAGGTGAGGAGGCACTGCAGATAAGTGTTTTCTCCCCCTCTGTATTACTTATTTATTAAAGCCGGTGAGGCATAACTAAGAGAAAGGAAAGGAAGCGAAGAAATAGAGAATACAATGGCCCCTCTGATTTTAATGGGAGAGATGGCTAGAAGTGATTCCTAAATTATTAAATAAATCGATTTAGTTCCTGAGGCTGGCCTCCAAGGTGTATTTGTCAGTTTCATTATCATCCTCTTCAAGGATAGGAAGAGTCACTCATGGGGAAAGTTTTTTTTTCCCCTTGATTTTATTTTGAAGGCTAGAATTCATGGCCCCTGTCTAATTAAACACTAACTTTACTTAACGGGAGCAGCGTTCTTTGGTTTTTATTTTGCCTTCCTTTCTGATTTCATTTGTCTTCCAGGGCCCAGGACCTGTAATAAGATGGGTCAGCTATAGGGCAGACCCACTTTGGCAGATCCCATTTCAATTATAGAACCTTTTTGGTTACAGATGAGTTTTACGGTGATTCGTTCACTCATAAGGATCCTGTCACTTAACTATTTGCCTAACGGAATCCACGGACTCTTAGAATAAGAGGTTGTGCCATCCCAAGAGCCCAGAATAACACCTTAATGCACTTTAGGGAAGCAATAGATTTTCTTTTTGGGTTTTGGTGGTGACTGTGATGGTGTTGGCTCCCTTCTCTCCTATTTCCCTGTCTACCCCGAAACACTTCTACTGCCTCCAGCCCAAGGGTAAAAAATGCCTGAACATCTAATTCTTTTTCTTAATTATCCTCCCGAGGAAAGCAGGCCAAACACCAGGGTACAAAAAATTTAAACCATAAATAAAGAGGTGAAAGGAAATAAAAGAAATGACACCAGAATAAACTAAGCTATTAACTGAAAGCTTTACATCATCATCCTCCCTGGGCCTGAAAAATCTAAGGGATGGTGGTTAAGTATTTATTTTCCAGAGAATGTCATTACAGTCTGCACCAATTAAAAATGAATGAAGGAAACGTTTCCCCATGATTTCTGGTGGTACTTCAGGCACTGGCACATGAGACATTTTTGGGGAACATAGTTCCCCAGTCCCTCTATGAAGACAAGTGCTGCTCAAGGACAGGGCTGGGTTCTTTGGGGGCATCACAGCTGACTGGGTCTGGGGCTGAGGGTGGGTGTGGGGGAAGGGAAGCGAGGTAATGGGTAAAGTTTGAACCCTTTCTAAGATAAATGAATGCTCTTCCCTGGTTCTGCTGCATAATTGTTTCTTTTAACTGGGCACACCTGGTGTAAAGCACTCCATTCACACCTGCACACCTGTCAGGTTTCCAATTATTGGCTTGAGTTTCAATTTCCTGGTTGATCCCCCAGCCTTATGGTGAAAGGGTGTGTATGCTGGCGACACAGAGCGCGGAAGGTGATGGACACAGCTCCTTAGGGTGCGTGGGGGTGGCAGGTGGGACTCAACTTCTCCCCCAGTTCCCCCAGACAGCCAGGCTGTTGCCTGGAGAATCACACTCTCAAACCACTGAGGCCTGGGAGGTGGGGGAGGATATTTGCTATGGTCTCCCCTGTGCTTTGTCAGAGGGACCAGTCCAACTCTGGCGGCTAGAACAGAACAAGAGCCGCAGAGCCTGCGGATGTATGTTTGTGGGTGGGTGGGTGATGTGTAGGTGTGTATATGTATATGCGCGTGTGAGCGTGTGCATGTCTGTGTATGATTGTGTGTGCTTGTGTGCTTGTGTGTGAGTGGCAGGAACACACCTGCCAGCAATCTTACCCTTTGTCTCTTGCCTCGGGGGGGCAGAACTGAGCTCACTGTGAGGTATAGCCAGAAAGGTTTGCTTTTCTATAACGTTGAGAGTTGAGTGAGAAAAGCAAAACGCAGGAAAGTATGTATAATAAGACCTCTTTTGCGTAAAACAAACCATGACAAGCCCTTCAATTTCTGTGTGGATGTTCTTGTTAGTTGCCATGATATAAAAAGCTGTTTCAGATTATATAAGAACAGAGGAAAATATACAGCACATAGTAAGTGCTTAGACTGAGTTACAGGGATGGGGTTAGGGTGCAGATAGGAGGTGGGGCAAGGTATACATGATAACCGCATTTATTCTATAACACCGTTTATGTAAAACTTATATGTGTAGGAAAAGATAGTGTAACGGTTTCACTCTATTTTTGTCCAAAAATGCTTTCTTTGAAAAATCTTCCTGCGCCAGCTACCAAGTGCTCAGTTTTATAGGGCCTTTTTTTCTGCAGCGTTTAGGGTCACTATGTTGCGACTGCATTTTATGACAAAAACCTGGAAACAGCAGAGCCACCTTGCCTCAGGGAAAAGCCATTATTCAGTGTTCTTCTCATCCATGCTCTCCTCTGTCCTGACCAAGGGGACAGGGGTGGGGAAGAAGGCTTTTGAAAAGCCTGACTCTTCTTCAAAGGGTGTGGTGCCCTTTGGGCAGATAGATGTGGTTCGTAGGTAAGAGACCTCAGGACACCTGAGCTGGGAGCGTGCTGGAGGACTAGAGAGGCCTTGGGCTGGCTGGGCTGTGAGGTTCTATCCCATCATACCTGCAGAGAGGGGGCAGACTGTGGAAAACAAACCTGGGCCCTGAAGATGGAAATGACAGGGCAAAGGTTTCCAGCTCAGCATAAGAAAGAATTTTCTAACTACCTGACCTGACAACTGGCTGGGCCGCCTTGTGGTGGGGTGGGAGCCACGTTACCACTGGGGAGCCTGGGAGGTGACCTGGTCAGGATTCCCACACAATGTGGGCCTGGATGTTAAGACGTCGAAGGCACTGGGTTGAAGGCTGCGCTTTGCAATATGGTAGCCCCGTCACATATGGCTGCAGAGCATTTAAAATGTGGCTAGTGCAACTGAGGAGCTTAACTTTTTAAAACTTGAATTAATTAAAATTTAAATTAAAAAACTGAAGTGGTGTCAAATTATTATTTTTTCCCTATTAAACACACTTCATTGGTTTTGTAGAGCTGCATTTCACTTTAACCATTGAAAATTTAGTAGCCAAATTGAGATGTGCTGTCAAATAAAATAACAGATTTTGAAGACTTAGTATTTTACTAGCGTAAAATATTTCCATTAATACATTTTCATATCGATTACCCATTGATATGATTAGATATGTGTCTATACATATAAATTTTATTGTGGTAGAATATGTGTAGAAAAGGTTTGGCATTTTGAGTATTTTTACATGTGGGATTCAGTGATATTAATTACTTTCACCACGTTGTGTAATTGCCACCACTCTCTATTTCCAAAAGTTTTTCATCATCCCAGGTAGAAATTCAATACCCCTTCAGGAATAACTCCTCATTTCCCCTCTCCCCAACCACTGGTAACTACTAATAAAAATTTTTTTTTTTAATTTTATCTTGCTAAAATACATTTTCAGTGTACAATTCAGTGGCAATAATTACTTTCCCCATGTTGTGCCATCATCACCACTATCCATTTCCAAAGGTCTTGGCTCATCCCAAACAGAAACACAGTACCCTTTCAGTGATATCATTCCCTCCACCCCTCGGCCCCTGGGGAACCCCTAATAAACTTTTGCCTCTATACGTTTGTCTATCATAGATATTTCACGTAAGTGGAATCACCCAATATTTATTCTTTTGCTTCTGACTTTTTTCATTCAGCATAATGTTTCCAAGGTTCGTCCAGGTTGTAGCATGTATCAGAACTTCATTTCTCTGTATGGCTGAATAATATTCCATTGTATGGGTATACCACGTTTTATTTATCCATTTACTTATTGATGGACACTTGGGTTGTTTCTGAAATGATAATATTTTGCAGATACTGGGTTAAATAAAATACATGGTTAACATTAATTTTACTGTTTCTCTTCTCTCTCTCTTTTTAATGTGACTACTGTTGTTGTTAGGTGCCGTCAAGTCGGTTCCAACTCATAGCCACCCTACATACAACAGAATGTAACACTGCCCATGCCCAGTTCTGCGCCATCTTCACAATCATTGTTATGCTTATCCCATTGTTGCAGCCACTGTGTCAATCCATCTCATTGAGGGTCTTCCTTTTTTTTGTGATCCCTCTACTTTACCAAGCATGACATTCTTCTCCAGGGTCTGATCCCTTCTGACAACATGTACAAAGTATGTGAGACATAGTCTCGCCATCCTTTCTCCTAAGGAGCATTCTGGTTGTACTTCCTCCATGACAGACCTGTTTGCTCTCCTGTCAGTCTGTGGTATATTCAGCATTCTTCTCCAACGCGACAATTGAAAGGCGTCAATCTTCAATCTTCCTTATTCATTGTCCAGCTTTCGCATGCATAGGAGATGACTGAAAACACCATAGCTTGAGCCAGGCACATCTTAGTCTTCAAGGAGACATCTTTGCTTTTCAACACTTTAAAGAGATCCTTTGCAGCGTATTTGCCCATTGCAATGCATCTTTTGATTTCTGGACTGCTGCTTCCATGGGTGCTGATTGTAGATCCAAGTAAAATGAGATCCTTGACAACTTCAATCTTTTCCCTGTTTATCATGATGTTGCTTATTGGTCCAATTGTGAGGATTTTTTTTTTTTAATGTTGAGGTGTAATCCCTGCTTAAGGCTGTGGTCTTTGATATTCATCAGTAAGTGCTTCAGGTTTTCTTTATGTTCAGCAAGCAAGGTTGTGTCATCTGCTAAATGGAGGTTGTTAATGAGTCTTCCTCTAATCTTGATGCCCCATTCTTCTTCATATAGTCCAGGTTCTCAGATTATTTGCTCAGCATATAGATTGAATAGGCATGGTGAAAGGATACAACCCTGACACATGTTTTTCCTGACTTTAAACCATGCAGTGTCCCCTTGTTCTGTTGGAATGACAGCCTCTTGATCTATGTAAAGGTTCCTCATGAGCACAATTAGGTGTTCTGAAATTCCCGTTCTTTGCAGTGTTGTCCAAAATTTGTTATGATCCACACAGTCAAATGCCTTTGCATAAGTCAATAAAACACAGGTAAACACCTTTCTGGTATTTTCTGCTTTCAGCCAGGATATATCTGACATTAGCAATGGTATCCCTAGTTCCAGAAGTACAATCCAGCTTGTACTTCTGGCAGTTACTATCGACATACTGCTCGAGCTGCTTTTGAATGATTTTCAGCAAAATTTTACTTTTGCGTATTATTAGTAATATTGTTTGATAATTTCCGCTTTCAGTGGGATTGCCTTTCTTGGGAATAGGCATAAATATAGATCTCTTCCAGTCAGTTGGCCAGGTAGCTGTCGTCCAAATTTCTTGGCATAGATGAGTGAGTACTTCCAGCACTGCATCCGTTTGTTGAAACACCTCAACTGGTATTCCATTTTTTTTGTCTGTCACCAACGCCTTCAGTGCAGCTTGGAATTCTTCCTTTAGTACCACTGGTTCCTGCTCATATGGTACCTCCTGAAATGGTTGAACATCGAGCAATTCTTTTTGGTATGGTGACTTCGTGTATTCTTTCCATCTTCTTTTGATGCTTCCTGAGTTCTTTAATATTTTCACCATAAAATCCTTCAATATTGCCACTAGAGGCTTGAATTTTTTCTTCAGTTCTTTCAGCTTGAGAAATGCAGAGCGTGTTCTTCTCTTTTAGTTTTCCATCTCCAGGTCTTTGCATATGTCATCATAATACTTTGTCTTCTCAAGCCATCCTTTGATACCTATTCAATTCTTTCACTTCATCATTTCTTCCTTTTGCTTTAGCTACTTGACGGTCAACAGCAAGTTTCAAAGTCTCTTCTGACATCCATTTTGGTCTTGTCTTTCTTTCCTGTCTTTTTAATGACCTCTTGCTTTCTTCATGTATGATGTCCTTGATGTCATTCCACAACTCAATGTGTCAAATCTATTCTTGAGATGGTCTCTAAATTCAAGTGGGATTTACTCTGGGTCGTACTTTGGCTCTTGTTGACTTGTTCAAATTTTCTTCAGTTTCAACTTGAACTTGCATATGAGCAATTGATGGACTGTTCTGCAGTTGGACCCTGGCCTTGTTCTGACTGATGATATTGAGCTTTTTCAATTGCCTCTTCCCACAAATGTAGTCAATTTGATTCCTGTGTATTCCATCTAGGGAGGTCCATGTGTACAGTCGCTGTGTGTGTTGGTGAAAAATGGTATTTGCAATGAAGAAGTCATTGGTCTTACAAACTTCTATCATGCGCTCTCCATCCAGCATCCTTTCTATCACCAAGGCCGTATTTTCCAACTACTGATCCCTCTTTTTTTTCCCCCAACTTTCACATTCCAATCTCCAGTAATTATCCTGATTGCATGTTTGATCAATTTCAGATTGCAGAAGTTGGTAAAAATCTTCAGTTTCTTCATCTTTGGCCTTAGTGGTTGGTGTGTAAATTTGAATAGCAGTTGTATTAACTGGTCTTCCTTGTAGGCATACGGATATTATCCTATTGGTGACAGCATTGTACTTCAGAATAGATCTTGAAATGTTCTTTTTGCTGATTAATGCAATGCCATTCCTCTTCAAGTTGTCCTTCCTGGCATAGCAGACCATACGATTATTCAATTCAAAATGGCCAATACCAGTTCATTTCAGCTCAGTAATGCCTAGGACATTGGTCTACGTGTTCCATTTCATTTTTGACGACTTCCAATTTTCCTAGAGTCATCCTTCATACATTCCACATTCTGATTATTAACGGATGTTTGCAACTGTTTCTTCTCATTTTGAGTAGTGCCACATCAGCAAAGGAAGGTCCCAAAAGCTTGACTCCATTCATATCATTTAGGTTGACTCTACTTTGAGGAGGTAGCTCTTCCCCAGTCACTTTCTGAATGCCTCCCAACCTGAGGGGCTCATCTTCTGGCACTATATCAAACAATGTTCCACTGCTATTCATAAGGTTTTCACTGGCTAAATCTTCTCAGAAGTAGACTGCTGGGTCCTTCTTCCTACTCTGTCTTAGTCTGGAAACTCAGCTGAAACCTGTCGGCCATGGGTGACCCTGATGGTATTTGAATAACAGTGGCATAGTTTCCAGCATCATAGTGACATGCAAACCCCTACAGTATGACAAACTGACAATGTGACTACTAGAAAATTTAAATTACATATGTGGCTCACATGATCTTTCTATAGGACAGTACTGCTGTATGTTTCTGCCAGCAATGGGCGTTTGTGATTCTATACAATCGTTTTTGTTCCTGAGGTAGATCCTTTCCTCTCTTTAGGTGGGAGATTACTCCATGAACACTTATGGCTTCCACAATGGCCACACAAGGTAATTTTTATTGATGGTGATGATGAGAATCACATGACAGGAGTGTGGACTTCATAGATACTTCTGGAACAATGATGCCTGGAGCCCTGAGAACTTCTGGTGAAATTTATTACACAAGAGCTTAGGTTGCACATGCAAAAGCCGGAATTTAAAATAATGGGAAGAGATTTCTTTAAAAAATCAGAATATATAGCCTGACTTCTATTCACTGCTTCTCTCAAGTGCTTAAAGTTGAATAAAAATCTTTCATCATTCTATATCATTAAAACACACCCTGAGAAGGACCTAGAAACACAGTGGTAGACTCTAAATTAAGCAATAAGATATGCACTTTTAGTTTCCCTAATTAGCTACTGTTGAAAGTAGGTTGGAACTAAAATAAACATGCTGCCTTGAAATGAGAATTAATATATGCCAGTGCTGCCGGGGAAACCCTATTAAACAATTGAATTTTAGAATATTTTGCTTTGTCAAAAAACCCAAAGGCTTTCTTTTTCCCTTTGGAATTGAATCTTCATTTAGAGTTTTTTTTTTTTTTTTTTTTAATTACTTGTTCCATGTGTTTTACAAAGTGCCTTTATTGAACTATTATGACATTTTGTTCATTATGTATTGAACCTTGTCACGTCCTATGAAGGAAATAACTGCCTTCTCTGTCGTTCCTTGAAAAGCCAAGTAGAAAGAGTGCCATGATTCCATGGGGGAGAGGTGTGTTAATTATGGAACATTTTGTTGGGAGTTCTGGAAAAGCCACCTTCACTTGAACAGGTTGGGACGAGGGGAGAGAAGGAGGGAAGAGCAGAGGGCAGGAGGGAGACGGGGGTGGCATGGGTGGCACTCTGGGATTTAAAACTAGATGTTGCTGGATTCTCAATCCAGGATTTCAGTCTAGATATGCTGAAGCTATTGATGCTGGGTCATATGTTTTTCAAATTAGGAGTGAATTCTAATCTTTCTATCCAAGAAATATTCTCTGCATTTGGAGTAACCACCAACCAGTTACCGTTGAGTTGACTCCAACTTATGGCAGCCCCAGGTGTATCAGAGTAGAACTGTGCTCTATAGGATTTCCAATGGCTGATTTTTTTGGGGAGTAAATCGCCAGGACTTTCTTTCCAGTGCCTCCAGGTGGACTTGAACTACCAGCCTTTTGGGGTTAGCAGCACAGCGTGTTAACCATTCACACCACCCAGGGTAGGCTGAAGTAAAGACTGATCTCATTATAAATTGAGGTTGATAGACTCACAGCACAAATTAATTTTCTAGTTTGTGATCACAAAGATAATCAGGAAGAGGTCAGGATCTGATGCTACCTCTTCTACAGGCTGAATATGAATGGAATGGAGTGGAAAGGAATCTCAAAGAGTGTTGAGTAAGTCCTCATTTATGTTCCAGCTGGAAGAAGAGAAGAAGGAGAAATGATTTCTAGCACTATCCCAGAGCTTGCTGTCAAGGCAAGTGCAGGGAAAGTGTTGATGTTAGGGCTGAAGAAAGACAGCTTAACTATCACCTTTTACCGCGAAAGTTTAAAAAGACAATTTAAGTATCACCTTTTAAAAGGAACATGCTAAACAGTTTAGCCTAGGCTGTTATCAGAACAGCAAGTGACATCTCTTTTTTTAAAGACGGAAAAGAAAAACACCATTGCAGAGTACCCGGCCTTAAAAAAATCATGGAACTCAATTCGTGACCTCATTGTCTTGGATAGGACAACCCCCAAACAGCAAGCTTCTGATTTGGTCCCCTGAGTAGCCCTGGGGGCTCCATTACAGTATAAACGTGAAGGATCAAAGGGCCCTGGGAGTGCATGGAGCCCATCCTTCTGCTTCAAGCAAGGATTTCTACTAAACAACTGTCGTATGGTCTAACCTCCAAAACTGCAGGAGAGAGGGGTTTCCTGTCTTAGTTCTGTGATGATTTAGGGGGAGTAGAACTGTCCTACAGGGTTTCCAAGGCAGTAAATCTTTACAGAAGCAGACTGCTGCATATTTCTCTTGTGGATCGGCTGGTGGCTTCGAACCACCCACCTTTATATTAGCAACTGAGCACTTTAACCACTGAATCACCAGGGTTCAACTACTATGTGCCAAAGGCTTTATACATTATGCCTCTTAATTTTCACAACAGCACTAAAGTAGGGATTATTACATCCATTTTGGAATAAGGGTGCTGAGGCTCTGAGAGATTAAATAATGTGCCCAGTGTTAAACAGCCATCACGTAGCAGTATTGGGATTTATTGTCAGGTCTGTCTGCCCCCGAAACCATGCTCTTTCCTGCCACAGTGTGTTGCCCTTACTAAATTCTTTTAAATATCTAATCAGTATCTTTTCAGCTATAATTTAAACTCATTATCTCAGTGCTTGGTGGAAAAAGAGCAGTTATTCTCAGTTCTCCATTCAAAACCCTTTCCTGTGTTTGCAGATGGCCACCTCAGCCTTCCCTTACATGCTTCTTATCTGTTACACAAAGAGCTAAGGAAGGGTGTGTTCATGTTCCTGAAATAGCTTTGTTTCACTGAACTAGCGTTTAATGTGTATCTACACCACCTCGTCTCAATGTAGCAAACTGGCTGGATGCTCTGTTTCATATCTTCCTTCATCCAAAGAATTTAACGGGAGTGTAGATTGTGTATCACACATGGTACTAAATGCTGAACATCTGAAGAGTAAGATCTGTGCTAAAGAGTATAAAAAGAAGTGCCTACCTTTGCCTGAGGATGATGGAGTGGGCTTCATAGAGTAGGTGGCAGTGGAACTGGGCACTGAAGGGTGAGTAGAAAGTTCCCAGATGGTGGGATTCTGGGAGTCAGGACAGGAAAAGGGAACCTGCACAAAGTCACGGAAGCTGGTAACACCGTTATGTGGGGGAAGAGGAAGTATTTTGGTACAATTTGGTGATCTACTTCTGAAAAGTCAGCCATTGAAAACTCTATGGAGGACAGCTCTACTCTGACATACATGGGGTCAGAATTGGCTTGATGGCAACTGGTACTAGAGTACTTGGGGGTGCACAGGAAATGATTCAGAGCACAGGAAATGATTCAAGGTAAGTGTTGGATCACACAGAGTGATCACAGACAGTTTATATGCCATGTTAAGGAGCTCATGGAGCCCTGGTGGTAAAGTGGTTAAGAGCTCAGGATGTTAACCAAAAGGCCAGCAGTTCAAATCCACCAGCTGCTCCTTGAAAATGCTATGGGGCAGTTCTACTCTGTCCTGTAGGGTTCTATGAGTCAGGATCAACTCCGTGGCAAGGGGTTCTGTATTTCTGGTTTTAAAGAGTTCATACTCTATTCCTTTTTTAATTTTGAGAATTAGAAAAAAAAAATACACAAAACTGTAAAGTATAATTTCACAGATATCCATATTCTTATTCTCGGAATTAAAAACTGTTAATATTTTACCATATTCTTCTAGCCTTGAAAAAAAAAAAAGAAAAAACTACATGTTGCCGTAGAGTCAATGCCTACTCTTAGCAACCCTATAGGACAGAGTAGAGCTGCCCCATAGGGTTTCCTGGGCTGTAATCTTTACGGAGGAGCCCTGGCAGTGCAGTGGTTAAGAGTTTGGCTGTTAAACAAAAGGTTGTCTGTTTGAATCCACCAGGCACTCCTTGAAAACCCTTTGTCAGGAGAAGGTCTGTGCTCCATAGAGTTGTCAACCGCTGATTTTTCTGAAGTATATAACCAGGCCTTTCTTCTGAGGTGCCTCTGGGTGGACTTGAACCTGCAATCTTTTGGCTAGCAGCCAAGTGGGTCAACTGCTCGCACCACCCAAGGACTTCCAAAGGCTTAATAACAAAACAAAACAAAACCCATTACTGTGTAGTCAGTTCTGACTCATAGTAACCCAATAGGACAGAGTAGAACTGCCCCATAGGGTTTCCAAGAATTGGCTGGTGGATTTAACTACTGACCTTTTGGTTAGCAGCCTGAGCTCTTAGCCACTGTTCCACCAAGTACTCCCTAAAAAAAAAACAACAACAACAACAGAAAAATAGTCACACCAAATTGTTTTATGGCCCAGGGTTCCTGGAAGCAGCAGGATGTGGCTCACACCTTCCAGGCCTGGCAGATCAGCATCAACACTGTTCCTTTCTGTCCGCCCACCCAGAAGCTGATTCTTTATGTTTTTCATATCTTTGTTCTTCCCCTAAGTTCCTTTTCTGGTGCTTTAGAAGTCCTCTTTACCCACCGAGGAGAACTAACGGTAAAATTGTAGTGTGATGGGGTGGGTGGGTGTGATGGTGAATGTTATGTGTCAGCTTGGCTAGGCTATGATTCTCAGTGGTTTCACAGACACTATTATCACCTCCCATTTTGTGAGCTGGTGTGAGCAGCCAATGAGGTGGGAGAGGAATTTCCTTGGGGCGCGGCCTGCATCCATGATATAAACCAATGTTCTGGCAAAGCTAGCTCTTGGATACTGCAATCTTCTCTTGGTGTCTGAGACCGGTTTCTGGGACTTAAGTCAGCAAAGGCCTCCAGCCTGCCCCCTGACCTGCAGATTTTGAATTCGCCAACCCCTGCAACCCTGTGAGCCAGCAGGGGCCTCTAGTCTGTCACCTGACCTGCAGATTTTGGGTTCATCAGCCCCTGCAACCACATGAGCCAGTCAAGGTTGTCAGCCTGTTGTCTGATCCACGGATTTGGGACTTGCCAGCTCCCGCAATTGCATAACCCATTTCCTCACAATTCTGTGAGCCATTTCCTTGAAGTAAACCTCCCTATATCTATATATGTTTCACTGATTCTGCTCTTAAGAACCCAGACTAAGACAGTGGGAGATGGGGCTCATCCGATTACATAGTGGGTGGGAATTTCTGCTTCCTGGTTGCTGGGAGACAAGAAGTGGGAGGGGCCTAAGGAAAACAGACCAGACATACTAATAAATACTTTTATAGGGCTTCCTGTGGCTCTCACCTAGTGGAGCTTTGGGGTCCCTCATTGCTGTTCCTTTCTGCCCTCCCCTCTATTCCTTTCTCTGCCACTGGCTTCGCCTGCTGAGTCATGGCTCACGTAGGCTTGTCATGGCGCCAAGCCTAGCACTGATTCCACCTGACCATCATCCACCGATCACAGACAGTCTCTGTATTCCTTGGCTCAGTTCTCAGGGAGCCAATCTGGTCAATGACAAGCATTGGTTTTCCCCTGGGTCAGGTCTCAACCCGAGGCCCAATCAGCTACTACTACAGTCACGTGATATAAAATGACTGCTTAGCACAGTGTGGAATGCAGAATAATTCCTCCCAAAGATGCCCATGTTCCATAATCCATAACCTATGAATATATTACCTTACATAGCAAAAGGGATTTTGGAGATGTGATTAAGTTAAGAATCTTGAGATGGGGAGATTATCCTGAGTTATCTAGGTGGGTTCAATGTAACCACAAGAGTCTTTATATGACAGAAGAGAAAAGGTCAAAGTTAGAGAGTAGGAGCTATGACATGGAAGCAGAGGTTGGAACGATGTGCTTTGAAGATGAAGGAAGGGGCCATGAGTCAGGGAATGCAGGTGGCTTCTAGAAGCTGGAAAAGGCAAGGAAACAGATTCTCCCTTGGAACCTCCAGGAAGAGCACAGTCCTGCTAACACCTTGATTTTAGAAATTCTGACCTCCAGAGCTATAGGATAATAAATTTGTGCTGTTTTAAGCCATTAGGTTTGTGGTAATTTTTTACAGCAGCAATAAGAAATTAATACATACACGTCTTTACCAGAGGCTGTAGATAAGTTACCAGAGGCACTTTAAATTTGACCACCATGACAAGAAGCTGGAAGAATTAGCTAAACTGGGTTTGATGTACAGGTAGTCCCCGATTTATGATGCAGTTCCATTCTGACAATTCCATAGTAAGTTGGTTTTGATGTAAATCAAATACCTCTTTTTTTAAAAAAAATTCATTTTATTGCCTTTTATTGTCAATATCTTTATAAATCTGATCTTTATTTGTCTTTGAGGATTGGCATGAGAATGATAACATCAGCAAATTATGTGCCTCAACATTGTATGTAGTACCTATTACTCACGATAAGATGTACCAAAAGCCAAACCAAACCAAAACGAACAAACAAAAAAAAAAGCAGGTGGTTGTAAGTACAGTTTGTCAATACTTGGAAATGTCATAAGTCTGGGACTATTTGTATATGTTTTATGTTTCCCCCTTTTCTGTGAATGTAAAAAATCAAGAATTGCAATAGTTTTAGAAAGTTTCCAAATTACTCAGAGCCAATAGAAAGAATTCGATTCTTAATAATTTAACAACTCATTTTGATAGCAACACTTTTTTCTGAAGCCTAAAAAAATGATATTTCTAGCCCACTGCATAAGTGTAGGAGCCCTGGTGGTGCAGTGGTTAAAGCACTTGGTTGCTAACTGAAAAGCTGGCAGTTTGAACTCACCAGTTGATGCCTGGGAGTAAGATATGGCAGTCTGCTTCTGTAATGATTTACAGCCTTCGAAGCCCTGTGGGGAAGTTTTACTCTGTCCTATAAGGTTGCTATGAGTCAGAATGGATGGTAGTGGGTTTTTTTTTTTTTTTTTTGCATGAGGGCAAACATTTGATATAATAATACAAGAGGAGTCTTAGAGGCCATCATGGATTGAATTGTGTCCCCCCAAAATATGTTGTAAATCCTAACCCCTATACCTGTAGTTATAATACCACTTGGGAATAAATTTTCTTTGTTTTGTTAATGAGGCAGTATTAGTGTAGAGTGTGTCTTAAATCAACCTCTCCTGAGATTTAGAAGAGCATATTAAACAAGTAGTAAGCAAGCCAAGATGGTGGGAGGATAGATGCTAAGCCACATGAAGATCACCCAGAATAGAAGCTCAAAAGAGACAAGGGCCTTCCTCCATAGCCGACAGAGAAAGAAAGCCTTCTCCTAGAGCTGGCATTCTGAATTCGGACTTCTAGCCTCCTAAACTATGAGAAAATAAATTTCCATTTGTTAAAGCCACCCGCTTATAGTATTTCTGGTATAGCAGCACTAGATAACTGAGAGGTCTTAGTTATCTAGTGCTGCTATAAAATCAACTGCCTGATTTTACTCCCTCATTTTGCAAAGAGAAAACTGACGAATCAAGAGCAGAACAGGTTTTTCTAAAGCCATGCAGAGGATTAAATGTAGGGCTTTAACCATGATCTCTGACTCTCTGCCAATTTTCTTTCCATCTATACCACACTTATAAACCAGCAGATGATCTACTGTTTCCACAAATAAGTCCCACTGTTTTCCATTTCTAGGAGATACCACTACCAGGTGCCCTGGAATCGATTGTGACTCATGGCTACCCCATGTGTGTCAAAGTGGAGCTGTGCTCACAGGGTTTTCAATGGCTGATTTTTTGAAAGTACATCATTAGGTCTTTCTTCCAAGGTTCCTCTGGGTGGACTCAGACCTCCAACCTTTCAGTTAGCAGTCGAGAGCATTAAACACTTGCACCACATAGGGACTTCTAGGAGATAAACCCAAAAAAACCCCAAACCTGTTGCCATCGAGTCGATTCCAACTCATGGCAACCCCATGTGTTACAGAGTAGAACTGCTTAATAGGATTTTCTTGGCTGTAATCTTTATAGAAGCAGATCAACAGGCTTTATTCTGCTACACCCCTGGGTGGGTTTGAACTGCCAACCTTTAGGTTAGTAGATGAGCACAAACTATTTGTGTCACCCAGAGGCCTTTTCTGAAAAAAGGGTTCAGGCAGAATTGACCAAACCATCTGAGGCAGCTCAATGTCTATTCCACCCACACAGCTTTCATGGCAGCCTTGGTTCCAAGACCAAGCACCCATTTTTCATTGTGTTCCTGCCTCTTATAGCTAATGGAAGCTCAAAGTTCTTTTGATGTCAATGGAAGAGCTTGGCTCTGATAAGCTTTGAGGGAAATGAAACAAGGTACTACAGAGAAACAGACCCCGACCTGCCAAGGAGAGGGGCTATTTTTAAGTTAGGAAAGAAGACATTACTGTCAAGTCAAAGAATCCTTTTGAGCTTTTTATTATTGCCTCTTAGAAGGAAATTCTTTTATGTTGAGTGTATTGATACAGATTCAGTGCCCAAGTCTAGAACTTTTATTCTTATAGAGAAAAAGCCCTTTTCAGCATTTCTATTTCTCTACTATTTGTCATATACCACCAGCCTCTCAGAAAAAGTAATACTGTGTGTAGTGACAAGATATTTTATCTGATTTGGCAGCAGCAGAACAGGGTTTGAGTCCTGGCTCTGCTACTTACTATCACTTGCAAGTCACTTCGCCTCCTCACATCTGTTTCCTGAAGTGTAAAATGGTGGTGCTTGGGACCTGCTTCACAGTGTTGTTCATTCATTCATTCACTTTTATACATTCATTTATTCACCTGTTATGTAGCAGGCACTTTGCTAAGTGAAGTATGGTCTCTGCTCTCATGGGGCTTATAGTCTAGCAAGGGATATAGAGAATCAAGTAATCACATTAATGGATGTGTAATTCCAGTGGGGGTTCAGTGGTAGGATTCTCGCCTTCCACGCTGATGACTCAGGTTTGATTCCTGGCGAATGCACCCCACGCGCAGCCTCTGCCTGTCCGTCAGTGAAGGCTTGTGTGTTGCAACGATGCTGAACAGGTTTCAGCAGAGCTTCCAGACTAAGACAGACCAGGAAGAAAGGTCTGGGGATCTACTTCTGAAAATCAGCCAGTGAAAACCCCATGGATCACAATGGTCTGATTTGCAACCAATCATGGGATGATGCAGGACTGGGCAGTTTCTCATTCTGTTGCATATGGGGTCACCAAGAGTTGGGGCCAACCTGACAGCATTTAACAACAACACAACAATTCCAGACTGGGTGAGCTCTCTCAGGGCCAAGAACCTGGTTTTATGAGAGGTTTAAAAAACCTCTCTGACCCACATGGAAGGGCGGAGAGAGGGTGGAGTGGGAAAACAGTTCAAGGAAGAGCTCCTTGAAGCAAAAAAATTTGAGCTTGGGTCAGAAAGGTACCTCAGTTAAGAGTGGGTTGAGTGTGTTCCAGGCAGAGAATACAGAATATGCTTAGTCCCTGGAGAGGGAGGGTGCTCAGTACATTTCAGTCAAGGTACTGAAAAAAATGTCAACATGGCTGAAGGTGAGGGACTGAGGAAACAATGGCTGAGGTGAGTCTAGAAAAGCAGGCAGGAGCCAGACCAGGCAGGGTCTGTAGCCACAGCAAGGATTTTGATGTTTATCCTAATAACAAGGAGAAGCAACAAAGGATTTTTAAATTCTGTGTTTACTGTGTAAACCCTGTGTGGTTCAGGTCATGATTAGAAATAAGGATGAATTGGAGGGAACCTAGAATAGATGTTAAGGGACCAGCCAGGAGGCCACTAAATAGTCAAGGCAGGAAAGAACAGTGTGTTGGACTAGGTTGGTGGCAGTGGAGAGAGAGAGAACTAGATGCTTTTGAGATTTCTCACATATCTGTTGGAATCCCTAGGTGGTGCAAATGGTTAAGTGCTCAACTGTTAGCTTAAAGTTTGTGGTTTGAAACTATCTAAGGTGCCTCGGAAGATAGACCTGGCAACCTGCTTCTGAAAGGTCACAGCCTTGAAAACCCTGTAGTGCAGTTCTACTCTGCACACATGGGGTAGCCATGAATCTGATTCGGCTTGAAGGCAACTAAAAACAACAAAACATATCTATCTGAGGTAAAATTAACTGAACTACGAGATGGATTGGGTGGAGGGGGTGATGGAGAGGGCTGCTTCCTTGGCTTCTCAATAGTGGATGGAATGGATGGTGGTGGTATTTTCTGAGATGGAGAATCATAAAAGATGACCCAGTTTTTTGAGGATAGAGTATCTGAAGGTCACTTTTAGACGTGTTGAATTTGAAGAACTTTTGATACATCCAAGAGGCAGTGTTGAATAGGCAGGTGGCAATGTGAATCTGAAGCTTAGAAGCAAGGCCTGATCTGGAGATACGAATTTTCAAGTCAGGAGATGGTAACTGAATTCATGAGTGAGAATGGGGTTGCCTGGGGAGGAAGTATGGATTGAGAAGAAGGGATCAGAGAGTTATGAGGAAGGTTGGAACAGTATTGGTTCACGGAAGCTAGGGAATGAGAGTTTTGCAAATGAAGGGCATGGTTAATAGAGTCAGATGTTGCTGACAGGTCAAGTCAAGGAGGACTGAATCATATCTGTTAAATGTAACAGTGGTAATGGTTAATATTCCTGGGAACTATTCTAAGACCTTTATGATTATTCAGCCAAAAAAAGACAAAAAACAAAACACCCATTGCCGTAGAGTTGATCCCAACTCAAAGTAACCCTATAGCACAGAGTAGAACTGCCCCCTAGGGTTTCCAAGAAGCAGCTGGGGGATCTGAACTGCTGATTTTTTGGTTAGCAGCTGTAGCTCCTAACCACCACACCATTTTCCACATAAGGAAACTGAGGCACAGAGAGCTTACATAACTTGCTCAAAATCATCCAGTAAGTAATTAGCAAAGCTTAGCTTGAAACGCAAGGGCCTGACCACAGATCCATGTGCTCAACCACTGTGACATGCTACTCTCTCCTAGCTGTGTAGGTCGTTGCTGACCTTGTTGAGAGCCACGTAGGTCTCCTGAATTGGGAAGAATTAGATAGGAGCTGGTACCCTTTTGGAAACCCTGGTGGCCTAGGGGTTAAGTGCTACAGCTGCTAACCAAAAGGTTGGCAGTTCAAATCTGCCAGGCACTCCTTGGAAACTCTATGGGGCAGTTCTACTCTGTCCTATAGGGTCGCTATGTGTTGGAATCGACTAGACGGCACTGGGTTTTGGTTTTTGGTATCCATGTTCCCCCAGACTTTTGGTCCTTTACTTTCTGCTGGTCCCCGTTGTCATGAGCTTGAGGCCCTTCCAGGTCTGCCAGCTCATATATAATGGCTTCAACACTTTCTGCCATGTGGGAAAACATCTGGTTGCGTCCTGAGCCCTGTGAAAGCACAGAGGAACTTTGTAATGTGGTTTCAAGCATCTCACAGATGTGGTGACCATGGTTTGCAGCTTGCTGTTTGTGCTTGCCCTTACCTAATTATGAATAACTCTCCTTTTCACTCCCAAGGGTGTCCTAGTTTGAATGATAAATTATATAGTATCCTGTGATGGTCAGTTTTATGTGTCAACTTGGCTAGGCTATAAGCCAAACCGAACCACTGTCATTGAGTCTATTCCAACTCATAGTGACCCTATAGGATGGAGTAGAACTGCCCCATAGGATTTCCAAGCTGTAATCTTTACGGAAGCAGACTGCCACATCTTTCTTCTGATGAGTGGCCGATGGATTTGAACTGCTGACCCTTCAGTTAGCAGATGAGCATTTTAACCACTGCACCACCAGGGTGCAGGCTATAGTTCCCAGTTATTCAAACAAACACTAATATAGGTGTTTCTGTGAAGAATTTTATAGCGGTGATTAAAGTCTATAATCATTTTACCTTAAGTAAAGAAGATTATTTTAGCTAATTTAGGTGGGCCTGACTCAATCAATTGGATGGTCGAGAACAGAACTGAGGCTGCCCTGAAGGAGAAGAAACCCCACCTGTGGAACTTCAACAGCTTCAGCTCTTGCCTGGGTTTTGTAGCCTGCTCTTTTAAAGCCTGCCCTATGAGTTTCAGATTTACCTAGCCAGCCTCACTGATGGTATAAGCCAATTCCTTGCAATGTATCTCTTAATATATACCACCTGCTTGTTTGGTTTCTCTAGTGAAGCCCTGACTGGTAAATCTCCCTATTCACAGAGCCATCCCTATCTGTGCCGCAATAGCCCATGGGATTGGGTTGGTGCAAACAGGCACTCGACTACTAACTGAAAAGTTGGTGGTTTGAACCCACTCAGAAAGAAAGGCTTGGCAATCTGCTTCCAAAAGTTCTCAACCTTGAAAATCTTATGGAATGCAGTTCTACTTTGACACACATGGAATTGCCATGAGTTGGATTCAACTCAACAGCAACTAGTTCGTTGTTTTCTGGGGCTGTCATCTCCTAGGGCCCTAGACCTGGTGGCATAGAGGTTAGGAGCTATGGCTGCTAACCAGAAGTCAGCAGTTCAAATCCACCAGGCACTCCTTGGAAACTCTATGGGGCAGTTCTACTCTGTCCTATAGGGTCACTGTGAGTCGGAATCTACTTGACTGCAATGGGTTTTTTTTTTTTTTTTTTGGTTTAGGGCCCTAGACTGGAGGCAAGAGGTATGTGGGGAATTTTTTGGTTGTCACAATGATTGGGGACACTGTTGAGACTTTTTTTTATAACTTATTTTATTTTTGTTGTTGTTGAGAATATACACAGCAGAACATATACCAGTTCAACAATTTCTGTACAATTTGTGACATTGATTACATTCTTCGAGTTGTGCAGCCATTTTCAACCATCTTTTCCAGGTTGTTCCTCCCCAGTCAACACAAACTCACTGCCCTCTAAGTGTGTTTCCTATCTAATCTTTTGAGTTGCTGTTATCAATTTGATCCAATATTGATCTTAAAAGAGCACAATGCTCAAGGAAGACATTCTTTGCTAGTTAAGCTAAATGGTTTGATTTTAAGACGACTTCAGGGGATATTTTTTGTTTTAAAGTGTAAAGATTATCTCAGGGTAGGAGTTTCAGGAGTTCATCCAGCCTTCATGACTCCAAAAAGTATGGATTCCATGAGAATTTTAAATTCTGTTCTGAAATTTCCCCCTTTTGATCAGAATTCATCTATAGGATCTTTTTTTGTTTTTTAAATTTATCGTGTTTTAGGTGAAAGTTTACAGTGCAAATTAGTTTTTCATTCAAAAATTTATACACAAACTGTTTTGTGATGTTGGTTACAATCCCCACAATATGTCATCGCTCTCCCTCTTTCCCCTTACACCCTGAGATCTCCATGTCTGTTCATCCAGTTTTCCTGTCCCTTCCTGCCTTCTGGTTTTTGCTTTTAGGCAGGTGTTGCCCATTTGGTCTCGTATACTTGGTTGAACTAAGAAGCACTTTCCTCACGAGTGTTATAGTTTGTTTTTATAGAACTGTCTAATCTTTGCCTGAAAGGTAGACTCTGGGATTGGCTTCAGTTCTGAGTTAGCAGGTGTTCAGGAGGCATAGTTTTGGGAGTTCTTCCAGTCTCTGTCAGACCAGAAAGTCTGATCTTTTTTGTGACTTTGAATTTTGTTCTGTATTTTTCTCCCGCCCTGTCTGGGTCTGGAAACCCTGGTGGCATAGTGGTTAAGTGCTACGGTTGCTAACCAAAGGGTCGGCAGTTCGAATCCTCCAGGCACTCCTTGGAAACTCTACGGGGCAGTTCTACTCTGTCCTATAGGGTTACTATGAGTTGGAATTGACTCGACGGTACTGGGTTTGGTTTGGTTTTGGTTTGTCCGGGTCTACAGAATCTTTGATTGAAACATTCAGTAATGGTAGCTGGGCACCATCCAGTTCTTCTGGTCTCATGGCAAAGGGGGCAGTTGTTCATGGAGGCAATTAGCCACACAGTCCATTTCCTCCTCCTGTTCCTGACTTCCCTTTTTCCTCTGTTCCTCCAGGTGAGATACTGTTGAGACTTAATGCCTGGGTGCTAGGGTGCTGAGCACTCTGTCGTACACAGCAGTCCTGCATAACAGAGAGCTGTTTTGCCTAAATGGCTATAGCATTCCATTTAGAAACACTGAGGCTTTTGCAAAATGGGAATGATAAAAAGAGAAAGTGACAAGGGAGCTCAGGGCTGGGCAGGAAGTTGCTAACATGAAGGACCACAGATCTATGGTAGATCACAAGGGAAGTAAAGAAAAGAAAGCACTCATAGAGGGTGAGTGAACTGGAGGTTCTGGTGAGGTTTGAAAATGAGGGAGTCAATGAACAAATGAGTTGGATAGAGGGGAGATTGCCATCTGGGAGTAGGATGCTAGAATTAGTGATTTTGAAGGTGAAGAAATTTCTGGTGATGACAAAGTCCATGGGTACCATGGAGGTGCGTGGTAGAGGCTTTTGGGTGCAACCAGAGGTAAGTGTAGATTAAAACCACTCAGACGCCCTAGTGGCACAAATGGTTAAATGTTTGGCTGATAACTGAAAGGTTGGCAGCTTGAACCCACCCAACGACCCTGTGAGAGAAAGACCTGGTGATCTGCTTCCATAAGGGAAGCAAAGAAAACCCTATAGGGCAGTTCTACTTTGTCACATGGGGTCACTATGAGTCAGAACCAGCTTGGTGGTACCTAATGACAACAACAGCATCAAGCATTTGTTTACAAGGTCAAAGCCAGGGAGGAATCCGGAGGCAAACTTCACCCATGCCCCCACTGTGATTTCTATCTTTGCACCTACATGGATTTGGTGCCTCACATTCCCTAGAACTTGGCCCTTTCTGAAAGGAGGAGGGTCCACAGGTCCATTGGTCACAAGGTGATAGCTATTGTGTGAAGTTATAGAGATGGTGTGGGCAGATATAGGTGTGGTTAACTATTTACCAAAATTCAAGACAATAACATATACTGGGACTCTATTGAGTAAGGAGGGTGTTCCAACTCCATTGATTTAGAAGACTCCGTTTACTTGGAAGACAAAGCAACATGTTCTTCATCCCTTGTCCAGCTAAGCTTTGATGACTCTTCCTATGAGCTTTGTGTGTATAACTACAGCACCATTGCCGACCCAGACTGCTGGTCTTTTACATGACTTCTCTGAGTGACAATTAGGTGGTATAATTTATGAGCTCACTGTAAACAGTCTAAACATAATTGTAATAAATTTTTCTTCTTGGCAACTTTAGCTAAAGAATTGGGCACAGAGGAGGCAAATGGCTAAAATGAGATCACACAGTAAGTCAATGGAAGGACTGGCATTGAAGTGGTAGTTGTTCTCTAATGGTGTCATTTGAGGCATAAGCCAGGGACTTTACATGATTTGTTTTAATTATTCCTCACACCTATTGTATCATCATTATTGTCATCATCATTGTCTTCATCACCATTCCAATCTGAATATTATAGGTGAAGAAAATGATGAACAGCAAAGTTAAATCATATTTCCAGAGTTAGATAACTAGCAAAAGGAGGGATTTGAACCCAAGCCATCTGGTCCCAGAGCAGACACACTTAACTCCTGCCCTGTCTTGCCCTGCTTTGCCCTACCTTCTTGTAGTAATCCACTGCCAATCGATATGAAGTCACCTCTGCCAGGGGCTATGTTGGAATGAGAGTAGTGTCTATAACGTACCAGAGAAAGAAGTGATAGAAATTGATGGGCCAGTAGCATAGGAATAGTGTGAGGTAGTCTTACATGGTATTCTGACATGGCTACCCTGTGGGGGCCTTCCAGGTTAAGACCTTTGAGGTCTTGTCTGTAGGGTGAGATCATTCTTTCATTCCTGGTATCTATCATATTGGGAAGAGTAAGGTTCTTAGGCAGGAAACAGATCATGAAGGTGGAGGGAACTCAGCCTTCTTTTGCTCTAGACTCGGAAGGACGATGTCTAGGATTATGCCCTGTGTGGTAGATGTTGAGGGTGATGGACGTCATGTTATGGTGAGGGATAGCCAAGAAGGAGGCAAGTGCTGTGGTGCTCTGCAAACTGGAGAGGTGTAAGCAATATTTTGCAGGAGCGATGACCTAAATTTTCGGTATGCTTTATGCTTTTCCAGGCTTGTACCAGCCCAGAGCCAGCTATGCTACCGCGTATAAAAAGAAGAGGCAACTGGTGAATGCTTAAGCCAGTTAGAGAGGGGAGCTGCAGTGCCTCCCTGAAACAGCAGGGAATTTGGCCAGAATGTCCAGGGCTGTTGTTAGTTGCTGTTGAGTTGGCACTGACTCATGGTGACCCCTTGTACAACAGAACAAAATGCTGCCTGGTTTTGTGCCATTCCTATGACCATTGTTGGGACCACTGTGTTTTTTGGGTGCCTTCCAACATAGTGGGCTCATCTTCTAACACTATATTGGACGATGTTCTGTTGTCACCCATAGTATTTTCATTGGCTAATTTTTGGAAGTAGATCTCCAGGCCTTTCTTCCTAGCCTGTCTTAAGTCTGAGCTCTGCAGAAACCTGTCCACCATGGGTGACCCTGCTGGTATTTGAAATACTGGTGGCATAGCTTCCAGCATCATTAAAAAACAAACAAAAAAACCTGTTGCCGTTGAGTCGATTCCAACTCATTGCGACCTTACAGGACAGAGTAGAACTGCCCCATAGAGTTTCCAAGGAGTGCCTGGTGGATTTGAACTGCTGACCTTTTGGTTAGCAGCCATAGTAATTAACCACTACACTACCAGGGTTTCCTCCAGCATCATAGCAACGCACAAGTCACCACCATATGACAAAGTGACAGATGGGGGGTGAAGAAAGTCCAGGGGGAAGGTGCCATTTCCTAGATAAAGTCTCAGGAAGCTCACCCTCCAGAAGATTTATTTCTAGCACAACATCTGAAGGTGTGGGATTTTATCTTTCTGATAGTAGTGGCATTTCCTCCGTCCTCTAAGCTAAATCCTACATCTTCTGCTGCCTGGAAAGTGGTTGTTTCAGAGGAGTGAGCTTCCATGGAGCTGCAAGGGCAGGATTTTCTGCTTCAAATTCCACCATCATTAACAAAATCCCCTAGATGCACACCAAGCACACAGCTCTCCGTCATTGTTTCCATCAGAGAGATTTACTGCAGAGAGAGATTTAAAAAATGTAATTACTTTCCTATGCAATTTCATCACAATGCTAAAAAATTAAAGCAGAAAAGATTTTACCCACAATCCTGCCACCCCAGCAAATGCAATTGTTTTAATTTTTCCATGTTTTTATGTCACTGTAATCATAGAGAAGATACGGTTTAGCGGGTTTGTGTGTGTGCGTTTATTTTGTTTGTTAGCTTATTTATTTATTGCTCTGCTGTGGGGACAATATGCTCCAGATTTTCCAGAACAATCCTGCCTTCATTTATTCCTGGTCTTTGCCCAAAAAAGGCAAGTTATTAAATGTATAACAAAGTGTGATTCAATTGTATATCTTTGTAAGACTGGATAGAAATAGGTTCATGTACTAGGAATAAATTCCTTGCCTGACTTAGTTTTTGATTCATTTCTCCATATGTCCACATAACCTTAATATTTATAATGCAGTGATGCGCAACTGGGAGATGATTTTGCTGGACAGGTAACATTTGGCAATATCTGGAGACATTTTTTGTTGTCACAACTGGGAACGGGACATTCTACTGGCATCTAGAGGACATCTAGTGCTGCTAAACATTCTACAACACCCAGGACAGCCTCCCACAACAAAGAATTTGTTATTGTTAGGTACTCTCGGGTTGGTTCTGACTCATAGTGACCCTATGTGTAACAGAATGAATGTTTCTCGGGCCTGTGACATCCTCACAATAGTAGATATGTTTGAGCCCACTGTTGCAGCCATTGTGTCAATCCCCCTTGTTGAAGGTCTTCCTCTTTTTCACTGACCCTCCACTTTATCAAGCATGATGTCATTCTCCCGGGATTTGTCCCTCCTGACGACATGTCCAAAATAAGCATGATGGTCTCGCCATCCTTGCTTCTAAGGAGCATTCTGACTATGCTTCTTCCAAGACAGATTTGTTTGTTCTTTCAGCAATCCATGGTATATTCAATATTAAACACCATAATTCAAATATGTCAATTTTTGGTCTTCCTTTTTTCTCATTGTCTAGTTTTCACATGCATATGAAGTGATTGAAAAGACCATGACTTGGGTCAGGTATACCTTAGTCATCAAAGTGACATCTTTGCTTTTTAAGATTTTAAAGAGCTCTTTTGCAGCAGATTTGCCCAATGCAATACATCATTTGATTTCTTGACTTCTGCTTCTATGGGTGTTGACTGTTGATCCATGTAAAATGAAATCCTTGGTAAGTTCAATATTTTCTCCATTTATCATGATGTGGCTTATTGTTCCACTTGTGAGGATTTTTGTTTTCTTTATGTTGAGGTGTAATCCATATTGAAGGCTGTATTTCATCTTCATTCATAAGTACTTCAAGTCCTTTTTACTTTCAGCAAGCAAGGTTGTGTCATCTGCATATTGCAGGCTGTTAATGAGTCTTCCTCTAATCCTGATGGTGTGTTCTTCTTCATATAGTCCAGTTTCTTGGATTATTTGTTCAGTTTACAGATGGAACAAGTATAGTGAATGTACAACCCTGGTGCACACGTTTTCCGATTTTAAACCATGCAGTATCATGCAATATTACCAAGGCCGTGTTTTCTAACTACTGATACTTCTTTTTTGTTTCCAACTTTTGCGTTCCAGTCACCAGTAATTGTCAATACATCTTGATGCATGTTTGATCACTTTTGGACTGCAGACGCTGGTAAAAATCTTTAATTTCTTCGTCTTTGGCAGTAGTACTTGGTGCATAAATTTGAATAATAATTGTATTAATTGGACTTCCTCGTAGGTGTGTGGATATTATCCCATCACTGATAGCATTGTACTTCAGGATAGATCTTGAAATGTTCTTTTTGATGATGAATGCAACACAGTTCCTCTTCAATTTGTTGTTCCTGGCATAGTAAACCATATGTTTGTCTGATTCAAAACGGCAATACTAGTTCATTTCAGCTCACTAATGCCTAGGATATCAATCTTTATGCATTCCATTTCATTTTTGATGACTTCCAATTTTCCTTGATTCATACTTTGAACATTCCACATTCCAATTACTAATGGATGTTTGCAGGTAGTTCTTTTCATTTCGAGTCATACCACAACAGCAAATGAAGGTCCTGGAAGCTTTACTCCATCCACATCATTAAGGTCAACTCTACTTTGAGAAGGCAGCTCTTCCACAGTTTTATTTTGAGTGCCTTCCAACCTGAGGGGCACAACTTCTAGCATTATATCAGACAATATTCTGCTGCTATCCATATTTTTTGTTTTTTTATCCATAGGGTTTTCACTGGCTAGTTTTTTTTGTTTCTGGAAGTAGATAACCAGGTTCTTCTTCCTAGTCTGTCTTTGTCTGGAAGCTCCACTGAAACCTACCCACCACGGGTGACCCTGCTGGTATTTGAAATACAGATGGCATAGCTTCCAGCATCACAGTAACATACAAGCTGTGAAAGTATCACAAACTGACAGACAGCTGGTGGAACAAAAAATTACCTGGCCCAAAATATAAGTAATGCTGAGATTGAAAAAACTCCACTATGATGTAAAATGGTGACTTCATGGTTCTTTGAATGGATGCCTATTTAATGTAAAACCAGTCCAGTTGCCATGGAGTTGACTCTGACTCATGGCAACCCTATGTGTGTCAGAGTAGAACTGTGCTCCACGGGCTTTTCAATGGCTAATTTTCTGGAAGTAGATTACCAGGCCTTTCCTCTGAGGTGCCCCTGGGTGAATTCAAATCTCCAATGAAGTGAGTGCGTTAAACATTTGCTCCACTAAAGGACTCCCTATTTATGTAAGCATCTCCTACTCCCTGAAGGTAGACAGTAGTTGTATCCAGTTTTTCTGTGATGTGGTAGGCATCTTCATGCATTGAGCTTTGACTTGCATTTGGCTTGTGGTGGAGTATTTGAAGGGGGGTTTCCAGCAGCCACCTGCTCCTCTGGGGCTGGGAATCATCCTCAAATCAGTGTGAAGGCTTTCCTCGGGTGGCTGCACCATCTGTTTGGAGTTCCAGTTGCTGAAGTACAGATGTGCAAACTCTCAGACTAGAGGAATACTGTGGGGCAGGCCTGAAACTGGGAGTAAAGGCAAAAGCTGGGAGACACAAAGGCCATTGAATTGTACGCTTTAAATGAGTGAGTGGTATGGGATATGAATTATATCTCAATAAAGCTGCTAAAAAAAGAAGAAAAAGGAAAACTGGATGGCAAAGTCTCAGGACCAGTAGGGTGCAGGGATTTGGAAAGTGAAATTGATTCACATGAATTCTAAAAGCATTTATCTTAGGTTCATCAGTGTGGGTTTACCTGACCACACCCAGCTCAAATGCCGCATCCTCCACGTTCTCATCCACCTTCTCTGCTTAATTTTTCTCTTTAGCACTCACTGCTAAAAAAAAAAAAAACTGCTATTTTTTTTAAAGTCGTGTTTCTTCTGCATTTTTCATTGTTTAAAAATTTTATTTATTGTGTTGTCGTTGTTGAGAATATACACAGCAAAACGTGCACCAATTCAACAGTTCCTACGTGTGCCAGGTAGTGGCACTGATTACATTCCTCAAGTTGTGCAACCATTCTCACCCTCTTTTTCTGAGTTGTTCCTATTAACATGAATTCACTGCCCCCCAATGTTCTTATCCAATCTTTCAAGTTACTGTTGCCAGTTTGATCCCATATAGATAGTTCTTAAAAGAGTATAATGGTCAAGGCAGATGTTTTTTACTAGTTAAGCTAAACTACTATTTGGGTTTAAGACTTCAGGGGATGTTTTTGGTTTAAGGTTTAAAGATTATCCCAGGGCACTAGTTTCAGGGATTCATCCAACCTTCATGGGTCCAGGAAGTCTAGAGTCCATGAGAATTTGAAATTCTGTTCTGCATTTTCACACTTTTGATCAGAATTCTTCTATAGAATCTTTGTTCAAAATGTTCAGTAATGATAGCTGGGTACCATCCAGTTCTGGTCTCAAGGCGAAGGAGGCAGTTTTTCATGGAGGCAATTAGCCACACATTCCATGTCCTCTTTCTATTCCTGATACTCTTTCTTCCTCTGTTGCTCCAGGTGAATAGAGATCACTTGTTGTGCTTTGGATGGCTGCTTGCAAGGTTTTAAAATCCCAGACACAACAAACTAGGAAGTAGAACAGAAACACTAAACATATTATAGGCCAATTAATTGGGATGTCCCTTGAAGCCATGACCCTAAAACTCCAAAGAAACCAAATCTGAACCGTTTGGTTGTACATAAGCAGCCTCAGTAGCTACTTTTTTTGGTAAATATGTCACTCGTTGCTATCTTGCGCTGTTGTTCTTGTTGTTAGCTGTCATTGAGTTGGTCCCTGACTCATGGCGGCCTTATGCAGAATGGAATAAAATGCTGTCCTATCCTGCACCATTCCCACAATCACCTGGGGTTTGGACCACTGTTATCCATAGGGTTTTTATTGGCTGATTTTTGGAAGTAGATCACCAGGCCTTTCTTCGTCGTCCATCTTAGTCTGGAAGCTCCACTGAAACCTGTTCAGCATCACAGCAACATGCAAGCCTTCACTGGTAGATGGGTGGTAGCTGTACGTGATGTACATTGGTCAAGGAACCAAACCCTGGCCTCCCATATGGAAGGTGAGAATTCTACTGCTGACCCACCGCTGCCCTTGCTGTCTTGTGTACTGTGTACTACTTACTGTGTTTGTTTCCATCTGCTCCTCCATGAGGGGAGTTTGTGTCTGTTTTGTACTCTGCTGTCTCCCAGCATCCAGAGCAGCACCCAACTCATTGTAGCACTCAGCACCTATTTGTTGAGTGAATGAATGGATAATTCACAAACACACAATTTTGTTTTGCTTTGGGAAGAAGCTCCTCATACCCACTGCTCCCAGATCTGGGCTCTCTTTTCACCCTCTTGTCATTATGGTTTGGCTTCCTTGCTTATGTCCAGGGGGATGTGTTATCGGAGGGGGAGAAGGATTCCAAGAGGGAGTGGAGCAGGGAGCCCCAATTAGCAGGACTCCATCTTCCATGGGTGCAAGGACAGGGAGGCATGGATGGAACAGCTGCAGAATAGCCCTCATTCCTGGGTGGCGAATGTTCTAGGGGCTGTGCCCTGTGTCATAGGGGCTGCACTAGGGCTCCCTTCTCAGGTTTTCCTGGAGCTGGGGTCGGTGGCTCTCCTTACAGCCTCATTCAAAGATGGCAGCAGCTGCCTCAGTGCTAGCTTTGGGCTCTTCCCTCAAGTTCATTATGGGCTGGATTCCAGGGCACCTCAAAGCCAAGGATCTGTGCCTTCAGTGGTTGCATAAGGCTTCTTTTCTGAAAGTAGACTGTCCCCTTTGACCTCCTGTTTCTGATTCATTAAAAAAAACAAAAAACCTCAAATAACCCCCAAGCACCTATACAGCCACATCTTGATTAAAACACCACTACCTTTTTTTACCCCAGGTGGACAGTGGTGGTGGGGGAGGGCAGTGGGGAGAGATCATCTGGAACCGCTTATGTGAGCAGGCACAGCCTGCAGTTGGCAGTGTTTGGCATTATGCTTCACGTCATTCAGGCAGGTGAGCCTAGGCCCATCTCAATGGTAGCCTCGCAGCTGTGGCTCCAGTCAGGTGGTCCTGCCTACCTCGGCCTGGCAGCTCTGATGCTTGAAGAGTGGTGACAGGGGCAATCATATGCATTTGGCAAAGCAAACATAAATACCCTCTGAAAGGCATAGCTGGGCCAGTCTCAGCAACTTTACTCATTAGGCAGTTAATCTTGAGGCTGTCAGCCTGGGCCACGAGGGCAGGCCCAGGCAAGGAAGCTGTGTTTTCAACAATTCAACCTGGTTCCACAAATACTATTGAGCCTATGCTATGCATGAGGCACTCTGAGGAAGCCAAGATGAGAAAGGGACCATTCCTGCCTCAGGAGCTTATCCCCTAGCTTCTCCAAGAGCTGTAGAGAGAGGAAATAGAGTGCAACTGGGGCTCTGAGTTGAAAGAGAGAATACCCTACTGAAGAATCAGGAAAAGCATTGTGAAGAGGTCTGCAGCCTGGGGAGAATGTCTCCCTTCTTCCCTCCTTCCTTTCCTCCTTTCCTCTGTCCCTCCCTGTGGTAGACAGAAAACAACACCTTCCCCAAAGATGCCTTAATTACTGTAACCTGTGAATATGTTACCTTATTCACAAAAGGGACTTTGCAGACGTAATCAAGTTAAGGACCTGGAGTGGCGAGATTATCCTGGATTATCCATGTGTGTCCTAAATAAAATCACAAGGGTCCATATAAGAGGGAGGCAGGAGAGTCAGAGTCAGAAAGAGATTGGAAGATGCTCTGCTACTGGCTTTGAAGAAGGAGGAAGGGGCCACAAGCCAAGGAGTGCGGGTGATCCCCAGAAGATGGAAAAGGCAAGGCGATGAATTCTCCCCTACAGTCTCCAGAAGGAATGTAGCCCCGCTTACCCATTTTCGACCCATGACCTCAAGAAGTGTAAGAGGATAAATTTGTATTGTCTAAAACCACTAAGTGTGTGGTAATTTGCTAGACAGCAAGAGAAAACTAATACACTCCCTTTCTCCCTCCTTTCTACCCTCTTTCTCTCCTCTTTCCCTCCGTCTCTTCCTCCTTCCCTTTCTCCTTTCCTCTTCTTTCACCTCCATTCTTTCTTCCCTTCCCCTCCTTTTCTTTCCTTCCTTTTCCCAATTACGAAAATAATACATATTCATTTTTAAAATTCAAACAATTATATGTAGATGACAATAAACTAAAAAGGAAAGATCTTCCACATGATTCTGTCTTCCCACTATGGTTCCATCTTCTTGGTGAGAGGTAGCATAGCATACTGGTTAAGAGCTGACTACCAGGATACTGGTTAAGAGCTGACTGCCAGGGTTCATATCCTGGCTCTGCCACTTACTATCTGTGTGATTTAGGCGAATCCTTGAGTTTATTTGCCTTGGTTTGCTCATCTTAGAAGTAAGGACAAGATTCTACATCTCATAGGACTGTCAATTGATTAGTGCTTAGAAGAGTACCTACTAGTAAGCACTCAATGCTTTTCAGCTCTTGTTATCCTTCTAGATCTCGTTCTATTTCAACAAACATTGTGCAAACTATATAGGCAGACTTGTTTTGACTAAACAAGTATGATCTATACATATTATTGTGCACCTTGGACTGGTGAGGTTATAGGTGGAGGGGAGCATTCGGGGCATACTGAAGTGTAGAAGCAGAGACACACTGATAGAGGAGTGTGGGGAGTGTTTAGGGAAGAGAAAACAGAGCAGTTTGATGATAGACAGAGGAGAAAGGAGAGAAAGAGAAGAGAGGAGAAGGGAGAGGGGAAAGAGCGGAGAGGAGGGGGAAGACAGGAAGAGAGAGAAAAGAAGGAGAAGGAGAAGAAGAAAAAAGTGAATGGGGGAGTGAGGGGGGAGAGAGAGAGAAAAAGACAGAGACAGAGA
Organism: Elephas maximus indicus; assembly: GCF_024166365.1. NCBI lineage: Eukaryota > Metazoa > Chordata > Mammalia > Proboscidea > Elephantidae > Elephas > Elephas maximus. The sequence goes on from NC_064832.1 coordinate 40,859,259, forward strand.
AGACAGAGAGAGGAAAGAAGAGAATTGAAAAGACTGATAATTAGGGACAGATTGTAGAGGGTTCTTTTTTTAATTTTTATTGTGCTTTAAGTGAAAGTTTACAAATCAAGTCAGTCTCTCACACAAAAACTTATATACACCTTGCTACATACTCTCGATTGCTCTCCCCCTAATGAGACAGCCCGCTCCCTCCCTCTGCTCTCTCTTTTCGTGTCCACTTAGCCAGCTTCTAACACCCTTTACCCTCTCACCTGCACTCCAGGCAGGAGATGCCAACATAGTCTCAAGCGTCCACCTGATCCAAGAAGCTCACGCCTCACCAGCATCCCTCTCCAACCCATTGTCTAGTCCAATCCTTGTCTGAAGAGTTGGCTTTGGGAATGGTTCCTGTCCTGGGCCAACAGAAGGTCTGGGGGCCATGACCACCGGGGTCCTTCTAGTCTCGTCAGACCATTAAGTCTGGTCTTTTTACAAGACTTTGGGATCTGCATATCACTGCTCACTTGCTCCCTTAGGGGTTCTCTGTTGTGTTCCCTGACAGGGCAGTCATCAGTTGTAGCCAGGCACCATCTAGTTCTTCTGGTCTCAGGCTGATGTAGTCTCTGGTTTATGTGGCCCTTTCTGTCTCTTGGGCTCATAATTACCTTGTGTCCTTGGTGTTCTTCATTCTCCTTTGATCCAGGTGGGTTGAGACCAATTGATGCATCTTAGATGGCCACTTGCTAGCGTTTAAGACCCCAGACGCCTCTCTCCAAGGTGGGATGTAGAATGTTTTCTTAATAGGTTTTATCATGCCAATTGACTTAGATGTCCCCTGAAACCATGGTCCCCAAATCCCCGCCCCTGCTACACTGGCCTTCAAAGCATTCAGTTTATTCTGGAAACTTCTTTGCTTTTGGTTTAGTCCAGTTGTGCTGACCTCACCTGTATTGTGTGTTGTCTTTCCCATCACCTAAAGTAGTTCTTAACTACTATCTAATTAGTGAATACCTCTCTCCCACCCTCCCTCCCTCTCCCCTCTTGTAACCATGAAAGAATATTTTCTTCTCTGTCTAAACTATTTCTTGAGTTCTAATAATAGTGGTCTTATACAATATTTGTCCTTTTGCAACTGACTAATTTCACTCAGCATAATGCCTTCCAGGTTCCTCCATGTTATGAATTGTTTCACAGATTCAGCACTGCTCTTTATTGATGCGTAGTATTCCATTGTGTGAATATACCATAATTTATTTATCCATTCATCCGTTGATGGGCACCTTGGTTTGCTATTGTAAACAATGCTGCAATGAACATGGGAGTGCATATATCTGTTCGTGTAAAGGCTCTTCTTTCTCTAGGATATGTTCCAAGGAGTGGGATTGCTGGATCATATGGTAGTTCTATTTCTAGCTTTTAAAGGAAGCACCAAATCAATTTCCAAAGTGGTTGTACCATTTTACATTCCCACCAGCAGTGTATAAGTGTTCCAATCTCTCCACAGACTCTCCAACATTTATTGTTTTGTGTTTTTTGGATTAATGCCAGCCTTGGAGATGAAATCTCATTGTAGTTTTAATTTGCATTTCTCTAATGGCTAATGATCGTGAGCATTTCCTCATGTATCTGTTAGCTACCTGAATGTCTTTAGTGAAGTGTCTGTTCATATCTTTTGCCCATTTTTTAATTGGGTTATTTGTCTTTTCGTAGTTGAGTTTTTGCAGTATCATGTAGATTTTAGAGATCAGGCGCTGACCAGAAATGTCATAGCTAAAAATTTTTCCCAGTCTGTAGGTAGTCTTTTTACTCTTTTGGTGAAGTCTTTGGATGAGCATAGGTGTTTGATTTTTAGGAGCTCCCAGTTATCTAGTTTTTCTTCTGCATTGTTAGTAATGTTTTGTATACTGTTTATGCCATGAATTAGGGCTCCTAACATTGTCCCTATTTTTTTCCCATGATCTTTATCATTTTAGATTTTATATTTAGGTCTTTGATCCATTTTGAGCTCATTTTTGTACATGGAGTGAGGTATGGGTCTTGTTTCATTTTTTTGCAGATGGGTATCCAGTTATGCTAGCACCATTTGTTATAACGACTGTCTTTTCCCCATTTAACTGTTTTGGGGCCTTTGTCAACAACTGCTCATATGTGGATGGGTTTATGTCTGGATTCTTGATTCTGTCCCATTGGTCTATGTATCTGTTGTTGTACCAGTACCAGGCTGCTTTGACTACTGTGGTGGTATAATAGGCTCTAAAATCAGGTAGAGTAAGGCCTCCCACTTTGTTCTTCTTTTTTCAGTAATGCTTTACTTATCCAGGGCCTCTTTCCCTTCCATACGAAGTTGGTGATTTGTTTCTCCATCTCATTAAGGAATGTTGTTGGAATTTGGATAAGAATTGCATTAAATGTATAGATCGCTTTTGGTAGAACAGACATTTTTATAATTTTAAGTCTTCCTCACAACTGGACGAATGAGCAACATCATGATAAATGGAGAAAAGATTGAAGTTGTCAAGGATTTCATTTTACTTGGATCCACAGTCAACAGCCATGGAAGCAGCAGTCAAGAAATCAAAAGATGCACTGCATTGGCTAAATCTGCAGCAAAGGACCTCTTTAAAGTGTTGAAGAGCAAAGATGTCACCTTGAAGACTAAGGTGTGCCTGAGCCAAGCCATGGTATTTTCAATCACATCATATACATGTGAAAGCTGGACAATGAATAAGGAAGACTGAAGAAGAATTGACACCTTTGAATTGTGGTGTTGGTGAAGAATATTGAATATAGCATGAACTGCCAAAAGAATGAAAAAATCTGTCTTAGAAGAAGTACAACCAGAACGCTCCTTAGAAGCAAGGATGGTGAGACTGTGTCTTCCATACTTTGGACATGTTGTCAGGAGGGATGAGTCCCTGGAGAAGGACATCATGCTTGGCAGAGTACAGGGTCAGTAGAAAAGAGGAAGACCCTGAACGAGGTGGATTGACACAGTGGCTGCAACAGTGAGCTCAGGCATAACAATTGTGAGGATGGCGCAGGACTGGGCAGTGTTTCGTTCTGTTGTGCATAGGGTCGCTATGAGTCAGAACAGACTCGACGGCACCTAACAACAACAACAAGTCTTCCTGTCCACTTATGTAGGTCTCTTTTGGTTTCTTGCAGAAGTGTCTTGTAGTTTTCTTTGTAAAAGTCTTTTACATCTCTGGTAAGGTTTATTCCTAAGTATTTTATCTTCTTGGGGGCTACTGTAAATGGTATTGATTTGGTGATTTCCTCTTCGATGTTCTTTTTGTTGGTGTAGAGGAATCCAGCTGATTTTTGTACGTTTATCTTGTATCCTGATACTCTGCCGAACTCTTCTATTAGTTTCAGTAGTATTCTTGAAAATTCCTTAGGGTTTTGTGCGTATAAGATCATGTCGTCTGCAAGTAGAGATAATTTTACTTCTTCCTTGCCAATCTGGATGCCCTTTATTTCGTTATCTAGCCTAATTGCCCTGGCTAGGACCTCCGGCACAATGTTGAATAAAAGTGGTGATAAAGGGCATCCTTGTCTGGTTCCTGATCTCAGTGCGAATGCTTTCAGGCTCTCTCCAGTTAGGATGATGTTGGCTGTTGGCTTTGTATAAATGCCTTTTATTATGTCAAGGAATTTTCCTTCTATTCCTATTTTGCTGAGAGTTTTTATCATGAATGGGTGTTGAACTTTGTCAAATGCCTTTTCTGCATCAATTGATAAATCATGTGATTCTTGTCTTTTGTTTTATTTATGTGATAAAAAAATTTTTTTTTTTTTTTACATTACATTAATTGTTTTTCTAATGTTGAACCATCCCTGCATACCTGGTATGAATCCCACTTGGTCATGGTGAATTATTTTTTTGATATGTTGTTGAATTCTATTGGCTAGAATTTTGTTGAGGATTTTTGCATCTGTGTTCATGAGGGATATAGGTCTGTAATTTTCTTTTTTTATGGTGTCTTTACCTGGTTTTGGTATCAGGGATATGGTGGCTTCATAGAATGAGTTTGGTAGTATTCCGCCCTTTTCTATGCTCTGAAATACCTTTAGTAGTAGTGGCGTTAACTCTTCTCTGAAAGTTTGGTAGAACTCTGCAGTGAAGCCATCTGGACCAGGGCTTTTTTTTTGTTGGGAGTTTTTTGATTACCTTTTCAGTTTCTTCTTTTGTTATGGGTCTATTTCGTTGTTCTACCTCTGTTTGTGTTAGTTTAGGTAAGCAGTGTGTTTTTAGGAATTCATTCATTTCTTCTAGGTTTTCAAATTTGATAGAGTGCAATTTTTCATAGTAATCCCATATGATTCTTTTAATTTTAGTTGGGTCGGTTGTAATATCGCCCATCTCGTTTCTTATTCGGGTTATTTGGTTCCTCTTCTGTTTTTCTTTTGTCAGTTTGGCCAATGGTTTATCAATTTTGCTGATTTTTTCAAAGAACCAGCTTTTGGTCTTGTTCTTTCAATTGTTTTTGTGTTGTGTATTTCGTTTAGTTCTGCTTCAATTTTTATTATTTGTTTTCTACTGGTGCCTGTGGGTTTCTTTTGTTGCTCTCTTTCTATTTGTTCAAGTTGTAGGGATAATTCTTTGATTTTGGCCCTTTCTTCTTTTTGTATGTGTGCATTTATTGATATCAATTGACCTCTGAGCACTGATTTCACTGTGTCCCAAGGGTTCTGATAGGAAGTGTTTTCATTCTCATTGGATTCTATGAATTTCTTTATTCCATCCTTAATGTCTTCTATAATCCAGTCTTTTTTGAGCAGGGTATTGTTCAGTTTCCAAGTGTTTGATTTCTTTTCCATGCTTTTTCTGTTATTGATTTCCACTTTTATGGCTTTACGGTCAGAGAAGATGCTTTGTAATATTTCAGTGTTTTGGATTCTGCTAAGGCTTGCTTTATGACCTAATAAATGGTCTATTCTAGAGAATGTTCCATGTGCACTAGAAAAGAAAGTATACTTGGTTGCTGTTAGGTGGAGTGTTCTGCATATTTCTATGAGGTCAAGCTGATTGATTGTGGCATTTAGATCTTCCATGTCTTTCTTGAGCTTCTTTCTAGATGTCCTGTCCTTCACCAAAAGTGGTGTATTGATGTCTCCTACTATTATTGTGGAGCTGTCTATCTCACTTTTCAATGCTGTTAGAGTTTGTTTTATGTATCTTGCAGCCCTGTTATTGGGTGCATAAATATTTAATATGGTTATATCTTCTTGGTATATTGTCCCTTTAATCATTATATAATGTCCTTCCTTATCCTTTATGGTAGATTTAACTTTAAAGTCTATTTTGTCAGAAATTAATATTGCCACTCCTGCTCTTTTTTGATTGTTGTTTGCTTGATATATTTTTTTCCATCCTTTGAGTTTTAGTTTGTTTGTGTCTCTAAGTCTAAGATGTGTCTCTTGTATGTAGCATATATATAGACAGATCGTGTTTTTTAATCCATTCTGCCACTCTCTGTCTCTTTATTGGTGTGTTTAGTCCATTTACATTCGGCAGAATTATGGATAGGTATGAATTTAGTGTTATCATTTTGATGTCTTTTTTTTTTTGTGTTGTTAACGGTTTCTTTTTCCCACTTAATTTTATGTGCTGAGTACATTATCTTTATATATTGTCCTTTCCTCATATCTGTTGTTGTTGATTTTGTTTCTGCAGAGGCTCTGTTTTTTCTTGTATTTTATTTTGATGAGTAAGATAGTTTGTCTCCTTTGTGGTTACCTTACCATTTATCTCTATTTTTCTAAATTTAAACCTAACTTTTATTTCTTTGTATCACCATATCTTCCTCTTCATATGGAAGATGTATAATTATATTTCTTAGTCCCTCTGTATTGTTTTAATTTCATCTTCTTTTATGTAATAACATCACTGTTACCCTGTTTTGTGCTTTTTTTCTGTTTAATCTTGCTTTTTTTTTTTGATTTCCCTGTCTCAGTTGACTTCTGATTGCTCTGCCCAGTGTTCTAGTCTTGGGTTGATACCTGATGTTATTGATTTTCTAACCAAAGAACTCCCTTTAGTATTTCCTATAGTTTTGGTTTGGTTTTTACAAATTTCCTAAACTTGTGTTTATCTGGAAATGTCCTAATTTCACCTTCATATTTAAGAGACAGTTTTGCTAGTTATGTGGTTCTTGGCTGGCAATTTTTTTCCTTCCATTTTTTAAATAAGTCATCCCATTGCCTTCTTGCCTGCATAGTTTCTGCCGTGTAGTCTGAGCTTTTTCTTATTGGCTCTCCTTTGTAGGTGACTTTTCGTTCATCCCTAGCTACTTTTAAAATTCTCTCTTTATCTTTGGTTTTGGCAAGTTTGATTATAATATGTCTTGGTGACTTTCTTTTGACACCTACCTTATGTGGATTCCGATGAGCATCTTGGATAGATATCTTCTCATCTTTCACGATATCAGGGAAGTTTTCTGCCAACAAATTGTCAACAATTCTCTCTGTATTTTCTGTTATCCCTCTCTGTTCTGGTACTCCAATCACTCATAGGTTATTTTTCTTGAAAGAGTCCCAAATGATTCTTAAGGTTTCTGCGTTTTTTTTTAATTCTTTTATCTGATTTTTCTTCAAATATATTAGTGCTAATTGATTTACCTTCAAGTTCCAAAATTTTGGCTTCTACTTGCTCAATTCTGCTCCTCTGACTTTCTGTTCAGTTGTCTAATTCTGCAATTTTATTGTTAATCTTCTGATTTCTGATTGCTGTCTATGGATTTTTCCAGCTTATTAAATTTTTCATTATGTTCCTGAATCAGCTTTCTAATTACTTCAGTTGCTTTATCTGTGTGTTCCTTGGCTTGTTCTGCGTTTGCCTCATTTCCTTCCTGATGTCTTGAAGTGTTCTATATATTAAACTTTTGTATTCTGCATCTGGTAATTCCAGGAATGCACTTTCATGTAGAAGATCCCTGGATTCTTTGAGAGCTTGTTGAGGTGATCATGGCCCATTTCTTTAAATGACTTGATATTAACTGTTGTCTCTGAGCCATCTATAAGTTATTGTATTAGTTTATGCTTGCTTGCTGTGTTGTAGCTTCTTGCTTTGTTTCGCTTTGGTATGCCCAAATGGGTTGCTTGAGTGATCTAGCTTGATTATTTTTGCCTTTGGAGCTCTGATGTTCTGTCCCCAGATGGCTAGAGCTGTTATCAGTATATCAGCCTAGGAGTCCATTCACTTTTCTTGTATGAATTCAGCTCAGGTGTCCAGGTAGCTTATCATCAAGTGTGTGGTACAGGCTCTGTCCTAAAATCTTAGAGGGGCAGGGGTGTTTGGTGTATGTACTGATATCTGATTGCAGTAGGAGGTCACACTCTGAACAAGCCAGGGAGCTGAGAACCGACCCCTGAGTGTCTCTCAGGAATGCACATCCCTGTTGCCTAGAGCATGCAGGTGTGTGGGTTCTGCAGATGGACCATGGGCACCCAGTGTTTTTGGTTATAAGGACTGGGAGGTACCAGTTATCCTTGGACCCGTGTTGCAGGTGGCTGGGTGACCTGAGTGAAGCTACCAGTCCTTAGGCCCCTGATGTGGGTAGCTGAGGACCCTGTTTAATAGGCAAAGAAATATCAAACATCAAACACCCACCTCTCTACTGCACAGCTGAAATGGTTGGAGTCTGCCAACAAGGGCCTATTCTCCTGAAATAGGCCCACATAGGTCCATGCAGAGGGGGAAGGTGCACAAAGTCCATGGACCATTTATGCCTGGATAGGAGACACTTCTGTCCTGAGCTTCCCCTGTTAGTGGAGCTGGCAAATTTTCTTTTCCCCGAGTTGCAAGTTTTTTCCTTCTCCAAGGCTGGGAGGATGGCTCTAGGTGCTCAACAGTGCCTGTCTCAGGACCAGGGAATTCAGCCGCTGAAGCTGGCTTGGGGGTGGGGGCTGGGCACAGTAAAATATATGCAAGTACTTAGCTTTTGCCAAGAGCACTGTTCTTCTCTGGTTCCGGAGGTGTGAGTAGGCTGTGTGGCTGGCTGCTTATCCATGAGGAAACTGTGGCCAAATGCTAGTAGCAACCTGCTGCCACTGCTCTGGTCATTGTGTCTGAGGGCTTCCTGTGATTCAGGTCTGGTAACTCCTCTCCACTTCTGAACCACCTCTTCCTCCCCCTGCCCCCTGTTTGTTTTCTAAGCTTGCCTTTGATGATCAGGGATCCTAGCTTGTCATAAATACACTCGTTTCACTTGTTTTTTCGGGTCTTTGTTGTAAAGAAGACTTGCCAAAAGCGTCTATCTATTCCACCATCTTGGCTCCGCCTCCTGTAGAGGGTTCTGATTGACAAAGAGCAGTGCACTTAAGATCTCTGACTATTATGGATTGAATTGTGTCCCCTCAAAATGTGTGTCAACTTGGCTAGGCTATGATTCCCAGTATTGTGTGGTTGCTCTCCATTTTGTGATCTAATATAATTATCCTATGTGTGTAAATCCTGACTTCTATGATGTTAATGAGGCAAGATTAGAGGCAGTTATTTTAATGAGGTAGGACACAATCTACAGGATTAGGTTGTATTTTGAGTCAGTCTCTTTTGAGATACAGAAGAGAGAAGGGAGCAGAGATGAAAGGGACCTCCTATCAACCAACAAAGAAGAACCAGGAGCAGAGTGTGTCCTTTGGACCTGGAGTCCCTTTGCTGAGAAACTTCTAGACCCAGGGGAAGATTGATGACTAAGACAGATAGATTCCCCCAGAGCTGACAGACAGAAAAGCTTTCCTTTGGAGCTGGCTGTCTGCGTTCAGACTTCTAGCCTCCTGAACTGTGAGAGAATAAATTTCTGTTTATTAAATCCATCCACTTGTGGTATTTCTGTTATAGCAGCTCTAGGTAACTAAACACTGACCAAGAGTTAGAAGGGATTTTAGTTGATCCTTAGGGAGGCTACTACTGAGGAAGCAGAGTAGACTGAGGAAGCTGTGGAGTGAAAGACTGGAGGTCAGTCAGCCAGAGTAGTCCAGGCAGGACAAAATGATGCCTTGAACTAAAAGGATGGCAGGAGGAAAGGAAAAGCAAGAATGGATTTAGAGACAACATAAGAATACAATTTCTTGAACTAGACTAATGCTTGGAAGGGGTGGGGAGAAGAAGTCAAAATGGCTTTGAGATTTTGAGCATTGGGTATCTGGAGAATGGTGGTCCTAGAATCATTAGTGTCATGTTTTACTCTCTTTTCTGTCACTGCCAGCATATAATCAATCGCTACAATACTATCAGTAAGTTATGCTAACCTATGTCCTCAATATTTCTCATATTCATTCCTTTCTACTCATTCCCTAGGTCTCAGTTCAGGTGGCCTGTCCTTCAGAAATGCTTTCAGACTCCCTCCTTTGCAGTCTGGGTTGAACTTCCCTCTCCAATGCTTCTGTTCAATGCATTTATAATATGTTGCATCTATCTCTCTGCATTTCCACATTGTTTTACAATTGCCTGATTATATGTTTGTCTCTTCCACTACATTATGAAGGCCTTGAGGGCAAGGACTGGATCTTATTAATCTTTGTACTTTCAGCATTTAGCCCACTGTCTGACATCTGGTTTGTACACAATTTATGTTGAAGGAAAGTCTAAATGCCATTCTAAATGTGTTTGGCTAGAATATCTGGGTGGAAATGTCTATGAGGCAGCTGGAAATGTGGACCTGGGGCTCTGGTGAGAAGTCAGAGCTGTGAGTCTTCTGCAAAGAGGTGAAGCAATGAGCCTGGCTAGAGAGGAGGACCAAGGGTGGGGACTTGGGGAATCTTCTTAGTTAGGGAATGAGGAAGAGAAACCAGTGTAAGCAACCAAGAAGGACTAGTTAGAGAGGTGGTCAGATGCCAAAACTGGTGAAAGAGCAAGAAAATCAGAAAAACCAAGAGAGTTTGTAGAAGGAGAGGATGGTCAACAGAGACAAATGCTACATGGAAGTCAGAGGGATGAGGAATGAGGAAAGATCTTTCCTTTGGTCTTTGGTTTAGGTGGTCATTCCTGGGTCTTGTGAGATGAGGAAGGTTGTTAGAGATAGGAGGCCGGGGTGGTACAAATGGTTAACATGTTTTGCTCCTAACTGAAAGATTGGAGGTTCGGGTTCACCCAGAGGTGCCTTGGAAGAAATACCTGGTGACTTACTTCCCAAAACTCAGCTATTGAAAACCCTAAGGAACACAATTTTAACTCTGACACATATGGGGTTGTCGTGAAATGGGATCAACTTGATCGCAACTGGCTTTTGGTTGGGTGATGAACGAAAGAGAGGTGAGGTAGTGGAAACATCCATGCCTCCTTCAGTATGCTTGGAAGAGAAGGAAAAGGAGGGACATAAAAATAGGATCTGAGAGGGTAGCAGGCGACCTAGCCTAATTGTAGGTTGTGTGGAAGGAATTGGTAGAACCTGGAAAATTTAAAGTGTAAACAAGCGAGGTGGTGGGAGCACGTGGGAGGGGGAAAGGAAGTAACTTTGCAAGAAGGGGCATTTGCTTGCTGGGAGAGGCATGGAGAAAAAGAAGGTAGAAAAAACAGATTTTACAGTGGAGAGGCATCAAGTAAAGTATGAAATGAAGCCATGTTCAGGGAGAAAAAGTGTTGGGAGTGGGTTTGGGGGCAGGAGAAGTGTGAAGACATTTGGATCAGCAACTTTAGGAATTTTAAGAAGGAATAACAAATAGGGCTCCAGCTTGAGTCTTGGTGGACTCTCCTAACAACTTGCTTTTCCAGCCCTGTTCAGCAGCAGAAGAGCAGAACAGAGGATACAACCCTGGAGATTGGCCAGAACTACAGAAGAACCAGGCAAGGAGGTGTGTGTTTGTGGAGGAGAAGTGAGTACTTCGTTAAAATGCCTGAGCTTGGATTCTGAGCTGGGCTGAAGTCTTAATGAGGGTGAGAGGTGGAAAACCTGGAGTGGGGAGGCAACTGGAGCTCATGAGAAGTCACAGAGCAAGTATTCAGGACATTAGGCAAATTTCCCTTACTGCACTCCCACTCCAGTTTTCCACCACCCACCTTTCAGTTTGTCTTGCTGTGGTGGCTTGTATGTTGCTATGATGCTGGAAAGCTATGTCACCAGTATTTCAAATACCAGCAGGGTCACACATGGTGGACAGGTTTTAGCAGAGCCTTTGGGCTAAGACTAGGAAGAAAGACCTGGCAATGTACTTCCAAAAATTAGCTAATGAAAAACCTATGGATCACCACACAACACTGGCAGATAGAGCGCTGGAAGATGAGCCCCCTAGGTTGGAAAGGACTCAAAATACACAGTGGCTACAACAATGAACTTGAGCAAACCAACAATTGGGAAGATGGCCCAGGTCCAGGCAGTGTTTCATTGTGTTGTCCATGGGGTGCCCAAGAGTCAGAGCCAACTTCACAGCAACTAACAGTAACCACTTCCCCGGTCTCACAGAGTAGCATCCAGTTATATAAACGCCATCGCATTCCTTGTGGTTGTTTGGACAGAAAAAGAATGCTCGACAGGAAATGTCTGTGGACCTGTTTTGTTCACAAAAGCCCAACAATCCTTGCTCCCCGGTGGTACCTGAAGATCTCTATGGGTCAATTTCAGGCCCATCTATGTCTGTGTGTCCTCACTTGTGTTTGAGTTTAGTAGATTCTGAGTATGTGGGTTTCTTTCTGTGGCTTATGCTTCACCGTCTGCCATTCCTTTCTCCTCCTTCTCTATCCCTCACCATTTCCCGACAAAGTGATGCTAAGCATGATACTGAGGAACTCAGAGCCACTCCACACACGGGGCTTGCCAGTTTGGGAAGCAAGCATAGTGCAACACCATGTTTGGATCAGCTGAAAGCAGAAGGTGGCCTTTGTCGGCTGCTAACAGCCATTGAGGAAAGGAATCCGTTTCCCTCCTGGTGACTTGGTGGTGGGCATTTGGGGGTCTGTGAGTATCCTGTAAATGTCTGTCTCCAAGGTGCAAGTCTGCTTGGCTAATTGACCAATATGGTCAATGCGTATTTCCCCTCTGGAGAAAGTTGGGTCATTGACTTCAGGTCATGAAAACAGTCCATAGTCATATCATCTAGAAAGACAAATGCCCACCAATGCCAGAAGGTAGGCAGCCAGGAGCTCCACAGCATTCCCTCACCACCTCAGTGCCCCTGGTCCTGTAGTCCTCCAACCCTGATTTTTACTTTTATATTTTTTCCTCTTGTGCATCCTTCTGGGCAGAAGCTAAGCAGTAAGAATCAAAGCCAGGGTCATATTTGTGGAAGCTTTTGCTTATAAGCCCCATCTGGGAGGTAGAACTTCTGGAAGGTAAGGAAGGAGGTCTGCTAAGTGGCCTGGCAGTCTTTGCTCCCAGACCTCAGGGCTCTATTCTTCATAGGGTGCCCTCCTTCCACTTCTTCCTAAGCCTGACCCTGCCTCAATCCTGCTGTCCCCTTGACGGATTCCTCACCTGAAGGCAGACACTTGTGGGATTGGGAACAGAGCTCTGACTTAAAGATATGCTTCATCCCCAGTGTGCCGATGAGCCTGATACTTTACCTTCCATTTTGTTTATTTGCTCCTTCTTCGATATGGATTCTTTGCTTTTCACTGAGGGGACTATTTGATTTGGAGATGGATTATGCAATCACCTTACATTTTATCTAAGCAACACAGTGGAAGAAAAAGTGGGTTTTACTGATAACATCTGAATTATCCAGATGATGCTAGCCATGTAGACCTACCTCTGGAGAAGACAGGGCCCAGAGAGGCAAGCGACGAAACCCCAAGTCCTAGGGCACTATGGTGCCAAGGACGTGCCCTGGCAGGATCTTGGAGAACACAGCTGATGTCGTGGAATGAGAGCTTGACTTTCCTTCAGCCTCAGCCTGCTCCATTTGTCACTTTGGATTATTTCCCTTATACCTGCACTGGGAGGCAGCCTTGTCAATTGCAAGGATTCCCAGCATGCTCTGTTGTGGCACGTAACACAAATACCATTTCCTTTCAGCTCTGGCGTTCACAGGGCCTGCTCGAATACGTTTGTGTTGTCTCTGAATCCGGCACTTTAAAACAAATGAAAAGGCCCCTGAATGACAAACACAGCACACAGAGTGGGAGGGCCATTTGCAGCGAAATGGTTGGAAGGAGAATAGGAACTTTATGAATATTCACTGGAGTGTAAACCTGCACATTGCTCATATGCTTTCTTGCATTCTAATTTGCCCATGAATGCAAATGATTCCTGTTTAAAATAGAGGGAGAGCGGGTGCCTTGCAGAACACCTAATTGAAAGATGTTTGTACATTATGTCTGATATTTAGTAAACAGAGAGACAAATCCAATCGTTTTCCAAATGAGACCTCAGAAACAATAAAAAATAACAATCTCACAAAAACCTTGAGAGGAGGAAAGCGCAGAACTAACTGCTTTCCTAAAAAGAGGGACATAATTATTCTGTCTCAGGGTGCAATTAGTGTCCTAATTATCTGAAGGTGTGTTTTGCTTATCTCTTCATTAAGCCCTCTGTCAAGATGTAATGGTCTTGAGGAGCTGAACAACACAGGAGCTGGGTCCTACCCTTGAGACAGGCAATGGATTGTTGTGTGGGGAGAGGGGCCCAGATAGATGCGACTTTGGGAAGTAGCTTCATCTTTCTTCTAGACCGACAGATGGTTCCAGTCCTGGTTGGACTGCCTGCTGCTGCTTTCAATGCAAGACTGTTACCTTTTTGGATTCATGAAAGCCACTCAATCAAAGATAAAAAGGCAGGCCAGTGTGGGGAATCAATAAAATCTCTACTTTCAGCTGGAGTGTCTAATAGTAATTCTTCTTGTGTCACTGCCTGCTTAAACAGTCATACTCCTGCTAAAAGCCCTATCAGACATAATAGATTCATGTGGCTTGGCTCTATTGTGTTGCATTTGGCCTGAAAAAGGGGAAAGGGGCTCCTGTTTTGCTAAAACAAACCAGACACTGAAGCATTGTGTATCCAAATGTATTCACCCCCTGTGGATTGTCTCATTAGAGCAGTGGGGCCTTTCTGTGCCTACCTTTTGTGGAGCTATTTCCAGACATCAGATATATTCATTGCAAAACCTCCTTTGGAGACATTTTAGTACCAAATTCCTACATATTCTGCTTACATTTAAAGCATTTTTGGGTAGTTGTTGTTCTGGGAAAATTATACAAATAAGGGCTCTTTATTTCAAACCAAGCCAACTGCACACATTGAGATCTGTTCCCAGAGAGTTGACAGCAAATGTCACCCATCTCTGAGCAGAGCTTGGGAGCACGAAATGGCTTAATCATTGCAGACAGCCTCAGTCCAGGGCTTTTGGTGATGGCTTCTCAAGAAACAAGTTTATCTTGGGGTGGGATGCAGGGTTTTCCACAAAGTCCTTGCATGGCCATGTGGTAAGATCTTTGTACATGCTATCCCTATCCCCTGACACGCTCATGGGCCCTCAAAGGGTCCCAAACCCATAGCCTGTAGGACAGTGAATCATAGAAGTGCCGGTTCCTTTGTTTCCAATCTCTCCTCCTCCAGGGTTCCAGAGAAAAAAAGAAAGTATTTGTGCTTGAGTAGAGCAGCATTTAGTGGAGTTGGCTGGGTCACCACCCACATACGACATCCAAGGAGCTTGAGTCAACGAGAGTCAAACAGCATGTTATTCTGCCATCTAGGACAAGAAAGGAGGGTTGAGACAAGTGGGACTTTATTGGCCGTGGCCATTCTGAGCAGGCCCTTTGATCAGACATATCCTTTGTGAAGGGCTCTGCCGACCCCTCCTCTCCCACGTTCCTCCAAACCAAGGCCACTTCCCACCCTCTGCTTCTCTCCTACGGTTTGTCTGGTTCAGCTGGAGCCTTTTCTGGCATATCATGGCAGACTGCAGAAGGGAGAAAAACATGGAGTGTCTTCCCCCTAGTGGCCCGCACCCACCCCTCCCCAAGAAAACCTCAGCAGATGTAGAGGAGATTGTGTTAGCTACATAAAGAGCAATGCATGACAACCTCATTAGCGAGGCCGTAATGACCTGTCAGAGGATCTCTGAGAGGACAGTATATCAATGTCTCGTTTGTTACCGCGTCCCTAATGAGGGCAGTTTGCCCCCACTCATAATCGTTCATTCATCGCACATTTGACCTGGTTCCTCATCATCCTTTGCCCTCACTTGCATCAGTCTCCCTTTGAGGCCATCTACAATTGCTGACACAACTCTTTAAGTGCTAGTAAATCAGAGCCGGTGAGTGATAGTCGTAAAAAAGCAGTTAGTGGACCACCCCGTTGCTTGTCCTGATACGGTGCATTAAGGCTCTTTCTTGTCTTTTCCCAGCCTTGGTGGACTGCACTTCATCCCAAGCCCGACATCTGCAGGAGGTCAATGTACCGGGAATCCGAGGGTTTTCCAACCATCTGCCAAGGAAAAAGGAAGTCAGGGCTGGAGGAAGGAGGAAGGAGAATATAAATGATATCCTGAAGACCTTCTTCAAGTTATTTATCGCTGGTAGGAGAATCATTATTAATGGTACCAGCCCATTGTCTTTCTTAGGTGCCTCAGAGGGCGGCCGACACAATTAAAGTCGAAGCCTGAGTTCATTTTTCCCCTTGGAGGCTTAAATGGCCTGGAGTCATTTCCCATTCCTCCCTTCCCACCAGTGCCAGACCTCCTCAGCTGCTGAAAAATTCAACATTCCTATAAACTACAGTGCTTTGTAAAGGTCACGCGCCAGTTCTTCTGAACCAGGGGTCTGGAGTCGGCTCACCGGCGCTGCAGCGTGCTGTCCAGCCGGTGACGCGGGGCCCGCGGAGATTGGAGAGCCTCGCGGGGCGCGAGGCGGGCGCGCAGAGCTCTTTAAATACTGCCGAGCGTCTCCTGCATCAGCATGATATTTAAAGATTTTTGTTCCACCTGCCTGGGAAATACAGAGTCCAGCCGAGAGGCAAGAAAATGAATATGGATTTCTTGCCCGTTCAGTGTATTCACTCCAGAAAACAGCCATTTCCTTTTTTTTTTCTCTTTGCTGAGTTGGGGACGGCAGGCTTCAGGCAGCCACGATTACAATCATGCATCATGAATGAAATGTGCCATTTGGAGAAAATCAGCCGCTCATTTCATTTCAACCCCCCCCCGCACCCCCACATACGCAAAAATCAATAGGCTTGCAGAGTTTTCAGGCTAAGCTGGATGGGACGCTTGAACTAAAGCACTTTCTCAACACAATTCTGTCCTCCGAGCAGCAGTCAGGGGACAGACTCTGTGCCTGGGGCTCTAACGAGAGGATCATCACCTCCAAAAGCGAGGCTGGTTCTGCATGTGAGGGGGGAGCAAGACTTGGTGCTAATGGGTAAAGCACTGGGTGGGGTTGGAGGATTACTCTCCTGGCAGGGCTAGTTTTTTATTAATCCATTCATCCAGAAAACATACATTGAGCATTTATTGCAGGCCACGCACTGTGCTAAGCCCTGAGGATATAAAAGCAAACAAGATAGACAAAGGCCCTGTCTTCATGTGGCTTCTAGAAGGTTCTAGAAGCTTTGTGTGGCTTCTAGAGTTTAATGAGGGAGAAAGAAAAGTTACTAATTACAATATTGTGTGACAAATTGCAGGACTTTGGGAGTGTTTTCATCTCTCTGGCTCCCAGTTTTCCTATAGACAAAATGAGGAGTTTTAAATAGATAAACTCTAAAGTCATTCTCTCATTCTAATCAATCAGTAGGTTCCTAAAAAAAAAAAAAACAAAAACCCAAACCAGTTGCCCTCAAGTAGATTCTGACCCATAGCGACCCTAAAGGACAGAGTAGAACTGCCTCATAGGGTGTGCAAGGAACGGCTGTTGGATTTGAACTGCTGACTTATCACTTAACCACTTGCACTACCAGGGTTCCTGTAGGTTCCTAGGTAGCACGAATGGTTTGTGTTCAACTGCTAACCTAAAGGTTTGCAGTTTGAACCCACCCAATGGTACCACAGAAGAAATGGTCTGGAGATCTGCTTCTGTTAAGATTACAGCCAGAAAAAACCTAAGGAACAATTCTCTGTAACACATGGGGTTACCATAAGTTGGAATCAATCGACTCAACAGCACCTAACAAGAACAGCACCTAATCAATTAATCAGTAGGGCAATTAGACAATCAAACATTCCAACTTTACCTTACTCCCAGTACTAGACCTGGCTTTTGTCACCCTTATTCTCAAGGCCCCCACAGTCTATTTGGAGATAAAAGACTCCTGCAGATGAAATGCTCACTTACAGTAATGGTGCCAAATGAATATTATGGACTTGGAGAAGTTTTGGCAGTTCTGAGAGTTCTTTGGGAATTCAGAGTGGGAAGAGATGGTTCAGTGCTGTATCAATGCCAGATACACTTCTCTCTGTACCTTCTTAACCACTCCCACGGCTCCCATTACTTACATATGGAAAAAAAAGAAAGGAGACTCCTAAATCCATATCTCCAGCCCAGATATCTCCCGTGAGATTTTTCCCTCTCCCTGCCTTTCCCTTGGCTGACTCCTATACCTTTTCCATCTTTCAGCTTAAAGACTATTTGCTCCAAAAGGTTTCTTCATCCCTTTGGGCCGGGTTAGGTCCCTTACCACATGTTCCTGGGACACACTGATTTTTCTCTATCACAACACTTGCCACAATTTTTGGTAATTGCTTATTTAATCAACTCTCTTCTCTACAAGACTGCAAGATCCTCAAGGGCAGAGACCATGTCTATCCAACTCACTCTTGTTTCCCCAGTGCCACTTCAATGGTTGGCATATAATCGGTGTTTTGTAGGCAAATTGTCAAATAAATGAAAGACTATCTAATTCTTCTGATGTTGTTATATGCCTTTGAGTTGGACTCATAGTGGCCCCATGTGACAGAGTAGAACTGCGCCATAGAGCTTTCTAGGCTGTCATCTTTATGGGAGCAGATCACCAGGTCTTTCTCCCATGGAGCACTGGGTGGGTTCAAATTGCCAACCTTTTGGTTAGCAGCCGAGCTCTTAACTATTGTGTCACTAGGGCTCCTTATTCTTCTAAAGAATTAATTTACCTTTCTTTAAGACATGCATTCAGACCACTTCGCCTTATTTGGATTGTCCAACGCAGAGTAAGAAATGAAACCAATTTATATATTGGCAACATGCCAATATATAATTGTTCCACACAAAGTGTGGTGTCTGGCAGTTTCCTAAAAACCAGAGCTCGAGACACAAGGACTAAGGGCTAGTGTGTTATTTGGGAGGTGCAATTTCAGGGCAGTGAAAGTGAAAGAAAAGAGAAATAAGGCAGGAAAGGATGGAAAGCGAATTCAGGGTGATGTGTTACTGTGCTGGGCACAGCTTCATGACGGCATAGGCACACACTCACACGTACGACAATAACAACAGCAGCAAGAAACAAAGAAATTCACAACTGGCTGCTCAAGAGGTACCTCTACTCAGCCATACAAGATGAACAGACAAGACAGAAAAATCATGCCTCAGAACAGTCCCTAGGAGGAGGAAGGGGAGGGAGTTTATCCCCCACTCCCACTCCCCTGGGTTAAAGTTAAACCCCATGGGGCAATAACTAGCCAGTTGCCTACCGAGTTGACTCTGACTCATGACGGCCCCGTGTGTGCCAGAGTAGAGCCGTCCTCCATAGGGTTTTCAATGGCTGATTTTTCAGAAGTAGATCACCAGGCCTTTCTTCCAAGGCATCTCTGGGTACTTGGACCTCCAACCTTTGGGTTAGCAGCCAATCGTGTTAATGATTTGCACCCCCCAGGGACTCCCGTGGGGAGATAACTTCCCTATATTTATAGTTTGGTTTATCTGACCCTCTTGGTAGCCACTCAGGAAGTCAGAGCTCATACCTTATACTGTGACATTTCATCCAAATTGAGTGTATACCGATAGAGTTAAGATAGCAGGCCTTAGACTGCTATCCTTGGAAAGGCCTGCTTGCAAGGTTGGCCCTTGGCTGGTGTCTGGGGAATTAGGTTTTAGGAAGGTTTACATCATTCTCTGATAAGAACAGCTGAGTGTGCCTAGACTTTTTTGTGCAAATGACGTGGTTTATGTAGAACATCTGCTTTCCCTCTGGGAGTCTGGAATTTTGGTACCTGCTGGTAGAGGATGCCCACGCAGTCAGCCCCCAATAAAAACCCGGGGCACTGAGCCTCTAATGAGCTTCCCTGGTAGACGACATTTCATACCTGTTGTCACAACTCATTGCTGTGGGAATTAAACGCGTCCTGTGAAACTCCAGTGGGAGAAGGCTAATAAAAGTTTGCTCCTGGTTTCCTCCAAACTTTGCCCCACTTACCTTTTCCCTTTGCTGATTTTGCTTTGTATCCATTCCCTGTAATAAATAAGAGCTGTGAGTATGACTATAAGCTGAATCCTGTGGGTCTTCTTCATGAGTTATCACACCTGGAGATGGTCGTGGGGACCCCTGGATTAGCATGTCTGACTGGTTGGCCTCAGGTGGCAGAACCAAGTAGGCTTTGGGAAGTTGATTGGCCAAGGCAGTGGCTGAGGTGAAGCAAGAAACTGAAGGTCTGGGAGACAGGTGAAGTGAAGAAAAATCTGAGGAGGTACAAAATTTATGTCTGATACACGTGACAAGGAGTCCCTGGGTGGTGCAAAAGGTTAACACACTCAGCTTCTAACTGAAAGACAGTTCAAGTCCACCCAGAGGAGTTTTGGAAGAAAGATCTTATGATCTACTTCCAAAAAATCAGCCACTGAAAACCCCATGGAGCACAGTTCTATTATGAAACACATGGGATCTCCTTGAGTCGGAATCAACTCAACAGCAACTGGTGGGAGTAACATGTAACAAAATAGCTCAGATGGACCTTGGCTGCTACCAGCTGTGTGAACTACTGAACATGTTAATCTTTCTGCCTCAGTTTCATCATGGATAAAATGGGGATAATTATATCTACTTTTCAGCTTTGTAAGGACTGGTACAATGTGTGACTTTCTTCAGTTGTATTCACTCTCAGGAAAAGGCATCTTGATCCCTTATCTTTAGGTGGTAGTATCTGGATTGGCCACACTGCGGGGAGAGTAGTGAGGCACAGTGAGTGAAGACTTCCATCATGTGTGGAAAGGAAGTCCCCTCTCCTCACTATTTGTTCTTCGATAATGTCAGGATAGAATATTCTGGTCAGAAGGTATCTGGTTCTAAAAGCTGTTGTGGTACTAGGTTTTGCTGGACATAGAAGAACTCCCATTAGAGTTCTCTGCGAGTCTGGCAGGTTAGACTGCCTAGATACCAGCCTGCACCATCCAGGACATTCTGATCAGGTTCATATTTCCTCTATCAGTGAGTACTGGGATTATTTGGCTGGAAGTACTGGCTTTAACTAATTTAAGCAAAAATGGATTATTAGAAGGCTTCAGAGTGGCTCCCAAAGGGTCATAGCTGAACAACTTGTCTTTAGAAAGGACAGAAACCAGGGCAGTTCTCAGCACCTCAGCAATTTGACAGACCCTCTATGGTGCGACCACTGGATGGAAGCTGTACCTGCTTGAGCTGTTCAAAACTCAAGGCTCAGACTCCCCAGAGAGGGGCTGCTATAGGACTTCTTGGAACACTTGGCCAGCCTGGTAGACAGGGGAAGGATTTCTGTAATTGGCAGCTCAATAAAAATAAACCAGGGAAAGAGATTTACCCAAAGGGAAACCAAACCAAACCCATCACCTTTGAGTTGATTCCGATTCATGGAAACCCCATGAATGTCAGAGTAGAGTTGTGCTCCGTAGGGTTTTCCGTGGCTGTAATCTTACAGAAGCAGATCTCTGGGCCTTTCTTCCATGGTAACACTGGGTGGATTTGAACTGCCAACCTTTGGATTAGTAGTCAAACGCAAACTGTTTGCTTCACCTAGGGCTTCCCCAAAAGAAGAGGGATGCTATTATCAAAAGCAGGTAAGACATCGATGCTTTTCTGATGTGGCAACTACCCTGTGGAACTCAAGTCACCAGGTCACAGTTCTGCATCTAGGACACCTGAAACCTGGTGCTACTGGGGTGTCCTGGGGATTTGTCATATTTGGACACTCTTGAGGGTTTGTAGTGTCTTCTTGGCATCTCTTTTTGTTCCAAACATTACCAGAATACATTTTGGGGAGGCTCCCTAAGGATGTTGCTGGTCTTTTGTTGCCACCTAAGTGTATACCTTTCAGAGCTTCAATGGTCTTTGCAAGCTGAGTTATTCCACTTTTTGAAGATGCTCTATTGTCCATTTGGAATGCTTTTTTCCCTGCCACAAATGGCTACTTACCTTCAAGCTCAAATGTCACATCTATGAAGCCCACCCTCTCAGAAGTCATGCAGTTAGTGGCAGAGGCTTGTGTAGAATCCAGGTCCCTTGGTTTCTAGTTAGAATCAGTATAACGTACCAAACAAACAAATAAACCAGTTGCGGTTGAGTTGATTCTGATTTATGTTGACCCTATGTGTGTCAGGGAAACCCTGGTGGCATGGTGCTTTAGAGCTACAGCTGCTAACCAAAAAGTTGGTAGTTCGAATCCACCAGGTGCTCCCTGGGAACCCTATGGGGCAGTTCCACTCTGTCCTGTAGGGTCGCTATGAGTTGGAATTGACTCGATGACAGTCAGAGTAGAATTGCTCCACAGGGTTTTCAATGGCTGGTGTTTTGGAAGTGGATTGCCAGGCCTTTCTTCTGACAGTATAGTACAGTGACTACTCATTAGGGCTTTGGAGTGAGACAACTTTGGATTGAGTCTCAGTCTTGCATTTACTGCATTAGGTAACCTTGGGAAGGTTACCCAACATCTCAGAGACTTGGTTTTCTCTTCTTTAAAGGGGATGGTAACAGTACCCACCTTGCAGATTTCTGTGAAGATTAAATGAGATAATGCCTATAAAACAGTTTGCACAATGCCTAGCATACAGTAAGTGCTCAATAAATGTTAACTATTATTGTTGTAGGAGTCACTAACCCCGTGCTGTCGAGTTGATTCCAACTCATAGTGACCCTATAATAGGAGTCCCTAGGTGGTGCAAATGGTTAAGTCCCTAGGTGGTGCTCAACCACTAGCCGCAAGGTTGGCGGTTTGAACCCACCCAGAGGCACCTTGGGAGACAGGCTAAGCCTGAAAGCTCACAGCCTTGAAAACCCTATGGAGCAGTTCTACTCTGCACACATGGGGTCACCATGAGTCAGAATGGACTCTATGGCAATTGACAACAACAGCAACAACAGTATTGTCGTATTGTGTTCCTGTCCCAAGAAGACTATGTAAATGAATTAAAGTGTAGAGAGCTTTAACATCCGCAGGGGCAAGTAGAGTAACCATAACAGGCGAACACATAGAAAGGCCCGGGGAAGAGTCGGTATTGACTGTCTGCTACTGTAAAAGCTGTAAACAAATCTTAAAATACGAATTAGGCAAGTGCGTAACTCAGACTCCCAAATAATGGAATACATGTGGTTGCTGTTCTTGGTTCAGATTAATAAATTCTAAATTAATCACTCAGAGCATTATTAATAACAGAACAGAATCTTCAAAGAAGCTCAAGTTGTATTTTTGACTTTCATGACTTTAGCAATAAGAGAAAATACCAAAGGCAGGCTGTTTTGAAATTCACAGGGATCACTAAGATGGTTTGTTTTTGTGAGAAGATTATTGGATTTGAGTCTTGGCTCTGCTGGTCATTAGCTATATAATCTTAGAGGAAGACACAGCCTTTCTGACTATTTCCTCAGCTATAAAGTGAGGAAACACTCTCTTACAGGGTTGTTACTTCAAGTGATAGATAACAGATGTGAAAAGACCTTAAGCGTTGAAAAATGCTTTGAAGATGTAATATGCAGTTCCATTTGAGAGTTTACTTAGGAAAATAAAGCATCCATTCAATGGTTGGTTGGTTTGTTCTTTCATTGATGGTTCAGCGGTAGAATTCTCGCCTTCCATGGGTGAGACTTGGGTTCAATTCCTGGCCAATGCACCTTGAGAACAGCTACCACCTATCTGTTAGTGGAGGCTTACGTGTTGCTATGATGTTGAACAGATTTCAGCAGAGTTTCCAGACAGACTAGGAATAAAGGCCTGGAGATCTAATTCAGAAAATCAGTCAGTGAAAACCTTAAGGATCACAACAGCCCAATCCACAAGTGATCATGGGGATGGCACAGAACCGAGCAGCATTTTCTTCTGTTGTGCATGGGGTCACCATGAGTTGGGGGCTGACTTGACTGCAGCCAACAACAACAGCATTGTAGACTTGCAGTCGATACGTGGTACAAATGGTTAATGCACTTGGTTGCTAACCAAATGGTTGGAGGTTCGAGTCCACTGAGAGATGACTTGGAACAAAGGCCTGGTGATTTACTTCTGGAAAATCAGCCACTGAAAACCCTAAGGAGCACAGTTCTACTCTAACACACCTGGGGTCACCAGGAGTCAGAACTGATTGGACGGCAGCTGGTACTGGTATTGTAGACTTAGCTATGGTACAAACTTCAGTTGAGGATAGAAAGGTGATGGAAAATGTGATATCCACTCTCAAGAAGCCAATGGGCTAGTTGAAAAAACAGTATACACAGAGAATATAAGCAAATGTACCCTACTAACTTGTTCATGCGTTTAAATCTGGGGAAATACACAATAAGAGAAAGATCAGGATTTAATCAAGCAAAGTCATCTTGAGGGAGGTTTGTCTTAGATTAGGCCATGTAGTACAAATCAGGGGGCGGAGAGGGAAGACAGCTTACATGGATGGAACAGAATGAGTAAGACAGACAAGGAGACAATAAAAGCATGTTTGGTAATAGCCAGCTGATACTCGAATAGCCCAACATCGGTCTGTCAGTTTGTCATCCCGTAGTGGCTTGCATGTTGCTAGGATGCTGAGAGCTATGCCAACTGTATTTCAAATACCAACAGTCTCACTGACAGTGAACAGGTTTCAGTGGAACTTCCAGTCGAAGGCAGATTAGGAGGAAAGGCCTGAAGATCTACTTCTGAAAATTTGCCAATGAAAATCTGATGGATCACAGCAGAATGCTGTCTGATATAGCGCTGGAAGATGAGCACCCTAGGTTAGAAGGCACTCAAAATACACAGTGGCTACAAAAATGGACTTGAGCATACCAACAATGGTGATGATGGCATAGAACCGGGCAATATTTTGTTCTATTTATGTAGGATTGCTATGAGTCAGAACCAACTTGACGGCAACTAAGAACAACAATCAATTAGTGGACACCTTTGCACTGGGTACAGCATGGTCTAGCACATCACATGGGCTGTGGGGATACGGGAGAAGCAAGAGACTTGGCCTCCATCCTCTAGGAGTTTGCAGCCTACAAAGCACCAGGGCAGGTGACATAAATACTGGTAAGAAGCACCCAAAGAAGAGACAGAGCATGAGCTAATTGTACAAGTTGTTGAACTGACAAAACCTAACTGATATTTTTCAATAGATGGGGACTGTACCTTTAAATTCACAGCTCAAGAGAACATCTCAGCTTGCCAAGCTTCTGCTAAGCCATCCTGAAAAAAATACTCAACAGCTTTCACCAGCTAGAGGCCCCAATATCCAATCTCTGTCTCCAATGATAAATGACATTTGTCAGTTGACAAAGCAAATGGCCTCGACCATTTGAGGACATGGTCCTGCTGTGCATAGCACTCCTGTCAAACCAGCCAACAGCACCTTAAGGTGAGAAAAAGCCTCTTTGTGCTCAAGCTCTCCAGAAACAGTCAGGAAACAAAAGGCTTTGAGTAGCTCTGGGGGGCAGGCCCTCATTAGGAGCTAACCCTGGTAGAAAATAGCTTTCTGGGCAGGAGGGGATTTCCTGGGGTCTGGAGGGCTGAACTGGCCAGAGGATGGCCCAGACCTCGATGATGGGCATGCACTTTACCTACATTTCTGGTAGGGCCCTTATTCTTTTTCTAGTATCTTCTAGGTCCTGTTACGTAAGAGCAGAGGTCAGAGTGATCAGCAGGAGACAGTCAAAAAGCAGTGCTCACGTTGATGGTAGTGGCATAGTTGATGGTGTTGTGTATCAGGGTGGAAGAAATTTGCCATTTCAGGTGAAGGGACATTTCTTCATTGTGTGAGACTCTCAGATTGCAGGGTGTTTAACATTCCTGACCCCACCCACTAAATAATAGTGGCCAGGTGCCATTGATTCCAAAGACCCTAAGTATGTTAGACTAGAACTGTGCTCCATAGGGTTTTCAACAGCTGATTTTTGGGAAGTAGATCACCAGGCCTCTCTTCTGAGAAGCCTCTGAGTAGACTCAAACCTCCAACAGTCCACTTAGCAGCCAAGTGCATTAACCATTTAGTACCACTCAGGGACTCCAAATGAAGGTAATGCTCCCATTCACTGTAACCTTTGAAACCCTCCACGTGTTTCCAGCTTCACTGAGAAAAAAAAAAAAAAAAAAGGTTTGTAGAAAACCCGAAAGTATACTGGTTGCTGGATGCCTGTGGGGAACCTCATCCTCCATCCTGGGTCCCAGCTCTGCTCTGCTATTCTCGAGGAGCCTGAGGCAGAGGAGGGTCCCTGTCTTTCTCAAAACTGGCCCCTCAGGAGGGCCACAGTCAGATTTGGTGTGTCCTTTAGTCTGTTTTCTGACCTAGGATTTTTTTTTTTTCCATTCTGGGTCCTCTGGAGGAATTCTTCAGCTATCTGGAATTAGGAGAGGCATGATGTTGGGCTCAGAGGAGCTGGGGAAGGCAGACAAAGGAAGTGAGCCAATTAGATATTTGGATGTCATGGTGGCTTCCTCACTGCAAAACATTTCTAAGGAAAGTCCTTTCCAATCAATGCAGTCCAGGTTGAGGGCCAGGACCAAGGCCAACTGGTCTGTCTGTCCCACTGTTTTCTAACATGTGGACAATTGACAATTTGCCTTAGATTGATCTGGGGTGCTTGTTGAAAATGCAGGATCATGTCTGCCTCCTCCCCAGATCTACTATGTCAGATTCTCTGGATTTGGGGTTGGGGATCTGACATTTCAAAAAGTACCCTAGCTGATTCTTTGTTAAGTTAAAGTTGAGAGATCTAGGGATTTATTCAATGCTTGAATTCCCTCTATTAAGCACCTTATTGAACAATTGTCCAGTCTCTGAACATCTCTAGTGGAGGAATCCAACTCCCTCAGTGGGTGTGTGTGTGTGTATAAGTGATTTCAAAACGGTTTTAAAGGATATACACTAAACTTAATTGTTGTTCTTTTATTCCTTATGGGAGGGAGAGTAAAATATGGATGTGGAGAAGATGAAATTAATCTCTGGGTGGCGCAAACTTTTTGCATCAGCTGCTAACCTAAAGGTTAGTGGTTTGAACCTACCCAGGTGCACTGCAGAAGAAAGGCTTGGCGATTTCCTTCTGTAAAGATTAAAGCCAAAAACAAAGCAAAACCCTATGGAGCACAACTCTGTAACACATGGGACCGCTACGAGTCAGAACTGACACGATGGCAATGGTTTTTTTTTTTTTTCTTGGATGGAGGAGAAGGTAAATGGTCAGCTTTTACTTTTTATTCACTATACATCTGTACTTCTTGAATTTTTCTTTTACACTCTGCATGTATTATTTGTGTAATTAAAAAATAGAATACAAAGCAACACCAACAGTAATTTCTTTATTTTGAGCCCAAACCTACTTCACTCTATGTTGGACATAGGGTCTAGGGGGTTTACATGGGGTCACACAGTTTGCCTAGTTCCTTTTCTGTCTGTCAAAAGTTTTTGAACACTGTTGGCTTGTCCCTTCTGAGGCACCTGCTTTCTAGAACAAATGGCTCTGTTCCTTGACCCTCTCATGGTGATCTGGTGCATGAATCTTCAAGGACATTGCCCCTTCCGGTTTGCCTGGCAATGCTGTGCTGTTTTTATTAGTCGATTCCAACCCATGGTGACCCCGTGTGTGCAGAGTAGAACTGTGCTCCATAGGGTTTTCAAGGTTGTGGCCTTTCAGAAGCAGATAACCAGGCCTGTCTTCTGCAGCACCTTTGGGTGGGGTTTGAACCACCAATCTTTGGCTAGTAGTTGAGTGCTTAACCATCTGAGCCACCCAGGCACTCCTCTGGTGTTGTACAGCTTGACTGTGTTATGTATATTCTGTTAAAAGGATGCTCTGTGCTCTGTACTGAGAGCAGTTTTCCAGCTGTAGTATGACCAGTGCTGAGGGAGAAGGACAGTCATCTCCATCTTACTAGGTCTTATGTTTCCATTAATTCTGCTTAAGCCTTTTTGGCAGCCATGTCACACTGATGATGCCTATTGAGTGGATAGTCAACTACAGCACCTCAATCTTTTTCACAGCGAATGCTGCCGATGTTCATCTCCACCACCCTGCACTGCTCTTCAATGGCTTTCTGGACCCAAGCAGAGAACCTTAAACTTGTCCCTATTAAACTTCATCTTGTTAGACTTGGCTCATTGATCCACGAGGTTGAAACCACTTTTCTTTTTGGATCTTGATTTTATTCCCAGCAGAAACCTCTTTCTGCAAAGTTTGATTTTATTTGACTGCAGGGATAAAAAAAAAAAAAAAAAACCCTCTTTATTTCAGGAGGTAGCATATGATCTGATGGTACACAAGTTGCACTAAAGCATTGGCAAAAAAAAAAAAAAGGCCCCAGGAATTGATGGAATACCAACTGAGATGTTTCAACATAAAATGCAACGCTGGAAGCACTCACTTGTCTAGGTCGAGAAATTTGGAAGACAGCTACCTGGCCAACCAATTGGAAGAGATTCATATTTGTACCCATTCCAAAGAAAGGTGATCCAATGGAATGCAGAAATTATCAAAAAATATCATTAATATCACATGAAAGTAAAATTATGCTGGAGATAATTCAAAAACGGTTGTAGTAGTGTATCAACAGAGAACTGCCAGAAATACAAGCTGGATTCAGAAGAAGACATGGAACAGGGATATCTGTGCTGATGTCAGATGGATCTTGACTGAAAGCAGGGAATACCAGAAAGATGTTTACCTGTGTTTTATTAACTATGCAAATGGATTCAACTGTGTAGATCATAACAAATTATGGATACCAATGCAAGAATGGGAATTCCAGAACACTTAGTTGTGCTCATGCAGAACCTGGGCATAGACCAAGAGCCAGTCACTGGAACAGAACAAGATGATACTGCATGGTTTAAAATCAGGAAAAGTGTGTGTCAGGGTTGTATCCTTTCACCATACTTATTCAATCTGTATGCTGAGCAAATAATACGAGAAGCTGGACTATACGAAGAAGAACGTGGCATCAGGATTGGTGGAAGACTTATTAACAACCTACGATATACAGATAACACAACCTTACTTGTTGAAAGTGAGGAGGACTTGAAGCACTTACTGATGAAGATCAAAGACAATAGCCTTCAGTAAGGATTACACCTTAACATAAAGAGAACAAAACTCCTCACAACTGGACCAATAAGCAACATCATAACAAATGGAGAGGATATTGAAATTTTCAAGGACTTCATTTACTTTGATCCACAATCAGTGCCCAAGGAAGCAGCAGTAAGAAGTCAAAGGACATATTGCATTGGGCAAATCTGCTGCCAAAGACCTCTTTAAAGTGTTAAAAAGCAAAGGTGTCACCTTGAAGACTAAGGTGCACCTGACCTAAGCCATAGTATTTTTTTCAGTTACCTCATATGCATGTGAAAGCTGGATGGTGAATAATGAAGACTGAAGAAGAATTGATGCCTTTGAATTATGGTGCTGGCAGAGAATACTGAATACACCATGGATTGCTAGAAGAACAAACAAATCTGTCTTGGAAGAAGTACAGCCAAAATGCTCCTTAGAAAAGAAGATGGTAAGACTTTGTCTCACATACTTTAGACATGTTATCAAGAGATTTCAGTCCCTAGAGAAGGACATCATGCTTGGTAGAGTAGAAGGTCAGTGAGTAAGAGGAGGATCCTCGATGAGATGGATTGACACAGTGGCTGCAACAATGGGCTCAAACATAGCAATGATGTGAGGATGGCTCAGGACCGGACAGTGTTTCATTCTGTTGTACATAGGATCACTATGAGTTGGAACTAACTTGATGACACTTAACAACAACAGTAGTTTTGAACCAGACATGCTCCTAGAAAATCAAACTGAGCTTGGCATTTTCTAATACCCTGAACAAATGCAGACGTGACTGTCAGCTTGATTGGACAAGGCTCCACGTCAGGGCCTGCAACTTGCATGCTTCTCAGGCAGGTCCCACAACATATGGCGCTGGGCTGGGAGAGAGCTCTGCAGACAGCAGGGCCCTTTCCCAGACAGATGGGTGTCTTTCCTCTTCTTAAAGATCCCCTGGGAAGGCTTGATTGGGAGCATCTTCCTAAAATGGGATGACTGCGTATTGTGAGTGGCTTTATTGCTCAGAGCATCTGGATGTGTTGTGATAAACAGCATGATAGATGGTTTTAATGCCTCTAGAATGGGTTGCCCAGGGAGGAGGAACAGAACAGAAAACATTTACCTCTCTATTTCTTAGAATAGAACAGGGTCTCTCATGAAGCCTTTACCTGAGTAGTCCTTTGGGCTCACCCTGGAGGCAATTTCAGCACCATGACCAGAGAGAGACATAGAGAAGGAGATTTGCTGGAGGTAGTGGGTTGGATGGAGAGATGGTTCATCTACAAGTTTAGCGAACATTCTTTGAGGGTTAATAACAGTTACTGTGCTCAGCACTGGGGATAAATGGCAAGCACAGCCAGACATGAGCCTTGCCCTAACAAAGCTTTCAGCTTAGTCAAGGAGACATATGTTAATAAAATGATCACTCAAATGCAAGTATAATTACAACCATGATAAATGCACAAAAGAGAACATGCTGTTATGACAGGGAGTTTAATTCCAGTCTGGAAGGCCAGGGAAGGTTTCTCTGAGGAGCTGACACTTCAGCTAAAGTCTGCAAGTTGAGTGGCAGAGGTGGCAGATATTACAGGTACAGAAACCAGTATATGCTAAGGCTGTGTGGCAGGTGAGGACATGGGATGGTCAAAGATAAGAAAGAAGGACAGAATGTCTGAATGAGGAGAACAACGAGGGAACATGTTGCAGTGTAAGGTTGGAAATATCAATAATAATTGTGGTAATAATGATAATGGAGTCCCTGGGTGGTGCAAATTGTTAATGTACTTGGCTGCTAACTGAAAGGTTGGAGGTTTGAGTCCAACAGGAGGTACCTTAGAAGAAAGGCCTGGTGATCTATTTCTGAAAAACCAGCCACTGAAAACCCTACAGAGCACAGTTGTACTCTGACACTCCTGAGGTCTCCACAAGTTGGAATCGACTCAACAGCAACTGGTTTAATAATAGTAATAATAATAATAATGTTGATAATAATATTAATTAATGTTTACTGAAGGCTTACTATGTTTCAGGTACCATACTAAGTACCTTATAGGTATTACTTCATTTACTTTTTCTAACAAATCTATAAGGTATCTGTTCTTCTTATTTCCATTTTACAGAAGAGGAAATTGAGATATAGCAAAGATAAATAACTTGCCCAAGTTGGTAAGGAAAGCACTCGTCAGGATCTTTTAGTTCCTTTCAGGGGTTTTGGTCTTTATCTATGGGCAACTAAAGAAGACTTTAAGCAGGGCAGAAATATGAAAAGATTTGTGTTTTGAATAGATCACTCTGGCTGCTGGGTAGAGGGTGGAGGGAGCAAGAGGGGAGATGGGGAGACCAGTAAGGAGACAGCAATCATAGTGGTCCACATGAGAGGTTTCAAGAGCTCATACTTTCATGGGGGCTATGGTGATGGAAGGGAGTAGATTGATTTGAAGCATAGAATATTTTTAAAATAAGGTATTGGTAAGAGCTTGAACAGAGGATTGGGGAGAAGATGTCAAAGATGACCCCTAGGTTTCTGTCAAACCCAACTTGGATGGATGGGGAAGAACATGAGTTTGGTTCTTGATATACTAAGTTTGATGAGCTTTTGAGAGAGCCAAGTAGTCAGTTGGAGATGAACTTCTGGTGCTCAAAGGTGCGCAGCGGAACTTCTTTCTGGGAGTCATTGATGAATAGGTGGTGAGTGAAGCAGTGGCCTGGATGAGATTGCTTAGGGAAAGAGCAAAGAGTAAGAAACCTATGAGACATGTGACCCAGCCTTGGTAAACATCAATGTGTAATGGCTAAATAGAGGAAAATAAGCCTATGAAGGTGACAGAGAATTGGCCAGAGAATGAAAACCAGGGCAACAGTGTTCGGGGGAGAATGCATTTGTGGAAGGATGCGGGGTTACTAGTGCTGTATGCAACCAAGCTGTCAAACGATATGAGGAATGGAAATTTTCATGGGACTCAGCAACATGGTCATCATTGGCAATTTTTGAGAGCTGTTTTGGAGGGAAGAAGGCTGGAGTGTGTTGAGAAGCCTTTGAGAAGTGAAAGATAGGAACTAGCACAGGAGAAGACTGCTCTTTGAGGAAGTTTGGTTGACTGGAGCACTTGAGCACTAGAACAGAGTCAGAAGGCCTCCATCTGAGCGTCTGCTCCACCATTCCTGGTGTGACCTTGGGAAAACCACTTCCTGAGGCCCATTTTCTGTTTTGGGGAATGATCATGCCCACTCAACCTACCTTTGGAGTGACTTGAAGTTTTTGTGAGGCTTGAAGGAGATAAGGCACAGAAAGGTTTTGTGGATTCTAAAAGTAATAAGAAATGCAAACAACTATGCTTACGTGGCTTTCAGGAAGACTCCTACCCAATCTTGGACACATGTGCTTGTGGGCCGGTGTAAGGAAGACCCATAGATGGTGTAAACAGTTTGCACGTGACTGCTAACCTAAACATTGTTAGTGCAAACCCACCTAGAGGTACCATGGAAGAAAGGCCTGGTGATCTGCTTCCATTAAGATTACAGCCAAGAAAACCCTATGGAGTAGTTCTATTACGATATACATGGGGTTGCCATGAATCAGAATCAACTCTATGTCAATGGGTTTGGCTTTTTGATTTCCTTAATTGGCCTAGGTTGACCATCAGGACTTTGGGGTTTCCTTCCTTCCCTAAGCCTTCTGACCCACCACAACAGTATCAAGACTCACCATTTGAGAGGAACTGGGTGTGCATGCGTATGTGGCATGGTGTTCCTCTGTCCTTGCCCAGAGGAGATTTTATGCCAGTCCAGTTCCTTATATACTCAATCCTGGAACTTCTGACTCTGGCAGAGAAGTTAAAGCTTAGAGCCCTTTGTTCTTGGGTTCACGTACGGGGCTTGAAGACTGCATCCACCAAGGTGTCTGGTCAGGTGTCTGTCACTGCGGCAGGCCTTCAGCAGTTCAACCCAAAGACCTTCTGCGGATGGACCCAGGGGCAGACACTTAGCCACAGGGGTTGGGAAACTGGAGTGGGGGAAGAATCTGGCCCTAGTTGTGCTGCTGAGCAAGCTGAGGGCAGGCAGCCTCCGCTGCTCTGTGGAGCTCAGTGAAGGGGCTACAGGCAGCAGTCAGCACTGGGAGTCAGGCCAGCAGACAGCCTGGGTAGACTCTGTCAGGAAGGGCAGACTGTCCTCCCAGGAGGTAGAGCTGGTTGGCTGCATGGGCTCAGGTGCCAGCAATGATTAATTTACTCCTTGCTGGATTTGTCAGGTATCCTGGCCGAGGCGCAGGGGCTGGGTGGCTGGGGAGGTGCAGGACTGAGAGGCTGCCGCAGGGAGGCTGGGTAGCAGGGACTCCAGGTGGGACCTCTGACCTGGCGGGGACTGGGGCACTGAGCAACGGGGCCTTAACAGGAAGAGAAGCTCCCTCCATAACAGCCCTCTTGAACTTCAGTGCGCAGAGGAATTACCTGCGGGTCTTTAAAATGCAGATTTTGAAATGATGGGTCTGGGGCGGCACAAGAGATCTGGCATTTCCAAAAACCTCCCAGGTGAGCTTATGCTGCTGTTTGTTCAACAGGCCACCCTTTGGACTGCATGGTTGAGTTAAAGAGGATTGTTAGCCCTCAGGAGAATCTCCTGGCAGTTAATCACAGGAACTGGGACTGGCAGGCTGTCAGCAGTGCCGGCTTCTCTCTCTGGAGCTGCGTGGTCTCTTGTCTGCACATCTGCTGTATTCTCCTCTCAGGACTAGCTTCCTCTGCACACCTTTGTGACCTTGGTTGCCCTTGACTGTCTTTACCACTACATTATGGCTACCCAACCTTATGGCTCCAGTGCTAACTCAGTTAGGCTATAAATAGGTTTTTTGTCTCTTAATTCAGACTCCCTCCCTCCCTCCAAGACTGATTGGCTTGGGCTGGTCAGGTGTGCAAGCTTGTTCTATGCAGCTGTGCTAAGGGGGCCACAAAGCCGGCAGCTCAGGCACACTACACAATGATGAGAGGATGGATGGGCACCACCTGCTAGGATCAATCAGATCAATCTGTCCAATTTCATTCCACATCTCACACCAAGTGAACGAAGGAATTCAATCAATCCAGGTCTGACTCAAGTCTGTTATCCTCTGTTCCACTTCTGTTCAATTCTGACACCAACTGCCCATGAAGCATTTCTTCCTTTGATCCTAATCACTGGAGCTAGGTCAGAGTTACAAGTTAAAGGACACAACCCTCAGGCTGTTGAGTCTGCCCAAGGCCTCAGACATCAGCTGCAAGCTCGGGGGTTGCCATGACACCCTTACATCTGACCTACTGGCTACAGATTTGGGGTTTCTTTACTACCCTCTCAGAGTGCCACCTATAAACCTGGGGTCCCCAAACCCCTATCACTTCTGATGTGCTGTCTCCCACTGCTCTCCCAGGCTTGATAATTCACTAGAATGACTCCTAGAACTCAGGAAAGTGCTGTACTTATGATTACAGTTTTATTACAACAAAAAGGATACAAATGAAGAGGCACATAGGGTGAGGACTGGGAGGCTTCCCAACGCGAAGTTTCCGTGTCCTCAGTGCTACTCTCCCTTGTGTACTGCTGTCAATCTCCAGTCAGGAAGCTCATGGAACTTCCGTGTCCAGAGCTTTTATTGGGCTTTGTTATGTGGGCATGGTTGATTGAATCAGCCCCCCTGCCCTGAGGTGGACTAATATCATGTGTTGGATCAAAACCCTCAGGTGTGGTCTGGAGGTCTCATCACAGTCTTCCATCACTGGGGAAATTTCAAAATTTTAGAGGCTCTCTCTCAGGAACCAAAGACGGAGACCAAATTGGATAAAGTTATATTATTTACCTCATACCATATAACCAGCAGATTTTGTAAGATAGATGGATAGACATGCAGCTTTGATGAACTTTTTCAAATGGGAGTGATCAGAAACTCTTGAAAAAAACTAAAATTTCAACATTTATTTTGGCCACTTCCCAAAATACAAATTTACTTTGAATTATATATGGAAGTAAGTGGGCAGACACCATAATCTTTTTCTTACTTATGACTCTGGAAAGAGCAGGGACATAGCATGAGCCCCCAACATGCTCAAACAGGAGTAACCAGGTGGGGTGTAGAGACCAAGGCCACGTAGATTAGACAAATTAGGAGGAGGAAGGAGAGAGCTAGGACACAGGGACTACTCTTTGGACCATCTGGTCTCAGGTCAGATTGGGAAGGAGCTATGGTGGCACATAGGAGCCCAGGAATGATGACCTAGCCACCTGACCCCACATTTGGGAGGATGGCTTAAATTTAATTGACAGTAATATAGTCCCTGGGTGGAGCAAACAGTTAAGAGCTGGGCTACTAACTGAAAGGTTGGTAGTTTGAACCCACCCGGAGGCACCTCAGAAGAAAGACCTGGAGATCTGCTTCTGAAAAACCAGCCACTGAAAACCCTATGGAGCACAGTTCTACTCTGACACACATGGAGTCACCATGAATCAGAATAGACTCAAGGGCAACTGGT
Organism: Elephas maximus indicus; assembly: GCF_024166365.1. Classification (NCBI taxonomy): domain Eukaryota; kingdom Metazoa; phylum Chordata; class Mammalia; order Proboscidea; family Elephantidae; genus Elephas; species Elephas maximus. Next base: position 40,894,036 of record NC_064832.1, read on the forward strand.
CTGGTCAGCAGAATCTGGAGACAGGGGAGGTTCATACCTAACACCTTGGACTGTTACCAGCGTATTGCTGTCAAGTTGACTCAGAATCATACTGACCCTGTTGGACAGCACAGAACTGCCCCATCAGGTTTCTAAGGCTGTAAATCTTTATGGGTGCAGACTGCCACATCTTTCTCTTGCGGATTGACTGGTGGGTTCAAACCACCAACTTTGTGTTTAGGAGCCACGAGTGCTTAACCACTGCACCACCTATAAGTTTACAGAGAAAGAAATGAGACCCAGAGAGGTTTTGACCTTCTAAAGGTTAACCAGCTTGGCGGCAGAGCCAGCCAAGAATGTCAGTGTCTTGACGCCCAGCTCTGAGCTTTCCTGAGAACCAAGGGCCTTTTAAGAATACAATACTTCCCCGCTTTTTGTTCACACAGAAGTAAGTTTGCAAAGCAGTTGTGGAGGACTCTCTGAAGAAGGGCAAACAGTCCCCAAGGGGGAGGAGCTGGTTGGCTGCAGGTGCTCTGTTGCCAGCAATTATTAATTCACTCCTGCTCTATCTGTCTTGGGGGCCTCCCGTGTACGGTAACATTAGGAGTGTTGGCAGCTGCAAAGGGTGACGAGTGACGTTGCTCCCTCTCTGAGGGGAGGAAGGTTCGCCTCCTCGCAAGGCTGCTCTCCTCCTGGCTCTCGCCTGCTCTGCTCTCAGAAAAGATCAGGGTTTTTGGGCCCGGGCGCACAGGCTGAGGACACAATGTTCCCGGAAATGGTGGCAGATCTTGGAGAAGGGACAGAAGCTAGGCCTAGAGACTGGAACTAATGCAAATCAAGCCTCAGAATGGTTCAAGGAGGAAGCAGCCCCTCCTTTATACCCCCTCAATATACCCAGGACAGACACCTCAGGGAGCAGAGAAGAGAGATCCTCAGGAGAAAAACAACCTTTTATCCTCAGCGCTAAGCTTGCTGGAACCTTTTCTTGCTAAAATAGTCCACAAGTCAAAATGCCTGTGGGGCAGAGAGGTTTAGCAGAAAGTTGGTGGTTCAGAAAGCAGCAGAACTGGGTTAGCGGTTGCATTAGGCCTGGGAGCAGCTGGGAGTTTTTTCTGCGGCCTGGAGGTCTCCAGAACTTTCTCTTACTTTAAAGGGCCAGACCACTCAGGGCTGCAGTGTACAGCACTCCACAGTTCCAGAGGCTGGCATTCAATTCACACTGTGAATATGAAGCCCCCAGCAGTGGACTTACTTTGTGTGGTTTGGTTCGGTGATAGAATTCTCGCCTGCCTTGTGGGAGACCCAGATCCACTCTGGCCAATGTACCTCAGGTGCAGGCACCACTCCTCTGTCAGGGGTGGTTTGCGTGTTGCTGTGATGGTGAACAGGTTTCAGGAGAGCTTCCAGACAAAGATGGACTAGGAAGAAAGGATTGGTGATCTTCTGAAAACCAGACAGTGAAAACCCTGTGGATTACAACCGTTTGTTCTGACAACCCATCGGGAGGATGGCGCAGGATGGGGCAGCATTTTGCAATGTTTTGTTCCATTCTGCATGGTACCACCGCGAGTCAGGGCTGACTCAACAGCAGCTAACAATGACAACAACAACACTCAATTAAGGATGATCTAGGGCAAAGCAGGGAAATTTAGAGACAGTGTCTTCTACCTCTCCTCTCGGCATCCTATTTTCCTAGTTTGGCAGCTCATGTTTCTGGAGCTTCCCAGTGAAGACTGTTCATCTCATGATGTAAAACCTGCCCTTTCTTCTCCCCTAGCCAGCCATCCCATTCCCTTGGTGCCCTGGGGATAATTGGCTGTCCTAGAGGAAATAATCCAGTGAACAATGTACTAAGGAATACACTGACTCATCGAATCATAGATCTGGGAGGGACCTGAGGTCATGTAGGTCACGGATTACAAATTCTGTTCCAAAGGATTTTGATTTATTTCTTAAATTCAAACATGAAGGCCTGTCTTTGGGATATGTAAGCTCCTCTTCTCTCTGCGCTGTACCATACCCTATTGTTTCACGACCGCTTGCCTGAATCAGTTATGCTACCTGCCTGCCCTGAAGATATTTAAGTTGATGAGTCCTCAGCCAATCCCCTCACTTTAAAGATTGGGAAACTGAGGCTCAGAGAGGTGGTCCCACTTACTGTGTTTTCTTAATGTGTTGTCTCTCCAAGGAATATTGGCTTTAAAAAAAATGGGAGTTGAAGAGAAAACTAGGAATAAATCTCAAATGGCAGAAGAATTGCCCAGGGTCACACAGTTTGCTGGCTGAATACCCTAAGCCATTTTGTCCTCAGTTTCTCCAATGTTAAATGAGGATGTTGGACTATTTGACCTCAAAAATTCCTTCCAGCTCCTCCATCCTCTGATTTCCTCCCCAGAAAAGTTGTGAGGATTTCGCTGGCAAAGGTTAATGGTTAGAAATTCTCAGTCCTCTGAAGGGTTCGAAGCCTACAGTGGCATGGCTAGGATGGGTGTAACCCAGTGTGGTAACTCATGATGTCACCCGCCTTACCCCATGGACCTCCTAACGTACAGACCAAATGGAATCCTTAGTAATGTTTATTATCAATCTTAATCATAGAATAGAATGTGATACAGTTAAATTGCTTAAATGCAACATTTCTTAGATTATATGAATATGAACAACAAATTGTTTTCTAAAATCTTCGTACATGCAATTACAACATTATCAGTAATTGAGAAGAAGCCTTTTTTGATTTTTCTCCTTCTTTTCCTTTAATTACTACTTCACCCTCAAAAAAGTTGTTGATACAGATTCACAAATACTAATTGCCACAATATTGTAGCTAAAATACTAGAAAATTTGACAAAATCTGCGATATAGAAACATCAGCCTCAACGAAAAAAACAGCATGTGCTTGTAAGGTGTGTGGATGAAACCACATGATTCGAAGCATCATTGTAATTGGCTAACAATGACAGCTCTGAATGGAGTTCATGAGAAGGTTCAAAAAGTAAATTAGCACAGAATTTTAGCCTTAGGTATATTGATACAGTAAGCTGGGCTTACGAAAAGTGTTTTTGTTGTTACAACTGACTACAGGGACATTTTTATAAAGATAATAAATTTCTGCTGAAACACTGCATGAAAATTTTACAGACAGTGATTTTAGTGTCATCCCCTCTGACAGTGTCACTCAGTGCGGCCTGCACCCCTCACACCCTCCTAGTGATGCCACTGACACACCCAGCAAAGTGTATACAACATAAATAATCGGATCTAGGCACATTAGAATCATTTTCCTTGTTGTCAGATAAAATCTGAGAAACTGATTAGATTGCTATCTGATCCCTCTAATTTAGTTAAGATGGCCTAAAGAACTGGACTGACCCTTTAGTAGTTGTCAAATTGAGTTAACACTGGCTTCATTTTGGCTCTGTTATTAAGGTGTGATCACACCTTGGAAGAAAGACCTGGCCATCTACTTCTGAAAAATCAGCCACTGAAAACCCTGTGGAGCAGCATTTTACTCTGACACACATGGGGTTGCCATGAGTTGGGGTTGACTTGATGGCAACTGGTTTGGCTTTTGGTTTTGGCCTATGGTCCTAAAGTCTTCAGTGAGGGAAAGAGGAAGGGTAAGATGCAAGAGGCTTTGTGGAAAAGGACTAGTGGTGAATAGAAGAAATTCCAAGAGGATTCTGGGACCATTCCTTTCAGATATATCCAGGTCATGCTTCCCACATGTCTGTGGGCACCTTTCTCTGCTCCCTCCTGGATCCCAATTCTCAGTTAAGAAAGATGCCAATGAAATCTTCAAAGAGGCCCACTCATGGTCTCATCAGTAGAATTAGGGATGAGTGAAATGTGAATCTAGCATGTGGGCTCAGAAGCAGACAGCATGGGTTCAAATCCTGGCAGCTCTTAACTAGCTGCTGTGTGAGTCTCGGCAAGAAATCTCTTCCTTTTACAGTTTTTTTTTTCCCCACCTGTGAAGTGGGGATAGTAATAATCCTACTCATTAATCGAGTAATTAAAGAAAACTCTTGCAAGTTCCACCACTTGTCTGCCAGTTCGTTGTACTTTGGAGGCTTGCATGTTGCTGTGACGCTGGAAGCTATGCCACCAGTATTTCAAATACAAGCAGAGTCACCCATGGTGGCTAGGTTTCAGTGGAGCTTCCAGACTAAGATAGACTAGGAAGAAAGGCTGGTGATCTACTTCCGAAAACTGTGGTTAGGTGCCATGAGTAAGTTTGGACTCATAATGACCTTATGTACAACAGAACAAAACACTGCCCAGTCCTGCATCCTCACGATTGTGCTTGAGCCCATTCTTGTAGCCACTGTGTCAGTCCATCTTGTTAAGGGTCTTCCTCTTTTTTGATGACTCTCTGTTTTACCAAGCATGATGTCCTTCTCTGGGGACTGGTCCCTCCTGATAACATGTCCAAAGTATGTGAGATGAAGGTTCACCATCCTTGCTTCTCAGGAGCATTCTGGCTGTGCTTCTTCCAAGACAGATTTGTTTGTTCTTCCGGAAGTCCATGTTATATTCAGTATTCTTCACCAACACCATAATTCAAAGGCATCAATTCTTCTTTGGTCTTCCTTATTCACTGTTCAACTTTCACATGCATAGGAGGTGATTGAAAACATCTCGGCTTGGGTCAGGCGCACCTTAGTCTTCAAGGTGACATCTTTGCTTTTTAATACTTTAAAGAGGTCTTTTGCAGCAGATTTGCCCAGTGCAATGCATCTTTTGATTTCTTGACTGATGCTTCCATGGGTGTTGATTGTGGATCCAAGTAAAATGAAATCCTTGACAATTTCAGTCTTTTCTCCATTTATCATGATATGGCTTATTGGTCCAGTTGTGAGGATTTTAGTTTTCTTTATGTTGAGGTCCAATCCATACTGAAGGCTGTGGTCTTTGCTCTTCATCAGTAAGTGCTTCAAATCTTCTTCACTTTCAGCAAGCAAGGTTGTGTCATCTGCATAACACAGGTTGTTAACGAGTCTTCCTCCAGTCCTGATGCCCTGTTCTTCATATAGTCCAGCTTCTCATATTATTTGCTCGGCATATAGATTATTAGGCAACGAAAACCCTGTGACTCACAACATTGTCTCACTCTCTGGCTTTGGACACATCATCAAGAGGGATCAATCACCGGATGAGAACATCATGTTTGGTGAAGTAGAGGGCCAGTGAGAGCGAGAGAGACCCTAGGTGAGATGGATTGGCACAATAGCCGCGATGATGAACTTGAACAAGCTGGTGATTGTGAGGATGCCACAGGACCAGGCAACATTCTGTTCTGTTGTATGTAGGGTGACCATGAGTTAGAGTTGACGGAACAGCAGCTATCTATTTATCCGTCTTAACAGTTTCCCAGAACATGGGAGGTCTCCATCAATTATTATTATTTATTATTATATTCCCCATCGAGCTCTATGATAGAGACAGTGTAATGTATTCTATAAAGTGTACAGGCTTTGGAGATAGACCTAGTTCAAGTCCTGCCTCTGCCACTGCCCAGCTGCACAACTTGGGCAAGCTGCTTAGCTTCTCAGAGATACAATTTTCTCATCAACAAAACGGAGCTGCTGGTATTTGGTACGTTATCCCGAGGCATAGAAATGATGTATCTTAAGGCCCTGACCCATGGCAATCCTCAGTGAATAGTAGCTGTGACAGCCAGCTCTGCTCGTAGGTGTTTACAACTGGTCAACTGGCCGCTGGTAGTGCCTGGAGTCCGAGGAATAAGGAAGTCTTGCGCCATTGGTATGCATGTCCTTGGAATCTCTGAACGTGAAAGAAGTTGAGCTTTAAGGATATAGAATATCGAGTAAAAATGAAGAACATAACCTTATTAGGCTGCTAGGGGATTTAGTGGTATGGAGCTGTTCCTATAGAGCAACTTGGGAGCAAGCCCAAGCAGCTCAGGGGTGTCACCAGGAATGTGGAATCCATTGCTATTCTCCACAATGGGCCTTGTTATTTATGTATCATGCTGTTTGTTTGTTGAATAGGTGTTTGACAGAAGTATACTCGGCAGAGCACATCAGCGGGATGATGCTTTTCCAGCAAATAAATTAGAATCATGGACTTAGCTAAGGCATAACTAAGCACATGGCATAAATATGTCACTTGGCCATTACGAATTTATTTATGTATAGGGCTCCTTAATGCATCTCTCTCAAACCCTTAAATGAAATGCTCTTTTTATATCAGGCCTGTATTTTAATTACAAGCAGCAATAATATCAGTGCATCCTTAAGGAGGTGTCCAAGTCCAGCGCATTCCCAGTGAAAGCCCTTGTTCTGGAGACATTACATTCACGGTGTGAATGGCAGCCCCAGGAAGTGTGCAGTGCTCAGTCTGCACAGCAGGCAGTGGCAGCCCCAAGTGGGCTGGCCCTAAAAAATAAGGTTCTGGAGACCTCCAGACCCCAAAAGAAATGCTCACCTGCTCCCAGGCCTAATGTCACCATTAGAGTACCCCCAGCCCAGCCCAGCCCAGGCCCATGGAGGCTTGTCTGATCTCCCCTGCTCTTGCCTCCCTCTGCCCTGCTTTTTTCTCCCCTTTCTGGGGGCAGGGGTAGGCATGTAGGGCTGGAAGGCAGCAGGGCAGGGAGGGGGGATGCGGCAGGGGAGTAGAGCTGGATAAGGCCTTGGGGCTCGGCCAAGGCCCACGAGGGGAGTGAGGTGCTGAGATTAGTAGAGCCCCCCGGGAGCTGAAGGCAAACATTTCCAAAGTGCTCTTGACCAACACTTCAATTCCCCATCCCCGCTGAGAAAGCTTTCTTTCTGCTCCTTGGAGTGTTGAAAGGACAGCCACCTCCTCCCACTGCCCCTTGCCTATTTTTTTTCCCCTTGTGGGGAAGAAAGGAGGAAAAAGAGTCTAAGAAAGCAAAGAAAGAGACTGTCACAGAGCCCCATTCCTCGAGATCAATCATTCCTGGGGGGTGAGGAGGTGAGCCGGGAGAGGCCAGGATGAGTGGAGGAAGGCCCCAGGCTGCTTGGTGAAGAGCTGAAAAGTTTCCATTTCTATTCAAATATTATTAATGCAATTGGAAAAAGCCATTTCACAAGCTTTCTTATAAATAATTTGTACTCTGAATGTAGCTTTATGTGTCCTGGTCTTTCTTCTTTTTCTAGCTAACCCTCACCTGTACCACGTGCATCTTTAATTGTGTGTCTTATTGCTGGCAACCTCAGAAGCTTAGGATTATTAATTTTCTTCTGACCAATTTAAAATGATCGTGTGAGAGATTCACAAGATACGCTGGGAATCTCAGAAATCCCTCTATTAAGTGCCACATCTCCAATGTAGAAGATTCTACTTTGCTATTTTGTTGAATGTTCTTAGGGTTCATTCTCAGCACCCCGCCTTTTTCACTTGCAGATAATTTAAGAGAGTTTGAAGCCTCCCAGGAAAAGAAATCAACACCAATGAATTTCTATTACTCAACTCCTTTCTTTAGCGTGTAAGAAACAGAAAGAAAGCAAAATGCTTTTTTAGTAATTACCAGGCTTTACCTGGAACTTGGGGCTTGCAAGTGGAGGGAGAGGTGGCGGATTGGGGGAACCTTGATTTTGGTGACATCAAACCTGCTCATTGTCACATCTTTCCACATCAAGATCTGAGTCATTTTCTCAGCAGAGTAATTGTATCTGTTTTGTCTTTAACTTTGGGCCTGGTTAATTTATTCTCTTTCATATCTTATATTTACAAGGACAAATGTTATTTACATGATATTTATAAGCCTTTTGAAATATTATGGGGTCCCTGTGTGGCACAAATGGTTTGCACTCAACTACTAGCCTAGGGGTGGTGGGTTACCAGCCTAAAGGTTGGAGGTTTGAGCCCACTCAATAATGCTGCAGAAGAAAGGCCTGGAGATCTACTTCCGTAAAGATTACAGCTAAGAAATGCCTATGGAGCAGTTCTGCTCTGTCACATGGGGTTACCATGAGTGAGAATCGACTCGACAGTGGGTTTGTTTTTGTTTGTGTGTTTGAATTATTGAGTGGGAACATTTTAGAATGGAATTTGGCCTTAGAAATCATCTTGTTTACCTCTTCGCTTTTTGGAAGAGGAAACTGAATATGGAAAGAAGTGTCTTATTGAAGAAAGCACACTGAGTTAGTGGTGGACGACCGAATAATCTCAACAAAGAACAGACAAATGCCGAGTAGACTGCTGAAAACATTGGGCAAGTGCAATTCTTACCAATTACCTCACCTCCCTCCGTAATTGTAATTCAATTCAACAGTGAATACACTGTTAGGTATCCGGCCTTGGGGATAGGAGAGCTGTCATTGGTGGGTCTCAGATGTGTGGCTCTGAGGAAAAATGACAGGTACACATGTGTCATTTCTAGAAGAGGAAAAAGGAAAACAAAAAGGATGGCAATTTTTGTTGTTCCTATTTTCAGGTAGGCGCCCCGGTGAGTATATTTGGTGCTATTTTGGGGTGGAAAAATCAAGGGTTGAAATATCTTTTTTGGAGATTCTAAGGGAAGGAATGTGACTGTGGACGCCCTATCAGCTGAGGCATAACAGGTACAGCAGGTAGGATGCATACCCTGGGTGCTGCTTGAGGAAGGGCACTAATGAGCAGTTTCTACTGGCCATTGCAGCCTCCCTTTCCAGCTGTGGGAGCTCATTCAGCAACTTAAAACTGATTGCCATAGGCGTTATTTTCGGTAGATAGGCCCCTGCCTATCAGGGCCCCGCGTGTCCAGGTTAGCCTGGTGTGCCAACGCAGACAGACGTATAAGCAGGGCACTGCGCATTCCACGTCAGCCTCCTGCTTCAGGGCAGTTAGAATCCAGTGCTTATCTGCAGGTCGCAGTTGATGGCGCTGGGGAACAGGGAGTCTGCCAGAGGGAGCAGGCCTTACTGAAGAATGAGGGGAACGGCAGAGAAGGGAGGAGTCCTTTGTGCACGGAATAAAGGTGCCACATTGCGAGTGCGAGTGGGGGGACTGACATCCATTTGTGTTCTGTTTGCCAAGCCATGGCATGGAGTTGCAGCTGTCCAGGCCAGGAGGTTTGTGGGGGGAGGGTGTGCTCTTTTCTAATTTGCATAAAAGTCCCACCTAGGCTAGAGGTGGTCCTGCCACTGCACCATCCTGGGTTGGGGTAGAGGAGGGAGGGGTAGATGCCTGGCCTAGGCAGAGATTTCCGAATGAGCTTCCGAGTGAGCGGTTGGTGTGCTCCCAGCTTCTCAGCCTTGGGCCCAGCTGCCCAGACCTGCTCTCTCAACCCTCTCAGAGTGCACACTCTGAGCCTCAAAGGAGAGGGCCAAGGCACTCAGGACATTTCTACAGGGGCTGCTGCATTTTTTTTTTTTGTGTGTGTGTGTGTGTATGTGCGCTTTGGAGTCCCTGAATGGTGCAGTTAACATCCTTGGCTGCTAACCTGAAGATTGGAGGCTCGAGTCCACCCAGAGGTGTGTCTGAAGAAAGACGTAGTGGTTTGGGGATATACTTCTGAAAAATCAGCCATTGAAAACCCTATATAACTCTGGCACACATGGGGTTGCCATAGGTCAAAGCTGGCTCACAACAATCTCTCTTTTTTTTTTAAATGTGTGCTTTGAATGACAGCTGCTGGCTTGAAGAGAGAAAGTAGTTTTAAATTCAAATTCCTCTCCAGGTTATTGGAGAGTTTCATTTTTGGCGGTGGGGGTGGTCTTGCCACCAACTATGTTGACAAATTGCCATGGATCCAATTCCATTGTAAACCCTTGAGCTCTGGGGAGAGGGGCTTTCTCTTGCCACTAGATTGATCCAGTGACCTCAGTGAGCTTTGTGAGCACGCAGAGAGCGAGCCATGAAGCGAGACCCGGACAAAAGTTGCTGATGCTAAGTCCTGCCCCTGGGAGATTGTGTGTGTGCATCTCAGCGGATGCACGCCAGGGGCCAGCAAAGCTGAGCTGAAACCTTTATAGCTCGCAGGCACAAAACCTCTTAAATCATCATTGAAAAGTCATTGGAAACCTGGCAGGCCAGCAGGGTGCAGATTGCCCGAGAGGACACAAAACTCCATTTTCTCTCCACAATACCTGTAATGAACTGGAAGGGCTGGGGTGGAGCTGAGAAACAGATTTCCTGCCACAGCCAAGTCTCTTTTCAGCTCAGCTTGCCACAGTTTTACAATGTGTTAGAATTTATATTTACGTGTTTGTTAACCATTCTTTAAGGCAATGACACGTTTTTATCTCTCTGACCCCAACCTTTGCCATATGGTGTGGCAAACTGTTGAGCTGAATTCAGACAAATGGCAGGGAGGGTGAGGGTCGGTGGGGGGTGGGGAGCGCCACATTCAGTTCGGGCCTTAAGGGGACTTGGTGACTGGGGGGTCTGTTCCTAACTCCAGGGAGGCCGTTCCCACAAATTTATTTGAATGGGAAGAATGGCCTTGCACGAAACGGCGCCTTTTGCAATTGCTGAGAACTGTATCACGATTGCTACTTTTTTTCAAAATTTCCTTGAACAATTTAAAGGAGTGTGTGGCTCATTTGCAGCAGATGTTGGACTTGTAACTTGAGAGTTTTATAGGGCCAGATGTCTTGGCGTGTGAACTCCCCAAGGAAGGAGACCACAACTTGCTTGAGGTTCGATACAGAGCCTTCCACTCTCTGGGGCTTAGGACATATTAACTTTCCAGAACAACGAGACCGAGCTTTCCAAGTCAGGAGCCAGCTTTGCCTGATTTGAGGAGGAGGGCGGAGAGGACTCATGGGATCTAGCTCTCAAAAATTAACGCAGGCTTCCTGTCCTTTATACGAGAAAATTCAGACATGGAAAATTCAGTATTTCCTTTAGTGTGAACTGCTGACGAGGAAAGAAACAAAATTATTTGTTTGCCTTGGCATCACTACTCCTCCCAATCCCAGAGGATAAAGCGGCGGTGCCCCGCCCCCCCGGCCCAGCCCCTCACAGCTCCTCCCCTCTGCCATTGGCCAAGACAGAGACCCTCCTCCCTGCCTAACTGCGGGCGCTGGCACCCTGACTGCTGGGTGATGGGAGAGGTGGCGGTGGTGACGAGTTACCGCACTGGGTGATGGGTGACGCCAACACTAGTGACGCCACTGCCTTGATGGCACCTCTCCTGGTGGCACTGGCCTTTCTGCTGGCACTGCCACTGACCCTGGGGCCATTTTGGTGTCACCTCCTCTGACAGTGTCAGGGGGTGCGTTCTGTATCCTCCCTCGCTTCCCCCCTCCTCACACTCTCCTAGTGACGTCATTGACCGAGGCCAGGGATGGAAAGGCTTTAGACGGACTCTAAGTCTTATTGATTCCTTATTACAAAGTCACAGAGACAACTGGGAGAGAACCTCCGGTGAATACCAGTGTGCCTATTCTATGCCAGACCCACTTTGGGTAACAGAGAGCAGAGCCTTAAAGTCACAGACCATTGTCTGCATTGTCTGCAGACCAGTCTTGGGATTGTATGCCTCTTTGGCCATTCTTTGGTTCATTCAAGAAGTACATATTAAGCACTGGTTGGAAACCCTGGTGGGTAGTGGTTAAGAGCTATGGCTGCTAACCAAAATATCGGCAGTTCGAATGTACCAGGTGCTCCTTGGAAACTCTATGGGGCAGTTCTACCCTGTCCTCTAGGGTCACTATGAGTCGGAAATCAACCTGACAGCAATGGTTTTTTTTTTTAAATACACTAGGCGGAAACCCTGGTGGCATAGTGGTTAAGTGCTAAGGCTGCTAACCAAAAGGTCAACAGTTCGAATCTACCAGTGACTCCTTGGAAACTCTGAGGCAGTTCTACTCTGTCCTGTAGGGTTACTATGAGTCAAAATTGACTCAACGGCAACAGGTTTATGCACTAGGCACTGCCAACAGCAATGATTAAAAGATAAGAAGCCCTGACTTTTGTTCAGGCGAGATACCCTGGCTTCCTGTGATTTGATCAAAATGTAAACCATCCCTTTTTCTAAGGCATGGAGTGTATTGAGGTATACTGTGTGAACGTGTGCACTCTTCCCTATCTTCAAAAAGCTTCATTTGTCATCCAATAAGCAAGTGTACATTGTATATCTACTGTGTTCATGGCCTAGTGAGTTCTGAAGCATCTAGCTCTGTGTTGTACTATGCTGGGCCCGTAAAGATCAGATCGTTGTTAGCTGCTGTCCCGTTGGCTCCTGACTCATGGAGACCCCATGCACAATGGAGTCAGGTCTGCTGTGATCCATAGGGTTTCCACTGGCTGATTTTCGGAAGTAGATCTCCAGGCCTTTCTTCTTAGCCCATCTTAGTCTGGAAGCTCTGCTGAAACCTATTCGGCATCGTGGCAACGTGAAGCTGCCGTTGACAGATGGGTGGTAACTGTGCCTGAAGTGCATTGGCTGGGAATCAAACCTGGGTCTCCTGCATGGAAGGTGAGAATTCAACTACTGAGTTACCACCAATGCCCCCTAAAGATGAGATTCAACACCCATTATCTCCTACCCTCTGATGATAGACACTTTTAGAAAGAAACACCCTATATGAACATTGAAACTCAGGGCCCACTATGAGCCCATTTGTCAATTTAACAAATGAGTTAAAAAAAAAAAAATCTCTTTCCCAACCTGCTCCTGCACTCTGCCTTCACTGAAGTGAACATGGCTCTCATGGCCTCCAATTTGGAATCTAACTTCTTATGTGGAACTTTCATTAGCTCCCAGCAGGAGAACTGCCTGCAGCTTTTTTTTTTTTTTTGACAGTGCTTGGCTCTGCAAACCTCCTTTGCCCTTAATTGATCAATTTTCCTGTTCAGAAATAGACATAATCAGATATATTGCATGGTGACTTCTCTGAGAAAGCGTTAGCTCCATCTGCTTAGACAGGCATTAGGTTCTACACCCCCGAGGGTTGCTTTTCTTTTTCAAGAAAAATTAAATGACTAAGTAAGAGGGTGTTAAAACAAAGTTGTCTTACTGCCTGGCATTTAATTGAGAAACTTGTTAATGTGTCCTTTGAACTCTTGGTTTCCCCTTTCCCTGAGGAATTGCTGATACTTTGCTTTAATGGCAGCATAAAAATCTCACTTTGACTCCGGGTGGCTTTATTTGGGCTTTAAGAATGCAAATTGTTTTTACTGCATTCATTGGTCTAGTGATTCTGACAGCTACCACATCCAAGTAACTGACTGTTCAAAGAGAGTTTCTAATTTGGAGGACTTCTTAGCTTTTGGAATCTCAAAGAGTTGCACTGGTGGTTGGAATTGGCAGCTCCTAGTATTTCATGAGGCTGACCTGTAATAGAAGTTGATCCTTCTGGAGGAAAAAAAAAAAAAAGGTGGTGGAGTAATGAAAACTGCTCTCTCTAAACAAAATAATCATGGTGGGTGAAAAACATGTGGGAAAGATAGACCTGGGTCTGAATTGGCTCGTCCTCTTACTCAGATTTGTGGCAAGATACAGCAATCCTACAGCCTCAGTGTTTGCGTGTACAAAATTTAAGGAGTAGATATGAATCTCAGGTCATAACTCAGGTGTATAGAAAATGTAACTTAAAAAAATTTCTAAACACTGATCTTGATATCTATTATAAGACTCCATTCTGTTGCGATGGCAGTAGCTTGTTGTCATTGTTAGTTGCCGTTGAGTTGGCTCTGACTCATGACGGCCCCCTGTGCAACAGAACAAAACGTTGCCTGGTCCTATGCCATCTTCACCATCTTTGGTATGCTCGAGTCCGTTGTTGTGACCACTATGTGTTTTGAGTGCCTTCCATCCCGGGGGGGCTCATCTCCCAGAACTATATTGTACAATATTCTGTTGTGATCCACAAGGTTTTTATAGTCTTTTCTTCCTAGTCTGTCTTTGTTTGGAAGCTCCACTGAACCTGTCCACCGTGGGTGACCCTGCTGATATCTGAAATAGCAGTAGCATAGCTGCCGGCATCACAGCAACACTCACATCACTACAGTATGACAAACTGACAGACTGGTGGTGGGACAGAAGCTTCATCACAGCCAATTAAGGCCCCCTCCCCTTTTTCCTGGGGTAGTTTCTTGTAGTGTCAGAGCATTGGGAGAACCCATCTTGCCTGTGCTATTGTCTGTCCATCAATGCCTAACAGTGTCCCTTGTCTCATCTGGATCCTGGTCATCCATCACCTCAGGTTGCCTCTGAGGTGCCCCTCACTCCTGTCCATGTGGACCTGTGGTTCTCTCTTTCACATTCTTATTGTGTATGAGATCCCTGCAATGATTTTGCTCTTTGCAGGCAACACTGGGGCATAAAAACCTCTGTTGTGTTAAGGTACTCTTGTCTTGACTTATTGTACATCTGTCTCTGGAGGTCTTGCTGTTCCCCTGGGGATCTGTTGGTCAATAGGTACAAGACTCCCTCACTGGGGTCTAGCAGCATCTATCATGTCACCCCTGTCCCTTCTCTTCCTTCTCCCTGGCCTGAAAAAACCTTTCCTAGTCTCCAGGAAAGCTCTGATTTTCTTAAAACTCACTCCACTCAAGCATGTTACCTATGCCCAAGGTCCTTTTGAGTCTTATAAGAACATTTAATTTTTGGAAAGAAATGTCTGAATATTCTTCCTTTCTTCTGCTTTCTACCCTGTTTCATCTCCCCCTTAAAACAATAAATATTGATTAGATTAGCGGCTTGAAATGCGAAGCAGTGAAGAGGTGAAGAAATGAACAACCTAGAGAAAAACAGAAAATCAGTTATATATATATATATATATATTCAAATATTTTCCCACACACAGGGATAATAGCATCTTCTCTGTGGCACTGCGGTAGAGTTCATATGTGACTGTGAATTGCTCTGTACTGAGACGCTCAAGGAATAGATGTGTACCACACTTATTCCACCTTTACTTCCTCCATAGTTCTAAGGGGTGTGAGAGCGGAAGACTAGGTTTAGTGTCCCTTCTGCTAAACATGTTTGTCCTTTTGTTTTTCTTATCTCTGTTCTTTATTGACCCATTTGTTCAGGTCAGAAACCTGGGGGTTATCTTGAACATCTCCCTTTTCCTAATCACTTCCCCAAATCCAATCAATTGCCAAGTCTTGATTATTTTGTCTTCAGTTTTCTCTCTCTCTCTGTTCTTCTCACTACATGCCTCCCTGCCCCCAAGCTCAGGCCTCTGTCACCTCTCTCCTGAACTATGGTCTTAGTCTCTCCGTGATAGCCCAACAGCCACTCTTGTCCACCTTTAATTCTCTCCCCTCCCAGCACCCAGAGGGATCTTTTAAAAACACAAAGCCTGTCACTCACTTTGCCTCTCATAACCTGATAAGAATGAAAAGTAAACTTGTTAACATAGCCAGGTCCTGGATGATCTGGTCTTGGCTACCCCGTTTACCTCATTTCATTCCACTCTGTCTGGTACAAGCCAATGATTTCTAAAGCCATCTTGACCTCAGTGCTTCCTAGCAGTCCTTTCCTGGTTGGCTCTATTTTCCATTCTCCACATTTGATGCTCCAAACTTTTACATTTCTTCTCAGGCCCCCATGCTGACCTCTGATTTGCCTATTTTCTGCAGACGACCTGACTTCCACCTTTGAGAACACCGAGGACCTGGTTTCAGAGCTCCCAAAACATGCTCCGTGTCCTCCTCTGAAGTACCTTTCTCTTCATGATCCTTCTGTCCTCTTCCTCTTCCCAGGCTTGTCCTTCCTAGTCCTCTTCCTACCTCAGGTTGCCTGATAAAACACAGAATTCCCAGTTAAATTAGAAGTTCAGATAAACAACAAAAATTTTTTTGTGTGTGTCTGTAAATATATCACAAATATTGCCTTGGGCATGCTTATGCTAAAAAATTGTTCATCGTTTATCTGAAATGCAAATTTAACTGGACATTCTGTATTTTTGTTTGCTAAATCTGGCAACTCTACCCCCACTTCCTTAGAACTTTCCTTTCCCCTTTTCTTTCTCTTCTTCAGCTGGGTCCTCTCACTCAGCTTTCAAGTCTTCTCAAGCTACTTCCATATAAAAACTCTCTGACACAATAAAACATCCCCTCGACTCTACACTCTTTTCAAGCTAGTGAGTGCCCTAACTCACTCTTCCATTCTCCTCCATCCTCTATTTCAACTTCCTCACTTGCCTTTCATTCTTTAGGACTTTACACGATTACTAGTTTCACCACTGAACTTTCTTCTCAAATATCACAAATGCTTTCCACATTGCCTCTTCAGTAATCTTCAGATCAAATTAGACTTTTCATCTGAGTATCCCGCAGGTATTTCCCCTTACACACTCTGTGCTCCCAAACATCTAACAGTTAACTTTCAACTGCCTTCTTGTAGTTTATCCCTCCTCCTGTTCTAATTTAAAAGCATCTACACAGGTGGAGTTGCCTAGGCTAGACACCATGGAGTCATATTCAACTTGTCCCCCTTTGTTATCACCCCAATCTGATTGGTAATTGGCTTTTATGGCTTCTGTCACTTGAAGAAACCTTTCTCAATATTCTCTTCTTTATCCACTGCTCCTACTAGATTTGATTTCTACCATTTCTCACTTGCTGGGTTACAATTTTATGATCTATATCTGTGTCTATATCTATCTATCTATCATCTATCTGTCTGTCTATCTATCTATCTACATATTGTTGTTGGGTGCCTTCGACTCTATTCTGACTCACAGTGACCCTTTGTGACATAGTAGAAGTGCCCCATAGGGCTTTCTAGGTTGTAATCTTTTTTGGGGAACAGATCACCAGGTCTTTTCTCCCTTGGAGCCACTGGATGGGTTTGAACCGCCAACATTTTGGTTAATAGCTAAGCACATTAACCTTTGCACTGCCTAGGGACTCTTAAGTAAAAAGCCTCAGGGGTTGTGTTAAATTTCTTTCCTGTCAGTAAGGGGTATGTTTTCAGAAACCCTTGTCAAAACTGATTGTTGTCTTTAAAAACAACTTTGTCAATCTGATAGGCAAAAATGCCATTTAAATGTTTCAAATTGCATTACTAATAAAGTTGACTATTTTGTAGACCCCAGATCTTTTGAAAACTCAAAACTGAATCTAAATCTCTTGCTTAAAATCTTTCATTGCTTCCCGTTGTGAATGGTTCGAAATCTAAAATTTTTAGCACGGTATTCAACACTTTTCACTATCTGAACCCCAAATATTTTCCCAAATTTTACTTCCCATTACCTCCCCTACTCCCCCCCACACTCTGTGCTCCAGCTACTTTGGGATGGTCCGTCGTCTTCCCATGATTTTACTTTACCTAAAATACTTTATCTCTTGCCACTCACTCCACATTTTTTCATCCCATCTTCTTGGTGAAATCCTCCTCCACTACCAAGGCACAGTCTGCTCAGCCACATGCTCTTCATTCTTTCATTCAGTTAATATTTTCCGGTGTCATAGGTTGATATTACTGATGTCCACCCATATCCAATCCTCTTTTCTACCCTCCAGGCTCACTGGTGGCACAATGGTTAAGTGTTTGGCTGCTAACCGAAAGGCTGGCCGTTTGAACCTATCAAGTGGCTCCGCCAGAAACCTATGAGGCAATTTTACTCTGTCCCATGGGATTGCTGAGTTGGAATTGACTCAATTACACACCACTACCACCACAACAACCTACTTGCAGGACTCCACAACTAGTTCTGGTCAGTGAAGAAGAGTGTACATGAAATGCATTCCATTGGGGCTGAGATAGGGAAGAGAAGAGATAGAGAAAGAGAAGCCCCGGTGAAGCCCCACATCTTTATCTCCCCTAGCTGATGTGAATTTTAAGACCTTGTGTGGAGATGCCAGAACCACGAAATCGAAGCAGCCCAGATTATGGAGTCACCATGGAGGTACAGCTACCCTGGAGGGCTGCTGAGGCTTGCAACATCGTTAGGGTGAGCAAGACAGGAATTCTTGTGCTGTTAGCCTGAGATTGGGGTTGTTTGGACCAACAGGAGAGCCCATCCTTCCTTGACTAATCCAGTGCTGCCTCAGCGTTAGTGCTGTGCTCCTAGATTTCCCCTCCAACGGCTCCTTCCCCTCCTTCCTTCTCTTAAAATCACTTTGTGCACTACCACCATTGCACTCGTTAAGTCATATCATGGTGACTTCTTCATGAAGGGAACGGGTGCCTTACTCAGGGTAGAGTTGTGCCTACAGCACAGTCTTGGAGCCACAATTCCAGCTCCTCCCTCCACTGCCTCTATCACCTCGGGAAAGTTTCTCCCCAGCGGCTTCTGCAGCTACAAAATGGGAATAATGATAATGGTTCCTACCTCTGAGGATTGTCGTGAGATTTAAATAGTTAATTCATGCAAAGTGCTTAGAACAATGCTTGGCACATAGTAAATGCTAAATAAATGTTAACTAGCCCTGGTGGCATAGTGGTTAAGTGCTATGGCTGCTAACCAAAAGGTTGGCAGTTTGAATCCACCAGGCACTCCTTAGAAACTGTATGGGGCAGTTTGGCTGTCCCATAGGGTTGCTATGAATCAGAATCGACTTGACAGCAATGGGGTTTTTTTTTTTTTGGTTTATTATTATTATCGTCATCACTCATTTTGCATCCCAAGTGCCTTGCACATTGCTTGACATATTGTAGATGGTTAATTAATGTTTGTTATTGAATCTGGAGTTAAGTTTTACTGAGGATGTGAAAAGAGAGATAAGGCCCCAGATAAAGGAGGGTTTGTCCACATTAGACAGAAATGCCTTGGGCCACTGAATTATAGTTCTAGCCCTCCTCTATATATGAGGTCAATAACTGTGCCCGTAATTCTTACTGCTGTAATCCTAGCTGTAGCATATTTCCAGTTCCAGTTGCCTTTGCGTCAACTTTGATTCATGGTGAGCCCATGTGTGTCAGAGTAGAATTCTGCTCCATAGGGTTTTCAGTGGCTGATTTTTTCCAGGCCTTTCTTCTGAGGTTCCTCTGGGTGGACTCAATCCTCCAATTTCTTTGTTAGCAGCCAAGCATGTTAACTGTTTGCGCCACCCAGGGACTATTTATAGCACATAATGGGTGCTTAATGAGTGGAAGAGTGATGGGTGAGAATGAGCTAAATGGGAATGAAGGTCTTGGGGAGGTAAGGGCAAGGAGGTATTTAAAAAATCCAAAAAAAAAAAAAAAAAAAAACCCTTTGGGGTTGAGTTAATTCTGACTCACAGTAGATTCTGACCATATAGGACAGAGTAGAGCTGCCCCATAGAGTTTCCAAGGAGTGCCTGGTGGATTCGAACTGCTGACCTTTTGGTTAGCAACTGTAGCTCTTAATCACTATACCACCAGGGTTTCCAAGGAGGTATTAGGGCCAAGAAACAGCATTAGGCTGGTAGATGAGTGTGGAGGAGTTATCTTAGGGTTTAGGGCCTGTTCTCTACAGACATCTAGGATTATTCACAAAAATGCACATACAGTTGTAAATGTCGGTATTATCTTTAATATACTTGGAAAAGCGAACACATCATTTTCTTCAGCCCCCAAGAGCAATCTCTTCACCAGGAATTGTAGACGGGTCTTTTTAGTTGACTGGAATTCTGTCCCTACTTTCTGGGCCTCCAAATCTAGCAGTTCCCTGCAGGGATTTGCCGACTTTTCTCCCTCTTGATCCAGATGTGTGTACTCAGGCCCCACCGCTCAACACAGTCTCAGTTGCTGGGTCTCTCTCTGAGCTGCTACACTTCATGCTATCACTGGACATCTCCTTCCCTGTCTCAGCACCACCGATAGAGGGCAGCTCCCACCATGTCCCTCCTGAGCCCCCTAGTGGCCACTAGGATGTTGCCCAACTGTCAGGGAACAGCTTTCCAGAGTTAAGAGAAACAACCTGTGCAATCCTACAGTGTTACAGAGCATCAGCTCCACCCCATCTACTCTTCCCTGGGCCAAAAGAACTCCATATAGCTCAAAAAGGGCCTGAATCCATTGTGGAGGGGACTAGCCATAATCCCAAATTTCCTCTTAGTTGAAAATTTTTTTTTAGGTCAAGGAGCCCTGCTGGCACAGTGGTTAAATGCTGGGCTGCTAACCAAAATGTTGGTGATTGGAACCCACCAGTCCCTCCATGGCAGTGGTTTTGGTTTTTTTGGGTTTTGTCTTCATGCATAGAGACTTATTTGCATATCCAGCCCCAGGAGCCTCCTTACATACCTCAGAGTTCCGGAAAGGAGATGTGTGAATTCAATTCCAATAATGACCCTGAACTCTATAGATGATTTATAATCTAGGTGGTAAAACTACTAATTGGTATTATGATGTGACATTATTTTTTTTTTCCATTAATTGCATTATAGGGGAAAATACAGTGAATCAAAGAAACTCTGGTAGCGCAGTGGTTAAGTGCTATGGCTGTTAACTAAAATGTCGGCAGTTTGAATCTACCAAGTGCTCCTTGGAAACTCTGTGGGGCAGTTCTACTCTGTCCCATACGGCAGCTATGAGTTGGAAGCGACTGGATGGCAACAGTTTTTTTTTTTTTTTTTAAATAGTGATTCAAAATGGTAGGATTGCAGCTGGAAGTCCCAATCCTATGAAAATAAAAAGCAGTGTTGGAGATACCATCTAGTCAATAATCTTTGTATTCCGAGGCTGCTCCCATTTTTAGGCTGACTGATTCTCACGGTTTATGTTCATTTCACTTAGGCTTAAAAAAAAAAGAAAAAAAACCTCTGCCATACGGAGAGAGGCTTTCCCTAAACTCCCCGCCTCTCAGCAGCACAGCCCATGCTCAAACTGTCAGTCTGATGCCCAAGCTGTCATTTTCTTCCTGCTGCCTCTCTCCCCAGAGCCCGATGGAGTCTCCTTGAGGCAGCTGAAGGAGTGACAGATAGACATGTTGGATTGTGGGCTCATTTGAGGCAGCCACATGAGGTGTGGAAAATGTGATTTATAGGTATTTTTCCCCAGGGGAAATGGATTTCATTATTTTCCACCTCAGGTAAGGGGTGAACCTCTGGGCTTGACCTTGGAAGGTTGTGCGGCTATAATAGTGCTGGCTGAAATGCTGATATAGAGTAAAACCTCATTAAATCAATATTGGTTATTCAAAATCACGCTTGATTGGAAGCAACTGCTCTCCCTCGGCTGCTTGATGCCCCACTGTACCTGGAGCAAAAATATGAGATGTTCCAAAGTGGGTTAAGCTGATAAAGTTTTTCTGGCCCTTGATGTTTCAAATTAATGACATTTTATTCTTTTTTTCAAACGGGAAACTGTTCTGAAACACCAAGCCCAACATTGATTATAATCTACCATTGTCACATGGAAGTTTATTAACCAAAAATCCTGTCTGTTTCAGTAAAAAAATCATGCAATCTCTCTCCCCATTTATTCAGGTGCACAGTGTCTGCTTATTGAAATAAATAAGCTTATGGGTCCCTAGGCAAATAGAAGTTATGTAAATAAACAGCCAATGGCTAATTAGCCATGGCAACGGGCAACTGGGACTGCAGGCGACGAACTTGATCATCCATCTAAAAGCCTTCTTTTCGTCACACTGAGCTCAGGCTGAAGGAATCAGGAGGAGATGTGCTATCCTAGGTGACCTTGGATAATTTGATCCACCCTCTTCTCCCCACCAAACCAAATCGGATGGTAGCAGACTTTATCATGGGCATTGGGGTTTTCACTAAAGGGTATCAAAGTACCTCAGAGGGGATAAGGCAGGAAATCAGAGGCCTCATTGGTCCACAAATTAATAGGCAGCAGTTGTATGCTTATCTTTTTTTTTCTAAATTTTATGTATTTTGTTGTCGTGGTTGTGAATATACACAGCAAAACGTACAATTCCAAACAGTTTTCATGTTCCAATTTAGTGACATTGATTATATTCTTCAAGTTTTCTGAGTTGTTCCTCCCTCATTAACATAAACTTACTGCCCCCTAAGTTTCCTATCTAATCTTTCAAGTTGCAGTTGTCAATTTGATCCCATATAGATAGTTCTTAAAAGAACCTAATGCTGAAGAGAGATTTTTTTTTTCTTACTAGTTATGCTAACTTATTGTTTGGTTTTAAGATGACTTCAGGGGATATTTTTGGTTTAAGGTTTAAAGATTATCTCAGGACAATAGTTTTAGGGGTTCACCCACCCTCTAGGGCTCTACAAAGTCTAGAGTCCATGAGAATTTGAAATTTTGTTCTGCATTTTCACCCTTTTGGTCAGGATTCTTCTATGGAACCTTTGATTAAAATGTTCAGTAATGGTATCTAGGTACCCTCTGGTTCTTCTGCTCTCATGGCAAATGTGGCAGTTGTTCACGGAGGCAATTCTGTATCCTTCTTCAATTACTGACCTTCTTCTGTTTCTCCAGGCGAATAGAGACCAATAGTTGTTCTTTGGATGGGTGCTTGCAAGCTTTTAAGACCCCAGGCACTGCACAACGAACTAGGTGTTAGAACAGAAGCACTAAAAGGGGAGCAAACAGACCTTAACTGACTCCCTAGGAGGCCTGTCCCGTTCGATTCAGAGTCCTGAGCTATGTATGGGTGTGCAGGGTGGCTGGTAGAGTATTTACTATATCCACTGCACCAGCTGTCTGCAGCAATTCTCAGAAGGCTTGCAACTGACAACGTCTGGGTGGGGGAGGTGCTGGCATATTCCAAACAGATCCCTAGGAGGTCTGCTTTGTTGGTTTTAGGGCAGAAACACATTAGGCCAATTAACTGGGATGTCTGACAGAACCATGACCTTAAACCTCCCAACCAAGGAACCAAATGCCATGAGGTGTTTGGGTGTACATAAACAACCTCAGCAGCTACTCTACTTTTTGTTGTAAATATACCTATCATACTTTTGCCAATTCAACTTTTTACAGGTGTACAGCTTATTGACAGCAATTACAATAATCGGATATACAACCCTACCCTTAATCAGTGTGATTTTCCATCACTGTTAACCCCCCTTTTCCCCCTTCCTCCCTTCCCTTGTAACCACTCATAAGCTTTGGTCTCTATACATTTGCCTTTTCTTGTCTTTATACATAAGTGAGGTCATACAATATTTGTCCTTTTGTGGTTGGCTTATTTCATTCAGTATAATGTCTTCAAGCTCCATCTATACTGTAGCGTGAACCAAGACTTCATTTCTCCTACTGGCTGAGTAGTATTCCATCGAATGCTTGTACCACATTTTGTCTATCCATTCATCTGCTGATGGGCTTTTAGGTTGTTTCCACCTGTGGCTATTGTGAATAGTACTGCAGTGGACATTGATGTACAAGTCTTTTTTGAGTCTCTGCTTTCAGGGCTTTTGGGTATGTACCTAGA
Source organism: Elephas maximus indicus (assembly GCF_024166365.1). Taxonomy (NCBI): domain Eukaryota; kingdom Metazoa; phylum Chordata; class Mammalia; order Proboscidea; family Elephantidae; genus Elephas; species Elephas maximus. The sequence continues at coordinate 40,917,204 of NC_064832.1, forward strand.
AGAGGAATTGCTGGGTCACATGGTAGTTCCGCTTTTAGTTTTTTGAGGAACTGCCATGCTGTTTTCCACATCCACTGTACCGTTTTGTATTCCTACCAGCAATGGATAAGGGTTACCATTTCCCCACATCCTCACCAACATTTGTTATTTTCTGTTTTTTTTTTGGTCTTAACCATCCTAATGGGAGTGAAATGGTATCTGATTGTGGTTTTGATTTGCATCTCTCTTATGGCTAATGACACTGAATATCTATTCATGTTTGATGCCCATTTGAGTATCTTTTTTGGTAAAATGTCTACTCAAGTCCTTTGCCCATCTTATGATTGGTTGTCTTTTTTATTGTTAAGTTGTCGAAGTTTTATATATATTTTGCTTATTAGATTCTTGTTGGATATATGATTTCCGAAGATATTCTTCCAGTTAGTAGCTTGTCTTTTCACTCCTTTGGTAAAGTCTTTTGATGAGTAAAAGTTTTTAATTTTTATGAGGTCCTATTTATTTACTTTGTCTTTTACTGTTCGCACTTTTGTTATTAGATAATCCTTTGTTGGAAGCTGGGCCTGATAGCGTTGCCCCTGCTTGTTCTAAGAATTTTACAATTTTAGTTTGCACGTTTACGTCCTTAATCCATTTTTAATTTGTTTTGTGTATGGTGTGAGACATGGATCCTGCTTCATTTTTCTGCATGTGGAAATTCAATTTTCCCAGCAGTGTTTTATAATTTTCATTGTATAAATCCTTCACCTCCCTGGTTAGATCTATTCTTAAGTATTTGATCCTCTTAGATGCTATTGTAAATGGAATTGTTTCCCTAATTTCCTTTTCAGATTCCTCATTAGTGGTGTATAGAAACCCAACTGATTTTTGTTTGTTTACCTTGTACCCTGCAACTTTGCTAAATTTCTGTATTAGCTCAAGAAGTTTTCCTGTGGGTTCTTTGGAATTTTCTTTATATAGGATCATATCATCCATGAATAGAGAAAATTTTACTTATTTTCCAACCTGGATACATTTTTATTTCTTTTTCTTGTCTTATTCCTGTGGCTAGGATGTCTAATACAATATTGAATAGAAGTGGTGAGACCGGGCACCCTTGTCTTGTTCCCCATTTCAAGAGGAAAGCTCTCAGTCTTTCTCCATTAAGTATAATGTTGCCTTTTCAGATATGCCCTGAGTCATATTGAGGAATTTCCCTTCTCTTCCAATCTTCTTTAGGATTTTCATCAAGAAAGGGTGTGGATTTTATCAAATGTTTTTCTGTATCCATAGAGATGATCATGCGGTTCTTTTCTTTTGTTCTATTATTGTTGCCCTTCAGCATCTGTAATTTTAACTATCTTATCCTCTAACTCACTGATTCTTTCTTCTGCCTTATTAGATCTGTTGATAAGTCCTTCTGTTTTGTTTCTCATTTCAGTTATTGTCCCTTTCAGTTGCAAAATCTCTTTTTAAGCTCTTAATTTTGTTCTTGAATTGTTTTCCTTATTTCTTGTGGCTTTGTCTATGTTTTCCCTTAATTCTTTAATTATGTTTAATGTTGTATTATATTCTTCCATTTTTTTTCATTATTTGGTCATCCCTAGGTGCACTTTCGCTTCCTTTGTCACATTCATTTGCATGGCCCATTGTTTCTCTGTTATTTGTGTGTCTTGTGATTTTTTGTTGGGGCATTGGATTTTTGAGGGTGTTAACTTTCTCAGTTTTCCTCAGCATGTAGTGTTTTTGCCCATGCTACTTACTGCAAATATTTCTTAGGTGGGCAGAAGCTTTGGTCTTTGCTTACCATTTCCCCTCCCTCTCTGTGCTGGCTCCTTCTCCCTCCCTGGCTTAACTGGAACTTGAAAGTTGCAGATCTCATTTTTCAATTTATAATCTTGCCCAAACACACCAGAGAATATGCTGTGGTCAGTCTGTCCACCAGTGGACACCACAACTTAGGTGAGATATTATGTACTAATCAATCTGTCACCTCTCTCTATTTATTACTCCCTTCCTTACTTTGTTTTTGCAATCACATTTTTAGTCAGGAAACTCACACCCAGCCATCCCCTTTTGGGGGCGGGTGTTGCCTTCCACTTTTGCCCAAGGTTTCCTTACCTGCTCTGTGGAGGCTGCTTATATCTGAGCTGGCACTCAGGGGAAGCACAGGCAGACTTTTCTCCATTACAAGAAAAGGAGAGGCTGACACTTCCCAAAAGGATCTCCAAGAGATCTGTCTTGTAGTTTTAGAGCCCTAGTGGCCCTGTAGTGGTTGGGGAGCAGTCTCCACTTAGGTGACCCACCTCCTGACTGTACTGTAGGGAACCTTCTGTAGGAATTTATTAGTCCAGTAGCTGACAGTTGTCAGTTGGGGCAGGGGTAGCCACACTCTGAACAGACACCCAGAGAGGTCTGCCTTGTTGCTATCAGAGTCCTCCATGTAGTATGTTAGCTGTGGGTATAGCCTCTGCTAAAGATGCCTGCTTCTTAGCACACAGTAGCCTCAAACTGCAGTCTTCAGCAATGACCAAAAAGGGGAGCAAACAGACCTTAACTGACTCCCTAGGATGCCTGTCCCGTTGGATTCAGAGTCCTGAGCTATGGGTGTGCAGGGTGGCTGGTAGAGTATTTACTATAGAAGCAGATTCCACTCCACCAGCTGTCTGCAGCAATTCTCAGAAGGCTTGCAACTGACAACGTCTGGGTAGGGGAGGTGCTGGCATATTCCAAACAGATCCCGAGAAGGTCTGCTTTGTTGGTTTTAGGGCAGAAACTTGGGGTCTTGTGTCTTTGTACAGTCTGGGGCTGTAGTGGTTAGGGAAGCAGGCTGTTTTTCTGGGACCACTACCCCGGTTCACAGCAGCCAGTGGCCCATGTGGTGGGGGGAGGGCAGGGATGATGGAAGAAGCGATTTTCCTACCTTATGAGACTTGTTGTTGACTTGTTGATTCTTCTCTGTCTGCAGTTCCCTGCTGCTTTCCTCTGCTCCCCAATTCAGAGTCCTCAAAGCCCAGCATCGTTTCCTTGTGATATTTCTTGATATATTTATGAGAGAGAGTTGGAATGATGGTTTGTTTACACCACCATATTCCCAGTATTCCTCCTGTATGCTTATCTTCATGATCACCCCAGAAAGTTTTGATTGTGCTCACAGTACACAGGTCACCAGAGTGCTGGGCACTGCTCCACCAGCAAAAGTGGTAGTGTGTATTTGTATGTTTTGTCACCCATTGACTAAGGAGGTTTTAGGATTTAAATGGGGCAAGATATTAGATTAAATGTCTGTTTTGTGTCATCTCTTTCTTCTTTCCTTTGCACCTTCCACTAGGTTGAAACCAGGAAATTGTCTTTATTAAAACAACTAACCACTTGCAGTTGAGTAGATTTCAAATCATGGTGACTCTATGTGTGTCACAGTAGAACTGTGCACAATGGCTGATTTTTTGGAAGTAGATCACCAGAATTTTCTTCCGAGGTGCCTCTGAAGTAGACTCAAACCTCCAGCCTTTCAGTTAGTAGCCAAGTGCTTTAAGAATTGGCACCACCCAGGGACTCTACATCTTTACTATATGTCCTTTCCTCCAAATCCCTCCAAATTCCCAGATCTCCACTGTGGGCTGGGAATGGATCCAAATGGTATTTCGTGGAGTTTCTAAGAGGCCAGAAGTTAGAGCCAGAGTCAGAGAAGGCTGAGGAATGGGCTTCTGACTTCTCTCAGGTCCTGGGGAGGGAGGCCCTTATCACCAGCCAGCATGCAGAACAAGGGGCTGGGTTCACATCCAAAAACTGTTCCTCTTAACTCAGGGACAGTTCTGGTATCACAAAAACCAGGATGTAGGGACAAAACTTGGCAATGCCCCCCTGAAATGAAAATGTATGGTGACTCCCCAGTGCTGAAGGCCTGTGACTACTGGCCATGGCAGGACCTTTGCTCTCTGGTTTGTGGTCTTCCACAGCTCCTGCTCCTTCATCCCAGCTAGGACTCTGAACAGCCAGTTTCTTCTTGTCTACTTTAGGAAGGCTGCTGACTTGCCTGTGTGGATGTGGCCTTAGAGGCGGCCAGTGCATGAAAACCTGATACTTGAAAAGCAGTAAATCTCTACTTCTTTTCCCCTTAATCTCTGTCTCTTCCCTCCTCTCCCAGACTCCCCTCCCCAGGATAATCCTTCTCAAACTCCTTCCTAATCCACCTTTCCTCTTCACCTCTCATACCAGAGGATTCCTTCAGGATCCCTGTAAACCATGACCTTTCCTAAGGGTATTTTTGTTGTTGTTGTTGGATGCCATTGAGTTGATTCCTACTCATATCAACCCTATGTGATAGAGTATAACTGCCCCCGTAGAGTTCTCTTGGCTGTAATATTTACAGAAGTAGACAGCCAGGTCTTTCTTCTGCAGAGGTGCTAGGTGAGTTTGAACTGCCGACCTTTAGGTTAGCAGCTGAGCACTTAAAGTTGGACCGCAAAGGCCACTTAAGGGTATTTTTAGTGTTCCTCAGTTTTGTTCAGAACATTTTTTTAGGTGCCTCTCAATGGAGTGAACAGCCTTTAAGGTATAGTGTGGGGATGTTAACATGGCCAGGGAGCCCACAATCCAGGTTGACTGCATTGGAAGAGCAGCTGAGGACACTGAGCAAATTAAAAACATTTCTCTTTTATCCACCCCTTGCCCTCATTAATTTTCTCCAATGCATTGTTTTCCCAGGACTGCAATGAAATGAACCTTGTTCATGATTTGTTTAGTCATAATTAGAGTCTTCCTTTCTCTTGTTAGACAGTAATACCAATAAAGACTGCAAACATTTTGTCTCCTTTTAGAAACGCAAAGAGCCAAAATCATTATATCTGTGAGTTGATGTCAGATTTATAATGCAGAGATGCAAGCTTCACACACTGTATGTGTGCCAAATTTTCATTAAGCCTTTGGAAGGTTTAAACCTTGCATTAAGAAGAGATCAGTTTTTTCCCAATGATTTTTCCCCCTATTTATTTGTACCGAAAAGCCAGAGCTTTCTGTTTACCATGACTCATTTTCAGAGGAGGAGAGTGGGAGGAAAGAGAGAGATTCAGGGAGGAGGAGTGATGGTATGAGAAGTGCAGAGGAAAGGCGGGTGAGGGAAGAACTTAAGGAGGAGTTTAAGAGGAGGAGAGAGAGAAATTAAGGGGGAAAGGAGTGGAGATCAGGAAGCAATGACAAGAAGTGGTGTGTGTTTGTGAGTGTGCATATGTATGTCCGTTTTGTGTGTGTGTGTACGTTTGTATATGTGTGAATATATTTGCGAAGAAGCCCTGGTGGTGCAATGGTTAAGGCTTGGTTGTTAACCACAAGGTAGGTGGTTCAAACCCACCAGTGGCTCAGCAGGAGAAAAGACCTGGTGATTTGCTCCCATAAAGATTACAGCCTAGGAAACCCTATGGGGACTTCTGCTCTGTCCTATAGGATCACTGTGAGTGAGAATTGACTCGACGGCATGCAACAACATAGGTACGTGTCTGTGTGCATGCACGTGTGTATGTGTGTGCACATATGTGTATTTGTGTGTGTGTATGTGCGTGTCTCTCCGTGTCTTTATGAGGAAATAGAGAGATTGCTTAGAAAGAAGCTGACAAAACAGAGGGGAAAGGTAACTTGACTGGCTTGCTTTGGGTCGTTCTCTTCACCCGGGCTCACGCTCAGACGTGCTAGAGAGAATAGTTTAAAAATAGGCTGAATTTATCACATGTGGTTGAGCAGATTACTCTCCAGGGGGTGTTTTCTGGGGCCCAAATGGTAGCATCCCAACCATTTTGCACTGCAGAAGAGGTAATTTACCTCACACAAGTGAGCACTTGGCTCCCTGGGGGAGCATTTCTTCCTTTCTGGCTCACAACAGAAGGGGGTGCAATATCCCCAGCCTTGGATAATTAATGGATTTTAGTATTATCTGGATGAGAGAAAGGCAGGGAATCTTCCTGGGATTTCTGACTTGGGTTTCCTAGCCCACCTACATGGGGCAACTCAAGAAGGTTTTAGGAAATTGCACCTTAAAGCTAGAGAAAAGGCCACATGTTTCTTTTTTCAGCATTGGCGATAGTGATTATTTAAGTGTTGAATCTCCCAATGTTCTCTGCAAAGTGCAAATTTCTCATTTCATTTCCCAGGCGCTGGAAAAATAGGTTTGGAGTCTGATGAGCTGCCTGCTGCTGGCTCCTCTGTTTTCTGGCATCAAGGTTTTCTCAACAGTGGACTCAACAGTTGCATTTTTCACCTATAAAAGAATTGCTATCAGAAAACCAGACAGCGGATAATTGTATTTCCTGAATTGACAGTGAAGCTACTCAGTTTCAGCCAAGGTCCAAAGGCTGATAATGTTCAACCAGGAGAAATGGTTTGTGTGAGAGAATTCATTTTTTGGGTGCTCATTTTTACTGGAGGAAAGAGCTTTGCTTGGATATTATTTTTTTCTTCAATATGCAGCCAGGAGGTTCTGAATCCTTAACAGCTCTGGCAACCCCTGCTGTATTAGTGTGAATTCCCAGGAAGATTGCAGGGTCTGGCTTTTATGGGGATTATCAACCTTCAGCCATCTCTTCAAATATATTGTTGTGTTGTTTTTAGGTGTCATTAAGTCAGTTCCAACTCATAGCAACAGAACAGAACACTGCCCAGTCCTGCACCATCCTTAAAATCATTGTCATGCTTAAGCCCATTGTTGCAGCCATTGTGTCAATCCATCTCATTGAGGGTCTTCCTTTTTTTTGCTGACCCTCTACTTTACCAAGCATGATGTCCTTCTCCAGGGCTGATCCCTCCTGACAATACGTCCAAAGTATGTGAGACATTGTCTCACCATCCTTGCTTCTAAGGAGCATTCTGGCTGTACTTCTTCCAAGACAGATTTGTTCGTTCTTTTGGCAGTCCATGGTATATTCAATATTCTTTTCCAACACCACAATTCAAAGGAGTCAATTCTTCTTCAGTCTTCCTTATTCATCGTCCAGCTTTCACACGCATAGGAGGCTGTTGAAAACACCATGGTTTAGGTCAGGTACACATCAGTCTTCAAGGTGACATCTTTCCTTTTCAACACTTTAAAGAAGTCTTTTGCAGCAGATTTGCCCAATGCAATAAGTCGTTTGATTTCTTGACTGTTGCATCCATGGGTGTTGATTGTGGGAAGACAACAAATGTCTGCCCATAAATATTCTCTTTGATGGGTGGCAAATGGGCTAACACTTTGCTGCTTTTCTCTGTTGGCCAAGGAAACATGAGGCTGCTGAGTATCACCCTCCAAGCAGAGTTGCCTCTACCCCTTTTTGGAGCAGAATCAATATATTTTTCCAGAAGGGTGCCAGCTGCCTGTGTAGGCCAGGCTTATCCATTCAAAGCTGCTGAGGAGCAGCTTGGCCTCTTCTCCCTCCTCTTGCTCAGCCCACCAGGATGACTCTGCAGTTTTCTGGGGTTCTCATTCCAGTTTTGGCCATTTTAAAATGGGATTTGAGGAAGCTCTTTTCAGTCACCTCACATGAGAAAGCTGGACAATGAAAAAGAAGAAGAATTGATGCATTCAAATTGTAGAGTTGGCCCAAAATATTGAATATACCGTGAACTGCCAGAAGAACAAAGAAAACAGTCTTAGAAGAAATACCACCAGAATGGTCCTTCGAAGCTAGGGTGGCTAGACTTTGGCTCACTTACTTTGGACACGTCGTCAGGAAAGACCAATTACTAGAAAAGGACATCATACTAGATAAAGTAGACGGTCAGCAAATGAGATGGATTGACACAATAGCTGCAACAATGGACTCAAACATACAGATTATGAAGATGGTGCTGGACTGGGCAGTGTTTTGTTCTGTTATATATAAGGTCACCATGAGTCAGAGCTGACTTAATGGCAACTAATAATGGAAGGAAAGACTTGTATATCCCTCCTTGCCCTAGGAAGAATATACAGAGAGTGAGAATGAAGGCAAAAGCTGTGAATTGGTTCCTTGATCACATTGGGCTCATTCTGGGCATGCTGTTCAACCCACTTAGAACACCCTTCTCTCTCCCATCAGCACCCACTTACCTAAATTTTATTCATTCTTCAAGACTCATTAAAGCCCATCTGCTTCATGATGATTTTTCCATCTATGCGTTCTCTCCCTCCCTGGCCTCCTACTATACCCACAATCTGTACCCGAGTTTAATGTGGTTGTAGATCATGCCTTGTTTCTCCTCTCTCTTCCTTGTTTCCCTCCTGTGCCCTGCACAGGCCTGGTCATAATAAGCTTTAAGAAATGTTTGTTGATTGACACATTGAGGAGATGAGCTGAGCCTCATTCTCCTTTCTGCAGGAGGGAACAGTAGCTGAAGAAGTCATAGCACATGTCTCACACGAAATATTATCTCAGTGGACTTGAGTGTAATCTTAAGGATAGGGAAATCATCTTCCACCCCACATCTCTTTTATTCTCTCCACTATTATTTTTATACAGATAAGGTCAAGATAAAATGACTGTGATATGGGAAAGGCAGCTCCCCAGGCAGGAGGAAATGTCACCAAACATAAAGCTTGACCCAAGCCTGTAGAATCCCACCTGCTTCACTTCCTAATGGTGGGGAGTGTATGAATGTTTCTTGGAATCAGTCTTCTCAGAGGTCACTCTTCATCTCCCTTGGAGATCCTTAAAAAAAAAAAAAAAAGAGTGATTAAAGTGAGAACTTGAATTGGATGCCAGGAGTAACCAGCTCTGCTGTTAAAGGTGGTGATGGTGGGCTGACCATGGAAGGATTCACAAGGGCAGGAGTCATTTGAATTGGATCTTGAGACTCTGGTCAGAGTCGAAGCCCTGAAGGGCTTCCAACCCCCTCCCTTCCTCAGAGGAATGGTCCCTAGATAGTGGAATGAGGACAGTGGTGGTTCAGTGGTAGAATTCTCACCTTCCATGAAGCAGGCCTCTGTTCGACTCCAGGCCAGTGTACCTCATGCTGCAGCCACCACCCATCTATCACTGGAGGCTTGTGTGTTGCTATGACACTGGACATGTTTCACTGAAGCTTCTAGACTAAGATGGACTAGAAAGAATGGCCTGGAGACCTACTTCTTAAAAATCAACCAGTGAAAACCCTATGGATCACAATGGTCCAATCTCATTGTGCATGGGGTCGCCATGAGTCAGGGGTCTGACTAGACCAAAGCTAAACAAACAGAAAGAGGCACATATGGTTGCCCTCATTGGCCTCAGGACACCTGCAGCACAAGGGTTCTTTCCTGGGCTGTCACAGACCCAGCAGCTCAGACCGAGGCGTTGGAGTGTCTGGTGATTCTGTCATTCCATTCCCCAGACTCGCAGAGCTGTCTCGAGAAGACGCTTCCAGGTGCTGGACAGCTGGGATCCCGGGGGCAAGGATGGCCTTACAACTTTCCAAGGCTGGCTGGCAGTGACACCGTGCATCTCATGGGATTCTCTGAGGAAAAGGGAAGAGGAAGTCTGTCTTTATGTACCCAAACTACAAGTGATAGGAATGGAAGGCTCAATACCAGAGCACTTGCTGTCAGAGATGTCTGTCAGAGTGAAGCTCCAAGTAGGCCACCCCTTTCTAGGAGTAAGCAACTCACTGCACATCAAGCCCACGAACAGGGACAGCGTGGTTGTGGCAGCAGTGCCAGTGGCACCTTGGTAAGCATGGTGCGCATTGCCATTAATTTTAAAAACTAGAATGTGGCTCTGGTTTGGATACTTGCCAGTCAGGGGGATTTTAACACCACCTCCAGGATTTGCTGAGAACCTGTTCACATTGGCAGCATTGAATAGTGGTTAGGCACCAGAAAGCTTTGTTTAACATGAGATGATCTGAGATGAAACCAAAGGAGAGTTAGTTTGCTGCAGTGTGATCGCAGGCTGCCTTCTATCTTTGGACACTGTTTGGTGAAAAGGGATGAGAAGAGGAACGCTCAGAGCCCTAAACTCTGAAAGCACAGCATATTATCTGTGGGCACCATGGAGGAGGCTTCATGAGGCATGGGGAAAGCATGAAAAGAATCATTGTAGGTGTTCTCTTTGTGGAAAGTTGTTCTGGTCATTTTACCCATAAACCCATTGCCATGGAGTGGATTCCGACTTATGGGGACCCTGTGAGTAACAGAGTAGAACTGCTCCATAGGGTTATTATTATTATTATTTTGGCTGTAATCTTTATAGAGGCAGATTGCTAGAACTTTCTGCTATAGTGGCACTAGGTGGGTTCAAACCACCAACCTTTAGGTTAGTAGTTGGGAACAAACCATTTACACCACTCAGGTACCTCTGGGCCAGTTTGGAAGTTGATTATTATTTTATCTATCCATTTATTTGAAAATATTTGCTGAACATTTTCTATGTGCAAGCAAGGCATAGTCTGTGCCTCCTGGGCTCAGAGCCCAGTTATAACAACCAATGGATGAGCAATGGACTTGGCCACTAGCGTTGACCTGAGTTGGTCGAAGAGAATGGCCAAAATAACTATTCTATTCTGTCATTCATTTAATTATTCTTTCATGTATTTGATTTAACCTCCATTCATTAAGGTGATTTCTAGTTGCCAGGGATTGTGCTCCCTTTTCCTTGAGGAGCTGAGCACTTTGTGGAGGTGATGGATGGACCCCTAAGCTAATGGCACCATTTCAGTGAAAATGTGGACTGATACTGGGAGGGCACCGAACAGCCAATTCTGCTGTTAGGATTTGTGGGGGGGCCAGGTCATGGAAGGTTTCTGAAAATCAGGAGATATTTAAATTGGGCCTTGAGAGAGGGAAAGAAGAGGAAGGGGAATGAACCTCAAGGGAAGGTGGACTAGGCAGAGGCACCTGACATGGAAGTGTGAGGAAGCTGGGCACACTGTGGGGCCAGTGTAGAAGTGAGCAGATGGAGGATCAAGTCCAGCCTTGTCTGTCCCGGGCTCTGTCTGTACATGTTGACTTAGTATGCTGCTGAGACAAAATCTTGGGAGTCAAAATTCTGCAAGCTGACTTTGAACCGGAGCAGTAAAAATATAAACACGAACCACTCAAACCCTCAAAATGCAAACCCGCCTTCATAAATCAAGTTAACCATCACCAGTTGTCTTCAAGTTGATTCTGACTTGTGGCAACCCCATATGTGTCAGAGTATAACTGTGCTCCATAGGATTTTCAGTGGCTGATTTTTTGGAAGTAGAAGCCAAGCTTGTCTTTCCAGGTGCCTCTGGGTGGACTTGAAGCTCCAACCTTTCAATTAGCAGCTGAGGCCTAAATTAATTTTCTTGTGTGCTTTTCTAAATTCTCCACTTATTATTGAGAAAAACCTCCAAATTTCCTGGAGAGGTGATCATGGTAAGGATGCCACAGATATACTTCAAACCATCTGTCACCCTGTATTTAATTTTGAAGACGAAAGACGTTTGCCTATAGGTCAGGGTTCAGAGACAAAGGCAGCGTTGGTTGTGACTGGGTCATTAGGGCCACTAATTCCCTCCCTGGGAAGAAAAGAGTTTTTATGAAAGCTACTCAGGATTTTTAGAAAATAAAATTTCAGGGACAATCCATGTGTTTAAACATATTAGGCTATTATGGACAAAGCTGGAATTACTTTTAATTATTTCACAAGGGACATTTTAAACCTTGCAGACAATTTTGCTAGTTTGTCAGTGTGGGATAGGCCCATTTAAAATTTCTGGCTATATTAATTTTTAATTTAAATTTAATGAAATTAATTCAAATTAAGAAGGTGACCATTATCAATTTCCTTTCTTATTAGTTCCTTAATACTTTGGCAAATTGCATTCTAAACTTCACTTTCAACGAGCTGGATACATATTCATGGGTTTCCTAAGAAAAGATGAATTTGATCTTGATATGCTAATCCCAAGCCGTGGCAGCAATCAAGGCACAGCTAGGGAGAGAAGTGCATTCTGGTATTAATTATGAATCAGGCATTAAGAACTGGTAAATAATTAAAGCTTCATGTGTCACAATACAAGTTAAGGATCAGTGTGTTCCTCCATTACCAAATGCATTTTGGGGAGCTTATTTCTAACCCCATTTTGATACTGCCTGAATGCAAATGGGGATGTCAGGTAACCCTCATTCATAGTCAACTGAGAGTCCAAAACTGTGAACTTATCGAACTGCTGGTATAGGAATACATTCCATTTCAGATGCTGAGACCCTGCATTTCCAGGCGTTTCTGGGTCATCAGCCTCCTCTCTCTTTGGGGAATCCGTGCAAAGAGGTTGTATGCAGTCCCCAAGATTCTTGCTACCCAAAGCATGATCCACAGACCAGCAACATCTGCGTCACCTAGGAGCTTGCTAAAAATGCAGAGTCTCAGGCCCATCCCAGACATACTGAATCAGAATCAGCCTTTTAATGAGGTTTTCAGGTAATTCATTTGTACAATGAAGTTTGAGAAGTTCTATTGAGACACCTCTTAGCCTGGGGAATTTGTGATTTTTCACCTCTCTTTGTTTCCTCCTCTCAGTCGAAAGGAGACCAGCTTCCACTTGGTTTCTCCCAGTATTCTAAATTGCCAACTGTTCCCAACCCCCTAATCCCCATCAGATTCTGAGGGTTGGATACCACTGAGGTCTGTCTGAATGGTTTCAGGGTGCCAGAAGCACTGGTCTTGGGTTGGAATCTTGGCTTCCCTTCTGGTTAAAACCAGCTGCTGTCCAGTGGACCTGGACTCATGGCAATCTCATGTGTGTCAGAGTAGAACTGTGCTCCACAGGGCTTTCAGTGGCTGATTTTTCAGAAGTAGATCATCAGGCCTTTCTTCCAAAGAGCCTCAGGGTGGACTTGAACTTCCAACACTTTGGTTAGCAGCTGAGCATGTTAACCATTTACTACCTAGGGACTCCCTACTCCTGGTTAAAAAAAGTGATTTTTAACAGGTTACTAACTTCTTGGAAGCTCAGCTCCAATGAGCTAATACTGCCTGTCTCACAGGATGGCTATGAGGAATAAATATAACAATGTCTGCAGGAAATAATGCCTGTTAGCACAGCACTCAGCTAATGGTGACATGATAACTGTGGTGGTTATGATGATAACAGCATTAAGGGAAAAGTAACTTCTAGAGTAACGGCCAGGAAGGAGGTGACTAACCCAGTGGACAATGGAAGGATGCTTAGCAGGTTCTTTTAAAAGTAATCGTAGGCTGTGTGTTACAGTGGTCTCTGCTTGGGAACCCAGAATGAAATTTAAAACAGAGGGGTTTTTTTTGGCACAGGCTTTGGGAGAACAAATGTAACATGCTCAGAGACTGAAACTTCCCAGAAAAGAGAAAAGAGGAGAGTATTTAAAGTAAAATTCCAGTGCTGTCTCTATTTCAGGAGTGCAAATGGTTAATATGCTCAGTGGCTAACCAAAAGATTGGAAGTTCAAGTCCACCCGGAGATGTCTTGGAAGAAAGGCCTGGTGATCTACTTCTGGAAAAACCAGCCATTGAGAACCCCATGGAGCACAGTTCTACTCTGAGACACACAAGGTCACCATGAGTTGAATTGACTCAATGGCAACTGGCTATCTCCATTTTGATCTCCTCACACTGTGGTTTTCTCCACATCAAAATGCTGTAGTAATTCTACCAAGTAAATAATTGTCCCTTCACGAGCATGTCACCTTTTTCTCTGGAGGTGAAAATAAGCACTCTTCTTGTCATTTCTGAAGTTTAAATTAATGAAGAAGGAAAAGCAAATGCTTGCAGTACTGAAGTCTAAAAACACATCAATTTAAAAACTTTTACTTTGTATAAATGCTTGTGTTTTCACAGATTTCTATCATATACCCTAAAAACAGTGACTGCCCATAGTGGAGTTCAGCCTTTTATTTTTAACACTATAGAATCCCTTTTCTCTAGTTTTCCTTGGTCACTCCTGCTCCCAAGATGTGTGAAAATGATATTTATTAAAATAGTAAATATCTTACAATAACAAATGTATTACAATAATAAATCTTGACCTTTTCAAAGATAGAATGAGCTGTTCATAGGGTGGGGTTAAGGAAAACAGATGCCCAGGAATGTTTTCATTGTCCTTTCAAAATGCTGCCAGGAGCTCACTGAAGGGGAACAGGTTGGCTTTTCCCATTAGCAGCTGCAGGTCACAAGGTCACTGGCTCTGGCCCAGCAGGAACATATGAATACCAAATATGAAGAGCTCTGTCTTCCTTTTTCTCTAGAAGGCAAGGGGTTGAATTACCCATTATGTCCATGAATTGCCACTTTATTTTCAAAGCGATGAAAGACAAGAACAGCCAAACATTAAAAACAAAACAAAACAAAGACTCATCTTAAACCTTTTCAATGTTGGCCCATAAATAGGGAGGTCAAGACCAAGGCCTTTTTTTGGAAAAATGTTTTGTGTCAGTTGTGCTGCATATCATATCTAGCAAGCTTATTTTTCCCTCATTTGGGAGGTAAAGGATTTTTACCAGCTGTACTCACAAAGAAACTTGTGGCCAAATGCTAAAAGATATGAAAGTTAGGGCCTCAACATTCCACTTACATTTAGGGGACTGAGTTTTTTGATTGGGTGTCAATTGATTCTAAAGCTTTGAACTTGATTCCAAAATTGGTTGTTTGCAGAATCTGTGGCAGAGAAAAAGAAGGGATCTGCTAAGGTCTGACATCAGAAATTTTAGCTGGAACTGGTTTCTTTCTCTTGTATCTCAGCACGGTGTACTGTGCTTTAGGCACAATGTACCTCGTACAGTGTATTGTCTTCATTTGGAGACCTGAGAGGCAGCATGGCAAAGTGGTTAAGGGCTTGTACTCTAGAGCCAACTGCCTGGGCTTGTATTCCTCCTTTGCCACCTACTAGCTATGGGAGCTTAGGCAAGATACTCTGTGCCTTGGTTTCCTTATTTGTAAACTGTGGATAATAGTTGTACCTGCCTTTTAGGGTCCTTCACATGTCTGTCAGTTTGTCGTACCGTGGGGACTTGCATGTTGCTTTGATGCTGGAAGCTATGCCACCGGTGTTCAGGTACCAGCAGGGTCACCCATGGCGGACAGGTTTCAGCTGAGCTTCCAGACTAAGACAGACCAGGAAGAAGGACCTGGCAGTCTACTTCTGAAAAGAATTAGCCTGTGAAAACCTTGTGAACTGGACCGATAAGCAACATCATGAAAAACAGAGAAAAAGGATTGAGGTTGTCAAGGATTTCATTTTACTTTGATCCACAATCAACACCCGTGGAAGCAGCAGTCAAGAAATCAAAGATGCATTGCACCAGGCAAATCTGCTGCAAAAGACCTCTTTGAAGTGTTGTTGAAAAGCGAAGACGTCACCTTGAAGACTAAGGTGTGCCTGACCCAAGCCATGATATTTTCAGTCACATCATATGCATGAGAAAGCTGAACAATGAATAAGGAAGACAGAAGAATAATAGATGCCTTTGAATTGTGGTATAGGCAAAGAATATTGAATATAACATGGACTGCCAAAAGAATGAATAGGTTTGTCTTGGACGAAGTACAGCCAGAATGCTCCTTAGAAGAAAGGATGGGGAGACTGCGTCTTACATACTTTGGACATGTTATCAGGAGGGATCAGTCCCTGGAGAAGGACATTGTGCTTGGTAAAGTACAAGGTCAGTGGAAAAGAGGAAGACCCTCAACGAGATGGATTGATATAGTGGCTGCAACAATGGGATCAAGCATAACAACGATTGTGAGGATTGTGCAGGACCAGGAAGTGTCTCGTTCTGTGGTACATATGGTCACTGCGAGTCAGAACTGACTCAACACCATCTAACAACAACAACAACAACTTTGTAGGGTTGGTTGTGTTGTTGTTATTGTTAACTGCCATTGAGTCAGCCCACAACTCATGGCAACCTCATGTGTTAGAGAGTACAATGGCTCCATAGGAGTTTCTTGGCTGTAATCTTTATGGAATGGGCCCTGATGGCTCAGTGGTTAAGTACCTGGCTGCTAACCAAAAGGTCGGCGGTTGGAACCCACCAGCTGCTCCTTGAGAGAAAGATGTGGCAGTTTGCTTCCGTAAAGATTACAGCCTTGGAAACCCCACGGGGTAGTTCTGCTCCACCCTGTAGTGTCACCATGAGTTGGAATCTACTTGACAGCAATAGGTTTTTTTTTTTTAATAATCTTTATGGAAGTGAACATTGATATCCTAAGCATTAGTGAACCGAAATGGACTGGTATTGGCCATTTTGAGTCTGACAATCATATAGTCTACTATGCTGGGAATGACAACTTGAAGAGGAATGGTATTGCGTTGATCGTCAAAAAGAACATTTCAAGATTTATCCTGAAGTACAATGCTGTCAGTGATAGGATAACATCCATATGCCTACAAGGAAGACCAGTTAATGCGACTATTATTCAAATATACCCACCAAACACTAGGGCCAAAGATGAGGAAAGAGAAGATTTTTATCAGTTGCTGTAGTCTGAAATTGATTGAACATGCAATAAAGGTGCATTGATAATTACTGGTGATTTTAATGCGGAAGTTGGAAACAAAGAAGAAGGATCAGTAGTTGGAAAATATGGTCTTGGTGACAGAAACAACACCA
Source organism: Elephas maximus indicus (assembly GCF_024166365.1). Classification (NCBI taxonomy): domain Eukaryota; kingdom Metazoa; phylum Chordata; class Mammalia; order Proboscidea; family Elephantidae; genus Elephas; species Elephas maximus. The sequence goes on from NC_064832.1 coordinate 40,933,711, forward strand.
GAGATTGAATGATGGAATTTTGTAAGACCAACAACTTCTTCATTGCAAATACCTTCTTTCACCAACATAAACGGTGACTATACACATGGACCTCACCAGATGGGGCATACAGAAATCAAATAGGCTACATATGTGGAAAGAGACGATGGAAAAGCTCAATATCATCAGTCAGAACAAGGCCAGGGGCCGACTGTGGAATAGACCATCAATTTCTCATATGCAAGTTCAAGGTGAAACTGTAGAAAATCAGAACAAGTCCATGAGAGCCAAAATATGACCTTGAGTATATCCCACCCGAATTTAGAGACCAGCTGAAGAATAGATTGATGCATTGAACACTGGTGACCGAAGACCGGATGAGTTGTGGAATGACATCAAGGACATCATCCATGAAGAAAGCAAGAGGTCATTGAAAAGACAGGAAAGAAAGACCAAGATGTATGTCAGAGGAGACTCTGAAACTTGCTCTTGAGCGTCGAGCAGGTAAAGCAAAAGGAAGAATTGATGAAGTAAAAAACTGAACAGAAGATTTCAAAGGGCGGCTTGAGAAGACAGAGTATTATAATGACATGTGCAAAGAGCTGGAAATGGAAAATCAAAAAGGAAGAACATGCTCAGTGTTTCTCAAGCTGAAAGAACTGAAGAAAAAATTCAAGCCTCGAGTTGAAATAGTGAAGGATTCTATGGGGAAAATATTAAATGATGCAGGAAGCATCAAAAGAAGATGGAGGGAATAGACAGAGTCATTATACCAAAAAGAATTAGTTGATGTTCAGCCATTTCAAGAAGTAGCATATGATCAGGAACTGATGGTACTGAAGGAAGAAATCCAAGCTGCTCTGAAGGCACTGGCGAAAAACAAAGCTCCAGGAATCAATGAAATATCAATTGAGATGTTTCAACAAATGGATGCAGTGCTGGAGGTGCTCACTCGTCTATTCCGAGAAATATGGAAGACAGCGTCCTGGTCAACTGACTGGAAGAGATCCATATGTATGCCTCTTCCCAAGAAAGGTGATCCAACTGAATGTGGAAATTATAGAACAATATCATTAATATCACACGCAAGCAAAATTTTTGCTGAAGATCATTCAAAAACGGCTGCAGCAGTATATCAACAGGGAACTGCCAGAAATTCAGGCCGGTTTCAGAAAAGGACGTGGAATCAGGGATATCATTGCTGATGTCAGATGGATCCTGACTGAAAGCAGAGAATACCAGAAGGATGTTTACCTGTGTTTTATTGACTATGCAAAGGCATTCGACTGTGTGGATCATAACAAATTATGGATAACGTTGTAAAGAATGGGAATTCCGGAACATTTAATTGTGCTCATGAGGAACCTTTACGTAGATCAAGAGGTAGTTGTTTCAACAGAACAAGGGGATACTGATTGGTTTAAAGTCAGGAAAGGTGTGCGCCAGAGTTGTATTCTTTCACCATGCCTATTCAATCTGTATGCTGAGCAAATAATCCGAGAAGCTGGACTACAAGAAGAAGAACGGGGCCTCAGGCTTGGAGGAAGACTTATTAAGAACCTGAGTTATGCAGATGATAGAACCTTGCTTGCTGAAAGTGAAAAGGACTTGAAGCACTTAGTAATGAAGATCAAAGATCACAGCCTTCAGTATGACTTGCACCTCAACATAAAGAAAACAAAAATCCTCACAAGTGGGCCAATGAGCAACATCATGATAAACGGAGAAAAGATTGAGGTCGTCAAGGAATTCATTTTACTTGGATCCACAATCAACAGCCATGGAAGCAGCAGTCGGAAAATCAAAAGACGCGTTGCATTGGATAAATCTGCTGCAAGGGACCTCTTTAAAGTGTTGAAGAGCAAATATGTCACCTTGAAGACTAAGGTGCACCTGACCCAAGCCATGGTATTTTCGATCGCATCATATGCATGTGAAAGCTGGACAATGAATAAGGAAGACCGAAGAAGAATTGACGCCTTTGAATTGTGGTGTTGCCAAAGAATGTTGAATATACCATGGACTGCCAGAAGAATGAATAAATCTGTCTTGGGAGAAGTACAACCAGAATGCTCCTTAGAAGCAAGGATGGCGAAACGGCGTCTTACATACTTTGGACATGTTGTCAGGAGGGATCAGTCTCTGGAGAAGGACATCATGCTTGGCAAAGTACAGCATCAGTACTTTGGATTGATACAGGTGGATTGATACAGTGGCTGCAACAATGGGCTCAAGGATAACAACGATTATAAGGATGGTGCAGGACGGGGCAGTGTTTCGTTCTGTTGTGCATAGGGTCGCTATGAGTTGGAGCCAATTCGACAGCACCTAAGAACAACAACAACAACATGGAAGTAAATCACTACTCCTTCTTTCCATGGAGCCACTGGGTGAATTCAAACCGCCAACCTTTAGGTTAGCAGCTGATCACAAACCACTTGCACCATAATTAGATGAGTTAATACATGCAACACGATTAAAACTGCATCTGGCATATCGTATTTGGCATGTATATTGCTTGCTATTTCTCATCCTGACTTCCTGACCCTGAGCTCAGGGAAAGAATTTATCTACTACTATTCACCAGTACGGAAATCCTGGTGGTGTAGTGGTTAAGAGCTATAGCTGTTAATCAAAAGGTAGGCAGTTCGAATCTACCAGGAGCTCCTTGGAAACTCTATGGGGCAGTTCTACTCTGCCCTATAGGGTCGCTATGAGTTGGAATCGACTCGATGGCATTGGGTTTGGTTTGGTTTGGTTTTATTCACCAGCATACATTCATTCATTCCAAAAATATTTATTATGTGCCTATAATGGGCCGGACCCTGATTGAGAGACACGATTGCTATCCTTCTGGAGTATATGATCTCACTGGTGAGTTAGAGTTATACGTAGTATTGCAATATGTGTAATTGGAAAAGGAATGTCTGGGTGGTGCAAATGATTAAGGTGCTCAGCTGCTAACCGAAACATTGGAGGTGCCTCAGAAGAAAAGCCTGGACTTTCTTCTGAAATATCAGCCATTGAATACCCTATGGAGCACAGTTCTACTCTGACACACATTGGGTCGCCGTGAGCTGGAGTTGACTTGAAGGCAGCTTGTTTATAATTGGGGAAGTGTGGGATATTATGGAGCATGTATCAGGGTTGCTTGTCCCTAAACTGCAGGGGGCAGGTCAGGGTTCCTGGAGGGAATGCCTTGGCAGATTCTGGAGGATAAAAAGGTGAAGAGCAGAGGAGTGGGTTCTAGGTGGAGAGAAAGCCTGTGACAAGGCATTCTATGAACAGCTGTTGAATAAGTGAGAGATGAAGACAATTTTGGTTAGCTTTTGAGAAGGTGAAGGGACCTCAACATCCTAAATTGGTTTGAAAGAGGACTGCCCAGGCCCTCCCGGTGGTCATGTTTTAATTTCGCAAATAAGCACAAATGATGGAAGAGGGTGATCTGAAATTCTTCCCCTCCTGCTCCGAAGTGCTCACAGCACAAAGGGGTAGTAACTACCACTTGGTTTCCCGAAACCAGATGCAGATCCATGTGCTTCATGAGGCATTTTGCTCCCTCATTACTTTCCTTCATTTTTTTTATGCCCCGTCCCTCTAAATCCTGTGATGTCTCCAGCAACTTACTTATAAAGCATTGGTAGGCATTTTGACTATAGATGAACAAACAGCTCATTGCAAAGAAAATGTAGTCAAGCTTCATTCCTTGCCCTGCCCTGAACCTGGCATTTTACAACTCTGCCATTTTTGAATGGAAATTTGTTCCCATCTGGGCTGCTTATGGTCACCACCACTCTACTCCCAAAGAGTCTTACCTTTATCTTCTTTTGTTTTCCTTGCCACGTCTTCATAAGGCAAAGTGGACTCTTATCCTGGAAAGCAGTGAGGTGAAACAAGCCAAAATTGATTTGCTAGTCATTTAAAAGCTACTGAGAGCAAGAGGCAAAAGTTTTCAAACTCTTATTAGGCCTTCTTATTGGGAATGTTTGGTGTTGGGCAGAGGTAAGCCGGTCGCCACCATTCTTTCCTTTGAGAGGAGTGGATGTAGCTGTTGTCAATATTCAGCACCTTTCTCTGAAGATAAATCCTTGATTGAGTTGGAAGCCTGGTTGCTTTTCCTTCCCCTTGATAGCAGGATCCCCTCAACTCTCAGTAACCTTTTCAACATTTCACTCAGCATGATCAATAGCTTTCCATTAATGCTGCTGGACCTGGAGGAAGCAGAATAGATGAGAGAAGGCAAGTGGAGTGATAGATATTTCAGAATCACCCAAAGGTAGATGGTTATTTCATACATAGAATCCAAGAGAGAGATTTCACTCTAAATGCACTCATTTCCCAGAGACAAGTGAGTGACTGCTTCGCTCTCTGGAGGGGGCTCTGTTGACTGTCAGCGTTTTGAGCATTAGCCTGTCTTTGCCCTCCTTTTTGTGAAGAAGAAACTGTCTTTAGGACTAAGCTCTCCCCCAAGAATCTTCTAGAACAACTGAACATGTGTGATGACTTTCCTGAAAGAGCCAATGCTTTTCTTTTTATGGTGAGTTTACCATTTTTAAAATTTGGGAGTTAGAAGCGGAATGTACAGTGATTTCTCAAGAGAAGAAGCGCAGCAAGATTAGAGAAGTGGCAGATTTTACATGCCGTCCTCTCTACCATGCCTGCTTGTGTGTTCCGCAAGGTTTAGAAAATTGCCCTTAGGGTTGTTTAGGTGGCTTCAGATCAGACACACAATTACGGCAATGCAGCGGAATGGTGACATAACATGACTCTTAGTGAGAATGGAAATAATTCCATCCATTTCTCTAGCTGTTGACCCAGTTGGGTTGGGCTCTAGAGCAGGGTTTTCCAGCTGTGCTTTATGGACCTGGAGCCCTGGTGGTGCAGTGATTAAGAGTCTGGCTGCTAACCAAAAGTTCAGCAGTTCAAATTCACCAGCTCCTCCTTAGAAACCCTATGAGGCAGTTCTACTCTGTCCTATAGGGTTGCTATGAGTCAGAATCGACTCGATGGCAATGGGTTTGGTTTTTTTTTTTTTATGGACCCAAGCTTAGTCCCCACTGTGTCCCCCTAATAAAGTTATGACCACCTTGTATTGTATATTTATTTATATGCTGCTGCTTATAAGATTATATTGACTTTGAATTGTAATAACACCTCTTAAAAACAGCATTCATTTAAAAATTGTCAAAGTAATATTTGGACATGGTTTTAAAAAGTCAAAGATTACAGAGATGCTGATAGTGAGAGATGGTAGAACCTACCCCACTCACAACCATCTCTCAGTTATTTATTTATTTTGTGCTTTAGGTGAAGGTTTACAGAGCAAATTATTTTCCCATTCAATAGTTTGTGCACAAATTGTTCTGTGACATTGGTTGCAATCCCCGCAATGTGTCAGCACTCTCTCAGTTACACCCTAATTCTAGCTTTCTAGGGAAGTGCCATATCATTTTCCATATTGGTTGTACCATTTTACAATGTCACCAGCAGGGTATAAGAGTCCTAATATCCCCACAACCTTGCCAGCATCTGTTGTTTTCTGTTTTTTTTGATCAGTGCCATTATTGCCAGGGTGAGATGGCATCTCTTTGTAGTTTTGATTTGCATCTCTCTAGTGGCTAATGATTGCAAGCATCTCTTCATGTGTTTTTTAGCAGCCTGAATGTCTTCTTTGGTGAAATGTCTGTTCATGCCCTTTGCTGAATTTTAATTGGGTTGTTTGTCTTTTTGTTATTGAGATATTTATAATATCATTTTATTATCCACCTATTTCCTTTCTCTTTGTCTTCAGATTTTACTCTCAAATTCATTGTGCAAATATTCATGTGTTCCCAAGCACAAGCTGAATTGAAACCAGAAAGTGGGTAGTACAAGGATTGTCAATCATATAAAAATAAATTTTGATTTGCTGAAGTCCAGATAAGAACTAGCTGTCGTTTAGTCAATAATTTATTGAGTGTTTACTAGGTAAACACTGTTTACTTACCTGAGCAAACTACTGTTTATTTATTTATCATGACTACCTTACATCTCTCCTTGATGTGATTATTGGCCATAAACCATATGCAAAGTCTGCTATAGCACTTTACATTATCTGGTCTCTCTGGAATTTTCTTCCCATCCCCTCACATTCCCCTTCCCTCCCCACGCCTAGTTCACAACTAGGTTTCCTTCATAGCTTCCATAGCTTAGCACATTTATCACTCACCAGGACATTTCCATGTATTTTACACTGTCACGACATCTTGCAGCACTTGTGATTGGCTTTTATCTCAGTGATCTTTTCATTAATGACGGTCACCTCCACTAGACTGTAAGCTTCCTCAGTGTGGGCTCATGTTTGGTTTTGTCTTCCATTTCATCTCCAGCTTTCTGCCTGTAGGTAGGCACATAGCAGGTCCTCAATTTTACCATTAAAGTCTTCCTCTATGATTTAAGTTTTTTTTTTTTTAGAGAAAGGGTCCCATGATTTTAAACTTGGAAATTTCCTTTCTAAAAATAATTGTAAAAAGTTGACTTCTGGGCTGGATGAAGGACTAGGAGGAGAGCATAGGATTGGGAAATACCGATTAGTGAGTTTTCAAGCCAAAAAAGCCAGTGCCGTCAAGAGACCCTGGTAATTTTGTTCCACTTTTTTAAGAGCAGTGTTCTCCAAAGTGGAGTGACTTCCATTGGGTATGGAAAGAAAACACGAGAACTTCTAGTCATAATTATTTTATTTCATTTTAAATATGGTGTACTTACTATACTCCATCTGTCATGATGAGTATCCGAGTCTTCCCACACAAATGAATTTTCTAAATAATGAATGCTTATCCCATTTAGCAGCAAAACATTTTTATGTGTTGTATTTTTAACAAACTATTTTCAGTGTGCATACAGACCTTTCTGCCTTCTTTGAAAGAGTACACTGGCCTTAAGCCTTTTCTTGGTGACTCAGTCACAGTCAGGGACATTAGAGATTGATTGATTTTCACCAGGGTTGTTCAATACATTAGTAGAGAAACTGGTTAGATGTGAAGGCCTTGCTTTTTTTTAATGTAGGAAATTAAATATTGAGCAAATGCAAAAAGAACATTTTAAAATATGCATGGAACAAAAGGATTAACAACACAAGGAACATACATGTATCTACAACCCGGTTTTAAAAAGGTAGAGCACTATTTAATTACCTCTGAAACCTGGAGGTACTGCTTCCTAATCCTTCTCTTTCCCTTTACCCTTGGGGCAGCCACTATTCTGAATTTTGTGTTTATTTTTATTTTGCTTTCTTATGATTTCAAAATGGGTATTTGCAGCCTAAATAATGTATTATTTAATTATTCATGCTTTTGAATTGTTTATAAATGAAATTATACTGTAATTCTTCTACAATTCGTTTTGTTTGCTCAATATATTTATGAGATCATTCTTGTTAGTAAATGTAGCTGTAATTCATTCATTTTCGTTGATGTATAACGTTTCCGTGTGAGACTACACTGAACTATTCTTTTCAGTAGGTTGTTTCTAGGTTTTGATATTACAAACAGTGCTGTTACGAACATGCTTTATACGCGTCCCCTGAGCACATGTCCAAGACACAAAAAGACAAACATTGTATGATCTCATTTATATGAAATATCTAGAATAGGCAAATACATAGAAACTGAAGTAGATCAGTGGTTACAAGGGGCTGGGGGGATAGAAGAATGGAGAGTTCTTGCTTAATGGTTACTGAGTTTCTGTTTGGGGTGTTGAAAACATTTTGGAAATAGATATAGATGCTCTTTATTATCGATCTAGGGTCGGAATGGCTGAGTCATAGGGTATATGCATTTTCAACTAGATAAAGCCAGAATGTTCTCCAAAGTGACTGAACAAATTTACACTCCCAGTGGCACAGTTTAATCATTTTAGCTGCTGCACATTCTCTCTAGCACTTGATATTGTCAACCCTTTCATTTTTGCCAAGCTGGAAGTGTGAAGTGGTATCTCATGGTTTTAATTTGCATTTTCCTGATTACTAATGAGGCTGAGCATTATTTTCCACAAATTTACAGGCTATTCAAGTTTTCTTCTCCATGAAGTGCCTTTTCAAATATTCTGCCCATTTTTAATTGAATTTTTCACATCTCTAGATTAATTTGGGACTTTGTGTGCTGACCTGTAATTCTTTAGAGTATATTTTGTCATATCTAAGACAGCATTGATTGTAAGAGGTCCCACTATTTCATTTACTACTAAGAAAGAAAAATACCCTGATAATTAAATTGTGACACACCCTTGATTATAAGATGCATTCTGATTTCAGAGATTAAAAGAAATGTGCGTTTTAGGATGATGAAATACCGTACATTCCACATACCAACCCTTTGCCAATTAAGTGCGTTTAAAAATATATTCTCTCAATTTGTGTTTTGTCTCTTTACCTTCTTTATACTCTTTTAAAAAACATTTTTTAAGGTGATTGTGGTAAAATACATATAACATGAAATTTTCTATTTTAACCATTTTAAGTGTACAATTCAGTGACATTAATTATATTTACCACATTGTACGACGATCACCACTATCTATTTCCAAAAGTTTTTCATCATCGCAAACAGAAACTCAGTAACCCTTAGGTAATAACTCTCTGTTGCTCCCTCCCCTCCAGCCCCTGGTAACCACTAATCTCTTTTGGTCTTTCTGCATTTTCCTACTCTAGATAATTCACAAAAGTGAGGTCATACAATATTTGCTCCTTTGTGCCTGACTTATTTCACCCAGCATCATATTTTCGAGGTTCATCCATGTCATAGCATGTATCAGAATTTCATTTCTCTTTATGGTTGTATCGTTTTCCATTGAATGGATAGACCACATTTTGTCATTTCTTTTTGGACACCTGCAGTGTTTCTACCTTTTGGCTATTGTGAATAACGCTACAATGAACACTAATGTACAAGTATCTCTTACATTTAGGTCTATGATCCATTTTGAATTAACCTTTACGTATGATGTGAGGAAGGAGTCTAATCTCATTCTTTTGCATGAGGATATCCAGTTCTCACTGCACCATTTGTTGTAAAGATCATTCTTTTCCTATTGAATTGTCTTGGCCCCCCTGTTGAAGGCACTTTATCATTCATCTGATCTTAGAAAGCATGCTTTCAACATTTTAACACTAAGTATAGTGTGTTCTTAAGGCTTTTCTGTAAATATCCTTTGTCAGGTTAAGGAGCTTTCCTTCTACTTCTAGCTTGCTAAAAGTTTTTACCATGGAAATCTTTGGAATTCTATCAAATGCATTTTCCTGAATTTATTGAAATAACAATACTTTATCTGTTAATGTGGCAAATTACATGAATTGATTCCACAAGGCTATACTAAACTTTCAATCCTGGTAGAAATCCTACTTGGTCATGATTTATTATTTTTTTTCATAAATTGTTGGATTTTGTTTGATAATATTTTATTTCAGATTTTTGGCATCTATGGTCATGAATGGGAAACCCTGGTGGCATAGTGATTAAGTGCTATGGCTGCTAACCAAAAGGTCGGCAGTTCGAATCCACCAGGTGCTCTTTGGAAACTCAGTGGGGAAGTTCTACTCTGTCCTTTAGGGTCACTATGAGTCAGAATTGACTCGACGGCAATGGGTTTGGTTTTGGTTTTGGTTTTGGTAGGACTAGGTTGATTTATTTTTTACATTTCCGTTCATAAGTGAAATGTCGTGTATATATATATTTTAGTATTCTCACTTGCTCTGGGAATTAAGATTTCACTGTGTTGTAAGGTGCCATCTAGTTAGTTCTGACTCGTAGTGACCCTATGTGCAAAAGAATGAAACGCTGCCTGGTTCCGGGCCGTCCTCACAATCATGGCTATGTCTGAGCTCATTGTTGCAGCCACTGTGTCAATTCCTCTTGTTGAGGGTCTCTTTTTCGCTAACCCTCTACTTTACCAAGTGTGATGTCCTTCTCCAGGGACTGGTCCCCCTAATAGCACGGCCAAAGCACGCGAGGCAAAGTCTCGCCATCCTTGCTTCTAAGGAACATTCAGGCTGTACTTCTTCCAAGACAGATTTGTTCCTTCTTCTGGCAGTCCATGGTATATTCAATAATCTTCGCCAACACCTAATTCAAAGGGATCAATTCTTCCTTGATCTTCCTTATTCATTGCCCAAATTTTGCATGCATAAGAGGAAATTAAAAATACCCTGGCTTGGGTCAGGAGCACCTTGGTCCTCAAGGTGACATCTTTGCTTTTTAACACTTTAAAGAAGTCTTTTGCAGCAGATTTGCCCAATGCAATACATCATTTGATATCTTGGCTGCTGCTTCCATGGGCATTGATTGCACATCCAAGTAAAATGAAATCCTTGACAACTTCAATATTTTCTCCCATTATCATGATGTTGCTTATTGATCCAGTTGTAAGGATTTTTGTTTTTTTATGTTGAGGAGTTATCCATATGGAAGGCTGTAATCTTTGATCTTCATCAGTAAGTGCTTCAAGTCCTCTTCGCTTTCAGCAAGTAAGGTTGTGTCATCTGCATATCATAGGTTGTTAATGAGTCTTTCTCCAGTCCTGATGCCGTGTTCTTCATATAGTCCGGCCTCTTGGATTATTTGCTCAGCGTACAGATTGACTAAGTGTGGTGTAAGGATACAACCCTCACGCACATCTTTCCTGATTTTAAACCATGCAGTATCCACTTGCTCTTTTTGGATAACTGCTTCTTGCCAGTCACTAGTTGGATAAAATGAACTGAGTAGCTTCTTTTTCTTTTCTTTGAAACAAGCTGTGTAAGTTAAAAATTAGGGCTTCTTTGAAAGTTTGGTAAAACTCACCTATAAAACCATTCGGACTTGTTTGTCTTGAGAGGGTAGACCCTTGAACATTTCGACGTATTTAATAATTTACTGTCCATTGAAGTTATATTTTTCTTCTTGTACTACATATTGCATTTCATATCCTTTAGGGGTTTATCCATTTCATCAAGTTGTCAAATTTATTATTTATTCACAACACCATTTTATTATTTTTAAAATCTTTCTAGTTATTTCCCCCTTTTCCTTCTGTGTTTTGTTCAATTGAATTTTTCTGTTTCTCTAGTCTTCTTAGAGGTCTGCCTGTTCTATTAATCTTTTAAGTGAACAAGTTTTAATCATCTCTATTATTTTTTCATCTGTTTTGTTGATTTTTGCATTTATTGTTTCCCTTCTTGATTCTTTGGATTTGTTATGTTGTTTTTCCCCATCTCCTTCAATTGAATGCATGCTTATTTTTAACCTTTTTTATTTTCTGATAAATGAATTTAAAGCTGTAAATAATCAAGTACCTCTTTAATTACGTTCCACATTTTTTCACATGTACTGTTTCATGACAATATTTTTAAACAATATCTTATTGATTTTTGCCATGAATCCTTTAGATGTTGCTTTTGATAATACATTTTAATGTTTTACAGTAAAACCTGTGAAAGCAGTAACGTGTGTAAGGTGGAAACCTGTCAGAGAAGGAAAACTCAAATATTTTCCACTAATAGAGAACAACAGAAAAGTGGTAAGACTGTACCCTGTCAAAGGTGGAAAATCTTGGAATCCTGGAAAAACAAGGTAATCCCGTCAAGTTCCACCTTGCACAGTTTCCACACTATTTTTTATTTTCTTTTAAAATCCAATCTAGTGGCCTTTAATATTTAATTGTAAGTTTAACATATTGATATTTGTTTTATTATTTTAGAACTTATCTCTGCCAAATTATTTTATGTTTTTCATGGCTGGTACTCTCTTTTTGCTTTTTCTTTTTTTTCCTCCTTTCCATTGTATGACTTGAGTTTTCTTCTGTTGGTTTAAATATTATATAGTCTCTTTTTTTTTCCATATGGCACTTTCCCTTAACTTACAACTCATACTCATATTCATTTATCCCTAAATTCTTAAGCTTATTAATACCTGAATCTTCTCTTTAATACCGTAAGTACTTAGCATACTCTCAAATGTCTTTTGTGTTCATCCTTCTCCCATCTTGCTGGGGTTACCAAAAATTTTAGTTCCAGATATTATGGATATATTTTCTTTTATTTGGTAATAGACCTGCCCTCCATCTTTTTTTTTTTTTTTAATTAAGACAATAAATTTTACCAAAATATTTGATCACTTTTCGTTTTCTTATCTGATGAAGCATCTCCTAGAAACTTTAACTGTTTTTCCTCAAATATGTGCTTTTGTGTGGTAAAACTCCTGAAGCCTTATATGTGTGATAATTTTTTTTTAAAAACCTCTTTATAGTTAAATAAAGAGTTGGGTTTATAGTTTAAATTCTAGCTTCAAAGTTCTTTTCCTTCAATATTTTAAAATATTATTCCATCACTGTGGGTCCTGTATTGTGGTTGGGAAGTCTGGTATCAGTTTGATACTTGTTTTTTTAGAGGTGATCCCTTCATTCCCTCTGGAACTCATAGTAGTTCCCCTTTATCTTTAGTATCTTTAGTTTGTCTAAAATGTGGAGTTCTTCTTACCTCTCTCATTTGTCATTCTATGAGTCCTTTCAATCTAAGTTAATTTGGGGAAATTTGTCTCCATTATTTCTTCAAATATTTTCTCTTTCTTACCTGGATTTTTCTCTATTGTAATTCCTACTCCTTTTATATTATCCTCTACATCTCTTAGTTTTCCTTTTATATGTTTTTATCTCTGAATTTGAATATGAACTTCTAGTTGACATGTTCACAATTCTTTCTTTAGCTCTACTAATTCTTTTGTTAATTTCATTATTACTGTACTTGATTTATATGTTTTTTGCTTCTAGTATTTTCTCATAATTTTTAGGAGTTCTACCATGTAATGGATTGCTTTTGTGTGGCCTTTGTTGTCATGGTCTTCTAACTCTGACCCAGGTAATTGGGTGGGACTGTACAGATAGGATAATTGTGGCCCACCAAATGGATTGGTCAGTCTTGCCATCCCACTAGGCTTGAAATGAGCCATGCCAGAGGTGGAAAAGGAAAGATACCACCACCACCAAGGAAGAAAAGCTGGGAGCCAACACGTCCTTTGAACCTGGGATCCCTGTTGTGAGAAGCTCCTGGACCCAGGAGACAGAGAGCAAACTATAACTGTGAAGACAGCGAGAAGCAGTGGCAGAGAAGTGGCAGGAGAGACCTCATAGCAGGAGAGACCTTGTAGAAGGAGATGGTGTGGTGGGTTTCCTGGCCCATGGAGTGAGAAAGCTGAGTGTTTTTGGGTAAAGGCTTAGGGCCAGGGAGAGGTGTGTGTGCGAGTATGGCTGGGAAGAGGTTGTCCTGATGGAAACACTGTATTCTTGAGTGCTCTTGAGCCTGAGTTGTAACCTGTTACTTCCCTAAAAAAACCCATAATTGTGAGTATTGCCTGTGAGTTCTGTGTGTCCATTGCAATGAATTATTGAACCCAGCAGGAAAATAGACAGTGCTATACGATGGCACTGGGTTTATTTGGACATAGGAGGGACAGTTAGTATCGAAATTGGTAAAGATTGCAGAGAAAGGAGGCATGTCTGACCTGTGTCTCACAGGAATCAGCCTTGGGCTGTTGATCTTGATTCTCCTCTGCCCTTGTGAAGTTAGAGGAGGTCAGATGCTGCCTCCATGCTGTTTTTACAAGTTCTTATTCTTGTTTCAAAGACCTTTATTTCCTTCGTGTATTCATTGAGCTTAATTAAAAATTTTGGTCCATTAGATCTAATAATTCTGCTTCAGACTGTATATATTGTTCGGTTTGTTCAATTTCTTTTGACATTGTTGTGCTCCTTGAGAGTTCAGTAGTGTGTAGGGTAGGGGCTGAAGACCAGGCTCCAGTCAGTCAGTCTGTTGAATTTCAAAAGAGAGGAGATGATGAGCTTGTGAGGGAGCCCAGGCCCCACTAGCCACCAGCGATCCCTCTGGTTTGCCTTCATTGCACCAGGCACGGTTCTGGTCCTTGTTTCACTTTAAACCTTTAGGGAGAAGCAGGACTATCTCCCAGCTCTGGGGTTTTAGAGGAGAGTTAAAGCTTAGGGTGGCCAGTTAGCACCTGTTTTTCTCAACTACTCACCCTAGCAGAACATAGGCATTACCCTAATTTTACCCCTTGGGCAAGTGAACTTACAGTGTGAGCTGTTTCCACTGATTTCTGCAGTGATGAGAAGGGCAAAGAGTATCCCAAGACAGTGGTGGGGAGGAGGCAAGAACAGAATTATTAAAAATCTTTTCACCAATCTATACTTCTACCTCTGGCTGCTTGTCCCCTGACATATTTTAAGGAGTACTTCCATCTTCCCAGAGTTTTCTCATTTTTTTTTTTTTTTGTTAGTTCCATTTTCTCCTACTGCTTCTGTAATTTCCCTGTGGTTGTTTTTGGTGGAGGGAGCCAGTAGCATGTTCTAGTTTGCCATCCTTGCAGCCTATTCATATTTATTGTAACGATTATTATTTGGATTTATTTCTGCCATCTTATTTTATGCTGTCGACCATGATCTTCTTCTCTATATTCTCCCTCTCTCCTTCCTCCCTTCCTCCCCGCTCCCTTTCTTCCTTTTTCTTTTTTTGGATAGAGTGGATTTTTTTTTCTTTTTTCATTTCCCTCTTTATGGTTGAAAGTTATGTACTCTATATTCCTTTATTTGCATAAAACCCACCCACTGCCCTCTAGTTGATTCCGACTCTTTATTTGCATAGTAGCTGTAATTAGTTTTGACCAAATGACAAAACCTTAAACGAATAAAAATGGCTAAAACAAGTAGAAGTCCAGGCAGAATGTTAATGGATTGGAACAGTAAATATTACTAAGATATCCATTCTCCCCAAATTGATTGATTGATTCAATGCAATCTCAATAAAATTCCTAGCAAGCATTTTCGAAGAAATTGCCAAGTTGAATCCAAAATTTACATGGAAATATAAAAGATCAAGAAGAGGCAAGACAATCTTGAAAAAAGAAAAACAAAGTAAAAAACAAGATTTACTTAAAAACTACAGTAATAAAGACAGCATCGGAATAGACTCAACGGCACTGGGTTTGGGTTAGTATTAGTGTAAGGACAGTGTTGCTTTGAAGTAAGGATAGAAAAATAACACAATAGAGAGTCCAGAAATAGACCCACATATATACGATCAATTGTTTTTTTTTAATAAAGGCACCAATGTAATTCCATGGATAAAAAAGTGTTTTCAACAAATGTTGTTGGATTAACTGGATATCCGTTTGAAAAAAAAATGCACCTTTAACTCTCCCTCACATCATTCACAAAATTTAATTCACTATGGATCATAGATTTTAAATAAGAAAGCTAAAACCATAAAGCTTCTAGAAGAAATATAGGAAAATATCTTTGTTACTTTGGGGTAGGTAAAGGTTTTTTGACAGGACAAAAAACATATTGATTTTGACTTCATCAAAATTAAAAAATTTCTACTCATCAGACTGCCTGTATCTGACAACATAGTCATATTCAGAGTACAGAAAGAACTACTAATGAACATAAAAAGATAAACAACCCAATAAAAATAGAATATTTGAATACATTATTTCACAAAAGGAGGTATGTGAATGGCAAAAAAGCACATGAAAACCTCTATATCCTTAGTAATCAGGGAAATGCAAATGAAAACAACCCATTAGAATAGCTAGAATAAAAAAGGATGGTAAGGGGAAATATATAGCTTTAAACGCCTGCATTAAAAAAGATGAAGAACTTAAATCGGTAACCTAACTTTACACTTTGAAGAACTAGAAAAAGAAGAGTAAATGAAGCTCAAAGTTATGAGAAGGAAGGAAATAATAAAGAGATAAACTAAATAGAGAATATAAAACCCACAGAGAGAATTAATGAAACAAAAAATTGGTTCTTTGAAAAGAGCAACAAAATTGGCAAACCTTTAGCTAGACTGGCAAAGAAAAAAAGAGAGAAGATGCAAATAAATAAACTCAGAAATAAAAAGGGGGATATTGCTATCAACTTTACAGAAATAAAAAGGATTATAAAAGAATACTATGAACCTATGCTATGAATACTATGAATACTATACACTAACAAATTATATAACCTAGGTGAATTGGACAAATTCCTACAAACACAAATTGTTTATATTTCAAAAAGAAATATAAAATCTCAACAGACCTACAACAAGTGAAGAGATTGAATCAGCAATAAAAAATCTCCCAACAAAGAAAAGTCCAGGACCAGATGGCTTTACTGGGGAAATGCACTAAACATTTAAAGAAGAATTAATGCCAGTCCTTTTCAAATTATTCTGAAAAATTTCAGAGGAGGGGATCCTTCCTAACTCATTCTATGAGGCCAGCATTATCTTGGATACACAAACCAGATGAAGACACTGCAAGAAAACTACAGACCAATATCCCTTATGAATATAGATGCAAAAATCCTGAATAAAATACTAGTGGACCAATTCCAACAGCATATTAAGAGGATTGTATGCCATAGCCAAATGGGATTTATCCCAGGAATGCAAGGGTGGTTCCACATTAGAAAATCAACAAACGTAATACACTGCATTAATAGAACAAAGGAAAAGAACTACACGATCATCTCAATTGATGCAGAAAAAGCATTTGACAAAATCCAGTACCCTTTCATGATAAAAACCCTCCATAAATTAGAAACAGAAAGGATTTGACTCAACAGGATAAAGGACATTTATGAAAAACCCATAGCCCACATCATAATCCACATTGAAAAACTGAAAGCTTTCCACTTAAGATTGGGAAAAATGTAAGAATTCACTTTTCCCCTTTGATATTTAACAATGCACTGGAAGTTATAGCAGAGCAATTAGGCAAGAAAAAAAAATGACGTCTAAATTGGAAAAGAAGAAGTAAAACCATCTGTATTCACAAATGACATGATCCTATATATAGAAAATTCCAAAGAATCTACAAGAAAGCTACTAGAGCTAATAAACAAACTCAGTAAAGTTGCAGGTTATAAGATCAACACACAAAAATCAGCTGAGTTTCTATATATCAGCAATGAACAATCTGAAAAGGAAATTAAGAAAACAATTTCATTTACAATAACATCTAAAAGAATAAAATACCTAGAAATAAATTTAACTAGGTAGGTGAAAGACTTATACACTGAAAACTATAAAATATTACAGAAAGAAATTAAAGAAAACCTGAATAAATGGAAAGACATCCCGTGTTCATGGATTAAAAGGCTTAGTATTGTTAAGATGTTAATACAACCCAAAGTAATCTACACATTCAACACAATTACAATCCCTACCAAAATTCCAACAGCCTTTTATTTTGACAGAAATGGAAAGCTGATACTCAAATTCATATGGAATTGCAAAGGGTCCGAAATAACCAAAACAATCTTGTAAAAGAACAAAGTAAGGAAACTCACATGTCCTGATTTAAAAATATACTGCAAAGGTATAATAATTAAAATGGCGTGACACTGGTATAAGGATATACGTATAGACCAATAGGATAGAATTGACAGTCCAGAAATAAACCCGTACATTTATGGTCAACTGATTTTTGACAAAGGTGCCAAATCCATTCAATGGGGAAAGAATAGCCTCTTCAATAAATGGTGCTGGAATAACTGGATCTTTATATGTAAAAGAATGAAGCTGAATTTTATTGTATACAAACCATACCTTAAAAAAAAAACCCACAAAAAGCAAAAAATCCTACAATCCTTTCAGAAAAAAAAAAAAACAAACTCCAAGTAGGTGGTCCAAGGCTGGACCAAGGCACTCTCTTGGTAGTTTCTGTTTTTATGTGTTTTATACAGTCAGTGTATAGTAGGAGGTTTCCTCATTTTTTTCTTTCATCTAGAATATTTCATTTGAGGTTCTTTTTTTTGTCTGAAAATGTCTACACTTCAACTTTGTCTTGAAGGATATTTTTGCTAGATATACAATTGTAGGTTGCTTGTTTTTTTCTTTTAGCACATTGTGTTATCAGCCCATTGTTTTCTAGCTGCCAATGAGAAGTCAGCTGTCTGTCTAATAGGTGCCCTTTAGTAGGCAACATATTTTTGCTCTTATCTCTTTGTTTTTTGGTGTTCTACAGTTTCACTGTGTCTAGCTGTGATTTTTTTTTTTTTTTTTTTAATTTACCCTGCTTGGGATTCCTTAGACAACCTAAATCTGAGGCTAGTGTCTTTCATCAGCTCTGGAAAAATCTTAACTGTTTTGTCTTCATTATTGGTGCTTTCCCACTTACTCCCTCACTTCTGTGGCTCTGATTAGACCCCCTTACTCTAGCTTCTCTGTCCCTTAACATCTCTTACACACTTTCTAATTTTTGTCTCTCTGGGCTGCAGTTCAGATAATTTCTAAAGATATCTTCATAATTAATTGTCTCTTTAGCTATGTCTGACCTGCTGCTAAAACTATGCACTGAGTTTTACTTTCAAATGTATTTTTTATTTCTAAAAGCTCTACATTTTTAAAAATCAATTTGATCAGCCAGTTTCCTGCTTCTTACACAAATTCCCAATCCTCTCTTTTATTTATTTAAACATATTAAGCATATTGATTTTGTATTCTATGTCAAGTTTCTCTAAGACTGACTCTGTCAATAATTGTTTCTGGAGGCTCTTGGTCAGCCTTCCTTGTTTCTTTGTGCATTTTGTGATTTGTTTACTATTAGCTCATATTTCTTACCCTCAGAAATAAGTCTCGCATTTCTGTTTTATCTCATCTTTATGAAATGTCTATTTTGTGTGTAAATTTTAAAATGTACATGATGTATTTATATAGTTGTATATGAGTTCAATTTAATTTATAAATGAGTAAATATAAACTTATCAGAGTTGCATGGTCAAAAATGTTTATGGCTAGGGTTTGCAACAAAAAAAGTTTGAAGACCCCATCTTAGAGTCACAATATGTACCTTTTCTTCCCTTTCCACGCCTGGGGAGGTGATCACAGCAAAAGGGAGACTTATAAGGTCTCCAGCCTCCTGGGGTCTCTGGTCTTCTCTCTTTTCCTTTCTAGGCAGAGATTAGGAAACGTATGCAAATGTAACTGATTATTTTTGCCTCCTGAAAAGAGTCTTGAAAACTTCCTAGGTCTGTGCTTATCTCTTCTTTGAGGCTATGGCTGTTTGGTATATGTTATGGATTGAATTATATCCCCCCAAAATATATGTTTGCAAATCCTTGGCTGCTCATCAAAAGGCTGGTAGTTTGAATTCACCAGCTGCTCCTTAGAAATCCTATGGGGGCAGTTCTACTCTGTCGTTATAGGGTCATTATGAATCTGAATCCACTCAACAGCAAGGAGTTTTTTTTCAAATACCTGTGGATGTAATTCCATTAGGCAATAGGGTTTTCTGTGTTATGTTTATGAGACCATATCAGTGTAGGGTATGTCTTGTGCAAATCTCTTTTGAGATAAAAAAGGAGCAGATTAGGCACAGAAGTAAGGAAGCACAGATGGGGGAAGATACATGCCACACCACATGTAGATTGCCAAGGAACAAAGGAACATGCTGAAAAGAGACAAGGACCTTCCCCCAGAGCTGACAGAGAGAAAAAGCATTCCCCTAGAGCTGGTGCCCTGAATTCAGACTTCTAGCCTTCTGAACTGTGAGAAATAAATTTCTGTTCCTCAAAGCCACTCACTTGTGGTATTTCTGTCATAGCGGTACTAGGCAATTAAGAGAGTACACATCTTTCTGTGTATCCAATAGCACATGGGGCTGTGTTGCTGACTCCAGAGCACCCGGCCACTTGGTATGATACCCTCTATACAAAGCCAGCAGCTTAGGTAGTTGTGCTCACAAAACCTCCTCCAATGCCCTTCTCTTTGGCTGGTTTTACTTGAGAAAGACCTCTTTCACTTTAAAAGATTTTTTCTTATTGGAGATGAGCCTTTTGACCAAGAAATGCTTGCTTTTGTTTGAGTGATAGGACCTTGGCAAAGAAGATGCATTTCAGGTGTTACTGGCTAATGTCCTGGCTGGGAAGAGCAATAACCTCATTAATGAATTATCTCCTACTTACAAGGCAAAGTTGACTCATTTGTTTCCTTAAAAAGATGTTGTAATTGATTAAAGGTGGCCATTAGCGACCATGAAAAAATGCATCTATTTACCCTTCAAAGATGTTTGATGTTTGTATTTTATGCTAGGAAGCGAAACAGTCAGTTCTTTGGATAACCCAGTATGTCTCCATGCTATCTTAATGGCGGTCTCACAGTTCTTAATAACATAGTAATTACAATAAGCAAATCATTTAAGTATACCTGAATTTAATAAATAGATCTAGAGATACCCATTTCTAATCTTTGCATTAGGGGAACAATGCTAACTTTTGTCTAAATTACATGTAATTTAGCGGTGATTACTTTATTGAGGAAACAATTCACAAGCATGTTTATATCCAAGATAATGAATCTGACTTTAACAAAGCACTTCTCTAAAGTTTCAAAGCCAAAATGGAATATATCACACCAATTTCGGAACCTGAAACCAAAACCAACTGCTAATTTTTACAGAAAGGGCTTCAAAATTTTATTTAAAAAAATCTACTGAAGTAGGTTGGATTGAACCCCAAGCCTACATATTATTAAAATAACTGACTTGGGATATTAAACTTTCAGAGTAAATTTGGACCAGAACCCTGTACATTCTTGATTTTAGATAATAGGTGCCTCCTTTATAAGCTAAATGGGGACTTTTTAAAAGGGATTGGTAGTTAATGCTATCAGACAACAAAATGATGTGACTCATTCATTGGCTTAGCCTTCAGAGGGAAGGTACAAGTATGCAGAGAATGACAATGTGCTACCTGACCCTCCTGCAGTGACCAGGAACTACCAGTTCTTCCCTAGCAGATACGTGTCCATCTAATCATTCTACAAGAGGGCTTTGGCTGAATTTATGGCTGGTCATTGCAGTCTGGCTGAGACTGGCGGTGTTGGGCATTTGATGAGCTGGACCGACTGGTCACAGGCAACTTATTTAGGGGCATAGAGCTACATCCTGCTAGATGTGCTTTTCATGAATGGCTGAGGAAACCTTTGCAAACGACATGGCTCCAGAACCCCCAACAGCTGTGCTCCCTTTCTTGTGTAAGCCTGATTGCTTTTGGCTCTATCCTGTGCAGTGTTTTCTATCAAATCAGTCTTTCCTCCACGGGGTATTTATTATGTGCCACTTTGAAAATAAAAGGGACGGGGAGCAATCATCCAGCAAAACCATAAAACATTTTATTATCCACGACAGTGAGGGGACAGGTTTGACATACAACACTGGGAGCAGTGATGGCCGAACAATGTGGTACTAAAGTGTGATTTAATGAGGCTTGGAGGATTTAGTTCAGTCAGGAAAGTTCCACTCTGCTTGAGCATGGGAGGAGCGAGCTGGCCTGAGCACCTGACTGACTGAGCAGCATCTTACCATGTAGGCCTCAGCCAGCAGCCCCCACTTGTCTGGTTGTCCTGGATAACCATTGTCAGGGAGATTTTAGCTCAGGAAACTTCTGACAGATTTAGTGGTCCCCAAACTTGGCACAGTCTCCTGAAGCCTTCCGTTTTACAAGGTCAGCAGCTAATCCAACAAAAGCCTGAATTCATTTCCCTCTATACTCATTGATTGCCAGCTGAGAGCTGGATGCTGTCAACTTGCTTTAAAAAAAAAAAAAAATCCTTTTCACTGGAATTGAGGTGCTCTGCCCTATGATGAATGGCAGGGTGCCATCTTGTGCCACATTTTTTTTTTTCCCCTTTTCTAGAGGAAAAATTCATTAGCAGATTGTGGCTTGTTATCAAGTCAATCATTGTCTTTGGTTTTAGTCATATGTGTCTTTCTGGTTCAGTTGAACTAAACCTACCTGTTGTACTTCATTATTGTACTGATGCCACCTGGGCATTGAGATATGAACATAAGAACATTTATGGGCAAATCTCAACGGTCATTCCCTAATCTTCTTCAGTGAAGTATATGTCTCACTGAAGTATGATTGGTACCATGGGGTCTGAGTCGTGGTGTGGCCCTGGTTAGAGGCTCTGGGTTCTGTCCTGAAGGGGTTGATGATCTAGAAGGTGAGATGGGTCACACACATGAAGAGATAAAGAACCTTGCATTATTACATAAGCTAAGGGCTTTGGTGGAGATAGCCTTGGTCTAACATAATTCAGTGATTCTCAATGGATACTACACCACTGAATTACCTGAGAAGCTTGCAAAAAATACAGGTGTTCATGTCCCCCTATCAGAGACTCTGATTTGATTGGTCTGTGGAAGGGCCTGGTATTTGGAAATTCTTCTAAGTGACTTTAATGTGCTGCCAGGGCTGAGAACCAATGGTCTAGCAGAGAGACTGCTAGGTTTTTTAGATTTATGTTCTACTCTGGCTTTTGTGCCTCTTTAGGAGCCCTGGTGGTACGATGGTTAACAGCTGGGCTGTTAACCAAAAGGTTGGCAGTTCAAATCCACCAGTCACTCCTTGGAAACCCTGTGGGGGCAGTTCTCCATCCTACAGTGTCACTATGAGTCGGAATCTACTAAACCGCAATGAGCAATGTGTTTAGGTAACTAAGAGCTTTCTTCTCTCTACTCCAACATCTTCTTCTACATATCTTAGTTATAGCCTTACTACCTCCCTGTAATTATCTGTTTACAAATCTGTTCATCCCTGCTAGTCTGAGTGCCTTTCTGAGGGCAGGAACAGAGTTCTAGTTGTCCTTTTATCCCCAGAGCTTAGTACAGAGAAGGTGCTCCACAAATGTTTGTTGAATGAAGATGTGAATGAATGAGCTGGTTGATCTTGATCAAGGTACATACACTTTCTGCCTATAGGTCTTTGGCTCTAGGTTTATAAAGATGGGAGTGAGGAGGGATAATGCTCCTTCTGTCTCTCTCTATTTTATAAGCCTTTTGTAAGGCTATATTAGATGTAGGTGTCTTTTAAGCCCTTTTAGAATAAAGGTGCAATACAAATTCCAGGCATTCTCATGGACAATTGACCCTGGAAGAACACCTTTGTTCTGCCATATTGTATCAAGACACAGGTGAGTTTTGACAAGATTACAGCAGAACTGGTGCTGGTACAATGAGTCTATTAATGTCATCTAAATAAGATGGCTGTCTTTTGAAATGGTTTGGGACTTAGCTAGGACCCAGACTCTGAGAGGGAAATAGCAGTCCAAGAGAGTAGCCCCATCACCTCGGTAACGACCCAGAGGTTGGGACTGCGGGCCTTGTTGACCTCTAAGGTACTCTTCTTCCATTAAAGTCCTCTTTTCAAACCCTGATTTGCAAATGCATTTAATTATTTGGGTTAAGGAAGCTGGTGTTTCCAAGGGCCAGTGGTTAGAACTCATCTACAGTGTTAAATTAACTATTGACATCTTTTTTGTTTTTAATGAATTAGTTTGACTGCATTTACAAGAACTCTCTCATTTCTTTTCTTACCGCAACTTTGAGGGTGATAAAGGTTAGCCCTCAAAGCTCCAAGCCACCTATTCTGGATTACGGGAAGGCCTCTGCTTGTCAGAAAACCTTTGGCCATTTAAAAAAAACCTAAAAGCCAAACCGTTGCCATTGAGTCGATTCTGACTCATAGGAACCCTATAGGACAGATTAGAACTGCCCCATAGTGTTTCCAAGGAGCGGTTGGTGGATTCAAACTGCCCACCTCTTCGTTAGGAGCCATAGCACTTAACCGCTACACCACCAGGCTTTCCATTTAGGTGCCCTAAATTTTGCACTATAGGTGTCAGAAACCCAGGCTCATTTGTTCATTTGGCATTTGGAGCTTGGCTATGAGCCTTTGTGAAACGTCTTCTTCTCACTTCTGCTCAGTGAAACCTGAGTCTGGGTGCTGGCCTCCCTGACTACTGCTGAAAAGGAGCAGCTCTTCTGTCTTTTATTTAAATAGCAGATTTCTCCTTTGAGATCAAAATGCTTTTTTAACATTTTCTGGAGGGGAAACTAAGGCCCAAAGACATTAATGGTCACCCTTCTGGTGGTTTTGTTTCTCTTGCCTATTTATTCTCGGGGGGAGGGAGGCCCCAAAATGAGTTCAGACGATCATTAGGGAAATTGGTATCATTTAAAGGTGAATTAAATATTCTTCTCAGCTGCTCTGGGGATAGAACAAAGGGAAAATCACACGATGGTGGTTAATATGGAAGTTTTTTTTTTTTTTTTTCCCGCTGTAAATGGCGACTGTGCAATGATGAAGGTAGTGTTGTCAAGACGGCAGGGCACAGCCACCGACAATAATTTCAAGGACTTTGGAGTGAGCGGTGTGGTTAGACGTGAGTGGGTCCCCAAAGTGTCAGGCTGGAGTCAGCCCCTAACATCACTGCGCTTCAATGTCTATCATTAGAGCAGGGTGATTCTGCATGTCAAATTCTGAATGTAGATGGATGCCAGGCTCCATTGGAGAAACTTCACTCCTCTTTGCAGCCACAGCTGGGCAGCCACCAGAGAGTTTTCAGGCTAGACGTTTTTTTCCCCAACATCTGTCAGCTTAGCTAAATCAGAGCTCCAAATGAACAGTAGAATACCCAAGATCATTATCTGGATTTGTGACACTCCCTCCCTCTTCTCCCTGGAGGACTGAGGATTCAAAATGAAAAACAACATTTGTAAGGAATCAGGAGAAGGAGGGTTTTCATCTTCATTATTATTGCTACTAATAATACATTTTCATTAACATGGCTTGAATAGTATAAAACAAGAGAAGTGAAACATGTCCCCTGCAGAACCACCTGCTGCCAAGCACCTCTTGCATAAGGTACTGTATCTCTGGCTCATTCAATCCCAGAGTAGCCTATTAATTAAGCCCCGGTCTACAGGTGTGATCTATGAGGCTGTAATTTTCCTCTCTGAGCTAACAGGGAACTTGCAGATGGTCTCTGGACTTAGCACTTTTCCACAACGTGGGAAAGATGTGTGGTCCATACTCCAGGTAGAAGGAGAGAGTTAACCCGCTAATCAAGTCAACAAACATTTATTGAGTGCCTGCCCTGCACTCAGCTGAGTGCTGGTGTTGCAGGAGATGCATGACGAGGAGAGCTTGCACCTTTAATGAGGAAGCATGATTCACACGCACAAGTAGCGTGGCATCGCAGACAGGTCAGAGCTTCTGGAATGAGACAGACCTGGCTTAGAAATCCAGTTCCACAGCTTCACAGGGGTATGACGTTGGAAATTTTATTTCACATTGTAGATGCTGAATTTCTTTGTATGAAAACAGGGATATTAAGTCCTTTCAGGATTGTTGCAAGCAATAGCAATAACATTTGCAGAGCACCTGCCACTTCGGAGGCACTCCAAAAATATTATTAGAAGGTGGTATATTTGATATGGTATAATTTAGCCTTTAATTATAGCTGGCAAATGCTCTCTGAGCCGGGAGAGAATAGTGCTGGCTGGAATAGATAGGTGAACTTTGAGCATAACTAAGAAATGACAACATCAGATGGCTAGGAAGGCTCTTAGAGGTTTACTGGTCCAAGTGATGCAGTCTAGCAATGCAGAAGCAGGGGCTCAGAGAAGCTGATTTGCCCAAACTACTCAACAAATTGAGAACAAGTGCCAAGTTGGACTATAAATGGGACCCTGTGTTGAAAGATGGTGCTAGATGGTGTGGTGGATCTCAGACCTGGTGGAGTGTCAGGATATCTTGTGGAGATAAAAAAAAAAAAAAAAAAAGGCTTTGAGGCAAATTTGATTCAGGAGGCTTGGAGTGAGGCTGGGAATATGTTTTTTTCAGTGAGATCCTGGCCTGCAGATCAGCCCATTGCTGTAACATAAAGAACACTGAGCTGGAAGTCTCAGTTCCAGCTCTCTCCCTACCCTGCTATGTGATTTGGGCAAGTCAATCTTTCTGACTCTTAGTTGTCTTATCTATCTAATGAAGGGGCTGCATTGTTTGAGAGCCTGGTCACCTCCATCTCTCATAATCACTCCGTGACATCACTTCGGCTTAAGTTGGGACTAATGTTGGCTAGGAGCTCACTTGGAGGTGAGGGAGGTGTTACCCTGTGTGGTGGGTGAAGGGAAGGTGAGACCATGGGATTAGCTTGGCTAGGAGGAGTTTTCTGTAAGGACAGAAAGGGAGACTTGGTCACATGGATAGAGGAGATTTTCAGTATGGAGAGATATGCAAGGTGGATATGGGGCTTTGGGCATCATTTCATGCGAGAGGACTTCCCAAACTGTTCTCTGTGAAACATTAGGCTTTTGAGATGCTCTGAAAGAGACCCATGTGTACATAAGTTTGGGAGGTGCTATATTCTATACCATGGTCGTTGTTAGCTGTCGTTGAGTTGGTACCTGACTCATGGCGACCCCATGCACTATTCCCATGATCTACTGCAGATTAGACCATTGTGATCCATAGGGTTTTCATTGGCTGATTTTCAGGAGTAGATTGCCAGGTCTTTCTTCCTAGTCTGTTTTAGTCTGGAAGCTCTGCTGAAACCTATTCGGTATCATAGCAATACATAAGCCTCCACTGACAGACAGGTGGTGTTTGCACATGAGTACATTGGTTGGGAATCGAATGCAGGTTTCCTGCATGGAAGGTGAGAATTCTACTACTGAGCCTCCAATGTTTCCTACATCATCATCTAAGAGATTCATAGGAGCCCTTGTGGTACAGTGATTCAGAGCTTGGCTGTTAACTGAAAGGTATGTGGGAGAAAAGACCTGGCAATCTGCTTCCATAAAGATCATAGCCTAGGAAATCCTATGGGGTTGTTCTACTCTGTCATATAGGGTTGCTATGAGTTGGAATGACTCGACAGCACACAAGAAATTCATAATGCGCAGAGGACTTGGAGAAGTTTGATTAACCTTGCTTCGTCTGGAATGTCTCAAATTTATTTGGTCTTAGAACACTTTATTTTATTTTATTTTACCTATTTTTTATTAGCTAGTGTTTCCTGGAACACACTTTGGGAACAACTGTTACAGAAAACAGGGAGTCATTAGAAGTTCTAATGCAGCTTTAGAGAATTTTAGAGGAACTCGGAGGAAGTGATCATTAAAAAGAATGCTTAAAGCAGCAAATGAACTGGAATTTCACAGAGAAGAGAAGCCTTACACAATACATTTTTAGTTATATGAATTGGTATAATGAGGGATATGATTGATTGTTCTTCATATTTGCTGAGCATAAAGTCAGAAGGAATGGGCTTAAGCGTTAGGCCTAGAGATTTAGGAGGAAGAAAACAGAAATCTTTCTGATGAGGGATATAAACTAGAATAGTTTATCTAGGGAAATAATGCAATTTCTAGAGTCTCATCCATTTCATGTAATAAAAGCAGGGGAATAGACTAGGTAACCACTCATGTTCCCTGTATTTTCTTATCTGCCTTTTGATATTCAGGGACTCTTGCGGTTCTGTAGGAGCCACAGAGCACCTGAGCAGTCATAACAAAGACGCAGCGGGTCATAGAACCTTCAGTCCGGAAAGAACCCAACATCTGGTCCAACTTCTCACCAAGACAGGAGTATTTTCGGCAACATTTCTGCTCCATGCCATTCAGGATATGCTGGGAACTCCTCCAGTGCCTAAGAAACCATTGCTTTTCTAGGCAGATCATTTCACTTATGGATGGCTTTGTTAGGATTCTCTGCCTTGCCATGAACCAAAACGTGTTTCATTGCATCTTACACTTTAAAAAAATTTTTTTATTGTGCTTTAAGTGAAAGTTTACATATCAAGTCAGTCTCTCACACAAAAATTTATATACACCTTGCTATATACTCCTAATTGCTCTCTCCCTAATGAGACAGCCTGCACCTTCCCTCAGCTCTCTCTTTTCGTGTCCATTCCACCAGCTTCTGACCCCCTCTGCCCTCTTATCTCCTCTCCAATAGGAGATACCAACATAGTTTCAAGTGTTTACTTGATCCAAGAAGGTCATTCTTCACCTGCATCTTTTTCTATCCCACTGTCCAGTCTAATACCTGTCTGAAGAGTTGACTTTGGGAATGGTTCCTGTCTTGGGCTAACGGAAGGTCTGGGGGCCATGACTACGGGGGTCCTTCTAGTCTCAGTCAGACCATTAAGTCTGGTCTTTTTATGAGAATTTGGGGTCTGCATCCCACTGTTCTCCTGCTTCCTCAGGGGTTCTCTGTTGTATTCCCTGTCAGGGCAGTCATCGGTTGTAGCTGGGCACCATCTAGTTCTTCTGGTCTCAGGCTGATGTAGCCTCTGGTTCATGTGGCCACATCTTACACATTTAGCTGCTAGTTATTTGTGTTAGAGCTACACAGAATATGCATGTTACTTTTTCTCTGTATGATGCTCATTCAGATGATTGAAGACAAGTATCAGACCTGCAGTAATCATTCTCCAAGTAGTCCAAGCCCTTCAGCCATTTCTCCTAACATAAGCCTTCCACCTGCTATAAGCCTTCCAGTCTGATAATGTCCTTACAACACCATATCTAGAAAATATGCTCTGATCATCAATGAAGTATACAAATTAGGACCTCTTTTGATCTTGTCTGAGTCTTAATGCAGAGAGGCCATATATGCAATGCAGGTCCCCGAAAGTATACACTAAGTATGCAATCAAGTCCAGCCTGTCTGGAGACTTTATCAATAGGTACACTTGGTCTATTTACATGCAGAATCACGGGGCTGAAGGAAAGAAACTTAATATAAGAAGATGTCAATAAGCACTCATTTGGCAGGATACTGGGCTCTCAGGGAAGTGCAGCAGGGAGGGTGTCAGAGCTGTGGGGGGATGAAGAAAGTGCTGGATTAGAGAGGGCTGAATCTAGAATTTCTCTAAGTCACTGTGTGCAACAGTCAGAGCTGCTTTGTCAACCATATTAAGGGGGCGAAACATGAGAGGCAGGAGATGTCACGGTAACCATCTGTGGTGCATCTTCTCAGGAGCTAAACAGCCATTATTGGAAATGGGAGAGGAGATATCAAGGGGTGCTGCATTTAGGAGTGTATATGAGGCATCCCTGTTGGGGGTGGACAGGCGTGACCCCAAGAAAAACTGCTTCATGATTCTACCTGTGACCATCTCCTGTCTCCCCTGACCTCACCTATCTGGAAATATGAGCCAGATTTTTATGTGCTTATTAATTTATTAACTTCTTACTTGTAATAAAGAATTTGAGGTTGTCATGAATTGAACTGTGTCCCCCAAATATATGTATCAATTTGGTTGGGCCATGATTCCCAGTATTGTGTGGTTGTCCTCCATTTTTTTGATTGTAATTTTATGTTAAAGAGGAGTTAGGGTGGGGTTGTAACACCCTTACTGAGGTTACATCCCTGATCCAATGTAAAGGGAGTTTCCCTAGGGTGTGGCCTGCACCACCTTTTATCTTACAAGAGATAAAAGGAAAGGGAAACAAGCAGAGAGTTAGGGACCTCAAACCACCAAGAAGGAAGCACCAGGAGCAAAGCGTGTCCTTTGGACCTGGGGTTCCCGCTCAGAGGAGCTCCTAGTCCAGGGGAAGATGGACAAGGAGGACTTTCCTCCAGAGGTGACAGAGAGAGAAAGCCTTGCCCTGGAGCTGATGCCCTGAATTTGGACTTCTAGCCTACTAGACTGTGAGGAAATAAATTTCGCTTTGTTAAAGCCATCCATTTGTGGTTATTTCTGTTATAGCAACAATAGATGACAAAGACAGAGGTCATGACAATTTCATTACTGGTTACTTTTTTTGCTGTTCAGCAATCATGTTATGCAGTTAAATACTTATTTTTCATACAAACCACTGTCAATTACATTCTTCCTCCAAAGTATTGCAATACATTCTTTAAACCTAAATGCAGGATTTTTTCTTTGCCACTTTCATTTAATTTTATTTACATGATTATGTGATACTTAAAGTTTTTTTTTTTTTTTTCCTAAGTGCTAGGCATTCCTCCTGTCTTGGAGTCATCTTCACTTATGATAAGCATGTTTCCATTTCTTCCTCAAAGCCTCTGAAACATGCCCACTAGAAAAGGGGCAGAGAGAGAGAGTGTCGTCCTGGGGCATGCCACTAGAGACTTCCCTAAAGTATGACACCAGCCCTTTAACCAACTGTCAGAATTAAAATGCCCAACCAGCTATTAATTCATAGAATAGCACTGTTTTCCAGCCTGTGTCTCTCTCTGTCTTGTTCACAAGGAAATCCAGAAGGACTACCAAAATGATTTGCTAAAATCAAGACACATTATGCAATAAGCTTGAGTATATCTTTCTATTTGGTAGCCATGGGAATTTGAGTTTAATTCAAAACCAAGAGTACCCTGCCAGAAGAAGACATTGCTGACTCTGGTGATACGGGTCTTGTTCTTCCAGCCACCTAGGTGATGGTAGTGGTTGTTAGCTGAGCTGAGGGAGCTCCCAACTCATGGTGATGACTCGCACAACAGAACGAAACACTGCCTGGTCCTCGGCCATGGCCATGATCAGTAGTGGATGTGATCCACAGGGTTCTCATTGGCTGATTTTTGAAAGTAGATCACCAGGCCTTTCCTCCTAGTTTGTCTTAGGCTGGAAGCTCCACTGAAACCTGTTCAGCATCACGTTAACACGCAGGCCTCCACTGACGGGTGGTGGCTAGATTTGATTGTTGGTATTATTAGTTGCTGGGGAGTCTATTGCGACTCATGGCCACCTCCTGTGTTATAGATTTAAATCTCCACTTCACAGAAGAAGGAAATGGCTCAAGGTCACACCGTTTATTAATGCCCAATTTGACTTCCCAATGTGACTCCCAAAGCCCTGAGCCTGTCCCATTTGTTCCACACCCTGGCAGGAAGGCTCTCTCTGCCTTTCCAGCTCTAAGTCTGGCTCTACGATTTCGTCACACCCCAGGAAGAGAGCTGTGCTCTTAGGAGGCTCTGCAGATGGAGCAAGGCCTGGACGAGTTGCTGGCGCGCTGGCCCGGCTGGCTTGACGCCCTGCTCACGCACTCGCTCCGAGGGGGACTAGCAGGCACAGAGGCGGCGTGCGTGGTTTATAAAAAGCCATCAGGAGCACTGTCCTGGGATTGCAGTCATTTATCTGCACTTTTTCCTTGTAAAATGTTACTGACTGTTTTACACCAAGGGCAGTTTATCCTGAACGGGGTGTACAGGCATTCAATTTACCTCTACTTTTTGCCAACTCGGCTCCCCTCTCCCCTTCCCCCCCTCCCCGCCCCTTGTTTCTGAAGTTATATATGGTTCTGAGAGAGAAAGCCATTTTCTGTCTGAAGGGGGGGAAAAAAAAGAGCTGACAGCTTTAAAGAGAAGCCTTCCATCATACAAAAAACATTTGGTTGGAGAGATAACGCCTTTGTTTTTAAAAAAGTAGAATCCTGCTTCCGTGGTATTACGTTCTTCTCTAGTTGACCCTGTTTCCGGTCAAATGCTAAGAACCTTACAGAGATGATCCGTATCAGTGTACCTTGTGAGGCTAAAATGGAGGAGAGAAATGATCAGCCCTATGTTTCAAAGGGGAGAATTGAAGCTCAAACAGGTTAAATCACTTGTTTGGGATGACAAAGGAAGGCTGCTGCGGCAAGCAATTTGCCCCACCAGCCAGGCTGATAATGGAGATGCAGAGAGGAACAAAGCACCCTCTTTAAGCAGGTGTCCCCCACCCCAAGAGGTATCTTATGTAGCTTTCCCTTAGCTTATGGGACCGTTGTGCTTGCTTTGCAGATGAGAAAACTGAGTTTTCGTGACGTTAAGAGGTCGCCTGAAAGTCACACTTAATTCTTGCAAAGCAGGTCTCAAAGCTAAACCTTCTGAGTCCCAGCTTGTTCCCCTCCCAGACCCTCTAGCGCCTTCATTAGTATCCACCACCCGCCTGGCCCCGGCTTCTGCAGAGAATCTAAATATAATGGATCGCTCCTGCAGAATGCCAGGGTTTTTTAATTTATAGAAAAGAATAATGGGGTTCAGGTGAATGCCCTCTTCTGTATATTCTCTTCGGAGTGAGACTTAGCTTTATTGTCCTTTCACTTCCCGTTAGTGCTAGCTAAAGTGATTCCATAATGACATATAAACCCAAACATGAGTAATTGATGGCAGCCTCAGGAGCTAGAGCAGGATAAAACCAGACTGACTAGATTCTCCAGGGTGAAGAATTAACATTTATTGGTTTAGTGAAATGAATTTATGTCCTAATAAAGCCAGTTACGGACTAGACAGTGATTTAATGAGGTGCCTTCTGTAAAAAGAGCAAATATGAACTTCTGGGCCTGGCTTAGATTGTAACTGATACATCATCTACTGAACCAGTTTTTCAGATAGGTTCAGAAAAATCTATGAAATTTCCCTAATCCATGAATTTGTGTTTAACCCATTCTGTCTATAGAGTTGAGAGAGAATCAGTATTTTTAAAACAATGAACGGTACATTTGTTCATCACTCCTACAATATTAGGACTCTGGTTGTTCAGCGGTTAAGAGCTCGGTTGCTAACCAAAAGGCGGGCAGTTCGAATCCACCAGCTGCTCCTTGGAAATCTTACAGGGTAGTTCTACTCTGTCCTGTAGGGTTACTATGAGTCGGAATCAACTTGATTGCAGCTGGTTTTGGTTTTGGTTGGAGCTCTCCTGGAAGCCTGGAGAATAAAGGCTAGAACAAATACCACCATTAAAGAAAAACAAAACAAAACAAAAAAAACCCCAAACTCATTGCTGTTGAGTCGATTCCGACTCATATACTGAGTCTAGATAAACATTAAAAGAAGAAACTAAACCCGTCATTGCAGAGGAGTTGATTCTGACTCATGGCAACTCCATGAGTTACAGAGTAGAACTGTGCTCTACAGGGTTTTCTTGGCTGTGATCTTTTTTTTTTTTCAATCTTTATGGAAGTAATTTGCCAGGGCTTTCTTCCATTTGCTGTTGGGTGGGTTTGAACCGCCAACCTTTAGGTTGGTAGCTGAGAGCAAACCATCTGAGCCACCCAGGGACTTCTAGGTGTGCATGACACCCTGTAAGTCTAGGGGCTTCTTGCTCAGAGTTGGTGATTGTGATGGGGTCTGTATGAGGGAGGGGGAAGGAGGAGCAGATAGAATAAAGATGCAGGCAGGCACCTTCTCTGGGGTGGGGTGCTGGGTGAAGAAGGACTGCCTGAGCCTTGGTTGTTGCCATTACAAGCCAAATCCATCCCTTTCACTGGTCTCTTTGCTTCTTCATTATGAAAAACTGAGGAATTGTTTCTCTTTGATCATAAAATGCTCAGACCAAAAACCTTGGAGTCACCCTTGATGCTTCTCTTTCTTTCATATTCCATATCTAATCTATTAGGAAATCCCAGAAGCTCTGCTTTCAAACTGTTTCCAGAATCAGCCACTTCTCACTGTCTCAGCTGCTAGCTCCCCAGCTCAAGCCACTACCATCTCTTTGCCTGGATTAGTTCCATAGCATTTTAGCTGACCTTCTTGCTTCTATTCCTGACCATCCCTCTCCCCAACTCCCCTGACCCCACCACCACACACACCTATGTATATAAGCTAGTCTTAACACAACAGCTGGAGTGGCATCCTTTTAAAATAGAAGTCAGATCCTGGCTCTTCTCTATTCCAACCTGCCAGTGGTTCCCATCTCACACAGCAGAAAACAAAAGTCTTTATGATGGCCTAGAGAGCCCTACCTGATAAGTACCCCTACCCCCACTGCTTGTCTGACCTCATCCTCTACCACCATGTTCCTGACCTTCTCTGCCTCAGCCTCACTGGCCCCCTTGCTGTTTCTGGAAGGTACCAGGCATGCTTCCACCTTAGTATGTTTGGGCTGGCCATTCTTTCTGCTTGCATCGCTCTTCTTCCAGATATATCTGTGTCTCACTCCTTCACCTCCTTCACATTTTCACTCACTCCCACATCCTCGTGGAAGCCTACTCTGACTACCTTATTTAGCACTGGAAAAAAATAAAAATAAGTTGCCATCGAATTGACAGCCCCATGTGCTCCATAGGGTTTTTAATGGCTGATTTTTCAGAAGTAGGTCACCAGGGCTTTCTACAAAGCACCTCTAGGTAACTCAAATCACCACTTTATTTATTTATTTGTTTTAATTTTTATTGTGCTTTAAGTGAAAGTTTACAAATCAAGTCAGTCTCTCACACAAAAACTTATATACACCTTGCTACATACTCTCGATTGCTCTCCCCCTAATGAGACAGCCCGCTCCCTCCCTCTGCTCTCTCTTTTCGTGTCCATTTAGCCAGCTTCTAACACCCTCTACCCTCTCACCTGCACTCCAGGCAGGAGATGCCAACATAGTCTCAAGCGTCCACCTGATCCAAGAAGCTCACGCCTCACCAGCATCCCTCTCCAACCCATTGTCTAGTCCAATCCTTGTCTGAAGAGTTGGCTTTGGGAATGGTTCCTGTCCTGGGCCAACAGAAGGTCTGGGGGCCATGACCACCGGGGTCCTTCTAGTCTCAGTCAGACCATTAAGTCTGGTCTTTTTACGAGACTTTGAGATCTGCATCCCACTGCTCTCCTGCTCCCTCAGGGGTTCTCTGTTGTGTTCTCTGACAGGGCAGTCATCAGTTGTAGCCAGGCACCATCTAGCTCTTCTGGTCTCAGGCTGATGTAGTCTCTGGTTTATGTGGCCCTTTCTGTCTCTTGGGCTCATAATTACCTTGTGTCCTTGATGTTCTTCATTCTCCTTTGATCCAGGTGGGTTGAGACCAATTGATGCATCTTAGATGGCCACTTGCTAGTGTTTAAGACCCCAGACGCCTCTCTCCAAGGTGGGATGTAGAATGTTTTCTTAATAAATTTTATTATGCCAGTTGACTTAGATGTCCCCTGAAGCCATGGTCCCCACACCCCCGCCCCTGCTACACTGGCCTTCAAAGCATTCACTTTATTCTGGAAACTGCTTTCGGTTTAGTCCAGTTGTGCTGACCTTGCTTGTATTGTGTGTTATCTTTCCTGTCACCTAAATTAGTTCTTATCTACTATCTAATCAGTGAATACCTCTCTCCCACCCTCCCTCCCTACCCCCTCTCTTAACCATCAAAGAATATTTTCTTCTCTGTTTAAACTATTTCTTGAGTTCTTATGGTAGTGATCTTGAAGAATATTTGCCCTTTTGCAACTGACTAATTTCACTCAATATAATGCCTTCCTGATTCATCCATGTTATGAAATGTTTTATAGTTTCATCACTGTTCTTTATCGATGAGTAGTATTCCATTGTGTGAATATATCAGAATTTATTTATGCATTCTTCCATTGATGGGCACCTTGGTTGCTTCCATCTTTTTGCCATTGTAAACAGTGCTGCAATGAACATGGGTGTGCATATATCTGTTCGTGTAAAGGCTCTTCTTTCTCTAGGATATATTCCAAGGACTGGGATTGCTGGATTGTATGGTAGTTCTATTTCTAGCTTTAAAAAAAAAAAAAAAAAAAAGAAGCGCCAAATCAACTTCCAAAGTGGTTGTACCATTTTACATTCCCACATTCCCACCAGCAGTGTATAAGTGTTCCAGTCTCTCTACAGCCTCTCCAACATTTATTGTTTTGTGTTTTTTGGATTAATGCCAGCCTTGTTGGAGTGAGAGGAAATCTCACTGTAGTTTTGATTGCATTTCTCTGATGGCCAATGATTGTGAGCATTTCCTCGTGTATCTGTTAGCTACCTGAATGTCTTTAGTGAAGTGTCTGTTCATATCTTTTGCCCATTTTTTAATTGGGTTATTTGTCTTTTTGTAGTTGAGTTTTTGCAATATCATGCAGATTTTAGAAATCAGGCGCTGATCAGAAATGTCATAGCTAAAAACTTTTTCCCAGTCTGTAGGTAATCTTTTTACTCTTTTGGTGAAGTCTTTGGATGAGCATAGATGTTTGATTTTTAGGAGCTCACAGTTATCTAGTTTTTCTTCTGCATTGTTAGTAATGTTTTGTATAATGTTTATGCCATGAATTAGGGCTCCTACCGTTGTCCCTAATTTTTCTCCCATGATCTTTATCATTTTAGATTTTATATTTAGGTCTTTGATCCATTTTGAGCTTGTTTTTTTGCATGGAGTGAGGTATGGGTCTTGTTTCATTTTTTTCCAGATGGATACCCAGTTATGCCAGCACCATTTGTTAAAAAGACTGTCTTTTCCCTATTTAACTGTTTTGGGGCCTTCATCAAATATCAACTGCTCATATGTGGATGGATTTATGTCTGGATTCTCAATTCTGTCCCATAGGTCTATGTATCTGTTGTTGTACCAGGCTATTTTGACTACTGTGGCAGTACGCTAGGTTCTAAAATCAGGTAGAGTAAAGGCCTCCCACTCTGTTATTCTTTTTCAGTAATGCTTTACTTATCTGGGGCCTCTTTCCCTTCCATATGAAGTTGGTGATTTGTTTCTCCATTTTATTAAAGAATGTCGTTGGAATTTGGATCGGAATTGCATTCTATCTATAGATCGCTTTTGGTAGAATAGACATTTTAGTAATGTTAAGTCTTCCTATCCATGAGAAAGGTATGTTTTTCCACTTATGTAGGTCTCTTTTGGTTTCTTGTAGAAGTGTATTGTGGTTTTCTTTGTATAAGTCTTTTACATCTCTGGTAAGATTTATTCCTATTTTATCTTCTTGGGGGCTACTGTAAATGGCATTGATTTGGTGATTTCCTTTTCGATGTTCTTTTTGTTGGTGTAGAGGAATCCAACTGATTTTTGTATGTTTATCTTGTATCCCGATACCCTGCCGAACTCTTCTATTAGTTTCAGTAGTTTTCTTGAGGATTCCTTAGGGTTTTCTGTGTATAAGACCATGTCGTTTGCAAATAGAGGTAATTTTACTTCTTCCTTGCCAATCTGGATGCCCTTTATTTCTTTATCTAGCCTAATTGCTCTGGCCAGGACTTCCAGCACAATGTTGAATAAGAACCCAGAGTGGTGATAAAGGGCATCCTTGTCTGGTTCTGGATCTCAAGCGGAATGCTTTCAGGTTCTCTCCATTTAGGATGATGTTGGCTGTTGGCTTTATATAAATGCCCTTTATTATGTTGAGGAATTTTCCTTCTATTCCTATTTTGCTGAGAGTTTTTATCACGAATGGGTGTTGAACTTTGTCAAATGCCTTTTCTGCAACAATTGATAAAATCATGTGATTCTTGTCTTCTGTTTTATTTATGTGATGGATTACATTAATTGTTTTTCTAATGTTGAACCATCCCTGCATACCTGGTATGAATCCCACTTGGTCATGATGAATTATTTTTTTGATATGTTGTTGAGTTCTATTGGCTACAATTTTGTTGAGGATTTTTGCCTCTGTGTTCATGAGGGATATAGGTCTGTAATTTTCTTTTTTTATGGTGTCTTTACCTGGTTTTGGTATCAGGGATGTGGTGGCTTCATAGAATGAGTTTGGTAGTATTCCGTCCTTTTCTATGCTCTGAAATACCTTTAGTAGTAGTGGTGTTAACTCCTCTCTGAAAGTTTGGTAGAACTCTGCAGTGAAGCCATCCGGACCACGGCTTTTTTTTTTGTTGGGAGTTTTTTGATTACCTCTTCAGTCTCTTCTTTTGTTATGGGTCTATTTAGTTGTTCTACCTCTTGTGTTAGTTTAGATAGGCAGTGTGTTTCTAGGATTTCATCCATTTCTTCTAGGTTTTCAAATTTGATAGAGTACAATTTTCATAGTAATCTGATATGATTCTTTTAATTTCAGTTGAGTCTGTTGTAATACCGCCCATCTCATTTCTTATTCGGGTTATTTGGTTCCTCTTCTGTTTTTCTTTTGTCAGTTTGGCCAATGATTTATCAATTTTGTTGATTTTTTCAAAGAACCAGCTTTTGGTCTTGTTAATTCTTTCAATTGTTTTCCTGTTTTGTATTTCATTTAGTTCTGCTCTAATTTTTATTATTTGTTTTCTTCTGGGTTTCTCTTGTTGCTCTCTTTCTATTTGTTCAAGTTGTAGGGATAATTCTTTGATTTTGGCCCTTTCTTCTTTTTGGATGTGTGCATTTATTGATATAAATTGACCTCTGAGCACTGATTTCGCTGTGTCCCAAAGTTTTTGATAGGAAGTGTTTTCATTCTCATTGGATTCTCTGAATTTCTTTATTCCATCCTCAATGTCTCCTAGAATCCAGTCTTTTTTGAGCAGGGTATTGTTCAGTTTCCAAGTGTTTGGTTTCTTTTCCCTGCTTTTTCTGTTATTGATTTCCACTTTTATGGCCTTATAATCAGAGAAGATGCTTTGGAATATTTCAATGTTTTGGATTTTGCTAAGGCTTGCTTTATGCCCTAATATGTGGTCTATTCTAGAGAATGTTCCATGTGCACTAGAAAAGAAAGTATACTTGGTTGCTGTTGGGTGGAGTGTTCTGCATATTTCTATGAGGGCAAGTTGGTTGATTGTGTCTTTTAGATCTTCCGTATCTTTATTGAGCTTCTTTCTGCATGTCCTGTCCTTCACAGAAAGTGGTGTGTTAAAGTCTCCTACTATAATTGTGGAGCTGTCTATCTCATTTTTCAATGCTGATAGAGTTT
Organism: Elephas maximus indicus; assembly: GCF_024166365.1. Classification (NCBI taxonomy): domain Eukaryota; kingdom Metazoa; phylum Chordata; class Mammalia; order Proboscidea; family Elephantidae; genus Elephas; species Elephas maximus. The sequence continues at coordinate 40,972,096 of NC_064832.1, forward strand.
CTTTTATGTATCTTGCAGGCTTGTCATTGGGTGCATAAATATTTAATATGGTTACAACCTCCAGTAGTATTGTCCCTTTAATCATTATGTAGTGTCCTTCCTTATCCTTTGGGGTGGATTTAACTTTAAAGTCTATTTTGTCAGAAATTAATATTGCCACTCCTGCTCTTTTTTGATTGAGATATTTTTTTCCATCCTTTGAGTTTTAGTTTATGTCTCTAAGTCTAAGGTGTGTCTCTTGTAGACAGCATATAGATGGATCTTGTTTTTTAATCCATTCTGCCACTCTCTGTCTCTTTATTGGTGCATTTAGTCCATTTATATTCAGGGTAATTATGGATAGGTATGAATTTAGTGCTATCATTTTGATGTCTTTTTATGTGTTGTTGACAGTTTCTTTTTCCTACTTAATTTTGTGTGGTGAGTAAATTATCTTTATACATTGTCCTTTCCTTATATTCATTGTTGTTGATTTTGTTTCTGCTGAGTCTCTGTTTTTTTCTTGTATCTTATTTTGATAAGTAGGATAGTTTGTCTCCTTTCTGGTTACCTTATTATTTACCCTTATTTTTCTAAATTTAAAGCTAACTTTTATTTCTTTGTATCTCTCCATATGGAAGATCTAGGATTACATTTCTTGGTCCCTCTTTATTGTTTTTATGTTGTCTACTTTTTTTTTTTTTTTACTTTTATATAATAACATCACTGTTACCCTGTTTTGAGCTTTTTTAAAAAATATTTCTTTCTTTTTTGATTTCCCTGTCTGGGTTGACTTCTGATTGCTCTGCCCAGTGTTCTAGTCTTGGGTTGATGCCTGATAGTATTGATTTTCTAACCAAAGAACTCCCTTTAGTATTTCGTGTAATTTTGGTTTGGTTTTCACGAATTCCCTAAACTTCTGTTTATCTGGAAATGCCCTAATTTCACCTTCGTATTTGAGAGATAGTTTTGCTGGATATATGATTCTTGGCTGGCAATTTTTTTCCTTCAATTTTTCAAATAAGTCATCCCATTGCTTTCTTGCCCGCATGGTTTCTGCCGAGTAGTCCGAGCTTATTATTATTGGCTCTCCTTTTTAGGTGACTTTTCGTTTATCCCTTGCTGCTCTTATAATTCTTTCTTTATGTTTGGTTTTGGTAAGTTTGATTATAATATGTCTTGGTGACTTTCTTTTAACATCTACCTTATGTGGAGTTTGATGAGCATCTTGGATAGATATCTTCTCATCTTTCACTATACCAGGGAAGTTTTCTGCCAAAAAATCTTAACAATTCTCTCTGTATTTTCTGGTATCCCTCCCTGTTCTGGTATTCCAATCACTCATAGGTTATTTCTCTTGATAGAGGCCCACATGATTCTTAAAGTTTCTTCATTTTTTAAATCCTTTTATCTGATTTTTCTTCAAATATATTAATGCTGAGTGATTTATCTTCAAGTTCAGAAATTCTGGCTTCTCCTTGCTCAATTCTGTTCCTCTAACTTTCTATGCAGTTGTCTAATTCTGTAATTTTATTGTTAATGTTCTGATTTTCTGATTGCTGTCTGTCTATGGATTTTTCCAGCTTATTAAATTTTTCATTATGTTCCTGAATAATCTTTCTAATTTCTTCAATTGCTTTATCTGTGTGTTCCTTGGCTTGTTCTGCATATGCCTCATTTCCTTCCTGATGTCTTGAAGGGTTCTGTATATTAATCTTTTGTATTCTGCCTCTGGTAATTCCAGGAATGCACTTTCATCTAGAAGATCCCTCAATTCTTTGTTTTGAGAGCTTGTTGAGGTGATCATGGTCTGTTTCATTATGTGACTTGATATTGACTGTTGTCTCCAAGCCATCTATAAGTTATTTATTAGTTTATGCTTGCTTACTGTGTCATAGCTTCTTGCTTGGTTTTGTTTTGATATGCCCAGATGGGTTGCTTGAGTGAGCTAGCTTGGTTATTTTTGCCTTTGGAGCTCTGATGTCCTGTCCCCAGCTGGCTAGAGCTGTTATCATGTATATCAGCCTAGGAGTCCATTCACTTTTCTTGTATGAATTCAGCTCAGGTGTCCAGGTAGCTGATCATCAAGTATGTGGTATAGGCTCTGTCCTGTAGTCTTAGAGGGGAAAGGATGATTGGTATATGTACCAGTATCTGGTTGCAGCAGGGGGTCACGCTCTGAACAAGGCAGGGGGCTGAGAACTGACCCCTGAGTGTCTCTGAGGAAAGCACGTCCCTGTTCCCTAGAGTGTGCAGGTGGGTGGGTTTTGCAGACAGACCATGGGTACCCAATGTTTTCAGTTGTAAGGACTGGGAGGTACCAGTTATCCTTGGAATCCTGTCGTGGGTGGCTGGGTGACCTGAGTGGAGCTACCAGTCCTTAGGTCCCTGATGTGGGTATGTGAGGACCCTGTTTAATAGGCAAAGCAATGTCAAACATCAAACACCCACCTCTCCACCACACAGCTGAAACAGTTGGAGTCTGCCAACAAGGGCCTATTCTCCTGAAATAGACCTACATAGGTCCATGCAGAGGGAAAGGTGCTCAAAGTCCACAGACCGTTTATGCCTGGATAGGAGCTGGTTCTGCCCTGAGTTCCCCCATTAGTCGAGCTGGCAAATTATCTTTTCCCCCACTGCAAATTTTTTCCTTCTCCAAGGCCAGGAGGATAGCTCTAGGTGCTCAACAGTGCCTATCTCTGGCCCAGGGAATTCAGCTGCTGAAGCCGGTTTGGCGGTGGGGGAGGCTCGGTGAAATATACGCAAGTACTTAGCTTTTTCTGAGAGTGCCGTTCTTCTCAGGTTCTGAAGGTGTGAGTAGGCTGTGTGGCTGGCTGCTTTTCCCAGAGGAAACTGCAGCCAACTCTAGTACCAGCCCCTACCGCTGCTCTGGGAATGGTGCCTGAGGGCTCCCTACAATTCAGGCCCGGTAACTGTTCTCCGCTTCTGAACTGTATCTTCCTCCCCCTCTCCCTCTGTTCATTTTCTAAGCTTGCCTTTGATGCTCAGGGCTCCTAGCTTGTCATAAATATTCTCATTTCACTTGTTTTTTCGAGTCTTTGTTGTAAAGAGGGCTCACTGGAAGCACCTGTCTATTCTGCTATCTTGGCTCCGCCTCCTTAAATCACCAACTTTTCTGTTAGCTGTTGAATGTGTTAATTGTTTGCATCACCCAGGGTTTCCATTTTACACTGTGCTTTTGCCTGACCGAAGCCATGGTGTTTTCAACTGCCTCATATGCAAGCGAAAGCTGGATGATGAATAAGAAAGACCAAAGTAGAACCGACACCTTTGAAATGTGGTGTTGGCAAAGAGTATTGAATATACCATGGATTGCAAAAAGAATGAACAAATCTATCTTGAAAGAAGTACAATCAGAATGCTGTTTAGAAACAAGGATGGTGAGACATCTCACATACTTTGGACTTGTTGTTGGGGGGGATCAGTCCCTGGAGAAGGACATCATGCTTGGTAAAGTAGAGGGTCAGTGAAAAAGAGGAAGACCCTAAATGAGATGGATTGACACAGTGGCTGCAACAACGGGCTCAAGCATAATAATGATTGTGAGGATGGCGCAGGACTGGGCAGTCTCTCATTCTGTTGTACATAGGGTCCCTGTGAGTCGGAAGTGACTTGATGGCACCTAACAACAACTTAGTTTCTTAGTGCTGTTGTAACAGAAATATCACAAGTGGGTTGCTCTAAAGAACAGAAATTTATTTTCTTACAATTTAGGAGGTTAGAAGCCCTAATTCAGGGTACTGACTCATGGGGAAGGCTTTCTCTGTTGGCTCTGGAGGAAGATCCTTGTATCTTTCAGCTTCTGTAGCCCTGGGATTCCTCAGTTGCTTGGCAATCTTCACATGGCATATATCTTCCCTCATTTATGCTTACTTCTGTTTCTAATCTGTTCTTTTTATAACTGAGAAGAGATTAGATTTAGGACACACCTACACTGATATAACTGCATTATCATAACAAAGAAAACCTTATTTCCAGACACGATTACATCCACAGGGATAGAGGTCAGGACTCAACACATATTTTGGGGGGCACTATTCAATCCATAAAACATTGTAACCATCCCAAAACTCTCTGAGTACTCCTGATCCCCCTTGTCTTGTTCTGCTTTTCTCAGAGCACTTACTACCTTTTAGCATGCTATCTCATTCATTCATTTATTATGTCTTTTGTGTATTTTTTGACTGCCTCATTAAAATCTAAGCTCTACAAGAGCTGGAATCTGCCTGTGTTGTTTACAGATGCAGCCCAAAGTCTAGGACAGTGCCTGGTACATGGGAAATGTTCAATAAATGTTTGTTGAATGGATGAATGGAAAGTTTGCTGAAAGTCATCCTAAAACGGTTTTAATAATAAGGTGAGAAACAGGATTAATTCACCTTTATTCTCACAGCCTGATCTTTTTGCAGCCTGATTTTTGTTGCATGTTTTGTTTTTAACTCTGGAAAATAAGGTACATTGAATTGGAATGAGGCTGTGTTTTCTACGTCTATGAAGTTTTGAGATCTTCTGCCAAAGAATTTTAATCAAATAAAGAAGATGTCTATTTGAATAATTACTGTTGAATCCTATCTTATTGCCTTGAATTAGAAAATTTTGAAATTCAAAACTAAGCAAAATAGTATTAGGAAAAGCACACCGTTTTGTAACATCACCATTGACACTGATAAAATATTTGAGCCCCCACTGGGTGCAGGGCAGTGAAAAAAAACCCCATTAAGTGTGTGGCACGCACATCTGTGCTGCTGTGAGGCCAGATGTTCTAGTTGTGGGAGTTTTATGTCTCCAGTCTGTCTAAACAGGGATGTCAGATTTCATGCATTTTAATTAGCTTTGTGTGGAATAACTGGTATAAGTGTGAAATGTGGTCAACAGAGAAGAAAGCAGAAAGCATGTTGGTTCAAATGAAAATACGCTACAGCACTTGGGATGATTTTTTTCTTTTAATTGTACTTTATCAGGCAAAATGTAGACCATAGTTGTCATCCTAACTCACATTTGTACAGCACCATGGAGCGTACAAAGCACTTGCTTGTAATAGATCATTTCAAATGCCTAGTTTCTGGAAAAGATTTGCCAAAACCATTGTCCCTTCTGGTGCGGTCAGTATGTAAAGTTGGGTTTTGCAGATGGGGGGAAATGGTTCACTGTTGCATGGATGAGGAGGAGCCATCAGGAAGGGCCCACAATTGTGGGGCAGGTAGCTGCTGGGCAGCCACACTCTTGGGATGGTGCTAAGAGCATAGACTCCACAGCCACATGCCTGGTTTCAAGTCCAGGCTTGCCTCTTACTTGCTGTACGACTCTTGGTGCCTGCGTTTTCTCAGCTGTAAAATGGGGTTAGTAATAATAGCTCCTTATAGGGCTATTGTGAGGATCAAACGAGTTTATAAATGTAGGGTGCTTAGAATGATTCTTGGCACCTGGGAAACTTTTCACGACTGTTATCTGTTATTATTAAGTATATTGGTTTCCTAGAAAGCCACAAAATGGGTAGCTCTAAACAACAGCAATTTATTGACTTATAGTTCCGGAGGTTGAGACTCTGAGATCAGCAAGTCAGCTGTGTTGATTCCTTCTGAGGCTTTGAGGGACAATCTGTTTGATGCCTCTCTCCTAGCTTCTGGTAGCTACAGATGGTCCTTGGCTTGCAGCTGTAGCATCACATGGTGTCCTTCCCCAGTCTCCCTGTTTCTGTGTATCTTCTCTTTTAATAAGCCCACCGGTCATACAGGATTTGGAGCCCTAGTGGCACGGTGGTTAAGAGCTATGGCTGCTAACCAAAAGATCAGCAGTTTGAATCTACCAGCCACTCCTTGGAAACCCTGTAGGAAAGATATAATCTGTCTTACAGGATCACTATGAGTTGGAATTGACTTGATAGCAATGGGTTTGATTTTTTTTTTTTTGCATATAGGATTAGGCCCCAGCCTACTCTAGTATGACTTCATCTTGACTGATAACATCATCAGAGACCTTATTTCCAAATAGGATCACATTAAGGTACTGGGGGTTAGGACTTCAACATATCTTTTTGGGGGACACAATTCAACCCATAATATGAAGAAAATGCAAAAGGACCTGGCTGTCCCTTGTCCCTCCTTCAGTTTTTTTGTTCAGAGTGTTGGAAAATTTCTCCTTGGAGTCTCTCCTTTGGATATACAATTCTTAACATTTTTGAGGGATACAACTTTACAAGAATTAGATGAAAACCATGGACCTTTTCTCAAGAACAAGGTACATATTCACATGCATGTACAATTTTGAATATAATTTCAGGAAGTTTATAAATTCTCAAAGTCTAGATCAAGAATCTGCATGTTGGAATACTGTATTTCCAGAAGGCCCAGATTAAAATATCCTGAGCTGGGGCCATTGGAGTCCTTGGGTGGTGAAAAGTGTTAATATGCTCAGCTGCTAACCAAAAGGCTGGAGGTTCAGATCCACCCAGAGTTGCCTTAGGAGAAAGACCTGGCAATCTACTTTTGAAAACTCAGTCATTGAAAACCCTATGGAGCACTGTTCTACTCTGACACACATGGGGTTGCCAGGAGTTAGAGATGACTCAACGGCAACTGGTTGGCTGGGCCATCACATTAAGCTGCCAGTACCTGTGACACATTGTCGCGAGTTATTGACCTGTGTCTTAGGCTGAGTTCTCTAGAGAAGCAAAACCAGTAAAGCATATAAATACATACATACAGACATTTACATCAAGGAAGTGGCTCATGCAGCTGTACAGACTGGAATGTCCCAAGTCCACGGGTCAGGAAAGAGGCTTCTCCTGATTCACATAGCTGTAGGGGCTGATGCATCCAAGATTAGCAGGTTGGAGAGCACAGCTCTTGCTCACAGGCTGCAAAGACAGATGAATCCCAAGATCGGCAGGCAAGACCACAGGTAAGCTGCTAGTTCAAGTCCAGAGAACCAGAGGTCAAATGAAGAAGAGCCAGCTGCAAGATCTATAGCAAGCAAAAGCCCATGAGCCCTGCCAGATTGTCCACTTATATTTGATGTAAGGCCACACATCCAAGGAAATTCCTTTCAACTGATTGGCTACTCACAGCAGATCACATCTTGGAGGTCATCACAACAATATATGACTATCAAACCACTGGGAATCATGGCCCAGCCAAGTTGCTACACAACCTTAACCATCACAACCTGTCACATAGTCTTGATCTAGATCTTGAAGGAAGGGGATGAATGACCACTACTTCTGATAGGGAAGGGCTGTTTGAAGCAAGAAATCTAGAATCTGGAGCCTGGGGAAAGGCAGACCCAAGGGGCGACTGCAGCCGGGGAGCATGAGAGTTCTAGTGTATCCCCTGAGGAACATAACAGAGGCAACATAAAGAAGGTAGAGGAGCCACAGACAATGGAACAGGTGTCCCTAGAGGCCCGCTTTCCTAGTTTAATCATTCTCCTTGGACAACTCTCCTCAGCATCTCTCAGCTACTTGATTCTCCCAGAAACTCAGCTAAGCCTGATACTCTCTCTCCTTCTGCTTCCCGCCGTGCTCCAGTCACTTCTTCCTGGGGACAGCAAGCTGCTGAGAAGACCCTAGAGAGAGAGAGACTTCCCAGTGAAAATGAAGAAGTTATGAGCAGATCATAGTAGGGACCGGAGCCTGATCTGACAAAGGAAGTTACACAAGGAAGCCGAGCTGTGTAATTGGATGTCAATATATGTATTTCAAAACACAGCCTCCAGGTATCCAAACTTCCCAGGGAGATGAAAAAGCATTTTTCAATATGAAAGTCTGTTACAGCTCAAAACAAGAACACTGACACTTCCCAAGGACAGAGAAGAATATAGTGTCACAAGACTTACACAACATGGGTTTTCTTTGGCCTCTTCTCCCATCACAGCCAGAAGGGTCTTTAGAGATTTAGGCTTCTTTGTCCCTTCCTCTTCTGTAGCTTCTGAGGGTAGGGGGCAAACCCTGTAGTTTGCTCTCAGATCTGTTCTGTGAACAAAAATGCTGATTCTCCCTGTTTTTCACTGCTGCTTAAAGAGGATAATAAAAGCTTTTTTTTTTTTTTTTTCTCTTGGGGACTTGGGAAAGATTAATTAGATGCTGCTTATGAAGTGTTTTAAGTGCTGGCAGAGGAAGGTGCCAAGCATTCATTCTCAAGTCAGCTTCTTTAACCCATTACGTGAAATGGGGCTCTCCACTCACTAATCGGGAATCTGGGTGGGATGTCTCCTGTTCTCTAAAGTAAAACGGCTAGTAAGATGGGAGGTGATATAGAAACACCAATCAATATAATTGACTCATTTCGAATGGGAGACTTTTGAGAGCTGTGAGTGCTGGTTGAACAGTTGTCACAGCACCTGAAGGGGACAGCAGATGTGGCCTACACCAGAGCTGGCAGGATCCCATCTTGTGCCTCTTATCTTGGAAGTTGGTGAGGATGTGGACACGCGCCTTGAACTCCCTGAGATGGAAGTCTCAGCCTGACTTCCTGGATCGGAGAGGGATAGACCAGAACACCTTGGCCTGGAAGAGTTGAAGCTTCTTCTTGACCAGGAGATTGTTGAAGCTCAGAAGTGGAACTTTGAGTGGAGCAACTGTGTCCCAGGGCGTCCCAGCGTGTGTTGAGGCCTGTGGAATAAGGCTCTGTTTGTGGGCTCCTTTTTAGATGGTCATCCACATTTTCAGAGTGATACAATCAGATACGTAGTAAGCAGCCTCAGTAAGTCTCCCTCTGTTCTGAATAAAAAACAAAGCCAGTCTTCAATCAAGACACTTTCGTTTATCTATTCACTTAATAAATATTTATTGGGCATCAAAATTAGTCATGGTTTTAGGTACTGGGGATACAGCTTCGATCAAGATAGTAAAGGCCCGTTTCCCAAGGAGACGGACAGTCAGTAAATAAATAACAAAAAACCAGTTGCTGTTGAGTTGACTCCAACTCATTGGGACCCCATGGATGTCAAAGTAGAACTGTGCTCCACAGGGTTTTCAATGGCTGATTTTCCTGGAAGTAGATCACCAGGTCTTTCTTCCAAGGTGCCTCTGGGTGGACTTGAACCTCCAACTTTTGGGTTAGCAACTGAGTGCATTCACCATTTGCATCACTCGGGGACTTTAAACAAATAAATGAATACCTGTATTAGCATATACCAGAATGTAAACTCCACAAGGGTAGGTTTTTTTTTTTTTTTTTTTTTTGGTCTGTTTTATTCATTGCTATATTCCTAGTACCTAGAGTAGGTCCTTACAGATAGTATTTGTTGAATAAATGAATGACATAGATAATTTCAGGTAGCGATAAATGCAATGAAGGAAAGAAAACAGGACAATAGGGTAGACAATGAATTGGAATATGGGGCCAGGGGAGCAAGGAAGACAGTGGTAGGAGATGAAGTTGGAGAATTAAACAGAAGGTCTTATTGGCTTTGGAAAGAGTCTGGGTATCATTCTAAGAGCAATGAGTTTTAAGCATAGGAAGTATGTGATTTGGTTTACATTTTTAAAAGACCTGTCTTTCAAACAGATCAGAAAGGGAGAGAGGAGAAGCAGGAAACCCAGTTAGGAAGCTGCTTCCATGGTCCAGACTAGGGGTGGTAATGCTGTCCCCCAGAGAAAAGTCAAGGAGGTGGAGGGGTAGGGGAAGTGTCATTCCAGATGTGTTTTGGAGGTAGAACCAGCAGGATTTGTTGATGAGCTGAATGCGGGGGCCAGGGAAGGGGAAGAGTCAATGATGATGCCCAGGTTTTTGGCCTGTGCGACTACATATGATGTTGCTGTTAACTGAGAGGTGAATACTGGGGACTTTTGGAACACTAGCCTCAAAGGTGGAAGAGATTGGTCAGGTGGAAGTGGGATACCACTAGGGTTCTTCTGGGATGTGTGTTGAGCAGCTGGGATGTTTTGCCCATCTTTGTGGAGGAGTGCTAGAAGGACTGGTGGGTTTGCACCTGACGGGGACCACTGAGATCCAAGCTTTGGAATTATAGAAGTTTTAATATTTAGACCCTAAAGGATCTTAGAAATATCTAAGTCAGGTTTTAACTACTCACTTTTAAATGTCAAGGAATCTTTTCTTTGAATGGAAGCTTGTAAGAATCCTGATATGTAACACAATTTAATTGTTTTCTGACTTCATGTCTAGGTCTTGGATATTTGACTGCCCTTTTTCATGTTTGTTCAGATGTACTCTTGAAGGCAACAAAAATGCCTCACTCTCACCTACTGGTGGATTGATGTTTGAAATTTCACCTGTAGAGATTCATTCCTTTGACTTCATAGTTTATTGCCTATAAAACACAAAGCCCAAGGGAGAAGTACAGTTAGGGTGTTATTAAGCTCCACTAGTCCTTTAAGGAGTGGCTTGAGAAAACAAAGTCAAGTATTATAATGAAATGTGCAAACACCTGGAGTTAGAAAACAAAAAGGATAGAACAGTTCAGCATTTCTCAAGCTGAAGGAACTAAAGAAAAAATTTAAGTTTTAAGTTACAATTTTTGACGGATTCTACAGGGAAAATATTAAACAGTGAAGGAAACATCAAAAGAAGATGGAAGGAATACAGAGTCATTATACCAAAAAGAAGTAGTTGACGTTCAACCATTTCAGGAGGTAGCATATGATCAGAAGCCGATGGTACTGAAGGAAGAAGTCCAAGCTGCACTGAAGACATTGGTGAAAAACAAGGCTTTAGGAATTGACGGAATACCAATCGAGATGTTTCAGCAAATGGACGCAGCGTTGGAAGTACTACTTTTCTATGCAAAAAAAATTGGAAGACAGCTACCTGGCCAACCAACTGGAAGAGATCCATATTTATGTCTATTCCAAAGAAAGTGGATGCAATCAAATGCAGAAATTATCAAACAATATCATTAATATCACACACAAGTAAAATTTTGCTGTTTTGTTGTTATTAGGTGCTGTCAAGTCAGTCTCGACTCATAGAACGAAATACTGCCCAATCCTGGGCCATCCTCACAATTGTTGTGCTTGAGCCCATTGTTGCAGCCACTGTGTCAATCCATCTCGTTGAAGCTCTACCTCTTTTTCCCAGACTCTCTACTTTACCAGGCATGATGTCCTTCTTTAGGGACTGATCCCTCCTGAAAACATGTTCAAAAGCATGCGAGACATAGTGTCACCATCGCTGTTTCTAAGGAGCATTCTGGCTGTATTTCTTCCAAGACAGATTTCTATGTTCTTTTGGCAATCTGTGGTATATTCAATATTCTTCACTGACACCATAATTCAAAGACATCAATTCTTCTTCCTTCTTCCTTATTCATTGTCCAGGTTTCACATGCATCTGAGGCAACTGCAAACACCACGCTGTGGTTCAGGCGCACCTTAGTCTTCAAGGTGACATCTTTGCTTTTGAACACTTTAAAGAGGTCTTTTGCAGCAGATTCGCCCAATGGGAAGTGTCATTTGATTTCCTGATTGCCGCTTCCGTGGGTGTTGATTGTGGATTCAAGTAAAATAAAATCCTTGACAACTTCCATCTTTTCTCCATTTATTCTGATGTTGTTCATTTGTCCAGTTGTGAGGATTTTTGTTTTATTTATGTTTAATTGTTATCCATACTGAAGGTTGTGGTCTTTGAACTTCATCAGCAAGTGATTCAAGTCCTCTTCACTTTCAGCAAGCAAGCTTGTGTCATCTGCATAACACAGGTTGTTAATGAGTTTTCCTACAATCCTGATGCCCCGTTCTTCTTCATATAGTCCAGCTTCTCAGATTATTTACTCAGCATACAGATTGAATAGGTATGGTGAAAGGATACAACCCTGATTCACACCTTTCCTACCTGTAAACCACACGGTATCCCCTTGTTGTTTGAATGAGTGCCTCTTGATCTATGTACAGGTTCCTCATGAGCACAATTAAGTGGTCTGGAATTCCTATTTTTTCTCAATGTTACCCATAATTTGTTATGATCCACACAGTCGAATGCCCTTGCATAGTCGATAAAACACAGGTAAACATCCTTCTGGTATTTTCTGCTTTCAGCCAGGATCCATCTGATATCAGCAATGATATCCCTTATTTTACGTCCTTTTCTGAATCTAACTTGAATTTCTGGCAGTTTCCTGTTGATGTGCTGCTGCAGCCACTTTTAAATGATCTTCAGCATAATTTTTCTTGCATGTGATATTAATGATATTCTTTGATAATTTCTGCTTTTGGTTGGTTTAGAAGAGACTCTGAAACGTGCTCCTGAATGTCAAGTGGCTAAAGCAAACAGAAGAAATGATGAAGTGAAAAAGCTGAACAGAAGATTTCAAAAGCTGTCTTGAGAAAACAAAGTAAAGTATTACAATGACAGGTGCAAAGACCTGGTGTTAGAAAACCAAAAGGGAAGAACATATTCAGCATTTCTCAAATTGAAATAACAGAAGAAAAAATTCAAGTCTCGAGTTGCAACATGGAAGGATCCTATGGGAAAATATTAAATGACACAGGAAGCATCATAAGAAGATGGAAAAAATTCCGAGTTACTATACCAAAAAGAATTGGTCAACATTCAACCATTTCAAAAAGCAGCATATGATCAGGAACCGATGGTACTGAAGGAAGAGGTCCAAACTGCACTGAAGGCATTGATGAAAAGCAAGCCTCCAGAAACTGATGGAATACCAACTGAGATGTGTCAACAAATGGATGCAGCACTGGAAGTGCACTCTTGTCTATGTCAAAAAATTTGGAAGGTAGCTATGTGGCCAACTGACTGGGAGAGATTCATATTTATGCTTATTCCAAAGAAAGGTGATCCAACCAAATATGTAAATTATCGAAAATTTTGCTGAAAATCATTCAAAAGTGGCTGGAGCAGTATATCGGAAAGGAACTGCCAGAAATTCAAGTTGGATTCACAAGAGAACATGGAACCAGAGATATCATTGCTGATCTCAGGTGGATCTTGGCTGAAAGCAGAGAATACAAGAAAGATGTTTACCTGTATATTATTGACTATGCAAAGGCATTTGACTGTGTGGATCATAACAAATTATGGGTAACATTGCAAAGGATGGAGATTCCAGAACACTTTATTGTGCTCATGAGGAACCTGTACATAGATCAAGAGGCAGTCTTTTGAATATAACAAGGGGATACTGTGTGGTTTAAAGTCAGGAAAGGTGTGCATCAGGGTTGTATCCTTTCACCATATTTATTCAATGTTTATGCTGAGCAACTAATCTGAGAAGCTGGATTGTATGAAGAAGAACAGGGCATCAGGATTGTAGGAAGACTCATTAACAACCTGTGTTATGCAGATGACACAAGCTTGCTTGCTGAAAGTGAAGAGGACTTGAATCACTTGCTGATGAAGTTCAAAGACCACAACCTTCAGTATGGATTACACTTCAACATAAAGAAAAAAAAACCTTACAACTGGACGGTCTTAGGCTAGGTTCTCTAGAGAAGCAAAACCAGTAAGGCATATAAATATATATAGAAAGAGACTTAAATCAAAGAAATGCCTCACGGGATTATAGAGGCTGGAACATCCCAATCTGTGGATTAGGATAGAAGCTTCTCCCAATTTACCTAGCTGCAGGGGCTGGAGATCCTTTGAACCCAAGATCAGCAGGTTGGAAACAAAGCTCTTGCTTAAGTCTGTGAATAGTGATGAATCCCAAACTGGCAGGCAAGACTGCACTCGCTTCTCCTAATTCTCATAGCCTCAGAGGCTGGTGCACCCAAGGTCGGCAAGTCAGAGAGCAGGTCTCCACTCACAGGCTGTGAAGATTGAGAAATCCCAAAATTGGGAGATAAGCTGACAGCTCAAGTCCCAAGAACTGGAGGTCAGATAAACAGGAGGCAGCTGCAGGACCCAGAGTGAGCAAGAAGCCAGAACATCTGCTTATATTTGGACGCATGCTGCACCCCCAAGGAAACTCCCTTTCAACTGATTGGCCACTCACAGCAGATCCCATCATGGGAGTGATCACATGAACCAATAAGCAACATCAGGATAAATGGAGAAAAGATCGATGTTGTCAAGGATTTCATTTTACTTGGATCCACAATCAACACCCATGGAAGTAGCAGTTAAGAAATCAAATGACGCATTGCATTGGGCAAATCTACTGCAAAAACCTGCTTAAAGTGTTAAAAAGCAAAAATGTCACCTTGAAGACTAAGGTGCTCCTGACCCAAGCCATGGTGTTTTCAGTTACCTCAAATACATGCGAAAGCTGAACGATGAATAAATAAGACCGAAGAAGAACTGACGCCTTTGAATTATGGTGTCAGCAAAGAATATTGACTATACCATGGACTGCTAAAAGAATGAACAAACCTGTCTTGTTCATTAGAAGCAAGGATGATGAGACTTCGTCTCAAATACTTCGGACATGTTATTAGGAAGGATCAGTCTCTGGAGAAGGACATCAAGCTTGGTAGAGGGTCAGTGAAAAAGAGTAAAACCGTCAACAAGATGGATTGTTGCAGCAGCTGCAATAAGGGGCTCAAGAATAACAAGGATTGTGAGGGTGGCCCAGGACTGCGCAATGTTCTGTTCTGTTGTACATAGGGTTGATACGATTTGGAACCAACAGTCTTTTAAGACTTTAGTGGAACAAAGTGTCTTAATTATCTAGTGTTGCTATGACAAATACATCACAAGTGGATGGCTGTAACAAATAGAAATGTATTGTCTCATACTTTAGGGGGCTAGAAGTCTGAATTCAGGGCACCAGCTCCAGGAAAAGGCTTTTTCTCTCTGTTGGCTCTGGGGAAATGTCATTGTCAACTATCTTCCCCTGGTCTAGGGGCCCCTCAGCACAGGGACCCCAGGGCCCAAAGGATGTGCTCTGCTCCTGGTGTTACTTTCTTGGTGGTATGAGGTCCCTGTGTCTCTCTGCTTGCTTCTCTCTTTTATATCTCAAAAAAGATTGGTTTAAGACACAACCTAATCTTATAGACTGTGTCCTGCTTCATTCCCATAACCACCTCTAATTCTGCCTCATTAACATCATAGAGGTATGACTTAAAAGGCATAGGAAAATCACATCAGATGACTAAATGACAGACAATCAGATAATGCTGAGAATCATGGCCTAGCCAAGCTGATACACATTTTTGGGGGACACAGTTCAATCTGCAACACCAGGTTTGTATTCTTTCTTTAGAGTCAACTTTGATGGATGGAGAGGCGACTGGAGCATGAAGATTCTGAGTGTGAGGAATGGAGCACGGTCTAGAGAGAGGTTCCAGCAAGGGTAGAGAGGCTGGAGCCTTGCACAGTAGTCTTGTTGAGGTCTGTTGAATTATGTTGGCTCACCATTTTGCCTTCTAGATTTGGCCTCCTCACACACTCTTCTGGAAACCGTCAATGCCATAACTTCCTGTTGGTTTTGATAAATTTTGCTGAGACACTGTATCTTCCTTCCTCTGTTCCTGGGAAATATTTCATGTTGCTTTTTAGTGGCAGATAATTCGTAAAAGCCTGGGTCCCCTTCCCCGCGAGACACTCCAAAGGGCCAGATCGGTCCTCTCCAGGTCTGCTCCTCCCCTCCCACAGCCCCTGAGTTATAAAGATAATCCAGGAGAATGGCAAGAACAGATAATGATTCTCGTACTTGGTTAATCATAAACCCCCAGGGACGTCCCAGGCCCTGCCAGGTGGCTTTGCACATTGTGGGTAAGAGAGAAATCTTCCCCAGGAAATGATTGCCAACCAACTGGTCACCTCATGCTGCTGTTATGTATTCTGTGAGAAGCCGATGAAAGCCATAGGCATTTCCTAGCATATGCACATCCACACATAATTGTGTGCAATTTCAAGGGGGTCCATGGAGCCCTTGAAGCCCTAGCTCTAGAATCTCTAGAGGTTAAGATCCCCTGAAAGAAGCTCAGCTGTAGAATTCATCACTGCCCTAGAGGCGGTCATTGGAGATTGCCGCTGACCTCACCTATCAACACCACAAATTAGCCTGACAGAGATCACAAGAAGCAATTCTTAAAAATGGGAAGGTCACTTACCTCTTCCATGAACTTCAGAGATTCCTTAGCCACGAAATGGGAATAATAACACACCTCCCTCCTATAGTTCACAGGGTTATTGTAAATATCAAATTATTTTTAAACTATTATCAGTAACCAAAATCCCACATGCTTCAAGGGATGTGGGATCAAACAAGAAACATAAGCCTTTTGATTAGGATCAGATAAGAGACAAAAGAGAATGGTGAGGTCTGTGGCAAAAAGAGACATGCATTTTATACAACTCGGTTTTTGTGAAGCTATGTGGGGTTTCAAAAACATCTGTGGGCTGAATGTGGTTTTGAGCCACAAGTTTTAGATTCTTGAAAAATGTAAAGTAGGGCACTCTCTTAGCTGTTGTGTGGGGAGTCCCGATGAACAACCTGGGCCCATCGTTTAAGTGGCTAGAGCAGGAGGTTGCTAATGTATGTAGTGTGGTTTGGATGGGCTTCTCATTCAAATATGTCCCTCTTAGGCCTTCCAAGAACTGAAATCCTAATTAGGTTTTGGGGACAGTGGGGGTGGAAAGTGAGGATTTAAAGGATTAATGGTTCTCACTAAGATGCAAATTTGTTATTTACAATGGAAACCTATTGATTCTCTTTTGGCCATTAACACTTAAGCATTTTAACACAGTAATCAAAAACCTCTGTGAACTGTAATTATACACTTTAGTTTTAATATCGCTGTTTGAGTACTTACTGTGTATAAGGCATTTTACTAAGGGCTGGGATTACATGTATGAGGACAATCTGGGTTCTGCCTTCAAAGGCAATTGAGTGGGAGATGTAAGGGCCACACTGGTGCCTTTTTGTTCAGCTGTGGTGGTTTGCATGTTGCTATGGTGCTGGAGGAAACCCTGGTGGTGTAATGGTTAGGAGCTATGGCTGCTAACCAAAAGGTCGACAGTTTGAATCCACCAGGTGCTCCTTGGAAACCCTATGGGGCAGTTCTATTCTGTCCTTTAGATGCACCATGAGTCAGAATCAACACAATGGCAATGGGTTTTTTTTTTTTTTTTTAATGATGCTGGAAACTAGGCAGTATTTAAAATACCAGTAGAGTCACCCATGGCGGACAGGCTTCAGGGGAGCTTCCAGCCTAAGGCAGGCTAGGAAGAAAGGCCTGGTTACGTACTTCTGAAAATTAGTCAATGAAACCTTATGGATTATAATAAAATATTGTCTGAAATAGTGCTGGAAGATGAGCCCCCTAGGTTGGAAGGCACTCAAAATACCAGTGATTGAGAAGATGGTATAGGATCAGGTAGTATTTTGTTCTGTTTTTCATGCGGTCGCTCTCAGTTGGAGCTGAATCGACAGCAACTAACAGCAACATGTACTTGGCACCACACAGTGCCTATGACATATGAGAATAAATGGATGGGAGACAGGCACTGCCTCAATCCTCTGGATCTCATGACAATTAACAGGGACTGTGAGGGAGAGGAGACTGGGGAGGTGGACACAGGTGGAGGGGGTGTGAAGGAGGAAAAAGGGAATAATTTGTTTGGTTGGGTCCTGCTGGGAGTCTGAGCAGATCTTGGAAGCTTGGAGGCTACAGTCTTCAGGAGAGGGGCATAAAGAAGGAGCTGGGGGAGCCAGGAAGGAGCTGGAAGTGGGGAGAACAGCTGGTGGAGAGCAGATGGCAGGATGGCTCTGAGGACCTAGTGGACTGGTGGTGGCTGACTGAGAAGTTTCAACCAGGTGGACACTCAGGCCAGGCTGCCAGCAGACTCTTAGCCTGGGAGGGCTTCCCTTGGAGTCCTACTGGGCAAGTGGACAGCCACAGAGGTCGAGTGTCCCAGGCAGCACTAGACTTTGTGATGCCTATTGTGCTGCCTCATGGGAACATTTTTTGGGTATGTGTTACAGGGCTTTACACAAGTGCTGTTGCACCTGGTGAAGGTGTTTATCCAACAGTCCTCTCCCAGACCTGAGATCATTTTAACAGAGTTTTATGTGGGTAATCTGCCCCTGATAACAGAGCTGTTAAGTGCGGCTCTTATCAGTGGCGGTTAGAGCAGGCTGGTTTGAAGTGAAAATAATGCTTTTTGGTATAACTTGGGCTCTTGTCCAGGCCCCGCAACTTGACTTAGTTCAAGGTCAGGACATCCTGTTAAAGTCTGGAGGCGAGGATTTGAGCTTGACTCATAATGTTTGCGGACAGTGTTAGTGGTTTTTCCTGGTTCCTACAAGCGTACGTATAACATTTCAGCCTCATCCGCTGCTGTGTCAGCACTAAGCACAAAACCAGCTGCCGTCCAGGGAGTTCTGACTCATGGCCACCCCGTGTGTGTCGGTGCAGAACTGTGCTGCACAGAGTTTTCGGTGGCTGAGTTTTCAGAAGTGGATTGCCAGGGCTTTCTTGCAAGACACCTCTGAATGAACTTGAACCTCCAAACTTTTGGTTAGCAGCCAAATGCGTTAACTGTTTGTGCCACTCAGTACAAGGGGCTGAAGTATTTGCAGTTACTTAATACGCCTGAAGTCTTTATACCCGGAGCTACTGAATAATTCTGCCTCTTTTTTAACCTCTGAAAGCCCTGGTTTCCTCCATTTCTTTAAAAATGGGGACAATCATATCTAACTCATAGTGTTGCTGTGAGGAAGTGTAGTGGTTGAAAGAGCATAGATTTTGGAGTCAGATGGACAAAGGTTTTAATTTCTTCTTTCCTATTTACTAGCTGTGTAGTCTTGGGTTATTAACTTTGTAGGGTCTCAGTTTCCTCAACCAGCAAAATGCATATACTCATGTTGTAGCTGCTGTCAAAGGTAGCTCCAGTGCATGGCAACCCCACGTATAAGAGAACAAAATGTTTCCTGGTCCTGAGCCATCTTCATGAACGCTGGTATGTTTGAGTCCATTGATGTGGCTATTGTGTCAATCTATCTTATCAAGGGTTTTCCTTGGCCCACTGTTTTACCAAACACGGTGCCCTTTTCTAGACATTGCTCTTTCCTTATGCTGTGTCCAAAGCAAATAAGTAGAAGTCTCACCATCCTTGTGTCTAAGGAACATTCTGGCTGTATTTCTTCTAAGACTAATTTGTTCATCCTTCTGGTGGTTTGCAATATATCCATTATTCTTTGACAACGTCAGAGTTTGAATGCAATAATTTATACTGATCTTCACTTGGCACATAGAAGACAATCTGACATGATGTGTTTCTCTGTTCTTCCTCATCCTTATGGGTCCTTCTTAAAGTCATAGCTCCCTAATGGGTATGTAATGCAGGCTCATCATGCAATCCTATTCTCTCACATTTTCTGGGCTCTCAGAACCTCTCTTCTTGGGGCCAGACCCAGGCAGGTCCTCCTTTTTCAGCCTTCTATCAACATTTGCTGCAACATGACCACGTCTCTGTCCCTCATCTCACTTCCCCAAAAAGACTGGCCTTGATTAAGTGTTAATTAGGTCTTCATTAAACTGATACGAATCAGTTTAATCTGATTAAAGTGATTCATATCAATGTGCTTATGAATAATCAACACTCGCATTTTCCAACAGAATCCCTAATCAATGGTAGAATCAGCCTAGTAGAATTTCCGGGCAGAGGACAAAGGAAAGTGTTGAATTTCAGTTCGTATGGAGGAGGTCGGGTCCCTGGGTGATGCAAACCATTAACATACTTGGCTACTACCTAAAGGTTGGAGGTTTGAGTCCACCCAGAGGCACCTCAGAAGAGAGGCCTGACAATCTACTTCCAAAAAATCGTCCCTTAAGAACCCTATGGAGCACACTTCTACTCTGACACACATGGGGGTCACCATGCATCGGGGTTGATTTGACAGCAGTTGATGGTGGTGTTGATGTGGAGGACGCAATGGTGTTGAGGTTGGAGACCTAGAATGGTGGTGGTGTTGTGTGCTGTCGATTCCACTTCACAGCAATGCCATGTGGCAGAGTATAACTGCCCCATAGGGTTTTCTAGGCTTAAGTCTTTATAGGAGCAGGTTGCCAGGTCTTTTTTCCCACAGAGCTGCTACAGTGTTCTAACTGCCAGCCTTATGGTTAGCAGCTGGGTGCTTAACCATTGCACCACCAGGGGTCCTTAGAATGGCAGTTGTTGTTCCTGTTAGGCACCTTGGAGGTGGCTCTGACTCATAGAGACCCTATGTACAACAGAAAGAAACACTGCCGAGACCTGTGCCATCCTCACAATTGTGATGTTTGAGCCCATTGTTTTAGCCACAGTGTGAACCCATCTCACTGATGGTCTTCCTCTTTTTTGTTGACCCTCTACCAAGCATGATGTCCTTCTCTGGGGACTGATCCCTCCTGACAACATGTCCAAAGTATGTGAGATGAAATCTTGGCATCCTTGCTCATAATGAGCATTCTGGCTGTACTTCTTACAAGACATATCTGTTCGTTCTTTTGGTAGTCCATGGTATATTCAATATTCTTCACCAACACCATAATTCAAAGGCATCAACTCTTCTGTCTTCCAAAGTAAGGTTGGTCAATTACGCCTAGCTGTCTAACAGCTCGATTGCCTGCAGTGCCAGAGCCTAAAACTGTCCCTAAGTAGTGAGTAAACAGACAACAAAGCTATTGAAGACCCGAATCTAGAAGGAGCTGCTATCTATCTGCTCTCGAATGCTATTCCTTCAAAGATCTGAAAGATGAAGATCTGGCCTGTTGTTAAAATTATTGTTCAGAATTTGCATGGCCCATTTTATTTTTAGAGTTCTTTTTATTCATTAATTATTTATTCATTTATTTAATGCAGTTTTTAATTGTGTGCTTATTCCACCTTACAAAGGTGGAATTATTCAGAGGAACATTTAAAAGAAATTAACAGTATGACAGGGCTTATAATTGTGCTTTAATCTTAAATTAATATCCCTCCTGTTTTCACGTTACCGGGACAATTATCCTGAATGGTACCAGAAGCTGGAAATTATGTATTGCCCTATATAAGGCATTCCCTCCTGGAGAGTGCACCATTTATCACAGCTTTTTAATCTCCTCTGTGTGCAATGGAAGATAAAACATCTCAACAATATTTCAGAGCTTAGAGGAGATTAAAGCCGCTGCAAACATCCATGTTTGTTTCACCTCCACCCCCTGCTGCAGCTATATGGACCAGGGGTAAGGTGGGCTTGGGTACACCTTCAGGAATATGGTTGTTTGTTTGGAGTTTCTGGGAACTCTGAAAAAGTCACGTAAGTAACCTAACAGGAAAACCTGGAAATGTGTAGGTTTCTCTCAATACTTCCTCCTCCCAGCACTTCCCCTTTTTCAGACCAGTGCTAGCTAGACTGTGTCTTTGAGTGGAAAGAGGACAAAGGCAGCATTTAGATCCCAATATTTTTTCCCCTTAAAGACGTGCCCCTGACCTTAGGCTGCAGCCCCAAAGCGGTAGCGTTGCCCCTACTTTATCTGCTATCAGGGAAGGCCTGAGAAACACGCTCTGGGCTCTAGGAAGGAACAGCCTGGTGGAGACGAGCACTCTGCTTACTGTGGAGTCCACAGTGCCTTCATCGTGCGACAAGCGTTGAACTCTGGGGTCGCCTCTGACCTCACCATGCCCAGTGAGCTTGGCCAGTGGGCAGTTTCCTCTGACCACCAGATTCTCTCCTTTTGAGAAAAGCTGGATTTGCTCATGTGGAGTTGCCAAGGTTTCTTTCTGTGCTCCTCCCACTCTCATTTGGTGTCACTTCTGTCTCCCAGCTCACAGTCCGCTCTCACTACAGCATTTTTTAAAAAAGTAAACTTTCATATAACATACATATAGGAAAAAATATGGATTCTAAGGGCTTTTTTTCTTTTTTTTACCAGTTGACATCAAGTTGTTTCTGACTAATGGCAGCCCCATGTGTGTCAGAGTAGAATTGTGCTCCACAGGGTTTTCAGTGGCTGATTTTTCTGAAGTAGATCACCAGGCCTTTCTTCCGAGGTGACTTTGGACAGACTCAAACCTCCGACCTTTCAGTTAGCAGCCAAGCGTGTTGACCATTTGCACCACCAGTGAGCCTCCTCATGTAACCAGCCCCAGACGAAGAAGCAGAACATCATCAGCTCTCCAGGAGCCTCCCTGGCATTGCCACTCCAGACACTACTCCTCACCCTCAAGGGTGGCCTCTACCCTCACTCCTAGCACCTCACGTTACTCTTGCCTTTCTGTGTTTTTGAATTTTATATGAGGGATAAATACAGTATGTTTAAAAAAAAATGGTTAATTTAATGTGTCTACTTGGTTAGGCTCTGGTACCCAGTTGTTGGTCAAATACTAGGTGCTGTTATAGTCACATGAATTAAATCAGTTGGTCTTAAGTAAAGCGCATTACCTTCCATCATGTAGGTGGACTTCATGTAATCTGTTGAAGGACTTAAGAGCCAAAAGGAAGTTCTCTCTAGGGTGTGTTCTACCTTCAGATGATTAGCAGACATCTTGCCAGAACTCTTCACTCTTCCCATCCTTGACCTACGGATTTTGGGACACAAGGCTGCAGAGATCTCCAGCTTGTTGTCTGACCTATGGATTTTGGACCGGTCAGTCCCTGCTCCCCACAGCCCCCCTACCCTCCCGCAATCTTGTGAGATAGTTCCTTAAAATTAACCTCTGTTTCTCTGTGTGTTGTTGTTAGACGCCATCGAGTTGGTTCCAACTCATAACGACCTTATGTACAACAGAACAAAATGTTGCCTGGTCCTGTACCATCCTCACAATCGTTGCTATGCTTGAGCTCATTGTTGCAGCCACTGTGTCAATCCATGTCATTGACCCTCTACTTACCATGCATGATGTCCTTTTTCCAAGGACTCTTTCTTTCTGATAACATGTCCGAAGTAAGGGAGATGGAAATCTCACCATCCTCGCTTCTTAAGAGCATTCTGGTTGTACTTCTTCCAAGACAAATTTGTTTACTCTTCTGGCACTCCATGGTATATTCAGCATGCTTCCCCAACACCATAATTCAAGTGTGTCATTTCTTCTTCTGTCTTCCTTTTTCATTGTTCAGGTTTTGAATGCACATGAGGTGATTAAAAAGACCATGGTGTGGGTCAGGGGAACCTTAGTCATCAAAATGACACCTTTGCTTTTTAACATATAAATGTGTGTGTGTGTGCGTATCTTAGAGTCCCTGGGTGTTGAAAACGGTTACACACTTGACTACTAGTCAAAAGGTTGGTGGTTTGAACGCACCCAGAGGCACCTTGGAGGACAGGCCTGGAGATCTGCTTCCAAAAGGTCACAGCCTTAAAACCCTTTGGGACAATTCTACTCTGCACACATGGGGTTGCCATGAGTAGGAATTGACTTGATGGCAACTAACAACAACAGCATATGTGTATCTTACTGGTTCTGTTTCTCTAGAGAACCCTGACTGAGGCAGTTTTTTTTTTTTTTTTTTTTTCACAATAGCATAACTCTGAGTGGAAGAACATCGTGAAAGTAAGTACTCTGAGTAGCTCTGTCACAGCCTTCTATCTATCCCGGCAAACATCCAATGTGGCTGATCTGTTACACACAAGGTGTTGTGCCAGATACTGTGGACACACTTAGTTGCCTAAGAGAAGTTACAGAACCTGATGGCTCTGTGGGGAAACTGGGAAGATGCCAGCCTCTACCTGGGTGGGCTCAGGGCCTGCGTAGGAGCTGCAGCAGTTCTCTAATCTGACTCGTCGAAGGCTCATCTGAGTGAGGGCCTGGGGCAACATGCCTGATTTGCCCTGTGGAGAAATGGCCCTGGAGACGCTCTCTTGGACCTTCCTTCTCTGGCAGAGCCTGAGGCTAGGATATCTACCACCTCTGAGGCAACTGTTCTTTGCTTCTGGCCTCTTAAAGCTCTCCTTGTTCTTTGTGAGGTATTGAGCTTGATAGAGTAGTTGCTGATAACCTTTGTGGTAGATAACAATTTACCTCATTATCCCTTCCAGATAAGATGCTTTTATCTTGATAATAATTAATCTCAATGAGATGGATTGACACAGTGGCTGCAACAATGGGCTCAAACATAGCAAGTATTGAGAGGATGGCACAGGACCGGGCAGTGTTTTGTTCTGTTGTACAAGGGGTCGCTATGAGCCAGAGCCGACTCAACGGCACCTAGCAACATCCTGAAAATGTCTTAATCCAGCCGTCTGCTGACTTCCAGTGGGGTGACCCACTGGGTTTAGATGCTTTCATCTCCTTCAGTGATTTCTTTCTTTCTCCACATCCCTAAACAGAATATTATCCGAGGTTGTATCCTCAATGCCCCCTCCTTTATTAAATTACTTTTTTCTATTTATAAATTTTGTAGAAATATATGTAAGACAACATTTGCCAATTCAACATTTCTCACGTGTGTAATTCAGTGACACCAATCACATCAGTCAGGTTGTGCAACCATCACCGTATCCATTGACTAGTTTTCTATCACCATTAACAGAAACTCAATGCTATTAAATTACCCTTTTTTGTTAGTGTGGTGAAAGTATACACAGCAAAACATGCACCAATCCAACAGTTTCTACGTGCACATTTCAGTGACATTGATTACATCCTTCATGTTGTCCATCTCCCTGTCCTTTTCCAAATCACTCCACCACCATTAACATAAACTCAAAGCCCCTAAGCAAAGAACTCCTCCTCACCCACCCCTCCAACCACCAATAGTTTTTGGTTTTCTATATATTTGCTTGGAAACCCTGGTGGCGTGGTGGTTAAGTGCCACGGCTGCTAACCAAAGGGATGGCAGTTCGAATCCGCCAGACACTCCTTGGAAACTCTATGAGGCAGCTCTACTCTGTCCTATAGGGTCGCTATGAGTTGGAATCGACTCGACGGCACTGGGTTTGGTTTGGTTTTGGTATATATTTGCTTATTTCATATAAGTGAGATCATATAGTATTTGTCCTTTTGTGACTGACTTATTTCACTCAGCATGGTGTTTTTGCGTTCATCCATGTTGTGGCATGTATCAGGACTTCATTTCTCTTTATGGCTGAGTAGTATTCTGTTGTGTGTCTATGTACCACATTTTGTTTACCCATTTATCTGTTGATGGACATTTTGGTTGTTTCTACCTTTTGGCTATTGTGAACAGTGCTGCAACAAACATTGGTGTACTGGCATTCAGTTGCTCTTGACCAAAGATGTTACTTCCTTGCATGGCTCCAATCACCTCTGACACCTCCCCAGGTCCCAGCCTGCATTTCTAAAAGCTGGAAAATGCAAGGAAATGCGTTCTTCTCTGTGGCTTCCAGAAAGGATGCAGCCCTGCCAACACCTTGATTTTAGCTCAGTGTGACCCATTTCGGACTTCTGTCCTCCAGAACTTTAAGATGATAAATTTTTGTTGCTTTAAGCCACTACGAAACCCTGGGACATAGTGGTTGAGATATAGCTGCTAACCAAAAAGTCGGCAGTTGGAATCCACCAGGAGCTCCTTGGAAACCATACGGGGCAGTTCTACTCTGTCCTGTAGGGTCCCTATGCTTTGGAATCAACTAGAGAGCAATGGGTTTGATTTGCTTTGGTTTAAGTTGCTAATTTTGTGGTTGTTTGTAACAGCAGCAGAAACCCTGGTGGCATAGTGGTTAAGTGCTATGGCTGCTAACCACAAGGTTGGCAGTTTGGGTCCACCAGGTGCTCCTTGGAAACTCTGTGGGGCAGTTCTACTCTGTCCTGCAGGGTTGCTATGAGTCAGCATCGACTTGTTGGCAGTGGGTTTTTGGTAACAGCAGCAATTGGAAACTAATATACTTCCCAACTAGATTAGGTGCACCTAGAGGGAAGACACATTCCTTACACTCCTTCAAATATCTCACAGTGTGGAACCTCATATACATTAGGTGCTCAGTAAATGTTTGCTGTATGGCTACAGGCCTGGTTCCAGGAAACCCTGTAAAGAGGGCAAATCTGGCCTTTGTGCCTTTCCGCTGCCTTCTCCAGTAATCAAAACCAGTTGCTCTCAAGAAGACTCCAACTCATGGCAAGCGATCCCACGTGTGTCTGAGTAGAACTGTGCTCCATCGGGTTTTCAATGGCTGATTTTTCCCGAAGTAGATCACCAGGACTTTCTTCCAAGGGACCTCTGGGTGGACTCGAACCTCCAAACTTTTGGTTTAGTACTGAGTTAAAAAGGTGTCCGTGGGCCATACTCTCGGAGTTTCTCCAGTCTCTGTCAGACCAGTAAGTCTGGTCTTTTTTTGTGAGTTAGAATTTTGTTCTACGTTTTCTCGAGCTCTGTGTAGGACTGTCTATTATGATCCTGCCAGAGCAGTTAGTGGTGGTAGCTGGGCACCATCTAGTTGTGCTGGATTCAGTCTGGTGGAGGCTGAGGTAGTTGTGGTCCATTAGTCTTTCAGACTAATCTTTCCCTTGTGTCTTTGTTTTCTTTCATTCTCCATTGCTCAGATGGGGTGGGACCAGTGGAGTATCTTAGATGGCCACTCACAAGATTTTAAGACCCCAGGTGCTACTCACCAAAGTAGGATGTAGAATATTTTCTTTATAAACTACGCTATACCAATTGAGCTAGATGTTCCCTGAAACCATGGTCCCCAGCCATCGGCCCAGTAATTCTGTCCCTCAGGGAGTTTGGATGTGTCTATGGGGCTCCCATGACCTAGTCTTTGTCAAGTTTTGCTGACTTTCCCACTATTGTGTACTGTCTTACCCTTCACCAAATTACCACTTATCTATTGTCTAGATAGTGTTTTTCCCTCCCCTCTCTTCCCTTCCTCTCCCTACTAACTATCAAAGATTGTTTCTTTCTGTGTGTAAGCCTTTTCATGAGTTTTAATAATAGTGGTCTCATACAATATTTGTCCTTTTGTGATTGACTTATTTCACTCAACTTAATGTCCTCCAGATTCATCCATGTTGTGAGATATTTTGCAGATTCATCATTGTTCTTATTGTTGCATAGTATCCTTTGGTGTGTATGTACCATAGTTTGTTTATTCATTCATCTGTTGATGGGCAACTTAGTTTGTTTCCATCTTTTTGCTATTGTGAACAATGCTGCAAATAATACGGATGTGCATATGTCTATTCATGTGACAGCTCTTATTTCTCAAGGATATATTCCTAAGAGTGGGATTGCTGGATTGCGTGGTATTTCTATATCTAGCTTTTTAAGGAAGCACCATATGGTTTTCCAAAATGGTTGTACCATTTTACATTCCCACCAGCAGGGTATAAGAGCTCCAAGATTCCCACAGCCTTTCCAACATTGGTTACTTTCTGGTTTGTTTTTTTTTTTGATTTGTGCCAGTAATATTGGGATGAGTTGGTATCTCATTGTGGTTTTGATTTGCATTTCTCTAATGGCTAGTGATGGCAAGCACTTCCTCATGTGTCTGTTAGCCACCTGAATGTCTTCTTGGGTGAAGTGTCTGTTCATATCCTTCACCCATTTCTTAACTGGATTATTTGTCTTTTTTTTTTAGAGGTGTTGGATTTTCTTATAGATTTTAGAGATTAGACCTTTGTCAGATTTGTCATAGCCAAATTTTTTCCCCAGTCTATAAGTTCTCTTTTTACACGCTTGGTGAAGTCTTTTGATGAGCATAAGTGTTTGATTTTTAGAAGATCCCAGTTATCTAGCTTGTCTTCTGGTGTTTGCATATTATTAGTTATAGTTTGTATCCTGTTACATGTCATTTATTAGGACCTCTACCACTGGCCCTATTTTTTCTTCTATGATCTTCATAGGTTTCGGTTTTATATTTAGGTCTTTGAATACTTGCATTTATTGAAGAGGGTAGCCCTGGAGTTATAAGCACCTCCCAACCCAAAAGAGTTAAGCCAGAAGGTGGAACATCTAGGTGATGATGTTGATGGTGTTGAGCAGAGATTTCTTCCAGCTCTTTATCAGGTCATTAGCTCTTGTGTCTGTTATTGTGTGTTAGGTTATTTGTCAATTTGACTAGGCCATAATTCTCAGTTGTTTGGCCAATATTATGTAATCCGTCTTCATCTAGTGAGGCGATGTGAGCATCCAATCTATTGAAAGCCAAGCAGTTGAAAGCCAATCAATACAAGTCAAGGCAATCAATTGACAACCAGTTTCCTTGTGAGTGTGACCTGCATCCAATATACATGAATATTTTGGTAAAGCTGTCTCTGAATCCTGCATCTGACTTGTAATCCTCTGACCTCTGATTCTTGGGACATGAACTAGCAGCCTTCCACCTGACCTGCAGATCTTGGGATTCGCCAGCACCTACAACCATGTGAGTCAGGAGAAGCCTCTAGCCTGATGTTTGACCTACTGATTTGGAACTTGCCAGTCTCCACAACTGTGTGAGCCATTTCCTTTAAATAAATCTCTGTTTATTTATTTATACATATGTGCTTCACTGGTTTTGCTTCTCCAGAGAACCCAGCCTAAGAGAGTTATCTAGTGCTGCTATAATAGAAATACCACAAGTGGATGGCTTTAACAAACAGAAATTTATTTTCTTACTGTTTAGGAGGCTAGAAGTCCTAATTCAGGGTGCTGGCTCTAGGGGAAGGCTTTGTCCTTTGTTGGCTCTGAGGGAAGCTCCTTGTCTCTTCAGTTTCTATTCTTTGGTTTCTTGGCGATCTTCACATGATGTGGCATCTATCTTCCCCCATCTCTGTTTGCTTGCTTGCTTGTTCTAATCTGCTCCTTTTATATCTTGTAAGAGATTGACTGAAAACACTTTCTACACTAATCTTGTCTCATTAACATGACAAAGACAACCCATTCCCAAATGGGATTATAACTGCAGGCATAGAGGTTAGGATTTACAACACATATTTTTGTAGGGCACAAGTCAATCCCTAACATTCCGTCCTTTTGAAGTAGAGAAAATACATTTTCTGTAGTGTTTTAGTATTAAAGTAAGAGAGTATATATTTTCTAGTTTAGTTGTATAAGCTGTGATTAAAATCTTTGGTCTTTAAAAACATCGATTATTTGCTCTGGAATCTGTCTCACAATTGTTCCATCGTAGAAAAACAAATTCCATTGTAGAAAAACAAGGTAATCAAGATTTTTGTTGTTGATTAAACCATGCTTCTCTCCGAGGCGACAAAAACAATGAGCGATACCGTCAGGACCCGAGATAATTGAGCAAAACCCGGACCCATCCAGTGACTGAAACTAGGATGGTGTAAAGAGGTCTGCAAGACGTCCACAATAAGTCACTTCGTCATTACGTCCCCCTCAAAGAAGAATAAACATTCCTGGGAATTTCTAAACCCTGACCCTCTCCCTATAAAACCCTTTCCAAGCCCTCTTAGGGCAGATAGAATCTGGGGGAAACTTTGCCCCCTCTGTCTCTTGAACATGGTGTACAATAAAGCCCTCTTGCTGCTTACCTCCCCCATCTCACTATTGGCTTGTGGCAGGTGGCTCGAATCTGCAGTTTGCGGCAACACTTTGGGCACCCAAAATTCATGTGCTTGCCACATGCAAAACACATTCACCCCATCACATTATTCCAAAGGTCTTAAATCAACTACAAGTCCAAAATCTCATCTTCTGAATCATCTAAATCAAATATGGGTGAGACTTTAGGCATATTCCATCCTGGGGAAAAATTCCTCTTCATCTGTGAACCTGTGAAATATAGAATACAAGTCATGTTTCCAAAAGTACAATGGTAGAACAGGCACGAGGTAGACATTTCCATAACAAATGGGAGAAATTAGAGAAGATGAAGGGATAATGGGCACTAAGTAACTCTAAAACCCAGCAGAATAATTTACATTAGCTCTCAAGCCTTGAAAATAATCCTCTGTTCTTTGAGACCATCTGGGCCATGGCCCTGCTCTCTAGCCTATGGGCGTTGGCCACACCCTCTGCATTCTGGGCTTCAGTCCCACCTGCCAGGCCCACTGGAATGGTAACTCTGCTCCCTCATCTTTAGGTGGTCGCATTTGCCTAGTCTGTCTGAGTGGTAACTCCACCACTTCAGCCCCAGCAGGCCTCATTCTTCTGCCCTTTGGTCATGACAGCCCAGCACCCTCAGCTTTGGGCAGTGGATCCATCCCCCTGGCACTTGTGAATGGCAGCCTCACGCTCTGGAACTGGAACCAGTTGGTGAAGATCTGCCTTTTTTAAACCTAGGAGGCTGTACCTCCACCCTTTGAAACAGCTGCTCCAGGGATGGTCCTTTTCTGTTTTTGGAGAACAACTGTTGTAGCTCCTTTGACCTGTTTCCTCTCTGTAAAATTCCAATAGGCAAACAGCCTTCTTTCCTTTTGATCCTTCTCTGTCCCCTATAGTCTAAGCTGATGGAGTCTCTGCTGTGGTGGTTGGTTAGATCCATCAGTCACAGGCTTAATCTCTTTAACAAAAGATTGTGTAGCCAAGTGCTTGCTGAAAATTCTAGGACACGTGTCCTTAGTTTGTACAACAGAATTTTACAAATCTTGAAATTTTGTTTTCATTTTGCACAGTTCATTTTTAAACCCATTTATTTCCTCTCACATTTTACTGTAAGGGGCAAGGAGAAACCACATGGCCCCTTTAAGATCTTGCTTAGAAATGTCCTCAGCCAAATATCCAAGTTCATCACTTACAAGTTCTGTCTTCCACCAAACATTTGAACATAGTTCAGACAAGTTTTCGCCACTGCATAAAAAGCATTACCCTTCTTCCATTGTTCAATCACATGTTTATCATTTCCTTTTAAAGCCTCATAAGAAGCACTTTTAACATCTACATTTCCAGCAACATTCTGTTGTTTGAGCCATATGTATTCTCTAAGAAGATAGAGACTTTCTCTGTGACTCACCTCACTTTCTTCTGAGTCCTCACCAGAATTTCCTTTGGCATCCATAATTCTACTAACAGCCTGTTAGAGGCAACCTAGGCTTTTACTATTGTTGTTGTTGTTAGGTGCCATCAAGATGGTCCCAACTCATAGTGACCCTATGTACAACAGAACGAAACACCGCCGAGTCCTGCACCATCTTCACAACTGTTGCTATGTTTGAGCCCATGGTTGCAGCCGTTGCACCAACCTATCTCATTAAGAGTCTTCCTCTTTTTTTTTGCACTATCTTGCCAAGCATGACGTCTTTCTCCAGGGACTGATTCCTGCTGATAACATGTCCAAATTAATAGTTTCACCATCCTTGCTTCTAAGGAGCATTCTGGCTATAATTCTTCCACGACAAATTTGTTTATTGTCTTGGCAGTCCACGGCATATTGAATATTCTTTGCCAATGCCGTAATTCAAAAGCGTCAATTCTTGTTTGGTCTTCCTTTTTCATTGTCCAGATTTTGCATGCCTTAACCCTGGTGGCATAGTGGTTAAGAGTTTGGCTGCTAACAAAAAGGTCAGCAGTTCAAATCCACCAGATGCTCCTTGGAAACCTTATGGGGCAGTTCTACTCTGTCCTATAGGATTGCTATGAGTTGGAATCGACTTGATGGCAGTGGGTTTATGAGGTGGTGGAAACCCTGGTGGTGTAGGGTTCTGCTGCTAACCAAAGGGTCGGCAGTTCAAATCCATCAGGCGCTCCTTGGAAAACCTACGGGGCAGTTCTACTCTGTCCTATGGGGTTGCTATGAGTCAGAATCGACTCAATGGCAATGTTTTTATTTATTCTTTTTTTTGTGAGGAGATTGAAAAGACCATGGCATGGGTCAGGTGCACATTATTCATCAAAGTGATGTCTTTGCTTTTTAACACACAAATATTTTAAAGTGATGTCTTTGCTTTTTAACATATAAATATGCGTGTGTGTATCTTAAAGTCCCAGGGTGGCAAAAACGGTTAAAATTTTCCCTCCCTAGCAGAGCCCCACTTAGAACATCTGCCAACCCTCAGCCACGTGTTCTCTACACCTGGCCTCTCAAGGCCCTCCTTGTTCTTTGTGAGGTAGTAAATTTGATAGACTAGTTGCTGATAAGAGCTGTGGTGGATAACAATTTACCGCACCATCCCTTCCAGATAAGGTGCTTGTATCTTAATAATTAACGAGATAGATTGACACAGTGGCTGCAACAAAGGGCTCAAACACAGCAAGGATTATGCGGATCACTCAGGACTGAGCACTGTTTCGTTCCGTTGTACAAGGGGTGCTATGAATCAGAACAGACTCAATGGCACCTAACAACATCTTGAAAATGCCTTGATCCAGCCATCTGCTGACTTCTTTGGGGTGACCTACCAGGTTTATTTGCTTCCACCTCCTTTAGTGGTTTCTTTCCTCCTCCACACCCCTAAATAGAATATTATCCAAGGTTGTATCCTTAATGCCCCTCTCCTTTATTAAATTACTTTTTTCCATTTATAAATTGTTGTAAATATACTTATAACACATTTGCCAATTCAACATTTTTCATGTGTATAATTCACTGACACTAATTACATCAGTGATGTTATACAACCATCATCATATCCATTGCTACATTCTCCATCACCGTAAACAGAAACTCAATGCTATTAAATTACTCTTTTTTGTTAGTGTGGTGAAAGTATACACAACAAAACATGCACCAATTCAACAATTTCTACATGCATATTTCAGTGACATTGATTACATCCTTCATGTTGTGCATCTCTCTATCCTTTTCCAAATCATTCTACCACCATTAACATAAACTCAATGCTCCCTAAGCAAAAACTCCCTCTCTCTCCCTCTGTCTTAGGCTGGTTTCTCTAGAAGAGCAAAACTATATATATATATAGAGAGAGAGAGAGAGAGCCATATTAAGGAAATGGCTCATGCGATTATAGAGGCTGGAATGTCC
The DNA here is from genome assembly GCF_024166365.1 of Elephas maximus indicus. Taxonomy (NCBI): domain Eukaryota; kingdom Metazoa; phylum Chordata; class Mammalia; order Proboscidea; family Elephantidae; genus Elephas; species Elephas maximus. The sequence continues at coordinate 41,004,746 of NC_064832.1, forward strand.
ATGTGTCAGGTGGGAGGCTTTTCTTGATTCATGTAGTTGCAGGACCTGACAAACCTCAGATGGGCATGTCAGACAGCAGGGCTCTGGCTCACAGGCTTTGAAGACCAATAAATTTCAAGATTGGCAGGCAAGATGGCATGTAATTTTCTAGCTTAAATTCCAAGAACCGGAGGTCACACTAACAGAAGCCAGCTACAGGATCCAGAGCAGACAAAAGCCCATGAGCCTTGTCAGAAAGTCTACCTATATTGGATCAGGCTATACCCCCAAGGGAGCTTCCTTTCAACTGATTGGCTACTTACAGCAGATTCCATCATGGAAGTGATCACATTATATTGGACCTCATCATAGAGGTGATCACATCATTATATGACTGCCAAAATATATCATAACTGCCAAACTAATGGGAATCATGGCCCAGCCAAGTTGACACACAATCTTAATGATCACACCCTCCCTCCCACCCCTGTAACCACCAATAGTTTTTGGTTTCTATATATTTGCTTGTTTCATGTGAGATCATACAATATTTGTCCTTTTGTGACTGACTTATTTCACTCGGAAACCCTGGTGGCATAATGGTTAAGTGCAATGGCTGCTAACCAGAAGGTCGGCAGTTCAAATCCACCAGGTACTCCTTGGAAACCCTATGGGGTAGTTCTACTCTGTCCTATAGGGTCGCTAGGAGTTGGAATGGACTTGACGGCAGTGGGTTTGGTTTTTGGTGGGTTTTATTTCACTTAGCATGGTGTTTTCAACATTTATCCATGTTGTGGCATGTATCAGGGCTTCATTTCTCTTTATGACTGAGTAGCATTCTATTGTGTGTCTATGTACCTCATTTTGTTTATCTATTCATCTGTTGATGGACATTTTGGTTGTTTCCACCTTTTGGCTATTGTGAACAGGGCTGCAATCAACTCTGTTATAACAGCACTAAATTATTCTTGATCAAAAGTGTTCCTTTCTTGAAAGGCTCCAACCACCTCTGACACTCCCTGAGGCCCCAGCCTGCATTTCTATTGTCAGCCAGACCATTTTCTCATGGGGATCTCACCTTCATCTCAGATTCCTGCTCCTAAATCCCCTTTCCCTATGTCCTCTTTCCCTACGTCTGTGCCCTTCTCCTGGCCCAATTCTCCACAACCTTCTTATCCCCAAGTTCCCTTCATTCCCTCTTCAAGATGCCTGTGTGTCTGCCCCTTGCCACCACCCTAATTCTCACCCTTTTTACCTCTGCCTGGATTGTTGGAAATGCTGCCCTGCCCTCCTCATCACTCTCCATCCCCATATTCCCGTGCACCACCATCTGATGAGTTTTTTAATCCACCTTCAATCACTGCTCAGTGCTATGGGATAGACATTGACATCCATGGTCAATTGGTGTTTGACAAGGAGCTAAATACATTCAATGGGAAAGGAGCAGTCTCTTTAATAAAAAAAAAAAAAAAAAAATTTTTTTTTTTCCCTGGCAAAACTGGATTTCCACATGTGCTCACTGGCCTGGCATCCTAAGCCATCCATGATCCATCCCTGGGAACTCATCTCAATGGAGATCCCATGATTTCCCCAGACAGCCTCAGTCACAGCATGGCCTTTTCCATTCCTGTCACTTTTGTTGCTGCTGCTTCTGTGGGACATAATGTTTTAGAAGTGGATAGATGTGGGAAACCACAAAAATCAAGTCCCTCATCTCACGAAGTATCCTGGCATCTCATGCACATTGCACAACCCATTCCCCTGGCAAGCCTTTCCTGGTGACCCCAGCAGGAATCATCTTTCCTTTCCTGAGCCCCACTGTACTTATCCATGTAGTGCCTCATGTTACAGTTCATTTTATATCTGAGTACTTAACCTCCTTGTAATAGGAGGCAGAATAATGTCCCCAAAGATGTCCATGTCCTAATCCCCAGAACCTGTGAAGGTGTTATGGTACCTGAAACGATTTGTTTGCTAATCAACTGACCTTGAGTTAAAAGAGTTTTCTGAATTATCCAGGTGGGCCCAATGTAGTTACAATGATCTTTCAAAACAGAAAAAAGAGGAAGAAAAGGAGCCAGTGTGAAATGATGTGATGTGAGAAAGACTCAAGCAGCCATTGTTGTCTCTAAAGATGGAAGGGGCATGAGCCAAGGAACGTAGGTGGTCTCTAAAAACTGGAAAAGGCAAGAAATGGATTCTCCTCTACAGCTTCCAGAGGGAATGCAGCCCTGCCAACACCTTTACCTTGATAGCTTCGTTTTTACTCTCCTCCTCAAACTCTAAGCTCTGGCAACAGTGAATAACTTGAAGTTCCCAGAATATACCATATTCCCTTTTATTCCCAGAACTTTGTAGATGTTGTTCCCTCTGTCTTCATCACTTTTCATGTCCTTTTCCTTACCCCCCCCCCCCACTTTTGACTCTTACTTACCTTTTGGGTTTCAACTTAGACTTCACTCCCTGTTTTGACCCCTACTCCCTCAGGTTTGGTTAGGTACCATTTCCATGTGGTCTGTTAATAAACACTTAATTTATCTCTATCTTGACACAATTCTAATATCCTGTTTTTACTTCTCTGAGCCCTTTCTACACCCAAGAGTCTATAGGCTTTTTGAAGGCAAGAGGTGTGATTTGTTCACTGTGGATTTCCCAGTGCTTAGAGCTGTGCTCTCTAATGTGGGAATACGTGGGTGGTGAGCATAGTTGCCGTGTTTGGCTGCTAACTGAAAGGTTGGAGCCTTGGAAGAAAGGCCTGGCAATGTACTTCTGAAAAATCAGCCATTGAAAACCTTATACAGCACAGCTCCCCTCTGACACACACATGGGTTTGCCATGAATCAGAGTTGACTTGATGGTGACTGGGTATGTGACTACTCTGAACTGAGGTGTGCTGTGAGTATAAAATATATACCGGATTTAACAGACTTAGTACCAAAGAAAAAATGTTAAAATATCTCATTTGTAATTTTTTATATTGATTACTTGTTAGGTTAAATAAAATTGGGGTTAAGTAAAATAAATGATTAATATTCATTGCAACTGTTTCCTGTTTGCTTTTTTTTTTTTTTTAAATGTGGCCACTAGAAAATTTAAAATCACATAGGAGGTTTGCATTTGTGGTTTGCATAATGTTTCTAATGGACTGCACTGGCCTAGGTTGTACTGTCTGGCACATCTGTTGAATGAATGAATTGGTAGATTAATCTATATAAAAAGGTTAGGTGACTGTCTTCCTGCCTTAGCCTCAGATTATGGCTTTGTTCCAAGTGTGACCCCACACTCTCTTATGCTCAGTGCACTGAGCTGGGCAGTCTGGCTCTCAATAGTCTTGGGTTTGAGTCCTCAAGGGATGGAGCAACCTGCAGAGGACCACCCTGGCTTAAGCCTATGGACCCTGTCTTCATGTACATTGTGCACCTGAGTCCATATCTCTAGGAATAAAATATTTTCATGGCATCCTGAATCAGGAACAGGACAGACTCTCATTTTGAATGATTGAAACATCTCTTGATACCATCAGGGCTGTTCATCCTCAGTAGCAGTAGGTGAGGACACCAATCTTTCTGGACATTCCTCATTTTACACTATCTTGATACAAGAATCAAAGAAGATGTACTGATTAGCTTAAGAATTTTTCAGCCTCTGCAACCTTGAAGAACAAACAGCCCTTTTCTTAAGGTTCACCATAGCTTTCCCTTGTGTACAGAACTTTGAATTTTTCCTCATACTGTGCTGTGTTGTCTGATTGTGAAATAATTGGGTGGGAAGCGAGTTTCATAGACTGTGCTTATCACTGTCAGGAGCCTTTGAATTATGATTTCCTGAGGATTTAGGGGTTGCTTGGAACAGCCATGGGTACAGTGAGAACAGACTCCTCTGGGATGGCAAAGGTTTAACTGGGCATGGAAGTTGTTGAATCTGGTTGACATTCTGAAAGCCAAATTCTCAGAACACAAGAGATCTCAGTTTTTATGATCATACCCAGCATTAGGTCAGCAGTTTGAATCTGCCAGGTGCTCCTTGGAAACTCTACGGGGCAGTTCTACTCTGTTCTGTAGGGTCACTATGAGTCGTAATCGACTCGACAGCAGTGGGTTTTTGGGTTTACCCAGCATTAACATAGAGCTTTTCTAATTTTCCAAGTGCTTTCACACACAGTATCTTGTGTGTTGTGTTGCCTGTACTTGCTGTCTCCAATTTCTTTCTTCTCATTCAGTATTACCCTTCTATCATGCTTTCAGTCCCACCACTCCATAGAAACAGTTCTTGTAAACAGTTGCCATGAATGACACATAGCTAAATCCAGTGATCATTTCTTAGCCTTCTCATTTACTTGGTCCATTTGTGTCATTGAACACAGTAGAGTGCTCTCTCCCATTGAAATTCTTTCTTCAATTGACTTCAAGGACATCACACTTGCTTGGCTTTCCTCTGACATCACAGAGGATGATGCTCCATTGTTTGGTCAAACATTAGTCTTGGTATTTCTGTGAAGGTATTTTGCTGATGTGATTAAAATTTATAATCAGTTACTCTAAATAAAGGAGATTTACCCTTAATAATATAGTGGGTCTCATCCAATCAGTTGGAGGCCTTAAGAGCAAAAACTGAGGTTTCCAAGAGGAGAAGTAATTCTGCCTACCGATTTTGGACACGTTACTGCCGGAGTTCCTTGACATACGGATTTTTGACTTAACAACCCCACAATTACATGAGCCAATTCCTTAGAATTTTTTTTTTTTAATTCCTTAGAAATCTATTTATCTGTCTGTCTGTCTATCTGTCTATCTCTCTGTTGAGGATTGGTTTGCCTCTACACCTCCCATCCAGGCTGCCTAAGTAAAAGGCCTAGGACCCAGAGCATTCTCTGATAAGGAGTCTGGGAATTGGGTAGCCTTCTCTCTCCCAGTTCCTTCCCCTTATCAGAGAAACCTTCCCCCTACTCTAGGCACACAATAACTTTCTGTCTCTTGCACACTTATAGGCACCCTATGGCACCTGGCCAACCCCATTTCCTTATCTGTTCCTGGCAGGCAGGGAACTAGGTCTCTTGTACTAAGAGGGGTAAATGTAGAATCTAATCTCCGGTTAGTTCTGTTTCTCTGGAGTACCTCAGCTAATATGCATAACCCACAGCAAATATTGTCATTTCTAACATCAAATTTCATGCAGAATGTGACCATGTCTCACCATCTCCACTGCTATCATCCTGTCTGAACCCCATCATCTCCTGTCTGGGTTATTTCAGGAGTCTCCACAGTGATTTCCCATTTCTGCCCTTGCTCAGTGTAGTCTGATCTCAACAGCAATCATAGGAATCTGCTAAAATATAGTTCAGATCATGTCACTCCTCTACTCAGATGGCTCCCATTTACTCAGCATAAAAGCCCAAATCCCTTTAATGGCCTTGAATGGCAATGTGGCACCCTCCCTATCCTCATCAACTACTCTCTTGACACCTCATTCCTTGTCAGCCATGCTGGCTTCCTTGCTGTGTCATTCAAATCCAGGAGACTGCCTGCCTTGGGCCTTTGCATTTGCTCTTCTCTGGAATGCTTCCTCCCAGATAGCCTCAAGTCTTTCTCTCTACTTCTCTTAGGCCTTTACACAAAAGTCTCTTTCCACTAAGAAAGGACCCTCATGCCTCATTTAAACATGCTACCCCTGCTCAGTACCTTTCCTTATCTTTCTTTGTCTATTTATTCTCCATGGTACTTAACACCATCTAACATCTATATGTTTATATTGTTTATTGTCTGTCTAATATTAAAGTGCAAACTCCATAGAGAGCGTGGATTTTTTTTTTTTTTTTTATTTCTATATTCCTCAGCAGCTAGAACAGTGCTTAACACATAGGACATGTTCATTAAATATTTGTGAATAAATAAAGGAACAAACCAAAAAACAAAAACAAAACCCTCAAACCCACTGCCGTCAACTTGATTCTGACTGATAGCAATCCTACAGTATAGAGTAGAACTGGCCCATAGGGTTTCCAAGGAGTGGCTGGTGGATTCAAACTGCCAACCTTTTGGTTAGCAGCTGTAGCTTCCTGTAGCTCTTAACTGCTGCGCCACCAGGGTTCCTATTAAATAAGCATTAGTATTATTCTTTTCTCCATTCTACAAATGAAGAAGTTGGGAACTCAGCAAGACCAAAACCAAACCCAAGAACATACACACACACACACACACAGGCACATACACATAAAAAACAGAACAGAATAAAACAAACTTAACCAAACACAGGTATACCATGACTAATGTGTTTGACCTAGGGGGACTAATTCAAGATACAATGTAGAGTACTTTTATGTTTCAGGGGTTGGTCTGATCACCAGGGGGTTGTAAGGAAGTAATTACTTTATAAAAAGAAATTTAGGTTAATGTTTTACAAGTGTTACTTATTTTGCAATAATCTTGGAAACTTCATTAGATTTTAATTTTCAGGACAATGTCAAAGCAATAGTCACCAACGTTTCAACTCAATAGCAACCTAAGGACCGTTGAAGCTGTAAAATATCATTATAAAGCAACTAAAATGCAAAATTCTTAAGAGCGAGATTACATTAGAGGAACCTCAGTCCTTCTCATCATGATATTGCTGGTCCTTCATATTTCAAGTCAGTTGCTAGTTACTTCTTGATAGCCATTGGTGGCAGCCATTGGTGACAGTCCCAAGAGTACCTCTTCTACTCTGATGCTGTGAAAGTTCATTTTTAGATGATACAGTTTAAAAAACAATCTTTCAAGTCTTGTTTTGGGGTTTTACCTCTGGTAGGAAATCTTTCTTAATCCCCTAAAATTGATTGACTAATCAATTAGAAGAAATACAACCAGAACGTTCCTTAGAAGAGAGGATGGTGAGACTTACTGTAGTCAGAGCTGGCTTTATGGGTATGCAACCTGTGTACTTAGAAGGGCTTCACACTTGGTCTAATGGTTTGCTGCCACTGTCTTAAAATTCTTCATAATTTTTGAACAAGTGGTCTAGCTGAGAACCTTAGTATTTTGATCTTGCACAGGACCCCCCATGGGCCAGCCCATATTAATATGCCATAGCCAGGTGAGATAAGGACTGTTAAGTGAGGACTACAATGGATGTCAATAGCCAACTCAATTACGCTTACTTGATCATAGAGGAGGTTGAGTTATTTGGTAGTTTTGTGCTCCTGTTTGCATAAATCTCTTGCACATGTTTGGCCATTGCTTCATTTAATGATTCATTAAATTTTGTTCCATTTAAATAACAGTTTCAAAATTTGTTTCATTGTATTCTGACTCTTTGCCAAAATTCATACATTGAAATTCGTCGTAATCCTTGGTAATATAATTTAATATTCTCCTGTTCTTCTGATGAAATGGGGGAAATGCAATACCCAAATTGCCACATTTTTAAAAAAAGAAATTGTTCCTTGCCTCTGAAAAGAAGCTTTTTCAAGGCTGAAATCTTCAGAACAGGAATTGCATGCCCAAAGATCTATAGAGGTCATGAACATGAGGGAAAGAAACCAGGCATGAATGCGGGCAGTGGGGGGGGGACTGTGGCCAGTGGGAAGACAGATACCCTTTAAAGGGGGCAGGCAGCTGCACCCCAGCTACAGCTCATTGATGTCATGGGGAATGTGGGTCTGTTTTATCAGGTCTTTCTCTCTCCCTCCCAAGAGGAACTCCAAATTGAGAAATTTATGTGAAATCTCTCGATTTTTAAATGTGGGCTCAAATAAAACACCCTGCGACTGCTCTTTTAGAGATAATTCTTGCCATGATTTCTTCACTTTGTCCCAAATAGCTCTGAAATATCTTTCATTTCTCTCATACAATAGGCTTTTTAAGATGAAGAAACAGTATCTGTAATTTCATTTGGAGGCTCTTTAGAGAGGATTTCTCTAACATGTAATACTTATGGAGAAATGTTAAAATTGAAATCCAATGACAGCAACCCACCTGGTTAACTAACCTTCTGTGAGTGGGAAAAGCCATTTGGTAACCTCTTGAAGCTTCTCCATTATAGCTAATCATGCTGTACACTCCAGCACAGCACCAAACAATAGAAATATATTCAGAGCCATACATGTAATTAAGATTTTTCTAGTGCCATTAAGGAAAACCTGGTGTTTTTAGTGCTGCAGCTGCTAATCAAAATGTTGGTAGTTCGAATCAACCAGGCACTCCCTGGAAACTCTGTGGTGCAGTTCTGCTCTGTCCTATAGGGTCTATGGGGTCGCTATGAGTTGGAATCCACTTGACAATGGTTTTTTTTTTTGGTTAGTGGCATTAAACAATTAAAACATCAAAAAATAAAAAGAGGTGAAATTAATTTTAATGTTTCACTTAACTCAGCTATATCTAATATACCATCAGTTCAACATGTGGTCAATATAAAAAATTATTAATGAGATATTATACATTATTTTCTTTTACACTGTTGTGCCATTGAGTTGTTTTTTGACTCACGGGTACCCCTTGTGACAGAGTAGAACTGCCCATATAGTCTTCTAGGCTGTACTCTTTACGGAAGCAAAGCACCAGGTCTTTCTCCTGCAGAGCCAATGTGTGCCTTTGAATTGCCAACTTTTTGGTTAGCAGCTAAGCACTCAACTGTTTGTGCCACCAGGGCTCCTTTTTACCTGCAACAATCTCAATTTGGATGAGACACATTTGGGTGCTCAAATAGCCACATGTGGCTAGTGGCTGTTGTTGTTTCTGACTTATGATGATCTTATGTATAACAAAACGAAACATTGCCCGGTCCTGAGCCAAGATGGAGATCATGATCATTGGTATGTTTGAGTCCATTGTTGAGGCTATTGTGTCAATTTATCTCATTGAGTGTTTTCCTTCTTTGTGTTGGCCATCCACCTTACCAAACACGATGTCCTAGTCTAGTGATTGTTCTTTCTCGATTAAAAAAAAAAAAAAACCAAACCTGCTGCCATTGAGTCCATTCCGACTCATAGCGGCCTTATAAGACAGAGTAGAACTGCCCCATAGAGTTTCCAAGGAGTGCCTGGTGGCTTCGAACTGCTGACCTTTCCTGATAACGTGTCCTAAATAAGCTAATCAAGATCTTGCTTGATTGTATTTTATCCTAAGACTAATTTGTTTATTCTTTTGGCAGTCCTGGTATATGCTAGTGGCTACTATATTGGAAATCTCAGGCCTAACCTGTTCTGCTGTGCTTATGTGTCCAAAGTTGCTCAGGTAGTAAGTTGGCAGATCCAATAATTTTGCTCAATTTTTCAAACTTTTTGCCCTTCTCACTACATTGACTTGTCCTAAGTATTAAGTGCAGAGCTCTGGTGGTGCTGTGATTAAGAGCTACTACTGCTAACCTAAAGACTGGCAGTATGAATCCAACAGTTGCTCCTTGGGAACCCTATGGGGCAGTCCTACTCTGTTTTATAGGGTTGCTGTGAGTCAGAATGGACTCAATGGCAATGGGTGGTAAGTATTAAGTGCAGAATCCTGGTATACAGCTTAGGTTTAGCATTTGTAGAGTTCGATAAGAGAAGCATATGAAAGAGGAAAATAAGAGATATGACTAAATCTAAAAATGCTAAAGTAGTTGCGGTGATCACATTTCAAATTTCTAGGTGAAGACTTTTCATAGATGCAAAGTTTGGCTTTTTGTTAAAGTGAGAGGTTTATGGGGCTAGGTAGGTACATCTAACTGTGCAGAAAACAGGTCTAGCTGAGAACCCTAGTATTTTAACTCAGGTGGTTTGGATGTGAGGCAAGCAGAGACTTTAGCAATGGAGCAGATAGCAAGAACAGGAGCACTTTCATCTCTGGTTGGAACAACCAACTGACCTGGCCTTTGAGGGATGACTGGGCAATTTCAACATCCAAGGGGTGTAGAAAATGTAGGTGTTGGTGTGGGGGTGAAACGGGGCATGCCCTAATGCAGTGATGGGGAGATAGCACGAGGAATATAGGGGGCAGCACCTGGTCCTAGGTCTCTGTGCAGAGAGTCCATCTGGGGGGCTCCAGAGATAAGCCTAAGACATGGTCTCTCCTGAGTCCCTCCATTCTTTGTGGTGCTGGCGGGGTGTTTCCTGACTCTTCACTGACATTTCTGAGGGATAGACTTCTGAGCACTCTTGTGGCTTATTCACCCACCCAGTGGCTTCACAGGAGAGAAGACCTGGATATTTGCTTCTGTAAAGATTACAGCCTAGAAAACCCTATGGAGCAGTTCTACTCCGTCCCGTAGGGTCACTATGAGTCAGAACAGACTCACTAGCACCTAACAACATCAACCTTTCAATATTTTTTGTTGTTGCTTTTCAGCAGTTGCACAGAACTTTACGATGGTTTCCATTGGTTGTGCTTTTACTAACTCAGTTCTGCATTTCGTCAACATCGGTGACTTTGCTGCAGACTGAAAACATAAAAACTTGGTTGAAAATTCCATAATTCAGGCTTTGAACCTTCTAAGCCATGATAGGATGGCTAGATCTAGGTAATTCCTGATAAAGGATATGTTTAGGGAATTTAAATGTTGATTTGGCAGCTTGAATCAGACTGAGGAACAACCTGAGGGACTCTGATTTGAGGAAGAGCTGCCAGGGTTGCCTGCATGAGTTTGCAGGCGTATGAGTATATTCATGGCCCTGGAGAGAATTAGGGTTGCCTGCATTTTTTGACTCATGCAATTTCTATTGCTTGGTACTCCCTCCCTTTTCTACAACACTAATTTAAAAATTTAGTGTTTTCTCCAATGATAGTTTGAGTTCCCCTCACAATTCTTTTTAAATCAATTTATTCATTCATCCGTTCATAAGTTTATTAGATACATTTATTTAGTCTGCAGACATCTATTGGGCACCAAGTGCCAAGCACTGGGCTCGGCACTGGAGATATGAAGCTGGCGAGTCCATCATCTCCATCCTAAAGAAGTTGACCACCTGATGAATTCTTCTCACATTAACCAACTTAGGCTGGGTTACCATAGTCAATCCAGTCACCCCTCAGTGTTTATGTAATTGGTTTTGTGTTCAATTTGTTGTTTTTATTCCTAGTGTATTCCCTGAAGTGGCCTGTCTTCCCGAAGTGGTTACACATTTTCAATAGCAAAAATTATGCTTCCTTCTTTCTTTAGAAGTCTTCATTGGACCTGATACAGTACTTTGTCTAATATACATTGTTATATGAGGGATCACTTCCTGGGATGAATGAATGGTGTCACTTGATTATTATTTTTTACACATAATTACTGATATTGCTAATAGAGATTGGAGGGTTATTGGAGACAAGTAACTGATATGAGAAGTGTCATGCAACACAGCCTCTATTGTCGGCCGGTAGACTAAGCACAGCCTTTATTGTACCTGTATTCACCAGTTACTCTACAGACATTCTCTTCTGAAGGCACCACAATATGTTTGGCATTGATTTTTAATGATGGGGAGGATTAAATTAAGGCCATATCTATATGGATAGCTATGCTGTGTGTTGCAACTGTTCAAGAAGCGTAGCTTTAGGGAGTTCCCCTAATGAAGTGCATAAACAGTAACTTTCCTTTAAGCTGTCAGCGAGGAATGCCGAGTTACTCAAGTGAATTTCAGTGACCCCTTACTGTGGCGGGAGCCCAGCATCTGAACAAATTTTTATAAATAATAGACTGTTTGCTTTGCAGCATTGATAATTTTCTCCTGCTTCCGAGGCTGTCAAATAACCTGGAGGCCTGTTGCTTCTTAGTCAGAGGTATTTGCAGAGGAACTGATCAAACTATTATTATTAATAATCTCATTACTGAGGCATCACCAATGCTTTTGTGCATGTGAGGCTACCAAATAGATTAAACTTTTGTTTTGGAGACGATGGAGAGGCATACAAGAACAAAGCAGCTTACAAGCACAATGGAGGGGCGGCCCTTTCCTGGCTAAGGCACATCTGTGTTTGGGAGAACTGTTGCTCCATTCCTGCAGGAATGTAACCCCTCTCGTAAGGGGTCTTCTAAATGATTGACCATAGACGCCCCTAAAGGTAGTCATGACTACGGGCTAACATTGTTAATGAGATTTTTCATTCTAACAAGGAAACTGACAAGCTCCTTGAATAAAGGGACAAGGAAGGTTCGTTATAACCACAGGCAGAGGCTACCAACAGTGAGAAGAGATTGTGGCATTTACTTTGGTGGGCATCGGGGGAAGGGGGGGAGTTGTGATGAGAGGTAGAGAACAGCTCTTCTCTCCATATCCGTATTCATAGCATTCAAACTCAGAATGATGGGGATCAGTACACCCAATTCTCATTCTCATATAAGGGTGGTAGATAACGAAGACTTAGGATTAGTCACTTCTTAGGCCGGGAAAGGCAATTCATGCCCTGTGTTTTCCCTGCTTTGGAATGGGTTGCTAAATGGTTAGAACACAGGGCTGAGGAGGCCAAGGCTGAGTTGCTTCCCATAGGGGACAGTGAACTTGACATGGGTTCCATGGTCCACATCCAGCCCCGAGAGGCTCCACTTGGGTGGAGCAAGCAGCCTTCATTATAAGGTTGCCAGATAATATACAGGACACCCAGTTCAACTAGAATTTCAGATAACAAATAAATTTTTAGTACATCTCATACGATATTTGGGACATGTACTAAAAAAAATTGCTGTTTATCTGAAATTCAAATCGAAATGGGCATCCTATATTTTTATTTGCTAAATCTGACAATCCTACTGTCCTAGTCATCTAGTGCTGCTATAATGGAAATACCACAAGTGGATGGCTTTAACAAAGCGAATTTTATTCTTTCACAGTCCAGTAGGCTAGAAGTCTGAATTTAGGGTGCCAGCTCCAGGGGAAGGCTTTCTTTTTCTGTTGACTCTGGAGGAAGGTCCTTGTGATGCATCAGTCTTTCCTTGGTCTGGGAGCATCTCAGCACAGGAACCTCAGGTCCAAAGAATGCAGTCTGTTCCTGACACTGCTTTCTTGGTAGTATGAGGTCCCCATGTCTCTCTGCTTGCTTCTCTCTTTTATAGATCAAAAGAGATTGGCTTAAGACACTACCTAATATTGTAGGCCTCATCAATATAACTGCCACTAATCCATTTTATTACATCATAGTGATAGGATTTACAACATATAGGGAAATTACATCAGATGATAAAATGGTAGACGGTCATACAATACTGGGAATCACGACCTAGCTAAGTTGACAGATACTTTTGGGGGACACAATTCAATCCATGACACCTACATAGGACAGAATTTGAGAGACGAGGCTTCAAAATACACCCCCACCTCCTAACAGCTGGCAATGGGCCACTTATCCCTGACCTCAATTTTCACCACACACAGACTGTCTTTGGAACAGACAATGTAGGTGGACTCTTGTCTCCAGAAAGCTTCTGTGGAAATGTTCCTGTGCTTCCTGGGCCTTCTCTAACTGCCGGTAAGCACCACAATCATATGAATATGGGTGTTAGATTGGTCTGAGAAGGCACCGAGCGTAAGTTGAAGGCTTGATTTTCTGGAAAGGCGTGTTTCAATGAGGGGGTAGGGTGGAGGTAGAAAAGACAGCTTGGATGGCTGGGGCAGTGTGGGCCCTAAAGATGGGGAGGCTGATGTGGGTAAGAAGGCTGATCTAGGTGGGAAGGCTGGTCTAGGTGGGGTGTCCCCTCACCCTGCCGAGCCAGGGGCAGTATAGGGGACTGGACCAGGAATGTAGTCCTAGTGTGCCTTGGATACACCAAAAAGAGATCCATCTTCCCTCCCTCCATCTAGTCTCCATCTCTCACTCTCTATTCATCCATTTGTATATTTTCTCTCCGCCTCTTGCCTGTCTTTTCTTAAATGCATGAGTATTGAATTGTATACCCCAGGGTTTAGGACTCGATTTCTCATTCTGTTTTGAACAGTGCTTATTCTGAGAGTTGGTGGAGCCCCTGAAATTAAGCTGTAAAAGAACCCTTCAAACTAGGTCTTCGAAGTGGCCCCTAGGCAAGGCATCTTGGGGTAGAACAGGGTTAGAAGGGCTAAGTGACTTGCTCAAGGCCACCAACTAATGACTGACAAAGTTGTTTTTTAACTTTCAGACCAATACTTTTTTTACTGTACAGATGTTACAAAGGTGTGAAATATTGGAGAGGCACAGGGCCAGGAGAACAGCACCCCTATTTCTCAGTGTCAAGAAGAATAAGCTTTGAGCTCTTGAACACCTGGCCAGCTCACAAAAGGTTCTGGGGCAATGAGGCCAGGTGGAGCAACTGCTCAATGTGGAGCCTTCTTAACTGGGTCTGGAGCAGCTTTCTGGCTCTGAAAAGTGGGCACTGGGTCATCTGGGGATCACCTATTTGTTTGAATTCTTTCTCTATCCTAGGTCAAGCACAGAGTTGTAGTGTAGAGTTGTATCTGGATTTTCAGGGGGAGTAAAACAGTGCCAGTCTCTCCCTCAGAGTGGGATTGCTTAGAGAACTTTGCTAGAAGCAGAAACTGCAGGAGAGTGATCAAAGATACCCAGGCAGTAGGAGCTGAAGAGGGTTGCTTCAGATAGACCCCTCGCCCCACAGTGAGTTCCTAACTTTTTCTGGAAAACCACATTCAGTAAAATAGGGAGAACAACTGCAAGTGGCGTCCAGGCAAAAGGCTGATGGTTGCCTTTCCTTCTGGGGCCTCAGCTTTCTCTCCACCACAAAGACTACTTTGATCCTGTCTCCCTCAAGGAAGTGCCAAGTTGGAAATCAGATACTGGGCCTTGAAAATGTAGGTGGGCTCTCCTGAGTTAATATTTGGCAGGAGATACCTGGGTCTAAGGGCAACTCACAGGATGGGGCCAGTGACAAGGTGCAGACGTGACTCAGGTTCCTGGAAGTTCCAAGCCTTCTGGGGCCCTCAGTGCCCCCTGGCTGCTTCCTCTTTCCTGCAGACTAGTCGTGGGGAAATCCCCACCGGCCACTATAAGAAGGCCCTGGGCTCTGTGCAGAAGCCAGTGGCTCCAACCAAGGGGAAAAAATGAGGCCATACCTCCCCTCTCTGCTGGGCCTTCTTTTCCTCCTTAGCCTGGCTGCAGGGGAAACGGAGTTTTACACTCCCGTAATCCCCAGCTCCAGAGGCGACTCCTTCAGCAGCTCCAGTGACGGCTTCTTCAATGGCTCAATCGACGGCTACTTCAACAGGCCCACCGACGGCTACTTCAACAGGTCCTTGGATGACTACTTCAACAGCTCCAGTGGTGGCCCCGGCATCCTCCAGCCTGGCCCCACGTTCCAGGTGAGGCCAAGGAGTCTGAATCAGCTGTGCTCATTCCCTTCCTCCTGCGTTTTTGGGACCATGAATATAATTTCATGGACGGATATACATTGACACTCTAAAAAGATTTACGACTCCTTTTTGTTAACTAACTGTAGGTGCCCTGAAAAAGACTTAAAACCTGGTGAAATAATTAAATTATTAGGAAGAGAGACGGCATCTCGGTTCTCCCTCTGGGTGCTTTCAGGAAAAGAATCTACCTGTTAAAGAGGTTCTTAACCTTGGCTAGGCATACCGCGGGGGACTTGTGAAAGCCTGGCCTCCATCCTCCACAGAGTAAAAACAAACAAACAAAAAAAACCCCTCAGATAGTTGTTAAAAGCTCTCCCAAGGTGATTCTCATATGTAGTCTGGGATGAGAACTATTAGGGAAGGAGGCCTGCCAGGAGTTGCTCCCGAAAAGTTAGTAGGATTAATGGACTTGCTACCTAGCTGGGACCCTGAGCGGTAAGGACAGCCTCATAGGGAGTGAGAGCCCATGTCAGGGAGTTGGAGTTCTTACAGTTTCTCTGTTTGTGAACAGAGACCTGGGACAGTAATAGGAGGAGTTATTTCTCCTGGTGGCTCAGTAGTTAAGCTGCTAGGCTGCTTACCCAAAGGTCGGCTGTTCATTCCCAGGAGAACAGACTTGGCGACCTGCTCCTGTAAAGATTACACCCTAGGAAACCCTCTGGGGCAGTTCTACTCTGTCACATGGGGTCGCTCACAGCCTAGGAAACCCAATGGGAGCAGTTCTACTTGGTCCTATAGGGTCACTATGAGTCAGAAGCAACTCCAGGGCCCACAACAACATCAACAGGAAAGTGGACATTTTCCTGGAGTGTTAATGCTTCCAGTTTCCTTAAGGGAATCCTTAGGGTCATTTTCAATTCAAAACAACAACAACAACAATAACAAAACTGAAAAAACCCTGCTTTATAAAGGGATTAGTCCAGCAAGGCTACATAACTAGAAGGCTTAGTGAGAGCCCTGTTCCTGGGGGAGGAGCCTCTCTTTGGGTCTCTTTTAAGGATATGGGAATATGCATGGAGGGGCTGATAGGTTAGGGGGCAAGAAGCAGTTACTCACTTCACATCTGTCCACATCAGCTCTGGGCCTTTCTGCAGGAGCCTGTAGGCTTCCCCTGCTTAGGGTGACTCGGGGTGGGGGAGTCTTAACTCCCCCAAATCTCAGTGCTTTGCTCCACTGTGGCCTTCACTCACTGGTCAGGTAACTGCTTACTTGACAATGTTTGAATGTGAGGGAGGATGGGGGAAGAGGGATGAAAAGATTTTGCTTATTTCTTTGTTTTTTTTCATTTTCATTACTAGGAATGTATTCACAGTGAAGATTTGGTGTTGATTAAACAATGGTTTTGTTAGGCACCAGAGAGAAACAGCAGCCTAATAAACACCTAATAAATGTTGGGACAATGTTAAGTAGGTAATAGTTATTATCTTATTTAACTCTGAGAGCTTAGGTAAAATGGATGGTCCCATTTTAGTGATGTGCAAACTGAGGCTTAGAAAGGTTAAGTCACTGGCTTAAAGTTACTAAGCTGGCAAGCAGTAGGGCTCAAACTTAGCACCCATGCCCTTCATCTCTCTGTATGTGGCCTTCTGTATTTCCAAGGAATAGAGATGAAAAATTGCTTATTTTTAAAAGGAGAAATGTTTGAGAATCATAAATACACATAAGGATTCTTTGTAGCCAGAAATCAGATATATTATTTTATTCAATGATTCTAAATTATTTCTGGCAATGACTAGAATCGGTTAACTTTTTTTTTTTTTTTTTAAAGTGGACGTTAGCAATAATAATTATGAAGAAACTTAACCTTAATTACCAATCAGAAACCAGCACTTGGGTAAGGCCATGGACTGAAATAACGGAAAATAAAATATAGGTCAAGAAACAGTGAAATAAAAAGTGCTTACTGGTTAGTACGGAGATAAGCACTTAAAAGAAGATAAGAAATGGTAGTTAAATTGTGCTTAGAGATTTTAATTTCCTTCCTGGTTTACTTATCTCTCTCTGGTGAGTCAGTATCACAATTCCAGCTTCTTTTTTGTAACGGACTAGTTATCACTTCCACTATAAACCCAATTTTCTGGGGCTGGCTGCCAGCTTGATAAGCCCTTTGGAAAGTGGTGGAAACCCTTTTATAACTGTCATTGAGTAAGTTCCAAACGTATCATTTTCTGTGCTTTGAAATTGTTGAGTACCATTATCGTATGCCTTGAATCTTTGCAGGCACTTAGGCTTGGCTGCTAATTAGAGCCAATTGCAACCTTAAATCACAAATGTGAGTCCCACTTTCTGCTGTGGTGCACAGAGCAGTCTCCATGCTTCAGATGTCACCCTCCAAAAAGGAGGCTGCTCTCAGCATCCTCATTTTGGGATGGAGAAAAGGTTAAATGCTTCGCCCCACACAGCAACTGGCATAGTTGTAACCACAAGACAGATTACCAGTCATGTGCTTTTGTCATCAGGCTAAGGGGCTTTTGGGAAAAAAAAATTAGGGCTTTCATAAAGACAATGGATCTGATTCCTCTGGTAGGAACTGGGTCTTATTCATCTCCCTAATGCCAGAGCCTGCCACCTTGTAGATATCAGTAAATGTTGATTGCATACAGGCTGAGTGAGTGAGAACCTGCCAGTGTAGAGTGTCTTGTTGAGGACACAGTTTGCCCCCAACAAGGGAGGGTCGCATATCCTTCCACAGACCAACGGGACAATCACTTGTCTTTATCTCCCATTCCCCACATTATACTCATGCAGAGTTTAAGCATTCACCACAGAGAAAGGCCCATCACCATTAGCTTCATTGTCTTTGAATGTGAGGAGCAGAAGTATCTCTAATGGGAAACACTGATCAAACTTATGGACCATTTTGATGTTAGTTGAGGATGCTGGGCAGATGATAAGCAAGATGGAAGCCTGGGAGTCCACAGCGTTGGGACAGAGATGTTCAATAGAAGCCGGTGGAAGGGCTGTCGACAGTGCTCATAATTATTTGCCTGCTTTTCAGGTGAACTTCAGGACCAAAAGTTTTTGGCTAGTGGTTCCTAGTTGGTTGTCTAGAGGCTGTTTGATGATATCCACTATTTTTTCGAGCTGACGGAGCTTTTCACAAAACTCTAAGAATGGCCCAGCCCTGTCTTGACCTCCCCTTGTCAACATTCAATGAAAGCTTTTATATTTTTGTTCTTTGCTGGACAGTTATTATAATAAGCTATTTCTTCAAAAGCCCAAGACATGTTGGCCCTTCCTGTAAAAGCCTTGGTATGCTTGAGCTGGAGTCCTTCTATCTTCAGAGGGGGTGTGAAGCTGGTTCCCAAGGAAGCCGATCTCTCCGACAGACTCTCGCATATCTTCTCCAGTCCTTATTCTTCTCTGGCTAAGACCCTTCCCTATGCCGCTTTCTGGGTTCTGCACAAATCTATTTGGATCTCTCCTTACTTCCAATTACTGCAGGCATGGGGCGTGACCGGAAAGGAAAATTGAGGTCAATGTCAAGAATTTACCTGGAATAGAGTATTCTGGGTACAAACATATATATTTTTTCTTTCTGCTCATCTTGAAGCCTAGGTTAAATTAAAAAGCAACCTAATTGCCAAAAGCTTGAATTGGTCCAGATGTCACTGATAGAGTAAATCTTGACTACAAAAGCTGCTCGGAATCCCTGGGTGGAGCAAATGGTTAAGTGCTCGGCTACTAACTGAAAGGTTGGTAGTTTGAATCTAGCCAGAGGTGCCTCAAAAGAAAGCCCTGGAGACCTACTTCTAAAAAATCACAGCCATGGAAAACCCCATGGAGCACAATTCTACTCTGACACACATGCGGTTGCCATGAGTTGGAATCGACTCAATGACAGCTGGTATGGAAGCATCTAGTTGCAGCTTGTTCAAGAGTCATGGAGGTTGGCATACAGAGAGTACACGACCTCAGCTGTAGCCAGCTGGCCTCCCAAACCTTGAAAGGTATGGCCCGAGTCTCTTTAAATTCTGTAAACCATTGCTGTCCCTTTGGTAGCCTCACAAAGACACTCTTCAGGCTGATGTCTCACAGGGTGAGCTATGGGCGGGCCATCAGATGAGATCATTGAAAGGTACAGCCAGTTGGCTGCCAAGAGTTACTCTGTAAAACAATAGCAGTAATAAAAAAAGTTAATTGTGCCTAGATCCCCTTGGGGAGGTTCAAAGGGGACAGAAGAAAAGCAGGATCTTTCCAATCTGTCATTTTAAAATATGCAGCGGCACCAAAGTGTGAGCCTGAATATTTTAAAGGAACATCAAATATTTTGAAATGGCTTTTCTGCCAGTGGTAAACTGGAAAACTTTTACTTAAAAAAATTTGCACAAAAACTTCAAACTCATACATCGTTCAGTTTCGGACAAACTGCTGGTTTTTTTCTACCTTTTTCTTGGTGTAGGATATTAATTATATAATTTCCCAGGTGAAGACTGGTTAGCAATTTGCTTTATATATTTTCACTGTCGGCTACACCCTTGATGTTTTCCTCTTTCCGGTTGAGAAGAATTGGGTTGGGGTTGGGCTAAAGGTGAGGAAAACGAGTAAGTAGAAGGAAAGAGAAAAGAGTATTTACTGAGCATCTACCATGTGCCATGGACTTGCCTCACGTTACACATTTAATCCTCAGGACGAGCCTGTGAAGTAGGTTATCTTTATTTTATAGACGAGAAAACTGAGACTTAAGGAGGTTCATGTCTAGTCAGTAGCTGAGTTGAAATGCAAACCTAAAACCGTCATTATTTCTTTGTTTTCTTTTTTATATATATTTTTTCCTGTGGAAGTTTTACACAGCAAATCAGCAAATTAGGTTCCTATTTGACGATTTCTACACAAATTGTTTAGTGATGTTATTTATATTTTTCATGACGTGTCAGCATTCTTTTTAATTGCATTCTGGTTGTTTCATTTCTGGTACTCTAGTTTCCCTGCCCTCTTTTCTTCTCATCTTTATTTTAGAGTAATTGTTGACTTTTTGGTCTCATATAGATTTTTTTTTTTCTTTTTTTTTTAAACAGAGCTTTGCACTCATGGGAAAATCCTTTATTTTGTGTTCCAATCTGTTATTTGCACTAAAAGGTGACTTCAGAGGATAGTTTTGGTTCAGGGTATAAAGAGTACCTCAGGGCAATAGTCTCAGGGAACCCTCTAGTCTCAACTGGTCCACAAAATCTGAATTTTTGTAAGAATTTGAGCTCTGTTCTGTGTTTTTCTCCCAATCTATCAGGGTCCATCTATTGTGACCCCGATCAGAATGTTAGGTAGCAGTAGCTCGGCACCATCTAGTTCTTCGGGTCTCAGGGTAGATGAGGTGCTTCTTTCCTTCTGTGTTGCTGTTGTTGTTGTGTGCTGTTGAGTCCATTTTGACTCAGCAACCTGATATGACATAGTACAACTGCCCTGTAGGGTTCTCTAGCCTGTAATTTTTACAGAAGCAGATTGCCAGGTCTTTCTCCTGTGGAACCACTGGGTGGGTTTGAACTGCCAGCCTTCGGATTAGCAGCGGAGTGCTTAACCGCGTCTGCCACCATACATAGAAATAGTAATAATTTCCTTACATAGAGACAGTAATAATTTCCTTTATGACTCCTCAAGAATGAAGGATTTCCCTTTTGATAAAGGCTGCTGACATAATTGTGTAGTCCAGCAGGTGGAGGTGTGGCTAAATGCTGTGCATAGTTACCACCTGTGAAAACGTGACAGTTTAGCTTTTTCTTTTACATACTGAGCCCCACTTGATTGCCTCCAAGTACTCTCTTGGAGGCAGTGGTAGTTCAGTGGAGAATTTTCACCTTCCACGTGGGAGACCTGAATTTGATTCCCAGCCTATGTACCTCATACACAGCTACCACTGGTGGTTGTGTGCATATTTTTATGATGCTTAACAGGTTTCAGCAGAGCTTTCAGATCAAGAGAGACTAGGAGGGAAGGCCTGGCAATCTACTTCTGAAAATCAGCCAATGAAAGTTCAATGGATCACAAAGGTCTCGTCTGCGACCTATCATGGGGATGGCACAGGACCTGACAGTGTTTTGTTCTGTTGTGTGTGGAGTTGCCATGAGTGGGGACCCACTTGACAGCAGCTAACAACAACAACAAGCACTCTCTTGATAAGCTAATTCCTGTCACTCCAGATGCCAAAAAGCTCGTTTTCCAGCTTATTAGTGACGTTGAACTTATTTTCATTTACAGCCGTATTCCAATTTCACCGGCTTCGTAGATCACCAAGGGACCTGCCAGTGCTCCGTTCGCCTGCCAGATACCACCTTTCCTGTGGAGAGAGTGGAAGAGTTGGAATTCACGGCTTACATTCTCTATGAGAGGTTCCAGAGAGAGCTTTCTAAAGTAAGCATTTCTTTTTTTCTCTTCAAACATTATCTTGATAAAAACGAACAAACAAAACAAAGCACCTTTTCCCCCCAGTATAAGCAGCCACTCCTCACATCAAAGGCAGCATACTCGTATCCTATGGAGGACTTAGCATTTATTTTATGGTACACCTATTGAGTTCTTGATGGCAGGGAAAATGAGAACATGGAAGAAAATGGGATCGAGATTATTCACGCCATGAATAACCTCACTTCAGCATCACAGTGCTCATGCCTTTTAAAAAGAGCCTCAAATTCTCCCTGAAAACCTCAGCCCTGCAATTTTTTTTTTGTTTGTGTTGTTTATTTTTGCCTCTTTGTTGGTTTTTCCTCCAGTTTTGCTTTCATTTATTTCCTTTCCCCCACCCTCTTTGTGTGTCTTAGTCATCTAGTGCTGCTATAACAGAAATACCACAAGTGGATGGCTTTAACAAAGAGAAATTTATTTCTTCACATTAAAGTAGGCTAACAGTCCAAATTCAGGGTGTCAGCTCTGGGGAAGGCTTTCTTTCTTTTTTGGCCTTCTCATCAATCTTCACCCAGACTAGGAGATTTTCAATGCAGGGACCCTGGGTCCAAAGGACGGGCTCTGCTCCTGGTACTGTTTTCTTGGTGGTATGGGGTCCCATGTCTCCCTGCCCACCTCCCTCCCCCATATCTCAAAAGAGATTGGCCCAAGACACCACTCAATCCTGCAGATCTCATCAACATAACTGCCACCAATCCATCTCATCACATCGTAGTGATAGGATCCACAACACACAGGGAAGCCACACCAGACAACAGAACAGTAGACAATCATACAACACTGGGAATCATGACCTAGCCAAGCTGACAGATATTTTGGGGGGACAAAATTCAACTCATGACAGTGTCCAATTTCATCTTCCTTCTCTTTCACCTTTTCTTCCTATTACTAATCCATCTTTTATTTCTCATTTCTCTCCTTTTTCTTGCCTATCCCTTCCAATCTTTCTTTCCCCTCCCCTCTTAATTCTTTTTTTTCCCCTAACTCTTTTCCATTTCGTCTTGCTTTTGCATGGCTCCTTCTCCTTTACTCCTCCAAATGTTCTCCCTCTTTTCTTCTTTCCCTCCTCTCTCTTTTCATTCTCTTCTTCTTATATTCTCTTTCCAGTTGCCCTCTTCTTCTAGCCCTCTCCCTCTCTCTCTTTCTTGGTGGTTACCCTCTATTGTCTCTGCAAGAACATTTATATAGGCATGTCTAGAATTAGACCAAAATGGAAGTCTGCCCTAGGAGTTTGAATTTGACTTACAGGCCACTCAGCTTTGGTAAAAACCCTGACTCAACCTCTGATTACCTGCTTTTCTCCAGCCAGTTGAAGTTAACCTAAAGGGCTTGGCTTTCTCTGAGCTGGCTGATGCAGTGTGATTTGGTGTTCCAATTCTGACCCCTTCCACCTTCTTAGTTAAAAATCAATTAGAAAAGCTCCCATTTTCTGCACAGGTGAAGTCCAAGCGAGGCTATAATCACATTAAAAAAATATGCATTATTTAATACAACTCCATTTATTTACAAGGAGCTCTGGCTTTACTGGAAGGTTCAAAATAAGTTTTCCTGAGAAATTTAAGCCGAGCCACCTCAATGTCCAACACAGTTATCCTTAAAGACAAAAATTATTATAAGACTGAGACCCTGTTTTTCACCTAAATTGGTAGATAAATATTCTAACCGAGTGTCTAGGAAAATGTG
This sequence comes from Elephas maximus indicus, assembly GCF_024166365.1. Lineage (NCBI taxonomy): Eukaryota > Metazoa > Chordata > Mammalia > Proboscidea > Elephantidae > Elephas > Elephas maximus. Next base: position 41,028,066 of record NC_064832.1, read on the forward strand.
TTTGACTACTCCAGGAATCAAGCTTCTTAAGAAATAAAATGTCCTTGAATTAATCAGCAGAAAAGGCACAATGTTAAATTATAAATTCCAACCATTAATATTCATAGCCTTATTCCAGCATAATCAAGCACAGATAAGAAGTTATGCATAAAAACATGGCAAATGGAAGAAAATCCTAGGTGAAGATCTTTTCAGTTAGTGTCATTTGCTTTGACATCGTGGAAGCTTCTGGTTTGTCTGCCTTCTCTGCTGGCAGGAGTTCGAAGGGCAGTTTGAAACCCCATGCTGCCCCAGGGGAAGCATGTAGCTTGGCATAACCCCCTGCCGTAGGGTTGATTCCAATTTGTAGCAACCCTATAGGACAGGGTAGAACTGTCCCATAGGGTTTCCAAGTCTGTAACTCCTTACAGGAGCAGACTGCCACATCTTTCTCCCTTGGAGTGGCTGGTGGGTTCAGACCACCAACCTTTCAGTGAGCAGCAAAACCCTTAACCACTGTGCCACCAGAGCTCCTTATGTAACTTGGCAGGTTTGTGAATATGGGACATTTAATTCCAATCCTGTAAGGGGGCCAGGTGGCATCTGCCTTGTTAATAATTGGCAGGGAAGATGCGTAAAGGAGGGGGAAAATCTTTCCATTCTGCAGCTCTCAGTAGCTGGTTCTAGAACAACTTGCAATTAAGGCCTGGGAAAGAAATTGACCTGCCACCTGAGATTTGCAGAATAGATTTGGTGTGACTGGCGATAATAGCAATCATCATAGTCATAGCTTCCATTTTGTGCTTTTCCAAAGGCTTCTGGTTCTATTCTATTTTCAAGGAATCCAAGAAGGCAGATACGCCAGGTGTTGTCCCTCCCATTTTAGGGATGGGAAAACTGAGGTTCACAAAAGTAAAGGGACTTGCCCAAGGTCATACATCTCCTGGCTGGTTAAGCCAGATGAAAACTCAGGTCTTTGGAATAATCCCAGTTCTTGTTTCTCTCAGCCGTGCTGTTATCATCCAGAGCAGTCCCAAGAAGAGAGGCATTAGGTCAATAATGCCTTCAAAACCAAAGATATCTCTTTAAAGGAGGGCTTTTGGATTTCCAGGCGAATTACTATAGCTATCCTCAGGTTACTGTGGAAATCACCATTTATCTTGAGGCCTAGGGGAATGCCAGTTTTGGGTATGCCACTAGTAAAGGTTTCTGACGGCTTTATGTTGATTCATTATCTGTCAGTACACAGAGAAGACAGGGAACTGCCTTTGCATAAGATTGTTTATTATTTGTCCTCTCATGACTATACTTAGAAAGGGGACTGCACAAAAGCTCAGGGTTTTCTCTTCCCTGGAGACATGTGGTCTTTGCGGCAGGTCGTTTAATTTGGTACATTTGCTAATAGATCCTCATGCATGAGAAGGTTGAAGCAGTCTGGGAGACATCTGGGCAATGGAAATCCACAGCATTGATTGAGCAACTGTTTTGTGCAGTAAAATGTAATAAACTAAACAGATTGGAAAACACTGAAATTGCTGTTTATAATTGGTACAGTTTAGAGAGCATCTATTATGTTAGGCAGGAGTCCTGGGTAAGCAAATGGTTAAGTACTCACTAGCTGAAAGGTTGGTGGTACAAACCCACACAGAGGCTCCTCGAAAGACGAGCCTGGTGACCTGTTTCCAAAAGGTTCCTATGGAACTGTTCTACTCTGCGCACATGGGGTCTCCGTGATTCAGAATTGACTCAATGGCAAATAACAACAACAGTTATAATAGGTACTTAATGGACATTATCTCTAGTTTTTACAATAATCTCACAAACTTGATACCATTATCCCCATTTTACAGACGGAAACTAAGATTTAGAAAAATGTAGTCATTTGCCCACTAACTACTGAATTCAGATTTGAGCCCAGGTGGCCTAGCTCCAAAATGCTATGCACTTTCACAATGCACATTGCTTTCCCCAGCATTCTCACATGTTTTGATGATTACTTCAGGCTCTCTTAACCTTGTTGTATTTAAAGACATATTGAACATGACAGTATGTTATGAAGTAGATTCACTTATTTCAAGTAGTAATCTGGCCATAGTTATAATCACAAATTTGAAGGACTGGCAGAAACAGGAGCCAGACTAATTCTTTAGTTCAATAGCCAGCTGCACTATATTCTTATTTATTATAGGATCACATTTATTCCAAAGAATAACCACGACCACAAAAACAAACCCCTAAAACAAGCTTTGATTCGTAGAATTTATCAATGACATAGTAAGTGCCTAATGGACAAATTAAAATGGAAATTCTGAGTGTTAGGCTGGTGGTTTGAAAGCAAGCAGAGATGAGCCTCCTAGTCTTCTAGTGCTCAAGCTTTTACTACTAGGGAGCTTCACGATGAATAGGTTGATAGAGAGATGTGTTTCCTCAGGGTTAAACCCATATTCTTGTACCACATCCCTTGGGAAGTTGGGCTGCCTCTTTTGAGGCTGTACTACCCAGAGAGAGCTAGGGTGTTCTCGGAATTGCTCACTCTGCCTCAGCGCCACTGACCCATACATGGGATGGAGTTAGACTAATAATTTGCTTAAATTAATACAGTCCACACTGTGGAGTCTTTCTGGCCCATTCTCAAGTTCCCTCTCACCTCCACAACTTCATGGATGATTCCAGAGTTCCTGAATGTCACTGAGCTTTCCTTTAAATGTCGACTGGAAAGAATTTCAAGCTTTTTCCCAAGCAGACCTTTAGACCAGTTGCTGTTGAATCGACGCTGACTCATGGTGATCCCACGTGTGTCAGAGGAGAACTGTGCCCCGTGGGGTTTACATTGGCTGATGTCTCGGAGGTAGATCTCCAGCCTTTCTTTTGAGGTGCCTCTGGGTGGACTCAAACCACCAGCCTTTGGGTTAGCAGCCAAGAACTTTAACCATTTGTTTGCACCACCCAGTGACTCCGACAACCCTTTAGAGATGCTTCATTTTGGCTGAACTGAGGCAGGCACACCACACATTCTCATGGGTGGCAAATTCCAGCTCATGACTTGGCATTCAGTGGTACTCTGGGAAAGCCACATTTTATTTAGCAGAGATGTGGCTTGAATCACTCATTTTTTGCAGAACAGCTGTGATGTGCCACCAAAATATTCCAGGAGAGTGGAGGGTGTTTTATTTGTTCCAGGAGCTGGCAAGGCCCAGGGCCACAAGCATTTTCATTTCTCAAACTTTCATTTCTGCCATGCATTGGCACTTTGTTTTTTAACACAGGCAAGATTTTGTGCCTGCTTTTTGTAGCAGTTGAAACCGGGCCACCTTATATCTGTGTTTGCGCTTTTGAGGAAGGCTTGTTAGATTGTACATTTATGTATGTATATATTTAACTTATCTACCCACCAAAATGTCCCCAGCCTTCTCAGCCTCTGAGTGATGGCACCACTGATGGCATTGACCATCAGTTGCCTGAGGAGATACATTAGCAGTGCCAAGGGCTGCATTTTCAACTTTCATTAAAATCCTCTTTGCCTGAAGCCCGAGCCCTTCCGGTCTGTGGCCTGGAGTCTACTCTCATTTGCACAGTGGGGTTAAGTGGAAGGGCTAAAATGACAGACATTAGGGCTGCCTTTGTATTAGAAGGATTAGAGGCCAACATCTGGCTGTGAATTCATCCTGGCACGGTGGATCAACTACTTGACATTAGTGCAGTTCAGGGAAAAGTATCACTTATGTTCAAATTTTTGGAAAGAGTGTAAAACCAGCAACTTTTAATGAGCAGACCCTTAAAAAAAAAGCCACAGCATTTCTTTTGGAGATCAGATACAGAAAGCACCACCAAGTGTGTTTTTCAAAATATCCATTTGGAGATTCCAATTATACACTAAACTACCAAGGGAATTTTTGAAATATTTTAACTTAATGATCAGACATTCAAATATATGCAACAAATGTGTAATTTAAAGGTCTGATTGCAATAATCAGTACCTGTAATAAATGTAGGCACACTTAATGAAATGAGCACTTTATGGTTGTACACACACTCACATACTGTGTGGTGAGTTGGGTCTTTATGCCAGTTTGTAGAAGACAGAGGAGCTCAGAACTCACCGGATATGGTGATCAAAGAAGGAATTCTACTTAACTCATTTCCCTCTCTTCCAGAAAATTCTTAGATTTAGAGCAGTGGCTCTAAATGGGAGGTAGAGGTGGGATTTTGTCCCTAGGGGACATTTAGCAACGTCTGGAGACAGTTTTGGTTGTCACCACTGGGAGGGGATACTACTGGCATCTAGAAGCCAGGGGTGCTGCTAACCATCCTACGATACATAGGACAGCCCCCAACAGGAAAGAAAGATCTAGCCCAAAATATCAATAGTGCGGTGGGTGAGAAATCTTGATTTACTGTGTGTGTGTTGCGGGGAGGAGAGAGGGCCAGAAACTCTGATTCAAGGTGGTTTAGTTTCGTGAGCTTATGTCTTCAAACATCAAAATGGAGAGTAAATTGTACTTGTGAGCAATGATTGTAAAGCAAAATCAAACCCCCCAAATTGTAGTAATATATTCTTTTTAGTTCATATTTGAATAGTTAACTGTTTTTGATCCTTTTCTTTACAAAAAAAAATGACAGGGATCAAATAGTCCTCAAGGGCCTGGCAAGTGGAGAAAGACTGTGGTATTACTCTGGGAACTGACTTGAGCGTTTTGATTCCCTTTAGGTAAAGGAATATACCTATTTGATCAGCATATATGAAAAGAAGCTCTCAAACCTAACTGTCCGAATAGAAATCATGGAAAAGGATATCATTTCTTACACAGAACTGGACTTCCAGCTGATCAAGATAGAAGTGCAGGAGATGCAGAAACTGATCATCGAGCTGAGGAAGGGTTTTGTTGGGAGCTCAGAAATTGTCGACCAACTGGAAGTGGAGGTAAGGAGCAAATTCGCTTCACAGTGTATTAATGATTAATTGTCTGCTGTGACTGTGAGCAAGTGTTAGGATGGGGGTATGAATCTCTGTCTTCTGACTTCTAATTCTGTACTCTCTCACGACCACAAGACATATCCCGTACTCTGCTGTGGATGAACGCCTGTCTTTGAATAGTAAGTTAAACACATTGGGGACATGTTGACTGAGGACCATACCATACCATACCATACCAGTGGCTGTCAAGCTGATTCCAACTCATGGCGACCCCATGTGTGTCAGCATAGAACTGTGCTCCACAGGGTTTTCAATGGCTGATCTTTCAGAAGTAGATTGCCAGGCCTTTCTTCCAAGGCCCCTCTGGGTGGACTCGAGCCTCCTGGGTTTTCGTTAGTGGTGGAGTGCATTGACCATCTACACCACCAGGGACTGAGGAGCAGGTCGCTGAACATGTCGTTTGTACCACCCAAGAACTCCAAATGGCCTTTTAACTTCTCTAGGCAAGAGATGACTTAGCCTGGACAACCATTCATGGCCAAGACAAATCAGAGATCTCCTCTGCTCTGGATTTACCCTAATGAGAGACTTTGTCTAGAAACCAACAATTTACCTGATTGTGGACTTGCTAGGTCTGTTTCTCCTTTTGAAAGATCACCTAGTCCTCGATGCCTTTTGGAAGTGTTCTCCAAATACTTGAAACCTTCTTCTAAGGGATTTCTCATGAGTATGTTTTGGTGAAACCCTTTGAGATTCCTGGATAAAGGCCATCACATTAATGTTATGGTTGTGTAATTTACTAGCGCAGTCATGACAACAGCTATAATTGAGAATTCTAGTTACATATTTTAGAATTTAAGTTTTCTCCGGTGGTCAACATTCGTTAAAAACTTAATTATAAGACAACATGACGAAACATGTGTTTATGGGGAAATGTTATCCGAAGCGAACTTTAATGGACATTTGTGAATGTTTAGAATGAGCCTGCACTCTGTTATTAAAGCAGTTAAAATCTTTCCCACACACACATCAGCCCGAGATCTGACAGGGATTCACACTAAACCATAAAATATATTCCTCCAAATGAAACCGTTCAGGAGACACTCTGGTGTATTCACTGGCAATGTTTCACTAAATGACAAATTCTGCCCTGGAATGTTTATGAAAGAAATTACACAGTAATATAAAGTCGCTCTGAATTTTTATTTCCTCAGATAAGGAATATGACTCTCCTGGTGCAGAAGCTCGAGACACTAGACAAAAACAATGTCATTGCCATTCGCCGAGACATCGCCAGGCTGAAGAACAAACTGAAGGAATGCGAGGACTCCAAACAGGAAAATGTCCCTACTCTCCCTCCTCCACCTCCTCCGGGTAAGCAGGCGTATTTTCACCACTTGAGCTAGTCCCCTAGGGTGCCGAGAGCCGGATGGGGAGAAGATTTGGATAGCAATGACGAAGGAAGGACGGGGTGTTTGCAATCCTGGGGTTACTCTTAGGTGTTGTAAATCTCACTCGTAGGTCTGCGTATTACCACCTTCTGGGGCTCACAGAGGAAAAGCACAAACGATGAGTTGATTTAAAACAAAAAGCACAAGCTACACGTATCCCCTTTGCATTTAATAACAGGAAAACACATCTCTGTGGTGACAGAGCAGCTATCAGGGGGCCCAGGTGAAGGCCTCTGGAATCAATGTGTGACACCCACTTTCCTGTGGATAGATTGGCTTGTTTATCTTCCTTCTTTCTCCCCTGCCCTCTCTCCTTCTGCCTTTTTAATTTCTCCTTTATTCTTTCCCTAAATGCATACTGAGCACCTGCTATATCCCATGCGTGTCCTGGGATTCGGTGGGGATTAATGGCATGGCCCCTAAATTGTGTACCGGCAGGCGTGTTCTGCTGGCCCTCAGGGACTATGAGTTCCTCAGTGGCACAGAGGGTGTTTCTGATTTTTCTGGAAGTAGGTCACCGGGCCTTTTTTCTGAGGCACCTCTGAGTAGGCTCAAACCTTCATCCTGTTGGTTAGCAGCTGAACATGTTGATCGTTTGTGCCACCCAAGAACTCCAACAGATCTTTAGAGACCTGCATTTCAGCTGAATGAGGACAGTATGATAAGTGAATCATTCTCAAGTTAAGTACAGCACAGAGGTGGGTGCTCCGTGCAGACACTCATGAATGGAGGCAGTGCGGTGTAGGGGTCCAGAGCTTTGGAATCTCAAAGACCTGAGCCACATGGCCATGGGCACTCTTTTTGTTTGTAAAATGGGACAATAATAGCACCTACCTTGCAGGGTTTTTCTGAGGATTAACGAGACAACGCTTGGAAATCTCGGAGCCCTGTGTTCCGTACCTATGGTGGTTCAGTAATAGAATTGTCACCTTCCATGTGAGAGACCTGGGTACGATTTCCGGCCAATTCACCTCAAGTGCAGCCACCATCCGTCAGTGGAGGCTTGCATGTTGCTATGATGCTGAACAGGTTTCAGTGGAGCTTCCAGACTAAGAAGATCTAGGAAGAAAGGCCTGGTGATCTACTTCAGAAAAACAGCCAGTGAGAACCCTATGGGTCACGATGGTCCGATTCACCACCACTCATGGGATGGTGCAGGACAAGGCAGAGTTTTGTTCCATTGTGCATGGGGTCGCCATAAGTAGGGTGCTGACTTGAAGGCACTTAATAACAACAACAGTGTTATTAACCGTGAAAATCGAAGTGAAAACACTGCAGTGAACAAAAGCAGTGCTAGGTCCCTGTGCTCTGAGTGCAGCCCTCCAGGGGGGCTGGTGGCAGCCTCTCAGCCTCAGCGTTCAGCCCTGTCGTTTAGCAACATCGTCATCACGGGCAAGCTTTCTCTGGAGGTTGTGTGAGCCTCTCTGCCTGAACAGGGACTGTATCTTTTCATCAAAGCACACAGCCCTTCTTATTTTTATTAATTCCTGTAGCCCACAACCTATTTCCTTTTAGACCAGGCATTTCTGATCTCTTCAAGGCCTTAATTAGGTGCTGCCAAGTTATAAACCTCTTGGTATTGTTCAGGGGGCCCTTTTCCCCTCCCACTGCACTTGGGAGTCTGTCACAGCCTGCCATACAGAGGAGATTTAGGACAAAGGTGTGCTGTCTCCTCTCTAACAAACTAAGGCTAAATTTGGTCTGGGATGGGCTGGACACATGGATTGGAAATGAGAGCTGGTTCCACTGTGCCACAGAGAGCTCCTTGAGGGCTGGAGGAGAAGCGCTGGCAGGTATCAGTTGCCATTACATCAACTCTGACTCCTGGTGACCCCATGTGTATCAGAGTAGAGCCGTGCTCCATAGGGTTTTCAATGGCTGAGTTTATGAAAGTAGATTGCCACGCTTTTCTTCTGAGGCGCCTCTGGGTGGACTGGAACCTCCAAACTTTTGGTTAGCAGCAGAGCCCGTTAATCATTTGTACCACCCAGGGACTCTGAAGTAATGAAAACCCCTGGTAATACCTAAGCAAGTGTTTCTTTTATGACCTCAGCAAATCTTCCTCATGAGATAGATTTTTTTCTGGCACAGATTCCTATGCATCCTTCAGAATGAGGGAATTTTAAAGCAGGAAGGAGAATCCAGTGCCACCTAGCTCAGCCTCGTCATGTCATGGAGGAGGGAACTTAGGTGGTGAGAACACTGCTCTTCCTGTGGCCACACAGAGCTGGGCCTACAAAACAAGGATGCTCAATCCTTGGCTGTCTCTGGACCCAGAGTGTCGGGCATCCTAGTGAGGGAGAAAATACACTGCTTGGAGCCCCTGGGTGGTGCAAATGGTTAACACACTCAGCTGGTAACTGAAAGGTTGGAGGTTCGAGTCTACCCAGAGGTGCCTCTGAAGAAAGGTCTGGCAATTTACTTCTAAAGAATCAGCCAAGTAAATCCTACGGAGCACCGTTGTACTCTGGAGTCACCATGATCCGGGTTTGACTCGACGCCAACTGGTTTTGGAATCCAGGGAGGAGAACAAATGAGTCTATTGAATTATTTCCGTTAATTTTTTTTTTCCTAAGACCTTTCTCGTAGGTCCTTACACTTAGACTTTTGTGAACCATCCCAGCCCAGCTGCGTTGTCTGAGCAAATTGGCCCCAGATTTCCTTTCACTTTCCCACAACCTTGGCTGTACCTGAATCCCTGCCAAGCCACCTGGCCCTCTGCCAGCTTTGTTCATATTATATTTATGATGTTTACATTAAACTGACTTTTTGTCATGTTTTTAAATCAATTTCTTTCACTTGCTCCCTTTCTGTTTGGATTGGTTGATAATGCAGAATTGGAAAATCCCCAGGCACCACCAAGTTGTGAGCCTGTGGAGACTTTAATTAAAGTTACTCACTATTATGGGACTTTAAAATCTGGTCTGTCGGCTTTTTTTCACTGCAGACTTGCACAGAACAAAAACAACTGCATGCAAGTCTCAGCTATAAAGTTGTTCTGTGTCCTCGGGGTCCCTCCCCTGCAGCTGCAGTTTGCTAAGACTCTGGTCCATTTGGACTTAGAACCAGCACTTATATTCAGGGTTCAGTAAAATGTGCTTTATTTTTTGTGTTTGCTGCAAATGACATCCTTTTCTGCTTCCTTTCATGCAACTTTCCAATCAAAAATAATCGGCCTTCTATTCATTAACACTTTTTACTTAGAACAATGGGCCTCAGTATCTCTGTTTCCCCCTGAATTGAAATGACTGCATGATCCAAATGAGGCAAAATGGGATTAGGGTGCTCAGGGGTCGCTCGCCATTTGGCTTGGGGATGCTGGGTTTTGTGCTGGCACGTAGTAGGCGCTTAGCGAATGGTGGTGACTGAATGGGGTGTGAATCCACCAGACACTCCTTGGAAACTCAGTGGGGCAGTTCTACTCCATCCTATAGGATCGCTATGAGTTGGAATCGACTTGACGGCAGTGGGTTTGGTTTTCTGAGTTTGATCATTTTAATTGCCTAATTCTCAAAAGCCTGCAGTATCCTCCCCTTGGCTCAAATAAAATTCAGTTGCCCAGGTGACAGATCTAAGATTACGTCTCCTCGGCAGGCGTATGATATTTGGCTTTTGTTTATTTAATGCTACCAACCACGATACTTTTAAAAAGTTGAAGTAGAGTGTTTTTTTTTTTTTTTTTTTTATAATAACTTTTATTAAGCTTCAAGTGAACGTTTACAAATCCAATCAGTCTGTCACATATAAGTTTACATACATCTCACTCCCTACTCCCACTTACTCTCCCCATCTTGAGTCAGCCCTTTCAGTCTCTCCTTTCTTGACAATTTTGCCGGCTTCCCTCTCTCTCTATCCTCCCATCCCCCCTCCAGACAAGAGTTGCCAACACAATCTCAAGTGTACACCTGATATAATTAGCTCACTCTTCATCAGCGTCTCTCTCCCACCCGCTGACCAGTCCCTTTCATGTCTGATGAGTTGTCTTCAGGGATGGTTCCTGTCCTGTGTCAACAGGAGGTCTGGAGAGCATGACCGCCGGGATTCCTCCAGTCTCAGTCAGACCATTAAGTTTGGTCTTCTTATGAGAATTTGGGGTCTGCATCCCACTGCTCTCCTGCTCCCTCAGGGGTCCTCTGCTGAGCTCCCTGTCAGGGCAGTCATCGCTTGTGGCCGGGCACCAACTAGTTCTTCTGGTCTCAGGATGATGTAGGTCTCTGGTTCATGTGGCCCTTTCTGTCTCTTGGGCTCTTAGTTGTCATGTGGACTTGGTGTTCTTCATTTTCCTTTGCTCCAGGTGGGTTGAGACCAATTGCTGCATCTTAGATGGCTGCTTGTTAGCATTTAAGACCCCAGACGCCACATTTCAAAGTGGGATGCAGAATGATTTCATAATAGAATTATTTTGCCAATTGACTTAGAAGTCCCCGCAAACCATGTTCCCCAGACCCCCGCGCTTGCTCCGCTGAGCTTTGAAGCATTCATTTTATCCCGGAAACTTCTTTGCTTTTGGTCCAGTCCAATTGAGCTGACCTTCCATGTATTGAGTGTTGTCTTTCCCTTCACCTAAAGCAGTTCTTATCTACTGATTAATCAATAAAAAACCCTCTCCCACCCTCCCTCCCTCCCCCCCTCGTAACCACAAAAGTATGTGTTCTTCTCAGGTTTACTATTTCTCAAGATCTTATAATAGTGGTCTTATACAGTATTTGTCCTTTTGCCTCTGACTCATTTCGCTCAGCATAATGCCTTCCAGGTTCCTCCATGTTATGAAATGTTTCAGAGATTCGTCACTGTTCTTTATCGATGCGTAGTATTCCATTGTGTGAATATACCACAATTTATTTACCCATTCATCCGTTGATGGACACCTTGGTTGCTTCCAACTTTTTGCTATTGTAAACAGAGCTGCAATAAACATGGGTGTGCATATATCTGTTTGTATGAAGGCTCTTGTATCTCTAGGGTATATTCCGAGGAGTGGGATTTCTGGGTTGTATGGTAGTTCTATTTCTAACTGTTTAAGATAACGCCAGATAGATTTCCAAAGTGGTTGTACCATTTTACATTCCCACCAGCAGTGTATGAGAGTTCCAATCTCTCCGCAGCCTCTCCAACATTTATTATTTTGTGTTTTTTGGATTAATGCCAGCCTTGCTGGTGTGAGATGGAATCTCATCGTAGTTTTAATTTGCATTTCTCTAATGGCTAATGATCGAGAGCATTTTCTCATGTATCTGTTGGCTGCCTGAATATCTTCTTTAGAGAAATGTGTGTTCATATCCTTTGCCCACTTCTTGATTGGGTTGTTTGTCTTTTTGTGGTTGAGTTTTGACAGAATCATGTAGATTTTAGAGATCAGGCGCTGGTCGGAGATGTCATAGCTGAAAATTCTTTCCCAATCTGTAGGTGGTCTTTTTACTCTTTTGGTGAAGTCTTTAGATGAGCATAGGTGTTTGATTTTTAGGAGCTCCCAGTTATCGGGTTTCTCTTCATCATTTTTGGTAATGTTTTGTATTCTGTTTATACCTTGTATTAGGGCTCCTAGGGTTGTCCCAATTTTTTCTTCCATGATCTTTATCGTTTTAGTCTTTATGTTTAGGTCTTTGATCCACTTGGAGTTAGTTTTTGTGCATGGTGTGAGGTATGGGTCCTGTTTCATTTTTTTGCAAATGGATATCCAGTTATGCCAGCACCATTTGTTAAAAAGGCTGTCTTTTCCCCAGTTAATTGACACTGGTCCTTTGTCAAATATCAGCTGCTCATACGTGGATGGATCTATGTCTGGGTTCTCAATTCTGTTCCATTGGTCTATGTGTCTGTTGTTGTACCAATACCAGGCTGTTTTGACTACTGTGGCTGTATAATAGGTTCTGAAGTCAGGTAAGGTGAGGCCTCCCACTTTCTTCTTCTTTTTCAGTAGTGCTTTGCTTATCCGGGGCTTTTTTCCCTTCCATATGAAATTGGTGATTTGTTTCTCTATCCCCTTAAAATATGACATTGGAATTTGGATCGGAAGTGCGTTAAATGTATAGATGGCTTTTGGTAGTATAGACATTTTTACTATGTTAAGTCTTCCTATCCATGAGCAAGGTATGTTTTTCCACTTAAGTATGTCCTTTTGAATTTCTTGTAGTAGAGCTTTGTAGTTTTCTTTGTATAGGTCTTTTACATCCTTGGTAAGATTTATTCCTAAGTATCTTATCTTCTTGGGGGCTACCGTGAATGGTATTGATTTGGTTATTTCCTCTTCGGTGTTCTTTTTGTTGATGTAGAGGAATCCAAGTGAGTTTTGTATGTTTATTTTATAACCTGAGACTCTGCCAAACTCTTCTATTAGTTTCAGTAGTTTTCTGGAGGATTCCTTAGGGTTTTCTGTGTATATAATCATGTCATCTGCAAATAGTGATAACTTTACTTCTTCCTTGCCAATCCGGATACCTTTTATTTCTTTGTCTAGCCTGATTGCCCTGGCTAAGACTTCCAACACGATGTTGAATAAGAGCGGTGATAAAGGGCATCCTTGTCTGGTTCCCGTTCTCAAGGGAAATGCTTTCAGGTTCTCTCCATTTAGAGTGATATTGGCTGTTGGCTTTGCATAGATGCCCTTTATTATGTTGAGGAATTTTCCTTCAATTCCTATTTTGGTAAGAGTTTTTATCATAAATGGGTGTTGGACTTTGTCAAATGCCTTTTCTGCATCAATTGATAAGATCATGTGGTTTTTGTCTTTTGTTTTATTTATGTGATGGATTACATTAATGGTTTTTCTGATATTAAACCAGCCTTGCATACCTGGTATAAATCCCACTTGATCAGGGTGAATTATTTTTTTGATGTGTTGTTGGATTCTATTGGCTAGAATTTTGTTGAGGATTTTTGCATCAATGTTCATGAGGGATATAGGTCTATAATTTTCTTTTTTTGTAATGTCTTTACCTGGTTTTGGTATCAGGGAGATGGTGGCTTCATAGAATGAGTTGGGTAGTATTCCGTCATTTTCTATGCTTTGGAATACCTTTAGTAGTAGTGGTGTTAACTCTTCTCTGAAAATTTGGTAGAACTCTGCAGTGAAGCCGTCCGGGCCAGGACTTTTTTTTGTTGGGAGTTTTTTGATTACCGTTTCAATCTCTTTTTTTGTTATGGGTCTATTTAGTTGTTCTGCTTCTGAATGTGTTAGTTTAGGTAGGTAGTGTTTTTCAAGGAATTCATCCATTTCTTCTAGGTTTTCAAATTTGTTAGAGTACAATTTTTCATAATAATCTGAAATGATTCTTTTAATTTCATTTGGTTCTGTTGTGATGTGGTCCTTCTCATTTCTTATTCGGGTTATTTGTTTCCTTTCCTGTATTTCTTTAGTCAGTCTAGCCAATGGTTTATCAATTTTGTTAATTTTTTCAAAGAACCAGCTTTTGGCTTTGTTAATTCTTTCAATTGTTTTTCTGTTCTCTAATTCATTTAGTTCAGCTCTAATTTTTATTATTTGTTTTCTTCTGGTGCCTGATGGATTCTTTTGTTGCTCACTTTCTATTTGTTCAAGTTGTAGGGACAGTTCTCTGATTTTGGCTCTTTCTTCTTTTTGTATGTGTGCATTTATTGATATAAATTGACCTCTGAGCACTGCTTTTGCTGTGTCCCAGAGGTTTTGATAGGAAGTATTTTCATTCTCGTTGCTGTCTATGAATTTCCTTATTCCCTCCTTGATGTCTTCTATAACCCAGTCTTTTTTCAGGAGGGTATTGTTCATTTTCCAAGTATTTGATTTCTTTTCCCTCGTTCTTCTGTTATTGATCTCTAGTTTTATTGCCTTGTGGTCTGAGAAGATGCTTTGTAATATTTCGATGTTTTGGACTCTGCAAAGGTTTGTTTTATGACCTAATATGTGGTCTATTCTAGAGAATGTTCCATGTGCGCTAGAAAAAAAAGTATATTTTGCAGCAGTTGGGTGGAGAGTTCTGTATAAGTCAATGAGGTCAAGTTGGTTGATTGTTGTAATTAGATCTTCCGTGTCTCTGTTGAGCTTCTTACTGGATGTCCTGTCCTTCTCCGAAAGGGGTGTGTTGAAGTCTCCTACTATAATTGTGGAGGTATCTATCTCGCTTTTCAGTTCTGTTAAAATTTGATTTATATATCTTGCAGCCCTGTCATTGGGTGCGTAAATATTTAATATGGTTATGTCTTCCTGATCAATTGTCCCTTTTATCATTATATAGTGTCCTTCTTTATCCTTTGTGGTGGATTTAAGTCTAAAGTCTATTTTGTCAGAAATTAATATTGCTACTCCTCTTCTTTTTTGCTTATTGTTTGCTTGATATACTTTTTTCCATCCTTTGAGTTTTAGTTTGTTTGTGTCTCTAAGTCTAAGGTGTGTCTCTTGTAGGCAGCATATAGATGGATCGTGTTTCTTTATCCAGTCTGTGACTCTCTGTCTCTTTATTGGTGCATTTAGTCCATTTACATTCAGGGTAATTATAGATAAATAAGTTTTTAGTGCTGTCATTTTGATGCCTTTTTATGTGTGTTGTTGACAATTTCATTTTTCCACATACTTTTTTGTGCTGAGGCGTTTTTCTTAGTAAATTGTGAGATCCTCACTTTCATAGTGTTTGACTTTATGTTAGTTGAGTCGTTACGTTTTTCTTGGTTTTTGTCTTGAGTTATAGAGTTGTTATACCTTTTTGTGGTTACCTCATTATATACCCCTATTTTTCTAAGTAAAAACCTAACTTGTATTGTTCTATATCGCCTTGTATCACTCTCCATATGGCAGTTCAATGCCTCCTGTATTTAGTCCCTCTTTTTGATTATTGTGATCTTTTACCTATTGACTTCCATGATTCCCTGTTATGTGTATTTTTTTTTAATTAATCTTAATTTGTTTGTTTTTGTGATTTCCCTATTTGAGTTGATATCAGGACGTTCTGTTTTGTGACCTTGTGTTGTGCTGATATCTGATATTATTGGTTCCCTGACCAAACAATATCCTTTAGTATTTCTTGTAGCTTTGGTTTGGTTTTTGCAAATTCTCTAAACTTGTGTTTGTCTGTAAATATCTTAATTTCGCCTTCATATTTCAGAGAGAGTTTTGCTGGATATATGATCCTTGGTTGGCAGTTCTTCTCCTTCAGTGTTCTGTATATGTCGTCCCATTCCCTTCTTGCCTGCATGGTTTCTGCTGAGTAGTCAGAACATATTCTTATTGATTCTCCCTTGAAGGAAACCTTTCTTTTCTCCCTGGCTGCTTTTAAAATTTTCTGTTTATCTTTGGTTTTGGTGAGTTTGATGATAATATGTCTTGGTGTTTTTCTTTTTGGATCAATCTTAAATGGGGTTCGATGAGCATCTTGGATAGATATCCTTTCGTCTTTCATGATGTCAGGGAAGTTTTCTGTCAGAAGTTCTTCAACTATTTTCTCTGTGTTTTCTGTCCCCCCTCCCTGTTCTGGGACTCCAATCACCCGCAGGTTATCCTTCTTGATAGAGTCCCACATAATTCTTAGGGTTTCTTCATTTTTTTTAATTCTTTTATCTGATTTTTTTTCAGCTATGTTGGTGTTGATTCCCTGGTCCTCCAGATGTCCCAGTCTGCATTCTAATTGCTCGAGTCTGCTCCTCTGACTTCCTAGTGTGTTGTCTAATTCTGTAATTTTATTGTTAATCTTTTGGATTTCTACATGTTGTCTCTCTATGGATTCTTGCAACTTATTAATTTTTCCAGTATGTTCTTGAATAATCTTTTTGAGTTCTTCAACAGTTTTATCAGTGTGTTCCTTGGCTTTTTCTGCAGATATCCTAATTTCATTTGTGATATCATTAAGCATTCTGTAAATTAGTTTTTTATATTCTGTATCTGATAATTCCAAAATTGTATCTTCATTTGGGAAAGATTTTGATTCTTTTGTTTGGGGAGTTGGAGAAGCTGTCACGGTCTGCTTCTTTAAGTGGTTTGATATGGATTGTTGTCTCCGAGCCATCACTGGGAAACTAGTTTTTCCAGAAAATCCGCTAAAAAAAAAACTGCAGTCAGATCCCTATCAGAGTTCTCCCTCTGGCTCAGGCTATTCAGATGTTAATGAAGCCGCCTGGGGAGGGTGGGGGAGGGAACAGAGAGATAGGAGAGTAGCACTTCAGAATATAGCCAGAGTTGCTTGTCTTGCTTGGAAAGACTATTATATCTGAGATTCCCGCGGGCGCGTCGCCTATGTGTGCTGTCTGTGTGGAGATTGCCCCCGGGGGGTCTGGCCCGCTGGAGTCACGGTCAGATCCTCCGCTTCCAGCCCCACGCCCAGCGTCAAGGCTCCCCTACTGGGACGGTGCACTCTCGACTCCAAAATCAGTCGCTGCCTCCCGGGGACTTCTCGTCCCTCCAGCCGCGTGGCCGTGCCGTCCCCGTGAACCAGGTGGGCCCCCTCCCGGGGTTAGTTCAGATGGGTGGAGTAGCTCCCCGTGCTTGTGCCGCGACCGAGTGTCCCGGCTGGAACGCTGTTCTCCCCGCTCCAATACCAGTCGCTGCCTCCCGGGGACTACTCCTACCGGCTGCGTCCCACGCCGCCCGCGCGACCCGGATGGTCACCTTCCCGGGGTTAGTTCAGGGGGTGGAGCAACTCTCCGTGTTTATGGCGTACCTGCGTGCAGTCCAAATCCCTGTGGGACGGTTCCCCGGCTCGGGTGCTGCTCTTTCTGCTCCAAGATCAGTCACTGCCTCCCGGGGACTTCTCCTAACGGCTGCGTCCCACGCCGCCCGTGGAACCGGCTAGTCCCCCTCCCGGGGTTAGTTCAGGGGGGTGGAGCAGGTCTCTGTGCTTGTGCCGTACCTGACTGGTATGCTGGCTCCAGGCTCTGGAAACAATCGCTGCTTCCCCGTATTAGTTCGTTCTCCGTCTCTAAATCTGTGTTTGTTGTTCAGGGTTCGTAGATTGTTATGTATGTGATCGATTCACTTGTTTTTCCGTGTCTTTGTTGTAAGAGGGATCCGAGGTAGCGTCTGCCTAGTCCGCCATCTTGGCTCCGCCCCGAAGTAGAGTGTTTTAAAATCCCATTTTAGTTATGGTTTCCAGGGATATTTTTGGAATATCTAATGCATTCCATGATGGTTGCCAACCAAGGCAACACATGGGTAGAGAATTCCTTGCACTACGTTCTGTGGAGTGAATACTCTGAAAAACTCAGATACGTACCAGAGCACAGGGCTGGTGTTTTATAAATAAGGGTAAGCTGGGTTTAGGAGATTTGGCTGGCCTTTTATTCCTTTATTCCACAAACATAATTTGATGTCACTGTGTGGCCAGCCCAGTTCTGAGTACTAGGGTAGCCAGAATAGGTAAAGAAAGCTCTAGAAGCCACTATTCAGCAAGGGAGATAGCTACCTAAACGTCCAATAGTAACATGATGTGATTATAAAGATGATAACTAACTAACCAGTCGCAGTTGACTCGTTAGTTATCATCTCATTGTGTCCCCACGTGCGTCAGAGTGGAACTGTGCTCCATAGGGTTTTCGATGCCTGATTTTTCAGAAGTAGGTCGTCAGGCCTTTCTTCTGAGGCACCTCTGGGTGGACTCAAACTGCCAAACTTTTGGTTGGCAGCCAAACATATTAACCATTTGCATCACCCTGGGACTCCAAGTCTCTCTATTCTTTCTCTTCTTCTTAATAACCCTGCAGAATAGGTATTATTATTTGTTTTAACATGAGGAAACTGAGATTCAGAGAGGTTAAGTAACTTGTTCAAGATACACAGCTAGTAAGTCAAAGAGACAGGATTCGATCTGGAGTCTGTCTGACCCCACAGCTGGTGATATGTTCGCCATACCAGGCTGCCTTCCGTAGATGTTCTAGTAGAAGGAACCGCCTGTGATTCCTGGGGGGACCAGAAAGCTCCAACAACCCACCAACCTGATTGACACCAAATTATCTTTGCTTACTTGCTCGCGAAGTAGCTAAAAGGATACTTTTGCTCCTGGCATTTCTATGCTGTGATCTCTTCCGCCAGCAAATGCAAAATGATTCATTGGTCATTCAGAATTCTTGGATCATGGCTGGGCAATGGGTTATAGTCCAAGCGGCAGCATAAAGTTGGGCTGGGAACTGGGTCAGGAAGGGGCTATAGTGTCTCTAAGACCTGGAAGGGGAGGAAGGGGTGGAGAAGGGATATGAGATAAGGGAAGGCAGGGAGCAGCTCAGGGTAGAAAAGGTGAGGGTGGGGCTCTGGCTGGATTAGCTGAGGAGTGGACAATGGGTTGGCTGTCAGTTTCAGTATTGTTTCCAAGAAGGGTCGATGCCAGGAGCCAGGAAAGCCCACGTAGCCTTTTACTGGCCTGTCGTTGCCGTGGCCACATCAGCAACCGGGCTTCGTTATCTTCCCTATTCCTACTTCCTTTTGACCATACCAGTTGCTGTCAAGTCGATTCAGACTCATGGTGGCCCCATACATGGCAGAGTGGAACTGCACTCCATAGGGTTTTCAATGGCTGAATTTTATTTTTAGATCACAGGCCTTTCTTCTGATGCACGTCTGGGTGGACTTGAATCTTCCACCTTTCAGTTAGCAGCAGAGTGTGTGACTATTTGCACCAACCAGTGGGTCTTCACTGTAGCCACGACCCTAGAAATGGCCCAAAGGTGATAGAGGATAAAAAGGGTTTAAATAAAAAGACAGGAGAGTGTTCAGGAATGGCTGAGAGATGGGGAAAAGAGATTTATGCTTCATATACTTTTAACATTTATAGTGGGTATAATTTTAATTTCCTGTTCAACTTGTGAAATGATGAGCCACTATTGTTGTGTGCAGTTGAGTAAATTCCAACTCATAGTGACCCTATAGGACAGAACAGAATTGCTCTACAGGGTTTCCTAGGCTCTAATCTTTACAGGAGCAGATCTCCAGGTCTTTTCTCCTGCAGAGCAGCTGGTGAGTTTGAACCGCCGACCTTTTGGTTAGCAGCTGAGTGCTTACCAATTGCACCACCAGAACTCCTTTATTAGTAGTAGTAATAATAATTTTTAAGAGAGTTTTATTTTGGTTCTTTCATGTTTAAGGATTTCCGCTTCTAAAGACCCAAACTAAGACCAAACCTGCTGCTGTAGAGTTGATTCCGATTCACAGTGACTCTATAGGACAAAGTAGAACTGCCCCATAGAGTTTCCAAGGAGTGCCTGGTGGATTCGAACTGCCAACCTTTTGATTAGCAGCCATAACTCTTAACCACGATGCCACCAGGGTTTCCAAAGAGTTTATTGCCTATATTCCGTGATAATGCCTGAATCAGTTACATACATCATAAGTTTTCCTTAAATATTTTTCTGCTGTTGGTTTGGAGCATTTCCTTTCCAGTAAGGCAAGGTTCAATTCCTAAGTCTTCCAACCTGAACAAAAAGAAGCTCCTTTCTTTCATCTCCTCAGAGTGAAGTGTGGTTGAATAAAAAAAGTCTTTGGAAAGATATTTTAACCAGTAAATCTGGTTTGCAGCATATGGAAACTAGAACAGTTTTTGCTATCGTTAAACTGAACACAGCGCTAACTTTATTTTAACAATTCATGCATTTGTTTCATAAACAAAAGCAAACAAGCATTCATCTGAGAGATCACTTTTAGGAGGAGAAATAATAATTTATAATTTTATTTATTATTTCTTTAGTAGAGAGCAGTCTCTTGGCTGAATGCACATTGCTTTTTTATTTATGAAATGGTGCATGCATTATTAAAATAAACGTGCGACTGTGTTCTGCTTAATGATATGCAAAATTATTGGAGGTTGGGTACAGAGTGGTTTCATTTCTCTACCTGCTGTATGGTTGGCTGGCATTCCCACCAACTGCAGATTTATGAGAGCATTTAAGAAGCCCATGTTTAATCCTGGAACCAAAAAGCCCCCAACAGATTGGAAAAATAAAAGCAGGATTTCTGGTAATGGTTTCACCTCTGAGCAATCCTTGAGTGAGGAGGGCAGACAAGGAAGACATTTCAAAAGAAAGGAATGGGCTTTCCATAGCAGGCAGAGGAGGAGACTCAGAGACAAAAGCTTTGGTTCCACAGTCCCTCCACAGTGCTAAATCTCTGGCAATTCCTTGGAGCTATGCTTTTGGCTGCAGCTCACCTCATGAGCTTTCCATGGCTCCCTGATTCCCTCCAAACACTTAAAGCCAGATCCAGTGACTCAGTGTCTGTTCCTTCCTCCCCTCCCCTGTTCTGCTCCAAGCAGCAGGAAGAGAAAAAATGACCTCAAGTATACTTGAGTTTGAATTTTCTTTGTTAGCCAACAAACCATCTCACCAGTTTTTTTTTAGGGAACTTTATTAAGATCCCCCAAAATGTGTCTTCAACTCCATATTAAAAAAAAAAAAAAATTTCCATATATAGTTACTATAAAAATACTGGAGGAATGCTATTTTATTTTTTATAGCTCATAAATGGTTTGTGTTGGCAGGTGTTGCAGAGAGAGAGAGCGATGTGAAGGGCCCTTTGCCCAGCCTGAGTCATTTCCCCAAGTATTAAAGGGAGTGTAGATTCAGTGGGGTAGTGAAGCTGGGTCGCATTTGACTCTACACATCATGGCAATGACAGTGCTAGAGTGGGAAAGATGAAATACTCGCCTGTCATTCTATGGCTCGGTAGGGTGTCGGTTATGTACAGCGGGACCCACCTCACCACTCTGCAACAAAATGATCACCAAGTGGTTGTACGCAGTGGACTATGGATTGGGCACAGAATGAGCAACATTGTCCTAAAATAATTTTCACTGCCTCTTATGGCTGAAATCCCAGCGTTGTAGGGCTATCTTTCAGGATCTGGAATGCACCCTTGTCTTTAGATACCTATATTTAAAACCTAAATTTCTTAGTGCTGGTGTAACAGAAATACCACAAAGCAGTGGCTTTACAGAACAGGAATTTATCTTCTCACTTTTCAGGAGGCCAAAAGTCCAAATTCAGGGTGTTAGTTCCAGGAGACAGCTCTCTATCTGTTGGCTCTAGGGGGAATAGCCTTGTGTTTTTCAGCTTCTGGAGCCCTGGCGTTCCTTTGTTCCTTTGCTTGTAGAGGATCCTCATATGGCATTTGTCTTTCCCAGTATGTGCACTTGTCTCTGTGTCTAATCTGCTCTTTCTATAACTCAGATGTGATTAGGTTTAGGATACACCCTACACTTATGGCCTCATTAACATACCAAAGAAAACCCTATTCCCAAACAGGATTACATCCGCAGATAGGGGGGTTAGGATTCCAACACATATTTTGGTGGGACACAGTTCAGTCCATAACTACTTTCTCTTCTGAGCTTAAGCTTGGAGCAAGATTGGTGCCTGGTGTGGATATGCACTTGGGATCCCAGGGAAGAGCAGAAGAGGGAAGGGCATGCAGGCTGCCCAGGACAATGTACTCCTTCATGACAGTTTTCCCTGGGGCTGGCCCTATTATGTAGAACCTTCTGATTTTATAGAAATAAGGTAGGGTTCTGGGATGATTTTGCTTTTTTGATTTCTCTGTAAGAAAATGAAATAAGATGATAATTGCAAAATGCTTTCTAATAGAAGAAAATATATGAAATTCACCAAATCCCCGTTTTCTCACTCTAGGCTCTCAAACCTCTTTGATATGGTTCTTGATAGTTTCATTACCCTCATTTTCTAGAGTAAAAGCTCGTCCTTAGAAAAGCCCAGCCCCAGATAGTTCTCCTGAGTGCCCAGGACAGGTTTGCTGTGAGACTGAAGCAAAGAGGAGGTTTCGGCTCTTCTCTATCAGACCGTGTCATTGAACCTTGACAGGAAAATATTTATGGAATCCTTTCTTCTTAGAGGAGTCCCTGGGTGATGCAAATGGCTAATGCACTTGGCCACTAATCAAAAGTTTGGTGGTTCGAGTCTACCCAGAGGTGCATCTGAAGAAAAGTCTAGCAATCTATTTCCAAAAAGTCAGCCATTGAAAACTCTGTGGAGCCCAGTTCTACTCTGACACACATATGGGTTGCCATGAGTTGGAATCCACTCAACGGCAACTGGTTTTTTGCTTCTTAAGATGTTGAAGAGTTTGTATCTTGTCTTTTCTCTAAGAATGCCTCATTATTTTCTCCTTCTTTTAGGGAGCTGTGGTCATGGTGGCGTGGTGAACATCAGCAAGCCGTCTGTGGTTCAACTCAACTGGCAAGGGTTTTCCTATATATATGGGGCCTGGGGTCGGGATTACTCTCCTCAGCATCCTGGCAAAGGGGTCTTCTGGGTGGCACCTTTAAATACGGATGGGAGAATACTGGAATATTACAGACTCTACAACACAATGGATGATTTGCTGTTGTACGCAAATCCCCGACAGAATAGGATTGTTTATGGCCAAGGCAGTGGTACTGCCGTTTACGACAACAACATGTATATCAACTGGTACAACACCCGGGACATTGCCAAGGTTAACTTGACCACCAACACAGTCACTGTGAGGCGCAGTCTCCCCAATGCTGCCTATAATAACCGTTTTTCATATGCTAATGTTGGTTGGCAAGATATTGACTTTGCTGTGGATGAGAATGGATTGTGGGTGATCTATGCAACTGAAGCCAGCACTGGTAACATAGTGATTAGTAAACTCAACGACACCACACTTGAGGTGTTAAACACATGGCAGACCAAGCAGTATAAACCATCCGTTTCTAACGCCTTCATGGTATGTGGGGTTCTGTATGCTACCCGTACTCTGAGTACCAGAACAGAAGAGATCTTTTACTACTATGACACAAACACAGGGAAAGAGGGCCAACTAGGCATTAAATTGCAGAAGATGCAGGAAAAACTGCAGAGCGTTAACTATCACCCTTTTGATCAGAAACTTTATGTCTATAATGATGGTTACCTTCTGAGTTACGATGTTACCTTCCAGCAGAACCCCCAGAAAGCTGTTTAGGTGTCGGGGTGAGAGAGAAATAAAATGTTAGTTGAAAAATGGTCTCCACTTATAACCTATCTGCAAGGAGATCCAGATGTTTGCTTGCTTAGTAGTAATATTTGGGAGCATGGTTCTATCACACTAGGGATCTAGGACATTTGCCCTAATTTGATGAGTTCTCTTGGAAACTTTCTGCCTCCTGGGATACATTTTCCAACTGAAATAAGGTGCTTCCAGGGTAGGGTTGTCAGAGGTGGGGATATTATGGGTCTAATGAAGCCTATAGTGAAGTGACTTCTGGAAATTAAGGAACTTAGAGAAGACTCAGTGTAGCTTCTGGAGATTCTTTGTACAAGAGAGAGGGCTCAAAGACTGGTTCTCCTCCAGGTAGCCCAGCAAATTTTCCCACAGTTAAAAGGAACCTGGGCCTTAATTAGGTGGATTATATCTGAAGCTCCTTGAGGGACGAAATCTTCAACTTTGTTTTTTTCAATAACACCTGGTTGGGGTTTTGTATGTAGCAGATATGTAAATTTAAACTGTTTACAGTATATCTGTAAAATGCTCTGAATTTCCTGGAGAAAGGACCTTTTATGTATTAAACTGTACACTTCAAATCAATCCCTGATGGATCGGTAGATGAGGCCCTTGATTTTTCTTTCCTCCTGTTGTCCATCTACATGACTCAGTAGATCCCTTCTATCTCATACCTTCAACCCAAAGGCAGCTGGGAAGATTAGAACCAGACTTACCAACACATTATCCCCACCTCTCTCTGCTTATTTATGTATTTTTTAATTAATCCATTTTCTGTGGAACAGCTATAAGATAAATTTCTTTTTTTTTTTTGGTCTCATGAACTTTTATACTTACATGATTCTAAAACTGTAAGAAAACCAGATGGCAGTGATGAAATGAATGATAACATTTTTGGTTATATTTAATAAAGGCACTGGAATGTATGTGAGACTTGTATTAAGTCATATCAATTGTTTCATTTAAACTTATGAAAGGCAATTTTTTTTTCTTCATTTAAGCCTGGAATTTATAAGAAAATGAAACATTGCCTCTGTTTTTCTAGGAAGAGATGTAGAAAAGCCTTTGAAAACATCTAGTATATCAGTTCCATAGTTGTGTGTGCTTCTGTGCTTTATCATCTGGTCTCTGTTCATTAGTCCTAGGCTACAGGATGGTCTTCTTAAACACTGTACTCCTGCCCCTTTTAATAAATGATTAAAATGTGCTTTGAATAAAATGTTGTCTTTCATTTTTCTTCTTCTCCTCCTCCACTTCCTTTTTTCTCTACCCTCTTCTCTCCTTCCACTATTTCTTCCCCTTTTTCTCCTTCTCCTCCCCCTTCTCTTCTCCGCATTCCCCTCCTCCTCCTTCTCTTCCTTCTTCTTTAACTCACAACAGGGTAGTCCACCACCTTGCTAGGGGATACAGGGAATGGCTACCCTCACTATAGCAGTGGCTGGTGATCTCATACCTAGAATAACACCAATAGCTTAAGGAGCCCAAAGTTAGGGCTGGCTCTTTAGTTTTCATTTCCCTTTGAAATCCATTCTTTCTGGTAGCTTTTGTTGTACAAAATGACCTTATTTTCTTTGGGGAGATAACCTTGTGTGCTTATTAATTTGCATGACTGATCTGATTATTTTCAATGTTAGAGTATATTTACATGGCTTATGTTCCTTTTCCAACTGAGCTATGAGCATGGGTCAGAAGCCTCTGGGTCATCCCCAAACAGGAAGACTTAGACCAGTAGCAAAGGGACTTACTGACCTTTTGAGGGAGAGAGGTACTTTACCAAGTATGTAAGGGAAATGTGTATGGGGATAGTTGACCTACAGGTTGGAAGGACAGATAGACTAGTGTACTTCGTTAGTCTTCTGGGAAGGCTCACTTTTAATCCACGCCAAGCTTTTTGAGGCACGTGGCAGCTACGATAGTATTTTTAGCAGGATTTATCTTCTCAGTGCTGAGCATAGAGACAGGTAAGGCCTTCAAAGTACAACAAGATACAAAGATAAAAACGTGTGTCATGTGAGATATAGGTTAAAAACAGTGATGTTATATTTAATCTGGCTCGAGGCAATTTTCCAGATGAATGTCTCTACCAAGAACACAGTATGACCTCTGAAGATTCCGGAAGGGAGGCAGGAAGCCAAGGTAACCCTAGCAATCAGCTTCTTTTTAGAATGGCTACAGAAGCTTTCTGCCTGAAAATTCACCTGAGAAACTCCTTTCCACTGGGCGCGGTCTATCTGTCTGCAGTGGCTGCCTGCAGGAAATCTTCCCGCTGGGAAGGTTGAACAACGAGGGAGTCAAGTTCCTGGGTTTACTCCGGTGCAGTTGCACAATGGAGATTTCAGCTGAAGATCTATGAGCTCCCACTTGAAAAATCTTACATGGGTATTTAGGTCACCTTTATTGAGGAGTAATTTAGTTTAAGTTTACTATTCAGTGACTTTTGGCAAATGTTTACAGCCATGTGTAACTCCCACCACAATTAGCACATAGAACATTTCTATTATCCCCCAGAAGTCCTCTCGTGGCCCCCTGTTGCCAATCCCTACACCCACCCTCCGGCCCCTGGCACCCACTCATCTGTTTTCTATCCCTAGAGTTTTGCCCCTTCCAGAACGTCATAGAAATGGAATCATATAGTATGTAGACTTTGGAGTCTGGCTCTTCAGCTTTCTTCCTGAAAAAAGAAAACCAGTGGGCTCAATTTACCCAGGAGGGCAACTGGGCAGTGCCAGTGGCTCTTAGGATTCCCTGAATTATTTTTTATTTTATTAAAACTTTTTAAATAGAGTTTATTTTTAGAGCAGCTTCAGGTTTACAAAAAAGAAAATAACACAGAAAGTACAGAGAGTTCCTATATACCTACCCCACCCCCCAATTTCTGCTATTATTAACATCTTGCATTCTTGTGGTACATTTTTTTTTTTTAATTTGATGAACCAATGTTGATATGTTATTATTAACTAAAGTTCATAGTTTACATTAGGGTTTACTTTTAGTGTTGTGCAGTTTTATGGTTTTTGACTAATGCATTATGTATGTATCCAACATTACAGTATCATGAAGAATAGTCTCACTGTCCTTAGAATGTCCTGCACTTCACCCATTAATCCCTTCCCCCTTCCTGAGCCCCTGGCAACCACTGATCATTTTACTCTTTCTATAGTTTTGCCTTTTCCAGAATGTCATATAGTTGGAATCATACTGTAAGTAGCTTTTTCAGTCTGGTGGCGTAGTGTTTAAGTGCTACAGCTGCTAACCAAAGGGTCGGCAGTTCGAATCCGCCAGGCGCTCCTTGGAAACTCTATGGGGCAGTTCTACTCTGTCCTATAGGGTCGCTATGAGTCGGAATCGGCTTGATGGCACTGGGTTTGGTTTTTGGTTTTTCTTTCACTTAGTGATAGGCATTTAATGTTCCTTCATGTTTTTTCATAGCTTGGTTGCCTATTTATTTTTATCACTGAATAATATTCCATTGTATGGATGTACCACAGTCTGTTTATCCATTCACCTATTGAAGGACAACTTGGTTGCTTCCAATTTTGGAGATTGTGAGTAAAGCTGCTATAAATATTTGTGTGCTGGTTTTTGTGTGGACATAAATTTTCAAGTCATTTGAGTAAATACCTAAGAGCATGACTGCTGAATCATATGATAAATCTGTTTGGCTTTGTAAGAAACCGCTAGACTGTTTTCCAAAGTGGCTGTACCATTTTGCGTTGCCAACAGCGATGAATGAGTTTCTGTTGTTCCACATCCTGGCCAGCATTTGATGTTGTTACATTTTATATTATTTTCTTTGGGGGCGGGATAGAGAATTGTGGAGAGCTGTGATGACCTACTTCCCTTACTAGTATTTCTAGTAACCCGGAATTGGTACGAGGAGGGGGATGTCTAGCTCTGGACATTAATCAAGCCTATCTACCAGAGCTCCCAAAACATAAAAGATCCTTGCCAACAGTCTTATTCAAGGTTTGTTCTCCAATCTCTACCTTTGTGCCTCAAGTGTTTCTACCTACGGTGAGTCCTAACACTAATTAAAGACCTAAAGCTGTCACTTTAAGGACTAAGGTGCATCTGATCAAAGCCATGTTATTTTTAATCTCCTCAAATGCATGGGAAAGCTGGACAATGAATAAGAAAAACTGAAGAATTGATGCCTTTGAATGATGGTGATAGGAAAGAATATTGAATATATCATGGACTGCTAGAAGAACAAACAAATCTGTCTTGGAAGAAGTACAGCCAGGATGCTCCTTAGAAGCAAGAATGGCAAGACTTTGTCTCACATACATTGGACATGTTATCAGGAGGGGTTAGTCCCTAGAGAAGGACATCATGCTTGTAAAGTAGAGGGTCAGCAAAAAAGAGGAAGACCCTTAAAGAGATGGGTTGTCACAGTGGCTGCAACAACGGGCTCGAGCATAACAATGACTGCGAGGATGGTATAGGAACGGGCAGTATTTTATTCTGTTGTTTGTAGGGTCGCTATGAGTCGGAACTGACTTAATGGTACCTAATAACAACAACAGTGGTTAAGAGCACAGGATTCGAAGTCAAGCAAAACTAGATTTGACTCTTGGGTTCTGCTGCTTACAGATGATGTGGTTTTGGGTAGGTTCTTCAACTTTTTTGAGACTCAGTACCTTTTTTTCCTATAAAATGGGATAAAACCACTATTTCAGAGGGCTGTTGGGTGAATTAAGTGATATTAAAAAAAAAAATTTTTTTTTTTTTAAGTATATAAAGTGTATAGTATACATGATCTGCCCCCAACAAAGAATTATTATCCCTATTTCTCATTTTGAATTTTAGGTTGAGAGTAGTCATTGGGTTGACAATAAATAAAGCTAATTGGGGTCAACAATAAAAGAAACCTAATTTGGATCAGACTTTACATTTTCTCTCCTCTAATACTTTTAATACTTTTTGCAGCTAGTGATTCTTTGGAACAGGTGCCATTTTGACATGGAAGAGTTGCAAAGGCTGGAACATCTCTTTGTCCTGAACCCCAAGATTAATCATCAGATCTGATGCTTCCTGTGCCCTGACTCCAAAAGAGATGTCAATAAGGCAGCAGAAACCTAGGCTGTTTCCCTTTTCTGTTGAGCAACTGAACACCTCAGTGAAGGTTAACTTTCATGGAGCCCTATGAATAAGACCAAAATAGACACGCACGTTTTCCTAGTTGCATTTCTGCAGTCAACAGTATACCAGTCTTCTCAGCACACTGATGGGTTTTTATTGTGTACTCTATGTGTTGGAATTGACTCAATGGCAATAGGTTTGGTTTTCCCCTTTTACTAAAATGTATTTATCTTTTAGGGCTTTTTTGCATCACTAGCCTTAAGAGTACGTTTTTCTTCTTCTTGATTCATGAACCACTGAAAGAGAAAGTCTGACACAGGAGGGACTGTCTCAGTTATCTAATGCTGCTTATAACAGAAATACCACAAGTGAATAGCTTCAGCAAACAGAAATTTATTCTCTCACAATCTGGTAGGCTAGAAGTCTGAACTCAAGGTGCCAGCTCTAGGGGAAGACTTTCCCTCTCTGTTGGCTCTGGAGGAAGGTTCTTGTCATTAGTCTTCCCCTGGTCAAGGAGATTCTCAAACGACATGCTATGTTCCCAGTGCTCCTTTCTTGGTGTTATGAGTTCCCCATGTCGCTCTGCTTGTTTCTCTTTTTTATATCTCAAAAGAGATTGGCTCAAGACACAATCCAATGTTGCAGATTGAGTCCTGCCTCATTAACATAATTGCCACTAATCCCATCTCATCAACATCATAGACATAGGATTTACAACACATAGGAAAATCACATCAGATGACAAAATGGTGGACAATCACACAATACTGGGAATCATTGCCTAGCCAAATTGATACACTTTTTTGGGGGGCATGATTGAATCCATGACAGGGACTAAGGGTGGCCGTGTGATCTCTGAGCCCTCAGTCATCTCAGACAGATGTGGTAGCTAATTTTATGTGTGAACATGTCTAGGCTTTGGTGCCCAGTTGTTTAGTCAAACACTAATCTAGATGTATCAAATCAGTTGACCTTAAGTAAAGTAGATTACCCTCCATAATGTAGGTGGGCCTCAGTCAGTTATAGTTGAAGGCCTTAAGAGCAAAAACTCAGGTTTCCTGAGGGAAAAAGATTCTGCCTCAAGACTCTAATATAGCCATTTTGAAGGAGTTTCCAGCCTACCACCTGACCTATAAATTTTGAACTTACTAGCTCCCATAATCACATGAGCCAATTCCTTAATATTCTTCTATCTCTCCCTACATATACATAAATACACTCACACACACATATATATACACCCACCCAGTGCCGTTGAGTCAATTCTGTCTACTCTGACCCTTTAGGACAGAGTAGAAGTGCCCCATAGAGTTTATATATATATATATACATACATACACACTTATATTTCATATATCTCACCCTGACTAATACAGATGTCATGCCATAGTGACTGATTAGCCTCCTGTGCTCCAAAATGTCCTGGAACAACCAAATGGTGAATTCTGATGTGTCAGAAAATAAAAGGCAGGCACGTTTCTAAAGCACACTCCTAGCCAGTGTAGCAGACCAGCTGGCCTGGATCATCTATGAGAAATGCTATTTGAATTGTCAATTCAATTGCCAGGCCCCACATCTGTAGCTCAGGATGCATCTGCTTTTCTCTCAGATATGCATCTGCTCCTGGAGCTCATTTTGGAGGACAGCCCTTAGAATCAAGGTCCATTATGGACAAAGTTGGAGTTCAATCTGTTCAGAGGGGAAGCATCTTCTTGGATACTACCTCTGGACATCTAGGAACCAGAGTTCTACTCTGAAGATGATCTCCCAGAGCTCAGTCCCTCTGAGGACCATTAAAGAAAAGATCTCTGGTGTGTTTGGGGAATTCCAGGTGGTTCGGCTAGAGCTCTGTGTACGTGGAGAGCGGCAGAAGATGAGGACTGAATGATGGATAGGGGCCTGGCTTTGTATTGCCATTGAAGAAATTCGATTCCTGGGCCTCCACCCTGCAAATGTATAGGGATTTAAACGTCTCGTAAATGTTCTCTCTTTTCAGTTGGGTTCTGCAGGTGCATTTGTTCTTTTAGTTGTGACCAATAATGTTTTTATATAAGCGTTACCTGTGACTGGCTCTGCCTTTCACCTTGGTGGCTGTTATCAGTCAGGGGGGTTCAGTGCAAGAAACAGGAACAACTTTTAACAGGGGTGCTGCTAGCTGCTGTATCAGATAAATCTGACAGTTTCAGTGGCTTAGCACAATTGTTGTTGTTATGTTGTTAGATGCCGTTGAGTCGGTTCCGGAATTGCCATTCTTAGCAATGTCGTCCATAATTTGTTATGATCCACAACGTTGAATGCCTTTGCGTAGTCAATAAAACACAGGTAAACACCTTTCTGGCATTCTCTTCTTTCAGCAAAGATCCATCTGACATCTGCAATGATATCCATGGTTCCACATTCTCTTCTGAATCTGGCTTGAATTTCTGGCAGTTCCCTATTGATGTACTGCTGCAACTGTTTTTGAATTATCATTAGCAAAATTTTACTTGTGTGTGATATTAATGGTATTGTTTGATAGTTTCCTCATTCTGTTGGATCACCTTTCTTAGGAATGGGCACAAATATGGATCTCTTCCAGTTGGTTGGCCAGGTCACTGTCTTCTACATTTCTTGGCATAGGCGAGTGAGTGCTTCCAGTGTTGCATCCCTTTGTTGAAATATCTCAACTGGTATTTCATCAATTCCTGGGGCCTTGTTTTTTGTCAGTGCCTTCAGTGTAGCTTGAACTTCCTTCGATACCATCAGTTCTTGATCATATGCTACCTCTTGAAATGGCTGAATGTCGACTAATTCTTTTTGGTACAGTGACTGTGTATTCCTTCCATCTTTTTTTGATGCTTCATGTGTAGTTCAGTATTTTGCCCATAGAATCCTTCAATATAACAACTCAAAGCTTGAATTTTTTCTTCAGTTCTTTCAGCTTGAGAAATGCTGAGCCTGTACTTCTCTTTTGGTTTTCTAACTCCAGGTCTTTGCACATTTCATTATATTATCTTACTTTGTTTTCTCTTGTTGCCCTTTGGAATCTTCTGTTCAGCTCTTTTATGTGACCATTTCTTCCTTTTGCTTCAGCTGCTTGACTTGTAAGAGCAAGTTTCAGATTCTGTTATGACATTGATCTTTTCTTTCTTTCCTGTCTTTGTAATGACCTTTTGCTGTCTTCATGTATGATGTCGCCACATAACTCTTCTGGTCTTCGATCGTTAGTGTTCAATGTGTCAAGTCTATTCTTGAGATGGTCTCTAAATTCAGGTGGCATATACTCAGGGTGGAAACCCTGGTGGCATAGTGGTTAAGTGCTACAGCTGCTAACCAAAAGGTCGGCAGTTCGAATCCACCAGGCACTCCTTGGAAACTCTATGGGGCAGTTCAACTCTGTCCTATAGGGTAGCTATGAGTCGGAGTTGACTCAATGGCAACAGATTTTTTTTGTACTCAGGGTTGTACTTTGGCTCTCTGGGGCTTGTTTTAATTTTCTTCAGCTTCAATTTAAACTTACATATGAGCAATTGATGGTGTGTTGCATAATTGACCTCTGGCCTTATTCTGATGATACTGAGCTTTTCCATTATCTCTCCACAGATGTAGTTGATTTGATTCCTGTGTATTCCTTCGGGTGAGATCTATGTGTATAGTTGCCATTGATGTTGTTGAAAAAAGGTATTGGCAATTAATAAGTTGTTGGTCTTGCAAAAACCTATCACGTGATCTCTGGAGTCGTTTCTACCGCAAAGGCCATATATTTTCCAACTACGGATACTTCCTTGTTTCCAACTTTACATTCCAATCACCAATAATTATCAATGCATCTTGATTGCATGTTTGATCAATTTCCAACTTCAGAAGCTGGTAAAAATCTTCAATTTTTTCATCTTTGGCATTAGTGTTTGGTTTGTAAATTCGAATAGCCATATTAACTGATCACCTTTGCTGGCGTTATGGATATTATCCTATTACTGACAGCATTGTATTTCAGGATACATCTGGAAATGTTCTTTTTGACAATGAATGCGATGCCATTCTTCTTTCAATTTGTCAGTCCTGGCATAATAGACCATATGATTGTCCTGTTCAATCCATTTCAGCTCACTAATGCCTAGGATATTGATCTTTATGCATTCCATTTCATTTTTGACGACTCCTAATTTTCGTGGTAGCTAGTTACATTCTCAAAAACCCAAAAAAACCCCACTGCCTTTGAGTCGATTCTGACTCATAACGACCCGATAGTAACACACCCATTAATAATTGGAACACGGAATGTAACAGCTATGGGGCCGTTACATTCCGTGTTCCAATTATTAATGGATGTGTTCAGCTGTTTCTTTTCATTTTGAATTGTGCCACATCAGCATATGGAGGTCCTTTTGAAAGCTTTACTCTATCCATGTCATTAAGATCGACTCTTCTTTGAGGAAGCAGCTCTTCCCTAGTCATATTGAGTGACTTCCAACCTGAGAGGCTGATTTTTTGGCACTATATTAGACAATTTGCTTCTGCTATTCATAAGGTTTTCACTGGCCAATTTTTTAGAAGTAGATCACCAGGTTTTTCTTCCTATTCTGTCTTAGTCTAGAAGCTCTGCTGAAACCTGTTCACCATGGGTGATCCTGTTAGTATTTGAAATACCGGTGGCATAGCTTCCAGCATCACAGCAACATGCAAGTCCCATTTCTAAGGAGTGCTTCTAGTACAATACCAGATGTTTTCTCCCTTACTTCAGTGACCACTATTTTCCCCATTTTGTTCTAGGTCGTTGCTTCTTTCAACATCTACCTCATCCCCAACATTGCAGTCATGATTTTGCCAGGTGCCAACCAACTGATTATCTTCATGATGGAAGGGAATGTCTCTTCCAATGTGACTCTTCCAAGCAGTGATTCAGGGACCCAGGATCTTTCTATCTTGTTGCTCCACCATCTTCCACACATGAACTTCCAAGACCATGGTGCTTGTCTGTAACAGGCAGCTAGACTGGAGAAAAGCATGGGGGATCTTATGTGGGAGGTTTGTTTAGCTCAAGTCTGAAAGTGGTGCCCAGTACTCCTGTTCACAATCCATTCACATAGGATCGTGTGTAACTACAAGGGAGGCTGGAAAATACACTCTAGAAGAGTGCACAGGAGAAAGGAAAATGGGTTGGGGAGTAGCCAACCTGTCTACCTCACCACTCTAGGTATTGCAAAAGAAAACTATATATTACAGAGAATTTAAGTGAACAAACAAACCAGTTGCCATTGGGTTGATTCATACTCGTGGTGGCCTCGTGTGTGTCAGAGTAGAACTGTGCTCCATAGGGTTTTCCATGGCTGACTTTTTGGAAGCAGATTGCCAGGCCTTTCTTCTAAGGCACCTCTGGGAGGATTCAAACCACCAACCTTTTGGTTAGTAGCTGAGCGCTTAGCAACTTGGGCAACAGGGCTGACTAAATTAGGTACTTATAACCCTGGAAGGTGTAAAAACCAGAGGCTGCCACCTAACATTTGACTTTGAGGTCACACTGCTGTCTACAGTCCAGAAATCAAGAAACTGCATGCCCCATTACCACTGACCTCACCTGCATCCCTCAAACTGGGATCTGACAATGGAACATGGAGTCCATCTGCTTCTGACCCTCACGTCTGCTGGGGCCCTCTTATCCCCCTGCACCCCCAGGATGAAAGCATGCCTTCTACCTTCCCAAACTTGAATTTGTGGATCTTTTTGACTGAACCTAAAGTGCACTCAGAATTGTAGCTTCAGGGAGAGAGAGACAAGCAATTTTAAGCTTTCATTCCTTGTAATAAAGGGAAAACAATTGAAGAGGTCTGAAATTGGTGCCGGTGCATCAATATCTGTGCCAATATCTGGCACAGCAACCTCGTTCAGCGACCACCACTTTCACCATTGGTGCTGCTCCCATTTTGTCTTTGGTGGCTGCTTCTTTTAACACCTCCCTCATCCCTGGGAATTCATCACTTTTTTATTTTTAATTAATTTTTTTTTGTTTTTTGCTCACTCCCCAGTGACAATTTTGCCTGATGCCACCATGATGGGAGGGTGTCTCCTCCCACAGTGTTCAGTCTGAATGAGCTCTCAAAGGGAGCTTTTACAACTTTATAGCCTCTCTGTCAGGCTCCACCAGAGTACATTCAAATGGTATCATATGATGAATCACTCTCAGGTGACCCACTCACCAGTGTCCTAGGAGAGGCTCAGGCTCTCAATTCCTTTTTGCCTCTGGGTAAAAATCTCTTTAGAAGTGTAGGTGGTGCAAACAGTTTGCCATCAGCTGCTAACCTAAAAGTTGGTAGTTTGAACCCACTCAGCTGCTCTGTGGAGGACAGGCCCGGTGATATGCATCTGTAAAGGCTACAGACAAGAAAACTCTATGGAGCAGTTCCACTCTGTCACGCATGGGGTCATCATGAATTGGGGGCTATCTAACTCCATGGCAACTAACAGCAACAAGAAGAATCTCTTCTACTTGTGGAACCATCTAGAAGCTTCTAGAATGTGGGGGTACTCATGTCTCCTATTTTACCCCTGTTCATCATCCCTGAAATACTGGGTGGTATTTTCTCCTGGCCAACAGGTTGCTCGTGGGAGGTGATGCTTTACCCAGAACTCTTAGGTTGAGAATTCAACCTAGGACAGCCCCAGTACCTTCAACAGGCACTGACCTGCATCTGAAGACCTGCATCACCCAGTTTGAAAGCACTGTGTTCCTTTCAAACGATACCTCACAGTTCATTGGTTTTCTCAGAACCATTCTTGGACTGGGCTACACCACAATGAGTCTTGCAGCCACACTGAGAGGATCTGCTTCTTGCTGGAGTTGAGGTGGCAGATTTCCTAGCAGGAGCTCAGAAGTCAATGAGTGAACTGCAAAATTGCCCTGGAGAGGAGGAATTCTAGCAGATTAAGCTCAGGGAATGAGTTTGGGAAAGAAAGTTTATAATAACAATGTTCTAGTGTCTGCTGAATAAAACATTCAGAGAGCTTTTCTTCTTCCAGCAGAAAAATAAAATACTCTAGTGGCAATAGAATGGCTGCTTTTTTTCAATGTTGTTTTTAATACAAATCAGAGGGTGGCAGTCATTGGACCTCTACACTGCTGTCCTTCCTGATCCTGTACTGGCATCCTGTGGATGTGTGGATGTGTCTGTGTGTAGGACCCATGTCCTGGGGCAGAATGTGGCTCCCTCATTTAGGAAAATGGGGAAACAACCATCTAAGTGAATGGGGTGTGAGCCCAGAGAAAGTAGAACCAGCTGCAAACAGACCAGTAAATACGGTTGTTACACATCTGGTCGATAGTTCTACAGTGAAGTAGCTTATGGTGCTGGTTTTTAAATGGCCATTAGTAGACTCTAGGTTCTGTGAACTCAATTAAAAATATAGTGGAAGTTCTCTCTTGGTGCTGTTCTGCTGTTCATTTGGCTGCAGAACAGGCCGGCAGCAGAGCTCCAGTTTGCATAGCTGTCACCATACCCTGTAGCAAGAGAAACTTCATTTTAGTCAATAGGAGAAAAGGGATTTTGGAGCAGGCCTTGCACCTAGGGGAATCTCAGAAGTGGTGCTTCCCTTGGTCATCTCCTGTGTGGGTGAGGATGCCTGGGACAGCATGCACACCCAGGATCTGGCTCTCATTTACCCTGAATCAACAAACCTACCTATTGTCTGTTGAGTCAATTCTGACTCATGGTGACCCTATGTATTATGGAGTAGAACTGTGCTCCATAGGTTTTTTTTTTGGCTGTATCTTTATGAGAGCAGATCACCAGGCCTTTCTTCTGCAGTGTCCCTGGGAGGGTTTGGACTGCCAATCTTTAGGTTAGAAGTTGGAGTTTGCACCAGCAAAACTTGAACCAGTTAATTCCAGGGATTTGACATGCATGAGTGCCAGGTTATTCTCTTTAAACCTTTGGGCAAAATTAAAGGGGAGAGAGGTGATTTTCATTGTGAGTGAAGCTCACCCAATGAGAGAACTAAGCAGGCTGCTGCCAACCTGGGGTCTGATTCCAAGGCTGTAGGCTGCTAAGACCCACTCTTTTGCCTTAGGGATTTGCTCACAGTTAAAATGCAAGTATCTTTGGAAAAGAGAACTTATTTAGACAATCTGTTTTTACACCTTGCCTGAAAAATCTGAATAATGAGGAGTGTAAAGACTTTGAAGGAGCCCCGCTGGCACAACAATTAAGAGCTTGGCTGCTAACCGAAAGGTTGGCAGTTCCAACCAACCCAGTAGCTCCATGGGAAGAAGACCTGGCCATCCGCTCCCATAAAGACTACTTCTTAGAAAACCTTCTGGGGCAGTTCTACTCTGTTACATGGGGTTGCTATGAGTTGAAAATTGACTTGATGGCACCTAACAACATAAAAGCTTTGAAAAAGGTGGGGTGAGTATGGATGAGGAATACCCCTGACAAATTAAGGGGAAAAAAAAAATGAGAGGTAGAGGTTTAAAAACACGCTTTGCCTACTTTTCCAAGGACTAGGTTATTATTTTTTTTCTTCTAAGAAGAAACTCCTGCTTTTTCTTCTTGTTCCTCATGTTGTTGTTAGCTACTGTCAAGTCAGCTCCAACTCATGGCAGCCCTATGTACAACAGAATGAAAAGTTGCCCAATCCCGTGCCATCTTCACCATTGCTGCTGTGCTCTAGTCCATTGTTGCAGCCACTATGTATTTTGAGTGCCTTCCAAGCTAGAAGTCTCATCTTCCAGGATTGTATCAGAAGATACTCTGTTGTGATCCATAAGGTTTTCACAGGCTAACTTTGGAAATAGATTGCCAGACCTTTCTTTTTAGTCTGTCTTGATCTCGAAGCTCCACTGAAACCTGTCCACCATGGGTGACTCTGCTGGTATTTGAAATATTGGTGGCATAGCTTCCAGCGTCATAGCAATACTCAAGCCACAGCAGTATGTTAAGCTGAGAGGTAAGTGGTAGTTTTTCCTCATAGGAACTATTAAAATAACAACAAAAGAGCAACAACAAAAACCTCCTAATATGCTATATACTTCACAAAAGGTAGCAGTAATATGGTCTCTGCTCAATAAGACTTACCATTCTGTTTGGAAGGTGAACCATGTGTCTTGGTTTGTCTTGGACAGTCTGGGTTTATGGTTGTTGTCCTGGTGCAATTATTAATAGTGCGTGTGCTTTCACTCTCAGAAGAGTCCCAGTTTGAACAACAAACCGTTTACATAAGCTTCTCATTGGAAAATCCCATTTGTTTGACTCGTTTATCTCTGCCTTCATTTTTTTTTTCTCCCTGGCTTTGGTGAAGCAGCAAGGAGACACATGCATCTACTTTCACATAGTGATTTAATGACAAGCAGAAAAGTGAGTCAATTGAAAAAGAAATCAAGGCAGGCCTAAAAGAAACGAAGTTTCACCAAAAAGGCAAATTTAAATGGAATGTGTGGTCCTTGAGTTCTCCTTGGATCCCTCACACTCATTGCCATCACAGCTCAATGTTAAAGTGGCCCAGGCATAGCAGCCAGGAGAAGGGCTTGGGAAACTGGTGTGGTGAGCTAGTCTATTAATTGCCCACTTGCCTGAATGAGGAAATCCCAGTGGTTAGTGTTTGAGAGCTATGGCTGCTAACCAAAAAGTCAGCAGTTCATCTATTAATTGCCCACTTGCCTGAATGAGGAAATCCCAGTGGTTAGTGTTTGAGAGCTATGGCTGCTAACCAAAAAGTCAGCAGTTCATCTATTAATTGCCCACTTGCCTGAATGAGGAAATCCCAGTGGTTAGTGTTTGAGAGCTATGGCTGCTAACCAAAAAGTCAGCAGTTCATCTATTAATTGCCCACTTGCCTGAATGAGGAAATCCCAGTGGTTAGTGTTTGAGAGCTATGGCTGCTAACCAAAAAGTCAGCAGTTCAAATTCACCAGTACTTCTTGGAAACCCTATGGAGCAGTTCTACTTGGTCCTATAGGGTCGCTATGAGTCAGAATTGACTTGATGGGTATGGGTTTGGTTTGGTTTGGTTTAGCCTGAATGGGAAGCCCTGGCAGTACAGTGGTTAAGAGCTACGGCTGCTAACCAAAATATCGGCAGTTCAAATCCACCAGCAGCGCCTTGGAAACCTTGTGGGGCAGTTCTACTCTGTCCTGTAGGGCCACTGTGATTTAGAATCAACCCAACAGCAATGGGTGGGTAGAACCTAAACGGAACTTTTTTTGGTACAATATCCTGATGATATGATTGTGTGGTAGGGGCATCACATGACTGAGTTACTCAGAGTGGGGGCAGAACAGAGTCCCATCTGCTCCCAGCACTAAAGTGAAGGCTGATAATTCCTCCTGGCTGCCTCAGTTGGGGACATGGCCTCTTGGAGGTAGGGGATGGTGAATAGAGCTTGAGCTTGGGCACTTGAATCTGCTGGACTGACCTGTGTTCAAATCTCAGCTCTGCTCTCTACTAGTTGTGTGAGTGTGGGTAAGGGTCATTGCTTTCTCAACCTTGATTTCCTTATTTATGAAACAGAGATAATAATATCTATCTTGTAAGGGTGTTTGGAGATAGGTATGTGTGTATACATATATGTATATTTATGTGTATGTATTTTTTATACATATATGCATGCATAGCATGTGTATATATATGTGTATTGGAGTCCCTGGATGGTGCAAATGATTAACTTCTTTGGTTGTTAACCAAAAGGTTGAAGGTTCAAGTCCACTCAGAAGCACCTCAGACAAAAGGCCTAGTGATCTTCCAAAAATCAGTCATCGAAAACCTTATGGAGAAAAACACCTGCCTTGGGTATTATGCTCTTTTAAGACATCTTTTATATGGGATCAAATTGACAACAGCAACTTGAAAGATTAGATAGAAACCTTAGGGAGCAATGAATTTATATTAATGGAAGAAGAACAACTCAGAAAAGGATGAGAATGGTTGCACAACTCAAAGTATTGTCCAAGAATAAGAATGCTCACTCTTAAAGTAAAAGTAATGAGATTTATTGAGGGTAATAGCATTCACAAATTGGGGAAACACTTAGCAGAGAGGAACCTACCAAGTGCTCTGAAGCATGGAGGGACAGATGTGTTTTTTACAGTAAGAATAGGGAAGGGAAGTACATGATGGTCACATGGTCACAAGGTGGTTATGTCATCAGCAACTATCTTCTTCCTAGAAGATCTTGAGTAAACTTGTTTTCCTAAACTTCATTCCTGGCCCCTACCCTTATTTGACAGGAGTCACCCTGGGACAAGAGCCCGGCTGGTTAAACAAGATGATTGAGAGGCGGCCAGGGTCTTCTGATCCCATTCAGCCAGAGGCTCAAGGCCATATGCATATGAATGAGAAGAAGGCAAGATTACATTCCCAGGAATGCAGAAGCAGAAGCCTGCCACAAAATGGAGTTTTAATTCAGACCTCATGTCAGCCATATTATTATGCTAAGTGCTTCAGTTTTAGATGTTTGGTAGTATATTCCCCCATTTTGTTCAAAGCTCCTCTAGAGGACTCTGAACACCCACAATGGAGTTACTTTTCTTCTGCAAGGACTTCTTGGGTATCGTCACAGGCTTAAGTATCAAGTGTACTAGACCTTAAGATTGTTGGGCTAATTTTCTTCTTCAATAGGCCTCATCTTCAGGGTGAGTCGACCTTTGTCAGGGTCAATGCTGCAAACAGGACCAAATTTGGAGGAAAAATTTGGCAATCAAAAATGCCAAACCAAGGTGTGAAATCAGTTACTCAGTTTCTCGTCTAGATTTGGTCTCTTCTAAATAAAGTTAGTTACAAATTTGTAATTCAAAACTGGGGTGGCAAGGGAATCAGAATGGTCTGCTACTGACTGAGGAGAGGAGTGACATACCCAACATTCAGTTGAGTTGCCGGTGCTAACTAAGGCTTGAGTTAGTTTTACAAAAGCATTTTCTTCCCAAGCATTAATGAGGATTACTGAAAGCAATAAAATAAAACTTAAGAGGGACTTCATAGTGAAGAAAAATTAACCAGAAATAATACAATGAAGTAAATTGCATAAGAATAATGGCAACCGTAAGACAGGTTTCCACAAATATCAGTCATAAAAATAAAAGCTACCAAGAAATAAATCTAAGTTGGCGGCATAAGGCTATTTCAACTGTAATAATATTAGACAAAGTATAATGACTTCAATAACAGTCATTACCAAGTAATAAGACCAACTTTATGAAGAGCAGCTAATAACACAAGAAGAGCTATAATGACAAAGAAAAGTCCAAAAATTTCAAAAACTTGCATGGGGTCTTGTTTTGTGATCTTGAATTTTATCTAAGGTTTAACTCCTTCCAGCTTGGTTGCACACAGATCAGTGAGGAGGGCAAATTTTGGTCCCTTCTAATGGGGTTCTAATGAATCTTTAGTTGGTGTCTCCTCCAATACAAATAATCTCTAGGAGTGAAATCAGGCAGGCTCAGACAGTTTAGTTTTCATTCATCAAGACTTCTTTAGCCTTTGAGTCCATGGGCGGAATAATTTATTGAGCCAGAACTTTGACATGAGTCATAACATCTTCTAATCCTATTCGAGGTACAAAAATAAAAGCCATTATACCACTGAATTGGGACTAATGAGCGATTAAAAAAGGAGACCATCAGTTGGAAAAAGTAAATTAGTTGATATTTGTTCTGCCTTGGGTTCAGCTCAATCCTATAGAATTCATCCAGTTGGGAGCCAAGGCCAAAAGTTATAGCCATGTAACTGAGATGGACAATTTGGACTATTCAAATAGATAAGGAAAGCCCTTATTAAAAGATATTTTGTAGCCAGCATAGTGTTGTTAGTTATTAAAATAGCTGATTCCTACGTTAAAAAAGAAAGAAATGGTTTCTTACATCTAGAAAACAGAACATTAAAACATCAGTAATGGTCCCACAAAAAACCCATACTAATAGTCCACTCAGTCCTATGTAGTTAATTTCTGTTTCACACAATTCTGGATCAACCACAGTCTGTGAGCCTGTCAGCTTCAACACAAGAATTCCGGAAATCTTGATTCAGATTAGTATCTATGTTCATAATATCACAGTCCTTTTTATAAGTCCAATTGCGGTGTAATGGATTGTTTTTGTGTGACCTTTCTTGACATGATCTTGTAACTCCCACCCAAGTGATGGGATGGAACTGTGAAAATTAGGTAATTGTGGTCCATCAAGGGGATTGGTTTTGCCATTCTGCTAGGCTTAAAATGAGCCATCAAGGGGCAAGAAGGGAGAGAATCTCATACCACCAAGGAAGAAAAGCCAAGAGCAGAGCATGAGATCCATGCACTGAGAAGCTCCTGAAATCAGGAGACTGAGAGGGAGAGAGGGAGAGCTATAACACTGAAGTTGGTGAGAAGTGGTGGCAGAGAAACAGCATCAGGAAAGACTGGCAGGAGATGGTGCAGTGGAGTTACCAGCCCATGGAGCAAGAAAACTGAGTGCCTTTGGTTCGAGCCTTACTGGAGGAATAGAGTGCCTCGGGGCACTTATCAGCAGAACTAATAGACCTCTGTAACACTTGCCTAAGCAAGGTAGAGGCCCAGGGCCAGAAAGAGGTGTGCCTGTGGGCACATCAGTGAAGAGGCTGTCCTGATGGAAGAATTGTATCATGAGCATTCCTGAACCTGAGATGTAACCGGTTACTTCCCTAATAAACCCCATAACCGTATCGTCTGGAAGTTCTGTGTGGCCATTGAAATGAATTAGCAAACTCAGCAGAGAAGTAGGGAGTGCCGTAGAAGGGATGGTTGGTGTCATAATTGGTAAAGAGGATGGAGAGAGGAAGCATGTCTGACCTCTACCTCATAGAAATAAGCCTTGAGCTGTTGATCTTGGTTTTCCTTCTCCCTTGTGAAGTTAGAGGCAGTCAGATGCCACCTCCACACCATTGTTGCACCAATATAGTCCATCTTTTGTTGAAATATTTTGGTTTTCAGCAAGTTAGCAAAGTAAAAGCTTATCCGCAGACAATAAAATTTAATATGGCCATGATTAACTTATAATAAAATTACTGTTAAAAGTGAAATACCTGATGGGTATTGATTACAAAATTAATGCAAAGCCAAATAAAGTCAATTAAAAAATTTAGACAAAAATATCTCTAAACATAACGATTAATCTTATTTTCAAAGATCTTCAGATATAATGGAAACCCTGGTGGCATAGTGGTTAAGAGCTATGTCTGCTAACCAAAAGGTCTGCAGTTCGAGTCCACCAGGCACTCTGTGGAAACTCTATGGGGCAGTTCTACTCTGTCCTATAGGGTCGCCATGAGTAGGAATTGATTTGATGGCAACAGGCTTGGTTTGGTTTTGGTTTCAGACATAACACATAATAATCTTAAGACAGAATACCATATAGTCAGGATATACCAAGAATATACCAAGATTATTAAGTCTCTAAATATCTGAATAAATTTCCATGAATAATGTGAATTCTCCAGTTAAAACCATTGGCTTTGATGATGCTAGATTCAAAAGAAATACAGTAGTGACAGAGTTAAAAAAATAATAAAATTATGATATAATATGTTTTGTCATCTAATATCAGGCAAAAACATAAGAGGAAACCCTAACACATAAAATTTTAAACCCAGAGAAAATCAGGCATTTCTCTTGATTTGACAACACGTTTCATGAAACTCATAAAACATCAAATAAACCTTTTTTTTTTTTTACAGCATTTTTCCTTTTATAAAGCAAGAAGAAGTCTTTTGTGACTTCCCATGAAGTTTCAAAGTTGTCAGAAGTTTATCATAGGTCACCAGAAACAATATTTAAGTTATTTAACCAAAGATCTTAAAGGTAAAAACCTTAGCCTTTTTTTTTTTTTTTTAAGCCCTGTGGCTTGGGTTTTGACTCAGGAATTTATTCTAATGAGAACCCTTGGTTTTGAGGAAGATTACACAGAGAATAAATTAACTCTTCAACACACTAATTACAGAAAATTTTGTTATTTTAACAGCAGAAAAACCAATTCTTTGCTCTATATGTATTTAACATTAAAAGTTCTTAAATATTGCTAGAGCTAAAGAGCTTTGTAACACTTTCCCAAGCAGGGGAGAGGCCAGCCCGAGGGGCCCAAGGGCTGAGGGAGATGCTTGCCTGTGGGCATGCCTGAGGAGCCATCCTGACTGAAGAACTGCATCCTGAGTCATTCCTGAGTACATCTTCAATTGTAACCTGTTACTTTCCTAATAAACTCTCCTGTCTTAGCTATAAAAAAATCTAGTGCTGCTATAAAAGAACTACCAGAAGTGGATGGCTTTAACAGAGAGAAATTTATTTTCACACAGTCTAGAAGGGCATCAGTTCCAGGGGAAGGCTTTCTCTGTCTGTCAGCTCTGGAGGAAGGTCTTTGTCATCAATCTTCCCCTGAACCAGGAGTTTCTCCATGCAGAAACCCCAGGTCCAAAGGATACTCTCTGCCCCTGGTGCTTCTTTCTTGCTTCCTTTTCCTCTTATCTCTTGTAAGATAAAAGACGGTGCAGGCCACACCCCAGGGAAACTCCCTTTACATTGGATCAGGGATGTGACTTGAGCAAGGGTGTTGCATCGCACCTTAACCCTCTTTAACCACGGGCAGAGATTATGATTTATAACATAGGAAAATCACAAAATGGAGGACAACCACACAATACTAGGAATCATGGCCTAACCAAGTTGACACATATTTTTAGGGGACACAATTCAACCGATGAAACCCTATAATAGTTATGAAAAAAAAAAAAGAATTTGCCAGAAAGTACAGCTGCATCTTAAACTTGTAAAGATATGAGTGTAAGAGGCCATTTTGCATAGGAAAGAGAACAACTACTGACCCTACCCAAC
This sequence comes from Elephas maximus indicus, assembly GCF_024166365.1. Classification (NCBI taxonomy): domain Eukaryota; kingdom Metazoa; phylum Chordata; class Mammalia; order Proboscidea; family Elephantidae; genus Elephas; species Elephas maximus. Next base: position 41,072,200 of record NC_064832.1, read on the forward strand.
ATGTCAATCAATATTTGCTTGTTTTCCTTATTTTAAATTCCAAAGGACTGAATTTTAAATGGAATGAGAATTTATCCAATTCATAATCCAGCAAACATATAAAGGTTCAAAAAAATCTCTGAGTGTATTTTGCTCTGCAATGTTCTAAATGTCAACAGCCAGCATCGGTTATTTTTAAGTATAATCATATGCAACTCTTTCCAAATGAAGGTCTTTTCTCTCATAGAAAATTTGCATCTTATTGTAAAGATGAACACATTATCCTTGGCTTTGTAATTTCTTTAAGTAGTAGGCTTTTTTTTTTTTAATACATAATGTATATTTAACATTATGTAATAAAAAAGCATAGCATTATATGGTAATGAAATTTTTTCCAACAAATGTATTTGAGGTATGAACAGAGATATAGGTTTTTATGAATATGAAATATAACTTGAAATTTCAATAAACAGACTAAAAATATATAAAAAAGTTCTTAAAAATCATCAAACTTTAGCCAGACAGATAAAAACCTTGAACATATCAAATAAGTTCCCTTTTAATAAATCTTTTAATCATTATTTTTTTTGCACACCTCTTATAGTATAACCCTTTAAGTGGCAGAAATGAACACATTTATTAGCAGACCTGAATATATATATATGTGTGTATATATATATATACTTTCTATATATATGTATATACTTTCTCAGTGATATAAAAAATAATATATAAACTTAAATTATAACAAATATCTATTAACTCAATTTAATATTAGTAAGTTACTTAAAGATCTTGGAAATTATTTTAAGCCTGAGTCTTAGTTATCTAGTGCTACTATAATAGAAATACCACAAGTGGATGGCTTTAACAAACCGAAGTTTATTCTGTCACAGTTTAGTGGCCAGAAGTCCAAATTCAGGATGTCAGCTCCAGTGGAAGGCTTTCTGTCAGCTCTGGAAGGAGGCTCTTGTCATCAATCTTCCCCTAGACTAGGAGCTTCTTAGGTGCAGGGACACTGGGTCCAAAGGATGTGCTCTGCTCCTGGTGCTACTTTCTGGTGGTATGAGGTCCTCCACTCTCTGCTCACTTCCCTTTCCTTTCATCTCTTGTAAGATAAAAGGTGGTGCAGGCCTTACCCTGGGAAAACTCCCTTTACATTGGATCAGAGATCTGACCTTAGCAAGAATGTACAATCCTACCCTAATCCTCTTTAACTTAAAATTACAATCACAAAATGGAGGACAACCACACAATACTGGGAATCATGGCCTAACCAAGTTGACACATATTTTGGGGGAATACAATTCAATCTATGACAGCCTTTTGTACCACAAAACATAATTACTGTTGAAATAAATTTTGTTTAAATATTCTAAATTTTCATTCAAAGTCTTACCATTCCCCATATTTTCCCTGATTCAACATTAGTCCTTTAAGATTTTATCAACTAATTTTGGAAATCACAAAGTCTCTGCTCAACTGAATTCATTGACATGGATATAACATTAAGACTCTGGAAATATTTCCCAGGCCATTTCAGATGTGTCTCATTGTGATTTCTATCTTTTGGCATCTTAGAATTCCTCTACAAAAGAGAGAACTCATTTACAGTTATGATGGGGATCCACCCAATTTCTGATAACTTTTTTTTTTATAGTAAGGTAGCATTTTTCTTATTCATTTTTGCTTTGCAAGGTTTTTACCTAGTTGGGAGAGGTCCTTAACAAGCTTACCCGGAGCTATGTGGCTTCAGAGAATGGAGCCAAATAAGCCTGATCCTGCCCCACCCTCTCCATCTTTTGGCTCATGATCAGTGACAGTTGGCCTATGTATTTTGAAAGACAAAAGATAACCAAATTCTTTACCTTTTACTATTCTTTTGGTAAGCAGTTTTGCCTTCTCTTTATCACAACTTTTTATCTACCCGGAAAATACCAAAGCTCTTTAGCAATATTATAAATGGGCTTATCAATTTTTGGCTAGTCATTTTTTCTACCTAGGTTTGTTCTATGCCTCCCTCTTCTCATTCTGGAATTACTAACTTCACTTTAAGACAAAATTACTCCCTTTCCTTAAATAAAATGCATTTCATATAATATCTAACTTAAGTTAAATTAGAAAGGTTTTGCTTTTAACATTGATACACTACAGAACATAAAAGTCTTTGTCAGAACAAATTCGTTTTCATTAATTCCTGGACATACTCAGACTACTAAATTCATATAAGCACTTACTTATCATAAAATCTGTTAGAGTAAGTTCTTTGAAGGGATATTGTAATCTAATTTAATAATACCATCCAGAGGTAGGAAATTAGCACATCTTCATAACCTATCTTTTGTAAGCTTTATAGGATCCTTTAGAGAGGAAGTTTAGAATAGTTTGTCCTTTTTAAGGCCTTGTTATACCAATCAGAATAAACAATCCATCCTTTTTGCAGTGCACTTTTCAAACAGACCAACTTATATCAAAGTTCCTCAAAATAGCTACTAAAACCTAGGTGCAAAAAGCAGTTTTTCTTGGAAGAGAAAAGAGCTGATATTTCTATGAAAAACACCAGCCATGGCTTTCAACCTGATACAAGACAGTAACTCAGACACTACTCTCTAGACAAGAGACAAACTCGCAGAACAAAATGAGATAGAAAACCACATAAACTCACAAGTCTGTGAGGACAGCTCAAAGACCAGGCTTATACAATACCACATAACATGAACAATCCAGTTTCTTAAAATGTATACAGCAAGTCTTTGGTAAGATTGACCCAATTGACAGAAAAACAGGTTCTAGATAAAACTTATTAACTTGCCAGAGTCTCAGACAGAGGGACCTCAGACTCTCCAACAACCCTGAGCACCAAACAAAAGTTCCTCAAAGAGGAGGAAAGACAAGACAACACAAAAGAGTTGACTAGCTTCAGAGGATTCAAGGTTGTCTGTTTAGGAATATGGAATTGAAAACTATTTCAGCTCTAGGTCCTGTTAGATTTAAGCCTAAGTGTTCAGCAAAAAGGTGGCTTAAGCAGTCCCTGTAATTATGAACATTCTCATCCTTTTCTCTTGCTTACATCCTTGAACTTTTTCCCAGTCTGTTTTATGGGAAAAATTTTTGGAATAGAGTCTATGAGTAATTTAATGATGGCTTGGGTCTGGCCTAATAATTCTATACCAGGAACATTGGGTCTTAGAGTTAAAAGAGCTTTCTGGATTTTTCCAATTTGTCTCCTCCATCCACCTTTGAGTTTCCCCTGGTCCTACGAACGTATTTATTAATTGACACAGAGCTGATGGCTCAAGTTCATAAGTTTTTACTAAAACCCTAAATTCCTGGGTGAAATTTTGGGGATCTTGTTGAGAATTAGGGAAGTCCTTTATTGCACAAAGTTCTGCTTTACACCAAGGGGCAAAGGTAACCTGGGGAGGTTTATTTGCTTCTTTTGGATACCTCATATTAAAAAGCATCTCAGGGGCTGTAACAGAAACTGGCTTATCTAATTGTTCTTTAGTAGGTTAGGTTATGTAGGGTAGAAAGTGAGTTCAGAAATGGTATTAGTAGAGGAAGCTGGTGGAGGGGCAGAAAGAATAGGGATAGGAGAAACAGGGGCAGGCACCTGACATTGCATTGTCTTTAGTTGTTTGGTTAATTCACAAGCACTACCCTGCATGGAAGCTGTTTTCCTTTGTTGACATCTTTTAGAGGTTTGTCCAGCACCAGTCAAATAGGCACCCTATTGTGGTTGCCAGATTCAGAGCCTTTTTTTTTTCTAATTTACTGTGCAGAAAAACTAGCTTATTCAGCTCGAAAGAGCCCCACAGTGGCCACTGACTTCCTAAACTATCTCTAGCAAGAGCATGCCATCATCTCACCAGAACAGTGAATTTATTTTCTAAACTGTTTCTAGCAAGAGCATGCCACCATCTTACTAGAACAGAGAACTGCACGTGCTATGAGCCTTAATGTGTACCCGAAACTTAATGGTGCACTGAGACCTGAATGTACACCTTTGAAAGAAAAGATGAGTTCACTCTTCATGAGCTGAAACCTGGATTCTCCCTAAGTCAGCTAAAGTAGACCTGGAAAAACTGTGTAGATAGCCTCACCAAACAATTTGGCAATGAACTCGTCAAAATGTTTCGAACATAAACTGAAAATTGAAGTATGAGAGAAAGCCAAGAATAAATCTCAAAAACTGTCAACGCAAGGAAGAGGAGCTTGATTTGAGAGGCTTTTTACCTGGGGCAACTCCCGGGAATACAGAGAGAATGCCAAGTCCAAGGGGCTCCATTGGTAACAGGACCCCAAAGTACACGATGCCCTGGGGGGTGCTGAAGATATTGCTCCTTTGACTCTCACTTGTCTGACACCAAGAAATGTCCAAAAGCAAGAACGCTCAGTCTGTTAAAGTAAAAGCAAAGAGATTTATTGAGGATAATACAATTTGTGGATTGGGAAACACAGGGCAGACAGAAATCTACCACGGGCTATAAAGCATAGGGGTAGAGGTGTACTTTTTATAGTAAAAATGGGAAAGGGAAGTACGTGATAGTCACATGGTCACAAGGTGGGTACATCATCAGCAACTACCTTCTTCTTGGAAGATTTTGAGTAAGTTCTCCTACAACACATTCCTGACCCTAACCCTTATTTACTAACTTGTTAAACTGTATTCTTGACCCCTAACCTTATTTGACACGAGTCATCTTGGGGTAACAGCCAGGCCACTTAAACAAGATGAATGATGGGGGCCAGGGTCTTCTGATCCCATCTAGCCAGAGGCCCAAGGCCATAGGCATATGAAAGGAAAGAAGTCAAGACTGCATTCTCAGGAATGCAGAAGCAGAAGCCTGCCACAAGATGGGGTTTTGATTCAGATCTCATGTTAGCCATTTTTTTTATGCCAAGTGCCTCTGTTTTAGAAGTTTGCTAGCTCAGAATGTAATCAATGTCATTGAATTGTACATGTAGAAATTGCTGAATTGAGCTATGTTTTGCTGTGACTAGTCTCAACAACAACAATAACAAAAAAAAAAAATTAAAATAACAACAAAGAAAATCCCATGGAGCACAGTTTTTCTGACTACATGGGATCACTATGAGTCAGAATTGACTTGACAGAAATTTTAAACTGTAGTATGTGTGTGAACACACGTGTGTGTGTATGTATATATATATGTACATATATATTTTCTTGCACAGCGTCAACTATATAGCAGGCGTTCAACATAAAGATTAGAAGTCTTGGTGTGGATAATGGAAAAATCTTGTTTTGGGGGGCAACCAAACTTGGGTTCAAATCTTCCCAGCTCCATGATTTACTAGCTGTGTTACTTTGGTCTTTCTAAGACTAAGTGTTGTGGTAGGGGAAAAAGATCAAAGGCTTGAATTTAATCAAAAGAGATTTTTATTAAGCTGAGACAATCATTTGAATGAGGGGCCTGCCAGTGTGCAGCAGGCACAAGGGACTAGCAGAATCTACCGAATCACAACCAGGGAGTCTTTAATATGCTGTTACAGAAGAAAGTAAGGTTAAAAAAAGCTCTGATTGGTTATTCATTAATACATCATTGTCAAAAGCAAGATAACAGAGACAGGGTGGCGGGGGGCTTTACATTGATAGGTTAAAAGAGTTTTTGTTGACTTAGTTACCACTTGGTGATAAATTTAAAGAATTTTTGTTGACTAAGTTACTGCTAGTGACTAGAGGGTTTACAGAAGAGGGGTTTCCTTAGAAACAACCTGACAACATTCGTTTTTGGCTTAGTGACCTCAACGGGTTCACAGTATGATCACATGGTAGTTGCAAGGCATTCATTTCTGAATATGTAGAAGTTACATAAAGTCTCCTTGGGAACAAACTAACAACATTGTTTTTGGCAGACAAAATAGCCCTAACCAGTTCAGTTTTCTGGTTCTACGAGTTTTCTATAAAAAGTGAATTTCTAGGCCTGGACCCTATCCCAGCTTCTTTTACGTAGGTCAATACCTCAATTTTTAAGATCTTTATATCAGCTTTATGGGATTGAATTGTGTTCCCTCAAAAGATATGTTTAAGTCCTAACCCCTGCACTGGTGAATATGACCTTGTTTTGGGAAATAGGGTTTTTCTTTACAGATGATATCAGTTAAACTTACAAAGTCATAAGCTAGTACGGTGGGTTGTAATTCTAATTCCTTCTGAGTGGTGTTTCGTAAAAGACGTGAAAACAAGGTCACACACAGAAGGAACAAAATGTGTGAGGGCCCATCTCCAAGCCAAAGGACACCAAGAAACGCCTGGGGCTACTGGGAACTCAAAGAGACAAGGAAGAATCTTCTCCTAGAGCCTACAGAGAGTGCATGGCCCTGCTGATAACCTGAATTTGGACTTTTAGCATGCAGAACTGTGAGAAAATAAATTTCTGTAATTTAAATCTACTCATTTTGTGATATTATGTTACGGCAGCACTAGGAAACTCAGACACTCAGTTCTCTTCACTAGGAAGTGTGGTTGTTGTGAGGCTTAACTGATAAAACACGTTCCAGTCCTTAGCACCATGTCTGACCTATAGGAACGGTCAACAAATATTAGCCACCTGTTTCCCCTCATTCTTTCTCCCAGTTCTAGTGTTTAAGTACCTCTAAGTTGCTCAGGGAGCCCTGGTGGTGCAGTGGTTAAGAGCTCAACTGCTAACCAAAACGTTGGCAGTTTGAATCTACCAGCCACTCCTTGGAAACCCTATGGGGCAGTACTACTCTGTCCTATAGGGTTGCTATGAGTCTGAATCAACTCGATGGCAATGGTTTTTGGGAGCAGTTCAAACCCAGCACCTCTGTGGGAGAAAGATGTGGCAGTCTGCATCCGGAAAGATTTATAGCCTTGGAAACCCAGTAGGGCAAGTTCTATTCTGTCATATAGGGTCACTATGAGTCAGAATCTACGTGACAGTAGTGGGTTTGATTTTGGGCTTGGTAAGTCGATCAGAAAGGAGCCATGGTGGTACAACAGTGTTATCGAGTAGAAACCCATAGTTCTTACCTGGCATGACTCATATTGGCCAATAAACGAGAGACTGAAGTGGGAGAATGAAAAGGCATTTTATTTCATCGTCCAAGGAAATGGAATCGGTGGATGCTTACTGCTGCCAACACGGCTCACCAAGGGCGGGCAGGCTGGTTACTTTTAAAGGGATTTACAAATAGAGAGTTCATAAAAGTTATGTCAGCAACATTCTTAATCGTACAAGAAGGTGCAATGGGGTTTACACGTAACCTCCAAACAAAAGCAGGATTCAAATGCAAAGCTGAGGAGGGGAGCCCAACAAAGGAAATGATTTTGCAATACAACACTGTAGGGGAGGAAGCCGGGTAAAGAATACAGCACTGTGGAGGTTCTGTCTCAACAGTTAAGTGCTCCTCTGCTAACTGAGAGTTTGGCTGTTTGAACCTACCATGAGAGGAAAGACCTGGCAATCTGCTTCTGTAAAATTACAGCCTAGAAAACCCTGTGGAGAAGTTCTACTCTGTGCTGTAGGGTTGCTGTGAGTCGACACTGACTTGATGGCACACAACAACAAAGTTGATTAAGGCTTGTGAAAAAGAAAGATGTACTTTTGTCTGGCTAAGGGGGCATGTCTGTAGACAATCTTTTATTTAGTTTTGCCTTTCATATTCCTTATAGGCAGCATCCAACTCTGACCTGACTTCACCCAACTGCATATACTCCACAGGACCTAGCATGTTCTTCCAGCTGACTAGCTATGTGATCGTTGTGACTGTTGCTGGATAGAAAGAGTAAAGCCAGATAAGGAGGAGGGAGAGTGCTAGTTTTACCAGGGCCCATGCAGCTCGGTGATTTAGCTTGGGTATTAGTCTTTCAAAGACCCTGCTTGTCTTTCTGCTATCCTGCTATCCCAAAACAATAAGAGGGTCATGGGATCTGCCCCTTGGGAAACAGCCTGTCCTTGACCTGTTTCTATTGTGCATCATCTATGTTTGGCCTTGACTCTCCTGTGTGCTGGGCTGTGAGTGGAATAGTAATTGGCACGGAGAAGAAGCAGGTAAGGCGCAGCCAGCCCAGTGCATGCATCATCAGGGCGACCTCATGCTACATGCATAGAAAATTACTTTCTTTTTGCATTTTATAAATTAACTCAGTGATCCCTGGCATTATGAACCTTTATTCCCACAGGTAGTGCTTACAAAGGATAAAACAAGAAAAGAAAGGGGCAAGAACGCAGTGTTTGCAACAGTTCCAAAGGAGTAGCATGGGAAAGAATTTGATCTGGAGACCCTTAGAGCACCCTAACATTCTCCAGATTCCCTGATCCCACTTTTTCTCCTTAACATCACCCCCGCTTTAGCTGCTTTATTGTAAAACAGCTTTAGTTAAGGTCTGTGATCTCAGTTGGGGCTGCTGGGCTAGGGAGGAGGGAGAAGCCCTGCTTTCTAGAGGAGAAAGGTCATGCAAAATGTCAGCTTCCTGTTCCTTGGAACCTACCTGCCTTTTCAGACTTAGGTTTATCCTTTGTGCTGATTTTGTCATAACCAACAACCAAATCCATCGCCATCTAGTCGATTCTGACTCATTGTGACCCTACAGGACAGAGTAGAACTGCTCCATAGAGTTTCCAAGGCTGTAATCTTTACAGAAGCAGACTGACAAATCTTTCTGAGTGGGTTTGAACCTTGGTTAGCAGCTGAGTGCTTAACCACTGTGTTACCGGGGTTCCTTGATTTTGACATAGAAGTGTAGAATTGGAGAAATCAGAGCTGGAAATGAACCAAAACAACATCTAAATGGATTCATTTGTTCTATAGATAAAGATATTGAGACCCAGAGAGGGTAAGTGACTCACCCAAGGTGACACAGAAGATGGGTGGCTGAGCTGGACTGGCACTGGAGTCCAGGTGAGCCTCATTGTACATCCTCTTCATTGCTGCTCCCAAAAAGAGACAGACTTACGGTTCCCAGAGGGGAAAATAGGCAGAATCTTTCTCATTTCGTTTTATTCCAAAGTAAAAAAAAAAAAAAATTCCTATTTGTTCTTAATCTACTTGTAAACTCTAATGACTAGTTCTATTATTAACTATTTAACATGACTTAATTTACTTAATTAGCTAATTGCTACCAATAGAAAGTAGTTTTCTTTGGTCTTTTACAATCCATGTTCATCCCAGAGCAAAGACGGTCCTATCATTGGTGATGCAGTTATATTGGTATGAAAGGTGAATTACTTGGCAGAAAACCAGAACCCCGTTCCTAAAGGTCATACTTTCCCCTACTTAGCACTCTATATGTCCTAATGAAGTAAAACGTAGAGTTAAAGAAGGACATTTTTAATTAGAAGAAATGCTTATATATTTCCTGCTCATAAAAAATCGAAAATTCATTGCCATCGAGTTGATTCTGACTCATGGCGACCCCATGTGTTACAGAGTAGAACTGCTCCATGGGGTGCTCTTGGCTGTAATCTTTACCGAAGCAGATCACCAGGCCTTTCTTTTGGGGCGCCAACCTTTAGGTTAGTAGTTGAGTGCAAACCATTTGAGCCAGCTTTAATGCTCATAAAAGAGAGTTAATATAGTGATTAAGTGTAGAGAGATTGGGGCCACTGGGGACTGAGTTCAAGTCTCAGTTCCACCCTTTCCCAGCCAGGTGACTTTGAGCAAATAACTTAACCTCTCCAAGCCTTTGTTTCCTTACCTGTAAAATGAGTATGATAATCATGCTTATTTTGTAGAGTAGTTAAGAAGATGAAGTGTGATGATGTACATGTAAAGTTCTTAGTTCCATGCCTGGCACATACTGAGTCTTCAAAACATATTAATTATTATTAATATTTATTATTATTATTAGTCCATATTTACCACAGAAAAAATTAAAAGCATAAAGAAGTAAATAACATCTGCCTCAAATCTGCCCCTTGAAGATTGCTACTCTTCCCATTGGCTGACAGAAGATATGATGACTAGACATATATATTCTATCACAGTATCATAAGGAGCCCTGGTGGCATAGTGGTTAAGCACTCAGCTGCTAACCAAAAGGTCTTTGGTTTGAACCCACCCAGCTGCTCTGCAGGAGAAAGATGTGGCCGTCTGCTTCCATAAAGATTCTAGCCTGGGAAACCTTATGGGGCAGTTCAACTCTGCCCTACAGGGTTGCTATGAGCAGGATTCGACTCAGCTGCAATGGAATCATGGTATCATAATTGATGATTACAGCTGAGGAAACAAAGGCTTGGAGAGGTTAAGTTGTTTGCTCAAAGTCACCCAGCTGGGAAAGGGTAGAACTGAGACTTGAACTCAATCCCCAGTGGCCTCAATCTCTCTACACTTAATCACTATATTAACTCTCTTTTATGAGCATTAAAGCTGGCTCAAATGGTTTGCACTCAACCAATAACCTAATTTAACCAGTTGATTTTTTTCATTTGACCTTCTTTTATGAACATCTTTCTTTTTTTTGTTAATTTTTAGTGTGCTTTAAGTGAAAGTTTACAAATCAAGTCAGCCTCTCACATAAAAACTTACATACACCTTGCTACATACTCCCAATTACTCTCCCTGTAATGAGACAGCCCACTCTCTCCTCCACTCTCTCTTTTCGTGTCCTTTTTGCCAGTTTCTAACCCCCTCTACCATCTCATCTCCCCTCCAGGCAGGAGGTGCCAACATAGTCTCAAGTGTCCACCTGATCCAAGAAGCTCACTCTTCACTGGCATCCCTCTCCAACCCATTGTCCAGTCCAGTCCACGTCTCTAGAGTAGGCTTTGGGAATGGTTCCTGTCCTGGGGCAGCAGAAGGTCTGGGGGCTATGACCACCGGGGTCCTTCCAGTCTCAGTCAGACCATTAAGTCTGGTCTTTTTATGAGAATTTGGGGTCTGCATCCCACTGCTCTCCTCCTCCCTCAGGGATTCTCTGTTGTGCTCCCTGTCAGGGCAGTCATCAGTTGTAGCCGGGCACCATCTAGTTCTTCTGGTCTCAGGTTGATGTAGTCTCTGGTTCAGGTGGCCCTTTCTGTCTCTTGGGCTCATGAATACCTTGTGTCCTTGGTGTTCTTCATTATCCTTTGATCCAGGTAGGTTGAGACCAATTGATGCATCTTAGATGGCTGCTTGCTAGCGTTTAAGACCCCAGGTGTGACTCTTCAAAGTGGGGTGCAGAATATTTTAATAGATTTTATTATGCCAATTGACTTAGATGTCCCCTGAAATCATGGTCTCCAAACCCCTGCCCTTGCTACACTGGCCTTCGAAGCATTCAGTTTATTCAGGAAACTTCTTTGCTTTTGGTTTAGCCCAGTTGTGCTGACCTCCCCTGTATTGTGTGTTCTCTTTCCCTTCACCTAAAGTACTTCTTATCTACTATCTAATTAGTGAATACCAATTTCCCACCCTCCCTCCCTCCCTCCTCTCATAACCACAAAAGAATGTTTTCTTCTCAGTTTAAACTATTTCTCAAGTTCTTATAATAGTGGTCTTATACAATATTTGTCCTTTTGCAACTGACTAATTTCACTCAGCATAATACCTTCCAGGTTCCTCCATGTTATGAAATGTTTCACAGATTCTTCACTGTTCTTTATCAACGTGTAGTATTCCATTGTGTGAATATAACATAATTTATTTACCCATTCATCTGTTTGAACATCTTTATTCTTCAAAAATATGATTTTTAATTTCTACAAAGTATTACAGAAATAAATGTACCATAACTAATTTAGCCATTTCCCTATCATTTCCATTTAGTTTGTTTTCTCTTTTTTTTTTTTTTTTGCCTTTATAAACTCCTTGGGATATAAATCCTTGTCTGCACTTTTGATCATATTCTTAGAATTATCAGGCCAAAAGATTAGCATTTGTCAGAATCTTGGTCTGTATTGCCAAACTTCTTTGCAAAAAGAAGCAACACTGTACTTTGTAACGCTCATTCTCCAAAGCTACACGTGCCAAGTTTCCTACTGGGCTGTCCTCTGAACTCAAGGTTTTTGTGAAAGAGGTAGTTAAGCACCTACTGACATCCTAGTTCAATCAAGAGTCAGTTTCTTCCTCTGCCTTTTTTTGCTGGGCTGCATATAGGACTGTTGGAAATTAGGGTATTTTTGAAGCCTCCTCTTACAGAGCAGTCCCTATGCAGTACAAACAATTGACACACTTGGCTGCTAATAGAAGGGGTTGGAGGTTCAAGTCCATCCGGAGGCACCTTAGAAGAAAGGTCTGACGATCTACGTCCAAAGAATCAGCCATTGAAAATCTTATGGAGCACAGTTCTACTCTGAAACACATGGAGTTGCCATGAGTCAGAATCAACTCTATGGCAACTTTTTTTTTTTTTTTTTCTCCTATAGAAGCTCGGGTGTCCTGGATTTGAGAGTTACAGGTCTAAGATGACCTCTGGACCTCCGCAGATCTGATCCAAATTCTTCTGGTCATTGGAATTGCACCCTCCGTCACACCCATCTTGCTTTCAGAACAGTCGAGCCTATGAGTTCTTTGGTTAACCTGTTGCCGTATGGATGTTGTTGATGTTGTAGTTGCTGTCAAGTAGATTCCTATTCATGGCAACCCCATGTGTGCACAGAACTACTGCATAGGGTTTTCAAGGCTGTGTCCTTTCAGAAGCTGATCACCAGGCCTGTCTTCTGAGGTGCCTCTGGGTGGATTCAAACCACCAACCTTTCCACTAGTAGTCTAGTGCTTAACTGTTTATGCCACCCAGGGACTGATATCCCTCATTTGCTAGGAAGTTACTGCTTAAATCTACCCCCCTGGGATCATTAAGTTTCTGAGTCAACTTGGCTGGGGTATGATTCTCAGTGGTTTGGCAGTTAAGATGTAGTTTGGCAGTTGTATGACGATGTGTTCACTTCCATGATGAGATTTGATATAATGTGATCACCTTCATGATGGGATCTGCTGTGTTCTCAGCCAATCAGTTGAGAGTTTCGTTGGGGTTGTGGCCAGCATCGAATTTGAGCAGACCTTCTGGCAAATTTTTTTTTTTTTTCTGGCAAGGCTTGCAGGATTTGCTGGCTCAGGATTCCACATCTGGGTCATGTTTGTCTGACCTCTGGTTCTTTGGACTTGAGCTACCAGCTTACCTGACATCCTGCCTGCCGATCTTGGGATTCGTTGGTCTTCACAGCCTGTGAGCCAGAGTCCTGCTGTCTTTCTCATCTTGGGTTCACCAGCCCCTGTATCTATGTGAATCAGAAGCCTCCAGCCTGACCCACGGACTTGAGACATTCCAGCTTCTACAGCTGCTTGAGCCATTTCCTTAATATACATCTCTCTCTTTTTAAGTATTTATGGAGCCCTGGTGGTGCAGTACTTAAGAAGTCAGCTGCCAACCAAAAGGTCAGCAGATTGAATCCACCAGCTGCTCCTTGGAAGCCCTATGGGGCAGTTCTACTCTGCCCTATAGGGTTGCTATGAGTCAGAATCGACTTGAGAACATCGGGTTTTTTTTTTAAATATATGTTTATATGCTTTACTAGTTTTGTTTCTCTACCTAACCCAGCCTAAGATATCTCTCAAATCCTTGGCCAGTTTGATACTTGTTACAGAGCTCTTCAGAGGTCTGCCTTCCCTCCTCAGTTTGTGGGAGCTGACCACACCATGCGGGTGCTCTGCTTGTGCTCACTCTGGGCCCAGCACAGGGAATGCTTGCTAAATGACTCAGGTATTTTTAAACTGCTCCTTAAGTTTCTTTTCCTTGAATCCAGAATCTTTACCTTTCCAGGAATCCTCTTTTTTATTCTCACTAATACTCCCCTGAGTTCTGGGAGTCCATTCTTCAAGCCTCAAGTGCTGCATATTTACCTAACTGGTCTCTCTGCTGCCCGCCTCTTCCTCCTTCAAGCCATCCTACACAGAGTTGCCAGATTAAAAAAAAAAAAAGTTCTGATGCTGCTACTCCTCACTGACAACCAGGTCAAACACACTCTCAAAGCCATCTATTGTATAGACTCTGTGTCCTGCTCACCCCATAACGCTTTCTAGCCAAACCATGTTCCTCGCTGTTGCCTGAATGGACCTGGTCCTTCCCAACTCATTGTTTTCTCTTTGCCTCAACTGTCATTCCTTTTCCCATGCCGCTCTATTGAAATCTCATCTATCTTTGCCCCTCCCAAACACTCCTCTATGAAGCCTATCTCAATCCTTTTACCAGAATGAATACTCATCTACGAACACCTCTTTAGCATTACTTCCCTTTCCTCAGTTTGCTCCATCTTAGAGTGATTTGTTTGGCAGTCTACTTCTTTCTTTCTCCCAATCTTGGTCGATCATAAACTCCGAGAGGGCCCGTCTGTGACCACCTCATCTCTGTATGTCTTGCATCACCCTGCACCTCACTTTGCACAAAGTGGATACTCATTTACATGTTCTGAATCAGGAGTCCTCTGACAGAGCCCTCCTCTTGTGTTGCCAAAGAGTGGGAGAAGCACAGCTGCCTGGATTTATTGCTTTTCCCAGGAGAGGCAATTATAACACTTTATCTTCCCCCTTTGGCTCTCAGCTAGTGGCTCCACATCTAGTCTCTAATTTTTATTTGGTTTAAAGGGATGTTCTACCCACCCAGTCAAAGCAAAATGATGATGGTAAAAATGATAGTTGCTACTATTTATTAAAAGCCTACTATGTGCTAGGCACTGTTCTTTATATATGAGATCTCATTTATTAATTCTCACAGAAACCTTATAAATTAGGTATTATTTGGAGCCCTGATGGCACAGTGGTTAAGAGATCAGACTGCTGACCAAAAAGGTTGGCAGTTTAAATCCACCAACTACTTCTTGGAAACCCTATGGGGCAGTTCTATTCCATCCTATAGGGTCGCTGTGAGTTGGAATCAACTAGATAGCAATGAGTTTAGTTTGGTTTTTATTATCTTAGTTTATGGAAGAAAAATTGAAGCTCCGAGAGGTTAAAAAAGCAGCACCAAAACTCCTAAAGTAGTAGGTTAGAGTTGGAATCAAGATTTGAACTCAGATCTTTTGGTCTAGATCCTTTCCAGTATGTCCCACTAGAAAAGGATGACTTGAGGATGGAGATGTGAGGCTGTGACTTAGTCTTTCTGGAACCCAGGACTCTGAGACTTTTGCAACGTGTGTGTATGTGGGGAGTATGCCTCTATTGCAGCCTGCCAGTACCAGTTGTCGCAGAATCAATTCCAACTCATGGCGATCCCATGTGTGGCAGAGTAGAACTGGTCCGTAGGATTTTCAATGGCTAATTACTCGAAGTAGATTGCCAGGCCTTTTTTTCCTGAGACACCTCTAGGTGGGCTTGAACATCCAAACTTTCAGTTAGCAAGCGAGCAGTTTCCATTGCATCTTAGTTATACAAAGTTTTGGGTTACTTTTCATCCTGCTACAGTGCTCAGGAGAAATAAAAAATAAATAAAATAAAAAAACAGATCAAAACAAAACACAAACTCATTGCTGTCAAGCCTGACTCATGGTGGCCCACGTGCTACAAAATTCAAGCCTTGAGTTGCAATTCTCAAGGATTCTACCAGGAAAATATTAAACGACATAGGAAATATCAAAAGAAGATGGAAGGAATGCACAGAGTCACTATGTCAAAAAGAATTTGTCAACCATTTCAGGAGGTAACATATGATCAGGAACTGATGGTGCTGAAGGAAGAAGTTCAAGCTGCACTGAAGGCACTGGCAAAAAACAAGGCCCTGGAAATTGACAGAATACTAACTGAGATGTTTCAACAAATGGATGCAGGGCTAAAAGTGCTCACTCATCTGTGCCAAGGAATTTGGAAGACAGCTATCTGGCCAACCAACTCGGAGAAATCCATATTTATGCCTATTCCCAAGAAAGGTGATCCAACCGAATGCAGACATTATCGAACAATATCATTAATATCACACGCAAGCAAAATTTTGCTAAAGATCATTCAAAAGCAGCTGCAGCAGTATATTGACAGGGAACCGCCAGAAATTCAAGCTGGATTTAGAAGAAGATGTGGAACCAGGGATATCATTGCTGATGTCAAATGGCCCCTGGCTGAAAGCAGAGAATACCAGGAAGATGTTTACCTGCGTTTTATCGACTATGCTAAGGCATTCGACCGTGTAGATCATAACAAATTATGGATAATGTCGCGGAGAATGAGAATTCTGAAACAATTGTGCTCATGAGGAATCTGTACATAGATCAAGAGGCAGTTGTTTCAACAGAACAAAGGGATACTGTGTGGTTTAAAGGAAAGATGTGCATTATGGTTGTATCCTTTCACCATACTCATTCTATCTGTATGCCGAGCAAATAATCTGAGAAGCTGGACTGTATGAAGAAGAAGGAGGCACTGGGATTGGAGGAAAACTCATTAACAACCTGCGTTATGCAGATGACTCAACCATACTTGCTGGAAGTGAAGAGGACTTGAAGCACTTACTGATGAAGATCAAATATCACAGCCTTCAGTATGGATTACACCTCAACATCAAGAAAACAAAAATCCTGACACCTGGACCAATAAGCAACATCATGATAAATGGAGAAAAGATTGAAGTTGTCAAGGATTTCATTTTACTTGGATCCACTATCAACACCCACGGAAGCAGCAGTCAAGAAATCAAAAGATGCATTGCATAGGGTAAATCTGCAGCAAAAGACCTCTTTAAAGTATTGAAAAGCAAAGATGTCATCTTGAGGACTAAGGTACACCTGACCCAAGCCATGGTGTTTTCAATTGCCTCATATGCATAGGAAAGCTGGACAATGAGTAAGGAAGACCGGAAAAGAATCAACACCTTTGAATTGCGATGTTGGCAAAGAATATCAAATATACCATGGACTGCCAAAAGAAGGAACAAATCTGTCTTAAAAGAAGTACAACCAGGGTGGTCCTTAGAAGCAAGGATGGTGAGACTACATCTCATACTTTGGACATGTTATCAGGAGGGATCAGTCCCTGGAGAAGGTCATCATGTTTGGTAAAGTAGAGGGTCAGTGAAAAAGAGGAAGGCCTTCAATGACATGGATTGACACAGTGGCTGCAACAATGGGCTCGAACACAGCAACAATTGTGGGGATAGTGCAGGACCAGGCAGTGATTCATTCTGTTGTTCATAGGGTTGCTATGAGTTGGAACCTACTTGATGGCACCTAACAACAACAACTGCACATATGTGTGTATTTGTGTGTGTGTGTGTGTGTGTGTAGATAGAGAGAGGAGTTGATAAAATAAATGTAGCAAAATGTCAATATTTGGAACTTGATTGAAGGGTATACCAAAGATATATGGACTATTTTTCACATTCTTTATGAGTTTGAAATCATTTCAAAATAAAAAAGGGAAGAGAAAAAAAAAAGGGAAGAGAAAAAAGAAGTATTGCACAGACTTAAATCAAAGTTAATCTATTCTAATTATTATCGTGCATTCAAGTTTGAAAGTTTGTTGATCTAAACGAAAAAAATGAGGAACATAGAGTTTCTCCCCATCCCTAATTGTTGCTCAGAGATAATAAGTAAACTGAGAAAGAAATAAGCATGTTGGAGATTTATTTTTATTCGTGACACAATGCAATAACAGAGTCAATAGCTGAAACTTACTCACTTGATTTGGTCCCCCCACCTGACTAGAAATCAATGAATGCCAATAGAATGAAATAAACATTACTGATCATCACAGCTTCCAGGCTTTAGAGTTTGAAACGATTACATAGGTCATTAATCAATTTTTAAACAAATATTCATTGGGACCCCTAACTGCTAGGTTAGGGTTCTGGTGATAGAGTGAGAAGCAAACCAGGCGCAATTCCTGACTTTGTGGAACTTAGACTCTGAGGGAAGAAGAGATAATAATACAAGCTAACCCTTATTCAAGGAGCCCTGGTGGCACAACGATTAAGCACTCAGCTGCTAACTGAGAGGTTGGTGGTTTGAACCCACCAGCTTCTCTGCGGCAGAAAAGACTTGTCGATCTGCTCCCGTAAAGATTTACAGCCTAGGATACCCTGCAGGACAGTTCTACTCTGTCCTATAGGGTAGCTATGAGGCAGAATCAACTCGATGGTGCACAACAACAACATTCATGGCTTGCTTACTAGGGGTTGGGTGCAGGGCTATGCATTATGTCTGCATTTCATCAGAGAGCCAACAGCTACATGTTGGTTTTTGACTCACACTAATCCTGTGCAGGTGGTGGGAGCCGTGATTTTGACCCAGTATAATCAAGGTTCAGAGACGTTACTTTGTGTGTTCTGGAGATGCCAGAGGACCGAGGGCTAGAACTCAGGTCTCAGTTACTGGGTTACAGAAGCGTCCACATGTGGACATGTTCACTAAGTTCCACCACAAGAACTAGCTTTATCCACAGGCTGTGAGTCCCACATCTCCAGGCTGAACCTACTTTTAGTTAGTATTCTCCATCAATCAATGATTTAAATGATTGATTGCACATCTATTAGAGTGCCAGACACTTTGTTTGCGAAGTGCCTACTATGTACCACAGAGTTCACATATATTATATCCTGTTCCTACAACTGGAAACCCTGATGAAGTAGTGGTTAAGTGCCACAGCTCCTAACCAAAAGGTCGGTAGTTCAAATCCACCAGGCTCTCCCTTGGAAACTCTATAGGGGGCAGTTCTACTCTCTCCTATAGGGTTCCTACAATTATCTGCAAGGGTAAGAATGACCATCATTACTTTACAGATGAATAAATTGAGGCTAAGAGAGGGTAGAAGACTTGCCTATTATCCAGAGCTCAAAATTGGTACAGGGATCCAGGATTCAACCTAGCCAGATTTGAGCCAGAGCTCTTCTCAGGGGCTTGAAGCCACTCCTGCTAATCACTGGCAGGCCTGGCCAATAGATGCTCCCAGACCTATAACCATAGCTCCAGACAGACATCTCTAAGTTCCCCTGCAATAACACTGGGTTATGAAATCCAGGCAGCTCCAGCAGAAATGGGCTCCTTTTGGGAACACCTGCTTCGTCTCACTGCAGTAGTTCACCTTTCTCTTTTTACTCACCTATTCTAATGAATTCAACAAACTTTGACTGAGCAACTTCACTGTGCCCAACCCCAGGGGCTACCAGGATGAGCCTAACACAGAACTGCTCTCCAAGGACTGAAAAGCAAGAGGACAAGAGAAACTTAGAATAACTACTCTAATGCAAGTAGATTTAAATCAGGGCTATAATAAATAAAGGAGCCCCTGAGGAGCACAAATGGTTAACTGCTTTACTACTAGCCAAAGGTTGGAAGTTCGAACTCACCTAGAGGCCCTAGGATTATAGGCCTGGTGATCTACTTCCAAAAGCTCACAGCCTTGAAAATGCTATGGAGTGCAGTTCTACTCTGCACACATGGGGTTGCCACAAGCCGGAATCTATTCTACCATAGCTAATGACAACAACAACATAATAAATAAGGAGTCCCTGGGAGCTGCAAGGAAACCCTGGTGGTGTAGTGGTTAAGAGCTATTGCTGCTAACTAATCGGCAGTTTGGATCTACCAGGCACTCCTTGGAAACTCTATGGGGCAGTTCAACTCTGTCCCATAGGGTTGCTGTGAGTAAGAATTGACTTGACAGCAATGAGTTTGGTTTTTTGTTTGGGTGGTACAAACAGTTGTATGTACTTGGCTCCTAACTGAAAGACTGGTGGTTTGAGTCCACTCAGAAGTGCCTCAGAGGAAAGGTCTGGCAATCTACTTCTGAAAAATAAGCCACTAAAAACCCTGTGGTGCACGGTTCTACTCTGACACACATGGGGTCACCATGAGTTGGGATTGACTTGAAGGCAACTGGGTTACCGGTCTATAATAAATTAACTGAAATGACAGAGCAAGGGGCGGGGAGAGGAAGAATCCTACTGGAGAATCTGGGAAGGGTTTGGGGGGAAAGTGTGATTTTCCAGAGCTTCGAAGGATGGGAAGACTTGAATACTAGAGATGGTGCAGGGAAAGAGTGGAGAGGAAAGAGTGGACCTGAAGGAACCAAGTCATACAGACACAGAAGCTTCTGTTTCCTCCAAAAACTTGTAACTAGGAGGAGAAGTTGTTTTTCCAGAAATCCCAAAATCTGACCCATTTCCAAAGAGCCCCTGGGGAGGAGCAGCTTGAAGGAGCCAGGTGCAGATGGAGCGGCTGCCTCAAAGGTGAGCCCAAGAAGAAAGGATGCTGTGGACACTTAGAAACTCTTATCCAAAAGGCAGCCATCTGGTGCCTTGTACCAAGCAAATTTCTTTGTATTTTTTCCAGGCTTCTGGGCTCTGATGCACTCTCCCCCTGGGCTTTGTGAGGGTGGAGGGACCGGTGGTGGCTCCCTGGGCTGGGAGGGCTGCATCTCATGCTTGAAGCCTGATGGTCCCAGCCTCCACGCCTCTGCATACAGGGGTCCCCAAGGCGACCGATGAGCTGACAGCTGTCTCTTTAGGAGCCCCCCAGGCTGCCACTGCCTCTGCGTGTGGTTCCCCTTGTGGGAGAGCACAGTAGGTTTTCAATCCTGGCCAGTTACATCTGGCAAAAACAATCCAAATGTTAACCGATCTGGAGAGAGAACTAATCCATATCTTCTGCTGTCTGTATCTTTTGTTTTTCATCTCTGGATCTTTAAATCTAATTATGAAGCCAGAACTAACCTCCCGCAAGCCTGTCTCCCACCCTTCAGGCAGCCTTTTTAACATTTCTTTGTGCTGGGTCTCCTTATGCTCCTCACTAACAGAGCTCCTTTCATCTAGATGTGGCACAGCCCTTTAAATAGCTAAACAAAGCCTCACTACACCCTGATGAGGAGAGAAGTGATCATAACTGACTTCCCTGCTGCCTGAGAGGAGACAAAGGGATAGATGGTGACTTGGTCAAGTAATGCCAGCTACTCCAGCCATCCTAAAACAGCAAGAGCACTAGCCACAGCACCCTGCCCTTGTATTCGTTCATAGGAGGAGACTCACACTTTCTTCCTGAACCAGCTCCTCTTCTGATATGTTCTGTTTGGATAAATGGCATCAACTAATCACCCATGCCTGAAACTTTCAACTCTCCTCGGCTTTAGAGACTTCAGCGATTTCTCAGTTGTCATACCTATTTTCTACCACCCAACTGTCAGCTTGTCCAACTGTGGTGGCTTGCATGTTGCTGTGATGCTGGGAGCTATGCCACCCGTATTTCAAATACCAGCAGGGTCACCTATGTAAGGTTTCCATGAAGTTTCCAGACTAAGACTAGGAAGAACGGTCTGGTGAGCTACGTCTGAAAATTAGCCAATAGAAACCCTGTGGAGCATAGAATATTGTCTAATATAGTGCTGGAAGATGAGCCCCGTAGGTTGGAAAGCACTCAAAATGCACAGTGGTTGCAACAATGGACTTGAGCTTAACAATGGTCCTGAAGATGGCACAGAACCAGGTAATGTTTCATTCTGTCTTACATGGGGTTGCCACAGCTTGCTTTCTGCAAGTCCTTGTTTCTACTGTGTTTGCCTTCAAATCTACCCTTCAGGCTGCAGTCAGGATGATCTTCCTGAAACACAAACTTAGTTAGGGCATGCCTGTACTTAAAATCCTTCTCTTACAGGGTGAGATTTAAACTCCTTAGCCTGGTCTCAGAGCTCCGTGCTCAAGCCTACCTGTCCAAACTTATTTGACATCTGTGCATCTCTGGACTCCCTGTAGCCAATCATTTTGAACCACCTACTGTTCTCTGGGTGTGATATTCACGCCTTTCACATACTCTGAGTGCTATTCTAACCCTGGTCTCAGGGAAATCCTACTCATCATCAACACCCAGCTTGAGTGATCTCTACTCTGAACATTAGAAGTAGCTGCCCGCTTGCTCCTCTGTGCCACAATGTATCTTCATTGGTCTTCTGCTAGAGCTTGTCTTAGTTTCCTAGGGCTGCCATAACAATACTTCAAAGTGGGTGACTTTAAAGAACAGAAATTTATTTTCTCACTGTTCTGGAAGATAAAAGTCCAAATCAGAGTCTCAGCCATGCCGATTTCTTCTGTGGACCTCTCTCCTAGTTTCCGGTTGGCTGCCAGCAATCCTTGGCATTCCTTTGCTGCTTATAGATGCGTCTGCCTCCTTCATCACAAGGCAGCCATGTTCTCCATCTGTCACTCCCTTTCTATAAGATACACACAGAAAGAATTAGGACTAGGACCCATCCCACTCCAGTATAATTGTGTTTGACCCAATTGATAACAAAAGAAGCACCCTATTTCCTCAAGCAAGGTCACATTCACAGGTATTTGGGTTGGGACTTCAACATATCTTTTTGGGAGACACAATTCAGTACATAACAGAGCACATAATAAGATATTACCCTTATCATTGGTATACATATATCCCCCACCCCCGATAGTCTGTGCAGTCCTCCTAGGCAAATACTGTGTCGTATTCATCTTGGCCTTGCCAGTACCTAGTACAGTGCCTTGCAAACAGTAGTGGCTCCATAATATTTGCTGAGTGAGTAGGATCATCAGATCTGTCCATGGGAAAGCAAGACTAACAGGTAGGGTAACTGAGGCCAAAGAAGGTAACTAAGAACTCTAGAAGACCGCTTTAGAAGAGAGTTTATATTCATTCTACATGTTTCAGACAATATTCGTTTGTATATTTGATTGATGCTTTTGAGGTTTTAGTATAAGCTAGGCACTGTACTGGATATTGGGGTTACAAAAGCTGATAAGGAAGAAAATACGCCTTCCTGTAAGAAACTTTCTACTTGGGGAAACAGACACAAAAACAGATGAAGACCAAAGAAATAAGATATGAGGGAAATAGGAAGGGTCGAGATAAGGTAGAAACTTGTAGAGTATCATAAGGACCCTGCAAGAAGAAGAGCAAGGAGCAAGGAGAAGTCAGTCACTGGTGACTTTTAAGCAGGGAGTTTTATGGCTGTGAGAAGAGCGACTAGAGCAGATTTGGGAAGATGGGTTAAGAGTTACTGCAGTGTTCCTGAGAAATACGATGGTGACTTGGGCCAGGGTGGTGGGTGGTGGAGGTTGGGAAAGTGAACTGATTTGAGACTTGTTTGAGAATTGGCCTGCCAGTATGTGCTGATAGATTGGTTGTGATTAGAATCCTTGGTCTGAAAGAATGTTCTTAAGCCATTACTCTCATTTGCCTGCTTCTTGACATCAAGTGGAAGACTGCAGAGGACTTAAGTTAGGATTCTTGAGTCTCACGATATTCCAGCAATTGGCCACCACCAGCTATTTCTGTGAACCACCCTGTTATGGATTGGATTGTGTCCCCCAAAAAGGTGTGTCAACTTGGCTAGTCCATGATTCCTAGTATTGTGTGATTGTCCACCATTTTGTCATCTGCTGTGATTTTCCTATATGTTGTAAATCCTATCTTGATAATGTTAATGAGATTAGCAGCAGTTATGTTAATGAGGCAGGACTTAATCTACTAAGATTAGGTTGTGTCTTTAACCGACTTCTTTTGAGATGTAAAAGACAGAAGGGAGCAGAGAGAAGTAAGGACCTCACACCACCAAGGAACAAGGGCCAGGAGAAAAGTCTGTCCTTTGAACCGGGGCCCCTGCACTGAGAAGCTCCTTGACCATGGAAGATTGATGAGAAGGACATTTTTACAGAGCCAACAGAGACAGAAAGCCTTCCCCTGGAGCTGGCACACTGACTTCAGACTTCTAGCCTCCTAGACTGTGAGAGAATAAATTTCTCTTTGTTAAAGTCATCCACTTGTGGTATTTCTGTTATAGCAGCACTGGGTGACTAAGACACACCCCCCACTCTATTATGTGAGCGATATTACTCAAGCCCTCCTTTGCAATAGATGATGGCAATAGGTCCCTGGTTCTGGACTGGTCTAGGTTTTTTGAGTGTGGCCTTTAACTGGGTTTGACATCAGGAATAGTATGGTGTAGAAAGTGTGTGGACTTTGAAGCTGTGCCTGGGTTCAAGTCCTTGCTCAACTACTTATTAGTTATGTGACCTTGGGAAAAGTTTTTTTTTTTTTTTCCTTTTTTAACTCTGCCGAGACTCAATTGCCTTATTTGTAAAATGGGCATCAAGAGCGCATACATACCTCACAGAATTCATGTGAAAAATTAATGACATAAACAAAACACTTAGTAGGCATTCAGTGATTCTTGGTCTTCTCCACAGAATCAGTAAGGAGATGGGGAAAGCAGAAGACTTGGGTTAGGAAGGGAGTTGTCTTCACATTCCCTGGTACCATCTTGGGCCCTGTAGTTCAAAGATCAGTATCTTTATATTCCTAGCTGAATACACACCTAGTTTGAGGGAAGAAAATTATTCCTCCTTGCGGAGGCATAGTATAGTTCACAGAGTAAATCTCTTAAACAGTTAGTGGCTTGCACTCTTCTCTGTCCTCAGTGAGTATGATAAAAATAGTGTAGAATTATGATGGTGTGATGATGTCCATCTTCAGGCAATACTGGGGGTCCCCTGGCATTGATTCTGGACCTGGAAGGTAGAAGAGGAGGCTCCTAGAAGGATCCTTCTCTTATTGACCTTCATATGAGTGAATGGTTTTGAAATGGCGAGGAAAAAAAGGGCACCTCTATCAGCAGGTATGGGCTTTTCTGACATGTCATTCCTGGTGGGTCATTCACTTGAACACATGGTAGTTTTCAGGCAGAACTGAGAAGGCTGGCAAGGGAATTTTCTGGCCCTCTTTTTTTTTTTTTTTTTATTAACTTTTATTGAGCTTCCAGTGAACGTTTACAAATCAAGTCAGTCTGTCACATATAAGTTTACATACATCTTACTCCATACTCCCACTTGCTCTCCCCCTAATGAGTCAGCCCTTCCAGTCTCTCCTTTCGTGACAATTTTGCCAGCTTCCCACTCTCTCTATCCTCCCATCCCCCCTCCAGGCAGGAGATGCCAACACAGTCTCAAGTGTCCACCTGATATAATTAGCTCACTCTTCATCAGCATCTCTCTCCCACCCATTGTCCAGTCCCTTTCATGTCTGATGAGTTGTCTTCGGGGATGGTTCCTGTCCTGTGCCAACAGAAGGTCTGGGGAGCATGGCCGCCGGGATTCCTCTAGTCTCAGTCAGACCATTAAGTCTGGTCTTTTTATGAGAATTTGGGGTCTGCATCCCACTGATCTCCTGCTCCCTCAGCGGTTCTCTGTTGTGCTCCCTGTCAGGGCAGTCATTGATTGTGGCCGGGCACCAACTAGTTCTTCTGGTCTCAGGATGATGTAGGTCTCTGGTTCATGTGGCCCTTTCTGTCTCTTGGGCTCTTAGTTGTCGTGTGACCTTGGTGTTCTTCATTCTCCTTTGCTCCAGGTGAGTTGAGACCAATTGATGCATCTAAGATGGCCGCTTGTTAGCATTTAAGACCCCAGACGCCACATTTCAAAGTGGGATGCAGAATGTTTCTGGCCGTCTTTGAGCTTTGGACTTTTCGATAAGGACCTTGAGGAGCCTACAGCAGGGATTAAAAGTTGGTTTAACTTTGGCTGGTAGTTGATACAAAGCTAAGCCTTCAATGAGGAGGAGTGCTGTGGTTGATTAGTGGTGTCTGTCATGAGTAGCTGAGGACTGGCAACTTGTAAACTATGAATTGGCCATCTCTGGTGCAGAGGTTCGCGAGATCCCTCCAGGGTGGCAAGTGCCTAATGTGACCTCCACCACATCAAGGCAGAAGGGCAACCAGGCAGGAAGCCTTCCCCATATCGGGCTACTTACTAAAGATGGATAAGCCAGGTTATCTGGTTGCTTGTTTTTTTTTTTTTGTATGTTTATCTTTTTTTATCTTTTAGCCATTAGTGATATCTTCTAAACAAGTTGCAGCCAGGTCTCTGCTTTGTCACAGGGCTCCAAGGCATGATGGCGAGTACATGTCTGGCCCACAGTACAAAAGGGGAGAACAGACCCCGGAAAAGAGAGTGCTATCAATGAACATCACCTTAAGAGCCCACAGGGAAAGTGGACCTCAGAGCCTGCTGTCCCCTCACATATGGATTTTACCTCGGTTGCCAGCTATCAACTTGTTGCCATCGAGTAGATTCTGACTCATAGTGACTCTATAGGACACAGTAGAACTCTCCGTAGGGTTTCCAAGGAGCAGCTGGTTGATTCAGACTACCTACATTTTTGGTTAGCAGCTGAGCTCTTAACCACTGCCAAAAAAAAAAAAAAAAAAGAACCAAACCCAGCGCCGTCAAGTCAATTCTGACTCATAGCGACCCTATAGGACGGTGTAGAACTGCCCCATAGAGTTTCCAAGCAGTGCCTGGTGGATTCAAACTGCCGACCCTTTGGTTAGCAGCCATAGCGCTTAACCAGTATACCAGCAGGGTTTCACTTAACCACTGCAGGCAAGCTGAATTCCAGTCTTCTGTTGGTAGCATTTCGTTCCTTTATTAACTTCATCTTTTTTCAGAATTTTGCCTAAGATTATTGTCAAGATGGTTAACAAGCCATTTCAATTCTTAATTTCATTAGGAAAAGAAGGGAAAACTACATAGAAGGGGGAGGAAACAAAGAAGACTTAAATTTAGTGAGCATTTACTGAGTATTTTTTATAAATTTAATCTCATCTTAGTCCCTGGCTGGTACAATCTGTTAATGCATTTGGCTGCTAACAAAAGGCTAGAGATTCCAGTCCACCAGAAGCTCCTCAGAAGAAAGGCCTGGCCATCCGTGTCTGAAAAATCAGCCACTAAAAAAAAAAAAAAAAAATTTTTTTTTTTTTAAACACCCTAAGGCACACAGTTTTACTCTGACACACACGGGCCACCATGAGTTGGAGTTGACTCAATGGTAACTGTTTTAATCTCAGAATTACTCTGTGTGGCAAGTATTACTATAATCATCTACTAGATGATGAGACTGAGTTCAGAGAGGTCCCGGAACAAGTCCAAAGTCTCTAGCCCAGTGCAAGACAGAGCCATGCCCCACAGCAAAGTACCAGTCCTGAGAGTGCATGCTTTGGCCCAGCCCACTCGGTTTCTCCTGTGGGGACCCTGAGTTTGTGGCCCCAAAAGAACCAGCTGAAGGATGTGGGCCTGGCGAGGTGTTAACACCGGCAGTGATGCAGCCCGGAGAGGAGCCAGAAAGCTTCCCACGGCTGGAGCAGGGAATCTGGGAGACAGAAGAAGGCCTGGATGCTCTTCTATCTTCTAGCCAGCGAAGGAGCAGCCTCCCTGCTGAGTAAACGACGCTGTGAACCGAGGTGCTTACAGCTCAGGATAGATGAGAACATTAACCAACCCGATTGCTGAGCCCTCAAGAGACCACGAGCCTTGAACCGCATTGTGTTCTGGGCCGCAAATCCGGGCCTCTGTGCTAAAAATGTTTTAACCACAAAATTTGCTCTGCGGATTTTTTTATTAATAAAAATTTCGAAGCACTGCATGAGGTGTTAGCTATGTGACTTTCGCTGAGTTTGAATAGGAATTTTGCAGCGAAATCACCCAGCGCACGAGTCCTTTGATTGTTTGTGTGTACGTGGGGGGTGGGGGAGGGCATGATTTGAATTGATGTCACTGTGAATATTTTCAGAGACCTTTTGAATACACAGTAATTACCTTATCTGGTCTTTGGGCCTAGTATTAACTGTTCAGTTGATAAAACAAGCCCATATTTGCTGCTAATTACAATAAACAAAAGATTTCATTTCTCCAAAAAAAGGATTCTGAATAGCCTTTCTCTGCTTGAAGGGGCCCAAAATACCTACCCAGATTTAAAAAAAAAAAAATTGCTTAAGATAGGCACGCCCAAGACAGTTTTTATCACAATTACATCTGTATAGTTTGAAAACAAGGAAGCCTCTTTTTACACCTTCTGTCTGAATGTGGTGGCAGAGAGATTGGGGGGTTCTGTGTGCAAAGTTTAAACTGAAGCCTGGATTTTGTAGGGCTAAATAGCCATGCCAACTCCAGCATTGCTCCCTTTTGGTTTCAGTGATCTTGTGTAGACAGAAGCTTGGGGATTTTTTCTATGAGTTAAGGAGAAAAGAGGTGGGATTTACAGCTTCCCATTTTATAGATGGAGTCCCTGGGCTGTGCGAATGGTTAACGCTCTCGGTTCGTGGTTCAAGTTCACCTAGAGATGGCTTGGAAGAAAGACCTGGCAGTTTGCTCCCCCATCAGCCATTGAAAACCCTATGGAGAAGAGTTCTACTCTGACACACATGGGGTTGCCATGAGTTGGAGTTGAATCCATGGCAGCTTATTAACTGGTTATTTTATGGATAAAGGAGGAGGAAGAGAGAGAAAGCACAGGCCACCAGTCAGACTATGTGGGGCTGGGAGCTAAGTTCTTCGGACATGAGAGAAATTGTCAAGTAGTTAAATCTGGGCTTTGGAGTTGGACTGACAAAGTGGGATTTCAGCTCTGCGGTATACTGATGGTGTGACCTGGGGCAGATTAACCAGTAAGCACAGCATGCGCCTGCTTACAGTTTAGCTTACTAGGTAATTTATCCCCGGTGTGACCTGAACCAAGTTACCTTCTCTCTCTGAGCATCGTATGCAAACTGGAAAGAGTAACAGTCCTTCCCTTACAGTGTTGTAGAGAATGGATGGGAAGTGCCTCGCACAGCCTTTCCACAGTAGCGTTGGCTACTATTTTTAAGATGTGCTCCATAAATATGTGATGGATGGATGAAGAATATTTGTTCTGAACACAAGATGCTTCAGGCAGCCTTTTGAATTTTAAGTTACTCCAGGAAGAAAGCCTAATGAAATGCCAGGCTCCTCCAGGACCTGGTAACTTCTGGTTGTCTCCACCAAGGATGGCTGCTAATCTGCCTGTTTGACTGTGGGCATCTGAGCTCTACAGCGACAGCAGCTGTCTCATAGATGGTGGAACCCTAACCAGAGCTGGAGCAGAATGAGGACTGGGGGAGACAGCAGGGCCTGAGGGTGCTGGTAGGTGCTCTTGTAGCTATATATAGCTAACACTTATTGACTCTTGCCACCTGCCAGGCACTGCTCTAAGCACTTTATACTTAGAACAACAACCCTATCCATTGCTATTGTTAGTTAACCTTGGAGTCAGCTCCAACTCATGGTGATTCCGTGCACAACAGAGCAAAATGTTGCCTAGTCCTTCACCATCTCCATAATTGTTTGTATGTTTGAGTCCTTTGCTGTGGCCACTGCGTATTTTGAGTGCTTTCCAACCTAGGGGGCTCATCTTCCTGCACCATATCAGACAATGCTCTGTTGTGATCCACAGGGTTTTCACTGACTAGTTTTCAGAAGTGCATCGCCAGGCCTTTCTTTCTAGCCTGTCTTAGTCTGCAAGCTCTGCTGGAACCTGTCCACCACAGATGACCCTGCTGGTATTTGAAATACTGGTGGCATAGTTCCCAGCTGGTATTTGAAATACTGGTGGCATAGTTCCCAGCATCACAGTAATATGCAAGCCACCACAGTACGACAAACTGATAGATGGGTGGTTATTCTCATTTTATAGATGATACACTTGGGGCCAGAGAGTTTCATCTAAGGAAGTATCCTGAAGTCACACAGCATCTAAGTGACAGAACTGGGATATGAGCCCAGGCAGCCTGGATCCAGCACTTTCCCCCATCACCACTGTGCTCTGGTGCATCTTCAAAGTCTGTAGCTCTGGGGGAGTCCTGAGCATGATTCACGTAGTGAGTCAGGATACAGCTTAGGAATAGGACATTGCTTCTGTGATCCACAGAAGCCCTGCTGGCAAATACACCCAGAGTTGTGTTGTGTCTTACTAGCTGCCGTTGGGTCAGCCCCTGACTCGTGGCAACCCCATGCAGAACAGAATAAAACACTGCCTGGTCCTGCACCAACCCCATGATCGACCTTTGTGACCCATAAGGTTTTTACTGGCTGATTTCTGGAAGTAGATCACCAGACCATTCTTCCTAGCCCATCTTCACCTGGAAGCTCTGCTGAAACCTGTTCAGCATTATGAGACACATCATAACCCACAAGCCTCCACTTACAGATGGGTGGTGGCTACACACGAGGTGCGTTGGCTGGAAATTGAATTCTTGAATAAAAAAAAAATAGAAGGTGATAATTGTACCACCGAACCACCAGTGCTCCCATGACCAGAACAGACAACTCAGTTGTGTGACTGGAGCTGGCATGGCTTAAATCAGTCTCTCTTTCTCTCTCACACTCACACACACCTCTGTTTGTTGGTCTTCTTAAGCATTTTACAGGGCTTAAACAGGCAGGCAAAAAATAGAGAACTCCAGGACCACAAGGGAACACTGTGTAACTAAAGTAAGGAATTTTGAAGACAAGGGAAGAAATTGATATCCCAATACTTTGTACTTGCTGCAAGGGCTCTCACAGATCCATCTGATCACGATTTAACCTTAAACATGTCCTGTCTGGGCTGCAGGCACAAAGTCTTTCACAATGTCTGTGCTCAAAGTGGGGTGCTTCTCCTAGAAGCCACTCCGTGCATGAGGCACGAACAGCTGACAGTCACACAGCCAGAAATGGCAGACTCCAGAATGTGCCCTGGGCCTATACTACCTACTGTAACTCACTGCCGTCGGGTCAATTCTGACTCATAATTGAAGGCAGAATAGAATGGCCCTATAGGGTCTCAAGGCTGGAAATCTTTACGGAAGCAGATGCCACATCTTTTTCCTGGGGAACAACTGGTGGGCTTCACCTGAACTTTTTGTTAGCGGCAGAGTGTTTTAACCACTGTGTCACCAAGGCTCCTCCAGAGACTGTATGGCTGTGTAACTCAGTAGTGAGGAGGGCTTAGCAGTTAAGAAAACTGACACCTGGGTGACTGCTTCTTCCCAAGGGGTTTCCAAACATTTTTGAGCCATGAATCTCAGTGTTTGAAAAAAAATCCTACCCAGACACCCAGTGTGGTTGCCAGTTTAAAGGGAACATGCTTTGGTGGAAGCCAGGCTGTCTCAGAGCCATGCCCATCCTCCACGATGGAACACTGGGGCAATGGTTTGAAAGCCACAGAGAACAAACAGCTCTCACTGCTTCCCTTTGCAGATCAGGAAACCAGCTTGTCCCCTGTTCTGTCCTCCATTCTTCTCATCTTCCGGGTGCCTGTGATCCATTGGTTACCAACAGGCACAGCTGAACTGCAGGGACGACCAAAAGGTATTTCTATTAGTCCAGAGTTATCACTCACCTTGTTCCAATCTTCCCTGAAAAATGGAAGTTAAGTGTTGGTGGTGGTGAAAAGTTTTTGAAAGGTAGAATAGTTTAAGGTTGGGAGTATGGGTTGTGGACTCAGACAGCCTGGGTTCAAAGGCCAGTTTTATAACTTACTACCTTTGTGACCCTGGGCAAATTTCTTAGACTTTCTGTGTGTCAGTTTCCTCATCTGCAAAATGGGGATTAAATAATAACAAAGCATCTCAGTGGGTGGTTGTGAAGTTTAAATGAATTATTGTATCTGATACATGTGTTCCTAGCAATAAGTGCGTCCCTCGGTGGCACAATCAGTTAAGTGCTTGACTACTAACTGAAAGGTTGGTGGTTCAAACCCACCCAAAGGTGCCTCAGAAGACAGGCCTAGTTTATTGAAAACCCTATGGAGTGCGGTTCTATTCTGCACACACGGGGTTGCCATGAGTTGGAATCGACTTGATGATGACTTGTTTGGTTTTTATTATTGTTACCACCACATGTCTGTCACCTTGTTGTACTGTGGCTTACATGTTGCTATGATGCTGGAAGCTATGCCACCAGTATTTCAAATACCAGCTGGCCCACCCATGATGGACAGGTCTCAGTAGTGCTTCCAGACTAAGACAGACTAGGAAGAAAGACCTGGTGATCTATTTCTTTTTAGCTAATGAAAGCCCTATGAACCACAACAGAATATTGTCCAACTCACTTGCCTTGGGCACATCATCAGGAGGGATCAGTTACTGGAGGAGAACATCACGTGTCCTCCAATGATGGACAATGGTGGACTTGAACATGATGGTGATCATGAGGACGATGCAGGACTGGGAAATGTTTTATTCTGTTGTACATAAGGTCGCCATGAGTCTGAGTTAACTTGACAACAGCTATCTATTTATTTATCTATCTGTCCATCTGTCTATCTATCTGTCTATCTATCTATCTATCACTATTTAAATAACATTTCCTAGCACAAGTGAATTCCAGGGCACCTTAAAATATAAATGACAGATACCCTGACAAGTGGCTATTTGTTTTTTTGAGGGGAGGGAAGGAGAGCAGAATGATGCTGAAGAAGAAAGGGGCTGCTTGGAGGCCAGAAAAGCCACAGGAGGGGGAGCCCACAGCCTGTGGAAGATGTGGTTCCCCCCTCTCACTGTCTCAGGCCACTTGCAGCTGGGTCTTGAGCAATTTCAGAAATGAATCTGTACCTTCCGTGAACTAAGGGAACAAAAAGATGTGCTGTAATGTTATCTAACAGCTTTGCCTTATGAGCCAGCACTGGCTCACTCAGCCATTTTATAGTAAGTCGTTTTCTTTTCTGTCTTTTTCTTTTGGAGCTGGCCTCCCTTTTATTATGCGAGTTGCTGAAAATGCTGAAGTGTTCCGAGATATTTCAGGCCCCATAGCTCTGCTGCAGGTGCTGGGCTGGGGAGCAGCACATATTCTGGCCAGGAGACTTCCTGAGGGGTTGAAGAAGGCTGCAGGGCAGAGGTGCCAGGTTACTCTGGAAATTACCAGCCTGCTAAATATAGCGGGTGATTATGCAGTTGTTCAGTTAATTTTTTTTCTAATCACAGTTTACTGGAGGCCTTAACCTTTAGAATTCTTAAAAGCAGGAGGGCTGGAAAAGCTGTTCTGGTATCCTCTCAGAATACACATCTTTGAAGAGTAATTAAGGCAACATATTCTTACATAGGTTTCACAGAACCATCCCTAGGGTGTGATTGAATGGTGACCAGGGCAGGGAGTCAGGGAATAAACAGACCTCAGGTGAGCTGAAGGGGGAGATGGATGGATCTGGGGACCTGGAGCCCAACCTGGCAGCAGGAGTGCTCACCGGTGAGATAAAGGAGCTGTGTTAGAGGGTACCAGCCACTAATCCTTCATTTTTTAAAAGCTACCACACAAGTCACAAGCTATGAGTCCAGCCCAACATATATGTAACAGGATCTAGAAATGAGACTCTGCCTGGTCCTGAGGTATCAGATCAAACTGTTGTGATCCACAGGGTTTTCACTGGCTGATTTTTCAAAGTAGATTGCCGAGCCTTTCTTCCTAGTTTCTCTTGGTCTGAAAGCTCCACTGAAACCTGTTCAGCATCATAGCATCACACAAGCCTTCACCAACAGATGGGTGGTGGCTGTGCATGAGATGCCTTGGTCGAGTCTCCCACATGGAGGGTGAGAATCTACCACTGAGCCGTCAATGTCACCTTACATATATAATCATAGAATATGATATGTAATCATAGGACATATGTAATCATACACAGGGCAAATAGAGGTCACATATAAACATAGGAATTATCATTATTGAGGGATGATAATTAAAATTGCAAGGAAGGTATGACGGCTCAAACACATATTTCCCTCCTGTTCCTCCACTTTTGACTTTCGATAGCACTTTGTTTCCATGTCGGAGTATGGTAGCCAAACCAAATATTTTAGTTTGGAAGGAAGGTCACCCAAGGGGAGCTGTAGCTAGGCATATGGTTCTGTTGACACTGAATGTGATTGTTATCATAGGCTTGCAGGAGGACAGGCCTTGGGCCAAGCTCACCCAGAGTGTTCATGGACCCCCTGAGGAACAACAGAATAGGACAGATGCTGGGTCCCTAGAGAAAGCAGAAAGGAATGTAGGAAGGAAATATCAAAAAGAAACATCTCTGGGATCAACTGGGGGGAAGGGATAATTTGAAAGGAGCTTAAAGCTGTTCTTCCATCCTTCTTGTTAATTTTCTTTTTACAGGCAAGAATTAAAATGGCTTCTCTGGGCCAAAGCCAAACAAAAATCAGACACAAAGCCATTTACAAGAAACAGAATGTTAGACTTAAGCAGGTTTTACTTTGATAAGTAAACGAATTAGCAACACTCATCCAATCTAGATAAGCCACTGCAACATTCAGTGTCCAAAACAAAAGGAAAATTAAATGTGATTAACCAAGGATGGCAATGTACTTTGGACATGTTCTGAGGAGGGACTATTCCCTGGAGAAGGACATCAGGCTTGGTAAAGTAGAGAGTGAAAAAGAGACCTTCAACAAGATAGACTGACACAGTGGCTGCAACAAAGTGTTCAAGCATAACAACGATTGTGAGAATGGACCAGGACCAGGCAGTGTTTCGTTCTGTTGCATGCAGGGTTGCTAGGAGTCAGAACCAATTTGACGGCACCTAACAACAACGATAACAACCAATCAAAGCAAATGGCAAGATATTTACTCATCTAAAAAAACAACCAAACCAAACCCATTGCCGTCAAGTTGACTTTGACTCACGGTGACCCTATAGGACAGAGTAGAACTTCCCCATAGGATTTCCAAGGAGCAGATGGTGGATTCGAACAGCTGACTTTTTGGTAAGCAGCTGAGCTCTTAAGCACTGCATCAGCAGGGCTCCACTTACTCATCTAAAGCTTTAAAAAAGACTGCCACTGTGGAAACTGGAGATTGGGTGCCACCTGTTCCAGAACAGTTTTCTTACTCAATACACCCTTTAATTCTTCTTGACTTGTTGAACAAATTTTCCTTTAAACACTCTGAAAACTCCTAGTAATGTTTTTTTTTTTAATTTAACGAACACTTTTTGAGGCTATAGGCACTATTTTGAGTCCTGAAGGATGGGGAGTGGGAAAACAAAAATAATTAAACAAATTCCCTGACCTAAGAGAGTCTAGACCTACTGGCTAGTAGATAAGTACACACGACACAAGGTAGGAATGGGGAAAGTAGGCTTACTGTGGAATTATCTAGTCGCAAGTTGGCAAATTGGAAACCCCGGTGGCATAGCAGTTAAGAGTTTGGCTGCTAACCAAAAGGTCAGCAGTTTGAATCCACCAGGCGCTCCTTGGAAATCCTATGGGGGAGTTCTACTCTGCCCTATAGGGTCCTATGAGTCAGAATTGACTTGACGGCAAAGGGTTTTTTTTTTTTTAAGGTTGCAAATTGGAGCACTGGGGATGAGGCCTCACTTCTAAATATCACTGTGGCCACATGGTCTGTATTAGTCTCCTAGGACTGCTGTAACAAAATACCACAAACTGGGAGCCTTATAAGAACAGAAGTTCGTTGTCTCACAGTTCTAGAGGCTGGTAGTCCAAATTCAAAATGTTGGCAGGGCTATGCTCTCTCCAAAGTCTCTAGGGAAAGATCCTTTCTTGTCTCTCCCACTCTCTAGTAGCCCCAGGTGTCCCTTGGCTTATATAACTCTGTTGTCATAGGGCAGTCTTCCCTCTACCTGCCCTCTGTGTTTCCTCCTATTTATAAAGACACCATACAGATTAGATAAGGACCTACCCTATTCCAGTGTGAACTATTGTTAACTGAACTGACAACATCTTCAAAGACCCTATTCCCAAACAAGGTGGCATTCACGGGTACCAGGGTTAGGACTTGAGCATATCTTTTTGGGGGACACCGTTCAAATCCATAACGTGGCTCATCTTGGAGTATTTACCCAAGTCTCACGGTGGAGGCAGGTTGATAGGTAGACTGCTGTTAGGCCTCATCTGACTGCTGAGTGTGGGAAATTCCACCTGGGTCTGGGGTACTTTAATCTGTGTAATAATTCCCTGTATTTTTGGCCATTGCACCTGAAAAAATGAACTCCTCAGCATCTTTATTCTTGTCCCTTTGGGGGAAGAGAGCTAGAACAGCACAGAAGGGCAGTCAGAGCTTGCCAGCCCATTTAGCCCCTCTTCGCATTTGTTCCCTGGAAGAGGCAGCCAGCCCAGGTAATTAGAGTCAGAATCCTGATGGAGGTACTTTGTTCAAAGTTCAGTAGTCTGGGTGGGAGAACTCTGCGTGCCCACTTCCCTCGTTAATAGCTTTACTGACCTTCTCTGAAGAAAAAGTCATTAGAATGTTGAGTTATGATCTGTTTCTTGTAAAATCGTGCCAGTCCCCCATTTATAGCCCTGTATTTCAACCAATTCTAATTATCTGTTAGAATATACTTCTCCCAGCCCTTGGAGAATATTTCAAACCCTCGTCCAAGCAATCAGCATACCTCTTTTTTAGAAAGCTGATTGCGACCTGCTATATGCAAGTCTCAAATAATTGTACCCCCTCCTTTCCCAACAGCCATATAATCCTTATCTATAGGGCTGGTGTCATTTGCTTACTTAAACTTGGAAGATGACCTTTCAAGGAGGATATTTGGTGTCAGGAACCTAAAGTGGAAGAATAAAAAACTCGAGGATTTTGAAGTCATTTTCTGTATTTCCTTAGGAGTTTCATCCTTTCCCTCCCATTTTCAAATACCATTTGAAGTCAATTGTCATCTTCTATCCTCAACTCTTGCAAGCAGGCCGGCTTAGTTCAGAGTTCATGGGGGTCCTGGGAAATGGAATTCATGCATCTGCAGAATACTCACCGGGTAAAATAAAGCCATCCCTGTTGGCTTATGAAGTCAAGCGTTCCCTGCTACATCTTGAACTTGACTGTGTCCGGTGGATTTCTTCTCTCACCTGCCTTCTTTTATGTATCATCGTCTATCATTTCAGAAAATTCAAGTGTCTCTCAAAGATTTCTGGAGGTCTGTGTCTTTTCTGCTTTGAATGGGACTACAATCACCAGCACTGCTAAGGGGAAACATTTTTACAGACTTTCTAAATCTCTGCATTGCCGAGAAGAATTAAAAAAAAAAAAAAAAGGAAGACAGAGAAGAAACACTTCTCTTGTCTCTTTATTTCTAATCACTTTTTCCTTCTAACAGGACCAAAGCACCATGAGAAATGGCACTCTTTTACAGCAAGGACTCATTTGCCCATAACGAACACAGAGTACAAAAGCAAATTAAAAAAAAAAACTCAGCCCTATGCTTAGAGAGGCCATTAGGAACGATTTGACATTTATTGAACAACAGATGGTGATTAAAAGCATAAAAGCTAGATTGCCTTGCTAGAAACAAAGGGTAGTTCTACTGAGGAAGTATAACGTTTCAATTAAAATACCTCTCAATGTCAATTAAATCATATGAAGATAAGACTGAAAATGGTTTCTAGCTGCACTATAATCAATAGTGCAGTTAAAATCCTCATCAAGAAGCACCCAAGTTTTTAGCTTGACATTTTGCTAAAAGATTAGCCAAAGCTTCAGGAAACCATTTCCTTTAGTGTAGGGTTCAAAAGGTAAACATTTAACCAGGAGTGCTTCATATGTGTTAACCAGATTTATTTCCACAATGGGAGAGAAGGCTCAATGCCTTTGCTTTGTCACAAATCTCAGCCACTTTCCAGTATGGATTAGGCGCTAGTGAGGGGTGGGAAAATAACCCCATGTTTTCTACAACAAGGAATATCACTTTAATGATATTCTCACTCTCTTGGGAAGCAGGGAGCTGGAGTGGAGCTAGAGAGTTTTATAATGAGAAGGACCTTGCTTTGAATCACAGCTCAGTTACTTGGGGCAAGTGTCTCACATGATCAAAATGAGTTTCCTCATCTGTAAGACTGTCATTCTAATGTCACCTTTCCAGAATTGCCTGGCACATTTTAGGCACACAGTGAATAAGGGACCCTATCTTAGACACCATTGGTGGACCCTGGTTATAGATAATACAGTCTAGGCAGGGAGACCCTGGGCGATGCACATGGATAACACACTCAGTTGCTGTCTTTGTTTTTTTCTTTTTTCAGGAATAATTTGATTATATTTATTAAAAATCCTTAAATTTTTAAAAATTTTACTGTGTTTTAGGTGAAAGTTTACAGCGCAAATTAGTTTCTCATTCAAAAACTTACACACAAGTTGTTTTGTGACATTGGTTGCAATCCCCACCATGTGTCAGTACTCTCCCCCTTTCCCTTTACAATCTGGGTTCCCCTTTTCCATTCTGTTCCTTCCTTCTCATCTTTACTTCCGGGCAGATGTTGCCCATTTGGTCTCCTATACTGGATTGAAGTAAGAAGCACATTCCTTATGTGTGTTACTGTTTTGTAGGCCTGTCTAATCTTTGGCTGAAAGGTGGACTTTAGGACTTGGCTTCACTTCTGAGTAACGAGGTATCTGGGGGCCATATCTGAGGGGTTCCTCCAGTTTGTGTCAGACCAGTAAGACTGGTCTTTTTTTGTAAATTTGAATTTTCATCTACATTTTTCTCCCTCTCTGTCTGGAGCCCTCCATAGTGTTCCATGCCATAGTGGTCAGTGGTGGTAGCTGGGGACCATCTAGTTCTTCTGGGCTCGGGTTGGTGGAGGCTGTGGTTCACGTGGTCCATTAGTGCTTTGGACTAATTTTTCCTTGTGCCTTTGGTTTTCTTCCTTTTCCTTTGCTCTGGACATGATGGGACCAACAGATGTATTTTAGATGGCTGCTCTCAAGCTTTTAAGACCCCAGATCCTACCAAAGCAGGATGGGGAATATTTCATGAACTGTGTTATGCCAATTGAACTAGATGTACCCTGAGACCATGATCCCCAGCCCTCAGCCCAAGTAACTCAGTCCCTCAAGTTGTTTGGATGTGTTTAGGAAGCTTCTACGACTTTGCCTTGGTCAAGTTGTGCTGCCTTCCCCTATACTGTGTGTTGTCTTCCCTTTCACCGAAGTTGACACTTGTCTACTACCTAGTTAGTGATTTCTCCTCCCAACCCTCCCCTACCTCGTAACCACAAAAATTGTTTTTTTCTGTCTGGAAACCTTTTCTTGGGTTTTTAAGATAGTAGTATCATACGACATTTGTCCTTTTGTGATTAACTTATTTCACGCAGCATAATGCCTTCCGGATTCATTCACATTGTGAGATGTTTCATCATTGTTCTTTATCCTTGGGTAGTTTTCCACTGTGTGTACATACTATACTTTGTTTATCCACTCATCTATTGATGGGTAGATAGGTTGTTTCCACCTTTTTGCTATTGTGAATGATGCTGCAATGAACACAGGTGTGCATATGTCTATTTGTATGAAGGCTTTTATTTCTCTAGGATATATTCCTAGGAGTGGGATTGCTGGATCAAATGGTATTTCTACTTGTAGCTTTTTAAGGAGGTGCCATATCATTTTTCATAGTGTTTGTACCATTTTACGTTTGTACCAGCAGTGTGTAAGAGTTCCAATCTCCTCACAGTTTCTCCAACATTTTTTCTTTTCTTTATTTTTGTTTTATTAGTGCCAGTAATGTCGGTGTGAGACAGCATCTCATGTAGTTTTGATTTGCATTTCTTCAATGGGTAATGATCTTGAGCATTTCCTCATGTGTCAGCTGCCTGAATATCTTCTTTGGTGAATTGTCTGTTTATATCCTTTGCCCATTTTATAATTGGATTATTTGTCTTTTTGTTATTGAAGTGTTAAAGTATTCTATAGATTTTAGAGATTAGACACTTGTTGGATATGTCATAGCCATTTTTTTTTTCCCAGTCTTTAGGTTCTCTTTTTACTGTTTTGGTGAAGTCTTTTGATGAGTGTAAGCATTTAATTTTCAGGAGCTCCCAGTTATCTAGTTTATATATGCCAAGTATTAAGGCCCCTAGCATTGTCCCTAGTTTTTTCTTCCATGATCTTTATCATTTTAGGTTTTATATTTAGGTCTTTGATCCATTTTGAGTTAGTTTTTGTGTATAGTGTAAGGTATGGGTCCTGTTTTATTTTTGTACAGATGGACATCCAGTTTTGCTAGCACCGTTTGTTAAAAAGACTGTCTTTTCCTCATTTAACGGACTTTGGTTTTTGTCAAAGATTAATTGACCATAAGTCTATGGATTTACGTTTGGGTTCTCAATTCTGCTCCATTGGTCTATGTGTCTGTTGTTGTACCAGTACCGGGCTGTTTTGACTACTAAAGCTGTATAGTAGGTTCTGAGATCATGAAGTGTGAGGCCTCCTGCTTTGTTTTTTTTCCTTCAATAATGCTTTGCTCATCTGGGGCCTCTTTCCTTTCCATATAAAGTTGGTGATCAATTTTTCATCTTGTTAAAGAATGCTTTTGGTATTTGGATCAGGACTGCATTATATCTGTAGATTGTTCTGAGTAGAATTGACATTTTCACAATGATGAGTCTTCCTATCCATGAGCACTTTATAGTTTTCCATTTATGTAGGTCTGTTTTAGTTTCTTGCAATAGTGTTTTGTAGCTTTTTTTTTTTGTATAGGTCTTTATGTCCCTGGTTATATTTATTCCTAAGTATTTTAACTTTTTAGGGGCTATTGTAAGTGTTACTGTTTTCTTGATGTCTTTTTCGAAGTTCTCTTTGTTGCTGTATAGGAATCCGACTGATTTTTATAAGTTCATCTTGTATCCTGCCACTCTGCTGAATCTTTCTCTTAGTTCCAGTAGTTTTCTTGTGAAATCTTTGGGGTTCTCTGTGTATAGGGCCATATCATCTGGGAATAAGCATAGTTTTACTTCTTCTTTTCCAGTCTGGATGCCTTTTATTTCTTTTTCTTGCCTTTTTGTTCTAGCTAGGACTTCCAGCACAATGTTAAACAGTAGTGGTGATAAAGGTATCCTTGTCCTGTACTCTTTCTCAGTGGAAATGCTTTCAGTCTCTCTCCATTGAGAACGATATTGGCTGTTGGTTTTGTATAAATCTCCCCCCTGCCAAAAAAAAAAAAAAAAAAAATCTGTTGCCATTGAGTCAATTCCAACTCTTAGCAACCCTATAGGCCAGAGTAGAACTGCCGCATAGGGTTTCCAAGGAGTGGCTGGTGGATTCAAACTGCCGACCCTCTGGTTAGCAGCTGAGCTCTTAACCACTGTGCCACCAGGGCTCCTGGTTTTGTTTAGATCCCCTTTATTATGTTGAGAAATTTCCCTTCTATTCTTATTTTATTGAGACTTTTTTTAAGAATGGGTGTTGGACTTTATAAAATGCCTTTTCTCCAACAATTGTGATGAGCATGTGATTCTTTTGTTTTATCTTTGTGGTGAATTATGTTGATTGATTTTTTAATGTTGAACCATCCTTGCATACCTGGTATGAATCCCTCTTGGTTGTGCTGTATTATTTTTTTGATATGATGCTCAAGTCTATGGGTTAGAATTTTGTTGAGAATTTTTGCGTCTATTTTTTTTTATTCATGAGAGATACTGGTCCATAATTTTCTCTTCTGGTGTTATTTTTGCCTGGCTTTGGTATCATAGAATAAATTCAGGAGTATTCCTTTCTTTTCTAGGCTCTGAAATAGTTTGAGTAGCACTGGCGTGAGCTCTTCTCTGAATGTTTGATTAGAATTCTCCAAGGCCTTTTTTGTTGTTGTTGGGAGGTTTTTTTTTTTTTTTTTTTAAATTACCTCTTCAATTTCTTCTCTTGTTATGGATCTGTTCAGATTTTCTATCTCAGTTTGTGTTAGTTTAGGTAGGTAGTGTGTTTCTAGAAATTTCTTCATTTCATTTAGGTTTTCAAACTTACTAGATTACAATTTTTTATAGTATTCTGTTATGATTCTTTTTATTTCGTTTGGGTCTGTTGTAATGTTCCCTATTCCCTTCTATGTGGGTTATTTGCTTCCTTTTCTGTTTTTCTTTTAGCCGTTTGGCTAATGGTTTGTTGATTTTGTTGATCTTTTCAAAGAATCAACTTTTGATCTTATTGATTCTATTATTTTTCTGTTCTCTATTTCATTTATTTCTGCTCTGACCTTTCTTATTTCTTTTCTTCTGGTGTCTGTGAGCTTCTTTTGCTGTTCTTTTTCTATTTGCACCAGTTGTAGATCTAACATTTTGATTTTGACCCATTCTTCTTTTTTGAGGTGTTCATTTATTGTCATGAACTGATCTCTGGGCACTGCCTTTGCTGTGCCCCAAATGTTTTGGTATGATGTGTTTTCATTCTCATTTGATTCTAGTAATTTTTTTATCCTTTTTTATTTTATTACTGATATCTTCTATTACCCATTTGTTTCTTAAGCAAAATGTTATTCAGTTTCCATACGTTTGATTTTCTTCTCTTGCTTTTCCTATTATTGATTTCTACTTTTATGGCATTGTGATCAGAGGGAATGCTTTGCATTATTTTGATGTTTTGTATTTTGTTGAGGGTTACTTTGTGGCCTAAAATGTGGTCTATTCTGAAGAATGTTCTATATGAGTTGGAAAAGAATATATACTTTGCTGCTGTTGGGTGGAGTGTTCTACATATGTCTATAAGGTCAAGTTGGCTGATTGTGGCCTTTAGATCTTCTGTAATCTTTGTTGAGTTTCTTTCTAGATGTTCTATCCTTTACTGAGACTGGTGTGTTGACGTTTCCTACTACTGTTACTGTGGAACTGTCTATTTCTCATTGCACGTTGTTAGAGTTTGTTTTATGTATTTTGGAACTTTGCTGTTGGGTGTGTAGTCATTTATTAAGGTTATGTCTTCTTGGTGGACTGTCCTTTTAATCAATATACAATGGCCTACCTTATGTTTTATCATAGATTTTGCCTTAAAGTCTATGTGATCTGAGATTGTCATTCATGCATTTTTCTGGTTACTGATTGCTTGATATATTTTTTCCCATCCTTTGATTTTTAATATATTTGTGTGTTTGTGTCTAAGATGTGTCTCTTGTAGACACCATATTGATAGGTCTTTTTTTTTAAAATCTATTTTTCCACTCTCCATCTTTCTACAGGTGTATTCGAGCTATTTATATTCAGTGTGATTATTGATAGGTGTGAGTTTATCGCTGTCATTTTGTAGTGCTTCTTTTGTGGTGCTGATGTTTTCTTTGTTCCTCTTACTCTCCTGTGCTGAATTCCTTTTGTTTGTGGATTTTCTCTTCTTCTTTTTTTTTTTTGTTATTATAGGTTTTGTGTTTACTGAGACTTTGTGTTTTTCTTCTGATTAGTGGATTTGTTAACTTTCTTTGTGATTACTTTGAAATTTACCCTTATCTTTCCACAGTTGAACCAATCTTTTATTATTTAATATCACCTTGACTTTTTCTCCATTTGCAAGTTTTATATCTACACTGTTTATTCCCCCCTTTATTTTT
The DNA here is from genome assembly GCF_024166365.1 of Elephas maximus indicus. Taxonomy (NCBI): domain Eukaryota; kingdom Metazoa; phylum Chordata; class Mammalia; order Proboscidea; family Elephantidae; genus Elephas; species Elephas maximus. The sequence goes on from NC_064832.1 coordinate 41,115,179, forward strand.
TTTTGACATTGTCATCATTTACAGATTGACGTTTCTGTTTCCCTGGTTTAAGTCTTTTAGCTTTGTTTAATTACTGAGAGTTCTTTTCCTAGGTTGGTCTAGCTGATGCTGTCCTGTGTCCTAGATTCCTGTTGCTGTCTGATGTTGTTGGTTCTGTAACAGAAGGACTCCCTTTAATATTACTTGTAAGTTTGGTTTTTACAAATTCCCTTAATTTCTGTTTATCTCAAATGTCCTAAATTTGCCAACATTTTTAAGAGAGAATTTTTCAGGATATGTTATGCTTTGTTGGCAGTTTTTTTCATTCAAGGTTTTATATGTGTAATCCCATTGCCTTTTTGCCTGCACAGTTTCTGCTGAATAATCAGAGTTTAGTCTTGTTTTTTCCCATTTTGTATGTGACTTTTTGGTTTTCTCAAGCTGCGCTCAGGATTCTTTCTTTGACTTTGGTTTTGGTAAGTGTGATTAGATAAGTGCTGGTGACTTTCTTTGGGGGTCTATCATATATGCTGTTTGTTGGGCTTGGATGGTCAGCTTTTCATCTTTCATGATATTCAGGAAATTTTCTCCCAGCAAATCTTCAACAATCTTCTCCGTTTTGTCTTTTTTTACTCTCCTGATCTGGAACTCTGATTATGTGCAAATTTTTGCTCTTGATTGTGTTCCATATAATTTTTAAGTTTTTTTCATTTTTTTTCTCTGATTTTTTTTCTCAAAGTGATATCCATGGATTTGCCTTCAATTTTACTGATTCTATCTTCCATTGTTTCAAATTTGCTGCTAAGACCTTTTATTCAGTTGTCCATTTCTGAAATTTTGTTGTTTATCTTTTGAACTTCTAGTTGCTGTTTTTGTATGATTGCTAATCATTTATTTATTTTCACATTTTATTCTTGTATTATTTTTCTGAGTTCTATTGCTGTGTCTGTGTTTTCCTTGATTTTCACTATGTTTTCATTTTTTTCTGTGTTTTTCCATGATTTTCTTAATTTTTTCCTTGTTTTTGTCTGTGTTTTTCTTGATCTTTTTCCTAATCTCTTAACCCACTTCCGTCGAGTTGATTCCAACTCATAGTGACCCTATAGGATTTCCAATACTGTAAATCTTTACAGAAGCCGATTGCCATATCTTTCTCCTGAGGGGCTGCTGGTGGTTTTGAACCACCAAACTTTTGGTTAACATTCAATTGCTTTAACCACTTCTCAATAAATATTAGTCTTTTGAATTCTATCTCAGGTAGTTCCACTGCCTTTTCTTCTACTGGAAGGCATTTAATCTAGCTCTTTATTCCTTCATATGATGTTTAGAATTCCAGGATTGACGTTTGTATCTGTTTTACTTAGTTTTTCAAGTCTTTGTTGCAATGAGTTAGCATGATGCCTTTGTCTATGGCAACATGTTGGCTCTGCCCCCATCTTAGTTTCTTAGTGCTGCTGTAACAGAAATACCATAGATGGGTTGCTTTATTGAACACAAATTTATTTTCTCACATTTCAGGAGGTTAGAAGTCTGAATTCAGAGCACTGACTCTAGGGAAAGGCTTTTTCTCTCTGCTTTGGGGGAAAATCGATGTTTCTTTCAGTTTCTCTCCCCTGCTTCCTTGTTGATTGCCAGATACTTTTGTGCCTAATCTGTTCTTTTTATATCTCAGAAGTGATTGGCTTAGGATACATCCTATAGCCCCGTTAACATAACAAAACAGTCCTATTCCCAAATGAGAAAACACCCACAGATATAGGGGTTAAGTTTTACAACACATTTTTGGGGGATACAAATCAATCCATAACAGCTGCTAACCAAAAGACTGGAGGCTCAAGTTTGCCCAGAAGCACCTTGGAAGAAAGGCCTCGTGATCTACTTCCAAAAAATCAGCCATTAAAAACACTATGGAGCATTGTTCTACTCTGAGACACACAAGGTCACCATGCATTGAAGTCTTCTTGAGGACAACTGGTAATTTGAGGTAGATCTCACCAAAACTGTGTTCAATGGAACACAAGTTCTGTTGCATGTTCCATGCCAAAAAGTTATTTATGTCAAAGACAGTTGGGAAAAGCTTGTATATCATTCTACTTTTTAACATTCATAAAACACTTTATCAGATTCAAGTCTCTGAGAAATCCTACTATGATGAATTATTACTGCCTTTATTTAATCCAGTATCTCCCAAACATTTAGCTATGGAAGGCTTCTTTTCCCCCAACCCCCTTGCATAAATAAAAACCTATTTACATACCGTGGACCCTACTTTGAGAAAGGATGCTTTGGAATGTTCTATCTTTAATCCCTGTTATGGACTGAATTGTGTCTCCTCAAAATATGTGTTAGAATCCTAATCCCTATACCTTTGGATGTAATCCATTTTGGGAACAGGGTTTTCTTTGTCATGTTAATGAGGACACACTAATGTAGACTATGTCCTAAACCTAATCACTTCTGAGTTATAGAAAGAGCAGAGAAGGCACAGAGCACATACAGAAGGAAGACAGGCACTGTCTGATGACAATAGACACAGAGGAGTCTACAAACCCAGGAACGCCAAGGATTTCCAGCTACTAGAAGCTGAAACAGACAAGGAAGGGCCTCCTCCTAGAGGCACACTCTGAATTCTAACTTCTAGACTCCTAAACTGTGAGTAGACAAATTTCTGTTCTTAAAGCTACCCACTTGTCGTATTTTTGTTACAGCAGCACTAGGTAACTAAGACAAATCCCACCTCCTAATTTACATCAATCTCATTCCTTCGTTCTAGCCCCAGCTCTACTTGTTTTACCTGCTTCCCTTCCTTCCTGCTCCAGCCACTTAACCATGTGCTCATCACCACTCCACAGTGGCCCCAGCCCCTGATCCCATCACGCCTCCCTTCTCTGGCCCTTCACTGGCCTTCTTTACTTCTGCTCTCCAGGTGCCAGGTGTTCCTTGAGAAAGTAATGATGAATTTGGATCCACTGCAGTGAAATGTAATACATTCCAAGCTGAATCTCCACTGTTGCTCAGCAATTCTTGTATCCTTCTTATGCTGTTTCTCTATTGTGTGCATGTATTTCTTATTTCATCATCTACTAATAGGCCACCACGAGCCAATCACAATGCTGGTCACTGGGGTGGTAGATAAGAAGGGTCAGTTGCTGATGAACTCCCGCTCTCAAACTGCTGATGGTCTATTGGAGGAAAAAATAATACTATGAGAGAAAAGCATTAATGGAAGTACCTTTATGTTGGAACAGAACAAGGAATAAAGAGGAAAAGAGAGTTTGTCAGACAGACAAAGGTAAAACCAAACCAAATCCATAGCTGCCAGTTGAGTAGACTCTGACTCATAGTGACCCCATGTGTGTCAGAGTAGAACTGTGCTCCAGAGAGTTTTTAATGGCTGATGTTTTGGAGGTAAATTGCCAGGACTTTCTTCTGAGGCACCTCTGGGTGAACTGGAACCTCCAATCTTTCAGTCAGCAGCTGAATGTGTTAACCATTTGCACCATCCAGAGACAAAGGTGGGAGAGTGTGGATTTCAGGCAGAAGGAATAGCAGGTGCCTTCAGGAAGTTTCAAGTTATGGTCAGACGTGAGGTTATTAGTTGGGGGAGAATAGGATGTGAGGCTAGGAAGGAGGCAGGAATAAAAACACTGTATGCTAAGGCATTTGCAATTTATCCTGTTTGAAATGAGGGGCCATTGATGGCTGCTTATAGTGATAAGATTTTCACTTTAGAAAGGTCACTATGGGATTATAAGTGATTTTAATTTTCCTTTTTGTCGCTTTTGGTATTTTAAAAAGTCTCTGCATTACTTTGGTTTATGAAAATGTTATAAAAATGTCACATGAATATATTTTGTAATATATTGTGAAATATATTTTTATGTATATCTTTATATGTGTACAAAACTTTATAAATGTGATGATTAAAATATTTAGACATATGCAGAGAAAACCCTGGCTTTTCCCACCTCTCCGCCCCATCAATTTATACTCCATTCCCATAGGCTACAATTTTCAAAAGATGAGTTTATTCTTTCAGCTTCCCGTTTATTTTTCTACGCATTCTTTTTTTTTTTTTTTAATAATTTTTATTGAGCTTTAAGTGGACGTTTACAAATCAAGTAAGTCTGTCACATATAAGTTTATATACACCTTACTCCATACTCCCACTTAATCTCCCCCTAATGAGTCAGCCCTTCCAGTCTCTCCTTTCATGACAATTTTGCCAGTTTCTAACCCTCTCTACCCTCCTATCTCCCCTCCAGACAGCAGATGCCAACACAGTCTCAAGTGTCCACCTGATACAAGTAGCTCACTCTTCATCAGCATCTCTCTCCTACCCATTGTCCAGTCCCTTTCATGTCTGATGAGTTGTCTTCGGGGATGGTTCCTGTCCTGGGCCAACAAAAGGTTTGGGGACCATGACCGCCGAGATTCCTCTAGTCTCAGTCAGACCATTAAGTCTGGTCTTTTTATGAGAATTTGGGGTCTGCATCCCACTGATCTCCTGCTCCCTCAGGGGTTCTCTGTTGTGCTCCCTGTCAGGGCAGTCATCGGTTGTGGCCGGGCACCATCTAGTTCTTCTGGTCTCAGGATGATGTAAGTCTCTGGTTCATGTGGCCCTTTCTGTCTCTTAGGCTCATAGTTATTGTGTGACCTTGTCTACGCAGTCTTAAAGTGTTAAACACATATTTTTAAAGTGTTTAAAAGCAAAGATATTATCTTGAGGATTAAGGTTCACCTGACCCAAGTCATGATATTTTCAATCACCTCATATGCATGTGAGAGCTGGACAATGAATAAAGAAGACCGAAGAAGAATTAATGCCTTTGAATTATGGCATTGGTGAAGAATATACCATGAACTGCCAGAAGAATGAACAAGTCTGTCTTGGAAGAAATACAGCCAGAGTGCTCCTTGGAAATGGGGATGGCGAGACTTTGTCTCACGTACTTTGGACGTGTTATCAGTCTCTGGAGAAGGTCATCATGCTTGATAAAGTAGAGGGTCAGTGAAAAAGAGGAAGGCCCTTGACGGGATGGACTGACAAAATGGCGGCAACAATGGGCTCAAACATAACAATTGTGAGGATGGTTCAGGACAGGGCAATGTTTTGTTCTATTGTTGCTATAGGGTCGCTATGAGTCGGGACTGACTTGACAGCACCTAACAACAACAACATACTTATATACACATTCATTTTCATACACATGTGACTTATATTTGTTAGTTAAAAACCATAAGTAAAATCATGTTATGCCTTTGTTTTGTGATTTACGTTTTTCACGCTAACAATTTCCGGGAAGTCTTTTCACATATGGATCTGTCATTCTTTATAACGACTGCATAGTGTTCTATAAAATGGATTTCTTTCAACCACTTCCCTTACTGAAGGAAGTTACCATTATCAGCAGTACTTCAAGGATATTTTGTACATACTCTTTGTGAACATGTACAAACATTTCTTCAGGAAAAACTCCTAGAAGTAGAATTGCTGGATTAAAGGGCATTTAAAATTTTGAAAAATATTGTAAAAAATGACTTCCAAAATGGTCTCAGTGAATCGCTCTTGCTTACTCGAAAATTTTATTTCTAATAGCAAACCTTTCTTGTTAAAATACAATCTAAGCCTACAAAGCTTGTTACTAGAAATAAAGTTCCCAGGTAAGAAAGACCTGTAGCCTAAACTAATCCTTGGATGGCACAACCAGTAAGCGCTCAACTACTAACTGAAAGGTTAGCAGCTCCAGCCCACCCAGAGGCGCCTTGGGAGATAGGCCTGGAGATCTGCTTCTGGAACATCCCAACCTTGATAACCCTACAGAGCGCAGTTGTGTTCTGCACACATGGGGTCATCATGTGTTAGAATCAAATCGACAGCAACTAACAACAACCACCGTAGTAACTGACACAAAAACGAATGAGAGTAGTAACAATATTATTCATAATATGTGCTTAAAATAAAATTGAACCAAAATATCAAAAGCAATAGCAGGGAAGTTGGATGGGGGAAATCGGTGGGGAGTTAAAGGGTGCAGAAACCCTTGTTTAGTCTGACAGGAAGACACAGACATGTATTAACCTTAGCTTTTGATAGAAAAATTTAAGTGTATATATGAAAAATTTAGATGTAATTAGTAAAGGAGTGAACATAGACAGTATAACTTGAAATGGGTAAAGAAAAATAAAGGAAATAAAGAAAACATGGTCAATCAACAGAAACCAGGACAAGAAAAAGAAGCAACTTAAAATGAAAGAAAAACAAGTAGAAAATACAAGATATGATGGCAGAAATAAGTCTTAACATGTGGACAACAAGGCTGCGTCCTCACATCAACGTCTGTTTTCTCCCACATGATCAGTTTTGAGTGACCAGGAAATGAATTGCCTGGTGATTCTTGGGGACCGGCAAGCAAGAGGGAATGCAAGTGTCTTAAATTAGCCTAATCCAACTACAGGAAATAATTTGCACTGTGTGGTTACTAAAATGAGTCAAATCCAACTCATGGCAACCCCACGTATATCAGAGTAGAACTGTGCTCTATCGAGTTTCAATGGCTGCTTTTTTGGAAGTAGGTCACCGGGCCTTTCTTCTGAGGTGCCTCTGGGTGGGTTCAAACCTTCAGCCTTTCAGCTAGCACCTAAGCGTATTAACTTTTTGCACTATCCACGATTATAAAATCTATTGCCATTGAATCAATTTCAACTCATAGTGACCGTATAGGACAGAGTAGAACTGTTCCATGGGGTTTCCAAGGCTGTAATCTTTATGGAAGTAGACTGCCACATCTTTCTCCTACAGAGCTGCTGGTGGACTTGAACTGCCGACCTTCCAGTTAGCAGCCGAACACTTAACCACTGTGCCATCAGGGCTAATTCACTCATGCTTAGGGGAGAGGTTTTCTTTTCCTCCTGCTGGAAGCATGTTGCCATGAATCAGAATCGACTCTTTATCAATGAGTTAGAAGCAATGTAGTCCCAACCACCTCTGGCAGACTCCTTGCAGCCATGAGGGAAGCTAGCCTTGGATGAAGCTGAGGATGGCAGAGTAGAGAAGTGGAAAAGTCCTGGGTCCTTGAGGACACCACTGAGCCACTGATCATATTGTACCTGAAATCTGCCCTGCCTCGGGACTTCAAATTATGTGAGATAATGGGTTTCCTTACTGTTAAAGCCAGTATGAGTTGAGATGGTTTATTACCTGAAGCTGAAGGCATTCTAAATGCTACACCAAATGTTTTCATAATCAAAACAAAAATAAAGAGACTAAATTCACTTTTTAAAAGACAGGCAGGCACTTAGGAGTTAAAAAAGCAATCCACCAATGTGTGACTATGTGATTTACAAGAAATGTCTCTAAAGTTAAAGAACACAGAAAGATTAATATTAAATGAAGGAAAAAGATGTACCAGGCAAATATTAAACCAAAAGAAAGCTAGCCTAGCAATATTAATGTCAGACAAAATAGAATTAATAGAATTTAAGATGAATAAATTTAAAGAATATGCAGAGGAAAATTTTATACAAATACAAGGGACAATCCACAAAGAACACAGACCTAACTATGCAGCCTTGAATTAAAACAAAACTGACAGTTACATGGAGAAATTATCAAATACATAATAAAATAAAATTGATATACAATAAAACACAATTTACAAAAATTAATAAAAACTGAAAGTTCTTAAGAATAAACAAAAATATGCAAGATCTTAATGGAGAAAATTATATGATATTAGTAATGGACATAAAATGAGATCTGAATAAGTGAGAGGTAAATCATGTTCATGGATGGGAGATCTCAACATTTTAATCACAACTAATTAAAGATGTAAACTATCTCCACGTTTATCTATACATCCAATGAAATTCCAGTCAAAGTCTCCTTAGAATACTTTGGAACCTTTCACGGTGATTTTAAAATTCATATGGATGAATAAAGGAACAGGATATGCTAGGACAGTTTTGAAAAAGAACATGAAGGAGATACTCACCTTCCAAAACCAAATCAAACCCAGTGCTGTCGAGTCGATTCTGACTTATAGCGACCCTATAGGACAGAGTAGAACTGCCTCATACAGTTTCCAAGGAGTGCGTGGCGGATTCGAACTGCCAACCTTTTGGTTAGCAGCAGTCGTGGTTAACCACTGTCACCAGGGTTGCCTATACTCACCTTACCATATATTTATTACAAAGTAAAAAAAAAAGAAAGTACTTATCATTAAACAGAATGAGGTTGGTGGAGGGATTTATAAATAGATCAACGGAATGGAATAGAGCCCAGAAACTAACTTAGGCGTGGAACTTGGTTTGTTACTGAAGTCGCATCAAAACTAGTAAGGGTAAACATAACCTATAATATACATAAGCAGCCCTGGTGGTAGAGTGGTTAAGCCCTCGGCTGATAGCCAAAAGGTTGGAAGGAGGAAGTTGTTTCAGTAAAGATTTACAGCCTTGGAAACCGCGGGGGGCAATTCTAGGGTGTCCCAGAGGGTGGCTACCAGTTGGAATCGACTTCACGACAGGTAAAAACAATATAATATACATGGTGTTGAGACAATCAACTTACTGCATGGAAAAAAAATGGAAATTAGATTACTATTTCACACCTTACAAGAACTCCGTACATAAATGTGAAAAATGAAACTCTAAAACTACCAGGAATAAAGGTAAAAATATAGAAAAATTGTGAACTTGGGATAAGGAAAACATTCTTTAAAAAGATCAAAAGCATAATCTATAAAGGGAAAAGTAGATAAATGTGACTGCATCAAGGCAAATACCCCCGAAACAAGGCTTAAAAGCAATCTCTGGGCAAAGAAAAGATATTTTCTGTGTACAAGATGAAGGATCAGTATCCAGAAAAAAAAAATTCCTACAAATGAATGAGAAGAAGACAAAAAATAGAAAAAAAGTCAAAGGATTTAAAAAGTCAAATCACAGTAGAGATGTGAATGGACAATAAATATAACAAATAAGAAAAATTCTCAGTGTCATGAGTTACTGGAAAATGCAAATTAAAACAACATTTTTTAACCTTTCCGCTTATCGAAAAACAAAGTCTGACACTTTCATGCATTGGCAAGCATGTAGAAATTAGATATATAAAGGAACGGGAAAAAAAAAAACCTACCATTCAAGCTGGTAATTATTTTCCCCTTCTGCTTGGTTTGCTCAGCGCTGTGTGCCAATTTGTACCTGGCATAAGACTTGGACTGAGGGAACGGCTCAGAAAATGATTTTTGAATGATCTGATGAAATTTTTCCTCCCTGCTCTTTCCCCAAAGAAGCCCTCTTTGACACCTTATCTCATTTTTTTTTTTTTGTATGTTTTTATTGCCATCTTAGTTACCTTTTAGTTATCTAGTACTTCCCTAACAAAAAATACCACAGGTGGGTGGTTGTAAGAATAAGAATTTATTGTCTCGCAATTCTGGAAATTAGAGGCCCAAATCAGGGCATTGGTTCTGTCAGTAGCTCTAGGAGTTTCTTGATGTCTTGTCTTCTCTGTGCGTGGGTCTCTCTCTGTCTGTTTCCCCTTTTTATAAGACATCACTCAGAAAGAATTAAGTTTAAGACCCACTCTACTCCTATGCAAGGAGCCCTCATGATGAAACCAAAAATCCATTGCCATCGAGTTGATTCCTACTCATAATGACCCTATGGGACAGAGTAGAACTGCCCCCATAGGGTTTCCAAGGAGCAGCTGGTAGATTTGAACTGCTGACCTGTTGGTTAGCAGCCCAGCTCTTACGCACTGCACCGCCAGGTGGCAAAATGGTTAAGAGCTCAGCTGCTAACCAAAAGGTTGGCAGTTTAAACCCACTCAGTGACTCCGTGGGAGAAAGACCCCATGATCTGCTTCTGTAAAGAGTACAGCCTTAGAAACCCTATGGGAAAATTCTACTCTGTCACATGGAGTTGCTTTTTATAAGACATCTGTGAGTCTACGAGTTGAAAATCAACTCCACAGCACCCAACAACTACTCCTGCACAACCTCATTAACATAACAAGCAAACCTCTATTTCCAAACAGAGTCATATTTATAGGTACAGGAGTTAGGACTTCAACATGATCTTGGGCGGACGTGATTCAATCCACAACAGGCCCTTACGTTATTCTGCCTCTACTAACCCAAAACGCTAGAGTTGTTTATTTGTCTTATTTTAGTCCATATTCTTATTCTTCCAACTTAATGACAAAATTTTTGAAAGAGGGGCTATTTTACGTCTGAGTTCCCTGTATCTCATAGCTTACTACCTTGGATATAATGGGGGCTCGATAACTGTTAGATTTAATTCAATAACGGTAAAAACCATGTAAATTAAAAATCATGAGAACTGTCATTTTGTAGTGGGTATTGTAAAACTTTCATGTAGCAACTTAAGGTCTTTATAGCTTAAAAATGAAAAGGATATTTCTATAAAACAAACCCATTGTCACTGAGTCGATTCCAATTCATAGCGACCCTATAGGACGGGATAGAACTGCCACATAGGGTTTTCAAGGCTGTAATCTTTATAGAAGCAGATCACCAGGTCTTTCTCCCACAGAGCCACGCCTGGGTTTGAAACATTGATGTATAGGTTAGCAGCCGAGCGCTTAACCACTGTGCCACCAGGGTGCCTTTTGATACTTTTTATACCATCTCTTATTTTAAGCTTTCCCGTTGGAGGGTGGAAAGCCATTGAATGTATTTATTTGCTCTAGGAAAATTGTGCTTAGAGGAAATGAGTGATGTTAATAATCCTAGCACCCTGAAAATGCATTAGAATCTTCTCTAAATTAGATTCGCCTTCCTTCAGACCAAGGAAGGTCTCTTGGCATTTTGATTACTAAGGACAACAGGATCAAGAAATGATTTGGGGGTTCCTGGAAAGTGAGTTTTGGTTTAATTAGATCTCACTGTATGAACTGCAAATTGACTCACATGGGTGGGAAGAGGGAAGCAGGAAGAGTAATTCCACCCCATTCTTTCTACCTGCTCTTTCTTCCTCGTTTCTCTTCCTACATCTCTTCCTAAACCCATCTCCCTTTGTATCCCAATGCCTCCTTCTGACTCCTTTCTCACCCTTCTCAGGCTGTTCAATGACAGCTTGGGACATTTGTTCAAAATCTCCCTCTTAAGACTCTATGTGCTTGGGGTTTTCTTTATCTGCATACAATTTGCCTTTCTCAGGGGTGAGAAAGGGTGTTTAGTATAGTACAGATGCATATTCTGTAAAATACCCTAGAAAGAATGCTTGCTATTCAATGAGTGTACCCTGGTGGATTAGGAAGTAAAATACTCACCTAGCCAAGGGAAAAATTTAGCAACCTTGGATGCCTGGGCATCACTGGGCAGAAATTATTGCTAATTAGTACCCTACCAGTTTGGGAGCATTAATAGGCTTTGGGGAATCTGCTTTTAGACCCGAAGTGTATTTTGTTCGTTTTAGCTAGTTATATGGGACGAGAGCAGAATGACAATTACCGAAATAGTTTCATTTCAGTAATTCACCCTAATGAAGACTTGTCATTGGAATGATTATCCAGTCGTTGGTCCTTGTTTTTCTGCCAAGATTTCAGAAAAAACAAACTCAGATATTCCTCAAGCCTGAGAAAACACAACCTTCTTTTTAAAATATTTGAGAGAATCGTATTCATGGATACAGAAACGCTCACAAAAGACTTGTCCTAGACAACTACATAAGTGGAGAGAAAAGGAAAGAAGATATCTTTTGAAACATTTAATTTTCATTTCAGTACTCATCAAGCAATAATATAAAATAAAGTGCTTCAAACTGATATCTTCAATTTTCTCCTAAAAAGAAAATGTGTCATCTATTTTATGATTTATTGAGGCTAAAGACATATGTGAGAACAACTTTTATGATTAATTAAGTGAAATTACTTGAGCATAATACTTGCAATGATATTATATTTGAATTAAAATTCACTTGAATAAGATTGATGACATTTTCAATCAGCAGATTAATTAAACTCTTGTTAATTATGCATAAGTCAATATGTTTGGATTCTGTATCAATCAATACACTGAAGAAACATCCACTTACTTGCCCGTAGAAAACTGCTTGGCTGTTGTTTTTCTAGCCGCTTTATTTTAGAAGTTAGAGTTCTTTCATTTTCTTTATATCAGGGAAGTCAATATTTGGTAGACTTCCACGTGAAAATAATTATTGCAACATTAAATTTTTTGCTTCTTTTATCATTGTGGAAGTCTTTCTTGGGTTCCAATGACTCCTTTAATGATTGTTCTTGTAACTGAATTTGAGTTTTGCCACACTCAGATTTTTTTGTAGAGTGGTGATGGAATTTGAGCTGACAAAGTCTGCAGCTGAATTGCTCGGCCTGATGCCTGATTTGAACTGTTATCTGCTGCTCTGCTTCCCACTCACAACCAGGACTCTGACTAAAACGAAATCTTCTGCTGTGTTTAACATTCTGCAGGGCTGTTAGCTGTTAGGAACCTTACTTTTCCTTTGACAATTTCTCCCCTAAATCCCATTTTCTAGAGGCTTAATTTCTTACAAATTGCTGTTTGTCTTTGTAGGTTGAGGAACACATCAGTAGTGCTGGTCATGGGTTGAATTATGTACCCCCCCCCCCCGCAAAATGTGAGTATCAACTTGGTTAGACCATGATTCCCAGTATCATGTGGTTGTCCTCCATTTTGTGATTATAATTTTATGTTAAGAAGATTAGGGCGTGATTGTAACACCACCCTTACCCAGGTCACCTCCCTGATCCAAACTTCCCTGGGGTGTGGCCTGCACCACCTTTTATCTCTCAAGAGATAAAGAGGAAGGAAAGCAAGTAGAGAGTTGGGGACCTCATACCACAAAGGAAGCAGCACCAGGAGCAGAGTGCGTCCTTTGGACACGGGATCCCTGTGCCTGAGAAGCTCCTCAACCAGGGGAAGATTGAGGACAAGGACCTTCCTCCAGAGCCAACATAGAGAGAAAGCCTTCCCCTGGAGCCTATGCCCTGAATTTGAACTTGTAACCTACTAGACTGTTAGAAAATAAATTTCTCGTTGTTGAAGCCACGTGCTTATGGTATTTCTGTTACGGCAGCACTAAATGACTAAGACAGTGCTTTTGACACAAAACCATAGAAGGATACATTTTCTTTCTGTCTTAGCATGGTTTTGGGCAGTGGTAAGCCTGCATGCTGGTAACTTTTTATTTGGAGCATCTCTATGCAATGCGATAAAGCCAAATGCAGGGCTAGAAAATCAATCCAGGACCTCTTCCCATCCTACAATTTCTGAGCATTTATTTGCTGTATTTTTATTCACTGGGCCAAATTCTCCTGTCAGTCTGGCAAGAGTTTGCATGCTACAAATAGCTACCTTTGAATGAGTGGGAGTTTTCCAGGCTCTCATCAGAGAATCCAATTTTGGGCTGTCATTTAGCTCCTGTCAGAAGCCTGTGCGAGACAATTGATATTTGAGAAATAGAGTTTATAGACGTGCAGTCTGTCCTTTATGTGTGCTCAGCTGTATCTTGATCACCAGAAAGCTCTAAATATGGTGCCCATTAGCTTAGCCTTTCCCAACAGAAACTCGTTCATGAATTGTGTTTTAGTGCTAGGTCTTTTTCTTTTATCTTTTTCTTCTAAGCATTAATACTAGACCCAGTGAAATGAAGAACCTTCCTGTAACTTCTGTAAAAACTTCTTAAAGATACTGCCCATTATGGTGTTCAATGTTCCTCATGTAAAAACTCAAGCGATGAATTCCTTTTACAATTTATTAACCGGAAAAAAGTTGGTCTCTATTGAAGAAGTGAAAGTTTTACTTTTTGTTAGACAAGGAATATGGCAGCCTTTATAGTTTCTGATTATGCATTGGCTGTCAGGAAGCTCAGAACTAAGGTAAATGCTATAAGAAGAGAGAATGAGAAATCATAGGCAGCTTCCAGGAGGAGCAGAGGAGTAAAACGCCTACCCAGGTCATCATTCTTTGTCTTTGCATATCTGTTTATTTGTTGAGTCAATAGCCGTTTGGCACCATGCCAAGTGTTGGAGGGACCAACATGGTCTTTACCTGGGATTATGGTTTGGAAGGATATTATGGATAGAATTGTGCCTTCCCCAAAATATGTGTTGGAATTCTAACCCCATACCTGTTTTTTTTTTTATACCTGTGGATGCAATCCTGTTTAGAAATAGGGTTTTCTTTGTTACGTTAATGAGGCTGTATCAGTGTAGGGTGTGTCCTGAACATAATCACTTCTGAGTTGTAAAAGGAACAGATTAGGCACAAAGGCACACAGACACAAAGGCAAGATGGGTGCTATCAGATGAACATGGAGACAGAAATATCCACAAGACAGAAACTTCCAGGATTGCCAGTTACTAGAAGCTGAAATGGACAAGGGAAGACCTTCTCTAGAGCTGATGCCCTGAATTGGAACTTCAAGACACCTGGACTGTGAGAAAATAAATTTTTGTTCTTTAGAGCAACCCTCTTGTGGTATTTCTATTACGGCAGCACTAGGAGACTAAGACAAAGGGGGACAAAATAAACAAGTGGCTCCACAAATGAGTGAGAGAATAGAGGTGCTAAAACAAAAAAAACCAAACCCCTTGCTGTCGATTCGATTCTGACTCACAGCGACCCTATAGGAAAGAGTAGAACTGCCCCAGAGAGTTTCCAAGGAGGGCCTGGTGGATTGGAACTGCCGACCTCTTGGTTAGCAGTTGTAGCACTTAACCACTATGCCACCAGAGTTTCCAGTAGAGGTGCTACAGGGGCATAAATAAGAAAGTACCCAGCTCCTCCTGGAGACACCAGGGCAGATCTTCTCCCTGAATCATGAAAAATAAGTCCCTGGGAAGACAAAAGCTAGGATGGAACATGTTTGAAGGCAAATAGGGAAAAGTAGCAAAACAGCCATAGCAATGTGTTCAGCTATGAAATGATTATGCAAAGGCATTCTCCTTTGTGGCCAATAATAAATGACGGATAACATTATGAAGAGTGGGAATTTCAGAACAGTTGATTGTGCTAACGTGGAACCTATACATAGATCAAGAGGCAGTTGTTAGAACAGAATAAAGGGATACTGCCTGGTTTACAGAGCCCTGGTGGAGCAGTGGTTAAAAGCGCAGCCACTAACCAACGGTCAACTGTTTGAATCCACCAGTTGCTCTTTGGAAAGCCTATAAGACAATTCTACTCTGTCCCATAGGGTCACTATGAATCAGAATCAACTTGATGGTAATGGGTTTGGTTTTTTTGATTGTTGTTGTTATTGTTAGGTGCCGTCGAGTCGGTTCCGACTCATAGAGACCCTATGCACAACAGAACGAAACACTGCTCGGTCCTGCGCCATCCTTACAATCGTTGTTATACTTGAGCTCATTATTGCAGACACTGTGTCAGTCCACCTCGTTGAGGGTCTTCCTCTTTTCCACTGACCCTGTACTCTGCCAAGCATGATGTCCTTCTCCAGGGACTCATCCCTTCTGACAACATGTCCAAAGTATGTAAGACCCAGTCTCACCATCCTTGCTTCTAAGGAGCATTCTGGTTGTCCTTCTTCTAAGACAGATTTATTTGTTCTTTTGGCCGTCCATGGTATATTGAATATTCTTCGCTAACACCACAATTCAAAGGCGTCATCTCTTCTTCTGTCTTTCTTATTCTTTGTCCAGCTTTCACACGCATACGATGCGATTGAAAATACCATGGCTTGGGTCAGGCACACCTTAGTCTTCAGGGTGACATCTTTGCTCTTCAACACTTTGAAGAGGTCCTTTGCAGCAGATTTGCCCAATGCAATGTGTCTTTTAATTTCTTGACTGCTGCTTCCATGGGCATTGATTGTGAATCCAAGTAAAATGAAATCCTTGACAACTTTAATCTTTTCTATCATTATGTTACTCATTGGTCCAGTTGTGAGGATTTTTGTTTTCTTTATGTTGAGGTGTAATCCATACTGAAGGCTGTGGTCTTTGATCTTCATCAGTAAGTGCTTTAAGTCCTCTTCACTTTCAGCAAGCAAGGTTGTGTCATCTGCATAACACAGGTTGTTAATGAGTCTTCCTACAATCCTGATGCCCTGTTCTTCTTCATACAACCCAGCTTCACAGATTAGTTGTTCAGCATACAGGTTGAGTAAATATGGTGAAAGATAAAACCCTGATGCACACCTTTCTTGACTTTAAACCAATCAGTATCCCCTTGTTCTGTCCAAACAACTGCCTCCTGATCTATGTAAAGGTTCCTCATGAGCACAATTAAGTGTTCTGGAATTCCCATTCTAAAACCTTATTTTCTGATTTCCATGGTTTAAATCAGAACAGATGTGTGCAGGGGTTATATACTTCCATCGTACTTAGTCTGTATGCTGACCAAATAATATGAGAAAGTGGACTGTAGGAAGAAGAATATGGACCCAGGATTGGAGGAAGATTCGTTGTTAATCTGCAATATACAGATGACACACCCTTGCTTGCTGAAAGTGAAGAGGACTTGAAGCACTTACTGATGAAGGTCAAAGACTACAGCCTTCAGTATGGATTACACCTCAACATAAAGAAAACAAAAATCTTCACAACTGGACCAATAAGAAACATCGTGCTGAACAAAGAAAAGATTGAAGTTGTCAAGGATTTCATTTTACTTGGATTCACAATCAATGCCCACGGAAACAGCAATCAAGAAATCAAACAACATATTGCATTGGGCAAATCTGCTGCAAAAGAAAGACCTCTTTAAAGAGTTAAAAAGCAAAGGTGTCACTTTAGGACTAAAATGCACCTGACCCAAGCCATGGTTTTTCAATCACCTTTAATGCATTTGAATTGTGGTGTTGGCAAAAAATATGGAATATACTATGGACTGCCAGAAGAACAAACAAATCTGTCTTGGAAGAAGTACAGCCAGAATGCTCCTTAGAAGCAAGGATGGCGAGACTTCGTCTCACTTACTTTGGACATGTTATCAGGAAAGACCAGTTCCTGGAGAAGGACATGCTGCTTGGAAAAGTAGAGGGTCAGTGAAAAAGAGGAAGCCCCTCAACGAGATGGATTGACACAGTGCCTGCAACAATCAGCTCAAACATAGCAATGATTGTGAGGGTGGAGCAGGACCGGGCAGTGTTTCCTTCTTTTGTCACTATGAGTTGGAGCCAACTTGACAGCACCTAACGATGGCAATGACATGTGCATGGGAAAGCTGGACAATGAAACAGAAGAGCAAAGAAAAATTGACACATTTGAATTATGGTGTTGGCAAAAAAATATTGCATATACTATGGACTGCCAGAAGAATGAATGCATCGTCTTGGAAGAAGTACAGCCAGAATGCTCCTTAGAAATGATAAGGGCAAGACTTCATCCTGTTTACTTTGGGCATGTTATCAGGAGAGACTGATCTCTGGAGAAGGACATCATGGTTGGTAAAGCAGAGGGTCAGCAAAAAAGAGAAAACTCCATGGGCTCTTGACAGCAATCACGTGCATGTCTTTCAAAGTCCATCTTTAATGACTTAACATTGATAGCTTGAAAGGAGAGAGTATTTACCTCACACACACACTCACGAAATAGGCAAGTGTATAGAGACCAGAGTTAGTGGCTGCAACAATGGGCTCAAACATACCTACTGTTGTGAGGATGGCACAGGGAGGAGCAAAGTTTCTTTCTGTTATACGTAGGGTCGCTATGAGCCAGAACTGACTCAACAGCACCTAACAACAACAATATGAAATGAGCCTGGAAAGATGGGCCAAATCTAAATGGCAAAGACCTTCAGTGCCTGGCTTAGAAGTCTGTGCTCTATCCTCTCGGAAATAAGGACTTGTACAGTTGTTTTAAGCAGTGTGGCAGTATGATAAAATTTGCATTTTGGAAAGCCTTGTAGCAAGCTAGCAGAGGATTATTTGGAAGGAGGCCAGACGAGAGGTAGAGGGTCCAGTAGGAGGTTGATAGAAGAGTACAGGGAATACATGAGTGATTGCGCTAAGTTTGGGACAAGGGGGAGACGAGGAGAGATAGGGTAGAGGGAGAAACAGGAATTGGAATCAACAGAATTTCATGTCCCAGTTAAATGTTGGGCTTGAAGGAGAGGGAAAAGCAAGCAAAACAACCTTGCTTTTGACTTAGGAGACTATGGATCATGATGAAATGAGACAATATGGAAAGAGAAACAGGTGTTACTATATCGGCTGAGGAGATGGTGCATTGCATTTTGGTTATGCGGGGCGGAGGCACCTGAGAGCCGAGTAAGGAAAGATGCTTTATAAGCAGCTAGATTTAAGGGTATGTACCTCAAAAGAGAATTTGAACCAAAGATGTAAATCTGAGAGTCATTGATGCATCAAAGGCTAAGTGAATTCTTCAATATTGGTAAGATCCCTTGAGGAGAGCGGGAAGTATGAGCATAGAAAAGGGTGGAGGCTATGGGGATGAAATGCTCTAAGAGATGGGCAGAAATACAGGCATCATTAATGGTGTCTGAGGAGGCGTGGACAGAGCGGAAGGGAGAGACCCCGGAAACAATGGCGTTGGTCTGTGCATCGAGCTGCCTTTGTGGCTAGTCCACAAAGGTAACTCATAGGCATCTCGAACTCAAGATGTCAAAAGCTGAGCTCCTCTTCCTCCTCCCCAGATTGCCTCCTTCTCTATTCTCCCTTTGAGTGGTGGCTTCACCATCCACCTAAGCCAGACCAAGGAGTCATCCTTGAGTCCTCCCTTTCCTTCATCCCTATGTCTATCTAAGCATCATTAAATCATGAGAGGAACACTCAGGTTTTAATTAAGCATTCCCTTCTCTCCATTCCCCAGACACTGCCTTAGTCCAAGCATCTGCTACTACTGGCATGATTATGGTATTAGCCCCCACTTGTCTTGCTCTCAACTTCAAACTTGCCCATATTACTTCTGTGCTAAAAATCATCCAGTGGATTCTTATTGCGTGCAGCATAAAGTCCAAAGTCTTAGCTTTGCAGCAAGGGTCCTGTGGCCATTGAACCAGAATTAGAAACGTGCTTGAAACAACCACACAAGACACTTTTCTACAATGGTGCAAAATGAAGTATTTTGTACATTTTTAAAATGTGATTTTTGGGGTATATACTTGTATATATACGCCAGTTTGGTGCTTTTTGTAAAGGAACTTTTGTGTGATAATCCCTGATCATTGTATGACTGGCAATGGTTAGAAAGAGGGGAAGGAAGCCAGATAGATACATCTGACCATTGGCTTTGTTCAGTGGGAGGGCTGGGTAGCACTCACAGGCCCGGGAAGGGATAATGTACTATATTTCAATGCCTATCCCTGACATGTGGTGTGGTTACTAAGTTTGTGTTAAATGCCGTTTTAATAAGTGCACAGTGCTCTCTTCCTGTTACTACAAAAAAAAAGAAAAACGCTATTTCGGCAGCATGGTTTGAGGAAGCCATTTTAATGCCATTCTTTTGCACATGCAGAGAATAAAAGAAGAAATGACTGCAAATGACATCATCCTCCCCTCATTCCTCAGCTTCACTCTATCACTGAGCCTTGTTCCAATCCTTCTATTTAACATTTCATTAGTCTGATGTTGACAGTGGAGACTCCATCCATCCGAGATCAAGAGCGGAATATGGCACTCTGCTTTGGTGGACTGTGATACTTACAGACGGCTACAGTTCCATCTTTTGCTAATTTCCTGGTACTGAACTGTGGTATTTTTTTTCTCTCATCACCATTTCTTTTGTCAGTTGCTAAAAAATACTAAAAAGACCAATTTCTAGAAAAGGACATTGTGTTTAATAAAGCAGAGGGTCAGCAAAAATGAAGGAAACCCTCAGTGAGATGGATTGACACAATAACTGCAACAATGGGCTCAAACATAGCAGTGACTGTGAGGACGGCACAGGACTGGGCGATGTTCCGTTCTGTTATGCATAAGGTCGCCATGGGTCAGGGCCAACTTGCTGGCAACTAACAACAGCATTTCTTTTGCCTGAAATGCCTTCCTCTTCTTCATCTAGAAAGGTTTATGCAAGATATAGGAGCCCTGGAGGCTCAACGGTTAGGAGCTGGGTTGCTAAATCAAAAAAGTTTGCCGGTTTGAACTCACCAGCATCCCCGTTGGAGAAAGACCTGAGACCTTCTTTCGTAAAAACTGCAACCTAGAAAACCCTATGGGGGCAGTTCTACTCTGTCAGTCACATGAGGTTGCCTTGAGTCAAAAATCCACTTGATGGCACCTAACAGTAGCAGTAACATACAAATTATAACATAAGCGCAATGAATTCTGTACAATAAAGGAGGTTTTGTTCAGGCTATAGTCCACCTGGCTGTTTTCTTCCTCTGTGCCCTTCACCCAAGCCAGGATTTATAAAATCCTTCCCCATGTCACAATGCAGTTCAAAGAGACAGAAAGAGTGATCAGAGCAAATAAAGAAAAGTCACCTCTGGGTGACAACTAGAGGCAGCCACTCTTTGTAGAGAGCGCACTTTAGAGGAAACCAAATCTCAGATATAAGCTTGATGCCTTAAATAAAAATTTTGAACAATTGTTGATGGAGAAAGTGAAAATTCTCTGTAGTCTGAAGGAACAAAAGCCCCGATAAAGAAGCGTCCTCTGCAGAGCACGCTGCTTTCAGCTACAGCATTTGGTGAAGCAAAGAGGAGGATCAGCAAACAATGTAGCTCTTGGGCAAAGAAAATATAATTTACACAGTATCTGTGGAGAGAAATTTCTCTCAGCAACATCTGGCTAAAAGTTTCACCAATTCTGAGGTAAGGAGAAATGAAGAGTTATTATGATTAACCAATGTTAGTTGTAGCACTATTCACAACAGTCAAAAGGTGGGAACAACATAAATGTCTATCACTGAACAGATAAAATGTGACACATACATAAAGAAAAAGGAAGTCTTGATTAAAAAAAAAAACGCTACAATATGGATAAACCTTGAAAATGTAATGCTGAATGAAATAAGTCAGTCACATAAGGACAAATACTCTATGATCCTACTTCTATGGAATAGCTAGAATAGGCAAGTGTATGGGGACCAAAGTTTATTAGCAGTTACTAGGGATAGGTCAATTCTTCTTCGGCCTTCCTTATTCGTTGTCCAGCTTTCACATTCATGTGATGCAATTGAAAATACCATGCCTTGGGTCAGGTGCACCTTAGTCTTCAAGGTGACATCCTTGCTTTTCAACACTTTGAAGAGGTCCTTTGCAGCGGATTTACCCAACGCAATGCATCGTCTGATTTCTTTTTTAATAATTTTTATTGAGCTTTAAGTGGACGTTTACAAATCAAGTCAGTCTGTCACATATAAGCTTATATACACCTTACTCCATACTCCCACTTTCTCTCCCTCTAATGAGTCAGCCCTTCCAGTCTCTCCTTTCGTGACAATTTTGCCAGTTTCTAACCCTCTTTACCCTCCTATCTCCCCTCCAGACAGGAGATGTCAACACAGTCTCAAGTGTCCACCTGATACAAGTAGCTCACTCTTCATCAGCATCTCTCTTCTACCCACTGTCCAGTCCCTTCCATGTCTGATGAGTTGTCTTCAGGAATGGTTCCTGTCCTGGGCCAACAGAAGGTTTGGGGACCATGACCGCCGAGATTCCTCTAGTCTCAGTCAGACCATTAAGTCTGGTCTTTTTATGAGAATTTGGGGTCTGCATCCCACTGTTCTCCTGCTCCCTCAGGGCTTCTCTGTTATGCTCCCTGTCAGGGCAGTCATCGGTTGTGGCCGGGCACCATCTAGTTCTTCTGGTCTCAGGATGATGTAAGTCTCTGGTTCATGTGGCCCTTTCTGTCTCTTGGGCTCTTAGTTATCGTGTGACCTTGGTGTTCTTCATTCTCCTTTGATCCAGGTGGGTTGAGACCAATTGATGCATCTTAGATGGCTGCTTGTTAGCATTTAAGACCCCAGATGCCACATTTCAAAGTGGGATGCAGAATGTTTTCATAATAGAATTATTTTGCCAATTGTCTTAGAAGTCCCCTTAAGCCATAGTCCCCAAACCCCCGCCCTTACTCCGCTGACCTTTGAAGCATTCAGTTTTATCCTGGAAACTTCTTTGCTTTTGGTCCAGTGCAGTTGAGCTGAACTTCCGTGTATTGAGTATTGTCCTTCCCTTCACCTAAAGTAGTACTTATCTACTAACTAATCAGTAAAGAACCCTCTCCCACCGTCCCTCCCCACCTCGTAACCACAAAAGTATGTGTTCTTCTCAGTTTATACTATTTCTCAAGATCTTATAATAGTGGTCTTATACAATATTTGTCCTTTTGCCTCTGACTAATTTCACTCAGCATAATGCCTTCCAGGTTCCTCCATGTTATGAAATGTTTCACAGATTCGTCACTGTTCTTTATCGATGCATAGTATTCCATTGTGTGAATATACCACAATTTATTTAACCATTCATCCATTGATGGACACCTTGGTTGCTTCCAGCTTTTTGCTATTGTAAACAGAGCTGCAATAAACATGGGTGTGCATATATCTGTTCTTGAGAAGGCTCTTATTTCTCTAGGGTGTATTCCGAGGAGTGGGATTTCTGGGTTGTATGGTAGTTCTATTTCTAACTTTTTAAGAAAACGCCAGATAGATTTCCAAAGTGGTTGTAACATTTTACATTCCCACCAGCAGTGTATAAGAGTTCCAATCTCTCCACAGCCTCTCCAACATTTATTATTTTGTGTTTTTTGGATTAATGCCAGCCTTGTTGGAGTGAGATGGAATCTCAAAGTAGTTTTAATTTGCATTTCTCTAATGGCTAATGATTGAGAGCATTTTCTCCTGTATCTGTTAGCTGCCTGAATATCTTCTTTAGTGAAGTGGGTGTTCATATCCCTTGCCCACTTCTTGATTGGGTTGTTTTTTTGTGGTTGAGTTTTAACAGAATCATATAGATTTTAGAGATCAGGCGCTGGTCGGAGATGTCATAGCTGAAAATTCTTTCCCAGTCTGTAGGTGGTCTTTTTACTCTTTTGGTGAAGTCTTTAGATGAGCATAGGTGTTTGATTTTTAGGAGCTCCCAGTTATCTGGCTTCTCTTCGTCATTTTTAGTAATGTTTTGTATTCTGTTTATGCCTTGTGTTAGGGCTCCTAACTTTGTCCCTAGTTTTTCTTCCATGGTCTTTATAGTTTTAGTCTTTATGTTTAGGTCTTTAATCCACTTGGAGTTAGTTTTTGTGCATGGTGTGAGGTATGGGTCCTGTTTCATTTTTTTTTTAATGGATATCCAGTTATGCCAGCACCATTTGTTAAAAAGACTATCTTTTCCCCAGTTAACTGACACTAGGCCTTTGTCAAATATCAGCTGCTCATATGTGGATGGATTTATTTCTTGAGTTCTCAATTCTGTTCCATTGGTCTATGTGCCTGTTGTTGTACCAGTACCAGGCTGTTTTGACTACTGTGGCTCTATAATAGGTTCTGAAATCAGGTAGAGTGAGGCCTCCCACTTTCTTCTTCTTTTTCAGTAATGCTTTACTTAGCCGAGGCTTTTTTCCCTTCCATATGAAGTTGGTGATTTGTTTCTCCATCACATTAAAAAATGTCATTGGAATTTGGATCGGAAGTGCGTTATATGTATAGATGGCTTTTGGTAGAATAGACATTTTTACTATGTTAAGTCTTCCTATCCATGAGCAAGGTATGTTTTTCCACTTAAGTAGGTCCTTTTTAGTTTCTTGCAGCAGTACTTTGTAGATTTCTTTATATAGGTCTTTTACATCTTTGGTAAGATTTATTCCTAAGTATTTTATCTTCTTGGGGGCTACTGTGAATGGTATTAATTTGGTGATTTCCTCTTTGATGTTCTTTTTGTTGATGTAGAGGAATCCAAGTGATTTTTGTATGTTTATCTTATAACCTGAGACTCTGCCAAACTCTTCTATTAGTTTCAGTAGTTTTCTGGAGGATTCCTTAGGGTTTTCTGTGTATAAGATCATGTCATCTGCAAATAGAGATAATTTTACTTCCTCCTTGCCAATCCAGATCCCCTTTATTTCTTTGTCTAGCCTAATTGCTCTGGCTAGGACCTCTGGCACAATGTCGAATAAGAGCGGTGATAAAGGGCATCCTTGTCTGGTTTCCGTTCTCAAGGGAAATGCTTTCAGGCTCTCTCTATTTAGAATGATGTTGGTCGTTGGCTTTGTATAGATACCCTTTATTATGTTGAGGAATTTTCCTTCAATTCCTATTCTGGTGAGAGTTTTTATCATAAATGGGTGTTGGACTTTGTCAAATGCCTTTTCTGCATCAATTGATAAGATCATGTGGTTTTTGTCTTTTGTTTTATTTATATGGTGGATTACATTAATGGTTTTTCTAATATTAAACCAGCCTTGCATACCTGGTATAAATCCCACTTGGTCACGGTGGATTATTTTTTTGATATGTTGTGGAATTCTATTGGCTACAATTTTGTTGAGGATTTTTGCATCTATGTTCATGAGGGATATAGGTCTGTAATTTTCTTTTTTTGTGATGTCTTTACCTAGTTTTGGTATCAGGGAGATGGTGGCTTCATAGAATGAGTTAGGCAGTATTCCGTCATTTTCTATGCTTTGAAATACCTTTAGTAGTAGTGGTGTTAACTCTTCTCTGAAAGTTTGGTAGAACTCTGCAGTAAAGCCACCCGGGCCAGGGCTTTTTTTTTGTTGGGTTTTTTTTGATTACTGTTTCAATCTCTTTTTTTGTTATGGGTCTATTTAGTTGTTCTACTTCTGATTGTGTTAGTTTAGGTAAAAAAAAAAAAAAATAAGTAGTGTTTTTCTAGGAATTCATCCATTTCTTCTAGGTTAGCAAATTTGTTAGAGTACAATTTTTCATAATAATCTGATATGATTCTTTTAACTTCAGTTGGGTCTGTTGTGATGTGGCCCATCTCGTTTCTTATTGGGGTTATTTATTTCCTTTCCTGTTTTTCTTTAGTCAGTCTAGCCAATGGTTTATCGATTTTGTTAATTTTTTCAAAGAACCAGCTTTTGGCTTTGTTAATTCTTTCAATTGTTTTTCTGTTCTCTAATTCATTTAGTTCAGCTCTAATTTTTATTATTTGTTTTCTTCTGGTGCCTGATGGATTCTTTTGTTGCTCACTTTCTATTTGTTCAAGTTGTAGGGACAGTTCTCTGATGTTGGCTCTTTCTTCTTTTTGTATGTGTGCATTTATTGATATAAATTGAACTCTGAGCCCTGCTTTTGCTGTGTCCCAGAGGTTTTGATAGGAAGTGTTTTCATTCTCGTTGCATTCTATGAATTTCCTTATTCCCTCCTTAATGTCTTCTATAACCCAGTCTTTTTTGAGCAGGGTATTGTTCAGTTTCCAAGTGTTTGATTTCTTTTCCCTAATATTTCTGTTATTGATTTCCACTTTTATAGCCTTGTGGTCTGAGAAGATGCTTTGTAATATTTCGATGTTTTGGATTCTGCAAAGGTTTGTTTTATGACCTAATATGTGGTCTATTCTAGAGAATGTTCCATGTGCGTTAGAAAAAAAAGTATACTTTGCAGCAGTTGGGTGGAGTGTTCTGTATAAGTCAATGAGGTTACGTTGGTTGATTGTAGTAATTAGGTCTTCCGTGTCTCTATTGAGCTTCTTACTGGATGTCCTGTCCTCCGAAAGTGGTGTGTTGAAGCCTCCTACTATATTGTGGAGCTGTCTATCTCACTTTTCAACGCTGATAGAGTTTGTTTTATGTATCTTGCAGTCCTGTCATTGGGTTCATAAATATTTAATATGGTTATATCTTCTTGGTGTATTATCCCTTTAATCATTATATAGTGTCCTTCCTTATCCTTTCTGATGGATTTAACTTTAAAATCTATTTTGTCAAAAATTAATATTGCCACACCTGCTCTTTTTTGATTGTTGTTTGCTTGATATATTTTTTTTCCATCCTTTGGGTTTCAGTTTTTTTGTGTCTCTAAGTCTAAGGTGTGTCTCTTGTAGGCAGCATATAGACAGATCGTGTTTCTTTATCCAGTCTGAGACTCCCTGTCTCTTTATTGGTGCATTTAGTCCATTTACATTCAGCGTAATTATAGATAAGTATGTGTTTAGTGCTGTCATTTTGATGCCTTTTTATGTGTGTTGTTGACAATTTCATTTTTCCACTTACTTTTTTGTGCTGAGATGTTTTTCTTTGCAAATTGTGTGTTCCTCATTTTCATAGTATTTGACTTTATGTTTGCTGAGTTGTTATGTTTTTCTTGGTTTTTATTTTGAGTTGTGGAGTTGTTATACCTCTTTGTGGTTACCTTAATATTTACCCCTATTTTTCTAAGTAAAAACCTAACTTGTATTGTCCTATATCGCCTTGTATCCCTCTCCATATGGCAGTTCTATGCCACCTGTATTTAGTCCCTCTTTTTGATTATTGTGATCTTTTACATATTGACTTCAATGATTCCCTGTTTTGAGCATTTTTTTCTTTTTAAAATTAATCTTAATTTGTTTTTGTGATTTTCCTATTTGAGTTGATATCAGGATGCTCCGTTCTGTGACCTTGTGTTGTGCTGGTATCTGATATTATTGGTTTTCTGACCAATTTCCTTTAGTATTTCTTGTAGCTTTGGTTTGGTTTTTGCAAATTCTCTAAGCTTGTGTTTATCTGTAAATGTCTTAATTTCACCTTCATATTTCAGAGAGAGTTTTGCTGGATATATGATCCTTGGCTGGCAGTTTTTCTCCTTCAGTGCTCTATATATGTCATCCCATTGCCTTCTTGCCTGCATGGTTTCTGCTGAGTAGTCTGAACTTATTCTTATTGATTCTCCTTTGTAGGAGACCTTTTTTTAATCCCTGGCTGCTTTTAAAATTTTCTCTTTATCTTTGGTTTAGGCAAGTTTGATGATAATAAAAAAAATATGTCTTGGTTATTTTCTTTTTGGGTCAATCTTATATGGGGTTTGATGAGCATCTTAGATAGATGTCCTTTTGTCTTTCATGATGTCAGGGAAATTTTCTGCCAACAGATCTTCAACTATTCTGTCTGTGTTTTCTGTTATCCCTCCCTGTTCTGGGACTCCAATCACACGCAAGTTATTCTTCTTGATAGAGTCCCACATGATTCTTAGGGTTTCTTCATTTTTTTAAATTCTTTTATGTGATTTTTTTTTTCAGCTATGTTGGTGTTAATTCCCTGGTCCTCCAGATTTCCCAGTCTGCATTCTAATTGCTCGAGTCTGCTCCTCTGACTTCCTATTGAGTTATCTAATCTGTAATTTTATTGTTAATCTTTTGCATTTCTGAATGCTGTCTCTCTATGGATTCTTGCAACTTATTAATTTTTCCACTATGTTCTTGAATAATCTTTTTGAGTTCTTCAACTGTTTTATCAGTGTGTTCCTTGGCTTTTTCTGTAGATTGCCTTATTTCATTTCTGAGGTCATCCCTGATGTCTTGAAGCATTCTGTAAATTAGTTTCTTATATTCTGCATCTGGCAATTCCAGGATTGTATCTTCATTTGGGAAAGATTTTGATTCTTTAGTTTGGGGAGTTGTAGAAGCAATCATGCTCTGCTTCTTTATGTGGTTTGATATCGACTGCTGTCTCCGAGCCATCACTAAGATATTGTAGTGATTTATTCTATATTTGCTCACTGAGTCTTATCTTGTTTTGTTTTCTTTCCATATACGTAGATGGGCTACTAGATTGCGCTGTCTTGATTGTTGTAGCCCTTGAATCACTTATGTCCTATTACCAGCTGGTTTGGGCTGTTACCAGATATATAAGCCTGAGTCCATTCACTATTCTTGAGTAGAATCTGATTTTGGGTCATCAAGTGTGTGGTGCAGACTGTCACCTATCCACCTCGAGAAGTAGTGGTGATAGTTGTGTGCACCAGATTCTAGTAGCAGCAGGGGTTCACACTCCGGGGGGGGGGCGCAGGATGCTGACAGGCTTCCCCCAAGTGTCAGTGAGGTAGGTGTGTCTCTGTTCCTAAAGCACCTTGGTGGGTGAGCTCTGCAGCTATACCTTAGGCCCCCAATGCAAGTATCTCTGCAGATTGGTAGGTGTCACCCTCCTTAGACCCCTAAGGCAGGAGGCTAGGTGGTCTGGGGGGAGCTTCAGCCTTCAGTTCCCTGTTGTGGGTCAGTGCAGGCTCTGTTGAATAAGCAGAGATATCAGACCTGGGAAACTTGTCTTTCCAGTAATCCGCTAAAACAATTACAGTCATATCCCTATCAGAAATGCCTTTGTATTATAATAGCCACCTTGTTCCCTGTAGGGATGAAAACCCAAGACTGTGGATCACATATGCTTGGCTGGAGCTGGTTCTGTGTTTTTAGTCCAATTAGGGAAGGATTTTTGGTCCCTGGGTTTTTTGTAGCTGCTTCTCTCAGGCCAGGAGAATGGGTTAGGAAAAGACCAAAAAAAGAAAAGAAAGAAAAACCTCAGTGCAGTTCACTCTCTGGCTCAGGAAATTCCAATGTTAATGAAGCCGTCTGGGAAGGGGAGGGGAGGGTTCAGATAAATAGGAGAGAGTAGCACCCCGGAATATAGACAAAGTTACTTATCTTGCTTAGGATGACTGTTTTATCTGAGATTCCCGAGGGGCACGTCAACTGTGTATGCTGGCTGGGTAGAGATTGCCCCCGAGGGTCAGGCCCACATCCCGTGCTTGCACTGTCTCAGAAGCCGCGATTAGTTCCTCCGCTCCCAGTCCAAAGCCCAGCGCCAAGGTTCCCTGGCTGGGACAACGCAGTCCCAACTCCAAAACCAGTCGCTGCCTCCCGGTGACTTCTCCTCCTCTCAGCCGCGTCGCTGCGCTGTCTGCGTGCACTGTCTGAGCTTCCCCCGAGGTCACTTCAGAGGGTTAGGGCTGTGTCCCGTGTTTGCGACCTCTCAGGATGCCCTGCTCAGCTCCCCTGCACCCAGTCCAAAGCCCAGTGCCAAGGTTTCCTGGCTGGGATGCTGGCTTCAGGCTCCAAAAACAGCCGCTGCTTCCCTGTGGTTGTTCGTTCTCAGTCTCTGTCACTCAGGACAACTCTTTAGATCTGTGTTTGATGGTCAGGGTTTGTAGATTGTCATGTATGTGATCAATTCACTTGTTTTTCCGAGTCTTTGTTGCAAGAGGGATCCGAGGTGTCTTCTACCTAGTCAGCCATCTTGGCCCCCTCCGTCGTCTGATTTCTTGACTGCTGCTTCCATGGCTGTTGATTGTGATACAAGTAAAATGAAATCCTCGACAACTTCAATCTTTTCTCCATTTATCATGATGTTGCTCATTGGTCCAGTCATGAGGATTTTTGTTTTCTTTATGTTGAGGTGTAATCCATACTGAAAGCTGTGGTCTTTGATCTTCATTAGTAAGTGCTTCAAGTCCTTTTCACTTTCAGCAAGCAAGGTTGTGTCATCTGCATAATGCTGGTTGTTAGTGAGTCTTTCTCCAATCCTGATGCCTCCTTCTCCTTCACATAATCCAGCTTCTCGGATTATTTGCTCAGCGTACAGACTGAATACGTATGGTGAAAGGATACTACCCTGATGCACACCTTTCCTGACCTTAAACCAATCAGTATCCCCTTGTTCTGTCTGAACAACTGCCTCTTGATCTATGTACAGGTTCCTCATGAGCACAATTAAGTGTTCCAGAACTCTCATTCCTCACAATGTTATCCATAATTGACGACTTTAAATTGTGATGTTGGCTAAGAATATTGAATATGGACTGGCAAAAGAATGAACAAATCTGTCTCGGAGGAAGTACAACCGGAATGCTCCTTAGAAGCAAGGATGGTGAGACTGGGTCTTACATGCTTTGGACATGTTGTCAGGAGGGATCAGTCCCTGGAGAAGAACGTCATGCTTGGCAAAGTACAGGGTCAGTGGAAAAGAGGAAGACACTCTATGAGGTGGATTGACACAGTGTCTGCAACAATGAGCTCAAGCATAACAATGATTTTAAGGATGGCGCAGGACTGAGCGGTCCTTTGTTTTGTTGTGCATAGGGTCTCTACGAGTCGGAACTGACTTGACGGTGCCTAACAACAACAACAAGGGATAGGTGGGGGTGGGGCAAGAGGTAGTGTAGGCGGATTCAATGCTTACGGGACAAAACCAAACCCATTGCCATCGAATCAATTCAGACTCATAGTGACACTATAGGACAGAGTAGAACTGCCCCATAGAGTTTCCAAGGAGCAGCTGGTGGATCCAAACTGCTTACCTTTTGGTTAGCAGCCAGTGAGCTTGTTAAAACCAAAAACCAAACCTATTACCATCGAGTTGATTCCAACTCATAGTGACCCTACAGGACAGAGTAGAGCTGTCCCATACGGTTTCCAACGAGCAGCTGGTGGACTTGAACAGCCAACCTTTGGTTAGCAGCCAAGCTCTTAACCATTATGCCACCAGGGCTTGTTAAGGGTGATGGAAAAACTTAGAAAAGGATAATGGTGGTGGCTGATCAACACGATAAATATAATCAATGCCACTGAATTGTACGTGTGAAGAATGTTGAAATGGCAACTGTTTTATTACAGATGTATTAACCTCAATAAAAAAAATACTTTAAAGAATAGTTAGTACAAGAACTGGACCGTATATTATCTGTAGTTGACTGTAGGTTTTCATGCCTAAATTGAGTGGGTACTGGCCCAACTATAATCTATTCCAAAGTAAGGATTGATTTAGTCATTCCCAGCTGTGGAAACAAAAATTATAAACCTGAAATCCTTGGTTAAAAGGAAAAGAAACTATAAGTCATAATGCTATTTGATAAGCCCAGGAAGGAAAAAATTGTATATGTCGAGTGGTTTGAATTTTCCAAGTGCTCCCTTGAGGAGATAAGGAGATTTGCATTCTGTGACTGCAGCAGAGCCAGCAGAGAGCAGTTAAGAGAATAGATAGGAGAGGAAGGACAACATTTAAATTTAAATTTACACAGGTTTTGTCTATTTTTAAGTTTATTGGAAAAGAGCGAGAAGCTTCTGGACAGATTCAGTAACTGTACATTTTTTCCTGAGACCTTCATTTAATGTTAAGTACGAAATCACGGTTTAGCATGTGTGGAATGTAACCTCCCACAGCAGGATGGGGAAAATATTCTATTGTTCATTTCATTCCTATTATATTTGGAGGAAATGGAATGTGTTTATTTAATTCGCAAAGGAATGCAACAGCTTTTTGTTAACCTACATAAAAATTGTGGTGATTCTTGCGTTAGTTGGAAAATCCTTCTACCTTGGGGCCAATGTTTTCCCTTTGCAGGTTGCAAGTAAAAACATGCCTTTAGCAGGTTCAAACCCAAATACAATATGAGGATAGATTTTGGTGATGCAAATAACTTTCATTTATTGAGCATTTACTGAATGCCAGGTGCTGTGTTGAGTACGATACAGATGTTCTCTCTTAATCACCCTGTATGGATCAGAGGATTTCAGGCAGGGAAGCAAATCCCCGGTGAGTGTTGGCAGCTTCTTCCACGGTGTTCTGGAGCTGGGTGCGTGGGCTCCTGAGAGTAAGGTGTGTATCTCTTCCCAACTTCATCTTAAGTGACTTCACGTTGGTAGCTTGTAAAGTGGGAGTATTTACATCACACACACACACAAACAGCTGCTGTTGAGTCAACTGCTACTCACGGTGACCCCTGGTACATCAGAGTAGAACTGTGCTCCATAGGTTTTCAATGGCTGATTTTTTGGAAGTAGATAGCCAGGCTTTTCTTCCAAGGTGCCTCTGGGTAGACTTGAACCCCCGACCTTTTGGTGAGCAGCTGAGCAAATTTAAAGTGTGCACCATCCAGGAACTCCATTTGCACCACAAAAATCAGGAAAGGCTAAAAAAGCTGGTTATTAAACATTAATCAGCACATCACTGGGTTTATTACATAATTGGTGTGTTTTAGGTTTATTACATAAAAGGGGAAGTGAAGATCCTGAAGAGGGAGTTGGAGGGTCAGAGATGTCACTCACTAGTCCTGCTGAAGCACTGGCTGAGGTGGACAACTCAGAGCTTGCAGAGGAGTCTGAGAAGCCATGCACAGGCAGCTGCTGAAGTCCAATTGCAAAGGGGAAGCTCTTGGAGAGGACCTGGGAAGCTGTGTCTCTATGTAGTTACTACCTCTGTGGCCTTGCAGAAAAGCATCTGGTGGTAGGCCTGCTTTGCTGTCCGTCAGAAGAGCCAGCAGTCAGGAGGAGGAGCTGGACATGGAGCAGAAGAAGGTGAGTGTCAGCTGGGACTCACCCAATACCACTGTATCTCTCCATCTCCACATCTGATTGCAAAGAAGGCCTTTTGTGTCCTTCCCCTTTCCTCTACTTCACATCTGCTTCCAAAATTTTGCGCAAATTCCTCTTTTGGCCAATCCTAACCCTGAATCATATGGCAAACAGGTGTCTGGGGCAACATAGTTCCCGCACTAAACCAGTTGACACAGCTTCACTGGCCCCCTTTCCAGCTGTGCAATGAACAGATATTATCTTCCCCATTTTTCAGAGAAGGAAACCAAGATTCAATGAGGTAACTTGCTTGAGGTTACACAAATATATTACTAAACCTGCTAGATTACAAAACCCTTCTCTTTAACTACTAGGACACTGGGGGTAGGTTTGCTTGTTTTTTGAGTCTCTTTTGCTGTTTTTTTTTAATGACCCTTCCCCCCAATCCCACTCAAAAAGTACTATAGGTAAACATTTGAGAAGAATCCATTTCACAATTGCAGTCCATGCTCTAGTGCACAGAATGGACCGACCAAGTGAGCATTTACAAAACTGTAATGTAACAAGACTTAGTGCAGTCTGGGTATATGACTGCTTATCTGAGCTTCTGGGGGTACAAAGATGAATGATAGGCTAGGGTTCCCATCATCAAGGAGCACATAGTCTATCTGGAAAAATAGATAGAGATATAATTTTGTGTGTGCCAGACCATTTCATCTGCTTTTCCAGATTTGCTCAGTACCATCTATTCTCCTCCTTCCCCTAGCCTTCTCGTGCCCTAGATGCTTGCTCGGAGAAGAGCCTGGCTACCACTGCAATAGCCTGCATCTTACTGCCACCATCTGGGCTTCAGCACAGGCCGTCTGCTAATTAAGGGACCTTAGGGTGCCATGACTCAGATCTTACTTAACCAAACTGAGAGGCTCTGACTCCCACCACTTCTGGGCTCAGATGAAGCCTTGCATTATTGGCTATAGATCTGGCTTCTCCACAGCTTCCAGGAGGGACTGGTTAGCATAACTCAGAAGTGGGTCTGGGAGTTGACACAGTGCCTAGGTGGTGCAAACAGTTTGCACTTGACTACTAACCTAAAGGTTGGCAGCTTGAACCCACCCAGTGACTCTGCAGAAGAAAGGCTGGTGAACTGCTTCTGTAGAAATTATAGCCAAGAAAACCCTATGGAGCAGTTTTACTGTGTCACAAATGAGGTCACCACGAATCAAAATCAACTTGATGGCAATGGGTTTGGTTTTTGTGGTGATATCTTAGTCATCTAAAAAATTTAGCTAAAATAGCAATACCACAAGTGAATGGCTTTAACAAAGAGAAATTTATTTTCTCACAGTCTAGTAGGCTAGAAGTCCAAATTCAGGGCACCGACTCCAGGGGAACGTTTTCTCTCTCTGTGGGTCTTCTCATCAATCTTCCACCAGATTAGGAGCTTCTTCTCGCAGGGACCCTGGGTCCAAAGCAAGTGCTCTGCTTCCAGCACTGTTTTCTTGGTGGTATGGGGTTCCCTGCTTTCTGCTTGCTTCTTTTTCCTTGTATCTCTTGTAATGATAAAAGGTGTTGCAGGCCACACCCCAGGGAAACTCCCTTTATATTGGATCAGGGATGTGACCTTAGTAAGGATGTTACAATCCCACCCTAATCCTCTTTAACATAAAATTACAATCACAAAATGGACAACAATCACGCAATACTGGAAATCATGGCCCAGCCAAATTGATACACACACTTTTGGGGGGACATAATTCAACCCGTGACAGGTGACTTTGGCCAATGATAGATAGAAGTTGGAGGACACTGGCAGATACCTCTCCCTCCTGTCCACCACAGACTTTTCTGAGGTACAGTGTTTCCCCACAGCTGACTAGAAAGGGTGTCGTGTGATTGAACAACTGGCTGTGTTTTCTATAAAGGTATAGTCAGCTCAGTAGTAGACCATTTGTTCATGCTTTCCCTCCTTCCCTTCCTGTCTTTCCTTTTGCCCTCACTATGGCTGCCCTGGGATCGCACCTTCAGTAAAGCGTTGGCCTCTCAACTTTGCCTAAGGTTCTGGTATTTAGGGAACCCAGGCAAAGACAATTACCTAAAAGTAAACAAATGCTAAGTAAATGCTAAAAGTGGCATTTATTATCTTGGAGAGAGTAGCTAAAAAATGCTACTGCTTAGTTCTGTTTTGATGCTTTTTTTATGAATCACTACTCAGAACCCACTGAGTCTGGGTTTACTCAGAACCCAAGCCTTTGATGCCGAGCTCTTTATTTTCCTAAACTAAGCCCTATATGTTCACATGCCATGACATGACAATATGACTCCTAGGAGATATGTATGCCTTTTAAAAGAGACCTCTTTAAGCCAAAGGAATGAGTATTAAGTTGATCTTTTTATAGCACAGTAGGTAAGACTTGTTGGAGGATGGAGCCTCTCAAATTACATCCAATTGGAGGCTATTTAAAACCAGTCTGGTTGACTCCAACTCATGGCAATCCTGCGTCTGTCAGAGCAGAACTGTGCTCTGTAGAGTTTTCAGTGGCTGATTTTTCAGAAGTAGATCACCAGATTTTTCTTTTGAGGTGCTGT
Source organism: Elephas maximus indicus (assembly GCF_024166365.1). Lineage (NCBI taxonomy): Eukaryota > Metazoa > Chordata > Mammalia > Proboscidea > Elephantidae > Elephas > Elephas maximus. Next base: position 41,149,891 of record NC_064832.1, read on the forward strand.
AGGTGGACTCAAACCTCCACCCCTTCAGTTACTGGTCAAGCGTGTTAAAAGTTTGCACCCCCTGGGGATTCTCCATTCCAATCTGACAATCTTACAGATAAGGCTTCCTGCAAGATCCATGTTGTATGTTGTAACATCTGTTAAAATTACTTGACTTCCTGAATTTGGGAAGAGGACAACTGCACATTTCCTTCAATGAAGCTAGTGGCTGCTTCTTTTAGAAAAGACATGCAATTATTATTCTACATGTTGCTGTTGTTAGTTGCCGTCAAGTCAATTCCGACTTGTGGCAACCCCACGTATGCAGAATAGAACTGGTCCATAGGGTTTTCGGAAACAGATCGCTATGCCTGTCTTCTGAGGTGCCTGTGGGTGGGTTCAAGCCACCAACCTTTTGGTTAGTAGTTGAGCGCTTAACCATTTGTGCCACCCAGGGACTCTTAATTATTCTGCATAGCTACAGACATGTTGTCAGAAGGGACCAGTCCCTGGAGAAGGACATCATGCTTGGTAAAGTAGAGGGTCAGAGAAAAAGAGGAAGAGTCGCAATGAGATGAATTGACACCGTAGCTACAACAATGGGCTCAAACATAGCAACCATTGTGAGGATGGCGCAGGACCAGGTGGTGCTTTGTTCTGTTGTGCATAGGGTCACTATGAGTCGGAGCCAGCTCGATGGCACCTAACAACAACAGAACAGCTGTGGGGAAAAGAAGTCACAACTTCATTCAGGTGATCTGTAATCAAATGGTACTAATCTCACTATAAAAACACATTAAAACTCACAGGGTAGGGTAAAAAATAGATGCCTTGCATTAATGGATATTAACGTATTAGGAAAGCTTAAAAAGCGTATCTGATAATTCCAGAATAACATGTCTGCACTCATATTTTTAAATGAATTTGGTAACTGCAGATTGGGTAAATTGGCTTTCTTTATTAAAAAAAGAAGCACTCTCTCAAATTGACTTTGGGGACTAAATCCCAAACTGCAGGTAATAGAAAATAAAGGTTCAAAATGAACACGCTGATACAGCAGTCTCCAAGAACAGAACACGTCATCTCTCTACAATTATAACTTGGGTTTACCAAGTGCAAGATGAAAAGAGAAACTCACTTATGACACTCGAGCCACAGGATTTTTAGGCAAAGTTTGTGGTAAAAATTAGGGCAAAGGTAAGAGGGCATACTTGGCCTAAAGCAGCTGGGAGTGTTCACAATAATTAGACAAAGGGAAGTTTCTATCAAGAGTTTAACTTTTCTTTACTTGGTTAGAGACAGAATCGTCTGGATGGAAAATTAGCACTCATGGAGCAATGTTCAATTTCACTACATTATGGCACAACTCTGGATCCCTGTGTTATGGGGAGCCTGAAATGCCATTGCTGCAGGGCAATCAGAGATTTTTCCAATTCCTAGTACTTGACTTGCAAAGGAGAATATTAATAAGATAAAATCCGAGGATGGGAAAATCTTTCAACTCTGAAATTTTATGCCTGGAAGAATCATAAGATAGCGTTTTCTCATAAACTCCTTTTGCTTTAGAAGATCCACAATCCTGATTGTTATTCAAATCTAATTTCAGCTCAGGAAACTGAAATAAAAGACAATCTCCCAGTTCTGAAGATTATAAAGGATGACAGGACATATGTACTTTTGATCAAAAAAGCACTGGGGCAACGGCTGCCCATCAAAAGACAGCTCAGAGAGGCCATCAGTCAGAATAGCAGGGAGGCAGTTGGAGCCAAACACCAAGTCAGACTCCCGGGTGATTAATCCATTACTCTTTAAATGCCAGGCAGTTAGGAGATGTTGCTACACAGTGAAAACGACATTATGATGTCCTTCGTTTGTTATTTCTCTTTCGTTTTCATTTAACGTTTATGTACTTGAAAAGGCAACCAAATTACACATTGTCCTTGTTAGTGTTTGAAACATAGCATATAATCTACTTCATTCATTTAACAAATATTTATTGACTGCCTATTATTTGCAAGGTACTAGGGGTTTGATTTTTTGGGTGTTAAATTCTAGGAGCCCTGGTGGTACAGTGCTTAAGTGCTTAGAAGGTTGGGGATTCAAACCCATCAGCTGCTCCGTGAAAGAAAGATGTGGCAGTCTGTTTCTGTAAAGGTTACAGCCTTGGAAACCCTATGGGGCCGTTCTACTCTATCCTACAGGGTCACTGAGAGTTGGAATCCACTCCACAGCAACTTTTTTTTTTTTTTTTTTTTAATGCTAGATTCTGGGGCTAGAAAAATGATTACGTCTTGATATCTGTTTTGTAGTAGCTCGTGGTGCAGCAGGGTATTAGAACTGAAAGTACAATTCAAGATAAAAACTTCCAGGCTCACAGAGGATTGTGGTTGTTGTTAGCTGCCATTGGATCGGCCCTGACTCCTCTCAACCCCATGCATGATGGAAAGAATTCCAAAAACCAAAGTCAAATTCATTGCTGTTGAGTGAATTTTGACTCAGCAACCCCATGTGACAGAATAGAACTGCTCTGTAGGCTTTTCTTCGCTATAATCTTTATGGGAGCAGATCACCAGGCCTTTCTTCTGTGGTGCAGCTAGGTGGTTGGAACCCCCAACCTCTAGGTTAGTAGTCGAGCACAAACCACTTGCACTACCCAGAGACCTTGTGGAGAGGGTTAGAGCTTGTTAAAGATGATCCGGCTTGTTGGAGACACAGCTGGAACTCTGCCTCTGATTTGTAGAGCGAAACTCCTTAGTCTCCATTATTAGTTCATTTATTTTGTCATCCGACAAATATTCACTGAGTGCCTGCTCTGGGCCTCTCACCTCTCTCTCCTCCTGGAGGTTACAGATTAGCAGGGAAGGCAAACACCCTGGTGAAGAAGGTACATGTTCCGTAAGTCATAACTAAGAATCATACATAATGCAGCTTAATTTTTTTTGTAAGTGAATGTGAACAGTATTTCCAGCACCCTCCTACTGATGGCAGATCACCTAATACAATCAGTTCCAGGTGAATTGGGTTCATACAGGTTTTTTTTCATTCTTTCCTTCTCTCCCTGGGTTGATGTTAAGTTGCACCTGGGATGTGAGGTGTGGTGGCAACTTATGGATTGTCAAGAGGATCCTTCTGGTCCTAGATCATCCTCTGTCAATGCTGGTGCTACCTGCAGAGATGTCTGATTTTTCCCATCCCTTACCCTCGTCATCAATCCCATTGGTATCTCCTGAGATACCACGTGCCCTCTGGCCTACACTGCCTGGTTTCCTGCAGTGAAGTCCCTGGTCAGGGGTTTCAGGACCCTCGAGGTCCACCTCTCATCCTCTCTCTCTTCTCTCCAGAACAGGAAAAAAAAAATTATATCTTTTTTTAGATTGGAAAACGAGATGGATTTGACACAGTAGTCTTAACAAGGAGCTGAAACGTATCAATGATCATGGAGATGGTGAAGGATTGGGCATCGTTTCATTCCGCTATACACAAGGTCACCGTGAGTAGGAACTGACTTAATGGCAGCTAACAACAGCAACAGATTGGAATACTCACTCTTATGCCTTCTTTCAAATTTGTGGTCGAAATGATAAATATTATGCCAGTGAGTTCTTCAGGGCTTTGTCTTTTCATAGTCAAATGCTAGGATTTTTAGACTCCAAATATAGTTCCTTCAAGTCATTAACACAGAGATGATACTTGAAAACTTATGTTGCAACCCAAATAATAATGGACAAATTTTTCTTTTAACAATATACCCTGAGGGTAGCAGAAATGGAGAAGGTGGAGTGTTGGTTAGTGATTACACAAAGCAATAAACCAAAAACCAGCTGCCATCAAGTCAGTTCTGACTCATAGTTACTTCATGTGTGTCAGAGTAGAACTATGCTCCATAGGATCTTCAGTGGCTGATTTTTTAAAAGTGGATCACCACGCCTTTCTTCTGAGGTATCTCTGAGTGGACTTCAACTTTTTGGTTAGCAACCAAGCACAATAACTGTTTGTACTACCCAGGGACTCCATTCAAAGCAATAATACTCACTTATGATCTCACATAGTTTCTGTAGGTCAGGAACTCACTAGGGTACATGCTCCTCCATGTCTGGGGCCTCATCTGGAAATCATCAAATACTGGGGGCTAGATAATTTTGTAAATGGAATATCTGGAGGTTTCTGATGGCTCTTGGCTGGGATCCTAGTTGGGGCAGTCAGCTGGAAGACTGCCAGCTGGAAGACTGCCACTCACATGGCCTTTCCATATTCCAGGGGCTTTCTCACATGGTGGCTGGGTTCCAAGGGCAAGTGCCCTGAGAGATTAAGAGTGAGAGTGAGAGTGAAAAAGAAGAGAGAAAGAGAGAAAAGGAAAGAAGAGAGATATAAAAGACATGAGAGAGAGAGAAAACAGATGAGATTGAGGGAGAGAAGGAGAAGAGAGGGAGGGGGAGGAAGAGGAGAGGAGAGAGAAGGAGTGACAGACAGAAGCCACATTGCCTTTTGTGACAAGCCTCAGAAGTCACACACTGTCCTTGCACAGCATCCTGTTTATTGAGGCAGTCACAGCCCACCAGTGTTTCAGAAGAGGGAATGTAGTCCCCGCCTTTTGCAGAGGTTCATCCACGACACGTAGACACATGGACGTACGGTGAATGGGATATATATTGGTGTGGCCGTCTTTGGAAAACACAATCTGCCACAGGGGGTTTAGGAGGAAAAATGAGGAATGAAAAACAGTGGGTAAACACTTCATGAAGTGATTTCGTCACACGAGTCACTGCACCTGATGAACATCATCCACATATGCCCCAAAGACGTAAACCATGGGTTGATTGACAATCTAGCTGTGTGTCTGTGTTTTTTTTTTTTTAAGCTCTCTTCTTGGGGTGAGAGGCACTTTCCAGCTATTTGTCTCCCATAAGGGGCTATAGACCTGCCCTAAAAACCTCTAGCTAAGCACATTTACAGAACAGGTTTGGTTTATCTCCTCAGCCGCTCCTCTTTTCTTACCCCTTTTTTTCTACATTCACCAGAGCCTGAGTTTCTTTATGCTGCTTTCCCCCACCTCACCCCACCCAACTCCTGCCCATTTTCCCTTTCCATGTTATTACTTAACAATCCATCCTTTTGCTGGGCAATTAATTGAGTTTACCAAGTCCCTAACTAATAATAGCTCCTTTTTTTTTTTTTTTTTTTTATCTTTGCCCATACATTTTAACAGCTGCCTAATTGAAGTGCCCTAAAGGAATAACTAATAGTAAGAAAACCAAAACCAACCAAACAAACAAAAAACTGTTGCCATCGAGTTGATACTGCCCCCATAGGGTTTCCAAAGAGCGGCTGGTGAATTCGAACTGCCAATTTGAATTCGGACTTATTTTAAAATAAGAACAGGACCGGTTGGGTAGGAGCAGCTCGATAGCTTCTAATCATGCCAAGTAAATACCCATCTGTGCGGTTGGTCCAAGGGCTGATCTACTTTCAGATGGCCTAATTAACAGGATAGGAGTCCCTGGGTGGTGCAAATGTTTAATGTCCCTGGCTGCTAACTGGAAGGTCAGAGGTTCGAGTCTATCTAGAGGCACCTCAGAAGAAAGGCCTGGTGATCTCCTTCCAAATAATCAGCCACTGAAAACCTATGGAGCTCAGTTTCTACTCTGACACACATTGGGTTGCCATGAGTCTCCATGTCTCTCTCTCTATATATTAGATATTTAATTAATAAAGTTAGAAGAATTGTCCCCATTCCATGGAGAAAATAAGAGGGTTGATCTGGCAGAACAGTGGAGCCCATCTACTCTCCTCTAGATTATTTTTATTATTTTCAAAATGAGAACATTTTACTATCTTATTCAGGTTATAAAATTAATTCTACTCTGTCACATGGGGTCACTACAAGTCAAAACAGATCCAATAACACCTACCAAAAAACAACCAAACCCCTTGCCATCAAGTTGATTCCAACTCAAAACAACCCTATAGGACAGAGTACGGCTGCCCCATAGGGTTTCCAAGGAGGGGCTTGTGGATTCGAACTGCTGACCTTTTAGTCAGCAGCCAAGCTCTTAACCACTGAGCTACCAGGGCTCCTAACAACATTTAAAACTACTTAAGCAATCCTGGAAGATAAGAAAGGAAAAATCATCTGAAATCCTGCTACCCAGACTTAACTTGTAACATTTTGGCAAATATCCTTCCATATATTTCTATAAACATTGATACTTACAGCTATACACACATACGTAATTTTACATAAATATTATCTGCTTATACAGTTCTGCATCCTTTTTTTTTTTCTCTCTCTCTCCAATAATAATCTGCTGCTCTCAAGTCAATTTCAACTCATAGTGATTCTATAGGACAGAGTAGAATTGTCCCGTAGGGTTTCAAGGCTGTAACCTTTACCAAAGCAGACTGCCACATCTTTCTACCACAGAGCTGCTGGTGGGTTTGAACTGCCAACCTTTCAGTTAGCAGCTGATCACTTAACCACTGCCCAACAAAGGTTGGTTATTTTGTTCCATGTTAATAAGTAATAAATCCATATCATCATTTTTATCGACTGCCCAATATTCCCCTGTAGATCCTACCATAATTTATTTAACTAATCTCTTATTGAAGAACAATTATTCTGATTGCAATTTTTTGATACTATAATCAATGCTTTGAAGAACTTTCTTGTATATCCATTTTTTTAAATGTATTTGTCCAGAGATTTCTTAGGATAAATTCCCATAAGGGAAATAGCTGGGATTCTTTCTTTTAAAAAGGATAATAGGAAGCCATGGGGGAAAAAAATCTGGGTAACCAGTCTAGTTGTAGAGAAGCTATGCAACAAAAAATGCCCACACTGTGTTGGGGGACTGATCTAGACAGTTTGGGATGCAAAGATGAAAAATCTTCCAGAAAAACCTTATAGTCTAGTGGTTGGGATAGACCATTATACAAAAAATTACTACAGTGAAATCAAATTCCCAAATGAGGTATTGAACAAAGTACCATGGGAAGAAAAAAGGGAGGAGCTGTTAAATCTGTAGACAGGAGAGATGGGGGAACTATTAACAGAGAAAGCAAAAGTTAAGTTGGCCCTGAGGTTGAGTTGGAGCTAAAGAGGTGGGAGAATAAAGAAATGCTTGAATAAAGGCTCAGAGTCAAGAAAGGGTACTTAGTGGATGGGGAAGACTGAGGAAGCCTTGTATGCTGGTGAAAAAACTATGGGGGCTGGGAATGAGGAAAGGGAACTGTGGTGGGAGCTGTGTTTGTGGTAAGAGGCCAGGGGCTTGTAATTGGCCCTAAGGAATGTGGGTCTTATTCTGCAGGGAGTGGAAAATCATGTAAACTTTATGCACAGGAGTGCCATGATCAGATTTCTCTTGAAAATATCAAGTGTTGATGAGGATGTGGAGTACCTGGAACTCTCATGAACAGCCAGTGGAATATAAAATGGACAACTACTTTGGAAAATAGTTTGACAGTTCCTTAAAAAGTTAAGCACATACCTACCCTAGACCCTGTGTTCCTCTCCTATGTATTTGTCTAAGTTATCTAGTGTTGCTAAAACAGAAATACCACAAGTGGAAAGCTTAAAAAAACAGAAATTTATTCTCTCATTTTAGGAGGCTAAGGGTCCAAATTCAGAGTGCCAGTTCCAGGAGAAGATTTTCTCTCACTGTCAGTTCTGGGGAAGGTTCTTGTCATCAGTCTTCACCTGAGTCTAGGAGTTTCTCAGCACAGGGACCCCAGGTGCAAAGGATATGCTCCACCCCTGGCTCTTTTTTCTTGGTGGTAGGAGGTCCTTCTCCCTGCCTGCTTCTCTCTTTTATATTTCAAAAGAGATTGACTCAAGATACAATCTAATCCTGTAGATTGTGTCCTGCCTTTTAACATAACTGCCTCTAATCTTGCCTCATTAACATCATAGAGGTTAGAATTTATAACACATAGGAAAATTTATCAGATCACAAAATGGAGGAAAACCCCACAGTACTGAGAATCATGGCCTAGCCAAGTTGATACACGTTTTGGGGGAACAAAATTCAATCCATAACAATATTTATGCAAGAGATATGCCTATATAAAGATTTTTACATGAATGGTCATAGCAGCTTAATTGTAATTACCAAAAACTGAATACCACCCAAATGTTCACCAACAGATGGATGGATAAACAAATTGTGGTGTATCTATTCAATGCAATACCATTTAGCAATAAAAAGGAAAGAACTATTGATAGCCACAAAAATATGGACAAATCTCAAAATAATTATACTAGGTGAAAGCATTTCTGGGGGTGGGGTGGGGATGGGGGAAGCACATACTGTGTATTTCCATTGATATAAAATTCTGGAAAGTGTAAACTGATCTGAGGATGGTGACCAGTGGGGAAAGGGCAGGAAGGAGAAATTACCAAGAGGCATGTCTTAGTCATCTAATGCTGCCATAACAGAAATACCACAAGTGGCTGGCTTTAACAAAGAGAAATTTATTTCCTCACAGTCTGGTAGGTTATAAGCCCAAATTCAGGGCGATGGCTCCAGGGGAAGGCTTTCTCTCTCTGTGGGCCCTGGAGGAAGGCTTCCCCTGGTCGAGGAGCTTCTCGGGCACAGAGACCCTGTGTCCAAAGGATGCGCTTTGCTCCTGGTGCTACTTTCTTGGTGGTATGAGGTCCCCAACTCTCTCCTTGCTTCCCTTTCCTTTTATCTCTTGAGGGATAAAAGTGGTGCAGGCCACAGCCCAGAGAAAGTACATTGGATCAGGGAGGTGACCTAAGTAATGGTGTTACAATCCCACCCTAACCCTCACAACATAAAATTATAAGCACAAAGTGAAGGACAACCACACAATACTGGGAATCATGGCCTAACCAGGTTGATACATATTTTTTGGAGGACACAATCAATCCATGACAAGGCATGAGGAAGCTTTTTGGGAGTGGTGGTGATAGAAATGTTCATTATCTCAATTGAGGTAATGGTTTCATGGGTGTATACATATATCAAAACTCATCAAATTGTGCACTTTAAATAGAGCATTTTATTCTATGTCAATTATGTCTCAATAAAGTTCTAATAAAACAAACAAAAGCAAAGTTAAAAAAACAGAAAAAGCACATGGGATGGGTGGATAAAATAATTAGAGACAAGGAGGTCAGTTGGGAAGTTACTGTAGAGTATAGGGGTCTGAATGAGGCTGAATAGACGTTGCCCACTTGGCTTTGCTTTGCTTATGTTCTGGGACACACACTTTTAGGGACTGAACTCCTGTGTAATGGAGAAAGATATTTTGTCCCTGTGAGATGGTGGAGGACATTATTATGCATCACCTTCCTTCCTCTCACTCCCTACTATCTGCTGGCAACAATTTTAGACACTGGGTGTTAGTGGTGAACAAGACAGACACATATTTGTTGTGTTCATGGGGTTTCCATTCTAGCGGAAGACAATAATAATAATAATAATAATAATAATAATAATAATAATAATAATAATAATAATAATAATAATAATAATAAAGTCAGGTAGTGTTAAGTGCTACGAAGGAAAAGCAGGTAAGGGACAGAGCTATGGATGAGCACTGGGTGTGGGAACTCCATTAGGCAGAGTGGTCAGGAAAGGCCCGTCAAAGGAGATGATGTTTGATTTTTGTTTTGAATAAAGAGGGAAGGGAGTTGAGAACAGGGACAAGCATCTGAGGCTGAGAGATTGGCATGCGCAGAGGTCTTGAGGCGACTATGGAAGAGGCTTCTGGAGAAGCAATGAGCAGGTGGAGTGCCTGGGAAGGGAGTAGGAAGATCAACTGCAGGGGCTTAAGCATCTCCTGATTTGCTTTTGAAAACAGCTGCTGTTGAGTCGATTCCAACTCATGGCCACCTCATGCGTGTCAGAGTAGGACTGCACTCTCTAGGGCTTTCAATGGCTGATTTTTTGAAAGTAGCTCTCTGGACCTTTTTTCTGCAGTGCCTCTGTGAGGCCTCGGACCTCCAACCTTTCAGTTAGCAGCTGAGTGTGTTAACTGTTTGCACCACTCAGAGACTCCAATTTGCCACCAACATGTGCCCAAATAAGCATGTCCTCTTACAACAGTTCACACTAGAACTTTGACTGTCCTAAGTACTGTTTGAAATGCTGTTTGGTTGGCTGTAACTTAGCTTCTCCTTGCTATGCCCTCTCTCCTCCATTTCCTCTTTTGTAAGGCTAGGGTTGGTTTTGGCATTTGTTGTGATAAGATTTCATATACATCTCATTAGGTTCTAAGGTATGAAAAGTCTTACAAAGCTGTCTTTATTGACCATCTATCTTAATGTCCAGTGCTTGGTTGAATCTCAAACTCCCTTCGGGACCAGAATGAAAACAAATCTGAGTACAACTGAGAAATGGATGATCACAAGCAGTTGAAAAATTAACAGCATCGATTGTTATGGTTTGAAAACTGCCCCACTTCCCCACAAGTACGTATTGAAGGCCAGACCCCTGTGCTTGTGGATGTGGTCCTTTTTGGAAGTGGGGTTTCCTCTGTTATGTTAATTAAGTCATGCCTGAGTTATAAAAAGAGCAGAAAAGACGCAGAAGCGCACACACGGGGGAAAGAGGAAGATAGACGATGAGACAGATGCGTCTACAAGCCCCGGAACACCAAGGATTGCTGGCAGCTACTAGAAGCCCTGATGGCACAGTGATCAAAGTGATCGACTGCTAACCAAAATGTTGGTGGTTCAAAATCACCAGTGGCTCCAAGGGAGAGAGATGTGGCAATCTACTCCCGTAGAGATTTATGGCCTTGGAAGCCCGATGGGGTCCTCTATGAGTCAGAACTGACTTCGACTAAAGGCAGTGAGTTTGGTGGGATTGTTAGAAGCCAAAATAGACAAGGAAGGGCCTTGCCTTAGAGCCACACCCTGAACTCAGACTTTTAGTTTCCTGAACTGTGAGAAAATAGTTTTCTGTTCTTTAAGCCACCCACTTGTGCTATTTTTGTTATGACAAAACTAGCTAACTAAGACAACCAGAAACAAAAACCATGTTGCCATCAAGTTGATTCCGACTCATAGAGAGCCTATAGGACAGAGTAGAACTGGCCCACAGGGTTTCCAAGGAGCAGCTGGTAGATTTGAACTGCCAACCCTTTGGTTAGCAGCCAAACTCTTAGCCACTACACCACCAGGGCTCCAACCAAGAAAAAAAAAAAAACTAAAAACCAGAAAAACCCATTGCCATTGAGTTGATTCCCACTCATAGAAACCTTATGGGACAGAGTAGAACTGCCCCATATGGTTTCCAAGGAGTGTCTGGTGGATTAGAACTGCCTACCTTTTGGTTAGCAGCCATAGCTCTTAACCACTACACCACCAGGGCTTCAACTAAGACAAAGTCCCTATAAATTCTGCCTTTAAAATGTAGTATTAAGAGGAAAGGAGTCCCTGAGTGGTGCAAAGCATTAAGCACTCAACTACTAGCTGAAAGGTTGGCAGTTTGAACCTGCCTAGAGGTACCTTGGAAGAAAGGCCTGGTGATCTCCTTCTGAGAGGTCACAGCTTTGAAAACCTTATGGAAGGCCGTTCTACTCTGCACACAGAGGGTTGTCATGAATTGGAACCAACTCAAGGGCAACAGATTTGGTTTTTTATTAAGAGGAAGCAACAGACACCTATTGGCCACCTATTATGGGGTAACCATTCCCACATGTCTTAATTAATTCTGTCAACAACACTATTGTGACTTGTACCATTTTGCAGTCATAGTAGGCTCAGCAGCATTAGATGCTTTCTCCAAGGTCACACGGCTGGTAAATGCCAGAGTCAGGATTTCATGCCGTGTCTGGTGAGTCCTGGTTTGGGGCTCTTGTCACTATACTTTGTTGGCTTTTAGTGCTGTGCCTTACCTATGTCATGCTACTCTGCCATGGACTGGATACAGAGACAACCCTTTTAAGAAAGCAAACGATTTCCTTGAGAAGCAGCCCTAAGGCTTTATTTTCTTGATTGTCAGGCCTACCTATCTGTCTGAACATCATGGAGAAGCCTGTGCCTGGCTTCAGCAACTCCTCTCTTCTGACAAGAATTCTCCAAAGGGACCAGAGGCAGAAGCAGGCTGGGGGAAGTGTCCCGGTCAGCAGGGCATGATTGCACACTGTTCCAGTATCGAAGACCTGATAAAAATCTGGGGCCTCTGGGCACTCAATTTTGAAAGCAATCCTGTCAGTTCCCTAATAATAGTAATAAATTAACCAAACCGCAGATTCAGTGGTATTTTATGTCCTAAGGGTATTGCTTTCACACTTCAACTTGATAGCATGATTTATCAAGAGATAAATTACAGCTGGGAATGAATGGATTTACTGATGTCAGGGAGACGACAAGTATATTCTGAAGATGTTACCAGTGATGGGCATGTACCTGACAAGCATACTCGAAAATCCCCAAATGAAAAGCTTCTCTTCAGTGGAGGAATAACTTGAGCTTTTACTTTTTTTTTTTTTTTTTTTACTTTAGAGGTCATTGCAAAGACAGAAGGATTTTGGTGGTCTCATTATGCCCCTCCCCAAATTGCTTATGACCTAAAAGTATTAATTATATTGCTCTTTGAAGGTGGGCTTAGGCAGCCACCTTAAACCTTTTCTGAAGCAAATCAGGAGACTAAATAAAGGAATGGCTGTAGGGCAATGCTACTGTAAGTGAAATGTCTAACTACTTTCCCATTTCTCCATTCCCAATCAACCATTACTGCCTGAATGTCACTCTTACTGTAGAAGTGCACATGACTAAAATAGCATTAAGCAAAGAATAACGAATGTCAGAAGAATGAACAAATCTGTTTTAGGAAAAATAAAACCCAAATGCTCCTTAGACTCGAGGAAGGAGAGACTTCGTCTTGCTTACTTTGGATGTGTTTTCAGAAGGGACCAATCCCTAGAAAAGAACATCATGTTTGGTAAAGTAGAGGTTAAGTGAAAATGAAGGAAACCTTCAATGAAATGGATTGACATAATAGCCACAGTAATGGGCTCAAACATATGAAAGGTCATGAAGATGGTGTAGGGGCAACGTTTCCTTCTGTTATACATACAACGTTGCCTTCTGTTACACATACAACATTTCCTTCTGTTATATTTACGAGATTTCCTTCTGTTATACAGACAACGTTGCCTTCTGTTATACAGACAACCCTTTCCTTCTGTTATACAGGAGTTGACTCCATGGCAACTAACAACAACAACAGGCTATTGAAGGATTAAGTCCTCCTCATCCTTGAATGTAAGGGAAGGAGGAATTCCTTCTGGGAGGTTTCTCAGAAGAGCACTTAGACTGCAGAGTGGACAAAGAAAGCCCAGGTGAAGGAAGGAGAAGATCTGGGCTCTCCGGTTTAGAAGAACACTCCCTGGAGCTAAGTGAAGATGGCCCTTTGCACATGGAGACAGAACTGGAACTGTGAGCTGAGAAAGGCTTGTGGGTTGAGGGCATGCACCTTTAGGAGAACGTGTCAGAAGAAGGCGAGGAATGGTCTAATGAATGCTCTCAGTCTTTTTGAGCTTTTTATGGGAAGAATAGGAATAGGTTTATTTTAGTGGGCTGGAGTATTCAGTGGTGAGGAGCGCTGGAGGGAGGGTGATGTGTATGCTGCTAGTCCTTTTGTTGTTATTGTTAGCTGCCATCAAGTTGGCCCTGACTCGTGGTGACCCCATCATGTACAACAGAACAAAACACTGCCTGGTCCTGTGCCATTGCCATGATTGGTTGTGGACTGGAGTGCTGTGATCTACAGGGTTTTTCTTGGCTGACTTTAGGGAGTAAATCACCAGGCCTTTCTTTCCAGTCTGTCTTAGTCTGGAAGCTCTGCTGAAACCTGTTCAGCATCATAGCAACACACAAGTCTCCACTGACAAGACAGGTGGTGGCTGCGTGTGAGGTGCATTGGCTTACCTGGATTAAGCCTTCCCGGTGTCTTAAAGGAAGACTACCATTAGCTTGGGGTGTCTACCTTATAAAATCGGCAAGTTAAAGAAGATGCCTTGAGCCTTAGACATTTAAAATATGCTTTTAAAACAAACTCTGGAGCCTGGGCAGTGTACAGTTAACAAACTGATGACACACAATATTTTATCCAACAAATTAAAGCACAAAATAAAACTTATTAGAAAAAGTAGATGGAGAAATAAGATTTAACTTCAGAAGCAACCAAGCAGATAAGCTCATTAATGAATAGGCCACTCAAGGAACAAATAAGATTTAAAATGCTTCCAGGTTTTGAAGGTTTTAAAGCCAGTCATAACTAGACAACTGTGTACACAGATTAAAAGAAAATGGGTCAAATCTAGTTTCTTGCTAAATCCCTTTAAAGTTTGCCAATAGCCTGAAGCATCTGTCAAAATTCGAAGGAGGTGCTACAAAGAACTATTTTAAGCCTCCAAATTCAGGGCACCTGAAGAAGTAAAGGTGCATGTCATTTTCCCTCTTGGGGATAAACAGCTTTTCCACATATAAATTGTGAAAACTGTTATAAACCTATGAAGAGTCCACTCAAGGAGCAAATAGTGTTCAACACACAGGGAATAAAGAGTCTATGTGAATTTCTCTAGACTTGCATAGTGTGGCTGTGAGTCAGAATTGACTAGAAGGCAACACGTTTGGGTCGTGTTTATAAAAAAACCAAACTCATTGCCGCTGAGTTGATTCCAACTCACAGAGACCCAAAGGACAAGAGTAGAATTGCCCTCTAGGGTTTCCAAGGACAGCCTGGTGGGTCCGAGCTGCTGGCCTTTGGTGTTTATATACATATATATATTATGAGAATATTTAAATTGTTCCATGTATCTTTTTGTCTGACTAATTCTGGACACATTTTTACAGGAAAATGTGATCAAGTGTGAAGCAGAGCTCCCAGACTCTAGGGAGACATCTGCTTTTCAGGATAAACCTCTAAGAAGTGGACCCACCTTCGTGGATATCTGGCCTCCAGATAAATCCTCTCAGAAAACCCTAAAGACCAGAGAAGTCATCTTTAACATCCATCCTTAGTTCTGTGTTAGAGAAAATGTACTTACAAGCTCATGTGAGAGGCAAAGCAGAACCAAACAGAGGCTTAAATCTTTCTACATGAGAGTCAGAGTCTTGGGTGTAAAGATGAATCTTGACAGGTGTCCAGAACCACTGCTGGCCTCAGATCTCTTCCAACCACGCACACTTCCAGTGGACAACATGTGAGGGTGGTAACACCGGGAAGTAGGGCAACCCAAACCAACTTTATGGAAACACCCAGATTTGGCCACCTGTCAGCATGCTCCAAAAGAACCAAACCAAAACCGTTGCTGTCGAGTTGATTATGACTGATGGTGACCACATGTGCTAGAGTAGAACTGTTCCATAGGGTTTTCTTGGTTGTAATCTTTACAGAAGCAGATTGCCAGGCCTTTTCTCTGCAGCATCTTGGGTGGTTCTGAACCACCAATATTTAGGTTAGTAGCTGAGGGCAAACTCTTTGGGCCACCATGCTATGCTATCCCTTTCTCAGTGACACATTAAATCACACAAAGAAAAATAGAGTAAGGGGCGGGGGATACCGCCCCTAAGTCCTCCTTCTTCTCCTAATTATTGCCCTTCCTTTGAGGCCCAATTTAGCCCCAGGAGGGTAAGAAGAGGGAGACTGCTGTTAATGCTTCTTTTGTCCACCACCCAGAAACATACTACCCCAGTCTTTCATCTTTCGTGGACCAATTAACATAATTCTTTTTTTAAAATCAGTTTAGTAACAGTGGTTATCAATTTCTTCTGCGTTAGGACCACTTTGCTGAAGCAAAATTTGCTAAGAGTCACAATATTTGCCTGCTTCATGCTCCTATTAAATATAACCAAACCCGTTGCTGTCGAGTTGATTCCGACTCACAGCAATCTTACAGGACAGAGTAGAACTTCCCTACAGGGTTTTCAACGAGCAGCTGGTAGATTTGAACTGCCAACCTTTTGGTTAGCAGCCCAAGCTCTTAACCACTGTGCCACCAGGGCTTCTACTTAAATGTACTACCCTTTAAAAAATTACACTGCAGAATAAATGAGAAGAAATGGCACCATTTTTAAGTGAAGTTGCTGTCTAGTTGATTCCAACTCATGGCGACCCCATTTGTGTCAGAGTAGAACTGTGCTCCATAAGATTTCAATAGGTGATTTTTCCAGAAGTAGATTGTCACTACTTTTTTCTGAGGTGTCTCTGGGTGGACTCAAACCTCCAACCTTTCAGTTAGTAGCCAATCACTTTAGCTGTTTGCACCACCCAGGCACGTCTAATAAAATATGAAACATATAGAAAAATGTGCCTCTTGATGAAATTTTACACACTACGAAGTGAACATCCCCATGTAAGCTCCAGCCAGGTCAAGAAATAGAAAATTACCAGAACCCCAGAAGCTTTCCGTGTCCCTTTCCAATTCATATCCTGGTAAAGATAACCACTATTTTGACTTCTATTATCATAGATCGGTCTTTCTTTTAAAAAAAAAATTGCTTTAAATAAACGGAATCATGTAGTATGTATTCTTCTGTGTCTTCTTTCGTTCAATGTTACGGCTATGAGAGTCATCAGTGTTGTTGCTATAGCAAGAGTTCATTCATTCTCATTTCTCTGGCATTTCAGTGGGTGAATATACCAGAATTCATTTATCCTTTCTAATGTGAATAAACGTTTGGGTTATTTATAGTTCTCGCCTATTATAAATAATACTGCTCTGTACATTCTGGTATTTATCTTTTGGTGAGCATATGTGTTTATTTCGGCTGACTATATCACTAGTCGTGTACTGGTTAAGAGCTATGGCTGCTAACCAGGAGGTAGGCAGTTCAAATCCAAAAGGCACTCCTTGGAAACCCTATAGGGCAGTTCTACTCTGCCCTATAAGGTTGCTATGAGTCAGAATCAACTCGATGGCAATGTTTGTTTTTTTTTTTATAATGAGTTTTATATACCTAGGAGTGGAACTGAGGGGCCAAATAATATGCGTATGTTCAGATTTTGTAAATATTGAACTGTTTTCCAATGTGATGGTGGCAATTAACATTCTGGTTTGAGAGTTTGGGCTGCTCTGCTTTTTGGTCACCACTTAATGTTGTCCTTTTCATTTTGGTCATCCTGTAGCTGTGTGAATGGCACCATGTTTGAGAGTATACATTGGAAAACATATTGTTTGTTCTTGCTGTTGTTAGTTGTGGCGAGTTGATTGCAACTCATAGCTACCTCATGTGTGCAGAGTAGAACTGTTCCATAGAGTTCTCAAGGTTATGAACTTTTGAAAGCAGATTGTCAGGCCTGTCTTCTATGGTGCCTCTGGGTGGGTTCAAACTGCCAACCCTTTGGCTGGTACTTGAGCACTTAACTACTTGTGCCACCCAGGAACTAAAACAAAATATCCTATTTTTGTTGTTAGGTGCCATAGAGTCAATTTTCAACTCACAGCAACCCCATAGGACAGAGTAGAACTGCCCTATAAAGTTTCCAAGGCTAACCAAAAGGTAGGCAGTTCAAATCCACCAGCCGCTCCTTGGAAAACCTATGAGGCAGCTCTTCTCTGTCCTATAGAGTCACTATGAGTCAGAATTGACTCAATGCCAATGGATTTGGTTTAGTTTTTAATCTTTGCAGAAGCAGATCACCAGGTCTTTTCACCCAGGAAGCGCTGGGTGGGTTCTAACCACCAACCTTTTGGTTAGCAGCTGAGAGCTTAACTGTTGTGTCACCAGGGCTTGTTGCAAGATATACTAGTTAAATTAAAAAACAAAAGAAAATATTCACGTTTTGAATATTAAGAAATGTCCTGAATGAGTCAAGTATGTGGATGACCTCTCTGGGGATTACTAGTGACAGATCACTTATGTATGAATAATGCTTTGAGGATAATTGGTCTTAATTATTTTATGAAAGATGTGCTGAGTTGCTTTAACATGTGGCATCACAGAATTTAAATAAAAATAAAAGATTTTTCACTTTATTTTTCGTTTCGTGGGCATTTTGAAGTGTTATAATCAATACTTGATTGCAGGCAATTTGACCACTGGTTAATCTACATCAGCACAAAAAAAGTGCTGCAAAAGGGAGCCTGTTCATATGCTAAGTATCCGAAGCAGTTTTCCCTGAGGTAATTCAAATTCTGCTGTCATTTATTAACTCACCTTCCACTATTTCCACAAACTCTCAGTTTTTGAAGGAAATCTACATGTGTTTCTTATTATGTTAGGGCTATTAAAACTTGTAATTCATTACTCTAAATTCACATTGAGCATGTTTACAAAGTGCCCAGCTCTGTGCTGGCCGTGTAGCAACATCTGATCCCAGCTGTGAGTTAGGAATACATTTGGTGGCAATAACAAATACATTGGTTAAGAGATGCATGAAGTGTTTATTTTCATCATATAATGAGACATATAGATTTAAGCAGTTGGAGGTGTTGTTTCACCTGCTCAACAATGTCTTCAGGCATCCAGCTTTCAATCATTCTGCTCCATGGTCCTGAATGTGCTGACTTTCATACTTATTCATGTTGTCTCATGGTTGCAAAATGGCTGCTATACTTCAGGCACCACATCTACATTCAAGGAATAAAAGAGAAGAGGGGATGATTCTAGCCATATCTTTCCCATTTATCAAAGAAAAGTGAAGAGCCTTGAGAAGACTTCTGCTTACACCTTGTATTAGTTATCTATTTCTGTGGAACAAATAATGCCCCTAAATCAGTAGTTTGAAATTAAAAAAATGAAAAAACATAAAGCAATAACAACAAGAATACTCCAGCAAATCAAATGGATTTTTAAAAAACAACAAATATTTATTATTTTACAGTTTCTATGGAGCAGGAGTTCTAGGGAGGTTTAGCTAAGTAGGCCTGGGTCAGGGTCTCTCATTAAGCTGCAGTTAAGATGTTGACAGGGGCTGCAGTCATCTGAAGGCATGACTGGAACTGGAGGAACCATGTCCAAGATGGCTCGTGGCCAAGATGGTTGCTGGTAGGAGGCTCACTACATGGGCCTTTCCATAGGTTGCTTGAGTGTCCTTACAAGATGGCAGCTGGCTTCTCCCAGAGCAAGAGCTCCAAGAGAGAACAAGGCAGAAATCACATTATTTTATGAACTAGCCTCTCAAGACTAATACCATCACATCTCTCTTTTGAAGGGAGGAGTATGAAAGAATATTTGGACATATTTTAAAACTACTACTGCCTCATTGACCAAAACTGATTCACTTATTCAGTTTAGTTACAGTGGAGGCTGAGAAATAAATTTGTCATTGGGAACTACGCGTGTTCTTCCTCTGAACGAAATGGGCTCCACTAGCAGGAAGAAAGAAGGAAGGGCAATTGGGCAGGTAACTAACTCAGGGATTTGTATATAGAAATTTTGGAGAACTTGACCGAATACTAGAGTTTGCCTGAAAGAATGAACAATTTAGACTAGATGGAAAATTTTGAAAAATAAGGCTTTTTTGAGAGTGAGCAGGAGACTGACCAGCCCCATTAGACGAAAAAATGCAAATGAACCAAAATATAGGCAAATGTATACAAAAAGGTGTGTATTTCATAAATAGATCTTAATTTAAAGGAAGTTAATATTTCATGAATGGTATTAGAAAATATGCTTACATTTTTTTTTTTTACATTCTTTCTACTCAGCAGGGTAAATTCTGGATGAATTAGAGAGTGAAACATGAGAAAAATGAAACCATTCTAAAAACCTAAAAGAAACTTCAGGTAAGTGCTTATCTGATCCCAAATGGAGAAGGGCTGTCTAAGCATACAAGCAATGGTGTAAATAGCAAAGGAAAATAATTGATTTTAATATTTAAAATTAAAAACTATGTGTCAAAAACTTCATAAAAATTTAAAAGCCAACGAGGAGATCGTGCATTATTGATATTTTGATGGGATATATTTATTAACAGGAAAAATACTTTGGCTTTTCTTGAGGCCTATGGCCCTTTTCTATGGAGTAAATATTTCAGAAATTAAAAATAAAACAGTGGGAAGATATTAATATATAATGAGTTAACATAACTGATAATAAAACCTCTATATCCTCAATAAAATTGTCTGAAAACATAAATCTACAATTCACAGGGCAGGGAGAACAAACGGCTAATGAGCAAGAATAAATGGTCAACCTCATTGGTAGTCATACTGATGCAAATTAAAACGACATTAAATCTTGATGTTTTACCTATCAGATTAACACAGTTAGATGGGTTAGTATAAATTCTCAGGGCTGGCCAGAATGCAGTGAAAAGAGAATTGCCAGACTCTATGGACCTATGGCAAGCAATTTGTCAGTCTCCACCGAGAGCCTTTAAAAAGTTTGTACTATTTAATCTGATAATTTCATTTATACTAATCAGGTCTAAGGAAATAACAGAAATTCATTTGAAAATATATGTATGAAGAGGTATGTCTCAATGATGTGTACAACAGAAACGAAAGACCAATAGCTAAGCAAATCATGGGATATCCATATGATGGAGTATTAGGTTGCCATTAAAATATTTTTAATGAATTTCAATGATTTGAAAAAATGTTCATGATACAATTTTAATTATAAAAGTAACACAGTGCATAAAGTATATGTGATAGCATATTAATTATGGAATATATATTATGTATGAGTAAAAGCTTGGGAGGAAGTAGGAAAAATGTTAACAGTGTTTTCTGAAGACCCTTTTTTTGGGAGGTTGTAAGATTATGAAACTTTTGTGTATTATTTATATTTACGTACTTCTCAAATTTTCTACAATCCGTTGCTTTTGTGATTAGTAAAAAGTACTCAGTAAGCTCTAACTGGGCTATTTTAATCCTAGCATGTAACCTATTTTACTGCTCTTGGGGGGGTTGCTGTGTGTGTGTGTGTGTGTGTGTGTCTGAGAGAGAGAGGTTTTTGTGTACTATAATTCTAGAAAACTTATGGCATAAAAACATGCTAAAACTCATTTTGTCAGGAAGTGGTAGATTAAACCTTATGGTGCTGCATTAACTCTTTCAGGCCACTCAGGGACCAATTAGTGCACTTTGCTAAGGGGTACTAAATTGTATCCTACTAGCCTGAAGGAGGCCTGGCATGTCTCGAAGCTCTAAGTCATATCACCACTGGGAAGTGATTCAAATCTAGGAAGAAGCTGGTTCATTGAATATTAATTGAAAGGGTGAATAAATGAAGGGAAGTCAAAGAAGGGAACTAACAAGCTAACATTTATTGATTATTTACTACGTACCAGGGGCTTCACATTCATTACCTCCCTTAATTCTCATGGCAGCAGTGTGAAGCCCATATTACTATTATTACCATTTTACAGGGGAGGAATCTGAGTCTCTACTGTGGACCGTAAACAGTTTCCTGCCCTTCCTAAGGAAGATGCTGGCACTGACCTGAGATAGCCACTCACTTGCTGTGGTCAGGAATACAAAATCACCCTCGGTCCCACAGAATCTTCTCTCAGGCTTGCTTAGGAAATCCCACAGCTCAAGGTATCATTCTGTTTTTGACTGTGACTTTTTTTTTTTTTTTTAGTATTGATAGCGTGTAGTATCCTAGTGAGAATCCCTGGTGGCACAGTGGTTAAAGTGCTTGGCTGCTAACCAAAAGTTTGGAGGCTCGAACCCACGCGTGGCTCCTTGGGAAAAAAAAAGTGGTAGTGTGCTTCGGTGGATTACAGCCTTTGAAATCCTACTGGACAGTTCTACTCTGTCCTGTAGAGTATCTATGAATCGGAATCAACTCAACAACGATGGGTTTAGTACCCTAGTGGGGAGTGGGTGAGGAAGAGGGGCTAAGGAATGGAAAACCTTTTGAGACATCAATCATTTACACTTAAATAAGCCTACTTTCTTATTAAAGAGTATAACTAAGCAGAGGAGAGCAACAAAAAGGGGCACCCCAAGGATAGAAAAAGACTCAGAATAAGGGTGTTGGTAATAATGGTGTCTGCTGTCCAGTCAACCCCCGACTCATGGCCACCCTATGCACAGTTGGAGGATATGAGACCTGCTCCTGTGTCATCCATACGATTCGTTGTGGGTCGGACCCTTGTGATCCATAGAGTTTTCACTGGTGGAGTTTCAGAAGTAGACCACTAGGCCTTTTTTCCTAATCCATCTTAGTCTGGATGCTAAAACCTGTTTAGCATCATAGGAACGTGCAAGCCTCTACTGACAGATGAGTGGTAGGTAGCTGCACACGAGATGCATTGGCTGGGAATGGAAACTGTGTCTCCCGGACGGAAGGCAAGAATTCTACCACTGAACTGCCCTTGGGACTGGGGTTCCCTCCCAAAAAACAAAAACAAATCTGTTGCCATAGAGTTAATTCTGACTCATATGACCCTACAGGACAGAGTAGAACTGCCCTATAAGGTTTCCAAGGCTGCAATTTTTACAGAGGCAGACTGTCACATCCTTTTGCCGTGGACCTTTTGGTTAGTAGTAGAGCCCTTAACCATTGTGCTCTTTAGTGCTGGGGCTGCTGCCACAAACTCTTGGTGTCATAATTGTACCTAGAAGCCATTTCTCCTTTATTGTCCTAAAGGCAAAGACAACTATTTGCAGGATAGTTATCCGAGCTGCTGGGCACAGGATGTTTTTGAGCCTTGGAGAAAAGGAAACTGGTTTATAAAGGGAATGCATTTCTGACTCCTTTCATTAACAGGAAGCTGTAGCCCAGGAAGTTGACTAGTACAGACTTGTAAATGGTATGCAAAACTGATGTAAGAAAACTCAATCTTGAATTCATTTCTTATAGGGATCCTGGACTATGGAAAGAACTGATTGCTCTGACTATTTTTATTTAGAAGGCTTTTTGCATCTGAGAGGGAGCACTTTCTGCACCCCCGTGAGACACAGCTCTACATTTTATACAATTTGAAGTTTTCAGAACAAAGTTCCAGTTCTCTCTAATTTCATTTTTAAAAGAGATACTTCAAGAAATAGATCTAAGTTCTAAAGGAAGATGTTTTATTGTTTTCTGCCTCTTTGTTTCGGTAGGTTTATATTTTGGGCTTACAAGGAACGGAGAGGGGAAAGTTTTTCTTTTTAGAAAGAAAATCCAAACTAGTGACATCTTTAAATAGGTTTACATCCAAATTATACACTGGAAGTCTACATGCAACTTTACCAAAAAAATCATCCACATGGCCTTTTGTTATGTGATCCTTTGTATGATACTGAAACTCATGTAGGAAGGAAAAAAATAATGATTAGGCTTAAGCAAAGGAAAAAGATATTTTCTCAGCTGGAAGCTGTTAATACTTCAGCTGATAGAGACTTGGAGAATAACTCCTCTGTGTTTAAAAAATAAATATACAAGTACTGGAATAATTTGCAGGATGAGAAATCACAGGAGGGAGATAACAGCCGAGTAGATCTGAGACTGATTGTTTTTCTGCTTATGGGGATGTTGCCCTTTTGCCCTAAGTCTTGGACTGACAGCTCTTCTGGATGTTGTCTCCAGTCCTTCAGGCCTTGTGTCTTTGAGTAAATACTATATTGCCAAGTCAGCCGAGGGCTTTGGATTTCCAAGAAGACAGATGATTACTGGAGACATAGGCAGAGAGTTTAGGATTCTAAACCTCCTCCACACTTCAAAAAATTTTAAACATATATCTTAATGACCTAGTGCTGCCATAACAGAAATAGCACAAGTGGGTGGCTATAAAGATCAAAAAGTTTTTTCTCACAGTTCAGGATGCTAGAAGTCAGAAAACAGGGCGAAGCTCTAGGAGGAGGTTCTTCCTTGTCAGTAGCTCTGAGTTTTTTGGCATTCCTTGACATCTGTCTTCACCTTGTGTATATCTGTGTGTCTACGCTGCTCTTTTTATAACTTAAAAGTGATTAGGTTTAGGACCCACCCTACCCTGGTATGGTTTCATTAACATAACAAAAGAAAAACCCTTATTTCAAAGCAGGGTCATATTTATAGGTGCATGGGTTAGGATTTCAACATATATTTTGGTGGGACACAATTCAATCCATAACTCTGTTTTTTTTTTTTTCTTATATAAAAGCAATACATATCTATGATAGAAAACTTTAAAAAATACAGAAAAACAAAAAGAAGAGACTATATGATAACCCTGCTAGTAAGAGATAATCACCATTAAAAATAGAGTTTATCTATTCTGGCTCTTTTTTGATTTTTTTATGGGAGTACACACACACACAAAAAAAGAATTTCTCATAAGATACTAACAGTTTTATAATCTTCTTGAATCCACTCCTCAATCTGCACCTATAAATAATAGTTATAAGTCCACACTTTGGAATCAGAACAAGAAAATTAAAATGCTGAGTTTGCTACTTACCATCTGGGTGATACAAGTCTAAGTTTCCTCTTCTGCAAAATGAAAATATTGTTACCTGGCTTGTAGGGTGGTTGTGAGGATAGAGATAATATATGTAAAATGCCTGACACATAGTAAATGCCCATTAAATAACTACTATTACAATTTTTTCTTCTTCCTCCCTTTTTCTAACTCTGCCACATTGGTACTTTGCTTTGTCCTTTGCTGGGCCCAGCTTCCTCAGTCTCAATTTACATTTCTTGGCTTGTGATGTATTCAAGTTACCATGGATCGCATTTACAGCCATCTGTATATGTACCACATACAATGTTGCAGGACGTAATTTGTTGATGTTACCATTTTCAGACGTTCACTTACAGTTGTTTATATGTAATGTTTTCAACCCTAAAGACAAACAAAATCAGATTTATAAAGATACTGATAGTAAAAGGCAATAATAATGAAAACTAAAAAAAAAAAAGAAGAAGTATTCAACATGCTTCAGAACTTACTATGGAGTTGTCAGAACAGAACCCCGTTGTAAGTTGGGGACTACCTGTATGTCCATTTACAGCCATTTAAAAGCCTTTCTTATTTCTTTGGCCTCCTGCTCCCGGAATTCAGTCCTCTTGAAAATGGAAGATTGTGTTTTTTGACCTGAGTTACGTGTGTCACTAGTGGTACACACTCAGCCTTAAAACAGGACATTGGCTGTCATAACTGTGACTGAAAATTTACTCCCTCAGGTTGCTCATATCTCCAGTAAATGCAATGTACTTTTCCTGATGATTCTATGTGCCAGGAATAGATACCTGTGACTTTTGGAATCCCGTGAGTAACCTTGGCCACACAGTGTTTATTCTAATTTTATGCTCCCCCCGGCTCTTGGAAAATATCTTTACTGTTAGGCTTCCAACCCCTCAACTTGCACATGGAACCGCATCTGTTCTTCCACCTCTTCCTGTCCTTTTTCACCATTCTAAAGTGTCTCAGTTACTGAGTGCTGTTCTAACAGAAATAGCACAAGTGGGTGGCTTTAAAGAACAGAAATTTATTTTCTCACAGTTTAAGAGGCTAGAAGTTAGAATTCAGCATATCGGCTATAGTGAGAGGTCCTTGACTATTTCAGGTTCTAGAAGCAGTAATCTCTGGAGGTCCTAGGCTTATAGATTCATCTGCATCCGCCATCATCAGATAGCATTGTCTTTTCCCTGTACATGCTTGCTTGTCTCTGTGTCTAATCTGCTCGTTATGTCAATCAGAAGTGATTAGGTTTAGGACACACCCTACACTGTTATGGCCTCCTTAACATAACAACAAAAAATTTATTTCCATATAGGATTACATCCATAAGTTTAGGAGTCAGGACTCCAAAACACATTTTTTGAGGACACTATTCAGCCCATAACAGTGTCTTTGATATGCCCCTTCCTACCACCCATGCAGTGTGTGCATGTCACAAGATCTTCTGGTCCTTGCTCATAAACTTCAATCTGTTCTGGTACCCCGATCCATTATTTGTATATAGGTAGTTTTGACAACTCTGTCATAATTAGGTTCTGACATAAGTCAAATATCTCTCTTTTTTTGTTATTATTGCCTTTTATTTTCAGTATCTTTATAAATCCGATCTTTGAACATCCCCAAGTGAACATCTGACAATGATAACATTAGCAAATTACACATTGCAGCATTGTATGTAATACATATTATTAACAATAAGATGTACCAAAAAAAATAAATAAATAAAACAGATGGTCATAAGTACGGTTCGTTGTACTTGAATACATTGCACATGAGTTGGGGACTATCCATATATTATTATACTTATTTATAAGTCTGCTAAAAGCTAAATTATATAGATCCTTCAATTGTTCCTATAATATAACTAAAATTGCATATGTTGTTCAAAAATGTTAAGAAATTTTATTTCTTAAAATTCACCTTGACAGATAATGAAAGGTGTGAGGTTTTCCATCTGGGTTTGATTGCCTGAGTTAAAGAAAAGTGTCACTGAATGTATTTTGCTTTAGGTGGTGATCATACTTATTTTAACATGTATAAAGATGTCTTGGAAAGGTCAGAACAACCTGGCATTAGGATGTTTTGATTTGCAAGTTTCACTGTATTCATTTCTGTCTCCTTAAGATAAATAGTTGAGTCAATAATAATCAAATTCTCTCTTCTCTGAGAGGGGGATCTAAGGATTAAGAGAGGGACACCCCTATTTCTGACTAACGATCTTTGGGGAGGGAGGAGTGTGAGCACAGGTCCTGTTCTGATGAGTAGCAGAGAAGTGGCATAAAAGGTTGAGCCCCCATCAAGGACTAGGGACACATCTTCCTTTTTCAGACTGGATTCTTATGATTTTCCCTGAACAAGAAAATGGAGATTTATCCCTAATAACTGTTAAGTCATGACCAAGAGTGACCATATTTAACAGCGTGTCTATTGTCTACCACATTCATATTCAAGGAGAATGCCAGGTCCAAGAGCCTGCACAGTCATGTGTTGCTTAACATCCACCACATTCTGTAAAATAGGACGTTATGCGATTTGGACGTAATTCGAACAATGTATTATTACTTGCCCAGCCCTGCCTGCTGTTCCACCCGTGTGAGGAGCAGAAGAAGCCTGCCTGCAGCCCTTAGCCCTACCTGTCCCATGGTCAAAACCCAGGTGTAAGTGCAGCTCGGGCGGGGTGCCGCGCTGGCAGCCAGATCCGGACTTTGCGTCCATCTGGGCACAGGGTGGGAAGGTCATGGGGAGCGGGGTGAAGAGGTGGCCATGGGGACTGCAAACGAGTGGGTGTGCAGGTGCCGGGAGTGCTGCCAGCAATGGTGGCCCTGGCTGCCATGCGCCAGTTTCTGATCACGTGCAGCCACCACTTCTGTCCGGAGCTGGGAACCCCCCTGAGAGCTGCAGGCCGAACCAGCGCCCCACGGTAGGTGCTGCCCTGCACAGGGAGTGAACAGCACGGCTTCTGGGCCAGTAAATGAAGCCAGGAGGAGGATGAGGAGGCAGAGGAGGAGGAGTAGGAGGTGATGCGGCAATTGGGTGTGCCCTGGAACCCGGCTGCTGGTTCACTGTAGGGGTTTGGGGTCTTTAAAATCCTTAGTGGAGAGCTACTTTTCCTTAAAAAAAAAAAAAAAAACTTATGGGACCACAGACATGTCCGGACTTATGTAATGATTCCTAGGGTTCCGTCGTGGGAGAATAGGTGGGAGAATGGGCAGCTAGTGGAGCTTCCTTTTTTTCTTCTTTGCTTGCTGCAGCCAGTTGTTGTTGCTGATTGGGGATGGGTAGAATGGTGGCCCCATGAGTGCAGAGTGGAACTGCTCTATAGGGCTTTCAAGGTTGTGACTTTTCAGAAGTAGAGCTCCAGGTCTCTTTTCTGAGACTCTCCTGGGTGGGTTCCAAATGCCAACCTTTCAACTAATAGTAACAGTTGCACCATCCATGGACTTGCTGTTTCATCTAGTAAATACAGCTATTACTTTGTCCAAGTGCCTGCCTGTGGGTGAGCTTGGGAAGATTTTTCACAGAATTCGTATTATGGAAATTTTCAAACATACGCAAGAGCAGAAAGAATAGTGTAATGAAACCGCCACACAACTTCATTATCAACAATTTCCTAATTTTGTTTCATCTTTTTCCCTTCCACTTTCCTTCCATTCTCCCTTACTGTTATAGCATTCTAAAGCAAATCTCAGAGAAACATTCTTCTTTAAGTGTTTCAGTAAGTGTATCTAAAAGATAGGGACTTAAAAAAATAACCTAATCATGGCACTATTCGTACTTAACAAAATTAGTAGTAATGCCTTCGTATCATCTAATAGCTATGCCATGTTCAAATTTTCCTGATTGTCTAAAAAATCAGTTGGTTTGTTCAAATCAGAATTTGATAAAGGCCCACGCATTGCATTTGCTTGTTAGGTCTCATCAAACTCTTTAATTATAACCATTCTCCTTTCCTTCCTCCTCCCCACTCCATTTTCATGCCAGTTAGTGTTGTAAGAAACTGGGTCAGTTTTCCTGATCAGTGCAGACTTTTGATGAGCTGTTTCTTCAGGTCTTAATTTTTTTTTTGGCGAATTTAGAGGTCGTGTGGAATGATAGCATAGAGTAACAAACAGTGTGGACATGTGAATGTCATTTTAGAATCATTTTGTTTCCATCATGGTCCCCAACCCACTGCCATCGAGTCGATTTTGACTCATAGTGACCCTATAGGATAGTGTAGAACTGCCCCATAGAGTTTCCAAGGAGAACCTAGTGGATTCAAACTGCCGACCTTTCGGTTAGTAGCCATAGCTATTAACCACTATGCCACCACGATTTCCTCCATCATGGTAGGACCCAACTTATTGAGTAGTTGGTGGGGCAAGGGAGAGCAGATTCAGCCACAAGACATGGAAGGTCAAGAATCACCACTCAAAGGGGCCATCTTACATGGAGAAACTTAAATGATAGACTGTCAGAACAGCTGCCTTGTCAATGAGCTCCTTGACCATATTTTGTTCCATTAAAGGACCCCATCCTAGCTGTTATGGATTGAATTGTGTCCCCCAAAATATGTGCTGGAATCTTAACCTGTGGATGTAATCCTGTTTAGAAATAGAATTTTCTTTGTTACATTAATAAGGTCACATCGGTGTAGAGTGTGTTCTAAACCTAATCACTTCTGAGTTATAAAAAGAGCAGATTAGACACAGAGCAGGCACGTGCAGGGGGAAGACAGATGCTATCTTTGATGATAACAGAGGAAGATAAATCTACCAGCCTAGGAACTCTAAGGATTGCTGGCTACTAGAAGCTGAATTAGACAAAGAAGGACCTCCCCTAGAGCCATACCCTGAATTTGAACTTCTAGGCTTCTGAACTGTGAAAAAATAAATTTCTTTTGTTTAAAGTCTCCCACTTGTGGTGTTTATGTTATGGCAGCATTAGGTAACTAAGACACTTTGAACTTCCTATTTTTACTTTTTCCTTGGTACTGACTATACTCTCCCCTACCACTCTGCTGGCTGGTTTTTCTTGGTAATGCTCTGTTTTTTTCCATTTGTAGACTCTCTTAGGGATTCCAGTCAGCACTTTCAGAGTGGCTATTTACATACCTACTGTTAGGGACTGAATTGTGTCCCCTGAAAAGTTATGTTGAAGTTTTAAACTCCCGTACCTGTGAATGTGACCTTGTTTTGAAACACAGTCTTTGAAGATGTTACCAGTTAAGTTAGGTCATTCTGGAGTAGAGTGAGTCTTAATCCAATCTGAGTGATGCCCTTATTAAAGAGAAGAGAAACAGAGACAGACAGGGGGAAGGTGGACATGTGAAGATGTATGTACAAGCCAAGGAATGTCAAGAAATGCCTGGAGCTACCAGAAGCTGGAAGACGTAGAGAGAAAACAGTCATGTAGTGATGGAGGCGAAGATTGGAATAATACCACTGCAAGCTAGGGAACACCAAGAATTGCTGGGAGCCACCAGGGTAGTAGAGAGGTATGGAATAGATTCTCCCTCAGAGTCTCCAGAAGGAACCAACCCTGCTGACACCTTGATTTTAGACTTCTAGCCTCTAGAACTGTGAGGCAATACATTTTTGATGTTTTAAGCCATTCAGCTTATGGCAGTACGAGAAACTAACATGCCTACAACGTGCTTTGCAGGGGAACAGAGGTACAGTGATACTTTTTGAAAAGTTCCTCTCTTTCTGTTCCAAATTCAAACATGCTAACTCTCTACGGTTTTCAAAAAACTGCTTAATTAATTGGCCTTTGAAGCCACATGATTCTGGGAGAAACCAGAAAAGAACAAACTTTTTCTTGACATGACCTCTGGTTTAATCGTGGCCTTGCTACCATCCTTGGGAATCTAAGCGAGTAGGAGTGTGGTGATAGAGCAGACCTCTGGATCCCCCATGGCCCATGCCTACTCTACCCAAAACCCAAACCAAACCCATTGCCGTCGAGTCAATTCCAGCTCGTAGCGACCCTATAGGACAGAGTAGAACTGCCCCACAAGGTTTCCAAAGAGCGCCTGGTGGATTTGAACTGCTAAACTCTTGGTTAGCAGCCGTTGCACTTAACCACTATGCCACCAGGGTTTCCAATGCCTACTTGAACTGCTCAATATTTCTTGAACATACTTTATGATTTTCCAGCATTTCATGCTGCTTTCTGTTTTAGAAATGTGCTCCTTCTCCACCTCTACTGACATCTAAGATGATAGCTCCTTCATGTGGCTTTCCTGAGCGCCCTGACCAGATACGTTTCCTCTTCTGTGAACTCTCCAAGAATGTCACATTCAGTGGAAGAGCTGGGACTAGTACTCTGTGCAATAGTCCAGAGCTCTAGTTTGTCCTCTTTCCTCTAACCAGTTGCCCTTAAGTTAACTCTGACTCATAGCGACTGCATGTCTGTCAGAGTAGAACTGTACTCCATAGGGTTTTCCAGGTTATGACCTTTTGGAAGTAGATCATCAGGCCTTTCTTCCAAGGCACCTCTGGGTGGACTTGAACCTCCAACCTTCTGTTAGCTAGCAAGCACCTTAACCGTTTGCACTGTCCAGGGTTTCCTCTTTCCTCTAGGCCTCTCTGAAGATTGTGATCTAGGGAGCACAAGTCTAACTGTCCAACAACAGAGCTATAACAAGTCAATAAGGACAGCATGAAATGATAAGCACTTGGTGAGTTATCCTTATATGTGTCTGATTTGTGAGAGAAAATTTCAGTTCATCTCAGCAAACTCTTTTTTTTTTTTTTTAGTGTATCAAGGACCATGCCAGATACTGAGAGTTCAAAGAACAATAATAGCTAATGTTTATATAATGCTTATGATGTGTCAGGTGCTGTTCTAAACACTTTCCGTGTATAATTTATTTAGTCTTCAGAACAGTGCTGTGAGGTAGGTGCTATTATTATCTCCCTTTGGAAACCCTGGTGGCATAGTGGTTAAGTGCTATGGCTGCTAACCAAGAAGCCAGCAGTTTGAATCCTCCAGGCGCTCCTTGGAAACTCTATAGGGCAGTTCTACTCTGTCCTACAGGGTCGCTATGAGTCGGAATCGACTCAACAGCAGTGGGTTTGGTGTTGGTTTACTTTTGAAAAAAACAGAGGCATTGAGAGGTTAAGCAATTTGCCCAAGGGCACAAAATTTATAAGTAACAGAGCTGGCATTTGAACCAAGGCCATCTGGCTCAAAGAAAAATAAGACACAGTCTTTTAGCCTTTAAATGTTTACAATCTAGGGGTTCTAGCAAAAAGGGGATTGTGATCGCCTTCCAGTCCCAGAATCCCAGACACATGGATATAACTGGATATAACCAACAAGGTACAGGGTAAATTTTGGGTTATGATACTGCTCAACCAGCCACAACTGAGACGAGTGTTGAGAAGTGGTGTCCCAGCATGCACCAGAAGGAGAGGTAATCGTAAACAAGGGCTGAGCTGGGCTACCCACTAAACTGTAACGTCTCAGGCAGAAGGTGCTATAGAAGTGACTGAGGATCAGCTGTATAAGGAGGCTGGTTTTTTCCTCAGGAATTCGCCTTTTATTCTTGTTCTTTGCCAACAGTGGCTCTAATTCCACAATGCTGTTTTTGTGGTGCAGACTCACTGCCTATTAGGAACTGCCCTGAGGAGACCTTCACCTATAAATAACTGTTTGGATATTTCCTTAAAATTGTCCTCCAAAGCAATGGACCTAGTGGCAGCAATAAAACTCTTCTGAACTGAAGCCACATGGAATTATAGCCAAATGTTAGGATGGCATAGCAATCTCCACAAGCTTCTCTCTGGGGATTCAGGAATGTTCAGAGTAACCCTCCATCTCAAACACTGTGTTTTTTATCCAAATGGGTTTTCTGAGAAAGAGGAGGTTTTAAGAGCTTCTCTGGAGATAAATGAGCATATACTCATCTGCTCTAGGGGGAAATGGTTCCAAAGCTCGGGCATAAATCTGGGAAGTTGTTGCCTTAGAAACAACTAATGTTGTGTATCTCTCTTCTCTGGACACCATTTAGGGTCTCTATAATTTGCTCACTTCTAAACCTTTAACCCCAGACGAGAAATCTTAATCTTTTTCTCCAGTGAGGATGATAACAAACAATCTTTCTCATTTCCTCAGATATTAAGCACTTAGTGGTGACTGATCCTATTCTTCTTATGGGGGATTCTATTGAAATGGTGGAGAGGAGATGACAAGAGCATTGGGCTTTAGGTGACCAACTGTCCTGGTTTTACTGGAATTGAGAGGTTTCCTGGATGCAGAATTTTCAGTGCTAAAACCAGAATGGTTGTTCACTCAAGTGGGGGCAGTGGGCAGCTCTCCAAGAAGGCTTCCAGCTCCATGGACTCTGGGCTCTGGATAGCTCAAAGTTCCTCCTCCAGCATCATCTCTAGTCCCTGCTGAACTGTCCAGTGATTCTACTTTCAAAGATTCCCCTACAGCAGATGGAGATGCATTAGAGAAGTGGCTGGAAATATTACACAATTCTACCCAATTTGTGAAGCGTACTTGGAGTTCCTATAAATATATGACACTGCTCTAGAGGCTGAGGATATAAAAAATGAATAAGGCAGTCCTGCTCACTAGAGGCTGTCAGTCCAATGCAGTCTAGTGGGAGAGATGAAGGTGTAAACAAAGAAGCATCTTTTAATATGATGGATGCTGTAATAGAGATGGCCAACAAAGGTGGGCATTACTGGAGGGTAGTCAACTACTTCAGGAGATCAAGGAAGGCTTCAGAGAGGAGGTGATGCTTTGGTGGAGATTTGAAGAATGAGAATGCATTTGCCAGCTGGACAGGAGGGAAGAGTACTTCAAGTAGAGGCAATAACAAAAAGAAAAAGCACAGAGACAAGAAATGAACCAGTCAAGTAGGAACTTCACGGCCTATTTAGGAACAGTTGGTCATTGGATGAGGTTGAAACACAGGGTTTGAGATAGAAGGAATAGTAGGGAGGGATGATGAAGGCAAGGAGCAAGAGACAGACCACAAATGGCATTATATGTGAGAATAGCAATCAGTGTTGGCTACCTATCTGTTTTAGTCATCTAGTGCTGCTATAACAGAAATACCACAAGTAGATGGCCTTAACAAAGAGAAATAAATTTCTTCAAGGTAAAGTAGTCTAAAAGTCCAAATTCAGGGCATCAGCTCCAGGGGAAGACTTTCTCTCTCTGTTGGCCTTCTCATCAATCTTCCCCTGGACTAGGCGCTTCTCAAAGCAGAGACCCAGGTCCTAAGGATATGCTCTGCTCCTGGCACTGCTTTCTTGGTGGCATGAGGTCGTCCTGTCTCTCTGCTTGCTTCTCTCTTTCATATCTCGAGAGATTGCCTCAAGACACAATACAGTCTTGTGGACTGAGTCCTTCTTCACTAACATAGCTGCCGCCCATCCTCCCTCATTAACGTCTTAGAGGCGGGATTTACAACATATACGAAAATCACACAATAGTGGAAATCATGGCCCAGCCAAATTGATGCACACATTTTTGGTGGGACATAATTCAATCCATGACAGTATTCAATACATTTTCTCACTTTTCTTCTGATTTTTTTTTCAATGACTCATTCTATCCCACATAGCCATGGGCTTTCTTGAGTCAGTCACAGTGATCTCATGCCTCTTATCAGTGATTGGCTTAAGAACTAAACTGAGACCAAATTCTGGCCAAAAAGATGTGAGGTGATGTGTATATTTTGAGGGTTCCACAGGAAGAGATGCCCTCTTCTCCTGCTGA
Source organism: Elephas maximus indicus (assembly GCF_024166365.1). NCBI lineage: Eukaryota > Metazoa > Chordata > Mammalia > Proboscidea > Elephantidae > Elephas > Elephas maximus. Next base: position 41,183,886 of record NC_064832.1, read on the forward strand.
AAGTTGTCCTGTCTGCATCTGAGGCATCCATCTTGTGTCTGTGTGTATAAGCTGGCTTGAAAACAAGCAGGCTTGTTGGGAATGTTAGAGCAGAAAGATGGAAAATGTCTGGGGCCTTGGAGTCATCTTCCTTTAGGGCATTTTGTCATGTGACATAAGAATTTTTTTTTTTTTTGAGCCATTCTTAATTAAGATTTATGTTACCAGAGACTGAAAATATTTAATTCTGTAGTATCATGTTATGAGGTATCATATGCTGAAAAGTTGAGACTTTAGGTGATAAGAGAAATGGAGTAATGTCAAGGATTTTGTTTTAGGTTGTAGATGAGTTTCCTAGGGCTTCTGTAATAAATCACCACAAAGTGGGTGTGATGGTTAAGGCTGTGTGTCAACTTGGCTCTGCCATGATTCTCAGTGGTTTGGCAGTTATGTAATGATGTAAGCTGGCAGTTATATAATGACATATTTATTGTCCATTTTGTGATATAATGTAACCACCTCCATGATATGACCTGAAGTGATCAGTCAATCAGTTGTAAGGTGAGTTTCCTCAGGGGTGTGACCCTCAGGGATCCAATATACATGGACGTTCTGACAAAGGTTGTTGGGTTTTACTTGCTCTGGATCCTGTATTTAGCTCATTATCATCTGTCCTCCAGTTCTTGGGACTTGAGCCAGCTGCCTGCTTTCTGCCTTCTTATTGTGGGATTTGTCAGTCTCTGTAGCCTGTGAGCCAGCAGCCTGCCATATTACCTGCTGATCTTGGATTCATCAGCCTCCACAGCCCATGAACCAGCAGCCTAGCATCTGACCTGTTGATCTTGGGTTCATCAGCCCCTGCAGCTGTGTGAGTCAGAAGGAACCTCCAGCCTGACTACTGCTCTATGGACTTGGAACTTGCCAGCCTCTACAATTATATGAGCCGTTTCCTTGAGATAAATCTCTTCTCTCTCTGTCTATATATATGTGTATACATATACATATGTGTGTGTGTGTATGTATGTGTGTGTGTGTGTGTATACATATATGGAACCCTGGTGGCGTAGTGGCTAAGTGCTATGGCTGCTAACCGAAAGGTCAGCAGTTCAAATCCACCATGTGCACTTTGGAAACTCTATGGGGCAGTTCTATTCTGTCCTATAGGGTCACAAGGAGTCAGAGTTGACTTGATGACAATGGGTTTATATACATAGATATGTTTGTGTGTGTGTGTGTACATATGACGCTGGCTACTTAGTCATGGTGTCCCTAAGAGTGAAATAGGTGGGAAATCTACAATATATTTACTTGATCTGTACAAGGGAAAGAATTCTAGGTCAAGTGAATGGCAGCCTAATTTGAATTGCCAGAATACAGTCACAGCCCCTCAGTCAATTCCCAGACTTAAGCCAGTTTACAAATCTATAACCCTTTGAATGAAGGGCAGACCAGATATCCTTGAGGAGGGACCCCTCTAAACTGCCAAAAATTTGTACCATTAATCTTTCTCTCAACCTTCCACAAAGGAATCTACAGCCTTTCACAATAGTGACTGTTCATTGGGGAAAAGAAAATAATCAGACTTTTCAGGGGTTACTGGATACTGACTCTGAACTGACACTAATTTCAGGAGACCCAAAATGTCACTGTGGCCCACCAGACAGAGTGCAGGTGTATGGAGGTCAGGTTATTAATGGAGTCTTAGCTCAGGTTCATCTGAGAGTGTGTCCAGTGGGTCATCAAACCCATCCTGTAGTGATTTCTCCATAATTGGAATAGATACATAATTGCATAATTGGAAGATACACTCAGCAACTGGCAGAACCCCCACTTTGAGTTCTTGACAAGTGGAGTGAGGGCTATTACGGTAGAAAAAGCCAAGTGGAAGTCATTAGAAGTACCCCTACCTAGGGAAATAGTAAATCAAAAGCAATACTGCATTCCTGGAGGGATTGCAGAGATTATTGCCACCATCAAGGACTTGAAGGATGCAGGGGTGGTAATTCCCACATCCCCACTAAACTCTCCTATATGGCCTGTGCAAAAAACAGATGGATCTTGGGGAATGACAGTGGATTATCACAAACATAGCCAATTGGTGACTCCAATTGTAGCTGCTATACCAGATGTGGTTTCATTTCTTGAGCAAGTTAACACATCTCCTAGTACCTGGTATGCAGCTATTGATACGGCTGATGCCTTTTTCTAAATTTTAGTTTCAAATGATCTCCACAAGCAGTTTGCCTTCAGTTGGCAAGGCCATCAATACACCCTCACAGTCCTACCTCAAAGTATAGCAACTCTCCAGGCTTATGTTATAATTTAGTCTGCTGGCAACTTGATCACCTTTAACTTCCACAAGATGTCATACTGGTCCACTACATTGATGATGTTATGCTGGCTGAACCTAGCAAGGACAAAGTATTAATGTCTCTGGGATATTGGTAAAATATTTGTGTGCAAAGTATGAGAAATTAATCTCACAAAAATTCAGGTGCCTTCCATCTCTGTGAAATTTCTCTAGGGTTCCAGTGGTGTGGGCATGTTGAGATGTTCCTTCTAAAGTGAAGGATAAATTATTACATCTGGCCCCTTCCACAACTAAAAAGGAGGCACAACACCTGGTAGGACTCTTTGGATTTTTGAGGCAACATATCCTCATTTGGGCATGCTACTCTGGCCTGTTTAGCAAGTGACTTAAAAAGACACTAGTTTTGAGTGGGGTCCAGAACAAGAGAAGTCTCTGCAATAGGTTCAGGCTGACATGCAAGATGCTGTGCCACGTGGACCAGCTGATCCAATGGTGCTTGAAGTGTCAGTGGCAAATAGAGATGTTTGGAGTCTTTGGCTGGCCTGTGTTGATTAATCACAGCACAGATCCTAAGGATTTTGGAGCAAAGCCCTGTTGTCTTCTGCACATAACTAGTTTCCTTTTGAGAAACACCTTTTGGCTTGTTATAAGCCTTAGTAGAGACTGAACATTTAACCATGGGCCACCAAGTTACCATACAGCCTGAGATGTCCATTATGAAGTAGGTATTGTCTGACTCACAGAGCCATAAAGTTGGATGTGCACAGCAGCACTCCATCATTAAATGGAAGCGGTATATATGAGATATATATGAGGACCTGAGGGCAAAAGTAAGTTGCATAAGGAAGTAGTCCAAATGCCCATGGTCTGCAGCCTGTCGTATTACCTGCCCTCTCCTAGGCTGCACCTAGGGCATCATGGGACTTTACTTATGGTCAGTTGACTGAAGAAGAGAAAACTTGTGACTGGTGTATGAATGATTCTACGTGCTGTGCAGGCACCACTTGAAAGTTGACAGTGGCAGCACTACAGCCTCTTTCTGGGACCTCCCGGAAGGATAGAATTGATGGAATACCAAATGAGATGTTTCAACAAACAATGCAGCCCTGGAAGTGCTCATTCATCTATGTTAAGAAATTTGGAAGACAGTTACCTGGCCAACCGACTGGAAGAGATCCATATTTATGCCTATTTCCAAGAAAGGTGATCCAATCAAATGCAAAAATTATCCAAAAATATCATTAATATCACATGTAAGCAAAATTTTGTTTCAGTTCTTTCAAAAGCAGCTACAGCAGTATATCGACAGAGAAGTGCCAGAAATTCAAGCCAGATTTAGAAGGGGACATGGAACCAGGGGTATCGTTGCTGATGTTAAATGGATCCTGGATGAAAGTAGAGAATACCAGAAAGATGTTTACCTGTGTTTCATTGACTATGCTAAGGCATTTGACTGTGTGGATCATAACAAATTATGGACAACATTGCATGGGAATTCTGGAACACCTAATTGTGCTCATTAGGAATTTGTACATGGATTAAGAGGCAGGCGTTCAAAGAGAACAAGTGGGTACTGTATAGCTTAAAGTCAGGGAAGGTATGTGTCAGGATTGTATCCTTTCACCATACCTTCACCATACAATCTGTATGCTGAGCAAATAATCCAAGAAGCTGGACTATATCAAGAAGAATAGGGCATCAGGATTGGAGGAAGACTCATTAACAGTCTGAGTTATGCAGATGACTCAACCATGCTTGCTGGAAGTGAAGAGGACTTGAAGCACTTACTGATGAAGATCAAAGACCACAGCCTTCAGTATGGACTACACCTCAACACAAAGAAAGCAAAAATCCTCACAACTGGACAAATAAGCAACATCATGATAAATGAAGAAAAGATTGAGGTTATCAAGGATTTCATTTTACTTGGATCTCCAATCAATACCCATGGAAGCAGCAGTCAAGAAATCAAAAGACGCATTTCATTGGGCAAATTTTGCTGCAAAAGACCTCTTTAAAAGACCTCCTTAAAAAAGAACTCTTTTAAAGCAAAGACATCACCTGGAGGACTAAGGTGCGCCTGACCCAAGCCATGGTGTTTTCAATTGCCTCATACTCATGCAAAAGCTGGGCAGTGAATGAGGAAGACTAAAGAAGAATTGATGCCTTTTAATTGTGGTATTGGTGAAGAATATTGAATGTACCATGGAGTGCCAAAAGAACGAACATATCTGTGTTGGAGGAAGTACAACCAGAATGGTCCTTAGAAGCAGGGATGGTGAGACTACATCTCACATACTTTGGACATGTTATCAGGATAGATCAGTCCCTGGAGAAGGACATCATGCTTGGTAAAGTAGATGGTCAGCAAAAAAGAGGAAGACCTTCAGTGAGATGGGTTGACACAGTGCTGCTAGAATGGGGTTAAGCACAGCAACAATTGCGAGGATGGCACAGGACCAGTCAATATTTTGTTCTATTGTGCATAGGGTCACTGAGTCGGAACCGACTCGATGGCTCCTAACAGCAACAACAACCTGGTTAAGGCTCCATATTTCCTGTGCCTGTGTTCATCTAGCCTTGACTTCACAAATTTGATCTTGCTGTCTGCTTTTGGACTTACTCAGGAGGCACCTGGCTTGTTTCTAGTCTATCTGGCTTCTTCCCAACCTAACACCTCACATGGTTTCCATGTGTGGTCCATAGATTACATGAGCTGATGGCACATGGGCTCAGTGAACTAATAATGCCTGTGGACCACACCCATGTAGTCATTCTGAGACTGACATACAGGTCAGTTTTATTTATAAAACTTTGGAATGGGTAAAAATTGGATAAAAAATCATTTTCAACTACTCTCCTAGCATTGCCTTTTTTTAAATTTTGGTCTTAATGCTTTGCAAACACACAGAGAAGCTATATATGTCCAGCAGCATAACCTCCCAGTCATCACAACTGTTTGCTGTAGGAATGATGTTGTTTAAAGCGGTGAGAGTATTCACATTATGTAAAATAGCCTTTTTCTAGAGTATGAGAACTAAAAAGCTGCTCTGGCTCCTGCAACCATCCTGAGAATTGATTAAGTGCACCAGCCCCAGAGGGATAAGGAATGTAGAAAGGTAGAATGGATTTTCTAATGGTTCCTTTCAGGTTTAAAACAGCTTAATGTTTACTCTCTAGGATCACTGAGCTTGAAAATCAGTAGCTAGAAAGGGTTTCAGTAAACAGGTAAGAAGTGACACATGTTACGGTAAACCTTGTGAAAGCTGGAAACTGTGTAAGGCAGAAACCTGTCAGAGAAAGAAAACTCAAATATTCTCCACTAAAGCGAGAGATCGAAAAGTGGTAAGACTGCACCTTGTCAAAGGCAGAAAACTTGGGAGACCGGGAAAAACAAGGCAGTTCCATTGAGCTACAGCTCTTATAGGTGTCACTGTACTTTAAAAAGAATTTAGAGATGCCAAGTGTTAAGGTTCTCTCAAGTATTATGTATATATATTTTAAAAAGAATGATAACTTTATTGAGCTTCATTAAGCTTATAAAAACAGTATAGTTTATTGTAAAAGAAATCAAGCAGCAAAGAAAGTTACAAAGGAGAAATAAAATCACTCCAAATCCCACCACATAAAATTAACCATCATTAGCAAGTGGCAAGCTTCATCCTAGGAGTCTGTCCATCACAAATACAGACAGATAGAAAGAAATATAAAAGAACTGAATTGGGAGTATCCTGTAACACTATTTAAAATAATAAATATTAACTATATATAAATAAATAGCTACTCTGACTTGTGGCAAGCTTACATACACCAGAATGAAACCTTGCCTGGTCCTGCCTCATCCTCACAGTCACCAGCATGTTTGAGTCCACTGCTTCAGGTACTGTGCCAATCCATCTCATTGAGGGTTTCCCTCTCCTTATCAGCCCTCTGCTTCCCCCAACACGATGTTCTCCTCTAGCAATTGATCCCTCCTGATGACATGTCCAAAACAAGTGAATCGGACAATTTCTGTTGTGATTCATAAGGTTTCCATTGACTAATTTTTTGAAGTAGTTGGCCAGGTCTTTCTTCCTAATCTGTTTTAGTTTGGAAGCTCTGCTGATACCTATCCACCATGGGTGTCACCATGAAATACTGGTGGGCGTAGCTTCCAGCATTACAACAACATGAAAACCACCACAGCACAACAAACTGACAGGCTGGTAGTGGGACTATTAACTATACTTGAATTTAATTTTTAAAAAAATCTTAAAAAAGTGAAATGAAGCAAATAATTAAATTTAAGATACAAGAAATACTAGTTCCCAAAATATTTCTCTAAAGTTTAGAAAATAAGATTGCAAAAAATATTAAAGTATTGTTGTTATGCTTTTTAAAATACATGCTTCAAATGTAGACAGTATTTATTGACTAAAAAAAAATTTTTTTTTCATACTAAGAAAAAAAGGGAAAATAATTACATTGCTACTTTTATACTGTTAACATTTATGTAACATTTACGTTCTGTATATAACCATCATTACCATGGTTGCTTGTCTTATTTAATATGTAAATTAATTCAGTGCTCATAACCAGTCCTTTTCCCATGCTTCTCTCTTTTTGAGATTTTCATTTTGATCTGCATCATGGTGGTTGGATTTCTGTAGTGTGTAGTGTTCCTACCACCCACCTTATTCCTCCCCTGCCTCCTAAGAATCTCTGCATTTGTTTGTCCCTCTTGTTCCCTTCGGAACTTTGGAGTCTTTGCTCACTGTTTGAACTTTGGAGTCTTTGCTCACTGTTTGAACTTTGGAGTCTTTGCTCACTGTTTTTTGTACTTGAGGGTTGTTGTTGTTAGGTGCCATCCAGTCAGTTCCCACTGATAGTAACCCTATGCACAACAAAACAAAACACTGCCCGATCCTGTGCCATCTTCACAATCGTTGCTATGCTTGAGCCTGTTGGTGCAGCCACCATGTCAATCTATCTCCCTGAGGGTCTTCCTCTTTTTTGCTGACCCTCTCCCTTACCAAACATGCTGTCCTTCTCCAGGGACTGTCCCTCCTGATAACATGTCCAAAATATTAAGATGTAGTCTCGCCATCCTTACTCCTAAGGAGCATTATGGTTGTACTTCTTCCAAGACAGATTTGTTCATTATTTCGGCAGTCCATGGTATATTCAATATTCTTCACCAACACCACAATTCAAAGGCATCTATTCTTTTTTGGTGCTTCTTATTCATTGTCTAGCTTTCTCATCCATATGAGGCAATTGAAAACCCCATGGCTTGGGTCAGGCGCATCGTAGTCCTCAAGGTGACATCTTTGCTTTTCAACACTTTAAAGAGGTCTTTTGCAGCAGATTTGCCCAATGCAATGTGTCTTTTGATTTCTTGACTGCTGTTTCCATGGGTGTAGTAGTGGGTAGTGGTTTCCATGGGTATTGATTGGGGATCCAGGTAAAATGAAATCCTTGAGAACCTCAATCTTTTCTCTGTTGATCATGATGTTACTTATTTCTTTATTTTGAGGTGTAATCCATACTGAAGGCTGCGGTCTTTGATCTTTATCAGTAAGTGCTTCGAGCCCTCTTCACTTCCAGCAAGCATGGTTGTGTCATCTGCTTAACATGGGTTGTTAATGAGTCTTCCTCCAATCCTGATGCCCCGTTCTTCTTCATATAGTCCAGTTTCTCGTATGATTTTTTCAGCATACAGATTTAATAGGTATGGAGAAAGGATACAACCCTAATGCATACTTTTCCTGACTTTAAACCATGCAGTATCCCTTGTTCTGTTTGAACAACTGCGTCTTGATCCATGTACAGATTCCTCATGAGCACAATTAAGTGTTCCAGAATGCAATGTTGTCCATAATTTGTTATGATCCACACAGTCAAATGCCTTAGCATAGTCAATGAAACACTTTTTTTCTTACTTTTCAGCAGCTTATAATTTAGTAATAAAAAGAAGTCTTTCATTTATTCATTCATTCATTTTGTTAACCATTTATGGAGAGGCAGGTATCTGGCACTGTATCAGATGCTAGAGATAGATGTAGTCTCTGCCTTTAAGGAGTTCACAGTGTGATGGGGAGGAAATAAGCATATCAACAGATAGTAATTGTATCATATGACATGTGCCTCTGATATGTACATCACCAACACCACCAACGAAATAAAACATTTCTGTCTTATGGTTCTCTCGAGAAGCAGAACCAGTGAAATAGCTTAGATGGATAGATAGATAGGCAGGTAGATAGTAGATAGATAAAGAGATATTTACTTCAAAATTGAGGCTCACTCAATTTTAGGGGACTGGCAAGTCTGAAATCTTTAGGTCAGGTGATGAGAAGACCAAAGAGAAAGAGTTTTCTTACAAAATGTCTGTAGTCTGGAGGCAGAACACACCCTAGGAAACCTCCCTTTTGGTCTTAAGGCCTTTAACAATGGGAAAGGCAATCTGCTGTACTTGAGGCCAGCTGATTAAATCACATGCAATTAAAAAAGTAATTACTTTATCTACTGCCCATTTGTCAGTTTGTACTGTGATGGCTTGTGTGTTACTATGATGTTGGAAGCTATACCACCAGTATTTCAAATATCATCAAAGTCACTCATGGTAGACAGATTTTAGTGGAGCTTCTAGACTAAGGCGGACTAGGAAGAAAGGCCTGGTGATCTACTTCAGAAAATTAGCCAATGAAAACTCTATGGATCACAACAGAATATTGCTCGATACAGTGCCAGAAGATGAGCCCCCTGGTTTGTAAGGCACTCAAGATACACAGCGGCCACAGCAATGGACTTGAGTGTACCCACAATTGTGAAGATGGCACAGGATTGGCAACATTTCATTCTGTTGTACATAGGGTCACTATGAGTCGGAGCCAAACTGATGGCAACTAACAACAACAATTACTTTGTAACAGCAACTAGACTAGCATTTGACCAAACAACTGGACACCATAGCCTAGCCAAGATGACACATAAAATTAACCATCACAGTTTCTCAAATAGTTTATGAGCAATGCAATTAGTCCTCTAGGATGTTTCAGGAAAGAGTGGTGTCATCTTGGGGTCTTCAGGGACACATACTATCTAAACTGGCTCTTAAAGGATATGTAAGAATTTAATTGGCAGAGATGGGTGAAGATGGGATACCCAGAAGGCAAGGCTACAGGAAAACCAGAGCACAGAAAATGAGCAAAATTGGAGAGGAATTGGGCACAGCAAGTCGTGACGATAGTGGGAGTTGAGCTTTCATATTTGGTAGTTGAGAAAGATATGGCTTGAAGGGTAAGTTAAACTCAGATGGGTAATGCTCAAATTGGGGTTTTATCCTTTATACTTTGGGTAGTGACTGCAGTTTGCAATTAGGGGAGTGATGTGATCAAAGCAAGGTTTTTGGTGAATTGGATATTAGGCAGAAACAGAATGAGTTAAAGAAGGAGAGCAATGCAAAGAAACTAAAACTCATGGAACATCTGTTATATACCAAGCTCTGCAAAGCTATCTCACGTCAATTGTTAGAGATATACCTACAATAAGGCATTTTTATTTTCATATTAAGGCTAAGGAAACTGAGGCTCAAAGAGTTTATGAAACTTGCCCAAAGTCCCAAAGCTAATATGTGAAAGAGTCAAAATTAGCTTTCTTGACTTCAAAGATGGCTTGATCCCTTCCTCCTCCTTGTGAAGAGGAACAGGCATCATGGTGAGCTCATTATAGTTATTGTGCTTGTGTCAAATGGCCAAAGTATCACAGATATAAAAGTGCACAATTTGTTCAGAATATAATCTTCACCCCTTCAGCCTTCTGAATTTGGAGAGAGTTTCATAGACTTGGAAAAGGGTTTGGACCATTTCCTTCAACCCTAAATTTGTCTGTTAGACCCTGAACCAGCACAGTTGGAACAAAGACTGTCAAAACCAACATTTTATAGGTAAACCTTTACAGTTTAGTTCTTCCTATCCAAATAGAGCCTTTCAAGCTTTCAAGGGAAGGGAGAAAAGGAGGACAAGTCATGGAGGGGGTAATGAGAATTCTTCTGCTCCAACTTGCTCAGAACACATTGGCCACCTGCTTTGTCCAGGCTCTCCATGCTAGTAGGTACCATTAGAGAATAAAAGGCAGTGCTTCTGGAATTTTCTAGCACAATGAGTATTCTTCTTACTCTGCCCACAGGTGTGTGTGTAGTGTGTGGGTACACATATTTGCTATACGGACAGGGCTATTAGAATTAAACCAAAAGTTTTCTTATCTCACTTTCTTGAATTTTTGTTTCTTAAGCACCAGGCAAGTTTTCGTTTTTCTTAAAAAAAAAAAGAAGTCCAGAGTTGCCAATATTTACTTAAATGTCTTAGAAATACTTTATAACAATTTCAGAGCAAAACAGCAGTAAGACAAAATTTTAAAAATCTAGTTCAGAGGTATTGCGAGTTGATTTTTAGAAAAAAAAAAAAAGACAACTTTGATCTGATTTCTTATAAGTTTCACATAGCTTTTAGGGAGGAGGGAGAGAAAAGCACTAGAGGGCATTTAGTCTGGTGAGTCCTGGCACTTGTCCAGGATTTCTCCTGGTCCCACTTGTACACAACTCCCATTTCACTTCTCCTGAGATCTTTTGTCTGCCAGACACTGATCTGGGTCTTCAATGTCTTTTTCCTGTTCCTTTGTGTCTCATCTCAGTGCAAAAGCAAATGGCACAGCAATGAGGTATGTGAGGTGGGGATGAAGGCTTCCTTTTCCAGGTTTCTTCTTAAGTGTAGCTACACTTGGCAGCACTTAGCTCTGCTATGGAATAACAATTGGTTGAGGTTATTGCATCAAGTATTATTGAACATTTATAAATCATGGTAATGATGATCAAAGTTCAATGCGATGAGAGCTGGTGGCTCTTGGCTTCTTTAAGAGTGTCAAAAAAACTAAAATAGTCTAAGGGATAATGACTGGACGAGAGCTTGGCATCTTCAGACTGCATGCTAAGTTTGATTTTGCATACCTCTCTGTGGAAGTGACAACAACAAATTTGAGCACATTCAGAGGGAAGTAATGAAGACCAGGACGTGTCTAGGAATCTTGAGGCACTCTGGATGCTTAGTCTAGGGAAAAGAAGCCTAAAGTTGTACCTAACTCCTGGAATTAGACAGGTTGAGTGCTGTTTCAGGCAGTCAAAGACAAATGGGTGCAAGAATGATCTCTGTGGAGGGAATACTTTTCAGAAATGTTCAAGTATGTGTACCTGATGGCCTTCTAAATCAAAGACTTTGTAGTTTTAGGATTTACTAGGGTCTTGCAGGGAAACCTGTGTACAGCTGTCAGCATGTGATTGATGCCTCTTTCCTTTCCTCACAGTTTCTCTTTTCAACCCAATCTAACCTGACTTCTGTTCCATGGAGATTGCTTCTGTCAAGCCCTCCAGTACCTCTGAATCTTCTCTGTCTCTGTCTTATTTGACTTTTCAGAGCATTAAATCCATGACAACTCCTGCTTTCTGGAGACAGATCCTTCTTTTGACGTCTATAACATCATACTCTTCCAGTGGTTTTCTTCATACCTCAATGTTATGGATTGAATTGTGCACCACCCCCTACCTCCCAAATATGTGTTGAATTCCTGGCCTTTGTAGGGTGTGATCCTGTTTGGAACAGAGTTTTTCTTTTGTTACATTAATAAGGTCATACTGGAGCACGCTGGATCCTGAACCTAACCACTTATGAGTTATAAAAAGGCCAGAACAGACAGAAAGAGACACACACAGGGGAAAACAAATGTCAATGAATGCTAAAAAATGACAAGGGATACTGATAAAGAAAGAGTCAAAACAGTGGAGACCTTGATTTGGATGTTTAGCCTCCAGACCTCTGAGAGAATAAAACTCTGTTCTTTAAAGCCACCCACTTGTGATATTTGTATTATAGTAACACTAGACATACTTTCTTCATGTATGATGTCCTTCCACAACTTGTCTGGTCTTTGATCATTAATGTTCGACACATCAAATCTATTCTTGAGACGGTCTCTAAATTCAGGTGGGATATAATCAAGGTCGTATTTTGGCTCTTGTGGACTTGCTCTGATTTTCTTTATTTTCAGCTTGAACTTGCATATAAGCAATTGATGGTCTGTTCCACAGTTGGCCCCTGACCTTGTTCTGATGGATGATATTGAGTTTCTCCACCATCTCTTTCCACAGACGTAGTCAATCTGATTTCTGTGTGTTCCACCTGGCGAGGTCCATGTGTGTAGTCACTATTTGTGTTGATGAAAAAAGTATTTGCAATGAAGAAGTTATTGGTCTTGCAAAATTCTATCACTGGACCTACAGCATTGTTTCTAGCACTAAAGCCATATTTTCCAACTACCAATCCTTCTTCTTCATTTCCAGCTTCTGCATTCCAATCACCAGTAATTATCAATGTGTCCTGATTGCATGTTCGATCAATTTCAGACTGCAGAAGCTGATAAAAATCTTCAATTTCTTCATCACTGGCCTTAGTGGCTGGTGCATAAATTTGAATAATAGTCCTATTAACTGGTCTTCCTTGTAGGTATGTGGATATTATCCTATCACTGATAGCGTTGTATTTCAGGATAAAAAAAAAAAATCAGGATAGATCCTGAAATGTTCATTTTGACGATGAATGCAATACCATTCCTTGCATAGTAGACTATATGATTCTCTGATTCAAAATGGCCAATTTTCAGTCCATTTCAGCTAACTAATGCCTAATATTTTGATGTTTATGCATTCCATTTCATTTTTGATGATTTCCAATTTTCCTAGAGTCATACTTTGTATTTTCCAGGTTCTGATTATTAATGGATGTTTGCAGCTGTTTCTTCTCATTTTGAGTGGTGCCACATCCGCAAATGAAGGTCCTGAAAGTGTGACTCCATCCACGTCATTAAGGTCGACTCTACTTTGAGGAGGCAGCTCTTCTTGCCCAGTCATGTTTTGAGTGCCTTCCAACCTGGGGGGCTCCTCTTCCAGCACTATATCAGACAATGTTCTGCTGCTATTCATAAAGTTTTCACTGGCTAATTCCTTTCAGAAGTAGACTGCTGGGTCCTTCTTCCTAGTCTGTCTTAGTCTGGAAGCTCAGCTGAAACCTCTCCTCCATGGGTGACCCTACTGGTATCTGAATACCAGTGGCATAGCTCCCAGCATCACAGCAACAAGCAAGCCCCCACATTGAAAAGACAGGAAAGACCAAGGTGGATGTCAGGAAAGACTCTGAAACTTGCTCTCAAATGTCGAGCAGCTAAAGCAAAATGAAGAAATGATGAAGTAAATGAATTGAACAGATTTCAAAGTGCGGCTTGAGAAGACAAAGTAAAATGTTATAAAGACATGTGCAAAGAGCTGGAGCTAGAACACCAAAAGGGAAGAATACACTTGGCATTTCTCAAGCTGAAAGAACTGAAGAAAAATTCAAGCCTCGAGTTTCAGTAGTAAAGGATTCTATGGGGAAAATATTAAACGATGCAGGAAGCATCAAAAGATGATGGAAGGAATACACACAGTCATTATACCAAAAGAATTAGTCCATGTTCAACCATTTCAAGAGGTAGCGTATGATCAAGAACCGATGGTACTGAAGGAAGAGGTCCAAGCTGCACTGAAGGCATTGACGAAAAACAAGGCTCCAGGAATTGATGGAATATGAATTGAGATGTTTCAACAAATGGATGCAGCACTGGAAGTGCTCACTTGTCTATGCCAAGAAATATGGAAGACAGCTTCCTGGGCAACCAACTGGAACAGATCCATATTTGTGCCAATTCCCAAGAAAGGTGATCGAACTGAATGCAGAAGTTACAGAACAATATCACTAATATCGCACACAAGCAAATTTCTGCTGAAGATCATTCAGAAGTAGCTGCAGCAGTATATCGACCAGGAACTGCCAGAAATTCAGGCCAGATTCAGAAGAGGTCATGGAACCAGGGATATCATTGCTGATGTCAGATGGGTCCTGGCTGAAAGCAGAGAATACCAGAAGGGTATTTACCTGTGTCTTATTGACTATGCAAAGGCATTCAACTGTGTGGATCATAACAAATTATGGATTACATTGCAAAGAATGGGAACTCCAGAACACTTAATTGCACTCATGAGGAACCTGTACATAGATCAAGAGGCAGTTGCTCAGATAGAACAAGGGGATACTGAGTGGTTTAAAGTTAGGAAAGGTGTGTGTCAGGGTTGTATCCTTTCACCACACCTATTCAATTTGTATGCTGAGCAAATAATCTGCAAAGCTGGACTATATGAAGAAGAACGGGGCATCAGGATTGGAGGAAGGCTCATTAAGAACCTGCATTATGCAGATGACACAATCTTACTTGCTGAAAATGAAGAGGACCTGAAGCACTTACTGATGAAGATCAAAGACTACAGTCTTCATCATGGATTACGCCTCAACATAAAGAAAACAAAAATCCTCACAACAGGACCAATAAGCAGCATTATGATAAATGAAGAAAAGATTGAGGTGTCAAGGATTTCATTTTACTTGGATCCACAATCAAGGTCCATGGAAGCAACAGTGAAGAAATCAAAAGATACATTGCATTGGGTAAATCTGCTGCAAAGGACCTCTTTAAAGTTTTGAAGAGCAAAGATGTCACCTTGGAGACCAAGGTGCACCTGACCCAAGCCATGGTATTTTCAATCACATCATATGCATGTGAAAACTGGACAATGAATAAGGAAGTCCAAACAAGAACTGACGCCTTTGAATTTTGGTGTCGGTGAAGAATATTGAATACACCAGGGACTGCCAAAAGAACGAACAAATCTGTTTTAGAAGAAGTACAATCAGAATGCTCCTTAGAAGCAAGGATGGCAAGACTGCATGTTATATACTTTGGACAGGTCAGTCCCTGGAGAAGAACATCATGCTTGGTAAAGTACAGCGTCAGTGGAAAAGAGGAAGACCCTCAAAGAGGTGGATTGACACAGTGGCTGCAACAATGGGCTCAAGCATAACAATGATTGTGAGGATGGTGCAGGACAGGGCAGTGTTTCATTCTGTTGTGCATAGGGTTGCTATGAGTCTGAACCAGTTTGGCACCTAACAACACCACCACCACTAGATAACCAGGATACTCACTGAGTTTGATCTCTATCTCCTTAGCTAGTTCTTCTGATGCTCAGCCTTTAAGTGTTGGAGTGCCCCAGGGCTCTCCTTGAGATTCCTTCTCTTCTCTATCTGTACTAACTCTATGTGGTGGTTTTAAAACATGCCTGCTGTAAGTGGATCTCACTGACGACTTAGCTTTAAGTGGATCTCTGGTCTCTATCACATCAACCTCTTTCAGTTCCCTACATTGTTTTTACCGCCATTTAACGTAGATCTCACTGACGACTTAGCTTTAAGTGGATCTCTGGTCTCTATCACATCAACCTCTTTCAGTTCTCTACATTGTTTTTACCGCCATTTAACGTTAGTCATGTTTGTGTATTCATTTACCACAATGAATATTTATCATCTCTTTTCTCCCTCCTCTCCCAAGTAGAAGGTAGGGTCCACGGGAGCAGGGGCATTTTCTGTCTCAGTTGCCAGTGCCATTCCCATTCTTAGACCTCCATTTGGGACCAGGCTGACTCCTTGGGATGTGAGAGCTCCCTGGTAGCAGTTGACCTCATCATCTGTGTCCATGGGCACCATCTGTCATCTCTGATATGAGGGATCTAAGTAAAGTCTCTGCTATATATATATATATATATTTTTGTTGTTGTAGAATTTATCTTTGAGCCCGGAAGGAGCCCTGGTGGAGCAATGGTTAAAGTGCTTGGCTGCTAACCTAAAGGTTGGTGGTTTGAATCCACCAGCTGCTCCATGGGAGAAAGATGTGGCAGTCTGTTTCTGTAAAGGCTACAGGCTTGGAAACCCTAAGGGACAGTTCTATGCTGTCCTATAGGGTTGCTATGAGTTGGAATCGACTCGACGGCAGTAGGTTTGGTTTTTTTTGGTTTTCTTTTGAGTGAATTCCTTGTCCAAAGTCTAGGTACATCATGGACCTTATTTTAGCAGTTCACCAGGTAAATAGATGGCATTTAATGTATTGACCAATGCCAGCCATAGCTCAGTCACTCTTTTTTCCAGCTGCTGTTGAGTTGATTTCAACTCATGGCAACCCCAGGTATGTCAGAATAGAACTGTGCTCCCTAGCGTATTCATGGCTGTGGCTTTTCAAAAGCAGAGTTCCAGGCCTTTCTTCTGAGGCACCTCTGAGAGGGTTTGAACTACCAATCTTTTGTTAGTAGCCCAGCACTTGCCGGTCTGTGCTACCCAGGGACTCCTTCGTTCACTCTACACTTTCAGTAATATAAATCTCTACTAGAATTGCCAGAGATTTTCTAATACAGGCATACCTTGTTTTGTTGCACTTCACTTTATTGCACTTAACAGATATTGTATTTTGTGCAAATTGAAAGTTTGTGGCAATCCTGCGTCTAGCAAGCCTATTGGCACCATTTTTCCAAAAGCATGAGTTCACTTCGTGTCTCTGTGTCACATTTTGGTAATTCTTGCAATATTTCAAACTTTTTCATCATTAATGTATCTGTTAAGGTGATCTGTGATCAGGGCTCTTTGATGTTACTGTTGTAATTGTTTTGGTGTGCAACAAACCATGCCCACAGAAGATGGTAAACTTAATCAATAAATGTTGTGTGTGTTTTGACTGCTCCACTGACTGGCTGTTCTCTCATCTCTCTCTCTCTCTCCTTGGGCCTCCCTATTACCTGAGACACAACAATACTGAAATTAGGCCAAGTAATAGCCCTACAATGGCCTCTAAGTATTCAAGTGAAAGGAAGAGTCGTATGCCTCTCACTTTAAATCAGAAGCTTAAATGATTAAGCTTACTGAGGAAGGCACTTCAAAAGTTGAGACAGACTAAAAGCTAGGCGTCTTGTGCCAGTTAGCCAAGTTGTGAATGCAAAGGAAAAGTTCTTGAAGAAAATTAAAAGTCCTACTCCAGTGAACAGGGCCCTGGTGGCGCAGTGGTTGAGAGCTGGGCTGCTAACCAAAAGGTCAGCAGTTTGAATCCACCAGCCACTCTTTGAAAACCCTACAGGGCAGTTCTACTCTGGCCTATAGGATTGCTATGGGTCAGAACTGACTCAACAGCAATGGGTTTTGGGTTACTCCAGGGAACACACGAATGATGAAAAAGCGAAACAGCCTTATTGCTGATATGGAGAAAGTTTTCCTGGTCTGGATAGAAGATCAAACCAGCCACTACACTCCCTTAAGCCAAAGCCTAATCCAGATCAAGGCCCTAATTCTCTTCAATGTTTTTGAAGGCTGAGAGGTGAGGTAGCTGTAGAAGAAAAATTCGAAGCTAGCACAGGTTGGTTAACGTGGTTTAAGGAAAGAAACCGTCTCCATTACATAAAAGTGCAAGGTGAAGCAGTACGTGCTGATGTAGAGGCTGCCGCAAGCTATCTAGAAGATCTTGCTAAGTTAATTGATGAAGGTGGCTACACAAAACAACAGATTTTCAATGTAGGTGAAACAGCCTTATATTGGAAGGAGATGTCATCTGGGAGTTTCATAGCAAGAAAGGAGAGGTCAATGCCTGGCTTCAAATGACAGGCTGACTGTCTTGTTAGGGGCTAATGCAGCTGGTGTCTTTAATTTGAAGCCAATGCTCATTTACCATTTTGAAATTCCTAGGGCCCTTAAGAATTATGCTAAATCTACTCTGCCCGTGCTCTATAAATGGAACAGCAAAGCCTCGATGATAGCACATCTGTACGCAACATGGTTTACTGAATATTTTAAGCCCACTGTTGAGACCTACTGCTCAGAAAAAGAGATTCCTTTCAAAATATTACTGCTCATTGACAATGTACCTGGTCACCCAAGAGCTCTGATAGAAATATACAAGGAGATTAATGTTGTTTTCATACCTGCTAACATCACATCTATTCTGCAGCCCATGGATCAAGGAGTAATTTTGACTTTCAAATCTTATTATTTAAGAAATATATTTCATAAGGCTATATATGGTCACTATGAGTCGGAATCGACTCGACGGCACTGGGTTTGTTTTTTTTTTTTTTTTATATAACTGCCATAGGTAGTGATTCCTCTGATGGATCTCGGCAAAGTAAATTGAAAATCATTCTAGATGCCATTAAGAACATTCATGATTCATGAGAGAAGGTGAAAATGTCAAAATTAACAGGAGTTTGGAAGAAGTTAATTACAACCCCCATGGATGACTTTGAGGAGTTCAAGACTTCAGTGGAGGAAATAACTGCAGATGTGGTGGAAATAGCAAGAGAACTAGAAGTAGAAGTGGAACTTGAAGATGTGACTGAATTGCTACAATCTCATGACAAAACTTTGAAGGATGAAGAGTTACTTATTATGGTGAGCAAAGAAAGCAGTTTCTTGAGATGTGAACATTGTTGAAATGACAACAAAGGATTTAGAATATTACATAACCTTAGTTGATAAAGCAGTGGCAGGGTTTGAGAGGATTGACTCCAATTTTGAAAGAGGTTCTGCTGTGGGTAAAGTCAAAAAGCATCGAATGCTGCAGAGAAATCTTTTGTGAAAGGAAGAGACAATTGATGCAGCAAACTTCATTGTTGTCATATTTTAAGAACTTGTCACAGCCAGCCCAACCTTCAGCAACCACTACCCTGATCAGTCACCAGCTGAAGGCTCAGATGATGGTCAGCATTTTTTAGCAATAAAGTATTTTTTAATTAGGGTATGTACATTTTTTTAGACAAATTGACATTGCGCATTTAATACTTTATAGTATAATGTAAAACATAACATTTATATGCACTGGGAAACCAAAAAATTCATGTGACTTGCTTTATTGCGATGGTCTGGAACTGAACCTGCAATATCTCTGAAGTATGCCTTTACATGGAGGCCTGGTGGTGCTGTGGTTAAGAGCTTGACTGTTACCCAAAAGGTCGGGAGTTCAAATCTACCAGCGGCTCCTTGGAAGCCCTATGGGGCAGTTCTACTCTGTCCTATAGGGTTGCTATGAGTCAGAGTAAATAATTTCTATTACTAAGTTTAAAACATAGCTAATATGATACTTACAATGTGGCAGATACTGGTTAAAATGCTTTGTTTGCATGTATCAACTCATTTAATCATTACAACACACCTATTCTATAGATGAGGAAAACGAGGTACATAGATGCTAGATAAGTTGCCCAAGGTCACAAAGGTAGAAAGTGACAAAGCTGAAATTTGACCTAGTATTTGAACTTTCAATTCCTTGCTCTTAACTAGTACACTGTCCTGCCACTCATGGTATATGAACTTCTCCAAAATCTTCCATCACCGCTCCATGTGGGAATAGACTGCATGCGTACCAAGTTCATGCAACCCCCTGCTAGTTACCATCAGGTTATTTTTTTTTTCAAAATGAATTATGCAAAAAGTTCAATCTCTTGACTTCATATGTCTGTTGTCTTCATTTAACTGTATTTCCACTACTTTAGTCACTGTGTTCCAACGATCTGGGACAGAGAGAGGAGAAATGTTAAAATATAAAGAAAGACATTCTCCAAAGTGCTTTTTGAAGGAACCATTTTATCCAGGGAACAGATTATTTCTCTAAATATCTCTCAGATCTCTAGTTGTGGGAGGGCTTTCAGAAATTTTACCAGTATTTTTGGCAGGAAAAGAACAGCTCTTAGCTTGGCTATGACCTAAAAAATACTCCCTCACTCCAGAGTTGTTATGACTCAGTGATACTTCCCGTGTTCTACCATCAAACACCCCCATTGGCTGTAAGAGTAGAGTAGGGTTACAGCCTGTGTGACTCCTGTCTAATTGCTCCATTCTCTGTCCATGTGGAGTCATATCTACCTGTAAGGTTCCTGATTTTACCCCATCTTGTCCCTCTGCAAACTCCTCTCTATAATTTTACCCCATCTTGTCCCTCTGCAAACTTTTCTCTATACACATTTGGAAATTCAGCTGGTAGTTTTCCAGTGAAGAAACCTCTCCTGCCCTGATGATGATGGTAGGACGGCAGACAACAGACAGAGCCTGTTGCCAAGAATTGAGATGAAATAAACATCCCCCAGATTCCCTTTCCTTCCCCTCTAAGAAGGAGCAGCAATGTCTTGAGAGTCAGGAATTAAACAGTGACCAAATAAAAACGATTTATGGAAAGATACCCAGGATCCCTGTGGGAGGACTGTCACCGATGCTGTCTCCACAGGGAGCTGGGCTCTCTCCTGGCTGCATACAGAGGACCTACGTGGCAGGAAGGCCATTTTCTGTGATACACTTTGCCTCGGTGCAGGAAGAATGCTATTTTTTGTTTAAGCTGAACATTCGCCTGAACAAATAGCAGATGATGAATATTAATTTGTGCTTAGATTAATGCTTCAAAGTGTCAATTTAATTTCTGTTTTACTATTCAGTTCCTGATTGTAATGAGCTACTTCAGGATGTGGGAGCATACACCTGGCTTGGGGGCAGGGCTGGGGTCTCCAGGGAGTGGAGCTGGGTCCTCAGGCTGTAATCTCTCTCAGCATTAGGACAATTCCAGTCAAGCCAGGTGCCTCTGGAAGTCATCCAGCTGTTCACCAGCCTAGTGGAGAACTGGCAACTCCTCAGTGAGAGAGGCACATATCAAACAGCCATTGGATTTCTTCAGAAAAGGCCAGGAGAGAGCCAGTGTCCAAACTGGGTTGCTGGGCTCCTAGTGGTACAGGCTGCTGGGGCGATCACTGTGTGTTCTCTCACTTTGCTCTATCCTACCTCAGTCCATTTCTGTGGTGGGCTTTTCCAGCTCATGAGAAATTTCATTTTAGCTGGTGTTATGGATTGCATCGTGTCCCCCAAGAAGTTATGCTGAAGTCCTAACCTCTGGCACCTGTGAAAATGATCTTGTTTAGAAATAGGGTCTTAGAAGATGTTGTCAGTTAACATTAGGTCATACTGGAGTAGGGTGGATCCTAACCCAATCTGGGTGATCTTCTTATAAAAGAGAAGAGCCACAGAGAAACAGACAGGGAGAAGATGGCCATGTGAAGATGCATCTACAACCTAAGGAATGTCAAGAAATGCCTGAGGCTACCAGAAGCTAGAAGAAAAGAGAAGGATCTTTCCCTAGAGCCTTCCAAGAGAATAAGGTCCTGTTTGACCCTCCTGTTGAATTTGGACTACTAGCCTCTAAAACTATGAGGCAATGAATTTCTGTTCTTCAAAGCAACCCACTTTGTGGTACTTTGTTACTGCAATCCTGGGAGATTAATACACTTGTTATCCTCTAGGTCTATAGGGTGAGATGAAGAGAGTATGCCTTTGGAGTCAGACAGTTTAAATCTCAGCCCTGAATCTCACTGGCTTAGGCACATGTCTTAATCTTTCTGAGCCTCGGTTTCCTCACCTGTAAAACAGAGCTAGTATTACTTTCTCATGGAGCCATTGAGAACAGCAGGTGAAGTATCTGTGCTTCATGCTTAGCACAGAGCCTGGCACAGAGTACACACCACACACACCTGTTGCCATCGAGTTGATTCCGACTCATAGCCACCCTACTGGACAGAGAAGAACTGCCCCATAGGGTTTCCAAGGAGTGGCTGGTGGATTCGAACTGCTTACCCTTTTGGTCGGCAGCCAAACTCTTAACCACTGTGCCACCAGGGCTCAATAAAGATCATGTCCCCCTTTCCTTCAGATTGATAAAACCTATTCTCAAATAATTAAAAAAAAAAAAACTAACTTCTTCCTTAGCGAATTTTCAAATACCTCTCTGCTACAAATGTTTATTTCTTTATGTTGCTGGGTTTCCTAATTCTTTGTCTGCCTTGTTAGTAACTTGGTAAGTAAACTAAACAGAATGTTTCTATTTTGAGTTTTCTATCAGAATAATGTGAGTGCTATGATCGACTCGACAGCTCTGGGTTTGGTTTTTTTTTTTTATGATTAAAAAAAGATGCTTATGGCATCACATTCCATGAGATTTTGTCTTGTTCCTCATTGTCTCCTGTTGCTGCTTCTCTGTTAGTTGGACAAATAGGATGCATTTCTCTTTCAGAGCAAATTACCCTCTGAAGTCCAGCTCCTGTCCTGTCTCAGACTTGCCTTACCCTTTTGCCTTATCACTCCTCCTATCTCATCCACGCTTGTCCTCTTCACACAGGTTGTTGGCATATCACGACAGTCAAGAGAACACTGAGTAGTGCTGCTAGGGTTTCAACTTTGTACAGGATTACAAGGTCCATTTGCCCTATTGTTCAAGCTCTCGATGGAGGAGTCTAAGTTACCTAGTGCAGCTGTAACAGAAATACCACAAGTGGGTGGCTTTAATGAACAGAAATATATTTTCTTAAAGTTGAGGAGGCTGGAAGTCTCAATTCAGGACACCGGCTCTAGAAGAAGGCTCTTTCTGTTTGCTCTGGGGGAAAATCCTTGTCTCAGCTTCTCTAGCGTTCTTCTTGGGGTTCCTTGGAGATCTCCACATGGCAGCTATCTTTCCCACATTCAGTTTACATTCTTCTGTGCCTAATCTGCTCTTTTTTATATCTCAGAAATTATTGTCTTAAGACACACCCTACACTGACATGGTCTCATTAACATAACAAAGAAACTCCTGTTCTCAAGTGAGTTACATCCACAGGCATAGGGGTTAGGATTTACAACACATATCTATGGGGGACACTATTCAATCCATAATAGCAGGTTTCAGCGCTCTCTGTGGATGCTCACTCCCCTCTAGTTCTCTTTCTATGCTTTAAAGTAAATGGCTTTTCATCTCTCTCCACTTTAGGGCTCTGGTCAGCCTTTTAGGCTTTTACTTCAATTTCAGCTAAAACCAGCAAAGTCCTTTACGATCTGGTCTTTAATTCATTTGTTCATTCATAAAACTATTTATTTAGTACTTACAATATGTCTGGCCAATCCTTTCAGGTCTATTATCTCATTGAATTTTCAAACAGCCTAGAAAGATGGGTATTGTTATTCCCATTTTACAAAGGAGGAAACAGGAACCCAGATAAATTAATAAGCTTGCCTGTCTTCTCACAGTAAATGTCAGAGCTTGTATTTGAACTCAAGTCTTCTGACTTTAAGTTCATTGAATCAAGTCAAAATGGTATTGGCTCAGCAATAAACTTTACTTTTTATTCAGCTGTTCTATCTTGACCCTAAGAAATCCTGTCTGCCCTTCATCTCTTCTCTCTCAACACTCTTTGGTCACTCGCTGTCTTTGTCTTCAGCTATTTCAGTGACTTTGAACCCTACCCTCGCTCTCAGGCCAGTGATATTGGTTACTCCTGGCTGCTTTCTTCCCTGCTGTCTGTTCTTTTCCTTTTCAAGGACTTTTCTTTTCCCTATCCTTCTCCTTTCTGCCTCACTGTCTTTGTTCTCTGGATTCTTTAAACACTGCAGTGTTCTGACCCCTGATGTCAATTACCTACACCTAAATCTAGCTGGCAGTTCTCATCCTTTCTGTTTATACATGCTGGACAGTCATATAGCTCCTCACTTCTCCGTCTTGACTACCCAACACTCTTCTTTTTCAAAGCTACACTCATAGCTTCTAATGCATTTTAAACATCCTTAAGACACCACTTTATACTGGAATGCAGCCCAGTTCCTTACCTCTGCAGCCACTTCCAAACGCGACATTGGTCCCCTGGGAGACATTGTGTGTTCTTTCCCAAGCACTGAGAGATGGCCTCCTGCTAATGTTATTGTATGGTACTTTTTCAACAAAACTTAGAGAAGTCTAGATGTCTGACTGCTCTCCTAATGAGCTTAGTGCTCTCCTTGGCAGAACTACTTGAAGTCATTTGAGAGATTACCTGGCTGAGAATTCTGCCTGCAAGAATAGCTGCCCCAAAACTACCACAGGAAAGTGAAAACCTAGACTATCTTTAAAACCCCTGGAGCCCTGATGGCACAGTGGTTAAAGCACTTGGCTACTAGCTGAAAGGTTGGCAGTTTGAACCCAGCAGCCACTCCGTGGGAGAAAGATGTGGCAGTCTGCTTCCATAAAGACTCCATTAAACCCATTGCCGTCAAGTTGATTCCGACTCATAGCAACCCTACAGGGCAGAGTTAGAACTGCCCCATAGAGTTTCCAAGGAGCGCCTGTTGGATTTGAACTGCTGACCCTTTGGTTAGCAGCCATAGCACTTAACCAGTATGCCACCAGGGTTTCTACGGTTGCTCCGAGTAGGAATTGACTCGATGGCAGTGGGTTTTGGGTTTTCCATAAAGACTACAGCCTTGGAAACCCTATGGGGCAGTTCTACTCTGTCCTATAGTGTCACTGAGTCGGAATGGACTCAACGGCAGTGAGTTAAAACCCTCAGAAAAGGAGGTAGAATTATTCCCTTGATAAATTTTAAAACAACCTTGGATTTCAGAGCTTCATATTTTCTTCTGTCTGTGTTATGCATGATCATGTCCTGAGTGATCCGATCTTCCTCCTAGTACTGTCTATATGGTGGAAGGAAGCCTTGGTGGTATAGTGGTTAAGAAATGCGGCTGCTAACCAAAAAAAGGTCAAGGCCACATTCTCCAACTACTGATCCTTCTTTGTTTCCAACTTTTGCATTCCGATCACCAGTAATTATCAATGCATCTTGAGTGCATGTTCAATCAATTGCAGACTGCAGCAGCTGATAAAAATCTTCTATTTCTTCATCTTTGGCGGTGGTGGTTAGTGTGTATATTTGAATAATAGTCGTATTAACTGGTCTTCCTTGTAGGCGTATGGATATTACCCTATCACTGACAGCGTTGTACTTCAGGATAGATCTTGAAATGTTCTTTTTGGAGATGAATGCAACACCATTCCTCTTCAAGTTGTCATTGCCAGCATAGCAGACTATATGATTGATTCAAAATGGCCAATACGAGTCCATTTCAGCTCACTAATGCCTAGGATATCGATGTTTATGCGCTCCATTTTATTTTTGATGATTTCCAATTTTCCTAGATTCATACTTCTTACATTCCAGGTTCCGATTATTAATGGAGGTTTGCAGCTATTTCGTCTCATTTTGAGTCATGCCACATCAGCAAATGAAGGTCCTGAAAGCTTGACTCCATCCACGTCATTAAGGTCAACTCCACTTTGAGGAGGCAGCTCTTCCCCAGTCATGTTTTGAGTGCCTTCCAACCTGGGGGGCTCATCTTCCAGCACTATATCAGACAATGTTCTGCTGCTATTCATAAGGTTTTCACTGGCTAATGCTTTTCAGAAGTAGACTGCCGTGTCCTTCTTCCTAGTCTGTCTTAGTCTGAAGCTCAACTGAAACCTGTCCTCTATGGGAGATCCTGCTGATATCTGAATACCAGTGGCATAGCTCCCAGCATCACAGCAACACACAAGCCCCCACAGTATGACAAACTGACAGAGATGTGGGGGACAGAGTCATTATACCAAAAAGAATTAGTCGATGTTCAGCCATTTCAAGAAGAAGCATATGATCAGGAACCAATGGCACTGAAGGAACAAGTCCAAGCTGCTCTGAAGGCATTGGCGAAAAACAAGGCTGCATGTATTGATGGGATATCAATTGAGATGTTTCAACAAACAGATGCAGCGCTGGAGGTACTCACTCGTCTAAGCCAAGAAATATGGAAGACAGCTTCCTGGGCAACTGACTGGAAGAGATCCATATTTATGCCTATTCCCAAGAAAGGTGATCCGACTGAATGTGGAAATTATAGAACAATATCATTAACATTACACGCAAGCAAAATTTTGCTGAAGAGCATTCAAAAACGGCTGCAGCCGGATATCAACAGGGAACGGCCAGAAATTCAGGCCGGTTTCAGAAGAGGACGTGGAACCAGGGATATTGTTGCTGATGTCAGATGGATCCTGGCTGAAAGCAGAGAATACCAGAAGGATGTTTACCTGTTTTTTATTGACTATGCAAAGGCATTCGACTGTGTGGATCATAACAAATTATGGATAACACTGCGAAGAATGGGAACTCCAGAACACTTAATTGTGCTCATGAGGAACCTTTACATAGCTCAAGAGGCAGTTGTTCAGGCAGAACAAGGGGATACTGATTGGCTTAAAGTCAGGAAATGTGTGTGTCGAGGTTGTATTCTTTCACCATATGTATTCAATCTGTATGCTGAGCAAATAATCTGAGAAGCTGGGCTATATGAAGAACAAACAAATCTGTCTTAGAAGAGGTACAACCAGAATGCTCCTTAGAAGCAAGGATGGCGAGACTGTGTCTTACATACTTTGGACATGTTGTCAGGAGGGATCAGTCCCTGGAGATGGACATCATGCTTGGCAGAGTACAGGGTAGCGGAAAAGAGGAAGACCCTCAATGAGGTTGATTGACACAGTGGCTGCAACAATGAGCTCAAGCATAACATGGCTCAGGACCCGGCAGTGTTTCGTTCTGTTGTGCGTAGGGTCACTATGAGTCGGAACTGACTTGACGGCACCTAACAACAACAACAACAACCAAAAGGTTGGCAGTTTGAATCCATCAGGCGCTCCTTGGAAACCCTATGGGATAGTTCTACTCTGTCCTTAATGGTCGCTATGAGTCGGGATCGACTCGAAGGCAATGGGTTTTGGGTATATGCCGGAAACCAGTTTCTGTGGAGTTGATTACAACTCATAGTGACTCCATGCATGGCCGAGTAGAAATGTGCTTCACAGGGATTTCAAAGGCTCATTTTTCAGAAGTAGATCACTGGGCTTTCTTCCGAGGTGCCTCTGGGTGGACTTGAATCTCCAGCATTTTAGTTAGCAGCCACGTGTTAAGGTTAGCAATCAATCAAAAGGTTCACAGTTCAATTCCACCCAGAGGTGCCTTTGAAGAAAGGTTTGGAGATCTACTTCTGAAAAATCAGCCACTAAAATCCTTATGGAGCAGAGTTCTACTGTGATATACATGGAGTTGCCATGAGTCAGAATCGACTCCACAACAGATGGTGGTTTGGCATATGCTAGAAGATGTCAAATCTAATTCCATCACCTTGATGCCTTGCCCAAACTCAGATCTGTATGTTTAGCTATCTACCACTCACCTGGATGTCTTTTAAGCATATCACACTTAAACCATCCTCCATCCCTGCTCAGTGTCCTCTTCCTCTTGTAGTCTAAACTTTTATCACTGCTGTCACAGCCTCCATCTCTGAAGCTATCTATGCACTGTCATTTCTAGTGCTGTGCCCGGTCAGTTAACAATAAATAACTTGATTGACAAAGACTAACAGTAGCTGCCTTTCTAGCCCAAGCATACCCATTTATCTTTCTTCTCCTGATCTTTGCCTTCAATATTTCTCACTGACCTTGAGCCCTCAACTCTAGTCTTCCTCCTCAGTGTCTCTTCATTCCAATCCAAATAGACTTCTTTCAAAAAAGTTAAGTGGACCACGTAGCTAAATTGCATTGAAACTGCTGCTGATGTCTCACTGCCTAAGATAAATCTCTAAACTTTGTATTTTGCCATTCTGGGTCTTCACAAAAATGATTATAACCTACTTCTCATTCCTCAGGCTCTGCCTTTCTATCCTCTCCCCACTCTCAAGCATGAAAGAGTCCTGCCAAATGGAGCTTCACTTCATGTCTTGGAGACATTGCCATCCTCTCCCTCTGACTAAATACTCATCACATGGCAGGATGATTCTTGGCTGAATTATGGGAGAGGAGTGTGATATTTGTCCAGTATCTACCTTGTTTTTATTAGCTGCCATCAAGTCGGTGGCCCCTGACTCATGCCATTCCCATGCATAGTGGAGTGAAATGCCGCCCAGTCCTGTACCAGCCCAATGATCAGTTGCTGATTGGACCAAAGTGACCCACAGGGTTTTCATTTTTTTTATCTCTGGAAGTAGATCACTATGTCTTTCTTCCTAGTCCTTCTTAGTCTGAAGGCTCTGATGAAATCTGCTCAACATCACAGCAACACACAAGCCTCCACTGGCAGATGGGTGGTGGCTGTGCCTGAGGTGCCTTGGTTGGAATCTAACTTGGGTCTCCTGAAAGGAAAGCGATAATTCTACCAATGCACCACCAATGCCCTCAGGGTCTGCATTAATGAGTTTTAGTTAAGAAATGTAAGAATATTTCCTCTTGATCTGTGTCTGATCAACAGGGTCAGGAAAGAGAGTCCCTATCCTCTGATTAAGAGCCCTGACGTTTTCTTTCATTCATTCATTCACCGGGTGATAATTCTCAATTGAACATCTACTTTATACGAAGCTGTATGTGGGATTTTCCCTCTCCCTCCTACTGTGTAATCTCTCCCATCCTAAATTCTGCCCGGGGTTATCTTACCATATACCAGCTCTTTCAATCAGAGGCCAGAGGATGCATCTGCCTAAATTGCTTTGTACATGATTCAGCACTCAAGCTGGAAAAGGTTTTTCAGTGGCAGCTAATGGTTGTCATAGGGAAGAACAAAAAGGGCTCTTGGACATGCTTCTCTGCAAGCACCCAGGGAACATTTTCTGGCTCTGGAAAGATTGCTTTCACAGAGCAATTTTCACCATTATCAACTGAAAATAAAATCTACTTTACAAAATTAAATTAGCCAGCTTTCCCTCCCAGATTCATTTTTCCTCCCTTAGAGTAGTGAAACCCATCTCTATTTAGCAGGCCATGTAACCTCTCCTACCTCGTCGTTCACATCATTTAGTAAAATAAAAAGGCTTTAAAAAAGGAGGCTGCAAATATAAACACGAGTACAATTAAGATCTCAACTCCATTACATTAATATAACTACTTTGCATGGAGTTCATTATGATGCGCATCAGGGTTTTAATGTTTCCTCCGGTTTAGTGCCATCCTTAGTTAGGAGGAAACATCATGCTATAGGAAACAATTGCCTCTCGGGTTGGAAAATAGTTTGAATAGGATTCCATTGTGATTAATTAAGCTCACACACAATAAAGTATAAAGAACCCAACAGTTGTTCTTCAAATTGATAACATATTTGGTGAACAAAAAAGATTTATAACACAGAGTTAAAATTGTCCTGATGTAATAATACATGATGGAAATTACTCTTTTTTTTTTTTTTGCTAGAAATGTGATGAGCCCAAGTATATGTAAATACATATTTTTTTCTGTGTAAAAAATAGAGAAAGAAAGAGAATAATGGAAATAGATGAAAACAGGACTTAATGTGCAAACATAGGCAAGATAATATGGATATAAGCCTTTATTTTCTCTCCTTTACCCTCAAATTATTTCCCACAAACATTTCATCAGACAAGTCTTCTTTGGTGTCAGGTCACAATGAGTGCTGCCATCAGGAGGAGGGGACGGGCATCTTTCTCCTTGGGTAATAACCCTCCTTCCTTCATTCTCCAAATTGAAAAGCAGCATACTCCTTTCAGTTCAACTGCTCGCCTCACCCAGGCCTCCATTCCACTCAGCTGTCCTTCAGGATATAACAATTGCCAGCCCTCAGGTTATGAGGCAAGTCACATCAGCGTCGCTGGAAACCTATAACTAACATGTCCACCAAGAGAATAACGAGCTTTGCTTTGACAGAACGACCTTCTCTCCCTTGCTCTATTTTGTCTCTGCCTTGTAGTTCTTTTGTAGTTCTGTCTCCTTATCTCTCTCTTTGTGTCCGTGTCTCTCTCTGGATGCCTAGCTATCCAGCCTCAGTCAGGCCATCAATTTCCTTTCTTTAAATCCCACCTTGTCCTGGCCTCCTTCTCTGCTGGTGCTCTCTCTCCTCCCTCCTCCTCTCCTCTTAGATTCTGAGGCGCTGGGTTGCAATCAAGATCCTTGAAACCAAATAAGGAGTGATGGAGCATGTCTCTGGAGAGTGTCTTATATTAACTGGCGAGACTCAGGAACTGCTATTAATGAATATAGGCAGTGCCCCAGGGTCAGCCCGTGCTACTGGGGCAGCACATTCGAGTACTTTTCGTCATGGAGAAACTCAGTTGGGCCTCAGATGCTGATTTCTCATATGATGGAAGGATGCCTCCAAGGTTGCAGCAGGATCAGGGTGATGCTTAAAAAGTTACCTCTGTGGATATTGCATATAAGTGGGAACATACAATGTTTGCCCTTTTGTGCCTGACTTACATATCCAGAATAGTTAAATGCAAAGGGACCAAAATTTATTAGTGGTTACCTTGGGCAGAAGGGAGGGAGAACTGGGGAGTCATTGCTTAAAGGGTTCTGAGTTTCTGTTAAAAATAGTTTCCTTTGAGTGGACTCTTATTCTTGGAGACCCCACGTGTGTCAGAGTAGAACTGCCCTCCATAAGAATTTCAGTGGCTGATTTATTAAAAGTAGAGTGCCAGGTAAGGAGCAGTGGTTAAAGCTTTTGGCTGCTAACAGAAAGGTTTGTGGTTCGAACCTATCAGCCACTCCATGGGAAAAAAATGAGGCAATCTGCTCCTGTAAAGATTACAGGCTTCAAAACTACCATGAGATGCCATCTCACCCTGACATTACTAGCCCTAAAAAACACGCAATGCTGGTGAGAGTGTAAAATGGTACAACCACTATGGAAAACAACATAGCACCTCCTTAAAAAGCTAGAAATAAAAAAACCGTGTGATACAGCAATGCCACTCTTGGGACTGTATCCTAGAGAAACAGGAGTCATCACAGGAAAAGACACATGCACACCCATGTTCATTGCAGCATTATTCACAATAGTAAAAAGATGGAAACAACCTAAGTGTCCATCAACAGATGAATGGATAAACAAATTATGGTACATACACAGAATGGAATACTACGTAATGATAAAGAACAATGATGAATCCGCAGAACAACTCACGACATGGATGAATCTGGATGGCATTATGCTGAGTGAAATAAGTCAATCACAAAAGGACAAATATTTTATGAGATCACTATTATAAAAATCCAAGAAACAGTTTACACACAGAAAAAAGCGATCTTCGATGGTTATGAGGGAGGGAAGAGGTTGGGGGAATCACTAACTAGATAGTAGACAAGTTAACTTTGGTGAAGAGAACGATAACACAGAAAATAGAGGAAGTCAGCACAACTTGACCAAGGCAAAGTTAGAGAAGCTTCCGAGACACATCCAAACATCTTGAGGGACCAAGTTACTGGGGCTGAGTGCTAGAGACCATGGTCTCAGGGGACATCTAGGTCAACTGACATAAAGTAGCTCATAAAGATAATGTCCTACATCCTAGTTCGTTGAGTAGTGTCTGGGGTCTTAAAAGCTTGTGAGCTGCTGTCTGAAATGCATCTACTGTTCCCATCACGTTCGGAGCAAAGTCAAATGAAGAAAACCAAGGACACAGGGAAAACAGTAGTCCAAAGGCTAATGGACCACATGAACCTCAGCCTCCACCAGCCTGAGCCCAGGACTAGATAGTGCCTGGCTGCCACCACTGACCACTCTGACAGGGATCACAATAGAGGGTCCTGGACAGACTAGGGAAAAAAATGCGGAACAAAATTCTAATTCACGCCCACACAAAAAGACCAGATTTACTGGCCTAATGGAGACTGGAGGAACCCTCCAGGGAATATGGCTCCAGACACACTGCTAACTCAGAGCTAAAGCCACTCCCAAAGTCTACCTTTCAGACAAAGATTAGACAGGCCTATAAAAGAAACAACACACGTGAGGAACATCCTTCTCAGTTCAATCAAGTATATGAGACCAAATGGGCAACACCTGCCCAAAAGCAAAGACAAGGCAGAAAGGAAGAAACAGAAAAACTGGATGAATGGACACAGAGAACCCAGGGTAGAAAGGGAAAGGGGGAGAGTGAAGAAACATTTCAGGGATTGGGACCAATGTCACCAAACAATTTGTGTATAATTTTTCAGTAAAAAACTAAATTGCGCTGTAAGCTTTCACCTAAAACGTAATTTAAAAACAAACAAACAAAAACGAAACAAGATTATGGCCTTGGAAATCCTATGAGGCAGTTCTATTCTGTCCTATAGAGTCACTGTGTTGGAATCGACTGGGCATCAGTAGGTTTAGAGTGCCAGGCCTTTCTTACAAGGTGGCTCTGTGCAGACTCAAATCTCCAGCCTTTCGGGTAGTAGCCGAGCATGTTAACCATTTGCACCACTCAGTGACTCCATAGCACATGCTATTCAAAAGTGATCTTGCAGTTCACCCTCCCACTATCAAAAATTGAGAGTTTCCATAGAGTCACTCCCTTGTCATGAGCTGATCCAGCTAGAGGGCCAGATGGGGTTAAGGGGAATGGGTACATGATTTGGACTTTCCCTGCCCTTATGAGGCACCAGAGGAATATTTTACTTTAAACATTTTTTATGCTTTGGAAGCAAAAGCTGCCTTCTCACGGGAGACTGGTGTTTTTCTGATAAAGAGCTTAATGGGTTAAGACACAAGCAATCATACTCGTTTGCTCGAGACACGCAGCTTGAAAAGCAGAATTACCAAATAATTCTGCAAATCTGAAGAGATGAAACTTTATTGATTTGGCAAGTTTGACCTTCCCTATCTAAGATCTTGATGAGGTCCTGGGACCAACGCACAACAAACACCCATAAACCAACTGTTGTTGTTGCTGTTAGGCGCTGTTGAGTTGGTTCTGGCTTATAGGGAACAAAATACAACAGAATGAAATACTGCCTAGTCCTGGGCCATTCTCACAGTCATTGCTAATATTTGAGCCCATTGCTGCAGCCACTGCGTCTACCTCTTTTTCACTGACGCTCTGCTTTACCAAATGTGATCATTAAGGTGTGAGTCAACTTGGTGGGGCCATGATTCTCAGTGATTTGGCCTTTAGTGATGTAGTATGGCTGTCATATAATGATGTAATCATTTCCATGATGAGACCTGATATAATATCATCACTCCCACGATGGGATCTGCTGTGAGTAGTCAATCAGTTAAAAGGGACATTCCTTGGAGGTGTGGCCTGCATCTAATATAGGTCGACTTTCTGGCAAGGCTTGGGGGATATTGCTTGCTGTGGATCCTGCAGCTGGCTCCTGTCTGACCTCTGGTTCTTGGGACTTGAGCTAGCAGCTTACCTGCCATCTTGTCTGCTGATATTGGTCTCTACAGCCTCTGAGCCAGAGACTTCTTGATCTTGGGTTTGCCAGCCCCTGGAGCTCCATGAGTCATGAGAAGCCTCCAGTCTGACCCATGGACTCGGGACTTTCCAGCCTCTACAACCACATGAGCCATTTCCTTGATATAAATCTCTCTCTCTATATATATTTTACTGGTTTCATGTCTCCAGAGAACTCAGCCTATGACACCAAGCATGGCTGAGTAAACCAGGGGATGGTCCTTCCTGATAATATGTCCAAAGTGCTTGAGACAAAGTCTCACCATTCTGAATTCTAAGGAGCATTCTGGCTGTGTTACTTCCAAGGCAGATTTGTTCATTCTTCTAACAGTCTATAGGATATTTAATATTCTTCGCCAACACCATAATTCAAAGGCATCAATTCTTCTTCGATCTTCCTTATTCATTGTCCAGCTTTTGCATGCATATGAGGCAATCGAATACGCAATGGCTTGGATCAGGCGCACCTTTGTCCTCAAAGTGACATCTTTGCTTTTCAACACTTTAAAGAGGTCTTTTGCAGCAGATTCGCCCAATGCAATACATTGTTTGATTTCTTGAGTGCTGCTTCCGTGGGCATTGATTGCAAATCCAAGCAAAATGACAGCCTCAATCTTTTCTCTGTTTATCATGATGTTGCTCATTGGTCCAGTTGTGAGGATTTTTGTTTTCTTTATGTTGCAGTGTAACCCATATTGAAGGCTATGGTCTTTGATCTTCATCAGTAAGTGTTTCAAGTCCTCTTCACTTTCAGCAAGCAAGTTCGTGTCATCTGCCATATCACAGGTTGTTAAATAGTGTTGCTCCAACCTTAATGCTACTTTCCTTTTCATATAGTCCAGCTTCTCAGATTATTTGCTCAGCATACAGATTGAATAGGTATGGTGAAAGGATACAACCCTGATGCACACCTTTCCTGACTTTAAACCATGCAGTATCCCCTTGTTCTGTTTGAACGACTGCCTCTTGTTCTATGTACAGGTTTCACATGAGCACGATTAAGTGTTTTGGAATCCCCATTCTTCGAAATGTTATCCATAATTTGTTATGAACCGCACAGTTGAGTGCCTTTTCGTAGTCAATACAACAGGTAAATATCTTTCTGGTAGTCTCGCCTTTCAGCCAAGATCCATCTGACACCAGCTATGATATCCCTCATTTCAGGTCTTCTTCTGAATCAGGCTTGAGTTTCTGGCAGCTCTCTGCCACTGTACTGCTGCAATCATTTTAGAATTATCCTCAGAAAAATTTTACTTCCATGCGATATTAATGATATTGTTTGATAATTTCTGAATCCTGTTGGATCACCTTTCTTTGGAATGGGCACGAATATGGATCTTTTCTAGTTGATTGGCCAGGTACTTGTCTTCCAAATTTCATGAGATAGACAAGTGAGATCTCCAGTGTTGCTTCTGTTTGTTGAACCTCAATTTGGATTCTGTCAATTCCTAGAGGCTTGTTTTTCTCCAGTGCCTTCATTGCAGCTTAGACTTCTTCCTTCAGTATCATCTGTTCTTGATCATATAGTGCCTCCTGAAATAGTTGAACATTGACTACCATATTTTTATGCAAATAATGCGCTCCTTCTGTGTTTGCTTGCTGGCTGTGCCCTCCCGTCTCGAGGTATTTTCATAGGCACAGTATGTAATTTTTTTTTTTTTTTACAGCAACATGTGGAAGAGGATTGGCAAGGTAATGTTTGTGAGGGTGCCTCATGGGAGGAGGGCTTGGTCAGCAAAAAAACAGAAGGTACATGTTATTTGTGTAAAAATATGGCAATTCTTTTTGGTACAGTGACTTTGTACATTTCTTCCATCTTATTTTGATGCCTCCTGTATTGTTCAATTTTTTGTCCATAGAACCATTCAGTGTTTCAACTTGAGGCTTGAATTTTTTCTTCAGTTCTTCCAGCTTGAGAAATGCCCAGCGTGTTCTTCCCTTTTGGTTTTCTAACTCCAAATCTTTGCACATTTCATTATAATAAGATGGAAAAGCTCAATATTATCCATCAGAACAAGGCCAAGTGCCAACTGAGGAATAGACCATCAATTGCTCATATGCAAGTTCAAGTTGAAGCTGAAGGAAATTAAAACAAGTTCAGGAGAGCCCAAAGTACAACCTTAACTATACCCCACCTGAATTTAGAGACCATCTCAAGAATAGATTTGACACGTTGAACACTAATAACTGAAGACCAGCCAGGTTGTTGGATGACATCAAGGAAACCATACATGAAGAAAGCAAAAGGTCATTAAAAAAACAGGAAAGAAAGAAAAGATCAAAATGAATGTCAGAAAAGACTGTGATACTTGCTCTTGAATGTAGAGTAGCTAAAGTGAATAGAAGAAATAATGAAGTAAAAGAGCTGAACAGAAGATTGAAAGGGCTGCTTGAGAAGACGA
Organism: Elephas maximus indicus; assembly: GCF_024166365.1. Taxonomy (NCBI): domain Eukaryota; kingdom Metazoa; phylum Chordata; class Mammalia; order Proboscidea; family Elephantidae; genus Elephas; species Elephas maximus. The sequence continues at coordinate 41,219,585 of NC_064832.1, forward strand.
AGTAAAGTATTATAGTGAAAGGTGCAAAACCTGTACTCGCATAGCACTTTGCTTATACTTTTAACTTCAAACTGAGCAGGTTTGTTGAATGAATGAATGAACGAATGAATAGATAAGGGCCTCAATTTTTTTTATCAACTTGTCTTTTACCTTGGGCTGTATGAGCAATTTTGGGGAGGGAGGGCCATGTCTTTCTCATCACTGTGTTCCCAAGTGTGCTCCCTAACAGTGCATGCTCTTATTTTTTTTCTCTCTTAGTTTTTTTTTTTTTAATTGTATTTTAGATGAAAGTTTACAGGACAAACTAGCTTCTCATTAAAGAATTAGTACACATTGTTTTATGCCATTGATTAACAACACCAAGACATGTCAACACTCTCCCTTCTTGACCTTGGGCTTCCTATTACCAGCTTTCCTATCCCCTCTGGACTTCTAGTCCTTGCCCTGGGCTGGTATGCCCCTTTAGTCTCATTTTGTTTTATGGTCCTGTATAATCTTTGGATGAGGGGTTAACCTCAGGAATGACTTCATTACTGAACTAAAAGTGTGTCCAGGGGCCATACTCTTGGGGCTTCTCCAGTCTCTGTCAGACCAGTAAGTCTGGTCTTTTTTTGTGAGTTAGAATTCTTTTTCTACATTTTTCTCCAGCTCTGTCCGGGACCATCTATTTTGATCCCTGTCAGAGCGTGCTGTTATTTTTGGTAGTAAGGGATTGCTCTTCTTCTTGCCCTCATCGCAGACCCACTGAGTGTGGTGTTATTGTGAGGCAACGCACGGCCTGGATACCAGTGGAGTCAACGGTTTAGGGGGTGAAGGTGAGAGGTACAAGCAAGATCTTGAGTTTCTTCCCTGTGTGTTCTGCTCTGAAGCAACCCTGTAGAGGCCATTTTTTGTTCTTTACTACAGTTGAGTTATTGAGTTCTGGAGAATGCATGCACAATGGAACAAAATGCTGCCTGATCTTGTACCACCCCCATAATAGATTGGGGATCAGACTATTATGCTCCACAGGGCTTTCACTGGCTGATTTTCATAAGTAGATCAGCATGCCATTTTTCCCAGTCTGTCTTAGTCTAGAAGCTCCACTGAAACCTGTTCAGTGTCACAGCAACACACAGTCCTCCACTGAGGGTGGTAAATGCTGATGAAATGCATTGGCTGGGAATTGAACGGGAGTGTCCTGCATGGAATTTCATTGGGCACATGTACTGCATTGGGCAAATCTGCTGGAAAAGACCTCTTTAAAGTGTTCTAAAACAAAGATGTCACTTTGAGGACTAAGTTTCACCTGACCCAAGCCATGCTATTTTCAACTACTTTTTTTTTTTTTCCATATGCACACAAAAACTGGACAATGAGTAATAAAGATTGAAGAAGAATTGATGCCTTTGAATTATGGTGTTGGGGAAGAATATTGAATGTACCATGGATTGCCAGAAGAACAAACAAGTCTGCGTCAGAAGTAGTACAGCCAGAATGCTCCACTGAAGCAAGGATGGAGAGATTTCATCTCATGTACTTTGGAAATGTTATCAGAAGGGACAAGTCCCTGGGAAAGGACATTACACTTAGTAAGGTAGAGGGTCAGTGAAAAAGAGGAAGACCCTCAACGAGATGGATTGACACAGTGGCTGCAAAAATGGGTTCAAACATAGCAACATTGGTGAGGATGGCACAGGGCTGGGCAGTGTTTCGCTCTGTTGTGCATGGGGTCTCTATGAGTCAGAACTGACTGAATGTTACCTAACAACAACAGCATCTCAGATGGAAGTCAAGAAATCTGCCTTTGAACTATCCATTGCCCCCAACCCTAGCCGCTGTCAAAGGCAGGTCTTCAATTACTGTCAGTTCTCTTCCTATTTCATGCAAACAACCCTGGGAGAAGTGGTATCTTATAGCACTCAACTAATACACCAGCTGGAATCAGATAACAATTTTAATCCAGAGATATTTGGAGTGAATGTTGTTCCAGGAGCAAGAATTGTTTGAGCAAATTACTTAATTTCTTCGCCCCTCAGTTTTCTCATCTGTAAGATGGGGATGATACAGCACATATCTCAATCTACCTCAGAGGGCTTTTATAAGAATTCAATGAGTTAAGATTTGTAAACTGCTCAGTAAGCACTATATAAGTGTTAAATAAAGAAACAAAACCTTACTGTTTGTTCTGTATGATCCTATAATGATCTCAAAGCCCATAAGGTATAAGACACTATCATGCTTTCAAAATACCTATGTGTACGAACTCATAATATGAACTTAGAAATATGTCTACCTTTGTGAGTCTAACATTTAACTATAAGCATTAGAAAATTATAAGTCATGAGAAAGTTATTTAGAAAATTTCTGAATTTAGACATAGAAACATAAAAGCTTGTGTAGTATGTAAAAATTTAACAACCTTTAAGTTGACTTTGGCCTTATATGCTGGGATAAAGAAGACATAACACAGTTAATATTTGTAAACTAGCATTCTATCCTTGAAGAAAAGATGTGTCATTCAGTTACTATTTAACCCTGGGGAAAAGACATAATATACTGGTCTTCAACGTCACACTGGCCCTTGTCATGTGGAGCCAAGGTGACAAATTCACATATAAACCCTAAATTTCTGCTCACTCACTGAGAGAAGGCAGAGATGGAACTGAGATTCTGACCTTGTACCTTAGCTGCAAGGGACCCCTAATGAGTTCAAGCCATGGTTAAGCCTTTCTCCAGAGACCTCTTACTAAAACCTGAGGATTTAGACTCTAACCATCGAACAAACATTGTAGTCGTAATTATGAATTCTAATTTTCTGGTTCTAAATAAATATTGTAAGGTCTTGCTTGCCTTGTCATGATTACCTTGCAATAAACTAAAGGAGTTTATGCATGACAAACCTGAGCATTTCCTTATTTATTTCTAAGATGAAATCCTGCATAACACTGTTGCTATTATTATTGTTATTAGACACTAGGAGTCCTGGTGGCACAGTGGTTAAGTGCTTGACTCCTAACCAAAAATCAGCAGTTCAAACCCACTAGCTGCTCTGTGGAAGAAAGATGGGGCAGTCTGCTTTCTCAAAGATTACAACCTTGGGGCAGGTCTACTCTGTCCTACCGGGTCGCTAGGAGTCAGAATCGACTCAATAGCAATGGGTTTATTAGACACTAAGACATCATGCCAAATGCAGGCCAGGACTTTATTTCTTAAACCACAGAAGTTTTGATGTTGTAAAGAAAAAAAAAAAAAACTTTAAATTTTGGAAGCCCCCAAAATAAAACATGCCAGTACTCTTGGCTTGAGGTTTAGTCTATTTAACACCTTTCAATAGGGCAACATCTGGATGTTATCATGGCTTGGCAAAATGAGATGCCGAAATGACAAATTCCAGAAATGCTGTGCATTAGGCACTCTTGTCTTTGCCTGTAATTGCCTTAAAGATATAAAAGAGCCTGATTGTAATAACTCCCCTAGCGTAACTATTCTTCATTTCTATTCTGCAAGAGAAGATAGCAGGAAGTGGTATCACTCTAAGGGTCTGAGTGAGGAGAGAGGGGAGTTAATCCTTAAATATTTGTGCCCTGCATCTCAAATAAGGACTGAACAAGTGTGAAGGGATTACTGATAATCTTATACATATATATCCCTTAACCTATTAACTGGAATAATTGTTGCACTAAGATAAGAAGCCCCTAAGTATGCCAGGCTAGACGGCCCTAGGTCAGAAAGCATTCATTATTTATTTCCTAAAGTTCTGTTCGCCAGTGATAGGGATGGAAATTTGGCAGACCGGGTCTCCCCTTGTCGAGCAAGTGAAATGGTTGTTTCGTTTTTAATCTGGATCCTTTGCCCTGACAGATAAATCTGAAGAGTGCTGTTAAGGATTTGATGAATTGGGCTCCTGGTGATGTCTGTGGGAAAGAGAGACTGATACAGCAGTCTGGGACTACGCTTGTTGCCGTGTGACTACAGGCCACTCCAAGCAAAGCTGGTAGAGACAGCCATTTCCGAAAAGACTCAAGCAAGGAGAAAAGTTTGTCTCATACATGCTTTACATTCTTGCATGGGACGTTCATATCTCATTTCAGGGAACGTGGTGAAGGCCTTTGGGCTGAGCAAGAATGATGGGAAGAACTGAGTGCTATTATGTCTGGGTCTGTTTGACCCCTGGGTACTGTGAAGCTGGGGGTAGTGGTGGCTCCATACAGGAGGCCAGGGTTCAGTTCCTGGCCAACGCACCTCATGCACAACCACTGCCTGTCCATCAGTGGAGGCCTGTGTTTTGCTATAATGCTGAACAAGTTTCAGCAGCACTTCCAGACTACGATGGGCTAGGAGGAAAGGCCTGGTGATCTACTTCTGAAAATCAGTCAGTGAAAACCCTGTGGAACACAATGGTCCAATCTGCAACCAATCCTGAGGATGAGGCACGACTAGGCAGCATTTTGTTCCTTTGTGCAAGGGGTCACCATGAGTCAGAGGGCCATTCGAAGGCAGCTAACAGCGACCACAACTGCAGTGGATTGAGTAATGCCATGTGGTCCACCAGCTGTAGTTGGAGGTAAGCTGCAGTAAACATTAGTGAATACGGTGTATCAGAGTCACCCTTCATATCACATGGCTAAATGCCATGTCTGCCAAGCACAGAGTCAAGTGGCAGTTTCAGCCTTATTTAGGTCATCTGCTCCACAGAAATAGTCAAACGACATGATTCTAGTTCCCAACTAGATTTTCATTTTGGACTCAAAGATTTTGTGATTTAATTGCATAAACAATGAGAAGTCACTGCAGAGTTTTAGCAGAAGTTGAAATGGTCTGATTTATATTTAGAAAGAACCAAAGTGGCGTATCAGTCGGGTGCAGTCAGGAGACAGAAACCACACTAGTAATTTGATCAGGGGACATGTAATACCATATGTCGTGGATTGAATTATGTCCCCCCAAAAATATGTGTATCAACTTGGTTAGGCCATGATGCCCAGTACTGTGTGGTTGTGCTCCATTTTGTGATTGTAATTTTATGTTAAGAGGATTAGGGAAGGATTGTAATATCATCTTTACCCAGGTCAGTCCCTGATCCAGTGTAAATGGAGCTCCCCTGGGATGTGGCCTGCATCACCTTTTATCTCTAAAGAGATAAAAGGAAAGAGAAGCAATCAGAGTGTTGGGGACCTCATACCACCAAGAAAGCAGTGCTGGGAGCAGAATGCATTCTTTGGACCTGGGGTCCTGCTCCTGAGAAGCTCCTCGCCTAGGGGAAGATTGAGGACAAGGACTTTCCTCCAGAGCTGACAAAGACAGAAAGTCTTCCTCTGGAGTTGACACCCTGAATTTGGACTTGTAACATACTAGACTGTGAGAAAATAAATTTCTCTTCGTTAAAGCCATCCACTTGTGGTATTTCTGTTATAGCAGTACTAGATGACTAAGACAGAATTTGGTACCGAGAGAGTAGTATGCTGCTCTAACAGATATCGAAAATGTGGAAGCGGTTTTGAAACTGTGAATGGATAGAGGACCAGCAGCGACAGAGAACCTGCAGCGGCGGAAAGGTGGCAGCAACAGAGAACCAACAGCAGCAGAGCCGGGAGACCGGCGCTAAAACGGCGCTGGAGCTGACCCATGGAGCAAGAGAGCTGAATGCCTATGTGCAGGAGGCTTCCTGGCAGAGTGGGGTGCCCCCGGGCACTTACCGGTGGAGCTACTGCAGGGCAGATGTGGGTGTGAGGCCTAAGGAGCTGAGAGGTCAAGAAACCAAGAAACAGAAGCTGAAGAGACAAGGAACACAAGAAGCTGCACTGCCTCAGTCTCAAAAGGTATGGTCATGACCTCAGGGTTTTCAAAGGGTGGAGCCATAGCCTCTAGTGTTTCTAAGTATGGTGTTGCCACTCAGATGGACTAGGAGAGTGGTGTACCTAAAGCCAAGGGAGCAGAGTTGCTGTCCCAGTGGGCCTGGAAGGCGGAGCTGAAGCCCAGGGCTGAGGAGCCTCCACACAGAATCCAGAGAGTGTGGGCAATACCTAGAGACTGGAGGGCAAGGCTATTGTGTAAACTGTCTCAGAGAACAGAGGATTATTTTCAAAGCTTTGAGGGCTAATGCAATGTGTTCTGCTGACTTGCTTGCTGCCTGTTATGCCTTCTTTCCCTCCGGTTTCTCCCATTTGTAATAGAAATGTCTAGCTTGTGCCTGTTCTGCCATCATACAATTAGAAGCAGATAATTTGTATTCTAGATTTCACTGATGAAGAGGGATTTTTGGATTTTGGACTTGGGACTTTTGCTATGATATGATGGGATGAATATGTTTTGCACATCGCAAGAATGTGATTTTGGGGAGGGGTCAAAGGGTGGGATGTCATGGATTGAATTATTAAGGACCTTCTTTTTTTTTTCCTCCAGAGCTGACAAAGACAGAAAGCCTTCCCCTGGGGCTGACACCCTGAATTTGGACTTGTAACCTACTGGACTGTGAGAGAACAAATTTCTCTTTGTTAAAGCCATCCTCTTGTGATATTTCTGTTATGGCAGTACTAGACGACTAAGACAGCATATAAAAATTATTCACTAGTTAATGGGTATTACCACTAAGAAATTATAAAAAAAAAACTCTCAAAAATACAGGGGAAAGATGTGGAGAACAGTCACGACCTGTAGGGCTCAGGCAGAGAATCCAAGTAAGGAACAAACTTGGAAGAGGCCCCTCTCCCCATCACCAAGATTAAGATTTAAACCTAATTGGGGAGAGCCCAGGTGGTGCAGTGGTTAAGTGCTCGGCTGCTAACCAAAAGGCCAGCAGTTGGAACCCACCAGCCGCTCTTTGGGAGAAAGATGTGGCAGACTGCTTAATGTAAAGATTATAGCTTATAGCCTTGGAAACCCTATGGGGCAGTTCTATTCTGTCCTGTAGGGTTGCTATGAATCAGAATTGACTCGATGGCAACAGGTTTGGTTTTTGATTTGGGGAGAGGCCTTGTTGTAGTTCAGTGGACCACAGAGAAGTTTGCTGAAGGGAGGCAGGCTGGGTTGGAGAGCAGAAAGCCATCTGCTAGGCTGCAGGCGGAACTTGTTGGAGGGTGTGGGCATCACTGGGTCTCTTGCACGCCACTGGAAGGGAGCTGACCTTGGACAAGGAAGCTGCACAGCACTTCGTAGGAAGAACAACACTGGGACCAGGAAGAGAAGCAGCTTCCTCTTGTAGTGTTGCTCCAGAGCCCTCTGCTGACGAGGTCGAATATTGTGCCTGCTTGCAGAAGAGAAATGTTTACTGGGTCCAGCTCCAGTATCACAAAGCGGTTAGGCGGCCCCCAACCCAGACGACCCTGTGCACAATGGAACGAAACACTGCCTCTTCTTGCACCATCCTCATGACCAGTTGCAGATCAAACTGTTGTGTCCATAGGGTTTTCATTGGCTGATTTTCAGAAATAGACTACCAGGCCTTTCTTCCTAGTCCTTCTTAGTCTGGAAGCTCCTCTGAAATCTGTTCTGCATCATAGCAACATACAAGTCTCTGTAGATGGGTGGTAATTGCACATAAGGTATATTGAATGAGAATCACACCCAGGTCTTCTGCATGGAAGGCAAGAATTCTACCAATGAACCACCACTGCCCCCAATTGGAGATTAAAAAACCAAATCCATTGCCAATGAATCGATTCCAACTCATAGTGACCCTATAAGACAGAGTAGATCTGCCCAATAGGGTTTCCAAGAAGCACCTGGTGGATTTGAACTGCCGATCTTTGGTTAGCAGCTGAACTCTTAACCACTACACCACAAGGGTTTCCAAATTGGAGATTAGAGATGGTAAATTTATAACCAGCACAGGTGGCGAAGTGAAGGTTGGCTTGGAGGGGACAGCGTATGGAGATGGGAGATGGTGGAGCAGGGGGTAAGGTGGGATGAGATTGATAGGCTAAGGCAGTGAAGGTGGAAGGGAGGGGGACTAGAATGGCCCTAAAGAAGGAAAATAGGTAGGATCTCAAGGATGAAGAGCTATAGATGTGCAAGAGGAAGAAGTCAAGGATGTTCTTCAGGTTTTATGGCCTACGTAGCTGAGAAGAAGGACTGGGATTTGAGAAGGTGATAAATTTCATTTTGGGCATGCCAATTTATGGTACCTGTAGAATATTCTGACAGGATTTATAATTTCCTAGAAAAAGCACAGGGAATTAAAATATGTGTCAGGGCTACACATTTTTACAACTGTTATAAAACTCACATGCAAAGAAATGGGATGAAAAACAAATTTCCATATTACAAAGAATTTAAACAAAATTCTCTTTCAGAAATAAACTTTCTTCGAATTCTTAAAAATCTTAAGAAATTTCAATCAAAGCTGTATTTTTCCTCAAAACATCTGATGCTTTAATTTAAAATTAAAGGTCAGTGGGGAAAGTACAGTATGGGGGTGTGTATATGTTTTTCTGTGTATATCTGTTGTTGTTAATTCCTACAGAAAGAAGCTTTTTTCTATATGTATCTCCATGTATGTAATTCCCAAACTAGTGAAGCATCTATATGAGGCAGTCTAAGTGTCTTAGTTATCTAGTGCTGCTATAAAATGGATGGCTTTTACAAACAGAAATTTATTCTCTCGCAGTTTAGGAGGCTAGAGGCCTGCATTCAGGGAGCCAGCTCCAGGGTAAGGCCTTCTCTCTCTGCCGTCTCTGAGGGAAGATCCTTATCTCTTTTGACATCTGTGGGCCCAGCATTCCTTGGAGATTTCCATGTATCTTGGTATCGATCTTCCCCTGAGTCTAGTTTGTTCTCAGCACAGGGACACCTGGTTTAAAGGATGCGCTCTGCTCCCTGTTCTCTTTCTTGGTGGTAGGAGGTCTCTATTTCCTGCTCATTTCTCTCTCCTTTTATGTCTTGTAAGATAAAAGGTCTGACTCAAGCAAGGGTGGTGAATGCCACCCTAATCCTCATTGGGATAACCTAATCATGCCTCCCTAACCTAACGGACAACTTACTCCCAAATGGGACCATAGCCACAGGCATGGAGGCTAGGATTTACAATATAGCACAAAATGGAGAATAATCAGATCACAGAATGCGGGACAACCACACAACACTGGAGATCAAGGCCTAGCCACGTTGATGCATATTTTGGTGGTGGGGACACAATCCAGTCTGTGACACTAAGGAATCTAATATTTTACATATTGCAACATTTAAAAAAAAAATATTTTATTGTAGGCTTAAAGTCGGTTAGACACACATATAAACATGAAGGAAGGTGGTGGGTTTAATGTCCTGAGGAGACAAAAAAAATATTAATTATATTACTAAATGTATAATCACTTCTAATTATATAACTGGAGCCCTGGTGGCATGGTGGTTAAGTGTTCAGCTGCTAACCAAAAGACTGGCAGTCTGAATCCACCAGCCAGTCCTTGGAAACCCTATGGGGCAGTTCTACTCTGTCCTACAAGGTTACTATGAGTTGGAGTCAACTTGACAGCAATGGGTTTGGTTTTTTGGTTTAATTATATAACTAAATACATATTGACTTGGCGGCTAACCAAAAGGTCAGCAGTTCAAGGCCACCAGCCGCTTCTCGGAAACCCTATGGGGCAGTTCTAATCTGTCCTGTGGGGTCGCTATAGGTCAGAATTGACTTGGTGGCAGTAGGTTTGGTTTTTATGGTACTGCAATCTGAGCGGTGTCCTTATAAAAGAGAAGAAACACAGAGACAGACCGAAGATGGTCATGTGAAGTCGCATGTATAAGCCAAGGGACACCTGGGGCTGCCAGAAACTAAGAGAAACAAAAAAAGATCTTCCTTTAGTGTCTTTGGAGAGAACATGGTCCTGCTGACACACTGAATTCAGACTTTTAGCCTCCAGAACTGTGAGACAATGAATTTCTCTTGTTTAAAGCCACCTACTTTGTGGTACTTTGTTATGGCAGCCTTAGGAAACTAATATAGATCCTCAAAGTGATAATCCTTCTCTAGGCAGACCTTTCAATTTTGAGTGAGTCTTTGGACTGATGAGCCAGGAAATACCATCTGTTCTTCCACTCAAGTTTGTGAGCTTACTGTGTATCAGGCACCTTGCAGGCTAGTCAGAACTCCAATCACATATGTATGCAAAAATCAAATGAACACCTATTAGATGGAATTTTACAGGAGGAAATATCAGAACAGTCTAAAGCTTTATAAACTTGACAAGAACGTCGAGAAGATTAACAAGTTAATATTTCACAAAATTCTCTGAAGATGGAAAGTGCCAGCATAAGTGCTAATTATTATTATTAGCCCCCGGCCTTTTTCCTTTACCATTAAATCTACCGTGAAACTTCTTAACTTCAAGGGAAATGATTGTTTTTTGATGAGCGTGTTTTATGAAGTCAAATGTTGATATGTGCACTTACGGAAAAACTGCCTCTTTCATCATTATTTTTATTCTCCCTAAAGGGCAGAAACCGGGTTATTTATCTATCCTTAAGGTGTCTAGCATTGCGGTACCTTTTTTGCCACTAAGACTATGTTGGCAATGGCTGGCTTACCTTTAAACCAAAACCAGTTGCAGTTGAATTGACTTCAACTCATGGCGACTCATGCGTATCAGAGTAGAACTGTGCTCCACAGGGTTTTCAATGGCTGATGTTTTGGCAGTAGATTGCCAGGCCAGCCTAGCACATTAACATTTGTACCACCCAAGCTTGCATTTAGAAGAAGGGAAATTTAGAATCCTTGCCGTGACTACAAACTAGTGAGATCTTAAAAAAAAGAAAACCCAACCAGAACTTTGGTAACTAATGGGATTTGCATTTTAAATGGATGACTGGGGGGACTGTAGAGTCTACTCTACCAGAGATGCTGACATTACTGGAAATATTTTGGATCTTCTCATTTGGAATTGCTCCCAGAGGCACTTTTACAAACCATTTTAAGAGCTCATCTCTTCACACCACATCTTATACATGGGAAATAGCATACAAGACCAAAAGTGGCAAATGTTCCCAAAAGGAGTTCTCTGTGTCAATGTGCGTAAGGCAATTAAGGAGTTAGAAACCCAATGGCAGTAGTATAAATGCAAACCCTCTTGATGCTGTATACACATAGGCTTGAGAGAATTTTCATCACAAACACTGAAAGGTTTAAGAGAATTTTAAAATTTAGATTTTTCTGTTATATAGTGTTGTTTGGGGGGGAACCCCAAAACATGTTTAAAATACATTTCACTGAAGAAGGAAAGAAGACAAAGAAAAGAGCAACACACACACACATACACACACCTCTCTCCTCTTTTCCCAGTAGCCTAATTAGATACTCTGATAACACCCCCAGGCTTTTACTTTCTTCTGTCATAGAAGAGAGCCAGGAATTTTTGATTACTTTCCACCTTTTTTCTAATCAATGTGATGTGTTGCCAGCGAAGAGGAGGAAAGAGAAATAGCTAACGGGCAGCTGGAACACGGAGTTAACTGAATAGTCAGAAGCTTTTATTCCTTTTCCTATCTCATGCATCTGTTCAGGCCTGGAATAGGGACCAGTTGCTGTCGAGTCTATTCCCACCCATCAAGTCCTTGGGTGGTGCAAACGGCTGGGCTGCTAACCAAAAAGTTTAAGTTTCGAGTCCACCCAGAGGTGCTTTGGAAGAAAATCCTGGGGATCTACTTCCAAAAAATTAGCCATTGAAGACTCTGTGGAGCACAGTTCTACTCTGACACACACGGGTTTGCCATAAATTGGAATCAATCTGATGGTAACTGGTTGACTGGCTAGAATGGGGATATGCAAAGGAATGAGAATGTGGAAAAAAAGCAGCCTGATGGCTTGACTTTTTGCACTATGGCACATATTAACAGGAAGTTGTTCCTCTCACTTTCATAAATTGCCACTCTAGTAAGGATCTGGGCTAGGAAATTATTATTATATCCATCTCGTGTGGATTTCCATGGCATTTTACCTGTACCTACTTTATGACACTTGCAGTTTTCTAGCTTGTACTATCATTCCTCATGTGCACAATTTATCTCTTCTATTAAACCATAAACTCCTTGAAAGAAGTACCTAATTCATTTTTGTTTCTATTCCTGGGCTTAACACAGTGACTTGTACATAATACCTATCCAATAAATTATCATGGAATCTATGAATGAGTATCCAGGCTTTGTGATTAGAGAGTTCAAAAAATTATAAAACTCAATATCAAGCACTATAGGTTAGGCTGTGCTGCAGGATCAAACTCCAAATTCTCTGATTTAACACAACAGTTTATTTCTCACAAAAGCAAAATCTTCTCCTGTTTCAATCATGCCATGACATTTGGCAACTACATCTTAAGGTGAAGCTTCAGGGTTTCCTGTGGTGGGCTAGAGATCATGGAGAGTCCTGCACTGGATCTTAAATACTTCAACTCAGAGATAACACCGGTCACTCTGCTTCCAGCCTGTTGGTCAGAAAAAGTCACACGAAAATTGCAAGGGGGCTAGGAAACATTTTTTCTTAAATCAGGAAGCGGAGGCGGACCAGAAATGCTGCTGAACACTAGTAATGTTTACTTCAGGCACATTTTCTTTTCTTAAAACAGTATCTAATATTGACATTGTTATATAGTATTTGGAAACTCTGGTGGCATAGTGGTTAAGTGCTACATCTGCTAACCAAAGGTCGGCAGTTCGAATCTGCCAGGTGCTCCTTGGAAACCCTACGGGGCCGTTCGACTCTGCCCTATAGGGTCTCTATGAGTCGGAACTGACTCGATGGCACTGGGTTTTATATAGTACTTACCAAGCGCTTACTGAAAACGCTGGTGGCGTAGTGATTAAGAGCTATGGCTGCTGACTAAAAGGTTGGCAGTTTGAATCCACCAGGTGCTCTTTGGAAACTCTATGAGGCCGTTCTACTCTGTTCTATAGGGTCACTATGAGTTGGAATTGACTCGACAGCAATGGGTTTTTTTTTTTTTTTTTTTAAGCCCTTACTATGTCCTGGGCACTCTTCTTGTTGCTGGGGGTACAACAGTGAAAAAAGATATACAAAAGGCTACATTCCAGTGTGAAACAAGCATAACAAGGAGTAACCAAATAAGTAAATGAGATATTTACACACAGTGGTCTTAGGATGGGTCCTCCAGAGAAGCAAAACCACCGAAGGGCGGAGAAAGAGAGAAACCCCGGTGGTGCAATGGTTAAGAGCTGGCTGCTAACCACAAGGTCGGCAGTTTGAATCCACCAGGTGCTCCTTGGAAACCCTGTGGGGAAGTTCTACTTGTCCTATAGGGTTGCTATGAGTCAGAATCGACTTGCTGGCAATGGGTTTGGTTTTTTTCGTTATATATATATATATAAAGAGGAAACCCTGGTGGCGTAGTGGTTAAGTGCTACAGCTGCTAACCCAAGGGTCAGCAGTTCAAATCACCCAGGCGCTCCTTGGAAACTCTACGGGGCAGTTCTACTCTGTCCTATAGGATCGCTATGAGTCGGAATGCACTCGACGGCACTGGGTTTGGTTTTGTTTTGTTATATATAAAGACAGAGACTGGAAAGTCCCAAGTCCATTGGTCAGGCTGGAGAGTCTCCTGACTCACGTAGCTACAGGGGCTGGAGAATCCAAGATCAGCGGGCTGCTGGCTTGCAGGATGCAGAGGCTGACAAACCCCAAGATCAGTAGGTAAGCTGCTAGTCCCAAGAACCAAATGTCAGATGAACAGACACCAGATGCAGGATCCAGAGTGATCAAAAGCCAGGGAGCTTTGCCAGGAAGTCCACATTTATTGGATGCAGGCCACACCCCCAAGGAAATTCACTTTCAACTCATTGGCTACTCATAGCAGGTCTCATCATTGAGATAATTACATTATAATAAATCTTGTTACAGAGGTGATAACATCATTACATAGCTGCCAAACTACATCATAACTGCCAAACCACTGAGAATCATGGCCCAGCCAAGTTGACATACAACCTTAAACATCACAAGTGATAAATACTATAATGAAAAAGACCAGAATAAAATGATGGAGAATAAACTCCCTGTGATGCCACAGGCAGTAAGTTCTAAGAATCTTGGTCTTCTCTTAGAAAATTAGTGTGTGTGTGTGTTTTTGCTTTCTCATAAAATTCGCAGTGTAATGAAGTCATTCTTCTACCATATGATATTAACTAGAATCCAATTGAATCAAACCTTCAGATAACTGTAATTTGGGTCCCTCCAACATATTTTTAGGTATTAAAAGGAATTCATAAGAAAATTAACTCTTACAGGTTATTTCTAAAAAGAAGCAACAATTAAAAAAAATAGAAACCCATATATCCTGTTTTTGCTTTCTATTGCTGTATAATAAACCATCCCCAAACTTAGTGGCTTCAAACAACAATCATATATTTACTCATGATGCTGTAATTTGGGCAGGACTTGGTGGGGATGGTACTTTCTGCTCTGTGTGGTGCCTATGGGCTAAAATGTCCAAGATGTATTTACTTACATAAATGACAACTCAGTTGAATGACTGTAATTACTGGGACTATCCAGGCATCTTTCTCTTCAAAGTGGCTAGCTTTGACTGCTGGGGTAGTGTTAAGGGCTATGGCTGCTAACCAAAATGACAGCAGTTCAAATCCACTAGGCGCTCCTTGGAAACTCTATGGGGCAGTTCTACTCTGTCCTGTAAGGTTGCTATGAGTTAGAGTCCACTCAATGGCAATGGTTTTTTGCTTTTTTTTTTTTTAGCTTTGATTTCCTCATATTAGGGTAGCTGGGTTTCAAGATGGAGTGTTCCAAAAGAATAAGCCCAAGTGTGTAGGTACTTATCAAACCTTAACTTGTATCACATCTGCTAACATCCCATTGGCCAAAACTAGTCACTCCATCAAGCCCAGAGTCAATGTGGGAGGGAACTACACAGGGCATGATGGGAATCATGGTTCATTGGGAGCTACCAAAGTATCTGTGTTGCTCTCTGTCCTGTGGCCTCTAATAATTCTCATCCCTGCTACATAGGCAACCCTCTACCCCCTTCAAGACCCCCAAAGTCTCATTCTATTGCAACATCAAGCTCAGACATGAAGTCTAGGATTTCATGCTTTAAATCAAGTCAGGGTGGGGATGAGGTGCATCTAAGGTGTGGCAACTCTTGTTCTGAGTATCTGTGAATGAAAAAGACAAGTTATTTGACTCTACCTTCCTCTCCTTCCACATCATATAAAGTGGAGCAAGGATAGAAAAATTGCACTAAAAGTTCCCATTCAAAAAGGGGGAAATGGGAACAACATAGTAGTCACTAAACCAAAACCAAACAGAGTGCCATCTAGTCAATTCTGACTCATGGTGACCCTATAGGACAGAGTAGAACTGCCCCACAGAGTTTCCAAGGAGCGCCTGTTGGATTTGAACTGCTGACCCTTTGGTTAGCAGCCATAGCACTTAACCACTATGCCACCAGGATTTCCATAGTAGTCATTAGCCCTTAGCAAGTCTGAAATCTAGCTGGGCGCATATTTCCAGTTCCTTAATTAGAGCTCAGTTCTGATATCTGAGAGTGGTTTTCCATGGCTCTTGACTCCACCGCCTGGTCCTGGCTCCTCTATTTGAATCATTTTTATTTTTAAGAAATGCCTCATGATTGCAACTGAGTCATGTTTCTCAGTTTTCACCCTGCTCATAGAAGGTTGAGAGCCCAGGGGTTTCTCTTTATTTTGGTCCAATATGGCAATATTTTGACAGCAATTTTTTTTTGTTGTTGTTGTTTGTTTTAAATCTCCTCTCTCTTAAACTGGCAATATGATTCTCTTAAAGAAAAAAAATTGTGGATTTCTTATACTATTGGGGATTCACTATATTATCCAAGTCATGCCCATAAAACTCTTCAAGACAGACCCTTCTCTATTTTGGGCTGCAAGTCAGGGTACTGTGGGATAATGCCCTTAATATCCTTAGAAGGCCTTTTCTCCTAGCTGAGAGAGCCTATGAGACAAGTCCTGAGGAGTCTTAGAAGCCAAGAGAGTTTATGAGGCAGTGTCCTAAGTCTTTCTGAAACCTAATAAAAACACACCCTTGACTGGATCTTTACTTTGCTGTTGTTGTGTGCTATTGAGTCCATTTTGACTCATAGTGACCCCATGTGACACAGTAAAATTGCTAATAGGGTTTTCTTGCCTATAATCTTTATGGAAGCAGATCACCACGTCTTTCCAACAGGGAACCACTGAGTGGGTCTGAACTGTGAGTCTTTCAGTTAGCAACTGAGTGCTTAACCATTGTGGCACCAGGGCTCCATTAATCTTTACTCTAAGGCCCCATTTTGCTGGTAGTTCCATGAATTTGATCTTTTCCCTGCGGCAATTTCTTACTTTGGGAATATTTTCCCAAGAGATATTGGGGATGACAAATAGTTTTATTTTTGAACTCCAAAGGTCTTTACATTTTGCCTAAATTCTGCTTAAAAACTGAACAGTTTATTCTTTATCTATCTCATCTTACTCCTTCCAAAATATGGCTCTCTTCCAATAGGTTGGGCAGATAGCTGTCTTCCAAATTTCTTGGCATAGACGAGTGAGCACTTCCAGTGCTGCATCTGTTTATTGAAACACCTCAATTAGTATTCTGTCAATTCCTGAAGCCTGGTTTTTCACCAATGCCTTCAGTGCAGCTTGGGCTGAATGAATGAAGGTTAACTAATTTTTTTTGGTATAGTGACTCTGTATTCCCTCCATCTTCTTTTGATGCTTCCTGTGTTGTTTAATATTTTCCCCGTAGAATCACTGGTTTCACTGGGTTTAGAATCCTTCAGTATTGCAACTTGAGGCTTGAATTTTTTCTTCAGTTCTTTCAGCTTGAGAAATGCTGAACGTGTTATTTCCTTTTGGTTTTCTATCTCCAGGTCTTTGCACATGTCATCATAATACTTCACGTCGTCTTCCAGAGCTGCCCTTTGAAATCTTCTGTTCAGCTCCTTTACTTCATCGTACTGCATCCAGCAGATGCAGGGCTGGAAGGGCTCACTTATCTATGCCAAGAATTCGGAAGAGAGCTGCCTGGCCAATCAACTGGAAGAAATCCATATTTATGCTTATTCCCAAGAAAGGTCATCCAACCAAATGCAGAAATTATTGAAAAATATCATTAATATCACATGCAAGCAAAATTTTGCTGAAGATCATTCAAAATCGGCTGCAGCGTTATATCAACAGGGAACTGCTAAAAATTCAAGCAGGTTTTAGAAGAGGACATGGAACCAGGGATATCATTGCTGATGTCAGATAGATCCTGGCTGGAAGCAGAGAATACCAGGAGGATGTTTACCTGTGTTTTATTGACTGTGCTAAGGCATTCACCTGGGTGGATCATAACAAATTATGGATAATGTTGCAGAGGGTGCGAATTCCAGAACACTTAATTGTGCTCATGAGGAATCTGTACATAGATCAAGAGGCAGTTGTCCAAACAGAACAACGGGATACGGCATGGTTTAAAGTCAGGAAAGATGTGTGTCAGGGTTGTATCCTTTCACCACACCTATTGAATCTGTATGCTGAGCAAATAATCCAAGAAGCTGGCCTATATGAAGAAGAATAGGGCATCAGGATTGGAGGAAGACTCATTAACAGTCTGAGTTAACCAGACAACACAACGTTGCTTGCTGAAAGTGAAGAGGACTTGAAGATCTTACTGATGAAGATCAAAGACCACAGCTTTCAGTATGGATTACACCTCAACATAAAGAAAACAAAAATCCTCACAACTGGACCAATAAGCAACATCATGATAAACAGAGAAAAGATTGAGGCTGTCAAGGATTTCATTTTACTTGGATCCACAATTAACACCCATGGAAGCAGCAGTCAAGAAATCAAAGGATGCATTGCATTGGGCAAATAGGCTGTAAAAGATCTCTTTAAAGTGTTCAAAAGCAAAGATGTCACCTTGAGGACTAAGGTGTGCCTGACCCAAGCAATAGTGTTTTCAATCACCTCATATGCATACTAAAGTCGGACAACGCATGAGGAAGACCTAGAAGAATTGATGCCTTTGAATTGTGGTGTTGGCAAAGAATATTGACTATACCAGGGACTGCCAAAAGAATAAACAAATCTGTCTTGGAAGAAGTAGAACCAGAATGCCCATTAGAAGCAAGGATGGTGAAACTACGTCTTACATACTTTGGACATATTGTTAGGAGGAGTCAGTCCCTGGAGAAGGACATCACGCTTCGTAGAGGGTGGGCGAAAAAGAGGAAGACCCTCAGTGAGATGGATTGACACATTGACTGCAACAGTGGGCTCAAGCATAGCAGCAATTGTGAGGACGGTACAGGTCTGGACAGTGTTTTGTTCTGTTGTGCAGAGGGCTGCCATGAGCCAGAACTGACTCGAAGGCACCTAACAACAACACTCCTTTCAAAGCCCGTCACAGATAACTAAAAGACACCAGGTGCTACTTTCAACATTCTATATGAAAATCTCCTTAGCTGGATCCACAAGTTAATTAGGTATCCTTTCTATTTTCCATGTTACTGTAGATAACAGTAACATGATCCCTAATTTTTCTGCTTATGCTTAGCTGGGGCTTTCTTTTCTCCAGCTTCCAATAGCAATTTCTTCACTGCCCTTCTAACCACCACTAAGAGTCTTTTTGGGGTTCTTCAGGCCTCTGCCCCAGCAGGGTTCCAAATGCCACAGGTTTTAGGTTTTTGTTATTGTAACACTCCACTTCTGGGTACCAATTTCTAACCTCCAAGTTACCGCAAGGAACAGTTTTACCCATTGTTGGGCAAGCACATAACTCAGGTCCACTTTTCTCCAGCCTCCAATAGCTATTTCTTAACTGCTGTTTTATTCTGCACTAACACAGAAGCTCAAGCAAAAATATCTCCCAAGTTATTTGCTTAGGGCAATAAGTACACACTTAATTTGGTCCTCTATATCTTCTGGACCAATAGTTATAGTACTGCATAACTGTAACTGCAGTTATTAAAATTTCTTAACTGCCAAAGATTTTTTTTGAGTTAGAAATATTTGCAGCCAACACCTTTCATTCATTCATTCTTTCATAAGACATTTACTGAGTACTCTGTATGTGCAGGCACATAACACTTGACATTGGGATGCAGAAATAATTAAAAAAAAATTCCTTACTTGTACTAAGCTTACGTGCTAGTGAGAGATTTATTCCTCAGTTTTCCTAAAAGTCAAATGAACCAGAAAACCCATTTTGGTAATTGGATAACCCAAGAGGAAATTTCAAAGTAAACAAAGTTTGTTTTTGGTTCACCTCACTCCATCTGTTCTTGATCTTTTTCACATCTTTGGAAATTCTGTACCTGGAGTCCATTGTGTTTACACTTCTAGAAAGCCTTTGCTTCCTGTTTGATTTTGCCCAGAAAGGGCTTCAGGCTATATCCATCTTTTCCTGCTTTTCTTTCCAGTAATACATATTTCTTTCTTCAATTTCCCCAGGGCCTTAATTTTGACTAAGGTTCCCCAAAATCATCTTCAGTAATATGATATTGAGTAACTATTGCTTTCTCTGGTAAAAATAATAACATTTCAATAGGAATTTTCTGGAGATGTAATGCCCCAACCCAAAGAGTGTCTACAATTATGGCTGGGTTTGTGGTAGGGATATGCAGGGGCAAGTTGGCCTTTCAGCCAACCTTAAGTTTCCATGGCAACTCCACATGGGTGAGGTATCTCCTGAGATTCTCTATGTGACCCAGTCCCATGTGCTGTGGGAAGGCGTGCTTTCAAGCGCAGATAGAACCAGGGGCTAAGAAATAAAGTTTGTTCAATTTTATTTTTTTCAGACCAGAGAGGTTTGAAATGTAGGTCTGGTTTCATACCTTTATTTGGAAAACACCTGATGGCCCCTCAAGATCCATGGGAATCTGAAAAGCTGCATGGTTTCATAGTTACCAAAATTTTAACTGGCAGTGTAAGTAATTTTGTGACCAGCATTTGCTTTGCATATTTACTTGAAATAAATCTATGTTAATTTATTTCTGCTGAAAATTTAACATCTAAGGAATATTTCCAACCCTACTCCCTTGTTTTCTTTGTGTAATTTTCTTTTATTGCTGCTTATCCATTGTCTGGGGTCCCTAGGCAGCACAAGTGGTTAAGAACTAGACTACTAACCAAAAGGCTGGAGGTTCAAGTTCACCCAGAGGCTCCTCAGAATAAAGGCCTGGTGACCTGCTTCCAAAAGTCAACCACTGAAACCCCTATGGAGCACAGTTTTGCTCTGAAACACATGGGGTCACCATAAGTCAAACTGACTTGATTTAAAAAAAAAAAAAAAAACAACACTACTGTCAAGTTGATTCCGACTCATAGTGATCCTATTGGCAACTCTTTTGTTGTTTGTTTATGCCATAGTCTGCAACAGCTGTCCTGGACATCAGAAGGGATGGTGAGACTGTGAGTGTGACCCACTTAGAGGCAACTGAACCCAACAAACGTGGTCTGTCCCAGGGAAATGGTCCAGAGCTTGGCTCTGAGTAAGGAGGTGCGTGATGGGAGGAGCACAGTGGCTGGAATCCAGCTCTGCCTCTCACCACCTGTGTGACCTGCCAGGTGGGACATTGCTACGTTTCTGTAAAACCTAAAACCAAACCCGTTGCCATTGAGTTGATTCTGACTCATAGCTACCCTGTAGGACAGAGTAGAACTGGCCCATAGAGTTTCCAAAGAGCGCCTGTTGGATTTGAACTGTCTGGTTAGTATCCGTAGCTCTTAACCACTATGCCACCAGGGTTTCCTGTACATTTCTATAAACATGGAATATTCTCAAATGAAGAGAATAATGGAAAAGACTGGCTTAACCTCTTCAAACGATAGCTTCTTGATATATAAAATGCATATGATAACATCTGCCCAATCTTCCCAAATATGAGTTGCCTTTACGGTTTGGCTATCCTAGGGGTGGAGGCGTTCCATAAATTTCTGAGAGAGTTTCTGCAAACCAAATATATGTTCCCGTAGGGAGGCACCAATCAAGCTGACTTTCTGACTCAGCTTGAGTTCCTGCTGGTGGTCAAGGAAAGTCACATTTCTGGGCTTTTCTTAGAGCAAGTGACAGGGAGGGACATTCCTCTGTACTTGTGCTGCCACCTGGAAGAATTTTTATTTCCCTTGTTTTGTGGGAGTAAAAATAGAATTTAAAAATGTTCGCATTCTGGGAGTAGTTAGGTGTGAAACAGCTTAAAATCAGTATCTCAGCAGTTAGGACAAAGCCACTTCTTTTTTCTGGGAACCCAGTCCAAAGACAAGGAAGGTATAATCCTATTATCTTTGCGTGGTTATCAGCACCACTTGAAATTCCAATTAGTGCAGCTAATCACCACGGGCTCCTCTGGTACTTGGCAAACAGCTAAGTCTAATTAATACTTCGGTGTGGTGGGTAAGTGGCATTTATTTTACTTCTCCAGACACATTTTCTAAGTAAAATTCTGATTTGGGGCTTGTTTCATTGCCAATGGTCAATTTCTAAAGGGGAACAAAAGAAACAATTCTGCGTGAAGCTAAGGAAATAAGGTCCTTAAGTGATCTTATTAAATCTGAAAGAAAGTATAAGTGTCAGAAAGATAGGTTATTCAATGGCCAGTCAAAGGCATATTTCTCACCCATTTATCGTTTTTTTTTTTTTTAAAATCTATAAAGTGAGGGAGGTGTGATTCATCTAAACTCAGATTTATAAAGAGACTCATTACCATCTGACTCTTCAAAAATGTTTCATTTGTTAGACACAGTTTAAAACATTATTAATAACCCAGGTGTCTAGGCTTTTTAATTCAAATGACTTAGAGCCAGTGGTCTTTGGCAGGTCCATTATAATCGCCTGGGTGATCTCAAGGCAAAATAACAACTTCTCTGTGGCCAGTAGGCATTTTAAATGGGAGCTGGGGTTTGACTTGGGGCCCATGGGTGGTGCAAACAGTTAATAGGCTTGGCTGCTAACTGAAAGATTGGAAGTTTGAGTCCACCCAGAGGTGCCTTGGAAGATAGGCCTGGAGATCTAATTCCGAAAAATCAGCCATTGAAAACCCTATGGAGCACAATTCTACTCTGACACACATGGGGTTGCCATGAGTTGGAGTGGACTCAAAGGTAACTGGTTTGGTTTTTGATTTTGGGCTTGGTTTATGGGCAGCCCTGTTCCTCCACACAGAAATTCCTTATTAGCATCTGTTCCCCCGAATTCAGAATCCCTCCTTCTATCTCCTCTCCCACTCAGGTCCCTGAGTGTGGGTGTGGGTCAGCTTCATATGGGAAAGCAAAGCTTGACCATCTGCCCAAATTGACCATTCAGTGGTCTACACATGCCATGGAGGAAGAGGCAGGCGTGCTTACAACTTAGTCAAACCCACTGTGACTACTGAAAAACCCATTGAGATGATTGGTAGTTACTATCCCCTTTATGGAAACCGTGTGGGGTAGTGGTTAAGAGTTGTGGCTGCAAAACAAAATGTCGGCAGTTCAAATCTACCAGGCGCTCCTTGGAAACTCTATGGAGCAGTTCTACTCTGTCCCATAGGGTAGCTATGAGTTGGAATTGACGGCAGTGGGTTTGTTTTTTTTTTTAGGTATCCCCTTTATGTCTAATGAAAAGTACCGCAATGTTAATACTATTAATCCAAGGAGTAAAGGTCAGATTTTCTTTCAAGACTATCTATTTCCACAGGCCTGGTGGGTTCTTATGCATATGTCCCCAAATAACTTGCTTATAATTAAGCAATTGCTTTGTTCTCCTCCTTTGAAAACAGTCCATGTTTGTGGAAACTACCAGAGTTTCTAAACCAGAAAAGGCTGTAGTGAAGAACAATGAGTCACAAAGAGTTGCACGTTTCTTTGGTTTTGAGCTGAAGCCGTGGCTAGGTGCTGTTCTGGGAAAAGGGGATGCTTATTTTAAAGATGAGAATTCTGTGTTTAATTTTTTGGAATATGAAAGAGTTGAATGTTTACTTGGGAAGGGATTTGAAACCTTTTGTAAGCTTTTTGAATTTTTCAGATAAAGGCAATCCACACCACCCTTCTTAGGCAACGTAGTTCTGCAGCTTGGTCTCCCAGGAACCAGGCTCTGCCTCCCCCGTGTGTAAGCAGTGTTCTGTATAATTATGGATATTTTCTCTTCCAAAAATATTTTTTTCTAGAAGCTGCTGTTTCAAAAGCTTTCAATTCTGTATGTCATTATCAAATAATCTTTTTTGTATTCGGCTGTTTATTATTGGATTGCAACAAGGATAAAGCTCTAGGGTTTTGGTGTTTTTTTTTTTCCTCCTTTGGTATGCTAATTAGCCAGTTTCCTTTTGATGTTTTTTCTTATTGAAAAGAGTGAAAAGCTATCTCAGTAGGGAATCTTAGCACTGTACATTCATCCCCTTACCTTCATAATCTGAGGATCAGAGGAAGACAACAATTTCAGGGCTGAATGAGAGGCTAGGAGAGGCTTTCCTTAGAGTGTGTGGCTGCCCAATCATCCTGCTGGCTCTAGGAGCGGGCACCAAGGACCCAGAGGCAGAGAGAAACAAGGGCATGCATATTGCACGTTGCAGAGTGAGCTCAATCGCCTTTATTTCTTCTCCAAGCATTCAATCCATGCAAATCCATGTCATTTCACCTAATTTTTAACTTTTAGATTTCTTTCTCCTATTGGTATGCTTTTACTGACAATGATTGAATACTTAGTTTGAGGGAAAAGCCCTGCCTGAAGAGTGGGAAAAACCATGCTGCTGACAAAATCTGTTAAGGCTATGAAGCCACTTTGCAAAGGTGGCAGTAAATTCGCATATGCGGAGTAGCTAGGGAAGATGCTGTGGCTGGTATGGGTTGGATGAACATATTTGTGTGTTAGATGCCATTTGCTGATGGATGGGAAAAATAAGTTATTAGGTTATTAACTTGATCTCTGATTGTTCTACTATAATTGTGATTATTTGTCTTTTTTATTGAGGTCTAGGGATTTGTGACAAAGTCGGGCATGTTGAGTGGGACATTTCGTCATCAATATCATTACCTAACACGTATAGAAGGAGCCCTGGTAGCACAGTGGTTAAGAGCTTGGCTGCTAACTGAAAGGTTAGTGGTTGGAAGTCCCCAGCCACACTGTGGGAGAAAGATGTGGCAGTCTGCTTCCATAAAGATGGCAGCCTTGGAAGCTCTATGGGGCAGTTCTACTCTATTCTGTAGGGTCACTATAGTTGGAATCCACTGGACAGCAAAGAGTTTTTTTTTTTTTTTAACATGTATGGAGAAGACACTGCATTGTTGATAATTACAAACTGTAGTAACAGGCACTGTATCCAACTCCTACGGGCTAATATACACACTTATGCGTTAGGTTGAACTTTGTGAAATCCCTGTTTTTTACAAGTAAAAGGTGAATAGCAACAATTTCATATGGTTCAGCCTAATTGTTGATATTCATCTCTTTTTACTCATGAAAACAGGAGTTTCGTGTAGTTTAACCTAAAACCTATACATATGGTTGGATTCCAAAAATGCTGTCATTTGCTTAGGACATATTTGGAAGAGTCCTAAATCTAAATTTTTAATTTCCTTAATCTTTGAACATCAATCTTTTTACTCTTTGAAGGTGGGCTTGCATTTCGCTGATAAAGGACAGCTATTGAAATCACTTTTGTGAGTAAAATAATTCACATTGAATAGAACTATTTTTATTTATTTTTTTAAATAACCAAAATCTGACTATAAATAGTGAGATGGCTTCCTTGGGTGCCATATATAGCCACCAACCAAACCTGTTACCTTCAAGTCAATTCCGACTCATAGCGGCCCTATAGGACAGAGTAGAACTGCCACATAGGGTTTCTAAGCAGTGACTGGTGGATTCGAGCTGTCAGCCTTTTTGGATAGCAGCCGAGCTCTTAACCACTGTGCCACCTGGGCTTCAATAAGCCACTGGAGCCGTGCGATTTTAGATTCAGAAGGTACTTTAGAAATCAGCTAGTCCAGCAGTCCTTAACTTTATTGAATCTAAAAACTCCCAGGGACTTAGTACTAATGCAGCTTTGGGGTCTTGCCTTAGAAATTCCTATTTATTAGATTCTAAAAGAGACCTGAAAATCTGCATTTTTTATAAGCTTCTCAGGTGATTCTGATGCAGGAGGTTGTCAACCGTATTTAGAAATTCTACTCTCATCGATAGAGATAGATACTGAAGTTTGGGGACCTGCAAAATGTCACTCTATAACATAGCAGACCACCCAGAAGCCAAAGTCCAGTCTCCTGGTCTCCCATGAGAACCTTGGGAAGGGACTGCTTGGGTCTGAATCACAGTCCCACTACTTACTAACTCAATCATTATCAAATAATTTTTTGGACTCAAATGTTTATTATTGGATTGCAACAATGATAAAGCTCTAGGGCTTTTTCAGTGGCATTAGTATGGTTGGTGTCACCCAGTGCAGTGACTCATGGTATCACTGCCCCCCCCCCATAGACCTCGTCCCATACCAGGCTATACAGAATCCTTAGTAATGTTTATTATCAATTTTAATCATAGAATAATATGTGATAAATATAGTTGTAAATTGCTTAAATGTAGTATTTCTTAGATTATATGAATATTATAAGCAAAATTGTTTTGTAAAATCTTTCTTTATTGAATTTCAATATCATTTGTTACATTATTAGTAACTGAGTGGGAGCCTTTTTGATTTTTCTCTTTCTTTTCCTTTAATTACTACTTTATTCTCAAAAAGTTATTGGTATAGGCTCACAGCTACTACTTACGACAACACTGTAGCTAAAACACCAGAAAATTTGACAAAATCCGTGACTATAAAAACACCGGCAGCAATGAAAACAACAGCACGTGCTTGTAGTGCGTGCAAACAAAACCAAGGGACTCGAAATGTCATTGTAACTGGGTAATAATGACAGCTCTGACGGAGAGTATTAGAAGGATCAAAACGTAGATTATCATAGAGTTTTAGCCTTGTAGGTATATTGATACCTGTAAGCTGGGCTTACGAAAAATGTTTTTGGTGTTATAACTAACTACAGAAATATTTTTATTAAAAATAATAAATTTCTGCTGAAACACTGCACAAAAATTTTATAGACAATCATTTTGGTGTCACCCCCTCTGACAGTGTCCTCCAGTGTGGTCTGTACCCTCAGCAACCCCCTAGTGACACCACTGGATTTTTTTTTTAAAACCTTTTTTAAAGTCTATGTGTTTTCTCATCTGCAAAGTGGGGGTAACACTGACACTAAGTTCATAGTCTTGTGTCCATGTAAATTGCTCACAGTGCCTGGCAGGTAGTAATTGTTCAATAAATATTAGCTACCCTATTTTTATCCAAAGATTTCCATTGTGGCTTTTGGTAGTTGCTTCCTTTTCCCGCACTTGTCCCATTGTGTGTGTATTTACAGGCATTCCTTCCCCATGGCTTCAGTCACACTTTGGTTCCCGGTACTGCCACTAGACTAGATAGTCATTGTAGAAAAGTAGCAATCTGTTATAATAACTCTGGAATCCTCCCTGAGACGAACAGGTGAGTCTTTTCACAGTTTGCCTTTATGCCCAATTAACCCCTAACTACAGCCCTACTGGCTTGTTATTGTTGCAAAAAAAAAAAAAAAAAAAGCCTCAACTGTGAAACCAAAGTGTGCAGAGATTGAAGGTATCATGACAGAAATTCCCTCATCATGTCAGAAGAGTGGAGGGCAAGGACCAGGTCAGCCAGAACATCTGGCAATACTTGCCCACAGGCTCTGCAGACCTGAAGCCAGAGGCTCTAATGATGGTGCCGGAGGGAGAAAGGCAGCATGAGCCAGCCGTGCAAGGTGCCAATGCAGTACTTGTAGCTCTTCCCCATCTGCTCCCCACACCCCAACACCCTCCCATTTGCTCAAAATAAATAGGTAATGGGCGACCAAATGTTGTCTGAGTACCTGATGCTGCTAATTACTATGACTGTTTAGAGCCAATTATCTGCACAAAAGCAAAACATCTTCATGGAGCATCACAAATGGATACCATTTTGTCTGGGGCAGAGGCAAATTGAACACTGTGGCTTAGATCAAGGTTAAGGGGCTCTTGGCACCATGTTTAGCACAGTTTTCAAAGACCCATTTGTTTTCTTCCTTTTTCCGTTTAATTTTTATTGTAGCTTTGCAGGTGCTACAGTTACTACAAATGCAGCAAGCATGGTTGGGGTGGGATAGGTCTAGGCACAAAGATTTGTGACTTTCCATTTGTGTACTATACAATTACACAGGATGTATGTGGGGAATTTTATAAATCAATCTGATCTTACTCTTAGTTTGAATCCCACGTGTATTTTTTTTTACTCATTCTGTCTCTCTGAATCTCAGTATGGTTGAAAGGTATCATATAAACCAAATATATAAGTCCTCCAGGTAACACAGTTGTGCACATACTTATTCAAACTTCAGTTGGAAATCTACTATCCAAAAACCAAAAAATAAAACCTATGCCGTCAAGTTGATTCCTACTCATGGAGACCCCATATGTTGTAAAGTAGAACTGCTCCATAGGGTGTTCTTGGCCCTGGTGGTGCAACGGTTAAGTGCTCAGCTGCTCATATAAAGGTTCTTAGCTCAAACCCATTAGCAGCTCTGCAGGAGAAAAGATCTGATGAGCTGTTTCCCAATGGCATCTCTGGGGTTGGTATCACACAGTGCGGTAAGTAACTCATGGAGTCATTCCCCCCATGGGTCTCCTCCTGTAACAGACCATACAAAATCCTCAATGTTTGTTATTACTTTTAATCATAGACTAAGATAATTAATAGTATATTATTTATATCAGAAAATTTGACAAAATCAGTAATGATAAAAACACCAGCAGCAATGAAAACAACAGTGCATGCTTGTATATGCAGAAGAAACCACCTGATTTGAAGCATCATTGTAATTGGGTCATAATGATAGCTCTGACCTGAAGAGCTATTAAAAAAGGTTGAAAAAGTAAATTAGGTTTGTTGTTGTTGTTAGGTGCCATCAAGTCAGTTCCAATTCTTAGTGACCCTATGTACAACAGAATGAAACACTGCCCGGTCCTGTGCCATCCCCACAATCGTTGTTATGCTTGACCCCATTGTTGCCGCCACTGTGTCAATCCATCTCGTTGAGGGTCTTCCTCTTTTTCCCTGACCCTCTACTTTACCAAGCATGATGTCCTTCTCCAGGAACTGATCCCTCCCGACAACATGTCCAAAGTGTATGAGACATCTCTCCATCCTTGCTTCTAAGGAGTATTGTGGTTGTATTTCTTCCAAGACAGATTTAGATTTGTAGGTATATAGATACATGTAAGCTGGGCTTACAAAAAATGTTTTTATCGTTGTGACTAACTACAGTGATTAAAAATCATAAATTTCTGCTGAAACATTGCACAAAAATTTTATAGACAGTCATTTTGATGTCACTCCCTCTGACAGTGTCCCTCTGACTGTACCTCCTGCACCCCCTTAGTGATGCTACTACTGCTCCTGTAAGGATGACAGCCTAGGAAACCTTATGGGTCATTTCTACTCTGTCTTATAGGGTCGCTTTGAGTAGTTGACTCAATGGCATACTACAGTAATAACAACAATCTTTTCAGAAGAGCAGATTTTCAGGCCTTTTTTCAGCAGATCTGCTGGGAACAGAGTGTATATGGGCAGTTTTACAAACTGGTCCCATGATTCAGCTGTCAGCTTGTCATATTGTGGTGGCTACGTGTTACTATGTTGCTGGAAGTTATGCTACAGGATTTCAAATACCAGCAGTGTCACCTATGGTGGATAGGAGGTTTCAGTGGACTTCCCAGACTAAGATAGACTAGGAAGAAGAACCTGAAGATCTCCTTCTAAAAAAAAAATTGGCCAGTGAAAACCTTATGTGTAGCAATGGTTCATTGTCTGGGATAGTGCTGGAAGGTGAGCCCCTCAGGTTGCAAGGCACTTAAAATACAACTGGGGAAGAGCTGCCTCCTCAAAATAGAGTCCACTTTAATGACATGGATGGAATAAAGCTTTCAGGACCTCCATTTGCTTATGTGGCATGACGCAAAATGTGAGGAAACAGCTGCAAACATCATTAATGATCAGAATGTGGAATGAACGAAGTTCAAATCTAGGAAAATTGGAAGCCAACCAGAATTAAATGGAGCACATAAAGATCAATATCCTAGGCATTAGTGAGGTGAAACAGACTGATGTTGGCCATTCTGAATTTGACAATCATATGGTCAACTATGCTGGGCATAACAGATTGAAGAGGAAGGGCGTCACATTAGTCAAAGAGAACATTTCAGGGTCTATACTGAAATGCAACACTGTCAGTGTGCATCGGGGTTGCATCTTTTCACCATGCTTATTCAATCTGTATGCTGAGCAAATAATCTGACAAACTAGGCTATATGAAGAAGAACATGGCTTGAGGATTCGTGGAAGACTCGTTAACAAACTGTGATATGCAGATGACACAATCATGCTCACTGGAAGTGAAGAGGACTTGGAGATCTTAATAATGAAGATCGAAGACTACAGCTTTCTATATGGATTACACCTCAACATAGAGAATACAAAAATCCTCACAACTGGACCAATGAGCAACATCATGATAAATGGAGAAAAGATTGAAGTTCTCAAGGATTTCATTTTACTTGCATCCACAATCAACACCCATGAAAACAGCAGTCAAGAAATCAAGCAATGTATTGCATTGGACAAATCTGCTGCAGAAGACTTTTTTAAAGTGTTCAAAAGCAATGATGTCACTTTGAGGACTAAGGTGCACCTGACCCAAGCCATGGTATCTTCAGTCGCCTCATATGCATGCAAAAGTTGGACAATGAATAAGGAAGACTGAAGAAGAATCATTGCCTTTGAATTATGATGTTGGTGAAAAGTATTGACTGTACCATGGATTGCTCCAAGAATGAACAAGCCTGTCTTGGAAGAAGTACAGCCAGAGTGCTTCTT
This sequence comes from Elephas maximus indicus, assembly GCF_024166365.1. Classification (NCBI taxonomy): domain Eukaryota; kingdom Metazoa; phylum Chordata; class Mammalia; order Proboscidea; family Elephantidae; genus Elephas; species Elephas maximus. The sequence goes on from NC_064832.1 coordinate 41,249,479, forward strand.
GGAAGTGAGGATGGCAAGACTCCATCTCACATACTTTGGGCATATTATCAGGAGAAACTAGTCCCTGGAGAAGGACATCACGTGTGGTAAGGCAGAAGACCAGTAAAAAAAATAGAAGACCCTAGATGAGATGCATTGACACTGGCTGTAGCAATGGGCTCAAGCATAACGATTGTGAGGATGGTGCAGGACTAGGCAGTGTTTCATTCTGTTGTACACTGGGTCTCTATGAGTGGGAACCTACTTGATGGCACCTAACGACAGCAAAAAATCAATCTAATCTTATTCTTTGTTTGAATCAAGTATTTCTCTATTCATTCTGTGTCTTTCAGTCTTAATATAGTTAAAATTGTCATATATACCAAATATGTGAGACGTCCATGTTTCGCAATTGTGAATATATTTATTCAAACATTTGTTGGTGATCTATTCTAGGACTTCATTTGTTTGGTACAAATGGTTAGCCAAAAACCTTTGCGTTAACTTTCTTATCTTTAGTCTAAGGGAAATGGTGCTTACATATGACAAATGAGCTGTAAATCTGAAACAATTATCTTTTTTTCTGGTCAAAACATTTCCACTAAGGAGAAAGTTAGACTCTGGGTTATGAATAATGTGCATCTTCTTTGGCTCTGATTAGCGTCATTGGACAATTGCTCAGCTCTTCCTGGTTTGCTTTTACGTGGAGGCCGTGTCATTTCTCTCCTGTGTCACTACAAGAAGGAACAAAGATGGTTTATATGAGAAGTATGTGGGTGGCTCCCTTCTCTCCTGTAAATGGAGGAAGCTTCCACAATGAAGTCAAACACCTGGAGAAAAAGGATGCTGATAAAAGCATATATGAGCTGTGGAAACATCTGGGCAAGGCTGGAAATTCTTTGCATGCTTTTAATTTCCCCCTTGCTTCTCTAGAAAGAGGGCCATAATTTCGTTGTTGTTGTTAGGTGCTGTCAAGTCGGTTCTGACTCATGGCAACCCTATGCAAAACAGAACGAAACACTGCCCGGTCCTGCACCATCCTTACAATCATTGTTATGCTTGAGTTCATTGTTGCAGCCACTGTGTCAAATCCACTTTGTTGAGGGTCTTCCTCTTTTCCCCTGACCCTGTGCTCTGCCAAGCATGAAGTCCTTCTCCAGGGACTGAGCCCTCCTGACAACATGTCCAAGTATGTAAGATGCAGTTTCACCATCCTTGCCTCTAAGGGGCGTTCTGGCCACACTTCGTCCAAGACAGATTTGTTCGTTCTTTTGGCAGTCCATGGTGTATTCAATATTCTTCGCTAACACCACAATTCAAAAGCGTCAACTCTTCTTCGGTCTTCCTTATTCATTCATTGTCCAGCTTTCACATGCATACGATGCGATTGAAAATATCATGGCTTGGGTTAGGCGCACCTTAGTCTTCAGGGTGACATCTTTGCTCTTCAACACTTTGAAGAGGTTCTTTGCAGCAGATTTGCCCAATGCAATGCGTCTTTTGATTTCTTGACTGCTGCTTCCATGGCTGTTGATTGTGGATCCAAGTAAAATGAAATCCTTGACAACTTCAATCTTTTCTCCGTTTATCATGATGTTGCTCATTGGTCCAGTTGTGAGGATTTTTGTTTTCTTCATGTTGAGGTGTAATCCATACTGAAGGCTGTGGTCTTTGATCTTCATTAGTAAGTGCTTCAGGTCCTCTTCACTTTCAGCAAGCAAGGTTGTGTTATCTGCATAACGCAGGTAGTTAATGAGTCTTCCTCTAATCCTGATGCCCTATTCTTCTTCATATAGTCCAGCTTCTCGTATTATTTGCTCAGCATACAGATTAAATAGGTATGGTGAAAGAATACAACCCTGACGCACACCTTTCCTGACTTTAAACCAATCAGTATCCCCTCATTCTGTCCAAACAACTGCCTCTTCATCTATGAAAAGGTTCCTTCATGAGCACAATTAAGTGTTCTGGAATTCCCATTCTCCCCAGTGTTATCCACAGTTCATTATGATCCACACAGTCAAATGCCTTAGCACAGTCAATAAAACACAGGTAAACATCCTTCTGGTATTCTCTGCTTTCAGCCAGGATCCATCTGACATCAGCAATGATATCCCTGGTTCCACATCCTCTTCTGAAACTGGCCTGAATTTCTGGCAGTTCCCTGTTGATATCCAGCTGCAGCCATTTTTGAATGATCTTCAGCAAAATTTTGCTTGCGTGTGATATTAATGATATTGTTCTATAATTTCCACGTTCAGTTGGATCACCTTTCTTGGGAAGAGGCATAAATATGGATCTCTTCCAGTCAGTTGGCCAGGAAGCTGTCTTCCATATTTCTTGGCATAGGCAAGTGAGCACCTCCAGCACTGCATCTGTTTGTTGAAACATCTCAATTGATGTTCCATCAATTCCTGGAGCCTTGTTTTTCGCCAATGCCTTCAGAGCAGCTTGGACTTGTTGCTTCAATACCATTGGTTCCTGATCATATGCCACCTCTTGAAATGGTTGAACATCGACCAATTCTTTTTGGTGTAATGACTCTGTGTATTCCTTCCATCTTCTTTTGATGCTTCCTGCGTCGTTTAATATTTTCCCCATGGAATCCTTCACTATTGCAACTTGAGGCTTGAATTTTTTCTTCAGTTCTCTCAGCTTGAGAAACACCAAGTGTGTTCTTCCCTTTTGGTTTTCCATCTCCAGCTCTTTGCACATGTCATTATAATACTTTACTTTGTCTTCTCGAGAGGCCCTTTGAAATCTTCTGTTCAGTTCTCTTACTTCGTCAATTCTTCCTTCTGCTTTAGCTGCTCGACGCTCGAGAGCAAGTTTCAGAGTCTTCTCTGACGTCCATCTTGGTCTTTTCTTTCTTTTCTGTCTTTTCAGTGACCTCTTGCTTTCTCTATGGATGACGTCCCTGATGTCATTCCACAACTCATCTGGTCTTCAGTCACTAGTGCTCAGTGCATCAAATCTGTTCTTCAGATGGTCTCTAAATTCAGGTGAGATATACTCAAGGTCATATTTTGGCTCTCATGGACTTTCTTCAGTTTCAGCTTGAAGTTGCATATGAGTAATTGATGGTCTGCTCCACAGTCGGCCCCTGGCCTTGTTCTGACTGGTGATATTGAGCTTCTCCACCGTCTCTTGCCACAGATGTAGTCAATTTGATTTCTGTGTGTTCCATCTGGCAAGGTCCATGTGTATAGTCGCCGTTTATGTTGGTGAAAGAAGGTATTTGCAATAAAGAAGTCGTTGGTCTTGCAAAATTCTATCATTCGATCTCTGGCATTGTTTCTATCACCAAGGCTATATTTTCCAACTACTGATCCTTCTTCTTTGTTTCCAACTTTTGCATTCCAATCATCAGTAATTATCAATGCATCCTGATTGCATGTTCGATCAATTTCAGATTGCAGCAGCAGATAAAAATCTTCTATTTCTTCATCTTTGGCCCTAGTGGTTGGTGTGTAAATTTGAATAATAGTCGTATTAACTGGTCTTCCTTGTAGGTGTATGGATATTATTCTATCACTGACAGGGTTGTACTTCAGGATAGATCTTGAAATGTTCTTTTTGAAGATGAATGCAACACCATTCCTCTTTGAGTTGTCATTCCCAGCATAGTAGACTATATGATTCTCTGATTCAAAATGGCCAATACCAGTCCATTTCAGCTCACTAATGCCTAGGATATTGATGTTTATGTGTTCCATTTCATTTTTGATGATTTCCAATTTTCCTAGATTCATACTTCTTACATTCCAGGTTCTGATTATTAATGGATGTTTGCAGCTGTTTCTTCTCATTTTGAGTCATGCCACATCAGCAAATGAAGGTCCTGAAAGCTTGACTCCATCCACGTCATTAAGGTCTACTCTACTTTGAGGAGGCAGCTCTTCCTCAGTCATCTTTTGAGTGCCTTCCAACCTGGGGGGCTCATCTTCCAGCACTATATCAGACAATGCTCAGCTGTTATTCATAAGGTTTTCACTGGCTAATGCTTTTCAGATGTAGACTGCCGTGTCCTTCTTCCTAGTCTGTCTTAGTCTGGAAGCTCAGCTGAAATCTGTCCTCCATGGGTGACCCTGCTGGTATATGAATACTGGTGGCATAGCTTCCAGCATCACAGCAACACACAAGCCCCCACAGTACGACAAACTGACAGACATGTGGGCGAGGGCCATAATAGATCATGGCAAATATCCACATACTAACTCTTCCTCGCTGAATTTATTGTTAACAGAGGGTTTTGCCATACCCATCCAGTCATTTTTTTTCAAAGGATATATTTTGAGTGCTCACTATGGTGCTGACTGTAAACATGCAAGGGTAATCAAGACACTCAGGGTCCTGTCCACTAGAAATTCAAGTCTAGCTAAGGTGAAACTTATGGGAAAAACAGAAGGTTTACTTGTTAAAGGAATTAGAGAAGAGATGTGAGCACTTCCAGCATTGCATTTGTTTGATAAGAAATCTCAATTGATATTCTGTCATTTCCTAAAGCCTTGTTTTTTACTAATGCCTTCTTCAGCTTGGACTTCTTCCAAGCTCACTCATCTATGCCAAGAAATTCGGAAGATAGCTACCTGGCCAACTGACTGGAAGAGATCCATATTTGTGCCCATTCCAAAGAAAGGTGATCTAACAGAATGTGGAAATTATCGAACTAAAATTTTGCTCAAAATAATCCAAAAAACAATTGGAGCAGTACATCAACAGAGAACTGCCAGAAATTCAAGTGGGATTCAGAAGAGGATGTGGAACCAGGGATATCATTGCTGATGTTGATGGATCTTAGCTGAAAGCAGAGAATACCAGAAAGTTGTTTACCTGTGTTTTATTGACTATGCAAAGGCATTTGACTGTTGGATCATAACAAATTATGGGTAGCATTGCAAAGAATGGAAATTCCAGAACACTGAATTGTGCTCATGTGGAACCTGTACATAGACCAAGAGGCAGCCCTTTGAACAGATCAAGGGAATACCATATGATTTAAAACAAGGAAAGAGTGTGTCAGGGTTGTATCCTTTCACCATACTCATTCTATCTGTATGCTGAACAAATAATCTGAGAAAATGGATTATATGAAGAACATGCCATCAGGATTAGAGGAAGACTCATTAACAACCTACATTATGCAGAAGACGCAACCTCGCTTGCTGAAAGTGAAGAAGATTTGAAGCACTTACTGATGAAGATCAAAGACTATAGTCTTCTGTATGGATTATACCTCAATATAAAGAAAACAAAAATCCTTACAACTGGACCAATGATAAAATGATAAACGGAGAAAAGATCGAGGTTGTCAAGGATTTCACTTTACTTGGATCCACAATCAACACCCATGGAAGCAGCAGTCAAGAAATCAAAAGACGCATTGCATTGGGCAAATCAGCTGCAAAAGACCTCTTTAAAGTGTTGAAAAGCAAAGATGTCACCTTGAGGGCTAAGGTGTGCCTGACCCAAGCCATGGTGATTTCAGTTGTCTCATATGCACACAAAAGCTGAACAATGAATAAGGAAGACTGAAGAAGAACTGATGCCTTCAATTATGGTGTTGGTGAAGAATATTGAGTACACCATGGACTGCCAGAAGAACAAACAAATCTGTCTTGGAAGAAATACAGACAGAATGCTCCATAGAAGTGAGGATGGTGAGACGTAGTGTCTCACGAACTTTGGTCACCTTATTAGGAGGGAGTGGCCCCTGGAAAAGGACATCTACCTGGTAAAGTAGAGGGTCATTAAAAAAAGAGGAAGATCCTTAAAGAGATGGACTGAAACAGTGGCTGCAGCAATGGGCTCAAACATAGAAATGATTGTGACAATTGCGCAGGATGAGTCCTTGTTTTGTTGTACATAGGGTGGTTATGAGTTGAAACTGACTCGATGGCACCTAACAACAACAACAGAGAAGAAAGACCAAGATACATCAAGGCTTAAGAAATGCTGTTTTAAATAGTCCTACTTTGGTGATTATACCTTTCTTTAACGAGATTTAAAAAGATAAAAATTATTTCAGATAGCGTTAAAACCTGCCAGCTAATTTTAATATTTAACAGACCTTTGGATGTATGTAGTAGTAAGTGATAATATTAAACAAGACTTCAATCTAAGGGATTTGAGTTGCTTCTAGAAGTGCCTGTTTGGTACAAAAGATTAAGTCCTCGGCTGCTAAATGAAATGCTGGCCATTGAGACCCACCCAGAGGCATCTCAGAAGAAAGACCCAGAGATTTGCTTCCGAAAGGCCACAACCTTGAAAACCCTGTGGAGCACAGTTCTACTCTGATACACTTGGGGTTGTTATGAATTGGAATAGGTTTAATGGGAACTAGTTTTGGGGTTGTTTCTGGATGAAATCACTTGCAGTTGAGTCAATTCCAAGTCGTGGCAACCTCATGTGTGACAGAGTAGACTGTGTTTCAGAGTTTTTCAATGTCTGAGTTTTCAGAAGTAGATTGCCAGGCCTTTCTTCTAAAACACCTCTGGGTGAACTTGATCCTTCAACCTTTTGGTTTAGCAGTGAGTGTGTTAAATGTTTGCATGACCCAGAGACTGAAAGAAGACTTCAATTTAAGGGATTTGGATTGTTACTAGATGAAAAAAAAATTTTTTGATAGCTACTATAAAATCCACTAGCTACTGGTGACAGAGCCAAAGCTTACTATGTACTGCCTTTTCATCACGTGGGACCCAGCTAATAGATATTTTGGAGATGATTTTTCTCCACGGAGCTGCCTCCTCTGGTTAACTGGGAGTGTGTGTGAGATAGCGTGTGTATATGTGTGTGAGCGTATTAGTGAGTGTGTGTGAACATATGCATGTGCTTGTGCATACAGGTGTGAATGTGTGCACGTGAGTGTATGTGTCTGCACATGTGAATGTGTGTAGTCATCACATAGGCGTCCTCAAGCCCTGCAAAGAATTACGAGACCGTTCTGGAGAAAGTGATTTAAATTATACAGCAGTTGGATAATTCTAATAACCTAGTAAATCGAAAAAAAAAAACAAAAAAACCTAAACCCACTTCCATCAAGTCAATTCCTACTCATAGCCACCCTATAAAAAAATAGAACAGAGTAAAACTGCCCCATAGGGTTCCCAAGGAGCAGCTGGTGGATTTGAACTGCTGACCTTTTGGTTAGCAGCTGAGCTCTTAACCACCACGCCACTAGGTCTCCAGTAATCCAGTACATACGTAAGTATACTCTTCAGTGGGACTTATTAAAAAGAAATAGCACCTAGCACCTTTTCAATAAACATTAAGTTCTTATCATACTATGTGGCCATATTTGGAAAGTGTCCATGGCAATCTGTGTGGTGGTCCATACAGCATTCACTTTAAATTAGTCTTTTGAAGTACAACATTAAGTGGCTGCTCATAAGCGAGACTGAGCAATTTCTGAGTGGGAGGAAATTCTTCCATTCCTTGCCCATGTGATCTGTAAAGCTGATGTGGGTGTAAAGCATTTTGCCCAGGATATTATCATACAGCACATGGGGCAATTTCAGAATGAATACTTCCATACTTTTCCAATGAAAAAATTTGCCCGTTGTTGAAATCCTGTTAGAAAATGAACCAAAAAGGATAGATAATTCTTTCTCATTTCTTTTTCTTATAAATTTCTCTCTATTGTCTCTATGCCACCTACTCTTAGGGGCTGTCATATCTAAGGTAGGATTTTGTAACTCTGTGTTCCTAATTTCAGACTGGGTCTTCATGGCATGTAGTAAGTGGACAGCTATTAGTTCTCTGTCTAATTTAAGTATCTGGGAGATTGATTTTTTATTTTGTTTAGGTTAGCCATTTAGATTTATTCAACAGATATTTATTAAGTGAATTTTCATGTCAGCCCTAATGACAAGCCTTGGAGAGAAGATGATGAATAATCCAGAGTGCTGGAGGTGCTACCAGGGGATGTAGGGGGGATTCTCTAAAGGAGGAGCTGCTTAAGTCAGATGGGAAAAAAGAAGGGGGAAAGGAATTCTTTTTGTGGTGTTGGGAACCTTTATAGAGGAAATGATGTATGAGCTGAGGCTTGAATGTTGTTGCTGTTGAAGGCTATAATCTTTACGGAAGCAGGCTGCCACATATTTCTCCTGAGGAGCGGATGTTGGGTTCGAACTGCCGACCGTTTTGTTAGCAGCGGAGCACTTACCAACTGTGCCACCAGGGCTCCTTGAGGCTTGAATAGTGGGTATGAATTTATCATGTGGGAAAGTACGGTGGAGGAAGAGGAGGAAAACCCTGGATTTATGGAAATAAACCCAACTGCTGAATGTCCATCCTGAGGTAAGAAGTCTGTCTTGGTTATCTAGTGCTGTTGTAACAAAAATACCACAAGTGGGTTGCTTTGAAGAACAGAAATTTGTCTTCTCACAGTTTAGGAGGATGGAAGTCTGAATTTGGGTACCGGTTCTAAGGAAGGCTCTCTCTTTGTTGGCTCTGGGGGAAAGTCTTTGTCTCAGCTTCTGTAACCTTGTGTGTTCCTCAGTTACCTGGCAATCTCCACATATGCTACTGTCTTCCCCAGGTTATGCTCTCTCTCCCTGTGTTTAATCTGTCCTTTTTATATCTCAAAAGTGATTCAGGCACATTGTATACTGATATGACCCCATTAACATAATAAAGAAAACCCTATTCCCAGTTGGAATTATATCCACAGGTAAAGGGGTTAGGATTCCAACACAAATTTTTTCTTTTTTTATGAGGGGAAGGGGCACGAAACAATCCATAACATAGCCATACCTCAAGACCTATTCATTATTTTCCTCCTGTCTCACTTACTATTACCTTCTTGCCATTATCTCTCCTTTCCTGTACCTGATTTTCTTTCAAAATCTTCTGATTCAAGCACTTCACTCACAATAAGACACCTAGCCTGACAATGAGCAGTTCCATTCTGTGTTGTGTTTATTACGTTGCCTTTCCTTGCCTGGGATAAACTGATTTCCTGGTTTAGAGATTTCTTTTTGGTTGGAGACAAAGCAATATTTTGTATTCTCCAGAGCCACCTCAGCCTCCACACAATAACTCTGGAAAAGGAAGAAACCCTACATTCCCATAGGAAAGACAAATAGTTTGAGTAACGCATAGTTCTAGCACAGCCTAACCTAGCCTATGTATTACTTTAAATCGCTCACGTGAAGTCAAGGCTAGTTTGAAATTGGTCTCCATCTGTTGTTTTACTTTATTTCATGTGGTTACATTGGAAGGCACTGGAGTTAAGTGTCCTTTAGATAGCTCAAGGTGGACGATCTGATAAAACTCAGGCAAAACAAACACATTGTTTGATATTGCAACAAACTTAAAACTTTTGTGAATCCAAATGGACAGCCGAAAGCACTTCGTTTGTAAACAGAAAGCAAAGATTTATTGGAGGAAGGTAAAAAAAAATTTTTTTTTTTTTAATGAAGGCATCATCGAGGGATTAGAGCAAATATTCTTTGGAAAACATCAATGACATTCTGCTCCGTTTCATGCTAGGTGAAACTGTAAATCTGCAAAGGTCAGAAAATGACTTCCCTTCAGGCTCTTATGAAATGTTTAAAGACTTAGGTTTGCACCAGTCTTAGTTACAATGTTACACAGCAAACAAGGCTAAATTGTGATTTAATTCCTGTGCTGTTCTTGATTTATGTAGAGTAAAATATTTGGTTTATGACCCCTGAGATTATCTATTCTTGTGCTAACACCTGTTTTGTCCTTTGCTTTGCATAAATGATTGTCTCCTTTGGCCTGGGATAGATTATATATACGTGTATGAGAAGAGAATTTTCTCTGTCCTTTTGGCTTTGGGAATGTCATTTTCCTCAGTTTTCTCTAATTCCATACCACTCAGTTTAATACAAGCTGGGGAAATGTGATGTAACGACTCCAGGCTGGTTAACACTGTTCATTGTGATGCTGCTTCTGGCCAGTTGCTGAAGAAACAAGAGGTGTCGGACCTCATCTGGAAAGAGTTAATCAGAGCCTCTGATTTCCAGTGTCTTCCACACTTCTGATTTCTGCTTCACTAGTGTAAGATGGGAGTCCCTGGGTAGCACAATCGGTTAAGTGCTCAGCTACTAATAGAAAGACTGGCAGTTTGAACCCCCCCAGCAGTGCTGTGGAAGAAAGGCCTGGTGATCTGCTTGTGAAAGGTCACAGCCTTGAAAACCCAGTAGAGCTCATTCCCACTCTGAAACATGTTGGGCCTCCGTGAGTCAGACTTGACTTGATGGCATCTGGTTGGTAGTGTAAGATCATTCTCTGATTAGGAAGGTGATTCTGGTTAGCTCCACAAATATTTATCAAATGTGTATGCAGGGCTCTGTATTAGGTGTGTGGGATGCTGGAGGGATGTGAGGAAGAGCATTACGGTCAAAGAAAAACAAGAATTGGTTCATGTCTACAAGGAGCCTAAAACTTTGGAGGAAGGGAGCTGACATGTAAACATGGTGGAATGAAATGAGTTTTATAGTAGAATCAAAAGCACAGTGCTCTGTCAGCCTGGAGCAGGAAAATGTTTTAGAAAAGACAATTTCTCCTGAGCTCTAAAAATTCTTACAAACCAGAACTCATTATTTCTAACTTTATATGTTCTCTGGAGCTGTGATATGAACAGATCCAAATCCATTTCATATGTATATTTCAAAATTATCTTTCTTTTTGGGTTTTTGTGACAATGTGTTTTATAGGCTGCTCTGGCTTCAAAGACAGGTAGTACATAGTTATAAAAAGTAAAGTAGTTAGTTGAGGAAAAACAAGTTTTTCAAGTCTCTATTGTCTAAGTCATTTTATCTTGCAGACTGTCTTGAACAACAATGCTTTTGATTATGGCCAAGGAAGTGTCTTTCATTAATCCACTTCCCTTCTTATTATAAATTGTGTATTTTTTTATTTTGAGCTCATTTATTTAAAAAATATATATGTATAATATGAAAAATATTAAAAGATATATACCAAACTGTTACCGGTGCTTATTTCTGAGAGTTCACATTATGAAGAAGACTTGCGTGATAGGCATTATATACTTCTTCTTTTTTTTTTTTTTTAGTGTTTTATTGCACTTTAGGTGAAAGTTTAAAGAGCAAACTAGCTCCCCATTCTATAGTTTGTACACAAAGTCTGTCATGACATTGGTTGCATCCCCCACAATGTGTCTGCACTATCCTCATTTCTGCCCCGGGTTCCCCATTTTCTTTTGTCGGTATTTCCTACCCCTTCTTGCTTTCACAGGACTGGAGTGCCATTCTAACAAATACCTAAAATGTGGAAGTGGTTTCAAAACTGTGAATGGATAAAGGACTCAGAAGGAAGTGAACTGTTAACACTGGAAACAGCGCAGATGGCGAGAAGCAGCAACAGAGGAACGGCAGCAGCAGAAACAGGAAACCAGTGCCAGACAGCATTGGAGCTGACTAACGAAGCAAGAGAGCTGAATGCTTTGGTCCACTTGGCTTCCTGGTGGAGTGGGGCACCTCCAGGCACTTATTGGTGGAGATACAGAGCTTTGGATCACTTGCCCCAGCAGGCAGATGCAGGCGTGAGGCCCAAGGAGCTGAGAGGCCAAGATACCAGGAAGGAGAAGCTGAAGAGACAGGGAACACAGAAAGCCGAGCTGCCTCAGTCTCAAAAGGTGTGGCCAGTACCTTCGGGGTTTCAAAGGGTGGAGCCATGGCCCCTGGTGTTTCTAAGTGTGGAGTTGCCACTCAGGTGGACTAGGAGAATGGTATGCCTAAAGCTGAGGGAGCAGAGTTGCCATCCCAGTGGGCCTGGAAGGTGGAGCAGAAGCCCAGGCCCAAGGGGCCTCCATTTTGAATCTGGAGAGTGTGGATAATACCTGGAGCCTGGATGGCAGGGCTATCATGTGAGTGGTCCCAGAGAACAAAAGATTATTTTCAAGCCTTGAGCGCTAATGTAACACGTTCTACTAACTTGCTTGGTGCCTGTTATGCATTTTTTTCCCTCCAATTTCTCCGATTTGTAACAGAAATGTCTAGCTTGAGCCTGTTCTGCCATTGTACCTTTGGAAGCAGACAACTTGTATTTCAGATTTCACAGATGAAGAGGAATTTTTGGATTTTGGACGTGGAATTGATTTAAGACTTTCATCATGACAATGGGTAAATGTGTTTTAGGTGTGGCAAGGACATGAATTTTGGGGCCAAAGGGTGGAAAGTCATTAACTGAATTGTGTCCCCCCAAAATGTCTGTCAACTTGACTAGGTCGTGATTCCCAGTAATGTATGATTGTCTACCATTTTGTCATCTGATGTTATTTCCCTGTGTGTTGTAATCCTATCACTATGATGTTAATGAAATGGATTAGTGGCAGTTATATTGATGAGATCTACAAGATTAGATAGCATCTTAAGCCAATTTCTTTTGGAGATATAAAAGAGAGAAGCTAACAGAGAGACATGGGAACCTCATACCACCAAGAAAGCAGCGCCGGTAGCAGAGCACATCCTTTGGTCCTGAGATTCCTGTGCTGATATGCTCCTAGACCAAGGAAAGATTGATGACAAGAACTTTCCCCCACAGACAGAGAAAGCCTTCCCCTGGAGCTGACACCCTGAATTTGGACTTCTAGCCTACTAGACTGTGAGAGAATAAATGTCTCTTTGTTAAAGCCATCCACTTGTGGTATTGCCATATAGCAGCACTAGATGTCTAAGACATAGTTCTTAATCACTACATCACCAGGGCTCCTTCACCAAAATTAGGTGTCTTAATTCAGTTAGGGCAGTTCCCACTGTCAAATATGATTTACATAAAATATCAATCACAGCAATTTTCAAGGATGCTGGGGCTCCTTTCACCAATTCATTCCTCACCATTGTGGTAAGAGGTATGTCCTCTGGGCAACCCATGTGTGGATTTGTGGGTCTTACCTGATCAATCTTCTCTAACATGCCAATTTCCCTAAGCCTTTGAATGCTCTCTTCTACAGTATACCAAGGGAGGTCTGCTACTTCAACTTGATTTAGTATAGGTTGCTGCATAATCCATGATTCAGAGACCCAACCAAATAAACTCTTAGACCTTTTCCTATCCCCTCAAGCCGAAAGATTGAATGAAAAATCTGTGCTTAATGGGCTCATTTCAATAAACTCAGACTTATCCATCTTTATGTTCCTTGCACCATTATCCCACACCCTTAATAGCCATTCCACACATATTCCTTAGGTTTCTGTTTATACATATTAGAAAAGACAAGCAGTTCTTTTGAAGTGACCTCCTCCTGGGTCACACTTCGTACTTCACCTTTTGGGGCTCCTTGGGACATAAGTCTAGTTGTAGGCCTAGAAGCCAAAATGGGTGGTGGGAATGCGTTATGAGAACATTCAGCATTATCTTATAAGGCATCTGCCTTAGGTAATGCCCCAGTCAACAACTCAGACAAAGGCTCTTTAGACACAGCTGGGTTAATCTAATCAGATGGAGGTGGAGAGGCTAATGGTTTTACTGGGGAGGGTGATATAGCAAACAAATACGGAGTAATCTCTTCAGATGGGAGTGAGAGGGCTGGTTCTGTTGGCAGGAGGAATTCAATGGAATTTAGAGGCTCAGTGTCCCCAGATTTCTGATTATCTGCCCATTCTATGACCCCATCTCAAGTTTTAGGATTCCATTTCTTCCTAATCAATGCCCTCACTTTAACTTCAGATGCTTCTCAAGGTTGGGAATTAGTTGGTATTGTAATTCAGTCACTTTTAGGAGAAGACTCTGGGTTTGTTTTTTAGCAGTATCAGCTCTGTTACTACAAGAAATAAGGCTTTGTTTCAAGGCACAAGTGAAAACTTTGAGGTCATTTTTGTGATCCTTCAGCTTTGACTCTGAAGCCCTGAGCTTATCTCTTTCTTTCACCACTTTGTCTAGCAAAAGTAAGACCAACCAACCAGCTTCCTGATACTTCTCACTGAGACAAAATTGTAGAAAATTATCAGACATGTGATAACCCAGAGTCTTGCCTTTCACCAATACCAAATCTTTGGTTGTGATATTTTGTGTATTTCTATTGCCACCTCATGCCATGGATTAGCAGTGCCTTCTTTACTACTGGAAGCAGAGTCGTCAACATCTTTAAGACTAACCAGACTGGAAAACCAATTTTGAAAACTCTTCCTTACAGTTTTGTGTCTCTAGAACCATTCCTGGTACCAAATGTCTTAGGCTGAGTTCTCTAGAGAAGAAAAACCAGTAAAGTATATAAATATATATACATGTATATATATAGAGAGAGAGAGAGGGAGAGAGATTTATATCAAGGAAATGACTCACATGACTGCAGAGGATGGAGGCTTCTCCTGATTCACGTAGCCACAGGAGCTGGCGAACCCCAGATTGGTAGGTCAAATAGCAGGGCTCCATCTCACATACTGCAAAGACTGACGAATCCCAAGATTGGCAGGCAAGACAGCAGGTAAGTTGCCAGCTCAAGTCCTAAGAACAGAAGGTGAGACAAACAGGAGTCAGCGGCAGGATACAGAGAGAGCAAAGCCTGCGAACCTTGCCAGAAAGTCCACCTATATTGGATGCAGGCCTCATTCCCCAAGAAAACTCTATTTCAACTTAGCTACTCGCAGCAGATCCCATCATGGAGGTGATCACATTATATCAAATGTCACCATGAGAAGGTGATCACGTCATTATACAACTGCCAAACTACATCATAACTGCCAAACCACTGAGAAAAATGGCCCAGCCAAGGTGGCAAACAACCTTAAGTATCATACAGCCCAAGAACAGCTGGCTACTCTCTTTTGAGTTCCAGCAGCACTCTGTACAGATTTCCATCATTGCTCTGCCATATATTAATGTTCTACTTATTTTTCTGGTCCCCTTATTAATCTGTAAGACAGTGGAAGGAAGCAACCATCTCTTATTTGGCTTTTTAACTCAGCACCAAACCTAGAGTCAAACACTCAGTAAATGCTTAAGAATCAATTAATTAACTGGAGAAGTTAAGGATCTTCAATGAATATATGTTATCCTTGGTTTCATAAAATTCAGATACAGTGATAGTGACTTGAATTATTTTATCCAATTTCATGACTCATGAAAGCATAGAGGGAAAGAAGCTCTGTTTAATTTGATCTACTAACATCAAATTATTTTAAAAGTCAGAATTTAATGCTAGTTCTATTTCACCCAGTAGGAAGGAGATGCCAACTGTGTAGTAATAGCTTAGGTTGTATGTGTCTTTAATAAACTTGAAAATCTTCCTCTCCAGAGGAAAAAAAATCCTATTAAGTTAAACATTTAGGTTTTAAAAAATAATGTTTTAGAGCCAAGTAATTAATAATTCATAACATTTTATGTCCATTTGTGTTAGATAAAAGTACAAAATTTCTGGGGCTTCATGAGCTCAGGTGGAAGCATAAAAGACGAGTATGCCAATATTTTGCTCACTGTGTTTAAAACAGAAATAATTTTTGATAGGGATTAATTGAAAAAGAGGTGGACAATGTCCCCCAGTCTTTCACCTACCAAATATATTTTTAAGCCATTATAGTTAGGTTTTTTGTGCTTTGCAGTCAAATAAATTAGAATTTTGTTTTCCTTCAACTCCTCATGAATTAAGGGCAAGGGGGTATGTCCCCTTATTCTATGCCAAATAAGGGGGACTTCAAGACAGAGTGTGGTATCTGACAGAGGGCATCATGGATTGAATTACGTCCCCCCAAAATATGTGCATCAATTTGGCTAAGCCATTATTCCTGGTATTGTGTGATTGTCCGCCGTTTTGTCATCTAATGTGATTTTCCCATAAGTTGTAAATCCTACCTCTATAACGTTAATGAGGTAGGATAGGCGGCAGTTATGTTAAAGAGGCAGGACTCCATCTACAAGATTAGATTGTGCCTTGAGCCAATCTGTTTTGAAATATAAAAGACAGAAGCATGCAGAGAGACAGGGGGACTTCATACCACAAAGAAAGCTGTGCTGGGAGCAGAGTGCGTCCTTTGAACCCTGGGTTCCTGAGTGGGAAAGCTTCTAGTCTAGGTGAAGATTGATGACAAAGACCTTCCTCCAGAACCGACAGAGAAAGTCTTCCCCTGGAGCCCTGAATTTGGACTCCTAGCCTACTAGACCGTGAGAGAATAAACTTCTGTTTGTTAAAGGCATCCAAATGTGGTGTTTCTGTTACAGTAGCACTAGATAACTAAGACAGAGGATATTCTGACATCTCGTCTGGTTGACTCTTGGCTGAGCTGTAGAGACCCACTGTCCCTGTGCCACCATGGGAGTAGAGCTGAGTGCAGTTAAGTTCTGGAGAGAGGTCAACCTGTGTTTCCTGGAGTCAGAAACCAGATATTGGAGGCTGGATTTAGTTAGGAAAATCCTAAAGGCCAGATGCTGTGTGGTGATGCCTTTGATTATAGACTAACGGAAGAAAGGGAATGTTAGGAATTGAATTATGTCTCTTCAAAATATGTGTTGAATTCCTGGCCCTTTTACTTGTGGGTATGATCTTGTTTGGAAATAAGGTTTTTTCTTATGTTAATGAAGTCATACCAGTGTAGGTTGAGTCTTAAGCCTAATCACTTCTGAGTTATAAAAAGACCAGAATACTCACACACACACACACACACACACAGACACGGAAAGACAGAATCCATGTGAGTATCATTTAGAAGCCAAGAAACACCAAAGAAGCAAGAGGGAAATATCAACAGGCCTGAGACCTTGATTTGGAAATTTGACTTCTAAAAATGTGAGAAAAAAATTTCTATTCTTTAAAACTACCCACTTGTGGCATTTCTATTTTGGCAGCACTAGGTAACTAAAACAGAGTATCTTGTACACCTAGATTTTGGAGGGACAGAGTTTTAACCTTCACACAGGCTAAGAGGCCTGCTTGCCAGTGAAGGTGACCTCAATAAAAGAAGTTGATTGGGGTATATCACTGCAGTAGGAGTGAGGGGAGCTGCATTGGAGGTATTGTGCATGTATGTGTGTTGGGGTGGGTTCTTTTCCCCTAATGCCATCCTTAATCCTCACTCACCCCAATTGTTGAGGGGTCAGAAAAATAAGTTAGCAATGGGGCAGGCAAGATAATAAGAAACACCCAAATAAAACTGGAAAAAAAAAATTACCGAAACTATCAGTATGTCTAGGGTACTCAATGCTACTGATGCCCTCCCAGATTCCCTGTTCCAGCAGTGCAGATATACCCCAGCTGCTGTGAGTGGTAGCTGTTGATAGCTTATAGCTGCTCTGTGTTGCTGAGAATTGCTCTTGGGCAAATTAGAGCCACCTTGACCTGGAAGCAATGAATTCTCCAATTCCACTATAAAACATAAGACACCTAGTATTTGTGGGAATGGTCAAATTTTTGCTGATGATGGGATGAGGTGTTAAAAACGTTAGAAGTTTTTTGGAGGATTACCATTACCGGAAATGATGAAAACTAAAAAATTTGGACAAAATATATTTTATAAAAAATCTATTTGAACCATTAGACAGCTACCAAAGCAACTAGAACCTAAAATTACAGGATCTTAGAGGTAAGAGAAGTGCAGAGTGGTGCACTTCTTAAGTTCACCCAACTTAATTTTCAAGGCTGATTTTCCCTTCAAGGCATTGGCTAATTACAAAGCTGTAGCATAGAGACTGAGAAACTGATGACTGAAAAATTGATAGCTGGAAGGCTGAGAAGCTGAACAAAGCTTCTAACAGTCTCATGCACTATGGAGGAAAAAATGAAAGTCAGAGCCTGATCAGGGAAGGGGACCTTGGCAAACCTTCCAGGATATTAGCTAGGACTCTGGAAAGGCAACAGAAATAAATCACCCCCTCAGAACTGAGCTCAGCTTTAAATTAGCTTACTCTCTTATTAGATTAAAGTGATTTTCCCATACCTTGCCAGAAACAAAAGTAGATACTGTCTTGAAGAAGTTAATATTATTCAGAGCCTTCAAATTACCTTTTCAAATTTTCACATATCTGGCAATCAAAAAAAAAAAAAAGTAAAACTTATTGGGCAGTACCAAGAGATAAGCCTGTATATCTAAAAACCATAAGACGAAACACAATAGAAACAGACCCAGAGGAGAGCCAGATATTGAAGTTATCTGACATAAACTTAATAAATGTCATGAAAATGAAAGACAAGATGGACAATTTCATCACACTATTAATGACTTTTAGAAAGAATTGAATGGAAATTATACAAGTTAAAAAAATACAACTAAAATTAATGACTCAAAAAATAGGCTCAGTATCAGAAATGAAATAGCTGAAGGGAGGGGTAACTAACTGGAAGATAACTCAGGGAAACTACCCAGCATAACAGAAATATGAGGCCTAGTGATTGAGTCAAACATATGTAGTAGGAATTGCTAAATGAAAGGGAAAAGAGAGGCAGAAGCCATGTATGAAATAACAATGCTCAAGAACTTTCCCAAAATGAATAAAGATACCAAGAGTCAAGGTGCTACAAATCTTTGGTAGGATAAACATAAAAAACACTATACCTCAACAACTCAAAAGAAAACTTCTGAAAACCAGAAAAAAGAGGGAATCTTAAAAGCAGAAGCCAAAATAAAATTGTAATCTGACTTCTCCACAGAAAAAAATGGAGGCTATCTAATCATGGAATTATTTATTTAAAGTTTTTTTTTTTTTGTTTGTTTTTAAATGGTCAACATTATCTACTTAAAATTCCAGAAAAGACAAGCTGTTCACCTAGAATTATATTCCAACAAAAAAATTCTAGACAAACAAAAGGTGAGACCAACATTTCATCAGCTCACCTGTACTAATTAAATACTAGAGCAATTCTTCAGGCAGAAAATGATTCCAGACAGAAGAAAGGAGATACAAGAAAAAGTGAAAAGCAAAGTAAAGGGTAAAAAAAAAAATTTTTTTTCCAACATATGGGTAAATTTAAATGAATATTGACAGCATAGAGTAATAAAGCTAATGTTTTGTGGGGTTTAAATATATGTGGGAGTCTCTGGGTGGCACAAAAGATTAATGTGGTCACTTGATAACTGAAAAGTTGGTGGTTCAAGTCCACCCAGAGAAACCTTGGAAGAAAGGCCTGGCGACTTACTGCTGAAAAATCAACCACTGAAAATGTTTTGGAGCACAATTCTACTCTGAAACACATGAGGTCACCATGAAACGAATTTGACTTAGTGGCAACTGGCACTGGTAAGTATATATGAGATGCACATGTGACAAAAATAGAACAAAAAAGAAAAAGAAGAATAAATAAATGAAGTCACATTGTTCTAAGGTCCTTGCATTGTGTAGTGTTAAAAGTACTAATTTATAATAGAACTTAATAAGACAAGAATGCATGTTTTATTTTGGGATAACCAATAAAAGAATGGGAAACCCTGGTGGCTTAGTGGTTAAGTGCGACAGCTGCTAACCAGAAGGTCGGCAGTTTGAATCCACCAGGTGCTCCTTGAAAACTCTATGGGGCAGTTCTACTCTGTCCTATAGGGTCGCTATAAGTCAGAATTGACTTGATGGCAGTGGGTTTGGTTTTAATAAAAGAATAGCAAAAGTATAACAAATGAGCTAAGAAAGGGAAAAATGGAATAATAAAAAAATGTGGAATTAAAACAAAATAAGGCAAGAAATAGGAGAAAAAGGCACATGGAACAAATGGGGAAAATATATAAGATGGTAGATTTTAACATATATATTTATGTATATATAAATATATTTAATGAAAATACTAAATATTCCAATTAAAAGACAAATATTGAATAAGGAAAACAATGCATGAACAAAATGAGGATATAAAAAAAGAGATATTGCAACTGAAAGGGGCAATAACTGAAATGAAAAACATAAGAGAAGGATTCACCAACAGATTTAATTAGGAAGAAGAAAGAATCAGTGAATTAGAGGATAAGATAGTTAAAATTAAAGATGCTGAAAAGCAACAAGAAGGGAGGCTGAAGAAGAGTGAGCACGGTTTAATGGAATTATGGGACAACAACAAGAGATCAGGAGAATTCAGAAGGAGATGAGAGAAAGGGACAGGAAGAATATTTGTAGAAATAATGACAGAAAATTTCTCCAATCTAAAGAAGGACATGAATCTACAAATCCAAGAAGCTGAACGATCTCCAATCAAGATAAACCCAAAGAGATCTACACCAAGACTATCACAGGCTCTCAAATAAAAATAAAGAAAGAATACTGAAAGCAGTGAGAGAGAACAAACAGTCACATACAAAGGGTCCTCAATAAGATTAAGTCCCCAATTTCTCCTCAGAAATATTGGAGGCCAAAAGCCAATGGAATGATACATTTAAAGTGTAAAAGGAAGAAAAAAATAAATAAATAAACTGTCCACCAAGAATACTACACCAAGGGAAACTATCCTTCAAGAATGAGGGTGAAATCAAAACCTTCCCAGACAAACAGAAGCTAAGAGTTTGTATCAACCAGAGCAGCCCTACAAAAAATACTAACAGAGGTGGCAGAGCCAAGATGATGGAATAGACAGATACTTCAGGCGAGCCCTCTTTACAACAAAGACCTGAAAAAACAAGTAAAACAAGTATATTTATGAGATGCTAGAAGCCCTGAGCATCAAAGGCAAGCTTAGAAAATGAAATGAGGGGCAGGGAGAGGAAGAGATGGTTCAGAAATGGAGAGGAGTTACCGGACCTGAATCGAGGGAAGCCCTCAGGCACCATTCCCAAGCGGCGGTGGTGGGCTCGTACTAGCATTTGGCTGCACTTTCCTCAGGGAGAAGCAGCCAGCCACACAGCCTATTCACACCTTTGGGACCAGAGAAGAATGGCGTTCTCGGCAAAAGCTAAGTACTTGTGTATATTTTACCACGCCCCCCCACCCCCAAGCCATCTTCAGCGGCTGAATTCCCTGGGCCAGAGATAGGCCCTGTTGAAAGCCTACAGCCATCCTCCTGGCCTTGGAAAAGGAAAAAATTTGCAATTGGGGGAAAAGATAATTTGCCAGCTCCACTAACCAGGGGAGCTCAGGACAGAAGCTGCTCCCGTCCAGGCATAAACGGTCCATGTACTTTGAGTACCTTTCCCCTCTGAATGGACCTGTGTGGGACTATTTCAGGAAAATAGGCCCTTGTTGGCAGACTCCAACTGTTTCAGCTGTGCAGCAGAGAGCTGGGTGTTTGATGTTTGACATTTCTTTGCCTATTAAAGAGGGTCCTCACCTACCCACATCAGGGGCTTAAGGACTAATAGCTCTACTCAGGTCACCCAGTCACATGTGACAAGGGCCCAAGGATAACTGGTACCTCCCCATCCTTACAACCAAAAACTTTGGGTGCCCATGGTCTGTTGCAGAACCCACCCACCTGTACACTCTAGGGATCAGGGACATGCTTTCCTCAGAGACTTGTGGGGGACAATTCTCAGCCCCTTGCCTTGTTCAGAGTGTGACCACCTGCTGCAATCAGATATTGGTATCTACACCAATCACCCATGCCCCTCTAAGACTTTAGGACAGAGCCTGTACCACATGCTTGATGATCAGCTACCTGGACACCTGAGCTGAATTCATACAAGAGAAGTGAGTGGTCTTATAGACTGATATACCTGATAACAGCACTAGCCATCTGGAGACAGGACAGGACATCAGAGCTTGAAAGGCAAAAATAATCAAGCTAGCTCGCTCAAGCAACCCATTTGGGTATATCAAAACAAAACAAAGCCAGAAGCTACAACGCAGTAAGCAAACATAAAATAAATGATTACTATAACTTCTAGATGGCTTGGAGACAACAGTCAATATCAAGTCACATAAAGAAACAGACCGTGATCACCTCAACAAGCTCTCAAAACAAAGAATCAAGGGATCTTCTAAATGAAAGTGCATTCCTGGAATTACCAGAGGCAGAATACAAAAGATTAATATACAGAACCCTTCAAGACATCAAGAAGAAAATGAGGCAATACACAGAACTAGCCAAGGAACACACAGATAAAGCAACTGAAGAAATTAAAAAGATTATTCAGGAACATAATGAAAAATTTAATAAGCTGGAAAAATCTATAGACAGACAGCAATCAGAAATTCAGAAGATTAACATAAAATTACAGGAGTAAACAACTCAACAGAAAGCCAGAGAAGCATTGAGCAAGTGGAATGCAAAATTTCTGAACTTGAAGATAAATCACTCAGCACTAATATATTTGAAGAAAAATAAGATTAAAAAATTAAAAAAAAATTTAAAAACCTTAAGAATCATGTGGGACTCTATCAAGAGAAATAACCTACGAGTGATTGGAATACCAGAACAGGGAGGGATAATGGAAAATACAGAGAGAATTACTGAAGATTTGTTGGCAGAAAACTTGCCTGATATCATGAAAGATGAGAAGACGTCTATCCAAGATGCTTATCAAATTCCACATAAGGTAAATGTTAAAAGAAAGCCACCAAGACATATTATAATCAAACTTGCCAAAACCAAAGATAAAGAGAGAATTATAAGAGCAGCAAGGGATAAATGAAAAGTCACCTACAAAGGAGAACCACTAAGAATCTTGGACTACTCAGCAGAAACCATGCAGGCAAGAAGGCAATAGGATGACTTATTTAAAAAACTGAAGGAAAAAAATTGCCAGCCAAGAATCATATATCCAGCAAAACTGTCTCTTAAATATGAAGGTGAAATTAGGACATTTCCAGATAAACAGAAGTATAGGGAATTCATAAAAACCAAACCAAAACTACAAGAGATACTAAAGGGAGTTCTTTGGTTAGAAAATCAATAATATCAGGTATCAACTCAAGACTAGAACACTGGGCTAAGAGATCAGAAATCAACCCAGACAGGGAAATAAAAAAGAAAAAAAAAAGCAAGATTAAAATAAAAAAAAAAGCTCAGAAATACTAATGGGAGTTCTGTAGACACTAGAAAGTAATTAAAAGCTGTACATGAAAAGAAAGATCCTTTATTATGGGGAAATGCATGGACGAGTATAAGGGCTAGTAATAATGTGTTCATGCTTGATAATTCTAGCCGTCTTGTCCCTCATGTTTTTTACTAACAAATATGTAAAAAGTAAGGATAAAATTATGTTACAGAGCACAGGAAATATAAAGGCATAATTAGTGATAACAACAACAAAAGGGGAGAGGAAGAGGGATGGTACAGATACAGTATTTCCTATATGTTACAGAAGTTAAGTTGGTTCCAACTTTCCTTAGAATATTATAAATACTCACTGTTAAATGTAATATTCATGGTAACCACTAAGAAGATACATAAAAAACATACACAAAAAGAAAGAAACAAAAAAGGATATACTACCATAAACCAACAAAGAAGGCTTAAGACATACAAAAGCAAATAACAAAAGGGCAGAAGTAAGTCACTCCTTATCAGAAATTATAGTGAATATAAATGGACTAAATGCTCCAATCAAAAGGAAGAGAGTGGCAGAATGGATTAAAAAAACAAAACAAGATCAAACTATATACTGTTTACAAGAGACACACCTTAAACCCAAGGATACAAATAGGTTGAAAGCGAAAGATGGAAAAAAATATTCCATGCAAATAATAGACAAAAGAGAGCTTGGATGGCAATCTTAATATCAGACAAAGTAGATTTTAAGACAAAATCTGTCAGAAGAGATAAAGATGGATATTATATATTGTAAAGGGTCAATTAATCAAGAAGATTTAACAATTATAAATACATATGCACCAAACATTGGGGTGTCTGAATATATAAAGCAAACACTGATAGAATTGAAGGGAGAAATATATAGTACTACAATTGTGGCTGAAGACTTTAATACGTCACTTTCAGTACTGGACAGGATACCCAGGAAGAAGATCAGCAAGGAAACAGAGGACTTGAATGGCACTATAAACCAACTAGACTTAACAGACATATATACAACAGTCCACCCCGAAACAACACGGCATACATTCAACTCCAGTGCACATGGATCATTCCCCAAATTTTAGGTCACAAATCAAGTCTTGATAAGTTTAAAAAGATCAAAATCATTCAACGTATTTTCTCTGACTACCGCAGAATGAAGTTAGAAATCAATATGAGAGAGATAGGAAAATACACAAACATATGAAAATTAAACAATTAAACTACCAATGGGTAAAAGAAGAAATCAAAAGAGAAATCACAAATTTCTTAAAGTCAAATGAAAATTAAAGCACATACCAAAACTTATGGGGATGCAGTGAAGGCAGCACTCAGAAGGAAACTTACAGCAATAGATGCCTTTACGAAAAAAAGAAGAAAGATCTCAAATTAACAACCAAACTTGACAACTTCAGGAACTAGAAAGAGAAGAGCAAACTAATTCTAAACCTACCAGAAAGGAAATAACAAAGATCAGAGCACAAATAAATAAAATTGAAGGCAGAAAAACAATAGAGAATCAATAAAACCTGAAGATGATTCTTTGAAAAGATCAATAAAATTGACAAACCTTTAGCCGGAATGACAAATACAGGAAAAAAAAAAAAAACAGAGAAAAGATAAAAATAACCAAAAATAAGATATGACAGAGGTGATGTTACAACTGACCTAATAGAAATAAAGTGAATTATGACAGAATATTATGAAAAAATGTATGGCAAAAAACTGGATAATCTAGATGAAATGGACAAATTCTTAGAAGCAGACAACCTACTCAAGAGGAAATAGAAAGTCTCAACAGACTCATAACAAGTGACAAGATCAAATCAGTGTTCACAAGCCTCCCAACAACAAAAAAAGGCCTGGATGGCTTCTCTGGGAAATTCTACCAAATATTCACTTGAAAATTGACACCAATACAGACAGTCCCACTGTATGAACGTCTGACTATGTACACCCTGTAGTTATAAACTAATCTCTGTAAAGCCTATTATATTAAAAATCCGAGGTCCATACAGTGATTTGTAATAACAAACAGCCACTACTTTGCAACATGCATCAAAACGTTAGTATTACTGCTTCATTATTATGTTAAAGATGATTTAGTATATCTGGAAGTGTTTCTTTGATTTTTTTTTTTTATGGATAGAAAGGTACACTATATACACATTTGACTAACTGATGTTAGATATGAACTGTACCTGACTATTCCAACTTACTTACAAATTTGACTTAAAGACAGATTTAGGAACAGAACTCATTCATATTCTAGGGACTGCCTGTATTGTTTAAACTCTTCCAAAAGATACAGAAGGAAGCAATATTCCCTAATTCACAGACCAAAGACATACCATAAGAAAAGAAAACCATAGGCCAATATCTCTTATTAATATAGATGCAAAAATCCTCGACAAAATACTAGCAAACAGAATCTAACAGCATATTAAAAGAGTCATACATCATGACCAAGTGGGATTTATTCCAGGAATGCAGGATGGTTCAACATTAGAAAATCAGTCAATGTAATACATCATATCAAAAACCATTTGATAAAATCCAACACCCACCCTTTCTTAATGAAAAGCTTAAAGAAGATTGGAATAGTAGGGAAATTCCTCAGTATGATTCAGGGCATATACGAAAACCAATAGCCAACATTATACTTAATGGAGAAAGATTGAGAACTTTCCCCTTGAAACTGGGAGAAAGACAAGGGTGCCCTGTTTCATCACTTCTATTCAATATTGTATTAGAAGTCTTAGCCAGAAGAATAAGACAAGAAAAGGAAATAAAATTATCCAGGTTGGAAAAGAAGAAGTGAAATTATCTCTATTTGCAGATGATATGATTCTATATATAGAAAATTCCAAACAGTCCATAAGAAAACTTCTAGAGCTAATAGAGGAATTTAGCACAGTTACAGGGCAAGGTGAACAAACAAAAATTAGTTAGGTTCCTATACACCAGCAATGAGAAACCTGAAAGGGAAATTCGGGAAACAATTCCATTTACAATAGCATCTAAGAGAATAAAGTACTTAGGAATAAATCTTACCAGGGACGTGAAGGACTTACACAACGAAAACTATAAAACACTGCTGAAAAAGATTAAAGAAGACCTAGATAAATGGAAAGTTGTTTCATGTTCATGGATTAGAAGACTTAATATTGTTAAGATGTCAATATTACCCAAAAAGATGTATAGATTCAATGGAATCTTGATCAAAATTCCAACAGCATTTTTTTTACAGAAATAGAAAAACCAATCCTCAACTTTATATGGAATGGTAAGTGGCCCTGAATAGCTAAAATGTTGAAAGACAAGAACAAAGTAGGAGAACCCACACTTTCTGATTTTAAAACATACTTTTTTTTTTATATACCTACAGTAATCAAAACAGCCTGGTGCTGGCATGACAATAGACACATGGGCCAATGGAATAGAATTGAGAGTCCAGAAATAAACCCACACATCTACAAAAAAAAAAAAATCTGTAGTTAACTGATTTTTGACAAGGGTGCTAAGTCCATTCAATGTGGAAAGAAGAGTCTCTTCAATAAACAGTGCTGGGAAAATTGGATTTCCACATGTAGAAAAATGAAACTGGATCCATGCCTCATGCCACACCCAAAAACAAATTCAAAATGGATTAAGAACCAAAACCAGAATGTCCAAACTAAAACCATACAATTCTTAGAAGGAAAAACAGGGACTATGTTGTCAGGCCTAGCCTTCAACAATGGATTATCTAATATAACAACAAAAGCACAAACAACAAAAGACAAAATAAATAAATGGGACCTCATAAAATTTAAAAACTTTTGTTCATCGAAAGACTTTACCAAAAAATTGGAATACAAGCTGGGAGGCTATCTTCAGAAACCATATGTCCAACAATAATCTAATAACCAAAATATGTATAAAACTTTGACAATTTAACAAAAAGATACATAACCTAATCAAAAAATAGGCAAAGGTCTTGAACAGAAATTTCACCAAAGAGGATATTCAAATGGCCACCAAACACATGAAAAGATGCTCAGCATCATTAGCCATAAGATGGATGCAAATAAAAACCAAAACGAGATATCATTTGATTTCCACTAGGATGGCTAAAATAAAATTTAAAAATAGACAGAAAACAAATGTTGGTGAGGATGTGAGGAAATTAGGACCCTTACCCGTTGCTTGTGGGTATGCAAAATGATACAGCCATTGTGGAAAACAGTGTAGTGGTTCCTCAAAAAACTAAACATAAACCTCAAAACCAAATCTGTTGCCATCAAGTGGATTACGACTCATAGCAAACCTGTAGGACAGAGTAGAACTGCCCCATAAGATTTCCAAGGAGTGCCTGGTGGATTTGTACTGCCGATCTTTTGGTTAGCAGCCGATCTCTTAACCAGTATACCACCACGTTTCCCAAACTACCACATGGCCCGGAAATTCCATTACTAGGCATATAACCAAAAGATTTGAAAGCAGAGGCTCAAACAGACTTGTACACCAATGTTCATTGTAGCACTATTCACAACAGCCAAAAGGTGGAAGCAACCTAAATGCCCATCAACAAATGAACGGAGAAACAAAATGTGGTACATGATACAACGGAATATTACTCATACAGTGGGAGAAATGAAGTCTTGTTATATGCTACAATATGGATGAAGCTGGAAGACATTATGCTGAGTAATAAGTCAATCATAAAAGAGCAAATATCATATGACCACACTTATATAAAAAACAAGAAAAGGCAAATGTAGGGAGAACAAAGTTTACCAAGTGGTTACCAAGGACAAGAGGAAGGGGGAAATGGGGCTAGTGGTGATGGAAACATCACACTGATTAAGGGTGGGGCTGCACAACCAATTATTGTAATTGATGTCAATAAGTTGTACACCTGTAAAAAGTTGAATTGACAAAAGTTGTGTAGTGGATATATTTACAACAATGACCAAAAAACAGGAAAAAAAAAAAAAAAAAGGAGTAACTGCTGAGGCTGCTTATGTATAATCAAAAACCTCATGGGATTTGGTTTCTTGGTTTGGAGATTTAGGGTCTTGTTTCATGGGACATCCCAGTTAATTGTCCTAATAACATGTTTAGTTAGTGCTTCTGTTCTACCTCCTAGTTTGAGGCATAGTGCCTGGGGTCTTAAAAGCTTACTAGCAGCCATCCAAGGCACAATTGGTCTCTATTTGCCTGCAATGACAGAGGGAGAAGGAGAGTCAGGAATAGGAGGTGGATATGGAAAGTGTGGCTAATTGCCTCCATGAACAACTGCCTCCTTTGCCATGAGACCAGAAGAACTGGATGGTTTTCAGCTACTATTAGTGAACATTCTTTTTTTGGGGGAGGGGGAGAGGGATTGTCTACATTAGTATTTCTTTTCCTAGATTTTATTTATTTTGTTGTTTTTGAGAATGTGCACAGCAAAACATACCCCAATTCAACAGTTTTTATATGTACAATTTAGTGACTTTGATTACATTCTTTGAGTTGTACACCATCAGTATGGTGAACTCCTTCAGTATGGTGATCAAAGTTCCCATAGAAGAATTCTGATCAAAAGGGGGAAATTGTACAACAGAATTTCACATTCTCATGGAATCTAGATTTCTTGGAGCCATGAAGGGTGAATGAATCCCTGAAACTATTGCCCTGGAATAATATTTAAACCTTAAAATAAAAATATCCCCTAAAGCCGACTTAAAACCAAATAAGAGTTTAGCTTAACTAGTTAAAAATGTCTGCCTTAGGAACTATTTATATGGTATCAGATTGAGAACAGCAACTCAAAAGATTAAAAAGAAAGAAAACTTAGGGGGCAGTGAGTTTATGTTAATGGGGGAGGAACAACTCAGAGAAGTAGGGTGAGAATGGTTGTACAACTTGAAGAATGTAATCAATGTCACTAGATTGTACATGTAGAAATTGTTGAATTGGTTTTGCTGTGTATATTCTCAACAACAACAAAATAAATAAAATTATATATACTAAAAAAGACACATATTGTCAAAATGGATTAAAAAAACCCTTTATTCTGCTCATAAGACACGTAATTTAAAAGTAAAGATACAGAGAGATTAGCAGTAAAAGGATGGAAACAGATATTTTGCATAAACACTAACCAAAATGAAGCTGTTTTACTAAACTAATAATAGACTGCTATGAATTGAGTTGTGTCTCCTCAAAAGATCAGTTGAAATCCTATCCCCTATGCTGGTGAATACGACCTTGTTTGGAAACGGGGTTTTTATTTTGTTATCAGTTAAGATAAAGGAGGTCATACCACAGTAGGGTGGGTTCTAATCCTATTCCCTTCTGACTGGTATCTTGTAAGAGGGAAGGGCAGACACAGAAACAGAGTCACACACAGGGAAGGATAGACACCATGTGACGGAAGAGGCAGATGCATCTATAAGCAACAAATGAATGCCAAGTGTTGCTGGCAACTGAGAAATGAGCAGAGGGGCGTGTAACAGTTCCTTTCTCGAAGTCCGCAGAAGGAATCAACACAGGTGACACCCTGATTTGGGCTGCTAGCCTCCAGAACTGTGAGAAAATAAATATCTGCCTTTTAAAGCTACCCACTTTGTGATATTTTGTTATGGCAGCCCTAGAAAACCAGGACACAGACCACATAGACATTAAGGCAAGAAAAATTACTAGAGGGATATTTTACAATGATAAGATAGTTGATCTGCCAGGAAGTAAAACACATTTCCCTGGATATAATAATAATAAAATCTCAAAATCTCTGAAGTGAAAAGCATGTAGCCAAAGAGAGAAATAGACAAATTTTTAATATTTTTAGAGAATTTTAATTAACACACTTCTTTCAATAACTGACAGAATACAAACTCATCGCTGTCGAGCCAATTTTGACTCATAGCAACCCTATAGGACAGAGTAGAACTGCCCCATAGGGTTTCCAAGGAGTGGTTTCCAAGGAGCAGCTGGTGGATTCAAACTGCTGACATTTTGGTTAGCAGTGAGCTCTTAACCACTGTGCCACCAGGGCTCCAATAACTGATAGAATAAGCAGAGAAAAAAAATTAGTAAGGAAATAGAAACTTTAAAACATGTTTAACTTACTTGACTGAATTAGCACACACAGAACGCTGCATCCTACATATGAAGTGAAACCTAAATCCAGTCTCAACAAATTTCAAAATATTAAATTCATACGGTATGCTCTCTGACCAGAGTGGAATTCAGTTAAAA
This sequence comes from Elephas maximus indicus, assembly GCF_024166365.1. Taxonomy (NCBI): domain Eukaryota; kingdom Metazoa; phylum Chordata; class Mammalia; order Proboscidea; family Elephantidae; genus Elephas; species Elephas maximus. Next base: position 41,279,534 of record NC_064832.1, read on the forward strand.
ATCAGTCATGTAAAGAAAACTAGAAAACCCCCAAGTGTTTGCAAATTAAGCAATATACATCTAAATAAACTATGAATCAAAGAAAAAATTACAGTGGAAATTAGAACTTCTTTAGGCTTTAGAAATGTCCATTGGTGGCACAGATGGTGGCCACTAACCTAAAGTAGTACGAGTGGTGCCATGGAAGTAAGGTCTGGCGATCTGCTTCTGTAAAGATTACAGCCAAGAAAACCCTATGGAGCATTTTACTCTGTAACACGTGGGATTGCCATGAGTCAGAATTGACAGCAATGGGTTGCTTTTTTTTTTTTTTTTTTTTAAGACTTTAGAGAGTAGGCAAATATCTGTGTGCTAAAATCATTGCTGTAGGAATCAAGTAGCTGGCCCAAGGAAATTGAATAGCTTCTTCCTTCTTAATTCATTTTTTTTTTTTTTTTTTTGGTTAAAATTTCAAGGAATTTTGTATCTCTGATACAGAAATGGTGAGGCAGGGCTTTTGCAGTGTTTGTAGTTTGGTGTATTAATCTTATAGGTCTAACAACCAACTACAGAGGGGCTTTCTGGAACAATAATGGTAATAATATTAGGAATATTGGACACTGTGCTCAGGTGTAGAAGTGATATTTCTGTCATCCAAAAGATCCCTCAAATGGCCTGAGTCCTTTCCTTTTTTCATTCATGTGGAACCCTTCTATTCCCTGGATAAAATCTGGCAGATGTTGAGGAGCACAGCAAAGCATTTCACACCAGTATTTAACCAAACATACTGTGTGAAGTAATTCAGAAGCCTGCTATCTGTTTACTTGAACATAAAGGAGAGGGATATATAAATAAGATCAGACAAATTAGATGTTTTTTTGCGTTCAGAATAAGGGCAAAGACAGCCTTTTAATGAAAATATTTTTCATTTGTAAACTTTCAAAAGATCGTTTCTCCTTAAGCAATATTACAGTATTAAATAATGTCAGTAAGTAACGGAATGGAGGGTGATGCTCTGTGCTTCTCCTTCTAGCTCTCTGATGAAAATCATAAGCTTCAAATGCCAAAAGCATTAAAAGCTTGTCACAGTAGAGACCTTGAGAAACCCTTGAGGCCAAGAGTTATGCTATGGCACACGTTACTGTGCTCTGAGGGCCGCAGTCTTCAGTTGCAGGTTATTACAAATTAAGTGTCTTAGATTAATCATGAGACTTGAATTCAGGCTGTCAAGGAGCTTGTTTATTCCTTCCATATGTCCCTCATAGCTTTAACATCTAAGGAAAACTTTATCAACTCATCAACTGCAAAACATTGCTGATTTCCATCAGAAATGCAAAATTCACCCTTGATGTTAGGATGAAGGGGCTGTGTTTGTAATACTGTGCTCATAAAACAAACTTCATTCTTTCCCAAGTAATTGGCTTCCTGCTGACAGGCGCTCTAAAGAGACATCTGACAAGAGTTTGAATTGGTGTGTCAGTACCTTTCCTCTGTGTCTATCACCATGCCCTGTTTGTATTTCCTCCTGTTAGTGCTCTCTTCATTTAGTAAAGATGAATTTGGATTTTTAATGTCTTCTTGCACAGACTTACTAAAGATTTGTAGTTGTGTAGTGTTTTCATGCTTTTATAACTCAAAATTTGTGGTTAGGCAAATCCACACAGAATTTTAAGGTCTTGGAAGTCTGAGTAGCTCCAAATGGCCATGGTTTTGACCCTTTTCCTGTTTGGTGTTCTTTTGTTTGTTCTGAAAGACCCACTTGTATTTTATAAGATGCACATTCTATTTTTATTGTCCCGTCAGCCTATTAAAGAGCACAATTCTGGTTTTTCTCTCAGAAGACAGTTCAAACCCGCTTTATATTTTTACTTTTGGGAGAAAAAGAATTCTATATCCTAAAGTGCTGAAAGAGAAGAGTCTCTGGGATAGGTAATGAAAGCAGAATAAGAACATTTCTGAAGATTACTGCCACGTAAAAGCAATAAGGGAGATACTGAAATTCCTTGGTGTCAGGGTTGGTAAATTCTTGCTGGGGTAAAGAGAGAGGCCTAATTCAGAAACTGACTTCGGCATTTTCATGGATTGAATTGTGTTCCTTCCCAACATGTGTTGGAATCCTTACCCCTACACCTGAGGACACCCATGTATCTGTCAGTTTGTAGTACTATGGGGGCTTGTGTGTCCCTGTGATACTGAGAGCTATGTCATCGGTATTCAAATACCAGCAGGGTCACCCACGGCAAACAGGTTTCAGGTGAGCTTCCAGACAAAGACTAGGAAGAAGGGCCTGGTTGTCTGCTTCTGAAAAGAATAAGCCAGTGAAAGCCTTATGAATAGCAGCAGAACATTGTCTGATACAGCATCAGAAGATGAGCCCCTCAGGTTGGAAGGCACTCAAAATACGGCTGGGGAATAGCTGCCTCCTCAAAGTAGAGTTGACCTTAATGATGTGGATGGAGTCAGCAGACCATCAATTGCTGATACGCAAGTTCGAGTTGAAACTGAAGAAAATTAGAATGAGCCCAAGAGAGCCAAAGTACAACCTTGAGAATATCCCACCTGAGTTTGGAGACTATCTCAAGAATAGATTTGATGCATTGAACATTAATGACCGAAGATCAGATAAGTTGTGGAATGACACTAAGGGCATCATACATGAAGGAAGCAAGAGGTCATTAAAAAGATGGGAAAGAAAGAAAAGACCAAAGCGGATGTCAGAAGACACTCTGAAACTTGCTCTTGAACACTGATTAGCAAAAGTTAATGGAAGAAATAAGGAAGTAAAAGAGCTGAATAGAAGATTTCAAAGGTTGACTTGAGAAGACAAAGTAAAGTCTTATGATGACATGTGCAAAGACCTGGATGTAAAAAACCAAAAGGGAAAAACATCCCGGGCATTTCTCAACCTAAAAGAATTGAGGAAAAAAGTTCAAGCCTTGAGTTGCAATGTTAAAGTATTCTATAGGGAAAATATTAAATGATGCAGGAAGCATTAAAAATTGGTGGAAGGAATACACAGAGTGACTATACCAAAAATAATTGGTTGACATTCAACCATTTCAGGAGGTAGCATATGATCAGGAACCAATGGTACTGAAGGAAGAAATCCAAGCTGCACTGAAGGCATTGGCAAAAAACAAGTCTCCAGGAATTGACAGAATACCAATTGAGATGTTTCAACAACTAGATGCGGCACTGGAAGTGCTCACTCATCTATGCCAAGAATTTGGAAGACAGTTACCTGGCCAACCAACTGGAAGAGATCCATATTTATGCCTATTCCCAAGAAAGGTGATCCAACCAAATGTAGAAATTATAGGACAATATCATTAATATTGAATGCAAGTAAAATTTTGCTGAAGATCATTCAAAAGCAGCTGCAGCAGTACATTGATAGGGAACTGACAGAAATTCAAGCTAGATTCGGAAGAGGACGTGGAACCAGGGATATAATTGCTGATATCAGATGGATCTTGGCTGAAAGCAGCGAATACCAGAAAGATGTTTACCAGTGTTTTATTGACTATGCAAAAGCATTTGACTGTGTGGATCATAACAAATTATGGTCACATCATGAAGAGTGGGAATTTCAGCACACTTAATTGTGTTCATGAGGAACCTGTACATAGATCAAGAAGCAGTTTGTCCAACAGAACAAGGGGATACTACGTGGTTTAAAGTCAGGAAATATGTGCATCAGGGTTGTATCCTTTCACCATACTTATTCAGTCTGTATGCTGAACAAATAATCTGAAAAGCTGGACTATATGAAGAACAACAGGGCATCAGGATTGGAGGAAGACTCACTAATAACCTGCAGTTTGCAAGTGACACAACCTTGCTTGCTGAAAGTGAAGAGGACTTGAAGCACTTACTGACGAAGATTGAAGATCTCAGCCTTCAGTATGGATTATACCTCAACGTAAAGAAAAGAAAAATCCTCACAACTAGACAAATAAGCAACATCACGATAAATGTAGAAAAGATTGAAGTTGTCAAGGATTTCATTTTACTTGAATCCACAATCAACACCCATGGAAGCAGAAGTCAGGAAATCAAAAGATGCATTGCATTGGGCAAATCTACCGCAAAAGACCTCTTTAAAGTGTTGAAAAGCAAAGATGTCACCTTGAAGACTAAGGTGTGCCTGACTCAAGCCATGGTGTTTTTGATAGCCTCATATGCATGTAAAAGCTGGACGATGAATAAGGAAGACCAAAAAAGTATTGATGCTTTTGAATTGTGGTGTAGGAGAAGAATACTGGATATACCATGGACTGCCAAAAGAATGAAAAAATCTGTCTTGGAAGAAATGTAACCAAAATGCTCATTAGAAGCAAGGATGGTGAGACTTTATACATGTTTTCAGGAGGGATCAGTCCCTGGAGAAGAACATCATGCTTGGTAAGATGGAGGGCCAGTGAAAAAGAGGAAGACTCTCAACAAGATGAATTGACACAGTGTCTGCAACAATGGCCTCAAGTATAGTGATTGTGAGGATGGCACATGACTAGGCAGTGTTTTGTTCTGTTGTACAGAGGGTTGCTATGAGTCAGAACCTACTTGATGGCACCTAAGAACAACAACATACCTGTGGATATAATCTTGTTTAGGAATACGGTTTTCTTTGTTACGTTATGAGGTCATATGATTGTAGGGTGTGTCCTAAATGTAATCATTTCTGAGTTATAAAAAGAACAGATTAGATACACATACTGGGGAAGACAGATGCCATGGGACGATCCTCTACAAACCAAGGAAAAAAGGAACACCTAGGACTACCTACAAAGCAGGATTCTGCATGGCTGAGACTCTGGTTTGGACTTTTAGCCTCCTATGAGAAAATAAGTTTCTGTTCTTTAAAGCCACTCATTTGTGGTATTTCTGTTATAGCAGCACCAGGAAAGTTAGACATGTATCAATCATAATAACTCACTCTCACCCACCCTAAACCAAGAGGTAGGATTGCAGTGACAAAATATGTTTCTATCAAACTCTATGAAGAGTAAGTGGAAGGAAATTCCAAATATCTTCTGTTTATCAATTAGGAAAGTTTGCATTTAAAATCTGTGATCAGAATGTAGATCTTACTGCAAGAAACTAAAAGAGATCTGCATAAATGGAAAAACATTCCATGTTCATGAATTGGAAGACTCAACTTTGTGACAATATCAATACTACCAAAAGTAATCTATAGATATAATGCAATCCTGATCCAAATCTCAACAATATTCTTTAATGAAATGGAAAAAACTAATCTTCAACTTTATTTGGAAAGGAAGAAGGACCCGAATAGCTAAAGCAATATTGAAGACAACCAAGTAGGAGGCCTCACAAAGTAGTAAGGCCTCAAAACTTAGAATAGTACTGGTTCAATGGCAGAATAGTCTGGTACTGGTTCAATGGCAGACACACAGATCAATGGAACAGAATTGAGAGCTCAGAAGTAAATCCATCCATCTGCTGGCAGCTGATCTTCGACAAGGGGTCAGAGTCTATTCAATGGGGAAGAAGTAGTCTCTTTAACAAATCATGCTGGCAAAGCCCTTTATCCATTTGCAGAAAAATGAAACAGGATCCATACCTCACACCATGCATGAAAACTAACTCAAAATGGATCAAAGAGCTTAATGTTAAATCTAAAACTATAAAGTTCCTGAAAGATAATATAGGAAGAAAACTAGGTGATTTAATTTTCAGTATAAATAGCCTTTTAAACACAACACATAATGCGCAAGTGACAGCAGATAATTTAGATAACTGGGACCTCCTAAAAATTAAATACTTATACTCATCAAAGACTTTACCGAAAGAGTGGAAAGACAGCTTACAGACTGGGAAAACATCTTTGGCAATGACCTATTCAACAAGGGTCTAATCTTTAAAATATATAGAAAAATTCAACATCTCAACAACAAAAAGACAACCCAATCAAAAAATGGGCAAAGGACATGAACAGACACTTCATCAAAAAGGACATTCTGTTGGCCAACAAATACATGAAAAGATGCTCATGATCATTAGCTGTTAGAGAGATGCAAATCAAAACTACAATGAAATACCATCTCACCCTTGTAAAATGGCAATGATTTAAAAAAAATCAGAAAACAACAAATGCTGGTGAGGCTGCAGGGAGATTGGAATTCTTATACACTGCTGATGGGACTCTAAAACGGTACAACCATTATGGAAAATGATATGTCACTTCCTCAAAAAGCTAGAAATGGAAATACCTTATGATCCAGCAATCCCACTCCTAGGAATATATCGAAGAGATATAAAAGCAGTGACACAAATAGACATATACATTTGTGTATATGTGTTGTGTATATGCATTGCAGCATTATTCACAATAGCAAAAAGATGGAAACAACCTATGTGCCCATCAACAGATGAATGGATAAACAAACTGTGGTGCAATCATACAATGAAATACTACACAACAATAAAGAATAATGAGGAGTCCACAAAATATCTTATAACATGGATGATGTAGGCCATTATGCTGAGTAAAATAAATCAGTCACAAAAGGACAAATATTGTATGGTTCCACTATTTTAAAAAGTTAGGATTAATATACATATAGAAAGAAAAGTTATTTGATGGTTACCAGGGGTAGGAGGGGTAAGGAAGGGGAATCACTTTTTAGATAGTAGACACTTGTAATGGGAAAGATAATGCTAAATAAAAGTCAGGTCTGCACAACTTGACCAAAGTAAATGAAGAAACTAAGAAGTACACAAGAAAAAGGGATAACTTTGGTAAATGCTGTAACATTCAATTTTGCAACAACAGTAATAACCAAAAAATATGTATGTGGTTACATAGGTAGAAGTGTATGCATATATGTCTATAGGAAGGCATATAAATGCATCACATGTAGGTACAGGCATATCTATAGGCATATGTGAATACATTTGGTGTGTGCTGCATATATATTCATAGATATAATAAAACACATAGAGGGCACAGTTAAGGAGACTTCCTAGACATATCCAAACAACTCATGGGATTTGTTTACTGGGTTGAAGGGCTTAGGACCATAGTTTTGTGGGATAGCTTAGCCAATTGGCATAACATAGTTCATAAAGTTAATGTTCTACACCCTAGTTTGGTGAGCAGTGCCTGGGTTCTTAAAAGCTTGTGAGCAGCCATCTATTGATGGCCAGTTATTGGTCTTTACTGATCTGGAGTAAAAGAGAATGAAGGAAACCAAAGACTCAAGGAATAAACTAGTCCACAGGACTAATAGCCCACATAAACCATGGCCTCTTCTAACCTGAGACCAGGAGAACTAGATGATGTCCAGCTACCTCTACTGACCATTCTGACCAGGGACACAAGAAGGTTCAAGTTAGAATGGGAGAAAAACATAGAACAAAATTCAAATTCATAAAAAGACCAGACTTACTTGACTGATAGAGACTGGAGGAATGCCCACGATTATGGCCCCAAGATACCCTTTTAACCTAGAACTGAAACCACTCCTGAGATCAACTTTCAGCCAAACAATAGACTGGAGTATAAAATAAACAGTGAGTAATGTGTCCCTTAAGCAATTAACTATACGAGACCAAATGGACAACATTTTCCCAAAAGCAAAGATGAGAAGGCAAGGAGGGAAAGGGAAACTAGATTAATGGAAACAGAACAAACAGAATGGAAATAATGAGACTGCTGACACATTGTGAAAATTGTAACCAATGTCACAGAACAATTTGTATAAAAATTGTTAAATGGGAACCTAATTAACTCTGTAAACTTTCACCTAAATGCAGATATTAGTGTATAAAGTAAGGCAGTATTTCAAGAAGACAGTCCTGAAGATAGGACTAAATCATGAGACTCAGTTGGGATGCTGCTAATAAAGAGCACATTAGACTAGGACTTGAAAGACCTGGATTCCAAGCTTAGTTTTCCCATTTACTGGTCATATGACCTACTTAAAGAAAGTCATTTGATTTTTTCTAGGTTTCCGTTTCTTCAACTGTAACCTGAAGGGTTTGGTTATATGTTAAAAACCAAACCAAACCCAGTGCCGTCGAGTCAATTCCGACTCATAGCAACCCTAGAGGACAGAGTAGAACTGCCCCATAGAGTTTCCAAAGAGCACCTGGCAGATTTGAACTGCTGACCCTTTGGTTAGCAGCCATAGCACTTAACCACCAGGGTTTCCATGGATATATGTTAAGGAGCCTGTGATTCTGTGAAATGTGCCCAAGGTACCTGTCAAACTTGGATTAGTTCCCTGCAAGTGGTTGACGTATATGGGCAGGGTCAACATTCTAGGTACATATACCAACTCACACAGCACAAATACTCACCAACCAAAGTTGAGGTTGGCTGTAAATAATCCATAGTGCTCTATTTGTACATGTTAGCAAGATATCAACTACATTTATGGGGATGGGTTCTGTAGCCAAACTCTTGAAGACGAAAAATCTTAAGAATCATCAGTACATTTTCTTGATTTTATAGGTTGTTGTATCCCCTTTTAAAGAAAGCATATTGTGATATTGAGGAATTGCTGCTGAAAGATGATAGATAGACAATGGCTTAGGTACATGATTGGATGTCTCAATAAATGTCACAGATTCTTACAGTAATGGCCCTGATGAATCATATCTCCCTAAATCCACAGCCCTGTATAGTTTTCTTCCACATTGACTCTGGGCTTAGCTATATGACTTGTTTTGCCAGTTGGACATCAGCAAATGTGACACAAGCAGAGGCTTATCAAATACTTGCTCATTAAGGTTTTCTCTATCTCTTACTGGTTTTGGGGAGTGTGATGTTTAAGACTGTGTGTGTCAACCTGGCTCGGCCGTGTTCTCAGTGTTTATATGTGATCACCCCCGTGATGGGATCCGCTGTGAATAGCCAATCAGTTGAAAAGGAGTTTCCTTGGGCATTTGGCCTGCATTTGAATATAAGCAGACGTTCTGGCTTTTGCCTCCTCTGGATCCTGCAGCTGGCTCCTGTTCGTCTGACCTCTGGTTCTTGGGGCCTGAGCTAGCAGCTTACCTGTTGATCTTGGGATTTGTGGAACTTCACAGCCTGTGAGCAAGAGCCCTGCTCTCTAACCTACTGATCTTGGGTTTGCCAGCCCCTGTGTCTACATGAATCAGGAGAAGCCTCTATCATGATCCATGGACTTGGGACATTCCAGCCTCTGCAATCGCTTGAGCTCTTTCCTTGATATAAATCTCTGTATGTATTTATATGCTTTACTGGTGTTGCTTCTCTAGAGAACCAAGCCTAAGACAGGGAGCCCTGGTGGCACAGTGGTTAAGTAAGAGCCTGGCTGCTAACGAAAAGATCAGCAGTTTGAATCCACCAGCCACTCCTTGGAAACCCTGTGGGGCAGTTCTGCTCTGTCCTTTAGGGTCACTATGAGTTGGAATCTACTTGGCAGGAATGAGTTGCTATTTTTGGAGCACAACCACTATGTGAAGAAGCTTGCTAGCCTGCTGGCAACACATAGCTCAGTTGACAGCCAGCACCATGCACCAGCTTGTGAGTGAGATCAAATAGAAAAACCAGGCTTATTTGAGGTGACAGATTATGACTACAGAAACGTGAATGACCCCAGAAAAAGATCCATCCCGCTGAAACAAACAAAAAAAACCCAAATCCATTGTTGTCTAGTTGATTCTGCCTCATAATGACTTTATAGGACAGAGTAGAATCGCCCCACAGGGCTTCCAAGGAGTGGCTGGTGGATTTGAACTGCCAGCCATTTGGTTAACAGCCTGAGATCTTAACCACTGTGCCACCCAACTCAGCCCAAACCAAATTGCTAGCCCACAGAATCAGAGCAAATAAAATCATTGTTATTTAAGCCACCGAGTATTGGATAGGTTTGATATGCAGCAATAGATAAGGGATACATGTTCCATTAAAAAAAAAAAAAAAAGATCTGTAAGTTGTGAGTAGGTGGGTGAATTCTAGGGAAGTTGATGGGAGGAAAGGGAATGAAGGCTTCTTCTACCATCTTCCTCCTTGAAGTTGGGATCAAGGAGTTTTGTCTAGCCCCTGTGTACAGACTTCCTGCTTCCCAGATGGATCAAAGAGCTTCTGATTAGTTGTCTGTCTGGTCAAACACCCTTGGTTTTTAAAAAAAAAAAAAAAAAAAAAACTGCTAATTTTCCCTAATTCTTCTCAATGAAGAACACAGGGAGATTTTCCATCTTGCATTGCCCCCAGTCACAATTTTTTGCTTTCTGAATGTCACGGGGATCAGTTGATATGGACTTTTCTTTTTGTTTCAGTGGGTACTAGCAAGAAACTTTATAGACTTTTATGAGGATGCGAAGAGTTCTTGGGAAAGAGGTGAGAAGATTTAAAAATGATTGAGAAATTCTGCCTTCTTCCAAATGTCTGTATTCAACCTGCAACCCTCTTGTTTTCAGCACTAATTTAAGACAATAAAAATATGTTTTATTATTGTCCTAAAGCATCTGCTCTGGCAGCCAAAAATCAGAGTTCTTATAAAATAAAGCCCTGAGATATTCTGCTTCTTGTCATAAACAACTCTAACACTGGACAGATATATGAAGCAACTGTTTTCATGTATTGGACAATAAGCAGCACAATCCCTGTTGAGAATGGAAACTCTATTCTTATGTTCATTTAGTTGCTGCCCAATTTTTCAACTGTGGCAAAGAAGTTGGGGTCTATGCAGAGCCTGGTGGTCCTGCTGAGCTGTAGACAAAGAGGTTAGAGCTCAGGGCTCCTGAAGTGGTTGGAATCTACATATTAAGGTACTAGGAGAAAGGAAGGAGATGGAGAAGGTGTGTGGGGTGGTGGGAGACGGAGACAGGAGACAGTATAGTGGTTTCCCATGAGTCCTTGACTGAGCACTGTGATGCATATGCATGGGGCAAAATAATGCAAAGCTTACAAGAGAGCAGCTACTAAGGGGCTGATGATATAACAAAGATACCAGAGGTTGAGCAGTATTGGAATGCTTTAGTGTTCTGACTCAGCCTGAGGCGGGTGTCCTTGTTAACACCCAGGCATTCATTTGACATATCAGAAAGGTCACACACTCATTAGAAGAAAAAAACTGAACCATGCAGTAAGGCCCACTATACCCAGGAACTGGAGTCCCGGAGTGATATAAATAGTTAAGGTGCTTAGCTGCTAACTGAAAGATTGGAGGTTCAGGTCTACCCAGAGATGACTCAGAAGAAAGGCCTGGTGATCTACTTCTAAAAAATAAGACATAGAAAACCCTATGAAGTACAACTCTACTCTGACACATATGAGGTTGTCAATGAGTTCAACTGACTCAACAGCAACTGGTTTAGTTTTTTGGTTTAATCAACAACCAGTTGCTATTGAGTTGATTCCAACTCATGGTGACCCAATGTGTCTCAGAGCAGACATGTGTTCCTGTCCCACAGTATGCTGGCTGTGGATGTAGCCTCTACTCAAGATGCCTGCTTCCTGGCACAGAGTAGCTTCAGTCAGCTGTGCTCAGCACCGACTGTAAGTGGAAGCAGACAGCCCCAAACTGATCCACAGGGAGGTCTGTTCTATCGGTTTCAGAGTCCTGAGCTCTGGGGTGCACAGGGAGCCAAGTAGAGTGCTGACTCTGGGTGCAGTCTCCACTATGGGGGCATTCTGTAGCAGTTTGCAACAGCCTGGCAACCAACAATTACCAGGTGGGGGAGGGGGTGTCACACTCTGGTAAGGCCCACCTTATTAAAGCCTAAACCAAGCTTTGATAAAAGCTGTAGAGACACAGAGTTTGGTGGTTAAGTCCACTAAGTAGGAAGGAATTGAGAAACACCTAGGGCTTTCTACATCCTAAAACTTAGGCTGAAGAATTCAAATTTGCCAGTCAATAACTGAATTTCTTGTCAGTGACATTTCAAAAAGATAAAATTATAAAAGAACATCCCTCCTTAACATAAACGTAAATATCAAAATTTTGGAAAATCAAAACCAGCAATATCTAAGATATTGACCAAGAGGAGTTGATTCCAGGAATACAAGATTGGTTTATTATTTGAAAATTAATATATATAATTAATCACCCTGACAAAATAAAGGAGAAACATATCATTATCTCAACAGATGCAGAAAAGCCTTTGATAAAATTCAACGTATACATGTGATTAAATTTCTCAACAAATTAGGAAGAGAAAGAAACTTTTAAAATGATAAAAAGTGTATTCATTATATTTACAACAGCATCATAGCCAATGGTGAATGCTTTTCCCAAAGACTTGGAATAAGACAAGGATAATTGCTCTCACTACTTCTATTCAATAGCATACTGAAGGCCATAGACAGTGAAACAAAGCAAGACAAGGGAACAAAAGGGATAAAGATTGAAAAGGAAGAAATAAGACTGTCTCTACTCACAAGTAACATGGTTATTTATATAGAAAAGCCCTAGGAGTCTACCAAAAACAAAGAAATAACTGGAATTAGTGAGTAAATTTTGCAATGCTTCTGGATACAAGATACATGTGAAAAAAATCAACTGTCCTTCTACATACTAGCAATAAGCAGTTATAAAATTGACTTAAAAAGAGTGTTTAAGATAGTATCAAAAAACAAAATACTTTAAAATAAATGTAAAAAAAAGACATAAAAAGCTTGTGCATTGTTTTTAATAACATTCCTGAGATAAATTTTCAGAGTTTTAAATAAACAAAGAGATATACTTGTTTATGGCTTGGGATACACGGAATGTTAAAATGTTTTATTTTTCCAAATTTAAATATAGATTGAATTCAGTTCCAACCAATATTCCAGTACTCATTTTTTTAGAAATCAAAAAGCTGATTCTAATATTTACATGAAACTATAAAAGATCTAGAATAGTCAAAACTATATTGAAAAAAGATTTTAAAAAATTGGAGAACTTACACTACTTGATTTCATCACTTCCTGTAAATGCCATAGTAATTAAGACAATGTAGATAGAATTGGCATAAATGAAGACGAATAATCAATAGAACAGAATAGAGAATTCAGAAAAAGACCCACACATATGTAATCGATTCATTTTGACAAAAGCAACAAGGTAATTCAATGGGAAAGCAATAGTCTTTTTAACAATCTGGATATTGGAAAAAATAAACCTAAATCCCTACTCTGTACTATACAGAAAAATTAATTTGAAATGCATCATAGATCTAGATGTCAAAGCTAAAACTATAAAACTGCTGTAAGGTAAAGTGGAAAAAAATCTATATCTACAAAACTTCTAGAAGATAAGTGGAAAAAAATCTGTGAAACCTTAGGATGGGCAAAGATTTCCCAGTTAGTGTACAAAAAGCATTAATCATAAAATGAAATAATGATTTGGACTTCATCAAAATTAAAAACGTTTGCCCTCCAAAATATACCATGAAGAAAATGAGAAGGAATGCCATAGATTGGGAAAAATACTCACAATATATATATCTGACAAAGAATTTGTAATTAGAACATACAAAGAAGTTGTACAACTGAACAATAAGAATGCAATCAACCCATAAAAATAGGAAAAAGACTTAACACTTAACGAAAGAAAATATATGAAGACCTTTTATATCTTAATAATAAGACAACCAATCTATTAAAATGGGAAAAAGACTTGAACAAATACTTCAGAATAGAAAACATACAAATGACCATTAAGGTTATGAAAAGATAGTGTCTGGGGTCTTAAAAGCCTGTGAGCGGCCAACTAAGATACTCCACTGGTCTCACTCATTCGGGAGCAATGGAGAATGAAGAAAACTAAAGACACAAGGGGAAGGTTAGTCCAAAGAACCAATGGACCACAACTACCATGGCCTCCACCAGACTGAGTCCAGTTCCAGGCTACTACCACTGACTGCTCTGACAAGGATCACAAATGAGGGCCCCAGACAGAGCTGGAGAAAAATGTAGAACAAAATTCTAACTTACAAAAAAAGACCAGACTTACTGGCCTGACAGAGACTGCAAAAACCATGAGAATATGGCCCCCAGACACACTTTTAGCTCAGTAATAAAGCCACTCCTGAGGTTCACCCTTTACCCAAAGATTAGACAGGCCCATAAAACAAAATTAAACTAAAAGTACACACCAGCCCAGGGGCAAGGACTAGAAGGCAGGAGGGAACAGGAAAGCTGGTTATAGTGAACCCAAGTTCGAGAAGTGAGAGTGTTGCCATGTCGTACGGTTTACTGAGAAGCTAGTTTGTTCTGTAAACCTTCATCTAAAGTACAATTAAAAAAAAAAAAAGAAAAAAAGGCGCTCAACATCATTATTTTTCAAGGAAATGCACATTACAGACACAGTGAGATCCTGCTTCACACCTCACCAAAAACAAAAAAAAACTAAGCCCATTGTTGTCAGTCAGTTCTGACGCAAAGCAATCCTGTAGGACAGAGAAGAACTGCCCTATAGGGTTTCCAAGGGGTGGCTGGTGGATTCAAACTGCTGACCCTTTGGGTACCAGCTGAGCTCTTAACCACTGTGCCACCAGAGCTCCACTTCACACCTTGTAGAATGCAAACAATTTAAAAGACTCTAAAATCAAGTGTAAGTGAGGGTGTGGAGCAACTGGAACTCTCAGACACTGCTGGTGGAATGTAAAATGGCACCACCATTATGGAAAACAGTTTCACAGTTTCTTACAAAATTAAAAATGCACTTACTCTATTAACCCAGCAATTGCACTCATAGGTATGTACCCCCTACCCTCAAAATGAATATGTGTCTGCAAAAAGACTTGTACATACTTGCTCATAGCAGCTCTATTCATAATAGCCAAAAGCTATAAACAATTCAAATGTTCAATAACAAGTGAATGATTTACAAAGGGTGATGTATTCATACTGTGGAATACCACTCAGCAAGAAACGCAAACACGAAATAATGGAACAGCATGGATGAAGCTCAAAAACATTATACTGCTTGAAAGAAGACGGACACAAAAGGCACACATGTGATTCCATTTATATGAAATTTGAGAACAGGTAAACATAACGTGAAATGATAAAATTCAGGTCTCGGGTTTTTTGAAGCAGAATTGACTGCATAATGGCAGTTCTCTTAGAACTCTCTTGAGGTGGTGGTTTTATGGTCTATACATTTGTCAAAACTCATTGAACTTACACTTAAAGTATGTGCATTTCTGTTGTATGTAAATGATACGTAAGTACAGTTGATTAAAAACGAAAATCCTTTACTGAGAAAAATAACAAAACAGCAATTGCAACAAAAACAAAGCCTTGAGTTATCTTTGTTGAATAGCCCTTTTTATTGAAGAAAAGTAATTTATTACTCATGTCCAAGCAGTTGTGCAGGACATAAAATATTGGATAGCAATATCACAAAATTTAAGAAGAGTGCAAGTTTCAATTGAAATACAACTATTATTAACCTTTTTTACACACCAAATTTAAACCTTCAAAAGCAGATAAAAAAGGCATTAATTGCCTGTCTTAGTCATCTTGGAAACCCTGGTGGTGTAGTGGTTAAGTGCTACGGCTGTTAACCAAGAGGTCGGCAGTTTGAATCCACCAGGTGCTCCCTGGAAACTATGCGGCAGCTCTACTCTGTCCTATGGGGTTGCTATGAGTTGGAATCGACTGGACAGCAGTGGGTTTGGTTTTGGTGGGTTCTTAGTCATCTAGTGCTGCCATAACAGAAATACCACAAGTGGATGGCTTTAACAAAGAGAAATTTATTTTCTCACAGTACCAAACCCAGTGCCATCGAGTCGATTCCAACTCATAAAGTAGGCTGGAAGTCCAAAATTCAGGCCATCATCTCCAGGGGAAGCCTTTCTCTCTCTGTCGGCTCTGGAGGAAGGTCCTTGTCCTCAATCTTCCCCAGGTTAAGGAACTTCTCAGGCACAGGCATCCCAGGTTCAAAGGACAAGCTCTGTCCCTGGTGCTGCTTTCTTGGTGGTAGGGAGTCCCCCTGTCTCTCTGCTTGCTTTTCTCTTTTACATCTCAAGAGATTGCCTCAAGACACAATCAAATCTTGTAGATTGAGTCCTGCCTCCCTAATACAACTGCCGCCCATCCTCCCTCATTAACATGATAGAGGCAGGATTTTAACATATAGGAAAATCACACAATACCGGGGATCATGGCCCGGCCAAACAGATACACACATTTTGTGGGGGACATAATTCAGTCCATGACATTGCCCCATTTTTATACTAAGGAAATTGAGGCTAAGAGATCAAGGAGCTTGCCTCCAGTCATAGTAAGGGGAAAGCTGGGATTTGAATCCAGATAATTTGGCACTCAATCCAATACTCTGTCCACTATATTCTGCTGTTTCTCTCCTCATGCGTCCCTTTAAAAATATTTTCAATAACCAAAGCAAACAATGACCTTTTCATTGTAAGGCCTTAAATTGCATTTCTTTTGATGTTATTAGGAAAAAGCTTTTGCAGTTGGCACTGAGTTTTTTCTCAATATTCTCAATTGCTAGCTTTCTAGAGATGTGCAGATCTTTATCTTCCTTGCAGGAGGTGTCTTTGAACGGTCAAATTAAATTGAATCTTATAATAGTATGTTCTCTCCCCAACTTGTTCTGCTGATGTGAGCAGAAATCGGTACAATATTTCTGGAGGGGAATTTGGCTATAGATACCAAAACTCTTAAAATTTGGTATATTCTTGGACTGAATAATTCATGTTCTGGGCATTTATTGCAAGGAAATAATCAGAGATGTCTGTACAAATGCATGCATAAGGATATTCATTACTGCATTATTAATGACATCAAAAATTGAAAAAAAGCTAAATGCCTGGATTAGAGACTGCTGTTTTTCTTCCTTTATCCTATACTTTTTTCTTTAGCAATAAGAATTTTTGTTTGTAGATGGGTTCATGGCAGCTTGGTAAAGGATTTCATACGTCAACCTCTTTTACAGCTAATTTGTGGCCATTGCAAGTGTTGTGTGTGTTTTTTGAGACATCTCCTAACAGGAGCCTACTTTGCTTTAGCCTCTTTCTTTCTGGCTTAATGGATAGTGGATGTAATGGCTGGAGTTAAAGCAGACATTTTGGGACATGAGAATGATGGAGCAGTAAGACACCAGGAGTCTGGGTCCTGAAACTGTGGGCACCACCATGCAAGCCATCACCCCTCATTAACATTATAGAGGCAGAATCTACGACATATAGGAAAATCATACAATACCTGGAATCATGGCCCAGCCCAATTGATACACACATTTTTTGGGGGACATAATTCAATCCATGACAGTATGTATATATATACATATTTATATTGTGTGTATATATATGTATATATATGTAATGTTTATAGATATATGTAAATGTTGACAGCTGTTATGTTTGAATGATAGGATTACAGATATTTTTCTAAACATTGCTCAGGACTTCACCTATGTTTTTCATTGGTTATGATAGGGAGAAAGCTGTAAAAATAAAAGAATATCTTCCCAAAATAAAGCAAGTATAATTGTGATTCACTAATTTTAAAGGAAAAGGTTATTTTAAAGAAAGGATAATTGTAATTCACCGAAGATAAAGGAAGAAAGAAGAAATAAAGTACCAAGGAAGCCTTGTCCCTTTCCAGTAGCCATTTTATACTACCTGCTGCGGTTACATATCTTGTTTTTTTTGTTGCATGAGTGGTTATGATCACCCTTTAAAACCACATGTGACCCATATTATTTAGTAGATGGGAAAATGTACAGACATTCGGGTTTGGGTTATGAACGAGATCCATTCCTGTCTTTAAGTCGAATTTGCAGGTAAGTCAGGTGCATACAGTTCTTGTTTAGCCTTACTTTAGCAATGACTTAAAAGCTGCACCTGCAGCAAGGGAAGGCAATTGTGATAAAGATTTTGTTGCGAGTAGGGGTTGGTTCAGTTGTTTCAAAGTGATGGCAAATCTACAGAGTGTTAAAGGGCAGGTAAGAGTTGTCCTTAAGTCAGATGTTCGTAACCCGGGGACTTACTGTATATACTTCACAGCTCCCACTCAGAGAGGATGTGAAGCAGAGGGACATTCTAAAGATGACATCTAGTGGTCGCTGTGGTAACCTTACGGGCTACATTTTAGTAATCCTTCATGTCCATTTCTTGCCTTGGAATTGGCATAGTCTTAGCTTTAACATACAGGAAGGAGACACTAGCAGATCATCATCACTAACCCTTACAGACTGTATTTGTGTTTACTATTCACTCTAAAAGTGTAGTGGAGCCACAGTAGGGGTGTTGAAGAAGAGCCTTAAAACGATTAATGGAACCTAGAAGCTGTGTTAAAATTTTCATGACTGTCACTCCAGCTAATAACGAGTTTATTTTTATTATAGAGCACTTACTATGCCACAGGCACAGTGCTAAGTGCTTTATAAACACCATCGTATTTTCATCTGTTCCTTGCCTTAAGCTTTAGACTAGTTCTGTGAAGTAGTACTTATCAATGCTATTTTATTAAACAGAAAAAACCAGAGGCTTAGTGTTTAGGTGAGTTGTCCAAAGTCACATCATTAGGATTCAAACCCAAGTCATCTGCCTTCACTCTTTACCATTGCTCTATCCAGTGTCTAGGTGGTTGCCCATGATACCGTCTCTGAGTCTCTTATAAATGTTCTCCTTTAAGGGAAATGCTATGCAGAAATGCTAGCTTATCCAAACCAAACCAAGCCAGTTGCCATCAAGTCGATTCCAACTCCTGGTGACCACATATGTGTCAGAGTAGAACTGTGCTCCATATGGTTTTCAATGGCTGTTTTTTCAGAAGTTGATTGCCAGGCCTTTCTTCTGAGGTACCCCTGGGTGGACTTGAATCTCCAATCTTTCAATTAGCGGCCAAGGGCAATAACTGTGCCACCCTAGCTTATTCAGTGTTGTCATAATCAACCCCACTTATTAAACAATAATCACTTTCATCATGGCACTGTTGTGATTTATAAAAGTGTGATGGACTCTTCTTATGACATTACAGTATAGAATGCAGTTTACAAAAGTAATTATGCTATATCACCATCTTATTTTGAACTCTGGCTCTAAGGTGAGGAAGAATGGATAAAGTCGGGGTAAGTCTAATAAGAGCATGGGGAGTTTGCAGAGTGAAAGGATTCTTCTCCAAAGAGCTGATCTTTGAATAAATGCTAGAGCTTTGTTCTTCAAAAAGCAGTCCCTGGAGGGGCAGCAATGACATTATCTGGGAGCTTGATTGAAATGCAGAATCCCAGGCCCCACCTTAGACCTACTGGATCAGAATCTGCATTTTAACAATGTGACTTGCAGGCACATAAAGGCTTGAAAAGCACTGCTTTAAAGAATGCATAGCTTTTCCACAGCACAGACTGAGGGCTGGGAGGGAGCCGCACCGCAGGCACAGGGAATAGCATGTGCAAAAGCACAGAGGTGGGAAAGAATAAACCAATTCTAGGGAAATATCGTATCTGGTTTAGCTGTAGCATAAACCATGGTGGAGTGCAAGATGGTGCATAGTGGGAAGATAGGTAGGGCTGAATTCATGAACCTAAAGCTGAATCCTGTTCTAGAGGTGCGGCAGTAACGAAATGTTTTTGATCAGGGAATGATGCAATGATAATTTTTATTTAATAGCCCCTTAAAACTTGTAAAATATTTAAGCCTTGTAATAAGTTTAAAACTTAACCTTTGTGTAAGATGTAAGTCTACATATTTTCTTCAGTTTTCACACCACCAAATAAATACATTATTAATAGGTATATGACAGTTATTAAAGGAGAATGGAGTAAACCCTGGAGGCAAACAGGAACCCTTGAGAATTCTACACCTGCCACCCAATCACAGCTAGGGATTTGATGGTTTAATTGACCTGTTGTTAGCTGCCCTTGAGTTGGCCCTGAATCATGGTGACCCCATGCACAACAGAACAAAACATTGCCTGGTTCTGCACCATCCCCATGATTGGTTTTGTTTGCAGATCGGACTGTTGTAATCCATAGAGTTTTCATTTGCTGATTTTTGGAAGTAGATCGCCAGGTCTTTTTTCCTAGTCTGTCTTAATCTGGAAGTTCCACTGAAGCCTTTTCAGCGTCATAGCAACACATAAGCCTCCACTGACGGATGGTAGCCCATGAGGTGAATTGCCTGGGGCTTGAACCCAGGTCTCCTGCACGGAAGGTGAGAATTCTACCACTAAACCACCACTGCCCTCGCTAGATTGACCGAGAAGATTTTAAAAAGCTCATATGGAAATAAAAAGAACAAGCAGAGGAAGGAGTGTTCGTTCCACAGTTTTTGCGTTGGTCAGGCCCTTCTCTGCTCTCTCAGCATGAGAAAGGACCCTAATTCCCTTCCTCCAAGCTCCTTTGATGAGGACAGAAGCTATTTTGTAAAGCTGTCAGCTGTCCTGGATAAGGGACATAGATAAAGCAGCCAGAAACAAGAGAAACAGATAAGAGGTACATTCTAGGGTGTGAGAGGACTTATTCAGCTAAGATTAAAAGGAGACAGGAGGAGGGTTTGCGGAGGGTGAGTTGACTGTGTGGAATTTTCATCTGCAGATGACAGCAGTGTTAGAGACACAAAATAAGTCAACAAAGACATCCAATGACTGAGGAAGAGACAAAGACAAGGAAAGAGCAAATACGGCTGGACATAGGACGATTCCTATCAGGAGTGGTTGCATTTATCAGGGGATGGTGTCCTGGAGGGAAAGGGGAATTACAGCCAAGCTTTCTGCTCCCGCCTCTCAGGCCTTGCTAACTAAGACATTCTTTATTTCCACCATTTGGTGAGTTAACCAGTTCCCTTAAGAAGGAAAAAATCAGTCTTAGAAGAAATACAACCAGAGCTCCTTAGAAGCACCGGTGGTAAGATTACAGCATGCTTACTTTGGATACATCATCAAGAAAAAACCAATCATTAGGACTTCTTGTTTGGTAAAGAGGAGGGTCAGCAAAGATGAGGGACACTTTCGAGAACATAGATTTACACAATGGCTACAATGATGAACTCAAACATTTCAATCATCGTGAAGATGGTACAGGACCAGGCAACGTTGCCATGAGTCAGAGCTGACTTGGCAGAAAATAACAGCAAGGATAACATAAGGAAAATAGCTCAAAAATGATATAATTGCTAGATCCGGTAATAAGTCAGGTCTTGGAGAGATCTGCATTCCTCAGTCAAGCATGGATATAACTTCTTATATCCTGACAACCTGTGGGATAAATTTAACCTTCCCCAACACATCTAAAGGCATAATTTCAATTAAAAACTCCTATCGGAAAAGGGTCACAATGGCCATGGTCTGAAGCACATAAGTATATCCTGTTGTTCGGATGATGCAAAGACTCTGTAGGCATCCTGATTGAGGCAAGTGTTTCCAGGGCAGCCCATGTGTCCTCATCCTATTCTGGTCACAAGGATGGTCTCTCTTGGCCTTTGTCCTCTGTGACCACATCTGAGGTAGGCATCTCAGAAGATGTTCCAGGAGCTTTGCCAAGGTAACAGGCCTTTTTTTTTGTTGGGGTTTCAGCAACTGTAGTCTCTTGTTTGCTTGGGAAAACTTAATATCTATTTGTATTTAATCAACTTCATGTTCAAAGGTGGAGACAGTGTTTGAATTTACTCCCCAGCCTGGGGATTTCCATCTCCTAGCAACAGGCCTAGATGCTCAGCTCAAGACCTTTGCCCTCAGTCTAAATGATTTCCACCTGTGCCTCTTCAGGGCACTCAAACAATTTCTTGGGATGGTGGGAGGGGGTCACAGTTAACATGCCTCTTTGCCCTCAGGTCACACCGTAGGGGATACCTTTTTATCATGGGATAATTGTAATTTTTCTTAAGTTGGACAAGTCAAACATAAGGGGAATTTAGGAGGGCAATGGGTTTTGGGTGTGGCTCATGGTTCTCTGAAGCCTCACTCTTATCTCTTTGATTATTCCTTGCCTGCGTTTTCTTGCTCTAACTTTAGTTTGGTAGAGAAAATTTTGCTTTTTCTGCCCTGCAAAGCTTCACATTGCTAACCATTAGCCATCTTGGATTGTTAGCCTCAGTCAGAAAGGGACATTGATATTATATTTCCCTCTCTGTTTGCTTTCAGACGGGCTGTCTTCATTTGGAGATTTCCTTTTATGTATAAATGTACTGTCTAGTTTTAATAGACACAGGATATGAGTCCCAAAATATGAATAGCAGTTTACCAGCTGCTGTTCAAACACATAACAAAAATGTAGGTCAGCCTCTCATCTTCGTGTAGATAGGCCCCACTGACTTCCTACCTGGGTCCCCTCAGCTAATCACACATTGTAAAGTCTATTACTTACAATTCCTCTCCCCATTTTGGAAACTGTGATTATTTAGGCTGCGAGTGACAGAAATCCGAACACTAATTGAGTGTTTGGGGAACATAAAGGGGAAACTTTTTTTTTTTTTTATTGTATTTTAGATGAAGGTGTACAGAAAAAAAAAAACTAGTTACTCATTAAGCAGTCAGTACATGCATTGTTCTATGACATTGGTTAACAATCCCATGACATGTCAACATTCTCGGGTTCCTTATTACCAGCTTTCCTGTTTCCTCCTGCCTCCAATCCCTGTCCCTGGGATGGTGTGCCCCTTTAGTCTTGTTTTATTTTATGGGCCTGTCCAATCTTTGGCTGAAGGGTATACATCAGGAGTGACTTCATTACTGAGCTGAAAGGGTGTCTGGGGGCCACACTCTCAGGGTTTCTCCAGTCTCTGTCAGGCCAGCAAGACTGGTCTTTCTTTTTGAGTTAGAATTTTGTTCTACATTTTTCTCAAGCTCTTCCAGGACCCTCCGTTGTGGTACTAGTCAGAGTAGTCAGTGGTGGTAGCTGGGTACCATCTAATTTTACTGGACTCAGTCTGGTGGAGGCCCTGGTAGATGTGGTCCATTAGTCCTTCGGACTAATCTTTCCTAAAGGGGGACCTTTCTAGTTCATTTAAATAACAAGTTCAGTGGCAGACCAGGCATGGCTGGGTATAATTACTCAGTCCCATCTTAAATTTTCTTTGAAAAATGCTAACTTTGTCTCAGCTTAGCACTCCCAACTCCTATTCTAGCTTACATCTTCTTAGCTCAGCAACTCCAGGGTAAAAAGATGTGTCTTTCCGAGATATTGCAGCAATAATGCTGGATCTGATGCCCACTGGTCCTGATTGTCCTGGATTGGGGCATATGTACCTACTTGAATCAATCCCTGTAGCTGGGAGAATGGAATGCTGTACTTTGGCTAAGCCTGGGCCACATGGCCATCCTAGCACCAACAGTGGGGGTCAATCACGGACTGAGATTGATGAAGGGATGTTTTCTCAAAAGAAAATTGAGTGCTGGAAAGGCAAAACAACAAATGTTCTACATGTCCTAATAGGTCAGTATTGAAACTGACTCAAGAAACCACTCTTGTTGCCTGTGGCTGGGGCAAGTCTCTCATCTTATTCAATAAGTCTCACTTATTGCATGAGTCTCACATAATATGTAAATTGTATACACTAAGCCTATAATCCTTCACTCAGTTCTCTAGTTTAGAATTAACACCCTTTTATGTGGTAAGTATTACAGAGAAGTCCTTGGATGGTGCAAATGGTTAAGGTGCTCAGCTGCTAACTGAAAGGTTGGAGATTCGAGTCCATTCAGAGGTACCTCTGAATAAAAGCCTGGCAATCTACTTCCCAAAATCGAGACATTAAAAACCCTATGGAGTACAGTTCTTCCATTCTGACACATATGGGGTCACCATGAATCGGAGTTGGATTGAGAACAACTGGCTAATTACACGGACATGTCTTAGGGATCATGGGACTATGCCCAGTGTTCCACAAATACCGATAAGCCCCCTTCATGTGACAGCACGGTAGTAGGCACTGGGTATACACTTTTGATGAAGACATGGTTCATACCCCGTAAGGACTCATAACGGGAGTAAGAAATATATCTTTAAATAAATTCAAAAATCACAATGCAATATGTAAATCCCTATTATAACAAAGGACGCAGTGGTCTTTTGAGACCTAAAAATGTGCTAGGCACTAGGCTTTTTTTGTCTTCCCATATTTTCTCATTTAAATCTCACAGGAATTCCTCAGGAATTCCTGGAGGACACTGAGGTTCAGAGAAATGAAGTCTTCTTCTTTTGATCATCCAGCTAGTAAGTAGCTGGAAACTTTGGGTTTACAGAAAAGGTGGCACTATTCTTTAAGCCATTTAATAGCTTTGGAATAATTTATTTGTTTCATTTCTCCCATGTACTAGAGCTTATCTGTCATGAAGTCCTACCAATTCTTCCTTTGCAATGTTCCTAAGGTTTTCACCCTATATCCCTTCCAAAACATTGTTCAGGCCTTCACCTTCTTATACTTAGATTGTTACTGGCTTTCTTCTTGCTTACAGTTTCTCTCTACTTCATTCTGCTATGAGGTGGGTTTTTGAAGTAGGCAAAAGTTGCATACCATAGAATATTGCCTTGATCATTCATTTGACAAATATTTACTATGAGCCAGTCATTGTGCTGGGTGCTGGATTTATAGCTTCAACTGAAATGTAATCCTCTTGAAGGGTTTCACCAATGTTTAGGGGGTGGTAATCACCTAAATTATTTGCTGTAATAAAAGTGCACTGTTTTAGTCATTTAGTGCTGCTATAACAGAAATACCACAAGTGTATAACTTTAACAGAGAAATTTATTCTTTCACAGTCTAGGAGGCTAGAGGTCTAAATTCAGGGTGTCAGCTCCAGAGGAAGGCTTTCTTTCTCTTTCAGCTCTGGGGGGAAGGTCCTTGTCATCAATCTTCTTCTGTTGTAAGAGCATCTCAGCGCAGGAACCCCGTGTCCAAAGGATGCTCTATTCTCCTGGCTCTTGTTTCTTGGTGGTATGAGGTCCCCATATTTCTCTGCTCGCTTCTCTCTTTTATATCTCAAAAGAGATTGACTTAAAATGCAACCCAATCTTGTAGATTGAGTCCTGCCTCATTAAAATTACTGCTGCTAACCCCAACTCATATCCTTGCCACATGTAAAACACATTCACCCCATGGTATCATAGCAAAAGTCTTAAATCAACTCAAGTCCAAAATTCAAAAATTCCTCTTTATCTGTGAAATCTAGAATACAAGTTATCTGCTTCCAAATACAATGGTGGAACAGGAACAAGCTAGACATTTCCATTACAAATGGGAGAAACTAGAGGGAAAGATGGGATAACAGGCACCAACCAAGTCAGCAGAACACATTACATTAGCCCTCAAGGCTTGAAAATAATCCTCTGTTGTCTGAGACCATTTACGCAATGGCCCTGCCCTCCAGACTTTGGGGGTTGGCCATACTCTTCAGATTCTGGGTGGAGACTCTGAGGCCCTAGGCTTCAGTTCCGCCTTCCAGGCCCAGTGGAATGGTAACTCTGCTCCCTTGAATTTGGGCATCCCCATTCTCCCAGTCCATTTGAGGGGTGACTCTATGCTTTGAGACCTCAGAGGTCATGGCTCTATCCTTTGAGACTGAGGCACTCTGTTTCCTGTGTTCCTTGTCTCTTCAGCTTCTGCTTCTGGGTTCCTTGGCCTCTTGGCCCCTCAGGCCTAGCTGCTTCTTCCCTGCTGGTACAAGTGTTCCAAAGCTTTTCAGCTCCACCGATAAGTGCCTGGAGGCACTCCGCTCTGCCAGGAGGCCTCCTTTGCAAAGGCTCTCAGCTCCCTTCCTCCATGGGTCAGCTCCAGTGCTGTCTCATGCTGGTCTCCTGGTTCTGCTGCTGCAATTTCTCTGATTCTGCTTCTCACCATCTGCACTATCTCCAGTGTAACAGCTCTCCTCATTTCCTTCTGAACTGTCACCAGAATTGTCTTTGATGTTCATGATTCCACCAACAGTCTCTTCAAGGCAATCTAGCTTCTACTATTAAAAAAAATCTCCCAAACCAAACCTGTAGCCATAGACTCGATTCCAACTCGTGGTGACTCTATAGGACAGAGTAGAACTGTCTCATAGGGTTTCCAAAGAGCAGCTAGTGGATTCGAACTCCTGACCTTTTGGTTAGCAGCCAAACTCTTTAACCACTGCACCACCAGGGCTCTTAGGCTTAGGCACTTTAAAACTCTTCCAGCCTCTATCCATTCAGAGTTTCAAAACCACTTCCCCATTATAGGTATCTGCTAGAACAACACCTCACTCTCTTGGACTAAATTCTGTCTTAGTTACCTAGTGTTGTTATAACAGAAATACCACAAGTGGATGGGTCTAACAAACAGAAGTTTATTCTCTCACAGTCTAGTAAGTGTCAGCTCCAGGGGAAGGCTTTCTGTCTCTTTTGGCTCTGGAGGAAAGTCCTTGTCATCAATCTTCCCCTGCTCTAGGAGCTTCTCAGTGCAGGAACCTTGGGTCCAACGGATGTGCTCTGTTCCTGACGTTGCTTTCTTGGTAGTACGAGTTCCCCCTGTTTCTCTGCTCCCTTCTCTCTTTTAGATCTCAAAAGAGATTGATTTAGGACAAAACCTAATCTTGTGGATTGAGCCCTGCCTCATTAACATAACTGCCTCTAATCCTCCCTCATTAACATCATAGTGGGGGGGTTTACAATGCATAGGCAAATCACATTGGATGGCAAAATGGTGAACAATCACATAATGCTGGGAATCATGGCCTAGCCAAGTTGACACACATTTTTGGGGTACACAATTCAATTCATAACATACACATCCTCGACATCTTACTCCACAAACTTCAGTGGTTTCTCACTGTTGCCTGAAAAATGTCTAAACTCTTTAGTCAGCATCAAAGTCTTTCTCAGCTGTATTACCTAATCAGATGTATCTTTTTTTATCATTCTTCCTGAGAGATCCACTCCAACCAACTGGTCTACCTGGTCTTTGTAAAAGGCCCTGTGTCTGCCCTTTCCCACAGCTTACTCACATCAATCCCAGGTCCTCACCATCCCTGGCAGTCTTGAATGGCTGTGATCTCACCTGTAAACTCTGAGATCATTTCTAATTTGTACTTGATATAACTTCCTGTGTGTGATTTGGCACTTGTGACCTTCTGTGAATTCTGATTTTGTTTGTTTGTTTAATGTTTAATATCTCCTAGCTAGGCTGTGAGCTTTATTGTACCACCAATCCTCAAATAACTATCTGTTGATAAAGGGCTTGAGGGTCTGATTATTGGCTGACATGAGTTTTTGTGCAAAATAGGCAAAGGGAATCCAGTGAAGAGGAAAAAAGATACAGATAAAATAAGGCACAGATGAAAAATTACTACTCAATCTTTCTTTTTTTTCCCCTTGCTTTGCTACATACTTTGACATATATTGGAGAGTCTCCCCTCTGCAAGGGGATAGGCATTCAAAGTATGATCCTTGTGCCAATGACTGCAGGCCAAATACTGAAGTCAATCTCACTGGCTCAATTTTGGTATTTGTGGTATCCCTTAACCAAAATGGTAAAATGTTTTTCATTATTGATTGATTTAATTTCCTTCATGCAGAGATACTAATAAAAAGAGGAGTTTAAGAACTAGCTTTATGTAATACTTTGAAATTACATAGTCCTTTTTTCTTTGAAAGTTTACCATTTAAGGTAGTTTCTCATTCCAAAATTTGTATACATACTATTTTGTGACATTAGTTGCAATCCCCACAATGTGACAGCACTCTCCTCCTTTCAACCCCAGATTCCCTATGTCTGTTCATCCAGCTTTCCTATCCCTTCTTGCCTTTTTGTGTTGTTTTTGGGC
Source organism: Elephas maximus indicus (assembly GCF_024166365.1). NCBI lineage: Eukaryota > Metazoa > Chordata > Mammalia > Proboscidea > Elephantidae > Elephas > Elephas maximus. Next base: position 41,307,183 of record NC_064832.1, read on the forward strand.
AGGATTTGCCCATTCAATCTCGTACTTTGATTGAACTATGACTTTGCCATGGTCAAGTTGTGCTGTCTTCCCCTATATTGTGTATTGTCTTTCCCTTCACCAAAGCTGACACTTGTCTAGTATCTAGTTAGTGATTTTCCCTTCTGATCCCTGCTCACCCTCGTAACGATCAAATAATTTTTTTCCCTACGTGTAAACCTTTTCTTGAGTTTTTATAACAGTGGTCTCATATAATATTTGTCTTTTTGGGATTGACTTATTTCACTCAGCATAATGCCCTCCAGATTCATCTGTGTTGTGAGATATTTCATGGACTCATCAATTATTCTTTATTACTTTGTAGTATTTCATTGTGTGTATGTGCCATAATTTGTTTATCTACTCATCTGTTGATGGGCACTTTGGTTATTTCCTTCTTTTTGCTATTGGGAATATTGCTGCAATAAATATGGGGGGTATGCATGTGTCTCTTTGTGTGACAGCTCTTACTTCTTCAGGGTATATTCCTAGGAATGGGATGCTGGATCATATGGTATTTCTAGTTTTTTAAGGAGGCACCATATTGTTTTTCATCGTGGTTGTACCCCTTTACATTCCCACAAGCAGTGCATAAGAGTTCCAATAACACTGCAACCGCTCCAACATTTATCATTTGCTGTTTTTGTTTGTTTGATTAGTGCCAGTAATGTTGGGGTAAGATGGCATCTCACTGTAGTTTTGATTTGCATTTATCTAATGGCTAATGAGCATGAGCATTTCCCTATGTGTCTGTTAGCTGCCTGAATGTCTTCTTTGCTAATGTGTCTGTTCATATCTCTTGCCCATTTTTTTAGTTGGATTATTTGTATTTTTGTTGTTGAAGTGCTGAAGTATTTTGTATATTTTAGAGACTTGACGCTTGTCAGATATGTCATAGCCAAAACTTTCTCTTTTACTCTTTTGGTGAAGTCTTTTGATGAGCATAAGTGTTTAATTTTTAGGAGCTTCCGGTTATCTAGTTTCTCTTCTGGTGTTTGAGCACTGTTAGTTATGGTTTGTATTGTATTTATGCCATGTATTAGGACCCCCAGCATTGTCCTTCTTTTTTCTTCCATGAGCTTTATCATTTTAGATTATATATCTAGGTCTTTGATCCATTTCGAGTTGGTTTTTGTGTATGATGTGAAGTATAGATCCTGTTTCATTTTTTAACAGATGGATATTCACTTGTGCCAGCATCATTTGTTAAACAGACTGTCTTTAATGGACTTTGGCCCTTTGTCAAATACCAGCTGCTCATCCCAGAACCCAGTGCCATCGAGTCGATTCCGACTCATAGCAACCCTGTAGGACAGAGTGGAACTGCCCCATAGAGTTTCCAAGGAGTGCCTGGCAGATTCGAACTGCTGACCCTTTGGTTAGCAGCCGTAGCACTTAACCACTACGCCACCAGCGTTTCCTGCTCATAGATGGGTGGATTTTATGTCTGTGTTCTCAATTCTGTTCCACTGGTCTATGTGACTGTTGTATCAGTACCAGGCTGTTCTGACTACTGTGGCTGTATAATAGGTTATAAGATCAGATAGTGTGAGGTCTCCCACTTTGTTCTTCTTCTTCAATAATACTTTGCTTATCCAGGATCTTTTTCTTTTCCATATGAAGTTGGCGGTTTGTTTCTCCAACTTGTTAAGAATGCTGTTGGAATTTGGATCACGATTGCATTGTATCTGCAGATCACTTTGGGTAGTGTTGACATTTTCATAATATTGAGTCTTCCTACCCATGAACATGGTATGTTTTTCCTCTTACGTAGATCTCTTTTGGTTTCTTGAAATAGAGTTTTTTTTTTTTTGGTATAGGTCTTTTACATCCTTGGTTAAATTTATTCCTAAGTCTTTTATCTTCTTGAGGGCTATTGTAAATGGTATTGATTTGCTGATTTCCTTTTCAAAGTTCTTTCATTGATGTAGAGGAATCCAACTGATTTTGGTATGTTAGTCTTGTATCCTGCTACTTTACTGAAATCTTCTATTAGTTCCAGTAGCTTTCGTGTGGATTCTTTGGGGTTTCTATGTATAGGATCATATTATGTGCGAATAGGAATAGTTTCAACTCTTCCTTACTGTCATGGATTGGATTATGTCCCCCCAAAACTGTGTGTATCAATTAGCTGGGCCATGATTCCCAGTGTTGTCCACCATTTTGTGATTGTAATTTTATGTTAAAGAGGGTCAGGGTGGGATTGTAACACCCTTACTAAGGTCACAACCCTGATTCAACATAAAGGAGTTTCCCTGGGGTGTGGCCTCACTACCTTTTGCCTTACAAGAGATAAAAGAAAAGGGAAGCAAGCAGGGAGCTGGGGACCTCACACCACCAAGAAAGCAGAGCTGGAAGCAGAGCGTGTCTTTTGGACCCCAGGTTCCTGTGTGGAGAAGGTCCTACTTCTGGGGAAGATTGATGACAAAGACCTTCTTCCAGAGCTGACAAAGAGAGAAAGCCTTCCCCTGGAGTAGATGCCCTGCATTTGGACTTCTAGCCTACTAGACTGTGAGAAATAAATTTCTCTTTGTTAAAGCCACCCATTTGTGGTATTTCTGTCACAGCAGTGCTAGATGACTAAGACACTTACCCGTCTGGATGCCCTTTATTCCCTGTTCTTGCCGTATTGCTCTAGCTAAGGCTTCCAGTGGAATGTTGAACAAGAGTGGTGATAAAAAGTATCCTTCTCTGGTTCCCATTCTCAAGCGGAATACTTTCAGTCACTCTCCATTGAGCATGATGTTGGCCATTGGTTTTGTATAAATGCCCTTTATTATGTCAAGGAATTTCCCTTCTATTTCTATTTTGCTGAGAGTTTTTATCAAGAATGAATGTTAGACTTTGTCAAATTCCTTTTCTGCATCTATTGAGTTGGCTGTATGATTCCTTTGTTTTATTTATATGGTGAACTGCACTGATTGATTTTCTAATGTTCAACAATCTTTGCATATGTGGTATGAATACCCTCGGTCATGATGTATTATTTTATTGATAAACTGTTGAATTCTATTGGGTAGAATTTTGTTGAGAATTTTTGTGTCTATACTCAAGAGGGATACTGGTCTGTAGTTTTTTTTTTTTGGTGACTTTGCCTAGTTTTGCTATCAGGGTTATGCTGGCTTCATAGAATACATTGGGGAGTATTTCCTCTTTTTCTATGCTCTGAAATAGTTTGATTAGTATTGATGTGAATTCCTCTTTGAAAGCTTCGTAGAACTCTCCAGTGATGCAACGTAGGCCGGAGCTATTTTTTGTTGGGAGTTTTTTTTTTTTAATTACCTCTTCAATCTCCTCTTTTGTTATGGGCCTGTTTAGTTTTTCTACTGCACTTGTGTTAGTTTAGGAAAGTAAATGTAACTCTAGAAATGTGTCCATTTCCTCTAGGTTTTCAAATTTTTTGGAGTACAATTTTTCATAGTATTCTGTTATGATCCTTTTTATTTCAGTTGATTCAGCTGTGATATCATCCATCTCATTTCTTATTCAGGGTATTTGCTTCCTCTCCTGTTTTTCTTCAGTTTGGCCAATAGTTTGTAGATTTTGTTGATTTTTTCAAAGAAACAAGTTCTGGTCTTGTTGATTCTTCCCATTTTTTTCTGTTCTCTATTTCATTTATTTTTGGTCTAGTTTTTATTATTTCTTTTCTTCGAATGCTTGGGGGTTTCTTTTGCTGCTCTCTGTTTGAGTTGGAGTCTTGATGTTTTGATTTTAGCACTTTCTTCTTTTTTATTATGTGTGTTTATTACTGTAAATTGACCTCTAATCACTGCTTTTGCTGTGTCTCAAAGGTTTTGGTAAGATGTGTTTTAATTCTCCTTTGATTCTATGATTTTTTCTTATTCCATCCTTGATTTCTTTTATTACCAAGTAGTTTTTAAGCGAGGCATTGTTCAGTTTCCATGTATTTTTTTTTTTCCTTGTTATTCCTGATATTCATTTCTACTTTTATGGTGTTATTGTCAGAAAAGATGTTTTGTATTATATTGATGTTTTGGATTTTGTTGAGGCTTGCTTTGTGGCCTAAAATGTGGTCTTTTCTGGAGAATGTTCCGTGTGTGTTCAAAAAAAGTGTATACTTTGCTGCTGTTGAGTGTTCTGTATATGTCTATGAGGTTGAGTTGGTTGACAGGCATTTAAATCTTCTGTATCTTTATTGAGTTTCTTTCTAGATGCTCTGTCTTTCACTGAACATGATTTGTTGAAGTCTCCTACTATTATTTTGGAATTATCTATTTCTCTCTTCAATGCTCTTAGAGTTCATTTATGTATTTTGGAGCCCTGTCATTGGGTTTGTATATATTATTATGGTTATGTCCTCCTAGTGTGTTGATTCTTTAGTCATTATGTAGTGGTTTTCCTTAACCTTTATGGTAGATTTTACTTTAAAGTCTATTTTATTGGAGAGTAATATTGCCAATCTTGCTATTTTTTGGTTATTATTTACTTGATATATGTATTTTTCCATCCTTTGAGTTTTAGTTTGCTTAATTTTTTTTTTCTAAGGTGTATCTCTTATAGATAGCATAAAATGGATCATGTTTTTTAACCCATTCTGCTATGTTCTGTCTCTTTACTGGTGTATTTAAGCCATTTACATTCAGTGTAATTATTGATAGGTATGAGTTTACTACTGTCATTTCATTGTATTTTTTGTTTTTGTGGTGTTGATAGTTTCATTGTTCTGTTTAATTTTCTGTTTCTGAGTTCTTGTTTATGGATTTTCTTTTCTTTATTGTTGATTTTGTGTTTACTGAGTCTTTATGTTTTTCTTCTTTTTTATTTTGTTGGGTGGGCTTGTTAGTTTCCTTTGTGGTTACCTTAAGTTTTACCTTCATTTTCCTGGGTTTAAACCAGTCTTTACTTTCTTGATATCACCTTGACTTTTTTGTTTTGACGTTGTTGTCATTTACATATAGACATCTCTGGTTCCCTATTTTCAATCTTTTAGCTTTGTTTTATTTTTGAGAATTCCCTATCTGGGTTGGTATCTGGTTGATCTGTCCTATGTCCTAATCTTGGATTCTTGTCTGATGTTGTTGGTTCTCTAACCAAAGAATTCCCTTTAATACTTCTTGTAATTTTGGTCTGGTTTTTACGTATTCCCTTAATTTCTGTTTATCTGGAAATGTCCTAATTTTGTCATCATACTTGAGAGACAATTTTGCTGGATATAAAATTCTTGGCTGGCAGTTTTTTTTTCCTTCAAAGCTTTACATATTTCATCCCATTGCCTTCTTGCATGCATGGCTTCTGCTGAGTAATCAGAGTTTAGTCTTTTTGATTCTCCTTTGTAGGTGGTTTCTAATTTTTTCCATAGCCGTTCCCAGGATTTGTTCATTGTCTTTGGTTTTGCAAGTTTGATTATGATATTTCTCAATGATTTTTTTGGGTGTCTATCTGGTATATTTTTTTGTTGAGCTTCTTGAATGGATATTTTCTCATCTTTCATGGTACTAGGGAAGTTTTCTGCTGGTAAATATTCAGCAATTCTCTCTGCGTTTTCCATTAATCCCCCCATTCTGAAACTCCAGTCACATGTAAGTTTTTCCTCTTAATAGTGTCCCACATAATTCTTAGGCTTTCTTCATTTTTTTTTTCAGTCATTTTCTGATTTTTCCCTTAACATATTGTTATAAAGGAATTTGTCTTCAGTCTCCCTAATTCTGTTTTCCATTGTCTCAATTCTGCTCCTATGTCCTTATACTTAGTTTTCTCATTTTGAAATTTTATTGTTAATCTTTTAGATTTCTAGTTTCTGTTTTTGTATGATTTACAGTAATCTATTTATTCTGTTGTTTTGCTCTTGTATTGTTTTCCTGCATTCTTCTATTGATTTTTCTCTGTTTTCTTTGGTTTTGTCTGTGTTTTCCCTGATCCCTTGGTGAACTCTGTGTATTAGTCTTTTGCATTTTTTTTTTTAGTTCCAGTGTCTTATCTTCATCCAGAAAGTTTTCTGGTGTTTATTTTAGTCTCTTGCTGGAGCCATCTTGTCCTTCTTTATGTAATTTGACATTGCCTGCTATCTCTGAGGCATCAAGAAGTTATATTTGTTTATTGTATGTCTGTTTGTTGCATCCTGAATTTTTGTTTTGTTTTGTTTTGATATATCCAAGTTGGCTGGTCATGTGTGCTACTCTGGTCGTTAATCTAACCAAGTCGAAGCCCTCAACTCCTGTCTCCAGGTGTGTGGAGCAGCTATTAGTTGTGTGAGCATGGGTGCCTGTTCACTGTTCTTCCAGGGCCCCTACCCGCCTTGTCCCAATGTGGACATGTTGTGCCAGCTCAGCCAGCAAGGTGCTGGTATGGGTGATTGGAGGTGCTGGAGGGCACTGCAAGCCCATGAGCCCCCTGTGCCAGTGGCTGGGAGAAGAGGCAGGTGCATCCATACTGGAACCGTTAGTTTCTGGCTTGCAGGGCATGGTGGTATTGAATGCCATTGGACTGGTATTGCAATGGGGGGGAGGATGGGTAAAGGGGAGGAAGTGCTTCCTGGCCCATAGAGCTCTGGTGCACAGGGGCTGGGGTGTGTGTGGTGGGTTGGGTGTGTACACTTTACTTTTGTAGGTCTGATATTATTCCTGGTTGACTCTGGAGGTGTGTGCAGAGTCACTCCTACTTAGCTGTACCAGCCGGGGTGGGTTTTGGCTGGGTATGCTGCTGCCTGCCTCAATATGTCTGCACTGTACATCTTAGCCTAGCAGGTTGCTGGTGATCCCTAATTTTCCGTTTCTACTGTTTTTGAATTGTCTTTCTTTCCACCCATGACTCAGTCCAATTCTTCAAGTTTGTCTTTGATGCTTAAAGTTCTTAGATTGTCATATATAACTGATTTAGTTGTTTTTTTGGGTCTTTGTTGTAAAAGGGATGATACAAATTGTCTGACTAGTCCACCATCTTGGCTACTACCTAAAAATGCATAGTGTTGATAATGTTTTTATTAATATAATGATCCTTACAGCCCTGGTGGCAAAGTGGTTAAAAGCTCAGCTGCGAACCAAAAGGTCAGTAGTTCGAATCCACCAGCCACTCTTTGGAAACTCTTTGGGGCAGTTCTACTTTGTTCTATTGAGTTGCTATGAGTCAGAATCGACTTGACAGCAATGGGTTTTTTTTTTAAGTGAAAACTAGGATCATTATGTTATTTAAATGAAGACTACTTTGTTTAAATCCTTATTTTATGTTTAGGGGAATTTCTGATTCTTGTTGATACTTTATAGTGGTTTTCTAGGTTAAAGCACTTTAGTTGATAAAATATCATTTGTTTGTATGCTACTCTTGTAGACAATATTTTGGCTGACATCAGGGCTGAATTATTTTCCCTGAAATCATTTCATAAAAAAACCCAGAAATTTGCTGACAACTTTTCTGATAAATGTCTACACAGTCAAGACCTGATAGCAAATTGGTTATGCAATGAGGTAACAGGAATGTGAGATAATGATACCTCCTTTGAGATAACTTAAAACAATTTCTGTTTTAGGGGCTCATACTGCTGAAGTCTGACTTTAGTTTTTTTCAAGGAATGGTTTTAAAAGAGAAAATAGAAATAAAAAGCTGTTGGGTTGATCTGTTTTCTTTCAAACAGTTTTAATAGCTTCAATTTCTGGAACTTACTCCTTGACGACAGCAACATTGCACTTGATAATATTCTGCTCATTCATCTCCAAAATGTTTGTTCAGTAGAGAAATGAAAATGGGTCTCAGTATAGTACATAGAACGATTTTTTCTAAATGGCACTAAAACTATTTCTGGCCTAGGGAAATAGTTGTTCAAGGTCTTATAAAAGTTGACATTTTACTCTGACATGCAGATACCATTATCCAACCAAATTTGCACATTAGGAGCTTTTCTCTGGCTTATTTATTTATTTTTTCAAACATATGTTAACAATTTCATTAACAGCAAAGGAGAAACTTGCAAAGGCATGGATGCTATTCTGATTTAGAGGAGCAAATACTGTTTTTCCCAAGCATTCTGGTAAAAAGTTAGTTTGTATACAGCGTGCTTTAGTATATAAAGGGGCACATTGGTGTTACGCATTCAGCAAAAACAGAAACCTTTTCACTTACAGGATTGAAATCCAAATCCTGTTTTATACATTTGATTTCCTGACATTTGGGGGAAAACTGGTTGTGTCTGGTGTTTTTGTTTTAGGAACAAAAGTGAACTCTGTAGGGAGATCACTAGCTCCCCACCCCCCTTTGATAACCAAATGGAGCAAGAGGAACAAATTACTGTTTTATTCACATTTTGGTCTCTACATGGTGGGGGAATCCCATACTCCCCCCATTGTTTTTTCGCCTTATGTCTGATTCCAACAGAGACCAAAACTACATTTTACGGACTTATAGTTTGACAATATCCCAGCAAATGGGAAAATAAGCAACATAAAGCAAATTTCTGCCACAGTGCTTCTAATATTGCAACAGATTTTTATCTAACAGAACCAACAGAATGGAACATGAGTGCACCAGCAGCTCAGGGCTGTAAACACAACTTCCTGATGACACATCCCTAGGGGGACAGATCATACAGTTTCTATATTATTCAGCTTGTCACTCTAGTGGCACAGAACTGATTTTTGCCTCAGAAAATGTCTCTTTCCTGAAACTCCAGCTGTCCTCCATTCATGAAGCAATGTTTTAATAAGGTGGTTGTTTACTATGAAGCAATGATAACGCTAATAATGAATTGCTAACAGTATAGCACCTTCCTTATAGATAATGGTCTACTTGATGCCAAACAGCTGGAGGAAAAGGGGGGGGGGGAATGCAATCAAGCATTCAAACATCATAGCTAGATGTTTCCAAACATAAGCGTCCAGATGTTTAGCGAAGTGGAGGTAATGTATTTGATTGCCTGCCTTTTTCATTTTTTACCTGAATCCTTTGATGTTGTGTTGACAGAGTCATGGGCTGTTCATTTTCACTGTGCTGAGGGGTTTTTCTGATCATGAATGGCAACAACAATGCTGAAGACTAGCGGAGACCAGCCCTGGCAGGGATTGTGTGAGAAAAGAGGGAGAAGAGGAAGAGGAAGGGAGGAAATTCAGACAGTGGTTATGTGGGTCCCTCTCCTGGCTAATATATACAGACACATGCACCTTTTTAAAGACATCAGCTGAATGTTTTCAGCCTTCAACTAAGGGGCTTAATTCAGCTACGAATTAAGAATTCCGGTGGGGGGATTGGATCCTCATGTCTTCTCTGAGACCCAGAGGCAAATAACCAGGGACTTCCTTGGAATTTTTTTTTTTGCAAACTGTGTTTAATGTGCCAGCGAGTATACTGGATTAAAAGGAGCCTGGTCCCACTAAACTGAAGGAGAGCTGTTTCCTTTCTGAGATTGATACCTTATTGGACAAAATTTAAAATCAAAGGGAAACAAAATGAAACAGGCTCTCTTTTTAGGATCTCAGAATGCCCTACTGTTATGGATTGAATTGTGTCCCCCCAAAATGTGTGTCAACTTGGCTAGGCCATGATTCTCATGATTGTTCACCATTTTGTGACCTGATGTGATTTTCCTATGTGTTGTAAGTCCTATCTCCATGATGTTAATGAGATGGGATTAGCCGCAGTTATGTTAATGAGGCAGGACTCAATGTACAAGATTAGGCTGTGTCTTAAATCAATTTTTTTTTTTTTGAGATATAAAAGATAGAAGTGAGCACAGAGACATGGTGAACTCATACCACCAAGAAACAAGAGCCAGGGGAATAGCCTGTCCTTTGGACCTGGGGTCCCTGTGCTGAGAAGCTCCTCATCTGGGGAAGATTGATGACAAGGACCTTCCCCAGAGCCAACAGTGAGAGAAAGCCTTCCTTTGGAACCTGCACCCTGAATTCAGACTTCTAGTCTCCTAAACTGTAAAGGAATAAATTTCTCTTTGTTAAAGCCATCCCCTTGTGGTATTTCTGTTAAAGCAGCACTAGATAACTAAGACACGTACTGAAATCAACTCAGGCATTCCAGTGCGCTTCTCTGATATTAGCTACTGGTACTTATAACTAGAGTCATTGCCAAACATTCCACTAAATTAAAACTGCTGCAAATTATGTATCGCATCAAAGGTAGTTCAGTTGCAGAACTGGATTCATAGGTCCTGGCTCTAAGATAAGTGCAACTCCTTCCTAAGAGCAAAAGAAAAAAATAGTCATTTACGAACATATCCCTGCAGGAATCAATAAGGTTACAGATCGCACAGGAGCCTCGAATAGCCTGGGCGTGAGCCTGGTCACTGATTTTATTCAAGATGATTAGTTAAAGGACACTCTGCACTGATGACAACTCCATGGCATAGGGAACAATGTCATCATTAACATGTGGGGCTGTTTAGCATTTAGAACACTTCACACATAAAGAGAACTTCACCCAGGACTATTTACTGTGCTTTAGACCAATGGCTTAATGTTTCTTGAGCCTTCAGCCTATCAGGCTACCCGGGGTTTTCTTCAGTCAGGGGCTTTGGAAAATCACTGGAGTCTAGCAATTTTCTAACAAGACTGACTGAAATATATTTCCCCAAATCTTTTTCTTATCCTTTACTATCCCTTACAGTGGGTTATGGCTAACAAACCACCCTGTCTGACACTGGTTCTTCACATGTAAGTAATTACTGACGTAAAGGAGATGAAGGGGCTGAACTTTCATCATTAATGGTTTCGTTGGTTTAGAAAAGCTATTTAGAAATGATTACTTTGGAAAACAGTTCTTCCGTGTTTAAGCATTGCCTAACACTGGAGAAACTGTCCCCCCAGAATCTTTCCATGCAGGAAATAACCCAGCATAAATGGATATAACTGTGGGTGGCAAAGGGTGCACTGCACTGAGCCTATATGCGTTCATTTCAAAATGGTAAAGAAGAGCAGTTATGCCTCTATCTGAGGAATATGTAAGTGTGCTCAGGGGAGACTAAGGGGGCTGTGGATCCCCTGCTCTTATAATCAAAGTGAGAGACAGATACACTGGGAAAGCAAGTGGGAATCATTTTTAGAGTGCAAACCTCTATAGGGATCTTAATGACCTCCTGCACTGCTGGGCTCCACGGGTCCTTCTCTGAGCCCTCTTAAGGGAACAGCATGACCTGAGGCCCGGGAGCTGCGGATTGGCCTGAACGGACGCTTTATTTACATACACTTCTCTGTAACCTCTGGGTAGCACTCAGAAGAAGACCGCCTAGGCCTGGGGCAGAGAAAAGAGATTACAGGGAGGAAAGGAGTTAACAGTGGGGTACATTAAAGAGGGCAAGTGTCTCCTGACTCTACACTCGGGAGGGTTGCAGAAGGCTGGAAGTGTGAATGCAGAGCTTGTGATCCGGCTTTTCTCTTTGAGGAAAAAAGATGACTTTTTTAGCTATGACATTTCTGATCAACGCCTGATCTCTAAAATCTACATGATACTGCAAAAACTCAACTGCAAAAAGACAAATAAAAAATTAAAAAATGGGCAAAAGATATGAATAGACACTTCACTGAAGAAGACATTGAGGTAGCTAACAGATATATGAGGAAATGTTCACAATCACTAGCCATTAGAGAAATGCAGATCAAAACTACAATGAGATTCCATCTCACTCCAACAAGGCTGGCATTAATCCAAAAAACACAAAATAATAAATGTCGGAGAGGCTGTGGAGAGACTGGAACACTTCTACACTGCTGGAGGGAACGTAAAATGGTACAACCACTTTGGAAATCGATTTGGTGCTTCCTTAAAAAGTTAGAAATAGAACTACCATTTGATCCAGCAATCTCACTCCTTGGAATATATCCTAGAGAAATAAGAACCTTTACATGAACAGATATATGCACACCCACATTTATTGTAGCACTGTTTATAACAGCAAAAACATGGAAGCAACCAAGGTGCCCATCAATGGATGAATGGATAAATAAATTATGGTATATTCACACAATGGAATACTACACATCAATAAAGAACAGTGAGGAATCTGTCAAACATTTCATAACATGGAGGAACCTGGAAGGCATTATGCTGAGTGAAATTAGTCAGTTGCAAAAGGTCAAATATTGTATAAGACCACTATTATAAGAACTTGAGAAATAATTGAAACTGAGAAGAAAACATTCTTTTGTGGTTACAAGAAGGGGGAGGGAGGGAGGGTGGGAGAAGAGGTGTATTCACTAATTAGATAGTAGATAAGAACTACTTTAGGTGAAGGGAAAGAGCACACAATGCAGGGGAGATCAGCACAACTGGACTAAACCAAAAGCAAAGAAGTTTCCTGAATAAACTGAATGCTTCGAAGCCCAGCGTAGCAGGGGCAGTGGTCTGGGGACCATGGTTTCAGGGGACATCTAAGTCAATTAGCATAATAAAATCTTTTAAAACATTCTGCATCCCACTTTGAAGAGTGGCGTCTGGGGTCTTAAACGCTAGCAAGCAGCCATCTAAGATGCATCAATTGGTCTCAACCCACCTGGATCAAAGGATAATGAAGAACACCAGGGACACAAGGTGATTACGAGCCCAAGAGACAGAAAGGGCCACATGAACCAGAGACTACATCATCCTGAGACCAAAAGAACTAGATGGCACCCGGCTACAACAGATGACTGCCCTGACAGGGAACACAACAGAGAACCTCTGAGGGAGCAGGAGAGCAGTGGGATGCAGACCCCAAATTCTCATAAGACCAGGCTCAATGGTCTGACTGAGACTGGAAGGACCCTGGTGGTCATGGTCCCCAGCCCTTCGTTGGCCCAGGACAGGAACCATTCCCGAAGCCAACTTTTCAGACATGGATTGGACTGGACGATGGGTTGGAGAGGGATGCTGATGAGGAGTGAGCTTCTTGGATCAGGTGGACACTTGAGACTATGTTGGCATCTCCTGCTTGGAAGGGAGATGAGAGGGTGGAGGGGGTTAGAAGCTGGAGAAAAAGACGCGAGAAGAGAGTGGAGCGAGACAGTAGGCTGTCTCATTAGGGGAAGAGTAATTGGGAGTATTTTTTTTAGCAAGGTGTATATGGGTTTTTGTGTGAGACTGACTTGATTTGTAAACTTTCCCTTAAAGCACAGTAAAAATTACTTAAAAAAAAAAAAAAAAAGATGTCTTGTCGGAGGCTTGGATTTCCCGCTGGCAATTTACACAGGGTTGGAGTGGAGTCCTGGCTTCTGCTGGCGACAGGGTCTCTCACCAAAACTGTGAATTTTTATGAGGAAGAAATTCCCAGCACCTTCATTGGTATTCTGTTTCACCACTCTAGTTTAATTCCCAGAGCGAGGCACCAAGCCAGTTAAGTCTGATGAAGCGGTTCAACGGTTTGCTGATCCTGGTGCGAGTGGACAAGTACGAGTAGCTGATGGTCAGGGACGCTGGCCTGAACCGCGAGCGGCTGTGTTGCCGGGCTCAGCAGTGAGTGCAGGCCTTCGACGTGGTCAGCTTTTCGAAGGAGCAGTTCCGGCTGGTGCACCTAGAGGTGGAGGCGAAGGAAGTCAGCGACCACGTGCCGCGCTCCCCCTTGCCCCAGATCCGGGTGGAGGTGTCCGAGGGTGAGGCCGCGGGCACGTGCATCCCCCTGTAGGCGCCAGTCGACTAGGACGTGGGCGCCAACGGGCTGCAGAGTGTGCGCCTGGCATAGCCCCACAGCGGGTTCCTCTTGGAGCTGCAGACGCACGTGGACGGAGCCCTGTGTGCCGTTCTGGTGTTGCTGCAGGAGCTGGACCGCAAGAGCCAGGCCAGCTACAGTGTGGCGCTGGTATCCCAGGACGGAGGCCGCCCGCCGTGCTCCGCCACAGCTGCCCTCAGCTTGCGCGTGCTGGACGCCAACGACCACACCCCAGCCTTCCCGCAGGGCGCAGTAGCCGAGGTGGAGCAGGCGGAGGACGCGCCGGTGGGCTCGCTGCTTCTCGACTTGGACGCCGCCGACCCCGACGAGGGCCCCAACGGCGAAGTGGTGTTCTCCTTTGGCGCCCGAACCCGGTGCGAGGCGCGCCGCCTCTTCCGGCTCGACCCGCGCTCCGGCCGCCTCACCCTGGCGGGGCCAGTGGACTACCAGCGACAGGACACCTACGAGCTAGACGTGCGGCGCAGGACCGCGGTCTGGGGTTACGCGCGGCTATCTGCAAGGTTATCGTGCGTTTCCACGACGTAAACGACAACGCTCCCCACATCGCCACCACCCGGCTGACTGCCCCGAGCGCGCCCGCCACGTCGCCCTTCTCCGCGGCGGCCGCCGCTCTCGGGGTAAGGGGTCGGGGGCGGACGCGACTTTGTCGGGGTGGGAGGGGACGAGGAAGGATCCCGGACGCCCGAAGCCTGCTCCACCTCCTGGTGCCAGAGGATGCAGCGAGAGAACGCCCGGTGGCACTGGTCAGCACCTCGGACAGGGACTCGGGCGCCAGCGGGCTGGTGCGCTGCGCCCTCTACCGGCACGAGCACTTTAGGCTGCAGCCGGCCTTACACCGGCAGCTACCTGGTGGTGACCACAGCGTCGCTGGCCGAGAGCGTATCGCTGAGCACAACCAGACGTTGGTGGCAGAGGACCGCGGCGCCCTCCCCCCCCACCCCTGCGCACCGCGCAGCTTTTCACGCTGCCAGTCTACGAGGAGGTGTAGGTGCGCCAGAGCCACACTCTTGGCTCCTACCTGGCCACGGTAGCCGTCTGGGACCCGGACCTGGGACGCAATGATCAGGTCACCTACTGGCTGCTAGAAGCCAAGCTGGGTCGCGCCAGGGGTGCCGTGTCCACGTACGTCTCGGTGCAGCTGCTTGTGGAAGACCAGAACGACCACCCGCCCCGGCTGGTGGCACCTCAACTCTCCAATGGTTCAGCCCAAGTGCCTCTGCCCTGGGGTGTGTTCCTGGGCTACTGGTGACCCTAGTGCAGGCGCGGGACGCGGACGAGGGTGCAAACTCCTAGCTGACTTACACTCTTCTCAGCAATGACGGCAGCCCTGGGGCATTAGTGCTGCATCCGGTCACAGGAGAACTGTTCATTAAGCGCCGCCTCTCCCCGCAGGCCGCCGGCGCGTTCGCTCACGGTGGTCGTCGCGGTACAGGAGGGAGGCCGGCCGGCCCTGTCGTGCACTGCAGCTCTGCTCTGGTGCCCGCAGGCCCGGCGCCACCTGGCGGAAAGGTGGTGCTAGTGCCGCAGCCGCCGCCGCAGCCGCCACAAGAAAGAGAGGGACCCTGAACAGTGCCAGGAGCAGGGTGGCAGCCTGACCTCTCCGTGGTCTTGATCAGTGTTCTGGTCGGCGGGTGTGGCCTTTGCTGGTGACCATCGTTACCGCGGTTGCTCCTGCCAACTTGCGGCCAGGACTTAAAGGAAAGAGCTTTGCAAACACAGCTCTTGCAGGTTCTAGGTGAAGGGTAATCAGGCTGGTCCAAGTCGCCAAAGATCAGGGACAGACTCTGGGGCCTTCATTCGAGGTTCTCCACAGAGACATAAACGCTTACTATCTCTGCAGAGGTCCAGGACATTCAGTTTGCGGAAGTTTCCCAATAGGGTATCCCTACGCTCTTCACCCCAGGAGAGGAGCAGGATCCCCTGGGCCCAGGTAGAGCACCCCCAGCTTTTAATGTCCTCATTAACATTTAATAGGTTTTCATACTGGGAGCTTTATAAAAAGTCAGTGGCTGATCAGGTTTGGGATTTCAAATGGCTAATCTTTGGAGTCCTGTTTATTTATTTTTTTTTAATAACTTTTATTAAGCTTCAAGTGAACGTTTACAAATCCAATCAGTCTGTCACATATAAGTTTACATACATCTCACTCCCTACTCCCACTTGCTCTCCCCCTCTTGAGTCAGCCCTTTCAGTCTCTCCTTTCTTGACAATTTTGCCGGCTTCCCTCTCT
Source organism: Elephas maximus indicus (assembly GCF_024166365.1). NCBI lineage: Eukaryota > Metazoa > Chordata > Mammalia > Proboscidea > Elephantidae > Elephas > Elephas maximus. The sequence continues at coordinate 41,323,028 of NC_064832.1, forward strand.
CTCTATCCTCCCATCCCCCCTCCAGACAAGAGTTGCCAACACAATCTCAAGTGTCCACCTGATATAATTAGCTCACTCTTCATCAGCGTCTCTCTCCTACCCGGTGACCAGTCCCTTTCATGTCTGATGAGTTGTCTTCGGGGATGGTTCCTGTCCTGTGCCAACAGAAGGTCTGGGGAGCATGGCCGCCGGATTCCTCTAGTCTCAGACAGACCATTAAGTTTGGTCTTTTTATGAGAATTTGGGGTCTGTATCCCACTGATCTCCTGCTCCCTCAGGGGTCCTCTGCTGTGCTCCCTGTCAGGGCAGTCATCGATTGTGGCCGGGCACCAACTAGTTCTTCTGGTCTCAGGATGATGTAGGTCTCTGGTTCATGTGGCCCTTTCTGTCTCTTGGGCTCTTAGTTGTCGTGTGGCCTTGGTGTTCTTCATTTTCCTTTGCTCCAGGTGGGTTGAGACCAATTGATGCATCTTAGATAGCTGCTTGTTAGCATTTGAGACCCCAGACGCCACATTTCAAAGTGGGATGCAGAATGATTTCATAATAGAATTATTTTGCCAATTGACTTAGAAGTCCCCGCAAACCATGTTCCCCAGACCCCCGCGCTTGCTCCACTGACCTTTGAAGCATTCATTTCATCCCGGAAACTTCTTTGCTTTTGGCCCAGTCCAATTGAGCTGACCTTCCATGTATTGAGTGTTGTCTTTCCCTTCACCTAAAGCAGTTCTTATCTACTGATTAATCAATAAAAAACCCTCTCCCACCCTCCCTCCCTCCCCCCTTCGTAACCACAAAAGTATGTGTTCTCAGTTTATACTATTTCTCAAGATCTTATAATAGTGGTCTTATACAATATTTGTCCTTTTGCCTCTGACTAATTTCGCTCAGCATAATGCCTTCCAGGTTCCTCCATGTTATGAAATGTTTCAGAGATTCGTCACTGTTCTTTATCGATGCGTAGTACTCCATTGTGTGAATATACCACAATTTATTTACCCATTCATCCGTTGATGGACACCTTGGTTGCTTCCAACTTTTTGCTATTGTGAACAGAGCTGCAATAAACATGGGTGTGCATATATCTGTTTGTATGAAGGCTCTTGTATCTCTAGGGTATATTCCTAGGAGTGGGATTTCTGGGTTGTATGGTAGTTCTATTTCTAACTGTTTCAGATAACGCCAGATGGATTTCCAAAGTGGTTGTACCATTTTACATTCCCACCAGCAGTGTATGAGAGTTCCAATCTCTCCGCAGCCTCTCCAACATTTATTATTTTGTGTTTTTTGGATTAATGCCAGCCTTGCTGGTGTGAGATGGAATCTCATCGTAGTTTTAATTTGCATTTCTCTAATGGCTAATGATCGAGAGCATTTTCTCATGTATCTGTTGGCTGCCTGAATATCTTCTTTAGTGAAATGTGTGTTCATATCCTTTGCCCACTTCTTGATTGGGTTGTTTGTCTTTTTCTGGTTGAGTTTTGACAGAATCATGTAGATTCTAGAGATCAGGCGCTGGTCGGAGATATCGTAGCTGAAAATTCTTTCCCAGTCTGTAGGTGGTCTTTTTACTCTTTTGGAGAAGTCTTTAGATGAGCATAGGTGTTTGATTTTTAGGAGCTCCCAGTTATCGGGTTTCTCTTCATCATTTTTGGTAATGTTTTGTATTCTGTTTATACCTTGTATTAGGGCTCCTAGGGTTGTCCCAATTTTTTCTTCCATGATCTTTATTGTTTTAGTCTTTATGGTTAGGTCTTTGATCCACTTGGAGTTAGTTTTTGTGCATGGCGTGAGGTATGGGTCCTGTTTCATTTTTTTGCAAATGGATATCCAGTTATGCCAGCACCATTTGTTAAAAAGGCTATCTTTTCCCCAGTTAATTGACACTGGTCCTTTGTCAAATATCAGCTGCTCATACGTGGATGGATCTATGTCTGGGTTCTCATTTCTGTTCCATTGGTCTATGTGTCTGTTGTTGTACCAATACCAGGCTGTTTTGACTACTGTGGCTGTATAATAGGTTCTGAAGTCAGGTAAGGTGAGGCCTCCCACTTTTTTCTTCTTTTTCAGTAGTGCTTTGCTTATCCGGGGCTTCTTTCCCTTCCATATGAAATTGGTGATTTGTTTCTCTATCCCCTTAAAATATGACATTGGAATTTGGATCAGAAGTGCGTTAAATGTATAGATGGCTTTTGGTAGAATAGACATTTTTACTATGTTAAGTCTTCCTATCCATGAGCAGGGTATGTTTTTCAACTTAAGTATGTCCTTTTGAATTTCTTGTAGTATACCTTTGTAGTTTTCTTTGTATAGGTCTTTTACATCCTTGGTAAGATTTATTCCTAAGTATTTTATCTTCTTGGGGGCTACTGTGAATGGTATTGATTTGGTTATTTCCTCTTCGGTGTTCTTTTTGTTGATGTAGAGGAATCCAAGTGATTTTTGTATGTTTATTTTATAACCTGAGACTCTGCCAAACTCTTCTATTAGTTTCAGTAGTTTTCTGGAGGATTCCTTAGGGTTTTCTGTGTATATAATCATGTCATCTGCAAATAGTGATAACTTTACTTCTTCCTTGCCAATCCGGATACCTTTTATTTCTTTGTCTAGCCTAATTGCCCTGGCTAGGACTTCCAACACGATGTTGAATAAGAGCGGTGATAAAGGGCATCCTTGTCTGGTTCCCGTTCTCAAGGGAAATGCTTTCAGGTTCTCTCCCTTTAGAGTGATATTGGCTGTTGGCTTTGCATAGATGCCCTTTATTATGTTGAGGATTTTTCCTTCAATTCCTATTTGGGTAAGAGTTTTTATCATAAATAGGTGTTGGACTTTGTCAAATGCCTTTTCTGCATTAATTGATAAGATCATGTGGTTTTTGTCTTTTGTTTTATTTATGTGATGGATTACATTAATGGTTTTTCTGATATTAAACCAGCCTTGCATACCTGGTATAAATCCCACTTGATCAGGGTGAATTATTTTTTTGATGTGTTGTTGGATTCTATTGGCTAGAATTTTGTTGAGGATTTTTGCATCAATGTTCATGAGGGATATAGGTCTATAATTTTCTTTTTTTGTAATGTCTTTACCTGGTTTTGGTATCAGGGAGATGGTGGCTTCATAGAATGAGTTGGGTAGTATTCCGTCATTTTCTATGCTTTGGAATACCTTTAGTAGTAGTGGTGTTAACTCTTCTCTGAAAGTTTGGTAGAACTCTGCAGTGAAGCCGTCCGGGCCAGGGCTTTTTTCTGTTGGGAGTTTTTTGATTACCGTTTCAATCTCTTTTTTTGTTATGGGTCTATTTAGTTGTTCTACTTCTGAATGTGTTAGTTTAGGTAGGTAGTGTTTTTCCAGGAATTCATCCATTTCTTCTAGGTTTTCAAATTTGTTAGAGTACAATTTTTCATAATAATCTGAAATGATTCTTTTAATTTCATTTGGTTCTGTGGTGATGTGGTCCTTCTCATTTCTTATTCGGGTTATTTGTTTCCTTTCCTGTATTTCTTTAGTCAGTCTAGCCAATGGTTTATCAATTTTGTTAATTTTTTCAAAGAACCAGCTTTTGGCTTTGTTAATTCTTTCGATTGTTTTTCTGTTCTCTAATTCATTTAGTTCAGCTCTAATTTTTATTATTTGTTTTCTTCTGGTGCCTGATGGATTCTTTTGTTGCTCAGTTTCTATTTGTTCAAGTTGTAGGGACAGTTCTCTGATTTTGGCTCTTTCTGCTTTTTGTATGTGTGCATTTATTGATATAAATTGGCCTCTGAGCACTGCTTTTGCTGTGTCCCAGAGGTTTTGATAGGAGGTATTTTCATTCTCGTTGCTTTCTATGAATTTCCCTATTCCCTCTTTGATGTCTTCTATAACCCAGTCTTTTTTCAGGAGGGTATTGTTCATTTTCCAAGTATTTGATTTCTTTTCCCTAGTTTTTCTGTTATTGATCTCTAGTTTTATTGCCTTATGGTCTGAGAAGATGCTTTGTAATATTTCGATGTTTTGGACTCTGCAAAGGTTTGTTTTATGACCTAATATGTGGTCTATTCTAGAGAATGTTCCATGTGCGCTAGAAAAAAAAGTATATTTTGCAGCAGTTGGGTGGAGAGTTCTGTATAAGTCAATGAGGTCAAGTTGGTTGATTGTTGTAATTAGGTCTTCCGTGTCTCTGTTGAGCTTCTTACTGGATGCCCTGTCCTTCTCCGAAAGTGGTGTGTTGAAGTCTCCTACTGTAATTGTGGAGGTATCTATCTCACTTTTCAATTCTGTTAAAATTTGATTTATGTATCTTGCAGCCCTGTCATTGGGTGCGTAAATATTTAATATGGTTATGTCTTCCTGATCAATTGTCCCTTTTATCATTATATAGTGTCCTTCTTTATCCTTTGTGGTGGATTTAAGTCTAACGTCTATTTTGTCAGAAATTAATATTGCTACTCCTCTTCTTTTTTGCTTATTGTTTGCTTGATATACTTTTTTTCCATCCTTTGAGTTTTAGTTTGTTTGTGTCTCTAAGTCTAAGGTGTGTCTCTTGTAGGCAGCATATAGATGGATCGTGTTTCTTTATCCAGTCTGTGACTCTCTGTCTCTTTATTGGTGCATTTAGTCCATTTACATTCAGGGTAATTATAGATAAATAAGTTTTTAGTGCTGTCATTTTGATGCCTTTTTATGTGTGCTGTTGACAATTTCATTTTTCCCCTTCCTTTTTGTGCTGAGGCGTTTTTCTTAGTAAATTGTGAGATCCTCATTTTCATAGTGCTTGACTTTATGTTAGTTGAGTCGTTACGTTTTTCTTGGTTTTTATCTTGAGTTATAGAGTTGTTATACCTTTTTGTGGTTACCTTCTTATTTACCCCTATTTTTCTAAGTAAAAACCTAACTTGTATTGTCCTATATCGCCTTGTATCACTCTCCATATGGCAGTTCAATGCCTCCTGTGTTTAGTCCCTCTTTTTGATTATTGTGATCTTTTACCTATTGACTTCCATGATTCCCTGTTATGTGTATTTTTTTTTAATTAATCTTAATTTGTTTATTTTTGTGATTTCCCTATTTGAGTTGATACCAGGACGTTCTGTTTTGTGACCTTGTGTTGTGCTGATATCTGATATTATTGGTTCTCTGACCAAACAATATCCTTTAGTATTTCTTGTAGCTTTGGTTTGGTTTTTGCAAATTCTCTAAACTGTGTTTGTCTGTAAATATCTTAATTTCTCCTTCATATTTCAGAGAGAGTTTTGCTGGATATATGATCCTTGGCTGGCAGTTTTTCTCCTTCAGTGTTCTGTATATGTCGTCCCATTCCCTTCTTGCCTGCATGGTTTCTGCTGAGTAGTCAGAACATATTCTTATTGATTCTCCCTTGAAGGAAACCTTTCTTTTCTCCCTGGCTGCTTTTAAAATTTTCTGTTTATCTTTGGTTTTGGTGAGTTTGATGATAATATGTCTTGGTGTTTTTCTTTTTGGATCAGTCTTAAATGGGGTTCGATGAGCATCTTGGATAGATATCCTTTCGTCTTTCATGATGTCAGGGAAGTTTTCTGTCAGGAGTTCTTCAACTATTTTCTCTGTGTTTTCTGTCCCCCCTCCCTGTTCTGGGACTCCAATCACCCGCAGGTTATCCTTCTTGATAGAGTCCCACATAATTCTTAGGGTTTCTTCATTTTTTTTAATTCTTTTATCTGATTTTTTTTCAGCTATGTTGGTGTTGATTCCCTGGTCCTCCAGATGTCCCAGTCTGCATTCTAATTGCTCGAGTCTGCTCCTCTGACTTCCTAGTGCGTTGTCTAATTCTGTTATTTTATTGTTAATCTTTTGGATTTCTACATGTTGTCTCTCTATGGATTCTTGCAACTTATTAATTTTTCCAGTATGTTCTTGAATAATCTTTTTGAGTTCTTCAACAGTTTTATCAGTGTGTTCCTTGGCTTTTTCTGCGGTTATCTTAATTTCATTTGTGATATCATTAAGCATTCTGTAAATTAGTTTTTTATATTCTGTATCTGATAATTCCAAGATTGTATCTTCATTTGGGAAAGATATTGATTCTTTTGTTTGGGGGGTTGGAGAAGCTGTCATGGTCTGCTTCTTTAAGTGGTTTGATATGGATTGTTGTCTCCGAGCCATCACTGGGAAACTAGTTTTTCAGAAAATCCGCTAAAAAAAAAATGCAGTCAGATCCCTATCAGAGTTCTCCCTCTGGCTCAGGCTATTCAGATGTTAATGAAGCCGCCTGGGGAGGGTGGGGGAGGGAACAGAGAGATAGGAGAGTAGCACCTCAGAATATAGCCAGAGTTGCTTGTCTTGCTTGGAATGACTATTATATCTGAGATTCCCGTGGGCGTGTCGCCTATGTGTGCTGGCTGTGTGGAGATTGCCCCCGGGGGGTCTGGCCCGCTGGAGTCACAGTCAGATCCTCCGCTTCCAGCCCCACGCCCATCGTCAAGGCTCCCCTACTGGGACGGTGCACTCTCGACTCCAAAATCAGTCGCTGCCTCCCGGGGACTTCTCGTCCCTCCAGCCGCGTGGCCGTGCCGCCCCCGAGAACCAGTTGGGCCTCCTCCCGGGGTTAGTTCAGATGGGTGGAGCAGCTCCCTGTGCTTGTGCCGTGACCGAGTGTCCCGGCTGGGACGCTGTTCTCCCCGCTCCAATACCAGTCGCTGCCTCCCGGGGACTTCTCCTACCGGCTGCGTCCCACGCCGCCTGCGCGACCCGGCTGGGCCCCTTCCCGGGGTTAGTTCAGGGGGGTGTAGCAACTCTCCGTGTTTATGCCGTACCTGCGTCCAGTCCAAATCCCTGCGGGATGGTTCCCCGGCTCGGACGCTGCTCTTTCTGCTCCAAGACCAGTCACTGCCTCCCGGGGACTTCTCCTACCGGCTGCATCCCACGCCGCCTGCGGAACCGGCTGGTCCCCCTCCCGGGGTTAGTTCAGGGGGGTGGAGCAGCTCTCTGTGCTTGTGCCGTACCTGACTGGTACGCTGGCTCCAGGCTCTGGAAACAATCGCTGCTTCCCCGTATTAGTTTGTTCTCCGTCTCTAAATCTGTGTTTGTTGTTCAGGGTTCGTAGATTGTTATGTATGTGATCGATTCACTTGTTTTTCTGTGTCTTTGTTGTAAGAGGGATCCGAGGTAGCGTCTGCCTAGTCCGCCATCTTGGCTCCGCCTCCGAGTCCTGTTTATTTTTGAGAGGAAAAGTTCTTCACAGTTGAAGGCAGAACCTGAGATCCGCTGGTTAAATGTCTATGTAGGCCCATGCCTGTCTGGGCTGGATGTTTTTATCCGCGGTAACTTCCTTATGAGTCCAGTTTGAATACAATCCTCCCTCCAGGTTTAAATGCTCTTTCTGAAGCGTTTCAGATGAAGGATGGGTGTGCCTGTTGTGTCAGTTTTGATATCTATGGGTGAAATGTTATTAACTGCTGCTCTCATCCCCCTTTTTAAATAGGGTTCAATATCAGTTCCTTTTCAAGCCCTATCCCTGTGACGAGAGGATAAATCTGCTGCAAGTTTAAGGTGATTTCAGAATATTTGCTGTTATCTCTGAGCAATGTGTTTGACATTTTGTGCATTTTTATGGATAACGAAGTAATTCTTCCCTTTTCACTTCCAGTACACGTTCAAATCCAGATGAATTTAATGTGAAGGATGATGGGAAAGGAGACAGTAAATTGAATGACATCAGTTCAGATATCGTTACAGAGGGCTTTAAGAAAGTATCTTTTCAAATGATCGCAAAGCACGGTAGTGAGTTAAAACTTGTGACTTTGAAGCTCTTCCTCTCAAAGTCATCATAATACAGTACTTAAATGCCTGAATCGATTAAAAAAAAACAAAAAGGCTAAATAGAGTGCAGGAAACACAGGCAGGTTGGATTTCCGGCCAATGTACTCGAAGCAAAGCCACCACCTATCTGTCAGTGGAGGCCTGTGTGTTGATATGAAGCTGAACAGGTTTCAGTGGAGCTTCCAGGCTAAGACAGACTAGGAAGAAAGGCCTGGTAATCTACTTCTGAAAATATCAATCAGTGAAAACCCTTTGGATCACAGCAGTTTAATCCTATTGTCCGTGGAGTTGCCACAAGTTGGGGCAGCTAATAACAACAACAACGTATATTTTAAATATCTTGCTTATTGACTTATTTCTTGTTATTGTTAGCTGCTGTTTTGTTGGGCCCTGACCCATGGCAGTCCCATGTGTTACCGAGTATAAGCCAGTCCCATGTGTTACAGAGTACAAGTATTCCACAGAGTTCTCTTGGCTGTAATCTTTACAGAAGCAGGTTACCAGACTTGTTCTTTCTCAGAGCTGCTGGGTGGATTCAAACTGCCAACTTTCTGGTTCGTAATCAAGTGTAAACTGCTTTCACCACCCAGGTTTCTCACTGACTTAGTTAATTCTCATAATAACCACAGTGAGGTAGGAAACGGAGGCCAGGGAGGTTAAATAACCTGCCCAAGCGGTGAGGCTCAGATCTGAACCTAGGAATTCTGTCTCCAGACTCCCTGCTCTTAACCACCCTACCCAGCTGCCTCTCTGTTAGTGCAAAAATATTAAAACATTAAAAAATCAGAGTATCGTGGTTCTTAGTACCAAAATAATTTTGTGCTACAAGTACTGAGAATAACTTCTCATATGTTCTTGGGAAGGGAACGGCATATGAATACGTGAATTTCATATAGGCCAGGACTCCATTTGCTGGGAACATATTGGTATGTTTTGCTTTGCTTTGCTTTGCTTTGCTTTGTTTAGGGGTTCCTTCACTTCATGCTACTGATCTAGCTCAACCCGTCTAGCTGCACTGTTTGGGGGTTTTATTTTATACCACATTCTCTGTAATGGTGTCTGGTCTTGAAGTGGTAGCTCCTATGGGGGAAAAAAAACCTGTTGCTGTGGAGTCGATTCCGACTCATAGCGACCCTGTAGGACAGAGTAGAACAGCCCCATAGGGTTTCCAAGGAGTAGCTGGTGGATTCAAACTGCTGATCTTTTGGTAAGCAGTCAAACCCTTAACCACCGCACCACCAGGGCTCAGTCAATTATGAGGGTTTTGTGTGTGTGTGTGTGTGTGTGTATTAATCTCCATGAAAGTGGGCACTAGATCTTTAGTCCTTCAAAGAAGACACCTCACTGTCAGAGATAAGTTGTAATGGCACATCCTATTGATTCAAGTGCCTCTTTACTGTAATGGATATTTTTATACAGTTTATGTTCGGTTCTGTCAACTTTTTTTTTAATGAAATGATTTCCAGAAATATCTGCATTCTGTTGACCTTCTTAATATCTTTAGTTTGTTAATATATTTTCTAAAGGCACTTAGAGTTGCACACAGTACCACCAAACCAGCTTCTATCCTGAGCTTCAAATTCATATGTCCCACTGCCTACTCAGCATCTGGGAGTCCCTGGGTGGTGCAGTTAATGCACTTGGCTGCTAACTGAAAGGTTGTAGGTTCTAGTCCACCCAGAGGTGTATCAAAAGAAAGGCCTGATGATCTACTTCCAAAAAAACCAGCCATTGAAAACTCTATGGAGCACAGTTCCATTCTGACACACATGGGTTCGCCATGAGTCACAGTCAATGACTACTGGTTTTTGGTAACTCAGCATCTCCATTTGGGTGCCTAATGGGCAACCTAAACACTGTATGTTCAAAACTGAACTCCTCGTTTCTATTCTCCAAACCTGTTCCTCTTCTAATGTTCCAATCTTAGTAAGTGGCACTTCCATTTACTTAGATGCTCTGGCCAAAATTCTTGGTGTCATTCTTGGTTTCTCTTATCATCCACAACTTTCAATTCATCAGCAAGTTCTGTTGGATTTACTTTCAGAATATATCCTTAGTCAGTTCGCTTCTCACGGCCTTCATTGCTATCACTCTATCCCTGCTTTTGCTCTTGCCCTCTGACAGTTTATTCTCACATGGAAACTGGAGTGTTCCTTTTACCTCATAAGTCAGATCGCATTACTTATCTCTCCAAAGGCTTCTCGCTTAGAATGAAATCCAAAATCCTTGTCATTATGTCTTACTTACTGCTGTATAATAAACTACCCCAAAAGTTAGTGGATTAAAACAACCATTTTATTATGTTATGGATTCTGTGGGTCAATTTGGACAGGGCATGGCAGAGTTGGCCTGTTTCTGTCCCAGTGTGTCTGGAAGATTTGGTGGCTGGGGTGGGAATCATTATTTCCTCATGTGTCTGGCATCTGGGCTGGGATGAATCAAAGTCTAGGACTTCTGACTGCAGGGGGTGTGGGGATGGGCTCCATGTGGCCTGACTTCCTCATGGCATGGCAGCCTCAGGAAATTCTTATGTGGCAACTCGGGGCTCCAAATGTGATGTTTCGCTTAACAAGGCAGAAGTTGCCTTGTTATAACCCAACCTCAGAAATAAACTGGATAGTCATTTCTATCATGTCCTATTGGTCCAGCCAGTCTCAAGTCCACCCTGATTCAAGGGAGGGGGGCAAAGACCCTACCTCTACACTGGAAAATTATCAAAGACTTTTGGAACCATGTTTGTAAAATAGTTACACATTGCCAGTAAAGTCCTACATGATCTGGCCTCTGACTGCTTCTCCTATCTCCTTTCTTACTGATCTTGCACTTGATAATTTAGATGAGTCTTACAGGCTTTCTTGGTTTTTCAGTGCACCAAGAGCATATCTCCATCTCAGGACTCAGGGCCTTTGCACTTGCCGTTTTCTTTACCTGGTAAGCTTTTTTCTGTAAATGTTCATATTATTTGCTTATTGCCTTCATTTAGGCGTTTACTCAAATGGGCATCTTTTCAAAGAGGTATTCCTTATCTAACATGGACTTTTCTCCCATCACTCTCCAACCTTTTATCCCGCTTTGTTTTTCTCCAAAGCAGTTATCACTGCCTGGCATTATTTTATATATTTATTCATTTACTCTTTGCTCCCTGTTGCATGTTGAACTGCCAACATCAAATATATACCAGATAAATATTTATTGAATGGGTGACTAAAAGGTGTGGTCTAACCAGGACATACGTTGCAACTCTATGACTATTTCTTATGATCATATCACATTTCAAAATAGGGTAAAATTGTGTTGCATGTTTTTAGCTCAATGTACTGCTTCACTTTTTGGAAAATTTTAGTGTTATCTTAAAAACTTGAAGATTTTGCAGTAAATTTATCTTTCTAGGTCATTTAATATTAAATTAGCCTTTTCTGAAAATTAAATTACTACAACTCCTACTGTTTATATGCTGTTTAGGGAATTACAAGCTTATTCTTGCCTTAACTCGGTATCCTCTTCATACTAACAGGCGGGTCCTCTGAATCCATGGAAATCAAGGTGCTGTTATGAGAAAGAGCAATGTGATCAAGGCAGTTTCTTGGCAATAACGATCACATTTCCTCTTCCCTGTATTCAACAATAAGATTTTATTTAATAAACACTTAATATGTGCCAGGAATTGTTCTAGGTGCTTTATAAATACTAACTCACCTAATCCTCATCTGTTGCCGTCAAGTTGATTCCAACTCATAGCCGTCCTATAGGACAGAGTAGAACCGCCCATGGGGTTTCCAGGGAGTGGCTGGTGGATTTGAACTGCCGACCTTTTGGTTAGCAGCCAAGCTCTTAACCACTGATGCTATTACTAGGTAGTTACTGACATTTAACCCCATTTCACATATGAGGAAACTGGAGCACAGAGTTATTAGAGTAATTTGGTCAAGGTCACCTAGCTGTAAAGGCTGGAACTGGGCTTGCAACTCAGGAAGTGTGGCTCTAGAACCTATGCTCTTACTGCTCAGCTCCAGCATATTTTCAGTATACTTTTGAAGACTGACGTTATGGGTCTTAGGATTTAGAAGTGATTTACATTCCCGAGGACGTGCTTGTCTTTGACTTTAAAGGAGATGTTCTGATTTATGGATTGTTTTATACTCCAACTCCCTGACTGTTGAATTCTCTTGTAAAACTTTTGCTGGGATTATTGAAAGGCTGACACATGGAGACGGCAAGAGAATTGAGTGACATGTTGACAGATAGGAGGTAAGAAGTCGAGTGAGGTATTTTATTATTTCTGCATCCAACTCTTTATAGGTCACACAAAGAATGCATGGATTAATAAATTCACCACTAATCTTCAGAAACTTCATGTTAGACTATAGTTTCAACCATTTCTCCCACTAAATCTTTGTCAAACCAAACCAAAACCAAACCCAGTGCTGTCGAGTCGATTCTGACTCATAGTGACCCTATAGGACAGAGTAGAACTGCCCCGTAGAGTTTCCAAGGAGCGCCTGGTGGATTTGAACTGCCAACCCTTTGGTTAGCAGCCGTAGCACTAAACCAGTACGCCACCAGGTTTCCCCCTTTGTCAAAGATTCAGCAAACTTAATTGAATTGCTTGAATTTTGTTTCATTTCTTCAGTGCACCAGCAGGTGGAGGTGCAAATTCACTGGTAGAAAATTTGGAGGGAGAAAACTGAAACAAACAGCTAAAACACCAGTCCCTGCACAATTGAATGTTATTCGTATTTTTCAATAGATGGCTGTGTAGCATTCTGATTTGTGTGTCTGTGTGTTTTAAATTCTTCCATTTTATTTCCAAGTTGTTTCAGATTATTCTGAAAGGAAAGCATTTAAGGATCCTGAATGATTAAACCACGTATCCCAAACCAGCATGACTTCTTCATCACTCCATGAAAAGAACTACAGGATTGCTCTTTCTTCAAGCCCCCTTTACCCTCACGTTCCCCAGCTGAGAAATGTGAGTTTTCAACCTGAACACTCAAAGCTCAACGGGTGTTATTTTCAAGTCTGTGCCTTCCAAAGTGAAGGGCTGCCAAGTGTATATGACAGAGTTCATAACTGTGCAGATCAATAGTGCCACCTCACCCACCTCGGACAGACCGATGAATTAAATCATCCTTCTGCGGACGGATTACCTTCACATACCTCTGAAATAGCCACTTCATTCTGCAGTGCTGCAAGCCACATAGACAGTTATGTTTTTGGAGTCCACACATTTTTGTTTCTGTCAAGTGTTTATAAGCCAAGTTTCATACATGAGTCTCCTAGTTTTAATATACATTCCCTTAAATTATGTCAGCAGTCAATGTCAGAGCACAGAAAAGTTCTATATAACCCAGGATATTTTACCAAAGAGTCTTAGAAATTGTCTTTGTTGCCAAGAATATAATAAATGGACATATCTTTTATATCCTGGTGTCATTTATGAAAGTAAAACATTCATTCTAGCTGTTCATTTACCTTTGAATATATATGTAATTCTACTGGGAACAAAATTCAGTTTCAGAATGACTTTAAACAAGTGGCCGTCAACTCAATTCCGACTCACGGTAACCCCATGTGTGTTAGAGTAGAACTGTGCTCCATAGGGTTTGCGATGGCTGATTTTTCCAGAAGTAGATTGACAGGTCTTTCTTTCAAGGTGCCTCTGGGTGGACTCAAAACTCTAACCTTTTGCTTAGCAGCTGATGGTGTTAACAATTTGCACCACTCAGGGATTCCAGAATAACTTTAGGCTGGGTTAAGAGCCTGGACCAAAACTTTAACCACGAGGCCCAGGGGGAAAGAAGAGGAAGACGTGGAGAAGCAGCATTAGGTGGGAATACCCAAGTCATCTCTCTAACCTGGCACCTGGAGGGTTGCTGACTGTTTAGTGGGCATAACAGTGGCAGCTTCTGGCACTGAGTGAAAAATCAAATGGGGGTGGATAGTGAGGTTATGCTTCTGGGCACTCAGCCCATTCATGGCAGCAGCTCAATCAGAGGCTGGGCTACAGGGAGTAGGTGTAACAAGAGCTGGAGAGGGTCTTAAGGCCTCAGCCATCTGGGCTAGAGTTCCTAGCAGATGTGAGCAGGAACGCTGGGAGAAAACAGTGGCAGAACACCAGGGGCAAAAGGAGGAGTTGGGCCCCAAATGTAATGACTTGAAGGCTGCATGAACATCTGGGTCCCATCTCTTGCAAGGCTGGATGGTGGGATTGGGGCATCTGGTGTGTGTCTCATTTTCTTCAATACTGGCTCAGACTGGGGGAAGAATGGAGTCCACAAGTGGAGGGCATTAGTGACTCCAACATGAAGAGTCTGGGTCATCAAAATCTGAAAGACAAGCGTGCTGCTCAATAGGATAGCCACTAGCCACAGGTAGCTATTTAAATTTTAATGAATTAGAATTCAATAAAATGAAAAACTCAGCTCTTCAGTCACACTAGCCACACTTCAAGTACTCAACAGCTTCACGTGCCTGGTATTGGACAGTGAGGATACAAAACATTTCCATCATCACAGAAAGTTCTAATGGACAGCGTTGATCTAGAAGGAGGGGCAGGCCAGAGGACCAGCTCCATGGGGTGTTGATGGTAACCAGTGAGCCACCATCCTCGATCAGCCTGTGTGTAGGGACCAGATGTTCCTAGCTGCTCTCCACACTTCTCTGGTTCACGACAGCCATTTATGGGTTCATATAAGTATTTCAAATGGGATTGATGCATTATAAAACTTTTTTCAGGGTCTTTGGAACAACCAAAATATTAGAGAAATTTCTAAAAATGAGAATTCTGAATAATGCAAGGTTTTTCTGTAGGTATGGAGGATTTCTAATGACTCTTCTGCTGTCGAAGCCATCATCTTAAATTTATATTCAGTTCTAGGACCTTAAAGATTTTGTAACAAGATCTAGTTAAAACCAATTGCTGTGAAGTCAATTCCAACTCATGGTGACCTCGTGTGTGTCGGAGTGGAACTGTGCTCCATATGGTTTTCAATGGCTAATTTTTCACCAGGCTTTTCTTCCAAGGAGGCTCTGGATGGACTTGAACCATCAATCTTTTGGTTAGCAGATGAGTGCATTAACCATCTCACCACCCAGGGACTCCTTTGTAACAATGGTCATGATAAAACCTACCTACTTGTACTCTTAAACTCTCCCAAAAAATGATTCAGCAGTCGTCAAGACCAGTATGGTATTCCTTATACTTGCTCAGGCAGGAAGCTAGTAGGTACTTTTAACTCCTTTGGCCATTGGCCTTCCGCAGAAAATAACTGCTGGAGAAATTGCTTTCCTGGTCCCTTGGTGTCTTCAGTGCACCTTCCCAAGTGTCAGCTTTCCAGAATGAGTGGTCTAGGCCCCAGAGAGTCTGTGCAACAAATGTGAATGTACCTTGCTTTACACAGACATACCTCAAAAAACAAATGAACACCCATCTTTTGGGTTACAGCTAATAATATTTGTATGTCATTAATTTTTATGTAAATGAATTCTGTGGGGAACAATTTTTAGAAGCCAAGAATGTAAAACCTTTCCTCAAATTTATACACATATAATTAAACTTATTTGTTTATCTTAAAACCAGGTTCACATGTACTTGTGATATTAGCTCCTTTCTTAGTTAAAAATCCTCAGGCAATTTATGCTTGTAACTCCTGACTCCTGCCTGTTTATAGCTGCATTCTTATGAGAAATAATAATAGGTAACATTTATCAAACACTACATGCAAGGGCCTGGACTTCATAATTTATAGGGATTATTCTATTTACACCTCATAACCATCCCGGGAGGTAGTTATACTATGATTCCCATTTTATAGATGAGATAGCTAAGGTGCAGAGACTGTAATTGTCTGAGGTTATGAAGTAAGTGAAGGAATTCAGAGTTTTAAAACCTGTGATATAATTTACATGAGATAAAGTGCATGGGTCTTAGGTTTATTGCTGGATGAGAATTTTGTATGTACATATCACGTAACTCGGATCAATGTATAGAAAGTTTCCATCTCCCCAGGAGATTCCTCATGTTCCCCCCCCAGGCAATATCTCTCCTAGAAGTAACCACTATTCAAACCTCCTTCACCTTCCTTTAGTTTCTGCTTGCTCTTGAACTTCACATAAATGCAGCCATACAGTATACACTCTTTGGTGCCTGGCTCAACGTTAGGTCTGTGAACTTCATCAGTGTTGTATGTTTTCTTACTAACTGTCGTGTAGTATTTCATTGTACGAATATACCACTTTTTTTTTTTTTCATTCATTCTATGGTAGATATTTGGGTGATTTCCAGTTTTGGGATTTTAGGAATCATGAATTAATTTACACGCTTTTTGGGACATAAGCACTCATTTCTGTTGGCTGTATACTTACGGAGTAGAATAGTGGGGCAAAGAGTGAAGAATCTAAGGTTCGGCATTGAATTTTCTAACTCCACTCCTACTGGTTTTACAACAGCCACTGCATCAATAGCAAGCTAACACTGACTGAGAATTCTCTCTGTGCTAGTGGCTCCACTAAGCTCTATTTTTCCTGTGCAGGCTTTTGACACAATTCAGAACTTTCTATAAGCTTAATTAATAACAGGGGAAGTTTTATGTTTGGCTGACAAATAAAAGAGTCTTTAAAATTACCTTAAGTAGCTGATGTTTTACAATGTATGTGGAGCACTTAGCTTTTCTTTGAAAAGACCATAATAACACCCATTGTCTTAGTTATCTAGTGCTGCTATAACAGAAATACCGTAAGAGGATGGCTTTAACAAACACAAATCTATTTTCTTCTAGGGGAAGGCTTTCTCTCTCTGTCGTCTCTGTAGGAGGGTCCTTGTCTCTTTGAGCTTTTGCTCCTGGGCGATCTTCATGCGGCTTGGTATCTGTCGTCCCCCATCTCTGCTTACTTGCTTGCTTGCTTAATCTCTTTCATATCTCAAAAGAGATTGGCTCAAGACTTACTCTACACTAATCCTGTCTTATTAACATAACAAAGACAACCCATTTCCGAATGAGATTATAGCAACAGAGATATTAAGACGTACAACACATATTTTTGGGGGGACACAATTCAATCTATAACACTCATCTTTGACAGACTTGTTTTGCTCATTGAAATGTCTACAGTCAGGGCAGAGTTAGCATCTGATTA
Organism: Elephas maximus indicus; assembly: GCF_024166365.1. Lineage (NCBI taxonomy): Eukaryota > Metazoa > Chordata > Mammalia > Proboscidea > Elephantidae > Elephas > Elephas maximus. The sequence continues at coordinate 41,339,939 of NC_064832.1, forward strand.
TTTATTTACTTGTATACTGTAATTAGCTATGGAAAAAACAAATCAATTTAAAACCAATTTCCATAGTCTACACATGCATAAAAAATGATTGCAGGCTTGAATTTGCTGAATAAAAAGTGAAGCTAGCTAATCTCAATTTGTACTTCATTGAGTAAATGTCAGCTATTGATTTCTACAGTTTACTACGGGTGAGGCAATATGTCTGTCATTCTTTGAAAGTAGCCAAGCACAGTCACTGTGCGGTTTAATTAGGTGTGGGCTCATCAATTCACTTGCTTGAGGAAGATGAAATATTTAACTGCAGTGGAATGAAAAGCCTCAGCCAGCCTGCTCTATCACCCTTTTTCAGACTCTTACTCATCTGAATTTAATGTCCATTGATTCTTATTGTTGGATGTTATACAGAGGAGCCCTTTTGTAATGTGGTGTTGGAAGACTGGGCTAAAATTGACTTCTGGGCTAACTGAGTTCGCTCAAGCTTTCTGGAACTCAGGACAACACAGCATTACATTTTTGGGGAATGACTTTCCCTGTGTGTTATAGAACAATGTGCCTGGTTTTCCTAAAGAGTAATCCATGTTGCCATTGCTCTACAAGGTCTGTTTACCACTTGACAAGCATGATGCCTTCTGTCCTGGCATAACACAAAATGTGTAATATTACACTGCATCTGAATACTACCATTTATGTAAAAAGTGGCTTGACGTAACAGTGAAAACAATGTCTTATTTCTCAAAAAGAAGATTACAACCTCTTTGTTTTCAGTTTTCTCATCTGTAAAATGGGGATGATAGGACCTGCGTCATAGGAGTTTGGGAATGATTAAATGAGATAGTACACATGCTTAGAACAATGCCTTAGTGCCTATTGACTATTATTATTAATATCAGAAACATTTTCCATTTCTCCTTCCATTGTTTAAATCCTGTTGCTATAGTTTCTGACTCCAAACTTTCTGTTTGGTGCAGTTAGTACTTTTTTTCCCATCTCTTTTAGTTGGCTACAATTATTATTTTTAAAACTATCTTTTTAAATAGGTGAGCAATCATGGTTATTAGTTCCCTAGGGCTGCCATGGAGTCGCGGTGGCGTAGCAGTTAAGAGCTTGGCTGCTAACCAAAAAGGTCAGCAGTTCAAACCCACCAGCCGCTCCTTGGAAACCCAACGGGGCAGTCATACTCTGTCCTATAGGGTTGCTGTGAGTCGGAACCGACTTGACTGGAGCTAACAGCAGCAACAGGGCTGCCATAGCAAAATAACGCAAAGTGAACAGCTTATAAGAACAGAAATTTATAGTCTCACAGTTCTGGAGACTCGCAGTCCAGGTTCAGGGTGTCGGCAGGGCCTTGTTGTCTTCGAAGGCTCTGGGAGACTTTCTTGCCTCTCCTAGCTTCTGGGAGCCCCAGGCATTTCTTAGGTTATAGAAATAATTCCAGTCTTCTACCATTGAACCACAAATGCAGACTGTCTTTAAGAGAGGACTCAGCCTGAAAGGTATTTCCTTCCAACCTGAATCCAGGAAAACCTGTAGAACTTCTCCCACTTAAAGCCCAGAAGGCAGGCATTCACACACATTCATAGACATTTTAGTGGGCATTTTTATAAAAGGCCTGTATCCTAGTCTGTGCTTACTTTTCAGCTCTGTCTTCTGCCATATTCCTAGTTACACGTCCTGCCCCAGTCACACTGTTGTCTCTCCTCTAAAATGAGATGGGGCAGCTACCTGCTCCTGCAAGTCTGTGCTCACCAAGCAACATTATTCCATCTGCCTATGATTTAGATCTCCATATAGCTCTGTCTTCGTCAGTGTGCATTCTGTTCCTGTGAAAGTTAATGTTTTTATTGTAAATTAAACTGTGATCTTGGTTTTATACATCAGTATCATGAGGTTAGTCCCTGGGTGGTAGAAATGGTTAACGCACTGGGTGGCTGCTTAACTGAAAGGTTGGTGGTTAAAATCTACCAGAGGCACCTTGGAAGAAAGGCCTGGCAATCTACTTCTGAAAAGTCACAGCCATTGAAAATCCTATAGAGTGCAGATCTACTCTGACACACATGGGGTCATCATGAATTGGAATTAACTTAGTGGAAAACTGGGTTGGTTGATGTGATTCTGCTGTACAGGGATGGATCCATCTTTGAGTACTGAAAAATCAGGGTTTTGAGTGTATATCTGAGGGCTGAACCCTGTATTACGGTAAATTAACAAAGACCGTAAATGCAAGTCCCTGAGGCCTCCTGGGCAATGGCTTGCTGGTCTGTCCGCAGGCTATATGCCACCCTGATCCCTGCACTGGACAATCCAGAGCATGGAGTGTTCTTTCTTAATTAACTGTCTACATCAGGCATGATGATGTAGTAATAACTAATACCAGTTTAGTTCTTTGTGTGTGCAGTGATCCTTGTAACAATCTGGTGAAGCAGGTAGAGTTCTTACCTTTCTTCTACACATAAGAAAACTGAGGTCAAATTACTTTTCTAAGTCACACAACTAACATGTGGTGGAGCTTTGATGTTAAGCTAAGTCTCCTGGATTCAGTACTTGTTCCGCCTTGCCATATCACCTTTCTTTCAGCTTGTTAGTTCTTCATTTTATCAGGTCTGTAAGTGCACACAGTTAAAGGTCTCAGCCGCTAACCAAAAGTTTGCCAGTTTGAGCCCACTCAGAGGCTCCTCTGAAGAAAAGCTTGGTGATCTTCTTTTGAAAAATCAGTCCTCGAAAACCCCATAGAGCACAGCTCTGCTGTGATGCTCATGGAGTCTCTGTGAGTTGGAGTTGACTAGATGGCAACCAGTGGTGGTAGTGGATAGGTCTAGAAAGCAAACTACTTAAAAATCCACATTGGTAGTGTCTGTACTGAAATCATCAGGAGCACATGAGCAGCCTAAATGCACGCTCTGCCACCACCCTCCATGATCTGTCCTCTGGTTGCGTCCCTCATCCATCTTGCATAGTGATGGACATGGCAGGTCTCGCCTAAGGGGCACTGGTTTCCCTCTCTCAGTGGTGCTTCCTTCGAGGCATGCTACTGTTTAGGGCCCCGTTGAGATTTCGATTAAAAAAGACAGATATTGTACAACTTCCATTAAAGTTCTATTTCTCCTGTAGCAAAATGTAGGTTCTTGCAACTTTCTCGAAGGAATTTAATTTTCCATGTCTGTTGGCAAATTCAATTTCGAGTTTTACATAAAACACTAGAAAAGAGTTAGTGGCCTAGTCAGGGGTTATGCGTGTAATTGAATGATTCTTTGAGGTGACTTTAACTCTTTTCCAATCTAGACTCCTCTTCCACTAACTTTATAAAGTTAAAAAAAAAAGTAGTTTTTTTTTTTTTTTTTTTTACAACAGCTAAAGTATTACATTTCCTTTTGTCCTCCTATCTCTGGTGATGGTAATGCATCTAACCTATCTTTACAATGTTTCCTAAAAGTGACAAAAAGAAGCCCAAGTGGCACAACGGTTATGTGCCTGGTTGCGAACTGAAAGGTTGGTGGTTTGAACTCACCCCCATTGGCTCCACAGAAGAAAAGACCCGGAAGTCTGCTCCCATAAAGATCACAGCCTAGAAAACCCTATGAGGCAGTTGTACTCTGTCACATGGGGTCAACATGAGTTGAAATCAACTTGATGTTGCCTAACAACCACAACAAAACAAACAAAACATTCTGTAAGCTAAGAAACCAAGAAAATCTATTTTGAAAATGCTCAGTGCACAATAATTAACATTATGACAGCACGTTATACACCTGAATGGCTCTATAATACATCCAGTGATACTGTGCCCTCATTTATATACATCTTAGTGCTCCCGTCTTCACCTAGCTCAATGTATATATAATTTACATTCATTAATTCTGGGACCTGTCAGCTTTGTGAATTATCTCAACCTTTTCCTTTCCTTTCCTTTTTTTTTTTTTTTCTTTTTTTAACACCTGGATATTGTTTGTATTTCTACTCATTAGCAGTTTCCAAGTTAGAGCTAGGGTAGGAGAGTATAGAAAATCAAACTTAGAAATTTGACTTGTTTTGTGAATTGACCACTTGAATGTATTAGAAAAGTGGATAAATGAATCAAACAACCTGTAAAGAGTTTGGAGCTACCTTTTCTATTAATGTTATCCTAGAGATGGGGAGTAAAGTGGAGTAGGGAGGAGTCTGAGTCCCTACTATGACTTCCTCTCATAAGACTGCTATTTCCACCCCCCACCCCGGATCCCCCTGGTATTTGTAAGGGTTGTACTTATAACACCATGCAATCAATCACCTGCTTTCTCTCGGAAAGACTAAGCTAGAACTCAGAAAATGATTGAGCTAATACCCATGTTTATGCTTTAGAAAAGCTTCAAGATTATTGATGATAAGTCACATTTAGAGACTTCATTTAACCATAAATTTACAGAAAACTGAAAGAGTCTAGTTTTATACCATGAGTTTTTTGTTTGTTTTTAAACAGCTGGCTTAACTGGAACCCATGTTTTCTAAAGTGAACCAAAGAAGGGATTTAACAAAAAGAATGTTTCATAGACTGGGGGTTTCTGTAATTTTCCTTAATAAGGTTGCCTTGGAGCCCTGGTGGCACAGTGGTTAAGGGCTAAGGCTGCTAGCTGAAAGGTTGACAGGTCGGATCCACCAGCCATTCCTTGAAAACCCTGTGAGGAAGTTCTACTCCATCTTATAGGGTCACTATAAGTCGGAATCCACTCAACGGCAATGGGTTTGGTTAGGCTTTTTTTTTTAAAGTTGACTTATGAGAAAAAGGTCATAAAATGCATATTTCATCAACCCTAAATCTTGTCCATATCTGAATGGACTTGTGAACTCCTTTTTCAGAGTTTCCCGTCTTGCTGAGAGCCTGTTCTACCTCAAGGGGAAGGAGCCAGCTGGGCTTGGGGACAGCTGAGGGCCCAGCTGTCTGTCAGAAGGCATCTCTTCTGTAGCCATCTGCTCTTTGCTTGGTGAGCTACCCATCAGATGCCTAAGTGCTCAGTAGTCTGGAAAGAAGATGAATTTTCTACAAAAGGACAAATATTGTATGAGGCCACTATTACAAGAACTCAGAAAAAGGTTTAAACACAGAAGAAAACATTCGTTGATGGTTACCAGGATTGGGAGAAAGGGAGAGAGATATTCACTAATTAGAGAGTAGACAGGAATTATCTTAGGTGAAGGGAAGGACAACACACAATACAGGGGAAGTCAGCACAACTGGACTAAACCAAAAGCTAAGAAGTTTCCTGAATACACCCAAACACTTTGAGGGACAGAGTAACAGGGGCAGGGATCTGGGAACCATGGTTTCAGGGGACTTCTAAGTCAATTGGCAAAATAAAATTTATTAAGAAAACATTCTGCATCCCACTTTGGTGAGTGGTGTCTGGGGTCTTAAAAGCTACCAAGTGGCCATTTAAGATGAATCAATTGGTCCCAACTCACCTGGAGCAAAGGAGAATGAAGAACACCAAAGACACAAGAAAAATATGAGCCCAAGAGACAGAAAGGGCTACATAAACCAGAGACTCCCATCAGCCTGAGACCAGAAGAACTAGATGGTACCTGGCTACCACCAATGACTGCCCTGACAGGGAACAAAACAGAGAGTCCCCGATGGAGCAGGAGAAAAATAGGGTGCAGAACTCAAATTCTAGTAAAAAGACCAGACTTAATGGTCTGGCTGAGACTGGAGGACCCCAGAGGACATTGCCCCTGGACTCTCTGTTAGCCCAGAACTAAAACCATTCCGGAAGTCAACATTTCAGATAAAGATTAGACTGAACTATAAGGCATAAAATGATATCGGTGAGGAGAACGCTTCTTAGCTCAAGTAGATACATGAGACTAAATGTTCGGCTCCTGCCTGGAAGTGAGATGAGAAAGCAAAAAGGGACAGGAGCTGGATGAAAAGACACGGGAAATCCAGGGTGGGAAGGAGAAGCGTGCTGTCACATTATAAAGAGAGCAACTAGGGTCACATAACAACGTGTGTATAAATTTTTGTATGAAAAACTAACTTGATCTGTAAACTTTCACTTGAAGCTAATTAAAAAAATAAAAAAAAAGGAAGAAGATGATGAATTTTCCACTGTCATGGGGAAGAAGGTCATGCCTAAGTCCTGATGGTTTAGATAATTTCCAACCTTAATTTTGTAGGGGGTTTGGGAAAATGGAAAATACTTGCTGCGATTTTATTTCAGTCATCCTTCCATCTCTTTTTTTTACATTTAAGATCTAGTAAAGTTAGAGGATATCAAAGTCTGGTCTTTATGAAGGCATTTTAAAGTGAACACAGATAAACTTTTGCCTCACCCAAAGAGGTGGTACAGTGGTTACAAGCTTGGCTGCTAACCAATAGCTCGGCAGTTCGAATCCACCAGCCGCTCCTATGGGGCAGTTCTCACTCTGTCCTATAGGGTCACTATAAGTTGGAATTGACTCTATGGCAACCTTTTTTTTTTTTTGGTTTTATACTGGGCCTTGGTGCAGGGTTAAACACTGGGCTGCTAACTGAAAGGAAGGTCGGCAGTTCTAACCCAACAGCCGCTCTTCAGGAGAAGATGTAGCAGTCTGCTTCCGTAAAGATTTACAGCCTTAGAAACCCTACGGGGCAACTCTGCTCTGTCCTGTTGTATTGCTATGATTCGGAACTGATTGGACAGTAAGGGGCTTGATACAGGGCCTTAGCGATTGTCTTATCTGACACCAGTAGATGACGTTCAGGAAAATTTTCCTAAATAATCAAACAGCCAGGGAGAGAAAAGTTTTAAGCAAATAAAATTTTAATTTCATTAGATTCTGCAGAATTTCATATCTACATTTTATTTTGAAAGCAATATGAGCGTGCTGAAGGCAAAGATCATGCTTTTTTCTTTACTAATACTGGGTCAGAGAAGGAGCCAAGCTTTACCAATTCTTCAGCAAAGAATTAAGGAAATCTAAACGATGTCATATGTAGCTAAGCTGCTCTCTGAATATCAGCATGTTTTAATTCTATTGTGTATGTTGCACAAACTCAGGCATAAATTCACCCCCGTGCAGAAGACCTGGTTCCGAAGACATGCAGAGTTTGCTAGAAATTGGTTGGATATGCTTGAACTTGAATGTGATGAACTTGACTTGGAAGCCTTGAGATCTTCCATAAGAAGATGTGATTTGGGCTGTGAATGTCAGTACGTTTGTCAGGGATGTTACCTTATCTGTAATCTTTCCAGAAATCTGAAAAGTAGATATTATTACCCCATTTTAAGATAAGGAAACAGAGAAGTTAAATGACTAACTTAAGGATACAACTTGTAATATGTCTGACTTGAAAGCTCCTTTTTCTTTTTTTTTTTAACCACACCTTGCTGCCATTTTGTTAAAGCCAACAGTCATACTGTTTTGGATCTGGTGATGTTTCACACATATTCCAATAAACACAGTGGCAAACGCACCACACACCATTAAACAAAGTGTTCACACATATATCACTAAACGCAGTCACACAGACCTTGAACCACCAAGTGCAGTTTTCACACGTATATCACTAAAAGCAATATCGCATGCAGACGCACTTCAAAACACAGTTTTTTTAATATCTCTAAACACAGTATGCCCCAGTGACTACGGTTCTTGTCTTGGTTCATGGCCAATTGTGTTTCTAATGGCTAAGTGTCAAATCAATAAATAAAAAGCTTATGTGTCCCTGGCAAGCTGGATGTGATTCATTTTAACATTTACATCTCTCCTTTCAGGGGATTATCTGATGGATATGCACGTCGTGCATTCTTCTAGATACTTAAAAAGGTAATTGTAGATCAAACCAAACCACTATTGATCTGTATACCTGGAATTAATTACCAAGGCCTCCTAAGGAATTGCTTTTAGAAAACTAGGTTTGGATTTATGCCAGAGGCCAACATGGAGGGAATGTTATAAGAAGCAGAGTTAGGAAATTTATGTTTATCATAAGGATGTTTTTGTCTATTTCTCCTATTAGTTTGTTCACTTTTTGTTTTACATGTTTTGACGCTATGCCATGTAAGTGCTAATTTAGAATCACTTTATTTTCCTGGTAGAGTGATCCCTCTATCATTATAAAATCCCTATTTATCTTTGGGGAGTACCTGGGTGGTACAAATGATAATACACTGTCTCAGTTACCTAGTGCTGCTATAACAGAAATACCACAAGAGGGTAGCTTTAACAAAGAGAAATTTATTTGCTCACAGTCTAGGAGGCTAGAAGTCCCAACTCAGGGTGCCAGGTCCAGGGGAAGGCTTTCTCTCTCTGACAGCCCTGGGAGAAGGTCCTTGTCATCAGTCTTCCTTTGGGTCTAGGAGTTCCTCAGCGTAGGGATTCCGGGTCTAAAAGACGTGCTATCCTCCTGGCTCTTCTTTCTTGGTGGTTTGAGGTCCCTTTCTTCTCTGCTTGCTTCTCTCTTTTATATCTCAAAAGAGATTGACTCAAGATACAACCTAATCCTGTGGATTGAGTCCTGCCTTTTTTTTTCATTAACATAACTGCCTCATTAACATCATAAAAAAAACATCATAGAAGTTAGAATTTACAACACATAGGATAATGACATCAGATGACAAAATGGTGGACAATCACATAATACTGGAAACCATGGCCTAGCCAAGTTGATACACATTTTTGGGGGACACGATTCAATCCATGACACATACTTAGTTGCTAACTGAAAGGCTGGAGGCTTGAGTCCACGCAGAGGTGTCTCAGAAGAAAGACCTTGCTATCTACTTCCAAAAATTCAGCCGATGAAAACCCTATGGAGCACAGTTCTACTCTGACACACATAGGGTCGCCATGAGTTTGGAGTCAAATTAATGGAAACTGGTTTTTTATTTATCTCTGGTCATGCTTATTTCTTAAAATCCACTTTGCCTCATATTAGCATTGCACACGAGTTTTATCTTGATAAGTGTGTGTGTGGCATATCTTTTTTATATTTTTTTACTTTGGATACCTTTGTATTTAAGTATCGGAGGTATGTCTCATAAGCAGCATAGTTTTTTTTTTTTTTTTTAATCTGACAATTCTAGTCTTTTAATTAGGACATTTAGTTCATTTATATTTATGTAATTACTGTTTTATGTTCTTAAATTTAGTATTTGTTTTCATTGTCATTTTTTCCTTCTTTCATTCCTTCTTTTGAACTAATCAAGTTATTTATTTATTACTATTCCATTTTCATTTATTTGCTTCTGGTTTTAGATTATTTCATTATTCTTTTAGTGGTTACCCTAGAGATTACAGCATGCATGGTAAATTTGTGAGAATCTTCTACGAATTAGTACTTTTTACCAGTTCCTGGGAAACAAAAGAATGTTTGAACAGTTCGTATTGATCCCATTCTTGTTTTTTATGCTATTGTCTTGTGTTTAATTCTGCATATACTTTATACCTCATAAGATAATATTCTTATTGTTTTATATAAAAAAAACCAAAGCCCATTGCCATCGAGTCAATTCCAACTCATAGTGACCCTACAGGACAGAGTAGAACTGCCCCACAGAGTTTCCAAGGAGCACCTAGTGAATTCGAATTGCCAACCTTTTGGTTAGCAGCTGTAGCACTTAATCACTACACCATCAGGGTTTCCATTGTTTTGTATAGTCAATATTTACTTAGTTTCACCCACCTATTTACCTTCTGTTATTCTTCATACTTTTCTGCATTTCCGTGTGTCCATCTAGGATCATTGCCTTCTGCCTGAAAAACTTATGTTAATAATTCTTTACTGTGGACCTGCTGGCTATGAATTATCTGTATTCTGTTTCTCTGAAAACATCTTTGTTTCTTCATTTAAGTTTTTTTAAAAAAATCAAACTATAATATATGTACAGAAAAGTGAACACATAATAAGCAAATGTTGGTGCTGGGTGCTGTTGAGTTGATTCTGACTCATAGTCACCCCATATGACAGAGTAGAACTGCCCCAGAGGGTTTTCTTGGCTATAATCATTATGGAAGCAGATTGTCAGGTATTTCTCCTGTGAAGTACCTGAGTGGATTTGAACTGCCAACCTTTTGGCTAGCATCTGAGCTCTTAACCATTGTGCCACCAGGGCTTCTTAATAAGCATATAGCTCAATGAATTTTTCACCAACTGTATACACCTGTGTAACCAGTGCCTGACTCCAAAAAACAAAACAATAAATAAATAAATAAGTAAAACAGGACACTATTAGCATTTTAGGAGCCATTCATTTGCCTTTCTAGTCACTATTTTCACCAGAGGGTTTCTACTCTCCTGACTTCTAAATTACATGTGCCTGTTTTTGTGTTTTGTATATATAGAGTCACAGAGGGCATTGGTGGTTCAACGGTAGAGGAGACTGGGGTTCAATTCTGGCCATTGCACCTCATGCTCAGCCACCACCCATCTCTCAGTGGAGGCTTGCATGTTATAATGCTGAAACGGTTTCAGAAGAGCTTCCAGACAAAGGTGGACTAGGAAGAAAGACCTGGTAATCCACTTCCGAAAATCTACTTCCAAATTTGTTTTTGGTTTACTATTGGTAGACATTTGGGTATTTGCCAATTTCAGTTGACGACATACAGCGCTGCTGTGAATATTTTAGCATGTGTTTTTTGGTGAACATATGCACACATTTTTCTTGGGTCTATACCAAAAAAAATTTTTTTTTTTATACCTAGGGGTGGAATTACCGAATCATGGGGTATACATATGTTCAGCTGAGAATAATACTGCCAAACAGCTTTCCTCAGTTGTTTTGCTAACTTACATTGCCATCAGTAGGAGAGTTCTGGTTGCTTAAAATCCTTGTCAGTGTTTTGGAATTTATGTTTTCATTTTAACCTTTCTAGTAAGTGTGTAGTGACATCTTATTTTAGTTTTAGTTTAGATATCCCTCATGACAATTGACAGAGTCCTGGTGGCTCAACAGTTAAGGACTTGGCTGCCACCCAGTGGCCCTGTGGGAGAAAGATCTGGCAATCTTCTGTAGATACGAGCCTAGAAAACCCAATAGGGCAGTTCTACTCTGTCACATAGGATTGCTATGAGTTTCAATCCAAGGCACCTAATGACAACAATGACAAATGATGCTGAGCAACTATTCATACACTTAGTGGCCATTTGGATAGCCTGTTTGAAAAGCCTTCAATTCTTTTGTTTATTTTTCTATGATGTTGTTTTTTTTTTTTTAATTGATTTGTTGTTGTTCTTTATAAATTCTGAATACAAATTTTGAATATCTTCTCCCACTCCATGAGTTACATTTTCATTCTCTTAGTGGTGTCTTTTGATAAAAAGATTTTTTAAATTTTAATATAATCTAACTTAACAATTTTTTCTTTTTAGGTTAGCACTTTTTGTTTCATGTTCAAGAAATTTTTTGCCTACTCCAAGGTCACAAAGATGTTTTCCTTTGTGTTTCTCTAAAAGTTTTATTATTTTATTTTTCACATTTAGATCTGCACTCCATTTAGAACTGAGTTTTGTTTATGGTGTGAGATAGGGGCTCAGGCTCCATTCCTTTTTTCTGTATGGGTATTCAATGGACACAGCACTATTTACTGAGAAGACAAATTTTCCTCATTGAATTGAAGTTTTGTCACCGTTATTGATCAGGTGACTAGGTATGCGTGGTCTCTTTCTGGGGTCTCTGTTCTGTTCTGTGAGTCTGCTTGCCTATCCCTGAATCATTACCACAGTGACTTTCTAATAGGTGTTGATATACGGTAGAGCAAGTTCCCTGCCCTTTTTCTTTTTCCAGATTATCTGTTTATTCTGGATTCTTTTCATTTCCACAAAAGAGTAAGTTAATTTTGTAGAAATATGGGCGTGAATTTTGATTTTGACTGCGTTGAATTTACTCCAGTTGTCGTCCAGTTAATTGTGACTCACGGAGACCGTACGTGTATCAGAGTAGAAGTGTGCTCCATAGGGTTTTTATTGGCTGATAGTTTTAGAAGTAGATACCAAGGTCTTTCTTCTGAGGTACTTCTGGGTGGGCTCAAACTTCCAATCTTTCAGCTAGCAACTGAGTGCGTTAACCATTTGCACCACACAGAGACTACAATACACACTTATACACACATACATATACATATATGTACACAGACATAATATATATGTGTATATACATATTTAAACTGTTTGTACCACCTAGGGATTCTACAGGTCTTTTAAAGTATCTCTCATTCTGAGTAAAGTTCTTGCACAAATTTCCTTTGATTTAATTAGAAGAATTTTATGTTTTGGGATCCTGTAATGGTTAATGTTATGTATCAACTTGGCTAGGCCATGATTCTCAGTATTATATAATTATCGGCCATTTTGTGATCTGATGTAAAGTAAGTTTCCTTGGTGGTGTGGCTTGCATCCAATATATATGGATGTTTTAGCAAAGCTCTCTCTCTCTCTCTTTCTCTTGATCTCGCATCCAACTCATCATCTGACTCTGTTTCTTGGGATGTGATCTAGCAGCCAGCCACCTGACCTGGAGATTTTAGGATATGCCATCTCACACAGCCTTGTGAGCTAGCAGCCTATGGTCTGACCTGATGATTTTGGGTTTGTTAGCCTCTGTGACCACTTGAGTCAGGAGTCTCCAGGGTGATACATAATATGAAGATTTAGGACCTGCCAGCTTCCACAATTGTCAGCCATTTCATTGAAATGAATCTTTCTCTATACATATTTATATATATACACTTCACTGGTTTTGCTCCTCTAGAGAACCCAGCCTAAGATATTTGGTACCAGAACAGCAAAGTGTTGCTAAAATGTGGAAGTGGTTTTGGATTTGGGTAATACGTAGAGGCTGGAAGAGTTTTCAGGTACTTAATAGTAAAAGCATAGATTGCCTTGGAGAGACTGTTGGTATACTTATGGACGTCAAAGGGAATTTTGATAGGACTCAGAAAGAAGTGAAGAGAGCTATAGAGAAAGTCTCTATCATCTTAGAAAATACATACGGTGCCAGCAACAGAATGCTGCTAGAAATGGGGACCTTAAATGTGCTTCTGGAGAAGATTTAAAAGAAAAGTATAAACATATGATTGGACAGTGGAGGAAAGGCGATGCTGTTTAGGCATTGGCAAAGACCTTGTTTGAATTATGTTCAGTGTTTGGTGGAAGGTAAAACTTGTAAGTGATGAACTTGTATAACTGTCTGATGAGATTTCTAAGCAAGATCTTAAAGGAGCTGTATGGTTTCTCCTTGCAGCTCATAGTAAAATGTGAGAGGGAAGAGATGGAATTAAAAATGAACTGTGAAAAATGAAAACAGCACTTAAAGATTTGAAAGATTCTTTTGTACAAACCAAGATCATTTGTCTTAGAATGTGCACCAAGGACGTGGTTACACAATCCTTTGTTAAAGAGATTAAGCCTTAGACTGAAGGGGACAGAGAAAGAACAAAAGAAAAAGCACTGTCCTCTTAGAATTCTACAGGCAGAAAACAGGCCAAAGGAGCTGCACCTCTTGTCCTCCAAGAAAAGAAAAGGACCATCCCTGGAACAGTTTGGAGATCAGTAGAACTGTTGGAAGGACCACAGGAAGCAGGCCTGCAGCAGTTTAAAGGGTGGAGCCACAGTCTCCCATTTCTCAAGTGGTGGAGCCACAGCCTTCTAGGTTTCAGGGAATCAAATCTTTGCCAACTTGGTCTTGGAGTATGATGCTGCCATTATAGTGTTCCAGGGGGATGGAGCTGCCACCCAAAGCTGAGGGGCGGTGCTGCCATGCCCAAGGAACAGATGAACGAGGTCTTCCTGGGCCAAGGGGTGGGGTCACCTTTCAAATGTGCTAGGAGAATGGGGCCACCCAAAGCCAAGGGAGCAAAGTTGGTGTTACAGTGGGTCTGGAAGGCAGAGCTGAAACTCAGGGCTGAGCGGGCCTCCATCCAGAATCCAGAGGATGCGGCTTACACCTAGAGTATGAAGGGCAGGGACATTGCTCAGATGGTCTCACAGAAAAGAGAATTATTTTCAAGCCTTGAGAGCTAATGTAATTTGTTCTACTGGATCCCTCCCTCCCTTCCCATTTTGCTCATTTCTAATGGAAATATCTACCTTGTGCCTGTTCTAGCATTGCACCTTGAAAGCAGCTAACTTATAGATTTTGCAGGTTCACAGATGAAGGACTATCGCCTCAGGAAGGAATATTCCTAAAGTCTCATCCATATTTGATTTAGATGGTTAAGAAAATGAGATTTCAGTCTTGAAGTTGATTTAAGATTTTGGGATAAAGAGATGGGGTGAACGTGTTTTGCATGTGGCAAGGACTATGTAGACTATTATGGATTGAATTGTGTCCCCCCAAAATACGCATTGTAAATCCTAATCTCTATGCCTGTGGTTATAATTCCATATGGGAATGGATTATCTTTGTGATGTTAATGAGGCAGTATTAGCGTAGGGTGTATTTTGTGTCTACCTCTTTTGAGGTATAAAAGAGATTAAGCAAGCAAGTTAGGAAGCAGAGATGGGGGAAGAGAGAAGCCAAACCATATGACGATGGTCCAGGAGCAAAAACTCAAAAGAAACAAGGGCTTTCCTCTAGAGTGGACAGAGAAAGTCTTCTGCTAGAGCCCACACCCTGAATTTGGACTTCTAGCCTCCTAAATTGTGAGAAAATAAATTTCTGTTTGTGAAAGCCACCCATTTGTGGTATTTCCTTCACAGCAGCCACTAGACACCTGTGACAGAATTTGGTGCTGGGAGTGGTTTTAGACGAACAAAATCATAAGGATGAGTTTTCTGAATTGGTTCTTAAGTCTAGCTAGTCTTAAAGGCACTGGTGACCCTGCCTCCAGTTGTAAAGAGGGCACAGCTAGTCCATGATGTGAAGTGGCAATAGAAATATGCAATATATCACCATTACTGGATCAAATATTTATGAGACAGTGCTGCAGGTCATTACATATTTGATACTTTTCCACACCCACAATATTATCAGAATGAGAAGTATGAGGAAATTGGTTTGTTGGTCTTGCTTTCACTAGACACAGTGGTGAAAGAAAGGGACGAGCTCAAAGCTTCAGATTCACAGCTCAAGCATTACCTACAAGATCTGAAAATTGCTGCTTGTGCCCTGAAAGAAAGCCTTATTTCTTGTAGTAATGGAGCTGATATTGCAAAAAACTAAACCCAGAGTTTTATTGTAGAAGTGGGTGAATTACAATGCCAGTTGAATTTCCAACCTCAAATGGTGTCTGAAGTTCAAGTGAGGCCAGTGACTGGGAAGAAAAGGAATCCTAAAACCTGGGATGGAGACATATGGGCAGATAATCAGGAAGGTATAGGGTCACTGTGATTCAAAATTGACTTGAAGTCAACAGATTTGGTTTGGTTTGGGGACATTGAGGCCCTAAATTCCATTGAATCACTCCTGCCAACAGAACCAGCCCTCTTACTCCCATCTGAAGAGATTACTCTATCTTTGCCTGCTGAGTCACCCTCCCCAGAAAAACCATTATCCCTTCCACCTCCATTTGATGAGAGTCCCTGTCTGAGATATTGCCTGGGTCAGTGTCTGGGGCATTGCCTGAGGCAGATGTCTTACAAGACATTGTTAAATGTCCCCAGGACCCACCCCACCACACATTTTTGCTCCTAGACCTATAACTAGACTTATGTCCCAGTGAGCCCCAAGAGATGAAGTCCAAAGTGTGACCCAGGAGGAGGTATGCTATACTCCAAAATAACTGCTTGATTTTTCTAATGTATACAAACTGAAACCTGGGGAATATGTGTGGGATTGGCTATTAAGGGTTTGGAATAATGGTGCAAAGAACACGAAGTTGAATCATTCTGAGTTCATTGATACAGGTCCACTAAGTACAGATTCTTGATTCAAAATTACAAATTGAGAGGTTAGAAAAGTATCTAATGGCTTATTTGATTGATTCACTAAAGCATGGATTAAGCAGTGGCCTAAACTCAATCAAATTGAAATACCAGACCTGCCTTGGCATGTTGTAGAGGAGGTATCCAAAGGCTTAGGGAAATTGGTATGTTCGAGTGAATTTATCATGTTGGACCCTGTCATGGATCAAATTGTGCCCCTCCAAAATATCTGTCAACTTAGCTAGGTCATGATTCCCAGTATTGTATGATTGTCCACCATTTTGTCATCTGATGTAATTTCCTTATGTGTTGTAAATCCTATCACTATGATATAATGAGATGGATTAGTGGCAGTTATATTGATGAGATCTACGAGATTAGATAGTGTCTTAAGCCAATTTCTTTTGAGATACAAAAGACAGAAGCAAGCAGAGAGACATGGGGACCTCATACCACTAAGAATGCAGCACTGGGAGCACAGCACATCCTTTGGACCCCAGTCCCTGTGCCTGAGAAGCTCCTCGACCACAGAAAGATTGATGACAAGGACCTTCCTTCAGAGCCTGCAGAGAGAGAAAGCCTTCACCTGGAGCTGATGCCCTGAATTCAGACTTGTAGCTGACCAGAATGTGAGAGAATAAATTTCTGTTTGTTAAAGCCATCTACTTGTGGTATTTCTCCTACAACAGCACTAGATGACTAAGAGACAGACCCACAGACCCACACATGAAGTGCTCAGAAGACACACCTTTTACCACAATGGTGAGGAAAAGCTTTGTGAAGGGCACACCAGCATCTTTGAAGACTGCCGTGATTGGTATTTTATAGAAGTCATATTTGACAGTGGGAACTGCCCTAACTCTAACACCTAACATAGGAGCTGATTGGATGCCTTGGTGAAAGGACCAAGTAGCAGCACTTAACTGATGAAGACAAGGTGGTTGTTGTTACTGTATTGATAGCAGAGTCAAAACATTAATCAGAATTGTCTGACCCACCTGGACTTATGGCATTGGCTACTTAGTCATGGTGTCCCTAGGAGTGAAATAGATGGGAAATCTACTAAATATTTGCTTGATTTGTACGACTAGAAGAATTCCAGGTCAGGTGAATGGCAGTCTAACTTGAATCACCAGAATAGAAAGTCATGGCCTGTCAATCAATTCCCAGGCTTGAGACAATTTACAGACCCACTACTCCTTGAATGAAGGGGAGCCCGTGTCCCACTGAGGACGGACCCCATTGCACTGCCAAAAATTTATACTGTTAGTCTTTCTCCCAGCCTTCCTCAAAGGGATCTGCAGCCTTTTATGAGAGGGACTGTTCACTGGGGAAAAGGAAATAATCAGAGTTTTCAGGAGCACTGGACACTGGCTCTGAACTGACACTAACTCCAGGAGACCGAAAAAGTCACTGTGGCCCACTAGTCATAGTAGGGACATATGTAGGTCAGGTTATTAATGGATTCTTAGCTCAGTCCGTCTCACAGTGGGTCTAGTAGTTCCTCGAACCCATTTTGTAGTGACTTCCTCAGTTCCAGAATGCATAATTGGAATAGATACACTCAGCAACTGGCAGAATCCCCACATTGGATCCCTGACATGTGGTATAAGGGCTATCATGGTAGGAAAAACCAAGTGGAAGCATTAGAACTGTCCCTACCTAGGAAAATAGTAAACCAAAAGCAATACTGCATTCCTAGAGGGATTGCAGAGATTACTGCCATCAACAAGGACTTGAAGGATGTACGAGTGGGATTCCCACCACATCACTATTTAACTTGCCTATTTGGCCTGTGCAAAAAACAGATGGATCTTGGAGAATGACAATGGATTATCATAAACGAAAACAGGTGGTGACTCCAATTGCAGCTGCTGTTCCATGTATGGTTTCGTTTCTTGAGCAAACTAATACATCTTTTAGTACCTGGTATGTGGCTATTGATCTGGCCAATGCCTTTTTCTTGATTCTGGTTTCAAGAACAGCAGAAGCAGTTTGCCTTCAGCTGGCAAGGCCAGCAATACACTTTCACTGTTCTACATCAGAGGTATATCAACTCTTCAGCCCTATGTCACATTTTAGTCTGCAGAGACCTTAATCTTGCTTTCCCATAAGAAGTCACACTGATTCATTACACTGATGACATTGTGCTGATTGGACCTAGTAATAAAGGATCAATGACTCTTGACTTATTGGTAAGACACTTGGATACTAGGAGGCAAAGCCAAGATGGCAGAATAGACAGAAGCTTCCAGTGAGCCCTCTTTACAACAAAGACCCAAAAGAACAAGTGAAACAAGTATATTTGTGACAAGCTGGTAACTCTGAGCTTCAAAGGTAAGCTTAGAAAACGAACTGAGGGGCAGGGGGAGGAAGAGACTGTTCAGAAGCGGAGAGGAGTTACCTGACCTGAATCACATGGAGCCCTCAGGTACCATCCCTGGAGCTGTGGTAGTGGGCTGGCACTAGCGTTCGGCCACAGTTTCCTCAGGGAGAAGCAGCCAGCCACACAGGCTACTCACACCTCTGGAACCGGAGAAGAACAGTGCTTTCGCCAAAAGCTATGTACTTGTGTATATTTTAATGCGCCCTCCTCACCCCCAAGCCGGCTTCAGAGGAGGCTGAATTCCCTGGGCCTGAGACAGGCACAGTTGAACACCTAGAGCCATATTCTCAGCCTTGGGGAAGGAAAAATTTGCAATTGGGGGAAAAGATAATTTGCTAGCTCCACTAACTGGGGGAGCTCAGGACAGAAGTGGCTCCTGTCCAGGCATAAACTATTTGTGGACCTGGAGCACCTTTCCCCTCTGCGTGGACTTGTGTGGGTCTATTTCGGGAAAATAGGCCTTTGTTGGCAGACTCCAACCATTTCAGCTGTGCAGTGGAAAGGTGGGTGTTTGATGTCTGACATTGCTTTGCCTATTAAACAAGGTCCTCACCTACCCACATCAGGGACCTACGGACTGGTAGCTTTACTCAGGTCACCCAGCCACCCGCGATAGTGGTCCAAGGATAACTGGTACCTCCCAGTCCTTACAACCAAAAACTTTGGGTGCCCATGGTCTGTCTGCAGAACCCACCCACCTGCATGCTTTAGGGAACAGGAACGTGCTTTCCTCAGAGACACTCGGGGGTAATTTCTTAGCCCCTGCCTTGTTCAGAGTGTGGCTCCCTGCTGCAATCAGATACTGGTATATATGCCAACCACCTCTTCCCCTCTAAGGCTGTAGGACAGAGCCTGTATCACACACTTGATGATCAGCTATCTGGAAACCTGAGCTGAACTCATACAAGAAAAGTGAATGCACTTGTAGACTGATATACCTGAAGACAGCTGTAGCCATCTGGGGACAGGACGTCAGAGCTCCAAAGGCAAAAATAATCAAGCTAGCTCACTCAAGCAACCAACCAACCTGGGTATATTAAAACAAAACAAAGCAAGAAGCTACAACACAGTCAGCAAGCATAAAATAACACAATAACCTACACATGGCTCAGAGACAACAGATGGTATCAAGACACATAAAGAAACAGACCATGATCACCTCAATAAAGTCTCAAAACAAAGAATCCAGGGATCTTCTGGATGAAAGTGCATTTCTGGAACTACCAGAGGCAGAATACAAAAGTTTAATATACAGAACCCTTTAAGACATCAGGAAGGAAATGAGGCAATACACAGAACAAGCCAAGGAACACACAGATAAAGCAATTGAAGGAATTAGAAAGGTTATTCAGGAACATAATGAAAAGTTTAATAAGCTGGAAAAATCCATAGACAGGCATCAATCAGAAATTCAGAAGATTAACAATAAAATTACAGAAGTAGACAACTCAACAGAAAGTCAGAGGAGCAGAAATGAGCAAGTAGAAGCCAGAATTTCTGAACTCGAAGATAAATCACTTGGCACTGATACATTTGAAGAAAAATCAGATAAAAGCATTAAAAAAAAAAAAAAAAAAGAAGAAACCTTAAGAATCATGTGGGACTCTATCAAGAGAAATAACCTACGAGTGATTGGAGTACCAGAACAGGGAGGGATAACAGAAAATACAGAGAGAATAGTCGAAGATTTGCTGGCAGAAAGCATCCCTGATATCGTGAAAGATGAGAAGATATCTATCCAAGATGCTCATCAAACTCCACATAAGGTAGATGTTAAAAGAAAGTCACCAAGACTTATTGTAATCAAACTTGCTGAAACCAAAGATAAAGATTGAATTATAAGAGCAGCGAGGGATAAATGAAAACTCACCTACAAAGGAGAGCCACTAAGAATAAGCTTGGACTACTTGGCAGAAACCATGCAGGCAAGAAGGCAATGGGATGACATACTTTAAAAAATGAAGGAAAAAAATGCCTGCCAAGAATCATATATCCAGCAAAACTGTCTCTTAAATATGAAGATGAAATTAAGATATTTCCAGATAAACAGAAGTTTAGGGAATTCATAAAAACCAAACCAAAACTACAAGAAATACTAAAGGGAGTCCTTTGGCTAGAAAATCAAAAATATCAGGAATCAAATCAAGCCTAGAACACTGGGCAGAGCAACCAGAAGTCAACCCAGACAGGGAAATAAAAAAAAAAGAAACAAAGCAAGATTATTAAAAAAAAAGCTCCAAACAGGGTAACAGCGATGTTATTATATAAAAGAAGACAACATTAAAATAATAGAAGAGGGACTAAGAAAGGTAATCATACACCTTCCATATGGAGAGGAAGATATGGTGATACAAAAAGTTAGGTTTAAATTTAGAAAAATAGGGATAAATATTAAGGTAACCAAAAAGGAGACAAATTATCCTATTCATCAAAATAAAATACAAGAAAAAAATAGAGCATCAGCAGAAACAAAATCAACAACAAATATGAGTAAAGGACAATATATAATATAATCTACTCAGCACATAAAATTAAGTGGGAAAAAGAAACTGTCAACAATACACAAAAAAAAGACATCAAAATGATAGCACTAAATTCATACCTATCCATAATTTCGCTGAATGCAAATGGACTAAATGCACCAATAAAGAGACAGAGATTGGCAGAATGGATGAAAAAACAAGATCCGTCTATATGCTGCCTACAAGAGACACACCTTAGACTTAGAGACACAAACAAACTAAAACTCAAAGGATGGAAAAAATATATCAAGCAAAGAACAATCAAAAAAGAACAGGAGTGGCAATATTTATTTCTGACAAAATAGACTTTAAAGTTAAATCCATCATAAAGGATAAGGAAGGACACTATATAATGATTAAAGGGACAATACAACAAGAAGGTATAACCATATTAAATATTTATGCACCCAATGACAGGGCTGCAAGAAACATAAAATAAACTCTTTCAGCATTGAAAAGTGAGATAGACAGCTCCATGATAATAGTAGGAAACTTCAACACACCACTTCAGTGAAGGACAGGACATCCAGAAAGAAGCTCAATAAAGACACAGAAGATCTAAATGCCACAGTGAACCAACTTGACCTCGTAGACATATACAGAACACTCCACCCAACAGCAGCCAAGTATACTTTCTTTTCTAGTGCACATGGAACCTTCTCTAGAATAGACCACATATTAGGTCATAAAGCAAGCCTTAGCAGAATCCAAAACATTGAAATATTACAAAGCATCTCCTCTGACCATAAGGCCATAAAAGTGGAAATCAGTAACAGGAAAAGCAGGGAAAAGAAATCAAACACTTGGAAACTGAAAAATGTCCTGCTCAAAAAAGACTGGATTTAGAAGACATTAAGGATGGAATAAAGAAATTCAGAGAATCCAATGAGAATTAAAACACTTCCTATCAGAACCTTTAGGGTATAGCAAAAGCGGTGCTCATAGGCCAATTTATATCAATAAATGCACACATCCAAAAAGAAGGGCCAAAATCAAAGACATTATCCCTACAACTTGAACAAATAGAAAGAGAGTAGCAAAAGAAACCCTCAGGCACCGGAAGAAAGCAAATAATAAAAATTAGAGCA
This sequence comes from Elephas maximus indicus, assembly GCF_024166365.1. Lineage (NCBI taxonomy): Eukaryota > Metazoa > Chordata > Mammalia > Proboscidea > Elephantidae > Elephas > Elephas maximus. Next base: position 41,361,749 of record NC_064832.1, read on the forward strand.
GAACTAAATGAAATAGAAAACAGAAAAACAATTGAAAGAATTAACAAGTCCAAAAGCTGGTTTTTTGAAAAAATCAACAAAATTGATAAACCATTGGCCAAACTGACAAAAGAAAAACAGGAGAGGAACCAAATAACCCGAATAAGAAATGAGATGGGCGATATTACAACAGACCCAACTGAAATGAAAAGAATCATATCAGATTACTCTGAAAAATTATACTCTAACAAATCTGAAAGCCTAGAAGAAATGGATGAATTCCTAGAAACACACTACCTACCTAAACTAACACAAACAGAGGTAGAACAACTAAATAGACCCATAACAAAAGAAGAGATTGATAAGGTAATCAAAAAACTCCCAACAAAAAAAAGCCCTGGTCTGAAGGGCTTCACTGCAGAATTCTACCAAACTTCCAGAGAAGAGTTAACACCACTACTGCTAAAGGTATTACAGAGCATAGATAAGGGCAGAATACTACCAAACTCATTCTATGAAGCCAGCATATCCCTGATACCAAAACCAGGTAAAGACACCACAAGAAAAGAAAATTACAGCCCTATATCCCTTATGAATGTAGATGCAAAAATCCTCAACAAAATTCTAGCCCATAGAATTCAACAACATATCAAAAAAAAAAAAAATTCACCATGACCAAGTGGGATTCATACCAGATATGCAGGGATGGTTCAATATTAGAAAAACAATTAATGTAATCCACCACATAAATAAAACAAAAGACAAGAATCACATGATCTTATCAATTGATGCAGAAAAGGCATTTGACAAAGTCCAACACACATTCTTGAAAAAAACTCTCAGCAAAATAGGAATAGAAGGAAAATTCCTGAACATAATAAACGGCATTTATACAAAGCCAACAGCCAACATCACCCTAAATGGAGAGAGCCTAAAAGCATTCCCACTGAGATCGGGAACCAGACAAGGATGCCCTTTATCACCGCTCTTATTCAACATTGTGTTGGAGGTCCTAAGCAGAGCAATTAGGCTAGATAAAGAAATAAATGGCACCCAGATTGGCAAGGAAGAAGTCAAAGTATCTCTATTTGCAGATGACATGATCTTATACACAGAAAACCTTAAAGAATCCTCAAGAAAACTACTGAAACTAATAGAAGAGTTCAGCAGAGTATTAGGATACAAGATAAATATATAAAAACCAGTTGGATTCCTTTACACCAACAAAAAGAGCATTGAAGAGGAAATCACCAAATCAATGCCATTTACAGTAGCCCTCAAGAAGATAAAATACTTAGGAATAAATCTTACCAGAGATGTAAAAGACTTATACAAAGAAAACTACAATACACTTCTGCAAGAAACCAAAATAAACTTATGTAAGTGGAAAAACATAACTTGCTCATGGATAGGAAGACTTAACATTATAAAAATATCTATTCTACCAAACGCAATCTATACATTTAATGCAATTCAGATCCAAATCCCAGTGATAACTCTTTAATGAGTTGGAGAAACAAATCACCAACTTCATCTGGAAGGGAAAGAGGCCCCAGATAAGTAAGGCATTACTGAAAAAGAAGAACAAAGTGGGAGGCCTTTCTTTACCTGATTTTGGAACCTATTATACCGCCACAGTAGTCAAGACAGCCTGGTACTGGTACAACAACAGGTACATAGACCAATGGAACAGAATTGAGAATACAGACAAATCCATCCACATATGAACAGTTGATATTTGACAAAGGACCCAAAACAGTTAAATGGGGAAAAGGAAGTCTTTTTAACAAATGGTGCTGGCATAACTGGATATCCATCTGCAAAAAAATGAAACAAGACCCATACCTCACTCCATGCACAAAAACGAGCTCAAAAGGGATCAAAGACCTAAATATAAAACCTAAAAGGATAAAGATCATGGAAGAAAAAATAGGGACAACATTAGAAGCCCTAATACATGGCATAAACAGTATATAAAACATTATTAAGAATGCAGAAGAAAAACTAGATAACTGGGAGCTCTTAAAAATCAAACACCTATGTTCATCCAAAGACTTCATTCACCAAAAGAGTAAAAAGACTACGTACGGACTGGGAAAAAAATTTTAACTATGACATTTCTGATCAGCACTTGATCTCTAAAATCTACATGATACTGCAAAAACTCAACTACAAAAAGACAAATAACCCAATTAAAAAATCGGCAAAAGATATGAATAGACACTTCACTAAAGAAGACATTCAGGTAGCTAACAGACACATGAGGAAATGCTCATGATCATTAGCCAATAGACAAACGCAAATCAAAACTACAATGAGATTTCATCTCACTCCAGCAAGTCTGGCATTAATCCAAAAAACACAAAATACTAAATGTTGGAGAGGCTGTGGAGAGATTGGAACACTTATACAGTGCTGGTGGGAATGTAAAATGGTACAACCATTTTGGAAATAGATTTGGCACTTCCTTAAAAAGCTAGAAGTAGAACTACCGTATGACCCAGCAATCCCACTCCTCGGAATATATCCTAGAGCAATAAGAGCCTTTACACGAACAGATATATGCACACTCATGTTTATTGCAGCACTATTTATAATAGCAAAAAGATGGAAGTGACCAACGTGCCCATCAATGGATGAATGGATAAATAAATTATGGTATATTCACACAATGGAATACTACGCATCGATAAAGAACAGTGAGGAATCTGTGAAACATTTCATAACATGGAGGAACCTGGAAGACATTATGCTGAGTGAAATTAGTTGCAAAAGGACAAATATTGTATAAGACCACTATTAAAAGAACTCAAGAAATAGTTTAAACAGAGAAGAAAACACTCTTTTGTGGTTACAAGATGGGGGAGGGAGGGAGGGAGCGTAGGAGAGAGGCATTCATTAATTAGACAGTAGATAGGAACTACTTTAGGTGAAGGAAAAGACAACACGCAATACAGGGGAGGTCAGCACAACTGGACTAAACCAAAGCAAAAAACTTTCCTGAATAAACTGAATGCTTCAAAGGCCAGTGTAGCAAGGGCAGGGGTTTGGGGACCATGGTTTCAGGGGACATCTAAGTCAATTGGCATAATCTGTTTGGATACTTTTAGAGGATCCAAAGAAGAATTTCTTTCTAGCCTTAGTACCAAGAAGAGCACTTCTAATCAGCCACTGTGTCTTTATCAAACAGACAAAATGAACTATATAATTGTGTCTTCCTCTTTGCATTTCTGTTTTATTTCCAGCAAGTGTACAGAACTTCATCAGATGTATTTTTTTTTTTTTTTTGGTGGGGAGTCTCTTAGCTCCCCATTTATTCAGTTGCTAGACTGCTTGTTTTTGTAATTTATGAAAAATCTATTTTGGAATAAACACAGGTGGCCTAGTGGTTAATGGAATCAGGTGATATGCAAATTAAAAAGTAGTGACAAATTTTCAGATTTGGAAGTCGGGGAAGTCAATAGAAGTTTAGCATTTACAAAGGAGTCTTTCTTACAGGTTAACCAATATGTCAAAATTCATATTTAAATAATTATGCGAAATCTTATAAACAAAATGAGAGTAATATTGGTCAGATCCTTTGATGAATGACCTACACCACTCTTCCTAAATTCAAACTATTCATCCATAAGACGTGAATAAACCTGGATTTCCAGGTAGTGGGTTACTTATAAGACATCAAAGAATTCACTAATGCTCTGGGAAATGGTATTTAAATATCAGGGACAAACACTTATTTCACTGACAGAACGGAAGCTTATGCTATCCTTAGTCTACTACTTCAGGTTTTTTGACAATCAGGCTATGTTAGTTCAAACACAGTAAACTGCAATGTAAACAGAATGAGAACAAGGTGTTATTTAATTCAGTTTATTTGTCCAAGGAATGGAGTTGCATGTACAGCAGCATCCAAAGCTTGTCAATTTCAAAATATCATTCATGTAACGTGTGTGTGAGAAGGATAAAATAGCTACACCTGCCAGTAGTGATCCCCCTGATACTTCTCTTACTCTCCCATTTCCTTTCCTCATCATATATCATTCTTGTATATATCCTAAATAAGCAAAGCAGCAACCACAGTATTTCTATTGTTGAGTTACAGCCAGGTACCATATTAAAAATATTTAACACCTGTATGGCATGGGTACCAATCAACCAGAACAGCTGCCCAGCCAATCAGAACAGTGCCCAAACAACTGCGTGATCAATCAGAAAAGGCGCCAGTCACGAGCAATGGGTAAGGCCATACCTGTGCACAGCGCCTGAATATCACCTCTAAGGATAGGGCTTTCCTTTTCTGCCCCTTCCCTCCTTCCTTTCTTTTAACAGAAAAAATAAGAAAGTTGCTAAAACCCAATTCTCCTACTTCTATATTCTGTTCCTTACTACATCATATTGTCATTGAATAGACTAATTTCTTCTGTATTTTAAACATTTTTTTTTCTGTTGTTGTTGAAAGATGTTTAAAGCAGATGCTTCCATAGGAGAAAAGCTTTCTTAGTACAATTTATTACCTTTCAAGTAAAAAGGCATTCAGAAGGAAAATTTTTCATCTTATCACACTCCTTAATTTTTTTTTTTTTTTTGTGAGGGAAATCTCCAGGGTAAGGCAGTAGTTGGTGACTTTTGAGGAAGAGGAATGGAACTACATAGTTCAGCATTTTCCTTTATCATTTAAATGGGAACAAAGCGTGTGGTGTGAATGAAAAGAATGAGTCTCAGGCAAAAATAACTCTCAAAACCTCACGATGTAGATAATTGACTTGAGGAAATTTAAATACTGAAAAGAAGAAAGATATATGAAATTATAGTGTGTGTAGTGGGTGGTGGTGGTGGAGCTGGTTAGGTGGTGGGAAGGGAGTGGAAACCAGGTAATTTGAATGAATCAGGATTTTATGGCCGGGAGGAAAGTTAGATGTCATACATGAAGAAATGGTGATCCAGGGAGGTTACACGGCTTGCTTGGTATCATAAATCTGGTTATTTACTGAGAAAAACAGAAGCGTAGAACAAAAATCTAGCTCCTGAACCAATTCATTTTTAGATTGGGTATACCAAAAGCAAAAGAAAACAAAACCCCGAACCCATAGCTGTCAAGTTGATTCCAACTCATAGCAACACTATAGGACAGAGTAGAACTGCCCCATAGGGTTTCCAAGGCTGTAAATCTTTATGTAAGCAGACTGCCACATCTTTCTCAGTGGCGCAGCTGGTGGGTTCGAACTGCCAACCTTTTGGTTAGTAGCCAAGCATTTAACCTCTGCGCCACCAGTGTACATGATATCAAAATAACTGGTTAATTCTAAATTTATGAAATGAAGAGGAATCAGGTACCTCTTCTGTGAGGTCCCCTGCTGCTCTTTGGTTGGCCCAGCTGCACTGCGTGTGCTGGACATTAGTGCCCATGCACAGGTGTGTAGAGCACCTCTCCCTAGCCATCAAGACTCACCTGTGTGACCTTGGGCAGATTATTTGAATGATCAATTACAAAATATAGTATCTACTTCATGGGGTTTCTGAGGATTAAAATATTCGAAGTGGTAACACAGTTCTTTACACATAGTGTTCAATAAATTCTAGCTACTGGTTGAATCCCTTCATTTTACAGATAAAAACGGTGAGCCTCAGAAGGAAAAGTGACTTGCCTAAGATCACACAGACAAAACCACACTGCTGGCATTTGACTTCCATTAAAAAAAAAGAGAGAGAGACGGATTCATTTTAAACAAATACCTTTCTCTTTCATTGAAACTTGACTAGGGTCATTTATGAATGCCCACGAAGAAACATGGCAAATAATCCATTTTTGCTTTTGTTCACTTGTTCTATCATTTAGTCATCCAACTAATTCCTTCATTGAATAAATAGCTATTGAGTGGCTGTCATGGGACAAGCACTAAAGATGGACCTTGGGGATACACAGTTACCTGGAGGAGATGGGCACGTGTGATAAGCACGATAGAGGATTAACCTAGGGAGTGTGAGGACCAAAAGGAAAGGTTCCTAACCCAGGCCTGGGGGTCAGGAAGAGTGTAAAGAACTGGAGGGGGCACAGGGCGAGGCCCAATGATGCTCTCTGATTGCATAGAACTGAGTAAGCCTGGTCTCTGCCTTTCAGTCTACTGAGGGAATAGATACATAAACGATGGCTGAGAAAGAAATTGGGAAGTACAATGTATGTACAAAGTGCTGAGAGAGTACAGTAGAGAGAGTACCTGGATGGTATTTCAAGGACTGATTATATGAGGTGGAGGGTGGGCTTAATGGAAGGGCAGACAAATGAGCTAAGCCTTGTAGGATGAACAAGACATCACCACTCAGAGAAGGAAGGAAAGGAAAGTTACTGGAGGAAAAGATCCAAGAAACATGTGAGCACAAGGGCTCCAATACCTGGGGCACAGGTTATCCACCAGAGGTTGGGGATGGAGTGTGGAGGGAGATGAGCCTTTCACGGGAATGTCCCAGGCCTCACCTGCTGGTGAGTACAAATGAGGGTCACATTAGCATTTAATGTCCTGATTCCCATGTTTTTCCACTGCTACCTGATCCTTTAGGACATTCCATACTCAATCATCCCTCCCAGGTATATCTGGGACCCCTCCCCCCACCCAGAGACATCTGTCTTACCTGGACTTAGGATCATATGCTCATGTTCTGCTCTGGTGTCTTCATTGAGGTTCCTTGAGCTGGTCACTACTGACAGTACCCTCCACAGAGCAGTCTCTGCCTAGTCCAGGGCACCTCAGATGGTGATGGTCACCTTGACCCTCAGGGCACCAATCACCTATCTGCTCTGTGATCTGTGATTGAGAACGGGGGAGCGGGGATGGGTCATGCTCTAGGCTCTACTCCTTTTCTCATTTGTGTGTGCATATATGTGAGAGACACAGACAGCGTGGCTGAGAGCTGTCTGTGAGGCTGTATCTCTCAAGCACAACATCCTATAGACTCTCCTGAATACTCCTCAGCTTCTATCTAAACTCTTCCCTGACTAGGGCTCAAAGTCATCCTCCAGGTCAGGTGGGAAGATGGTTCCCATCCCATTCCCTCCTCTGACTTTCTCTCTTCCACCATTACACACACTCCCCTATTAACACACTATTCTCTTTACCTTGCTTTTGTCAATTAAAAAGAAATTCTTGAAACTCCTTGCTTATAAATTTATAAAAACAGATACATGGCTAGAGGGTGTCTGTCTCATGCCCTGCATCTGATTCTCAACTTTAGCCCAGGTTGGACACCCTTTAAGAGTAGCTTCTGAAGGTTCTTCATTGGCTGCAGAGTTCCTGGCATTTGAGAGACATTCACTACAAGCTTTTTGAATTAAATTGACTCTCGTAGGGAAAGAGGCTGCTGAAAAACAGGCTTGTTGTTGACAGGTGATTGGTATGATTAGATCTGAGTCTTAGTGGAAACTGTGGGTTGTAGGTGAAGAGAGTTGTGGCAGGGAGACCAGGTAGGAAGTTGTGGCAGCCACCTGGGTGAAGAATGATAGGGGCTTGAGCCAGGAAAGGGATAGTAAGAATGAAGTGATGGGGACAGAGCTGAAAAATATTGGGGACAACAGAACTTGGAGACAGATGAGATGTGGCAGGTGCTGGACGACAGGGAATAGAAGATTACTTTGGGGCTTACCTTGAGAGAGCTGGGTGGATGATGATGACATAGGCTTCAACTGTCCCATTTTACACAGAGGTGAAGGGATTTGCCTAAGGTCAGTAAACAAGTTGATAGCAACATTATGCATCTTCATTGTGCTAAAAACTCCAAACCAGAATAGTTTCTACTTCCTTACCCCCATGGCCTTTTCCCATTACATAAAAACTTCTACACAGAGAACATACTTGTTCTCAACTACTCAAATAATTTTCTAAAATGTCATTAAAATTAAGAAGATACTTAAAAGGACATATGAGAAGCCACATTCAACAAGTACAGAAATAAATTAGAGATGAGAAAATATTAAAATACCTGACCTGCGTGGGTATCTGCATAACATTTAAAATGATCTCATCCATTTAGTTCTAGGGTTTGGTGTCCTAATCTGAAATATGAAAAATGTTCTTACTGAGAGGCAGGTGAACTGAAGGAGGATATCTTAATATACAGTGAAATATAAATTAAAAAGCTCTCTAGCTATTAGTAAAAGTACTGAAATACATTAGCAGGTGCACAGGTTCAACTTTGGATAAACGTTCTTTGAAATCGGATTTTTCACCAAAATTAATCTGAGAGGCGTCAAATCTGCGCTGGGTTAAAGAGGTGACAAATGGGAAGACTTCACTGACGTTCCAAATTGTGAAGGGATCAGAATTAATAATCCTCTGTCATCTGGTAACCTGAGTACACGCGAGTGTAGGAAACTCACATCTTGGAAGAGGGTTGAAAAGAAGCCTGAAGTATTACTGTCGAAAGGAGAAGTCTGGCCATCGATTGAGTTGATCTGGTTTTATAAATACCTTTAAATCAGCCACAGATAACCATGAATAAGGGTTCCAGTGATTTCCATGTTAACGGAGTTTGGGTATGTCAATAGGCTGATGAAACCACTCGCATAGAGTGGAATAACTACAGCATTTTAATCCCCATCTTGGCATTCATGTTTGCACACACTCCTCTTTTAGTCCCACTCCACAGTGGCTCTACCCAGATGTTTAACTCAGAGCTTCTTTGTTCATCAGTGACTTCAGTTACAGGCTCTTCATTCATACAAACTCACATCATGAAATTGTGCAACCCTCCAAATATATATCTCTCTCCAAAGGGAGATTTGAATATATATATTTTTACTGTTGTTGAATCAACTCTGACTCACAGCGACCCCATAGGGTTTCCAAGGCTGTAAATCTCTTTGGAAGCAGACTGCCACATCTTTCTCCCATGGAGCCATTTGTGGTTTTGAACCGCTGACCTTTCAGTTAGCAGTCAATTGCTTTAACCACTGCACCACCAGGGCTCCTTATGTGTATGCGTGTGTGTGTGTGTGTGTGTATGTGTATCCAAATACCTAAAATAGCATATCTTTTTTTTTTTCCTTTAGTCAGAAAAATATCCCTTTGTTAATTCATAGGAAGTTTCCATGTTCCAAGTGATGAGTTCAGGGTTACTTATCATAGGCAATCCCAACCAAGGACTGAGTGTAGCAGGGATACCAGGGCTTAATATGCCTAATAAGGAGCCCTCAGTGGTTGAACATTTGACTGCTAACCAAAAGGTTGGCAGTTCAAATCCACCAGCTGCTCATTGAAAGTCCTAGGGAGCAGTTCTACTCTGACCTATAGGGTTGCTATGAGTCAGAATTGACGTGACAGCAAAGGTGGTACAGTGGTTTTTGTGGCATTGCGGTTAAGCTCTTGGCTGCTAACCGAAAGGTCAGCTGTTGGAACCCACCAGCCACTCCACAAAAGAAAGATGTGGTAGTCTGCTTCTGTAAAGATTTAAAGCCTTGGAAACCCTGTGGGAAAATTCTACTCTGTCCTATAGGGTCTGTATGACAGCAATGGTTTGGTGTAATATGCCTAATGCAGGTCACCTCTAACAGGGAATGTCTGTCCAACAGGAACTCTTTGCTTTGGACTTTCTGTTGGCCAAGACTTGGGTAGCTGGGTTGGCTGACACTTGGTTAGGACTGCAGATGGGCTATCCCTGCCCAATCCTGCTTTTTCTCCCCCTTCTCTTCACAGGCATCAGATCTGTACCATGGACTGAAGATTTGTCCCACCTTTCCTCTCTATTTTATCTTTCACACATGCAATCTCTCAAAAAACCCCTTGCACTCCTACTCTGTTCTAGTGTCTGCTTCCCAGAGGACCAGTGCACCTGTTGGAATTCTTTCTAAACATTAATGAGGGACCATATTACCATTTTAGCAAACAACAGAGAACATGCCTACTTAAAATCCTATTGTTGCCTAAAATCTCAAACTCTTTAGAGTGCTCATTGTGGACATGAGGATTGTTTTTCAGTCGGAGACAAGTTTATTAACTGGGAAGAGTTTTAATTCAGTTATCATTTCATAAGGGATGCTGCTTATCGGGTTGGTTTATTTGGGCCACGGAACTTTTGTACACCTGTCAGGTAGGAATCCTTTGGTTAACTAATAAAAGCAAGGATGAAGGAAAACCAAACATTTATTAAGGACCTGATATGTGCCAGAACTGTTTTGAAAAACTATTGAGAATATCTCAGTTGGGAATCACAATGACTTTGAAAGGTGAGTAACACCTTCATTTTTACATAGGAGGAAATTGAAATTTTGAGAGATTAACGACAAATGTTCTCTGGGTTATTGAAGTGCTGAAGCTAGGACTCAGACTTTGGACTCTGATTCCAAAGCCCTTATCTTCTCAAATTGAACATACTGTCTGCACAATGAAGGGCTATTTCAATTCAGGATCTTATAATGGCAGCAAATGGGCCATTTATTTATATTTATAGTTTACTGATTGGAATTTAAGCAAACATACATAATATAGCAAAATGTGTGTAATCCATAGTATTGCTTTAGTGTTAGGCATTAAATCCAATCCCTTTTCTCTAACTGACAAAGAACTCTTAGCCAATTGTGGCTAAAGGAATTGTAATTTTCTTGGCCCTGCTCAGATCCACATTTTCTTTTGTTGAGTCAAGGTTCTAGGTTGTGAAGAAAGACATGACTCACACAGGCACTGGTTGGAATAATGCTTTATTCACCTAGAGAAGAGACAGAGCAAGGTCAGCTTCGATAGTGGGCATTGGTTCCCCATGGCCAGTGGGCCTCCGTTTGCAGTTAACACAGGGAAATGGTCTGCCTATACTTTTTCTTGTGCTGCAGTAGAAGGGCCCCATTCCTTCCCCATTTGAAACTGATATAGCCAGGTGCCATATGACACAAACACATAAGCAGTACAAAGGTTTACTATGTACCCAGAATTGAGAAGAAATTTTCCCGATAAGGAAGAAGAATCTGGGCCAGAGAGAGAGAAGCTAAGTTCCCAGTCTCCATTATTAGGGACTATTCTGGGCCCCAGGTCTCATTATATACTTGAGATAAGGGTTGAACAGACCACCATCCCAACACCTTTGTTTTGGTTCAGTGGCAGATACTATGGATTGGCTCACTCTACACCTGCTCCAACCCCCTTCTAGAGTGTCTTCTTGGATTGAAGAGATGGAAACACTATCACATTTCCCAGGCTCCTTGCAGCTAGAGTCCTGTACATGATTAGGTCCCAGCCATTCAGACGCATACATGTGAGGCTTTCATTTAAAACTGATTTATGTGGTGAGAAAGGCGGAACTGGACATCCACATTGCTGTCAGAGATCATGGCGGAGGCTACATGGTTCGGGAGAAAGGTGCTGTGGTAGCAGCTCCTGTGGTGCCCAGTTTTGGGCTGTGATTTTGGGGAATCATTCTTGGAAGCTCAGCCCGGAATCTGTTTTATCTGTTTCTTCAGCCCTCCAGCAACTCTCTGAATGACCTATTCGCAACATTACATCTATTTTTTCCTTAAACTTACTAGATTGTATAGTTGCAATGAAGAACTTTGATCAGTACTGTTCACAGTCCTAGGCTTGTTTTTAGGGGAGTGAGAAGTTCCTTATATAAGTAAGTGCTTATTTACAAATTGCAGAAAAACCTTTATATATTTGCCAGCAGTTGCTCAAAATCTCCATTTCAAGTACAGAGTTTCCATTAACCATGTTGCCGTAACTCTTGCTGCCTTTCTGCTCACCCTAGGACATCTCTCTCCTATAGGGTGCACACCGAAACATTCTGGTTACAGGGGTTTATTGTCAAAAAATGGCTTCTACATTCTGAATATTCCCTACCCCTTCACCTCCCCTTCTCCCCAGTTCCCTCCCAGTCTGCTTCCTTGATTTGAGCCACAGAGCTATTGGAGAATTTGAAGGCTTTTTGGCTTTGACTCAAAGAGTAGTTCCTGGAAAGAAACCCCTCCTCCTGGGTGGAAGCTATGGGATGCTAATACTAATCCGCTCCTCCCCTTACTCCCCTCCTTTAGCCAGACGACATCACTCTGAAATGATGTCATTTCACGCTCACCGTATTTGGGCTACCAAGTGCATAGTCCTGTAAAGCATAGCGTATATTTGTTCAGAAGCATGCCGTAACACACTTGGCAAGTAACGCACCCATGAAGACTTTGTAAGCACCGAGATTTTATGCAAGTGTTGGTTATTCTTATTGGTTTAATTCCTGATAGGATCTTAGAGCTACAGAGTTATAGAATCCTGGATATCATCTAGTTCTAATGTTTATAAAGAGATCCTTGGGGTCCTAAAACTTTACAGGGTACCTCAGGAGCCTTTCTAGAGGGGCCTGAGCTTCCCCCCTCTTTTCCCTCAGAGCAGCCTGCTTCTATCTCTTGTACGTATTGAGCTTCCATGTCAGAGTTCTTATATAAAAAGGTTCTGCTGCTAAAAACACTTTGAAAATCATCAGTCCCATGCATTAATCCCCCTTATAACATCCCTCACAGCTGGTTGTCCAGTCGTGGCTTGAATATGTCCAGTGACAGGGAGCTCCTTACTTTAAGAGGTAATACTTTCTATTTTAAGACAGCTCTTTTTTTTTTTTAACCGCCCTTATTTCATAGTTTTTTATGTCAAGGGAGAAGAAATTCTAGCTAATGCCATTGTTAGGTTATGGTTAATTAAGGCTTTCCTCTCTAAATGTTTGTATGGTGTTTTAGCGATACATGCCCTTATTTTATGCCATTTCTCAGTAGGGCAGAAGGCAGGCATATTGCCCCACCACTGTCATTTACACATCTTTGTCATGGATTGACTTATGTCCCTCCCCCAGCCCAGAATGTGTATATCGACTTGGTTAGGCCATGATTCTTGGTATTGTGTGGTTGTAATTTTATGTTCAGGGGATTAGGATAGGATTGTAATGCCACCCGTACTCAGGTCACCTCCCTGATCCAATGTAGTTTCCCTGGGATGTGGCCTGTACCACCTTTCATCTCTTAAAAGATAGAAAGAAAGGAGAGAGTTGGGGACTTCATACCACCAAGAAAGCAGTACCAAGAGCAGAGCACGTCCTCTGGACCCGAGGTCTCTGCGTGAAGAAGCTCCTAGTCTGGGGGAACACTGATGAGAAGGCTGAGAGAGAGAAAGCCTTCCCCGGAGCTGACACCTTGAATTTGGACTTTTAGCCTACTTTACTGCTAGGAAATAAATTTCTCTTTGTTAAAGCCATCCACTTGTAGTATTTAAATGTTACAGCAGCACTAGATGACTAAGACAATCTTATAATGAGATATAAAATAGTTATAAGCTAACACCAGGTGGCCATAAGTGACTTGAAACTTAATGTGGTTCATGAGATGTGCAACTGAGATGTGGGGCAGAGAAAGAGACAAATGCATATGTTGGGAATCTACTTTGTGCCAAACCCATCACACACATATATATATATTTTCATATTTAATTCTTACAAAAATCAGTCTTAGGTATGGTATCCTGAAGACCCAGATACATTAAGAAATTTCACAGCTAGTAAGTAGCAGAGTTGGAATTTTAACCCAAGTCTGAATTCCTTCCTCTCCTCCAGAACGGGACTATCAGTTGATCAACTCTGGCCCCTAACACATTATTACTATATTATAATAACACACATATTTCTGCAGTCAACACTGTCTACTTAAAAATTTCCTCTCCCAGGCTCAGTTTGCTTATCTGCAAAATGGGGATAATAATCACAGCTCTCTCACAGTGTTGTTATGAGATATAAAAATTGCAATTACAAGTTACGTACTACTTAGAACAGTACCTACTTGGCTCAGAGTAGGCATGGAATGTATGTTTACTTTTCATTACTATTCCATAAGTAAGTCAGGAATCAAAAAGGCATCCATACATGTTTAACCTAATGGAGAACTAAAGAAAAAATGCGTACATCAAAATGCCCCAATCTCTTCTATGCCTGGGAGCTTTGCTGATGAATTGGACCATGAATCCAGGGGTGGAGGTGAGTGAGGATGGTGGAAGGTGGCACAGGGTGGTAGAAGAGACACATTCTAGTTGTTTTCAGGCTAAGAAGGACCTTTGAAGGACGTACACATGCTTCAGTCTAGATGTTTGGACGTAAGTAAGAGAGGAAGAGAACCCACTCAACAGTGTTATGGATTGAACTGTGCCCCCCTAAAATGTGTGTGAAATTCCTAGCGCCTGTAATAGTGGATGTGATCCAGTTTGGAAATAGGATTTTTCTTTAGTTCTGTTAATGCAGTCATACTAGTGTAGGTTGGGTACTAAACCTAATCACTTCTGAGTTATACAAAGACCAGAAGAGACACAGAGACACACACACAGGAGAGGACAGATGCCATTTGAAAATCATCCGCCAGCCAAGGATCACCAAGGTAACAAAGAATGCATGGGGCTAATGATCAAGAAGGAATCAATACCACTGAGACCCTGATTTGGACTTCTAGCCTCTTAAACTGTGAGAAAATGAATTTCTTTTCATTAAGACCACTCGCTTGTGGTATTTGTGTTATAGCAGAACTAGATAACTAGGACAGACAGGCACGCTGGTCTGCTTTCATCACGGTGGCATTGGTTTTATCCCCTCTCTATTCATGACCCTCTGATTTGGGAAATACTTGCATTCAACCAAACAGGATTAAGCCGCAAAGCCCAGCTTGGGATGTGGTTGTCAGGCAGCCATCTTCCAGCTGGTGCTAATGGGCTACGGTGAAGAATCCTCACCCCAAGCCATCCCTCCACCCAGGTGGAAGTGCGAGGCTGAGCATTGCTGAACACGTCACACTTCTCTCTAAAGTATCACAATCACGGAGGCAACTGTGCTCAATGACTTTCCACGGATCTGCTCTAAAAACTTACAGCATGTTCAATAGCCCTCAAAATTTTTTATTTGAAACCTGCGGTGAGGTAGTGTGGTAGTTGTTTGACTGAGCTGTGGTACAGTAAATACAGTTACCTTAAGGGATTTTTTCCCCCTCTTAAACTATACAGCTTGTAAGAGAGTTAGGTTCTTTTCAGCTTCACCTGCATCTCAGTTTAGCACACTGGGAGAGTAGGAACAGAGAATTCCAAAGATAATGCAGGTGCTAGGAGTTTCTGGGTGGTGCAAATGGTTAATGTGCTTGGCTGCTAACCAAAAGGTCGGCAGTTCAAGTCCACCTAGAGGTGCCTCAGAAGAAATGCCTGGAGATCTACTTCTGAAAAATCAGCCATGGAAAACCCTGTGGAGCACAGTTCTTCTCTGGCACACATGGGGCCACCAGGAGTCAGAATCAGCTTAACCACGACTGGTTTAGTAGCTGCAGAACTCAACCTCATACCTTGCTCAGACCCAGGTACCCACCTCATTGGAACGATACCCTGCATTACAAAGCAGTGACCTGCCCAGACATTCTGAGAGAGCTGCATACGTGAAGTATCCCATTAGCACTGCAGGTGCTGCTGGACCAGCTGCCCAGTATCAAACACCGTCAGTCAGTCAGGGAACTGGGCGTGTTGCTGTCCCCGGGGACATCCTCGGTAGGACCTGAGCATTCCCCACATGGTATCTCTGGTGAGCGAAGCCTGGGAGCACCGACCGCTGGAGAGAAGCACTATTTATCCAGAACACAATTGGGAAGCGAACCCTGGTCTTTGTGCAAAATGCCCCACGCTATTATTGAGAGCACCACTTCTCAAGTCCCACTTTGCACTTCAGAAATAGGTGAAAATAAGATTGGAGGGAGGTGGGGGCTCTCCTGGCACACCAGCCCCGGTTCCCAGCTGCAATTCATCACCCTTCCAGGGCCACGCATATCAGCACTTCTCCTCCAGGTAACAGAGAAAGGGCATTAATAATGGTCTTGTGCTCTCTGAGGCCCACACCCTAGTTAATAAGGTGCAACGAGGCAAAACCCGAAAGAGAGGACTGCTACGGTGGACTGAACTCTAATGGCAGGCAAGGAAGTATTGAACAGGAGTTCAGGAATAGACTGAGTTTCTTTATCTTTCTCTGAGAGAAGCAAAGATTTCTATTTACTCAGATACCAGAAGTGGTTTCCTTAGTCTTCGGGAAAGCGAGGCTTATTTGTTCTTTGAAAGGCACCTGACTTGGTTTATTAGAGTGCAGTGAGAAGTTCACCCAGTAGTATAGTATTGCCCCAATCCAAACCAAAACCCATTGCCGTAGAGTTGATACCAACTCATGGTGACCCCGTGTGTTACAGAGTAGAACTGCTCCATAGGGTTTTCTTGGCTATAATCTTTACAGAAGCAGATCATCAGGCCTTTCTTCCATGGCACTGCTGGGTGGGTTTGAACCGGCAACCTTTAAGTTAGTAGTTAAGTGCAGACCATGTGCGCCACCTAGGGACCATTCTGTGTTCCCCAGTAAGAGGCTGTATATTTTGAGTTGCACTTTCTCAGGGCTGGGGAAGAAGGGTTGCTGACACAAGAACTTATTCCAGCCTGTTTCTGGACAGTTATTTGACCCTCAGTGGTTGAAAAGCCACCAATGTCATCCATCCTCTGACCAATCCTGCTTTCCAGTTAATGTCCAGACGCTCCCTCTATTCAGCGGCCTGTACCCTGTCCTCTAAAGGGTTCACGGCTCTCCAAACACGTCTTGTGCTTTCCTGTCTCCTATCTTTGCTTATGCAGCTCTGTCTGTCTGCAGAGCCCTTCCTCCTTAACTGTTCTCCGGGGCCCAGCTCCGCTGTCATCTGGGGGACCCCCTCTCCAGTCCCACAGGCAGACTCAGTCTGGGAAATATTTCCAGGACATCTTGAGCTTACCTGGATTTGCCCGTTGTGCTCAAATTATTTATTTACCTGTCACTGTGCTCCATTATCTTGTTACTCCCTGCAGAGGACGGATCATGTCTTATTTATTTTTGCATCCTCAGGACCTGGAGACGGTAGACACTCCCTGAAAGTTTACTGAAAGCAGAATGAGTGGGAGGAGCTTGTGCGTGGGTCCTGGCCCCATGGTGCTGCGTGTCTTCTGTTAAGATATAAATGTCTATATAGCAGCTTTTCATCTGTTGGAAGAAAACGGATGTGAGACTACTACAAGCCTACCTTCGGGGACTTTGTATAAATTAGCAAACTAGAGAATTATGCCCATATCCATTTTAATGGCAGCCAAACCTGGAGGCGGGGTGAGCTTATGCCGGGGAGCCAGCCAGGCCTCCTCGGCTCACTTAGGCTAGATAATCAAAAGCAGGTCCTCGTTGACAGCTGTTGATCACAGACAGCATTAAAAAGGAAACGGCCACAACGCAGGTGAAAAAAGAGAGGAGCGCCTTCGGAGGAGTAAGTGAATACCCCGAGGAACAAGGCAAGCCTGGCCGGAAAGCTTTGCCCCTGCTACCTTTCGTTGGGGGCAGGGCTATTAGGAAGGAGAGGGCCTCTGTAGACAATCGCTTCCATTTTATTAAAAATAATTGGAGAGGTTTACAGACATTTCTTGCAAACATGCAACTGTCAGGCCTGGGTGGAAAAGAAACGCTTCCCTCCAGCCCCCAAATTGTGAGAAATTCTAATGTCGTGGCAAAAAATCAGGCGTTTGATGATTAAATGTGGAGAGCTGTCATCTCGGCATTATATTAAAATAACTTGCCTCCAGCAAGTGCACAGCATTTCTTCCTTTAAATCTGTCATTTCTCGGGAGGCTGTGGCTCCGGTTGGCTGCACCGGTGGCTTTGTAGCCACAGCAGTTTACCAGCAACGGAGACACTCAGAGGCTGTCCGGGGTGTGGGTCAGGGAAGAGGCGGGGGTGCCAGGGGGACCTCTTCACCACTGCGTGGCTGCAGCAAACCGTTTACAGATGTAGCTCTGTGTGACTTTGCAGGGCTCTCCAGAATCTGAGACTTGAAGCTGCGCACCACCAGATGAGTTATTTTCGACAGTGCTTCTCAGACAGCGCTGTCAGGCTGCCGGCAGGATGGGCCATGTTTGTTTATGGAATCTGTTGCTTAATAGGATGATCAGTGTCTTATCTTAGCCTCTAGTCACAGTACGTATTATAATGATGTCCACACTGTTGCTTTTACATGCAAACCCGGTGGGAGCAGAACAACGGGACAAAGCTTCAATTGGCGCGGAGGAGAGAAGAGCTAAGTTAAAGCTGGAATCCACAGGATGGCAGTGGGTTTAGGGACAGTGTCTCCTGCTCTGCCGAATGGAGCAGACGTGTCTCTGCACGGGTCTCTTTCCTCTGTACCTAGTCAACTGTTTCCTGTGGCTCCCAGGGTAGCCCCTTCTGCGTCTCTACTCCCCCTAGTGGTATAGACAGTCTTTTGGAAATTTTCACAACAGTAGCAATTCGGTTCATATCAGAGTTTTGGCTTTGGAAAGCACCAGGTAAATGAGTGGCCATTGAGCTCATTCTGACTCATGGTGACCCCATGTGTATCAGAATAGAACTTTGCTCCATAGGGTTTATGGTGGCTGATTTTTTGGAAGTAAATCACCAGGCCATTCTTCTCAGGAGCCTCTGAGTGGGCTTAAACCTCCAACCTTTTGGTTAACATTTGAGCGCATTAACTGTTTGTGCCACCCAGGGACTCCTCTAAATCTTATGTGTCCTAACGAAGATAGGCAGCAGAGCAGGCTTGGTAGCAATGATGTCTTACGTTTGCCCAGCTTTCCATGGTTCACAAGGCCTGTGTATACAGTTTGTAGCTTAATAGGCTTTGATTCTTACCCTAGTTATCTGCACATCACAGGTAAGAAAAACGAGGCAGAGGAGACAGCATGGCAAAGTATCAAGAGCATAGGTTTTTGGGTTCAAGTCTGTGCTCTATTGCTAATTTTTATGCCAGCTACTTAACGTGTCAGAGCTTCAGTTTCTTCTGTAAAATAAGGACAATAGTCACTTCCTTAGAGGTTATTTGGAGTCCCTAGGTGGTGCAAATGGTTAACATCTCGGCTACTAACCAAAAGGTTGAAGGTTTGAGTCCACCCAGAGGTGCCTTGGAAGGAAGGCCTGGTGACCTTCTGAAAAATCAGCCACTGTAAACCCTATGGAGCAGTTTTACTCTGACGCACATGGGGTCGCCAGAAGTTGGAGCTGACTTGACAGCATCTGTTTTTTTAGAAGTTATTACAAGGTTAATATGGGATAATGTATACATAAAGCATTTAGTAAGTGTTTAACGTTTGGCAGTTATTATTATTAGTGGTTAGGGCTGGAATAAAGTGATTGACTGCTAACTAAAAGGTTGGACGGTTTGAAACCACAAGCAGCTCTGTGGGAGAAAAATGTGGCAGTCTGCTTCCAGAGAGATTTGCAGCCTTGGAAGCCCTATGAGGTCGCTGTGAGATGGAATCGCCTGGACAGCTATGGGTTTGGTTTGGTTTTTGGTTATAGAATCTGGAGCTTAGCTATTATTGGAGAGCCAGGTCTCCTGAGGTCTCCCCAGTTTCTTCACTGCCCTTGCTGTCTTTCTAAAAGGTTAGGGGGTGCACGAATTTTCCACCTTTCAGCAACTCCAGATATAGCCTGTGAGGATATAAAGCAAGTAAAGAGTTCACAGACCCTTTGCCAAAAGTGCAGCATTTCTTCAAAAGCCCTTAAATGTCACCTCTCCTTGCTCGGCCTGGCTGGAAACACCCCACCATTGCCTCCTCAGCCCAGGGGTGACATCGCTGGAGCCTTCTGAGTCTGAATGAGGGATTCACCTTGACCTTCTCCTTTCCCAGAAGAAAACCATCAAAACACCACAGTTCCTCCCACTCAGCATGTCTCAAAGCCCGTGCTCTGACCCCCATCGATCAGCCATAAAACATAAAATTAACAGAGCTCTGCTTTTCTATTTCACGCAGAAAAATCAACATTGACCAGCAGTGTCGGCCAAGCTCGCAGAAATATACAGGGGTGGGAGGGCCCACGGACTCCTGTCTCTGATCCTCTTAAGCTTTTTCTTTATCCTGGTCCCAGGTGACAGCTGTGGGGCAGAGCAAAGTCCTGCTGGTAAGTACTAAGTAGGAGAAGCGTTCACTGTTGGCCCTGCACAGAGGAGGCTTCCAGTGTGTTGGTGACTGACAGGCTGAATAAGCAGTTATCCCTCCAGGCTCAGGAGCAAGAGGCGCACGCAATCCAGCGTCTGACCTTCTGTAGTTGAGCTTGGCATTCTCGGGTCAAGCTAGCTGCTACCATTATCTGTTAAGGTTAAAATATTGTTGAGTTGATTGATGATGAAACCCTGATCATGGCACTCTCCTGCTGAAATAATATTTGACTGTGCTCCAAGTCCTACAGAATCAGGTCCAGCTTCCCTACTGTGGCATTCGTGGCTTATCATGACCTGACCCCAATCTACCTTCCTAGCTGCACCTCTTATTTCCTGGCTTTGTGGGTCCTGTGATACAGACAAGCTGAATTGCTCTCTGAATATGCCCCCTACTTTCCCTCCTTCCCCTGCATGCTCTTTTCCCTGACTGTCTCCTGGCTAAATCCTATCTATCTTTCAAGCCCCATTTAACATTCCACCTCCTCCAGATAGCCGGTTCCTCCGACTATAAATAATTTTCTTTCCTCTCAATTCCTGTAACTCTTTGTACATACCCCTCTGAGGACATACATGCTTTCCATTGTGTTTTATGTTTTTGCACATGTTTCCTTATTTTTATTAGGTTCAGAGATCCTCGAGGTCTGGGGTCATATCTTCTTATACTGTGAATCGCCGACATTTATCCCAGCATCTCTGATGCTCATAGAACTCACTTTGTAAGACTGTGTTGTTAAGTAAATAGGTGCTCCAAGCTGCAGGAGCACCTCAGAGTGCCTGAGGTGGGGCTTATGTCCACGATGCACGCCTTGGTATGGCCAGGATCCATTCCGATTGCCCGGTGCCTGCGTCAGGACAGCTGTTATGTATTTTAAATCTCCTAGGTTGACATGGGGTCACCGTATCAGATCTGAATTGTCATCTTTTGCCTTTATGAATGCAAGGGAAATAAACATCTATCTTATTTAAGCCATTAAAAAAAATCTTCTAGGTTGAGGGATTCATTCATTATTGTTTTCTAGACTATTCTTTAAGGAAATTAATTGCATACCGTTCTCTCATATCTGTAAGGAATCTAGTGTATTCTACACTTATATGCACATGGTTTGGCCAAAGTCTCTTTAAAATAATCTGCTTTTATTTCCTAAACTCGACTTTTATCAGTGTGAAAAGAATCCAAAAACAGTACTTGGAAGATACTAGTTATTCTAACTCTTCATTTTACCTCCCCAGCATGCACTGAGACCTGATATTATACCGTGGGCCAAGAGATCATAAGCAAGGCATCATATTCACAGGAGAACCTGTGAAATTTCCCCAGGAATTGACCTTTCAGAACACGTGAGGGATGGCTGATGACTGTTACCTCCACAACCTCCACCACCGTCACCACCACCACCTCCACCACCACCACCTCCTCCAACAACTCACCTCCACCACCTCCTCCACCACCTCCACTACCACCACCTTTATCACCATCACCACTATCACCGGCACCTTCAAAACTACCACCGTCACTTCCACCACCAACTCCATTACCTCTACCACCTCCATCACCTCCACTACCTCCTCTACCACCACCACCACTACCACCAGCACCACCACCTCCACCACCCTCAACACCACCACCACCATTACCTTCTCCACCAACTCCATCACCTCCCCCACCTCCTCTACCACTCCCATCATCACCTCCACCATCACCACCTCCAACACCACCACCACTATCATCACCACCACCACCATGGCCACAAACAAGAGGATCTATGGATCGTTCATTCAAATGTACTTCATTATACATTCTCCTGGGCATGCAGATCAAAGCTCAGACAGCTGAGGTGCCTTGGATATTTTCTAGTTCTTAGTACCAATGAAGTATTACCTGTGTGCGATTATTACTTCCTAGAGTGAACCGATTTCTCAAACTATATTCTCGTGGCAACCGTAAATATAACTTTGTTTAAGGAATAGGAACTCGATATTCTCTAGGAAGCTGTTATCCGTTCCATGCCAGGGCTGCTCTCAATTTGCATAATTGCAGGTGGAGGAAAATGTTCACCTGCATATTTAAATAGTATGTATTTCCACTTCGTTAATGAAACATTGCCGGAGTTCAGGAGTGAACCTGTAGGTTACACTGACTACTAATTCCTTGCACCAAAAAGCATAAGAGCAGCAGAGATGACCTTTAGCTAAAGGGTTGCAAGTTATGTTACTAGTTATCACTGCTTAAAACACCAAGCACCAGGCACTGGGTGGAATACAGAAAAGAATCCTCACGACCAAGCCACTACCACCCGAAGCGTGAAGGAGAGAACAAGGAGAGCTCACCTCCTAAGCATTGATATTAGAACACCCGTCCTCCTCCTCCTTGCCCCAAAGCAGCACTTTTTATTTTCATTTCCATGCTAACAAGGTAGACCTGTCCTAGCGTGTGTTCTGAAGAGGTTCTTTCATGCTCAGGGCCTGGGGAGCTTTAACATAGTTAGATGTACTCTAACAGCAGGTTGCCATCAAAAAATTCTATAATAGGATTAAAATAAAAGAGGAATGTACTTGCTGTGGAATGGCAATGATTATTTAACACATTTCAAGTATCGGCAGCCGTCCTGGTGGGAAGGTGCAGCACAAACACAGAAGACGGACCTGCTGGGTGGGTGTGTCGCCCTCCTAACAATCAGGTTTTTGCATTGTGATGATGGATTTTCCGCGGGTGTCCAAAAGCTATACAACAAGGCTCTGGGAAAAAGGCCTATCGCTATCGGAGATGATCACATTTATTTATGTGTGTTATGTGCTTGCTGGCCATCCACCCGACCTAGAACAGGAGCTTCAGGAGGGCAGGGGAATCTGTCCACCTTGTTCCCTTCTCAATTCCCAGTATCTGGAACAGTCCTGGCACATGATAGACGCTCAGTTAATGTGCTGCTTGAAAGAAAGGGTTACAAGCATGGGCTTATTAAAGCATGACCTCAGACAAGTGTCTTAACATATTCCATCCACAATGGAAAGAAACACTGCCCTGTCCTGTGCCATCCCCCTGATCTGTTGTAGCTTGGACCCTTGTGATCCATAAGGTTTCCATTTGCTGATTTTCAGAAGTCGATGGCTGGCCTTTCTTCCTAGTCCATTTTAGTGTGGAAGCTCCACTGAGACCTTCTCAGCATTATGGGGTTGTTCTGCATGGGGCTGGAATGAGTCAGGGACCAGCTCAACAGCAGCTAATGACAACAACTGTCCCCATCTTAAAGAAACCTCAAAGTACAATCCAACCTCTTCTTCACAGTAAACTTCCTGAAAGTGGCTTCTACATTCTTGTGATGTCCTCCTTGTTTCCATCTTCAGCCATAACCTTGCTCTCCACTCTCTCTGAGAAATCTCATCCACCCCATCACCTTCAGCTATCTCCCACAGGTTGATCGCCATCAAATTCATTCATTTGTTCAACAAATATTTTTTGAGCACCTGATATGTGCCGAACACTGTTCTGGGCTTAGGCTGTGCTAGTGAACAAAACAGTCAGAGAATCATGTCCGTGTGGAGCTACATTCTTGTGGGATCATATCTGTACTCCAAGCCCCTTGTCTGATCTCCAGAGTTATAATTCCAATTGCCCCTGGTTGTCCCACAAGCTCCACAAGCTCAACACAGTTGAACCCAAATTCATTTTGATCTAGACTCAAAACTGTCCTCATTCCCTCTTCAGACATGTTACCTTTACCCCTAGTTTTACCTAGGTTAGTCACCTTGACCTTTCCCTTGCCTTCATCTCCAATCAGATTGCCTTAATTCTATTTCAGACTTTCCTTCTGAATCTCTTACTCTCCATTTCTCATCTTCTGCCAATAGTTAAGTATCACATCCTCTCTCGTGTGGACCATTGAAATATTCTCTTACCTTTTTCTTATCTTTAGCTTCTTTCCTCTTCACTCAATCCCTCTCTTATCACTGCTGCCCAAGTTAATTTCTAAAATACCTCCTTGCATGAGGACTTCTGCCAGCTCCCCATTGCCACACTTCTCGGCAAGATGTTCCATTTCCAACTGATGTGGACCACCCGACTTCTCCAGTCCGAAAACCTATCACTTTGCTCAGGAATTCCTCTGCCTGGGTTTCTTGACCTACATGGACTTCCTGACATCCCTGCCTGGCTCAGGCCCTTTTTCAGCATTGTTGTCACCTCCCTTTCCCTCTTTTGCTATTCAAGGTTGTACATTAGAAATGGATAACCCTCACTAACATGCTTACTCCCCAGCAGGAGCACCTTCTAAGCCACTAAATCCTCTTCTCGCCACCAGCCTAGTCCACTGCAGGTGACTGCTGGTGTGATGTCTGGTCCACAGAACACACTCATGGCTCCAGATTGTGTCCCTACCGTCTGTTACATCAGTTAACTAATTCAACAGCCAATAGCTAGACAGTGCCCATCATTTAGCAAACTCCAATAATTTTCCTGGCCTCTGTTTTATTTTTCCCTCTGGGACAAGGGAGTGGTGAGGTATAGAGTTAGTGAGAATACCTTTTTTGGTCTCAGAGATCAGACAGCTAGAGCCATCTCAGGTAGGACACCAGTAGGTAGAAGCTAAAAGACTCCAATATCTCTACATGCGATCAAGATGCTGGCAATGTCCAGGGGTTGCTTGTCCAGCCACAGTGTGCCTTCCTCCTCCTCCTCACTCCAATCTGCTGGTAGTCTTTTATCCCCCTTTATGTCTGACTGAGGCAGGATGGCTCTAGGGAGGCCACCTGCAGTGGGGAGAAAGAAAGGAGGGAGGAGAATTAATACACAGCAGTAGTTTCTCTGTGATCAATATCTGCCTGGGGATGGCCTTGTTAATAATATCCTAGCCAGGAGCATTACTAAAATCCTTTGCTCAGGTTCCCAAACAGCATGGGAGCTGGGCCAGACCAGATCTCTGCTGCTTGCATTTCCAAATTTTAAAAAGCTGTTGAGGTTGGAGGCTAGGCTTAGGTCTAGCAATTTTTTTTTTTCCTGGGGTGATCAGACACACTTATATTCTGTATTGAAACCCAACCTTTTTTTTACCCCCAACATAAACAAACAAATGAACAAATGAAGTAGCAAAAATAAATGACTTAGGAGAGATGAGATGGCACTGGGGGAAAGCCTTCCCTGTGGCCACCTTTACAGGGTTGACCAGTTACCTGAGGCTAGGTGTGGCTCTGTGAAGGGTGAGCCAATCAGAGCTCACCTGCCTGCACCTAGTGATCTCAAGAACACAGCCTTCAGGTAACTATTTAGGGCTGGAGCACGTGAAAAGAGGAGGTAAGACAAACACCCTAAGGAAACGACAGAGAAGAAATGAAGAAGGATGAGAATGATACGGTTCCCATTCCTCCCAGTCCGTAAAAACTTTAAACTGATTTTGATTTTTCTGAAACGAAATTTGCTACCAGATCGGAAATGGGTTTCAGCACAAAGTAGATTTAGAGCCGCTGAGATAGTTTGTCAAATCCCTGACAACACCCCCAACCTGGAGAGCGCAGCGTTTCTGACCTCGTGGGAAAAAATCCACCGCCCCCCCGCCCCGCCCCGCCCAGCCCCGCGCCTCTTCATCTTACCAAAGCAGGACTCAGGGAAGATTTCAAAATATAGGAGAGGAGAGAGCACTGAAATTACATTCTTGAAGCATCACATGTAGGGGCCCGTCCGATCTTACATTTTGCTCTCAGCAGCGGGGTCCTGGGGCAGAGCCCGGGTAATGAATGTGATGTCGGCCTCCAGGCTCTCCAGTGCTCTTCGGAATGGATTCTCCTCGGGCACAGAAGCTGTTCCAGGAAGGGCTTAGAGTGCAGAGCCTAGAAATGGTTAAATGTGCAAAAGTGTCGATCCTACTTTTATGGCAATGTTAAGGTTTAGTATGAGACCCGGTATGTTTTAATCTATTCCTCAGACAAAGGAGATAAAAGACTGAGAAATAGTTCAATTTCCCCCTGCCTCTCAGGGGGATCATGAGTTGAGTAACTGAGATTGTCATATGGTTATGGTTCAATTGTCATGGCCATTTGAAGTAAAAAATGCATACTTCGTATGAGGCTGTATTCATTTGAGCATAAATATCCTTTCATTTCCATTTTGTAAATTTATTTTATAAATGCTGACTTTTTGATCCCAATCTCAATGCTCGGAGTAAGGTTCATTCTCTTTTGGTATTTGGAATTTGAGTAAATGGCTCTAAATGAATATTTGGTTCCCCCTAAAAAAACCATGGTCTCCTGATACATTTCTGCCGAACGAACGGTCTAGGAAGTGGCCACTAGATGGCAGTGTCACTGCACGGTTGAAGAATACCTAACTCGCTAAAGAAAATCGGGCTGGTTTACACGGCAGCCAACCTGGAAAATCCGGAAGGTGGCAGATTTTAGCTATTTATGAACATCCTAACACAGCAGCGGCGTCTTTTTTTTGTTTGTTTTTTTCCTTCTCCTTTTAAAAAATTTTTATTTATGTTTCTAGAAGATTATGAGCTGAATAAAATTATCTATGATATTTAAAATATTCGAAAATGTTTCACATTCTTAGAGCATGTAATACAAGCTGGAGAGCCAGCAAAGCGAACGGTGACACAAAATCAAGGTGAAATTGACCAGTAAATTGAGAACTCCATTACAGAAACAATTTCCCCGAGTTTGAGTCATAGTGTTTGAGTGATAAACTAAACCTGTCTAAACTTTGTGAAACATTCCTGGCGAAGACGGAAGGAGATAGTGAGGGACGCCAGGGACGGCGGAGGGGTGCGGTGTGGGCACGTGTATTTATATTTTTTCATCAACTTTTTTAGTCTCCCGGAGGACTTTCAGCAGACCTGTGCGAGAGAGTTCAGTTCTTTTCAAGGTTACTGATTACCTGAAGGGATCCTGGTTTAAAAAATGAAAAATGACAGCTTGAATACAATAGTCCAATTTGGAGGGATCACGTACCCCAGGCAGCTCTGCTGGCTAATGGGGACATGTGGAACAAATATAAAACCACATCTATTTTGTGGAAGACCCTGCTGTGGTTTTAATTCATTACCTCAAACTTTGGGATGGCGCGAGCTAACTTATTCTAAAACAAAAAATACGAAAAGAGAGTTGCCATGGAGTCGATTCCAGCTCACAGTGACCCTACGTGTGTCCGAGTAGAACTGTGTTCCATAGGGTTTTCAATGTCTTTTTTTTTTTTTTTTCAGAAGTATATCAGGCCTTTCTTCAGAAATGCCTCTGGGTGGACTCGAACCTCCAATCTTTCAGTTAGCAGCTGAGCTCATTAACAATTTTCACCACCCAGGGATTCCAGCTCATCATAAGAGAGAGAATACTTGTTCCTTAGTCAGTTTTTGGCCCTAAGCAGTATGGATGGACTTCCCTTGTCACCTCCTGCAGCAAATACACATTCGAGCGAGGGCAGGGCGCTGGGGGGGGCGGGGGGGCGAGGGCAGGGCGCTGGGGGGGCGGGGGGGCGGACGGCAGGAAAGCAGGGTGGCGGCTTGGGAGTCATTCTTCTGCCTGACAGCTGTACATGGCTGTCGGCACTCCAGTACGTCAGAGAACTGCTGCTCAGACCGGCCTCATTTATCTCATTTAGATATTCTAGAGAGAGTAGCCTCAGCCGCACTCAAGTTAGACTGATCCGCAGATTCATTTTCATTTTCCCCGCTTTAAAATGGCCTAGCAGCTTTTTGCAAAGGGGCTGGGGGGGGTGGGGGGTGGGGGGTGGGGGGTGGGGGGTGGGGGGGAGGGGAGAGGGAAGGAAGAAAGAAAGAAAGAAAAAAAAAAACAAACAGTGAGGAAATGCAGCAAGTGACTGATAAACAAGGTGGGCACAGAATTCAATATCCAGGGCGAGGACACATGTGTCTTGGACCCCAGATATATAGCTCAGAGCTGATGGAGAAATGGGCAGGAAGAGAGATAATCTTTATCTCTGTTCCCAAGCCTTTAGAAATACCCAAGGCTAAATCACCCGCAGAAGAAAGCAGGAAATGAAGACTGCTCTGAGTCACCCATGAGATTTCAGAGCGCTGGCCACTGTCTGAGTGCATTTTTCTTTTCTTTTTTTTTTCTCCCCAAGTCATGCCCTGAGTTCAGGGCCAGATGGTGCAAGACCTCAGTAAAATGTTTGTGTCTAGGTTTAAGCTTCTGGGTTTTAGTTTTATTTGAGAAGAATTGCTGGAGTTTTTACTTGGATTCATCTGAAATCTTTGCAAAAGGCAAAGGGGAGATGGGCTATTCGCCACAGTCTAATTTGTTCCCGGGACAACCATCTAGAACCTTTGTGTTCTTTTCTAGTTTTTCAAATGCTCACTCACAGATGTGAGAGTTTAGGCACCTTACCAAGCACACAATCTCTTGGGTTGCTTGTTTCTTTTTTTTGAGTCAGCCATCACTGCAGCACGCCTTTAATACTTTGGAGTGATAGCTGTAAGAACGATGAAGATGAACCTTGGTGCCAGCAAAAATATGGCATTCTGTATTCAGTTATTGCATATTCTCCCTTTTTGGTACTTAGACCTGCTTCCCCAGAAAGAGGTTCTATGATTGAAGAAGTGAAAAAGGATTCAGAAGGTGTTCTTGTAGACGCTCACTTGGGGAGCATGAAGTCCATTAGCTACGTTGGTCCTAATAATCCTATAAGCCCCATCACAGCCAATCCAATCCATTGAAATTGATGTTCTATGAGTCTCCTTGAATTCCCAGAAAAATATTTCAGTCTTCCAGTCAGCTGGCTTAGATAGTCTATGGCATTCACTAGGAAAGCACCACTTCAGGGGATCATATTGGGCGTTTGGTTATCCCTGCAAATGCTTCCATTTCAAATTTTGCAATTCCAAGCAGACAGGGAAATTCTAGTGAATTACTTTCAGACTTGTGAACCTATAAAGAATCAACTTTTCTAACTGCCTTCATTCCCGGAGGACTCAGAACATTCCCAATGGCACCTCAGAACTCTGTCTCTTTCCTGTGATTCAGCCAGGGACTTCACATCTGCCCGTGACCAGGCTGCGAGAACAGCGCGCACGCACCATGGGTCTTTCTCTATGCTGGGGGCCAGGAACAAGGGCATTGCCGGTCCCTTCAGGGATTTGCTTTATTTGGTCCTGCCCACTTCTTTCTCTGGGTGGTTGTGAAACAGGATTGAAGTGGATAAATCAACAAGGCCAAGGAGTTTGGTTCTGTTCCACCTCTGAATGGAACTGGCAAGGACTGTTCAACCCCTTTGCTCCTCAATTTTCTTTTCTTTCAATTTTGGTGAAAATATGCATAACAAAACGTACACCATCTCAACAATTTCTACATGGAAAATTCAGTGACATTGATTATATTCACCAAGTTGTGCAACCATTCTACCACCATTAATGGTAGACTCAATATCCCCTAAGGACAAACTCCCCTCCCCCTCTCCTTCTCCTTCCCATCCCTGGTACATAATCTTTGATTTCTGTAGATTTGCTTATTTCATATGTGAGCTCAAACTGTTTGTCCTTTTGTGACTGACTTATTTTACTCAGCATGTTGTTCTCAAGATTCGTCCATGTTGCGGCATGTTCCAGGACTTTATTCCTCTTCATGGCTGAGTAATATTCCAGTGCATATATATACCACATTTTGTCTATTCATACATCTGTTGATGGAGCCTCATTTTTCTTGTTGACCAAACGCTAACCAAAAGATTGAAAGTTCGAGTCCACCCAGAGGTACTTCAGAAGAAAAGCCTGGTGATCTACTTGCAAAAGAATCAGCCTTCGAAAATCATATGGAACTCAGTTCCACTCTGACACACATGGAGTCCCTATGAGTCATAATTGACTTGACAGCTTCTGGTTTGGTTGGGGTAGAAATAAGTACTGACAGTTAAGGTCTTAGGCAAAACCTTAGGGCAAGAAGCATTTGCAGATAGTACTCTTCCTTCTCTGTCTAGAGTGCTATGCCTGGAAAGCCTCTTTGGTTTCATTTGTTATTCCTAATCTCCTTACCTACCAGTTAACAAGGAAGGGATTAAACTCTTACTTTGCCTTGGCTTATTTGTAATAATAATATTGATGCCATCACCATCAAAAGTAATTATGGATTGCTTATTTTATTTCATGGACTAAGCTAATGGCTTTATAAGTGAAATCTCATTTAATGTTTGCACAGTTACATGAAGTTAGTACTATTCCTGGAGCCCTCATGGTGTGGTGGTTAAGAGTTCCACTGCTAACCAAAAGGTTGGCAGTACGAATCTACCAACCTCTCCTTGGAAACCCTCTGGAGCAGCTCTACTCTGTCCTGTAGGGTCACTATGAGTCGGAATTGACTCGATAGCAATGAGGTAGTAGTACTATTCTAGTTTACATAAGAGACACGAAGGCTCAGCAAGGTGAAGCAACTTACTAATGTCACACAACCAAGACTGGAGCTGGGGACAGTGTCTCATATTGAATCCAGGTCTTTTGATTCCCAGACTCAGGCTTTTACGCCCTTATGTTCTACATCCAGAAGATGGAAGCACCTTCAAGATCCAAAGGCAGTAAAGTCTTTAATTATGCAATTTCAGGAGCAAATTAAATGAGCAGTTTGGCTGGGGCCCTTGTTTGGCCCCTCTCACATAACACTGAATGAAAGGCTACCTATCTTCCCTATTCTTGAATTCAGTCACCAAAACTAGTTACCACTGAGTTGCTTCTGCCTCATGGTGACCTCCTGTGTGTCAAGGTAGAACTGTGCTCCATAGGGCTTTCAATGACTGATTTTTTTGGAAGTAGATGTCAGACCTTTCTTCCAAGGCACTTCTGGGTGGACTTGAACCTCTAAACTTTCGGTTAGTGTGTTAACTGCTTGTGCCACCCAGGAACTCCTAAACCCAATCCCAGGCATTGCTTAAATCTGGCAGCCCTGACTTCCAACTCTTCCTTTTGGCATCCCTTCGGGAGAAGGACTTTCTAGGAGACATGATTTTTGGCCAGCACAGAGGCAGAAAAGGGACTTTTAAAGAGAAGCATTATCGTTCTTCGGCATTTTCATTCTGGGGTGCTGAGATATAATGAAACAAGGAAAGCATCGAGAGCCAAGGTCATTATGAATGTAATTTGGATTTTAAATTGCTATTTGTAGGAAAATATTTCTTAGGCCTGGTTGAACCAGGTTAAATCACTCTAGTGGTTATATTTACAGGCAATTGCTTGGCCCTGTTTTTCCCTCTGCTGTGTGGACACAGTCAGCATTTGAGTTAGTAGGCAACAGGGCAGTACATAAAAACAGGATATGGTTATTGCTCTCATTAAGAAAGACCCTGATTCTTTTAAGTCTGCTGTAATAAGAGCCTTTGGAAAAACAAGAGAAACTTAGTATATCTGATTAATTTAGATTGAGCAATTAATGAAGTGACATAGTTAGCAGTACTCTTCAGATCACTCATTAGGTTGGCTGCGTGGGAGGCAGCCTCAAGTCTTGGGAAGGTGGTTATTAGAACCAAGTACCACGACAGATTTGCAACTCAGCCCAAGTGAATCTTGTAAGCCTTTGAGGCTTACAGAGCTTGAAAAATCTGCTTTGGTGGTGTGTGGCACTGCATTGGTTTCTATTCTAGCAGAGGATGAAATTGCAAGAGAAACAATGTCGTTGCCTCAGTTCATGTTTTCTTTGGTCAAAAGCTGTGCTGCTGACAGTGTTGCTCCTACCTGTGTACCCGGCGGGAGGCAGGGAGGATGCCCTTTAGGTCTTGCTGCATTGCCACCTCGAGTACAGGGTCTTGTGGCTTGAGGGAACTCTTGCTGGGCCTGCACACCTGAGCACTTTTGGCCTGGCCTCTCTCTGGGTTTTTAGCAGTACCAGTTACAGTCGAGTTGATTCCTATTCATGGAGTCCCCGTATGTGGTTAAATGTTCAACTGCTAACTGAAAGGTTGGAGATTTGAACCCACCCAGAGATATCATGAAAGAAAAGCCTGACAATATGCATCTAAAAGGTCACAGCCATGAAAACCCTATGGAACACAGTTCTACTCTTCAACATACGGGGTCTCACTGGGTTTATATGGTGGCGATCATTGAAATAAAGCCATCAAGAACTTGGCCATTACTTGGATATTTCCAAGTATGCTACCAAACACCTGGATTAGAAACTCATCCAATGTTTAATAAGAATGATCCAGTGAAAATAACCTGGTACCTTTGGGGTCGTTTTGAATGGCACTAATTAATAGTGGGCTGTTTGATTTATTGCAGGCTGCCTAAAGAGAGGAGGGACAATTATTTCTCCCTCATAACGGCAGTGAGGGGAAAGGCAGCTGAAGGGGGTGGGTACCAATGGCTGTCCTGATAGGAACTCTTATAAATTGGAAAAGCTCTGCAGCCAAGTGTCCTCGGCAGTTTAAGTGGCAACTCAAAGCTGGAGCGTTAGGGGTGAGCTGGCCCCAGGACAGAACCACTTATTAGAGCTGGAAACAGGGGAACTAGCCAGTAGCTATCTAGAGAGGGCTGTTGGATTATCCTCGGACAATGTCCAACATTATACAACAATGGGTGGGCCTAGGTTGACCCAACTGTGGAGTCAGGGCCTTGAGGTGTGGTGGTCGAACACATATGAGCTAGATGGAAGGCAATGGGGGCCAGAAGGTCTGTTCACATATGGCATTCTTCCAGCTATCCTGAATACAAGAAAAAAGACCCAGCATCTGAGGAGGAGGGCTGATTGAGTACGGTGGGCCAACAGCGTCCTTATAAGGGTTCAGAGCAGGGCTTAGGATTCCAGACCCAGGTGGGGAAGTTGATATGGACTAGATTTAACAGAGGGAATTAATGAGAAGGGTATGTCTGTGGGACTGGTCTCATCAGGGCTCTGTGAGGCTGTAAAACGGAACTACCTGGACATCCAGGGCCCATGTGGGTACCCCATATCCTGACACTGCTGTATTTGAAAGACTTTGGTTGGGAGGTCAATACAGGAACCCATCAACTGTGAAGATTCCTCAGATCTCAGGTCTGGAGCATGCATCGCTTCTTACCTCCGGCAGTACAGGCACAGGAGCAGGGGTATACCTGGGCCAAGAGGCGAGCCTTTCCAGAAACCCAACCTGATGTGAGCTGGAAGACAAATATGGGCAGGTAGAGGGCTACTGGCCAGTTCCTAGAAAAGCCTCTCCCCTTTGCATAATGCCTGTCCCTTCAACTGTTAGTGTCATGAAAGTGCCCAGCCAACAACTGCTGAATAAAGAGCAACATCTGAATCCTTCGCTTTCTGGTGTCTTTAGATCACAGCCTAGGCATCCTGATTTTTTAAATATAAAGAACTCACGTGGAACCCTTGATGTTAACAGCCATATACTCCAATTCCATATGTAAATTTTGTAACTCTGAATAAATCCTACCTTGAAATTGCTCTTTAGTGTGGTCCCTGGAGTTTGACAGAGCTGGTTTGAATCTTAGCTTTGCTATTCACTAGCTAAATGACTTGGGTAAGCTATTTCTTTGAACCTCAGATTTCTCATCAATAAAATTGGTATAATAAAATTGTCCTTGTAGATGGTTGAGCCAATTAGAGATAACGTACACCTACTCCTCACTGACATAGTCAGGTTCCAAAGACCAACTCATTATGCAAAATTGGTGTTATGAAAAAATGGAGGATGATCACGTCAGATCACAAAAAGGAGGATGATTATATCATTGCATAACTGCCAACTTACATCATTACATAACTGCCAAACCACTGAGAATCATGGCCAGCCAAGCTGGCACATAACCTTAACCATCAAAACCAGCATTACTCTCACCTCACACTTTGGCATTTGTTACTGCCAGACATATATTGTTGAGGTGCAAAATAGTCAAATAGTAGATTTTTTCTTTTACCATTGTTATCAGTGCAAAATGTCAGATAACAAGACAGTCAATAAGTGAGGAGAAGGTGTATGCAAAAATGCTTGGCACAGAGTTGCTGCCTAATAACTAGAAATGGCATATACATGCAAACTTCCAAAAGTGAGGTTTAGAGGATTGGAGTAAACTTGCTGTGACTGGGGATGCCAAAAGCAATGACCAAATACTTTTATTTGTTTTGGCCCTTTGTTCTTGATCAAAAACCACATGGCATCGCTGCATTACAAGTCCAGCATTCAGCTTGGAATATGTTATACACTGTGGACACTAGTGACTCCCGCACCTCACTCTGTTCCCTCACCTCCCATTGGGATCGTTGGTGTAAGGAACACTGTAACTGATACAAGAGAATTTTCCATGGGAATGGCATGGTGGTAGACTGAAAGGTTGCCAGTTAATGATATGTACTGCACGTGGTGGAAACATTGAGCGTTACTCGATCCCCATTTATTTTCTTCTTAAGGGAAAAATTCAAGAAATTGCATTCTGCTCAAATTTATGCCAACACAAAAGCCAGGAGGAGCCAGTTCAAACCAGAACATGGAACCTCTCCTTGGTCCAATAGTAAAAAGAGACTGCCAAATGAATCCTCTTTTATCTAGTTCGGAAAACCTCACAGTGACCTTTTCTTACCACTTCAGAATGATTAATGCAATAGCGATAACAGCTTCTGGTCACCACACCCTCCTACTGTAAAGAGAGGATCTTTTGGGGGGGGAGGTTGGGAAGAAAATGAGGGAAGAAATGGAAAGTTTATATTAGGTAGATGAATCTGGATGTGCGGTCTCAGGAAATGTGGATGAGGCTGAAGGAGATGAGGGTAATTCCATTATCCCGAGTTTCTCTGCAGAACTGGTGTACCTCTTAGAGGTACTCACCTAGAACAAGAAGGGTTGAAACTTGACTGCCGTTTACTGTCAAATGCTCTCTTGTGAGTAACAACAACACACAGAAGGATGAAGAATGAACGTCACAAAGTTGAACAGAAAAGTAGAATGTGCCTGATACTGGTTTACCTGGAGAAGGGCAATACGTAGGCACTGTCCAGCTGAGCACCAACCAAACACCTCTTCACTGATCACCAATTCTTGCTATCTTTGAAAAAGGCTTGAAGTTCAATATAATTCTGTAGGAAACTGAGAATTTCTTCACTGAATTGGCATTAATTACTTTTTAAATGTAAATTTTCAGCTGCAAACCTTTTTTTTAATATTTAAAAAAAAAAAAAAAAACTCCAAGTATGTCAGGGTAAATCAAAGACTAATTGGTCACCAAATTATAGGGTTTAAAGTTTTTTTTTTTTTTGCTATAAGTGAGTAAAAAATAATTAACAAATTTTAATCCATACTTTTTCTTTCATTAGTAATGAATCACATGGTGAAGGGCCATTTTTAGTAAAAATAAAAATTTCAGTTTTGGACCGAGAACTGCAATTCCATTATGTGACACTTTATATTTAGCAAGTGCTTTGTGTTCATATTCTGGTGTCTCCTCATGCCCAGATTGAGGCTGGTTTGATTCTAAGGATGGCTGTCATGAGAAGACACGATGGAAATAGCCTACCTCATTGGACTCTGTGGATGGGACTAACTTAAACAAGACTCTCTGCCAGTGTGTTACCGTGGCTTTCATTTTAGAAGGACGTATTCAGCTGCTAACCAAAAGGTAGGAGATTCAAATCCACCCAGAAGTGCCTCCGAAGAAAGCCTTGGCAACCTACTTCCAAAAAATCAGCCATTGAGAACTGTATGGAGCACAATTCTTTTCTGACATACATAGGGTCGCCCTGAGTCAAAATCGACTCAGCGACAACTGGTTTAGTGGCTACAGAAGTGGATGTCATACCTTGCTAAGAACCAGGCACCCACCTCATTGGAATAATACTTTGCGTTTATAAAGCAATGATCTACCCAGGGAGCCCTGGTGGCACAGTGGTTAAGAGCTATGGCTGCTAACCAAAAGGTCAGCAGTTCGAATCCATAGCCGCTCCTTGGAAACCCTATGAGGCTGTTCTACTCTGTCCTGTAGGGTCAGAATCAACTAGATGGCAAGGGGGTTTTGGTTTGGACCTGCCCAGCCTATCTGAAAGGGCAGAATGTGTGAAGTATCCCATAAGCGCTCTCAGTGGTGCTGAAATTGATTCAGTGGCAACTGATACTGGATGGAAAACTGCAGAAAGATAGGGTGTTTGGTCAGAAGTCCATAGGAGATCC
Source organism: Elephas maximus indicus (assembly GCF_024166365.1). Classification (NCBI taxonomy): domain Eukaryota; kingdom Metazoa; phylum Chordata; class Mammalia; order Proboscidea; family Elephantidae; genus Elephas; species Elephas maximus. The sequence continues at coordinate 41,397,790 of NC_064832.1, forward strand.
AAGACAGAACCTGGGCTGAGAATCCTTTTGGATGCTTGTTTTCACTGCTCGATGGCTGTTTCAGCTTGCTTCCTATCAACCACAGCTGTTTCTGTCCAGACGCACAGATTCCACAGCTGTAAAGAGAGGGCGTCCCAGTGACTCCGAAATCAATGTTTCTTCTCCTTCTCTCTTTGGGAAAATTCGCAAAGTTGTTCTTGATGATAATCACAGAGTAAATGCAGAGTTGCCTGGAGTAAAGGAGGTGTTCTATTATGCCCTTTGCAGCTTCCTCTTTTTCCTTTCTTTCAGCTCATATTACTTCCTCACCTTCCTCTCCCAGAGACCACATCCATTTTACAATGAAACAATGATTTGGTCCTTATCTTGACCTTGCAGAAAAGGTGTTTTTCTTTTGGCTTTCTTTACAAAGATTCTAGAAGTCTTCAGGTTAGGGTCACTCTCTAAGTCAAGATGCTAACTGTGGCTGGTAGAGCAGGAGAGACCTGGGGGCAAAGTCAGGATGCTCTGGCCATTTGGGGGCAACAGTGTCAGGAAGGGCATTTCGACTTAATGCCATATTGCTCATCAGGTTGGAAGAGAATAAGAATGTAGGCTAGGCTCTGCCGCTGACGGATTGGGTTCCACCTCTCTGGCCTCAGCCTTCTCTTCCTCTCAGCTATGAAATTCTGCATTTGCCACAAGGATCATTTTCCCTATTTCTGTGAAACAATAACAGCTCTGAGGATGGAGAATGATCTAACGACATTGAACCATGAATGAAAATGTGTCTTTCCCAGCATTTTGCTGAGAATAGCCCAGTTTCCTACACTGAAAAACAACCCCCCCCTAAACGGAACAAAGAAGGCGGTGGAGGTGGTAGAAGTGAAGAATGATACCACCGCTTTGTATTTTTACCTTTCATGATAAAACAGTAGTTTTTAAAAATCATAAAAATGTACTAGTTTGACAAATGGCACATTTAAAACCTGATTTAGCAAAGGATTTTTACCTTTGTAATTTCAAAACTGTCACTCGAACTAAAAATATAGGCGTGCAAGTTGGTCTTTCATATTTAATGTTTTCTTTTTTCCCTTTTTATTTGCAATTCATTCTGTTCAGCTTTGATTAAAGAAGGGCAGAAATGGAATGGAGAATGGCCAGTGCTTGGCTAATTCATTACAGACAAGATGGCGGGTATGACTCTTCCACCAGTTTGGATTTGTTCGCCTGTGAAACGTGTTGACACCAGCCTTTGCTGGCCTTGGTGCATTAGCCAGATATCTTGGCCTTAAATGTTAACACAGATACCAAAACCAAACCCAGTGCCATCGAGTTGATTCCAACTCATAGCAACCCTATAGGACAGAGTAGAACTGCCCATAGAGTTTCTAAGGGGTGCCTGGCAGATTCGAACTACCAACACTTTGGTTAGCAGCCGTAGCACTTAACCACTATGCCACCAGGGTTTCCAACACAGATACACATAAGAATATTTGATTTAAAGAGGACAAAGTTAACTGGGCGATTGTTCTCTCTCCTGACCATCAACTCAAGGTTCTACGTGTTTGTTAAAATAAGTACATTATAAAAATAATAATAAAAAAAACAGTCACCATCAAGTCAATTCTGACTCATGGCAGCCCCATATGTGTCAGGGTAGAGCTGTGTTCCATAGGGTTTTTAATGGCTGATATTTTGGAAGTAGGTGATCAGGGCTTTCTTCCAAAGCACCTCTGGGTGTACTCAAACAGCTGACCTTTCAATTAACAGCTGACCTCTCAATTAACAGCCGAGCAAGTTAGCCATTTGCACCATGTAAGGTCTTGGACATTTTAGTTCCAGATTAATTGGTAATTAAAACAGGCCAGGAAAGAACCTGGAACAAAAATCAAAACTTTCTGTGTCCAGGAGCGTGGAATATTAAAAGCTACTATCAGAATTAAAAGAATGTGCACTTTCTCATTTAGGCGAGAACTAACGGGTGACCTCAGACAAGTCCCTGCATAATTCAGAGCTTTAGTGACCTGATCTGTAAAATGAAGGAAGCGGCATAGATACAAGCAAACGCTCCTGTAAATTCTAAAATCTCTGTGTCTTTTTTTCTTTTTTGCAGGACTTTGCTCACAAAGGACATTTAATAAAATAATTATTGGACTCAACCCAGTTAATAACTGGATACAAAGGCTGCAGAACACAGAGGAAAGAACTGAGTACTGGGTCTGGGGTTGGTCCTGGGCCTCATTGGTGTAGTGACCCTGAGCAATTCACAAAGCAGCTTCTCTGCTTGTAAAATGGGGATTATGAGTCTCACTCCCAGGGTTCTCTTAAGGCTCAAATGAGATGACATAATTGAACACTCTCAAAAGACTTAAAAGGCTGTATAAGTGGAAGGTGTTCGTACAAAAGACCCTTTCTGAAGAATATTGATGGAAGCATATTTATGCACACATACACTTCATTATTGAACTGTTTATTCAGTTATTAGCTGTCATTAGCTCCTGATTCCACACTGTTGATCTATCATATGAGCATAATAAACACGCTCACAACAAGAACAAACCTGAGTGATACTCATGCATCTGGGGCTCACATCCTGGAAATCACTGGCTTCAAGTCCCTTTGATCATAGCAGTGAATTGTGGAATCTCAGGGCCATCAGTGCTCTCGCCTTGAGCTTGGCATTCTCTTTATTATTTCCCTCACAAGTGTCAATTAAAACTCTGCTTGACTCTCTCCAGTGAAGAAGGGGGTCATTGAAGTGAGCAGTAAATAGGCTTCCATACTTGAACCATTTACTTTGTTCAGGATCCATGATGGGTGCTCTAGACTTATTACATTTTTATCACTGTGCCTGCAAGTTGGTTTGTATGATCCCCATTTTACAGATGAGGAAACTGAGTCTAAAGAGGTTGATTATTTGGAGAAAGTAAGTCCCTAAACGTTAGAGTTCGGATAAAACTAAACACCTTACTCTGTCTACGTATGGTGTTTACCATTTCCTAAGAAACTTTCTACCTCTTTTGACATACTTGTTCCATTTTTTTTTTTTTTTTTGATAGCTCTAATTGTTGCAGCAAAGCAAAACAAAACAAAATGGAACTATTCCTTTTAGTTCAGCACTGGCTGCTCAAAGCATGGCCCATGGACCAGCAGCCTGGGCATCACCTGGAGCTTGTTTGAAATGTAGAAACTTGGTTGCTGCCCCAGGCCTACTGAATAAGTACTGCATTTCAGCAAGCTCCCCAGTGTTCCAACGCACATTAAAGTTTGAGACTGCTCCCTAGAGCATGCAGAGCTGGTCAAATTCCTCTTTTCCATGATGGCTCTGCAAATCTCTCTCCGGACTGCCTCAGGACTCTTACCCCAAACACAACCATAAGCCTAGGACACTTTAACTCCTCACCTCTCAAATACTTGTCAGAATCCTCAAAGCCTCTATGAAGTTTCCTCGACTAAGTGCAAAGAGGTGATCCCTTCCCTAACTCTGCAAACATACCTTTCGTAACCTTTCCTGCCCTCTGCACTGTGAAAAACACCCATGCATTTGTGACTCTGTGAATTGTAGGTTTACTCCATACAACTGCCTATTAATCAGTCAATCAAGAGTCAGGTGGGCTAGGTTTTTAAGCAGGAGAGTGACATCCAGAAAATGGTGAAATTAGCTGAAATTGAGCAGTTTATCTTGTGCTCTGCAGTGTGGTTAGAGCGGATAGGAGAATGAGGGCTCTGAAAGTCATCACAAATTATAGAAAAGAGAGCTCTTTGAAAGCTTTTATTTGCTGTCGTTTGATGCATTAACTCATAGGTTTTTTTGTGATATATATTTGATTCCTTTTGTGCATGAACTAAATTTTGTCAAAATTTGTCAACTCATTTGAAAGGTAAATAAACACATTAAAACAAAGTCTTTACTTTGTCCTGAAAATCATGGCCTCTCCCGTCTAATTATAGCTGAGCATTTGTTCCATTGTTAATATATCTATCACCAGTGCCGATCTTTCTTTATAAGGACGGGATCTGCGTCTGTTTACTTGGTTTTTTTAGTTATAACCAAAATTGATCAAGGAGGGCACTGGGGGTTCAGTGGTAGAATTCTCGCCTTTCAGGTAGGCGGCCCTGGTTCAATTCCTGGCCAGTGCACCTCATGTGTAGCCACCAACCATCTGTCTTTGGAGGTTTATGTGTCACTATGATGCTGAATAGGTTTCAGTGGAGCTTCCAGACTAAGAGAGACTAGCAAAAAAGGCCTGGCAATCTACTTCCAAAAATCAGCCTGTGAAAACCTTATGGATCAAAACGGTTTGACCCACAACTGATCATGGGGATGGAACAGGACCAGGCAGCATTTAGTTCCATGGTTCATGGGGTCACCATGAGTCAGGAGCCAACTCCGTGGCAGCTAACAACAACAACATAATTAAGTTGGAATGCTTACCGTGGAATAAGAAATACTTTCTCTCAGGGAGTTACCAAGTCCCTTTAACCAAGGAATCCTGTCCAGCCACCAACCCAAGAGAGAAGAGAGAGTAGGCTATCCAAGACGAGAAGGGGACTGTCTCTCTATCCAGGGGCTTAAGAGATTGTTCTATAGCTGCCTCCTCCACTGTTGTTTCTCTTCCACTGTTCATGACGTCTAATAAGGGGCTTCACAATCTCGTACCTCACAGAAGCAACAAAAAGAGAATCATGGAAAGAAATTTCAGAACCACTGGATTTGTGTTATTAGTTTGAATACCTCCAAGTTAATACAAATTCAACAACTTTTATTGGCCGTATTTCCAGAAATAAGAATATTGAAAGTTGGGTGGCTAAAAAATATTTGTAACCAAAGAATCCTCTGAAGAGATTCATATGACAACCCGAGTCCAGGAGATCTGCTATAATCTCTGACATGTGTACTTTGTAGTATTGACTAATTCTGTTAATTATTTTTAAATCATATTTTCTTTTCCTCTAAAAGTGTGCTGGAATTGTCAGTCTGATTTTTTGTCCACCAAGTGAGAGCTCTCTTATGCAATGCCAGAGGGGAAACTAAATACCAGCAATGGGTGCTGGTTAGGAGAATTTCTCTTTTTGTTGCTTAAACCAAGGCACGGAGAAACTCTGGCTTTTACCAGGTAAAGGAATAGATTCCAGTAGGGGAATGATTACAGGGAAGTACTAGGGAATCTGAATTCAAAAGAAATAAAGAATTTTAATAATGCCTCTGGTCTTTGTATAATTTGAAATAACAACTTTAGATAACCTTCTAATCAACTAAATGGGTCAGTGGCTTTGGGGAAGTGTTAAGAGAGGGCTATGGTTTCCTACTTACTCTTGACTTTTTGCTATCTTTCTTGTTTTAGAGCCTGGTGGTGCAGTGGTTAACAGCTCTGGTGAGCTACGGCTGCTATCCAAAAGGTTTGCAGTTCAAATTCACCAGCCACTCTTTGGGGCAGTTCTGCTCTGTCCTATAGGGTCACTATGAGTCGGTATCAACTCGATGGCAATGGGTTTTGGCTTTTCTTGTGTTAGGCGTGGACAAAGTAAATGGCAAAAATCATTTGATTTTATGCCTTTTAATGTGACTTGTAGTTGGTCAATAAACTTCTCACTTATTAGATGGGAAAAGAGGAGGGAGAGCAGTGATCTTAGTTAGCATCTACTAATCTGGTATGGACAAAAGCTTTGCTAGAGCTGAGGCCGTCTTCAGAGTTGCTGAGTCTGAGAGATCCTGGCTCTCTGATTCACACCTGTGGCTGCAGGAGACCAGATGAACAAAAACTTTGGAAGAAGATGTGTTTTGGAGTGTCCTTCATATCCATGGCAGATAGGTACACCATTCTTGTTGTAAGAATACCCATTATTTTATACGTATTTCCTAGTGTTTACTGTGAGTTTGTGACTTTTGCTTTTGAAATCCTAAACACAGGGGAAAAGACCAATCCACACGGCCAAGAAGTGGGAGAAATTGGTCCAATACCTTTACTAGAACCAATCATTCAGCCATAGTGGAGGGGTAAAGAGAGGAGGGTTACATTATCACTTAGAGACCCTTCACATTGACATAGATGGAGATAGGGTTTTATTAAAGCCCTTATAGCCATGGGAGTGGCTGACAGGGATGGACCCCTAAGTCCCACAGGTAAGTAGTCATCAGCACTGAGGTTGGTGCCGAAAGGTACTTGATAGAAGGTTTTGTTTGCCCATTCATCATCCAACTTTGAGTGCCCATGGTAGATCAGGCCCTCCGTAAGGTGAGGCAAGCATGCTGGGCAGTGAGGTAAGCCATGGGGCCAACAGTCCTGGCTTCCCCGTACAGTTCTACCACTTACTGGCACTGCGGCCTTGAGCAGGGTGTTATTGCTGTTTTAGCTGCCGTGGGGTCAGCCCCTGACTCATGGTGGCCCCATGCATGATGGAGCAAATCACTGCCTAGCCCCCGTATTTGGTTGTGGATTGGGCTGTTGTGATCCACAGGGTTGTTATTGGCTGGTTTTCAGAAAATAGACCTCCAGGCCTTTCTTCCTAGTCTGTTTTACTCTGAAAGCTCCACTGAAATCTGTTCAGATTATAGCTACATACAAGCCTCCGTTGGCAGATGGGTGGTGGCTCGACATGAGCTATACTGGCTGGGAATCAGACCTTGGTCTGCCACATGGAAGGTGAGAATTCTACCGCCGAGACACCACTGCCTTCAAGAAGGTATGGCATCTTGTTTAACCTTTTTTTTTTTTTCCCATTTGTAAAATTAGCATCAATCATTTGTTTTGAAAATTCTTGAGATTATGTTATTTACAGTACCTAGTCCAAACTGTTAAGGGCTCAGCTACTAACTGGAAGGCCAGAGGTTTGAACCAACCCAGAGGCATGCACCTTGAAAGAAAGACCTGGTGATCTGCTTCTGGAAGGCCGTAGAGCACAGCTATATTCTGACACACATGAGGTCACCACGAGTCAGAATGGACTTGACGGCAACTGGTCGTCTGGTTACTACATAAAAAGCTTTAATGAACATTAGTTCTTTTTCCCTTCCCCTACTTAGGGGTTGTTGAGAGAAATAAGATGTGTTTGTGATCATAAGGGATTTACATCTCAGTAGGAAAGAAAGAGGAGCCCTAGTGGTGCAGTGGTTAAGCACTTGGCTGTTAACTGAAAGGTCAGCAGTTTGAAACCACCAGCCATTCCGTGGAATAAAGATGTGGCAGTCTGCTTCCGTAAAGATGACAGCCTTGGAAAACTTATGTGAAAATTCTCCACTGTCCTATAGGGTCACTATGAGTTGGAATCAACTCCTTGGCAATGGGTTTCTGGTTTGAGGAAAAAAAGACATGTACGTAACTAGCTATAATTATATACGATGTATAATGTACTATAACTTTAATGTGTGTTAATAAGAGAAGTCTAAAGAACATAGAAAGAGGGCTGTGATTAATTCTACTGAGGTGTGGGCTGGGAAGGCTTTTGGGGTCAGACAACACAGGGCTGGCCTGCAAGGATTCAAGGCAGTTGTTTCTGATCCTGCTACTGAGAAATGCTCAGGAATATGCAGTCAGAGGCACCTACTTGAAGAAGGGTTAGTGAATGTGGAGGAACCAAGAATAAATATTAAAAAAACAGATGTGTAGAGACTCAGGAAGAAACGAAGGCAGGAAACTATGTCAGGATAGCTCTCAAGGGGAGAGCAAAGTCTAATTACCCAAATTGAAATCTGGCCTCTGCAGCAGACCTAAGACCGCTCTTGAACCCATAAAGACATGCTGGGGTAGCAAGGGCATGTCTGAAACCATTAGCTTCATATTTCAGCTCTTGTTTGGGAATGCTTTGTTTGTATCAGCCTTTTCCCAGGAAGCATGAGAGGTATTTTGAGAGTGGAGAGAAAATTGCCTAGACAGTAGCAGTGCAGGAAAATGTAAAATCAATAAATAATCAGGCTGAATTTTAATTGAATATATTACTAAGGCCATGCCGACGTAAATTTAAAAAGGACTCACTAGAGAAAATCAAGCTATCTCCTCTTGCGGGTGCTTCGGTTTCAGGATAAAGGGCCCAAACTGGCTTTTGTATTCCTCCCTTTGCAGATCTCACTTTCTCTGTTTTCTCGCTTAAATAGGAGGCTTGTATTAAACTGCTTTTCTACCTTTCTTTTTTCTGCATAAAAAACAAAGAACCGAACCCATTGCTGCTGAATGGATTCTGGCTCATAGTCACTGTCATAGATTGGATTATGTCCCCCCCCAAAATGTATGTATCAACTTGGTTAGGCCATGATTCCCAATATTCTGTGGTTGTTCTCCATTTTGTGATTGTAATTTTATGTTAAAGAAGATTAGGGTGGGATTGTAACACTGTTACCAGGTCACATCCCTGATCCAGTGTAAAGAGAGTTTTCCTGGGGTGTGGCCTGTACCACCTTTTAGCTCTCAAGAGATAAAAAGGAAAGGGAAAGGAGCAGAGAGGGGAGACCTCTTACCACCAAGAAAGAAGCACCGGAAGCAGAGCACATCCTTTAGATCTTGGGTTCCTGCTCAGAGAGGCATCTAGTCCAAGGGAAGATTGAAGAGAAAGACCTCCTTCCAGAGCTGACAGAGACAGAAAGCCTTCCCCTGAAGCTGATACTCTGAATTTGGACATTTAGCCTACTTTACTGTGAGAAAATAAACTTCTTTTTGTTAAAGCTATCCACTTGTGGTATTTCTGTTACAGCAGCACTAGATAAACAAGATGGTCACCCTATAGGACAGAGTAGAACTGCCCCACAAGGTGTCCAAGGAGCCGCTGATGGATTCAAACTTTTGGTTAGCAGCCATAGCTCTTAACCACCAGGGCTCCTTTCTGCATAAAGGTACAAGTATTTATTTTGGAAAAAATAGTCTTAAATTCATGTGGAAACAAAGACCTGAGAGAGGAAGGAAGGCTCCCTTGATATTGTACCATTCCCTTGGAGCAGAGATGTAGCTACTTACCAGAAGGGGATTTGGGCTCAGTATGTTTTCCACAAGGAATCCACTCCATGACACCATCACCACCATGAACAACATGATCTTCACAAGAGTCTCTGGGTAGTGCAAGCTGTTAACCTGCTCAACTGCTAACCAGAAGGTTGGAGGTTCAAATCCACTCAGAGGTGCTCTGGAAGAAAGGCCTGGCAATCTACTCATGAAAAATTAGCCATTGAAAACGCTATGGAGCACAGTTCTACTCTGACACACATGGGGTTGCCATGAATTGGAATCTACTTGATGACAACTGATAAAAAAAGTGCTCTCCACTGTCACCGTGTTATGAGAAATCTTAGGCCAACAGGGTTGTGACATACGTATCCTAGATACAGCTCAGTTTTATTTGTATTTTTCTGTAAATATTCCCTTTGCAATCCTATGTAGCATTTGATAAAGTTACTTCTGGATTTTCGAGCCAGTTTCAGGAGTGCAGGGGAAGACAACTTTGGCCCATCTTGGGGGTGGCCTGCAAAGGGGTGGATAATGGCTCAGCAAGTACCACCTCTATCCCCATGAGCATGGAAGCGGTAGAAGGAATCAATGTAAGAAATCCCCAAGACTTTCCCTGCATATTTGTTTCCAGAGCACCCCATTTTGCATTTGGTTTTGTAGCACTGTGTTTCAGAATTCTCTTGTCACCTTAACTTCCTCACAGATGTGTTGCTCAGTTGACTAAAAAGGCTGGATCTGAACAAATGTGTTTCTACGTGGGTTTAATTAGGTGCCTTCCAGGTGCCCAATTCTGTGCTTGGTATTTCCAGGGATATGGAAGATTGATGAGACAGAGCCTTTGACTTTAGAGGGTGCCAGAATGGTATAGAACGCCAGTAAATCAACTTTACTGTATGTGAGTCTCCTGCTGACTTGTTAAGCAGAAACCATGCCCAGAAAGTCTGATTCTGTAGGAGGAGGCCCTTGAATCTACATTTTAACAGGTAAGTGAAGTGGATCTGATTCAAATGGTTCATGACTGAGACTTTGAAAGACACTAGTCTTTGGACCATCTTCATTAGAGTCAAACAGACCCACTCTGTCACTTCCCTGCTAATGCCTTAGAGCAAGGTAGTTACCAGTTCTCAACTTTTATTTCTTCATGCATAAAATTATGACAGTGATGTCCATATCATAAGAATTAAATGAGATAAAAACTAATACAGTGCCTAAAACATTCTAGAAGCTCAATAGAGATGTTTTCATACTCACCTTCAACAATCTAGTTGGGAAGATAACTTTAGAATTTAAGTTATTTCTTTTCCACCAAAAAGAGATAATAGCATTTATAGTCTATGCCACATACCTGACTTTTTGTATTGCCTGAATTGCATTGTTAGTTTTCTATTTGTTGTTTGTATGTTTTTAACTGAAGGCCCTGGCAATACCTGTTTTGCTCACCAAACCCAGGAACTCTGAGAAATCTCCTCAGACCACCGGGAATTACAGTTGTTTGAGGTCTAAAACAAGATCTGGATTTTGAGTTGAAGAGTCTTACATCAAATATGGGAAAGAAAATTTGCCCTCAAATTTCTGAAGAAGATTCTCTGGAAAGTTCAAGAATGAACCCTGGTTGAAAAATGAATACAGGGGAGAAGTAAGGATGTAACCTCCACTTCAAGTCTGCCTCTTTAATGAGTTGGCCCCTGACTCATGGGGACCCTGTCCAGCATGGGATCAGGCTACTGTGATCCATAGAGTTTTCATTGGCTGATTTTCAGAAGTTGATTGCCGAGCCTTTTTTCTAGTCAGTCTTAGTCTGGCAGCTCTGCTAAAACCTGTTCAGCATCATAGTAACCCACAAGCCTCCATTAACAGGTGGGTGGTGGCTATACCTGAGGTGCATTGGCCAAGAATCGTCCCTGGATTTCCCACATAGAAGGTGAGAATTCTGCCACTAAATCACCACTGCCCCCTGAAAAAGACAGTAGCACAGCTTAAAGGAGGGTTTTCTTGGTGCATTTCAGACTAGCTCCTGAGAGCTGCTTCTAGACTTAGATCTAGTCCTTAACCTTGGTTATGCTGGAGAGAAATCTTTGCTGGTGACCGAAATGAACTATGAGCAGTGGGCACTGATACCAAAAAAAGCTGTCATGCTCTATAGGAAGGTTTACGACCTCAGATCAAAAGAGTTAGGACCCCCAGGAGGTGCAGCTTGAGCTTGCTATGGTGACAAGGCCTTGGTGGAGGGAGGTGGGAGCTTGCTGAAACATTCAGGGTCATGCCAATGACTCTAGATCACCTTGAGACCAGTAGAAAGTCATGGATAGGTGAGGGGCTGGTAATGACATTGGACCAGAGATGCATGTTGGGGAATCCTGACCCTGAGAGAGACTGAGGAGACTGGGTAATTCTCTTAGACCAAGAATAACACTTGAAGCCAAGAGACCCAGCAAAGCCAAATGGCTGTCAGGTTTTCATTCTAGTGCTTGATTCTAACTCATAAACAAAATAAAGCAAAACAAACTCTTCCAAAAAAAAACCAAACCTGTTGCCATTGAGTTGACTCCCACTCATGGCAACCCCACGTGTTACACAGTAGAACTGCCCCATAGGGTTTTCTTGGTGATCTTAAGGGAAGCAGATGGCGAGGACTTTCTTTTGCGGCAACACTGGGTGAGTTTGAACCCCTGACATTTTGGTTAGTGGTCTAGTGGAAACTATGCCACACAGGGACCTCCAAGCCCTACCCTTGGAAGGACATGGAAAGTGAAGACTCCATTTATGTGAATGTGTTAGCTCTTTCAGGATAGGGCTCTAATTAATCCAAGGCAGTAGCCATTTGAATGCGTCTCCATACAGTCTGACCCAATCAATATTTCATAGAGAACCACAGAATGTCAGGAAGGGAGAGGCCTCAGGCAAGATCTAGTCCAATCATCTTATTTTCCTGATCAGGAAGCAGACCCAGAAAAATGATACGCCCTTGTCAAGGTCACACAGCTGCTCAGTAACAGAGCTGCATCTGGTACCCAGCCCTCCCACACCACTCACCTGACTAGGTCGTGCTTTCTCATGCTGTGTTATACTTGCCTGAATTTCCATTTATCTCCCCGGTAGTCTGGGTTGATGTGTCTGCTCAGGCTGGGCAGACCATTGCTCAGCACTTAAAAGGCAACCTGCTCCTCAGGGTGAGTGCTTCATTCACATGCTAACCAAGGAGTACAAGACGAGCTGCCTCTCACTGCTCAGGCTGATGACAATTTCATTAACTCTGTGTTGTTGGGCTCTGGCCATCCACTCATCTCATCATTGTGCTAAGCTCATTCTGGTGAAAAGTACATGAGAATTTTTGAGCAGTTCATAACGAGGAAGTCATAGTTGAAGTTTCAACAAAATTATCATTGAGTATTCATGAATATTTAAGAACCCCACCATCTGAGATGTCAGCTGAAACAAATGGCCCTGGCTAATGGCCTCCTGCATTTACAGACATACCTCTTCAAGGGACACCTGGGGCAGTAGCTTGGTAAGAACAGCCTTTGAAGCTGCCTGGCTTTAAAAGATAAACATCCCTTCACTTAGCAAACTGCCACCTTGACAGTACTTTTGACCACAGAACCACAGGACTGTGGCACCTGTGACACAAAGGGCTGAGGAGGCTTCTCTTGGGCTCTTCTTTGCCCTTTCCTCACCCACAGTCACTGTTTCTGGCTCTGGCTAGAGCTTGTGGTATAAAACACACCATGAAAGTGTTGGCGTTCTATCTAGTGAGAGGATTACATTTTGGCACCACGGCCAGCCGATAAGGGCATGGATTCAGAATTTCTCTGCTTAGATGGAAATCGAGGTCAATACAAATCTTAGTGCCAATAGTTCTCTGTTACATGCCACCTAAGGCTCGGCCATTCAAGCCAATAAAGCTCTTTTCTTTCTGTTTTAGTTTCCTTAAACTCACAGAAAAAGGGAGGTCCAGATACCATCTCATTTTGAACAGAACAGCCCTGGTACTTATGGAGTAATTTCTTCTCATCCCTCCACAGTGTCATTACCCTGTTGTAGTATTAATTGTTCTGCCAATAGTCAGTCAGATCTCCCACCTGTGAAAATACGTGGAATGAAGGCTCTCGCTTAAGGCAAACCTTTTACTTCTAATTTCCTTTTGGGTCTATTTTCTAGCCTTCATTTTTAAGGAAAATAATAATATTAATACCTTGCATTTATATGATTTGTCAAGCTCATTCAAAGTGCATTTGTGCTTGTCATGATCTTAGTGGATTAAATCAACAAGATTTATTTCTTGCTGACATGACAAGGATTGTTTGGGGCAGGTGGTTTCTGTTGTCCTTACTCTAGGATACCTTCCAGAGTGTGGCCAGTCCCTGTGGCAGAGGGAGAGGAAACAAACAAACAAAAACAAGCCCACTGCTGTCAAGCCAGTTCTGACTCATGGCAATTCCATATGTGACAGAGCAGAACTTTGCTCCATAGGGCTTTCTTGGCTGTAATCTTTACGGAAGCAGATCACCAGGCCTTTCTTTTATGGCACCACCAGTTGGGTTTGAACCACCAACCTTTCAGTTGGTAGATGAGTGTAAACAATTTGTGCCATTGGAATGGTGAAATCTTGCGGTAGCGCCTATAGCTTCTACTCAGATGTTTTACATACACCTTTTACTCACACTTTATTAGTCAAAGAAAGCCATATGGATGCATCCAATTGAGAAGGGTAAGGAAATACAATCTTACTGTGTTCCCGGGAAGACAATAGGCAACATTTGTTGAGCAGCAAAAATGATTACTAATGCTTTCTTAAATTGTTTCATTTTGTTTCTGAATGTTTACAGTAGCTGTCTTCTGGGCATAGCCCAAAGAGAGTTACAGATTTATTCTAGATTCTCCAAGACAATAGTTGCCAAACTTTCAGATTTCACAGGTAAACAATTTTATTTGTTTTAATAAGGATGCATTCACACACGGTTGTGGATGGTTAAGGTGGTGTGTCACCTTGGCTGGGCCATGATTCTATAGTTTGGCAGTTATGTAATGATGTAATCACTTCCATGATGAGATCTGATATAAGGTAATCATCTTCATGATGAGATCTGCTAAAAGCAACCAGTCAGTTGAAAGAGAGTTTTCCTTAGGGGTCTGGCCTGACATCCAATATATATGGACATTTTGACAAGCTTCCTCTTGTTCCTGCATCCCACTTGGCATCATCTGACCTCTGGTTCCCGGAACTTGAGCCAGCAACCTGCTGTCTGACCTGCCAATCTTGGGTTGTCAGCCCCTGCAGTCATGTGAGTCAGGAGAAGCCTCCAGCCTGATGCCTGACCCACAGACCTTGGACTTTCCCACCTCTACAACCGCGTGAGCCATTATGCTCGAGATAAATCTCTCTCTCTCCCTATTTATATACACACTTCACTGGTTTTGCTTCTTTAGAAAACCCGTCCTAAGGCAGGTTGCAACTCTTTTATTTTGTTGTCTATCTGTCATCACCATCATTTCATAAAAGAAAATTCATTTGATTGCCAAAAATATAGAAAAAAGTATATAACCCGAGAAAAGAAGTTAGTTCTTCAGATACATTTAGCTTTATGAAAAACTCTCAACACTGCCCTTATTTTTTCTATTTCTGTACAATAACTTTCATGATCTAGTATTTGAGAACTTTTGCTCTGAAAGTTACAATGCTAAACTGACAAATAACATGAATCACATAACAAACAGGGCATATACATCAGGGTTGAAATATTAAATGGACCAATGAGCTATAATAAGGGTAGAGGCAAGGTTTTACTAATGATGCAAATTGAAGGTCAATTAGCATGTTGAGAGATAAAAGTCAATTAGTGCCTCCCAACACTGGCTTGGAGAAGCACTGACTGATTGGACCAAACTATAATCTAGAAGGAAAGGAAGGAGGAACAGTAACCTGGACATGCTATTCTCAAAGGCTTGGAGGCTAGGTTAAAAGCCTTGATACTGGAGCTTCTCAAAGCTATGCGTGGGCAGACAATAGTGAGGTGAGAAGTTGGAGAATCATGCCTTGAATTGGAAGGTTTATAATAGCCAAATTCTTAAGACAAGCTAGTGAAACTTTGGGTTTGTTTTTGGTGAGTGAAACTTTTAGAGGCCTTTGGTCTCTTGAAGCATCTAGATCTCTAAGGTTTAACTTTCAGACTATGGTATCTGCATGTGGGAGCAGGAAAAAAGATGATTGAGTCTTAGTGGCCCTCTTGAATCCTGATCATTCCACTAAGAAGGATACTTCTGTTGATCAGTAAAAGGGGTTGTAGAAAGAGATACATGGGGAGGATGCTTTACTCTGGAAGAAAGCAGAATTTCACTGCTAACTCAGGGCAAAATGTAAAGGAAAGACAGTTGAAAATTAATCTGTGGTTTCTGTCTTCAAATCAGAGACGCTAACGTTTGTTTGCATTGGGGCAAAATAATAAGGATACCAAAAATATGCTTCATCTGTATGGAGGAAAAAGGAATTTATCAGAGTATATTGTATTATTCAGTTTTTTAGTCCTTTCCCCTCTCCCAAGAAAAATGCTAAGCGTAAAGGAACTCACACGAGAGCCTCCCTGTTGCATTTAAGACCTGTGTATTTTGCAGATAACACTATTGCTATCACTGCACACCACTGGCTCTGTTATTAGAGAATGCTTATCAAAACCCTCCTCAACAGTGGAGCAGTGTTGCTAATTCTAGTTGAGTCAGGCAAACTATCCTGTTGAGAGAATAATCCAAATCGGTCCCAGACACGATAGGGATATGAAGGGGTATCATACAGAAATGCAAATATATAACTATTAGGATTTACTACAAGGAGCCCTGGTTGCACAGTGGTTAAGTACTTGGCTGCTAACCAAAAGGTTGGCAGTTCAAACCCACCGGGAGCTCTGTGGAAGAGAAGACCTGACGATCTGCTCCCACATAAATTACAGCCTAGAAAATTTTAGGGGGGCAGTTCAACTCTGTCCTATAGGTTCGCTAGGAGTCAGGATTGACTTGATGGCACACAACAACAACAAACAGGATTTACTGCAAAGTCTCTAGGTGATGCAAATGGTTAACATGTTCGGCTGCTAACCGAAAGGCTGGTAGTTTGAATCCTCCCACAGGCACCTTGGAAGAAAGACCCGGTGATCTACTTCTGAAAACTCAGTCACTGAAAACCCCGTGAGCATAGTTCTACTCTGACATACATGGGGTTGCCATGAGTTAGAATCAACTTGATGGAAACTGGAAAAAAAAAAAAAAGGTTTTATTACAGAACATATACAGAAAACATATGTGAACGTATCTTTACCTTAAAAAAAGCCAGTAATAATGACACAGTAAGTTGTTTCTATTTAGTGTGGATATTATTAGCCCCTCTGTTAAGTTAACCAGGGTGGACCAGAATCTGGTGCAGGGGATTTCCAAATTCTGACATAATAGTTTGCACATCCAGGCAAAGTATTGTTGTTATTGTTGTTGGTTGATTGTCGAGTAATTCTGACTCATGACGGCCCCATGTAGGCAGAGTAGAACTGTGCTCCATAGGGTTTTCAAGACTGTGATCTTTTGGAAGCAGATCTCCAGGCTTGTCTTCCAAGGCACCTCTGGGTGGGTTTGAACTGCTAACCTTTTGGCTAACAGTCAAGCAGCTTAACCTTTTGCACCACACAGACACTTCCAGGCAAAGAAAAAAAAAAATTTTTTTTTTTTTTTGAAGGCTGCAAATAATACTGTAATGGCTCAGCAGGAGCCTTGGGCTTTGTTTGGTCTGGCTGAGTTTGCTGTGGGGCTTTGTGGTGGCCATTTAATTTCCCCGAGTCTCTAAGTCTCTAAAATAAGAGACAGATTGGATGACCTCTGAGACCTATTCTGGTTCTACAGTTTTATTAGTTTACAATTTCCAAAATGGAAAGATAAAATGTCTCCTGGCAAAATTGCATGAATGTCCAGAATGTTCCAGTAAACAACAAAGTTTGAACTTTGTGCCAATCCAAAATCCTTTCAGAATGGGCTGTACATTTTCTGATTTTTCTTTTTTTAATTCAATTATCCAGAATTTTTTGGTGTAAATAAAAACTCTCTTTTTTTTTTTTTTAATTAAGGCTTCCCCTGCTGTCTGATTCATCCAGTGATGTTACAACCCACAGCTTGAGACATTTCCTTTCATTCTGGTGAAATTGTGATATCACAAAACTTGAATTGATGCATCCAACTGAATTAAGCAGGAGAAGAATAATTACAAACGAGAATTCTCTTATCTATACACATGTGTCTAGGCAATCAGCAATGATGGGAAAGGAAAAACAGGCAAGGTACCTGGTAAAAGTTGCCAGGCTGTGGCCCTTGGCTAATGCTTTTTTAGGTATTGCATACCGTTTTAAAGATTGTAGCAAGTGATTAAATATAACTCAAGAAAGAAGTTATTTGGCATTATCTATACACAGTGGATCACCACCAGCCAAATCTTATGGCTCCGCCTTTGGGTCCAGATCCCACATTTGTTAACCTTAGAGGTAGTGGTGCTGTTAGTTGCCATCAAGTCTGCTCCGACTCGTGGTGACCTCATGTATAACAGAATGAAACGTTGCCTGGTCCTGTGCTGTGTTTGAGCCCGTTGTTGCAGCTATTGTGCCAATCCATCTCCTTGAGAGTCTCCCTCATCTTAACTGATCATCTACTTTACCAAACATGATGTCCTTTTCTAGCTATTAGCTTTTCTTGATGACATGTCCAAAGGAAGCTAGTTGAAATCTCTCCATCCTCACTTCTAAGGAGCATTCTGGTGGCATTTCTTCTGAGGCTGATTTGTTGGTTCTTCTGGCAGTCCACAGCATATAAAGTATTCTTAACCAACGCCATGATCTGAATGCATCAATTCTTCTTTTGTCTTCCTTTTTCATTGTCCAGCTTTCACATACCTATAAGGCAGTTGAAAAGACCGTGACTTGGGTCAGGCATATTTTAGTTAAAGTGACTTCTTTTCTTTTAAAAACTTTAAAGAAGTCTTTTGCAGCAGATTTGCCCAATATAATACGTCGTTTGATTTCTTGACTGCTGCTTTCATGGACTTTGATTGTTGATCCAAGTAGAATGAAATTCATGACAGCTTCAATTTCTTCCTCATTTATAATAATGTTATTTATCAGTTCAGCAGAGGTGTTAATACTCCTTAATTTCAATTTCCCCCTGGTGTAAACAGAGGTAGTTATATTTACTTTGCAAATCATAAATACTGATTGACCACTTGTCTACAGACTCCTTGGGACTCTGACCAGGGAATTGTATTCTGGTGGGAGGTGAGTCCATTCCTCATAAATGAAAAGAGGATGTTTACTTTCATCTGGGTTTTTCTTTGCACAATAAGTGTAGATTGACATTGATTGAGAAATGCCTACCATTCAAGCATCAACCCAGAAAATATTAACAGCATTGCAGCCTCGTGGTGAAAGAGCTAAAAGTGGCATTGGTGTTTTTTGTCTTTTGTTTGTTATATGAACTGTTCTTGACAATGCAGGCATCCAATATCGTTAAACCATGAACAATCTGATACATAGGTGGAGAGCACTTCAATCCCCACCCTAGCTAAAGCGATTACTCTTTAGCTGATGGTTTGATGTGGCAATGGTTAGAGAGTTTTAGATTAGGACTATCAATCCAAAGTTAGGACAGAAATTTAAAAGGTTAAGTTTTACAGAATTATGAAGCATACAGGATGCATTCAGAACCCCACCATGAGGAGGAGAGAGGGCGCTGTCACTGACATGCGGAATTAGTTTTACCCACATCTCGAACTTAAGAGTCTAAATGTTGTACGCCATTCAGTTGATTCTGACTCTTAGCCACCCTATAATGTAGAGTAGAACTGCCCCATAGGGTTCTCAAGACTGCAATTTTTATAGAAGTGGACTGCTACATGTTTCTTTCATGGAGCAGCTGGGTGGGTTTGAACTGCTGACCTTTTGGTTAGCAGCCGAGAGTTTAACCACTGCACCACACCAAGGCTCCTTAGAGTTCTAGATATATACCTACTATCATTTTCCAGAATTTAATTATTCCTCTTGACTTCACCATATCTGAAGAGAGTACAACTTTTTCCCCATACTTTGGAGGCATGAAACATTGAATTGATTGTTAATGGCTCCTCTTTATCCTTTACTCTTAACCTCTGATCATTTGACAGTTCTTAGTAATTTGAGTTTCCTTAGCCAGCAACCAAGGTTAGGCCATATTGACTTCATACACAGACTATGTCCATGACCCCTCCAGTCATCTTCCTGCCTCCAGAATTTTTCTGATGCAGTCTATTTTGCACAATGTTGACAGACTAGTTTTATTAAAGGATTACTTTATAGCATTCTTCTGCTTAACTTTCTTCAATGGTTTCCAATTTTGATCAGAATGAAGTTCACACTGTTGAGCCTCGCAGGGGAAGGTCTCTAAAGTTTCCATGTCAAACCTCAATCTCTCAATATTATCAAACCAACCCTATGCTCCAGGCAGTCTGGAAACTCAGAACTAGAAGTTTCCCAAAGATATGTTGTAGTTTTTCATCCCATGGCCTTTTTTTTTTTTTTTTTTGTCTCAAAGATCTGTAAAGTCATAAGGAAAAGCAAAGGAAAAACAATAAGGAAACAAAAAATAATAAAAAACCAAAAAACAACATGTGGTATCTTATATAGGATCCTAAACAGAAAAAGGACATTAGATAAAAACTAAGGGAATTTGAAGAAAGGATGGACTTTAATAAATAATTATGTACAAATATTGGCTCATTTGTTGGACAAATATACCATACTAACGTAAGATAACACGGAAAAAGGGGTGTGGGATAATATGGGAACTCTGTACTATCTTCACAGCTTTTCTGTAAATTTAAAGTTATTATAATTTTTTTTAAAGTTTATTAAAAAGAAAAAAAAAAAAAGTAAGGTAAGTAGGGAAACCAGGACATGAAATGTGCAATTATAAATGAAGTAGTGTGGGCAGGGAGAGAGAGAAGAAATAAATTGCCTAGCTGTTGCATGTCAGAAAAAAGAATACGAGAATTTAACATTTTTTACCTCAGTTACTGATTCGCATTGTGATTATGGGTTCCCTTAGTCAGAGGAAAGGTTGAGTCCAGGTTTCTCTCTGAAAGAGTTGAAAGCATCCTAAAGTGTTCAGACGTTAGCATTCACCATGGACACAGATTTAGTGGAATGAGGGTGGAGATGAGTCTCACCACCAAGAGCCCTCGGTGACCTGGCTGCTTCTCTTGGTGAGTCTTTGGATGAATCTTTGTGCAACCATCCCAGGGGATAAAAACCAAAAACCCGTTGCCATCGAGAAGTTTCTGATTCATGGCGACCTCATGTGTTACAGAGTAGAGCTGCTCCGTAGAGTTTCCTTGGCTGTAACCTTTATGAAAGCAGATCCCCAGGTTTTTCTTCTGTGGTGCCACTGGATGGGGATGAAACACCAGCCTTTAGGTTAATAGTCAAGCACAAACAGTTTGCACCACCTATAGACCCTCCAATCTGAGAGGATACTTATGTCCTAAATAAAGGACCCTGAGTGTGTATCTGTTTGGGAGGTAGGAGGCCTACTGGCGGGTTCTCAGGCTTCATCACAATTTCCCAGGTGTTCAGGAGAAGATCCTGAACGAGGCAAGCGGAGTGTGACATAGCCTGACCCCATCAGTGGAGCAGTGAGCAGACCTGAGGAGCGGGCTTTAAAAACTGAGCATACTTCCAGAGAACAGTATATCACTATGAGTCAGAATCGACTCAACAACAATGGGTTTGGTTTGGTTTGTATGTAAACTTAAGGAAACTCATTTAAGATACTGAGAGACTACAGAGTTTTGTTGTCTTTTTGGGGAATCCATAATGTTTATTTTTAAAAATGTATCTCTTCTCTAACACATTTGTGATCAGCATGCTCTGCTCTCCCGCTGAGCTATCTGATGAGATTTACCTAGGATTCTGAAGAAGATACAAATGAAAAGATGCAGGACACTCAGATGTAACCTAGGACTTCCAATTCACGGACAACTCCAAGACCTCGTTTCTGAACTTTGTGATTTGGAGACCATATGTCCATACTGTAACACTATTGAAGAAGTGTATTTCCCTTTAAAGTTATGTCAGGAATTGTCAAGCTAAGATCTATGGACCAAATCTTGCCTATTTTTGTTTTACTGGCACTCAGCCATGGTCATTCATTTACATATTGTCTACGGTTGCTTTATCACTGCAATGGCAGAGTGGCGTAGTTGCAACAGAGACAGTACGGCCAACAAAGCCTGAAATATGTACTCTCTGGCCCTTTCCAGAAAAACCTTGCTACCCTTGGTTTATACCTTCGAACTGCATTGACACAATGTTTTCTTTCCAAGGGAACAAATACATTTACTTACTTATGTTTGGAAACCCTGGAGGCATAGTGGTTAAGTGCTACAGCTGAAACCAAAACATCAACGGATTGAAACTCTTTGGAAACTCTGTGGGGCAGTTCTCCTCTGTCCTATAGGGTCACGATGAGTCAAAATGGACTTGACAGCAACAGATTTGGTTTTTTTGGTTTGTTGTTGGGTACCATCAAGTTAATCTTCCACTCATAAGGACCCCATGTGACAGAGTAGACCTTCTCCATAGAGTTTCCTAGGCTGCAATCTTTTTTTTTTCCTTCTCTCTTTACCAACCCCATGACGTATCAACACTCTCCCCTCTTGACCTTGGGTTCCATATAACCAGCTTTCCTGTCCCCTCCTGCCTTCTAGTCCTTGCCCATGGGCTGGTGTGCTCCTTTAGTCTCGTTATGCTTTATGGACCTATCTGATCTTTGGCTGAAGGGTGAACCTCTGGAGTGATTTTATTACTGAGCTAAAAGGGTGCCCCGGGGGCTGTACTCTCGGGGTTTCTCCAGTCTCTGTCACGCCAGTAAGTCTGGTCTTTTTTTTATGACTTAGACTTTTGTTCTACAGTTTTCTCCAGCTCTGATCAGGACCCTGTATTATAATCCCTGTCAGAGTAATTGGTGGTGGCAGCCGGGCACCATATAGTTGTGCTGGACTCAGTCTGGTGAAGGCTGTGGTAGTTGTGGTCCATTAGCCCTTTGGACTAATCTTTCCCTTGTGTCTTTAGTTTTTTCATTCTTCCTTGCTCCCAGTGGAGTGAGACCAGTGGAATATCTTAGATGGCTGCTCATCAGTTTTTAATACCCCAGATGCTACTCAACAAAGTAGAATGTAGAACATTTTCTTTATAAACTAAGTTATGCCAGTTGAGCTAGATGTACCCTGAGACCATGGTCCCCGCTAGTCTGCAATCTTTATGGGAGCAGATTTCCAGGTCTTCTTCCACAGACTGGCTGGGTGGGTTTGAACTGCTGACCTTTTGGTTAGCAGCCAAGTATGTAACCATTGCACCACCAGGGCTCCTTTACTTACTAATAAATCAATATGATTCAACAAATATAAAGAAACAACATTGAATGGTGGGGAAAAGTATGGCTTATGGAACTAGGTATTCAATCTGGCTTCAAAACTTGACTTTACCATTTACTAGCTGGGTAGCAAGTCATCTTGCCAGTAACCTCTCTGTGCCTTGGTTTTCTCTTCTGTAAAACCAACCAAAAAGAAAAAAAATTTTTTTTTTTTTTTTTTTTTAAAAACCAACCAAAAGACCAAACTCGTTAGCACTGAGTTGATTCTGACTCATAGTGACCCTATAAGGCAGAGTAGAACAGTCCCAGATGGTTTCCAAGGAGCAGCTGGTGGATCCGAACTGCCAACCTTTTGGTTAGCATCTGAGCTCTTAACCACCGCACCACCAGGTATCTACTGGGTCCTTAAGGAAATTAAATAATTAACAAATGTATTAATTACATTTACTGGCTGGCATATAGCTGACATCATATATGTGCTAGCTATTATTAATAGTAGTATATCACTGCTACAGATAAGATCTCTCATTTATGAAGGGAGGTAAGAATCAGCTTTGAAATCATTGCATTAAGAAAACCTGTGACCTCCTATAGCAAATGCTCAGTAAATTCTGTTAGCAGGTGCTTGCCTTTTATTCATTTTGTTTTCAGCAGTCTCCTGCCCCTTCTGACATCTTACTATTTTGTGTCCCATTTTAACAGAGACTGGTGTGTTGATAATCAATTTCTGATGGTGTGTTTATGGAAAAACCTGCAAAAGTCAAGGGAATAAATTACTAATGGTGGAATTTCATGTGAACGGGAAAGATACAAATGTTCCTGGTTTTCCCTCCCAAATCACAGCGTTCGTAAAGTTTACATCTCTGTTCAGGTTGATTTGGTGGTATTCTCAGCCACCACCTACACTTTTTGTAGGTGCCTTGAATTCAAGTTGAACTGTTTCCTCAGGTGTAAAATAGGAAAAAGCTGCCCTGTCTATTTCAGAGGGGTGTATCAGCATCAATTATGACTGAAACCCAAAGTCTGTCCCACAGCTAACAGACTCTATGTGGCATGCTACCTTTGACCTCAGTGTCGCCCCTCTCATGCTTGCTTACTTGATTTTAGTCACAGTGCTTCCATGTTGCTATTTCAATGCGTGAACCATGTTTCAGCCTCGGCGATTTCAAACTTTCTGTTCCTTCTACCTGGAATGCTCTTCCCCACGTTTGCTTCTTTCAGGTCTCTGTTTAATTTCCAATTCTTTGGAAAGGCCTTCCTTGACGATCCTATTTAAATTATCATGGTTTGTCATTTTTTAAGGAGTCCTGGGTGTTGCAAATGGTAAACGCACTCGGCTGCTAACCCAAAGGTTGGTGGTTCAAATCCACCCAGAGGTACATCAGAATAAAGACCTGGTTATCTACTTCCAAACAACAGATACTAGTTGGTTGGTTTGTATCATTTCATAACCTCTTACCCTTTCATCTCTGTGCTTGTCATTAGAGATCTTTTATGTTTATTTATTGTCTACCCTCTAGAATTTAAACACCATGAGGAAAAGATTTTGTCCATTTTCTTTACTGCTATATTCCCAGCACTGAGAACTATGTCTCGCACACCGCAGGTATTCAGTATAAACTTGTTGAATAAATGATGGACATAAGAATTTGCATATTGATTTGCTTTGAAATCACAAAGTGTGGAGGCAATTTAAGAGAAGAGGCTGAATAATATTTGCTTTTTCTATTCCTGGTCCCTGCAGATACCGCAAGATTCCTTCTAAATTTCTTGACTAATCTCTTTCCGGCTGTCCCTCCGTCCCTGCCCCTGGCTTCCCTTCATGAACTTTCTCTCACCAGCTCTCCATTTAATTTCCAACTTCATCTGAAATTTCATTGTTTCCATCTTGCTTCTTAATCTCTGTTCCCCGCTTGGCACTTTGTAACTCTATCACCGAGAGCACATCGATGCATTAGAGAGCGATGCTTAGCTGTTCTGGTGATATTGAGACAGTGACACAATTAAGAAATGAATAAAAGATTGAAAAAGTCACAGCATCCCGTGGCTATTATTAATTTAGAAACAATGAAGTAAGCCAAGACTGTATGAATTCTGTAACGACTTTGGAGCTACAAGTTTTTGGCAAACATTAGAAAATATTGTACATACTTTGAATAGGGGTATTTCCTTTGAATAATTCTTCCAAACCGCTTTCAACAAATATATTGAGATAAAGTTGGGAGGAACAGCCTAGTGGGAAGAGATCCAGAGCCTCTGCTGTCCCAATTATCCCTAATTCCTTGCTCTTTCTCATCTCCCCGATCTTTGGTTTTTGCAGAATTTGGAGCAGTGATGACTTCCATTACCCAGACCCTGGCCTAAGGGCATACGTTGGTCTCCCTAACTTAAATTCGTTTGGTTGCTTGATTATCAAAAGGATTCTTTAATAGGATCTCAGTTGAACAAAGAAGAATAACAAAGCAACAAAAAGAAACACATGGATTAAATAGATTTAGAGGATGGGGGTAGTGGTGGTTTCAGGGGTAGAATTCTCACCTTCCATGCAGGAGACCCAGGTTCGATTCCCAACCAATGCACCTCACGGACAGCTACCACCTGTCCATCAGTGGAGGCTTGTGTGTTGTTATGATGCTAAACAGGTTTCAGCAGAGTTTCTAGACTAAGATGACTAGGGAGAAAGGCCTGGTGATCTATTTCTGAATATCAGCCAATTAAATACCTATGGATCTCAACACTTCAATCCTTAACTGATTATGGGGATGGTGCAGGACCTGGCAATGTCTCATTTCATTGTACATGGGGTCACCCTGAGCCAGGGGCCTACTCAACAGTAGTAACAGCAACAGCAGAGGGCAGGTAGATATACCAACCGAGATTTTTATTTGGTGGAGTCTCATGGGAAGAACAAGGCCAATATTTTCAAAAGTACACTGCTAGCTTCTTCTTCCTAGTCTGTCTTAGTCTGGAAGCTCCACTAAAACCTGACCACCATGGGTGACTCTGCTGGTATTTGGAATATCAATGACATAGCTTTCAGCATCACAGCAACATGCAAGCCACCACAGTATGACAATGATCAAGGACTAAGGTGTGCCTGATCCAAGCCATAGTATTTTCAATTGAAAGCTAGAAAATGAACCAGGAAGACTGAAGAAGAATTGATGCCCTTGAATTATGCTGCAACAATGGCCTCAAGCATTGCAACAGTTATGAGGTTGGTGCAGGACAGGGCAGTGTCTTGTTCTGTTGTACTTTGGATCATTATGAGTTGTAACTGACTCGACAGCACCTAACAACAACAAGGAGAGAGGCAGTAATCAGAAGTAAGTCAGCCTAGAGTGGCTTGAAGAACCAAGGATAGCTCTCCTTTGCCCTAGGACTCTCTATTACAGAATAATTCAGCTTCAGGCCCTGGGGCCATTGGGATGGAGGTGGAGGTAATGAGGTAGTAACTCTTCAGTGCAGTGACTTTTGGCAGAGCAATTTGGATAAGGCCAACACTGGGAACATCAGAAATGGTTCTGGATGGCGCAAAGGGTTAACATCCTCTGCTGCTAACAGAAAGTTTGGAAGTTTGAGTCCACCCAGAAGTGGCTTGGAAGAAAGGCCTGGAGATCTAATTCCAAAAAAGTCAGCCATTGAAAACTCTACAGTGCACAGTTCTACTCTGACACTCCTGGTCATCATGAGTAGGAATTGACTCTATGGCAACTGTTAAGCCTTAGGGAACATCGGAAAATGTCAGTGCTGTCACCTGTGGTCATGCTGAGGGGTGGCAGCTACCACAATGCTTCTCAGACCACACCGACAGGTAGTCTGCCTCAGCAGAGCTTCAGAATACGGTGGGAAAGATTTACAGGAGTTTCATCCCACCTCTACTCTCCTCTCCCCCTCCCTACCTCCCCTCAGTCTTCTATTGCTTCTTTTTTATTCTTGGGAATTGTTTGCCTTTCCAGGCTTGTATCAGGGAAATAAGGGTTGACAGAGAAGTAAGTGGGTCTGCAGAGCCCAGGACGTTCAGCAGCAGCCAGCCAGAGGCAAGCATGAGTTGTGTCTCTTGTTTCTTGATCTGTTCTGTACATTGTCCATCTATACTTTGGTTTCTGGCAAAGGGGCCATCCATAAAACCACCAGGTATTGTTTAAGGACTTGTTACTGTGTCAAGCACTGTGCTACTTGCTTTTCTAATTCACTCAATTTGTAGAAATCATTAGTACCCCAATTTTACTTGCTCAAGTTCACACAGATCATAAAAGGCAGGTCTAGGATATGAACTTTGGTCTTGTCCGCCTGACTACAAAAGCCTAGCATTTAGTCCAGGCAAAGACAACACAAAAATTACAGACCAAGATCTTTCTTGAACATAAATGCAAAAATGTCAACAAAACTCTAGTTAATAGAATTCAGCATCATATCAAAAAATATATATGTATATACCACAAACAAGTGGGATTCGAGCCAGGTATGCAAGGATGGTTCAACATTAGAAAATCAATGTAATCCACCACATAAATGAAACAAAAGACATCACATGGTCATCAGCATTGACACAAAAAAGACATTCCACAAAGTTCAACACCCATTCCTTATAAAAACTCTCAATACAATAGGAATAGAGGGGAAATCCCTCTATAATAAAGGGCATATGTATAAAACCAACAGCCAACACCATTCTAAGTGGAGAGAGGCTGAAAACATTCTCCCTGAGAACAGGAACAAGACAAGGACGCTTTTTATTACTACGCCTGTTTAACATTCTGGAAATCCTAGCTAGAGCAATGAGGCAAGAAAAAAAAAAAAAAAAAAGGCATCCAAATTGGTAAGGAAGAAGTAAAACTATCCCCTACTCATGGTTGATATGATAGCTATACATAGAGAACCCAAAAGACTCCACAAGAAAATTACTGGAACTAGTGGAAAGATTCAGCAAAGTAGTAGGTTACAAGATAAACATACAAAAATAAGTTGAATTCCTATACACTAATAATGAGAATTATCAAAAGGGAATCAGGAAAGCAATACCATTTATAATAGCAATTAAAAAAATAAAATACTTGGAATAAATCCAACCAGGGACCTATACAAAGAAAACTACAAAACACTACCACAAGAAACCAAAAGAGACCTACATAAATGGTAAAACATACCATGTTTATCGGTAGGTAGACTCAACATCCTTCAGGACCCCTGACCTCTCCTACCCTCCCAGTTTACCTTCCTGTCAGTTATCTCCTATCATCCTTGACCATAAGCCTAAGGCCAGAGAAGGAGAGAAAGCGCCATCTCTCCAGCCCAAATCTTTTGGGTAGTGTTGCTATCAGCATTCTCCTCTTCAATGAAAAAAGTTCAAAGTTTATATAAGAATTCCTTGATTTCCAGGATCTGAATCCACTTCTTCCTGAGTGAGATAAATTAAGGGGTTTGCAAGTTACCTTGTTTTACCTCAACCTCTCAGGGCTGCTCAAAAGTGAATTAGAGTTAGCAAAGGCAATCACTTCTTAAACAGCTGAGTTACCTTGGGGTCCTTGAGTTTGTTGGGGGAGTGACTAGGGAGGGAGGGCAGGTGGGCAGCTTTGGTCCCTCTTTAGTCACCTTTCCCACCTAGAGTCTTGGTTTGAATAAGCGAGGGATTACTGCTTTCTCTCCACTCTGGCAGGGCTAGCAATTCCCCAGCCCTTCCAATTTTAGATTCCCTGGGTGTGCACAGAGCAATTATAAGTAAAGAAAACACCCAGTACTTCTGCAGTAATAAATTACACAGTGTTCACCTAATTAATAAGGCAACGGTGCCCTGCCAAATTATAATCATAAGGTATCAACCACTCAAACAATCCATCCCTAAAGAATAGCAAGTGAAATTGAACTCAGTGAGGACAATCGTGAGGCAGATCACAGGACCCACGGCAGGTGCCAGTGGTGAGAGAAGTGATGGAGTGCATGGGCAAATGTTTCCAGCAGTGGCCTGGGAATTAATGACTCTGGGTCTTTCCAAAGATCACAGTGCTTTGGATGACCTCAGGCTGATCACCTAGGCATGCTAAATCAAGAAGAATTAATCTCACCATTTCTGAAATGGTGCTGGTAATGTTCTTTTTGGGGGTGCTGGGGACGACTCATGGCATGACATGATACATGATATATTGAGTGGGACAGTCGCCAATAATTATGAGGAAATGAGGTGATCTCCTTAAAATATTTTCCCAATAGGTGCTGGTGATTTGGCAAGGTAGCATCAGGCAACCTCGTGGAAAAAATGTTTTGTTTTGAAGCTCTTCCATTGATGCATTGTGGAAAATGGCAAGGCTCTGGGGTTTCTATTTTCTTAAAACTCCCAGTGGCTGTCCTTTGGTCCAGGAAAGGAGGTCATGAAGACAATTGTTTGATTTTAACGTTTCTGTGTTGAGAATCTATAACGATATTAATAAATTGCAAATTCTACTCCAGGAGACTGGGTGCCCTGGAAGGCACCTACTAAACGTTCATGTATTCAGAAGGCCAATTCTATTTTAGATCTGAGCAAATGAAGGAAATGCGAGGTTTTGTTATTGGTAAGGAGAATGAATACAAGTATTAAATGATCACCTTAAGGGGGAAAGGTGATAAACGCGTTACATTTCTAAGTCCGTAGGTTACTTCTTGCTCTACATATTATGTTGTCACTTTAATGACTAAGGTGTACCTGATCCAAGCTGTCGTCTTCTTAATCACCTCACGTGCATGTGAAAGCTGGACAATGGAAAAAGAAGACAGGATTGTTGCATTAAAATTGTGGTGTTGGTGAAGAAGACTATTGAATACACCATGGACTGCCAGAAAAACAAACAAGCCAGTCCTAGAAGAAATACAATCAGAAAGCTTGTTAGAAGTGAGGAAGGTGAGACTTCCTTTGGATGCGTCATTAGGAAAGATCAATTGCTATAAAAGGACATCATGTTTGGTAAAATAGAGGGTCAGTGAAAATAAGGGAAACCCTCAGTGAGATGGATCGACACAATAGCCACAACAATGGTCTCAAACATATCAAAGATCACGGAGATGGTGCAAAACCAGACAACATTTCATTCTATTACACATAAGGTCGCCATGAGCCAGAGCCGATTTGATGGCAACTAACAACATTCCCCTGTGGATTCACATTTGCTTTTTAATCCTCGGTCCATTCTGTGTAACTCCCTTTTTTTGTTATACTTTGTAGTTTATGTTGCATCTCCAGGAACTCTGGAGCATGCTGTTATCACAAGGCACCCCTAGGATGTACTGTGTTTA
The DNA here is from genome assembly GCF_024166365.1 of Elephas maximus indicus. NCBI lineage: Eukaryota > Metazoa > Chordata > Mammalia > Proboscidea > Elephantidae > Elephas > Elephas maximus. The sequence continues at coordinate 41,427,396 of NC_064832.1, forward strand.
TAAAGAGACCTCCTATGAATGACCAGGAATGCCATTACTAGGGATAACACATGAGAAGGTTGACATTTACTGGATACGGCACTCCCAGAATCTCTGACCAGCTACACACAGACTACCAGAGTTCCTGGGGCACGTCTACCTTGTGGTATGCCAAAAAACATCATCTCCTGGTCTGTTAGGCTGGATCACTTAGAGCCCCAAGGACTCGTTTCATGTGGCCCTGGCAGGTCTACAGTACAGGCAGAAACATTGTACCCGTGGAATACCAGTTGTAGTTGAGTTGACCCTGACTCATGTTGACTCCCTGTGTGTCAGAGCAGAACTGTGCTCCATAGAATTCTCAATGGTTAGTTTTTCAGAAGTAGATCACCAGGCCATTCTCTCAAGGTGCCTCTGGGTGGACTTGAACCTTCAACCTTCCAGTTAGCAGCTGAGCTCATTAACCATTTGTACCACCAATTTGCATTACCTCTGGAAGAAAAAATACTGAAAATATGCAAGAGCAATCACAATGGAAGCATTAAGAAAAAAGAAAATGAAAAAAAAAAAGTTAAGGGAAAAAAAGAGACTGTGATGGTCGCCTCACTGCTTGGAACAAATCTTGCCTAAGGTACCCATGCTAAACCTTCTGTAAAAACTGGGACCATGAAGGACCCTACCCCAGAGATGTTTTGTGGAATAAGTGATAAAGGCTATATCAAATACTTAGTACAGTTCATGACACACATTTGAAGCTGAATACATTTTGGCTATTGTGTTATATAACATTATTATTATATCTATCATTCTATCTGTTTGAAGAGCCCTCCTAGTCCCCCTTCTGTGATTCTCAACACAGCTAGGATATTAAATTCTGAAGTTGGTTGAAAGCTAACTCCCTCAACTGTGCAGAGTGATTCATTGGTTTATAACCTAAGTTTTAATTTCAGAAGGGAGCTAAGGAAATCCGAGTCTGTCTTTGTGCTGGTGTTAGAATGGCAGGAGTGTAATGCAATGTTATACACATCCGCAGGGAGATGGCGGGAGAGTCGCCTCCCCATAACTTAATCTTTAAAGCTACTTACGGAAGGCTTTTGTTGAAACAGACAGGGTTTCTGCAATTAAATTACCATACATTAGAAAGGTTTCATTAGAGCATGATTCTATTATTAAAATCGGCAGCAAATAAGCAATGTGGGCTGCTTGGCTGCAAACCCACATTACTAAGACCAGAATTCTTTGTAATAGGTGAAAGAATATTAATGTACAGAAAGCGCTAAAATCGCACGTTCTCAAGAATATGCAAATGGTAAGTTGTGCTCCACAGCACCTTAAATGTGAAGGGTATGCACTGAGAAGCATGGTCTTGTTAATTTGTTTGGCAGGTATTGGCTTTGAAGGCTCTTCTCTGTTGAGGGAGAAAGGAAGACACTGGACAGCCCAGAGCTGTCAGGATTAGCAAGGCTTTGACATCCTCACATCAGAATGATGCCTGGTTCAGTTTTGTGTCCTCTATCAGCTCTATCAGCCACCCTCCCTTTCTCAAATAAGGCATTTATCTTCCCAAAGACTGCTTGGACTCCAGTGAAACTAAGTGGACCCAGACAAATGGAATGCCTTCTCAGGGTCTTGTCATAATTTTCTGGGTGTAACCCTTCAATGGTTGGCAGGCTGTTTTTTGGATTTTGGACTGCCATTGTGAGATGGACTCAAAGATGCTTTAAATACCGATCCAAACTGAAGCATGATTTTTCTGTTATCAGTGGCCTTGCTTGACCAAATTGGTCTTTATTTATGTGTCTCTATTTTGAGTTTTTTCTGTTACAACCCGCTGGAAAGAACCTTCCAAACTTTTCAAATCTGGTTTTATTTTGCACTTGCTCTTTGAAAAAGCAGCTGTTGGGGATAATAACTAAAATAAAATTATATCAAACAAATGGTTGTTTCCAAGCAATGCGCTGGAGGAAATAATCAATAGCTCCAGTGTTGGAAAATCAAATATGTTGACATTAATATTACTGTTGTTTTCCTCTTCCCACTAACATTTTACATTGTGCCTCTAAAGCATTCAAGTTCAAAGTTTGCACCCTTATTTCAGATGTGTCTTAGTAATTCAGCATTCATATTTTATAAGTTGCTAATTGTTGCCTTTTGCATATGTGATATAAGTCTGTTTTGTTTGCATGTGTATACATTTTTTCTTCTCACTAGGTCAGTATATTTTAATATATTTATCTGTTTCTGTTTGCATATGTATATTTTTCTCTGTTCATGAATAGGCAATCCCTGTACATATTTATGTATTTTATGGTTATGTTTGCTATTAGTTAAAATGTGTACCTTTTATTTTTTAAACATGATTAATTTCTCTGCATTTAATATATAAAGCATTATTCAAAAAATAAGCAGCCAAAATCACTAGCAAACATTCAACTGAACTACCTATGATGTTAGTCCACAACCACTGGCAACACAAGTCTCCTTTGTAAGAATTCTTGCTTTTATAAAAAGGCTGGATTATATTGACTGTTGTCATGGGCTTAGCATTTTCTTTAGCCATAGCAAGATTGTCACATATTTTTCTGACTGTACTTGGCACAGCCCATGTCAGTGATATGTTCACCTGTTTGAAAAAGGTTTATAAAATAAAATAAATTGTTTTGATTTTATTGTGCTTTAGGTGAAAACTTACAGTACAAATTAGTTTCTCATTCAAAAATTTATACACAAATTGTTTTGTGACATTGATAGCAGTTCCCACAAGGTACCAGTACTCTCCTCCTTGTCCTTTATGCCCCATGTTCCCCATGTCCATTCCTTTAGTTTTACTGTCCCTTCTTGCCTTCTTGTCTTTGCTTTTGGGCAGTGGTTGCAGATTTTGGCCTCTCATACTTGATTGAACTAAGAAACTTGTTCCTCATGTATGTGATTGTTTTATAGACCTGTTTAATCTTTGGCTAAAAGATAGACTTCAGGAATGGCTTCAGTTCTGAGTTAGTAGGGTGTCCAGGGGCCATGCTGTCAGGGATTCCTCCAGTCTGTCAGACCAGCAAGTCTGGTCTTTTTTTGTGAATTTGAATTTCGTTCTACATTTTCCTCCCACTTTGCCTGGGACCCTGTATTGTGGTATCTGTCAATGTGGTCATTGGTGGTAGCGGGGCACCATCTAGCTCTTCTGGACTAAGGCTGGTGGAGACTGTGGTTCATGTGATCCATTACTCCTTTGGACTAATATTTTCCTTGTGTTTTTAGTTTTTTCGTTCTCCTTTGCTCCAGATGGGATGGAACTAAGAGATGCATCTTGGATTGCTGCTCAAAAGCTTTTGAGATCCCAGACGCTACTCACCAAAGTAGGATGTAGAGCATTTGCTTTATGAACTGTTATTTCATTTGACCTAGGTATTTCCCAAGGCCGTGGTCCCCAGTTCTCAGCCCAGTAACTTGGTCCCTCAAGATGTTTGGATATGTCTAGGGAGCTTCTATTACTTTGCCTTGGTCAAGGTGTGCTGACTTCCTCTGTATTGTGTGTTGCCTTTCTCTTCGTCAAAGTTAACACTTGTCTACTCTCTAGATAGTCCTTTCCCTTCCCCACCCCTCCGCTCCCTCATAACCACCAAAGATAGTTTGTTTTCTATTTTTTTCCTGTGTGTAAACCTTTTCTTGGGTTTTTATAATAGTGGTCTCATACAGTATTTGTCCTGTTGTGATTCACTTATTTCACCCATCATAATGCTCTCCAGATTCATCCATGTTGTGAGATATTTCTCAGATTCACATTGTTCTTTATTGTTGAGTAATATTCCATTGTGCGTATGTATCACAAAACCCAAAACAAAACCTATTGTCATCAAGTCAATTCAGACTCATAGCGAACCTATAGGACAGAGAACTGCCTCATAGGGTTTCCAAGGAGTGACTGGTGGATTTGAACTGCTGACCTTTTGGTTAGCAGCTGTAGCTTGCCTTGGCTCTTAGCCACTGTGCCACCAGGCCTCCGCATATGTACCATAACTTGTATATCCATTCAACTGTTGATGGGCACTTAAATTGTTTTCATCTTTCTGCTATTGTGAATAGTGCTGCAATGAACGTGGGAGTGCGTATGTCTATTCGTATGATGGTTCTTATTTCTCTAGGATGTATTCCTAGGAATGGGATTGCTGGATCATATGGTATTTCTATTCCTAGCTTTTTAAGGAGGCACCATATGGTTTTCCACAGTAGTTGTACCATTTTACAACTACCATTTTACCACCAGCTGTGCATAAGTGTTCCAAACTCCCCTCAACCTCTCCAACAGTTGTTGTTTTCTGTTTTTTTGATTTGTGCTAATAATATCATGGTGAGATGGTATCTCATTGTAGTTTTGATCTGCATTTCTCTAATGCCTAATGATCCGGAGCTTTTCCTCATGTGTCTGTTAGCTACCTGAATGTCTTCCTTGGTGAAGTGTCCGTTCATATCCTTTGACCATTTTTTTAGTTGGATTATTTGTCTTTTTGTTGTTCAAGTGTTGAAGTATTCTATAGATTTTAGAGATTAGGCCCTTGTCAGATATGTCTAGCCAAAAATTTTTTCCAAGTCTGTAGATTCTGTTTTTACTCCTTTGGTGAAGTCTTTTTTTAATTTAACTTTAGATGAAGGTTTACAGAACAAACTAGTTTCTCATCATACAGTACATACATTGTTGTATGACATTGGTTAACAACCCCATGACATGTCAACACTGCCCCTTCTCAACCCTGGGTTCCCTGTTACCAGCTGTCCTGTTCCCTCCTACCTTCCAGTCCCTACCCCAGGGCTGGTGTGCCCCTTTTGTTTTGTTCCATGTGACTGTTCAATCTTCGGCTGAAGTTTTTTTTTTTTTTTAAATACCTGTAACGTCACTCTTTTTTTTTTTTAATTAATTTTTATTGTGCTTTAAGGGAAAGTTTACAAATCAAGTCAGTCTCTCATACAAAAATTTATACATACCTTACTGTATACTCCTAATTGCTCTCCCCTCAATAAGACAGCACAATCCTTCCCTCCACTCTCCATTTTCGAGTACATTCAGTCAGCTTCTGTCCCCCTCTGCCCTCTCATCTCCCCTCCAGACAGGAGATGCCAACATAGTCTTACGTGTCTATTTGATCCAAGAAGCTCATTCTTCACCAGTATCATTTTCTATCCCATAGTGCAGTGCAATCCCTGTCTGAAGAGTTGGCTGTGGGAATGGTTCCTGTCTTGGCCTAACAGTAGGTCTGGGGACCATGACCTCCAGGGTCCTTCTAGTCTCAGTCAAACCGTGAAGTCTGGTCCTTTTATGAGAATTTGGGGTCTGCATCCCACTGCACTCCTGCTCCCTCAGGGGTTCTCTGTTGTGTGCCCTGTCAGTGCACTCATCAGATGTAGCCAGGCACCATCTAGTTCTTCTGGTCTCAGGCTTTTGGAGTCTCTGGTTTATGTGGCCCTTTCTGTCTCTTGAGCTCATAATTACCTTATGTCTTTGGTGTTCTTCTTTCTTCTTTGTTCCAGGTGGGTTGAGACCAGTTGATGCATCTTAGATGGCTGCTTGCTAGCATTTAAGACCCCAGACACCACTTTCCAAAGTGGGATGCAGAACGTTTTCATAATGGATTTTATTATGCCAATTGGCTTAGATGTCCTCTGAAGCCATGGTCCCCAAACCCCCGCCCCTGTTATGCTAGCCTTTGAAGTGTTCATTTTATTCAGGAAATGACTTTGCTCTTGGTTCAGTCCAGTTGTACTGACCTCTCTCGTATTGTGTTGTCTTTCCCTTCACCTAAAATAATACTTATCTACTATCTAACTAGTGAAAAGTCCTCTCTCTTCCTCCCTCCCTCCCCCTTCTTGTAACCATCAAAGAATATTCTCTTCTCTATTTAACCTATTTCTCGAGTTCTTATAATAGTGGTCTTATGTAATATTTGTCCTTTTGCAAGTGACTAATTTTCAGCATAATGCCTTCCAGATTTCTCCATGTTTCATGGATTCATTATCGTTCTTTATTGATGCGTAGTATTCCATTGTGTGAATATACCATAATTTCTCTATTCATTCATCTGTTGATGGGCATCTTGGTTGCTTCCATCATTTTGCTATTGTACGCAGTGCTGCAGTGAACATGGGTGTGCATATATCTGTTCGTGTAAAGGCTCTTATTTCTCTAGGGTATATTCCAAGGAGTGGGGTTGCTGGATCATATGGTAGTTTTATTTCCAGCTTTCTAAGGAAACACCAAATCGATTTCCAAAATGGTTGTACCATTTTACATTCCCACCAGCAGTATATAAGTGTTCCAGTCTCTCCACAACCTCTCCAATGTTTATTATTTTGTGTTTTTTGGATTAATGCCAGCCTTGTTGGAGTGAGATGGAATCTCATTGTAGTTTTGATTTGCATTTCTCTAATGGCTAATGATCACGAGCATTTCCTCATGTATCTGTTAGCTACCTGAATGTCTTCTTTAGTGAAGTGTGTGTTCATATCTTTTGCCTATATTTTAATTGGGTTATTTGTCTTTTTGTAGTTGAGTTTTTGCAGTATCCTGTAGATTGTACAGATCAGGTGCTGATCGGAAATGTCATAGCTAAAAACTTTTTCCCAGTCTGTAGGTAATCTTTTTACACTTTGATGAAGTCTTTGGATGAGCATAGATGTTTGATTTTTAGGATCTCCCAGTTATCTAGTTTCTCTTCTGAATCGTTAGTAAAGTTTTGTACGCTGTTTATGCCATGTATTAGGCATATTTTTTCTTCCATGATCTTTATCGTTTTAGATTTTATATTTAGGTCTTGGATCCATTTTGAGTTGGTTTTTGTGCATGGTGTGAGGTATGGGTCTTGTTTCATTTTTTTGAAGATGGATATCCAGTTTTGCCAGCACCATTTGTTAAAGACTGTCTTTTTTTTTTTTTTTTTAATAATTTTTATTGTGCTTTAAGTGAAAGTTTACAAATCAAGTCAGTCTGTCACATATAAGCTTATATACAACTTACTCCATACTCCCACTTACTCTCCCCCTGATGAGTCAGTCTGCTCCCTCCCTCCAGTCTCTCCTTTCGTGACAATTTTGCCAGTTTCTAACCCTCTCTACCCTTCTATCTCCCCTCCAGACAGGAGATGCCAACACAGTCTCAAGTGTCCACCTGATACAAGTAGCTCACTCTTCGTCAGCATCTCTCTCCAACCCATTGTCCAGTCCCTTCCATGTCTGATGAGTTGGAAAGACTGTCTTTTTGCCATTTAACTGACTTTCACCCTTTGTCAAATATCAGCTACCCGTATGTGGATAGGTTTATGTCTGGATTCTCGATTCTGTTCCATTGGTCTACGTATCTATTTTTGTACAAGTACCAGGCTATTATGACAACTGTGTCAGTATAATAGATTCTAAAATCAGGTAGTGTGAGGCCTCCCACTTTGTTCTACTTTTTCAGCAATGCTTTACTTATCCGGGGCCTCTTTTTCTTCCATACGAAGTTAGTGATTTGTTTCTCCGTCTCATTAAAAAATGTTGCTGGCATTTGAATTGGAATTGCATTGTATCTATAGATGGCTTTTGGTAGAATAGAGATTTTTACAATGTTAACTTTTCCTATCCATGAGGAAGGTATGTTTTTCCACTTACGTAGGTCTCTTTTGGTTTCTTGCAGTAGTGTCTTGTAGTTTTCTTTGTATAAGTCTTTTACAACTCTGGTAAGATTTATTTCTAAGTATTTTATCTTCTTGGGGGCTACTGTAAATGGTATTGATTTGGTGATTCCCTCCTCGATGTTCTTTTTGTTGGTATAGAGGGATCCAACTGATTTTTGTATGTTTATCTTGTATCCTAACACTCTGCTGAACTGTTGTATTAGTTTCGGTAGCTTCCTTGAGGATTCTTTAGGGTTTTCTGTGTATAAGATCATATCATCTGCAAACAGAGATAATTTTACTCCTTCCTTACCAATCTGGATGCCCTTTATTTCTTTATCTAGCCTAATTGCTATGGCTAGGACTTCCAGCACAATGTTGAATTAAGAGTGGTGATAACGGACATCCTTATCTGGTTCCCGTTTTCAAGGGGAAAGCTTTCCGACTCTCTCCATTTAGGATGATGTTGGCTTTGTATAAATGCCCTTTACTATGTTGAGGAATTTTCCTTCTATTCCTATTTTGTGGAGAGTTTTCATCATGAATGAGTGTTGAACTTTGTCAAATGCCTTTTCTGCATCAAATCATGTGGTTTTTGTCTTTTGTTATTATTTGTCTGATAAAAAAAAATGATGGATTACATTAATTGTTTTTCTAATGTTGAACCATCCCTGCATATCTGGTATGAATCCCACTTGGTCGTGGTGAAATTATTTTTTTGATATGTTGTTCAATTCTATTGGCTAGAATTTTGTTGAGGATTTTTGCACCTATGTTCATGAGGGGTATAGGTCTGTAATTTTCTTTTTTTGTGGTGTCTTTACCTGGTTTTGGTATCAGGGATATGCTGGCTTCATACAATGAGTTTGGGAGTATTCCGTCCTTTTCTATGCTCTGAAATATCTTTAGTAGTAGTGGTGTTAACTCTTCTCTGAAAGTCTGGCAGAGCACTGCAGTGAAGCTGTCCAGGCCAGGGCTTTATTTGTTGGGAGTTTTTTGATTACCTTTTCAATCTCTTGTTTTGTTATGGGTCTATTTAGTTGTTCTACCTCTGTTTGTGTTAGTTTAGGTAGGTAGTGTGTTTCTAGGAATTCATCCATTTCTTCTAGGTATTCAAATTTGTTACAGTACAATTTTTCGTAGTAATCTGATCTGATTCTTTTAATTTCAGCTGGGTCTGTTGTAATATCACTCCTCTCATTTCTTATTTGGGTTACTTGCTTCCTCTCCTGTTTCTCTTTTATCAGTTTGGCCAATGGTTTATCAATTTTGTTAATTTTTTCAAAAAACCAGCTTTTGATCTTGTTAACTCTTTCAGTTGTTTTTCTGTTCTCTATTTCATTTAATTCTGCTCTAATTTTTATTATTTGCTTTCTTCTGGTGCCTGAGGGTTTCTTTTGCTACTCTCTATTTGTTCAAGTTGTAGGGATAATTCATTGATTTTGATCCTTTCTTCTTTTTTGTATGTGTACATTTATTGATATAAATTGACCTCTGAGCACTGCTTTTGCTGTGTCCCAAAGGTTCTGATAGGAAGTGTTTTCATTCTCATTGGATTCTATGAATTTCTTTATTGTCTTAAGACATCCTTAATGTCTTCTGTAATCCAGTCTTTTTTGAGCAGGGTATTGTTTAGTTTCCAAGTATTTGATTTCTTTTCCTGTTATTGATTTCTACTTTTATGGCCCTATGGACAGAGAAGACACTTTGTAGTATTTCGATGTTTTGGATTCTGCTAAGGCTTGCTTTATCACCTAATATGTGGTCTATTCTGGAGAATGTTCTGTGTGCACTAGAAAAGAAAGTCTACTTGGCTCCTGTTGGGTGGAGTGTTCTGTATATGTCTATGTGTTCAGGTTGGTTAATTGTGGCATTTAGATCTTCCATGTCTTTATTTAGCTTCTTTCTGGATGTTCTGTCCTTCACTGAAAGTGGTATGTTGAAGTCTCTTACTATAATTGTGGAGCTATCTGTTTTCAATGCTGTTAGAGTTTGTTTTATGTATCTTGCAGCCCTGTCATTAGGTGTATAAGTATTTAATATGGTTATATCCTCCTGGTACACTGTCCCTTTCATCATTATATAGTGTTCTTCCTTATCCTTTGTGGTGGATTTACCTTTAAAGTCTATTTTGTCAGAAATTAATATTGCCACTCCTGCTGTTTTTTGATTGTTGTTTGCTTGATATATTTTTTTCTATCCTTTGAGTTTATTTGTGTCTCTACATCTAAGATATGTCTCTCATAGGCAGCTTATAGACAGTTCGTGTTTTTCAATCCTTTCTGTCACTCCCTGTCTCTTTATATGTGCATTTTGTCCATTTGCATTCAGTGTAATTCTGGATAAGTATGCTGTCATTTTGACACCTTTTTTTGTGTGTTTTTGAGAGTTTCATTTTTCCACTTACTTTTATGTGCTGAAAAGTTTTTCTTTGTAAATTGTATGTTCCCCTTTTTCATTGTACTGGAATTTGTTTTTGCTGAGTATCTTGATTTTTATCTTGAAGTGCATGTTAGTCTTCTTTGTGGTTACCTTAATATTTACCCCTATTTTTCTAAGTTTAAAACTAACTTGTATCTCCCTAAATCACCTTGTTTTCCTTTCCATATGGAAGATCTATGCCTACTTTATTTCGTTCCTCTTTATTGATTATTGTCTTTGTTTACATAATGACATTACTGATTCCCTGTTTTGAGTTTTTTTTTTTAATCTTATTTATTTTTTTTTTTATTTCCGTATCTGAGTTGATATCTGGTTTCTCTGTTCTGTGTTCTAGTATTGTGGTGATATCTGATATTATTGATTTTCTACCCAGAGAATTCCCCTTAGTATTTCTTGTAGTTTTGGTTTGGTTTTTGCAAATTCCCGAAGCTTGTGTTTATCTGTAAATGTCTTAATTTCGCCTTCATATTTTAGAGACAATTTTGCTGCATATATTCTTGGTTGGCAATTTTTCTCCTTCAATGCTGTATATATCTCATCCCATTGCCTCTGGCCTGCATGGTTTCTGCTGAGTGATCCAAACTTATTGTTATTGATTCTCCTTTGTAGGTGACTTTTTGCTTATCCCTGGCTGCTCTTAAAATTTTCTCTTTATCTTTGGTTTTGGTAAGTTTGATGGTAATATGTCTTGGTGACTTTCTTTTGGGATCTACCTTGTATGGGGTTCAATGAGCATCTTGGATAGATATCCTTTTATCTTTCACGATGTCAGAGAAGTTTTCTGCCAACAAATCTTTAACAATTCTCTCTGTATTTTTTTGTTATCCCGCCCCCCCCCCCATTCTGGTATTCCAATCACTCACAAGTTAGTTTTTCTGATAGAGTCCCGTATGATTCTTAGGGTTTCTTCATTTTTTAAAATTCTTTTATCTGAGTTTTCTTCAACTATATTGGTGCCGAGTGCCTTATCCTCCATCTCCCCAATTCTGCGTTCCAGTTCTTCAATCCTGCTCCTCTGACTTTCTATTGAGTTGTCAAATTCTGTAATTTTATTGTTAGTCTTCTGAATTTCTGAATGCTGTCTCTATATGGATTCTTGTAGCTCATTAAATTTTTCATTGTGTTCTTGAATATAATGAAATCTTTTTCATCTCTTCAACTGCTTTATCTGTGTATTCCTTAGCTTTTTCTGTGTATTGCCTGATCTCGCTCCTGATGTCTTCAATTGTTCTGTGTATTAGTCTTTTGTATTCTACATCTGGCAACTCCAGGAATACATCTTCATCTGGAAGAGTCCTTGATTCTCTATTTTGGGAGTTTGTTGAAGCAACCATGTCTGCTTCTTTATGTGATTTGATATTGACTGCTGTCCAAGCAATCTATAAGTTATCATAATAATTTATTTTATGCTTGCTCACTGTGTCCTAGCTTCTTGCTTTGTTTTGTTTTGAGTTTTAGGCTACTAGAGTGAGCTAACTTGATTATTGGCGCCTTTGAAGCACTAATACTCTGTTACCAGACGGCTAGAGCTGTTACCAGACGGCTAGAGCTGTTACCAGGTATATGAGCCTAGGAGTCCATTCTCTATTCTTGTATAGATTTAGCTCAGGTGAAATGATAGTTGGTCACCTAGTGTGTAGTGTAGTCTCTCACCTACTATCTTAGAGGAGCAGTGGTGATGGTTTTATGCACTGGTTTCTGGTAGCAGCAGGGGGGTCACACTCTGAGGAAGGCAGGGTGCTGACAGCCTTCCCCCAAGTGTCAGTGATGAAGGAGCATCTCTGTTCTCTAGAGTGCTCTGGTGGGTGGGTTCTGCAGCTGGACCTTAGGCACTTGGTGCTTATACCTGTAAAGACTGGTAGGACCCCTTGCATGGGCAGCTGGGTGGCGTGGATGGAGCCTTGAGCCCTCAGGTCCCTACTGTTGGTAGGTGAGGGCCCTGTTTAATAGGCAGAGTGGTATCAGACCTCCAAAACCTACCTCTCCACGGCACAGCTGAAATAATTACCATCAGACCTCCAGCAGATTTGTCCTTGCAAAATAATAGCCACCTGGATCCATGTAGGGGTGAATGCCAAAGTCTGTGGATTGCTTGTGCCTGGACTGGAGCCACTTCTGCTCTGAGCTTCCAGTTTATGGGAGTCAGGAAAGTATTTTTTCCCCATTTGTTAATTTGTTCCTTCTCCCAGGCCAGGAGAATGGCTCAGAGAGAGTGCAGCAGGCTCTATCTCAGGCCAAGGGAAATCAACTGTTAATGAGCCGGCTGGGGCAGAGGGGGAAGGGATCAGATAGATAGGAGAGAGTAGTTTCAAAAGAAGGGTCTATTAGATCTGTGCAGTAAATTAGACAAAATTGCTTATCTTGTGTTGAGAGTGCTGTTTTATCTTGGATTCCAGAGGCGTGTGTAGCCTGTGTGCACTGACTGGGCCCCCGCTGAGATTGCCCCAGGGGGTTAGGGCTACATCCCTCACTTGCCTTCTTTTGCTGAAGCAGCTTTGTCCTAAATTCCACAGTCCGTCCTGTGGCCATCACATCAGGGGTTTGGGGTGCAGGCACTTTGTTTGCCTTCTTTTGCTGAAGCAGTCGCTTCCTAAATGCCACGGCCAGTCCCACTGTAGACACGCCACAGAGTCAAGGGTGCACCACTTTGCTTGCCTTCTTTTGCTGAAGTTGCTGTGTCTCAGGAAACTACAATCAGCCCTGTTGCCATCCTGCCAATGAATGGAGCCAAGGACTCAGAGCCAAGGCACTGCATGGACTCAGCAACTCGTCACTGCTTCTGCACTGTCTCACCCTCCCCCATTGCTCAGACCAGTTCCTTAATTCTGCATTTGATACTCAGAGTTTGTAGATTGTCATATATGTAATTGATTCACTTGTTTTTTCAGGACTTTGTTGTAAGAGGGTTCAACAGAAGCTTGTGACTAGTTTGCCATCTTGGCCTCGCTTCCCTTGGTGAAGTTTTTGATGAGCATAAATGTTTAATTTTTAGGAGCTCTCAGTTATCTAGTTTCTCTTCTGATATTTGTACATTGTTAGTTATGATTTATATTGTATTTATGCCATGTATTAGGGCCCCTAGTGTTTTCCCTAGTTTTTCTTGCATGATCTTTATCGTTTTAGGTTTTATATTTAGGTTTTTGATCCATTTTGAGTTAGTGAGGTAAAGGGCCTGTTCCATTTTTTTTACAGATGGAAATCCACTTATGCCAGCACCATTTGTTAAAGAGACTGTCTTCTCATTTAATAGAATTTGGCCTTTTGTCAAAGATCAGCTTCTTATAGATGGATGGATTAACATCTGGGTTCTCAATTCTGTTCCATTGGTCTATGTGTCTGTACCAGGCTGATCTGACTACTGTGATTGTATAATAGGCTCTGAGATCACATGATGTGAGACCTCCTACTTTGTTCTTTTTCTTTAATAATGCTTTGCTTATCCAGGGCCTCTTTCCTTTCCATATTGTCTTTGGCTGAGTCCTCTAGAGAAGTAAAACCAGTAAAGCATGAAAGTGTATATGTATAGAGAGAGATTTATACCAGGAAATGGCTCATGCAATTGTAGAGGCTGAAACATCTCAAGTCCATGGGTCAGGATAGAGACTTTTCCTGATTCAGGTAGCTGCGGGGGCTGGCAAACCCAAGATCAGCAAGTCAGAGGGCAGGGCTTTTGCTCACAGGTTGCAAAGATTGATGAATCCCAAGATCAGCAGGTAAGATTGCAGGTAAGCTGCTAGCTCAAGTCCCAGAAACCAGTGGTCAGATAAACAGGAGCCAGCTGCAGTTTCCAGAGTGAGCAAAAAGCCCCTGAGCCCTGCCAGAATGTCCACTTATATTCAATGCAGGCCACATGCCTAAGGAAACTCTCTTTCAACTGGTCGGCTACTCACAGCAGATCCCATCATAGGGGTGATCACATATCAAATCTGAACAGGGAAGTGATCACAATATTATACAACTGCCAAAACACTGAGAACCATGGCCCAGCCAAGCTGACACACAATCTTAACCATCACACATACAAAGTTGGGGTTTAGTCTTTCTGTCTCATTAAGGAATGCTTTTGGTATTTCAGTTGAGATTGCGTTATGTCTGTAGATTGCTTTGGGTAGACATTTTCAGAATGCTGAGTCTTCCTACCCTTGAGCATGGTACGTTTTTCCATTTAAGTAGGTCTTTTTTGGCATCTTGCAATAGACAAACCCATTGCCAACATGTTGATTCCAACTCATAGTGACCCTGTAGGACACAATAATCTTTATGGAAGCAGACTGCCGTGTTGTTCTTCCTTGGAGTGGGCGGTGGGTTTGAGCTGGTGACCTTTCGGTTAGCAGCTGAATGCTTAACCACTGCAATACTGGGGCTTCCTTACTAAGAAATCAAAAATTTGTAGGTGAGGCAGCAAGCTGGAAAGTCCAGCAGATTTTCTATGTTACAGCCTTGAAGCAGAATTCTTTCTTCTCTGGGAAGTATGGAAACCCTGGTGACATAGTAGTTAAGAGCTATGGCTGCTAACCAAAAAGGTCAGCAGTTTGAATCCACTAGGTGCTCCTTGGAATATCTACGGGGTGGTTCTACTGTATCTTACAGGGTTGCTATGAGTTGGAATCGACTCGACAGCAACAGGTTTGGTTTTTGGTTTTTTTGAGTCTGGGAAGTATCAGTTTTCACTTTTAAGGTCTTCATTTCGTTGGATGAGACCCACTCACATTATTGAGTATAGTCTCCTTTACTTAGAGTTACCGATGGTAAATGTTAATCAAATCTACAAAATACCTTCACAGCAACATCTAGACTAGTGTTTGACGAACAACTGGACACCATAGACTAGTCAAGTTGACACATAAAATTAACCATCACATTGGCCTAGAAAGAAATTCTATCTAAAAATAAAAAGAAATCCCAATGACATGTATAGTGTCAGATGTATCTCAGTGCTATCATCTCCTGTAGCTTCAACTGCCTGTCTATATGAATAACTCCTGTATAGCTCTCTTTTCAGCTCAGATTTGTTACCCAAATTACAGGCGTGTCTTTTCATCTACCTGTCGGAAGCACTTAAGTATTGATCTTGGCTGACTATTAGACATTTCCAAATAGATATTATATCAGAATTTTAAATTCCTATGAGACTCAAAGCCAGCTCCTCCTGGTTCTGCGAGTTCCTAGCAGCACTGTTGGTATCCTGGTTGAGCAGGTGCTAACGATGGACTCCTTTTTGAACTTCATTTGTCACATCCAATCATCCACCAAGGCCTGCATTTTATTCCTTTGCATTTTCTTTCATATATACTCTTTAATATCCACAGCCACTAGCTAAGTTAATTGTCTCATTAGCTCCCACCTGTACTAGTACAGCAGGCTCTGACTAGTCTCCTTGCTCAAGTTTCTTCTGCATTACGTCCTCAGATCGTGAGTCTCAACAATTCTCACTCTTTTTTATTGTCACTCTTCTCTCCCACTCCAGACCAAAAACTCTAAATGATCTCTTGTTGACTATAGAATGAACTCCAAAGGCCTTTGACTGGCCTTGAAGACTCTCTACACTGTTGACCTGCTGTTCCTTTCCAGCACTGCCTTCAGGCCACTTATTTCAATCTACTCACTTGGTTTATTTGCTGTATTCTTCAGTGTCTGTCACCCTCACTAAAAATAAACCCCATGAGGGCAGGAACTTTTCAGTTGTCCCCATTGGTGTACCTGTACCCAGTACCTACACAGTATTGGCATGTAGGTTGTTGCTAGCTGCCATCAAATCAGCTCTGATTCATGGTGACCTTAAGTATAACAGAGTGATACATTACCTGGGCCTGCGCCATCTTCCTGATTGTTGGTATGTTTGAGTCTGTTGTTGTGGCCGTTATGTCAATCCACCACATTGAGGATTTCCCTTGTTTTCACTGACTTCTTACTGTACCAGTCACGATGTCCCTTTCTAGAAATTGATTTTTTATGATGTGTCCCAAGTAAGCAAGCCAGAGTCTCACCAACCTTACTTTTTTTTTAAATAACTTTTAAAGTGAAAGTTTACAAATCAAGTCAGTCTCTCACATATAAACTTACATATACCTTACTATATACTCCCATTTACTAATGAGTCAGCCCGCTCCCTCCTTCCAGTCCCTCCTTTCGTGACCATTTTGCCAGTTTCTAACACCCTCTATCCTCCCATCTCCCCTCCAGACAGGGGATGCCAACATAGTCTCAAGTGTCCACCTGATGCAAGTAGCTCACTCCTCATCAGCATTTCTCTCCAACCTATTGTCCAGTCCAATCCATGTCTGACAAGTTGGCTTCGGGAATGCTTCCTGTCCTGGGCCAACAGAAAGTTTGGCGACCGTGACCGCCAGGGTCCTTCTAGTCTCAGTCGGACCGTTAAGTCTGGTCTTTTTATGAGAATTTGGGGTCTGCATCCCACTGTTCTCCTGCTCCCTCAGGGGTTCTCTGTTGTGCTCCCTGTCAGGGCAGACATTGGTTGTGGCTGGGCACCATCTAGTTCTTCTGGTCTCAGGATGATGTACTCTCTAGTTCATGTGGCCCTTTCTGTCTCTTGGGTTCATAATTACCTTGTGATCTTGGTATTCTTCATTCTCCTTTGATCCAGGTGGGTTGAGACTCATTGATGCATCTTAGGTGGCCATTTGCTAGCATGTAAGACCCCAGATGCCACACTTCAAAGTGGGATGCGGAATGTTTTCTTAATAGATTTTATATTGCCAATTGACTTAGGTGTCCCCTGAAGCCATAGTCCCCAAACCACTGCCCCTGCTTTGCTGACCTTTGAACCATTCAGTTTATTCAGGAAACTTCTTTACTTTTGGTTTAGTCCAGTTGTGCTGACCTCCCCTGTATTGAGTGTTGTCCTTCCCTTCACCGAAAGTAGTTCTTATCTACTATCTAATCAGTAAATAACCCTCTCCCACCCTCCTTCCCTATCCCCTCTCATAACCACAAAAGAATGTGTTCTTCTCAGTTTAAACTATTTCTCCAGTTCTTATAATAGTGGTCTTATACAATATTTGTCCTTTTGCAACTGACTAATTTCACTCAGCATAATGCCTTCCAGGTTCCTCCATGTTATGAAATGTTTCACAGATTCATCATTGTTCTTTATCGATGGATAGTATTCCATTGTGTGAATATACCATAATTTATTTATCTATTAATCCGTTGATGGACACCTTGGTTGTTTCCATCTTTTTGCTATCGTAAACAGTGCTGCAATAAACATGGGTATGCTTGGGTATGCATATATCTGTTCCTGTAAAGGCTCTTATTTCTCTAGGGTATATTCCGAGGAGTGGGATTGCTGGGTCATATGGTAGTTCTATTTCTAGCTTTTTAAGGAAGTGCCAAATCTATTTCCAAAGTGGTTGTACCATTTTACATTCCCACCAGCAGTGTATAAGTGTTCCAATCTTTCCACAGCCTCTCCAACATTCTTTATTTTGTGTTTTTTGGATTGATGCCAGCCTTGTTGGAGTGAGATGGAATCTCATTGTAGTTTTAATTTGCATTTCTGTAATGGCTAATGATCGAGAGCATTTTCTCATGTATCTGTTAGCCACCTGAATGTCTTCTTTAGTGAAGTGCCTGTTCATATCCTTTGCCCACTTTTTAATTGGGTTGTTTGTCTTTTTGTGGTTGAGTTTTAGCAGAATCATATAGATTTTAGAGATCAGGCTCTGGTCGGAGACGTCTTAGCTGAAAATTTTTTCCCAGTCTGTAGGTGGTCTTTTTACTCTTTTGTTGAAGTCTTTAGATGAGTATAGGTGTTTGATTTTTAGGAGCTCCCAGTTATCTGGTTTCTCTTTGCCATTTTTAGTAATGTTTTTGTATTCCATTTATGCCTTGTATTAGGGCTTCTAACGTTGTCCCTATTTTTCTTCCATGATCTTTATCATTTTAGACTTTATGTTTAGGTCTTTGATCCATTTTGAGTTAGTTTTTGTGCATGGTGTGAGGTATGTGTCCTGTTCCATTTTTTTTTGCAGATGGGTATCCAGTTATGCCAGCATCATTTGTTAAAAAGACTATCTTTTCCCCAATTAACTGACACTGGGCCTTTGTCAAGTATCAGCTGCTCATATGTGGATGGATTTATATCTGGATTCTCAATTCTGTTCCATTGGTCTATGTGTCTGTTGTTGTACCAGTACCAGGCTGTTTTGACTACTGTGGCTGTATAATAGATTCTAAAATCAGGTAGAATGAGTCCTCCCACTTTGTTCTTTTTCAGTAATGCTTTACATATCCGGGGCTTCTTTCCCTTCCATATGAAGTTGGTGATTTGTTTCTCCACCACATTAAAAAATGTTGTTGGAATTTGGATCGGAAGTGCATTGTATATATAGATGGCTTTTGGTAGAATAGACATTTTTTACAATGTTAACTCTTCCTATCCAAGAGCAAGGTATGTTTTTCCACTTATGTAGGTCCCTTTTAGTTCCTTGTAGTAGTACCTTGTAGTTTTCTTTGTATAGGTCTTTTTCATCTTTGGTAAGATTTATTCCTAAGTATTTTATCTTCTTGGGGGCTACTGTGAATGGTATTGATTTGGTGATTTCCTCTTCGATGTTCTTTTTATTGATGTAGAAGAATCCAACTGATTTTTGTATGTTTATCTTGTAACCTGAAACTCTGCTGACCTCTTCTATTAGTTTCAGTAGTTTTCTTGAGGATTCCTTAGGGTTTTCTGTGTATAAGATCACATCATCTGCAAATAGAGATAACTTTACTTGTTCTTTGCCAATCCGGATGCCCTTTATTTCTTTGCCTAGCCTGATTGCTCTGGCTAGGACCTCTAGCACAATGTCGAATAAGAGCAGTGATAAAGGGCATCCTTGTCTGGTTCCCGTTCTCAAGGGAAATGCTTTCAGGCTCTCTGCATTTAAGATGATGTTGGCTATTGGCTTTGTATAAATGCCCTTTATTATGCTGAGGAATTTTCCTTCTATTCCTGTTTTGCTGAGAGTTTTTATCATGAATGGATGTTGAACTTTGTCAAATGCCTTTTCTGCATCTATTGATAAGATCATGTGGTTTTTGTCTTTTGTTTTATTTATATGGTGGATTACATTAATTGTTTTTCTAATATTGAACCAACCTTGCATACCTGGTATAAATCCCACTTGGTCATGGTGGATTATTTTTTTTATATGTTGTTGAATTCTATTGGCTAGAATTTTGTTGAGGATTTTTGCATCTATGTTCGTGAGGGATATAGGTTTGCATTTTTCTTTTTTTGTGGTGTCTTTACCTGGTTTTGGTATCAGGGATATGGTGGCTTCATAGAATGAGTTCGGTAGTATTCCATCCTTTTCTCTGCTTTGAAATACCTTCAGTAGTAGTGGTGTTAACTCTTCTTTGAAAGTTTGGTAGAACTCTGCAGTGAAGCCGTCCGGGCCAGAGCTTTTTTTTGTTGGGAGTTTTTTGATTACCTTTTCAATCTCTTCTTTTGTTTTGGGTCTATTTAGTTGTTCTACTTCTGATTGTGTTAGTTTAGGTAGGTTGTGTGTTTCTAGGAATTCATCCATTTCTTCTAGGTTTTCAAATTTGTTAGAGTTCAATTTTCTGTAGTAATCTGATCTGATTCTTTTAATTTCATTTGGGTCTGTTGTGATATCACCCATCTCATTTCTTATTTGGGTTATTTGTTTCCTTTCCTGTATTTCTTTAGTCAGTCTGGCCAATGGTTTATCAATTTTGTTATTTTTCTCAAAGAACCAGCTTTTGATCTTGTTAATTCTTTCAATTGTTTTTCTGTTCTCTAATTCATTTAATTCTGCTCTAATTTTTATTTGTTTTCTTCTGGTGCCCGATAGATTCTTTTGTTGCTCACTTTCTAGTTGTTCAAATTGTAGGGACAGTTCTCTGATTTTGGCTCTTTTTCTCTGAATGTATGTGTGCATTTATTGATATAAATTGACCTCTGAGCACTGCTTATGCTGTGTCCCAGAGGTTTTGATAGGAAGTGTTTTCAGTATTGTTGCATTCTATGAATTTCTTTATTCTCTCCTTAATGTCTTCTATAACCCAGTCTTTTTTGAGCAGGGTATTTTCAGTTTCCAAGTATTTGATTTATTTTCCCTGATTTTTCTGTTATTGATTTCTACTTTTATGGCATTATGGTCTGAGGAGATGCTGTGTAATATTTTGATGTTTTGGATTCTGCAAAGATTTGTTTTATGACCTAATACGTGATCTATTCTAGAGAATGTTCCATGTGCACTAGAAAAGAAAGTGTACTTTGCAGCTGTTGGGTGGAGTGTTCTGTATAAGCCTATGAGTTCAAGTTGGTTGATTGTAGCAATTACATCTTCCGTGTCTCTATTGAGCTTCTTATTGGATGTCTTATCCTTCACCAAAAGTGGTGTGTTGAAGTCTCCTACTATAATTGTGGAGGTGTCTATCTCACTTTTCAATTCTTTTAAAGTTTGTTTTATGTATCTTGCAGCCCTTTCATTGGGTGCATAAATATTTAATACGGTTATATGTTCCTGGTAAATTATCATTTTCATCATTATGTAGTGTCCTTCTTTATACTTTGTGATGGATTTAACTTTACAGTCTATTTTGTCAGAAATTAATATTGCCACTCCTGCTCTTTTTTGATTGTTGTTTGTTTCATATATATTTTTCCATCCTTTGAGTTTTAGTTTATTTATGTCTCTAAGTCTAAGGTGTGTTTCTTGTAGGCAGCATATAGACGGATCGTGTTTTTTTTATCCAGTCTGAGACTCCCTGTCTCTTTACTGGTGCATTTAGTTCATTTACATTCAGTGTAATTATAGATAAGTATGAGTTTAGTGCTGTCATTTTGATGCCTTTTTTTGTGTGTTGTTGACAGTTTCATTTTTCTACTTGCTTTTTTGTGCTGAGAAGTTTTTCTTTGTAAATTGTGTGTTCCTCATTTTCCTAGTAGTTGAATTTATATTTGCTGAGTCGTTATGTTTATCTTTGTTTTTATTTTGAAGTATGGAATCGTTAGACCTCTTTGTGGTTACCTTAATATTTACCCCTATTTTTCTAAGTAAGAACCAGCTTGTATCGTCCTATATCGTCTTGTTTTCTTCTCCATATGGAAAATCTATACCTCTGTTTTTAGTCCCTCTTTTTTGATTATTGTAATCTTTTACATAGTGACTTCAATGATTCCCTGTTTTGAGCATTTTTTTCTTTTTTAAATTAATCTTATTTTGTTTTTATGGTTTCCCTATTTGAGTTGATATCAGGATGTTCTGTTCTGTGACCTTGTGTTGTGTTGCTATCTGGTATTCTTGTAGCTTTGGTTTGGTTTTTGGAAATTCTCTAAGTTTGTGTTTATCTGTAAATGTCTTAATTTCACCTTCATATTTGAGAGAGAGTTTTGATGGATATATGATTCTTGGCTGGCAGTTTTTCTCCTTTAGTGCTCTATATATGTCATCCCATTGCCTTCTTGCCTGCATGGCTTCTGCCGAGTAGTCTGAACTTATTCTTATTGATTCTCCTTTGTAGGTGACTTTTTGTTTACCCCTGGCTGCTTTTTAAATTTTCTCTTTATCTTTGGTTTTGGAAAGTTTGATGATAATATGCCTTGGTGATTTTGTCTTGGGATCTATCTTGTATGAGGTTCAATGAGCATCTTGGATAGATATCCTTTCATCTTTCACAATGCCAGAGATATTTTCTGCCAACAGATCTTCAACTATTCTCTCTGTATTTTCTGTTATCCCTTGCTCCTCTGGAACTCCAATCACATGCAAGGTATTCTTCTTGATAGACTCACAGATGACTCTTAGGGTGTCTTCATTTTTTTAAATTCTTTTATCTGATTTTTCTTCAACTATATTGGTGTCAATTGCCTTATCTTCCAACTCCCTCACCAGCCTTACTTTTAAGGAGCATTCTGGTTGAATTTCTTCTAAGACTGATTTGGAACTTCTGGCAGTCCACAGTTTATTCAATATTGTTCACCAACACCAAGAGCATGTGGCATGTAGGATGCACCCAAGAAAAATACATTGAATGAACAAAGGAAAGTTCTTCATTCCTCACTCACTAATTATACACTGAATCAATTTGAATTATTTACTGTTTCTTCAATTACAAAATAGTACTTCTTATCTCCTCATTTTGGCTTCTGTTCTGTCTCTGGAATATTCTCATTCTCCCACCTGTACCTTCAAGAGTCACTTCAAAGTCCATATTCTGATGTTCCTTTGTTAACCCACTACTGAGACCATTCCTGAAGCCAATTCTTCAGACAAAGATTAGACTGGACTATAAAAAAATAGAATGATACTCATGAGGAGTGTGTTCCTTGGTTCAAGTGGATACAAGAGATTAAGTGATCAGTTCCTGTCCAGGGGTGGGATGAGAAGACAGAAAGGGATAGGAGCTGGTTGAACGGACACAAGAAATGCAGGGTGGAAAGGGAGAGTGTGCTGTAACATCGTAGGGATTGCAACTAGAGTCACATAACAGTATGTGCATAAATTTTTGTATGAGAAATTAACTTGAGTGTAAACTTTCATCTAAAGCAAATGCACACACACACACACAAAGGTCCACATTCTGCATGTTGCCTTCCCTGATACTGCCATCTAAGGGTCACCGGCAATTCATTTGGACAGTATCAGGGCATGTATTCTGCCTTATATTGTAGTTATTTATGCATATATCTTGGCTTTCTATTAGAAATTGTAAACTCCTAGTAAGTAGGAAGAATGTCTCCCATATTTTGAAACCAGAATTTCTACTTTTTTGTATCTTCCACAGTTGGGGTACCCATGAAGGATCTTTGAATCACTCACACTTGTGTTCACCAGTAAATGAGAAGTTGAAATCTATAAATATTTCACCTTTTTCTTTCCCCATTTACTCTCCAAATCCCAAATACATTCTTTACGATGTCAATCATTGACTGACCATTGGGTTTTTTTCTATTTTCTGTGCATTACATATTTACAACGTGGTGAAGCTCATCACCGGCGTTGGGATTAGCTGACCCAACACGATGTGTTTTTAGACTATAATTGACCCTTGGGTTTCTCCTCACTCATTATTAATCTGGATATATACACTGTGCTGAAACCCAGCTCCGGCTCTGTGAAAAACACCATATGGAACAGATTCTGAATTACATGTCCTTAATTTGAATTATGGTGTTGGCAAAGAATACTGAATATACCGTGGACCGCCAGAAGAATGAACAAATCCGTCTTGGAAGAAGTGTAGCCAGAATGCTCCTTAGAAGTGAGGATGGTAAGACTTAGTCTCACGTATTTTGAACTGTCAGGAGGGACCAGTCCCTGAAGAAGAACATCATGCTTGGTAAACTAGAAGATAAGTGAAACAGAGGAAGACCCTCGATGAAATGTATTGACACAGTGGTTGCAAAGATAGGCTCAAGCACAGCAAAGATTGTGAGGATGGCACGGACTGGGCACTGTTTCATTGTGTTGTACGTAGGGTCAATATAAGTCAGAATTGACTTGATAGCACCTAACGACAACAATTTGAGGTAGGATTAGTCTCTCTAAGGTGTAAAACAAGGGAGTTAAGGAGACAGCTCTACCATTTGCTAGCACTGTCACCTTGGTCAAGTTATTTAACCTCTTTCTTTCTCAGCTTCCTCCTCTAGAAAGTGTAGATAGTAAAATGGCCTAATTTATACATTCGTTGTGAAGGTTAAATGAGTAAATACACATATATTAAGGAGACTCATACCGGGCATGCTGAAAAAAGCAGATAAGAATTGTTAGCTGCTATTATTAAGGGAGGAAATTCTGGTAGCATAGTGGTTAAGTGCTACAGCTGCTAACTAAAAGGTTGGCAGTTCGAATCCACCAGGCTCTCCTTGGAAACTTTATGGGGCAGTTCTACCGTGTCCTATAGGGTCTCTATGAGTCGGAATTGACAAGACAGCAATGGGTTTGTTTTTTTTTGCTTATTATTGAGGGAAAGCCATCAGAAAGAAGCATCTTCCTGGACCTCTTAGAGTCTTGGGCAAGGACCTTATACTCCTGAGTTAGATGTGGCAGTAACCAAAAGGATTTTTTTCTAGTTACAGCCTTTCTCCCTTCAACAGCTTTGGGAAAAACTTACTCTTTAACATAGCGTAGGAGAACCTATAGGAGTCCCTGGGTGGTACAAATGGTAAATGTATTCAGCTGGTAACTGAAAGTTTGGTGGTTCAAGTCGACCCAGAGGCAACTCAGAAGAAAGGCCAATGATCTACTTCTGAAAAAATCAGCCATTGAAAACCCTACAGGGCACAGTTCTACTGTGACACACATGTAGTCACCAGGAGTTGAAGTTGACTCAAGAGCGATTGTTTTTCTTTCTTTCTTTTTTTTTTTTTTTACGAGCACCTGTATGATTAGGCCTCTGTTTATATTCCTGGCCAGCCAAGTTGAATTTGTTTCACTTCCTCTAAAGTGTCATAATTTCCTCTCATCTCTAGGCTTTCTTGCATGCGGTCTCCACTGTGTGGAATACCTCTTCAGCTTTAGTGTCAGTTCTTCAGGAATATATTTCCTGATAAGTACTTCCACACGCCAAAGGTTATGTGTATTTCCTATGAATTCCTATAGCCAAAGGTGACATTAAAAAGATTTAATGATCAATATAACATGAGCATGATCAATAAGATCTTACAATCTTAAGACTTTAGCCCTGAAAGCCTCTTGAAAGCCCCAGGCATCTATCATTTAATTTGAGGTTCAGGTGAGAAGTGGGGGTAACGAGGTTGATGTGGGGAAGCCCTTTGGGGACTCAGATCAGCATTTATATGCCAGGTGGTACAGAAGTAGTAAAATTTGTTAACAGCTGGGGCTGCATGCCAGTTCTTACCAACTGAATATCAGCCCTGCCCAAGACCCACCACGCTTCTTCTATCAAAATATTACCATACTATTTCTTACTGCCTAATTTCTTTACATATTTTGTGCTAATTCTGACTCCCAGTCAATGTGCCTTTTTTTTGTTTAAATTTTTTTTTTTTTTATTAAGCTTCAAGTGAACGTTTACAAATCCAGTCTGTCACATATAAGTTTACATACATCTTACTCTGTACTCCCACTTGCTGTCCCCCTCTTGAGTCAGCCCTTTCAGTCTCTCCTTTCGTGAGAATTTTGCTGGCTTCCCTCTCTCTCTATCCTCCCATCCCCCCTCCAGACAAGAGTTGCCAACACAATCTCAAGTGTCCACCTGATATAATTAGCTCACTCTTCATCAGCATCTCTCTCCCACCCGCTGACCAGTCCCTTTCATGCCTGATGAGTTGTCTTAGGGGATGGTTCCTGTCCTGTGCCAACAGAAGGTCTGGGGAGCATGGCCGCCGGGATTCCTCTACTCTCAGTCAGACCATTAAGTTTGGTCTTTTTATGAGAATTTGGGGTCTGCATCCCACTGATCTCCTGCTCCCTCAGGGGTCCTCTGCTGTGCTCCCTGTCAGGGCAGTCATCGATTGTGGCTGGGCACCAACTAGTTCTTCTGGTCTCAGGGTGATGTAGGTCTCTGGTTCATGTGGCCCTTTCTGTCTCTTGGGCTCTTAGTTGTCATGTGGCCTTGGTGTTCTTCATTTTCCTTTGCTCCAGGTGGGTTGAGACCAATTGATGCATCTTAGATGGCCGCTTGTTAGCATTTAAGACCCCAGACGCCACATTTCAAAGTGGGACGCAGAATGATTTCATAATAGAATTATTTTGCCAATTGACTTAGAAGTCCCCGCAAACCATGTTCCCCAGACCCCCGCCCCTGCTCCGCTGACCTTTGAAGCATTCATTTTATCCTGGAAACTTCTTTGCTTTTGGTCCAGTCCAATTGAGCTGACCTTCCATGTATTGAGTGTTGTCTTTCCCTTCACCCAAAGCAGTTCTTATCTACTGATTAATCAATAAAAAACCCTCTCCCTCCCTCCCTCCCTCCCTCCCCCCTTCGTAACTACAAAAGTATGTGTTCTCAGTTTTTACTATTTCTCAAGATCTTATAATAGTGGTCTTATACAATATTTGTTCTTTTGCCTCTGACTAATTTCAATCAGCCTAATGCCTTCCAGGTTCCTCCACGTTATGAAATGTTTCACAGATTCCTCACTGTTCTTTATCGATGAGTAGTATTTCATTGTGTGAATATACCACAATTTATTTACCCATTCATCCGTTGATGGACACCTTGGTTGCTTCCAACTTTTTGCTATTGTAAACAGAGCTGCAATAAACATGGGTGTGCATATATCTGTGTGAAGGCTCTTGTATCTCTACGGTATATTCCGAGGAGTGGGATTTCTGGGTTGTATGGTAGTTCTTTTTTTTTTTTTTTATGGTAGTTCTATTTCTAACTGTTTAAGATAACGCCAGATAGATTTCCAAAGTGATTGTACCATTTTACATTCCCACCAGCAGTGTATAAGAGTTCCAATCTCTCCGCAGCCTCTCCAACATTTTTTATTTTGTGTTTTTTGGATTAATGCCAGCCTTGTTGGTGTGAGATGGAATCTCATCGTAGTTTTAATTTGCATTTCTCTAATGGCTAATGATCGAGAGCATTTTCTCATGTATCTGTTGGCTGCCTGAATATCTTCTTTGGTGAAATGTGTGTTCATATCCTTTGCCCACTTTTTGATTGGGTTGTTTGTCTTTTTGTGGTTGAGTTTTGACAGAATCATATAGATTTTAGAGATCAGGCGCTGGTCGGAGATGTCATAGCTGAAAATTCTTTCCCAGTCTGTAGGTGGTCTTTTTACTCTTTTGGAGAAGTCTTTAGATGAGCATAGGTGTTTGATTTTTAGGAGCTCCCAGTTATCGGGTTTCTCTTCATCATTTTTGGTAATGTTTTGTATTCTGTTTATGCCTTGTATTAGGGCTCCTAGGGTTGTCCCTATTTTTTCTTCCATGATCTTTATCGTTTTAGTCTTTATGTTTAGGTCTTTGATCCACTTGGAGTTAGTTTTTGTGCATGGTTTAAGGTATGGGTCCTGTTCCATTTTTTTGCAAATGCATATCCAGTTATGCCAGCACCATTTGTTAAAAAGGCTATCTTTTCCCCAATTAACTGACTCTGGTCCTTTGTCAAATATCAGCTGCTCATAAATGGATGGATCTATATCTGGGTTCTCAATTCTGTTCCATTGGTCTATGTGTCTGTTGTTGTACCAGTACCAGGCTGTTTTGACTACTGTGGCTGTATAATAGGTTCTGAAATCAGGTAGAGTGAGACCTCCCACTTTCTTCTTGTTTTTCAGTAATGCTTTACTTATCCGAGGCCTCTTTCCCTTCCATATGAAGTTGGTGATTTGTTTCTCCAACACATTAAAAAATGACATTGGAATTTGGATCGGAAGTGTATTGTATGTATAGATGGCTTTTGGTAGAATAGACATTTTTACTATGTTAAGTCTTCCTATCCATGAGCAAGGTATGTTTTTCCACTTAAGTATGTCCTTTTGAATTTCTTGTAGTAGAGCTTTGTAGTTTTCTTTGCATAGGTCTTTTACATCCTTGGTAAGATTTATTCCTAAGTATTTTATCTTCTTGGGGGCTACTGTGAATGGTATTGATTTGGTTATTTCCTCTTCAGTGTTCTTTTTGTTGATGTAGAGGAATCCAAGTGATTTTTGTATGTTTATTTTATAACCTGAGACTCTGCCAAACTCTTCTATTAGTTTCAGTAGTTTTCTGGAGGATTCCTTAGGGTTTTCTGTGTATATAATCATGTCATCTGCAAATAGTGATAACTTTACTTCTTCCTTGCCAATCCGGATACCTTTTATTTCTTTGTCTAGCCTAATTGCCCTGGCTAGGACTTCCAGCACGATGTTGAATAAGAGCAGTGATAAAGGGCATCCTTGTCTGGTTCCTGTTCTCAAGGGAAATGCTTTCAGGGTCTCTCCATTTAGAGTGATATTGGCTGTTGGCTTTGCATAGATGCCCTTTATTATGTTGAGGAATTTTCCTTCAATTCCTATTTTGGTAAGAGTTTTTATCATAAATGGGTGTTGGACTTTGTCAAATGCCTTTTCTGCATCAATTGATAAGATCATGTGGTTTTTGTCTTTTGTTTTATTTATGTGATGGATTACATTAATGGTTTTTCTGATATTAAACCAGCCTTGCATACCTGGTATAAATCCCACTTGATCAGGGTGAATTATTTTTTTGATGTGTTGTTGGATTCTATTGGCTAGAATTTTGTTGAGGATTTTTGCATCAATGTTCATGAGGGATATAGGTCTATAATTTTCTTTTTTTGTAATGTCTTTACCTGGTTTTGGTATCAGGGAGATGGTGGCTTCATAGAATGAGTTGGGTAATATTCCGTCATTTTCTATGCTTTGGAGTACCTTCAGAAGTAGTGGTGTTAACTCTTTTCTGAAAGTTTGGTAGAACTCTGCAGTGAAGCCGTCCGGGCCAGGGCTTTTTTTTGTTGGGAGTTTTTTGATTACCGTTTCAATCTCTTTTTTTGTTATGGGTCTATTTAGTTGTTCTACTTCTGAATGTGTTAGTTTAGGTAGGGAGTGTTTTTCCAGGAATTCATCCATTTCTTCTAGGTTTGCAAATTTGTTAGAGTACAATTTTTCATAATAATCTGAAATGATTCTTTTAATTTCATTTGGTTCTGTTGTGATGTGGTCCTTCTCGTTTCTTATTCGGGTTTTTTGTTTCCTTTCCTGTATTTCTTTAGTCAGTCTAGCCAATGGTTTATCAATTTTGTTGATTTTTTCAAAGAACCAGCTTTTGGCTTTGTTAATTCTTTCAATTGTTTTTCTGTTCTCTAATTCATTTAGTTCAGCTCTAATTTTTATTATTTGTTTTCTTCTGGTGCCTGATGGATTCTTTTGTTGCTCGCTTTCTATTTGTTCAAGTTGTAGCGACAGTTCTCTTATTTTGGCTCTTTCTTCTTTTTGTATGTGTGCATTTATTGATATAAATTGGCCTCTGAGCCCTGCTTTTGCTGTGTCCCATAGGTTTTGGTAGGAAGTAATTTCATTCTCGTTGCATTCTATGAATTTCCTTATTCCCTCCTTGATGTCTTCTATAACCTAGTCTTTTTTCAGGAGGGTATTGTTCAGTTTCCAAGTATTTGATTTCTTTTCCCTAGTTTTTCTGTTATTGATTTCTAGTTTTATTGCCTTGTGGTCTGAGAAGATGCTTTGTAATATTTCGATGTTTTGGATTCTGCAAAGGTGTGTTTTATGACCTAATATGTGGTCTATTCTAGAGAATGTTCCATGTGCGCTAGAAAAAAAAGTATACTTTGCAGCAGTTGGGTGGAGAGTTCTGTATAAGTCAATGAGGTCAAGTTGGTTGATTGTTGTAAGTAGGTCTTCCGTGTCTCTATTGAGCTTCTTACTGGATGTCCTGTCCTTCTCTGAAAGTGGTGTGTTGAAGTCTCCTACTATAATTGTGGAGGTGTCTATCTCACTTTTCAGTTCTGTTAAAATTTGATGTATGTATCTTGCAGCCCTGTCATTGGGTGCATAAATATTTTATATGGATATGTCTTCCTGATCAATTGTCCCTTTTATCATTATATAGTGTCCTTCTTTATCCTTTGTGGTGGATTTAAGTCTAAAGTCTATTTTGTCAGAAATTAATATTGCTACTCCTCTTCTTTTTTGCTTATTGTTTGCTTGATATATTTTTTTCCATCCTTTAAGTTTTAGTTTGTGTCTCTAAGTCTAAGGTGTGTCTCTTGTAGGCAGCATATAGATGGATCGTATTTCTTTATCCAGTCTGTGACTCTCTGTCTCTTTATTGGTGCATTTAGTCCATTTACATTCAGCGTAATTATAGATAAATAAGTTTTTAGTGCAGTCATTTTGATGCCTTTTTATGTGTGTTGTTGACAATTTCATTTTTCCACATACTTTTTTGTGCTGAGATGTTTTTCTTAGTAAATTGTGAGATCCTCATTTTCATAGTGCTTGACTTTATGTTAGTTGAGTCGTTATGTTTTTCTTGGTTTTTATCTTGAGTTATAGAGTTGTTATACCTTTTTGTGGTTACCTTATTATTTACCCCTATTTTTCTAAGTAAAAACCTAATTTGGGTTGTTCTATATCGCCTTGTATCACTCTCCATATGGCAGTTCAATGCCTCCTGTATTTAGTCCCTCTTTTTGATTATTGTGATCTTTTACCTATTGACTTCCATGATTCCCTGTTATGTGTATTTTTTTTTTAATTAATCTTAATTTATTTATTTTTGTGATTTTCCTATTTGAGTTGATATCAGGATGTTCTGTTTTGTGTCCTTGTGTTGTGCTGATATCTGATATTATTGGTTTTCTGACCAAACAATATCCTTTAGTATTTCTTGTAGCTTTGGTTTGGTTTTTGCAAATTCTCTAAACTTGTGTTTATCTGTAAATATCTTAATTTCGCCTTCATATTTCAGAGAGAGTTTTGCTGGATATATGATCCTTGGC
Source organism: Elephas maximus indicus (assembly GCF_024166365.1). Classification (NCBI taxonomy): domain Eukaryota; kingdom Metazoa; phylum Chordata; class Mammalia; order Proboscidea; family Elephantidae; genus Elephas; species Elephas maximus. The sequence goes on from NC_064832.1 coordinate 41,457,869, forward strand.
TGGCAGTTTTTCTCCTTCAGTGTTCTGTATATGTCGTCCCATTCCCTTCTTGCCTGCATGGTTTCTGCTGAGTAGTCTGAACTTATTGATTCTCCCTTGAAGGAAACCTTTCTTTTCTCCCTGGCTGCTTTTAAAATTTTCTGTTTATCTTTGGTTTTGGTGAGTTTGATGATAATATGTCTTGGTGTTTTTCTTTTTGTATCAATCTTAAATGGGGTTTGATGAGCATCTTGGATAGCTATCCTTTCGTCTTTCATGATGTCAGGGAAGTTTTCTGTCAGGAGTTCTTCAACTATTTTCTCTGTGTTTTCTGTCCCCCCTCCCTGTTCTGGGACTCCAATCACCCGCAGGTTATCCTTCTTGATAGAGTCCCACATGATTCTTAGGGTTTCTTCATTTTTTTTAATTCTTTTATCTGATTTTTTTTCAGCTATGTTGGTGTTGATTCCCTGGTCCTCCAGATGTCCCAGTCTGCATTCTAATTGCTCGAGTCTGCTCCTCTGACTTCCTATTGCGTTGTCTAATTCTGTAATTTTATTGTTAATTTTTTGGATTTCTACATGCTGTCTCTCTATGGATTCTTGCAACTTATTAATTTTTCCACTCTGTTCTTGAATAATCTTTTTGAGTTCTTCAACAGTTTTATCAGTGTGTTCCTTGGCTTTTTCTGCAGTTTGCCTTATTTCATTTGTGATATCTTGACGCATTCTGTAAATTAGTTTTTTATATTCTGTATCTGATAATTCCAGGATTGTATCTTCATTTGAGAAAGATTTTGATTCTTTTGTTTGGGGGGTTGGAGAAGCTGTCATGGTTTGATATGGATTGCTGTCTCCGAGCCATCACTGGGAAACTAGTTTTTCCAGAAAATCCGCTAAAAAAAAAAATGCAGTCAGATCCCTATCAGAGTTCTCCCTCTGGCTTAGGCTATTCGGATGTTAATGAAGGTGCCTGGGGAGGGTGGGGGAGGGAACAGAGAGATAGGAGAGTAGCACCTCATAATATAGCCAGAGTTGCTTGTGTTGCTTGGAATGACTGTTATATCTGCGATTCCCGCGGGGCGTGTCTCCTATGTATGCTGGTGATGTGGAGATTGCCCCTGGGGGGTCTGGCCCTCTGGAGTCTCGGTCAGATCCTCCGCTTCCAGCCCCACGCCCAGGGTCAAGGCTCCCCTGCTGGGACGGTGCACTCTCGACTCCAAAATCAATCACTGCCTCCCGGGGACTTCTCCTCCCGCCAGCTGTGTCACCGTGCCGCCTCCGCGAACCGGCTGGGCCCCCTCCCGGGGTTAGTTCAGGTGAGTGGAGCAGCTCCCCGTGCTTGTGCGTGACCGAGTGTCCTGGCTGGGATGCTGCTCTCCCCGCTCCAATACCAGTGACTGCCTCCCGGGGACTTCTCCTACCGGCTGCGTCCCATGCCGCCCAAGCAAACTGGCTGGGCCCCCTCCCGGGGTTAGTTCAGGGGGGTGTGGCAGCTCTCCGTGTTTATGCTGTACTTGCGTCCAGTCCAAATCCCGGCAGGATGGTTCCCCGGCTGGGACGCTGCTCTCCCTGCTCCAAGACCAGTCACTGCCTCCCGGGGACTTCTCCCACCGGCTGCGTCGCCACGCCACCTATGCGAACTGGCCGGGCCCCCTCCCGGTGTTAGTTCAGGGGGGTGGAGCAGTTCTCTGTGCTTGTGCCGTACCTGACTGGTACGCTGGCTCCAAGCTCTGAAAACAATCTCTGCTTCCCTGTATTAGTTCGTTCTCCACCTCTAAATCTGTGGTTGTTGTTCAGGGTTCGTAGATTGTTATGTATGTGATCGATTCACTTGTTTTTCCGTGTCTTTGTTGCAAGAGGGATCCGAGGTAGCGTCTGCCTAGTCCGCCATCTTGGCCCCGCCTCCAATGTGCCTTTTTAATGATTATTGCGAGGCATCAGCAGTTCAGTGGTAGAGTTCTCGCCTCCTATGCTGGTGACATGGGTTTGATTCCTGACCAATGTATCTCACGTGTGGTATCCATCCATTCTCAGTGCAGGCTTGCATGTTTCTAAGATGCTGAATAGGTTTCAGTGAAGTTTCCAGACTGAGACAGACTAGGAAGAAAGGCCTGGTGATCTACTTCCAAAAATCAGCCAATGAAAACTTTATGGATCAGGCAGTCTGCATAATTCACAATCCATCATGGGAATGGTGCAGGACCAGGCAGTGTTTTGTTCTGTTCTTCACAGGGTTGCCATGACCTGGGACGGACTTGATGGTAGCCAACAACAACAACACTGATTATCATACGTTGGAACTCCATGAAAGTGGAGCCCAATGAACAGAGTTGGTGCAGGTAGTTTCTTTAGAAATTGATCCCAGGAAACCTGAGTGAGTAAGTAGGACTAGAGAGAGGTAAAGAAGAAAAGCCCATGCATGGATGTGTTTTCTAAGTCACCGCTATAGACAAAGGGGTTTTATTCCACCTCTCGTCCTTGGTTGCAAATAAAATTCTTTCCAAATTTGTCTCTTCAAGGAGGGAAGACTGGGGCATTTATCCACAGGCTCTTGTACTCTTTGAGCTGAGGGTTTGGAAGCATGAACTTCCCTGAACCCTAGGTTGCATTTGTGTGTGGACAGTCTAGGGAAGAAAGCAGAAAGGTGCCCAATGTGTGCTTGAGATGGATGTATCACTGTGGGATGAGTCTACACTTGCCCAACACTGTCCACTGCAGCTGCAGCTGTAATCCAAGGTGATAGGAAGGAATCCGACATGGGATACGAGAGGTGCCTGCTACAATGAGATAGTGGCACTAAGAACCCTATATTTCATGGCAATTAAAAATATTTTGCTATGTCTCATGCTTTTCACTTTCTTCCCCAACTCCTTTCTTATAGCTTCTCTTCTCCATATGCAAAGATTTAACAAATAAATGTGAGATCCATCATATTTGACAGGTCCTGTGACACTGCAGTGAACAGAATCTAATGTCTGCCCTTCATGGGCTCCAAAACGTTCAGGTTCTGCCCAGTGTTACAAAAGTGGCTTGAATACATGGCACAGTATGTTTAAGGCTTAAAATTGTGGATAAGGATGGCGGGAGAACAAGGGTTCTCATTCTATCTCTGAGACCTTATATTCCTTACTCATTCTATACCTAGGTCTCGCCACATTTTGAATGGGAATGACACCATCTGTCTTTTTTTTTTTAATTTTAGCACTATGTTGGGAAGACAGAGGGAGGTAACGCCCATGTAAGCAACATGTTAAATAAGCTTAAAGTAGCACCCTCAGAATACTATTCTTAAAAATGTGAATAAAAGAGATGAAATTAAAAAAATTGAAATGTATTACAATATCTGAAATCTTACCTCTCCTCCCAATTTTAAGGGTAACATTTAAAGAACTCATGTTAATCCCATACTAATATGGGCTAGGAAGTAAGGCCTGGTTATCTGCTTCCAAAAATCAACCAATGAAAACCCTCTGAATCACAACAGTCCGATCTGCAGTCAAGCACAGAAGGCAGAAGACTGGGCAGCATTTCTTTTCATTGTGCCTGGGGTCATCATGAGCAGGGGCAGATTAACCAATTGGCAAGGTAAGCAAGGGCTTACTTGTGCTTCCTTACTAATCTGTGGTGAACAATTTCATGTGAAAAACATGCAAAATTGTTCACTACAGATTAGTAAGGAAGCACAAGTAAGTCTGTGCTTACCTTGCTTACTGGGTGATCCGTCCCTGTCAGGATTGGTAAATTTGAAAAGAGGCTTTGATTCTCTTGGAAGGTGGTATGGGGGTGGGAAAGAGACAGATGTTAGCCATGAATCTTTAATGTGGTGGAAAAAAAAAGTAAAACGGTTCGCTACCCACGATCTGGTAAGCAAGGTAAGTACCATGCTTACCTTGCCTATTGGATAATGTGCCCCTGGGCGTGAGTAAGGGCCACTCAGCATCAGCTAACAACAACAAATCTGAGCTATGAAACAGGGAAGTTCAGCTTGCGTTTGTTATGATGTAAATCAATAGCCTAGACCAGAGGCTTCTCCAGGAGAAGAGAAGAGAGAGGGAGCACCGTTTATTGCACGTCTGCTATGGGCTAGCACCGGGCTAGGTGCTGTACCTGAATGATTTCCGGGCAAAGCTACATGTGGATGCATCTATCTTGTCTTTGATTTCCACCTTCTGCTTAAGTAGCAGGTTGAATGATGGCCCCCGAGAGCTATGTCCTTGTCTTAATACCTGAACCCAGTGAATGTTACCTTATTTGGGAAAAGGATCTTTGCAGGTGTAATTAAGTCAAAGATCTTAAGATGAGATCATCCTGGGTTACTAGAATGGTCCCTAAATCCAATCACGAGTGTCCTTACCAGAAACAGAAGAGGAGAAGACACAGACACCTGAAGAAGACAAGGCAATGTGACCATGGAGGCAGAGATTGGAGTGATGTAGCCAAGGAAGCCAAGGGATGCTGACAGCCACGAGAAGATAGAAGAGACAAGGAAGGATTCTTCCCAGAGCCTCTGGAGATCATAAAGCCCAGCTGACACCTTGATTTCAGACTTCTTGTCTCCAGAACTGTGAGGGAATACATTTCTCTTGTTTTAAGCTGCTAAATTTGTGGTAATTTGTTACCATAGCCACAGGAAGCTAATACATTCTGATGTCTTTGGAGCCTCTAGTAGTTCCTTTCCCTTTGCCCTTTTTTTTCTTACAGCCATGCTCGATGGGAGCCTTTTATGGGCAGGACTTCTTCCCAACCTCCTTACACCCCACACCTCTTGCATCTCATGCCTTAACACCTTATACCTGGCTCAAGCATCAGACAATCCTATCCTCATTAAGGTCTTAATGAAGGGCACCAATACTGTGAGGGCTTGTACCTTAACTCAAATAATAATTCCAAGGATGAGAATTGCAGGCAATATGGTACTCAGGGGGAGAGAAATTTGGGGGATAAAGAGAATATTTTGCCACTTCTCAAGTCACGCAACATAAAATGCCTTTCTAGGGTTTACCCTGACTAAATCATAATGTCACGTGATCTGTGGCATAGTTTGACTCTATGGGGAAGGGAAAAGTTCAATCATCATTATCAACTCTCATGAGCATGACCGCAGTAAGACAATGACCTTTACAGGTGTTAAAATGGGACATTAGCAAAAATGGAGAGAGAAAAGGTCAGCTAAGACCAACAGCATTTTACTGTGTTTCTAGGTAAGTGGAGATAGTCTCAATAACAACATCTATTTTTTTTTCCTGACTTTGCTCTTGGCTCCAGGTTTCCAGCCTACTGAGACAATCTTCAATAAATGGAAAATGAATGATAATTCTGACCTCAAATATTGCTAGTGCTATTCCTGTCTTGGAAACCCTGGTAGCTCAGGGGTTAAGAGCTATGGCTACTAACCAAAAGGTTGGCAGTTCGAATTCACCAGGCACTCCTTGGAAAACCTATGGGGCAGTTCTACTCTGTCCTGCTGGGTTGCTATGAGTCAGAATCGACTGGATGGCAATGGGTTTGGTTTGGTTTTTTGGATTCCTGTCTCAAATGATCCCTGGTGGCACAATGGTTAAGCGCTCAGCTGTTAACCAAAAGGTTGATGGTTCAAACCCATCATCCTCTCTGTGATAGAAAAGACCTGGTGATCTGCTGCCTTAAAGATTTCACCCTAGGATATCCTACTCTGTCCTAGAGGGTTGTTAGGAGTTGGAATCAACTGAATGGCACACAACAACATCCCTCACTCAGACTCATTCTAATTTGCCAGAGAATTTTCTCTTTTCAAAAGGATCCTAAAGAGGAAAAATCCATTCCACTGATTGTGATAAACATTTTAATTGTTGTAATTATCATTACTTAAGTGCTTTCTGTATGTATGCATAAGAGAAGCTTCCACCTTTCTTAAAAACCATTGTGAAGAGTGAGAGGCGACCACAAACACCTTTCTCATGTGTTTAAATTCTGGCTTAAACATTTTGCTGTATGAAGCGTTGATTTTTATCACCCAAAAAGTACGTTCAAGTAAATTGGTTTGGGTTTCAACAACAATGTCAAAGTACAACACCAACAGAATTTATTTGCGTTTGTTTTTTAAAACTCTTCCACTGGCTAAAACTTTGTGTTGAATTTCCCAATTAACCTTTTTTCCTTGACAAGGGCACAGTTCTTAAAACTGCATTTTGTGATTTTATAATTTAACATTTCTAATGAGGAACAAAACCTTAGGCAAAACACCAACAGCTCTTAAGAAACCTTTTATTTGACGTTTATATTGCAAAGCAGGCTCAGTATCTGAAAGGACAAAAAATCCAACACATTACTAGGTACAGAGTAGTCAATTAAAAATGCGATTGATTGATCCAAATGATTAGAGGAGAAACTATAATCAGGTCAGTTGAAATTCACATGATCCCTGTGGGTTTGTGCAGAATGCTATTATATGTGGATGGGAGAATCATTGTCTTTACCATGGAAATTTATTTAAATAAACTCTACTACAAGCAGGTGCTTCACATTTTTTCTTCTTTTATAACTAGCTTTTACTTTGGTTGGGCTTTACAGATCTCAGTAGGGAACAATGATTAGGTAGCTATCTTTGCTTGCTATCCTGGCCCTACCTTCAACACATTCAAGTCCTAAGCCCAACCACTAATTCCGTATGCTCTTCAGTTGGACGATGTTCACTGCATAGTCTCAGAAGAAGAACTCAACCTTACTGTTTGGTAATTAATCCACAAAATTTTACCCTTACACAATTAAACCGAGGTAGGCAATAAAACGGATTTTGAAAAGAAAACAATATTTTTCAACGTATGTTTCTTTGAACACCAGCTTCATTACATTATCGAGAAAAAAAGATCTATGATCAAGCAAGTGTGGTATATACTATATCCAGTGCCACTCAAAGCGTGGTCTGGGAATGGATACCGGGTCACAAACTCTTTCCTGTCTGTGATGTAACGAATACAAAAACTGAGAGTAAGGGTTAGGGACTTGTATAGAAATTCGACATAATTTTACTTGTGTTAAATCTAATAATAAAAAATTGTAGCTTATTATGGAGCCTTTGTGGTGCAGTGATTAAGAGCTCAGCCTTTAACCAATAGGTAGACAGACCAAATCTATCACCTGCTCCTTGAAAGCTTTATGGGGCAGTTCTACTCTGTCCTATAGGGTCACTCTACTCTGTCTTATAGGATCGCTATGAGTCAGAATCGGATCGACAGCAGTGGGTGGGTTTGGTTTGGTTGTTTTTATAGGATCGCTATGAGTTGGAATTGACACAATGGCAACAGGTTTGATCGTTTGGTTTTATATTTTTATTATATTTTACTAAAGTTTTGGTCTTCAATATATACTATTTTCCTCCCTTCTTACTAGGTGGCATCAAGTTAGTTCTGACTCCTAGAGGCCTTACATATAAGAGAAAGAAGAATTGTCTGGTCCTGCACCATACTCTTAATTGCTGTCATATGTGAGCCCATTGTTGCAGCCATTCTGTCAATCCATCTTGTTGACGGTCTTTTTTTCGCTGACTCTCTACTTTACCAAGTGTGATGTCTATCTCCAGGAACTAGTCCCTCCCTTAGGGACTTGCAATATATGATAGCATATCAAAGGCTCTGTAAAGTCATGTAGTAAAAAAGACCCTTTTTTAACTCAGTGTTTCCGATGCTTATTAGACCTCAGATATCTTTTTTTTCCTCTCTCAAGTTAACCTGTATTAATATTCTATGTAATTAATGTCTTACAGAGCATGTTTTGGGAAACGTTGGATCATGATGAGCAATATTTCTAAAGCACTTTGTATTTTTTAAAAGCTCGGTCATATTATTATTAACTTTATTTATTAATTTATTTATATATTATCTATACAGTACAGAACAAAAACCCTGGTGGAATAGTGCTTAAGAGCTATGGCTGCTAACCAAAGCAGTGGCAGTTTGAATCCACCAGGCACTTCTTGGAAAATATGGGGCAGTTCTACTCTGTCCTATAGGGTCGCCATGAGTCAAAATTGACTTAACGGCAATGGGTTTTTTTTTTTTTTGTTTGTTTGATAAATACATTATCAAAAACCTGCTCAAAATGGAGTCAGTAGGCAAATTCCACTCAACTGATAGTGATGCCTTATGTATATATTCAGAAAAAAGATGTTTTAGTTATTTAACCAGGACTCATAAATTAATAGTGCCTACTCATGAAACTTCAAAGAATTTGAGATAGTTGATTCACCATACAAGGATGAACTAATTTTACTTCAGATGAGGAATCAGAAATAAAAGTAATGGCGGAGGAAGATTTTGACCGTTTATTCATGTCAAAACAGAAAGACACCATTGAATTACTCACCAGCGAAGCATATAATATATTGGAGCCAGTGATCACGTTGTGAAGTGCCATCATGTCCATAACTGTGCCTTTAATTCTCTACAATTTGAGTGATAGTTGGAAAATCTCACTGGGGCCCTGGTGGCGTGGTGTTTAAGAGTTTGGCTGCTAACCAAAAGGTTGGCAGTTCAAATCCAGCAGCTGCTCCTTGGAAACTCTGTGGGGGTAGTTATACTCTGTCTTACAGGGTTCCTATGAGCTGAAGTCGACTTGAAGGCAATGATGGAAAATCTCACAGCAGAGTCTGGAGATTTGGTTTACACAAACAGAATGCTAGGTTACTGACTTTCTGAATTAAAGACATGCAAGAAATCCAACTTCTTGGATTCCCAATGACATGGGAGAGTGTACTTTCTTTCTCAAGTGACAAAATATCTGAACACAATTTGAAACTGCAATGAAGAAAACTAGAGCATAGTTAATTTCTTCAAGTGTTGAATTTCAGAAGTAAAGAAGGTGCACAGGGATGGCAAAGGGAGGAGACACTGCCCAGGAAAGATGGGGTGGCTGTCCAGATCACCCCAACAGAGTGGCAGTTCTTGGGAATTCTCCACGGTCCTGGGCTTAGCTGTAGCCTTTTCAGGCTTGAAAATAGGGTCTTTTAAAAATAATAATAAATAAATAAAGTTGCTGCCTAGTTGACTCTGACTCATGGAGACCTCACAGTGTCAGAGAACTGTGCTCCACAGGGTTTTCAATGGCTGAGTTTTCAGAAGCAGATTGTCAGGTCTTACTTCTGAGGGCCTCTGGGTGGACTTGAACAGCCAACTTTTTGGTTAGCAGGTGAGAACGTTAACTGTTTTCCAGTACTCAGGGACTATCATCTTATCAAAACAAACAAACAAAAAACAATGCTTTGCCGTTGAGTCAATTCTTTCCCCCATAGGACAGAGTAGAACTACCCCAGAGGGTGTCCAAGGCTGAAATTTTTATGGAAGCAGACTGCCACATCTTTCTCTCGCATAGCTGTTGGTGGATTCAATCTGCTGACGTTTTGATTAGCAGCTGAGTGCTTTAACCATTGCACCACCAGAGTTCCTTATGTTCTACATTTTGCCCTTTTGATTAGGATTCTTCTATAGAATCTAGGATCAAAATATTCAGTAATGGTAGCCAGGCACCACCCAATTCTTCTGGTTGCTATGAGTCAGAATCAACTAGGCAGCAGTGGGTTTTATGGGTTTCATGGAAAAGGGGGCAGTTATTCATGGGGACAGTTAGCCACACATTTCTTTCCTCCTCCTATTCCTGATCCTCATTCTGCCTTTGTTGCTCCAGGCGAGTAGAGACCAATTGTTGTGCCTTGGAAGGCTGCTTGCAAACTTTTACGACCCCAGGCACTATGCAACAAACTAGAAGGTGGAACAGAGGCACTAAACACAATATTAGCCCAATTAACTGGGGTGTCCCATGAAACCATGTCTGCATTCTTTATAGTACTAGGCTGTGACTACATGATGCATCCTCCTTGTCAGTGCCTTAGAGTCAGGAAGGAGGAGAGAGGTCTCTGTCAGGTTCACAGATGCACTTGCTAAACGTCTTCCAGGATGTTATGTTCAAGAGTTGCTGTCCTGAGAGATATTCTACCTCTTTATAGTGACTCTGCTGGCTTATGTTTTGACCCACTGTATTGGTTTCCTATGACTGCCGTAACAAAATACCACAAATTGGGTGGTTTACAAGAGAAGAAATGTATTGCTTCATAGTTCTGTTCTCCAGAAGTCTCAAATCAGTGTGTCAGCCATGTTGGTTCCTTCTAAGGACTCTGAGGGAGAATTTGTTCCATGCCTCCTTCCTAGCTTCTGGTAACAGTTGGTGATCCTTGGTGCTCCCTGGATCGTCGATGCATCACTTCAAATATCTGCCTTTGTCTTCACAAGGCTGTCTTCTCTGCGTCGCTTCTCTTTTGTAAAGGTACTGCTCAGATTGGATAAAGGCACACCCTACTCCAGTATGACCTTCTGCTAACTTAACTGATAACATTGTCAAAGACTCTATGTCCAAGAAAGCTCACATTCACAGGTACCTGGGGTTAGAACTTCAACATATCTTCCTGGGGGACACAGTTCAATCTGTAACACTCACTATGTATTGATTTTAGAGTGTAGCTCTCTCAGAGGTCAACCTTATTTCCATGCTCACAGAGATTATCTTACTGTTGTGTCCGTCACATATATAGCTCCTATGAGCTATACATATATCCAGACTCCATGTATATATGTAACTTGGAGGATTCTCCTATTAGCAGACTATACTTAAAAGAATCCCTTAATTTTCAGACACAAAGTCACAATTTCAAAAATTATTTATGGATTTTTATTGATTAGGATTAAATTTTCATAGGTATCCATTGAGGTGAAACCTTAGGATATGAATTATCAGGTGTCTGTTGGTCATTTTGGGCAAATTTCTAGAAAAATGGGTTGAGACAAAAGAAAACCATGCCCATGAAAAAAGGAACCTCAGGATAATCCTGAAAATTTTGACTGTTATGCTATACACTGGCCAATGTTTGGGTCCTTCCCTTCATGACTTGTGAATGTAGACTGTCTTCTGCGAAGCTGCCTGGATTACCGTTAGATGCTTAGTGTCTCCATCAGTGATGTGAACCTGTGGTGAGATGAGAGTTGTGTCTTACGATTCTTTTCAGTGTTTCAGTCTGTTAAACGTCAGTATTTTTATGGTCCTGCTAAGCACTGTTGATGGGGGCAGTGGTGGTTCAGTGATAGAATTCTCACCTTCCATGTGGGAAACCTGGGTTTGTTTCTTGGCCAATGCACCTCATGCACAGCCACCACCTGTCTGTCAGCAGAGGCTTACATGTCTCTATGATGTTGAACAGGTTTCAGCAGAGCTTCCAGACTAAGGCAAACTAGGAAAAAAAGCCTGGCAATCTACTTCCAAAAATCAGCCAGTGAAAACCTCGTGAATCACAACAGTCCAATTCACAGCCCATCATGGGAACTGTGCAGGTCTGAGCAGCATTTGGTTTCTTAGTTGGTGTCTTGGGGTTGCCATGAGTCAGAGGCTGACCTGGTAACAGCTAACAACAGTCAGCACTGTTGAATGGCTACCGGTATGCTTGTTCTTTTTATGAATAAAGTAGATCAAGCTGTTTTGGAACTGTTTTTGTTTTACAGTTGAAAGTCGATGTGTGTGATTGGCTGTAGTTTAGCACTGACAAAATCAGAAGATCCACTCTTGTATGGATCACTGTAAAGCCAAATGTTGGAAAGATTGGATGGTCTATTATTAGTTATGCCTATTTAATGTGGCAGCTAGATTTTTTGCATCATTCATTTCCCCTAAATTCTAAGATTAGAGTATCTGAAAATAAGCTTTTAATTAGCAATCCAGTGAAGAAAATAGGCTCATATTCAGATATTGCTTGTGTCTATTTTTCTCCATTTCTATAAAAAAAAAAAGATAATCTCCATCATTTCTACTTGGCAATGAACCTCCAGCATCACACCCAGAATTAACTTACAGTTTTCATTAAGTGTAGTCTAGACCGTCTGTGTCTTTACCCAAATCAAAAGCATAAGCAATCTGAATTGCCACTTACCCAAAACTTCCTCCTAAAGAGAAAAAGTGAAAGCCTTAGATGAGGTAAATACGATGTTCAATAAGTTCATCAAATAAGGTCTAAATTTCACGGTGCAAATGCCAGGCGTCGCAGTTCAGTGAGCATTTTCAAATGGTACATGGGCTGCCTATATCACATTTGGACAAAAGAATTGATTATGGTAGTTGGAATAAGGCCCTTTTCATCTTGCTGCAAGCTTTTCGAAAATATTAGTGCTATATTAGAAGATAAATTATAAATAGATTACTGTTGTTCAGTATTATTCAGAATGTTAACAACTGATATAATGGGCTTTCTATTACAATCCTAACTAGCAAATGTCAACCTGATTTTTAAAGTTCTACAGGACCTCTCAGCAGTCACATGGATTCTAGGGAGGGCTGTGCTTCTTGGCTTACAGAAACATCACATTTTGTACTCACCCTTTGTTTCCTTCCTTTTTTTATTGGACTTTGTTACTGGCAGGGCCACCATAGGAGGCAGGCAGGACCTTTGAATGCCAGGCAAGTCATGCCACTGGGAGGCAGAGAGAAGTGTGCTTTCAAAATTGAGGTTCTTAGCGTGTTTTGCTGTTGCAAGAAGATTGGGAGGTATACAATGCATCGTACTCAGTCTTCAGTAACCTTTTATCTGTGGGTCATTTCTTGGAATGGGAGCTTTTCCTAATTGTTCAGTTAACCTGTTCTAAGAGGTCACCAGGGTTTTGTGCAGCACATATAGGCAATGTTTCTTTTAAGGGGGTGGTCCACAGCAATGAAGAGCGCAGGTGGCAAAAGCGGTTAAATGCTAGGCTGCTAACCAAAAGGTTGGTGGTTCAAGGTTACCAGGTAGTACCTTGGAATAAAAGCCTGGTGATTTACTTCTGAAAAATCAGCCATTGAAAACCCTATGGAGCACAATCCTACCCTGATACACATGAGGCCACCATGAATTGGAATTGACTCAGCGGCAACTGGTTTTTCAGGTCTCTGGGTGGAACAAATGGTTTGTACTTGCTACTAACTAAAAGGCTGTTGTTATGAATCCACCCAGCAGTGCTACAGAGAATGGCCTGATGATCTACTTCCCTAAGATTACGGTAATTGAAAACCCTGTGGAGTGCAGCTCTACTTTGACATTCCTAGGGTTGCCATGAGTTGGAATGTACTCGATGGCAACTGGTTTGGTTTTGGCTTCCACGGTTATATGTCTGCAGTGGTTAGGAATGGAAGGCATAGATTCTTCTGTGTGCATAAAAGCATAGAGTTCTGTAGAGAAAGCCTTCTCCAGTTCTTTGAAGCAGAGTTAGCCATTGCCATCTCTGTAGTCCCATTGCCATTTGAATATCCCTTTGTTACTTGTTTGCATCCTTGACCAGGGTAGTGATCCTGTCATCTTTGCTTCCCTCCCAGTGTCTAGCATAGTGCCTGAAACATAGTAGATAGTTTTATTTGTTAAATAACAGCCCCCCCATCTCAACTTTGGGGCTGAAGATTAAAATCTGGCAAAATATCAAATAAAAAATATTTGCTAATGTGAATGCAGGACTCAGAACTGAGTCCATATGGTGCTTAGATGGGAAGGAATTTGGAGAATAGTGTTTATGCTCTTAGAAAAGTGAAATGAAACTGTACTTAAAACCCTGGTAAGAAAGAGACGTGTGCTTCCACAATGTAGAAGCCTTCCCACTGCTGATTTCTCTGTGTCTGTAAATCAGGACACTGGACGGATCTTTAAGTTTAAAAGCTTTCATTATCTTGGCAGCAGATACTAATTGCTTTTATTTTGCTTCATTCTTTGGATTTTGAAGATCTGATGCTCTCACCGTTTTTCAGAATACACAGAAAGATTCTATCTAGAAGGGCTTTACCAGCCATAACACATCCAATGGACCTTAACAACAAGCCAAACCTATAAAGAAAGCTTTAAAGTATCTGATAATTATACTTTAAGATGGAGTCCTGGGGTGGCACAGAGTGCTCGACTACTAATTGAAAGGTTGGTGGTTCAAACCCACCCATAGGCACCTTGGAAGAAAGGCTTGACAATCTGCTTTTGGAAAGTCACAGCCATGAAAACCATATGGAGTGAAGTTCTACTCTGTACACGGCGGTCTCCATGAGTCAGAACTGACTCAATGCCATTGACTCAATGGCAACTATTTTGGTTATACTTTAAGACATAAATGAAGAGGCATAATTAATTTTAATAGACTCTTCTGAAATTACTCTTCTTTCACTATTAAAAAGGAGCTCTGGTGGTGCAGTGGTTAAGCACTCAGTTGCTAACCAAAAGGATAGTAGTTCAAACCTACTAGCTGCCCCCCAGAAGAAAGATGTGACAGGCAGCTTCCGTAAAGATTACAGCCTTGGTAACCCTATGGGGCAGTTCTATCCTACCCTACAGGGTCACTATGAGTTGAAATGAACTCAATGGCAATGGGTTTTTGGTCGCTATTAAAATGATCTCTTTATGTTTGGTTCAGCAAATTATCTCTTCTTTCTCAGGGATTGTGGTACTTAGTCAGGTGGCTGCTCTAACAGTACACCATCAAGCACGTTATAAAACAGCCAGGTTGATTTCCATTTAACCTCTACTCTAGTCTCAGTGGTTCATTTTAGTACTTAGAATAATGGCAGTTCTCAGATATTTAATATATTTCTCAGGGCTAAGGTGTTCAGGGTCAGTCCAGGCAGGGTGGTGATTTAGGAAGAAAAGGAGACCCTGCCTCTCTCCTCACTCCAGTCACACTTCAAAGGGCTCCTTTCTGCCACTCTCTCTCTCATGTTCCACTCCGGTCCTCACCCCTCCTCCCTGGGGGAAGCATGTGTTCATTCCTCTGCATGTTCTTTATCATAAAAGGTTGTAGCTGAAAGGAACCTCATAGGTCATCTATGCTCATTCGTCTGCTTCACAGATGAGGGCGCTGAGGCCTGGAAAGGTCACATGACCTGCTCAAGGTCACACAACTGGTTAGGGCTGGGCTGGACCTGGACTCCAGAACTTGTAACTGCCATACCCAAGTCTCTTGTCTTCTATCAGGCTGGAAGAGGGGCAGTGGCGGCCTTCAAAGGCATTAGAGATTCTGTGCAGCATTTTACAATAGCAAGACTTTCCTTCAGTTTTTTTCTCCTTGTTTTGCAAAGATTTTTTCCTTTTTTTAAAAAAAATTTTCCCAGTTCCCTCATTTTCTTACATTGAAGCTGAATTCAACATCTTGTATAGAGAACTGTTTCCTGCAAAATAAACATTGGAAAGCAAGTAGTTCAAGTACTTAGGGAAATTCCAGGGTACTTAGTGCTCTAAGCGTTTGATAGCTCAGGAAGCGTCCCTGTCCTGATTGTTGAGGTAGGAGGAGAGGCAGGAAGGAGCTGTGTTCAGAAGACCAAGGACTTTAGGAGGTGCAGTGGTGCACAAAGCAGGGAAGTAGTGTTCTTGGCACTGCTGTAGGCCTATTTTTCCAGAAAATATGAAAATGCAGAATCACCATCCCTAAAGCTCAGAGAGCCTGGCAGCCAACAACACTCATTTCTACGGCTCCAAGTAAAATGCCAACAAGACACTGCATGTCACATCAGGGATCCCAGAAGACAGGCCATGCATCCCCTATGTTCCACACTTATCCACAGGGGCTGTGGCTTCAGTTTAAGATGGGAAGGTGTGGCCTGCACAGTCATACCAGTGAGTGGATGCCTGTGGGAGGAGGCAGCAGTTGGAAAGGACTAGAAAACCTCCCCCTCAGCTTCTAAACTCCTAGATGTGTTGGGGGTTGTGTGGGGGAAGTTTAAAAAGACTAAAACAGATGCAATAGAGGGTTTCTAGTTTCTCTTGCCTTTGACTCCTGCCTACTTTCTCATTTTTCACTTTCCCCCTTGTTTGCTACCTTGTAGTGGTTAAGAGTTTGGCTGCTAACTAAAAGGTCGGCAGTTTGAATCCACCGGGAGCTCCTTAGAAACCCTATGGAGCAGTTCTACTCTGTCTTATAGGGTAGCTATGAGTTGGTTTGGTTTTTTGTATTACTAGTTGAGGTTTTCCAGTGAAATAGAACCATAGATATAGACGGATAGGGATAGATACATACACACGTATAGATATAGATATGGATGTAAATACACGTCTAGATCCATATCTGTATCTATGTCTATATATAAATAAAAGAAAAAAGCTCCTGCAATTGTGGGGTTTCTAAGTTCAAAATTTGTAACCAAGGTGGCAGGCTGGAAATTCCAGCAGCCTTGAGTACAAAATCAGTAGACCAAGTGGCAAGTTGGAAATCCATCAGGATAGCTATGTTATAGTTTCAAGGTGGAATCATTCTTCCTTTGGGAAGCCTCAGTGTTTGCTCATAAGGCCTTCAGCTGATTGGATGAGGCCACCCAGTTATGGAGGGTGATCTCCCTTACTTAGAATCAACTGATCGTACATGTTGTTGTTAAGTGCTATCCAGTCGGTTCCCATTCATAATGACTATGTACAACAGAATGAAATTGCCCAGTCCTGCACCATCCTCACAATCATTGTTATGCTTGAGCCCATTATTGCAGCCACTGTCTCAATCCATCTTGTTGAGGGTCTTCCTTTTTTTCAGTGACCCTCACTTTACCAACCATGATGTCCTTCTCCAGGGACTGGACCCTCCTACTAACATATTCAAAGTACATGAGGTAAAGTTTCTCCATCCCTGCTTCTAAGGAGGATTCTGGCTGTACTTCTTCCAAGACAGATTTGCTCATTTTTCTGGCAGTCTAATGTATAGTCAATATTCTTCACCACCACCATAATTCAAAGGTGCGAATTCTTCTTTGGTCTTTCTTAATCATTGTCCAGGTTTTGCATACATATGAAGTGATTGAAAATATCATGGCTTGGGACAGACACACCTTAGTCCTGAAAGTGACATCTTTACTTTTCAACATTTTAAAGAGGTCTTTTACAGCAGATTTGTTCAATGCAACACCCAAAGCTAAATACCTTGACTGCAGTATCTAGACTGGTGTTTCACCAAACAACTGGACACCATAGCCTCGCCAAGTTGACACATGAAAAAACAATCCCAGTCCCTTAACCCTCAATTGCAAGACTTCAGAACCATCTCTTGAGAGCACTGTTGTGACAGTTATCAGGATGAGATTGCAACCAATGATCCCCAACAACCATTCCAACCACAAGTCTCATAGCAGTTACATATGAAAACGTTACCTGAGCCAGACCACAAGGACACATAGCCTTTCCTCTTCACTTCACAAAACTCCAACTTACTGGCCTTCCACTTGGAGAGGTCCCTGGTCTTTAAATCCTTTCTGAGTAAAGCCTTAATCTCTATTTGAGTCACTTAAGCTACTTTCTTTTGACAGAAAGGAGTATTGATCATGTACAAACAATTTTGTCTCTGACCTTCAGGGTGAGTCTGGGAAAGACATAGCTCAGGATATGAAATGGAATATTGTGATGAGACTGAATTAGAAGGGACAAAGACATGAGGCATAATTCAGGGCCTGCAGAAGAAGCAAGTGGAGCTAGCTTTGAAAGTAGTTTTGGCAAAACGGATTCACCCGAAGCTCATGTATGTGTAAGCTGGTCAGATTGTGCAAAGATGTGGCACAGAGGGAGGGAATGAGGGAATCAGTGGTGTGGCTACAACGTGGGTCACCTGCTGTGTCCCAGATCTACAATGTGCTGAGCCGTGCTTTACCAAGAGCCCAAGTGAGAGATGTCATCTGAGTGGAAGAGGATGCAATTGAACATCTCTGGTCAGGATGTTACAATCTCTGGGTTTGCCCCAGCATTTACATTCAAGTAGGTCTTTAGTGGACTATGAGAATCCATGGTCCAAGTTTCCATCCTCACTCAACTGGAAGCAGAGATACCTAATGGTGTCAGCATAATAAATTTTGTCAAAGCCAACTCTTAATCCTTTATAGTCAGAAGGGAGAGGAAGGGCAAATCAGAACAGATTTACAAATACTGTTGGACATATTATAAGGAGGGATCAATCATTTTTGGTTCATTCGTTTTATATATTTCTTATAGACCTATATATAACTCCAGAAAAATCCTTTTTTTCTACTTTGGAATGAAAAAAACAAATCTACGGCTGTTGAGTTGATTCTGACTCATAGCAACCCTGTAGGACAGAGTAGAACTGCCCGCATAAGGCTTCCAGGGAACAGCTGGTGGATTCGAACTGTCAAGCTTTTGGTTAGCGGCTGAGCTCTTAACCACTGTGCCCCCAGGGTGATTAATAAAAGCTAGGGAAATATCCACATAGCATTAATCTCTGGACTCCAAGCACGGAATAGAAGGGGATCAGCCTGGCAAATTTTAAGGGGAGAGGAAACGCTCTCAGAATGGTAGAGAACACAGTAAAATGAGCATTTATCAGAAGTACTTAGATCTCTGCTTAACGAGCCTAAGAGAAAGTTTCTGGAGAGCCCTGGTGGTGCAGTGGGTAAGAGCTATGGCTGCTAACCAAAAGGTTGGCAGTTTGAATTCAACAGCTGCTCCTTGGAAGCCTTATGGGGCAGGTCTACCCTGACCAATAGGGTCACTATGAGTCAAAATGGACTTAACAGCATCTAGCAACAACAACAATAGCAAAAATTGAGACTTGAAGGATAGTTAGGAGACGGAGAGGGAAAGGCACAGCAGAAGAGAGAGAAAAGGAGGTCTGGAGAAATTAAAAATTGTCAGGTTATCAGTTTCCAATAAGCGTTTGTGTTTTAAGGTACTCCCAGGTCTACATTTGCTCACTCTGACACTCTGATTTAGGGAACAACTGGGAACCTTGTTCCGTTCTTTAAGAGCTGGAACAGGCAGTTTGTCTTTGAGGCCAATGGAAAGCAAGAGGCTAATCTGAGGCAGGTTGTACCAACTCCCCAGGTGATAGGGAGAGGGTAATTCATTGAACTTCAAAGAGTTTCTCTTCATGCAAAGTGAGTGCAGGAAATTAAGTTGTTACCCACAACAGAAAGAAACCAAGGAGACAGTTCTCTCAGATCACCTGGAGGCAGGACAGGAGGCAAATGGGTAGAGCTGAGGATAATAGGAGGAGGATAAGGGAAGATTGTTGTGGGCTATTGAGTAGATTCCCACTCATAGTGACCCTATAGGACAGAGTAGAACTGCCCTATAGGGTTTCGAAGGCTGTAAATCTTTACGGGAGCCGTCACTGTGTCTTTTCTCGCACGGAGCCACTGGTGGGTTTGAACCGCCTACATTGCCATTAGCAGCCGAGTGCTTAACCGTTACACCACCAGGTCTCCTTAAGGAAATATTAACCCTGAACATTTTGTAGTCTTCTGTTTCTGCTCAGGACTTTTAGTCAGGAAGATTGTAATACTGAAGATTACTCGTCCTCTACTACAAGAAAACTGCTTTCAAACTATCCCCAGGATGCTTGAGTACAAAGAATATTTTATATAGATTCAGAAGAGTTCTGACTGAGTATGACTGCTTAATTTATGGGCTGTGTATCCTCGGCCAGTTCAGTCACCTTTCTACTTGTTTCCTTATCTGTAAAATGGGAGTAAAAACACCTAACTTACAGAGTTTTTATATGAGTTAGTGAAATAATGCACATGAAAATGTCTAGCCATGCTGTCTTTGATGTAATGGGTGTTCGGTGTTCAGTAAGCATTTTTTTTTTTTTTGTCTTGTCTTCTGCTTTCTTTATATCCAAGGACTGGACATTGTAAAGGAGCCGTGGTGGCACAAAGGTTAAACACTTGGCTGCTAACTGAAAGGCTGGTGATTTGAACCCACCCATAAGTTCTGTGGGAGAAAGACCTGGTGATCTGTGTCTATAAAGATTACAGCCTAGAAAATCCTATGGGGCAGTTCTAGTCTGTCACATGGGGTTGCTATGAGTCGAAAATTGACTCAACAACTACCTTAGTCTTTTGAACAGCCACATTGGGCACGGAATTCTGTGTTGTCTCCAAAAATCTGATTCAGCCTGCAAAGCCAAATTCTGCTTAATTGCTTCTTTCGTACTATGGCTGTGGGTTAACTCTGTACACCTCAGTTTGGAATTTAACCCTATTTGCCCCTTGTCAAGGAGATTGCATTTGGGGAGGGGGGAGGTGAGCTATTTCTGAAGAATTGTGCAATTTAGGAAAATTAACTTTCAGGCCAGCCATGTGGCTCTGACAGCTTATACTGCTCAGTACTTAGCAATAATGGAGAAAACGCCAGTAAAAATGACAAAACGGCAGAGCTCTGACCCACCAGGTAATTGTATATCGAATATGTCTTGGCTCAAACCGGGGATGATTTTGCCGAAATGAACTAAGGGCAGAATGACTTGCTGTAAGTCGTATAAAACAAGCACAGTGCCCTGGGTAATTAAAGATGCAAACTAGCAGTGTAAGATGTTGGAAAATGCAAGGTAAATGTCACTGGCTTTGAAGGGACGGGAGACGGGGCAAGACCATTTCTGTTCAGTGCATAGATTTTGTGCATGCATGTGAGGATAAAAAAAAAAAAAAGACAGGCAGTCGTTCAAATCTAGCTCTCTCTCTCTCTCTTTTTTTAAATATATTACAAGAAGGAAGATTAGAGATAGGTGTCCAGAGCCTGCAACTGCTCTTCTCATCCTGCAGGTGCACCCAGAGGGGCAAAGGAGGTAAAGCATTTGAAGGCGATAAGTACAAAACCACAGAGTGAATTTGTGCAGCAATGAGGATTAGCACCATCAAGTACTTTAGCCACTTGATCCTGCTAATCTTTGTTCTTTAATGTGAAAAATGCACAGGCTTTCAGAGGAGACCACGGTAGGTCCTTTTATGAAGCCAGGACTGACTGTCAGCGTATAATCCCCACATATTTGCACCCTATCTTCTCAGTAATCGGAAATCGGCAGCTGGGGAAGGCGGGCAGCGAAATTAGCTCTTCATTTCCCAGCACATTGTGTTTTTGTGTTTGCAGCATCTTTAATTACTGAAAAGTAATTCACTGAATAGCACCCTAGTGGCTTGAAAGAGTTAATGCAGTTTCCAGAAGTGTCTAACCTTCTCCCAGGAAGTAGCTTAAATACAGAGAAAATAGGGCTCAATAAATACTAAACAACAAGAATCAACTGATAAGGGACAAACTCCACAAAACAGTATTGAACCAATGGCCCATTTAATCCAGTGCCTTTTCAGTAAATCCCTTTTCACAATAAAACACTACTCGCCTGGTAATTTCCATGAACTGATGGCCATTCTTCCCCAATTCTTTAAGGTCAGGTCAATATCCATTTGTTCCTCTCACTCATTTCACTCATCAGCCAGCCATCTATTTATCTATCTACCCATCCAGCCTGCCAGCCATCCAGCCAACTGTCCCTCCATCTGTCTTATTGAGCATCTACTGTGTAAAGCTCTGTGATAAATAAGACACGGTCTTTTTCTGTAAAGAGCTCACTGGAAGAGGGAGATGGGGGTGAGATGGAAAAAATGATCAACTCTAGGAGATGCCCATAGGAGGCAGTGCTGCATCTCCTACTCCAGATGCCCTCCTGGACCAACAGTTTCCCACAGAGTGGGTAAGCCACTGCCTTTATGAGCTGCTGTGTGACTGTGTTCTCCTGTATCCTAGCATTTACCACATTGTGTTGTCATTTTCTTTTTATGGTGAAATCCTTGAGGGCAGGGACTCTGTATCATTCTGTCCCCCGGATCTAGATTTAGTCACTGGCGCAGAGCAGATCTCAATAAATGTTCATTGATGGATGAATGGATGGCAATATGTTATTTTGGTTGCAAGCCTAGCTTACCAGGCGTGGCTTTGATCTCCATGCATAATTGCACATGACCTGGATAGTTTTGAGAGATAATATTTGGGAATGGTCACAGAATCTCAACCTTTCCATTTATGGCTCAGGCAAAGGTGTTGCCTATTTACAATTTGTGTGTATGACACAAAACTGCTTTCAGAATGAGAAATACAAATTCACCACAGATATACATGTATATAGGTAGATCTCTGTGTTATATATGTGTGTGTGTGTGTGTGTGTGTGTGCATGTGTGTGTGTGTTTGTAGTTGCCCAGTCCTTCATCATCCTCACTATTGCCAGGGTGCTCAAATTCATCATTGTGGCTATTGTGGCCATCTCACCAAGGGTCTCTCTCACCCTCATTGGCCCTGTACTTCACCAAACATGATGTCCTCTTCCAGCAACTGATCCCTTCTGATGACGTGCCCAAAGCAAGTAAGTCAGATAATATTCTGTTGTGATCCATAAGGTTTTTATTGACTAATATTTGGAAATAGATTGCCAGGCACTTCCGCCTAGTCTCTCTTAGCCTGGAAACTTTGCTGAAACTTGCCCATTATGGATGACCATGGTAATACCAGTGGCATAGCTTCTGGCATCATGGCAACACTCAAGCCACCCCAGTATGACAAACTGACAGGCAGGTGGTAGGGATAGATAGATAGACAGATAGATCCTAGATTCCTTCTTTTAGCTTACAAACTATGTTCAGTCAATCTCTATATCCTGTTTGTTCTACCACCCTCATGTCTTTAAAATCTGTCCACTTTTCTCCATCCTCACTGCCACTATCTTAGTGCAGGCCACCATTTCTCTTAGTTTACAGCAACTGCTCCATTCTTGCTGGTTCCAAATCTTGTTCCTTCATCCCTCAAATCTATTCTTCATATGGAAGTCGGAATATTTTCCTAAAGTGTATTTGGTTTGTTATGCCTTTGTCTTGCTCAAGACCCTTCAATGTCTCCCAGTAACACAGAGGATAAATTCTCAGCATATTAGTGTGTGTTGCAGAGTCCTTCATGTCTTCCTTTCTTGCATCATCTCTTGCTGCCTTTCCCAGAATTCTCTGCTCCAGGACCCTGAATACACCATGCTCTGTCTTGTCTTCTGGCCCTTGTGCTGATTGTTCTTTGGGGGGAATGTCCTGATCCAGACAGCCCAAGCTATATCACTGTCCTTCTGCACACTCAATTGGATTCTATTCCGTTTAAACATCTCTTCATTTCAAAACTCCTTTCCTGAATGTCTACCCCCCAAACGCACACGCACACACACACACACACCCCTATGCTACATGTCCTTTCTTGATCATCCCATAGCATTCTTTTTGCACTAATGTGTTTTTGCTTGTCTATCTACCTCTCTATTTGTTTGATGGCAAATACTATGTTCTATTTACTCAACAGGAAACCCTGGTGGTGTGGTGGGTAAGTGCTATGGCTGCTAACCTAAAGGTCAGCAGTTCAAATCTGCCAGGTGCTCCTTGGAAACTCTACGGGGCAATTCTACTGTGTCTTACAGGGTTGCTATGAGTCGGAATCGACTCGACGGCAACGGGATGGGTATTTACCCAACAACATAATCTCTAATACTTAGCTTAGCCCCAAGCACAAAACATCCAACAATTAAAAAGATTAAATGACTGAAAGCAAGATAAAGACTGAATGAAGGGTCAGTTCAGTTCCCTTTTTTTCCCAAACTGTGCAGTTCATAAGTGGATGCTCATTTCATGCTATTCTTGGAAATTTTTATTGATGTGCAAATTGGATATAGAAAGGCAGAACGTTCTAAATATCTTTGGTGAATCATGTTCTTATTTCTGAAGATACTATACTAAAATTTTGAAAACTACGATGACCAACTATCCTGGTTTCCCCAGAGCTGTCCTGATTTTCGTACTTAAAGTCTCACTTCCTGGGAAAGCCCTCTTGCCTGATTTTGGCACTGAAAGTCTCATGTATTGGGAAGTCCCTCCGTCCTGAACAAACCAGGTGAATGGGGACAGCTGTTTACTCTAAAAGTCTCACACCTAGTAGGTTGTCTCTCTGCAATGTGACCTCACTTAGTTACAGAACCTCAGCACCTCCAGGGGATGCAGTTGTACCAGAAACTTTCAAAAGGTAGTGTGAGCTGAGGATTTCTGAGATCATACCAGGTTTCTGTAAAAGGAGGAAGAAGGTTGAGCAACATCCTCATCCTATGATGTAACTAACCAAAAATCAAACCTAAACCCATTGCTGTTGAGTAGATTCCGACTCATAGCGACCCTATAGGACAGAGTAGAACTGCCCCATATAGTTTCTAAGGAGTGGCTGGTGGATTTGAACTGCAGATGTCCAACGCTTAACCGAGGTAACTGGGGGAGCTGAAACTCAAAAGTGTAACTATGCAGCTCCAAAGCTCGCTCTCCTGGCCACTGTGTGGAGTGGCAGGAGTCCTGAACTTGAAGCGTAACTATGCAGCTCCAAAGCTCGCTCTCCTGGCCACTGTGTGGAGTGGCAGGAGTCCTGAACTTGGAATTTAGAGATTCCTT
Source organism: Elephas maximus indicus (assembly GCF_024166365.1). Taxonomy (NCBI): domain Eukaryota; kingdom Metazoa; phylum Chordata; class Mammalia; order Proboscidea; family Elephantidae; genus Elephas; species Elephas maximus. Next base: position 41,482,086 of record NC_064832.1, read on the forward strand.
GAAGCTAGTTGACCTTGGACCAGCCACTTGGGTTCTCTGAGCCTCAGTGTCTTCATCTGTAAAATGAGATAAAGCCTTTCCTATATTCCTCACAGGGACGTTGGAAGTTCAAATAGGATAATGTATGTGAGAGTAATTTGAAAGCCACGAGTGCTCTGCAAATATAAGAGGCTATCATTACCCCATGAAAACCCTGGGTGATGTAAATGGTTCACAAGCTTGGCCGCTAATGGAAAGGTTGGAGGTTCGAGTCTACTCACAGGCACTTGGAAAGAAAGGCCTGGCAATCTGTTTCTGCAAAAAAAAAAAAAAAAAAAAATCAGCCATTAAAAACCTATGGAGCGCAGTCCTACTCCGACACACATGGGGTAATCATGAGTTGGAGTCGACTTGATGGCAACTTTTCCTTTTTTGTATCTTTAACCCATGGCAACGTTATGTGAGCACAGGATGAATTTTTCCATGAAAAGGTTATAGTGGGGGGGGGGCCAAGATGGCTGACTAGGTAGACACTACCTCGGATCCCTCTTCCAACAAAGACTCGGCAAAACAAGTGAATCGATCACATACATGACAGTCTATGAAGCCTGAACAACAAACACAGATTTAAAGAGTTGACCTGAGTGACAGAGACAGAGAACAAACAACTACAGCGAAGCAGCGACTGTTTTCGGAGCCTGGAACCAGCGTCCCGGTCAGGTAACCTTGGCGCCGGGCTTAGGACTGGGCGCAGGGGAGCTGAACACGACATCTCTGACGGCGCAAACATGGGGCGCAGCCCTACCCCCCTGAACTGGCCCCAGGAGGGGGCCCAGCCGGTCCTCACGGGCAGCGTGGTGACGCGGCTGGTGGGAGGAGAAGTCCCCGGGAGGCAGCGACTGATTTTGGAGCCGGGAGTGCAGCGTCCCAGCAGGGGAACCTTGACGCTGGGCTTTGGACTGGCAGCGGGGGATCTGACTTCGGCTTCAGCAGGCCAGACCCTCGGGGACAATCTCCACACAGCCAGCACACATAGGCGACATGCCCCTCAGGAATCTCAGATAAAATAGTCATCCCAAGCAAGACAAGCAACTTTGCTTTATTCCGGGGGGTACTCTCTCCTGTTTTTCTGAACCCTCCCCTCCCCTTCCCAGGAGGCTTCATTAACATTGGAATTTCCTGAGCCAGAGGGAGAACGGCTCCGGCTCCACGTTTTTTTTTTTTTTTTTGGTCTTTTCCTAACCCATTCTTCCGGCCTGAGAGAAGCAACCACAAAAGACCCAGGGACCAAAAATCATTCCCTAATTGGACTAAAAACACAGAACCAGCTCCAGCCAAGCATATATGATCCAAATCTTGGGCTTTCATCCTTACAGGGAACAAGGTGGCTGTTATAATGCAAAGGCAGTTCTGATAGGGATCTGACTGCATTTTTTTTTTTAGCGGATTTACTGGAAAAACAAGTTTCCCAGGTCTGATATCTCTGCTTATTCAACAGAGCCCTAACTGACCCACAACAGGGAACTGAGAGCTGAAGCTCCCCCCAGACCACCTAGCCTCCTGCCTTAGAGGTCTAAGGAGAATGACACCTACCAATCAGTAGAGGTACTTGCATTGGGGGCCTAAGGTACAGCTGCAGAGCCCTCCCACCAAGGTGCTATAGGAATAGAGACACACCTACCTCACTGACACTTGGGGAAAGCCTGTCAGCATCCTGCCCCCCCTGGAATGTGAACCCCAGCTGCTACTAGAATCTGGTGCACACAACTATCACCACTACTTCTCGAGGTGGATAGGTGTTAGGGTGCAGCACACACTTGATGACCCAAAATCAGATTCTACTCAAGAATAGTGAATAGACTCAGGCATATATATCTGGCAACAGCCCAAACCAACTGGTAATAGGTCATAAGTAAGTCAAGGGCTACAACAAACAAGACAGCACAATCTAGTAGCCCATCCAGGTATATTGAAACAAAACAAAACAAGATAAGACTCAGTGAGCAAATATAGAATAAATCACTACTATATCTTTGTGATGGCTTGAAGACAGCAGTCGATATCAAACCACATAAAGAAGCAGACCATGACAGCTTCTACAACCCCCCAAACAAAAGAATCAAAATCTTTCCCAAATGAAGATACAATCCTGGAATTATCAGATACAGAATATAAAAAACTAATTTACAGAATGCTTCAAGACATCAGGGATGACCTCAGAAATGAAATAAGGCAAACTGCAGAAAAAGCCAAGGAACACACTGATAAAACTGTTGAAGAACTCAAAAAGATTATTCAAGAACATAGTGGAAAAATTAATAAGTTGCAAGAATCCATAGAGAGACAGCATGCAGAAATGCAAAAGACTAACAATAAAATTACAGAATTAGACAACGCAATAGGAAGTCAGAGGAGCAGACTGGAGCAATTAGAATGCAGACTGGGAAATCTGGAGGACCAGGGAATTAACACCAACATAGCTGAAAAAAAATCAGAAAAAGAATTAAAAAAATGAAGAAGTCCTAAGAATCATGTGGGACTCTATCAAGAAGGATAACTTGCATGTGATTGGAGTCCCAGAACAGGGAGGGATAACAGAAAACACAGAGAAAATAGTTGAAGAACTCCTGACAGAAAACTTCCCTGACATCATGAAAGACGAAAGGATATCTATCCAAGATGCTCATCAAACCCCATTTAAGATTGATCCAAAAAGAAAAACACCAAGATGTATTATCATCAAACTTGCCAAAACCAAAGATAAAGAGAAAATTTTAAAAGCAGCCAGGGAGAAAAGAAAGGTCTCCTTCAAGGAAGAATCAATAAGTTCAGACTACTCAGCAGAAACCATGCAGACAAGAAGGCAATGGGATGACATATACAGAGCACTGAAGGAGAAGAACTGCCAGCCAAGGATCATATATCCAGCAAAACTCTCTCTGAAATATGAAGGCCAAATTAAGATATTTACAGATAAACACAAGCTTAGAGAATTTGCAAAAATCAAACCAAAGCTACAAGAAATACTAAAGGAAATTGTTTGGTCAGAAAACCAATAATATCAGACACCAGCACAACACAAGGTCACAGAACAGAACATCCTGATATCAACTCAAATAGGGAAATCACAAAAACAAATTAAGATTAATTAAAAAAAAATGCTCAAAAGAGGGAATCATTGAAGTCAATATATAAAAGATCACAATAATCAAAAAGAGGGACTATATGCAGGTGGCATAGAACTGCCATATGGAGAGGGATACAAGGCGATATAGGACAATACAAGTTAGGTTTTTACTTAGAAAAATAGGGGTAAATATTAAGGTAACCACAAAGAGGTATAACAACTCCATAACTCAAAATAAAAACCAAGAAAAACGTTAACGACTCAGCAAACATAAAGTCAAATACTATGAAAATGAAGATCTCACAATTTACAAAGAAAAACATCTTAGCACAAAAAAGTAAGTAGAAAAATGAAATTGTCAACAACACACATAAAAAGGCATCAAAATGACAACACTGAACACTTATCTATAATTACGCTGAATGTAAATGGACTAAATGCACCAATAAAGAGACAGAGAGTCTCAGACTGGATAAAGAAACACGATCCGTCTATATGCTGCCTACAAGAGACATACCTTAGACTTAGAGACACAAACAAACTAAAACTCAAAGGATGGAAAAAAATATATCAAGCAAACAATAAGCAAAAAAGAAGAGGAGTAGCAATATTAATTTCTGACAAAATAGACTTTAAACTTAAATCCACCACAAAGGATAAAGAAGAACACTACATAATGATAAAAGGGACAATTGACCAGGAAGATATAACCATATTAAATATTTATGCACCCAATGACAGGGCTGCAAGATACATAAATCAAATTTTAACAGAACTGAAAAGTGAGATAGACACCTCCACAATTATAGTAGGAGACTTCAACACACCACTTTCGGAGAAGGACAGGACATCCAGTAAGAAGCTCAATAGAGACACGGAAGACCTAATTACAACAATCAACCAACCTGACCTCATTGACTTATATAGAACTCTCCACCCAACTGCTGCAAAGTATACTTTTTTTTCTAGCGCACATGGAACATTCTCTAGAATAGACCACATATTAGGTCATAAAACAAACCTTTGCAGTATCCAAAACATCGAAATATTACAAAGCATCTTCTCAGACCACAAGGTAATAAAAGTAGAAATCAATAACAGAAAAACTAGGGAAAAGAAATCAAATACTTGGAAACTGACCAATACCCTCCTGAAAAAAGACTGGGTTATAGAAGACATTAAGGAAGGAAAAAGGAAATTCATAGAATGCAACGAGAATGAAAATACTTCCTATCAAAACCTCTGGGACACAGCAAAAGCAGTGCTCAGAGGCCAATTTATATCAATAAAAAGACCACCTACAGACTGGGAAAGAATTTTCAGCTACGACATCTCAGACCAGCGCCTGATCTCTAAAATCTACATGATTCTGTCAAAACTCAACCACAAAAAGACAAACAACCCAATCAAGAAGTGGGCAAAGGATATGAACACACATTTCACTAAAGAAGATATTCAGGCAGCCAACAGATACATGAGAAAATGCTCTCGATCATTAGCCATTAGAGAAATGCAAATTAAAACTACGATGAGATTCCATCTCACACCAGCAAGGCTGGCATTAATCCAAAAAACACAAAATACTAAATGTTGGAGAGGCTGCGGAGAGATTGGAACTCTCATACACTGCTGGTGGGAATGTAAAATGGTACAACCACTTTGGAAATCTATCTGGCGTTATCTTAAACAGTTAGAAATAGAACTACCATACAACCCAGAAATCCCACTCCTCGGAGTATACCCTAGAGAAATAAGAGCCTTCACACAAACAGATATATGCACACCCATGTTAATTACAGCTCTCTTTATAATAGCAAAAAGCTGGAAGCAACCAAGGTGTCCATCAACGGATGAATAGGTAAATAAATTGTGGTATATTCACACAATGGAATACTACGCATCGATAAAGAACAGTGACGAATCTGTGAAACATTTCATAACATGGAGGAAACTGGAAGGCATTATGGCGAGCGAAATTAGTCAGAGGCAAAAGGACAAATATTGTATAAGACCACTATTATAAGATCTTGAGAAATAGTAAAAACTGAGAAGAACACATACTTTTGTGGTTAGGAAGGGGGGAGGGAGGGAGGGTGGGAGAGGGTTTTTTTACTGATTAATTAGTAGATAAGAACTGCTTTAGGTGAAGGGAGGACAATACTCAATACATGGAAGGTCAGCTCAACTGGACTGGACCAAAAGCAAAGAAGTTTCCGGGATAAACTGGATCCTTCAAGGGTCAGCGGAGCAATGGCGGTGGTTTGGGGACCATGGTTTAAGGGGACTTCTAAGTCAATTGGCAAAATAATTCTATTATGAAAACATTCTGCATCCCACTTTGAAATGTGGCGTTTGGGGTCTTAAATGCTAACAAGCGGCCATCTAAGATGCATCAATTGGTCTCAACCCACCTGGATCAAAGGAAAATGAAGAACACCAAGGTCACACGACAACTAAGAGCCCAAGAGACAGAAAGGGCCACATGAACCAGAGACCTACATCATCCTGAGACCAGAAGAACTAGTTGGTGCCCAGCCACAATCGATGACTGCCCTGACAGGGAGCACAGCAGAGGACCCCTGAGGGAGCAGGAGATCAGTGGGATGCAGACCCCAAATTCTCATAAAAAGACCATACTTAATGGTCTGACTGAGACTAGAGGAATCCCGGTGGTCATGGTCCCCAAACCTTCTGTTGGCCCAGGACAGGAACCATCCCCGAAGACAACTCATCAGACATGAAAGGGACTGCACAGTGGGTAGGAGAGAGATGCTGATGAAGAGTGAGCTAATGATATCAGGTGGACACTTGAGACTGTGTTGGCATCTCCTGTCTGGAGGGGGGATGGGAGGATAGAGAGAGTTGGAAGCTGGCAAAATTGTCATGAAACGAGAGACTGGAAGGGCTGACTCATTAGGGGGAGAGCAAGTGGGAGTACGGAGTAAGGTGTATATAAACTTATATGTGACAGTCTGATTTGATTTGTAAACATTCACTTGAAGCTCAATAGAAGTTAATTAAAAAAAAAAAATGAACAAAACATCCAAAAAAAAAAAGGTTATAGTCAGTATAGTTTTGGAAGTGTCTGCTCTTAGGGATATTAAAAAAAAAAAAAAGAACCTGTATAGAAACATGAAGTCAACCCACAAGCTCATGATGAGCAATTGCAAATGTTGGGGCCCTGGCTATGACATGGGGCTAGCCAGGCAAGGAAAGGAGGGCCTCCCTAAGATGTAGCCTGGGATCGCCTCTTTTTCAAAATTGAATTGTACGAATTATACAACAGCAATCTACCTGATGATTATTTTTTTGTGACATTCATACCATACCATACATAGGACAAGTTGAATTTTGAAAGCTGTATTGAAATCTAACATCCACTCCTTTATTACTTTAATTTTTGTTTATTAAATTAGTTAAATAATTTTTAAGAAGTATTGTGTCGCATTGCTATTCTCTTTCTGCAAGAAACACAGAAAAGATATCAATTCTCATGCCTCTTTTGTCTTATAGCAATTTCAAAAATATATTTTCTAGATAGGACACAATATACTGCCTTTTGCAGAAAATCTATGACATCCCTCCTCACCACCTCGTCACTCCCCAACACGCACTCAGTTTCACCATAATGTGTTTGCAGCAAAGAAAATTACTGACCCCATGATCTAAACAACAAAAAGTTCTCCAAATATATTGCCTCATCTGTTAGGTTTGATTAAATCATTTATCAGCAAAAAGTGAAACTTGCTTCTCTTTGCTTAGCATGTCTAGAGACCTGGGAGCACTTTGGGGGCTACTGTTATCTCAGCATTTGCAGTCCATCTGCATACTGTTACTAGTTTGTGGTAACACTGTGGTGAGCTTAAACTAGGAGGAGCGTTGTCTCTTTCTTCTGAATGTACTGCTCGTCACATCTGGGCTTGATTCAGTCTGACCATATCGTCGGCCAGATTAGATCATCTAGAAAGGCTTAGTTGTATAGTGTATTTATGTATTTGTTTTTTTTTAAATTTTTTTTATCATTAAGGAAATCCTATCATCGCTCCTCCATCAGTAATGAAGATGCGTTGAATTCTTGTTCCAGCCATGGAAATGAATTTATGGTATGCACTTTCTCATCTTAGTGAAATATCTGGCTAAAATTAGGAATGTGGCCAGACATTAAACAGCAGGGTGGCTCCCTGTGTAAAGCTTGTTGATCCCCAGGGCCATTGAATTTCGATCTTCATCTTTTTACCCCGGTGCCCTACTCAGTGGAGGTAACTAGACCAGTGAATGTGACTTAGATGGTTGCACAGCTTGATCCTCTTTGACTCTATAGTGATTATATGGGTTTCACGTGTGTGGTCAAGTTTTATAAGTTTCTAGATGAAGTTACATTAGAAGTAGGATGATTTGATCAAATTGGTATTTAGTTTTTTTTTTTTTTTTATGGGGGATAGACACAGTAGGAAACCCTGGTGGCACAGTGGTTAAGTGCTATGGCTGCTAACCAAAGGGATGGCAGTTCAAATCTGCCAGGCGCTCCTTGGAAACTCTATGGGGCGGTTCTATTCTGTTCTATAGGGTCGCTATGAGTCGGAATCGACTCGACAGCACTGGGTTTGGGTTTATAGACACAGTATGGGAAGAATACATGAGACAATTATCATATTTATGTAGCCACAAACTAATAACCATCCAGTTGCTGTAGAGTTGATTCCGACTCATGGATGCCCCATGTGTGTCAGAATAGAATTGTTCTCCATAGGATTTTCAATGACTGATTTTTTTTAGCATCCTTTTTTGGGGGGGGAGGGGACTTTAGTTGAAGGTTTACAGAAGAAATTACTTTCTCATTAAACAATTAATACACATATTGTTTTGTGAGATTGGTTGCCAACCCCGTGACGTCACCATTCTCCACTGTTTGACCTTAGGTTCCCCATTTCCATTCGTCCAGCTTTCATTTCCCCGCCTGTCTTCTCATCCTTGCCGCTGGGCTAGTGTGCTCATTTAGTCTCTTATACATGGTTGAGCTACAGGTATTTTCGTTTGTTTTATGGGCCTGTCTAATCTTTGGCTGAAGGGTGAACCTCAGGAGTGACTTCAGTACTGAATTCAAAGGGTGTCCTGTGGCCGTACTCTCAGGATTTCTCCAGTCTCTGTCAGACCAGTAAGTCTAGTATCAGTGGCTGATTTTTTAAAAAATGTAAAGACACTTAGAACTAAGTTGTTTCTGTTGTTAATTGTCAGGGAGTTGATTCCAACTCATGGCCACCCCATATATGCAGAGTAGAGCTGTGCTCTGTGGGATTTTCCCAAAGAAGATCTCCAGACCTTTCTTCCAAGGTGCCTCTGGGTAGGTTCAAACTGCCAACCTTTCTGCTACTAGTCAAGCCCTTAACTATTTGCACCACCCAGGGACTCCTAATAGCTTATTTTGGGGAAGTTGGTTCCTTTTTGGAGAGATTTTGTAGAAGAGGTTGATGATATTTATTTATACTTCCAATATTTACTAAGCAACTACAATGTGCCTGGCATTAGGCAAGTCCTGGAGATGAGATCAAGAGACACAGTCCCTCAAGGAGTTTGACAGCTAGAGGGCAGCCAGACCTACAAATAAACACTTACCAAGGATAACTTCAGTAACTGAGTGCCTAAAATGTAGGCAGAACGTGAATGAATAGGAGTCATAGTTTGCATGGAGACATCATGGACGTTTTCTGATGGGAATAGAAATTGAATTGAGACTTGAAGGATAGTTAGAAGTTTCATCCAAAAAAAGGAGTGCTGCAAGAGGTGGAAACTTATGGACCAAGGTCCAGAAGCAAAAGAAAATAGATTGCTCACAGTTGCTGGAGAACGAAGTGGTGTGCGCGTGTGCATGTGTGTGCGCATGCGTGCATGTGTGTTTTGGGGAGAGGTTGTATTGGGGAGAGGCTGTGGCCTGGTTAGGACTACACACAATTAGGGACACCCAGATCATGTAGGGCCTTGGTTGCCAAGCAAAGGAACTTAACTTTTATGCGGTACAAGAGGTTTTATCAAGGTGGAAGAGGTGACAAATGGCACTTCCAGGAGTAGCAATTATACATCTCCAACAGCCTAGTTGCAACCCTATGAGTGACTACAAAAGCAAATGTGTCCTTGAGAATATGTCAAATGTGAGCAGAGAAAGAGCCTAGGTTATGATTTAGATATGAACTATTGAACTATTTGAGAAAGGATATGCTGGATCAGATTTATATGTTCACTTTACTAATGAGGAAGAAGGCTCAGAGGAGTTAAATGACTTCCCCCCAGGTTAAATATCTGGTGATGTTTGAGACAGGATTTAATTCAGGTTGACTACATGCCAAACTCTTTTTATCTCATGACATGAACAGAAAATCCAAAGAGAAAGGCTGAAAAGGACAGGATAGATAATGAGCTGTAGTCCCCAGGTGGTGTAAATGTTGAATAGGCTGGGCTGCCAACCAAAAAGTTGAGGTTCGAGTTCACCCAGAGGTAACTTGGAAGAAAGGCCTGGTAATCTTCAGAAAGATCACAGCCATTGAAAACCCTATGGAGTGCAGTTCTCTTCTGACACACATGGGGTTGCCATGAGTTGTCGTTGATCCCATAGCAACTAGTTTTTAGAGAAGTCGTTATAGCACAGACAGAAGAGTGACAAGCTGACCGCTTGCATGGAATGGAAAGGGGGCAGACTGGCAAATTTTAAGGGGAAAGGAAACATCCTCAAGTTAGTAAAGAATGCAGTAAGACAAGCACCTATTAGAAGTCCTTAGATCTCTGCATAACTAGCTGTAGCCTAGGAGGAATTTTCTGGAGAGCTATAGCAAAATTCAGAAGGTAGGGTTCTAACATTATGTGCAAATGACACTCACAACAAGCTTCTCCATAGTCTATCATGTTGATTTTGATCTGAATGATCTAGTTGGGGAATTGAAAACCCAGCCATTGTGACAGAACAAACAGTGGCATTAAAAAACCAAACCAAACCCATTGCTGTCAAATCGATTCCAACTCATAGCAACCCTATAGGACAGAATAGAACTGCCCCATAGAGTTTCCAAGGAACGTCTGGTGGATTTGAACCGCCAACCTTTAGGTTAGCAGCCGTAGCCCTTAACCACTATGTCACCGGGTTTTCCAACAGTGGCATTGTTGTTGTTGTTGTTAGGTGCTGTCGAGTCGGTTCCGACTCATAGCGACCCTGTGCACAACAGAATGAAACACTGCCCGGTCCTGCGCCATCCTTACAATCGTTGTTATGCTGGAGCTCATTGTTGCAGCCAGTGTGTCAATCCACCTCGTTGAGGGTCTTCTTTTCCGCTGACCCTGTACTCTGCCAAGCATGATGTCCTTCTCCAGGAACTGATCCCTCCTGACAACATGTCCCAAGTATGTAAGATGCAGTTTCGCCATCCTTGCCTCTAAGGAGCATTCTGGCCCCACTTCTTCCAAGACAGATTTGTTCGTTCTTTTGGCAGTCCATGGTATATTCAATATTCTTCACCAACACCACAATTCAAAGGCGTCAATTCTTCTTCCGTCTTCCTTATTCATTGTCCAGCTTTCACATGCATGTGATGTGATTGAAAATACCATGGCTTGGGTCAGGTGCACCTTAGTCTTCAGGGTGACATCCTTGCTCTCCAACACTTTGAAGAGGTCCTTTGCAGCAGATTTGCCCAACGCAACGCGTCTTTTGATTTCTTGACTGCTGCTTCCATGACTGTTGATTGTGGATCCAAGTAAAATGAAATCTTTGATGACTTCAATCTTTTCTCCATTTATCATGATGTTGCTCATTGGTCCAGTTGTGAGGGTTTTTGTTTTCTTTATGTTGAGGTGTAATCCATACTGAAGGCTGTGGTCTTTGATCTTTATTAGTAAGTGTTTCAAGTCGTCTTCACTTTCAGCAAGCAAGGTTGTGTCATCTGCATAACACAGGTTGTTAATGAGTCTTCCTCCAATCCTGATGCCCCGTTCTTCTTCATATAGTCCAGCTTCTCAGATTATTTGTTCAGCATACAGATTAAATAGGTATGGTGAAAGAATACAACGGTGGCATTAGTTATTAAAAATACCAGGAGTTCTAAGGGCACAGATTCTGAGAATGGTACTGTTTAGTAGTGAGTGGTGTTGTGATTCAGCTATTTCACTCATTTAAGAGTAATCCTCTGTGTCAGGGATAGCTCATCCTTATGAGGATGAGTTCATTTTAAAGTACTGCTGCTTTAAAATAGATGGAGGATATGGTGTTCCTGGTGGTGCAACTGGTGAATGCACTCAGCGGCTAACCAAAAGTTTGGTGGTTCGAGTCCACCCAGCAACAGCTCAAAACAAAGGTCTGGTGTTATACTTCCAAAAAATTCAGCCACTGGGAACCCTATGGAGCACATCCCATGATACATATGGGGTTGCCATGAGTCAGACGGCAGCTTTTTTTTTTTTTTTTTAAATGGTTGCAAAAGAGAATCATTTTATAGTTAAAATCAACTGGCTGGCGGCAACAACTGATTGCCTAGCAGGCTTTATTTTAGATCTTCCACACTTGGACTCAATTCAGAGCTGATCCTTAGTCAGTGTGATAGTTGAGGTTGTATGTAACTTGGCTGGACCATGATTTTCAGTGGCAGTTCCGATGTAATTTGGCAGTTATGTAGTGATGTAATCAGCTCCATGATGAGATCTGCTATGAGCAGCCAATCAGTTGAAAGGAAGTTTTCTTGGGGGTGTGGCCAGCCTCCAGTGTATAACTGGATGTTCCAGCAAGGCTCTCGCTCTGGGTCCTGCAGCTGGCTTGTCATCATCTGACCTCCAGTTCATGGGGCTTGATCTAGCAGCTTACTTGCCCATTTTGGGGTTCATTGGCATCTGCATCCTGTGAGCCAGCAGCTTGCCCTCTGACCTGCCAATCTTGGGTTTGTCAGCCCCTGGGTAGCTATGTGAGTCAGGATAAGCCTTGAGCCTTATGCCTGACCCATGAACTTGAGACATACCAGCCTCTACAACCATATGACCCATTTCCTTGAGATAAATCTCTCTCTCTCTCTCTATATATACATGCTTCACTGGTTTTGCATCTCTAGAGAACCCAGTCGAAGACATCCAGTAAACCTGTGATTTGACTACAATTAACCGTTTCTTCATCGGAATAATGTCTTGGCAAAGCAAATCTCTTACTTTGGCCTTCCATTTTTATCCTTGTCAAACACATCAGCTTGACACATTCTGGAAGTGTTTTTTTATTCCTTGGCACTCTGGAAGTCTTACAGGGAACCAGAATGGATGCATTGGAGATACAATATATTACTTTATCTGGGTGGCACAAACAATTTGTGCTAGGCTACTAATTGAAATGTTGGCGGTTCGAATCCACCCAGTGCTGCCACAGAAGGAAGGCCTGGTGATCCGCTTCTGTAAAGATTACAGCCCAGAAAACACTATGGAGCTGTTCTACTCTGTAACAGGTGGGGTTGCCGTGAGTCAGAGTCGACTCAAAGGCAACGGTTTTGGTTTTGGTTTATCACATGCCCAAAGTATGGAAACATTGTCTCTCAAGGTTCACTGGGACTTTCTAGTGTTCTAGCAAATCAAGATAATGTTGCTCCCATATCAAGAGTGTGGACCCTAATCTGTGCTGGGGGTTGAAAAATGTGCTGCTTTGTTTGTTATTTGTTTTAATCTTTTTCCTTGGGCATGTTCGCTGCCCTAGACATCACCTGTGGAACCAACAAATTTTTCCTGCTTTGTAAGATTATGAGGCAGTGGCATAGTTGGGCAACCTGCTTTGAGTTCCTTGAATTAAAAAAAAAAAATTTTTTTTTCTTGAATACCAGCCTAAAAATGAATGAGACAACACAAATGGAAGGACCTAGCCTTGCATCTGCCATGTGAGAGTAACTGTCTTAGTTATCTAGTGCTGCTGTAACAGAAATAGCACAAGCGGATGGCTTTAACAAAGAGAAATTTATTTTCTCACAGTAAAGTAGGCTAAAAGTCTAAATTCAGAGTGTCAGTTCCAGGGGAAGGCTTTCTCTCTCTGTTGGCCTTCTCATCAATCTTCCCCCAGACTAGGAGCTTCTCTGCTCAAGGGCCCCAGGTCCAAAGGATACGCTTTGTTCCCGGCACTGCTTTCTTGGTGGTATGAGGTTCCCCCTTTCTGCTAGCTTCCCTTTCCTTTTATCCCTGGAGAGATAAAAGGTAGTGCAGGCTACATCCCAGGGAAACTCCCTTTACATTGGATCAGGGATATGACCTGGTAAGGGTGTTACAAACCTGCCCTAATCCTCTTTAACATAAAATTGCAATCACAAAATGGAGGACAACCACAGAATACTGAGAATCATGGCCTAACCAAGCTAATACACACATTTTTGGGGGGATGTAATTCAATCCATGACAGTAACTTAATGGCACATTATTTCATCATGACCAAATAAATAAATAAATCATTAATGCTCACAACATGTTGGAAAAATGGAATAAGTAAAATTAACCAATGTTTTTTTATCGTATTTTGCCTTTTTAAATTTTAAAAGTAGGCAAATAATATTTTATGCTGAGTTTTGCCTTTGTAAAAGAATGTTTCTGTCTTTCTCTCTCTTTTTTTTGTTTACTTTGTGAAAAACAATCTGGCCGTTGAGTTCTGATTAGAGGTGCCGCATGCTTCAATATGCAGGGATGAGATATTAGAGAAAATGATAACGCTTGAAACCACACTTTAACATCCAATTTCGGTGCTGTCCAGAACAACTATAAAACTGGGGAAAGTGAGTAATAGACTTGACAGCTATACTCTAAAATGGACCTTATTAGTGAAATATAAATTATAACCAGGCATATCCTATCAGCACCCTGTGTAGTTAATGATAAGCAGTCAATGAGATTTATATACCCTTAGCATTTTTGTAATGAGTCTGTTGCTTTGATGACAGTTTACTGTCAAACATTATGCTTAGAAATTTATAGCATTTGATTCAAATGAATAGACGGTTTAGCTTCATTGCAATCTGTTCTGATTTTCCCATTTCATGAGGCTCACACTTTCACTTTCACTTTCCCTGTCTTTTTCCTTCTCCTTTTTTTTCCTTCCCTAGAGGAAGCCCTTAAACATGACAATGGAAACTAAGTTTTGAAGTGGGCGCACACTGACCAGCAGAGAGTGTGCAATAATTTGAGGGGAAAGGGCTCAAATTCCAAAAGCAGGCACAAACAGTATAAGAGGAGATACTATGCTAAAGGAACCCTGGTGGTACGGTGGTTAAGTCCTTGGTTGCTAACCGAAAGGTCAGTGGTTCCAACACACCAGGTACTCCCCAGGAAAGATGCGGCAGTCTGCTTCAGTAAAGATTACAGCCTTGGAAACCCTATGGAGCAGTTCTATTCAGTCCTATAGGGCGGCTATGAGTCAGAATGACGGCAATGGGTTATGGATGTTGTGCTAACGTACTCAACCTTTATGGATGCCCCAGGATGGTGGCTGTAGGGAAGTTATGAAGTAGAAAAGAGACTGGCCATGAAGTCTCTTTGTGGCTTAACTCTGTGAGCGGAGTAGCCCCTGCACATTTGTGTAGAGGGGACAGCATCTCCTTCCCACCTGGAAAGAGTGCAGAAGATCTGTTCCGAGCACTGACCGCTGCCCTGAGGACAAGGCTCTTCATAGGACAAGTGCCCACTAAATGTTGCTGACAGATTGACTGCAGCTGGAGAGGGCACATGGTGGCCGTTCCGAGGGATGCTTGACAGAGCCTGCTGCCCTCACAGGGTCGTGTGGTGGTAGAGTTCAAGTGAGTGCAGCTGTTGAATGGGAAAGCTGCCTCTGCACAGCAGGGGTGTGACTTCTGGTAGCAGGAGCCTCATTTCCAGGAAATGGAACTCATGCTCAGGAAATGTGGGCTTTCAGAGAGCTGGGTGTTGAACACAGGTGCTTTCCAACGGTGGTGCTATTAGAATAGTATTTATGCAGCGTGTTAAAAATAGCTCAAGTGGGCTAAAAGCATCTTTGCTATGCTATGCTCTTCCCTGTCTCTACCAGTTTGTCTGACCTACCCACCCAAGAACCACATGCCATCTGATTTAGAGAGGTCAGCTGCAAATATGTACCTGTGTTTGGGATCTGGAGCCCCCGGGTGGTACAAATGATTGCGCTTGGCTGCCAATCAAAAGATTGGTGGTTTCAGTCCATCCAGAGGTGCCTCGGAAGAAAGGCCTGGTGACCTACTTCTGAAAAAATCAGCTATTGAAAACCCTAGGGAGCGCAGTTCTACTGTGACACACGGGGTTGCCATGAGTCAGACTCAACTTGAGGTTAACTGGTATTTTTGGTTTGTTTGTTTGGGGTTCAAGGTGGCTGCCACTTGCTTCTCAGTTTTTCTTGTTTTCACCCCATCTGCATCCCAACTCTGAAATCTTGGCCCTAACATTTTCCTGAGCCTGGCCCTTTGGATTCAATACTGGCTGATCATCTTCTTGTTTGTGGAATCTTGGTTTTTCTGAAAGAACTCAGACCTAGCTTGCCCCTCTGGCTGTTTGTACAACATGCCACTTCTGACCAGGATCCGTCTTGGGTTAGTAGCTCAAATCTTGCCATTGGCTACTTCACTGGTATTCCAGCAGGTAAGCCCAGGGCCCAGAATGTACCTGGGCCAGACAAATGTAATTTTAATAATGGTTTCATTTATGATAAAAACATCACCACCTGTTTCAGCTATCGACTGTCAGTTTGTCAAACTGTGGTGGCTTGTGTGTTGTTGTGATGCTGGAAGCTATGCCACTAATATTTCAATACCCACAAGGTTACCCATGGTGGAGAGGTGTCAGCAGAGCTTCCAGACTAGGAAGAAAGACCTGGTGATGTAGTTCCGAAATTAGCAAATGAAAACCTTATGGATCACAATAGAATGCTGGGCGTTATCATGAAAGACCAATTGCTAGAAAAGGACATAATGTTTGGTAAAGTGGAGGGCCAGTGAAAGTGAGAGAAACCCTCAATGAGTTGAACTGACCCAATGGCTGCAACAATGGACCCAAACCTACCAACGATCATGAAGATGGTGCAGGACTGGGCAGCATTTTGTTCTGTTGTACACAGGGTAGCCATGAGTCAGAGCTGACTCGACAGTAACTAACATCAGCAACAAATCTATTTCAGTCCCACTGAGTGCCAGCCTCTGAGCTAGGTAGTCTACACACATTATTTCCTAGTTCTTACTACAGCTTTGTAAGGTAACATTATCCACATTTTACAAATGCGGGAACTGAGGGTCTGAGATGTGCCAGAAGGTGGATTCAAATCCAAGGCTCTAGATTCTTCCAGGAATTTTAGAACCATAAGTGGGAGGTGACATGATTTAGAAAAACAAGGCATCCTGATTTCTCATCCCACCATCCATCTTACTGTCTTGTCTTGAGGTCTCAGCTGGTAAATTTGTCATTATTTTTCATGAGGATACTGCTTTATGTGATCACTCTTGCCTTCAAGCTGATTGATGACAATTGTTAATTTGAAATAATGCCATGTTTAGGAATGAAGTGGAGAGAAAGCTTTGGAATTCTCCAAGGTCTGAGTCAGGCAAAGCCACAGACTAGGTACCAGGGCCAAGAATTCAGAATTGGGATGGAGATGGGGCTAGAACATGAACAGCTGGGGAGCAGGTGGTAGCCATCCTGGGTCTTAAGGAAAGAGGAAGTCGGTCATTTTGGTGTAATCCCAGGAAAAAATTTTAATGTTGCTTCTACTAGGAAAAAGGACACCAGCTGTGGAGGCTCAGAGCATGCACTTAAATTAGAGTGCGCTGCTGCACGCAGGCATTGAGGAGGACTGGTTGTCAGGGAGAGCTATGACAGCAAGTAAGTGCCATGGTGACAACTTTGGAAGACATTAAAGGGCCTTAAAAGGGTCATGGACAGGAGGCACCGTTTTTCCTGTGTGCCCCAGAGGTCGCGCAGCTGAGGTACACAGCCTCGGTGGCTGTGCAGGATGCTGAGCGGAAGCACAGACTCTGCCATCAGGAGCTTAGGCAAGGTGAGATGTGCAATCAAGTGGTTATTACTCAGGTGGGGCTAGAAAATCCCTTCTCACCCAGGACCAACGTTCCGTTAATACCATGTGCATGGGGCTGCCTTCAGTCTTTGGGGCTTTTGAAATACAATATTACTAAAGTCTTTGACATTTTGTTAGTACCAGATGAACAATAACACACTAGTTATCAATGCCTTTTCATAAGCATCATATTCATGTATTTCATATAGCCTTTCTCCAAGTTTAAAAAAAAAAAAAAACAGAACACCAAATTGTCCTTAGAAACCAGGAGAGGGCACACAGAATGGTTTTAAATGAAGATATTAATATTCACATTATAGCTAAATCTCGGTAATTTGCACTAATGACTGGGAAACCTATTGCAAATTACCAAATTAGTGAGTATGCTGGCAAACAGGATTTCAGAAAAGCCAAAAGATGGCACCAGAAAATGAACCCCTTCCCATAATTTCATCAATGCAATTGAATTTTAACAATTGAGAGTAATTTGTAGTCTCTATTTTGTCTACCTCGAGAATCTACGTGCATTCTTAAGAGTAGTGGTAGGGCTAATTAAATATAAAATTATTATTGTTTTTTATATATGGTTATGATTAAGAAATATATGTAAAACAAAACAAAGCCAAACTCTTGGAAAAAAAGAATCTGAAAATTTGCCCAAAGGATTTTCACTTTCTTTTTTCATTTTTAATACCAGTTGTAACTGGGTTCCTTATCTCCTCATTTAGTTATCAACCAAAATATGCAAAAGCTTAATGAAATATTACACAAGAGACCCATAAGCATCAGTGAAATCCCTTAAGTAACCAGGTATATTGTTTGTGAAAGAAGTAATTTTCTAAAGTACAATTACGTGAGAACGGGATTTGAAGGAAGTGGCAGTAAGATAGGAGTAGCAGTTTTGATAGCAGTGACAGAAGCAGATCTCCACCCCGTGACAGGGGATGGGGCCTGGGCAGGTAGCACCTTGGACCACCTGTGACCTGTTGTCATTGCGGTTAGCTGCCTCAAGTCAACTCTGACTCATGGTGACCTTATATACAACAGAACAAAATGTTGCCCAGTCCTGTGTCATCCTCACAATCACCAACATGTCTGAGTCAATCTTTTGGGCACTATGCAAATTCATCTCACCAGGGGTCTCCTTCACCCTCGCTGGACCTCTATTTTATTAAACATGATGTCCTCCTCCAGTGATTGATCCCTCCTGATAACGTGTCCAAAACAAGCAAGTTGGACAATGTGCTGTTGTGATCCATAAGGTTTGCATTGGCTAATTTTTTAAAGTAGGTCTCCAGACCTTTCCTTCTAGTGTGTCTTAATCTGGAAGCTCTGATGAAATTCAGCCACCATGGATGACCCTGCTGGTATTTGAAATACTAGTATCACAGCAACACACAAGTCACTACAGCACAAAAAAACTGAAAGATGGGTGGTGGAGCTGTGACCCACCTCCAATACGCTGTTTTCTTCTTTTTTCTTGATAAACATTCACTTTTTTTTTTTCATACTTAATGTTGTGTTTGTGATTTTGTATTCTTTTTTTTTTTTTTTAAACTCTGTAAATTTCAGCCCTCACAAAACCTGGATCCACCTGGTAGTTGGGGCAAGGGGTCAGGACTTTTCCCAGGAGAGCTTGTAGAGTGAGAAGAGAGTGGGCTGAGGATAGAATCCAAGAGTGTGAATATTTAAAGAGGAAGAAAACTGCAAAGACTGAAAGAATGAGTGCTGTGCTCAGAGTTGTAGGGATGGGACCTCCTTCTCCCTCTTCCCTAGACAGAGTTATTTTCCATACCTTCAGTGAGGGAAGGGGGTCCCTGCCTTCCCTACCCCTCACAGAAGAGTTTCAGTGTGCCTATATGGGTTTGGGATATTGAGAAGGGGCTGGACCGAGAATAAGAGTCTACCGCATTTCATCTCAATTTTCACTGATTATGTAACACTCTTCCATTACCTATCTGTCAGTTTGTCATACTGTGGTAGCTTGTGTGTTGCTATGATGCTGGAAGCAATGATTTCAAGTACCAACAGAGTCACCCATGGTGGACAAGTCCAAACTAAGATTAGGAAGAAAGGCCTGTTGATCTACTTCTGAAAATCATTCCATGAAAACCTTATGGATCACAACAGAACATTTTCTGGCTTGCTTGCTTTGGGCACATCATCAGGAGAGATCAGTTGCTGGAGAAGGACATCATGTTTGGTGAAGCAGAAGGCTGGCAAATGTGAAGGAGAAACTTGGTGAGATAGGTTGGCACGATAGCCACAATGATGGACTCAAAGATGCTAGAGATCATGAGGATGATGAAGGACTGGGCAATGTTTCATTCTGTTGTACGTAATGTCACCTTGAGTCAGTTGCTTTTTTTTTATATCTATCTGCCTGCCCATCTGCCCGCTTGCCCACCCGCCTGCCCACCCCCCTATCCATCCATCCGTCTGTCCGTCTGTCCATCCATCCATCCATCACCCACCCACCCACCCACCCACCTACCTACCTATTTATCTAATAAGCCTGTTGCTTGGAATTTTGAAAACACAGCCCCACCTTATTTCTCTTCATGCTCTTGGGATTCTGCTATTGATTGTCAAACTTGATTTTCCTATCTTATTTAGGAAGTCAAGTCAGAAAGCACAAACCAGGCATGGTTGCTATACTCTATCCAGATCTGGAATTGTTCATGCTTGGCTGATTCCATTAAGCCCTGAGGGCAACTTAGCAGATGTTGAGGAATGCTGGCTCCCAGATGTGCAGGCTCAGAATCGCTGTTCCCCAACCTATCCTTTTGACTACTATAATATAGATTTAGTGAACTCCTTCTTTCCTCACTAAACAAGCCCTGTAAAACAGGAGAATAATTTTCTCAGATTGAGTTAGATTGAGGATTCAAAAGGCTGGAAAAAATTCACCAGCTAAAACCACCTCTCGTCCCTTTGGTCTTAAACCACTGAGCACATTGTGATGAGAGCCCATGAATTTCAAAGTGAGCCCTGAACAAGAAGGAAAATGTACGTTCCAAGTGTAGAGATTGGGGGTGGGAGTTTTGCCATCACTTATAACAGATTTCTCCAAAATATCTTGCCCACGTTTGATTTAGCCACATACCTTCTGGAAGCTAAAATGGCACCATGAAAGAGGCTCAAATAATTATATTTAAAGAACTTCAGAGACATTATCCATGTTCATGGCTAATTTTAACTTTACCTAAACTTCAAACTGCACTGCACTTGACAATCTTATGCAAGCTTTATATTCTTTGAAGAAATAATGAATATGTATCATATTTTTCAAGGGCAATAGGCAGTTTTTAGTATTAAAATTTTTGAAATAAAAACAAAAAAGAATGTAAAACCTTTTTTTTGTTGTTGTTGTTCTCACTATTGTTTAAATGGACTTGGAAGAGTTATTTGTTTTATTTCAAAGCCTGAAGGATTTTGGAGTGTTGAGCTTATTGGCAGTGCCTTGTGCCTTCCCCCGTCTACTCTTACGGCTTTGATAACTTCCTTGGCCTGGTTCCCTGGAGTTTGTGATGGTAATGGTCAAAACAGGTACACTTAGTCTCTATCACTTTTACAAGGATGCAGTTGGTGTGACTGGGTACAAACTTCTCACAATGAAATCTCATTCCAATTACTACAGTGCAGAACTTAAAACACGAGAATATACTGGGAATGCTTCAGCATCTTTTTTTTTTTTTTCCCCCACCCAGCTCAGATATTATTACTTCTTAAACTTTTGGGTAAGGAATCCATCAATGTCCTTTTTCAAACTCTCTGAAATGCTCTCCAAAGAGGATTTGGAGATAGGTAATTTTCTCTTATCTGAGTTTTTGTGGAATTTTAGTTCAAATTTTATTGTGTTTTTAAGAGCACTCTAGATGGCCATAAAGGATAGTTGCATTGAGTTGAAATGTGCATGATACAATGCATTCATAATCTTAAAATAGCCTTTAGGAAGAACAGTCAGACCACATCATGCCTTCTTTTATGCTGAAGAGAAGTTGCCTAAGCTCTTCTTAATACTTCCAAGGGTTGGAAAAACTAACGGCCTTAGTTGGTTATAAGAAACTTTTACGGAAGGGTTTTTTTTTTTTTTTAATTGAAATTATGCATTAACAAACCTGTAAAAATAAAACAAATCTGTTGCTGAGTTGATTCTGACTCATAGTGACCCTAGAGGACAGAGTAGAACTGCCCTACAGCATTTTGAAGGCTGTAATCTTTACAGGGAGCAGCTGGTAACTTCAAGCCACTGACCTTATGGTTAGCAGCTGAGAGCTTAACCACTGTACCATCAGGACTCCTTCACATTAACAAACAGACATGATGAATTCCCTCACAGAGGGGATGATACAATGTCAGTTCTTGCAATCTTTCTGGACTATGACAATTTGATCCCATTAATACTTTGTGTTATGGATTGAATTGTGCCCCCCTATACTTGTGGACGTAATCCTGTTTGGGAATAGAGTTTTCTTTGTTATGTTAATAAGGTCATACCAGTGTAGGGTGTGTCCTAAGCCTAATCACTCCTGAGTTATGAAATGAGCAGACTAGACCCAGAAGTAAGCACATATTGTGGAAGACAGATGCCATGTGAAGATCTTCCAAAAAACCAGCCGTTGAAAACTCTAGGGAGCACAGTTCTACTCTGACATGCATGGGGTCACTATGAGTTGGAACTGACTAGATGGCAACTGGTTTGTAGTAAGAAAAGCCCTGAACTACACACGAGGAAGAAATCCACAGGCCAAGACCCTGATTTGGACTTTTAGCCTCCAGAACTGTGAGAAAATAAACGTATCCTCTTTAAACCCACCCACTGGGGCCTTTCTGTTACAGAAGCACTAAGAAACTGAGACAAGTTGATTCAGTTAGGGCAGTAAAAGAAGGGTCTTCCTTTTCCTTTGGTGTCTTAAAATGTCCTGCCATCAAGCAACAGTCTGGCAGAACAGCCACATGCGCAAGAAGAAAAGAGGCTAATGGATGTTTCCAGAAACGTTTGCTGAGACTTTGAAAGTGGAGTCCCTTGCTTCATTATACTCTACATCCAGGTTTGGGAATGCTAGTCTGATATTTTCTCCTCCTGCTTCTTCATCTTTTTCTTCCCATTTCCAGGTGTGTTTTTTAAAAGAAACAAATTCAGGTTAGAGCTGTTTCACCATAGTTCCCTTTGTATGGAAAGACTTCTTTTTTCAGCTTCGGTCTTCAACTTCTCTTTCATAAGCACTTTCCTGAAAACTAAGAATGAAAAATTCTTAAATATGAACAGCAAAAGGAAAATCGCCTTGCAGTTACCATACACAGTTTTTTAATCACTGAAGTTCCAAACTGAAAAAAATGATCCTAATAAGGAAAAGGAGCCCTGGGTATCGCAGACAGTTTACAAGCTTGCCTGAAAGGGTGGCAGTTAGTCTACCCAGAGGCAACACTGAAGAAAGGCCTGGTAATCTAATTCCAAAAAATCAGCCATTGAAAACCCTAGGGAGCACATTTCTACTCCGACACACATGGAGTCACCATGAGTTGGAATCGACTAGACGGCAACTGGTTTGTAATAAGGAAAAACTTAAACTAAGATGATGAAAATTGTTTTCTACATTTTGTTTTTCACATTGTTGATTTAGTCAAGATGGATTCTATTACCCAGTGACATCAGGATATGGAATTCTGGCATATATGTTATGGTTAACAGAAATTCATATAGTTGCTCATATGAAGGCCAACTGCTTATAAGCTAATTTGCGCACATAAAATCTGGAGACACATTTAGAGCTGTTTAAAATCAATCCGTTCATGAGTCAACACATATTGTTTGAGCACCTACTATAAAGAAGACATGCTGCTATCATTTTTCAGGATACAAAGATGTGCTATATATTGGCCTGCTTTCAAGCAACTTATGATGACACAATTGTTTAAAGAGGAATAAACACATGCACCTGGCCCAAGCCAAGGTCTTTTCAGTTGCTTCACATGCATGCAAAAGCTGGACGATGAAAAAAGAAGACATGAGAAGAATTGATGCATTTGAATTGTGGTGTTGGTGAAGAATATTGAATACATCATGACTTACAGGAGAAAGAACAAATCAGCCTTAGAAGAAATAAAACTGGGATGCTCCTTAAAAGCGGGGATGGGGAAATTTTGCCTTGTTTACTTTGGAAACGTCATCAGAAAAGACCAGTCCCTAAAAAAGGACATCATGTTTGGTATCTTAGTTATCTAGTGCTGCTATAATAAAAATACCACAAATGGGTGGCTTTAACAAACAGAAATTTATTTTCTCACAGTTTAGGAGGCTAGAAGTTCGAATTCAGGGTACCAGCTCTAGGTGAAGCCTTTCTCTCTCTGTTGGCTCTTGAAGAAGGTCCTCGTGTCTTTTGAGCTTCTCCTGGGTGATCTTCATGTGGCTTGACATCTCTCCCCATCTCCAATTTTCTGTTGGCTTTCCTAATCTCTTATATCTTAAAAGAGATTGACTCAAGACATATCCTACACTAATCCTGCCTCATTAGCATGCTAAAGACAACCCATTCCCAAGAGGGATTATAATCACAGGCATAAAGATTAGGATTTACAACATATATTTTGGCAGGGGCACTATTTAGTCCATAACATCTGTAAATTAGTGACTCAGGGAAAATGAGGGAAACCCTCAATGAGATGGATTGACACCATAGCCACAACAATAGGTTCAAACATTCAAAGGTCATGAAGATGGTGAAGGACAGGGCAATGTTTCCTTTTGTTATATGTAAGGTCACCATGAGTTGGAGTAGACTTGAAGGCAACTAACAACAACAATCACAGGAGGAAGTAAGGGAATGCCAAGTCTGATGTATGAATTTTCAGTGAATGGTGACTTCACTGCTGGCTGCTATAGTCAGAGAAGTCTTCCTGAGTTGTGTTTGATAAATGAGATAGAAATGGGTATGGTACCTGTGAAGTAAGTGTTAAAAATCAAAGATGCCACCTTGAAAACTAAGGTATGCTTGACTCAAGCCATGTTGTTTTCAGTCACCTCATATGCATATGAAAGCTACATGATGAATAAGGAAGACCAAAGAAGAATTAACACCTTTGAACTGTGGTGTTGTCAAAGAATATTGAATATACCATGGACTGCCAAAAGAACGAACAAATCTGTCTTGAAAGAAGTACAACCAGAATGCTCCTAAGAAGCAATGATAGTGAGACTATTTCTCACATACTTTGGACATGTTATCAGGAGGGATCAGTCCCTGGAGAAGGACATCATATTTGGTAAAGTAGAAGTGGATCATCAAAAAAGAGAAAGACCCTCAATGAGATGGATTGTTGACACAGTGGCTGCAACAATGAGCTCAAGCATAACAACGATTGTGAGGATGGTGCAGGACCTGGCAATATTTTGTTCTGTTGTACATAGGGTTGCTGTGAGTTGGAACTGACTCTAGAGCACCTAACAGAAACAATCTGTGAGGTGGAGTTATATATAGGTCTATAAGAGGTATATAAGGTGAGGAGAAAGAAGAGGCACATTGCAAATGGAGGGATTGGAACAATTAAGAATGCATTAGGAAAGCGTCACAGTGAGTGTTGGGGTTGGGTGATGTCTTAGTTTCTTAGTGGTGCTATTACACAAATACCACAAGAGTGTGGCTTTAACAAACAGAAATTTATTTTCTCATAGTTAGAGACTGGAAGTTAAAACTCAGGGCACTGACTCTAGGGAAAGATCCTTGTCTATTTTCAGCTTCTGTTCCTTGGTGATCCTCATGCATCTATCTTCCCCCACCTGTGCTTACTTTCGTCTGTGCTTTATCTGCTCTTTTTACATTTCATAAGTGATTGGCTTAAGACACAGCCTATGCTGATATGGCCTCATTAACATAACAAAGAAAACTTTATTCCCAAAGGGGATTACATCCATAGGTATGGCGATTAGGGTTTACAACACATATTTTTGGGGGTCACAATTCAATCCATAACAGGTGGGAAGGGCAGTGAACAGGTCATGGTCCTTGAGTAGTTGGGAATGATGAAGGCAAGGCACACTAGACAGGAGACGGTAGTAAATGCCAGATGAAATAATTTGTTATTCAAAGTAGGATTTTCAGCTGTGACTTCAACTAGGCAGGATAAATAAATTCCTGCCCAAGGGGGAATTAACCCTGTTTTCTCAGTAATTGATTCAAGTTCTGGCATCAAAGATTGGATGACTAAACGATACTGGCTAATGGTCTTTATTTTGTTCACCACACTTTTGACAACAGCAAATAAATCCATGTTTTCTGTTCACAGTGTGTCTGCATGTCAGCCATTGTTAATGGCTCTCAGTGAGACTCTGTGGGCAGGGGGCATATGGCCTTATATATGGGCCATAGATACACACTTACTCATATCTATTTACATATATATGCATTTGGGGCAGAGAGCTTATATACAGGTTGTTGAAAAGCCTGATAATATGCTAAGCAGCCCTTGCTTCGCCATACCCAGGGGAAGAATTTCCTTTGATATGCATCTGCTTCTGTTGTTTATAGGCATTGCTGATAATGAAAATGAATGGATCGACTATGCCACAGTCAGTTCATTTCTTACAAATATGCCTAGTCTTTGATCACAGCCTCTAGGCTACAATCTATAATTAAACTATTTTTTTAAAGGCTACCTGTCAAAACCACCAAGGTTTTTTTGCTTTTTTTTTCAGGTGAACTCTATGGGCAGGTGTCAGTAAACATCACCAACTTTTCTAAGGTCCAAGCCAAGAACACATATCAGCATAGAACTACAGTAATTGTTTTAAAAGAATTCTTAATTTATAGGTAGAACGACTACATCGAATCTTGCCTTTCACAGTGTACTACTGAGTACAATTATTTAAAGTCATTTGTCTGATGAGTTTCTGAACATTTCATAACAAATCATCTTTTCTAGGAAATAACTCACCGTAAGACACCTTGATGACAGGTTTGGATTTTAGAAACAGTAATTTATAGTATCAGCTCAGTTGTCTGGATGACCTTCACCAGACTCCACTAGTATTTTACTTTGTCTTCCCTCTTCTTTGCCTTCCAACATACCAGAGAATAATTCATATCCTTGCTAACCTTTGCAAATGATTTCCCCAAAGGTTTGCCTTCATCAATATCAGGGAAAACTAACCCATTGTCATCATCTTTTAAAAAGTAATTAGCCATGAATAATTGCTCCATCCTGACATCTTTCTAACTGAATTGATTTTCTTTTTCTTTCATTTGAAGGCAGATCTATTAATGACGGCCAGGTTAGAATGCTAGCACACTTCTTTGTTCCCATTTCTTACTCTTTGCTTTTCTGTAAATGCTCTGGATTACAAGAGGCTTGCAGAGTTTAAGGCTAGTTTAGACGTTTCTCTAATTTTATGATACATTCTGTTCCAAAGTAGAAGAATAGATTGTCCTATCCAGCTTTATTAGATTCGATTTTGGAATATTTTACTTAACGGGTTATTTTCATGTCGGTCCCTATGCAACATTTATATGGGAAATGTTGTGCTTCTTGATTAAAAATATCTCCATAGGATATTTCCCCCCCAGGGCTTTTCTTGAAATTATCTTTGACAGCATAGAAGTAAAAAAAAAAAAAAAGAAAAATTAACTTTTTAGTGGGCATGAGTTGGTCACCCTACACCAAACTCAAGAGACTCAGATATAAAAATCGGAGAAGGGCCATAACAAAGAAAAAAATGGCAAATAAACAGACCATGCCTGCATGGCTCCTGTTTTTAGTGTCTGGATGGGATTTTGTTTATGCACTGTATTAAGCAACTACCCTGGAAAATTATTCAAAAGCTTTGGCTGCTACAGAGGTTGAGTATGCCTGTGGTTGCTAGTCTTCATTAGTCACTGAATTCCTTTCAGGCTCAATTTAAAGGATTAATTTTTATCTACAAATCCCTGTGAGGTTGGATTCCGGTTATCCTGGCAATAGTGTTTCTACTCACTCTAAGGGCAACTAAAATTCATGAGGGAGATGCCTTGATAGAATTATATATGATGAGAAGCAGTGCTCTGTGCTTAAATGTTGTGGTTGTTGTTAGGTACCATCGAGATACTTCTGACTCCTAGTGATCCTATGTACAACAGAACAAAACACTGCCTGGTCCTGCGCTATCCTCACAATCGTTGCTATGTTTGAGCCCATTGTTTCAGCTATTGCGTCAATCCACTTTGTTGAGGGTCTTCTCTTTTTTGCTGACCCTCTACTTAGCCAAGCACGAAATCCTTCTCTAGGGACTGGTCCCTCCTGATAACATGTCCAAAGTATGTGAGACAAAGTCTCACCATCTTTGCTTGTAAGTAGCATTCTGACTGTACTCCTTCCAAGACAGATTTGTTCATTCTTCCGGCAGTTCACAGTACATTCAATACGCTTCCCCAACACCACAATTCAAAGGCATCAATTCTTCTTCGGTCTTAAAAAGGTAACTATTTGTGCTTAAATAGGTAACCTTAATGTTATGTGAGCAGAATTTGGCAGTAAACAGATGTTTTATGTTCTGCCAAGATTTTACTAACAGTTACACTCACCTGTTAGCTATTTAATGAGATAAGGTCTTTTTTTCCCCTTTTACTACATTGGAGTGTTGCTTAGACTTATGTCTGATTCAAAAGCAGCTGTTCTCAGTTGCTTCCTGGTACTTAAAGTCTGAACTATGTCTGGTGTTAGCAATTTGAAATGCCTTTGTAGCTTGGTACTGATCTTATATGATGCTGATGGCTTGTAAATACTCACGTAAGCAAACAGAAATGAAAATAGTTCACAGTTCATTAGTAGCGTGTTCAAAGCCTGGGATACACTCTGCATTCGAAACTGACTCAGCCATGAAAGCACCTTTTTCTTGGCAAAGGTAATTTCTCTCTGCTTCAATTTCCTGAGTTAGAATATAGGGATTACACAATTTTCTCAACCTTAGCTTCTAGGGAGAATGGTAAAGATTAATCATTTGAAATGAGGTTGCAAATAGAAAGTGTTCCAGAATGTGAAAGGAAATAATACTAATTAAAACCAGATACTCACAAGAAGGTCTATTCTATAGTAATCTAAAAATCTCAATAATTGAAATGCCTATAAATGTGACCTTTTGCAATTTTGGTCATCTGGTTAAATGCCATGGCCTTTTCATTGTGCTGGCAACTCTTAAGAAATTAAGACAAAATATAGGTAGAGCTAACAACCAAGAAGAAAGGTGACTGGCAAACTGTACACATTGTCTGGGAGGCTGTAGTCCAATGGCTCCTAACTGGCTGACTTATGAGAAAAATTTCAGGGAATGAAGAACGAAGGAGAAACAAAGATAAGGTTTCTAAATCTTAAAATATGATTATTTCCCACTAAACCTGGTCCTTGGAGAAGGTCACCACAACCCACCCACCTGAAAGTTGTAGCTTCCCAAGTTGCACATATACATTTATTTACTAATTTGTTAAGTGTTATTTGAGGGCTGTTATGGGTCGATTTGTGTCCCCCTAAAAAGATATGTTCAGGTCCTAACCCTTGGTACCTATGAATGTGACCTTATTTGGAAAAAGTCTTTACAGATGTAGTTAGTTGACATGAGGTTGTACTAGAGTAGGGTGGATCCCAATCGAATATGACTGGTATCCTAATAAAAAGGGAAGATGCACGGAGACAGACATCCAGGGAGAACAGCAGGTGAAGACAGAGGCAGAGATTGGAGTTGTGCTGCAAAAACCAAGGAATGCCAGGGGCTACCAGCAGCTGAGATTGCTGAGGAAGGATCTTCCCCTAGGGCCCTCAGAGACAGCATGGCCCTGCCCACACCCTGAATTTGAACTTTTAACCTCCAGAATTGTGAGACAATAAATGTCTTAAGTGGATGTAGTTTTAAGCCACCCACTTTGTGGTACTTTGTTATGGCAGTCCCAAGAAATTTATACGAGGGCTTACTACATACCAGGAAACCCTGGTGGCGTAGTGGTTAAGTGCTATGGCTGTTAACCAAAAGGTTGGCAGTTTGAATCTGCCGGGTGCTCCTTGGAAACTCTAAGGGGCAGTTCTACTCTGTCCTTTAGGGTCGCTATGAGTCTGAATTGACTCGATGGCAGTGGGTGGGTGGGTACTATATACCAAGGAGTTCCTGGACAGCACAGAGCAGTTAAACGCTGGACTACTAGCTGAAAGGTTGGTGATTCTAGCCTACCCAGAGGTGATGTGGAAAATAGGCCTGACAGTCTGCTTCTGAAAGGGCACAGCCATGAAAACCCTATGGAGTAAAGTTCTACTCGGGCACAGATGGGGTTGCTGTGAACTGGAGTCGACTTGACGGCAACTAACAAACAACACTGCATGCCAGGACAGGCACTGTGAATGATGAACAGGGTTCTCACTCTTGTGGATCTTGTATTTCTCAGGAAGAAAAAAACAAAACAAACAGACAGACAAAATAAGGACAGATTACTCTAAGACTTAGGGAAGAAACAAATGCGCTACTGAGGCAGATAGCAGTGAGGGTGCCTACTTTGACAAAGTCTTCTCCGAGCAGGGTACACTTAAACTGAGGCTTAAAAAACCCAATGGAGGAATTCTCCCTGTGGAAGTTGCTGGAAGAGTACACCAGGCAGAGGGAACGGCATGTGAAAAACCCTCAGGTGGGAACAAAGAGAGTATAGGGCTGGAGTGTAGACAGCGAGGAGCTGAGTCTTACTACGGAAGAGTGTGGATTTCATTCTAAGTTCTTGAGAAGACTTTGGAGGTTTATTTACTTATTAAATTATGATAAAACACACGTAATGCAAAATTTACCATTTTGAAGTAGGCAATTCAGTGGCATTAAGTACGCTCAAAATATTGTGCAACCGTCACCACTATCTAGTTCCAGAACTTTTTCTTCACACCAGTGGAAACTCAGTACTTATTAAGCGGACACGCCCCATTCCCTCCTTCTCCGTCCCACCCTCCCTACCCCCAGACCTTGGAAACCATTAATCTACATCCTGTCCCAATGGACTTGCCTTTTCTATATATTTAATATATATGAAATCATACAGTATGTGTCCTTTTGGGCCTGGCATTTCACTTAGCATAATGTTTTCAAGGTTCATCTATGTCATAACATCTTTCTGCACCTCATTCCTTTGTATGGCTGAATAATATTCCACTGCATGGATATACCACATTTGGTAATTCCATTCATCAGTTTATTGACAATTGGGTTGTTTCCATCTTTTGGCTGTTGTGAATTGTGCTGTTATGGACATTTGTGTACAAGTTTTTGTTTGAACATCTGTTTTCAGTTCTTTTGGGTATATATCTAAGAGTAGAATTGTTGGGTCATATAGTAATGGCACGTTTAATTTGTTGAGGAAACTTTTGAAGGGTTTTAAGTAGAGGATTGAGCTAATCTGATACACCTTTCAAATCTTTCTTCTGTGTGGAGGATGGACTGTTGGTTCCACCTTCTAAAGTGCCCTTGAATATGCTCATTTCCCTCCTCCTCACTGCCACCACCTGGTTTGGGCCACCATCCCTTCACCTGTCACCTCACTCACTGCAACAGCCTCTTGACTGGCCTCCTTATATCCATCTTTCCTCCATTTAAACCATTCTCCACACTGTAGCTAGTGTGATGTCTGCATAACACAAACTGAGTTTTGTTTTACTTTTGCTTAGAAACCTGCAGTGGCTCCCCACTGCTCATGGAATAAAGCCTGCATCCTTTACTTACTGAAGACTGCCATGGCCTCACCTGCCTCCCCATTTTCAGTTAACCTGGCTCTCCCTGCCCCTCTATACTCCACTCACATAAGGGCTTCTGCCTGTTCTTGAATCTGTGAACCACGTTTCTCCCTGCCTCAATGCCTTTGCATTCTTTTATCCCAAACCCTAAAAATCTATCCTCCCACTCTCAAAACCTGCAGTTCCCTTAGCTCAGCGATTCTCAAAATTTAGCGTCCATCAGAGTCATTTTTCCCATTTGTAAAACAGAGAAATGATATATAGCTCTCTAGTACCATTGTGAGGATTACATAGGTTAATTCCAGAAAAGTAGGGATAAAATTTAAATGCCCTTTACAGTACATACTTCCTCCATTGCCACCAGGGAGTCTACTGTTGCAATTTTATAGTAAGACAGTTAGTAGCTGTTAACATGGAAATTTGGAGTCCTTGTAAATGGTTAACATTTTCTGCTGCTAACTGAAAGGCTGGAGGTTTAGGTCCACCCAGAGGTGCATTGGAAGAAAGGCCTGGTGATCTACTTCTGAAAAATTAGCTATTGAAGCCCCTAGGGAGCACAGTTTTACTCTGACACTTGTGGGGTTCCCATGAGTTGGCATCTACTCTATGACAGTGCAACATGGAAATTAGCACCCAAGCATGCGATCCTGGAAACCTCCGCTCAGAACAAAATTCAAAGCCAAACTACATGCTCTGAGGCACTGAAGGCTAACGTGGCACTCAGAGTGCTAGCTCTGTGTCTTCTCATGCCATCTTCCTGCTTTATAAAGTGGGGATAAAAAACACATCTACCTCATTGGGTGTTAGTGGAATTAAGACATGCTTGTTCTATGAACAGTATCTGACACAGAGTTAGTGCTCGGAAATAGTGATTATTTTATCATTATTACATTTTTCTATTTCTGATATGCTGCTCCTTCAAAGAATTCAAACAACTTCTCAAATAGTAGGCTTAATTTTAACTGAATCCCTGGGGCTGAGTATAGAGAGATTGGGGCTTCTCCAGTAGGATCAATATCCAGCTGGGATGTCAGGGTGACCTGGGTCAGACCTAGGCAGCTGGCCTGTCCCTAGTACCTGGAGCCTAGGTCCCCAGGCCAGAATCTAGGACCCAGCTCCAGATGGCTCTGCCTTGGCATTGGGTGAGCCCCTTATCCTGGAAGAAGTTATACACTCAATGGCCAAGCCATTCTCATCCTCACTTTTGTGTCTGTGTCTTACCTTCCTCTGCTTGGGATGAACATATCCTACTTTCGCTTGAAAAACACCTTTTTTTCCTCCAAGACTCAGCCCAGTTGCAACAATTCCAAAAAGTTCGTTACTGATATCTGGGTTACCGACGTCCCGTGTGTTTCCCATTGCAACCTGGGCTGTAATTGCAGAGAATAGGCGTCCTTTCCATTTCTATCGCTCCTGCTTAAGAGCAGCAGAGCTTTGTGTTCCCAGTGCTTAGAACAGAGTAGACATTCAAAACAGGCTTGTTGAATGTGTGAATTCATCAGAGCAGCTTTCTGCTGTGACTAGAGGCTCAGGACTTCAAGAGGCACTAGTTATCTGGCTGGAGTATGAGTCCAGAAATTAGAAACTAATAGAGGAATTAAGGAAGGAAGAAGTCACTGAAGATAAAAAATGAGCCCACTTTACAAGATTACCTAGAGTCAATTTGTTTAGAACTTTATTTACACTCCCATGATGCAAGTTGTGGCCTCTAATATGCTTACTGAGCCCTTAACAGGAATAACCATGAAATGCTTGATCGTGGGTTCATTTTTGTATCCACAGGGAGAAATCTCGCTTAGGACACTCCCTCTCTTCACAACCCACCCTTTGTCTGTGCAACAAATACTAAGTATATTTCAGACAACGACATACAAGAGAACAATAGCAAAACGTAACATCCTTGGCAAAACAGTTGATGCTTTAAATGCCAGATGTCTTTATAAGAGAGTAGAGTGCTCCAATCTGGTGCATGGATTGAGAAATGAGCGTATCTTACAAGACACCTGACCTTCCTTTTGACTGGCAGGTGCATGCGGCAGTAATTTAGAATGTTCATTATTCATATTCCCTTTGAAAAGACAGGATCTTGGTCCTGCAAGCTGCCCACTGAGAGCTTAGGAAATAGAAAGAAGATGATGAAGGCACAGGATAAAGACGAGGCTTTTCCTTTTGCCAACCATATTTTAAGTCAACTAGCCTTGGAAGTTGAGAGGTCTCCAACCCATCAAAGCCTGCAGATCCAGGAAACCATTCATTCTTTGGCCAGAGCAGATGGCATTTCAACATATGCATGGATCTCAGCACAGAATGTCTTCTGCACAAATCTGATACAGTGAAACCTGTAAGAGTTGGAACTCAAAGGAACTGCCTTGTTTTTACAGGGCTCACGAGTTTTCTGCATTTGACAGGGTGCAGTCTTACCACTTTTCTCTTGCTCTCTATTAGTAGAAAACACTTGAGTTTCCCTTCTCTGACAGGTTTCTGCCTTACACAGGTTCTGGCTTTCACAGGTTTGACTGTAGTTGAATATCAAATATTAGCTGCTCCGAACATGAACTTGGGGAATTTATATCTAAACTTGCCTAGTAGACTGAGAATTCAACTTTTTCTCAAAGATGAACCAAAGTCTTGTCTCCAAAGGATAACCATATATAAGAAAGGATTTCAAATCTTTTTGAGGCTATGAAAGTCTAGATCACTGGTCTGTTGTCAGGTGCCATTAAGTCAATTTTGATGCATAGCGACCCCATGTCAGAGTAGAACTGGTCCATAGGTTTTTCTTGGCTGTAATCTTTCTGGAAGCAGATGGCCAGGTCTTTCTCCTGCAAAGCCATTGGGTAGGTTCAAACTGCCAACCTTTTAGTTAGCCCAGCACTAAAGCATTTGTGCTACCAGGGTCCTGGATCACTGTTCTAGATCTGTTAAATTAGCTTCTCCTCTCTCTGAGTCCTAGTGACTGTCTATCCTTTTCAGGGTTTGTCTTGCCTCTTTCTTCAATTGATGAGATCTTTAGGACAGGTCTGTGTCTTTTTCTAATACTTAAGCACAGTGCATTTCATACTGAGGTTGGCACACAGATATTTGAAATAAATGGATGAATTGTGATCAGATACGCAAACTTAAGCAATATAAAACACATGTTGAAGCAGACATTTTGACTTGGAGATGATTTATGTCCAAGAAAGACCACAATCATTAAACTAATTCATTTAATTAATGAATAATATGTATAAAAAACAGCATATATTCAATTATTGGCCCTTGTCCCATTACTAACATTTTTTCTTGTTCTTAACTCTGTTGTTTATTACTAGATAGTGTTTTGAAGCGGATATCTCTGATACTTACCTCTGAGTATCACCCCATACGCAACATCCTCTTATGGCCTTATTAAAAAATAAAAATATGATGTTTTTACTATCAACTAAAATGTACAACTAAAGTTCTAGAGGAAAATAAAATTGAACTGCATCCGAGTTTCAATGGGTCAAAAGAGTCTATATATCTATCTATACATACGTATGTACATTACATACCTATATACATATACTCACCAGAAACACATACTTAAATGATCAAGTATGTGTGAAGCTCTATTATTTTCATGTCATTTTAAGTCATTTCATAACAAGTCAATGACTATAATGACAAACAATCTCCAAGTTGAAGGCTTCTATCAATTCTGCAAACACAATATAGAAAGGAAAACCTCATTTGGAAGCTCATTGATGAAATCTACAGAGTCTAATGTGGAAGTGGCAGAGGACACAAACATTATTAAAAAAGGGCATGTCCAGAAGATACTGTAACATGTTAGAATTTACAGAAAAATCTTGAGTGTGCAAGAGAATACAAGAATAGAACTATCCTCAAATACCTGAGAGTGTTTCTTTACTTCTTGTGGATTAATTATGAGTTCAATCTATCAATCCTTAGCTCACTTCTTAATGAGTATCATAATAAGCAGTCTTTAATATTTTACCAAATCTCCTGTGGGGACAAAACAAAACAAAACAGTGAATTTACAGATAATTTTATTGTGGATAAATTCCAGTAATTATAAATGTTGAAGTGAGGCAACGACAGTGATGAAGAGCGAGGAAAGGGATGGACCCAGGGATGGCATGAGGAGAATAGGTCATATTTAAATGTGGTAGCAAATGCACAGCAGAAGAGTTGGTGTTAAGGAATTGGGAGAGACCTAGGAATAAGATGAAGGCCAATGATGAGACTGTACAAATTATTACATAATTAAAAAAACACAAGCAAAGAGTGCTTCCCTAGAGCGTAGTCTGGTAATGAAGTGAGGATTAGGAAGATGAGAAATGTCTGCTACATACATTATTGACAATAAAAAGAAGTGTTATTACATTTTACCTTTGCAATTTTGTCAAGGCTGTGTCAAAATGGCTGTATCAAAATGGCTGCTTATGGTTCCCTAAGGAGCCCTGGTGGCACTCGGCTGTTAACTAAAAGGTTCGAGGTTTGAACCCACCAGCTACTCTGCAGGAGAAAGATGTGGCAGTCTGCTTCTACCATAAAGATTAAAGCCTGGTGGGGGGCGGGGGGAGCCGGGGGAAAGAAGATTAAAGCCTAGAAACCCTGTGGTGGCAGTTCTATTCCATCTTATAAGGTCATTATGAGTTGGAATCAACTCGATAGCAATGGGTTTGGTTTGGGATGATTTCTTGGATAAAACAACTGCACCAGAGTGGCTGCAACAAATGGACAAAGGCGAAGATCCTCGCTTATGCACAACATGGTTAAGGGTACCTGAGTACACGATGTTCAGTGACATGTCTTATTCTGGGCTGCCAGAGAATGTCTCTCAGTGCCAGGATCTTCCACACAGAACTAGCAGGATAGGAATTTACCTCTGTCACCTATTATTATGATTGTTCATTGATTAATGTGGAAGTAGTTTTTTTTTTTTTTTTTTAGTTCACGCAGGCGGGAGAATGGATATTTATGGTTTCTTTTTGAATAAATATTTTCTTCTGTGATTCGTTTATTTACTTTGTTATAGACCACTTCAGTTTTTGTCTCTATGAAATGCTGAATATTTCATAAAACTATCACCTCAGTAGTGTACATAGCCAGTTTTTTGGAGAGATAAGATATGGAAGAAAATATGATCCCACTGACTTCACATTTCCTCCTGGGATTATCTAGGAACCTGCCCTTCAATGGCCACTTAGTCATTTTTCTGCATATTTGGATGTTGTTGTCATTAGGACTGTTCACAGTTCTCCACCTTCCAGGCACGTGGAAGATTGTCCTTGTACATCTTTTGAAGGTAGGCTTTGCCCTATGACTTGCTTTTGCCAATGAAATGTGAACACAGGTGATGTGCTTAGTTTTCCCTTTTTCTCCTTTGAAAACTCGCATCGAGGTGAAATCTGTGTCAGCCTGCGTCTCTGACTGAATCCAACTGGCAGAGCCCCCAGTTGAACGGTGAATCTGCACGAGTGAGGAGTAAACTCTGTCGTGTTATTAGGCCACTGAGATCTGGTAGCATAGCCCATCCTGACTGGTATACTAGAAAAGACCAGAGTTATTCAGTCTGCTGATTCACCTGTGAATCTATATGCTTTCCAAAATATTTTAAATTCCAAAGTGGATATTTGTTTTACTTTATCATAATAAAATCCCCAGAACAGAAAGACCAAAAAAAAAAAAAAAAAAAAAAAAAACCTTTTCTGAATTTTTATTTTTCAATTACTACTGCTTTGGTAAACATCGTATGAAGCTATGAAGTACTTTGTTAAAGTTGTAAAAGTTATAATTATGGCTGTACGGATGACTACCTCACTAATAAGTCTTGAGATTGCATTGCAAATGGCTCAATGGGTAAACTTTGTGAGCAGGTGACAAAGGAAGATGGAGAAGAAATCCAGGGCTCCTGCAGCTGAGAGTGAGATTTGTTACCTTGTTTTGTACGTGATAACAATCTGTAAAAGGGGTGTGGAAATGTACTGGGATTCGTTTGGTAAAAGTGATCCAGAACACCTCAAGACTGCACCTTGTTCTTAAGTTGGCTGAGAAATGAAGTGTGACATCGCCAAATTTTCATGTGAAGATGATTATGTTTGTAGATTGAGAGAGAATAAATTTAAATTATTCTGTTGTATACGCTGGTTGACTGACACACAGATTTGCCTAATTGAGGACGCATACTGCCAATAATAGTCTTTTAGTTTTCAATTTTCAGAAAGCTACTTGATAATTCAAGTTTTTTTTTTTTTTTTTTTCCTTTCCCAGCAAAAAATCATTCACATGCCCTGGGTTCATTTATATTCTTCTGTTACGGTTTGCTGATAATCCAGGGCTTTCTGACTGATTAGCTATGCACAGTTTGTTTCAAACCAGCGCAAGCTGCAGCATCCACCTGGACCTGTTTCCTTCTTATATGTAGTATACAAGGTTCCTTAGCTTCTGAACATGTGATTATTACCGCATAAAGAAAAAATTTTAAGTAAGCCTTAAAAAATGAAAATACCATCTCACAACAAGCCTACCATCATATGCCAGAAAAAAAATTATCATTTTCTTGTAGAAAAAAAACTCAAAATAGGAAACTGAGAGCCAAATTTTCCATGAACTATTTGGTATCAAAAGCTTCCTAGGTGTTTTGGGAAATTGTTATTTAATCTCAGAGTTTTTTTTTTTCTCTGCTACCTCAGATGTGATCTCATATATATTTTTCTAATCCAAGTAGGCTTAATTATTTTTATAATAATATAAAAATTTGCATATAAATTATACATTAGAAAGAAGGGTACACCCAGAAAGCAATTGTATGTGGTTTGCTACTTTCCCCTCCATTCTATTACTTTAAATTCAGGTGATACAATCTCTCTTTAAACTTCTCCCGGGATTACTTTGCATTACTCCTTATTTGTTCCTTGAAAAGCTTCTGCAGATGAAAGGTTATTTACTATAGCCCTTGTGCTCGCTAAAATTTAATAGAAAAAAAAATACTTGTAAGCAGCACAGTGGTATCTGTCAGAAAGGCAATAATTTGGTTTCAAAAAGATGTCTGATCCTTTTTCTTTTCCTTAGACTCTGTCAGATGGTACAAAATTGCACAGTGGTGACGCAAATGGGCAGAAAGCAAATGCCTATGGGTTCTCAGCCTATTTTTCTATATGGATGCTTCCAAGGGTGAGGAGGTGTCTCTGGGTGGTATAATGGTTAATGTGCTCAGCTGCTATCCAAAAAGCTGGAGGTTCATGTCCACCTAGAAGAGCCTTGGAAGAAAGGCCTGGTGATCTACTTCTGAAAAATCAGCCTTTGAAAACCCTACAGAACACAGTTTTACTCTGATACACGTAGGGTCGCCATGAATTGTGTCTACTGGATGGCAACTGGTTAAGGGAAGGGAGAACACACTACTCACATTATTTGTGTAGGACTGGAGTTGGACAGGATTTTATCAATTCTCAGA
Organism: Elephas maximus indicus; assembly: GCF_024166365.1. Taxonomy (NCBI): domain Eukaryota; kingdom Metazoa; phylum Chordata; class Mammalia; order Proboscidea; family Elephantidae; genus Elephas; species Elephas maximus. The sequence goes on from NC_064832.1 coordinate 41,520,399, forward strand.
GTTAGAGGTCTGATTTGAATGGCTTCTCAGGTCATTCTGATACAGGACTGTAGTTGGGGGCGGGCAATGTCTGTGATGCACACTCAGGTAGTCTTAAAGGCTGTGTCCAGATTCCAAGCACCCACCAGAATCCCGGGATGAGAATTCACCCAGGGGTACCAACCACTCCATGGGTGTTATATCCATTTATCCTGATCAAGTCATGCACAGGAGACAAGTACATGGTGTTGGCAATAGTGAAAGCTGTGTTAATTACTCACAGACAACAGTGTACAACAGGAAAAGTTCATCACGAGCAGTCCTCCCTGGCTCTAAGCTGTCCAAGCCAGGTGGAAAACCTCCACGGGTCTCTGCTGTCTTTGCACCATGGACAAAGGACCCTGAGAATCTTCCCCCTCCTAGTTTTATTATTTCAGAGGTTGTATATTTCACTGCCCAGAGTTCGATGCAAGTTTTCCCTCCTGATCACCCAAAGAGGGGAGTAGTCAAATATGGCGGCACCAACCTGAAATTGTTAGCCCAGAATTTTTTCCCTTTAGTCTTGTTGCTTATTCAGACAAACCATTAGGCTTCAGAGGGGGAGGTTTGTTTAGAAGCCCCAGAGATGCCAGCAGGGGGAAAGAACAAGGAATAATTATAGCCATTTTGGCCCTCTGATGGAGCCCTGGAAAGGTGGGCGGTTGGAACCCACTGGTGGTTAAAGGCCCCTGGCAGTTGGAACCCATCAGCCACTTTCAAGGAGAAAGATGTGGCAGTCTGCTTCCATAAAGATTATAGCCTTGGAAACCCTATGGGGTAGTTCTACTCTGTCCTATAGGATCACTATGAGTTAGAATCTACTCGACTACAATGGGTTTGGTTTGGGTTTTGGGGGGACTGTCTAAAGGACTGCCTCCTCTCAGTTCCCCGAGTGTCTCCTCATGAAAATGGCTGCCCTGGTTTTGGTGGGGAAAATGTTCCAGCAATGCTTATTGGAGAGGGCACTGAAGGTCTCTTTTAACCAAAACATTCTATGTGCATTTTGTAAAGTTGTGGAGAGTTTTAAAATAGTTCTTTTTTTATAGCCATCTTTGTTGTCAGGTGTGTGATCTAAAATTCTGGATCACAAACAGGTTTGTTGAGAAGGGAACTCCTACTCCATTAAACTCAAGGAAAAAAAGTAAAACAAGGAGGCCTCTGTCTTCCTGTATGCAGAGAAACATTTTATAGACATGGGCACATAAAAGCAGCAGCCTGTGGCCCCTCCAAAGAGCTCTGGTGGCAAAGTGGTTAACAGCTTGGCTGCTAACCAAAAGGCCAGCAGTTCAAATCCACCAGCAGCTCCTTGGAAACCCTATAGGGCAGTCCTACTCTGTCATATAGGCTTGCTATGACTCAGAGTCCACTTGACAGCAATGGGTTTGACTGGTTTTATACTCTTTTTCTTATTAAAGGAAGTTGAGTAACAAACTTAAGTAGCACTCAGTAGTATCTGAGAGAACTACAAACAATTAGTAGTGGTCTCAATAAATGACTTGCCAGTGCACTCCAGTTTCAAGTATTGATACCCATATTTGCTTTATTTACAGATTTCCCTATTTAAGAGCTCACTCTTTCTAGAACCTGCTAACAGTCAATTGGCTCGAAAGGAGAGGAAGTCAGGATGGCAAATAAATGAGCAAAAGAACAATCTTCTGCCCTGTCAGTTTTAATCAATACCCACTGTGTATCATGGAAACCCTGGTGGCGCAGTGGTTAAGTGCTACAGCAGCTAACCGAAAGGTCAGCAGTTCAAATCCACCAAGCACTCCTTGGAAACTCTGTGGAGCAGTTCTACTCCGCTCGACTCGAAGGCAAGAGTTTTTTTTTTTTTGGTACTGCGTGTCATGATTCCTGACAATCTTTGGGAAAGGGCATGGATTGGGAGTATCAGGAAGTAGACGGGAAGGGAGCAAGTAGAGAAAAAAAAAAAAGTAGAGAAGAGGAGTGATAAAACGGAGATAGGTGATCAAAATTCAACTTTGCAGTCAGCCTAAGGAGGACACGGAGAAAACTTTTCTAAATCACTCCCCTAGTAAGGTTACTGTGTTCTCTATAGCACGTAAAGAAAAGGCACTCTCAACCCTCTGTAATGTGTAAATTGCTTTTAGTCACTCTCCCCAGGAAAGCAAGACAGTGTCAACTTGAAAGTTGTTAGGCTGCCAATCCTATTGTCAGGTAACGGGGACATTTGAATTCAGATGTGCTGAAATTCCATTTGGGGGTTTTCAGTCACAAATCCCTAACATGTAGAGAGACCTCTGGCTAGAAAATGAGTGAGTAAGCTTCACACATCAAATCACTTTCAAATATGTTTTAAACAGCTCTGCTCACAAAATCCTGGAAACAAGTTACAAACTGAGATGTTCAACAAGGCTGGGGACAGGTGAAGAACAACAGTCATTCAGTGTCATAGTACAGTCATTCTTTCATTTGTATCCATTCAACAAATATTATTTGCAGGGCGGTAGGTATATCACACGCTAAAGAAGTTAGGCTTGGAGTCAAAGGCTTGGTTCAAATTCTGGTTTGGTTACCCACTGTGATGGTCAGTTTGATGTGTCAGCTTGGCTAGAATATATCCCATTGCCAACGAGTTGATTCTGACTCATAGCAGCCCTATAGGACAGAGTAGAACTGCCCCAAATTCACAAAAAAAAGACCAGACTTACCATGAATGGCTGCAGTTCCAAGTCAGAGGGGCGTCATAGGGCTATAGTCTAGGCGACTCCTCTAGTCTCTATCTGGCCAGTAAGTCTGGTCTTTTTTTGTGAATTTGATATTTTGTTCTACACTTTTCTCCCTCTCTGTCCGGGACCTCTATTGTGATCCTGATCAGAGTGGTCTATAGTAGTAGCCAGGCACCATCTAGTTCTTCTGGTCTCAGGGTCATGTAGATTGTGGTCATATATGTGCATGTGGTCATATATGTGCATGTGATCCGTTAGTCCTTTGGACTATATCTCCCTTGAATCTTTGGTTTTCTTCACTCTTCTTTACTCCAGATGAGAAGAGACCAATAGTTATATCTTAGATGGCCACTCTCAAGTTTATAAGACCCCAGACACTACTCATCAAAGTAGGATGTAGAACATTGTTTTTATGCACTATGTAATGCCAATTGATGGAGATGTCCCCCGAGTCTATGGTCCTTAGCATCCAAGAGTAGTATCATCATCTTGGGAGGTGTTTGGTTGTGCATAAGAAGTTTCCATGACTGTGCCCCTTGTGTGTTCTATTGTATATATTACTACATATGCAACATCTACAGATATGTATGTAGAGATATCTACAATCTAACTTATATCTGTAGGTGAGTGTGCTCCTTTACATTGTAGATATCTGCAGGTGGGTGCATTCCTTTATGTTGCCCTACTGTTTTAAGACCTATCTAGCCAGACCTCACAATCGCATAAACCAATTCTTTGAAATCTCTCTCTTTCTATCCTACTGGTTCATAATCAGGCACACCAATTCTTTGTAATAAATCTCTATATTTCCTATTGGTTCCATTTCTCTGGAAAATCCTGACTGCTATACCTATTAACTGTAATGCTCTGTGCCTTATCCTCCCTGTGCCTCAGTTTCTTCCTCTATAAAACAATAGTAATATTACTCATCTCACAACACTTAGTCAATAATATGTGCTATCATTTTTCTGACCAAATTTACTAATAATTACTAATATAAAAATATAATAACAATAAATGTAAGGTCCTTAGACTCTTCTTGATTATTAAGCACCTATTGTGCACTTACAATAGCTAGTAAGGAGAAATAAGAATAAAGAAAATTAGGAAAGGTGGGATTATAATGCTAATAACACTACTAATGAAGATAATCCAAAAACCTGTAGCTGTTTAGTCAATTCCAACACGTGGTGACCCCATATGTGTCAGAGTAGAGCTATGATCCATAGGGTTTTCAATGGCTATTATTTTACAGAAGTAGATTGCCAGGCCTTTCTTTCAAGGTGCCTCTGAGTGGATTCGAACTGCCAATCTTTTGATTAGTAGACAAGTGCAAACCATTTGTGCCACTAACAAGGATAACTAATATTTTTTATGTACCTACTATGTGGTAGGCTTGTATAGACAATTTCATTTGTTTGTTTTTTTCATCCATCCTTTATTCATTTGTCATTATAACTAACAAACATTTATTGGGCCTCTATTATGTATTAGACACAGTTTTAGATGCTAAGAATATAATAGAAAATAAGAAAGATGTGGTCTCTCCAAACTCGGAATACATATGCTAGTGGGGGAGATGAGAAATTAAGTGAGTTAAAGAAAATGTATGTAATATCATATCAAGTAGGGATAAGTTCCATGAAGAAGGACAGCACAGCAGGATTGGTCAGGGAAGTCTGTTGACACTTAAGCTGTGACCTAAATCATGAGAAGCAACAGCTTTGCAAATATCTTGGGGAAGATGATTCCAGGTAAAGAAATAGCAAGTGTGAAGGAGGCCCTTAGATTACAATAAACTTGATACATTGGAGGAAAAGAAAGGCCATTGTAGCTGTATCAGAGTAAACAATGGGGAGACTGGTAAGGAAATAAAGCTGGAAAGGGAAGTGGAGCCCTGAACTTGTAGGGTTCTGTAGGACATGATGAGGATTTTGATTTTACTCATGTTTGGGAATATACTGATGCATTTTGAGTAGGGAATGCAGATGTTTATTATAGATGCTGGTGAAGTATGGGCTGTGGTCGTGCTGGGAAGTGAAGAGTGGAAACAGGGAGGTTATTGGAGGAGAACAGGTGAGGGATGATGATAGCTTGCAATCAGGTGGCAGTGATGGGAGGATGAGACATGGGTGAGATTCAGGGTGGATTTAGGAGATACAGCCAACAGCATTTGCTGAGTTTTTTTTTTTTTCTGTTTTTTTCCTAAATATGTGAGATTTGAGGGAAGGGAAGAATCAAGAATGCCATTTGAGTTTTTGGCCTGAAAATTTGTGTAAATTTTGATGCCATTTATTGAGGAGCACTTTTGGAGAAGTGAATTAAGAAAAGGTTTTAGAGGCGAAAAGACTATACTGTCAAGCAAGGTAACAAATGGTTTTGAGAAATGATTAGGGAGAAATCACTTCCAGTTTGGAGGATAAAGAAAGGCTCATGTGAAGGGAGGTATTTGGACTGAACTTTGGAGGCTTGAAAATATTTCCACAGCTAGAAGTGTTGGAATTACACATTCTAGCAGAATAAAATGGCAAACCAAGGCAGAAAGGTAGAATGACCAGCATGGCAGGTCATTTGGCTTGGTGGATTTTAAGTAGGAGCTAAGGCTGTAAACATAGCCTGGGGCCTTCCTTATCTAGGACCTTGAATACTAACTTAGTCTGTGTTGAGAGTCTAATCTTATCTAGAAGGCATTCGAATATGCTGAGGCTTATCAGCAGTGATTGAGGTTGTGTTTTCAGAAGATTGCTCTACCATCTGTATAATGCCCAGGTTGGAAGGTAACATAGTGGAAGCTGTGAAAACCAAGTTAACATGTGAAAAGCACTGAGAAAAGTGTCTGACACAGAGTAAGAGCTATGTAATTCTAAGTTGTTATTATCTGGTGAGGAAAGAGAAGTGCTCTTTTCTGTTGAATTTGAAGGCACAGTGCTGTAGTCTTGGAGCTATTGGGGGCCGTCTTAATACCATGGGGAACCTGATAATAAAACCATATAGAGAAAACAGCTGAAAAGTGAGCAGATGCTGAGTCTTGGTGGTATCTCTTGATTCCCTTAAGTCAGTTTGTCAGTCATAATGAATACAGTTTCTGGTAATGTTTCCCTTCGATTTGACTTGTCCACTTACTTCTCAGTCTTCAGGTGATTCTGTGACTTTGTTTAATTCTCTTCTGTTAATATCTAAGCATTTCTGAAAGCACCAATCCATCCACCTGACTTGGGTTTTATTTATTTATTTATTTAGGATAATGTTGCTGTTCCCTGAACTCTCATTTTCTCTCTGACTCTGGTGCCCTGGGCAGGGGTACCCTCAGTGCTCCATTCTGTCTAGCTCCTCAGAGCCCAGAATAAGGCCAGCTCCTTAAGTCCTTTGTCCTGATCCCCACTCTCATCCTTTTATGTTTTGTTGCTTTTCATGCTGAAGAAACACACCTCCTCCTGTATTATTTTTCTCTCTCCTCACTCCAGTGTCAAATGCTACTTCAGAATGGGAAGGAAGAGAAGTTGGGAAAAGAGGAAACAGATATGTGCCAACCAAATCCTACAGAGCCTTGCCCTCTCCAAACACGGGATCATGATCTCTTCACTCACTAGTTCTTCCTAAGACTCACCTCCCTACCATTTTATTTACCTCTGTACTCAATCCACTGAACCCAGGGAGAGACAGCCAGTGGGGCTATTTATCTTGGCTTCAATTATAGATATTTTCTCCCATAATTCTATCCACTTAGTTCCTAACATAAGGCTTTAAACCACAAAGAGGTGTCTGACAACAGCTTCTCTTCTTGACTAGCTCTTCTTTCCCCTGAGACAAGAAGCAAGGAAGAGGAGCTAAATGAACACACAGAACCATTCTGAGCTGTAAAGGAGAGGGTCTCAGTGCAGGAAGAGGTGAGATTCTCCTCCGAGAGGAAGAGGGAGGTTGGGGAATGAGGAAATGGGGGAAAGTTTCAACCAGAGATCAGTGAGGGGGTCATCAGCAGCAGGGCCAGACTTCCTGTGGTTGGTGCCACCTTCCACAAGCTGACCCTACTGACCTCACCAGCCTCTTGTCAGTCTACTCTTCCCTCACTCTCTGCATTGAGCCATAGTAGGTTTCTTTGGGTCCTCAGACCTTCTTGGGTCCATCAAGCTCTCTTTCACCTTTCAGCCTTCACAGATGATCTTCCCTGTGCCCAACAAACTTCTATCTCAAGTTCTGGCTTAGGTCTCATTTCTGCCTGAAGACTGCACTCACCTCAGATTTGATTAGTTCTTCTTGCTATCTGTACCTGTAGCCCCCTAAACTTTTCCATCACAAAATGCATCACACTTTATGGTTATTACTTACTGTCTTAGTCATCTAGCACTACTATAACAGAAATACCACAAATGGATGGCTTTAACAAACAGAAATTTATTCTCTCACCATCTAGTGGGCTAGAAGTTTGATTCAGGGCACCAGCTCTGGGGGAAGCCTTTCTCTCTGTCAGCTCTGGAGGAGGTCCCTGTTATTGATCTCCCCCTGGTCTAGGAGCCTCTCAGTGCAGGGTCTCCAGGTCTAAAGGATGTGCTCTGCTCCTGGCACTACTTTCATGGTGGTATGTTTTCCCTGTCTCTCTGCTCACTTCTTTTATATCTCAAAAGGGATGGATTTAAGACACAACCTAATCTTGTAGATTGAGTCCTGCTTCATTAATGTAGCTGCCTTTAATCCTGCCTCATTAACGTCATAGAAAAATCACATCAGGTGACAAAATGGTGGACAGTCACACAATACTGGGGATCATGGCCTAGCCAAGTTAACACATATTTTTTGCAGGACACAATTCAACCCATGACACTTAACTTTCTCCTCTGCTAGATTTGGGTTAGATTGTAGGCTCCAGAAGGACAAGGGCAGTATTTACTCTGCACTGATGACTGCTTTAGCCCCAGAACTAGGCATTTCCTGGCCATATTAGGCAAGAAATATTGGTATTAATCATAAAATATTCTTAGGGTGAGAAGTAACATTTGTAGCTGTAATGGAATAGAAAGCAATTGTTGTTGTTAGCTGCTATGGGGTTGGTCCCTGGCTCCTGGTGACCACATGCACAACAAAAACAAACTACCTTGTCCTGTGCCATTCCCATGATTGTTTGGAGATTGGACCACTGTGATCCATAGAGGTTTCATTGGCTGATTTTTGGAAGTAGATCACCAGGCCTTTCTCCCTAAGACTGGAATTTTGTGTGTGTATATGTGTGTTGTGTGCTGTTGAGTCGATTCCAATTCATAGCAAACCTGTAAGACAAAATAGAATTGCTCCATAGCATTTCCTAGGCTGTAGTATTTATGGAAGCAGATTGTCAGATCTTTTCTCTTGCAGAGCAGCTGGTGGGTTTGAATCACTGACCTTTCAGTTGGCAGGTAAGTGCTTAACCATTGTGTCACCAGGGCTCCTTAAGAATTAAATTAACTTGCTTGATCTGTGGCCTCCCTTCTACTGTGTCAAACAATGCTAGGTGAGGGGATCCAGTCCACTTATGTTTTTATGCCCAAAATGTTTGGGCAAGGTCAATTGGTATAAAGTCATGCAAGGGTAACACAGATTCTTGACTTTTGAAATAGAAAATTAAGATAGTAATGCACTGGGTTTTAATGCACTTAACTTAAATATACTATTTTTCTCTAATTAAAAAAAAATAAACTTTTCTCCAAAGGACAACTACATTACCCAGAAAATTACTCCAAGTCCCAGCTTCACATCAGGTTTAGGTGTGTAGCCAGGGCCTGCCACTCATCTACTGGGCTATCGTCTATAGATCTGGTGACTTTGAGCAGCTGTTTCTGCAACCCAGAACCTGTCTCCTGAATATTTAGCCTATATCTAGCACATTTGCTTTCTGATATAGTAAACTTTCTGTGCTGTCTCCCCTTGACCTCTACAGTGTTACTGGGGAGAGAAGGAGGGGCAGAACCAGATGTGAGTGGAGGGAGTGAGGATTTGGGGAACTTAGAGGCATTCTATAAATGGAAGAGAGGTCCTTCACTGTGACAAGTTGTGCTGCACAAAAATGATTTGTGTGTACAGGATAGCTTTCTTTCTAGCCTTCTTCTGACACTTGGGAGTTTACTTCATCATAGTTACTCACCTGCCTTAGCCAAGAAATTACAAATGAAGCAGAAAGAAAACAGTGAGTGAGTAAGTGAGAGAGTTTCTGAGTTTGACAAGCAGAGGGAAAGTTAAAACAGTGATGTCTCGTGCTTGTATAACAGTTTTCAAAGTTGACATTTGAGGTTTATGGTGCTTTAGTTAATGAGGTGTTTGAACGGAGAAACAATAGCGTTCAAGTTAAGTTCAACGGAAGACTCAAAATACCTTTATATCTTTTTGTTTTTATCTTGTCTTCCAGGGACAGATTAAGAGAAATCTGTTCTTGGTGGCAGTGTCTATGACAACAAACTCATGTAATTTTCTTACTTTTATGCACATGACAGACAACCCCGAGGAACTTTTGATATCTTTTCTACATACATAATTAAGCAACTAGAGGCTGCCTCCCACTCCTGTAATGGTTTGAACCCTTACCAAGTTATACTGGGACTTAAGGGCAAGACTGTGGGTGGGAGCTGCACCCAATCAATCAACCAGAGACCCCGGCATTAAGACTAAGGAAGAATCATGTTGTCTTAATCTTGGATAATCAATTAGCCGTATTCATAAGGTTGAACTCTAGTCTTCAATGGGAGAAGTTATGGATTCCAGAGAATGAATTCCAAGAGAAGCAAGAGAAAGTGAGACTCTGATTCCACAAGTCATTTTTAATACCCATCATAGACAGGGCTGGCCCGAGGCATTGGAAGGGAAGCAAAAGCACTCGCAAAAGTCAATTCCTCAGCTCCTTGCAGGTTTGTACAGATACCACAAGCACCTGTGTGACTATAACTCAAGGCAGGGTCCTGCCCTTATTGATGGTCGTAAAGTTAATTTCAGCCTACGGATACCAAAACTTAGCAGGAGAGTCTCAGGGGAAACCAATTAAGGAAAAAACCCATCTGTGAGTCTGCGCCTTTTCCTGTTCAAGACACAAGAGGTCAAATATTCCATCGCCCTCAAGCAAAGTGCTTTCAGTGACACTCCGGTTATCACGTTGCAATTGTCTAGGTAACTTTTTTTCCCAACACTTTTGACTAATCAAGGTTTTTGGATACCAAGTTTTTTTCTTTTGAATTGATGGTTAAAAATATCCTACATAATCGGGGTATTTTCCAGTACTTGCTTTGTTCCATTGGTCTATGTGGTCTGCCTCTATAGCTCCTACGACAATGACTTCTAAACCTAAATGCTTATTAGATTGGGTGGGCAGCTTTACAAAAATACAGCTATGTGAGCCCTGCCCAGGTCTAAGCAGTTGGAATCGCTAGGAGTAAAGCCCAGGTGTATGTATTTTTAAAAAGATTCTCAGAAAATTCTGATACTTAGTCAGTTTAGAGTCCATATTACATTATGTTACAGTTTCTTGTGCTGTATTTTCAAAAAGAGAAATGTACGGGGGGTAAGAGTGCTTCTTTTCATGTTGGCTAAAGAAACCTAGGTTTGAATCAGGGCTTCAAACCAGTTCACTCCACTTCGAACCCCTGCTCAAAATTAGCATTTTTACCCCAGATATACTGAATCAGAATCTGCATTTTAACAAGATCCCCAGATAATTCTTATGTCTAATAAATTTTGAGAACCACTGCTGTACTAGTGGAAATCCTGGTGGCGTAGTGGTTAAGAGGTATAGCTGCTAACCAAAAGGTTGGCTGTTCAAATCTGCTAGGCATTCCTTGGAAACCCTATGGGGCAGTTCTACTCTGTCCTATAGGATATCCGTGAGTCGGAATTGACTCAATGACAGTGGGTTTGGTTTTGGGTTTGCTCTACTAGTAGGAAACCCTGGTGGTGTAGTGGCCAAGAGCTATGGCTGCTAACCGTACAGTTGGCAGTTCAAATCCACGAGGCACTCCTTGGAAACCCTATGGGCAGTTCTACTCTGTCCTATAGGGTTGCTGTGAGTCGGGATCAACTTGATGGTAATGGGTTAATGGGCCATATTAGTAGTTCTCAGAATTGGCCCCTAACAAGCAGCATTAGCATTGCCTGGAGTCTTGTTAGAGATGCAAATTCAAAGCCCTGGTTTGAATAGTAGATTTACCACATTTCAGCTGCTACATGACTTCAGGCTGTTATAGCTTCATCTGTAAAACAGAGTTAATACGACCACCTAATGAATAGGATTGCTATGGAGATCAGTGGTTACACACACATGCTAAGTGTTTCATACAATCACATCAGAGTATGGCATTTAATAAAAGTTAATTACCATTAGTAACAGTATTTGAATGCTTATGTTCATGTTATATATATTTGTATTGCATATTATAATTGTTTATATTAAATGCCAGCATCCTCTGTTGCTGTTGGTTGTCATTGAGTCAGTTCTGACTCATGGAGACACGATGTACAAAAGAATGAAATGTTGCCAGGTCCTGCACCACCTTCACAATTGTTGGTATGCTTGAGTCCATTTTTGTGGCTATTGTGTATTTTGAGTGTCTCCAACCTAGGGGGTCGTCTTCCAGCACTATATTAGACAATATTCTGTTGTGATCCATAGGGTTTTCAATGGCTAATTTTTGGAAATAGATCACTAGACCTTTCTTTCTAGTCTGTCCCAGTCTGGAAGCTTCACTGAAACCTGTCCACCAGGGTGGCCCTGCTGGTATTTGAAATGCCAGTGGCACAGCTTCCAGCATCACAGCAACATAAAAGCCACCATAGTATGACAAACTGACAGATGGATGGTGGAACTGCCTACAAGCATAGAATATTCAAAATGTTCTGTAAATAATTCTTAAGGAGAGGGACTGCATAGTTTCCCATGTTTTTTCATTTTATTGGCATTTAGGACAGTGCATTGCACATAGTGACTGCTCAGTAAAACAATTAGATTGATCTATTCAAAATCTCTACACCTGTACAAATATCCCAGACTATATGAGTACATGTTGGGCAATGACGAAACTTGAAGGGAACATCTCAGAGGTTTGTGTCCTACCCTTCTGGTGTGACTTCCTATGGATGTGTGGATTCACCTCCAGTGTGCCCACTTAGCATGTTTGATTCTGCAAGGCAGAAACCTCGGCTAACAGCAATCAGCTTAGAAAGTAAGGAGGCAAAACGCCATGATATTAGAGAAGTAATGAAGAGACAAACAGTTAGAGAGCATTTGTTTCAGTGCAAGGTCACTGTTCATTAATACTGGTACAGATAGCTTATTAACCACCCAGAAAATTCACTTCAACTTTTCAAGCTACATAATACTCAAAATCACTACCTGAATATAGATTAGGAGATGCAGCCTTGCTGCACAGAGAGATAAAACCATGTCGTAAACTACAAGTTTCATTGATTCTGAAAGTGGAGATTATCCCATGTATGACCTATCCATCATCATTCCCGCTACCCCCACTTCATGATACTTATTTTTCCATCCTATTTTTGAAAGCTTTTAAGAGGTATTTAGCACTCTGAAAACCAGCACTATACACTAGGGGGAAAGGTTTGAGGATGACAAAGAATTTCACCCTACGCTGTGGGAGCTTTTGTCCAATCACCTTCTAAACAGTGATGGTGTAGATTGGCAGTCTGTCCAGGTGTGGTCCTTTCAGCATCTTTTAACTCCCTGTAGAATAGACCCAGGTTTGATTCCTGGCCAATGCACCTCATATATAGACACCACCCATTTGTCAGTAGAGTCTTGAGTGTTAAGATGCTAGACACTTTTCAGTGGAGCTTCCAGACTAAAAGTAGGAAGAAAGGCCTGGTGATCTAAAAATCAGCCAATAAAAACTCTATCTGCCACAACAGTCCAGTCCGCAACCTATCATGGGGATGGCACAGAACTAGGCAGCATTTTGTTCTGTTGTGCATGGGGTCACCATGATTGGGGCCAATTCAATGGCAGCTAATAACAACAACAATAACAGCACCCTATGTGGCACTTCCTTGCACATTACAGCACTATAGCAAATGAGTGAAAGAAGACAATCATTTTAGTATCTCTTTTTAAGCTGACTCTCATGCCAGGCTCATTATCTGATGGGATAGTATGTGGTGGGATTGGGGTAGAAATTTGTTCACTACAATTTAAAAGTACCAGATAGAAAAAATAACTATTTTATAACCAGAATTCCCTGACCTTAGAGTCTCCTTTCTAGTTATGGTTGCAAAAACTTCAATGTTCCAGTTACATCTAGTTTCATATCTCCTGGCATAAAATAGAGTTTTTGTTTTGGCAAACACTTAACCTGTTGCAGTCGAGTCAAGTCCATCTCATGACAACCCTATAGGACAGAATGGAACTGCCCCATATGGTTTCCAAGGCCGTAATCTTTTCTGCAGACAGCCACATCTTTTTTCTGCAGAGCGGCTCGTGGGTTTGAACCATCAAACTTCTAGTTGGCAGTTGATTGTTTCACCATTGCACCACTAGGGCTCCTTTGGCAAATAGTCCACGCAGAGTTCAACCTTCCTATCTGTTCATCCCATTATAGAGGGCTTCCCCTCCCTCTGTTCTCCTTGAGATGCCATATGGGTGCAAGCTGACGCCTGTGTGTCTACATGGGGGCTTGAGGGATTGGGGTGAAGCTTTGTCTTCCTTATTGCCCTCTAGAATTCCACTTGCATTCTCTGAGATGTCTTATTCCATGTGATTGCTGAGCAAACAAGCTGTGTCTTGTGTGGCTGGCTCCACCTCGGGCTCTGGGCACTCTGTTGGCAGCCACTGCTCAAGTCAGGGCCATCACCTCTGATCATGAGTTTTCCCACAGGGTGGCCTCTGTCTAGACCCAGGCCTCTGTTAGTCCACAACTTCTCTCAGCACTTGTGTGCCCCTGACTGGAGCACATGAGGGCTTTGGGATCCTTGGGCTTTGTGGAATCAGAGGTGCTATGACCATTCATCTACCGGGTCAGCTCCCCTAGCCAACTGTACTTCTACACAATCTTACGTGAGATTGGCATCATGTCCAACTCAGGGTATCTCTCAGGGGCTTGCAAATTTCCAGAGCTATGCCCAGAGAAGTGAGGAGTGATACCTTTAAGAGGTGTTTCTACTGCACCCCTCTCAGAGTTTAACTTTGGGGTTAAAGGTTGTAGAAATTTAAGATATTCCTGATTCTCTTCTCTCCTCTCCAGTCCCCTCCCTTCCCCTCCTCTTCTCTCTATTTTCATTTTACTTCTCGTTTCTTTTATCTCTCTTTCTATTATGGATTGAATTGTATCCCGCCCCCCCTCCAAAAAAAAGAAACGTTGAATTTCCTAACCCCTGTACCTGTGAATGTGACCCCATTTGGAAATGACATCTTTGAAGATGTTATCATTTAAGTTAACAAGAGGTCATAATGGAGTTGGGTGAATTCTAATCCTATAAGGCTTGTGTCCTCACAAAAGAGGAAAAGATACACAGGACTTGGGTGTGATTAGAAGCAGCAGACCCTGGGTAATACGAGTCCCCTAAGCTTTTAAATGAGTGAGGGAAAGAGGTTCACGGGATGGAGCTGATGTCATATTTTTCCCAGGAAGTTCTTAGCATCAAATGAAATGTTGCCCCATCTTTCTATGAGAACCGAAGGGAGAGCACTGGGCTGACACAAAGAGGAGGCAGGAGGAAGTAGAGCTAATTCCAGATATTTAGGAAAAGAATTTGGTTTGTGGGAGCCTCACAGTGACGATGACGATGAGGTTGATTGCCCCATCGCTGAGCGATGACATTCTATACAATTCACGTATTCCTTCACCTGACGTTCTACAGAGGCAGTGCTGCATAGTGGTTAAGGGTATGGACTCTGGAGATAGGCTTACCTGGATTTGAATCCTAGTTCTGACATTTTCACTGGGTTATTATCAACACTTTGTTTAATCTCTCTTTGTTTTAGCTTTCCTTTCTGTAAAATGGAGTTGACCACAATAGTTTCCTGTATTCTAGGGTTATTGTGATGATTATATGAATTTATATATATTTTTTAGGGCAAGGCACAAAGGCACTTGAGTACTATACAAGTGTTAATTACTATTATTATTATATTATGCTAGGTGCTGTGGGATCAAAGGTAACTAAGATATATATTCTGCCCTCAAGAAACTCAGAGTTCATAAAAGGAAATGAGTAACCAAACACAGCTGCCCTAAGTCATGGTGAATATTACGTGGAGGATGTTGTGGGATTACATAAAATGGCATCTAATTTATGTGGTGGGCGTCGGAGATGGCTTTCAGGAGGAGGTGGTGCCTAATCTGGGTATCAAATGACAAGGAGAAATCAACTAGATCAGTGATTCTCAAACGTTAGCATGCATGAGAATCACCCAGAGAACCTGTAAAATGCAGATTCCTGGGCCTCACTCTAGAGATTTTAATTTGTATGCCTGGAGTGGGGCCTGTGCTTCTGCATTTCTAAAAAGTTGGTATGGTCATGAAGTGTACTTTCAGTAGCAAGGGCCTAGGTAAAGAGGAGTAATGGATTGGGGGTATTCTGGGCAAGTGACACATACAAGAAACTGCAATTGACCCAATATTGCTAATGTGCAGAGTGAACAGGGTGAGAAGTATTCAAACCACCTCAAGGACGTGAGGACGCAGAGGTCCTTACCCTACCTACGGGCTTGGATTTGATGCTGGAGCCATCACTGGAGGACTTTAGGGGAGGGAATAGTGGGATCAGATTTTCATTCTAGAAATATCCTATGATTTCGACTTGAATAATTGAAATGGGGTGGGGGTGGTGATAGAGGGACACTAGTTGATAAATTCACTTTTGGGATGTGTTGAGTTTTCATGCAAACAATGAATGTGCTTGGCTGCTAACTGAAGGATTGGGGATTTGAGCCCACAGAGAGGTTCCTTCAACAGAAGACATGGCAATCTACTTCTGAAAAATCACCCATTGAAAACCCTACAGAGCACAGTTCTACCCTGACAAATATGGGCTTGCCATGAGTCAGTAGACTTGACTATAACCAGTTTTTTGGAGGGAGGTTCAAGAAGGGGTGTGCTATAGAGCGTTCCATGGTTCTGTACTTTATACATAGTATATCCAATGCCCAGTAAGACGCAGGCATTATTATCTTCGTTTTATAGATGAGGAACTGAACTTCTCAGAGTTAAAGTAGCTTGCTTAAGGTCAATATAAGATCTAGCTGATTCCAAACTCAAGGACTCAAAATGGTTCTAGCTACCTTCTCACTGATCCAAGGCCAAAAAAGCCCAGAGACTGTTGCTCTTCACTCAAGACACATACTTGCTGATTTGACTTGCTTCCTCCCAGGCCTGGAACCTCTATGTATCACACCTCTACTAAACTGACACAGTGTTAGTGTTTGATATTACATGGGGACCTGGGGTATGTATTTATCAGTTACATGTTAGGATACACCATTTTTGAGGGATGCAACAATTCATAACACACACTCACCATTCACAGCCTGTCTACCTAACAGTTGCCGTCTAGTTGATTGTGATTCATGACGACTCAATGTGTGTCAGAGTAGAACTGTGCTCCAAAGGGTTTTCAATGGCTGATTTTTTGAAAGTAGATTATGAGGCCTTTTGTCTGAAGCATCTCTGGGTGTAGTCAAACCACCAACCTGTTGGGTAGGACCGAAATGCGTTAACCATTTGCACCACCCAGGGGCTTCAGTATTCATTACAATCTTAAATATATTCTAAATGACCATAATATCTAGGTTAGGACTCACCAGAATCTTAGAGAAGAACACTCTGTTTCAAGGATTTATAATTCGACTAGGTTTGCCAAATTTCTTTTAAAGTTAAAATTTCTTTTTTTTTTTATAATTTTTATTGTGCTTTAAGTGAAAGTTTACAAATCAAGTCAGTCTCTCACACAAAAACCCATATACACCTTGCTACACCCCGATTACTCTCCCCCTAATCAGACAGCCCCCTCTCTCCCTCCACTCTCTCTTTTTGTGTCCATTTTGCCAGCTTCTAACCCCCTCCACCCTCTGATCTCCCCTCTAGACAGGAGATGCCAACATAGTCTTAAGTGTCCACCTGATCCAAGAAGCTCACTCCTCATCAGCTTCCCTCTCCAACCCATTGTCCAGTCCAATCCATGTCTGATGAGTTGGCTTCAGGAATGGTTCCAGTCCTGGGGCAACAGAAGGTCTGGGGCCATGACCACCAGGGTCCTTCTAGTTCTAATCAGACCATTAAGTCTGGTCTTATGAGAATTTGGGGTCTGCATCCCACTGCTCTTCTGCTCCGTCAGGGGTTCTCTGTTGTGTTCCCTGTCAGGACAGTCATCAGTTGTAGCCAGGCACCATCTAGTTCTTCTGCTGTCAGAAAGATGTAGTCTCTGGTTAATGTGGCCCTTTCTGTCTCTTGGGCTCGTAATCGCCTTGTGTCCTTGGTGTTCTTCATTCTCCTTTGATCCAGGTGGGTTGAGACCAATTGATGCATCTTAGATGGCTGCTTGCTAGCGTTTAAGACTTTTCAAAGTGGGATGCAGAATGTTTTCTTAATAGATTTTATTATGCCAGTTGACTTAGACGTCTCCTGAAACCATGGTCCCCAGACCCCTGCCCCTACTACGCTGGCCTTCGAAGCATTCAGTTTATTCAGGAAGCTTCTTTGCTTTTGGCTTAGTCCAATTGTGCTGACCTCCCCTGTATTGTATGTTGTTTTTCCCTTCACCTAAAGTAGTTCTTACCTGCTATCTAATTAGTGAATGTCCATCTTCTACCCTCCCTCCCTCCCTCCCCCATCTTGTAACCACAAAAGAATGGTTTCTTCTCAGTTTAAACTATTTCTCAAGTTCTTACAATAGTGGTCTTATACAATATTTGTCCTTTTGCAACTGACTAATTTCACTCAGCATAATGCCTTCCAGGTTCCTCCAATGATTTCATCACTGTTCTTAATCGATGCGTAGTATTCCACTGTATGAATATACCGTAATTTATTTATCCATTCATTCGTTGATGGGCACCTTGGTTGCTTCCATCTTTTTACTATTGTAAACAGTGCTGCAATAAACAAGGGTGTGCATATATCTGTTTGTGTAAAGGCTCTTATTTCTCTAGGATATATTCCAAGGAGTGGGATTGCTGGGTTGTATGGTAGTTCTATTTCTAGCTTTTTAAGGAAGCGTCAAATCGATTTCCAAAGTGGTTGTACCATTTTACATTCCCACCAGCAGTATATAAGTGTTCCAATCTCTCCACAACCTCTCCAACTTTTATTATTTTGTGTGTTTTGGATTAACGCCAGCCTTGTTGGAGTGAGATGAAAACTCATCATAGTTTTGATCTGCATTTCTCTAATGGCTAATAATTGTGAACATTTCCTCAAATATCTGTTAGCTACCTGAATGTCTTCTTTAGTGAAGTGTCTATTCATATCTTTTGCCCATTTTTTAACTGGGTTATTTGTCTTTTTGCAGTTGAGTTTTTGCAGTATCATGTAGATTTTAGAGATCAGGGGCTCATCAGAAATGTCATAGCTAAAAACTTTTTCCCAGTCTGTAGGTAGTCTTTGTACTCTTTTTGATGAAGTCTTTGGATGAGCATAGGTGTTTGATTTTTAGGAGCTCCCAGTTATCTAGTTTTTCTTCTACATTCTTTATAATGTTTTGTATAATGTTTATGCCATGTGTTAGGGCTCCTAATGTCCCTATTTTTTCTTCCATGATCTTCATTCATTTTAGATTTTATATTTAGGTCTTTGATCCATTTTGAGTTAGTTTTTGTGCATGGTGTGAGGTACGGGTCTTGTTTCATTTTTTTGCAGGTGGATATCCAGTTGTGTCAGCACCATTTGTTAAAAAGACTGTCTTTTCCCCATTTAACTGTTTTGGGGCCTTTGTCAGGTATCAACTGCTCATATGTGGATGGATTTCTGTCTGGATTCTCAATTCTGTTCCATTGGTCCATGTATGTGTTGTTGTAGCAGTACCAGGCTGTTTTGACTACTGTTGCGATATAATAGGGGGTTGGGGGGGTGCAGTAAAATATATGCAAGTACTTAGCTTTTTTTACTTAGCTTTTGCCGAGAGCGCCCTTCTCCTCAGGTTCTGAAGGTGTGAGTGGGCTGTGTGGCTGGCTGCTTCTCCATGAGGAAACTGCGGCCGAATACTAGGACCAGCCTGCTGCTGCTGCTGCTGCTGCCTCTCCGGGAATGGCGCCTGAGGGCTCCCCACTATTCAGGCCAGGTAACTCCTCTCCATTTCTGAATGGCCTCTTCCTCCCCCTGCTCCTCAGTTCATTGTCTAAGCTTGCCTTTCATGCTCAGGGTTCCCAGCTTGTCACAAATATACTTGTTTCACTTGTTTTTTCAGGTCTTTGTTGTAAAGATGGTGCGCCGGAAGTGCCTGTCTATTCCGCCATCT
Source organism: Elephas maximus indicus (assembly GCF_024166365.1). Lineage (NCBI taxonomy): Eukaryota > Metazoa > Chordata > Mammalia > Proboscidea > Elephantidae > Elephas > Elephas maximus. The sequence continues at coordinate 41,539,517 of NC_064832.1, forward strand.
TGGCTCCGCCTCTAAAATTTCTTTTAAAGCAGAAATTTTTCTGCTTGGGAGATAATCCACATATTGCATGGTAAAAATGATGCAGTGTCAACTATGGATGTTTTAAGTTATAGAAGGGAAAACAGAAGTCTAGTGGCTTCTAACTCAAACACAGTTTCAAACTAAGAGAAGACATTTTGTGGGCCATTAATTCCTAATGGAGATTAGTTCCTTAGCTATTTTTTATAAGTGTATGAATGCACTAACCTGGCGAGATGCTGAGATTTAAACCACAGCACAGTTGCCTCAAGTGCGTGCAGAGGAGACATCTGTAGTGAATAACTTGGTGCGTGGGTTCCAAAGGAATGCTGAAAGTCGCTGGGTGTCTGTCAATGAAACCCAAGCTCATGACCCTCTGAGGATGGGTTACAAAACTTGGCCAAGAGCTGACTCTACTTTATGGCTGGAGCACTATTTTAGGAGATCAGTACAAAGATCTGGAAGCTTCTTTCTAACAAGAAACCTGAAGGAAAAGGAATTGAGAATAGATGGCTATAATTTTTCTGTTTGAAGAACCCAGGCAGTGGAATGCCTTCTCTGCAGACACAGATGTTTGTGGGTGAATGTAAAAGACAGAAAATGGAGAGGGATGGAATCTGTGGCTTTAAGGGAACAAAATCACAGATGGAAGTTATTGGCTTCTTATTTCAGTTAGAATTGAGTATTGTTTTCTTTCTTTCTTTTTAACAGCAGGTGTAATATGATGTAATTTTAAAGAACCTGGTCTATGTATTCAGAAAGGCCGTCCTGAAAATTTCACCAGTTACTGGCCTTGTGACCTTGAACATTTTTCTTAACTTATTTTTAACCCTGAATTTACTGAGCTTGTAAAATGGAAATAATACGTATATGTATGTTGAAGTATTGTTGTGTACATTAAATTAATTGTTGGTCAAGTACTTGTTCAAAACGTTGCCCAAGGTACACCCTCAACAACACAAGCAATTATGATTATTCTTTTCATTTTGGCAAGTCTAGAAAAATTTGGCTGATATCACATTCCAAGTTATGCTGTTTCTTTTGACCCTGTCTTCTAGGAAACCGTTGGTTGCCCCTGGGCTTTGGTTCAGCCAGGAGCCCTACTTCATGACACCTGGCCACATAGCCATCATCACGTGGTGAAAGAAGAGAACAGAGCATGGTGGATATGGGATAGAGTTGGAAGGTAGACAACCTGTGCAGGCGGAAGTGGATTATGCTAGTCTATGTGGGGCCCTCCTACCTTCTTCACGATGGATATGGCTTTCTTTCCTGTCATTCTTCACTCTTCTCTCTCCTTCTACATTCCCAGTATCTTCCCCATTTCTTTTTAATTAGTTCTTTTTCTTTCTCCTCTTCTAGTGAGGTCTTGAGCCAGCAGAGGAACACTGAACCAGTCCAACTGGACTACTGGCCCGGTGACACTGCTGTCATTTTTCCTAGCTCCACAAACTCTGACATGGGAAAAGTGTAGATAGAAGCAATGGTGGCAGTAGTGATTCAGTTGTAAAATTCTCATTTTCCATGAAGGAGACCCAGATTTAATTCCAGGCCAATGCATGTCATGTGTAACCATCGCTGTCTGTCAGCAGAGGCTTGTGTGTTGCTATGATGTGGAACAGGTTTCAGCAATGCTTCCAGATTAAGATGAACTAGGAAGAAAGGCCTAGAAATCTACTTCCAAAAATCAGCCAGTGAAAACCCTATGGATGACAATGGTCTGATCCATAACTAATCATGGGGATGGCACAGGGCTGGGCAGCATTTAGTTCTGTTGTGCATGGGGTTGCCATGAGTCAGGGCCAACTCAAGGGTGGCTAACAACAACAACAATGCATCATCATCAGACTCTCAGGAATTTTTCTGATCCCTCCTAGTTTACCCTCTTCTTGTTGTCATTTGTCTGTTTCTGATTTTCACATATTTCTCTCTGCTCTGGTAATTGATGCAACTTTGTCTTGCTGGAAGCGTTCATCCCCAGCTTGCATTGTCTTTGCTTCAGAATTAACTCTTCATTAGCTTAACGATTTGTTGCTTATTCTGTGTTTGCCATTACTGTTAATTTTGGTGTACTTGATTCTGCACGAAAAGTTGTGGGTGGACAAATATTGAGTATTTTCCAATGTCAGATGAACAAATACTCTGTTCTCACCCCTTTATATCCAGCTTCTCCATAAAGTATCTGAATAACTCTGAGTTCTACCAGAGGCTTCAAACAGAAGTCTCCAGTTGTTATCTTGGAGTGGGTGGATGGATGGGTGCTTTTCTTACCATCATGGCTCACCCCTTCACTGTCGGAACCTATAGCTTCTATAAAAGCATATGTATTGTTTATGTTGCCAGTGGTTTAAGGAGACATTTACTTGCTGGTTAAATGTTACTCTTCTTCCCTCTTTTAGGAGTAGAACCAGGTTATCAGGAACTTGAAGCTTACGTAATATTCTTGACCTCTTAAAAAAAAGAACACAAAGCGTGAATGCAAAAATAATGTTTATTTAAAATGAAAAAATTACAAATTATAGTTTTAAATTGCTACTATCATCATACATTTAAGAAAAATGATATCATATATCTTGGTTAATTTATCCTGTGACACACCTCTACAATGTTTTTTCCCTACATTTTTTTCCCACATGCTCTTCCATCTCCTCTTTATATGACAATGATATTGTATTATGAAAGGAAAGTTATCCTTTTTTTTAGTGTGGACATTTGTATCTTTTCATTGGCAGCTTAGAAAAGCTTTCTTTTCTGCTTCACCATATGTTATTGGTAATATCATGCTAAGACACAGTAGAAGGCATAAATCATATGGATTTGCTCCCAGACATGTTTGCTGTTTGAAGTATTACTACAGGTTTGTGCCCTACAAACACAGGGATACTGATAAATTTGATTTGATACCATTCCCATGTAAAAGAAAATAAATATAAGGTGCTTTATATATATATATTTTTATATCTGCATATCCTGCATTAACTGGAATATTCCTGAGAGAAGGACACTTCCATTTTGACTAGGCATTGAGCAAATTCCCTGCTTACAGTTTTACATATCTGTCTTATTCTAGAGCTCTGCTGAAGCCTGTCCACCATGGGTGATGCTGTTGATATTTAAAATACTGGTGACATAGCTTCCAGCGTTGTAGCAACACTCAAGCCACCACAGTACGTCAAGCTGACAGATGAGTGGCAATAAATGTTAACTGCTGTTAAACAGATGTTTCCTTACATAGCAGACTGTGTAGATACAAACAGAAGAGTGGCTACACTCCTTGGGAATGTGAAATAAACATAATGAAAAGTTAGTCCATTGTACATGAGTCTTCATGATCTAGTGTATGGGATGCCAAATAAGTGACTGGACCATGAGGCACGTGGAGGGAGAGCATGTGTGGAAGAGGTAGGAATTGGACTAAACGTTAACAGTAGGTAGGGTTAGTGAGGAGGATGGAGGAGATATTTCTGTTGGAGATTGACATAAAGGAAGGAAAGGCATGGAAGCTAGAGAATGTGTGGCTACTTGTACTATAACATCGATTTTTAAACTCTATTTCCTAAGAAGACAATAAGCTGGATCATGGATTTAAGCCAGCACAGTTTATGGTCATCTTTGTGCGATTCCTCTCCTCCAACCAAATTAAATGAATGGATTAAAATGTTCTTGATTTATAAGTTATTATTCCATTTTTTCTTAAATTTTCAGGGCTGACTTCCACTGCTCTGTAAATAAAATGCTAGCATGTAATAGAGCCAAATAATGTTTAGCAAGTGAATATTCACCAGAAAATTCTGCAAACAACTGTGGCAGACACCGTTGGTTGATTGGAACAATAGTCCTTCTCAGTCCACTTCTTTTTTATTGCCTTCCATTACAGACAATAGAAAGCTACATTCGCCACCTCCTTTGCCAAAGTCCTCTATGCAGAATTGTACTGGGGATTTTCTGGGCAAGTTTTTCCCTTTTTTCCTCATGGGGATAGACAAGACTGGTCGTGCACTTTTTCCCCTTCATACTGTCTTGCGTGCAGACATGTTACCTGGAGCTAGAGCTATAATTTTGAAAAAACACAAAACAATTGCCAACGAGTAGACTCAGACTCATAGTGACCCCATTTGTTTGAGGGAATTACTGTGCTCCATCAGGTTCTCAGTGGCTGATTTTTCAAAAGTAGATCATCTGGCCTTTCTTCCAAGGCACCTTTGGGTGGATATGAACCTCCAACCTTTAGGTTAGCAGTTGGGTACTTAACCCAGTACACTATCCAGGGATGCCATAACCTTGAAACCCAGAAGGAAAAAGCAGTAGAATTATTTTTGTGTATGGGCACTGGTCCTAACATTACAGAGCCACCAAAACCATGCTGTCAACCACAGGGCTAGAGCAAAAAACTTCTATTTCTCTTGTTACTTATGTCCGGTAACAGTTGAGGTATAAAGTTTTGAAGCAGATAACTTTTTACGCCACTGAAGAGTTTTCACTTATGTATTAAACAGAAAATCAGGGACTTTGAGTTTTTACCCAAATTATGTAAGTGACCTTGGCTAAGTTACTTAACCTCCATTTTTTCATTTATAAGAAGACCATTATACCAACCTATCATATGTTTTTTTTTTTTATCATATGGGGATATCACGAATTCTAGTAAACAAATCTAAGTGTTTCATAAATGCTTGATGATGATAATGATCAGGCAAACAGAACCACTTCTGTAAGGCAAAGAAATGAGCTCCCCTGAAGAAGGTATCAACAAGATGTAGCACGGAAACAGTATTTCTTGCAGAGAGAGCATATGCCTAGTCCTAAGGAGAAGTGATCATCTAAGTCATGCGTATCTAATTGAAGACTAAATGGAGAAGATGATGGTGTCATGATTGAGTTTATTCAGAATGCAATTGAAGACTCTTCAGTTGGAGATGACGCTCATTTTATTCTCTCCTCAAATTGTAGAGCACTGGTAGTCATGATGGGGAGATGTGCACTTATTCATCCTATCAAACAGCTCACCTTTGAGCCTCCTTCTCTAAATTTTGCTAACATTGTTTCTTTGACAGAAAATGAATTGAGATGTAAATAGCTGGAGGTAGGACAAATGTATTAAAAAAAAAAAACCTGTGATTCCAGAAAGCATTAAAATTATGTTCTAAATCAGCTTTAAAAAGTCATTTTGTCTGCTGAGAACATGCTTTGTTTGGGTGTGAATCCTTTGGCATGGGACTGGATTATCCAGTGGTGGCTTCGCCCTCTCTACTCTCCAGAAAACTGCCAACACCCTGTTCTCTTTCAATGGTGAGACTTGGATTCATGTAGGTAGAAAATTACAAATTCTCTACTTTCCTTGTGCCATTTTTTTTCTTTTTCAGCTGTTTTCTTGTTCCCTTTAATATTCTTAATATTTTGAAGTCTGTGCCTGAGTAGAATAGCAAGGGTGTGTGCTTATATGAATCCTCAGAGTGATTCCATTCATACTACATGTATTTCAATGTCTTTTTGGACTGGATAGTTCAGTAGAATAGACATGTTGCCTAATGAAGCTGGGTATATGGTTTCGATCCTAGTTAATGAACTAGCTTGATTTGCACAGAGAAAAATTCCATTCATTAGGCAAAAGCTATGGCTTCAAGTTATTACTATGTTCTGTTGATTCCAAGCATGAAAGAGTGTGCTTCCATCGCTGAGAAGACAGCTCAGGGCAAAATATTCCACTGGAGGAAGGAAAGGATTAGCATCTAAAGGATTAACATCACAGCGCATTAAAAAAGAGTGGCCAGGAAAAGCAAGTAAAATCAAGTGTATGTTTTAAAGAGCCATGGTGATGCAGTGGTTAAGATCTTGGCTGCTAACTAAAAGGTCAGCAGCCCGAATGCAACAGCTGCTTCTTGGAAACCCTACAGGGCAGTTCTGCTCTGTCCTCTAATGTCCCTATTAGTTAGAATTGACCTGATGACAACAGGTTTAGTTTTTAGTTTTTATTGGTAGATTTGATTTGGACTTTCTCTTAATTTCTGACTTTCAAGGAAATGTGGACTGATCTGGGACTCAAGTATCCATATCTCTGAGAAGAAGAATGCCTTATCTTGAGCTCATGTTTGAAAAACAGTTGTTTGCTCTGGTGTGCTCTCTTTCCTACTTTCTAACCCAGGCAATGTTTCAAAGGACCTACTAGCCCAGTGATTGGGATTCCATTCATTTCAGCTAGCTTATCACTATTTTTCTCCCTTCTCCCTTGATATGGTAAAGTTTATTTTCTTTTAATGGACAAGATATTACTGTTCTCCTCCAGTTATGAGTGACCTGTAGCTTTCTAGCTTCAGAGTAGACCAGCTGAGAATGGTTGGAGGAAAACTTTTTATAGTGTCTGATACTCCTCTATCATATTTAGTAAGTATGTATATTATAGGAAAAAAAGATCCCTAGGTGGGCAGATAGTTAGTGCTTGACTACTAACCTAAGGTTTGGCAGTTCAAATCCACCCAGCAGCCTGAGGAAGAAAGGCCTGGCAACCTACTTCCATTAAGATTATAGCCAAGAAAATCCCATGGAGCAGTTTTACCCTGTAACACACAGGGCTGCCATGTGCCAGAACTGACTTGCCAGCAACAGATTTGTTTTTTTACTATATTATACGGAATTGTTTTCCAGTGCCAAATGGCAAGCTTTCACTACTACTTTTTTTCATTTTCACTTTTTTAATGCCAGCTTTCAAAAATGGTTTCCATTTTATCATATAAAGTATTAGTTTATAATTTATTTCTCTTCAATGTACAGCAGATTCTTCAGGTACAGTAAGTAGCTTTGACTGTACACACTATTTCTCCTTTCTTTCCCAAACACACACACATACTCATAAACTCACTCAGTCACTCTCTCACTCATTTACTCATTCACTCACCTCTTAACATTTTTTTTTTCCCTTTAGGCTAGCTTATTATACACAATTGGGATCCAGTGTTTAAAAAATATTCAGTATACAATTTGTAATTTTTTCACTAAAATAATTTTCTTGTTTATATGTTTCTCAAAGCCAAGTAAGTAGTGCATGTTGCCATGTATCATATTAATAACTCAGTGCTTCATTTTTTTTTTTTTCATATTGTAATGGCGTACTGCGGTAAACTCTTTACACTTACTCCTTAATGAGTTTCTTATTCTAATGGATCTGATTTTTGTAACACATTATGCATCTTGAAATGACATCCTTAATACTTATCCTTTAAAAAGTCATTGGGAAGAATTGTAAGTATAAGTATTAAAGGCCTTTCCTCACCTATTAAAAGTAAAAGGGTTAGGTAAGAACTGCATCAATTATCAAGAAAAGAGGAGCTGAATAATGTCCTTTTGCAAGAAACATCCTTAAAAGATAATGAACATGAAGAACTAATTAGATTTCAAGTTGGAAGTATCTTTTTCTAGTTGATGAATTTGATAGTGCTGGTACTGCTACCGTAATGTGTAAAAGGAAAAATGTCAAAATTAATAAGATAGTCAAGACTAAAGAGAGTGGAATGGTTATCTTAGAGGGCGCTGAGGCCTCACTAGAAGTAAAGCTAATTGGTATACTGCTGACTTAGGAAAAGAATCAGGCAACATTGTTTGAGACATCTTTGGCTGCCTTGGTTTCTAAAAACACTTTCGTTTGCAGAGATTTAAATGCATTATAATGGAAATTGGATATCTCTGGACTGAAAAATTAGTGTTTGTGTCTGGCTTCTAAACTTACAAATACGTTGTTGAAAGAGTCTTATTTCTTGAGAGGAAATGAGCCAGACATTCAGGATTCTCATGCCTTTCATATTTCAATTTGTTCTTTCATAAAATTAAAAAAAAAAAATTCTTTTTGGAGTTCAAAAAAAAAAAAAATTTCCAGGGGCAGATGTGTGAAGGGAACTAAATGAGTTTTTATTTTAACCTCCCACATTCCTCTCCACAGTGATTATTTGAAAACCATTTATCTCTGTGGTTATAAATGAAATCTGGAAACCTGTCATCTTGCAGCTTAATTAAAAAGTTTAAGAAAATTATTTGATACCTTACTCAGAAAAGCCTGGGCCAAATGGTCTCTTGAGGCCCCTTCCAGTTTTTAGAGGATTTGTTCCTATTAATATTTAGCCTCAAGGATTAATATCAGTGCTAATAATGACCCAAATAATTTCACTGGCCTTCAGTCACCTTATATGCTGATATAATGTTGCAGTCATTTATTATGACACATGCCTGAAACACAGTGAGTGGTGTACTGGTGATGTTTTTCATGCTGTTTTTGTAAAACAATGGGGTTAAATTAATCTATGTAAAAAGATTTCTGTGTCAAAATTAGTTTTTTAAAATCCTGTGAAACAGTGTTTAGAGAACACATTTTGGTCTAGATTCATCTGATTTCCTTAGAACCAAGTGAAATGTGTGGTTGGGTGGCAGGCATAATGATATTAAAGACCAAGACATTTCTGATTCTGAGGAAGACCTCAGAAAAAGAGGAAGACCCTCAACGAGATGGTTTGACACAGTGGCTGCAACAATGGGCTCAAACATAGCAATGATTGTGAGGATGGCACAGGACTGGGCAGTGTGTCATTCTGTTGTACGAAGGGTTGCTATGAGTTGGAACCAACTCGATGGCACGTAACAACCTTTCAGAATTCAGAGGAAACTTACTCTCTTGAATCATCTGAAACACCATAAGCCCGGCTTTATCTAAACAACAAAGAAAACACGTTTCAAAGATAAATTCAATTAAAAAACCCATGAGGCCATCAAGTACGTTATAGCTAGGCCTCTCAGCTGAGGAAATTCATCTTCTAATGTGAACCATTATGATGTCAGCCACATTTGCTGGACTAATCAGAAAATGTGACTTATGTCCTAGGGAGTTTCTCCTAAATTTTGTGTATTTTATTTGTGAGTCTATTTTTGGATTAATGGCTTACTTTTTTTTTTTTTAAATCGAGCGATGCATGCTTATGGTAATCACAGTAAAATATTTTGTTTCCAGTTGCCATTGAGTTAATTTTGACCCCTGGTGACCCCATGTACGTCGGAGTAGTACTATGTTCCACAGAGTTGCTGATTTTTCAGAGGTAGATCTCTGATCTTTCTTCCAAGGTCCGTTAGAGTTCATTTGAATCACCAACTTTTTGGTTAGCAGCTGAGTGCCTTAAGCTTCTGCACAGCCACGACGCCTGTGGAAAAAAAAAAAAAAATGCTGCTCTATAAAGACTCAAGATCCCCGGGTGGCTCAAATGGCTTGCACTGGAGTACCAACCTAAATGGTTGGTAGTTTCAACCCAACTAGGGGTGACATAGAAGAAAGGCCTGGCGAACTGCTTTTGTAAAGATTACAGCCAAGAAAACCCTATGGAGCACAGTTCTACTCTGTAACACATGGGGTTGCCATGATTAGGAATTGAGTCCATGGCAACAGGTTATGAAGAAACTCACAATGACAGCTTAAAGAGCACAGTCTTTGTTTCTCTCTCATGTAACACCACCAAGGTGAACATTTCTGGCTGTCAAGTGGCTCAGACATGTAACCTGATCCATCTTTCATCTTCAACACATGCTTTCTAAGTTGGCCTTGGTCCCGTAACAGGAAGGAGAAAGAATGAATTCAAGGATCAAGTCAAGTAGAAGTTGTACATTACTGCTGCTCACATTCCATTGATGAGCACTTCGACATATGGGTATCCCAGCTACAAGAGAGAAGAGGAAAGAAGAATGGGTTTTGGTGGACTTCTAGAAATCCCTGTACATTACTTGTCACAAAACACACTTGAGTGAAGTACAAAGAAGAAAACAAGAAATCACCTTAATTTCTGCCACCTAAAAATAATTTGGTGAACATCATTTTGTACATTTTTTTCTGGACATACATTCAATGAGTGGACACATAGTTGGATGGATAAATGGAAAATAATTTTTAATAATGGAATCATATTCTGCATTAAAAATACATTGAATTTTATTTAAGTTTAATAGAAGAAAAAAGAAGCTAAAGTGAAACTTAAGAAATTACCATGTTTTTTCATCAATAAGAAATAATAATTATGTCATCCCACTAATGGTACAAAGGCTTTTACAAGATTGGAGTCATTATTTTTTTAATTAAATATTTCAATTTTAAGTAATATTGATGGGCAACCTGCTAGGAAAGATGAGGTGATAAGGACTTTTTTTATTTCTTCCCACTTTTCCTCCCCTCCCTCTCTCTTCTGATTTTTGTTTCAAATTATTTTTCTTTGTCAGCACTGTAGCATTACATTTTGTTCTGCAAACATAATTCCCTTCGTTAATCATTATGCACTCTCTATTTAAATGGAAGCAATGCTCAGCACTAGTCCTTTTACCATGACTTTTCCATTACTGAGTTTTCTTTTTAATTTATCACTTGGTTGGTTGGATTTTATTGTTGTGTAGTTTTAAGATTTTTATTTAATTAATTTTTTTTTTTTTTTAGCAATGGGATTGTAAATTCTTCATTCTCATTCTCAGAGTTTTTGCATATTTGAGAATGCCTGCCTGTTGCCTGTATATGATCTACTTGACTGGGTGTACCATTTATTCTCAGTTTCACATGCTGTCCTTAATACATTACAGACATTGTTCTGTTGACTTCTGGAATTAAATATTGCTGTAGAAAAGCACAAGGCCAACCTGATTTTCCCCACTTTGGGTAACTTTCTGCCTTAAATGCCTTGGACTGTGTTGAATTTTGTCTAAGCCCTTTAATCCTGGAAATCCCTCCGCTCTTATGTTCTGGAAAATAACTGACCAAGACCTAACATTAACCAAGAATTAACATTCTGGTGCAAATGGTTAACTTGCTTGGCTGCTAACCAAAAGGTTGGAGGTTTGAGACCACCCAGAGGCACCTTGAAAGGAAGATCTGGTGATCTACTTCTGAAAAATCAGCCATTGTAGGGGGGAAAAAAACCCTATGGAGCAAGGTTCCACTCTGACACACGTAGGGTCGCCGTGAGTTGGAACTGACACCATGGCAACTGGTTCAGTCTGATGAAGCTTTGGGCAGGTGTCTTCCTGATTCTAGGCTCCTGACCTCCCTCTTTCGCTGGTCTTTACAGAATTCTGATGAAATATGTTCCATTTACCCTACCAATAAACTGAGTAGATAACTTCATGTGATAAACACATCCCGTTGCTTAAACTCTAAGGACCTTCAGTGCTTCAGGTTTCTTCCACTACCTCACATCAGCCTTTAAAACCTTTCCCAACATTTGTTTCAGCAGAGTAGGAGCTGGTTTCTCTCCCTACTGGCCAGAAATCCTTTTATCACTAGTGTTCCTTTCCTTTTTTTTTCTTAGTCCTTCCCCCTTCTTGTTCTTCCCTCTTTCTCATTGTAATTTTTTTTTTTTTTAAATAGAAGTTTTCCTTGCTTGCTTTAACATTGTCAGTAAATTTTTTTCTTTGATACCTTCATGATTTCTTTATTTTTGAAGTTTGGTACCAACTTGGATATGTCTTGATACTGACCAAAATACTAGCCAATTGCTACATACTAATCTAAGTACTTCATGTATATTAATATATTTAGTTGCTATGAGTTGGAATTGACTCCATGGCAATAGGTTAATCCCCACAACAATTTCATTAGGTAGCTGGTAATATTATTACTATTTATCGATGAGTAAACTTATATACATAGAGGTAAAGGACCCTGCCCAAAGTCTCCTAATTGATGAATGATAGGGTCAGGATTTGAACCCAGGTAGTCTGGCTCCAGGCTTTACTCTCCACTCTTAGTGCTATAATACTTCATTGTTGTTGTTTCTTGTCTAGGCAGTTTTGATTCATGGCGACCCAATATGTGCAGAGTAGAGTTGTTCCAAAGGGTTTTCAAGACTGTGACCATTGGGAAGGAGATCGCCAGGTATGCCTTTCAAGGTGACTCTGAATGGGCTGGAACCTCCAACTATTAAGCCAGTAGTCAAGAACTTAACAGTTTGCACCATGCAGGCTATACTCTCCTCTCTCAGCACTATCCTACTATATCCCAACCACTTTTAAATTTTTTCTGGTGTTCAGTATTCTATTCCCTCAGACATTGCAGTGTCTGTCAGTTTGTCGTACTGTGGGGGCTTCCATGTTGCTGTGATGCTGGAAGCTATGCCACCAGTATTTAAATACCAGTAGGGTCACACACGGTGGACAGGTTTCAGCTGAGCTTCCAGACTAAGACAGACTAGGAAGAAGGACCCTGGCAGTCTACTTCTGAAAAGCATTAACCAGTGCAAACCTTATGAATAGCAGCAGAACATTGTTTGATATAGTGTCAGAAGATGAGTCCTTCAGGTTGGAAGGCACTCAAAATTCAACTGGGGAAGAGCTGCCTCCTTAAAGTAGAGCCAGCTGTCATGACATGGATGGAGTCAATCTTTCGGGGCCTTCATTTGCTGTTGTGGCATGACTCAAAATGAGAAGAAACAGTTGCAAACATCAATTAATAATTGGAACATGGTATGTATGAAGCATGAATCTAGGAAAATTGGAAGTTGTCAAAAATGAAATGGAACACATTAACATCAATATCCTAGGCATTAGTGAGCTGAAATGGACTGGTACTGGCCATTTTGATTTGGACAATCATATGGTCTGCTATGCTGGGCATGACAGTTTGAAGAGGAATGGCGTTGCATTCATTATCAAAAAGAACATTTTAAGACTTATCCTGAAGTACAACGCTGTCAGTGATAGATAATATTCTTACACCCATAAGGAAGACCAGTTAATACGACTACTATTCAAGTTTACGCACCAACCACTAAGACCAGTGATGAAGAAACTGAAGATTTTTACCAACTTCTGCACTCTGAAATTGGTCAAACATGCAATCAGGATGCATTGATAATTACTGGAGGTTGGAACGTGAAGGTTGGAAACAAAGAAAAAGGATCGGTGGTTGGAAAATATGACCTTGGAGATAGAAATAATGCTGGAGATCACATGATAGAATTTTACAAGACCAATGACTTCTTCATTGCAAATACCTTTTTTTTCACCAACATAAATGGTGACTGTACATGTGGACCTCACCAGAGGGAATACAAAAGAATCAAATCGACTACATCTGTGCAAAGAGACTGTGGAAATGCTCAATATTATCAGTCAGAACAAGGCCAGGGGTCAGGTGCGGAACAGACCAACAATTGCTCATATGTAAGTTCAAGTTGAAACTGAAGAAAATTAGAACAAGTCCAGGAGAGCCAAAGTACCACCTTGTGTATATCCTACCTGAATTTAAAGACCGTCTCAAGGATAGATTTCACATGTTGAACACTAATGACCGAAGACCAGATGAGTTGTGAAATGATATCAAGGACATCATACATGAAGAAAGCAAGAAGTCATTAAAAAGACAGGAAAGAAAGAAAAGACCAAAAAGGATGTCAGAAGAGACTCTGAAACTTGCTCTTGAACATCCAGTAGCTAAATCAAAAGGAAGAAATGATGAAGTAAAAGAGTTGAACAGAAGATTTCAAATGGCAGATCAAGAAGACAAAGTATTATAATGACATGTGCAAAGAGCTGGAGATGGAAAAGCAAAGGGGGAAGAACACACTCTGCTTGTCTCAAGCTGAAAGAACTGAAGAAAAAATTCAAGACTTGAGATGGCAATAGCGAAGGATTCTATGGGAAAAATATTAAACAATTCAGGAAGCATCAAAAGAAGATGAAAGGAATACACCAAAAAGAATTGGTCGATGTTCAGCCATTTCAGGATGTACTATATGTTTAGGACCTGATGGTACTGAAGGAAGAAGTTCATGTTGCACTGAAAGTATTGGCGAAAACCAAGGCTTCAGGAATTGACAGGATAGTAATTGAGATGTTTCAACAAATGGATGCAGTGCTAAAGTGCTCATTTGTATATGCCATAAAATTTGGAAGTTTGACCAACTGAAAGAGATTCATATTTATGCTTATTCCCAAGAGAATTCTCAACTGAATGCAGAAATTATTGAATAATATCATTAATATCACATGCAAGCAAAATTTTGCTGAAGATCATTCAAAAGCAAATGCAGCTGTACATCAACAGGGAACTGCCAGAAATTCAGGCCAGATTTAGAAGAGGGTGTGGAACCAAGGATATCATTGCTGATGTCAGAAGGATCCTGGCTGAAAACAGAGAATACCAGAAAGATGTTTACCTGTGTTTTTTTGACTATGCAAAGGCATTCAACTGGGCGGGTCATAGCAAATTATGGATAACATTGCAAAGAACGGGAATTCCAGGACACTTAATTGTGCTCATGAGGAACCTGTACATAGATCAAGAGGCAGTAGTCCGGACAGAACAAGGTGATACTGCATGGTTTAAAGTCAGAAAAAGTGTGCGTCAGGGTTATATCCTTCCACCATACCTATTCAATCTGTATGCTGAGCAAATAATCCAAGAAGCTGGAGTATATGAAGAACGGGACGTTGGGATTGCAGGAAGACTCATTAACAACCTGCGTTATGCAGATGACACAACCTTACTAGCTGAAAGTGAAGAGAACTTGAAGCATTTACTGATGAAGAACAAAGACTACAGGCTTCAGTATAAATTACACCTCAATATAAAGAAACCAAAAATCCTCACAAGTGGACCAATAAGCAACATCATGATAAATGGAGAAAGGATTGAGTTTGTCAAGAATTTCATTTTACTTGGATCCACAATCAACACCAATGGAAGCACAAGTCAAGAAATCAAAAGATGCATTGCATTGGACAAATCTGCTGCAGAAGACCTCTTTAAAGTGTTGAAAAGCAAAGATGTCACCTAGAAGACTAAGGTACACCTAACCCAAGTCACAGTGGTTTTTTTTTCTCTTTTTTTAAAATAATTTTTATTGTGCATTAAGTGAAAATTTACAAATCAAGTCAGTCTCTCACATAAAAACTTATATACACCTTGCTACATATTCCCAATTACTCTCCCCCCTCCCCATGAGACAGTCCGCTCTTTCTTTCCACTCTCTTTTCATGTCCATTTTGCCAGCTTCTAAGCCCTCTACCGTCCCATCCCCTCTCCAAGCAGGAGATGCCAACATAGTCTAAAGTGTCCACCTCACACCTCACCAGCATCCCTCTCCAGCCCATTGTCCAGTCCAATCCGTGTCTGATGAGTTGGCTTTGGGAATGGTTCCTATCGTGGGCCAACAGAAGGTCTGGGGGCCATGATCACCGGGGTCCTTCTAGCCTCAGTCAGACCATTAAGTCTGGTCTTTTTATGAGAATTTGGGGTCTGCATCCCACTGTTCTGTTCCGTCAGGGGTTCTCTGTTGAGTTCCCTGTCAGGGCAGTCATCGGTTGTGGCCGGGCACCATCTAGTTCTGCTGGTGTCAGGGTGATGTACTCTCTGGTTCATGTAGCCCTTTCTGTCTCTTGGGCTCGTTATTGCCTTGTGTCCTTGGTGTTCTTCATTCAGCTTTGATCCAGGTGGGTTGAGACTCATTGGTGCATCTTAGACGGCCACTTGCTAGCATTTAAGACTCCAGATGCCACCCTTCAAAGTGGGATACAGAATGTTTTCTTAATAGATTTTATTATGCCAATTGACTTAGATGTCCCCTGAAACCATGGTCCCCAGACCCCTGCCCCTTCTTCGCTGACCTTCGAAGCATTCAGTTTACTCAGGAAACTTCTTTGCTTTTGGTTTAGTCCAGTTGTGTTGACCTCCACTGTATTGAGTGTTGTCTTTCCCTTCACCTAAAGTAGATCTTGACTACTATCTAATTAGTAAATACCCATCTCCCACCCTCCTGCCTCTCATAACCACAAAAGAATGTGTTCTCAGTTTAAACTATTTCTCAATATCTTATAATAGTGGTCTTATACAATATTTGTCCATTTGTAACTGACTAATTTCACTCAGCATAATGCCTTCCAGGTTCCTCCATGTAATGAAATGTTTCACAGATTTCATCACTGTTCTTAATGAATGCGCTGTATTCCACTGTGTGAATATACCATAATTTATTTATCTGTTGATGGGCACCTTGGTTGCTTCCATCTTTTTACTACTGTAAGCTGTGCTGCAATAAACAAGGGTGTGCATACATCTGTTCGTGTAAAGGCTCTTATTTCTCTAGGATATATTCCAAGGAGTGGGATTGCTGGATCATATGGTAGTTCTATTTATAGCTTTCGAAGGAAGCGTCAAATCGATTTCCAAAGTGGTTGTACCATTTTACGTTCCCACCAGCAGTGTATAAGTGTTCCAATCTCTCCACAGCCTCTCCAACATTTATTATTTTGTGTTTTTTGGATTAATTCCAGCCTTGTTGGAGTGAGATGGAATCTCATTGTAGTTTTGATTTGCATTTCTCTAATGGTTAATGATAGAGAGCATTTCCTCATGTATCTGTTAGGCACCTGAATGTCTTCTTTAGTGAAGTGTCTGTTCATATCCTTTGCCCATTTTTTAATTGGGTTGTTTGCCTTTTTGTGGTTGAGTTTTAGCAGAATCATGTAGATTTTAGAGATCAGGCGCTGGTCAGAGATGTCATAGCTGAAAATTTTTTTCCCAATCTGTAGGTGGCCCTTTTACTCTTTTGGTGAAGTCTTTAGATGAGCATAGGTTTTTGATTTTTAGGAGCTCCCAGTTATCTGGTTTCTCTTCAACATTTTTAGTAATGTTTTGTATTCTGTTTATGCCTTGTATTAGGGCTCCTAACACTGTCTCTATTTTTTCTTCCATGATCTATATCGTTTTAGTCTTTATGTTTAGGTCCTTGACCCATTTTGAGTTAGTTTTTGTGCATGGTGTGAGGTATGGGTCCTGTTACATTTTTTTTTTTTTTGCAGATATCCAGTTATGCCAGCACCGTTTGTTAAAAAGACTATCTTTTCCCCAATTAACTGACACTGGGCCTTTGTCAAATATCAGCTGCACCTATGTGGATGGATTTGTATCTGGATTCTCAATTCTGTTACATTGGTCTATGTGTCTGTTGTTGTATCAGTACCAGGCCGTTTTGACTACTGTGGCGGTATAATAAATTCTAAAATCAGGTAAAGTGAGTCCTCCCACTTATGTTCTCCTTTTTTAGTAATGCTGTACTTATCCAGGGCTTCTTTCCCTTTCCTATGAAATTTTTGATTTGTTTCTCCATCTCATTAAAAAATGTCATTGGAATTTGGATCGAAAGTGCATTGTATATATAGATGGCTTTTGGTAGAATAGACATTTTTACAATATTATGTCTTCCTATCCATGAGCAAGGTATGTTTTTCCACTTACGTAGGTCCCTTTTGGTTTCTTGCAGTAGTACCTTGTAGTTTTCTTTGTATGGTTCTTTTACATCTTTGGTAAGATTTATTCTTAAGTATTTTATCTTCTTGGGGGCTACTGTGAATGGTATTGATTTGGTGACTTCCTCTTCGATGTCCTTTTTGTTGATATAGAGGAATCAAACTGATTTTTTATGTTTATCCTGTAGCCTGATACTCTGCTGAATCTTCTATTAGTTTCAGTAGTTTTCTTGAGGATTCCTTAGGGTTTTCTGTATATAAGGTCATGTCATCTGCAAATAGAGATAATTTTACTTCTTCCTTGCCAATCTGGATGCCCTTTATTTCTTTGTCTAGCCTAATTGCCCTGGCTAGGATCTCCAGCACAATGTGAAGGGCATCCTTGTCTGGTTTCCATTCTCAAGGGAAATGCTTTCAGGCCCTCTCCGTTTAGGATGATTGTTGGCCTTGTATAAATGCCCTTTATTATGTTGAGGAATTTTCCTTCTATTCCTATTTTGCTGAGAGTTTTTATCATGAATGGGTGTTGGACTTTGTCAAATGCCTTTTCTGCATCAATTGATAAGATCACGTGGTTCTTGTCTTTTGTTTTATTTAAATGGTGGATTACATTTATTGTTTTTCTAATATCGAACCAACCTTGCATACCTGGTATAAATCCCACTTGGTCATGGTGGATTTTTTTTTGATATGTTGTTGAATTCTATTGGCTAGAATTTTGTTGAGGATTTTTGCATCTATGTTCATGAGGGATCCCTGTAAACCCAGTGCTGTCGAGTCGATTCCGACTCATAGCAACCCTATAGGATATAATAGGTCTGTAATTTTCTTTTTTTTTTTTTTGTGCTGTCTTTAGCTAGATTTGGTATCAGGGATATGCTGGCTTCATAGAATGAGTTAGGGAGTATTCTCTCCTTTTCTATGCTTTGAAATACCTTTAGTAGTAGTGGTGTTAACCCTTCTCTGAAAGTTTGGTAGAACTCTGCAGTGAAGCTGTCAGAGCCAGGGCTTTTTTTGTTGGGAGTTTTTTGATTACCTTTTCAATCTCTTTTTTTGTTATGGGTCTATTTAGTTGTTCTACCTCTGTTTGTGTTAGTTTAGGTAGGTAGTGTGTTTCTAGGAATTCATCCATTTCTTCTAGGTTTTCAAATTTGTTAGAGTACAATTTTTCATAGTAATCTGATATGATTCTTTTAATTTCAGTTGGGTCTGTTGTGATAAAGGCCCATCTTATTTCCCATTTGGGTTATTTGTTTCCTTTCCTGTATTTCTTTAGTCAGTCTGGCCAATGGTTTATCAATTTTTTCAAAGAACCAGCTTTTGGCCTTAACTCTTTCAGTTGTTTTTCTGTTCTCTAATTCATCTAATTCTGCTCTAATTTTTATTTTTTGTTTTCTTTTGTTGCCTGATAGAATCTTCTGTTGCTCTCTTTGTATTTGTTCAGGTTATAGGGACAGTTCTTTGATTTTGGCTCTTTCTTCTTTTTGTATGTGTGCATTTATCGATATAAATTGACATCTGAGCATTGCTTTCCCTGTGTCCCAAAGGTTCTGATAGGAAGTGTTTTCAGTCTAGTTGCATTCTCTGAATTTCTTTATTCCCTCCTTAATGTCTTCTAGAACCCAGTCTTTTTTGAGCAGGGTATTGTTCAGTTTCTAAGTATTTGTTTTCTTTTCCCTGGTTTTTCTGTTACTGATTTCTACTTTTATGGCCTTATGGTCTGAGAAGATGTTTTGTAATATTTCGATGTTTTGGATTCTGTAAAGGCTTTCTTTATGACCTAATATGTGATCTATTCTAGAGAATGTTCCATGTGCACTAGAAAAGAAAGTATACTTTGCAGCTGTTGGGTGAAGTGTTCTGTAAAAGTGTATGAGGTCAAGTTGGTTGATTGTAGCAATTAGATCTTCCATGTCTCTATTGAGTTTCTTACTGGATGTCTTATCCTTCACTGAATGTGGTGTGTTGTAGTCTCCTACTATAATTGTGGAGGTGTCTATCTCACTTTTCAATTCTGTTAAAGTTTGTTTTTTGTATCTTGCAGCCCTGTCATTGGGTGCCTAAATATTTAGTATGGTTATGTCTTCCTGGTAAATTGTCCCTTTAATTATTATGTAGTGTCCTTCTTTATCCTTTGTGGTGGATTTAACTTTAAAGTCTATTTTGTCAGAAATTAATATTGCCACTCCCGCTCTTTTTTGATAGTTTTTTGCTTGATATATTTTTTTTCCATCCTTTGAGCTTTAGTTATTTGTGTCTCTAAGTCTAAGGTGTGTATCTTTAGGAAGTATGTAGACAGGTTGTGTTTTTTTATCCAGTCTGCAACTCTATGTCTTTTTTATTGGTGCATTTAGTCCACTTACATTCAGCGTAATTATAGATAAGTATGAGTTCAGTGCTCTCATTTTGATGCCTTTTTTTGTGTGTTGTTGACAATTTTATTTTTCCACTTACTTTTTTGTGTTGAGTTTTTCTTTGTAAATTGTGTGTTCCTCATTTTCATAGTAGTTGAATTTACTTTTGCTGAGTCATTATGTTTAGCTTGTTTTTTATTTTGAAGTGTGGAATTGTTAAACCTCTTTGTGGTTACCTTAATATTTACCCCTATTTTTCTAAGTAAAAACCTAACTTGTATTGCCCTATATCACCTTGGTTTCCTCTCCATATGGAAGATCTATACCTCCTGTATTTAGTCCCTCTTTTTTGATTATTGTAATGTTCTTCATAATGATGTCAATGATTCTGTCTTTTGATGAATTTTTTTTAATTAATCTTATTTTGTTTTTGTGATTTCCCTATCTGAGTTGATATCAGGATGTTCTGTTCTGTGACCTTGTGTTGTGTTGGTATCTGATATTATTGATTTTCTGACCCAAGAATTTTCTTTAGTGATTCTTGTAGCTTTGCTTTTGTTTTTGCAAATTCTCTAAGTTTGCGTTTATCTGTGCATGTCTTAATTTCACCTTCATATTTGAGAGAGAGTTTTGCTGGATATATGATTCTTGGCTGGCAGTTTTTTCTCCTTTAGTGCTCTATATATGTCATCCTATTGCCTTCTTGCCTGCATGGTTTGTGCCAAGTAGCTTAAACTAATTCTTATTGATTCTCCTTTATAGGTGACTTTTCATTTATCCTTGGCTGCTTTTCAAATTTTCCCTTTATCTTTGGTTTTGGCAAGTTTGATGATAATATGTCTTGGTGATATTCTTTTGGGATCTATATTGTATGGGGTTTTATGAGCATCTTGGTTAGATATCCTTTCATCTTTCATGATGCCAGGGAAGTTTTCTGCCAACAGATCTTCAACTGTTCTCTCTGTATTTTCTGTTATCCCCCCCATTCTGGAACTCCAATCACACACAAGTTATTCTTCTTGATAGAGTCCCACATGATTCTTAGGGTTTCTTCATCTTTTTGAATTCTTTTCTGATTTGTCTTCAGATATATTGGTGTCAATTGCCTTATCCTCCATCTCCCCCACTCTGCATTCCAATTCCTTGGTTCTGCTCCTCTGACTTCCTATTGAGTTGTCTAATTCTGTAATTTTATTATTAATCTTTTGAATTTCTGAATGCTATCTCTCTATGGATTCTTGCAGCTTATTAAATTTTTCACTGTGTTCTTGAATAATCTTTTTGATTTTTTCAACTGCTTTATCTGTGTGTTCCTTGGCTTTTTCTGTAGATTGCCTTATTTCATTTCTGAGGTCATCCCTGATGTCTTGAAGCATTTTGTATATTAGCTTTTTATATTTTACATCTGGCAATTCCAGGAATGTATCTTCATCTGGGAAAGATTTTGATTCTTTGATTTGGGTGTTTGTAGAAGCAATCATTATCTGCTTCTTTATGTGTTTTGATATCGACGGCTGTCTCCTAGCCATCTATAAGATATTGTAATGATTTCTTTTATATTTGCTCACTGAGTCTTATCTTCTTGTTTTGTTTTGTTTCAGTATACCCAGATGGGCTACTAGATTGTGCTGTCTTGATTGTTGTAGCCTTTGAATCACTTATGTCCTGTTACCAGCTGGTTTGAGCTGTTACTAGGTATGTGAACCTATGAGTCCATTCACTATTCTTGGATAGAATCAGCTCAGGTGTCCTGATTGTGGGTCACCTGGTGTGTGGTGTAGGCTCTGACCTATGAACTTAGAGGAGTAGTGGTGATGGTTGTATGTGCCAGTTTCTAGTAGCAGCAGGGGGTCACACTCTGAGGAGGGCAGGATGTTGATAGCCTTCCGGCAAGTGCCAGTGACGTAGGAGTGTCTCTGTTCTCTAGAGCATTCTGGTGGATGGGCTCTGCAGCTGTACCTTAGGCACCCAGTGCTTGTACCTTTAAAGGTTGGTAGGCATCACTATCCTTACACCCCTTTAGCAGGTGGCTATGTGGTGGGGGTGGAGCCTCAGCCTTCAGTCCCATGGAGTGGATCAGTGAGGGCTCTATTTAATAGGTAGAGAAGTATCTGGCCTCCAAAACTTGCCTTTCCACTGCTCAGCTAAAACAATTACAGTCAGATCTCTATCAGAATTTCCTTTGCATTATAATAGCCACCTGGTTCCCTGTAGGGGTGAAAGCCAAAGACTGTGGATCTCTTATGCCTGGATTGAGCTGATTCTGTATTGTTATTCCAGTTTAGGGAAGTTAGGGAAGAATTTTTCCCCTGATTGTTGATTGCTGCTTTTGTCAGGCTACGAGAATGGGTTAGAAAACAAAAACAAAAACAAAACCCCCCCCCCGGAGTACACTTCACTTTCTGGCCCAGGGAATTCCAATGTTAATGAGTCCAGCTAGGGCAGGGAGGGGAGGGATCAGACAGATAGAAGAGTCAGATAGATAGGAGAGAGCAGCAGCTGGCAAGATAGACAAAGTTACTTATCTTGTTTGGTGAGGACTGTTTTATCTGAGATCCCAGAGGGGTGTGTAACCTGTGTGCGCTGGCTGGGTCCCTGCTGAGATTGCCCCAGAGGGTAAGGGCTGCTCCCGTGCTTGTATTGTCTCAGGAAGCTGCAATCAGCCCCTCTGTGCTTAGTCCAAAGCCCAGCACCAAGGTCTCCTCGCTAGGATGCTGCACTCCAGGCTCCGAAACCAATCGCTGCTTTCTCGTGGTTTCTCGTTCACCTGTCAGCTGCATCAGTGTGCAGCCTGCGTGCGCTGGCTGGATCTCTGCCGAGGTTGCTCTAGGAGGTTAAGGCTGTGTCTTGTGCTTGGCCCATCTCAGTAAGCCACGATCAGCCCCACCACTCTGGCACCAGGGAACTGCAGGGCTCAAGGATGCAGCGTGGCATGCCAGCTTCAGAAGCGGTCTCTGCTTCAGCACTTGGCTTTTCGCTCCCCTGCCACTCAGGTCAACTCCTTAGTTCTGTGTTTGATGGTCAGGGTTCGTAGATTGTCCTGTATGTAATCGATTCACTTGTTTTTTCAAGTCTTTGTTGCAAGAGGGATAAGCAGAAGCTTCTACCTAGTCAGCCATCTTGGTCCTGCCTCAGCCATAGTGCTTTTAATCACCTCCTATGCATGTGAAAGCTGGACAGCGAATAAGGAAGACAGAAGAATTGACACCTTTGAATTTGGGTGTTGGAGAAGAATATTGAATATATACTGTGGACTGCCAAAAGAACAAATAAATCTGTCTTGGAAGAAGTACAACCAGAATGCTCCTTAGAAGCAAGGATGGCAAGACTGTGTCTCACATATATTGGACATGCTGTCAGAAGGTATCGGTCCCTGGAGAAGGACATCACACTTTGTAAAGTGGTAGGTCAGCGAAAAAGAGGAAGACCCTCAATGAGCTGGATTGATACAGTGGCTGTAACAATGGGCTTAAGCATAACAACTTTTAGGAGAATGGCAGAGGACCAGGCAGAGTTTCATTCTGTTGTACATAGTGTTGCTATAAGTCAGAACCAACTCAAAGGCACCTAACAACAACAACAACAACAACAACAAAAAGTGTTCTGTTTCTACCTGGAGGTTCAGTCCTTAAATGTGTCCATGAAATTTTCCTGTGTTTTATCTCTGAATATTTTTTTTTCTATTCCATATATATTCAGTTTTCTATATCAAATATTTTGAGCCTTGGTTATGCAGTGGTTAAAGCACTTGGCTGCTAACTGAAAGGTTGGTGGTTCAAACTCACCAGCTGCTTTATGGGAGAAAGATGTGGCAGTCTGCTTCCTGAAAATTTACAGCCCTTTCGAACCTCCCACATTTCAGTTAGCAGCTGAACACTTAACCACTGCACTGCCAGAGCTCCTTTCCATGAAGATTACAGCCTAGCAAGCCCTATGGGGTTGTTCTATTCTAAAACACATAGGGTTGTTATAAGTCAAAAATCACATTGACTATGCCTAACAACAGCAACAACTATTTGCCTCAAGATATTCCTTCTTCCATAGAGACCTCCATGGTGAACATACTGCATGCATCCCTAGCCCTATACCAGACCCATGATTCTGTTCCATTTACACAACAGAGCCCTGTTGTAAACGGAAAAAGAAGGCCTGGAAGTTGGTCTGCTACTGACATTTATTGAAGGCTTACTAGGTGCTGTTGCAGGTGCCACCTGACCTCTGAGTTAACCTCATGTAATCCTCACAAAGGAGCCTGGGTGGTTCAAACTGTTCGCAGTCAGCTGCTGGCCTAAGGGTTGGAGGCTTGAACCCACCTAGCAGTGCTACAGAAGAAGAGTCTGACAATCTGCTTCCATAAAGATTACAGCCAAGAAAAATCCTACGGAGCAGTTCTACTCTGTAACACATGGGGTTGCCATGAGTCAGGTTCCACTGGACGGCAATGAGTTTTTTTTTTTAACTTTCAGATCATTCATGTCAGCCCACTTTTCCTCCTCATTTAACAGATGAGAAGACCAAAGCTGGAGAGGTTCAATCTGGGGTCATGCAGGGTCTGATTCCTGCTTAGTCAGGCTTTAACATTGTCCAGTGAAAATCTTCCCATCATGTGGGGGCAAAATGCCTGGACTCAATTCGCCAAACACTCTTCTGTTGCAGTCCAGTGCTGGGGGATACTGGAACTCCCAAGGAGGAACCCTAAGGGTTGGGGCAAAAGAGCCAACAGATACCTCCAGCTCTGTGGAGTTAGAGTTCAGGTTTGGGTGGATGAACAACTAGTGGTGTGCAAAGGGAATGAGAGAGGGCTCTGTGGAGGAGGAGGATGCTTTGGTTTTTTTGGTCAGGCAGGAAGGGCCTTCCAGAGAGTGAAACAGTGTGAGAAAAAGCCAGAGCCCAGAAGAGGTCACTAGGCAAGTTGCTCAGAGGTTAGTGCCCTGGGGCAGGAAGGGCTGGGTGTGATTAGATTTTCATTTTGGAAGAGGAGAACCAAGTTCTCCGCCCCCAAAGTTAAGGTGCCGCCAACCTCCACCCAACCACCTGTTGCCCTAGCAGCTCCTGGCCCCTGCTTCCTCCAGCCCAGCAATGTCCTGCCCTAAAGAAGAAAAAAAAAAAAAAGGAATTTACAGACCTGGAAATCTTATGGGGCAGTTCTACTCTGTGCTATAGGGTGCTACAAGTCAGAATCAACTCGATGGCCATGAGTTTGGTTTTATGGTTTATATCAAATATTGGCAACCTTCGATTTTTTTTTATAGCCCATAGGCCAAACTCAGCCCACTGCCTGTTTTTGCAACTAAATTTTTATTGGAACACAGCCACATTCAAGCCTTACATGTTGTCTATGGCTGCTTCCTTACAACAACAGCAGAGATGAATGTTGTGACAGAGGCTGTGTAGTCTACAAAGCCTAAAATATTTCCTATCTGGCCATTTACAAAAAAGTTCGCAGCCACTTGCTCTAAGAGAGTAATCTGATTTTTATTCATGTGTATTTTTTTCTTTCCTGTTTCTGATTTATTTCTTATGTCCCCTTGCGTTTCATTTTTTTGTTGCTATTTATCTCTTCAGTTTGAGCTCTTGTTTCACAAACGTTGTAGTCTTATTAATTTTTTAATAATAAAAAAATACATTCTTTAAAACTGCTTCCATTTTTTAGTGCTATTTTTTCTTTCTTCCAGACTGTCAGGATGTGTTCTTGCTTTGTGTGCTGTGGTCTCTTTTCCAGCTCTCTTCCTCTCTCTTTGTTTCTTTTCCATTTGACTGTTTGAAGAGTTCCCACACTGCTCCTTTCCATCTTGCTTGTGTTTAACCCAAGTGGCTCCACCCAGATCTTTTTATTTATTCAAGATTTCCTTCTCAGGACCAGTTAGCCTTCTGAGAGCTGAGAAACAGAAGGCTAACTGGTCCTGAGAAGTATTGCTTTCTACACATGCCTTGATTCCAAGGCCATGGGAGTGGGAGAAGTGGAGATCTTATATAGGGCTAAATGCAGCTCTGAATGGGCTCTTTTCTGTTCCCTTACCAAATCAACCCATTGCCATTGAGTCAATTCTGACTCATAGCAACCCTATAGGACAGAGCAGAGCTGCCCCATAGGGTTTCCAAGGAGTGACTGGCAGATTCGAACTGCTGACTTTTTGGTTAGCAGCCAAGCTCTTAACCAGTACTACACCAGGGCTTCTCATCAAATGTCCTGTATGAAGGTTCTCTCCACCCAGTGTGTTGCACACGCCATCCTGTAGGCTTCCACTTGTTTCCTCCTCCTTAGCACATCTGTCCTGATATAACGCCCTTCCTAACTTTGCCGGGAGCATTGGTGGTTCAGAGGTAGAATTCTCACCTTCTGTGCAGGAGACCCGGGTTGGATTCCTGACCAATACACCTCATGTGGAGCCAACCACCTGTCTGTCAGTGGAGGCTTGCATGTTGCTGTGATGCTGAACAGGTTTCAGCAGAGCTTCTAGACTAAGACAGACAAGGAAGAAAGGCTTGGTGATTGACTTCTGAAAATAAGCCAATGAAAACTGTATGGATCACAGTGGTTTGATATGCGACTTATCACAGGGATGGCGCAGGACAGGATACCTTTTATTTTGTTGTGTGTGGGGCCATCATGAATCGGGGCCCACTTGGTGCCAACCAAGGACAATGACAACAAATGGTGGAACGTAGCAGCTTCCATTGATGCCTACTCTCCATCGGGAAGCTGGAAGGCATCAGCAGGACTCTTTAGAATGCTGTCGACTTACCTTTCTTCAGAACAGCTTGGTGATGTAAGTGAGATTAAGAGCTCAGTATCTAATTTCTCGGTAAGACACCACAAAAAATACTTTAATGATCAAGAAGTGTTCTGAAATCTAACTATGAATTTTCATTATAACTGCTAGCAAATGATTCTGCCAGCTCTGACCCATAATTTTGAATTCTCTCTTTGGTTCATGGAGGATTTCCTCTAGAGTGCATTGTTTTCCATTTCATAGACATCTTGGATATAAACATGAAACTTAGGAAAACAAAGCAAAACAAAAGACCATCTTTGAAATGTATATTTCTCGTCGCTTTTGAGATGGCTGCTTACCCTTTCCAACCCTGCAGATCCTGGAGGGAATGGAGGGATGGCTGCCTATCAAAAAATAAAAAACACTAAAAAGTTTTGACAAGTTGATTTAATTACCACAGCTGCTTCATTTTTTTAAAGCTGCTCTTAAGTAGCAACTGTTAACTTCTTCTTCTTCTTCTTCTTTTTTTTTTTTTTAACAGTTACAGCCTTTACCTTGTTGCTCCTTTTCTTCCTCTGTTGCATCCCAGGGAAAGGAGATTGTGTGTAATAAATTTCACTATAATCTCTCCCATTTGGGAACCATTTCTTAGTGTCAATAAAGAAATCTGAGTGAAACATAGTCATAACCGTTATGTTACTCCTCCTCAAACTCTTTGCAGGCAGATGTTTTCCAGGAGGAGCTGGGAAGATTGGGAGGGCTACTTTAAACAATACCGATTTTTAGTTATCTGTGATATTGAAGAATGTTGTAGTTAGTTGCTGTGCAGTCGATTTCTTGCTTATGGTGACCCTATGTGTGCAGAGTAGAATTGCACCATAGGGCTTTCAAGGCTGTGATTTTTTAGAAGCAGATCGCCAGATTTGTCTTCCGAGGCACATCTGGATGGGTTTGAACTGACAGTCTTTCAGCTAGTAGTCAAGTGCTTAACTATTTTCACCATACAGGGACCACAGCAAATGGTTGTTGTTGTTCGGTTCTGTTGAGTCGATTCCAACTCATAGCAACAAGATATGACAGAGTAGAACTGCCCCATAGGGTTCCCTAGGCTGTAATCTTATGGAAGCAGATTGCCAGGTCTTTCTCCTACGGAGCTGCTGGGTAGGCTTGAACCAATAGCCTTTTGATTGGAAGCCCAGCACTAAATTGTTGCGTCAGCAGGGCTCCCTACAGAGAATAGTATGGTTCTCTTCCTCAGTATTTGGAGATAGCAGATGTCTTAGTTATCTAGTGCTACTATGACAGAAATACTGAGTGGATGACTTTAATAAAGAGAAATTTATTTCCTCACAATGAAGTAGGCTAGAAGCCCAAATTCACGGCATCAGCTTTCTCTCTCTGTCAGCTCTGGAGGAAGGTCCTTTGCATCAATCTTCCTCTGGACTAGGAGCTTCTCCACACAGGAACCCTGGGTCCAAAGGACTTGCTGTGCTCCTGCACTGCTTTCTTGGTAGTATGAGGTCCTCTGTTTCTCTGCTCACTTCCCTCTTTTATATCTCAAAACAGATTGCCTCAAGACACAGTCCAATCTTGTAGATTGAGTCCTACCTCACTAACACAACTGCTGCCCATCCCACCTCATTAGCATCTTAGAGGCAGGACTAACAACACATAGGAAAATCACATCAGATGACAAAATGGAGGGCAATCACACAATACTAGGATTCACAGCCTAGCCAGATTGATACTCATATTTTGGGGGAACACAATTCAATCCATGATAGCAGACATAGGGCACATGGGCCATTGAGATTTCTTCATGTGCTCTATCTCAACAATTTTGCTCTTTGTTGCTGCCAAATTGGCCCAGAGACAGCCTGGGAATCCTTTCTCACACAGCACTCCAGGGAGCTGTTCCCTGTTCCTTAGTGTCAGCACATGAGTTTAATCTGCCATGTTTGGTAATCCTAAATGACCAAAAAAAATTATTGTTGTCGTTAGTTGCTGTTGAGTCATCTCCGACTCATGGGGACTTATGTACGACAGAATGAAACATTGCCCAGTTCTGTACCAACTTCATGATCATGGGTATGTTTGAATTCATGGTTGTGGCTATTCTGTAGTGCTTTCCAATCTAGGGGGTACATCTTCCAGTGCTGTATCAGACAATGTTCTGTTGAGATCCATAGGGTTTTCACTGGCTAATTTTCAGAAGTAGATCACTAGGCCTTTCTTCCTCCTACTTAACACACCTGTCTTTCTTCTTTGTCTTAGCCTGGACACTCTGCTGAAACAAGGGTGACCCAGCTAGTATGTGAAATACCGGTGGCATAGCTTTCAGCATCATAGCAACA
The DNA here is from genome assembly GCF_024166365.1 of Elephas maximus indicus. Lineage (NCBI taxonomy): Eukaryota > Metazoa > Chordata > Mammalia > Proboscidea > Elephantidae > Elephas > Elephas maximus. The sequence continues at coordinate 41,568,212 of NC_064832.1, forward strand.
CGTAAGCTACGATGGCATGACAGATGAGTGGTGAGTGAAATGAAAGCCCCTCTTTTCTTGTTAATCCTTAAAGCATTGCAGAATCTTGGAATGCCAGGGATTCATCATTATGAGAAGAAATTTTGATTGCATTAGAGAAACACAGAAGTAACAGTGAATATCATTCATTCATGAATGCATTCATTCTCTCGACAAATATGTTTTGGGTGTTTACAAGGTGCCAAGCAGTTTGATTGCTGCTGCTGGAAAGGCACAGCCTCTATCTTCGAAGACTGTTAGACCAGGAAGGGAGATGGATGTGCATGTGTAAAATTCCAGTGGTAGTAACAGTAGTAGGGTCAGAACCTAACTTCAGGGGGGATAATATGAATTAAGAACATCCCAAGGCTGATCCCTATGAGGTGGAAGTCAGACATACCTCCACTCTCCAAACTTTTTACCAATTCTGACACCAGCCACCCCTTCCATGGCATTCTCTACTTCTCTTCTGGGTTTGATAATCAGTTACAACGGCCACACAGAACTCACGGACCATGCTTTACTGTTAATTGGTTGATTAAGAAACAGGTGCAACTTAGGGTTAGGACCAACAGACTACAACCCAGGATCAGGAAGCATGCAGGCAAATTCCCCTTCTTCAGTGCTGGACAGCTCTATTAGACCCCCTCGGCCCTCTGAGGACAGGCTTCTCTTGGCTTCCACAGGGCAGGCTTCTCTTGGTCCCACCATCTGTTGCTGCCTGCTCTGCCACTGGGCCCTTTCTGGGCCTCTTGCTGTCTTCAATATTACAGCCCTTGACCCTGTTTCGGCTCCCTCAGGGGGGTCTCTTGCCTCCTCTCTCTCTCTCTCTCTGCTTCTTCTCACTTCCTTCTGCTTCTTGCTTCTTTGTGTCTTCGAAAACCTCTGTGTGGCTGGCTGCATATATATATGTAGAGAGAGAGAGAGAGAGAAATTGACAAGAAGTTGTGTGTGTGTATATCACACACACACACACACACACACAACTCCTTGTTTATTTCAAGACCTGGCCCCTGCCAGTGGGGCTACAAGCTGACCAACCCCTTCTTGGTAGCCATAGACACTTTATTTGCATGGTAGGCTAAAGACACTTTATTTGCCTAGTCTATTGACCAATTCCTGCAAGGTGCATAACAATCACAGAGTATGTAAAACTATCATATGCAAAAATATCAAAACCAAGTTGTTTACAGGTTATCCAGGAAATGTCAATCAACCTGGACAAAAGTAACAACCTCTCTGGGGTAGAAAACTAGGGCAAAGGTAACTCCTTTGGGGAAAAATCTTTCAAGCTATTTTTCCAAAGAACCAAGGCAAACGGCCACATAAAGAAACTTATTTCACGACAGCATATAAGAAAATTGTCAGAGTCCCAACTGAGGGGACTTGTGTCAGGAGGGGAGCCATCAACTGTGCCTGGGAGGGTTGGGGGTGGGGAGCCCCACAGATCCAGGTTCCCTGAACTGGGCCCTGAGGCATGTGCTGACAGCACGCCAGGTGTCAGTATTACTGTTTGAATTGCGATTTAGGTATAATTTTAGAATCTATTATCCTCTCTTCTCAATATTACTAATTAAAATTCATCTTCAAAAGTAATAGCAAGAGAGCAGTTGAAGAAAATTGTCTTTTGGGGCTGGCTGCAGCTATATGGCCTCACTCAGAATCCCCTAGAAAACCTGCCTCATCTGTGTACAACTGCTTTCCTTACTGTGCAAGGCACAGAAGTTCAGACCTCTCTCTGTCTTATCTCCATTTGGTGGATTTTTCACGTTAGCCTTCCTGTGGCTAACCAATGAAAGTAAATATACTTCGTTGGACTAGTTCAGAGACATTCAAAACTTTTTTGACCACTATGGGTTTGGTTTTGGTTTATCCATACTAAGTGATACAATTTAAATTTCACAATCCAGTGCTCACATACATACGTATATTTACACATATGTAATTGATACAACCCCCTTGCATCTGTCAACTTGTTGTACTGTGGGGCCTTGTGTGTTGAGCAAACAATCCGAGAAGCTGGGCTATATGAAGAATAAAAAAAAAAAAAATTGGGGGGGGCATCAGAATTGGAGGAAGACTTATTAACGACTTGCATTATGCAGATGACACAACCTTGCTTGCTGAAAGTGAAGAGGACTTGAAGCACTTACTGATGAAGATCAAAGACCACAGCCTTCAGTATGAATTAGACCTCAACATTTTTTTTTATTAAAAAAAATCCTTATAACTGGACTGTTAAGCAACAACATGATAAAAGGAGGAAAGATTGAAGTTGTCAAGGATTTAATTTTACCTGGATCCACAATAAACACCCATGGAAGCAGTAGTCAAGAAATCAAGATGTGTTGCGTTGGGCAAATCTGCTGCAAAAGGCCTCTTTAAACAAAGATGTCACCTTGAAGACCAAGGTGGCCTGACCCAAGCCATCACGTTTTATGTCACCTCCTATGCATGCAAAAGCTAAATGATGAATAAGGAAGACCAAAGAAGAATTGACAACTTTAATTGTGGTGTTGGTGAAGAATATTGAATATTCCATGGACTGTCAGAAGAACGTACAAACCTGTCTTGGAAGAAGTACAACCAGAATGCTCCTGAGAAGCAAGGATGGTGAGACTATGTCTTACATACTTTGGACATGTTGTCAAGAGGGATCAGTCCCTGGAGAAGGACATCATGCTTGGTAAAGTAGAGGTCAGTGAAAAAGAGGAAGACCCTCAACGAGATAGATTGACACAGTGGCAGCAACAATGGGCTTATGCGTAACAATGATTATGAGGATAGTGCAGGACTGGGCAGTGTTTCCTTCTGTTGTACATAGGGTTGCTATGAGTTGGAGCTGACTTGATGGCACCTAACAACAACAACAACAAATTGAAACAAATTCTATGAAACAATGATTATCTTCTGTGCAATATATTTTCTAATTTAAAAAATGTGTTGATCATGACCAACTAAATCAATTTTTAACATACTATTGGTAATCCAAAATTTGAATAACACTAGTCTAGAAGATGTACATGGGGACAGCGGTGCTTCAGTGTTAGAATTCTTGCCTTCCTTGCAGCAGACCCAGGTTTTGATTCCTGGTCAACCCATCTCATTTGAAGCCACCACTCCTCTGTCATTGGAGACTTGTGTGTTGCTATGATGTTGAACAGGTTTCAATGGAGCTTCTGGATTAAGACGGACTAGGAAGAATGCACTGGCGATCTATCTCTGAAAATAAGGAAGACCATATGGATCACAATGGTCCTGTTAGCAACTGATCATGGGGTTGGTGCAGGACCGGGGCGTGTTTCATTCTGTTGTGCATGGTGTCACCAGGACTCGGAAGCTGACCCAGTGACAGCTAATGATAGAAGATGTGTGATCTGTAAACACAGCTATTTTCATTGCAGCTGAAAATCAAAACTATTTAGGAAAGTAAATCCAGTAGGGAATATAAATCCCAAGGTACGTTTCTAAACCAGGTGGAATTAATTTGGAATTCTGCTTGTCAAGGAGCCCTGGTGGTGTAACAGTTAAGTGCTCAGCAGTGAACCAAAAGTTTGGAGGTTCAAACCTACCCAGCAACTCTGTGGGAGAAAGGCCTGGTGATCTGTTTCCATAAAGATTACAGCTTAGAAAATCCTATGAGGATAGTTCCACTTGGTCACGTGGGACTGCTATGAGTTGGAATTGACTTTTCAGAGCTTAACAACAACAAGTCTGCTTACCAGGAATTGTGCTTATCCTGAACAACTGCATAGCAGGTGTGTTCACATTTCCCTCTCTGTGTTACTACCAAGCTCAGTGCCTCATTTGGCCTTCATGGCATGCATTTTGTGTATTAATTTTACCACTGACTTTACTTTGTTTTTCTTCTGTCTCCTGGAGTTCTGTAGTAGTAGCTTTTTAAAAAACTGTATTGTATTATTTGGATTTTGTAAGGTGCATTTATAGCTTTTGAATTAAGATGCAAATAAATAAATAAAATTGATAATGCTATTGTTGTGATCAGTGCAGACAAGCAAACACTGATGATTTCTGAATTCTGCACTGTGCTCGGAATTGCTTTGTCTGAATTACACCAAACACTGCTTGCCTTTAATGTGCTTTGTACCATCATTCCATTTGTGACTAGTTCAGGCTCATGCACTTGAACTTCTTTAATTACAGTGTGAACAGAAACTCACAAAAATGGCACAGAGAACTTGAAAATATTTGCCCCTATCTGCCTAGCTAATGCTGTGGAGAGGTAGCTCCGTATTTCAACATGTTCCAACGGAACGCTGTGTTCCAGTTGCCTTCTATTGTAATTCACGTGTTGCTGTGGTAAAGATTTTGACATGAAAAAAAAGTGGTGAAAATTTGATGCATTTATACATTTGTAAGTAAACGCTAAGCATGCTAATTAATTCCAAGACGACAAGTCAAATGTATCCCTGTCATGGGATTTGGTGCTTTGGAACATGGGCGATGCGATGACTACCCAATAGAAGGGCAGATATTTGCCTATACACAATTACCTATGGTAATTATGTCCCAAGTGAAAACAGGCTTTACACTGCCTAGTGGAATAATTACCAAAGCCAGAGAACACATGTTAACATCAAGATAGTGGCTCAGAATAATTCATAGGCAGGAACTGACACCAGTCTGTCTGGAAGTCATCGGGGCTCTTGTGTTTTACCCACATTGGTTGCCAAACATGCCACAGATGTTTTCTAAATGAACGGGTGCCTAAAACCAAAATGTATAGGCTATGGTGGCTTTTACATTGCATGCCTCTTGCCATACATGTGTACATCTGTACTAGTTTCAAATTTTTAAGCAGTGACTACACATGTTTTCAAAACGTGTACTGACACGTGATTGGACAATAAGCACTGAGTTCTGATGCCCAACATTGCATTGATTGATTGCTTAAGAATTTTTTTTTTTCAAAAATATTTGTAAGTGATGCACAGATTTCCCAGCAGACTATTGAATCCTGGACCAAACCACACAAATGTGATGTTTTATTAAAGATCAAAGAAAACCACCTAGCAAATTTATCTGTGAGTTCTCTCAGCTTATGCTACTGTTGCTACTGTTATCATCATGATCTTTTCTTGAAAAAAGCCGGGAGAAACTGTTAGCAGCAGGAGCAGAGGGAGGGGTTTACTCTTCTGCTTTCTCTTTCTGCTCCTCTGTCTGTCAAAAGTCCTCCTAGTCCTTTGTGGAGTTGTGCTGATCTTGTTCATTTCACCCACTTCTTCGTATTCCAGTGTGATGTTTAATGTTAGATGTCAACTTGGCTGGGTTATGATTCTCAGTGACTGGGCAGACAATATGGAATCACCTTCCATTTTGTGATCTGATGTGAGCAGCCAATCAGTTAAAAGTGGGGGCTTCCTTGGGGGTGTGGCCTGCCTCTGGTGTATAAACGGATGTTCTGGCAAAGCTCATGCTCTCTGGACCCTGTGTACTTCCCATTGCCTGACCTATAGTTCTTGGAAAGTAAGCCTACAGAAGTCTTCAGCCTGATGCCTAACCTGCAGCTTTTGGGTTCGTCAGCCCCTGCAACCACATGATCCAGTAGAGGCCTTCAGCCTGTCACCTGACCCACAGGTTTGGTACTTGTCAGCCCCCACAACAGAGTGAGCCACTTCCTTGAAGTAACTCTCTGTATATATATTTATATATATGCTTCACTGGTTTTGCTCCTCTGGGGAACCCAGACTAAGACATTTAAGAAGAAGTCACTAGAAAAAATAAAAACTTTACAAATACTTATTGCCTCCTCCTGTGTGGTAGCCACTGTGCTAACTCTAGGGGTAGAGTGGTGAATAAGCCAACACTATCATGTCCTTCATGGAGTTCATAGTCCATGAGGGCATGGACATTAAACAGGGATTTACAAAGGGGATTTGTAAATTTTATTATTGTCAAACCCAAGACACTGAAATGCTACTGTTTTCTGTTTCATAAGCCTTTATTTTCTAGTGGGTTTGATTTCTGATGAACGGCATTTCAATTTCAAGACGTAAAGAGCTGTTTTAAACAGAGGCTCAAATCCCTCCTGAAGAATCTGCAGGGACCCCCTTATAATGTATGCCACATATAAATTCGTATTTTTCCTTCCAAATTCCTTAGAAACTTCAGTCAGATTGTTTTTTTTTTTTTTTCAATATCTGGAAAGAAAATGAGGGTTGGTTAATTAGAATTCTACATAAAACCCCCACAGACACCATGATGACAGTATTGTCTGCTTTTTGTTTTCAGCCCAGTGACTGATGGTCAAACAAAGTTTCTTCTGTAAAGTTTCACATGTCCTGGATGGCTATATGCCTTGGCAATTTTTTTTTTTTTTTTTCTGCTGAGTACAACACGTAGGAATAGGAATAGACATTAAAATACCTGAGGAGTGCCTTGCTGGACCATTGCATAAAAGGAAAAAAAAAAAAAGGAGCATACATGTTTTTACAAAAAAGTCATTTTCCTTTTAGCTAAGGCTACACAATAAGCTGATTTAATTTTAATGAGTTTTAATCTGTCATTGTCCTTTCTTATACTTTCCAAATCAGCATTCCATTGTCTATGCATAAGAGTGGAATGCTTCTCATATAATATTCCAGAGTGTTTTTTTCAGAGGGGTTCTTTTGTTTTGGAAATACCCTTTTGTCCTCTTTCACCTACGTGGTTACATTTTAGGAGTCTCCAAACAGCTCGGGCTTTAACTGCCTGCAGTTCCATAATCAGAACACAGGGTCTCAAAATAAGTCCTTGGCGAGCTGAGTGTATGCTGCAGTTTTATGAATTGTAGCCATTTTGTATATTAAGAACAGATACTTAAAAAATATGTGGCACTGTATAATAATTAGCAAAATTTAAAGCTCTTTATATCTTAATCTAATTTTTCTTTTGGTGTCCTGCGTGGTAAAACTTCCAAGAAAGCAGTCATATTATCATATTCTCTTTGCCTTTATTATATTTATTTTTACCCATAGGGCTTATAAAATGTGTTTTTTCATATAGTTTGTCTATGTGTGTGTATATACACACACACCCCATTGCCGTTGAGTCAATTCTGACTCTTATCAACTCTGTAGGACAGAGTTAGAAGTGCCCCATAGGGTTTCCAAGACTGTAATCTTTATAGAAGCAGACTGCCACATATTTCTCAAGCAGAAGCTACTGGATTCAAACCGCTGAACTTTTGGTTAGCAGCCTAGGACTTAATCACTGTGCCATCAGGGCTCTCTCTCTGTGTTTGTGTGTGTGTGTATAAAACCTCTTACTACTGAGTCAATTCCAACTCTTGGTGACCCCATGTGTCTCAGAGTAGAACTGTGCTCCATAGGGTTTTTAATGGCTGATTTTTTTTGAAATACATGGCCAGAACTTTCTTCCCAGGTGCCTCTGGGTAGATTGAAACCTCCAACCTTCCGGTTGGTTAGCAGCTGTGTAAACCATTTGCACCACCTTGGGGCCTCTGTGTATCTATAGTTTGTATCTATACAAAAGACTCATACATACACAGATACTTATGTAAAGTTCCTTCTTTTTTATTGTTTTATTAGCAAGAATTAGTAATAATATTACAACAAAGCAGTCCAATCACATGAAATCTCAAATATTCCTAAAATTGAAGAACTAAAGAAAATACTTTATTGCATGTCTCCTTTGTTTATTGAAACAGTGATCAATGGTCTTGATAATATTAAAAAGGAGAGGCAAACTGCCAATATTTGGTAGAAGAAGCTGAACACAGAAGGCAACAGAGGTTTATTATAAAAATCAGAACAATCCAAATCAAACCTTTTATAGATGGATAGTTAAGAGAGTGTTCAAGATGTGAAGGAATAACCATAACAGAACGGAAAGTGGTGGATGGGGGTGGAGGGTCAAACTCTCATACATTGGTTGATGCTAGGTTTCTTTTTAGATGTTTGCCATGAATATACTTAAAATGAGGGATGAAATTTTAAGGAGTAGGAGTAGCAGGGAGTAGGGGATGATAGACTAGGAATATGAGCTGTGAGTTCTATTCCTAAATTTACTATCAAATAATTTTGTGAACTTAAGCCACCTGCCCTTTCTCAATTGCAATTTAAGAACTGTTGAGCCCAAAGTTTTCCTCAGGTTATTTTATACACAATTCCTTTGCCCAGGATCCCTTTGGCTACAGTTTCCTTCTTGATGGAGTGCAGGAGGACCCTTGAAGGTAGCAGGGTGGAGACTTGCTATGTCTGTTCCTGGGCCTGAGAAATTAGGCTTATTTTGTCCAACATTCAGTCACAAAACACTTTTTTAAGGTGTAGAGTGACACTTGAGTCTTCCAGAAGGAACTTTAGAGTTCCCAGCTGAAGTTAAATATTGCCAGGCTAAATGCCTACCGGAAACCCTGGTGGCATAGTGGTTAAGTACTATGGCTGCTAACCAAGAGGTCGGCAGTTCAAATCCTCCAGGCTCTCCTTGGAAACTCTGTGGGGCAGTTCTACTCTGACCTACACAGTTGCTATGAGTCGGAATCGACTTGACAGCAGTGAGAAGTATCTACCATACCATGCAAGATTGCCTAGTCCTCTTTCCCTGGACCATGAGTGGTGGTGAAGGCTCTGAAACCCTGATGTTTGGGGTAAAGAATGGCTTTGGTCTAGAGGAACATGTGTGTCCCCATGGGATTTGTGTAGAGAGACTGGGCTCACCTCACATCAAGGAAGCCCTTGGATAGTGTGTGTGTATGTACTTGTGTGTGTGTGAGAGAGAGAGAGAGAGAAAGAGAAACTCCTTTGCAGTAAACAATTTAGCTTTTAGCCCTCATCCTGAGAGGACAGCTATACCTGAGACCCATGAGTGGAGCTCACCTCACCAAGAGGAATAACCTGGGGGCCCAGTGCTGACTAAGCCTTAGGAGGCCACATTGTGGCCCAATAAAGGCATCGAAAAATGGAGGCTTGTTGGAGCTTCCTGGGTGGAGAGCAAACATCTGCTCTCTCAGGAGGGTAAGCTCTTCCCCTGGGGACATGGAAGCTCTGCACCTAGATCCCTCCTGAACATTCTCCTTTGTGCTTGTATCTCTTTTCCTTCTAGATTAAATATAGCTCTTTCCTTGCTGCCCTTGAATTGTTCCATCAGATTACTGGACCTAAGAAACAAGAAGGGGCTGGTGTTGTTGAGCCAGCCCTGAGGGAACAGGGCTGGGATAGAACTGGCTGCACTGGCAGCTGGGGTCTGAACTGACCAGGGAAGGAAAACTGAGATTTCCCTGGATTGGTTTTATACCAGAGATAGACAGACAGACAGACAGAGATAGAGATAGAATTATGCTGCTTCTGGACCCATTTGAGAGAAAAAGTCCTGATTTACTTTTGAAAGCTATGGTTATTGAAAACAATGTCAGTAGCACCCTGGAACTAATAAAAGTGTTTGGAACAGAAGAGATGTGCAAGAAATGAATGGATGAATAAAGAAAGAAAAAAAGAAACGAAATTCCAGAAGATAAAAGAGTCTCTGACCATGTAGATATTTGTCAGAAAATTGGGTGCACAGTTTACAGGCCTGTGAAACCAAAGATTATGCTAAGTAAGTGCTAAAGAAGAACTGTAAAGCAATTTCACTATCAGAGCTTAAATAAACCGAAATATGGTGACTCCTTGAGGTAAACCTTATTCCCTCCTTGATACTGGCCTTATTTAGAATACTGGTTTTCTCCTTTTGTGTAGAAGAATGAGAATTAAGCAATACAAAATTTCTAAACTTTCCTTCCCGTTAATGAGCAGACTCTTCATCAAGACACACTGCAGTTCCCAGAAGTGAACTTGGAACAGAAAACACTTGCTGAATTTATTCTGTGTAGATTAGAAAATAGTCACTCAAGGGATATGCATAATAACAGCTAAGTTCACATTTGCTCTTGTTCTCTCTTGTTTTGCACCTGCTCCTCCCTGAACAGAGACCCAGGACCTCAAAAGGAATTCTTCTGGGATCAGAAGCAAAGTGAGAATTTGAAGCTTAAAAAAATCAAATTCTTAATGAGATTTATCAAAACTTATTTACAAGAAACATCAACTTCAGCCCTTGAGGTCTTGGTCAAGAACTCAGAGTTGGCTCTAGGATGCATGTGTTAAGAGAAATAACTCACAGGAACCAGAGGAAGTTTTATTTCCAGAAAGAGTAGCTTAGGGTAGAGGCCAGACCTTACAAATGGACTTTTTAGGGGATATGCCAGTATCAGAATTACCAGGAGGTGTGGGAGTACCCTGACTCAGGAACATCTTCCTTCTTTGCCCAGGAAGTTGTTTTCATCCTTTATAGAGTTTCCTAGCTTTTGTCAAACAAACAAACAGTTGCCCTTGAGTCAGCAACCCCAAGCATTTCAGAGTAGAACTGTAATCTGCAGGGTTTCAATGGCTGTGATCTTTTGTACGTAGATCGCTAGGCCTTTCTTTTCCGATGCCTCTGTGTAGATTCAAATTGCCAACTTTTGGTTAGTTGCTGAGTGCTTAACTGTTTGTACCTCTCAGGGACCCCATTCATAGCTCTTAACTGCAAATATTTCTCTAATCTTTAGTTATCTTTATCATTATCAATTATTTCTCCAAACCAAATTCATTTCACAACTAAATGAACTAATTGACTGAGCACTTTGTCAAGCCTCAACATTTTTAGCTTTGTCGAGCACCTTACAATCAATCTCAGGCAAATTGAAATGGTCAATTTCTGGCTAAAATAATCCTTATAGTCCCCAATCTGTTTAACTAAGTCTAATGGTCCTACTTTTTCCTCAGTATGATTTAAAATTTCCCAGGTAATTAATTCAACCTTTCTTGTCTTTTCCTTTTAATATTAAAAAAAAAAGAAACTACAGCAAAGAAGAAAGTATAGTATAATGAATATGACATACCTTTGCTTAGATTAATCAACTGTTAGCATTTTGCCACCTTTGTTTACCTTTCTCTCTCTGTATATAAATACATGCATTTTTTGATAAACTACTTGGAAGTAAGTTGTGGATAACACTTCACCCATAAATATTTAATAATTCATCTCCTAAGAATAAAGATGTTATTAACTACTGTCTCATTATTACACCCAAAGAATTTAATAAGAATCACATGCCATTATTTCATATAAAGTCCATTTTTAAATTTCCCTAAAACCAAACCTACTGTCGTGAAGCCAATTCTGACTCAGCGACACTGTAGGACAGAATAGAGCTGCCCCATAAGGTTTCCAAGTCTGTAATCTTTATGGAAGCAGACTGCCACATCTTGCGCCCACAGAGTGGCTGGTGGGTTTGAACCATTTACCTTCTGGTTAGCAGTAGAGCACTTTAACCACTGCACCACTAGGGCTCCTTCGAATTCCCTAATTGCACTAAATAGGCCTTTTAGAGCTTTTTTTCTTCAAATTCAGGATGATTCAAGTTTCAGGTTATTTATTTAGTCCCTGGGTGGTACAAAAGGTTAAGCACTGGATTACTAACCAAAAGGTTGTCGATTTGAACCCACCCAAAGGCGCCTGGCAATCCACGTCAGAAAGGTCACAGCCCTGAAAGCCCTATGGAACACAGTTCTACTCTGACATATATGGGGTCACCATGAGTCAGAATTGACTCAACCACAACCACCACCACCACCACCACCAACGATCTAGAAAAGTTCCCTCCGTCTGTTTTCTGGGGGTTTGTCTTCTATCTCAAAGACTTCTTTTAAGAGTCATAATTATTATCTTGGAGAACATCTCCTATTTTGGATTTGTCTGATTGTTTCCTCATGATTAGAATAAATCAGACCCTTCTTTGGCAAGAATATTGCGAAGGTGACTGCAGTAGATCAATTTATTGCCCAATGTTTTTTTTCCTGTTTCCTCATCCCCCTCCAACATTTCCGAGAGAAGCATATTTCTCTGCCCGTGACTTTGGACTTGACCACATGACTTGCTGAGACCAATGAGATGTTAGCAGATGTCACATGAGCAATTGTGCTTATCCTCTTGTACTTTTGCCATGTAAGAATAACATTTTCTGAGTCTCAGAAAATTGAGTAGCAGTATATAGAGCCAACCTTAACTGAAAACACAGCCTGGAGCCAAGTTTGCCCAGGTCAGCAGAACTCCAGCCTATCTGTAAATTTGTGAGCAAAGATAAATGCTTATTAGTTGTATGGCTCTGAGATTTTATGGTCAAATGTTGCATAAAATTAGTTCAATGAGACAGCAGTACTGTCTACTTCTTTTTCTATGACAATGTTATGTTTCTCACTATTGGTGATGCCAAGTTTAATCATACAGGTAGTGATCACCAGGGATATTTTCTATTCTGTAAATGTGAAGTCATCTGTAGGCTGATATTTTGAGACTGTATGAATATCTTCTTCTTTGGCAGCCTTTCATCAAATGATGTTAGCATTCGCTGATGGTACTGGCCTGAATCAGTTACCTAGGGCTCACACCCTACGAATTATAATACTATATGTAGTTCTTAAAAACGGTAATAAGGCTGATGCCATTTGTCCCATTAAAGGGAGATTAATCCATTGCCATCGAATCAGTTGTGACTCATAGCGACCCTACAGGGAGATCAGACTTATCTACCCATTCTGGAGAAGAGAAAGTACCTCAATCAGGAAGATGAAATAACCTCAAATGTAATTAATTTATCTGTGTTTTCTAGGGTCGGAAGTCTCCATTTGAGTCTTTGTTTCAGAATGGAGAATGTCTATGGAGCTCTTCTGAATCTTTGACAGTAACTTCATTCTAGCTCTGAGCCTGGCTCACATTTTGGCATGTTCAATAAAAATAGGGGTTACTAAAGACAACATAAAAATTTCGAAGGTAGAGTATTAGTTAAGTTGCAGTACATTCATAGATTGGAATTCTGTGCAACCATGAAAAAGAATGTTGTACATAAGCATTTAATATCATAGAAATATGTCTGTATTATATTAAATGAATGTAATAGGTTACTTAATAATACATATTTTATAAAAAAGAAGTGTAGGTACAGTGAAGTTACATTATACAAGATTAAGGCACCTGTTAATTAAGAGATCTTTTGGAGTGAAAATTATATTTAAAAATACCTTAATTTATCCACAAAGAATAATACACAGTTTTATGTGCATGCATACCATTGAGTAATTTTTATGCATTCTGAAATTTGAGAACCATTGAGTTAGACTATAGGAAAGACCTAAAGGAAAGGCCTATGTATAGATGTGTAGGTATTTGAACAATTCTGTTTTTAAAATAACTGTCAGGTCCCTAGAAATCATTGGTAGATAAGTGAGTAAAGAATTATGAAGTATTCCTCCTTCAAGTGCTATTCCCTTTTTAAAATTATTAAGCCTCTAAACATGAATTTGATTAAGTAGAATAGTTTGCTGTTGTGAGAATTGAATGAAGTAGTGGAGAAGGTGATGATTAGATCCTAAAATCTGTGCAGAGGTTAAATGCATGAATGATTCAGTTGCACAATATGTTGGGTTACGTGTGTGTGGGTGCATGTGTGTATGTGTGTGTTAAATCCCACGTGTAAGAGCTAAGAACTATACCAAAATTGTTAACGATGAATGGTTATCTCTAGGTGAAAGGGTATTTTGAGTCATTTCTATTTCCTTTGCGTATCTTTTATAGTATATTCTAAAATTTCTACAATGAGCATTAATTACTATGATAATTCTTTTGTTATGTATTTAAACAAAGCATTGTGATTTTTTTTTTTTCTTTTTCTAATAAGAATTTCAACCCTGAGTGACACTGGACATAAAGAGGGCTGAGACAAAAGGAAATTTTCTCCTATTTGGTTTCAAGAAAAGTATTTACGGATCACGTGTTCACAGGATATGGAGTTGCCTTGATAAAGAATAGGACAACCCTGGATGTAGCCACCCTGTGGGTCCTCAATGATGATTCTTCTAAAGTGGGGGATCACTTGGGTTCATGCAATAGGGAAAGGGCAAAAGGAATAAACTAGTCCAAATTAAATACAATTTACCTGCATACTGCCTTATACAATTATACAAACAACCCCAAATATGGAGTTGTTTTTCTTTTCTCCAAACTGAGTGGATATTAACACCTTCGCTATGGCAGAAATGGAAGTATTTGAGTTCAGATTTAGGTTCCCCAAGGTCGGCAGTTCAAATCCACCAGGAGCTCCTTGGAAACTCTATGAGGCAGTTCTACTCTGCCCTATAGGGTCGCTTTAAGTTGGAATCAACTTGACGGCAACGAGTTTGGTTTTTTGGTTTTGTTAAGTAGTGTCAAAATCCAATATAATTTATCAGGATTTCCAAAATTAGCTTTCCACTGGTAGTTGTTAAAATAAAGACCCCAGTTTGTGATCTAACCTGTAGGTTGGCTATTTACATTGAAATGCCACCTCCTTTTCTACCTCTGGCCTTATAATTATAATTTTTCAACATATATTCAAGACAAGCACATGAATATAAAATAACTTGCTGGAGCAGTAAGATAATTCTTTGGGGGAAAAACAATACTGAGACTCTTTTCTGTAGATGGTAAATAAACCAATAATTTCGGCTAGTTAGAAGATTGTTTAGATTATAGATAATTGTTAGGAATGGTAAATAACATTTATTGGGTACCAATTGTGCTAGGTGCTTTACATTTCACTTAATCCTTTCATTAAATCTTCTGTGGCAGGTAGCTTTTCTTAGCCCCATTGTATAGATGAGGAAACTAAGGCTTAGAGAGGTTAAGTGACTTGGCCAAGAACATTAAGCTGGTGGATCATAAGATCAGGATTCTAAAGATCATACTCTTTCTGTTAATTCTTGGGATTAAATCTTCCATTTTCAAAGAACAATGAGGACTAGAGGAGGCCTCAGGTACTGGCATTAGGGTAGCTGTTTTAATAAAGTGGTCAAGTAATTAGAACCTTCTTGGACTATGCTGTGGTTTTTGTCAGTTGCCATCAAGTCAGCTCTGACTCAGGGCGACACCATGTGTAACAGAATGAAACATTGCCTGGTCTTGTGCCATCTTCGTGATCATTGGTATACTCAAGTCTGTTGTTGCAGCCACTGTGTATTTTAAGTGCCTTCCAAACTAAGGTGCTCATCTTCCAGCACTATATTGGACGATATTCTTCTTGGACTACTGTTGCCGTTAGGTGCTGTCGAGTCAGTTCCAACTCATAGTGACCTTGTTACAACCAAACAATTCTAAGTCCTGCACTGCCCTCACAGTTGTTGTTATTGGTGAGCCCATTGTTGCAGCCACTGTACCAATCCATCTTGTTAAGGATCTTACCTTTTTTCGTTGACCCTCTACTTTGCCAAACATGGTGCCCTTTTGCAGGGACTGGCCCCTCCTGATAACATACATATCCAAAGTATGTGAGACTAAGTCTTGCCACCCTTGCTTCTAAGGGTCATTCTGTTCGAACTGCTTCCAAAGCAGATTTGTTTGTTCTTCTGGCAGTCCATGGTATGTTCAATATTCTTTACCAACACCATAATTCAAAGGCATCAATTCTTCTTTGGTCTTCCCTATTCAAATAATAAATAGGAAATGAAGAAAATAACAAAATGGCAGCAGTAAAGAAAGAGTCAGAAAATGAACTGAAGTTAAGAGCAGGATAAGCAGAGGACAGCAGTGTGGTGGTAGGGATAGGACAGGACAAAGTGTGAAGGGTAGTTCAAGAAATGTTTATGAAGCAGGAGAAGTGAGAGGCAACTGGAGTGTTATTTAAGAAGGTCAGTGATGGAGAGCAGGCAGAAGCTACATAAAGCCCAAACTGGTTGTTATGTGGGAATTTATTGCCAATAGTAAAATCTTAAATTGCATGCTTAATGTCAATCTAGTTTACAGTTTTAGGTAATGTAAACTAAGGGTGACAAATTCAGAACAGATGGCAAAAAACAAGTTTTACAGTGAGCAAAGCACAAATGCCTATGGATTGGACATCCCGCAGGGACAACACTCAAATTCACTTCCAGGGGACTTCACAACCCTCATCAGTGATTTACGTGTGACAGTTGCAGGCGGAAAGCACCCGCTAACAAACTTTCCTCCAGTTTCCAGCAAAGAAAGCGTTGCTTTAGTCTGTTAACTCATTTGGTGTGATTTGCTGATTGCATTTTCAGGGAAGCACAATAGCCTACTGATAGGAAGACGGTGGTAATGGCTTTTAAAAAAACAGATGTACCGTGATAATCTCTTGGCAAATTCCTTTCCTCAATTTCTCTCCAAATGTTTGTTTCTGCTCTGGAAGACTGTTTGGAAATGTTTGGGCAAGTACTGTGTTGTGCATGCAGGGTTCGGTGGTGACTGGTTTGACTGAAATAGAATTGGAGGGAAATCAGATTCCGAGCTGTTTTCTCCTCCTGCTGCTATTCCCATCAAAATTGTAAGGTAACTGTGAAGACTGCTGAAGTGTTGGAGCTTGACTCTGAGAAACTGCCATTCTTCTGTGCTTTCTCTGTCTTTTAAATCTATGTTTGTGTGGGGGCCTTAGACTGTTTGTGATAAGGGAGGTATTTATATTCTCTCTTTGGACTCCAAACCTTTTCCAACTGTTCCATTTTCATCAGTAATATCTCAATCTTTCTGTCTGCCAGGGTAGACATTATGTTCTAATTGTCCAATCATCCCTCTTTCTGTAGCTGCTTACTTCTTCCTTAATTTACTTATTATGCCTTTCATTCCTATGGCTGCCATCTTAGCTTGTACTTATCTCGTAATTATTTTAATAGACTCTTTAAGCTACTTTCCTCTACTTCAAGGATTGGTAAACAACAGTCTACAGACCACATCCAGGCCACTGTGTATTTTTTGTAAAGAAAGTTGTGTTGGAACACAGACACACACATTTGTTTATGTATTGTCTATGATGCTCTCAGAGCCCTGGTGGTGAAGTGGTTAAGCACTTGGCTGCTAACTCAAAGGTCGGCAGTTTGAATCCATCAGCCGCTTCTTGGAAACCCTATGGTGCAGTTCTACTCTGTACTGTGGGGTTGCTATAAGTTGGAATCAACTGGTGGCAATGGGTTTGTTTTTTGGCTTATGATGTTTCATGTTACAGTGGCAAGATAGATTCCTTGCCAACAGACTCTGTATCCACAGAATCTAAAATATTTACTTCTTGGCCCTTTTACAGAGAAAGTTTGCTGATCCCAGGTCTAGTCTAAGACACTAAATGTTTATTCGAAGTTCTGATTATGTAGGTTTAGGAGGTTGGGCGACTACCCATTTGCCAGCTTGTCAT
Source organism: Elephas maximus indicus (assembly GCF_024166365.1). Taxonomy (NCBI): domain Eukaryota; kingdom Metazoa; phylum Chordata; class Mammalia; order Proboscidea; family Elephantidae; genus Elephas; species Elephas maximus. The sequence continues at coordinate 41,585,436 of NC_064832.1, forward strand.
ACTGTGGTAGCTTGCATGTTGCTATAATGCTGGAAGCTATGCAAACACCCATGATGGACAGGTTTCAGTGAAACTTTCAGATTAAGACAGACTAGGAAAAAAGGCCTGGAGATCTACTTCCAAAAATTAGGCAATGAAAATCCTATTGAAAAAAACAAAGAATATTGCCTGACCTAGTGCTGGAAGATGAGTACCCTCTGCTGGAAGATGAGTACCCTATGCTGGAAGGCACTCAAAATACGGAGTAGCTGCACCAATGAACTCAAGCATACCAACGATCATGAAGGTGGGACAGGACCAGGCAATGTTTCATTCTGTTATATATGGGGTCACCATGAGTTGGAATTGACTCAACAGCAACTAACAACAACAATGATAATACGAAGGTAAGGGGAGAAAAGGAAGGAACTGACTTTTGTTGAGTGCTCCATGCAAATTCTGGGCTGGACACTTTCCATATGTAAAACCCAGATCTATAAACTCAGCTGAGTAAGAAATGGAACCTCCTTCATTTTTGTCTGAAACTTCATGTAATTTCTATTTTGAAATCCCATCCTTTTGAATGACAGCCACTTAATCTCAGTGAATTCAGTCTTCCCCCCTCTTCCTTCTCTGGGATTTAATCTGTGCTGGAGCTGTGGAGCAGTTGGATGCGGTGCACTGCATCTGGTCATCGCCATCAATCTCACTCCACCAGGTCGTCAGTCCCTTGCTGTGAAGGTCTAGCTACATCGTTTCTTGCTCCCATCCTGAAGGCCCTTTTGGATATGTCTCTCTTGGATTCTCCTCTGCCTCTCTGGGGTTTAAAGATGACATATCTTTCACATGGTGCTGGAATTACAGGATCTCTAGGATGTTATGGGATCTTTCATCTGCTTTCATGTCAACTTCAGGTGCGTGGGCTGCTTCTACAGCTTCTTGACCACATTAAGCCACAGGGACCGGCTAGGGCTGTGTTAGCCCTTCTCTGCTCCTGACACACCTCTCAACCATTTCTTCACAGGGGTTTTGATGCCTCCTGAGAAATGAGGCACAGACTTCCTTTTTGCTCTTTGATCCCAAAAGGAATGATTCTGTTCATTCTTTGCAGAGCTTTGGCTAGTTGGGCCCCATAGGGGGCACTACTTTCCCAGCACTGCAACAACTACTCAGTATGTGTTCCTCTGTAGCTCTCCGCCACTGTCCAGCCTGGGGATTTTTGTCTCTTCAGGGGCTGGGTCCTGAGAGTGAGATAAAAAAGGACAGTTTGCCCTTATCACACGTTTTCTCAAACTGATGATTGATACACATGACTTCTTTCCAGTGCTTGCTGAAGTTTAGGCTTCTGAAACTCAAAACCCAATAACTGACTTCTGTTTTCTCTCATGCTGCCATTTTATACCTTCCTGAGGCAATGGACACCCAGCTGACACAGTATACCATAATTCAGGGAACAGACATGGATAAATATCTCATGATACTGTGTTCCCCTTTACCACTCCACTCGATACACATTATCTGTTTGATCCTTACAGTAGACCTGGCAGGTGGATGAGGGAATAGATCCAGATGAGTTAAGTGGTAATGTTAGAATATGAATTCAGGTGTGATGGCTCCCTCATGAGTATACGCTGAATATTATGCTAGAGTTTGACTTTACCCTCTCTATTCTTCTTTCTTTATTCTTCTCGTCCATCCCAAGTAAAGTCTAATCTGTAGGTCACTTATCTTCCTACTCTCTTTGGCTGTAACTATTTTACAGTTTATTGAACTCTCCATATAATGAAATCGATAAGTTAAAAGTACAAACTAAACAATTCTGTACTTTCATTTTTTCATTTAATCATACAACAAACAGTCATTAGTCCATCGAGTGCAAAGCAGTGTGCTAAGCACTGTGACTCTAAGACATGGGTAATAACCATGTTGTCATTGTTGTTGCTGTCGAGTTGAGTCCAACTCATGGTAGCCTTACCTATAACACAAAATGTTGCCACATCCTGCACCATCTTCATGATCATTGGTTCGTTTGAGTCCATTGTGTCAATCAATTTTATTGAGATGAGTGTTCCCATGTTTTTTTTGACCCTCTATTTTACTAAACATGATATTCTTTTCTAGCAACAGCAATGGATTTTAGTTTTTTGTTAGGAATATTAATGTTATGTTACTGTTTTTCTTAGGTGCTGTTGAGTCAATTCCAACTCATACTGACCCTACGTACATAAGGTTTGCACTGGTCAACTTTTTTTAGAAGTAGAATGCCAGGTCCTTCTTCCTAGTATGTCTTAGTCTGGAAAACAAAAAAAAAAATAAATAAATAAACCTGCTGCCGTAGAGTTGATTCTGACTCATAGCAACCCCACAGGACAGAGTAGAACTATACCATAGAGTTTCCAAGGAGAGCCTGGTGGATTTGAACTGCCGACCTCTTGGCTAGCAGCCATAGCACTTAACCAGTCTGGAAGCTCCACTGAAATCTGCTACCCTGGGTGACTCTGCTGATATTTGAAATATCAGCATCATGGCAACATGCAAGCCACCACAGTACCACAAACTAACAGATAAGTGATGGATCCTAACGATAAAAAACAAACAAACAAACAAACAAAAAAAATGATAGGAGGTATATAATATAAAAACCAAAACCAAACTCATTGCTGTTTAGTTGACTCCAACTCAGAGGACAGGGCAGAACTGCTCTGTAAGGTTTCCAAGGCTGTAATCTTTATGGAAACAGGCTGCCACATACTTCTCCCGTGGAGTGGTTAGTGGGTTCAGACTGCTGATCTTTCAATTAGCAGCCAAGTGCTTAGCCACTGTACCACCAGGGCTCCTTTGTGTATAATACAGGGTGGAAAAAAGTGTTAATATAGTTAAATCAAGACACAGGCAATTTACTGTGATTCTACAGAAGAATATCCAGTTTGTCTGCGAAGATTAGAGAAGGCTTTTCAGGAGAGGTAGCCCCTAAGTTGGGCCTTAGAGGATGTGTAGAACTTTAAATGAATGAAGAAGGCTTGGAAGAACCTTCTAGGCTGAAGGTACTGCCTAAGCAGAGAACATAATCTATTCCTGGATTGACAAATAGACTGGCATATTATAATTATGGAATGAATGGAGAGATGATGGTAAGATGCAGGTCTCTAAATATAAATCAGGACCTGATCATGAAAACATTTCACGCTTGCTAAGGTGTACTAAGTGGAGCCCTGATGGTGCAGTGGTTAAAGCACTTGGCTGCTAACCAAAAGCGGGGCAGTTGAAACCCACCAAAGAAAGGTGTGGCAGCCTGCTTCCATAAAGATTTACACCCTTGGAAACCTTAGGGGGCAGTTCTACTCTGTCCTATAGGCTTGCTATGAGTCAGAATTGACTTGATAGCAACGGATTTGGGTTTTTGGTGAGGAGTACTAACATTATTCTGAGATAATGAGAAACCACTGATGACTTCTGAAGAGCAGAACACCCTTGTTCAACCTGAAATCAACATATTTGGTGATTTTGGCATATGATTTATAGAGGGAGAGAAGTACATTCAAATCTTTGATTAAAATTTACTATCTTAATTATTTATGTATTTGAATCAGCTGTCCACATGATCCATATTCTCAGTTAACACAGGCAAAAGAAAGTGTGTGAGACAGTGATGGAGTAGACACTCTGACTTTTTTTTTGTTTAGACTTGTGTGGACTGTGTGCTCATTAGTCTAGAGGTGTTAGTTCTTCAGTTCTCTTTATAAGCATTTTATTGTTTTGTCATTGGATAATAATGGATGTGTCAGAGTCAATATGTCTCAACTGCCTGAGATATGCTTACCTGTCATAGACTATGGTGACATAATTTTTGGTATGATATACACCTTTCTTGTGAAGATTAAGCTTGTTACTCAGGTCTGGCCTTCGACTAAAATTTTTTTTTCAGGGAAAGGGTGAAAACACATTGCATTCACTCTTAATTTTCTCTTTTTGGCACACCTTTTTAAAACCTGTCACATTAACAATGCTGGAGCATCATAAGCAAATGGTCAATCTATTTTCAGCGTAGAAACAATAGAGGAGAAAGGAAAAGAAGATTAAATGCAAGCAAGAATGATCAAGCTTTACCTCTAATCTCATCATTAGAAATTCGAAAGAATAAGCTTCCTCACTCTGAACTGTGTGATATTTGGATTTATTTATGGATTCATTTGATTGACTGACCTATCAAAAAAAAATTTCTTCTATGCCATAACCTGGGTGTGGGATTGGAAGGTGAGGTAAGGTGAAGTGAGGAGGGAATATAAGGTTCAATACACTCCTGTATCTCATTAGCCATAAGTAATTCCAGTTCGTTTAAACTACTGTTTCAACGCTGGTCTGAGATGGTTAAAAAAAAATCAGAAATATTTTTAATGTGTGTTGAGTTATGCTCTGATTAGTGATTAAGTGAAGAATATCTCTGGTAAGCTTTTCTGGAGAAAAGAAAATTAGTTATGGGTTAGCATAATCCATTAATTATTTCATGTACCTGAAGACCTCCAGGGAATGCCGTGGTTTCACAACACGGCCCCAGAGTGCTACATTTTGCATTTGATTTCCTGCATTTGCTGAAGATGAGTAAAATTGCATGACTCCCTGTTGACTTTGCCTCTGAAGCAGCTACTGTGCGTTGTTTATTTCCCTAGAGAGCAAGTATTCTATAACATCCTGCTTTTAGTCAAATTTTGCCTCTTTTTACCCAAAGATTTTCACACGCGAGTAGATTTAGATAAACTGTAGGAGTTCATAGTGACAGAACTCTGGGAATAAACAAGTATCCTTATATTGCTTTAAAAATTATTGTTAATTATGGAATATTTCAAATATGCACAGAAATAAGCATAGGAAATAGCACAACAGAGATGATGCACCCTTTACCGAGATTTAATAGATGTCAACAGTTTGGGCATTTTTTTTGCTTCCTCACTCTGTCTTTTCTCTTTCCCCTTAAAAAAAAAAAAAATGAAAGAATTACCAATACAGCTAATGCCTGACCCCTTGTATCACTTTCTCCTCACTCCCTCCAGAGTAGTTTTCTATTCTGAAGTTGGTCTGTATTATTTCCACGAATATTTAAATTTTTACTACCTATGTAGACATCAAGAGACAAAATATACTGTCATTTATGTGTTTGATGATTTTGCATAAAGGACATCAGACTATCACTTGCACCTTGCATTTTGTAGTCAGAATTGTTTTTGAGACATAACCATGTTAATACATGTAGATCTAGTATGCTCAGTTTAACTGTTGTAGATTGTCTTAGTCACCTAGTGCTGCTATAACAGAAATACCACAAGGGGATGGCTTTAACAAAGAGAAATTTATTTCCTCGTGGTAAAGTAGGCTGAAAGTCCGACCTCAGGGTGTCTGCTCCAGGGGATGGCTTTCTCTGTCGGCTCTGGAGGAAGATCCTTTGTGCTCAAACTTCTCCTGGCCAAGGAGCTTCTTAGGTACAGGAACCCCAGGTCCAAAGGACGTGCTCTACTCCAGGTAATGCTTTCTTGATGGTATGAGGTCCCCGTCTCTTTGCTCGCTTCTTTTATATCTCAAGAGATTGCCTCAAGACACAGTCCAATCTTGTAGGTTGAGTCCTGCCCCACTAACACAAGTGCTGCCCCTCCTCCCTCATTAATATCATAGAGACAGGATTTACATCATATAGGAAATCACACAATACCAGGAATCATGGCCCAGCCCAACGGATACACACATTTTGGGGAGGACATAATTCAATCCATGACATATAGTATTTGACTGCTTAAATTAATCACATTTTATTTGTTCTTTTCCTTTGATTGTTACCAGCAAGGCTTGTTTTGTACATGTTTATGTTTCTTTGCAGGGAGCACCTGAAAGTGGAATTGCTGGGTCATGATTTAGAACAGACTCAACTATCGATGAAGTCTCTGGGAGGTGCAAATTGTTAATGCACTGGGCTGCTAGCTGAAGTTGGAATTTCAAGCCCACCCAAGTGCACTTCAAAAGAATGACCTGGTGATCTACTTCTGAAAAATCAGTCATTAAAAACCCTATGGCACAGAGTTTTACTCTGCCATATGTGGGGTTGCCATGAGTTGGAACTGACTAGCCGACAACTTTTTGTTTTTGAGTTTTTTTAAAATAAAGGGTATATGCCTCAGAGGAGGTTCGACAAATCATTTTGAAAAAGACATTTGCATAATATAACCCATGACTGAAGACATAAAGGGCATTTTAAATACGATCTCTAATTTACCTAGTGATTTTAGGAAAATCCAAGTTTGGTGTGGCCTCTATTTCAGCAGACAGTAACCAAGGCAGCTCTGCTCATTCTGGCTTGTCTGAGGAGAGTTCAGGCAGAGTGAATCTGCATTTGTTTCTCACCGAAGAAATGGAGAGATTGGGAAGGTAAGCCAAGGGCACTGATTCAAGAGACTTAACTCTAGGACCCCTGATTTGTCTTGAATATTAAATCCATGGTCCTTTTTTGTTGTTAAGATTTTACACTGGCTGATGACAGTATTTTTTTCCACATGGGACTCTGTCATGCTTAGCTGGAAGGCAGAGGGCAGTGAGGGTCCTCAGTGGCATAATGGCCAGCAGAGCTCTGTTCCTCTGCAGAGTCTTGAGGCCTGGCTGCGACTGAGGCATTTGCTCTTTGCACCTCAAATTATTCTTTAACTCAAATGCTCTTTCTTCTTCATATACTTGACGGGGTGATGAGTCAAATGCTGGTGAGGAATTGATTGACAGGGCAGAGGCCCAAGACTGGAGCGGGGCCAGGGAGGACAACCATGAAAGGCATTGCAGAAAGAAACCTGTTGCCCAAACCAGGGCAGCCCTCAAGGCTGTGGGAGCTTGCTGGCTCTCAGCGCTTATGTCCCTTATCTTTATATTCAAACCATATACCTTGGGGTCTGTGAATCAATATACTCTGCTTATTCACTGTTCCTTTTCTGGAACACTGAGCAGCTCTGGTTGTACAAATACGTTTTCTATCTCTAAGGCCAGTGTTAGGAAGACATTCCTGTCCTTCCTGGTCATGCAGAGAGAGTGTTACAAAGCCATGTTCTGCAGTCCTTTATGCCAGAGCATTGCATGCATGTGTTCTAAGTTGCAGGATGTTACACACTCCTCATAAACCCCGTGAGGCTCTTTATACTTTTGATGTGGTTTTCTTACCTTTTCACACAGCAGACTTTTCTTTTCTCCTATGAGGGGTATTTCCCACTTTATTTTTCCAGGCTTGCAATTCTTAAAAAAAAAAAAAAAGTCCAGCTATCAAGGGGACTTGCTTCTTTCTCATTAAGATCCTGAACCACAAGGGTGTCTGATTAAATTAACCATCAATTCCGGAGCCCAAGCAGCACTCTATTTAATCTACAGTTTTCCTATTCACACAGCAGTGATAGAAACCCTTCTCTCCGTTCCTATCACAGTGGCTTCCAGAGGCACAGGGGACAATTTCTATCACTGGCTCTGAAAAGACATGTGTCTCATAACCAGTAGTCAGAAGAGATCAGTGTCGTATATCTTTGAGGAAGTTTGTGAGTGATAAAATCAGATACGAAAGGGAGGAGGAATATATTCCTTGTAGAAGAGAATATTTCGTATTTTCCCAATCACATTTTCTGGGAAATACAGTGTATCCAAATATGCAGTACATGAGAAGGAAACCACATGCCTGCTTTGTTCTTTCCTTTTGGCCTGAGTGTGGTTTTCCTTGCATAGTTTGTCTTTTCAGTTGTGTTCTGCACCTCACTTTCTTCTGCCCTCTTATTTCCTGAATGTATTCACTGAGTAATCCATCTTTACTCTGCAGGCAGTGTGTCCTCACAAATCCTGCAGCTTCTCAGACCCACTATAAAGCAAACCTCTTTGAGAAGCCTCCGGATGGTGACTGGTTGCGTAAAGTAGATTATGCCTGTCTGGAGTTCCCTGAAAATGGTTGTATTCCACTTATTACCTGTCTTTGAAATGAAAATATCAAGATAGTTTATCTTTGAAATGCTCCTCTCTAGACGACCAGGTTGAAAACTTAATAGTATCATCAATTCAGTTTAAAACAACAATCTATTTATTCAAGATACTCTTTTCCCAATTCTGTACCTTGGAAATGTTCTCAATAAAGCTGTATATTTTAGTGTTGTTTTTATTATACTAATTTATTAAGGCCAAAAATGTATTTGATGCTGGGAGGGAGGGGAGGAGGAAGGAAGAGAAGAAGAAAGAGATAGAAAAAGATAGATGATAGATAGATAGATTAGATAGACAGATGATAGATAGAAGATAGATTAGATAGATAGATGATAGATAGATAGAAGATAGAGAGATAGACAGACAGATAGACAAATAGACATATAGTTAGGAGAGTGAGGGAAGAGGTTGAAGAAATAACTTTTTACATGGAGTTGTAATCTAAAAGTCTGCTTGAAGATGGAAGCTCTGCAGAAATGCAATTTTCTCTTTTGTTTCTATCTTTGTCTTCTTAAATACATACTACCTTAGTGAAGGCATCATCTATTACTTTGACAATTCCACTTTATGCCCTCAAACACTAAGACTTCAAGACAGAGAGATTTAAGTCTGCTCATTTATTTCTTTCCTCTCAGATGAGTAGTCAGACTTTCAAGCAAAAGTTGATCCTATTCCTTACAGCTGTCCCTCCCTGTATTTATACCAGTGACTCTCATCCGTAGAGATTTTACCCACCAGTGGACAGTTGGCAATATATGGAGACATTTTTGGTTATCATAGCTATGTGTGGGGAGTAGCTGTTACTAGCATCTAGTGGGTAGAGGCCAGGGATGTTGCTGAACACCCTACAATGAACAGGATAGCTCCCTACAACAAAGAATGATACAGACCAAAATGTCAACAGTGCCGAAGTTGATAAACTCTGATTTACACAAATCAAACTTCGTAGCAAGCGGCGAAGGCAAGGAAATAGTAGAGAAGACAGGAAGAAAATAAAAATAAATTGGGAAATTACTACCAGCCAGATATACACTTTGTTATTTCTTTCATTTACTCCTTATAAACACATCAATAAATACATATAATTAATTATTCTTGCTTTTATTGTTTTTTTCTTCAGTCAAAGGAGGAATGAAAGACCCAGAGAAGTTAAGTAATGTGATTTAAGTTGCTCAACCAGGTGAGCACGATTCTAAAGCCCATGCTTTTCCTATTTCCCCTCACTGGGATCAGGAAGACAATTACTCCATCAAGTGATGGAAAGGATGGTATGTTTTATCAATATGGATTTGGTATGTTGTACATATGATTTACACAAAGGTATATATACATACATATGCATATAGCATAACAACAGCATCAACAACTCTAAGGCAGCAGTTCTTAAAGTATGGTTCAGAATGACAAAGTTAGCGTCACCTGGAAATTTGTTACATGTAATTCTAGGGCTCCATCCATAGATATGGCCTGTTGTTTTTTTTGTGTGTGCGTTGAGTCCATTACGACTCCTAGCGACCCTATAAAACAGAGTAAACTGCCCTATAAAGTTTCCTAGGCTGTAATATTTTCGAGAGCAGATCACCAAGTGTTTTCTCCCAGGGAGCCACTGGTGGGTTCAGACTACCAACCTTTTGGTTAGTAGCCCAGTACTAAACCTTCATGTCTCCAGAGCTCCTTATAAGTATGGACCAGCAAATGGTTTTATCAAGCCTTCTCAGTAATGCTGATGAATGCTAATTTGAGAGCCACTGCTCTGCACCATCCAGTCGAAAGGTCCTCTGGCTCTTTTCTGAAGTAGTCTACTGTCAGGAAACTCCCCTTGCCTCTAATTGTAACAGACTTCTTTTCTTGAGCCAAAAATTATTTTCCTGTCCCTTTCATCATTGGTGGTTTTTCCTTTCTTTGCCCTTTATGAACCTGAGATAATTATGAAACACACTGGTTATGTGGTCCTTAGTATTTTCAACAAATAGCAACAATTTGTGGAGATGAGCCCTGTTGACTCCAAGTTAATAGACCTCTTGCCACTCTTTGAGGTTATCCTGTCTTACTCCTCTCTGTTGAGCACACCCTTAAAAACTCTTCATTCCTCCCCTTTCAAAACCAAGAGATTGTAAGGAGCCCCTGCAGAAATGTAAGCCTGTGCTTTTATTTTGACATTTCTTCCAACACTGATTAGATCATGTCTGATCTGTGCTATTGTTTTGTACTAGAGTGTGAACATTTCTAGAGATTACTTTTCATTGCTGGTCTCTTCCTTGAGGGAAAACTTATAGTATAAGAACTAAACATTATAATATGAAGCCAATTTTCTTATGAGGTTTGTAAATTAAATTTTCTTTCCAACTTTATTTAATATATTCGGTGTCACCTTGTAAGGCTACTGAAATAATGTTGTGTACCCCATCAGTCTGTTTCTTGTTTGACGTCTGTGTTTGTTTACATAGCTTTCAAAAGTGGAGAATTCTGCCACCGATTACTGTTGATGGTTTTGAGTCAGAGAGAAGAGAGCATGCTTGTAAATGAAAGTTTTTGTTTTTAAGTTTTTTTTTTCTTAATGTAGCTGAGTGTTGTCTAAATAAATATTCACTAATTTTATTGAAGACTTCAGTAGGATAATGGAATCACAGGCATTCAGAGAAGTATGGCTTGACTATTTTTATTTATTGGTAATTCCTCTGCCGTTGGACAGTGTGACTATTTAAAATTCATAAGAGGAATGTGATTGATGAAGTGTATGTTTCCTTGTGAAGGTGAAATCTTAGGCTAAGGTAACTGCTCAAAGAACTTTAACAAGGATGTTGTTAAAGGCATTGTCTATCAAAACAGGGGTTTTCAATTTCTGATCTTCCAAGCTGGCCAAAGGATCACCTAGGGATCTTATTAAGAATATACATTAAGTAGCTCCGTGGTGGTGATGGAGCCCTGATTGCACAATGGTTAAGAGCTTGGCTGCTAACTGAAATGTTGGCAGTTCAAATATATCAGCCACTCCTTGGAAACCCTATGGGGCAGTTCTACTCTGTTCTGTAAGGTCACTATGAGTTGGAATTGACTCAATGGCAATGGGTTAGATGGCGGCGACTGGGAAGATATACAGGTAGTTTTTATCTCAAGATGGGGTCCCATTCAGGAAACTCTATCATGAGTCGATTCTGAAGTAAGTCAAATACCTCTTTTTTTTGTTTTGTTTTCATTATTATTGCCTTGTGTTATCAGTATTTCTATAAATCTGATCTTTGAACATCTGCAAGTGAGCATCTGAGTATGATATCATCAGCAAATTATGGCTGCAACATTGTATGTAGTACATATTACTAATGATAGAATGTACAATGTGCAAAAAAAAAAAAAAAAAAGATGGTCAAAAGTGCAGTTTGTTGTAACTTGAATATGTCCTAAGTCGGGGACTACCTGTATTTTATGAACCTTCTCCAGTGATTTTTATATGTACCTAGATCTGGGAACTACTACACATTGTCCCCTCTGTGAAGATCTAGTGGAGAAAGCTTCTCAGCCTGTAGGACAGGAAAATGTCATGCTTCTCTGAAGAAACTATGTTTGATCTGTGAACGTTATAAAGTTTATAACTTAATAACTTTATATAAATGTTATAAACTGCCTGTATTTACCTTTTTGATTTGACTGTTAGGAAGCTTAGAGGCAATTCTGACCCACCATTAGCTTTTACATAGGACTTTGTAGAATATGTTTTTATATCTTTTTTTTTTTTTTACTCTGGTTTTATTTTAGCTTTCTCCCCATATTTTCATTTCACTCCCATGTCTTTGTTTTAATTCAATTTTTTATGGTATTTTAAATAATTTTTTGGTATACCCAGTTGCTATGGAGTCGATTCTGACTCACAGTGACCTCAAGTGTGTCAGAGTAGAACTGTGCTCTATATGGTTTTCAGTGGCTAATTTTTTGAAAGTACCTAGGTGCCTGTGGGTGGACATGAACAGCTAACTTTTACGGTTAGCAGCTGAACACATTAAACGTTTATACTACCCAGAGACTCTTCTCTTATAGTATTGCTATTTCTGTTGTTAGTTGCTATTGAATCAATTCTGACTCATACCAGTCCCATGCCTGGTGAGTAGAGCTACCTTATGGGGTTTTCAAGGCTGTGACCTTTCAGAAGTGTATTGCCAGGCCTGTCTTCCACGGTGCCACTGGGTGGGTTTGAACAGCCAACCTTTCAGCTAGTTGTTGAGCACTTAACTGTCGGTGTCACCTGTTGTTGTACTTAGGTGCTGTTGAGTCGATTCCAACTCATAGCAACCTTATATACAACAGAACTGCCCAGTCCTGCACCATTCTCATGATAGGTGTTGTGCTTGACCCCTTTGTTACAGCCACTGTGCCAATCCTCATTGAGGGTCTTCTTCTTTTTCATTGACCCTCTACTCTACCAAACATGATGTCCTTCTCCAGGGACTGATACCTCCTGATACCATGCCCAAAGTATGTGAGATGAAGTCTCGCCATCCTCGTGTCTAAGCCACATCCTAGGTATACGTCTTCCAAGACAGATTTGTTTATTTTTCTGGCAGTCCGTGGTATATTCAATGTTCTTTGCCAACACCACAACTCAAAGGTGTCAATTCTTTGGTCTTCATTATTTATTGTCCAGCTTTTGCATGCATATGAGGCAATTGAAAACACCATTGCCTGTATAAATACATATAATAATTGTAGCAAAAAGACTGCCATATGTATCATTAATGGCCTGTTTTAGGGAATGGTATTTAGTAACCCTGAATTAGCTATTGCTGAACTTAATTCTGTATTCTCCATATGCAGTGCTTCTGTGACAGTAAATCAAGTTATGAAACAGAACCATGGTCAAATAGTATATGGAATTATACATTCTGTGTTCCCCTTTTGGTGTTTTATAACAAGCATTAACAGTTTAAAGGCTCTGAAAAAATGCAATAAAGACATTTAGAGATCATTAACCCAGCATTTCCCAAACTTTTGAAAAACCAATCACCCCCTCCCTCCCCAAAAGAGCACATGTTAACATTTCCAAGTGGTATATTGTTTGGGAAATGCTTTTTGGTGGCTTATGGTTGCAAGTGCTGAGTAGAAATAAGGATGAAATAAAGAAAGCCATTGTGTTGGATGAGCAGAAATTATTAAGCATAGCTGGTGGAAATTTAACTGAATTAAGTGAGTAAACTTTAGGAAAAGGTGTTGGTCAATTGGACTTGTGGAGAAAAAGATAAAATAAGGAAAAAGAAAAAACTATAGAAAATTTATATTCTTGCAATGACAGAAGGGAAAAGCTTCAAAAGTAGACATTCGCAGAGTAACCAAGTGGGGCTAAGACCCTAGCTCATCCGGACCATGATTCCAATTTCCTGGTGCTCATGGGATTTTACTAAGATGTGGGGTAAATGAAAATTTCTGGGTTCAAAGAGTTAACACACTTGACTGCTAACCAAAACGTTGGAGGTTCGAGTTTCACTCAGAGGCATGCTGGAAGAAAGGTCTGGCAATCTTCTACCAAAAAATCAGCCATGGAAAACCATATGGAGCACAGTTCTACTCTGACACACAGTGGGTTGCCATGAGTCAAGTCAACTGAACAGAACTGGTTGATTAGTGTAAATGAAGGTAGAGCAACCTATGGTTTGAGGAGAAGCAACCAATAGCAGGGGGAAAGTGATTGGGTGTCTGGGGAGAAATTTGGGTGGGTTTATGGGTCAGATGGAGGATGAAATCATAAGGGAAAGAATTTGGGTGTGTATGAGTGCATTAAACCAGCCCTGAGGGTATGAAATCTCCCTAGAACTTGCAGACACGTTGTATCTCCTGGTGAACTTGGTCAGAACATGAATAAATTGAATGTTTTGTGTGCCCATGTTGCTCCAGTTTTCCTATCTACATCCCTAGGCAGGACATGGAGAAATAATTTTATTCTATGGAAATTCTGCTCAGTTGAAGGAAATGTTTCACGTGAAATTCTATTTATTGGTTTTCACTTTGTCACTCCAACTCACAGTCCATGTTAAATCATTTTAAACACTACTCTAATCTTTGAGTGCACAAAAATTAAACAGGGGTTGGGGAAACTAGTCTAATGCAATTCAGTTCGGCAGTTTGAAACCACCAGGGGCTCCATGGGAGAAAGATGTGGCAGTCTGGCTCTGTAAAGATTTACAGCCTTGGAAACCCTATGTGGTCACTGTGGGTTGGAATTGACTTGACTGCAACAGGTAATGGGTAATGTGTGGCAGTGTAACCTAAGTTATTCATGGAAATAAACACTGGCTCTCAGTTCAGCACCTAAATCATTCAGGGTGAACCAAATGAAAGATAAGCATGAATTTAGGCAGTCCACAGGAAAATGCTTGTGAGACCTACTCAATAGCAATTATAAGAAGGTGCCATACTTTTACTATGGCACAAAGAGCAATATCGGTCAATGCAAATTATGTGGCCCAAAGAAGTGAGTGGACTAAGAGAGTTTTGTAGTCATTTGCAAGATATCCTAATCTCTTAACACCTCATGAGAACCAATTCCATGATTTCTATTGCTTCATCATTAAGTTCTTATCACTTGAATCCATTCTCCTTTGCTAGGTAGCCATGTTTATTAAACAGGAATCTTCTCGGTCAATTTTTCTTTTCTAGTTGAGAAAATTTACCTCATTTGATATATTTTTACCAGTTATCTCTGTTTGAATTAAATGTCTGTACAGTTTTTTCCAAACTCTTTTCTTCTGTATTCAATACATACACACACACACATACACACACAAGCCCATCATGGTGGGGGCATTTTCTTTAAAAAATCTTCTTGGCTACCCTACTAGCTTATTTCAAGCCATTACTAAGATCATTCAGCGTTTACAGACCTAAACAGGTTTTATTATTTTGAATTATTTTTAGTTCCAGCTCTAAAGTTTAAGTAACTGAAGGGAGAGGAAAATTGAAGTTACCAAAAAAATCGTTTAGGTCTATAAACATTAAACGTTCTTGGTAATGGCTTGAGATAGACTAGTAGGGTAACCAAAAAGGTTTCTTTAGAAAAAAATTTTTTTTTTAATGGGCTTTTTGGTTTGTTTTTAAATAGAGAAGAATCCAGAATTACATAAATTTAACTTGAACAGGGATAAGCTGATAAAGATTTGTCCAGGGTGATGGTGTTAACTATCTTAGCAGTATGATGCTATTTCTTCCCTGTCTGTTACATGTCCAGAAAAGAAGAAGGCACTGTATAGATTGAGAGTATGAGGTAAGATGGTATCATGGAGAGAGAAATGGGCTGGTGCTCTGATGAATTATTTTGTAACAGTAATAGTAGAAAGCTACTGTACTCCGTCTTCGAGGGCCACTGTGAGTCGGAATCAACTTGAGGACAAACAATAACAACATTGTTTATTGAGTGCCTCAAAAATTTCAAGATAATGTGGCATGCTTTGTATATTTTGTTGCTGTTTTTAGGTGCCGTTGAGTCAGTTTTGACTCATAGCAATGTAGCTCTTTAATCTTCGTAATGACCTTTTAAAACAGTATTATTATCCCTGCCTTATAGAAAACTGAATTCCAGAGAGACTGGGTAACTTTCTTAAGGTCACATAGCTTGTAATTGATGGAACTATAATTCAGATTGAGAATGCCATATTGACTTAAGCTCTCTACTCTTATTGTTCCTATTTCTTTTCTTTAAAGATGCCAAATAAGAAGCAGAGTAAAATAACTATGCAGCAGCTTGATGATTTTATTGGCCATGGAATAAACAATTAACTGACATCCCCCAAATCTGATGTTTAAAATAACAAAGGCTTATTCTTCTCTCACCCTACATGTCCAATGTGTTTCAATTGAGACTTTCACTCCATGTCTTCATAGCCCTCATCGAGGTCCCAGGGTGATGGGTTACATATCACTTCTACTCCCAACTCAGTGGGGAGAAAGAGTCACTTGGCTCATAGTCTTAGTCATGGTTCCAGGTGACATGCTACATGTTTCAGTCACTCTCAATGAGGAGAGCTGGTAATGTGGACCAGAGTCTGAATCATAGTCCAGTGTGACAGGCTATATGTCACATTCACTCTCAACTCAACGGGAAAAATCAGTCACATGGCCCTGCCTAACCACAGAGTGTGACAAGAAGCACAATCCTACCAAGTTCCTGGCATGAGAGGAGAAATGAAAAGACTGAGCAGTCCAGTAGCAAATACAATGCTGTTGCAGGTGATTTCCTTTCATCAGTCGGATGCCACTTTCCTCTTCACTGTTTTAATTTTCCCTTCCCGTCAACTTAGTACTTTTAACTAGAACTGGGTGTAACTTTGTTTCCTGCCGTGGCTTGTCCAACTCTCTGTCCTGCCTCTCAAAACCATGTGAGAAGCTAATGCCCTGACCTCTTCACACTTAGTTTTATCAACCCCAAAATAAGTAGTTGGATTAGGAGATCTTTAAGAGACCTGCCAAATGAAGACTTTTATGACTTCATGAAAAGGCAAAATAAACCCTCCTCCTTTGATTATCTAGCACTTCTCAGGTAGGTAAAATAGGCGGTATATGGCTGGGGGGACATAATCCAGCAATGGGGAGATAAGCGGCCGAGGGACAGTGGTGCTGAGCAGGGATAGAAATTAAAGATAAACTGTGGAGATAGACCTTAGACTCCAATCCAAGAGATCTAAGGCAGGTAAGAAATAAGAAATAGGATACGATTACATCTAGGATGCTCTGACTTTAATTTTTTTATTTATTGGTTCTTTGGTGATTATTTAAGGTAAACTATTTTTTTTTTTTCATACAGACACACAACGTCTAAATGCAAAGTTTAAGCAGAGTGCTTTTTTTGAGATTTCAGTGAAATACACCCAGGGCTTGTTTTATGGCTTGTACAGTGTGAACACCTCTACCTATCTGTCAAGGACCCCTGGGTGGTGCAAATGGTTGAGCACTCAACTACTAGCCAAAACGCCAGTGGTTCAAACTCACTGAGAAGCTCCTTGGAAGACAGGCCTGGTGATCTGCTTCTGAAAGTCACAGACCCGAAAACCCTTTGGAGCAGCTCTACTCTGCACAGATGGGGTCAACATGAGTCAGAATTTACTTGAAGGCAACTAACAACAACAACCCATCTGTCAGTATGTTTGTACAGTGTTTGCCTGTGTGTTGCTATGATGGTGGGAGCTATGCCAGTGGTATTTCAAATACCAGCAGTGTTACACATGTTGGACAGGTTTCAGCAGAGCTTACAGACCAAGACAGGCTAGAAAGACAAGACTGATGATCTACTTCTGAAAATTAGCCAGTGAAAACCTTATGGATCAAAACAGAATACAGTTTGATATAGTGCTGGAAGAGGAGCACCCTTAGGTTAAAAGGCATTTAAAACACATAGTGGCCACAACAATGGACTCAAACATACTAACAATTATGAAGATGGCACAGGACCAGGCAACACTTTGTTCTGTTGTACATGGGGTCACCATGAGCCATAGCCAACTTGACTAAAACTAACAACAACAACAGTATGATCATGGTAGTTGCAGACATCTTTCATCTAGTACCAGAGTAACCCGGCTATAGCATAAGATTTTTAATAGCTGAATAAGTTTTGAAAGCTAACATCAGTTGAATTATAAAAATTATGGAGATAGGTGATACCAAATGTCTTAGGCATATTTCCAAATATTCAGACCACTGTCATTTTTCTGATAGGCATTTTTTTTTTAACTATGGACATCCTCATCAAATTATGGCTTCCTGAAATGAACACATGGGTTCATACACATGGGCATATGGCTTCGTGGAAGATGAGAAGAGCCAGAGCAGATGCATGGGCCTAATGTACCACAAGCATGGCAGCCTCCTTAGACAAAGGCTAAGAGGACTAGAATAGAATACAGCCCTTAAGCCCTACACAATGGCTACAGAACAGAGAGAACAAAAGCTCCACCTGAGCATGTTGTCTGCTTAGCTCTCTGCACTGGTCTTCCTTCCTCACTTCCCTACATGGTAATCTTACTAGTCAATACCATACATAGTGAGCTTGCCCGAATGTAAAACTGACACAGGGAAACTCCTTAGAAAAGGAGTGCATAGAATTCCCTGACAAGGAGTATGAAATTTATTCTCTAGAAAATGAGAAACTAGGAAAATTTCTGAGTAGGGCAGTGAAAATGTAAGAACTATGCATTCTAAAGAGTTACCTGGTAGCAGAAAGTAAGAGGATTTATAAGGGAAAGGTTTAGGAGCTTGTTATAAAAGACTAAAAAAAAAAGAGCTTGTTATAAAAGACTAGAACAGGATAATTAATAATAGCTTTGGTAATGAGTATAAAGATTGATTATATTTTAGAGGTGAGGGAGTGGAGGAGGAAGTCATAATTGGCTCTAAGATTTTAAGTCTTTTTCACTGGCTAGGGAAATAGTAGGCACTCAATAAATAGTTTTGAAAGGATGGCTGGTTGGGTGGATAGATGGTTGGATGAGTTCTACTGACAGTTTATTGGAAGGAAGGTAGAGGGAAGTGAATGTGTTTTTGATAATAGGTCAAGAGTATGTGAAATAACTTAAATATGAAACCATGGAAGACAGCACAGTCCTTGTCAGGCCCTGGGATTCAAAACTTAAATGAGCATTTACTTATATACCTGAAACCTAAATGGTGATCATGGAAGGTGATTCTCTATCTTATTAAGCTAGTACATTTATTTTGAAAGAAACTCTGAATCTGCTGTGAATGAGAGCAGGCTTGTGTTCTCTAGCCAGTGAAGGGATTGGCAACTCATAGCACGCAGGCCAAGGCAATAGGAAATTGTTCTCAGAGCAGGATGGTTACTACTCTAACTTTCAAGTAAGCTGTTGTCTTTCTTTTCCAGCCTCCATTTTCCACCTTTCCTCCTCCATTTTCCACCTTCTCCTCTCCACTCCCTTTGTACTCATTGCCTTCCTGCCTCTTCAAGTTATCCAAAGTACAACCATACTGCTCCTGCTCCCACCCCGTCAGTACCATGTGCACCACAGAACCATCCTGATTAAATTTGCCTTCCCCAAGATCTACACATTTTTCAACATTCCTTGTCTTTCTACTCCTTGCCAATTCTTTTTCTTCATCTTTAGTTCCAAGTCCAAGCAGAATTTACATTTATTTGGAGAGAATGACCGTAGCATGGTGTCAGGAGGAATATGCTCATATACACTCTTTCAAGTTATATGAATGGTGGTGTGATTGACTAGCCGCTAAGTTGAAATGAGACTTCAAAACCTCTTAAAACCAAACTCATTGCCATTGAGTCAATTCGAACTCATAGTGACCCTATAGGACAGAGTACAGCTGCCCCATAGGGATTCCAAGAAGGGGCTGGTGGATTCGAATTGCCGACTTTTTGGTTAGCAGCCAAGCTCTGAACCACTATGCAACCCTATAAAATTGTACCTAGTACCAGCTTTTGAAAAGAAACTCAAATTTGCCTGCACGGTGTAGCTTAGAGGGGTGCTGCCTGTTCCCACCTGTTCAAACTGACTCTCCACTTGGAGGAGGATTTGCACAATTAGAATCAGTGGCATTGATTGCTGGAGCAATTATAGATCTGAACTGGAGCTGAATGTTCCAGAAACTATCTGTTACCTCTTAAACGTAGTGGAGAATATCTCCAGGTCAAAACCAATACCCTTTGAATCTTAGAACTGAGAGTTACAAAGCCATCATTTAGCACAACTTTCTTATTTCAAAGATAATGAAGTAGAGGTCCAGGGAAAGTTATGTGTGCTGTGCAAAGCCCCAACATTCACTGAGAAAATAACGTATCTTTTTAATTTTTTTTGCTCGAAAAATATTTGAACATTTTTCTATATATTGTTAAATATTTTGCTAAAACCTCCACAATATTCCATCACATAGAGGTGCCAGAACTAATTTAATCAAATACCTGTTTAGTACACTGAGGTTATATTCATTTGTTTCACTTCTATAGATAATACTGAGGCATTGTTTGTTCAATGGTAGAATTTTTGCCTTCCGTGCAGGGGACCAGGGTTTGATTCCTGGCCAGTCCCCCTCATGTGCAACCACCACCTGTCTGTCATTGGAGGCTTGTAGGTTGCTATGATGCTAAGCAGACTTCAGAGAAGCTTCTAGACTAAGAAGGATCTGGGAAGAAAGACCTGGTGATCTACTTCTGAAAATAAGACAGTGCAAACCCTATGGATCACAACCGTCTGATCTACAATAGATCACGGGGATGGCGCACGACCGGGCACCATTATGTTCCATTAGGCACGGGACCACCATGGGTTGGGGCTGACTCCAGAGCACCTGGCGACAGCAACGTAGATAATACTACAACACACATTCTTAAACATCAGTCCTTGTACACATCTTTATCACGGTGGAGCAGTGGTTAAGATTCAGGCTGCTAACCAAAATGTTAGCAGTTCGAATCCACCAGCTACTCCTTGGAAACCCTATGGGGCAATTCTACTCTGTCCTTTAGAGTCCCTAAGAGTTGGAATCACCTCAATGGCAACAGGTTTTTTTTTTTTTTAGGGTCAGTTTGAAGGAAAGCGATCTCTGGGTCAGAGACTGTGCACATTGAACACTTTAATCCCATTCTAAATTGTCCTCCAAGAGTTCTTACCAGCTTCCAATACTCAGTGCTGGATGAGGGTGACTGTTTCTCTGCATCCTCACCAGCACTGGCTATTTTCACTAACAAATGACATGGAGATGGAGTCTTAATTCACATTACTGTACTTATTAGCAAGTTGAACATTTTTTTTTTTGTAATTTCATTGGTGTTGCATTTTCTTTATTCGTTCTTTAATCAATGTCCTTTTCCCCATTTTTCTATTGGAGTTTCTATCTTACTGGTTTGTAAAAATTTGTTAAAAAGATAAAATAGAGCCTACAAAACAATCCCTCAATTGAAGGTAAGTGTTATTATTGCTATTGTCATTGTTTGTTTTGTTGTGGTTGTTGATATTGTGTTTGCTGCTCAGTGTTGTCTCATGCTTAGGAAGAAACTACAAAAGGTACACTGTCCAGGGTCAAACAGAATATGTTAGGTTGATTAGAAGGTAAATGTATCTTTATTTCTTTGGGGAAAATGCACCAGAGTATATCCCAATTATTCTGTTGATTTAAAAATCTTTCATCTGCATCCAGTGGAATAAAGTGAAATATGATTTATGTTTCAGGCAAACATATAACGGCATGCAAACAATTCCACCTCTTTCGTTTTCTCTCAAACTAGGCACTGGGATTCTTTCTTTTCTTGGAAATTACGGGAACTGACCTCAGAGAATATATCAATTGCAAAGTGCCTCCTTTCTTTCTGTAGCGTTTTGCATTATTCCCATTTTTTCTCCTCTAGAAAGTGTGAAATTATGTATCTTAAATGGAATCAGTGTAGCAGTTTTTTGTCTTTTTAAATATTTAGCAGTATACAGTGTTTGCTTTTTATGTTTCATTCTTGAATATTGTGTTTTATAGAAGACTATCAGGGAGTTTCCTTTTTCATTTTTATAGCAGGTTTCACACTCATGTGGGCTTGTGCTTATTCATTTGCCTGCTGCTGTGTTTGAACTCTTCCCCTGGGGCATGAGTGGCATTGATGATTGGTCGCTCCAGCAAGCATTAGTGAGGAAAGATGGAGACGACTCAGGGATGTTGAGTATAGTCCATGGTGGGTGAGAACTGGAAAATATATCAGACTTTTGTGTGGTTGGTCATGGAGCGTGAAGATATGTAATTTGCCTAGCTCAGTTCCTTCACATAGTAAATACTCCAGTGATGTTGTTGCTCTCCTATTACACTTCTCTTTTACCCCAGGCACGAGGGAATAGGGCGCTATCAGGACACCAGGGACCCTGTTATAGCCATATCAGTTTCAGAAACTCACTGGAATTATTTCATACATGCAGCTAACAAGACGCTTTTGGTGCAGGATAGGATACATTTTTAAGTAAGAGAAATTAAAAGGGATTTTGTACTGATTGGGAAAGTGAGAGGTGACAGAGCCCCAAACGTGATTTTGCCATGATCTTAGTTTGGCCTCAACCACCTGTCTGTCAGTTTGTTGTACAGTGTTGAATAGTGTCTTTCTAGATGGTGGCTCAGTGATGAAGAACTCCACTCCAAACCAAAAGGTCAGCAGTTTGAATCCACCAGCCACTCCTTGGAAACACTGTGGAGCAGTTCTACTCTGTTGTATAGGGTTGCTAGAGTTGGAATCAACTTGATGGCAATGGGTTTGGTTTGGGTTTATGGTGCTGGAAGCTACATCAACACTATTTCAAATATCACACTGTCACCCATGGTGAACAGGTTTCAGTGGAGCTTCCAGACTAAGACAGACTAGGAAGAAAGGCCTAGTGATCTACTTCTGAAAAAAGACAATGAAAACCCTGTGGACCACAACAGAACATTGCCTAATAAAGTGCTGGAAGATGAGTGCTCTGGGTTGGAGGGCACTCATAATACACAGTGGCTGCAACAGTGGACTCGAGCATATCAAGGATTGTGAAGATGGTGTAGGACCAGGTAATGTTTCATTCTGTTGTACATGAGGTTGCCATGAGTTGGAGCTGACTCAATGGCAATTAATAATGAGAACGAGTTTGGCCTAGTGCTGCGTGTCTTTCTCTGACTTTACAGTGGTAGCAGAGGTGGTAGGCTGCAGAGATAGCAGAGGAGGGATATGCTCCCTCAATGTGAAATGTTAGGGTACTTCCCTGCTGCAAAAGGGTGGTCTCATGGGCTTGGTGAGGTAAGGCCTCTGGTGATTCTCGGACAGTATCCTCTATGAATTCACTAGAAATACACAGATCCTTCTACAGGATAGCAATATAGATCTGGCCCAGGTTCTCTGTGAGTCCTGGCTGAGGATGGGCATTGGAGACACATTTGCTCCACAGAAGAAAGTGGAATTCATTCTCCAGGTGTAGAAGGAGAAAGGGCTTGAATGAAAGAAAAGAGTTCATCTTGTGTTGGTGGAAGTTGCTTAACCTTTCCTCTGCACTAAGTATTTAGACATGTAGGAGGATAATCACATCAACCCCCAGCCTATTTAATAGGGCAAATGAGTTGAAATTGTGATGAGATTTTAAATCCATGTCAATCAGCAAATTCAAAACACAGCACTAAGATTAGAAACTCACGATTACCTGTAGACTATCCTTGTGGGCAAAATTAAAGCATATTGAAATTTCTTAGCAGTTATTTTAATCCCAGATATAACCTGGTTCAAATGAGTTTATTTTCCTATTCTGAGCACAATGGGCTACCTACATATAAGGTAGACTTCCTTTAGAGATGGAATTTTCTGTTACTTCAGAACTTGGTGCTGATCTTTCTTAGGTCATAGTCAACACACTTAAATCACAAACTTGGAAGAGATTTGGAGAGGTCTCCAAGGTACAACTTTTTAGTGGGAAACACAGAAGACTGTTCTTCTAAGGAACTGACTTGGCCAGTGAGCTTTATTAGATCATACCACTTTATTGTACACTTTTGTAAGCCGTGTTTCTGTATTATGAACATTTATTTTTGATGTGGTCAGGTTAACTGTTCTAAGCCAGAGAAGCAGAAACACACCCAATAACTGATTTTTGAGAAGAGGTCTTTTAGATTTGCATTTAGGTGATGTCTAAGGCTGGATTCTCTAGAGAAGCAAAACCAGTAAAGCATATAAATACATATGTAGTGAGAGATTCATATCAAAGAAATGGTTTACCATGTCATAGGGGCTAGAACATCCCAAGTCCGTGGGTCAGGATAGAGGCTTCTCCTGATTCATGTAGCTGTGGGGGCTGGCAAACCCAAGATCAGCAGGTGAGAGCAGGGGTTTTGTTCACAAGCTGTGAAGATTGATGAATCTCAAGATCGGCAGGCAAGGTCACGGGTAAGCTGCTACCTCAAGTCCCATGAGCTGGAGGTCAGATGAACAGGAGCCAGCTGCAGGATCCAGCACAAGCAAAAAGCCCCTGAGCCTTGCTGGAATGTCCACTTATGTTTGATGCAGTCCACATGCCCAAGGAAACACCCTTTCAACTGATTGGCTACTCACAGCAGATCCCATCATGGAGGTGATCACATATCAAATCTCAACATGGAAGTGATCATATTATACAACTGCCAAACCACTGAGAATCACAGCCCAGCCAAGTTGACACACAATCTTAACCATCACAGGTGAGTAATATATTTGCTAATACACGATTCGTTGTCTTTTAAAATACTTTCTTTTTTTATGTTTAGTTATTTTTAGGAATACAGAAAAAAAAATTCACAGTAATCCTCTTCTTTTTAGTGGAGGCTCTGCCCTCCTTGGACCAAGAATCTCGAGACTCCCCTAACATTTTCTGTATTGGTGTTTACAAACAATGGTATAAATTACTTTAATGTTTTCTGGATTATTTACATAAGACGCAATGATACAGTATGGTAATAATGAGGGCAATAAATTTAGGAAGCTGGAAAGGCAGCTACATAAGTCACTTATGGAAAACTGAATACTATATCTTTGTGTTTTAGGCTGGTGTTTGTTTAATCTGATTTTTCAAAAAAAACAAAGATATCAGAAATACTTCCCCTATAAGCAGCCATATGACCTCCAGGAGGCAGTTAAGAGAAATGTAATGGCACTACTTGATATATTGCAAGTTATGCCTTTGGCAGTGATCCAATTTTTTCCTAGTCTTTATTCACTAGGGAGTAAAATTATTGCCTCATAAAACAAGAGAAATGTCCAGTTATTTCTTAAGTAGAACCCTATTAACTTTACCACTGTCACCAGTTCCTTTCCACAATATTAAAATCTTTTCAGCCTTCTGGCAGGGAGGATGTTACTTACCCAGCTGTAGTGATCCAAGGACAATTATTGTGAAAAACATATATTTCCTTGAAAGACTAAATTTTGAAAGAACCAATTCTTAGAATGATGTCCCAATGAATCATTGGATTCATAAGAGCATTTTTTTTTTTAAACCATTTGACTATTCAGACCCATCCGACAGAATATAAAAAAAAGTGAGTCTTAATGTTAAGAAACTTTTTTGATTGAGAGAATTTAATTATTGAATTGTATTACAGTATTAACATTGAATAAGTTTTATTTATTTGGAAAATCTGGATAATTTTCTTTATTTTCCATCTGAATGTTGCCTTGTGTAGAACATTCCTTTAGGCTATACTGAGAATCATAGTCCCATTTCTGCTTGGTAGGGAAATAAAAGTGCTATTTTACCCATGCAGTTTGGATGAGAATGATTAGAACCCATCTGAGGAGATATGATGGCTCCTACAGAAGAGAGGAAGTAACCTTTAGACTGTTCCATTCTGCCTTGGTTGGTTATTGTTAAGAACTGGCTAGGAACTAAGACCAGACTTAATCAGGGGTGATGTTAGTTGCCCTTAAACATGA
Organism: Elephas maximus indicus; assembly: GCF_024166365.1. Lineage (NCBI taxonomy): Eukaryota > Metazoa > Chordata > Mammalia > Proboscidea > Elephantidae > Elephas > Elephas maximus. The sequence goes on from NC_064832.1 coordinate 41,610,793, forward strand.
TCTATTCCCTCTGGCTCTTATGTTGAGCCTTTAAGAACCAAACCCTTTGTATCCATTTTTAATTTCCCCTTAGCTGGGATTTTGCCTTTGACCAAGTTGGGTCTAGGCTTGTACAACAATATTTGAATTATTTTTGTCAAAGCTATAGCAGTTAGAATTTGGGTAGGCTGCAAGTCAAAGTGCCTTCATTGGGTTAACCCAAATGCAGACCCTAAGACCAGACTTTTGGCACTTCTGGGAAGTACCGAGTTTTTATGCAAATAACACACGTGTTAGAAGTTTTTTCTTTTTCTTTTTCAACTGTGCCCTCCCCTGGGGAGGTATTTTCATAAGTGCACTAGGCTAATTATTTTTTATATGTTGCTGTACATGTGAGGCAGTGGACAGAGCAATACAGGGAAGGGAGAAAAACTAATGAAGTATATACAGTAAAGAGCAGGTTACCTCTTTGGGCAACTGGGGCTCAAGCCTACTGAGGACCCTTCAAGAAACCAAAGGGAGCAGTCTCCAAAATTATCGCCTGGGAATGTGGGTTCCTCCCAAGGCCTATTCCTTATTAGTTGAGAGTATTTCCCAGGGATGCTAACTACCCCATACACCTGTGGCCTGCCAAACAGTTTTCTGTGGTGCCCGACAAACTCAGAGAAGCAGGAAGTCACAGGTGCTGGGGCAGAATTCTATCTACCAAGGTTGCAGATGAACTTGGAGGTGAGGTGGGGGATTATGGGGAGGGGCACCAAAAGTGTCTGCTACAAACATTAAACTTGAAATTAACAGTACCTTAAAAGAGTTAAAAGGTCTACTTCTTTCACAGGGAAGAAGTCTAGAGGTAGCCAGTCCAGGGCTGTTTTTAGAGTCTTTGCAATCCGTAGATTTCCAAGTGCTTCCCAATTATGCTGTCTCTAGTGTGGGTTTGTCTTTAAAATCCAAAGTTGCAGCTAAATCTCTAATAATTATTTCAATATGACAGATGATAGGTTTTGGGAAGGGATGAAGAAAGACTGTTCTTCCCCTTTTACAGAGATATTCCAGAAGTACAACAAAGCATTTTCATCTATATATCAGCAAGAACTTAGCCATGTGGCCACTTCCTGTTGTAAATCATTCTGGGAAATACAAGGTTGATTGTAGGTGTCCATGTGTGTAACTAAAACTGATAGTTCTATTACTAAGAATCAAAGGGAGAATGGGATATTGATAACTAATTGTCTTTGCATTTTAGATTCTTCATCAAGCAGGAGTAGCATGGCTGCATAAATGGGAGGAAGGGTAGAAAAGGCAAAAAGAATGAATGGAGCCCATTCATTTAAAGACTACCTCATTTTCCAACATTTCTCATTTATGACAATAGTAAAAAATCTACTATCGAACAGTTTTGCACATTAATGATGTACATCTGATAGTAATGAATGCTGAGGTTCAAGGCAAAAGTTAACACTAGCTTTGATGGTTAAGGTTATGTGTCAGCTTGGCTGGACCATGACTCTCAGTGGTTTGGCAGTTATGTAATGATGTAGTCATCTTCCTTTTTGTGAACTGATGTGATCATCCTCCATTTTTACATAATACCAATTTCACATAATGGCCTGGTCTTTGGAACCTAATTATGTCAATAAGTGAGGAGAGGGTGTAGAGTAGGATTTCATTGACTTAAGAGGTTCTAGAAATTACTGTGCCATCTTTTTCTGGTAAGGCTGACCATCTTCACAATACTCAAAATGTTGAAAAGTAATCATGGGTGATCTGATTTGAATGAAACAATTAGTTTAACTGTATTAGCCTATTTATTTATTTTCTGTTTGAAGGCACCAAGCATTTATTTTTTAAATTTTTTTGTTGGTCTTTTTCTTGTTTTTTTTTTTTATTGTGAAGGATAGTACTCTATTCATAAATTAAATTCCCACGTCATTTTTACTCCTTTGTTGTCTGAACTGTAACCCTAAGACTTTACCATTAATGCCTAATAGGTCTTTACTTTTCTCATTACTATGACATTAATGACTGTAAGTTCATTTTTATTCATAAATACTCATATAATACCTGCTCAGATGTGGGGTCAGATTTTATATAGACTAAAAGATTAAAAAAAAAAATTCTCCCTGTGACCTATAGAATTCTCCCTGAACCTATGGAATAGGTTCAGTCCTTTTAATGTTTCAGGTTTATGGATACTCTTCTATCCAAGACTTTACTTATTGTTTTTAGTAATATTGCATTTTTGGTGGAGGTTTACACATCAGTTTAGGTTCCCATTCAAAAATTTTTATACAAGTTTTTCATTGCCATTTGTTATATTCTTCCCAATGCTTGAACATTCTCATTATTTCCGTCTTGTTGTTCCACTTCCATTAATCTAGTCTCCCTGCCCCCTTACTTTCTCATCTTTGTTTTAAAGTAATTGTTGATTGTTTTGTCTTATATATTTTATTGTGTTCTTGGTGAATGTTTACATAGGAAATTAGGTTTTTATTTAATAATTTCTATACGTATTGTTCAGTGACATTGGTACATTCTTCACAACATATCAGCATTTTCGTTATTTCCATTTGGGCTGTTCTGTTTCCATTAATCTAGTTTCTCTGTCCCCCCAGACTTCTCATCTTTGGTCTAGGGTAAATGTTAACCATTTGGTTTCATCTAGACAATTATTTTGAGGAGCATAGTACTCACAGGTGATATTTATATTATGAGCCAATCTGTCATTTGGCTGAAAGGTGACTTCTGGGAGTGGTTTGAATTTCAAGTTTAAAATGTATCTCAGAGAGAGAGTCTCGGAGGGTCATCTAGTGTTAGGGTCTACCAGTCTAGTAAGTCTGGACTTCTTTAGGAATTTGAGTTTTGTTCTACATTTTTCTCCTATTCTATCCAGGACCATCTATTGAGTCCCTGGTCAGAATGGTCAGTAGTGGTAGCTGGACACCATCTAGTTCTTCTGGCCTCAAGATAGGTGATGTCATTGTTCATGTAGGCTATCGATTCTGTAGACTAGTTTCTTCTTTGAGTCTTTGATTTCCTCCTTTCTCTTTAGCCCTGGATGAGCAGAGACCAATAGTAGTATCTTAGATGGCTGGTTACAAACTATTAAGACCCCAGATGTTTCTGATCAAACTAGGACATAGAACATTGTCTTTATGGAGCATATAGGTGATTTTTTTTTAACAGAGCACAGTACTTATAGGTGATATTCATTATTTTTTTAGCCAATTTGTTATTTAGCTACAGGGTGACCTCAGGGGCTAGTTTCAATTTTGAAGAGTATCTCAGGGACTAGTCTAGGGGAGTCCTCCAGTCTCAACCAGTTATGTAGCTCTAATTTTTTTTTTTTTTTTTTTGGAATTTGAGGTTCTGTTCCACATTTTTCTCCCATTCTATCAGGGTCCCTCTGTTATGCCCCTGATTAGGACAGTCAATAGTGGAAGCCAGGCAGCATCTAATTCTTCTGACCTCAGGGTTGTTGAGGCTGTGAGACTCTGGTTCATGTAGACTATTTGTCCTTGCATAGTTATTTTGATAGTAAATACAGTGTCATAATAATATCAATGGAAATAATGATAATAATATTTACTGTTTATTGAATTATACATGTTTTGGGCCTACTGCTAAGTGTTTTAATAGATTATTTAACCACATAGTAATACTGAATAGGGATTATATTCCTTACTATACAGCAGAGAAGGAGCCCTGGTGGCACAGTGGTTAAGCACACAACTGCTAACTGAAAAGTCAGTGGTTTAAACCCACCAGCTGCTCTGTAGGAGAAAGATGTGGCAGCCTGCTTCCATAAAGATTTAAAGCCTTGGAAACCCTATGAGGCAGTTCTACTCTGTCCTGTAGGGTCGCTATGAGTCAAAATTGACTGGATGGCAAAAGATTTGGTTTGGTTTTATACAGCAAAGGAAACAGATTGAGGGAAACTGAGTAACGTTCCCAAATTGGCATGGGAACAAGGGCAGCAGAGCATGGGTTCTTAAGCCACCGTGAGATGATGCCGCTGGTACTACGCAGAAGACAACAAGTATGATATGTGAGAGACTGGCAAGTACTGTGACTGTTCCCAGGGGGGAAGCAACTGCTGGTAGTAGGACATGTTGGCAGGTCTTTGAAGAGATTCTTGAAGAGCAGAACCCTCATCTAACCATGAAAAAATGGAGGGAGTGGCAGGTAAGGGCTCAAATATTACTTTATTTCTGGTAGAGTTTGGAGGATGTGGTTCAGATCAGCTAGACAAACAAATTAGCTAATAAAATTAGGCAGACTAAGCCAATCAACCACAGCACACTGATTCAGAGTAGGCTTCCCCTCTCCTAAAGGACAGAGCCCCTGGAGGACCTTTGGAACATTGGCATCACTGGGTGGGGGGGGAGGGATATGGGCCATACTGGGTGACACCAAAATGACTGTCTATAAAATTTTTGTGCAATGTTTCAGCACAAATTTATTTATTTTTTAGAAAAATATCTGTGTAGTGAGTTATAACAACGAGCTTTTTTTTTTTTAATAATTTTTATTGTGCTTTAAGTGTAAGTTTACAAATCAAGTCAGTCTCTCACACAAAAACCCATACACAACTTGCTACATACTCCCAATTACTTCCCCCCCATGAGATAGCCTGCTCCTTCCTTCCACTCTCTCTTTTCATGACCCTTCTAAGCCCCTCTACCCTCGCATCCCCCTCCAGGCAGGAGATGCCAACATTGTCTCAAGTGTCCACCCGAACCAAGTAGCTTACACCTCACCAGCATCCCTTTCCAACCCATTGTCCATTCCAGTCTGCGTCTGATGAGCTGGCTTCGGGGGTGGTTCCTGTAGTGGGCCAACAGAAGGTCTGGGGACCATGATCACCGGGGTCCTTCCAGTCTCAGTCAGACCATTAAGTCTGGTCTTTTTATGAGAATTTGGGGTCTGCATCCCACTGTTCTCCTGCTCCCTCAGGGGTTCTCTGTTGTGTTCCCTGTCAGGGTAGTCATCAAGAACTTTTTTTGTAAATCCAGCTTACATGTATCAATACACCTACAAGGCTAAACCTTTATGCTAGTTTACTTTTTGAACCTTCCAGTGCTCTCCAGTCAGAGTTGTCATTGTTACTCAGTTACAATGATGCTTTAAATTATGTGGTTTTGTCTGCACATGCTACAAGTGCACACTGTTGTTTTCATTGCTGCTGGTATTTTTATAGTCACCGGTTTTGCCAAATTTTCCGGTGTTTTACCTACAATATTCTGGTAATTAGTATTTGTACACCTATATCAATAACTTTTTTTGAGAATAAAGTAGGAAGTAAAGGAAAAGAAGGTGAGAAATACAAAAAAAAAAAGGCTTCCACTCAGTTACTAATAACGTTATAACTAATAATGTAATTCAATGTAGAAAGATTTTATGAAACAATTTTATTTTTAGTGTTCATATAATCTAAGAAATAATGCATTTACACAATTTACAGTTATGTTAATCACATATCACCCTATAATTAAAATTGATAATAAACATTACTAAAGATTCTATGTGGTCTGGTAGGGGAGGAGTTCCACAGGGAAGGTGACACCATGACTTACTGCACTGGGTGACACCAACCCTAATGGCACCACTGCCGTAGAAAGCTTTTCTCTGTAAGCTTGAAGCTTCCATGAGGGAAAACACTGGTGAAACTAAGCTGTGTAAGCCTTGTTTTATCCCAGATCTAAGAAAGGTTGGAGGTTTGAGTCCTTCCAGAGGCACCTGTGAAGAAAGGCCTGGTGGCCTACTTGTAAAAAATCAGCCATTGAAAATCCTGTGGAACACAGTTCACTTCTGACATCCATGAGGTTCCCCAGAGTTGAAATTGACTCCACAGCAACTGGTAAGAATCAGGTAAGTCACTGCATCTCCTCAGATGGTAAAGAGAATAAAAGGGGCAGATGGGCAAGAATGGTGCTTAGGAAAAATCCTTCCCCTTGGAAACCAGGGGTAAGAAAATGGTGTTCCTGTAAAACAGAATACAAGGGAAGTTTTCTTGAGCTTGCCTGGGCAGTGAGGTAGTCTTTTTAGAGTCATAGGTAGACATCAACTTTGAGGCTGAGGCAATGAGGAAGAAGTCATTTCTTTTATTAGTCATGACTACTTTTTTTATGTAATATTGTATTCCTTGGGAGCAATTAATCAAATCATTCAATGTTAAGAGACAACCAGGTTAGGCACTGTGTGTAGATGAGTGACTATATAGTTGAAAATAAATGGATGTTTTTGTAATATGAATACATTCAAGACGTGAAGTTGTGGATAGCAGAAAAGACCAATATGTAAATCCTCCCCCTCACCAAAAAACATAATAAATTTCTCTCAAAAAAATGATTCTTTTAGGAAGAAAAGCCAGTGTCTTCCAGGGTAGATCTAAACAAAGGAATCAGAACTAAATTGGGGGGGGAAGGGGGACGGGGGCAGGACTTTAGTCATTCTGCTGAGTCTGTTCAGCCTATAATGAATATTCTTTAATAATTAATCAATAAGCTGTTTCTCCTATTTCTTAAACAAGAGTTGAAACATACAGAAAGGAAGAAAAGTAAATGTTTTCTAACTCTCCAGAAGAGTAAAGCCCACTTCCGATTAATTCTGCTACCTTCAAAAATAACGCGACTCTCACCGGGGTGGGTTGCGGGGAGGGGGGGAAGAGAGGGAGATAGGGGAGTTACTGCTTAGGGGCACTGAGTTTCTGTTAAGAATGATGGAAAAATGTGGAAACAGATGGTGGTGATGGGTGTACAGTATGATGAACATAATCTCACTGAGTTGTACATGTAAAACATGTTGAAATGGCAATGTTTTGTTGTATGTATATATTACAATAAAAAAAAGCACACATCTCAGCAAAACAATTTGCTGTGAGTCAGAATTGACTTGATGGCCTCAGGTTTGATTTGGTTTTGGGTTTATCTCAAGGCTTTTTCCCCATATTTGATTTGGAGTCTACATGGGTAAACCACAATGGAAAATTGAGGTACTTATCCAGAAAAAATGAGGCAAAAATCTTGTTTTCCCTAAAAATAGGTTATATATAGCAGGTTTTAACGGGTTATAGCAAAACTATATTGTTGGCAGTAGACTAATTGAGGATTCACTCCATAGATATAAGGGTGCCTCTGATTTCTCCTTCTGAAGTATATAGTACCTACACTCTTCATGTTTGTGTATGGGAACAAGCAGAATTTTCAATTTGTTGAGTGTCAAACTGAGTATCTCACATTTTTTTTTTTTTCCTTCAATAACGCTTCCCCTGTAACACATTCTGCAAATAGAATGTAATGGTCAGAGTTAGCCATTTGTTAATTTGATCGTTCTAAGGAGCTCATCTGAACAATCCAGGTCAAAATGCATTTTTTGGGGGGGGTTCAGTTTTTGTAATTGAATATTTGGCTGGACTGTTAACATAGCTTGAATCAGTTAGCAAATTGCACCTTTTCTCTGTGCTGTATAGAGGGAGCATTAGACATATGGGATGGCTGAGATTTTCAAAGAGGTTTTCTTTTGGGTTTCGATTTTTATTTACCCACGTAATTTATAGGAAATAAGATTTTTTTTTTTTTAAGAGCCATTTGGATTACACTGGTGTGTAGGGTTGAAAATATGGATTTAATTCAACTTAAAATCTCTCTAGAATATCATTTGAAACCAAGATACTGGGGAACTCTCACTTTTTCGTTTTTTCATGTGTTTTCTTGGTTTGTCTTGAGATTCTTTAGTGAATATTCATTATTTTCTTCAAAATACCAGTTTCCTTTAAAACTTCATCATCATTAGAACAACTATTTTTTAATTATAATTTTATGATTATTTTGTTGTTCATTTATACATGTTTAAGGGGTTCTACCACCACCCAGTATGTCAATATGTCATACTGTGGTGGCATGTGTGTTACTACGATGCTAGAAGCTATGCCACCAGTATTTCAAAACAAGTAGGGTCACCCCTGGTGGACAAGTTTCTGTGGTGCTTGCAGACTAAAATAGACTAGAAAGAAATACCTAGTGATATACTTTAAAAAATTAGCCAATAAAATCCCCATGGATTATGGCAAAATATTGTCTGCTATAGTGCTGGGAGGTGATTCCCCTGGTTTGGAAGACACTCAAAACACACAGTGGCCTCGACAATGGACTCAAGCATATCAACAATTGCGCGGATGGTGCAGGATGGGGCAACGTGTTGTTCCATTATACTTGGGGTACCTAGAATTGACATTCCCAATGTTTCCAATAAGGAGCCCTAGTGACACAGCTCAGGCTGCTAACCAAAAGGTCGTTGGTTCAAATCCACCAGCTGCTCTGTGGAAGAAAGATGTGGTGGTCTGCTTCTGTAAAGATGACAACCTTGGAAACCCTACGGAGCAGCTAGCTCTACTCTGTCCAGGAAGGTTGCTATGAGGATTGAGTCAACGGCAATGGATTTGATTTTTGGTTTTGTAATATTTCCAGTCCTGCGCATACTTTTATTTCTTTCTGTGCATTCTTTTTTCTTCTGTACCAACAATGGAACTTATGCTCCCAAATTGTTCAGTGTGTTCTTCTGTTGAGATTTGTATGACACCAATTACTTCAGTTTCTGAAAACAAAGGTACTTTTGCATCTGGAGAGTAGGGGCTCAATAACACCCGAGGACAAATTTTACATATATTATGCCAGGTCCAATTGAGTCTGTGGATATTATTCTTTGCAAGATGCTCCTGGATGTATGGGTGGGTCAGAATCCTTGAAAGGAATCAAGGATGCCTGAGGTTTAAGTAAAACCCAGAGGTTTGGTCTGGACTAAAAGGCATGAAGTTTAAATGTTGATTTCCTGTTTAAAATGGTTTCTAGCTAGCAGTTTCTCCAAAATTCCCATTAACGTAATATAAAGACATTAGAAAGCTGAAACTGACAATAACAATAAGAACTAAGACTCACAAGTGCCAAAAGTTGGGGAAATTTCCAGTAATGGCTAAACTGGCACAACTCTATCAAAAACCATATTCAGTGACAGAATGAGTAGTTAAGGACGTACGCAGACTGGGTTCAAACCCTGGCTCCATCACTGCCTTGCTGTGTGACCTGGGTAGTTTACTCAACCTCTTTGTGCCTCAGTTTCCTCACGTGTAAAATCGAGGTCATAATAGACTCTCTTTTGTAAAGTTGCTGTGAGGTTTAATGAATTAATATATGAACTAATAAATGTAGAGTGATGCCTGGCACATGGTAAGACACAGAAAACATTAGCTATTATTATTCAATGGCCCAACTGTACTATGCACCACAAGATTATGTAGGAATACCCTTTCTCCCACTCAGTCTCCGTCCCGATTCAGTAGACTCAATAGAAAAGGGCCAAATCAACAAGAAAACTGAGAAGCCGTTTAGGTGCCACATTGCCTTTCTGAATCAGGCACTCTGTTATCTTTCCCCAAGTGTACACAACTCAGTATAAGTTCTTTTTTGGCACAAGACAAAATCCACCTTTCTTGACAGCAATGCCTTCTGTTGTTTTACAATACTAAGCTCATGCTCGCTGAGAGTCTTATATATGTCTCTATTCCTATTATCTCTTCATTACATAGGCATCTTTTATGATCAATTCATAACCAAACCTTGCTAAGTCTCCTTTTTACCCGACAGGGACTAAAGTTGATAGAACCCAGTGACCCAGACAAAGTGAATTAGAATCAAGTTTGGGACAAGAATTTTTGACCCAGAGTCCAGACATCTCTCCAATATGTCAGCCTTAAAGGAAAGTCAATCTTCACCTTTCCTCTCTTTCTATTGTTTTTGGTGCTTCAGTGTAATCAAGTGGAACACCATTAAGATAAGTTAGAAATATATCCATTTAAATCTATATATCCTTCCATCCATTCATTCATCTATTCATCATCTATCAATCTGTTTACCTATCTATACCTATCCATCTGTCTGTCTGTCTGTCTCTCTCTGTATCCATTTATCATTGTTTTCTATTTTGTTTAGGATAGCAATAAGGGAAAGGATGTTCTGCTTAACAGGTACGGGATATTTGTTATGAAGAAAAAGAAATCTCATTAAGGGATTCAAGTTCTACTTCTGCATTTGGACTGTTTTGGGCTTGATTTGTATCTACCATGTGTCCAAACACCTGTGCTTTTACTTGTATCTCCTTGACATTAATATGTATATATATTTTTATTTAATTTATTCTCTTGACATTTAAATACACACTTCCAATAAGGAGTGGCTTAGTAAAAAGGTTAAAATCAAGATGACAATGGTTATTATGCACGCTTAGGATTTTCAGTAGATGAATTTATTTTTGCCATCTATTTCTTATTGGGCCACCATATCTTCTTTACCCTCTGATTAGCTTCCTGTAGAGCAAAGCTATTCTTGGCTTCCTGAACCATCCTTCTAGTAAAATAAAGTTGGTTCTTGATAATAGGCCTGTCAGTCCTCCCATAAATATGAGCTGGAGACTGTTATCTCTAGAAGGCCCATTTTACAATGAATTTGTAACAAATTTGACATGGCGTAGATTAAATATAAGATTAGCTAGCTATGCTTAGTTATCGTTGCCAACTCAGCACCATTCCTGATCCTCTATACTGCATGGATTTAGAGCTGGTGAACTACATGTTTTCAGAATTCCTTCCCAATAGGGCTCTAGGTTAGATTTTGCCAATAAGAGGCCTTAGTGCATGATTTTAAAAGGTCGAAGAGAGGAACAAAACCTCCTATTGCTCCTCAGGTAACAGTGGCTGATGGGTGGGATTCAGACTATGTCTCTGGGTATTTCCCTGTGAATGACTTATCTTCCTGCTGCAGGCAGCTGTTAACCATTGCTAGCAGTTTCTTGCAGTTCCTGTCATTTCCTCTAATAACCAGCTGGAGAACAAGCAACAGCTTTCCCAGTCCTTCACTCTTTCACCCTTTTCCTCACTCACTTTTCTGTATAAAATATCTTCTTGCTTGGAAAGCTTAAATTACTCACAGCTTTTCTGACAGAACTCTGACTGCTACACTGACATTAACCTAGGATTAATTCACTGTGACCTTTTCAATACACCTAACCTGTCTGGCTTTTCAATGTTAAAATGAGAAGGTGGGTTGCATGCTCGTTCTTTTATAGGGTTTGGTTGCTAGCAGAAGTGTGCTCTAGAAAGGTGTTTCCTTGGGAGTAAGAAATGAGAGCTAGGTCTGTACCAGAGGCTATAAACCATCCAGAGATGATGATCAGTGAGCTTTGTTTGGTCTACTTAGTCTCAGTATCAAAAAAAAAATCCATGCAATATTTAAAATATTTAAATAGAATTTTTAAAAATTTTTATCGTGCTTTAAGTGAAAGTTTACGAATTAAGTCAGTCTCTTATACAAAACCTTATGTACACCTTGCTATGTACTCCTAGTTGCTCTACCCCTAACGAGACAGCACATTCCTTCTCTCCACCCTGTATTTCTGTGTCCATTCAGCCAGCTTCTGTCGCCCTCAGCATTCACATCTCCTCTCCAGACAGGAAATACACACATAGTCTCATGTGTCTACTTGATTTAGGAAGCTCACTCCTCACCAGTATCGTTTTCTATCCCATAAAAAAAAAAAAAAAAATTTTTTTTTCAGTCCAGTCCAATTCCTGTCTGAAGAGTTGGTTTTGGAATGGTTCCTGTCTTGGGCTAACAGAAGGACTAGGGACCATGACCTCTGGGGTCCTTTTAGTCTCAGTCAGACCATTAAGTCTGGTCTTTTTACAAGAATTTGGGGTCTGCATCCCACGGCTCTCCTGCTCCCTCAGGGGTTCTCTGTTGTGTTCCCCGTCAGGACAGTCATCGGTTGTAGCCAGGCACCATCTAGTTCTTCTGGACTCAGGCTGATGTAGTCTCTGGTTTATGCGGCCCTTTCTGTCTCTTGGGATCATAATTACCTTGTGTCTTTGGTGTTCGTCATTCTCCTTTGGTACAGGTAGGTTGAGACCAATTGATGCATCTTAGATGGCCGCATGCTAACATTTAAGACCCCAGATGCCACTCTCCAAAGTGGGATGCAGAATGTTTTCTTAATAGATTTTATCATGCCAATTGATCTAGATGTCCCCTGAAACCCTGGCCCCCAGACTCCTGCCCCTGCTACTCTGGCCTTCAAAGCATTTGGTTTATCCAGGAAACTTCTTTGCTTTTGGTTTAGTCCGATTGTGCTGACCTCTCCTGTATCTTGTTTTGTCCTTCCCTTCACCTAAATTAGTTCTTGTCTACTATCTAATTAGTGAATCCCCCTCTTCCTCCCTCCTTACCCCCCTCATAACCATCAAAAAATATTTTCTTCTCTCTTTAAACTATTTCTTGAGTTCTTATAATAGTGGTTTCATACAATATTTGTCCTTTTGCAACTGACTAATTTCACTCAGCATAATGCCTTCCAAAATCTTCCATGTTATGAAATGTTTCACAGATTCATCATTGTTCTTTACCAATGTATAGTATTCCGTTGTGTGAATATACCATAATTTATTTATCCATTCATCCGTTGATGGGCGCCTTGGCTCCTTCCATCTTTTTGCTATTGTAAACAGTGCTGCAATGAACACAGGTGTGCGTATATCTGTGTAAAAGCTCTTACTTCCCTAGTACATATTCCAAGGTGTGGGATTGCTGGATTGTATGGTAGTTCTATTTCTAGCTTTTTAAGGAAGCACCAAATTGATTTCCAAAGTTGTTGTACCATTTTACATTCCCACCAGCAGTGTATAAGTATTCCAGTCTCTCCACAACCTCTCCAACATTGACTATTTTGTGTTTTTTGGATTAATGCCAGCCTCATTGGAGTGAGATGGAATCTCATTGTAGTTTTGATTTGCATTTCTTTAATGACTAATGATCACGAGCATTTCATCATGTATATGTTAGCTACCTGAATGTCTTCTTTAATGAAGTGTCTGTTCATATCTTTTGCCCATTTTTTAATTGGGTTATTTGTCTTTTTGTTGTTGAGTTTTTGCAGTAACATGTAGATTTTAGAGACCAACCGCTGATTGGAAATGTCAAAGCTAAACACTTTTTCCCAATCTGTAAGTAATCTTTTTACTCTTTTGGTGAAGTCATTGGATGAGCATAGGTGTTTGACTTTTACGAGCTCCTGGTTATCTAAAAACAGAAATATTTAAAAAAAAATTTTTAATCAAAGAGTCTATAAAAGAATCTCAATCAAAAGGTGTAAAACATAGAACAGAATTTCACAATCTCATGGAACCTGGACTTTCTGGAGCTGTTAAGGCAGGATGAACCTCTGAAATTATTGCACTGAGGGAATATTTAAACCTTAAACCAAAAATATTCCCTGAAGTCTTCTTTAAAACAAACAATAGCTTTGCTTAATTAGTAAAGAATGGCAGTCTTGAGCATTGTGCTATTTTAAAGAACTATCTGTATGGGATCAAATTGAAAACAGCAACTCTAAAGGTAAATAGGAACCTGGAGGGCAGTGAGTTTATATAAATAGTGGAAGAACAATTCAGAAAAGGAGGCTGAGAATGTTTGCACAACTAGAAGAATGTAATCAATGAAACTGAATTGTACATGTAGAAATTGTTTGAATTTGTGTATTGCGTGTATATTTTCAACAATAAAAAGAATGACATTAAAAAAAAATTTGTTCAAATTAAAAATCTGGAGTTCTGAATTCTATTGAAGAGTTAGAAGTTCTGATGGCACTGGGCCTATTTTTCTCCATGCCAAGATTTGGTTGGAGGTAAGATGTTACCTCTCCAAATGTCTAAGTCCTCATCTACCCTATTGTCTTCCAAGTCAGTGCCAGTTGTCTTGTTCCACCATACACACACATTTATTTTCTTCCAGTAGAAACCCTTTGCCATAGAGTTGATTCGACCCATAGTGACCCTACAGGACAGAGTAGAACTGCCCACAGGGTTTCCAAGGAGCACCTGGTAGATTCAAACTGCTGACCTTTTGGTTAGCAACTGTAGCACTTAACCACTACACCACCAAGATTTCCATAGAGTTATTGTTTCAAACCCACATTTATATCAAGAGTGGCACAATTAAAGATAAACAGAAATGACAATGTGTTTCCAAAAAAAATGAAAGATCACACTGATTTTGTGATGTAGAATATGTCTACGTATCTATTTGGCATATACCTACCCACTCCACTCATTTACTTCATTTGGCTGTCTTCTACAAGTATTTAAGCTTGTGACTCCTGGTCTAGCCTCTGGTTATTCACCTTATTTGGGTCACAAAATCTTTTAAGAATATCATGAAAAACATCGGTCCTTTCCCCCGGAAAAAAGAAAAAAATGCAGGAACATAGACTACTCTGATCACAGGTTTCTTTGAAGTCCTGCATGTAACTGAGTTGGATAAGAGCCTACGCTCTAGAGCAGTGTTCCTTGTTAAAATTCAGGTTCAGCAGGACTAGGGAGGTGCATGTGAGTCTGCATTTCTAACAAGCTCTTAGGTGGTGTCAATGCTGTTGGTCTGTGGCTCTAGTGGTTCTTAAATTTTGTTTGGATATTAGAATCCCCTGGAGATATCTTTAAAGAAAAAGACTGATAGTCAGGTGATAGTAGTTTAAAAGCTTCAGTCTCTGCGAGTTGGGAACTGCTGCTCTACATCAAAGGTCATTTACTAAAATGGGCAGAGACAGGAAGAGAGGGGCCTTGGCATTAGGTGGATGTTGATATGGAGAGCAGTGATACCAAACAAGAAGGCAGGCATTGCCAATGACTAACAATTTTGTTTTCCCAGAGCTGGCCAATTTTCTTTTTCTGTGGTAGATGAAATAGCGATAACCCAAGTCCCCAAAGAAAATTTCTAATGACCTATATGTTACTGGAACATACAGAACTTTACCAATCTTGGGCCCACCTACTGGTTAGTTCTACAAACAGACTATGAATTGGGAAAAGGAGAGTTTGATAGAAATGGATTTTCTAGTCACTGTTTATCATTTGCAAAGCAATGTTTCCCTCTTATAGAGGGCAGTGGTGTTTCAGTGGTAGAATTCTCACCTGCTACGTGGGAAACCCGAGTTCTATTCCTGGCCAATGCACCTCATGTGCAGCCACCACACATCTGTCAGTAGAGGCTTGCATGTTGCTAGGATACTGAACAGGTTTCAGGAGAGCTTCCAGAGTAAGACAGACTAGAAAGAAAGGCCTGGAAACCTACTTCTGAAACTTAGCCAATGAAAACCCTATGGACCACAATGTTCTGATCTATACCAATCATGGGGATGGCACAAGACTGGGCAGTGTTTAGTTCCTTTGTGCCTGGGAGCCAACTTATGGCAGCAAACACCAACAACTGCATTCTCCCCTCATTATGTGGCCTTGTTCCAAGTTACTAAACAGCCACAAAAGTTGCCATGGGGGATTTAATGTCAAAAGAAAACTAGTTTGAAATAGTGTCCTTTGCTGGCATTGGGGTGGATCCTTTCTCTCACAAGTAGTCCATAACAATTTAGGAAAAACCATGACTGTGTAACACAAAAGACATGTGTCCATGACACTGCTTGATCTGAGCTTCAAAGACAGACTTGAAAGCTGAACTTCAATGGGTGTTAGATACATTGGAAGAAGTTCTCACAAATGCTATCACAGCCTGGGTCATTAATGTTCCTCTCCCTTCACCTTACATCATGGCCTCCACTTGCATGCCTCTAATTAGTGCAGCTTGTACAGAGAAGACTTCTGATGCCAAATGCGTGGAAAATTTCCAAAGAGGCATTTCCATTTTAAAGAGATCTTAAAGCATTACCTGAATCAGATCCCCCTTTAAAAGTTCTATTCCTGCAGGGAAAAAGGTAATTATATGCATTTAGATAAGGATGGCTTTTGTCAAAAAAAAAAAAAAAAAAAAACTTAGTTGATGCCGCCTAATCACAAGGAATTATTTCATGAATATGAAATAATAATAGCCCTAAAACTCTTAGATTCAAAGACATTCTTCAATAAAATTTAGTTCCTAATGCTGTATCTACTTATTAATGATCTTTAAAAATACTTTTTGCAATAAAATTTGCTTTTGTTAATTTGGCAATTAAACATCTCCATCATGCCCGATTAAGTTATCGGTCAGCTATCATCTTTTGTTCTTTGCTGTCTGGTCAAGTTATATAAAACTGAACTTGACATTTAAAACACATCTCAAAAAACTTTTGGAATGTTGCCCTTCTCCACGTGACTCATACTTCAAGAAGGGAGAAGGAGGAGATGGAATTTCTCTGAGCAGTAATGGATTGGGCTACTGGGTGGCAAGTGGAGAAGCCAGCAGGTGCCAATGATCCTATTTGCTTCTGAGGTCATCGACTCTGATCCACACCGTTTTCTTCACCTAATAGACCTGCACCTGTCATTCAGTGGAGAATGGCAAAATATTTTTTTCTGCTCTCCTCCACTCTGTTTTCTTGTGATTCCCCTTTTATTCTGCCACAGAGAACAGATGTTTTGCATCCACTGAGGTTGATTTTACACTGTTTTGGTTTTCAAGGCATGTTTTTAACATTCCTGCTGGTGATGGAGCGTAAATTGTTCTGGTAATTAGCGTGGTTAATGAACCCCCACCTATGTTTTAGGAGGTAATTCCAAAGCTGGTGTGTATTAGCAGGTACTGTATAAAGAGGAGAGGTGGGCTGTTGATCATGAATTCCATCCTCACGTCTCTAAGACCAAATCCCAAATGGTTTAATTATCATCAATGTCAATCTGCACTGTATCTTCATTCTACATGCCATATATTATCATGCTGCACTTATATTCCATCTCAAGTTTGATATTTGCTCCTTCAGAATAGAGGTGCCCTGATTAGACAAGGACTGGCAGTTGAAAGAAATGTTTTTAAAATACACATGCACCATCGCCAATTTCCAACTAGTAGTTCTCCCCATCTTTTACTGTCTGTGTGTACCAAAAGCTTTTTTGTTTTGGTTTGGTTTGTTAGATTGAGTTATACTAGAAAGGATTGGGTCCATGGCACAAAAATGAGACCAGTTCTTTCAGGCAGGGGCAGGGAAACCAGGGAGAAGAGGCTCCTTTGGCCAGAATATGAAGTTACCAAGTATTTCAAATATACAAATATACTAACTTCCCTGTGTGGTGCAAATGGTTAAACACATGACTGCTACCCTAAAGGTTGGCTATTTGGACCCACTCAGAGATGCCTCGGAAGAGTGACCTGGCAATCTGCTTCCAAAAGGTCACAGCCTTGAAAACCCTGTGGAAGAGTTCCGCTCTGCACGCATGGGGTCACCAAGAGTCAGAACTGACTGGACAGCAGCTGAAGACAACAACATAAAAAAAAAAAAAAAATTTTTTTTTTGACAACAACATACTGTATATAAAATAGTGTCTTATTGTAAGAATCCCTTTTCCAATCTATAATCATTGCCATTCTATTCCCATATTCCTTCTCTCTAATGGTATCATGTCCACTACTCCTGAAATAATACTGGACAGCCATAGACAGCAAGGATCTTTTCTGAACTAATTATCCTTTTAAATATGTTTTAGTCATCTACTTTGTGTAAGTCATTGTCCTAACAGATTGGAAAATGAAAAAGAGGAGATGAAAGGTGTATAAATAAGTATAGAAGGATTGATTAAAATTTTTGCATAAAGTTTAGAGAAGAGTGTTGTTGTTGTTAGCTGCCAGTAAGTCAGTCCCAGTCTCGTGGAGACCCCACGTGTTAACAGAGTAGAACTGCTCCATAGGGTTTTCTTGGTTATAATCTTTACAGGAGCCCTGGTGAAGCAGTGGTTAAGTGTTTGGCTGCTAACTAAAAAGGTGGGTGGTTCAAACCCACCAGCAGCTCAGCAGGAGAAAAGACCCCATGATCTGCTCCCACAAAGATTATAGCCTAGGAAACCCTATGGGACAGTTCTACTCTGTCCTATAAGTCAGAATTGACTCAACACCAACTTTGTTTTTTTCTTTTAATTTTTATGGACGTTTTTAGGTTAGCAGTCAATCCCAATTTGCTTGCGTCACATGCCTTAATAGGCACAGGCACTTCATCCATAAGGTACCCACCCACTTGCCATCGAGCTGATTCCGACTCATAGCGACCCTCTAGTACAGAGCAGAACTGCCCCATACAGTTTCCAAGGAGCACCTGGTGGATTCGAACTGCTGACCTTTTGGTTAGCAGCCATAGCACTCAACCACTACGCCACCAGGGCTTCCATAATGTAGTTGATAAGAAATAACTAAGAAATTTAATAAACAGTCCCTGTCCTCCAGTTTACCATACTTCTAATTAGAAAAAATATACAAAAGTACATGAAAACTTTAAGAGCCAAATTTAAAGATATATTTAAGGATACAACACCACTGCAAGAATTGTCTCAAAACAATGGGTGATCACTTGCCAATTGAAGGTATAAACATTAAGTGTTATAAGTGCCCGGGAGGAAGCATTTGTGCTATGCTAGGGAGGTCTTGGACCTTAGACTACATATTATATAATGTCAAAGACCAAAAATTAATGGACATATATTCTTTTTTTTTATATATTCTGGGTTAGCCTTCTGAATATAAAATACTGCAGTTTTTCTTTCTTTTTTGTTTTTTCATGAAACAGTGCCCTAGGTATTTAGAATCTTATCTAATATCTAATTTCATTATTTTAAGAGGCTGAATGAAATAGAAAGACCAATGATGGTAAAATTAGAGTGCCATGCAGGGTTCCTGATTGCAAACAACAGAAACTGACCCCGGGTTAATTTAGGCATAAAAGGAATTTATAGGGAGCCTTATTGGGTAGCAGAAACCCTGGTGGCATACGGGTTGAGAGCTACTTCTGCTAACCAAAAGGTCAGCAGTTCAAATCCACTAGGTGGTCCTTGGAAACCCTTTGGGGCAGGTCTACTCTGTCCTTTAGGGTCACTATGAGTTGGAATCGACTTGATGGCAACACTTTTTTTTTTTAAATCATGTAGCTCACAGAATGGACAAAAATCCTCAAGAGCTAAGCTTGGGGAACAAGCAGAAGCCAAGGGTCTGGAAATAACAAGGAGTTGGGTCGTTAGAACTCAGTGCTTGGAGCTACTTCTACCAAACACTGACCACTTTTGTGCTGAACACTTGATCTCCCTACCCCTGCGCTGAGTATTTGATAACAGTCTCTTTGTCGTTCATTCCTCTCTTGAGTTTCAGGAACCAGAGGAGAAGCTTCTGGTTGGCTAAACCTCTGTGTAGGCCTGCTGGGAGAGAGCAATAGGCCCCTCTCTGCTCCTGCGATAGCTACAAATAGCAGACATTTATGTAAACAATAGTGGACATGCTTTGACCAGAGAGAGGAAGTGCAGGAGGAAGATGGTAATAATGAGAGGGGAAAGCTGGCTGGATAGGAATTTTTATAATCTCCGCATAGGGCATTGTTATATAGGGTGCAGTTTCAGTAGCTCCAAAAGAGCCCTGGTGGTGCAGTGGTCAAGTGCCTTTCAGCTAACCGAACGGTCAGCGGTTAGAGCCCCTAGCTACTCCTCGGGAGAAAAGACCTGACAACCTGTTCCCATAAAGATTGACAGCCTAGGAAATTCTATATGGCAGTTCTACTATGTCCTACATAAAGGTTGCTATGAATCGATTGCAACTTGATGGCAACGGGTATGGTTTTTTCGTTTTATGGTAATTTCCCTGTACTGCATAAAGATGAGGGTTTGGAGCCAGGCTTTCTACCAAGGAATGCAAAACAGAGAATTTCCCTCATTGGGGGACGGTGTTTTAATGCTGAGGAGTCCCTGGGTGGCCTAAATGGTTAAGTGCTCAACTCTTAGCCAAAAAATTGGTGGTTTGAACCTACTCAGAGACTCCTTGGAAGACCGGCCTGGCGATCTGCTTCTGAAAGGCCACAGCCTTGAAAACCCTATGGAGCAGTTCTACTCTGCACACATGTGGTCACAAGAGGTCATCATGAGTTGGAATTGACTCAACAGCAACTAACAATAACAACAACAAGCAAAATTGGGCAAGAATCCATTGCACTTGGGTATAAACATGTCCCTTGCTTCTCAGCTGTGTGTCCAGTGACAAGCCCCAAATACTTTCCAAGCTCCAGTTTCTCCTTTTTCAAAATTCATAATTTATCTTGTCGTAAGGATTGAATGATGTGATAAATGTAAAAAACTGCAAGCTGGAAAGTGCTACAAAATGAAGGAATAATAATTAAGCAAAAGAAATGTTTCCATAATCTCTTAGGATACCATAAACTTAGAAACCCACAGGATATGAAAATGGTAGCTCAAACAGACCATTTCAGACTTTTATTGCACATTCTCAGATGCCTCTGAATATGAAATATTAGAGCAAATCTCATTAGTTGGTGGGTTCAATTTATGGGTTTTGCATGCTGACTAGAGGAATTAATGACTTTTTACCTTTACAGATACTCAGTGGAAGACAGCTAAGGAAATGTCACCATACTCTGCACTGGAACCACAAGAGCAAACATTTGAAAGAGGGTACTGAATGGAAACAAAGTGAGGCATTGTGGGATAATCTGAACCACTTCTGTGTCCCTGGATGGTACAAATGGCTAATGTGCTCGGCCGCTAACCAAAAGCTTGAAGGTTTGAGTCCACTCAGACGCAAGCCCTGGTCATCTATAATACTTCCAAAAAATCAGCCATGGAAAACCCTGTGGAGCACAGTTCTACTCTCAGACACGTGGGATTGCCATGAGTTGGAATCGACTGGGTATTAGGTGACCTACTTCAAACGCTGCTCCTGTAAAATGGGGTTCTCTGTAGGTGGTTCCTCAGGATACTTCTCTCGGTGTGTTTCTCACTGGACTTTACTAAAACCATCTCCATGAAAGTTCTTCACTGTAGATTTTGTTCCCAACATCATATTTTTCACTTGGCATGGGTTATGGGAAGAAAACAGAAATGCACCGTATAAACACATTTATTTATTCTTTGGACTGACATGGGTGTTTTCATGTGTAGCAGGTTTATATTATCCACTAGAGGGGTCCTTTTATGAAGGGGATGCCTGGTAGAGGTTCTGCCAGAGCAGATGCACTGTAAATGACAGCTCCGGAATCACAGCCTTTTCTGTGTCAAGCGACTCAGGACAAGCTGGCTGTCAAGTTCCACAGTGGCATCCATCAGCTTATGGAAGATGAATGGCCTTCAGTTCCAATAATGCCTACTTAATTTTTTTTTTTTCTTAAACAGTGTCTCCTTACAATTATCAGATGTTCAGACTCTTTGTAGGCACCCTGTACATGAAGAAATATAACCCATTACCGTCTATCCAAGGTTGGTGGTGTTTATCCAGTGTGTTTTGCTCATAATAAAAGGATGAAGAGAAAGTGAGTTTTCCCTTTGTGAAAGCTGGAACAGCTCTGGTAACTGGCAGGTTCCTAATTTTGATTTTTATTCTAATTACATAGTAAAAACAATTCACAGAATTTCATGTCTAATTTGAGATATTTTAATTCTATCCTCATCCATTAATTTGTCAAGGCTATGTTGAGGGAGAAACTTGAAAGCAAGTTCTCCCTGTCAGGAAAACCCTTTCAGGGCCTAGGAGAAAAATCTATCTTAATCACTATATTCACTTTTCCCTGAGTACCTGAACAAAGGGACCTATTGCGCAGACATGAAGTTGAACAAAATTCTTATTTCAGAGAAGGACTGGTCATACTGGGTTCAATCTTAACACCTTTGTATGATTGATTATTTCTGCATCACACAATGATTATTTGTACAACATTGGAGAACCCGTATGGGTCTCAGCGTGCCCATCTGTAAAATGGTAATGTTGGACTATGTAATCTATTTTTAAATACCTATGCTTAATTTTTAATTGTTATTTTATTTTATGAAAGGCAATATTAGGTAATAAGAACAATTCTATCATTGTTGTGTCTTCAAGTATGTTTGCCTAACATAAATGCTGTAAGCGAGTACATAAGACTTGGAGTTCTTTATTCTCAGACTTTATTATTATTATTTATTTTGTGTTGCTATGATGCTGGAAGCTGTGCCATTAGTATTTCAAATACAAGCAGGGTTACCAGTGGTGGACAGGTTTCCGCAGAATTTCCAGACTAAGATTAGGAAGAAAGGCCTGGTGATCTACTTCCAAAAATTAGCCAAGGAAAACCTTTGAATTAAAGCAAAACATTGTCCAATTTGTTCGTTTTGGACATGTCATCAGGAAGGGTCAATCACTAGAGGCGGATGCCATGTTCGGTGAAGAAGAGGGGCAACAAGGGTGAGGGAGACCCCATAATAGCTGCAGTGATGGGCTCGAACGTGCTTGTAAGGATGATGCAGAAACAGTCAACATTTTGTTCTGCTGGACATAAAGTCACCATGAGTTGAAGTCAACTTGATAGCATCTAACAACAGCAACAACAACATTGTTATTGCGATTATTTACCATTGACAGTGGTGTCACTAGGG
The DNA here is from genome assembly GCF_024166365.1 of Elephas maximus indicus. Taxonomy (NCBI): domain Eukaryota; kingdom Metazoa; phylum Chordata; class Mammalia; order Proboscidea; family Elephantidae; genus Elephas; species Elephas maximus. The sequence goes on from NC_064832.1 coordinate 41,633,183, forward strand.
TTGGTATTGCCCAGTGCAGTAACTCATGGTGTCACCTCCCCCATGGACCTCCTCTGGTACCAGACCATATAAACCAAAAAACCCAGTGCCGTCGAGTCGATTCTGACTCATGGCGACCCTCCCACAAAAAAAAAAATAAAATAGAGTCCTTAAAAATGGTTTTTGTACTAATGTTACTCTTAAATCGTAATTCCTGTACATCGCTCTTTCTTTTCCTTTAATTACTACTTCGTTCTCAAAAAAGTTATTGATATAGGCTCACAAATACTAATCACCAAAATATCAAAATATCATAGCTAACACACCAGCGAACATGACAAAATCAGTGACTATAAAAACACCGGCAGCAAGGAAAACAACGGTGCATGCTTACGGCCTGTGCAGATGAAATCACGTGACTTGAAGTTTCATTGTAATTGGGTAATACTGACAGTGCATTAGAAGGTTCAAAAACTCAATTAGCATAGAGTTTTAGCCTTACAGATATATTGATACACGTAAGCTTGGCTGAAATGAAAAATATTTTTATTGTTGTAACTAACTACAGGGATATTTTTATTAAAAATATATATTTCTGCTGAAACACTGCACAGAAATTTATAGACAGTCATTTTGGCATCACCCCCTCTGAGAATGTCACTCAGTATGAGCCATACCTCCACCACCCTCCAAGTGACACCACTGAGTATGGATGACTTGCAAGCCCTAACTCATGTATATGGTAAAATTTAAAAAGTTCTTTATTTGGGGTTAACTAGAAAAATGTGCAACTGTGTTGGATAAAAACTCCCAAACTTCTCTCTCATTTCTTCTGATCTTCAATACCTTGTCTATTCCCTCCCAATCCTTACTGAAACCACACGCACACCCTCTTTTGTGTCAATAATATCAGAGGCAGATGCATAGCATGTGTGCACATTAGAGGCTCCCAATATACTGAAAGGATTAAATAATGAGTGAACATTCAAGCAACATATTTCACTGTTAGCAGATGGCCTTTGATAGAGTCAAATAAGAGCCAACTGAGCAGGCAGTTCTTGGGATAATAAACCATTATCAGTTCTATCATATATGCCCTTTTTATTCATGGATAAAATATATGTCAGTGTGACAGCGTAATCCTTCTCTGCTATTACCATTGGGCTTCACTAGCACCATTAAATGGCACTGAGTATATTTTAAACCTGGAAGGACATGAAATGCGTGAACTTGATATCTGAATTTTTGTAACTCCCTGCCCTTCTCTCCACCATTGCCAAAACCCATATGAGCCTCTGTGCTTTCACTTTCGAAACAGCAGCTTGTGATGTGATCTGAAGTGTGAGAGATGGTCTGTACTCATGGATAAGCTTGTGTTTTTATACGGATGCAGGATTTGTGTTGGTAGGATATTCTTCTAGCCGTAGCATCCAAGCAGAGTTGAAGGGCAGATGACAAAATCCACACAGAATCCTTTGTTATTATTTTTTATTCTTTCTGACATTTTAGGAAATTTATTTCACCACTTTGATCATGTTACTTTGTAGGATTATTTGGGCAAATCCCCATTGTTACATGGGCCCGCTGACTTACACCTAATAGGGCCACTTTTATGTGGCTAGAAGCGCTGCTTACTGGCTTCATCCCCCTGGAAGTAACTCTTTGCTAGTTCTGGCAGGGACCTTATAAGCTCACAGGCTTTATCAAATCTGTGAAACCAAGTGTAATTTACAGCTAGAGTTGGGGCACAGAAACAGGCAGCAGTTGGATTCTAAAATTGGTAGCTTTCTCCCTGAAGAGGAGAGGGAATTTGAGTCAGAAGGCAACAAATAAGACCAATTTCAGCTTATCTTGAAAATTTCCAGACTTATTCATAAATTTGACCGGAGCGCTATCAGAGAGAAACACTTTGAAATGATAAAAAGTAAACACTTGACATGAGACCCAGAGATGTGGGTATCTTTCAGATGCTGGGCTTGAAGCAGAGGTCCACAGTGACAATAAACTAGGAGGCGACATCCTACCTCTTTCGTGTTCCTTTAAATTGCCTGTGGAAATGTGGGTGAAGTGGGGGTTAGTCAGTCAAAAATACACTTTGAATTCTTAAAATTAAGGCAGGAAAGAAAAGAGAGTTGAATGAGAAGTATTGAGAAGATTTTTTTTTTTTTTGGACATAGAAAATTGACAGGAGAACAAAATGGGAAATAGGCTTTATTTTGATTATTTTTTTGAGTTGTAAATTATAGAAAAGTAGAGGAATTTATTTTTCCTTTGGTGGTTGGTGATAAGGGGTGTTACCTGCTCTAGTCACAAATTTAACTCAGGATGAGTGGAAGACAAGCAGAATTTTCTATGATTATCCCATTTGATAGTTCGACAGTATTATCAAGACATTGTTTAAATGATCTTTGGATAGATTCTCAAAATCTCCAGAGTAAATGATAGATTTATTCTAACTTTCATGCACCAAGAGACTGTATTTTCCATCCCCCGAATAGACCCTTTATTTAAAAAATTGCCAATTACCATTTGGTATCTAGTTGATTCTGACTCATGGCGACCCCATATGTGCCAGAGTAGAACTCTGCTCCACAGGGTTTTCGATAGCTGATTTTTCAGAAGTAGATTGCCAGGCTTTTCTTTGAGGCACTTCTGGGTGGATTTGAACATCTAGCTTTTCAGTTAGTAGCACATTAACCATTTTGCCATGCTGAGTTGATATAATTCCAACCTAAAGCAAAGTAATTTGTTATGTCTACTAACCTGTGCAGCTTTATCAAAAGCAAATACACATGTGCACGTGTGAGCATGTGTGTGAATGTGTATGCCTTTCTGAAATGCCAAATATAATCAAAGGAGCCTCTTCATCACCTTCAAACCAAAACCAAACCCATTGCCATCGAGTCAATTCCAATTCATAGCGACCCTATAGGACAGAGTAGAACTGTCCCATAGAGTTTCCAAGGACCACCTGGATCACCTTCAAAGACACCTAAAAACCAAAATTCTAACCTGTTGCCATCCAGCGGATTCTGACTCATAGCAACCCTGTAGGATAGAGCAGAGCTTTTGAACTGCCGACCTTTTGGCTAGCAGCCGAACGCTTAACCACTGCACCACCAGGGCTAGGTGACTTAAAATCCATGCTGGAAACCATTGAACAATCTAAATTAATATAGGAATAAATGATTTATTTCCAAGTCATCCCAAGCTAAGCACTTAATGATGAACATAATTCATGTCATTGAACCGAATACATGAAACCTATTACAATGACAACTGTTTTGTTACCTACTGTTATTGAATGAACCATGTCCCTCAAAAATGTGTGTTGGAATCCTAATCTCTAAACAAGTGAATATAAACCTACTTGGGACTAGGGATTCCTTTGCTGTGCTAATGGGGGCATTTCAGTGCAGAGTGTGTCCTACACCTACTCACTTCTGAGTTATAAGGGACAACATAGACGCACAGACAAGGGAGCACAAATAGGAAGATAGATGCTACGTGAAGATCACTAAGGAATCAAGGAATGGTTGAAGAGACAAGGATCTTCCCCCAGAGCTAACAGAGAGGTCTTTCCCCTAGGGCAGGTTTCCTGAATTCAGATTCTAGTCTCCTTTACTGTGGGAAAAGAAATTTCAGCTTTTTAAAGTCACCCATTTGTGGTATTTTTGTTACAGCAGCACTAGGAAACTAAGACACTAATATATAAAAACCCTTGCTTGAGTTATGCCATTGAGGCAATTCCAGCACCTATAGAACAGAGTAGAACTGCCCCATAGGGTTTTCTGGAGCCCTGGTGGCGCAGTGGTTAAGAGCTACATCTGCTAACCAAAAGGTTGGCAGTTCGAATCCATCAGCCACTCCTTGGAAACCCTGTGGGGGTGTTCCACTCTGTCCTATAGGGTCGGTGTGAGTTGGAATCAACTGGACAGCAATGGCTTCATTGGTTGGTAATCTTCACAGGAGAAGATTGCCAGTTCTTTTTTTTCCACAGAGCAACTGGGTAGGTTCAAACTGCTGACCTTTTGGTTGGCAGCTGAGAGCTTAACTGTTGCTCCACCAGGGCTCTTTATTACTTGAGTAACTACGGTATAATGCAGTTTCGTACAGCTCTGTGGGGAAAACCTTTTATCTTTTTGAGTGGAGGATAGTCCTTGTCATGAAAGAGGCAGGACAAAGGCACGTGTAATCTTCAGCCAGGATTGCCTGGACGATTCAGTCAGGAGAAAGAATGAAGAGGCCTGACTTGCTCTATGTAGAACAACAAAAAGGAATAATGTTGATCTGAGAAACTCAGGTCCAGTTTTGGTTCTGAAACAGGAAATGAAACACTTGGAGAAGGAGAGGTGACATCTATGCTTGTACCTCTGAAAGTCATGTGTTGCCCAATACACATAAAATTTCCTTGTGCTAAGAGAATGTCTGTGTGTTTTGAGAGAATGAGGCTGGGAGCAGCACCAGACTTTGATGCTGCGTTTGGCCTGGCAACCAACACATCTCCAAAACTGACTTACATCCCATGGTACACCTTTGAGGGTGAGATGGCAAAAGTTTCTTCTTTCTGACATTTTAATTTTCACTTCTCCCAAGGAAACCTGCCATATTTTTAAGTGAGTGCAGCACATGGGGCTTAATTTATGCATTTAAGTAAGCAGATCTGACAAAATGATAAAAGCTGCATAAGGTTTATGTGAGCAAATTGCCACTTCTTGAACTTTGAAATTTGCATGCACAGTAAGTTGGGACTTTGCTAATTACCTCTATGCACATGCCCAGAAATAGACACAAATATTGTTTCTTGTCACTGAGGATGTGTTTAAAATACACCAAACGACATGCACCTTCAGGATATCCAGGTCAAAAAATACTGTGTGTCATAGTATTTTTAGATTTATGGGTCTCGCTTTCCTTCACTACTTGGCATTTTTTGTCCTGAGAACAGTTTCTATTGGTGGGTATCTGCTTTGTAGGATGAAAGTTGAATACTTGTTTTAACTCACCTAATCCCCTTTTAAGGAAAACTGGCAACCAGTGTACTCCTTGGAGATGGAAAATTAGATGTTTGGTTTATTGGATGTATGTGAAATCACAGAACTTTGGAAGTATAACCGTTAGATATGAGCTAAGATACTAAAATGAAGAAACCATAAATATAGGAATTCAAATAAGGCAGAAGTTTATTTTTTTCTCACATAAATGTAAAGAGGCAAATGGTTCCAGATTATGTGAAAGGCTGTGCTCCAGGCAGTCATTTGGAGACCCAGGTTCCTTCCATCTTGTGGCTCAGTCATCCTCTATGGTATTGTCCATTTCTGTTTGTGTGAAGCTGGATCACTGCCAAGTCCACATGCCACATCCAATAGAAAGGTAATATAGAGGAGGCTAGAAGATACTGTGGAAGTTGTTCAGAGCACTTCTGCTTACCTCCCATTGGTCAGAACTCTATCACTTGGCTAGGGAGGTGCTGGAAGTGGTGAAGACTACTAGAAATCCTGAGATATGATTCTACCTCTCACTCTGACTGGCTGACGAAGCCACAGAAATGGCTAAAGAGTATCCTGGACATGATGGGAAATTTCTTGACCTTTTATACACCTTCATTTCTATGAGTTAATTTTAAAAAAAGATAACATTTAAAAAAGTTAAGCCATTTAAGAATACTAAAATATTTTTCTGTTGATTTATGAATCATGTGAATTAATGTTACATTCATATAGCTTGGATATAGTTCATAGATTGTTTTTAGTGTTCATTCATTTTGAAAAAAATTGGAAGCGGCTCACAGCAAAATTTCCCCTCACAATGAATGTGAATTCTTCTAATGACCCTAAAAGAGAATACATTGATTTGTTCAAAGAATATTTTTTATTGTAGACTTCCCATGAACCTGCCATTGTGAGAAGTGCAAGTAAACATACAAAGAAGAGTAATCTCATAAGTCTCAAAGGCTGAAGTGGGGAAGGATCTTGGGTCCAGATGTTCTGAAATGCTATAAAGCTTGAGTATGGAGAATTTCACTCTCATCTCAATGCATGTGATATTCTGAAATCTTCAATTTTTCCTGAGAGAGACAGTAATAGATAGACAGTTGGCGACCTCCCAATTCCTTAGTTAGTTCAATGAATGTTATGTATCAGGCACCATGTTAGAAACAATGATGGAGAAGGTACAGTTCCTGACCTTGTGAGGCTTATATCAATGATTCACAGTCAACGAGTCTAAAGATTGCTGGGAGCCTGAGAATTATAGTCCATTTATGCCTGCTAAGTGTCTCATGCAGCAGGCACTACAACTATAAGCATGATGGTCCTTCAAATTTTTTGGCATTAAAATGAGGGCCTTATACTCAAGTTGATTCCAACTTGTGGTGGTCCCATGTGTGTCAGGATAGGAAAGTGTTCCACAGAGTTTCCAATGGCTGATTTTTTGGAAGTGGATCACCAGGCCTTTCTTCCAAGGTGCCTCCAGGTAGACTTAAACCCCAACCCTCCAGTTAGCATCCAAGCACATTAACCATTTGCACCACCCAGGGTCCCCATAGTTGGTATTGGGTAGATTCTGACTCATGGCACCCCATAGGCAACTCCTAACAATTGATCTATGAACATTTTAATTCAGCCTGAAAAAGAAGCAGAAACTTAGGAATTATAAGAACTCCTGGGATCCACTCTCTGATTCTGACTCAGTGAGCCTGGAGTAGATTCCAGAGTCTTTTCTCTCAGAAGCTTCCCAGGTAATTTCATGAACAGTGTGAAAAATTATATTTATGCATGTTTTCTGATTCTGTTTTCAACAGTTTTTTAGCCTGTATGTTTCTGGTGCCTGATCAGTGATGGGTCTACCAGGTTTTACTGAGGAGAACTTGGAAACTCACCTGGTGGTTTGTGGCTATGATCTCTCATCATTGGTTCTTCCTTCAGAATTCCTCAGTTAGGTTTAAGTCTTTCAGATGAATTCCAGTACTTAGAGCCTTTGTTCTTATAGAATCCCTAGTTCTCTACTATCAGTCTATTAATTAATTGGTGTTGAATTAATTCCAAAAGCACATTTAACTTCCTACTGTATGCAAAGTACAGTATATTATAAATGCATATATAAATTCCTTTAGAAGTGACTTAAATTAATCTCCTAAGTTTTAACATACGTCTAAAAGAAAAAGCATCCTGCAACCATCAGTCATTTGAAACTCTTCTCCCAGCTGGAGTGCTGATCAATTAAAGGACATTCACTTATTTTTCTGTTCACGGAGAGTATGAACTTTTCATTGCATCTTAATTCATGTTCCTTTTTCCTTTTATTGTCACATCACCTGTCAAATGTGAACTTTGTATCCAAAGATTTTTTCCTTATATAACAATATTAACATTATATTGTTTTTCTTTCTTCTTACATTGTTTTTCCCCAGAAAATAATTGTATAAACATGGCGTTTTAACTTTTTTTTTTAATAAACAATAAAGTGTTAAACTGAGGCAAAAAAAGGATCTTCTTCCTGAAGTTTTTTTTAGAGCCCATCGAAAGTACATAGAAATCTATTTGCTTGGTTTTAAATCCCCCAAATTTGAACATCATTCTGAAGTTAAAGTTGTCTCTCAGGATTGCTGACATTTGATATGAGTAACAGCCATAGTACTCAGTTGAGGTTGTTCTTTCTATATGGTTTCAAAGCCGGAAGCTCAGAAAATCCATTAAAAACAGTGTGAGAGCAGAAGTAAAGGTAATGACATAGCCATTTGAGGTGAGAAAGGTGAGCTTCTTCAAAGGGTTTCGACAAAGTGCATAAAGAAAACAATTTTGAACCATGCCTCTGTGGTACTCCCAACTGGCTGCCTCAGATCTCCCTCATCAGCCCAAGAATGAAATCCAATGCGACTGTTGTTATTGTTGTTAGGTGCCATCATATCTATTCTGACTCATAGTGACACTATGTACAACAGAATGAAACACTTCCCAGTTCCCCACCATCTTCACAATCATTGCTATGTTTGAGCCCATTGTGGCAACCACTGTGTCAATCCATCTTATTGAGGGCCTTCTTCTTTTTAGCTGACCCTCAACTTTACCAAACATGATGTCCTTCTCCAGGGACTTGTCCCTCCTGATAACATGTCCAAAGTACATAAGACAAAGTCTCACCATCCTCTCTTCTAAGGAGCATTCTGGGTGTACTACTTCCAAAATAGATTTGTTGGTTTTTCTGGAAGTCCGTGGTGTATTCAATAATCTTTGCCAATACCATAAATCAAAGGTATCAATCATTCAGTCTTCCTTAGTCACTGTCCAGCCATCACATACACACGGAAAAAAAAAATCGTTGAAAATACTATGGCTCGCATTAGGCACAACTTAGTCCTCAGGGTGACATCTTTGCTTTTTTAACAGTATAAATAGGTCTTTTGCAACAGATTCGCCCAGTGCAATACGTCATTTGATTTCTTGACTGCTGCTTCCATGAGCATCGATTGTGGATCCAAGTAAAATGAAATCCTTGACAACTTCAATCTTTTCTCTGTTTATCATGATGTTGCTTATTGGGCTAGGTGTGAGGATTTTTGTTTTCATGTTGAGGTATAATCCATACTGAAGGCTATAGTCTTTGATCTTCACCAGTAAATGCTTCAAGTCCTCTTTACTTTCAGCAAGCAAAGTTGTGTCATTTGCACATCACAGGCTGTTAATGAGTCTTCCTCCAAACCTGATGCCCTGTTCTTCTTCATATAGTCCAGCTTCTCAAAGTATTTACTCACTATACAGATTGAATAAGTGTGGTGAAAGAATACAACCCTGATATACACCTTTCCTGATTTTAAACCATATAGTATCCCCTTGTCTCTTGGTTTGTGCACAGGTTCCATGTGAGCACAAGTGTTCTGAGATTCTAATTCTTTGCAATGATATCCATAATGTCTTATGACCCACACAATCAAATGCCTTTGCATAGTCAATAAAAGACAGGTAAACATCTTTCTGATATTCTCTGCTTTCAGCTAAGATCCATTTGACATCAGCAATGATATTCCTCATTCCATCTCCTCTGCCGAATATGGCTGTAGATGTACTGCTACAACATTTTTTAAATGATCTTCAGCAAAATTTTACTTGTATGTGATATTAATGGTATTGTTAGATAATGCCCTCATTCTGTTGGATCAACTTTCTTTGGAATGGGCACAAATATGGATCTCTTCCAGTCAGTTGGCCAGGTAGCTAACTTCCAAATTTCTTGGTGTAGATGAGTGAACACCTGCAGCGCTACATGTTTGTTGAAATATCTCAATTGATATTCTGTCAATTCCTGAAGCCTTGTTTTTCACCAGTGCCTTCAGTGCAGCTTGGACTTCTTCCTTCAAAACTATCAGTGCTTGATCATAAGCTACCTCCAGAGATGGTTGAACATTGACCAATTCTTTTTGGTACAGTGACTCTGTGTATTCCTTCTGTCATGGATTGAATTGTGTCCCCCTAAAATATGTGTCAACTTCATTAGGCCATGATTCCCAGTATTGTGTGGTTGTTCTCCATTTTGTGATTGTAATTTTGTGTTAGAGAGGATTAGGGTACGATTGTAACACCCTTGCTAATGTCACATCCCTGATCCGATGTATAGGGAGTTTCCCTGGAGTATGGCCTGTACCAGCTTTTACCTTACAAGAGATAAAAGAAAAGGGAAACCAACAGTGGAAATCTTATACCACCAAGAAAGCAGTGCCAAGAGCAGGGCTCGTCCTTTGGACCAGGGGTTCCTGCTGGAGAAGCTCCTAGTCCAAGGGAAGTTGATGACAAGAACCTTCCTGCAGAGCTGACAGAGAAAGCCTTCCCCTGGAGCTGACACCCTGAATTTGGACTCATAGCCTACTGGAGTGTGAGAGGATAAATTTCTCTTTGTCGAAGTCATCCTCTTGTGGTATTTCTGTTATAGCAGCACTAGGTAACTGAGACACCTTCCATCTTCTTTTGATGCTTCCTGCATCATTCAACTTTTTGCCTATAGAATCCTTCAGTGTTGCAACTCAAGGCTTGAATATTTTCTTTAGTTCTTTCAGCTTGAGAAATGCCAAACATGTTCTTCCTTTTTGGTTTTCTAACTGCAAGTCTGCACATTTCATTGTAATACTTTACTCTGTCTTCTCGTGCCCCCCTTTGAAATTTTCTGTTCAGCTCTTTTACTACATTATTTCTTCCTTTTACTTTAGCTACTCTACGTTCAAGAGCAAGTTTCAGAGTTTCTTCTGACATCCATTTTGATCTTTTTTTTTCTTTCCTGTCTTTCTAATGACTTTTGCTTTCTTTATGTATGATGTGCTTGATGTCATCCCACAGTTTGTCATTAGTGTTCAGTGTGTCAAATCTATTCTTGAGATGGCCTCTAATTTCAGGTGGGATACACTCAAGGTTGTGCTTTGGCCCTTGTAGACTTGTTTTAATTTTCTTTGAATTTGCATATGAGCGATTTTGGTCTGTACTACAGTTGGCCCCTGGCCTTGTTCTGACTGATGATGTTGAACTTCTCCCTCACCTCTTTCCAGAGATACAGTTGATCTGATTTCTGTCTATTCCATCCGATAAGGTCCATGTATATAGCCACCATTTATGTTGTTAAAAAACGGTATGTCCAGTGCATAGGTCCTTGGTCTTGCAAAATTATGTTATGCTATCTCCAGCATTGTTTCTGTCATGAAGGCCATATTTTCCAACTATGGATACTTCGTTTTTTTTTTTTTTTTTCCAGCCTTCCCATTCAAATCATCAGTAATTATCAATGCATCTTGATTGCATGTTTGATCAGTTTCAGACTGGAGAAGCTGGTAATAATCTTCTATTTCTTCATCTTTGGCATTAGTGGTTGGTTCATAAATTTAGGTAATAATCATATTAACTGGTCTTCCTTGTAGGCATACGGGTATTATCCTATCACTGACAGCATTGTACTTCAGGATATCATGAAATGTTCTTTCTGGCAATGATTGCAACACTGTTCTTCAAGTTGTCATTCCCAGCATAGTAGACCATATGATTGTCTAATTCAGAACGGCCAATACCACTCCATTTCAGCTCACTAATGCATAGGATATCAATCTTTAAGCATTCCCTTGCATTTTTGACAACTTCCAATTTTCCTAGATTCATACTTCCTACATTTCATGTTCCAATTACTGAGTGTTTTAAGCTATTTCTGCTCATTTTGAGTTGAGCCACATCAGTAGACGAAGGTCCCAAAAGCTTTACTCCATCCAAATCATTAAGTTTCATTCTACTTTGAGGGAGCAGCTCTTCCTCATTCATTTTTTGAGTGCCTTCCAACCTGAGGGGCCCATCATCTGGCACTATATCAGACAATGTCCCTCTATTCATAAGGTTTTCACTGGCCAAGTTTTTCAGAGGTAGATTGCCAGGTCCTTCTTCCCAGTTTGTCTTAATTTCGAAGCTCTGCTGTAACCTGTCCACCATAAGTGACCCTGCTGGCATTTTAAGTGCTGGTGGCATAGCTTCCAGAATCACAGCAAGATGCAAGCCACCACAGTATGACAAATTGACAGATGAGTTGTGAGTGATCTGATTAGACCCTTACGATGCTCTCCCCGTCCCTCCTCTGTCTTCCATATAAACACCAGTCCTGAATGATCCCCTCATTTCATGGGTCTGATTTAGCCCTGCTAGGGTAGAGCCCTGGTGACACAGAGGAGCCCTGGTGGCACAGTGGTTAAAAACTCAGCTGCTAACCAAAAGGTCAGCAGTTCAAATCCACCAGCTGCTCATTGGAAATCCTGTGAGGCAGTTCTACTCTGTCCTCTAGGGTCTCGATGGCAGCAGGTTTGGTTTTTTTGAATATAAAGGTTGTGTTGTACAATGTCATTCAAAGAACAGGATGCTGAGCAGCGACATGAATGGATGAGAATATTCACCCAGTGATAGAGGGGTTATATCTTTTGCAGCATCACTGTAAAAGTTACCTATTAACTTCCATTAGAACTCATTAAGCAGTGCGTTCTTTTTTCTTAACTCCCAGGCTTCTTGACAGCCTTCACTGAGCAAGATCTCCAACCATCCTCAAAAACCTGTGTGCCCCAGCAGCCCTGGCATTTTGACTGTTTTTTCTCTAAGCACGGGGAAATCTTGTATTTTACTTCTTATTCAAGACAACCAGTCTCATCAGTCTTTGGGGGTTCCTGTTGGTAGTCTTGTCACTCAGACTGATCAACAGGCATGAAGACTCCTTTGATTATATTTCAGTTTCTTAATAGGAACCGTTCTGTTACTTCATTTGCCTGCTAAAAACCCATAGAGGTTCCTGTCTTGCTAAATGTAATTCCACTGCAATTACTGTCAAATATTGAATTAAAAGTGGTTAGCTCATTAACGGCTTCCCCCAACAATTGATTAAAAAGTTTTATTTTTTATATAAAGATGGTTGGCATTTACTTATGATCTCTTTTCTCATCTTTGGAATCTAACTATAGTAATGAGAAATGTTCACTTCTTATTGACCCCTGAACTCCTGAGGCAGAGAATAGATATGCAGTGGGAACTGATGGATGTGGGAAGAAACTACCTCTGAGGCAGAGGCTGAGTGGGAAGGAGAGCCCCCTGGAAGTGTTCGTGCAGTATCAAAGGCAGGGCAGTCTCCTGTCTTAGAAGGGTCCATTGGGACGTGAGAGGGTGGGAATTTCTTATGGGTAGACAGAGCTTGGATCTGGGGAATACAGGAGCAGATGACATTTGAAAGTACCAGGCAGGCAGGCAGTGGCACTGAGCCATGGGTGAGCAGAAAGCAGAATTGGAGCCACTGGGCTGAGCTTCAGATGGAAAACTGGCTAGATGACAGTGGGGGCTAGTCTTGGAAGAAGAAGAAGCAGTCAACTAGGGAGATGACTTTAAAAGTAATAATAAAGTGTCAATGAAAATATCTCCTTCTAATTCATTCTCACCATTGCTTCTGGAGTAACGCTTTTAAAAATATAAAGCAAGTCACTGTGCTGCCTAAACTTTTTAGTGGCTTCCGAGACCATTGTTACTTCTTCTTGTTCTCCCCCCGCTCTTTTTATTGTGGTATACTGGCAACAAAAAAAACTGACATTTCTACCATCTTTGCATGTACAGCTTCAGTGACATTAATTATGTTTATCATGTTTTCAACCATCATCCTTATCTGTTAGCATATTATACCATTACCCTTAATAGAAGCTCAGTGTCCCCTAAGCAGTAAGTCCTGTTTCCTGTCCCTCCTGCCCACCCCTGGTAACCACTAATAAACTTTGGTCTCTATACACTTGCTTATTATATTTCATGTAAATGAAATCATACAATAATTGTCTTTTTGTATTCTGTTTCTTTCACTCAGTATAATGTTTTCAAGGTTCATTCGTGCTGTATCACATATCAAGACTTCATTTCTCTTTAGGGTTGACTAATATGTAAACAAGTGCTTCTTAATCTCAAAAATGCAGAGAGAACACCCAGGGATCTTGTTAAAATGCAGATTCAGATTTGGTTTAGAGTGGGGCCCAGGTTTCCGCATTTTGAACAGACTCCTAGGTGCTGCCCATACAGGTCTTTGGAACATGCTTTGAGTATCAATAACCTGGAGTACGATAAAAATTCTCCCCCTTCTGTGTCCACGTTCCAGCCACACTCATCTCTTTCCCACAGGGGCTTTGTGATTTCTGTTCGCTGCGTATGGGGTACCATTCACCCAGCTCTTCTGGCTCCTTCTGGTCTCAGCTTAAGTGTTACCTCCTCAGACTGGCTATCTCTGACCAACCCATTAAAAGCAGTCCTGTCACCCCTGGTTATTCTCTATTAGAATGACACTTTATTCCATCATAGTCCTTAATCTGTTGTGTTGTTAGGTGCCGTCGAGTCTGTTCCAACTCATAGTGACCCTGTGCACAACAGGACAAAACACTGCCCGGTCCTGAGCCATCCTTAAAATTGTTGTTATGCTTGAGCTTATTGTTGCAGCCACTGTGTCAGTCCACCTTGTTGAGGGTCTTCCTCTTTTCCACTGACACTGTACTCTGCCAAGCATGATGTCCTTCTCCAGGGACTCATCCCTCCTGACAACATGTCCAAAGTATATAAGACGCAGTCTCGCCATCCTTGCCTCTAAGGAGCATCGTGGCTGTACTTCTTCTAAGACAGATTTGTTTGTTCTTTCAGCAGTCCATGATATATTCAATATTCTTCACCAACACCACAATTCAAAGGCATCAATTCTTCGGTCTTCCTTATTCATTGTCCAGCTTTCACATGCATATGATGTGATTGAAAATACCATGGCTTGGGTCAGGCACACCTTAGTCTTCAAGGTGACGTCTTTGCTTTTCAACACTTTAAAGAGGTCCTTTGCCACAGATTTACCCAATGCAATGCGTCTTTTGATTTCTTGACTGCTGCTTCCAAGGCTGTTGACTGTGGATCCAAGTAAAATGAAATCCTTGACAATTTCAATCTTTTTTCCATTTATCATGATGTTGCTCATTGGTTCAGTTGTGAGGGTTTTTGTTTTCTTTATGTTGAGGTGTAATCCATACTGAAGACTGTGGTCTTTGATCTTCATTAGTAAGTGCTTTAAGTCCTCTTCACTTTCAGCAAGCAAGGTTGTGTCATCTGCATAATGCAGGTTGTTAATGAGCCTTCCTCCAATCCTGATGCCCCTTCTTCTTCATAAAGTCCAGCTTCTCGTATTATTTGCTCAGCATATAGATTGAATAGGAATGGTGAAAGAATATAACTCTGATGCACACCTTTCCTGACTTTAAACCAATCAGTATCCCCTTGTTCTGTCCCAACAACTGCCTCTTGATCTATGTGAAGGTTCTCATGAGCACAATTAAGTGTTCCGGAATTCCCATTCTTCTCAATGTTATAAATAATTTGTTATGATCCACACAGTCAAATGCCTTTTCATAGTCAATAAAACACAGGTAAACATCCTTCTGGTATTTTCTGCTTTCAACCAGGATCCATCTGACATCAGCAATGATATCCCTGGTTCCACGTCTTCTTCTGAAACTGGCCTGAATTTCTGGCAGTTCTCTGTTGATGTCCTATTCCCAAGAAAGGTGATCCAACTGAATGTGGAAATTATAGAACAATATCATTAATATCACACGCAAGCAAAATTTTGCTGAAGATCAGTCCTTAATCTGTAATCCTTTATTTGTTCCATTATCTATTGTATGTATCCCCAATTAGACATGAACTTCCAGGAAGACAGAAACCATCAATGGCTTATGTCCACTGTAGCATATATTAAGTTCTACCTATGTGCTAGGTACTCTAGTTAGGGCTTTAGGTGGATTATTTTATTTGTTCCTAGTATCAATATATGGAAGTCCTGGTGCACAGTGGTTAAGAGCTAAGGCTGCTAACCAAAAGGTCAGCAGTTAGAATCTGCCATGTGCTACTTGGAAACTCTATGGGGCAGTTCTACTCTGTCCTATAGGGTCACTATGAGTCGGAATTGACTTGATGGCAATGGGTTAGCATCAATATTGTAAACTAGGGTTTTTTAATCACTAGTTTACAGACAAGATAATAGACTATCTTTCAAAATAAAATCAGAGACTCCAAATATTTGAGCAGAAAAGAGATCCTGGAAAATGATTATTACATGTGCTGCCTCTGACATTTTGCCTGTGTTTCACCTGCTAGGCGGGGGGTATTCAAACTAACATGACCACTGCCATCCCCATCATGGCCTCCATAGATACACTGTCCAAACAAGGAAGAAACTCCTTTTATTGACTCTTTCTAGCACAGCTGAATTTTGTTGTTGTTGTTGTTAGTCAATGTCCAGTTGATGATGACCCTATGTATGCAGAGTAGAACTGTGCTCTATAAGGTTTCCAAGGCTGTAACCTTCTGAAAGCAGATCACCAGGCCTGTCTTCTAAGAGACCTCTGGGTGGCTTTGAACCACCAACCTTTCGGTTAGGAGTCAAACACCTAACTATTTGTGCCACCACAGAATCCTGCAGCTGAGCTAGTCTAATACTAAAGACAAGTGAGAAATACTAAGACAGAAGAAGGGCAGTAGTGATTCAGTGGTAGAATTCTCACCTTCTATGCAGGGGACCCTGGTTAGATTCCTGGCCAATGCACCTGATGTGCAGCTACCACCCTTTTGTCAGTGTCAGCTTTTGTGTTGCAATGATGCTGAGCAGGTTTCAGTGGAGCTTCCAGACTAAGACAGACTAGGAAGAAAGGCCTGGTGATGTACTTCTGAAAATCATCCAGTGAAAACCCTATGGATCACAACAGACGAATCCCTAAGTGATCATGAGAATGGCATGGGACCGGGGAGTATTTTGTTCCATTCTGCATGGGGTCACATGCGTCAGGCCAACTGGCCAACAGCTAACATGGCTTGAAAAATAAGATCTGTCAAAATGACTAGGGAGAGATTTCTAATCCCTGGGCAAAGGTATAGTTTACCTCGGATGGACAGGTACCGCTCCAAACCACCTTTACCATCAGTAAGCAGGGGCAGGAATATTTTGGCCGGGCTTGTTTTCCCCTTCCTATAAATAGAGATTCTTTTTTTTTTTTTCCCCTGGAGTGTGTTTTGACACTATTTGGCATCTGGAGTTCAAATTTAGCTTTTTTTATGCCAGATGGGGCATTTGCTTTATCATGGAGGACATTTCACGGTTGAGAATGAAGTCATAAATTTCCATGGCCCGGGATGATCCTGAAACATGGCATATGAGGTCGCTTACTTTATTCTCCGTACAATTAAACGTTTCATCTCTTACTATGGAGGGAGGAAAGGAGAAGTGGGTAAGCCAGGGCCCTGATTCTAGAACTTCTTTAAATGTCAGCTCGGCTGCTGACCCTTCTCCAAGGCAGGAGTGTGCAGGGGGCTGCCTGTGCTTGTTATTTTTGATGGATTGCAGTACAGCTGCAGGCCATGAAGATCAGACCCCCAGGGCCACATTCTTGTAGCCTGCAGAAATTGAAGTTTGAAAAGTTTTATTGCAGCCAGACCCATAAGGGTGCTCTTTTCAGGATCTCTTACTCTTCCTTCTTCAGGTTCGCCCTAGATGTAAAGAATCATGCCAACTCACATGCCTCTCCCACACCCTTTCCCATCCATACTCTCAAGCTGGATATGAAAATTGGTCTCTAATTGTTGGATATAAGCTTGACTAGCTTTGAATTAACAGCTAAAGCTGTATTCATTCATCTGAACAGGGAAGAGCAGACAGACTGTCACAACATGGCTCAGTTCAGTAGTCATGCTGAGCAGGTGAGAGAACAGGGGGCACTTTCAAATGCAGCAGCCGATCTCAATCAGGTGATGGAGAAGGAAAGGCAGCTGGCCACAACACCACCATGAGATGGATGGTGCACCTCAAAGTCCACCGTCCCGGGGCCATCATGGCCATGATTGATGGTTATTCACAACAATTAAACTTCAGAGCCTTTAAATGTCATTCTGGAATGGAATGCCATCTCATAAATGTGTTGTTTAACATTTATCAAACATGGAGATAAGGTGGGGTTGTGGGCTGTGGAGTATAAGTCTTTGGGGAAATAAGAACAAAAGTCATAGCTTTTGAAGTGGTAAAACCATGTGAATAAAATGTGATACTCTTTTACTCTGTTCTCTTTAACACTGAGATAAATTAGAGCAGAACCTTTTTTGGACACTATAAAATGTTTTTGAAGTGTAAGATTCAGTGAGGTATAGATGAAAGAATGTACAACGGGGGTCAGGAGAAGTGATTGAAAGCCTTTGCTCATTACTTCTAATGATGTGCCTGAGATCAATCACAACATACCTGTATTCATTTCCTCCTCTGGGAATGCCAGAGGTAGGCAAGAACTGTGGTTTTTAACCTCCAATGAGTGTTAGAATCACTAGGGGGGCTTTAAAAAAATATCCATGATTGGGGCCCACCTGCAGAGACTGTGATTCAGTTAGTTTGGGGTGGGACTGGCCATCTGTACAGTTGTGAAACCTTCCCAGGTGATAGGTTTGTGCAGTCAAGACTGGCAACAGTTGGGCTACATAGTGTTTAAGGTCCTTCTTCTAAATCCCATGATTTTTCTTTCTTATGCAGATAGTTCTAAAGAAAAGGACACTTTGCTAATAGGCAAAAACTTTCTTTCAAAACAACATACAGTGTTTAATGATACAGAGGTCAATATTTTTCCTGTCACCGATTTGTATTTATCCGTTCATTAAATTATAGGTGGAATCACTTGGCAATTCTTAGAGAATTCAAAGTTAGAAATATGAGGCCCGGAGTTACTTCAACATCCTACAGAAGGGACGCTGAATCTGTAGGCGTGTTGTACAGTTACCAGGCTTCATAAGAGGCAGTTGAAGCACAGTTCTCTGAATCTCAGGACATTGCTGATAAGGTTATGGGTGTCTATCCTCCATTTTTGCCTTCTTATTTTTATCTGTTGATTTAGAGCCCTGGTGGTGTCATGCTCAAGAGCTTGGTTGCTATCCAAAAGGTCCACAGTTGGCATCCACCAGCCACTCCTTGGAAACCCTGTGGGGCAGTTCTACTCTGTCCTATAGGATCACTTTGAGTCGATTCTGATGGCAATGGGTTTGTATCTGTTGATTTATCTGATATGATTACAGTTAGGTAATGGGGAACTTTTTTTTGTTTAATTGTGCTTTAGGTGAAAGTTTACAGCTCAAGTGAATTTCTCATACAAAAATTCATACATGTATTGTTACTTGACACTAGTTGTAACCCCTAAACATGACATCACACTCCCCCTTTCCACCCCAGGTTTCCTGTGTTCACCCAACCAGCTTCTGTCCCTTTCTCCCTTCTCATTCTGCCTTTGGATAGAAACTGCCCATTTACTCTCGTGTATCTGCTTGAACTAAGAAGCACACTCTTCATGACTATTATTTTATGTTTTATAGTCCAGTCTAATCTTTTTTGAAGAGTGGGCTTTGGGAATGGCTTTAGTTCTGGGTTAACAGAGCATCCAGGAGCCATGCCTTCAAGGGTTCCTCCAGTCTCAGTCAATCATTAAGTCTGGACTTTTTACTAGAATTTGAGTTCTGCACCACATTTCTCTCCTGCTCTATCAGGGGCTCTCTGTTGTGTTTCCTGTCATGACAGTCACTGGTGGTAGCTGGGCACCATCTAGTTCTTCTGGTCTCAGGCTGATGGAGTCTCTGGTTTATGCAGTCCTTTTGTCTCTTGGGCTAATAATTTCCTTGTGTCTTTGGTGTTCTTCATTCTCCTTTGCTCCAGGTAGGCTGGGACTGATTGTTGTATCTTAGATCGCCGCTTGCAATTTTTTTTTTTTACTGTATGACTTTTTTTTTTTAATAATAACTTTTATTAAGCTTCAAGTGAACGTTTACAAATCCAATCAGTCTGTCACATATAAGTTTACATACATCTCACTCCCTACTTCCACTTGCTCTCCCCCTCTTGAGTCAGCCCTATCAGTCTGTCCTTTCGTGACAATTTTGCCGGCTTCTCTCTCTCTCTATCCTCCCATCCCCCCTCCAGACAAGAGTTGCCAACACAATCTCAAGTGTCCACCTGACATAATTAGCTCACTCTTCATCAGCGTCTCTCTCCCACCCGCTGACCAGTCCCTTTCATGCCTGATGAGTTGTCTTCGGGGATGGTTCCTGTCCTGTGCCAACAGAAGGCCTGGGGACCATGGCCGCCGGGATTTCTCTAGTCTCAGTCAGACCATTAAGTTTGGTCTTTTTATGAGAATTTGGGGTCTGCATCCCACTGATCTCCTGCTCCCTCAGGGGTCCTCTGTTGTGCTCCCTGTCAGGGCAGTCATCGATTGTGGCCAGGCACCAACTAGTTCTTCTGGTCTCAGGATGATATAGGTCTCTGTTTCATGTGGCCCTTTCTGTCTCTTGGGCTCTTAGTTGTCGTGTGGCCTTGGTGTTCTTCATTTTCCTTTGCTCCAGGTGGGTTGAGACCAATTGATGCATCTTAGATGGCCGCTTGTTAACATTTAAGACCCCAGACACCACATTTCAAAGTGGGATGCAGAATGATTTCATAATAGAATTATTTTGCCAATTGACTTAGAAGTCCCCGCAAACCATGTTCCCCAGACCCCTGCCCTTGCTCTGCTGACCTTTGAAGCCTTCATTTTATCCCGGAAACTTCTTTGCTTTTGGTCCAGTCCAATTGAGCTGACCTTCCATGTATTGAGTGTTGTCTTTCCCTTCACCTAAAGCATTTCTTATCTACTGATTAATCAATAAAAAACCCTTTCCCACCCTCCCTCCCTCCCCACCTCGTAACCACAAAAGTATGTGTTCTTCTCAGGTTTACTATTACTCAAGATCTTATAATAGTGGTCTTATACAATATTTATCCTTTTGCCTCTGGCTAATTTCGCTCAGCATAATGCCTTCCAGGTTCCTCCATGTTATGAAATGTTTCACAGATTCCTCACTGTTCTTTATCGATGCGTAGTATTCCACTGTGTGAATATACCACAATTTATTTACCCATTCATCCGTTGATGGACACCTTGGTTGCTTCCAACTTTTTGCTATTGTAAACAGAGCTGCAATAAACATGGGTGTGCATATATCTGTTTGTATGAAGGCTCTTGTATCTCTACGGTATATTCCCAGGAGTGGGATTTCTGGGTTGTATGGTAGTTCTATTTCTAACTGTTAAAGATAACGCCAGATAGATTTCCAAAGTGGTTGTACCATTTTACATTCCCACCAGCAGTGTATGAGAGTTCCAATCTCTCCGCAGCCTCTCCAACATTTAGTATTTTGTGTTTTTTGGATTAATACCAGCCTTGCTGGTGTGAGATGGAATCTCATCGTAGTTTTAATTTGCATTTCTCTAATGGCTAATGATCGTGAACATTTTCTCATGTATCTGTTGGCTGCCTGAATATCTTCTTTAGTGAAATGTGTGTTCATATTCTTTGCCCACTTTTTGATTGGGTTGTTTGTCTTTTTGTGGTTGAGTTTTGACAGAATCATGTAGATTTTAGAGATCAGGCGCTGGTCGGAGATGTCATAGCTGAAAATTCTTTCCCAGTCTGTAGGTGGTCTTTTTACTCTTTTGGAGAAGTCTTTAGATGAGCATAGGTGTTTGATTTTTAGCAGCTCCCAGTTATCGGGCTTCTCTTCATCATTTTTGGTAATGTTTTGTATTCTGTTTATGCCTTGTATTAGGGCTCCTAGGGTTGTCCCGATTTTTTCTTCCATGATCTTTATCATTTTAGTCTTTATGTTTAGGTCTTTGATCCACTTGGAGTTAGTTTTTGTGCATGGTGTGAGGTATGGGTCCTGTTTCATTTTTTTTGCAAATGGATATCCAGTTATGCCAGCACCATTTGTTAAAAAGACTATCTTTTCCCCAATTAATTGACACTGGTCCTTTGTCAAATATCAGCTGCTCATACGTGGATGGATCTATGTCTGGGTTCTCAATTCTGTTCCATTGGTCTATGTGCCTGTTGTTGTACCAGTACCAGGCTGTTTTGACTACTGTGGCTGTGTAATAGGTTCTGAAGTCAGGTAAAGTGAGGCCTCCCACTTTCTTCTTCTTTTTCAGTAGTGCTTTGCTTATCCGGGGCTTCTTTCCCTTCCATATGAAATTGGTGATTTGTTTCTCTATCCCCTTGAAATATGACATTGGAATTTGGATCGGAAGTGTGTTAAATGTATAGATGGCTTTTGGTAGAATAGACATTTTTGCTATGTTAAGTCTTCCTATCCATGAGCAAGGTATGTTTTTCCACTTAAGTATGTCCTTTTGAATTTCTTGTAGCAGAGTTTTATAGTTTTCTTTGTATAGGTCTTTTACATCCTTGGTAAGATTTATTCCTAAGTATCTTATCTTCTTGGGGGCTACTGTGAATGGTATTGATTTGGTTATTTCCTCTTCGGTGTTCTTTTTGTTGATGTAGAGGAATCCAAGTGATTTTTGTATGTTTATTTTATAACCTGAGACTCTGCCAAACTCTTCTATTAGTTTCAGTAGTTTTCTGGAGGATTCCTTAGGGTTTTCTGTGTATATAATCATGTCATCTGCAAATAGTGATAACTTTACTTCTTCCTTGCCAATCCGGATACCTTTTATTTCTTTGTCTAGCCTAATTGCCCTGGCTAGGACTTCCAGCACGATGTTGAATAAGAGCGGTGATAAAGGGCATCCTTGTCTGGTTCCCGTTCTCAAGGGAAATGCTTTCAGGTTCTCTCCATTTAGAGTGATATTGGCTGTTGGCTTTGCATAGATGCCCTTTATTATGTTGAGGAATTTTCCTTCAATTCCTATTTTGGTAAGAGTTTTTCTCATGAATGGGTGTTGGACTTTGTCAAATGCCTTTTCTGCATCAATTGATGAGATCATGTGGTTTTTGTCTTTTGTTTTATTTATGTGGTGGATTACATTAATGGTTTTTCTGATATTAAACCAGCCTTGCATACCTGGTATAAATCCCACTTGATCAGGGTGAATTATTTTTTTGATGTGTTGTTGGATTCTATTGGCTAGAATTTTGTTGACGATTTTTGCATCAATGTTCATGAGGGATATAGGTCTATAATTTTCTTTTTTTGTAATGTCTTTACCTGGTTTTGGTATCAGGGAGATGGTGGCTTCATAGAATGAGTTGGGTAGTATTCCGTCATTTTCTATGCTTTGGAATACCTTCAGAAGTAGTGGTGTTAACTCTTCTCTGAAAGTTTGGTAGAACTCTGCAGTGAAGCTGTCCGGGCCAGGGCTTTTTTTTGTTGGGAGTTTTTTGATTACCGTTTCAACCTCTTTTTTTGTTATGGGTCTATTTAGTTGTTCTACTTCTGAATGTGTTAGTTTAGGTAGGTAGTGTTTTTCCAGGAATTCATCCATTTCTTCTAGGTTTGCAAATTTG
The DNA here is from genome assembly GCF_024166365.1 of Elephas maximus indicus. NCBI lineage: Eukaryota > Metazoa > Chordata > Mammalia > Proboscidea > Elephantidae > Elephas > Elephas maximus. The sequence continues at coordinate 41,656,029 of NC_064832.1, forward strand.
TTAGAGTACAATTTTTCATAATAATCTGAAATGATTCTTTTAATTTCATTTGGTTCTGTTGTGATGTGGTCCTTCTCGTTTCTTATTCGGGTTATTTGTTTCCTTTCCTGTATTTCTTTAGTCAGTCTAGCCAATGGTTTATCAATTTTGTTAATTTTTTCAAAGAACCAGCTTTTGGCTTTGTTAATTCTTTCAATTGTTTTTCTGTTCTCTAATTCATTTAGTTCAGCTCTAATTTTTATTATTTGTTTTCTTCTGGTGCCTGATGGATTCTTTTGTTGCTCACTTTCCATTTGTTCAAGTTGTAGGGACAGTTCTCTGATTTTGGCTCTTTCTTCTTTTTGTATGTGTGCATTTATCGATATAAATTGGCCTCTGAGCACTGCTTTTGCTGTGTCCCAGAGGTTTTGATAGGAAGTATTTTCATTCTCGTTGCTTTCTATGAATTTCCTTATTCCCTCCTTGATGTCTTCTATAACCCAGTCTTTTTTCAGGAGGGTATTGTTCATTTTCCAAGTATTTGATTTCTTTTCCCTAGTTTTTCTGTTATTGATCTCTAGTTTTATTGCCTTGTGGTCTGAGAAGATGCTTTGTAATATTTCGATGTTTTGGACTCTGCAAAGCTTTGTTTTATGACCTAATATGTGGTCTATTCTAGAGAATGTTCCATGTGCGCTAGAAAAAAAAGTATATTTTGCAGCAGTTGGGTGGAGAGTTATGTATAAGTCAATGAGGTCAAGTTGGTTGATTGTTGTAATTAGATCTTCCGTGTCTCTATTGAGCTTCTTACTGGATGTCCTGTCCTTCTCCGAAAGTGGTGTGTTGAAGTCTCCTACTATAATTGTGGAGGTATCTATCTCACTTTTCAATTCTGTTAAAATTTGATTTATGTATCTTGCAGCCCTGTCATTGGGTGCATAAATATTTAATATGGTTATGTCTTCCTGATCAATTGTCCCTTTTATCATTACATAGTGTCCTTCTTTATCCTTTGTGGTGGATTTAAGTCTAAAGTCTATTTTGTCAGAAATTAATATTGCTACTCCTCTTCTTTTTTGCTTATTGTTTGCTTGATATATTTTTTTCCATCCTTTGAGTTTTAGTTTGTTTGTGTCTCTAAGTCTAAGGTGTGTCTCTTGTAGGCAGCATATAGATGGATCGTGTTTCTTTATCCAGTCTGAGACTCTCTGTCTCTTTATTGGTGCATTTAGTCCATTTACATTCAGGGTAATTATAGATAAATAAGTTTTTAGTGCTGTCATTTTGATGCCTTTTTATGTGTGTTGTTGACAATTTCATTTTTCCACATACTTTTTTGTGCTGAGGCGTTTTTCTTAGTTAATTGTGAGATCCTCATTTTCATAGTGTTTGACTTTATGTTAGTTGAGTTGTTACGTTTTTCTTGGCTTTTATCTTGAGTTATAGAGTTGTTATACCCTTTTGTGGTTACCTTATTATTTACCGCAATTTTTCTAAGTAAAAACCTAACTTGTATTGTTCTATATCGCCTTGTATCACTCTCCATCTGGCAGTTCAATGCCTCCTGTATTTAGTCCCTCTTTTTGATTATTGTGATCTTTTACCTGCTGACTTCCATGATTCCCTGTTATGTGTATTTTTTTTTTTTTTTAGTTAATCTTAATTTGTTTGTTTTTGTGCTTTCCCTATTTGAGTTGATATCAGGACGTTCTGTTTTGTGACCTTGTGTTGTGCTGATATCTGATATTATTGGTTCTCTGACCAAACAATATCCTTTAGTATTTCTTGTAGCTTTGGTTTGGTTTTTGCAAATTCTCTAAACTTGTGTTTATCTGTAAATATCTTAATTTCGCCTTCATATTTCAGAGAGAGTTTTGCTGGATATATGATCCTTGGCTGGCAGTTTTTCTCCTTCAGTGTTCTGTATATGTTGTCCCATTCCCTTCTTGCCTGCATGGTTTCTGCTGAGTAGTCTGAACTTATTCTTATTGATTCTCCCTTGAAGGAAACCTTTCTTTTCTCCCTGGCTGCTTTTAAAATTTTCTGTTTATCTTTGGTTTTGGTGAGTTTGATGATAATATGTCTTGGTGTTTTTCTTTTTGGATCAATCTTAAATGGGGTTCGATGAGCATCTTGGATAGATATCCTTTCGTCTTTCATGATGTCAGGGAAGTTTTGTGTCAGGAGTTCTTCAACTATTTTCTCTGTGTTTTCTGTCCCCCCTCCCTGTTCTGGCACTCCAATCATCCGCAGGTTATCCTTCTTGATAGAGTCCCACATGATTCTTAGGGTTTCTTCATTTTTTTTAATTCTTTTATCTGATTTTTTTTCAGCTATGTTGGTGTTGATTCCCTGGTCCTCCAGATGTCCCAGTCTGCATTCTAATTGCTCCAGTCTGCTCCTCTGACTTCCTATTGCGTTGTCTAATTCTGTAATTTTATTGTTAATCTTTTGGATTTCTACATGTTGTCTCTCTATGGATTCTTGCAACTTATTAATTTTTCCACTCTGTTCTTGAATAATCTTTTTGAGTTCTTCAACAGTTTGATCGGTGTGTTCCTTGGCTTTTTCTGCAGTTTGCCTTATTTCATTTGTGATATCTTGACGCATTCTGTAAATTAGTTTTTTATATTCTGTATCTGATAATTCCAGGATTGTATCTTCATTTGGAAAAGATTTTGATTCTTTTGTTTGGGGGGTTGGAGAAGCTGTCATGGTCTGCTTCTTTAAGTGGTTTGATATGGATTGTTGTCTCCGAGCCATCACTGGGAAACTAGTTTTTCCAGAAAATCCGCTAAAAAAAAAATGCAGTCAGACCCCTATCAGAGTTCTCCGTCTGACTCAGGCTATTTGGATGTTAATGAAGCCGCCTGGGGAGGGTGGGGGAGGGAACAGAGAGATAGGAGAGTAGCACCTCAGAATATAGCCAGAGTTGCTTGTCTTGCTTGGAATGACTATTATATCTGAGATTCCCGCGGGCGCATCGCCTATGTGTGCTGGCTGTGTGGAGATTGCCCCCGGGGGGTCTGGCCCACTGGAGTCACGGTCAGATCCTCCGCTTCCAGCCCCACGCCCAGCGTCAAGGCTCCCCTACTGGGACGGTGCATTCTCGACTCCAAAATCAGTCGCTGCCTCCCGGGGACTTCTCATCCCTCCAGCCGCATGGCCGTGCCGCCCCCGCGAACCAGGTGGGCCCCCTCCCGGGGTTAGTTCAGATGGGTGGAGCAGCTCCCCGTGCTTGTGCCGTGACCAAGTGTCCCGGCTGGGACACTGTTCTCCCCGCTCCAATACCAGTTGCTGCCTCCCGGGGACTTCTCCTATCAGCTGAGTCCCACGCCGCCCGAGCGACCCGGCTGGGCCCCTTCCCAGGGTTAGTTCAGGGGGGTGGAGCAGCTCTCCGTGTTTATGCCATACCTGCGTCCAGTCCAAATCCCGGCGAGACAGTTCCCCGGCTGGGACGCTGCTCTTCCTGCTCCAAGACCAGTCACTGCCTCCCGGGGACTTCTCCTACCGGCTGCGTCCCACGCCGCCCGTGGAACCGGCTGGTCTCCCTCCCGGGGTTAGTTCAGGGGGGGTGGAGCAGCTCTCTGTGCTTGTGCCGTACCTGACTGGTACGCTGGCTCCAGGCTCTGGAAACAATCGCTGCTTCCTCGTATTAGTTCGTTCTCCGTCTCTAAATCTGTGTTTGTTGTTCAGGGTTCGTAGATTGTTATGTATGTGATCGATTCACTTGTTTTTCCGTGTCTTTGTTGTAAGAGGGATCCGAGGTAGCGTCTGCCTAGTCCGCCATCTTGGCTCCCTACTCGCCGCTTGCAATTTTTTAAGACCCCAGGTGCTACTCACCAAAGTGGGAATGCAGAACATTTTCTTAATAAACTTTTTATGCCAATTGACCTAAATGTTCCCCAATACCATGGTCCCCAGACCCCCACTCCTGCTACTCTGTCTCTCCATGTATTTGGCTGTATTCAGGAAACTTCTTAGCTTTTGATTTAGTCCAGTTGTGCTGACTTCCTCTGTATTGTGTGTTGTCCTTCCCTTCACCTAAGATAATTCTTGTCTACTATCTACTTAGTGAATTCCACCCTCGTAACCATCAAAGAATGTTTTCTTCTGTGTTTAAACCTCTTCTTGAGTTCTTACAATAGTGTTCTCTTACAATATTTGTCCTTTTGCAACTAATTTCACTCACGGGTTTGATTTCACTCAGCATAATGCCTTCCAGATTCATTCATGTCGTGACATGTTTCACAGATTCATCTTTGTTCTTTATCATTACGTACTATTCCATTATGTATATGTACCAAAATTTGTTTATCCATTCATCTGTTGACGGGCACCTAGGTTGTTTCCATCTTTTTGCTATTGTGAACAGTGCTGCAATGAACATGGGTGTGCATATATCTATTCGTGTGAGGGCTCTTATTTCTCTAGGATATATTCCGAGGAGTAGGATTGCTGGATCATGTGGTACTTCTGTTTCTAGCTTTTAAGGAAGTGCCAAATCCATTTTAAAAAGTAGTTGTACCATTTTACATTCCCACCATCAGTGTATAAGTGTTCCAGTTGCTCCACAACCTTTTCAACATTTACTATTTTGTGTTTTTTGGATTACTGCTAGACTTGTTGTGGTGAGATGGTATCTCATTGTAGTTTTGATTTGCATTACTCTAATGGCTGATTATGAGCATTTTCGCATGTATCTGTTAGCCTCCTGAATGTCTTCTTTGGTGAAATGTCTGTTCATATCCTTCGCCCATTTTTTAACTGGGTTATTTGTCTTTTTGTTGAAGTTTTACAGTATCTTATCTATTTTAGAGATTAGACACTGATCAAATACAACTTAGCCAAAAATATTTTTTTTTCCCAGTTTGTAGGTTATCTTTTTACTCTTTTGGTGAACTCTTTTGATGAGCATAAGTATTTGATTTTTAGGAGCTCCCAGTTATCTAATTTTTTTCCTGGTGTTTGTTCATTGTTAGTTATGGCTTGTATTCTGTTTATGCCATGTATTAGGGCTCCTAGCATTGTCCCTATTTTTTCTTCTACGCTCTTTATCATTTTAGATTTTATATTTAGGTCTTTGATCCACTTTGAGTTAATTTTTGTGTATGGCGTGGGGTATGGGTCTTGTTTCATTTTTTTGCAGATAGATATCCAATTATGCCAGCGCCAGTTGTTAAAAAGATTGTCTTTTCCCCATTTAATGGACTTTGGGCTTATCAAATATCAACCACTCATAGGTGGTTGAATTTATGTCTCGACTCTCAATTCCCATTGGTCTATGTATCTGTTGTTGTACCAGTACCAGGCTGTGTTGACTACTGTGACAGTATAATAGGTTCTAAAATCAGGAAGTGTGAGACCTCCCACTTTGTTTTTCCTTAGTAATACTCTTCAGTTTCCATATGAAGTTAGTGATTTGTTTCTCCATCTCATTAAGGAATGCTGTTGGAATTTGGATCAGGGATTGTATCTGCAGATGGCTTTGGGCAGAACTGAATCTTCCTATCCATGAGCAAGGCATGTTTTTCCACTTAGGTAGGTCTCTCTTGGTTTCTTGCAGTAATGTCTTATAGTTTTCTTTGTATAGATCTTTTATGTCTCTGGTTAGATTTATTCCTAAGTATTTTAACTTCTTGGGGGCTATTGTAATTGATTTGGTGATTTCTTCTTCAACATTCTCTTTGTTGGTATGGAGGAATCCAACTGATTTTTGTATATTTATCTTGTATCCTGATATTTTGCTGAAATCTATTAGGTCCTGTAGTTTTCCTGTGAATTCTTTCAGGTTTTCTGAGTATAAGATCATATCCTCTGGAAATAGGGATACTTTTACTTCTTCCTTACCAGTTTGGGTGCCCTTTATTTCTTTCTCTTATTGCTCTGGCTAGGACCTCCAGCACAATGTAGAATAAGAGTGGTGATAAAGGGCATTCTTGTTTGGTTCCCCTTCTTAAGGGAAGTACTTTCAGTCTCTCTCCATTTAGGATGATGTTGGCTGTCGGCTTTGCATAAATTTCCTCTTTTATGTTGAGGAATTTCCTTTCTGTTCCTATTTTGTTGAGAGTTTTTATCATGATTGGGTGTTGGACTTTGTCAAATGCCTTTTCTGCATCAATTAATAAGATCATGTGGTGCTTGCCTTTTGTTTTATCATTGTAATGGATTACATTGATTGTTTTTCTAATGTTGAACCATCCCTGCATACCCGGTATGAATCCCACTTGGTCATGGTGATTTATTATTATTATTTTTGATATGTTGTTGAATTCTATTGGCTGGAATTTTGTTGAGGATTTTTATGTCCATGTTCATGAGGAATAGCAGTCTGTAATTTTCTTCTTTTGTGGTGCCTTTACCTGGTTTTAGTATCACAGTTATGCTGGTTTCATAGAATGAATTTGGGAGCATGCCATCCTTTTCTATGCTCTGAAATACCTTTAGCTGTACTGGCATTAACTCTTTTCTGAAAGTTTGGTAGAGTTCTCCAGTGAAGCTATCAGAGCCAGGGCTTTTGTTGTTGTTGTTGTTGAGAATTTTTTAATTACCTCTTCAATCTCTTCTTTTGTTATAGGTTTATTTAGTGGTTCTACCTCTGTGCTAGTTTAGGTAGGTAGTGTGTTTCTAGGAAATCTTCCATTTCTTCTAGGTTTTCAAATTTGTTAGAGTACAATTTTTCATAGTACTCTGATATGATTCTTTTAATTTCAGTTGGGTCTGTTGTAATACAGCCCATCTCATTTCTTATTGGGGCTATTTGCTTCCTCTCCTGTTTTTCTTTTGTAGTTTGGCCAATGGTTTATTGATTTTATTGGTCTTTTCAAAGAACCAGCTTTTGGTCTTAACTCTTTCAACTTTTTTTCTATTCTGTATTTCATTTATTTCTGCTCTAATTTTTATTATTTCCTTTCTTCTGGTGCCTGAGGGCTTCTTTTGCTGCTCTCTTTCTATTAGTTTGAATTGTAGGTTTAATGTTTGATTTTGGCCCCTATTTTTGGACGTGCTCATTTATTGCTATACACTGACCCCTGAGCACTGCTTTTGCTGTGTCCCAAAGGTTCTGGTAGAATGTGTTTTCGTTCTCACTTGATTCTGTGAATTTCTTTATTCTATCCTTGGTTTCTTCCATAACCCAGTAGTTTTTCAGCAAGCTGTTGTTCAGTTTCCATGTATTTGATTTTTTTTTTTCCTTGCTTTTTCTGTTATTGATTTCTTCTTTTATGGCTTTATTGTCAGAAAAGATGCTTTGTAATTTTTGATGTTTTGGAGTCTGTTAAGTCTTGCTTTGTGGCTTAATATGTGGTCTATTCTGGAGAATGTTCCATGTGCGTTGGAAAAGAAAGTATACTTGGTTGCTGTTGAGTGCAGTGTCCTGTATATGTCTATGAGATCAAGTTGGTTGACTTTGGCATTTGGATCTTCTGTGTCTTTTATTCAGCTTCTTTCTAGATGTTCTGTCCTTCACCAAAAGTGGTGTATTGAAGTTTCCTACTATTATTTTGGAGCTGTCTATTTCTCTTTTCAGTGCTGTTAGAGTTTGCGTATGTATTTTGGAGCCCTGTCATTGGGTGGGTAAATATTTATTATGGTTATGTCCTCTTGGTGTATTGACCCTTTAATCATTATATAGTGTCCTTCCTTATCCTTTGTGGTAGCTTTTGCTTTGAAGTCTATTTTGTCAGAGATTAATATTGCCACTCTTGCTCTTTTTTTTATTGTTATTTGCTTGATATATTTTTTTCCATCCTTTGAGTTTTACTTTGTATCTTTAAGTCTAAGTTGTGTCTTTTGTAGGCAGCATGTAGACGGGTCATGTTTTTTCTTTTTTAATCCATTCTGCCACTCTTTGTCTCTTTATTGGTGCACTTAGTCCACTTACATTCAGAGTAATTATTGATAGACAAGAGTTTAATACTGTAATTTTGATGTATTTTGTGTGTGTGTTGTTGACAGTTTCTTTGTTCTACTTAATTTTCTTTGCTGAGTTGTTTTTCTTTATGCATTTTCATCTTTTTCATTGTTGTTGATTTTGTATTTGCTAAGTCTTTATGTTTTTCTTCTTTTTTATTTTGATGTTAGTTATTTGGTTGTTAGTTTCCTTTGTGGTTACCTTAAAATTTACTTCTAATTTTCTAAGTTTAAACATATCATTTACTTCTTGATATTGCCTTAACTTCCTCTCCATATGAAAGTTCTATGAGTACACTATTTAGTCCCTTTTTTTGTTTGTTTTAACGTTGTCATCTTTTACATATAGACGTCTCTGTTTCCCTATTTTCAGTGTTTTAGCTTTGACTTATTTTTGTGACTTCCCTATCTAGTTTGATATCTGGTTGTTCTGTCCTGTGTTCTAGTCTTGAGTTGTTATTGATTCTTTAACTGGAGGACTCTTGTCTTTTTTGTAATTTTGGTTTGTTTTTTACAAATTTCCTTAACTCCTGTTTATCCGGAAATGACCTGATTTCACCATCATATTTGACAGACAGTTTTGCTGGATATATAATTCTTAGCTGGCAATTTTTTTCCTCCAAGTCTTTATATATGTCATCCCATTGCCTTCTTGCCTACGTGGTTTCTGCTGAGTAGTCCAAGTTTAGTCTTATTAACCCTCGTTTGTAGATGATTTTTCATTTATTCCTAGCCTCTCTTAAAATTCTCTATCTTTGGTTTTGGAAAGTTGAATTATTATATGTCTTGGTGACTTTCTTTTGGGATTTACTCCTGTGTGGGTTTTGATGAGCTTCTTGGATAAACATTTTCTCATCTTTCACAATATCATGGCAGTTTTCCGCCAAAAAATCTTCAACAATTCTCTGTATTTTCTGTTACCCTCCCTTGTTCTGGTACTCCAATAACTTGTAGGTTATTTCTCTTGATAGAGTACCACATAATTCCTAGGGTGTCTTCTTTTTTTTAAATACTTTTATCTGATTTTTTCTCAGATATCTTGGTGCTAAGTGCTTTATCTTCAATCTTACGAATTCTGATTTCCATTGCCTCAGTTCTACTCCCTTGACTTTCTATTGAGTTGTTTAGTTTTGAAATTTTATTGTTAATCTTTTGATTTTGTTTGGTGTCTCTCTATAGATTCCTACAGCCTGTTAAATTTGTCATTTTGATCTTCTATGACCTTCTTAAATTCCTCTATTGCTTTGTCTGTGTGTTCCTTTGCTTGGTCTGAATTTTGCCTGATCTCCTTCCTGATCTCTTGGAGAGCTCTCTATATTAATCTCTTGAATTCTACCTCCAGTAAATCCAAGACCTTCTCTTCCTCCAGGAGGTTTCCAGGTTCCTTGTTTTGTTCACTTGCTGAAGCCATCATGGTCTGCCTGTTTATGTGATTTGATACTGACTGTTGTTTCTGAGCCATCAATTACTTATTATACTTGTTTTATGTTTTCTTACTATGTCCTAGCTTCTTGTTTTGTTGTCTTTAGATATGCCCGAATAGGCTGATCATGTAAGCTACTTTGATTATTGAAGTCTTTGAACCTCTCACATCCTGTCACCAGGTAGTTAGAGCTGCTGCTAGGTGTGTGAGCCCAGGCATCTGTTTACTTTTCTTGCATGGATTCAGCTTAGGTGTCCAGGTTGTCAGTCACTGGGTGTGTGGTGCAGGCTCTCACCTACAGTCTTAGATAGGCAGAGCTACGTAGGGGTGATTGGAGCAGACACAGGTATCTCGGTGCAGTAGAGGGTTATGTGCTGAGCAAGGTGGGGGTTGATGGCTGTCCCTAAGTGTCTGGGTGGAAGGCCTATCCTTGTTCCCTAGAGTACGTAGGTGGGTGGGTTTTGTAGCCAGATTCTGGGGGCCCAATGTTGTTGACTGTAAGAACTGGCAGGCACTACTTATTCTCCGACCCCTGTCATGGGAGGCTAGGTGGAGTGGGTGGAACCACCAGTCCTCAGGCCCATGACGTGGGTAGGTGAGGACCCTGCTTGATGGGCAGGGCAGTGTCAAATGTCATGAATCTGCCACTTCCTCTTAGCTCTGAAGTCGAAAATAGGCTTCAGGTATATATCCTGTAGTACCATGCTAATGAGTGCCTATGCTGTTGAAATGGGCCCAAACAGGTTTAGGCAGAGGTGAAAGACACTTGAAGTACATGGATACCTTATGCCTGTGCCTAGGCAAAAGGGCTATGCCTGCCCTGAGGCCCTGGCTTGGGAGAGTTGGCAACTATTTTTTCCTATTTGTTGTTTGTTGGCTTATTTTGTTCCCTCTTCAAAGCTGGGAGACTGGCTCGGGCATGCACAATAGGTCCCACTTCTGGCCGAGAGGGTGCAGCTATTACTGAAGCTGGACCAGGACAGGAGCAGAGTGGGGATGGGATGGGTGAAGGGGAGAAAGGCAGAAGGATTATTTTGATCCCATGCAGTAGGTTAGATGCTTGCACTTAACTTTCACAGATTCAGTGCCACTTCCCCTGGGTCCAAAGGCTTGTGCAGATTCTCCACTGCTCGGTTTCTTCTGATGTGGAAAACACATCCAGAGCACTACTGTTTGCCTCAGCCCACACACCTGCTGACCCAGGCAGTTCTGGCAAATCCTTGCTGCTTCTGAACTGTCTCTCCCTCCCCCTGCCACTCAGTCGAACTCTTCAACTGTGTCTTTGATGTTCAGAACTCTTCGATTGTCATATACAATTGATTCACTTTTTTTTCAGGTCTTTGTTGTAAGAGGGAATGCAGGAAGCATCTGACTATTCCACCATCTTGGCCCCACCCTCAGGGAAATATTTTTGATATATTAACAGATGCTTTTTAATTTCTCCTCCCTATGTTTCCTTTTTCACCCATCCCTTCTTACATTCAAGTAAATCATTAGCTTAGTAATTTTTGCCTTAAGATAAGGATGACCAAGGGAACAAAGCCATATACAGGTTTAGGTCCCCAAAACCTGGTTCTTTTAAGGAGATTGTTCCCATAAAGTGAATGTCCCCCAGATATAATATTTTCCCAAAGTACAGAGGAGTGAAAAGGAAATGAGAGAGAACCCTCACTGGGCCCAGGAGACAAGGGCAAGGGTTTGTTTTCAGGAGGAGCTCTGGGGAGGCAGCATAACAGAAGAGGGTATGAAACCTAAGGGCAAAGGTGATTAGTGCTACTTTCTATATGGAGACCAAAAAAAAGAAGTAGGAAAACTGAGTGAGTGATGGCTATGGGACCAGTCAAGAGGACATGCCATAGACACACTATGCATCAAAGCAGCAGCAAGACCCCCAGACTTAAGGGGGCCACTGGGACAGGATCATCTCAGTAGCAACTGTGTGGGGTGACAGCAGGATATCGGGCAGGAGGATGGACAGGTCAGTGAATGCTCATAAACATGAGTGAAATAAGGACCACATAAGCCATGCCATTGCCTTGACACTGTGTAATCTCCAAGGAGCAAATTATCCGTAATTGTGTAGTAGAATTGTTGTTGTTAGTTACCCATCACATTGACTCTGACTCTGACCTTATGTACAACAGAATTAAATGTTGCCGTGTCTTTCACCATCCTAACAATTTCCCGCATGTATAAGTCCATAAAAAAAAATATATATTTTGTCAATTCTCCTTACCATGGGTCTCCCATGCCCTCCTTTGCCCTCTAGGGATTGATTCCTTCTGATGACGTATCCAAAGCAAACGAATCAGGCAATATTCTGCTGTGATCCATAAGATTTTCTTTGGCTACTTTTCTGAGGTAGACTGCTGGGCTTTTCTTCTTAGTCTGTCCCAGTCCGAAAGCTCTGCTGAAGTTTGCCCTCTTTGAGTGATCCAGCTGGTATTTGAAATACTGGCAGCATAGCTTCTAGCATTATAGCAATACGCAAGCTACTACAGTATGATAAACTGACATATGGGTGGTGGGTAGTAGAGTAGGGGTCCCAAATATAAATTAAGTTGTCTCTTAAGATTCTTTGGTGATATAAGCTGTTATGCTAACTCCTTTTGATAGAAGTAGAAGATACAAATGAGTCACGAAGTGTAGTTTGACAAGTACATCTACAGCCATGTATGACTGGAATAGCAGTCAGAATTCTGTGAAGTATTAAAATGGATTCCCATTTAAAATGAATCCTGAGTCTGTTCAGAGATTTCTGTTGCTTTAAATGAAAGGCAAACAGTAGAGGAGCAGAACAGGAAGAGATAATTCCATTTGCAAGAGAAGAAGGCTAATCTATTTTCATGCCAAAGTGTAGAGAACTTTTCACTTTATTCATGACTTCATTAATCTAATTTCAAAAGGGAAGGCCCAGACTGAAAACAGAGGTTATTTGCATTTCAGGCAAATTCCTTAGGCATAATGAATAAGCAAGCATTCAACTGTTAAACTTTGTTGCTTCTCTACCAGCTAAAGACAAGTACAATGACGGTTGTGCTATTTAATCACACATACGGGGAGATGTATATAGTTTGGGTTGGAGAAGGAATTATTTTGAAAAATGGCAAACAATAGATCCGTTCTGCACTGGATAACATGAAGTACTTCAGTGGTATCTATTTCCATATTGCCGTGTTCTACAGAATAACTGACTGAATGAAAAATTCCATGGTAAATTATGAGAAATAGCTAGAGTCATATATACCGACCACCATTCCGTGACATAACAGAGGGGTTTGGAACGACTGGAAATACTTCCACCCCAGGAATTTTCAGGACATCTGGTAAGTCAACAACATTATCACAAACATTATGGCCAACAATGTGAGTTTTTGCAACAATGTGTTCATTTTCCAAATGTTCCAGCTGAGAAAGCCACACAGAACGTTTCCACCATCTAGCAGATGGCTAATGGGGAAGCCAATATTTTCTGTGGAAACCGAAGTTTCTTCTTCTAACATTAGACATTTTCAGCAGAGAGAACAAAGAGGCATTTGTTTTTGTGTTCTATTCTCCATACTCAGAAGGAGAGAATCTATTACAAACTATTCATTTATATAAAAGTACATAAGAAACCAAGTTTTCCCTTGAGATTACAGAATTAATAGGTTTTCAGATCTAGAAAATTTTGGTGGTGGCAACAAGAGCTAGTGCTCTTTCTTATCTGACATAAAGAGATAGTGCAATTCAACAAATATCCATATCATTCTTGAAAAATATGTTGGTGTTGTTAGCTGCTGTTGAGCCAGCCCTCAACTCATGGGGGGCTGGTGGGACATGCACAACAGGATCAGACCATCATGCTCCATAGAGTTTTCATTGGCTGATTTTTGGAAATAGATTGTCAAACTTTTCTTCCTAGTCCATCTTGGTCTGGAAGATCCTCTGAAACCTGTTCAGCATCATAGCAACATGCAAGCCTCCACTGAGGGTCAGGTGGTGGCGCGCATGAGGTATATTGTCCCGGAATGGAACCCAGGTCTCTCATATGAAAGCTGAAAATTCTACCACTGAACCACCAATCCATTATCTGCTTTCTTCTAAAAACTGCAAACTCTTTGGAGGCAGTGAATGGTGACTCACTCATCTGTGTTTTTCTGGCATCTAGTACAGTGCTTCCACTCAGTCAGTATTTAATACATGTTGTTTTTGGGTGCCATTGAGCCAATTCCAACTCCTACTGACCTCATGTGACAGGGTAGAACTACCCCACAGGGTTTTCTTGGCTATAATCTATGGAAGCAGATTACCAGCTTTCTCTCCCACAGAGCCGCTGGGTGGGCTCCAACCACCAGCCTTTCGATTAGCAGCTGAGCATCTAACTGTTGCAACACCAGGGCTCCATTTAATGCATGCTGACTTTAATTCCTGAAAAGAAAGCATCATTTTCTCCCTCCAGAATTATTCAACTTTTTCTTCATTCTTGCAGCCACTGAGTCTTGACCTTTAAAGTTACACCTGACTCCTCTCCTTTTTTTCCCCTCACATTCATACCTCCCATTGCATTACTTAGATTTTCACCAGAATCTAGTTCTTTGCCACTTCTGCCTTGAACAATGCCGGTGAATTATTCCAACCTCCCCAAACCTGGTGACAGATGAATCTCTCCACACTACACCTTTGACTGTATTGATTGTTTCCAGCTACAGGTACATGATCCAGGTATTTGACTGTTGACTGTATTTACCAAGAAGTTTATTACAAAACAGGCACCAGCCCTGGTAATTCTGATCTAGCAGGTATTACTTAGAACTATTTATTTTAACATTTACCCAGGGGATTCTTATGTGTAGCCATGATTTATGAATAGGACTCTTATCACTCCCCTACCTAAAAACCTTCAGTAGCTTAAAGTAGTTAAGACCATTCACTAGAAAAGAGAATTATGTTTGGTAAAGTAGAAGGTTTGGTAAAGCAGAAGCAATGAGGGAAACCCTCAGTGAAGTGAATGGACACAATAGCCATAGCAACGGACTCAAATATACCAGCAATCATGAAGATGGGATAGGAACCAGCTGAGTTTTTGTTCTGTTGTACATAGGTTGCCATGAGTTGAAGCCAACTTGACAGCAACTAACAATAACAACAACAAATGAGTATTAAATGAATTAGTATTTGTTAAATGCTCAAAACAGTGCTTAACACATCCCAAAACCAAACCAAACCCACCACCATCGAGTCAATTATGACTCATAGTGTCCCTCCAGGACAGGGTAGAAGTGCCCCATAGGGTTTCCAAGGCTGTAAATCTTTACGGAAGCAGACTGCCACGGCTTTCTCCCCTGGAGCAGCTGGTGGCTTTGAACCACTGATCTTTTGGCTAGTGGTTGAATACTTTAGCCACTGAGCCAACAGAGCTTCTTGTTTAGCATATAGTAGGTGCTATATGTGTATTAAATTTTAAAAAAATTGATGAAAGCAGCAATATTGGTTAACATGTTTTCCATGAGGTGATTTTAGAAAGCATGAGTATGAAAATAAATTCTTAACAGATATACATTTATTATAACCTTATTAAATGATAATATATAAATAATGTATTAAACTAAATTGAATATAAGATACTCTTTATACTTTATGGTTTTTATATAAAAATTAAGAATAGAAATAAATTAAATATAAATAATGCATATCGAGCCCACACTTTCTCAGATTTAGGTTGAGGCTAAGATTGGTAGTTCAGTAGTAAACCATTTTATGAAGAGAATTCATCTTAGAGGCCTATGCAAGCTCATTAATCTTCAAACCATAAGTCACTGGAACTTCTGCCATATATTCTTGGGCCATAAAAACAGTCCCTTGAGATGAGTTCATATCAACTGAAGCTCCCTAGGCATCGAAGCATTTCCAGCAGTAACACTTCACTCTTTTTGCTATGTGGATAGACAACAAAGTGAAGATGCTACTCAAATGAATGCAATTTAAGGTACAGAAGCCCACAGAATTAACACGAACAGATACTAACAATGGATGTTTGCCATCTGCCAGGCACTCTGCTAAATGGTTTAGTGGTTTCATTTAATTTCATTCTCATGGAAACTCATGAGGCTATCCCCATGTTACCACAGAGAGAGCTCAAGTTCAGAGGTCTTAAGTAAGTAGCATGCTCTAGAACAGGCAACTTGTCAGTGTGGCAGTGGGATTTAAGTCCAGGTAGTCTGATACCAATACCCATCCTCCTAACCTCTGTGGTTTACTGCTTTAAATAATACACACACACACACACACACATACATAAGTATATCCATAATATATACATACATACTTAAAACCAAAAAAAAAAAAAGCCCTTGCCATCAAGTCAATTCCGACTCATAGAGAGCCTATGGAAAAGTGTAGAACTGTCCCATAGAGTTTCCAAGGAGTGCCTGGTGGTTTCAAACTGTGAACCTTTTGGTTAGCAGCTGTAGCACTTTGCCGCTACACTACCAGGGTTTCCACATACACACATATATATATGTACATATAGTTTTTCTTCTGGAAGATAGCATATATACAGACAAGTGTTAAAACATATGTGTACAAATTAGAGACTACCTATAATTTTTTATAAAGCAGACACCTCTCTAAGTGTCAGATCACCAAATAAAACATTACCAGTGCTCTAGAATCTTCCTCTCCTATGCCACCTCCCCTCCCAGGGATAACACTTTCTGATATTTGTGATGACTGCTTTCTCCCCAATGTGTACTTTTATCACCTATGTTTATAACCTTCCACAATGCTGTCATTTTTACCTGGCATTCAAGCCTCTTCCACAGTTGTTGTTAGGTGCCATCCAGTTGGTTCCAACTCATAGCAAACCTATGGACCACAGTATGAAACAGTGCCTGGTTCTTGCCCATGCTCACAATTGTTGTTGTGCTCAAGCTCATTGTTGCAGTCACTGTGTCAATCCATCTCATTGAGGGTCTTCCTGTTTTTCACTGACCTTCTACTTTACCAAAGTAGAAACTCTGATCTCATTTCCCTTTGTTTTCCTACTTGAACCTTCTTCTATAACTTCCTCTGTGCTTATATGTCCCCCAACATGCTATGTGCATCATTTCTTCCGCATATTCATCCCAGAAAATCCCTTCCTCCAAATCTCCCCGTCCCTAAATTCACCTTTTCTTTTTGGCCCACCTACCCAGGGGTTCTGATGTGTTTGTCCGTTAGGAGTTCTTCTCCCCTAAACTACACTTGTCCTTGTATCTACTCCACCCATTTTATAGCTTCTTCACTACACTGTTTAATGCTGTTCTTTAATAAAGTCTCAATATGGTTGTTACTATTAATCATTATTAATTTATTTATTCAGCATGACGTGTTACTATTATTATTGCTTTTATTCATTATCAATTTTTTTATTCAACATACACTATTAAACACACTGTGTGGTAGTTGTGTGTTTTGCATATACAGTAGAAAGTAAGGTCAACTAAGTTCCTGCTCTCATGGAGCTTATTTTCTGGAGTGGAGAGACAGGTAATAAATACATGAACAAATAAGGAAATGAGATAATTTCAGATTATGATCAACACTCATGAAACAAGTATGAGAGTCATGAGGAAAGGAGGATATTTCTTAACATCTGGCGTAATAAACCAATCAATAGCAAGAGCCCTGGTGGTGCAGTGGTTAAGTAATATGGCTGCTAACCAAAAGGTGGGCAGTTCAAATCCACCAGCCATTCCTTGGAAACCCTATGGGGCAGTCACTATGAGTCAGAATTGACTCAACGGTAACGAGTTAGGGTGATAAACTTCCAGGGAGAAAGAACGGCATGTACGAGGGCTGTGACAGCAACAGTCTCAGCATGGAGGAGGGGTAAGGAAATGGAGGGGGATTAAGAGGATGGAAAAGTGGTTGTGTGTGCATTGTGTGGGGTCTTATGGGCCTTGGTAAGGAGTTTCAATTTCTTCAAGATACAATGGAATGCCTTTGTAAACTTTAAACAATGGAAAGGACATTCTGTAATCTATTTATGAGCATTAATCTCATACCTTATGTTGCTTTTTAACTTTTTATGTATATGTCTTTCCCCCCAATCAGAGTGTTCAATCTTTGCTTTTCCCTGAAATATTTATTACTGACTCTGCTAATATTGTTGCAAAACCTGTGTGCATGCCCTTCCCAGGTTGTAATCGTGCTCAAGTTTTATTTCGTTTTTTAGCAGTTAAACTTTTCTGCGATCCCTGAGTATACTCAAAACCCCATCAATTCAGTAAAGTTTCAATTGGACAACTGAAGTGCCTTCGTGAAGTTATTACACTGTCAACAAACATGACCTACCTCGCTAGCAACTTGAGAAGTGCCAAAACACTTGTTAGTTGTTCAAGCTCTAAAGTGTGTCTTCTTTACGATTAGGGGTAACTTGATGGGACTTGAATTCCTGCTGACCTTTTGTGCACTTCTCAAAGCAAGATGTGCAGAGCTGGGAAGAGGAGCTGAGGTTTCTTATAAAAACTGGCATGTCTAGCCATCGCCTTTCTAGGTACATTTCCTAGGGACTGCCTGCATTTCATCTCCATATGGCATGTGCATCTGAGAATTTTAAACAAGCAAAGCAACTGTCAAGAAGTGAAAATGAACACTAACCAAATGTATCAACTTACACAAAACTGAGATGTGAATGTACAAGGTAGGGAGAGATCTGCTAATAATAAAGAGATATTATTATTATTATTTTGACAGCTGACAGCCTGCATCTGGCATGAAACATTCCATGTGATGGATACTTAGATTGCACTTTATTATCTAAATAAGCAACAATGAACTTCAGAAGCTGAGAGAAAGGTCTGTAATTCTGGGAAAGAAGGCAGACCAGAAGAAAGGCATATGTCTGTTTCCCTCAGGTAGGGTTTTTCAGGGCTGACAAGGGGGGGGTTCTTGTGCTGGCAAGTTGGGATTAGTTATTAGGCAGCAGCCCCAAGGCACCAGGGCCTCAGAGGAAAGCGCTGATGCTCTGATCACACTCCATTACTCCTCAATGTTACTAATGAGCCAGATTTCCAAAAGAGAGTGCTCCCTTTAAGTACATGCAATTTTATACTCACCAAAATGACCTGAAATTGTACTTACAAATGAATTGTACTTAAATGGCTCAACTGTCCAAGTAGCTCATCACTTGACCCTCATGCTAAAGATGTTAATGACTCATTGCTCCAAGAAATAGCCTGAGAAGCATGGGTCAGTGGATACTTTAAAACAATTTCCCTTACAAATGTTTTCCAGAGGTGGAGTTTTTGGAGAAAAGAGTAAGGTTCCAGTTGCCTGGCATGTATTCTTTAATTTCAATATTAAAAGGCTATTATTTCTGAACATTTTGATCAATGATTATATAGAAGAATCCTGATCAAAAGGAGGATAATTCAGTACAGAATTTCAAATTCTCATGGACTCCAGACTTTCTGGGGTTGTGGAGGCTGCATAAACCTCTGAAACTGTTGCCCTGAGATTATCGTTAAACCTCAAACCAAAAATATCCCCTGAAGTCTTCTTAAAACCACACAATAGTTTAACTTAAATAATAAAAAATGTCTGCCTTGAGCAGGAAGAGACAGGAATGGGTTGAATGAACACAAGGACCTGGGGTGGAAACGGGGAGTGTTCTGTCACATTGTAGGGATTGCAACTAACGTTACAACACGATTTAAAAAAAAAAAAAAAAAAGCCTATCTTGAACATTATGCTTGTATAAAAAAAACTATCAAATGGTATCAAAATGACAACAGCAACTCAAAAGGTTAGGTAGGAAACTTAAGGGACAGTGAGTTTTTGTTATTGGGGGAGGAAATCTCAGAAAAGAAGAGTGAGAAAGGCTGCACAACTAGAAGAATGTAATCAATGTCACTGAACTGTACATGTAGAAACTGTTGAAGTGGTGTGCATTTTGCTGTGTATATTCTCAATAACAAGAACTACAAAATAAATAAAAGAAAACCATATGGAGCACAGTTCTACTGTGAGACACATGGGGTAACTATGAGTTAGAGTCAACTTGACAATTGTTTTTTCAGTCATACATGTTGCAAGCATTTTTTCCCAGCTTTTCATGTGCTTTTTCATTTTGTAAATGGTGTTTTATTTATTTTTTTTCCCAGCTATTTTGTGACAGATGTCAAAGTGGAAAATCTCATACTGTTTGGAGTAAAAGTAAAGGAGTTTTATTGAGAAACAGGGACAGTTTGAGCTGGGCAGCACTAAGTAAAAATTTCAAAACTCTCCACTGGGCAGGAGAAAAGGTGGAGTTTTACCACAATTATTTCTATATCAGTTGATCTATTTCTAACATATATTCCTTAAAATAGCCTGTGCAAACAATTTCAAGAACATTTTCATTACGTGCTTCTTGGAACATTCTCTACATGTATTTTCCAAGAAAAACCACTTCTTCTTGAGCCTCCCTCACTTTTGCTTATCCAAAAATGGTGCAGATTAACCTTTGATTGAGAGTTTGTTCTGAAAGCCTATAGGTTCTGAATTTTTGCTAGCACATTCTGTCCTTTTGCTCAAGCCCCCACAAGGGGGCTTCAATTATCCACAATGGAGTAGCTCTTACTCAGCAAGGAATTTAATAATTGCAGAATTGAGATCTAAACTCAAGTTTCTTTATGTCACCATACCAGTGAGCCTCATCTTCAGGGTGGCTGGATTCTTACTGGATTTATGGCAGCAGAAAAGGCAATATTGTAGGAACAGATTCAGAGCATACTCAAGCAACAAGCACCAGTGCAAAACTTTTCAGGGAAACAAAGGTGGGCCCTTGGCATTAGTCTAAACACTGATATAAAGTAGGAAATACGTGCATAGCACATACTTAAAGATCAAATTGAGATGTGAAATCAGTTTTCTTCTAAGGACTTAGTTACCTTAAAATATGTGATTCCCTGCATAGTTGGAGAAGTTTCAGCCTGGTTATAAGCATTAGAAAAACATTTCATACAGTATTTGATCCTTCCTATAATAATTAGAAATTAAAATAATTAGGCCAGACCATTTGGTAACCATCTAATGATATCTAGAAAAGGAGAATCAGGCATAGGTGGTGCTTCTTTGTGCAGTAGCAAGGCTGTCAAGGATCATTCAGTTTTGAAGAACTACTTCTCTCATCATAGTCATCTCATTTAAGGCACTCTGAATATATTTAGTCAGAACTTTGATATGTGCCATAACATATTTTAATCTGCAGACTATTCTGTAGCCAGTATAATGTTATAGTTACTGAAATAGCAGATTCTTACTTTTTTTTTTACTTTTTAAAAAAGGGACAGAAAACATGGTTTCTTATATCTAGAAAACAGAACATTGAACATCAACAAAGTTCTTATATAAACATAGTAATTCTTTCAGTTTACTCAGTCCTGTGTAGTTAATTTTGGTTCCATGAAATTCTGGATCAGCAGCAGTCTGATAAGCTTGCCACCTTCTAGGTAAGAGTTCCAGAAATCTTGATTTTGTCCAATAGTATCCACCTTAGAAATATTATAGTTCTCTTCATAAGTCTGATGTAGTCCATTTTTGTTGAAATATTTTTTGTCAAGTGTTTTCAGTGAATCAACAAAGTAAAAGTTATTTCCAGATGACAATTTAAAACTGTCCATGGTTAATTTCTAATAATTCTTAAAAGTGAAAGACCTGATGGGATTAATTACAAAACTAATGCAAAGCCAAATAAACTCAATTAAAAAATCTTTAGACAAAAATATCTCTTTAAAAAAAAAAAAACCATTGCCGTCAAGTCGATTCTGACTCTTAGCGACCCTGCAGGAAAGAGTAGGACTGCCCCATGGGATTTCCAAGGAGTGGTTGGTGATTTGAACTGCTGATCTTTTGGTTAGCAGCTGAGCTCTTAACAACCGCACCACCAGGGCCCCAAACATAATGATTAACCTTATTTTCAAAAAACTTCAGGTATAATGCATAATAATCTTGAGACATAATCCTAAATAGGATATACCAAGAATATACCAAGATTATCAAGTCTCTAAACAACTGAATAGTAATAAAAACTCCATGGGTAAATGACATGAATTTCCCAGTTAAAACCATTGGCTTTGATGATGTTAGATCCAAAGAAAACAAAGTTACAACCAAGCTAGCAATTGAAATAATGAAATTATGACATAATGTTAAGTGCTTGTTGTTTAATATCAGGCAAACATTACTGACACATGAATTTTAACTCAAAGAAAATTTGGTACTTCTCATGATTTGATAACATATTTCCTGTAACCCATAAAATAAACCTTTTTTTTTTTAGCACTTTTTTGTTTTTAAAAATGAAACAGAAATGAATCTTTTGTGGTTTTCTATCAAGTTTCAAAGTTGTCAGGAATTTATCATAGGTCACCTAGAAATGATACTTGAATTATTTAACCAAATATCTCAAAAGTAAAAACCTTAGTTTTTTTTTTTCAAAGCCACATGGCCTGGTTTTTGACTTTGGAATTTATTCTCTCAAACCCTTGTTTTCGAAGCAGACTGTACAAAGAATAAAATTAATTCTTCAACTAATGAAAGACAATTTCATTATCTTAACAGCAAGAAACCTAATTCTTTGTTTTATATGCTATTAAAGCTCTTAAAAATTCTTATAAATTAACCCATCAAACTTTTAGCTGCAGCAAATAAGACCTTTGACTATATCAAATAAATTCCTTTTAATAAACATTTTAAATTTGTTGTCCTTTTTTATGTATCTCTTATAGTAAAACCCTTTAAGTGGAAAAAAAAAAATTCACACACTACTAGACCCCCCAAATATATATATATATATATGCTATTTCTCTGTGACTTAAAATGTAAACGCATATAAACTTCAATTATAATGAATATGCATTAAGTCAATTTAATATCAGTAAGTTAATTAATAATCTTGGAAATTAATTTAAGCCTATATACTAGAAAACATAATTACAGCTGAAGTAAACTTTGTTTAAATAGGCTATATTCCCATTCAAATTTTTACATTCTAACCTTTTTTTTTTTTTTTTTAAATATTGCGAGTCCACCCAATTTCTGGTAACTTCATTTTGTCAGCTTTTTTTTTTTTTTTTTTTAATGTCTCATTAACGTCCACATTATTTATCTTATTTTCTTTTTTCTAAAAAATGTTTTCACCTGGTTGGTAGAGGTCTTTTCAAAACCTTCTCAGAGCAATGTGGGTCTCAGAGGTTCATTATCAAAAAAGAATCAGTTAATCTCAGTTCATTTAAATATGTTTAAATTGGCCTAAGTATTCTAAAAGGCAAGAGATAACTAAATTCTTTTCATTCTGGAATTAATAAAAATTACTCCTTTTCCTAAAAAATATATTTTCATATAATATCTAGCTTAAATTACTTAGAGAATTTTATTTTAAGATTTTGCTTTCAAGGTTGACAGAAACATAAAAAAAATTTTGTCAAAATGAGTTTATTTTTATTAATTCCTGGAAATGTATATAAGCACTTATTTATCATTAAACTGATGAGAGTAAATTCTTTGAAGAAATATTATAGTCTAATTTAATAACACCATTTGGATGTAAGAAACTATTACATTTTCATAACCTTATCTTTTGCATGCTTTACAGGATCCTTTAGAGATACAATTTAGAATGAATTTGTCTTTTTAAAGTCTGGTTGTACCAATCAAAATAAACAATTCATCCTTTTTCAGTGTACCTTTCAAATAGGCCAATTTATATCAAAGTTTCTCAAATTAGCTACTAAAATCCCAGATCAAAAGACAGGTGTAAGAAACTGTTTTTCTTGGAAAAATCTTGGGATTTAAGGTGGCCTCATGAAAAACAGCAACTTCTAGCCATGGCCTCCAATTTTATACAAGGCAGAAACTCATACATAAGGCACTAGCTCAGAAACAACTCTCAGAATAAGACAAAACAGAAAAACTGCATAAACCTACTGATCTGTGAGGCCAGCTAAAAACCAGGCTTATATAATGCCACACAACACAAACAATCCAGTTTCTTAAAATGTATACAGCAATTCTTAGTAAAATTACCCAATTCAATAGAAAAATAGTTTCTAGATAAAGCTTATTAACTTACCAGAGCCTCAGATGAAGGGATATCAGACCCTCTGATAAAACCTGAGCATCAAACAAAAGTTCACCAGAGGAAGAAAAGGCAATGCAAATGGGAACTCATTTTCCCACGATAAAAGGAAAATGACAGAGAAGATGGAAACTCATTTTTCCAAAGTGATCACTGACATTCCAAATCACTTCTAGCATATTCAGCTTATAGTGTTTTTGAACATGAACCCCAAACCAGCAACTCAGTAGGGGGGAAATCCAGGCTTATTTATCAAGGATGAAACTTTGGTTCCCTAGAGTCAAATAAAATTTCTAGCAGGGGTTCTGCTGTGGGATTTGGTCATTGTTTTGTTTCACAGTGTGCCTATGTTGCATGAGACCATTCTTGCAGCTGGTGGGCAGCCTGATGCTCTTGCCCATCTCATGTCCCAGTTTATCCTTTCACAAGTGTCTTTCTGTTGGTAGTGAGTGCCCTAGAGGCTGTTAAGATGTGCAGACCCATGCCCACATTTTTCTTTTTTGCGGTTTTAAACCTCTGGGATTCCTTCATAACAACCATACAAAACCCGGTTTCATTCTTTCTGAACCTAATTCAGCCTGCTGGTTAAAAACCTAGCCTCTTATTTTAGACTTTAAATATATTAGTCTCTCTAAATGGAAAAGTAGCCTAAAGTGGC
Source organism: Elephas maximus indicus (assembly GCF_024166365.1). Taxonomy (NCBI): domain Eukaryota; kingdom Metazoa; phylum Chordata; class Mammalia; order Proboscidea; family Elephantidae; genus Elephas; species Elephas maximus. The sequence continues at coordinate 41,680,083 of NC_064832.1, forward strand.
CACTGATTTTCCAAGCTGTCTCCAGTGAGGTTATGCCAGTCAGTCAGAAATTCACACATAAGAAGACCAAAGTGTTAGTTCATGTAGTGAGCAGGAGTCCCCGAAGTTGCCTCCAGAACTGCTTTAGATATGTCATTCCTCATTTTATAATGACAGAAAACCAACTCTTGCAAGAAACAACCCAATCCACAATAAAACTTGAAAAGCTATCAAAGCAAGGGAACTGTCATGGATTGAATTATGTCCCTACAAAAATGAGTGTATCAGCTGGGCTGGGCCATGATTCCTGGTATTGTGTGATTTTCCTATATGTTGTAAATCCTACCTCTATGATATTAATGAGGAAGGATGGGTGGCAGTTGTGTTAGCGAGGCAGGACTCAATCTACAAAATTGCATTGTGTCTTGAGGCAATCTCTTGAGATATAAAAGAGAAGAAAGCAGAGAGACAGGGTGACCTCATGCTACCAAGAAAGCAGCACCAGGAGCAGAGTGTGTCCTTTGGACAAGGGGTCCCCGCACCTGTAAAGGTCCTCGACCAGGGGAAGATTGAAGACAAGAACCTTCCTCCAGAGCTGACAGAGAAAGAAAGCCTTCCCCTGGAGCTGATGCCCTGAATTTGGACTTTTAACCTGCTAGATTGTGAGAAAATTAATTTCTCTTTGTTAAAACCATCGACTTGTGGTATCTCTGTTATCGCAGCACTAGATGACTAAGACGGGAGCTTGGATTCAAGAGGTTTTTTACCTTAAACAATTTCTGATAATTTACAGAGACAGATATCCCAAAGTGTCTCAGCTGTACCATGTCTGTGTTCTTGATGTCTCAATGATCATGAAAGATAATGTACCTTGGAAATCCCACTTCTGACACCAAAAATGTCAAACAGGAAAAATTCATACTCTGTTAGGAGTAAAAGAAAAGGAGTTTTATTGAGGAGTAGAAATAGCTTGAGCTGGGCAGCACTGAGTAAAAATTTCAAAGTGCTCCACTGGGCAGGAGGAAAGATGGAGCTTTTATACATGACATTTGGTGTGACCAAAAATCACAATTTTTTCTTTATATCAGTTAATCTGTTTGCTAACATACATTTCCTGAGACAAGTCTGTGTAAGTGATTTTAAGAACATTTTCATCACATGCTTTTTGGAATATTCTTTATACATATTTTCTGAGAATCACCATTTGTCTTTGAGCCCTTTCCCCCTGTGCTTACCCCAAAGTGATGCAAATTAACATTTGATTGAAAGCTCACTCCAAATGCCTCTAGGCTTTGAATTTCTGCTAGCACACAGAGTATGAAGTATGATAGGATTAGGTACCTACAATTTTATGCTGAGAAGTGCAGTTTTTCCTCAATGTATTTATAATGTTATACCAAATAATGTATAGTCTATCAAAACAAACAAACAAAAAAACCAATTGACACTGAGTCGAGTCCAACTCATAAAGACCCTATAGGAACAGAGTAGAACCATCCCATAGGGTTTCCAAGGAGTGACTCTTTGATTTGAACTGCCGACCATTGGGTTAGCAGCCAACCTCTTAACCACTGAGCCACCAGGGCTCCATAGCATATCAAGTGGTTGTGTATTCTTAAACACAAATTTTACTTATTGCCTGAAATGAATACTAACAACAACAACAAAAGATTTTTATTGAATTTCTACCATGTCCAAGTCACTGTACTAGTCTCTAGGGACACAATCCTGAAAAGAGCCCTGCCTTCATGAAGCTGAATTTAATGTGGGACAGAAAACACACAAGTGCAAAATGATACTAAAGGGGCACACCAGCCCAGGGGCAAGGACTAGAAGTTAGGAGGGGACAGGAAGGCTGCTGATAGGGAACCCAAGGTTGAGAAGGGAGAGTGTTGACATGTCATGGGGTTGTTAACCAATGTCATAAAACAATATGTGTACTGAGTGTTCAATGAGAAACTAGTTTTTTCTGTAAATCTTCATCTAAAGTACAATTAAAAACACACACACACACAAGTACACACACACACATAAGGACATACATCTATAAGTGACTGGAAAGTTCTATTTATAGCCCATGGAGGAAAAAGACAAGGGATTTAGATTATAAAACAAGAAAATACTCAGACAACAAAGGCAGTGGTTGACCTAATTTAGGTAGTCAGAAAAGGTCTCAGTGAAATAGTGGCACATATGTTGAGACCTAAAGAAAAAAGAAGGACATAGCTTTGAAAAGGGAGAGGAGAAGGTGAGAGCCTTCTAAGCAAAGAGAAACAGCAGGCCCTGAGGTGGGAAAGACCTAGGCATGTCCTAAGAACTGAAAATGTAGCTGAGTGTGCAAACTGCACAGGGAAGAAGTCAACAGCAAGGCATGCTGAGCAGAGGGTCTGATTAGGCAGGAACTTGTCAGCCGTGGGAAGATATTTGGATATATTCTAAATGCAATGCAAAGCCACTGCACGTTTTTAAGAAGGGGGACAGTATGATCAAGCTTGGATTTTGGAAGGCCTGAGTATTTTCTCTGCATTTCCAAGTGTACCTGGCATATTGATATAACTTGGAGTCCTGACAAAACCAATACTATTCTAAGTATTTTTCCCACTCAAACTCTTTCATTTCCAATATTTATTTTATGTCTACTATTTGCTAGGTGTTAATGTGTTATCATCAATTGTCATTGAGTCAGTTCTGACTCTCGGTGGCCCTATGTGTTACAGAGTAGAACTGCTCCATAATCTTGGCCATAATCTTAATGGAAGTAGGTCACCAGGTACTACTGTGTGGGTATGAACCACCAATCTTGAGAGTAGCAGTTAAGCACAAGATGTTTGTGCCACCTCGGAGCCTAGGTGGTAACTACAGATACATAATGAACATATAAGCTTCTGTGGTTAAGTGCTATGGCTGCTAAGCAAAAGGTCGGCAGTTCGAATCCACCAGGCGCTCCTTGGAAACTCTATGGGGCAGTTCTACCCTGTAGTATAGGGTCACTGTGAGTCCGATTTGACTCCATAGCAATGAGTTTGTTTTTTTGGGGGGGGTTTGGTTTAATGCAGAAGGCCACACAAAAATGAAAAATCATCACACATATGATGCATGCTCTGAAGTTCAAAACCAGTGCTGTTGAGTTGACCCCGACTCATGGTGACTGCATGTGTGTCAGTATAGAACTGCGCTCTGTAAGGATTTCAATGGCTAGTTTTTTGGAAGTAGGTCTCCAGGGCTTTTTTCTGAGACACCTCTGGGTGGACTGAAACTTCTAACCTTTCCGATAGCAGCTGAATGCTTTAACAGTTTGTATCACCCAGGGATTCCTGGAGTTTAGAGATTCTAGGAATTCAATGAGGAGCAAGTTCACGAATCCAGGGGTGAGTAGTGTTGTCCTTGAGGAGGTTGCTCTGTCCACCATCCTCACCCCCCAAGATTCGAGGTCAGTCAGCATATTTTAATACTTAAGTGCTTTGAATGCACTTTTTAGGGGGGGAAAAAAATGCTACCTTCGAGTTGATTGCTACTCGTAGCAACCCCATAGGGTTTTCCAGGCTGTAAATCTCTATGGAAGCAGACTGCCACATCTTCCGCCCTGGGAACCGTTGGTGGTTGCGAACTGCTGACCTTTCGATTAGCAGTCGATTGCTTTAACCACTGCACCACCAGGCCTTCTTGCTTTTTAGAAAAGCCCCATATAAACAATGCAGATGTTGTTATGTATTTTAGTATTGTTTTCCATGGTTAAAGGCAGTTGGGTTCAGAATAACAAACTTCAGATGATTGCATTAAGGACCAGCCTGCTAGCACTGCAGCCTGATGAAGTTACAAGAGTCCTCGTGGCAAACTAGTGCTTAACTTCACGGACAACATTCAGAACTATTACCTCAGAAATGATTTAATCACAGAGACTATGAAGAAACAGGGCAATGAAAGCTAGTCACATTAAAAATGTTGAACTATGTAATGTCAAAAAGTTAAACTGCTAGTTAATTTCAAAAAGGAGTCTCAGAGGAACACAGGGCTTAAACAAGTGGATATTTGGTGTTATTTTTGATGACTGAAAATCGCTTTCTGTTATGTCAACTAGAAAACAGCTTTCTAAAAAGCTAATAGATGGGCTTCCAGCTATCATAAGGTAAAATATATGTGCCTAGAGTATAAAGACTTATTTTCACCTTTATTCTTATCTTGGTAAAACAGTCCACTGACTGTATCGCCCTTTGTCTGGCAGAGGTTTAGTGCTACTATAGTCAACATTAAAGCCAGAAAAAGAGAGGGGGGCACTGGAGATATTTTAACTGCTGTAGGCATAAGCCATTATCTTCACCCTGTGAAAAATTGCCCGATTGCTTCTCTTGATAAAGCTAGACATGAGTTTAAAAACATTACTTAGAAGCATAAACCTCAAATACCTAAGTCCTTACTTCTTTTCCTTTATCACTCACCAGAGCCTTTGAGAATTGGTGGTGGGAGGGGTGGGAGGAGGTAACTACTTGTAGTGAAATGTACTTAAGAGGGGGAAACGTAAGATGTCATTTTTGAAGCATAGTTGATAGAACCATCATCTCTGGAGGGCTTATTCAGTCAGGAGACCGAGAAGCTCAAGTAAGCAGAGAGTAAAGAATGCGAAAAGAGTTCCAACAAGTCATCAAAACAGACTCTGCTGGTGAGGGCTTCTGCCAGCTTCCCTTAGTCCTGGGCCTTCGAGGGTATGCCCTTCCATTGGACCACATGCCATTCGCTCTACTGACGTTATGATTCCCTGAGTGTCCTCCAAGTTTATGCTTTCCACCCTCAGCCCCCAACTCACCTTCCAGAGTTAGTTACTACCTCACTTCCACTGCATACACCGTACATCATATCCATCCCAAACTCTCCATCATTGGGCTGAACCTCTTGAACTTACCTCTATGTCTTTGTTCCTGATGCTCTTATCACATTTTATGACCTGGTTCAAATTTTACTTTTTTTTTTTCATTAAATCATCTCCATAACCCTGTCTAGGCCTTTATTACCTTTTTGTGTTTCCATGCAGTCCCTGAATGATGCAAACAGTTAACAAGCTTGGCTGCTAACCTAAAGGCTGTTGGTTGGAGTCCACCCAGAGGCACCTTGGAAGAAAGATCTGGCAATCTACTTCTGAAAAATTAGCCACCGAGAACCCTTTAGGATCCCTGCTGGTGCAGTGGTTAAAGTGTTCAGCTGCTAACCAAACCCACCAGCTGTTCCTCAGGAGAAAGAAGTGGCAATCTGCTTCCTTAAAGATTTACAGCCTTGTAAACCCTATGAGGCCATTCTACTCTGTCCTTTAGGGTCACTATGAGTAGGAATCCATTTGATGGCAGTGGGTTTGGGTTTTTTGTTTTTTTTTTTTGAGAACCCCATGGAGCAGAGTTCTCCTCTGACACACATGCGGTTGCCATGAGTTGGAGTCAACTCCATGATAACTGACTTTCTGTTCCCATAGTATTTAGCTTCCATCCCCAATTCCAGCATTTTCACCTTCCTCTAGCTGCATTTCCATCCCTACTTCCTTTCAGACTGCACCCTTGAGAACAATGAATCATTTTCATCACTATGTCCTTTATTGAAACTAGCACATCCAATGAACATTTACTGAGCGTATTCTAAGTGGATTCTTCTAGGGGCCAGGGAAACTAAGAGAACAAGACATGCATAGCCCCTGTTCTCATGGAATTTATATTACTGTATTGGAAGAATAATAATAAAGAAGAAACACAGACAAAAGAATTAAAAATGGCAATACGTGCTATGGCAAACAAGTGAGGGATGGGATGAGAGAACATCTGGGGAAGAGCAATGCTTCACTAGATAGGGTTGTAGGAGCAGGTCTCTTTGTAGTCAAGACCTGAGGGATGAGAAAGTATAACCTTTGGGTGGGCGAAGTGGGGCAGGCAGAGTAGAGCCTTCCAGAGAGTATGACCAATAAAATTTTGAGGCAGGAAAAGGTTTGACAAATTTTAGGAATTGTGAGGAAGTCATATTATGGTAAAAGGGAGAGAGGTAGGAGATAGAGTTGAACAGATAGGCAGGATTCAGATCATTCAGGACTTTGAAAGCCAAATACAAGGAGTTTGAACTCTAAATGCAATGGTGAGTTCTCGGGTTTTAAGCAGGAATGTGACATTGCATGATTTATAGTTTTAAAATGAGGCAGTGATGGTTCAGTGGTAGGATTCTTGTCTTCCATGTGGGAGACCCAGGTTGGACTCCCAGCCAATGTACCTCATGTGCAGCTACTACCCGTCTGTCAGTGTAGGCTTTTGTGTTGTTATGATACTGAACATGTTTCAGTGGAGCTTCCAGACTGGACCAGGAGAGAGGTCTGGTGATCTACTTTGGAAAATCAGCCAATGAAAATCAGCCAATGAAAATCACATGGATCATGACTGTCAGATCCACAAATGATCATGCGGATGGTACAGGACAGCATTTTGTCTTTTTGTGCATGGGGCTGCCATGAGTTAGGGGCTGACAACAACAACAACATTTTTTCAAGGATAATACAGATATTTGTTGAATTGAATTATCTGTTCATAAGACCAGGGCTCTAACTGAACATTAATGATCTGTGTTTCTTCACCTGAAGTATTTGCAGGGTCTTTGCAGACTCAATGAGCATGACTAGAAAACCATTAAAAATAAAAGAATACCTAATTCAAATTTTTCATGTTTATTGTCTTGGCCAGTTAGTTTTAATTGGTTTATTTCTACTAATTTATGAAATAGGTTTTGCTAAACAAACTTCTGGTATAAACAGAATACTGGGGCACAGGGTGGTAACTGCCTGTGTAAGTATGGGCACCCCTTTAATCGATTTAAATTTTTTTAAAAAAACAATTAGTGTAATAACTTGTTCCTTTAATGTAACCTTCTCCCTTGAGTTTACCCATCCCTGCATCTAGGATTTCCCCTCATAAATGCAAAAAATCCCCCCCTTTTTCTGTTATTCTAAGCATATCAAAAAAGGGGGGGATTTTTTGCACTTCTGAGAAGAAATCCTAGATGCAGGGATGGGTAAAGCATATACAACTTGAGGGTAATTAATTGAACTTTTTGCTGATTTGTCTGTAATTTGGGACACTTTTGCTGGCTTCCCTTCCAGTTCCAATGAATAAGTGAAGTTATACTGAGTTTCCATCAAGCGATTAAAAAAGAGGATGAGAAATGTGAGGAGAATAACAAATTTTAAGCCCAAGTGGTGAGGAGGCTAAAGAACAGACTTTAACTATGTTTGGAGAGACTCAGTTCTATTGCGTTTTGAAAAGTTTTCTGATGATAGTTCAACTTGGAATAATGCAGCAAGTTTATATTGGTAGCCACTTATTTATTGCTGAAGAGACTGGAAATAGTTCACACAATGAAACCCAGCTCTAAGGAAAACTGACATAAACCAAATGTTCGTGATAGATCCACCTACTCTTCACATACAGAATGAGATCTGCAACAGCAGGAGTCTGGTCTATCTCTAAATTTATTCTACTTTATTGGTGATCATCCCGATTAGGTGGGAGATGGAGTAAAATCTCCGTTACCTTAAACGTACAACTATTCCAGGATGGATCTTGAGGCTTGAGGGCCTCTGGGAAATAATGAACTGTTTCATTTAACGCCTGATTGAGGTGAAATTTATCAGGCAACTGGTCTGCTGAAATTTCTAACATTTTTGGAATGGTAGAAGCTCTGAGAGGTAAAATTATTTTATGTACATTAATAGCCTTTAAGCGTTTTATGAAGTAATCCAATAAAATTGACTTCTACTTGAACCTCACTATACTCACTTTATTGGCAACGTTTCATCTGTGGGTTGTTGTTGAGACATTTTTACTGTTTACCAGATGGGGCAAGATTTTACATAACTTAAAACATCTGCTCTCATTGCAGTCCAATATGATCATCTATTTATATTTTTGAATTATATTATTTTGTTTTCTTTTACATGATCATGAAAATGTTTTCAGAAGGACAAGTTTGCATGGTATTTGCCAAAGACATTTAACTTTTACCTCTCTTTTTTCCTTGTTTATCTTCAATCAAGCAAAGCCATATTGTGGGTCAGGAATATAGTGAAACATTTAGATACATTTCAGACTTCTGAACTATTTGATTTTATAAACTAAGTGTTGTTTAAGTCACCTCTGCTTTTGTCTACACACCTGCATATAATCGTCTCAATATAATATTACTATAATAATCATATTATATCAATATAATATTAAGGAAAGCCATTTTAGATTGTGTTCAAAGTCTGACACACACACACAAAGTCTTGAAAAAATATTGTGAGAATACTGCAGATCCTTAAAGAATGTAAGAGGAAAAACTATGAAAAGTTAAAAAAGAAAATAGGATTGTTTACTTGGAGTATTAGCTAGCTAATATACATTGCAAAACTGAAACTGATCCTGTTGTCATTGATTCCTACTCATAGTGACCCTATAATATAATTTAAGAAGCCCTGCTTGTGCAATGGTTAAGTGCTCAGCTGCCAACTGTAAGGTTGTAGGTTCCAACCTACCCAGTGGCTCCTATAAAGATTGTTGTTGTTGTCCTTGTGTACCATCAAGTCTATACCTAATCATAGTGACCCTATATGACAGACTAGAACTACCCCATGGGGTTTTCTAGGCTGTAATCCAAGAAGCTGGACCATATGAAGAACAGGGCATCAGGATTGGAGGAAGACTCTTTAACAACCTGCGATGTGCAGATGACACAACCTTGCTTGCTGAAAGTGAAGAGGACTTGAAGCACTTACTGATGAAGCTGAAAGACTATAGCCTTCAGCATGGATTATACCTCAACATAAAGAAAACAAAAATCTTCACAACTAGACCAATAAGCAACAGCATGATAAATGATAAAATACTGAAGTTGCCAAGGATTTCGTTTTACTTGGATCCACAATCAACATCCGTGGAAGCAGTAGTCGAGGAATCGAATTACACTTTGCCTTGGGCAAATCTGATGCAAAAGACCTCCTTAAAATGTTAAAAAGTATATAGACAACAGATAAGTGGTAACTTCGATGAATAGTAGGACAGTACACAATATTGGGAAAGACAGCACAACTTGTCCAAGGCAAGGTCACGTAAGCTCCATAGACACATTCAAACTTCCTGAGGGACCAAATTAGTTGACTGAGGGCTGTGGGGACTATGGTCTCAGGGAACATCTAGCTCAATTGGCATAACATATTTCATAAAGACAATGTTCTACATTCTATTTTGGTGAGTAGCGTCTGGGGTCTTAAAAACTTGTGAGCAGCCATCCAAGATACTCCAGTGGTCTCACCCTACCTGGAGCAAGGGAGATTGAAGATAACCAAAGACAGAAGGGAAAGATCAGTCCAAAGTACTAATGGACTACAACCCCCACAGCCTCTACCAGACTGAGTCCAGCACAAAGTAGATGGCACCTGGTTACCACCACCAACTACTATGGGTCGGAATTGACTCAAAGGCAACAGGTATACAGCTACATTTGGCCAATAGTAGATACTAACAAAGTTTTTGTCTTCCTCCATTAAAGTTTTACTTTTATTTTAAATCCATCAAGGGCACTTTGTTATTACGATAACACAATACAGGGTCTCTTCCTAATGACTGACAAGCAGAGCTTCTAAATCTCTTTTTAAATCTTAGTCTTTTTCATTTATCATTCTTTATGGACTCTCTGACCCTGTCTCCGACCTGTCACCAATAGACAATAGTATGTCTGTGTTATACTCTTTTTGATTTATTTAAAGAAAACAATTGCTTAGTTGAATATGCCTTTTTTTCTTTTTCAAACTGTACTTTCGCCACACCCTGCAAACCCCTCAAATTGAAAATCTCTGGACTGTTCTATCAGTGCAAGGACCCTGAGTCCAAAGGATGCACTCTACTCCTGGCACTCGCTTCTTGGTGGTATGAGGTCCCCCTGTCTCTCTGCTCACTTCTCTGCTTCTCTCTTCTATATCTCAGAAGAGATTGATTTAAGACACAACCTAATCTTGTAGATTGAGTCCTGCCTCATTAACATAACTGCCTCTAATTGTGCCTTAATAACATCACAGAGGTAGGATTTACAACACTTAGGAAAATCACATCAATTGACAAAATGGTAGAAAATCACGCCACACTGGGAATCATGGTCTAGCCAAGTTAACAGATATTTTGGTGGACATAATTCAATCCATGACATTCTGGAAGCTCCACTGAAACCTGTCTACCATGGTTGACTTTGCTGATATTTGAAATATTGGTTGCATAACTTCCAGCATCACAGCAATGCAAGCTGCCACAGTACAAGAAACTGACAGACAACTAACTGGTGGTTTTAACTGTCGGTCCTGCTTTTTTTACTCTCTCTCTCTTCTCTATATCATCTCTTTCTTTCTATCATCTATTTGTCTATCAGTCATCTAGTCTATTATCATCTATCTATCTATCTATCTATCTATCTATCTATCTATCTATCTATCTATCTATCTATCTATCTATCTATCTATCTATCTATCTATCTATCTATCTATCATCTATCATCTATTAATCAATCAATATCTATCTATCTATCTATCCATCCATCCATCCATCCATCCATCCATCCATCCATCCATCCATCCATCCATCCATCTATCTATCTATCTATCATCATCTATCATCTATCTATCTTTATTCATCCATCCAACCTCATTGCTTCACCTTATGCCTTTGAATGATTGTATATAACTCCTAGTCTGAGAGTGGAATCTAGGAGGCAGAAGCTATGGACAGCTGACATCCTCTCAACTACATAGTGCCAACCATTATGGTCTATGGCACTGAAGCTGTCAGTACTTTCTAAAGGGTCATTACAGCCAAAGGGTAATGATCAGAAGGAAGGACCAAAATGGGAGAAATACAGGCAACAAGAACATTTTATGGGATGGGTGTGCTATAAAATTTTACTATCACTTATCCCTAACTCTACATTTCTTGAGTAATGCATCTGACTCAAATGTAATGCAATAAAAATAAAATGAAATAATTATAAGTAGAAATTAAAAGTCAGAGGATAGGGAGCTTTTCTAAGTCAAAAAGTCGTTCAAACATATGAATAAATTCTATCATATTTTTGCTATTAATTAACCATTCCATTCAAAGATTTCTCTTGGGTAGAAATACCAGAGGTTTAAGAGCATCATAGACCTTCCTAAAAGGTGAGGAGGTCAGATTCTTTTCCTGTGCTCCTTCTAATCCTCATCCCAGTTAATCTATTGAAAAATTCCAAAACAGAGGTCAGCAAAAATTTTTGTAAAGGACCAGATAGTAAATATGTTAGGCCTATGAGCCATCTGGTCTCTGTTGCAACTACTTAATGCTGCCTTATTAGCAGTTTGAAAACGGCAATGGACATAATGAATAGGTGTGCCTGTATGGTGCAGTGGTTAAGCACTCAGCTGTTAACTGAAAGGTTGTGGTTCAAACCCGTCAGCCACATCATGGGAGAAAGATGTGGTAATTTGCTTCTGTAAAGATTTATGGCCTTGAAAACCCTGTGGGGCAGTTCTACTCTGTCCTAAAGGGTTGCTAACAGTTATAAAAGACTCATCAACAATGAGTTTGATTTTTGGTATAGCAAAAAACTTTTTTATAGAAACAGGCAATGGGCTGAATTTAGCCCACAGGCTGTAGTTTGCTGATGCTTTTCCTAGAGCAAACTGAAAAATCAGAAGGTGGGGTGTGACCCTTGTAAAACCTGGGCTTTTGCTGAACTTAAAATTCAAAGTAAATATGTATATGTGTTGCTCAACAGAGACATTAAGTTATCCCTACTTATTAACACAGTGGATTGACACAGTGGCTGCAACGATGGGCTCAAACATAGCAACAACTGTGAGGACAGTGCAGGACTGGGCAGTGTTTCATTCTGTTGTACATAGGGTCGCTATGAGTAGCAACCAACTAACGGCATTTATTAACATACATAAATACTATCAGCCCACTTTCCATTCTATGTGATTCCAGAGATCTATTTACTCTTCTATAACAGAGTAACGGATCTTCTCAATGTCCAGTCGGCTGTATTGGGGGAATGGAAGCAATTGCAGTTGGAAAAGCACATATTCTCCTCCCTTACCAAAGTTTTAAAATAGAAAGTGGAGAAATAAAAACTTCATTAGTAGCCAGAACTGCGCCTTGGATGCTCATTGATTTTGAAAGCACCAAATAGGTGAAAAAAATGAATGCATCAATCTTTCAGAATCAATGCATCTCTCTGCAAATAGAGCAAACTTTCCATTTCAACCCCATTCTCCCTTCATCTACCATAGATACACCAGAAATCAGATCCCCTCTGAGTTAAACTACTTTGCAGTGCCAAGCCAAGATTCTCGGTACCTAGATTCTCAGCAAAATGATAACCACACTGTGGAGTTTAGAAAATATAACATCAGATCCATAGAGAAACCTACTAAATAGATGGGAGGCAAACAGCTGCGAGCTGTCGCTTTCAGCACCTGACCTCCTGATATGCCTAATAAAATAGCCTGTGAAGAATTATTCTCTCATCAGTGCCAAGAGGCATTTGTGGAGAGATAAATAAAGCTATTTTCCAAAATAGGGAATATTCCGGTGTGCCTGTACTGAAATGACAGTTTCTTTATGGATTGGGAGATGGGCAGGAAAACACCAGCCAGGTAGTTGCCCCTGTGCCCACCACTAGTAGAAGTCTATAATGAGATTCCAAATTAGATTGCTGAACCTCAAAGACAAGGTGCTTCACATCTGTGAGATGTTCAGCTTGACTTTATAATGAGTTCACTGAGCAGAATGAACCACACTTGAAATCAAATGCTTTGCATGCAGGATGAAATAAGTGGGGATCAATCATAGTCAGGGAAGTAGCAATTGCTCTGAATGTAATGATATGCTGAGCCAAAGGGGAAAAAAACCTGAAACTGGAAAATGATGCGTGTGAAAGAGCCAGCTCATGGGCAACACAAATGGGCAATACTTATGCCAAGGCAGAGCCGCATGTGTTAAATTGTAGAGACTGTATCTGAGTGGGTGAGGAGTGAGGATAAAAGACTCACCCTATCTACCCACCCATCTGTTAGTTTGCCATACCTTGGTGGCTTGTGTGTTGCTATGATGCTACAAGCTAGGTCACAGGTATTTCAAATATTAGCAGGGTCACAAATGGTGGACAGGTTTCAGCAGAGCTTCCAGATTACGACAGGTTAAAAAGAAAGGCCTGGTGATCTACTTCCAAAAATTAACCAGTGAAAACACTTGAATCGCAATAGAATACTGTCCAGTATAATGCTGGATTGGGCATTGGGTTTGGGTATAGTGCTGGAAGATGAACCCCCTGGGTTGGAAGGCACTCAAAATACACAGTGGCAGCAACAATGGACTTGCGTATACCAATGATGGTGAAATAGGTTCAGGGCTGAGCAATATTTCATCTGTTGTACATGGGCTCATCATGGCTCATGGCAACTAAAAACAATAATAACATCTACCCAGACAAATCGATATGCCCAGGAGGCAGCCACAAACACCACCATTTTAGGAAGCATTGTCTGAGAGTACTCTTCTCAGAGACTTTTATTTGATGACAGCCTTGACGAATCAGTTGTGACAACAAAGTTGGTTTGTTTTGTTTGCAGCTTAGATTCTAGACGAAGCCAGGCATATTCCACGTATAGCACGAGGGAGCATCAACAAATGCCCAGGGTAAGACTTAGAGGCACTTTCTGCCCAGCAAAATGGCTGAAGAGCTGCAAAGGAATGCAGAGGCTCCCAGGAGCCAACGCCCCTTATTGCACAGGCAGCTTATTTGCAAAGCCACTGAAATCAGTCTCTGCAGAAAGCCCTGTAGGCTGGCGTGGCCACCACCCCAATAATCCAGGACCTTTGATCCCAGCCACTCTGCCATGATTAGTATACCTGCCAGGGCCAGGGTTCCCTCAAGGTAGGGGTCAGCTGCTGGAGGTAATCAGGAATGCCCCAGGTGTGACTCACCTCTCCTTTCTCAGAACCGATATCGTTACCTGTTTCACTGTCTAGTGGGGAAATGTCACTGGAGGCCTCATTAACAGCAGACAGTACAGAGAGTCATAGTATGACTTCTGGCCTTTCTGCAGGATTTGAAGTCTATATCACAGAGGGAAAAAAAAGAACAAGTGTCAGGACTTGTCTTTTTGTTTTCTCATCCTACAACTGTCACTCATACGGTTCCAAACAGAAGGAAAAGAACCGAGAGAGTTGCCTGGCCTGGGAAGTCGTGTTGGTTTGTTGCAGTCACTGTTTTTACCAGAAAGGACAGTGGTCCAGTGTGTCTCTCTCTCCTACTTTTCCTTTTAAGATTTCTCTCTTGACTTGATGCAGGCTTTTGGCCTCTAAACCCCATCTAGATCCCAGCAGGCCCCCCCTCTCTATCAGTGCTGGACATGGCCTGCTGCTGGCCTCAGGCTGCCTTCTGGAATCCTCAGAAAGTTGCAGGGGGGCAAGGGAGTGTGTTTCATGCTTTCTGTTCCTAACTGTGTCTGCTAATGAAAGCTTTCTGCTGTGGAGGGAGAGAGAGGCTGTCCCACATGGTGCTGTCTTGCTCCCTTGAAAGATTATAGGAATAGAGAGGAGATACGTTTTGGACAGTGGTCTCTGGCTTCTGCTATAGTACTTCCTCTAACCTCACCTTGCAATGTGAAGTAGTGTTTCCCAGCATGACAATGGACTAGAAATAGGTATGATAAAGTGGAAGTGTTTCATGGTCAAAGAAGTCATGGACATGCAATATAAAACAAGGTTAAACAGTGCTAATGTGTGAGATGCATCAAAAGGAAAAAATGTGTCCAAAATGGCTTGATCAATTAACCAGTCCTGGAGCATCTCCCAGGAACCCTGATGCCACAGTAGTTAAAGGTCTTAACCAAAATGTCAACAGTTCAAACCCAGCAGGGAGAGAGAAAGATTTACAGCCTTGGAAACCCTATAGGGCAGTTCTACTCTTTCCTACAGGCCTGCTAAAAGTCAGAATTGACTTGATGGCAATGGGTTTGGTTTGGTTCATTTGGAGCATCTCCCAATGGAGTCCACAGGTGACACAAACAGTTACTGCACTTGGCTGCTAATTGAAAGTTTACAGGTTCAAATCCACCTAGAGGTGTCTTGGAAGAAAGAGCTGGTGATCTACTTCCAAAAGATCACAGCCATGGAGCACAGTTCTACTCTGACACACAAGGGGTCACCATGAGTTAGAATTGACTGGATAACAGCTGTTTCTTTGTTGTTGTTTGAACATCTCCCAAGCGTGTTATTCTGAGAGGGGGAGCATTACATTAAGGGCTTAATAAGAGTTCAATAGTGAGGATGATAATTGATGATTATTAGATATACGTACAGAGGTGCTGTAGTTATAACACACACACATACAAAACAATAGCCACTGGTCTCAAGGAAACTGTGGTCTCTCGTTAAGACAAGGACAAATTGATACAGAGTGTTCAAGGGCAAACCATTATAAAAGGTGCCGTTGTTCTGCGATTTGTCTCTCTCTCTTCCTTTAAATTTACTCCTCTCCAATTCATTGAATTTTTTTTCCCTCCATCTTAGACTCTCTTAGGAAAAATTCTGTGCACTTTCCTCAGTGGAAACTAATTCTCTCCCACATTCTAGGTCCTAGGGGAAAAGACATGGCTAGAATTCTTGTGCGTTTGACTGAGAAAGCCTTTAGAAAAAGAGATAATGAGGCAGAGACCAACCGAGACTCAAAGAATATCCAGCATAGATAGAACACAACAACTATGTCATCGCAAAAGAAGTCCTGCCATTAATATGCCGGGAATGGGAGTCCCTGTTGGAATGGTCAGGCAGGAGGGCAGCATTTTTTCACCCAGTGCCTGCAGTGTTGCAGACAACTGTCCCAGTCGCAATGGGGAATGATGTGGGAGCAAGGTGCTCTAATAAGAGGGACAGAACAGGAAGGACTGAAAATACACAGAAGAAAACTTACACTCAGAAACACATGTGTATGGTAATCAGGTACATTGTTAACTGAGTCTAAAGGATTTTGCTACAAGGACAGAAGCCACTAGAGCTTGGGGAGGTTTATCTGGTGAGGCCTCCTGGGGGAAGTGGCCCTGGAATACCAAGACACATTTGTATCTAATAGAAAAGAGTCTAAACAAAGATGATCAGGAGGTTAGAGCAGTGAGAGGAAAGCTATGGGAAGGCTCCTTTTTTGCTTCAGCCTTCAGAGTCTCTTCTTACACATTGTGATGGTTAATTTTATGTGTCAACGTGGCTAAGTTATGATCGCCAGAGGTTTGGCCAAATACTAGACTAGCTGTGGTTCCATAACATAATGTAACATAATCAGTTCCTATTAAAAAAAAAAAAAATTGCAGGCTAATATAATCAATCTATCAGTTGAAAGGAGAGTTTTCTTAGGATGAAGTCTGTTTTCAGACTATAAATAGATATTTTTGGCAGATCTCTCCTTCCCTCTCTCCCTTTCTCCCTCACTCCCTCTTTCTCTTTCTCGCCTCTGCATTCATCCCCTTGCCTGACCTATGAGTCTTAGAATCTAAGCCTGTAGGATTCTCTAGCCTGCTGCCAGACCTACAGATTTTGGATTTGCCAGCACCCCACAATCAAGTGAGCCAATCCCTTGAAGTAAATCTCTCTCTCTCTTATATATATGAAGTTCTGGTGGCACAGTGGATAAGAGCTTGGCTGATAACCAAAGTTCAGCTGTTCAAATCTAACAGCCACTCTTTGGAAACCCTATGGGGCAGTTCTACTTGTCCCGTAGGGTTGCTATGAATCAGAATGGACTCGACTTTTTTTTTTTAATACGTATTATCTATATATGTATCACTGGTTCTGTTTTTCAAGAGAACCCTAAGACATACATATTCTAGCTTAGCTTAGTATAGGCTTTCTGGCAAAGTAAGCTCCATCTCCTGACAATGAGACACAGAGAACTTGAAGCTTTAGAAAACAAAGGTTGCCTTCATTAAACCACAGGTATATTGTTATGTCTTCCTTCTTATGAAATGGTACCTGAAGACTTTTACTTCCCTTTGCTAACATGAGTGCCAATAAGATCAGATCAGTATGTCAGTATTTCCTCTGACCCTTTTAACTTTGCTAGGCAGTTCAAAATGCCATATGGCAGCTGGGAAATAAAAGCCATGGGCAATGAAATTTTTCAAAGCAACTGTCTTGGACATTTCCCCATTTATTTGCAATGTCCTATGTTTGCCATCATCTCCCTGGCTTTGCCATCCTGACTTAATCCAGGTTTCGGGCCTTTTTGTCCTTGGCAAAACTTCGAACTCCATTTGAGTATAAGGCAACTCCTCAGTTCCCAGCTCTGCTCTTTCCCTGATTTCCAGTACAATCCAGGGTGAAAGTCCATCACTGACTGGAGTGATCTCCCTCTCTCCGTCTTCACACTCTCTCCTGTTTAACCCCCATCCTGTACCTCACTGCCCCACCGGTAACCAGGGGAGGAATCTGATATCCTCATCCCATTGATCAAAGTTCTCATACTGATTGAAGAAAGGGTACTGTTAAAAAATTTCTAGAAATGATGAAGCGATTTTTACAAAGGCAAAATACTGATGGAATAAGAAGTAACAGATATAGGGAGAGTTTAATATCTTGTAATTAGCCTAGTGATCCTCAACTGGGGGTGAGTCCTCTGCCTCTAGGGGACATTTGGCAATGTTTAGAGACATTTTTGGTTGCCACAACTAGGGCAAGGGTGCTACTGGCATCTATTGGGTAGAGGCTGGGGATGCTGTTAAGTATCTTTCAATGCAGAGGCCTTAACAGTGCCAAGGACAAGAAACCCTAAGCTATCCCAACCATGACAAAATCATGATACATTTGGTAATTTACACCTGGGAAGAAGAAAAGGAGCCCTGCTGGTGCAGTGGTTAAGCTAACTGAAAGATCAGTATTTTCAACCCACCAGCCTCTCCGCCAAAGAAAGATGTGGCAATCTGCCTCCATAAAGATTCCAGCCTAGGAAATCTTACGGGGCAGTTCTACTCTGTCCTATGGGGTGTCAATGAGTCAGAATGACATAATGGTAATGGGTTTTGGTTTGGGGGGAGAAAAAGACATGCTTTCTTTAGCTAACAAACAGATGTGATTATCTTTAGAACACATTTTTATTCTTGGCTCCACCCCTCCTTCACTTTTCAAGAAATGATCTATGACAGAGATCAGCAAACTTTTGCTGTGCCAGAGAGTAAATGTGTTAGGCTTTCTGGGGTCAAGAGGCAAAATTGAAGATACTTATATCACAAGAGAGAAAACTGTTATATCCCGTGATGTTTGGGTCAGTGTGGTGAGTGCCCTTTGCACGCATTGCTGGAGACATTCTCTGGAGAAGAGCGACAAGCTCAAGGGGGCTAGATTTGCTGTGCAGGCTGCAGTTTGTCGATCCCTGACTTATTGTATATATTTTATTTCACCATTTTCCTTTTTCTCTGGAATTATTAGCTGCTGTCTAGTCAGCCTCCTGACACATGTGCCATCCTCATGATCAGCTGCAGGTCTGACCATTATAGTTAATAGGGTTTTCATTGACTGATTTTTGGAAGCAGATCGCCAGGTCTTTCTTTCTAATCTCTTAGTCTAGAAGCTCTGCAAAAACGTCATAGCAACACACAAGCCTCTGCTGAGGGATGGTTGGTGTCTGAGCATGAGGTGCACTGGCGGGGAATTGAACCTAGGTTTCCCACGTGAAAGGTGAGAATTCTACCCCTGAACCAGGGCTGCTCTCTCGTTTTTCCCTGAGAGAGGGTGATTCTCAGTCTCAGTCTCAAAGAAACAGCCCTAAAATGAAGGTGTTGTTTTTAGTTGCACTTACAGGAGAGGAAGCTAAGCCACAAAGACTTTAAGAAAATTTCCAAGATCATACAGCTAGGATGCCTCATACTTGGAATTTGAAACCAGAAAGCCTGATTCCAAAGCATAGGATTCTGCTCAGCCCCCTCCATCAACCCCAGGAGCAAGCAGGTGCTCAAGAACACACCTTTTTTTTTTTTCTTCTTTGGGCTTCAGTTTCATAAAATTGTTTCATGTTTGTTTTATGACACATTCTCAACACTATCATATATACATATATAGATAATTGTTTCTTTTTAACAATGTAGTAAACACCCAAAACACCACCCACAACACAAGTTACAACCTTGATAGTAACCTAAACCTAAAAATATGATTCATCCGTTTCATCTCACTTCACCTTCTTCCTGAGTTAGCCATCACCTTGAACCTACTTTTATTTATATATAGTTTTATTGCAATCATATGTATTCCTGAAAAGTATGTGTTTCTATTTTAGGTGTGTTTCACTTCAAAAAGGCTATCATGATGTATGGTAGTCTTTTGAGACTTATTATTGCTAAGATGCCACTATATTATTGTGCTCTGACTGCTAAATAATAAGCCAATTTGTGAATAAACTACACTTTATTGATTCACCCTCCAGTTGATGGGCCCTGGAGGGTGTCCAGGATTTTGCTATTGTGATAGAGCTGCTATGTACATTATATGTGCTTTCTGTTGTACGTGTGCGTGAGTTTCTTTTGGACAAATCTCATGTTCTTCATCCTTACACTATACTACTGTCTTCCTGATGACATTTCGAGTCGTTCAATCATTCAACATATATTTGTGGAGCGCCTACTGTATGTCCAGAGGGCAGTGGTGGTTCAGTGGTAGCATTGGTACCTTCCACGCAAGAGACCCGGTTCTGATTCCTGGCCAATTATCTTCAAGCACAGCTGCCATCGATCTGTCAGTGCAGGCTCGTGTATTGCTATGAGGCTGAACAAGCTTCCAGATTAAGATGGACTAAGGAAGACCAGGTGATCTACTTCTGAAAATCTGTCAGTAAAAACCTATGGATCACAATACTCCTATCCCATCGTACATGGGGTTGCTGTGAGTCAGGGGCCAACTCGATGGCAGTTACAATAGCAACAACACTATGTTCAACACTGTTCTAGGTGCTGAGAACAAAACAGATAAACATCCCATTCTCACAGAGGTAAGTGGGGAAGACAGACAAAACATAAATAGTAAGTAAATACGTACGTAAAGCATAGTGTATCTTCTGCCATTTCTAAACTACTTGCACCTGAGGTTTGATTCTTCCAAATCTTTGCTTATACTGCTTGCTTTGCATGAAATATCCTTTGATATCATTTTTCTAGATAGCTTTAGTTTCTTCTTGTTTTTCAAGATTCAGCTCAGGTATTACCTCCTTTCTGCAGCTTTAATCGATATTGGTACCTCTCTGACTGGGATAAAGCCCCTTCCTTTGCATTCATGTGGCTCCTTCTCATGCCTTTATCATGTCTTTTGTCCATTGTCTCTCTCCACCAGAGTATAAATCAACTCTTACTTATCTTCGAATATCTCTAGTGACCGGTGTGATACCTAGTATATAAAAGGAATTCAATAGATTATTAAAAAAAAAAGTGAAATAATTTTTCAACTTCTTCAACTATATCTTCTATGAGAATTCATGTTTCAAATTTTAAGAATGCACTTTAATTCTGCATATGAGGATTGTGAGGTGAGGTTATGATGCGAAAGTGTCTTCACTCAAGAAAAGCAAATGCAGTCTGGTCATGCCCTGACTCAAAGGAATGAGGCGGCCTTATCGTTAATTCATTCAAAAGACATGTTGTTCAAAGGTTGCCATTAAAGCTTGTTCCTTTTGTAGGGGAGAACAACATGGACTTCAAAAAGAAGCTCCAAAAGAGTAGTCTGGAAAGCAATGTCACTTAGTGGAAAGAGTAATGCCCTAGAAGTCAGAAGACCTTAATGGTGTTGTATGTAGAGTGCACTGAGCTTATATAGTGGGAAAGAAAAAAATAAAACCCACTGTCCTGGAGAATGTGATCCGAAGGTCAGGGCAATAGATGTTCTACAGTCACCCTTTGCATTCATGAATGCTCTTCTCATTTAGGAGAAAGCTTTTACTAAATTTTTAAAGCTTAACCAGGCCTAAAGTTGAGAAAGACTGATAAATCTAATCTTTCTATTCCTATTGATTAGTGAAGATATAGGTAATATGTCTCATGTCTTATTTGTGTGTTGTTTTTGTTAGCTTCTGTTTATTTGGCTTCCAACTCATGGCGATGCACAATGGACTGAGCCATTGTGATCCATAGAGTTTTCACTGGATGATTTTTGGAAGTAAATCACCAGACCTATCTTCCTAGTACGCCTTAATCTGGAAGCTCCACTGAAACCTGTTCAGCATCATAACAACACGCAAGTCTCTGCTGACAGTTTGATGGTGGCTGTGCTTGAGGTGTATTGGCCAGGAATCAAACCCAGATTCCCTGCATAGAAGGGCAGAATTTCTATCGCTGAACCTACCTTCACCTTAAAGAAACTTTTGATTGTGAGAGGAATTAGTCCTAGCACCCCACCACCCCTTCCTGACCTGGGATTACATCAAAGAAAACTACACTGAAAGTACCTGGGTGACACAAATGGTTTGCGCTCAGGTTGTAATTGAAAGGTTGGCAGTTCGAACCCACTGCAGAAGAAACAGGCCTGGTATTTTATTTCTGTCAGATTACAGCCAGGAAAGCCCTACAGAGCAGTTCTGCTCGGTAACACATAGGGTCTCTTGAGTCACAAATCAATAACAAAACAAAATCAACAACAACAACAAAACTACACTGATTTGCAAACAACCCAAAACCCAAAGTAACAGGAATTAGGGGGCAATTTCTTGAGACCTCGAGAGGAAGGTGGTTCCTCAGTGCCAGGAAGATGAGGAAAAGAGGAAAAAGTCTAAGAAAAGAAAGGTCCAGAGCGAAATGGATGGGCAGGAGAAATTTCTCTAGTGCCCTGATGGCACAATGGTTAAGTGCTTGGCTGCTAATCCTCCACTGGAAAAAGACCTGGTGATCTGCTCCTGTAAAGATTACAGCCTAGGAAACCATATGGGACAGTTCTATTCTGTCACATGAGGTCTCTGAGTAGAAATCAACTGGGCAACAGCTACTGACAGCAAGAGCATCAATTTGATTTGAAACACACAGCACAGCTTTGTGCGTGTGACTCTTAAAGAAGAAATGGGTTTGTTTTCCATTCTATCTAAAGAAGCGAAGAAAGAGGTGAGTGGACTCAGAAAGCAAAATGAGGGTGAGAATCAGGGAATCAGTAAAAGCAAGAAACTAGGAAAAGATCAACAGAAACTTAAGTGCTCAAAAGATTCCTTGGGGTTTCTGTTGTTGTTGGGATGGATAGGGATGGAGCTGTTTTATTTGCATATTAAAGGGAAATGTGACTCAGGATGACTGTAGTTCTTGAAGACATCCTGGTGGTAGATATTCTGATTACATTCAGAACGTAGTAGGTATTTGCGACTGCATATGCTTAATGAAAGAAGCAAACGTTAAGAGCTTGGCTGCTAACAGGAAGGTTGGCAGTTTGAATCTACCCAGCTGCTTTTCAGGGGAAACACCTGGAGATTTGCTTCTGTAAAAAATTATAGCCAAGAAAGCCCTATGGGGCCATTCTACTCTGTCATGGGGGGTTGCTATGAGTCAGAATGGGCTCAACAGCAACAACATACTAAATGCATTGGTTGTTGGTCAGAATGCTAAATACAAGCAAAATGTTTCAAAGTGACCCTAAAAAGTGTGAGCATATAAGTTTAACGGCATCAGCATCACTCAACTATCCTTTTCATTAAAAAAACAAAACAAAACATCTTTTTGGTTTTAATTATTTTGGAAACATGCTTTACAATATTAAAAAACAAACCAAAAAAGCCATTACTGTTGAGTTGATTTCAACTCACAGTGACCCTATAAGACAGAGTAGAACTGCCCATAGAGTTTCCCAAGAGTGGCTGGTAGATTCAAACCACCAACCTTTTGGTTAGCAGCCAAACACTTAACCCCTGCACCATCAGGGCCTTTTTACAATATTATTAGGTGACCAGAAAGGGTCATTTTGATCAAATGGCAAGTGCAATGGAATGTGCGTTCTTAAGAGGATTCATCATTTGGATTCTGGAAATTCTACAGCCACACAAAAGAAAAGTACATAGTGCACATTTGTATATGTATCAGTTAGGATAAGTTTGGCAGCATGTGACTGAAACCCCAAGATAACAATGACTTAACACAGAGATTGACTTCTCTCTCACATAAATGAAGTCAAGGTACACAGCCACAGGCTGGTACGCTGTCTCCTTTGTTACAGAAATTCAGTTTCTTTCTATCTTATTGTCTCCTTATCCTCAATACATGTCTTCTACCTTATGATCCAAGATGACTTCTTAAGATCCAACTACCATGTTCTCATTTCTGAGCATAAGATGAAGAAAGGGTAAAGGGGTATGCCTCTTTAAGAGCAGTCCTGGAGTTCTTACCATTCATTTCTGCTTACATTCTACCTAATGGAGTATAGGCTGGGATTTATTACTTTATTGTGTTAGCCATATGCCCAGCTTAAAAACCAAGGATTGGAGTAGAACGGTGTGGTCTCTATCACCAAGTTCTCTATAGCCTTAATTCCAGGTCTATTAAGTGCTAGGCTGCTAACGGAAAGGTCGGCAGTTTGAACCCACCAGCCACTCCATTGGAGAAGAGACCTTGTGATCTGCTTCCAAAAGATTTACAGCCTAAGAAACCCTGCTGGGCACTCCTACTCTGTCCTGTAGAGTCACCTCAGGTCAACTGGATGGCACAAAACAACACATTATTCAATGGAGATACCATTAACAAGGAACAACCGAATGGTGCACATAATTGATAGACCTTTGGAAATCCTGGTGGCACAGTGGTTAAGAGCTACGGCTGCTAACCGAAATGTCAGCAGTTCAAATCCATCAGAGTTCATTGGAAACCCTATAGGGCAGTTCTATTCTGTCCTATAGGATCACTATAAGTCTGAATCGACAAGTTTTTTTTTTAGGAACTAGATAGCATCCAATAAACAATTTTAAAAGAGTAACCAAACTGATAACAGTTATCACCATATTTTGAACAGAACTTCTTCACCAGCCCCTACCATTTAAAACTATATCACTCTTGAGCTAAAATTTGGTCATTGAAAGGAGGGGTGGGGGAAGACTTCTTTGTAATTTATGTATTAAGGGAATATTTAAAGAACAAGGCACATTTCTTTCTCTAAAGTATTGATTTTTCATTTTAAGTTGGAGCCAAATATCAATATAGGTAAAATTGGTAGTTCCAGAACTGATGAAAATTCCTAGAGCTTAACAAAATGAATGCATGGCTTGATCTTATTGCAACATATTTAGAGGGATAAGACAGTATCGATCAACTCAGTTTAGGGAAAAGCATCTGTAAATTACTATTGTTTGAAATAACCTTATTGCCAAGAAGTTTATGCATGCTGTATTTTGTTCATCGTAAGAGGTTGCAGACTCTGCTGGATTTGAGAAATGGTGTAATATTAGCAGTGTCAAGAGGATACGTTTTAATATGTAATATACGTGTTCTGGATTCTTGTCTTAGTTGCTGAATCATAGTTTAATCTTTTATAAAATAGTACAATGTTCTGGCCTCAGTTACGGTCTTAGGAACATTAAGGTAGTATGCATTGTTCATTTTTAAGAGCAATGGAAGAGGACGTCATTGTAAAAAATCATCTCATTTTTACACCCTTGATTACCAAAGGGTAAACTCCAACCTTCCAATAAGTAGAATGATTCCCAGGATATCTTTATCTTTGTTCCTCCTTTGACTCCCTTTTAAGCCAGCTTTTATTATTTTGAATCACAGTTCATAAAAGAAAAAACCTGTAGCTGCAACAGTGTCTAAAAGCATTCAAGCTTTAATTGTTTCACATAAAACATTTAGTAATTACTGAGTTGACATACTTCATTTATCTGAATTTACCCAGTTATAATGAAAGCTGCCCACATAATTTTCTATTGTAGATGACAAATACACAGTTCAAACTCCACTTATTTTGGAATGGTCCCCAAAGAAATCTACATCTAGGCTATATATACCTTGAAACTAAAGATCATAATGACTCCTGTCTGTTTGTAGGTGCTGAAGATTAAAAAAATAGAGACAGAGAGTTTGCCTTATTAAGTTAAATTCCATGGGAAAGAAATAGCAGCAAATCCATAATCATGGCTCTAAGTGGGTTGTATCTAGAGTTATTTTGTTTTTGCTTACTCAGTTTTGCCAGAATTTTAAAAAGTTATGTTCAGACAATAAAATTAAGGTATCTAAATGCTTCCAAGAGGAGTTCAAGAAGACATAAAACAGGAACACAATATTCCAAGGCTCTTTTCCAGATATGGAGAATGTAATTAAAAAGAAAAAAAAAATCACTTAATATTAGACTCAGATTAGAAAGAAATAAGTAATCATCTTTTCTACTATGTTCATAAACTGTTTTTTTAGTTTTATTGTGCTTTAAGTGAAAGCTTACAAATTAAGTCAGTCTCTCATACAAAAATTTATATTCACCTTGCTATACACTCCTAGTTGCTCTCCCCCTAATGAGACAGTACACTCCCTCCCTCCACTCTCCATTTTCGTGTCCATTCGGTCAGCTTCTGACTCCTTCTGCCCTCCCACCTCCCCTCCAGACAGGAGCCGCCCGAATAACCTCCTGTGTCTACTTGATACAAGAATCCTATACTTTACTGGTGTCACTCTTTACCCCATAGTCCAGTCCAATCTCTGTCTGAAGAGTTGGCTTTGGGAATGGTTCCTATCTTGGGCTAACAGAAGGTCTGGGGACCATGACCTCCGGGGTCGTTCTAGTCTAAGTCAGGCCATTAAGTCTGGTCTTTTTAAGACAATTTGAGGTCTACATCCCACTGTTCTCCTGCTCCCTCGGGGGTTCTCTGTTGTGTTCCCTGTCAGGGCACTCATCGGTTGCAGCCAGGTACCATGTAGTTCTTCTGGTCTCAGGCTGATGTAGTCTCTGGTTTATGTGGCCCTTTCTGTCTCTTGGGCTCGTAATTACCTTATGTCTTTGGTGTTCTTCATTCTCCTTTGGTCCAGGTGGGCTGAAACCAATTGATGCATATTAGATGGCCTCTTGCTAGAGTTTAAGACCCCAGACGCCACTCTCCAAAGTGGGATGCAGAATGTTTTCTTAATAGATTTTATTATGCCAAATGACTTAGATGCCCCCCGAAACCATGGTCCCCAAACGCTCACACCTGCTACACTGGCCTTTGAAGCATTCAGTTTATTCAGGTAACTTCTTTGCTTTTGGTTTAGTCCAGTTGTGCTGACCTCTCCTGTACTGTGTGTTGTCTTTCCCTTCACCTAAAATAGTTATTATATACTATCTAATTAGTGATATCCCATCTCCCTCCCTCCCTCCCCACTCTCATAACCATCAAAGAATATTTTCTTCTCTGTTTAAACTATTTTTCGAGTTCTTATAATAGTGGTCTCATACAATATTTGTCCTTTTACAACTGACTAATTTCACTCAGCATAATGCCTTCCAGATTCCTCCATGTTATGAAATGTTTCATGGATTCATCATTGTTCTTTATCGATGCGTAGTATTCCATTCTGTAAATATACTATAATTTATTTATCCATTGACCCATTGATGGGCACCTTGGTTGCTTCCATCTTTTGGCTATAGTAAACAGTGCTACAATGAACATGGGTGTGCATATATCTGTTCGTGTAAAGGCTTTTATTTCTCTAGGATATATTCCAAAGAGTGGGATGGTGGATCATATGGTAGTTCTATTTCTAGTTTTTTAAGGAAGCGCCAAATTGATTTCCAAAGTAGTTGTATCATTTTACATTCCCACCAACAGTGTATAAGTGTTCCAATCTCTCCACAGCCTCTCCAACGTTTATTATTTTGTGTTTTTTGGATTAATTCCAGCCTTGTTAGAGTGAGATGGAATCTCATTGTAGTTTTGATTTGCATTTCTCTAATGGCTAATGATCCTGAGCATTTCCTAATGTATCTGTTAGCTACCTGAATGTCTTCTTTAGTGAAGTGTCTGTTCATATCCTTTGTCCATTTTTTAATTGGGTTATTTGTCTTTTTGTTGTTGAGTTTTTGCAGTAACATGTAGATTTTAGAGATCAGATGCTGACTGGAAATGTCTTAGCTAAAAACTTTTCCCCAATCTGTACGTAATATTTTCACTCTTTTGGTGAAGACTTCGGATGAGCATAGGTGTTTGATTTTTAGAAGCTCCCAGTTATCTGGTTTCTCTTCTGCATTGTTAGCATAATGTTGTGTATACTGTTTATGCCATGTCTTAGGGCTCCTAGCATTCTCCCTATTTTTTCTTCCATGATCTTTGTCATTTTAGATTTTATATTTAAGCCTTTGATCCATTTTGAGTTAGTTTTTGTGCATGGTGTGAGGTATGGGTCTTGTTTCCTTTTTTTTGCAAATGGATATCCAGTTATGCCAGCACCATTTGTTAAAGAGACTGTCTTTTACCCGTTTAACTGACATTGGGCCTTTGTTAAATATCAGCTTCTCATATGTGGATGGATTTATGTCTGGGTTCTCAATTCTGTTCCATTGGTCTATTTATCTGTTGTTGTACCAGTACCAGGCTGTTTTGACTACTGTGGTGGTACAATAGATTCTAAAATCAGATACAGTGTGGCCTCCCATTTTGTTCTTTTTCAGTAATATTTTACTTATCAGGGGCCTCTTTCCCTTCCATTTGAAGTTGGTGATTTGTTTTTCCAGGTCATTAAAAAAAGTCATTGGAGTTTGTATCATAATTGCATTGTATATATAGATAGCTTTTGGTAGAATAAACATTTTTACAATGTTAATCTTCCCATCCATGAGCAAGGTATGTTTTTCCACTTATGTAGGTCTCTTTTAGTTTCTTGCATTAGTGTCTTCTGGTTTTATTTGTATAGGTCTTTTACATCTCTGGTAAGATTTATTCCTAAGTATTTTATCTTTTTGGGGGCTACTGCAAATGGTATTGATTTGCTGATTTCCTCTTTGATATTCTTTTTGTTGGTATAGAGGAATCTGGCTGGTTTTTGTATATTTATCTTGTATCCTGATATTCTGCTGAACCTTTTATTAGTTTCAGTAGTTTTCTTTAGGATTTTTTAGGTTTTTCTGTGTATAAGATCATGTCATCTGCAAAGAGAGATACTTTTACTTTTTCCTTACCAATCTGGGTGCTCTTTATTCTTTATCTAGTCTAATTGCTCTGGCTAGGACCTCCAGCACAATGTCAGATAACAGTGGTGATAAACAGCATCTTTGTCTGGTTCTCGATCTCAAGGGGAATGCTTTCAGGCTCTGTCCATTGAGGATGATGTTGGCTGTTGGTTTTGTATAAATGCACTTTATTATGTTAAAGAATTTTCCTTCTATTTCTTTTTTGCTGAGAGTTTTTTTTTTATCATGAATAGGTGTTGAACTTTATCAAATGCCTTTTTTGCATCAGTTGATAAGATCAAGTGGTTCTTTATTTATATGACAGATTACATTGATTGTTTTTCTAATGTTGAACCATCCCTGTATGCCTGGTATGAATCTCACTTGGTCATGGTGAATTATTTTTTGGTATGTTGTTGAATTCTATTGGCTAGAATTTTGTTAAGAATTTTTGGATCTAAGTTCATGAGAGGTATGGGTCTGTAATTTTCTTTTTTTGTGGTGCCTTTACCTGGTTTTGGTATCAGGGATATGCTGGCTTCATAGAATGAATTTGGGAGTATTCCGTCCTTTCCTATGCTCTGAAATGCCTTTAGTAGTAATGGTGCTAACTCTTCTCTCAAAGTTTGGTAGAACCCTGCAGTGAAGCCATCTGGGTCAGGGCTTTTTTTTTTTTTTTTGCTGGGAGTTTTTTGATTACCTTTTCAATCTGTTCTTTTGTTAAGGGTTTATTTAGTTGTTCTACCTCTGTGTTAGTTTAGGTAGGTAGTGTGTTTCTAGAAATCCATCCATTTCTTCTAGGTTTTCAAATTTGTTAGAGTACAATTTTTCATAGTGACCTGATATGATTCTTCTAATTTCAGTTGGGTCTGTTGTAATAGTGCCCATCTCATTTCTTATTTAGATTATTTGCTTTCTCTTCTGTTCTTCTTTTCTCAGTTCGGCCGATGGTTTATTAGTTTTGTTAATTTTTTGAAGAACCGGCATTTGGTCTTGTTAACTCTTTCAATTTTTTTTCTGTTCTCTATTTCATTTAATTCTACTCTAATTTTTATTATTTTTTATTTTTTCCTTCTGGTGCCCGAGGGTTTCTTTTGTTGCTCTCTTTCTATTTGTTCAAGTTGTAGGGATAATTCTTTGATTTTGGCCCTTTCTTCTTTTTGAATGTGTGTATTTACTGATATAAATTGGCCTCTGAGCACCGCTTTTGCTGTGTCCCAAAGGTTCTGATAGGAAGTGTTTTCATTCTCATTGGATTCTCTGAATTTCTTTATTCCATCCTTAATGTCTTCTAAATCCAGTCTTTTCTGAGCAGGGTATTGTTCAGTTTCCAAGTGTTCGATTTCTTTTCCCTGCTTTTCCTGTTATTGATTTCCACTTTTATGGCCTTATGGTCAGAGAAGATGCTTTGGAATATTTCAATGTTTTGGATTCTGCTAAGGCTTGCTTTATGACATAATATGTGGTTTATTCTAGAGATTGTTCCATGTGTACTAGAAAAGAAAGTATACTTTGCAGCTGTTTGGTAGAGTGTTTTGTATATGTCTACGAGGTCAAGTTGGTTGAATGTGGCATTTAGATCTTCCGTGTCTTTGTTGATCTTCTTTCTGGATGTTCTGCCCTTCATCGAAAGTGGTGTGTTGAAGTCTTCTACTGTAATTGTGGAGCTGTTTATCTCGCTTTTCAATGCTGTTAGAGTTTACATATCTTGCAGGCCTGTCATTGGGTGCATATATATTTAATATGGTTATATCCTCCTGGTATATTGTCCCTTTAATCATATAGTGTCTTTCCTTATCCTTTGTGGTTGATTTAACTTTAAAGTCTATTTTGTCAGAAATTAATATTGTCACTCTTGCTCTTTCTTGATTGTTGTTTGCTTGATACATATTTTTCCATCCTTTGAGTTTTGTTTTTGTCTGTAAGTCTAAGGTGTGCCTCTTGTAGGCAGCTTATAGATGGATCATGTGTTTTAATCCATTCTCCCACTCTCTGTCTCTTTATATGTGCATTTTGTCCATTTATATTCAGCGTAATTATGGATAGGTTTTTTTTTTTTTTTTTTTATGAATTTAGTGCTGTCATTTTGATGTCTTTTTGGAGTATTGTTGACAGTTTCTTTTTCCCATTTAATTTTTTTTGTTCTGAGTAGTTTATATATAGTCTTTTACTCTTGTTCTTTGTTGTTGATTTTGTTTTTTCTGAGTCTCTATTTTTTCTTTGTATTTTATTTTGATGAGTAGGATTGTTAGTCTCTTTGTGGTTACCTTAGTAGTACCCCTATTTTTCTAGTTTAAACCTAACTATTTCTTTATATTGCCTTGTCTTCCTCTCCATATGAAAAATCTGTGACTATATTTCTTAGTCCCTCCTTACTGGTTTAGTGCTGTCTTTTACATAGTGGCTTCACTGTTTCCCTGTTTTTTATCTTGATTTACATTTGTGATTTCCCTATCTGGGTTGACATGTGATTGCTCTGTCCAGTGTTCTAGTCTTGGGTTCATATCTGATATCAGAGAACTCCTTTTAGTATTTTTTGTAGTTTTGGTTTGTTTTTTACAAATTCCCTAAACTTCTGTTTATCTGGAAATGTCCTAATTTTGCCTTTATCTTTGAGAGACAGTTTTGCTGCATATATGATTCTTGGCTGGCAATGTTTTTCCTTCAATGCTTTATATATGTCATCCCATTGCGTTCTTGCCTTCATGGTTTCTGCCAAGTAGTCCGAGTTTATTCTTATTGACTCTCCTTTGTAGGTTACTTTTTGTTTATCCCTCACTGCTCTTAAAATTCTTAATCTTTGGTTTTGGCAAGTATGATTATATGTCTTGGATACTTTCTTTTAAGATCTACCTCATGTGGAGTTCAATGAGCATCTTGGATAGGTATTTTCTCATCTTTCACAATATCAGGGAAGTTTTCTGCCAACAAATCGTCAACAGTTCTCTCTGTATTTTCTGTTATCCCTCTCTGTTTTGGTACTCCAATCACTCATAGGTTATTTCTCTTGATAGGGTCCCACATGATTCTTAGGGTTTCTTGATTTTTTTTAAATTCTTATATCTGATTTTTCTTCAAATATATTGGTGCTGAGAGCTTTATCTTCATTCTCACCAATTCTGCCTTCCACTTGCTCAATTCTGCTCCTCTTACTTTCTACTGAGTTGTCTAATTTTGTAATTTTATTGTTAATCTGAATTTTTGATTGCTCTCTCTGTATGGATTCTTGCAGCTTATTAAATTTTTCACTATGTTCTTGAATAATCTTTTTTATTTCCTCAACTGCTTTATCTGTGTGTTCCTTGGCTTATTCTGTGTATTGCCTGATCTTCCTGATGTCTTGAAATGTTCTGTATATTAATCTTTTGTATTCTGCTTCTGGTAATTCCAGTAAGGCACCTTTATCCAGAAGATTTCTTGATTGTTTGTTTTGAGAGCTTGTTGAAGTGATTAGGGCCTGCTTCTTTATGTGATTTGATATTGACTGTTGTCTCCAAAACATGTATAAATTATTGTATTAGTTTATTTTATGTTTGCTTTCTGTTTTGTAGCTTCTTGCTTTGTTTTGTTTTGATATGCCCAGATAGGTTCTTTGAGTGAGCTAGCTTGATTATTTTCACCTTTGAAGCTCTAATGTCCTGTCACCAGGTGGCTAGAGCTGTTATCAAGTATATCAGTCAAGGAGTCCATTCACTTTTCTTATGTGGATTCAGCTCAGGTGTCCAGGTTGTTGATCATCAAGTGTGTGGTACAGGCTCTGTCCTATAGTCTTAGAGGGGCAGGGTGTTTGGTGTGGGTACTAGTTGCAGCAGGGGATCATGCTCTTAACAAGGCAGGGGGCTGACAATCGTCCCCCAAGTGTCTGTGAGGAAAGTGCGTCCCTGTTCCCTAGAGCGTACAGGTGGATGGGTTCTGCAGATAGACCATGGGCACCAAATGCTTTAGGTTGTAGGAACTGGGAGGTACCAGTTATCTCTGGACCCTTGTCACAGGTGGTTGAGTGACCTGAGTGGAGCCACCAGTCCTTAGGCCCCTGATGTGGGTAGGTGAGGATCTGCTTAATAGGGAAAGCAGTGTCAAACATCAAACATCCACCTTTCCCCTGCACAGCTGAAATAGTTGCAGCTTGCCAATAAGGGCCTATTCTTCTGAAATAGGACTACACAGGTCCATGAAGGGGGGAAAGGTATTCAAAGTTCACAGACCATTTATGCCTGGTTAGGAGCTGCTTCTGTCCTGAGCTCTTCAGGTTAGGGGAGCTGGAAGAGTATCTTTTCTCCCAGTTGTGAATTTATTCCTCCTCCAAGGCCAGAAGAATGGCTCAGAGCACTCAGCAGGACTTATCTCAGCCTCAGGGAAATTAACAGCCACTGAAGCCAGCTTGGGGGCTGGAGTGTGGTAAAATATTCACAAGTACTTAGCTTTTGCTGAGAGCACTGCTTTTCTCTGGTTCCAGAGGTGTGAGTAGTCTGTGCATCTGGCTGTTTCTTCCTGAGGAAACTGTGGCCAAATTATACCACCAGCCCATTGCACTTGCTTCCGGGAATGGTGCCTGATGGTTCCCAGGGATTCAGGCCCAGCAACTCCTCTCTGCTTCTGAACCATCTCTCCCTCCTCCTGCCACTCAGTCTGTTTTCTCACTTTGCCTTTGATGTTTGTCATAAATATAATCATTTCACTTGTTTTTTGGGGTCTTTGTTTTAAGAGGATTCACCGGAAGTGTCTGATTCCTCTGCCATGTTTGCCCCGCCTCATAAAATTTTTTCATATAATCAGTAAGAAAAGTATCAAATGAGTACTAAAGATACAAATGCCATAAGAATTGAGGCTAGAAAGGATGGGGATGCCATGGTAAAAGGAACGTCTGCTGTATCACATTGGATGGATGAATCAGGTATAGCCTAGTGGAGGAGCCTGGGAATAGTATTCATGGAGTGTGAAATAAAGGATCAAAAGCTTGAAGGTGGGCATAAGTAAAATATGTTCTGGTATCCATAAAAAATAGAGCATTCAACCTAGAGGATGAAAAAAATGGGAATGGTTAATTTGGTCAGAATGTAATTGATCATGAGCTTGACCCAGTAGCCAATGGATAAGGTTTCAAGTATTTGGCCTAGAGAAGGCATAATAAAAATAATCTGGGAGACAATTAAGATCACAGTGACTTTCAAACTTGAGGAAAGTTAGAATTACCTGAGCCAATTATTAAACATGTAGCACATTGAACAGTGTTTGGCACATAGTAGGCACTCAAATATTTGTTGACTTGATTTAAGTTGTTTTTTCCAATCTTGAGTCTATCTTAGTCCAGGGGTTATTTGTTCAGGTTTCACAAGTGAACATCATCATGTTCTTGCTGGGTGCCATTGAGTTGATTCCGACTCACAGAGCAGTTGTACAGTGACAGAGTACAACTGCTCCATAGGGTCTTCTAGGCTCTAATCTTTACAGGAACAGATTGCCAGGTCTTTCACCTGCAAAGCCACTACATGGGTTCGAATCAATGACATTTCAGTTAGCATCTGAGCACTAGTGGTTCATAATTATAGATATGTTTTAATAAGATTCGCTATAGGACTAAATGATCTGTAAAATTCAAATGGAAAAAGTTATAGCAGTAGAATTCACTCGTCCATATATGTAGTTATTCAACTGATAAATATTGAACACTTACCGTGTGCTTGGAAGAATTGTTCTGGGTGCCAGGGATACAGAGGTAAATGAGACAGATGAGGTCCCTGGCTTCACAGAACTAATATTCTGATGTAGGGGCCACAAATAATAAATATTTTATACACACACATATATATTTATATGTGTATATGTAAATCTACTATGTCACATGGGGTTGCTACAAGTCAGAATCAATTCCACAGCACACAACTATATATATATATACATATATACACCCACCCAAA
Organism: Elephas maximus indicus; assembly: GCF_024166365.1. Taxonomy (NCBI): domain Eukaryota; kingdom Metazoa; phylum Chordata; class Mammalia; order Proboscidea; family Elephantidae; genus Elephas; species Elephas maximus. The sequence goes on from NC_064832.1 coordinate 41,714,131, forward strand.
CCCACTGCCATTGAGTCAATTCCAACTCATAGCGACCCCACAGGGTTTCGAAGGCTGTAAATCTCTACAGAAGCAGACTGCCACATCTTTCTCCCACAGAGCCGCTGCTGGTTTTGAACTGCCAATCTTTAGGTTAGCAGTTGATTGCTTTAACCACTACACCAGGGCTTATATATATATATATATATATATATATATAGACTTAATGGCAACAGTGGGTATATATATATATATATAAAATATATATACATATATCAACTTGATGGCAGCAACAGGTATATATATATCTACACCCGGCAATCAACCCCATTGCCGTCAAGTCGATTCTGACTAATAGTGACCTTGACCTTATAGGACAAAGTAGAACTGCCTCACAGGGTTTCCAAGGAGTACCTGCTGGATTCGAACTGTCAGCCTTTTGGTTAACAGCAGAACACTTAACCATTGTGTCACCAGGGCTCCATATACTCACAAATACATATACATATGTTATGTTAGATGGTCATAAGCACTAAGGAGAAAATTAAACATGTAAGTGAGATAGAAGTGTTAAGTGTGTTGCGTTTTAAGATAGGTACCAAACAGTGAGGACGATGTTTAGTAATTTGGGTAGAAATTGACTTGATGCCTTCTCAGATTGTGCCATGTAAAGAGCCACATGGTACACCTTCTTCTATTACTGGCCCTTTGAGGATTGCTTTAAGGAGGAAATAGAACACGAATTAGAAATTGAACAATTGATAATATTTGGATAGGTAGAAAATAAAGAGTAAGGAAGAACCAAAGTAGTAAGAACCCCTTGCAAGCGCTAAAACAGGACTTCTAGATGTCTATTATTTATGTTCTTCAGCTAATGAGTCATCCAAATAGGAGTGGACTTCCTGTTGACTTGAAGTGGTCAAGAGGATATAATTTTGGCTGATTTTGTAGGGGCCCCTGTTGGTACAAGCAGTTAGTGCTCTTACTGCTAACTGAAAGGTTGGAAGTTTAAGTGTGCCCGGAGGCACCTTGGAAGAAAGACCTGACCATTTACTTCCACAAAATCAGTGTTTAATACCCTATAGAATACAGTTCCACTGTGACACACATGGGGTCGCCATAAGTTGGAGCCAGCCTAATGGTAACTGGTTTACTATTACTAATAATGGTAACTCTGACATACCTCCTTTGCTACAGTCACCAAGGCCTTTTATCTGTTACCTCATGATTCTTATAATAACACTCCGAGCTAGATTATTATTTTCTGAATTTTTGCAAATGAGAAAACTGATGTTCGAAGAGGTTAAAAGATTTGCTCATAGTTTTAAAGCTAGAAGGAGACAGATTTAAACTCATATCCTTTGGCAAGAGATTCACAGTCTCTATACTAGACCAAAAGCTTCTCTCTAAAATTAGGGGCCATAGTTTTTGTCTTCCTGCTCTGATTTCCTTGAATCATGACAAAACTCATAGTCATTCTTGACTAGAAGAGCTAATGAGTGCTGAAGGAAGATGGAGACTGAGTTGATAATTTCTCCCCAGGAGCAGTGTCTTGACTCTCCTTGACCAGCCACATCCATTCCATATGGGTCTGAGATAAGAGAATGCCTGTGACCCTGAACACTCAGGGACAGGAATGAATAGGTCTATTCAACAGTGGAAGGTGTTTTATCAGGTATATGTGCCCTTGTGAGTTGGAATCGACTCGACGGCACTGGGTTTTTTTTTATGTGCCCAAACACAAAGCCTACACTGGGCTTATTTGAGACAGTGGCAGAATTAAGCTCCTTTTAAAAGGATAATTCCTCTAAAAAGTGAGCATTTTTTTTTTTTAACCTTGTAAAATGTCCTACAGTGAACATCTAAATTAATATCAACATGCTGAAGGGAGGGGAAAGAAGGAAGCATTGTTTAGGAAGCATTGAGTTTCTGTTCACAGCGATAGGAAACTTGGGGATAGATATTGGTGATAGCTGCATAGCATGATTGATGTAATTAATGTCACTAAATTGTACATGTGAAAAATCTTGAATTGACAGATACTGTGTTATATATCTTTGTTGTTGTTGTGTGCCCTCAAGTTGAAACAGCCACAATTAACAAAAAATGTAAATTTAATGTTAACTGCAAATTAAAGAAAATATCTATTCAAAAAATAGCAATGTAATGAACCTATGAATTTCTATGAGGGATTTTGAAACAGTGGGATCTTGCTGAGTGTCAGGGGTCCCATAGACTTCTGTTGGTTGCTATCAGGAATGACTCCTCTTTGTAACAAGATGGCAGACACCTGTGACATCATCTGTCATTTCTATTAAACGTCATAACAATTTTTCTTTTAAATAATAGCAGTTTCAAATATCTTGATGGTGAACTTTTCTTATTTTCCAAACCTTTTGCTGCTGAGGTGAGGAACTTGGAAATGTTTTTCTTACAGTAGAAATTTACTTCACACTAAACATATACAGGAAAGGAAATTTACTGCTTTCTTTTAGAAATAAACACAGAAGCAAATGAAAAGTGCTAATGTGCTCCCAATTAGCACATTCATTAAGGACTATTTCAAATGCAGTAATGAACTTTTTGCTCCTGACTGAAGATAGAATTCACAATGATAAATTAGTGAGCGTAGCTGCTGAAAGTTGCCAAATTATAGGGCTGAGTGAATATTACTAATAAAATCATTTGCCGCCAACATGAAAATGATGAAGATGAATCTAAAAACCTGAAAAATATCCTTCAAATAAGTATAGGTCTTTCTCTAAGGAAATGCCAGGTAAAAATTAATCATGAACTCTAATGCTGCTTCATCTGGTTGATTTGTCTGCTGGGGTTTGGATTTGAGGCATTAGCCTCCCCGTGTTCATACAAGGGTGATTCCCATTATATCTGGAGGGAAATGAGAGGATCTCTTATTTCAAGTTTATCTGGTGCTGCTTAACTCCCAGGAATCACAAAGCTTTAGGCATGTGAACCAGCATGTATATGAGCTGGCAAGAAGAAATAAATGTAGATCACAGTAGAACACCATTAATGGCTGTCTACTAAGTTTTTTTTACTAAGTTCTGCTCCGTTCCTGGTAGGGAGATAGTAGGATGGAAATAGAAGTAGATGATGAAGCTGTTGATGATGATGATAATGATGGTGATGCTAGTTATTAGTAATGATTTTTGTTTGTTGAGTTCTTACTCCATCAGGCAATGTGTTATACATATTATCTTATATGTCTTGGACAAGTATATGGAGAAGTTATTACTATTCTCATTCCTCAGAGGAGGAAACAGAATCCATCGATATTGTTTTTATGCAATTCAGTAGCTTCCTGGTCAATGACACTCTCTCTCTGTTGTTGTTAGTTGCCACTGAGTCAGGTCTGACTCTTGGCAATCCCAGTACAGCAGAACAAAACCTTGCCCTGTCTTGCACCATCTTCACGAATGTTGGTATGCTCAAGTTCACTGTTGTGGCAACTGTGTATTTAGAGTGACTTTCAACCTAGTGGGCTCATCTTCTAGCACTATATCAAATAATATTCTGTTGTGATGCATAGGATTATCATTGGCTAATTTTCTGAAGTAGATTGCCAGGCCTTTCTTCCTAGTGTGTCTTAATCTGGAAATGTCACTAAAACCTGTCTGCCATGGGTGACCCTGCTGGTATTTGAAATACCGATGGCATATTTTACAGCATCACAACAACAAGCAAACCACCACAGTATGACAAACTGACAGACGGGAGTGGACTCTCTCTATACCTCCCATAATATACCCTCTGCTTGGAAAGCTGTCTTTCCTTTCCATTAATCTATGTGTCTTTTTATATTGGCTACTCCAGAAACGTTCACCACCATGACTGTCTACTATCCAATTTAACTAACTTGCCAACTTTGCTTTAGTTCAGCATGTTTTAAGCATTTTATAATTGTGTTCTCAGTCCTTCCACTTAAAGTTCTTCAAAATCAGAAAAATGTCTTCTATTTCTTTTAAATCTTCCCAAGACTCTTTAGTACAGTGGTCTACATAGAACAGAAATTCACTAAATGTTGTTGAGTGAGATGAGAATTTCTCATGTTTTAAAATACTTCTGGAAAATGAGATTCCTCTGCTTTTTGGTAACCCAACCCAAGGTCTATTAGCATTAACTCTCAGAAATTTGGCTTTGATCCTTTTCTAAATACCTCATGCTATTTCCTCTCTTCACTGAATCTTTTAACCAGCCACTTGACATTTTCTGTGTGATAGCCCTTCATACACTTGAAAATTTGTTCTATGTCTTTCTTCAGCCCCTCAAGACAAAATAATGGGATTGTAATGATCATTAAAAATATAGATTTTTTAAATGAATGTTTTCCATTTAATTACACTCAAGATTTAACATCAGAGGAAACATACAAGACTGAATCGAAACAAAGGTATTATCCTGGTCTTCTTGTATTTTTTGCTTAGAGAAAAGCCATGGCATAATTTATGTTCCCCAAAATAGTTGTAATATTTACTTTTGAAGATAGCGACTTGGTTGCCAGAGTTCATGAACTTGAATTTCCTAAAATTATGTTTTAGATGTTTCATTTTCTCTGTAGAAACTTAGGTTTTACTTTTCATCTTTTTTTTAATAGATGCGGAGAAAATAAATCAGAATGTTTCCAAACTACTTTTAGCCAGCAGTGCTGATCTTTTTTTTGTTGTTGTTGTTCTATTGTAAGTATTTTTCCTTAAAAAGACAGAATTTGTGTTTACAAAGCTAGGTTTTTTCCCAGCAGTAGAGAGAGCTATTGGTGTTTATAAAGGACATGTTCCAGTATTTTCCTTGAGCATACCCATCTCCTAATCTCTGTTTTAAAGTATTCCTTTAAGTGTCACATTGCAAAATTAACCTTTGCATTGGCTTCACTACACACAGCTTAATACTGCTTGACTCCACATAAAGCACCATGACATAAGCTTTAAATAAAAGCCGGATAGGGCTCAGTTGTGTGCATATTGTGTTTGGGATTAAGAAACTAAATTCGACAGGTAATGGAGCCGGATTTAACCACTCTATGATGCTACTCTGTGAGGTGTCCTGTCAATCACCTGTCCTGAAAATATAAGCTATGAAAGCAAAGTGAGATATATTTCAGATGCCTAATCACACAGGCAAAGAGTTAGTTCCTCAAGGAAGGGGAATGTGCAGACTGCTACTCTTCACCTCTCTCCAGGGGACTCTGGGAGTTAAGGCCATCATACAAATAGGCTTATTTGCTTGAGGATTACCTAGGTTTCCTAGGATACATGATAAAGAAACCTCTGCAACATATGGCCAGCCTTTCATATTGAATAAAGGGAAAATAAAACTTTACAGCAGTGAGGGATGAATGTGAGGCATTTAGAGAGCATTTCCTACACATTTAATAGAAAAAAAAAATGTCAGGTATACAAGTGAAATAGATTTTGAAATATTTCTTGCTCAGGTAGGTTATGAATGACGTTAAACACTTCCTCTCAGCCTTCAAGACCAGAGCGGTTTGACCTCATTTTTGTATTCAATCAAAGTTACTGTTGTTTTTGTTATTAGTTGCTGTCAAGTTGATTCTAACTCATGGTGACCCTGTGTGTACAGAGTGGAATCGCTCCATAGGGTTTCTAGGTTGTAACCTTTCGGAAGCAGATCACCAGGCCTGTCTTCTGAGGTGCCTCTAGGTGGCTTTGAACCACCAACTTTTTCGCTAGTAGTCAAGCACTTAACCCTTTGCACCACTGAAGAACTCCACAATATTAGCTTACACAATATTAGCTTAATTTTTTTGATAAATGTATTTGATCTCTGTGCTATTATTTTTTTCCTTCTATTTTAAGTATCTTAATTCTTTTATTGTAATAATTTTTTTTGAAGAAGGTAAGATATAATTAATAAATGACAAATAAAATTTTCCCTAGAAATAAAGATTATCTATGTATTCTAATCTGAAGAATGACACAGTGAGTGCTTGGAACTGAATTGCTAAACTGTATGATTACACATTTAGTCCAGAGTCTCAACCTGATGTGCAGTGCTTTTACGGTGCAATTCCCATTAGCACTGATTGTTCAATTTAGTGCTTCATTAATGAGCCAGAGAGCACTTGTAAATGTCGGACTTATAGAATCAACCACATTTAAAGTTTTATTCTCCTGAAAATGTCTTCACCTGACAAGCTGGTAATAAATACTTTTCATGTTTCCATCCACTTAACCCTTCTCTCATGTCAGTTTTGGTGATTGGCTGTCATTTGGCATCCTCTTTACTTAAACGTGGAGCACTGGTGGTGCAGAGGTTAAGAGCTCGGCTGCTAAGCAAAAAGTTGGCAGTTCAAATCCACCAGCCGCTCCTGGGAAACCCTATGAGCAGTTCTATTCTGTCCTATGAGTTGGAATCGACTTGGTGGCAATGGGTTTTACTTAAAGGTGCCTAACATTTATAGCCATAACAATTATAATAGCAAACATTTGGTGCTTAACGTACTATACGTGCTAGGTTCAGGTGCTGGCTACCATTTATTGACTTTATGATGTTCAGTCCCTGGGTGGTGTGAACGGTTAAGTGCTCTGTTTGGTTCAAGTCCACCCAGAGGCACCTTGGAAGAAAGGCCTGGCAATATACTTCTGAAATCAGCCATTGAAAACCCTGTGGAGCACAGTTCTACTCTGATGCACACAGGGTCACCATGAGTCAGAATCAGCTCCATGGCAACTGCTTTGGTTCTGGTTTTATGGCGTTTCAGATGCTGTTGTGAGTACTCTACATGTATTAACCAGTTAAGTCCACATAACCCTGTGATGTTGCTACATTACCATCCTTATCTTACTGATGGAAAACTAAGAGAGTTTAAGTAACTCGTCTAGGGTTACAGATCTGGTAGGTATAAGAGCTGGGATTTGAACTGGGGCAGTCTAGCTCTACAGTATGATCTCCAGAGCCCTATCTCAGGGACCAAGTATATATTCGTTCTTAGAAAGTAGACAGGCCTGTACAAAGAAACTGATGGGCCTGCTTAAAATATCCAAAGAAGTTGCTCAACAATCGACCTTTACACAAAAGGTTTTGCTCTGCTTTTTTGATAGAACCCTTAGTGGCTCCACCAGCAATTATCCCATTAGCACCAAGACAGCCTTCTGTGTACTATGTCCTGTATTAAGAAAACTGACAATTTTCAGATAAGCACTGACAGAATTTAGCGAAAAAAAAGTAATTGAAATTCTTGTCATTGAAAATCACAGTATTGTCATTTGGGCCAACACACTTTGAAAGCAATTAATACATGATAAATGTGCAAATATCACTAGCAGTTGTGATCAATAAACAGGATGAATAAAATATACAGAAGTATTGGTAAGACCTTTGAGAACTTGACTTTGGTAAGGAAAAAAGGCATAGAACTATTTCCTGCCTGAAGTCAGAAGAAAAAGTAATTCTGTCTGGAATGTGTTTTTGCCCAATCAAAACCATGCTCGTTCTTCAAAGCCCATGTCTTCAGATGTCTTTTCCTGATTCTCAGTCCTCTCACAGCACTTTGCACCTCCTTTACAGTTCCCCCAAAACAGTGCCTTATATATGAGCTTTTTGTATACTCCTTTACACGGCACTGGGTTTACATGCTATATGTAAATTCTCTGAGGGCAAGGACTATCGCTTCTCCACCTTTATTCATGTTTATAGGCAATGGACAAATATGTAATGATTGACTAACTGATGGTCTCAGGTCAGTGGCTTTTTTACATTTGAATCTGGTTATTAATCCATTGGGGAACCAATCCGTACATCAAATTCATTCCATGAGTTGTAATAAGTAACTAGATGTTAAAATTTTCAGAAAAAATTAAAAGGAAAAGCAATCATAAATGGACAGCCTATTAAGGAGAGCTGTCTCACTTTACAAGCCAAGTTGAATGAGCGAGTTCTCAACAGAGCATCAGAAATCATCCATTGCAAGCCATACAACAGGAACATTCTATTTAACATGATGAGTTAAAGATTCTCTCATCTATGTAACCAGAAAGCAACTAACCTAAAATATAATCAATTCCATATCATCTACAAACTTGGAATTATAATATACTAAGAGAAACGAAGTAAAGTGACTTGACAAATGCAAACAAAAGTTCTTCATGTTCTATACTACGATCAAAACCAGAGGGTGAGATATATCACAAATAACCCTTATTTTTCTCAAAAGTGAGGGAGACATTATATGGTAGATAGAAGCAATTAAGTAAGTAGAAGGGCACATTTTTTCTTTTGATTTCTGGTTTAACAAAAATATCTTCGGATTACCAATTTGGCTTTCCGTGTTATTTGATGCTGTTTGTGGGTGTCTGGATTTTAGATTTACATTGTTTCAATTTCTCTTTAGATTTATATTCCATTAATCAATACTCTTTAGGTTTATATCCTGATTTATCAATAATTCTCTTTTAGGGATGGCTAATGTGGGTCAATTAAGAAAATCTGTTTATTCTCAAGTGAACAGAGAAGTGTTGAGTTTCTGAACCTACAAAGCCAAGAATTAGAGCCTTGACAGAAAGGTTTTCACCCATCTGCACATGATGCCTGGGGCCTAGAATGAAATAATTGGCTGGGCTGATAGTTCTGGATTAAATTGTGTCCCCTCGAAATATGTGTTGAAGTCCTAACCCCCTGTGCTTGTAAATATGACACTGTTAGTAAATAGGGTTTTTTCTTTTGATATTTTAATGAGGTTATACCAGTATAGGGTGGATCCCAAACCCAACTACTTTGAGTTTTAAAAAGAGCAGAGGAGACACAGAGACACTTGCAGGGGAAAGAGGAAGGAAGACAGTAGAGACAGATGCATCTACAAACCCAGGAATGCCAAGGATTGGGGGCTACTAGAAGGTAAAGTATACAAAGAACTTGCTCCTAGATGCACGGTCTGAATTTGTGCTTCTAGCATCCTGAACTATGAGAAAATGTCTGTTCTTTAAAGTCACCCACTTGTGGTATATCTGTTATGGCAGCACTAGCACTAGGTAACTAAGGCACCGGTACACCTCTTTACTCTCCAGGTGTCATGTATAGTCCTTTTTTTTTTTAACATCCCATTCTCTTAACTCATCTTTTTAGGCACATACAGACACTTGAGATCATGAACCCTATACTAAATGAGTAAAGTCAACCTAGGGCTGGTTCTCACTGGGGTAGCTTTTGTATTTTTTTCCTCATTATTTCCTCTCCACAGCACTGACATCTATCTTGGTCATGTGACTTTGTTTGGCCAATAAAAGCTTCAAGAGCCATTGGTTAGTTCTGCTACTGTCCTTTTGTCTCTGCCATAAGACTGGGATGTCTTAGATAGGTGCTGGTTCCCAGAGCAGATCCACAATGGACTTGCAGCTATAATGTGAGAGATTGTTATAGACCACTAAAATTTGGGAGTTATTCATTACTGCAGCTTAAACTAATGAAAGCTGGCTAATACTATCACCCCTCCTATAAAATTCATTTGGTATTGTTACAATCTCTTGCAATTTTTGGAAATTATTTACGTCTTCAGGAAACCCTGGTGGCATAGTGGTTAAGAGGTATGGCTGCTAACCAAAAGGTCAGTAGTTCAAATCCACCAGGTGTTTCTCAGAAACCCTATGGGGCAGTTTTACTCTGTCCTGTAGGGTCGCTATGAGTTGGAATCCACTTGACAGCAATCAGCTTTTTTGTTTATATCTTCAGCATATGCTCTTCTTAAGTTTCATATTGAGCCATGTGAAAGAAATAATTCTCAGAGAAGGAAAGCGGTCTTTGGGGATTATGTTCTTTAGGCTTTATGGAAATAAATAGCTTTACTTGGATTGAGATCTTGATAATTTGAAAATTACAGCCTTGTCAGCTACTAATTCAGAAGGGAAAAAAGACTTCGAAAGTGATATCTTCTTTGGTGGATGATTGGGGTGAGACTACACCAATCTTATTTGAGAAGAATTAGTGCTTTGCTATAGTTCAGAGGAGAGGTGGAGCTCTGAATCAGAGATTGGTCGTTGTTGTGAAGAACCGTAATGGCAGCTCTCCTTCCCAGAGAAACTCTGTGTTAAATTAGGCAGACAATTGAGGACATGCATTTCAGGAAGAGTGAATGAATCCCTGGCCTGGCACCTTTATTCCTAGAGCTGTGAGCACTACTTAGAGGAGCAGTGAGCTCTGACAGATTCAGGCAGAGATTTAGAATTCTTTTGCTTCTATTCAATGTATGCAGAAAGACCAGGAATTCACTAAATGGCCAGGTAAAGGCACATGGCTAGAACACAGTGGACAATGCAAGAAGACAAAGAGAGTCCTTGGTCCATGCTAGTGGAGAATGGGGAGATTAGGCATGCTTTGAGCATATCCTTGCACAAATGGTACAAAAACAGCAAGATATACTGCAAAATACCCCAGAACACTTCCACAGAATAGCTCCCATGTCCAGAAGCATTCCTGATCCAGGCACTTTGACAATCAGAGGAAAATACTGCTAATGGAACACTTTTGGGGTTTTGGTTCCTATATTTTACCTGTAACAGAGCAAAGCTCACTAAATTATCTTTTCATTTTTAATACCCTTTGGTTTTGCTATATTGTGCCTAATACAGATCCAAGTTTGAGAGTAGATTCCAAATTAAGAAATTCGTTAATGAAGAGATAATTCTAGAATTTATGGATGGAAGTTAGGGCTAAGGGAGATGTGGAATTCTTTGACGATATAACTGGTATTACTGAGAACTCCCCTACAATGATAATACAGAATTAATAGAAGACCTGGAATTTAGGTCACGTAAGTTTATTAAAAAATATTATATTCCCAATATTAATATCTGACACTTAACCTTGGTTGTAATAGAAATTTTCTTCCATCTTTAGCTAGGAGACAAATTCAAAGTGATATATATATATATATATATTTCATATATATACATGTTATTTTCATACATATAGAAACTCCCATCCTAGGCCAACCCTCTTGCCACAATGCTTGCATGGTGCACCATTTCTGGGATATAATATAAAACACAAAACACACACACAGATGCTCTCATGGGCTTCCTCTATACTTTTTATGCATATTCAGCCAGACCATAATAGTAATTCTCCTTCGGGCAGAGTAGTCGCCAGATACTGCCATTATGTTTGGGCTGAACATTTGGGTTCTCTGAATACACTCTCTAAATATTCCTTTGGCTTTTCCTCAGCTAGAGCTAAATTGATGCATCCTTCATTTCTGCCTGTCCAGAAATCGCTTTTGTCATATCTCCTTACAAGAACAACAGAGCTGTCCTCCAAAGTTAAGAGCCTGTTTCCAATGCACACTTATGTACTTTGGCCAAAGTTTCTCTTAAATATAACATGGAACGTGTACATCTCCTGAGCTTATATATATGTAAAACCCAGTGCCATAGTCGATTCTAACTCATAGTGACCCTATAGGGCAGAGTAGAACTGCCCCATAGAGTTTCCAAGGAGTGCCTGGCAGACTAGAACTGCCGACCCTTTGGTTAGAAGCTGTAGCACTTAACCACTACGCCACCAGGGTTTCCCTTATATATATATATTTATAATATGTATATTTTCTCTTCTTTCTGAACCCTCTTAATTACTACCATTGATAACATTTCTTGATTTTAATATTAAAAGAGTATTCCATTAAAATCCTAGGCTGCAGTCGGTAACAGTTGAGTAGCCAGTACTTGATAAATGACTTATGCAATGGTAGAACCAATATGAATAGCCCCTGGGGCTATCACATGAGACAGAGAGAGTCATGGAGAATCATTTGAGTATACCTGACAAAGGGTCACAGTTCTTCTTAATGAGGGAGAGGTTAGTTCCAGGAGAAGTGGGAATCTCTAAAGGGCATCCTTCCATTTCTAGGTTGCAGCAGGTATGGTAAAAGGCATTGTACTGGAGCTATTAAAATTTAGATTGGTTATGCGATTTGCACAAACCCACTGCTTTTTGATTTGAAAATCCTTTGGGAATAAGTCCAGTGCCAGGAAAGATGTGAAGCTTAGAAACAGAAAGGTATATTTCCTCCCTTGGAAGGAGTGGAATAGAGAATTTTTAAAACTGCCTTTTTGTATTTACATCCATAGGAAGTAGGAGAAAAAAAAAAAATCCAGCACTCCAATTTTCTTGTCTGGTTCATTAAACATATTAGCTATGTTTAGGGAAAACACAAAACAGAAACGAAATACAATTCCAACCGGCACAGTGCAGCATTTAGGGTTTCTAGAATACAGTATAAGACTAAAAAAAATACTCCGCAAAAAGTTTCTAAGAAGCAACAAACCTTGAAAATTATACAAAATTCGGTGGTTTCAGCTTCTGAGTTCATTTTCAAGAACACGAACTTGCAAAAGCATGTGGGAGTAGAACATGAATTGAAATTTTAATAAATGTATTATATATGCAACAAACTATGGAATTATTGATTAGAGGTAGTGAGGTAGAAAGGGAGAGTTTTTGCTTAGGGGTCATTGAGTTAATGTTAATGGTGGTAAAATGATTTGGTGGCACAACAGGAAGACTGTAACCAATGTCACTGTATTGTATATGTAGGAATTGTTGCACTGGCATATGTTTTGATATGTATATTATTACTACAATTAAAAAATGGCTTAGCAAACAACATTAAACAAATTAAAGTTAATTACTTGAAAGGTAACATGTATTGCATTTATGACAAACAAACAAACAAACCAACCCATTGTCATCGAGTCAATTCTGACTCACAGCGACCCTATAGGACAGAGTAGAATTGCCCCATAGTTTCCAAGGACAGCCTGGTGAATTTGAACTGCCGACCTTTTCATAAGCACCCACAGCCCTTATCCACTGCACCAACAGGATTTCCGCTTTTATGACGAGTATGATAACCTTGTCATCTGATTCTTGGCTTTGGTTATCAGCTTTATGTTGCTCGTCACCAAAGCTATATTTCTAATCTGGCCTTTCATTCAGGACTCAGGTTCCTGTTTTCTATTACTGCCTCGCTTCACTATTTCTCTCATCTCAAAGTATAACTCATTATTGTTTTGTAACCTCAAATGTCCTCCCTTTCTAATTTTCTATGTCTGGAAATGACCAAGTCGTTGTCTGCATTCCCCAGGCTTGGAAACCTGAGGTTATTTTTGACTGATGACTTCTCTTCGGCTCCGTCTTCCAAACCAGTCACCGGGGGCGGATAACGCAATAAGCAAGGTAAGCAGGGCCTTACTTGTGCAAGTGAAGAGTTTCTATGTGAACAGTAAGCCGTATACAAACTGTAGTGGACAGTTTCTAAATGAACATAAGTTTTACTAAGGCTTTTCAAAGTATAAGATCACTATAGAATATGACTTCTGTGTTTGGGGGAGTAGTCTTGTACCAAACCAAAAACCCACTGCCTTCGAGTCAATTCTGACTCACAGCGACCTATAGGGCAGAGTAGAACGCCCCGTAGAGTCTTGTACAGGAGATATAAAATACATGCATTAAAGATAACTATACAAAGCAGTCAAAGAAGTATGAAAGTCAGGAAAATAATTTAGGTGATAATTATCCACACAATATAATTTGGGGGAGGGTAGAATGAAGCCCTCTTGCCCTGTTAATATTTTTTTCTATCTGAGGCAGACCTTTTTATTATTTATTTATACATTGCTTTATTGTTTTATATTATTATCTATTTCATATATGAATGATTTGAATTCCCAATGAAATGTAATGTGTTTGACACCATGAATACTAAATAATACTAAATGTTCAATAAATAAATTCTGAATTGCATTACAGGGTAAAAACTATGATCCATGAAAGATAATATCAATACTTAAAAAAGATATAACATAAATATTAATTTATGAAAATTGACATCATGAGTCTTTAGCACAGACTGAAAAACAGTCTGGACTGTAATGGATGAATTATAAATAAAGTTATAAGCAAGGCCAATGGAGCATCTATCAAGGTTTTTAAGATTATGTTTATACTTTTCTCTGATAATACATTGAGGAGGTTTAAAAATGTATCAGTGGATGTTTGGGGAAGATTTTGGGAAAATGATGCAACACGGTGACCCTTTTAAGGGTGCTGACACATATATGTTCCTGCTACATTTTCTATCCCTGGAGGTTTATTGCCAGACATTTGGGCCACTTTAGTATGTTCTGGCATCATGGTGGATATTGGTCCAACTGCCTAAAAAACAAGGAAGTTGGTCTGCACCACATTTGAGTGTTGAGAGCCATTTGTATGATGGAATGCTTCCCAGAGGAGTGCTTGTGTGAAACTTTTATGTCTTTTGGCTCCTGTACAGAGAGATAAGGCTTGCAAGTTATTTTTACTATTTCCTTTGTGTTATTGGGAAGGTATGGCTACTGGCATTTGGAAAAACTCAAGTAAATGAGTTATTTTTGGCATGAAAACAGTTTGTGATGCAATTCCTGAGCCATGGTACTGATACACACCACGTATGATGTGCTTTATGGAGCATGGGACTAATATGGTCTGCTTGCATTGGTCACCTTCTTGATGGCATCTTTTATAAAGTACTCACCTCCCCGGTGGAGAGCATCTCCCTGTGAAAACAACCAGAAGGTGACGCAGAGAATGCAGCCTTCAGAAAAAGGACACACAACGGTTATGTGCAGAGTGAAAAGTGCCTTTATGTGTCACCCCGTGTTTTCTAAAGTTTCACTCTAATCCAACTGATAAAAATTATGTACAGCAAGTACAGGGCTTATTTAATATTTCATGTGGATTTTTAGAAAGTTGAGTAAGATATTTTATGCCTCAGGGGTAACCAAGAAGTGTGATGCACTTCCCAGGCCACGGAAACGATAGGTACTGCATTTGTGAAGCGCTTTGTGGAACGTGGGACTGATATGGCCAACTTGCAATTGCCATATTTTTTCAAATAATAAAAAAACTACCAGCAAACAATGATTCAGCATCCATTCCATTAGTGAAAAAACATGGCATTGCCAAAAAAACTTAAAAAAAAAAAATTCATCCTTTATTAAGAGTACAGAGTTTCGAGTTAAAAATATCCAGGTCCCATGTTTGCCTTCTAATAATTGTGTGATCTTGGGCAAGTAGTTAACTTATCTAAACTTTATTTCCTCACCTGCAAAGATGAGATAATAATAGTATGTATTGGTAGCATATGTTTGCTAGAGCAATGTACATTGTGAGTAATTTATTTTATTATTGTTCTTAGATTATGTTTAAGAATGTCTACAAAAAAAGATAAAGTTGTTATTAAGAGAAGAGTGATTAGAAACAGCTAAGTCATTATTTTTGCAGTTATAATTTCAATCCATGGCTGTTGTTGTTGGTTGACACTGAGGTGATTCTAACTCATGGCAACCTCCTGAGTTCAGAGTAGAACTGCTCCATAGGGTTTTCAAGGCTGTGACCTTTTGGAAGCAAACTGCCAGGCCTGTCTTCTGAGGAAACTCTGGGTAGGTTTTTACCGTCAACTTTTCAGTTAGTAAGTGCTTAGCCATTTCTGTCACCCAGGGACTCCTCTAGGTCTATTACATGTGAATGGATAAGAAGAAAATTAGGAAATCCGAATGGAAAGAATGTAGTTGTTAATTTTTAATGATGTTTTTGATTCGTTAAAGCACCTTATTGGAGGATTAAAGACTGAAGAATTGACGCATTTGAAGTATGATGTTGGTGAAGGCCACTGAATATACTACGGACTTCCAGAAGAATGAACAAATCTGTCTCAGAAGAAGTACAGCCAGAATGTTCCTTAGAAGTGAGGATGGCAAGACCTCGTCTCACATACTTTGGACATGTTGTCAGGAGGGACCAATCCCTGGAGAAAGACATCATGCTTGGTAATGTGGAAGGTCATCAAAAGAGAGGAAGACCCTCAATGAGATAGGTTGACACGCTGGTTGCAGCAATGGGTGCAAACATACCTACTATTGTGAGGATGACAGGACTGAGCGACATTTTGCTTATTATGCATAAGGTCACTGTGAGTTCAAACAGACTCAATGGCACCTAACAACAGCAACAACATAGGAGGATTATTGCTTTAGTGGGTAAAGCCTACTTTTTCAAGTATTTCATTCATATTTATTCATATACCTTCATAAACATTCATTGATTTAAAAAAAGTTGTGTAAAACAGCACCTGCCTTCAGATAGCTTGTAATTGAGCAAATGATTGTCAAATAGCAATTTTGGTTACTGTATGAAGCAGAAATGATAGGTGCTATGAGAATAAATAGCAAGAGGACCTCATAGTCTGAGGGGAATCAGAGCAGCCTTCCCAGAGGAAGTAAAATTTAAGTTGAAAGGAATGTAAAGTTTGTATTGGGAGATGGAAAAGGGTTATTTAGGAAGCATGTACAGATCATGCAACAGCCATGGGCAACAGAAGACTCAGAACTTTGAGGCACTGACAACTGCGAGACTGGAGGGACAGAGTAGCAAGCATGATAGGAGATGAGTGAGAGACTGAGGCAGGGGCTGACCCACCAAGGCCTTGTAGTCCAAGTTAAGGATTCTGGACTTAGTTCTAAGAGCAATTAGAAGGCATTGAAGAGGAAAGACCAGACTCATCTTGGTTCAATGTTTACTAAATGAATGAATGAATTGTTGTGTTACTTTGGATAAGTTATCTTGAAATGGAGGTAATGATAATGAATTATGGAGTTCTTCCAAGGGCGGAACAGGGAAAATTACTGGAAATATTTGAAAACAAAATACATTGAGTGAGAGAGAAAAGGAAACCCTGGTGGTGTAGTAGTTAAGTGTTACAGCTGCTAACCAAAGGGCTGGCAGTTTGAATCCACCAGGCACTCCTCGGAAACCCTATAGGGTTCTACTCTGTCCTATAGGGTCGCTATAAGCCTGAATCGACTCGACAGCAATGGGTTTTCAATAGGACAGAGAAAAAGACAGAGAGAATGTGCAAAGCACATGAGGTCCATAGCCTTAAAGTATTCAAAATCCCTTACCCTATTGGGTAGAAGCCATGGATTGTATAACATTCCCTGTTTCATACTGTTAAGTATCTGCTCTGGCTGAACAGCCTCTCTAGTTTTATTTGTTTTTTCCTAAGTATACATTTTTATTGAAGTACAAAATACATATAGAAAAGTACACATCATAAAAGAATGTCGTAAAGTAAACTTAATGAATGTTGCAAAGTAAACAGACCTGTGTAACTACCACCTGGGTAAAGAAATAGACCGTTGCCAGTACCGTAGAAGTCAGCATCCCTCCACTCCCAGCTATTATATCCCCTTAAAGGTAATCTCTGTTCTGACTTTTATCACTATAGATTAGCACAGGTTGTTTTTTGAACTTTATAAAAATGAAATTAAACTGCATGTACTCTTTTATTGTCTATTTTTTTTAAAAAGCAATAATCTTATTAACAAAAGTTAAGTGCCCAGCTGCTAACCAAAGGGTTGTTTGTCAAGCCCACCTGGCAGCCCCAAGGGAAGAAGACCTGGCAATCTGCTTCTGTAAAGACTATAGCCAAGAAAACCCTATGGGGCATGTCTACTCTGTCGTATGGGGCATGTGAGTTAGAACTGACTAGGCAGCTCCCAGCAACAACAATAGCAATGTTTCATGTAGCAGTAATTTGCTCTGTGATACATGGCGATTCGTTATAGGAATGTCCTACAATTTATTTATTTTATTGACAATGAATATTTGGGTTGTTTCCAGTCTGTAACTTTGTATGTAAACATTTTTGTATGTGTCTTTTGGTATGACATAAGCACTCATTTCTCTTGGATTTATACCAAGCAGCGCAAAAGCCGAATCAAAGAGTATTAGTAGTTCAGGGTTTAAGCAATCCTGTCCAACATTTTCCAAACAGCTTGTATCACTTTCTATTCCCACCAGCAGAGAATGAGAGCTCTGTTGTTCCATATCCTTATTAACACTTGGTATTGTCTGTCTTTCATATTTTAGCTATATTAGTGAGCATGAGGAGCCCTGGCGGCAGAGTGGTTAAACATCTGACTGTCAAACAAAAAGCTCAGTAGTTCAAATCCACTGGCCCCTTCTTGGAAACTCTATGGAGCAGTTCTACTCTGTCCTATAGTGTTGCTATGAGTTGGAATCAGCTTGACGACAATAAGTTAGTGAGTGTGAACACACTCAACTTAAAATTGAATCAAAGAAA
This sequence comes from Elephas maximus indicus, assembly GCF_024166365.1. NCBI lineage: Eukaryota > Metazoa > Chordata > Mammalia > Proboscidea > Elephantidae > Elephas > Elephas maximus. The sequence continues at coordinate 41,732,258 of NC_064832.1, forward strand.
ATAAGAACACTGCCCATTTGCTCAAGTGTAACAATTTTGAAAAAAAAGAAAACATCCACAAGAATGGCAGTGAAATGATTTGTTTCCTTGAAAAGGCGAGTGACAGTCCAGATAATCCCAACACATGGGCATTTCCTTGGAAATTCTCTCTGGAACTGGGTTTGCAAACACAATCTCATCAGTGTTCCATAACTGACCAAATGTGAGGATGTTAATTAGAGACATAAAAACTTACAAGAAGAATTTGCCAGTGAACTCATCTGATACTGGATTTTTTTCCATAGAAAAATGTAATGCACATTAAATTTCTCTACTAGATACTAGATTGTACGTTTTTTTCTGTTTTCTCTTGTTTTCTTAAAGTCTTTTAGTCATGTCTCTTGACATTGCTATTTTTTGTTTGTTTTTAATGAATGTTGGACCTAGTAAATAAACTTTTTAGGAGCTCTGGATGCTATTTTTCTCTGGAGTATGTGATTTCCATTAAAATGGAATGACTATTGGAGTAGGGTCAGACCACTTTGTTCCAATCAGGGATTGTGATACTTCAGGCTGGGTTAAACTTTGTGGGGGCTGGTCTATTTTCTACTCACCTTTTTTCCTAGGGACTAGTGTTCACTGGTCTTAATGGAACGCCAGAAATGGTTACTCAGTCCCCTTATTCATTCTTGTCTCCCTACCACCATGAGACTCTGAAAAAGCCCTAATTTCGTATTTTAGCTTCTTCTCTGCTTGGTTTACTGGCCTCTCACCATGACAGATTAGAAATCCGCAAATGGCTTGAGTGAAAAAGAATGATGTCCTCACTTCCCTGAGCTTCTCTTTTCTCTCAGGTCTTGCCTCCTCCATTCCTATTTGTTTTCGGGGCCCTGAACTTAAATTTTTGTCTCCACAGCCTAGGAGGAAAGGCAAAGTTTCAGTTGCTGCTTTCTGCTTAGCAGTCCTGTCTGTGCCACTGAGAAATCAGCAAATGCCTTTACAAGAAAAAATGACTGAGAATTTGGGTTCAGCCCAATGCATTTGCTTTTTTTTGTGATCTTAGCACCTCAGGCCTACGTTGTCTGTCTGCTCTCTGATCCCCTTAAAGAGCTGTTTTCTTTTTCTTGGTTTTGTTTTTTATTTAGCATTTATAGTTAATCTCAGCAGAAGAGTTGATTGGATACAATGTACTCTATCATACTTAGAAGCTAAGTCTTGTCCTTTCCTGTTTAACCATTTCATCTATTTGGAAGCGGAAGCTAGTATTTCCATTTTTAAAATAAGTTTTTCCATTTATCAGTTGCCATGGAGTCAATTCTGACTCATGGCTGGACTCCCTGGATGGTGCAAATTCTGCTAAATGGAAGACTGGCAGTTCAAACCCACTCAGAGACACATCAGGAAAAACGCCTGGTGATCTACTTCTGAAAGGTCTCAGCCTTGAAAACCGTACGGAGTACAGTTCTTTTCTGGCACACACAGGGTCACCGTGATTCGGAATCAACTTAATGGCAACTTTTTTTTTTTTTTTTTCCTACTTAACATGGTTTATTTTTTTGGTTTCTCTGTTCCAAACCCCACTATACTCATGTAAGAATCTTGGATATCTCAGTTCACAAATATAATCCAGGAATGCCTTCATTTTGTTAAATATGAGGCACTTCTCTGCTTTAGGTTGGCTCACTACTATTTGTGTATGTATGTTTCCTTTTTTTTTCTGCTCTTGATTAGGATAGAAATTTTATTCATTTTTTCAACTAGGGTTATAAACCATAACATTGATTTAATAGAAGTATAATTTTTCCAAAACTAATTCTTATTCATAACCAAATAAAAAAAAAATTCGAAACCCGTTGCACTAAATCAAGTTGATTCCAACTCAAAGCGACCCTATAGGACAGAGTAGAATTGCTCCACAGGGTTTCCAAGGAGCAGCCGGTGGATGTAAACTGCTGCCCTTTTGGTTAGCAGCTGGGCTTTTAACCACTGCACCACCAGGGCTCCATTCATAACCAGATAAAACTTAAATTTTCATTTGTCCCTGTAACTTGTATCCACATTTTGAACCAGTGTTCATTCTTTTCAATTTCTGGTTTATCTCTATTTGAAATATTGAATGTATTTATGCCTTTACATTGATATTCTGCTCTACAGGCATAGATTTTACTTTATCTGTTGTTTTCACCATTATTATTATGCTCCTGGCTAGATAACGCAAGCAAAAGGTGAATGATTTAAAAAACATATATATCTAGAACAAATAAAATAAAGAGTAATTCTCTATTTTTCTACGAATTCCTGTTTCCCAGCCAGAAGGCAATCACTCTTAATAGTTTTTACTGTATCCTTCCAGAGAATACAAATATGTGTCCCATATTTTAAACATCTAATAAAAATTTTGGTATGCATATACATTGTTCATCACTATTATGGAGTGAACCGTGTCCCCTCAAGAGATATGTTGAAGTCCTAACCCCCAGTACCTGAAAATGTGACATTTTTTGGAAATAGGGTCACTGACAACATTATCAGTTAACATTAGGTCACACTAGAGTAGGGTGGGTCCTAAGCCAATTTGAGTGGTTTCCTTGTACTCACACAGAGGGAAGACAGCATGTGAAGACACAAGGCAGAGATTTGGGTTATGCTGCCAAGAGACAAGAAATGCCTAGGGCTACCTGAAGCTGGGAGAGACAGGAAAAGATTTTACCCTAGAGCCTTCAAACAGAGTACGGCACTGCTGGCATCTTGAATTCAGACTTCCTGTCTCCAGAACTGTGAGACAGTATTTTCCTGTGCTTTTAAGCCACCTCCTTTGTGGTACTTTGTTACAGCAGCTCTAGGAAACTAATACAATCACTTTGCCCTTTTTTTTTTTTTTTCTCCACTTAATACTGTGCGTTGGAGAGAGTCCCATGTTGATACATATGTGTTGCCTGTTCATTCTAACTGCTGCAGGGCATTCTATCACATATACATGATTAATAGGACTTATTTAATCAGTTTTTTACTGAATGTTTAGATTGATCCTAATAGTCTGTCGCTTTAAAATACTCCAATAAATACTCTTAAATGTGCATTTTTGTGAACATATGCAGTGCATCTGCAAAATAAATTCCTGCAGATTAAATTTTGGGGTCAAATATTCTGCTTATTTACTTTATTCTTTTATTCCTATGGAGTCTTTACCTAGTTTCTCAGAGCTGAATGACTTGATAAATCTGCAAAAGTTCTGAACATTATTAAGCTTATATCAAATCTTATTTCTAAAAGCTTGTAATCAGGAAGTCTACTTTATTGAGGTTTATTTAAATTTTTTTGCAAATCACAGGTAACCTAATACCTTTTTTTGCTAAAACTTCAAATAGTATAAGAAAAATTATTATACAGAATAAATGTAACTTTATTAGCTTTATCATTCCCATTTTAAGAAAATTACCTTAAGTTTAGGTATATTTTAAGCTGAAATAAATTTTGTAGGCTAATTATAATCCCACATGGCAACGCTGTTATCTTCTAAAACATTCTTTAACTATCCAATATTTTCCAAGTCTAGTTCCTCATACCCAATACTATTCAATTTTGACCCAAATAAAATTTTATTAGGTAGGAATTGGAGAAAGTAATTACCTAGTGATTGGAAACATGCCTAAGAAGAATATGGTCCAGCAGATCTGTATACCTCACCAAAAATTCGGGACAATTTATTTCCAAGGTCCTTGAGAGACAGAAATCCAATCAAGAAATGCACCCTTGTTTAGAACCCCCTGATAGACTTTTAGCTTTCAATTGTGTGACAGCCTGCAGACAAATGACTGACTGCCTTTTTTTTATGGTGTTAAAATGCTATGGCTCTTTAGTAAGTAGAGAGTTATCAAAGGGAAAAAGAGCAAGAAGGGAGTTGGCTGTGTGCTACTCAGCATTTACTACTAGGATTTCTCTATTACAGGGCATTCCTGTCTCTTCACTTGAATAATAAGAGTGTGTGTATGACTCTTATTATGGTTTTTCATTCATCTTTTTATGAATTTTCATTCATTCAGCAAACAATACAGCATTTATTGTGTGGCTATCCTTTGTCAGAGTCTGCCAGTTGATGTGTATACGGTATTATGATAAACATGAAAGATGTTCCTGCCCTCAGAAAGTTAACTTCTAATGAAAGTCAAAGTGGTCAACAAAGAAATACAAGAGCTACGACTGAAGAATTCGAGTGTGCTGTAGGAATGTATAAGGGCCCCAAGGGGCTCAGTTTCCCTAAGAGATTTTTATTATTAATAAATTAAAATAGTGTAATTATAATTATAATATGGAGCTTCAGGTCCAGCCTAAGTGTCCTGAGTAGAAATGGGCCCCACACAATTCAGGACTAGAACAGTCACTCGCTTGCTATGTAATGTTTGCATGTGCACAATGGCTGGAGTCTGTTATCATTACCAACTCTCATCTTCATCTCTGAAAGGTAGCCTTGACATTGCCAAGGGAACTGGTTGTAGACATACTGATGTACCAACTTGTTGTTGTCTGATTTGTAAATTTATTTATTTTCCTTTTCATGGAGATGTGGCACTCAAATAGTATAAAACCAGTTGCCATCGATTTCAATTCGTGGGGATCCCAGATGTGTCAGAGTAGAACTGTGTTCCATGGGGTTTTCTTTTCTTCTTCTTTTTAATAATGTATTTTGTTGTTGTTGTAGAAGATATACAGAGCAGACTGTACATCAATTCAAGAATTTAAACATGTACAATTCAATGACATTGGTTATATTCTTTAACTTGTGCAACCATTCTCACCCTCCTTTTCTGAATTATTCCTTCCCTATTAAGATAAGCTCACTGTCCCCTAAGTTTCCTAGATATAACAGCTTTTTGGAGGCCTGGAAAACTCTTAAAACCCCACAGATGCCTACCTACTGATGATACAAGCCATGCCAAGACCTACCGATAGCCATGACTGTACCTACATCCCATACTATAAACTTACATAGCACATCACTTGTTTATACAGTTGACTATCCTGAAATATTGAAGGACAGGAGGAGAGGCCAGTTGCTTTCAAGTAGAATAGGAGCCTGGACTTGTATACTAGGGGAAGCATGAATGTTTGACTCTATGCAGCTTCTTTAAGCCCCTTCAAATAATTTATTGATAACATCTGGTATTATCTTCAGTTTTTTGCTAGACTTTCTTCACATTAAAAATGAATTTTGCTTGGAATTTAGTAACATTTTACCTGATTCATACAACTAACCTATTTCTATCAGTGAAAAATAGTAAATTCTTTCTATTCTAAGTTTTGTGCTGGAAAAATCTTTAGATTTTCTTTAGTAATACGTGTAATAGTTTTTCATCACAAATGATTTATTCATCATATATTTATTGAGTGCTTACTATGTGATAGATGTTGTACTAATATCTTAGTTTGGGTTCTCCTGGAAGCAGACCCTGAGATAAAGATTTGAGTGTAAGTAATTTATTCCAGAAGTAGAGGGTAGGTAGAGCCTAATCCTGTGGGGAAAACCTGGGGCAAGGTATAAAACCTAAACCTCAGAATTATTTCACTCAAAAGGTGAAGGACTTGGGTCATCTATCCACAACTCCTGAATCAATGACTGAAAGGTGCTGTGGAGGGTGGGGAAGTATGATGGTTAAGGTTGTGTGATGACTTGGCTGAGCCATGATTCTTGGTGGTTGACAGTTATGTAATGATGTAGTTTGGCAGTTGTGTAATGATGTAATTTGGAAGTTATGTATTGATGTAGTCATCTTCCATGATGTAAACTGACATGATCAGCCAGTCAGTTGTAAGCCCCACCCAATGTATGTATGGATGTTCTGGCAAAGTTCACTTGCTTGCTCTGGATCCTGTATCCAACTTGTTATCATCTGACCTCCAGTTCTTGGAACTTGAATCAGTGGCTTGCCATTTGACCTGCTGATTTCAGGTTTGTCAGCTCCTGTAGCAATGTGAGTCAGAAGAAGCCTCCAGCCTGAAGTCTGACCCATATACTTCAAACTTGCCAGCCTCTACAAATGTGTGAGCCATTTCCTTGAGATTAATCTGTCTGTCTGTCTATTTCTCTCTCTCTCCATCTGATAAGGTTAAACCAGTGGGGCCTGAAGAGTCTTTATTTGAGATATCACTTGAGGCTGTGCCTGGGACATTTTCTGGGACATCATCTGAGGTGGAACATTGCTGAATGTTCCCAAGACTCATCCACATCACCCATTTTTGCTTCTAGACCTATAACTAAACTTAAGCCTCTGACAGCCCCAAAAGGTGAAGTACAAAGTGTGACCCAGGAGAAGGTACACTACACTACAAAAGGTATGCTACACAAAAAAGAACTGCTTGACGTTTCTAATAGGTCCAGCAGAAACCTGGGAAACGTGCCTGGGGGTGGCTATTAAGGATGTGTGATAATGGTGCAAGTTGGATCAGTCTTAGTTTATTGATATGGGCCCACTAAGCACAAATTCTTCGTTCAATGTTTCAGCTTGAAAGGTAAAGAAAGGAGCTAATATTTTACTTGATTGGTTTGCTGAAGCATGTTTTATGTGGTAAACCCACTAGCCTGCACTAAATCAAATTGAAGTACCAGATTTGCCTTGGTGTACTGTAAAAGAAGGTATCTGAGGGCTTAGGGAAATTGCGATGTTAAAGTGGATTTATAAGGTTAGACCCACAGACCCACACATGGAGTACCCAGAGGACACATCTTTTACCACAATGGTGAGCAACAAATTTATGAAGGAAGTCCCAGCATCCTTGAAGACTGATGTGATTACTATTTTATGTAACACAGATTTGACAATGGGAATTTCCCTAAGTGAATTAAAACACCTAACTATAATGGGGCAGATTGGATACTGTGGTGGTAAGGGCCAAGTGGTGGCACTCAGGCAACAAAGACAAAGTGGGTGTAGCTACCATAATGGACAGCAGAGTCAAAGCAATAATTGGAATAGTCTGATTCATATGGAATTATGGCATTGGCTACATAGTTATCATGCCCCTAGGAGTGAAATAAGTGGAAATACTAAATATTTACTTGATCTATACAGTGGATGAATTCTAGGTCAAGTGAATCACAGGCTAACTCAAACTGCCAGAATAGAGTTACAGCCCCTAAATCAATTCCCAGACTTGAACAAGTTCAAAGACCCATAACTCCTTGGATGAAGGGAAGGCTGGATCTCCTTGAGGAAGAATTCCACTACACCACCAAAGATTTATACTGTTAATCTCTCTCCCAGCCTTTCCCGAAGGGACCTACAGCCTTTCATGAAAGTAACTATTCTTTGGGAAAGGAAGCAATCAGACTTTTCAGGGATTACTGGATACTGGCTCTGAACTAGCACTAATTCCAGAAACCCAAAATGTCACTGTGACCCATCAGTTAAAATGAGGGGTGTATGGAGGTAAGGTTATTATTGGAGTGTTAGCTCATGTTTGTCTCACAGTGGGTTCACTTGGTCCCTGAACCCATCCCTACTGATTTCCCCAGTTCCAGAATGCATAATTGGAATAGATATACTCAGCACCTGGCAGAACCCCCACACTGGGTCTCTGACAAGTGGAGTAAGGGCTATTATGGTAGGAAAAGCCAAGTGGAAGCCATTAGAATTGCCCGTACCGAGGTAAATAGTAAACCAAAAGTAATACTACATTCCTGGAGGGATTTCAGAGATTACTGCTGCCATCAGGACCTGAAGGATGCAGGGGTGGTGATTCCCAACACATCTCCATTCAACTCACCTGTTTGGCCTATGAACAAAACAGTACAATCTTGGAGAATGACAATGGATTATTGTAAACTTAACCAGGTGGAGGCTCCAGTTGCAGCTGCTGTTCCAGATGTAGTTTCATTTCTTGAAGGAATAAATACATCTCCTGATACCTGGTATACAGCTATTGATCTGGCCAATGCCTTTCTCTCAATTCCAGTTTTGAGGGACCACCAGAAGCAATTTGCCTTTAGCTGTAAAGGCTATCAATAAATCTTCAATTGTGCTACCTCAGAGGTATATTAACTCTTTAGCCCAATGTCACAATTCAGTCTGAAGGGACCTTCATCACCTTTCCTTTCCACAAGACATGACACTGGTCAATTACATTGATGACCTTATGCTGATTGAACTTAGTAAGGAAGAAGTGTCAATGTCATGGATTGAATTGCATCCCCCAAAATGTGTGTCAACTTGGTTAGGCCATGATTCCCATTATTGTGTGACTGACCACCATTTTGTCATCTGATATGATTTTTCTCTGCATTGTAAGTCCTATCTCTATGATGTTGATGAGATGAGATTAGTGGCAGTTATGTTAATGGATTGTGTCTTGAGCCAATCTTTTTTGAAATATAAGAGAGAAGCAAACAGAGAGACATGGGGATCTCATACTGCCAAGAAAGCAGTGCCTGGAGCAGAACTCACCCTTTGGACCTGTGACCATAAGTGGGAAATTAATTCAACAAAAATTCAGGCACCTTCCACCTCAGTGAAATTTCTAGGAGTCTAGCAGCGTGGGGCATGTCAAGATATTCCTAATGAAGTGAAGGATAAGTTATAACATTTGGCCCCCATACAACTAAAAATGAGACGCAACACCTGGTGGGCCTCTTTGGATTTTGGAGGTAACATAGCCCTCATTTCGGTGTGCTATTCCAGCATATTTATTATCACTCAAAAAGCTGCTATTTTTGATTGGGGTACAGAACAATAAATAGAAGGCTCTGCAACAGGTTCAGGTTGCTGTGCAAGCCACTGTGCCACTTAGGTCATATGGTCTGGCTGATTCAATGTTGCTCGAAGTTTCAGTGGCAGATAGAGATGCTGTTTGAAGTCTTTAGCAGGCACCTATTTGGAAATTGCAGCACAGACCCTTAGTATTTTGGAACAATGTCCTGCTAGCCTCTGTAAATAACTGCTCTCCCTTTGAGAAACAGCTTTTGGCTTGTTACTGGGTCTTAATACAGACTGAATGCTTAACTGTGAGTCACCAAATCATCATGTGACTTGAACTGCCCATCATGAACTGGATATTGTCTCACCCACAGAGTCATAAAGTCAAACATGCACAGTAGTACTTCTTTATTAAATGGAAGTGATATACAGAGATTGGGTCCAGGCAGAACTTTCTTGGGAAGGAACAAGAAATTTGCATGAGGAAGTGGCCCAAATATCTATGGTCTCCATTCCCGTCCCATTACCTGCCCTCTCCAAGTATGCACCTACAGCCTCATGTATAGTTCCTAATGATCAATTGACTAAGGTAGAGGAAATTTGTGCCTTGTTTACAGATGGTCCTGCACAATATGCAGGCACCACTTAAAAGTGGACAGCGACAGCACAACAGCCCCTTTCTGGGTCCTCCCTGAAGGACAGTGATGAAAGCTCCCAACGGACAGAACTTTGAGCAGTGCACCTGGTTGTTCACTTTGGAAGGATAAATGGCCAGATGTGTGATTGTTTACTGATTCATGGACTGTGGCCAATAATTTGGCTGGATGGTCAGGGACTTGGAAGAACATGATTGGAAAATTGGTGACAAGGAGTTATGATGAAGAGATATGTGGATAGAACTCTCTGAATGGGCCAAAGAAGTGAAGATATTTGTGTCTCATGTGAATGCTCACCAAAAGGTGACCTTGGCAGAGGAGAATTTTAGCAATTTATTGAATAGAATGACAGTTTCTGTGGAAACCAGTCATTCTCTTTCCCCAGCCACTCTTATCATTGCCCAATGGGTTGATGAACAAAGCGGTCATCGTGGTAGGGATGGAGGTTATGCATGGGCTCAGCAACATGGACTTCCACTTGCCAAGGCTGACTTGGCTAAAAAAAAAAAAAAGCCATTGCTAAATGCCAAAACTGCCAGCAATAATAATGGATACTAAGTCCTCGATACAGCACCATTCCTTGAGGCTGTCAGTAACCTGGTGGAAGGTTGATTCCATTGGACCATTTCCATCATGGAAAGGGAAGTATTTCATTCTTACTGGGATAAACACTTACTCTGGATACAGATCTGCCTTTCCTGTACACAATGCCACTGCCAAAACTACCGTCTATGGACTCACAGAATGACTTATCCATTGTCATGGTATCCCATTCGATACCACCTTGGATCAAGGGACTCACTTCACAGCAAATGCAGTATGGCACTGGGCCCCTGATCATGGAATTTCACTGATCTTACCATGTTCCCCATCATCCTGAAGCAGCTGGCTTGATAGAATGATGGAATGGCCTTCTAAAGACGCAATTAGAGCACCAGTTAGGTCTGGGGCAATGTTCTCCAGCAGTTTGTATATCCTCTAAACCAGCACCCAATATATAGTGCTATTTCTCCCATAGCCATGATTCATGGGAGTGACACCATTCACTATTATCCCTTGTGACACAATCACAAAATTTTGCTTCCTTTCCCAATGATCCTATGCTTTGCAGGTCTATTGGTATTACTTCCAAAGGGAAGAATGCTCCCACCTGGAGAAACAAACATGGATTCAATTGAAATGTAAGTTAAGAATGCCACCTGGCCACTTTGGGCTCCTTATACCTCTGGATCAACAGGCAAAGAAGGGAATTACAGTATTGGCTTATGTGATTGACCCTGACCACCAGGTGGAAATTGGCTCAATGTTGCGTAATGGAGGTTAAAAAAAAAAAAGCATATCTGGAATACAGATGATCCCTTAGGGTATCTCTTAGTACTACCATGCCCTATGATTAAGGTCAGTGGGAAACTACAGCCACCAAATTCTGACATGACTACTAATGACCCAGACCCTTCAAGAATGAAGGTTTGGGCCACCCCATCAGGCAAAGAACCACAACCAACTGAGGTACTTGCTGAGGGTAAAGGAAATATGCAATGGGCAGTGGAAAAAGTTGTTCTCAATACCAATTATGACCACGTGACCAGTTACAGAAATGAGAACTGTAATTGTTTTGAGTGTTTTTTTCTTGTATGTGTATATCAAATATATATAAAATACTTATAAAATATAAGATGTTATATTTATAAACATCTTATGTAAGTATAAGATATAAGGTGTAAACAAGGCTAGTGCTTTTTTAGTTGTATCCATGTAACTTGTATCATGTTAGGTGCAAGTATGACTTTGTAATTGTCTTTATTTAGAGATCATGTATGGTTTAAGGAGATATGTATGGGTAGCAAATTGACAAGAGGTAGACTGTGATGGTTAAGGTTATGTTTTAATTTGGCTGGGCCACGACTTTCAGTGGTTTGACAGTTACGCAATGATGTAGGTTGTCAGTTATTTAGTGATGTAATTTGGCAGTTACGTAATGAGGTATTCATCCTTCATGATATGATCAGCCAATCAGTTGTAAGAGGAGTTTCCTTGGGTGTGTGGCCTTACATTGGATATATGTATGGATGTTCTGTCAAAGATTACTTTCTTGTTCTGGATCCTGCACCTGGCTTGTCACGACCTGACCTCTTGAGCCAGCGGTTTGCCATTTTACTTGCCAATCTTGGGTTTATCAGCCTCCACAGCCTGTGAGCTAGTGGCCTGCCATCTGACCTGCTGATCTTGGGTTAGTCAGCCCCTGTAGTTATGTGAGTTGGAAGAAGCCTGATGCCTGACCTTTGAGCCAGGGACTTGGCACTTGTCTGCCTCTGCAACCATGTGATCCAATTCTTTTAGATAAATCTCTCTATATGCATACATATGTATACATAAATATGTATATATATATAAATATATATATTAACATATGCTTCACCGGTTTTGCTTCTCTAGAGAACCCAGCTTAAGAAGGAGGTATAATTTTTCATGGGCAGAGTGACTTTCCAGATTTTGGAAAAAGCCCTCAGGCACAAGATGCAGGTTCTGCAACTGGGACTCTGTTGGCTGACACTGATGAGTATGAGGGATTTTAGTACAGCACCAACAGCATCTACTACAGCAAAGCACTTTACATATATTATCTCATTGGAGCCTCATAACAATTCTATGAGGAAGGGGTTATTAGCTCTGTTTGTATAAAGAGAAAAACAGGTTCTGTTAGCTGTGTAGTTTTCCCAAGTTTATGTACTAATAAGAGTCAGAGTTACGATTTAGACCCAGGATTCATTTAGACCCAGGATTTAGACCCAGTACTGTGCTCACAATCTATTAACCCCAGAGAGAGTAATGACTTTCTAAATGTCACCCAGCTGCTACTAACGGAGCCAGGACTCTGGCCCCAGTCTCCTAATATGCAGCCTCTCTGGTCATTCGCATTCTTCCAACCCTATACCCTGGGGGTTTGATCCCATTGGTTTAGTTTTTCTAATATTTCTTCCTTTAAGATGTTCAACACTACTGGTTTGTTTTGATGCTCTGGAAATCACCAAATGGAAATCTGTAAATGTGCCTTTTCAACTCGGATTTCTGTTAGCAAAGCCCAGTGTTGCTTCTGGGGATGTACATTCTGGTGGAAGACATTTTATTATGTTTATTTATAACTTTATAACCTTGAAATTGCTTTGCTTCCTCCCACACAGTGTCTCTTTACACGTTGTTCCCTCTTCCTGAAGACTCTTCTTTGTCCTTTGTTATGTAGCTAATTCCTATATCTTCTTTGGAGTTCCTGGATGCTGCAAATTGTTAATGTCCTTGGCTGCTAATGGAAAAGTTGGAAGTTCAAGCCCACCCAGAGGAGCTTAGAAAGAAAGGCCTGGTGATCTGCTTCTGAAAAATCTGCCATTAAAAACCCTATGGAGCACGGTTCTACTTTCACAACTGACTCCTATGCCTTCTTTGGATCTCATCTTAAGTATCATTTCCCCAGGAAAATCTTCTCTGACCTACCTGTTGTTGGTGGTGGTGGCGGCATTAAGTCTCTTCATAGAGACCCTGTCTGAGGCTGGGTTCTCTAGAAGCAAAACTAGTGAAGAGAGAGAGAGAGGGAGAGAGAAAGAGAGAAATTTATATCAAGGAAATGACTTACGCGGTTGCAGAAGCTGGAAAATCCCAAGCCCATGGGTCAGGCATCAGACCAGAGGTTTCTCCTGACTGCAGGGACTGATGAATCCAAGATCAGCAAGTAAGATGGCAGGTTGCTGGCTCAAGTCCCAGGAACCAGAGTTCAGATCATGATGAGCCGAATCCAGAGCAGAGCAAAAGCCACTGAACTTTGCAGAAAGTCCATATATATTGGATACAGGCCATATCCCCAAGAAAGTTCCTTTCAACTGATTGGCTACACATTGCAGGCCTCATCAAGGAGGAGATTGCATTATATCAGATATCCTCATGGGAGTGATTACATAACTGCCAAACTGTGTCATAACTGCCAAACCACTGAGAATCATGGCCCAGACAAGTTGACACACAACCTTAACCATCAAAGATCCCAAGTGACAGAGAAGAACTGCATTGTAGGGTTTCCTAGGCTGTAATCTTTATGGGAGCAGATTGCAAGGTCTTTCTTCTGCAGAGCTGCTGTTTTTGTTGTTGTTGTTAGGTGCCATTGAGTCAGTTCTGACTCATAGTGACCCTGTGTACAACAGAACAAAACGCTGCCTGGTCCTGTGCCATCCTCACAATCATTGTTATGCTTAAGCCCATTGTTGCAGCCACTGTGCCAATTCATCTCATTGAGGATCTTCCTCTTTTTGGCTGACCCTCTACTTTACCAAGCATGATGTCCTTCTCCAGGGACTGATCCCTCCTGCCAACATGTCCAACGTATGTGAGATGTAATCTCACCATCCTTGCTTCTAAGGAGCATTCTGGTAGTACTTCTTCCAAGACAGATTCGTTTTTTCTTTCGGCAGTCTACAGTATATTCAATATTCTTCTCCAGCACCACAATTCAAAGGCATCAATCCTTTTTCAGTCTGCTTTATTCATCGTCCAGCTGTCACATGCATAGGAGGCAATTGAAAACACCACAGCTTGGGTAAGGGCTCACCTTAGTCTTCAAGGTGAAATCTTTGCTTTTCAACTCTTTAAAAGGCCTTTTGCAGCAGATTTGCCCAGTGCAATGTGTCTTTTGATTTCTTGACTGCTGATTCCATGGGTGTTACCTGAAGATGCAAGTAAAATGAAATCCTTGACAACTTCAATCTTTTCCCCATTTATCACGATGTTGCTTACTGGCCCAGTTGTGAGGATTTTTGTTTCTTTATGTTGAGTTGTAATCCATACTGAAGGCTATAGTCTTTGATCTTCATCAGTAAGTGCTTCAAGTCCTCTTCACTTTCAGCAAGCAAGGTTGTGTCATCTGCATATTACAGATTGTTAATCAGTCTTCCTCCAATCCTGATACCCCATTCTTCTTCATATAGTTCAGCTTCTCAGATTATTTGCTCAGCATACAGATTGAATAGGTATGGTGAAAGGATACAACTCTTATGCACACCTTTCTTGACTTTAAACCATTCAGTATCCCCTTGTTCTGTTTGAACGACTGCCTCTTGATCTATGTACAGGTTCCTCATGAGCACAATTAAGTGTTCTGGAATTCCCATTCTTCACAATGTTATCCATAATTTGTTATGATCCACACAGTCGAATGCCTTTGCATAGTCAATAAAACACATGTAAACATCCTTCTGGTATCCTCTGCTTTCAGCCAGGATCCAGCTGACATCAGCAATGATATCATATCCCTGGTTCCCTGTCTTCTGAATCCGGCCTGAATTTCTGGCAGTTCCCTATCGATATACTGCTGCAGGCCCTTTTGAATGATTTTCAGCAAAATTTTACTTGTATGTGATATTAATAATTTGGTAATTTCTGCATTTTGTGGGATCACCTTTCTTGGGAATAGGCATAAACATAGATCTCTTCCAGTTGTTTGGTTATGTAGCTGTCTTCCAAGTTTCTTGGCAAAGATGAGTGACTACTTCCAGTGCTACATCTGTTTGTTGAAACAATCTCAACTGGTATTCCGTCAATTCCTGGAGCCTTGTTTTTCACCAGTGCAGCTTGGAGTTCTTCCTTCAGTTCCTCTGGTTTCTACTTATATGGTACCTTCTGAAATGGTTGAACGTCCACCAATTCTTTTTGGTACAGTGACTCTGCGTATTCCTTTCACCTTCTTTTGATGCTTCCTGAGTTATTATTTTCCCCATACTATCCTTCAATATTGCAACTCAAGGCTTGAATTTTTTCTTCAGTTCTTTCCTTCAATATTGCAACTCAAGACTTGAGTTTTTTCTTCAGTTCTTTCAGCTTGAGAAATGCAAAGCATGTTCTTCCTTTTTGGTTTTCCATCTCCAGGTCTTTGCACATGTCATTATATTTTACTTTGTCTTCTCAAGCCACCCTTTGAAATCTTCTGTTCAACTCTTACTTCATCATTTCTTCATTTCACTTTAGCTATTCTGCATTCACAGCAAGTTTCATACTCTCTTTTGACATTCATTTTGGCCTTTTCTTTCTTGTTTTTTTAATGATCTCTTGCTTTCTTCATGTATGATGTCCTTGACGTCATTCCACAACTCCTCTGGTCTTTAGTCATTGGTGTTTAAAGCATCAAATCTATTCTTGAGCTGGTCTCTAAATTCAGGTGGGATACTTTGACTCTCGTGGACTTGTTCTAATTTTCTTCAGTTTCAACTTGAACTTGCTTATGAGCAATATGATCTGTTCTGCAGCAGCTGCTGGTCTTGTTCTGACTGATGATATTGAGCTTTTCCATCGTCTCTTTCCACAGACGTAGTCAATTTGATTCCTGTGTATTTTATCTGATGAGGTCCATATGTATAGTCACCGTTTATGTTGGTGAAAAAAGGTATTTGCAGTGAAGAAATTGTTGGTCTTGCAAAATGTATCACTCCATCTTCAGTATCGTTTCTATCACGAAGGCTATATTTTCCAACTACTGATCCTTCTTCTTTGTTTCCAACTTTCCCATTTCCATCACCAGTAATTGTCAAAGCATCCTGATTTCATGTTCGATCAATTTCAGACTGCAGAAGTTGGTAAAAATCTCTAATTTCTTCATCTTTGGCCTTAGTGGTTGGTGTATAAATTTGAATAATAGTCATATTAACTGGTCTTCCTTGTAGGCGTATGGATATTACCCTATCACTGACAGCATTGTGCTTCAGGATAAATCTTGAAATGCTATTTTTGATGATGAATGCAACACCATTCCTCTTCAAGTTGTTGTTCCTGGCAGAGTAGGCCATATGATTGTCCAATTGAAAATGGCCAAAACTAGTCCATTTCAGCTCACTAAAGCCTAGGATATCAATGTTAATGTGTTCCATTCCATTTTTGATGACTTCCAATTTTCCTAGATTCATACTTTGTACATTGCATGTTCTGACTATTAATGGATGTTTGCAGCTGTTTCTTCTCATTTTGAGTCATGTCATATCGGCAAAGGAAGGTCCCAAAAGCTTGACTCCAACCATAACATTAAGGTTGACTCTACTTTGAGGAGGTAGCTCTTCCTCAGTTGCCTTTTCAAGCTGATGGGCTCATCTTCTGGCACTATATAAAACAATGTTCCACTGCTATTCAGAAGGCTTTTACTGGCTAATTCTTTTCAGAAGTAGACTGCCGAATCCTTCTTCATAGTCTATCTTAGTCTGGAAGCTCAGCTGAAACCTGTCAGCCATGGGTGACCCTGCTGGTATTTGAATACCAGTGGCATAGCTTCCAGAATCACAGCAACACACAAGCCACCACAGTACAACAAGCTGACACAGGCACATGGGGTCAAAGTCACTGGGTGGTTCAAACCCCATTCTTTCACTTAGCAGCCTAGCTGTGATTATTAAGGTCATGTGCCAACTTGGCTGGGCCATGATTCTTCATAGTTTGGCAGTAATGATGTAATTTGGCACTCATTATAAGATGTGATCACTTCCATGGTAAGATTTGCTATAATTGATGAACTCCATGATGTGATATGCTGTGAGTAGCCAGTCAGTTGAAAGGTAGTTTCCCCAGAGTAGAACTGCCCCATATGGTTTCCAAGGAGCACCTGGCAGATTCAAACTGCCAACCTTTTGGTTAGCAGCCATAGCTCTTAACCACCATGGGACCAAGGTTTCTGAATCTAATATAAGTAGATATATTGGCAAGGCTCGTGGACTTTTGCTTGCTCTGGTTCTTGGAGCATGAGCTAGCTGCTTACCTGTGGTCTCACCTGCTGATCTGGGAATTCATTGATCTTCACAGCCTGTGAGCAAAAGCTCTGCTCTCTGACCTACCAATCCTGGGTTCACCAACCCCTGTGGCTATGTTAACCTACAAAAGCCTGTATCCCAC
The DNA here is from genome assembly GCF_024166365.1 of Elephas maximus indicus. Taxonomy (NCBI): domain Eukaryota; kingdom Metazoa; phylum Chordata; class Mammalia; order Proboscidea; family Elephantidae; genus Elephas; species Elephas maximus. The sequence goes on from NC_064832.1 coordinate 41,749,491, forward strand.
AGACTTGGGATGTTCCAGCCTCTGCAACCACATGAGCCATTTCCTTGATATAAAGCTCTCTCTCTATATATATTTACATGCTGTACTGTTTTTGCTTTTCTAGAGAACCCAGCCTAAAACACCCGCACTTAACCATTTGTGCCACCAGGGCTTCTTCCTACCTACCTGACCACATTAAATTGTAGCACAGGAATCTCTTCTTTATAGCACTTGCCATAGTTATAATTTTATACTTGTTTGTGACAATTCTACTACTGCCTAAACACTCCACCTAGATAGAGACCATGTCTATGTTGGTTACCATTGTACCTTCATCACTTAAAACATTGACTGGTGCCTAGAATGTGCTTTGATATGTATTGTTGAATATCAATGAATGAATGAATTAATAAATGCATTTGAGTTGTAGATAGAGCCCAAAGCACCCAAAATCCTTCTTATAGTAGAAAATAATCTTAGATCCTGCTTCAGTCCAGACTTAACTTTTGGTCACAGTCTACACATTCAAAAAAAAAAAAAAAAAAAAAAAAACTGCATCCTTTCCAAGGGTCCACACCTTACCATCTCTGCAAGTGTACTTATTCTTTAGTTAAAAACTACTCCAGGATGCATTAAGCTAATTAGGCAATTAACTCAGGTGAATCTGTAAATTTTTAACAGGGTAAATACTCTGCCTGTTTGAATTGCTTTCTTCATATTACCAGGGACATGCATGGGAAGAAACAGAGTTATCATACAATACACATCAATTAGCAATAAAACTAAAAGGAAGGACAGCGGAAGGTTTCTTAACCACCCTCCATTTGAGTTACTTCATTACTGAGTTTCTGAAATGCTCAGACTGATGATAGAGACTAGAAAGTCACTTTTATCCACCAGTTGAAATTTTATTCCGTCAAGAGTCAGTTGAGCTCATTCTAAGAGTCTTAGTTACCTAGTGCTGCTGAAATAGAAGTACCACCAGTGGATGGCTTTAAAAAACAGAAATTTATTTCCTCATATCTCTGAAAGCTAGAAGTGCAAATCAGGAACTTGGCCATGTGGATTCCATTCTTGTAGGTAGTTCTGGGCATTGCTTCATTCCTTGGTGGTTCTCACATGGCATCTGCCTTTCTTTGTGTGTGTGTGTGTATCTTTGTCTAATCTGTTCTTTTTAAATGTGGAGTTGATTGTATTTAGAACCCACCTTACTAGTGTATGGAAACCCCAGTGGTGTAGTGGTTAAGAGTTCGGCTGCTAACCAAAATCTTAGCAGTTCAAACCCACTAGGTGCTCCTTGGAAACTCTACAGGGCATTTCTACTCTGTTCTCTAGAGTCACTATGAGTCGGAATCAACTTGACAGATATGGGTTTGGTTTTTGGTTTTACTAGGGTATGATCTAATTAGCATAACAAATGAAACCCTATTTCCAAAGACGACTACATCCACAGATGTGGGGGTTATGATTCCAAACATATTTTTGGTGTCACTATTCAATTCATAACAGCAACCCTATTCATATCAGTTATATATATATTTTTGGTACATTCGTCTGTTTTAATTAATCATCATGCAAGACTTCGAAATATAAGTCCAAAAGTTGTTTCCATAAACACTAAGTTGAAGGCTTTGAAAAGATGCAGTAAAGTCCAAGTGGCTAATTTTTATTAAATGTTGTTGAAATAGCTACATTGTTCTTTTTTGTTGTTAGGTTTCCTCCTGTCGGTTCCAACTCATAGCAATCTTATCTATATTCAACATGTACTTATGTAAAATAGGAATAATAAGACTTAGAAAAGAGTTTTGAATACTAGATATAGTAATGCTTGTCAAGTGTTCTATCCCGTGCTTGGCTTGTAGGCAAGTGCTCAGTCTATTTTGCCTCTTATTGCCTGCCGAAGCCCTTTGTAAATGCTGATGCTGTATGATTGTCAGTTGTTGTTCCAAGGGCCCAAGGGAGACGCAGCCAGGAAGGGAGCCAGATTTGGAAAGACTGGAGTTCAACCCAAAGAGAGAAATAGGGTCATTTGCAAATGTTCTCTAACATCAAGACTGAAATGACATAAGGGAAGAACCTGGGTTGGGCTCATGTGGACATGAAATTGCTGGGAGAGAGGCTGAGGAGAGCTCCGAACTAAGAAGCTGATGGCAGATGGGTTTGATCAGGCTCACCAGAGGAAACCAATGGTTCCGGCCCTCCAGGGTGTGTTCTCTGTAAAGGCTGTAACCATGACAGCTTTTATGTGGAAGATAAAGTGCAACACCTAGCTCTGAATATAAAAGCTGAGAAGAAGGGTGGCGATACAGCAGATAAGACAACTCAAAAACCATTGGAGAAAAACTTGGAAAAAAAAAAAAGTTTGAAAGTAAATTTAACAAATTCCTGTGGGTCAAGAGCTCATTCCTAAGCACAGATTGTCAACTGAAGAGGTTTCACTTTTTGCAGTCCTACTTATTTCTAGATTCTCAGTGGCGAACAGATCTTATCTGCTGTTCCTGCTAAGAGCATTTAAGCACTCAGCGGAAGCAGAACATTTTGGCATGAACGTCACAAAATGTAACCTCTGGAGTATTGCAAGCAGCAACATCGGGGACTGAACATTTCCGCTTAGTGCCTACTATGGAACATCAACCATTTAAAAAACTGCCAACAGTGTTGTCTCTGAGGAGATTACGGATTGTGGGCAGAACAATGACACTTTGATGGTTGTGCCTGGCTTGTCGGTGCAGTGAAGAGGTTAAATCCTGTGAATACATAAATATGAGCATGTCACTGACTGGTTGACTGTTATGGGTGCCATTAGGGTTGTATGGGGGGGGCTGGTAAATACATCTGGTGGTCTTCCTTGAAAAATTATTTTTATATCTAGTTGACTTAAACATTTCTTGAGGACTTTCTTAATGAAAGCAGGATTTTAGTAGCAAATAATGAGGAAAACTAGATTTCAAAGAATCCACACCCAATGGAATTCTTGTTCTTTAATATCTTTGATGTTTTCCTCTCTCTTTCATCTTGTCGTTTTTGCCTCAGCAATGGATTCTTCTGCTACATTGTGAGGGATTTTTGAGGACAGGAGTGGTGTTTTACTTACTCATACATACCCCATACCCACTAAGCTACCAGCAGACAGTTGCCCCTCAATTAAAGAAGAAAATAAAAAGAAAAAATTATCAAAGTAACCTTAAAAAAAGAATAAAATAAAAATTCAAGCAACAAGGGAACTAAGTACAAATTGTTTGTAAATCAGTTGTTTGGAATTCACTGGACACAGTTCGTTCTGTATACTAATCCTTCTTCAATGGCCTGCTTTGAGAATATCTTCTCTAAGTCTGTGTCTTCTCTCGTAAAACAATTGTGTGTAGAAATACTGGTGTAAGCTATATTGACTCCAAGTTTGGTACCCAAAGCATTACTGACCCTTATGTAACTGAAAACTGATGGCAGGGACCTAAGTTCTGTGACCTGCTGACAAGGGCCTGCAGCTCAGTAGTCAGGAGGAGAAAGCAAGAGAAAGACACTTTCCCCCCCTCTTTTTAATATCTGGTCTGATATTAAGGCAAAATTTTTTAGTAGATGAAATATTTGTTTTTTCCTTTTGGTCTCTAGTTTGTCTAATATTCTATTACTTTAATTTCTCTGTACATTCACTTTCCTTTTTTTCACATTCCACAATTATCTGTGTCTAGTCAACCCGCTCCTGCCCCTTGTGGTGTGAATAGTAAGACCTTTCATCATCCCAGACATTTTTGCATGTTCAGAAGAGGAGGTTTCACAACCCAGATGAGTCTCTGCTGATTGGAATTTTAAGATGTGAGCTCAAGTAGAAAGTGTGTGTGTGTGTATGTGTATGTGTGGTATGTGGGGTGTGTGTGTGTGTGCTCTGTGTGTGGTGTGTTATGTTTGGAGTGTGTGTGTATGTGTGGTACGTGGTGTGTGTGTGTGGTGTGTTACATTTGGAGTGTCTGTGTATGTGTGGTATGTGGTGTGTGTGTGTGGTGTGTTATGTTTGGAGTGTCTGTGTATGTGTGGTATGTGGGTGATGTGTGTGTGTAGGGTTTGTGTGTTTGGTGGGTTATGTTTGGGGTGTGTGTGCATATGTGATATACGGAGCATGTGTGTGTGCGTGTGTATTTGTATGTGTGACTTTGAGCAGAGGATTTGAGGGCATGTCAAGTCAATCCTGGCTAAAACACTGTCCTAAAATTCATTTTTCTTAAAGGCCTTTTGATTTTTTAATATTCTGTTTATTCATTCGTAAATAATTTAACAAGCATTTAAAGTGTCCAAGTAATATTTATTCAAAATATTTACCTTCCTTCTTCAAATTCTGCAACTACAAATTTTCTAAATGTTCTGCCTGTTTTCTCACAATGGCCCCCCAAAGCGAGGGAATTTGACTGTCTGGTAACTGGCATTAGCAGCCATTTTTGCGTATAAGTCACTTCCATGTCCAATGTTTGGAAGTTGGGGACTGCTTGTAATATCATTTCGGAAGAAAATGTTCCACCGCTGAATCCATAGTTAAAGTAACCAGATCTGAAAAATGCTGCAGTGGGACCCGAAGGATGGGGCCAATGTAGTAACTGGGAGATGGGTGTAGAGCCACAAGAGTGCGTTGCTGGATGAAGAGTTGGGGCTTCATCTAGGCCAAGAGGAGTTGCCGAGAGAGGGGTGAACAGAACCAAAGGCAAGAGAAAAACTGTGTCATTTTACAGGGATGGCAAAAAAAAAAAAAAAAAAAAAACTATGAGAATCAAGTTTAAAAATGAAATTTGATTCATTTAAGAGGAATCGATAAGGGGTGTGTGTGTGTGCTTGAGAACAAGAGGGAGAAAGAAAGAGACAGGCAGAGAAAGGGAGAGCATCAGCACTTGTACTTCCTACCCCCTGGAACCTGGCTTAAACCAGGCCTCTGGGAAGTAGTATGGTGCGGCGCCGCAGTTCTCAAAGTGTGCTCTCTGGACCTCTGGGTGACCCTGAGGCTATTTCAGGGAGTCCATGAGGTCCACCGCCTGTTTGTCAGCTTGTTGTACGTGGTGGCTTGAGCTTTGCTGTGATGTTGGAAGCTATGCCACCAATATTTCAAATAACATCAGGATCACCCACAGTGAAGAGGTTTCTGTAGAACTTTAAGTCTAAGACAGACAAGGAAGAAAGGCCTGGTGATTTACTTTCAAAAATTAGCCAATGAAAACTGTATTGATCAAAACAGAATACTGTCTGATACAGTACTGAAAGATGAGCCCCCTAGCTTGGAAGGCACTGAAAACACACAGTGGTTCCAACAATGGACTCAAATATACCAACAACCACAAAGATGATGCAAGACTGGGCAACATTTTGTTATGTTGTATGTCGGTTGCCACGACTCAGAATCTACTCCATGGCCACCACCACCAACAACATGAGGCCAAAACTATATTCTTAATAATTCTTAGATGCTAGTTAGTATTGTCTGTGTCTATATTTTGTGCTTATAGTGGAAAAGCAATGGTGGATGAAACTGGTAAGTACCTTATGACAAATCAAAACAGTGGCACCAAGCAGTACTTGGCATTGTACTTTTCACAGTCACATGCTTTCAGACATAAACAAAATAAAACAAAAAATAGTTTTACTTAAGAATGTCTTTGAAGAAGCAGCAAAATTTATTAAATCTTGACCCTTGAGTACATGTCTTTTTAATATTCTATGTGACAAAAATGATATGTTTGCATAAAGTACTTCTGCAGACTGAAGTCTAGCGTTTGTCTCAAGGAAAAGTACTTGTGCAATTGTTTGAGTTGCCAGCTGAACTCGTGGCTTTTTTCCTGGAACACCATATTTATCTGAAAGAACAAGTGGCAGACAAATTATGGTCATTCAGGCTTGTATTTGGCTGACAGTTTCTCAAAAATGAAGGAAATGTGCCTGTCACTTCAAGAAAAACAACTGGCAGTATTTGTTGACAATTATAAAAATGGAGCTTTCAAGGGAAAAATTAGAATTTTGGACAATGTGCATGTAGCAGTGTGAGCTCTCAATACTTAAGACTTTTCTGAAGAGATGGGTAATGATATTAAAGGCTGTGATTTTTTTGATCTATAATAAATTGTTTCAGCATTTTCCAGTTGACCAACACATGATCCTACCAAGTGATGCATTAGTAAAATATCTGTTCAAATCTCAAGAGAGACTGATGGATTTTAATGTAGCAGAGCGTAAAGGTTCACTGATAACTTTCACTGAAAGTTAGTTCATATTCCACATTGCAACTAACCTTTAAGAAACTACTACTTGTTGAGTTTTAACGTCTGGAGATGAAGGGACATGAATGGATCAGGGACAGGAACAAAAAGGGATTCATCACTATAATATTTCATTTCTAAAAAAATAAAATAATGTTTTTCTCCTTAAAATCTATTTAATCTTATATCAGTAATGATACACAGGCATTGTGTTAGCAATTTCCTTTTTTTCCTTTATTTTCAACTTTTTTATTTATTTGATTGACATTGTAAATTTTAATAGATGGGTATAATCCAGTTACATTTTTAAATTACTGAGGTATTTTAATTATTTTATATTGGTTCTCTTTTGGTTTGCACTTTTTCTCTTTTTTTCCCCCTTTCTTCTGTTTGACTAATAACATTTCTTTTGATCCTTTTTTTTTTCCTTCCCTTTTGGCTTGGAATATGTAGATTCTATTTTCATTTTCTTGGTGATGACTATTACATTTTAACATTTATACTTAATCTTTTATTCAAACGATAGCTAAAGGTACTCAACATCTCTATCCTGCCAGAATAAGACAAAGAACTTAACATTTCCAAATTTTTGTCATCCAGAATTCTATTTCCATTTTTAAAGCAGCTAAATATAATACTATTTTCAAAAAGTTGTAATTTAATATATTTTTCAAACCAACATTTTCAAACCAGTGGATTTAATCACCATTTTTTCTTTCATCCAAATATTTCCTTATATAGTTATTATTATTTTATTGTATACTCTAAGAAAGGAGCCCTGGTGGTAGAGTGGTTAAGGGCCTGGGTGCTAACCAAAAAGTCAGCCGTTTTTGAACCCACTAGTGGCTCCGAAGGAGAAAGATGTGGCAATCTGCTTCCTTAAAGGTTTACAGCCTTGAAAACTCTATGGGTAGTTCTCTGTCCTACAGGGTCCCTAGAAGTTAGAACTGACTCCACGGCAGTGGGTTTAGTTTTTGGTTTTTATACTCTTAAGTCTCATTCCCTTATCTTTTTCACCTTGTTCCTACACTTTCCCTGTAGGTGAACTTTTCTGTTTGTTTCTTTGTTTGTGTTTTAATCTGCTCTGGATTTCTTTCTGCAAAAATGAACATTTGTATGTGTGTGCCTTGTGTGTATCTTTATTTCCCCTTTTGTTCTAACACAAAACATCATGTACTATTTATACTCTTTTATGATTTTTTTCACATAACAACGCATCCTGTCAATCACTCTATACCAATTCATAGAGATCTTTTTTTTTTTTTTAACAGCTACATTGTATTCCATTTTGTGGATGTACTTTGTTGTTGTTGCTAGTTGCCAGACAGTCAATTCTGACTCACAGTGACCCCAAGTGTGCAGAGTAAAACTGCTCCATTGGGTTTACAAAGCTGTCGAGCTTTTGAAAGCTGATCACCAGGCCTGTCTTCCGAGGCACCTCTGGGTGGGGATGTATTTCAGATTATTCAGTTAGACTTCTAGGGATGGGTATTTAGGATGTTTTCAGTATTTTGATATGGCAGACAATTTACACCATTAATAAGTTTGTGTGTATATACATAGCTTTTTTTTTTTTTTTTTTTTGATTTGTTGATGTGTATGCCCTGAGTCAGTTGCTGGATCAAAAGTAAACGCATATTGTATAGGTTTATCTATTTTATCCATCTAAGGTCTCGTTGTGCTTCTTGAATCAGAGAATTTGTGTTTTTCTATCTTAAACACTTTCTGTCGTTATTTCTTCAAATACCGCCACTGCAGTATTTATTCTTGAATTTATAGTTTGTTGGAATATCTTAATACTATAACATGTCTCAGCTTCTCTTTTCTATTTTTGAGCCTACTAGTATTCTGCACTGCATTTTAGGTAAATTCTTTATGACTATCTTCCAATTCAATCATTTTCTTCCAATTGTGTCAGTTCTAAACTAAAACCCCCCAATTTTTTTTTTTTTACTTTATTTTCAGAATTTCTAATTTTTTTTTTCCTGTCTCCTTGCATTTGAGTCATATCTGTCTGTTTTGGTTCATAACCTCATATTTTTTTGTTCATTATGTATTTTAGGTTCTTAAAATGCTTATTTCAAATTTATTTACAAGTTGTTTCAATATTTTCATTTCCTAAGGCATATATTCTTCCGTTTGATGAGCATTTTGGTTGTCTTTTATATAGTTAGTTTCCTTCTATACTTTGAAATATCTGTTGCAAGATAATCTTAAGTAGAAGTTTTACAGTAAGGTGAATTCCTTTTATATGGCCTTTCAAGCCATGGTCATGTAACTCCCACAAAATGAATGGCTGGGGCTATGAAAATAAGGCAGATAAAACTCTTACAGGGAGGGGACAGTTTTGTATGCAAATAGGGTGATTATGGCCTAACTAGGAGATTGGCCAATTTTGCCATCTTGCTACACTTGTGCGGTGGTTGAGAGAGACATCACTACAATCAAGAAGAACCTGGAGCAGAGAGCATCCTTTGGACTAAGGATCTGGAGTCTTTGTGCTGAGAACCTCCTATACCTAGAAGAAACAGTGAATGTGGAAGATGAAAAGAGGCAGCAGCAGTGGGCCTTTCTGGCCCATGGAGCAATAGCTGAGAGCCTTCAGGCAGGAGGCTTGCTGGTGGAGCTAAAAGTGCTGTAACACTTGCCCGTGCAGGGCAGAGGCCTGAGTGTACCCTGTGCAGGGGTTGCCTTGGAGGATCTTGTGCAGGGTCTTCCTACAGCAGGGCAGAGCTGGACACCTCTGTGTAGGAGCTGCATACCCCACCTCTTCCGGGCAGCAGGGCCCAGGTAGTATGGTGGTGAGAGAGCCCTACAGGGTTTGGTAGTATGGTGGGAGCCAGCAGCAAAGGCTTAGGAGGACCCAGCACCAGAGGCTCAGGTGATCCTATGCAGGGGTCTTCCAGCTGCCAGTGAGGTTCAGCGAGGCCCAGCAGCATGGCAGAAGCCTTGGGAACCATGCAGGCCCCATGAGCAACATGGTGGTAGCTGGAAGCAGCAGTGACGTCAACATAGTATCTCACCTGAACCACGGCATGCCTGCCCAGAGACATAAAAATGGACGTGGGGAATTTGGGGGAGGGTAAGCATTTCCTCTTTTGGAATCTGTTGTTATTGTTTAATGTTTACTTTCCATAAATAATAATAGTGGGTTTCACTTTTTGAACACTGTGTGTCTTGTGTGACTGATGCCAGTGAGTGTATGTGTCTCATTCCTAGCAGTCTAATGGCTGCTTGGAAGTTGGAGGCACAGTCTGTCTGCATGTGCAGTGTGGATAGACAGACATGAATATATAAGTTCTATTATTTTTACTATTACGGTGAAACCTGTGGGAGCTGAATCTCGACGTGACTTCCTTGTTTTTCTGGGTCTCACAGTTTTTCTGCCTTTGACAATGAGCAGTCTTACCACTTTTCTACTGCTTTCTATTAGTGGAAAATACTTCAGTTTTCCTCCTCTAACAGGTTTCTGCCTTACACAGATTCTGGTTTTCCCAGATTTCACTGTATTTGCTTTCTCTTCTTACCCACCTTTGTCTGGCAGAGATTGTATCACACAAGTCCTTTAGGTTTGTAGGCCCCCTCTAGGTCTTATTCTGTAAATCAGGGGTGTTCATCATGTAAGGATATTGCAGAATGCGTCCCTATACCCATCAGCGTCAAATTACCCAACCTCTTTCAGGTTCTCTTTTTTCATCTGTAAAATATAGATAATAATAGTATACAGCTCATAAGATGATTATAAAATTCAATTTATTAATATGCATAAATATCTTCAAACAGTGACTGCACAGAGGTTGTGCTATATAAATCTTGGTTATTATCATTATTGTTTATTACAACCACTGGTATATTGCTGGTGTATAGTAGATGATTCACAAGTGGGAGTTGTGGTTATTCTCATAATTTCTTGGACTAATGATGTTTTTCTAGCTTCCAGGTCATTTCAGTGTACCTTTTAAAATTCCTGTTGCCACATATTCCCTCTGTTCCTCTATGAATTAGTCCTGAGGAGACAAATTAAGTGGTGGATGAGTGGACTTATCCCAGGGGCATTATTCTCTTTCATAAGGGAATCCTGGCTCAAGGTGTTGCACAATATTTTTTTTTTTAATTTATTTGTTTATTGTGCTTTAAGTGAAAGTTTACAAATCAAGTCAGCCTCTCATACAAAAAGCAATACACACCTTGCTATGCACTCCTAGCTGCTTTCTGCCTGATGAGGCAGCATACTCCTCCCCTCCACCCTGTATTTCCATGTCCATTCAACCAGCTCCTGCCCCCCTTTTCCTTCTCATCTCAACTCCAGACAGGAGTTGCCCACACAGTCTCATGTGTCTGCTTGAGACAAGAAGCTCATTCCTCACCAACATCATTATCTAACTTATAACACAAATTAGTCCAATCCCTGTCTGGAGAGTTGGCTTTGGGAATGGTTCAATCTTGGGCTAACAAAAGGTCCAGGGACCATGACCTCCAGTGTCCCTCTAGTCTCAGTCAGACCATTAAGCCTGGTCTTTTATGAGAACTTGAGATCTGCATGCCACTGTTCTCCTGCTGCATCACGGGTTCTCTGTTGTGTTCCCTGTCAGGGCAGTGATCAGTGGTAGCCATGCCAATTATGCCAATTGACCTGATGTCCCCTGAAACCATGGTCCCCAGACCCCTGTCCCTGCTACTCTGGCCTTTGAAGCATTTTGGTCATATTCAGGAAACTTCTTAGTTTTTGGTTTAGTCCAGTTGGTAGCACGATATTCTTAACCCTACTCAGTAAAAAACCTCTTGCCCTCTGAGACAGCATAAACCAGGAGCCTTTGAGGCACTGGTGAAAGAAGCAAATGAAAAGCAGGTGATGGTAGCTGGAGATGGATTCAGGTTGGCTTCATGTATTTGGAAGTGATGACATAGCACCTGTTGTATCATTAGAACTCAATACAGTTTCCATGAAAGAAAGTAGTAGGGATCAGAAAACCAAAAGTCCAAAATCAAACATTTGGCCTTACTAACATTGTTAGGCTGAGAAAATACTCTGATGAGGTATCATATACCAAAAACAGTGAGTTTAATGGTTAAGACATTATGTTTTGGAGCCAATCATCCAGGGTTCAAATTCATCTCTTCTACCTATCAAAGGGACTATTTAACCTCTCTCTCACTCCATTTCTCCCTAGGAAAATGGAAATGATAATAATATGGTTATCTTGACTTAAAATATGATTATTTTGAGTTAAAATATGCAAAACAGCTGGAAAAAGCTACTTAGTAGATATTGACCATTATTATTGAGCCAAAAGAGAGCTTTGAGAAAAATGTCAAGCTTGGAAGAGGAGTTCCAGGGATAAGGGCTTCATTGATAAGAAACATAACCTGTCAGGTTAGATCAGTTGTAATTAAGATCATGAACTTTCAAGGTAGGTGCATAAGACCAGAGCTGATTCAACACAGTAAGTACTGCTTTCGGATCAAAGTATATGAGACAGATCTTCACTCACAGGGAGTGGGGATAGGAGTATTAACTGGTGCTGCTCACATCTGGACAGCCTCTAGGATTTTTGTCTTCCATCCCCAATTTCTTTCCTTTTCTGAAGTTAGCTCTCAAGGTCTAAAGTCTGAAATCCCTTGTGTGCTGAGACATTGTTGCTTTTCCCAAACTATGAAAATGACTATGGACCGGGAATACCAGATGGGTGAGAGAACAATTGAACTCAGTTTACAAATCACAGACTGAAAAAGATAAAGATGGAGGGGTCCCTGGTCAGCTCTTTTTAGGACAAGTTGCACAACTCCTTTTCCTTAGTTACAGTGTCTTTGGGGGCAAACAGTGTTTTCTCTATTTGTCTTTAAATTTATGGCATGGGAAAATTTGTCAAATATTTATAAATGCCAATTTTCTACACATCTGAAACCTTTCTACAGACTATAACTGATAGACTGTAAATTTTAATATATAATTTACATACCTCCAAGGGTAAGCTGAATTATATTAGGGTACTATATTTTTGGCACTTTAAAGTTTTCAGCATCAGGATTTAGTTTGGCTTGTTCAACAGTCAGTTTGCTTTCCAACTGGAAGGCATAAAATGGAGGAGATTATGCATTAATCAGTCCGACAACACTGTATGAGAAGTGTCGTGGTGAAGAATGCATGAAAACAGTTCAGTTTAAATAATTCCCTAATTTGTTGGCTGACCTTGGAGTTTCAAATACGAAGATACTGAAAACATGACACAGGTCCAACCTCCTCATTCAAACTTAAGTATACAAGTACATTCTAGGGCTAATTGGAAGTGGTTTTAGATTGCTCTCTCAAACAGAGTTGACCAAGCTTTTCAAACTTTCCTGGGCTTGATAATGCTATTGAAATAAAATATCCCTTTTCCAAATACTCTAAATCCCAGATTGTGTTTCCGGAGTTAAATAACCAAAAGGACACACAAATGGGTCTAAAAAGGTATGAAAAGTCACCAAAGAGCTCATGCTGAAAAACTGGAGTTCGATTTCTTATTCAAGAAGGAGAAACAAAACTTCTTTTAGCAGCTTTGGCTTTAGCTCATCAACTGGAGAACTTGGTGTCTTTGCCAAAGAAATAGGCAAATATGTGTTTTATTAAATAAGATGAAAACTTTATTGCTGAGATATGGTTTTTCTTCCCACTTCCAACTTTATTCATTTCATGCTCAATGGAACAAGCCTAGGTAAGACCTCCATGCTTTTCAATTGAACAGTAACCCTCTGTTTCTAAACAAACTCTTCTGGTGCTGTGAGTTCAAGATACAGTATTAATGGGTGGACCTTCTATCATTCTCTAGTGTGGAGAGGGGTGGAATGGTGTAGTGGCGGTGTTTGGGCATGGATATGTGCAGAGGAACACTCTATGACAAACAGAAAAAAAAAACCTCTCAAAATTGCATGTGCTGAAGCTTTATCACCATGATTACACTGAGGTTTTACTTTAGAGTTCCCTGGATTTTAAGTTGAAATTCAAATATAATTTGTCACTAGAAACATGAAGTAACTGACTAGAAAGCTGTTAGCAAGGCCCCACATGACAAATTGGTATCCCTGTGATAATGAACCTTGCTAGGTGGCTCCAACCCATAAGGTAGAAGTAGACTGTTCTGGGTTAGTGAAAGGATTGGTCCAAAAGGTGAGATGACTAAAACCAGACAGACTCCATTCAGTTATACTGTCATTGGGTGATAGCACCTAGAGGCTGATATTTTGAACCCATCCAGTGGCTCCGTGGGAGAAAAGACCTGGTGCTCTGCTTCCCTAAAGATTACAGCCTAGAAAACCCTATAAGGCAGTTCTACTCTGGGGCTGCTGTGACTTGGAATCGATATGACGGCACCCAACAACAACAGTAGCAGCGCTATTGTAACTCCTATGCTGGTGTGCAAACTTTGTGTAACTATAATGCAAAACAAACGGTGCATTTTGAGGAAGAGAAGTAATACTTACGAAGTGTTAATCTTGTGCCTGGGACTATGATAGGCACTTTACACATATTTTCTTATTTAATACACTAGATTTTATTATCCATATTTTACAAATGGGAACCCTGGTGGTACAATGGTTAAGAGCTCTTGGCTGCTAAGCCAAATGTTGGTATTTCAAATCCGTGGGCTCCTCTAAGAAACCTCATAGGCAGTTCTGCTCTGTCCTATAGAGTTGCCATGAGTCAGAATCCACTCAAAGGCAATAGGTTTGGTTTTTGGTTTGATTTATTTCACTAATGAGGAAACTGATGCTCTGAGAAACTGAGTGATTCACAGAGGTCACATTTATAGCAAAGTGAAAGAAAGTAACTTCCACTGAGCTTAGACCACATGACTCCATGTTGTGCCTGGTACATGCATGTATAATATCTCAGGTTCGTTCTTATACAACCCTTGGAAGTAGGTATTAGAATCGTATTTTAGAGGTGAAGCAACTGAGTCTCAGAGAAGATAGGTAAACTAACCCTAGGGGAAAGAAGCCAGTCAGTGGCAGAATTAGGCTTTGGACCCATCTTTGCTTGATGCTGAAACCCATGGTCCTTCTACTTCCACCTCACATTCAAGAAGGAGAATTGGTAAACTGGGGGATGGACTAATGTTCAGAGAGAAAAATATACCTTTAAGGATGCTCAAGGGGTCTCTATCTTCTTATATCAAATGACTAGACCCTTTCTGATCCTTCCTGTAGAACTGTCTCACCATATAGGCTCATCCTGTTGCATCAGACTTTTATAGTATGTCTTGACTTGACCCTAATATAGAAAACAATAAGACATATTACAATAGCAAGCTTTATTAAATTTTCCCTCAGGTCACCTTGGAAGGCAAGCAGTAGTACTATACTGCCAATTTTTGCTCACTTGCTGACCTTTCCCAGACTCCTGGCAACCCATCAATTGAAATGGCCTGAAGCCACCTGATTCACATACTGAATGTTCAAAGAAGATTTGCAGTCATATGACCAATGCTCAAGTGACGGGGTGTATAGTTACCCTGGTCCCATGTAAGTTATTTGAAAGGCTCGGCTATGCATCAGTAAGGATGAACACATGCTGTTTGCTGTGTGCCTTGCAAGAGGCCATCTGGGAACACTGCACATAAACACAAATCCTCTCTAATTTTGGAAGCTTCTTAGTGGGATTTGTCATAGTGCTGCAAGCTACAGGTTTATGCCTCACTTGTGGTTGTGGAAAATTCAGCAGGACCTTTGGTAGGAGTCATTTAAAAATGTATCTAATGACAGATGCAGAGCTCCAGTAATAAAAGTAACCAAACAGGTGAGCTTTATCATTGGCTGTCCCTTTGGTTTGAGAACAATATTTGACTCTTTTATGAAACTAGGCTCCATCTCCTCCTAAAAACTCAGCATAGCTTCTACCTGCCCCTGGAGGGGAAACATAGGAGACAGAAAAACCCCAAGCATTTGATTTAGAGACCCCTGGGTTCAACTTGGACTTCTGAACTTCCTGGATTGGTTGCATTTCAATAACCTAGTAACTTCTCTGAAATGCTATTTCCTCATCTGGAGAGATACACCATTACGCCTTTCTCAAAGGTTAAGAATTAACATGACACATCAAATGCACATACAACTAGAAAAAGGCTTAACATCTATTAAAGGTTGCATGAAAGCACTCTTGTTTGATGAAAGCTTCCCTTGCAAACTGTGTGACTTTGGGCAAGTTATTTAACCTTTCTGAGTCTCAGATTCCTCTTCTGTAAAATAGGGAAAATAATACCTACTTTTTTTTTTTTTATATGGAAACCCTGGTGGTGTAGTGGTTAAGTGCTACGGCTGCTAACCAAAAGGTCGGCAGTTTGAATCCACCAGGCGATCCTTGGAAATTCTGTGGAGCAGTTCTACTCTGTGCTGTAGGGTCCCTATAAGTCGGAATCAACTCGATGGCAGTGGGTTTGGTTTTGGGTTTTATACCATACAGAAACCTTGGTGATGTAGTATTTAAGAGCTACGGCTGCTAACCAAAAGGTCAGCAGTTTGAACGCACAAGGCACTCCTTGGAAACCCTATGGATCAGTTCCATGGCAATGGGTTTTGTTTTGTTTTAGTTTCTAGGGTAGTAGTTGTCAGGATTAATGGCACAGCAAAGGTAAAGCACCTGGAATGGTAGGCACTCTTGAGTGGTAGGTTTTATAATTAAAAATTTTGTTTGGGCCAGTGTGGAAGGGGATCAGGTATTACTAGCATGATCATGCACCACAGGTTGAACTACACACTGCCTGTTTACACCTGTTGTTCTGGCAAAATTATTGATAGCATGGTCTCCATTCATGTTTCATTTTGTTTTTAACTGGTTATAAGCTTTAATAGACCTTGGAAGCCAATTAATTTTTTGTGGTGGCTTAATAAGTTAGGATAATGGCAAATTCACCTTAGATTATAATTCACCACAGTCAAACCTATGAAATTTCCTGGTATATATATATATTTTTTTTACTGGAATTTTTTTTTAAATTGTGCTTTCTGTGAAATTTCACAGCTCAAGTTAATTTCTCATACAAAAATTTATACACGTATTGTTTTGTGACATTAGTTGCAATCCCCACAATGTGACAGCACACTCCCCCTTTTCACCCCTGGTTCCCTAGATTCATTTGACCAGTTCCTGTCCCTTCCTGCCTTCTCATCCTGCTTTTGGACAGGAGCTACCCATTAGGTCTCACGTATCTGATTGAACTAAGAAGCACATTCCTCACTCGTATTATTTTTTGTTTTGTAGTCCTGTCTAATTTTTGTCTGAAGAGGGGGCTTTGGGAACGGTTTCAATTCTAGGTTAACAGTGCTTCTGGGGTCCACAGTTTCGGAAGTTCCTCCAGTCTCTGTCAGACAATTAAGCCTGGTCTTTTTATGCGAATTTGAGTTCTGTTCTACATTTTTCTCCTGCTCTGCCTGGGACTCTGTGCAGTGTTCTCTGTCAGTGTGATCATTGGTGGCCGCCACGCACCATCTAGTTTTTCTAGTCTCAGGCTGGTAGAGTTTCTGGTTCATGTGGTCTCAGTCCTTTGGGCTAATATTTTCCTTGTGTCTTTGGTTTTCTTCATTCTCCTTTGTTCCAAGTGGGACAGGACCAATTGATGCATCTTAGATAGGCACTCACAAGGTTTTAAGACTCCATATGTCACTCACTGAAGTGGGATGTAGAACATTTACTTAATAAACTTCGCTATGGGTTGTTTGTGGCACTACTAGGGCTGACAGGGTGGGCCTGGAATCAGTGCTGGGCAGGGTCCAGTAGGTGGTGCCTGCACTGCTTCTGGGTGTGATGTTCAGCGCACGGTGCAGGTAGGCAAGGAATAAGGGGAAGGTTGTGATGTGTGGAGCTGATAGGGGTATGGAAAAGAAGAGAGACAGAAGAGAGAAACAGGAGCCAAAACCAAACAAGCAAAGAAAGGGGAAAAAAAAAAAAGAGTGCTAAGGGAGCTTGCCTTTGGAGTAGAGAGATGAGAGACCAAGAAATGGAGAAACGCAAAAAGGAAAAAAAAGGGGAGGAAAAAAAAAAAAAACTAGACAAAAATTTGAAAAAGCAAAAAAGAAAAGCCCCCAGGAGTCCTGGAGTCCCACCAGTGGGGCTGCTAAGACTGGAGAAATGGCTCCCAGGCTGCTCAGCATAGCCTGGCTAGAGGGGATATAGCTGTCACACAGCACCAGGTATTCAGGAGACAGGAAAAGAAGATAAGTGTAGAGTGACGAGAACTGAGAAATGAAGAAAGACAGAAAGGGAAAAAGAGAGAGAAAAGAAGAAAGAAAAAGAAAAAAAGAAATGCCCCCAGGGATCCCATGTATGTTGCTACGCAGATTGGGGAAGTGGCTCCTAAGCCATGCAGTGCAGTTTGGCTAGAAGGGGCTCCAAACTTTGAAAAGAAAAAGAAAACAAACAAACAAAGCAAAACAAGGAAAACCAAAACCCCAGGGATCCCACCAGCCTGGTGTCGTGGGCCGGGGGGAGTGGTTCCCCAGTCGAGCATGGCTTCATAGCCTTTCAAGAAGAAGCAAAGATGGCACACTGAGCCAGGTGTTCCAGAGAAAGGAGGGGAGGTGGTAGGAGGCACAGAAGAAACCAAAAGAGATGGAAAGAGCCAACACAAGCTCAGGAGTCCTGACAGTGTGGGCAGGGCGAACCCAAGCAGCCTGAGGCCAAAACAGTTGCCTCCTGGCCAAAAGATTGTGGCTGGCAGGAAGCAGAGGAGGCCAAAGAGGGGGGAAGAAGGCAGGTGCTAGGGAAGCATATATCACTATTTACCAGGTGCTCTGTTTCCTGCTGGGAACTTTGTGAAGTTGCTTTCCCATACTTCCTGTCCACCCATCTCCCACATGGGTGGGGCGAATCCAAGCCACATGGACTCTGCACTTCCCGGCCAGTCAAGCCACCATAGCCAGCCAGGAAGCTTGGAGGTAGAACAGCAGGGAAAGAATAAGGAGTGGGAAAGCATGTATCGCTGGTTACCGGGTGCTCTGTCTCCTGCTGGGAGTTCCAAGAAGCTGTTTTCCCGTGCTCCTGGTCTGCTGATCCTGACAGGAGTCCAAGATGGCTGATCTGTGTCAGCTGATGGGCCTTCTTCACATATCTCTCCTCGCTCTCTGTCCTCGGAAAGTTTCTTATTCCATTCAGTGCTGAACTGAGTTTTTATCTCTTCATTTAACACTTCAGGTTCCAGGAATGACGTTTGCCTCTGCTTTACTTTTTTGTGTCTTTGCTGTGGAGGGATGGCGTGGTGCTTCTGTCTATGGCACCATGTTGGCCAGAAGTCTCCAAGGCTGTAATCTTTACAGAAGCAGATACCACATCTTTCTCCCTTGAAGCGGCTGATGGGTTCAAACTATCGACCTTTTTGTTAGCAGCCAAGTGCTTAACATCTGTGCCACTAGGCCTCCTATAGAAGATAGAAGTACATTATAAATCAGGGGGTTGGCCAATGTATTTGTAAAGGTCTGGATAGTATATATATTAGGCTTTGCAGGTCACATACGATCTATGTTACACAGTTTCCTGCTTATCTTAGTCATCTAGTGCTGCTATAACAGACATATCACAAGTGGAGGGCTTCTCCAAGCAGAGGTTTATTCTCTCACAGTCCAGGAGGATAGAAGTCCAAATTCAGGGAGTCAGCTCCATGGGAAGGCTTTCTGTCTCTGTAGGCTCTGGAGGAAGGTCCTTGTCATCACTCTTCCCCTGGACTAAGAACTTCTCTGTGCAGGGATTGCAGGTCCAAAAGGTATGCACTCTGCTCCCGGTGCTTCTTTCTTGGTGGTGTGAGTTTTCCCTGTCTCTCTGCTTGCTTCTGTCTTTTATATCTCAAAGAGATTGATTTAAGACAAAACCTCATCTTGTAGATTGAGTCCTGCCTCATTAGCATAAATGTCGCTGATCCCACCTCATTAACATCGTAGAGGTAGGATTTACAACAATAGGAAAATCACATCTGATGACAAAATGGTAGACAATCACACAAAATTAGGAGTCATAGACTAGCCAAGTTGACACACATTTTTGGGAGACACAATTCAATCTATAACACTGCCCTTATTTTTCTTCTTCCTCCTCCTGCTCCTCCTCCTCCTATGTCTTTTTTCTTCTACTTTTAAACAGAGCTTTAAAAATGTAAAAATGTAAATACCATTCTTAGCTCATGGATCATGTATAAGCAGACTGTGGGTCATATTTCACACATGGGCTGTAGTTTGCCAATTCCTAATATAAAGGATAATAATAAAAAAGACATCAAACTGCCCATCACCAGTTTACAAAACAGAATAATACCAATAATATTGAAATTCGCTCTATGCCCCTCATAATTTTATCCCTTTTCTTTCCCCCAAGAGTTAACCCTGAGGCCAGGGTAGGTCTCAATGCTCTACAATCCTTGTCTATCTGCCACAGGTGTGGTGAAAGGTGATTTCCCCACCTTCAGTCTGATTACTGGCCTCTCAGTGTTCATTTCCTATCCCAGGGTGTGTCTCTTCCTCTGGTAACTGAGCATGGGAATTTCTACTTCTTTAGGGGAAATCCTGCCTCTAACCATGAACTGTGGCTGAGTGCTTTGGCTCTGAAAGTATAATTATACAATAGTCTGCAAATAAAAGTCTAATTTTAGGATGCGTTAATATGTCTGGTCTTATACAACATGAAACATATTGAACACATTGCATTATAATTTGGTCTGGGTTGAGCTTTGAACAAGCTAAGTTCCATTCTCTTCCTTTTTACAGTTTCTCCTGGGATATGAAATGAAATATCAGGTAGACATGACTTTTTTATGTATATCACCATCCTAATACTGCATTGTTTTAAATTATCATAGCTATATGACATAATAAACCCTGGTGGCGCAGTAGTTAAGTGCTACGGCTGTTAACCAAGAGGTTGGCAGCCTGAGTCCACCAGGCATTCCTTGAAAACTCTGCGGGGGTAGTTCTACTCTCTTCTATAGGGTCACTATAAGTCAGAATCAACTCGGATGGCAGTAGGTTTGGTTTTTTGGTATATGACTTAATACTAAGCAGGTTGAGTCTCTTCCTACTAGCCTTCTTTTAAACTGTGATATCATGTTTTTTTGAAACAAACTTTATTCTTTTTGTTTTCAAAATCTATCAACATTGGTATTTCAGTGAACTTATAAATTTATTTTCCTCTTGTAATATACTCTTTCTGCCCTTCACATTTTGTTCTGCCTGGTGGATCTGTCTTCTCACTCTCGACAATTACATTTTCTATTCCAGAGGCTGTTTCCTATACCAGAAATTATAGGTCTCATAGTCTGAGACTGAGGATTGCCCCGTTAAGAAGGTCTTATGCTAAATGATCAATGCTGCCGCCTAGTATTGATGGACTCTGACCCCTCTGTTTTACTGAACTCAGAGGGGTCAGACCCATGCAATCAGTTTCTATTCAATGGCTATTTGATTTCTCTTTTTTCCCAGAAGACTAGATAGGAAACATTTTTGGCCTGGGCGATCTTGGAATTGAGAACTCTATGTACACCCACAGAAACCCTGTGGCGTAGTGGTTAAAAACTACGGCTGCTAATCAAAAGGTCGGCAGTTTGAATCCACCAGGCGCTCCTTGGAAACTCTATGGGGGCAGTTCTACTCTGTCTTATAGGGTCGCTATGAGTCAGAATTGACTCGATGGCAACGGGGTTTTATGTACACCCACTAAGTATATACTAGGTGAATTTTATGTTGTTATAATTCCAATAATAAACTCTGCCTAAGATAAGATTTTTTGGAGCTCTGGTGGCACAGTGGTTAAGAGCTATAACTGCTAACCAAAAGGTCAGCAGTTCAAATCCACCAACAGCTCCTAAGAAACCCTATGGGGCAGTTCTAGTCTGTTCAATAGTGTCGTTATGAGTCAGAATCAATTTGATGGCAATGGGGTTCAGTTTTAAGATAGCATTTACTCTTCTACAAGCCAAGACAAATGTTTAATTTTTGTTAGGTCCAAGTTAATACCACTCCACCTCATTTTCATGTCATTTCATCACTGTGACATGTACTGTCTAAAAAGTTAGGGAGGGAGGTGTGAAGGTCTGAGATGCTCACAACTCCAAAATCTTCAAACCTTGGGATGTCACAGTTACTTAGCAAGACACTTTTCTCCAAACATGGGAAATCAGAGCCCCTACTTACCTCATCTTATGCTTGTTACTGTTTGTATATTTTCTATAACCAAGATAACTGTTGTCATGATAGTCTGAAATTCAGTTCTGCATTAAAATAATGCTGATTAAGAAACAGACAAGAGTGAAGTAAATATGTACTTTTTTTTTTTTTTTAAATTTACTTTCCAAATTTAAGGTGCTTTGTTTGTTTCTTTGGTATTAAAATTTAAACACCTCTTTTGGGCTTGACCTTGCCTAGTACTAGCAGTGGAAAGCCTGGTGGTGTAGTGGTTAAGTGCTACAGCTGCTAACCAAAAGGTAGGCAGTTCGAATCTACCAGGTGCTCCTTGGAAGCTCTGTGGGACAGTTCTACTCTGTCCTATAGGGTCGCTATGAGTCAGAATTAACTTAATGACAATGGATTTGGGTTTTGGTTTAGTACTGGCAGTAATTCAAACATGCAATCTACTTCAGCAACCACAGAATAGGCCAGTGCCTGCTATTATAGTAACTACATATGAAATCCTGTCCATTGCAACAGCTTATTAACATTTAAAAAGAACTAGATCCATTTATACTCCGACTATAGAGTCCAACGCCTGCTGAGCAGAACTCACTGTCTGTCATTCTCAACCTTTTCCCCTCTTTTGCATTCACTAAAGTCCTTAAATATCAGCAGCACACTAAAAATTCTCATATAAATGCACCAGATGAAATCCCATCTTCGGCTCCAGCCCTCCCAACCCATTTTCCCTGCATTCACATAACATTGAGGGGCTAATTTCAGTAGATTGTCAAAAGCAAAGGTAACAGTCCATTTAGCAGCCAGCTAGTTGCTAATTTGTACCCAACTAAAATGCATCAAAATTTAAGCACTCCCAATTGTACGCTTTGAAAGATAAGCATTCTATGAATTCAACTCTGCTGTAGGTTGAGCCCTGACTGATTTCTTCCACAGCAAGATAAGCCATGTTCCAGTGCTTTCCAACACTGATTCTTAGCCTAAAGCCAAAAATCCTATCTCATCAGCATGTTGATTTTTGTCTTTGGTTTCTTGCTGCATGGGGCACAAACCTATGAGACTGTATGCAGCTGGTTGTCACACTCCGGCACAGAACTAAAAAAGGATCTTCTTGTCCCTTTTTAAGAGCCTTTCATATTAAAAAACACTCAGAGGTAGAGGAAGGTATAGACATCAGATAGACATAACTGTTTTAAGATTATCAAAGTGCAGATTTGTCGTCAGGAGAAGCTGAACTTGGCTTGGTCTTCCTGGCGATAGTGATGCCCCTTCTCATTCATTGATGCATTCAGACTGGGGTCTGTATTTGTCACTGGAACAAGGCACAAAGCGGTTTATAAAGAATCATACAGAACTTGACCAGTACTTGAAGTCATTTTACTCTAATGACTTGAATTAGTACTTTCCCAGTGCTTAATGCAAGAAAAAAAAAAAAAAAAGGAGAAACATTTTTAAGCACTTACTACTCACTGTGGTCAAGAGCTAGAGCTGCTAACCAAAAGGTTGTAGTTCGAATCCACCAGCCGCTCCTTGGAAACCCTGTGGGGCAGTTCTACTCTGTCCTATATGGTCACTATACAGTCACTGTGAGTCAGAAATCAACTTGACAGCAACAGGTTTGATTTTTTTCTTTTTAATTATTACTATTATTTATTAAACACGTGGAGCCCTAGTGGTGCAATGGTTAAGAGCTATGGCTGGTAACAAAAAGATTGACAGTTAGATCTACCAGCTGCTCCTGAGAAACCCATGGAGCAGTTCTACTCTGTCCTATGAGGTCGCTATGAGTTGGAATTCACTCAATGGCAATGGGTTATTAAATGCATTTACAAAATGGTTATAAATAGTACCAATCTTGAGACAGAGGTAGTGGTGTGCCTGGGAGCCTAGATTGGCACCATGTACTGTTCCTCTGGTTCCCTTGCTCTTTCTATGATCCCACACCAAACTCTCCAGCTCTTAGTGAGGAGAAACCCAAAACTACCAATGGTGTCTTGGAAGAAAATAATCTTGTCCTGATTTTTCTAAAAAGAAAAGGAAAATAGGTCAAAACGAATCTTCTAAAGACATTGAGTTGTAATTATTCAAAGGTTTTTGAGAAAGTATGGAAAAAGTACAGACTGAGCTAGCTTTAATAAGGCTAAAGTGACCGTGCAAATCTAATTTGCCAGAAGTATTGTAACTGATCAAAGAAAGGTACATTACACTCTTGTAGCTATGGTTCTTTCATGCCACAGCTGCTGTGGCAACATGGTAGGGGTGAGGTAGGAAGGCAAGGCTTTTTGGTGAATTACTAAAATGTATATTTTAGCAATGTTCTATTGAGGCTCTTTGGCACTTTAGGGTTGCTAGAATAGGTACCTGGTGAAGGAAGATATGGCACATGTGAGAGGCAAAATCTTAGGAGACTGAGAAACAAAACCAAACTTTACCTTGATCAGTTGCTTACTTCCTAATTTTGCCTATGGTTAGCTTTGGAAGGGAGAAATAGAATAGGGTTTCAGAAGCAGCTGGATTTAAATAATATGAGTATACAACGTCCTTTTTTTGACCCTACTCTTTCTTTTCAGAAAAGATTTCTCTAGGTCTGACAGTCAGGAGACCTGGATTCTATAGCTCTCTGCAGACATTAAAATGAATTCCTTTACTTCTCCATGGTTCCACTTCTTGTTTATTTAATACAGGGGTTCAAGCATACGATTTCTATTCAGTTATAAACTGCTGTGATTCTCATTTCCTATTAGAATATTCTACTCTACAGAGGATAGTATAGGCTTCTAACATATGACACATAGTTGGTATTCAATGAAAAACAAAGAGTTGAATGAATGGGTTAATGATAATTTTTGTCTGGTATATTCATTTTTTTATGTGTTTCCTGTGCACACAGTGCATTGTATGAGATAGACTGAGGATAGTTGTTGATTAATTCCTGATTCCAAAGTACTTATGTATAGTTTTCAGAAATGTCTATAGGCAGCCATGACATAGTAGAATTACCCTTGTAGATGACCTTGACCATGGAACCTCTATTCAATGATGCTGAAAATTCCAGGGAAAGTGTTCCAATAATTCATTTAAACTGAGAGTCATGAAGGTGAAATGGGCTGCCAAGAAGAGTGAGGGATGCAGCATGGCAGACAGAACAGAGTTTAGGCTTGATGCCACCAGCTAGATGGGTGACCTTGTACCCATCATAATCTGCCTGTGTTCACATCACTCATCCTAATATTACATCATTTCCACCAATCTGCCTTACTTACAGGGTTTTTAATTGATCATATTGAGAGTATTAACCTGTTTGCATTGGCTCTATTTCCTTCTTGTTGTGTTTAGACCTTTAGCACTCTGCAGTGGCCTCCTCAAGTATTTCTGGAGGTTTCAGGGAATGTCTGAAGTGTTCATGCACAGCACCATCAACTGCTACTTGGCATCTACCAGGAACTGCCACCTCTCATATATACCTCTCCTTCTGTTGTGCATCACGTCTTCTGGTGATAGTACCTACTACTTCCCTTGGCCACTACTGGATCAAGAAATAGAGCTGTGACTTCTGCTGATTATTGACTTAGTCGTTAGGCATTGGTATCTGTGCCCTGGCTGGACACTCTCCCTCCACTGCTAGAACTCTTGGAGTAAGAAAGCTACACTGTGTTCTCTGAAGCCAAAGGATGCTTTGAAGTGAACACTTCTCTTTTGTGTGACTCTTTGTTAGGGGTCTAGCCAAGAAGTGCCATTGAAGTGAGATTGTTTCTCTGACTTTTTATTCTCCCTTCTCTATTTTCTTAGGGTCCAACATGTGCCTACATGATTGATTGGAAGATATATTAGAATGCCATATACCTTGTGGTAAGCCCTTCATTTCTGACACTGAAGTTTTGTAACTGTCCTGTCTCTTCTCCTTCATGGGTTCTCTGCCAGGATAGGCTCCTGAAGAGCTCACTTCACTAATCCATCAAGCATACCCAGCATGGCTAAATCTCAATGGTTCATATAATGCCATTGCCTAAACTGAGATTCTGGCTACATGTAAAATAGGAATTGGTATGAATATGTAAAATACACCTTATTGAGAGAATAAAAGAGAAAATGCAGAGAAACGTTTCAATAGATAAAAGAAAAGTGATAAAAATCATTGTCCTTTTTATAAACAAAACAAAAATTAACAAACTAGGAATAGAATATCCAAGAGCAAACATTATATTTAAGGGAAAAAATAGATACATTTTCCTTTGAAACTGGAACAAGACAATGATGGTACTATCATCACTTCTATTTGACTTAGTGCTGGACTTCCTAGCCAATGTAGCAAGGCATGAAAGAGAGAAAATGTATAAGGAAAAGAGAGGAAAATGATGATGCTATTGTTTATAAATAATGTGATTGTATGTATAGAAGATTCAAAATAATATGAAATTTTTCTGAATACAAGGCAATATTAAAAATATATATTCTTATACATCAACAAAGAGTAGTTAGGTGATTTAAGAAATACCATTTAGAACAGAATTGGAAACAAGATATGATTAAACCAAAAAAACCCACTGCTGTAGAATCAATTCCGATTCATAGTGACCTTATAGGACAGGACCCATAGAGTTTCCAAGGAGGGCCTAACGGATTTGAACCACCAGCCTTTTGGTTAACAGCCATAGCACTTAACCACTACGCCACCAGGGTTTCCCAAGATATGACTAGGAATCAATTCAACAAAGGATATGCAGGATCTCTATGAAGATGACATTATTGAAAAAAAAAGATTTAAATATATTATGTTCATGGTTGGGAAGACTCATTATTGTAAAGATGTCAGTCCAATTCATCGCAAACTGATATCTAGATTTAGTGTAATGCCAATCAAAATTTAGGCATGTTTGTGTGTGTGTGTGTGAATGCGTGCTCTCATGAGACAGAGAGAAAGAAGAGAGAGAAATGAACAAGATGCTTCTAACATGTATTTGAAAATGCAAAGGGTCAAGTGTAGCTAAGACACTCTTGAAGGCAAACAAGGTGGCAGAAGACTTGTACATCTAAATATTAACACTTAACTTAAAGGTACCACAATTAAGACAGTGTGGTCTGGGTACAGGACAGAAAAATGGGCCACTTGAATAGAGCCAGTAAGTGGCCCACACATCTATGGGCCCTTGGTTTATGACAAAAGTGAAGATCATTGGGAAAGGATGGCCTTGATTAATGGTGCTGGGCCGGTTGGACATCACAGTAAAAACTATTAAATATGGCCCTTATCTCACACCATAAAGAAAAATTATTTTCAGGTGGACTGTAGACTTCACTGTAAAAAGCAAAACAATAAATATTTTAGAATATCGTGTAGTAAAACATCTTCATTATCTTAGGTAAATTCATGGTTTTTAAACAGGATAACTATATTGGAAAAAATTGATAAATTGGACTACATTAAAATTATTAATTTATTTTTTTAGAAGAAATAATTAAGAGAGTTAAAAGGTAAGTTACGGAGGGTGAGAATATATTTGAAATTACATGTATGACACAGCATTGCATGAATCCAGAGTACCAAAAAAAAAAAGAATGCCTACAAATTAATAAGAAAAAGACACAACCTGTTATAAAGATGGACGTGAGACTTGATTAGGCACTTCAAACATTGGATATCCAAATGCCTAGTAAACATATGAAAAGATGTCAGCATCATTAGCAATCAGAGAAATGAAAAATGACATACCATGATACATCTATCTGAATGACTAAAATGAAAAAGTCAGAAAATATCAAGTGTTAGAATGTGAAGGAAGAGAAACTCTTATGCACTTTATGCACTACTGATGCATATTGGTGCAATCATTTGGAGAACAGGCTTCCATTATTCATTAGTTTGAAGATGTACATGACAATGACCCCCAGTCCTACAACTAGGTATATTCCTAACTGATATACATGTCCATGTGCCTCAAAAAACATATACAGGTATGCTTATAGCAACGTTATTCATAATAGTTCAAAACCAAAGTACATCGACCCTAAACTCCATTGCCATCCAGTCAATTCTGACTCATAGCAACCCCATAGGACAGAGTAGAACTGCCTCATAAGTTCTCCAAAGTCGTAACCTTCATGGAAGCAGGCTGCTACATCTGCGTTCAGGTAGCAGCCGAGTGCTTAACCATTTGTACCATCCAGGGACTCCTCAACTAAAATATAATGTTTAGAAATGCATGTTTATGTGGAACACCCATAAAACAAATAAGAAGAGCATTACCAGAGAATCCCAGTGGTGCTAACCTGTAGGGGACAAGGAGGCAGTTTTGAGGAGGTTGGGGTGGGCAAAGAACTTCTGACTTCCGGCAACATTCTATTTCATGACCTGGGCAGAATTACAAAGGAGTTTCCTCTTCTGTACCTGTCTATAATGTGTGTAAAATTTCACAATAAACCTGTGTGTGTGTTTAAAGGAATATATGTAAATTCTAGGCCCCTATTAGGTGCTACATACACGGTAGCTACTTACTCATTCCATCTCTCTCTTCTTCCCGATTAGCTCCGCAAGCCTCAAAGAGCAATGAATCATCTTGGTGTGAGTGCACCCCACAGACACCCGCCCCCAGAAGGGAAGGTGCCTGGAGCGTGAGCAGACTGCAGAGGCACTGGGTGCTCATTCCAGACTTGTCTGATTGCCTCTTACGCCAGCACCAGTCTTGTCACACCGGCGATGATGTGTTTCAGGACCACTGAGCACCCCGATGATTCATAATTACTGAAACACATGTGCTAAGTCACTTCTTGCTAAGCCACGATGAGAATTCTCAGTGCTCAATCGCCCTCAAAATTTCTCATTTCTTCCCTGGGGTGAGGTGCTTTGGTTTAGCAACTGCACATGGGGATTGCATTTAAATCACTTAGGGTCTGGAGTTCAATATCTCCTGAAAGCAGCCTCTTTTCCTTCAGAGTTCCTCTTCAGGCACACCTGTATGTCTTTACTTCAAAGTCAGGGATACCCTCCTCACAGGCAGGAAGCATTAGAAATGCATTAACTCTTTCAGTGCACAGGTGTGCATCCTGATGACTTCTGCTTGCCTCTTCTGCACTGTTAATCCCTCCTTGGTAGTAGCTCTTTTCCGCCATAAGCCATCCATTGCTGCCTTTTAGCAGCAGAAGCCTCGACACAGTAAACCAGCTGTGCAGAAAGCTGAAGGTCAAAAGAGTAGTAAATGAGTTAGGAGAACAGAGTACATAAAACATCAAGGCCAATTTTACCTTCCGATAATGTTCTATTGTTGGTGTTAGCTGCTGTCAAGGCAGCTCACGGAAACCCCATGCACAGTGGACCATTGTGATTCACAGGGTTTTTATTGGCTGATTTTCAGAAGAAGGTGACCACACTTTCATCCCAGTCCATCTTCGTCTGGAAGCGCCACAGAAACCTGTTCAGCATCAGAGCAACACGCAGGCCTCCACTAACAGATGGGTGGTGGCTGTGCATGAGGTGTGTTGGCCTGGAATCAAACCCAAGTCTCCTGCATGGGAGGCAAGACTTCTACCACTGAACCACGAATGCCCGTGTGAGTTAATGCCCAGATTCTCCCCATGTGTTTCCCTAGCTTTTGAAATGTTTGCACGGGTGGTAAGTTTTCATGACATAATTAGAGTTATGCCTTTGCTGTTGTTTGGATGCCATGAAGTCAATTCCAACTCCTAGTGACCCCATATGTGTCAGAGTAGAGCTGTGCTCCATAGGGTTTTCAAGGCTGTGACCCTTCGGAAGCAGATTGCCAGGTCTGTCATCCAAGGCACCTCTGAATAGGTCTCAACAGCCATCCTTTTGGCTAGTAGTGGAGTACTTAACTATTTGTGTCACCCAAGGACTCCGTGAGTTATGCCTTAGGAGACACATTTCCTTGGGATCATTTCACATTGACAAGCTAAGGCTGTGTATAGACGAGGGCTGTCAGAACCTATTCTGAAAGCAAGATTTTGCAGAGATGAGAGAGAACAGCTGATGGCATTGGTAGCTGAAGCAGAAAGGAAATATTTTAGATGCCCCAAACAAATGTCATCATTTAATGACCATACTAAGGTCTGCCTCTGTTGCTGTTAATTCTAGAACTTCCCATTACCCCAGCTGTGTTGAAAGTTATCAGAAGTCAATTTTAGTTAGCTCAGAATTAAATCAGGAATTTGGGACAACAGAAGGGTAGCTGGAACAAAGGACACATGCAGACTGAAACAGATACAGCTTTTTATATTTAAAAAGTCTTATTTTATCTTTTCATAAGAGCTGTCTAGAGGTGAAAGAACAAGCTCCCATCTGTATTTTTCCATGACAGAAGTGAATGACTTTTCAGGGCAATACGTTTTGATGCATATTTTTCAGGCACCCACTGTGGAGCAGGCCTGCGCTGCTTTATTTTAGAGAGACTTCTAGGATGGGCGAATGTGTCCGAGCCACTGCCATCGCATCTCTAATCAGTGTTTACTGAGTACCTAGGAGCTCTGAGGCTGTGCAGCACTAGGCTCCGCAGGCCTGTGGGGAGTTTGGATGGAGATTGTTAGAGAGCAGCGAGGAGGCTGGATGCTCCCCAAAGTGAATCTGCTGGCCTACCTCCCAATTTGGACAGACAGCTCATTCATCTCCGGCAACTCTTTTGGGTATAATTTGCCAGTCATTGAGGCCACTGATTTTTTTTTTTTTCTTTCTACACAGCCATTTGCAACTGATGAAAAATGACCCACTGAAGATGGCGCACGTTTTCTTCTTCGTTTTCTCTGACCTCACACAGCTGTGACAGACGGTGCCCCAGCAGGGTCTTCCCAGCTCAGCTGCAGGGTGGGAGCACTGTCGTGATGGTCCTGACTTCAGGTCTGGGGCCTGGATTCTGTTTGTTCTAACCACCCCACACTCACCCTCTGGAACTGCACACGGTAGGAAGTTGGCAACAGAAGTTATTGACTGAAGGACTGGCGATTCTTTTACTGCCAAAGTTACAGATCTAAAAGGGGCTAAATCAGTCCTTTTATTTTATTTAGAGGGAATCTAAGGCACAGAAATTTATGGTCATACAACTAGTTGGAGAGGAGTTAAGACTAGGGACCAGGTCCCTGTTCACTGCTATTTCCGTTCCTAGCATGTTCCTCACTTTATTAGGCCATGTGTTTTATTGGTTACCTAAAAAATTTACAGGAGTACCTGGATGGTACAAACAGTTAACACACTCAGCTGCTAACCAAAAGGTTGGAGGATCTAATCTACACAGAGGCACCTTGTAATAAAGGCCTGGAAGTTGACTTCTTAAAAATCCGCCATTGAAAACCCTGTGGAGCGTACTTCTACTATGGCACACATGGGGTGTCCATGAGTTTGAATTGACTCGATGGCAACTGGTAGGTACTGGTATAGAATTTGCTAGGGGAAAGGGTATCTACTTTTTGAAAACTTTTTGTTTAGTACTCATCTTGTCTGCTATCATTGGCCTTTGATATGTTGAATTAAGAATATTCTTAGACTTCTTTTCATGTGTGTGTTGTGTCTTTCCACCTAGGCTACCTTCCAAAACCAATCAAATCCTGCCATTGAGTCCATTCTGATTCATAGTGACCCTTTAGGACACAGTAGAACTGCCCATAGCATTTCTAAGGCTGTAAACCTTTTATTTTAATTATTTTTTATTGTGCTTTAAATGAAAGTTTACAAATCAAGTCAGTCTCTCATACAAAAATTTATATACACCTTGCTATAAACTCCTAATTGCTCTCCCCCTAATGAGACAGAACTCTCCTTCCCTCCACTTTCTCTTCTCGTGTCCATTCAGGCAGCTTCTGTCCCCCTCTGCCCTTGATTTCTCCTCCAGACAGGAGATGCCAACATATTCTTATGTGTCTACTTAATCCAAGAAGCTCATTCTTCACCAGTATCATTTTCCATCCCATAGTCCAGTCCAATCCCTGTCTGAAGAGTTGGATTTGGGAAACGTTCCTGTCTTGGGCTAATGGAAGGTCTGGGGATCACGGCCTCCGGGGTCCTTCTAGTCCCAGTCTGACCATTAAGTCTGTTCTTTTTACAAGAATTTGGGGTCTGCATCCCACTGCTCTCCTGCTCCCTCAAGGGTCCTCTGTTGTGTTCTCTGTCAGGGAAGTCACCAGTTGGGGCCAGGCACCATCTAGTTCTTAGGCCTCAGGCTGATGTAGTCTCTGGCTTGTGTGGTTTTTTCTGTCTCTTAGGCTCATAATTACCTTGTGTCTTTGGTGTTCTTCATTATTCCTTGCTCCGGGGGGGTTGAGACCAATCGATGCATCTTAGATGGCCGCTTGCTAGAGTGTAATACCCCAGATGCCACTCTTCAAAGTGAGATGTAGAGTATTTTCTTAATGGATTTTATTATGCCAATTGACTTAGATGTCCCCTGAAACCATGCTCCCCAAACCTCTGCCACTGCTACACTGGCCTTGGAAGCATTTAGTTTATTCAGGAAACTGCTTTTGGTTTAGTCCAGTTGTGTTGACCTCTCCTGTATTGTGTGTTGTCTTTCCCTTCAGCTAAAATAAAACTTATCTATCTTATTAGTGAAAACCCCTCTCTCTTCCTTCCTCCCTCCCCCCTCTTGTAACCATCAAAGAATATTTTCTTCTCTGTTTAAACTATTTCTCCAGTTCTTATAAAAGTGGTCTTATACAATATTTGTCCTTTTGCAACTGACTAATTTCACTCAGCATAATGTCTTCCAGATTTCTCCACGCCATGAAATGTTTCATGGATTCATCATTGTTCTTTATCAATGCACAGTGTTCCATTGTGTGAATATACCATAATTTCTTTATTCATTCATCTGTTGATGGGCATCTTGGTTGCTTCCATCATTTTGCTATTGTACGCGGTGCTGCAATGAACATGGCTGTCCATATACCTGTTCGTGTAAAGGCTCTTATTTCCCTAGGATATATTCCAAGGAGTGGGATTGCTGGACTGTATGGTAGTTCTATTTCTAGTTTTTCAAGGAAGCACCAAATCGATTTCCAAAGTGGTTGTACCATTTTGCATTCCCACCAGTACTGTGTAAGTGCTCCAATCTCTCCACAACCTCTCCAACATTTTTTATTCTGTGTTTTTTGGATTAATGCCAGCCTTGTTGGAGTGAGATGGAATCTCATTGTAGTTATGATTTGCATTTCTCTAATGGCTAATGATCGAGAGCATTTTCTCATGTGTCTGTTAGCTACCTGAATGTCTTCTCTAGTGAAGTGCCTGTTCCTATCCTTTGCACATTTTTTAATTGGGTTATTTGTCTTTTTGTAGTTGAGTTTTTGCAGTATCATGTAGATTTTAGAGATCAGGTACTGATCGGAAATGTCATAGCTAAAAACTTTTTCCCAGTCTGTAGGTAGTCTTTTTACTCTTTTGGTGAAGTCTTTGGATGAGCATAGGTATTTGATTTTTAGGAGCTCCCAGTTATCTGGTTTCTCTTTGGCATTTTTAGTAATGTTTTGTATTCTGTTTATGCCACGTGTTAGGGCTCCTAACATTGTCCCTATTTTTTCTTCCATGATCTATATCGTTTTAGACTTTATGTTTAGGTCTTTGATCCATTTTGAGTTAATTTTTGTGCATGGTGTGAGGTATGGGTCTTGTTTCATTTTTCTGCAGATGGATATCCAGTTATGCCAGCACCATTTGTTAAAAAGACTGTCTTTTCCACAATTAACTGACTGGGCCTTTATCAAATATCAGCTGCTCATACGTGGATAGATTTATATCTGGATTCTCAATTCTGTTCCACTGGTCTATGTATCTGTTGTTGTACCAGTACAAGACTATTTTGACTACTGTGGCTGTATAATAGGTTCTAAAATCAGGTAGAGTGAGGCCTCCCGCTGTGTTCTTTTTTTGCAGTAATGCTTTACTTATCTGGGATCTCTTACCCTTCCATATGAAGTTGGTGATTTGTTTCTCCATCTCATTAAAATGGAGATGGAATTTGGATCGGAATTGCCTTTATCTGTAGATAGAATAGACATTTTTACAATGTTAATTCTTCCTATCCATGAGCAAGGTATGTTTTTCCACTTATATAGGTCTCTTTTGGTTTCTTGCAGTAGTATCTTGTAGTTTTCTTTGTATAGGTCTTTTACATCTCTGGTTAGATTTATTCCTAAGTATTTTAACTTCTTGGGGGCTACTGTAAACGGTATTGATTTGGTGATTTCCTCTTCAGTGTTCTTTTTGTTGGTGTAGAGGAATCCAACTGATTTTTGTATGTTTGTCCTTGTATCCTGATACTCTGCTGAACTCTTCTATTAGTTTCAGTAGCTTCCTTGAGGATTCTTTAAGGTTTTCTGTGTCTAAGATCATGTTATCTGCAAACAGAGATACTTTTACTTCTTCCTTGCCAATCTGGATGCCCTTTATTTCTTTATCTAGCCTAATTGCTCTGGCTAGGACCTCCAGCACAATGTTGAATAAGAGTGGTGATAAAGAGCATCCTTGTCTGGTTCCCATTCTCAAGGGGATGCTTTCAGAATCTCTCCAAGGCTGTAAATATTTATGGAAAGCAGACCGCCATATCTTTCTCTGGCAGAGCAGCTGTGGGTTTGAACTGCTGATCTTTTGGTTAGCAGTCAAGTGCTTCACCACTGCACCACCAGGATTGCTTTAGATTACCTTATCCAAGAGCAAATGCCAGAGGGCTTAACATACCCTTTTTTTGGAATTCTAGCTTCCCATTTACCAGATGTATGATTTTTACCTATCTTTTAAAGAACTTTCTTTTTTTTATTTTGTTGAAGTCCATTTTGTCATTTTTTTGTTTCTGTTTTTATTTTATTCTGTTTGTGTCCCAAGTAAGAAACCTTTGCATAACCCAAGGTCACAAAGATTTTCTCCTGTGGTTTATTCTTTAAGTTCAATATTTTCAGTTTTTATTAAAGGTCTGTCATTAATTTGGAGTTAATTTTGTATGTAGTGTGAGGTAAGGGTCAAAGTTTATATTTTTTATAGAGATATCCAGTTGTTCTAACACTATTTGTTGAAAAGACTATCATTTCCTCATTGAATTATCTTGGTACCTTAATTGAAAATCAATTAACCATAAATGTGTGGGTCCTACTTTGGACTCTCTACATTGGCTAATGCCACCATATCATGATTTCTGCAGCTTCGTGGAAAGTCTTGAAAACAGTTAGTTTAAGCACTTCAATCTTACTGTTTTTGTGATTTTTTGGCTATTCTAGGTTGTTTCCTTTTTTCATATAAATTTAAAAATTAGCTTGCAAATTTCTTTAAAAAAAACTTATTAGGATATAATTGAGATTACAGTAAAGCTATATATCCAATTTTCTACAATCCAGTTTCTGGAGAATTGCCTTCTTAATAGTGTTGAGTCTCCTGATCCATGAGTATCTCTCAATTTATTTAGATCTTCTTAAATTTTTATTTGCAGTGTTTTTCAATTCCATTATTACTTCTTGTATATTTTTGTTAAATTTATTCCTAAGTATTTTTAATGCTATCGTAATAGAGTTATTTTATTTTTCCTAATTTCTTATTGCTGATTGTTGTTGTTGTTCGGTGCCTTCAAGGCTTTGACTCAAAATGACCTCATGTATAACGCAATATGTTCACCAGTCCTGACCCATCACAGTTGTTACTATGTTTGAGCCTACTGTTGCAACCATTGTGTCTATCTATCTCATTGAGGGCCTCCCTTTTTTTTTTTTTTTTTGCTAATATACTACTTTACCAAGCTTATCTAGTGAGTGGTCCATCTTGACGACATGCCCAAAATAAGTGAGACAAAGTCTCACCATCCTTGCTTCTAAGAAGCATTCTGGCTGTACTTCCTCCAAGACAGATTTATTCATTCTTCTGGCAGTCCATGGGTTATCCAATATTCTTTGCAAATACTGCAATTTAAATATGTCAATTTTTAGGTCTTCCTTTTTCAATGTCCAGCTTTCATGTGCATATTTGGCAGTTGAAAATACTATGGCTTTGATCTGGCATATTTTAGTCATCAAAGTGACATCTTTGCTTTTTAAGATTTTAAAGACATCTTTTGCTGCAGATTTGCTCAATGCAATATGTCACTTGATTTCTTGACTGCCGCTTCCATGGGTTTTGATTGTCAATCCAAGTAGAATGAAATCGTTGACAATTTCAATTTCTTTGCCACTCTTCGTGATGTTGTTTATGAGCCCAGTTGTACAAATTTTCATTTTCTTCACATTCAGGTGTAATCCAAACTGAATGCTGATGTCTTTTACCTTCATCAGTAAGTGCTTCGAGTTGTCTTCATTTTCAGCAAGCAAGGATGAGTCAGCTGCATATTGCAGATCATTAATGAGTTTTCCTCTAATCTTGTGCCATGTGCTTCTTCATAAACAGTCATGCATTACTTAATGTCCACGATATACTCCGTGAAATAGAACGTTATATGATCTGGATATTGTGTGAACACCCTATTACATACAGGTACTCCCTAGATTACAAACAAGTTCCATTCTTAAGTCTGTATTGAAGTCGAGTTTGTACTTAAGTCAGAAGAGTCAGGTATGGTTTGTGTCTAGTATCAGTTTGTCAAATGTTTATCTGGTGGGGCAGTGGTTAAGAGCTTGGCTACTAACCAAAAGATCTGCAGTTCAAATCCACCAGCTGCTCCTTGGAAACCCTATGGGGCAGTTCTACTCTGTCCCATAGGGTTGCTCTGAGTCAGAATCGACTTGATGGCAACAGGTTTGTTTCTTTTGTATATATGTACCAAAAATATTAAGAAACATTTCCAGATACACTAAAACATCTTTAACATAATAGTATGGTAATAGTAATAATAATAATATTGCTTTGGTGCACACTGGGAAGTAGTGCCCATTTGTTATTGCAAACAATTTTATGTACCTCAAATTTTTATTATAATAGGCCTTATGGGGGCTGGTCTGTAACTACGGGTTGTGCATAAGTCAGACTTTTACAACCTTGGACCAGCCTGAATAACCTTATGGGACCCCAGACATATATGCTGTCAGAAGTTGCCTTTATGGATGTTATACAGCACATGACTGTAGTCCAGCTTCTCGGATTATTTGATCAGCATACAGACTGAGTAAGTAAGGGGAAAGAATATAACCCTGTTCCACACCTTTTATGATTTTAAACCATATGTTATCTCCTTGTTCTGTTCAAATGAATGGCTCTCGAACTATGTATAGATTCCACATAAGCACAATTAAATCTGGAATTTCCCATTCTTCATAATGTTATCCATAATTTGTTATGATACACATAGTCAAATGTCTTCTCATAGTTGATAAAACACAGGTAAATATCTTTCTGGTATTTTCTGCATTCAGAAGAAGATCCATCTAACATCAGCTTCATATCCTCTTCTAAATATGGCTTGAGCTTCTGGCAGTTCCCTGTTGATGTATGGCTGCAGCCATTTTTTGAATTATTTTCAGCAAAATTTTGCTAACATGCTAAATTAATGGTTTGTTCCATAATTTTCACATTCCATTTGATTCTGTTTCTTTGGAATGCACATGAATATGGATCTCTCCCAGACGGTTGGCCAAGTCGCTGTCTTCCAAATTTTTGACATAGTTGAGTAAGTGCTTCTAGTGTTGCATCTATTGATTGAAATATCTCAATTGATATTTCATAAATTCCTGAAGAATTTATGAAAAGAAGTTTGAACTTCTTCCTTTAGTACCAATGGTTCTTCATCATAAACTGATTCTGCTATATTGATATTATATCCTGAGACAGTATGTCATAAGTTCTAGTAGATTTTTTAAATGAACACTACCATGTCCTTTGTAAATAGCTTTATTTTTTCTTTCCAACCTTTACTTTATTATTATTATTGCTTTTTCTTGCCTTGTTTTATTGACCACAGCTTTCAGGGTAACGTTAAAAAGAAGTGGGGGGAACAGACATCCTTGCTTTATCCCTGACTTTGGCTACAAATCATTGAGCTTTTCATATTTGAGGATGATGTTAGCTGTATGTTTTCCTACTTGCCCTTAAATAAATCGAGAAAAATACCTTCTATTCCTAGTTCTCAGAGAGTTTCTATCATAAATGTTGTCAAATGCTTTTTCTGTATCTACTGAAAGGATCATGCGGTTTTACTCCTTTATGTTATTTATATGTTGAATTACTTTGATTGATTTTCAGATGTTAAACAATGTAGCATCCCTGGGATAAATATCTCTTGACCAGATCCATTCTACTTTTTTAAATTTGTTAGGTTTAATTTATTAAATTCTGTGCAGGGCTTTTGCATTTGTGTTCATGATGGATGTTGGATTCTAGTTCTCTATTTGTGTTAATTTGGGTTCTCTAGGGGAGCAAAATCATTGAGAAGTATAGATAGATAGGGAGACAGAGAGAGAGATTTACTTTAAGGATTGGCTTATGCAATTGTGGGGCTGGCAGGTCCAAATCCAAAATCGGTAGGCCAGATGGCAGGCCAGAGGCTTCTTTAGGCTTATGTCCCTAGATCTGTGGGTCAGATGGTGTAATAAGAATGCAGGGTCAAAAAAGAGAAAGACTTGTACAAGAATACTCATTTAGATTTCGGAGGCAGACCACACCCAAAAGGAAAGTTCTCTTTCAATTGATTGGTTGATCACATCAGATCACATCATGGAATTGTATCGTATTGCATCCCATTCCATTCCATAACGGTAACCAGTCCAGTGTCTGACCAAACCACTTAGAATTATAGCCTAGCCAAGCTGACACATAAAATTAAGCACCATACTACTGTATTTTTACACAAATAATGTGTACCTTCTACGTTTGTTTGCCAACTGCTTCCTCCCCTGTGAGGTATTTTCATAAGTGCTACTATGCCATTGTTTTGTTTTTACATGTTACAGTAAAAAAAAAAAAAAAATTAGCATGGCACGCTCACGAAATACCTTACAGAGGGAGGGAGCAGATAGTGAACAAACATAGAAAGCACACGTTATTTGCATAAAAATATAGCATTCTTATAATGATTTTTGTCTGGTTTTGGTATCAGGTAATACTGGCTTTATAAAGGAATTTTGTAAATGTTTTTCCTCCACTATTTTCTAAGAGAATTTGTAATTAATTGGTATTATTTTTGTTAAATGTGTGATAAATACCAGTGAAGCCAATTGGACTGGGGTTTTTCTTTGTGGTAACATTTTAAATTTAGAAAGTTAATTCCTTAATTGATATAGGGTATTCAAGTTTTATATTTCTTTTTGGGTCAACTTTAGTATTTTCTGTATTGTGTGACTTTGTTCATTTCATTTATGTTGTTAAATGTATTGTCATAAGTTATTTATAAAATTCTATTGTTATCTTTTCATATATGTAAGATATGTATATTCTCTTACTTTGATATTTCTCTTTTTTCTTGGTTAATGTGGATAGATGCTTATTAATTTTATATATCTTTGTGAGGACTAGGTTTTGGTTTTATTGAATTTTTATATAATTTTTTTATGTTTCAATGTTTGCTCCTTATATAATTATTTTCTTCTTTCCACATAATTTTGATTCATTTAGTGCTTTGTCTAATTTTTAAAGATGGAAAGTCAGATATTAATTTGTGTATCTTTTTTTTCTAATAGGCATTTATATAGATATTGTTGTTGATTTTGTTGCATGCCATAAATTTTGATATCTTGTATTTGAATTACCGTCTAGTTAAAAATATTATAATTTCCCTTGATTGACTTCTTTGACCCCCTGATCATTATGAAGTATGTTGTCTAGTTATATTATTGCTATATGATTTCTAATTTAATCTTATTGATGTCAGAGAACACAGTCTGTACAGTTTCAATATTTTAATAGATATTGAAACTCCTTTTATGTTCTGTCATATGATCAACCCTGGGAAAAGCACCTTAAGTACTTGCTGTTGGAGTGTGGTGTTTTCCTTCCTTTCTTCCATCCTCACTCTCTTCGCCCATTCTCTTTCTTTATCCTTTCTATATATCTCTCCATCAGTAAATTAAATCAAGGAGGTGGATACTGCTGTACAGATCATCTATATTTTTGTTTATTTTTTTGTCTAGTTCCTCTAACAAGGTAAGGAGAAAAAAAAGGAGAGAGGTGTTTAAATGTTCAACTATGATTGTGATTGTCTATTTCTCCATTAATTTCTATAATTTTTTTTACTTACGTATTTTGAAGATTGGTTATTTGGTATATACATATTTATCGTCCTGTTTTTGTCAATTAATTGACCTTTTACCATTATGAATTATCCCTCTTTTCTTTCTTTTCTGGGAATACTTAAAAAATGACAGCTTTATTGATATGTAATTCACATTCCATAAAGTTTACCCTTTTATAGTATACAATTCAGTGATTTTTAGTATATTCACATGCTTTTGCATCCATCACTGGCCTCTAATTTCAAAACATTTCATCACCCTAAATAGAAACACCATACCTATTAACAGCTATTGATCATTATTCCTCTTCTAAATCCTTAGAAACTATAATCTACTTTTTCTCTATGGTTTTGCCTATTCTGGGCTTTTCCTATAAATGGAACCATACACTATATGGCCTTTTGTGTTTGGCTCTTTTCTTTAGGAATACTTTTTCTTTTTGCCTTGAGATATATTTTATCTAATATAGCATAGCTCACCCACTCCACCTTTCCTATGGCTACTGTTTGCATGTTGTATCTTCTTACATTTTACTTGCAGTCTATGTCTTTGTATTTAAAATATATCTGTTATTGAGATACATTTTTTCTTTATTAATCCATTCTGAAAATTTATGCCTTTGAATGAGTGCGTTTAGTCCATTATCATTTAATATCCTTATCAATACGTTTGATTTGTAGGTCTACCATTTGTTACTAGTTTTCTATTTGTCATTTTTTATTTTGGTCCTCACGTCCTTGTTCATTTCCATTTTAAAAAATATTTAAATCTATAATTTGACAATTTTGTTGTCAAGGATTTCATTTTACTTGGATCCACAATCAACAGCCATGGAAGCAGCAGTCAAGAAATCAAAAGATGCATTGCATTGGGCAAATCTGCTGCAAAGGACCTCTTCCAAGTGTTGACGAGCAAAGATGTCACCCTGAAGACTAAGGTGCGCCTGACCCAAGCCATGGTATTTTCAATCACATCATATGTATGTGAAAGACAGACAATGAATAAGGAAGACTGAAGAAGAGTTGATGCCTTTGAATTGTGGTGTTGGCGAAGAATATTGAATATACCATGCACTGCCAAAAGAACGAACATATCTGTCTTGGAAGAAGTGTAGCCAGAATGCTCCTTAGAGGCGAGGATGGTGAGACTGTGTCTTACATACTTTGGACATGTTGTCAGGAGGGATCAGTCCCTGGAGAAGGACATCATGCTTGGCAGAGTACAGGGTCAGCAGAAAAGAGGAAGACCCTCAACAAGGTGGATCGACGCAGTGGCTGCAACAATGAGCTCCAGCATAACAATGATTGTAAGGATGGTGCAGGACCGGGCAGTGTTTTGTTCTGTTGTGCATAGGGTTGCTATGAGTTGGAACCAACTTGACAGCACCTAACAACAACATATATATTTCAGTTTCATTTTAATTTTTATATTGGGGTTTTTAGTTCTGTTTCTTTAATTTTTAATAGTCATCTTAGGGATTACAATATATATCTTTAATGCTTCACATTCCACATATAGCTAACATTGTATCACTTTCTGTAAATATATTTAAAAAAATTTTTTTTAACCTTGTAAATCCATATTTCCTCCCCCAGGTTTTATGATAGTCTTGTGAGGGAGGCAGAATAATGGACCCTTAAAGATGTCCAGGGGAGACCTGGTGGTGCAGTGTTCTTTTTTAAATTCAGAAACAGTCACTTTATTTCAATCCGGACTGCTTAGCATAGTACAAATGATGGAGAAAGATCCATTTGTTCAGATTCCTCTTGCTTCTTAGCTTTTGTCTTAGTGCTGGGGGATAAAGCAAACAATAAATAAATAAAATAGCTTTTATCATTTACATCTTTCATTCATTTCACTGGAGGGAAATCCCTGGGGCCTTCTGACAATCTGGGAAGATCTGACTATTTCTGTGCAGGAAGCATAGCCCTGCTGATATTTACTCAGAGTAATGCATGACAGACTCAACCTTATTCCTGGAAAAAAGCCCAGTCACTCCATTCACAACTCCCTCAAACTAACCATGTCATTCTTGATGACATAAATAATGGATCCTCCATGAAAGGACTGTTCATCATCATAAATGGCCATAACATTTCTTAAGTAAGATCTTGGAGCCTATGGAGGGTCTTCTTCAGCAAAGGATCACTATACTCAACCACGGCTGCTTCCTCTTTTTCATAATCTTCTAGAGGAGGAGGTGGAAGGGGGGTTCATCAAAGACTGGTTCTTCCACAGGTGGTAGTGGAGGTGGTATATCTGAAACTGGATTCTATAAAAAGGTTCTCCGTTCGTCTGATTCTTAAGGCTTCTTTGTAAAGTTATGGAAAGAGGGCATCTATAGGACAATAAGCCCCTGATTGTTGGGGGAATATGGTGAGAGGAGGGTCTATCCATGCTGTAGAACTGAACAGGATGACCTGGAAAGACACTGGGAGGAGATGCGGCAGAAACAGCAATAGAAGCCCCACACTCCCATTTCCACTGTTCTCCCAACTGCTCCTCCAACTACTTGGGTGGCTTCCTATACTACTCCTACTGCTGCTGTAGGTTCTATTTCTTTGATTCACAGAATCACAGAAGCTGTCCTCACAGGGCTCTTCTGCAAGGGAGCCATATTATGGGTTGGGCAAGGTATGCAATTATTTGGTACCACTGGAGGATGTATTGGCTCTGGTGTATGATAGGGGAGAGTGTTGCCCAAGTGTCCCATTCCCTAACATAAGGGGGCTGGGTGTTGTATGAGTTTGTTCTGAGTTGGAGGTATTGTATGCAGCAGCCCACCCATTTTCATAATACTAGGAACTTACCTTTACTCCACGTCCAACATGTTCAACAAAAAAATGGTGACTATACACATGGAAATCACCAGATGGAATACACAGGAATCAAATCGACTGCATCTGTGGACAGGCAAGATGAAGAAGCCCAACATCATCAGTCAGAACAAGGTCAAGGGGTAACTGTGGAACAGATCATAGATCGCTCATATGCAGGTTCAAGTTGAAGTCAGGAACCATCTAGATGATCTAGAGATCATATCAAGAATAGGTTTGATGCAGTGAGCACTCCTGACCGAAGACCAGATGAGTTGTGGAATGACCTCAAGGACATCATACATGAAGAAAGCAAAAGGTTATTAAAAAGACAGGAAAGAAAGAAAAGACCAAAATGGATGTCAGAAGAGACTCTGGAACTTGCTTTTGAACTTAGAGTAACAAAAGCAAATGAAAGAAATGATAAAGTAAAAGAACTGAACAGAAGATTTCAAAGGGTGGCATGGGAAGACAAAATAAAGGATTATAATGAAATGTGCAAAGACAGGGAGTTAGAAAACCAAAATGGAGGAACATGCTCAGCATTCTTCAAGCTGAAATAATTGAAGAAAAAATTCAAGCCTCAAGTTTCAATATTGAAGGATTCTATGGGCAAAATATTGGAGGAAGACTCATTAACGACCTTCAATATACAGATGACATAACCTTGCTTGCTGAAAGCAAAGAGGACATGAAGCACTCACTGATGAAGAACAAAGTCTACAGCCTTTAATACAGATTATACTTCAACATAAAGAAAACAAAAATCCTCACAACTGAACTAATAAGCAATATTATGGTAAATAGAGAAAATTGAAGTTGTCAAGGGTTTCACTTTACTTGGATCTATGTTCAATGCCCATGGGAGCAGCAGTAAAGAAATCAAATGACATTTTGCATTGGGCAAATCTGCTGCAAAAGACCTCTTTTAAGTGTTAAAATGCAAAGATGTCAACTTTGAGGGCTGAGGTGCACCTGATCCAAGCCATGGTATTTTCAATCGACTCATATGCATGTGGAAGCTGAACAATGAATAAGGGATACCAAAGAAGAATTGATGGATTTGAATTATGGTTTTGCCAAAGAATACTGAATGTACCACAGACTGCCAAAAGAACAAACAAATCTGTCTTGGAAGAAGTACAGCCAGAATGCCCCTTCTAAGGGAAGATGGCAAGTTACTTCATCTCACGTGCTTTGGACATGTTAACAGGAGGCACCAATCCCTGGAAAAAGACATCATGGTTTATAAAGTAGAGGATCAAGAGGAAGGCACTCAATGAGATGGACTGTCACTGTGGCTGCAACAATGGGCTCAAACACAGCAACAATTTTGAGGATGATGCTGGACTGAATGGTATTTCATTCTATTGTACCTAGGGTCCCTGTGAGTCAGAAGTGACTCAATGGCACCTAAAACAACTATGTGTGTGTGTGTGTATATATACACACACGTACATATGCATATATATGTGTATATACATTAAAATTTCATCTTAATTTTTCTGTTGGCTTTTTAGCTCTGTTTCTTTGCATTAATTTTTAATAGTTGTCCTAGAGATTACAATACATATCTTTAATATTTCACATTCCATTTACAGTAAATATTGTATCACTTTCTTAAGCAGAACAGTGATGGTCTGGCCACGTTAGGGTGGACGCGTGAGGTGTTGGATGAAAACAGGCACCTTAAAGGACAGCCTCATCCGAGCCCTCCTGCTGCAGGCTGTCCTCTGAACCAGGGGTCCTTCAGGTAGGGGGTCCTGGGTTACTTTGGATACTCCCGCATACTCGGCACAGAGTGCTAGGTTCTGGGCC
The DNA here is from genome assembly GCF_024166365.1 of Elephas maximus indicus. Classification (NCBI taxonomy): domain Eukaryota; kingdom Metazoa; phylum Chordata; class Mammalia; order Proboscidea; family Elephantidae; genus Elephas; species Elephas maximus. The sequence continues at coordinate 41,793,604 of NC_064832.1, forward strand.
TGCTGACTGTTCTTTTCTGAATGAGACCTCTCTGCAAATATGCTCCACCAGAAGCTGGGCCAGGCCAAGAAGCCCTCCAGCGTAAGTTTGCGACCCCATTCCTGGTGCCCCAATTGTCCAGATTGTGTCGGAGTGTGACTGCCTCTGTCCCCGTGGGAGCTTCTTCTTTCACAACCACCTGCGGTGTGTCCGCGAGTCTGAACCCCGTGTTGCCTTGTGCTGCTCTCCACGTTGCTCCCAGGCCCTTGAGCTCTTTCTTTTTTTCTCAATATTTTGGAACCGAGGTTGGTTGAATTTACGGATGCCGAAAGTGTGGATACAAAGGCCTAACTCTATGTCCAGGTTTTATAGTTTTCTGTAGGGGAGTCATTTGGTTGTTTTTAAACCATTATTTCTACAACCTGAAGTTAGTGATAGGCTTTTTTTTTTTCCTTATAAATTTAGTTCTTTTGTTGTTGAAAATATAGACAGCAAAACACACACCCATTCAACAGCTTCTACATATACAACTTAGGGACATTGATTACTTCCTTTGAGTTGTGCAGCCATTCTCACTCTATTTGAGTTGTTCCTCCTTTATTAAAATAAACTCAGTGCTTCCTAAGGTTTCTGCTAATCCTTTGAGTCAATTTGATCCCATATACAAAACCAAACTCACTGCGGTGGAGTCAATTCTGACCTACTGCAGCCCCATAGGACAGAGTAGAACTACTCCAGAAGGTTTCCAAAGCTGTAATCTTTAGGGCATCCAATTGCCACATCTTTCTCCTAGATCTCATATAGAGAGCTCTTAAAAGAGCATAATACTCAAAAAAAAAAAGCCCACCCAGTGTCATCGAGTCGATTCCGACTCATAGCAACCCTATAGGACAGAGTAGAACTGCCCCATAAAATTTCCAAGGAGCACCTGGTGGATTGGAACTGCTGACCCTTTGGTTAGTAGCCGTAGCACTTAACCACTACGCCACCAGGGTTTCCATAATATTCAAGGCAGACCTTTTTTACTAGTTAAGCTAAACTGTTGTTCAGTTTTATGATAATTTCAGGGGATATTTTTAGTTTAAGATTTAAATATTATCTCAGGACAATAGTTTTAGGGGTTCATTCACCCTCCGTGGCTCCAGAAAGTCTAAAGTCCATAAAAATATGAAATTCTGTTGTTCATTTTCCCACTTTTGATCAGGATTCAGCTGTGGAACCTTTGATCAAAATGTTCAGTAATGGTAGCTGAGCACATTCCAGTTCTTCTGGTCTTGTGGCAAAGAAGGCAGTTGTTCATGGTGGCAATTACAACACATTCTGTATCCTCCTCCTGTTCCTCACCCTCCTTCTTCCTCTATTGCTGCAGGTGAATATAGACCAATTTTTGTGCCTTGGATGGCCATATGCAAGCTTCTAAGACCCCAGCCACTACACAATGAACTAGGAGGCAGAATGGAAGACTAAACACATTATAAGGCCAGGTAACTAGAATGTACCATGAAACCATGACACCAAAACTCCAAACCAAGGAACCAAATCCCTTGAGGTGTGTGTTTGTACATAAGCAGCCTCAGCAGCTAATTCTTTTTTTCTTTTTTGGTCATTGTTGTAAATACATCTATCACACAACTGTTGCCAACTCAACTTTCTACAGGTGTACAACGTATTGACAGAAATGACAATTATTGGCTGTGCAACCCCAGCCTTAATCTGGAAGATTCTATGATAAATTAATGTGCTAAATGAAATCGTCCTGGGCTTTTTCAGTCAGACTTTTGTTTGGCATCCGGCTATGTTACTCTTGAGCTGTATGACTTTGGACAAGTTAATTAATCTTACTGGGCTTCAGTTTTCTCATATATGTATGATTAGCTTCCAAATACCAGGTTGTTATGCAAAAATCAGTATTATGCAAAAATCAGTATTATGCAAAAATGAAGGATGACCACATAAGATCACAAAGGGGAAGATGACTACATAATTACATAAGTACCAAATTATATCATTACATAGCTGCTAAATGACTGAGAATCGTGGCCCAGCCATGATTAGGTTGGGCCAGTTAGGTTGACACATAACTTTAACCATCATAGCCAGCATTACTCTTGGCTCACACCTAGGCGTTCTTTACTGCCAGACATACATTGTTAATGTGCAAAATAGTCAGTTGGTACTTTTTTCACTATCATCATAGCTGTGAATGGATAATGAGATAGTTGATAAATGAGGAGTGGGTGTATATAAGGAGCAAACATTACCTCCTGGTAGTATTGTTGGGAGGATTAAAATAAGATCTCAGTTTAGAGTTCACTTTCTGTAGGAAGCCCTTCATAACTACTCCCCTACTCCCATCCCTCTTCCCAGCATGTCTTGGTTAGCTGTTTCTTCCTGTGTATTCCCATAATATCCAGTACTTGTTCTATGAAAACTTACGTAGTATTTTTATTGTATTTTTCACTTTACTTGTCAGTAAATTCCTTAAGAGTAGGAAACCTGTATTGTTCATCCCTGTATCTCCTATGTCTAGAACATTGCCTGATAAAGAGTAGGTAGTCAATGCAACTTATTAAATAAATGAATTAATAAATGCACCTAGCATAGAGCCAGGAACAGAATATACCTCCATTATATGTTAGTTCCTTCCTTCTTCCTTTAGTGGAAATAGACATTTTGCAATTATTTATTAATACCAATAAACTTCTCCCCTTCCCTTCTCATGTTCATATGTCAGTCATTAGATTAATCTCTAAATAAAGTAGGTAACTGGCTGAGTGCGTGTTTATTTAATATCTGACATACACACAGCTGGTTTTATTTTTGGTAATTGCAGTAAGAGTAGTCTTGTGCCTTTTCGAAATTAGAGCAAAAGATGAAAGAAAAATAAAAGCATGTCAAAAGGCAACAAATTTATAAGTTTAGAGCATCTCTAACTAATCTCTCACATCAGTCTTCTGAAACTTTCGGGCTCCATGTGGGAGACTGGATTATTGGGAGACTATGGAGAGTGACACACATTCAAAGTGGCATGCACTGGGCCACCATCTTTGAGCAGGGCACCACTGTTTGTTTCCTAAACCAAAACCCATTGCTGTTGAGTCGATTCTGACTCATAGCGACCCTATAGGACAGAGCAGAACTGCCCCATATGGTTTCCAAGGAGCACCTGGTGGATTTGAACTGCTGACCTTTTGGTTAGCAGCTATAGCTCTTAACCACTATGCTATCAGGGTTTCTGTTTGTTTCCTATTTGGGTCAAAATCGATGGGCAACAGATTTTGTTGCTGTGCAATACGTACACTGCCCTCATTTACGTCGGTAATTACTGAATCGTTCCAAATCAGTTCAAAGCCCTAGTTGCAGAAGCAAGTCTCAACATTTGATGTGCCTTAGGCCAAAGTCTATAGTCAGAATCAACATGTTAAGTTTTCTCCCATATGAACAAAGCTGACCAATGCAAACCACAAGCCATTCTATTTTAAAAATAGAGATATATATGTGAGATAACATTTTGAAAGCACTTTTCATTCAACTATAAATATTTTCTTTCTCCATAGATTTCTTAATAGGGTTGAAAGAAATTTTATAATAAATACAGTAAAACTGAGGCATTAGGGTAGATAACACAATGACATTAGACTTAATATGTATTTTATTTATTTGTATGTTAAGCTAAGGAGCATTTTGAAGATAACTAAATATAGTTTTCAGCTTCCTGGAAATCGAAGAAATATGCAGCAAGTTATGAAATCCTCTTTATCTGAAAAAAAGGAAGCATAATGTATCCTGTTCATCTCAGTCTGTGAAAAAGTGAATCTGACTTAAAAACTCATGACAAATGTGATTTCCTCAAGAGTGATTTTGGTTTGTTTGGGAGACATTATAATCTATATTATCTTAGTATGAATTTGCCTAAAACATGTTCAACAAGATGGTGAAAGGAGATAATGGGTGGAGGACTTACAGAAGCTGGGCATGTCAAAGAATAACTCAAATACATTAAATTGTGCTGTGTGATGTTTGATTATTTTTACATGCAAATTCCTTTCTCACACATTAGAGTCAGCTGGTAGGCCAAGTCAAAACAAAAAGCAAAATGAGATTTATAAGAGAAAAGGTATCTGGGGGAAAATCCTGCAGATATTCTGGGAACAATGAAACTTTACTCTTTGCAGTTTTGGGGGGTATAAACTAATTACCTGTCACCTAGTAGAAGACTCAACCTGTATATTCTGTCATTGAACAGGATGATAAGAGGAAGCAGAAAAAACATTTCAGCTTTTTGTGGAATCTCAGAAAATGTTGAGTCTATCTGGCTGTGGAGTATAAATAATAAGCTGTCTCTGTATGACATCTGCTGGGTCTTCCATCAGCACCTCCACCTTGTTTAGGCCAGGTCTACATTACTTCCCTCATTGAATGTCTCATGAGAGTCTTCTAAATTCAATGAAGTAGGCCATAAGATGATGAATCTTTTTCCTCAGCACCAGCCAATATTGAGGGGTGAAGAGAATTTCCACCAGGCATTACCTTCTTCCCTTTAAAGAAACTAGAAATCAGTACTGTTTAATGTATTGCAGAAGATCTTTGTATAGAACTCAGTTATAAACAATTAATGAATACAAGCATGTCACAAAAGTCAATTGGAATACAGTAAAAACGAAGATGGTATGGAAAGGATGTGTGCTGTCTGCCATTCACTGGTAAATGGGCTTCTATTGCACTGCCTAATGCCAACTGAGAACTGCAGTGTTAGCCTTTAATAGGACTTGCCACACATACAGACTGTGTTATTCAGGAGAGGGTAGAATAGAATTGGAATGGTTGTCCAAATCTGGGCATCAGAACTATATTGTACTGTTGTTGTTGTGCCCTGTCAAATTGATTCCAATTGACAGCAACCATATAGGACATAGTAGAACTGCCCCATAGGGTTTCCAGGGAGTGGCTGGTGAATTCGAACTGCCATCCTTTTGGTTAGTAGCCTGAGTTCTTAACCACTTCAGCATCCAAACCAAAAACTCATTGGCGTCTAGTCAATTCCGACTCATAGCAAGGTTTGAACCCTATAGAATAGAAGAGAACTGTCCCATAGGATTTCCAAGGAGCACCTGGTGGATTCGAACTTTAACCTTTTGGTTAGCAGCCATATCTCTTAACCACTATGCCACCAGGGTTTCCAATTCACCACCAGGGCTTCAGTACTGTACTAGTAGTATTCATTTGTCAAGAGGAACACCATAGGATTTAGCTCAGGAGTAGTTTATTAGAGTATGTTATGAGTATTATAACATATAAGATACTAGAATATCTGCATAAACCATAGACTTCCAGAAGAATGAACAAATTAGTCTTAGAAGAAATAAAACCAGATTGATCCTTAGAAACAAGGATGGTAAAACTTCTTCTTGCTTACTTTGGACACATCATCAGGAAAGACCAATTGTATAGAGAAATACAACATGTTTAGTAGAGTAGAAGGACAGCAAAAACAAGGAAAACCCTCAATGAGATGGATTGACACAATAGCTGAAACGGTGGACTCGAACACACTAGTGGTCGTGAAGATGGCGCAGGAGCAGGCAACCTTTCATTCTGTTCTATGTAAGGTTGCCTTGAGTTGAAGCCAACTAGACAGCAACTAAAAACAACAGAATATCTAAAAGTATGCACCCCACAGGCAAACAGCTTGACCACTACCTATGTGATGATGCTTAAGACATTTGACATCTCTGAGCTTTAATTTTCTCTTCATACAATGGGGACAATGCTTTCCATACTATTGCTTGAAAGTTTATGATATAGTTTAGATACTGGATATGTGTAAAATTACTCTTTTGTTGTGGACATTTCCAAGTTCAGTTTTTATACTTGTCTGCTTGTAAAACCATCCTCACTCTTCAGAGTTCCTCAGTGACTATCTCTTTAGAGGTAAATCCACAATGATACACTCAGGAGCGAATTGCAAACTCAGAAGGCACAACATTTGGTTACACTTCAAAAAAACAGAAGTTTGTTGGAGCCATTGGGGGATTTGCATTGTAGGAAAGCAGTGTGTCCTTGGGGTTCAGAGCAGGGCGTCTAGAGTAAGGTTTGAAGCTGCGTCTGTGTGACCTTGCACAATTTATTTATTCTTTCTGTGCCTCAGATTGCTCATCTGTAAAATGAGGACAATACTGTTATTTCCCTTATTAGATTGTTGTAGGATTAAATAAATTAATATGTGTAAAGCAGTTAAATTAGTGCTTGGCACGTAGTAAGTGCTTTATAATTGTTAGATTTGATGATGATGATGAAATTGCTATTGTCTAGTTTCTTTTTATACATACCTCTTTCAAATGTTCAGCTACTTTTTTTTTTTTTTCCCAATAAATTAGACTATAACCCAGACCTGGTGCCATGGAGACTATGGGTGAAGCAAATATTAAGAGAAACCCAGGGCAGTTTTTAGAGAAATCCTTGACTCTTCTGGCAGATGAGATTTGAGAGTGAGTAAAGGAAAAGAGGGGCACCGATGGTGTGGAGTGGTCTGTCCTGACTTAGGAGGTGGGAGGACGGCAGCTACAAATGACACGTTCAAAACTAAGATTGGTAACAGAGCTGGGATATGTGAGGCAGCTTTAATACTAGTTGAGAAACCCTACTGAGAGAAGAGACGGACGGGCTTTGTTTGCTGTAGCTCTCACTATCCCAAAGAGAAGAGCTGGGAAAAAAGGTGAAAAGGCTTTCTTTCTCCTATTCCTGATGGGTCCAGTTTCCTAGTAAGCTTTAAAGTCTTGGGTCTTGTGCAATGCTTGGCCTTGAGACTCAGCAGAAAATCAAAGTCAGCTATGCCTGTGGAAATAGACAGGAGCTACAGACCCTCACAGAGGCATATGTTCTTATGAGCTTCACAGAGCCACAAATCATTTCTGTAATTTGGAGGAGAGTCAGAAACCTTTATAAGAATTAATGAACCAAGACAAACCTTGCAGTGACAGGCTAAGTCAGACGCCGGGGCAGAGAAACTGGCAGCAGCATTCTGGGAGAAAATCAACAAACTATGATAATCATTGGTGAAAAGAAGAGGGAGCACAGAATGTTAGACATTAGCTTATTCAACCACAACCATTGCTCAAATTGTGGATGTTTACATTGACTCAGGTATTAGTCTGTAGATAGTTGTTACATTGCTGTAAAATTGGTTTCAAAACTTATTTTCTTTTAAAGTTGAACACAAATGTGAAAAAAATATGTATAAATATTTATATTATTATAATAGAAGTTTGTTTTTGTTTTTGTTTGGTAAAAGCTAAATTAAAAGGGAAGAATCTACAAGTGAGATTTTCTTGAAGAAAGAATTCAACTGCTTGGGAAGGTCCATCTCAGGTGGCTTACACTCATTTGGGGCAAGATATGTTTAGAGTAAGATGAAAATGAAAAGGGAAAAGCAGCACCCTGATAGGGAAGAACAGTCATCTTTCTCAGCTCTATTGCCTCACCGTTGTTGTTACTTTGGAGCTTCACTGGAACATGAAGATGAGCTTCTGTTAAAAGTAATGGGAAAATATGGAAATGGGTAATGGTGATGGTGGTACAACATAATGAGAGTAATTAATGTCATTGAATTATATGTGTAAAAAATGCTGAAATGACAATTTTTTGTTATATATAAACTCACGACAATAAACAAACTTAAAAAAATGTATAAGAGGTTTTTCTACTGGTGTTATGGATGGAAGGATAGGACAACCTGCTTTGCAATCCTACATGTGGGCACCTGGTATATCTGGAGATTAGGTTGGTCCTGCCATCTGTGTGTATTGGAGTGAAGATAGGTATATCCCAATATGGTGGTGCTAATAGACAGGGTCCGTAGTTGGACCTTGATTCCATTCACCTTTCCCTTGGATAGCATTGCCAGGAAGTATCATCTGAAATAGGAGGTCAGCTCCATCCAACTTCCTATAGGTAAAGGCACATTGTATGAACTTTAGATCTCTAGATAGTGATTCCATTTCAGCAAAAGAGAAAACAGAACTTTTGTGTGTTTACTGTTTTCCATGAAGGATTGAAGAAAGTCAAATGGAAAGAAAAATAGAGCTTCTAAACTAAGTCTTCAAGCCTAGGATGTCAGGATAGATTGTCGGTAGTGAGGAAATACTTTCAGATTTTTACTATGAACCCTATAATATTATACTTGATGGTAGTCAGGTAGTCAACACATGAGTCTTCCTCTTAAACTGTGGATCGAAAGAGGCAGAAGAAAAAAATTAATGACATAATTGTGTGAAACCATGTTGGAAGTAGGTATGTCCTGTCCACTGGGCTAGAAGCTAAGTGCTTCAAGATGAGTAGAAGATGCATGCTGAAATTATTTTCAATTACAGATATTATGGGAGTAATACAGTTTGAAATATATTAATGCACTTTTCTTTTTTATACTTCGACTGTCTCCTGATTCGGCCAGATATATATCCATTGCCTCAAAAAGTAATGTTAAGCCAGGGACACAAAGAGAAACATTTGCTATTGACATTTTGAATTGAAAATGAGGGGGATTTTGGGTCCGTTGTGAGACAACATGCCAGACTTTTTCTGAATTTTAAAAATCTCCCCGTTACGTATCCAGAGCCAAGCCTAGGCAATGTAGATTGTAGAATTTTCCTGAAGCCATGGTATAGAAAGGATGGAGGAGCGACTTAAGAAAAGGTGATAGAAACAGGAAAAGGAGGGAGGAAGCCTCTCTCTATTCCTGGGTAAACGGGTAGATGAGAGAAGGAAATACCTGGGTGAAGTACTCCTTAGGTCCTTTGAATGAGACTAGAATTTCCACCTACACATTTCAGCCACAAGATGATGAAAACATGATCAACGTCCCAGGCCATTCTCTTCCTTGTACACAGTGTAGCCAAGCCACAGTAGAAGAGGAAGAGAAAGGGATATATAGATGGATGTACCTGCAAAAGTACCCCAAACACCCATGGCCTGCACAGGCTTTCAAGAGACCTGAGAGTTCCCACATGCTCAGGGATGAGGGTGAACTGAGGCTTTGGGAAATGTCAAAGGCACCAGTCATCAACAGAGAGACTATATGTCAGGATGAAAAGGCTACCGAGCACGGGACCTTACAGCTAGAGGCATGTATGTGAGGCTGTAGACTTCAGCAGCAGGACCAGCAAAGTTCCTCCAAAGATCAGGTGGGATTAAGACTACTTGGACTGATAGTAAGTAGAGCAGCCAGGGTCCATACTGGATATACACTTCCGTGGACATCAGTGCAGGCTCCCCAGGAATAAAATAGACCAACCCTGTGATAGGAGACTAGTGAGACCCAAGTCAAAAGCCTGTCCCATTACTCTAAGGAGTCATAATATGCAATTTTCCAGTGAACCAATCTGAAGAACAGAGAAGGGGAGAAGGGAAAAAAAAAAATTGGGAAATGATGAACCAGCTCTTATATACAAAGTTTGAATTTCAAATTAGGAAATGATTTAACCAATGGGATCAGTGGTTTTCAATCTAGGGATCACTTGGAAGCTTTTAAAACTCTGGAAGGCCAAGACCAATCAAATTAAAATTTCTGGAGGTGAGATCCAGGCATTAGTATTTTCTTAAAGCTTGCTAAGTGATTAAGAAAAGCAGTCACATTCTAAACCCATTGCCATCGAGTCGCTTCAGACGCATAGTGACCCTATGGGACAGAGTAGAACTGCCCCGTAGACCCTTAGCCTAGTGCCTGACAAATAATACGTGCTCAGTGTGTATTATCTTTTATATTTCCTAAACAGAGCAGGGCTGAAAACACTTTAACTCAGCAATGACTTTGGTTTGGTTTTGGTTTTGGTTTTGGTTTAGACTAAGTTAGTCCCTAGGTGCACAAGAGGTTTGCAGTCAGCTACTAGCCTGAAGGTTGGCAATTTGAACACACCCATCGGTGCCATAAAAAAAAAGTCTTAGCAATCTGCTTCTGTAAAGACTATTGTTGTTAGGTGCCCTTGAGTTGGTTCTGATTCATAGCGGACCCTGTGTACAACAAAACGAAACACTGTCCAGTCCTGTGTCATCTTCACAATTATTGCTATGCCTGGTTATCATTTTCTTTGTTACTAATATTCTTCCTCCTTTCAGAATCCGTCATTGTTACCTGGCATCAAGTTAGCCCCTGACTCATGGAAAGTCCATGCGCACCGAAAGGATAAGAGCTGCCCAGTCCTGTGCTATCCCTGTGATGGGTTGGGGAGCAAATCACTATGATCCACAGGGTTTTCATTGGCTGATTTTTCTAAAGTAGATTGCCAGGCCTTTCTTCCTAGTCTATTTGTGCCTGGAAGCTCTGATGAAACCTGTTTGATATCATAGCAACACACAAGCCCCCACTGACAGGTATCAAACCTGGCCTCCCATATGGAAGGCAAGAATTCTACCACTGAACCTCCACTGCTCCCACTTTCAGAATATCCCTCACCAACTTTAGAGTCTGTTGAATCTACCTTCTACAGGACACCTAGGTCAAAGCCCACCTCATATTTGAAGCCTTTTCTGATCCTGTAAAGGGCATATCTCTTTGCTGTGTGGACTCACATAACACTTTGCTTTTATTTCCTTTACCACATCATACTACAGCTCATGTTATATAGCTATATTATATTATTTATTTTACCATCTCTCCCCTTCTTCTATTAAGTTCTTCTACTAAGTATTCCTTTGGGCAAGAATGGCCTTAGCTTTGTAGCTCTTGAATTATTAATATAGTGTCTTGTTCAGGCTCAAAACCATATATTTTAATAAAATTTGATGTAAATGGTCATGATTCAAACCTAACAGATGTGAGGAATGGTTGCCCCCAAAATTAATAAATACTAGAGATATGCAGAATGAGTGGAAACCCCTAATTAAATAAGAGAAAGGTAAGGTGAATATGCAAAAATACAGTGAAACCCGCGAAAACCAGAACCTGTGTAAGGCGGAAGCCTGTAAGGGAAGGAAAACTCAAATATTTCCCATTAAAACAAGTGATTGAAAAGTGGTAAGAATGAACCCTGTCAAAGGTGGCAGAAAAGTTGCAAGACTCAGAGAGACAAGGCAGTCCTGGCAAGTTCCAGCTCTCACAGGTTTCGCTGTACATCTTTCTACATTTCTCATTTCTAGAATAATTTGAGGAATCTGCAGTTACTTAAAAATTGTGTATCTCTCAAAATAATGTGCTTAAGACCATTTGTCTTAAGCTGCCCATATGGGAAAAGACAATTTTAGTTGAAGTTTCTTGTCCTTCAATGTTCTCATGATATATTGTCCTTCTGGGTTTCCCAGGCAGCATTGTAGAACTTCATAAGTAGTCAAATACATATTTAAAAGGAGTTATGACAAACAGAAAGTGTTTTTTTTTTTTTTTTTTCAGGATTTAAAGGGTCGTATCTTTAACTGACAGATGATTTGCTACTGGCATACTTGTTGGGTTTTTGTTCATGAACATTTTGTTTGAGGTTTTCTTATGGAAGAAATGCTATTCTTGGTGTTTTCTCTATGCCCTTTTCCCCAAGTGGTAAAATACAATTCTTCCTATTTATGCTTCCTGGAAGTTTGCTGCTTTTAAGAAAGTAACACAAGGAAGCATGCTTTTCCTTTTCTTTCCCTTGTGGCCTTTGAAATGAATGCCAAAGTGTCCTATAAGGCTTAGCAGTCATTTCTCTGGCTTCATTGTGCTTTATTAATGGGTAAACTGATAGTGAATTGACTGGCAATGAACTGCCTACGAAAGAACACATTTCAAATTCAGTATCTACATGAATTGACAGATATCTGGTAAAAAGATAGATCAAGGGTTGCCAGTTAGCTTAAAGGTCACATTTGTCCTCATGACTTTTGGTCCAAGCCAAGAATAAATTATTTCAAGTTGTGTAAATCTCATCACTTTAAACATTTTTAAATATTCCTCTAAGTTTTTCTTGTACTATTGATGTGCCTTTCAGAAACAACTCTGCTGAAGTTTGAGAAATATTTGCTGACTCTCTGAGGAGAGCAAGGGCTCAATGGTCTGTTTTGAATTCTAGTTCAATTTCTTTCTGATAAAGGATTTTCTTTATTCACAAACGAGTGGTGCTGGTTGAAGGTGGAGTTCAGCTGTTTATATACTAACACGCAGCAATTATGATGAAACAAAACTCATTCTAGAACTCTACTGTAACTATGGCAACTAGAATTAAATGAATCCCATTAGAAGTACGAAAAGCCACCCAGTGGGAGAGAGTAAATATTATCTCTTATTGATTTATGAAGGTTCCAGATGATGAAAAGTGGTTAATACATTTCTGTCATGAAACACATTTGAGAGGGATTCTTTTTATTGATAGAGCCATTGCCTATTTAAATAATGCCAGCCAGATATCATTAATTTTTACGTCTTCTTTCAATCACTTTTGCCTTCATTACAAGAAGCTACCACCCTTCCTATTATGATCTGTATTTTATTTAGGGGTAATAAGGAGGAGACTTGACTTAAGGACCATTTCTGATTATGTTTGGCTAAAATTTGACTAGACCAAAAATTGTAAGTATAAATGGATTGCACATTTATTTTGAGGGAGAATTAGTTGATTCGGCATTTCACTTGCACTTGGGCAAAAACACTCAATAATCCTCTTGGCTTCAGGTGGCTGGTGCTGGTAGTAGGATTCGTTGGAATAGGAAATTTAAACTTTGGGTAATTTGTTCTTTAAGTGGACCAATTTAAAATTTGATTCAAGTAATAATTTGAAACTAAATGGAACAGCATTGTGTACCAAGATTAAAGTTTTTGTGTCCCAGAGAATTTGGTGTTCAGGTGTCAGTGTGGCTCTGCATTCAAAATGTCACCATGTGCTGTACCCACTTCCACTCTCTCCCTAAAACCACCTCAGCACTTTGTATTTTGATTCAAATAAAAAGGTCATTGTGACTCTTTTCCTCTAAAATACCAACAGCAGCTAGAAGAATGGAGCATCTAACTAAACACCAGGCTGAAGGACACAGACTCACACTGGGCAGTGGGTGCAGGGTTTTCATCCTTTGCATGTTTCCGTGATTATTTTTAGTCACTTTGTGTCTCAATGGGAATATAGTTGTAGTGAGTTAGGAAGTACATTTTTCTAAAACAAAAGGAGTGTTCAGTTGCCAAAAAAATCAGAAAATTATGAGAGAGATAGAAGACCTGAGGTGACACTTAGGTTCTCTTAAGGGTGATAATAGTGATGGTTGAACAACATGATACACATAATTAAAAAAAAAAAAGGAAGGGACAGAGGTAGAAGCTTGATAATCACAGTGAATAGTATATAAAACTCCTTTGATAAGTCATTGTAGCCCATGTAAGTCTTGAGTCCAAGATGTTCTTGAAAAAAAAAGTTTTTTTTAAAAAAAAACTAATTTTCTGGAGCCCAATTGTTAAGAGCTTGGCTGCTAACCAAAAGGTCAGTAGTTTGAATCTACCAGCAGCTCCTTCGAAACCCTACGGGACAATTCTATTCTGGGGTCCTTATGAGTCGGAATCAACTCAACGGCAACGGGAACTAATTTCCTACTCTACTGTTCCTTTAATCCGCAGAACTACTGAATTCTAAGGTTAACTTCTGGCTGTGTTTATATATACAGTGAAACCTGTGAGAGTCAGAACTGAATGAGGCCACCTTGTTTTTCCAGGTCTCACAAGTTTTCTGCCTTGGACAGGGTGCAGTCTTACCATTTTCTATAGCTTGTTTTAGTGGAAAATATTTGAGTTTTCCTTCTCTGACAGGTTTCAGCCTTATTTTATTTTTTTTTTCCTAGCTTCGGACTTTTACTGGTTTTACTGTATTAATAGTTGGGATTTACACAGCTTGTATACTCAGTCTTATTTCTGATGAGTTTTGTTCTGTTATTATAGATATTGAAATTCCTGAAATAAAATACAGCCAATCCAAGTACTTGCCTGGGTAATGGGAGCAGCAAAGCCTTACCTAGTCTGGCCGTGATGTGCTGCTGCTCTCCAGTCCCATGTTTTACCGGGGCCTCCAACCGATGTGTCAAAGTGGGCTCCTAAACCCCTATGCAGCCTGATCCCTTCTGCTTGCTGTCCGAAGGTTCATGGAACTCCAAGGTTTTCTAGGCATTTTTATTACATTTCAGAGCGTTCCCATGCCAGATTGACATTCTGCTTCGAATCAGAAGATATGAGAACTGGAAGGGATTTAAGAGATCATCTCATCTAAATAGATAAGAGACTGAGACTCAGAGAGGTGAAGTGAGTTGTCCAGGGTCACACAGCTCATTATTGGCACAGCGGGAGGTGAGACCTGTGGTCTGCGAACTCCTGATTCGAGCCTCTTTCCATTATACCTCATGAGCTCATGCTTTCTCTTATGTCCAGAGGAAGGCACTTCCAGGTCTTTCTTAGCGTATGAGCCACAGGCAGAAGGCAAGTTACCACTCCCAACCTAGTGTTCATTACTGACCACTACACCTGTTCTCAGTTTTAAACCAAACCAGACTCATTGCTATTGAGTCAATTCTGACTCATAGTGACCTACAGGACAGAGTAGAGCTGCCTCATAGGGTTTCCAAGCTATAATCTTTACGGAAGCAGACTGCCGCATCTTTCTCTCATGGAGCAGCTGGTGGGTTCGAACCACCAACCTTTCAGTTAGCAGACAAATGATTAACCACGGCACCACCAGGGTTTTCTCAGTTCTAAAGGAAGCAAAAATAATTATCCTGAACATTCTGCTTTTATATTCATTACCTACTCTGTGCCCGTTAGTTGCTCTTTTTTTTTGGTAATGCTTTTCCTGATTAACTTGGTCTCTGCAATATAAAATGGTGAAATGCATTATCCTGGGTAAATGTGATGTTATTAATGTGTTTTATTCTAGTTATGGGTCATTATTTCCGATAGATGTAATCGTCCTAGCACTGAGACCTAGCAGGTGGTCTCACTAGAAGTTATAACAGTTTTCTTAACGGTCTGGTAAGAATGTCATTTTCAGGGCAGTAAGGGCAGAGAGAAATTGGTCCCAGAGCTAGTTTGCCTCTGCGCTCACTCCCAGGCTTGAGCAAGCAAAAATAAATACATTTTTTCTTACTGATCAGCTGAGTATTTTGTCCTGCCTATTCATTTTCAGGAAAAGTGATAAGGACCCCTGCATATTTATTTCCTATTTATGCCCTGCCCCCCCAACCCCGGTTAATACTGCTGATGGCCCTGCAATGCTTTGCTTTGCTAATTCTTAGAGGAAAATGGCCTTTTTGCCTCCAGAGAGGAACCGACACCCATTCATGCAATCAGAGGTGATTAAAGCCAGTTGGTCAGGCAAAACACAGAAACCACTGGGAAGCAGAAATCAAGAGACACTTTCCGTTAGAGAGATCTCACTCTTGAGAGCACGTATGATAGCAGTATAATGGGAGGAATAGATACCATGTATTCAAATGTTAACATCTTAATATAGGTAAGAAATAACTTCGTGGTTAAGAAAATGATGCACATTTGATGGTTTTTCCAAAGTTTTTCTTGCACAGTGCATAACTGGCTTAGTGTATGATCACAGGCATTAATCCCCAGAAGAAACAAACTGACTAAATTGATAGACGTGTTCCCCAATGTTAAGAGTATTGCTTGCACATATCCCAATTCCCGGTTTATTTAAGGCATGTGTGTGTGTCTGTGTATGTTTGTGTGCATGCATATGTGTGTGTGTGTGTCTGCCCATGGCTGTGTGTCCTGAGCCTTAGTTAATTGGTGCAACTGCTATGGAGTTTGGGTTAGTAATTTATATACCTCACTGATTGTTCATTGCTATCGTTGTATTTCACTAATTCTAAGATGATTTTTCCTCCACATTTTAACTTTTCTTAAGTCAAGAGTCTTTTCTAACTGGTGGTGCAAGGGGACAGTTTTGCTATAGTTGCCATTGCTTGTGCATGCTTGAACTTCATGACATGACTGAAAAGCTGCAACCCTGTGAGACTTCCGTCAACACACTGTTTAAGAAAGATTTTAGCAAGGAATATGAGGTTGTAGTCTGAAACCCTTACACGAAAGCACCAATATGAAATCTTGCAGAACGGGTGCAAGCACATTGGGAGAAAATCCCGGATACAATACTGGAACACTGTTTTAAGAACACTGCATACCAGTGCTCTTGTGGAATCAGAAAGTGGCTCAAAAAAGTCAAATTCTGGATACAAAAAAGTTTTCAAATACCTTTACCAATTTATTTGATTTACATTTTCCTTTTTAATGTATGTACCATTGATCCAGCCGAATGTGGAAATTATAGAACAATATCATTAATATCACACATAAGCAAAAATTTTGCTGAAGATCATTCAAAAACAGCTGCAGCAGTATATCGATAGGGAACTTCCAGAAATTCAAGCTGGTTTCAGAAGAGGATGTGGAAACAGGGCTATCATTGCTGATGTCAGATGGATCCTGGCTGAAAGCAGAGGATACCAGAAGGATGTTTACCTGTGTTTTATTGACTATGCAAAGACATTCGACTGTGTGGATCATAATGAACTATGGGTCACATTGCAAAGAATGGGAATTCCAGAACGCTTAATTGTGCTCATGAGGAACCTTTACATAGATCAAGAGGCAGTTGTTTGGGCAGAACGAAGGGATACTTATTGGTTTAAAGTCAGGAAAGGTGTGTGTCAGGATTGTATCCTTTCACCATACCTATTCAATCTGTATGCTGAACAAATAACCTGAGAAGCCGGACTATATGAAGAAGAATGGGGCATCAGGAGTGGAGGAAGACTCATTAACAACCTGCAATATGCAGATGATACATCCTTGCTTGCTGAAAGTGAAAAGGACTTGAAGCACTTATTAATGAAGATCAAAGATCACAGTCTTCAGTATGGTTTGCCCCTCAACTTAAAGAAAACAAAAATTCCTCACAACTGGACCAATGAGCAACATCATGATAAATGGAGAAAAGATTGAAGTTGTCATGGATTTCGTTTTACTTGGATCCACAGTCAACTGCCATGGAAGCAGGAGTCAAGAAATCAAAAGACACATTCCATTGGGTAAATCTGCTGCAAAGGACCTCTTTAGAGTGTTGAAAAGCAAAGATGTCACTTTGAAGACTAGGGTGCACCTGACCCAAGCCATGGTATTTTCAATCACATCATATGCATGTGAAAGCTAGACAATGAATAAGGAAGACTGAAGAAGAATTGATGCCTTTGAATTGTAGTGTTGGTGAAGAATATTGAATATACCACAGACTGACAAAAGAATGAACAAATCCATCTCGGAAGAAGTACAACCAGAATGCTTCTTGAAGCAAGGATGGCGAGATTGCGTCTTACATAGTTTGGACATGTTTTCAGGAGGGATCAGTCTGTAGAGAAGGACATAATGCTTGCCAAACTACAAGGTCAGCAGAAAAGAGGAAGACCCTCAATGAGGTGGATTGATACAGTGGCTGCAACAATGAGCTCAAGCATAACAAAGATTGTGAGTATGGCCCAGGACCGGGCAGTGTTTCGTTCTGTTGTGCACAGAGTCGCTATGAGTCAGAACTGACTAGATGGCACCTAACAACAACAGCAATGTATGCACAAGAACACTATATGAAAATAACAAAAGAACACCAAACTCATTGCCGTCATGTTGATTCCAAATCATAGCGACCCTATAGGACAGAGTAGAACTGCCCTGTGGAGTTTCCCAAGGCTGTAATCTTTACAGGAGCAGATGGCCGCGTCTTCCTCCCATTGAGCGGCAAGTGGGTTCAAACTGCTAATGTTTTAGCTAGCAGCCAAGGGCTTTAACTGCTGTGCTACCAGGGCTCCTATATAAAAATAGCTAAAAAGTCTAAACAAGATCTTTCAATAAGTTTTGAAATAAAAATCCTAAAGTGCAGAAATGTATATTGTCATCGATTAACTGTTAACGTTTATTCTCTTACAATCAATGGCATTTTAGTCATCATATCTAAATATATCTAAAGCCAAGAGAGGTTTAGCAAATGACTAGTCCAGCCTTTTTATTTTGTACTTGAAAAAATAACGCTCATAGAACTTAAATGAGTTTCCCATGATTACACAGATCACTGGCATATGATGGTACAAGTTTCCATTTAGATAAGCTAGGTTTTCAAGAGGTCACCATTGATGACTATTGTGAACGAAGTTTCTTTAGTTGTAATAGCATGTTACCTTCTTTGACAACACAATGAGATTACATTGTTCCTCTCAGTATGTGAGTATATAGTATGATCTAACAAAGTAAAGTGATAAAGAATTTCTTATACTGAGGGACCTCCCATAAAAACATGACTCCTTACAATGGAATATTATTCAGCCATAAAAATGAATGTTGATTCGTGATACAACTTGGAGGAACCTTGAAAACATTATGCTAAATAAAAAATGCCAGCCACAAAATTTCACATATTATGCAAATCTGTTCAAATGAAAGTCTAGAATGGGAAAAGCTATAGAGATAGAAAGTGGATTAGAAGTTTTTTAGGATGGAGGGGGTGGTGGATGGGAGATAGGGAAGTAACAGCTAAAAGATATTGGCTTTGCTAAAAGATATTGGCTTTCCTTTTGAAGTGATGAAAATATTCTAAAATTGACTGTAAAATTGGCTATGATGGTTACATATATCAAGGACCATTGAATTTTGCACTTTGAATGGATGAATTGTATGGTATGTGAATTATATCTTAATAGCTGTTTAAAAATAAATGAAATAAATTAAAAAAAAAAATGGTTCTTCCACCAAACACACTGAAAGTTCTTGTGGGATAGAAGTGTTTTCCTAAAATTTCAGGAACTATTGTTTCTGGAATAAAAATGATAGTGTTCCTTGAACATCTGGAGAGTTCAAGTGGTTTGCAGAATAAAACACAGTTTAACTTCAGACGGTCTAAACATCTTTCCCATATTTCTAGCTAGTCTTTCTTAGTTCTTTTTTTTTTTTTTTTTGGACATTACCATGGTTTTCAGCCTTTACAGTGCATCAGAATCAATTGTGTACTTCTTGTCTTCATAGTTACTTTTATTTTTATTGAAACAATATAATATGTATAGATAGTTTTGGAATCAAAAGCTGTAGAAGACCTACAATGAAAAATAGCAGGCCTTTTTTCTCTACCTTCAACTCCAGTAACTCTATATTCAAACATGCTTGATGCTTTCCAGCCATTTTCCTTGACATTTCTAAATGATACATATTAAGTGAGACAGTATGTCATGTGTGACCATATTTTTTTTAAACAACTTTACTGAGATATAATTGACCTGTGATAAATTGTACAAATTTAAGTTGTTCAGTTTCATAAGTTTTGACTCATGCCCACACCTGTAAAACCATTAAGATAATGCGCATATCCTTGCCACCAAAAATTTCTTTGTGACTTTTTGTAACGTCATCCTCTCATTACTCCTTGTGACACTGCCTTCTCATGCTCAGTCAACTGCTGGTTTACTTTCTGTCACTGTAGATGAGTTGGATTTTCTAGAATTCTATATAAAAGAAACTATATAGTAAGTACTCTGTTTTTGTCTAGTTTCTTTCACTGAGCATAATTATTTTCAGATTCATGTATGTTTTTGCATGTAACAGTGGTTTATTCCTTTTTATAGCTGAGCCATATTCAATTGTATGGATACACTAAAGTTTGTTAATCTATTAAATTTTGATGGACATTTGGATTATCTCCAGTTTTTGGCTATTGCAAATAAAGCTATTATCAACATTTTTGTGCAAGTCTTTCTGGGGAAATATACTTTTATTTCTCTTGGGTAAATATCTGAGAGTGGAAGACCTTGGTCATATGGTAGGTATATGTTTAGCTTTTTAAGAAACAGTTTTTCATTCCCATCTGCACTGTATGAGAGGTCTAGTGTCTCTATATTCTCACCAACACTTGGAATAATCAGTCTTTTTTAATCTTAGACATTCTAATAGTGTATGGATATATTTCATTGTGGATTTAATTTTCTTTTCTCTAATGACTAATGATGTTAAGGATAACCAAGACTATGTTGATATTTTAATGAAATAGTTTGAATAATTTAAAAAGTTGAAATCTAAATGTGAATATCTACACTGAACAAAGTATCAAAACTTTAAATATAGTGTAAATATTATTGATTTTTCCTTTTGTTTCAGACCTATATGGTGCTTGATACAACAATGACATTAGGGATCTTTTTCATGTGCTTATTTGCCATCTGCATACTGTCTTTATGAAGTATCTGCTCAAACCTTTTGCTCACTTTTTACTGGGTTGTTTGTTTTCTTATTGGATTTTAGAATACAAATCCTTCATAAGATATATGATTAGAAAAATGTTTTCTCTGTTGTTTACCTTTTCTTTTTCTTATTAGTGTGTTTAAATGAGTAATTTCTTAAATTTAATGAAATCAAATTATCAATTTTATCAGTTCTAAAATTTATGGGTTGCGCTTTTGGTGTAGCAAATTAAGATTTGCTTAACCAAAGTCTCAGATTTTCTGCATTTCTTCTTCTAGAAGTTTTAGAGTTTTAGGATTTATATTTAGTTGCATTATCCATTTTGAGTTTATTTTTGATATGGCAAAAGATATAAATAAAAGTTAATTTTACTTTTTTTGGCTTGTGGATATTCAGTTGTTCCAGCACCATTTTATGAAAAGACTGTCTATTCTTTACTGAATTGCCTTTGCAACTTTGTTGTCTTTTAAAGAACTTTGTTCTTCTCTTTCACAGATATTTTGGCTATTTTAGATCCTTTATCATCATCATCATGTATGAATTTTAGAATCAACTTGTCAATATCTACAGAAAAAGTCTGCTCAATTTTTATTCAGCTTACATTAAATATATAGAACAATTGGGAGAATTGATAACTGTAATGATTCTTCCCATCCATGAACATGGTTTATCTCCCCATTTATATAGATGTTCTTTAATATTTCTCAGCAATGGTTTGTAGCTTGAATGTACAGGTCTTGTATATCTTTTGACAATGTATCCCTAAGAATGAGTTATGAAGTATTTCCTTTTTCTCTACTTTCTGGAAGAGTTTATTTAGAATTGGTATTTTTTATTTTATAAATATTTCCTATAATTCGTAGGTAAGGATATCTGGGCCTGGAGCTTTTTTGTGTGTATGTGTGTGTGTGCATGTGGGTAGAGTTTTAAAGCACAAATTCAATTTTTAAAAAAGATACAGAGCTATTCAGATTCTGTTTTTTTCTTGCTTGATCTTGTTAGTTTTTCTCTATGAAGTCACTTGTACATTTCATCTCAGTTGTCAAAATTATTGAGCCCAAATTATTTATAGTATTTTCTTATTATTCCCTGAATATCTTTAGAATATATATTGTTGCCACTTCTTTCATTGTTCACATTGGTAATTTGTGTCTTCTATCTTTTATTTCTGATGTCTGTTTGGAGGTATACTGTTTTACTGATCTTCTCAAATAACCAGATTTTGGATATATTTGTTCATCTATTGTTTTTCTATTTCCTATTTCACTAATCTCAGTTCTGATCTTTATTATTTCTTTTCTCCTATTTTCTTTTGATTAATTTACTTATAAAATTTAAGGTAGAAATTAATGTCATTGAGTTGAGTCCTTTCTCCTATTGAAATACAGCCATTTGGTGCTAAGAATTTCCATCCTTTTTACTCCTTTGGCTGCACCACACATTTGAATATGTTGAGTTTTCATTTTAATTCTGCTTGAAATACTTTATTTCATTTTTTACTTCCTTTTTTCACCTACAAGTTATTTTGAAGTGTATTATTTAGTTTATAAATAATGCCACTTATCTCTTTCATTTTTTATTTCTAATTTAATTATATATATATGTATTTAATCAAGGAACATAAGGAACATACTTGTTTTGATCTGGACACTTTCAACTTCCTGAGACTTCTATGGTTCAGAAGGTAGACTAGCTTGGTAAATGTTCCATGTGCACTTGAGATGATATTCTTCTGCTATTGGGTGAATTTTCAATTAGGTCAAGTTGGTTGATAGTGATTTTTCAAGTATTTTTATACTTACTAATTCTCTGCCTACTTATTCTCTCAGTTAGTGAGAGATGAGTTTTGCAATCTCCCATCATAACTGAGGAATCCAGGCTATTTCCATCCTGTGTCTCTGGTATTTCAACATAAGACCTCTAATATCCTATGCCTAGGAAAAATGAGTTTGGAGAACACAAGCCATTGCTAAGAATCATGGACTAGAACTGACATATGTGGTGCCTGCTACTAAACATTGGGCAGAAATAATTATTACATGGCCCCAATCTAAATACAAGGAAAGCTGGGAAATATGGGTGCATGGAATATTGGTAAGGAATGAGCATCTTTTCTACAATTAATGTGATAGAAAATTAGGGATGGAAATACTCTGTAGACTTGTTTCATGCCATAACTTTTAAAACATTTCCCAAATCACACAGCTGACATTTTGGATCTAACAAGTATCCTATCACTTTTTAAAAAGTAAAGCCCAGTTTCGTTCATGAAATCTTTGGTATGGCACAGGTGGTCCCTGTCTGAAGAAATGATATAGTATAGTAATTAAGAATTTTGAGTGTTCATTATATGCCAGTGTGTTGATTACAATACGTGAATAATTTTATTTAATATTTACAGAAACCCTATGGGATACTTTCCATTTTTATATCAATTCTGAGATGATAAAACTGAATTGTAGAGAGGAGATAATATACACTGACAGACAGGTAAAAAATTGGCACAGCTGTTCCTTGGACCTTGATACTCAGTCCGCCTGACACTGAAGTCCATTCTTTAGGTTTTTGTTACTATTCAGGAGAACCTGTTCTGTCTCCAACTTTTGACAAGCAGATTAAGGAGAAAAGGGTGAAAACAGGTTAAAAAAGATGAATGACAGTTGTCTTTATTTTTATTGATGAATATAACCCAATGCCATTGAGTTGATTTTGACTCATAGCAGCCCTATAGGACAGAGTAGAACTGCCCCACAGGAGTTCCAAGGGAAGGCTGGTGGATTCAAACTGCTGACCTTTTGGTTAGTAGCTGGGCTCTTAACCACTATACCACCAGGGCTTTATTGATGAATACAGTAATAAGTAATTCCAGTATCCCCCCGAAATAATTATAAGATAATTTTACAATTATATAAATATATTTTATTGTATAGAATATATAATTGGATAATATAGTGTATTTTATTATATAAATACTAAAATATTAAATATTTTATACAATTATAAAATACATGTGATACATCATAAGGATGTTAAGATAGCTATCTTCAACTCTTTGGAGCACTATCATGAAGAAAAGGGATTATATTGATTCTAAATGACCTCATGGTGTAGAATGAGAGAAGTTATGTGGACACTTTCACTCAAAAAAAAAATGATAATAACTACGATTTTTTGAACAGAAAATAACATTTCAGTCATGATGCTGTACAAACATGTTCTCTTTAAATTCTTCCAATAACCGTATCAGGTAGGAATCTTCATTTTAAGAGATGCAGAATGTTAGTTTCCTAGACCTGCCATGCAAATTGCCACAGTGGCTTAAAATACCAAAGTTTGTTGTCTCACAGTTCTGGAGGCTGCTGGTCTGAATTTAGGTGTCAGCTGGGCCATGTTCTCTTCAAAGCCCCTAGGGAAGGATCCTCCCTAGTTTCTCCTATTTCACGGGTAGCCCCAGGCATTCTTTGATTTGTGGCAGCATAACTCCAATCCTTGCCTCCATCTTCACCTGGCTGTCTTTCCTGTGTCTCGGTCTCTGCATTTCTTCTCTCTTTTTTAATAAGGACAACAGTAATATTAGATTAGGGCCCACCCTACTGCAGTATAACTTTATATTAACCTAACTAATTATATCTCCAAAGACTCTTTTTCCAAATAAAGTCCAACTCACAGATACCAGGTGTCAGGATTTGAACATATCTTTTTGGCAGACACGAAATCAACCCAAACCACAGGAACTAAGGTTTAAAGAGGTTAAGGAATTTCTTTATGGTTTTATGATTAGAAGGTACTGGAAAATGGACTTGAACTTAGGTCTGATTACAAAATTTGTGGCTTAAGTATTATACTATCTTTTTTTAATGAATCAGAGATGTTTAATAATGGAATGACCCATTTTAGGACATAATGTGTTTGCCATTTAAGGATTTTTTACTTCAGTGATAACAGAGTTGATGTCCACGTTATTTCAGCATGATATGGGTGCTTGCTCCACATGATTTTTAAGACCCTTTCAAATCCTGGGCAATTTATAATTCTCTACACGTACCTCTTGCCATCAAGTCAATTCCGACTCATAGCAGCCCTATAGAACAGAGTAGAACTGCCCCGTAGAGTTTCCAAGGAGCACCTGGTGGATTCGAACTGCTGACCTTTTGGTTGGCAACTGTAGCACATAACCACTATACCACCAGGGTTTAGGCACTCTAATTCTGTGATCAAGATATTCTCTAACAGAAATGGAGAGGTATCATGAAATTTTCTGCTTTTAACATACTTTTTATTCAGTATGAATCAACTTTTTACCTAAAACAGTAATGTCTTGACACACTCTGTAATATCTCAAGTCCCTAGGTGGGGTTCAAGTGGTTAACATGCTTGACTACTAACCAAAATGTTAGCAGTTGGAAACCACTCACTCAGAGGTGCCACGGAAGAAAGGCCCGGCAATCTGCTTTTGAAAAGTCACAGTCTTGAAAACCTAATGGAGCAGTTCTACTCTGACACGCCTGGGATCATCATGAGTTGGAATCAATCTGATGGCAACTGGTTTGGTTATTTGCTGGTTTTCCTTCTCAAAAACAATATTTTTCTTATGGCTAATAAACCCTTCTGTTGTTCGTTTAATAATGTAATCCCCAATTTTACGTGTTTCCCATGGTAAGCTGATTCCTCAGTTTCTCAATCACTGAACTGCTCTCTGGAAAAAAAAAAAAAAAGACTTTTCCTGAGGAATTGGCATCCAGAAGAATTTCGAGCTGCTGCTTCTGATCTTCACTGGTGGGTATTCTGCCAAGAGGAACTGGGACTTTGCTTGCCATTCACAATTCCAGAATGTATATTGTATGAAACATGGTTATTATGTTTCTGTCATGAAGGTGAAAGACCCATAACTCAAAAAGCCTCAGGCATAAGGGAGTTACTAAGATCTTTCAGCTAAGTGATGGAAACATAATTATCACTTCTTGAAGGTGAGACTGAATTTATTTTTATTTCTTTTCAAGAGTAGTGAGTAAAGACAGTGAAATCATATGAGTCACAAATTAACCTCATCAACATAAATGGAAAAGTCAGCAGGAATGGACTAGGTACTATTCCAAAATGAACTAAACTCTCTTTCCAATGTTTGGCAAAGTTTTGCTTAATTTTTGTTTACTTTTTAAACAACCAACTTTCAAGCTTCTGTGCCCTTGGAAAAAGTTTAAATAAAGTAAGGAAATTTTAGGGCATTATAGACCTGTCAGAACAATGAAGTGTTAAGAATTACAGGAAAAATACTGACTTCTAGTATGTTTCAGTCTCATTTCTTAACTTTCTATCACGTATATCTCTTTGAAGTATTTAATTTCCTTTTTTCCCTCTGATTTGATATTTTATTCTTTTCTTCATAGTCTATTCAGATATTTTCCCCTTATTTCTATTTTATGCAATTAGCACTTGGGCAAAGCCATGTATGATACTCTGCAGTTTTTTATTATGAGTAGAATGAAAATATGTCTGCTCTTTCAAGCACTGTTCAAGAATTTACACTTGGTTTTAAGCTGGATGATCAACTTTCAGCAACTCTTTTTTTCTAAAGGTAACTCCAAACAAATATCAAGTCTAGAATCGAGTCTACAATATCCACTATATAGTAGGTTATAAGGCAATTAATTAAAAGTGGTTTTAGGAATATGTTCTTTAAGGGGGTTCCAAAAATATTTCATTAATGGGATATTCATGACCCTTTTTCACTAGTCCTTTGCTGAGACAGGTGTGTGAGATAACACGAGATTTATATTGCATTTACCTATAATAATGTCTGTCTCCAATTTCAATCTATAGCTCCATCTCATATCTATCTCTGTCTTCTGAAGATGTGTTGGTATATAGGACCCTTGGATGTGAATTCAAACCAGTTCAATGACTGCAATCATATTAACGAATCAAGAATAAGTAATTTGACTATCTCTACAATCTATGTAGGACTGACATTTTTAAAGGGCTGAAGTTCAGGTCCAAACTAATGGAGCTCTAAAGAAAGATGCACACATTCATAGCCACAGGCTATGTTCTGTGTTGTTGAATAATGCTGATTTAATTCATTTAGGGTCATGATCATATTTTCTGTGATATCTGGCTGCTTTTCTGTCTTTAAGGACAGAAGAGGATAAAGGACAATTGGAAACGTGGATGTATTTTGGTGGCATTACTATTTTTAAAAGAAAAAAAACGCTTTAGGTAGTAAATAAAGGTGCAGTTTAAAAGACTGTATCAGTGATCAATGAGTTATAGGTGCTGATATTTTGGTTTTAGCAGATTTTCCAGCCATTGTGGCACCTTAAAGACGTGTCTAACTGGTGGATTTCTTTTAAAAAGAAAAAAAAAATGCGTATCCTTTGCTCATGGACTTAGCTGTGTGAATTAGCTGACCAATGAATTACACAATTTCCTCATTATGCTGTTCTTTAGAAGTCACTGTGTAGTGCAAATGGCTAATGTGATCGGCTGCTAACTGAGAGGTTGGAGGTTTGAGTTCACCCAGACATGCTCGGAAGAAAGTCCTGGGGATAGACTTCTGAGGAATCAGCTACTGAAAACACTGTGGAGCACAGTTTTACTCACACATGTAGGGTCACCATGAGTCGGAATAGACTCAGTGGCTATATATATATATATATATATACACACATATATATATATATATGTATGTATATTCCTTGTGCTTATTTGCTCCCTCCACAGCCCCTGACGAGCCTAGGTGGTGCAATGGTTAAGCATTTAGCTGCTAACCCAGAGGTTGGTGGTTTGAATCCACCCAGCGACTGTGTGGGAGAAAGGCCTGGGTAATCTCCTTCCATAAAGGTTACAACCTAGGAAACCCTATAGACCAGTTCTACTCTGTCACATGGGTCACAATGTGTCAGAATCTACTTGATGGTACACAATGGCAATGACAATCACAACCCCTTCGCCAAGACTTGCAATGGCTGCCTTACTCCTCACCAATAGTGCTTTCACCACAGGCCAAATTTAGTCTAACCGCTTCTTCAACCCTCCTGCCCAGGCCCTTACTTTGATCTGTATTTTCTCCTTTGCCATCTAAAGCCTTGACTATTGTCCTGACCAAAGCATTTGCTATCTACTTTTAATAACAGCCCCAAATACTATCCAGATATGCCTGAAGAAATAGGAACAGTTGACCTGTTTAGAGGAGAGCATTATGGCATCCCTGATTGACCAGATGTGTATACAATGCTGACATCTCAAGGATAAAAGAATTCTGTGGTATTTTTTTTAAAAATTGGTACAACAGAATAATCAAACATATTTCAGAACTTCTCTAAAGAGAACACAGGTAATAAGAATTGAAGCCCTGACTGATCCCTGAGAATTGAACGTAATAATGAGAACTCTCGCACAAAAGGATCTCGACTAGAAACCAGGCTAAAGTGGGAAATACCCAGGAGTCCTCACAAATTTATGGTGCCTATCTTATCAGCTCAGATTGGATTTGGAATTAAGGAGCTTCTGATAAATCACTTTGAAATATTCATTTAAAGATGGGAATAAAACTTGGACAGAGAAACACAAGAAGCTGACAGGATGACTTCTGAGTCTGATTAGTAGAGACGGGATTTCCCAGGGGAGAAATTATCCTTTTAGTTCCTGAGGGATGGCCATGCTGCAGT
The DNA here is from genome assembly GCF_024166365.1 of Elephas maximus indicus. Taxonomy (NCBI): domain Eukaryota; kingdom Metazoa; phylum Chordata; class Mammalia; order Proboscidea; family Elephantidae; genus Elephas; species Elephas maximus. The sequence goes on from NC_064832.1 coordinate 41,821,465, forward strand.
GTAGCTTTTCAGATTATGCACCCAGATTATTTTTTATAATGTTTTTGGAAACATAGTCTTTTTCCTCAGTTATTGTGTTAGTCTGACAGCGCTGAGCATTAGGGGAGATCCAGGATGCCAAAGGAAAGAAAAAGACACTGATTTTTCAAGCATCTCTTATGTGCCAGCACTGTGCTGACTCCCACATTATCACAGTCTTCACACCAACCCTGCAAGTGGAGTATTACTGTCACTGTTTAAATGAGGTTCAGAAGTAAGTACATTTCCAGTGGGGTTAGTCACCAAGCCACTGAGATGAGATCAGGCTGACATCGCAATCCACCAGAGTTTATTTAAGACCATGTCTGAGTGAGGGCAGTGGGCCAAGCTTCTTTGTGGTTGTATTTTGTTTTGACCTATAGCACATGGATTATCTCAGCACTAACTTTGTAATGAAAACTTCGCAAGTTTAATGACTTGCAAAATTATTATTATTATTTACAAATAACTTTGGATTCAAAAGTAAGGAATACTCTGAAAAAATGCAGGAAGTAGCATTCTAATTTGCTGTTTGTAAACACGCTAAGGATCATAGCAGAACAATAAGGTCATTGCGTATGAACATAGTGGGTTCAATATGCTTTTTCTTCTGGTTGACTATCTCTTAACTATTGTCTTGATTCATCTATTTCCTATAACCAAAATGGAGTTACTTGAGGAATATACCCTAGGCTCAGAAAGCTGAAGACTGGCAGGCAGGTCTCTGTGATTTTCTTCACTTCCATGGGAGCCTGGGCCTAGTTCCCAGTGTGGAGTTGCTCAGTATTGGTTCAGTGAGTTTTTCCTCTCGACTTTCTATAAAGCACCAGATGTGAGCTGCTTGAATTAAAGTGGGTTGGAAGTGGAGAAAAGCAGAAATAATAATGTAGCCAAATCACATCCTTTTCTCAAATCTTTGGATTTATTCTGTTTTATGTTTCTGGCTTTGGTACATCTCTTTCTATTCAAATAATTAGAGGATGTTTAACTGCTGAGGAGTTCTAGGCTTGGCTTTATTTTCATTCTGCTAGTCTTGGAGAAGAGAAAATCCTCCCTTTTGGCTCCTTTGATATTCTTGTTAACTAAGTGTTTGGCAAGTTCAAGAATAGAATGACTTGAGCCCGATGAGTCCTGCCTCTTGTTCCCACCTGTCCAGGCACTTAGCTGCACACATCTCTGAGATGTATGCAAATAATACAGGTGATTCTTCTCACTTCAGAAATGACTTGGGGCAAGTTACCTATTTATTTGAGAATACGACCGTGATACACGGAGTGCATTAGACCCTTTTGTTCCTGGAAGGGTGAGAGTCTGAGGAGGGAGGGGTGGCTGTCTTCCTCCCCCATTCTGTAGACTCACCTAGGCTTCTCAAGTCTTTGGTCCGTCTGATGGGAATCTCAGGTGAGGTGGGAACAGGTGTATATAGATAGCTGTGGCTGTGCTCCTGGGAAGCTTATGTTTCATCTTCTTTCCTGACTTGATTTGAAGGCATTTCCAACTGGACCTTTCAACTTCTGCAAGAATCTATTTACTTTCTATTTCCATTTGCCTACCATTTTCTCACTCTTGAACAAAACGCGATGGGTAAATGTGAAGAAGACATAAGCTAGTCATTTCAGTGATTCTATTTCGTGAAATCAGAACTTCTTCCAATTCCTGGGAAAGGAAGAAAATCTGTGGCCTTAATAAATCTCCCCTACTTGTTAAGCCCAACACCTGCCTGCCAGTTTGTCCTACTGTGGTGGTGTGCATGTTGCTGTGATACTGGAATCTATCCCTTCCGTATTTTAAAATACCAGCAAGGTCACCCATGGTGGATAGGTTTCAGCAGAGCTTACAGACTAAGGCAGACTAGGAAGAAGGCCTGGCAATCTTCCAAAAATCAGCCAGTGAAAACCTTATGAACCATAATAGAACATTGTTTGATAGAGTGCTGGAAGATGAGCCCTTTAGGTTTGAAGGCACTCAAAATACACAATATTCACAACAATGGATCACATAACTCTTGTGAAGATGGTGTAGGACCACGCAATATTTATTTCTGTTGTATACTTTGTTGCCGTGAACCAGACTGATTGGACAGCAACTAACAACAACAACTTGGTGAGCCTAAAATTTTGTTACAGCTGTGACTATTCCACGGCTCTAGGTAACCATAATGTAGCCCACTTCTTCAGTGATGTACAAAGATTTATGACATTGAATAGCCTTTATTATTATAAAATTATTTTGAATTTGGAAAGCACTTCACAAATTACAAAGCAACCTCCTAAATATGTTCTTATTTATATATGCACATACACAAATTTATGGATATGAGCATATATGCATGGCAATGGTTCAGGGAAATAGAGCACACTTTTGAAATAGAACACACCTATATGGGCATCTGTTAGGATGCTTGGAAACTAAGCAATTTTCATAGAAGTTGGCTGGGTTGACTAGTGGGAGCTCTCTCATTTGGTGCCAAACCTTTCCCTGGGTAACTCACATATTACTTCCATTACTTGGTATTTTTGTGTAAACACCGGTCAGAATTTGGGTAAGAATTTTCTCAGAGAGTTAATGGTGATGATCAAGAAAGAATCCAGCCCATAGAGATGTGGGAGTGGGTTGCTGAGGGCAGAACTTGGCTCTGATTTTGTAGAAAAAAAAAAAAAAGGGATTAAAATGTTGTTTGGGTTTAGTTTCCTCCTTGGCAAGGCAAATCAGACAGAAAGAAAATAACTTTTGGACTAGGGCAGAATCTTAATAAATGCCACAATAACAATGAATTGGAAGCAGAGTTTAATTATTGTTTTTTCTCTGCATGATTTGCTCCTTGCCTTCTTTGTAAACTTCCTAGCACTTAGTTTTGATTCGTCTTTTATCCTTCATCTGCTGATGCTATTTACATACAGAAATGTGATGTGTTTACTGTATTATTAAAACAGAACTGGATTTTAATTAAATACCAATTCAAGATCCCAGCTTCAAGCTACTTGCCAACACTGATGGTGATCAATAGGAGATGTTGAACAAAGAAGATAAATAGATTTTCCAAGTCAAGTATTTTTCATTTCCCTCTATAGCTCCTTCTTCTCTTTCCCTGCTTTGCTACTCCCTCGCAGACTAGTTCACTCCTTTCCCTTCTCTGATCCTCCACCTGCATCATTTTTCATATAGTGAATATATTTAATTTCCTGCTTGCTTTTCGCTCCTTCTATAGAGTGCATTCAGACACTGGAAACCGGAGATGCTGACTGCCAGATCAGCACGTTTGCTAATTCACAAATCTGCTTCCAGTTGCCAGTGGCCTTGGATTAGGCATCTCTGAAATGGTTTATATTATGTGCTTGTTTCAGAGCTAGAAAATATTATGTGCTTGATTGTGTATTTATGTTACAACAATTAATTCACCTTGAGTTTTTATTTGGAAAAAAAAAAAAAAACTCCTGCAAGTAGTAAACAGTTCTAAGTATTCTAGAATATGATACCTAATTATCCTTTATTTTTGTAACTGTACACCATTCCATCCCAACTTTAGCATTTTGGTTGATTTAACTGTTGCAGAAATTAAAGCTCTTTGTGAGAACTGTTGCTTAGAAAAATCCAGGTTTGTGGATTTGAAGGGGCTATGCCGAATCGGACACCCACTTCAAGGAATGAGATTTTTGCCGGTATGCTATACTTAACCTAGTTCTGGACATAATAATAATAAAGTCATGATGGGTTTGTTCGTTATGTCCTCATTTACTCCTTTTCTTTATGCATGCATGTGTTTTTGCAAGATTGATCATCGAGAAATTTAAAAGCAAATCAGTGTCACATTTCGACAAGAGTAATGCACTGTTCCATCAAGCCATGGATCTGAGTTGACTGATAGCCTGAATGTATAATTTCCACAAAATATATTGAAACACTAACCTGAATCATGGAGAATAATGAAGAATAGTCTGTATTCTTATCTTCCTCTGCATAGCCACATACACAAATACATACGCATTTATGTATGCATACATAACTTATATGGGTAAGGTGGTTGTGGATTTCTAATTTTCTTCTCCTTTTTATTAATAATATGTATCCTTTAAAATTGCCTGTATCCATTTCACCTGATTCAACTTTATACCTTCACCTGACTTTACTTTCTTGACTCAGTTTTATTCTTTGTTTTCTTCTTCCTCCTTTACTTGCTTAGCAAGATTCACAGTTACCCTCATCTTTATACCGATAATTTCCAGAGCAAATCGCTGACTAATCCTATGTACTTCTTTTTCTCGTGACTCTTTGTACACATGTACTATCTTTTTAAGGGAGCTAGCCATTTTATCTCTCAGAGTGTTACAAATGGTTAATGCTTTTTGGTTGCTAACCAAAAGGTTGGAGGTTCAAGTCCACCCAGACGCACCTCAGATGAAAGGCCTGGTGGCATTGCTTTCAAAAGGTCACAGTCATGAAAACCCTAGAAGCAGAGTTCTACTCTGACACACATGGGGTTGCCATGTATCAGGAACGACTCATCAACAACTGGCTTAACCATTCAGTTGGGTACATGACCCATAAGAATAACTTTCCTCCATCAAGCAATGAACACTGAATTAAGTTCATAATTTCTTCACTAGTCTATGTCTGCTACTGTCAATCTGCTCCTTCACTATCCTGACATATAATGACTGATAATCTTCCCTCTCCCTTCTCCTTCCTTTTTGCTTGGGATGAATGTTGGGAAACATGACACTGGAGCATTTTCATCTGGGACTGCTCCGTGCTGCAGGAAGTGATGTTATGTGGACTGTGGCTGATGTGTACGGATAGAGATTATTCATGAACTTTCTTCTCAAGTCAGTTTGTGTCTTGTTTACAAGGTAAGTCCTTGTCTTCCATCCCCACTGACCTCTGGTATGTTTTAAGAGTTAATGGAATGAAATAAAGTATGAATGAAATATATATTTATAATTCTGAAGGATTCATTTCAGATATAAAACAGGTACTTCACTAATACACCAATGGATATATTTAGTAAGGATAAAGTCACAGGATAAAAATAAAAGTAGAAATTGAGGTCTCATATATAGGCAGGAAAAATAAAAATCATATTGAGAGAAAGCAATCCCTGAAAGAGTAGAAGACGAGGAAAGACATACTGATTGAATGAGGACATTCAAAAAATGAAGTTTTAAAAACAAGTCATAGAGGAAAGTTTTGAAAGTCCTGGAGACAATTTTTCTGCTATTGTGGCTTTCGAAATCATAACTAAATTGCATGAAATATTATAAATCAATAAATGGTAGAAGCCAGACAGAAGAGGGAATGGATGGCAGAGGGAAGGATAGAGGGGAAATAGTTTAGAGCGTTTAATCAATTTTAACAAAACAGTTGGCCAAAGGAAATAAATGGTCAAATTGCTACCTAGAGGAGTTTGTGGGGTAGAAGTCACTCTGGCAGTGTTGCTGCTGTTCTTTGTGCATTTGCTGACCAAAGAGTCTGACCCTCTGAAGTCACAACTGTCTTCTGTCCAGCCCATATTGACTAGTTGCCAAATCAGCTCCCAGTCACCATCTGCTTCTCCACACAGTTCTGGGGATGTCAAGAGGTTAATGGCAGTAGGGGACTCAGTTTTTTTCTAGAGGAAAATTTTACAACCCTTGGAAAACAGTGTATTAAACTTTAATCAATTAACAAATTATATCTTTTTATTTTGTTCTTGCAATGGAATAAGAGTTCCCTATGGCAGCGGTAAGATGCTATGGGAACACTTGAGGGAAATGCTCCTAGTTCAGCATTCACGTCAGTGTTTTTGTACTCCCGTGTCTCCCATTGTTGTAGGAGTTCACTGTTAGATTGATGGCCCACAATGGCCATTTTGAGGCAGAACATTGTGTAAACAAAACACAACTTGTTTAAACATTACCAGCATTTTTTTTTTTCAAAAATGGAAAAGTGGGGGTGAGAATGTATTACCTTATAAAATGAGTCACTGTGTAGCAGGTTAACACTGTTATTTAGTAACGAGCCGATGTAGCTTTAAATACGTGAAAGTACTATATTTCTGAATCCTTCCACATATCCCTACCTTATAACCGCCCCCCCCCACACAAACCCACACACACACATTGCATACAAAATTCCGGGTATAAAAATAGTCAGGTAACATTATTCTAAACAGAAAAAAAAAAAAAAAAACAGAGAAAAGATAAATTTTCTAGGTATCTAAATGATGACTTTTATTGGTTGACATTTAAGAGGATTATGATAGGTAAGGAAGTATTTCATCTGGTAGCTGATTGAGCTATTTAGCTTGCCTGCTTGGAAAATTAATTTTGCGCTCTCTTAACACCAGAAATGATAACTGTTTGCTACATAATACATTTTCCCTCCCTTCTCTTCTCTGTAACCCCTAGATTTAAATGAACTTATTTACTAGACAGAGCATCAGTCACTGTCTATGGACAATAAAAAACAGATAAATTGTGGAATTATGAAACTCAGTCATTTGGTCCAGTCCATTAACTCCAGGTAAGTTGTTAGTCAGACCTTCTCAAACAATTATTTATCAAGATCTTCATGGAGGGTGACTCTTCATTCAACCTGTTACACTGATTTTCAGGCTGTATAGCAAGAGAGAGAAAGAACAACAGAGAGACAGAGAGAATGTGAATAGTCAAATTGTAGTCCTATAAAAAAAAAAAAAAGATTTTCAACTTTTCCACACTTGAAATATTCTATCCTTGAGCGGAGTAATTGTCCTACTTTATTCAAAGAAAACTGAAGTAAAAGGTTGGTGCATTAATATTCCAGATCTCTATTGTGGATAAATTGGCATGCCAAATCTTTCCAAGATGAGGGTTATCCTCTTTATCAGTGTGAAATAATACAGTGTAAAATACATGGTTTTGGTTTTTCTGGGAAAATCTCATTATAGAAACTACTCAGATCACTGGGATTGAGGATGTTTGTCTCCAAATGTGTACGCCTTGTATATGAGGTGCGATCACGCATCTGTGTCAGCCTCACTCTATTCATGAGCTATCCTCGTCTCAAAACATTGCCCTAAAGTTTGCCTTGGTACTTGGAATGCTTATCATTGTTGTTGTTGTTAGGTGCTGGCCATTCTGACTCATAGCAACCCCATGTACATCAGAGTGAAACACCGCCTGGTCCTGCACCATCCTCACAATTGTTGCTATGCTTGAGCCCATTGTTGCAGCTACTTTTTGAGTCTATCTCGTTGAGGCTGTTGAGGGTCTTCCTCTTTTTCACTGACCCTCTACCTTACCAAACATGATGTCCTTCTGTAGGGACTGATCCCTACTGGTAACATATTCAACATACTTGAGATGAAGTCTCACCATCCGCACTTCCAAGGAGCACTCTGGTGGTAATTTTTCCAAGACAGACTTTTTCATTATCATTAGTCACTTTTTTTTTTTTGCATTTAAACTCCAGAAAGCTCTTCTTTAAATGCAAATATGTGACCCAGGAGAACTAATTTAATAGCTCACCATATGTTCATGAAGAACAGGACATCAAGGGATGAAAACATCACGTCGGTACCAGAGAAGGAAGCTTTGTCAGGCATTGTAGTAACTTGTACAATCTCATTCATTCCTTCACGCAATTCCCTGGGATATTATTGTTCCTGTTTTACAGATGAAGAAAACCTGAGCTTAAATATCTTGCCTGAGGTCACACAGCCATTAAGTCTGATTTTTTTCCTTCCACACTGCAGTGCAATGAGTGCTATATTTTATATAAATATGGCTAAAAAGAAAGTTCTCTTTATTTTAAAACCTATCCCCATACTAACAGCCTATGGAGAAAATGAACCCTGCTGAGGATGGTGCATTTGGTTCAGGTAACCTAAGTTATATTTGGAGTCCCTGGGTGGTGCAAACAGTTAATACTCTCACCTACTAACTGAAAGAGGTTCGGGTCCACCGAGAGGCCCCTCGGAAGACCTGGTGAGCTACTTCTGAAAACTCAGCTGTTGAAAGCCAAATGGAACACAGTTCTTCTCTGACACACATGGGGTCGCCATGAGTGAGAGTCGACAGCAGCTGGTTTTTAAGTGATATTTGGAGTAGCAATCTTGTCGGGGCTCCTAAAGAGCTTTTCCTTAAGATGCTTTCCAGTTTTAGCATGTGAGGGGGTGGAAGCCGAGAGTGAAAGGGGACTGGGAAGTAAGAGTCACACAGGTTTAACTGAGAACTGCAGAGCATTCGTGGGAGGTTAATGGAAAACCTGAGTTCACTGGTAATCCTATGCTGTAAGAAAGATAAGGCTATACAGCGGGAACTCATTCCTCAAGGCAGTGTGTCCCTTCTCTTGTTTCTAGAGGAAATGTATTTACATAACAAGCAGAGTTTACAGAGAAAATCTGTATAATAACATTTTCATGTCCAAAGCTATGGCAATTTTTTGATAATTTGTGTTAAAAAGGAATTTGAATTTCTCGAAAAGAGAAGGCTGAAAGGATGACTTAATTACTATCTTCAACTGTATGAGGGATTGTTACAGTATTTGGAAGATGACAACCAGCTGTTCTCTGTCTCCAAAGAGAAAAACAAGAGAAAAATGAATTCACCAAGTGGCAAGGACTTACACTGAAGACAGAGAAGAACATGATTATCAGATATTTTCTTAACCCTTAAATATTGAAAAGGATGACTTGGAGGGAAGGGGTTCTGAACTTTCATAAACGGAAATGTTTAGGGTGAATGGTGCCTGGTCCACTCCTCTTCCTCTGGGCCAAAGATGTACAGTTTTGAGGACAAAAGGCATAGGAATACATTTAAGAAGGTTTTAACATATAACCTTTATGGTTCCTTTTAGCTCTTCTTCAATAGTTAAAAGTCTATTTTTAAAAAATAATTGCAGTTAAAAATTAATTTTTACAAGCCTGATCATGATCTGTTTTAAAAACAGAATTTAACATTTACTTTTTTCTTCTGTAAGGTACCATTTTGAATATAAATGTTGATATGGTTAGGTTCCAAAAACCAGGTCATTATGCAGAAATCAACATTATGTGAAAATGGAGGATTAGCACATCAGACCACAAAAGGGAGGATGACTATACCATTACATAACTGCCAAACCACTGAGAATCATGGCACAGCCAACTTGACACATAACGTTAACCATCACAGCCAGTGTTACTCTCGCCTCATACCTCAGCATTCGTTACTGCCAGACGTACACTGTTAATGAGCAAAATAGTCAGATAGTACATTTTTTACTATTGTTGTAAATGCAAAAAGTTAGATAACAAGATAGTCAGTAAGTGACAAGTAGATGTAATTACAAAAGAATGCCGTAAAACCAAAAACCGAATCAGTTGCTGTTGAGTTGATTCTAACTCATGGCCCTATGTGTTTCAGGGTAGAATTGTGTTCTATATGGTTTTCAATGGCTGTGATCTTTTGGAAGTAGATTGCCAAGTCTTTCTTCTGAGGTGCCTCTAAGTGGATTTGAGTCGTCAGTCTTTTGGTTAGTAGCTGAGAATTTAGCCATTTGTGCCACCCCAGGACTTCAAAGAATGTGATAAAAACAAACCAACAACAACAACAACAAAAAAATCTGTTGCCATAAAGTTGATTCTTACTCATAGTGAACTGCCCCATAGTGTTTCCAAGGAGCTACTGGTGGATTTGAACTGCTGACCTCTTGCTTAGTAGTCGAGCTCTTAACCACTGCGCGACCAGGGTTCCAAAGAATGCCATAGGAGTCTCAAATTAGTAATGTGCCTCCAAGGCCTGTCAATCCTTCTGGTTGATCATCAATGATATGGAGATAATATGTGAATAAAAGGAGTTCTTGTAATAATAGTTCTGTTTATTATTTTATTAGGGCACTTAAGGATTTTTAGTATGAAATTTTCTTTGCAAGTTTAAACTCAGAGCTGTAACTCTTCTACCTAGAAAAACAAGGATTCAGAGGTCCTTGATCGTTTTGTATATGTTTGTGGGTGTTTAGGCTCTAACTAATTTTTTTTTTTTTTTTTAATAAGCTGTAACTATGCAAAATCACCTTGGGAGACTTCAAACGGTAAAGAGTAACTTTGACACTCTTGTCAAAGTAACCAACATCTATATTTTTAAAGGCTGTAAGAATAAGAATTAGGTTGCCCTGGTGGCATAGTGGTTAAAGTGCCTGACTGCTAACCGAAAGGTCAGCAGTTCGAAACCACCAATGGCTCCACTGGAGAAAGATGTGGTAGTCTGCTTCCATAATGATTTACAGCCTTGGAAACTCTATGGGGTCTCAATGAGTCTGAATCAACTCTAGGGTAGTGGGTTTGGTTTGGGTTCTGGTATGAATTTGAAACTGTTGAAATTAAGCATAAGATCTTGTGTTATCTTAAACTCGCAATTTCTCCACATATAATTTTACATTTTCCTTTTGTCTGTTCTAATAGAAATAGAACTACATAACTAGTTATGCAGTTATAAGAAGTACCTAATAACTGCACACATACATTTACACACACATATGGATTCTAAATAACATAATCATACATCAATTCTTGATCATCTTTGATCAAAAGACAAAGTTTCCAATAGTGGTTTAAATTTTTAAAGCGTAAATGATAGAATGACTTAATTCCAACTGAATGGGATTTGTGGCTTATCCTGCAGCTTGCACTGTACTTAAAAAACAGGAGGTGCTATAGTCCTTAATAATTGTCTCCAAGGATTCTTTTATTCCTACTTATAGGAGGAGGAGTAACATAGTTGTGTAAAGACAGTAGTTTTACTTTTTTTTTTAAGAAAACCTACATTTCACTTGACACTATAAAATGGCCCTCCATGCACTTTTTGATGCCCATATGAGCTGTTTACCTGTCTGCTAACAGCAATAGATTTCTTGTTAATGACTACTTTGTAATTGAATGCTGCTAGCTAGTCATTAAAACCCAAGGGATCAGAGGAAACAATTTCTCAGGCTCATGGCACTTTGCTCTGGAGGTTTTAAAAATAGCTCCATGCATATTTTTCCCCTTTAAAATGTGCTGGTAGAGTAGAAAGCTAGTCAGTCACTGATGTTTTATTCACTGTACATACTTCATTAAAATAATTCCTTTCCTCAGGCAGTTTCCATTTTAAGATAGCTGAAAGAGATGACAACCCTATGGTATGTCCCGAAAACAAGGGGAATCCCTGCATGTTTTAAATGTAATTACAGTAGTCTCCCCTTATCCATGGTTCTGTTGTCTGCGGTTTCAGTTACCCCGCTGTCAACCACTGTCTGAAAATATTAAATGGAAGATTCTAGAAATAAACAGTTTATAAGTTTTAGATTACTGCCATTCTAAGTAGTGTGATGAATCTCACACCATCCCTCTCCGTCCCACCAGAGGTGAATCATCCTTTAGTCCAGCATATCTACACTGTATGTTCTGCCTGCCCATCATTCACTTAGTAGCCATCTCAGTTATCAGATGGTGGTATCACAGTGCTTGTGTTCAAATAACCCTTATTTTGCTTAATTATTGTTCTGTTTTGTTATTCATTATTGTTAATCTCTTTTTGTGTCTAATTTATAAATTAAACTTTATCATAATTATATTTGTATAGGAGAAAACATAGTACATATAGGGTTTGGCACTGCAGTTTCAGTCATCCACTGGAGGGCTTGGAAAGTATCCTCCCCGAATAAGAGGGGAGAAAAGAATTTTCTTTTTTTTTTTACTGTATACCTATGCTAAAGCACTCTAATGTTTATCCTAGGTGTGGAGTTCCATAGGGTAGATAGTAGATACTGTCAACATTTCCAACCACCTTTTCCTAGCAAATTGGATTTTTTATTCTCTAAGATCATTGACCCAAGCCAGGGTATTTTTAATCACATCACATGCATGTAATTCTGGACAATGGACTAGGTAGGCCAAAGAGGAGCTGACACCTTTGAATTGTGGCGGTGACAAAGAATATTGAATATACCGTGGACTGCCGAAAGAACCAACAAATCTGTCTTGGAAGAAGTACAACCAGAATGCTCCTTAGAAGCAAGGATGGTGAGACTGTGTCTTACATACTTTGGACATGTTGTCAGGATGGATCAGTCCCTGGAGAAGGACATCATGCTTGATAAAGTACAGGGTCAGTGAAAAAGAGGAAGACCCTCAATGGGGTGGATTGATACAGTGGCTGCAACAATGGGCTCAAGCATAACAACAATTGTGAGCATGGCGCAGGACAGGGCAATGTTTTGTTCTGTGGCACCTAACAACAACAAAATGACAACATCTTCAAACTGTGGTTTTCTCCTCAGTGTTTCAACATCCTATTCTCTCTGCCATGACAACATAAAGAGAAAACTGAGGCAATAAAAAGAAAAGACCTCATCTTTTCATTGCAAAATCCATGGTCTCTGAACCCACATACTGTCTCCTCCTGCCAGAAATGCCCTTGCACCTTTCTAAAGCCAACTCTTCCCCTTATACTCTGAGTCCTACTATCATCTATTAGCCATCATCTATTAGCCACGGGATAGAGGACCGTCAATAGAAGTCACTTACTTGATGGTGTAACACAATACTCTGTTTCTCAAACAGTGTCACTTTGCAAAGTAGGTTGTTTCATGATATTTTTCCAGTTAATCACTGACTGAAATGTAGCACACTCCTTAGATTTGATCTGAGAGAGAAGATATGAAAAATTGCACTATAAGTAGATTTGATAGAGATAAGATTTAGACAAAAAGGAAGGAGTAGGGGAGAATTTCGATTTCAGAGACCATTTTCATCTACTTTCAGATTAAAGTGGGTCTATCAGACTCTGACCTTGTCGCCTTAAACCTGTCCGCTGACCCAGCTCTGCAATATCTGTCTCAGCTTTTCTTCTTTAGCTTATTTGGTGAGTATACTGTCCTGTACCTCCAGTCTTGGATGATTTTACTGGACTATGGACCAAGAATATTATCTGGATTTTTGCTGATTCTTCTTCCTTCTGCACTCAGAATACCACTTAAATTTGACCCTAGCCTTTCCCAAACTCTATTACTTATTATCATGTATTAGAGGATAGTTGAGCGTGGCCCTAAGCTGCAGCAGTTGGTGCTAGGAAATGAACCAGAGCTACACAGTGGAGTGGAACAAAATTCCAGACAGTCTAGAGATACAACCATGAGTAACTGAGCCTTGCACAGAGAGAACATGGCAATAGATAACTGATGAACAAGGAACTGACCTTGAGGACTTCAACATGGAGATACAGCATGGAGAGTGGGGATATGGAGATGGGGAATCATAGGAGCAGAAAAAAAGTTGGCATCATGGAGGTTTATTAGTCAAGAATAAGTCTAAAATGGAACCCACATCTCAGAGAGTAAGAGGGCTAGGTAGGAAGAAGGAATGAGGAGGAGGGCAGCTTATAGAGCTAGCAAGGATGAAGTCCAGAAGTGCTTAACGTACTCGGAAAGTTATCAGGTGAGAACCCAAACTCAAGGAGGGGAAAGGAGAAATCTGATCATTGACACATAATGTGAGTCCTGGGTATCTTGACAGAGAAGAACACATGCTCAGAAGTATGTGAAAACCTAAGACTTAGGCTGGAAGCACAGGCTATCTGTTAAGGAGCGTTAGAAGTAAGATAAGAGTAGCTACTAGTACTGTGGGTGGGATGTGTTGTGTGTATGTGTCTCTGTGTGTGTAATGTATATACAGTGATGATGGGGCATCAATTAGCCCATCTGTGGCAAAAAGAGGAACATAAGGACCAGAAATGTATTAAGGCCTGATCAGCTAGCTATCTCTCTCTCTGGATTTTGATAGACTTCTCTTAGTTAAATGCCTAACTGTTGCTTTTCTTTCTGGCATATTAGGAAAGCCTTGAACCTTCAGTGGGAAATTTAAGAAAAAAGGCACCTGTGGGAAAAGAAGTATAAAAAACCAAAACCAAACCCACTGCTGTGGAATTGATTCCAGCTCATACCAACCCTATAGGACAGAGTAGAACTGCTGCGTAGGGTTTCCAAGGCTGTAAATCTTTACGGAAGCAGACTGCCACATCATTCTCCCATGAAGCTGCTGTTGGCTTTGAACTTCAGATCTTTTGGTTAGCAGACAAGCACTTTAACTACTATACCACCAGGACTCCTGAAAAAAAGTATAGGTTGAAAAAACCATGGATGGAAGCCTAAGACAAACTAGCTATAAAAACCAAACCCATTGCCTTCCAGCACTATATTGCACCAATTCTGTTGTGATCCATTTGGCTTTTATTGGCTGATATTTGAAGTAGGTCTCCAGACTTTTCTTTCTCGTCTGTCTTAGTCTGGAAGCTCCTCGGTAACCTGTCCACCATGGGTGACACTGCTGGTAATGTAATTACCAGTGGCATAGTTTCCAACATCATAGCAACATGCAGTCCACCACAACACCACGAACTGCCAGAAGGGTCGTGGGTTTGTTACGCAGCAATAGCTAATTGATACAATTTACTCCCCAATGTTTCTGGTCTAGAGTTAAGTTTCAGGCATAAACCCATTGCCATCCAGCCAATTCTAACTCATAGCGACTGAAAATAGCTTATAGCAGAGAGGGGAATCCCTGAATGAGTCTCAAGCACAGCAATGATAGGGGAGGCTGACTGAGATGGATGCCTTCCCCAAAGCACTCTGGACAAATTTCCATAGTGACAGGGCCTCCATCCTAATTTACAGAATTGGCAGGGCCCTGCTGTTTCCTACCCCCTTGGCCAGCACAGAAAGTGCCTCTAATTTGGCAACCGGAATATATCAACAACTCTCTTTAGGAATTGTGCCCTGACTCCCAAACACCTGACTTTAATCCCCTTTGCTATTTTGCAACGCCTGCATTTGGTTGTCCAAAGGTAAATATGCTTCCTATCATATTTCATAAACATCCTAAATGCATACATATGTACTGTTAAAATTAAACAACTCCCCAGAAGCCTGGATGATTCTCCAAGCCTTCTGAGCATCTTATCATTAAATATACTCCTACAAACCAACCTCATTAATCTCTCAAAAGTGCCCCTTGTTTTCCCAAGGACCCTGCTCACTTTAACAGATGGTAGATATTTAACCTAAAAGTTTCTTTTTCCCAAGACCTGTACCTCTAAGATTTTGTGTATTCCATGTGACTTGTTCTTCTGCGCTACCGTATAACCTTCAAAGAAGCAATGTACGTTCTTTCTTTATCCCAGGATTCTAAGTGGCATGAAAGCAAAAAGCGCTTTGCGATAGTCAAAGCAATTTTTCTAGAACTGAACTGACTGCCCCTTTGCAAACGTCTCTCTCTCTCTCTCACTCTGAATAAATACTTGATGTTTTTGTCAAACCCAAACCCAGTGCTGTTAAGATATTATTATTTTTAACAGTAAAAAATTTTTAACAGTACAACCCCCAAAACACAAATGCACATACACAGACATATATCAACGTAGAGTATGAAACTTTAGAATTTCTCAGGGCACTGGGCTCTGTTTTCAGAAGCTGATAAGAAAATTCCTCATTTTGCTCCAGCCAATAAAGCAATGAGTTTTCTCGAGCCTTCTCAAGGGCTGATTGCTAGGCAGAATAAATTCTCACAAACTTTTTTGCCCTTTAACTTTATTAAATGCTTGACATTTAAGAACATTAGCCGGTGGCAGAAGATGAGCCCTGCTCCGTGTGCTATATCCTGGAACATGATGCAAGACATAAAAAGAAATCTGGACGGAAATGTTGCCATTAGTTTGGAAGTGGCTGTTTAATCTGAGTTATTTTGGGGAAGAAAATGACTCATAGAAGCTAAGTGTTCATGCAGATTGTGATATTGTAGGAGGCTGGCACAGCTCTTCATTAATCTTATTTCAATTAGAACTCTTCACAGCCTGCAATTAGAATGTTGCTGCTGTGATGGGTCCATACTGTACATGTATCAGTGACTGTTTTCTAATGAAGAAGAACAGGCCACTTGGCATTTTAAAGACAAATTTTCATTTCGGGTAATTCAATAAATGCTTATGCTATGCCTACACTTGCTACACCCTTCAAATTGTCCCACAAAGCTAGAGACATTTTCGATTAATCCTAATCACGTCAAACACAACTCTTGCACATCTTCTAGAATTGTCCTAACTGGGATAAAACATCCACATAATTTGATATCTAGCTGAGACTAAGGCTTGGCAAACTTTTTCTTAAAGAGCCAGATAGTAAATATTTAGCTCATGGGCCAAAAGGCCTATTCAACTTAGGCGCTGTAGCTCAAAAGCACACAAAGACACTATGTAAACACTTGGGTGTCGCTGTGTGTCAATAAAACTTTATTTTAAAAAGCAGATAGCTGGACTGTGGGTCATAGTTTTCTGACCTCTGGTTTGCTTGTTTTCTGGGGTTGGAACTGAGAAAAAACTTCATCACTTTCAAATATGCTACCTGAATTACGTATGTCCTTTAGTCAAATTCATTCTCATAGGTCACTTTTTGTACTGCTATTTGCTGGGTGATCCTGGAGGACTGTGCTTGCATATATATATATATATATATATATATATATATTATTTATAATTAATATTCCTTTTTTAATATTGTACTTTAGATAAAGGTTTACAAAACAAACTAGCTTCTCATTAAACAGTACACATATTGTTTTATGACATTGGTTAACAACCCACGACATGTCAACACTCTCCCTTCTTGACCTTGGGTTCCCTATTACCAGCTTTCCTGTGTGTGCCTTTAGTCTCATTTTTTATGGGTCTGTCCAATCTTTGGATGAAGGGTAAACCTCAGGAGTGACTTCATTACTAAACTGAAAGGGTGTCAAGGGGCCATACTCTCAGGGTTTGTCCAGTCTCTGTCAGGCCAGTGTCTTTTTTTTTTTTTTGTGTGTGAATTAGAGTTTTGTTTTACATTTTTCTCCAGCTCTGTCTAGGACCCTCTATTGTGATCCCTGTCAGAGCAGTCAGTGGAGGTAGCCGGGCACCACTTCGTTGTACTGGACTCTGTCTGGTAAAGGCCATGATAGTTGTGGTCCATTAGTTCTTCGGACTAATCTTTCCCTTGTATCTTTAGTTTTCTTCATTCTCCCTTGCTCCCAAAGGGGTGAGACCAGTGGAGTATCTTAGATGGCTGCTCACAAGCTTTTAAGAACCCAGATGCTACTTACTAAAGTAGAATGTAGAACATTTTCTCTATAAACTATGTTATGCCAATTGAGCTAGATTCCCTGAGATCATGGTCCCCACAGCCCTCAGCCCAGCAATTTGGTCCCTGAGAGAGTTTGGATATATCTATGGAGCTTCAATGACCTTGCTTTGTATAAGTTATAGTGGCTTCCCCATTGTTGTGTACTGTCTTACTCTTCACCGAAGTTACTACTTATCTATTGTCTATTTAGTGTTTTTCCATTCCCTGCCCCTTCTCTCCCTTGTAACTATCAAAGATTGTTTATTTTTATGTGTAAACCTTTTCATGAGTTTTATGGTAGTAGTCTCATGCAATATTTGTCCTTTTATGATTGACTTATTTCACTCAGAGTAGTGCCGTCCAGATTCACCCATGTTGTGAGATGCTTCCCAGGTTCATCATTGTTCTTTATTGTTGCATAGTATTCCATTGTGTGTATGTACCATAGTTTGTTTATCCATTCCTCTGCTGATGGACATCTAGGTTGTTTCCATCTTTTTGGTGTTGCGATCAATGCTGCAATGAACATGGGTGTGCATATGTCTATTCGTGTGATGGCTCTTATTTCTCTAGGATATATTCCTAGGAGTGGGATTACTGGATCATATGGTATTTCTATTTCTAGCTTTTTAAGGAAGTGCTATATTGTTTTCCAAAATGGTTGTACCATTTTGCATTCCCACCAGCAGTGCCAAAGAGTTCCAGTCTCCCTGCAGCCTCTCCAACATATGTCATTTTCTGTTTTTTTGATTCGTGCCAGTGATATTGAGGTGAGATGGTATCTCATTGTGGTTTTGATTTGCATTTTTCTAATGGCTAGTGACTCGAGCATTTCCTCGTGTGTCTGTTAGCTACTTGAATGTCTTCTTTGGTGAAGTGTCTGTTCATTTCCTTTGCCAATTTTTTAATTGGATTATTTATCTTTTCATTGTAGAGGTGTTGGATTTTCATGTAGATTTTAGAGATTAGACCTTTGTCAAATTTGTCATAACCAAAAAATTTTTCCCAGTCTATAGGTTCTCTTTTTACTCTTTTGTGAAGTCTTTTGATGAGCAGAAGTGTTTAACTTTTAGATGGTCTCAGTTATCTAGATTATCTTCTAGAGTTTGTGTGTTGTTACTAATGGTTTGTATCCTGTTAATACCGTGTACTAGGGCCTCTAGTGTTGATCATATTTTTTCTTCTATGATCTTTATAGTTTTTGATTTTATATTTAGGTCTTCGATCCATTTTGAATTAATGTTTGTGTATGGTGTCAGGTATGGGTCCTGTTTCATTATTCTGCAGATGGACATCCAGTTTTGCTAGCACCATTTGTTAAAAAGACTGTCTTTTCCCCATTTAATGGACTTTGGGCCCTTGTTGAAGATCAGGTGACCATCAGTGGGTGGATTTACATATGGGTTCTCAGTTCTGATCCATTGGTCAATGTGTCTGCCATTGTACCAGTACCAGGCTGTTTTGACTACCATAGCTGTATAGTAGGTTCTGAGGTCAGGTAGTGTGAGTCCTCCTGCTTTGTTTGTCTTTTTCAATAGTTTTTTACTTATCTGGGGCCTCTTCCCTTTCCATGTAAAGTTAACAATAATTTTTGCGTCTCTTTAAAGAATGTTGCTGGTATTTGGATCAGGATTGCATTGTATATGTAAATTGCCTTGGGCAGAATTGTCATTTTCACAATGTTGAGTCCACCTATCCATGAGCATGGTATGTTTTTCCATTTATGTAGATCCCTTTGATTTCATGCAGTAGTGTTTTGTAGTTTTCTTTGTATAGGTCTTTTACATTCCTAGTTAGATTTATTCCTAAGTATTTTCTTTTTTTAGGGGCTATTATAAGTATTGTTTTTCTGGTTTCCTTTTCATCATTCTTTTTATTGGTGTATAGGAATCCAGCTGATTTTTGTATGTTTATCTTGTATCTTGGTACTCTGCTTAATATTTCTATTAGATCTAGTAGTTGTCTCTTGGAGTCTTTTGGGTTTTCTACATTTAATATCATATCAGCTGCAAATAGGGAGAGTTTTACTTTTTCATTACCAATTTGAATGCCCTTTATTTTTCTTGCCTTGTTACTTTAGCTAGGACTTACAGCACATATCAAATAGGAGTGGTAATAAAAGGCATCCTTGTCTTGTTCCTGCTCTCAAGGGGAATGTTTTCAGCCTCTCTCCATTAAGAATGGTGTTGACTGTTGGTTTTGTATAGATGACCTTTACTATGTTGAGGAATTTCCTTTCTATACCTATTTTATTGAGAGTTTTTATAAGGAATGTGTGTTGTATTTTGTCAAATGCCTTTTCAGTGTTGATTGAGATGATCGTGTGTTTTTTTTTTTTTTTTTTAATGTGATGGATTACGTTGATTGATTCTCTTATATTGAACCATTCTTGCATACCTGGTATGAATCCTACTTGGTTGTGGTGTACTATTATTATTATTTTTATATGATCCTTAATTCTATTGGCTAGAATTCTGTTGAGAATTTTTGCATCTATATTCATGAGAGATATTAGTCTACAATTTTCTTTTTTGTGTGTGGTGTCTTTGCCTGGTTTTAGTATAAGAGTTATGCTGGCTTCATAGAATGAATTCAGAACTATCCCTTCCTTTTCTATGTTCTGAAATAGTTTGAGTAGTACTGGTATAAGCTCTTCTCTGAATGTTTGGTAGAATTCTCCAGTGAAGCCATCTGGGCCAGGGCTTTTTTTGTTGGGAGTTTTTTAATTACCTTTTCAATCTCTTCTCTTGTTATGGATCTGTTCAGAATTTCAACATCATTTTGTGTTAGTTTGGGTAGCGAGTGTGTTTCTAGAAATTTCTCCATTTCCTCTAGGTTTTCGAATTTGTTGAGTGTAGTTTTTCATAATACTCTGATATAGTCCTTTTTATTTCAGTTGTGTCCATTGTAATGTCCCCTGTTTGATTTCTCATTTGGGTTATTTGTGTCCTCGCCTGTTTTTCATTTGTCAATTTGGCCCGTCAATTTTGTCGGTCCTTTCAAAGAACCAACTTTTGGTTTTGTTGATTTTTTATATTGTTTTTCTATTTTCCATTTCATTTATTTCTGCTCTGATCTTTATTATTTCCATTCTTACGTTTGCTGTGGGGTTCTTTTGCTGTTCTCTTTCCATTTGTTCAAGTTGTGTAGATAATGTTTTGATTTTATCCCTTTCTTCTTTTTTGATGGGTGCATCTATTGCTGTAAATTGACCTCTGAGCACTGCCTTTGCTGTGTCCCAAAGGTTTTGTTATAATGTGTTTTCATTCTTGTTTGATTCTAGGAATTCTTTGACTCCATCTTTGATTTCTTCTATTACCCAGTGGTTTTTAAGAAAGGTGTTATTCAGTTTCCATGTAATTGACTTTTTTTCCTTGCTCTTCCTGTTGTTGATTTCTACTTTGATGGCATTGTGAACAAAGAAGATACTTTGTATTATTTCAGTATTTTGGATTTTGTTGAGGGTTGCTTTGTGGCCTAAGATGTGGTCTATTCTGAAGAATGTTCCATGTGCATTGGGAAAGAATGTGTACCTTGCAGCTGCTGGGTGGAGTGTTCTATATATGTCTATGAGGTCAAGTTGGCTGATTATGTCCTTTAGATCTTTTGTATCTTTGTTGAGTTCCTTTCTAGATGTTCTGTCCTTTACCAAGAGTGGTGTGTTGAAGTCTCCTACTATTACTTCAGAATGGTCAATTTCTCTTTTCAGTGCTGTTAAAGTTTTTTTTTTTTTTTTTTAAATGTATTTTGGAACCCTGTCATTGGGTGCATAGGTATTTATTATGGTTAAGTCTTCATGATGGATCATCCCTTTAATCATTATGTAATACCTTTCTTTGTCTTTTATGGTGGATTTTGTTTTAAAGTCTATGTTATCTGAGATTAATATTGCCATTCGAGCTGTTTTTCGGTAGCTGTTTGCTTGATACATTTTTTTCCATCCTTTGATTTTTAAAAAATTTACGTGTTTGTTTCTAAGGTGTGTCTCTTATAGACAGCATATTGATGGACCCTGTTTTTTTATCCATTCTGTCACTCTTTGGGAAACCCTGATGGCATAGTGTTTAAGTGCTATGGCTGCCAACCAAAAGGTTGGCAGTTCAAATCCACCAGGCACTCCTTGGAAACTCTATAGGACAGTTCTACTCTGTCCTATAGGGTCGCTATGAGCTGGAATTGACTCAACAGCAGTGGGTTTTTTTGGGTTACTCTTTGTCTCTTTATGAGTGCGTTTAGGCCATTTACGTTTAGTGTAATTATTGATAGCTGTGAGTTTATTGCTGTCATTTTTAGTGCTTTTTTGTGGTGCTGTAATTTTCTTTGTTCCTCTTCTGTGATGAATTTTGTTTGTGAATTTTTTTTCATTTCTTTTGTTTTTGTAGATTTTGTTTTTGCTGAGACTTTCTTTTTCTTCTTTATTTTGATGTTGCATTTATATCTTAATATACAGACTGAGTTATCCTTGTTCACACTGATGCAATGAACCAAAATTGGCAAATTGTTATTTTCCTTTCCGTTTCATGATTTCATGACTTCCATCAGCAGAGAACGACTTTTATGAGCCATTAAAAATGTCAAGGTACAACAACATGAACATTCCATCCTCATATATTAATGCCACCACTACTCTCAGAGCCAATTTCCCTTGTTCCCTGGCACACTCGTCCAGATATTCAAGTGGTCAGCAAATATTTGCTGTGCCAAACAACATGGCAGCCATCGTAAATGAAAATGTATGTATCTTAGTTCTGTGTAGAAACATAGATATAGACTCTCAAAGAGAGTGTCAACTCCTTGCAGTTGCCATTGGGTCAGTTATGACTCACAGAGCCCTCATGTGTTACAGAGTAGAATGCTCCACAGTTTTTTTTTTTTTTTTTTTTGGCTGTAGTCTTTATGGAAACAGATAACCAAGCTTTTCTTCCATGGGGCCTCTGGGTGGGTTTGAACCACCAATCTTTACTTTAGTAACTGAGTACAAACTGTTCGCACCACCCTGAAACCTAGCATGGATTAGAGGCCTTCTATTCAAATTTCTCATTTTTAGGCTCACAATTTTATTGAGAATGCTAGCCTTGCAGTTGTATTAAACAGCAAACAACATAAGACTCTTTGTAAATAAGTATTAAATAATGATGTGTAGGTGCTACATACTATATATATAAAAAAAAAAGCAATTCCAAAAAGTTATGAAGATACCAAGTACACAAATGTAGGAGCCTTGCTCTATCATGAAAAGAGCTTGGAAAATCCTATCAGATTTCAAAGATGCCATCATCAAGCTGCTGACTTCCAAATCTCTCCTATTATTGACAAGACCTTTCAAAATTAATTCATGTATTTTGTATACTTCTATTAGGTGCTGTGGGGGCATCAAAAAAGATGATTTAGATTGCAAACTTGAGGGACATATGGATTAGGAGAAAAATAAAGTGTATGCAATTTATTCAATATAAGGCAGAATGTGAGTGGAATAAAAAGTCTTTAGGACTCAGAGGATGAGAACATAGTGATGTTAATTTATCCTTTGGAAATTTCAATAAAATTATCCTATAGGGTGATGCATTTGCCAAAACTCATTCACTTACTCATTTATTCATTGTTTCAACAATTCATTCAAGGATGTCTCCAAAATCATTAACCATGTTTGAGGCACAGGCATGGCTCAATGTGCTGGAATAAAAGAGGACCAGAACAATGACTTACAGCAGACAGTGTATGTTTAAGGCAAAGAGGACAAGGGGGGAGAGCTTATTAGAGTCTGCAAAGGTCAAGGAAGATTTGCAAGAGGAGATGTTTAGCTTCAGTCTTGGCAGTCAAACAAAAGGAGAATATAACAGCTAGGAAGTCTGGGAAAGAGTTGAAAAGCAACTGCAACTCAATCCTAATACAAATGCAATGGCAGAAATATTTTACACCATGTTGTAGTAGAAAGATCAATGGACTAGGGTTTATAAAGCTTGAGATCTCAATTTTGCTCTAACACAAACTTGGCTAGAAGCAATAAAGAATGTTGGAGAAAACATTAATTTCAGAATGAGGGGGATCCAGAGATACATCCTGATTTTCCCACTTACTGTTACCTTAGGTAAGTTATCAAACCTCTGAGTGTCATTTTCTTCATTTGTAAAGTTAGATAACTAATAACTACCTCTGTGCTTAGGCTGTTTTTAGATACAGTAACTACACAATGGATCACTTCAAGAAGGCCAGATGGTTGCAGCAGTTCAGTCATTACATTCAGACATGATAATGTGGAGAGGAACAAAAGAGGTGATAACTTCATGTGGCTTGCTTTAGAGTGAGGCCATTTCCCCCAGTTATTCATTGATTTAACAATTCATTCAAGGACTTCTCGAAACTCATTAATCATCTGTGATGCACAGGCATGGCTCAATATGCCATCTCACTAGATTTTTCTTTATATTTCATTGGTCAGAATTTGAACACATGCCCATTCCTGAACCATTCATTTTCAAGGAGAAAAAGACAGCCCTTGGACCAAGTAGTCCCACCATGGGAGCTGACAGTTGAGTCAGGATTTCCTAAGGCACCTGGCTCTGTGGGAGTGTGCTAGAACTTGAATAAAATAAAAATTCTGGTAGGAAACAACTGGGCATGAAGCAGTCAATGCCATTGTCATTATTAGGATTTAAAGGTACCATATTATGAAAAACCATAAACCAAACCCGTTGCCACTGAGTCGATTCCAACCCATAGTGACCCCATAGGACAATGTAGAACTGCCCCATAGGGTTTCTAAGGAGCAGCCAAACTTTTAACCACTGCACCACCAGGGCTCCTGTATTGTAAATGGGATAGGATAATACTTGGTACATAGAAACCAAATAGATGACATAATAAATGATGGCTAAACTTATTGTTAATTTTATAACTTCAATTCTTGGAAATTCCATTTTCTTAACTGTAAAATGTTTTTTAAGTTTTCTTTCAGCATTATTTCTATGCCAGCTTTACTCTTTCATGTTCTTTATATGTCATCTCTTTTTTTAAACTAACTTTTATTGAGGTATAATTCATTACAGCAAAATACTTAGATTTTAACTATAAGGCTTGATTATTTAGACAAAGGTATATATACCCTTGCAGTTATCACCCCAGTAGAACATTTCCATCATCCCCCAAACTCTTTTATGTCATTTCTGGTAACCACCATAAAAGTTACCATTTTTTAAATAATTTTTATTATGCTTTAAGTGAAAGTTTACAAGTCACACAAAAACCCATATACACCTTGCTACATACACACTCCCAATTACTCTCCCCCTAATGAGACAACCGTCTCTGTCCCTCCACTCTCTCTTTTTGTGTCCATTTCGCCAGCTTCTAACCCCCTCCACTCTCTCATCTCCCCTCCAGGCAGGAGATGCCAACATAGTCTCAAGTGTCCACCCAATCCGAGAAGCTCAGTCCTCACCAGCACCCCTCTCCAACCCATTGTCCAGTCCAATCCATGTCTGAAGAGTTGGCTTCGGGAATGGTTCCTGTCCTGGGGCAACAGAAGGTCTGGGGGCCATGACCACCGGGGTCCTTCTAGTCTCAGTCAGACCATTAAGTCTGGTCTTTTTACGAGAATTTGGGGTCTGCACCCCACGGCTCTCCTGCTCTCTAAGGGGTTCTCTGTTGTGTTCCCTGTCAGGGCAGTCATCGGTTGTAGCCAGGCACCATCTAGTTCTTCTGGTCTCAGGATGAGGTAGTCGCTGGTTCATGTGGCCCTTTCTGTCTCTTGGGCTCGTAATTACCTTGTGTCCTTGGTGTTCTTCATTCTCCTTTGATTCAGGTGGGTTGAGACCAATTGATGCATCTGAGATGGCTGCTTGCTAGCATTTAAGGCTCTTCAAAGTGGGATGGAGAATGTTTTCTTAATAGATTTTATTATGCCAATTGACTTAGATGTCCCCTGAAACCATGGTCCCCAGACCCCTGCCCCTGCTACGCTGGCCTTCAAAGCATTCAGTTGGTTCAGGAAACTTCTTTGCTTTTGGTTTAGTCCAGTTGTGCTGACCTTCCCTGGATTGTGTGCTGTCTTTCCCTTCACCTAAAGTAGTTCTTATCTACAATCTAATTAGTGAATGCCCCTCTTGCACTCTCCCTCCCTCTCCCCTCTCATAACCACAAAAGAATGTTTTCTTCTCAGTTTAAACTGTTTCTCAAGTTCTTATAATAGTAGCCTTATCCAATATTTGACCTTTTGCAACTGACTAATTTCACTCAGCATAATCCCTTCCAGGTTCCTCCATGTTATGAAATGTTTCACAGATTCCTCACTCTTCTTTATCAATGCATAGAAAAAAGTTGCCATTATTTCGATACCTATCACCATAGAAGGTTCCTGGGTGGGTCAGGCAGTTTGTGATGGGCTGCTAATCTAAAAGTTGGAGGTTCAAACCCACCCAGTAGCTCTGAGGAATAAAGCCTGGCAACCAGCTTCTATAAAGATTACAGCCAAGAAAACCCTATGGGGCAGTTCTACTCTGTAACATATGGGGTCGCTGTGAGTTGGAATTCAATTTGAATGCAATGAGTTTATTTATTAACTTTTTTTTTTTATTTTACCATCATAGCTTAATTTTGTCTGTTCTAAAATTTCATATGAATGGAATTTTTCAGTATGCACCCTTTTGTTTCTGGCTTTTTTCACTCCACAAAATTACTCTGAGATTCATCTTTGCTGTTGCTTGTATTAGTCGTTAATTCCTTTGTATTACTGAGTAGTATTCCACTGTATAAAAGTTATCATTTCTTTATCTATTCACCAGTTAGTGGACAACTGGGTTGTTCCTAGTTTTTGACTATTGTGAATAAAGCTGATTTGTAGATTTGTGTTCACAATATATATGAGTAAGAATGACAGTCATTCCATGTCATTACCAGCACTTGGTATTGTCGGTCTTTTTTTTCATTATAGTGGGTGTGAAGTAAAGTCTCATTGTGGTTTTAATTTGCATTTCTCTGATTACTCATGATGCTGATTACCTTTCATGTACTCATTGCATGTTAATTTACCTGTTGTAAATTGTCTTTTCAAGTTGTTTGCCCATTTATTATTTTTAATTATCATTGATTCGTTGTTGTTAGGTGCCATGGAGGTGGTTGTGTGTAATAGCAACTCTCTATACAACAAAATGAAACACTGCATGGCCCTGTGCCATCCTCACAATCATCATTATACTTGAGCCCATTATTGCAACCACTGTGTCAATCCGTTTCAGTGAGGGTGTTCTTTTTTGCTGATGCTCTACTGTACAAAGAATGATGTCCATATGCAGGGACTGGTCTCTCCTGATAACATGTTTAAACCATGTGAGACTAAGTCTTGACATTCTTGCTACTAAGGAACATTCTGGCCATACTTTTTCCAAGTCAGATTTGTTCATTCTTCTGGCAGTCCGTGGTATGTTCAATATTCTTCACCAACACCATAATTCTAAGGTATCAATTCTTCTTCAGTCTTCTTCAAAAAGAACATCATTGAGTTAGCTATGTTCTTTTTTATATTCTGGAAACCCTGGTGGCATAATGGTTAACAGCTATGGCTGCTAACCAAAATGCCGGCAGTTTGAATCCACCAGATGCTCCTTGAAAACTCTATGGGGTAGTTCTACTCTCTCTATAGGGTAGCTATGAGTCAGAATCAACTCGATGGCCACAGTTGTGGTTTTTGTTTTATATATTCTGGATACAAGTCCTTTTTCAGATATCTGTATTTTATCCCAGTCTATAACTTTTCTTTTTCACTTTCTTAACAGTAGATTTTGATGAACCTAAGTTTTCATTTGAAGTTCTTTTTTTTTTCTTTTTCTGTTATAAACAGCATTTTTTGTGTCCTGTCTATTACAAGGCTGCAGTGCTATTCTCTTGTTTTCTTTTGCAAGCTTTGTAATTTTAGTATTTTAAGTTTTGTGGCAAGTTTTCTAGGTAGCCCTTCTAAAATGTTTCTCAACTTAGATTATTGGTTTATTCATGTTTTCTCTTTCTTGAGTCAATTTTAGAAATCACCTGTTTTTCAGAAAAAGACATCCTTTTACTGAAGTTTTTATGCTTTAATTTATATGTAACCACACAAATATAATTTACATTAATAAATAAATGTAATCAAATGCATGTATTTTAAAAAGAATACATCTATTTTATTTCCTTCTTGATTCTCTTTACCTCCAGCAACATCCCTATATACCTGCTATTAACAACCTGATATCATAGTATCTATGCCTGTCTGTCTACCCATCTATCCATCCATCCATCCATCTCTGAATAGGTTTCTGTCATTCTAACAGATGAATTCCATTCATCCATCTCTGAATAGGTTTCTCTCGTTCTAACAGATGAATGCTCTCTAGGCTTGGTACTATATCCTTGAGTCACAGCCTTTTCTTCTCAATTTGCACTTACTAATCATTTTTTTTTTTTTTTAGTTGCCAGTATTGTAGGTGAACAATTTGATGCCATTTTGATATTTTATTGCAATTTCTCCCATTAGTTTTACAGTTTTATTTTTCTCTGGTGACCTTTGTTTCCTCTTTTTTATCTCTAGTTATTTGGAAGGCATACATACCCATTTTATTCTATTTATTATCACATTTAACATAAAATATTTTTAAATCTCTATTTACATTATTACAAATTGTAGGATTGCTATTATATGTACCCAGGGTAAGATAAGAAATATTTATACTTTATTCCTTCTCTTCCTGCTCATATTTTCTACGGCTCACCACTTATTTATTTATTTTAAAATAAGCTGGGTTAGTTTTTCTTGCTTTAATGTTTATTGACTTTAAAAAAAAATTAATCTTTAATTCAGAAGTTTTGCCAAAATAGGTCTAGATTTGGGTATTCTACTTTGAATTTTAAAGGCCTGTTTATCTCTAAATTTGCAAACTCAGTTATTTCTTTTACCAGTAGATTTTTTTTTCATTATTTCCATTATTTGCTTTATTGTTTTTCTTTTGAAATTCATGCTAAATGTATAATGGATCTCCTGGCTCTGTCCTCAAAGACTTTTCTCACATCACTTTCATTGGTACCATTTTTCTCTCAATTTTTAAAAGACTTTTTTAACTTGATTTTTTAATTCCCTGATATGTGTGTGTGTGTCTGCATATTTTGGAGGGTGCATGTATGGAAAAAAGTTTATTGTATAGACACAGCCTCAGATTTCTCTGCCCCTTGTTGCAGCCTCAGTTGGATATTATACCTCTTCTGTGTCCATGTATGCAGTATCTTACATTCCAGTGGTGCCCAATAATATTTCTTCATTAATGACTTAGCATACATTAGCCTAATCATCTTACAAATTATTTTCTCTGGTATTTGAAATATTCTTATATCCTAAATTATTTCAAGCCATAACACATTAACTTCAGTAAAAAAAAAAAAAAAAAAAAGCTGTGAGTAGAATTCTCAAAAGCCTATCGTACCAGTTTCTGTATTATTCATGCTCCCTTCCTGGTGGTCAGCATATCAACTTCAGCTATGAATCATTCCATATAAATATTAAAATACTTATGTGTGCTCTTACTCTGAGTATTTTATTGTCACTGGGTTTTATGATCACAACATGCCATGTAAGGTGGAACATGTTTTTTTCTCTCTTTTAATAGAGGAACAGGACATTGTTGAGAGTTTGGCGACTAATCTAAAGTTGTACATCAGTTAAACAAGGCATTCCATTTAGAACTCAGCCTTCCTGACAGTCACTGCTTTAGGTCCATGCTGCATTTAAATGTAGCTCTTAAATATGTATGATATCATCCCTAGCCTTGCCATGCTGTGTTGCTTGTCCAGAGTCTCCATTCATCTCAGTCTCTTGCATGCCTGATGTCCTATCATTCTTTCTCTAAGTTTCAGCTTAAAATTATAAGCAAAAATGCATTATACATTTTGGACAGAATACATTATCAGATGTGAGTAAGTGACTGATAGGATCACTTCTTTTTTTTTTTTTGCATGTTAGGGGTCTATGGTAACCCTTAGCGATACTTACTCTTTTGGATACTGGATTCCTGGTTTGTTGTTTGCCTTGACTATTTGCTCCCACACATTGTATTGTGAATACTTTCTCATTATTCACTTGTGACTGATGCCATTAAGGGAATAATTGACTTATATTTTTAGAATCTTAATGGGCAAATTATATTTCCACACATTATAAAGCTATTTTGTATTGTCAAGCAATAATTTTTAGTGCTAATTGTTACAAATAAATTTGCTCCCAAACATATTTCTAATCTAATGGAAAATCTATACTCCACCAACATTGGATATGATGTGTCCATATCCTAAATTCCTGTAATCACTGACAGTTTTTTGCTATGTTTCTAGCTGTTAATAGTACATTTAAGAAATGACTTATTCAGCAAAAAGCCCATAAATTAAGACATGATATATCATCCAAAACAACAACAAACAAAAAATTATAGCCTATAGAACCATAGAATCTGGTTCTAGATTGTACTGTTTGAATTTCCAGCAAAAACTGACAAAAAAAGATATTAAATGAAAACCCACAGCTCTAAGATTCAAGATTCTATTACTAGGGGATGGGTAACTAACATGTGGTAGAAATTTACTATGAAATAGTATGCAATGGTTAGAGATAATGAACAGGAAGTACGTGCAGCCCTAGGCTCAGATTGTAAAATGTAGTTCTTTAGGAAAAGAAATAGGAATTTTATCCAAACCACTTAGGTAAATTAAAAACACATTTATACACACTCACACACGTACACACAAAATGTAAAGGACATTTATATATTCACGGTCATACATTGGTTACATTTGAATGGGTTCCTATGTGGAGGAAGGGGGAAATGTAGTGGGGATCATGGATGAAGGGGACAAATTAAAAAAAAAAAAAAGGAAGAGAGAAAGAAAAGAAAAGAATTAAGACCTTTCTATGGGTCAAGAATGACAGTGTGACAATCACTGAGGATTATGATTAACTCAACTCTCTGGACTAAAATGATATGCCCAGTATTACCCTTCTGCAATAACTATTGAACTGAATCAGAAAACCTGATTCTGGTATTTACCCTGTCATATTTGCTATGCTACTCCTTGAATGAGTCATATCAACTTTTTGGACCCAAATTTCAACTTCTATAAGTGTGGGTGCTCCATAAAGTTTCTTTTGGCTTTTATGCTTTGCATACATATATTCATCCTGTTTCAAACAGTGAGAGTAACATACATATGTTCAATTACTAAAAGTGAAATACTTAATTTTAAGTAAAAAAAAAAAATTTGGATAAAAGAACTTTACCCTTTTAATTAATATTAGGAAAAAAACTTTCCTCTCCTGTATACTACATGACTTCTGTCAATGGACATTTTGGGAGCCTGGACTCTGACTCATAGGACCCTATGTACAACAGAAGGAAACACTGCCCAGTCCTGCACCATCCTCATAATTGTTGTTATGCCTGAGCCCATTGTTGCAGCCATTGTGCCAGTCCATCTCGTTGAGGGTCTTCCTCTTTTTTGCTGATGCCCAACTTTGCAAAGCATGATGTCCTTTTCAGGAACTCGTCCCTCCTGATAATGTGTCCAAAGAATGTGAGATGAAGTCTCGCCATCCTTGCTTCTAAGGAGCATTGTAGCAGTACTTCTTCAAAGACAGATTTGTTCATTCTTTGAATGGGCTTTGATAATTTTCTCTGATATTTTAAATACAGTGGAAGCAATAAAGCTCATGATGTTGAGGTAGGTTATGGCTGTGTGCTCAGAGATTAGGTATGCCCCATTCTAAGCACTGGAATGTAGTAGAACTTCAAGATTTCTTCACCATAGCGAATAGGTTACAGAACAGATTTGCCTCCAGACACACTCCTTCTGTCTGGCTGCTCCCTGCTTTGTCACTCATGCCTAGAGTCAGACTCTGGCTTCCTCTTACCTGCCTTGCTCTTTGATTTGTTACTATTGTCTTGATGTGACTCTGGCATAGATAAATCTTTGACATCTTTGATGGTAGTTGACTCCAGCTGTCTACTCCCTGACTGCTTCTATGAATAAAAGGTTGAGATCCTAACCCAGTGCCCTCTAGTGCTTCACTGCCCCATAATCCTTTGTGGCTCCATGCTAACCACTGCATTTAGGCATTCTGGCCTCTGTTAGTATCTTAGTCTCCTAGAACTGCCACAACAAAATACCACAAAGTGGGTGCTCTAAAGAAAGTAATTTATTTTATTACAAGCCTGGGGGCTAAAAGTCAGAATTCAGGACATCATCAGGGCTATGTTCTCTGTTGGCTCTAGGAGAAGATCCTTGCTATCTCTTTCAGCTTCTGGCAGCCTGGAGCATTTCTTGGCATTCCGTGGCTTGTAGACAGATCCTCACATGCTGTCTTGTGTCTTTGTGACTCTGTGTCTGTTCTCTCCTTTGGTAAGACACCACTCAGGTGGGATTTGGATTAGGACTCATCTTACTCTGGTATGACCTCGTTTAACTTAATTGATTTAAAAAGAATCACTTTCAAACAAGGTAACATTCACAGGTACAGGAGTTAGAATTTCAGCATATCCTTTTGGGGAACATAATTCAATCCATCACAGCTAGTTTAAAGGATTGTATGATAGGCACTCAATAACACTGATGAAATTTCCATTTTTAGTACAAATCTTGGATTGGACTAAACTATATCAAGAATATAGTAGCATATGATCAGGATCCGATGATACTAAAGGAAGAAGTCCAAGCTGCTCTGAAGGCATTGGCAAAAAACAAAGCTCCAGGAATTGACGGAATATCAATTGAGATGTTTCAACAAGAGGATGCAGCACTGGAGGGGCCCACGTGTCTATGCCAAGAAATATAGAAGACAGCTTCCTGGCCAGCTGGCTGGAAGAGATACATATTTATGCCTATTCTCAAGAAAGTTGATCCAACTGAATGCAGAAATTATAGAACAATATCATTAATATCACATGCTAGCAAAATTTTGCTGAAGATGATTCAAAAACAGCTGCAGCAGTATATCGATAGGGAACTTCCAGAAATTCAGGCTGGTTTCAGAAGAGGATGTGGAACCAGGGATATCATTGCTGATGTCAGATGGATCCTGGCTGAAAGCAGAGAACACCAGAAGGATGTTTACCTGTGCTTTATTGACTATGCAAAGGCATTCAACTGTGTAGATCATAACAAATTATGGATAACGTTGGGAGGAATGGGAATTCCAGAACACTTAATTGTGCTCATGAGCAACCTTTACATAGATCAAGAGGCAGCTGTTCAGACAGGAAAAGGGGATACTGATTGGTTTAAAGTCAGAAAAGGTGTGCGTCAGGGTTGTATCCTTTCACCATACCTATTCAATCTGTATGCTGAGGAAATAATCCGAGAAGCTGGACTGCATGAAGAAGAACAGGGCATCAGGATTGGAGGAAGACTCATTAACAACCTGCGTTATGCAGATGACACAACCTTGCTTGCTGAAAGTGAAGAGGACTTGAAATACTTACTAATGAAGATCAAAGACCACAGCCTTCAGTATGGATTGCACCTCAACATAAAGAAAACAAAATCCTCACAACTGGACCAATGAGCAACATCATGATAAATGGAGAAAAGATTGAAGTTGTCAAGGGTTTCATTTTACTTGGATTCACAGTCAACAGCCCTGGAAGCAGCAGTCAAGAAATCAAATGATGCATTGCATTGGGCAAATCTGCTGCAAAGGACCTCTTTAAAGTGTTGAAGAGCAAAGATGTCACCTTGAAGACTAAGGTGCACCTGACCCAAACCATGGTATTTTCAATCGCATCATATGCATGTGAATGCTGGACAATGAATAAGGAAGACCGAAGAATTGACACGTTTGAATTGTGGTTAGTGAAGAATATTGAATATACCATGGACTGCCAAAAGAACGAACAAATCTGTCTTGGAAGAAGTGCAACCAGAATACTCCTTAGAAGCAAGGACGGTGAGACTGCATCTTACATAGTTTGGACATGTTGTCAAGAGGGATCAGTCAGTCCCTGGAAAAGGACGTCATGCTTGGCAGAGTACAGGGCCAGAGGAAAAGAGGAAGACCTTCAGCGAGGTGGATTGACACAGTGGCTGCAACATGAAAAAGTCAAGCATAAAAATGATTGTAAGGATGGTGCAGGATCGGGCAGTGTTTTGTTCTGTTGTGCATAGGGTTGCTATGAGTTGGAAGCAACTTGATGGAACCTAACAACAACATCAACGTATCAAGAATCTACACCTGGTTCACTGCCAGGGCACTAATGTTCTCACCTCCTCTTTGGAAGAAAAACATGTCAATTATATGGCTGGTACTACATTTAAATAAGAATTTTCTAGACAAGATTTTATTATACTCATATTTTCTTTTAATTTTTCCAGTTGCTATCAAGTCAACTGCAACATGGTGACCCCTTGTGTATCAGAATAGAACTGTGCGCCATAGGGCTGTCAATGGCTAATTTTTTGGAAGTATATCCCCAGGCCTTTCTTTTAAGGAAACTCTGAGTGGACTTGAACCTCCAAACTTGCAGTTAGTAGCTGAGCACATTAACCATTTGTACTCAGGGACTTCTCTTATAATTTAATAAATGTTTAAATACTTAACCATGGTAATTTTGAATAAAATATTGGGGAGTTTCTCTTTCAATTTTGATTTTTTTTTCATGAAAATCTGTCCTCCCCTATCAGCAGATGGTAGAGGAGGAGACCTGTGATTTTATCAGTATGGGAGACTGATGTAATATGGACCTCCTCCTATTCCTAACAAAAATATAAATGCAAAAATAACGAAATGGGATATCTAAAAAAAAAAAAAAAAAGATTAACATGCAATAACTGAGCTTGATAATAAGAAAAGAAGATATTCAAATGTCCAAATCAGAGATTAAGCTAGAGCAGTGAATGTTTAGGTGATGTCACAGTGAATTTTCTGGCCAAGAGGGGAGAGCCTGACATCATACAGAAACTTTGGCTTTCATGGGACGGGGAGGGAGTTGGAATTGGGACTCATGCATAAAGCTGGGCCTCTGAAAGTTCTTTCTGGCTCAGTGAAATTTAGCGTACTCGGCCTGGGAGTGGGGGAGTCTCCCATGAGCAGTCAAAGCTGCAAGTTGTGTCACGTTTGGATTATATGACCAAATTTGTATTTTGGCATGGTGGGGAAATGCCCAAGCCAAGAAATTAATTATAAAAATTGGTTCCATACTGGTAAAACCCATGGATTGTTCTGCAGAAGCAAATGTATCACCACTCAGTGGGAAATCTTTTACAACCCAGGCTGTACAGAACTCCCAGAGATAAAACAATTCCCAGTAAAAATTACAAACCATAGGAGGATGTGATCCACTACGGAGAGCTGGAAGTTAACTATCAAGAACTTGCGAGGAAATCTGAAAGAGATTATAAAACAGATAAGCTTGAAATAATCGAAGACTAAAACAAGAAATAAAAGCCAAAATGAAAGGACAGAATATTATAAGATTTAAACCCGGGAAAGGCCCAAAGGAAAAAGGAGGCTCTGAACCTTCACATATTATACTGTTTTATTCTCTTCCTCTTGTTTCTCCATATATTACTATGTATTTGTGTTTTTAAAAGTCTCTAGTTAAGTGCCTGACTACTAGCTGAAAGGTTGCTGGTTCAAAACCACTCAGAGATGCCTTCAGAAGACAGGCATGGCTATCTGCTTCCAAAAGGTCACAGCCTTGAAAACCCTGTGGAGCAATTCTACTCTGCACACATGGGGTTGCCATGAATTAGAATCACCAGAACAACAACCAACAACAATGCTTATGCTTCTATTATAATCTTTTTCTCATTAGATACACTATATGTCTCATAAGGGGTCAAGTTCCTTCTAACAAATGTCATTAAAATCAAATATCTGTATAACAATTTTTTTTCCAGTTCCACCCAAATAATTGCAAATAATCAAATTAATCAAATCCTTTATTAAATTTTTTCTCAAAAATATGTTACTTGTACTTATGAAAAGTTTCGTAGAAAAGTCTAATCTCTTTAAAGACCCAAGTTTTCTCCATTTATTTCTCTTTGAATAAATAAAATTCACAGGTAAGAAGTGCTTAATCAGAGGCTATGTGTTTACATTCTGTAATACTACAACATAATAAAGTGCTTAATATTTTATTAAGTATTAAGATTAAGTATTTATTGCAAATTTGAAGTACCTGATGTTTTAGGTATTTTAAAATAAACTGTATCATAGAGAAGATGGTATTTTTTTTTAAGGCCCATCAACTACAAGCTTGACCTTTAACGGTCTTTAAGTGAGTGTTCTCGTATTTTATTTCATATTCAGCTCTTTCATTGTAAATTCAGTGCTGTGATTACTGCTTGTCTCGGTTGAATTTCAATGCTAGCCTTTCCAGTTGTTTCCTAGATGCTCAGTTCCTTACTTATAGGCAGCAGATTCCTCATATCTTATAGAATTCCAATCAGCATTCCTCAGGGCACTTTGCATTCTTTCAGAGTCTTCTCTCCCCAAGTCAAAAATGTTTGCATTGTTTCTCTTCATAAGCAGCATAATCTCTTGAGCATTTCAAATCAAATAATAAGTTGATAACTAGATTCGAGATGCTCCCAAGCTTCAATCTGATTTATCATACTTGCCTGAGTTTTTAGGAAAGATTCCAGAAAAAATAAAAAACAAAAATACCTCCTTAGAGACTAGGCCAGAAAACTCCTTGAGACAGGAAACAACATGCCTCTGAGGATAGAACCTTTACTCTTCTTTGTAATTACATTGCCATTATCACAATCAATATCAGTGTAATTAATATCTTTCATAGTCAATATTCCAGGCTTACCATGGCGGTTCACTGTTAGTCTTAAGAAAAGTTACGCCCTTCAGTTTCTGTACAGGTTGTTTATACATAGGAAAATGAAGTGCCACTTCTAAGACTGAGTGAATCTCAGCCCCTTGGAGAAGGAGATAAAGAGACAAAGGGAGAGAAAGAGAGAGAGGAGAGGGGAGGGAGGGAAGGGAAGAGAGGAGAAAAAGAGGTTAGACGGTGCAGCTAAGTTTGATTGTGAACATGCCCTGCATAAATTGCTCAATTCACCAAATATTTTCCTGAGTAAATATAAAAAAGAAGACTGGTTTAGTCCATTTTTAAAGTATTTCATACATTGCATTTATAACATGCTACTAAAAGCTCAGGAAGAAAGGCCTGGCCATCCACATCCAAACATGAGCCAGTGAAAACCACAGGTATCAAAACTATCAGCTCTCAGATCATGGGGATGCTGCAGGATATGACAGCATTTTGCTCCATTGTGCATGGGGTTACCATGAGTCAGGGCCAACCTGACAGCAGCTAACAAGAACAACAACAATAAATGTTGAATAAATGTTCAAGGGTGTATTCAGGGTTAGGGAAGGGAAATTACTACAAAGAAGCCAAATGTACTTCCTGGCTTCCAGACACACACTAAACGGAAGTGAAGATAAAAATATCAACAGGAAAAGTAAAAAACTACACAAATTATATTATCTGTAGGATGTCAAGAAACAGAATCAGTGTAAAGATCAATGTATTCTTAAAGGACTTAGTTTATTTGTCATATAACCTTTTTTTTTTTTGGTTTGTGATCAGAGCACACAAGCTCGTGGCTCATAGATATGTTTTGTTGGATTTAGAGAATATTGCTTAAGGTTTTGAACTTATTGCCAATGGTTAAAAATTGGGAAATTTGTCAAAAATTTCATATTTCTGAATTTCCTCAAACATACTAAATTATCCACTGAACATTCATTTCCACATGGCATTCATCAGCCCTGGTTCACTATGGCAGCTAACCAAAAGGTCAGCAGTTCAAATAGACCAGCAGCAACTTGGAAACCCTATAGGGCAGTTCTACTCTGTTCTGTAGGGTCACTATGATTTGGGACCGACTGGACAGCACCTAACAACAGCAAGCAGAGTAGGGGCTGCTCTTTCAGATGGGGCGTGCATTGTCCAGTTCGCTGTAATTCCTACCTGTTGTTATTAGCTGCCAACGAGTTGGTTCCCAAGTCATGGGAGGTTTTCATTGGCTAGCTTTCAGAAGTAGATCACCAAGCCTTTATTCCTACTCTGTCTTAGTTTGGAAGCTACTCTAAAATCTGCTCAGCATCATGGCAACACACAGGTCTCTACTGATGGTTGGGTGGTGGCTGCAGGTGAGGTGCATTGGCTGTAGTCAAAACTGGGTTTCTCCCTCCTGGTCTCATCCCTTCAGGAGCAAGGAGAATAAAAATAAAGAACACTAAAGACACAAGGGAAAGGTTTGTCCAAAGGACTAATAGACCACAACTACCACGGCCTCCACCAGACTGAGTCCAGTACAACTAGATGGTGCCCAGCTACCATCAGGACTGCTCTGACAGGGATCACAACAGAGGTTCCCAGACACAGCTGGAGAAAAATGTAGAACAAAATTCTAATTCAAAAACAAAGGCCAGACTTACTGGCCTGACAGAGACTGGAGAAACCCAGAGAGTATGGCCCCCGGACACCCTTTTAGTTCAGTAATGAAGTCATTCCTGAGATTCGCCCTTCATCCAAAGTTTAGAAAGGCCCATAAAACAAAACAAGACTTAAGGGACACACTAGCACAGGCGCAAGGACTTGAAGGCAAAAGGGAACAGGAAAGCTGGTAATAGGGAACCCAAGGTCGAGAAGGGAGAGTGTTGGCATGTGGTGGGGTTGTTAACCAATGTCATAAAACAATATGTGTACTAAAAAAACAAAACAAAAAACCGGGTGTCTCCCACATGGAAGGTGAGAATTCTATCACAGCACCACCACTGCTCCCAATCCATTTCCTACCTATTGGCTTTATTTACTCATTTACTTTATTTGCCTGCAGACCATGGATTCACAATTCTGGCTACATACTAGAGCCCCCTGGAGAGTATTATAAAGTATGGAAACCCAGGCCTCCCAAATACTGGGCCCCATCCAAGAGATTTTTGGTTTTATGAGTCTTACAGAACCTACACACTGGTGTATAAATTAAAAACAAACAAACAAAACCCAGGCAGTTCTACAGTGTAACCACAATAGGGAACTATTGCTGTGGCTTTTGAGGTTCTATTTGCTATTTTACATTCTCAAAGAACTAAATATTAAATGAGAGTGTTGATTTCTCTTCTGTTCCCTTTTGGATTTTAGTTTTGTAGTTCACTTTTAGAACACAAAACATACTGCCTAGTTTTTCGCAAGGAATGGAGAAATCATGCCACCTTACTTAATCCAGGTTTGGTCAGTTTTGTAGTCCTGAGCCTTATTCAGATTTGTCATTGTACCCAAAGATAACCAGCCTCAAGTGGACTGATTCTCATTAATCAAACTCATGGAAAATTGATATATTTATTAATTTATAATAAAAAATTAAAGAGACCACTTGTATCAGTGGAATGGTAAATCCTCATTAGAGGATGAAAGGCCTACATCAGAAGTACACTTTCAAACAACATTATACCAATCCACTTTTAGCTCAAATAGCTCTAGCAGAATATTCTTAAGTCCCCGCCTTGTTCCTTATTACATTGAGTACATTAATTTCACTTATACATAGCTGTAATCACCCAAAATATTGTTGGTATTATTATTTTGAACAAACTATTATCTATTAGATCAATTTAGATTAAGAAAAAGAAAAGGTTTTATTTTACTTTCATTTATTCCCCCTCTAACATTTTTCCTTTCTTTACGTAGATCCAAATTTCTGACTTAGGTAATTTTTCTTCTCTCTAAAGAACTTCATTTAACATATCTTGCAAGGAAAGTCTACTGGCAACAAATTTCCTCAATTTTTGTTTGTCTGAGGAAATCTGTGTTTCTCCTTCACTTTTGAAGGGAAATTTTTCTGGATACAGAAATCTTGGGTCCCCCCACCCCCAGCCCAACTTTAAATATTTTATTCAACTTTCTTCTGGCTTGCATAATTTCTAAAAAAAAGTCTGAAGTAATTCTTATCCTTGTTCCTGTATACATAAAATGCATTCTCTGTCTTCTTTCAAGGCTTTCTATTTGACTTTCTACTGTTTGAATATTATATGCTTGTTGTTATTGTTATTTTTAGGGGCTGTGAGTCAATTTTGACACATGGCAACACCATGTGACAGAATAGAGCCTTCCCATAGGGTTTTCAGGGAGCAGATCATCAATTCTTTCTCCCATGAAGCTGCTGGATGGGTTCAAATCACAACCAAGGTATAGATTTATGTGTGTTCATCCTCCTTAGTCATTAGTATTCGATGTGTCAAATCTATTCTTGAGATGATCTCTTAATTCAGATGGTATATGTTCAAGTTCGTACTTGGCTCTCATAGACTTGTTTTAATTTTCTTCAGCTTCACATTGAGATTGCGTATTAGCAATTGATTGCATTGGGTAAATCTGTTGCAAAAGACCTCTTAAAAGTGTTAAAGCCAAAGATGTCACTTTGAGGACTAATGTGTGTGCCTTACCCAAGCCATGATATTTTCAATCACCTCGTATGCATGTGAAAGCCTGACAATGAATAAGGAAGACCAAAGAAGAATTGATGCATTTGAATTATGGTGTTGGCAAAGAATATAAAATATACCACAGACTGCCAGAAGAACAAATTCATCTTGGAAGAAGTACAGCCAGAATGCTCCTTAGAAGTGAGGATCAAGAGACTTTGTCTCATGGATTTTGGACATGTTATCAAGAAGGACCAGTCCCTGGAGAAGGACATCATGTTTGGTAGAGAGTCAGTGAAGAATAGGAAGGCCCTTAAGGAGATGGATTGACACAGTGGCTGCAACAAGGGGATCAAGCATGGCAATGATTGTGAGGATGGTGCAGAACCAAGCAGTGTTTTGTTCTGTTGCACATAAGGTTGCTATCAGTCTGAACTGACTGGATGGCACCTAACAACAACAACCCTGCTTGATTTTCTCTAAACGTCCTGGAACTGTGGTTTGGTGTCTGTCATTAATTTTGAAAAATTCTTGGCTATTATTACTTCAAATATTTCTTCTGTCCCTTTTTTCACCTTCTGTTAGTCTCATTAACTATAGTTACACCTTTTGTAATTGTCCTGCATTTCTTGTATATTCTGTTTATTTATCTACTTTATTCTTTGCTTTTCAGTTTGGAAATTTTATACTGATTTATTTTCAAGCTCATTGATTCTTTTCTTGGCTATGTCCATTCTAGTGGTGAGCCCATCAAAGGCATTGTTCATTTTCATTGTTTTTGATTTGTAGCATTTTCTTTTGATCCTTTCTTAGGGTTTTCATCTCTTTGCTTACATTATTCCTCTATTCTTGCATGTTATTCACTATTTCCATGAGCATTCTTAACAAAATAATCATAGTTAATTCCCAGTCTGATAATTCCAAAATTTCTGTCATATTTAAATCTGGTTCTGATGCTTTCTTTACCTTTTTAGACTGTGTTTTTGCCTTTTAGATAACTTGTATTTTAGTTGTTGTTGAAAACTACACACATATCTCAGGTAAAAGGAACTAGGTAAAGAGATTAATATCAGATTCTATGTTTTTTGGACCAGGAGTTATGCTGTGTTTACTGTTTGATGTAGCTGTAGGTTTTGGAGGCTAAAGTTTCTCTATTGTTTTTGTTTTTGTCTCCCTTTTTGTGTTGGGTTTTCCCTAGAGACTCCTTCTTAAAGAAAGACTGAGGCATGCAGTTCTTTTAGCTATAAGCCCTTGTTATTATACAGGGACCCTGCTGATATAAGTTAAGCTCTGGGGAAAGGAGAATCACTCTATAGTATTATGATGAAGTCTCAGTGTTTCAGTGACCCTGTGTCCCTTGACTGTGACTTTCACATGTGCTTCTCAGCTCCCCACACCCTTAGATGAGACAGGAAGACTAGAGAGAGTGAAGTTGAGTATTTCCCTTTCCCTATGTCAAAGACTATAAAAAGGCCATTGCCATTGGATTGATTCTGACTCATAGCGACCCTATAGGACAGAGCAGAACTGCCCCACAGGGCTTCCAAGGAGAAGCTAGTGGATTCAAACTGCAGACCTTTCTGGTTAGCAGTCAAGCTCTTAACCACTGTGCCACCAGGGTTCCGTATATGCATATGCATAAAAAGAAAACTTTAGATCAGGACATTGTATATAGATAATAAAACTTTCTATCTATATACAGTTTTATATATATTTTCATGTGCTGTTTATAGTGATTTGGGGATTGGGGTTGGTTTTAATTGTTTCAATCATGTAACACTTCGAGGTCTTATAGTAACTGCTCAATAAATACCTCATGTGGGAAGAAGTGAAAGGGATTATAGGGAAATTTCTACTCTGTAGTTAGACGAGGTACAAATAGCTAAATGTGGATTCAATACTTTGCCCTTTACTTGAAATGTAAACAATATAAAAACATATTTAATATAGAGGTATTGCTACATGAAAATATCTAGAGTAAGCATTTGTTGTTTAAAATGATTCAATGCAAATAGATCAGGAAAAAGGGAGCATTTTGTGTAGTTTTAAAAAAAAATTTCGGGGCAGTGAAACATTTCCCTTATAAAGTCAATGAGTAGATGCAGTCACCAATATCACTCTGAGCAATTTCAAATCAGGCAACTCAGAAAGCACACCAGTTGGGTGTATTTGGGCTCAACTATGCGTTTTGCCTGAGCCAGTATCTTACAGCCTAGCACTAGGAATCAAGTAGGCTGAGAGCAAAGGGCAGCAAACTGCAGGCTTTTCTATCCTAGAGCAAGCTGGTTCTGAACAATTGGAGAGAAGTCTTTAAAAGCACTCCTGCCACCAATGTGGCTGACATCCAGAGCCAGATTATCCCATAGGCAAGGAAAGCATGGTGCTTATCTTCCTTACCAGGTCATACGATCCGTAGTGAGCAATTTCACATTTTTTCACCACGTCAAAGATTCTGCTTCCTGGTATGGCTGCCATCTGTCTCTCTCCCAACCTCACAGCACCTTCCTACAGAATCAAGGCCTCTTTTCAAGTTTATAATCCCTAATGGGGCAGATGACCCAGGAAGCAAGGTATACAAGGGCTTATTTGTTCTTACTTACATATCTGTAGTGTACTTGTTCTTACTTATTAATGTGAAATCGTTCACTACAGATGATCTGGTAAGCAAGGCTAGCACTGTGTTTACCTTGCATATTGGATAATCTATTCCTGCTGACATCCCACAGGCAGTCTTTCTGCTTTCACCCTGGCACTCTATTTGAAATGTCTAATGTAGAAACTACAAGTTACTGCCCCCAGACGAAACTGGGTGATATTTGGAAATTGAACCAAGCTCTTCCAATATTCCATCTTATACTGAATTTCTTTAACCAGTGTGTACCCTTCTTTCCCCAGCACCCCACCTACTGAATTTCAGCAGTCATTTGAAACTCTTTTTGAGTAATAAAGACATCATGCCCTTATTTAATGAAAAATTGATGGCAATACATCCCTAGGAGTTTTATTAATTCTCATTTACAGTTGTATTTTTACAGGTGTTTGTTTTCCATATTTGGTGCTGACTACAAATGTTCAGTTCTGCGTATGTCAAAGTGATATATTTTATTATCTATACACAATGTCTTCTTCTAAAGTTTTCTTTTTCCTAGCTATTCTGAAGGCAGTTAATTAATTTGTAAGAATTGTTCTCAAAATATCGCGATCCACTTCTTTAATTTTAATTTTCTGTTCATCTTATTAAGCTTATTAAGCATTGTCATTGAAAAATATTCTAAACACTATAAAGAACTGATGAAGAAACTGATTATTGGTCTGTGCTGTTTTTATTACAATACGTTTTCAAATGTTTCTCCCACAATTGCTATTAAATTGATATTATCTGTTGTCAAGAAAGGTCTACAAACTAGCATTTTTAATCCAGTGAATTGGATATGTCTTATCCAGATAATATTGCTGAAGAATTTAAAGCTTTTAAGTTGAGGAAAGAGCTAACATGTGTTAAGTGCATACTAAGTAGAGACTCCCACTTCACATACATCAGTCCACTTAACAGACTCAGTTCTGTGAGGCAGGTGTTAATATTTCCATTTCACAGACAAGGACAAAAAACTTCAGCTATATTAAGTAATTTACCAGGTTAAGACACTGACTCTAAAGCTAATATTTTTTGCCACTATTCGCTTACTATTTCTGTAAATATTTTAACACGTGAT
Source organism: Elephas maximus indicus (assembly GCF_024166365.1). Lineage (NCBI taxonomy): Eukaryota > Metazoa > Chordata > Mammalia > Proboscidea > Elephantidae > Elephas > Elephas maximus. The sequence continues at coordinate 41,864,764 of NC_064832.1, forward strand.
TAAAATATTTATAAAAAGTTACTATGTCATATATTCTCTAGATACAAATTCTTCTCTGCTTTTGTCTTCATGTTCTGTAGATTTGTAACATTTTGATATATAGTGTGATCTTCTAACTCTCCTTTAATACATTCAACATCCACCATTACTATTAAGTTGTCATTTCAATTATCATCCATTATATTTGTTCCTTTCTCTCAGCATTTCTTTATGCACTTTTATTTCTATTATGATTTTTCTCAAAAGGCAGCCAAGAAAAACTTACACTAATGGTTTTTATGCATTTTAATCCCATAGTTGAGTATTCATCATGGCCCAAATAGCCCTACAGTTAGTTTATTTATTTATTTTTAATTTAATAAATGGGAATGAGTATATTGAGAATGTTAGCAGTAAAGCTGCTTTGCTCTCTTGCAGATGGTCCAAATTCTGCTTAGATCACACTGTTCTCAGGTAAAATTGCCTATTGATGACTTAGCATGAACCCAAGAAGGGATATTCAGTTTAGTTCACTAGTGGCCTTTGTCATTAGATCTGAAGGGAAAGGGATGATAATAATATAACCACTACCACCACCAATTCACATCAGTAAGGTAATGACCATTTATTAGGCACTCTTAGCATGCCAGGCATTATATAGGAAGTTCACATATGTATTTGTTGTTTTCGTTGTTAGCTGCCATCAGGTTCGCCTCTGACTCTTAGTGGCCCCTGAATAACGTTATGAAACACTGCTTGATCATGCGCTAGCCCCATGATCAGCTGAGGATTATACTGTTGTGACCTCTAGGGTTTTCTTTGGCTGGTTTTTGGTAGTAGGTCACTGGTCCTTTCTTCCTAGTGTATTTCAGTCCGGGATCTGTGCTGAAACCTGTTCCTCATCATACTAACATGCAGCCTTCACTGAAAGATGGGTGGTGGCTCTGCATGAGGTAGATTGGCCTGGAAGTAAATCTGGGTCTCCCACCTGAAAGGCGAGAATTCTATGACTGAATCTCCAATGCCATTGTTTATACATATAATGTTTCTTAAATAATTTGGCATGGGGAAGACACTTAGAACAGTGTCTGATAGCGAGTGCCACACGCTTGTTTGCTTTTAACATTATCATTGTCATCATCATCATCATCATTGTTCTGTCACTTAAAGCTTTCAGTGCTTATTGGAGGTGGGTATCATTTTTCTGTTTTATGGCTATGGAAATTGAGTTTCAGAAATGGAAATTTCTTGCCTAATTAATAAATGGGAGAGACTGAACTTTAACACACACACACACACACACACACAAAAACCGAACCTGTTGCTGTCGAGTCAATTCCTACTCGTATAGTGACCCTACAGGACAGAGTAGAACTACCCCCTTAGAGTTTCCAAGGAGCACCTGGTGGATTTGGACAGCTGCCCTTTTGGTGAGCAGCTATATCACTTAACCACTATGCCACCAGGGTTTCCAAGTTTTAACACAGGTATATTTAATTTCTAAGCCCAAGTTTTCCTTGCCTAACTACACTGCTTCTCATGAATGGAAATGGCCACAAGGAAAAAAAAAAAAACTCCCTGCCTCTGACCTTCACCAGGTGGGAATGCTTTCCTATCTTCCTGAGAGAGCATGTCACACAGGGGAGGCTAATCCAGAAGCCACGGCCGATGTTTGCACTGCACAGACTGCTGCTCTGGGAAATCAGTATGGCCTTGAGGAGGAACTGGCTGGGCTCCTAGGGGACGCTCTGAATATCTATGATGTTTTGTATGCCCTGCTTATCCCAGGAAAGATAACCTCTAACTCCTGTGCTCCCCAGAGCATTCTTATTTTCCATACTGAAGTGGACTCTGGTTCTATAAATGCTCATCTTGTCCTCTCCTTTGTCCCTTGTCATCATTTCTTCTGAACCTGACACCAGCTGTGTTCCATCTATTAACCTGTCATATTCATTGATCTCCCTAAGAAATCAAACTGTCCTCTAATTCCCCTGTCTGATTTCGCTTGCCAGAGCTTACTGACAAAATTGTCCCCTTGCAAAAGAAAAGTATAGTCTATTCACTTCAGCCCCAATAGCCTCAGATGTTATATAGTCAATACACGGTTTTCTGTACAGTTGGAGCTTTATGGCCTCATTGAAAATGAAAACTGTTTGCAGATAACTCTGATTTGACCTCCAAAGTCTGTATGAAAATATAGCTAAAGTAAACACAGGGATTAAGGAAGCTTATAAAAAAAGTATAAAATCTTTCCTTTGACATTTTCATTTTTCAAGAGAAAATATTTTGGGTATGCTTTGGAACCCATAATATCCAAATCAAAACTAAAATTTTGTCCCCTCTTATTTGTTGGAGAATGATGATGAAGGACTGGAAAATCTCCAGTATAACTTAATACGCTTACACCAAAACTCTGGTCATTTCTTTTTTTCAAGTATATTAGGAAATTCTCCATTCATTGATGAAGCTGTTCTTCATTGACGATGACATTGTAAATGCGTGACTTGCTGCCAAAACTCGAGTTTGATTTTACAGTACGTACATCTTCCTTAATTCATCGTTTATCCATCCACCTCTTCATTCTCCCATCTACTCACTCCCTCATCTATTCAGGGCTCACACTGTGCAAGGAGCTTGTATTAGTCAATATTCAATCAGGAGAACATAGGTGCTTCCAGCCCTTTCAATCAAAAAGAATTCAACACAAGAAATTGATTAAGAACATATTGGAAACCACTCTCAGATGCCTCCCATCAACCAAAGACATAGTGGCTCATAAAATAATATCACCCATGAGTTTGTGCTCCTCTAAACAGTCATCTAAAAGAGATCTAGTAGTCCACATTTACCCTAGACCACAGATGAACAGGTAAGGGGAGGGGGTGCAAGGAAACTAGATTAATGGAAATAGAGCAAGAACAAAAATCATGAGAATGCTGACACATTATGAAAATGTAACCAGTGTTACTGAATGATATGTGATTGTTAAATGGGAACCTAATTTGCTATGTAAATTTTCTCCAAAATCATAATAAAATATTTTTGAAAAAGAACATATTGGAAGGGTCAAAAGAGCAAAAGAGAAAAGCAAATGATTACCAATAGAATAGCGGCTAACAACAGCAATAACCCAAAGATCAGAAGCTGTTGCTGCCTTTGGGCAGAAGCCCAGGAGCTCAGCTGCCGATACGCAGAAGGCACTGCCACTGCCTCTGCTCAAGTTGGCATCAAACTGCTGCCACATAAGCTAGGAACCCCCACTCCCTCCCATGCCCCTGAAGCCACTGGAGATGGAAGCTTCTGGTAATCTCTCTCCAGTGGCATCACTAGGGATGCGGCTGGGGTACAACCTGAACTGGGCGACACTGACAGAGGGGGTGACACAAAAATGACTGTCCAGAAAATATTTTGTGCAGTGTTTCAGCAGAAATTTATTATTTCTTTACAAAAATACCCTTCTTGTTGTTAGGTGCTATCCAGTCGGCTCTGAGTCACAGTGACCCTATCTATGAACAACAGAACAGAACACTGCCTGGTCCTGCACCATCTTCACAATTGTTGCTGTGTTTGAGCCCATTGTTGCAGCCACTGTGTCAAGCCATCTCACCAAGGGTCTTCCTCTTTTTGCTAACCTTCTATTTTACCAGGTATAATGTCTTTCTGCAGGGACTGGTCCCTACTGATAACATGTCCAAAGTACGTTAGATGAAGTCTCGCTATTCTTGCTTCTAGGGAGCATTCTGGCTGTACAGCATTCTGGCTGAATGAAACAGATTTGTTCATTTTTCTGGAAGTCCATGGTATATTCAGTAGTCTTCACCAACACCATAATTCAAAGGCATCAATTCTTCTTTGATCTTCCTTATGCATTGTCCTGCTTTCATATACATATGAACACCCAGTGCGAGACAATTGAAAATATCATGGCTTGGGTCAGGCTCACCTTAGTCCTCAAAGTGACATCTTTGTTTTCTAACACTCTAAAGAGGCCTTTTGCAGCAGATTTTCCCTGTGTAATGCATCTTTTGATTTCTAGACTGCTGCTTCCATGGGCATCGATTATGGATCCAAGTAAAATAAAATCCTCGACAACTTCACTATTTTCTCCTTCATTATGATGTTGCTTATTGATCCAGTTGTGAGGACTTTGGGATTTTATGTTGAGGTGTAATCCATACTGAAGGCTGTAGTTGTTGATCTTCATCAGTAAGTGCTTCAAGTTCTCTTCCCTTTCAGCAAGCAAGGTTATGTCATCTGCATATTGCAGGTTGTTAATGAGTCTTCCTCCAATCCTGATACTTCATTCTTCTACATATAGTCCAGCTTCTTGGATTATTTGCTGAGCATACAGATTGAATAAGTATGGTGAAAGGATACAGCCCTGACACACACCTTGCCTGATTTTATGCCACATAATTTCCCCTTGTTCTGTTCTAACAACTGCCTCTTGGTCTGTGTACAGGTTTCGCATGAGCAGAATTAAGTGTTCTAGAATTTCCATTTTGAGCAATGTTATCGATAGTTTGTTATGTTCTACACAGTTGAATGCCTTTGCGTAGGCACAGGTAAACATCTTTCTGGTATTCTTTGCTTCCAGCTAAGATCATCTGACATCAGCAATGGTATCCCTCATTCCATATCCCCTTCTGACTCCATCTTGAATTTCTGGCAGTTCCCTGTCAAAGTAGTGCTGCAGCTGTTTTTGAATTAACTTCAGCAAAATTTTACTTGCATATGATATTAATGATATTGTTCCATAGCTTCTGCATTCTGTTGGATCACCTTTCTTTGGAATGGGCTCAAATATGGATCTTTTCCATATTTGGCCAGCTAGCTGTCTTCCAAATTTCTTGGCATAGACGAGTGAGGACATCTATTGTTGTATCTGTTTGTTGAAACATCTCAGTTGGTACTCTGTCAGTTCCTTGAGCCTTGTTTTTCATCGGTGTCTTCAGTGCCGCTTCAACTTCTTCCTTCTTTACTATCCGTTCTCGATTATACGCTACCACATTAAATGGTTGATCATCAACCAATTCTTTTTGGTATAGTGATTCTGTGTATTCCCTCCATCTTCTTTTGCTGTTTCCTGCATGGTTCAATATTTTATCCATAGAATCCTTTTGATAGCAACCTAAGGGCTTGAATTTTTTCTTCAGGTCTTTCAACTTGAGAAATGCTGAATGTGTGCTTCCCTTTTCGTTTTCTATTTCCAGGCCTTTGCACACTGTCATTATAATACTTTATTTTGTCTTCTTAAGCCTCCCTTTGAAATTTTCTGTTTAGCTCTTTTATGTGATCATTTCTTCCATTCACTGTAGCTATGCTATGTTCAAGAGCAAGTTTCAGAGTCTCTTCTGACACTTATTTTGGTCTTTTCTTCCTTTTTCCTGACATTTTGCTTTCTTCGTGTATAATGTCCTTGATGTAATCGGACAACTCCTCTGGTCTTTGGTCATTAGTATTTGATGCTTCAAATTTTTTCTTGAGTTGGTCTCTCAAGAGGTGGGGTACACTCAAAGTCATACTTTGGCTCTTATGGACTTGTTTTAATTTTTTTGAGCTTCAACTTGAACTTGCTCAGGAGCAATTGATGATCTGTTCTGCAGTCAGCCCGTAGCCTTGTTCTGATTGAAGATATTGAGCTTCTCCATCATCTCTTTCCACAGATATAGTTGATTTGATTCCTGTGTTTTCCATCTGGATAGGTTCACGTGTATAGTCACCGTTTATGTTGTTTGTTGAAAAAAGGTATTTGCAATGATTAAGTCACTGGTCTTGCAAAATTCTATCATGCAATCTCAGATTTCATTTCTATCTTCAAGGACATATTTTCCAACTACCAACCCTTCTTTGTTTCTAACTTCTGCATTTCAATCACCAGTAATTGTCAATCCATCTCGATTGCACATTTGCTCAATTTCCAACAGCACAAGTTGGTAAAAATTTTTAACTTCTTCACCTTTGGCCTTAGTGGTTGGTGTGTAACCTTGAATAATAGTTGTATTAACTGGTCTTCCTTGTAGGTGTATGGATATTATCCTATTACTGACAGTGTTGTACTTCAGGATAGATCTTGAAATGTTCTTTTTGACAATGACTGTAACCTGTCCACCATGGATGACCCTGCTGGTGATTGAAATACCAGTGGCATATCTTCCTTTTATCTTCCAGCATCACAGCAACATGCAAGCCACTACGATATGACATACTGACAGGCAAGTTAATTATAACTAGACAAGTAGTTGATTATGGCAAAAACACTTTTTGAAAGCTCAGATTACCTGTATCAATATACCTCCAAGGCTAAAACTCTACGCTAATTTACTTTTTGAACTTTCAAATTCACGCCAGCCAGAGCTGTTATTACCCGATTACAATGATGCTTTGAAGCAAGTGGTTTTGTCTACACGCGCTACAAGCACCCACTATTGTTTTCCTTGCTGCTGTTTTTTTATAGTCACTGATTTGGTCAAATTTTCTGGTGTTTTAGCTACAGTATTGTGGTCACTAGTATTTGTGAACCTGTATCAGTAACTTTTTTGAGACTGAAGTTGTAATTAAAGGAAAAGAAGAGAAAAATCAAAAAAGACTTCTCAGTTACTAATAATATTGTTACTAATAATGTTGTAATTCAATATAGAAAGATTTTACAAAAACAATTGTTAGTATCTGTATAATCTATATTATAATCTAAGTAATATTATATTTAAGCAATTTGCAACTGTATCACATATTATCCTGTGATTAAAATTGATAATAAACTTACATGTATAACAATTATTGATTATATTACTCTGATGACTAAATAGAGAAATTGGCAATTTAAAACATGTAGTGGGGGAAATGCTATGTTTCTTAATACATGTTTAGAAATATAGCTTACATCTTAAATTCAGCTTTAAAAAAATTTTAGCCTTTTAAAATTTTTCTTTTAAAACATCACTCTATTGCAGATACATATATATATACACACACATGTATATGTCTGACTTTAATGAAATTTTTAGAGTTTAAGTTTGAATTATGGTTCCAAAATAGTGACACATGAAATTTTACATTTGATAAAACTAACATATCCAATAGATTTAGATTTTCTTATTTTTTTCATATATTGCTAATTTATTATTATTTTTTTTTATTGTGCAGGGAGATGGTATTAGGCCATATGAAGTGTATAGATCAAAGAGGCCAAGTGGATGTGAGCAAAGAAAAGTGAAAGGGGCAAGAATTAAATCACTCAAAGCATTTGCTGGATCCATGCTTCAATACGTCAAAAGACCAGATGATTGCCGGGGTTCAAGATACTGCTCTTCAGTCTCTAATTGGTAAAGAGAATTCTTCTCATGCTAGCATGCATTCTGCAGAATAGCAAAGAGTGGAAAAAGCAGAACTTGAAGCAGAAGAGTGTTGAAAGAGACTCTAACCATGATACTGTAAATGAGATGAGTGGCATTAAGGACAAAGATTTGCAAATTTTGTGTGATGTTTCTTTCTGGGTGTTACCAGATCCAGATCATTTTTGGGTTGAAATCATTAAAAGGGGAAATACTTTCTTCCAGAACAAAGATGGGCCTTTCAGTGTTGCAGCAAAGCAAGATGCAAAAGCAAAGGAAGACTTGCACCAGCTTTCAAAAGGGTGATGCCAAATGGTGAGAAAGTTCTGCGGTCAGGGATGGCTTGCTCACTCGTCAGCAAGAATTTATACTCTTTTTTGCTGCCAACTGGTTGCCATTCGTGCTATAGATATGACATCCAAATTTGTGACTGGGTTTCAGAAGTGGTAGAAATTGAGCCCCAAACTACATAACCATGAGACATCCAGAGAGCACCTATGTTGCCTTGAAGAGTGGAAAACACTGGCAGCAGGACTGAGGCTGCACAAGCCCATTGATGCCAAAACTATCGCTTTGATGGAAATGGATAAGAAAAAGTGGAGGGACCTCTTGCACAGATTGTTTGATATCACATTGTTTCTTGCCAAGCAGAATCTGGTATTCCATGACACAAGGGAAGTGAATCTTCATTGAATAAAGGGAACTTTCTTGAGATGGTTGAGATGCTTTCAAAATATGATGCAGTGTTCCAAGAGCACCTAAAGAGATTAAAATAGAGCACATGCAAACTTAAAGTATTAGCCTCTTCACCTTGCACCAAAAACTCACAATGATTTCCTAAGTAGCACTGCAAATCATGTGGAGAAGCTTGTCGTGGACATAAAGCCTGTGAAGTATTTTGGGATCATGTGGGACAGCACACCTGACATGTTACATACTAACCAGATGCCTGAAGTGATCAGATATGTAAAATCAACAGTAGGAAAGTTGAAGTGAAAGAAGACTTTCTAGGATTTTTCCCTTTAAAGGGGAAAAACCTGCTGCCTCAGTTGTGACATTCTTAAAAAACTGGAAAGTGATGGACTAGACATAATGATATGCTGTGCTCAAGGTTATGATAATGTTGCCACTATGGCTGGACTCCGTGGAAGTCTACAAGCCATTCTTAGGGGAAAGAACAAGAAAGCCTTTTTTAATGGATGTGTGGACCATTCACTTAACTTGTGTGTTCAGCATTCTTGCTGAAAATGCATTGTGTGTGACATATTTTGGAACTGTTGAGACAATGCTTTCTTTCTTTGCTGCTTTCACCCATCGAAGGGATGTGTTAATTGACCATACCGGAGTGTCAGTGAAAAGGCTGTCAACAACACACTGGATTACTTGTGTTGCAGTTAAGCCAGCTAGAGAAAAGTTCGGTAAGTTCGTGGCAGCAATTGAAGCTCTTTGTGATCCACATGAAAATCTGGACACGAAGAACAGCACACTCTTGCCTGCTGTCTGTGATTTCATTTTTCTGTGCTACCTGTACTTCTGGTGTGATGTACTTTGATAAGTTAATACTACACAGCAGTACCTGAGACTAAGGGCTTGACTCTCAACAAGGTGGTGACAAAGCTGGAGGCACTAAGGCTTTTTTTATTGCACAAGGGATGCAGTCAACTAGTGGGGCATGCAATTGAGCAGGTGCTTTTAAAATCAGATGAATTGCAGTAGAGAGAAGAGCCAGGTTTAAGAAGAGGGTGGCAGGGGATGGGAGCAGGCAAGTGATGCTTGACTCACTCTGCGAGAAGAAAATAAGAGGGCAAAGCTTAAGTGCATTGATCGCTTTCGTTCTGAACTCCACATAAGATCAAGAGCCTTCAAGGAAATAGCAGCCATGTCTGAAGCTATTCAAGCAAAGCGTCTCAGATCTGCAACTGAAGAAGAGTTGAAGGTATTCACTCCAAAATTGACCACTTTCTGTGATAAAGTATCTGAGTTTGACCTTTTAATAAAAATACTAAGGCTGAGAAGGCACCTGAAGGCAGCAGAGACTGATCTGGAAGAGGCCAAAAATCGGACAACATTAGACATTTTGACATTCTTTGCTGAATGGGACTTCATAGAATTTCTCCTATTGCTTTCATTCTGATGATCTGTGTGTCTGTGGCTTCATTTCAGAGGAGCTTTTCAAAGCTGCAACTTATAAAGAATTATTTGCAATCTACTATGGGCCATGTCAAGGCTTTCTGATCTTGCGATACTATCAACTGAAAGTGATTTCGATGAAGCCATTGAGGATTTGAAGGCCGGGAAAGGAAAGTTCTCATTTACTCAAGGTGTTCACTAAGTGCTGAAATGATTGGGTATTTGTTCCTGTTTATTTTTATGCTCTTATTTCATTCATGAACATATTTCCATATACATTTATCTGCAACTTACAGTATTTGGGCTGTTACTGATTTTGCAAACCTAATCCACTAATGTATCGCATATCAAGGTAAAGTTTAATGTTAAGATGAACATAATTTTGATGTAGTCCTTAAGTGTTTTTACTTCTAATTCTATTGTTTTCTTAGCAAATTTTCACTTTAGCCACATGAAACTACGTAAATGTAAATACATTTAGGCTGTACGTGTGATAATGTAATTTAAAGGTCCAATTTCAGTTTTTCTAATTGTGTCACTACCGAAAAAATTACTAAGGATTCTGTATGGTATGGTTTGGGAGGAAGTCCATGGGGAGGGTAATACCATGAGTCACCACACTGGGTGACACCAACCCCAGTGACACCACTGTCTGTCTCCAAAACTTTAGATAGGCTGTTCCCTGTGCTTGGTTGGAAGACACCCTTCTTTCCCCCCATCAGCCTCCCAACTGCCCTGCTCACTAGTTGGGCAACTATTCTTTCTAGAAAAAATCACTTTATGTTTAACATTGAGCACAAGATTGTGATACAAGGAAATCTTTTTTGACCCCAACTTCCTCATTCTCTTCTCTGTCCCTGGTATTATATTTATTATTGCATATGACATGGTGTATTTTAAATTTTTGTGGACATATTAGTCTATCAAACTGAAAGCTCCTCAAAACTATCTTTTTTTCCCTCTATATTCCCTGCAATGAGCAAAGAAGCAATTAATTCTCAAAGAATACTTGTCCAGCTTATTTAAACTGAAATATGTGAAGACTCAGAATGATGATACAGTTTAAAGGGCCTAGTATCCTGGATCAGAAGTTGAAACTTTACCCTGCAGACAATGGGAAGCCTCTGGTGGTTTGAGGGCCTTGCAGTAACATGATATAATTCAGTGAGTCTGGGCTGCAAGAGGAGTCCCTGGGTGGTGCAAACAGTTAACATATTCAGCTGCTAACCCAAAGGCTGGAGATTCAAGTCCTCCCAGAGGAGCCTCTGAGGAAAGGCCTGGAAATCTACTTCTGAAAGATCAGCCATTGGAAACCCTATGAAGCACAGTTCTACTCAGACACACACAGGGTCTGATGCCGTGAGTTGGCATTGACTCAATGACGGTGGTAGGCTGGGAGATGGTAGAGAAAGGCAGCATGGAGGGCAGCTCTCTGGATGTCTAGCAGACAACAGGAGCTGAGTGTATTTATTTTAGCCTGACTCTTTGAGGAACGCTGTTCTTTTCTCATTTGGGACATGGGGATGCCATTTTAGCCTACTATATTGTAGTGGGGCTTTTTTTCTAGATTAAAAATTATAATTTTTTTTTACGGCTTCCAAAGCTATCTGCTGATGGGCTGGCTGAGGTTTTAAAATCAAACATTACTAATCACGCAATGTTCTAATTAAAAGTAATGTAGTCAGACATTCTAAATTATGTTCCCATCCACTTTGCCAGGTACTTTTTCAAAACCTTTTTGCTCTGGCATCCTACCTTCGTTTTTCATAGTTTTCTTTTTACAGCTCAGACAATTGAGGAGAGCGCTAACTTCAGAGGCAATATAACTTAGAACAAATTTTAACAGTCATGAGTGCAGGTGGCCCAAGGTAAACCATGATCTAATACTCTGCCTCCCAGATCTACATCAAGTTTTTCTAGGAGCCTCTTTCAAACACCAGAGCTAGACGCTTGTATGGCTGAAAGTAAAATGATAGTCATGAACTAGTACTCTTTCCTGAATTAAGGAATGACATTTTTTTCCTTCACACAAAGGGTCATTCTCGATGTGACCTAGACCAGTAGATTTCAAACCAGGTTCTACAGATTCTCGATGATACCTAAGGGCCACCATGTTGAGGCAATGAAAGACAGAGCAGGCAGTGCTCCGTCTGCCTCCTCTTCCCCCAGCCTCACCCAGCCTCATCTATCTTCAATCTCAGCAGATCCACTCATTTTTATACATTTTCATTCTTTACAAAACTTTCATAAAATAATTTAACTGTTAAAAAAGTGAGAAAAATACACAAATATTACAAATGTATACAAACGCAAAAAAGGCTTTGTGATGGAAAATTCCATAAATCTCGAATGACAGAACCTCTCCTTTGAGTTTTTTCTTTCTTTGCTGTTTCATTGAGCTGTGTGACCTTGAGCAAGTTACTTAAACTCTCTAAACCTTAATTCCTTCCTAATGAATATTGTGCTAATTAAATTGCAGTAAATCTTCTAAAAAGTGCTTAGCAAAGTGTAATATTCTATTGAAACATGAGTTATTATTTTCCAGAGATTGGGTCATTAAACTAATGAAATTCTATAGAAACAGTACAAATATGCCATTATTGATAAGCTTTTTTGAATGCCTACTGAAGTGATTTTGAAATATGTTCAGAAGTTTTCTACATGCCTCCCTCCAAGAGATGGAGCCCAATTCCCCTGTCCTTTATTGTGGGCTGGACTTAGTGATTTGTTTCTAAGGATAGAATATGATGGAAGTGACAGAGTGTGGCTAGGTCATAAAAGGCATGTGGATTCCTTCATCTTTTTTTTCTTTGATCCCTTTCTATGGGGGAAGCTAATTGCCAGGTCTTGAGGGCACTGGAGACCTGATGAAAAGGTCAGTTAGTTCACATGATGAGGAACTGAGGCCTCCAGCCTCCAGCCACACTAGTGAGTTTGGAAATGATCCTTCAGTACTTTTCAAGACTTCAGAAGACTGAAGCCCCGGCTGACATCTTGGCTGCAACTTCATAAGAAACCTTGAACCAGAACCACACAAAAGCTGTGTGTGATAATAAAGGTTTATTGTTTTAAGCCACTTCATTTTAGGGTTTTTTTTTTTTTTTTTGGCAGCAAAAGATAACTAATATGCCTACTGTGCTGAGATCATTCCCTGGGTCTTCTATTTTTCTAGACTCAGAATTGTGAATAGTTACTGGGTGAGGTGGAGAGGTGGTGAGAAAAATGTTTATTAAATTTTTAGCTTGTACCAAAATATGGGAGAGGGGCCAACATCCAGCAAGTCTAGATCAGAATTCAATGTGCCTTTGGTGATCTGAACAGGAAGTCAAATACAGCCCAAATGAGGGTCAGTGAGGGCAAGGGCATGGTGGTGGGCCTTGGAGGGAAAACTGAATCTTTCATCAGCACCACAGTTGGCTGTGTAAAAAGGAAGGTCAATCTCACTGTGCACTTAAGATAGATGTTCAATACACATATATTGACTGGTGTTGATTTATTTTGAATGCCTGACAGACTGTGAGTCATTAATGTTGCAATGCAGCTTAAAAAATGTGAGCTATCCCTGGAAAATAGTAATAGAGCAGCGAGGATCAAAAAGCACCATTCATTCAGTCTCTCGCTGCGTAACTTTGCCGTCCTGTGCTGCAAACCTCTGTCTGCAGAGAGGAAGGGGTTTCCCAGCTGGAAGATGAGTAATGCTTTGAGGGTGAAAAGAAGGAGACTCTTCAATGGGAGGAGTCCTGGGAGGTGTAAACAGCTAATGCATTCAGCTGCTAACTGAAAATTTGGAGGTTCAAGTCCATCGAGAGGCACCTGTAAAGAAAGTCCTGCTGGTGTACTTCTAAAAATCAATTGCTGAAAACTCTATGGATCACAGCTCCACTCTGATACATGTGGGGTTTCCACGAGTCAGAATTGACTGGACAGGGATTGGTTTCTTCAATGGGAAGGCCTTTGGCAGGGGAGCCTGACTGATAGCTTTCAGTGAGAACCTGGATCGATTTCTCTATAGATGGATGAGTGGCATGATTCGCAAAGATGCTCAGAAAGGTTCTCAGGGGATTAGTGGTGGGAGAGGGCAGGATGATGGGGTTGACTGCAGGTTGGTAAACCAAAACCAAACCCGTTGCTGTCAAGTCAATTCCAATTTCTGGTGACTCCATGTGTGACTTTAGCTCCATAGGGTTTTCTTGGCTTTAATCTTTACAAAAGCAGGTTGTCAGGCCTTTCTTTCTCAGTGCCACTGGGTGGGTTCCAATAGCCCACTGCTAGGTTACTACTCTCGCACAACCCATTTGCATCACCCAGGGACCAGTAGTGGTTCTGGTTTAATTTTTGTTTTCAGTGGGCTGAGATTAAATATTTGGCACCAGTGGAGTATAACATTTCTCTGTATTTTTAATAAAAATCCAGCTCAGTATTGGAAATATATTATTCTGCTGCTTGCCTAGTTTCTAGACTTAATATTGATAGATCTGTACCTACTATGCCATCTTGGGAGCCAGTCCGATGTCAGTTTTCCCAGCACCATTATATCCTGACTTTGTTTTCTGTCTGTGAAATTTGATACTTTACGTTGAGCTTCTCAAAAATGTATCAAACTCTTGCTTAGACTCTGGTTCCCATCTGTAAAGTGTGGAGAATAATATATATCAGGGCCCTTGTGAGGATTAAAAGTAATTTATGTGATGTTCCTATCCTACTGGGACTGAGCCATCATAGATGCCCAAATACTCCTACTACTTGTCCTCCCAATAATGATAATAGAAATAGTAATACCAATCATGCTGGTCCCAATAGCATGATCACTTGAAATTGTGAGGCTGTTATATTCTACTAAGTCAATATTCAGGTTTGTTAATATTAGTTTGGAGTCCCTGAGTAGTATAAATGGTTAACACACTTGGGTGATTATAGAAAGGTTGGAGGTTCAAGTCCACCCCGAGGCACCTTGGAAGAAAAGCTACTTCCAAAAAATCAGCCACTGGAAACTCTGTGGTGCACAGTTCCATTCTGACACACATGGGGTCGCCATGAGTCAGAATTGACTTGAAGGCAACTGGTGATGGTTATGATTAGATTACCATGGTCACCTAGGGTAATATGTGTACCAAGGATGTAACATTCATATGTGTACCTAGGACATAGAATGTGCCCCTCGCAATGCCAGTTCCTGTCATTTACTCAAAGAGAGCTCAACCTGTTGTTCTGAGAAAGGATGTGATTCACATAGACAAGCATGCAGAGAACATTTTACTTCTTTTTTTTTTATTAACTTTTATTGAGCTTCAAGTGAACGTTTACAAATCAAGTCAGTCTGTCACATATAAGTTTACATACATCTTACCCCGTACTCCCACTTGCTCTCCCCCTAATGAGTCAGCCCTTCCAGTCTCTCCTTTCGTGACAATTTTGCCAGCTTCCAACTCTCTCTATCCTCCCATCTCCCCTCCAGACAGGAGATGCCAACACAGTCTCAAGTGTCCACCTGATATCATTAGCTCACTCTTCATCAGCATCTCTCTCCTACCCACTGTCCAGTCCCTTTCATGTCTGATGAGTTGTCTTCGGGGATGGTTCTTGTCCTGTGACAACAGAAGGTTTGGGAACCATGACCGCCGGGATTCCTCTAGTCTCAGTCAGACCATTAAGTCTGGTCTTTTTGTGAGAGTTTGGGGTCTGCATCCCACTGATCTCTTGCTCCCTCAGGGGTCCTCTGCTGTGCTCCCTGTCAGGGCAGTCATCAGTTGTGGCCGGGCACCAACTAGTTCTTCTGGTCTCAGGATGATGTAGGTCTCTGGATCATGTGGCCCTTTCTGTCTCTTGGGCTCTTAGTTGTCGTGTGACCTTGGTGTTCTTCATTTTCCTTTGCTACGGGTGGGTTGAGACCAATTGATGCATCTTAGATGGCCGCTTGTTAGCATTTAAGACCCCAGATGCCACATTTCAAAGTGGGATGCAGAATGTTTTCATAATAGAATTATTTTGCCAATTGACTTAGAAGTCCCCTTAAACCATGGTTCCCAAACCCCCGCCCTTGCTCCACTGACCTTTGAAGCATTCATTTTATCCCGGAAACTTCTTTGCTTTTGGTCCAGTCCAATTGAGCTGACCTTCCATGTATTGAGTGTTGTCCTTCCCTTCACCTAAAGCAGTTCTTATCTACTAATTAATCAGTAAAAAACCCTCTCCCTCCCTCCCTCGTAACCACAAAAGTATGTGTTCTCAGTTTATACTATTTCTCAAGATCTTATAATAGTGGTCTTATACAATATTTGTCCTTTTGCCTCTGACTGATTTCACTCAGCATAATGCCTTCCAGGTTCCTCCATGTTATGAAATGTTTCACAGATTCGTCACTGTTCTTTATCGATGCGTAGTATTCCATTGTGTGAATATACCACAATTTATTTACCCATTCATCCGTTGATGGACACCTTGGTTGCTCCCAGCTTTTTGCTATTGTAAACGGAGCTGCAATAAACATGGGTGTGCATATATCTGTTTGTGTGAAGGCTCTTGTTTCTCTAGGGTATATTCCGAGGAGTGGTATTTCTGGGTTGTATGGTAGTTCTATTTCTAACTGTTTAAGATAACGCCAGATAGATTTCCAAAGTGGTTGTACCATTTTACATTCCCACCAGCCGTGTATAAGAGTTCCAATCTCTCTGCAGCCTCTCCAACATTTATTATTTTGTGTTTTTTGGATTAATGCCAGCCTTGTTGGAGTGAGATGGAATCTCATCGTAGTTTTAATTTGCATTTCTCTAATGGCTAATGATCGAGAGCATTTTCTCATGTATCTGTTAGCTGCCTGAATATCTTCTTTATTGAAGTGCGTGTTCATATCCTTTGCCCACTTCTTGATTGGGTTGTTTGTCTTTTTGTGGTTGAGTTTTGACAAAATCATATAGATTTTAGAGATCAGGCGCTGGTTGGAGATGCCATAGCTGAAGATTCCTTCCCAGTCTGTAGGTGGTCTTTTTACTCTTTTGGTGAAGTCTTTAGATGAGCATAGGTGTTTGATTTTTAGGAGCTCCCAGTTATCTGGTTTCTCTTCATCATTTTTGGTAATGTTTTGTATTCTGTTTATGCCTTGTATTAGGGCTCCTAAGGTTGTCCCTATTTTTTCTTCCATGATCTTTATCGTTTTAGTCTTTATGTTTAGGTCTTTGATCCACTTGGAGTTAGTTTTTTGCTTGGTGTGAGGTATGGGTCCTGTTTCATTTTTTTGCAAATGGATATCCAGTTATGCCAGCACCATTTGTTAAAAAGACTATCTTTTCCCCAATTAACTGACACTGGGCCTTTGTCAAATATCAGCTGCTCATACATGGATGGATTTATATCTGGGTTCTCAATTCTGTTCCACTGGTCTATGTGCCTGTTGTTGTACCAATACCAGGCTGTTTTGACTACTGTAGCTGTATAATAGGTTCTGAAATCAGGTAGAGTGAGGCCTCCCACTTTCTTCTTCTTTTTCAGTAATGCTTTGCTTATCCGAGGCCTCTTTCCCTTCCATATCAAGTTGGTGATTTGTTTCTGTCACCTTAAAAAATGACATTGGAATTTGGATCGGAAGTGCATTGTATGTATAGATGGCTTTTGGTAGAATAGACATTTTTACTATGTTAAGTCTTCCTATCCATGAGCAAGGTATGTTTTTCCACTTAAGTATGTCCTTTTGAATTTCTTGTAGTAGAGCTTTGTAGTTTTCTTTGTATAGGTCTTTTACATCTTTGGTAAGATTTATTCCTAAGTATTTTATCTTCTTGGGGGCTACTGTGAATGGTATTGATTTGGTTATTTCCTCTTCTATGTTCTTTTTGTTGATGTAGAGGAATCCAAGTGATTTTTGTATGTTTACCTTATAACCTGAGACTCTGCCAAACTCTTCTATTAGTTTCAGTAGTTTTCTGGAGGATTCCTTAGGGTTTTCTGTGTATAAGATCATGTCATCTGCAAATAGAGATAATTTTACTTCCTCCTTGCCAATCCGGATGCCTTTTATTTCTTTGTCTAGCCTATTTGCCCTGGCTAGGACTTCTAGCATGATGTTGAATAAGAGCAGTGATAAAGGGCATCCTTTTCTGGTTCCCGTTCTCAAGGGAAATGCTTTCAGGTTCTCTCCATTTAGAGTGATGTTGGCTGTTGGCTTTGCATAGATGCCCTTTATTATGTTGAGGAATTTTTCTTGAATTCCTATTTGGTGAGAGTTTTTATCATAAATGGGTGTTGGACTTTGTCAAATGCCTTTTCTGCATCAATTTATAAGATCATGTGGTTTTTGACTTTTGTTTTATTTATGTGGTGGATTACATTAATGGTTTTTCTGATCTTAAACCAGCCTTGCATGCCTGGTATAAATCCCACTTGATCATGGTGAATTATTTTTTTGATATGTTGTTGAATTCTATTGGCTAGAATTTTGTTGAGGATTTTTGCCATCTATGTTCATGAGGGATATAGGTCTGTAATTTTCTTTTTTTGTAATGTCTTTACCTGGTTTTGGTATCAGGGAGATGGTGGCTTCATAGAATGAATTGAGTAGTATTCTGTCATTTTCTATGCTTTGAAATACCTTTAGTAGTAGTGGTGTTAACTCTTCTCTGAAAGTTCGGTAGAACTCTGCAGTGAAGCCGTCCGGGCCAGGGCTTTTTTTTGTTGGAAGTTTTTTGATTACTGTTTCAATCTCTTTTTTTGTTATGGGTCTATTTAGTTGTTCTACTTCCGAATGTGTTAGTTTAGGTAGGTAGTGTTTTTCCAGAAATTCATCCATTTCTTCTAGGTTTGCAAATTTGTTAGAGTACAATTTTTCGTAATACTCTGATATGATTCTTTTAATTTCAGTTGGGTCTGTTGTGATGTGGCCCTTCTCGTTTCTTATTTGGGTTATTTGTTTCCTTTCCTGTATTTCTTTAGTCAGTCTAGCCAATGGTTTATCAATTTTGTTAATTTTTTCAAAGAACCAGCTTTTGGCTTTGTTAATTCTTTCAATTGTTTTTCTGTTCTCTAATTCATTTAGTTCAGCTCTAATTTTTATTATTTGTTTTCTTCTGGTGCCTGGTGGGTTCTTTTGTTGCTCATTTTCTATTTGTTCAAGTTGTAGGGACAGTTCTCTGATTTTGGCTCTTTCTTCTTTTTGTATGTGTGCATTTATTGATATAAATTGGCCTCTGAGCACTGCTTTTGCTGTGTCCCGGAGGTTTTGATAGGAAGTATTTTTATTCTCGTTGCATTCTATGAATTTCCTTATTCCCTCCTTGATGTCTTCTATAACCCAGTCTTTTTTCTGGAGGGTATTGTTCAGTTTCCAAGTATTTGATTTCTTTTCCCTAATTTTTCTGTTGTTGATTTCTAGTTTTATTTCCTTGTGGTCTGAGAAGATGCTTTGTAATATTTCAGTGTTTTGGATTCTGCAAAGGTTTGTTTTATGACGTAATATGTGATCTATTCTAGAGAATGTTCCATGTGCGCTAGAAAAAAAAGTATACTTTGCAGCAGTTGGGTGGAGAGTTCTGTATAAGTCAATGAGGTCAAGTTGGTTGACTGTTGTAATTAAGTCTTCCGTGTCTCTATTGAGCTTCTTACTGGATGTCCTGTCCTTCTCCGAAAGTGGTGTGTTGAAGTCTCCTACTATAATTGTGGAGGTGTCTATCTCACTTTTCAGTTCTGTTAAAATTTGATTTATGTATCTTGCAGCCCTGTCATTGGGTGCATAAATATTTAATATGGTTATGTCTTCCTGATCAATTGTCCCTTTTATCATTATGTAGTGTCCTTCTTTATCCTTTGTGGTGGATTTAAGTCTAAAGTCTACTTTGTCAGAAATTAATATTGCTACTTCTCTTCTTTTTTGCTTATTGTTTGCTTGATATATTTTTTTCCATCCTTTGAGTTTTAGTCTGTTTGTGTCTCTAAGTCTAAGGTGTGTCTCTTGTAGGCAGCATATAGACAGATCGTGTTTCTTTATCCAGTCCGAGACTCTCTGTCTCTTTATTGGTGCATTTAGTCCATTTACATTCAGCGTAATTATAGATAAATAAGTGTTTAGTGTTGTCATTTTGATGCCTTTTTATGTGTGTTGTTGACAATTTCATTTTTCCACATACTTTTTTGTGCTGAGACGTTTTTTCTTAGTAAATTGTGAGATGCTCATTTTCGTAGTGCTTGACTTTACGTTTGTTGAGTTGTTACGTTTTTCTTGGCTTTTATCTTGAGTTATGGATTTGTTATACCTCTTTGTGGTTACCTTAATATTTACCCCTATTTTTCTAAGTAAAAACCTAACTTGTATTGTTCTGTAACACATTGTATCACTCTCCATATGGCAGTTCTATGCCAGGTGTATTTAGTCCCTCTTTTTGATTATTGTGATCTTTCACATATTGACTTCAATGATTCCCTGTTATGAGCATTTTTTTTTTCAATTAATCTTAATTTGTGTTTGTGATTTCCCTATTTGAGTTGATATCAGGACGTTCTGTTTTGTGAACTTGTGTTGTGCTGGTATCTGATATTATTGGTTTTCTGACCAAACAATATCCTTTAGTATTTCTTGTAGCTTTGGTTTGGTTTTTGCAAATTCTCTAAACTTGTGTTTATCTGTAAATATCTTAATTTCACCTTCATATTTCAGAGAGAGTGTTGCTGGATATATGATCCTTGGCTGGCAGTTTTTCTCCTTCAGTGCTCTGTATATGTCATCCCATTGCCTTCTTGCCTGCATGGTTTCTGCTGAGTGGTCTGAACTTATTCTTATTGATTCTCCCTTGAAGGAGACCTTTCTTTTCTCCCTGGCTGCTTTTAAAATTTTCTGTTTATCTTTGGTTTTGTTGAGTTTGATGATAATATGTCTTGGTGTTTTTCTTTTTGGATCAGT
Organism: Elephas maximus indicus; assembly: GCF_024166365.1. Taxonomy (NCBI): domain Eukaryota; kingdom Metazoa; phylum Chordata; class Mammalia; order Proboscidea; family Elephantidae; genus Elephas; species Elephas maximus. Next base: position 41,885,089 of record NC_064832.1, read on the forward strand.
CTTAAATGGGGTTTGATGAGCATCTTGGATAGATATCCTTTTGTCTTTCATGATGTCAGGGAAGTTTTCTGTCAGCAGATCTTCAACTATTTTCTCTGTGTTTTCTGTCCTCCCTCCCTGTTCTGGGACTCGAATCACACGCAAGTTATCCTTCTTGATAGAGTCCCACATGATTCTTAGGGTTTCTTCATTTTTCTTTAATTCTTTTATCTGATTTTTTTCAGCTATGTTGGTGTTAATTCCCTGGTCCTCCAGATTTCCCACTCTGTATTCTAATTGCTCGAGTCTGCTCCTCTGACTTCCTATTGTGTTGTCTAATTCTGTAATTTTATTGTTAATCTTTTGGATTTCTACATGCTGTCTCTCTATGGATTCTTCCAACTTATTAATTTTCCACTATGTCCTTGAATAATCTTTTTGAGTTCTTCAACTGTTTTATCAGTGTGTTCCTTGACTTTTTCTGGAGTTTGCCTTATTTCATTTCTGATGTCTTGAAGCATTCTGTAAATTAGGTTTTTATATTCTGTATCTGATAATTCCAGGATTGTATCTTCATTTGGGAAAGATTTTGATTCTTTTGTTTTGGGGGTTGTAGAAGCTGTCATGGTCTGCTTCTTTATGTGGTTTGATATCGACTGCTGTCTCTGAGCCATCACTAAGATATAAAGTGGTTTATTCTATAATTGCTCACTGAGTCTTATCTTGTTTTGTTTTCTTTCAATATACGTGGATGGGCTACTACATTGTGCTGTCTTGTTTGTTGTAGCCCTTGACTTACTTATGACCTATTACCAGCTGGTTTGGGCTGTTGCCAGATATATATGCCTGAGTCTATTCACTATTCTTGAGTAGAATCTGATTTTGGGTCATCAAGTGTGTGCTGCACCCTAACACCTATCCACCTCGAGAAGTAGTGGTGATAGTTGTGTGCACCAGATTCTGTTAGCAGCTGGGGTTCACCCTCTGGGGGGGGCAGGATGCTGACAGGCTTCCCCCAAGTGTCAGTGAGATTCGCGTGTCTCTATTCCTATAGCACCTTGGTGGGAGGGCACTGCAGCTGTACCTTAGGCCCCCAATGCAAGTACCTCTACTGATTGGTAGGTGTCACCCTCCTTAGACCCCTAAGGCAGGAGGTTAGGTGGTCTGGGGGGAGCTTCAGCCCTCAGTTCCCTGTTGTGGGTCAGTTAGGGCTCTGTTGAATAAGCAGAGATATGAGACCTGGGAAACTTGTTTTTCCAGAAAATCCACTAAAAAAAAATGCAGTCAGATCCCTATCAGAACTGCCTTTGGATTATAACCGCCACCTTGTTCCCTGTAAGGATGAAAGTCCGAGATTTGGATCATATATGCTTGGGTGTAGCTGGTTCTGTGTTTTTAGTCCAATTAGGGATGGATTTTTGGTCCCTGGCTTTTTTGTGGTTGCTTCTCTCAGGCCGGAAGAATGGGTTAGGAAAAGACCAAAAAAAAAAAAAAAAAGGGAAAAGCAAAGCCGCCGCAGAGCCGGAGCCGTCCTCCCTCTGGCTCAGGAAATTCCAATGTTAATGAAGCCGCCTGGGAAGGGTGGGGGAGGGTTCAGAGAGATAGGAGAGTAGCACCTCGGAATACAGCCAAAGTTGCTTGTCTTGCTTGGAATGACTATTTTATCTGAGATTTCCGAGGGGCGTGTCGCCTACGTGGTCTGGCCCACTGAAGCCACTGTCAGATCCTCCGCTGCCAGTCCAAAGCCCAGCGTCAAGGTTCCCCTGCTGGGACGCTGCACTCCCGGCTCCGAAATCAGTTGCTGCCTCCCGGGGACTTCTCGTCCCACCAGCCGCGTTGCCGCGCCGCCTCCGCGGACCAGCTGGGCCCCCTTCCGGGGTTAGTTCAGGGGAGTAGAGCTGCGCCCTGTGCTTGCACCGTGACAGCGCCCAGTCAAAAGCCCGGCGCCAATGTTCCCTGGCTGGGACGCTGCACTCCCGGCTCCGAAACCAGTCACTGCCTCCTGGGGGCTTCTCCCACCAGCCGCGTCACCACGCCACCCACACGGACCGGCTGGGCTCCCTCCCAGGTTCAGTTCAGAGGGTTAGGGCTGAGCCCCTTGTTTGCACCATCACAAAATTTTTGAGTTCATCTCCCCTGGGCCCAGAAGCCCGGTGCCAAGGTTACCTGACTGGGGCACTGGCTCCAGGCTCCGAAAACAGTCGCTGCTTCCCTGTATTTGTTCGTTTTCTGTCTCTAAATCTGTGTTTGTTGTTCAGGGTTCGTAGATTGTTATGTATGTAATCGATTCACTTGTTTTTCCGAGTCTTTGTTGCAAGAGGGATCTGAAGTAGTGTCTACCTAGTCTGCCATCTTGGCCCCTCCTCCATTTTACTTCTTAAAGAGCACATTTCCATACCTATCAAGGAAATGAAAGCTTTTCAAGAAAATTCCTGTGAAAAGTTTAAGATTATTAAAAGAATAACTATTGAGAAAAAGAAACAAATTGTTTAACCTTTTTTTCCTGTAAAAGTCAAAGATTGTACTTTTCAAAAAGTTTTTGAGAATTTTTTTTTTTTTTAAAGCCTCTGCAACCTCCAATTTTATTCAAGAGCTAAAGTAACCAGCAGTCCCCAAGGCTCCAATATTTAATTTCCATTGCATAGATTGCCCCTTATATCAGAATTAATCAGCCTTCATTTCCACCGTCTCATTTTCTTTCAGGAATCCTACAGGGTAAACCTTGAAGGTAAACCACAAATACTCTTCTGTTCACCTGTTTTGTAGAGCCAAAGATTGGGGTGACATAAGTCGTTGACAGTGAGGGTCAATGATTTGAGCACAACACATCTTTTTTTGTCTAAATGCACAAAGGGGTCCCTCCAGTAGCTCCCCTACTTACAAAAACAAGTGCTTATAAAGATATCAAGATCTCAGGCCAAATGAGTGTACATTCATTGAAGGTTTTCTCTTCCTGCTTCCTATAAGCAGATGGGTAACCATTGGGTGGCCCAAATTGTAAAACTCTCAACTACTAGCCAAAAAGTTGGTGGTTCAAACCCACCCAGAGGCACCTCAGAAGACAAGCCTGGAAATCTGCTCCTGAAAGGTCTTAGCCTTGAATACCCCATGGAGCAGTTCTACTCGGCACACATAGGGTCACCATGAGTTAGAATTGACTTGATGGCAACTAACAATAACAAAAACATAAGCAGATGGAGCAAATCTTGATTTTTTTTTTTTTTTTTTAAGAAGAAGAAGAAAAAAAAAGCCAGACAGATGAAACAGCTTTTACCTTTCTTTAGATTTACTCCTGGTGGTTCAGGTAACATTATGCGGGTATTTAGTTGGTTCTACTTTCTACAAATAGTCATTATTTGACATCCTAGAGCTATAAGAAATTACCTCCGAACTTATAGTTTTCTGTTAACAAGTTGAACATTTATTCATCTGCTGTCTTTGGTTGTCTGTTTCTTGGTAGAGATTTCCTTTATCCTCAGAAGAATAGTGGATGTCGACCCAAGCACAAGGATTGTGATTTGTTTACATAACTGGGTCCTTGTTTGTTTGAGGAAGGGTTTGGTGTTGCGAATCCACAGTGACACAGGTTTAGTCTGTGTGCATGCTTTTTATTCCTGTGCTTGCAGCTGTACACTGTGGGACAGAGGAAGGAGTTTCTCAGAGTGGCTTCTATAGCAATAAAGGACTTAAAGTCTGTTTCTTGCTGTTTCAACCCCTAGCAAACCCAGGTAGTTGTTCCATTTCAAAAAGTGGACAAAGGGCAGGGCAGTGCTCATTTTTCAAATCCCTCTTTTAGGAGAGATTGTTGGGAAGCAGAGAGGATTCAAGTGTGGCTTTGGAACCTTTCCTTCCACCAAGGCAATTAGCATTCTCTTCAAACTCATTGATCTCTGGGGGATTTGTTTTACATTTGGGTTTACTCCAAAGTATACGCAGGCATTACAGGCAGAGAAACTCAAGGGTGTTTGGGATGTGGCTTCAGAGCATAATAAGTAGCTTAAACCCTCTTACTTACAGAGTGCTTACTTAGTCCTAAAGGGTTCAGGAAGTTTTTGAAATTATATGTTGTTTTGCTTCAAATTTGGTACAGAGGGTACATTCCTTGAAGTTATTCTTGTTTTTAGCTCATTTTGGATGTACAAATAACAATTTCAGGACAGTATGATAGCTTGGCTTTTTGTCTGTGAGCTCTGACAAACAGGGAAGAATATATCACACCTGGTTTGTTGCTGGAGACCAGTTTAAGGAAGAACCTAAGTCACCTACAGAGATTACTTTTGACTTTGTGCCAGATAACAGAACTCCAAACGTGCTGATTTATTGTTTTCTCTGTATGTTATTGTTCCTGGGCTTTAAGTCTATATAAGTCCTAGAGACAGTAATGTCACAGCAAGCATAAGACTCTGTGCAGGACCTTCGATAACTAGAAACCCACCAACTCCTCTAAACTAAGTGTGTCTAACTGAAATGAAAGCACTGGAGAAAGTGTGTTCATATGAAAATTCCCTAGAATAGAATGGGTTACATGTGTCTTCTATGTCCTTCAACAATTCGTACTGACATCACCAAAACTTCCCTTAAAATATGGCCTTGAAATTGCCTTTGCACTTACTTGCTTCCAGCTAAACCGTAAGCTCCTGGAAGGCAGGGTCTTAGTTTTACTCACTTGTGAATAGCCAAGGCACAACTTTCCAGTATCTGAATGAAAGTGAGCTTTCAAAAAAAAAAAAAAAAATATTTGTTGAATGGATGAAGTGGAATTCTTGTGTGAAAGTAAAATCTGACTTATGTTCAGCTGGCATTTTGCTAACTTATTAGAATTATTACTAACAATCATACCATTTGGTTATTTTCTGACACTGTACTCAGCACTTAGCATATCAACTCTTTAAATCCTCATAAACCTATGGATGTTTGAACTAAAAAAGGTCAAAGTAATGAGGCTTCGGAATCAGAAAAATCTGGGTTTAAATTTGCGCTCTGACCCTTGGAAGCCCTTTGAACTTGGGCAAATTTATACAAGGCAAATCAAACACAGTTGTTTCTGTTGAGTCGATTCTAACTCATGGCAATCCCATGTGTACCAGAGTAGAACAGTGCTTCTTAGGGTTTTCAAAGGCTTATTTTTCAGTAGGTCTCCAGGCCTTTCTTCTGGGACACCACTGTATGGACGAAAACTGCCAACCTCAGTTAGTACCCAATTGCATTAACCATTTCCATCACCGAGGAACTCTGCTAAAAATGGTTAATAATAATTTTGTCAATGAATGCATTTATTTTTGCCTAGCACAGAGCTTGAAACCTTTAATTGTTATCTCAATGTTAAAGATCTTTTTATTTGAATCAATAAATACTGGAATGATTTGTCAGTCTGGAACAAGGAAGGAAAATAAATATTTTCTTTCAGTTCACTAGCCTCTTGTTCTTGCATTTACCTATATGTCTAACCATTCCTTTTAATATTGGTATAATTTAGATGCTTTTAATCACTTTGAGCCTACTACACCCACACTCCAATTAATAATACATCATATTTTCCTTTGAGCTGAAGTCCTTTTGGTTATTTTGAGAGGTCTACTTATTCAGTCCAGGGAGCCCTGGTGGTGCAGCAGTTAAGAGCTCGGCTGTTAATTAAAAGGTCAGCAGTTCGAATCCACCAGCCACTCCTTGGAAACCCTGTGGAGCAGGTCTATTCTGTCCTATAGAGTCACTATGAGTAAGAATCGACTCAAGGACAATGGGTTTGCTTTTTCATTCAGCCCAGGATCTTTGCCAGTTTTTTTCTTTTTAATTCGCCTCCATTATCTCCTTGTTTCTCAATACACTGTGAGAGAGTTAGTTTAGATAATACATTGTTGCAAGAGATCCCAACATGATGCATCCAAAGCCCTGACTGTCCTCCCCTGAACAAAAAAAAAAATATGTACTGTGGTAGCAATGACAAAAGATAGTATGGGTACTGGACCAGTCAGGAGAGATGCCAGCTGTAAACAGCTGGTACAGGTGTAATGTAATAGATGAAACTACACACAACCGACACGTCCATGTGTCTGTGGACTAGGTGAGTGTCAGCCTGATGGCCAATCCCTTTTGCTTTCCCTCCGGCCTATTTTAAATGATTGAAGTTGACTTAAAACTGTGACAAACCCTACCTTAATCCTTTTAATAATGAGACTTGCTGATTACTTATATACAGCAGTTCAAAGCTCTTCTTCTAGGAACCCAAAATTCAAAGGAAACCAGAACCACTGTATAAAACCCATTCACTCTAAAGAACCCCTATACAAAACCCACTTACTCTATAAAGAACCCCTATACAAAACCATTCACTGTAAAGAACCGCTGTACAAAACCCATTTGTCCTAAAGTTATCACAATTTTTCTGCTAAAACTAAAGGCTTTACCTCCTTAGGAACAGATTTTAAATATCAGTGAGCCTTGAAGAAGGTAGACACATCTGATGTTCAGAAATGACTTCAGCATGACATCAAACTCTGTGAAATATCTGAGATTTTACCCTATTTGCAAGTTACCAAGTGAACCTGACACAGGGTCTTGGATGCTGGGAGGAGACATGAGACTCCTGGGACAGAGCAAAGGACTTTGTTGCTCATAGCACGGCAGGCAGAATAAGCTTTATATTTCCACTGGCTCTCCACGTTCCTCAAGTCCTACTGGGTCACACAGGTGGACCCAGATAAATGTTATGGACACATTGTGATTGTGTTACAGCTGATGAACCCCAAATTTAGGGAACCTCCATCTTTTATACTAGGCTACAAACAAAGCTGCTCAGCCTTTGCCCCGTTATCTTCAGTGTAATGGAAAGCAAACAAAACTTCCCCTACTTTGGAAGGAATCAATTCTCATTCTCCCATGGCTGTTTGCTATACATATATGCTTGAAAAGATAGTCTAGAACAAAACTTGCCAGGGCCTCTGATTGCAAGATATGCAGAAATGCAAGAGACCCTTGGAGAATTTTCTCCCAGGAACCAGGTAGTTGTGAATTAATACTGAAAAGAAGATTTGAACTTCTCCCTATCTAATCAGACTACTTAGTATGTGCTCTCTTTTCCTCTCTCTCTTTTACTTAATGTCCTGATAACAATTTTTATCTGGGAGGAATTAGTGCCGAGGGCTCTTCTGATGGAAAGTGAATCTCTGAGATGCCAATTAACATTGCATTGCTGAGAAGAGTCAATTTATTTGTTTTTCTGGCCAACTTTGTGCATTTGAACTTTAAAGGTTCTGTTTTCATGGTCTATAGCCCAGGGGAAAAATGACAAAACCAGCTAAATCCTCTGTAAGCAAAAGAGAAGGGAAAGCAAAAGCTTGTTGTTGAACCAATTTGATCTTCTTTTTCTTGTTTTCAAGCCCAGCTTATTTACAACTGTTAGAGAAATCTGAAGAAGAAAGACAAGCAAGACAGAGTGGAAAAAGCTGGAAGGAAAGACACCAAGGAGTTAAAAAGAGAGCTGAATTATATCAGTGCAAAAGGTATTCAGAAAGAACTTCAGGGAATCAAGTAAAGAAAAGGTTATGCTATGATATTTCTAAGAAACTAGAAGTTAGCTACTAATGTGTCTTTATTACATTGCTATTTGTGAAACATTTCTCATTATTTCTTAATTATTTGTTTTTCACATAGAAACTTGGTTTTATTATTTCAGCCAACTTGAAATCATATTGCTGTTTCAAATGAGAAATATATTCATCTTAAATGTAGGCTTTGGCACATTAGCTCATTATATTTGAGCCATGTCAAATGTCGACCTGCAGTAGAAAAATGTTGTGGTGACCAGTTAAATTTAAGTAACCAATTTTTCTCTGGAATTTGAGAATCCCTATGAAAACATATTACATTCCATCTATATACCTAGAAACCTTTAGCATTAAAGTTATTTGAAATATTCTGAGAAAAATTGTTGTAATGTCAATATATTGGGGGTCATTTTGAAAAAAAATACATGTACAAGCTGATATCACTTTCAGTGTATATAAAGAAATAGAGACAACATTGCTAACAATATTGTGGAGACTTTCTATGTGATATTCTAGAGTGAAAAAGATTGTCTAACTGTAGTGTGTATGAAGAAGAACATGGCATTCGGATTGAATGAAGACTCATTAACAACCTGAGACATGTGAGTGACAAAACTTGCTTGCTGAAAATGAAAACAACTTAAAGAACTTACTAATGAAAGTCAAAGACTATTGTTTTCAGTATGGATTACAGATGGACATAAAGAAAACAAAAATTCTTACAACTGGACCAATAAACAATATCACGATAAATGGCAAAGAAATTGAAGTTGTAAAAGTCATTTTTCTTGGCTCAACAATCAATGCCCATGGAAGCAGCAGTCAAGAAATCATATGACATATTGCACGGGGCAAATCTGCTGCAAAAGACCTCTTTAAAGGGTCAGCTAAAAAGAGGGAGACCCTCAATGAGAAGGATTGACACAGTTGCTGCAACAATGGGCTCAAATATAGCCAGGATTGTGGGGATGGTGCAGGACCGCTCTGTAAACAGAGTCTGCTATGAGTCAGATCTGACCTGAGGGCACCTAACAATAACAATCTGTGTTTATCCATTTATTTGCCTGACAATGTCTTTCAAAGAGCAGTTTTTATTTTGTTGAAGTTCAATTTATGAATTTTTTTCTTTGCTGGTTCATGCTTCTGTTGTATCTAAAAGGCCTCTGTCTGAGCCAAGGTCACAAAGATTTTCTCCTATGGCTTCTTCTAAAATTATTAGTTTTAGGTGTTACTTTCAGGTCTATGATCCACTTGAAGTTTATTTTTGTAAATGGTGCAAAATACACCCCTTGGTTGAAGTTCACTTTTTTCGAATATGAATGTCCAATTGTTCTAGCTAAATTAGTTGAAAAGAATATTCTTTCTCTATCAAATTGTCTCTGCATTTTGGTAAGAAATCAATTGACCTCACATGTGTGGATCTACCTCTGGACTCTATATTCTTTATCCCACAAACTGGGTTGCTGTTGTTTTGTGTGCTGTTGAGTCAATTCTGACTTATAGTGACTCGATAGAGCAGAGTAGAATTTCCCCATAGGATTTCCTAGGTGGTAATCTTTATAGAAGTAGACCACCAGGCCTTTTTCTCCAGTGGAGCTGATGGTGGGTTTGAACCATCAACCTTTTGGTTAGCAGCCAAGCCCTTAATCATTGTGCCGCCAGGGCTTCTGTAGGCTATGGAAAGCCTTGAAATCAAGTATTGTAAGTTTCCCAGCTTTGTTTTTCTTTTTCAAAACTCAGATTATATTAGGCCCTTCGTATTTACATATACATTTTACAATTAGTTTGTTGACTTTACAAAAAAAAAAGTACTCTTTTGATTGTGATGGTATTAAAACTACAGATCAATTTGAATCTAGTGAAATCTCTCCGTGGTTATAATTTACATTCCCTTGATTACTAACGAAGTTGAATATCTTTTAATGCGATTTTTCCCATTCATGTATTTTGTTTCCTGAAGTGTCTATCTAAATCTTTCTTCCATTTTATAATCAGTTGTTTTTCTTAATATTATTGTCTTGTGAATTTTTATTTTTGAATTTGTTCTAGATGTAAGACCTTTTTCAGGTACATATATTTTCAATATATTTTCCCAATCAGTGATGGCCTACGCATTTCCTTAAAAATGTCCTTGGAAGAGCAGAAATTTTTATTTTGGATGAAGTCCCAAATACATAGTTTCTTTTCTTTCTTTCTTTTTATTTTATTTTTAATTGTTCAGCCTATTTATTTTCTCTTTAAGAAATCCATGCCTACTTCAAGGTCATGAAAAAATTTCTCCTATGTATTCTTCAAGAAGATGAATAGCTTTACATTTAAATTTAAGTCTACTATCTATTTTTTTTCTTTTTTTTTTTAGCTTACTTGAGTCAAGATAGTAAAAAAAAAATCTGTATATGTATTCATAGTGAAAGAAGTATGATAATGATATCTTTTAAAGCTTCGTATCCAAAAAATTTAAATGTCAAAAACAGCATATTTGGGTTCTAGATTTTATTTCAAAGAGCGCTAGAACACAATTTTATAATCTCTTCACAGTAGCTGTCACCCCTTTTCAAAACACATACGTCTTTGATAAAAGACGTTCCTGTTCCATCAGGTGCAGTTCACTGCTTCTTTCACCTCCAAATCTTTTAACTTTGAAAATAAAATAAAGTTCAGGAATGCAGATAGTGAGTCCAAAAAATGTCCTTAGCTCATTGGCATTCCCAATGGAAGTCTACTGTTGAAATGATTTCTTAGTTAACTTTTTTTTTATCAGCTTTTTTTTATTTTTTTATTTTTAATAACTTTTATTAAGCTTCAAGTGAACGTTTACAAATCCAATCAGTCTGTCACATATAAGTTTACATACATCTCACTCCCTACTCCCACTTACTCTCCCCCTCTTGAGTCAGCCCTTTCAGTCTCTCCTTTCTTGACAATTTTGCCGGCTTCCCTCTCTCTCTATCCTCCCATCCCCCCTCCAGACAAGAGTTGCCAACACAATCTCAAGTGTCCACCTGATATAATTAGTTCACTCTTCATCAGCGTCTCTCTCCCACCCGCTGACCAGTCCCTTTCATTTCTGATGAGTTGTCTTCGGGGATGGTTCCTGTCCTGTGTCAACAGAAGGTCTGGGGAGCATGGCCGCCGGGATTCCTCTAGTCTCAGTCAGACAATTAAATTTGGTCTTTTTATGAGAATTTGGGGTCTGCATCCCACTGATCTCCTGCTCCCTCAGGGGTCCTCTGGTGTGCTCCCTGTCAGGGCAGTCATCGATTGTGGCCGGGCACCAACTAGTTCTTCTGGTCTCAGGATGATGTAGGTCTCTGGATCATGTGGCCCTTTCTGTCTCTTGGGCTCTTAGTTGTCATGTGACCTTGGTGTTCTTCATTTTCCTTTGCTCCAGGTGGGTTGAGACCAATTGATGCATCTTAGATGGCCGCTTGTTAGCATTTAAGACCCCAGATGCCACATTTCAAAGTGGGATGCAGAATGATATCATAATAGAATTATTTTGCCAATTGACTTAGAAGTCCCCTTAAACCATGTTCCCCAGACCCCCGCGCTTGCTCCGCTGACCTTTGAAGCATTCATTTTATCCCGGAAACTTCTTTGCTTTTGGTCCAGTCCAATTGAGCTGACCTTCCATGTATTGAGTGTTGTCTTTCCCTTCACCTAAAGCAGTTCTAAACCCTCTCCCACCCTCCCTCCCTCCCCCCTTAGTAACCACAAAAGTATGTGCTCTTCTCAGGTTTACTATTTCTCAAGATCTTATAATAGTGGTCTTATACAATATTTGTCCTTTTGCCTCTGACTAATTTCACTCAGCATAATGCCTTCCAGGTTCCTCCATGTTATGAAATGTTTCACAGATTCGTCACTGTTCTTTATTGATGCGTAGTATTCCATTGTGTGAATATACCACAATTTATTTACCCATTCATCCGTTGATGGACACCTTGGTTGCTTCCAACTTTTTGCTATTGTAAACAGAGCTGCAATAAACATGGGTGTGCATATATCTGTTTGTATGAAGGCTCTTGTATCTCTAGGGTATATTCCTAGGAGTGGGATTTCTGGGTTGTATGGTAGTTCTATTTCTAACTGTTTAAGATAACGCCAGATAGATTTCCAAAGTGGTTGTACCATTTTACATTCCCACCAGCAGTGTATGAGGGTTCCAATCTCTCCGCAGCCTCTCCAACATTTATTATTTTGTGTTTTTTGGATTAATGCCAGCCTTGCTGGTGTGAGATGGAATCTCATCGTAGTTTGAATTTGCATTTCTCTAATGGCTAATGGTCGAGAGCATTTTCTCATGTATCTGTTGGCTGCCTGAATATCTTCTTTAGTGAAATGTGTGTTCATATCCTTTGCCCACTTCTTGATTGGGTTGTTTGTCTTTTTGTGGTTGAGTTTTGACAGAATCATGTAGATTTTAGAGATCAGGCGCTGGTCGGAGATGTCATAGCTGAAAATTCTTTCCCAATCTGTAGGTGGTCTTTTTACTCTTTTGGTGAAGTCTTTAGATGAGCATAGGTGTTTGATTTTTAGGAGCTCCCAATTATCGGGTTTCTCTTCATCATTTTTGGTAATGTTTTGTATTCTGTTTATACCTTGTATTAGGGCTCCTAGGGTTGTCCCAATTTTTTTCTTCCATGATCTTTATCGTTTTAGTCTTTATGTTTAGGTCTTTGATCCACTTGGAGTTAGTTTTTGTGCATGGTGTGAGGTATGGGTCCTGTTTCATTTTTTTGCAAATGGATATCCAGTTATTCCAGCACCATTTGTTAAAAAGGCTATCTTTTCCCCAGTTAATTGACACTGGTCCTTTGTCAAATATCAGCTGCTCATACGTGGATGGATCTATGTCTGGGTTCTCAATTCTGTTCCATTGGTCTATGTGCCTGTTGTTGTACCAATACCAGGCTGTTTTGACTACTGTGGCTGTATAATAGGTTCTGAAGTCAGGTAAGGTGAGGCCTCCCACTTTCTTCTTCTTTTTCAGTAGTGCTTTGCTTATCCGGGGCTTCTTTCCCTTCCATATGAAATTGGTGATTTGTTTCTCTATCCCCTTAAAATATGACATTGGAATTTGGATCGGAAGTGCGTTAAATGTATAGATGGCTTTTGGTAGAATAGACATTTTTACTATGTTAAGTCTTCCTATCCATGAGCAAGGTATGTTTTTCCACTTAAGTATGTCCTTTTGAATTTCTTATAGTAGAGCTTTGTAGTTTTCTTTGTATAGGTCTTTTACATCCTTAGTAAGATTTATTCCTAAGTGTCTTATCTTCTTGGGGGCTATTGTGAATGGTATTGATTTGGTTATTTCCTCTTCGGTGTTCTTTTTGTTGATGTAGAGGAATCCAAGTGATATTTGTATGTTTATTTTATAACCTGAGACTCTGCCAAACTCTTCTATTAGTTTCAGTAGTTTTCTGGAGGATTCCTTATTGTTTTCTGTGTATATAATCATGTCATCTGCAAATAGTGATAACTTTACTTCTTCCTTGCCAATCCGGATACCTTTTATTTCTTTGTCTAGCCTAATTGCCCTGGCTAAGACTTCCAACATGATGTTGAATAAGAGCGGTGATAAAGGGCATCCTTGTCTGGTTCCCGTTCTCAAGGGAAATGCTTTCAGGTTCTCTCCATTTAGAGTGATATTGGCTGTTGGCTTTGCATAGATGCCCTTTATTATGTTGAGGAATTTTCCTTCAATTCCTATTTTGGTAAGAGTTTTTCTCATGAATGGGTGTTGGACTTTGTCAAATGCCTTTTCTGCATCAATTGATGAGATCATGTGGTTTTTGTCTTTTGTTTTATTTATGTGATGGATTACATTAATGGTTTTTCTGATATTAAACCAGCCTTGCATACCTGGTATAAATCCCACTTGATCAGGGTGAATTATTTTTTTGATGTGTTGTTGGATTCTATTGGCTAGAATTTTGTTGACGATTTTTGCATCAATGTTCATGAGGGATATAGGTCTATAATTTTCTTTTTTTGTAATGTCTTTACCTGGTTTTGGTATCAGGGAGATGGTGGCTTCATAGAATGAGTTGGGTAGTATTCCGTCATTTTCTATGCTTTGGAATACCTTTAGTAGTAGTGGTGTTAACTCTTCTCTGAAAGTTTGGTAGAACTCTGCAGTGAAGCCGTCCGGGCCAGGGCTTTTTTTTGTTGGGAGTTTTTTGATTACCGTTTCAATCTCTTTTTTTGTTATGGGTCTATTTAGTTGTTCTACTTCTGAATGTGTTAGTTTAGGTAGGTAGTGTTTTTCCAGGAATTCTTCCATTTCTTCTAGGTTTTCAGATTTGTTAGAGTACAATTTTTCATAATAATCTGAAATGATTCTTTTAATTTCATTGGGTTCTGTTGTGATGTGGTCCTTCTCATTTCTTATTCGGGTTATTTGTTTCTTTTCCTGTATTTCTTTAGTCAGTCTAGCCAATGGTTTATCAATTTTGTTAATTTTTTCAAAGAACCAGCTTTTGGCTTTGTTAATTCTTTCAATTGTTTAGTTCAGCTAATTCATTTAGTTCAGCTCTAATTTTTACTATTTGTTTTCTTCTGGTGCCTGATGGATTCTTTTGTTGCTCACTTTCTATTTGTTCAAGTTGTAGGGACAGTTCTCTGATTTTGGCTCTTTCTTCTTTTTGTATGTGTGCATTTATTGATATAAATTGGCCTCTGAGCACTGCTTTTGCTGTGTCCCAGAGGTTTTGATAGGAAGTATTTTCATTCTCGTTGCTTTCTATGAATTTCCTTATTCCCTCCTTGATGTCTTCTATAACCCAGTCTTTTTTCAGGAGGGTATTGTTCATTTTCCAAGTATTTGATTTCTTTTCCCTAGTTTTTCTGTTATTGATCTCTAGTTTTATTGCCTTGTGGTCTGAGAAGATGCTTTGTAATATTTCGATGTTTTGGACTCTGCAAAGCTTTGTTTTAAGACCTAATATGTGGTCTATTCTAGAGAATGTTCCATGTGCGCTAGAAAAAAAAGTATATTTTGCAGCAGTTGGGTGGAGAGTTCTGTATAAGTCAATGAGGTCAAGTTGGTTGATTGTTGTAATTAGATCTTCCGTGTCTCTGTTGAGCTTCTTACTGGATGTCCTGTCCTTCTCCGAAAGTGGTGTGTTGAAGTCTCCTACTATAATTGTGGAGGTATCTATCTCGCTTTTCAATTCTGTTAAAATTTGATTTATGTATCTTGCAGCCCTGTCATTGGGTGCGTAAATATTTAATATGGTTATGTCTTCCTGATCAATTGTCCCTTTTATCATTATATAGTGTCCTTCTTTATCCTTTGTGGTGGATTTAAGTCTAAAGTCTATTTTGTCAGAAATTAATATTGCTACTCCTCTTCTTTTTTGCTTATTGTTTGCTTGATATACTTTTTTCCATCCTTTGAGTTTTAGTTTGTTTGTGTCTCTAAGTCTAAGGTGTGTCTCTTGTAGGCAGCATATAGATGGATCGTGTTTCTTTATCCAGTCTGTGACTCTCTGTCTCTTTATTGGTGCATTTAGTCCATTTACATTCAGGGTAATTACAGATAAATAAGTGTTTAATGCTGTCATTTTGATGCCTTTTTATGTGTGTTGTTGACAATTTCATTTTTCCACATACTTTTTTGTGCTGAGGCGTTTTTCTTAGTAAATTGTGAGATCCTCATTTTCATAGTGCTTGACTTTATGTTAGTTGAGTCGTTACGTTTTTCTTGGTTTTTATCTTGAGTTATAGAGTTGTTATACCTTTTTGTGGTTACCTTATTATTTACCCCTATTTTTCTAAGTAAAAACCTAACTTGTATTGTTCTATATCGCCTTGTATCACTCTCCATATGGCAGTTCAATGTCTCCTGTATTTAGTCCCTCTTTTTGATTATTGTGATCTTTTACCTATTGACTTCCATGATTCCCTGTTATGTGTATTTTTTTTTTTAATTAATCTTTATTTGTTTGTTTTTGTGATTTCCCTATTTGAGTTGATATCAGGACGTTCTGTTTCGTGACCTTGTGTTGTGCTGATATCTGATATTATTGGTTCTCTGACCAAACAATATCCTTTAGTATTTCTTGTAGCTTTGGTTTGGTTTTTGCAAATTCTCTAAACTTGTGTTTGTCTGTAAATATCTTAATTTCGCCTTCATATTTCAGAGAGAGTTTTGCTGGATATATGATCCTTGGCTGGCAGTTTTTCTCCTTCAGTGTTCTGTATATGTCGTCCCATTCCCTTCTTGCCTGCATGGTTTCTGCTGAGTAGTCAGAACATATTCTTATTGATTCTCCCTTGAAGGAAACCTTTCTTTTCTCCCTGGCTGCTTTTAAAATTTTCTGTTTATCTTTGGTTTTGGTGAGTTTGATGATAATATGTCTTGGTGTTTTTCTTTTTGGATCAGTCTTAAATGGGGTTCGATGAGCATCTTGGATAGCTATCCTTTCGTCTTTCATGATGTCAGGGAAGTTTTGTGTCAGGAGTTCTTCAACTATTTTCTCTGTGTTTTCTGTCCCCCCTCCCTGTTCTGGGACTCCAATCACCTGCAGGTTATCCTTCTTGATAGAGTCCCACATAATTCTTAGGGTTTCTTCATTTTTTTTAATTCTTTTATCTGATTTTTTTTCAGCTATGTTGGTGTTGATTCCCTGGTCCTCCAGATGTCCCAGTCTGCATTCTAATTGCTCGAGTCTGCTCCTCTGACTTCCTAGTGCGTTGTCTAATTCTGTTATTTTATTGTTAATCTTTTGGATTTCTACATGTTGTCTCTCTATGGATTCTTGCAACTTATTAATTTTTCCAGTATGTTCTTGAATAATCTTTTTGAGTTCGTCAACAGTTTTATCAGTGTGTTCCTTGGCTTTTTCTGCAGTTATCCTAATTTCATTTGTGATATCTTTAAGCATTCTGTTAATTAGTTTTTTATATTCTGTATCTGATAATTCCAAGATTGTATCTTCATTTGGGAAAGGTTTTGATTCTTTTGTTTGGGGGGTTGGAGAAGCTGTCATGGTCTGCTTCTTTAAGTGGTTTGATATGGATTGTTGTCTCCGAGCCATCACTGGGAAACTAGTTTTTCCAGAAAATCCGCTAAAAAAAAAATGCAGTCAGATCCCTATCAGAGTTCTCCCTCTGGCTCAGGCTATTCAGATGTTAATGAAGCCGCCTGGGGAGGGTGGGGGAGGGAACAGAGAGATAGGAGAGTAGCACCTCAGAATATAGCCAGAGTTGCTTGTCTTGCTTGGAAAAAAAAAAGAATGACTGTTATATCTGAGATTCCCGCGGGCGCGTCGCCTATGTCTGCTGGCTGTGTGGAGATTGCCCCCGGGGGGTCTGGCCCACTGGAGTCACGGTCAGATCCTCCGCTTCCAGCCCCACGCCCAGCGTCAAGGCTCCCCTACTGGGACGGTGCACTCTCGACTCCAAAATCAGTCGCTTCCTCCCGGGGACTTCTCGTCCCTCCAGCCGCGTGGCTGTGCCGCCTCTGAGAACCAGTTGGGCCTCCTCCTGGGGTTAGTTCAGATGGGTGGAGCAGCTCCCCGTGCTTGTGCCGTGACCGAGTGTCCCGGCTGGGACGCTGTTCTCCCCGCTCCAATACCAGCCGCTGCCTCCCGGGGACTTCTCCTACCAGCTGCGTCCCACGCCGCCCACGCGACCCGGCTGGTCCCCTTCCCGGGGTTAGTTCAGGGGGGTGGAGCAACTCTCCGTGTTTATGGTGTACCTGCGTCCAGTCCAAATCCCTGCGGGACGGTTCCCCGGCTTGGATGCTGCTCTTTCTGCTCCAAGACCAGTCACTGCCTCCCGGGGACTTCTCCTACCAGCTGCGTCCCACGCCGCCCGTGGAACCGGCTGGTCCCCCTCCCGGGGTTAGTTCAGGAGGGTGGAGCAGGTCTCTGTGCTTGTGCCGTACCTGACTGGTACACTGGCTCCAGGCTCTGGAAACAATCGCTGCTTCCCCGTATTAGTTCGTTCTCCATCTCTAAATCTGTGTTTGTTGTTCAGGGTTTGTAGATTGTTATGTATGTGATCGATTCACTTGTTTTTCCGTGTCTTTGTTGTAAGAGGGATCCGAGGTAGCGTCTGCCTAGTCCGCCATCTTGGCTCCGCCTCCTACTATCTATTTTGAGTTGATTTTTACATATGGGATGAGGTAAGTTTCAAAGATTACTTTTTTTTTTCATGTAGAATATTGATGTCAAATTGTTCCATCTTTATTTTTTTTAAAGACCATTGTTTCCTCAATGAATTACCTTGGCAAATTTGTGAAAACTCAGTTGACCAAATACATATGTTTATGTATATCAGACTCTGTATTTAGTTGTAAGTTTGGATTAACATCTTAAAAGTTACTTGAAGCAATTTATCATGTTAACAGTAAAACAAAACACATGACCATCTCAATATTTGAAGAAATATTATTTATCAAAATTCAATACCCATTTGTGATAAACTCTCAGCAAATTCGAAACAAAAGGATGTTTCCTCAATCTGGTAAAAGACATCAACATAAAAATGTACAGCTAACATTTTACTTAATATTTAATGGTGAATGACTGAACACTTCCTCCCTACAAATAAAACAAAAAGAAACAAATGAAAACAGCAAGTGTATCTGTTTATCACTTCTATTCATTGTTGCACTATAAGTCCTATCCTGTGCAATAAGGTAAGAGAAGTGAATAAAGGGCAGCCAGAATGGAAATAGAGAAGTAAAATTCTATTCTCATTTGATATGATTATCTATATAGAAAATTCAATGTAATCTGTAAAAACGGAATTGAAACTAATAAATGCATTTCAGCAAGGTCACAGGATATAAGATCTACCTACCAAAATCAATACCATTTCTATATACAAGCAACAGAAAATTGGAAATGAAAAAAACATTTTTAATAGCATGAAATAGGGATACATTTGAAGATGTAAAAATATGTACATTGAAAACTACAAAGCATTGCTGAGAAAAATTAAAGACCTAAAGAAATCAATATATATATTGCATTTCTTAGAACACTCAATACTGTTAAGAGGCTAATTGTCTCTAAATTGATCTATAAACCAAAAAATTCAATAAAATTCCAGGCAAAATCTCAGCATGATTTCTAGGTAGACATTTACAAACTGATTCTAAAATCATATTATAATGCGCAGGACCTAGACTAACCAAAAAAAGAAAAACAGTAAATTTGGAGGACTAACACTACTTGATCTCATAATTTAATGCAAAGTTAAAGTAATCAATAATATCTGGTGTTGCTGTCAAGAAAAGACAAATCAATGGAACAAATTAGAAAGTATTGAAATATTCCCACATGTAAGTTAAATGACTTTTGACAAAGGTTTAAAAACAATTCAGTGAAGAAAAGTATTTTTTCAACAAATGGAGCTAGAAAAATTAGGCATCTAAATGCAAAAAGCTAACTTTGATCCATAATTCACCCTATATACAAAAAATAACTCAAAATTTATCATAGACCTAAATGTAAATCCCAAATCTGTAAAACATCTAGGGGAAATATAGAAGCAAAACTCTGTAACCTTGGGTTTAGTGAAATTTCTTAGATAGGAAGAAAAATTTCTTAGATACAACTCCCAAAACATGATCTACTAAAGAACAAATCAATAAATTGTACTTCATCAAAATTAAAGTTCTGTGTTTCAAAAGACAATGTTAAGAGAATTAAAAGACAAGCCACAAAGTGTGGAAAAAATTTCTGAAAATTATCTACTGATGACATTAATTTATACAAATTATACAAAGAACTCTAAAAAAAATCAATAATAAGGACACAAACAATCAAATAAAATAATAAGAAAAAAATTGAGTGGACATTTCACCAAGGAAGAGATTCAGATAGCAAATAAGCACATGAAAAAATTCTCAGGCTCATTAGCTATTAGGCAAATGCAAATTAAAACCACTGTGAAATACCACTACATCTATATCAGTACAGCTACAAAAAAAAAAAAAAAGTCCGTGACCATATCAAGTGTTGGTGATGATACTGGGCAGTTGAACTCTCATACACTGCTGTTGGGAATGTGGAAGTTATAACCTCTTTGGAAAAGAATTTGGCAGTGGTAGTTTTTTAAAAAGTTAAACATATATGTACCATTTGACCCATCTATTCCACTCTTAAATTTTTGCCCTAAGAAATGATAGTGTATATCCATCCACAAATTTTTAGCAACTTTATTTGGAATAGCCAAAAGCTGGAAAAACCCAAATATCCATTAATAGGTGAATGGATTATCAAACTGTGGTATATCCATTTAATGGAATACTACTTAGCCATAAAAAAGGAATTAACTATTTATATATAATACAACAAAGGTGAACCTCAAAGCAATTATGCTGCATGAAAGAAGTCATACCAGGAAGAACACATACTGGAGAACTCCATTTATACAAAATTCTTATAAATGTAAACTGATATAAATTACAGAATACAAACCAGTTGCTGTGGATGAAGGGAGGAGATGGTGAAGAAGGGCCAGAGCTGTGGGTGATGGATATGTTCACTATCTTGTCTGTGGCAATGGTTTCATGAGTGTATATATATTTCAAAACTTATCAAATTATTCACTTTCAATATGTGCAGTTAATTTTATGTTAAGTGTACCTTAATAAAGCTGTTATAAAAAATAAAATACAAATTAAGGTACTCAAGATAACATCACAGTAATTTTCCAGCATGTCTTGTTTGAACATTATAATTACAGCCATAATTTATATTTTTAAAAAAAGAGAGAGAGAAATTTGTAAGGTTAATATGTTGCTTGTATAAGAAAAGGGGAAGGGATAATCTACCTTTAAGAAACTTATACCCAATTTCCATCCATAACTTTTTAAAATATATTTCTAGAAATGAACAACACTTTCATCACAGAGAAATATTTCGACATGGAATAAATTCAGAGCCTACATGCTGAAAATGTGTAGGTGTTAATGGTGATCAGGTAAAGTCAAGTTGTTCTAAGGAGGTGTCTAGATGTGAGTTTTCCTCTTGTAGTAGAACTCTTTTTTAGCTCCAGGCTCTCCAGCCTCAACTAGATACAGCACATCAAGTAAGCAACCGAGTGTAGTGCTTTAGTGGTAATTCCATGCCTCATTCCCCAGGAATGCCTCTGGGTATGTCCTTATGGTAGATATAGCAGAATGCAGGGTGGTCACTCTTATCCTGTATAGATTTTATTCTTCCTAAATAAGTCCTAGTTTTAGTCTGCAAAAAAAAAAAAAAAAAAGCAGCATATCATTGCTTCATACGTTCCTTTAAAAAAAAAAGAGTAAAAAAAAAAAGATTTATTTATATTCTAATGGAGCCCTGGTAGTGCAGTGGTTAAGAACTCGGCTGCAAACCAAAAGATCAGCGGTTCAAATCCACCAGTTGCTCCTTGGAAGCCTTGTAGGGCAGTTCTACTCTGTCCTATAGAGTCGCTATGAGTCGGAATCAACTCGATGGCAATGGGTTTGGTTTAGTTTTGGTTTAGATTCTAATAATAATACAACTAATATTTATTGAGCACTTTTTATATACTAGCCACTTTGCCTGTATTATTTCTTAATTAATCCTCACATTCTTTTGCCCCAATTGTTAAGAATTGGTTTATTGGTGTGAATCTTTCGTTTTTACTTATGCGTAGTGTTTTCAATTAAATTTCAAGGGCAAATGCATTCTTCATTGACAAAGTTAACAAAAAAATTAATGTTATATAGAAATTTATTGTGATACAATAATAAATTCTTATACATTAATGGGATAAACTTGAACTCTGGACCACCACAACCTGAATCAGAATACTGTGTGAAGTTCATTTCCCCATAATATCAACATGTACTAGATTATCCTACACAGAGTATGCAAATTAATTTGCATAAGAACTATCAGATTCAGCATAAACAGTTTCAAAATGCATTAGGGTTAATGCAGCAGAGAATTTGGTACGAGGTAGAGATGAGCAGTATTGAAATGCCTATTAACTGCCTCTTTTCTTAGGAGGCACTACTGCACATGCTGTTAGGATGCTTTTTAGCACAGTAAATCTATTTCTATGGTTCAAACATAATGTAACAAGAAAGACCACGTGCTTTGCTTTGAACTTAAGAAAACATGAGGGTGTGATGCTGGGTGTGATGATCCATTCAACCTGGAGTTTAGCCTAGACACGACTCACTAAATCTTAGATTGAAAAGAAAAAAACACATCCTCCACAGACTGGGGTTACATTTTGCTTTAGAAACAGATGGCAAAGTAGAAAAGCTACTTGGAAATTGATTGAATTTTAAAAATTACATGTGGAAAAATCAAGTAATTCAACCTGTCCCATAGATGGTTTTGTGATTGCAGGATGATTCTTGACAACACACTCTTGAGAGTGTTTTGTCTAATGTAATTAAAGCAACAGATGATTCCTTTTTTTTTATTTTAAATTACTTCCCTGGGACAATCTTTATTTCTTATTCTAAAACTCTCCATTTTCCAAGGTATTTCCAAAAACCAAAGCATATATTTTTCCTTCTCTTAACTTCATGCCTTGAGTTCTACTTGGAGATTCTTCTCACTTCTTAATATGCTTGCCTTACAACATTTGTCCATAGTTATCATGTCTGTCAACTTTAGTCATTGCTTAGCCAAACTGCATATATATATACATCACTTCTCTTCCAGAGATTCATAAATGGAAACTATTTGTGTAATCTGTCTTTTTCCTTTGCTGGATTCCTTTTAGTATTCATTCCAAGGTTTTACATTTTGTGACCACCTACCTCTTTTCAGACCCAGTTTTCTGGGCATATTGCAGTTCAATTTGATGAAAACTTGTGAATTTTAGGATAAGAGAAATGCAGAATGAAGTCACAATTTGGAGCAAATGGAAACCAATTCAAAAAATAAAATAGAAGACTAAAGAATGTATGTTGGTGTTAACTAAAGATCTGGGAGTGTTTGGGCTCATGAGTGGCTAGAATGATGTATTAAAACCAATTCATCTTTTTTTTTTTTTTTCTGTAGAGCTCTAATGTATGGAATAATGTACAGAGGTAAACCCATGTATATAATCTTCATGTTGACTTTGTGTCTGTCAAGAGTGGAAAAACAGTATGATGACCCTTGAAAAGACACATTTTTACAGAGAGTCAATAGATAGTGCTATCACTTCCCCTCAGTCACTAATGGCTCTTAACACACTTCCCTGAAGATGTGGTGATTGAGAAAAGAGCTACAGGAAGGGCCTCCAAAGTAGAGATAATATTCTTTAGACTGAATCCAAAGCACTCTATTGGGGGACCACCAAGATAATACTTGTTGTTGTTAATTGCCATCATTGACTTCTTGAACAATGGTAACCCAGTGTTCAAAAGAAGAAAACATTGCCCAGTCCTGCACCATCTTTATGATCATTGGTATGCTCAAGTCCATTGTTGTGGCCACTGTTTATTTTCAGGGCCTTCCAACCTAGGGGGCTTATCCTCCAGCACTATATCACACTATATCTGTTGGGATATATAAGGTTTTCATTGGCTGATTTTTGGAAGTAGACCACCAGATCTTTTTTTTTTTCCTACTCTTTGTGATTCTGGACACTCCACTGAAACCTGTCTACTATGGGTGACCCTGCTGGTATTTGAAACGCCAGTGGTATATTTTCTAGCATCACAGCAACACACAAGCCACTATAATTCTACAAACTGTCAGACCTGACAATCTACTTCCAAAAATTCAACCATTGGAAATCCTGTGGAATACAGTTCTACTCTGACAAACATGTGGTTGCCATGAGTTGGAGTTGACTCTATGGCAGTTGGTTTTACTGATTTTGTGTTCATTCTATGCCTTTTTCCTGATGCTCTCTCATAATATTACAGTAATTACAGTATCCTTCTTAAATTAAGATAATCTTCACAAAATAAGTGTGTTGCTTGAAAAAAAAAGAGTATATATAACAGACTAAAGAATATACCAATAATACAAGAGAATAAACAAGAAAATGGCAGAGCTAACTCCCTCACGCCTACATTGAGCTCCTACTAGGTCATCTGATGAGATAAATCAAATATAACTCACTCATGGAGTACTGTATAGAGAATTGATGAATTAACTAATGATGCTAGGCAGCCTAAGAAACCAAAACAGGAAGAAAAACTTCTACATTGTTTTCAGTTATATTTAACATTTTCTGATACCCAACACTGTACTCCATGAGTCTTCAACTAAACATAGGGACAAGTTTTTAAAATCTTCTCTTGAGATTCTTTGTTTATTAACAGAATTAAAAATGCCACTTTCATTTCATGACATAATAAAAATGGCTGAAATCAGATATGGAGAACATTAAGACACAAACTAAAATATATTGTCAGTAAACACTGAAACAGAGAAAATATTGTTTAATATTTGAAGAAACAAGTATTAGAACAAATTCACCTCGTGGGAGGTTTGTTGTGTAATTGGATGAAAGAAAAAATGTTTATGACATGCCCGAGCTTATGGTATTTGCAAGATCCTGTTTTAATAATAAAATATAAGAGTAATTACTTTTCAAGAGCCATTGTTTAAAGAATAGGTGTTTTGGACTTATGACTTCTTTAATTTAAACACTAGAAAAAGTATGGGAGGCGGAGCCAAGATGGCGGAATAGACAGATGTTTCCCTCGAGCCCTCCTTACAGCAAAGACTGGAAAAAACAAGTAAAATGAGTATATTTGTGACAAGCTGGGAGCACTGAGCATCAAAGGTAAGCTTAGATAATGAACTGAGGGGCAGGGGGAGGAAGAGGCCATTCAGAAGTGGAGAGGAGCTACCGGATCTGAATCGCGGGGAGCCCTCAGGCACCATTCCCGGAGTGACGGCAGCGGCAGACTGGTCCTAGCATTCAGCCACAGTTTTCTCAGGGGAAACGCAGCCAGCCACTCAGCCCACTCACACCTCCAGAACCTGAGGAGAACGGCACGCTCTCAGCAAAAGCTAAGTATTTGCGTATATTTTACCACCCGCCCCCCCACCCCCCAAGCCAGCTTCAGCAGCTGAATCCCCAGGCCTGAGATAGACCCTGGTGAGCACCTAGAGCCATCCTCCCTGCCTTGGGGAAGGAAAAAGTTTGCAACTGGGGGGAAAGATAATTTGCTAGCTCCATTAACTGGGGGAGATCAGGACAGAAGCAGCTCCTGTCCAGGCATAAAACACCTGTGGACCTTGAGCACCTTTCCCTTCTGCATGGACCTGTGTGGGCCTACTTTGGGAGAATAGGCCCTTGTTGGCAAACTCCAACCATTTCAGCTGTGCGGTGGAGAGGTGGATGTTTGGCATTTGACATTTGACATTGCTTTGCCTATTAAACAAGGTCCTAACCTACCAACAACAGGGAGCTAAGGACTGGTAGCTCCACTCAGGTCACCCAGCCACCTGTGACAGGGGTCCAAAGATAACTGGTACCTCCCAGTCCTTACAACCCAAAACTTTGGGTGCCCATGTTCCCTCTGCAGAACCCACCCACCAGCACACTCTAGGGAACAGAGATGCATTTTTCTCAGAGACACTTGGGGGTTGGTTCTCTGCCCCCTGCCTTGTTCAGAGTGTGACCCCTCTGCTGCAATCAGATACCAGTATATACACCAATCACCACTGCCCCTCTAAGACTGTAGGACAGAGTCTGTACCACACACTTGATATCAGCTACCTGGAAACCTGAGCTGAATTCATACAAGAAAACTGAATGGACTCCTAGACTGATATACCTGATAACAGCTCTAGCCAGCTGGGGACATGACACCAGAGCTCCAAAGGAGAAAATAATCAAGCAAGCTTACTCAAGCAACCCATAGGGGTTTACCAAAACAAAACAAAGCAAGCAGCTACGACACAGTAAGCAAGCATAAACTAATACAATACCTTATAGATGGCTCGGAGACAACAGTCAATATCAAGCCACATAAAGAAACAGACCATGATAACCTCAACAGGCTCTCAAAACAAAGAATCCAGGGATCTTCCAGATGAAAGTGCATTCCTGGAATTACCAGTTGCAGGATACAAAAGTTTAATATACAGTAACCTTCAAGACATCAGGAAGGAAATGAGGCAATAAGTAGAACAAGCCAAGGAACACACAGATAAAGCAACTGAAGAAATTAGAAAGATTATTCAGGAGCATAATGAAAAGTTTAATAAGCTGGAAAATCCATAGACAGACAGCAATCAGAAATTCAGAAGATTAACAATAAAATTACAGAATTAGATAACCCATTAGAAACTCAGAGGAGCAGAATTGAGCAAGTAGAAGCTAGAATTTCAGAACTTGAAGATAAACCACTTGGCACTAATATATTTGAAGAAAAATCAGATAAAAGAAAAAAAAATGAAGAAACCTTAAGAATCATGTGGGACTCTATCAAGAGAAATAACCTACGAGTGAACAGGGAGGGATAAAAGAAAATACAGAGAAAATTGTTGAAGATTTGTTGGCAAAAATCTTCCCTGATATTGTGAAAGATGAGAAGATATCTATCCAAGATGCTCATTGAACTCCACATAAAGTAGATCTTAAAAGAAAATCACCAAGCATATTATAATCAAACTTGTCAAAACCAAAGATAAAGAGACAATTATAAGAGCAGAAAGGAATAAAAGAAAAGTCACCTAAAAAGGAGAGCCAATAAGTTCGGACTACTCGGCAGAAACCATGCAGGCAAGAAGGCAATGGGATGACATATTAAAAAGAAATTGAATGAAAAAAATTGCCTGCCAAGAATCATATATCCATCAAAACTGTCTCTTAAATATGAAGGTGAAATTAAGACATTTCCGGATAAACACAAGTTGAGGGAATTCATAAAAACCAAACCAAGACTACAAGAAATACTAAAGGGAGTTCTTTGGTTAGAAAATCAATAATACCAAGTATCAACTGAAGACTAGAACACTGGGCAGAGCAAACAGAAGTCAACCCAGACAGGGAAATCCAAAAAAACAAAGAATAAAAAAAAAAGCCCAACACAGGCTCAGGGTCACGGCGATGTTATTACATAAAAGAAGACAACAGTAAAATAATAAAGAGGGATTAAGAAATCTAATCATACACCTTCCTTATGGACAGGAAGACACGACGATAAAAAGAAATCAAAGTTAGTTTTAAATTTAGAAAAATAGGGGTAAATAATAAGGTAACCATAAAGGAGACAAACTATCCTACTCATCAAAATAAAATACAAAGGAAAAATACAGACTCAGCAGAAACAAAATCAACAACAACAATATATGAGGAAAGGAAAATATGTAAAGAAAATCTACTCAGCACATAAAATCAAGTGGGAAAAAGACACTGTCAACAATACACAAAAAAAGATATCAAAATGATAGCACTAAATTCATACCTATCCATAATTACCCTGGATGTAAATGGACTAAATGCACCAATAAAGAGACAGAGAGTTGCACAATAGATTAAAAAACAAGATCCATCTATATGCTGTCTATAAGAGACACATCTTAGACTTAGAGACACAAACAAACTAAAACTCAAAGGATGGAAAAAATATATCAAGCAAACAACAATCAAAAAAGAGCAGGAGTGGCAATATTAACTTCTGACAAAATAGACTTCAAAGTTAAATCCTTCAGAAAGAATAAGGAAGGACACTATATAATGATTAAAGGGACAATACACCAAGAAGATATAACTATATTAAATATTTGTGCACCCAATGACAGGGCTGCAAGATACATAAAACAAATTCTATCAGCATTGAAAAGTGAGACAGACAGCTCCACAATAACAGTAGGAGACTTCAACACACCACTTTCCATAAAGGACAGGACATCCAGAAAGAAGCTCAATAAAGACACAGAAGATCTAAATGCCACAATCAACCAACTTGACCTCGTAGATATATACAGAACACTCCACTCAACAGCAACCAAGTATACTTTCTTTTCTAGTGCACATGGAACATTCTCTAGAATAGACCACATATTAGGTCATAAAGCAAGCCTTAGCAAAATCCAAAACATTGAAATATTCCAAAGCATCTTCTCTGACCATAAGGCCATAAAAGTGGAAATCAGTAACAGGAAAAGCAGGGAAAAGAAATCAAACACTTGGAAACTGAACAATACCCTGCTCAAAAAAGACTGGATTTAGAAAACATTAAGGATGGAATAAAGAAATTCAGAGAATCCAATGAGAGTGAAAACACTTCCTATCAGAACCTTGGGGACACAGCAAAAGCGGTGCTCAGAGGCCAATTTATATCAATAAATGCACACATACAAAAAGAAGAAAGAGCCAAAATCAAAGAATTATCCCTACAACTTGAACAAATAGAAAGAGAGCAACAAAAGAAACCCACAGGCACCAGAAGAAAACAAATAACAAAAATTAGAGCTGAACTAAATAAAATAAAAAAACAGAAAAATAATTGAAAGAATTAACAAGACCAAAAGCTGTTTTTTAAAAAAAATCAACAAAATTGATAAACCACTGGCCAAACTGGCAGGAGAAAAACAGGAGAGGAAGCAGATCACCACCCAAATAAGAAATGAAATGGGTGATATTACAACAGACCTAACTGAAATTAAAAGAATCATATCAGATTACTGAGAAAAATGATACTCAAACAAATTTGAAAACCTAGAAGAAATGGATGAATTCCTAGAAACACACTACCTACCTAAACTAACGCAAACAGAGGTAGAACAACTAAATAGACCCATAACAAAAGAAGAGATTGAAAAGATAATCAAAAAGCTCCCAACAAAAAAATGGCCTAGTCCGGACGGCTTCACTGCAGAGTTCTACCAAACTTTCAGAGAAGAGTTAACACCACTACTACTAAAGGTATTTCAGAGCATAGAAAAGGATGGAATACTACCAAACTCATTCTATGAAGCTGCCATATCCCTGATGCCAAAACCAGGTAAAGGCAGCACGAGAAAAGAAAATTATAGACCTTTATCCCTCATGAATGTAGGTGCAAAAATCCTCAACAAAATTCTAGCCAGTAGAATTCAACAACATATCAAAAAAATAATCCACCATGACCAAGTGGGATTCATACCAGGTACGCAGGGATGGTTCAATATTAGAAAAAACAATTAATGTAATTCACCACATAAATAAAACAAAAGATAAGAATCACATGATTTTATCAATTGATGCAGAAAAGGCATTTGACAAAGTTCAACACTCATTCATGATAAAAACTCTCAGCAAAATAGGAATAGAAGGAAAATTTCTCAACATAATAAAGGGCATTTATACAAAGCCAACGGCCAACATCACCCTAAATGGAGAAAGCCTGAAAACATTCCCACTGATATCGGGAACCAGACAAGGATGCCCTTTATCACCACTCTTTTTCAACATTGTGCTGGAAGTCCTGGCCAGAGCAATTAGGTTAGATAAAGATATAAAGGGCATCCAGATTGGCAAGGAAGAAGTAAACATATCTCTATTTGCACATGACATGATCTTATACACAGAAAACCCTAAGGAATCCTCCAGAAAACTACTGAAACTAATAGAAGAGTTCAGAAGAGTATCGGGATACAAGATAAACATACAAAAATCAGTTGGATTCCTCTACACCAACAAAAAGAACGTTGAAGAGGAAATCACCAAATCAATGCCATTTACAGTAGCCCCCAAGAAGATAAAATACTTAGGAATAAATCTTACCAGAGATGTAAAAGACTTATACAAAGAAAACTACAGTATACTTCTGCAAGAAACCAAAAGAGACTTACATAAGTGGAAGAACATACCTTGCTCATGGATAGGAAGACTTAACATTATAAAAATGTCTATTCCACCAAAAGCAATCTATACATTTAATGCAATTCCCATCAAAATTCCAAGGACATTCTTTAATGAGGTGGATAAACAAATCATCAATTTCATATGGAAGGGAAAGAGGCCCCAGATGAATAAGGCATTACTGAGAAAGAACAAAGTGGGAGGGCTTACTTTACCTGATCTTAGAACGTATTATACCACCACAGTAGTCAAAACAGCCTGGTTACGGGTACAACAACAGATATATAGACCAATGGAACAGAATTGAGAATCCAGATTTAAATCCATCCACATATGAGCAGTTGATATTTGACAAAGGACCCAAAACAGTTAAATGGGGAAAAGATAGTCTTTTTAATAAATGGTGCTAGCGTTAACTGGATATCCACCTGCAAAACAATGAAAAAAGACCCATACCTCACACCATGCACAAAAACTAACTCAAAATGGATCAAAGACCTAAATATGAAACCTAAAAGGATAAAGATCATGGAAGAAAAAATAGGGACACCATTAGGAGCCCTAATACATGGCATAAACATTATACAAAACATTATAAAGAATGTAGAAGAAAAACTAGATAACCGGGAGCTCCTAAAAATCAAACACCTATGCTCATCCAAAGACTTCACCAAAAAGAGTAAAAAGACTACCCACAGCACAGACTGGGAAAAATTTTTAGCTATGACATTTCTGATCAGTGCCTGATCTCTAAAATCTACATGATACTGCAAAAACTCAACTGCAAAAAGTCAAATAACCCAATTGAAAAATGGGCAGAAGATATGAATAGATACTTCACTAAAGAAGACATTCAGGTAGCTAACAGATATTTGATCATTAGCCATTAGAGAAATGCAGATAAAAACTAAAATGAGATTTCTTCTCGCTCCAACAAGGCTGGCATTAATCCAAAAAAACACAGAAGGGTAAATGTTGGAGAGGTTGTGGAGAGACTGGAACACTTATACACTGCTGGTGGGAATGTCAAATGGTACAACCACTTTGGAAATCAATTTGGTGCTTCCTTAAAGAGCTAGAAACAGAACCACCATATGATCCAGCAATCCCACTCCTTGGAATATATTCTAGAGAAAAAAGAGACTTTACACGAACAGATATATGCACACCTGTGTTTACTGCGGCACTGTTCACAACAGCAAAAAGATGGAAGCAACCAAGGTGCCCATCAACGGGTGAATGGATAAATAAATTACGGTATATTCACACAATGGAATACTACGCATCGAAAAAGAGCAGCGAGGAGTCTCTGAAACATTTCATAACATGGAGGAACCTGGAAGGCATTATGCTGAGTGAAATTAGTCAGTTGCAAAAGGACAAATATTGTATAAGACCACTATTATAAGAACTTGAGAAATAGTTTAAACTGAGAAGAAAACATTCTTTTGTGGTTACGAGAGGGGGGAGGGAGAGAGGGTAGGAGAGGGGCACTCACTAATTAGATAGTAGATAAGAACTACTTTAGGTGAAGGGAAAGACAGCACACAATACAGGGGAGGTCAGGACAATCGGACTAAACCAAAAGCAAAGAAGTTTCCTGAATAATCTGAATGCTTCAAAGGCCAGCGTAGTGGGGGCAGGGGTCTGGGGACCATGATTTCAGGGGACATCTAAGTCTATTGGCATAATAAAATCTATTAAGAAAACATTCTACATCCCACTTTGAAGAGTGCCATCTGGGGTCTTAAACTCTAGCAAGCAGCCATCTCAGATGCATCAATTGGTCTCAACCCACGTGGATCAAAGGAGAATGAAGAACACCAAGGACACAAGGTGATTATGAGCACAAGAGACAGAAAGGGCCACATGAACCAGAGACAACATCATCCTGAGACCAGAAGAACTAGATGGTGCCTGGCTACAACCGATGGCTGCCCTGACAGGGAATGCAACAGAGAACCCCTGAGGGAGCAGGAGAGCAGTGGGATGCAGATCCCAACTTCTCATAAGATCAGACTTAATGGTCTGATTGAGACTGGAAGTACCCCGGTGGTCATGGCCCCCAGACCTTCTGTTAGCCTAGGACAAGAACCATTCCTGAAGCCAACTCTTCAGACATGGATTGGACTGGACAGTGGGTTGGAGAGGGATGCTGGTGAGGACTGAGCTTCTTGGATCAGGTGGACACTTGAGACTATGTTGGCATCTCCTGCCTGGAGGGGGGATGAGAGGGCGGAGGGGGTAGAAGCTGGTGAAATGGACACGAAAAGAAAGAGTGGAGGGAGAGAGAGGGCTGTCTGATTAGGGGGAGAGGAATTGGGAGTGTGTAGCAAGGTATATATGGGTTTTTATGTGAGAGACTGACTTGATTTTTAAACTTTCACTTAAAGCACAATAAAAATTATTAAAAAAGAAAAGGCATGGTGTCCCTGGGTGGTTCAAGTAGCTAAGCAATTGTCTGCTAACTGAAAGACTGGTGGTCCAAGCCCACCCAGAGACACCTCAGAAGAAAGGCCTGGTGATCTGTTTCTGAAAAAATCAACCATTAAAAGCCCTATAGATAACTAACAATGCACAAACACCAAAGGAGAAACTAGATAGCTCCTAAAAATTGAACATTTAATGCTCATCAAAAGAACTTCGCCAAAAGAGTAAGACAACCTACAGACTGGGAAAAAAATTTTTGGCTCCAACATATCTATTCAAGAGCCAATCTCTAAAATCTACAAGAAACTGCAAAACTTCAACCACAAAAAGACAAATAACCGAATTAAAAAATGGGCAAAGGATATGAACAGGCACTTCACCAAAGAAGACATTCAGGCGGCTAACAGATACATGAGGAAATGTTCACGATCATTAACCATTAGAGAAACGCAAAGCAAAACTGCAATGAGATACCATCTAACCCCCAAAAGGCTAGCGTTAATCAAAAAAGAACAAAATAATAAATGTTGGAGAGGTTGTGGAGAGATTGGAACACTTAGACACTGCTGGTAAGAATGTAAAATGGTACAACCACTTTGGAAATAGATTTGGTGCTTCCTTAAAAAGCTAGAAATAGAAGTAAAATATGATCCAGCAATCCCGTTCCTTGGAATATATCCTAGAGAAATAAGAGCTGTCACATGAATAGATACACACCCATGTTCATTGCAGAACAGTTCACAATAGCAAAAAGATGGAAACAACCTAGGTACCCATCAGCAGACGAATGGATAAACAAATTATGGCATATTCACACAATGGAATACGATGCAATGATAAAGAGTAAGGATGAATCCTTGAAACATCTCATAACACGGAGGAATCTGAAAGGCATTATGCTGAATGAAATCAGTTAGTTGCAAAGGGATAAATGTTGTATGACACCACTTTTATAAGAACTCAAGAAAAGGTTTAAACACAGAAGAAAACATTCTATGATGGTTACGAGGTTGGGGAGGGAGGATGAGAGGAATTCACTAACTAGATAGTAGACAAGATTTATCTTAGGTGAAGGGAAGGACAACATTCAATACAGAGGAAGTCAACACTACTGGATTAAATCAAAAGCTAAGAAGTTTCCTAAACACAACCAAACACTTCAAGGGACAGTGTAGCAGTGGTGGAGATCTGGGGACCATGGTTTTAGGGGACCTCTAGGTAAACTGGAATAACAAAGTTTATTCAGAAAAATGTTCTGCATCCCACCTTGGTCAGTGGTGTCTGGGTCCTTAAAAGCTAGAGATTGGCCATCTAAGATGCATCAATTCATCCCAACCTACCTGGAACAAAGGAGAATGAAGAACACCAAAGACACAAGGAAAATATTAGCCCAAGAGACAAAGAAGGCACATAAACCAGAGACTCCATCAGCCTGAGACCAAAAGAACTAGATGCTGCCCTGTTCCACCAATGACCACCCTGACAGGAACACAACAGAGAGTCCCTGATGGAGCAGGAGAAAAGTAGAATGCAGAACTCAAACTCTAGTAATAAGACTGACTTAACGGTCTCTCAGAGACTTGAGGAACCCCAGAAGACATGGCCCTCAGACTGTCTGTTAATCCAGAACTAAAACCATCCCCAAAGCCAACTCTTCAGACAAAGAACAGACTGGACCATAAGACATAAAATTATACTTGTGAAAAGTGTGCTTCTTAGTTCAAGTAGATACACAAGACCAAATGGGCAGCTCCTGTCCAGAGGCAAGATGAGAACACAGAAGGGGACAGCAGCTGGTTGAATGGACACAGAAAATCCGGGGTGGAATGGAGGAATGTGTGGTCTCATTACTGGTATAGCAACTAGGGTCACATAATAATGTGTGTATAAATTTTTGTATGAGAAACTGACTTTAGCTGTAAAGTTTCACCTAAAGCACAATTAAGAAAAAAAAAAAAAAAACACAGAAGTTAAGTAAAAACCCTGTAGAACCCAGCTCTACTCTCACACATGGGGTCACCATGAGTTGGAATCAACTTGGTGGCAACTGGTTTCACTGGCATAGACAAACTCTTGTGCTATAAACTTCAATACAGTGACTTCTTGGCTAAAATTTATAAGAATGATTACAAGGTAAGGATACAGGTTTATCATCATATTTAAAATATTTTCATCGTAGGATAATTTATGGGAAAGCAGAGTTTAAGCCATAAACACACAGAGAGCAGTGGGATGTCCCTGATTTTATAAATACAACAATAAGGATAGGGAGCATGTATAAAATACTCCCTCCATGCCAGCTTCTGGTTTCAGTAAATTATACATATTCACTCATTTAATCATTACAACTCATTTCCAAATGAAAAAACTGAGGGCACAGAAAAATTAGGAAACCTTCTGAAGATCGCATAGCTAGGAGTTGGTTAAATCAGACTTTGATGGCTAATGCTCTGTCAACTTGGCTAGACTATGAATTCTCAGTGATTTCGTAGACATTGGGCAGATTAGTTTTCCATAATGTAATATAATGTAATCACTTCTATGATGTGATCTGATGTGATCAGCCAATAGATGAAAGAGGAGTTTCCTTGGGGGAGTGGCCTGCCTCCAATATGTAAATGGATGTTCAGAAAAGGCTCCTGCTCTCTTCGTCCCTGCATTCTTCTTACTGATCTCAACTGCCCCCAGTTTTGGGACAGAAGTTACATTAATCTTCAGCCTGGCACCTGACCTGCAGATCTTGGATTTGCCAGCCCCTAAGCCAGCAGATTTTTTTTTTTTTTTTTTTAAGCCAGCAGAAGTCTTCAGCCTACCACCTGAACCATGGATTTGGGCCTTGCCAGCTCCCTCAATTGGTGTTAGCCATTTCTTTGAAGTACATCTCTCTCTATGAATTTATATATGCACTTCACTGGTTTTGCGCCTCTAGCAAAACCAGACTAAGAGACAGGCTAGTCTCTTCTGCCTGGCCCTAGAGCTCATCCCTCAACTCTACTGCCTCCCTGATCTGTGTCCCTTTGTGAAGTCTTTTTTCAGCTATCACAACCATTAACATGAAGAATTAAACACATTTTAGAAGCAGACTTTGAAATCACTGCATATGTAATTGTACTTTCTCAATAAAATATTATTGGAAAAATTATTTCTAGTGAAGAAAAGAGCTTTGTAATCATTAGTAAGTGCAACTAATATTTCTAATATTTTTATCTTTTAGTATATCCTTTAAATTTTCTATTTTTATGTATATTTCATTAAGTGTGTAGCATATTTGTACCTGTATATGATTTCGTGTGTGTGTGTGTGTAGGGGGAAGGTTTGCACTTAACTACTAACCTAAATGTTGGCTGTTCAAACCCACTCAGTAGCACCATGGAAGAAAGGCCTGGCTTCCTTAAAAAGGTTACAGCCAAGAAAACACAATGAAGCAGTTTTACTCTTTAACATGGGGTTGCCAAGAGTTGGAATCAACTCAGTGGCAATGGATTTGGTTTTTGGTTAGTATATTTTTTAAATTTTCTATTTTCAGGTATATTTCATTAAGCTCATAGTACATTTGAACCTGTGCATGATTTTGAGTGTGTACTTTTATTAAGCTATGAATTAAAAAAAAAAAATTTACTAATATGGCACAATTAAGAATGTTTGAGAATCAGTGAGCAAAAGAAATAATTCATGCCAAATGAGAAAGGCATGGGAGAAAGAGAGCGAGAATGGGGAGAAGACCACAAATGTTCAGTGGTAAGAGTAAGGACAAGGAGTTGGTGGAAATGCAGAGAGGAGGGTATGTATGAAGCATGGAGAGCAACGAAGGGGTGGAGGGCAGAGTGCTAGATGAGGCTGGAATGAGTGTTGTAAGAACACATCAGAGAAGGGCCAGAGGGGATGGATGGAGAGCAGTTCTGAGGCTAGGGGAGAAGAAAGCCAGTGGGAGATGATGGACTAGGTAGGTGGCAGTAGGAAGGGAGGAAAGGTAAGAAATTTCATAGATCCATAAGAGGAAGTGATAGCAATGGTGATGAGAAGAGGCCATGGAAGGTAAAATAGGAAGAATTTAACTCTTTAACCAAACAGCTTTTTATATGTCTACCAAAAGCCAAACCAAACACATTGCTGTTGAGTAGACTCTGACTTTTAGTGATCTTTTAGGACACAGGTGAACTGCCCCATAGGGTTTCCAAGGATCCCGTGGAGGGGCTGGTGGGTTTGAACCACCAACCTTTTAGTTACCATCTGAATGCTTTAACCACTGTACAACCAGTGCTCCTTATTTTAATCGTCCAGTACATTTTCTTTCTTCCTTCCTTTTTTTTTTTTTTTTTAGGTGTATTTTAGGTGAAGGTTTACCGAACAAACCAATTTCTCATCAAACAGTTAGTACACATGTTGTTCTATGGCATTGGTTAACGACCCCATGACAGGTCAACACTCTCCCTTCTCAACCCTGGGTTCCCTATTACCAGCTTTCCTGTTCCCTCCTGCCTTCCAGTCCCTGTCCCAGGGCTGGTGCACCCCTTTAGTCTTGCTTTGTTCCAGGGGCCTGTTCAATCTTTGGCTGAAGGGTGAACCTCAGAAGTGACCTCATTACTAAGCTGAAAGGGTGTCCGGGGGCCATACTCACAGGGCTTCTCCAGTCTCTGTCAAGCCTGCCATACTGAACTCAGTCTGGTGGAGGCCGTGGTAGACGTGGTCCATTAGTCCTTGGGACTGATCTTTCCCTTGTATCTTTAGATTTCTTCATTCTTCCTTGCTCCTAAAAGGGTGAGACCAGCTGAGTATCTTAGATGGCTGCTCACAGGCTTTTAAGACCCCAGACTCTACTCACCAAAGTAGAATGTAGAACATATTCTTTATAAACTATGTTATGCCAGTTGAGCTAGATGTTCCCTGAGATCATGCTCCCCACAGCTCTCAGCCCAGCAATTCAGTCCCTCAGGGAGTTTGGATGTATCTGTGGAGCTACCATGACCTTGCCTTGTACAGGTTGTGCTTGCTTCCCCAGTATTGTATACTGTCTTACCCTTCACCAAAGTTTCCACTTATCTATCGTCTATTGTTTTTCCATCCCTACCCCTCCCCTCCCTCGTAACCATCAAAGGTTGTTTCTTTTTGTATGTAAACCTTTTTACGAGTATTTATAGTCGTGGTCTCATACGATATTCATCCTTTTGTGATTGACTTATTTCACCCAGCATAATGCCCTCCTGATTCATCCATGTTATGAGGTGCTTCACAGATTCATCGTTGTTCTTTATCATTGTGTGATACTCCATTGTGTGTATGTACCACGGTTTGTTTATCCTTTTATCTGTTGATGGGCATCTACGTTGTTTCCATCTTTTTTGCTATTGTGAACAATGCTCCAATGAACATGGGTGTGCATAAGTCTATTCATGTGACGACTCTTGTTTCTCTAGGATATATTCCTAGGAATCGGATTGCTGAATATAAGGTATTTCTATTTCTAGCTTTCAAAGGAAGCATCATATCGTTTTCCAAAATGGTTGCATCATTTTTCATTCCCACCAGTAGTGCATAAGAGTTCCGATCTCCCAGCAGCCTCTCTAACATTTGTTATTTCCTGTTTTATCGATTTGTGCCAGTAATGCAGGGGTGAGATGTTGCCTCATTGTGGTTCTGATTTGCATTTTTCTAATGGCTAGAGATCGTGAGCATTTCCTCATGTGTCTGTTGGCTGCCTGAATGTCTTCTTGGTGAAGTATCTGTTCATTTCCTTTGCCCATTTTTTAATTGGATTATTTGTCTTTTTGTTGTAGAAGTGTTGAGTTTTCTTGTAGACTTTAGAGATTAGACCTTGTCTGATTTGTAATAGCCAAAATTGTTTTCCCAGTCTGTAGGTTCTGTTTTTACTCTTTTGGTAAAGTCTTTTGACAAGCATAAGTGTTTAATTTTTAGAATATCCCAGTTATCTAGCTTATCCTCTGGAGCTTGTGTATTGTTGGTTGTGGTTTGTATTCTGTTAATGCCGTGTATTAGCATCTCTAGTGTTGATCCTATTTTTTCTATGAGCTTCATGGATTTTGGCTTTATATTTAGGTCTTTGATCCATTTTGAGTTAGTTTTTGTATATGGTGTGAAGTATGGGTCCTGTTTCACTTTTTTTGCAAATGGACACCCAGTTTTGCTAGCATCATTTGTTAAAAAGACTATCTTTTCCCCATTTGATGGACTTTGGGCCCTTGTTGAAGATCAGGTGGCCACAGGTGGATGGATTTACATCTGGGTTCTCAATTGTGCTCCATTGGTCAATGTATCTGTTGTTGTACCAGTACCAGGCTGTTTTGATTACCGTAGCTGTATAGTAGGTTCTGAGGTCGGGTAGTGCGAGTTCTCCTATTTTATCTTCTTCAATAGTGCTTTCAGTATATATTTTTTAAGGAGCCCAGTGGCACAACGGTTAAGTGTTGGGCTGCTAACCAAAAGACCTGCAATTAGAACCCATCAGCGGCGTGAGCAGAAGAAAAGACCTCGCTATCTGCTCTTACAAAAATTAGTGTAGGAAACCCTTTGTTGTTGTTGTGTTGTTAGGTGCCATCGAGTCTGTTCCAACTCATAGCGACCCTATGCACAGCAGAACGAAACACTGCCCAGTCCTGAGCCATCCTTACAATCGTTGTTATGCTTGAGTTCATCGTTGCAGCCACTGTGTCAGTCCATCTCCTTGAGGGTCTTCCTCTTTTCCGCTGACCCTGTACTCTGCCAAGCATGATGTCCTTCTCCAGGGACTGATTCCTCCTGGCAACAGGAAGCCCTATAAGGAAGTTCTATTCTGTCATATAGTGTTCTTATGAGTGGGAATTGACTCAGTGGAACCCAACAACAGTATTTCTTTTTTTTTTAATTAAAAATAAACTGGTAAATATTGTTTTGTTGTTATAATTTAAAACTTTCTTTATCATAATTTTAATACTTAAGACTGACTTGAAATGATTCCACATGCAGTTTCACGCTTTACTGTGGTCTTAATGATCTGTAAACAAACACTTCAAGGGACTCAGGAGTAACCTTTGTATTCAGAAAAATTTCACTCCCTAATTTATGTGTTGCGAGACCTGTTAAGTATCCTTTTTAATAATATGAAAGGCTGTTGCGTCCAGTGACACATCTCAAGAGAAAGATACAGCTCCTGTACGCACAGCACACACATTCATTCATTTAAACAATCTGCACAATTTCTCCTCTCCTTTTTTTGGGAGGGGGAATGAAGGGGAAACATCTATGGTTCCTTTTGCTTCAGGGATTTCGTTTTTAATTGCTACCTCTTCACTGCTCTAAACTGAAAGGAAACATTTTTCTGCTTTGTAAGGGGGAAGACAAGATGCTGTGGCAATGGGAGTCGCTGATACAAGGTCACCATTGAGTGCTATGTTCTGCTGATGGGTGAATCCAAAACTCCAGAACCTTGAGAAATCGGAGGTAGGGCTGGAGGAATTGTATTCCTTATCAAAGTCACACTACAAATATTATGGAAGATTACCAAAGCTTTGATTATAATATAAAAATACCCAAAACCAAAGCCCACTGCCATTGAATCAATTTCGACTGATAGTGACCCTATTGGACAGATTAGAACTATCCCCATAGAATTTCCAAGGCTGTAAATCTTCACAGAAGTAGACTGCCATGTCTTTCTCCCATGGAGCAGCTGGTGAGTTCAAACCACTGAACTTTCAGTTAGCAGCCAAACACTTAACCACTGTGCCATCAAGGCTCCTAAAAGCACCCAAGATACAGACATTGAGAGCAATGATCAACAATTATCAGGGAAAAAAAAAAAATTAAGTAAGTAATGATTTACTGTAATGATTTACAGTAAAACCTCTGAAAGCTGAAACATGTTTAAGGCAGAAACCTGTCAGAGATGGAAAACTCATACATGTTCCACCAAAACAAAAGTGGTATGACTGCATTGTCAAGGTGGAAAACTTGCAAGACCTGGAAAAATAAGGCAGCCCTGTCAAGTTCTGGCTCTCACAGGCTTCACCATACAAAACAGAATAAGTGATGCAATCACAATGAGAGAGGGTTTTCTGAGTTTTGCAGTATTGGAAGAAATTAAAAAATAGGCTTTGCAGTAACAGATATTAACTTGATGTTTAAAATGATGGGGATTCTGTGAATTTTGTGAGCATGGTGTACCTCAGCTGAAAACTTTTCGTAAACTTCTTATACACAAGATGAACTTAAAAAAAAAAACAAAAAACTTTAAAGATTAGTTTGATAATGAAGGGTATATTGCCATCTTTTAGAGAAGCCAAGGGTACAGGATCCATTAGTTCAAATTTATCAGATTCCTTTGACAGGATGTGTTAATACAAAACACATTAGAATTAATAGCTATTTCTCCAGACCTGGTGGGTCTGGGTGTTAAGAGCCCTTAACCAGCCTCTGTCCCTTTAATGGTCCGATATGGGACTAAAACATGAATGTAAGGAATGAGAAGGTATGAATCTTTGCAATATAGTAGAGGATAGCTAATTAGGGGGAGGATTTTTCAGTTAGGTATTGGGAAATTTCAAGTGCCCACTGTCCTTTTTGCTTTATCTTTTTTATTTTATGTCTAGAGGTATTCGTGCTAAATTTATATTAAGGCCACAAACCAAAACACCCACGGCCTTCAAGTCGATTCGGACTCATAGCAACCCTACAGGACATGTTAGAACTGCTCCATAGGGTTCCAAGGTTGGGATCTTTACAGAAGCAGGCTGCCACATCTTTCTCCCACAAAGCAGCTGGTGGGTTCAAACCACCGACTGCTAACCTGTCCTATAGGGTCACTATGAGTCAGATTCAACTCCACAGTAATGGGTTTTTGGTTTGACCCCCTCCTAGGAAAATGGCAATCCTTGTTAGTAAGATCTCAACCTTGTTTCCTGCTGAGCTTCGGTTTCCTTCTCAACACAACCATCTATAGCAGAGTTAACATATGAATTCAAATATGTCTTCTGTTCCTTATCGCCAATGGGAAGACTATTGACTAAAATTTGTTCAAGAAAAAGGGAGGCTTATGAATGTACAGGAACCCCATTAAAGAGCTTAGTGGTTGAGAGCTCGATTGCCAGCCAAAAGGTCAGCAGTTTGAATCCACCAGCTGCTCCTTGGAAATCCAGTGGGGCAGTTCTTCTCTGTCCTGCAGGGTCGCTATGAGTCAAAATCCCTCAGCAAAGGTTTTTTTTTTTTTTTTGGTGTGAATATACAGAAGCATTCATCGTAGGGACCTGTAACACAGCAAGCCCGGGGATGGTATGTGGTGCAGTGCTGTGGAACAATTTGACTATCAAGTCTTGCATCCTAGTGATTGCATTGCTCTCACTGCCTTTCCCTTTTCATTTTCTGTTAAACCACGATCAGGGAGGTGAAAAGTTGATGAGAAAACCTGATTTGAATCCACTTGGAAAGATCTTTTGAGCGAAATATCAGTTGGGAATCGCGAGTGGTATTGTTTGGACTACAAGAGTTTATTTACATTTTCTAGAATTTTTAATTTCCTTTTTAATTTAAATCAGCAATATCATATTTTCTCCAAAATTTGCCATGTCATATTAAAATATAACTTAATTAGAAAAACAGTTCTGAGTGGTGAAAAGGGAATAAACAGTTAAAAAAGAAATCATTGCCAAACTATGTTCACCATTATTTAATTTTTTTTCAAAATATAAGACAATGAAAATGGAAACAGTTTGGTAGCACCAGCTTGTAAAGCCACTATAAAGGACAATGAAATAATGAATTTCTTAGCGCTAGGATTAAAAAAAAAGATTAGAGCCTACCAAACTTGGTAGATAAAACACTCATAATTTGAGAAAATTCCTTCAGACTCAGAAACAAGGTA
Source organism: Elephas maximus indicus (assembly GCF_024166365.1). NCBI lineage: Eukaryota > Metazoa > Chordata > Mammalia > Proboscidea > Elephantidae > Elephas > Elephas maximus. The sequence goes on from NC_064832.1 coordinate 41,926,630, forward strand.
GCCAGTCCAAGCCTGAAAAACTGTGATAAGGACTCCCTGAAAAAGCCTTGCTTGAGGGCTTCCAAAAGGCTGCTACCACCATTGTCAAAGCAAAGCAAGGGAAGCCACCCTTTCCCATTGTTTCTGTATCACTTAGGCTTCAAATTTCCCGGTGTCTGTGTTTCTTCTCCCTCAGTCGATATCTTAGCTTCTTAGGGCTGACACAATGAAATACCAAAGAGTTGGTGGCTTTAAGGGAACAGACATTTATTTTCTCATGGTTCTGGAGGTTAAAAGTTCAGTCAGAGTCTCAGCCATGTTGATTCCTTCTGTGGGCCTTTTTGCTAGCTTCTGGTGGCTGCAGGTAATCTTTGGCTTTCCTTTGCTTGTAGATAGATGATTCTTTAGATGTTCTCTTCCTTTTGTGTATCTGTCTCTCCATGTCTGGTGTCTTTTTTTATGAGGCACTACTCAGAAAGAATTAGGTTTACGACATAACTTACTCTGGTATGGCCTCATTAACATAACAAAATCCCTCTATTTCCAAACAGGGTCATATTTACAGGAACAGGGGTTAAGATTTCAAAATAACTTTTGAAGGAACACAATGCAATCCATAACAGGCTATTTTTTTTTTTTTTACTATGGTTTCTAAAAGGTTTTATTTTTACAAAAATGTTTTGTGCAAATGTTTCCATTGGGGATGAAAAAACACACACACACACACACAAAAGAATTCCTTCCAGACACCAAAACTTCCTAAGGATGGGAGAGAAATATAATGTTTAGATGATGTATTAATTATTTACTGCTGCATAACAAATTACCCCCAAATTTAGTGGCTTAACACAACAAACATTTTCTCTGTCAAAGTTTCTGTGGGTCAAGAATCTGGGCATAGTTCAGTTGGTTGTCTCTGGGTCAGGGTTCCTTACAAGGTGTTGGCTGGATTGCAGTCATCTCAGGGCTCAATGGAGGAGAATCTGCTTCCAAGCTCACTGAGGTGGCTAATGGCAGGTCCCAAGCCCTCCATGGCTATTGGCCAGTTCCTTGCCAGAAATGTGTCTCCATAGGGCAGCTTGTAACATGGCAGCTGGCTTCCCTCACAGTGAGACAGAAAAAGAGCAAGAAAGGGCAAACAAGATGAAAGCTATAGAACTTTTGTAACCTAATCTGAGAAGTGTCATCCTATTTTTGGTACATTCTATGCCTTAGAAGGGAGTCAGTAGTTTCAGCTCACACTAAAAAGAAAAGGATTATAAAAAATCATGCATGGATAAATGGGGGCCAGTTTAGAGGTTGTCTTCCACAGTTGATACAGTAATTTACTTTGATTTTTTATTTTAACAGATTAATTTTTCAATCTCATCAGAAAATTAATGATTATTTTACTTATTAAAGCTAATTGGATCCTGTGGGAAGCAGATTATCTAATTCAACAATTAATTTTGGGTATTTGGGAGACATTTTCACCAGTAAATTTAAGAGGAGGAGGGGAAAAAAAAAACTATCATTATTTTTCTTAAAAAGATATGAAATGGGCTTTCATTATTTCTGTTTATTAATTGTGGAGCTATTAATTCTGAAACTTTTATTCAAAATTAATTACTTTTTTTAGCATTTCAATATTTTAAGACAGTCACTAAAGTAATAAGAAATATTATTTGTCGACCAACTCCATTTTGTAACTTTTAACTATCAGTTTCCCTCTTTCTCAGGTTTTATTTGCACAAAATAAATAAACATCCCCCACCATGTTTATTCAACTCCTGGAAGAGAAAGTGGTTTACTGCTTTTTTTCCATTTTTAAGTAATTTCTCAAATTAGAATAAAATTGCTTAAAAATAAATATCTTTTTTTAACTTCATAAGAAACACAGTAAACATAGTAATTCTGAAAGAATAGAAAATGATGAATGAAAGTTTGACAGCAAAAATCATATATTTTGAGGATGCATCATCCTTCAAAAGAGAAATCAGTATAATAGAATAGAACAAGCATATTTTCGCTTTTTCACAAACAAGACCTACTTAGTCAACCATTATTCAGTGTGACATCTAAAATGTATCTGTAATTTTGCATAAACAACTTTACCAGATTCCTGGTAGCTGAAAATCAGAATTCTCATGTTTTCAAGAATTTTTTTAATGTTAATATGTGCTATTTTTTGTTATATTCAAATATGATCCATTCAATAACTTCAAAGCAAGTTCCTTCTAAGATGTATTTGAAGAGTAGCTCTCTATGTTTCACTAAAGTCTTCTTCATGGACAGGCATATCTTGGCTGCTTTGTTCTCATATAGTGTGGTTACCTATCTTGCTCACATATTACTGTTGTCGTTAAGTGCTGTTGAGCTGGTTCTGACTTATAGGGACCTTATTTACAACAAAATGAAACACTGCCAGGTCCAGCGCCATTCTCACAATCGTTGATATGTTTGAGTTCATTGTTGTAACCACTGTATCAATCCATCTTCTTGAGGGTCTTCCTCTCTATTGCTAACCCTTTACAAAGCACGATGTCCTCCAGGGTCTGGTCCCTTCTGATAACATGCCTGAAGTACATGAGACAAAGTCTCATCATGCTTGCTTCTAAGGAGCATTCTGGCTGTACTTCTTCCAAGACAGATTTGTTCGTTCTTCTGGCAGTCCAGGGCATATTCAATATTCTTCCCTAACACCATAATTCAAAGGCATTAATTCTTTTTTGGTCTTCCTTAGGGTCACCATGAGCTGGAATTGCCTCGATGGCAACAGGTTTTTGGAAATTCATTGTGTAGCTTTCACACGCATATGAGACAATTGAAAATACCATGACTCACTTGGGCCAGGTGCACCTTACTCCTCAAGGTGACATCTTTGCTTTTAAACACTTGAAAGAGGTCTTTTGTAGCAGATTTTCCTAATGCAATATGCCATTTGATTTTTTGACTGCTGCTTCCAAGGACGTTGATTGTGGATCTAAGTAAAATGAAATTCTTAATTCAATTATTTCTTCATTTATCATGATGTTGCTTATTGGCCCAGTTTGTGAGGATTTTTGTTTTCTTTCTGTTGAGGTGTAATCCATACTAAGGGCTGTAATCTTTGATTTTCATCAGTAAGTGCTTCAAGTCCTTTTCGATTTCAGTGAGCAAGTTTGAGTCATCTGTGTATCACTGGTTGTTCATGAGTTTTCCTCCAGTCTTGATGCTGTGTTCTTCTTCATATAGCCCAGCTTCTCAGATTATTTGCTCAGCATACAGATTAAATACATTTGGTGAAAGGATACAACCCTGACGTACACATTTCTTGATTTTAAACCAGGAAGTATCCCCAAGGTCTTTTCGAACTACTGCGTTTTGGTCTATATACAGGTTCTCATGAGCACGATTAAGTGTTCTGGAATTCCCATTCTTCATTACTAATAATCCTCTTTATTACTAATAATTTAATATGCCCTTCTCAACTCTTTAGTCATTTATTTGAACCTTTTTCTTTTACAAGATAGTAAGAGCTTGATTCTATTTAAAACTACATCTATTTTTTCCTAATTTTGTTCATGTACTCACCATAAATCTGGAAGGAAAGGTAGAAATTGGATTGCTAAATTTGAGATTTGATTCTGATATAAAATAATATTAAGCCACAGATTATTTCAGGAGACTAAATAAAAGCTAACCCATTGTTCAAGCTTTCTTTGAATACTAATTTGTGACTCAGGAAACCAAATGCCTCAGCGGTCCCAGGGAAATGGAGCAAGGAAAGAGAAACATCCTGTTTTTTTTAATTTTTAAAAAGTTCAAGATCTTTGGTATTTTTATCAAGTCCAGATTAAAAAAAATAACCACTAGAAAGTATGGTTTGTTTGTATACAAAGTAAACCTGTCATAAAAATGTTGACTCAGCTTCATATGTCTAATGTTGTTATGGCATGTAGCATCATATTCTATAATAAAGTCTTTCTATTTAAAATGCAACCAAAAAACCTACAGAGAATGGAACATACCTCACCATGTTATTAGAGTGCAAAGTTTCTATTTCTTGGGATTCAGAAAAGTTTATGGTCATTAGGTAATCTCCACCTGTCCCCTGTGAGGAATAAGGGAATCATTACCAGCTGGATAATGAGGAGTGGGGATCTCACTCAGGTAGATTTCTTCTGAGAGTTCTCATGAAGCGATAGCCTCAATGTGCCCTTCTCTGAATCCCAAAACCAGAAGAAAGCCACAGGGCTAAAATGTTTCAGAAATGCTTTTGTGTGCTTTTATGCAACTTCATAAATTTCTAAATGTGTTGTGCTCAAACCAAACAGAATATATTTCTAATTTACAATTGCTGTTCTGTGAGATGGTGGCCAGTTTTCCGTGCAATAAAATGGTACATCAAGATTTGTAGGCAGTTCTCATTGTGAACACAGTGTATTGGGACGAACATAAACGATACCATTAAAGATTCATCCCCACAACCCTCACTAGAGTTTTATACAGCTACATGGTGTTACTTTTAATACAGATTTAGAATATGTTTTTTCTTTCCTTTCATTTTACAGCTTATATATTTGTGGTTTATTTTGTATAGTACCTGGCTCTGTGTTAGTCTTTCAGGATGGAATGCCTTCTATGATGGTTTCTTCTCAGCTATTTCTGTACACTCCCTTTAAGAGAAATGTTAGTGAGAATTCCCTTAACGGTAAGTATGCCTCGTCTTCTCTCCTCAGGACCTTCTCTGAGAATGAGACCAAACACCTAGCTAAGCTGGTCTGCCCTTTCTCAATCCGTTCCTAAAGAAATTCATTTAATGTTTGTATTTAGTGAAAGATTTTTGGTTGGGATAAAAAAATCTTCTATAGAAAGAAAGTTTCAGATGCCAATCATATTAATAAAGCTCTATTTGTCAAAAATAAGTAACTGCATTTAAGACATAATTTATCAAATACTTTTCTGTTGTTTTTGTTGTTATTGTTAGTTGCCTTTGAGCTGACTCTGAAGACAGCTTGTACAACAGAACAAAACATTGCCTGATCCTGCACCATCTTCATGATTATTGGTATGCTCGTGTCCACTGCTGTGGCCCCTGTGTATTTCGAGTGCCTTCCAAACTGTAGGGCTCATAACCAGCACTATATCAGACAATATTCTATTGCAATCCATAGGGTTTTCATTGACTGTTTTCAGAAGCAGGTCACCAGGCCTTTCTTCCTTGCCTACCTTAGTGTAGAAGCTCTGCTGAAACCTGTCTACCACGGGTGGCACAGCTTCCAGCATCATAGCAACACACCAGCCACCACAGAACGGCAAGATAACAGACAGCTGATGGATTAAGTACTTTAAGGGATGGCACATATATCAGAAAACTAATTTTGCTTTGGCTCTTCCCCACTGTAACTTAGTCATCTTTGAGCTAGCAGAGGATTGCCTGAATATATCCAGCGCTAAGCACTTTAGGGTCTTTCAAAGCCTCTATTTATTTTTAATGTGAATATTCTCTTGCTCAGTATAAAACACTATTAGCTCCTCTCTTGTTTGTATTTTTAAAGGTTCTACTGACCTTTTTTGGGTCACAGAGCCATCATTATTTTATGATTAGTCCATTCATTCAACAACTTTTTAAACATGTATGCCAGAGACCTTTGAAAGATAACCATCTTCTCCCCAGAGAAACTAATTTGCCCACAATAGTAGAGACACAATCCTTTGTCTACAATATCTGGGAGTTATGAATCCCTTGCAGACTATCCAGGCATTTCTCAAATTAAGAACTCCTGTCCTACTTCTTCTTCTTCAGCATATAAATATATCCCAGGGTGACTCTTCCTTAGTTAAAAAACAAAACAAACAAAAAACACAAAACATATCTCCTTAACTTGAATATTTCATATGCTCTCATGGTTAAAATATGCACTCCTCTGTGACCATGCATTATCTTCTAGCTTGTACTCTTTCCTGTTCCTCTCTTCGACAGCATGCATACAGTCATTATCTCCAGTTTCCCATGGCTCATTCATTCTTCAGTCTACTGCCTTCTGGCTCCTAATCAACTGAAATCTCTCCTTCTAAGGTCACCAAAGAACTTCCTAATTTTGATACTAATAAACACTTTTGAAAAAAAAAAAAATCTTTATCTTACTTTTCCTCTCTCAGTTCTGGGCCCTTCCATAGGAAGAGAGAAAAGGAGAGCATAAAATACTCTCCAGGTTGTCTCAAGTATTCCTTCTTGAGTTTCCTTTTGTGCTCCTGATCCTTTGAGGTCATGTTTCCTGGCGTCCCATCATCTTTTTTTTTTTTTTTTGCTTCCCATCTTTCCAGATGAATGCATATAGGTTGATGGGCCCTTATACCTCAATTCCTAACCAAGACTATTCTGAGTACCAAATTCATAAATCTAACAATTATTGTGTGCTTTATCTTGGCTGTCTGACAGATATATCAAAATTGACATTTCAAAATTGAATGCATCTTCTCTCAAAAACCTATTCTTCTCTATTTTCTTTACAGAGACATCTCTGTAAGCTCAATTATCTAATATAAAAACCTGGGAGTCCCTTATCCAGCACAACTAATTGGTGACCAGGTTATGTGGACTCAAACTCTTTCATATCTTTCTAATTTCTCCTTTTCCCCTCATTTTGGAGACATTTACGAAGTAGAGCTGACTGGATTGGATAAGGAGTTAAAAGGCAAGGCTTTCCAGAAATTATTTCCAAGTTTTTTTTTTGGGTATGGCTGGTACTGCTGAAAACTGAATGAAACAGAGAATCTCTGAGTTTTAGGACTCAGATTACAGTGAGAGGGATTTTAATAACATACCCCCTCTTTTTGCAATTATAAAATTGTACTGCAACAAATGGTTTATCTATCTCTGTCTCCTACTATACCTTTTTTGAAGACATAGGCTGTGCTGTTCATCTTTGGTATCCCCAGTGTCTAGCAAAATGCTTGGCATATGTTAAACACACATTACATGTTAGTTGATTGAGAAACATAAATTCAGTACAGCCAGAATGTAAGGTGAAAGCCTAAGGAGTTATTATAGAAGAGGTTTCACCATGTTGTGAAAATTCATTGTTTTATAAATTAGAATATAGATTTTCTGCTATAACAATGGCCAAATTAACAGTGGCCTAAGCAAGAAAGTCTGTCTTTCACATATTAGTCTAAACATAAGAAGCCCAGCGCATAATAATTCAAACATAAGTGCCAGTGTTGAGGGCTCGTGACTCTTCTGTCTATACTATATTTAGATGACTTCTATCTCACAGTCTAAAATGGCTACTGTAACTCCTGTCACAAAGTATATATTCCACCAGTGGGAAGGGAAGAAGAAATCAAATGTCTTTCTGAGATACAAACTCAAATTCCACACATTATATTTGCTCACTTTATGACTGGCATCGATGCTGTCATATGGATACACATCCCAGCATGGGAAGGTAGGAATTGTAGTCTATAACTACATATTTAAAACTTCCGTTATTATAGAAGAGGCCACCTGGATGGTACAAATGGTTAAGCTGCTAACGGAAAGGTTGGCAGTTTGAACCCACTCAGAGGTGCTTTGGAAGAAAGGCCTGGTGATCTACTTCTGAAAGGTCACAGTCATTGAAAACCCTATGGAGCACTGTTCTACTCTGATATACATGGGGTTGCCATAAGTTGAGAAGCAACTTGATGACATTTTTATTTTTTGGTTCTTTACAATAATAGAGGGAGAAAGTGAGTATGCTGGGGAACAAATATTGGAAAGACATCTACTCGTCTCCACCAGTACCTGATTCTGTCTTTCCTCACTTAACCCCTCCAGATATTTGAATTTAATGAACCATATTCTCCTCTGGGACATGTTATTGGAATAGGCTGCTCAGCCATAACTTGAACAGAACCTACGCCATTTTTCCCTTCCCTAGCCTGCCTCTATCTCCAAGTACGAGTTTGCTGTGTAGTTCCTCTAAAAGTTATAAGTTAAGCAATGTTTCCCCTAGGACCATGGAAAAACAAGTCATATCAATCTAAGCCTATCAGATAGGACAATGCACCAGTCTTGTGACCAGGAACCAGGATGGTGCCAGTTACCTCCCAGGCTGTTGGGAGAATGACAGGAAAAGATCAACATGCTTGAGACATGACCACTGAAACCACACAGAAAGAGAATGGACATTCCACACGTTCCCAAAACCCACGTCCCCTTTCCCTATAAAACCTCAGCTGACCTCCAGTTCGAGGAGACAGGTTTTAGGAGGGGATTATACCCCTATGTCTCCTGTACATTGATATATAATAAAGCTCTTGCTACCCACCTCATCCCTGTCTCAAGAATTTACTGTTTGCAGCAGGTGGCTCTAACTCTTTAAACTGCAGGAACATTGTCAGGAGGGATCAGTCCCTGGAGGAGGACACCATGCTTGGTAAAATAGGGGGTCAGCAAAAAAGAGGAAGACCCTCAATGAGATGGATTGACGCAGTGGCTGCAACAATGGGTTCAAGCATGACAATGATTGTGAGCATGGTGCAGGACTGGGCAGTGTTTTGTTCTGTGGTACATAGGGTCACTACGAGTCGGAACTGACTCGATGGCACCTAACAACAGCAACATTCTCCTTTGTTCTTAGAATTAACGGTTGTTATTTTTTTTTTTTTATGAAGAGGCATACATCTCTTCTCTGTAACTTCACACAGACATATGCTGTGAAGGAAACATAGCTCTTACCCTTTCTGAGACATGGATCCAGACTTCTTCACAGTAAGTCTGAGCTCATCATTACCTATGCTTCATATTCTCCAATGTATGTTTACTCAGTACAAGCTGGGATCCAACAGAGAAGAAGCTGTTTGCAACACGACTGGAGAGATGGAACTAGCTGGTGACTAGCTAAGAGTAAGAATACAGTTTCCAGCTTCCAGCACATATTGGAGCTACCTGGGGTTGCTATGTTATCATTTCTGATGGATTCTCACTTGTTCTCCTGGGGGAAAAAGAGGGAAGATCTAGGAATGGGTTTGAAGGTATAGCCCCTAAAAACAGTTTATGATCATTTGCTTTGCCATCACAGTCTCCAAATAAAACAACCTGATTAATGAATTCCCATGAAAGGACTTGTCCCTGCATGACTTAGTCTCATTAAAGAGTATTTGCAGCATGGGAGACTAGCAGAGAGCAAGGAAGAACTCTGAATACAACAATTGAAGGATTTAACAATAGACTGTTTTGCTTACATCCCAGTGGCCATCTACTCTGCCTACACAAGTGGCTGAGCTGGTGGGGCACACTCATCTCCTCTCCAGACCCCTCAAAGCTCAGAGGGACATGCCAGTGGCCTCATGGGATAGAAAGAAGCCCAGACTGTTGTAAATGATAATGATAGTCATGGTCATTAAAACCCAGAAGTAAACGGATAGTTGGCCATCAGCATGCTACAAGTAAAGAAGAAACAAGTTGAAAACAATGGTGCAATAAAAGAAATGTGCAGCTTGAAGGATGTGGTGATGATTACATTCAGCCCATGATTTTTTTGTCAATTTGTTTGACTTTCCTTTTTTCTCCCCCTGGCAGTTGAATTGTCTGCTTTTTCCTTGAAGCCGTTAAGGCTTGAGGAAGAAAACAACGTAGGCATTTTAATTAACTTAGATGCAGTGTTTGCTTGAAAAGTAGTCACTCTGAAATAACGTGGTGTCCTCTGCCTTGGCAACAGCGGTTTCAAAGGGCCTACTGGAAGAAAAAGAGAGGATTAAGTTTAAACTAAATGTAACACAACAGTTACAAGCTCTGCATTCACACTGTGTTCAAAAGCTTCTTCTATTTCAATTTCCTTTCCTTTTAGAATAAGTAGGGAGGAAGAGAATAAATAATATCTTGTAGAAAGTTTTCTCTGGTGGGACTTCATCTTTCTGTAGTGAGCTACTGCACATTTCTTAGTCAAAGGACATAAATGCAGACCTCCAGGGGAATTAAAAAAAAAAAGATCACCAGAAAGGTGACACTTCTAGAAATAGTATCATGGTGTTCGCTCATTAGCCTTGGCTGATGCTGAGCTGCCCCTCTCAAAGAATCCCTCTTAAAATGCTGTACTTCTAAACTTGGCATCTTAAAAGGGAGTGGAAACTCTTCGCTCAAAAACAATTGATGTCCTCTTGCTATTCAACCTGCATTAGGAGTAACAGATCTGGAAATTATAGAACCTAATTTTATCTTACTAACCCAGTATTTCCAATTGTTCTTTCTTACTCACTTCCTATTAATTCGTGTGGTACAGCCTCTTAGATGGCCCCCAATAATCTTACGTCCTGGTACTGTATTCACACCATAGAATAATTCCCTACCCTTGTGTGGGAGGTGGACCTTGTGACACTCTCCCAGTAAAAAGAAAAAGGGTTAGAATGTCACTTCCAAGTTTAGGTTGCAAAAAGACTGTGGTTTCTGTGTTGTGCACCCTCTCTGGATCTCTCACTGGTTCACTTTGAGGGAAGACAGCTGCCATATTGTAAGCTATCCTATCAAGAGGTCAGTGTAGTGAGGAACTGATATCTCGATCCCACAATCAGTGTAAACCTGAGGCCTGTGAGCAGCCTTATTAGTGATCTTGGAAGTGGATTTTTGTAGGCTGTCAATAGCCACATAAGTGAAGTTGGAAGTGATCCTCCCCCAATCAAGCCTTGAGATGACTAAAGTCTGGGCACCATCTTGAATGCAGCCTTGAGAGATATCCTGAGCCAGAGAACCCAATTAAGCTGTCCCTGGATTTTTGACCAATGGAACTGTGAGACAATAAATATTTGTTATAAGCTGTTACATTTGGGGACAAATTTTTATTAAGCAGTATAACATATTTACTCGCAGTATAATTTATTCAGGCCCTTGAGTGGCACAAATGGTTTGCGTGTAACTGCTAACCTGAAGTTTGGCGGTTTAAACCCACTAAGTATCACTGCAGAAGAAAGGCCTGGTGATCTGTTTTAGTAAATACTACAGCCAAGAAAATCCTCTGTAACACATGTGATCACCATGAGTCAGAACTGACTTTATGGCCACAGTTTGGTATTTAGCAGATAAATAATACAATCTATATTGATTTTCTAAGAAACTCATTGTGTTTGCACTTACCTGGCACAAAGAGGAAGAGAAGATGGGCAGATAACCCAATTGTTTGATAAATGTAAATAGGCAGGTTATTTGGCCTCAAAGAAGATGCCGTTTAAGGGTCTTCACTGATAAAATTAACTTAATGATAGCCAGATTTTTTGCTTCACTTCTTTCTAGTCTATATAAAGAGGGTATATAGTGCAGAGGATTTTTTTTTTTTTTTTTTTTTTTGCCATTAGCTTATGTATTGTCTTAATCATCTAGTGCTGCCGTAACAGATATACTGCAAGTGGATGGCTTTAACAAAGAGAAATTTACTTTCTCACAGTCTAGAAGGATACAAGTCCAAATACAGGGCATAGGCTCCAAGGAAAGGCTTCCTCTCTCTGTTGGGTCTGGAGGAAGGCTTCCTGGTAGAGGAGCTTCTCAGGCGCAGGGATCCCGTGTTCAAAGGACGTGCTCTGCTCCTGATGCTGCTTTCTTAGTGGTGTGAAGTCCCCATCCCAAGTTTCAGGATCCCATTTCTTCCCAGTCAACGCCCTCACTTTAACTTCAGACACCTCTCTAGGATGGCAATAGAGCTGGTGTTGTAATTCAGCCACCCTTACAGTAGGAGTCTGAGTTTGGCTTTCGGCAATATCAGCTCTGTTACTACAAGAAATAAGGCTTTCTTTCAAAGCACAAGTGGAAGATTTGAGGTCATTTATGTGGCACTTGAGCTTTGACTCAGAAGCTCTGAGCGCATCTCTTCCTTTTACCACTTTGTCTAGTGAATGTAGGACTCACCAACCAGTTTCCTTATACTTCTCATTTTGACAAAACTCTAGAAAGATATCACACATGTGTTCACCCAGAGCCTCACCTTTCACCAATGGTGACCTACTGGTGGAGATATTTTGCATATTTTTATTGCCATCTCAGCCCATAGTGATATTTTGCGTATTTGTATCACCACCTCAGCCCATGGTTTAGCAGTGCCATTTTTACTATTGGAAGCAGAGTCATCAACATCTTTAAGACTACCCAGACTTGAGAACCAATTTAGAATATTCATCCTTACAATGTTTCTCTAGAACCACTCTCAGTGCCATTTTCTGTCTTGGTTATCTATTGCTGTCATAACAGAAATACCACCAGTAGATGGGCTTTAACAAAGAGAAATTTATTTTCTCACAGTCTAGTAGGTTACAAGTCCAAATTCAGGGCATCAGCTCCAGAGGAAGGCTTTCGCTCTCTCTTAGCTCTGGAGGAAGGTCCTGGTCCTCAATCTTCCCCTGGTTGAGGAGCTTCTCAGGCACAGGGACCGCGTGTCCAAAGGACATGCTCTGCTCCTAGTGCTGCTTTCTTGGTAGTACAAGGTCTCCAACTCTCTGCTTGCTTCTCTTTCCTTTTTATCTCTTGAGAGATAAAAGGTGGTGCAGACCATACCCCAGGGAAACCCCCTTTTCATTGGGTCAGGGAGGTGACCTGAGTAAGGGTGGTGTTACAATCCCACCCTAATCTTTTTCACATAAAATTACAATCACAAAATGGAGGACAACCACACAGTACCAGGAGTCATGGCCTAACCAAGTTGACACATATTTTTGGGGGGACACAATTCAATCCATAACACATATTTAGAAAAAAACAGAAGCTTGTCAGTAATATTGACAAAGACTGTTAAATGAATGTTAAATAGATGTCATTGCCACTAATTTCTTTTTTGGAATGAAACATTTGAATATTAAAATCAAGAGTAGAAACACTTTCAAAGGCGAGCAGAGTTTCCAAAGGAGCCATTTGTATAAACATATGTTAGTTAGCATAAGCCTGAGATATGGCACATATAATAATGCAAGTGAAGAATATAAAGGAGAACTGAATTATTAGAAATTATTACCGTCATGGTGACATAAGTGATGGAAACTGATAAGGAATTTAGTAATATTTACGTAGTACTGTCAATAAGAATAGTTGGTACTTTTGAGCATTTATTATGTCCCAGTCATTGCCATTCTTAGTCTGCATAATAAACCCTTGAGCCAGGTACTATTATTATTTTCATTTTGCAGCTAAGGGAATGTTCTCTTAAAAAAAAAAAAATTGTTCTCTTAGGGCATACTAAAGCTAGAGTGCAAATTCACATTCAGTTGTAACCAGAATCTTCTGTAATTGTTTCCTTAGTCCCTGAATGATGCAAAAGGTTAACATGGTAGGCTGCTAGCCAAAAGGTTGAAGGTGCAAGTTCACCCAGAGGCTACTGGAAAGAAAGGCCTGGCAATCTATTTTTGAAAAATCAGCCTCTGGAAACTCTATAGAGCACAATTCTACTCTGACACGTATGGGATGGGGTTGCCATGAGTTGAAATAGACTTGATAGAAACTTTTTTTTGGGGGGGGGGATTGTTTATAGATAGGTCTGTAATCTTCTTTTCCTTTCCATATTTGCCCATTCCTAACCTTGTGTATTATAGGTGAGTTGAGTCCATTAAATAAGATTTCAGTTAGCCAATGATATTGTCATGTTTGACACAGGGCTGACCTCATTTTCTTCTGGAGGAAAGGTAAAAGCAGCTGAGAATTATGAGCTCTGAGATCAGGAAAGACAGGATATGTGAAATCACATCCATCTTTTTTAAGACAGCTTTTAAAAATTTAAATTATTCTTTTGAATAAATTCATATGCTCATTAAAACACACACACACAAACAAAACAGCAAGTTTATCTAATCTGGTATCTCTGTTAGGAAAATACCACCAACCAGCCCCCCAGGCCCCCAAGAGCTTTCCCATTCTAGTGATGAGAATATTTTGCTCAATGTTTAAAGCTTCATTAGCTGAGGCACCAAATATTCTGTTGGAAAATACCTGGATTTAAAGTCAAAAGCCCTGCGTTTGATTTTTGGCTCTTAGGCAAGTCAGTTAGAAACAATCAGTGCTTAGATTATGTGGTTATTGTGAGGTTTAAACGAAATAAGGAAAATAAAAGTCCTTTATAAACTGTCCAGTGCTTACTGTCCTTATAAACTGCAATCTTCTTATACATTTGTGAAAATGCCTGAAATATCTTTAAAAAAAAAATCGGAATCAGAACATAGAAACAGAAAAGGTATTGCTTCTTTGGTTGACTCTACTATATGAACTCCAAAAGTAAAAAAAAAAAAAAAATTATATTTTAGAAAAAATACTTAAAAAATTATGATGGAAGCAGTTCATCTGTATAAAAAAAATAGGTAGGTACAAATTTTTATTGGTAAAATGATTGAAAATTTAGTGAGATGGACTTGCGGTGCTTTAGACCAGTGGTCCTCAACTGGGGGTGATTCCCCCCTCCACCAGGAGACATTTGGCAATGTCTGGAGACATTTTTAATTGTCATAACTGGGGGTGGGGATGCTACTGATATCTAGTGGGTGGAGGCAAGGGATGATGCTCAATGTCCTATAGTGCACAGAACAGCCCCACACAACAAAGAATGTTGTTGTTAGCTGCTGTCAGGTTGATTCTGACTCGTAGCGACCCCATGTGTGCAAAGTAGAACTGTGCTGCATTGGGTTTTCAAGGCTGTGACCCTTTGGGAGCAGCTCACCACACCAGGCTTGTCTTCTGAGAGGTGTCTCTGGGTGAGTTCAAACCACCAACCCTTTAGCTAGTAGTAAAGCACTCAACCATTTGTGCTACCCAGGTACTCTGCAACAAAGAATATCCAGTCCCAAATGTCTTTGTGTCATTGTTGAGAAATCCTGCTTTGGATAACACTGTGTAACATGCTCTCTTTTCAATTAAGCTGCTGTTGGGCCCTAACCACTGAAAGGCTATAATGACTACTATGGTACCCTGTCCTTTGCTCCTCTGGCTCCCTTTCTCCATCTAACTTAAGGGACTTATCTCCAGCATCCCAAAAGGCTACTCCATCCTTTTATGTCTTAAGTCAAAATTTATAGGAAGCCACTGAGGAAACTCATAAGACACCACAGACCGCAAAGGCATTAATATGCTACTGACACCGGCTGTAAATCTTCATCTTGTCTGCTGCTGATAGTGCTATCTCAAAGATTTCAAAGTGCCTGAAAGAAGTAGACTCCTGAGTGGGAAAAAAAAAGAACACAGCCGTCTTAGGATCAACCTAAGTGATATAGAGGGAGTGCTGCCCTGTAGAGGAAGGCATTTGGAGAGCTTATCTACTGCCGACTTCGTCTCCGGTGGAAGTTTGTGCTGTCCTCTTCCTCACAGATCTCTTTTACTTATTTTTACTCCTAAGCCTTACCACCACGCATGATCTACTTGTTCTATTATAAATGTCAAGGTGAAGTGGCAGTAATATTGCACATGGTGACTCACATTGTTGGTGATTTTCAGACTCGTTATTTTCCCCAAAGCTACATTAACCAAGGTCATGGGGAGATTTTTAAACTGATGACAATTAGGGCATATCTGAAACCTTAAAGTGGAAACCCAGTGATCTGGACCTTCTTCAGTTCTTTCGTTTTTATCCATATCAGTCCAACCTCTGAATGAACCTGACCAAGGGGTTCTACAGTTAGAGAATGTGCCACAGGAGAAATGGCGGATGAAGGCATGTTGTTGCCCTTGTTGTTAGTTGAAGACCAGCTGTTGGTTATGGTCCAGTTGATTACAACTCATGGCTGCTCCGTGTGTTACAGAGTAGAATTGCTCCATAGAGTTTTCTTGCTGTAATCTCAATGGACAAGCAGTTCTGGTGGCACAACTCTTAAGTGCTCTACTGCTAACCGAAAGTTTGGCCGTTGGAAACCAACAGCTGCTCCACAGCAGAAAAGACCTTATCGATCTGCTTCCATGTGAAGACTATAGCCTAGGAAACCCTTTAAGGCAGTTCTGCTCTGTCCCATAGGATAGCTATGCATCAGAACTGACTCTACAACACATAACAACAACAATCTTAACAGAGGGAGAGCCCCAGACACTTTCTTCTTCTTTACTGCTGGGTGGGTTCCAACTGCCAACCTTTAGGCTAATAGTCTAGGGCAAACCTTTTCCACCACCTATGGGTATGTTCAAACTGTGTTTCCCCCATGCTAGCTGCATTCATAACTGAGGAGGAGTGTGGAGAAAAACTGTTTTAACCATATTCTCTGTAGTTTCATTCCAAGGGAAAGAAAGCTTGAGTACTTGGGGACAAATAATAGTTTAGAAAGTTAAATAAGTTAGTGCATGCCTGATTGAGTTTATCAATAAAAAGGGTTCTCATTGCCATATGGAAAGTCTAGGTGAATGACTCGACTCTTAAAGCACTCCCACATTTACAGAATGTTCTACAGGGGAACAGGCAGTGATTATCTTCATGATTATGATCTTTTGACGAGGTTGCCACTGAGCACATTCACGCATCCACTTGACCAGTTGTATGGTAGTTCTCTGAATGTCAAATAGGTCTGAGGAATAGGGATTAGTGTTATTTTAAATGAATACTTAAATGAGAAAAAGAGATTTTGGCAACTGTATCTACTTTTGAAATTTACATTTAAAGGGTGTACTGTGTAATCAGAATTCTAACAAGGAGTCAACATCATCCTCCCAGAGAAAAAAATGACTTTTTAAAATTTGTTTGCTGAAGCTGAACAGTCTTGAAAGAAGATGAAAAGGTAGCCAATAAATTCAGTGTCTTACTGAGAGACTCAGCAAATACTGAATATCACTATCCTAACAAATCTTAATGAAAAGCTAAATCTACCTGTGAACAGAGGGAATTGATTGGGAATAAATTTACTTCAGAAAGACTAAAATCAAGTGGTCAGACACTACTGTCTTGTCAAGTTTGGAAAAGTGTCCTCATGAAAACAAAGAGAATGCTGTTGTACTTTATCTTCCCCACTGTACGAGTGTCCTAAAAAGATTTTGTTACCAGTGGCATGACCTGGATGTCTCCAAGTAGAGAAAAAAAAAAAGAGAAAAGGCAGGTGTAATTGCAACTTGGAGCTAAACACATCTCACCTTTTGCACAAAAGCTGGTGGTAGAAGTGAAAATTGCCCCAGGAGACTTCCCACACTACAGTGCCCCAAAGAATTAATTAGTGTCTGGCTTAAGGTTGTCTTGGGGAAAACAAAGAGCATCCTTTCACATCTGTGTGGTCTCAGAAGCATATTAGTGCTTAAAATGGAGTTTTGTACTGCTATATTTTAGCGGAAAAAAAATGTGTGCACCTGCATACAACACATTTGTAAGCAAATAATTTAGCATCTTCTCTGGACTAAGGAGGAAATTGTTGATCCAATGGTCGATGTTAACTTTGCTTTCTTTGCTGGGGTTGGGTATTCTGTGACCTAAAGTTCATAGATGTCTATGTATTTTAAGATTCAAAACATCATTAAACTGAGCTCTCTGCATTTATGTTTTGTAAATATCCTTATTACCTTCCAAACGGCATAAAATACTCATTTGTTTTGGACACACACATTAAAAAAATAAGTAATTTTAGGATACTTTTTGGCCTTTGTCACATACAAAATTTTTTTGTTATATAAACTGAGGGCTAGATGGGTATTAAATGGAAAAAATGAAAACCAGGTAAAAAAAAAAAAAGGTTACTAAAAATTTAGCATGCACGGGACATGGGATCTCTGAGGGGTGGGCTAGCAAATTGACCTCCATTTCATATCTGGTTTATGAACAAGTTGAGAAACAACAAGTAAATAAGAAGGCCAGGTTTGAGGGTAGAACTCTGAGTCACCTAGCAAAGTGGAATTACTCATATCAAACCCCCAAATCAGGCAGACCCCCACCTCCATGCTCCTAAATAGCTGGACTCAAGGCTTAGATCTGTAAAGAAGAGATTTACTCTCTGCAATCAGGGTTGTTCCCAAAAGGAAGAAACATAATGCTAAATTCAGTATGCCTAAGTAATCATTCTTTCCAAATGTACTAAATCATAAAAGCCAAGCTACTTCCCTAAGAGTGAATAAAGACTAGGGGCAGAGAAAGGGCCAGGAATGTATTAGGGAAAAGTATGTATTTACAGAAAATATGTGTGTATACACACACGTGTATATAAGCATTTATGTATGTGTATTTGTGTGTGTGCACACACATACCTGTTTATGACTTTTTCTGAATGAAGGAAAACATTCCTGTTAGATGGCTAATATTCTTAAAACACATACACAAACACACCAAGGTAACTATCACGTCAAAACAAATAGTCACAGGAAGTAGCCAAATGAGGTAGGAGACAACCTCAGTTCCTACTGGGGGACTCCAAAAGTGCCACAGAAATTTTGGAAGGACTAAGGGCCTGCCCAGGTAACAGGGAGTAGGCATTGAGCAGCAGAACCTTTGTTTTACCCTGGTAGCATAGTGGTTAAGTGCTATAGCTGCTAACCAAAAGATGGGCAGTTTGAATCCACCAGGCACTCTTGGAAACTCTATGGGGGCAGCTCTGCTCTGTCCTATAGGGTCACTATGAGTCAGAATTGACTCTACCACAACGGGATTGGAGAAGCTGGAAGCATTCAATTTGCACACCTTATCTCCTCTAGCCTTCACAACAAACTCATGAGGTATTGTTCACCTAAATTCAAGTTTTTACCCAAGAATTAGAATGAAGGAAGTAAAACTATAAAATCAATAAATGGTAGATCGGACTAAAGAAATGCAAAATAGAAGTAAGGATACTTAATTATACTCGGAATTGAATATTCCAATACAATTAAAAAGTATCCAATAGAAGGGGGGCTCAGCTAAGAAAGGAGGGGAAGACAGGAAGGAAGGGAGCAAAGGAGAGAGGAAAGAAGGAAAGAGAGAGTTCTCCTGTCTGCTTGTCTTAGTTATCTAGTGCTCCTATAACAGAAATACCACAAGTAGGTGGCTTTAACAAACAGAAATTTATTTTCACACAGTTTAGGAAGCTAGAGGTCTGTATTAAGCGTGTCAGCTCTAGGGAGAAGATTTTTCTCTCTTTCAGCTTCTATTTCCTGGTTTCTTGGAGATCCCCATGTGGCTTGACATCACTCTTTCCCCATTTCTGTCTGCTCACTTGTTTAATCTCTTTTATATGTCAAAAGAGATTGATTCAAGATACACCCGAAACTAATCCTGCCTCATTAACATAACAAAGACAACTCGCTCCCAAATGGGATTATAATTACAGGCATATAGGTTAGGATTAACAACACATACTTTATGGGGACATAATTCATTCCGTAACGTTCCATCCTTTCCCTTCGACCCCCCAAAATTTATGCCCTTGCCACATGGAAAACATACTTAGCCCATCACATCATCCCAAAAGTCTTAAATCAACTTCAAGTCCAAAATCCATTGTCTGAATCCTCTAAATCAAATATGGATGAGATAAAATAGTCTGAAATCCAAAAATTCTTCTTCTGTGAAATCTAGAATACAAGTTATCTGCTTCCAAAGGTACAATGGCAGAACAGGCACAAGCTAGACCTTTCCATTACAAATGGGAGAAACTGGAGGAAAAGAAGGGATAACAGGTACCAAGCAGGTCAGCAGAACATATTACATTGGCTCCCGTCTTGAAAATAATTCTCTGTTCTCTGAGATCAATTAGGCAATGGCACTACCCTCCAGAATCTGGCTACTCTCCAGATTCTGGGCGGAGGCCCCTCAGTCCTAGACTTTAGCTCCACCTTCCAGTCCCACCTGGACAGCAACTCTGCTCCCTCAGATTTGGGTGCCTCATTCTCCTAGCCCAAGTGGCAAACCTACCCCCTTAGCCCCAGCAAGCTCCACTCTTCTGCCATCTTGGGAATGGCAGTCCCACCCCCTCCATTTTGGGGCAATTGATTCGGCCTCATTCTGCTGGCACTCCTGAGTGGCAACACCACACTCTGAAACTGAGTTGGTGAAGATCTGACTTTCTGAAAGCTAGGAGGCTATGGCCGTACCCTTTGAAGCCCCAGAGGGCATGGCCCTACCATTTGATACTGAAGCAGCTCTGCTTCCTGTGTCCCTTGTCTCCTCAGCTTCTGTTTCCTGGTTCCTTGGTTTCAGTGCCCCTCATGCCCTTGGGCTAGACCAGTTTCTTCACTGCTCAGGCAAATATTCCAAAGCTCTTTAGCTCTATCGATAAATGCCTGAAGGCACCCCACTCTGCCAGTAAATCTTAGCAGGAAGGTAGCCAGCCCTCTTGTCCATGGGTCCGCAAGCTTAGCTCCACTGATAAATGCCTGGAGGCACCTCACTCTGTCAGAAAGCATCCTGTGCAAACACACTCAGTTCTCTTGCTCTGTGGGTCAGCTTCCACGCCATTTCACACCAGTATCCTGGTTCTGCTGCTGCCATTTCTCTGCTGCTGCTTGTGTCTGTGCCATCTCTGGTGTCTCTTCACTTCTCAGCTCTCACCAGAATTGTCTTTGATGTCCATAATTCCACCAACAGTCTCTTCAAGGCAATCTGGGCTTTTACTATTAGTCACCTTAAAACTCTTCCAGCCTGTACCTATTCACAGTTTCAAAATTGCTTCCACATTTTAGATATCTGTTAGAGCAGCACCCTACTCTCCCGGTTCCAAACTCTGTCTTAGTTGTCTAGCGCTTCTTTAGCAGAAAAGCCACAATTGGGTGGCTTTAACAGACAGAAATTTATTTTTGCACGGTATCATGGATTGAATTGTGTCCCCCCAAAATATGTGTCCATTTGGCTAGGTCGTGATTCTCTTGTATGATTGTCTACCATTTTATCTTCAGATGTGATTTTCCTATATGTTGTAAATCTTATCACTACGATGTAATAAGATTCATTAACACGAATTATACTGATGAGGTCTATGAGATTAGGTAGTGTCTTAAGCCAATCTCTTTTGAGATATAAAAGAGAAAAGCAAGCGGAAAGACATGGGAACCTCATACCACCAAGAAAGCAGCACTGGGAGCAGAGTGCGTCTTTTTATTTTTTAACTTTTATTGAGCTTCAAGTGAACGTTTACAAATCAAGTCAGACTGTCACATATAAGTTTATATACACCTTACTCCATACTCCCACTTGCTGTCCCCCTAATGAGTCAGCCCTTCCAGTCTCTCCTTTCGTGACAATTTTGCCAGCTTCCAACTCTCTCTATCCTCCCATCTCCCTTCCAGACAGGAGATGCCAACACAGTCTCAAGTGTCCACCTGATACAAATAGCTCACTCTTCATCAGCATCTCTCTCCTACCCACTGTCCAGTCCCTTCCATGTCTGATGAGTTGTCTTCGGGAATGGTTCCTGTCCTGGGCCAACAGAAGGTTTGGGGACCATGACCTCCAGGATTCCTCCAGTCTCAGTCAGACCATTAAGTGTGGTCTTTTTGTGAGAATTTGGGGTCTGCATCCCACTGATCTCCTGCTCCCTCAGGGGTTCTCTGTTGTGCTCCCTGTCAGGGCAGTCATCAGTTGTGGCCGGGCACCAACTAGTTCTTCTGGTCTCAGGATGATGTAAGTCTCTGGTTCATGTGGCCCTTTCTGTCTCTTGGGCTCATAGTTATCGTTTGATCTCGGTATTCTTCATTCTCCTTTGATCCAGGTGGGTTGAGACCAATTGATGCATCTTAGATGACCGCTTGTTAGCATTTAAGACCCCAGATGCCACATTTCAAAGTGGCATGCAGAATGTTTTCATAATAGAATTATTTTGCCAATTGACTTAGAAGTCCCCTTAAACCATGGGAGTCTTTTATACTTGAGGTTCCTGCACTGAGAAGCTCCCAGACCAAGGAAAGATTGATGACAAGGACCTTCTTCCAGAGCTGACAGAGAGCTGATGCCTGAATTTGGACTTCTATTGTACTGGACTGCGAGAGAATTAACTTCTTTTTGTTAAAGCCATCGACTTGTGGTATTTCTGCTATATCAGCACTAGATGACTAAAACACACAGTTTAGAAGGCTAAAAGTCCAAACTCAGGGTGCTGGCCCTAGAGAAAGGCTTTCTGCCTCATCCCTAGAGGAAGATCCTTGTTTCTTCAGCCTGTTTCCCAGTTCCTTAGAGATCTCCATGTGTTTTGGCATCTCTCTTTCCCCATGTCTCTCTGCTGGCTTGCTTAATCTCTTTTATATCTCAGAAGAGATTGACTCAAGGTATACCCTACACTAATCCTGCCTCATTAGCATAACAGAGACAACCCATCCCAAATGGGATTATAACAACAAGCATAGAGGTTAGGATTTACAACACATATTTTGGGGGGACATAATTCAATCAAAAACAGCTGGTTCATTATAGAGCTATTCAGAGAGAGGAAATCATAGGGATAGACTTAGGCAAATGATTCGTGTCCCACTGGTTAAGCCTTTTCTTGGTCGTGTTAACCATCTGATTCCTCTCACTTCCATTGCTCCTGTCTCTTGATGGTCCAAATTTGACTGCAACATTGCTGCCTTTATTGGTCTGCTGAGGAAGAGAATGCCTTGTTCATGAAAAAACCAAAAACCCATTGCCGTCGAGTCGATTCTGAATCATAGTGACTCTACAGGACAGAGTAGAACTGCCCCATAGGGTTTCCAAGGATTCAAACTGGTGGCTCTTTGATTAGCAGGCAATTTCTTAACCACTGCACCACCAGGGTTCCCTTGTTCATGAAACTTCAAGTTTTTCCAATCCCTGTGAAAACTATTTATCACTATGCACTGTAATTATATTTTAGCTTTCCTATACATAAAAAAAATATTATATTTTTTAATACATATATGAAATAATGTAAATGGAGAAAGTATTGAAGTGGTCAAGGATTTTACTTGGATTTACAATCAATGCCCGTGGAAGCAGCTGTCAAGAAATCAAAGGACATGTTGCATTGGACAAATATGCTGCAAGAGACTTCTTTGAAGTGTTAAAAAGCAAAGATGTCACTTTGATAACTAAAGTATGTCTCACTCAAGCTATGGTGTTTTCAATCGCCTCATATGCATGCAAAAACTGGATAATGAATAAGGAACATCAAATAATAATTGATGCCTTTGAATTATAGTGTTGGTGAAGAATATTGAATATACCATGGATTGCCAGAAGAATGAACAAGTCTGTCTAGGAAGAAGTACAGCCAGAATGCTCCTTGGAAGCATGTATGGCGAGATTTCACATGCTTGGTAAAGTAGAGGGTCAGCAAAAAAGAAGTAAACCCTCAATGAGATGCAACAATGGGTTCAAACATAGCAACAACTGTGAGGATGGTGCAGGACAAGGCAGTGTTTCATTCTGTTGTACTATGAGTCAGGGCTGGCTTAATGACACCTAACAATAACAACAACAAAAATATATATAGTAAGGACCCCTTGTGGGGCAGTGGTTAAAGCTTAGCTGCTAAAAGAAAGGCTGGTGGTTCGAACCCAGCAGCTGCTCCATGGGACAAAGATGTGGCAGTTTGCGTTTGTAAAGATAAGCGTCTAGAAAACCACGCCCATTTCCATCGAGTTGGTTCTGACTCATATTGACCCTATATGACAGAGTAGAACTGCCCCATAGGGTTTTCAAGGAGTGGCTGGTGGATTTGACCCTCCAACATTTTGGTTAGCAGCCTAATGCTTAACCACTGCTACTATAGCCTTGGAAATCCAATGTGGGCAGTTCCACTCTGTCCCAATGAGGTCATCATGAGTCAGAATCTACTCAAGAGCAATGGGTTTATACACACAGCATCAATCAAAAAACATGATGATCATGTTAATGCCAGCATCCTGATTATGTGACATTTATTTATTTATTTATTTTGCTTGCAAATTAGTAAAATAACACTCAAGTTTTATACATCAGTTCTTACAAGCTAGGTTGAGGTGAATCTACCCAGGGAAGTAGACCCACTCTTGATATGCAAACCAGATAAAATTTCTGTGCCTGCAAAGCTGAGAGAGAAAGTGTTAGCAAAACAGGTCACTTGATTTGATTAGAGATCATACTATGAAAAAATGAGGTGTAGAAGATCAAATTATACAATGATTGCGGGAATATAGCTGCATAATTACATGGGCACAATTCCATGAAATTCACTAATATTCACCAAATGTTGTTGCTACAACAAATTAGAGGACCATGAGGAAGTATGATCTGGTCATGCAAATCAAGGGAACATAAGGACATCAATTAAAAATTCAAAGGCATAGAGATCATTCCCAGGTGTCTTAGAATTATCAGGAAGGCAAACAGACATGCTTATCTCTATGTTAATGAAACTCTGATATACAACAGCAGTTGTTAGGGAGTGTCACCTAAAGACTAGTCTGAATTTAATTTAGAATGCTTTGATTTTTTTGTTGTTGTTGTTGTCATTGGAAATTAATTTATTAATAGCAAAATAGACATAGAAAGAAGAAAACATCCTTGGAAGGTAATATGGGGTTATAGAGCACAAGGAAGATTTGATAAGGAAGAAAAATAATAGGAGATTAATAAAAAAAATAGAAACACATAGTTTCGATGATAACCGTTTGCTGTATACATGTAAACTACACATCGAGGATATTAGTGACTAATACTGTCCGACATTTATTGAACTCTTATTTATGGCAGGTACCATAATTGCTTTACATTAAATAATCTCATTTAATCTTCACAACCCATGAGTTCAGTTTTATTATTAGCTCTATTTTATAGGCAAGGGAAAGGAGGCTTAGAAGGCATACCATTTAACCAAAGTGACAGCACTAATAAATGGAGCTGTTTTTTAAACTAACTCAAGGGCTTGGTATCCTATCATTACATTCTATTACAAAAAATAGTAATATAGTATATAGGGGAATATACCAGTGTTTGTGGTTTATGGGTCAATGTATCAAATTTGTTTTTATGCAAGAAACTTAACTTAGAAGACACACTGATAACTGTATTTGAGCAATAATTTGAAAGATGGAAGCTATGCAATTTAGGAGATAAAAGGAAAACAGTTTTTCTCTTTGTTTTGTAAAGTGTGGGCAATTTATCAGAGCCTTTTCAAGAAAAAGCAAAATTTGGGGAATAAATTGCACTAGATAATTTTGAATCTTGTGTCTGCCTCTGAAAACTATACCTAGAAGATCACCAAGACAAAATATAAAGGAAGAAACAAAAAATATCGATGGTGCTCCCTTACAATTCTGTAGTGTTTCATAGCTTTCAATGAATTTGAAAATGTATTTTCTAAGTAGATTTTGCCAAAGTAGTTAGCTTGGATACGTTATTCCTATTAAATTATACCTACACGGATGCTCACAGTGATTAAATGACTTGCCCAAGGACATACAGCCTCTATGACATAGGCTTAGATAAGTTCTTCTGTAAAAATGCCTTATGGAGTCATTACTTTTCATGAGTCTACAGTTCAGTGCAGGAAAAAAGGTTGGACTTAGATGTGAAATCAATTAAGACAAAATAATCACATCTGAGAATATAAAGTAGAAAACATGAGTAACTGAGAGAACTTGGAAAAAAGCTGATGGTCTTTGCATGACCTAGACACGGATATTGGCTCCGTCTCATGGTTACTACTCTCTTGGTTACCCTATATTTTCGGAAGACAAGGTGCTTTTTCAGGATTATTTTTACTCATCGACCAACTGGGGACTATCTATGAGGTGCATTGGGGGCATGGCTATAGTCTACTTTTCCAGGAACATCTTTAAAATATAGTTTCCCAGCATTGTGCAGTAGTTAAATGCATTAGACTGTCGAACCCCACCTCCACCACAAGTGTTCTGGGCAAGTTAGATTACCTCTCTAAGCCTCAATTTCCTTATTATTAACACAAGTATAAAAATACTACCATAGATTTGCTGTAAGGGATGCATAGCACAAAGTATACGGAATTATTAGCTCAATAACTAACACAAAGGAGTGCTCAGTCAACAGTAACTACTATTTCTTTTACTAGACCACAAGCACAATCTATAGAAGTCAGTGATGTTTTTAACATGGCACATCAGAGCTTCACTGAGTTCTAGGAGCTCTATGATGTATCCAGGAACTTGCCTACTGGGATGTATCCATACAGATAACACAAAGTCAGAGCAAACTTAACATGTCCAAAACTGAACTCATTTACTTCTGCTCTAAACTTTCTATTCAGTTGCCCTTCCCTAATTAAATGAATGGCACCACTGTTCCCCTGGTTTTCCAAATCAGCTGCCTGGTTGTAGTGAGGAATCATTCATTTTCTTCACTGAGTTCAGTTAAACTCCACCTCCAATATGCTGATGAAATCCAAACTCTCTTCTGTTTCCTCTATGCCTCCGCTCCCCTCCACTCTGGTTCAAGCACTCACCATTTCTTGTTTGGATTGTGGCAGCATTCTCCACTTGATCATATTGCATTCAGTCTTGTTTTCCTCCTAATTGTTCTCTACGTTGCTCCCAATGTGATTTTTCTAAAATAAAAAATTGACATTTTCCAGTGACCTTTTTTACTGAGCTGTCTATATATAGATCGCTGGATAAAATTTGAGTTTCTTAGACTA
Organism: Elephas maximus indicus; assembly: GCF_024166365.1. Classification (NCBI taxonomy): domain Eukaryota; kingdom Metazoa; phylum Chordata; class Mammalia; order Proboscidea; family Elephantidae; genus Elephas; species Elephas maximus. The sequence continues at coordinate 41,953,045 of NC_064832.1, forward strand.
GCGTACAAAAGTGTTCCTGATCTCATTGACTTTTCCCTCTTCAACTTCATCTCTATGGCCTCTCTGTTTCACTGCATCATGCTTGTTCACAATTCTGTGCTTTTGTTCAAACTTTCCTGTTGTAAACTGGCAGAGTCATCCTGATCCTCTGAGACCAAGATCAAGAATTGTATTCTCATGGAAGCCTTCTCTGGCTAGCCTCAGCACTCCCTCCGCTCCTTCCTCTCTCATTCTTACATGTAGGTCTCTTCTGTAGAACTAATCACACACATTGTATACATTTTGTCTCCACCAGTAGATTGCGAGTGACCTGTGAACAAGGGCTTATTCCTATTTGAACCCACAAATTAATAGCTGGGACTTAGTAAATCCTCAATATATATGTGTTAAATAAACGTATTAGTAGTCAGAATTCCTTTAGTTTGTTGTGTTTTGGGGCTGCTTAGATTAATCCTTTTTTTTCCCCCTTCTGTTCATTAATAATATATTTGTGATCAAATTTTTTATATTATATGTTTGATATGGTCAATATGACTGTTACACCTTCACCAATGTGTGGTGTTCTTTTTTCATTTTATTGTGGTAAAGTATCTATAACATAAAATTTGTCATCTTAACCATTTTTTAAGTGTACAATGCAGTGGCATTAATTACATTCACAATGTTGTGCTATCTTCATCCCCAGCTATTTCTAAAATTTTTTCATCACCTCAAATAGAAACTCAGCACTCATTAAGCAATAATTCTCCATTCCTCTCCCTAGTCCCTGGTAACCACTAATCTACTTTTGCCTCTATGTATTTGCTTATTCTAATATATAAGTGGGATTATACAATATTTATTCTTTTGTGTCTGACTTATTTCACTTAGCATGTTTCCAAGTTTCATTCATGTTGTAGCATGTATTAGAACTTCATTTTTCTTTATGGCTGAATAATACGCCATTGTGTGTATAAAATGGGATGTCTACTATAGTAAAATAGAATGTAACAAGTGTTGGTAAGAATGTGGAAAATTGGAACCCTTATCCATTGGGTTGGTGGGAACGTAAAATGGTGCAACCTCTGTGGAAATCTGCTTTGTGGTCCCTCAAAAAGTTAAACATAGAATTACCATATGACCCAGTGATTCCACTCCTAGGTATATACCCAAAAGAATATAAAGCAAGGACTCGGACACTTGTACACCAATGTTTATTGCAACACTATTCACAATAGTCAAAAGGTAGAAACAACCTGAATGTCCATCAACAGATAAATAAGTAGGCAGTTATTTCAAGAAAAATTCATGTCCAATAATTTTAACAGCTTTATTAGAGCATAAATTACATACAATAAACCAGACATATTTAAAGTGTGCTGTTTGAAAAGTTTTGACATATGTCTACACTCGTGAAACTATCACCGCAATCTAGGTAATGCGTGTATCCATCACCCTCAGAAGTTTCCTTGTACCCCTTTGTAGTCCATCCATCTCACCTCTAACCCCTTCTCATCTCCATGAAGTCACCAATTTGACTACTGTCACTATATATTGGTTTACATTTTCTAGTAGCTTATATAAATGGAATCATAAAATATGTATGCTTTTTGATTTTTTATTTTCAATTTCACTTGATTATATTGGGACTTATTCACATTGTTGTGTATATCATTTGTTCCTTTCTTTTTACTGTAAGTTGTATTTCATTGTATGGATATACCACATATGTCTATTCATTCATGTGTTGATTGGCATTTAACATATTTCCAGTTTTTTGGCTATTAGAAAAAAATCTTTCTAAACATTTGTGTTTGAGTCTTTATATGAATACTCTTCTTTGGGGACTCTAATTACACAAATATTAGGCTGCTTGTAGTTGTCCCATAGTACACTGTTGCTTTGTTCATTTTTTTTCAGTCTTTTATTTTTGTCATGTTTTTAAATACAGTTTATATTGCTATGTTCTCAAGTTAACTAATATTTTCTTCTGCTATGTCTAATCCGTTATTAATCCTTTTTTGTGAAATTTTCATCCCAAACATAATAGTTTTAATCTCTAGAAGTTTGATTTTTTTCTTGATATCTCTGCTATGTCTCTACTGATCGTATTCTATTTTTTCTGTAGTATGAAATACTGTTATGATGACTATTTTTTTTCCCTCTTCTGATTCTATCATGTGTTTCATTTTGGGATCATGCTTTTATTTTTTTCTTTTCATCCTTATTACTAGCCATGTTTTTCTTTTTCTTTGCATACCTGGCAATATTTAATTGGAAGCCTGATATTATAAATTCTACCTAATCGTGAGCTAGATAATTTTGTATCCCTATAATATTCTTGAACTTTGTTCTGGGATACAACTAAATTACTAAGAAATAGTATGATCCTTTGGGTTCTTGATTTTAAGCTTTGTTAGGTGGAACATAACAACATTCACTCTAGGGAGAATCTTGTCCCACTACTAGAGCAAAGTATCTCTGAGAGTTCAAGGAACTTCCTTGAATTATGAGGTTTCCCATTCTGGCTAGTGGGAATAGGCACTATTTCCAGCCTTGTGTGATCACCAGAGGTTATTCCCACTAATTGTTGTGGGTGGTTATTCCCAGCCCTGTCTAATGTCTTTACAAGCACACATTGGTTAGTACTCAGCTAAATACTACAGGTGCACACCCTGCAGTCCTCAGGGGTTCTCTGTGCATCTCTTTCCAGGATTCATCTTGGGAACTCTAGCTGTCTTGACATCTCAGCTTCATTTCCTCAACTCAAGTCAGCTGTACTCTGCCTGGGTTTTCCCTCTCTGCACCAAGACCTGGAATGTCTCTGCAGGTAGTGATCTTGAGCAACTTTAGGTCTCATATTTGCTTCCCTTCTCTCAGGCAATTACTTGATGTCTAATATCTTGACAACGTTTGTTTTTTACATTATATTTTTCTTGACATTTGTTTTCTACATTATATTTTTCAAAATTTTATATATTTATTTATTTTTTTTAAATTAAAAAAGATTTTTGGTTGTTTCAGGCAGGACAAATCTGTTCCCTGTTTGCAAGAAACAGAAGCCTAATAACTTCTTTATAACACTCATTAAAAACATTTTTAGTGCTTGTAGAACTCACATGTATTTATTGGAGCGTTATGCAAAATGCACTTTCACACAAAGGGAAAATTTATCTGTAATCTTACCTCCCAGAAATAGTTGTTTTAAAGTTCTATTTTAAAGCTAAATTTTAACAATATGTATGAATGTTACTTTTTAAAATAAAAACTAGATAATTATGTTCATATTGTATAACTCACTTTACCATTTGATATCTGGAGTCTATTTTTATCATTCATAACTTCCTCCAGTATGATTTTTAATGGTACCATAGTTTTATGGTTGTGCCAATAAGCTATGTGCCATAATTGTGCATAATCATGTGTCATAATTTGTTGAACTAATCACTTATCCTTCAGCATTTACGTTGTCTCTAATTTTTCAGTATTATAAATAGTACTGATATGATCATTCTGGCAGATACATCTTCTTTGGTATTCATCATAATTTCCTTAGGATAAATCCCTAGAAGTGGAATTACTGGTTCAAAAGATAAGTATATTTAATTTTTTTTGAATATTTATGGTAGAATGCCATATGTCAACAGGTATAAAAGCAGTACGTGAGATTACATTTTTCCCTACACCTCAGCCTAGTCTAGGTGCTATTTTTTTAAACCAGTTTTTATACATGGTATCTTGTTTTTTACCTTCTAATTAATATTCCTGGTTTTGTGTCAGGTAACTTTTCCTCCTCACTCCACTATAGTGTGCCCTTAACTCTGCCTAGAATATCTAAGCCAGAGCTTAGAAAAAGTGAGGGCACATTGAAATGGGACCACTGGTTTTCTTCAAACCACCCCCCCCACCACCAAATTTTAGTACCAAAATGCTGTGCCGTGACCCCTGCCTCCTTCTGTCTGTCTTCAAACTCTCAGTTCTCTTTTTTTTCTAACATAAACATTGGGTTTTATAGCATAAGTCTCCATTTTTTCTCATACTGCCAGATACCCTTTATGGGAAACCCAATATATTTCTACCTTATTAGCCATCCCTTCAACCTGCTCAGGCTTTAGACAAGTGATTCAGAAATTCAATTGCAAATTCAAAATGAATAAACACCACATCAGATGATAGGAGATGTGCATACTTTTTGTCTTTGGTCTCAAGCAACCTGGAATTGCCTCCAAGACATTAGCTATATCTGAAGCATGAGACAGACATGACAGCAGGAAAAAAAGTGAAAGAGAATAAATATAGATGATCATGTTCAAAATATACAGCAATAATAAACTGAGCAAAAACCAAACACTAGTGGCCTTAGATTGTGGACAAAATCCTGTTCAAAATCTTCTTTTTCACGTGGACCAAGATATATTACAGAAACTTAGCCTGTTTTCAGCCTTATTGCTGCTTAGTTTGGATCTTTTGCTTTCCTTCTTCTTTTTATCCACAAATATTTATTGAACACTATGTGTAAACATTTCTTGATAAATGAGACAGACTTTTCTGAGTTTCTCCAGCAGCTGATTCTTCCCTGGTATTGATGTTTATATTTTGGTTAAAAAATAACTTCTGGGTGATTCTATCCCTTGTTGCTTTTCCTTTGGCATCCTCTAACTTCCCATCTCTAATGACTATTGCTTACAGCAACAGACTATCATGCCTGCTCTCTGCCCAGGGTTCAAGTCTGTCCTTACATCAAGAACCTGGATTCCTCTAGTTAGTCGAGTATCACAGGCTTAAATGCAGGACAGAAGGGCATGTACATAGAGTTTATTCCTTAGAAGTTCTTGTATATGCCATAAGCTATTTAATGTTACATTATTTTGGTAGTTCGGTGGTATAATTCTCACCTTCCATGCAGACAAGTGTTGAATTCCCAGCCAATGCACCTCACGTAAGCTACCACCTATCTGTGAGTGGAGGCTTGTGTGGTGCTATGATTCTGTACAGGTTTCATTGGAGCTTCCAGACTTAGAAAAACTAGGGAGAAAGGCCTGGCAATCTATTTCTGAAAATCAGCCAATAAAAATCCTATTGATCACAATTGTTCAACCTGCAACTGATCATGGGAATAATACAGGACCAGGCAACATTTCGTTTTGTCATGCATGGATGTGGTGTAAAGAATTTAACGTTACCTAGTATGGTTTTGCCTTTGTTTCCTGAGAAATAATTCTTGTTGCTGTTGTTAGGTGCCATTAAGTTGGTTCCAATTCATAGCGACCCTATGTACAACAGAGGGAAACACTGCCCCGTTAGGCGCCATCTTCACAATCGTTGTTATATTTGAGCTCATTGTTGGAGCCACTGTGCCAATCCATCTTTTTGAGGGTCTTCCTCTTTTTTTATTGACCCTCTACTTTACTAAGCATAATGTCCTTCTGATAACATGCCCAAAGTATGTGAGACATAGTCTCACCATCCTTGCTTCCAAGGAGCATTTTGGTTGTACTTCTTCCAAGACAGATTTGTTCATTCTTTTGGCAGTCCATGGTGTATTCAATATTCTTCACCAACACTGCAATTCAAAGATGTCAATTCTACTTCAGTCTTCCTTATTCATTGTTCAGCTTTTGCATATATATGAGTTGACCGAAAACACCATGGCTTGGGTCAGCCACACCTGAGTCTTCAAGGTGACATCTTTGCTTTTCAACAATTTAATGAGTTTTTTAATTTTTTTGCAGCAGCAAATTTGCCCAATGCAATGCGTCTTTTGATTTCTTGACCGCTGCTTCTGTGAGTGTTGATTGTGGATCCAAGTAAGATGAAATCCTGGACAACTTTAATCTTTTCTCCATTTATCATGATGTTGCTTATTGGTCCAGTTGAGAGGATTTTTGTTTTCTTTAGTTTGAGGTCTAATCCATACTGAAGGCTGTGGTCTTTGATCTTCATCAGTAAGTGTTTTGAGTCCTCTTCACTTTTAGCAAGCAAGATTGTGTCATCTGGATAATGCAGATTGTTAATGAGTCTTCCTCCAATCCTCATGCCCCATTCTTCTTCATATAGTCCAGTTTCTCAGATTATTTGCTCAGCATAGAGATTGAATAAGTATGGTAAAAGGATACAACCCTGACACACACCTTTCCTGACTTTAAACCATGCAGTATCTCCTTGTTCTAACAACTGCCTCTTGATCCATGTACAGGTTCCTCATTACCACAATTAAGTGTTCTGGAATTCCTGTTCTTCTCAATGTTATCCATAATCTGTTATGATCCGCACAGCCAAACGTCTTTGTGTAGTCAATAAAACACAGGTAAACATCTTTCTGGTATTCTCTGCTTTCAACCAGGATCCATCTGACATCTGATGTGGTTCCACGTTCTCTTCTGGTTCAAATAACTCTTAAACCCTTTGAATTTCCTGAATAATTGAGGTACCTCGGTTAATCTAAATAACACCTGTAGATTTGTGCCAATGTGTAGTGGCTGGTTAGACCAGAAAAAACATCTGGTATAGAGTAACCTCAGAAAGAATGATTTAGCATATTATGCATATGCAATGAGGGCTCTTGACTGGTTAATAAAAGCTGTGAACATAGAGACTCAGGGAGCTTTCTGATTTGTAAAGTGGGGGTGACATGTCCTCTTTGAGACATGGAAGCTTTGTGCTGGGAACCATCCCAGACCTCGTCTGTATGTCTATTCCTTAGGACAGTCTTGATTTGTACCCTTTTGTTATGATAAATCTATAATCATAACTGTCACGCTATTTGTGAGTTCTTTGAGTTGTTTCAGCAAATTATCAAACCCAAAGGAGTGGGAGCAGGCCCAGCAGGTGAAATGAGGGAGCCCCAGGGAGGTCCCAAAGTTTGCGGCTGGCACCCTGAAGGGGCAGTGGGAAAACCCTGAATCTGTGGCCAGCAGGTTATAAGCTGGAGTGTCATGTGGGTTCCTGAAACTTGTGGTGAGAGTCCACCTATCTGGCAGTCTGAAGGATGATGTGTGTTTAAATTGGGAAACAGGCCCTAACTCTGGCAGCTAGGGTCAGAGAGAGAAAGTACTGCATGCGTGGTTGGTGTCAGAGATGATGGAGAAGTGGGGAAGCGGGGCTTTGATTGCTCCTCACATTCTGGGGATTGGATTGTGTAGTCAGATTCCATTAATAAGAAAGTCAGTGAGTATAATTTCGTGGGAAAGCAAGAATTATATACGTATATGGTGTGGGGGCACTTGTTATAAGTATGCACGTTACCCACCAAACTCAATTTTGTGAAAATCTGTTCTTTATACAAAAGGTTAGAAGATTTTTGTAAATGCAAAATGTTAGATTCCCGCCCCCCCCCCATCAACAGCAATAGAATTTAGGGTCAATGAAACTGCAATGTAATACAAAAGATGTGAGAACTAGTTTTACAAGTTTAGAAAGGAATTAGGCAAGGGTTGAGAAAGAGCCTACAAAATTATGGATTGGGTCAGTTTGAGCCAGTCTACTTACCATTTCTATAGTAGGAAAATTAGAGAATGCTAAATGAAATGAAGGCTGCATCATTGAAACAGATGAAAGGAAAATACATTTTTTTTTTGTACAGAAGATTCTGTAATTAACCTATGGGACTCTATGTGATTATAAATTATGGCAGTAAATTACTGAGAATGATTCAAAATAAGACACATGGAAAACAGCCTCTGAGCTGTTCCTGAATAAAAAGAAAGATGATATGCAATAAGCTGACCAGCTGAGATCAGGAATGACATTTCTTGTCGTCTTTTTTATGTGCGTTATAATGTTGTACAATTAGGACGCCAACCTTTTCCAAGGCGTGGGCTGTATGGAGATGAAACACTGCAAAGAGGGGCATTTGTCAATTTCTAATATACACATAAAAGAAACCATTAGCTTTAAGACAACTTCCAACAGGAAGAGTTTTCAATCCTGCAGGATAATGCAGAAAATATACTCCCAGTCTTAGGATTATTTATTTATTTTCTTTATTAATCAGCAGCAAAGTTAAGAATCCTAAAAAATGTGGAAAAAAAGAGAAAGAAACCAAACCCATTGCTGTCGATTCTGACTCCTAGAGACGCTGTAGGACAGAGTAGAACTGCCCCATAGGGTTTCCAAGGAGTGGCTGGTGGATTCAATCTGTTCACATTTTGGTTATCAGCGGAGCCCTTAACCACTGCGCCCCAGGGCTCTAAATATATGTATATATACACACATATATATGCAGATGTATATAAAATGTTTCACTCAATACCCAAGAGGACTACAGCTTCATAAGTGAAAAGATCCCTTCTCTAAGTCTATCTGGGTTCGGTGGCTATCACCTTGCTGGATGCAATGGGAACTGAATTGTAGTTAAAAGCCTACATTTTAAAAAAGGACTTCTTTCATATCCAAGAAGTGTTCTGTGCTTTTTTTTCAAAGAAGGTGTATTTATTTTAAAAAGAAAAAAATTATTTTTCTTACACCTGTGTTTATCTGCAGATTTCAGGGTTGGAATTTAGTTCTTTCAAAAGCATTTTTTTTTTTCTTTTTTTGAGAATATATTTTGTGCTCTGTTCTAATGTTACGACAGTGAACAAGATGGACTGTCTCCCTACCTTCAGGAAATTCATAAAATAGGGAATTAAAACATAATGCCAACATATTGTGACAGAGAAAATAAATATTTTGATATGAGAAAATAGGAAGTCCTTTTATACTCAGAGAGTCTGAGTGTAAAGAAATTGGCATTATCTTATCAAGGTGAGTATTTCAATACATTTACCAGTTACTAGTTGCCATGGAGTTGACACCTACTCATGTTGACACCATATGTGTTACTGCAGAACTGTGGTTAGTGTTTTTAGTCATTGATTTTTTTTTTGGAAGTAGATTACCAGGACTTTCTTCTGAGGTGCCTCTAGATGGACATGAACCACTTACCTTTTATTTACCAGCCATTTGCACCACAACAATTCCATTTCTAGCTCTCTCCATAGTGAATCTCATCCAAACACGTACAGGCATGTTGCTGTTGTTGGGTGCCATCAAGTTGATTTTTGACTCATAGTGACTCCATGTGACAGAGCAGAACTGCCCTATGGGATTTTCTAGGAGGAATGGTATTGCAATAATGCTTTTTTTTTTTTTTTTTTAAGCAGCAAAAAAATAGGAACAGCCTGTCTGTCCACTAAACAGGAATTGAATATACAAACTCTGGTTTACTTATACAGTAGAATGATATACAACATGTAAAAGAATGAACTAGATCTATACTTATCAGAGTGGAAACAAACTACAGAATGATAGGTGGAGTGTACTACCACTTCCATAGAAATTCTAAAACACAAGTCTTTTTGCAGTTTATGAGTATATGCATGGAGTCCCTGGGCTGCACAAACAGTTCAGTGCTCAACTACTAGCTGAAAGTTTGCAGTTCAAACCCACCCAGAGGCTCCTCGGGAGACAGACCTAGCCATTTGCTTCCAAAAGTCTTGAAAACCCTATGGAGAGGTTCTACTTTGCACACATGGATCACCATGAGTTAGAATCAACTCAATGACAACTAACAACAACAACGTGTAAATTCACGTAGTTTAAAATTATCGAATACGCATTGAAAGTCTATACACCAACTACAGATTAGTGATCACATCTGAGGTGAGTTTGAAAAGCAAAAGATGAGTGGCAGGGCTCTTAAGCTGTGACATTTTATCTGCTTTTTAAAATAGCCATCTGAAGCAAATATTACAAAATATTAACATTTCTGCAATTGGGTAATGGGAACACATTTGTATGTTTGGAATATTTCTGATTGCTCTAAAAGTATGAATTTATGTAAATCCTAAACCAGAAAGAGGAATTATTCTTAATTTTGGCAGTTTCTAAGGCACGGGAAAGAAATCTTTTCTTTTTTTTTTTTTTTGACTTCTAAAGCTCTTCTCTATGCAGACATTTCTGGTTATTCTAATGAGTAATAATAAGTTATGAGGTTATCTATACCAGGCAACCAACCAACCAGTTGTCCAGTTGGCTCTGACTGATGGTGACCCCATGTGTTACAGGGAACTGCACTCCATAGGGTTTCATGGCTGCTGCCTTTCAAAAGCAGATTGCCAGGTCTTTCTTCCAAGGTGCCTCAGGGTGGGTTTGAACAGCCAACCTTTCGGTTAGCAGCTGAGCACTTAACCATATGCACCACTAGGGCTGCCTAGGTTATCTGTAATCATCAATAAATAAATTTTGTTATTTATTATATACAACACCCAGCAGAAGTTCCTGCACAAATTAATATTTCATAAATATTTTAGATAATGATCCCGGTGATAGTTGCAATGACCACAAATCTGGTAACCTAGAATTTTAAGTTCATATTTTGGGGCAATGTAGAGGATGACTATACACAACCGGTCCTCAAAAAGAATAATATAAAGCCTGACTCACATACTTTTCGAATTCCTAATGAATCTGAGTTGAAGGAGCTGACTATATAAATGTGGAAATTAAAAGACCATGCTGGGAGCATAGAAGGCAGACTTTTAATGCCACAAAGGACAGTGAATGCTCCGTGAAGACAGCTACTTAAGAAATCTGTGATGTCTTTCCTTAGGTCCCATTTTGATACATACACATGGTTAAAGGAAAAAGCAGGTTATCGCTTTCCCGTACCTTATGTAAACCCTCTACATTTTCACTATTTTCCTTCTGGATTGCTCTGAAGAATCGATATCAATTTGAATGTTATAACTGCATGAGAGAACTCAGAAAATCACAGCTCAATTATTCCTTTCACCTGCCTCTCCTGTACATTTTCCAGGATGACAGCCACCTCAAAGATCTATTTCAGAAGTTAACATTTCTCCTTTTTTAAAAAACTGCTCGTGAACTGTCTGTAGGAATTTATGTCCCACAGTGGAATTTGCCATGATGTAAGGAGTTGAGGAGATTTTCCATATAACTTGATTTCCACAAGGTAACAAACTTTGGCAATTCATTAGGGAAGCCGATTGTAGCAGTGAACGCAGTCCACTTGGGGAATAGCAGCCTATTTGTTAATTTACCCAAAGAGCATACCTGTGGATTAAAGATTTATTAAGGAAATGACTGAGATGCAGGTTTTCTTGGAAATGTGATTTTGTGTATATCAGGAGAGAGTTTTGTAAGATAGCACAAGTGATAAGAATTTGGTGACTATGAGTATAAAGTCTATGCTGCCGATGAAAATCAATCAAAAGAACAAAATATTTACAAAAACTTGACAATAACAAAGATGCAACTACAGTAACCGCCCTGTGATAATGAAGTGAACAGATTACCAGGCACAACATAATGAATGCCTTGTTTCCAATCAGCTTTTATAAACAAACAATGATGGATCTATCATCCAAAATTAGCAGAAACATGAGAGTGCAATGATGATTTAATTAAAATAGGCAGGAGAGATAAATGCAGCAGAAAACGGAAGCCTTACCTAAAATATTATGCTAGCAAAATGTTTTGAAATGAAAGTCCCAAAGCAGGATACATGTATAACTCCAAAGGTGCTTTTCAAGAGAATAAATTAGAACCACGGTGTTGTTTCCGTGATTACAATTAAAGATACCTCATTTCAGTTTGAATGAAAGCAATGATTGTTTTTAGAAAAATAAGTTGAACTTGGACGAACAGTGGTACGAACATGCAGCAGACAACATTTTTGGAGCGGTGTTACCATATTTTATATGAGTTATTTCTTTTTATTCATATAGAAGTATTATTCGACTTGGTTTTCTATTATGATCAGACTATGGACAAATGATGGTAACACGTTTTGGTAAAATAATGCCATTATTAGATCATGAGGTGTCTCCATGTACACAGAATAGAACTGATTATCGGTTCATAAGCTTTAGACTTTAGGATTCCAAATATTTTGGATTTTAGCGTTTCAACAATTCTCATATCATTTCGGAAGATATTTGCATTTGTTCTTTATTTAAATTTCATTTTCTTTTTTGAAAATATAGTACCTTGGGCTCTAGAATACGATGTAAATTTTTACCTGTAATAGCGTTTTTAAATTACATGAAGCATAAAATCATTTTAAAGGTCTTTGAGTTATTTTGGTAGAAAAATACATTTTTAAATTTCAAACCAGAGTTATTGTTTACTCTGTCACAAGGTCCCAACATCTGATAACAAAATATTCTTTTAAAAACATATCTGTGATGCTTTGAATGAGATTTTAACATAAGACTAAAATAAAAGTGGGTTCCACCTCATAGGGACCCTGTGTGAGACTGGAACTGTACTCCATAGGGTTTTCAATGGCTGATTTTTCGCAAGTTGATTGCCGGACCTTTCTTCGGAGGCAACTTAGGGTGGACTCAGCCACCAACTTTTCATTAACACTCGAATGTTTGTACCACCAAGAGACTCCTTTATCTTGACAAAGCTGTGTTTTCATTGAATTCTGCACTATTGATAAAGTAATACAAAGTTATGAATCATCTTGTATATGGAATCCTAACCCCAAATGTAAGGGTGAAAACTGATTCAGAGATTCAAAATTTGGTATGTATATAGGATAGTTTTGAACAGGGAACATATCAGCCATTTTTTAGAAGCTCTGTTGGTATCTTTAAACAATCTAAAAATCCGTATAATATGGCTTTATCATTATTTAGGTTGTGGTTGTTTCTGTTTTGCCTTTGTTAAAGCTTGAGATACAATCTAAAAACATATAAGTAGAGGAAGCCGGGAAACATCTTTGCTTAAAATCTTCAAGAGTAGCCATGCTCTTAGCTTCATGAACCGCCGGTCCTTTTCTGCAGAGACTCTTTGAAGTTGATGCTCACTCTTTGCAGATACGCAGGGCATGAGGAGAACGCAATCTGGCCTGAGCACGAGAAGATAAATGAACATCTAAAAGGAATAGCTTTTATTAAGTTGGTATAGATAAAAGAAGGTAGAGCTTCTAGGCTCTGATGAAATTGCATTTCAAAAGGATAGAGAAATAAATAGATAAGAAGTACAGTTTGAGTAGAGTACTGGGCCTCAGCAAGTCAGTTTCTACTTCCAGTTCAGACACTGATGTTTCCCATGTCCCTTCTGCTCTGAGCCACACACTGCCTGCTGTGAACTGGGGAACCTACTAAGCGGACCGTCAGACTACTCTTTCCTCCTCTCTATTAAACATTCAACATTATGTTTTGTCTGAATTCTGTAATCTTGGCTTATGCCTTCATAGTTTTAAATGAACTGATTTTATATCTTTTTTTTTTTCTTTTCTTTTTGTGGTATGCTCTTTGGATTGTGTTTTGTTTGTTTTTATCTTTTATATTGATTTAAAAGTCAGGACCGTGGGTGGTGCAAGTGGTTTGCCTTCATCTACTAACCTAAAGATTAGTGGTTGGAACCCACACTGAGATACTGTGGAAGAAAAGCCTGGTGATCTTCTGTGAAGATTACTGTCAAGAAAACCCTGAGGAGCCAGTTCTCTTTTGTAACACACAGTGTTGCCATGAGTCTGAACCAACTCATGGGCAACAGGTTTTTTTCTTTTTTTAATTGATTTAGAAAGCAGTTTTTTTTTTTTTCTTTAATTTTAACAACGTTTACCAATATAAATTTGAAATAAAATTTCAATGATAGTTCATTTATTATCAAATTCAGGAACACAGTACACCTTCTGACTTAATTCTTTATGCAGCTGTTCCCAATTTTTAATGTTTACCATCAGCATTTATTTTATGCCATTTCTTCCCTTTTTTGAACTCTTTGTTGACAGGCAATATGAGAGGGGGGAAGTGTTTTACTGTTCTTTCATGAGGTAAACATGAATGAAAATTTTATTGCTATTCTTAATCAAACTCCAATGACTGGTAAATTTATAATTTAGTTTTCGTCAGTATTACCAGTTGTGTTACTTTCTGCATTTTTGTAGATATTTTGGGAAAGGAGGAACAGTCTTTGTTTTTTTTTTCCAAATTTTATTTATTTATTTTTTTTAGGTGAAAGTTTACAGCATGAATTAGTTTCTCATTCAAAAATTAATACACAAATTGTTTTGTGACATTTGTCACAATTCCCACAACGTGTCAGCACTCTCCCGCTTCCCACCCAGGTTCTCGTGCCCATTACTTCCAGTTTTCTTGTCCCTTCCTGCCTTCTTATGTTTGCTTTTGGGCAGGTGTTAACCATTTGGTCTCATATACTTGATTGACCTAAGAAGCACGTTCCTCAAGTGGGTTATTTGTTTTATAGGCCTATCTAATCTTTGCCTGAAAGGCGTACTTTGGGAGTGACCTCAATTCTGAGTCAGCAGAACGTCCAGGGGCCATTGTCTCGGGGTTTCCTCCAGTCTCCATGAGACCAGTAAGTCTGATGTCTTTTTGTGAATTTGAATTTTGTTCTACGTTTTCTCCCACACTGTATGGGACCCTCTATTGTGATCCCTGTCAGAGCAGTTGGTGGTGGTAGCCAGGCACCACCTAGTTCTTCTGGGCTCAGGCTGGTAGAGTCTGTGGTTCATATGGTCTGTTAGTCCTTTAGAGCAATATTTTCCTTGTATCTTTGATTTACTTCATTCTCCTTTGTTCCAGGTTAGGATGGGACCAAGAGATGTATCTTAGCCACTCCCACGCTTTTAAGATCCCAGACGCTACTCAACAAAGTAGAATGTAGGACATTTTCTTTATGAACTATGTTATGCCAATTCATCTACATTTCCCCTGAGACCATGGTTCTCAGCCCTCAGCCCCAGGAACTTGGTCCCTCAAGGTGCTTAGATTTGTCTAGGAAGCTTCTTTGACTTTGTCTTGATCAAGTTGTGCTAACTTCCCCTATACTGTGTGTTGTCTTTCCCTTCACCAAAGTTAACTCCTGTCTACTATCTAGTAATTTCTCTTCTCCATCCCTCCCCTCCCACATAGCCATCAAAGATTTTTTTTTTCTGTATGTAAACCTTTTGTTGGGTTTTCATAACCGTGGTCTCATATAATATTTGTCTTTTTGTTATTATTTCACTCAACATAATGCCCTCCAGATTCATACGTGTTGTGTGATGTTTCACGAATTTACCATTGTTCCTTACCATTGCATAGTATTCCCTTGTGTGTATGTACCATAATATGTTTATCCATTCAAATGTTGATGGCCAATTAGGTTGTTTCCATATTTTTGCTATTGTGAATAATGCTGCAATGAACATGGGTGTGCATGTAATGGCTCTTATTTCTCTAGAATATATTCCTAGGAGTGGGATTGCTGGTTATATGGTATTTCTATTTCTAGTTTTTTAAAGGGGCACTGTATTGTTTTCCATAGTGGTTGTACCATTTTACATTCCCACCAGCAGTGCACAAGGGTTCAATCTCTCCAACATAAGTTAATTTCTGGTTTTTGTTGTTGTTGTTGTTAGTGCCAGTAATGTCAGGGTGAGATGGTATCTCACTGTAGTTTTGATTTGCATTTCTCTGATAGCTAATGATCAAGAGCATTTCTTCATGTGTCTGTTGTCCTCCTGAATGTCTTCTTCAGTGAAGTGTCTGTTTATATCCTTTGCCCCTTTTTCAGTTGGATTATTTGTTTTTGCTATTGAGGTGTTGAAGTATTTTGTCATATATCTCCTAGCCAAAAAGTTTTTCCTCGTCTGGAGGGTCTCTTTTTATTCTTTTGATGAAGGATAAATGTTTAATTTTTGGGAGCTCCCAATTATCTAGTTTATCTTCTGGTGTTTGTGCATTGTTAGTTATGGTTTGTATTGTATTTATGCCATGTATTAGGGCCTCTAGCATTGTCCCTATTTTTTCTTCCATGATCTTTATCATTTTCTGTTTTGTATTTAGGTCTTTGATCCATTTTGAGTTCGTTTTTGTGTATGATGTGAGATATGGGTCCTGTTTCTTTTTTATTTTTCACAAATGGTCATCCAGGTATGCCGGCATCATTTGTTAAAGAGACTATCTTTTCCCCATTTAATGGACTTTGTCCCTTTGTCAAATATCAGTTGCCTGTCCAAAAAAATCAAACCCATTGCTGTCGAGTCAATCCAACTTAGAGCGAGTGGTGGATGGATTTGCCTCTGGGTTCTCAATTCTATTTCATTGGTCTGTGCGTCTGTTGTTAACAACCTTCATTTTGGACTTTCAGCCAACGCTATTTTATGCTGAAAATTCAGAGCTGTCTTATGCATTTTGATTAACTTGGTATGTATCTCAAGCAATTTCCATTTCCTCAGGGTCTCTGTCTTTCAGAGAATTTCTTCAGTACCGCATATTTGGCCAGTGATTTCATGAACATTATCTCATTTGATTATTACAATAATTTTGAGTTAGGCATTTTTTTTTTTTTATGTTTACATAGTGAAAGACTGAGGCTTAAAAATGCATAAGTGTTTTTGTTTTTGTTTTCACCAAATTCATAGTGGGAAAAAAACAGACAAACCTGTTGCCCTTGAGTAAACTTACAGAGACCCTATAGGACAGAGTAGAACTTCCCCATAGGGTTTCCAAGGAGTAGCTTGTGGATTCAAATTGCTGATCTTTTAGTTAGCAGCCAAGCTCCTAACCCCGTGCCACCAGGGCTCCGTAGTGGAAATACATCTGTCTAAATCTAAAATCCATGCTTCTTCCTCTGTAGTGATATTCCAAATAGAAAATATATATATATATATATATATATATATATATATATATATATATATATATTTGGCTGTAATATTAACTTCTCATAATGCACATATCTGGCAAATGTGAAATAACATGGGGAAAATTAATTTTGCCCATTTTCTGCAATTTACTTAGTTTGAAAGGACTAATAACCCAAAGATATTGGTAATTATGTAATTATTTTATATTTTGAATTTTCATAAAGAAATAAAAATTCATAGATATAAGAATATTATAAAAGCTACTTTTTATAGTTGCATGCACATTAACACAGAACAAAAGAAAAAGAAAGGAATTTCTCTATAGAAAGCCAGATTCTCCCAGATTCTAACCAAGGAACTTATCATTATAAAATCTAACCAATTATTGAGTCTTCCTAGAAAACTCTAGTAAAAATATGATTGGGTGCTCTAAAACTAAAGTGAGTATATATAAAATAAGTTATAGAATTGCAATGGAAAAGGAATGGTCTTTTCAATAAAAGATAGTGGATTAATTAAATATCCATGTAGTAGATTAAAAGAAATGTACCTCTCCTACCTCATACTACACATACACACACACACAAACATACACAAGCAAACACACATTAGACAAATAATTTCAAATGGACTGAAGATCTAAATGTAAAACACAAAATAATAAATATTTTAGTAGACATTATAATAGAGTATCTTTACCACCTTGGAATAGGCAAACATTTATTAAACATCACACAAAATCAACTAAATATAAAAAAATACACTGGTAAACTGAAATATTAAAAACTCCTTTCTGTTTATAAAAAAAAAAAAACATTAAGAGTGAAAATACAATGCAAGCGTTGAAAAAGATATTCACGATACAAACACCCAACAAATGACTCCTGTAAAGGACTCCACAAATCAATAGGAAAAATACAGATGACCAATGGAAAAATTGGCAGAAGAACTGCAGATATTTTTTACAAAAGGAGAAAATTGAGCAAACCTGGAAAGGTACTCAACTTCATTAATCATCAAGGAAGAATCCAAATTTAAATTCACAATGTGTTGTACAAGCACATCCTTATTAGAATGGCAAATGAAAGGGACAAAACCAGCATTAGCCGGTATGTGGAAGTGTAAACAGGCATCCCCACTTTGGAGTGTGTAATAAACCTGAATCACGTTCTCCTGATCTGGCATTTCCCTCCTAGGTTTTCATCTGATTGAAACGCATACATATATTCATCAAAAGACAATACCAGAGTGTTCACAATATAACTCAAAATTGAAAACTATCAAAGATCCTTTAGCAGTACTATTGTGCCGTTGATTAAATTGTGTTTTCTAAAAATACGTGTTGGAATCCTAACCTGCATACCATATACCTATGTCAGTGTAGGGTGTGTCCTAGTCCTAATTATTTCTGCATTGTAAAGAGCAGATTAAGACACAGACATGGGCACTAACTGGGGAAGACAGAAGCCATGTGAGGACTGTCTACAAGCCAAGGCACCAAGGAACACTCGGCGGCTACTGACAAGAAAGGAATTGACATGGCTGAGATCATGATTTGAGCTTTAGCCTCCAGAAGAGAGAAAATAAATTTCTGTTCTGTAAAGCTACCCACTTGTGGTGCTTCTGTTCAGAAGCACCAGGAAATTAAGACACAGGGAAAAATAAATTGTGTTACATTCACACAGTGGAATACTATAGAGTGATAAGAATAAATGAGCTACATCTATATGCAACAATATGGATGAAACTCAGAAACATAATGTCATGCAAAAGAATCCATACATACTGTATAATTCTATTTATAGAAAGTACCAAAAGAATTAAAACTAGTCTATGGTATTGAGATTCAGGAAAGCAGTTCCCATTGGAGAGGGGTACTGTTAGTGACTGGGAGCAGTTCAAGGTGAATTTCTAGACAGTGCTTATTGATCTGGGCACCAGTTACATATTTTTGCAGAGTTTGTGAAAATCCATTGATTTGCGCAGTTATATGCGCAGTATGTGTAATAAGTATAATGTATGCATTTCTATTTAAATAAAAAACCTTTAACAATTGAACCTCTAGTGTGGAGATTGGGAGTTAAAGTTTTCATTTTCCACAGGTAAGCAAGTAATCCAATATTCTTTGAAATGCACCTGATGTATTTATGATATTCTGTGATGTTTACTACTATATTTGATATCCTGTATGATTCTACCATGTGGAGTATTATCAGAGAATCCAAGAGCTGATAGAGAACTTGAAGTCTTCTCTTTCAGGCTCACTGTTTTGAAGGAAGTATTTATTGTGGTTGTTACTGTTATCATTGTTGTCGTTATCATTACTAAATAGTATCTATTCAACAGGTAGTCAGAGTTCAGAGATGTCAAAGAGGTCACACTATGACGGGATAGTATGTCAACCTTCTTCAGGCCTCTAAGAGGCATCCTTCACACCAGGATCATGCAACTGGCTCATTCTCTTTAATTCAATGTGGAAACGCCAAGTAAACCTAGTTCCAGTACTAATGTACTTCAGGGTCGTGGAGGACTTGATCCCTGAAGGAACCAATGGTCCCTACAAAGATTTATAATGTACTGATGGCTACACTAAACATATACTCACCAAATCACCATCATGTATAATTTGCATCAAAGACTCTCTACGCTTGAGAAGCTTTACATAATTTTGAAACTCAGCAAGGTTGCTAACAAAAGAGATTCTAATGTCAAAACAAATAGAGACATATATGTCCTTTCAGCTCAATTTCTCATCATCTGGCTATAATTTCTAGAACACATAGAAATAACAAAACTACAACAAAAGCAGCTGGGAGCTAGAGACATAAGTTTTAGTTAAACTAGTAGATAGATATGTGATACGGAGCCCTGGTAGCATCAACTGTTAAGTGCTCAGCTGCTAACAGAAAGGTTGGCAGTTTGAACCCACGCAGCCTCTCTGCTGGAGGAACATATGGCAATCTATTTCCATAAAGATTACAGCCCAGAAAACCTTATGGGGCAGTTCATTCTGACACGTGGGGTCACTATGAGTTGAAGTCAACTCGATGGCGCCTAACAGCCACAACAGACTACAGACAATCATGAAAATTTCTTGGGTCATTTCTATCACTGGTTACACGAAGGGATTAAAGTTGTGATCACTAATTTTCCTTCCAGCTTTAAGATTCTTGGCTTCTTGTGACAGCACTAACTTTTATGTCATTTAAATGTATTTCATACTTCTCTAATAGTCTATATCTCTTTTTCCCTTTTATTTTATTCAGACCAAAAATGTATCTTTGCTGAAACTCAAAACTCAGCTAAAGTCAAGTTTAGTTGTTTAATGTTAAATATGGGAAATATAAATAGTAAATTACTAATGTAGCCAATTTAAGCACCTCTAATGATCGTAATTTTTGGAAATAAAAGGATGTGAGTAAGCCTAGTTAATTAACTGACTCTTTGCTTGTACTTTACAAAGTTAAATACAAGTAGATATTTATAGATGATCTCAAAATTAACACAATAATACATTTATACAAATGTCAACTCAAGTTCCAGATAATGTCAAGAGTAAGTGAATTATCTTGACATACACCAGATTTTGAATAGTAATAATACTCAGCTTATAAAGTTTTTATTGTATATACTCTATTTGAAAATTATATATGCCTAACATTTATCTTTAATTGTTTTTCCTATATCAGCTTTCCAGAAATTTTGCTCAGAAGGGTTTGCACTTTTGCTCAAAAAAAACATATGACTGTCTTGTTACCATAGTTCTTTTTCTTTGTTTAAAGTTTGTAAACTTGACTAAAAAACTTTGTTAGATACTTTTAGAAAATAGTCAAAGCATGCAACAAAAGATCAGCAATAAAAAAGGTGAGGGAAAAAAAAACTCACAAAAAAGGAAACAATTTAAACTTTTTGAATGTCTTTGGTTTTGAAGAATTCAGCTGATAGGTGAAGAAACCAGCAGAAAGTCTTTTAGTGTTAGATACCAAATGGGATTGAACACTTAGAATGCACACGAAAAAGAAATTGCATAGTCAATACTTGTGTACCTTTCCTAATGAAAGCAAAAGAAAGAAAAGAACACCCATCTAAGAAAAAAATCAAAAAACAAAAACTATTGTGATGGTTAAGATTGTGTGTCAGCTTGGCTGGGCCATGAATCTCAGTGTTTATATATGATCACTCCCATGATGGAATCTGTTGTGAGTAGCCAATCAGTTCAAAGGGAGTTTCCTTGGGGGTGTGGACTGCATTAGAATATAAGTAGATGTTCTAGCTTTTTTTCTTGCTCTGGATCCTGTTCATCTGAACTTTGGTTCTTGGGACTTGAGCTATCAGCTTGCCTGCCAATCTTGGGATTTGTCGATCCTCACAGCCTATGAGCAAAAGCCCAGCTCTCCAACTTGCTGATCCTGGGTTCGCCAGCCCCTGTGGATACGTAAATTGGGAGAAGCCTCTATTCTGATCCATGGATTTGGAATGTACCAGCCTCTACAATTGTGAGCCATTTCCTTGATATAAATCTCCGTCTATATACATTTTGGAAACCCTGGTGGCATAGTGATTAAGTGCTACAGCTGCTAACCAAAAGGTTGGCAGTTCGAATCCACCAGGCGCTCCTTGGAAACTCTATGGGGCAGTTCTACTCTGTCCTGTAAGGTCACTATGAGTTGGAATCAACTCGATGGCAACAGGTTTGGTTTTTTGGTTATATATATTTATTTATATACTTTCCTAGTTTTGCTTCTCTAGAGAACCCAGCCTAAGACAACTATATATGGACAATCCATAAATACTTTTAACATTATAAGACATTGCTAAGGAAAATAAAAGATGTTAATATCTGACACCTAGAAAAATCAATTTTTCAGAGTGGGGAAAATTATTATTTATCAAGTCTACACTGTAGAGTTTATTGACTTCTTTTGCAATATTGGCAAAAAAGAATACGATCATGGAATATTAAAAGGTAAGTTCAAAGAGTACAATCATCTCTACCTGCAAAAGAGCTTTCAATAACACCTCTGTTCTGCTGAGAAACATTGGGAAGAATGGCTGGGAAAATGGAAAATTTCTACTTCAATGAAAACCTCAAGTTAGAATGTGGACAACAGAACTAGAAACTTAAACTTAGGTTTGGCTATTCCAGGCGAAAGCGTGAAAGAAAAATACCGTCTACAAGTAATGAATAAATAATTCACTTGCTTCTTGATAAGCAAAATTATCTAGAGCAGATGCTACACAATGAAAGACTGGGCTGTTCTTTAGGAATTTTGAAGCGGCGATGTTAAATGACTCGTTGGATTTCTTGGGCAAAGTTATTAAAAAGGTCTCCAAGTTCAAAGACTGCATTTATTAATTCAATAGGCATATTTTTTAACCTCATGAGTAAACTACAGAATACCTGAAGCAACAATGAATGTGGGTAATTTGAGTAGCAAGAATTTATTGGAGAACTAGAAAGATTTAAATGCAGTATGTTTTTGTAACGTATTTTCTTGTGAAGCTATCAGAAATGCATACTTTCAGCCACTTGTGCCGTATTTAAATCTACCTGCATTTCAAATAAGATTCAAGAAAACTTTATGATTCATTGCATTTGATTCATCAACATATTGCTTTTTAAGAGTTGTTTGATGTTCAAGAAATCTTGTGTCTTTTGGATAAGCCTTCTTAAGCCTTTTTCCCTTGAGTAAGAAAGCTACACTTCCAGTACTAAAAATTTGCTTTGCAACAGAGAACCAAGGATATTCCACAGAGTTGCCAGCACATCTCTCCCTTATCTGCAAACCAATAGAAGCCAAACATCAAATACATGACAAGTGATTAACACATTGGAAAATACTCAACAGCGGAGAAAGAAAATGGAAATCATATATGAGGGGCTTGAGGCAAAATAAAAACACTGCTTCAAAAGGAAGGGTATTGACAGGAGATAAGATGAAACTGCATTTGGGATGTGTCCATCGCCAAAGAAGTTAAAGACAAAGAACAAGTGATCCTTTTTTCTGGATTTCAGTTATTGTAGGAGAAAAACAAAGAAAATTTTCTGTACTCTAAATTGAGTTTTGGGTCTGAATGATTTATGAAGAATTGTTAAAAATATAGACAGTATTTTTATCTTTCCATTACATTTGTATTTGCTGCATTGCCCACAAAAGTAAATATTACCCACAGTGCAATTGACCAGGCTGATTGTCTTTCTGTGGTTCTGTGTCTGTTTTCTTTTCTGTTTCTTACAAGGACACTTTTCGATGAACTTAGGGCCCACCTTAATCTAGGATGATCTAATTTTAAGATCCTTGCCTTAAATATAGTTTCAAAGACCCTTATTCCAAATAAGGTCAAATTTTGAGCTTCCAGACTAGAGTCATCAATAGATTATTAAGTGATATTCTCATTTTTCTTCTGCTTGTATCCAACCAATTCTCCAGCTAAGAAATTTGAAACATGGATGAAATACAAATAAAATCAGCTCTAAAAGCAGCAGAGAGTGCCTACGGCAGCCAGGATGTCAAGGAGACCAAAATCCAGGAAAAGGAGCAGCACCTTGAAAGGAGCCTGATACTCTCTGTTGCTTTGCCCCTTGGTGATTCACAACAGTACAGGCTGAAATGCCAAGCTTAAAGCCATGGCCTAGATCTTATGCCACCTCATGAAGTTCCAAAAAACAAAAACCAAACCCACTGCTGTTGAATCAATTCTGACTCATACTAACCCTGTAGGACAGAATAGAACCACCCCATAGAGTTTTCAAGGAGCATTTGGTGCATTCAAACTGTCCATCTTTTGGTTAGTTGCTGTAGCACTTAACCACTACGCCACCAGGGTCATGAGTTTGGGGAGACAAAAGTAGAGTACAGGGTGACCAAGGCAGGCAGGACTTGGAGGACTAAGATTCTGGAAAAAAGTAAGCCAAAGAAGTGTGCTTCTGGTCCTTGTTTTCTCACAGTATTTGCAGCTTCATAAATTGTGCTAGATTCAGACAGAAGAGCCAAGAAGCCATCGGCTAAAAAGGAAAGTGAATCTTGGCTATCTTAAATAACTTTTTAAATATTAGCGCTATCTTGGTGTGGTATATTTGATTTTTGAACAAGTAATTCCAAATTATATACCTAGTGAATATCTTTTAAATATAGTTATCCAAACTTATTATCATTTTCATGAATATAAGGTGTTACAGTGGTATTTCTGCTTTCTTTATCAAATCTATTATCCAAACAGATTAAATTTTGATTAAGCCACATATAGCAATGTATAAATAACACAAAAATTAAAAAAATCATTTTTAGTCTACATAAAGATCAACATTAATTCAAGGGTTACTAGTTTTAAGCTTGTTGTAGTTGTTAGGTGCCATCAAGTTGATTTTTGACTCATAGCAACCCCATGTGATAGAGTAGAACCGCCCCATAAGTTTTCTAGGCTGTAATCTTTATGGGAGCAGATCACCAGTCCTTTCTCCGAACCACTGGGTGGGTTTGAAACTCCAACCTTTTGGTTAGCAGCCCAGCGCTGAACTGTTGCCCTGCCAGGGTTTAAAATGGCATACATTGCTCAATTTTCAATATATATTCAACTTCAAATTCTTTTGTTTTAATGGAAAGGAGATACTAGAGTCATAAGCAATTTATGATCTTAGCACCCAAAGTGACCCTCTTAGAATATATCTGTGAATTAGTAATTAGGAAATGCTAGACTAAAAACCAAAAAACCAAACCCATTGCCATCTAGTTGATTCCTAGTCATAATGACCCTATACAACAGGGTAGAACTGCCCCACATGTTTCCAAAGAGCACCTGGTGGATTCGAACTGCCAATCTTTTGGTTAGTAGCCTTTCTTAACCACTACGCCACGAGGGTTTCCAGTGCTAGACTAGATGGTCTTTAATCTGCCTTTCAATTTTACGATTCTCTCTTGATTTACCTATCAAAAAAAATTTTTTTTTGTTTTGTTTTAATCTACTGTGAAAAATATATTTTATCTTTTTTTATTTGGTTAAAATATTCAATGGTAACTTAATTATATTTTCATGATTAGCCACTTAATTATTTTTCCAGTTTTCCCTAATGACCTAACTTCAGCTTTCTAGGCTTCGTTGTATTTCCACAGAAGTTTGTTGGAGGACACAATGTTTTCAGTGTTAATACGTATTAGAAATAATTGTGTTTTAACTCAAAAACAGTCATTTTTAAATGCCTTTATCTCACAATGAAATGTGAATGCTTAGTAACCACAGTTTGTTGTTTTATAAAGTTGTTTTCCATATTCACCATGTAATATTTAAAAAAAGTATTGAAAGATGAATCACAATCAATTTATAACTTTCCTCATTAGCCAAACTTGTTATAGTCGTTCAAGCTACCTGCTATTGCTTACACTACTCCCTTTGTTTAAATACATTTTGGTAGCTTCTCTGTAACGATGGAGTCCTTGGTACGTGAGTACGTTTAACTTGCTTAAAGTTCAATTATACATTCCTGAGTAAAGCATGCCTTCTCCCCACCCCCCAACTTCACTACACATGCACAAACACAAATTACAAACAACAGCATACACACATGCACTCGAAAACATGTACAGCGTGTGTCCGTTCCTTTTGTTTGGCACTGTGAGTGTGTCCCCTCAGGCAATGGATGCAATCAAGCCTGAAGTTGTTGGCCGTTGGTCTGTTGGCCAAAACCAACGGAAAAAAAAAATGTGTGAATAATTTTAATGATTTCCTGATAATTAATAAAGAAGTGAAATATATTGTTCAGCTAGCTATGAAATTGTTAGTGATGACTTTTATTTGCAGCATTATTCATACAGAAACGATGTCCAACAAAGATTTACAAGAACTGATAAGAATGTTCTATAGAAAAAAATGACAACAGAACAAGCCATAACGTTGCTTAAACTTTCCAAAAATCGAAACATTTGAATGACTGGATTACTGAACATGGTTTCTCTCTAAGATTGTTTACTCCACATTACTATGTACATTAAACATTCATATATCTTTAGTGCCTTTCAGGGTTATATATACAAAATGTCCACTGTACTTTATGGGTAAAGGTAAGTTTTTTCAGTGGTAATTTTGTTTATGGACGACTTTTGCATTATGTGCAGAGCTTAAAATTTAACCCTCCAATTCACCTTTACGCCATGAGCTGAGAGTCCATTGTACTCTTTAAGGATCAACCCAAGTGCCACTTCCTCTGTGAAACCTTCTTTTCTCCCCCTCTCTGATCAGGCTAAGACTCCCTCAGAGCTTATTTGTTGGCAATTTGATCAGCCTTCTGCTAGAGCATTTATCTCTTTGCTCTCTAGTTAGCTATTTGATTAGATTATGAGTTTGCCTTCTGCTGAGATTGACTTTTATTTGTTCCAAGCAGCCCATAGCACAGTGCCTGGACTGAGCATGTTAGATGATGAATGAATTGTTAAGGTCTATTTTTCAAAAGAATAATATTGTGACTCATATGAACATAAATGAACACGTGTCAAAGATTTTATTCCCCTCATTCATTAATAAATCAGTACAACATTAAAACCAGTTCAAAGAATATTCATTCGAGAGGCTGTGTACAGTGTGTCTGTGTATATGCACACATGTGTAAGATAATAAGAAAATTTATTAGTTTTTGTGGCTTAGGTACAAAGCCAGTTAAATCCGCAGGGTAATAAACCATAACCTTTGGCATTATGTGTTCCACAGAGCAGAAATTATTTGCATCTCTTCTGGACAAAAGTTTACAAGTTAACAACTAACATCACTTAGTTCGAGGCCTTTAATCAGAAGTAAACAGTAATTCAAACTAAGCACATTCAATTCTCATTATTCATGATCATTATATTCTATAAAGTCACTACGAACACCAAATTAGCAAATACTGACCACAGTTCTAGGAGAAATACAGGGTCAGCTTACTGTGAACCTCTGGTCACAACATTTTTATCATCCCATCAATCTATAACCTTGTTTTATGTATGTTCTTATTCAAAGGCATCTTATTTAATGTACATTGATAATTCATTAACATTGAAATCATGGTCAACAGCATATAACTCATGCCTGAACAAAGCTTGTCTAACACATGTATTTTCTATGAAAGGCAAATTGCAGCATTCTTAATGAGTAGACAGAACTTCGGCCCTATCCCGGGGGACTTGTTAAACTGCAAAATCAACACAGAGCACAAAAATGTGCAAAATGTGGTACAGAGAGCCTGCAAAAAGGACACTTGCTTACAGTATTCAAGCCGAAACAAGAAAGCAGAGCATCTCCTTGTTTAACCTCAGCTGGGAACATACATGTGAGATGACTCAAATTTTTTGACACTCTGACTGGGAATGACCATGAAAACAGCACGAATACTGATTTTGGGACTACAGATACATTTTACTGAGCAGGCAAACTTGAAATATGGAATCTATGGACAATGAGGAGTGACTGTATATTCTTCCAGACCCTAGATAATGCTTAAGTACCTGAACTCCAACATGATATTGAAAAGATGTGTTGCCCACCTACTTCCTTTATTTCCAAGTTTTGGCTAATCCTTCATAAAAGAATGAATTTTTTCTTTTTTACTAAGTGTATCTCTGAATGTAGGACATCTCTGCTGAGAGATTTACTCTGTAGGTGCAGATCCTCGATTAACTTGAAAACTCAGTTTTACAAAATGACCAATTTTGCCTTCATTGCCCGGTAACTGAGGTCTCACTAAAATGGTTTAGTGATTTAACATCTCATCAGCATTTTAAACACGCAGTGCAATTTGATTTTTCAGGAGGGGTTGTTTTTGAACACTTTGCTGACATATAATTGAGGATTACAATACATAAAAAGATCAATAAAAATATTTGAACAATCTTCATCAGATAAAGTTTCTGAATATCTCACATTATTATCATTCATGTAAATAAAAATGGTATGTATGGAAACCATGTACACACACACAAAAGATATTTGAACTCCACTGTCTTAGTTACCTAGTGCGGCTAGAGCAGAAATACCACAAGTGGGTGGGTTTAACAAATTGAAAATTATTTTCTCACTGTTTAGGAGGCTAGAAGTCTGAATTTAGTCTAGGGGAAGGCTTTCTCTCTCTGCTAACTCTAGGAGAAGGAAGGTCCTTGTCTCTTTTCAACTTCTGTTCTTTGGTCCCTTAGTGATCTTCATGTGGCAAGGAATCTATTTTCCCCCATCTCTGCTTGCTTGTCTATGTCTAATCTGCTCATTTTATATCTCAAAAGCTTAAAACACACCCTATACCAATATGGGCTCATTAACATAACAAAGAAAGCCCTGTTTCCAAATGTGATTACAACCACAAGTATGGGAGTTAGAATATACCACACATAGTTTTGGGGGACATGATTCAATCCATAGCATCCATTTTAAGTTAACTTGGATATGGAATATAGGGGTTTATATTTTAAGGATATTAATTAGGAGGTGATTGTTTAACTTAATGTGCGCTTTATGGATTTATCAACCATTCTGAATAAGAATCAAGAAAAGATGTATACAGTTTAGTGCTTATATAAATAGTAGAGTGTTAATACTGGAATGGGCTGAAGAAATCATCCATTACAACCCCTTCATTTTACAAAGGAGGAAATTGACTCCCAGAAACACAGTTTGCCAGTTATTATGAATCACTATATGAATAATGAATTAACATACGGTTTTTCAAGAAAACATCACTTGCATGTGTGACGTGCAACGTTGTCCAGTATTTAACTGGGCTGCTTGCTGAATCA
The DNA here is from genome assembly GCF_024166365.1 of Elephas maximus indicus. Classification (NCBI taxonomy): domain Eukaryota; kingdom Metazoa; phylum Chordata; class Mammalia; order Proboscidea; family Elephantidae; genus Elephas; species Elephas maximus. Next base: position 41,981,383 of record NC_064832.1, read on the forward strand.
TTAGGGATACACAGAATAAGCAGTATATTTTTTATAGGCAATGAAACTAGTATCCTGAACTGAGATGACTCATAAAACATAACCAGCTTCACTGTATGTGGTTTTCCACCTACCAAAGCAACTGCAATTTAAAAAGTAAAAATGTTGAGAGAGGAAGTAGAAGTGGGTTACTGGGGAAACTAGATGAAACTTTGTGATTCACTCCAAAATAAAATTTTATTGCCACCAAAGTTTATGTTTTCTAGGGAATATGACTACTCTTGATGAGTTCATCTCCTTTATTTTTGCTGAATGAAAGCTTATCCAAGATTTTATTTGTCTTTGTAGTTTTCTGTAGGTACCTGTGCCCTTTTCTGTTAGTACGAAGTGTGGTGGTTTAGAATACTGGTAACTTTAGGCCAGTATTCCAGTCTACAGAAACTAATCAGAGTTCAGGAAAATGTGGAAGAAAGTGTTGTCTGCTCCTCACCTCCCACCCCTAGAATACAAGAATACCTCATGTAAATTTTCCTGTATTCACATGGCAAAGTTAACATTTAAAAAAAGCTGTAATGATAGGTCACACGGATCCCAGAAAAGAGGAAGAGCGTTTTCAAACAGTGAATTTAAGCAGTATGATGTTGAATTGCTTTAAAATAACATTTCTATGACACAATTAAGAACAAAATTCTCAAAATGAATTTTGCAGCTCGCCTCTGTCAGAATCATCCTAGTGTAATGATGAAGATCTCAGGATGAATTACTGTCAGGGCTCTTGTTTGCAGGTATGACCTTCCTAAATAGAAAAGGAGTTTACTGAAAGGATATTCGGTAGCTCACAAAACTGATGCTGAATCCAGAAACCAAGGCTTGGAGAATGGACAGGAGCTGCGGAAGGCTGTGTGGCAGAGGCACAGCTGTGTGGTCACCAGAATGGTTGGGCACCATCACTGGCGTCATGACTCCTGGACTACTGAACATACATAAGCAATGAGGTCCTGATCATTGACTATGCATAAGCCTTGGACTCAGAAATTCCTTGGAGCTTCCAGATTGACGACGCGTGTAGGATGACTGAAAGGCCCTGGGGCTACGAAGCTCTGCGAGGAAACCCCCTCCGGACCTTGCCTGCACATCTCTTCCTGTATGTCATTTTGTGTTTGTATCCTTTCTCTGCTGAATTAGAGATAGCCCTTTTCCAGGAGCTGGTAAATCATTTACAACACATTATCAGGTTTTTTTAATGGGTCTCAGACCTGAGGGAGTAGTGTGGCCTGCTGCTTTAAAGCAAGGGAGCCATATGAACTCCCTAGCTTGTGGCTGGCACCCACTGACCCTGCCCTGGGTGAGCAAAAGGGCTGTATGAAGCAGCTGGGGTCTGGACTGACCAGGGAAGGGAAGGAGAAATTTCTCTCAACTGGTCTGATACCATGAATTGGTGTCAATAGAGGTGGGATTCATTGCAATGACTCCGGACTCATGGAAACATGGGGTTTTGGAAGAAAAAGATTAATGGGTGAGCGATTCTGGATGGTTGTATTGATCTTTGATTTCTGGATGTTTACTTTGGTCTGTTTTAACTATAAATAAAAATAAGCTCTTTAAGGTAAGTAATTATCAGCTTTCACTGTTGCCAACACTTTGTGTCTTGTGTGTGTGACTAGATCAGATTACATGGAAGTAGAACTGGGAGAGGGGTTGGTGCTACTTACTGGTTGGGGTCCTCATCCTAGTAGTCTTGTGGCTGCTAGGAATCTTAGGACCACCTCTGAGGCATCCTGAGTGTGTCACATAATGAGAATCTGCATTTCTAAACACAGTCAGTTCTGCTGTAATGGGACACGCGTTTCTGTAAATCACCATACTAGACAAAATCACCCAATAAATACCACCAAACTTATGCAAAAAATGGGATTAGGTTATGGCACCCCAAAATTCCATCGGTGACATATTAAAAAAATATATAGCAAGTTAAAGAACACGGTAGTACAGTTTGACAAATGTTAAATGATTAAGAAACACATTTGCTGTCATTGTTATCAGTTGCTATCTAGCTAATGCAAACTCATGGATACACAATAAAAATGTTCGTCTACCCTGAATAAGACCTGAAGTTTGCTTGTGGAAGTGGGTGTTGGACAGGTTTCAGCTTGTGAGTTATTGTTTAGTGGCGGAAGGGAAGTTACTTGAAATCGGTTGCAAACTTGTAATAGCAGATGTGCATGGGTTTGGCTCATAACACATATGGTGAACTGAGGTAACTGGTAGAATTGTGTGCTGATGCATATTTTGTGCATTCCAAAGTGGCTTGGCTCAGCTGGGCCCAGTTTTCTGAACTCACCTGAGTTTCTTCCGGATGAAATTGCACATAAGCAAAAGCAAATTTGCATTGTGCTCAAATGGTTACTTAAGATACCAATAGCTTTGAAACAAAATTAGTACTTCTAAACAATCAATACAGCAGAACTGTGTGATTCTTAAGTAAGCCAAAGTTATAAGACCTTTAGGGTCTTGGCCCTTCCCTGACCATTCCACGTGCCCTTCCTGTCTAATGCCGTCTATGATATGGGTCTCACAGTTTTACATTCCCTCTCATTCTATGAGGGAGCGTTGGTGGTTAAGTGGTAGAATTCTCACCTTCCATGTGAGAGAACCAGGTTCTGACCAATGCACCCCACACACAGCCACCACCCATCAGTCCATAGAGCCTTGCCTGTTGCTATGATGCTAAACTGGTTTCCACAACCAAACATGGGGATAACACTTGCCCATGGGTTTGCCATGAGTTGGGGGTGACTCAGTGGCAGGTAACAACAACAACTCATTCAGTGAGTGTAGGTACAGTGCGGTGGGATGAAGAGCACTTTTCCTATTTCTCTTCTGCATAATCCCTTGCTTTTCAAGAGTTAATTTACAAGTCTTCCTAAGTACCACGACTATCATCTCTTGGAGCCCTTGGTGGGGCAGTGGTTAAGAGAGTGGCTGCTAACCGGAAGGACGGTTGTTCAAATCCACCAGCTGTTCCTTGGAAACCTTATGAGGTAGTTCTGTTCTGTCCTGTGGGCTCACTATGAGTTGAGATCGACTTGACGGCAAGAGGTTTATCATCTCTTACCCACTTCCATCAGAAAGGTCCCACTTCCCCAGACTCAACGACTTAAGCACCTGATTTATATATTTCCTCTTATCACCTTCAGCGATGTCTAACTTTAAGAAAACAAAACAAAAACAGTTGCTGACTAGTGGATTCCGACTTGACTCATGGTGGCCCCGTGTGTGCAGAGTAGAACTTTGCTCCATAGGGTTTTCATTTGGAAGCAGACCATCAGGCCTTTCCTCCACCTCTCGGTATATTAGCAGTGCCAAGCTCCTGGCCAGTGGTGTAGTGCTTAACCACTTGCGCCATCGAAAACCCAAAACCAAATTTGTTGCTGTGGTGTTTATTTTGACTCGTAGCAACCATATACAACGGAAGTGAACTGCCCCATAGTGTTTCCAAGGCTGTCCATCTTTATGGAAGGCGACTGCCACATCTTTCTCCCATGGAGCGGCTGGTAGGTTTGAGCTATCAACCTTTCAGTTAGCAGCCAAGGGCTTAAACACTGCACCACCCAGGGACTCCTTAATTTCCTTTGCAGTGTCTTATTTGATGCCTTGATCTGGCAGGTCCTAATTCACTGAGAAGCTACTGACCTGTGTCTTCTCACAGGGGCAATATGAGCCCCCTTGTCGTCCCTCATCTTCTCATCAGGTGTCTCTGCTCCTGTTAGTACACTCAAACTGAGTTTGTCATTTTTCTTGTGACTCTCTATTCCTCAGGTAAAAGCTAAGCATGAAAACATGCTCTATAGTGGTCAGCAATGACATCTCATATTTGGCCCATCTCATTTGGCTGTGTACCGGCTTCTAGTGTAACTGTTAGATCTTGGTCAGTTTATTGCCTTACTTTCTAAAATGTAAATAAGAGCAGGACTTTGGGATTTAACACATACTGGAATGGATGCAGCCTTAATTTTTTCAAATGAAAAACCATATGAATGTCTTTTTAATGGAAAGAAATTTCTTCTATATTTCAAACCCAGCAGCTATGGTTTTTAACTTTTCATTTCGTTTGGGAGATTAAAGACAGAGGATCATTACGAGTCTTCTAAAAAGCCAAGGGACTGGAGTTAGATTAAAAGCTATTTATTCTTCACTTTGTATTTGCTTTAGTCCTTATTTTCAGATTGAACAGAAGGTATCTGCAGCACAGATTGCTTTCAGAAAGATGAATTTGACTAAAACTCATACTATGCATTCATTTAATAAACATTTGTTTTTGAATGCCTCCTATAATTCAGGGTCTCTGCTAGCCCAGGGCACATAAAAATGAATGGGAAAAAGTTCTTGTCCTCAAGGAGCTATAGTGAATTCTATCATGCTCTGCCCATATACCCTTTTCCTAGGGAGAAGCACTCATTTCCCCAGTTGCTGGGAGTGTTGGTGGTTGACAGCTTTTAGCTGAGTCTGTCTCGAGATCTTAGCTGTAGTTGAAAGGACCAACCTCACCCTAGGTCTCGCCCACTTCACCGAGGAAGATCGCATCCAATGACTGGTTAATGTGGGAATTTATATCTCTTGCCCAAAATAGGGACAATTCTGAAGGACCATCCTAGCTCCAGAGGTCCACATTTAATTGGCTGAGGCTTTTGTTGTAATTGCATCAATTCACAGTTCAACTTCCCCTTTACCCAATCCTGCTTCCTTGTTCCCCTACAACTGTTGACCTTGAGAACACAAGGACACGCCCCAGTAGACTTACTACATGTAAATCTCTGTCTCAGAGTCTCCTTCCTGGGGAACCTGACTGCCAATGGGAGTTCACAGCATGACTGGAAGGACCACTGTGAACATTAATAATTGCAGTAATGTTTTGGAAATCACTCTAGTAGACGTAAGCCCGTGGTGCTAGGAGAGACGTACTTAGCCTGGACTGCGATGGGGGTGTGGACATTGGGAAAATTTTCTAGAGAAGGTGACCTCTGAATGAAGATTTTAACATCAGTGGGAGTTAGCATGCAGAGCTGTGGGAAGGGAGAAGGGCAACAGAAGGCCCTTCTAGACAAGAAAGGAGAAAGTGCAAAGGCTAAGGCTCATGACTAGGCTTGGGACGGTCAGAGAACTTCTGGTAGTTCTGTATGAGTTGAGCCTATAGGCAAGAGAGAAATTAGTGAGAAATGATAATTAAATGGTAGGTGAGAACCAAATCATGAGGGTCTTTTATTTCATGTTGAGGAACTTGCTTTTTATACTGAGAACAGTGGAACTATTAAAGTTTTAAGCAGAGATGCTAGAAAGCTTATATTGACACCAATGAGGACATAGGTTGGAATGTGGTGAGGGTGGAGGCACAGAGTTCCCTTAAGAAGCTGTTATGGAATCCCAGGAAAAGTGGGGTGGATAGTATCAAGACATACATAATATGGTGAGCAATGAGAGGACCTGGATGCTAACTGGATATAAAGGAAAAGGACGAGAAGGCAAGGCATACCATTCTAGCAATGGGTTGATAGGGAACCCAAAATAGGACTTTGAAGGACAAATACATCAATTTTAGTTATGAGTACAAGTATGTATGGGGCATCCCAGTGGATATGCACAGGACAAAAAAAGAAGGAAAAGAAGAGATAGGGATACATATTTAGGTTGAAGTTAAAACCACGACTTGGGCTGCATGGAAGAATGTACAGAGAAAGGAGAAACTAAAGGAAAGACAGGAACTTTGGGGGAAATCCCTGTGTATAAAGTAGGACTGAAGGGAAAAAGCCACAGAGACATGCTTTTGGAATTGGTACTGTATTGGAAACCCTGGTGGCGTTGTGGTTAAGTGCTATGGCTACTAACCAAAAGGTCCGCAGTTCGAATCTGCCGGGTGCTCCTTGGAAACTCTACAGGGCAGTTCTACTCTGTCTTATAGGGTCACTATGAGTCTGAATCGACTCAAAGGCAATGAGTTACTGTTGCTATGGTTACTCTGTTTATTATCAAGGTAAATACATTTTAAGTTTCAAGTGTTTTATACTTTATTTATGTACTTAATTATTTTTCAAAATTGTCTTTCTTGGGTTAATATTCTATTATTTTTTATAATATAAGCAAGGAAACTAACAAAGGTAGGTACAGGTATGCTACTCTTATTACATAGTAAATTGAGGTTAGGTGTGGTCATTTGTTAGATGACTGGCAAGTACAGATCTAGAAAGAGTTTAATTTAATTTACACATTAATTCCTCCTGTTTACAGTAGAATACGATTTTAGTTATCATATATGTGCAAAGTCAATTGGTTTTAATATACTTAAAGACATTCATATGCAGGATATTTTAAACATCCCAAACTTTCCTTCCTTCCTTCTTGATCTTTCCCTTATATTTTTTCTTGCCTTCTCTTGATTGAAAGTTAGCAACTATCTATAAAAACTGTAACCCCCAAAAAACCAAACCCATTGCCGTCGAGTAGATTCTGACTCATAGCGACCCTATAGGACAGAGCAGAACTGCCCCACAGAGTTTCCAAGAAGCACCTGGAGGATTTGAACTGCCAACCTTTGGGTTAGCAGCCATAGCACTTAACCACTATGCCACAATAAAAAAACAAAATATTGGTACAATTCCTGATCTTTTCATTATTTCTCTTAAGTCAAAACATTTTTATAAGTGTATTCTTAGAACAGATCATATAATCTCGCATCAGATTATATATTACCTCATACTGTGACATATGGCCTCATTCATTTTGAATTTTTTTTTAATGCCATACCATTCTAAATATGCATACATATGGCAAATCACATATTCCAGGCGAGCTTCAGTTCTCTTTTATTTTTTTAATTTTTGCTTTTTTATTTATTTAAGGAGACTGTTTTTCAGTGGCTTTCAGAATTTACAAGGGTTTAATTAAATGCAGATTGTATAGTACATTAGTGTCTGTCAAACTCTAGGTCTTTCAGCAGGCAATTAAAAAAGGGCAAAATATTCTAAACGAATTTTGAAATACCTTCTCCCAACCATTAACCACAGTTACCATGTCTGTATTTTGTCAATGTAAAACACTGGAGATCTCACACAGATGCTCGTGACAGTCGCCTTTATTGGTGATCTAGCTGAGCTTCATTTCCCAGCTGAGAGACCTTGTCGGTCAATTTATTCCAACATAACACCTTTTGGTTGGGTGCTTATTAATCCTGTAATTGTTCATGGCATGCCAGGAAGAACTCAGTTAATTATTAAAATATGTCTTACTTTGCTACGCTTCTCTATGTCAAAATACCTTTTGCATACATTGGAGGAAAAATCAGATGCTTATTTAAATGCTAGACGTAAAAATGGAGTCCTAATGCAAAACAGAACAAAGGTTTTTTGTGTTTGCTGCACAGAGAGTATCTGCTGGCCTAACTGCAGTTCGAGGGATTACAACCTCCTGATTTTAATGGATCCATCACCTCTACTCTTTTATAAAAGAACCTGGAAGAAAAAATCATCTTAACTGAATATTAGTTTCAATTAAGTGCTATAGTGTAACAATTCGGCCTAAATCATATTAAAAAGAGAATTTCATTTTTCCCCATCCAATATATGGAAATAGAGCTAATGCCTTCACTTCCATTACAGTCATGAAATTAAATGTTGTGCAGTTAGGTAAAAAGTTGTGATGATATGCGTAATAACCTTCATGCACAGAATTAAATTTGGTTAAAGGTATTTGGGGTTGGATATGCCTGAATGGATTCCAGAATGTAAAACCCTATTAATAAAACATAATAATATATGGATTATTACATTCTAACACTCACAATAGGTTGTTTTAGTTCACTATAGAAATGGAAAATGCAATATTCATTATGCAGCTCTGAGCTTGCATTGAATCATGTTCAGCAGAGAACATTCCATAAGAGAAAGGAATACAATCACTGCTTTACAGTAAGCTCCTTTAACTGGCTTCTAACTTAAGTTGGAATGGACTGGAAGGCACGCAACAACTTACAATAAGCAAATGACTCTGTACTTGTTAGCCAAATTAACATCCTTCTTTCAGGTAGAATGAACAGCAGTGTTTATTGATTATCATCATCAGACTCTGAAGGAATTTATAGGCAAAATTGATATCATCCCTTTTGCTGGTGGTAGGGATGAGGAGAAATAAACAAATAAAGATGCATTCTTATTCAAAGGACAAAAATCATGATGTAAAAGGAGAAACTGATGCTGGCTGGAGGTCACTGAATTTGGAGTCAGCCTGTGAGTTTAGGCAAGTTGCTAATCTTATCTATAAAAAAGGCATTGAAATAATTATTTTGCGGTTTGGATGTAAAGATGAAATAAAGTGATGCATGGCAATGTATTTTTGAACTTTTGATAACTTTACACACGTAAAGAGTTATGTTAAAGATTATAAACTTGCACTAGCCCATTTAGAATTGCACTCCAGTGTTAAAGCATACTTGGAATGAGTTGGTCTCTTCATTACTTCTATCACCTATTGATTTGTAGATTAGAACACTTTATAATATTTTTGATATATACGATTGGGGAAATCAACAGCATGTTTCCCCAAACATGAAAATATGATTGTAAGAGTCCCATAAATAATGCTATCAAAAATGCCATGTTAAATACCTTATTAAGTTTTCAAAGGGCTATAAGTAGTATGTATGTAGTACGAAATATTTTTGTTAAGGTCAATTGAATTGTTAAAGCCATATATATATTTAAATTTGTAAACATAACTCTATTTTTAGTTGATTTTCAGTGAATTAAAAAAAAAAAAAAAAGCAAAATGTTGCCTTCAAGTCAATGCTCACTCTTAGTGATCCTATGGGATAAAGTAGAACTGCCCTGTTGGGTTTCCAAGGAGTGGCTGGTGGATTTGAACTGCCAACCTTTTGGTTAGCAGCTGAGCTCTTTACCACTGTGCCTCCAGGGTTCCTTCAATGAGTGGGTGTGCCAAATATTTGTGACAACATGATGGAATATATAATATGAATATATACTTGCCGCAAAAGTATACAGATGCTGTAGTAAGTAATTATAAAACATAACAAACACTCTTTTAAATATAGGCTGAACTTTAAAAAGTAATGAACATCTCCGGAGGTAAAAATGAAGAGGAAACTAAAAATTTACAGACCCCGTATTTGAGGAAGGGGGATAAGAACGGTGGTAGAGTATTGATTTAGGCTTATCGGCTTGCTCAGGTTTTAGTCCCCACATGGCTAATGGCTTGCTGAGGTTTTAGTCCCTACATGGCTATGTACTCCATGTGTTTGAGAGGAGGAAATGAGACCACCATGTTTAAAACTGGATCCTTTGAGAGGCTTCATGCTTAGTAAAAATGTGTACTAGGAAGAAAAACTGGCTTTTTTTTTTTTTTCTTTTTCCAGGTAGTTTGGTAGAGTATATATTCTGATCTCCCATATATATATATATCTCCCATACATGCATTGATGGCTCAACATCATTAGCCATCTTAGGGAAATGAAAATCAAAACTACAGTGAGATACCAGTAAGATGGATATTATCAAAACTATGAAAATAACGAATGTTGGCAAAGATACGGAGGAACTGGAACTCTCGTCCATTGCTGGTGGGAATATAAAATGGTGGAGCAGCTGTGGAAAACATTTTGGTGGTTCCTGAGAAAGTTAAACATAGAATTACCATGTGACCCAGCAATTCCATTCCTAGGTATATACCTCAAATTATTGAAAGCAGTGACTCAAACAGATACATGTGCACCAATGTTTACTGCAGTGTCATTTACAATACTCAAAAGGTGAAAAAAATCCAAGTGTCTGTCAACAGATGAATGGATAAAAAAATAAAGTTCTGATACATTCTACGATATAGATGAACCTTGAAAACATTATGCTAAGTAAAATAAGCCAGACACAAAAGGAAAAATATTGTACGAACTCACTTATATGAAATCTATCCAGGCCAAAGAAGATTAGTGGTTATCAGGGGCTGAGCGGCAGGGAAGAAAGGGGAATTAAAAAACAAAAACAAAGAAATACACATCAATGGGCTGACATGAATATAAAGGCTATTAAGAGGCCCAAAACTAAGGGAAGGCAGGTACCCCAGAGGTAAACAGAACAATGGAATTGGCTTCGGCCCTGAGGGTATTTGCCTCAGTGTGGAAAACAGCATAGAAGACCCTCAAGAAGTATACTGCCAGTTTTCATGTGATTATACATAAACCTGTTTCCCACGGGATTGCAAGGAAAGTTGCCTCTCTTGAAGCTTGGTGCTGAGTAGAGATGAAAGAAATCTCCCTTTAAGAATTCACATCTAAAAACGGGGCCTCGTGTGGATTTGCAACCTAAATCTGCATTAAATGGCATATCTGATAAATTCAAGTCAGGAAACTTGCAGGGGGGGATATATATACATATGCATGTATGCATATATATATGTATATATTTATGTATATATATACATGTATATATGAAAGGAAAAATAACCTTTCATACATAGACTACAATAATTTCTACAGTTAAAATGTTAAGAAACATAATCTCTCACAATAAAAAATTACAAAACACTCAATGAAACAAGTTATCGTGTAGCACATCTAGCAGAAGCAACATATCAAAGTCAGATCCACCAAAAATTCACACACAGGAAGTATCAGTCCCAGAATATCAAGCACATACAATATCATTAATTTTTTTTAAATGAATGACAAATATAAGGAGCAAGAAAATGTTAAAATGACCAAAAAGGCTGGAAAAGCAACCACGTAGAACTCCTAGAAATGAAAATGTAATACTAGCCACAGCTAAAGAGAGAATTGGTGACAAAATTACTCAGAATACAGAATAGAGAGACAACTGAAAAGGTTTACAGAAGAGTGAAAAGAAACTGTTAAAAGTTGTCTGGAGATTACGAAATACTTCTGTCCTTACATTCTAAACAGGGCATGAAACTCATACCTGTTCCCATCATAGTGAACCTGTAAAGCTCCAAATACAATGGGAGGATGTTTCTTACAGAAGAAAGAGTAAAACGGGAATGAAATTTTGATTGGTAACTGAGTTCTCAATAGTAACGAAAATCAGGAGACAGTGGAAAAAGGTTTTCAGTGAGCTGAGGTAAAATAATTGTCCAACTAAAATTATATACCAAGCGAAAACGTCTTTCAGGATGAAGATCAAATAAAGACATTTCAGACAGACAAACCTAAGAATGTTTGCCAGCCAACAGCATGTCATTAAAGAAAATTCTAGTTGATAAATTTTATGCAGAAAGAAAATGATCCTGCATGCACAGTCTGAGAAGCAAGCAGGAATAATGAGCAAAGTAGTAAATATGTGGCTAAAACAAGCATTATTTATAACAAGCAAGAATAATATGATCTTGTGAAGTTTATAAAATGCATATATCAAAATATAAGACAACTATAACCAAATCAAAAAAGAATGATTTGTGTTAAAGCGTTCTAAAGGCCTTGCATTGTTCAACAGAAAAGTGATGATATTGTTTAACTTAAAACATTGATAAGTTATCATTAGAGTATATAATTTCCAAGCTAGTAGAGGAGATATAAGACATGAGAAATGCCATTGCTCTAGTTAAGAAGCAAAGCCTGAGTAGACACCGATTTAAAAAAAAAAAAAAAAAAAAAATTACTGTAATATTAGAAAGGGAAAATAAAATCCTCCTAAAAAAACTTAAGAAAATTTGATGACCAGATCTGGATGACGTCAAACAGGTTTGCTAACTCTCTCTAAAATCTGAGTAAACACACTAAATGGAAAGGCTTCCCTGGGAATTTGTAACTGTGTGAATGCATTTTATGTGGCAGTTTATGTTTACCTGTTACATGATCTAGGAATTTCCTATCCAGAATATTATCGTAGATTGGCCTTGAGCTAGTGATAATCCTGTGGGGACTGGTTCAAGCCAACCCAAAGTCCACTCAGAGATACTCAGCTCTCAATCCCAAATCCCAAATAAATAGGTAGTAAAACATAACTAAGTAAAGAGCAGAAACTACAAACAGGAGTAATAATAGACCTCTAAAAACTTCAAATGGTAGATAATTTGAAAAAGAATTTAGAAACAGCATGCATAAAAGTGATAGAAGACATGAATGAAAGGTTAAAAAAGTAAAGAAATGAAGCAAATTGATTTCATCTGTGGAAAGAGACAACGGAAAACTCAATATCATCAGTCAGAACAAGGCCAGCTGCTGACTGTAGAACAGACTATAAATTGCTCATATGCAAGTTCCAGTTGAAGCGGAAGAAAATTAAAACAAATCCATGAGAGCCAAAGTACAACCTTGAGTATATCCTACCTGAATTTAGAGACCACCTCTAGAATAGATTTGATGTACTGAACACTAATGACAAAAGACCAGACAAGTTGTGGGATGACATCAAGAACATCATGCATGAAGAAAGCAAAAGGTTATTAAAAATAAAGGAAAGAAAGAAAACACCAGAATGAATGTCAGAAGAGACTCAGAAACTTGCTCTTGAATGTAGACTAGCTAAAGTGAATGGAAGAAATGATGAAGTAAAAGACTGAACAGATGATTTCAAAGAGCAGCCAAAAGGACAAAGTATGGTATTATAATGAAATGCTCAAAGACCTGAAGTAAGAAAATCAAAAAGGAAAAAACGCTTGGCATTTCTCAATTTGAATGAGCTGAAGAAAAACTCAAGCCTGGGGTTGCAATATTGAAGGATTCTATGGGCAAAATGGAACCCTGGCAGTGAAGTAGTTAAGAGCTCAGGCTGCTAACCAAAAGGTCAGCAGTTTGAATCCACCAGCTGTTCTACTCTGTCCTACAGGGTCGCTATGAGTTGGAATTGACTCAACAGCACACAACAACTTGGGTAAAATATTGGACGATGCAGGAAGCATCAAAAGAAGATGAAAGGAATACTGTCACTATACTGAAAGAATTGGTCGACGTTCAACTGTTTTAGGAGGTAGGATATGATCAAGAGCCTATGATATCGGAGGAAGAAGTCCAAACTAAACTGAAGGCATTGGTGAAAATCGAGTCTTCAGGAACTGACAGAATATAAATTAAGGTGTTTCAATAGACTGATGAAAAAAAGATGATGCAACACTACAAATACTCACTTGTTTATATCAAGAAATTTGGAACACAGCTACCTGGCTGACCGACTGGAAGAAATCCATATTCGCATCCATTGCAAAGAAATGGGATGCAACAGAATGCAAAAATTATGTAGCAATATCATTAATATCATACGTAAGTAAAATGATGCTGAAGATAATTAAAAAATGGTTGTAGCAGTACATTGGCAGGGAATATCCAGAAATTCAAGCCAGATTCAGAAAAGGACGTGGAATGACGGATATCATTGCTGATGTCAGATAGATCTTGGCTGGAAGCAGAAAATACCGGAAAGATCTATACCTGTGTTTCACTGATTATACAAAGGCATTTGAGTGTGTGGATCATAACAAATTATGAATAACATTGTGAAGAATGGGAATTCCAGAACATTTCATTTTGCTTATGTGGAACCTGTACATAGACGAAGAGGCAGTTGTTTAAACAGAACAAAGGGATACTGAGTGGTTTAAAATCAGGAAAGTTGTACGTCAGGATTGTATCCTTTCACCAACCTTATTCAATCTCTATGCTCAGCAAATAATTCAAGAATTTGAACTATACGAAGAAGAACCTGGCATCAGGATTGGAGGACAACTCAGCAACAACCTGTGATATGCAGATGACACAACTTTGGTTACTGAAAGCAAAGAAGACTTGAAGCACTTACTGAAGAAGATCAAAGACTACCATCTTCAGTGTGGATTACACCTCAACATAAAGAAAAGAAAAATTGTCATAACTGGACCAGTAAGTAACATCATGATAAACAGAAAATATTCAAGTCAAGGATTTCATTTGGGCAAATCTTTGGCAAAGACTTCTTTAAAGTGTTAAAAAGCAAAGATGTCTATATGAGGACTAAGGTACACCTGATACAAGCCATGGTATTTCCAATTTTCTGATATGCCTGCAAAAGCTGGACAATGAATACAGAAGACCAGAGAAGAACTGATGCATTTGAATTTTGCTGTTGGTGAAGAATATTGAATATACCATGGGCTTCCAGAAGAACGAACAAATCTGTCTTGGAAGAAGCACAGCTAGAGTGCCCCTTAGAAGGGAGGATGGCGATGCTTCACCTCACATACTTTGGACATGTTATCAGGTGGGACCAGTCCTTGGAGAAGGACATCATGCCTGGTAAAGCAGAGGGTCAGTGAAAAAGCGGAAAACCCTCAAAGAGAGGGGTTGACACAGGGGTTCCAACTATGGGTTCAAACATAGCAACGATTGTGTGGATGGTGCAGGACTGGGCAGAGTTTTGTTCCATTGTACATTGGGTCACTATGAATTGGAATGGATTGGAGGGCTCCTAACAACAAATAGCCTTTGACTTGAAATTCAAATGTCAACTTCTTAGTTCCATTTAAAATAATCAAAGAAAGGAAAATACAAATGGCTGAGAGAAAGGCAGCCCCCGGCATCAGGAAAGTAAAAAATATGTACGTGCAGCTGAAAACTTATATAACACTAGCATAAGGTAAAATATTAAAAATTATCTTCAGAGGAGAAAAAATCAAGCCATATGTCACCAAGAAAAGATACATTATAAAATCAGTAATAAAATAATTGAATTAAAAGGTTAAAGATCACAAAGAGATTTATAACGGACCCAGAGCTTTGCAGTTTCTCCCTAACTAGTAAAGGCTTTAATTTCTGTCATTTTTAAAGGGATGTTTAAACTCCCTATTTATGAGCTTAGTGTGAAAATACGTAGAAATAAATAAAAATAGTTCTGCACATTTTAGAAATGTTCACTAATGCCTGGGTTTCTGTGTGGTAACCTGAGAGCTAGTTTGAACAAAGAAAAGATACCTGAGGCCATTACTGAAGAAAAATGGTGACACTCTAAACCTTTAGAAACAGAAAGCTGTGGGAAGCTGCCTAATCATTTGTCTTACAAACAGAGCATATGTTCGTTCACATACTGGTGTCTTATAAACCTGAAGGCATCAACTGCATTTGTCACTAACTCCAACCCAATATTTGTTTTCAATCATTTCTAACCCGAGAGGCCTGAACGATACAAACCCAATTTAAAGGCTAACAAAATTGTCTTCCCCTCCCAGTATTGGAACAAGTTATAGACCTCATATAAAGAGGGAGGCCTCTCCCGTCTCTCTGTTCTGGCAGCTCTTATATTGGTTCAGCTTTTCAATAATGTCTAAAAACAGTTGTACCAGAAGATTTAGATGTGTTCGTGACACTGATCGTAGAATCGGTTTGCATTACCCCTGTCTAACTTGGATTGTAATCATTTTTGTTTTCTTGCAAAAGCGACTTGCCAGACATGAAATTCCTAGGTTGAACTAGTAACAAAATTAAAGCAGGAGCCCTCTCTGGGAGGTGACATGCAGGGGTACTGGGCATGGGTTTTGCAGAAAGGCCTCTACCAGCCCAGGCTTGGGCAAGATACCCAGGTTCTCAATGCCTCATTTTCCTTTTCTCTAAAATGAAGACATAATTACTTACCCCGTGGTGCTGTTATGAGGATTATATCAAAGAATATAAAGTATATAATTTGTTCTTGTTGTCAGTTGCTGTTGAGTCCATTATGACTCTTGGTGACCCCATGTGTGCAGAGTAGAAATGCTCCATAGGGTTTTCAAGGTTGGAACCTTTCAGAAGCAGATCTCCAGGTCTGTCTTCAGAGGTGTCTCTGGGTGGATTTGAACCTCCAGTCTTTCAGTTAGTAGTCAAGTGCCACCCAGGGGCTCCAAACACATAATAATTGCATTAAAACCGTGAACTTCCTCCTTTATGTATGTTGATTTGATTACTTTCCATTTGAAATAATGCAATGGTGACCTTTCTTATGTCTTCTCCCTGAATGTGACATGGGGCAAAATATGCTGGATTTCACCCTAGCAAGTTTTTAACTTGAAAAAATAAATTATAGAGATAGTTTGGCTCTATCTTGATGATTGAGCACTAAGAAAGTGGGTGCTTCGCTGTCATTTCCCTCTCAGATTACTCTCATCTGCCACAACGTGGTAGCTATGAAAAATGAAACCATAAATTCAATTTAGAGGGCAATTTGCAGCTAATCTTTGGAGTAATTCCGGTGTGAATAATGCAGCAATTTGGATGCCTGGTCAGTCAATTCAGCCCTGATTTATTAGTGTTTAAGAAACCTTTCTTTCATTAATGATAATTACTAAACAAGAGAAAATAATTCCTCCAAAAGGCTTTACCTCCCTATCTGCACTTACAGTTCTGAAAAATGGCAACACTGTTGTTAAAATCACAATGATAAATAAAAGGTTTGGTCTGGTTTTCCTGAAGACACGAGATGTGTATAGATTTTGAGCAATAACTCTTTCTAGCTCTTGTGTGAACTGCTCTGCGCTAGCTTCTGTCTTCTACTACTTTTTTTTTTCTTCCTGGGATGACTCCCATTAGAGTTAACATCTTGAATATCTCAGCAGCAGAAGGACTCTGGGATTTGCTATTGATTTTCCACACTCCTTATACTTTGAAGGATGTATTAAAATCCAGCTGCAAAAGCAATGATGTTTTTGTTCATGTCTACTAGTCGAGTTTATCTGAGACTTTTTCCTAGTTATTAAAACTCCACGCTCTGACACATCCAATGTACGTGGAGTCAATACACTTACAAGCATATGTTTAAATCGAGGGTAACGTCACATTAAAGTCTATAAAGAGCAATTCCCGGAAAATGTTTACCTTCATTTTCTTTTCCGCATTTTTATTGCGTGCGCTCTGACTGTTGTGTGTTTAACTCTAGAAACAGGTATTTCAAAATGAAGTAAAGCAAAATAGAAAGATGTAAAGCTTTTTCTTTTATTTATTTTTGCTTCTTTCTAAAAAAGAGCTTGTTCCTATTTATCCTCCCCTCTCCATTTACCTAATCTGAAAATCAGAGCCAGGAATCGTCCAGATTTTGTATTATTCCATTAAGCGGGGACAGTACTTTCAGCGCTAGGCGTACAAAATCCGCTTCCATTCTGGCATTCATTAAAATGAAGTAAATAAATAAGAGGTGAGTGAGGGCTCCAAGGTTGTAACAGAGAGATGGTATATAATGCAAGGATGCAAGATCATACACTTGAAAGATGCCACTGATAGTACATGACCAATTGCTTTGTGAATTTGATGGCATTCCACTATATGCAATGTAATTTATGTAATTTACACTAGTATCCATTGTATACAATGTAATTTACATTGCAAGCTGGTCAATATCACCATGGAGTTTTCCCAGAGGTTATATATTTGTAACTTTTTATATATAATGCATACTCAATAAACACTGAACACAATCTTGGGTCAGAAAGAAGACAGCATATTAACATTATATTTGCTATTTGGTGATAAAAGAAAAAAGTAACCTGAATTCTCAGTGCTAAGTCCAAAATGATGCCTGTAGAAAATGAGCAAATTCCAGGGTACCTGTTTCACCCGTTGAGCTCATTAGCAGAGGGGGGCGTGTGCTTCACCCTTTGTGGGAATCATGCTCTTGAATATACTTTCAAATTCTCTACTGAAGGGATCAACTGAAGGGATAAAAGACCCTTAAACTTGAACTCTCCACATGTTTGTTTGCTATATTCCTACAATTTGCTTCTGGTTATTGTCTCTTGACTTCCCAAATTGAATTCTAGGTTGAGCTTAAGCCCCGAGTAGCAAGGAGAGAAAGAGGTGAGTGTGTGTTCAGAAGTACCTTAGCCTTAGCTACATCCGTTTTTCACCTGCCTCATGAGTTAAAGGTCCATCCTCTTTATCAGATGACATTGCGAGGCTGGTACAGCCCTATCTTCATTACCTCCTCCAAAGAGCACAGCTTTGAAAAATCTCCCACACACAATGGCATCCTTATCCTCTTCACTTTCATATTGTGGAAATGGTGTGAAACTTAACCAGGGAACAATTTTCTAAGTTTTTTTTTTTAGTTAAAGTATACTTCAATACTGGTATGAATGTTTTTAAATTTTAATTTATAGGTCTGTTTCTCTGTTTAGATAAAAAGCCCAGCTTTGTTATTGTTGTTTTATTTTTTTGTTTTTCATGCACACATAAGAGTGGCTGGTGGCTGAACTCTTTGGGAGTTTACACTATTATAGCAGAATGGGAAACCTGGTGGTGTAGTGGTTAAGAGCTATGGCTGCTAACTAAAAGGTCAGCAGTTCAAATCTACCAGGCACTCCTTGGAAACCCAATGGGGCAGTTCTGCTCTGCCCTTTAGGGTCGCTATGAGTCGGAATTGACTTGAGGGCCACGGGTTTTATTATAGCAGAAGAAAATACTTCTTTATAAGCCTTTCAATTATACAGGACTCAACTGTCTTCAGTTCCCTGGGGCTAAGATTACATTTGAGGCCAGGAAATGTTTGGAGGTGGAGATTTCCTTGCCAATCAGAGCTCTGGGAGGTTTTCAATTTGGTCCAGACAACTCAGCTGGGCCTCCTCTTCCTGGGACCTATAGGAAGCTGGTAAGTCTTTGTTTGCATTAGCCTATTTGGTATTTAATTTTACTGTGCAGTTCTACTCTGTCCTATAGGATTGCTATGAGTCAGAATTGACTAGATGGCAATGGTTTTTTTTTTTTTTTTAATTTGGTATTTACATTATCTTAAACCTTTGGGTATGTGAGTAAATTTCTGAAGCATTTGTCATGGATTGAATTGTGTCCCCCCAAAACATGTGTCAGCTTTGGCTAGGCCATGATTCCCAGTATTGTGTGGTTGTCCTCCATTTTGTGATCTGATTATCCTTCGTTTTGTGATCTGCCATAAATCCTAGCCTCTATGCCTGTGATTATGGTCCAATTTGGAGGTGAGCTGTCTGTTATGTTAATGAGGCAGGATTAGGATGGAATGTATCTTAAGTCACTGTCCTCCACCACCCTACAAGAGATCAGGAGGATTAGGGTGGAATGCCATACCCTTACACAGGTCACAGCCCTGACCTGTTGTTGTTAATGAGAGTTTCCCTGGTGTGACCTGCATCACCTTTTATCTTACAAGAGATAAAAGGAGGGAGGAGCCAGCAGAGAAAGGGGCAGGGGTGGCTACTATCACCAAGAAAGAAAAGCCGGGAACAGAATGCATTCTTTGGATATGGGTCCCTGCATTAAGAACTTCCTAGACCCCAAGCAAGATTGATATGGACCTTCCCCCAGAGCAGACAGAAAACCTTCCCCTATAGCTAAAAAAAAAAAAAAAAAAAAAATTTTTTTTTTTTTATTTATGGCTGGCACCCTGATTTGAACTTCTAGCCTCCTAAACTGTGAGACAATAAATTTTTGTTTGTTAAAGCCATCCACTTGTGCTATTTCTGTTATAGCAGCATTGGATAACTAAGACAATTATTTACCTTACCTGAAATCCTATGACCTCATATTATTTGATTATTTTTAACTTGAGCTTGTCTGGTTAGCTAAGATCAAGACCTTTTAAATTGAAAATGGTTGCTTGTTTTGTCTGTTCTTTTGCCTGCTCCAGTGCCTGTGTTTATTCAAGCAAGACCAATGTTCTCATATTGCAGCTTAGCTTTAATTTTTCTGAGACTTTTAGGAAAAATAAAATCGTACTTTTATTTCTTAGAAAAAAGAACAGTTCATCCATGCTGTGCCCAGACATCATCCCTTCCACTCAAGAACTACTTGCTTCATTTTATGTGTTTCGGTTGTACTTTTTATATGCCTTTATCATTGTACTTATTGTATGGGTTTATTTTCTGACTTTCTCTCAATCTCCTTGCACCTATTGGTGGTGTGGTGGTTAATATGGCTGCTTTCCAAAAGGTTGGCAGTTCTAATCCACCAGGCACTCCTTGGAACCCTATGGGGCAGTTCTCCTCTGTCTTATAGGGTCACTATGAGTTGCAATGAACTCGGTGACAGTGGGTTTGGGTTTTTTGGTTTGGCAACTTTTGTGTGTAATACATAGTAAGCAATCAATATGTGTTTGTGTAATTGACTTTCAACTTTGCATGTCTCAACTCCCAGGTGATGCCGATGATTACCCTGTCTACTCAGTGTGGTCTGTGGACCAGCAGCATCAGCATCACCTGGGAGCTTGTTAGAATTGCAATCCCACTACCTGCTTCCTGCTTCATTTTCCAAGATCCCCAAGTGATTCTTATATATTAACATTTTGGAAATACTGCTGTAGACCTATAGGTCAGTGGTTCTCAAATTTCGGTCCACCGACTAGCAGCACCAAAATCACCTGGAAAGTTTAAAAAAAGTCAAATTTGTGGACCTAATCAGATCTCAGGAAACCCTGGTGGTGTAGTGGTTGAGCACTACTGCTGCTAACCAAAATGTTGGCAGTTTGAATCCACCAGGTGCTCCTTGGAAACTCTATGGGGCAGTTTTACTCTGCCCTATAGGGTCACTATTAGTCAAAATCAACTCAATTTTTTGGTTTTAATCAGATCTCAGGGCTCCCTGGGTGGCACAACTGGTAAACTGCTCAACTACTAGCTGAAAGGTTGACAGTTAAACTCACCCTGAGGTGCCTCGGAAGACAGACCCGGTAATCTGCTTCGAAAACATCACAGCCTTGAAAACCATGAAGAGCACGCATGGATTCACCACGAATCGGAATCAACTGCATGGTAAGTAGCAACAATTCCAGATCTACTGAATAAGGAATTCTAATACGGCACAGCAAGAAATAGATTAACAAGCCCTCCTGGTGATTTTTATTTATCCTAAGTCTGAGCACCACTGCTTAAGCTTTCCCAGGCTCTCTTGGGAAAATAAGGAAGATCACTAACATCTGGTCTGAACTTCATACAAAGCAGATTCATTGCCAGAATTAGTTACATGATTAAAATGTCTTTACACAACAACTGTAGATATGGCCAATAAAGTCAATGGTGCAAATTTGAGAATGGAGATGTCATTATACATATAATAAGTATTACGTATGTAGTAGGAACCCTTGTGGCGTGGTGGTTAATAACTTGACTGCTAACCAAAAATTCAGCAGTTCAAATCCACCAGCTGTACCTTGGAAACCCTATGGGGCAGGTTTACTCTGTCCTGTAGGGTTGCTATGAGTCGAAATCGACTTCATGGCAACAGCTTATGTATATAGTATTTGTAATTAGTGTAACTAAGATGTGCATTTGATTATTTTAATTCAGAAATGATTTTATAATATCAAAGTTGAAAGGAATATTTGATTCACTTTAGTCCAAGCTATTCAGTCGATGAGAACATGGTGGCTGACACAGTTTATGTGATTTGTCCCAGATTAGAGAGAATATCTGGGCCAGTGTTTTCCTCAGTTTATCATTTTGCCTGCAGAGGTCTGAAGTTAACTTTATTGTATCTAGTCAATTCTTTTTTCTGAGTCTGGGTAATAGCATTTCTGTAATAACATCATACATGGATGGGATTTGAGGACTTTGTATAGTTAAGACCCTTATTTTACAGATGAGGGCACCAAAGCATGAGGAAGCAATAAGAATATTTTCATATTTCTGCATGGTTAGGACTTTCTGAGACAGATAAATTAATAAAATAAAACAACATGCTATAAATATAGAGAATGCCTTCTTTTCTCCAGACCCGTTTATTCCTCACATTGCAAGGGTGTTAGAGCTAGAGTTGTTTATCTCCTTTATGGTGGAACCATCTGCTCGCATTCAAAGGAAAATAAATCTTACCGTCCCTCAAGTTCAGGTGTTTGTGTTCTGGGTCAGGGACCTCCTCCTTTTCTTCCCAGAGAGAATTTGTTTTACATTATGGAGGTATTTCTTTCTTTCTGGAGAGTATCAGCTGGGCAGATAGCCTGTATGAACACCCAGATTCATAATTTTGGGGCTTCTCTCTTGGGATGGAATGAAGCCCCTTTACTAGCATGCACACGGTACATGTGTGTTCATCTCATTGCCCCAAAGGGGGAAGAATGAGACATGTGGAACCAATGTGGTTATTACTGTAAGTAGTAATAGTCTGTCCCTGATCCAGAGACCTCATGCTTGCTTTCAGGATAGTATAAATAAACATAGATATCACACACTGATCAGAAGGCTCACAGAAGTGATGTGACTGCTCCACCTGAGATTCAGTTTATCAGTACTGCAAAATGGGAAATCTGTCACTTACTTCTGTCCGTCCTCTTCTAGATTGATTCTGCTGTCATTTTGCTTGGGCTTTATCTTAAGCCCAACAGACAAAGTAGGTAAATAATTAAGCAAATATCCAGGCACCTTGAGTCATAACAATCAGAAAACCTGATTTATTTAGAATAACTTTTTTTAAAAAACAATTAATGGGTTTTGAATTATCTTATTGAATGTAAGGTTCATGTAGACCTGAGTTTACCTCTCATCTCTGCCATTCTTTGACTTATAAGCCTCAATTTGCTCATATGTAAAATGGGGATAATTTTTGCCTTATGTGAGTGCTGTGAGAATTAAATAAGGCAATGAATATGACTTAGTGGAGTATCAGGTACATTGTAAACTATCATAATTCTACTTTTGCTCCTGAATGTTACAAATGAAGTAACTGAGGTCACAAAGAAATGAGGTAACTTCCTAGGAGTTCTATGGAGAAGCAAGAAAGGAACCTAATCTTGGGCTTACAGTTCAGTATTCTTTTCCTAAAATAGTCAGTTCTCTTTTTTTTCAATTTAATACCTGAGTGTAACTAGCCAGGCTTTTCTTTGAGTTCTAATATATTAGAGTAAAAGAGATGTTAAAAACTATGGCCCAGGAGTATGATTCTAAATGAGGCAGCCGATGCAGAATATAAAATCATTCTTGGCATCTTGTTTGGAGGAAGACCCACAAAAGGAAGGAGAGGCGAAAGAGGAAATAAAGGCCTTTTGGTTGATAAACTTTAAGATTTTCTTCTGCCTAAAATTGAGGTTTGGCTATTGATCTTGTAGGCAATTGGTTTAATTCTCTGAAACAATCAGCTGAATGTCATCAATAAGTCAATCTTAACTAGTAACTGGAGGAAAATTACTTCTGCATAGGTTGACTTCCTCAAGGTTCAAGATATTAGAGAAGAAACTTTTCAATTCTGTCCAGATGTACTTTTATTTCAGATAAAACGTAAAATCCTCCAAAATGATACAAACGCCTTAAATTATTTTAATTTACAATGTATGTGTACATTATGTTCACTCATATTTCAATATAGAGACAACACTCATTCTTTGAATGTGGGTCTTTTATTAAGAGTTTAGTATTGCTATATGCTGATGATTTTAGCAGGAAAAGTAGACATTAATGATTTCTGATTTCACGCTTTATAGTGTAGTGAGAACTTACAAAGTCTTGTGATATAACCCAGCCGTAAAACCTTTCTATGGTTTTATAATTCTCAGTCTCTTATAATTGTTTCACACATATCTAATTTCACATTTTTTTTTTCTTAGCAGCTCACCTTTTAGGGATTTTCCAAAGCCTCATAATAGTTATAATGAAGCAAAAGATTTCTTTTTTTGCTCACATTTCATCAGTTTATATTGTATTAAATTACATAATTAAAATGTCAAGTGCAACTTCCATGAATAGGTCTGAGAACAAAGAGAAGTGACTTTTAGTAAATATAAGACTCAAGTACAAAGGACAGATGTGCACTGGTATGCTAGGTAGACAAGCAGGAAAGATGATTTTGATTAATTATTTTATTCACTTACATTTCCTGGGACTTAATGAAAGGTCATAGGGATTTTACGAGAATTCTCACATAAAAGTTCTTCAATGCCAAATTCTAAATATGCGATTTTTAAAAGGAGTTCTCTTGGTTATTTTTTTATTTTTATTTTTGGAGGGTCTGGTAACCTACATAGAAGCTCTTTATAAATATATATGTTGCAAACCTATACAGTTAACCCCAAAAGCCCTTTTAAAGGACAATGTTTTTATAAATTGGCCTTGACAAATTTTTCTGAGTATTGATCCTAAACCATGTAAGATTGTAATTATGTTTAAAGGTAAACTAAGAAATAATCTAAGGTAATGAAAAAAAAAAACCTTTTTTTTTTTAATGAGTGTCATACTCTGACACTGTGTGTTTTATGTGTTTTATAAAACCAAATTCATACAGTGAAAGAGTGATTTGAATCCTGAGTTACTCTCAGGTTTGTTTGTTCGTTTAATTCTTTCTTTGATTTTAAATCACACAACTATGGAGATCATATCCATTTCATAAAAGCATCAAGATGATTGATCAATGATTTCTGATTGTGTCATAGAACTTGCAGACCTCAGTGATGAAAATTATAAATTATAATTGTTCTCACCTTTCACCTTTTGGAGAAAGAATTGAAATACAAGATGGGTGAAGTTTGGTGCCTAAATAATAGAAATGGGAAATAAATTTTCAAACAGCACCAACGAGCTCATTCAAAATTGCTTAAAAGAAAAAAAAATCAGTTTTTATTCCTTTATAAGAAAAAAATTAGGATATTAATGAAATATGATTTGAAACCAAAGAATGAGATGCAACGAAAAACTCTTT
Source organism: Elephas maximus indicus (assembly GCF_024166365.1). NCBI lineage: Eukaryota > Metazoa > Chordata > Mammalia > Proboscidea > Elephantidae > Elephas > Elephas maximus. The sequence continues at coordinate 42,005,954 of NC_064832.1, forward strand.
GTGTAAGATTTTCACTATGTAGTACCTGTAATCTATGAAGTCTAGAGGACAAAACCAAAAATCAAACCAAACCCATTGCTGTCGAGTAGATTCCAACTCATAGCGACCCTATAGGACAGAGTAGAACTGCCCCATATGGTTTCCAAGGGACTGCTGATGGATTTTAGCTGCAGATTTTGGTTAGCAGCAAATGCTTAACGATTGTGCCACCAGGGCCCGCTAGAGGAGGGAAGAGTATCTCAATTCAGTTGTGACATTGCCTACACAAAAAATAAAATAAAATAAAAACAAATTCAAAACAGGCCATGAAGAGGCAAAAAGAGTCCATTGTAATAATATGGAAGGCAAACAGGTCGCTGAAAAGAATTTGATAGGGTAAAATTCTCAAAAATGGGAAGTGAAAATTGAATTGAATGCAAAATAGACCTCCTTAGGATAGTATACAGGAACCAAAACAAAACCAAACCAGTTGTAGAGTCCATTCCAAATCATAGCAACCCTATATATGATAAGAGTAGAACTGCCCCATAGAGTTTCCAAAGCTGTAATCTACACTGAAGCAGACTGCCACATCTTTTTCCCATGGAGCAGCTGGTGGGTCAGAAACGCTGACCCTTTTCTTGGTTAGCAACCAAGTTCTTAACCACTGTGGGAAGGAGGCCCTAATTATTACTCAGAGAGGGAAATTGTTGGAGAAGTGGAAGATGTTTTTAAATCTATCATCATAATTACTGAATATCTAAGGCATACCTACATTATTTACATTTCTTAAAATATTTGCAGACTTGGAGAAGGATTTTGAAATTGTCATCTGGCAATGTGGGGTATACTGTGTTGTTTGTATAGCTTTCATTTCAAGTCTAGAGTTCTGCTAATAGGTTGTGAGGTTGATTAATAATGTAAAAACACAATCTAGTTGAGGGGATATTAATGTGTTCATGACATGTGCATAAACCCAGTCATATATGGTGCTTTTTTTGAGATACATTTTTTTTATTTTCATAAAACTATATGTAAGACACTTGTCAATTCAGTATTTTTCAGGTGTGCAATTTAGTGATAGCAACTATGTTTATCATGTTGTGCTATCATTAGCCGTTATCATTGCCAAATTTCCCATCACCATAAACAAACTCACTGCTTCCCAAACAATGACTCCCCTTTTCCCTCCCCTCCTACACATACTTTATCTTCTCTTCTAAGCATTTCGGATGCCCAAACCTAATTACTTTTCATCATGATAAGCATACTGTTCTGCAGAGAGTAGGCAGTTGGTAAACAATTATGGCGTTCTTAAGGTCTGGGAAATGTTTTGCATATTTTTGGATTTTGAGAAATATTTATTGTGGTAATCACATTATGGTTTTCTTGTTGGTACAGGTTAAAAAATAGGAAAGTTAGTAAAAATAACTAACTTTTGAGAATTTGAAAGAACTTTAAAAGTTATTCCTCAGTTCAGATATTCTATTCCATCAAATATCTTTTACACAAATTCTCTTAAATTTGAACTTGTGAATGGCTGAGACCTAGGTACAGAAAAGGCTTAGGGTAGAAAAGGAATTATTGTTCTCCTTAGTACAGTGCTGTTGGCAGCCGTGTCAGTCCCCACCAAAATAACAGTGAATCCACCATTAAGGAGGACTGAGGTAAGCTGGCAAGAGCTATGGCACGGAAGCACTGGAGGCCGTAGAGATGACTGATGTTGGTGCTGTAGCTGCAGAGGTAAAAATGGTAGAAGCAACAATGACTGAGGCAGTGGTGACTTAGGAACTGGTGATTTAAAAAAGTCAGAAGAGTGTTGACAGCCTGTGGTAGAAGCGGTAGAAAAAGAGGTAAAGGTAGTTGAAGGGTTAGTGATTTAAGAAAGAAATTTGGCAGTAGCAGAAATAAAAGAGAATCTGAATTGATGCTATCTCAGACACACGTTACTACTAACCTTGACTATGTCCTAAAGTCTCCAGTATTATTTTCATCATTGGAGTTGACTCTTGATAACAGAATGATTGGGATGCATTAAAAAAATAATAATAAAAAGCAAACCCATTGCCTCCGAGTCAATTCTGACTCATAGTGACCTTATAGGACAGAGTAGAGCTACCCCATAGGGTTTCCAAAGCTGTAATCTTTACAGAAGGAGACTGCCACATCTTTAGCCCACGGAGCAGCTGGTGAATTCGAACCCGGACCTTTAATAAGCAGCCCAGTGTTTAATCACTGAACCATCAGGGCTTCTCCAATGAAATTCAAACCACTTACATTGTTTATAAGCCATCCTTGGCTATTTCCCAATATTATTCAGGTATACCCCAGGGAAGTCCATCACCGTGGCAAAGAGGATTGAAAAATGTTATTCTATTTATTACCTTATTCTCAAAGGTGTTAGGCCAAAAGATGACTTCTTGAAAGCTGAGTTTCCTCTTCCTGGGCCATAATTTGAGTCAGAGTCAGCTAGATATAAGAAGGAAAGCAAAGACCTTCCACCCCTTTCCAAATAAATAATTGGAAGGAGGAGTGTTAGAATACAGAACATTCGTTCAGCTACCCTTTGTGAGTACCTGGGTAAGCCATAGTCAATAAATTTAAGCATTTATAAGATTTATCTTAATATTATTGTTTTCAGTTTCACCCTATTTCTTTCTAGTAATTAGTCATAAATTCCTTTAAAATGAGAGCTTGCACATTGTTTTCACCTTCCCTGAGGGCAACACAGAGGGCAGGTAACTTGAAGACTATATAGGATCCTGTTCTATAAATGACTATGAGCCATACTCTTCTCCCTTTGTTTGGAAAATGCTCAGGCCAAGTGAAACAGACAGGCTAGAACAACCAGCCCTGCAGCATCTGACTATGTCCAAACCATTTCCTGGAACAACTGGGAAAAACAGCTCCATAAAAGGCTGTTAGAGTTTCCGATTACCTAAGACACACTTCCCTAAAGTTGTTTATCAGAAGCAGCCAGATGGAACCAGTCTTAGGGACATGTGTAGAACATCCACCTGTGACCGCTATATGACCTTCCACGAGAGGCAGAAAGGAGCTGCAGTCACAGCTGGGAATTGAACTTGGGGAACAGGCAACTGCACAGGTGCAACACGCCATAATAAGTGCTGCCAGCCTTCCCAGAAGCCTTTGTCACAGACTCCATCTTACCGGCAGATGCGCAAGCAGATAAAGAACTAAAGAGCCAGGTAGGACTGCTTATACCAAAAAAGGAATTATCTGAAATCCTAGCTGCTGATTCACTGTTACCCTACTTTCTTAGAGAGCAATAAAAGCTCAAGACGAAGACTTGTGTGTGGGAACAGCCTGCTAGAGTGGTATACACTCGGCTGGTGCCCCACTGAGCCAATGCTATCATTTTCTAATAAAAGTTTTCCTTTCAAAAGTCAGCCAAGTCTCCCCAGTAATTCTTTTCTCCTGGGCAAGAAGAGGACTCACTTTCTGGGGTCCATGTGTCCCAGACTGTAACACCAGGGCCCTGGAAACATGTACTATTGATATCAGGGATATCGTTTTTTATTAAAAGAGAAAGGGGTGTAAAAGTTGTTCCTCTGATATACTTTATAACTGACTTCCCACCATTGAAGTTAAATTCCATAAAGTTATCAGGGGCTTCAACTTATTTTCTATTTCTTAAAAAGCAACAACTCTTCATCGAATATAAAGTGAGGAACACAGATCTGGTTCCAAAGGTTGCTGACTTTTCCTCATCTGTGTGAAGAATAGGGAAAGCTTATGGAAAAGCCACACTGTTCATCTACTGGGGAAGCTAAAACTCCCCTGCTGTGTGGTATATCCAAAAATTCCAAATGTGCATCAAGAAAATAACATATTAAAGAATGTTTCAGAACTAAAGGTCCCCAGAAATTCACACAATAACGCCTCTTGCTGTTTCATCTTCTTTACTGGTTTCCCTCCAAGGTCTTTTATAATGCTTCTCTTCTTTTTCCTATTTTTTTCCACCAACAGAAATGTTTCTGTTAATTAAGGAACCTTACGTTTTGTCACGATTATGAGGGCTTGTGCATTTAGGAGGCTACTGTTAACTCCTCTGAAGTCCAATAGATATTCTCTGGCATAACTTCATTCTAGACTTTAACATTTCATGTTAAAATCCTTGTTAGCAAGGGGTGGGGTCAAGATGGCTGACTAGGTAGAACTACTGCAGATCCCTCTTGCAACAAAGACTCAGAAAAAGAAGTGAATTGATCACATACATGACAATCTATGAACCCTGACCATCAAACACAGAACTAAGGAGTTGACCTGAGTGACAGGGGAGCAAAAAGCCACACGCTGAAGCAGTGACTGCTTCTGTAACTGACATCCCATGCCACAGCCTTGAGCCCTCTTGGTTCCCTGGTACCAGAGTGGTGGGGCTGATCGCTGCTTACTGAGACAGGGCAAGCACGGGGTGCAGCCCTAAGCCCTAAGCCCCTGGAGTAACCTCGGCAGAGACTCAGCCAGTGCAAGCAGGCTACACACTGACGCGGCTGACAGGAGAATGAGAAACCACGGGGAAGCAGGGACTGTTTTCGGAACCTGGAGCCAGCGTCCCAGTCAGAAAACTTTGGCGCTGGGCTTTGGACTAAGTACAGAGGAGCTGATCACGGCTTCCTGAGATGGGGCAAGCACAAGTCACAGTCCTAGCCCCCTGGAGTAACCTTGGCAGAAACCCAGCCAGCTCACGCAGGCTGCACACAGACACGGCTGACAGGAGAAAGAGAAACCACGGGGAAGTAGCGACTGGTTTTGGAGCCTGGAGCGCAGTGTCCCAGCTGGAAAACCTTGGCGTTGGGCTTTGGGCTGGGAGCGGAGGAGGTGATCAGGGCTTCCTGAGATGGCGAAGCAGGGGACTCAGACCTGACCCTCGGGGGCAATCTTGACCCAGCCAGCACACACAGGCTACAAGCCCCTCTGGAATCTCAGATAAAATGGTCCTCACCAAACAAGATAAGTAACTTTGTCTATATTGCCCTGCCACTCTTTCCTATCTATCTGATCCCTCCCCTTCCTGCCCCAGGTGGCTTAATTAATATTGGAATTTCCTGGGCCAGGGAGTAAAGTGCTCTGCAGGTTTTTTTTTTTTTTTTTTCCTAATCCATTCTCCTGGCCTGAGAGAAGCAGCAATTAAAAATCTGTGTGTTGGGGGAGATCCTGCCCTGGCTTCCCTAAACTGGAATAATAATACAGAACCAGCCAAGCATAAGAGATCCACAGTCTTTGGTTTTCATCCCTACAGGGAACCAGGTGGCTATTATAATGCAAAGGAAATTCTGATAGAGATCTGATGGTAATTGTTTTAGCAGAGCAGTGGAAAGACAAGTTTTGGAGGTCTGATACCTCTTTACCTATTAAACAGAGGCCTCACTGATCCACAGCAGGGAACTGAGGGCTGAAGCTCCATGCACACCACCTAGCCACATGCTAAAGGGGTCTGAAGATAGTGATGCCTACCAATCTTTAGAGGTATAAGCATTGGGTGCCTAAGGTACAGCTGCACAGCACACTAACCAAAGTGCTCTAGGAATAGAGACACTCATACCTCACTGGCATGTGGGGGAAGGCTGTCAGCATCCTGCTCTCCTCGGAGTGTGACCCCTTGCTGCTATTAGAATCTGGTGCATATAACCATCATCACTACTCCTCTAAGTTAATAGGTGACAGCCTATACCACACACTATGTGACCTACAATCAGGACACCTAAGCTGATTCTATTCAAGAATAGTGAATGGACTCATAGGCTCACATATCTGATAACAGCTCAAACCAGCTGGTAATAGGACATAAGTGATTCAAAGGCTACAACAATCAAGATAGCGCAATCTAGTAGCCCATCTGGGTATATTGAAACAACAAAACAAGAAGACTTGGTAAGCAAATATAAAATAAATCATTACAATATCTTATAGATGGCTAGGAGACAGCAGTTGATATCAAATCACATAAAGAAACAGATCATGATTGCTTCTACAAATCTCCAAATTAAAGAATCAAAATCTTTCCCAAATGAAGATACAATCCTGGATTTGCCAGATGTAGAATATAAAAAACTAATATACAGAATGCTTCAAGACATCAGGGATGACCTCAGAAATGAAATAAGGCAATCTACAGAAAAAGCCAAGGAACACACTGATAAAGCAGTTGAAGAAATCAAAAAGATTATTCAAGAACAGTGAAAAAATTAATAAGCTGCAAGAATCCATGGAGAGAAAGCAACAGAAATCCAAAAGATTAACAATAAAATTACAAAATTAGACCACTCAATAGGAAGTCAGAGGTGCAGAATTGAGGACTTAGATTGCAGAGTGGGGGAGCTGGAGGATAAGGCAATTGAAACCAATATAGTTGAAGAAAAATCAGATAAAAGAATTCAAAAAAAATGAAGCAACCCTAAGAATCATGTGGGACTCTATCAAGAAGACAAATCTGCATGTGATTGGAGTTCCAGAACAGGGAGGGATAACAGAAAATACAGAGAGAATAGTTGAAGATTTGTTGGCAGAAAACGTCCCTGACATCATGAAAGATGAAAGGATATCTATCCAAGATGCTCAGCGAACACTATACAAGATAGATCCCAAAAGAAAATCACCAAGGATATTATCATCAAACTTGCCAAAACCAAAGGTAAAGAGAAAATTTTAAAAGCAGTCAAGGATAAACAAAAAGTCACCTACAAAGGAGAATCAGTAAGAATAAGTTCAGGCTACTCAGCAAAAACCATTCAGGCAAGAAGGCAATGGGATGACATATATAGAGCACTGAAGGAGAAAAACTGCCAGCCAAGAATCATATATCCAGCAAAACTCTCTCTCAAATATGAAGGTGAAATTAAGACATTTACCGATAAACACAAACTTAGAGAATTTGCAAAAAAAACTAAACCAAAGCTACAAGAATTACTAAAGGAATTTCTTAGGTCAGAAAATCAATAATATCAAATACCAACACAACACAAGGTCACAGAACAGAACATCCTGATATCAACCCAAATAGGGAAATCACAAAAACAAATTAAGATTAATTTAAAAAAGAAAAAAAAAATGTTCAAAACAGGGAATCATTGAAGTCATTATGTAAAAGATTACAATAATCAAAAAAGAGGAACTGAGTACAAGAGGAATAGATCTTCCATATGGAGAGGAAAACAAGGCAATATATGATGATACAAGCTAAGATTTTACTTAGAAAAATAGGGTAAATATTAAGGTAACCACAAAGAGGTCTAACAATTCCATACTTCAAAATAAAAACCAAGATAAACATAATGACTGAGCAAAAATATATTCAACTACTATGAAAAGGAGGAACACACAATTTACAAAGAAAAACTTCTCAACACAAAAAAGTAAGTGGAAAAATGAGATTGTCAACAACACATGAAAAAAGGCATCAAAATGACAGCACTAAACTCATCTATAGTTATGCTGAATGTAAATGGACTAAAGGAACCAGTAAAGAGACAGAGAGTCTCAGATTGGATAAAAAAACATGATCTGTCTATATGCTGCCTACAAGAGACACACCTTAGACTTAGAGACACAAATAAACTAAGGCTCAAAGGATGGAAAAAAAAATATATCAAGCAAACGACAATCAAAAAAGAGCAGGAGTGGCAATGTTAATTTCTGACAAAACAGACTTTAAAGTTAATCCACCACAAAGGATAAAGAACACTACATAAGGATTAAAGGGGTAATTTACCAGGAAGAACTATAATAAATATTTATGCACCCAATGACAGGGCCGCAAGATACATAAAACAAACTTTAACAGACTTGAAAAGCGAGATAGACACCTCCACAATTATAGTAGGAGACTTCAACGCACCACTTTTGGTGAAAGGTAGGACTTCCAGTAAGAAGCTCAGTAGAGACACAGAAGATCTAATTGCTATAATCAACGAACTTTATCTCATAGAGTTATACAGAATACTCCACTCAACAGCTGCAAAGTATACTTTTTTTTCTAGTGCACATGGAAGATTCTCTAGAATAGATCACATATTAGGTCATAAAACAAACCTTTGCAGAATCCAAAACATCGAAATATTACAAAGCATCTTCTAGGACCATAAGGCCATAAAAGTAGAAATCAATAACAGAAAAATCAGGGAAAAGATATCAAATACTTGGAAACTGAAGAACACCCTGCTCAAAATAGACTGGATTATAGAAGACGTTAAGTAGGGGATAAAGAAATTCATAGAATGCAACAAGAATGAAAACACTTCCTATCAAAACCTCTGGGACACAGCGAAAGCAGTTCTCAGAGGTCAATTTATATCAATAAATGCACACATACGTAAAGAAGAAAGAGCCAAATTCAGAGAACTGTCCCTACAACTTGAACAAATAGGAAGAGAGCAACAAAAGAATCCTTCAGGCACCAGAAGAAAACAAATAATAAAAATCAGAGAAGAATTAAATGAATTAGAAAACAGAAAAACAATTGAAAGAGTTAACAAGACAAAAGCTGGTTCTTTGAAAAAATTAACAAAATTGATAAACCATTGGCCAGACTGACTAAAGGAAACAAATAACCTGAATGAGAAATGAGATGGGCCATATCACAAGAGACCCAACTGAAATTAAAAGAATCATATCAAATTACTGTGAAAAATCATACTCTAACAAATTTGAAAACCTAGAAGAAATGGGTGAATTCCTAGAAACACACTACCTACCTAAACTAACACAATCAGAAGTAGAACAACTAAATAGACCTATAACAAAACAAGAGATTGAAAAGGTAATCAAAAAACTCCCAACAAAAAAAAAAAGCCCTCACCCTGACAGCTTCACTGCAGAGTTCTACCAAACTTTCAGAGAAAAGTTAACACCGCTACTACTAAAGGTATTTCAAAGCATAGAAAAGGGTGGAACGCTACCTAACTCATTCTATGAAGCCAGCATATCCCTGGTAGCAAAACCAGGTAAAGACACCACAAAAAAGAAAATTACAGACCTATATCCCTCATGACCATAGACGCAAAAATTCTCAACAAAATTCTAGGCAATAGAATTCAACAATATATCAAAAAGATAATCCACCATGACCAAGTGGGATTTATACCAGGTATGTAAGGTTGGTTCAAAATTAGAAAAACAATTAATGTAATCCACCATATAAATAAAACAAAAGACAAAAACCACATGATCTTATCAATTGATGCAGAAAAGGCATTTGACAAAGTCCAAAACCCATTCATGGTAAAAACTCTCACCAAAATAGGAATAGAAGGAAAATTCCTCGAAATAATAAAGGGCATTTATACAAAGCCAGCATCATCCTAAATGGAGAGAGCCTGAAAGCATTTCCCTTGAGAATGGGAACCAGACAAGGATGCCCTTTATCACCGCTCTTATTCAACATTGTGCTGGAGGTCCTAGCCAGAGCAATTAGGCTATACAAAGAAATAAAGGGCATTTGGATTGGCAAGGAAGAAGTAAAATTATCTCTATTTACAGACGATATGATCTTATATTCAGAAAACCCTAAGGAATCCTCAAGAAAACTACTGAAGCTAATAGAAGAGTTCAACAGAGTTTCAGTTACAAGATAACCTTTAAACCTTTTGCTGTCAAGTCGATTCCAACTCATAGCGACCCTATAGGACTCCTGTACATCAACAAAAGGAACATCGTAGAGGAGATCACCAAATCAATACCATTCACAGTAGCCCCCAAGAAGATAAAATACTTAGGAATAAATCTAACCAAAGATGTAAAAGACCTATACAAAGAAAACTACAAGGCACTACTGCAAGAAACTAAAAGGGACCTACATAAGTGAAAAAACATGTCTTGCTCATGAATAGGAAGACTTAACATTGTAAAAATGTCTATTCTACCAAAAGCCATCTATATATCGAATGCGCTTCCAATCCAGATTCCGAAGACATTTTTTCATGTGATGGAGAAACAAATCACCAACTTCATATGGAAGGGAACGAAGCCCCAGATAAGTAAAGCATTACTGAAAGAGAAGAACAAGTGGGTGGCCTCACTCTACCTGATTTTAGAACATATTATACAGCCACAGTAGTCAAAACAGCCTGGTACTTGTACAACAACAAGCACATAGGCCAATGAAATAGAATTGAGAACCCAGATATAAATCCATCCATGCATGAGCAACTGATATTTGACAAAGGCCCCAATGTACTGGCATAACTGGATATCCATCTGCAAAAAAAATGAAACAGGACCCATACCTCACACCATGCACAAAAACAAACTCAAAATGGATCAAAGACCTAAACATAAAGTCTAAAACAATAAAGATCATGGAAGAAAAAATAGGGACAATGTTAGGAGCCCTAATACAAGGCATAAACAGAATACAGAACATTACTAAAAATGACAAAGAGAAACCAGATAACTGGGAGCTCTTAAAAATCAAACACCTATTATGCTCATCTAAAGACTTCACCAAAAGAGTAAAAAGACCACCTACAGACTTGGAAAACATTTTCAGCTACAACATCTCTGACCAGTGCCTGATCTCTAAAATCTACCTGATTCTGCTAAAACTCAACCACAAAAAGACAAACAACCCAATTAAAAATTGGGCAAAGGATATGAACATATACTTCACTGAAGAAGACATTCAGGCTGCTTACAGATACATGAGGAAATGTTCTCGATCATTAGCCATTAGAGAAATGCAAATTAAAACTACAATGAGATTCCATCTCACTGCAACAAGGCTGGCATTAATCCAAAAAACACAAAATAATAAATGTTGGAGAGGCTGTGGAGAGATTGGAACACTTATACACTGCTGGTGGGAATGTCAAATGGTACAACCACTTTTGAAATCAATTTGGCATTTTCTTAAAAAGCTAGAAATAGAACTACCATAGGACCCAGCAATCCCACTCCTCGAAATATATCCTAGAGAAATAAGAACCTTTACACGAACAGATATATGCACACCCATGTTCATTGCAGCACTGTTTGCAATAGCCAAAAGATGGAAGCAACCACGGTACCCAGCAGCGGATGAATGGATAAATAAATTATGATATATTCACACAATGGAATACTACGCATCAATAAAGAACAGTGAGGAATCTGTGAAACATTTCATAACATGGAGGAACCTGGAAGACATTATGCTGAGTGAAATTAGTCAGTTGCAAAAGGACAAATATTGTATAAGACCACTATTATAAGAACTCAAGAAATAGTTTAAACAGAGAAGAAAACACTCTTTTGTGGTTACAAGATGGGGAAGGGAGGGAGCGAGGGTAGGAGAGAGGCATTCATTAATTAGATAGTAGATAGGAACTACTTTAGGTGAAGGAAAAGACAACACGAAATACAGGGGAGGTCAGCACAACTGGACTAAACCAAAGCAAAAAAGTTTCCTGAATAAACTGAATGCTTCAAAGGCCAGTGTAGCAAGGGCAGGGGTTTGGGGACCATGGTTTCAGGGGACATCTAAGTCAATTGGTATAATAAAATCTGTTAAGAAAACATTCTGCATGCCACCTTGGAGAGAGGCATCTGAGGTCTTAAACGCTAACAAAAGGCTATCTAAGATGCATCAATCGGTCTCAACCCACCTGGATCAAAGGAGAATGAAGAACACCAAGGACACAAGGTAATTACCAGCCTAAGAGACAGAAAGGGCCACATAAACCAGAGACTACATCAGCCTGAGACCAGAAGAGCTAGATGGTGCCCAGCTACAACTGATGACTGCCCTGACAGGGAGCACAACAGAGAAGCACTGAGGGAGCAGGAGAACAGTGGGATACAGATCCCAAATTCTCATAAAAAGACCAGACTTAATGGCCTGATTGAGACTAGAAGGATCCCGGTGGTCATGATCCCCAAACCTTCTGTTGGCCCAGGACAAGAACCATTCCTGAAGCCAACGCATCAGACATGGATTGGACTGGACAATGGGTTGGAGAGAGATGCTGATGATGAGTGAGCTACTTGCATCAGGTAGACACTTGAGACTATGTTGGCATTTCCTGTCTGGACAGGAGATGGGAGGGTAGAGGGGGTTAGAAACTGGCAAAATGCTCACGAAAGGAGAGACTGGAAGGAAGGAGAGGGCTGACTCCTTAAAAAAAAAAAAATTTTTTTTTTTTTTTTTTGGGGGGAGAGAAAATGGGAATATGTAGTAAGGTGTATATAAGTTTATATGTGAGAAACAGACTTGATTTGTAAACTTTCACTTAAAGCACAATGAAAATTATTATAAAAAAATTATACTGCAAAAAAAAAGAATCCATGTTAGCATCCATCTTCACCAATAGATTGTGACTTCATTTGTTTTCACGCCAAGCACATAATCTGGCACAAAGACAATGGTCAGAATCCTTTGTTAAAGAATGGTAATACTGTTTACTAGGGCTCTGGAAACAGTCCTAGGATATGAAACATTTTCAACTGTTTCGATTGAGGTATCCACAAGTAACAGTACAGTTTTTGCCCTTACCACTACAATTTTGTTGGCTTAATGATAGGTGTTTATTGATAGTGTTGTCAATGACACAGTCATTAAAATGAAGAAGCACAGACGTCCTTGCCAGAGAAGGGTGGATCACAAGCTTCTGTTTCCTATTGAATTGCATATTGTAGAAAAAAAAAAAAATCATGTTGTAGAAACAGGGAACAAATATTTACATGAATAGGAAAATAATTTCTCTTGTTTAGACAGGTTAAAATAAGATTTCCTTCATGGTGGAAACATAGTCACTTTACATAAAAAGCATAAAGACCCTTTTTTTTTTTACAGGTGTAAGGGAATTTTTTTGGTTTTTTTGGTCATGCTTTCATTTTACTTCATTTGCATTTCCAAAGCGATTCTTCATTTCAGGAGTGTAAATTGATTCATTTGAGGACTCTACAGAGTCCTTCACTGTGTATGTTGTTCTGTGAAATGCTTTTTTTTTTTTCCATCTCAGCCCTGGAAGAATGCTTTGTCACCAGTCCATGGTGGTCAGTAATAGGCTGCTGGGCTAACTCGATATTTCATATGTTTATTTTTCTGTGAAAGCAGGATACCTGTTATGTATGTTTTCTATTAAGTTCCAAATCATAGCTGATTCGGTAATGTTCTTAAAACACATGTATAATTCACTACAATAGCATGTATATTTTGATAATGCTTTATACACTGTTAAGTTGTTTTTATAATGCTTCTAAACACCAATGTATAAAAAAATATATATATATAAGTCACTTATAATGTGAAGTTAGAAATTTTCTGAACTTAGAAATGGAAATGTATGTATTTCTATAATGCTGTCTAACTATTAACTGTAAGTTGTTAGAAAATTGTTCTAACTTGAAAATAAGATAATAGAAGTATGTGAAGTAGGTTGTAAATAACTTTCTGAAATTGGGCTGAGCATCTGCACTACGTGATAAAGGCATGTAACATTAATCAAATCTCTAAATTAACAAAACATAAATATGTCACTAAAAAATTCCCATAGTTTTTAATTAATTAACTTGGCCTTGAAACATGTAATAAACAAGAACAAAAATATGTCATATAACAGTTTCCTAATTGGCAATAAAACATAAATAAATACAACATAATTGTGTCATATAACAATTCTTTAACTGACAATAAAACATACCAATTATAGTTGAACATGACAGCACACATGGTATACAAACCTCTGGATTTCTGCACATTTTCAGAGAAAAAAAAAAGACAAGCCCGTTGCAGTCCAGTCGATTCCAACTCATAGCAACCCCAAAGGACAGAGTAGAACTGCCCCATAGAGTTTCCAAGGAGTGCCTGGTGGATTCCAACTGCCAACCTTTTGGTTAGCAGCCGTAGCTCTTAATCACTACCCCAAAGGAGACAGAAATCATAAGGTCTCTCTGACTCTCTGTCTGAAGACTAGAAGCCTGCTGAGACACTGCTAAAAGCCACAACCAACCTCAGACCCTAGTTACAGGGTTACCTCCTTTGAGTTCGAGGGATGGTCAAATCTCCTCCCCAAGAACACTGGTTAAAGGTAAAAGCCTGAACTCGAAAGATTTGGACTCTAACATTCAAACTAACGTTATAATTGTTAATTCTGAACCTCCAATCTTAAATGAATGTCTTGAGGTCTTACTAGCGTGCTTTGCTATGACTACCTTGCAATAAACTAAATGAGTTTATGTATGACAAACCTGGGCATCTCTTTATTCATTCTTAAGATAAAATCCTCCAGGATACTAACCTTTTGTTGTTATCACTTTGGTAATGTAATTGCTGTGCTTAAAGAATCTTTTGTTTACAGGTTTCCAATTGTGTGAGTTTATCCACTAAACAGATTTGGAACAGGTAATGGGTATTGAACTGTGTTTTGTGCATCCTTCATACACTGTTGATTTTCAGATAAATCAAGATTTTATTTCCTCATTTTTTAAGGAAGATAAAAACCTGATTTACAAAAATAAGCAAAAAATAAAACAAAACCGTTTGTGCCTGGCATTCTGTTATACCAGTGAGCTGTTTACATTCTAGTATTGTAACTTTCCAAACATTCTTACATGAGACATTCAAAAACCCAAACCAGACCCATTGCCACCCAGTCGATTCTGACTCCAAGTGACCCTTTAATACAGAGTAGAACTTGCCCCCTAGGGTTTTCAAGGCTGTAAATCTTCATGGAAGCAGACTGGCACATCTTTCTTCTGTGGAGCAGCTGGTAATGCTGAGCAGCTGGTGGGTTTGAACTGCTGACCTTTTGGTTAGCAGCCAAGTGCTTTAACCACTGCACCACCAGGACTCCATATAAGACATTCCCAAGACCAAAAACCCACTACCATCTAGTCTATTCTGACTCATAGTGACCCTATAAAACAGAGTAGGACTGCCCCTTAGGGTTTCCAAGGAGCAGCTGGTGGATTCAAACTGCCCACACTTTAGTTACCATTTGAGCTCTTAACCACTCTGCCACCAGGGCTCCATATAAGACATTAAAAGCCATTGCCATTGACTTAATTCTGGCTCATGGTGGCCCTATAGGACAGAGTAGAACTACCCCACGGGGTTTCCAAGGAGTGGCGGGTAGATTCAAACTGCTGACCTTTTGGTTAGTAGCAGAATGCTTAACCACTGCGCCACCAGGGCTCCAAAAAAAAAAAAAAAGGAACACTTCAGGAATTTAGAGCCTGTAAAATCATGCTGGGAATTGCATGTTGCTGTTGTGTAAAGCAATGCAAAGTCCATGATGCCAAAGTCCGTTCCTAGCTTTTTGATTCTTAGTGCCTAGCAGATCGCCTGGTGCAAGGTGCAAGCTCAGTATATGTATGCTGTAAAAAATGCAGCCAGGAACATATGATTCTATATGAATACGTTCTAGTGTGCATTTTTAAAATTTTTTTGCATTCTTGTTCATACACACACATATATATCAGTTACCAGTTGCCATCAAGTTGATTCCGACTTATGGCAACACCTTGTGTGTCTGAGTAGAACTGTGCTCCATAGGGTTTTAATGGCTGATTTTTTGGAAGCAAATCACCAGGCCTTTCTTCTTAGGTATCTCTGCGTGGACTTCAACCTCCAACCTTTCAGTTAGCAGCTAAGCGTGTTTTATATATGCCTTTTATACATAAAAAATGATGAGGGAAATGAGGAAAATATATCAGGAGTCCATTAAAAGCAGAAGGATTTTGGTCATTTGAGATGGTGTAATTGTGGCTCTGATTGAAGTTAGGTGAGAGAGAAGATTTTTTTTTTTCTTTTAATGCTTTCTAGCTCTGTAAAGCCACTATTCAATTAATCTACAACTGACTGCCATACTCACTTAGAAAAATGACTTACCAACTTAAGTATTTCAAGTAAGTAGAATATACAATTAAATTCAAACATATGTGTTAACACCTAAGCACTGTTACAATGATATGTTTTTTTTTTTCTCTAAATGGAAATGGTTTAGATTTGTTTTTTAAAGTAAGGGTGAAAATTAAATGTAAAGTGTTATGTTGTTGTTTTTAGGTGCCATCGAGTCAGCTCCGACTCAAAGCGACCCTATGCACAACAGAACGAAACACTGCCCAGTCCTGCAGACAGACTGAAAACAAAAACGACTGCTATATTACCTATTGATGCAATTTGGAGGTAACTGGCACCATGATATCTGTTGTCCCAGGTAGCAATATTACTACTTAATGTTATTATAAATTTAAGAGTAAACATTAATGGTTTATGACTTTGTACTGGAAGTCACCCCAGATCTTCAGGGATTGTCACCTATTTCCTATTTACAGATGCATGAAAAGAGAGCATTTTCCTTAGAATATAAGAACAGTGGATTTTCTTAACAAATCACGTCACTGACCCATAGACAGGCTCTGCATCGCTGTGGGGGAGGGATAGGCCTAAAGGAGGAGCAGGAAAAAAAAAAAAAAACCTTCCTATCAGTAATTGGTACCAATAACTACCTGTTTACCATACAGAGATGGGGATAATGCAGGTGGGGGAGAAAGGATGTTGGGGAAGAGAATGTTTCAGGTGTTTTTAAAATTCAAATATCACTACTCTCTTGAACACAATAAAAGTATATGATATTAATGCATTAGAGAAACAAAGATGAGAAAAGTCATTAGGTAACGGAAAGGATATTTTGTGATAGGATGACCTTTTGCGAGTATCAAAATATTACTCAATATTCACAGACTCCACAACCTAGCTGAGCATATTTCTCCATGAACAGGTCTTCAGTGAAGCACCTTGAGTACCTTTTACTGGCTCTTGATACTAAGGGAGGAAACCCTGGTGGCGTAGTAGTTAAGTGCTATGGGTGCTAACCAAAAGGTCGGCAGTTTAAATCCACCAGGTGCTCCTTGGAAACTGTGTGACACAGTTCTACTCTGTCTACTAAGGGGAGCCCTGGTGTCACAGTGGTTAAGCGATATGGCTGTTAACCAAAAGGTTTGCCGTTCAAATCCATCAGCCGCTCCTTGGAAACCATATGGTACATTTCTCCTTTTCCCTCTAGGGTTGCTATGGGTCAGAATCAACTTGATGGCAATGGGTATGATATTTGTATTTTTTTAATTACCAAGAAGCCCTGGTGGTTTAGTGATTAAATGATATAGCTGCTAACCAAAAGGTCAGCAGATTGAATCTACCAGCTGCTTCTTGGAAACCCTATGGGAGAATTTTGCTCTATCTTAGAAGGTTGCTGGTGGCGTAGTGGTTAAGTGCTACAGGTGCTAACCAAAAGGCTGACAGTTCGAATCTACCAGGTGCTCCTTGGAAACTCTATGGGGGCAGGTCTACTCTGTCCTATAGGGTCTATATGAGTCGGAATCGACTTGATGGCAATGGGTTGGTTTTGGTTTTTTATAGAGGGTTGCTATGAATTGGAATTGACTGGAAGGCAACAAGGTTTACCAAGCTTTCTGTTTCCAGCCAGCATTAGGCATATTATCCAATTTTTACATTCATCAGTTGCAAAATGAGTTTGGCTGCTACCTTAGTGACAGAAACCTAGAAGCAATTTGACAAGCAATGCAAAGATAAATTAAAAGCAATAAAAGAACATCCCAAATATTCAGACTTCCTATATTTAAGGCATATATAAATGTACTTTTACACTGTATTCTCTCTGTAGAGGAAGAAATATCACAAGCCCTCTCTGTAGAAAGCTTGGATTATTTATTTATTTTTACTGGAATTTGTACTTCACTATCATTTTGGCTTTCTCTTTCCAATAACTGCTTTTGGTGGCTTCTTTTTTCTGCTATAAACAAAAACACCTCTTTCCATATTAAGAAATAAATAAGAAGAGAGGAAGGGGTAGCAAGATAAGGAAAGAGATAGGCAGGTATAAACACCACTGAAGCCCACTTCTCTCTGTAGATATTTCCCTTAGCGATCTGTCTGAATGCCTGTAAGAGTTTTCTTCAGTTTTTATTACCCGTTCCCTTTCTAAATCTCTTCATTTTTGTTTCCACCACCTCTTACTGCCTTTTAATTGTCGGTGGGTGCCCTAATAATTTTTTGAAGTAGGTACCGGTATTGTAATTGTATAAGTGAAGGAACAGGCTGAAGAAGGTTAACTACCATGCTCAAGATCATCAAATTAGTAGAGTATACTAAATTTAAAACCTAGGTCTTCAGAACACTAAAACATGTACAATACATCCTCATTATTTGTGGATTCTGTGTTTGTAAATTCACCTACCTGCTAAAATTTACTCGTAATGCCCAAATCAATACTCACAGCTCTTTCCTAGTCATTCACAGACATTTGCCGAGTGGTGAAAAATTTGAGTTGCTCAAAGCACATCTTCCCAGCTGAGGTCAAAGGAGACAAAGCTCTGTTGTCTTATTTCATCTATCGTATGGTAAACAAGTGTCCTTTTCGTGGTCTATTTGCGGTTGTTAATAGCCGCTGTTGAGTTGGCCCTGAATCATGGTAACCCCATATGCAATGGAACGAAATGCTGTGCAGTTCTCTGCCATCCCTGTGATTGAACCCTTGTGATCCATAAGGTTTTCATCAGTTGGTTTTTGGAAGTAGATTGTCAAGTCTTTCTTCCTAGTCTATGTTAGTCTGGAAGCTCCACTGAAACGTGTTCAGCATCATGGCAACACGCAAGGCTCCACTGACAGGTAGTGCCTGGACATGAGTTGTGCTGGCTGGGAATTGAAACTGGGTCTCCCACACAGAAGGTGAGAATTCTACCACTGAACCACCAAGGTCCCCCTTTTTTTTAATTTTTGTGTTTTTTTTTTTTATGGTGATTTTTGTTTAAGATGGCCTCAAGTGAAATGCTGTCTAGTATTTCTAATGATAAGACTATGATATGTCTTACAGAGAAAACACATGTGTTAGAGGAACTTTGTTCAGGCACAAATTACAGTGAGTGCTGTTGACAATGTGTTCAATGTTAATGAATTAAAAATATATATTATACAAAGTATATTTAAGGTATATACTTTATATAATAAACAAGGTTATGTATTGATCAGTCGATATAAATGTTGTGACCAGAGGCTTACAGGAATTGAGTCTTATATTTTTCCTAGGATTAATTGTTCACTATTTGTTAATTTAGTGTTTGTGGCAACCTTATGGAACATAACTGCCGTGAATCATGAGGACTGAATGTATTTCAAAATCTTCTCATTTCAGTGTGTTCCTTTGCCCAAAGAATCAAGCCCTCTCTCCTTTGATCTGTCATTTATGCCTTCCATGGTCTCTCCTAAACCTGTATTTTTATCTTTCTAGCTCATTGCTGCTATACATAGAACCTCTGCACTAGTTGTATAACAGTTTTGATGCTACCATTTATTGAGTGCCCCTATGCCCTATGACTTTATATATATTTAATCTTTACAACAGTGAGACAGGTCAGGGCCATGCTGGGACCTGTGGGCATTGCAGTCAGGCTAATTTAATTCCCCTCAAACTATTCTTCAAATGTTTGTTCAGCATTTAATTAGATGGAACAATGAGCTGCAGATAGGGAGGAGATAAAGAAATGACACCCGTGGGTAGCCATTGGGACATACTCCACTTTGAAAACAGAGGCGCTGTAATTTCTACTCACAGTAAAAGCAGTTGAGGGGGTGTTTGTTTTACGTAGAATAGCCCTTGGCCAGGATGAAGTCAGATAATTGCTGAGTTCACTCCCCTCCAGCCCAACACTACGTGCTTGTCAAAGTGTTCTATCTAACCACATGCAATATTACTTCAAGAATTTTCTAGAAATGCAATTGCCTTTATCTCTTTAAATTTGGGGGATGTTCCAGCACTCCTAACTAATAGTTACCCTGGCCTTTTACCTAGATAGCCTGGTTCATAAACTCATTGATAACGTTATTTCCATTTAACAAAAGCGACCAGCATTAAAACCCAGGCAAGAGTTCAAATTCCATGCTCTTTTCCACATAACATACCATTTCCACTCTAAATTTCAACTTTCCTCCCATTCATTTTCTTACTGTAGAGTCCTTGCTCTCACCAGTTGATCTACTTAGAATGCACTTTTCCTCAGAACTAAGTCTGTTCAGTTGACAGTGGCCAATGTTAGAATGTCATATGATTATCTTTCTAACCTTGGTTTCTGGAATATAATTTCAAACGAGTTCTATTTGTCTCCCTGATATTACTCTTTTACTACTACTGCTATTACTACTCCTAATACTACTCCCCTTTTACTACTACTATTTGTCTCCTCTAGTACTACTCCCTAATAGTCCTAATGGTCCTATATATTGTGTTTAATATTCATCCAATTTTCTTACAAGTTCTTTTAAGGATTAAATGTTAATCAATTGTGTGCTCCTTCTATTCTTTCTATTCCTATCCTCCAATATGTTCTCAATACCTTTGTCTTCTCCCTCTGTAGATGTCTCCTAGCTATTTATTTGCATAACTGGGCTTCTTCCAAAGATCCAACCTTGCATTACCAACTGCTAGTGAATATTTCCACTTACATCCTACAAGCCACATCATAGAGAAAAGATTGAAGTTGTCAAGGATTTCATTTTTACTTGGATGCACAATCAATGTCCATGGAAGCAGCAGTCAAGAAACTGAATGACATATTGCATTGGACAAATCTGCTGCAAAAGGCCTCTTTAAAGTGTTAAAAAGCAAAGATGTCACTTTGAAGACTAAGGGGCACCTGACCCAAGCTGTGATATTTTGAGTTTCCTCATACGCATGTAAAAATTGGACAACAAATAAGGAAGACTGAAAAAGAATTGTTGGCTTTGAATTATAGTGTTGATGAATGATATTGAATATACTATGAACTGCTAGGAAAACAAATCCATCTTGGAAGAAGTATAGTCAGGATGTTCCTTAGAAGTGAGGATGGTGAGACTTTGTCTCGCGTACTTTAGACATATTAGCTACCAGTCCCTGGAAAAGGAAATCATGCTTTGTAAAGTATAGGGTTAGCAAAAGAGAGGAAGACCCTCAATGAGATGAATTGCCATAACCTACACAATGGAATGGTCTCAAACATAGCAATGATTGTGAGGGTGGCGTAGGACCAGGCAGTGTTTTTTTCCTATTGTACATAGGGTCGCTATGAATCAGAATCGGCTCTATGTCACCTAATGACAACTATGACAATCTACTAAGATACTGTTGATCCTTTATTTGATTGGCATTGGCCTATTCCCCACCATGACTCAGTTTCTTCTCCATCCACCTCACCTCTATCAGGATAAGCTATATCTTTGCCATTTTTCATTTCCCATGGCTTAGTTTCCATCATGGTTGCTGAGCGGAAAACATAAAAATCCCCACTTCTCGCTTTTTGTTCTGACAGCATCTGCACGTGCAACACTTCTTCCTCTAACTACCCAGAGTGAGAACAGATCTTGTAAGTCAAAGGACACTGTCTTGCAGACTGCCAAGTCTGGCCCAGACCTCAGCTTGACCTTGCCAGCTGCAAGTTTGGGAGTCCCAATGACACCCTCACTTCTGACATACCTGCTACAAATTTGAGTTTCCCACTGCTCCATCAAGATGCTAGGTGTAAGCTTCGGGGTCCCTAGGGCTCCCCTCACTTCTGACCTGCTGATTACATAGTTGGGGATTCTCTTTACCCCCTCGGGATACCAGACATAAGCTCAAGGTTCCCTATCTTCTCCTCATTTCTGACCTGATGACTCCCGCTACTCCCTTAGGTTTGATAATTCACTAGTACAACTCACAGAACTTATGGAAAGTGTATCCTTAGGATTACAGCTTTATTATCAAGAATACAAATCAGGATGAGCACAAAGAAGAGAGGCAAAGGGCAAAGTCTAGAAGGGATCCCAACATGGACCTTCTATGTCCCAAAAAGAGACATGCTACCCTCTCATGTACACTGATGTCTTTCACCAACCAGGAGGCCCATGGAGCTTTCTTGTACAGAGCTTTTAGTGGGGGACTCATTGTATATTTCAAACTCCAGCCCCTTTCCTGAGGTCAGTGAATATCACCAGGCCTTATCAGAGATGTGGTTATTGGAGAAATTCCAAAGTTTTGGAGGTTATATTTCAGGAAACAAGGACAAAGACCAAAATCTTCTGGTAAAAGTCATGTAAACCCCACAGCTGCTTTGATTACTTTATCTCTGCTTTTATACAGCTGATCCCTTACCTCTTAATGCCAAGACCCTGAGGGAAGTTCTAACTGATCTCTTTACCTGCAGCCCTCCTTCCACCAGTTTATTGGAATTAGCCTTCTTAAAACCCAATTTATACCCATCACCTCTCTGTTTATAAAAACTCAATATTATTTTATTGTGGCAGACAATACTCCTTGACACCCCACAAACAGACCCAATGTTACTTCCCCAGCTTTTTTTTTTTTTGATTCTCATTTTGCTCCTTTACGAATCTTTTTGTACACTTATTACTGTTCAAGCGACTTGTTAATACCTCCTCCTACCTGCTTGAGATGCCTCTTTCCTTCTCTTTATCTTCCAAAATCTATTCATTTTCAAGACCAAATTCCAATACCATTGTCTTAGTTATAGTACTGCTGTAACAGAAATACTACAAGTAAGTGGCTTTAAAGAACAGAAATTTATTTCCTCACAGTTTAGGAGGCCAGAAGTCCAAATTCAGAATACTAATTCTAGGGGAATCTTTTTCTGTCAGCTCTAGGGGAAGGTTCTTGTCTCAGCTTCCGTAACCCCGGTGTTCCTAGGTTTCTTGGAGATCTTCACACGTGCTTCTGTCTTCCCCAGTTTGTGCTCCCTTGGCTCTGTGCCTAACCTGCTCTTTCTATATCTCAGAAGTGATTAGGTTTAAGACACACTCCACACTGATATGATCTTACTAACATAATGAAGAAAGCCCTGTTCCCAAATGGGATTACATCCCATTGCTGTTGAGTTAATTCCAACTGATAGCAACCCTATAGGATGGAGTAGAACTGGAGCAGCAGGTGGATTCCATAGGGTTTCCAAGAAGCAGCAGCCCTCCAAGGAGCAGCGGGTAGATTCCAACTACTGACCTTTTGGTTAGCAGCCAAGCTCTTAATCACTGTGCCACCAGGCCTCCTCCATAGGTATAAGGGTTAGGATTCCAACACATTCTTGGGGGAGGGGCATAATTCTGTCTATAACAACCAAACATCTGTGAATCCTTCTCTGACAATCCCACCAGGACAGAATCTCGCTGTTTTCTGAAAACCCCAACTTTTGCTAGATCTTTGTGTAGCCAGTGAATTCAACCACAGCTCAGTCATTTCCGCTGCCTTGGGGGTCAATACCTATCACTGTGGGGTAGGCAGAATTGATCAAGGAGGTGTCCCCATCTGTCATTAAGACAGCCAAAATGACTCATCATTCATGGCAAGTCATGATCCCGTCACTTTTGTAGTAAATCAGACCCTGTCACAATGTTGTCCTCTTCCAATATTTGCATCCAGCCACAGCACATCAGAGCAATAACAACAAAATTATACGTAGAATGCCAGATTTAAGAAAAATATGGGACACACAGTTACGTTTGAATTTCAGATAATAAGGCATATTTTCTTAGTATGTTTCATGGAATGCTTGAGGTATACTTAAAAGCAAGTATTTTGCTTTTTAAGTATAAGGGGGGGGAGGGTAGGCAAATTGTAACCAGCACTGTTCCACTTAATGCTTTAGGTTTTAAATTGTGTCACATACATTTTTGGGCATAATTGCAAGTCACTAAATTTTATTGGCACAAAGAGATAACTTCACAGTGTTAAAAGGATGCATTTATTTTTGGTTGCTGAATCAAATGCAATTTAAAGCTCCAGGATGTTTACGTTTTATTAGTAACAAATTGATAGCACATGGGCTTCTTTCTATTTCTTCCAAAGTCAGCAGCCCTACTTTCACTCTATTTTATTCTATTATCAGAGAAGTTTTTGATACATGTATAAGCAAATATTTTCTTATACTGCACCAGAACTGGGATGCTCAAATGTTTTAACAAATCAGGTTTTCCAGTTAATTTGGGTTTATTCAAACCCAGGATATTGAATGTCTTTGATTACTCAGGGGTATTTCTAGATCTGAGACATCCTAAGGTTGGATTTTAGCATATTCATCTGAATCTCTTGAAGTTTTCTTAAGTGTGAACTTCAAGTTTCATAATACTGCTAATCTCAGTTTAGACTAGCAAATGTTCCTGTCACCGATTTTCTTTTTAATCTTACAGGTAATAATATAAGGAAAGAATAGCTAATTTTTTTTTTGAATACCAATCATATGTTGGGAAGAGGCCCTGGTGGTGCAATGGCTAAGTGCTGGGCTGCTGAGCACAAGGTCGGTGGTTTGAACCCACTCAACCACTCCATGGGAGAAAAGACTTGGTGATCTGCTCCTGTAAAGATTACAGTCTGGAAAACTCCATGGGGCACTTCTCCTCTGTCACATGGGGTTGATATGAGTCAGAATTGACTCAACAGCACATCAGAGCAACAACAACAGCAAAATTATATGCAGAATGCCAGATTTAACAAACAAAAATATAAGACACACAGGTTTGAACTTCAGGTAATATTTTCTTAGTATGTTTCATGGAATACTTGAGGTATACTTAAAAAACAAGTATTTTGCTCATCTGAAATTCAAATTTAACTGGGTGTGCTGTATTTTATCTGACAAGCTAATTATATGAACTATCTCATTTTTTCCTAACAACCTTATGAGGGAATTGTTGTTATTAACCCCATTTTACAGACAAGAGACTGAGGGTTGGAGAGTTTAAAGAACTTGCCCCGGCGTCATGCAGCTAATAAGTGAAAGAAGTAAGATTTTGTCCAGGTCTGCTTACTTCAGAACTAAAGCTCTTAACCTTTCCTTACGCTAAGGGCATCTTAGTTATCTGGTGATCCTATAACAGAAATACTACAAATCGGTGGCTTTAACAAACAGAAATTTATTTTCTTGAATGTCAGGGCACAGCCCCAGCAAGGAAAGACCCTCACTGTGCGTCCTGATAGATAATCTGAAGAACTGACACGTAGCCCTTTCCAGATTCATGAGTTTATTCAGGGAAATGTAATGATACAGGCAAGCAGATGCTCTCCAGTGGTGGCTGCCTGGAGTATTTTCCTTAACCACCTAGCAAGGGACCTAACTTATATACCATTCTAGTTGGGACCAAGGCTTATCGTTTTTCTCCCACATCCTTGGGTAGTCAGTGTTCCCAGGGACTTCACATCCAGGCCCAGATGTTTTCCTTCTTGTTGCTAAGGCATTCCTCAGCCTTGGCCGCTGGCCCAGTCATGACATTCCCAGCTTTGTACCTTAGCCTGAGTCCATCCCACATTCATCCCCAGCATGCTTCAGGGAAGAGCAAAGCTGATTCCATTAAGGAGGGGATGCATATAGCTGAATAGCATTACCCTACATTGAAGAAAGTTATTTTCTCGAAGAAATTTATTTTCTTGAAGAAATTTATTTTCTTGAAGTTTAGGAGGCTAGAAATTCAATTTCAGGGTGCTGGCTCTGGGGGAAGGCTTTCTGTCTCTGTTGGCTCTGGAGGAAGGTCCTTGTCTCTTTTGAGCTTCTGCTCCTGGGCAATCTTCATGTGGCTTGGCATATCACTTCTCCTGTCTCTTATTTAATCTCTATCTTGTTTAATCTTTTTTATATCTTAAAAGAGATTGACTCAAGAATTCACTATCATTGTTATGCTCAAGTCCATTGTTGCAACACTGTATTTTGGGTGCCTTCCAACCTAGGGGCTCATCTTCCAGAACAATATTCTCTTGTGATCCATAGAGTTTTCATTGGATAATTTTTGAAAATAGAGTACTAGGCCTTTCTTCCTAGTGTCTTAGTCTGGAAGCTCCACTGAAATCTGTCCACCATCGGGATTCTGCTGGTATTTGAAATATTGGTGGCATAACTTCCAGCATTTTAGCAACATGCAAGCCACCAGAGTACAGCAAACTGACAGACAACCTGCTGTTACTGTCTTTTACATACTTGTTTCCTAATCTGCTTCTACCAAAAGCCCTACAAGTTTTTTCAGGCAAATGACAGACTCTGACTCATCGGTATGCATCGAATTCTAGAAACTCAGTGATCATTTTAGATGTTCACCACATCACATTTGGATGAATACACAAATGAAGGAAGCCAGCAGAATCCAATTGCATTTCCAGAAATGACTCGAGAGGAAAATATGGGCATGGGAAAAACCAGCACAGTGGACAACCAAAAACCAGACTCATTGCTGTTAAGTCAATCCTGACTCATGCAGACCCTATAAGACAGAGTAGAACTTCCCCACAGGGTTTCCAAGGTGTAGCTGGTAGATTCGAACTGCCAACCTTTTTGGTTAGCAGCTGAGCCCTTAATCACTACACCACCAGGGCAGGACCAGCAAATAGTCTTTATCATAATTATACTGATACATCTTTTTAAAATAAATCATATGAATTTTCCATGTAAAGGTAAGCATTCTTAGTTGCAAAAAAGAAAACTTTGTGGGAAAGGGACTTTATAGGGGATATTAAGAGGGTTCCAAGTTCTTCAAGAAGACCAGGGATCAAGCTCCAGGCTGAACATCCAGAAACTACATCTACACTATTCTTTAGGCTACTCCATAAGAGCTTTCAGACTAAAACAGGCTAGGATGAAAGGCCTAGCAATCTAATTCTGAAAATCAGCTGGTGAAAACCCTATGGATCACAACAGTCTGATCCGAAACTGATCATGGGGATGGTGCAGAATTGGGCAGCGTTTTGTTCTGCTGTGTATGGGGTTGCCGTGAGTCAGGGCCAACTTGACAGCAGCTAAAAACAACAACTCTAGAGGAAACTCCATGACCACTGCCCCTAGGCACAGGCATGAGCCTGTACTGTTACTGCCTCCGAGAATTGACTATCCTCCTGCACATTGTCACTCTCACATAGCTCAGCCCTCTTCACCTCGTTCTCTTCCTAAAAGAAGCCTTGGGCACACATATCTAACTGGCCAACTACAGAACCAACCTGCTGTATCTCAGCCACAAGATATACTGGAAAAAAGGGCTTCCACCTCAGGGATGCATGACTCATTAGGCAGAAGATTACACAACTTATAAGGTATGTTCAGAAGATTCTAGTAAGATGAACATCTACTATACAGCTCAAAGAACTGTATAGTAGATGTTCATCTTACTAGAATCTTCTGAACATACCTTATAAGTTGTGTAATGAGAGGTAAAAGTTGACCTAAATAGCTTTTTTGAGATCTCTTTTCATATAGTGCTCTGTTATATCCACTAGTTTTTACTGCTTACCTTCATACATCCTAAGATGCCTTTGAGTTTGTGATAAGGAGTTCAGTTGTATAACTCATTACATTTTTTTTATGGATCCTGACATCTTGGTGGTAATGTTCCTTCTTCTGCTGTTCTTTGGAACACATACCAGGAAGTATTTAACTCTCGTTCCATGATCTCTTGGAATTCCCTGACAAACCAAGTTTCTCTGTTTGATTCAGTTTGACCAAGTGTGCAGACATTTTAAAAGCACACAGGTTGACACTGAAATTACATCAAATGGTGGCAAATAGCAGAAGCTCACGTTTGGTCACCACAAGCACTTGATGACTTTGAACCTGGGATTATAAAAGAATAAAAAGGCCAAAATTAAGGGCTGACATGGGAAAAGAAACATTCTGTGGTAATTTTAACCTTCAGAGCCTCTCAAGGATCATGAGGATGTACACTTTGCAGATGCAATTAGAAAATAAGAGCACTGCCTAGATTTGATTTTTTCCTTTGCTTTCTTCGAGTGGCTTTGTGTGTCTCATGTAGTCAGGTGGGTCCCATGACAGCTGTTGAAGTCAGCGGAGCTGGATTATTTCCCAGCACAGATACTCATAATCATTTGTTTTAAGCAAGTGCACCCCCACTCCAAAATTACTTCCTTTACCCAATGCAGTCAATATTCTGAAAATATTATAAATCTGAATAGAAATTGTTTGGCCAAACCCTTTTGTTTTATTAACTCAAGGAAATACAGGTTAACAAAAAGAATTCCCAAATCTCTCGCAGAACCAGGCCTTCTGATGTATTGTTACAGCAGCACTTTTTCTCCTGTAAATTTACACTTGACATCTCTACTTCATTGTTACTTACTCATTAACCTCAGTCTTGCTGTGAAACAAGTCACAAGAACACCAAGTGATGTGGTATATATACTTAGCACTCTTCCCACTTCACCATTCTCCTTGTAGTATTTTATCTGTGGACAGTGTTCCTGTTTGCTTTTCTTTTCCCTGAAAATGTATGGCTTTGGAGGTCCTCATTTGTCTTCCCTTTATTTATTTGTTTGTTTATCATCCATCTATCTATCTATCTATCTATCTATCTATCTATCTATCTATCTATCTATCTATCTATCTATCTATCTATCTATCTATCTATCTATCTATCTATCTATCTATCTATCTATCATCTATCTATCATCTATCTATCTATCTATCTCCAATTATATCCCTGACTCAGGTTCTTTCTTTTACTCCTAAAGGTGGATAGTCCCAGGCTTCTAGCCCTGGTTCTTTTACCAGCATTCTGTACACATTGACAATCAGATAATGAACCTTCTCCCAAGTTGTCAACAATCACTTCTTTTTAGATGATTTGTAAATATGGTTGTTTAGGATTCAGGAGATGTGTTTGAACTGAACAGATACTTCCTGATTCCAATCCTTTCTTACTAGCTGTGTTATCTTGGGCAAGGTATTCAACCTCTCTGTGACTCATTTTCTCACCTGTAATATGGGGATTAAAATGGTATACCCTTAATTTATAGTGTTGTATGAGGATATAAATGACTTTTTGTTGTTGTTAGGTGCCATTGAATCAATTCCAACTCAGAGTGACCCTATATGTCAGGGTAGAACTTCCCTATAGGGTTTTCAAGGCTGCAATCTTTGCAGGAGCAGATTGCCAGGTCTTTCTCCCCCACATCCACTGGGTAAATTCCAACCATCAAACTTTTGGTTAACAGCTTAGTGCTTAACCATTGCACTACCAGGGCTCCTTACAAATGACCTAATATTTATTAATGTTAGACCAGTATCTGGCACATATTAAGTGCCATTTACATCTTTGTTAACTGAAATAAAGCAAACATATCTGTATGGAATTCATTGGAATATACATGGTTAAGTGGTAGCCATGGAAGGACAGTTTGGCTAGGAGACCCTCAGAAACACCAGCATTTTGAAAGCCAGGGAGTGGAAGAGGAAACCACATACAGTGAAATGAGCCATGTGGTCCCCAAAGTTACGCATTTGTGCTTTCCATCCTCATAACTGCTTAGCTTATTCTATTTCATCTGACTGGGTTGTCACCCACCGTCATGCCTACCCCGTTTACAAAACAAATCCTATTTGTTCTTCAGAACTCACTTTAGATGACTTCTTCACTAACACACTTTTTATTGAAATCATCATCCTGTTGATAATATGATCTTTCTATTAAAGATTATACTTATTTGAGTCTGTTATCTCCTGAAGTAATATGTAAGATTTCTTTTAGTGTCAAGTTCTTACCATATAAAACTTTGTCTTCTCAGGTTCCCAAACATCATATTTTGCCTAAATTTGGCATTCAAATACCAGTTAACTTTGTCAAATAAATGACTGCCTCACTTCAGCCTGCCTACCTTTGCCCAGAGCTTAGTCCTGTGGCTGGACCTGACTGTAAATAAACGCAGTACAATTGTGTGCACAGGAGGTAAGAGAAACATTTTTTTTCCCCCAATAGAGTTTATATTTATTCTCCATTGACAGTGTAGACAGAAATGTCATCAGTCAAGTCTTTAGATATAGGCAGGACTTATGCCTTGTTACAACAGAAGGATTGACAGACAAAAAGGTGAGTAATGACTTTGCATGTCTACTTTGGACCAGTGAGTTTTGTTTTCGCATGGGCTAATAGTGACCTAGTGATGTGGACAGACAACTCTCCAGACGTGGGCTTCATCTTTGGCTTTATTATGTTTTCAACCTGCAGCTTTGCAAGGGAAGTATTTGATGAAGAAACAAACTGTTCCTGTCACAAGTGCTATCTTAAAAAATTTCCAAATTTAAGTACAATGAGTATAAATGATTTGTTTTATTCATGATCTTGAGAAAATTGCAGGTCATAGGAATTATATTTGCATATGTAAGGCTTTATCTAAATGTTGCTGTCATATCTCCTTTAGGTAGAGTTCATAAAACTCTCATTGTAACACAAAGATATATTGACTATTGTGTACATGGCTTTTATTTTTCAATTTTCAATCATGAATACCAAATGGCTTTCATGAGATCCTATTAATAGGATGGTAATTCCACTATTACGTACAACATATCTTTTTGTTGTTGCTTTGTCTTGCTATAATGCAAATATGGGAATAAATCCTTGGGTCATCTGCCAATTTTCTATTTTATTAGTTTTAGTTCTAATCAATTTGTTTTTTAATGAAAATGTATTAATTTTAAAAAAGACTATATAGTATTTCAAAATGCTAAACATTAAAATATCAATAAGTTTGCATCCCCTAAAATAGCTTGAATGTTGATTCTTGAAAGCTTTAATTCTATAAAAAATGTTAACCATTTTTGCCAGTAATTTCCTGAGCTCCACAGGAGTGTAAGAATGCCTGTAAAGAATAGTGCATATAACTCATATCTGGAAAGAAATTCAGAGTGTTTTTCATATTTTTAGATGCATGTTCTAATAAAAAACAAAAAAATAGCATTATGGTGTACATATATATATATACGTATATATATCAGAAACTCAAAATACCTACCTTACTCTTTATGTAGTGAAAGTTTTAAAAAAACTGATGAATGACTCAGAAAATCATAAAAGTTGCTTTTCAGGAAATCAGAGTCAATTGAGCATTGACAAAAATGAATTTGGTAGAAAAATTTAGACTCATTTGGAGTTTATTAAAAGGATAGTGAATTATTTAAAGAATACAGAAAGGTAGGAAAGATAACTTAGAGATGATCATAAATGAATACAGTTGTATAAAAAATTTTAACTAGTTTTAATTTTCATTAAAACCCAGCATCGTTATAGTTTTTCTATTTAGACACCAAAGAAAATTTTAAAACAGGCAATTTGTATTTAGACTTTATTAAAGCAACACTAAGATGCTCTTCCATTTTTTAAGTAAATGAAAATAATGCTTATAAAATATCCTATAATGTAATTTAGAGTTATAGAAGGATATTTGTCTTAGAGAACACAATGCCTTATTGGGTTTGATTACTTCAATAATAACAACATTCTACTTGACATTTTAAAAATTGCTACTTCCTTAATGAATAAAAGTTCCTTGTAATATTTTCTTGCCTATATTTCCATGCTGTTAGAGGCCAAAATATTTTATTAATACTTTACTAAAACCACTATTCAGTAAGTTATTAAAAAATGAGATAATAGTTTGAGCTTCTTTTAACCAACACGGCCCTCTCATTTTCTACCTCTGAGGTCTTTCTTTTTCTCGCTGAAACCCTCTGCCAACCAAGGAAAGCCCATTCATCTCCTTAACAGCACCAACAACTTTATCCTTTTTTGAATCAATGAGGCAGAGCTACATTACATGTGTTAGTGGTTATGTATGGACTTAGGCTACCTAACCTACTTATCCGAGTTCTCCATCAAATATAGTATGGTTTTTGGCTATTATCATTTTAAATCAACATTAAAAAAAAAAAAAGTCCAAGCACATGGTAATGCAATTGATCTCACTGAATTGAATACATGAAAAATGTTGAATTGGCCAATGTGGTGTTATCTATATTTTTCAACAATAAAAAAAAAAAAGAGCTTTGAAAACAAAGCAACAGTTTACTAACCCATCCTCTGTAGCTGAAACAATCATTTTTAATATTTTCAGTTCTTCTGGTGTTTCCTTCCGTAATATGAATATTCAGTGTTTATTATATATTTATTTCTTTTAAGAAACACGAAGATTTACCTTGCTATTACTAACCCCACCCATTTCTCCCTCTCCTTTTGAAATATAAATTTCTAGGTTATTATTTTTAGCCTTCTATTGGTTTACTGGAAACCCTGGTGCCATAGTGGTTAAGTGCTACAGCTGCTAACCAAAAGGTCAGCAGTTCAAATCCACCAGGTGCTCCTTGGAAACTCTATGGGGCAGTTCTACTCCATCCTATGGGGTCGCTATAAGTCAGAATCGACTCAATGGCAATGGGTTATTGGTTTACTAATCATATTTAAAATAATAGACATAAATGTGTACTTCTTGCCCCAGCAAGTCTAGACCATTTCTCTGATTAGAACCTGTGCCCTTTCTACCTACCCTCATCGATGTTTCCCTGATCATTATCTATCAACCATAGCTTTGCCTTTATGTTGTCAAATTTAATACCTTTCATATTCTTTTGTCTTTTTTCTTTCCTTGTTTGTATGTAAAGTTTTCTAAAAGTCAAAGGACATTATACAACATTTACTTTATTATTAAGTTAACACTGCTCCCTAGAAAGCTAATTGGTGAGGTATGATTATATTTCCTTTTCTGCTTGTCTGATATCATGACCACTGTGAACTCTCAAACTGTTTCAGACGTCCAGTTCAAATGGGTTTTATTTTTTTACACTCCATCAATTGACCAAAATTATGCCATATGCTTTACTTTGGCTAATGTTGGATTAAATTAATTTCTCATTTTACTATTTTTCTTTTCATTAAGAAATGACAGATTTCTACATTGGCTATCTACTAAGGGTAATGCATTGGAGCTTCTCTTCAAGTTTTTTTTTTTTTTTCCCTCGTAGCTCACTGAGCTCTGTTCTAATTTGAACCAGAATCTTTCTAGGCCAACTGTGTAGGTGTCTTTTGGAAATTCTTTTGTATCTCACTGTTTCTCATATCCCATGCCTTTCTTCTTCTTTAAAAAAGATATGAAAGATAAAATATACATTGTTATATATTGAAATACCTTTATTGTGATCTTATATTTAATCAACGGTTTGCACTGGTATAAAATTAGAGTTGAAAAATTACTTTCAGAGCTTTCATAGCATGCAGTGTTGCTGATTTCAAATTTAATGTCAATTTTGTTTGAATTTCCTTGTATATGCTCTATTTTTATCACAATAGAAATATTTAAAATCATCTCTTTATCTTTTGTTTTCTGAAGCTATGTAGGAATGAATCTAGGACTTTTTTTTTTTTTTTTTTCATTCTTTCAGCCCTCCTAATTTAAAAGCCTGTATCTTCACTTCCTGGAATTTTTCTCCTACTTTTTTCCATCATAATTTTTTACCTTTTATTTGCTCTCTTCTCTCTTCTGGGGGATCTATTAATTGGTAGACCTCTTTGATTGACCCTTTGTTTCTTAGCTTACTTCTACTTCTCTTTCTTTTAATTTGTAAGAGACTTTTCTTATTTTGAATGTTCCATTTTTAGGTAACATGTTATTGTATGATCCTGAGAATATCAGATTACTCTTTAGTCCTCTTCTGTTTCATGAGCTGTGTTTGTTTCTTCAGGGTTCAGTATTTTTGTTTGTGTTTGCTATTGTTGTTATTGCCATTTCGTTGTTTAGTCTTAATCATTCTCTTTCCTGTTGCCATTTATTTTTCATATGTCTGGTGACCAGTGGTTTCCTATTGATATTTTAAATGTTGAAATGAATTATTTACTCTGGGTAACTGGGCTGGGTTTCCTTTACTATTGTGTTTGTGTGTCTGATTACATAATGGGTCTCTCTCTGAATGAAAAGGCTGACTGGAACTCTGTGAGGGGAGTGAGGTGATCAATTTTAAGGTTTCCCTTGGGGATAAAGGCATAGTAGGCAGCCAACTACTTGAGAAATATGGTGGTCTTCTTCCAACTAACATTTTATGTTGGGTGGTCATCTCCCATTGTTGGCTTCCCATTTGAGCACTTCTAAGCTTGGAGTCCTGTTGGTGTAGTGGTAAGAGCTTGGCTGTTAACCAAAAGGTTGGCAGTTCAAATCCACCAGCCTCTCCTTGAAAACCCCGTGGAGCAGTTCTACTCTGTTCTATAGGGTCACTGTGAGTCAGAAAAGACTCAACTGCACCTAACAACAAAGCTTAGACTACTGAGAAAAAGCGCACATGGGGCCTTCCAACAATCTGCATACTCTATTCTAGAGAAAGTTTCATTTATTTTATGAATTCTTGTTTCCCTAAACAAAGTTGATTTTCACAATATAGAAGTAAACCTCGAAAACCTCTTAGCTGGTGTCTTTTAATAGTTTAATCCAACCACTTCTAATGGGTAGCTTTAGGATGCAAATTTCCTCCATCCTTAGTCCATGTGGTCTTGGTGGAGACCTATCCTCAACTTTAGGAGTGAAGTAGGTGACCCAGTTAGTCAGTTAGTGCATCCTATGATTTATTCCTGGGTAAGCAAGTATTTGTCCATATGGGAAAAATTATTTATTATATACAAAAATAATTTCCAGGTGCATGAAACCACTAAATATGAAAAAGCAAAATCTGAAAGCTACTAATCAAAAGGAAAATCATTTTAAGATCTTGAGGTAGGGAAGAATTTTTTAAATATACTCCAAAAACACAAATCATAGAGATTTAAATATTTGATGTCATTAAAATACAAATCTTCTGTGGAATAAGACCTTAGATAAGCTACAGATTGCAAAAAGAAATTGGGAAGACAGTGATGACAAAGAATTGTGTTATAGATTATATAAAGAATTCCTATGTCATTAAGAACAAGACAAGAAGTGCCCCTCCAAAACTTTTGAGTACTTACCAAAGGTGATATGTATAAAACTGTGTATTTTAACCTTGTTTTAGCAGCATAAAATTGGAAGCATCCTAAATGGCCAACAATGGGAGTTAGAATACTATATAGTTCTTAAAGTAAATCAACTAGTGCTATATATATTTAAAAGGATAAAGTTCATAACAATATTGAACATAAAAAACAAGTTACAGAAGAATAGATATACAAGACCTTTATAAAACATTTGTGACATGCAAAATTATTATGTCTGTATTTACTTATTTGTTTATGGATTAAGTGCACATATTGTAAAAATATCAACGCCAAACAAGTTAGTGATTACATCTGGAAGGTAGGAAAAGACAAGTAAGGTCATAGGATCAAGGATGCCTACTAAAGGATCTTTAATTACATTTGTGATGCCTTATTTCTATAGTGTTTCTATTTTAATGTTTAAGTATGCTTTGATTAACTAAAAAATTAAAGAGAGAATGGATCTGCTCTTGATGACATCATTTAAACCTCTGTATCAAATGAGCCCCAAGCCAGCCCTAGCCCATTGCACACACAATGCATTTACATCTGGCTTGGCGCGATTCTGTTATTGTAACAGAAAGAGCATTAATTGATACAGGTAAGTACTGCTATTGTCACTTTACAGTTGGAAAAACTGGTTTCAGAGATATAAATTTGAAAGTGGGAAATACAGAATGTCTGAGACTGAGTGTTGAAATTCAGGAAGAGCTACTTTTGTGAGAATGAGTTCCAAAAGGAGATCTCTAAGCACTCTTTGGATGAAAACTAAGGAGTAATGTTTTGCAGCTGTTTTGCCCAAAGTCACACTGATGACGTAATAATTTCAGCCTTGGATTCTTTGACTCCAGAGCTCATATTCTAAATGAAACTGAAATGTTTTACAGTCTCATTCATTCTTTCATAAAAATTTACACGCACTCTTAGAGGCATCAAGGTCTGTATCATATGCTAGGGATGCAACGGTGAGCAGTTAGAATTGCATTCAGTTGCTAGAGTGCTGCACTGGAGCTACATTTATCTACAGGGATAAATCTCTCAAACCATCTGCAGAAAGATACCTGTATTGTGAAATTATACATAAAACAAATATATGGTTTCTTCTTTTGTGAATTATATATTCTAGTCAGAATATAGACAATATAGAATTAAATGAATACAGGCAGTCCCTGGGTTATGAATGAGATAGTTCCTAGGTGTATCTTTAAGTTCAATTTGTAGGTAAGTCAGAGCAGGTACATATGGTCCTTATTTAGCCTTACTTTAGTGTAAGAAGAGGCCTGAAGACTTTTCAAACATTTGAAAGTTGCACATGCAGCAAGTGAAAGCAATTGTGATGCAGAATGTGTAGTGAGTAGGGGTTCAATCCTTTCAAAGTGAGGGCAAATTTATATAACATTAAAGGGCATATACAAGTTGTCTATAAGTACTAGACCCTGGGACTGCCTGTATAGAAACATAGCCTTCACACCTTGTCATTATTACTAAATTGGAAATTAATAGGGTGCTGAGGTATAAATTGATAAGAGACAAGAAGACCTATTTATACCAATAATTATTAGGAAATGTGGTCTGGGTGTAAGGAATCACAGGTCCAAAGGCTCAGGGGCAAATATTCTAGGAATTGTTGAGAGGTTAGTGTAGTAGCTGGGTTATTACCAAAAAAAAAAAAAAAAAGCAGGTTATGCAAGGCCTTGTAGGCCATGGTTAATGGTTTAGATTTTATTATGAATAAAACAAAAACCACCAAATGGCTTTAAATAGGGAATAACATGATCTGTTTTTCTAAAGAAAATTATTGGCATCTGTACTTGGTTTTTTTTTTTTTTTTTTGTACTTGGAGCATAAATAAGAGGGCAAAAGTGGAAGCAGAGGAGGCGGGGCCAAGAAGGCGGACTAGGTGGACGCTACTGTGGATCCCTCTTGCAACAAAGACTCGGAAAAACAAGTGAATCGATCACATACATAACAATCTACGAACTCTGAACAACAAACACAGATTTAGAGACGGAGAATGAACAAATACGGGGAGACAGCGATTGTTTTCAGAGCCAGGAGCCAGCGTACCAGGAAGGTGACCTTCGGAGCCCGATTTGGGGCAGAGCCCAGGAGGGCAGATGGCACAGACAAGGGGCCCAGCCCTAGACCCCGAACTCATCCCGGGAGGGAGCCCAGCCGGTTGGCGCGGGCGGCGTGGCGGTGCAGCAGGTGGGAGAAGTCCCCGGGAGGCAGTGACTGGTCTTGGAGCGGGGAGAGCAGTGTCGAAGCTGGGGAGCCGTCCCGCCGGGATTTTGGCGGGTGCGGGCGGGGTGTGAGCTCGGGGATCAGCTACATTCCCCTGAATTGACCCTGGGGCGGTCCCAACCGGTTCGTGCGGGCCCAGCCGGTTCGCGCGGGTGGTGTGGCGGAGCAGCCGGTGGAAGAAGTCCCCGGGAGGCGGTGGCTGGTCTTGGAGCGGGGAGAGTGGCACCCCGGCCGGGATGCGCAGTCGCAACTCAGACGCGGGGACCTGCTCCGCTCTCCTGAGCTGACCCCGGGGAGGGGAGCCCACCTGGTTCGCGGGAGCGGCGCGCGACGCGGCTGGCGGGACGGGGAGTCCCC
Organism: Elephas maximus indicus; assembly: GCF_024166365.1. Taxonomy (NCBI): domain Eukaryota; kingdom Metazoa; phylum Chordata; class Mammalia; order Proboscidea; family Elephantidae; genus Elephas; species Elephas maximus. The sequence continues at coordinate 42,043,269 of NC_064832.1, forward strand.
GGGAGGCAATGACTGATTTTGGAGACGGGAGTGCACCGTCCCAGTAGGGGAACCTTAACCTTGGGGGTGGGGCTGACAGCGGAGGATCTGACCGTGACGCCAGCGGGCCAGAACCCCTGGGCGACAATCTCCACACAGCCAGTACATATAGGCAATGCGCCCCACAGAAATCTCAAATATAAGAGTCATTCCAAGTAAGATAAACAACTCTGGCTATATTCTGAGGTGCTACACTCCTAGCTCTCTGATCCCTCCCCCACCCTCCCCAGGCGGCTCCGTTAACATCCGAATAGCCTGAGCCAGAGTGAGAACTCTGATAGGGATCTGACTGCATTTTTTTTAGCGGATTTTATGGAAAAACTAGTTTCCCAGTGATGGCTCAGAGACAGCAGTCCATATCAAACCACATAAAGAAGCAGACAGACCATGACAGCTTCTCCAACCCCCCAAACAAAAGAATCAAAATCTTTCCCAAATGAAGATACAATCCTGGAATTATCACATACAGAATATAAAAAACTAATTTACAGAATGCTTAAAGACATCACAAATGAAATTAGGCTAACTGCAGAAAAAGCCAAGGAACACACTGATAAAACTGTTGAAGAACTCAAAAAGATTATTCAAGAACATAGTGGGAAAATTAATAAGTTGCAGGAATCCATAGAGAGACAGCATGTAGAAATCCAAAAGATTAACAATAAAATTACAGAATTAGACAATGCAATAGGAAGTCAGAGGAGCAGACTTGAGCAATTAGAATGTAGACTGGGACAGCTGGAGGACCAGGGAATCAACACCAACATAGCTGAAAAAAAATCAGATAAAAGAATTAAAAAAAAAGAAGAAACCCTAAGAATCATGTGGGACTCTATCAAGAAGGATAACTTGTGAGTGATTGGAGTCCCAAAACAGGGAGGGGGGACAGAAAACACAGAGGAAACAGTTGAAGAACTCCTGACAGAAAACTTCCCTGACATCATGAAAGACGAAAGGATATCTATCCAAGATGCTCATCGAACCCCACTTAAGACCGATCCAAAAAGAAAAACACCAAGACATATTATCATCAAATTTGCCAAAACCAAAGATAAACAGAAAATTTTAAAAGCAGCCAGGGATAAATGAAAGGTCTCCCACAACGGAGAATCAATAAGTTCAGACTACTCAGCAGAAACCATGCAGGCAAGAAGGGAATGGGACGACGTATACAGAGCACTGAAGGATAAAAACTGGCAACCAAGGATCATATATCCAGCAAAACTCTCTCTGAAATATGAAGGAGAAATTAAGATATTTACAGATAAACACAAGTTTAGAGAATTTGCAAAAACCAAACCAAGGCTACAAGAAATGCTAAAGGAGATTGGTCAGATAACCAATAATATCAGATACCAGCACAATACAAGGTCACAAAAGAGAAGGTCCTGATATCAACTCAAATAGGGAAAGCACAAAAACAAACAAATTAAGATTAATTCTAAAAAATAAATAAATAAACAAAATAATACACATAACAGGGAATCATGGAAATCAATAGATAAAAGATCACAATAATCAAAAAGAGGGACTAAATATAGGAGGCATTGAACTGCCAGATGGAGAGTGATACAAGGCGATATAGAACGATACAAGTTAGGTTTTTACTTAGAAAAATAGGGGTAAATAATAAGGTAACCACAAAAAGGAATATCAACTCCATAACTCAAGAAAAAAGCCAAGAAAAACGTAACGACTCAACTAACATAAAGTTAAACATTATGAAAACGAGGATCTCACAATCTACTAAGAAAAACGTCTCAGCACAAAAAAGTATGTGGAAAAATGAAATGGCCAACAACACACATGAAAAGGCATCAAAATGACAGCACTAAAAACTTATTTATAATTACGCTGAATGTAAATGGACTAAATGCACCAATAAAGAGACAGAGAGTCTCAGACTGGATAAAGAAACACGATCCATCTATATGCTGCCTACAAGAGACACACCTTAGACTTAGAGACACAAACAAACTAAAACTCAAAGGATGGAAAAAAATATATCAAGCAAACAATAAGCAAAAAAGAAGAGGAGTAGCAATATTAATTTCGGACAAAATAGACTTTAGACTTAAATCCACCACAAAGGATAAAGAAGGACACTATATAATGATAAAAGGGACAATTGATCAGGAAGACATAACCATATTAAATATTTATGCACCCAGTGACAGGGCTGCAAGATATATATATCAAATTTTAACAGAATTGAAAAGTGAGATAGACACCTCCACATTTATAGTAGGAGACTTCAACACACCACTTTCGGAGAAGGACAGGACATCCAGTAAGAAGCTCAATAGAGACACGGAAGACCTACTTACAACAATCAACCAATTTGACCTCATTGACTTATACAGAACTCTCCACCCAACTGCTGCAAAATATACTTTTTTTTTCTAGCACACATGGAACATTCTCTAGAATAGATCACATATTAGGTCATAAAACAAATCTTTGCAGAGTCCAAAACATCGAAATATTACAAAGCATCTTCTCAGACCACAAGGCAATGAAACTAGAAATCAGTAACAGAAAAACTAGGGAAAAGAAATCAAATACTTGGAAAATGAACAATACCCTCCTGAAAAAAGACTGGGTTATAGAAGACATCAAGGAGGGAATAAGGAAATTCTTAGGAAGCAAAGAGAATGAAAATACTTCCTATCAAAACCTCTGGGACACAGCAAAAGCAGTGCTCAGAGGCCAATTTATATCGATAAATGCACACATACAAAAAGAAGAAAGAGCCAAAATGAGAGAACTGTCCCTACAACTTGAACAAATAGAAACTGAGCAACAAAAGAACCCATTAGGCACCAGAAGAAAACAAATCATAAAAGTTAGAGCTGAACTAAATGAATTAGAGAACAGAAAAACAATTGAAAGAATTAACAAAGCCAAAAGCTGGTTCTTTGAAAAAATTAACAAAATTGATAAACCGTTGGCTAGACTGACTAAAGAAAAACAGGAAAGGAAACAAATAACCCGAATAAGAAACGAGAAGGACCACATCACAACAGAACCAAATGAAATTAAAAGAATCATTTCAGATTACTACGAAAAATTGTACTCTAACAAATTTGAAAACCTAGAAGAAATGGATAAATTCTTGGAACAATACTACCTACCTAAACTAACACATTCAGAAGTAGAACAACTAAATAGACGCATAACAAAAAAAGAGATTGAAACGGTAATCAAAAAACTTCCAACAAAAAAAAGTCCTGGCCCGGACGGCTTCACTGCAGAGTTCTACTGAACCTTCAGAGAAGACTTAACACCACTACTACTGAAGGTATTTCAAAGCATAGAAAAAGACGAAATACTACCCAACTCATTCTATGAAGCTACCATCTCCCTGATACCAAAACCAGGTAAAGACATTACAAAAAAAGAAAATTATAGACCTGTATCCCTCATGAACATAGATGCAAAAATCCTCAACAAAATTCTAGCCAATAGAATCCAACAACACATCAAAAAAATAATTCACCCTGATCAAGTGGGATTTATACCAGGTATGCAAGGCTGGTTTAATATCCGAAAAACCATTAATGTAATCCATCACATAAATAAAACAAAAGATAAAAACCACATGATCTTATCAATAGATGCAGAAAAGGCATTTGACAAAGTTCAACACCCATTTATGATAAAAACTCTTACCAAAATAGGAATTGAAGGAAAATTCCTCAACATAATAAAGGGCATCGAAAATGAAGGAAAATTCCTCAACATAATAAAGGGCATCTATGCAAAGCCAACAGCCAATATCACTCTAAATGGAGAGAACCTGAAAGCATTTCCCTTGAGAACGGGAACCAGACAAGGATGCCCTTTATCACCGCTCTTATTCAACATCGTGCTTGAAGTCCTAGCCAGGGCAATTAGGCTAGACAAAGAAATAAAGGGTATCCGGATTGGCAAGGAGGAAGTAAAGCTATCACTATTTGCAGATGACATGATCGTATACACGGAAAACCCTAAGGAATCCTCCAGAAAACTACTGAAACTAATAGAAGAGTTTGGCAGAGTCTCAGGTTATAAAACAAACATACAAAAATCACTTGGATTCCTCTACATCAACAAAAAGAACACCGAAGAGGAAATAACCAAATCAATACCATTCACAGTAGCCCCCAAGAAGATAAAATACTTAGGAATAAATCTTACCAAGGATGTAAAAGACCTATACAAAGAAAGTTACAAAGCTCTACTACAAGAAATTCAAAAGGACATACTTAAGTGGAAAAACATACCCTACTCATGGATAGGAAGACTTAACATAGTAAAAATGTCTATTCTACCAAAAGCCATCTATACATTTAATGCACTTCCGATCCAAATTCCAATGTCATATTTTCAGGGGATAGAGAAACAAATCACCAATTTCATATGGAAGGGAAAGAAGCCCCGGATAAGCAAAGCATTACTGAAAAAGAAGAAGAAAGTGGGAGGCCTCACTCTACCTGATTTCAGAACCTATTATACAGCTACAGTAGTCAAAACAGCCTGGTACTGGTACAACAACAGGCACATAGACCAATGGAACAGAATTGAGAACCCAGATATAAATCCATCCATGTATGAGCAGCTGATATTTGTCAAAGGACCAGCGTCAGTTAATTGGGGAAAAGATAGTCTTTTTAACAAATGGTGCTGGCATAACTGGATATCCATTTGCAAAAGAGTGAAACAGGACCCATACCTCACACCATGCACAAAAAGTAACTCCAAGTGGATCAAAGACCTAAACATAAAGAATAAAACGATAAAGATCATGGAAGAAAAAATAGAGACAACCCTAGGAGCCCTAATACAGGGCATAAACAGAATACAAAACGTTACCAAAAATGATGAAGAGAAACCAGATAACTGGGAGCTCCTAAAAATCAAACACCTATGCTCATCTAAAGACTTCACCAAAAGAGTAAAAAGACCACCTACAGACTGGGAAAGAATATTCAGCTATGACATCTCAGACCAGCGCCTGATCTCTAAAATCTGCATGATTCTGTCAAAACTCAACCACAAAAAGACAAACAACCCAATCAAGAAGTGGGCAAAGGATATGAACACACATTTCACTAAAGAAGATATTCAGGCAGCCAACAGATACATGAGAAAATGCTCCCGATCATTAACCATTAGAGAAATGCAAATTAAAACTACGATGAAATTCCATCTCACACCTACTAGACTGGCATTAATCCAAAAAACACAAAATAATAAATGTTGGAGAGGCTGTGGAGAGATTGGAACTCTCATACACTGCTGGTGGGAATGCAAAATGGTACAACCACTTTGGAAATCTATCTGGCGTTATCTTAAACAGTTACAAATAGAACTACCATACAACCCAGAAATCCCACTCCTTGGAATATACCCTAGAGATACAAGAGCCTTCACACAAACAGATATATGCACACCCCTGTTTATTGCAGCTCAGTTCACAATAGCAAAAAGCTGGAAGCAACCAAGGTGTCCATCAACGGATGAATGGGTAAATAAATTGTAGTATATTCACACATTGGAATACTACGCATCGATAAAGAACAGTGATGAGTCTCTGAAACATTTCATAACATGGAGGAATCTGGAAGGCATTATGCTGAGCGAAATGAGTCAGAGGCAAAAGGACAAATATTGTATAAGACCACTATTATAAGATCTTGAGAAATAGAAAAAACCGAGAAGAACACATACTTTTGTGGTTACGAAGGGGGGAGGGAGGGAGGGAGGTAGAGGGTTTTTTATTGATCAATCAGTAGATAAGAACTGCTTTGGGTGAAGGGAAAGACAACACTCAATACAAGGAAGGTCAGCCCAATTGGACTGGACTAAAAGCAAAGAGGTTTCCAGGATAAAATGAATGCTTCAAAGGTCAGCGGAGCAGGGGCTGGGGTCTGGGGAACATGGTTTGAGGGGACTTCTAAGTCAATAGGCAAAATAATTCTATTATGAAAACATTCTGCATCCCACTTTGAAATGTGGCGTCTGGGGTCCTAAATGCTAACAAGCAGCCATCTAAGATACATCAATTGGTCTCAACCCACCTGGAGCAAAGGAAAATGAAGAACACCAAGGTCACACAACAACTAAGAACCCAAGAGACAGAAAGGGCCACATGAACCAGAGACCTACATCATCCTGGGACCAGAAGAACTAGTTGGTGCCCGGCCGCAATCGATGACTGCCCTGTCAGGGAGCACAACAGAGAACTCCTGAGGGAGCAGGAGATCAGTGGGATGCAGACCCCAAATTCTCATAAAAAGACCAGACTTAATGGTCTGACTGCGACTAGAGGAATCCCGGTGGCAATGCTCCCCAGACCTTCTGTTGGCACAGGACAGGAACCATCCCCGAAGACAACTCATCAGACATGAAAGGGACTGGTCAGCGGGGCGGGGGGGAGAGAGATGCTGATGAAGAGTGAGCTAATTAAATCAGGTGGACACTGGAGAGTGTGTTGGCAACTCTTGACTGGAGGGGGGATGGGAAGATAGAGAGAGAGGGAAGACGGCAAAATTGGCACAAAACGAGAGACTGAAAGGGCTGACTCAAGAGGGGGAGAGCAAGTGGGAGAAGGGAGTAAGATGTATGTAAACTTACATGTGACAGACTGATTGGAATTGTAAATGTTCACTTGAAGCTTAATAAAAGTTAATTAAAAAAAAAAAAAGTGGAATCAGAAATACCAGTTAAATTTGTTAGAAAATCCATTGTAGTAGTCTAAGTGGGAGATGTGGTCACCAGGGCTATAGTGGCAACAGTAGGGATGAGTAGAAGTAGATGGATTTAAGACACATTTTTGAGGAAGAACCAACATTTACTGTCTGTAGACTGGATGTGGTGGTTACGGTAAAGGGGAGATTCAAGAATGGCTCCTTGGTTTCTCTGGCTTGCCCAACTGATTTGATACCTTTTAGTGATTCAGAGATTACTGGATATATGTGTGGGGGGTAGAGAATGGAAAAGCCAAAGGAATACAGATAATAGAATCAGAGAACTGGTGTGGGAATGCCATGTTTGAGACATCTGTAAGACTTTCAAATGAAGACAGCAAGTCTTTATTTGGGGATACATGAGTATAGTTCAGTGGCAGTAACTCAGCCTAAAATATAAATTTAAGAGTAACTAGTCTATGGGTGTTATGATGGCATTCAAAGTTTGTCACCAGATGAGATGATCCAGGAAGAGAACATAGGCAGTAATAGAAAAGTACCAGGCCAAATCTTGGGACAAATCAGATAGAGAAGACAAAGTAGACAAGGGAGACTGAATAGTGTTACCAGAATGGGGGCTGGAAAACTATAGAATGTGTTACAGAAGCTAACCACTGAGAGTGTTTCCACTGTAGGGGTGCTGAGCCAATTGTGTTAACATTCTTTTGTTGTGTGGAAAGCATACTGAAATAAAGACTACATGGAATGAAGAAGTGAAGACTTCATCTCCAGAAGACACTTTCAAGAGGTTTTGCATGGCAATAAGAAGAGAAATTCTGTATATGCTGAGGGGTAGGATCGGGAGTAGGATTTCTAGGTGTGTCCTCAGAGTGAGTAGAATGAAAAAGAGTGCAGTGTTCACATTCCAAAATGGGAAATGTTAATCATTCATCATGTTAAAAGGGCATAAATCATCTCTAAAAGTGGATTTAAAGATGGGGAGCACTTCTAGTAGGATACTCTACAGAGAGCCAGAGTTTTGAAATAGCAGGATGCAGAATGTTTGAGACTGGATATTGAAATCTGAGAGGCACTTCCTATCAGGCAGAACATCTTTTGTGAAGATAGGCGTCAAAACCAGATTTCCAAGCTTTTCTTAGATGAAAACTGAAGAACAATGTTGTACAATATAGAGAAACTTTGTTAAAACATTCCAATAAGACAAGCAACATGAAAATTAGTACATTAGCCTCTTTATATATGTGTATGTTTAATCTGATATTTGTTTTGTCTTCAAATGCCATGAATGGCAGCTCAAATGGAAATGTTGACCCTTGTAGTACAATGACCTGCTACAGTACAAAAATGTTCCTCCAAACTAAGTTATCTGTTAAGTCCCAAAGGGCTAGTTGCCTGATATGCTTCTAGAATCTTCAAACTTGTATTACTAAATTGCTCAAGTCCAATCTAATGATTCTAATGATTTTTGAAAAGAATTTGACAGAGATTACAGATTACAGCTGATACTCTTTTTATTAAATTCATTTTATTTTAAATGATCATGGGTAACTTTGACTAAGAGAAATATTAATACAACACTGCATCATAGCTACTAGTTATCCAAAATGCTTATATGAATGGTTTATTAATGTTCTCAGATCCTACCCCCAAATCTACTGAATTAATATCTCTGGGGGGATGCCTAGAAAATCGTACTTTAAAAAAATTCTCTCTGGATGGTTCTAATCATTAGCTTCCCCCCTTTTTTTTTCAGGAAAAAAATTAAATGATTTGCATCACCACTCATATTTAGACTTTACTTCTGGCTATTACTTTATATTTCATTTTTACTTACATATTGATTTTATGTTGATTATTTGATTTATTTGCATTGCTTGATTACAAGGTATATCATTCCTTAACTGATTTGCTCTACCGTACCATAGGAGTAGAAGATTCATTTAGTTTTGTGAGCAATCATAAACTCCAACTCATCAGGACTCAATATATATCTATAGTCACAAGCAATGTGTTCTTTCACAACTCATAACCAGTGATCAGCATTTGCTATTTTTATTTCCCTAGTAAAATACTTTTATTATTTAAGGAACTGAAGCAGGATCTAGATAAATGCAGCTGAGCCAGATGGAGCTGAGATATTTAGACCTAAGAACATAAAAAATACTATATTTTGTCAGACCAAAGGTACTTCCCAATATCCTCTCTCTGACAAGGACATCAGGAAGGTTTAGGGGGATTAGTAGCTGCTCTTTCTGACATAAATCTTTAAAGGTATAGGATAGACTCTGGACACTCTTCTTTGTTAAATACTAGTTATGGACTAATATTACCCATGTATTTTCCAAATTCTTTTTAGCTTGCTTCTATTTCCCTGCTCGTCTGCTTTACACTCTTAATGAATTCTATATTTGTATTACCTACTCCATAATGTAGTAGAGCTTTATTTTTACTCTAATTTGTTTTCTGTAGCTTCAAGGATTGCTCCCTCATGTAAACGTTCTGGATAATTGGGTGAGTCTGTGTTCACGTTAGTCACACCTGTAATGATCTTGTAGATGCAGACGTAGCCCTTTCAGGCATTCTTCAGATAGAAGAACATTTTTTAGCAACAGAAGGTACTGCAACCCTTTGGCTATTTTAATTTTCTCTTCTGTAGATCTTTCCAAATCATGTGTTTTCTCATTAAAGCTCTCAATTAGATGAACTTAGTCTTTTGTATAAGGGTTTAGTTTTGGTTTTATTTTCTATACCTTTCATGATGAGTATTATTAATAAACTTATAAATATTTTATGCTTTCAGTGAATTTCAATATATTTAAAGGAAATTAACTGGCTTTAAATTTTGTTCTCTAGTTGCTCCCAAAAGGAGCCCTGATGGCACAATGTTTAAGCATCCTGCTGCCAGTTTGAAACCACCCCAAGGTTCCAGGGAGAAAGACCTAGTGATCTGCTTTCATAAAAATTTCAGCAAAGAAAGGGACAGTTCTACTCTGTCCCATGAGGTCACTATGAATCAGAATTGACTCGATAGCACCCAATAACAACAACAGAAGCTCCCAATAGAAGACTGTTGTAGAGAATCTTGAAAAAAAAAAAAAAGAAAGAAATTAACTAGGAAAAGAGCCATTCATTCGTTTATTCATTTGTTCATTCAACACATGTCTTGTGAGTGCCTACCATGTGTGGTACTTTTTTCTATGTGCTGAGGATACAATGACGGGGGGGGAAATATCACTGTATTCATGGAACTTACATTCTATGTGTGTAGGAGACACAAAATGGACTAGAGAGACATGGAAACAACCTAAGTAAAAATCAACAGATGGATGGTTAAGTAAAATGTGGTACATACATACATTGGAATACTACTTAGCAATAAAGAAAAACATCTTACAACATGGACCTGGAGGACATTATGTTGAGCAAAAGACGTCAATCACACACACAAAAAGAAATATTGTATGTTCTTGTATGAAATGACATGAATAGGTGAATATACAAAAACAAATGTTCATTGCTGGTTACCAGGGATGGGGGAGAGAGGGAGAAGTTCCCCCTAGGTAGTGTTCACTTTTTGTTTTTGGAAATGCAAAAGGTAACACCAAATATGGGTGAAGTTTGCAGAGCATGACTGACGTCAATAAGCTATACATAAGGAAAGGGATGGATGGGCAAACGCTAGGTTGTGTACGGTTTTGTAAAAATAAAAACAACCAAAAAAGAGGGTGAGGAATACAGATGCTGATACTAATTAGACATAACCAATCACCTCATGAGACTAATTTTCTTTGTTGGGGGGCTTATGTCCGTGGTCTTGTGGGACAATCCAGTCAATTGGTGTAATATAGTTCTTAAAGTTTATGTTCTACCACCCAGTATGGTGAGTAGTGTCTCGGTCTTAAAAGCATACAAGCAGCCATCTAAAATACAACTAACTGTTGGTCTTTGTCAGGAATGAAAGGAAAAGAAAGAAACCTAAGAATCAAGAGAAGGAACTGGGCTACAGGAACTGCTGCCTCCTTCTACTTTGAGACCAAAAGAACTAGATGGTGCCCAGCTACCAGTACTGGCCATTCTGATCAGGGATACAATAGATGAATCCTGATAAAAAGAAAAAAATGTAGACTAGAACTCCAAATTCTTAAATAATCAAGATATATTGCACTTACCAAGGCTGGAGGCATTCCCAAACTGTCCCTCAGATGCTCGTCAAAACTTGAATTGAAACTATCCCTTGCAGTCACCTTTAAACTAACAGCTTACCCCAGAGAATAAAATTGTCACCCTTAAGTACTGAGTTTCTTTAAAAAAAACAAACAAAAACTATATAAAATCAAAGGGTCAACATCTATTTTAAAGCATAGACAAGAAGGTTGAGGGGCAGAGAGATTAAGTAAATGGAAGTGAAACTACTGGAACAGAAATAACAAGAATGTTAACACAATGTGAAGAATGTAACCAAAGTCACTGATCATTATGTCTAGAAACTGTGGAATAGGAGTGGGTTTCGCTGTGTATATTTTCACCAAAAATAAAATAAAAAATGAACTAGAGAGACAAGTAAATAATGAGAGATGGTGGCATGCACTAAGGAAAAAGTGAAGCAGGTAAGAGGGATATGAAATTTTGGGGCAAGATGGGGACTGAAGTTTTAGATAGGTGGTCAAGGAATGCCTCAGAGAGAAGATGACTTAAGTATATGAGGGAACTGAGGCTCTTTGAGGAAATGACATTCCAGGAAGAGGGGAGAGTAAGCGTAAAGACCCCTAGGTGGAAGCCAGAGAGCTGCGTAACCTGATCGGAGAGAAGGATGGGGAAGTGGATGGAGGCGAGGAGGTCAAGGAGAGTCACATCACATCATGCCTTCTTGGTAATATGAAAAATACTGCCTTTTACTCTGAATAAGATGGGCACTCATTGGAGGATTTTAAGCAAAAACTGATATACCTATTTTTAATAGCATTAGCCTAGCCACCGTGTTCAGAAAAGACTGTAGGGAAGTAACAGCAGTATCAGGGAGGACAGTGTGTTGTCTGTCTTCCCACGTATTAAATCCCAGAATTAGGGTCCCATTAGTTGGATTCATTGGATGGATCAGTCCTATGCCCACTCTTTGGGCACATGACTGATATTGATTGAGAGCCTAACAAAAGGTATTTAAAGTAATGCTGTTATCAAGAAAAAGAACACTACTGAAAAGCAAATATCACAAAAGCCTACCATAAGTGATATTTTTAATCAATGAAGAAAAGGATTATTGAAAATATGATTGAGGGCTTTTTGAAAAAGATCAGCTAGTAGAAACATTAGAGTTCTACTTCATACCAAAAGGAATTCCAGATGAACTAAAGAGTGAAGTATAAAAATTAAATTTAAAAATCAGGGTAAGCTAAGGTACCCAATACAAAATTGAAATTAAGTGAAAAGTCAAAGAGAGATAAAATTGCCAGATATGACTATTATTAAAATAAGGGGGATTCTATTAGTAATAAATAAATAAATAAAAGACATTGGGACTTGATATTTTTCTTAGCAAACATGAAGTTACTATTTCTACTAGCTTTTACAAATCCCTGTGAAACAGTGTACACCCTGATAGAAATATGAGCAAAGAACGTTAACTGGCATTTTACAAAAGACGAAATGTAAATGGCCAAAGAATATGTTAAAATTCATTCACTCTATCTAGCATTCAAAGAAATAAGATGAAAATAACAATGAGATGCCATTTTCTCCTACTAAATTGCCATCAGTATTAAAAATGTTATCAAGTTGTCAATGTCAACAAATCTGTTTATTTTTTAAGAGTGAAAGGAAAATTCCATGATGATGAGAGGTTTTGTGGGATAATTAACTGAGATTCTAATAGTAAAGATTTTGTTGTTGTTCTTTTTATTGTTGGTGAAAGTAAAAGAAACCAACCCTGGTAGGCATAAGGAAAAGAAGGTACTTGTTGGCGTGGTAACTATGGTACCTCATGGAGTCTAAAATGGTGCTGAGTAGCCAGGTCTTGGTAATAACAGTAATTCAGGCAGGTCTGGAGACCTGATAGGAGAAATTTTGGCAAAAGGAAGAATCAGGGCTGCCCTTCCGGGCTCCCTCTTTCTAAAGCATGTCAATGTCATTCTGCCTATCTATGGCAAGTTGCTTAATAAGAACCCTGGGTGGCTGTAGGACTCCCCATGGAAGCCTTATCATGTGTGATGAAAGGTAGTTGACTCTACAGTCTAAGGAACTGAACAGACATACATGATTTTTGTGTAAACTAAAATAGAGATAAGGAAGAAATTCAGTGTCAATGATTAGCAGTAATGACAATGATAATATTAACTCAAATGTTAGAACCAACCAATCAGTTAGTGTTTATTTGGTGCTTGCTTGTTTGGCATTAGAAATGAATACACCCTATCTTGCATTATGTATAATTGTTATTATTATTATTTTTTTAGTGCTTCTTCCTTTCCTGCCATTTCAGTTCAGCAAGTGTCTTCATGAATGCTTTTGCATCTTAAGTTTGTGTGGTGGTTCCACATTATTTTACTTGCAATTTATAGATAATATTTCATATATTTATATTCCACAGATCAATGTTTTCAACTTTAAAAAAAGAAAAAGGTTGGTTAGAGTTTTATCTTTGCATGTGGTGGCAAGTTTTCAAGTGCACTCAAGACACTTTGAAGTTCCTATTTACCAATAAAAAAAAAAAAAGCATGTGAAATACAAATAATTCTTTAATAAAGGAAGCTGTGTGGTAGGGTCTGTCTCTAGGCAACACACCTTGTTAGCCAACTCAAGTTCTAAATTACTTGTTTGAATATCTGTATGTAGGAAAACTATATTTTAAAATATTTTATATTTCAATTTTTTTTAATTAATGAAGGCCTGCACAATGTCTCAATTTGAAGTGAAATAAAGCAGCCAATATCATAGAAGAAGAATGATGCATAATTGATATATAAAGAATGACATATAGGAATATAGCATAGTCATTAAGATCACAGACTCTGTCATTACATGGACGACCAAAGGTAAGTTATATAACTTCTTTGTGTCCCATTTTCATTACATGAAAATGGAGATATTAATAGTTTATACCTCAGAGTTTTGTGATGATAAACGAGTTAATACATACGAAGTGGTTGGCAAAGTAACCAGCAAATGATGTTTAGTCAGTGTTTATATTATTAACACATACATCAGGTATATGGAGATAAAAATACACATATGGAGATAAAAATAAGCACTATCCTGAAATTCCAGAGCCCATGTATTCCCCTGGGTTAATCTATGATCAACTCATGGTTTAAAGAGCTGAGTTAATATAATACCAGTTGCCGTCAAGTTGATTCCAATTCATATCAACCCCATGAGTGTCAGAGTAGTACAGTGCTCCAGAGGAGTTTCAGTGGTTGATTTTTCAAAAGAATTGCCAGGCCTTTCTTCCAAGGCCCTTCTAGGTAGAGTCAAACCTCCAAACTCTTGGTTAGTAGCCAAGCATGTTAACTGTTTGCACCATACAAAGACTTCAAGTTAATATAATAGTTCTAAAGGATTTGTGTTTGAAACAACCTACAGAAAGCTGAATTATTGAAATCTAATAAACTAAATGCAACACAGGTATTTGAAAGCATTAGCTGGTATTGAAATGGTTAAAAACATATGTAGAATTGCTCTTAGACCATGTCATGCAAATGCACCTTCTGACCTTTGAAGGCATTAGTTTCCAACTTGACTAGCATTTGTGATGACAATTATGCAATCTTACAGATAAGCTCATGAAAAGGTAGGCATTTATTTATCAGCTTTTATTTACTCAGAGACAGCTGCTCACCCTATTTTCCAGTTGCCTCCAAGGAAAGCAGAGCAGTCAGACTGGGGGTGGGGAGCGGAAAATCTTCTGAAACAGAATAGTAAGGTTGTGAATTTAAAAGTAATGCGTAAGGAGTACTAAAATTGAATAGACAACTCTTTGACCAGATTGAGGGGAGAAAAAAAAAAAAACATTATGAGGTCAAATAATCTGATTATAATGTGTATACTGATTGATCTATCTATTTAGATTTTTTTTTTTTTCAAAAGGGGGAAGAAATACTATGGGAAAATAAAAGTAAGACCATCATCACACATGGAAGAATTTCTGATGTCCTAGGGATTGATTTGAATTCCCATTTAGATGTTGAGTTTTAAAAGTATCAATAACAGCAAAACAATGAACAATTGGTGGTGGAAATTAAATGAAAACATCAAAATAACCTAAATAGAGAGAACTCATGTAATTACAAGAGAGGCTTCAGGCCACTTATCAATTTATACATTTAAACTACTGGAAGACAGGGATGGCAGCTGGCACTTCTTTGTATCCCCCAAAGCGCTGAGCACAATGACTTGCGTACAGCAGATAGTCAGCAAATATTTGTTGAAAGAAGAATTCCTCATGGAATGCCAAGTAGATGGAAGGCAATGACCCTACATTTGCAGAACTTACCCTTTTCAGGGAAAGGCAAAACTAACAAACATCCATTTCTAAAACATGTATGAACAGCATTTATAAGCATAAAATATGTGAAATTTTAGGTAATAGTAACATAATAGAGTAGTGTATTTTACGACTTTGTAACATCAGTAGTCAAATGGAATTCAAAAGAAAGATAAATTTAATTCTGAGTATGTACGTAGGATTTGTGCTTTAAAGAAGGGAAAATTCAGAAAGGAGGAATGGGAAAATGTACTAATTAAAAAAAAACTAATTAGATAAGTAAAATTCTAACTTAAACTATTAGCTTCAAGGTAAATTACAAAAATTATTATTAATATTCATAGTACTGGAGTGAACTCAAAGGAAATAAAGACACAGTAGCAAATGGATATAGGATACTTTATTCTAAACTTACTTTATCAATTCCATATGAAGCTGCTTTAAAAGATTAATAATTTATTTCTGCATAATGGAACTAGTAACTGTCACACTGTAAGATCTATTAGAAGAAAATATGTCTTTTGGTTCAGTTAATTCAATTCCACAAGTATTTATTAAGCACTTATCTGAGCAAAGCACTATAGAATCATCCATGTACAAGCAATTAGAATTTAACTGGTTCAGAGAATATTTGCTACATCATTTCACTTTAAAAAGAGCTAACTGTTACCATATCCCTTCTTGATCTTCTCATTGAAGTGGCTTAATTTAGAGGTTTGAGATTAGAACAGACTCCATGTGGGAGACCCTGGTGGCATAGTGGTTAAGAGCTACGGCTGCTAACTAAATGGTTGGCAGTTCAAATCCACCAGGTGCTCCTTGGAAACCCTATGGGTCAGTTCAACCCTGTCCTTTAGGGTCGCTATGAGTTGGAATCAACTCGACAGCAGTGGGTTTTTAATGTCACCCAAACTGGGTATCTGAATTTTCATATTCATCTGGGTTTAGAGAAACAGCATTACTAATAATAACAATCCAAAAAAAACCCAAAAAACCCATTGCCGTCAAGTCGATTCTGATTCATAGCGACCCAATAGGACAGAGTAGAACTGCCCCATAGAGTTTCCAAGGAGCGCCTGGTGGATCTGAACAGCTGACGTTTTGGCTAGCAGCCACAGTTCTTATCCACTAGCCACCAGCGTTTCCATTAATAATAATAGCTTGTCTTTCTAGAATACTTTTCCATTTACACTCTATTTCCACATCCCATCAGGCATCCTCAGAGCCATGAATTAAAGTTGACTAGACAAATATTTTTATTTTGCAGATCCAGAAACTGAGGCTAAGAGAATTAAATGATTTTCCAAGAGTTTTCAGCTGGTTGGTTGGTTGGTTGCAAACCACATTTTGAACACAAGATCTTTGTACTAAGCACCTAAAGATCTTTCAACCGTACTATGCTACAACAGAAGCATAGTCACGTTGTCCAGTGAGGCATTTAGTTCATAGACGCTCTCCCACTGCTGTTTCTGAATATGTTGTAAGAAAAATTCATTAAGACAGCCATCTGAATGGTGTGTGTCATGAGTCTAACAGTGCAGAGATATTTTTAGGTGAGTAAAATAAAGAAGAACATTATAGAAAATTCAAAAAAAATTGGTGTAGGCTAGTGGTTCTCACCCAGGGACGATACTTTCCTCTGGCAGGTATTTGACAGTGGAATCATTTTTGATGGTCACAACTTGGGGTGGATGCTACTGGCATCCAGTGGGTAAGGGCCATGGGTGTCCACAAACATCCTACAATGTGCATGACACTCCCCTATCCCTTACCCCACGCAAACAACAAAGAAATATCAGGCCTGAAATATCAGTAATTCTGTGGTTGGAAAAACCCTGGTATAGACAATCAAGATAATTCAGGAAAAATCAGCTGATGTTTTATGTAATTATGTGTGTTTTGATATGCTTCTGATGGTTACATATTTACCTGTCTCCATGTTCTTTTGAGCCTTAAATCATCTGAGATTGGGAGTTGCCAAATTTACTTATTTCTTTCCACAAATATTTTCTTTCTGTATATTGACAGTTTGAGAAATAAATTTCCTCATGTGATTCCTCCCCTCATATTACCATTACTGTTTTATTACTTTAAGGCAATATACAATGCAGCAGGCTGAAGCTTCTAAGCCTGAGTGTGGAATTCACCTTTGCTCAGTTAAAAGAATAAATTCAGCAAGTTGACCCTTAGTCAAGGAAGGGTGAGTCAAGGGACTCATGAAGCAAACAAAACAAATGTAACACAGAGATGTCCTTGTCAGTCCATCATTCCTTGTTTAGATTTCTTGTTGAAACATCTCAGAGGCTGAGTTGATTTGGTCAGGTCATGTCCGCTGCAGTCCATGGATGCACCTAGTAGAATCAGTTTGTTTGGCAATAAACAACTGACGTCTCGTTCTCATTAATTTAATATTTATAAGTGTCAATCTTGAGGACAAAGAGGCAAACTAAAGCAGTAAGCAGGAGCCATTTTGTGGAGAATACAGTATGACCTAGGAAAGAGTATAGACTTTATCCCGTAGGTGGTAGGAAACAACCCAGGTTTAATTACAGATGTGTTAGATGGACAGCTCAGCCTTTTAGTCAAATTGGTTTGATGGCTATGTACAGAATAGACTTTATTCATGAAGGTAGAAGGAAGAAGGATTAATCAGAGCTGACCCTGTACTTTACCAGGAGCCTTGGTGACACAGTGGTTAAGATCTTGGCTGCTAACCAAAAGGTCAGCAGTTCGAATCCACAAGCTGCTCCCTGGAAACCCTATGTGGAAGTTCTACTCAGTCCTACAGAGTCTCTGTGAGTCAAGCACGATATCCTTCTCCAGCGACTTATCGCCCCTGATGACATGTCCAAAGTATGTGAGATGAAGTCTTGCCATTCTTACTTCTAAGGAGCATTCTGGCTGTACTTCTCCCAAAACAGGTTTGTTCATTCTTCTAGCAGTCCATGGGAAGGGTAATCGTGTTTAAAATCAGTTTGCTTTTTGATCCATAAGTTTTATGAGAGCATAGGTCTTGTTCACTTTGCTTACTGCTGTATCCCCAGTTCCTAGAAGAATATTAGGTCCTTCACTGCACCAATAAATATTTGTTGAATGAATGCACTAAATGATTATGTTGTATACTGTAAGTTTTTCTAACCAAAATATACATTACAAGTATATCTTAATTAACTCCATTCATGTTTGTAACAAATATCATTGAGTAATGTATTCTGTGATAGTCTCTACATTATGGCTGGATGCAAGGCATTGATATGATAACCTACAAATTAAAATAAAGTAAGTTATCTCCCCCCACCAAATTTCCAACACACAGTGGTAGAACAGGAACTAAACAATCCAATAAATACTCCCACTCAAAAAGGGCAAGAATGGGAATCCAATAATAGTCATTGATTCATAACCAGTAACCTGTTGCCGTTGTGTTGACTCCAGCTCATGGCAACCCTGTGTGTGTCAGAGTAGAGCTTGGCTTCATAAGGTTCTCAATGGCTGATCTTTCATAAGTAGATTGTCAGGGCTTTTTTTCTGGGGCATCCCTGGGTGGGCTTGAACCTCCTACCTTTTGGTTACCAGCCAAGCACATTAACTGTTTGCACCACTCAGAGACCCCCACTGATTCATAGCAATTCTGAAATTCCACTGTGCAGATACTGTGAGGCCTTTTATTCTGGGTACGGGAAATGTTGCCTGATTAGGCTCCAGTTCTTTCCTGAGAGTAGCTTCCCAGTTCATTTTCCCCATGACTTTGAACTTTGCCCTCTAGGAGGGCCTTCCTTCTCCATAATGCTTTTTCATACCATCAAAGGGGAGTATTGAAGAGAAGGCACTCCCTCATTCTCAGTCAGCCCCTTGTCCTTAGAAAGGTGGTGGTGGTGATTGTTTTACTTCTAGAATAGTTGCAATTTTTCCCAGTTCAATTTGACAGCACTTTTGGTAATAATACTAAAACTCATGGCCATTGATTAGATTTCAGCTCGTAACAAGCCCATGTGACAGAGTAGAACTGCCCCATAGGCTTTCCAAGGCTGTAATATTTACAGAAGCAGACTGCCACATCTTTCTCCAGCTGAAAAGCTTGGAGTTTGAGTAGCTGAACTTTCAGTTAGTAACTGAGCACTTAACAACTGCACCACCAGGGCTCCTTTTGGCAATACCAGCTCTCTCAAAAATATTAAAAAAAAAAAAATGTATTTGACTCCACTTACTACCATGTGCCAGTATCTTTCTACACTTTAGATATTTTGAGATTACTACACTTTTGTAGATCATGTCATTAGTCTCTTTACACTGAGCCATTTTATTAAAAAAAAAAAAAATCATTTACTGGAGGACATCTTAATCCAATCAGAAATCTTCACAGAAGGGGTGGAAGTGTTGATCCATCTTCCTTCCCAGTTCTCTCTTAATCTGACAATCTTCTGTTGGCTGGACAGGCAGGAGATGAGAATCAAATGCATCTTCAAATCTTGCAAGTCTAGGGATATTTGGATTTTTTCTTTCACATTCATTCCCTCTTGTAGATAGGCCAATTCTTTCCTGATCTCAACTCTTTCTCATAATACTTATAAAAAGTAGATAACCACCACTTAGGCTAGTAGTATTCTGTCTCAAAATCTCATGGGTTCATTAGGCGTATTTTCTATCCTCTAAATAATTGCAGGTGATATTTTTGCAAAATAGTTTGCCATACATAATATGAGTTACCATTTGTTTAGCTCTCAGTAACGTTTTCATGCTGACTTCCACTCAATCCCAGGCCCACATGTACCAAATTCAGTATTTACAAGCTGTTACTACAGTAATACTATGAACCCAATAATCTCAGAATATCAGTGGTTTGCAATAATAGATATTGATTTCTTATTCAACAGTCTGTGGATTGGCTGCACCAGCTCTAGTCTAGGCTGTGGGTGAGGCTCTGATTAACTGCATATGGCATCTGATTCAGGAACCAAGTATGAATGAGCAGCTCTAATCTGGGCAGAGGGCAGCAAGGCAGACAGAAATGTACAATGACTCTTAGAGACTTCACTCAGAATTGGCACTCTCCCACATCTGTCTGCATTCCATTGGCCAATGCATGTCACGTGGCCAACCCCTACATCATTGGGGTGGGATGTATACTCATCCTAGGCAGGTAGGTAAAAGTGAGTGGATATTGCTGAAATACTACACAATTTACTATGAGAAACAAGTATGTGCCAAGAATGTGTTGTTGGGATCAAGGTATGATCTACAGGAGTCAATGTTGGATTTATAATCATTTATGTTTCAGAAAGCAACAGCTCTTGCAAATAGACACCAGGGCTTACTTTCTTCTGAGAATTTGTGTAAATATATTTCCAAAACAAAAAAGAATTCACTTTATTCCTTTCAAACACCCTAAAATATAGTCCAGTAGGTGACAATGCATCTATGTATTTCCTGTCAATTGTTTAAAAAAATATGGTTCAGAGTTATTTTGTATTTTTGAAGACCACTTAGAGAAGCATAGCCCTGGTGGTACAGTGGTTAGGAGCTCAGCTGCTAGCTGAAAGGTCAGCAGTTCAAATCCATTAAGCCACTCCTTGGAGTGAGGCAGTTCTACTCTGTCCTATAGGTCGCTAGGCACTGGAATTGACTTGAGGGCAATAGGTTTTTTGGTTTGGTTAGAGAAACATTGTGAAACTCAATTGAATCTAAAATTTGGATTCCTAGCTTAATGCTTAGTCATAATTGAATGAGATTAATTACCTTTCCAGGAGAAGTTTTAGGAACGATTATTTGTTTTAAATTGTACACGCCCATAAGTGTAGCATGTTTGCTATGAAATTAATTGCATAATTTGCAGTAGATTTTAAGAAAAAATACTTAAACACTAAGACATCAAAGAAGTATTAGGGTTAATTCTGGTGCATCACCTCTGAGAAAAATAGAGTACTCAGAAATCAATTTAGCATGAAAGAAAGATGACTTTGTCATTAAAAATCAATCAAAAGTAAACTTTCAAAGTTCAAAAGAGAAAACCTCCTATATATTAAAATGAAAGTGGCTTTTATCAGTAATTTTACTTTAAAATTCTAACAAATGTATTAAAATAAATATGATTTAATGAGTGAGAGAATAATACTATGATATGTCACCGGAGGCGGGGGGAATGTTTGATTAAAAAAAAAATTTTAAGAGCAAGAAGAACATGATTCACATTTGGAGAAAGCTACAGAAAAAAAAACAACTATATCAATAGTAACATATTAGTGACAGCTCACTAAAAATCAGAGGAAGTTGCATGGTTGCAAAATTTAAAGCAACAGACGTAGCCTTAAACTGACCGTAGCAGGAAGAATTCTTGTCTTCTGTTTTCATAAATATTCAAATATCAGTCAAGTCTAGAGCTGGGAACTAGAATGCATAAACAAAGACTTGTGGCAACACTCGATTTTTTTTAGTAGACCGTCCAAACTAAATATGCTTGAAATTCCTACCCTGTGTTATTATTCATGTTAAGTATAATGAGTGCTTCCCTTATCTGAGCTTCTTTCTTATTTTCTTGTACATGACCTTCTCCCTGCCCAGGCTGTGCATCCATCTGCCTCCAAGAGTCTTAGGGATGTTATGTTATTAATGAAAAGAGCAAGAGGAAAAAAGCAATATTCGGCTCCTGACACTCAAAATATAATTTTCAAGTCCTCGGTAAGGCAACAGGCTTGGAATGTAGTTTTACTTAGTGTAAAAGTATTTTCTAAATTTCTGCATCTGCTTCTTTAACATTATCAGAAGGCTGGCTATCATAAACATAGACTTTTCATATCCCACAGAAAGGGAAACAAGGAACCTGTGTCTAACTCAAGTCTGTGTCTTCTAAGTCCCTGTGGTGAGGAAAGAAAGTGAGGTAAAGTGATGAAGGGTGCTTGTTCAACCCACTTCTCAGGGTTCCCACCTTGAAAGAGAGAAAGATTGAGGAGTCCCTGGGTGGAGTAAATGGTTAATGTGCTAGGCTGCTAACTGAGAGGTTGGTGATCTGAGTTCACCCAGAGGCTCAAGTCCCACAAGTAGTGTGTAAGGATTCCAAACTCCCCACAACCTCACCAGAATTTGTTGTTTTCTGTTTTTTTGATCATTACCATTATTGACAAGGTGAGGTAGTATCTCATCATAGTTTTGAATTGCAACTTTCAAATGGCTAACGATGGTGAGTATCTCTTCATGTGTTTGTTAGCCACCTGAATGCCTCCTTTGGTAAAGTGTCTTTCATGTCCTTTGTCCATTTTTTAATTGGATTATTTGTATCTTTGTTATTGAAGTGTTGAAGTTTTCTATAAATTTTAGAGATTAGATCCTTGTCAGATAAGGCATTCGTAGGTAGAAAGGTTCTTTTTTTTTTATTATTTTGATCAAGTCTTTTGATGAGTATAAGCATTTAATTTTTAGGAGGCCCCAGTTTGGATCATTTCTTTTTATGATTGTTTAATTTATTGACATTGCAATCATTTTGAAGCAGGGATTTTGGAATTAAAGGTGAGTGCTCAAAGATCCACAGCATGTTTGTGACAAAGTAGGAATTAAATAAAACTCAACCTATTTAGTCTCATTTACCAGAATATATTATTTATTAAAATAAATGTAATGAGTGTCTACTATATTCCCAGACAAGAATTTGGGAATCTCTCAGTGAATATATATATATATATATATATATATATATATATATAGACAAAAATATTTACTTTCTAGTGTGCAGGGGCAGAAAATAAACATTCAACAAAAGAATTACATAACTTACATAATATGACAGAAAGTTACAACAACTATGGGAAATATAGTGGGTAAGGCAAGTAAGGAATGTGGTAGTTGGGGACAGGGATGATAGCAATCTCAATTAGAGTGGCCAGTATAGGACTCATTGAGAAGGACTCATTGAGCAGTGATTTTAAAGATGAGAAGAAGCTACACATGCAGTTATATGAGTAAAGAGTATCCCAGTCTGATGCAAGAGCCATCATAAATGCTTTAAGTTGGGAGAGTGCCAGATTATTTGCAGAAATAGCATGGACTGCAATGTAGCTGTAGAGGTGTGGATGAGGGGGGATCATGAAGACAAAGTGTGAGGTATAAATATAGGACATTGCAAGGTACTTGGTTTCCTTTCTGAATGAAATAGGGAGCTCACTGGAGGACTTGTCTGAGAAGTAATCTGACATATATTTTTAAAGAATAACCCTAGTTCCTGTGTTAAGGATAGATTACAAGGTAGCTAGGAGACCATATGCGGGAGATAATGGTGGATTGAACCAGGTGTTAGCAGGGAAGATGGAGAGTAATATTATTCTCAATACATTTTGAAAATAGAACCAACAAGTTTTTTTGATATGTGGAGTGCAGAGTATAAGAAAAATATAGGAGTCAATGATATTATATCCAAGGTCTTTGGCCTGAGCAACCAATGGAAAGAGTTGCCCTCACCTGAGGTGGGGAAGACTGTGGGAATAGAATGTTGTGGGAAGTACATCAAGGGTTCTGTTTTGATAGATTAAATTTGAGATGTCTACTTCCTAAGTGCAGATGAGTGGGTATGTCAAGTAGAAAGTTGAATATGGATGTTTGGAATATGGGAGATTGGTCTTGACTGGCATCATAACTTTATGTGTTATCTCATATTATGCCATATCAAAATTCATGAGATTGGTTGATTAAAAAAAAGTGAATGTAGAAATAGAAGAGGTCAAAATACAGATACCTGGGACATACCAAGGAGAATGAGAAAGAGTGAGTAAGCATAAAGATAAGAGACTATGGGGTCCTGAAAGCCAAGTAGAGACAGACTATCAAGCACGTAAGAGTGAAAAAAACCTCTGTTAAATACCACCGATCGGTCGATTAATAAGAGAAATAGAAATAGACAGTCAAATTTAGCAACATGTAGGTTATGACCCACCTTGACAAGAGAATTGTGGGCAGAGTGGAGGGGGACAAAACCTTGATGGGATGGGTTTAAGAGAGAATGAGAGAATCGGAATTGGAGGGGATAAATTCATACAACTTAAGTGGAGTTTTGCTTCAAAAGGGAGTGAAGAAATGGGAAAGTATATAGTACAAAGAGAAATATTTTTGTAAGCTAAAGGAAATGATTCAGTAGAGAGAAAACTTACATAGAAGAGGAAGATCTTTGGAGCCTTGTATTTTGATAGGCAAAAAGGGATGACTCTAATTCTCATGGAGTAGGATTGCCTCTAGACAATTAGGGAGCTGCATGAGTAAGTGATCTGTTCACCAAGCATATACTGGGTAATGAGGTGCCTATAAAACTTCTTTGATTGTTTCTCTTTGTTTTCAGTGAAAGAGAAAGAAAGATTGTCAGTTGAGAGTGAAGATAATAAATCATCCTGTAAGAGAGCAAGAAGGAGAATGAATGGAGTTTGTGGTCATGGATTTATTAAAATGATACCAGTTGTGGTACATCCAGTGTATGGGAACAGGTGCAGAGGTGGTGGAGGTTTGGAACGACCCAAAGCTGACTAAGAAAGAAGAGGAGTCTATTAGTTTACCATGGCTGCTGTAACAAATACAACAAACGAAGTGGTTTAAAACAACAGAAATTTATTCTCTTACAGTTCTGGAGACCATAAGTCCAAAATCAAGGTGTTAGTAGGGCTGAACTCTGTCTGGAAGCTCTAGGAGTCAATCCATTTTTGCCTTTTCCATCTTCTGGTGGCTTTTGGCATTTCTTGACCTGTGGTCACATCACTCCAATATCTGCCTCCATGATCACATTGTTTCCTCCTCTTCTGTCTGGCTTATAGCTGCATTGCTCCGATCTCTGCCTCTGTCTTCACATCACTTTCTGCCCTGTGTGTGTGTCTCTCCATTGTGTGTCTTTTATAAGGACACTTGTCATTAGATTTAGGACCCACCTGAATAATCTAGGATGATCTCCTCATCTCAAGATCCTTAACATAACTACATTTGCAAAGACCCTTTTTCCAAATAAGGTAACATTCATGGGTCCACAGATTACAATGTGGGCATATCTTTTGGGGTACTACCATTTATCCCACTATAAGGAGCAAGGAGCTGAGGTTGCATGCAATAGCTCCCATGAATGTATATTTTAAAATGTTAGTAGAGGTCAAGTGGATAAATGGCAATGAAAAAGATGTTAGGATCAAGAGATTGGAGTCTAGGTAATGTTGAAAGAAGATTACTGTATTTTTATGCAAACAACACATGCCTTCTGCTGTAAAAATATTAGCATAACATGCTTATGAAAATACCTTGTTGGGGGAGGACACAGCTGGCAAACAAACATAGAAGGCAAGAGTTATTTGCGTAAAAATACAGTAGCATCACAGTAATAGAAGAAATGACATGGAATAATTGATGTGGTGGGGGAATATATGAAATTGAGAAATATATTGAATAAAGTCAACTGGGAAAGTAGTGAATGTAGCATGAGCTAAAATAAAACTCCCTAATAATCTCTTCTGTACTATTTTATTCCAACAGTCATGAAAGCTCCATTTTCCCCAATCATTACTATAGCTATGGGTCTCAGCAAGTGTGGCCACAAGGAGTAGATTGCTTTGGACTTTAGGAGCCTGAAAGCATAAGTTAGGTTGGATGTGTGCTTAAAAATACCACTACAGGCATTCCCACCTGCCTCTGGATTGTTTTCTCTCACTGATCTTGTTCTTAAGTGGGTGATGGCAATTGTCTCATCTGTGTGATGCCTCAGAAGAGTGTCTAGTTGTTTTCTTCTACAGCCCCAACTACAAACTCCCCAGCTGTTTCTATGTGGTCTGTATGAGCCACATGAAGAATTACTCCTTAACATTATGTTATGGATTGAATTGTGTCCCCCAAAATATGTGTTAGAATTCTAACCCCTATACCTGTGAATGTAATCCAGTTTAGGAATAGGGTTTTCTTTGTTATGTTAATGGTGGTTATTCCTGAGGTGGATAGGTTCTAAACCTAATCACTTCTGCATTATAAAACAGATTAGTCACAGAGGTAAACATAAACTGAGGAAAACAGATATTATGTAAGAATTGTCAAGGAATACCCAGGATTTCCAACAAAGAAGGAATCGACCCTGCCAAGACCCTGATTTGGATTTTCAGCCCCCAGAACTGTGAGAAAATAAATTTTTGTTTGTTAAAGCCACCCACTTGTCATATTTCTGTTACAGCAGCACAAAGTAACTAAGATACTTGCCCTGTCCACCAACTCTGTTTTTCCTCCAAGAGGCTTAGGTTAGATGAATTTTATCAGATTTCTAAGAAAAATCCTCTACCTCTTGTTGCTTTAATGCAATATATGAAATGAGTTTGAAATTAATTTTCCCATTTGATGTATCTGTTTAATAGATTAAGCCTGCATATATTCAGCAAACATGCATTTGCTAAACACTTATTGTGTGCTAAACCCCATTGCTGTTCACTTGATTCCTACTCATAGTGACCCTATAGGTCAGAGAAGAACTGCCCCATATGTTTCCAAGGAGTGCCTGGTTGATTTGAACTGCCAACCTTTTGGTTAGGAGCTGAACTCTTAACCACCAGTTTTCCTTATTGTGTGCTAGCTCTTGGAATACACAAACACAAACAAAACATGACTTCTGTCCAGGATATACTCACCGTATAGTGCAGGGGTTGGCAAACTATAATCCGTGAGAAAATTGGCCCTGCCACTGGTTTTCGTACAGCTGTCGAACTAAGAAAGTTTTTCACATTTTTAAGGTTTTGCTTAAAAAACGAAAAAGGGTAGAATATGTTACAGAGACTGTAAATGGCCTACAAAACCTAAAAATTTTTACTATTTGGCCCTTTATAGAAAAAGTTTGCCAATCTCTGCTCTAGTGGAAGAAATATGTCAAGATAATATTACCAAATTTAAAAATTGTTGGAATTTGTTGTAGACTATCTGCTTTTTTTTTTTTTTTTGCTAGTTTTTTTTGTTTGTTTTTCTGCTCATTTTGTCTGGCCAGCATAAATCTCTCTTCTTATAGATTTTTCTTTGGGCAACAAACCCTACCTTGATCAAAGGCCATGAGGTACAGCTGGGCCTAATTCCATTACCCCTCAGCTTACGGCTGGGTATCTAGGCCTGGTTAATCCTACTTTTCAATCTCCATGGTCATAGGGATTTATTCAGAAATGTTTCCATGATCCATGCTAGTCTAGTGTCTTAGGCTGAGTTCTCTAGAGGAGCAAAACCAGTAAAGAGTATAAATATATACAGAGAGAGATTTATATCAAAGAAATAGCTCAAGATTCTGCAGAAATTGGAAAGTCCCAAGTCTGTGGAGTCAGGCTGAGGCCTCTTCTGACCCATGCTGGCACAGGGTCTGGCGAACCCAAGATTGGCAAGTTAGAGGGCTGTTGCTCACAGGCTATGAATCAATGAATCCCAAGATCAGCAGGCAAGACCGCAGATGAGATGCTAGCTCAAGTCCCAAGAACCAGAGGCCAGACAAACAGGAGCCGGTTGCAGGATGCAGGATGGGGAAAAGCCCACAAACCTTGCCAGAATGTCCACTTATATTCAGTGCAGGCCACACACCCAAGGACACTCCCCTTCAACTGGTTGGCTACTCACAGCAGATTCCACCATGGGGGTGGTCACATTATATCAAATCTCAACATGAAAGTGATCACAATATAATATGACTGCCAAACCGCTGAGAATCATGCCCCAACCACAAACTTAACCATCACATCTAGTAAGAACCAATCCTGGGATTTTTACTAAAATTATGTGGAAAGAAAATCTCTTTTTCTTTTGGAATTATTAGCTGAATGGCAATGAAAAGAAGCAAACAAACAGTTGTTCAGGGCTGCTATTAGTAGAGGATTTGCCTCAGAGACAGACTAACTCTAATGGAAAACAGAGCAAAAGACTGAATAGAAAAAGAGACCAAGCCCTGAAGGTGTTGTCTGAGCCCTGCATCTAGTTGTCCTTCCTTAATTCCATCCATTAAGAGATGTAATAAGCAGATATGATGAGCTCAGAGTTTGTGCTTTTAAGGCCAATTCAAGGTATGTAGGAATTACCAGTGACCCTGGTGGCACAGTAGTTAAGAACTACTCCTGCTAACTAAAAGTTTGATAGTTTGAATACACCAGCCACTCCTTGGAAACCCTATGGGGCAGCTCTACTCTGTCTTCTTGGGTTACTATGAGTCAGAATTGACTTGACTCCAATTTTTTTTTTTTTTTTTTGCCCTGAAATAATCACCCTGAAGTTGGTGGTGGTTTATCATTTTTAATAGATATTGTTTAATTGCTCTCCCTTACCTTCTCAGAGTTACTGGGGTAGGCACGGCCAGACTGGCCAAAGTTCCTATTTACCCCATTCACTCTGTTACCAATGGCTCTACAAGTGATTAGTTTTAGGACTATCAGTTGAGTGAGCCTGCTTGACATTTAATATATGTAAGCTCACTTATGCCATCATTACAACTCTTCAGAAGACTGAAAATAACATTTGTCTTTCGCAGACAGATTTTTTTCAATTTAGCCAAAACATTTAACACGCAACCATAAAAATAGTTTTCAAATAATTAGATAATTGGTCATATAGATTATATTAATTTAAGCTAAAGTATTTCAGTTATAAAATGTATTTTAATCATGAAAAACTGACAACATAATGAATGGAAATTGTTTAAGGGAATGAACACATTATCAAATAAAAAATGATTGACTTTCAGAATTCACAGAACCTGAAAAGCACAAAACATTACAGACAAACGTGTCATAAAATTTTGAAAATATGCAAGATTCAGTTTGAATAAATTTACTCAAATATATCTAATCCTTCTCCTCAGTTAGATAAAATAACAAAATTTAGAAAATATTTCTGTAAACTCTAAAGGTAACCAAGCATGACTATGAGGTATCCTATAGAAATTGTTAGTTGCTGTCCAGTCAGTTCTGACTCATGGCCACCCCATGTGTACAGAGTAGACCTGAGCTCCATAGAGTTTTCAAGACTGACTTTTCAGAGACAGATCACCAGGTCTGTCTTCCAAGACACCTCTGGGTAGGTTCAAACTGCCAACCTTTCAGCTAGTAGTCAATGGCTTCACTGTTTGCCCCACCCAGGGACTCCTATATAAATTGTAGAGTACCTAATGTTTCCACGCCTTGGCAGACTATTTTAGTATGTGAAGCCCACATAGTGAATGTAATATGTATTGGTTTTAGTGTGGCATATAAATGTATTTAATGAATTCTTACTCCCAAAATAATTTAAATTGACTTAGCTTTGAGAGCCACTGCATGTATTGAAAACTGACAGCAGGAAGGTGAACAAGGGATCATGTGAAATGGCAGCCTGTGAAGTCCAGGGGGTCAGAGTGAACTGAAGATTCACCATTAGGTCGAAGGAGGAAACACGATGGAAGGAAGGAACAAATTTTGGAAGACATCCCAAGAGTAAAATGAATGCTTGGCATTATTAGTATATTCTTGGTCTTACTAGAATGAATTCAAAATGAGAACTCTATGCTCTGATCTGATTCCTTTCCTTTTACTTATTTATTTTCTGTTAACATTTGTCATAACCCTTTGCCTGTGATATGATTGTGACTGGGGTGAGGGTGACATTAAAACAGGGGTCTTTCATTCACAGCTTCAAGGTTTTTAGTACATTGTATCTCCTTTTTGGCATTTATCATAATCTTACTTGTATTATCATTGCTTTATCTCTTTTTTTGTCTTAATTTATAGCAGTTACTTATTAATTATTCCTTAAAGTTATTATAACTATTTTCTGGCCTTATTTATGGCTTTTCTCCACTTAGACTTTCTTATAAGCAACCTCTAAAACAACAATGACAAACACACAAACTGAAAACCTGAAACAGCTTTACTCAATTGTCTTAAAAACTTGAGCATGTTTTTAAATGAAAAAAATGAGGGAAAGGAATCTATTTTTTAATTTATTACATAATAAGCGTGCTGTATAAAAGTTAATTTTAAAATAAGTAGAGATAATTCTTTCCCCAGAAAAGTCTTCAATTCAAATACATATTGCAAGCGTTTGCTCTTTTTTTTTTTTTTTTGATATGGCATAAGAAAAAATGCTTGAAGTAATTTTCAACAACAGATAATCTGGTAACAACAGTCATAAGATTGAGTATAATTATTAATAAAATAAAGATTTTAACATTTATGTAGAGTAAGAAAACTCTACTAAAATTAGAGTAGAATATTTTCTAGAATCAGAAAAACCAGTTACCATACAGTTGTGTATCAGAGTAAAAATGTGTTTTCGGTGGCTGATATTTTGGAAGTAGATCACTATTCCTTTCTTCCAAGGTGCCTCTGGGTAGACTTGAACTGCCAAACTTTTGGTTAGCACTTGAGGTCTTAACGGTTTGTACCACCCAGGGACTCCTCTGGAATCAGAGTAGTGAGTTATTGATGTTGCTAAATTATTGTATGTTCTCCGGAAATAATGTCCACAGAGATTATTCATAGTGCTTTTCAATCCATAAGTCATTTTATTTCACTCAAATATATCAGTATTAATCTTCCCTTGACTTCATACAGGAAATGTGGGTATGGTCAGGTTGAGTAAGTTCACAAGGTAGTGAGTAGAATGGTAAAGTTCTGAAAAGTCATTTATGATAGTCCATTATTTTTCTTTTCTTGCAATTGGTGTCAGAAATAAGGGTACTCTTGGGCACTGTTCTCTTTAACTGTTTCCTCTAACTGCATAGTTGCCTAAACTTCTACAGAATGTTTCAAGGGGTTCCAGCCTAAGACATTAATAATCCAGAATATTTTTATAGGCACATAGTAGAATAAATACAGAGAGAAGGTTTTTAATTAAAAAGAAGTCTAGATGACCTTGGGTTTGACAATGGCTTTTTACATATAACGCCAAAAGTATAACTCGTGAAAGAAAAAAATCGGTAAGTTGAACTTCACTGAGATTAAACTCTATTGTTCTGCAAAAAACACTGTTAAGACAAGCCACTTTTCTCTTGTGTTGGTTTACTTTTTCTTACTGATTTATAATAGCTCTTTAAATTTTAAGGATATTGACACTTTGTCATATACTAAATTCTATTTCTTCAAATCTAAGATGATTGTAAAATGCATCATTATTTTAAGTACATTTATTAAAGAAAAAACATCACCCTTTAAGACACACTGCTATGATGCCATTGATTACAACTCACCTTCTCCTCTTTTTTTTTTTTTTAGATAGTCCATTATTTTCTGATAGTACTTTCTCAAGTTTAGTGTTACCATTAATTGCCACTTCTTTAATTAAAATGTAGGCTGATTTTTTTTTTTTAATACAGTTGTGTGGTGCTTAACATCCCTGATACCTTCTGTGTAAATAGGGCTTTATGCAATTTAGACATTGTGCTAACACCATATCATATACAGGCAGTGCTGGGTTACAAATGTCCGACTTATGTACAGCCTATAGTTAGGAACCAACTCCCATAAATCCTATCACATTAAAAATTTGAGGTATGTACTATGGTTCATAATAACAAATTGGTGAGACTTTGTGATGTATATCAATATATTATTATTATTACTGTATTAATATGTTCAAAATGTTTTAGTATATCTGAAAGTGTTTCTTCAATTTTTTTGCATAGAAATGTACACTATATACTATTTTTTTTTTAAGACAAACGTTCGACTAACATGTTAGATATGTCTGCTACGTCCCATTCACTGATAGGGATTTCTGAACTCTATTATAACCGTATGGGACAATGAAGATATATACAGTTGGACATTGCCCACACAAGTGTTACGTGGTTCATGGCTGTATTTGAATTTTGCCTCTTTGACATGACAGCTTATTATAAATTGCTACAAGGTGTTGTAACACTTTCAAACAGGAAAATGCAATCGTTACTATTTGTTTATTTTAGTTCTTTGGAAGAGACACTTGTTTGATTAATTTACACTCTTTTATTACTGCAAAATTCCAGGGGATCTTCAAAGTAATAGCAACAATTATTATAGCATAAGACATAAAAGAAAATACTGTTGACTTAGAAACAGGCTTTCCCCTGTTACCTTTCTTTCCTTTGTTACCTTTCTTTCCTGTTACTTTCCATGGGCTACTGGTAATGTTCAACTTTAGCCTGGGATGGGGTCCACTTTGTAAAGCATGAGAACATCCTATTCTTTTAACTTAGATCATCATGTATTGTATCTTAGATACAAATAAAATTTAAATTAATTTTAAAAAAAGACAGTGAGACAATGTGTAGCCATTCATTTTCTTTTAATTTTGTAGCAACTCTGTACCCCCATGCATGAGATGAAGTAGCAGAGACTGGAAGCTCCAAAGGACACGCTTGGGTTTATTTCTGAGTAAGGCAATAATACTAGAATGTCCAGATAGAAATGCTTATCACCTTGATAGGCTGTGGTAGCATTTAAAGAAGATGACTTAAAATGCTATAATAATTCAGAGAACTACAACAGAAGACACTAAACATATTTTAGCTGTGATATGGTTAAAAAAAAAAAAAAAAAGAATGTCCTGTCAACAAAGCAGGTTAGAAGCCACAGGAAACAACTATCTTTTCTGAGGTACTTTTCACGTGGAAAATGCTCATTATTTCAGCACATATTAATTGAGCATCTCCCACTTGCTAGGAACTGTTCCT
Source organism: Elephas maximus indicus (assembly GCF_024166365.1). NCBI lineage: Eukaryota > Metazoa > Chordata > Mammalia > Proboscidea > Elephantidae > Elephas > Elephas maximus. The sequence goes on from NC_064832.1 coordinate 42,076,114, forward strand.
GGCATCAGTAAGGCTGCAGGAAAGAAACCAAGGAAAGCCTCTGCCCTTGAGACTCTTTTGGGAAGAGACATGGAATATATCAATAAACAAGTAAAATCGTGTTTTGTAGAATGCTGTGATATGAGGGAGGTAAGGTAGCAGGGAAGGAGCTAAAGCCTAGAAGTAGGTGAAAGGGAAATAGGAAGGGAAGGAGACAGGAAGGGAGGGAAAAATCACACATGCCCATGTGTGTATGTGTGTCTTAGTTTCCTAGTGCTGCTGTAACAGAAAAACTATAAGTGAATAACTTTAGCAATTAGAAATTCGTTTTCTCACATTTAGGAGGCTAAAAGTCCTAATTCAAGCAGCCAGCTGTAGGGGAAGGCTCTCTTCTGCTCTCTCGGCTTCTGCAGCCAGGCTTTCATCAGTTTTTTTTTTTTTTTTTTTTTGGTGATCACAAAGTGAAATCTATCTGTTCCCCCATTCGTGCTTGCTTCTCTGGACCAAATTTGCTCTAGTTATAGCTCAGATGTGATTGGCTTATGACACACCCTACACAGGTATGGTCTTTTTAATACAACAAAGAAAACTGTTTCCAAGCAGGATTATATCCAGAGGTGTAAATGTTAGGGCTCTAACACATATTTTTTAGGGAACACAAATCCATCCGTAACGGGGGGCGGGGGGGGGGAGTGTGCCAATTTAAAGAGGAATGTCAGGAAAACTTCCCTGATAGGGTTATATTTCAGGCAAGAACTGAGGAAGATGAGAATTGATTCTGTGTAGAGGAGACTGCTTCATAATCTATATGACAATATAGTTTTGATTATGGTTCAAATATCTGCAACGGAAAGACAACTCAGATTTCACTTTATCGCAAACATAGGAGGATTTTTTTTCACATCGAATCATTGTATTTATACTGTTACATACTGAGTAGAATCAAAATGTGCAGTGTTTCAGGATACAAGCATAGAATTGAATATACACATTGCAATAAAACATGTTACAAGGTCAAGGGCTCATTGATATCTGCTATGTAAACACGAATTGAAATATAAAGATCGTAGACTCCGCTCAATAACACAGATATGTATAGATGATGCTTTGTGGTTATTCTGTTTGTTTCCTATTACTTTCCCGGATACTGAGGAAAGGGGCATGTGCTCTGAGTTACACTGTGTTGAATTTCTTGTGTTCACTAAACACACAGAAGTATATTAGCAAACCCACAAAGATGATGAGGACGCTGCTTCAAGTTCTGGGCTTGCTTTTCATTATTTCCGTGGGTATTCATTTTACTGGCCCTTACATTAATCATTCCTTAGCAAAAAAAAAAAAAAAAAAAAAAGATGAGAAATACTGTTACCCCTATTTTGTAAATAAGAAAGAAGATGATAGGAAGTTTAAGAGATTTGCCTCAAGCAATTCTAACCAAAAAAAAAAAAAAAAAACTAAAAGGCACTGGTAAATTCCTTAGAAGAAGCTATTTGTCTTAAATGACAGTTCTTAGTTTTAACCACTAAGCTCCAGACTAAACTAAGCCAGAAACAGTAAATTGTAGTAGAAAGATATCCGAACTGGGAATCAAGAGATCTCAATTTGACTTTCACTGGTGCCACTAACTAGCTCTGTGACTTCAATAAATAAATTTTAAATTAATTAAAAAGAAAACAGTAAGACAATTTGGAGCCATTAATTTTCTGTTAGTTTTGTATCAACTATATATCCCAATGCATGAGATGAAGTTGCAAAGACTGGAAGTTCCAAAGAACATACTTGGGTATATTTCTGAATAATGCAATAATATTAGAATATCCAGTTATCACCTTGAGAGGCAGTGGTAGCATTTAGAATTATTAGTATTATTTTTCCAGCTGGGAATCCATTAGAGATCATTCATTTAACTGACCAGGCTTTATTCAGGGCTTTTCTATACCAGGAGTCCCTGGGTGGTGCAAATGGCTGAAGTGCTCATCGGCTAAGTGAAAGGTTGGAGGTTTCAGTCCAGCCAGAGGTGACTTGGAAGAAAATCCTGGCAATCTACTTCTGAAAAATCAGCCATTGAAAACCCTATGGGGTACAGTTCTGCTCTGACACACATAGGGTCACCATGAGTTGGGATTAACTTGATGGTAACTGGTTTTTCTTTTTTTTCCCTTGTCCTATACCAGGCCTGGAATGAGGTGTTGGTAAAGATACACTCTAGATTCAGAAAAAGCTCGTGTACTAGTGAAACAAATTCATACACACACACACAGACACACACACACACACACAGAAAAATAACAGGCATTGTGCTGGGTGCTATGTAAGAGCTGACTTCAGTCTGATATGGAAGGAGGTAGAGGGACAGACACCTAAAATAATTAGGTTGGGAGAGTTGGCTTCTCAGATACTTGCCTACAGAGTAATGAACTGAGGTAAGCTAGAACTGAGGTTTATTGCTGTTGGAGGGCAGCACAGACAGACAGAAGTGAATATGCAAATGCACAGGGGCAAAAGGAATAACAAAATTGTAGATCTAGAATTTTTTCAGCATGGCTGGACAATAGGGCATACAGATGAAAGCGGTGAGAAAAGAAGCTAGCTTTCCAGGCGTGGATCAATCAGAAAGTGCCTCTTTACCACACACGAGTTTAGCCTTGAGCCTGAATGTGGTGGGACGTTTTGGAATGCATTTAAGCATGGGCAAGGCCTATTGCGGAAACTCTGGCAGAGTAGTGGTTCAGTGCTAGGCTGCAAACCAAAGGACCAGCAGTTCGGATCCGCCAGGCGCTCCTTGGAAACTCTATGGGGCAGTTCTACTCTGTCCTGTAGGGTCGCTATGAGTCAGAATTGACTCGCCAGCACTGGGTTTGGTTTGGTTTTTGGCTTAAGGCCAGTTGTTGTTGTGGTTGTTGTCGTTAGGTGCCGTCGAGTCAGTTCCGACTCATAGTGACCCTACACACAACAGAACGAAACATTTCCCAGTCCTGCGCCATCCTCATAATCGCTGCAATGCTTGAGCTTATTCTTACAGCTGCTGTGTCAATCCACCTTGTTGAGGGTCTTCCTCTTTTCCGCTGACCCTGTGCTCTGCCAAGCATGATGTCCTTCTCCAGGGACTCATCCCTCCTGACAACATGTCCAAAGTATGTAAGACACAGTCTCACCATACTTGCTTCTAAGGAGCATTCTGGCTGAACTTCTAAGACAGATTTGTTCATTCTTTTGGCAGTCCATGATATATTCGATATTCGTCGCCAACACCTCAATTCAAAGGCGTCAGTTCTTTAGTCTTCCTTATTCATTGTCTAGCTTTCACATGCATATGATGCGATTGAAAATACCATGGCTTGGATCAGGTGCACCTTAGTCTTCAGGGTGACATCTTTGCTCTTCAACGCTTTAAAGAGGTCCTTTGCAGCAGATTTACCCAATGCAATGCGTCTTTTGATTTCTTGACTGCTGTTTCCATGGCTGTTGATTGTAGATCCAAATAAAATGAAATCCTTGACAACTTCAATCTTTTCTCCGTTTATCATGATATTGTTCATTGGTCCAGTTGTGAGGATTTTTACAATTTTTACAAATTTGCACAAAATGAAATTTATAAGGGTCATACTAGAGGCAGAGCGATGGGTTTATTTGAAATAGAGGAGTTATGAGGCTGTAACAATAGCCCAGGAGAAACATTATGAGGACCTGAACTAATATAGTGAACGTAGAAATAGATCGGAAAGAGACCGATTCAATCAGGGGGTGAAGTAAGAAAAGAGGTTAGGATAATTTCCCATAGTAACATAGAAAAGGCAAAAATTTTAGAAGCAGTCAGGATTGGAAGACACACTTAGAATTCTTTTCAGCTGCATGCCATTGGGCAAAGGAACAGGTTAGAGTCCTTTTGACCATAATACACTAAAACACTTACTTGATTTTATTTAGAGCTCTAGTCCCTGGGTGGTACAAATGGTTAAGCCCTGGGTTACCAACCAAAGGCTGGTACTTGGAATCCACCCAGTGGTGCCTCAGAAGAAAGGCCCAGTGATCTGTTTCCGAAAGGTCACAGTCATGAAAACCTTATGGAGCATAATTCTACCCTGACACTTGGGGTTGCCATGAGTTGGAACTGGCTCGACGGCAGCTGCTGTTTGTTTGCTTCTTTGGCTCTGGCATTAGTTGAATCCACCAGCCAGTCTCATCACAGACCCAAGTTCCATTCACCCCTGCCATCCTCCTAAACACTGCTTTCCCAGAGGGTTATACGGCTGCAACAGCTCTGAGAAATACACCTGAAAAGAGCAAAGTCCAAAGGTACAAATGAAGTCTCTCTATTCTCAGCGTCCTCATCTCAAGAGTGTAGAATTAGTTCCCGCAACTCCTTAGTGCACCTCCCATTACACTGGGCAGACCAGGATCACCTGCTCAGCCTCAACTCATTAACGAAGTATAATGTCGGTTTAGGCAAATTGAGGTTTTGCACTGGAGCTGGTATTTAGGCTCTCCTGCCTTAAGTGGGAGAAGGATGGAAACAAGAAAACCAAAAACAAAACAGGGCTGCGCCCAAAAAGGAGTAGGGGGAATGAACATTTATGGCACACAATTTTCCTCTCTAATGTGGGATGAGAATACCAGTTGCTATGGAATTGGATCTGACTTATGGAGACTCCATATGTGTCAAAGTTCAACTGTACCCCACAAGGATTTCAGCAGGTGGTTTTTTTGGGAGAAGATTGCCAGGACTTCCTTCCGAGGTGCCATGGGGTGGACTAGAAATTCCAGCTTTTCAACTAGCAGTCAACCATTTGCATGACCCAGGGACTCTGGGATAAGAATAGCTACCTTGAAAGCATATGAAAGTAGGGGAGCTGAGCATGATTTGTTAAGTAGATGGGGCAACATTGTGTGTGTGTGTATGTGTGTGTGGGGGCAGAGAGAGGCACAGAGTTTGAGATATCAATTGAAAGACTAAATAAAAATACAAAGCTTGTGGAGAGTCTTTCATGTGAATCACATATGCCCACAATCCATTCCTCTCCAGTTGAACATTCATTTTAAAGTATTCATTTGCAGCATTACTGTTTTCTAGGGTTATTGCTTTTGAAAACCTTCACCACTTTGTACATCATTTCCCTAAAACAGAAGGAGAACGATGTTTCAGATTTTTATCTTAAGCAACGTGAAGAGACTTCTTAACGTGAAGCAGATCCAAGGGGAAAAGAACCCTCTTGGATACAGATGTTATTGCCATTAAATTACCACCTTAAGTAGATGTACATATAGGCGATACAGTTAATTTCCCATGAAGATGGGAAGGACCACTTAGGTAATGAACTTTATTGAGAGTGCTTTTAATCCCATTATGCACGTTTGAGAAGCTTTCTAAGCAGGGGAGACCACTGAGTTGATAAAAGAAGCATTTAGTTAGCAAATGCCTGTCGTGCTTCCCTGCTCACTGGTGTATTTTCTTTACAAAGGCATGACACGCTCATGGTGAGTACAGACAGCTTCTGTCTGACTTGTCTCTGTGGTAAGTAAAGTGTGCGTGTGTGTGTGTGTTGGGGGTGCTGATCAGTGTCATGAAATAACTAAGGAATACATTAAGCAAGTTTTTATGGAGATGTGGATTGCATAATTTAAGATGGTCTTGCGGCATTCACCAATTATGCATAGGTTTTGTTTTCTTACTTTACATTTTTTAGAGGGGAGAAAGATACTTGGTTCTGCAATTTCAACTCCTTTAGCCGTCTCTCAGTCTCTCTCACTGTTGAACACTGGAGCCATACTATCTGCTACTTAGAGTATTTCCCCAGGAACTCCTCAGTGTATACCTTCTCCACCAAACCCCATTGTCTTTTGAAAAGAAATCTGTTTTGCATTATACATAGTGCAATTCTCTTAGATAGTGCACTTACTTGTGTTAAAGTAACGGCAGAGACACACTCAGCAGTGATTTGGAAATGGTTTCAGGATTTATTGGTTTATTTGGCAGCATCTAGGTATTTTTTCCAACTCGACGGCAACAGGTTTTTTTCAGGCTAGGTATTTTTTGTGTTGTTAAAAACAAACCAAGATAAGATTCAATAATTACAGCTTAATTTTCCTTATTTTCCACTATTGTAGGATGAGTGGCATCTGTGGCTGCTCAGAGGCTATGCTGTGACATGAGCTATAGGTTTTTCAATCTCCTTCTCACTAATAACCACAGTCTGAGCCCTCACTCCACTTCGAAACAGTATATAGCTAAACAACAGATGGTTAAAAAAAAACTGAGAGTCTGGAGAAGACATTCAATACAATGCTTTTATTTGCTTGGGTCACCTTGTTTTATAATTCAGCAAATCAGAACACTGTAACTCATAGGGCATTTTGTTTAATCGTATACTGTTTAAAGAGCCGGCCTCGTTAAAACATCACTTTTAGGTCACGCTTAATTACTACCCTTGACAATATGGGATACATGCTTTAATGGCCTCCTTTTAAACTGAAGCCAAAGTTTAACAAGTTGATACTCCAGGCCCCATAGACATACTACATTTCTCAATGGGTGTCCGTTGTGCTGCACCGCTAGGTGGCAGAAGAGCGTTACGGTTTCTGGCTCTGTGCTTTGGAAGCTACTAGGTACCCACTACGCTCATTCCCACAGCAGCAGAAGCTGATATAAATGTATAAACAAGCAGAAGCTACATGTGACATGCACCACCATTAATAAAGCATATAGAAAAATCGAATTCCAAGCCAAGTTCTTGGCTTCTGAGGGTCCGGTGAAGGCAATCCATTGCTGAATGGCTGAAATAGAGGAAGAAATCCAGAAAAATGGCTGTTTCCTGAGGCTAGGCTTTGTGATATTGTACCATTGACCAGGACTAGTGCACTGAAAGGACCCAGCTGGCAGCTCTCATATCCACTGATGCTGGAAGGGCTACTTTGGACTTTGGACTCCACCTGGGAAGAGGAATATTGGGGCAGCATAAAGCCGGGGAGCAGCTAAACATGTAAAAAGAAATCTGTTAGATTGGCAAACATGCAGCTTTGAGACTTCTTACCAGTAAGAGGTTACTTACAGAGTTGTGTAGGAGTAGATTGTGATAGCAAAACATTTTATCTGTGTACGAAAAGATTTGCTAAGTTGATATCCAGGATATCACCCAGGAAACATGAGTTCTTGCAACATATGGAATATTCACAGTAAAGTCAGGGAGCTTCTCGGGTCAAACAGAAGGAGAGGTACTTGCATTCGTAGAATATATATTTATGGTTTTTGCAGACAGGATGAATATTTTTTTCCCCCAAATGAGAACACTGAATGATGGAATAAATAAAACTCCACCACTCAGGAATGCCCACGAGGTGGTAAAAGAAAGGGAAGCGTGTGTGTTCCCATAGGTAAGAGAGAGGTAGAGCAGCTACATTCTTCTCGAACGATAATCATCTCTAGGTTGTATTCTAAGTCGATCCACCTACATCTGCCATCGCAGCGGGTACCTGGTGCAGGGTGAATGACACACAATACTCCCCAAATGTCACTGTCCAGCCGTGTCCACCAATTAAAACTAATAAACATTCCTCCCCACGCCGAAGAATCTCTGCCAGCCCAGCCAGCAGCAGGGCAGGCGATGGCAGAGCATAATAACAGCAGTGGCAGCCTCAGCAGCCAGAGCCCTGGGCAGCAGGTGCACTTGGCTGGGAGCAGGGAAGGGCACAGTGTGGGGCTGGCAGCGCCTGCTTGCATACTAGGCAGGCAGAGCTGAGTTGTTTACAAATTGACAGCAGAGGGGATTTGGTTGGAGACAGAGCCCAGCACATTGCACTCAGCACTCACAGAAAGCTGAGCGGGGTTCCATGCTGGCTGATTCAGTGCTGTCACCCTGGAAAAAAGTGTCCCCCCCACACCTCAACACACACTTTACTAGGTATATACATAAAAAAAAAAAAAAAAAGCACAACCCATTGCCGTGGAGTCGATTCCTACTCACAGTGACCCTATAGAACTGCCTCATAGAGTTTCCAAGGAGCACCTGGTGGATTTGAACTGCCAGCCTTCTGGTTAGCAGCCACAGCACTTAACCACTACACCACCAGGGTTTCCCCCATTTCTGTAGGCCGGCAGAAGATACCTGGAGGGAGACCCAAGCATCTGCAATGGTGAGGGCCAGAGGGTCTACTGCTTTCTCAGGAAGTCTATCTCTTCCAGGTCACCTGGATATGCAAGATCCCAGAGCAGACCAACCTGGATATAGCTTTAGAATTGGAATAGGGCAAAGACAGAATAAAAGGGGCCATTATACTGATAGAAAATACACATCTGAGAAGGAAAGGAACGACAAGAATACTTGCCTGCTGCAAGGTCTCGGCATCCAGTGAGAGGGGCTTTAACTCATCTCTCCATGCTGGTCGTTTTAGGAAAGACTTGGAGGAGTGTGTGTGTGTGTGTGGGGGTGTGTGTGTGTGTGTGTGTGAGCGTGCGTGCGCATGTGCATGCACTCTCTCAGCAATAACAAGCCTAAGTGTGAGGAGCGGAGGGAGCAGAAAAAGACAGAACATAAACCTCCCTATGCAGCTAGTCCTGTACGGTGTTATTGTTGTTAGGTACTGTTGATTTGGTTCCAACTTGCAGTGACCTTATGTTCAACAGAAGAAAACACTGCCTGGTCCTGTGCCACCCTCACAATTGTTGCTGTTTGAGCCCATTGTTGCAGCCACTGTTTATCAATCCATTTTGTTGAGGGGCTTCCTTTTTTTTTTGCTGACCCTGTATTTTGCCAAGTACGATGTCCTTCTCCAGGGACTAGTACCTCCTGCTAACATGTCCAAAGTACATGAGATGAAGTCTCACCACCCTCGCTTCTAAGGAACATTCTGGCTGTGCTTCTTCTAAGACAAATTTGTTCCCTCTTCTGGCAGTCCACGGTATAATCAATATTCCTAGCCGGCACCATAATTCAAAGGTGTCAATCCTTCTTCAGTCTTCCTTATTCACTGTCCAGCTTTTACATGCATATGAGGCAATAGAAAATACCATTACTTGGGTCAAGTACACCTTAGTCCTTAAAGTGATATCCTTGCTTTTTAACACTTTAAAGAGGTCTTTTGCAACAGATTTGCCTAATGCACTATGTCCTTTCATTTCTGGACTGCCGTTTCCATGGGTGTTCATTGTGGATCCAAGTAAAATGAAATCCTTGACAATGTCAATCTTTTCTGTTTATCATGACGTTGCTTATTGGTCCAATTGTAAGGGTTTTTGTTTTCCTTATGCTGACCTATAATCCATACTGAAGGCTGTAGTCTTTGATCTTCATCAGTAAGTGCTTCAAGTCCTAATCCTGCTCATTGGCTCACACTGAATCATGAGGCATTCTGGGTTTGTTTCTTCTGTTTAAATGTTATTTCTACCAAAGGCAGAAATGACATGTCCTTTTTCCATCTTGCCGGCAGTGCAGCAATCTATGTCAGTCTTTGTTTTCACCTCTGGTGGTTTCAAATCTGCTGTCTGGTAGTGTCGGGGATGTCAATTCTAACTCGTGCTTCTCTCAGAGAGGGCTGTTATGATGCAGGACACCTGAAGGTGTCATTTTCCCATGGTTAATTAACCTTGAGACCAGAGGCGCACCAGCCTGGCCCTTTAATTACATTTATGCGTAACCCTGGAAACACAGGGTGACGAGGGGCCACTCGCACTGCTGTCATCTCCCCATCCCACCTGTCTGACCCATAATCTGCAGGGTTGTTATACAGCACTGATTTCTGTCCTTGAACATGGATTGTTCTGCAGTCTGAGTTCAGAAGGCAAAGCTTTGAGTGTCTGGGTGTAACATATTGACAGGTGCATGCAAACACTTGTAGTGAAGAATTTCTTTTACAATTAAAAAAAAAATAATAATAATCCTCTCTGCCTGCCATGGTTCCTTGACCTAAGGCTGGAATAACAGACATGATGATTTCTACTGTGGAAGTGGAAAGCAATAGAGAGTTTATTTCTGAGGCTACTGACTTCATAATTTTTAAAATTTAGCCAATTCCCTAACTGATATCTCAGTCTCTCCCTTTTCTACAATCTGGTAAAGTGAGCCAATTTTTTTTTTTTTTTTTTTTTTTACAGTATTAGGTGCCAAAAGCATTTGATTCTAGCATGCTGGGTCTTAAGTTACAGGGATGGAGTGGTTTGGGGCAGGGGATTGGGGTGGGAGTAGAAGAAAGAGAGAGGAGAGTGGCCTGTGGTCCTATTGTCATCTCAGAAAAGGTGCTAAAGATGAAGAAGGAAGCAGACACTGAAGATTCAAACAAAGAAGGGATGGAGGCCAGGACCTTCACAACGTGATGGGAGGACATGAGCCTGGTCTGGGACCCTCAAGAGCTGGACCCCAGCTAAGGATTTGGATCACAAGGAGCCATGCATACAGAACACACTCACACACTATACTTGGTTCAAATCTGAGCAAGGTGACTGAGAAAGCAAGGTATGAAACAGACAAAATTAGCCATGGAGATTAATATTGTCAGAGCACATGGTCTCCTTATACCCTTTCCCATCACATTTAAAGCAGGTTCATCATTCGCTCATTTACAAAGAAAATAAAACAAATTGATAAATGAGTGTTTGCTACATGTGTGGAAAATAGAAAGGGATGAGAAAAAAAGTAATGTCCAATTTGTACAAACCAATCTGATTTTTGGATTAAGCATATAGCATCTCCACCAAATTGTCATTCTTTCTCTACTTGAACATCTCCAGTGGTGGGCGTATCCAGTCATAGACAGTTCTTATGTGTCAACATTTCTTTCTTATGTTCATTCCAGTATGCCCCCCGCCTCAAGCTTCTACCCATAGGCCTTTGTTCTGATTCTGAAGTTATGTAAAGGGACTCTATCACTCTATCTTGAAAAATTACTTAAAATTATTGAAAAGGGGTCTCATGGCCCCTTATGTAGCTCGTTTAAAAAAAAAAAAAGTTAAGCACCTCATAAATTCCCACCTCTGGGAATACCAGGATCTTTAAGACAAAGCCTGGGTCCTCATGCCATTTGTATTCTTGGTCCTCGTGCCATTTGTATTCTTGCTCTGGAGATAGGGATTTATCCACCTCACCTGATGCAGTGCTGTCAAGAGCCACAGGTAGGTCCTGTGGGAAGTACCATGGGTCTAACCGTGGAGCAAGAAGAAGTCAGATCTTGGAGGACAAGTGGGAGTTAGAGGTCCTCATGTGGAACAAACGGTTTGTGCTTGACAACTAACTTAAAGGTTGGCAGTGCAATCCCACTCAGCAGTGCTGTAGAAGAAAGGCCTGACAACCTGCTGCTGTAAAAAATTATAGCCAAGAAGACCCTACAGAGCACAGTTCTACTCTATAACACATGGGGTCACCGTGAGTCAGAATTAACCTGACAGCAATGGGTTTGGTTTGTTTTTTTGGTTAGCAGGCACAGCAATGGAGAGTGCAAATATCTGGGGGTTACAAAGAGTAAGAAAAGGAAACACTTCCTCTCTCTGGGCAGGAACAGAAACACATTTCTGGCATTTCTTCTCGAAGACATTAACACTGTGGACAGCACCTGGGTTTTTCCAGGGGGAGTTTAGCTGATTCTCTACTTCTTCTGACTTCTGAAATATGTTTACAGAGTACAGAATTGCAGTTGACTGCCTGGCATAAAATGGGGTTTACTAGCTGTTAGGTTAGTGACATTAGCTTTCTTCTAAGAACACCTGGAAAGAAGGTGGTGAGAAGCATCTTGTATGTTTGTTGGTTTCGTTTTACACTCGGATTTGATGGAGCTGACATGAAAGAGTAGAAGCAATTAATAAGGATTCTTAGTCTACATTTTTGAGGACAGGGGCCATAACAGATATATTGATGTTTCCCTGTACACCTAGGAAAATGTGCACGAAATAGTCAACCAAAATGTTATTAAATGAACGCCTGTGTTAATAAATTAAAATGGCCAAGTTAATACTATCACGTCCGTATTATGGATCCGACTGGCTTTCCTTAAAGCCGTTGTTTTCATTAAACGAATTATTTCTATAAAACACATATCCTCCTCTCACGTGTCTCTGTGCTTTAACTTTCAAATCTGCCCCTTTCTGTGTTGCAAATGGACCATGCAGAGACAGTTATGCTGGTTAATTTAAAGAGTATAGGATTTTAAACTGCACACGGTTTATCTATCCCAGGGAAATTCAGTAGTCATAAATCACCATGGTGACATAGCACGTTGTGGTCCTTAGGGGGATAAAATACTGCAAACCTTTTCTAATAATTTACAAATCTCCCAAATGAATTGTCCTGTTGACACAACTTGGGCCACAGCAGGGAATAATTGTTCTCAACTGCGACAAATTCTAGAACGTAGGGGTCTGTTACAGTCAAATCATGCCTGGTAGCTAAAACCACTTGCTGTCGGCTCTTAGCTTGTTTAATAGTTTTAACAAAGAAATAACCATCCATACCTCCAGGGATTCTGACTTAAGCAAGATTTCTTTTTTATTAGGAAAGAATGCAGTTAACAACATTTTAAAAACAGTTCTAATAGTTTGCACTTTCATAACACTTTTAATCTGCTCACCTTCAGATCCTTAAACATTAAAATTGTATTCCGTCTAACACAAACATCAGACATTCTCTGAGCTGTCAGATCAGAATAGCTCCATTTTCAAAAAAGCAAAACTGAGGAAATCTGTCTCTTAAAAATGCAGCCCTATATCTTTCAATTAGTTTCCACAAATATACTTACTACCTTTTCTTAACAGCTAGCTTCTCTTTGTTCTCTAGTGATGGCAATTCCCAGTGGAAAAATTTCAGTTTTCAGAAATTCAGAGAGGCCATAAAAAAGGCCAGTTTCTCATAGAAAAATTCAATCAGAAAATTAGATCATAGTTGAGAGCAAGCTTCTCCAATGAATAAGTGTTCATTATTACAGTGGAATTATTCGGTATCAGGTAGAGAATACTATCAGCAGAAACAGAGGAGTCCTTCCCCTGGAAAATGCTGCAAACTTATAGAAATGTTTTGGGTTATTTGTTTTCAAGAGAGAAGGCAAGTGAATGATTATTTATGTACGAAATCCCGCAGCCTCGAGTAAGTGTAGTGGTCCACAGATACAGTTTCACTTGAAGCAGATAAACAGCTATGTCGTGACGTCCTTTGGAAAGATTTTACCTCTTTAATAATGCAGGATACTATTGGGACCTAATTTCTGACTTAAATTATTCATAATGCATGCTTTGTATTAAATGAACAATTTTAATGAGAAAACCATATCCATTTGATTGGGGAATAACTGTTGAATTGATTTGAATGTTATTTTGAAAGACCCAGTGCTGGATTAACAAGATTTTACTATATTGTTTTCTCATTTATATCCCAGCCTTATTTTGGTCATAATTATTTATCTCACATCATAGTAAATTGAGAAAGTGAAAAGAAACCAAAAGAATGAACTTCAGTTAGAATAAATGATGAGAAAATGGATAGAGGGGAATTAATAAAATACAAGGACAAAGTTTTTTATTTGGGTATCATTTCCAGTGGATTCTAACCTTGAGAATCAGTGGATAATAATTGTCTTCAGGTCGACGCCTCAAAATGGAAAAGCAATGAGGCCCGGGCACTAACCACTCATTTGAACCATTTATCAGTCACAATCTTACATTTATTTGTGAGATTATTTGAATAATGGAATAAATACAGCAATATATTAAAAAATACAGTGAAGAATTCATAAAACAAAATTTTGAGGAATATGTTAGTGCAAATAGAATATCTGTAAAGCCCATGTGGGCAGAACTATGTGCCTCTTACATAGTTGGTACCCTATAAATATTTTTTGAATGAATGAATGCTGAGCTAAAAAGTAAACAGCATCAAAGGATGCACAAATAATATAACACTACGGTTACTAAGTGCTATCAATTAACTGAAGAGCAATGATGTTCAGACACAGGGCAACATGTGGTATATATATTAATCGGTAATCCTTAGCAAGCATGTCCAATGAGGTAGGTGCTATTATTGTTCCCATTTTATAGATGAAGAGACTGAGGGTTAAATGGTTGAGGCAAGTTTCTCAAGTGCATATACGAAAGTTTGAATACGAACCTAAGTTTTCTTAACCCTAAATACCACGCTGTTACCTGTTGGACAGTACTATTTAACAATACTACTTTTTTTTTTTTTTTTTTAATCTATCTTAGGCCTTTAGTTCTTGGTTGTGGCATGAAGTCTCTCATAGAAATACTGGAAGATGCAACACTGATTATTTGAGGCAACATCGTTAATTGAGGCAGGCTTGTCCTGGGTGGTATAATGTAGTCATTATTCCTATAGGATCAGTCTACTATTAAAATGCTATTCTACTTAGTTCTCAATCTCATAAAGTATGAAGAGAACATGGCTACAGCTAACTAAAGTGTCTGTGGGATTTTAAAGACCTACACAACTCAATTCAGACACCAAGTTTTACTAAGATCCCACTGTACAAATATCTCAATACTTAGTATTATGAGTGATCATTAAAAAAAAATATATGCTTCCCACTATGAATATGTTTACCTGCTATTTGAACTAAAGAGTGGAAATGTGTGGAAAAGATTTAAAAACATTTACAAAGCAACTTGTAGATAAGGTTTAGTCTCATTTCTGGTTTATGCTGACCAGGGTTTAAACTGTACATTTCTCAAAGTGGATAATTTAAACGTGGAATATAGAGGTTGAAAGTAGACCTATATTGAATACTAAAAATATTTCTTGAAAATTATAAACAGATAAACCAAAATTTTGAATATTGGATGTGAACATAATTATTTTGTGATATTTTTTGGGTTATATATGTGTGTGTACACATACATATGTACATATACACTCACACATATATACATATAGACATGCACATAAACAATTATTCAAATCCCTCAAATTTTATTTTCAACTAAATCTATGATTTTTTTGTTGTATTTTTAAATAATAAATTCAATGAAGCAATACAATACGTCCATAACATACAGTATGCAGTCAGATGCCCTGGGTTCATGTTCCAATGCCTTATTCACTTTAAGTGTCAATTAAAAT
Organism: Elephas maximus indicus; assembly: GCF_024166365.1. Lineage (NCBI taxonomy): Eukaryota > Metazoa > Chordata > Mammalia > Proboscidea > Elephantidae > Elephas > Elephas maximus. The sequence continues at coordinate 42,091,140 of NC_064832.1, forward strand.
ATAATAGTTTTTGAAAAAACCTAATTACATGGATACACACACATATATACATTTATATGCTATAAAGAATTATACCCGAGTTACTATAATTATTACTAGTAAGTAATAAAATGATGACAAATGTCATTTCCAGGGTTTTGATTTAAACAGCCATGTTACAGATTAATGTCTGTTCCTGTCTATTTTCAGGCAACATCAAATGAAAAAAGTATGCTTCCTACTTCATTTCGCCTTTCAGGGGCTAGCAGGAAATTAAAAAAGGAAAGGAGTTCTGTGCAGTATTTCTGACAGCAAATTTCTCAGCCTCCAGAAATACTTCTTTTCTCTGTAATAAGTGGCTGCAGATTCAAAGGAGCACTTCTGACTGATGACTATCTCCGTTTGCACGGGCGATAATTCCTGAACACACAGTTCTCGATTAAAATACAAATGCATTTTCAACTGCATACTTCTTTATCTATGTGGTATTTTTCCTTGACGGAATATGAAAAGAATCGAGTGAAGCTGGGCTCTAGTTTATTGCAAAAGTGAACCGGTAGCTGAGGGGACGTTCACATGGAGAAGGGAGGGTTTTTGTATCTCTCCCTGGGTCCTGATCTAGGAGTAGTTTATGGGTGAACACTCGAGGGGCAAGTCATCACGGTAATGAAGTGTTCTGTTTTACAAACTGCCTTTAAAGAAAAACGAGATGATCAATATTTGAATCAAAACATTGTTTAAATGATGTTTACTTTAAACCCAACCCACTGCCGTCGAGTCGATTTATGTTTACTTCAGAGAATTTAAAACTCTCAGTCGGTGTCCCTTTAAAGACATTGCCAAGACAACGGCCACCACCACCTCCCACATCATAACAGGCTGTGGGTGCTGAGCTTTAAACAGACTTGGCATTCAATACATCTGAAAGACATTGGTGGCTTTTTCAAGCAAATATTTAATTTTAGCATTTATACATGGGAAAGCACAGATGAGATAAAATGGAGAGATTAACGTGGACATTGAAACAAATATACCATTCTCTTCTGAATGATTAGCCTGTTTCCTCTTACATACAAAAATCTTAGAATTTTGGACCTAATTAGTCCTTTTAAGAACATATAGGCTAATATGCCTGAAAGTGGAAAACTGAAACTTAGACCCAGTGAGTGACTTGACAAGATCTCATTGCCAGTCAGTCTCCAGGTGGTACAAATGGTTAACACTTGGCTGCTAACTAAAAGGTTGGACTTTGAAGTTCAAGTCCACCCTGGGGTGCCTTGGAAAAAAGGCCTGGCTACCTACATCTGAAAAATCAGCCATTGAAAACCCTGTGGAACACAGTTCTACTCTGACACACATGGGGCCACCATGAGTCACAATCTACGACTGGTAATTGATAACACTGCGAGGAAGTTGAGACCCAAGAGACCCGAGACTAGAAAAAGAAGAGATAGGGCAGTGTGCTAGACACTGTATTAGGCGTTTCTGCATCTACCGCCTCATTTGCTTTTTATAATAATCTTGAGAGATCGATTGCTATTTCACAGATGAGGAAGCAAAGGTTCACAGGCAGGTAACTGCGTCGTCCCACGGCTGTGAGTGGCAGGCTTCGGTCCACGCTTCCCACTGCAACATGCTGCCTCCCAAATCTCAAGCACTTGGTATAGTGACTCTGCTCAAACATAGGTTGTTCTAAATAAATAAAAGATCTCATGAAAGAGGGAGACAAGTGGGAAGTCTTCCCTATTCAGGCAGCACTCGTGAGAATCCAGCTTGTAAGAAATGGCTTTCATGAATTGGGAAAGAAGGTGGTCAAACCGGCTTATACTTTGGTTTCTTTTGAACTCTGAGATAACATTCCTCGTCTGACAGAATGTCCCTAAATGTCTCCTGAGCTCTTCATTAGGTCATTTCGTCCATTTGTAGGTAGGTGCAGCCATTGCGTATTCCTCACTTTCACATTTGGAGCATAAGCTACCGTTTGGAAACAAATAAAGAGAAAAATAAACAAAGATATGAATTATCTTCCTATTTATTTTGCAATTCTGAAAGCTAATTACTTGTTTAAGAAACAAGTTCTGCCTTGATTAGAGGACATTAATGATCATTAATTATTAAAAATATGTTTGTATTCTCAAATATACTTGCATTTTACAAGTCTCATCGAAGAACCAGGTCAACTAACCCTATCTTTTTGTAATGCTTGCATTCAATTTTATTCCTTTAATAAGCATTTCATGAATTAGCCTTTCTATAAGCCAATAAAAATATAAATAAAACATTCAGAATAGTACCATGAGTAAACCTTTTTCTACATGTCTACATTAAATGGTCTGTGGCAGAATAACAGATGCCATGTTAACATACATTTTATAAGATAGCAGCAATACATAATACAAGCTTTCACTTTTGAAGGTTCATTGTTGATTTTAATTATTGAGTTTATGATTTAAAAAACTATATGGCATATCTTAATTTTTTCCCTCCTCTTTCTCTTTATACTTATTATATCTTATCTCACAGGTCCCACCCACTGATTCATTCATTTAAAAAATACTTGTTGATTACTAGTAAAGTGATTATTAGTCCATGTCATGCATAGTCACAAACACTGAACGTAGCAAATAAGACAAGCAAGCTCCCTGCTCCCGTGTTTATACTCTAGATCAAAGAGTCAGACAATAACCATGCCAACTAAACAAGATAATGTCAGATAATAAACATAATAGCAAAAGTAAAACAAAGTGATGGATAGTAATTCGGCATATGTTACTTAGAACAGGTGGTCAGGGAAGGTCTCTGAGACAGGTGCCTTTGAGATGACATCTGCATAGACAGAGGATCCAGGCATGCAGAGATGTAGGAACGCTGAAAAGTACAAGGCAAGAACAGGTTTCAATTGTTGAAAGGAGATGAAGAAGGGCAGTTTGTCAGGGCAGACACTAGATGCAGTCAGAGTGAGTCAGGGCCCAGATTCTAAGAGCAAGAAGGCTGGGATAAAGAACATAGATTTTGTTAGTGCTGTGCAGAGAATAGGAATCTCTGAGTGATGTAAATGGTTAACATCCTCGGCTGCTAACTGAAAAGTTGGAATTTCAATTCTACCCAGAGGTAGCTTAGAAGAAAGGCCTGGAGATCTATTTCTGAAAAATCAGCCATTGAAAACCCTTTGGAGCACAGTTCTACTCTGACACACATGGGGTTGTTATGAATTGGAGTTGACTCAATAGCAACTATTTTGTGCAGAGAATGAATAGTAATGAGGGGAAATCACAGAGACCGGATGAAAGCAACCCAAGCCTATGACAATGATGTTTTAGGCAAGCCTGGCAGCAGTAAAGAAGGTGAGGCAGAGATTCAGAATATAGCTTAGAGTTAGAACTAAAAGGACTTTAAGGGTTTGATGGAAGATGTAAAACAGAAGAACACAGACTGATTTCTAACTTTTTGGCTAGGGAATCATGATGCAGGGTGGTTCTACTTACTAAGATGCAGAGGTCTCCCTTACAATTTAAAATTCTCTCACCATGTCTAACCAACTCATAGTTGACTGTCATCAATCAATCATCGAGTCGATTCCAACTCATAGTGACTCTATAGGACAGAGAAGAACTGCCCCACAGGGTTTCCAGGGAATGGCTGGTGCATTCAACTAAACTACCGGTTAGCAGCCTGAGCTCTCAATCACTGCCCCACCAGGGCTCCAGGACTAGTATATTCAAATCCGTTTTTGGTCTAATAGGATAGGGATTTTTTTAAAAAAAGGTTTTCAATGACCATAATTGTCCCTTTTCATAGTCTTGAAGGTTTTGCCTTTGCAACCAGCAACAGGCTTCACTTTCCATGTTTGACTGTTACATGGTGGTGGTTGGAATTCCAATCTGTAAGATAGGATAGTGGCAATGAATCATATGGTATCACTAGCCCTGCCCAGTAAGGTTATGGTGATATTTCCAAATTACTTTGCTCCATAAATGGTAAAGAACTGATGAATAAACCAGCGGATAAATCAGAGATAAGAATTATGCCATTAGTCACTTTAATCATTGCTGTCTCATGTAGGGAGCCTGCCTCTCTGTTCAGAAAGACTATCTGCATCCTTCTGTATGTGGTGAGAGTCAAGAGCATTAGGGCATAAAGTGACGAGAAAGCATAAGGCACATGTACCACATAACCCTGGGAGATAGAAAACTGTTCATGGAAAAATCTTCAGTGCATAGCAGCCAGGATTCTAAGACAGGCGGCATTCTCTTAGCTTCTATCCACGTCAGCTACTTACAGTTATTCAAGGTTGCTTAATTGTAGCTTCCAGTGCCCTTCTTACTTGATGGTCTTACTCAAAATTTCTCAAGGACCCTTGGCTTTTCACCTTTTAAACTCTGCTCTGTATTAAGGATCTTTTCGAAAACTCAGTCTAGGATTTAAGATGAAATATTCAGGGTGAAGGAGACAGAGGTCAGCAAATGAGCTGACCGCAATACGAAGCAAGCTCAAGACGAGCAAAGCATGTAGCTGAAAGAAGGCAGTTCACGCTTGATTCAGACAGGAGGTGTGGAGTTTTATATTATGGTGTGTTTCAAATCCAAGATGATTCAAAAATATTTTGCCCAGCTGTTACCCTACCCTGGTGGTGCTGTGGTTAAGAGCTCAGCTGCCAACCAAAAGGTTGGCAGTTCAAATCCAACAGCTGCTCCTTATAAACCCTATGGGGCAGTTCTACTCTGTCCTATAGGGTGACTGTGAGTCAGTCTGTTCGATGACATCAGGTTTGGTTTGTTTGGTTTTATTACCCTATCTACCGTCCAGCTAGTAATTCAATCTATCGCTTCAGTTCAAGTTCTGCAAAGTAAGTGTAGTGTCATCGTTGCCTGTACAAGGGAGGGTGTCTTACATATCTAGTGCTTCTGTAACAGGAATACCACAAGTGGGTGGCTTTAACAGACAGAAATTTATTTTCTTACAGTTTAGCAGGCTAGAAGTCCAAATTCAGGATGCCAGCTCTAGGGAAAGGCTTTCTCTGTCGGCTCTGGAGGAAAGCCCTTGTCTCTTTTGAGCTTCTGCTCCTGAGTGATCTTCATGTGGCTGGGCATCTCTCTTCCTCCACCTCTGCTTCCTAGCTTAATCCCTTTTACATCTCAAAAGATATTGACTCAAAATATACCCTACACTAATCCTCCCTTATTAACATAAAAAGACAACCCGTTCAAATGGGATAATAACCACAGGCACAGAGGTCAGGATTTACAACACATATTTTTGGGGGGCACAATTCAATCCATCACAGAGAAATAAATACAGGACAACCTTTAACAGTGCAGTTAGTTTGTGGAGGTGTTTGGAATGTGTATCTGTGAGACAGGATTGTGACAATGAATCAGCTGATATCACTAGCTCTGCACAATAAGGATATGGTGATATTTCCAAATTCTTTTGCTTTGCCCATTTTAAAGAACTGATGAACAAACTAGGGGATAAATCGTAGATAAGCAGTATCTTTAGCCATTACTGCCTTATGTAGGGAACTTACTTCTCTGTTTAAAAGACTTCACTGTGGCCCACTGTGCATTCAACACTGTCTTCTAGGGCAATAAGCAGCCACCTTTGGCCAATGTTGGTGTTGCCATTCTGCCTGCCTGGAGCTGGGATGTAGAACCCCTGTGGGCTGAGCTGACTGTGAAGGAAGGACTGGTGAGCATGGTGCATGACCGAAAGTGAAGCTATCTCAAGGAGTGGCAGGAAAATAATGCAAGCGAGATTACACTGACCTACCCCTGGGAATCATATCAAGATCAGGACTATAAATCAGCATATGAGGCTTTAAACTCAAGTGTTTGAGAGACACTCTTTTCTTTTGCGTTTTTTTTCTGTTTTAAAATTAGTTATTAGGAGAAAGATGGCAGCACAGTATAATGGGTGGGTTGAACCTGGGCTTCAGGCTCTTATTCTGAGTCTGCCACTGACTGCATGAGTCACCTTGAGAAAGTCATTTCATTTCCTTGAGCCTCAATTTTCTCATCTCTAGACTGGAGATGGGGAGACTATCCAGATAAACTTTGTGAAAACACTTTAAAACTGTAAAATGCTTAAGCAAGTGGCAGTTATCAGTATTGGTTATTAGAAGAAATTGGCTCCACATCCGACTCTTATATTATTGTGGATATGTATAATAACTAAAAAATAAAAATCACATATAGTGTTAGGAGCTAACATTTGCTAATGCTTACTTTGGGACAGGAGCATGAATTTCCTCATTTTAACCCTCACCGCAACTCTCTGGGGTCCACATTTGATAGAGGAGAAAATCAAGGCTCAGAGTGGTTAACTCAACTAAGGTCACCTAGCTAGTTAATGGAGCCCTGGTGGTGCAGTGGTTAAGAGCTTGGCTGCTAACCAAAACGTGGGCAGTTCAAACCCACCATTAGATCTTTGGAAACCGTTTGGGGCAGTCCTACTATTTTCTATAGAGTAATGGCTACACTAGCACTTGGTTTTAGGTGTATCTAATTTCCAAGCAAGGGTTTTAGCTTCTACATGCTATTTGGAATTGTAGCTCCCAGTATACCATAAAATAACACTCAAAATATAAAGCTGTAATCCTCCAACAGAGAATTTTAGGAAAGAGAAAAAAATTGTTACAGAGAAAGATAATTATTTTTTACTCATTTTCTTTTTTTAGTGTTTTTGGAATTGCTGGTGGGAGAGGACAGAGGGATGGAGTATGCATGCATGTAATTATGGTAATAAATATTATCTGCTTTGTATTCAGAATCTGCTCTAACAAAGCATTGGTATATACTTTCTAATCTTCACAAATGAACAAAATGGCAGTGTATTAATTATGTATTGCTGTATGACAAATTACCACAAAACTCAGTGACTTCACATAATCAGCACCATACCAGTTGCGGTTGAATTGACTCCTATTCATGGCAACCCCACGTGCGTCAGTTGAACTGTGTCCATAGGGTTTTCAATGTCTGATATTTTAGAAGTAAATCGTTAAGTCTTTCTTCCTAGGCACCTCTGGGTTGACTCAAACCACCAACCTTTTGGTTAGCAGCTGAGCTTGTTAACTGTTTACGTTAATAACTATTATCTCTCATAGAGTCTATGCGTCAGGAAGTTACGAGTGGCTTAGCTGAGTGCTTCTGGCTTGGAGTCTCCCATGAAGTTTAGTCAGATGGTGGCCTGACGACTTTTTCACTCTCAAGTCTTATGCCAGGTCTGGGAATTCTCAGTTACTGCCATCTAGGCATGATCTCTTCACATGGTTTCTCCCCCACAGTAGCCTTAGGGAAGCCAGATTTCTTCCATGGCCACTGAAGGCACCAAAGGATCGTATCTCCTGAAGGTGAGCCAGGGGGAAGCTGTATCCCCTTTTAGCACCTAAACTTGGAAATCATTTGGCATTACTTGTACCACACACTCTGTCTACAGAGGCAGCCAGAAAGCCCTGTCCAGTTACAAGAGAAGGATAAATAGACAACTTCTTGATTAGAAGCAACAAGATTCTAGAAGAACATGTGGGACCAGAAATATTGCTGTGGCCATTTTGGAAAATACAATCTGCCATGGATGTATTAACATCTTCAATTTTAAATAAGAATAAGCAAGTTTATGCTCAGTGAGGTAAGTTACTTGGTTATATTTGGTCCAAGATACCACCTACTTTAACTCTATCAGTAGTACTTTAACTTACCAGCAGTACTTTAATTCTATCAGTAGTGTCTTGACCTAAACTCTATGCATTACTGAAATCCTTGTCTGATAGAAATCACATCAAATGGCATAATCCCCACCCCCCTTACTGCCCACCCTCTAACCTCACAAAAGGACATCGTTCAACATCCCAGTGATACTTCACTTCTACCTTTCTGGCTTTTATCTGCGTCAGTGGCCTTATTTAATTTTCTTCCTGCTGGGTAGGCTGATGGGAAGCAGAAAATAGTGTTACCTTTCTTAAAAATCTTCTTGTTAGTGCCTCAAATTTCCATGTACAGGATACACAACGGGCTAATGTACAGGGACTATCTGACCAGTGAATCATGGCTTAATAAAGACTGCAAGTGCTCCAGGATGAAATCAGAGTAAAAGGAGGATTGGGGGAGGGTGGAATGAGAGTCTAGTAAGGAACAAAGACAAGTTCATTTTTAAGGGATGACAGATTCTACCTTATGCAACTATATTTTATTAAAATCATAAGGAATGACAAACCTGAGAATAGATTTTTTTTTAACAGCAAATATTCTTGGAAAATCTGCCAAGCTATTTGTGTTTTATCTTAAAACCTTTTGTACTTTCCCAAGCTAAACAAAGTGCTTCAAAGATTATGTGGACATTTTAGAACACTGTACTTAAAAATAGAGAATAATGAATATAAAGAACTGATTCAAGTGACTAGAATTTGAATTCAGATAGTACTCAGATGTTATTCTAATGTGTGTGGTGCTGCTTATATAGATCTTCATAGTCTTTAAATACTGTCCCTGCTGCTTCATAACAACAACAAAAAAATCTGTCTATCTAATCTATCTAATCTATCTATCTATCTATCTATCTGTCTATCTATCTATCTATCTATCTATCTATCTATCTATCTATCTATCTATCTATCTATCTATCTATCTATCTATCTATCTATCTATCTATCTATCTATCTATCTATCTATCTATCTATCTATCATCTATTAAGGACTTCTACCTAAAAGTGAATTGTGTATTATTGTTTTCTTCCCAAAGTCCAATAGAGTGTATATTAGTAATGAGTGAGTAGAATCAATTCTGTTCTCTGTTTCAGAAACACCATCAGAGCAGAAGACATTTATGAAGTATAGAAATGTCTTAGTAATTTACAGTTATTAGTTTCTAATTCTTCAACTCAGTGTAATGCAGACTTTAGAAAAACAGAAGTTATTTGTTGAGTGTCCAAAGTATGCAGAGTTAAATAACTGTCATTTTGGGGAAAGGATAATGATATTGAAGAAATAACTAATACAGGACTGTTTCTTAAGAAATTTATTGCCAAGCTGAGGCAACAGATGAAATGTCTTAACTTCCTATCGCTAAACCTTCAGGCTTTCACACAACTCCTCCCATCCTTCTTTTTTCCTCACATCCCTGCCTTTTGCTGTAGCAGAGGATGTGTCTAACCTCCTACCTAAAGTCAACCCCTCCATCTCTGTTCTGAAAACCAGAGATGAGATCCAGAGCATAGTAGAGGACTCTCTCTCTCTCTGTGTACATATATATATGAATATGTATACCTAAGTGCACTATGAATTCAAAACACTTCAAAAAATGTGTTTCCCTTCATATACATAAAAGATACTGGCATTAGAGATATTTATTTTTCTTATTGCTTCTTACTTATTCAATATTACTTCTGAGACTAATGTAAAGTGCCAACTTTGACAGAACCTGTATCTTTGCCTTTCTTTGCTAGTTCTGGTTGATATCATTCCTGGAGCTGGGAAGTGTTGTTCCGTATCACATGAGCTGCAGAATACATAAAATGGTATTTAGTATGTTTGGATTGTGTACTGTGCACCCAATGCCATTTAAGCTCTTTCCTGGCACTATGCCATCTGCACTTGCCAATGTAGTCTATGAAATATGTACTATTATTATCATCTGTATTCCACTGATGCATAAATGGACACAAAAATAGGTTAGATGATTTCCAAAGAGCGTGAAAGCGAGTGGTAGAGCCAATATTTGAACCCAGAGAACTCATAAATCATATTTTTAATCACTAATGTAAAATATATGTTAAGTAATTAAGATGTAAAGAAAGTTAAGATGGCAAGAAAATAAAAAATAATAAGTATTATTAATGCATTAATAAGAGATGAAAGCAGTAAAGAATCTGTGTCATAACTTTCAAAACTTTATCTTATAAATTTCATTGCTCCTAATTCAGGGCTTACCAACTGATGGACATGCCATAAAAAGTTTTTAAGTAAAATGAAGTTAATATAAAATTGTTGTGATAATGTGGCTTTGAGTAATCTCGTTGACCATGGTTTTTTTATTTCTTGATATCTTTAGAGTGTGCTACCAGGTTAGGCACACACTAAACTATCCTAGTTACAACATAAATGATACCCAACATCACTAGACAGTCATCAAGCTCATTTTTAATGCACTTATTACAAGGTACGTATAGATATTTTCTTTGGGTTTCTAGGTTGTTTTCTGAGATGAGATAACAAAATTATGACTGAAAAGCATTAAGCAACTTGAAAATTCAAAACTGCCCAATGGAATATATTATGATTTTATTTTATGGAAAAATGTTCTTAAGCCAACATTATTAAGCAATGAATGCACAGATATTTTTTGCTACCAATAGAAATCAGGGTGACAGGTATGGAAGTTTATTGTAAACTTATTTATGAAAATTACAGAAAAAAATCAAGCTGCTTCCACATTACAGAGTGAAGAATCAATATTCAAGGTTACATTTTGGAAAATTTTATTTATTATGAGTCCTATAATGTATGTCATGATCTTTGGACAATTATTCAATTTAGTTGTACTGGAAGAAATTTATCAGGAGAAAAAATTATTCAGCCGTATATTAGGTTTTTAGTCATTTATTTTTCTGAAAAAACCCCTTGTTTTCTATCTTGTTCTTCTGTCATGAGTTAAGATTACATGAGTTAAGATTCTGAGACTGGGTGTTGAACTGATGGGTAGAATGGATATGCCAAAAGTATGGGAATGGGTATCATTGAACAGTGCATGGTTAGGCCTATGCTTCAAATCATCTACTCTGATTATAGTGAAAACCCCATTGCCATCTAGTTGATTCCAACTCATAGTTGACCCTATAGGACAGAGTAGAACTGCCCCATAGAGTTTCCAAGGAGCACCTGGTGGATTCAAACTGCTGACCTTTTGGTTAGCAGCCGTAACACTTAACCACTACACCACCAGGGTTTCCCTGATTATAGTGAGGAAGTTATACATAAGAAGAAACAAATTGGAATCCAGGAGAGCAACTAGGTAATGTTCCCCAAAGTGATGACTTTAACTAGGAATTGCAGAGAGATTAGATGAGGTTCAGGAGGAAAAGAAATAGGAAACATAAAGCACTATGATAATGAGACTAATACGGCTATGAAGATTTGTGTCTATTCTACATCCATTTGTTTGTATTTTTAAAATACAGCAGCAATAATTACCCATGAGAAACCACTCCTTCCCCAGTTCCAGTAGATGCAGTAGATGAGGATCATTTTGGCTTCAGGCTCAGCACATGACTCAAGCCTGAGCTACATTGACTCATTCTGGAATGGATCAGGGACCAAGTTGGTCAAACAATATCATTCCTAGGAATCTCCTTCTTTCTTCCTCCTGGACTTGTAGCCAAAAGCCAGTGGAATAGTGTGCAGAGCTGCAGGTGGCTGTGATGTAGAAAAAGTTTGTCAAACTGTAATTTGGAGAGAGCTAAACTGTTTAGCGATGACTTTTTTTTTTTTTAAGGACCTAGATCCAAACCTTTCTAAAACCATTATGTCCAATACATCCCTTTTCTTCTTTTCTTAACTAGTTTGAATTGGATTTTTGTCACTTGCAATAGAAAGAATTCTGCAGCCTGTAGGTTTTAATTATTTCCGAGGTTCCTTATGTAAAGTATTGAGGGAGGTGTATAGAATATGGGGCACAGATTTAAACTATATAATTTAATATATTGGTAGGGCTTGGAGATTTCACTTTTGAAATGTTGCAGTACAAATTATTTCTTTTGAATTTTGCTTAACATTTTAAAAAATCTGATTTGGGGCAAGTTTACAACATTTTTTAAGGAGTAAAGTTCCTAAATAAGAGTTGCCTATATCCTTTTTTTTGTATTTGAGATGTTGTTTAGTACATTACATGTCTCAAATATAGACCTTTTTGTCAAGAAATTTTGTTGTCCTTATAATCTTTAAAGCTCTGCATTTTCACGAAACATTTTATAATTAATGACGAGAATCACGGGAATTGCCGCTTAGTTTCTGTACGGATCAGCAAATAAAATCTATTTTGTTGTCTTTGTAAGGAGGTGCTCTATCCATTACAATGATTTTAAATGTGGTATAGTTAAGTGAACTCTTCATTTTGTGTTTGACTGGAAGCCAAGATGTCACCTGAAAATGGCTTCCCATTCTCTTGGTATTTTCTTTGTATCTTTTTTATATATAGAAAAAAAAGAACACAGGCTGTGGTTATAATGTATAGCTGATGGAGCTGTGTAAATATGTTCTTAAATTGAAGAATTTTTTCCTTTATGACAATTACTTTGTTATATAATTCAATAATTTGCTAGTAGAAAACATTTTTTTTTAAATAGTGGTATTTTAAAAACAAAGCCACAATTAGATACTTACTCTAAGCTTAATAGAAACACTTTTTAATTTTCACTAAGCACTAAAGCAGTGTAATCATTTGATGATATTAATTAACGATTAATCCAGAATCCAAAATCCTCAAAAGTACTCAATCAATATTTTCTTTTGTACAATATCCTTTTTATCAAAGCTAAAGGCAACTTAAGCCAATCAGAATACACATTATCTGTGCTCACAGCTTTGGTTTTCTTATACATTAATAAACGACAGAGAATCTGTCCATTTATTCTATTATTCTCTGAGTAGTTGGTCTTGTCTCTACTGATTTCAAAGATGATTTTTGCATTTAAAGAAAACTAGCCCTTTGCTTTATCTTTTGACCTTGATTATGATGGGTTTTCCAATGCAAAGGGTTTCTTTCTTTTTTTTTAACATGGAATAAATTATTGCTCTTTAACTTTGTATCTTCTGCATACTGTTCTATATTTGTTGAAAACTTTCTTATTTTAAAATTATTAAGCTGTTCTCCCAGCATTTTTTTCTAGCTTACTTTTGTTTCATTTTTTATATTTAAATCTTTGATCATCTGCACTTGTGTGTATGTGTGTGTGTGTGTGTGTGTAAATGTGTAAGATGTGAGGTTTCCATTCAACTATACTCAATTTTTCTAGTGCTGTTTTCTGGATACTCTACCTGCTCCATCTGGGCATCCTTGTGTGTGCACATACATACAAATATATGCCCCAAGAACCAAGAGCTGCTTGCCTATCTGGCTTACGGTATCAATAGCATCCAGAATAGAGTAGTGTCTGGTTCATACTCAATGAATATTTTGCGGAATGAACATAGGCTGTGCATGATGGGCACTGTATAACCTCATTTACTCAATTACCTTAAACTTCCTTCTTTCTCCCAGAACATTTCCAAATACAAATTCATATGAAAACTGCAAAGAAAGCTAATGGAATGAATTGACTTTCTGGACTGCTAACTGATTGTTCTTAAACCTACCTTTGGATTTTCTGTGGTTTACATCCTCTTCGGAAATATTCTTCTTATGTTTTCCATAATTTAAAAAATTTGGAATGGCCATCCTCTGGAGTAGGGTTTTTAATGCTTTGAATCTAATACACATGGAAGAGTGATATTTGTATCTATTGTGTGATACTCTCCCTGGGATAGGGAAAGACTACTAGCAGCTCCCAGTGCAGTAGTTGTAGCTCAACCCCTTTCATTTCCATTTAAAGGAGCACTTTGAAAGTGACATCTCCAGTTTGTTATTAAAAATAAAATCATGTAAAAACTTTGGTATTTCATTAGGCTCAAATTGCATGGAACAGACCAGGCAATAGAATAGGAGACAATTGCTGAGAATACAGTGATAACAAAATCCTAAAGCGTGCAAATGGTTAACAAGATCATTGCTAACTGAAAGCGTGAGGTTTGAGTTAGCCCAGAGGTGGCACAAACGAAACATCTGACAATCGACTTCTGAAAGATCATAGCCATTGAAAACCTTATGGAGTGTAATTCTACTCTGAACCATATTGAGTCGCCATGAGTGGTAATCAAGTTGATGACATCTTTTGAACAGTAAGCCTGGCACCCCCACAGCTCCCAGCAGAGAATATAGAAGCTAAGGGGAGTAGCTGCTGTATTCTGATGACATATTTATTGACATCTCATTTAACTCCCACAACCACCACCAGAGGCCAAAAAAGATTAAATTGTCCGAGTTCATTCATCTTGAAGGGGGAAGAATCCAGAATTACAGGAAGTTCGTCTGATGGGAAAGACCAATTCTTACTTTCTGGGCTACTCTGATAGGATTCTTCAAGTGTTGGCAATGTTTCTAGAGAGCCCACCCTTTTCAACTGATAGCATTGCTCTCTCATTGAACTAACAACCAAGCTCTGAAAAAGAGGAGACTTAGGTTGGAGTGTATTTCTATAGTTGATATAATGCATTATTGAAGTGGCATATCAAGTAATAAATAATTTAAGCCTTTTGCCACATTAACCTTAAATGTAGAAAATGTTCCATCTTTTAGGCCGTGATTTGTTTTTGCGTTTTTTGAAAAGAGTGCATAGGGTGTGGGCCAATGCAGAAGGACTCATTTTAATTCTTGTACATGAGCTGTCATTTTGTCAGAAAGGTTCCAGAATGCAGGACCCTTTCCCTGCACAGAAGATGGTGTTCTCCTCTGAGTCACAGCTAATAAGATTTGCGCAATTACAGGTTCAGCTGGTTGTGAGAAGAGACTGCAAAAAAGATTGAGAAGCAAAGGTAAAGCAAGGATTATGGACCAAATATTTTAAAACTGTATATCTGTATTGTTATTCATTTTTGAGGACATGTAGATAATTCTCAAGGCAATTAGTATAATGAAATCAATCACATTTACAAAAAGAAAGACCATTTTTGGAACTGGAAGAAATCCAGCGATTAATTTAAGTTAGCTTTAAGAAGATCATTACTAAGTGAAGTATAAATTTCCATCTGCAAGAATGTTTAAGAATCAAGGCTTATAATGAATAGACCAACCAAAAACCCACTGCCGTCAAGTTGATTCCGACTCATCGTGACCCTATAGGACAGAGTAGAACTGCCCCAATAAAAAAAAAAAAAAAATTTTTTAATAGAGTGCATTTATTGAACATTTGTACTGCCTTAAAGAGCTGTAATGTGTATTTACTGTTTGTTCTGTACAATTTCCTTACATGTCGCAATAAAAAAGCACTTTTAAAAAAGTCTACTAGAAATGACCCTTTATGATCACATTACTGAAACAGCTCTTTTCAAATCTTTTGTAATATGCACATTATCTCTGGATGTAACTATTCCAAGTCGATGAGAATACCTTTTCCATTTGCCTCATTCAGTTTCTATAAAAACATTTCATCACTGAGCAGCACGTTCACATTCATCAGCAATTACTTGCCCACTGTCCGGTTTGTATCCTGTGAAGGCTTATGGGAGAATAATTGCCGCGCTATGTCAAGAGAAGGATTTAGCCAATGCTAACTTATAAAATCCAAACAGTCCTCCCTCACAAGTGACCTGAAATTCTTACTGGCTTTATAAATGTTTAGTTATATCACTGCCTTTCCGTACAGATAATTTTGGCTGAAAATTATTCACTTCTTTAATCCAACCTCTCATAATTATTCCATTTTCATACCTGCCCTTGCTTCATTCTTTGCCTTGCCCTTACTTGCAGTGGCTGTACTATCCCTGGTAGCTTGGAGAAAGCAGCCAGGCCAGCCATTCAGAGCTTCATGAGCAAAAAGAACTTCGCCTTTCTGCTATTTTTGTTTCATTGAAATATGTTCTTATTGTGTTGGTGGGATATTATTCAGGCTAAGGAATACAGTCACAGTAAACTTTCATTTTTCTTTGGTGGGAAGCATCATTTAGATGTTTAATCACCCGAGAAAGCCATTTACCGCTTTATATACACCTTCCCGATGAGCATAATCCTTTAATTATTAATTCAATTCATAATTCTGGATTTAAATGTAACTTTTTTTTTTTATATTTGACTGCACCAAATGTTACAGAGACTCTGTTTCTTCATCTCAAATTATTTTGCACAAATTACTGTTGTTTCTTTAAATAATTTTGATTCATGCTAGACTAACTAGTCGGTATACTTTATGGGTGATGAGTAAATTACTTCTGTCTACGGATTGCTGAATTTATTTTTCGGAATTTAATTTGTCATCCAAATTGCATTTTCAAATTTGTATTTACATATGCTTTGCTTTATACTATAGACTGTTAGACTGTCTTAGAGTTAGATAAGAAGTTACTCCTTTCCTGAATTCTGAGAAAAACTGAGGAATAAAAAAGACAAGAAAGCAAATGGATAACCCAATTATCACCTTAATTTTCCACAAATTGTAGATTAGAAGACATTAGAGTGAAAGCCAGCCTGAGCCTGCCAAAACCCTCTCTTTCTCCCACTGTCCTCATTAACACAGCCTTCCCAAAGACAAATTGGAGTCTATAGAGCAACAACACCAATCCAGATCATTGCCTTTTGCTCCTCCAGGTGGAGAGGGAGAAAAAAAGGGATCTCTGTGTTTAGGATTTGGGGCAGGTAAACTTCTACCGGAAGAAAAATGTGAACAAGTACGTATTACCTCCAACCAATTAACCCCTCACCTTACCTCCATGAGAGGAACAAGATGTAGGATTGGAGGCCAGAAGTGATTAAGGAAAATCACATCTCAAGAAAACATTAGAAGTTTAACAAAGCATTTCTCTCTAACGTAAAGGCATGTTTTTCAAAGATTTTAGTGAATCAGTTTTGGATACTTGTATTATATGATAAAGCGTAAGATTATCCAAATATATGCATGTTTTCTATGGATCGTCTTTTGGAAAACCTTCTAATTATCCTATAGTGGAGCCCTGGTGGCTTAGTGGTTAAGAGCTTGAATGCTAACCAAAAGGTCTGCAGTTCAAATCCACCAGCCACTCCTTAGAAATGCTATGGGGCAGTTCTACTCTGTCCTGTAGACTTGTTATGAGTCGAAACTGACTCGATGGCACCTAACAACAACAGCAACATCCTATAAATTTGGCTTTCTATGAAGTGAGGTTGTTTTTGCCTATAGCTCCTAGCTTTTTTTCAGATTCTGATGTTCTCAAGATGGCAATGAAAAAGATGTTCTATGATTTATATGTAAATGTAGCCTTTAATTTTCATTCACAACTTGAATCTCAAATAGACTATTTTTCAGGAAACACATAAATCAATCATTAATGGGCCTTACCTTTTTTATTTTTTTTTAATTTTCACACGGTGGCATTTTAAATCCTATTTTGAGTATCTACTTATTGTTGTTTTTGGGTACCATCAATTTGATTCTGACTTGTAGACACGCTACGTGATAGAGCAGAACTGCCCCATAGTGTTTTCTGGACTGTAATGTTTACAAAGGCAGATCTCCAGGTCTTTCTCCAGCAGAGTGGCTGAGTGGATTCAAACCACCAACATTTCCATTAGTAGATGTGCCCTTAACCCTTATGCTACCAGGGCTCTTTCCATGCTTTTTTTGCTTATTATTTGTGTATAGGTCGAGGAAGAAATGGATGAGTCTTCACATCATTTGCTCACATTTTTGGAGATTAAATGCCTGAATTTTCTATAAGAATTAAAATATATACATATATATACTTTTTTTTTTTCTCTTGGGAAAACAAGAGCTTCACCTGTGCTTCTTGGAGATGCCAAGTATCTTGCTGACTTATGGGAGTCACATGAGAACATCAGGAGTGATGGAGGCCTCAAAAGAGTGAGTCAGTCAGCCTCCATCCTCACTCCCCACTCCCCTACCTCATCTCTATCTGTTTCTTCCTCTTTCCCTCTTTATCGCTATAAAATTTGACTTGAAAAAATTGTTAGTCTTTCGAGCATCACTACTTCTTTTTCACCCTTGTAGAAAAGCACATGAATTCTTTTGCTTTTAGGAGCTTCACCTTTAATTTCTATGAAGAAAAAGAAAACAATGAAAATAATAAGTATGGTCAAGTTGTAAAATTTTCACTTTCAGAAATCTTCCAAATTTCTTGTACTTGTCTATGTCTCTAGATTTTCTTTTTGAAATGAACTATTATGGTCCCAAGCCACATCCCTCCTTTGCTGTTTTGCCAAGTAACATTGGCTTTTCCTTCATGAAACTCTTGTTTATAAGACAAAGATATAAGGATGCCATTAGTGCTAGCTAACAGGCCTTGAAAATCATCCAGTCCCAAGTGTAATTTATTTTTGAAATAAAATCTAGACTGAAAGACTGTTAAAGCCTAGAATAGTTTTCTCATACTTAGCAACCACCATTAACTGAAAAAAAAAAAAAAAATGGACAAAGAGATGATGGTCAAAGTAATCTATAATTATTTTTCTAATAGCTTGTGAAAAAGTGTGATAGGGTCTATAGTATTTGTGCAAATATAGAAGGCAGAGTTCGTTCTCTTAAAAATCTGAAAATCAATGTGAGCAGACGCCAGACAGCTAAGTCTTAGGCTGGGTTCTCTAGAGGAGCAGAATCAGTAAAGCAAATACATATTTATATATAATATGTATTATATATATATATATATATAATTAGAGAGAGAGAAAGAAAGAGAGATTTATTTCATGAAAATGGCTCACACAGTTGTGAAGGCTGGTAAGTCCCAAATCCATGGCTCATATGTCAGGCTGAAGGCTTCTCCTGATTCATACGGTTCCAGAGGCTAACGAACACAAAATAGACAGGTAAGATGGAAGGCTGTTCCCTCACATCCTACGAACTAGAGGTCAGAGGATGACAAGTTGGATCCAGGATCCAGAGAAGGCAAGCTTTGCCAGAACATTTATATATATTGGATGCTGGCCACACCCCCAATTAAACTCCCCTTTCAACAGATTGGATGTCCACATCAGATCAAACAGTGAAAGACGATTACATAATATCTGCCAAACCACTGAGAATCATAACCTAGCCAAGCTGACACATAACTTTAACCATCACAGTCTACCACTTGTCAAATTGACAGGTGCACACAAATCCTTAAAACATACATAATATCTAAATAAAAAAAATTATAAAGTCATACTTACACCTAACACGATACAACTAACATGTTTATGGTAAAAAATGCAGTGGCCCTATTTACATCTTATATTTATAATAAGTAATGGAACAAGGGAGGGAAGAAAACAAAGATATTTGCTACATATATACATACATATATATATATACACTCACGCATAGAACAAAACAAGGAAGAAATACTAAAAACAATTACAGTCCTTGTTTCTGCAACTGGTCATGTGGTAGCTGGTACCTACAACTACCTTCTTTGACCACTCATTTCATATTTCCTTTGCCCTCAATAAGCACCTTAGCTGTTTGTGGTTCTTTGCTTAGTGGGGTGAACCAAATCTTCATTCCTGAAGTGTCTGGGCCATTAGCAATTGTGTTGGAATTGACTTGCTGTAGTTTTCCGTTGACTTTAATCACAGGGCATGGTAGTACTAAGAGACGCCCTAAGGGGTCTCCAGTAATCCAGACATTCTCTTTTTTACCTCCATTATGTAATATCAATTGGATTTCTCCTTGGTAATCAGAATCTATTACACCAGTCAATATGGTAACTCCTTTGTTTGCCTATTAATCCAGAGGCATGAGGAGCCCAAAGGGACTGAGTGGCATTATTAACTTTCAGCTCAATGGAAACTGTTCTGTGTCTCCTACTAGGAGCATTCCTCACTTTGGAACTAAGACCTCTAGACCTGCAGGGCATAGGGCCATGGGGACAGGAAGCAAAAATTTTTCTAGTGGATTACTAGGGGTAATAGTCAGCAGTGCCACTCCCATTTCCACTTCTTGATTCCAGGACCCATGAATCCTGGCTGTATATTGGATCATATATTGGATGATGGTTTAGAGCATATATAGCCTCCTGGAGCATATTGCAAGGTATTACCACCTAGCTCGGGTTGTAATTTTATCTTTAGAAGGCCATTCCATCATTCTTTCAAGCCAACTGCTTCAGGATGATGGCAAATATAGTAAAACTAGTCAATTCCATGAGCATAGGTCCATTGCCACGCTTCGTTTGCTGTGAAGTGAGTTCCTTGAACTGAGGTAATGCCGTGTGGGATTCCATGATGGTGGATAAGTCATTCTGAAAGTCCACAAATGGTAGTTTTAGCAGAAGCATTGTGTGCAGGGAAGGCAAACCCATATCCAAACTAAGTGTCTATCCCAGTAAGAACAAAATGCTGCCCTTTTCATGATGGAAGTGGTCCAATGTAATCAACCTGCCACCAGGTTGCTGGCAGATCACTCCTAGGAGTGGTGCCATATTGGCAACTCAGTGTTGGTCTCTGCTGCTGGCAGATTGGGCACTCAGCAGTATCTGTAGCTAAGTTGGCCATTGTTAGTGAATTCTGTGTTGCTGAATTCATGCATAACCTCCATCCCTGCCACCAAGATCACTCTGTTTATGATTCCATTGTGCAATGATAGGAGTGGCTGGGGAAAGAGAATGGCTGGTTTCCTCAGAGTGTGTCATTGATTCACCTGATTGTTAAAATTCTCCTCTGCCAAGGTCACCCTTTAGTGAGCACTCATATGAGACCCAAATATTTTCACTACTTTGGCCTGTTCAGAAAGGACTGTCCACATACCTCTTCCCCATACCTCCTTGTCACCAATTTTCCAAACATTTTCCTTTCAAGTACTTGACCATCCAGCCAAAACACTGGCCACAGCCCATGAATCAGTA
This sequence comes from Elephas maximus indicus, assembly GCF_024166365.1. Lineage (NCBI taxonomy): Eukaryota > Metazoa > Chordata > Mammalia > Proboscidea > Elephantidae > Elephas > Elephas maximus. The sequence goes on from NC_064832.1 coordinate 42,111,737, forward strand.
CACAATTGCATATCTGGCCATTTCCCCTTCCAAGCGAAGTGAACATTGAGGTACATTGCTCAAAGCTATGTCCATTGGGAGAATTCACCACTATAGGGTCGCTATGAGTCGGAATAGACTCCACGGCAGTGGGTTTGGGTTCTTTTTGTTTTCTTCAGGGACAGTGAAGGTGTATTGCTGGCCTTGCCAGCTGAAGACAGACTGCTTCTGGTATTCCTTAGAAACTGGAATCAAGAAAAAGGAATTGGCCAGAACAATAGCTGCATACCAGGTACCAGGAGATGTATTAATTTGTTCAAGCAATGAAACCACAACTGGAACATTACCTGTTATTGGAGACACCACCTGGCTAAGTTTATGATGATCCACTGTCATTCTCCAAGAACCATCTGTTTTTTGCACAGGCCAAATATGTGAGTTGAATGGTGATGTGGTTGGGATCATTACCCTTGCATCCTTCAAGCCCTTGATGGTGGCACTAACCTTTGCAATACCTCCAGGTTTGTGGTATTTCTTTTGTTTTATTATTTCCCCAGGTAAGTGCAGTTCTAATAGCTTCTACCTGACCTTGCATACTATAATATCCCTTACTCCACATGTCAGTGATCCAATGTGGGAGTTCTGTCAGTTGCTGAGTATATCTACTCCAATTATGTACTCTGGAACTGGGGAAATCACTACATGATGCCTTTGGGGACACACTGGACTCACTGTGAGACAGACCCAAGCTAAAAAAGCTAGGACTCCATTAATAACCTGATCACCATATGCCCCTACTCTGACTGGTAGGCAGACCACACTGACATTTTTATTCTCCTGGAATTGCCATATTTTATGCAAATAATGTGCTCCTACATTTGTTTGCCAACCACATCCTCCACCCACTATATACTTTCATAAGTGTGCTATGTGATTTTTTTTACAGCAACCTGTGGGAAAAAAAACTGACATTGCCATGCTTACAAAAATACCCTGCGAGGGTCGGGCATGGTTAGCAAATGAACATAGTAACCGCACGTTGTTTAAAAATATGGTAGTGTCAGTTTAGAGTCAGTGTCCAGTAACTGCCCAAAAGTCTGATTATTTCATTCTCATGAAAGGATTAGCAGTATAATTTTGGGGCAGTGCAGTGGGGTCCTTCCTCAAGGGGACCCAGCTTTCCCTTCATTCAGGAGATTGTGGGTCTGTAAACTGGCTCAAGTCTGATTTAGGATTTAGGAGCCATGACTCAATTGTGGCCATTCAGGTTAAACTGCAGTTCACTTGACCTAGAATTCTTCCGCTTGTACAGATGAAATGAATATTTAGTAGATTTCTCATGTATTCCATTCCTATGGACACCATAACTAAATGGCCAATTCCATAAGTCCATACAAGTCAGACTATTCTGATTACTGCTTTGACTCTGCTGTCCATTATGTTAACCACACCCAACTTGCCTTTGTCAATTAAATGCCACCACTTGGCCTCTACCACCACGGGCTCCAATCAAGTTAGGTGTCTTAATTCAGTCAGGGCAGTTCCCACTGTCAAATATGGCTTACATAAAATAGCTGTCACAGCAATCTTCAAGGATGCTAGGGCTCCCTTCACAAATTTGTTCCTAACTGTTGTGGTAAAAGATGTTTTCTGGGCACTGAGTGGGTGAGTCTGTGGGTCCAACCTGATAAATCCACTCTAACATGACAATTTCCCTAAGCCTTTGGACACCTTCTACTGTATACCAACGCAGATCTGGCATTTCAACTCAGTTTAGTGTAGGCCACCACTTAATCCATGCTTCAGTTAAATAACCAAATAAACTCTTACCAACGTTTTTTATTCTATTGAATCACTCCTGCCAACAGAACCAGTGCTCTTACTCCCACCTGAAAAGATGACTCTACCTTTGTCTGCTAAACCACCTTCCCCAGTAAAACCATTATCCCTTCCATTCCCATCTGATGAGATTAACCCACCTGTGCCTAGAGAGACTTTGAGATATCACCTGGGATATTACCTGGGGCATTGCCTGAGACAGATGCTTTACAAGACATTGCTAAAATGTCCCCAGGACCCCCCCTCACCACCCACTTTTGCTTCTTGACCTATAACTAGACTTAAGTCCCGCAACCCCCAAGAGGTGAAGTACAAAATGTGACCCAGGTGTAGGTATGCTACATTATAAAAGTACTGCTCGATTTTTTAATATACACAAACAGAAACCTGGGGGATATGTAAGAGAATGGCTATTGAAGGTGCGAGATAATGGTGCAAGAAACGTAAAGTTTGATCAGTCTGAGTTTAACGATATGGGCCGCTAAGGATAGATTCTTCACCAATGTTTCAGCTAGAGAGGTTAAAAAGGATCTAATAGTTTATTTGGTTGTTTAACTGAAGCATGGATTAAGGGGTGGTGTATACTAAACCAAGTTGAAATGCCAGACCTGCCTTGGTATACTGTAGAAGAAGATGTCCAAAGGCTTAGGAGAATAGTCACGTTAGAGTGGATTTATCAGGTTGGACCCACAGACTCACCCATTTATACAATCAGTTGGTCAGACAGCAGGCTACGGGCTCAAGGGGCTAGGGGAACTGGAGAATCTCAAAGTCTCCAGGTCAGACGGCAGGCTGCTGGCTCAAGTCCCAAGAACTGGAGGTCAGAAGATGATGAGTCAGATGCAGGATCCAGAGAGGGTGAGCTTTGCCAGAATATCTGCATATAGTGGCCACAGCCCCAAGGAAACTCCCCTTTCAACTGATTAGCTCTCCACATCAAATCGCAAAATGGAGGATAATTACGAAATATCTGCCAAACCACTGAGAATCATTGGCTAGTCATGTTGACACATACCCTTAACCACCACACGCTGAAATGCAGTATTTCACACTCACACAGCAGTGTGGTGTAGACTGTGGTTGCTAAGGGTATTAAGAGAAGGATGCCCACACATTATGGATATGGCGTATTGTGTATGAATAAAAATGGCTTACGAAGAGTATACTTATTGCTAGCCAATGATAGTTAATTCCAGAGCTAACTTAGGCTGGGAATGAAGTTCAGTCAGCCTGCAGCAATATAAGAAGTGGAAAATTAGGAACTGAAGCTAACGTCTTCCCTGCTTCATGGTGCCACATGGCCATTTTCTTTGCTTCTTGATTGACTCCTTTTCTTCTCTCCCATCTCTCTGTAGTTGGATTTTCTCTGCTCCCCAGAACTTCAGCTTGTTAACAGTGTTGGCTTAGCATTGCTGTAAGTTTTGTGTGACTACAAGGCCTTTCAGTTTAGGGATACACCATTATCTAACAGATTTAATTTTTCAGTATCCTAATTCCAAATTTCTAGGAGAGATGGTCTGGCCATGATCTTTTGAATTTGTCCACAGAGCCACATCAGTAAGCTTCAGTCAGGCTGGTTGGTACCTAGGCTGATTTTTCCAACACCTTTGGGTGATGGACTTTCTCTGAGAACTGGGTATGTGTTGGAAGGTTAATCAACATGTCTACCATCGAGTGTGATCCAGGCTTGACATCTTTTATCTACTGACTTAGTCTTTTCCAGGACTTATGCAGTTGACTTGCCTGGCTAAGCAATTCCCTTTCTTCCTTTCTCTACCATTCCATAATAAGTTGTTGTTAGGTGCTGTACAGTCAGTTCCGACCACAGAGATCCTATGTACAAGAGAATGAAAACACTGCCTGGTCCTGAGCCTCCTTATAATCATTGCTACATTTGAGCCCATTGTTATAGCCACTGTGTCAATCCATTTTGTTGAGGGTCTTCCTCTTTTTCACTGACCCTATAATGATTGTAGTGAAGTATTCATGAAATAACTTATATTTGTTGTTGTTGGTTGCTGTTGAGTCGATTCTGATTCATAAAGACTGCATTTATGCAGAGTACTACTGCTCATAGGGTTTTCAAGTCTGTGATCTTTTGGAAGCAGATCACCAGGCCTGAAAGGGCAGTGGTGGTTAAGGGGTAGAATTCTGGTCTTTCATGTGGGAGACTCATATGCAATGCACCCCTCTGTCAGTGGAGGTTTATGTGTTGCTATGATGCTGAACAGGTTTCAGTTGTGCTTACAGAAGAAGACCAACTGGGAAGAAAGGCCTAGTGATCTATTTCTGAAAATCAGCCAGTGAAAATCCTATGGATCACAATGATCCAATCCCACTGTGCACACTGTTGTCATGAGTTGGGGGACTGGTTCAAAAGCAGCTAACAGAAAGAACAACAAAAATGTATTTAAAATTGCTCCCCACCTAACTTCTCTTTATGTAGCAATTGCGACTTTCAAATTCTTTCAAATGCATTATTTAATTCGAATTGTACACACAAACCCACCAAGAATCAATGACCCACACATTAATGTTTAGGTCGAGGGAAAGAAAAGATCAGAGCTGATTTTCCTACCTCCCTCTTCCTGTGGAGTCTGGCATAATTCTAGTAAAGCTGTATGGAGTATCTGGTGCTTTTTTATAATACAAGAGCCCCCAAGGATCCAATTTTTCTTTTCCCCTTTCTTCTTCATCAGCCTTAATTACACCTGTTTATCTGTCTTTTACAGAAGTCAAAATATATGAATTTAAGTCTGATATTTTTAACTGTTATGAAATTTTATTGCACTCAGCAGAGGATTAAAAATATGAGCAAAGATTTATGATTCCTACTTGTCCATTATCATATACAAATTTGCAAGGAGTTTTCTTCAGTCATATTCTGTTTTACAGATAGATGTTAGATACAAGGATACCCTCAACTACGGCTTTACTTCAAACAGCAGCAAGAACACTGGGCAATGATGCCCACTCTTCTCTCCAGCCTGAGGGTATTATGGTAAATAGGTTTGGGGCAACTAGTTAGAGGTCAATAGTCATTCTTTAGCTTCAGTATGCTATGACTTTTGGGTTCTTAACAGGCTCTAAGAATCTGGGTGCACTCTTAGGCACTGTGAAAATCTCATTTTGAAAGGAAACAGATCTGAAGTACCTGCTAAATTTGATCTTCCCATCGTCTTCTTTATTAACTTCTGGAAGGCTGACAAAAATGTACCCTGTATTTTTCATTTGGAAAAGACAACCATCAAGTGACTAAAAAGAAAAAAAAATATATATATATATATATGGAAACCCTGGTGGCATAGCGGTTAAGTGCTACAGCTGCTAACCAAGAGGTCGGCAGTTTGAATCTGCCAGGCGCCTCTTGGAAACTCTATGGGGAAGTTCTACTCTGTCCTACAGGGTTCCTATGAGTTGGGATCGACTCTACGGCCGTGGGTTTGGTATATATATATATATATATATACATAAACCCATCATTGTAGTGGGAAGATTAAAGATCCAGGAGCTAATGAGAATCAGTTAGATCTTACCCCCAGGGAAATAATAATAGCATGACAGTTAATTTCATGCTGGCATCCATAAACATATTCTGTTAGGCTTGTTTTGTTATTTCTCTGTATGTGCATACGTGAACATGTACTCAGAGTCACTAAAGGATAAATACTTTGGAATGCACATGGAGTTTTCTTTCTCCCAGAACCTATAAAAAATGCCTTCGCTGTAAAAATAATTTTAACTTTTTTAGTGCAATCTATAAATTAATGTGGCCTTTGGGCCCAGTGTTTATGGCAGATGGACTGGCTTTATTTGGACTTGCTGAGAAGATATCAGCGTTCTGCAGGTATTGACATAGCAGCCATAGGCTTCCATCTGGCCTTATGCCTACTCAGCAAGGGTGACTGAGCCTAAAATCTAAAGCATATCTTAATGTTTAGTTGTACAGGGATTTCCCCATTGACATAACAATTATTCATTACAAATCCTTGCTAAATATAAGCTACATTTTGTAAACATGCACGTATATACATGTATACTTTAGCGTTGCTCTTACATGCTTTAATGTCTTTTTCATATAATCTGGAAGTTGTAGCTGTTACTTCTTAATGTCTAAGACCTTCTTTAAGCAAATTTAATATTTAATCTGAAATAATCTTTGATTTTCAGAGGTTGTTAATAAAAAATTAACAGTCTTTTCTCAGCATCACAGAAGTTTCCATCCTCATCACAACATGTCTATACAGACAAATGTATTTTTGTTTTGTTATTTTTTACTTCATTTATTGTATTTATTGAGCATCTTTCTGACTTGATTAAATCTCATTTCCCTTCCCACTGTTATCAAACTTGCCCAATCTAGTATTATTTATCTATCTAATAAATATAATTCTTCAGAGATGTGATTAGACCAAGGTAACTTCAAGATATTTCTAAAACTAGCGACTTTCACAAGCAAATATTGCTGTTTGACTAAATAACTGTTAATTTGACATGGTTGAGCCAAATTAGTTTCTTTTTTTAAGTGGCGAACACATATGTAAGGAAATGCTTGACATTTTAACAATCTTCACATGTAAGTTTCAGTGACATTGCGTTCCTCATGTTGTTCAGCCTTCACCCTTATCTCTTCCAAATTTTCTCATCACCCTGAACTGAAGCTCAGTATCTGCTAAGTATTCAGTCCCCCTTTTTCTCCTCCCTCCTGTTTACCTGTGGTAACCACTGGTAAACTGGTTTCTATGCACTTGCCTTTTGTGACTGACTTGTTTCCAAGTACATTCATGCTGTAACCTGTACCAGGACTACATTTCTCTCACGGTTGAGTAATATTCCAACAACATAATGTTTCCAAGGTACATTCATGCTGTAGCCTGTACCAGGACTACATTTCTCTCACAGTTGAGTAATATTCCCTTGTATGTGTGTACCGCATTTGGTTTATCCATTCCATTATTGATGTTAGGGTGTTTCCACTTTTTGCCTATTGTGAATAGTGTTGCAATGAACATTGGTGTACAAGTACCTGTGTTTGTGCTTTCAGTTCTTTTGAGTATATATCTAAGAGTAGAATTGATGGGCCAAGTTAATTTTTTAGACTATAAACTGTTAGTCAGTTGAGAAACTTGGAGTAAAATTAAATCTTCAGTTAATTGCCTTTGTTTCCTTATCTGTGTAAGGAAATATGTTCACAGAACTAGTGGAGTGTTGTTGTTAGGTGCCATCTAGTCAATTCTAACTCATAGTGACCCTATATGACAGAGTACAACTGCCCCACAGGGCGTCCTAGGCTCACCAGGTCTTTTCTCAGAAGGAGCCTCCTTTCAGTTGTCTGCCCGGCTTTTAACCATTGCGCCTCCAGGGATCCTCAGTGGGCTGTTAGACATAACAAAGCCGAGGATTAAATTAGCTGAGTGCTCACTGAAAGAAATCATTTAATCACCAATAACCAGCTTTGTGATAAAGAGTGCCGTGGTCTGTGCTGTATAATTTTTCTCCTATCATCTAGATTCTCTCTCCCTCCAACCCACCCCCTCCTCCCTCCACCAAAACAAATACTTTGGAGCAAACAATGCAGTTAGGCTTCTTGAATGGTGCTGGAGGCTACCTGCATGGCCAGGGGAGGGATTTGGGAAAGGCTGTGGAGCCGGCTTTCATTGCAGTCCCAACAGGAGGATGAATTAGGACAGAGATTGCCTTCCAGTTAATCTCACCCTGCTGCTGCTTCTCAGGAGAGGGATGGGAGTTAATTTTCCCTTTTCAGTTTTTTAACATTTGGTAACAACTGGCTTAAAACAAACATTCTTGTTTTTTGTCCCTTTTTCTTTCCCTCCTGCAGGGTAAAAAGAGATTGTTTTTGTCAAAATAAACAACACAGTTCTATAAACATTCCTTCCATTCCAAACATTTTCTGAAGCTGACTTCCTGTAGCTCAGATCTGCAGCAGTGACTGTGTTCTAAAGACCACCCTAGACACCAGGTTTAGGAGATATCAATGCGTTCCATGTAGACCACAAAATATGCAAAATATTCAGAAAAAATATAGTATGTCTGAACTAAAAGTAAACTTCCATGCAGACAGGCTTTCAGTTGACTTTGTCTGTAAATGACTTGACTGAAACTGAGTTTTAATTTCCCCATGCAGTCCAAGTTTCAGTTAAACATTTTGAATAAGTGAGCTCGTGTTGAGATTCAAAGTGATTCTTTTTTTATTATTTCTATTTGTAATCATAGCTGTGATCATTTTACACATTCTCCAAAATGAGAAGAGAATAAACTGGGGACGAGGAAAAGGAAATGGAATTTTGGAATGAGAGGTGGGAAAATAAGAGAGGTTATCAGTTTGATGGCCAAAATTTCATTTCAGGTCACTTACTAGACTGCTGGGCTTTGTGGTAATTTGTTCACCCTTGTTTCATTAAAATGTAATTACCTCTGATATCTCTAGCTTCATCCCTTTGGCTGGCTCCTCTATTAATTAAGCCTTAGGATTCTTTAAGAGATGAATAATTCTCCACTGGACAGTCTTAAGTTGAAGTCAAGAGGTGATAAAAGAATATTAAGAGTAAAGTCAGAAATTATTATTTAAAATTGTTTAAGATATGAAAATTAGAAAGGACGATGTACTTTTATTTCTCCATTATTCATTTTTTCCCATCACCCTTGTTCTTTCTATTCTCATTTGTGTATGAAAGTACCTGTAGTCTGACCTCTAACAAGTATTGTTTACGTGTGTGTGTATCGTATACAGTTTAAGAGCCAAGTGAATTGTTTCAGTGTGTTAACTTGGACTATAATCTGCTAAGTTATTACGAAGGCCTTTCTGGAGATGAAATCTTAATAGTGAAGGGTGTCCCATGATAGGTGGCAGATCTAAACCTGATGCCAAGCTTTGTGAATTAAATGGTGTTGATCTACATGGATAAATGTTGATTTACTTAGAAATGTAATAATGATTTTTGCATTTTGTTTGCTTTAAGGTATTTATTGTAGGATTGGAAGTAACCTTAAAGGTATCTTTCACCCATTCACACATTAACAGTTTATTTATTTAGATTTTCAGAATTTTATACCTCCAAGAGAGCTCAGTAATTATCTTGTTCAACTTTTTCATTTTAGAAGAGAAGAAATCAAAACTCTAGAATTTAAGTGACTTGCCCTAGTTATCTGTAATCTGAATATGATAGGTCATGATTAATAATCATAATAATAGTTGTAGTGACAATAATAATATCACCTAAGACTTTTACTCTTTGATAAATAATCTTTCCATTCTCCTTTGTAGAAGGAGATAACATAAGCTGCCAACACAATCAGTTCCAAGAGTTTGGGTGCAAATTAAAAATGTAGAAGGATTTCCTAGGAAGAAGATACTCTGCCACATAATCCAGTCTAAAATTCTTGGATATAGTCATGAGTTGCTTAATGTCCAGCATATGGTCTGTGAAATAAGACGTTATGTGATTTGGGCATTGTGTGAACACCGTATTACTTAGCAAAGTATATGTATGAGTTCTCAGTCTCTGTTCCCCTCCCCAGGCCCCACAATTCAGTAACTTATCCAGGGTGCCTCTCTGATCCCTCTTCTCTGGCCCTGAATCCCAGACTCCATGCCCTTTCCTAAGCCCCTACCACAGCCCCGGCCTCTTGGGCTCTTTCCCAGCATGTCCACCTTCCTGAGCTGCACTAACCTGATTCTGAAGAGCAGTTGCTCACAGTGCACCATGAGCAGGCTGCAGAGGTTCCAGGGAGCATGGCAGATGCTCAACCACTCAGCCCAACCACTCAGCCTGACTTGTCAAGGTTCACAGACCTCCAATCACTTGTCCTGCATCTGCAAAGGTCTCCTTGCCCCCCTCTCCATCTTTCCTTTCTCTTCCCTCTTCTTTCTTCCTGGGTCCAGACAAGCATATATACTTAGCGATACATATACTTGGCCATATATACCATATGTACTTAGCAAAACTGTACGGGACCACTGACGTGTGTGGTTGGACATTCCCTGAACAGATGTTATATGTGGCATGCCTGTGTGCACAGTTATTTGGGGCACAAAAATGAATTTTATTTGGAGAGTTAGGTGAGTAGACAAGGTGTGTTGCTAAAAGATTTCTTTCCCAGTTGTGTTAGATCACCTTCTCTCACTGAATAGTATGTTCTCCTACTCCAAATGGTAGGACTATGAGACCTTATCAGGCTTCGATAAAAATAATGCTGTTGGTGTCCACTTGAATTCTTCACTTTTTCCATCATTTCAGGTACCATATGCATTAGGTCCAAAATCCATATTATGACTTCCAAAGCCCTCTAAGTTCTTCAGTCTTCCTACTTCTCCAGGCTTAACTGAAGATATTTTAAAGATTCTTCTCCCCTACTCTCTACACTCCAGTTATATTTGTAGTTTCTCATGTGTATAATCTATTCTTTCTCCTAAGAACCTTCCCATGTGTTGTTTCTTTGATGTCCAGCACTTTCACCATGACTTGCCCAGGTAACTGTTATTCATTCTTAAAGACTCAGCTACCACATGCTTTCCTCTGGAAGAGTGTTCTTTAATCCCAAGCCTAGATAAGCTCTTCATGTATTCAGTTTCAGTGGTTCATAATATGTACTTATTTGTCATACTTACCAGACTAGAGATGGTGATGATACCCAGAAAGGAGTGAATTAAATATTCACTAGGAAGTAGTCTATAAAGCATTTGATCAGTTGGCTATACTTAGTAATTAAAAATGAGTCAAGGATTATTCTTTGTTTTTCACTTTGATATGAGTGGGTGTAGTGTCATTCACCTTGCAAGAGATATAATATGAAAAGAGTATTAGGGAAGAAAATGAGTTCAAGTTTTGTGATATTATGTTCAAGAAAGAGCTGTCTTTTACCTACACAAAAAAGCTGTCTTTTAAACAGAAAAAAGATTTATGATGGAGATACAGATTGACCAGTCAGTAGTGTATAGGTAAAAATATAAACCAAGATTGAAGATAAGAAGGTTCCAGGATCAGGAGGATGTTTAATGAATATGAAGACAGAAAGACCCAAAATAGAGCCCTGAAGAAAACCATCATTTAAAATAGAAACTGGGAAGGATGTCTTCTGTTAGCCTTTCCAGATCAACTCTCTGTTCCTCTCCACCCTGCCCTGTGCCTTAGGAGGCTGACCTGTCAGACCACATCAACTACAGTCCCTGCCCTCTAGCTTCACGTATTGCTCAGCCAATGCAAGCACTTGAAAGAAATCAGAAGGAGGAGAGCGAGTTCAGGGCATATCATCCCCTACATCCTTTTGTTTTCTGTCTCAAATTATTGTCTATGTCCTTTCAAAAAAGATCAGTTTTCCTGTGTTGTTGTTAGGTGCCATCCAGTCAGTTCCGACTCATAGTGACCCTATGTATAACAGAGCAAAACACTGCCCAGTCCTGCACCATTTGTGCAACTGTTATGTTTGAGCCCATTGTTGCAGCCACTGTGCCAATCCATCTCATTAAGGGTCTTCCTCTTTTTCGTTGTCTCTCCACCAAGTATGATGTCCTTCTCCAGGGACTGATCCCTCCTGATAGCATGTCCAAAATACAGGAGTCAAAGTCTTGCCATCGTTGCTTCTTAGGAGTATTCTGGCTGTATTTCTTCCAAGACAGATTATTCATTCTTCTGGCAGTCCACAGTACATTCAATATTCTTCCCCAGCACCACAATTCACATGCATCGATTTTTCTTTGGTCTTCATTATTCATTGCACAGCTTTCTCATCCATACAAGGTGATTGAAAATACTGTGGCTTGGATCAGGCACACCATAGTCCTCAAAGTGACATCTTTGCTTTTCAATACTTTAAAGAGGTCTTTTGCAGCAGACATTCCCAATGCAATATGTCATTTGATTTCCTAACTGCTGCTTCCATGGATGTTGATTGCAGGTTGAAGTAAAATGAAATCCTTGACAACTTCAGTGTTTTCTGCGTTTATCATGATGTTGATTATTGGTCCAGTTGTGAGGATTTTTGTTTTCTTTATGTTGAGTTGTAATCCATACTGAAGGCTGTAGCCTTCGATCTTCATCAGTAAGTACTTCAAGCTTTCTTTGCTTTCAGCAAGCAAGATTGTGTCATCTGCACATTGCAGGTTGTTAATGAGTCCTGCTCCAATCCTGATGCCACATTCTTCTTCATATAGTCCAGTTTCTCAGATTACTTGCTCAGCATACAGATTGAATAAGCAAGGTGAAAGGATACAACCATGACACACACCTTTCCTGAAAGCTCCTAAAGTCAGGAACTTTTCCCACAGGGCTCCACAAAAGCCTGTCTCCAGATTGTAGTAACGTTTCCCTCTCTTTGCACTGTATGCCTAGAAATAGTGACAACCACAGATACTGAACCTAGGGCACAGAACTATCATAACCCCCTTCCTTGTCCATGCTTTTGTAAATAGTCACTGTATTTAAACCTCCTTGCTCCTTGGAAACTCTATGGGGCAGTTCTACTCTGTCCTATAGGGTTGCTATGAGTCAGAATCGACTCGACGGCACTGGGGTTTTTTTTTTTTTTTTTGGTTTGGTTTTTAAACTATCCAGTTTGAGTGGGCTGTTTTTTCCAGGACCCTACCTGACCCATCCAGCCAAGTGCCATCGAGTTGACTCTGACTCATAGCGACCCTGCCTGACACATAAGCAATATATAGAAACTGGTGAAGGAGAATTTGTGTCATAAAAGACAATGTTGAAAGAGTTTCCAAAAGATAGAAATAGTCAACAGTGTCAAATATTACACAAAGGTCAAATTGGACCTGATGATTGGGATGTTCTTGAAGACATCAGGAAATAAGTTTCTAATTGAATTTTAGAGTAGAAGTCACAGCACTGTGAATTAAGGGTAGAAAAGAAGTGAAGAAGGGCATAGCAAAAGTACAAAGGGCAGAGTTCCTAGGTGGTGTAAACAGTCAAATGCTCTAATGTTAGCTGAAAGTTTGGTGGTTCAATCCCACCCAGATGTGTCTCAGAAGACAGACCTGGAGATCTGCTTCCAAAAGGACACAACCACTGAAAACCCTATGGGTCGGTTCTACTCTGCACCCACGGGATTGCCATGAGTCAAGAGAAGGTATTCAAATAGAACAAACAAGCAACACTCTGGATGTTCACAAAACATACTACAAGTGTCAGAATCCTAGCTTTCAAGGACTGGAAAAGCTGTTTTGGGAAGCTTGACTGAGAAGAGATGGAGGGAGAGAAAACTAGAGAAAGGGTCAAAAATTATGTATTGGAAAGGACTTGGACGTTCCGTATATTCTAAAGGGAAGGAACTGAGATGAAAAATGAAATACAGTAGATAAGCAGGGAGATCATTGCAGTGGCCAGGTGAGAAGGGTAGATGCTTGGACTAGGCAGAAAACAGAGAAAACAAAGAGAAGTGGGCAGGATCAAGTTATCTTTTGGAAACAGAATTAAAAAGCAGGATAATGGTGGCTTAAGAATTTCTGCCCATTTCTTCTAAAATTACTAAAATATCAACTTTCATATATTATTAATTTACATGAATTTAATTGATTTGACTTTTAAACATTTCAAAAATTTGTTGTTGATAGTTGCCATTGAGTTGATTCCAACTTCTGACGATCTTGTGTGTGAAGAGTAGAACTGCTCCACAGGGCTTTCAAGGATGTGACCTTTCGAGAGCAGATTGCCAGCCTGTCTTCCAAGGCACCTCTGAGTGTTTTTGAACCACCAACGTTTTGGGTAGCAGTTGAGTGCTTAACTGTTTGTACCACCCAGGGACTCCTTTAAAAAAATTTAGAACTGTGTTTAATTTTTAATTTTATGTGCTTGTATTATCTCTTTATGGATTAGGGCTGTTGGAAGGCCTTTATATTTGTGCTTAGACATTTTTAATTTCTTGGGCATTTCTGTGGATCTATTCTGATCTTTTCTAGTAAAAAATGCACATTAATATACCATTTATAACGATAATGAGTCAAACACTACTTGTATACAATGCAATATGTTTTCAATTAACTTGCTCCTTAGCTACATTCAATGTATTATGACACATTTTTTACTATCATTTGTTTAGGCAACAAACCCTCAGCAATTCTCATTTGCTAATCTGAGAAACCGGTATTATTAGTAATAATGTGTGCAATGATTTAGCTAGAACTTAAGAACCCTTGTTAAAAGCAAAATCTGTGTTTAAATGGACTTCCATGTTGACAAAACCAGCTTAGGCTGCTGTTTTTCTTCCCTTGGATTGATCCTGGGGAAGGTAGACATGAAGGAAATATGAACTCCAGGCACTAAAAACAACCAGAAAATAACAAAACACCTTGAGAAATCCAGGAAGACTGAAAGCTTTCTAGAATTTGTAATGATTCTTTCAAGAAAGTTAAGTTAGGGAATTTTTCACATAACATCATGTTTGTCTCCTCATAGTTTAATGAGCTTGGGGAAAAAAAAAAAAGGGAACTCTTTTATAATACCGGTGATGATAAACAGAGTTGATGCTCACACAATAAAGATCACAGACTTTAAAGCAAAGTATTAGGAATGCTGTATGTCTTCCAGGGGCCTTAGCTGAAATAAGCATCAGTTTAGGATGAAAAATGTGCTAAGATATAGACTGCAGAGACAGTTGAATGCTTGATAGTGCTCAGAAAACATGTTTTTCCCAAAGTATATGTCAAATCTTTGAAAGCTGACTGCAAAATTTTCTAAAATACAATTGTAATTAAGTATTTTCACAGTGGTTACTTTGCCATGACAGAAGTAATTTCTACTTGCTATGGAAAATTTAGAGTGTAGTCGAAAATTTTAACAACAATGACAAAAAAATACAGCAAATATACAGTCACACCACTTGGAGAAAAACACCCTTTAGACTTTGGAGTTCTTTCTGTTCTTCTTCTGTGCATGTATTTTCACACCTTCTGCTCTTTCATCGCATGATTGTATATATTGAACATAACTTCTTTTGCAAACCTGATTATTTTAGTTAACTGGGAGAAAGCTAACCTAAATTAGGTGGTATTTGACACTCAATATTGGTTTCACTGGCATCCAGTTATTTAAATCTTTGGGTATCCAAACTTGCTAATGTTGTCTGTGAATAAACAATTCCATCAGCAGCCTTTGGGGAGCCCTGGTGAGGTCTCTGTGGTGGGTCGTCCTCACCTGTCCACTCCCCTAAAGAGTACCAGAGGAGGAGTGGTGGGTCTTGAACATTTAAATGTCTGAGAATCCAGGTACTATAAGCATAGATAAAGGAGATTTATATGGACCACTATAGTGAGATAGACGGCATATATGCTGTTGTTGGCTGCTAACAGTGGCCTTGATTCATGGCAACTCCATGCACAACAGAAGGAAACTCTCCCTGCTCCTGTGCCATCATTCCCATGATCGGCTGTGGATCTAACCATTATGATCCATGAGTTTTCATTGGCTGATATTTGGAAGCACATCTCCAGGCCTTTCTTTCTAGTGTGTCTTAGTCTGGAAGTCCCGCTGAAACCTGTTCAGCATCATAGCAACTCGAAAGCCTCCATCAACAGACAGGTGGTGGCTGCACATGAGACTCCTTGGCCAGAATCGAACCCAGGTCTCCTACATGGAAGGAGAGAATTCTACCCCTGAACCAACACTACCCCCATATGACAAATATCATTGTTCTTATATGTTGTCAAGTCAATTTTCACTCACAGAAACACCATGTTGCAGAGTAGAACTTCCCCATAGGGTTTTCTAGGCTGTAATCTTTACAGAAGCAGATTGCCTGGTCTTTCCCAGAGTGGCTAGGTGGGTGTGAACTGCCAACGTTTTGGTTAGCAGCTGAGTGTGGAACAATTGTGCCACCAGGGCTCCTACACGGCATATGTAAACCACCAGAAAATGCCCTCTTATTTAGTGGAAACCCAGTGAATTAATTACTATACATAAATAAATACGGTATAAAACAAGTTAAATCACAAATATAATGATATAGTTAAAAAGGTTACACTCTGAAGCAGTAATAGTCTAAACCATACATCTATGATAACTTCTCACTCCGTGCCATTGAGGCAATTCCAACTCGTAATGATCCTATAGGACAGAGTGGAACTGGCCCATAGGGTTTTCAAGGCGGTACTCTTTACAAGAGCAGATTGCCACATCTTTCTCCCACGAAGCGGCTGGTAGGCTCAAACTACTGACCTTTTGGTTTAGTAACTAAATGCTTAACCATTGTGCCACCAGAGCTCTTCATGTTAACTTCACTACTCAAAAAATCTCAACAATGGGTTTTAGGTTGCACTTTTAGTGTGGCTTATTAGCCTATTGAGAAATACTTGTAAATGATGTTAGTCAAACTGAAGGAAACTAAGCAGAGAGTATTATTATGGTTACTATTAATAATAATAACACTCAGAATTACTGAAATTACTATTACCTAAAAAATAAAATTTTTTTATTTTTTTTTAATAGACTGAGTTAGTTCAAGCAATGAGTTTTCTCATAATCTTGAATGTAAATTGTGATATTACATTCAAATTGGCATTTTCCCCCTTATTTGTGATATTAGTGGGGACTGGGAAGTTTATTTAAGTTGCTTCATTACCCAGAATATTTCACATAATTGCCACTAACTATAGCAATCTCTTCTGTATAATATGGCTGAAAGAAAAGAATTTTAATTCTTTGCTCAATTATTAATCAGTCTCCACATTCATTTCCTAATAGGGAATGCTTAATAGAGCACTGTTCCCCTTTCCCTGACATCACCCCCCTTTCACGGCACTGATAAATGGGACTCACACGACAGACCACTTAGTGATTAGCTGAAAATTTCTAATCATGTCATTTTGGAGTGAGGGTAATTTGTGCAATGGGATAATAATTTCTTCATAGTGGAATGAATATTGAACAATGGAAGGGGGAAAAAAATCTTAGACTTAAAAGCAAAATGAGAGGGCTTTTAGAAAAAATTTTATTATTTTTACCAACTGCTTGGAAACTTTGCATTGCATTTGTACTGTCTTGTTTGAAATGATATTCAGTAGAAACTCCTGGAGGGGTATGTATAAAAAATAAGGAGCTTTTTCAGTTTTAATGAAGCAAGGTTGGGGGTAGGAGTGGTAGAACAGAGAAATCAGAGTCATTTTTTTTTTTTTTTTTATTTTGACTGCATTTTTTGTCTCCCAAGTATATAAGTTGGATCTAATGAAAATAAGGTGAGGCACAATCTCCATTTTATTCCTTCAATATTTCCGTATGTGTTCTAAGTATCTAGCAGATAACAGGCATTATTTATGAGTAAATGAATCAAGTAATTACTACATTTGCATATTTGTTTCTCTTAATTCAAAGAAAACATGAGTTTCTTGTGTTTCTATATTAGATAAGCATGCTAAACAAAGTTTACTAACTTTCAAAATACTTCAATTTTCCAGTTCCAGAAGAATGAAATTTGGCTGTTTTGAGTGAAAAGGAAGATACAGTGAATCTTTGGTAGACTCTAAAGGCAGATTGGTCATTGTGATCTTAGGTTGCAGTATTCTAATGTTTTACAAAATGTGGTCTTTCTCTATTGAAGTTAATAGATGTGAATGTGAGAGGGAGTTGAATCTGAATCCAGGAGTTTGATGTAATTAATGGTGAGGAAATGAGAGAATATTGCTAAAAAAAAAATCCCAAGAACATTTGTTAGAACCACGCAAGTCATTTTATTTCAGACAAGAAACAATTGAGAGAAACTTGCTTTAGCTTTCCTTACTCAAAGTTGCCAGTACATTTCATTGTACACAAAAGCACTTGTATCGTGTACCAATAAAGTCAGTCATTTACATGATTTTTACTCCTCTTGAAGCAGAAAAAAAAAAAAAAAAGTAAGTGACAATATCAAAGCTATACGAAATCAATTTAAGGACGGAAGTGCCAAAGTATTTCCTAATTTCAGTTACAAATCCCTTCCCAATAATTTAGATAACTTTATACTGTATTCAGAGATGCTCTGATCATCAGATCTGGGAAGTTCCCATATTTTTTAAAAGTATTTTTTTTAAATCAAAAAGAGTTAAAAGAAGTATACTTCAGGACTTAGTCACTTATTTAAAAGGCTACTGTAGGGTAATTTAAGGTGGTCTCTCTATTTGACTAGTATTCTTAGTGTTTAGTCATGAACTATGACATTTTTTACTGTTCTAGCTTTTTTTTTATTTTTAGCAATATAATATTTAGGGCAAGTTGACTAGTAGAGCTAGTGAGCAGTTGAGCCATTTTTCAGACAGTGATGGAATATACTATTCCTGTGAAAGCATGTCCGTACACCTGCCAAAGTCCAGAAGGCATTTTGGTACAGGTAAATTCTGGCTCAGTAAATGACATTTTTTTTTCCCCTGAACTAATCACTCGTGTAAAAACATTTAACTAAGTATTTAATGGTGCATTATATGATATCTGGTAAAAAGAAAACCTCTCTCTTTTAGAACTGATAATTGTTTTAGGTCTTAATGGTGACCATACAATTTAATGTCTAAACCAAGAAAATTAGGAGAGTGATAGTGAGTGCTTTTCTTAATTATGCCAGGACAATGGGTCTAAGCTTAGACCGTTCCCGATTGGAAATGTGTTCCCTTTACCATGTTTAGTTGGGGTGAGGAACTTCCATGTAATTTAATAATTGCCCCACTAGAGTAAAGGTCAGGGAACGGACAATAAATTTTGGCTTGAAATGTCTATCTTGTTTTCTTCCTTTCCTCTGATTTTGCTATTATAGCTCAGTTTTCCCAGGATATGTGTAACTGAAAGAGTGAATTGATTACCAAATGATGGGGCAATACGTCTGAGGGTGCTTCATTTTGATTTCACCTCAGAAACACCTTAAACTTGATTCCATCACTCAGAAAAAAAAAAAAAAAACTGTTCTTTTTCAGCTCTGAAATAAACAAAAGTTTGAAAAGTCCAATTCTATGATTAAAACGTATCCTCTTTTTTTTTTTTTTGTAACATCCTGGGTCTTGTCTTCACCTCTTAAATTGCTTTAAGAATCCCCCAACAGGGCAGATCCCAACTAACTTCCTTCAGAGCAAAAAGCATGTCACAAGTTATGTTTTTCCTTCTTTTTACATTTTCCTCCTTCGTGTTTTGTATGCCACTGTTTTGTTCTAATTCCCCTTTGTTTTATTTGGCTGCTGAGGATGGAGCGTCTTGCCTTTGGCAATAAAAGCTTCTGAGCAAACATTCTCTGTGCCTTGGAAAACAAAAGCGGCACCCCAGTCTGCGCGTCCAGCTGCGCCTGTCTCCGAAGTCCTCCGCCTGGTCTTAAATGGGAACCTGAGGAGCTTTCCCAAGACTGCAAGCTGCCAGCCTGGCTCCATCCGGCCGGCCGGTATTGATTCGCTTTGGTTCCTCTGTTTTCTGTCAGTGACCGATCCTGTAGCAAGCTTTGATTCCTCATTATCTCAATTGCAAATTCCATGAACACATCATCATGCTGCCAGCGCGCCCAGGATTTGAAACTGACAATACAGAATCAATGTCTTAGGGGCACAGCCCTGAATTTCAATAACACAATTAAATTCCTTGAATGCCTGATTTACCCAGATTGTCGATTCTGCAGTTTCTGCACGTTCGGCGTGTGAAGCTACCCACACACAGAACCCGAGCAGTGTTCCTGTCAGTGCATAACGAAGGAAAAAGACTTGATCGGGAACCTGAAGGAAAGATAATCAAACGTTGAACCTGCTGAGCCTGTTAGATGAAACTGTTAACAAGGCCTGCTCAAAATCACCAGGGGAATGCCCTGCTGGGACTGAGACTGGGGTTCAGTTCTGAAATGTGTAAGCAGGGGTAGGCTGGATAAGGAGGTCTCAATCCCGGCTGCTGAAGCTGTGGAGGCAGCCTTTCCACGGATTTGTATTTTCCCTCAGGAGTCACTTCAGCACAGACTCGCTTCAATCAGTTAAGCTCAAGTCTGAGAAACATGCTGACAGGGAAAGTGTCATGGGGGGGAAAAAATGCTTAGTGATTTAATTCTAATTTTCAGCAATACAAAACACAATAACAAAGCCAGGAAAAATTACTTCCTTTTTTTTACCCCTCGAATCTAAAAGTGTAGATGACAAAGACAATAGTTACTGTGAACAGGTGCTATTCACCCTTGATAGAATAGGAATGCGGAGATTCAAGTCACCTGAAGTGTTTCTTTCAGCAGCCTTGACTTTCAATTTACTTACGTAAGACAATGAGAACTTTATATACCTGCATCCTTCCTTTCTAATACAAAGCTCCAAGTTCTTTGCTTTTATTTCAGTAGCTGTCCCCCTGGAGTTCCCTGGCTTCCTACCTGTGACTTACTGAAGGGTATTAATGAATGCAGTCAACTTCCTGCATCTGGTGTGAGACAACTAAGCCTCTGAGACTGATAAAACATTTGCAGTCCTGGAGTCATTATCAATTTTTATTCAAGATAGTGCACGATTGAAACCAGAGCACATTAAAGTTGCTCTTCCTCTGAATTCCTATTCAAATTTGACATCCAAGGTCACTTGAAATATACATTTTGCGATAAACTCTAAAAGGATCTGTCACAGAAATCTAAAATATGGGGGCTATGTATGACCAATTACTATTGAGCAATCTACTGTAATAACATTATATATGTTCAATGCAAATATTTGAAATATTTAACTTTGTTTTTTAGGTTAACTTAAAAAAAAATTTAAGTCAGATGATAAAGAAATACTATATAGTATCATGTGATAGTCTTTCAAAATGCCTATTTATTTTTTAATGCGTGTATAGAAGCTTTTCAGAGGAAAAATTATTTTCTAAATGACATTCATTCTTAATGCATATTTATTCATTTTTCAGGGGTGTGTGTGTGAAAAATGCATGGAGCTTAGAACGAGAAGACATGGCTCAAAACTCAGTTACAGCACTTCCACCCTGCATGATATTGGAAAATACACTTTAAGCTCTTATTACTTCAGTGACCATATCTGTGAAAGGCAACAGTAATAATATCTGTCCCCCCGTACTCAGGTTCTGAAAATGAAATTTGATAATTCCCATGAAATCACTTTGCAAATTTTAAAGTACTACACGCATACCAGTTTTTAATATTTCATTGTATTTTCATGATTCCCAGAAACCAGTCTTTGTATACTTCCTTCTAACCCTTATCAGGAGAGGCTTAAATTAGGTAGAAGCTACTTTCCGAAACACCAGCCTTCTCATTGTATTTTTATGACTGAGGAACTACATGGTACCCTCTTTGCACCTGATGGGTTCCGTGGATCTGATTGAACAATTTGCCCTGAGACGCCCTCCCTCCTCAGTGACTTCTGGGTACTTGTAAATTCTGGCCAAACTAAATCTCTACCAACTCCATTACTTCTTGAAGGATTCTCTGCTTATAATTCAACTTTCAGTCCTGAAGTTATAATCTCCTGTAACCAAGTATCTGAGGACATCTTCAAAGGTGTTGCAGTTTTTTTTAATTCAATGTACCGAAAACTGAGCTGCTTATCCTTCCACCGTAACCAACACCAACAACTCCTGCTACATTGTATTTCCTATTTCCTAGATGTCTCCTCACTGTTTAAGCCCACCTCCCCCCCCACACACAAAAAAAGGAAAACCTAGGCATAACCCTTGACTGGTCTCTCATTTTCATGATTCCATGGCTCTTGCTCCTTAACTAAGGAAATGTGTCCAATTCTATCATCTAAACATCATCTACAACCAGTCCGTTTCTCTATCCCAGTGGGTAGCATTCTATACCAAACCTTCAAATCTTTTGCCTAGACCACAACCATAACTCCCTATTTGGATTCTGACTTGCCAGATAGACTCTTCTACTTCAACAAAAGTCATTTTCCTAAACACGAATTTGATTGAGCCCATTGTGTAGCTTCAATTTTTTAAGGTTTTTTCCGTTGGTCTTGGCATAAAGTCCAAGGAATACTATACAATGATAAGACAACTACCTTCTTTTCAAGCCTTTTCTGTGCGTATCTATTAATCTGGCTTCGTATTGCTGCTCTGGTTTCTTGGCCTCTAATATCTCAATATTTCAAGTATTTATTTGAATTAGAGCTTCATAAGCCCCCTTATATCAATTTTTTAAGAGGCAATTGAATATACATTGAGTGAATGAATGTATGAAACTATGAATGGATGTGTGATTATTTGTAATTAAAGCTATTTGAATTTAGGCAAACAGAAAACTAAATAAACTTAATTATTTTAGGCTTGGAGGATAGAGTATAGCAATATAAATCAACCTAACTCTATGCCATCTGTCTTAGTCTGGGTTCTCTAGAGGAGCAAAACTAGTGAAGCATATATAGATAAATATAGAGAGAAACTGACTTCAAGGAAATGGCTCACACAATTGTGAGGAAAAGCAAGTCCCAAATCTGTGGTTTAGGCACTAGACTGAAGACCTCTGCTGGCTCACGTGGTTGTCCCAACCCAACCCAGTGCCATCGAGTCGATTGTAGGGGCTGGCAAATCCAAGGTCTAGAGATCTGGAAGCAGCTGGAGACCTCTACTGGCTTATGGGGCTTCAGGGGCTGAGAAATCCAAAATCTGCAGGTCAGGTGTCAGGCCAGAGACTTCTGCAGGCTTCTGTTCCAAGGACCAGAGGTCAGGTGAAGCAAGAGTGTAGGGCTGAGAAAAGAGACTGAGCTTTGCCACACATCCATTTATATCCTGGAGGCAGGCTACACTCCCAAGGAAACTCCCTTTTCAACTGACTGGCTGCTCATATCAGATCACAAAATGGAAATGGATTACACAGTGTCTGCCAAACCACTGAGAATCATAGCCTCACCAAGGGGACACATAACATTAACCATCGCACCATCTTTTTTACTTTTGGCCACCTATGTCAGGGTTTCTCAGCCTCAGTGCTACTGACATTTGGGACCAGGTAATACTTTGTTTGGGAAGGGAGCATGTTCTGAGCATTGTAGGATATTTAAGAGCATGCCTGGCTTCTATCCGTGAGATTTCAGTAGTACCCTTCTCCCCGTTTGTATCTCCAGGCATTGGCAAATGTTCCCTGAAGAACAAATTCACCTTCAGTGGAGAACCACTGACATATGTATGTTTGGCTCCCAAAAAACAAAAAAGTAAAATGGAGGGGAGGAAGGCAGAATGAATGGAGGAAGAATTATATTGTTATACCTGATCATTAAAAAGAGCCCTGGTGGTGCAGTGGTTAAAAGTGCTTGACTGCTAACTGAAAGGTCAGCAGTTCAAAACCACCAGCAGCTCAGCGGGAGAAAAATATGGCAGTCTGCTTCTGTAGAGGTTTACAGCCTTGGAAACCCCGTGGGATCTCTATGAGTTGGAATTGATTTGAAGGCAGTGGGTTTCTGATCATTAAATTCAATGATTATCCACACTGATGCCCTGACAATTGACCTAAGGCATTTTGGAGATTAGAATAGCCTCTAAAAGCCAGAGTGGTAAAGCACTATGCAAACTTAGCAATTTTCCCATCATTCTTTGCATCATTATAAAGTTCAGATTTCAGAAACTGTATGGGATCAAAAACTTGAAATGTGTCTAATTTATATTCAGAACATATTTTTAGTAATTTAGGGAAGGGACCTGAGAAGACTACCTTCATATGATATGAAAAAGAAAGGTAAGTGTTTTATGTTTGACTTAAACTACATAAGCCCCAGAAAGGTAGAAAAAAATACATATATTACGTGTTTAATTAAGATGAGCAAACATCTTCAAAAAGCCTATCTATTCATCACTGTCTATTCCTTTCACTGGTAGGAATCATGATAGGGGGATGCTGAACACATATTAAAAATAAACAAAAAAGGATACCTTTATTGAAACAACTCATTAAAAAATTTTTTTTGAACAAATTAGAAGCCAAATAGTTCTGAAAGTTCTATGATTACAAAATACACGTACATCCATGAGGGGGATACGCAAAATGCCAGAAGTTACATCTGAGGTGGTCCTTTAGCTGACCTACCCGGAGGTTGCATTCTAGGATCTTTTTTATTATCACAGAAGAAGTTTACTTTTTAATATCTCTGCACTGTGACTGCTCATCATATCAAGAAAAATTATATTGCAAATAATCACAATCTGGACAGCTTCTGTCTGTGACTGAAGCTGAAGCCATCCAATTAATATATGGTGGTCAGGGGGAGAAAAAAGCTCATTTTAAACCAGGGTCTTAGGCAAAGGAAAGGACAGCCTTTTATTAACTACGTCCCTTGTCTCTAGACATATTTATTGCATTCTTCTGGAACAGAAAAAAATAGAAGCTCAGGCATAAGTCCATGTGTGCAAAAAAAAAAAAAACCAAAAACTCTCTACTGCTGTGAATGTAAATGGGCTCTGTTACTTCATGGAAAACACTGTGCTTTTAAAGTTTGAAAATGACTCAACTATTTACAAATTTCTCCACTAAAATTTAGATGTTAGATGATTAAAAAGAAGATTATGTACAAATAATGATAATATTTTATTTTTGCCCATGCATCTAACTGGATATTTGAGTTTTGTAGGTATTTCCACTGCTAGTCAGTGCGGTCAGTAAATTTTTGTTCTTTGGTTTATCTGTGAAATGGAATAAATATCCTGTGTCACCATGAACTTACATACAATTTTTTAATATGCTTATCTGCTACAAGTTCATGGTTTCTTTATGACTCAATTTTACTTGAGATTTTTGGTGTGTGTTTCTTATAAGGAAATTCTGGTGGTATAGTGATTAAGTGCTACAGCTGCTAACCAAAAAGTCAGCAGTTCAAACCCACCAGGTGCTCCTTGGAAACTCACTAGGGCAGTTCTACTCTATCCTATGGGTCGCTACGAGTCAGAATTGGCTCAATGGCAGCAGGTTTTGTTTTTGGTTGGGTTTGCTATAAAATGAAGGTCTTTGTCCACTCTTGTTTATAAACTTATTATATCAACAATTGTCATCAATTTTGTGTTTTTCCCATATGTGTCAAAGCTTTTCAAATATGTCTTAATATGGGACTCTGTGGGAAAGTTATAAAGTACAATTTGGGCTCACTTCAATAGTAACATTAACTTACATATATAATATTGTTAACTCATCTCAGGCAGATGCTGTCTAGGAAGCTTGGTATCTGAGTGTAGAAGCTTGAGCCAGAAGTTGAGCTAAAGGTGACTGTCTAAGGGCAGCATCTTGGGAAAATTTTTAAATCAAAACAAGGCAGATGGGCAGATTGTTTTAAATCCGAATGCAGTAGGTAGTTTGAGTAACCTTGATAATACCCTTAATATGGCCAGTGAAATAGAAGTCTTAGCCCTGGCGCCACTAGCTAGAATTGAGTCAAGTGTCCATAATGAGCTAATCATAGTAGCCAGTGGGGATGGACTATGCCTGACTTAAATCTGAGGACTGGGTCTCAAAACAATTTTGCTATTGACATTGCCCACACAATATAATTTGAAAGTGACTGATCTTGAGTGGTAACAAAAAGCAATAGAATGATGGACTTGGGAACATAGAAAATATCTTCATCTTTTTCCTCTTCATCACCAGAAATTTGAAAAGAAAGTACAGGAGACATTTTATTCATTGCCTCCTTATTACATTATTTGTTAAACTCATAGTCTCTGGAAGGAGATGCCTCTGCCAAAGAACGTATCTAAACCCATTGGGCTTTAGCTATTCATCAGTTTGAAAGATTCCAGAAAAATATCACTAGAAGCTGTTAGCAGAGGTAAACGGTGGGACATGAAGGAAGAGGACTTTTACATTTTCACTTTTTAGCTCTCCCTAATGTTTGAGTTTTTACAATGATGTTAACAATTTTATAATAAAACAAAGTAATAAAAGATAAAAACAAAACAAATAGACATCTACAGGGATTTGGTGGTTCCTTGACTGTTACTGGAATAATGAAGAAAACTTGTAAATAACATTAGTAAACCATTTCTGTATCTCTTGAAAGGATAGAGGATAGCAGCATTCCCAGTAGGAAGGGCACATCCTTAGGTAAGCAAACAATTTCCACTCATTCAATGTGCCTCCTTGTTCCATCAATGTAATATTATTTTTTTATCATATAAGAAAGTATCTGGAAATTTTTTATGATGAAGTTGTGCATCATGATATCTGTCCAAATGTGATCATAATCTGTTATTTGCAATGCAAGAATGAAAGTCATGATTTCACTGTCACATAGTGGCAGCAAGCAGATTCAGACATACAAAGAGTCAAATCTCAGCTCTATCTCCTAATTTTCTTGTTAAGTCATAAAGGGAAAATTACTTATCCTTTTATGCTTCTCCTACAAAAGTTGATTTGATGATTCCTAACCATTAGGATTGTGGGGATTGAGTTTCTAAAACTTGCAAGTGCTTAGTGTGCTGCCTGGGACATAGTAAATAATAAGTATGTTTGGTTGGTAACTGCTCCAGGATGAAGGGACTGTTGAGGAACAACATGAAATAAAACATTAGAAGATTAAATAACAGAAGATGCATTCATAACCATGTACCCTTCTCATCAATAAACACTCTGTTTCAGGACCATAAATCATGATTTCATTGTGTTGAAACAAATCACTGTCTTAGGGAATGTTGTCTCCTTACTGAACATCCCTCAACTCATACTTTTCACCATAATTTGACCAAATAATTTTTACTATTTATCCTCAGACAGTAAATAGGCAAATGGTTGCTGATTTCTATAAGAGATTATCCAAAACACTTTCATAAGACTAAAGAAGCATTAATTCATATTTTACTTTTATCAAGTGTTTGTTGGTCATATAATCAGAATACAGTTGGATTTGTTATTTTGCAAGTTGAATCTAAACAAATATTCTAAGATAGGTGGATTCTAAAATAGAAATAAATGACTAAAGAATTTGAGGGATTTTTTTTTTTTTTTTTGCAGAGAAATTGGATAGAATTTGATTGCATGTAAAGAAATGTCATTCATATGGAAGGGGCTGAAGTGTTAGAAATGACAGTATTGTACACTTATGCATAATTTTTGAATTATAGCAGTCATTATATCATAAAAGTAATTTATTGGAGAAAATTTAAAAGATAAATACTAAACATATTATTTTCCTTGTCATTCAAAATTAATTTCAGTAAGGTTTATTTAATTATGTGAGTCATATAATATCTCTCACAAATGGACTTCAATCATTAATATTATTTGAATATATCTTCAAGAGCATCATCCAACTAAATATCTGAAAATAAATCATGTGATTATGACCATTAAGGTTTTGAAAATTAGAGCAAAACACAAAGCATCAAATTTATTTTGAAGGTAGTCATATTTTGGTAGACTACAAATAGAAGAATCATATTATTTTTGTTGTTGTTTTTGGGTGCCATCGAGTCGGTTCTAACACATAGCAACTCTGTACCACAGAAGGAAACACTGCCTGGTCCTATGCCATCCTCACAATCGTTGCTATGCTTGAGCCCATTGTTGCA
Organism: Elephas maximus indicus; assembly: GCF_024166365.1. Classification (NCBI taxonomy): domain Eukaryota; kingdom Metazoa; phylum Chordata; class Mammalia; order Proboscidea; family Elephantidae; genus Elephas; species Elephas maximus. Next base: position 42,138,994 of record NC_064832.1, read on the forward strand.
GTCACTGTGTCAATCCATCTCATTGAGGGTCTTCCTCTTTTCGCTGACCCTCTACTTTACCAAGCATGATGTCCTTCTCCAGTAACTGATCCCTGCTGACAACATGTCCAAAGTATGTAAGACACAGTCTCACCATCCTTGCTTCTAAGGAGCATTCTGGTTGTACTTCTTCCAAGACAGATTTGTTCGGTCTTTTGGCAGTCCATGTTGTACTCAATATTCTTCGGCAATACTACAATGCAAAGCTGTCAATTCTTCTTCCGTCTTCCTTATTCATTGTCCAGTTTTGCATGCATATTATGCGATTCAGAATACCATGGCTTGGGTCAGGCACACCTTAGTCTTCAAGGTGACATCTTTGCTTTTCAGCACTTTAAAGAGGTCTTTTGCAGCAGATTTGTCTAATGCAACACACCTTTTAATTTCTTGATTGTGGATCCAAGTAAAATGAAATCTTTGACAACTTCAGTCTTTTCCCTGTTTGTCATGTTGTTGCTTATTGCTCTACATAGACTAAACTAATGTAAACTCAACTTGTTAAAAATTTTCCAGTAAAACAAATATCTTTTTCCATTTTCATGTTTTACATTGATCAAATTAAAGGTTAAGACATGAAATTAGCAAAAATAACACAATGGACCAAAGCACTTAAATACTATAATTGACTATTAAGTAGTGAAAAGTACTGGGCAAAGTTATTCTGCTGCTTTATACAGCTAATGATGTTAGGTACTAAATTATTATGTGAAAAAAATGTTCTTAGATATGCATGCATTTTTAGAAGAAGAGAGTAAAAATGATGTTGGAGATCAAATATATTTGAGGAGTATTGTGGCAGCAAGAAGATAAGGTCTCTTACTGCCTGAGGATTTGGTTTTAGTTTGCCCAATCTGGACCATTACATTGTAAAAGTAAAACAAAACAAACAAAAATAAAATTTAAAAAAATGCATTCCTGAGATAAATCTCATTTGATGATGGTTTATAATCTTTTACTATGTTTCTTTATATGGTTTACTAATATTTTGTTGAAGATTTTTACATCTATATTAGTCAGATTTATTGATCTGTAGTTTTCTTTTTTTGTGTGGTGTCTGGTTTTCCTGTCAGGGTAATGTTAGCCTCATAGAATAAGTTAGGGAGAATTCCCTCCTCTTCTATTTTTTGGAAAATTTTAAGGATTGGTGTGACTTCTGTGAATGTTTGGTAGTATTCCTCACTAAAACTGTCAGTCCTGGACTTTTCTTTGTTAGGAGATTGTTTATGAATTCTTTGATCTCTTCACTTGTTATGGGTCTGTTGCATTCTTCTATTTCTTCTTGCGTTAGTGTAGAAAGTTTATGTGTTTTTAGAAATTTGTCCATTTTATCTGAGCTATCAAATTTATTGGCATGCAATTGTTCATAGTATTCTCTAATGATCTTTTTTATTTCATTAGGCTCTGCTGTAATATCCCCATTTTCATTCTAATTTTAGGTGTCTGTGTTTTCTCCTTTTTCTTCTTTATTAGTTTAGCTAAAGGCTTGTCAATTTTGTTGTTCCTTTTAAAAACCAAACTTTTGCTTTCATTGATTTTTTTTTTTTTCCCTCTATCTCTGCTCTGATCTTTGTTATCCCCTTCCTTCTGGCTGGTTTATGTTTGGTTTTTTCTTTTTCTAATTCCTAAAGTTTGTTGGTTAGGTTTTTGTTTAATGAACTTCCTTCTTATTTAGTGTAGGCATTTATAGCTATGACTGTCCCTCTGAGCATTGATTTATCTGTGTCTCACAGATTTTGATATGTTGTGCTTCCATTTTCTTTGTTTGTAAATATTTTCTGATTTCCCTTTTGAATTCTTCCTTGAATCATTGGTTAGTTAATAGTGAGTTCCTTAATTTCCATATGTTTGTGTATTTTCCAGTTTTCTTTTTGTTATTAATTTCTAGTTTTGTACAGTTGTGGTCAAAGAAAATACTCTGTATGATTTCAATTTTCTTAAATTTTTTAAGACTTATTTTGTAACTTAACACATAGCCTATCCTGGAGAATGATCCACGTGCACTAGAATAGAATGTGCATTTTGCTACTGTTGGGTGGAGGGATATGTATGTCTGTTAGGTCTACCAGGCAGGCAAAGAAGCAAGATGATATGATTCATAATAATGAGAAAGTCCAATCATTTAAAACCAACACAGAGCTAACACAGACATTAAAACTAGCAAGCAAGGACATTAAGGCAGTCATTATACATAACTGTTTTCCATATGTTCAAAAGTTTGAAAGATGTGAAGAATATTAAAAATAGCATTTTAAGTAAATCTGGAGATGAAAATATACTGGATGGAATTAAGGGTAAAGTAGATAATGTAGGAAAAAATTAGTGAAGTTGGAATATATAACAAAATAAACTATTCAAAAGAAACTGAAGTTAATTACTTGGAGAAAACAAAAAGAAACAAACAAAAAATAAAAACAGCATATGTGAGCTGTATGTGAACATCAAGCAGCCTAACAGCTGTGTAATTGGGGGTTCCAAAGGAGAGGACAGATAGTTGGGAGCAATATAGAAATAATGGTTGAATTGTTTTTCCAAATTTAAATGTAATTATAAAACAAAAATCCAAAAAGCTCAATGGTCCCCAAGCAAAGAAACATGAAGAAAATTACAGTAAGACACACCATGATAAAATCCCATAAAACCAGTGATAAAGAAGATATACAGAGCAAAATGTACATACATATATTTCTTGTTGAAACAATGAAAATGAGAAGACAGTGGAGGAATATTTTATATTATTAAAAGAAAAAAAAACTTTCAACTTAAAAGAAAAAAATCATTGTTGTTAGGTGCCATCAAGTTGGTTCCAACGCATAATGACCCTATGTACAACAGAAATACTACCTGGTCCCGCACCATCCTCACAATTGTTGCTATGTTTGAGCTCATTGTTGCAGATGCTATGTCAATCCATCACCTTAAGGGCCTTCCTCTTTTTTGCTGATCCTCTACTTTACCAAGCAGTTTCCTTCTTCAGGGACTGGTTTCTCCTGATAAAGTGTCTCACTATCCTCGCTTCTCACCATCCTCTTAACTTTTCTTCTGTGCCTACTACAGATCATTGTTGAATAATTTATATGCAATATAGCTTTAGTTTTTTTAGCTTTGGTAAATCTATTGTAACATTTTTTTCACTGGTTTCATGTAATTATATTCATGGTATTTGCATATGTGTGTTTTTATTATCTTTTCATAGATTCATAAAGGTAATTAATTTCACTTTTCCCCCATGATATGCCTAACATGACTTTAACATGTACTTTGGAGCCCTGGTGGCACAGTGGATAAGAGCTTGGCTGTTAACCAAAAGGTCAGTAGTTCAAATCTACCAGCTGCTCCTCAAAAACCCTATGGGACAGTCCTACTCTGTCCTATAGGGTCACTATGAGTCAGAATCCACTTGACAGCAACAGATTTGGTTTTCTTTTTTTTTTTTGAGTAAAGAAAATTACAGAGACAATATCTTATTTCCAGAGAGCTTTCTAGTTGGCACCCTAGATCTCTCTGTGGTGATTCTCAAGACAGATTAAAACTTTGAAATTACACCTCCAATGGTATAAATATGTAATCCATTGCATATAATGTCTAAAAAAAGCTATTGTGCTTTAATAGTCTTCCGATAGAGGTCACCAAAGAGAACTGTAATAGCTGAACTGCTAACTATTCTTTGGGGTTGACAGATGCATAGAAACACCTGTCATTACTAATACTGCAAGAAAATTCAGTGAGATTTCATTCCTTTTGTGAGACTTCTTTCAGAAAGGGACAAATGTAAAGTTACATATTGATTATAATATTTAGATATACTTTATGTTGGATAGACTACAATACTGGTATATTTTTAAAGGGCATTTTGTATTCCTTTTGACCTTCCTTTGAGAAAGGGTAATGACTGCCAACATTACATTTGTCCTCTGAGTAAAATTATGTAGGGGAGACAACTTGAGCTTATGCAGTGCAACACGGAAAATCGTCAGTGCCAAAAGTTAAGTATTGCACATTTAGGATAAAACCTTATTTTGTCTTCATAAAGTGAAACCTCATTGAACAGATGAGTTGTATGTTAGTTATGCATATCAACTAATATTCTGTAGCAGTGTCATGATCATAGTTACTAAAAAAAAAAAAACATGCATTTATACACAGGCACAGACACACAGACATCTAGAGTCACATAACTCATAAGTTTCTTTTTTCAGCTCCTCTATACAATGTGACTAGATTTTTAAGACTTTCTATTTTTTTATCTGTATATGTAGCAGCTTCCATTTCCCTATTTTGAAAAGAAATATAAGAAAATCGTTGTCATGTGAAAGTATAAGTAGCCTATTAGACAGATGACATAAAACTTAGAGGTTCAAAAAGGACAGATTCCATTTTATAAGTACTAATCTAAGGCATCATGGTATAATGTAGATGGGGCATGACAGTGAGATGGAAACAATTCCTGTTTCTTTTCCTCAAATCTTCTCTATAAGTGTAGAGAGCACTGCCCTATTCCTGAAATTATTAATGTCTTTTTTTTTTTTTTTTTGGTATAGTAAAGGCAGGATCTTTGGTGAATAAACCAGCCTAGAATTCATTTTGTGCTTCAAAATTCTTGGCAATCTGCCATTGCTGTGTTTTCTAAACTGGATAACTACTTGTTGATTTGAAAATAGTTTTAAAAAACTTAAAAAATATAGAAACAGACAATATATTCTTTTGCTGAAGAGCTGAAAACACAACATGCTCCGTTTTTTAAACTAGATCGAAATTGTTGTTCAGCTGTGGAACTGCATTCTTTGCACATAAATATACTTTATGTGTAAATAACAATTCGCCTATAGCTTCTTCTGATTAGCTGTGGTGCTGTCTTCAGGTGACATTAATGAAAATAGAGTGTCTCATTCCTTCCTGTTTGCCAGGATTTCTACCTGCAGGGAGGATTGATACGCTGGCGTCCACTTCTTTAGAAAGTTTAAATTCTACCCCAAGATCAGAAAGCCTGTATTCTTACATGTAAAATTTCCACTTGGGTATGTGTGGTAATGTCACATGCTCAGCTTTTATCAGGAAACGTCGGGAAACGCTAAGACAATACATTATCACTGCATTTGTTGCAGGAATGTTATTGAGATCATTGTGGAAGATAACACACAGCACCCTGATTAAAATTCCATTTGAGGAATTTCTTTTTGAGTCCGTGCTAGAATGAACTTTGCCTCTTCTGACAACCACAAATGTTCACAATTCTTTCTGAAAATCAGAAATATGCAGATGATTGCTTCTCTCCTTTTGCATTGTCGGCAATACCTTTTGTAGCTCATTTACTGTTAAAAAAAATCTCATTTATAACTAGCTTTTTTTGTACTTTCAGTTGGAATTAATTTCTGTTATTTGTAGTTCTTTGGATGTTGACAGGGCAGAAAGGAACCAGTATGCGCCAATCTATAAGAAGTCATTATCGACTACTGAATACTAAGGCTTATGTAAAACTGAATCATGTATGACTTTGTATAACTTTAAACATTAGAATTTTCTCCTGTAAAACGGGGAAATGATTTGACAACTATTCTTTATTTAAAGTATATCTTGCTTTCTTGCATTTATTTCAACATGTATCTTAATTATTTGAAATTGTTTTTTAATAAGATAGTTATATTGAGACTATTAAGATAATCTTTTCTGTATTGGTGATAATTATTTCATTGACATGTTTTAAACAAATTCGACCTAGCAGCTTCTATATTTTTTCTTTCATATTAAAGATAATTTATTTGGTGTAATTTCTTTATAATTTATACACAGAAAACATGCAAATTTTAAATGTGCAATACAATGAATTTTGACATATGTTTTTTTTTTTACTCTTATATAAAAAAAAAACCCATCCCCCATCCTTTCAATACCTTCTCCCAGAGGTGGTCATTATTTTGACAATTATCACAATAGTTTTAATTCTGCCTGTTCTTGAACTTGATATAAACAAAATAGTATAATATGTACTCTTTATTGTTTGAATTTCATTGTATCGTTTGACTTCTTTTTTTAAGTTCAACATGTTGCACTATCAGTAGCTCGTACCTTTTTATTTATGAGTAATTTTATAATTTCATGAATTTATTTACTCTACTACTGACACACATGTGGATTGTTTACAGGTTGGGAAATAAAGCTATTATGAACTTTTTTGTAGAAGACTTAGAGGGACATATTCACTTGTTTCTGTTAGATACACACTGTCATGGATTGAATTGTGTCCCCCCAAAACATGTGCCAACTTTGTTAGGCCATGATTCTTAGTATTGTGTGGTTGTCCTCCATTTTGTGATTGATGTAATTTTCTTATGTGTTGTAAATCCTAATCTCTGCCTATGGTAAATGAGGCAAGATTAGATTATGTTGAAAAGGATTAAGGTGGGATTTAACACCCTTACTGAGGTCACATCCCTGATCCAAAGTAAGGGGAATTTCCCTGAGGTGTGGCCTGCATTATCTTTTATCTTATTACAAGGGATGAAAGGAAAGGGAAGCGAGCAGAGAGTTGGGGAATTCATGCCACTAAGAAAGCAGCACTGGGAGCAGAGTTTGTCCTTTGGGCCTGGGTCCCTGTGCCTGAGAAGCTCCTTGACCAGGGGAAGATTGATGGCAAGGACCTTCCGCCAGAGCCAACAGAGAGAGAGAGAGAGCTGATGTCTTGGATTTGGACTCGTACCTTACTAGACTATGAGAGAAAAAAATTTCTCTTTGTTAAAGTCATCCAGTTGTGGTATTTTTGTTATAGCAGCACTAGATAACTAAGACATACCGTAGGAGTAGAATTGAGGTAAGTGTGTGTTAAACTTTGAAAGGAACAACCTAACAGAATTATATGTAACATTTTATACTCCATTAGCAACATGTAGGAGCTTTAGTTGTCTCACGTATTTGTCAACATTTGGTATTGTCTGTCTTTTAAATTTTAGATATTTTGGTGCACGTTAACATGTTTTATTGTGATTTTTAAGTTTGCTTTTCTTGAATAACGAACAATGTTTTCATATGCCTGTTAGCCATATGTATATCTTCTTTTGTGAAATGCTTCTTCAAGTCTTTTGACATTGTATTTTATGGTTTGCCTTTTTATTACTGTGTAGAATTTTTTACTTCTTATATGCATTTTAGATGAGTCCCCTGTTTTATATTAGGCACATATGCACACACATGCATAATATGTGTATAAAAAAAACCCAAATATGTGGTATATGTATGTATACATATGTGTATGTCTGTGCATATACATATGTGAATAAAAATAATATATAAAAATTCTCTTGTGTAGCGGCCTGATCCTAGGCGTGGTTTTCTGACTTGTCGCTTTATATCACACCAGGAGGCATTTTATTTTCAGAGCAACTTGGCAGTATATAACAATATATGCAGGACAGTATTCTCTAAAGAAACTGTTTCCATTTGGGGGCTTCTTAGTTTTATTTTCCATTATCACATAAATTGAAAGTGTCTGCATAAGTAACTTTCTTTCTTTATCTAACCATTTCCCATAGGTCCAAAACCAAAAAACCATTGCCATCGAGTCGATTTTGACTCATAGTGACCCTATAGAACAGAGTAGAACTGCCTCATAGAGTTTCCAAGTAGCAGCTGATGGATTCAAACTGCTGACCTTTTGGTTAGCAGCCAAACTCTTAACCACTACGCCACCGGGGTTCCTCCCATAGGTCCATAAACCATAATTTCCAGGTGATTTATTATTACTATTGTAAAAAATTAGTGATTTGTAAAAGATGAGATTTACCCTGCTAACTCTGTCCCCCTTTAAGATCACGATTTTTTCTGTATCTTTCTTTCAATAAATACTGCTATTAGCATGATTATAAGTAGGTTTGGTCAAGGTTAATTATCTTTTCACTGTATATTCCCCAGTGGGAAGGAAGCTAAGTATTCCTCAATGAGGAGGGAGTCAGAGATCTATTATTAAATCTTTCATTACCAGCTGTACTTTCATTATTATTCAGTTCAAAGTATTTCTTAATTTCCATTGTAATTTCTTGTCATTGTTGTGTGACTTCAAATCAATTTTGACTCATAGCAGCCCTATGTGACATAGTAGAACTGCCCTAAAGGGTTTTCTAGTCTGTAATCTTTACAGAAGCAGATCACCAGTCCTTTCTCCTGCAGAGAGGTTTGAGCTACCAATCTTTGGGTTAGCAGCCCAGCACTTAACTGTTGTGCCACCAAGGCTCATTAATTTCTTCTTAAACTCCTTGATTATTAAGAAGTTAATTAATCTGTAAACATCAGGGACTTTTTTGGATATTTTATTGTTTTTGATTTCTAATTTAGTCTGTTGTGGCCAGAGAACATACTTTGTAGGATTTAAAGCCTTTGAAACTTATTGATTCTTGCCTTAATGACCAACCTATATATATATATATTTTTTGTGTGTGTGTGTGTGGCAAATGTTTCATGTAAGTTTGAAAAGAATGTGTATTAAGCAGTTACTGAGTATAACATTCTATAAATGTCTACTTATTTAAGTCAGTAGTTCGAACCTTCTGAAATTTTACTGCTTTTTTTTTTTTTTTTGCTTTTTCCATCTATTGTTAAAGGAGCTCTGGTGGCACAGTGGTCAAATCTATTGAAGTCTAACCAAAAGGTTTTTGATTCCAAACCACCAGAGAATCTATGGGAGAAAGACTTGGCAGTCTGCTTCTGTAGAGATTTACAGCCTTGGAAACCTTATGGGGTCACTATGAGTCGGAACTGTAACCTGACCCTATGAATGCCAGTAAATTTCTATTAGTCCTTAAACTAGCCCAAGCCAAATTTGACCCACTCTGCATGTGCAGAAGGGTCAGCTGTGACCACTAACAGAGGACACAACAGCAGGAGGAACAAATCAGAAGGAAAATCACCTATCAAGACCCAATTCTGAAGCAAGAGATCTGACAAAAACCACATCGCTTCCTGTTTCCTGGCTGCCTTCTAGAATTTTCCCTCCCCAGTGTGCCTGCTTGGCTGCCATATTGCTGCCTGAATCATGTATAAGCCCTGCTTCCTCTTAGCTTGGAGGGCTGGATCTGAGGAACTTCCTCCCAGCTCCCTGCTCTAAGCACTGCAATAAAGCTACTTCCTCTTTCTTAGAGACCAGTGTCCAGATAAATCGCAAATCTGAGCATGCCAGACAAGGACCCACCTTCTAGTTTTCAGTAACAGAAATGACTTGATGGCAGTGGATTATTTGGGTTTTGTCTATTGTTGAGGGTGTGAAGTTAAAATCTCCAACTATGATTATGGATTTGTCCATTTTTGCTTTTTAGCTCTGTCACTTTTGTTCCATCTACTTAAAGCTGTGTAATTAGGTATGTATACATACATACATACTCAGATGCTAACTGAAATGTTGGCGGTTCAAACACACCCAGCAGCTTTGCTGGAGAAAGACCTAGAAGTCTACTTCAATAAAAATTATAATCAAAGAAACCCTATGTGGCAGTTCTACTCTGCCAGGGTGAGTCAGAATTGACTTGACAGCCCCTAACAATAACAACAACAACATACACATTTAGGATTGCAATGTCTTCAGGAAATGATACTTTTACCACCACATGTCCACTTCTGTCTCTAGTAATATTTTTTTGTCTTAAAATATGTGTGTTCTTTTATTAATATAGTAATATTTGCTTTCTTTCCCTATCCCTTTATTTTCAACAAACACATGTGCTTATATTTAAGATGTCATTTGTAAAAAGCGTGTAGTTTTTTTTATGTATGCAATTTAGCTATCTCTGTTTTTTGAGTGTTTACTCAATTCACATTTAATGTAACTACTGATATTTTATTTTTATGTTTTCACAGATATTTTCAACCATTTCAGGAGGTAGCATGTGATCAAGAACTGATGGTACTGAAAGAAGAAGTCCAAGCTGCAGTGAAGGCATTGGTGAAAAACAAGGGCCCAGGAATTGATAGAATACCAACTGAGATGTTTCAACAAACAGATGCAGTGCTAGAAATGCTCATTTGTCTATGTCAAGAAATTTGGGAGACAACTGTCTGGCCAACCAGCTGGAAGAGATCCATATTTATATCTATTCCCAAGAAAGATGATCCAACTGAATGTGGAAATTATTGAAAATATCATTAACATAACATACAAGAAAAATTTTGCAGAAGATCATTCAAAATCCTCTGTAGCAGTATATCAACAATGAACTCTCAGAAATTGAAGCCGGATTCAGAAGAGGATGAGGAACCAGGGATATCATTGATGATGTCAGATGGATCCTGGCTGAAAGCAGAAAATACCAGAAAGATATTTACTTGTGTTTTACTGACTATTCAAAGGCATTCGACTGTGCAGATCCTAACAAATTATAGATTACATTGCGAAGAATGGGAATTTTAGAACACTTAATTGTGCTTATGAGGAAACTGTATATAGATCAAGAGGCAATCATTTGAACAGAACAAGGGGATACTGCTTGGTTTAAAGTCAGAAAAGATGTGCATCAGGGTTGTGTCCTTTCACCATACCTACTCAATCTCTGGAAATCCTGATAGCACAGTGGTTACGAGCAATGGCTGCTAGCCAAAGGGTCAGCAGTTTGAATCCACCAGGTGCTCCTTGGAAACTCTATGGGACAGTTCTATTCTGTCCTATAGGGTCATTATAAGTCAGAATCGGCCCAACAATGGGTTTGATTTTTTTTTTTTTTTAACTCCATCTGTATGCTGAGCAAATAATCTGAAAAGCTGGACTATATGAAGAAGAACAGGGCATCAGGATTGGAGGAAGACTCACTGACAACCTGTGTTACGCAAATGACACAACCTTCCTTTCTGAAAGTGAAGGAGACTTGAAGCACTTACTGATGAAGATCAAAGACCACAGTCTTCCGTATGGATTATACCTCAAAATAAAGAAAACAAAAATCCTCACAACTGGACCGATAAGCAACATCCTGATAAATGAGGAAAAGATTGAAGTTGTCAAGGATTTCCTTTTACTTGGATCCACAATCAACACTCATGGAAGCAGCAGTCAAGAAATCAAAAGATGCATTGCACTGGGCAAATCTGCTGGAAAAGTCCTCTTTAAAGTGTTGAAAAGCAAAGATGTTACCTTGAAGACTAAGGTGTGCCTGACCTAAGCCATAGTGTTTTCAATCACCTTATATGCATGTGCAAGCTGGATGATCGATAATGAATAAGGAATACCAAAGAAGAATTGATACCTTTGAATTGTGGTGTTGGAGAAGAATATTGAATATACAATGGAATATAATATGGACAACCAAAGAATGAACAAACTTGTCTTGGAAGAAGTATAACAAAAATCCTCCTGAGAAGCAAAGATGGTGAGACTACCTCTCACATACTTTGGACATGTTATCAGGAAGGATCATGCTTGTTAAAATAGAGGGTCAGCAAAAAAGAGGAAGCCCCTCAACGAGATGTATTGGCACAGTGGCTGCAACAATGGGTTCAAGCATAATAATGATTGTGAGGATTATGCAGGACCAAGAGAGTTTCATTCTGTTGTACGTAGGGTGGCTATGAGTCAGAAAGGACTCAATGACACCTAACAACAACTGGTATTTTTAGATTTAATTCTACTATCTTGCACTTTGTTTTTATTTACTCCATTTCTTCTGTATCTGTGGCCTTGGTTCCTCGGTAGTTAAGAGCTTAGCTACTAAACAAAAGGTCGGCAGTTTGAATCCACCAGCCACTCCTTTGAAACTGTATGGGACATTTCTACTCTGTCCTATGGGGTCACTATGAGTCAGAGTCAACTCGATGGCAACAGGTCTTCCTTATTTATGTGTTCTCTTTTCCTGCCTTCAATATCATATTTTCTTCGCATTCTGTTCTATTTTCTTTACTGGTTTTTAGCTTCAAAAATGTGTTATTATTTTTAGTCATTTTAGTAGTCGTTACACTATACATCTCTTATGGATTGAATTGTTTCCCAAAAAGTTATGTTGAAGTCCTAAATTCTATAACTATAAATATGACTCTGTTTGGAAATAGGGGTTTCCTTTGTTATGTTAATGAGTTTATACCAGGGGAGTAGGGTGGATCCTAAACCTAATCCCCTCTGAGTGGTATCTTAAAAAAAAAAAGCAGAATGGATGGAGACACACAAGGGAAACAAACCATGTGAGGAACCATCCACCAGCCAAGAAATGGCCTCGACTACAGGCAAGGAAGACTCCTCCCCTAAAGTTAATGCCCTGATTTGAACTTCTAGTATCCAAAACTGAAACTGTAAGTTTATGTTCTTTAAAGTCACTTACTTGTGGAATTTTTTGTTATGACAACATTAGGTAACTAAGACAGTATCCTTTACTTGTCCCGGTTGACATAAAATTAATAATACACTAATTCCTGAATTATATATGAATCTGATATTATCATAGTTCTATTTATTCCTTCTTCGTAAAAAAAAAATTAATATTCTTTTCATATATATTAATTCCACATATATTTTGAACCTCATGATATACTGCTGTTATGCTTGTTTTAAATAATCAATAGTCGTTTAATTTATTTTGATCAAAATAGTATTTTATATTTACTTCCACAGTTATTGTTTCCAGTGTTCTTTATTTCTTTCTGCATATCTGGGCCCTTGTCTACCTTAGTTTTCCTTCAGTCTGAATATTTATCTTAGTTTTTCTTGAAGTACAGATCTACTGTACTGTTCTTTCAGCTTTCCTTTTCTGCATAATTTTTAATTTGGCTTTTTTTTTTTAATCGAGGTACAACTTAAAAAAAAAAAAAAAAACTTACATAACTTAAAATTCAACCATCTTACCTACCCAAGTCAGCAATTTTTAGTACATTTACAAAGCTGGGCAACATCAACCTAGTCTAGTTTTAGAACATTTTTATCATTCCAATACGATCCTTGTGCCCATTTAGAGTTAGCCACCATTCCTCCACTAAGCACCAGGAAACCACTATACTACTTTCTGTTTGTACACATTTGCCTATTATAGACATTTCATGTAAATGGAATCATGCAATATTTGGTCTTTTGCATCTGGCTTCATTCACTTAGCGTAACTTTTTTTTTAGGTTCATCAGTGAGTGTTATATATCAGTGTTTTTATTATTTTTTATTTGTCAGTGGTATTCTATTGTATGGATATGCCACATTTTGTTGACCTACTCACCAATTGATTGGCATTTGTGTTTACCACTCTTTGACTATTATGAGTAAGTCTGCTTTGAAATATTCATGTAAAAATTTTTGAGCGGCTATGTTTTCTTTTCCCTAGCCAGATACATAGGAATCAGTAAGTGTGAGGCAATAGATTTATTGTCATACGCCCACAGTGGTGTAGTGGTTAAGAGCTATGGCTGCTAATGAAAGAGTCCACCAGGCGCTCCTTAGAAACTCTATGAGCCATGTCATGGAATGAATTGTGTCCCCCCAAAAATATGTGTATCAATTTGGCTGGGCCATGATTCCCAGGATTATGTGGCCGTCCTACATTTTGTGATTGTCATTTGATACTAAAGAGGATTAGGATGGGATTGTAACACCCTTACTAAGGCCACGGCCCTCATCCAATGTAAAGGGAGTTTCCCTGGTGTGTGGCCTGTACCACCTTTGATCTTATAAGAGATAAAAGGAAAGGGAAGCAAGCAGAAATTTGGGGACCTCATATCATGAAGAAAGCAGTGTCCGGAGCAAAGCATGTCCTTTGGACCTGGGGTCCCTGCGTGGAGAAGCTCCTAAGCTGGGGAAATATTGATGTGAAGGCTGACAGAGAGAGAAAGCCTTCCCTTGGAAATGACGCCCTGAATTTGGACTTTTAGCTTACTTTACTGTGAAGAAATAAATTTCTCTGTGTTGAAGCCATCCACTTGTGGTATTTCTGTTATAGCAGCACCAGATGACTAAGACAGGGCAGTTCTACTCTGTCCTGTAGGGTCACTATGAAGCAGAATCAACTTGATGGCAACTGGTTTCTGGCTCTGGGTTTGCAATTCTCCCAAAACGATTGGTTGGGCTGCAATCTGCCAAGTGATTGGCCTGTTTGTTAGCTGCATAAGTGGCTTGCAGGGACTGGTTGGTTTGCTATCCTCATAAGTGGCTTGCAATCCACGTAATAGAATTGCTTAGTTTATGATCCACTTAAGGAATTGATTCAGTTTATATCCTGCTAGAAAAGCCAAGTCCTAAATTTGACAAGGAGTTTTCCTATACAAGTGGCCAGTCTCACAGAGGTATTTGGGTGGGAAGACCTCCTTATCAACAAGAGCCTGGGATGGACCATATCCTATGGACCTCGGGTTACTGTACTGACAACCTCCTGGATCCATGTGAAAGGCCTGTGCTTACTGAGTTGGTAACATTGACCTGATAACACTGAAGACCAAGAGAAATGATGGCAAGCACAGCATAGCCCAGCATCAGAGAAACAGTCGGAGTTGTGTGAGTGGTGAGAACTACAAGACCAGAGACAGCAGTGACAGGAAGTCAGCACACAGAGAAAACAACGGCAGTGGGCAGAGTCGGTCCATGGAGCAGAGCTGGGACTTCTAGGCAGGAGGTTCAACAGAGCTGGGGCCTCACTAAGGAGAGGCAGTCACAGTCCTGGAGGTAAAGGGGCATGGAGGCCGAGTTGGCCTGTCTTTGGCAGCAGCAGATGCCCCTTCTGTGCTGACAGCTGTAGCTCTAAGGCCTAGAGGGGGCTGAGAGGAGACCTGTTTGTAGAGCCAAGTGGTTGCCTGCAGAGGCTTGGGCATACATGTACAGGGGTTGTCGTACAACAGTTGTAATGCTGGCTAAGCCCTGGTACTGTCCCAAGGTTGTCCCACAGCTGGACCAGTGAGAGCAGGTGGCTGACCTAGCCAAGAAAAGCCATGGAGAGGGGGAGAAAGAGAGAATAAACACAGCCATACTGCACCTGACCTGAGTGGATAGTACATGTACTGAGACACCTGATCCATAGCATGCCTGCCCAATGACACAGAAATGTTGTTGTGTGCCTTCCAGTCAATTTCACTCATAGCGACCCTATGGGACAGAGTAGAACTGCCCCACAAAATTTCCAAGGAGTGGTTGGAGGATTGGAATTGCCAACCTACGTGGGTAGTTTGGAAAGGGTGAGTGGTCCTTTTTTTTTAAGAGAAGTGGGTTTCTCTCCTAGGATGCTAAGTGGGGGTAGAGGAGACCAATTCACCTGAAATCTTTTCCTGTCGTTTACTGTTTACCTAAATAATAACAGCTTTCATTTGCCAACACTTCATAAAGTGTCTTTGTGTATGCGGCACGTTAAGATCAGACAGTAGAGTCCTCATTCTAACAGTTTTATTGCTGTTTGTAATTTTGAGACAACTGGCTATGTTAATGCATGCAGTTCAATAGTTCATATGACTTTTTAAGAACCTTCGATAGTGTTCCAAAGAGACTATGCAATTCTATATACTCACCAACAATGTATGAAAAAAAGTACCTCTCTCTCTTTTTTTCCCTTTATTTTGAAGGATCTTTTGTTGGATATTTTGGTATTCAATATTTGATTATTTTTCCCTTTCAACATTGAAAAGATGAGCACTAATATACTACCTTCTCAATGGGTTGACAAAGCATATGAATCTGCTTTATTCAAAACAGAGAAGTTCCCCTCTCTAGATTCTTGCCAAGTAATATAATAATATAAAAATATAAAATAATATAATCTTTAATCTTCTGATTGTTGTTAAATGCCCACTGTGAGTCATACAGTAATTTTATGCAAATAATGCCCTTTTTGTATGTTTTCTTTGCCAACCGTGCCCTGCCCTGGGAAGTATTCCTAAATGTGTTATGCTAATTTTTTATAGCAACTCGTGAAAAAAATTAGCATAGTGCACTTTTGAAAACACCTCAGGGAGAGAGGGTTCAGTTGGCAAAAAAAAAAAAAAAAAAACATACAATACATGCATTATTTGTGTAAATATATGGTAATATTTATGGAAAATTTCCTGAAGGATATGTAGCATCTGCCCTCTTGACTCTTATGAACATTACTTTTGGATCAAGTCAAACCACCAAAGGCCTGTATACTATGCTGGACAGTATCATTTTGATCCTTCTTAAGTTTACTTTTGCTGAATAATGCTTTAGTGTTGGGTCATTGACCTATACTGAAAGTCTTTATTTGGAAAAGCTACATGAAAACATTAGTATAGACACATGGAAAACATTGAGCTCTTTGATACACAGAGTCCTCTTTATGAGAAACCAAGGAAAAATTTTCCCTCACCAATCAGGAACGGCTCTGCATCTACTGGAAAATATTTATTTTTATATTGCCATCCCTATAGATCTTATAATTTGAACATTCTTTGATCAGTAGGAACCATATTTATGGACTCTCAACGCCCCACTAGTATAGAATGCAATATGGCATGTAATTTTAATGTGCATATCCAGCCCCAGATTGTATTATTTCTCACTTGTAATGACTCTCTCAACTATATATTTTATCTTTGGTGTTGGAACATTTTTTAAGAGCTTCAAATTCTTTGTGAAGTGAGAGAGTTGATTTCAAGAACAAGTCAAATATAGCTATTTTTATAACTCTTCTGATTTGCTACTTTATTTAAATGTGTAATTATTTATTATATGGCATGCATGTATCACTTATCTAAAAGCTGTAATTTGTCTACTAATACAGTAAAACCTGTGAAAGATGGAACCTGTGTAAGATGGAAACCTGTCAGAGAAGGAAAACTCAAATATTTCCACTAATACAGAACATTAGAAAAGCGGTAAGGCTGTACTCTGTCAAAGGCAGAAAACTTGTGAGACCTAGAAAAACAAGGTGGTCCCATGGAGTTCAGGCTCTCACAGGTTTCACTGTATATCCAGATGTCTTTGTATGGTTCTTATGACCAGGTTCAGTGCTGGGCAAAAAAAAACCCAGTTCTTGCTTGAATGAACTTCCAATTTTAGAGGTCGAGGAAAAGAAGCTAAAAGAGAAATGGGGAACAGAAAGGTATACCTAAGTCAGAATTGCATTTGTTAGCGAAGATTTCACAAAATATGTTTAAGTTGAATTTTAAAGTATTTCTTTTAGCCAGGTCAAAAGGTGGTAGGAATGGTAGGTGGTGGGGAGTTCCTGTCAGAGGAAACAGCCTATGGAAAATCCCAAAACATGGAAGACAACCTGTGGTTATTTCAGAATGGACTGAGAACATCATACAAGAGTACCTCCAGTAAGTAAGGCCAGATCATGAAGGTTCTTGCTATCATATTAAGGACTGATTTTTTTTTTTTTCCTGACTCATTAGGGACCCACGGAAGAATTCTCATGGAAAGAGATGAAGTTAGGCAAATAAATAGATGCATTTCTTGCATGTTCCCTATCAACTGGCATTGTGTGTTTAGCATATAAGGTATTCAGTGAATGTTGGAGAGCTAGTTACGTCAAAAAATATAACTGCATCTTTCCCTCATAATCTCCTCAACTTCGATTCCTTTATAAGCTTTCCCATTCATGGACTTTGTTAGCGAAGGAAGACTGTGTTGTCTCTCATTTTGTCACTTTTCTATGTCTGCTCATATCTTTAGGATCTTATGGCAAACATGAGCTCTAGAATCAGCCAGAGTTTGTATCCTAGCTCTGCAGCTAATGAGGTGCCTGCCCTGGAACAAACAATGTTACCTCTCCGGGCCTGTGTCACAAGGCAGGTGGGGGGAATTAAATGAGTAGACAGTGTTTGGCAAATTGTGAGGTCCCTGAGACTTAGCAGGTTTATTCTATTTCCTATTGCTATTTTTTTTTTTTTTCACACTTTTTCTTTTCCTTATTGATGTGTCTGCTTTGGTAAAGTGAAGCACAGTTTCCTCTATATAATTTGTGTGGTAAAAAAGCTGTTTCAGCCCACAAGCCTCTGAAGAAATGTGTAAATTTTCAGCACATTTAGGCTTTATTTCAAAGACAGGAAGACAGCTTTTGTCTTAATATCTCTGTTTTTCCCTCAGATTCTGAGAATTTTGCATTTTTGTTTTTCGAATTCATTCTGAGAATCTGAATCCTTTAAACACTTTTCTAATTTTAATCTCTATTGAGTGCATTTTAAGTAGTCCTCAAAGTAAGCTTCATGTGAAGGCAGTTGTTAACCTTAAGCAAATAACTGACTCATGAAACTAATCTTCCTTTTTTTTCTTTTTGTGAGTCACGCATCCACCCCCTTTCTGCCATAGAATATATATATACTTTTTTTTTTTTCCTTTTAATCTCAATTTTTCCTACTGTGAAAACCTAAAAATGCTAAGACTGGACAGTACTTCAAACACTTATTATTAATTTATACACTGCCAATATTCAAAAAGCATTTGTGTTCATTTACAATATAAAAATAGTTACAATAAAACTGAAAACCATTCAAATCAGTATAAAACAACAAAAGACCAGTAATACACCCAGGAAAAGGGGGGATATTTGGATCCATAGAAACACTCTGCAAACACGTTCTTGTGACAAAGAAACCAGGGAGTTCACTGAAATGTATTTTCCTGTGGAAAGCCTGCTTCTTCTTTTTTTTTTTTTCCATCATCACTAACAGCTTGTTTTAAATTACTCCTGAAGAGAGAATTTGGGAATAATACTTCTTCAGGATTTTGTTAAATCATTGTCTTTTTGTCTGTATTCTATCCTTCAACTTCCAAAGAGTGTGGTCTTTCTTGCTCCCCAACTGGCCCAGGTTTCGTTTCTCTCCTCAAAGGCTTCCACTAGGCTTTATTTCACTAGAACTTTGCCTGCCACTCCTTACTCCCTTACATGAATTAACCTTTCATGCCTAGAGCATCTACTTTCCTTGACAAGATAATTTGTTCCTACCGTCTCTTATTTGCATTCTCTTTTTGTCTAGAAGGTGGTTATGCAGGTTCACTGGGGTGGGAGCGGTATTTGTCAACTTCTCCATTTCAGAGTGGAGTCCTTTTAGTATTCTTCCCATATGTCCGCACAAGGATTGGCCCATTTCCAATGCCCACTTCTCTGACTCTGACATTCCTGGCTTTTTTCTTCTTAGTCTTATATATATGTCCCTGAGTGCTGTATACAGTTAAGCACTTGGCTACCAACTGAAAAGTTGATGGTTTGAATCCACCTAGAGGCCCCTTGGAAGAAAGGCTTGGGAATTTACTCCTGAAAAATCAGCCATGGAAAACCCTGTGGAGCACAGTTCTACTCTGACACACACGGGGGTACCATGAGTCAGGTTTGACTTAATGGCAACTGTAACAGATTTTTTTTGGTTTTTTTATATGTATGTATGTGCGTGTATGTATGTATGTGTGTGTGTGTAAGTGTATATGAATACATATATGTTTTGTATATATGTATATGTATTCACATGTAAATCTTCATTTTGCAAATGGATACTCAGAAGTACCATAGCATTATCAACTATAACATAATAATAGATAGAGGGAACATTGTCACAGATTCCTTGGCAGACCCCAGTGCCAAGATTTGACTTTCCATTTCATTCTGCAGTGTATCACTCATAATGATGATTTCATCCAGTTCCGTACTTTTCACACTGTTCGTTGTTCCCTGATCCTTCAGCACAAGCACACAATCTTCTGAAAATACTTCTCTCAGTTTGAAGGACAATTAATGAGAAACCTACCAGAAAGGTTATTATGCCTATTTTCTGGCCAAAGCCCTTTGAATTACCCAAAGGGAAGCTAAATATTATTCTGACATTCATTATTGGCTGAACACTGACTATGTGTTGCTGAGCAGATAAGACTGGCAAACTGCTTCCACAGCCGGATCACACAGCACGACACGTGCTTGTGAAAGGGCCTCATCTGGTCTAAGTTCTTCTGCTCTTACAGCACGCAGAGCCTGGTTGGAATTTGAAGCTCGAGCAGTATTTCTTTCCAAAGGCCATTAACTGGCCATGAGACCCTGATGTGATTATGAACTGTGATATCCTATTCTTCCTGGACTATTGACTAATTGTATGTCAAGATGTCAAATTGCATCATAACACAAAAGCCACAACAGTTATTGTTTCACTTGCTAATTCAGAGATTAGAATTTTTCAAAGTGAAGCGTATCAAATCACCTGGTCATATTAGTTTTTTTTTTTCTTTTAATTATGTTTCAAGAGAAAGATAAAAAAATAAAAACATTCAAATTAAAATTTGTTGCACAGTCCTCAGGTTCTTTCCTGCTGCTGGTACTTGTTTATCCTTTTTTTTGTTTGTTTTTATTTTTTTCCTAGTTTCATAAACTTTTCCTACATGCTTACCCTAAAACATTTCCTGCTTGCATACCCCTAGGAGCCTCTGCTCTCTGTAACGCTGTCTCTGGAATATTCCAGATAAAGCCTTCTAGCTGTCAGCAGCTTTGCAATGCTTCTCCTTGTTGCAGGCTCGTTTTTCTAAGTCCCTTTACCCCACAGCAAACAACCCACAAGGGTGGCATAGAACAGGTGTGAGCATGCAAGCTCTTTTTCTGTTTCATCATCTGCTTCCATCATTCCCCTTCTTTTTCTTTTTTTAAGCTGATGTTCAGCTCCGTCATGCTGCTTTTATAGCTCATGTTGAAACTTTAATGAGGACAATCAATGCTTGCTCTGCCTTTTCTAAAACAGATTAGAACTCAGAAATTACAATGTCCAACAACTCCAATTGAATAAACACAATTATATTAAAGCCGTGAATTAAAAACAGTATCTTACAAATTTAATACCTTAATTTACAGACAACCAAGGATCAAATGTCTTCATTTGACTGTTATGCATCTTAAATTGCTACTCAGCTGTGGTGACCTTGCTTTAGCAAATAGCATTTAAACCCGTGTTTTCATTTTCCACTACGAGAAGGCAAGTTAGACTTTATGTCCCTTGGGGTGATCAGCTTTATGTCACTTATTATGAGCCTTTTGAGGCCAGATCACCCATGTTTGAAATAACAGGTATAACCATAGCAATCTATGGCATGGGTGTGTTTTTCTCTCACTGTATTTCCTGAACAAAAGGCATAAGATAAAAATAAGTTTAGTATATTGATGTTGGAGACTCACCATATGCCCGCCTTAACTGGTTGCACATCAATTGTTTCTGTTGTTGTTAGCTGCCACTGAGTCAGTCCCTGTCTCTTGGTGACCCCATGCCCATGGTACAAAGCACTGACCCATCCCATGCCATCTCCATGATTGGTTGCTGATTGGACCATTGTTATTCATAGGATTTTCCTTACTTGAATTTCAGCAGTAAATCAACAGGCCTTTCTTCCTAGCCGGTCTTGGTGTGGAAGTGCTGCTGACACCTGTTCAGCATCAAAGCAACAGCCGAGCCTCTACTGACAACAGAGAGGTGGTGGCTGTGCTTGAGGTTCATTGGCTGGGACTCAAACCTGGGTCTCCCTCATGGAAAGCAAGAATTCTACCACTGAAACACCAACAGCTTCATATCGATCATTGTTCCTATTTATTTCTATACTTTTATTCAGTGATCTATAAAAAAAAAAAAACAGGTACAGAGAATAAAACTAATAAGAAAGTTTCACACCAGATATGTCATTTCTGGGTTTTAATGCAGTAAGATGGATCAGACAGGGATATCCTCAGTGAGGGCTGAAGGTTTGATTCTGATCAAGGTACAGGCTGCTTCTGTAACTTCAGTGTGTGACCATGATCTGACAGCTCTCACAGACATGGTGAAGCCTTCTCTTCCTTTCTGTAAATTGAAGACTAAAGGGCCTGAGTCACCGAGTATAATGACTTTGTTTCCATTGGCAGTGATGGCAGACTCAGACACAGAGTGACTGGAAGTGTCACAGGTCCATTACAGATTGTGAGGATGAAACACAGAACCAAGACCAAAGCACCACCACTCAGAAAATGCACTTGTACCCTACACAATGCCTGTTTTGTATGCACAGAGTCCAGTGTTCCACTGAAGCATAACTGAGCAAGAATTATACATATCGAGGACAAATGCACAAACTAATCCTTCGACCAAGGCTAGGGAATTAGGCAGGCTGGAATTAGGCAGAAGCCTTCAATACATGTGCATTTTTCTTGTCCTTCTGACATACACAGGGTCTTTTGTATCTCCCAGATATTTCATGCTACTTAAATAAGGATTCCCGCTTCTCTTGTTGTTGTTAGCTGCCATGAAGCCAGCTCAGAGTGCTGTTGGGCCCTGCGCCATCCCCATGATCTATTGAGGACTGGACTGCTGTGATCCTTAGGGCTTCATTGGTTGGTTTTTGGAAGTAGATTTATAGTCCTTTCTTCCTAACCTGTACTAATCTAGAAGCTCCGCTGAAGACTGTTTAGCAACATGCAAACCTCTCCTGACAAATGGATGGTTGCCGTGCATGGGGTGCATTGGCTGGGAATGAAACTTGGGTCTCCCGCATGGAAGGCAAGGCTTCTACCACCGAACCACCAATGCCCTGTCTCCTGCTTGTCTAGCCCTCAATTTGACGATAAGCAGTGAAGGCAGTTAAACTCTGAAAGATTAGGGAAAAGACAATAATGAGCCCCACCTCACTTTCCCCTCTTACTTGTTAGGAGGATTGTTCTCAGAGTCTACTCTCTTCATTATTCCACACAATTGTTAATTTCCACCTTGGATTATATTTTTACTCCCAATTAAAACATCTTCATGCCTTCTTCTGCCCATTCAAATCCTCTTATACCATAAGACCCAGCCCCCATGATTATGTCCTGCCATTTAACGAGCTAATCATATTAGTCTCACATCTGTTTCCTACATTTTCTCTTTTCTTTTATGAGCACCATCAATTTTCCAAGTTTCCGGGCAAATGCCTCAGAGCCCTCTTGGTAGTCTCCCATTCCTTTACCTACTTCATATAGCAGGTGAACATCTCTGCACTTGGGCCTCATCTTTTATTTGTTTCCATTCCCCAGGATTCCAGCCTTGTGACAAATCTCTCCTTCCATCCTAGCTCAGCAACTAGCTTAAGTTCTCAAATCTACAAATACTTTCCTGCCCATGTTCTTGTATTGCTAATGACTGCCTGTAGCCCTGTGTTGAGATGGATTTCAACAAACTGTGTGGGAGAGAACCATGATGGATTGGCATGAGGGCCATAGGTCTGTACTGGGAGAGGTGACACTGGAACCACCCATCTGAGATTCCTTTGCAAATCACAGATATAATGTTAAAAAACAAAACTTCAATAACTCTCAACTGTAAAATATGCATATTATGGCCATTCTTGACTAGCCTTTTCTCTTTCACATCTCTAGAAGTTTCCTTTTCTCCAGCCATTGCCCAAACACATTACCTTTTTCCTTTGTATCGCCTCATGCCTCTCCTCTGTTTTCCCCTAAAACTTTTAAAGAGTCCTATTATAACGCCGGTTAAATCGCACTTCCTGTATGAGGTATCATGGGATAAGCTTTTCCTCTGCTTCCCTGTTCTATGACTTGTGTACAATGCCTTTATCTCAATATTCTCTACTTTCTTTATCCTATTCTATTCTGCAACATATATATTTATTTGTTACCATTTCATAGAACCTTGGAACTGAAGTCTCTCCACTTCACTCTACCCTCAACTTGTTCTTTTCCTGGAACCATTTTATGGAGAAGAACACTAAATCTCAGAAAGGAGTGACGTGCAAATCTGATGACTCCTGAAAAGACAGAACTAGAACTCTGGCCACTGTTCTTTCCTGTTGCCTTACTAAATTGTGGAAGCTCACCAATTCACAATAGTCAACAGCAGATGGTTGTTTCACCAAATGACCAACTCACATAATTAGGTTGTTCTTCAGAGTTTTATTTTCTGTAGGAATTTGTCAAACTGAAACAAAAATTCATTGTCACTGAGTCAATTCCAACTCATGGTGATCATATAGGACAGAGCAGAACTGCCCCATAGGGTTTTCAAGATTGTACTCTTTATGGAAGCAGACTACCACTTCTTCCTCCTATGGTGCAACTGGTGGGTTTGAACCACCAACCTTTCGGTTAGAACCCGAACTCATAACCACTGTACCACCAGGTCTCCAGGATTTGTCAGTACAGGCAGTCTGAGTTATGAAAGCCAGACGTATTGACAACTTGTACTTGCCCAAATTTAGTGTAAATTTGCCCTGACTTTGAAACAATTGAACCAAAGCCTACTCTAAAAGAATTCTTCATCGTAATTACATTCACTTGCTGCATGTGCAACTTTTAAATAATTGAAAAGGCTTCAAGCCTTTTTTTTTACACTGCAGTAAGGCTAAATAAGGACGTGTTCCGACTTACCTAGAACTTCTTAAAGACACACTCAGGAACACATCTGGTTCATAATCTGGTGACTGCCTGTACAACTTTATTAAACATCAAACACTCATGAGTTAATTCTCTTCTAGAGAGTTCAGTATTTTATGTGAAAACAGGCCTGTTTTTCTTTTTAATTATTTTATTTTTATGGTTGAAAATCTACACAGCAGAGAATACACCAATTCCACAATTTCTACTTGTACAATTCAGTGGGACTGAATACATTCTTCAAGTTGCACAACCATTTTCGCTTTTCTTTTCCAAGTAGCTGCTCCCCCTTTACATAAATCACTGTCCCCTAAGTTTCCTATCTAACCTTTCAAGTTGCTGTTACCAATTTGACCCCATGTAAACAGGTTTTTAAAAGAACACAATGCTCTAGGTAGACACTGTTTACTAATTATGTTAAACAATTGTTTGGTTTAATGAAGACTTCAAGGGATATTTTTCAGTTTAAGTTTTAAAGATTTTATCAAGGCAATAGTTTAGGGGTTCATGCAGGCTCAAGGGCTTCAGAAACTCTGGAGTCCGTGAGAATTTGAAATTCTATTTCTCCTTCTCCCTTTGGATCAGCATTCTTCTGTAGAATCTTTGATCAAAATGTTCAGTAATGGTAACCAGGCACCATCTAGTTCTTCTGGTCTCATGTCAAAGGATTTAGTTGTTCATGGAGACAATCAGCCACACATTCCATATTCTCCTCCTAAGTCCTGACTTTCCTTTTTCCTCTGTTGCTCCTGGCAAAAGGGGACCATTGTTGTACCTTAGATGGCCACTTGCAAGCTTTTAAGACTCCAGGCACTACACAACATACTAGGAGGTGGAACGGAAGCATGAGACAGGATATTAGGCCAATTAACTGGGATACCCCATGGAAAATTTACCCTAAACCTCCAAACCAAGAAACCAAATCCCATGAGGAGGTTGGTTATATATAAGCAGCCTCAGCAGCTGCTCTTTTGTTGTTGTTGTTGTTGTAGATATATCACACACCATTTGTCAATTCAATTTATTGACACGGATTACATTAACTGGTTCTGCAACCCTCACCCTTAATCAATGTGAATTATCCATCACCATAGACAAAAACTCACTGTTTCATAAACAATAAGGACCCCACACCCTTTTCTCCTTCCCTTCTGCCCCTGGTAACCACTAATAATTTTTGGTCTCTATACATTTTTTTTATACATTTGTCTGTTCTTGTCTGTTTACCTTGTCTGTTCATACAATATTTTTCCTTATATGATTAACTTATTTCACTCAACATAATGTTTTCAGGCTCCATCTATGTTGTAGTATGTATCAGGAAAAAAAAAAAAACCGTTTGCCATCAAGTCAATTCCAACTCATAGCGACCCTATCGGACAGAGTAGAACTGCCCCATAGAGTTTCCAAGAAGTACCTGGTAGACTCGAACTGCTGACCTTTTGCTTAGCAACTGTAGCACTTAAGCGCTATGCTACCAGAGTTTTCATAGTATATGTCAGGACTTCATTTTCCTTTCTGGCTTAGTAGTATTCCATTATATGTATTTACCACATTTTGCTTATCCAGTCATCCACTGATGGGCCTGTAGGTTATTTTCTCCTTTTGGCTTTTGTGAATAGTGCTACAATCAACTCTGGTGTATATATGTCTGTTTGTGCCATTGCTTTCAAGTCCCTTGGGTATATTGTTAGCAATGGAATTGCTGGGTCATATGGTCATTCTATTTTTAGTTTTTTGAGGAACCACCATGCTGTTTTTCACGATGACTGTACCATTTTTCATTCCCACAAATATAGGTACATGTACTACTAAAAGGTTCAAATCAATTTCCCCACATCCTAGCCAGGATTTGTCACTTTCCTTTTTTTTTTTTTTTTTTTTTGCTATCTTAGTGAGGGTGAGATGGTATCTCATTTTAGCTTTATTTTGATTTGTACCTCTTTGATAGCTAATGACGTTGAGCATTTTTTCAAGTGTTTGGTGGCCATTCAAGTATCCTCTTGGGTGAAGTGTCTATTCAAGTCCTTTACCCATTTTTTTCGTATTGGATTATTTGTCTTTTTGTTGTTAGTTGTCAAAGATTTATATATATTTTTGTTATTAGATTCTTATTGGATACATAATTTCTGAAGATATTCTCTCAATTGGGCTGTCTTTTCACTTTTTTGATAAAGTCTTTTGATAGACAAAAGTATTTGGTTTTTATGAAGTCCAATTTATTTATTTTGTCTTTTCTTGCCCATGCTTTTGTTATATTGGATAATCCATTGTTAAAAGCTAGGCCTGACTGCATTGCTCTTGCATTTATTTCTAAGGATTTTATGGTTTTAGTGTTCACATTTAGATCCTTAATCCACTTTGAATTTGTTTTTGTGTATTGTATGAGGCATGGATCCTGTTTCATTTTTCTGCCTGTGGAGATCCAATTTTCCTGGCACAAACTGAAGAGACTCTTCCCCATTGAGTGGACTTAGCACTCTTGTCAAAAATCAACTGACCATAAAATGTCAAATCTGTTTTCGTTATGCACATTGTTTTTCTGCTATTCTTACTTCTGTTCTAATGCCCTACTCTCTGTTCTTCTTTGTCTGTGCCTCTCTTCTGTCTCCATCTCTTCTGCACTCCATTATACCTGGGCCCTGCTCCCCATGACTGCCCTTTCGTGTGCCCCTGTTCCTTCACTACCTCTGATCTTCCTTGACCCGATTATTTTGAATTGCCCCAGACCCAGACTCTTATTGTAAAATGGCTGTATACATTGTCTTAGATTCATGTTAAAGTATTTATCAGACACTTTAAAAAAAAATTTTTTTTCAGTGTATTGTTGATTATTGCTTTTCCATGAAACTGACTTAAGGCAGTGAATTGTAAACTTTCTGAGGACAGGGATAACTTCTTGTTCTTTTTTTAAAGACCCAAAATACCTAATAAAGAAACTTGCAAATTGTTGTTGTTAGTTGCTGTTGAGTTGGCTGCAGCTCACAGCAAATTTATATATGACAGAAGGAAAGGTTGCCCTGTTCGGCACTATCTTCATGATTGTTGGTAAATCTGTACGGCTAAGTCCTTTGCTGTAGCTATTGTGAAAATAGTAGAGCTCAACAATTGTTTGTTGAATTAGAAATAAGTACAAGGCTGAATTCCAGCAATCATAAAGTCTTTGGTTTGTAAACTTTTGTTGTTGCTAGTTGCCACTGAGTTGGGTTCAACTCATAGTGAATTTATATATAACAGAACGAAACGTCGCCTAGTCCTGAAACGTCCTGCAGTGCTGGTATGTTTAAGCCCATTGTGGAAAATACTGTGTCAATCCATCTCATCAAGGGTTTCAAGACTAAACTATTGCTTTTCAGTAAAGATAATTTAAAATGTTTCTGAAGTAGAATAGTCCAAAGACATGTAAACATTGCTATATGAGTTTATTCTTATTTTTTTTAATGTATTTAACTTGGCCAAATATGCTCAAATTTGCAAATTCAGCTTGAACGGTTTTGGTATTTTGTAGGTTATAAAGTGTTTTAATGTTTTGAAAAACACTTTCTTAGCCACTCTCACACTTGAAAAATGGAAAGTATTATTAAAATTTAATAAATAATTACTGAGAAAAGCAAAACTTCTGATAACAAGATTTACTTGACGATAGTGCATCTACGCATTACTTTTGATGATTAGCCAGGCTCCTAAATCTACGTGCTAATGAATTCAATATGTGCGATGGGGGAATAGTAACACTATAAAACCTCAAAGCGTCAGCTTCTATAAGCCTCCTTGGAGCAAACAATCACATCAATGGCAGTCCTTGTTTCCCTGGATAAAACATTAACGATATTTTCTGTTTATCCCCAAAGTTGCTATCAAACAAAATTTTGGAACTACCTTAATTTAAATGTATAAAAAGAAAAAATAGCAGGCAGTAAAAAAATTAACTTATCCAGATAGTTTTTCTGTAGAATTGAATCCTAAAGTACCAATACTGGACCTGAGAGAAAAACTTCATCTTTCAGTTAAAGAGAAGAAGAGTCCAATGTTCAAGGTTAATAAATGTCATGTCTAATGTGAATATCTGAGTGAATAGAAGTGAAGAGACAGTGGTGATTATAAATTGCATCAATTTTATTACCTGTTTGAATGCTGGTTTTAGTTGGGACTTCAGAGAGTTCTACTTGGACACAAGAAAATGTATTTGGAGCTCTGGCTTTGGAACTTGCTGTCCATGTCAGGGTAAACAGTGGGGAACTTATTAGAACTGCAAATTAAACCCAATGACCTGGAATCTCAGGAGGATGGGACTGTGGCACCTGAATTTTTATAACTACCACTCTTCTACTATACTCTGAAGTTTGAGAACAATTGATGTATATGATTTGGGACAGGTTTCCAAACTCTTCTGAACTTTAGTTTCCTTGTGTGATACTGTAGAAAACATCATTGATCAGGTTATTGGGAAGGTCACATGAGATAACATGTGTGAGAGCCTAAAAACCCTTATGTGAGAGCCTACTACCTGCTAAATCATTCTTTTTTCTACTACTCCTTATCTTGAATGTAACCTTTCAAGGTATTGATATCTTATATACCCAAGCTGAACCAAAAGTTGAGTTCCACCTCCTCAGGCTTTCTTATTATTTTCTTGTACCTCTGCTGCCTATTCTCATTTGATCTTTATTGTATTCCTTTTGTAGCCATTAATCCATTCTATAGTTATCAGAGGAGTCCTTGGGTGGTGAAAGCAGTCATCACATTCAGCTGTTAATGGAAAGGTTCAAGGTTCAAGCCTACCCAAAGGCATCTCTAAAAAAAGACCTGACAATCTGCTTCCAAAAAATCAACCACTGAAAATCCTATGGAGGTCATCATGAGTTAAAATCAACTCAATTGCAACTATTTCCCCTTTAGTTGAAATGAACTCATTTGCAACCCAAATGAAATGGGCAGAAATAATACATAAATGTACATGTATATATATACATGTATATGTATGTACACACACACATATATATATATGAGTTGGAATTGACTCGAGGGAAACAGGTTTGGTTCTCATATAGATATCTCATTTCTGCCTATTGACCAAAACAAGTCTGATGGCCCCAAATAACTTTAGGAAGCTTGGATAAAATGAAGGAGAACACAGATATTTAGTCAACACTAAAAGTGTGTACCACATCAGTCATGAGCATATACATGGTATTTAAAGCCATGAAACTGGATGAGATCAACGAGAGAGAGTTTTGATACAGGAGAGAAAATGTTCAAGAGCTGAGTCTGGGGCTATTTTGAACAATATTTAGGAGCCCTGGTGGTGTTGTATTTAAGAGCTCAGCTGCTAACCAAAAGGTTAGCAGTTCAAATCCACCAGCTGTTCCTTGAAGACCCTGTAGGGCAGTTCTACTCTGTCCTATAGGGTTGCTATAAGTTGGAGCTGACTTATCAGCAAGGGGTACAAGTTCAGAAAGAAGCTGAGAAGCTAGCAAGGAGAGCAGGATGGAGCAACTGGGAAAAAGGAACAAAACAAAACAGTAATTTGTGAATGTCCTGGATGCCAAGGGAAGGAAGTGTATCAAGAAGGAAGGGATTATGTTTCAAATGATAGTGATGGGCCATGGAAAAAGAGAACTGAGACTGAATAGTGAATTTAGGCAGGTTATTGTTGACCTAGATAATAGCCATATTACCTAATTGAAGTGAATAGAAAGTCTGAGTGGAGTGTATTTCAAAGAGAATGGGAAGCAAGGAATAAGAAACGGAGAAAACAGGTAAGTATGTCTAAGAATTTGCTACAAAGCAGGTGAGTAAAGTGGGGTGGAAGGTGGAGGAGTAATGAGTCAAGAGGGTGTTTTTTGTGTTTATTTTTTTATAGAAGAGAGAAAAAAGCACATTCCTATGTTGATGAAAGCTATTTATCAGAGAGAGCAAAATGTTGATCTGAGTGTAAGTGTGAGAAAGGACAGTTTGAAAAGTCTCTGAGTAGGAGGCAGAGCAGGAATCTGATGGACAAATGAAGGGGACATCCCTTGGTAGAAGCATGAAAGACACTCTTAAAGAAAATGAATTAACACTATGAATGCCCAGTATCTTTGCTATGAAGCAAAATGTCACTTCTCAACTCAACATTTAGTGATCAGTATTCTCATTTTTTTTTTCTTTTCCTTTGAAGGAGAGTTAGTTTTAACATATCCCCTTGTTCTGAAACATTTTGGAAAGCACCTCCAATAAGGTCAATAGCTTTCTGACTTTTAAACACAAATGTTTTAACCCTGGTAACACTTTATAATTAGTAAAACACTGACTGGATTTCTTTTAATTACTATAATCCTAATGCCACCCCTATGGTGCCGGGATGGCCAGATGTTCAGCCTATACTTTACAGTAATTGTGTAACTGAACTTTTAAAGAACCTTGATTTTTCTATGGAAAGTAGCTGTCTCCATGGTGAGCTATAAAATTTCATGTGAAAACTTCATATTCCTTCTATGAATTCTATTTAATTTTTCTAATTGCAATGCTCAGTTACTATATTTACGTCAACCCATAACTTTTCTTTTTTCCTTCAAAAGTGTACAAAGTGCTTTTTCATAACAAAGAAAAAAGGTAAAATTAAAAGTCAGTAGTAGTGCAGGCCTGTGTTTGTATCTAATTTTTACCATAAGGTTGTGTGTGCACGTGTGCTTGTGTGTGTGTGTGAGTGTGAGTATCTTAATCACGAATAGAACAAAGTGAAGAGTTTAACAATCCATTTCAGTTAGCATGTTAATTTCTCATTTTAAAGAGATCTTTTTTTCGAGATACAATGTTTGACACGAATCCCATAAGTTTCATTACCTTTTTTTCTTGCCCTTTTTTTTTTTTTAAAAAAACAGCTTGCACATCTCCAGCATTGTATAAAATACCCATTTGTAATTATGCTTAACCTTTGCAAAGCCTCTGGGTATAGTCTGCTCATTAATCTTTAACCTGACAAGCCTTGGGGGTTGTGAAATTGGTACCTCTGTGTGTTAGAGACACAGAGACCATAGACTAGAGGTACAAAAGGGGTAATTAAGAAGAGGTAAGAAAAGAAATAGAACAAAACTAGAGGGATATGATTATGTTATGGTAGGTGAACAGCTGGGACAATAGAATGCAAATCATTACAGACAGAGTTCAGGAAACAAATGAAGGTATATGTTTTTAGAACAAAGCCAATTTAATCATACCCTGTCCTACTCAAGTGGAAATAACTTGCACCAAATTGATCTAAAATAAAGATTTAAAAATGTAATTGTGTAAGATATGGATCAGCTAGACTTTTACAGAACATTTCCCATACCCGTCTGCATTTTTTTCATGTTGTTACTAAAGTATAACAAAGAACACATTTTAAGCAAAACTAAGATCCTTTCTGAAAAGTTACTCTTTTATGATGAAGGAAGTGTGCCATCTTTTTATCTACGCAGATGCTCGTTATTTTCGTATTGGGTGATGAAGAGGAGAATGAGTACGAGTAAGATGTAGATGTCTTCATGATTATCTTTTCCGACACATACAATTGTGCCTAGGAATTTTGAGTTACCTCTTGAAGATTTGTTTAAAAAGAAAAATACGCACATAAGTTTATGGGAACATGCACACATATTAAAGTATTGCATCTGCCTAATAATAAGACAAGGATTTGTGTGTGTGTGGTTATTTTGTTTGATTCATTTTTAAGCAAGATTGTTCTCCAGAAAAGGGGGAGTCACTTTGTGATTGTCGTTGTTAGTGACCTTGAGTTGGCCCCTGACTCATGGCTACCTCATGTACAAAGCAATTGGACCATTGTGATCTGTAGGGTTTTCATTGGCTGATTTTTGGAAGTAGAACACCAGGGCTTTCTTAGTCTGTCTTGGTCTGGAAACTCCTCTGAAACCTGTTCGGCATCATAGCAACAGACAAGCCTCCACTGACAGATGGGTAGTGGCTTTAGATGCATTGGCCAGGAATCAAACATGGGTCTCCTGCATGAAAGGTGAGAATTCTACCACTGAACCACACTGCCCTCACTTTATGATTGAGTCCTTATAAATACTCTCATATGATGAGGAGGAAATAGGGAAATATTTTTATGCCTTTATATAAAGCAACAAAATGTTGTTGTTATTGTTGATTAGATTCCGACTCATGGTGACGCTATGTATATCAGAGTAGAACTCTTCCAAAGGGTTTTCAAGGGTGTATAACCTTTTGGAAACAGATCATGAGATCTGTCTTCCAAGGTATCTCTGGGTGAATTCGAACCACCAACCTTTTAGGTCGTATTTGAGCACTTATAGTATAAGCCAATTTGTAGTCATCTTATACTTGAGTGAGGTGTTATTTAGAGTAATGCTTAAGTTGCTATAGTAAAGACACCAGAAAACACAGTGTGGGAAGTAAGTTAGAATTGATTTCTCTCTTGTATCACAGTTCAGATGACAATGGAGCAGAGCTGGTGGGGCAGCTTGCCAGTCTCAGCCAGGAGGTCCACTGTCTACCATTTCTCACCAGGCACTTAGGAAGGATACAGAGTGTGCTGGGTAAGGATCTCTATGAGATGACCTGGAACTCCTACACACGATCTGGAAGTGCTTCTGTTTATATTGTAGTTAACCAAATTTAGTTACATGGTTAAATCGAGCTACAACAGGAATATAGTATTTAGGTGTCCAACTAAAACTTCAGGAAATCTTTTACTGAAAAGAGCCTACTAGTATTTTGAGGTCATATCATGAAAGAAACTATGACCCTGGACTAAAAATGTTTTTGTCTGAGATTAAAAAAGAAAGAAAGAAAAAGTAAGCATTCAAACTTGCACAGGTAAGAAATACTAAGATATCTATTTATATTAATTTTTCATCTAAAAAATGAAACAATTTAAGTTTTAACAACATTTAATATATTGATTAACCTAGTGTCCTCAAAGATTCTTAAGTCAGACTGGTACCTGTCATACATAGTACGGAGGGATTCTTCAATAAGAGGAGAAATTTTACAATGAACAATGATTGACACTGCTACATTTATTTATTCATCACTTGTATCATGTTTCCATCCATTATTATTTACATGGGTCCACTTGAATGGATTTATGGATTGTATTATTTAGATTTAATAAATTCACCTTATAAAAGGAGAAAATGGCTTAGAATATTCCCAAAAAGAGATTTAAATTGAAAATGAAATTAATACTAGAAGTTTAAAGAATCAACATTGAAATGGTAGAGCTGACACTTTTCTTTGTAAGGCACATTATAAAATAATTAAAATGGCAATCATCAAATCTGATAAAAAGGGATCAAAATTTTGAAATTTAAAGTTATCAACAACCCTTTTGAAATTATCTACTTATGCACACTATCATTAAGTATGACCTTTATATGTATGACTTGATACATTAGTTAATCATAGCAGCATATGTATATGCTTATGAATGTGCATATATATATTGTACTAATAAGTGTGAGCAAGCAAAACATTGTGGAGACTACAGCTCTAGATAGCATGTAAGTTATTTATTTTTATTGTTTTGAAGTTTTATTTTTTTCCAACTCATAAAACCATCAATTAATATTTATTAGTGAAGATTTAGTAGTAAGGATATAGTCAAAATCAATGATCACGTGACCAATATGCATATGCAATAAATAAAACTTCCTATAGCCCGGCAAACATTCCTACAAATGCTGCTTAAACAAATGTAGTAACAAATGAACCCAAAAGGATGTATTAGGTGGAACACAATAAAGTTTATTTCTTGCTTATGTATTAGTCCTGGGTAAAAGGTTGTATCTCTCCATACATTCTGTTAGGATCCCTGGCTAACAGAATTTGATTGTTTCAACACAAGTCTTCAAAGTTCGCTTCCATGCTTCTATCTATGAACGCTTGGAATAGAGAAATACCATGGTGGACCAGATGTGGGAGAATTGTATGAACTAAGCCTTGAAGTGGCACATATCAACGTCCACTCACTTCCATTGATTAGAACTCAGTTGTATGGCCACATCCAACAGCAAGGGAAGTGGAAAATATAGACTGGTTAAGCGCCCATGAAAGAAAGCAAAATTAATTTTGGTTAATAGCTAGTAGCATTGTCCGTAATATCTACTCTCATTTTGTATGCAATGTATATAAGAAAAATTACTTAATAGGAAGCTGAACCTATTCATAGCAAAAGCAAAACACCAGCTGCCACGGAGCCCATTCTGACTCATGGCGGTCTCATCACGTGTCAAAAGTAGAGCTGCACTCCAAAAGGTTTTCAAGGCTGTGATCTTTTGGAAGCTGATCACTAGATCTTTCTTCCGAAGTGCCTCTGGGTAAGTTAGAACTGCCAATCAACTTTCAGGTAGTAGTCGAGCCACCTATTCAATAGGGAGGAGCTATTCTGCAGATCAGGTATTTTACATAATGGACAGTATACCTTCATTCAAACAACAGAGGAAGTGTTTGAAAACTCAAATCACAAAGATTTAGTCTTATCCCAAGTCCCTTGAGAGAACTCACAGGACAAGAGCCAGGTATTCAAATACATTAATGTATAACTTTTGCCTTCAGCTATCTCCAGCAATAAGCTTGACACTTCCCAGTGAGGTAAGAAGGGAAGGAATTTGTTCTTTGTAGTTACAGTTACATCACCAGAGTGGAATCACCTTACTGGTGTGGGGGGCCTGTTCTGAGATTTTCCAGTGCTAACTCTGTAGGATCTATGTCTTAAAACAATTTCTGTGAGCTTATGGGAACAGGGAAGGATGTCTAACACCTTACAGTCAAAAAATGTGTTCCATAAGAAAAAAAAAAAAATTTTTTTTCCATACACACTGCAAATCTTTTAAATGATTTGCTTTCTTACATGGCATTAAATGATAAAAAGGATAATTTCTATTGAGTGATATATATTCCAACTAGTTTTCTCAAGTTCAATCACGATAAATGCAACTAGAATAAACATTTTTAAAATGGTAACATCATTAACTATATGATAAACAAGAAATTGGCTGTTATAGCTTTGCAAAGTACTATACTTTGAAAAGTACTATATAATGTGGAATGTGAAAGCATTCAAATTGGCACACCCAATTTTTCCCTCTTAGAACATCTAGTAACTAGAGCCTAAAAGTGTTGACATAAAAAGAAAACATCAAAGTTAAAATTTGCATCATCTTTCTAATATTTTTTATTAAAATAATGGGCCCATAAAAGAGAAAAAATAATTATCACAGAAAAGAAAACAGTTCAGAAAAAAATAAAACATATTTAAATACTCTTATTAACGGCCACAGAGATATCGATAATCATTTGTATAAATAAGAATTTTGGTATCATATCGTTTATTTCCTTGTAACTACAAGAACTTCAACTTCTTAATAAGTTATGTAAATCTTGGTTTATCAAGAGACATGTGTTGTGTGCAGATATGAGCATATCCGAATTAATAACCTCCTAAGTGGAGTTTGTTAAGTTCTTTAGTGCCTTGGATTTTAAAAGTCACTTTAAAATATCAGTATTAATATTTAGGATGTAACTAAGAACTTTTAAAGCTGAATAACCACTAAATACAAGCACGAGAATTCCTATAAAGAGCTCTATAAAAAGGAACACTGTAAAGAAATCTCTATTTTTCCAGTTTGTGTTTTTAACCATTTGTGTCTCTAGTTCTCTTTTGAATAATAATATTTTAAATTATATCTTTTTCTCAAGAGTCAGAAGTCCTCTGTTAATGAATTGTAAAGTTTTGTCAGTTTATGCGTAGAACAACTTGCCTTTGGACAGTCACAGGAGGTGTTTTTTTGTTTGCTTGTTTTGTTTTGCTTTGTTTTTTGCATGATATAAATAACCTGTTCTGAGTACTACTTTAACCTCTGGCTAGTTCTCTGATTTACATGAAATAATTTACCTCCTCTGTCTTTATTTCATTGTGTGTAAGTTAGAAATGGCATTCTTCTTCATATAGTCCAGTTTGCTCAGCATACAGATTGAATAAGCAAACAAAAAAACCCTTTGCCTTTGAGTCAATTCTGACTCATAGTGACCGTATAGGACAGGGTAGAACTGCTCCATAGGGTTTCTAAGGAATGCCTGGTGGATCCGAACTGCAGACCCTTAGGAGTGTCTAGATGGCTGCTTACAGCCTTTTAAGACCCCAGATGCTACTCTTTTATAAACTCTGTTATGCCAGTTGAGCTAGATGTTCCCTGAGACCATGATCCCCACCACCCTCAGCCCAGCAATTTGGTCCCTCAGGGAGTTTGGATGTGTCTACGGAGTTACCATGGCCTTGCCTTGTACAAGTTGTGCTGGCTTCCCCAGGATTGTGTAGTGTCTTACACTTCACCAAAGTTACCACTTATCTTTTGTCTATTGTTTTTCCAGCCCTACCCCTCTCCTCCCTCATAACCATCAAATATTGTTTCTTTTTGTATGTAAATCTTTTCATGGGTTTTTACAGTAGTGGTCTCTCATACAATATTTCCCCTTTTGTGATTGACTTAGTTCACTCAGCATTATGTTCTGTGCTGAGTTCCTTTTGTTTGTGGATTTCTTTTGTTTTTGTAGATTTTGTTTTTATTGAGACTTTATGTTTTTCTTCTTTATTTTGAAGAGTAGCTTTGTTAACTTTCTCTGTGGTTACCTTGAAATTAACCCTTATCTTCCTAGGTTTGATCGAGTCTATTATTACTTGGTATCACCTTACCTTCCTCTCCATTAGAAAGTTGTGTACCTACACTGTTTATTCCCTCTTTCATTGTTCTGACTTTGTCGTCATTTACAGATTCACCTCTCTGGTTCCCTGTTGCAAGTGTTTTGGTTTCGAATAGGCTTTGAGAGTTCATTTCCTAAGTTGGTATCTGGCTGGTGCAATCTTGCATCCTAGATTCAGGCTGTTGTCTGATGTTGTTTGTTCTCAGACTGAAGGACTCCCTTTAATAATTCTTCTAAATTTGGTTTTTTCATATTCCTTTAATTTCTGCTTATCTGGAAATGTCCTAATTTCACCATCATATATGAATGAGAGTTTTGCAGGATATATTATTCTTGGTTGGCAATTTTTTCTTTCAAGGTTTTATATATGTCATCTCATTGCCTTCTTGCCTGCATGGTTTCTGCCAAGTAATTTGAGCTTGGTCTTATTGTTTACCCTCTGTATGTGACTTTTCATTTTTCTTAAGCTGCTCTCAAGATTCTTTCTTTGTCTTCGGTTTTAGCAAATGTGATTATGATATGCCTTGGTGGTTTTCTTTTGAGTTCTATCCTATATGGGGATAATTAAACTTCTTAGTTGGTCACCTTTTCCTCTTTCATAATGTTAGGGAAGTTTTCTGTCAGCAGTTCTTCAATGATCCTGTCTATGTTTTCCATTTTCTCCACCTGTTCTGGAACTTCAGTAACTAGAAAATTTTTTTGCTTTTGATTGTATACCACATAATTCTCAGAGTTTCTTCATTTTTCTTTGTTCTTTTTTCTGATTTTTCCTCAAACGAAGTTGTAACCAAGTATTTGTCTTCCATTTGCTGAATCTGTCTATCATTGTTTCAAACCTGCTCCTCAAGCCTTCCATGATGTGTTCATTTCTGAAATCTTGTTGTTTATCTTTTGGATTTCTAATCCTTGTTTTTGTATGATTTCTAGTTGTGAATTTATTTTGAACATTTTGTTTCTGTATTGTTTTTCTGAATTCTTGCATTGTTTTGTCTGTCTTTTCTATAATTTTTTTCTGCCTTTTCCATGAATTTGTCTATTTATTCTTCATTTTTATCTGCTTTTTGTTTCAACTCTTGGATAGCTCTGAATATTAAAGATTTGAATTCCTATCAGGTAGTTCCAGTGTCTTTTTCTCTACTGGAAAGTCATCTAGAACCATTCTTTCTAGTTTTTTTTTTTTAATGTTTTGATATTGTCTGTTGTCTTGGACATTCGTAGTTATTTTCTTTGTTTATTGATTGTAAATTTGTTTTGTTCTGCTTTTTTATTTTATTCGGTTATGTCTGAGCAGACAGTCTGTGTGTTCTTTGTTGTTTCTCCTCTGTGGGCTCGATACTTTTCATCTCCTTGTCCGATGGGCAGGGCT
The DNA here is from genome assembly GCF_024166365.1 of Elephas maximus indicus. NCBI lineage: Eukaryota > Metazoa > Chordata > Mammalia > Proboscidea > Elephantidae > Elephas > Elephas maximus. Next base: position 42,177,346 of record NC_064832.1, read on the forward strand.
AGTCGCTCAGTCATGGTGCAGCAGGGCAGGTCCAGCAGGTGCTGTGTCTCTTGCTGGGAGCTCCATGAAGCTGCTTTCCTATACTCCCAGTCCAACGATCTCCAACAGTAGTCCAAAATGGCGAATCCATGCTGCATTCGCTGATAAGGGGCTCTTCTCTGTATCTTTCTTCACTTTCTGTTCTCTGTCAGTTTCTTTTTCCATTCGGTGCTTAGTTGAGTTGTTTTCTCTTCGTTTGACACTTAGGGTTCCAGGATTGAAGTTTGTCTCTTTTATTTAGTTTTTCTGGTCTTTGCTGTAGCGGGACACCGTGATGCTTCTGTCTGTAGGGCTATGTTGGCTTTGTCTCCCATATTGTTGTTGTTGTTAGGTGCCGTCAAGTAGGTTCCAACTCATAGTGACCCTATGCACAACAGAATGAAACACTGCCCGGTCCTGTGCCATCCTTACAATCGTTGTTATGCTTGAGCTTATTGTTGCAGCCACTGTGTCAATCCACCTTGTTGAGGGGCTTCCTCTTTTCTGCTGACCCTGTACTCTGCCAAGCATGATGTCCTTCTCTAGGGACTGATCCCTCCTGACAACATGTCCAAAGTATGTAAGATGCAGTCTCGCCACCGTTGCATCTAAGGAAAGTTCTAGCCACACTTCTTCCAAGACAGGTTTGTTCGTTCTTTTAGCAGTCGATGGTATATTCAATATTCTTCGCCAACACCACAATTCAAAGGTGTCAACTCTTCTTCGGTCGTCCTTATTCATTGTCCAGCTTTCACATGCATATGATGTGATTGAAAATACCATGGCTTGGGTCAGGTGCACCTTAGTCTTCAGGGTGACATCTTTGCTTGTCAACACTTTGAAGAGGTCCTTTGCAGCAGATTTGCCCAATGCAATGTCTTTTGACTTCTTGACTGCTGCTTCCATGGCTGTTGATTGTGGATCCAAGTAAAATGAAATCCTTGACAACTTCAATCTTTTTTCCATTTATCATGATGTTGCTCATTGGTCCAGTTGTGAGGATTTTTTGTTTTCTTTGTGTTGAGGTGCAATCCATACTGAAGGCTGTGCTCTTGATCTTCATTAGTAAGTGCTTCAAGTCCTCTTCACTTTCAGCAAGCAATGTTGTGTCATCTGCATAACACAGGTTGTTAAAGAGTCTTCCTCCAATCCTGATGCCCTGTTCTTCTTCATAGAGTCCAGCTTCTCAGATTATTTGTTCAGCATACAGATTAAATAGGTATGGTGAAAGAATACAACCCTGACACACACCTTTCCTGACATTAAACCAATCAGTATCCCCTTGTTCTGTCCGAACAACTGTCCCTTGATCTATGTAAAGGTTCCTCATGAGCACAATTAAGTGCTCTGGAATTCCCATTCTTTGCAGTGTTATCCATAGTTTGTTATGATCCACACAGTCGAATGCCTTTGCATAGTCAATAAAACACAGGTAAACATCCTTCTGGTATTCTCTGCTTTCAGCCAGGATCCATCTGACATGAGCAATGATATCCCCGGTTCCACGTCCCCTTCTGAAACCGGCCTGAATTTCTGGCAGTTCCCTGTTGATATACTGCTGCAGCCGGTTTTGAATGATCTTCAGCAAAATTTTGTTTGCGTGTGATAATAATGATATTGTTGTATAATTTCCACATTCGGTTGGATCACCTTTCTTGGGAATAGGCATAAGTATGGATCTCTTCCAATCAGTTGGCCAGGAAGCTGTCTTCCATATTTCTTGGCATAGACGAGTGAGCACCTCCAGCGTTACATCTGTTTGTTGAAACATCTCAATTTCTATTCCATCAATTCCTGAAGCCTTGTTTTTCGCCAATGCCTTCAGAGCAGCTTGGACTTCTTTCCTTCAGTACCATCGGTTCCTGATCATATGCCACCTCTTGAAATGGTTGAATATCAACTAATTCTTTTTGCTATAATGACTCTGTGTATTCCTTCCATCTTCTTTTGATGCTTCCTGTGTCGTTTAATATTTTCCCCATGGAATCCTTCACTGTTGCAACTCAAGGCTTGAATTTTTTCTTCAGTTCTTTCAGCTTGAGAAATGCCGAGCATGTTCTTCCCTTTTGGTTTTCCATCTCCAGCTCTTTGCACATGTCATTATAATACTTTACTTTGTCTTCTCAAGAGGCCCTTTGAAATCTTCTGTTCAGTTCTTTTACTTCATCAATTCTTCCTTTTGCTTTAGCTGCTCCATGCTCAAGAGCAAGTTTCAGACATCCATCTTGGTCTTTTCTTTCTTTTCTGTCTTTTCAGTGACCTCTTGCTCTCTTCGTGGATGATGTCCTTGATGTCATTCCACAACTCGTCTGGTCTGCAGTCGCTAGTGTTCAATGCATCAAATCTGTTCTTCAGATGGTCTCTAAATTCAGGTGGGATATACTCAAGGTCATATTTTGGCTCTCGTGGACTTGCTCTGATTTTCTTCAGTTTCAGCTTGAACTTACGTATGAGCAATTGATGGTCTGTTCCACAGTTGGCCCCAGACCTTGTCCTGTCTGATGATATTGTGCTTTTCCATCATCTCTTTCCACAGATGTAGTCAACTGGATTTCTGTGTGTTCCATCTGGCAAGGTCCGTGTGTACAGTTGCCATTTATGTTGGTGAAAAGGTATTTGCAGTGAAGAAGTCGTTGGTCTTGCAAAATTCTATCGTTTGATCTCTTGCATTGTTTTTATCATCAAGGCCATATTTTCCAACTACTGATCCTTCTTCTTTGTTTCCAACTTTCACATTCCAATCACCAGTAACTATCAATGCATCTTGATTGCATGTTCGATCAATGTCAGACTGTAGCAGCTGATAAAAATCTTCTATTTCTTCATCTTTGGCCCTAGCAGTTGGTGCCTAAATTTGAATAATAGTCATATTGACTGGTCTTCCTTGTAGATGTATGGATATTATCCTATCACTGACAGCGTTGTACTTCAGGATAGATCTTGAAATGTTCTTTTTGATGATGAATGCAACACCATTCCTCTTCGAGTTGTCATTCCCAGCATAGTAGACTATATGATTGTCTGATTCAAAATGGCCAATACCAGTCCATTTCAGCTCACTAATGCCTAGGATTTCAATGTTTATGGGTTCCATTTCATTTTTGACGATTTCCAATTTTCCTAGATTCATACTTCATACTTTCCAGGTTCCGATTATTAATGGATGTTTGCAGCTGTTTCTTCCCATTTTGAGTCATGCCATATCAGCAAATGAAGGTCCTGAAAGCTTTACTCCATCCATGTCATTAAGGTCAACTCTACTTTGAGGAGGCAGCTCTTCCCCAGTCATCTTTTGAGTGCCTTCCATCCTGGGGGGCTCATCTTCCAGCACTATATCAGAGAATGTTCTGCTGCTATTCATAAGGTCTTTTCTGGCTAATGCTTTTCAGAAGTAAACTGCTGAGTCCTTCTTCCTAGTCTGTCTTAGTCTGGAAGCTCAGCTGAAACCTATCCTCCATGGATGACCCTGCTGGTATCTGAATACCGGTGACATAACTTCCAGCATCACAGAAACACACAAGCCCCACAGTACGACAAACTGACAGACACGTGGGGGCCTCCCATAGAGTAACTTCTTAATAAATATTTATTAAATGAATGAATAATTACATGAGTTAATATAAGGAACAGATTTCATGCTTCAACTTAGAATAAAATTCTAACTTCTTAATAAAATCCAGTGTTTCTCAAATGAGAGCAATTTCACTCTCCGAGGAATATTTGAGAATATCTGGAGACATTTATATTGCTACCACTGATGAGAGGAGGAACTGCTGGTTTCTAGAGGTTAAGGATTCTACTAAACCTCCTTCAATGCACAGTACTGCCACCATGTCTAAGATATCAGGCCCAAAATGTCAACAATATCAAGGTTGAGAAATCCATAATACTCTGATTCACCAGCCTGATGCCTGTATCTTCAATCATACTCCTGCCTACTTTCCCTTTCACTTGCTACACTGAGACAATCCTAAACTTTGGATAGACCCTTGTTCACCCTAAGCTTTTTGGACCTTTGCACATGGTGCTTCTTCTCTTTGGATTTTTTTTCTTCTTCTCATTCTCTGCATGAGTAACTACTCATTTTGCAGAATTCATTTTAATCCTCCACCAACCACTTTGTTAGTTCGGTCCTATACTCTTGTGTTTCTTTCCTATACAACAGTGTTAAAATATGTAATCATATATAAGTATATATATATTTATTTAAAGATATATATATGTATCTCTGTTATTTTCTATTAGCATCTATATTCATGAGTGTAGAAGCTTTGTTTAGCATAATGGTAGCACAAAGTAAATGGTCAAAAATCTAAGTAATTGTAAAAATACAGTGTTGCCAGAATGTAGCTATTTGTATACTGGAAGAGTTGTACGTGGTAAAGTCAGACACTGTAGGCCATTGGATATCATTAGGAATTCATTTTAAGTGCAATGGGAAGCCATTGAACTATTTTCAAAAAGGAGTAACCAGGTTTCATTTTATTTTTTTTCAAACGATCACTCTGGGAGGCGGGGCCAAGATGGCAGAGTAGTCGGATGGTTCCTGAGGTCCCTCTTGCAATAAAGACCAAAAAAAAAAAAAGTGAATTGATTATATGCCAGTCTAGGAGCACTGAACATCGCAGAAAAAGTCGAGGAGTTGGATTGAGCAGCAGGGAGAGGGAAAGACAGTTTAGAAACAGCAAGGATTTGCCAGACTTGACCTGGTTGGCACCGGCCCCCGGCAGGCTGGATCAGCTGGCGCACATGGGCTAAGGCAAGTAGTAATATTTGGGACTCATTCTCTGTATCGGGAGAAACCAAGTGGTAAAGAGTCTGCTCAAGCCTCCAGAACAACGGAAAAGAAGCTCTGAATCAGTAAAAGATAACTGCAAGCATCTAACCTACCACATGGATCAAAAAAACCCTTCCCTCATTTGGGAGGTACCTCTCCCCCATTTTTCTGCACTGTCCACGCTCTGCTCTGGGCCCTGATCTGGCTTCAGTGACTTCTCTGTTCCCTGGGCCTGAAGTAGGACCCACCGCACGCCCTGAGCCATCCTTCTGGCTTGAAAGAAGGAACAAATTAACAACCCAGAAAAAATAATCTATCAGCTCCCCTAGCCAGCAACTCAGGGAAGGCACAGCTCCTTTGCTGAGGCACAGGCATAAGGGGTCCACAGTCTTTGAATGTTCTTCACGCCTGCATAGACCTGTGTGGGCCCATTTTATCAGCATAGGCCCTCATTAGCACAGTACAACAGGGTATATACTGAAGCCTATTCTCAACTGCAACACTATAAGGGAAAGTTGAAGAATTGTGACATTTGACACACCCCTGCCTATTAAGCAGGGTCTTCACCTACCCATATCAAGGGCCTGAGGACTGGTGGCTCCACCCACTCCACCTAGCCACCCACGAGAGGGGTCCAAGAATAAGAGGTGACTCCCAGTCCTTACAGCCAGTACCATTGAGTGCCCATAGTCTGGCTGCAAAACACACCCCCCTACATGCTCTATGGATCAAGGACACACCTTCCACCCAGACACACAGAGGCAGCTGTCAGTCCCCTGCCTTTTTCAGCACATGACCCCCTACTGCAGCCAGGTACCTGTGCCTACTCCAATCACCCCTGCCCATCTAGGAGTGTACATGAGATCCTGTTCCACACACTCGGTGACTGATGGCCTGGACACCTGAGCTGAATCCACACAAGAAAATTAAACAGACACCTAGTAACAGCTCTAACTACCTGGTGACAGGACGTGACAGCCTCAAAGACACTAATAATCAAACTAGCTCACATGACCAGCCTATTTGGGTGTATCAAAACAAAACAAAACAATAAGCTAGGACACAGTAAGCAAACATAAAGTAAATAAACATAATAATTTATCGATGACTCAGAGACAACAGTCAATATCAAAGCACATAAAGAAGCAGACCATGATGGCTTCAGCAAGTGACCAAAATAAAGAACCAAGAAACCTTTCAAAGGAAGATATCTTCTTGGAATTACTGGTGGTAGAATTCAAAAGATTAATATACAGAACTCTTCAAGAGATCTAGAAGAAGATCAGGCAAAATGCAGAACAAGCCGAGGAACACACAGACAAAGCAACAGAGGAAATTAAGTTTATACAAGAGCATAATGACAAATTCAACAGGCTGCAAGAATCCATACAGAGACAGTAAACAGAAATCTAAAAGATTTAAAATAAAATTTCAGAATTAGACAATTCAATTGAAAGTTATAGGAGCAGAATTGAGGCAATGGAAGTCAGAATTAGTAAGACTGAAGAAAAAGCACTTCACACCAACTTATTTGAGGAAAAATCTGATAAAAGAATTAAAAAAAATGAAGAAACCCTAAGAATTATGTGGGACTCTATCAAGAGTAATAACTTACGAGTGCCTGGAAGACCAGAACAGGAGGGAATAACAGAAAATACAGAAAGAATTGTTGAAGATGTGTTGGCAGATAACTTCACTGATATTGTGAAAGATGAGAAGATATCTATCCAAGATCCTCACTGAATCCCACGCAGGGTATATCCCAAAAGAAAGTCACCAAGACATATTATAATCAAACTTGCCAAAACTAAAGGCAAAGAGAATTTTAAGTGCTGCTGAGAATAAACAAAAAGTCTTCTACAAAGGAGAGTCAATAAAACTAAGCTCTGACTACTCAGAAAAAAACATGCAGGCAAGAAGGCAATGAGATGACATATATAAGCCTTGAAGGAAAAAAAAAAAAAAATTTTGCCAGCCAATAATTATATATCCAGCAAAACTATCTCTCAAATAAAAATATGATGGCGAAATTAAGGCTTTTCCAGATAAACAGAAATTTAGGAAATTTGTAAAATCCTAACCAAAATTACAAGAAATACTAAAGGGAGTCCTCTGGTTAGAAAATCAATAAATCAGATAACAGCTGAAGACTAGAACACAGGACAAAAGAACAAGATATTAACCCAGATAGGGTAGTTGCAAAAATAAATGAAAGCTAAAGCACTGAAAATAGGGAAACGGAGATGTCAATATGTCAGAGATGACAACACTAAAGCAAAAAAGAGGGATTAAATAATGTATTCATAGACCTCTCATATGGAGAGGAAATTAAGGTGATATCAAGAAATAAAATATTGGATTAAACTTAGAAAAGCAGAGGTAAATATTAACGTAACCAATAAGGAAACCAACAATCTTACACATCAAAATAAAAAAAAAAAAAGAAAAACATAAAGACTCAGCAAATACAAAATCAACAACAAAAAACATGAAAAGAAAATACATAAAGAAGAACAACTGACCACAGAAAATATAGTGAAACAAAGAAACTGCCAACAACACAAAAGAAATACATCAAAATGATAGCACTAAACTCATACCTATCAGTACTTACACTAAACATAAATGGACTAAATACACCAATAAGGAGACAAAATGACAGAATGGATAAAAAACACAATCTGTCTATACGCTGCCTACATTAGACACACCTTAGACTCAAAGACACAAACTGCAACTCAAAGGAAAAAAAAAATATATATCAAGCAAACAATAATCATAAAAGAGCAGGAGTGTCAATATTACTCTCTGACAAAGTAGACTTTAAAGAAAAATCCACCACAAAGGATAGGAAAGGACACTATATAAAGATTAAAGGGTCAATATGCCAGGAGGACATAACCATAATAAATATTTATGCACTCAGCAACAGGGCTCCAAAATGCATAAAACAAACTCTAACAGCATTGGAAAGAGAAATAGACAGCTCCACAATAGTAGTAGGAGACTTCAACACACCACTTTTGGTGAAAGAACACCCAGAAAGAAGCTCAATAAAGACATGGAAGATCTAAATGCCACAATCAACCAACTTGATCTCATAGACATATACAGAACACTCTACCCAACAGCAGACAAGTATACCTTCTTTTCCAACACACATGGAACATTCTGCAGAATAGACCACATATTAGGCCATAAAGCAAGCCTTAACAGAATCCAAAACATTGAAATATTACAAAGCATCTTTTAGGACCATAAAGACATAAAAATAGAAATCAGTTACAGAAAAAGAAAGGAAAAAAAAAATCAAATACATGGAAACTGAACAACACCTTGCTCAAAAACACTGGATTATAGAAGAAATTAAGGCCAGAATAAAGAAATTCACAGAATCAAATGAAAATGACAACACATCCTACCAGAGCCTTTCAGACACAGTAATATCAGTGCTCAGAGGTCAACTTCTAGCAATATATGCGCACACCTAAAAAAAAAAAGAAAGAGCCAAAATCAAAACGTTAAACCTACAACTCAAACAAATGGAACAAAACAAAACAAAACAAAACCCAGTGTCATCGAGTCGATTCTGATTCATAGTGACCCTACAGGATAGAGTAGAACTACCCCATAGAGTTTCCTAGGAGCTCCTGGCAGATGTGAACTGCCGACCCTTTGGTTAGCAGCCATAGCAAACAAATAGAAAGGGAGCAGCAAAAGAAGCCTTTGGGCACAGAAGAAAGGAAATAATAAAAATTAGGACAGAATTAAATGAAATAGAGAACAGAATAACAATTGGAAGAGCTAACAAGACCAAAAGCTGGTTCTTTGAAAAGATCAACAAAATTAATAAACCATTGGCCAAACTGACAAAAGAAAAACAGGAGAGGAAGCAAAAAACCCTAATAAGAAATGAGATGGGTGATGTTACATCAGAACCAACTGAAACTAAAAGAATCATAATAGAACGCTATGAGAAATTGTACTCCACCAAATTTGAAAACCTAGAGGAAATGAGCAAATTTTTAGAAAAACACTACCTACCTAAACTAACATAAGCCTAGGTAGAATAACTAAATAAACCTATAACAAAAGAAGAGATTGAAGAAGTAATTAAAAAACTCCCAGCCAAAAAAAAAAAAAAAAAGCTTTTGGCCCTGATGGCCTCACTGGAGAATCCTATCAAACTTTCAGAGAAGAGTTAATACCACTATTACTAAAGATATTTCAGAGTATGGAAAAGGATAGAATACCCCCAAACTCATTCTATGAAGTCAGCATACCAAAACCAGGTAAAGGTACCACAAAAAAAGAAAATTACAGACCAATATCCCTCATGAACATAGATGCAAAAATCATCAACAAAATTCTAGCCAATAGAATTCAACAACATAACAAACAAACAAACAAAATTCACCACAACCAAATGGGGTTCATACCAGGTATGCAGGGATGGTTCAACATTAGAAAAACAATCAGTGTAATACATCACATAAATAAAACAAAAGACAAGAACCACATGGTCTTATCAATTGATGCAGAAAAGGCATTTGACAAAGTTCAACACACATTCATGATAAAAACTTTCAGCAATATAGGAATAGAAGGGGAATTCCTCAACATAATAAAGGCAATCTATATAAAGCCAACAGCCAACATCTTCCTAAATGGAGAGAATCTGAAAGCGTTCCCCTTGAGAATGAGAACTAGACAAGGATGCCCTTTATCAACACTCTTATTCACTTTGTCCTGGAGGTCCTAGCCAGAGGAATTGGGCAAGAAAAAGAAATATAGGGCATTCAAATTGGCAGATGATACGATCGAATACACAGAAAAACTTCAAAGAATCCACAAGAAAACTATTGGAACTAATAGAATATTTCAGCAAAATATCAGGATACAAGATAAACATACAAAAATCAGTTGGATTCCTCTACACCAACAAAGAGAACTTTGAAGGGGAAATCACCAAATCAATATCATTTGCGATAACCCCCAAGAAGATAAAACACCTAGGAATAAATCTAACCAGAGATGTAAAAGACATATACAAAGAAAACCACAAGACACTACTGCAAGAAACCAAGAGACCTATATAAGTGGAAAAACATACCTTGCTCATGGATAGGAAGACTCAACGTTGTGAAAATGTTATTTCTACCCAAAGCAATCCATAGATACAATGCGATCTTGATCCACATTTCAACATTTTTTAATGAGATGGAGAAACAAATCACCGACTTCATATGGAAAGAAAAGATGCCCAGAATAAGTAAAGCATAACTGAAGAAGAAGAACAAATTGAGAGGCCTCACACTACCCGATTTTAGAATGTATTATACTGTCACGGTAGTCATAACAGCCTGGTACTGGTACAACAACAGATACATGGACCAGTGAAATAGAACTGAGAATCCAAACATAAATCCACCCACAGATGAGCAGCTGATATTTGACAAAGGCCCAAAGTCTGTTAAATGGCAAAAAGACAGTTTCTTTAACAAACGATGCTGGCAACACTTGATATCCATCAGCAAAAAATTGAAACAAGACCCATACGTCACACCATGTACAAAAACTAACTCTAAATGGACCAAATCCCTAAAATAAAATCTAAAAAGACAAAGATTATGGAAGGAAAAATAGGGATAAGACTAGGAACCATAATACATGGCATAAACAGAATACGAACCACAACTAACAATGCACAAACACCAGAAGAGAAACTAGATAACTGGGGTCTCCTAAAAATCAAAAACTTAAATGCTAATCACAAGACTTCACCAAAAGAGTAAAAAGACAACCTACGGGCTGGGAAAAATATTTTTGGCTACGACATATCCGATTAGGGTCTGATCTCTAAAACCTATAAGGTACTACAAAACTTCATCCACAAAAAAACAAATAACCCAGTTAAAGACAGCAAAGGATGTGATCAGACACTTCTCCAAGGAAGACATTCAGGCAGCTAACAGATACATGAGGAAATGCTCAGGATCATTAGCCATTAGAGAAATGCAAATCAAAACTACGGTGAGATACCATCTCACCTCAACACTGGCTACTATGGAGAGATTGAATTAGAATGGGATAAACTTTTTTTTTTTTTTTTAAAACTTAGAAGAAGGGTAACCAGGCAAGAAGCTACAACGGTGGTCTATATGGGAGGTTATGATGCTGGGGTTGTTAGTGCTAAAAGAGGAAATGGCATCAAATGGATGATTTTTTTACACATTTAGATGTAAAAGTAAGGATATGCTGATGTATTGGGTATGGAAGATGAAAGAAATGGAATCATCAGAGACAACCGCTTATATTATAACTTGAGCAATTGGTAGGGATTGGGTCTATTTCCTGGCTTAGAGAAGACTAAAATAGGAAAAAAATTTAAGGGAGAAAGAACAGTATCATTTGAAGCATATTATATTTGAGGTGTATTTACTACAATGAAGAAGAGTATAAGTAGACTATTGGATGTACAAATCTACCGTTTAGAAGAGAAATATCATTTGGATATATGACTTTGGAGTTTACCAGAACAAAGATGCTATTTAAAACTTGAGGCTTCATTAGATTCTTTACAAAATGAATGAAGCTCGAGAAAATCTTATGTACCAGGATCAAGACATATAACGCAATAACATTTAGAAATGGACTAGAATAAGCGAAGTGAGTAAAAGAAACTGATGAGAGCAGCTAGTGAAGAGAACAGGAATTCATGGGAATCTACACAGGAGAGGGTTTCAGGAAGGAAAGAGGCAACAAGATTGAATAAACTTGGGTAAAGCCAGGTAAGCACAAAGCAAGAGCGTTTGGATTCGGTGGCACTGGTGTGATACAGTATTTATGGAATTGTGCTGAAGGATGGAGTGAAAGCCAGACTTAAGTGGTTTGATATTTGAATGGCAGGTCTGCTTACAAAAGGCCACAGCCATTAAAACCCTTTGAAGCACAGTTGTACTCTGCAACACATGGGGTAGTTGTGAGTCAGAACTGACTCCATGAAAATTGGTTTGTTTTTAGTTAATTCAGTGGAAATAGAGATTATGGAGAAATTTTAGAGTGTTTTGAAGGGTGCTAGCAATGTGGACAGTATATAGAGAGATATAAAGTCCATGGAAGGTTATTAGTTAGAGAAGTATGTGTTTGAATGCTGATGGAGTTATATGATGGAGTGGGAGAAACTTAAGATGCAAGAGAAAAAGTAAATAACTAAATAATTTGCTTGTAAACTTACCATCTCTTAACTCCAAACCCATTTTTCTATATTCTTCTCTGTGATGCTGAGACAGGGATCACATACTATGTATCTCCTGCAAACTACATCTCCTCTTCTGGAAATGGCTTTGTGGTTTCCAGTTAGTATCTACCACTAGGTGGTAGTAGAGGGAGTCTGAAAATTAGAAAGATGGCACAGGGACTTCCTTCTTCCTGTTTCCTTGGTATTTCTATTAATGTTGCCTTGACATCCCATTGTTCCCGTTTCTAGCTTCTTTCCATATTCTCAGAACCAGTCTTCCTGAACTCCTCAGAGCCAAGAGCTTACTTGGAGATCAGTAACAGGAAATGTCCTTGCCTCAGACGACTGGTTTTCAGCTCCATGGGCCTTTTCTTATAGGTTCTGATAACTCCAATCCTTTTCCTTTGAACTTCAACTCCAGAGAAGCTGCTTCCTGTAATCTTTACCTGAGAGCTCCCTTCTTGCTTTTTCAGTCCAACACCATTGTAACTGATTCAATGTATTAAATTCTCTCTGTTGAAATAACTAGCATAATTTTGATTTTTCTGTGGAAAGACTGGCCTTCTTAAGGAAAAGTAATCTTGTCAAAATTGCAATAGAAGAAAAGGAGATGGATACAGGTATTGGGATATGGATTTTATATCCCTCTATATGTACTCTCCACATTGCTAGTTCTCTTCCTAACATTCCATCACCTGAAAGTGAGAGAGGAAACTGAAAATGGAAGAAATATATTAAGAAGTCTGAGAAGAGAGGAGACAGTTCTGGTTGAAAGGGCATGCAGAGAGTTCTAGTAGGTTTGAGTGCCATTGGGCTTGTAATCATAATTTTTGGAAGGAAATAGTTAGCTCATTGTGATATTTTTCTTTAGGATGTTCTGCCAGTTAGTGACAATCCAGGCATTCCACTAAGTGTGTTATATCCACTTAACTCTTTCAACAACTCTATGAAGTGGCCACTGTTTTTAGATCCATTTTATACATAGAGAAATTCAGTCACAAAGGCATGTCTCACAGCTAGTGTGTGGTGGAGCCAAGCTATGAGTTCAGAGGGTAATCTTCAGAGGCAGCACTTAACTTCTACACTATAGAAGTACCCATCACATTCTCTTTAAAGGGGAGAAACATGGAGCTGGAAGCTTGTGTGGAGATCAGGAAATCAGACTAAGGGAGGCAGGATGAATCACATATTTAATAATCTCTGAGCCCCTAGGGTTGCTGCCTAGACAGAAAGTGGTATTGCCATTTTCCTCTGATATTTTCTTTTCTAGGACTGCTTAGCTAACTCATACCCCTGCTGAAGAAACATCTTCTTTCTTTAAATATCTTGATAAATTCAAACAAGTTATGGTTTAGTGGGAGCCGTTAAGTCTCATCGTAATTTCTAGATTTAGACTTTAAATATTAATGTTCAGAAGCCAATCAATTTCACTCTATTCCAAATGTTGGCTATCCCATTATCAAAACATTAAACTGCTTGTTATTAACACCTTCATCTTTCCAGGCACAAATCCAGTACTACTTCCTTAAAAAAAAAAAAAAATCCTCCTATTAACCGAGTTCATTCAAAATCGTTCCTTTTCTTAACAGCATTGTCTTTAGTGTTAGTTTCATGTATTTATCATATAGTTTGATCCCTCAATAAGAGTCCCCTGAATGCAGGGAGATCTTTTTATAACTCTGTGCTATCTCCTAAGTCACATAGCATAATGAACAGGACTTTGTAGAGCAAATAAGCTCAGTAGCTAATTGATTGAAAAGTCTATTTAAATTTTTTTTCTTTTTGATAATACTACCATCTATAATATGTTGGTTTTTAGTATAAAATTTTAAGTGATTATTCACTGGCTTTATATATTTGTTCCTCCTTGTGTTGGGATATAACAGTCAAGGAATAATCATGTAGACATTACGCCTAATTATTATGTAAATTTTGATAACTGACTATATTTATATTAGAATCAGAAATCAACACATTTAATTTTCGTTTCTGATCCACAAGGAAGAAGTCAGTTTAACAATTCTTAGGAAACATTATTTGTAACCTAGGGGAAAAAATGATCAGGTTAGCATAGATGGAATACGCTGTTTTAAATTCTGTAATTCTGTCGGGATACAGCCAAAGCAAACAGATGATTTATATTGAAATCACATTAGGTTTAGGTTGTGTTGGTTTTTACATCTTCTCTAGGCTGGAGCATAACCTCTGCATATTTATATTATGGAAACTCTTCATCGCTGCTCTTGTCAGGGACTGATTTGTTACTTTGAAATTCATCTAGAACTTGTGTATCCAATCTTCTCTCTATCCCCACTCCAGTTGCTTTTGTGTTTCAATGTGACATTTTCCTATCCAAATAGATCGGTTGTTTATAAAGGAAAAATGACCTGTGTCTGATGCTTCTGGTTAAGTTAATAAATATTTCATTGCCATGTATCTTTAAAATCCAGCCATCCCTTTAATTTCTGAGTGGTAAGGGAAATAATTATAGTGGCTCTTCATCTTATTAGCATCTGTGTACCTGCTTTCTAATAGGAGATGTATTTGTAAAAGTCCCAGCATCACAATTTTTGAAGTGAAACTCTCCATAACAGCGTTTTCTTAAATAGAATTTACAAATGTGTCATAAATATTTATACTTATCAGTAAGCATTCTGAGTCTGTGTGAAAAACTCCCTCTCTACATATATACACACATGCAAGCCCACACATATACAGATCAGTGATCAGCTAGTTGATGTTATTTAAATCCAAACTCCAGCTATTTCAACAAATTGCCCAGAAAAGAGTGGCTATAAATCATTCATTTTCATTTTTGTTGTTGTTATCTTAGGACTTAATACAAATGGTGAGCCTTCTTGCCCCATACTTTTCTGCTTTGCCCTCTCCTTCCTTTCCCTTGTCCCTTTGTTAGTTAATGCATAGAGTTATGGAGTCTACCGAGCTCAGAGCTAATCAGGGAGTTTTACATATTGGTTTAGGTAAAAGCTTTCAGAATGTTAATGCATCACCCGAGGTGAGCCTGGGAGCATACTTTTGGCAGAAAATACTTCCAAAGAGAATAGTCTGGAAAGAACACTTAGCTCAAGCTTGGAATTTACCTCTCCAAAAAAAAAAAAAAAAAAAAAAAATCCAGGCAGCTCATATTCTCTTGTCTCTCCCTACTAAATTATTCATTCATTGTATATGCTTATATTTAGTAAAATGAGTAATTTTAAGTTGGCCCAATTAAAAAAAAAATTTACCTGTATTTGGATGTTTTGACAGACACTCATTTTCCTCTCTTTTAATCCCTCCCCTCATCCCCTCAAAACAACCATCTATTGTTTGGTACATTTTGTTCTCTCTTTTGATACTTTCATTTGGCAAAGGAGTTTCCAGACAGAAGTTCCAAATGCCCTTTTCACTGAGAGATCTTTACCTTGGCAGATGTCTCCCTAACCTAAATATTTGCTCATGATCTCTCCAAATGTTCCCACAATGCTGGGCAAAGCACAATACTTTTCCTCGGCAGTGATACTAATATTTTTTTCTTTGGGCCATTTTGTTACAGATGATTGCAGAGCCCATTTAGAAAGGCACCGAAAAGGATGACAGGGTATAAACTCCACATGTGGTGAAATTAATCTGCCTCTTTCAAGTTGGTTTCATCTCCTCCTCTTTCCCCAAAGAGGAAGAAGCATTTCATATGAATCCGGAAATGGTGTCACTCGCTGGGTTAACAGTTTGGTTCAAAACTGTAGATTTTTGAGTTTTCAGGTTTTATATAAATTATGCCACGGGTAGAAAAGTACCAGGGAAAAGCACCTCAGGGCCTGGTACATGGAACTCCCAGGCTGCTGACAGCTCTTTGGTTTTGCAACTCTTTTTGTAAAAGTATAGAGTTTTGCTGTTTATACCACGCCCCACCTGTCAGTAACTCTCCCAGTCTCCTTCCCACTGGGTTTAGACTTGCTGGTAAAACACCACAGTACTGAGGCTTTTGCAGACAGCTGAGAACATGCAGAGCAGGACCCATCCACTGATTCCTTTGGATTCTGAGCTTTTGAAACCGCTTTGACTTGCAGAGTTCTCTAAGTAGAAAGTTTTAAGAAAGGCTCTATTACACAGCTGTTACCTATTTTGCAATCCAAGCCTACGATTAAACGTTCACTCCAAGGACTACAGACAACCTGTTTGTGGGTTTCAGGAGCAGTTGGCATCTTCATTTCAGGCATATCCTTCAAGCTTTGGAATAAAGAAAGTGTGACTGGCTGCTCTAGTGGTTACATGGATACAAGCTGTGCCTCCCTGAGGGGGGTGGGTTGGTGGTTCCCTATAGAGAGCAACCGTTTAAATCGAGTAGCAAGTGTGACATTTTGAAATTAATCAAAGTATTTCTAGAATGGTTAGGTGGGGGTGTAGAAGGGGGACTAAAAGAAAAAGCAGAGGATTTTTGAAGATATGTGGGAAAAAAATCACTGAAACTTATTTGTAGTCTCTGAAGGCAACTTTGCCACAGTAGCAAAGGTACTTAATGTGTTTGGTACAGGTAGTCCCTGACTTAAAACGTATTCCAGTTACTAAGAAGCACATGATTGTCTGCTTTTACATCGTATAGTTAGTAATATGTATTACATGCAATGTTCCAACCCCCAAATACAAATAAAGTTTGGATTTATAAAGATATTGATGATAAAAGGCAATAATAATGGAAACTAAGAAAAAAAGTGAGGTATTCAAGATAGAGTCAGTGACTATCTGAACTCAATCACTTTGTTTCTCAGTTTATTTATTAGAAAAGAATGGGCAATAACACCCACCTTACATAAGTGAGAGAAAATTTAGATTAAAAGAAAAGGTATTCATTGTTATTAATAATGCCTCCAGTGCCCATTGAGTAAAGTATAAGACAAAGGCTATCATGAACATATTATGTGATCCATTCTATTGGGCCTTTCTGGGCACCTGACCCCAGATCTTCTAATCCATGTGCTCACCACATCTTCTGTTCAGTGGAAGACCAAGGAGACTGTAGACTTGTCCACATTAAAATTGCGTATCTGGCTTAGTCAGCCTTCAGAGCTATAACCCAACTTTGGCACTCTCTAGAATATTGATAGTTGCCTAATTGTCCTGTTTCCCACCCTAAAATTCACTTGTAAGGTTCCTTTTCTGATCTGTTGATTTTGTTAAGAGTCTATCTGTACTAACCATCTCTATAGGTGGAAGCTTGTTGCTAACTGGAGCTCTGAATATGTGACCATATTTTATTTTATTTCTTCAGTAGTATTCTAGCTTTATCTCTACCTATGCTGTCCAGAAAAGTAGCCACTAGCCACATGTAGCTATTTAAACTTAAATTACAATTAATTAAAAGTTGTACCAGCCAACTATCAAATGCTCAAAAGCCACTTGTGGCTAGGACTACCATCTTGGATAAGCAAAAAACCAAACCCATTGCTGTCGAGTCGAATCTAACTCATAGTGACTCTATATGACTTCCCATAGATTTTCCAAGGCTGTAATCTATGGAAGCAGATTGCCACATCTTTCTCCCATGGAGCTGCTGGCAGTTTTGGTTAGCAGCCAAGTGCTTAACCACTGCACTACCATGGCTACTTCCATTAAAAAAAAAAAAAAAAAACCAATGCCGTCAAGTCAATTCTGACTCAGCGACCCTACATATAGGATAAGCCAAGCCAAACCTGTTGCAGTTGAGTGGATTCTGACTCATAGTGACTCTATGGATAAAAAAAAAAAAACAAAAAAAAAACGGATAGCACAGATAAAAAACAGACAGAACTTGCTAGACCTGTTAATTTACCTGGGACTTTTTTTTTTTTTAACAGCCTAAGACAAAGCAAATTGTTAAAATTGGATAGTAGGCAGCATGTTGCAAATGCCAGACATAATGATGAAACAAGTTTAGCAATGTTGTTGTTGTTAGGTACCATCAAGTACATTCTGACTCTTAGCAACCCCAGGTGACAGAGTAGAACTGCCTCATAGGGTTTTCTTGGCTGTAATCTCTATGGAAGCAGATTGCCAGGTCTTTCTACTGTGAAGTCCTGGGTGGGCTCAAACCACCAACCTTTTGGTTAGCAGCCATGGACTTAACCGTTTGTGCCACTGCTGCTTTTCTGAGGCCAGGAGAATGGGTTAGAAAAGAAAGAAGAAGAAAAAAAAACCAGTAGTGCACTTCACTCTCTGGCCAGGGGAATTCCAATGTTAATGAAGCCGGCTGGGGCAGGGAGGGGAGGGATCAGATAGTAGAGAGTAGCAAGATAGACAAAGTTACTTATCTTGTTTGGTAAAGACTGTTTTTCTGAGATTCCAGAGGGGTGTGTAGCTTGTGTGTGCTGTCTGGATCCCTGCTGAGACTGCCCTTGAGGGTTAGGGCTGTATCCTGTGCTTGTGCCGTCTCAGGAAGCCACAATTAGCTCCTCAATGCTTATTACAAAGCCCAGCGCCAAGGTTTCCTGTCTGGGACGCTGCGCTCCAGGCTCCAAAACCAGTCACTGCTTCCCCATAGTTTTTCATTTGCCTGTCAGCTGCGTTGGTGTGCAGCCTGCATGTGCTGGCTGGGTCCCCTGCGAGCTTGGTCCCGAGGGTTAGGCCTGCATCCGTGCTTGGCCCGTCTCAGGAAGCCACAATCAGCCCCACCACTCTGGCATCAGGGAGCCACGAGGGCTCAAGGCTGCAGCGTGGCACACTGGCTCCACCAGCAGTCGCTGCTTTAGCGTGAGGCTGTTTGCTCCCCTGTCACTCAGGTCAACTCCTTAGTTCTGTGTTTGATGGTCAGGGTTCATAGATTGTCCTGTATGTAATCGATTCGCTTGTTTTTTCAAGTCTTTGTTGCAAGAGGGATAAGCGGACGCTTCTACCTAGTCAGCCATCTTAGTCCCGCCTCCCATAATCTTTAATTTGAAAAAGATACAAAAAATCAGTCACACTTAACCTATGCACAAGTATAATTTCGTACTTTGAGGAGCTCAAAAGGAATAACTTAAGTTTTTGTGCTTATTTCCACCTTTTTATTACATGGAATATAGGATACTGCTTTTTTAGGTAGTGTTTAAATATAAATGTCTGTGTTCATCCATCCATCTATCAATTCATCTATCTATATCTTCTCTAGAAAGAACTGTTTATTTATTTGGTAGGGATGGATTATGTTGAATTTCTTCTACTTGTATTTGTTTCTTGTGTATATTCTCCTATTTGTCAACCTTCTTGGCTCCAGTTGTGAATTCCCTTTTTTTAATCATAAAAAAAAATAGTTCATTAAAAAATATTTTCTTTTCTCTTTAGAAATTCTGTATCCTCTAATTCATTAATTTAGCAAATATATAAGCAGAATTATATGCAAGGTACTGTGCTAGTAACTAAAGCACTTCTCAAGTGCTTCCTCCTTTCCTCAAGTGGGAAGTGTCAGCTTGCAATTAGACATTTTGTTTTTTTCTTATTGGTTGATATTTTTTTCTTTCTTTCCATGATTTCAAGCCTTTCCTTCCTTGATTTTAATTGGAAGCTATAGCATATTTTTGATATTTCTAAAGAATGGACAATACATTGTCTCAAAATAACTGAGCCCATTATTCCACTATAAACTTTGTTACCATAAGCTCTCCACTAATAACAAGCAAATGTATAATATTATAATGAAATGTAGTATTTTACATGACTTTCAAAGACATATAGTAAGGGACCTTTGTGTGATTTCACATCACTTTCTTCTCTCTGAGAAAATATCATTGCTAGCTTAAATATGACATTTTGAATGAAAAACGAAGGAGAATAAAATATAGAATATCAATGATAAGAATAATGCTGAAAAGATAGAAAAAATATTGGACAGTCATTAGATAGATGAAGTTTATTTTACACTTATTTTTTGTTGTCGTTGTTAGCTGCCATTGAGTTAATTCTGACTTATGTTTAGTAGCAGAGAAAAAGAGTAAGAAAAAAAAAAATTCTAACACATCATTAAACATTTTGCAGCATCTGAAAAAAAAAACTAACAAAAACATTGGCACTTTTTTTTTTTTTTTCTTATTTTGATTTATCTATTGCTGCAGAATAAACCAACTCAAAACTGAGAGGTCTGGAACAACAGGATATGGGCAGGAGTTAGCTGGGAGATGATCTAACTCCACAGTGTACCAACCAGGGCCCCTTGATGGTATTCAGCCCATGGGGAGGCCAAAATGGCATCACTAACATATGTAAAACCTTGCCAGGAATGGTTTGAAGTTTGAGCTCATCTGGGATTATTAATTGCAGATCTTAGGTATGGTCTCTCCTGCACTGTGGTTTCACAGTAGCTTAACTTCTTTTTTTTCCTGGAATCTCAGGATTCCCAGAGAGAGCATTCCAAGGGACTTAGGCAGAAGCTATAAGGCTTCTTATAACTTACTTCAAAAGTCCAACAACACCACTTCTTCATAACCTATTAGTCAAGCAATTCACAAATTCTAGTCTAGAGTCAAGATGAGAGGGACTGTACTCTACCTCTCCGTGGGAGACATGTCAAAGCCTTTGGGGCCCTGTTTAATCCATCATCTTTTGCTGTATGTAATATATACTGAATTACATAGTGGGTTAATTTTCAGCAAGAGTTGATAGCCTTGAAGAACTTATAATTGTTGAGATAATGCAACATATAATAAGGCCAAATACAAAGACTAAAGATGTGAAAATCACCTACGTGCTTATAATTAACATCATTTAAAATTGGTTTGTGGCACAATGCAGGCAATTTTTTCTGATGTTCACATGGATTCAATCAACTAGAAATATATTATCCTGAACTGGACGGGATGAAAATACTACAGCAGATACCTCAGTAGAAAAAGTTGCTTGTAGCTTGTATTTTCCCATGCTTTGAATTTCTCAGCCCAGCTACTGATCTAATTTGAATATCCTATGCTTCTATGCCAAGTTCCGAATCAGTGAGCAGAACGGTCATTTTTAGGAATATAGCTTCTTTTTAGAGAAGAGAAGCAAAGGGATATATAATGAAGAGTTCTTACCAGTTAATAAACGTTAACCTAATTTCTCCAGGATGCCCAAACTGAATACTTTTATCCTCATCTCTTTAATGAAATCACCGATGGGTAGATATCTCAGGTTCTTTCTACAGATGCCATGGTTCCTCTTCATAAAATTTTCACATCTCTACTGTCGGCTACAATGACACCTAGTGCAAAAATTAAACCCAACTGACAGGAACCAAAATGAGATGAGTCCTCCCTGCTCTTTTCTTGTAGAACATTTGTTAGACCTTTCCATTAAGATTAAAAAGCATCAGGAAATGAAACTGAGATGGTCCAACCTGTTTTGATAATGATCATAGAATGGTTATGATTGCATTTAAATTTACGTAAACATGAATATATTAAGCAAGTAGACAAGAATTTTATAGCTAGAGGAAAATAGAATAAAGATAGAATACTCTTAATTATTTAAATTATGATCTATATCTATTATTATGAAGTACCTCCAGCAGTATAATTTTGTCTAAGCCCCTAAATACTCAACCAGAGAGTGAGACTACATATATTCCTACAACCCCCAGTGGAGGTATCGAGATTACACATGCTTTCACTAATTTAAAGAGGGACTTTCACACTGGGATTCATTAAAGAGAGAACATTTAAATAAAAAGCAATTTGCTTTGCCAGTAATTAAATTCCCCTTGCTGTTATTGCTAATTATTGACAATATTTGTGATTGACTAAGATGTTTTGCATTCAGAGACAAAATTATTTTTCTGCTAGATCTTAGAAGACAGTGGCTGTCCTTTGGATATCACAGTCGGTTACCATGGAAATGGCTGTGATTTGAGAAATGTATCAGCAACATGCAAAAAATTGTTCTGTATAGAGAATTCCCTTCCCTTCACTGCTCTGGGCATTGTACAGTCTTGCATAGTAAGTACTTGATAATGACTTCTCACATTTATATAATGTGCCTTTGTTTTACAAAGTACTACACAATAGATATATGCAACTGTGAAGGGAGGAGTGGAAAATTAAATTGAAAGCAATGATATGGAATGCTTCTGTATTTTAGGACGAATGTATTATAATTCAATTAGAATATAAATTATGGTTTTAAACTTCTCAGCTTAGAGGAGATAAATTTGCAAATAGTAATGATCGTAGTAAAAAATAGCTAATCAGTTTTTTATATCAAAACAAATATCCTATTCCTGGTACTGTTACCCAATTAGCCAATATTTATTTACCTTTCTTATATTTTGAGGTGAGTACTTAGACTCTTAGTTTGTTTTTCTAGTAGGGTAAAGAGCTTTTCTAATCAGGCAAAAGGCTTCCTTACTTTCCATACTTCAGCCTATTTGGGGTAGATTCTTGAGAATATCTGCCCCACTGAGAGTTTGACCTAAGACTGCTTGCTCAAAGGACTGATGCTTGGAAAAGGAGGATATTGAGAAAATATCTGAAACACCTTAGAGCCAGCAAAAGAGGCTGAGATTAGATAAAAACTCAGGCCTTGGTTTCTGACTTTCTGGTTTCTTACTCTAATTCCTGGAGAGCAGGACTATTCTCCCCTTTTTTTCTACTTCCTTCCATTACAAATGAGCTCTGTTAGGTGGTTTTTTTTGTGTGTGTGTGTGTGTGTTTGTCTTTGCAAATATAAAAATAAATATGTGTAATATCAGCAAATAACGTACCCAAACCCAGACCCAGTGCCCTCGAGTCGATTCTGACTTATAGCGACCCTATAGGACGGAGTAGAACTGCCCCATAGAGTTTCCAAGGAGCACCTGGCGGATTCAAACTGCCGACTCTTTGGCTAGCAGCTGTAGCACTTAATCACTACGCCACCAGGGTTTACATATAACAAATAACATACAGACAAAGAAAATGAAGAACAGGATGTGAAATTACGCCAGGGGCCAATGAGGATGACAATGCCTGTGATCCGCATCTAAGTGTTTGTGGAGGGCAGTAATGAGACGGCTCACCCTTCTAGTCTGTGGTTCTTAGAACTCAGAGGGCACACTTGATTGGGGGACTCAACTTCCCTGTTTCCAGGGTGGAATCAACTACAGACAAGGACAACATTTATATATAAACTCCTCAGGGAAGACTTTTTATCTTTATGGTCAGCTTCTGTGGCTAATCCAAATTTGCTGATGTACCAGGTTTCTTTAGTTAGAAATTCTGCTTCTTTCGCAAAACCTGAAATTCTGATAATTGGAATGTCAGTATTTGGAGGAAAGGAAAATTTCAAGAATTGTACCGTCCATCCAATCAACAACTCTTAGTGAAGAAATAGGGTGATTCCTTCTGTTATAAGGTAGGACTAGGGATGCTATGCAGTTCAGGCCCATTTTCTCCAGTGAAGTTCTGGGAAAGACAATATCTAATTGCAGGGCTGTAATATTATACAATTGCAATAATTACATCAATTAATGTGTGGCCTTTGCAGGAGCCCCATGAATTTGTCCCAGCCTTTGGAAAACATGTAATATTCAAAACCTAGACTATGGAGGAACTTATATTAATAGTGTAGGAGTAATGTGGTTACATGAACCCAATTCAGAGAGTAATTATAAAAACCTGATTAATCAAAGAAGCCATTTGAAGCTTAGAAAGTGTCAAACAAAAGACAAAAGCCAAAGGAGAGTTTAATTATAATAATAATAATTGTAACTGGAATAAATAAGTTTTATGGCTTTTTGACTTGAGGGTGAGAATGCTGGCCAAGCACCATGACTACACCTGTTGAAAATATCATAGAGAAAATCTGCAACCTTACCAGCTAAATTTACAAAGATAACAGATCAAAGCTGAGGAAGCAGCTGGAAATTAAAAATGAAATCATAGCAGCCTGAGAACTGAAGAATGTAGCAGACTCAAATTGAGTGCATACACTGCTCAAATCCATGGCTGACAGCTAAAACATGTGAGCCAGGGAACCTCTAGAGGACTCATTGTAAAAGCAGGCAGGCATCTGAAAGTATTCTATTATTGGAAAATAGAGCTAAACAGAACCATATATCTCAGTATGATGATTTGCTAAATGATTATATTCCCCAATAGTACAAAATTTGTATGGTAGAAAGGTGAAACCTGATGACTGGAAGCATGAGTATACAGAGACTGAAGACAGGAGAATAGCTAGAAATTTGGAGGGGGGATGCTAGAAGCAAGGTAACCATGGAGAAGGAATGCCTTATCTCTGCCAAATTCTTGGGTGACTATCAAATTTTGCAGGCATAGAGGAGATTGAAAGGAGCTCAGGCTAAGAAAGTGTCAGTGGTAAGTCTTAAAAATGGAGGAGGGATATCAGCGACGGAGATAGTTGAGGAGACAACATTTGCAGTTTAAATCAGGTAAGTTCGCTATCTACAAAAATAAAATAAAAAAATAATAATAGTCCTCAGAAGAGCATAACAGAATACACGATTCTTACAAAATATTGCTTACAATGTTTAGTTTTCAATCAAAAGTTATAAGAAATGAAAATAAACCTATACTCAGGAAAAGGTGCAGCCAATAGGAACACAAAGGGGCACAGATATTGGATTCAGCAGATAGAGATTTCAAAGTATCTTTAATGAATGTGTTCAAAAAATTAAAATACATTCAAAAAATGAATAAAATCATGCAAGCAATGATTGAACAACTGAAAGATCCCAAAAAAGAATAGAAAATAAATAAAAATGAAATTATAGCATTGAAAAGTAAAGTAACTAAAATTTTAAAAATTACTAGGTAAGATCAACAGCAGATTGGATATCATAGAAAAAAGTCAAAATCCTTAAAAATAAATCAATAGAAACTACCCAATCAAAAAAAAAAAAACAATAAACGGAAAACAAACAAAAATGGATCCAAACAAAACCAACCAAACAAACAAAAGAGATAAGAGAGATGGAAGAAAAATGACCAGAACCTTGGAAAGGAGATATGTATAATTGGAAATTCGAAAGATATAAATGAAAAAAGGGGTGCAGAAAAACATATTCAAAGAAATGATGGACTTCTGGTTTCTTGTCCAACATGTAAAGAGCTTGAAGTTGTCATTCCCATCCTTAAAACATAGAAAAGAGCTGAACAAAGTGAAAATCAACAATTCTTTTTAGATCTGTCAGAGTATTGAGGTTACAGGGCATATTTGTGGCAAATAACTATACACACCATGTTGTTGTTGTATTGTTAGGTGCCATTGAGTTGCTTCTGACTCATAGCAACCCTATGTACAACAGAACAAAACACTGCCCAATCCTGGACCATACTCACAATTGTTTTTATGTGTGAGCTCATTGTTGTACCCACTGTATCAATACATCTCATTGAGGGTCTTCCTTTTTTTTGCTGAGATTCCAAGCATGATGCCCTTCTCCAGGGACTTGTTCCTTCTAATAACATGTCCAAAGAATGTGAGACAAGCTTTCCTATCCTTGTTTCTAAGGAGTCTTCTGGTTGTACTTCTTCCAAGACAGGTTTGTTCATTCTTCTTACAGTCCATGGTATATTCAATATCCTTCACCAACACCATAATTCAAAAGCATCAATTCTTTTTCAGTCTTCTTCATTCATTGTCCAGCTTTCCTATGCATATGAGGTGACTGAAGATACCATAGCTTGGGTCAGGTGCACCTTAGTCCTCAAAGTGACATCTTTGCTTTCTCAACCCTTTAAAGAGGTCTTTTGCAGCAGACTTGCCTAATGCAATAAGTAGTTTGATCTCTTGACTGTTGTTTTCACGGATGTTGGTTGTGGACCCAAGCAAAATGAAATCCTTGACAATTTCAATCTTTTCTCCACTTATCATAATGTTGCTTATTGGTCCAGGTGTGAGGATTTTTGTCTTCTTTATGTTGAGATAGAATCCATACTGAGGGCTGTAGTCTTTGATCTTCATCAATAAGTGCTTCAAGTCCCCTTTACTTTCAGCAAGCAAGGTTGTGTCATCTGCATATCTCAGGTTGTTGATGAGTCTTCCTCCAATCCTGATGCTGCATTATTCTTCATATAGTCCAGTTTCTCAGATAATTTGCTCAGCATACAGATTGAATAAGTATGGTGAAAGGATACAACCATGACTCACACCTTGCCTGACTTTAAAACGTGCATTATCCCCTTGTTCTGTTGATCTATGTACAGGATACACAGGAGCACAATTAAGTGTTCTGGAATTCCCATTCTTTGCAATGTTGTCCATAATTTGTTACGATCCACACAGTTGCATGTCTTTGCATAGTCAATAAAACACAGGTAAACATCTTTCTGGTATTCTCTGCTTTCGGCCAAGTTCCATCTGACATCAGCAATGATATCCTTCGTTCTGAGTCCTCTTTTGAATTTGGCTTGAATTTCTAGCAGTTGCCTGTGGATGTACTGTGCAATGGCTCTTGAATGATCTTCAGCAAAATGTTACTTGTGTGTGATATTAATGATATTCTTAAATAATTTCCACATTCTGTTCAATCACCTTTCTTTGGAAGGGGCACAAATGTGGATCTCTTCCAGTTGGTTGGCCAGGAAGCTGTCTTCCAAATTTCTTGGCGTTGACAAGCGAGCACCTCCAGCATTGCATTCGTTTGTTGAAACATCCAAAATTAGTATTCCATCAATTCCTGAAGCCTTGTTTTTTTGTCAATGCCTTCAGTGAAGCTTTGGAACTCTTCTTTCAGTACCATCAGTTGTTGATTATATACTACCTCCTGAAATGGTTGAATGTCAACCAATTCTTTTTAGTACATTGACTCTGTGTATTCTTTCCATCTTCTTTTGACACTCCCTGCGTTGTTCAATCTTTTCCCCATAGAATCCTTCAATATTGCAATTCGAGGCTTGAATTTTTTTCTTCAGTTGTTTCAGCTTGAAAAATGTCAAGCATCTTCTTCCCTTTTAGTGTTCTAACTCCAGTTTCTGCAACTTTCATTATAGTACTTTGTCTTCACGAGTCGCCTTTTGAAATCTTGTGTTTGGTTCTTTTATTTCATCATTTCTTTTGTTTTGCCTTAGCTACTCGATGTTCAAGAGCAAGTTTCAGAGTCTCTTCTGACATCCATTTTGGTCTTCTTTCTTTCATGTCTTTTTAATGATCTCTTACTTTTTTCATGTGTGATATCCTTGATGTCATTCTATAACTCATCTGGTGTTTGGTCATTAGTGTTCAATGCATCAAGTATATTCTTGAAATGGACTCAACTCAGATGGAGTACACTCAAGGTCTTACTTTGACTCTCGTGGATTTGCTCTGATTTTCTTCAGCTCCAACTTGAACTTGTATAGGAGCAATTGATGATCTGTTCCACAATCAGCCCCTGGCCTTGTTCTGACTTATAATATTGAGCTTCTCCATTGTCTCTTTCCATGCCATCATAGTTTAAAATGTAACAAAATATTACTACAGAAGTTTCATAGTTTATACTCTAGGAAAAAAAATAGAGACATTTCTGAGAAAAAAAAAAAAAACCTAGGTTTGGAAGGAAATCAAATAGTACAGTAATCACTGAAGACAATGAAAAGTATGCCACCCCATCCCAACCCCACTCTCACTCTCTAGGAAGTTCCAGGCTCAATCACTTTGTAGTAAGTTTTAACAAATTTTCAAAAAAAATAATTAATCCTTATCTTACATAAATTGTTCTTGTAATTGGAAAAATATTAAAGTTGACTAGAAAAATTTAAGAGTTTAGTATAATATTTATGTATAAGTATGCGAAGACAGGAGACCCTGGTGGCATAGTGTTTAAGAGCTATGGCTGCTAACCAAAAGGTCAGCAGTTCAAATTCACCAGACATTCCTTAGGAACCCTATGAGGCAATTCTACTCTGTCCTATAGGGTCACTATAAGTAGGCATTGACAGCACCCAACAACAACAGAGAGAAAGTCAACAGCACTCTGTAATTGTGAATTATATCCACATGCTGGTAAGAAATCTGGAATTATTTTGTAACATGAACAATGAATGTTCCTTATGACCTAGCAATCCCTCTCCTGGGCATGTGTGCATATGTATATATATATATATAATTTTATTGTATTTCATAATTTATTACATATTTATAATTTTCCCACAGGTCTTTAATAAGACAGTTATGATTATATTCATTGTGGTATTGTCTGTGATTGCAAGATTTGGAGGTGCCCTCCACTAAGGTATATACTAGTAAAATATGGAATAATATGTGTTAATTAAAAAAAAAAATTAAGTTACAAGAAATTTGGGTATATTTAATGCAAACAATAAGAGAATGAATTAAAAACACATAACAATAACACTACTTGTTATTCAAAGAGGGACATGGCACAAATAGGTGCAAACATGTTCTGGGAACTGGGAGTATGGTTACCTCCATATATGAAGTAAAAATAAAATGGGAAGTGGAAACCCCAAGTATTTATATTTTTAAATATCCGTACAAATGTTAACAATAATTCTGAGTTTCCTGGAAGATGGTTGCCTTTTAAATGTTAACATTCCTAGAAAATAATCACCTGATACATGTTTCATGTTAATGTGAGCATTCACAAAAGTGGTCTCTTTCATTCCCAGAATTCTCTTAGGTGAAAGAAAAGAGTTTTCAATTATATCACTGTATGTGCCTCATCTGCAGTATCTCTTCTCATTACCATCTCTGTGTTTTTAATAACATAAAGACATTTTGTGGGTAGGGACCCAGTTTCGATCTAGTTAGTGTTTTGGTTCTCACTATTTCTATTATACGCTAAGTGCTATGTATGGTTTAAAGAAGAGGGATTTTTAAAGTAAGGCATAAATGAAAATTTCTGAGGTTAGGAAGGTTTTATCAGGTTAGCCTCTGGAGAAGAGAAAGCAACATCTCTGTTTTATGAGGGATACAGGAAACAATTGGCTTTAATAGTGTAGGCTGCACATTAAGAAGCAGAAGACTAT
Organism: Elephas maximus indicus; assembly: GCF_024166365.1. Lineage (NCBI taxonomy): Eukaryota > Metazoa > Chordata > Mammalia > Proboscidea > Elephantidae > Elephas > Elephas maximus. The sequence goes on from NC_064832.1 coordinate 42,206,267, forward strand.
TAACTGTTCGGTGTTATATTTATACAAAGCAATTTCTAAGGTTGCTCTTAAACTGTTTTGTGTGAGCTATTGCATATTCCAAATCTACCTTTATTCAATTTCCTTCACTTTTAGTTGCTGAATATAACCTTAATGAAAGAGAGAGAAAATGAAGACTGGAACTTACAGACCTATAAATAAAACCTTAATATTTGTTCTGTTTGAAGCTGCTTTCATTGGAATAGATAGAGAACAACTCATCACAGAAACCTTGGCCAGGAACTTCTGTACTTTTTCTGGGATAGGCCATGTTCACTTATTCTTCTTCTCTTACTTTTTTAATTATTATTAATGTAAAGCATGTTACAAAAATATCTCGGAAATTAAAAAAAAATAAAAATGACCCATATCCCCCAACCCACATAAAGCTATGATGATACATAAATTTATGAGAAATGAAGAGCATGCTGCCCTAGGCATTTTGTAAATCTGCTTTTCTTAATATTATTTAACATTTTCTTACATCTCAATATCAGGCTAAAAAAGATTTTAAACATATCTAATCAGAAGCATTTCAAGTTATTTAACAATGTCCTATAGATTTATTAAAATTGTGTTGAGGATTCTTGCTGTTGTCAATTACTTGGTAATGTGCTTTCAAGCACATAATTCAGTTTGCATTTACTTGATATATTTGCACCCATTTTTAGCCCTTCTTTGTCATTTTATTTGTTACGCATTTTGTTAACAGCATATTGTTAGATTTTGAATTTTTTCCCTAGTCTGAGAATCTGCCATCATTATGTCATATATAACTAATTAAGGTGCCCTGGTGGCACAATGATTAAGTGCTCAGCTGCTAACTGAACGGTAAGCTGTTTGAACCCATCCAGCAGCTCTGTGGGAGAAAGACATTACTATCTGCTCCTAAAAAGATTATAGCTCAGAAAACTCTACGGGATAGCTCTACTCTGTCATATGGAGTCTCTGTGAGTCGAAATCAGCTCAGTGGTACCTAAGAACACCACATATAACTATTTTAGGGTTATTGGGAAAATGGGTATGCTTGATTGTCTAAATTTGCTTTATGATTTCTGTCATTTCCTATCATTTTTCCTCCTTTTTATCTATTGAGTTGGAAAGTAAATATCCATTTTTTCCTCCTAGTGGTTGCCTTCAAAAATTCACAAAAACAGCAATTTTTTTTTCTGATTATAAACACCCGCATCTATTTATTTCAAATTTTCATTATATTTCTCCCAACTTTCTCTTCACAAGTTATAGTTTTTACTGATCTGATTTATATTTAGACTAAGACTATTATTATGAAATTTCATTATTATTACATATTACATACACTAGTTCAAGATTTTCTTTTCAATTTGCATTAATATATAACCACAATAGCAATATTTTTAAAATATAACTCTGTTATTTCAAGGGTTTCTTTGTTGACCATCAGCATGGTCTGTACTTCCTCATTCTTAGATTCTTTGTTTTGATTATTCAGTCTTTCAGTACATTTTCAAAATATATATGGGTGCTGTTCTTTCTTATCCCTTTATATTTGTGGTTATCTCACTCTAGCTCTCTAATAAAAAGACAAATTTAAAGAGAATTCTTAACATAAAAATTATTGTTCTTTTTCCTCTAAATATATTATGGTCTTTTCTTCATTGTTTTCACATGTGCAGAAACATTTAAATAAACATGTTAGTTAAATATTTGGTTGATGGTTTAGTTTCTCCTTTTTTTGATTTTTATTCTTTTTTTTTTTTCCCTATTATCCTTGAATTTCTGAATTTTATCTGGATACATGATGGCCCCTTTATTAATTTCCCCTGATAGTAAACCCTTTGAATTTATCTACAGATTCAATTATTTCTTCAGCTCTGAAAGTTTCATGCTTTTTTTCCTGTTATATTTGCTTTATGTACATTTTCTTTTTGTTTTTATTTTTCCCTCTCTACCTTTTTTTTACCTAGGATTCCAATTTATCATTCTTGGTATTTTGGAAACCCTGGGTTTTTACATCTATCTCCTCTCAGTTCCTGGTGAATTTCTTGAAGATATTATCTATTCACTATTTAAGTTCTTTGGAAAAGAGGAAGACCCTCAACAAGGTGGATTGACACAGTGGCTGCAACAAAGGGCTCAAGAATAACAACGATTGTGAGGATGGCGCAGAACCGGACAGTGTTTCGTTCTGTCGTGCATAGAGTAGCTATGAGTCGGAACCAACTCGACGGCACTTAACAACAACAACATTTCAGTTCTGCAGTTCTCATGTATTTCTCACCATCTATAACACAGTTTAATTCAGTATCATGATTTTCACATTTAAAAATTCTTTCTTGATTTTAGACCAATCCTTGGCTATGACTGTGCAAAATTTTTGAAAATCTGAGGCAGATTTTTTGGAAACATTCTGCAATACATCTATTTCAGAGACAGACTTTGTTTCTTCAGGGTGGCCCCTCCTTCTACCCTATGTTTTCATAGGACTGATGATTTTCTGATTGCTCGTTTGGGAAGAAACCTAGCTATGCTCACTTAGTTGTTAGTGAGGCTAGTGGCTTGCTCTTGGAAGAATCCCGAAATCCACTTTCTTCCTCTTGCAATCATTCATTCCAGAAGGACTCCAGGGCTCTAAAGGCTTTCAGGTACTTGTAGCCCCAGTAAAAATGAATTCCAACAATGCAGACATTTTGTTACCCATCTGATTTGAAGGAAGGCCTGCTCAAATGGTATCTTGTCACTTTAAGAAAAAGCCCAGCACTATGGGCTTTTGAGGTCTTAGGTTGGCACAATAGATTTTCTCTACACCATGAACCTAAAGGCTGATGGTTTTGAGCCTACCCAGCAGCGTCATGAAAGGAAGATCTTGCAATCTGCTTCTGTAAAGATCACAGCCAAGAAAAACCTATGGAGTTCAATTTTACTCTTGTAACACATGGGGTCACCTTGAGTTGGAATCACTTTGGAGGCAATGGGTTTGGTTTTTATGGCCTTTTTGCTTATTTTATGGAGCCACCAAAACTGAAAGCCTTGCACCATACGGGCATCCCTCCATGACCTGCCTTCTCCCTTTCATGTTAAGTGTCTGTAAGATTTTATCAAGGTTTCCTCAGCTTACTTGTCAAGCTCTTTAACGAGACAAGTTGACTTTTCCATCCACATTTCAATTGCATCTATCCCAATCTGATAGAAATGCTTCAAGGTGTATGAAATGTGGTTGGTAGATACCCCTCTAAGTTTTCAGCACTGATACATATTCTCTCTTATTTTTTTTTTTTAGAATACTGCCAATAGTCTTGAAGCTTCTCGTATGCCCAACCCAGGTCACAGATACTTCCTTCCCTCAAAGATAATTGTGGCCTTGCCTTTTTTTTTTTTTTTACATTATAATTTGTATTTTTTTTTAATAACTTTTATTAAGCTTCAAGTGAACGTTTACAAATCCAATCAGTCTGTCACATATAAGTTTACATACATCTCACTCCCTACTCCCACTTGCTCTCCTCCTCTTGAGTCAGCCCTTTCAGTCTCTCCTTTCTTGACAATTTTGCCTGCTTCCCTCTCTCTCTATCCTCCCATCCCCCCTCCAGACAAGAGTTGCCAACACAATCTCAAGTGTCCACCTGATATAATTAGCTCACTCTTCATCAGCGTCTCTCTCCCACCCGCTGACCAGTCCCTTTCATTTCTGATGAGTTGTCTTCGGGGATGGTTCCTGTCCTGTGTCAACAGAAGGTCTGGGGAGCATGGCCGCCGGGATTCCTCTAGTCTCAGTCAGACCATTAAGTTTGGTCTTTTTATGAGAATTTGGGGTCTGCATCCCACTGATCTCCTGCTCCCTCAGGGGTCCTCTGCTGTGCTCCCTGTCAGGGCAGTCATCGATTGTGGCCGGGCACCAACTAGTTCTTCTGGTCTCAGGATGATGTAGGTCTCTGGTTCATGTGGCCCTTTCTGTCTCTTGGGCTCTTAGTTGTCGTGTGACCTTGGTGTTCTTCATTTTCCTTTGCTCCAGGTGGGTTGAGACCAATTGATGCATCTTAGATGGCCTCTTGTTAGCATTTAAGACCCCAGACGCCACATTTCAAAGTGGGATGCAGAATGATTTCATAATAGAATTATTTTGCCAATTGACTTAGAAGTCCCTGCAAACCATGTTCCCCAGATCCCCGCACTTGCTCCGCTGACCTTTGAAGCATTCATTTTATCCCGGAAACTTCTTTGCTTTTGGTCCAGTCCAATGGAGCTGACCTTCCATGTATTGAGTGTTGTCTTTCCCTTCACCTAAAGCAGTTCTTATCTACTGATTAATCAATAAAAAACCCTCTCCCACCCTCCCTCCCTCCCCCCCTTGTAACCACAAAAGTATGTGTTCTTCTCAGGTTTACTATTTCTCAAGATCTTATAATAGTGGTCTTATACAATATTTGTCCTTTTGCCTCTGACTCATTTCGCTCAGCATAAAGCCTTCCAGGTTCCTCCATGTTATGAAATGTTTCAGAGATTCGTCACTGTTCTTTATCGATGCGTAGTATTCCATTGTGTGAATATACCACAATTTATTTACCCATTCATCCGTTGATGGACACCTTGGTTGCTCCCAGCTTTTTGCTATTGTAAACAGAGCTGCAATAAACATGGGTGTGCATATATCTGTTAGTATGAAGGCTCTTGTATCTCTAGGGTATATTCCGAGGAGTGGGATTTCTGGGTTGTATGGTAGTTCTATTTCTAACTGTTTAAGATAACGCCAGATAGATTTCCAAAGTGGTTGTACCATTTTACATTCCCACCAGCAGTGTATGAGAGTTCCAATCTCTCCGCAGCCTCTCCAACATTTATTATTTTGTGTTTTTTGGATTAATGCCAGCCTTGCTGATGTGAGATGGAATCTCATCGTAGTTTTAATTTGCATTTCTCTAATGGCTAATGATCGAGAGCATTTTGTCATGTATCTGTTGGCTGCCTGAATATCTTCTTTAGTGAAATGTGTGTTCTTATCTTTTGCCCACTTCGTGATTGGGTTGTTTGTCTTTTTGTGGTTGAGTTTTGACAGAATCATGTAGATTTTAGAGATCAGGTGCTGGTCGGAGATGTCATAGCTGAAAATTCTTTCCCAATCTGTAGGTGGTCTTTTTACTCTTTTGGAGAAGTCTTTAGATGAGCATAGGTGTTTGATTTTTAGGAGCTACCAGTTATCGGGTTTCTCTTCATCATTTTTGGTAATGTTTTGTATTCTGTTTATACCTTGTATTAGGGCTCCTAGGGTTGTCCCTATTTTTTCTTCCATGATCTTTATCGTTTTAGTCTTTATGTTTAGGTCTTTGATCCACTTGGAGTTAGTTTTTGTGCATGGTGTGAGGTATGGGTCCTGTTTCATTCTTTTGCAAATGGATATCTAGTTATGCCAGCACCATTTGTTAAAAAGGCTATCTTTTCCCCAATTAATTGACACTGGTCCTTTGTCAAATATCAGCTGCTCATACATGGATGGATCTATGTCTGGGTCCTCAATTCTGTTCCATTGGTCTGTGTGTCTGTTGTTGTACCAATACCAGGCTGTTTTGACTACTGTGGCTGTATAATAGGTTCTGAAGTCAGGTAAGGTGAGGCCTCCCACTTTCTTCTTCTTTTTCAGTAGTGCTTTGCTTATCCGGGGCCTCTTTCCCTTCCATATGAAATTGGTGATTTGTTTCTCTATCCCCTTAAAATATGACATTGGAATTTGGATCGGAAGTGCGTTATATGTATAGATGGCTTTTGGTAGAATAGACATTTTTACTATGTTAAGTCTTCCTATCCATGAGCAGGGTATGTTTTTCCACTTAAGTATGTCCTTTTGAATTTTTTGTAGTAGAGCTTTGTAGTTTTCTTTGTATAGGTCTTTTACAACCTTGGTAAGATTTATTCCTAAGTATCTTATCTTCTTGGGGGCTACTGTGAATGGTATTGATTTGGTCATTTCCTCTTCGGTGTTCTTTTTGTTGATGTAGAGGAATCCAAGTGATTTTTGTATGTGTATTTTATAACCTGAGACTCTGCCAAACTCTTCTATTAGTTTCAGTAGTTTTCTGGAGGATTCCTTAGGGTTTTCTGTGTATATAATCATGTCATCTGCAACTAGTGATAACTTTACTTCTTCCTTGCCAATCTAGATACCTTTTATTTCTTTGTCTAGCCTAATTGCCCTGGCTAGGACTTCTAGCACGATGTTGAATAAGAGCGGTGATAAAGGGCATCCTTGTCTGGTTCCCGTTCTCAAGGGAAATGCTTTCAGGTTCTCTCCATTTAGAGTGATATTGGCTGTTGGCTTTGCATAGATGCCCTTTATTATGTTGAGGAATTTTTCTTCAATTCCTATTTTGGTAAGAGTTTTTATCATAAATGGGTGTTGGACTTTGTCAAAAGCCTTTTCTGCATCAATTGATAAGATCATGTGGTTTTTGTCTTTTGTTTTATTTATGTGGTGGATTACATTAATGGTTTTTCTGGTATTAAACCAGCCTTGCATACCTGGTATAAATCCCACTTGATCAGGGTGAATTATTTTTTTGATGTGTTGTTGGATTCTATTGCCTAGAATTTTGTTGAGGATTTTTGCATCAATGTTCATGAGGGATATAGGTCTATAATTTTCTTTTTTTGTAATGTCTTTACCTGGTTTTGGTATCAGGGATATGGTGGCTTCATAGAATGAGTTAGGTAGTATTCCATCATTTTCTATGCTTTAGAATACCTTTAGTAGTAGTGGTGTTAACTCTTCTCTGAAAGTTTGGTAAGACTCTGCAGTGAAGCCGTCCGGGCCAGGGCTTTTTTTTGTTGGGAGTTTTTTGATTACCGTTTCAATCTCTTTTTTTGTTATGGGTCTATTTAGTTGTTCTACTTCTGAATGTGTTAGTTTAGGTAGGTAGTGTTTTTCCAGGAATTCATCCATTTCTTCTAGGTTTTTTAATTTGTTAGAGTACAATTTTTCATAATAATCTGAAATGATTCTTTTAATTTCATTTGGTTCTGTTGTGATGTGGTCCTTCTCATTTCTTATTCGGGTTATTTGTTTCCTTTCCTGTATTTCTTTAGTCAGACTAGCCAATGGTTTATCAATTTTGTTAATTTTTTCAAAGAACCAGCTTTTGGCTTTGTTAATTCTTTCAATTGTTTTTCTGTTCTCTAATTCATTTAGTTCAGCTCTAATTTTTATTATTTGTTTTCTTCTGGTGCCTGATGGGTTCTTTTGTTGCTCACTTTCTATTTGTTCAAGTTGTCGGGACAGTTCTCTCATTTTGGCTCTTTCTTCTTTTTGTATGTGTGCATTTATTGATATAAATTGGCCTCTGAGCACTGCTTTTGCTGTGTCCCAGAGGTTTTGATAGGAAGTATTTTCATTCTCGTTGCTTTCTATGAATTTCCTTATTCCCTCCTTGATGTCTTCTATAACCCAGTCTTTTTTCAGGAGGGTATTGTTCATTTTCCAAGTATTTGATTTCTTTTCCCTAGTTTTTCTGTTATTGATCTCTAGTTTTATTGCCTTGTGGTCTGAGAAGATGCTTTGTAATATTTCGATGTTTTGGACTCTGCAAAGGTTTGTTTTATGACCTAATATGTGGTCTATTCTAGAGAATGTTCCATGTGCACTAGAAAAAAAAGTATATTTTGCAGCTGTTGGGTGGAGAGTTCTGTATAAGTCAATGAGGTCAAGTTGGTTGATTGTTGTAATTAGATCTTCCGTGTCTCTGTTGAGCTTCTTACTGGATGTCCTGTCCTTCTCCGAAAGTGGTGTGTTGAAGTCTCCTACTATAATTGTGGAGGCATCTATTTCGCTTTTCAATTCTGTTAAAGTTTGATTTATGTATCTTGCAGCCCTGTCATTGGGTGCGTAAATATTTAATATGGTTATGTCTTCCTGATCAATTGTCCCTTTTATCATTATATAGTGTCCTTCTTTATCCTTTGTGGTGGATTTAAGTCTAAAGTCTATTTTGTCAGAAATTAATATTGCTACTCCTCTTCTTTTTTGCTTATTGTTTGCTTGATATACTTTTTTCCATCTTTGAGTTTTAGTTTGTTTGTGTCTCTAAGTCTAAGGTGTGTCTCTTGTAGGCAGCATATAGATGGATCGTGTTTCTTTATCCAGTCCGTGACTCTCTGTCTCTTTATTGGTGCATTTAGTCAATTTACATTCAGGGTAATTATAGATAAATAAGTTTTTAGTGCAGTAATTTTGATGCCTTTTTAGGTGTGTTGTTGACAATTTCATTTTTCCACATACTTTTTTCTGCTGAGGCGTTTTTCTTAGTAAATTGTGAGATCCTCATTTTCATAGTGCTTGACTTTATGTTAGTTGAGTCGTTACGTTTTTCTTGGCTTTTATCTTGAGTTATAGAGTTGTTACACCTTTTTGTGGTTACCTTATTATTTACCCCTATTTTTCTAAGTAAAAACCTAACTTGTATTGTTCTATATTGCCTTGTATCACTCTCCATATGGCAGTTCAATGCCTCCTGTATTTAGTCCCTCTTTTTGATTATTGTGATCTTTTACCTATTGACTTCCATGATTCCCTGTTATGTGTATTTTTTTTTTTAATTAATCTTAATTTGTTTGTTTTTGTTTGATATCAGGACGTTCTGTTTTGTGACCTTGTGTTGTGCTGATATCTGATATTATTGGTTCTCTGACCAAACAATATCCTTTAGTATTTCTTGTAGTTTTGGTTTGGTTTTTGCAAATTCTCTAAACTTGTGTTTGTCTGTAAATATCTTAATTTCGCCTTCATATTTCAGAGAGAGTTTTGCTGGATATATGATCCTTGGCTGGCAGTTTTTCTCCTTCAGTGTTCTGTATATGTCGTCCCATTCCCTTCTTGCCTGCATGGTTTCTGCTGAGTAGTCAGAACATATTCTTATTGATTCTCCCTTGAAGGAAACCTTTCTTTTCTCCCTGGCTGCTTTTAAAATTTTCTGTTTATCTTTGGTTTTGGTGAGTTTGATGATAATATGTCTTGGTGTTTTTCTTTTTGGATCAATCTTAAATGGGGTTCGATGAGCATCTTGGATAGATATCCTTTCGTCTTTCATGATGTCAGGGAAGTTTTGTGTCAGGAGTTCTTCAACTATTTTCTCTGTGTTTTCTGTCCCCCCTCCCTGTTCTGGGACTCCAATCACCCGCAGGTTATCCTTCTTGATAGAGTCCCACGTGATTCTTAGGGTTTCTTCATTTTTTTAAATTCTTTTATCTGATTTTTTTTCAGCTATGTTGGTGTTGATTCCCTGGTCCTCCAGATGTCCCAGTCTGCATTCTAAATGCTCGAGTCTGCTCCTCTGACTTCCTAGTGCGTTGTCTAATTCTGTTATTTCATTTTTAATCTTTTGGATTTCTACATGTTGTCTCTCTATGGATTCTTGCAACTTATTAATTTTTTCACTATGTTCTTGAATAATCTTTTTGAGTTCTTCAACAGTTTTATCAGTGTGTTCCTTGGCTTTTTCTGCAGTTATCCTAATTTCATTTGCGATATCATTAAGCATTCTGTAAATTAGTTTTTTTATATTCTGTATCTGATAATTCCAAGATTGTATCTTCATTTGGGAAAGATTTTGATTCTTTTGTTTGGGGGGTTGGAGAAGGTGTCACGGTCTGCTTCTTTAAGTGGTTTGATATGGATTGTTGTCTCCGAGCCATCACTGGGAAACTAGTTTTTCCAGAAAATCCACTAAAAAAAAATGCAGTCAGATCCCTATCAGAGTTCTCCCTCTGGCTCAGGCTATTCAGATGTTAATGAAGCCGCCTGCGTCCAGTCCAAATCCCTGCGGGACGGTTCCCCGGCTCGGACTCTGCTCTTTCTGCTCCAAGACCAGTCACTGCCTCCTGGGGACTTCTCCTACCGGCTGCGTCCCACGCCGCCCGTGGAACCGGCTGGTCCCCCTCCCGGGGTTAGTTCAGGGGGGTGGAGCAGTTCTCTGTGCTTGTGCCGTACCTGACTGGTACGCTGGCTCCAGGCTCTGGAAACAATCGCTGCTTCCCCGTATTAGTTCGTTCTCCGTCTCTAAATCTGTGTTTGTTGTTCAGGGTTCGTAGATTGTTATGTATGTGATCGATTCACTTGTTTTTCCGTGTCTTTGTTGTAAGCGGGATCCGAGGTAGCATCTCTCTCTTATTTTTGAGTTTCATTAGCCACACCTATCGGGCTCTGGGGAGGGTGTGTGTTGGGGGAAGAAATGATGGATTGCTTATAGTCACATGAGCAATTTATGAACATATAGGCCATCAATTTGAAACCTTACAAATAAGAGCAAAACTCCTAGTTATTGGATATTAAGCAGATGTGAAAAAAATAAAATTAGGAAGTAGCAAAATTTCAAGCCTGATAATATACTTAACAAATGCACTTAAAAAATATAGTTGTCTTTCTTTTGATGATGATGAACTCGTATATTTTATGAGCAAGAGTTGTCTTGGAAGGAACCCTGGTGGCACAGTGGTTAAGCTCTCGGCAGCTAATTGAAAGATTGATGGTTCAAACCCACCAGCAGGATCTCGGGAGAAAGACCTGGAGATCAGCTTCCATAAAGATTACAGCCTTGGAAGCCCTATGAGGCAGTTCTACTCTGTTCTGTAGAGTCTCTATGAATTGGCATGACTCAATGGCAATGGGTTTGAATTGTCATGGCTAGTCTTATTTTGTGACTTCCAAAAGTTTTAGCCTATTTAGAAAAAGACTCTCTGTTTATTGACACCAAGAAAAAGCCTTTGCAAATCAAGTCAGACTGGAGATTTGTGGAATTTTCCCAGGACTGTGCATTTCCAATGTTCTCTTGGCTCCTGAAATGTGTTTGGTGGTCCTCTGTATCACAGCCCTTTGGAGACAAGCTGTGATACCATCAGTGACTAATGATCTGTCCTCACATTGGGAAGCTGAAGAAAGCCCTAGATTCAGCCCTGCTTTTCCTAATTAAAAGTGGTTAATAACTCTTTTATTGAAACTAGACTAAATTCTTGTTTGGGAAACTTAATTTAAAGTATGACCTGTCAGCTAGATGGCACTTCTATCCCAGTCTCATCTCCATACAAACTGAAGAAGAGTGAACTGTGTTTTAAAAATCTCAATAAGGACAGAGAGACCAGGAGAATTGCAAAGTATGGAATAAAACAAAGTGGTCTCTTTCTCTTGATCTGGAGAGGAATCATATGTAATCAACTGAAACAATTTTGCTTTTCCTTGCATTTGTGTAGACATGTCATTCTAAAAATGCCGGTAGAACTCCTCAGTAGGTTATTTCTCTACTCTGAAAGTGCTGAATGTGTCCCTCCTTTTGCACATCCACCTGTTTTTAGTAGTACGTGTCTGGTTCTTTGGAGCCCTGGTGACACAGTGGTTAAGAGCTCAGGTTGCTAACCAAAAGATTGGCAGTTCAAATCCACCAGCTGCTCCTTGGAAACCACATGGGACAGTTCTACTATGTCCTATAGGGTTGCTATGAGTTGAAATCAATGACAACAGGTTTTTTTTGTCTGGTTTTAATCCCTCTACAGACTTGATGTCTTAGTCATCTAGTGCTCCTATAACAGAAATACCACAAGTGGATAGCTTTAACGAAGAGAAATTTATTTTCTCACGGACTAATTGGTTAGAAGTCCAAATTCAGGGCATCAGCTCCAGGAGAAGTCTTTCTCTTTCTGTTGGCTCTGGAGGAAAGTCCTTGTCATCAGTCGTCTCTTGGTCTGGGAGCATCTCAGCTTAGGAACCTCAGATCCAAAGGATACACTCTGCTCCTGGAGCTGCTTTCTTGATGGTATGATGTTCCTTACTCTCTGCTTGCTTTCTTTTCCTTTTATCTCTTGAGAGATAAAAGGTGGTGCAGGCCACACCCCAGGGAAACTCCTTTTACATTGGAACAGGGATGTGACCTGGTAAGGGTGTTACAATCCTACCCTAATCCTCTTTAACATAAAATTACAATCAGGAAATGGAGGACAACCACAAAATACTGAGAATCATGGCCTAACCAAGTTGATACACACATTTTTGGGGGGACATAATTCAATCCATGACACTTGGTAAGGAAATAGTGCTCAGGACCTCCTGCTCTGGCTCAAGCATCTGTTCTTCCAGAACAACTTTCAACCTTGTATGGAATGGGCTCTTTCAGACTGGAGCCATGTGTGGCTAGGTTCATAGAAGCCTCAGATCCTGAGATCCCCTTTGTGAGAGCAGAACATAGGGCGATGTTTCTGGGTGAGAAGGCAGAGCAGAGTTTCTAGCAATTGACAGTAGGGAGGCAGGGAGGCAACACGGCTGACTGTGGCCTTGGAAACATTGAGAACAATTAGAATAAATGATGCTCTTAAATTTGTCTACACAAAACTCCTGTAAAGGAGGTCAAGATGCTGGACTTCTTTCTATATAAATGAGAGAAATAATATAAAGATATATATATGTATGTATGCTCAGTCATTCTTCTTGGTTTCATGAATTAAAGGAAGTGGCTGCAACAATGGGCTCAAACATAACAGTGATTGCAAGGAAGGTGCAGAACCCGGCAGAGTTTTGTTCTGTTGTACATAGGGTCACTATGAGTCAAGACCAACTCAAGAGCCCCTAACAACAACACAACAACAACCCAGAAAACTATTCCTTTTTTAGCTAAACAATTTTAAAGTATAGGGTTACATCCTTAGAAGCAAAGTTTCACCATCCTTACTTCTAAGGAGCATTCTGGTTTTACTTCTTTCAAGATGGGTTTGTTCTTTCTTTTGGCAGTCCATGGTATATTCAATATTCTTTGTCAACACCACAATTCAAAGGCGTCAATTCTTCTTCTGTCTTCCTTATTCATTGTCCAGCTTTCACATGCGTACGAGGCAATTGAAAACACTATGGCTTGGGTCAGGCACACTTTAGTCCTCACAGTGCTTTTCTGCACCTTAAAGAGATCTCTTGCACAGCAGATTTGCCCAATGCAATGCATCTTTTGATTTACTGTTGCTTCCATGGGTGTTCATTGCGGATCCGAGTAAAATGAAATCCTTGGCAACTTCAATCTTTTCTCCGTTTATCATGATGTAGCTTACTGGTCTAGTTGTGAGGATTTTTGTTTTCTTTATGTTTAGGTATAATCCACACTGAAGGCTGTGGTCTTTGGTCTTCATCAGTAAGTGCTTCAAGTGCTTTTCACTTTCAGCAAACAAGTTTGTGTCATCTGCATAATGCAGGTTGTTAATGAGTCTTCCTCCAATTCTTATGCCCTGTTCTTCTTCATATAGTCCAGCTTCTCATAGTATTTGCTCAGCATACAGATTGAATAGGTGTGGTGAAAGGATACAACCCTGACCTACACCTTTCCTGACTTTAAACCACACAGTATCTATCCCCATGTTTTGTTTGAATAACTGCCTCTTGATACATGTATAGATTCCTCGTGAGCACACTTAAGTGTTCTGGAATTCCCATTCTCTATGGGTTTTTATAATGTTCCCCATAATTTGTTGTGATCCACACAGTCTAAGGCCTTAGCATAGTCAATAAATCACAGGTAAACATCTTTCTGGTATTCTCTGCTTTCAGCCAGGATACACCTGACATCAGCAATTATATCCCTGGTTCCAAATTCTCTTCTAAATCTGGCTTGAGTTCCTGGCAGTTCCCTGTTGATACATTGCTGCAGCCACTTTTGAATGATCTTCAACAAAATTTTACTTGCATGTGATAGTAATTATATTGTTCAATAATTTCCACATTCAGTTGGGTCACCTTCCTTGGGAACAGGCAAAAATATGGATCTCTTCCTGTTGGTTGGCCAGGTAGCTGTCGTCCAAATTTCTTGGCATAGGAGAGTGAGCACTTCTAGTGTTGCAACCATTTGTTGAAACATATCAATTGGTATTCCATCAATTTCTGGAGCCTTGTTTTTCACCAATGCCTGCAGTGCAGCTTGGGCTTCTTCCTTCAGTACTGTCAGTTCCTGTTCATATGTTACCTCCTGAAATGGTTGAATGATGACCAATTCTTTTTGCTATAGTGACGGTGTATTCCTTCCATCTTCTTTTAATGCCTCCTGTGTCATTTAATATTTTCCCCATAGATTCCTTCAGTATTGCAACTTGAGGCTTGAATTTTTCTTCAGCTCTTTCAGCTTGAGAAATGCTGAGTGTGTTCTTCCTTTTCGTTTTCTATCTCTAGTTCTTTACACATGTCCTTATAATACTTTGTCTTCTTAAGCTGCCCTTTGAAATCTTCTGTTCAGCTTTTTTACTTCATCATTTTTTTCTTTTGCTTTAGCTACTCGATGTTCAAGAGCAAGTTTCAGAGTCTCTTCTGACATCCATTTAGGTCTTTTCTTTCTCTCCTGTCTTTTCAATGACCTCTTGCTTTCTTCATGTTTGATGTCCTTGATGTCATTCCATAACTACTCTGGTCTTCAATTTTTAGTGTTCAATGCGTTAAATCTATCCTTGAGATGATCTGGAAATTCAGGTGGAATATACTCAAGGTCATACTTTAGCCCTAGTAGACTTGTTCTAATTTTCTTCAGTTTTAGCTGGAACTTGCATATGAGTAGTTGACGGTCTGATCCACAGTTGGCCCCTGGTCTTGTTCTGAGTGATATTTTTGAGCTTTTCCATCATCTCTTTCCACAGATATTGTGGATTTGATTCCTGTGTATTCCATCTGGCAAGGTCCATGTGTATAGTCGCCATTTATGTTGGTGAAAAAAGGTATTTGCAACAAAGAAGTTGTTGTCATGCAAAATTCAATTATGGCATCTCCAGCATTATTTCTATCATCAAGGTCATATTTTCCAACTACCAATCCTTCTTCTTTGTTTCCAACTTTCACATTTCAACCACCAGTAATTATCAGTGCATACTGATTGCTTGTTCGATCAATTTCAGACTGTAGAAGTTGGTAAAAATCTTCAATTTCTTCATCTTTGGCCTTAGTGGTTGGTACATAAATTTGAATAATAGTCTTATTAACTGTTCTTCCTTGTAGGCATATGGATATTATTCTATCACTGACAGTGTTGTACTTCAAGATACATCTTGCAATATTCTTTTTGACAATGAATCCAATGCCATTCCTCTTCAAATTGTCACTCTTAGCCTAGTAGAATACATGATTGCCCAATTCAAAATGACCAATACCAGTCCATTTCAGCTCACTAATGCCTAACATATAGATGTTTATGCATTCCATTTCCTTTTTGACTATTTCCAATTTTCCTAGATTCATACTTTGTACATCCCGTGTTCAGATTATTGATGGATACTTGGAGCCATTTCTTCTTCTCATTTGGGGTCTTGCCACATCAGCAAATGCCGGTCCCAAAAGCTGAGTCCATCCACTTCACTAAGGCCAACTCTACTTTGAGAAGGTAGCTCTTTCCCAGTCTTATTTTGAGAGCCTTCCAACCTGGGGGCTCATCTTCCAGCACTATATCAATGTTCTGCTGCTATCCACAAGGTTTTCATTCACTAATTCTTTTCAGAGGTAGACTGCAGGGTCCTTCTTCCTAGTCTGTCTTAATCTGGACACTCCGCTGAAACCTGTTCGCCGTGGGTGACACTGCTGATACTTGAATACTGGTGGTATAGCTTCCAGCATCACAGCAGTACATAAGCCCCCACAGTGTAACAAACTGACAGAAGCATGGGGGGTCTTAAAGAACAGAAATTTGTTTTCTTACAATTTAAGAATCTAGAAGTCCAAATTCAGAGGACTTGGGAAACTGTCTTGTCTCTCTGCTCTACAGAAAGACCCTCGTCTCTTTCAGCTTCTGTTCCTTTGTTCCTTGGTGATCTCCACGTGGAGTCAATCTTTCCCCATTTGTGCTTCTTTGCTTCTGTGCCTAATCTGCTCTTTTTATATTTCAAAAGTGGCTGGCTTAAGACACACCCTACATTGATATGGCCACATAAACATAATAAAACTCTATTCCCAAATCGGATTTCTTCTGAAAGTACAGGGGTTAAGATTTACAACATACATTGTCGGGGGCACAATTCATTACATAACATAAGGTTACACTATATTTCTGCACCTCTTTTTTTTACTTTCTTACACTTATTGTATACCTCTATTATCATGTCTCTAACTTTGAGAAGACTTTTCTGAAATTCTCAATTCTCTTTATTTGAAGGCATAAACATTTTGTTATTGTTAGTTACTGTCTGGTAGATTCAGACTGATGAAGGCCCCGTTTGTACAGAGTAAAACTGCTTCTCAGGGTTTTTAAGGCTATGACTTTTCAGAAGCAGATCATCAGGTGTTTCTTCCAGGGCACTGCTGAGTGGATTCAAGCTGCCAACCTTTTGGCTAGTAGTTGAGTACTTAACTGTTTGTGAATATTCTAGTGTATGTTACCACTGGAATTCTAATATTGCTTTTTGAATGAGAATTCACTTTTCTTTCCCTATTTTGGCTTTCATTTTCACTCTGTAATTGTTTCGAATATGCTGTTAATTTTGTTTGAGTCTTTTCGTTAACTTATTTTCATGTAAATTACCAGCCTTTAGAGATTAGTTATCTAGGCAATTATATTATTCAATCTACTTGGTCATTTCTTGTTTTTATATTGAGTAAAAATTTTCATATATTTTGTACATTTACTGATATAAGAAAAAAAAAAAAAAAACTCCTTTCTTTCATATGCCCTATATTCCCTAACCAGCATTTGTCAAATACCTATACAGGTGCGTACTAGACGTTGTCTTTTCTTAAAAATGAAAAAATGTTACTTGATTTATTTGTTTTTTGTCATTCCTCTACTTTCATTAAAATCAGGCAAGTCATGATAGTGTGTTTAAATATGAGGTAAATTCTGACTATAAAACTTAAATATATTTCTAATGTTTAAGTTTTGTATATTCTCCAAATGTCTCTTACACCTAAATATGCCTTTTAAAGTTTTATTAAAATATTTTTCAAATGTGTGAAATATATTTGCTCATGGTGATTCTCATTCATTCTTGGATAGCCATTCTTTATTTGTATATCATTCTAGAATTCATCTTCATTTTGTAATTTATAGCAATTAGAGTTAATATTTTTGTTTTCATAATGGCTCATAATTATGAAACTTGATAATGCTAACTGGCATCAATTAAGTTTCCCTTTTGATGGCTGCTTTTATTGGAGGCATTTTCCTCAATGAATACTTGGAAATGTGCACCGTTCTCTTCAATATGTGTGTATATTCCATTAACATGTGTCTTCATTTTAGATTTCAGAGATTGTCAGACCAGTGTCACTGTGGAGGGAGATTATTGAGAAAGTAAGTTGAGTTCTTTTTCCTCGCTGCTATTATAACAATTCCTCCTGCCCCTTTTTTTTTGCAGTAGTTTTGTTCTATTTAATTATGAATAAAAAAAAAAATTTGAATACCTAGTGTAATTTCATCCTTCCGCCTCTCCTCCCAGTCTCAGTCTTAGAACTGTTAATTTTGTAAGGAGCAACCAACATTTTCAAAGGTTACTAAGTCATATTACCTGGCTATATCATGTTTTACTTCACATTTAGTTAGTAATGTCCCATTTGTTAGGATGGAGGGTTAAACTTTGCCCTTGGTAATATTTTATTTATGGAGATATACATGAAATCAAGTATAAAGTACTTTGAGTTTGTATTTAAATACTTAATTTGATATATGAAAATGAATATCTGTCTCATTATTATTAGCATTTCTCATTATAACATCTCAAATAATAAAGTATTTCTTATTAAATAGCTATTTTTGAGGCCTTGTGTATGGAATATAAATGGTCCCCTTCCTTAGGAGACTTAGTTATTAAAGCCACACAGAAATCTACAGTGGAATATCAATAATACTAATAAAACCCAACATCTTTTCTATAAATTAAATTTTAAAAAGCTATTTCCCTGTGCTTCTTTCATGTAATTTATTTGCATTCAGCTTCCAAAAAAAAAAAAAAAACCCAAATCCATTGCCAGTGAGATGACTCCAACTCATGCTGACCCCACGCATGCAGAGTAGAACCTTTCCATAGGGTTTTCAAGGCCGTGACCTTTCAGACGCAGATCATCAGGGCTTTTTTCCAAGGTACCACTGGGTGGGTTTGAACTACCAAACTTCCAGTTACTACCAAAGGAAACAAACAAACAAACCCATTACTGTCAAGTCCATTCCAACTCAGAGCAACCCTATAGCAGAGAGCAGAACTGCCCCATAGGGTTTCCAAGGAGCAGCTGCTGGGTTAGAACTGCCGACCTTTTGGTTAGCAGCCTGAGCTCTTAACAACTGTGCCAGTGGGGCTCCTTCGCTTACTAGTGAGTGCTTAACCATGGTACCACCAAGGGACTCCCAGAATTCAGCTAGTACACACAATACAGTTATGACAGTGTTGCTAGAATTATTTTCAAGAATGTATATACTTACTGTATATTAGTCAGAAAGGATCCCTTCTTTCTGTGGCCAGACACACCTCAGGTCTTATCCTAGCTGGGTTAAGGAAGCTAAGGAACCAGCCACCGTAACTGAACCTTTGCCCATTTTTAGCTAATAAATTAGGAATGGAGACAACATTAACAAAGAACAGTAATGAAAAACTAAAAATTGATGTATCTTCAGCTCTGTTAGATAATATTTCTTCTCCTCAGATGAGTCTACTGAACCTCTTGCACACTCTATCAATAGAGTCTGTACCTTGACCTGGTTTTTCTGTTGGCAGCAATAGATTTGCACTGCTCCATCAAAACCCTTTCATCTGCGTCCCACTGTAACTGACAGCACATGTTTCATGGCTACTGATTAGGGTTAGGGGTGATGTCTGTGGCCTTGGCACATAGCCAATGTAAGTGAAACACTCAGGACCTTAAAGCATGGCCTCATTATCTCTCTGCTCTAATAACTGAGCTGCCAAGTCACGGAAGCACCCATGTATCCAGAAATCCTCTTATGGCTCTTTGATTTACTTTTTATGGTGTTGGGGATTTTTGAGTAACCTGAGTTGACTCCTTTCTTGCTGTGACTTCATTTTTTTTTTCCTCCACTCAGGACTGTCTTTTTCTTTATGTTGCACCTGTAAGTCAGATAAAACTTTTTAAAATTTTTTACAGACTGATTCAAATGGCTCCAGTGAGAGTTCTGCCTGTCTGTCTGCTCAATAAGAAAAGCAAATCTGGTGCTAGTCTCAGAGGTGTAGTCTGCTTCTGAGTTGGAATCTTGATTGGCATAGCTTCAGTTTGGGGTTTTTGTGTGACTGTCAGAGGTGAACATTTTTGGCTAAGTAAATAAGCCCTACCTTGGGACAGTCATGGGGTGTTGACTTGCTTTTTCTGGAAATCAGGCGGGAGCAAAGTGAACTGCCTGTGAGGCACATAAGAAAAAATATGTAAGTTCATTAGCATTTGCAAATTCCAAGTAAAGAGATAAGTCACAGTTCAATAGAGCCTTTTAATCAAAATCCTATTACCTGCAAGAAATTACTATGTATGCCTCTACATTTTCAAAGGACAAAAAAAAAAGACAAGCAAATAAAAATCCACTGGTGGGCTACCCTGAATGTGCCCTTCTAATAGTTATGGAAGAAGGAGAATGAAACACCTGCCATTCTAGCACATTTCAGGTCTTTGCTTGAGGATTTTCTGCTAATATTTTATTGGCCAAAGCAAATCACTTGACCAAGACAGAAGTCAAAGACTCTCATTATAATTATTCATTTCATATTACTGTTTTTGTATTTTGGAACTTCATGTTCCTATGCACTACTTTTTAACAAATCTAGACCATCTACGATTTAGAATAATTTCAAATTTAGAATAAATTGTGTTTTAAATATAGAATAATTCGAAAAAGAATCAATATGCTAAAGCTTGTGCTTGGTTTTGGTTATTTATTTTTATTTATTTTTTCATCTAAAAATGTGCAAACATCACTCTAAACCCTGGGGAGGTAGGAGATTCCCTACTCTCAATGAGCTTATATTTTAGTGGGGAGGTGGAAAAGTAAAGAAGAGCTATAAATAACCTTTTAAATGCTATGTCAGAGAGCTTTAGAGAAAGGAGTGGGAATTGATACATTTGAATTGTGCTGTGGGTGAAGAATATTGAATGTACCACAGGTTGCCAGAAGAATGAACAAATCTGTCTTAGAAGAAGTACAGCTAGAATGCTCCTTAGAACTAAGGATGGCAAGACTTGGTCTCACGTACTTCGGACATGTTATCAGGAGGAACCATCCCTGGAGAGGGACATCAGGCTTAGTAAAGTAGATGGCCAGTGAAAAAGATGAAGACCCTCAACTAGACGGATTGGCACAATTGCTGCAAAATGGACTCAAACATACCAACAATTGTGAGGATGGCACAGGACCGGACAGTGTTTCATTCTGTTGTGCATGGGGAGGCGATGAGTTGGAACTGACTTGATGGCACCTTACAACTACAACAGTTTCACGGAAGAGACAATGTTTGAAATGAGTCTAAACAAGATGAGAAACAACTCTTGCATGAGGATAAACTTACATGTGGTGGCCCATCTCTTCACAGGGAAACGTTGTTGTCATCGTTAGTCACTGCTGAGTTGATTTTGACT
Source organism: Elephas maximus indicus (assembly GCF_024166365.1). Lineage (NCBI taxonomy): Eukaryota > Metazoa > Chordata > Mammalia > Proboscidea > Elephantidae > Elephas > Elephas maximus. Next base: position 42,226,809 of record NC_064832.1, read on the forward strand.
CATGGTGACCCCATAAGTGCAAAGTGGAACTGCACTCCCTAGAGTGACCTTTCAGAAGCAGATTGTAAGGCCAGTCCTCCAAGACATCTCAGCCAACCTTTTGACTAGCAGTGGCACACTTAGTTATTTTTACCACTCAAGAACTCCTCACAGGGAAAATGCATAGACAGATACTAGAAGGATGGGAGAATATAAGAGTATTGTGTTCAGGAAACTGAAACTAGTTGAACACTCTTAAATATATTATGCATACATTATAATTGTAAGTCAGGACCGTAGGAAGACATAGATGACAACATCTTGGCATGACGTGCTACAGAATGTTTATTTTATTTTAAGGACCATAGAAACCATTAAGCAGGGGAAGACATAATCAGATTTACGTTTTAGAAACATTATTCTGGAAGTAATGTGGAGCTTAAAGTCACACTGGAAGGAGAAATACCATCTAGGAAAACTGCTCAATAATCCAAAGAGGACAAAATAGAGGAAGGCATAAATATCTTTATGCAAGGAAATACTGTACCTATCATTGCTGAATGCCTAATGCCAACTACAGTGCCTGGAACATGGTAATGGTTCAATAATATCATGCGAAGTGAATTGTGTATAGTATGAGGGAGTGATACAATTTTACATTTCCCTATGTGAATAATAATTTGTCCTGGTACCATTAATGGAAATGTCCCAAGTAATCTATAATGCCAACTGTATCATATATTATTTCCTTTCATGCATAGCTTAGTCTGCTCTTCATTTTTTTTTTCCATTAATCTCATTTTATTCTCAATGTTTCTTATTTAAATAAATAATGTATATACATTTTCCATATTTTTGTTTCTCTATGATGAACTCTGGATCATTTTTAAAACTCTTTTTTTTTTTTTTTTACCTATTCTAGTTCCAGCTCATGTTTTTTGTTTGTTTGTTTTTTCCATTTTTGATCTCAACCTTAACGTTTTACTGAAAACGCTTACAATAATTTTCTAATTTTTTTTATCATACATGTCTAAAAAAAATTACGTATCTAAGCTGGTGCTTAATATAGCTATTGGATTTTTATTTTTCTATTTCAAACATTTTATTTTGAATTTAAAGTTGTGTTTTATTATTTTTCAATTCTGCCATTTATTTTGGAATTCTCTTCATGGTTGTTCCTTTTTTGATTTAATCTTTTAAGTTTTAAATATATAGACATAACCATTTTACATTCTTTTTCAAAAAATTCAATATCTGAAGTTCTTGAAGATCTTAATAAGTTTTCTTCTGTCGATGCTCACTCATGGTAGTTTGTGTCTTTGTGCATTTGTTGGTTATTTGACTTGAGTTCATATTTGTATGCCATTCCCATTGGAAATCATGGATAAAGATTGGGGACAATTCTATCTGTGTATTTACATTGCTTCTGCTTCGAGTAAAGGATACACTGGAGACTAAGAATACTTTAATTCCTCTACAGGTTTAAAACCTGATGCTCTACCAATGTTTAGTATTGAGCTGTGGTAGTGACTCTAATAGTCATCTTTCCTCAGAGCAATTCCAGGTCTAGTTGCAGCTCAATTATTATTATAATTATTTTTCTTTGATTCTATTTTCAACCTTTCTCTGAAACTGCTTTCAATACACATGATCTACTGCCTGTTAGTATATTTGTCTTTGGATCAACACTAAGCAACATATGTTACTTCTACACTCCTTACCTGAAACACACACACACACACACATCCACACCTTGTTTTCAAAATATTCTCTTCTCTTGGCTTCTCCGATATTGCTTTTTTATTTTCCTCATACATTTCTAACCACTTTTCAGTTTCTTTAGGGCTCTTTCCAACTTTCTAGTTCTTAAATATAGCTGTTTTTAAGATTCTATGCTCCCCATATATCTGTCATTTTGTCATACTATGGGGACTTGTGTGTTGCCTTGAAGCTGGAAGCTATACCGCCAGAGTTCAAATACCAGTAGGGTCATCCATGGGGGACATGTTTCAGCTGAGCTTCAAGACAAAGACAAAGTAGGAATAAGGACCTGGCAGTCTACTTTGGAAAAGAATTAATCTATGAAAACCTTATGAATAGCAGTGGAACATTTCTGATATATCTCTGGAAGGTGAGCCCCTCAGGTTGGAAGGCACTAAAAATAAGACTGGGGAAGAGCTGCCTCGTCAAAGTCAAGTCGACCTTAATGACTTGGATGGAGTCAAGCTTTCGGGACCTTTAGTTGCTGATATGGCATGACTAAAAATAAGAAGAAACAGCTCCAAGCATCCATTAATAATCTGAACACAGGAGGTATGAAGTATGAATCTAAGAAAATTGGGAAACATCAAAAATGAAATGGAACACATGAACATCGACTTCCTAGGCATTAGTGAGCTAATGGGGGGTACTGGCCATTTTGAATTGGAAAATCATGTGGTCTACTATGCCGGGAACGATAGCTTGAAGAGGAATGGCACTGCATTCATCATCAAAAAAGCATTTCAAGATCTGTCCCAAAGTACAGTGCTGTCAGTGATAGGATAATATCCATATGCCTACAAGGAAGAACAGTTAATATGATTATTATTCAAACTTACACACCAATCACTGAGGCCAAAGATGATGAAATTGAAGAGTTTTACCAACTGTTGCAGTCTGAAATTGATCAAACATGCAATCAGGATGCATTGATGATTATTGGTGTTTGGAATGTGAAAGTTGGAAACAGAGAAGGAGGATCAGTAGTTGGAAAATATGGCCCTGGTGATAGAAATGGTACTGGAAAGTGCATGATAGAATTTTGCAAGACCAAGGACTTCTTCATTGAAAATACCTTTTTCAACAACATAAATGGTGACTATACATGTGGACCTCACCAGATGGAATACACAGGAATCAAATCAACTACATTTGTGGAACAAGACAATTGAAAACCTTAGTATCATCAGTCAGAATAAGGCCAGGGGCCAACTGTGAAATAGGTCATCAATTGCTCCTATGCAAATTCAAGTTGAAACTGAAGAAAATTAGAACAAGTCCATAAGAGCAAAAGCACGACCTTGTGTATATCCCACATGAATTTAGAGACCATTTCAAGAATAAATTTAACACATTGAACACTCATGACTGAAGACTAGAGGAGTTGTGGAATGACATCAAAGACGTCATACAAGAAGAAAGCAATAGGTCATTAAAAAGACAGGAAAGAAAGAAAAGACAAAAATAGATGTCACGAGAGGCTCTGAAACTTGCTCTTGAATGTCAAGTAGCTATAGCAAAAGGAAGAAATGATAAAAAAGCTGAACAGAACATTTCAGAGGGCAGCTTGAGAAGACAAAGTAAAGTATTATAATGACATGTGCAAAGACCTGGAGATAGAAAACCAAAAGGGAAGAACACACTTGATATTTCTGAATCTGAAAGAACTGAAGAAAAAAATCAAGCCTCAAGTTTCGATGTTGAAGGGTTTTACAGGGAAAATATTAAATGATGAAGGAAGCAACAAAAACAGGTGTCAATGTACCAAAGGATTGGTGTGACACAGAGTCCTTATATCCAAAAGAATTGGTCTACATTCAACCACTTCAGGAGGTAGCATATGATCAGGAGCCGATGGTACTGAAGGAAGAGGTCCAAGCTTCACTGAAGGCGTTGACAAAAAATAAGGCTCTGGGAATTGACAGAATACCAATTGAGATGTTTCAACAAATGGAAGCAGCACTGGAAGTGCTCATTCGTCTATGCCAAGAAATTTGGAAGACAGCTACTTGGCCAACCAACTGGAAAAGATCCATATTTATGCCTATTTCTAAGAAAGGTGATCCAACAGACAGAATGCAGAAATTATCGAACAATACCATTATCATCACATGGGAGTAAAATTTTGTTGAAGGCCATTCAAAAGCAGCTGTAGCATAACATCGACAGGGAACTGGGGAACTGCCAGAATTTCAAGCCAGCTTCAGAAGACGAGGTGAAACCATGGATATCATTGATGATGTCAGATGGATCCTGGTTGAAAGCAGAGAATATCAGAAAGATGTTTATCTCTATTTTATTGACTATGCAACACATTTCACTGTGTGGACCATAGCAAATTATGGATAATATTGCGAAGAATGTGAATTCCAGAACACTTAACTGTGTTCACGAGGAACTTGTTCATAGATCAAGAGGCAATCATTCAAACAGAACAAGGGATACTGTGTGGTTTAAAGTCAGGAAAGGTGTGTACCGGAGTACTTATTCAATCTGTATGCTGAGCGAATAATCTAAGAAGCTGGACTATATGAAGAAGAAAGTGGCATCTGGATTGGACAAAGACTCATTAACAACCTGCAATATGTAGATGACCCAACCTTGCTTGCCAAAAGTGAAGAGGACTTGAAGCACTTACTGATGAAGATCAAAGACCACAGCCTTCAGTATGGATTACACCTCGACATAAAGAAAACAAAAATCCTCACAACTGGACCAACAAGCAACATCATGATAAATGGAGAAGATTGAAGTTGCCAAGGATTTCATTTTATTTGGATCCGTAATCAACATCACTGTAAACAGCAGTCAAGAAATCCAAAGATGTATTACATTGGACAAATCTGCTGCAAAGGACATCTTTAAAGTATTGAAAAGTAAAGATGTCACCTTTAAGACTAAGGTGCCCCTGACCCATGCCATGGTGTTTTCAATTGTCTCATATATATTCAAAAGCTGGGCAATGAATAAAGAAGACCTAAGAAAAGTTGATATCTTTGAATTTTGGTGTTGGCAAAGAATATTGAATATACCATGGACTGCCAAAAGAACAAACAAATCACTCTTGAAGAAGTACAGCCAGAATGCTCCTTAGAAGCAAGGATGGCAAGACTACAATGCCTTACATACTTTGGACTTGTTATCAGGAGGGTTCAGTCCCTGGAGAAGGACATCATGCTTGGTAAAGTACAGGGCTAGCCAAAAAAAGGAAGACTCACAATGAGACGGATTGACACAGTGGCTGTAACAGTGGGCTCAAGCGTAACAACAATCATGAGGATGGCATAGGACTGGGCAGTGTTTCATTCTGTTGTACACAAGGTCACTGCGCGATGAGTTGGAACTGATTGGACAGCATCTAACAGCAATGATTCTATCCTCCATTGATGTTCTTGCTATAAACACTGCCAAAGCTAAACCTATCCAAACTATGGATTGGATGCCAGTTATTCTCATCATTATCTCCAGTTTAGATTTCTTTCTTGAGGTCTGTCTTAGTTGCTATTGTTGCAGGACAAATTGCACCAATTCTTATCAGGGTAAAACAACAAGTATTTACTAGTTCTCATAGTTCCTAAAGGTCAGAAATCTGGGAGCATCTTAACTGGATATCACGGCTCAATGTTTCTCTAGATATTGCAGTCAGCCTCTCAGTAGGTTCTTCTGTTATCTGAAGACATGACTGGGGCTGGAGGCTGGCTCACATGGCTGTTTATAGCATACCTCAGTTCCTTGTCGTGAGGATCTCTCCTCAGGGATGCATGAGTTTCCTGTTGGTTTCATCTAGAGCGAGCTAACTCAAGATGGAGCAAGGAGGGAGGCCATGATGCTTTTCTAATCTAGCCTCAAAAGTGACATATGTACTAATTTCTGCCATTTTCTATTGTTCTCATAGATTCACACTGATACAATGTAGGAGGAGACTGTAAAAACGTATAGATACCAGGAAGTGGGCATCATTGTAGACCATGTTGGTGGATGGCTGCCACAAGGTAGAAACTTCATGCTGGATACCCTCATTTAATTGTTTTATGTGTACCTCAAACTCTGTATGTATAAACAAATCCATTATATTCCCATTCTAACCGTTCTCATTGAATCAAAACTACCATCATTTAATCCTATTCTGATATTCTCAATCTGAATGAATGTCACAACCATCCATCCAGTTACTTAAGCCAGAAATCTGGAATTATCTTTGATTTGTTCTTCTTTCCACCCTACTGATATTATCTAAATAATGCTTAAATACATGTAAATATTTTTACCCCTATTTACTTCCTTACTTTTTTTTTTTTTTTTTACTTCCTTACTTTAGGTCATCATCATCTCTCATCTCTAACACTGTTAACTCTGTCATTCCATTCCCATCCCACAATCCAGCAGAGTGATTCATTATAAAATAGAAATTTAAACATGCCTGCCTAAAGGTAGAATCAAATTTATATGTGTACTACATACAAAACAACTATTCTGGGTTGAGGAAGGGAAAGAAAAATGTCAAAGGGTTGACTGTGCAGGGAGCTTCCAAATTAATCTAAAAAAGTCTTCTGTAATATTGACTGAAAATAAAGAGCTGAGTTAGTGTTTTCCTCAATGAATTCTGGAAATGACCCCCAATAACCTTACAACTGAAACATCATTCTCAAATGATAAATAATGACATTTCAACTGGTATAAATCAGCTACTTAAGAATGGTGCATAAAGAAAAACATAACAAATACACCAAGCATCCATGAAGAGTATGCCGTTTTTCTGCAACATAAATCATTCAAGAGGGCAATAGCTGCCGGCAAAATTACAATTGCAATCGAGAACAGGTAAAAATGCAAATGAAAATTAAAATCACAGTATGTTTAATACATTTTCTTAAAGGATATCATAATGTGGCCAAAGCAATGTTCCTGCCCCTACCCTTTCCTCTCTACTCTGTTTCTTACTTGTGTTTCTTTCACTAGGTGCAAAAATCACAGAGATAAAGAAAGAAATAAAAAGAACCATAACAAAAGGCTTTTTGAGCAAGTACTGTAGGTCACAGCACTATGTCATTTATTCAAGCTGCCTCAATATTTAATATTAATAACACTGCAAATGTGATATAATGAGCCGGGAGAGTAGAGCAATTATGCAACTTTAGTCTGAAACACAGACAAGTCTTTTACACAAGAGTCAAATAATTAACCAACATTAACTCTGAAGAGAACCTAAAGGTCACCTAGCTCTACCCACCACCCCGTATTTCATAGGTGGGGAAACTGAGTCCTAGGGAAAAAATGATACTATAATTTTTAAACCAGAAAAAATTGCAAGCCTGAAGGAAACAGGCTAGTTTTAGAAAGGAAAGACCTATGGCCTAACAGGATTATATTCTCTTATAGCTTAATAAATCATAGAAATAAAAAATGTATTATCATAGTTTATATTGATGGTAAGACAAAATAATAATGTTTGCAAACAACATGCTAACCCAAATGGCAGTCAAAATAGGAAGCCCTGGGGTTGGTGAGGAAAATATTCAATGAAGTGATTCATAATTTCAGTTATGGAAAAAAAAAAGTATCTTATTTGGAAATAGATAAAATACATGTATGGCTTTATTTTAGCAAAGTGTAAGTATATTTTTAGGAAAGAAGTACCACTAATCTTGGTGATTGACTAACCTGAGAGTTAATGATTGATAATGCCATCTAGATAAGGAAACACAGCTGAATAATAGGGAGTTGAAATATAAGAGTTAATTAGGAAACTATAAGTTTATTAGAGAAAATAATACTTTGAGGTGAAATTTATAGTGATATTTCTGTTCATTTCACAGATAATAATCCCAGATTTCCTGCTAGGGAACATATAGAGGATGATCTGAAAAGCAACCCACAAATTCCTTTTTATGTAGAATTAATTAAAAATTACACTATGTTTATCTTATTAACAGTGTTTATGAGCATACTGTGTATATGGTATGAAATACAAAATGTCATTAAAAAATAATTTCATTCTACCAATACTTTGTTCCTTCACAAGAAATACCCCCTAAATCTTGTCTTCAGTGTTAATGTTTAAAACCAGACTCACGGACGTTATCTCCAAACCAGCTCCTCTAAATTTTCAGAGTGCCATAGTGTCAATCACTTGAAGTCATCTTTTAATTTCTCCTTTTTTTATGTCATGTAAATAATGGAGATCTTATCTCCAAATTTTTCCCATACATTTATCCTTTCAATGCTCACACTAATCCAGGCCCTTATTACTTCTTATCTAGTATAAGTATATATTCTTTCTACTCCCTCTCTTAAATTCAAATACTGGGAAAGTCAGAAATTTCTAGTGGTCATATTATACTATCCAAAATAAAAAAGCCAGTGCATATCTGTCAAGTAATTACTGAATGTCAGGCTGTGTAGTAGGCTTAGAATTATAATGATGGGCCATAGGAATTGCTTTATCTTTACTCAAGTGCATCATCACTAACATGACTCGATCACCCTCCTTTCTTTTTGTTTTTTTTTCCAGTTGTTATCATTTTGACCCTGACTCATGGTTCCCCATATATGTCAGAGTAGAACTGTGCTCCATATGGTTTTCAATGGCTGATTTTTCAGAAGTAGATCTTTAGACCTTTCTTCCAACGCACCTTTGAGTGGATTCAAACTTTCAACTTTTTTGTTAACAGCCAAGCATATTTGCCCTTTGCACAACTCAAGGGACTCTCCTTTCAATGCCTTTGTCTTAATGCTATTTGTACTTCTGCTAACACTGTCATTTGTTTAAGACACTTCTCACATTTTTAAGCCCCATTTCCTGAAAGATAATCTAAATGGCTTGGTCAGCATTTCCCGTCCTTGGTTAGTGCTTTGCCCCAGACTCCTGCATAAACTACTGTCCAGCAGATAGTATCCTATGTTTAATGAATTGCTCCAGGCTACTTCTTTATTAGGTCCATTTTCCTCATTGCACAGAGTTTAATAGGGTACATTCTTTCAAAACAGAAGGGGATAGTGTCATTTACTAAATCTAGGGAGGGAGCAAGTGGCAACTTGTTGATTTGAAGTGCTTAGGGACTATTTAAGTCACTCATTAGGTAGTTAGGAACAGAGATCTTGAATTAGGAGAGAGGTTCAGACGTTCAAACTGGGGAAACAAAACAGATTCTGGAATCATCGGGAGGGTCGATGATGGTGGTGTCATATATACCCACCCACTGCCATTGAATCAATTCTGACTCATAGAGACCCTGCAGATTGTAGTAGAACTGCCCCATATGGTTTCCACGGCTGTATTCTTACCAAAACAGACTGCTACATCTTTCTCCCTGGAGCGCCTGGTGGGTTCGAACTGTTAATCTTTGGTTAGCAGCTGAGTGCTTAACCACTGTGTCACCAGGTTCATATATAAAAACGAAAATAAACGCTTTGCTGTCAAGTTGTTTCCAACTCATAGCAACCCTATAGGGCAGAGTAGAACTGCCCCAAAGGGTTTCCAAGAAGTAGCTGGTAGATTTGAACTGCTGACCTTTTGGTTAGCAGTCAAGTTCTTAACCACTGCACCACCATGGTATTAATTCATAAGACTGTAGAGAAAATCTTGGAAGTCAGGTTAAGTGTATAACCTTGGGGAATATCAGAAAAACAATACTCTAGTGAGGAGACTTAAAAAGAATCAGAGAGGAGAAAAACAAAAGTTGTTACCATAGACATCATCATTATCGTAAAGTCTTCTGTAAGAGTTTTAAACCTGTTTTCTCAATCTTTTTTTCCCTTTTCCCTATATTTATTCCAATGCTTTAATCAACTAGATTTCCAACTGTTGCCCAAGTATTTCTCATGCTTCCTATAATCAATACTTGCCTTGTGCCCATAATTCCCTTCTTTCTAATTTATCTACTGAAATCGTATTTATCTTTCAAGACACACAGCACTTTCCTGATCAACTAGCTGAACCAATTTTTTTGGAGATTATTTTACTTTTCAACCTACTTGTTTATGTATTTTATTAATCACTTTACTAGGATTTTAGCTTCTTGGAGCCAAGACAGTGTTTTCATTGTTGTTTCTCTTCTCTTGCTGGCACTAGTAGGTGTTCAAGAAATACTTTTTAGTTTGACTAGAACAATGTCATCTATTTTTCCTAAGTCATGGCTCTTCTCTTCTGCCTTTCCTCTTTACTCTTTCTTGCCTATTTCTTAGCAAGAAACATCTTTGAAACACAAAAATATTATGACTTTCCCAGAAAAAAAATAGAGCCAGAAGAAGAAAAGAGGCTGTTCTTAGGCTGATGTTTGACATTAGTCCGAGCAATGATATTTTGCTTTCTTATATAGATCAAGTTGCAGAAGGATTTGGCAGAAAAAGGAAATGTTTTCCATGCCCTTTCTGAGTTTAGTGTTTACATGTTACTGAAGTGTGTTTATCATCAGAATTTTTTTCTTCTTTTCCAGATACAAGCACAAAGCACATGCTAAAATCAAATGAAAAAAATAAAATCAACATTTTTGGCTCATACCATTGATTGCTTCAACCATGTGTCTTGTTGAAAATTAAAATTATTATGGTGACTAAAATGAACTTTGAAAAATTTATGTAGATAAATATCTATGATCAAACCAAAACCAAACCCATTGTCGTCGAGTTGATTCTGACTCACAGTGACTCTATAGGATAGAGTAGAACTGCTCCATAGGGTTTCCAAGGAGTAGCTGGTGGATTCGAACTGCCGACCTTCTGGTTAGCAACCAAGCCTTTAACCACTGCACCACAGGGCTCCCAAACGTCTATGATAGAGGCACTGATATGTTTTGGAGGCCTTACAGCTTTTTTTTTTTTACAGCTTACTCTTTTTTTTTTTTTTCTTTTCTACCCATACTCATTGCCATCAAATAGATTCCGACTCATAGTGACCCTATAGGACTGAATAGAACTGGCCTGTAGAGTTTCCAAGGAGCCCCTGGTGGATTCGAACTGCTGATCTTTTGGTTAGCAGCTGTAGCTCTCAACACTACACTACCAGGGTTTCCTTTTTCATTACTAGAGAGAACTATACCTCCCATCTCTAAACAGCAGTAACTGGAAGGACAAGATGCTAATTCATTTTGACTTGGTTGTGTATGTGTATACTTATGTGTGTGTGTGTACTTATGTTTGTATGTGTGTGCGTGAAAGAGAACTAGTAGCATAATTTGGTGAGTAAATCAGAGACAGTTTGTCAATAAACAGACCCGTTAGAAAGAACAGAATAATGTGCCATCTAAACTTTCCTTAACAACAGGCTCTTAACTATTCCCGTTTCATTTTCTATTATCTGCCTGTGCTGTATCATTTTAAATTGTTTGCTTGCAATAGCTTATTTCTATACTTTAACTGACTCTTCCAGTTGCCTCTTTGAGCTGTTGCCATTCTAATCAATTAAGGTTTTCCATTGGACTCTGGTCTTCTAATTTTCCTCCATCCATCTTCGCTTCATAAAGAATGAATTATATGCCTCGCTTGGTGAAAGCCCATGTTTATATACATACACCTTTCTTAAATTATTGCACTTGAGTTACGCCTTTTTGATTTCTTTTTCTTAAGTTTTTTGTATCTCAGGCTGAATTTCTCCAGCATTGCATGAGTAATGGTGCATTCTTTAATTCCAAGCAACTCACAAAAATAAGTTAAAGAGCATTACCAACAATAAATAATATCTCTTAATTGCTTATCAGGCCATTTTGTGCTATTATTTCATCAATATATCTTTAACGACTCTGTGTGGTAATCAATGATATTGTTAGGCACTCGGTGCCTAAATAACCCTTTCTAAGAATCATAAACACTTGTAGTGAATACGGTTCCTGCTCAAGCAACTGAATGTTAGCTGGATATCGCAGCTCTACAGCTCAGATTCCCTACCTCTTCTTTATTACATGTATCCTCACACACATCACAGAACAATCTCTGTATGCCATCAACTGAGAAATTCCAGGTGTCAGCCTCTTCACCAGTTGATTAGAGTTGTTACTGGCAGTCTGTGTTTGAGTATGTTCATGTTTGCTACCACTCTTCTTGATGTCTTTTAATTACAGCCTGCATGTATGAAGAAGGATCCTTTCATTTTTCTGTCAGAAACAATATATTGTCTGTATAAAACTGACCTTGTGCTGGTAAAGAAAGAATGAAAGCAAGCATACAGAATACAAATAAGCCAATATGCATGGGCAAAAATAACAATTTTCACAGGAGAGACCAGCCTGTGAAATGCCCTCTAAATATTCCAGTTAATTAAGTAGAATGTTTATTTTTGAAAGCCCAGGTTACATTAGTGTCCTTAACTAATAAAAATAGTTTGAGGTGTCATATGTTTATCTTTCTGCCCGGCCGTAAAGGCACGTGACAGATAGAGGTGACCCTGAGCTGGACAGACAGAGAATCTAAGCTTCCTTTTTGCTTCCTCTGTAATAAAATCCCCAGGATAGCATTCCTGATGCCAATAAGATAACCTTTCTTCCTTCCTAAGACCTACTAAAGCATTAAAGACTGTGCCCAAGGGAATTGGGTTTAAAGGGGGAAGAAAATCTTTCTTTTGTTTTCTTTACCTTTTCTATTTTTGAGATTACCTTGGTCATGTTTTGTTTCACCTTTTTCATTTTCTGCCTCTGTCATATCTTTGTTACAGTCCCAGAGCCACTTGGGAGTCAGTACAATGGACAAAATAGCCTTAAAATTCCTGGTGGTAAATTGTGTTATTTTACATCTTCTACTCTCAAGATAAAAACACAAAAAACAGACTTGCCAGAAATTAAGGGGGAAATAGTGCTAATCTCATTTGTATACAGACTTGATGGTGCCAGTCTGTTTAAAGAACTGAATGCTTGGAACAGGGAGTGCAGTTTATAAATGCCCAGATGTCAAAGAGCTCAAGTAGGACACATTGGTTTTTAGAGACTTGGAGAAAATTGCCAAATTGGCCCTTACTCTTTCACAAACATTTCTGTTTCAGCAGTGATATCAATTGGAATACCATTCCAAATAATAGGGTAACATAAGCTCTGGGTGAACTCTTTAAGAAAAGTTTTCCAAACCAGGGCAGAGTTTAAGAAAGAATATGAACATAAATCACACTAGGTGATTTATTTGATAAAATGCTGGTATTTCTAAATGAGGTACAAAAGGACTGTTTAGTGAAAGTCAGTATCCTTGTTCCTAGTGGCATCATTTAAAGTATTTGTGTCTTCTGAATGTTCAGACTATCAAAAAAAAAAAAAAAAAAAATTTCTCTTTCCAAATAACGACTTCCATTTTCTGAAATTAGAACTTAAGACAGATAATTGCCAGGGATCATTAGATCACTTAGTCAATAAATATTTTATTCTTGTTATCATTATTATTCTTATTCAAAGTGGTAGTATTTTGGGAGGGATAATAAAACTTTATTTTCTGTTTGTAAATTTTAAAAATACATTTTGGAAAGATATTAAAAATGTAAGAAAAAATTAGTTGTATTATCAGGACCCGGAAATAATCTTTCTACTGTTTGGCTTCATGTTATTTTCAATGTTTAATACATATGTGTGTATATATATGTGTGTGTGTGTGTGTATATATATATGATGTGGATGGAAAATTATATGGCTATATAATGCATATAAGTTATACATATGTATACATGTTATTTTTTAAAAAATTGTGATCATGCAATGTATATGCTTTTACCTGATTTTTTGCATGTTATATCATTCTGCATCATTTGAAGCAGCTTTCCCCATCATAAAATTTAGTGTCCTGCTTCCGTGGCTCGTCTTCTGTCTCTGAGACTCCATGCCTGTCAGGGTAGCTGTGAAAGTCTCTTTCCTGACCAGCTGCTGTGAGATAGCAACCATGCCACAATGCAAACTACTTCTGAGTGAAGCTCTCTCCCGCTGCCCACTAGAAGGATAATTTTGCCTCTTAGTTCTACATCCCAAGACCTAGAGACCTGTACACACATTTCTTCAGGCTGCTGTGACAAAGTGTTACAAAGTATGTTGCTTTAAAGAACAGAAATGTATTGTCTAACAGTTCTGGAGCTCAGAGTCCAAATTCAGTACATCAACAAGGCCACACTCTCTCTGACTGCTGTACAGGAAGATCTTTCCTTCTCTCTCCCAGCTTCTGGTTGTTGTTGCTATTGTGCGCAGTTGAGTCAACTCTAACTCATAGAGACCCTTTAGGACAGAGTAGAATTGCCCTGTAGGGTTTCCTAGGCTGTAGTCTTTACGAGAGCAAATCACCAGGTCTTTTCACCTGCAAAGCCCTTGTGGGTTTGAACCACCAACTTTCAGTTAGCAGCAGAATGCTTGACAACTGCACTGCCAAGGCTCCTTTCCAGCTTCTGGTAGCCCCAGAAATCTCTTGTCATTCCTTGGCTTATTATTGCATCTTCAGGTGACATTCTACCCTTTGTGTGCCTGTGTATCTTCTACGTTATAAGGACACAAGACATAGGGGATTAGAATTCACCTTACTCCAATATGATACCATGTTACCAGATAACATCTTCAAAGACCCTATTTCCCCAAACAGTGTCACATTCACAGGTACTAGGGGTTAGGGGATTCAACGTCATTTTGGAGGGCACAATTCAATCCATAACAGGACTCAGGGGCTTGTCAACGGTGGCTGCGGTCACCCTGAATGGAGACAGGAGATGTTAGCTCTTAATATTGCTGGCGAAAGGAACACTGCCCTAGACCCTGGTCCCAAGGCCAGCCTCTGCAGGTGGTGGTTGTGGTCAGAGAGGAACAGGAAAGAGTGTGTCAGGAAGGGTTCTACCTAGGGAAATTAGGCTGTGTGGCCTTTGGTGGACAGATTACTAGCTTTATGTAAGCATTAATACCAGAAAAATTTCTGAATCACCTGCAATCCTTCCAAAGGCAAAAGAGTATTGACATTGAGATACCAAAGGTTTAACAATTGTGTTATTAAGTTCTTGTAACCTCATAGGAGTTTGTGTTAGAGTCCTGGGTGCAGTTATCATTACTTGGAACATATTCACTGATTTTTCTCCCTCCATTTGGTGGAGCCTGGGAGAAAGGTCTATGATATTGTCTGGAAATATTAAGAAGGATAGCGACCACATTGCAAACCATTAAAACCACTCCCTCATTCATTCATTCATTCATCCATTCATCCATCCATTCATTCATTCACTTAGCAAATATTTATTGAGCCCTTGCCTTGAGCCCAGCACACTGCTAGGCATTGAGGAATCAAAGATGCATGCTGATTCTACGCAAAGCTTGAACAGCAGGTGAGCTTCGTTACATAGTAAAGTCACTTGCTAGTGAGTCCAAGAGTGCTAAATATAAAGGAGAATTGAGTATAAACCTAAAAATAGCACTGCTGTTGTCTGCAAAATCCTACTAACATGAAATTCTTATTTAAGTACATGAGTATGGGGAATCTGGGGCACACATAAATAAGGAACTCACCTGATCCATTTCAAAAACTGCCTTCTGAACTATTTAATTAACAACTTATGGAAAATATACTCTTGAGATCTAAGTGGGTAATAGATGTCACCTTTGTTCTATAAAAATGCTTTGCTACCAGTAAAACTTAATTTTAAAGTGAACAGTCAGCATTTGCCACAAGCTGTCTCTCTCAAAGTTCCTCCTCTCCTGGTTTGACACAAGTAATGAAGAAGGGCAACATTTACCCTCATTGCTACCGTGGAAAATTGTATTTATCATTGGATTTTAAGGTGTAGTGTTGTCTCCTGAGTATGAAGATTGACAGGGCAGATGGTCTTTATTGTCCCTAAAGGTCTCTTTAGTAAATGACACACTAATTCTTTAGTACTTCATCTATCTACCCTCCCCATGCAATTAAAATTTGGTGACACATTTTTATGGTCACTAAACGGGCATAATTTAGCATTAATTAGGGGTATTATAACGTAACACCCTAACTGAGAAGTTGCATGCAGATGGGAGGAGCACGAGAGCTACTAATAAAGTTCTCACAATCACCTCTAACACTTTCCACAGCCAAGGAGTTTAGGTTCCCATCTTCCTAAGTTAGGCTTTTCAAAAAAAACAGTTTTATATGAATTTTATGTTTTCAGAGATTCATAGTGTATTTTTTTTCCTCCAGAGTCTGAGACACACATACATCTTTGGTAAAGAACACAGGGTCTTTGGATGAATTAATTCATTAGTTAATCAAGGGAGGTGTGCCTTCTGGGTTTGCATTTGGTGCCAATGGCTAAGTATTCTTATGCTGAGCATAATGGCTTCAATAAGCCATTAGGTTAAAACCACCAGGAGGCACTTAAGAGGCTTTGCAATTAGTTCGGAGGCTAGCTGTCACATTTAGACAACTCCTCTCTCCCAGTATCCATGGTATCAATTTAAATTGCTGCTATCAGATTGGCAAGAATTATTTCTACCTTTTGACATTTACCTGGTCTTATAAAGTGAACCACCACCTGTCTGTCAGTTTGTTATACCCAGTATCCATGGCATCAATTTAAATTGCTGCTATCAGATTGGCAAGAATTATTTCTACCTTTTGACATTTACCTGGTCTTATAAAGTGAACCACCACCTGTCTGTCAGTTTGTTAACTTGTGTGTTGCCATGATGCTGGAAGCTATGCCACCAGTATTTCAAAAAACCAATGGGATCACCCATGGTAGACAGATTTCAGTGGAGCTTCCAGATTAAGACAGACTAGGAAGAAAAAAAAAAAAAAAGGGCCTGATAATATACTTCCAGAAACTAGCCAACGAAAACCCATGGATCACAACAGAATATTGTCCAATATAGTGCTGGAAGAAGAGCCTCCTGGGTTGGAAGGCTGTATACAATAGCCCCAACAATGGACTCGAGCATAGCAACAATCATGAAGAGGGTGTAGGACGAGGCACCAGGCAACATTTTGTTCTGTCGTATATGGAGTTGTCCAGAGTCAGAGCTAAATGAACAGCATCTAACAGCAGCAACAACAATGAAGTGAAAATGAACAGATATCCTAAATTCTCACTGCATGCATCAAACATTAACAATAGGAAAATAATGCTAAATTGAATGTTGGGTGGGACGGGGGACCTTTCAAGTAGAGAAAAAGAAAATATAGATAATGAGGCCCAGAACATACAGGGTCCCTTATCCTCATGGATTCCAGCAGTCACCCAATCCCTTCCACTAATAACTCAGTTTCCAGATTGATAAAGCGGAGACAACACTGAATTATGCTTCAAAAGATGTTAATGCCATTTTTGAACAAAGTACTATATTCATTTATTCATTCAAAGAATATTTACTGAGCAGATACAGGCTGACCAGTGCTGTTACAATTAGAGCAGACAGAGCAAGGAAGAGGACAATAGACCTATGTTCTAACCCACTTACCTTCAGAGATGGGCCACCAAATGTGGGGAGATCAGAGCCATTTCCTGACTCATCTTGCTCTCAAGCCCATGCGCTCACACTTCCTCCTCTATCAGAAGGGTTAGGTCTCAGCAGTTTTTTAATACTGTGTTCTCAAACCCTTCACTTTCAAAGCTATGCAAATTACCTAAGTACAGCGTGAGTTTTATGGTAGGAGGGTCATACAGGGTGATCAGTGTGGCTGCTCAATCCTCCCTTGCAAAAATGTCATCTAGTCTCATCTCTTCTTCCATGGATCATTTTTCTCACTCAGGGAGTAGAACAGAGATTAAATACATTTTCTTCTTTTTTTTATTTTGGCTGCTACCTTCTTCAGTTTGAATCGTAAGCAAATCTCTCATTTTGAGCAGTGAGTTGCGAATGTTTGACATGTATCCATTCCTCAGAAACCCCTAATCTTGTGTCTTAAAATGCTTTCCATCAGCTAATGGTCTTATGTAAATGATAAATGTTGATTTCAAAGCTTGTCCCTCAAAAAGAAGTTCTTATACATAAAAAGAGCCTCTGTGGTTTTAAATCTTTCATTCTGTCCACTTTTCAAATCATCTGGCTTAGTGGAGCTCTTATAACTCTTTGATATGATTTTCATCACTTGCAACCTTTTATACCTTTTAGAATTTTGTGCGTGATGCTTAGTCCTTTCCTTGTCAACAGGAAGCAGCAGTGCTGGTTTCTCCTGCTGGATATTCCATATTAAAATTCACAATATTTAATGTTTTTGAGCAAAGAAATTGGCACAACATCTCCATGGCACATCTGCTGGGTAGGGCTGTCAGTTATTATAATAGGGTTTCTAACAAATGACACGTCAAAGCCTTGACTTTCAAAGCCCTTATGCAGAGTGTCAATCACTTGCCCTCTGCCCGTTCAAATAAGCATCCCTCCAGGAGCACTTTTAAGGTGTGTGTGCCCTGATTTTTTATCAAAAATTCTTTCTGTCCTTATTTTATCTTGTGGAAAATCTTCCCTGTGCTGGAAATGTGAAATGACAAAAATGACCAATTTTGAGTAATAAGGAAGTATTTTTAACAATAATGTTCTTTTGTTATAAATCCCCCAAAGAGTGGTTTGACATCTCCTCTTTCCCCTACCCTGTTCCCTCCCACATGTACGTCTTTTTAAATATTGTGTAAACATTGGATGATGGTTGGTATTTGTCTCAATATGTTTGGTCTGTTATTGCTGTCTACATTGCGAGTCTATATCAAATTGAGCGTCTTTTACCTTTGAAATTAAAAGAAAGTATGCATATAAAAAACTGGACTAAACAGAAATTATACTTTAAGTGTGTCTCCTTTCCCAAACCCAGCGCCGTTGAGTCGATTCCGACTCAGAGCGACCCTAAAGGACGGATTAGAACTGTCCCATAGAGCTTCCAAGGAGCACCTGGCGGATTCGAACTGCCAACCCTTTGGTTCACAGCCATAGTGTCTTCTTTACCAAAGGTTAATTGTTGTTGTCAGTTGCCATTGAGTTGGCTCCAAAGCCACCACAGTATGACAAACTGACAAGTGGTGAAAATGTTAGTTAGAAACCCAGAAAAATTACTTGGTCTGCCAGGATCCTAAAACAAACCAGGGAGACACAACCATTTTACAGTCAATGTTACAAGCCATGTTAATGGTGGCTATTGGCGTCTGATTACATATCTGGACTTAGCTTGCGGAATCAAAAAAAACAAACCTGTTGCCTTTGAGTCAATTCCGATTCATGGTGACCCCATGTGTTTCAGAGTAGAGCTGAGCTTCATAGAGTTTTCAGTGTCTGTAATCTTATCAAAATAGTTTGAGGGCCTTTTTTTTTGTGATGGACCACTGGGTGGGTTAGAACTGCTGACCTTTTAGTTAGAAGGAGAACAGAAATCCTTTGCACTACCCAGGGACCTTTGGATTGGGGAAGTAGGTCTTAACTTCAGAGGACTGTTTCTGGAGATGGTTACTTGAAAACGGAAACACTATATATATATATGCACACACACATATATATATGTATGAATGAATGAATTAGTTTAACTTCCTCTACATTAAGTAGCATCGGGGAAATGCTTTTTACTTTAAATAATGACTCCTTTATGTAAAAATTTTGTGAGTCCCCCCCAAAAAAGTAAATAATTTTGATATCATGAACATACTCCCTTTCTTACTTCTTTCCTGCCGCAAACATTAATTTGATGCCTACTATTTTTTTTTTTTTTTTTTTATGTGCTCAGTGCTGGAAATAGATGGATCCCTGCCTTACATCTTAGTAGACATGTACATTTAAACAGTAGTGATATGAAACACTGAACACTTGTTAATAGCTTTCTTGTAGCTTTCTCTTTCCCGGAGGTGAATTAAAGGTGATTTGGACACTTCCGACATAAAAATTAAATGTTCTACCTAGTAACACAGAACTAACAATCATTCCCTGCAAATGTACCATCTCATCTTACTGTCCCCAAGAGATGCACATCTGGGCTCTCAGGTACTCTTTATTAAGTATATAATTTATTTCATTTAGTTTGCTCACTAGGCAGGGCACTTGTCTGCCTCATTTTTCTTTAGATTGCCTGCCTTTCAGTAAATGCCACATAATAAGCAGGGAGAATAAACTGAAACAAACTATTCTATAATCACTAAACTTAACCTTTAAATAAAAAATTGGTTTATACTTCCATAATTTCTGGATTTGTCTAAGACCCACATCAGGAGTGCCAGACTCCCATAAGAGACTGTTCTTTACTTGCAAAAGTGTTAAGAAAAAAACCTAAAGAGAAAGCCTTCGGCCAAACTTGGTGGACCTGAGAGATTTAAATACAACCTGGAAAAGCCTTTTTGCCTTCTTATCTAAACCAACCTTATAAACCTCATGAAGTTTGGCTTTCACTAATGTTTGCTGACAGGCAGCAAGTATCTCCTTAGGAAGCTCTAAGTATGCTTTCAGCATGTATTATGAAATAACTGTTTATTTACAGGTATTTCTGAGAGAGCACAACAGAGAGAGTGAGCAGAGAAGGGAATAGAAAGAACTGGGCATCTCTTGCCAAAATCTGACAGCTAGAACTTCATGAGAGATTAAAAGCAAAAAAAAAGAAAGATAGGCCACAGATACTGTGATTTTATGGTGTGAAGAAAAAAATTCCATTCTCACAAATCTGCCCTGGAAACGAATACAAAACTCCCTTAATTTAACTGAGAGGAGGTAAGTTAATTATGCAAATCAACAGGAGATTGACCCTGCCATGAATTTTTAATAATATTCTAATTGCCTGATAAGGAAATCAAATTAGACTTTCCTAGCAAATTTTTGTCTGAATGCTCTGGGAGTTAAAGAATCAACTCTGTTTTACAACAAAGGTCCTGGAGCTCAGATATTGTGTTTGTCAGATGAAAATACTGGTCTCTCTTTTGGCATGTGTTCTCTTGATTAAGTATTGACTTTTAAAACTTTGCTAAGTCCATCTCAGCTATTTTCTAACGATCTCTAAAATGAATCCCAGTTGTCTCATCTGCTTGTTTACATGTCTGTAGAACAGTGACAATTGGTTAGCCATGAAAGCTGAGTGCAGATAGATGACTTTGTCCCTAAGCATTGATAAGTAAAAATTTTATTCTTATGGAGTCAGGTCAGCACAGAAAAAAAAGGGTCATTTGCCTGGTGGGTTTTTTAGGGAAGAGCTACTTAGAACTCTGAATAACTGTTGTAGGGTACAAAGATCTTCTTAGTCATATTTCTGTAAAAATAAGATTTTTTTCTTCCGTGGGCTTCCTTTAATTCAAGAATCTTAGAGAACAGATCAAAATAATTTTCAGACAGAAGAACACCTTGACTTTAATGGCAAGAAGAATTTTTTTTTTTCCTCTTTCTGTAAAGTCAAGACAGTAAGTAGAGGGAAAAACTTAAACCTCAATTTATAACAGGCAAGGTTTTCAGGAGAGTTAATGTGAGCATTCATTGAAGAGGGGGAGAGAATTTTCTTTTACTTAATTACCCTCACTTCAGTACGCCTATTTTCTTAAAAAAAAAAAAAGGACCTTTCATCTTTGGAAAATGGCTGAGCACTGGAAATGACTGATTTTTTCAAAGTAATTGGTCATTAGTTATCAAACATTGATCGAGGCCTACTTGGGTGAAAGGTGCAGCATTAGGCAATGGGGATAAAAGTGAGGATACAGAGGAAAGGGGCCAGATATGATCACTGCAGTCCTGGAGCTTATAAGTGGGCAGAAAAGGCAAATACATATAATCAATTAAGCAGTGATAAACATGTAATGTGCTGTAAAGCAGAAATGTAGGCTGCTTTGGGACTGTATGGAAACCCTGGTGGCGTAGTGTTTAAGAGTTATGGTTGCTAACCAAAAAGTGTCTGCAGTTCGAATCCACCGGGCATTCCTCAGAAACTCCATGGGGCAGTTCTACTCTGTCCTATAAGATCATTATGAGTCAGAATAGACTCGATGGCAGTGGGTATGGGCCTGTATAGTAGAGGTTTGCCTAAGCCTGAGGATTCAAGCTTTCTAAGTAGCTTAGGTAAATTTTCAGACCTGAAGGATCTATAGGATCTATAGATATTTTCTAGATAAAGAATAGGAGGGGGACCATTCCAATTTGAGGGGACAGTATGTGTTAAAGCTCTGAGGTTGAAACCAGCATAATGTGTTGAAGTAACAGAGAAGTTCCTTGTAGCTGGAATATACAATGCAAGAATGAGTGGCAAGATAGAGGCAAAGAGAAACAGGGAGGAACTAGATCCCACACGGGCCCATAGTGACAAAATATATGTTCAAGCATGGCTTGGTGGGATGGTTAATTTTATGTGTTAAAGTGAATAGGCTATGATTCCCAGCAGTTTGGTCAAACACTAGTTTAGATGTTACAAGCGCCTTATTTTGTAGATTTGATTAATATTTATAATATCAGTTGACTTAAGTAGAGGAGACTACACTTCATAATGTGTGTTGGCCTTATCCCATCAGAGCAAAAATTGAGGTTTCTGAGAAGGATTCTGCCTCAAGACCATAACGTGAATATCTCGCTAGAGTTTCCAGCCTTCCTGGCTTATGAATTTTGTACTTGCTAGCCCCCACAGTTATGCAAGCCAATTCCTTACAATCAATCAATCAATTTCTCTCTCTCTATATATGTATACAACTTTTTATATATACATATAACACTCTCAGATATTCATGTTTTTAAATGATTTCTAAATAGTAAGATTTCTACATAAATTGTTCTTACCCTATAGAGCTATGTGTTTTCAAAAGTGAAGATCTATTAAACGTTCAAAGCCAGCCATTTCCATATTCCTTCCCTGACTTGAAATATCATAAGAAGGTACTTTTCTCTCACAAATGATCTCTCTCACAAATTTCATCTATTCCTTTGCATACACAGGAAGCTTAATTATTATTATGGATATTAGAGAGAATTGTTTTCTTTCACCTACTGTAATCAAGAAACTGTAAAGGAAACTTTGCAATAAGAAAATGGGGGCCAAAGATGCCCCATCAAAACCAAAAAACCCATTGCCATCAAGTCGATTCTGACTCATAGCGACCATATAGGACAGAATAGAGCTGCTCCATAGGGTTTCGAAGGAGCAGCTAGTGGATTTGAACTTTCGAACTTTTGGTTAACAGCCACACTCTTAACCACTGTGCCACCGGGCTCTGCCTCATCAAAGACTAAGCCATAGCTTGTTGTTAGTTGTCTGTAAGTCAACTCTGACTCATGGCGACCCCATGAACAACAGTATGAAATGTTGCCCGGTCTTGAGCCATCTTCACAATTGTTGGTATGCTCCAGTCCATCGTTACGGCTGCTGTGTTTTTCGAGTGCCTTCCAACCTAGAAGACTCATTTTCCAGCACTTTATCAGTCAGTATTTTGTTGTAACTTACAGTGTTTTCGTGTACTAATTTTGGAAGTAGATCTCCAGGTCTTTCTTGCTATTCTGTCTTAGTCTGGAAACTCTACTGAAACTTATCCACCATGGGTGATACCAGCAGTTCACCCACAGTGGACACATTTCAGACTAGCCAGAAAGACCTGGTAATCTACTTCCCAAAATTATCCAGTGAAAACTCTATGGATCACAACAGAATATTGTCTGATATAGTCCCAAAAGATGAACCCTTTAGGTTGGAAGACACTCAAAATACACAGTGGATGCAAAGATGGACTTGAACATACCAAAAATCATGAAAATTGTGTAGACCAGGCAATATTTAGTTCCCCCAAAATGTGTGTCAATTTGGCTAGGCCATGATTCCCAGTATTGTGTGGTTGTCCACTGTTTTGTGACCTGATGTGATTATCTTATGTGCAGAAAGTCAGAATTAACACAATGACAAAATGGGTTTGGTTTTTTGGGTATGATGTTAATGAGATATGATTAGAGGCAGTTATGCTAATGAAATAGGACTCAATCTACAAGATCAGGTTGTATCTTGAGTCAATCTCTTTTGAGATATAAAAGAGAGAATAGAGCAGGGGTGGGGAACCTCATCACCACCCAGCAAGAAGAGCCGAGAGCTCTCTCTCGTATCCTTTGGAGCCGGGGTCCCTGCACTGAGAATTTTCTAGACCAGGGGAAGATTGATGACAAGGATCTTCCCCCCCAGAGCCACAGAGATAAACTTTCCTGAGAGTTGGCACCCTGAATTTTGACTTCTAGCCTCCTAAACTGTGAGAGAATAAACTTCTGTTTGTTAAAGCCATCTACTTGTGGTATTTCTGTTATAGCAGCACTAGATAACTAAGACAACTACTAATATTATAAGCACAGATACAGTTGTACTGAGGGATAAGGTAAAGGAATGTTATATATGGGCCAGGGAGGAGAAGGTAAAGTCCTCATTTCCCAGAGTAGGTGGTCAATAGGTAATACCTAACACTGGAAAAAAAAAAAAAAAAAAAGAGAGAGAGAGAGGGAAACAGCCTAATAAACATGTCATGTAGGAACATAAATGTAGACACAAAGGAGCTGCAAGTAGTAAGCTCTGGGGAATGTGGGTCGGCTTGGGGACAGAAAGAGAGGGAACAGCTATATTTCATTATACACCTTGGACAACTATTTGATCTTTCTAAACACAAATGTGCGTGTATCTTTGGTAAAAATCGAAATTGCTTTAAAAGGGAGAAAGGCTATCCTTGTATATTGAGAGTGAATACTCTTAAAACAGAGTAAAATTGAAAGGGGTGAAATAAATAAGTTAAAATAAATAAGGCTTGTAACGGTGGAATGAATTGGGGAATGTAAGCAATGTCAAGCATCAGGTAGGAAAAGAGGGAAAAGGGTTTAAACAAACATACTTCTGATTCTTTTATGATTGGTGTTTGTGTTTCAAGTAGCTTTAACATAGTCTAAGCTCTTGACAACAAGGATGCTGATATTGGGGAATGCAATGAAGTAGTCTAGCCCAATGAGTCTGGTCATATATCACATTAAATTCCTTGGCATGTTCAGCTGGTCACAGCTTGTGCAGTTACCATTTCCTGTAAAATTATGGCAGTGATATATGTACATATGTTTTAAACCATGCCCAAGAGTAAAATTTTTATTGTTTTACAAGATAGGTAACTTGTCATATAATCAGAGAATTGGAAGGGACATTAGAGGTTACCCGGTCTTACTCTTAGTTTGATTCTTACATTTCTTTTTCAGTATCCCTATTCAGTGAAGAATGCCTCTGCATATCTCAATAATTTCCTCCTAAGGGCTGTTTCAGGACATACTGGGTCAAGGTTGCTCAGAGCTTAAAAGCATGTGTACAGGGTAATGAGTCACTAGAAGGCAATGTTATGGTTATGCCATGACCCTTCTTGGGGAAATTTATTTTTAAGTGGTCACTGTGTATAGAGAGGAACCATGAGTAATATCCAGTAACCCAAATATTCCTGACTGTCTTCCATAATAGTGGGGAATCACCACTTCAGAACTGCAGATATTTAACATCATGAGGTGGTCTCCCTTCAGCAGGTGTTATTGGGGTCGAAGGAGTCTGCATGGGGTGGCAGCAGATAGATCCAGAGCTCACATGCCCGTTAATTAGAAGAAATAAGGGTCTTGGTCAGTTTGTCAGGGGCCTATGAAATAGTTGTATAGTCCTTGTCTTAGTTTCTTAGTGCTGCTGTAACAGAAATACCACAAGTAGGCGGCTCTAAAGAACAGAAATTTCTCACAGTTCATGAAGTTCAAACTCAGGGCACTGGCTGTAGGGGAAATCTTGCTGTTTGTCAGATCTGGGGGAAAAATCCTTGTCTCAACTCCTGTAGCTGATGCATTGCTCCATTGCTTGACATCGTCGCATGGCATTTATCATCCCCTAGTTTTTGTTTGCTCTTATGTCTAATCTGGAGCCCTGGTGGCACTTGCGGCACAGTGGTTAAGAGCTATGGCTGCTAACCAAAAAGGTGGCAGTTTGAATCCACTGTTTGCTCCTTGGAAACCCTATGGGGCAGTTCTACTTTGTCCTATAGGGTCTCTATGAGTCAAAATCAACTTGACAGCAACTTTTTTTTTTTTTTTTTTTTGATGTCTAACTCTTTTTATAACTCAGAAGTGATTAGGAACACTCTACACTGAGATGGTATCATTAACAGAACAAAGAAAACACTATTCCCAAATGGGATTTCATACTAAGGTATAGGGGTTAGAATCCCAACACATATTTTTGGACAGACACAATTCAAGCCATAACATTACTATTCAAATAGATATACAAGATTTCATTTGTTAATTGCTACAAAACGAGGTAGAATTACATGTGGGCATGTTTAAATTGGCTGAAGAATATGTGGAAGTCTTTCTATCATGGCTTTTCTTGATCTGAGAGTTGCTTAATGAACCTCCCAAGATAAAGAACATTTGCAGGAGTAGAGATTTTCACATGCGGAGATCACAATGAAGACAGAACTTCAAAGATGGAACTTCAAAGATGCAGAGGGTGGTGGTCATTTTTAATGAAGATATCCTTTTAGTCACTACTTCAGGTCATGCCTTCATGGACTCTCATTGAGACTACTTTTTTATAGAGTCTCTTTGATCTTGTCTTCTTTTTTCTTCAAACATCCATAGTGCCCTTATGAATATCTTTCTGAAGCATTAAACTGATAGATGACAGGAAAAAGTAATATTTGCTTAAAGCTCTCCTTTCCATTCCTAAATAGATTTCAAATTAGATACAAGGATATCTACTTGACATCCGCATACCTAACTTGTGCCATGTGCCATTAGATGTAAGCTTTTCTGTGGCTATGTGTCTTCATGTGTGTCATGGATTGAGTTGTGTTCCCCAAAAATATGTGTTTCAGTTTGGTTAGGCCATGATTCGCAGTATTGTGTGGTTGTCCTCCATTTCGTGATTGATATAATTTTCCTGTGTGCTGTAAACTCTGATCTGTCCCTATGGTTAGTGAGGCAAGATTGGGTTATTTTAAAGAGGATTAGGGTGGAATGTAGCACTCTTACTCAAGTCACATCCCTGATGCAATATACAGGGACTTTTCCTGGGGTGTGGCTTGCATTACCTTTTATCTTAAAAGAGATATAAAAGAGAGAAGTGAGCAGAGAGACAAGGGACCTCACACCAAGAAAGAAATGCTGGGAGCACAGCATATCCTTTGGATCCAGGTTCCCTGAGCCGAGAAGCTCCTCAACCAGGGTGAGGTTGATGAAAAGGTCCTTCCCCCAGAGCCGACAGAGAGAGAGAAAGCCTTCGCCTGGAGCTGGCACCCTGATTTTGGACTTCCAGCTCCTGGGTTGTGAGAGAATAAATTTCTGTTTGTTAAAGCCATCCTGTAGTATTTCTGTTATAGGAGCACTAGATAACTAAGACAATGTGTTTCAACATTGTCTAGATTGATTTTATTCCCTTATCTGTTTTGGAAATTTCTGCCCTTGCTTTGTATCTCAGCTAAAATATTACACACTCGGGAAACCAACTTGGATGAATACTAAGCAGAGTTAGATAATTTTTCCTCTATTGTAATAATTATATTTAACCATTTATATATATTTTTTATGTCTGTATACAGTGTACTTTCCTATAACCGTAAATCATCTGAACATATTATTTTAAAAATCCTAAATCTTTGAGATATTTTTCAGTTTTGCCAGTAGTCAATGTTTTGTTCCATTTTTCTAACTATGCTTGAATTATTTCTGGACATTTGTATTTTCCCCAATATTGTCCATTTAGTGTTGCTTTTTCCTGGAATGATTTCTCACCTCCTTCAAAACCCTGGTGGCGTAGTGGTTAAGTGCTACAGCTGCTAACCAAGAGGTCGGCAGTTCAAATCTGCCAGGCACTCCTTGGAAACTCTACGGGGCAGTTCTACTCTGTCCTATAGTGTCGCTATGAGTTGGAATCGACTTGACGGCAGTGGGTGGTCAGGTATTTCTTTACTCAAATGTCATCTTTTCAGAGAAAAAAATCTCTGATTACCCTATTTAAAATCACTCCCCCTTCTCTTTCCTTCTTTATTTTTATTTTTTTTTTATAACTTTCATCTCTATCTATCTGCTTTCTGTCTCCTCCTGCTAGTATGAAAGGTCTTGAGGGAGAGATATTTGTTTTGTGAAATGTTCAAAGAAGGGTGTCTAATACATATAGTAAGCTCTCAATTAAGCTAGTTTCTTTTCAGGCATTTCTAGTTTTACTGCACCACATTTAGAATCTGCATGCTCTATAGTTCCTATATAAAACTTTTATTGAGATTTTGTGGCATATATGGTTCAAGGGCAATTAAAAATAGATTTATTCTCTCTAGGGTTCTGTTATATATATAGTATCCCTTTGTAGGGTTCAGTTATAGATCATCTATCTTTCTGTTTTTCTATCTGTCTGTCTGTCTTTATTAGTATCGAAAATGGCGAGAGCCAGAATTCAATGTGATTGCGTTGTTTTTTCAGTTCTCCCAAGTTTTCCACCTTTGACAGGGTTCAGTCTTATCATTTTTCTATCACTTGTTTCGGTGAAAACTATTTGACTTTTCCGTCTCTGACAGTTTTCCACCTTGCAAAGGATCTGGCTTTCACAGGTTTTACTGTACTTGTTAAATTATTCTTTCAATTGTGTTTCTCTCAGTTAAGCCTAAAATCTCATTTTGAATAGCTTTTAAATATTCATTTTTATCCTGTGTTATTCAGGGCATACGGTTTCAAGATTATTGTATCTTCACTTCAGATTGTACCTTTTAGGACCATTTTTCACATTTATTTATTTTTTAAAATTCTATTTTGTTCAATACTAATTTAAAAAAAATTTTTTTTTTTTTTTAGTGTTTTTGCTCATTTTACTTCTTTCTTAATTGTGCTTGGCTTTAATTTCTATATTGTATATATCTCTTCTGATGACACATAGAGGGCTTTTTTTTCTTCTTACTCAAGTAGAGGATCAAAGTTTTAGTAGAAGGTTAACCTATTTATATTAAAAGCCAGTAGGTTTTCATTTTTTTTTCACCTTTAGTGTTATCATCTTCTTTTAGGCTTTTGTTTCTGTATTTGCTTTCTGTCGCCATTGTTTCATGTTTTCTCGAGGACATACTTTTTGGTTTGCATTTACGTGGTTCGTTTATTTTCTCTTAATTATTCTTGTTTTTAATTTAAAGTATTTTAACTGTAGTTCTAATCTTGTATTTCTTTATTAAAACAGAAGCAGAACAATACATATTTTCTTCCTTTTTGTGTAATAGTTTTGTACAAGTTATATTCCTATGTCTATCACTGTTTGAATTTTGTTCATTTAACAATAAGCTTTGTATTATACAAAAAATCCCTTTATTAAAATAAAATATTAGTATATTATGACATCTACTAGTAATTTTATGATATTGCTGAATAAGTTATTTGTAATCATTTCACATAATTATTGATTCCATTAATTTAATTTGTCCCAATATTCACTTCAGTCCTTGTTACTGTGAAATCCTCATCATTGGATTCTTGATTTTGTGTTGTCTATTTGTAGCTGAAGACTGTGAGTAATTTTCCCAAGAATTTTATGTGCTTGGCACATATTTTGACTTCTTGCATGTTTAAAAAGTTTTCTGTTGACTTCACACAAAAAAAATGATAGGCTAGCAAGATATAACAGTTTTGGATGTAATGTTTGACCTCAGAAATTCTAATATTTGATCTAAAAATTCTGTGGACATGAAATATTATGCAACTGTTAAGAAAAATGACACTGATCTGCAAAGCCTATTACAGTAAAATAACTGCTAACAAATACCTGTAAATTTTTTAAAAGGATGCAGGATTGCCTTCCAAATCAAAAAACCCATTACCAGGGAGTTGATTTCAATGCATAGTGACCCTATAGGACAGAATAGAACTGTCCCATAGAGTTTCCAAGGCATGCCTGGTAGATTTGAACTGCCAAACTTTTGGTTAGTAGCCAAACTGTTAACCACTATGCTACCAGGGTTTGAGAAGTTTAAAGTGCTAAGAACCGTGCTTAGCACATAGTAACTGCTATGTGAGCATTTATTATTCGTTATATATATCTATATCTGTCTATCTATCATCTATCTACCTGTATGTCTGTGCTGTTCATGAGTATGTACATTTTTAGTTATGGATGTATAAGAAACTGTTAATATTGGTTACCGTGAGGACAGGGACCAGGGAACCAGAGCCTGAAGGAGAGAGATTTTCACTTTATTCTTTAATGCACAGTGTGCGTTTCTGACATGTGCATATACTGCTTACTTTTAAATACATTTAGGAAAAAAAGTAAAGGAAATAGAGAATAAATTCTAAAAACAATGTTTCCTTAAAAAATTAAAATTTTAGAAAATAATTATGGGACACACTTTAGTTTTGTTCTTCTGTATTAATTTGATTTTTCTGCTTGGATACCTGTATATATTTTCCTTACTTTTGAAAATTTTTATAAGTCTGTGCTGTACTGAGTTATTTATCTTCTTAAACTTTGTTTAAATTACATTAAAACCTTTTATCGTGTAAACTTGAATTTCGTTATTAGTATTCTTTTTTTTTTTTAATCCATATTATTGATTATTGCTTCTATTCCATCTTTTCTTATTTTTCCTTTGGGAACATACACAGCTGTCAGTTTGGAACACTATTCTATATCCACCAGAACTGTCACTGTTTTCTGTCAAGGTTGGCATTACTTTCTTCTATTTTACTGCATTGTGGATGAGCTGATCAAATGTGCTCTGCAGCATCTGATTTGCTCTCTGCAGGTGCAAATGTAAATCATTTAATTGTTAGCTTTATTTCCTTCCTTCCTCATTTCAGATAGTTCTTTCTTCTATTTTGACTTTTTGCCAGTGAAGTAGCTCCGTGTGGCTCCCTGCTCTAATTTCTAGAGGTCATGCTTTTTTGCACATATCTGATAACAATACTTGTTAGTTGCCATCTAGTCAATTCTGACTCACGGAGATGCCATGTGTGTCAAAATAGAACTGTACTCCCTAGGGTGTTCAGTGGCTATGACCCTTCGATAGCAGATCACCAGGCCTGTTTTCTGAGGTACTTCTGGCTGGGTTCATACCGCCAACATTTCAGCTAGTAGTCGAGCGCTCAACCATTTGTGCCACCCAGGGATTCCAATAAAGATACTTAGATATTCCTAAAATATTCTACTATTTTCTATAGAAACCCCAGCCCCCCACCCCACCCAATAGTCTATTCCTTTTTTCAGGATAATCATTCACATCTTTGTGAGATAGCTTCAAAATACCAGCGTATTTGTTTAATTATTCAAAATTAGGCAATGGGTTCTGGTTGATGTATGTAAATAGAGTTATTATTATTACTTTTTTAGCTCCATTCATACCCTGTCTCCCCCAACTGTTCACACAAATGCTGACAAATTACCTTTCCCAGGGAAGATATGTTTAGTTTACAGCCTAATTTCTTGAACTTCTCAGACAGTTATTTTATTCACTTTTCCCACATTTTGCCTCCTTTTTCTTCTTCAGGTGTCAAGTTCTTTATTTTTGCTACAGTAGCATAAAAAACTAAAAACCAAACCCATTGCCTTCGAGTCAATTCCGACTCATAGCAGCCCTATGGGACAGAGTAGAACTGCCCTGTAGGGCTTCTAAGGAGTGGCTGGTGGATTCAAACTGCTGACCTTTTGGTTGGCAGCCAAACCCTTAACCACTGTGCCACCAGGGTTCCTCAGTAGTGTAGGCGGGATCCAATTTTTCTTTGTTCCTGGTAGAGAACATGAAAGAATATAGCTCCTGGCTTCCACTGTTCAGAGTATGGCTTGTGTTTCTATCCTTTTCAAAAGGGCTTTTTCTAGAGAAAGTCATTCTCAAACCAAGGCTGGAATCCAGTTATTATCCTCTATCATAAATCATTAATTATACTCTTAATTCTCATTACGGTGTTTTAGTTTTCATAGATCCTGTATTTTGCTTTAGCTTTGATAGAATGTGCTTTCATCAATAGAGGAACTATAGTGTTTGCTCATATCTCCTAAATATGTAATTATTTTCTCCTAAGATGCTGTCACTTGTACAGGTATTGATATTGGTACCACTGTGAGATCTAATTTGTGTGCTTAATCTTTTTCTGAAATATATTTTTGGAAATGAAGACTAAATAACATTATAATAAAACATATAATAGGAAAACAGGTAATGAAGAAAAGAATACAATAAATTTATTCTTTTAAGAAAAATTTTTAGTATTGAAGTGGTTTATTGGAGACATGGAATAGAGTGTATTAGTTCATAAAAGTGATCACTCAGGTTAGATGTGTAATCCTCATGCTTAAATATTTATGGACGAAATAATGGATGCCTGAGATTTCTTTCAGAATAATTTTGGGTGTGGGGATTAGGTTGAAGCATAGTTGAAACCATACTACAGTGGTTAACAGCTCAGTTGCTAACTAAAACGTCCGAAGTTCCAGTCCACCAGCTGCTCCTTGGAAACCCCATGGGGCAGTTCCACTCTGTCCTATAGTGTTGTTATGAGTCTGAACCAACTGGACAGCACCTAACAACAACAACATAACTGAAACAAGTGTGACCCTAGCTGATAGTTGTTTAAATTGAGTGATGGTTAACTGGAGGTTCATAATACCACTGACTACATTTTCTACATGATTAAGCTTTCTACTTTTACAATTTTAAAATAAAAAATTAAGAAATACAACTTTTACATTACCGATAAAATTTAGGTTTTAAATAAAAATTACCAAACTATGTTTCTCTTGAATTTAAGGATGGTTACATTGTTTCAAAAGCTACCATGCATTACAATATTATTTCTTCTTTTTCAATACACTTGATGCTTTCCAGGCACATAGCTCCCAAGATTGTCGTGCGCTAAGACACAAAAATACTGAGAATTTTAAATTTCAGAATTACTGTAGAAAGACACAATGGAAAAGAAGTGTGGTGATCACACTGGCTATCCCAGAAGATAATCGGCCAACGTGTGTTGAGCATGTACTCAACTTGAACACTTACTCTGTGCCAGGTGTGGTTCTCAACACTTTACACTTGTCAATACATTTTATCCTCCCAAGATTCCAGTGAGATATATACTATTACTACTGCCATTTTATATACCAGGACTCTAAGACACAGCACGGTTCAATTGACTGTCAGATCCTGGAATAAAGCAAACAATCTGGACTCAGACCTTTGTTCTTCAGCGTGATTTGGTTCTGCCTTTCTTGGATCACAGCACTAGGGCCATGCAGTATGGATTTGCTGTTAACTACATCTTCTGACACATTTGTCTTGGTCTCGGAGTTAGAAGCAAACACTATAGCTATTTCAAATCCTTTATATCCAACTCTTCTTATTTTTGTCTTTCAACAGATGATATATGCTTTCCAAAAAAAGTTTTTCTAAACATACTTTCTTCAAAATTGGAGTTAATAAAAATTCTACCTAAACATTGCTATATAGATTCATACCTGTTTTTCAATTGCTTAATTTGTCTTCTTTCTTTATAATACATACAAAGTTTTAATTTATGGGTATTCCTAGACTACCCCATCTCACTTGTAAAACACACATGAGCTCGCAAAAGGAGACACCTTTGGCTCACTCCCTGTTCTTTTCCTCAGCGGCTCTTCAAAGAGAATCTGGCCTCACTAGATAGCAGAGTACTAAGCTGTTGTGCTGGGGAATGAATAAGGAAGAGAGAAGGAGAACAGCAAGAGGCTCAGTGGGGCTGAGGTTGGTGTAGGAAGACACAGTTCTTCATGGGTATCTGATATTTTTGCATGCCTTGCAAATGAGGCTTCAACTGTTCTTTGTTCTAGCCTATTGATTAGTGGATATTTATGTAGTGAATCACTCTGGTAGATAGAGATGTTTTCTCCTTCTGGAGCAAAAGGAAGACTTGCTTAGTGTTCAGTAAAATAAGGATAATGTCTTCTTCCAGAGCAAAGGAGAGTCATGCATTATAAAAGGATTTATTTCCCTAAGTTCTGTGTCCCTTCCCAGTCACCCAATCCAGGAACCTATCGTCTGATCCCCTTTGAATCACTCTGTGGGAATTGGCACTCAGGGAACTGGAACAATAAAGTTGATACTTTGGCCACTGCTATTGCTGTAACAAACTGTTTTTCATCTCTGACCCCCCCAAAACCAAACCAAACCTGTTGCCGTCGAGTCGACTCTTACTCATAGTGACCCTATAGGATAGAGTAGAACTGCCCCATAGAGTTTCCGAGGAGTCTCGTATTTTCTGCTATTATCCACGAAACTGTGGAGGCTAGCTTGTAGCTTGCACTACCACGACCACCGGTTGCTGAGGGGGCAGCCATGATTTACGGAGACCCTATGTGTGTCAGAGTAGAACTGTGCTCCTTGGGATTTTCAGCAGCTGATTGTTTTGAAGCAGATCACCAGGGCTTTCTTCCAAGTTGCCTCTGGGTGGACTCAAACCTCCAAGCTTTTGGTTAGCAACCAAGCATGATTACCTATGTACCATGCAGAAGCTCCTGTTAGCTTGCAAGTAGGGTAAAATCTCATACTTTAGATGTTTCAGAGTGCTTGACAGTTGAGTGAATTCCTTTCCATGGAGGAGATGGATTTCCAAAAGTAGGTAGAAGAACAGCTGTGGTATGTAAGGCAAAAGGAGAGATAAGTGAGGCATTCTGGAGTGTGTGTTTAATTTGCAGTCTTGAAGACATACATGTAAAGGGTTTGAGTTATTTTGAGGTTACATTTAGAGAATTAGAATGTATGTATGTGTGTTTTCTTTCAACGACAACATCATTATAGGAACGATTTGGCATATAGCTTTACAAACATTTTATCTTCATTGCTATTTTAATGGGAAGTTGAAAGAAATTATCGTTCATCTGCTAATGTATTCAGCTAAAAATTCCACGGTTCTATTTAACATTCTAGTTTCAGGAGCTCAGGTTTTATTTTCTTCTATATTATTATCAGGATACTAGTTCCTTAAAGGAAAAAAAAAAAATCAAGGGACTCAAATCAATCTTTTCTCTCTCTCTCTCCACAACATATGCGTATACACATATGCATAGTTATCACCTGTTTCCCAAATCTAGTTGAGAAAAATAGCCACCTAAACAGTATTTGGAAACCCTAGTAGCGTAGTGGTTAAGAGCTACGGGTGCTAACCAAAAGGTCAGCAGTTTGAATCCACCAGGCGCTCCTTGGAAACCGTATGGGGCAGTTCTACTCTGTCCTGTAGGGTCGCTATGAGTTGGAATCGACTCGATGGCAATGGGTTTGGGTTTTTTTTTTATACAGTATTTACTGAAGGATGATCAGTATATGGATTTAAATCCTTCACTTGGAGATAGATAGTAGGATATTGCCTCCCAGTAGTTTACAATTAAAAATGGTTGTGTTAAAATATTAACATTAAGAGGCTATACAAACATACATTAAAACAGGGAGTTAAGAGTCAGTAGCATGTGGGAAATTCTACTCTGTCCTATACGGTTGCTGCGAATTGGAATTGACTAGATGACAAGTTTTTTTTTCATTTTTTTTTTACCATCCAATTATATATCCAGAATTGAAACAGAATAAGATAAATTAGGGCTAGAGAATGTCAATACCAATGAATTTACCAAGAACAACCTATGCCACAGTTATTGAATGATTTTTATAACTTTTCAGAATTAGAAGAGGATGGAAATGATAATATTTTATGAAAACTTGAAAAAAAGCAGGTTTTCAAAACCCTGTGTATATGTATAGCTTAGTAACATTTTAATAGATTTGTTCAGCCGAAATGTGTTACCTCTGCTGGGAACAGACTCCCTCACTTTCAGTCACTGTGATCTAACTCTTGTCTGCCTTTGGGGGTCTCAGAGTGAATGTCACCTCCCCCCAAACTAGCGTAATCTTCTGTATGTGCTTCCGTAGCTCCCTGTGCCTGCTTCTACTGTAGCATTTATCCTAAGATACTACAGCTACCCTTTGTGCTAAGCCAGTGGCATGGTGGCAAATCCCACCTTCATTGCTAACTACATGGTGAGGATCCCCATGACTCCAATTCCCACCTGGAAATAAACCCAGTCTTCACTTTCCCACTTCTTTCTCACTGACAGCCACACCAAACAGCACTTTCTCTCTGACCCCAGTCAGCCAGAGCTGGGTCAGTGGGTACTAACCACAAACGAGGGGGTCCACGGGACTCCCTGCACCTCTACCAGCTGGCCATCTCTTTCTCACCCCTAGACACCTGAGGCCAGGTCAGCAGACATCTGCCTGGGAAGAGTTTTTGCCATATGATGGTGGATTGAACTAACCGTTAATGACTTGAGATTAAAAAAGTGATATTGATGGTGTTAAGAGGGGATGAGAAGTAATTCTTCAAATGTTAGGTGTATAAAAGGAGCCATGACCAGAAGGTCAGAGAGTAAACTATCTGGTAACAAATTACCTTACCTAAAATGAATTGGCCTTTGTCCTTGGTTCCTGAGCAACAATCCTTGGAATTTCCTGAGTAATTGAGGGTTTTTTGTTTTGTTCTTGTTGTTATCTAAAGCTGACAGGCAACACTTAAAATTTGTGTGAATGAGTGGGGGCTGGCCAGGTCACAAAGATCTTTAGTCAGCTAACCTTGGGAAAGGAGGGGATCATGATTTAATCACTCACACATATGCAATAATCAATAAATGTTTCATATTAAATGATTACATCAATCATGATTATTCAATGAGGCCCCAATCAAGACTATGCAATGAAGCCAATCAAAGGCTTTGAACACAGACATTCTTTGGAGTTCCGTGGTTGGCAAGAACATCTGCTCTCAAGACAGTTGCATGTCCCTTTGGAATGGAGACCTCTGAGCTTGTGGCTGTTATTCTGAGGAGACTGGAAGTTTGGGGAGTCATGTGGATTCCAGATCTTGCAGCTGGTACCTGCTGACCTAGCCTTGGGTAGCTAAGAATAAGTGAGAGAGAGTGGCTTGTAGCAGCTGTCAAAAATGATGGAGAAGTGAGAAGGTGAGGACTGGATCTATTTCCAGGTGGGATTTGGAATCATGCTGGCCCTTAGCATGAAGTTAGCAATGAAAGTGAGATTTTTTCCAACATGCCCCTTGCTTATTGCACTCCTTGTGTGCTTATTTTTTCTGACTGTAATATCACTGAAGGTAGAGATTATGTCTTGAAAACTATTTAGATATGCAATGTCTATTTTTGAATTAATTATTTTGTAATTAAAAAAAGTGTAATGCAAGGTCTCGTTCTGGATTGGATTCTGGAATTGTCAAAGAATATTAGTGGACAGACTGACAAAATCTGAATAACATCTGTAGTTTAATAGGGATGTACCAACAGTATTTTCATAATTTTGACAAATACGAAAGCTATGTAGGATCTTAACATTAGAAAAATGACTCTGCATGAAGAGTCTACAGAAACTTATCTTTGTAACATGTCTGTAAATCTAAAACTATCCCCAAAATAAGAAAAGTTCATTTAAAATTATAATTCAAAATTGGTTAGTATTATCATTATTATTATGTTGTTGTTGTTAGATGATATTCATAAAATTCTCCAGTCTGAGCCATCTAGGGCCTCACCAGTTTTAGGTAGTAATGTAGCTAGCTTCTTATCCCTACCTCCATTACTAAAACCACTCTTCCCCACTTAATTCAAGTTGCGTGTGTCTAGAAATCCTCAGGGGTGATTTATAAGCGTTCATGCACAATCTTGCTTTACATCGTTCTATCCTGACTGTTCGTAAGTCTGCGGCCCCCAGTCTTTTGGCTGGAGTCCCCGTGCCCCTCCCACAGCTACTGACATATCTTCTGTGAGAATGCTAGGTCTCCGAGGCTTCAGAGATGTCTACAACTGAGCCCTGCACAGAATTGAGGAGAAGGCTCCTCCCATTCAGTCCCAGCTGTTCTTTGCTGCCCACCGTAAAAACAATCCTGACAGCTTTAACCTTCACTCTTTCTTCTCCATAGGTTGTCAGGTCTGGTCCTGTAGGTTAACTAGTGAATTCACACCATGCTTTTCTCCTGATTCAATTTGGGATCCTCTTTGACCTTCTTCAGTCAAAAAGCCTTCAGCATTTCTGGGATTGGGCATGGTTTCTACTTTAAATGCTCAGCTGGAGCGCTCTGCTATGGGCTAACTTAGGGATCTAAGGTTAACAGGAAAGTCATAGGGAATCCTAAATTTAGACTTGACTGTGACTTGCCCTTCAGACTGGAGTCAGTCCACTTGGTCATCCTGACTGGGAAAGCTAATGACCACTGGCAACCAAGTAATACAGTGTCTATCTGCTTGTCCATATTGTCAGAGGTGAAAAGACTTCCTGGTCTATTTTCGGAACTCTATTGAAAAAGAAATTCTGTCTAGAAGATTCTGTTTACAGTTACTCTTCACATTTTCTTTTTTTTTAATTAAATTTTATTAAGCTTCAAGTGAACATTTACAATTCCAATCAGTCTGTCACATGTAAGTTTACATACATCTTACTCCCTTCTCCCACTTGCTCTCCCCCTATTGAGTCAGCCCTTTCAGTCTCTCATTTCGTGCCAGTTTTGCCGTTTTCCCTCTCTCTCTATCTTCCCATCCCTCCTCCAGTCAAGAGTTGCCAACAGACTCTCCAGTGTCCACCTGATTTAATTAGCTCACTCTTTATCAGAATCTCTCTCCCCCTCGCTGACCAATCCCTTTCATGCCTGATGAGTTGTCTTCGGGGATGGTTCCTGTCCTGTGCCAACAGAAGGTCTGGGGAGCATTGCCGCCGGGATTCCTCTAGTCGCAGTCAGACCATTAAGTATGGTCTTTTTATGAGAATTTGGGGTCTGTATCCCACTGATCTCCTGCTCCCTCGGGAGTTCTCTGCTGTGCTCCCTGACAGGGCAGTCATCGATTGCGGTCAGGCACCAACTAGTTCTTCTGGTCTCAGGATGATGTAGGTCTCTGGTTCATGTGGCCCTTTCTGTCTCTTGGGTTCTTAGTTGTCGTGTGACCTTGGTGTTCTTCATTTTCCTTTGCTCCAGGTGGGTTGAGACCAACTGATGTATCTTAGATGGCTGCTTGTTAGCATTTAGGACCCCAGACGCCACATTTCAAAGTGGGATGCAGAATATTTTCATAATAGAATTATTTTGCCAATTGACTTAGAAGTCCCCTCAAACCATGTTCCCCAGACCCCAGCCCCTGCTCCGCTGACCTTTGAAGCATTCATTTTATCCCGGAAACCTCTTTGCTTTTAGTCCAGTCCAATTGGGCTGACCTTCCTTGTATTGAGTGTTGTCTTTCCCTTCACCCAAAGCAGTTCTTATCTACTGATTGATCAATAAAAAACCCTCTCCCTCCCTCCCTCCCTCCCTCCCCCCTTCGTAACCACAAAAGTATGTGTTCTTCTCCGTTTTTTTCTATTTCTCAAGATCTTATAAGAGTGGTCTTATACAATATTTGTCCTTTTGCCTCTGACTCATTTCGCTCAGCATAATATCTTCCAGATTCCTCCATGTTATGAAATGTTTCAGAGATTCGTCACTGTTCTTTATCTATGCGTAGTATTCCACTGTGTGAATATACCACAATTTATTTACCCATTCATCTGTTGACAGACACCTTGGTTGCTTCCAGCTTTTTGCTATTGTAAACAGAGCTGCAATAAACATGGGTGTGCATATATCTGTTTGTGTGAAGGCTCTTGTATCTCTAGGGTATATTCTGAGGAGTGGGATTTCTGGGTTGTATGGTAGTTCTATTTCTAACTGTTTAAGATAACGCCAGATGGATTTCCAAAGTGGTTGTACCATTTTACATTCCCACCAGCAGTGTATGAGAGTTCCAATCTCTCCGCAGCCTCTCCAACATTTATTATTTTGTGTTTTTTGGATTAATGCCAGTCTAGTTGGTGTGAGATGGAATCTCATCGTAGTTTTAATTTGCATTTCTCTAATGGCTAATGATCGGGAGCATTTTCTCATGTATCTGTTGGCGGCCTGAATATCTTCTTTAGTGAAGCGCGTGTTCATATCCTTTGCCCACTTCTTGATTGGGTTGTTTGTCTTTTTGTGGTTGAGTTTTGACAGAATCATATAGATTTTAGAGATCAGGCGCTGGTCTGAGATGTCATAGCTGAATATTCTTTCCCAGTCTGTAGGTGGTCTTTTTACTCTTTTGGTGAAGTCTTTAGATGAGCATAGGTGTTTGATTTTTAGGAGCTCCCAGTTATCTGGTTTCTCTTCATCATTTTTGGTAATGTTTTGTATTCTGTTTATGCCCTGTATTAGGGCTCCTAGGGATGTCCCTATTTTTTCTTCCATGATCTTTATCGTTTTAGTCTTTATGTTTAGGTCTTTGATCCACTTGGAGTTAGTTTTTGTGCATGGTGTGAGGTATGGGTCCTGTTTCATTCTTTTGCAAATGGATATCCAGTTATGCCAGCACCATTTGTTAAAAAGACTATCTTTTCCCCAATTTACTGACACTGGGCCTTTGTCAAATATCAGCTGCTCATACGTGGATGGATTTGTATCTGGGTTCTCCATTCTGTTCCATTGGTCTATGTGCCTGTTGTTGTACCAGTACCAGGCTGTTTTGACTACTGTGGCTGTATAATAGGTTCTGAAATCAGGTAGAGTGAGGCCTCCCACTTACTTCTTTTTCAGTAATGTTTTGCTTATCCGGGGCTTCTTTCCCTTCCATATGAAATTGGTGATTTGTTTCTCTATCCCCTGAAAATATGACATTGGAATTTGGATCGGAGGTGCGTTATATGTATAGATGGCTTTTGGTAGAATAGACATTTTTACTATGTTAAGTCTTCCTATCCATGAGCAAGGTATGTTTTTCCACTTAAGTATATCCTTTTGAATTTCTTGTAGTAGAGCTTTGTAGTTTTCTTTGTATAGGTCTTTTACATCCTTGGTAAGATTTATTCCTAAGTATTTTATCTTCTTGGGGGCTACTGTGAATGGTATTGATTTGGTTCTTTCCTCTTCGGTGTTCTTTTTGTTGATGTAGAGGAATCCAAGTGATTTTTGTCTGTTTATTTTATAACCTGAGACTCTGCCAAACTCTTCTATTAGTTTCAGTAGTTTTCTGGAGGATTCCTTAGGGTTTTCCGTGTATATGATCATGGCATCTGCAAATAGTGATAGCTTTACTTCCTCCTTGCCAATCCGGATACCATTTATTTCTTTGTCTAGCCTAATTGCCCTGGCTAGGACTTCAAGTTACGATGTTGAATAAGAGCAGTGATAAAGGGCATCCTTGTCTGGTTCCCGTTCTCAAGGGAAATGCTTTCAGGTTCTCTCCATTTAGAGTGATATTGGCTGTTGGCTTTGCATAGATGCCCTTTATTATGTTGAGGAATTTTCCTTCAATTCCTATTTTGGTAAGAGTTTTTATCATAAATGAGTGTTGAACTTTGTCAAATGCCTTTTCTGCATCTATTGATAAGATCATGTGGTTTTTTCTTTTGTTTTATTTATGTGATGGATTACATTAATGGTTTTTTGGATATTAAACCAGCCTTGCATACCTGGTATAAATCCCACTTGATCAGGGTGAATTATTTTTTTGATGTGTTGTTGGATTCTATTGCCTAGAATTTTGTTGAGGATTTTTGCATCTATGTTCATGAGGGATATAGGTCTGTAATTTTCTTTTTTTGTAATGTCTTTACCTGGTTTTGGTATCAGGGAGATGGTAGCTTCATAGAATGAGTTGGGTAGTATTTCGTCTTTTTCTATGCTTTGAAATACCGTCAGTAGTAGTGGTGTTAAGTCTTCTCTGAAGGTTTGGTAGAACTCTGCAGTGAAGCCGTTCGGGCCAGGGCTTTTTTTTGTTGGAAGTTTTTTGATTACCGTTTCAATCTCTTTTTTTGTTATGGGTCTATTTAGTTGTTCTACTTCTGAATGTGTTAGTTTAGGTAGGTAGTGTTTTTCCAAGAATTTATCCATTCTAGGTTTTCGAATTTGTTAGAGTACAATTTTTCGTAGTAATCTGAAATGATTCTTTTAATTTCATTTGGCTCTGTTGTGATGTGGTCCTTCTCGTTTCTTATTCGGGTTATTTGTTTCCTTTCCTGTTTGTCTTTAGTCAGTCTAGCCAACGGTTTATCAATTTTGTTAATTTTTTCAAAGAACCAGCTTTTGGCTTTGTTAATTCTTTCAATTGTTTTTCTGTTCTCTAATTCATTTAGTTCAGCTCTAATTTTTATTATTTGTTTTCTTCTGGTGCCTGATGGGTTCCTTTGTTGCTCAGTTTCTATTTGTTCAAGTTGTCGGGACAGTTCTCTGATTTTGGCTCTTTCTTCTTTTTGTATGTGTGCATTTATCGATATAAATTGGCCTCTGAGCACTGCTTTTGCTGTGTCCCAGAGGTTTTGATAGGAAGTATTTTCATTTTCGTTGCATTCTATGAATTTTCTTATTCCCTCCTTAATGTCTTCTATAACCCAGTCTTTTTTCAGGAGGGTATTGTTCATTTTCCAAGTATTTGATTTCTTTTCCCTAATTTTTCTGTTATTGATTTCTAGTTTCATTGCCTTGTGGTCTGAGAAGATGTTTTGTAATATTTCGATGTTTTGGACTCTGCAAAGATTTGTTTTATGACCTAATATGTGGTCTATTCTAGAGAATGTTCCATGTGCACTAGAAAAAAAACTATACTTTGCAGCAGTTGGGTGGAGAGTTCTGTATAAGTCAATGAGGTCAAGTTGGTTGATTGTTGTAAGTAGGTCTTCCGTGTCTCTGTTGAGCTTCTTACTGGATGTCCTGTCCTTCTCCGAAAGTGGTGTGTTGAAGTCTCCTACTATAAATGTGGAGGTGTCTATCTCACTTTTCAATTCTGTTAAAATTTGATTTATGTATCTTGCAGCCCTGTCACTGGGTGCATAAATATTTAATATGGTCATGTCTTCCTGATCAATTGTCCCTTTTATCATTATATAGTGTCCTTCTTTATCCTTTGTGGTGGATTTAAGTCTAAAGTCTATTTTGTCAGAAATTAATATTGCTACTCCTCTTCTTTTTTGCTTATTGTTTGCTTGATATATTTTTTTCCATCCTTTGAGTTTTAGTTTGTTTGTGTCTCTAAGTCTAAGGTGTGTCTCTTGTAGGCAGCATATAGATGGATCGTGTTTCTTTATCCAGTCCGTGACTCTCTGTCTCTTTATTGGTGCATTTAGTCCATTTACATTCAGCGTAATTATAGATAAATAAGTTTTTAGTGCTGTCATTTTGATGCCTTTTCATGTGTGTTGTTGGCCATTTCATTTTTCCACATACTTGTTTCTGCTGAGACATTTTTCTTAATAGATTGTGAGATCCTCATTTTCATAATGTTTAACTTTATGTTAGTTGAGTCATTACGTTTTTCTTGACTGTTTTCTTGAATTATGGAGTTGGTATTCCTTTTTGTGGTTACCTTATTATTTACCCCTATTTTTCTAAGTAAAAACCTAACTTGTATTGTTCTATATCGCCTTGTATCACTCTCCATCTGGCAGTTCAATGCCTCCTATATTTAGTCTCTCTTTTTGATTATTGTGACCTTTTATCTATTGATTTCCATGATTCCCTGTTATATTTATTATTTTGTTTATTTATTTATTTTTTAGAATTAATCTTAATTTGTTTGTTTTTGTGCTTTCCCTATTTGAGTTGATATCAGGACGTTCTGTTTTGTGACCTTGTATTGTGCTGGTACCTGATATTATTCGTCATCTGACCAATCTCCTTTAGCATTTCTTGTAGCCTTGGTTTGGTTTTTGCAAATTCTCTAAACTTGTGTTTATCTGTAAATATCTTAATTTCTCCTTCATATTTCAGAGAGAGTT
Organism: Elephas maximus indicus; assembly: GCF_024166365.1. Taxonomy (NCBI): domain Eukaryota; kingdom Metazoa; phylum Chordata; class Mammalia; order Proboscidea; family Elephantidae; genus Elephas; species Elephas maximus. Next base: position 42,270,187 of record NC_064832.1, read on the forward strand.
TTGCTGGATATATGATCCTTGGCTGGCAGTTTTTCTCCTTCAGTGCTCTGTATACGTCGTCCCATTCCCTTCTTGCCTGCATGGTTTCTGCTGAGTAGTCTGAACTTATTCTTACTGATTCTCCCTTGAAGGAATCCTTTCTTTTCTCCCTGGCTGCTTTTAAAATTTTCTGTTTATCTTTGGTTTTGGCAAGTTTGATGATAATATGTCTTGGTGTTTTTCTTTTTGGATCAATCTTAAATGGGGTTCGATGAGCATCTTGGATAGATATCCTTTCGTCTCTCATGATGTCAGGGAAGTTTTGTGTCAGGAGTTCTTCAACTATTTTCTCTGTGTTTTCTGTCCCCCCTCCCTGTTCTGGGACTCCAATCACCCGCAGGTTATCCTTCTTGATAGAGTCCCACATAATTCTTAGGGTTTCTTCATTTTTTTTAATTCTTTTATCTGATTTTTTTTTAGCTATGTTGGTGTTGATTCCCTGGTCCTCCAGCTGTCCCAGTCTACATTCTAATTGCTCGAGTCTGCTCCTCTGACTTCCTATTGCATTGTCTAATTCTGTAATTTTATTGTTAATCTTTTGGATTTCTACATGCTGTCTCTCTATGGATTCTTGCAACTTATTAATTTTTCCACTATGTTCTTGAATAATCTTTTTGAGTTCTTCAACAGTTTTATCGGTGTGTTCCTTGGCTTTTTCTGCAGTTAGCCTAATTTCATTTGTGATGTCTTTAAGCATTCTGTAAGTTAGTTTTTTATATTCTGTATCTGATAATTCCAGGATTGTATCTTCATTTGGGAAAGATTTTGATTCTTCTGTTTGGGGGGTTGGAGAAGCTGTCATGGTCTGCTTCTTTATGTGGTTTGATATGGACTGCTCTCTCCGAGCCATCACTGGGAAACTAGTTTTTCCAGAAAATCCGCTGGTACTCTGGCTCCTGGCTCTGAAAACAATTGCTGTCTCCCCGTATTTGTTCGTTCTCTGTCTCTAAATCTGTTTTTGTTGTTCAGAGTTCGTAGATTGTTATGTATGTGATCAATTCACTTGTTTTTCCAAGTCTTTGTTGCAAGAGGGATCCACAGTAGCGTCCACCTCGTCCGCCATCTTGGCCCCGCCCCCTACTCTCCACATTTTAAAGAGTTCCTGAAACCACTGTCTTCTATCCCTGGAAATAAAGATCAATAGATGTAATTTTGGATGTATACTTGGAAAGCTTGAAATAGCTCTCAGGTGAGTATGGTTTACCTTCCACTTTCAGGCATTTAACTGCTCCTGTCACAGTCCTGTCAGAGTTCCTGCTGGACACTGAGAGCCTTTTCAAGTTCCCTGCCCCTTAGACTCATACGTGTTAGCGGGTGATGATGGTGGTTGGTAGAATCTTGGCTAATTTCCAGAGCAAACAAGATTGATAAATTTGAATATCTAAGTTGATGTAGCCAGTGGACTTAAAATGTAATTATTAGTTTCACACAAGCCTCTTTTCACATTTCTCTGCATCCTGACCCCAAATATTTCCACATGAATTCATCATAATAATCTTCATTCTTGTGTAACACTCACATTCTGTTTGGAATAATGTCAGGGGATTTAATGAATTTAATTTGTTCTTAATACCTTTCTTAATTGCCCTCTTTTCCCTACCATTTTATCTCATGTTCCAAGACAGTAAAATGTTTTCCCCCATATTCATATCATTTTATTGTTAAATGTAAAGTTTTCCGTGGTAAATATAAATAGAATAGAAGATCTTAAAATTGTAGAGTAAACATGCATAACAGGTTTTGTTGGATTACTAAAGAGCGAATGAGGACATTTAAATATTAGAATGAATAAGAAATGAAAGAACTATCATATTTGTGCTATGAAATGACTACAGTTTGTCAGCACCTACCACAGTGTTTGAACTCAATAAATGTCATATAATAGCATTTACTAAAATTACAATTTATAAGACAGAAAAAAAAATTGCCTCCAGCAATTTCACACAATCTTGAATAAAATGTGTAGGCCCATTTACAGAGCAAGTATTTAAAGCTACAAAGGACTTAAGGAAACATAATAAATAGATTTTTTTTCCTCCAAATAAAAAAAAAAGTGTTAATGGAAGCTAAAATTAAATTAGACCTGTATGAGCATCAAATAAATCCATTTGCTTTTCTCTCAAAATTATGCCCTCACTCTGAAATTTTACTGACTTCTGCAGCTTTGCTATTATTTTTATTTTGTATTTTTCAGCATCTTTATTCATTGCTAAAATATCCCTGAAATCCTGAGATGTTTAACAAGCCAAAAGCAAAGACATTTTACCTGTGTTTATCACACCTGACTGTGTATCAGAATCATCTGGGAATTTCTTATTTTGATTGAGCTTTTATTAATACACAGATTGCCAAGGCTACCAACCACTTTTGAGTGGTTGTAGCAGTACATCTACAGGGAACTGTCAAAAATTCAAGCAGGATTCAGAAGCAGACATAGAGCAAGGGATGGCATTTTTGATGGAAGATGGGTCTCGACTGAAAGCAGAGAATACCAGAAAACTATTTACCTGTGTTTTATTGACTGTGCAAAGGCATTTGAATGTGTGGATCATAACAAATTATGGATAACATTTTGAAGAATGGGAATTCCAGAATGCTTAATAGTCCTCACGTGAAACCTGTACATAGGCCAAGAGTCGGTCATTCGCAGAGAACAAGGAGATACTGTAGGATATAAAATCAGAAAAGGTTTGTGTCAGGGTTATATCCTTTCACCATACTTATTTAAACTGTATATTAAAAAAAACTGTATACTGAGCAAATAATTCAAGAAGCTGGACTATATGAAGCTGGACTGTATGAAGAAGAACACAGTATCAGGAGTAGAGGAAGACTCATTAACAACCTGCAATATGCAGATGACACAATTTCGCTTGCTGAAAACCAAGAGGACTTGGAACACTTAATGATGAAGATCAAAAACTATAGCCTTCAATATGGGTCATACCTTAACATAAAGAAAACAAAAATCATCACAACTGAACCAACAAGCGACTCCATGATAAATGGAGAAAAGATTGAAACTGTCAAGAATTTCATTTTACTTGGATCCACAATCAATGCCAATGGAAACAGCAGTCAAGAAATCAAAAGATATATTGCATTGGGTAAATTTGCTACAAAAGACCTCTTTCAAGCATTCAAAAGGAAAGGTATCGTTTTGATGACTAAGTTGCCCCTGCCCCAAGCCATGATGCTTTCAGTTGCCTTTTATGCATGCAAAAGCTGGACAATGAATAAGGAAGACCAAAGAAGAATCGGTGCATTTGAATCATGGTGTTGTTGAAGAATATTGAATGTACTGTAGACTGCAAGAAGAACGAACAAATCCGTCTTGAAAGAAGTACACCCAGAATGCTCCTTAGAAGCCAGGATGATGAGACTTTGCCTCACATATTTTGAACATGTTATTAGGAGGGACCAATGCCTAGAAAGGGCATCGTGCTTGGTAAAATAGAGGATCAGCAAAAAAAAGGAAGACCCTCAACAAGATGGATTGACACAGTGGCTGCAACAATGGGCTCAAACACAGCAACACTTGTGAGGAAGGTGAAGGAATGAGCAGTGTTCCGTGCGGCTGTACCCAGGGGTCACTATGAGTAGAAACCAACTTGGTGGCACCTAACAACATGAAGATCCCCACCAAATTACCAAAGTGTATTCTCTGAGATTGGGGTGCAAGAATACATAATTTTTCACAAGGTCCCCGTGGGTTTCTGATTCAACTGTTATTTGAAACCCATTGCTTTTTGTAATAAAAAAATAACTTTTTTAGAAGTTTAACAAATGGAGTACCATAGTTACTAACAATTTGTTATCCAACAAGAATAAAACCTAACTCCGTATATTTTGAAATAAGCCAGATTTTCATTTCTACATTCATTTCAAAGAGGATAAACATTTTTGTTGGTAGCCAGGCTTACAACCTAGAATAACCTTATCTTTCCTCTGTCCATATGCAGGCAGTCCCTTGTTTCTTGATTCTCTTGTCCTAATGTCTTCCAAATTAACCCTTTCCTTCCTGTTTTCTACTACTGCCCTAACTCAGTTAATTATTATGCCCCAGCTTTAAATCCTTAGTTGATTTCCCATAGCAGATGAGAAAATCTCTACACCTTAGCTCAGTAAAATGGTCCTTAGTAATTTGATCCCAATGTTTCTTATTAGCTTTATTTTCTATTGTTCATGTCACCCCAATGTGTAGTAGAATTGAGGTTTTGGGGTGGGGGTTGTTCTTATTTTTTGTTTGTTTGTTTTACGTAGCCTTTGTACAGGTCTTATCATAAGAGATTTTGCTGAGCATTATGTGGGAAAATATGATCTAAGAATTAAATTGGGTAATCTAAGAAGAGTGTTTTCTTGTAGTCCCTGGGTGGTGTGCCAGTTAATGTGTTTGACTGCTAACTGAAAGACTGGAGGTTCAAGCCCACCCAGAGGCACTTCAAAAGAAAGGTCTGACAATCTATTCCTGAAAAATCAGCCATTGAAACCCCTATGGAGCACAGTTCTAGTCTGACACACATGGGGTCTCCATGAGTTTGAATCAACTGGAAGGCAATGGTCACAAACTGGTTACCAACTGGTTAGTGTTTTTCTTATGCAGAGAAGAGGAGAAAGTAAAACAATTCTATGTAAATGTCTGCATCACCTCCACATCACCAACTCATGCTGATTTGAATCTAGTCAGTTCATTATAAATTCTACCTAATAATATTGAATATATATAGCCACAGAGATATTTCCATCAGTGAAACTGGTTAAATTCGGGAGACACATTTCCAGAAATTTCGAGAAATCTATCAGGTTTATCTTTGACCTTGTGATTGGATATTGAAGCTTCTCTCACTAGATAAAATTTTAGGTTATATTTCTGAGGAGTACCATAGTCTCTTAAGATGTAGTATGGAACTCCTAGTTCATTTTCTAATTCTGATTCCTAATTTCTCTTGATATTTCTTAACAAGTATAGATGTAATTTCCTAAATATATCAGCAATCAAACTTCCACATAGCATAACTGGAAATAATACATGCAGAAAGCATTCAACATACAATAATTTCTTCTGAGCAGAAATCCATAGACCAAGTGAACTTGGAAAAAAGAGAAAGAAAAAACTGCAGTGTCACCTTATAAACCTTTTCATTTTAGATGGTTCTGGGATGTAGCCAAGTGGTGACTGGATATGTGTTTTCTTACTCGCCTTTCAGACATCTTCTTTTGTTCAAGGCAAAAACTTTCACTCACATCTTCCTTTTTGGTCTGTAGTCAATGGAACTGTTCACTATATTCTCCTGGCCCTTCAGCAGTGGAAAGCTTTGTTTCAGATTCCCAACTGTGATGCTCTGAGAATAATTTTAACACTAGCCTTTCTTTTGATTATAGTACTTAAGCTTTCTTGTCTTAGGCACTGGTACAAAGGTATACCCTCATGTCTTCACTGAAACAAACTGAATCTCAAATAAAATTATAGATAGTTGTTTAGCTCGTGCCAACTTCTCCAGCCTAATCTTTCAGTGTTTCTCATCATACCTTGCTTCTACCTAGAGTGACCAACCATCTTGGATTGTCCAAGACTGAGGGGTTTCCCAGGACAGTCCAAGAAAACCAGGACTGTTGGTCACCCTCTTCTATCTCTCAGTGAGATCACTAATATTTAGACAATGCTTGAAAAATGTGGGGTTTTTGGTAACCTAGCTTATTCCTTCCTTCCCACGTTTTTTGAAACATAGCTCAGGCAGAACCTCTGGGACCTTGTCTCTGAACTCCTGAATCACCTGGTATAAATTGTACTTTCCATGTACTGTCAAATCATGGATCATAAGCATTCATCCTCCATAAAGTCCTTTATTACTCCCAAAACTTAACTCAGGAGCTCAAGAAATGTAGTTCACATGAATAAGGAAATAATTTCTATCCTTCGAGGAAAAGTAGTATTCCTGTCCCCTGCATTGCCTAGAATTTAATTGATAGTAATAGTTACCCTGTGGGGAAGTTCTATTCTGTCCTATAGGGTTGCTATGAGTTGGACTTGACTTGACAGCAATGGGTTACTATATACTGAGTACCTAGTGTGTACCAGGCACTTTTCGACATGCCCTTACTTACTCCCCTCAACATCCTGAATGGTATCTGTATTCCATTTATACTGTGAAGAAACTGGGCTGGAGGCAAGTAGAGCTACTTGTCCAAGGTCCGAGTGTTAGTAAATACAAGCACACAATAGAAGGGACCTGACTTTCCCTTTATTAAAAACCCTGTAGGCTAATGTGGTTAACAATTTAAAATTGTGCTGCTTATAGAAAACAAATGTGGTATTTATGTTTTATAATATGCAGCATTCCCAGTATGGCCTGGAAGTATCCCGTACTCAAACACATCAATAAGTGAATATTCACAGTGAATGTGATATTGAAGGCTATGTGTACCCTCACAGCAATTCAGATTAGCCTTTGTCACCAAAAGTATTTTGGAAAATGAAACACACACACACACAAATTTCATTTATTTATTTTCCTTTTTTTAAATTTTGCATGAAGGATTATGAGCCTAAATTGTATCTAGGATTTGAAGCCTAGTCTGCCTGACGTCAGAGCCCAGGACCTTTGTGTTATACTTCCTGCTCAGTTACTCCACTTAACTGTGATTTTCAATAGAGCTTTCACACCCATAGCTTAGCTCTTTAGCTCAGCATTTTTCTGAAAGGGGAGTTACTTTCTCTGACATTATAATATATTGCAAACAGATTTGAATAAAAAAAAAATTAAATAGTCATTAGAGTTTTCCAATAAAAACTAAATGAAAAGTAGCTTTTCTGATGTTGGTTAGACATACTCAAGAGTCCTTGGAATTCCAATATCCTCTTCATCTATAATTATTTACTTTGACAACTGGTATATATTTTGTACTGTGCCAAGTAATAAAATCTACATTCTATCACTAATGGTTTCTTTGTTTTGTTTTATGATTTCATATTATTAAAACATATGTACCTATCAAAATGAATTCATATTAAGAATGTTTTGAGGGTTTCACTGCCTCCCTTGGGATAACTTAGGACTTTCTGGCATCCCAGTGAGTAGGTCTCATAAACCCAAGAGTTGACTATTACGTGGTTTTGCACATGTGAATGATTTGTTATTTCAAAGCCCTAAACATGTATTTAGTTTAAATTGTTCTCAGATTCTGGTTTACCTCAACTGCTTCAGAATTTGCCATTTCATCAATCACGTTTATTAAGATTTCCTATCCTTAAAATACTCTCTAGTTGATCTCAAATTGCTTTAATTACAATCCTGACTTTTTAGACCATTTCAGGGAAAAATTAATACTGCTTGATTAAGTAGTCATTAAAATAAAATGAGAAAACAATCCTTGAGAGAACCAAGCAGGATTACTTTTTGAAGACTGGTTATTCCCTTGTTCATTTATTTTGTCCTGTGGCTCAGTCCTTACAGGGAGGCACCTCTGTTCTTTTTGGTAAAAATTATTTTAAGGATAAAGGATGTAGGGGTTGGAGTTTGTAATTTTATTTACCAATACTAATTTTTTCTTTGTGTAATAGATGTTTATATGGCCTTTATTTATGTACATGGTGGCTAAAGATATTACATGTTCCTAGATACAGAGTATTTTTATCACTCTCAGTGAGAACAATCTAAAAACATCTTTTCACTGTTTAGTCTGGCTATATTTTTCTTTCTTGTTGCAACCCTCTATATAATAGATATAAGCTCACATATATCATTCACTTTTGGGTAAAATATAAGAAAAAGTCAGTCAGTCATTCAGTTGGCTTAGAACATCCAGATGTTTAGCCTCTTGCAGATAACCAGTCTAGTTAAATTTCTTCACTGGGATGTTTGTCGTTGTTTTGACAAAACGTAGTATAAAGAACATTGCTTGTAGGGCCAGGAGATTTGAAAATTCTCCTTTACTCATTTACAGACTGTACAGTTCTGGGTCTATGAAATAGTGCCAGGGTGGGGTGGTGGTGGAAGAAAGCAAATTTGTATTCATAGAAGTAAGAGTAAATATTCCAGGTCTGTTCTTTAAAGAAGTCCGTTATCTCTTTGCCTCAGTTGTTGCATCTATACAATAGGGAGCTTAATGCCTGTCTCATGTATTCATGTGAATGCTTGTGCTTATCAGTATGTAAAAGTACTCAGCTTGCCATACATAATAAATTATCAGTAAGTGCTTATGTAACATGAATCAGAGTCCCCATTTCACTAACTATAAAATGTGAACAATAATTACAACCTGTAGCTGTCACATACCCCTGCTTAGCATATGTCTGTTTTCTTTCTTTCCTCACTCCTTCTCAGGGTTTATATGAACACTAAATAGCATACTGATTGTCAAAGTATTTGATAAAGGTATAAAAACCTATTTAATTGGAAAATAATTAGATTTAATGTATTATTTCAGTATTTAAAGTCTTAATTTTATATTTCTGTTTCTTGCTTACTTTTTTTCCTTTGTTTTCCAAATTTGAAACAGCTTTATGAGCAGATAGGCAGCTCTTAAGCTGTGTGATTTGAAGGAAGCTAGATATGACCATTTAAGTAGAAGTATCTGCTATGACATTTATCCAAGTCTCAAATGACAAATTTAGAAACTCTTTGGTTATTAAGGAAACCCTGGTGGCATAGTGGTTAAGAGCTATGGTTGCTAACCAAAAGGTTCATGGTTCAAATCTACCAAGCACTCCTCAGAAACCCTATAGGGCAGCTCTGTAGTTCTACTCTGTCTGATAGGGCCACTATGAACTGGAATCAACTTGATGCAACAGGTTTTTGGGTTATTAAAGAGCATCTGATTATTAATATGAAAATAATAGAGTGGTAATGTTTTAGAATTTTATGGGTTAATACCTGATGGTAGATTGATTTAGAGTAACTTAAGATTATTGATCTGGGTACAATTTAGGAGGCAGAGGAGGAAAGGGCACTTAATGGAGAAGTTGGAAGGGGCCAAAGAGAAACTTAATTATCTTGAACTATGGAAAGATAACTAATTTTCTCATAGTAGCCTTCCATTTGGACTTCATTTGAAAACTTGTTAGGTAATTATTTAAAAGCTCTTTGGGGGAGGTTTACTTTTCGATCAATTCTCAGATAGTGGTTTCATCAGAGAAGAATTCTAGTCAGGATTTCCTATCTGTGCTGAAAGTAACCCAAATTTACATCAAATGAATAAATAAATCAGCCCAGGCTACAAGTTCTGTGTACTGTGTTTAGATGGATGACATTTTTTAACCTAGATGGGCCAACCATTTGTCAGCAAACGTTTATTTCCGGTTCATGTATTTCTAATTCTGCCCTGATTCGTGCATGGAGGTCGTGAGAGTTCCATTTGTTATAATATAAAGTAAATTTAATTTTTCAGAAGTTTTCTAAAATCCTTGGATTCCCAGCCAGTGGCCTATGTCAAGTGAGGTACATTATATTGCACTGTGCACTAAGTTAGGGGTTAAAGCCAAAAACCAAACCCATCGTCATTGAGTTGATTCTGACTCACAGTGACCCTATAGGACAAAGTAGAACTTCTCCACAGGATTTCCAGGGAGCCTGGTGGGTTCTGTTGACATTTTGGTTAGGAGTTGAACTCTTAACCACTGAGGCTCCAGTTAGGAATTAGGAGACCCAATTTCTGATATTTGTTCTTACTGCAGCTGTTACATGCTGTCAAGTTGATCCTGACTCATAGTGACTCCTTGTGACAGAATAGAACTGCTCCACCGGGTTTTCTTGGCTGTAAATCTTTACAGAAGCAGATCTCTAGGTGTTTCACCCATTGAGCTGCTGGCTGGTTTGAACTGCTGAACTTTACGTTAGCAGCCAAGCACTTAACCATTGTGCAACCAAGGCTTTTTAGGTATTTGTTTTAACACTACTTTTTTTTTTTTTCCTTTGCTTCAGGCAACTCATTTAATTTCTCTGGTTCTCATTTTACACTACAACAATTTGATTTCCTTTATATGAATTTGCTATGCAAAGGTGTTTTTGAAAAACATATACCACTACATAAATGTATTATACCATTTGATTAGTGTTTATATGCTTATAATCATTTTGTAAATATTTTACTTTGCTTACCTTGATATTTAAAATGCATATGTTTTCATTTGTTTACCAGCTTTTGATCCTCCATCCCCAAAGAATTGATTGAAGTGCCTGTTAACAAGACTCTCAGAGATTTCTGAGTAACTTACCCTTCTTCTGATCCCAACGTAGAGAATTTGTGGAGGTTCTTAGCTCAAGCTGTTTTAGCTTGAAAGTGGTGGTCGGTAAGCTTGTTTAGGCCTAAGTTGCCTGTGTACAGAACCTAGTAATTATATCAAGCATTGTATAACTCTTGATGAGGTGTACCTGTCCAGGACTGAGAACTACAGCTCCAATGGAGGCAAGGCTATGTTCCAGATTGGTCCATCTTTGTGGATGTAAGACTGGGCTTGAAGAGTAACATTTGAGATTCCATAAAGTCTAAGAAGACACTCATTAACTCAGATGTCATCGCCTCCATCAATGTACCTTCTGCTTAGAATCCTAGGGTCCTGAAGCTTACGTCTTCTGTTGTCTCGAAGACAATTGTGATTATGTTGATTTTCTTCTGCATCTCACAGGTGAATAAATCTTGCTAGATCTATGCAAATGATGTCAGGTATTTCAATAATCTGAGACTAATATTGACATTTATCAAACTGATGATTGAAATGTAATTACATTAAATGTAAATTACATTTACATTAAGTAATTTACATTTAATGTAATTACATTTCAATCATCAGTTTGATAAATGTCAATATTAGTCTCAGATTATTGAAATACCTGACATCAATAAAATAATATATTTTAATCCAAAATCTTTATTTTGGATTAAAATATATTATACTTTTCTTCTAAAATTTTATTCAATTCCACTTGTAACAGACAAGTTAACTTACCTTGTAGAAAGATTGAGTTTTTCTAGGCTATGAATTACACTAAAGGAAGCGCTTCATTTGTTTCATTTTTTTTTTAACAAATAAAATTTTATATCTTTAAATAAAAGGATACCATTTTCTTTTTAGATAAAAGGTAAATTTTTTCCTATCACTTTAAACTTTTTGCCAAGAACTAGTTATTTTCTAAGCACATTCATCTTTTCTTTCCATATTAAATTCATCATACAACCAGAATAATGGGCTTGTGCTAATACCAATTTTTTTTTTTTGACAAGCCAGCACCTAAACACATTTTTTTTAATATATATGTATTTGAGGAATCACTGATGTCATCAGACAGAATTCATCTCCTTTTAAGGAATGTGAAAATGTCAGAGATGTTTCCAGACTCCCTTGCAACTCAAATATAAAATTGTGACTGACTTTTCATCAATTAGATATATCTACCCAGATTTTGAATCAGCCATTAGAGACACAAAGAATAAGCACTAAAGGATTTATTTGGTGAGGTGGCAGCAGTATCCAATATCCAGACTCAGTAATACATTAGCTGTAGTGGTAGTCTCCTGTGTCCAGTATTGGTTCAATCACAGAGGTCACAGGAAAACTGTGACCTCTGCCCAATAACTCTGGCCAGGGTATCTTCCCAGGACCACTTTTGTGAATTGTTCCAAACCAGGTATCCTCAAAACCTTTATGTAGATCGAGTTTTAAAAATAACATCCTTTTCTGTTTAAATTAGTTGCACTTGGATTATATTGCTGAAAACTAAGACATATAATTCTAAACATATATGATTTTCTTCAATGAAAGGTTTCATGCTGTTTTGATATGCCCTATTGATCATGGCCAAATTTATTCTCACTCAATAGCTCTTATTAGCTGAAGTTCACTTTACCCCCCATGGCTGCTGCTTCGTAGGAGGGAGGAAACATTAAAAAAAATACTTCTACATTTTAAATGTTTTGTGCTTTTCTTTAGGGTGGTGGAGATTGTCGGCTATCAAAATCCCATTCTATCATTTTTTGTGCACATTGCTATATTTCCCAGTGTCCTTTGCATTTAAATATGAGAAGTTGCTAAATTCTCTCTAATGAGATGTGCAGATAGGTAATTCATGAAATGTGAATGGAAGTGATGAATATCTTAAGTGAGCTCGCTCATGCTGCTTGCCCTTTCTGTTTACCTTCCAGTGTGATCTTGGAAGCTGTGCATCAAGAGTAGCAGAATGGCCATAAGCCTGGGCCCCTCCCTGAGTGACTATATATAAATATGTCCCATTGCCTTCAGTTCCTACTGGGACTGCTACATAATAAATAAACCTCCAACGTATGAAGATACAGAAACTCCAGAGTTTACTAAGGATTGGCAAACCCTACCTATTTGCTATGAGTCAGAAGTGACTCAATGGTGCATAACAACAACAACAATAATAACCATTTAGTAATGTAGTTAAAGTAGGGTGTAATTGTGTGATTGTAATAAAAAAAATGAAAAAAAAATACAAACATTCATTGCATTGTTTTTGTGGCCATGCGATAGGTGGTAAACAAATGCTTACGTAGGCTGGAAAGCTGGTGACTCATATAATACTGTGGCAAAATATTTGGTAAAATGTGTCTGTGGTAACTTGGAAGGTAGTCTAAGTGTTCCTCAAGTCTATAGCTCTGTGGAAGGACACTGAAAAAATCCAGGATATTATTGTGCATTGGTAAACTGCAACTTTCAGCAAGTTATTGCAAAACAGGTAAGTAAGGAAAAGAATTAACTGGTATTCATGCAGAAACTGAAGGGAATACAACATTCTTGAGATTAGAAACATCAAATTGTTGAAAAAGGTAATGATTAATGGACCCCAAACATCAGGAGATACAATTGCAAAGAATACTTTGAGAAACAAATATTCCTTAAAATTCTCATTATTAAAAAGAAACTCAGCCCTGTAGCAGACAGAAGAATATGTAAGAAAAGGATTTTCTTCCCAACCAAACCTCAGATGGCCTTAAAATAGCCACAATTAAATTGTGAATGGGATAGGGAGAGAGAGATATTGAGAAAGGTAGGAAGATGAGAAAACAAAGAAATAAATCACTCATTAAATATGTCTTAAAAAAAGTAAAACTGTAGTTACGGGCACATGGAAAATACTGATATAAATAGATCATAGATCATATTATTAAGAAAAAGGCTTTGGCAATTCCTGCTGTACACACAAACACATTTCAAAACAAACTAAAAGAAAAACCCGTGAAATACCAAACTTGCACTGTCAGGAAGTGGGCTACCAAAGCTGTAGAGTTCCCAAAAAAGGTATATGCCCTGAGGTCTACTTTAGATAATGCACAAGAAAATACCTCCTAGAGGGCTAACCCAAGGCCATAAGAACAATGAGCCAACAGAGTAGAATCAGGGTAGAATGAAGGCATCTTCCTGATTGCCAGAGAGGGTGTTCATCACAATTCCTGCTCATCAGGAGCCCATCAGTGATAAGAGTCCAGTAACTGCAATGTTTTCCTGATTTTCCTCTTTCAGAATGGGAGTATTTACCACTCTTTTTTTAATCCTTCCTCCACACTTTGTAATATGTATGTTGGGTGTAGAGGAGGACAAGCAAAGATCTTGTATTTATTTCATAAGTTGTTTTTGTCGTGAGTAACTATCATCTAGAAACCTCAGACTGATATAGATGCAGATTCTGGATAGGCCTTTGGTTTGTCTCACTCAGGAAGAGACTGGCAGTGCTATTTGTATGAAAAGGAGGGTATTTGATGGCTGGAGGATCTGACAACTGGAGACCATTAGCTGTTCATGAACATCGTATTCCTCCCTTCTTTAGGCAGCTGTACCTCATACCAGGTCACTTGCAAGTAGACACGAAAGGTATTCCATTTATCGATTGAATGAGAGCATCCTAGCTCATAAAATATTCTTTCAGTAAACTCCTTAATGCTTTCTATCTTTTTCCAACTTATTGAGTGTGGATGCTTCAGTGACCAGGAGTTGAATATGGTAGACCTGCTGTGAGCCTGGATCCTGAAACTTGTATGAAGAAGAGCTTTCCTTCAGCCTGAATACACACTCTGGACTGTCACTTGAGTGAAAAATAAGCCTTTATTTTTGCACTACTTTAAACCTTTATTATTACACTACAGAAACCTTGGTGGTGTAATGGTTAAGAGCTACAGCTGTTAACGAAAAGTTTGGCAGTTAACATCCACCAGGTGCTCCTTGGAAACCATATGGGGCAGTTCTACTCTGTTCTATAGGGTCGCTATGAGTCGGAATCAACTTGATGGCTACGAGTTTGGTTTTTGGTTTACTGTAATATTTGCTCATTAATGGAGTCAGCCCTTTCATAAACAACACGCATATAATAATTATTATTCATTCAACACACATGCAATGATTATTCTTTTCTATCCAATAAATGGGAATTTTGTAGATATTAAGTGATTATTTTTATATCCAAATGTTTTATATCCAAACCATTTTACTCACATTTTCTTACTTAATCCTCATAGCAAGCCTAAGAGATAGATACATCAATTTCATGGGAATACACTGAAGTTAAAAGGAGTGGCAACACAGAGGTAAAAAATGGCAGATCTAGAATCTGAATTCAGGACCTTCTGATGCCAAAACCCTTGATGATTTTAGTAGTGCCTTTAATCTCATTGTGGCTGATTGTGGGGGGGAAAAAAGTTTAAAATGAAATTGCAAAAAAATCCAATTTTTTAAAATTTCTTTTTAAACTATCAGTTATACCATTTTTTTTTCTGTGTAACATGTCACTGACTCATGCTATTTTTCTGTGTGATTGACTTACAGTATTTAAATTATTTACAATTTTTAACTCTTTAAGCAAACTAATATTTCTATTTTGATGCATTATACTTGGATTTCCCTCCTTCCTGAAATCGTAATAGTGGTCTTTTTTGTGTGTAATCAATGCCACTTTTATATGGTAGCCTGTCGTTGTCAACAGACGAGGTCAATTCATCAAAGAGGCAATGGCAAAAAAAGCACAGCCAATACAGTCCATGTATTTTTCTTCTGAGGATTTGTAAGTGATGCCAGAAGTCCAATACTTGCGATGCAGATGTACTTTGCGTGTGATGGGTATCTGTTATCCACAGGCCGTGCCTATTTAAGCATTCTCCTAGTGTGCTGCTCAGCTAAGGACTGTGAGTGTACTTCATTGAAATGGTACCCTTTGCATTTGCCTTTTTAGAAATTGCTACATTTTAACTCCCAAGGCTCCATTTTAATTAAAGCCAAGCTCCCTTTCTCCCAGCACTCCTCTGTGCTTCATCTTGTAGTTCAGCATTATATGGAATACATTTAATTCCATTCTAGGCTTTTCTTACCCAGTTTGTGTTCCTTTTGAAAGATTTCAGAAGGAAAGTTTGTAAGTGGCCATTTTTAAGCCTTCCATGTTTAGGCAGGTGGTTTCCTGAGATGTGCATAACTGCCAGTAACAGCTAAAAATGGGTGAACTAAAATTAGTTTTAGTTTGATTTAGGATTTGATGGAGTGTGATGTATAAAATAGAAAAGAAGAATACAAAACAGGTGAGTTCCTTCTATGTTCTAAGCAATATGTGACATCACTTTTAGAAGCCATATAATGAGCTTAATATGATGTATTTTAGAAAACACATATGCTAATTTTGAAAAGAATCATTTAACAATTTCATTCTATATAAATGCTTGGTAAGCCTTCTTTCATAAAATAACATTACTCCAAAATTATCTTAGTGTATGTATATGTAACTGCTCTTACTTGTCATTATAATAACTTTGTAATTACGATGATTGAGTTTGTGCAACAGGCTGTATTTCTACACTTTATTCATACACGAACAACATTATAAGTCAGTTAAGATGCTTCTGAGTTCAAGTAACAGAAAGTCCATATCAAACTGGTTTAAACCTTAAAGGCGATTTACATGATTGAAACATCCAGAGTTTGGTTGTTTCTATAAGAGCTCTGGCCCTGTTTTTTTTTTTTTTTTTGCTTGTTTTTATGCAGTACTCTAAACTCTGCTTTTGGGTGGACAAACCTTGTACTGGCTTTTTAAGGTGTCTTCAAGCAATGGTCAGAACTTTAATCTCCTTAACTATATGAAAGAGAGAGGTAATTGTATTCTGCACACCATCATACAGAAGTTCGGAACTTCATGCTGGTTGTACCCTCTCTAAAAAGTGCATACACATACATATCTATGTATGTGCCTAGGAATACTTTATGCTTATTGGTTTAGATCATGTGAAACAATCCTGTTAAAAAGGGGTAATGGATTCTTAGACCTATCTGTTTTCACTGCTGGTGCTCATAAGGGTCAATCCAATTGACACTGTGTGGCCGTTATACATGGAGAAGGAAATGAATTGCTGTAAGTAAGCAATCAAAATACCTCTGTGCAGACTATTGTTATTATTATTACCATTTTTACTGATGAGGATCTCAAGGCCAGCAAATTTAAATTATTTGCCCAGGTAGTGGGTATCAGAACACAAAACCAAGTCTGACTCCAAAGATTATACTATTAATTAAATCACTCTTATTTATATTCATTTTCTCTCATTTTATGAGTTAAATTGACAGATGCATTAGACAAAAGAACTTAGTGTTTTCCAGCTATTCTATGTGTTTTACACTTATTAGTTCATTTAATTCTCAGGCAGTGTGGCTAAAGACTGTGTTCCGAATCAACAGGCAATGTTGCTAACATCAAAACTTTTAATATACAGACCACAAAATGAATCCCCTTACCCAATCTATGTTTTTCTTAAAGATACAAATTGTCCCAGTTTGATTACAGTAACTATTTTTCCCCCTAAGGGCCTCAAGGAATTACTGGTGTTTCTTTATTCTTCCCCAAGTCTTATACATGTCTTATAATAGCTTAAATTTTCTATTTTCTGTTAAGTTATTCCATTGCGAAGGAAAGGAAAATCTTAAAATAAAATTCCTTTAGTCTTCCAAGCCCTTTAATTCATTTTTAAAACTGCATTATTGCAAGTTGAAGTCTACTAAATATATAATAAATAGACACAAGAGAATAAGTAGGTTAGAGTTCTTCCTTATAATGTGTTTGTTTATTGTGGAACATTTACATTATCTTGTAGACTGCTGAGTCTATGAACCGTAAACACATCTGACATAGGACTAACTTTCAATTCTCTCATTCCCAATACTTAGCTCTTAATCATCAAGAAAGCATTATATTACTAAAAATTGTAACCACAATGATTTCCTACATGATGCTTGATGATGGGGTCACCACACATTGGTGTAATTTTGCACAACTGGAGAGTGTTGGGGAAACCCGGGTGGTGTAGTGGCCAAGTGCTACGGCTGCTAACCAAAGGGTCGGCAGTTTGAATCTGCCAGGCGCTCCTTGGAAACTCTACGGGGCAGTTCTACTCTGTCCTATAGGGTTGCTATGAGTCGGAATCGACTCAACAGCACTGGGTTTGGTTTGGTTTGGGTTTTGGAAAGTGTTGGATTGATCACAACTAATTTCTGTGGCATTAAACTGTAGATGATTGTTGGACGTTCAAAATAAATATTTGAACAGAAAGACCAACTCAGTACCCACATATCATTTATCATAAAGATCAACTTCCTGAGTAAATTATCAGTAATGACCCTGAAAACACATTTTTATGTTTCATAGTAATGCTGTGTGTTATTCTCTGGGTATGGGGTAGTGATGAGTTGGAACTGACTTGACAGCACCTAACAACAACAAAACCATCAGACACACTAGCGCACAGATATACCACATGATATAATGTAGAGCATTTATAGGTCTCAATCTAATGTCTACTGTCTTCATGATTTGGTAAGAGTTAATGGCTCTTCAATATGTGGTGTAAAATAAATAAACTAACTTTTAAATGACTTTACTCCCACATTTAACCACTTGTAGCCGTTCATTCACTTATTTTGCAAATATTCGTGCCTTACATAATAAATCCCTTGCATGGAAAAACACAAGGTAAATTGTTTTTTACATTTTAGGACATAGGATATATGTACTTTAAAAAAAATAAATGAATGTAAAAAGTAGGTATAATTTACTAAATAATTAAAATTATACTTATTATTTCCATAGGGACCAGGGATTAAAAAAATCACTGTTGGTTGGCATCTTTACAGAATGAACCCAGGAGAAAACCAGTTGTGTCAAGTTGACTCTGACTTATGTTGGCCCCATGTGTGTCCACCACCACGTGTTTGTCAGTTTGTTGTACTGTGGTAGCTTACATGTTGCTGTGATATTGGAAGCTTTGCCACAGGTATTTCAACTACCAGAAGGGTCAGCCTTGGTGGACAGGTTTCAGCAAAGATTCCACATTAAGAGACTAGGAAGAAGGACCTGGCAGTCAACTTCTGAAAAAATTGACCAATTAAAAACTTATAAATAGCAGAACATTGTCTGATATAATGCCAGAAAATGAGCTCCTCAGTTTGAAAGGCTTTCAAAATATGACTGAGAAAGGGCTGCCTCCTCAAAGTAGAGTGGACTTTAATGACATGGATGCAGTAAAGCTTTCAGGACCTTCTTTTGCTGATGTACCATGACTCAAAATAAGAAGAAACAACTAAAAATATCCATTAATAACAGGAATATGAAATGTAAAAAGTATGAATCTAGGAAAACTGAAAGTCATCAAAACTGAAACGGAATGCATAAAGATTGATATCCTAGGCATTAGTGAGCTGAAATGGACTAATACTGGCAACTTTGAGTCAGAGAGTCATATCATCTACTACGCTGGAAATTACAAATTGAGGAGGAATGGCGTAGCATTCATCATCAAAAAGAACATTTCAAGATCTATCTTGAAGTACAATGCTGTCAGTGATAGGATAATACCCATATGGCTACAAGGAAGGCCTGTTAATATGGCTATTATTCAAATTTACACACTCACTAATGACAAAGATGAGGAAATTGAAGATTATTACCAACTTTTGCAGTCTGAAATTGATCAAACATCCAATCAAGATGCATTGATAATTACTAGCAATTGGCATGTGAAAGTTGAAAATGAAGAAGAAGGATTGGTAATAGGAAAATATGGACTGGGTGACAGAAATGATGATGGGGATCTCATGATGGAATTTTGCTAGACAAATGACTTCTTCATCGTGAGTACTTTTTCTCAACAACATGAACAGCAACTATACACGTGGACCTCACCAGATAGAATACACCGAAATCAAATGGACTTCATCTGTGGAAAGAGACAATGGAAAACTCAATACCATTAGTCAGAACAAGGCCAGGGACCAAGTCAGAACAAACCATCAATTACTCATCTGCAAGTCCAAGCTGAAGATGAAGAAAATTAAAACAAGTCTCCACATGAGCCAAAATATGAGCTTGAATATGTCCCACCTGAATCTGGAGACCATCTCAAGAAAAGATTTGAAGTATTAAACACTAATTACTGAAGACCAGATGAGTTGTGGGAAGACATCAAGGACATCATACATGGAGAAAGCAAGATGTTCATTAAAAAGACAGGGAAAAAAAAAAAAAAAAAGGCCAAAATGAACATCAGAAGAGACTTTGAAACTTGCTCTTGAATGTAGAGTAGCTAAAGCTACTGGGAGAAATGATGACATAAAAGAGCTGAACAGAAGATTTCGATGGAGAGCTCCAAAAGATAAAGTAAAATATTTTGAATTGTGGAAAAGACGTGGACTTGGAAAACCAAAAGGGAAGAACACGCTCGACATTTCTCAAGCTGAAAGTAATGAAGAAAAAATTCAAGCCTCAAGTTGCCATATTGAAAGATTCTATAGGCAAAATATTAAACAATGCAAGAAGCATCAAAAGAAGATGAAAGGAATATGCAGTCACCATACCAAAAATAATTGGTCAAGATTCATCCGTTTCAGGGGGCAGCAAAAGATCAAGAACTAATGGTATTGAAGGAAGAAATCCAAGCTGCATGGAAGGAAGGCATTGACTAAAAATACAGCTCCAGGAATTAATTGGAATAACAATTGAGATGTTTCAACAAGCGCATAAAGCTCTGTTAGTGTTCACTGACTTATCTATGCCAAGAAATTTGGAAGACACCTACCTGGTTAACTGACTGGGAGTGGACAATATTTGCCCTCATTCCAAAGAAAGGTTATCCAACAAAACACAGAAAGTATTATTAATATCACACACAAGTAAAATTTTGCTGAAGATCATTCAAAATCAGTTGCAACAGCACATCAACAAGGAACTGCCAAAAATTCAAGCCGGATTCAGAAGAGGATGTAGAATGAGGGATATCATTGTTGATGTCAGATGGATCCTGGCTGAAAGAAGAGAATACAAGAAGGGAGCTCACCTGTGTTTTATTGACTATGCAAAGGTATTCGACTGTGTGAATCATAAAAAATTATGGATAACATTGTGAAGAATGAGAATTCCAGAATGCTTTGTTGTGCTCATGAGGAACCTGTACTTAGACCAAGAGGCAGACATTTGAACAGAACAAGGGAATACTGCGTGGTTTAAAGTTAAGAAAGATGTGTGTCAGTGTTGTATCCTTTCACCCTACTTATTTACTACGTATGCTGAGCAAAAAATCCAAGAAGCTGGATGATATGAAGAAGAACGTGGTATCAGCATTGGAGGAAGACTCATTAACAACCTGTATATGCAGATATGCAGATGAAACAACCTTGCTTGCTGAAAGTGAAGAGGACTTGAAGCACTTAAAGATGAAGGCCAAAAACCACAGCCTTCAGTATGGATTACACCTGAACATAAAGAAAACAAAAATCCTTACAACTGGGACAATAAGCAACATCTTGATAAACAGAGTAAATATTGAAGTTGTGGCTTTCATTTTACTCAGATTCACAATGAATGCCCATGGAAGCAGCAGTCGAGAAATCAAAAGACGTGTTGCATTAGGCAAATCTGCTTCAAAAGACCTCTCTAAAATGTTAAAAAACAAAGCTGTCACTTTAAAGAATAAGATGCACCTGATCCAAGCCATGGTATTTTCAATAGCCTCATATGCATGTGAAAGCTGAACGATGAATAAGGAAGACCAAGGAAGAATTGATGCCTCAACACCTTATGGTGTTGATGAAGGATATTGAATATATCTTGGATTGCCAGAAGAACTAACCAATCTGTGTTGGAAGAAGTACAGCCAGAATGCTCATTAGAAGCAACGATGGTGAAACTTTGTCTCACATACTTCGGACACATTATCAGAGGGACCAGTCCCTGGAGAAGGACATCATGGTTCATAGAGGGTCAGTGAAAGAGAAAGACCCTCAGTAGCTGCAACAATGGGCTCAACCATAACAATGAATGTGAGGATGGTGCAGGATGGGACAGTGTTTCGTTCTATTGTACATAAAAAAAAAAAAAAAAATTTATAGAGTTGCTATAAATCAAAACTGACTCAGTGATACTAAACAACAACACCAAAAACAAATGGGCAAAATATCGAATGATGCAGGAACCATCAAAAACAGATTGAAGGAATACACAAAGGGATTGTACCAAAAAGAATGAGTCAATGTTCAACCATTTCAGGAGGTAGCATATAATCAAAAACTGGTGGTATTGAAGGGAGAAGCCCAAGATGCAGTGAAAGCACTGGAGAAAAACAAGGCTCCAGGAATCAATGGAAAACAATTGAGATGTTTCAACAAAGGAATGCAATTCTGGAGGTGCTCCCAGGCCTATGCCAAGTAATTTGGAAGACAGCTTTCTGACCAACCTACTGGCAACCATTCCAAAGAAAAATGATCCAACAGAATGCTGAAATTGTCGAATTCATGAGCACGATTAAGTGTTCTGGAATTTCCATTTTTCACAATGTTATCCATAATTTGTTATGATCCACACAGTCGAATGCCTTTTCACAGTCAATAAAACACAGGTGAGCACACTTCTGGTATTCTTTTCTTTCAACCAGGATCCATCTGACATTAGCTATTATATCTCTGGTTCCACACCCTCTTCTGAATACAGCCTGAATTTCTGGCAGTTCTCTGTTGAAATACTCCTGCAGCTGCTTTTGAATGATCTTTGGCAAAATTTTACTAGTGTGTGATATTAATGATATTGTTTGATTATTTCCACATTCAGATGAATCACCTTTCTTGGGAATAGGCAGTTGGCCAGGTAGCTGTCTTCCAAATTTCTTGGCATAGACAAGAGAGTACTTCCAGAGCTGTATCCATTTGTTGGAACATCTCAGTTGATACTTCATCTATTCCTGGAGCCTTGTTTTTCACCAATGTCTTCAGTGCACGTTGGACTTCTTCCTTCAGGACCACTGGTTCTTGATCATATGCTACCTCTTGAAATGTCTGAATGTCGACCAATGCTTTTTGGTATAATGACTACGTGTATTCCTCCCATCTTCTTTTGATGCTTCCTGTGTCATTTAATTTTTCCCCATGGAATCTTTCAGTATTGAAACTCGACCCTAGAATTTTCCTTCAGTCCTTTAAGCTTGAGAAATGTTCAGTGTATTCTTCCCTTTTGTTTTTCTATCTCCAGCTCTTTGCACATGTCATTATAGTACTTTGCTTTGTCTTCTCCAGCTACCCTTTGAAATCATCTGTTCAGTTCTTTTACTTCATCATTTCTTTTGCTTTAGTCACTCGATGTCCAAGAGCAAGTTTCAGAGTCTCTTCTGACATCTATTTTGGTGTTTTCTTTCTTGTTTATTTAATGAATTTTCCTTTCTTCATGGGTGATGTCCTTGATGTGCTCATGAGCAACCTGTACATAGACCAAGAGGCAGTTGTTCGAACAGAACAAAGGGATACTGAGTGGTTTAAAGTCTAGAAAGGTGTGTGTCAGGGTTGTATCTTTTCACCATACCTATTCAATCTGTATGCTGAGCAAATAATCCCAGAAGCCAGACTATATGAAAAAGAACAAGGCATCAGGATTGGAGGAATACTTATTAACAACGTGCTATATGCAGATGACACAACCTTGCTTGCTGGAAGTGAAGAGGACTTGAAGCACTTACTGGTGAAGATCAAAGACCACAGCCTTCAGTATGGATTACGCCTCAACATAAAGAAAACAAAACTCCTCACAACTGGACCAATAAGCGACATCATGATAAATGAAGAAAAGACTGAAGTTGTCAAGGATTTCATTTTACTTGGATCAACAATCAACACCCATGCAAGAGCAGTCATGAATCAAAAGATGCATTGCATTAGGCAAAACTGCTGTGGAAGACCTCTTTAAAGTGTTGAAAAGCAAAGACATTACCTTGAAGGCTAAGGTGCACCTGACCCAAGCCATGGTATTTTCAATCGCATCATATGCATGTGAAAGCTGAACAATGAATAAAGAAGACTGGAGAAGAACTGTCACCTTTGAATTGTGGTTTTGGAGAAGAATATTGAATATACCAGGGACTGCCAAAAGAATGAACAAATTTATCTTGAAAGAAGTATAGCTGGAATGCTCCTTAGAAGCAAGGACAGCAAGACTACGTTTCACATACTTTGGACATGTTAACAGATGGGCTCAGTCCCTGAAGATGGACATCATGCTTGGTAAAGTACAGGATCAAAGAAGAAGAGGAAGACCCTCAACAAGATGACTTGACATGGTAGCTGCAACAATTGGCTTAAGTATGAAGATTGTGAGCATGGCGCAGGACCAGGCAGTGTTTCCTTCTATAGTACATAGGGTTGCAATGAGTTGGAACTGACTTGACAACACCTAACAACAACAACAACGTCATTAATACTACATCAAAAAAAATTTTGCTGAAGATCATTCAAAAGATTTTGCAACAGTACATCAATGAGGAACTTCCAGAAATTCAAGCCAGATTCAGAAGAGGACAGGGAATGAGGAATATCATTGCTAATGCCAGATTGATCTTGGCTGATAACAGAATACCAGAAAGATGTCTACCTGTGTTTTAGTGACTATTCAAAGACATTTGACTGTGTGGATCGTAACAAATTATGGATAACATTGCGAAGGATGGGAATTCCAGAATACTTAATTGTGCTCGTGCAGAACCTGTACATATATCAAAAGGGAGTCATTCGGACAGAACACAAGGATACTGTGTGGTTTAAAATAAAGAAAGGTGTATGTCAGGGTTGCATTCTTTCACCACACTTATTCAATCTGTATACTAAGCAAATAATCCTAGAAACTGTACTATATGAAGAAGAATGTGGCATCAGGATTGGGGAAAGACTCACTAACAACCATCGTTCTACAGATGAAACAATCTTGCTTGCTTAAAGTGAAGAGGACTTGAAGCACTTACTGATGAAGATCAAAGACTATAGCCTTCAGTATGAACTGTGCCTCAACAGAAAGGGAACAAAAATCCTCACAGGTGGACCAATGATCAACATCATGATAAATGAAGAAAGATTGAAGTTGTCGAGGATTTCATTTTATTTGGCTCCACAATCAATGCCCGTGGAAGCAGTAGCCAAGAAATCAAGTGATGTATTGTACTGGGCAAATCTGCTGCAAAAGTCTGCTTTACATTGTTAAAAATCAAAGATTTCACTTTGAGGACTAAAGTGTGCCTGATCCAGTCACCTCATATGCATGTGAAAGCTGGATGATGAATAAGGAAGACTGAAGAAGAATTGATGCCTTTGAATTATGGTGTTGGTGAAGAATATTGAATATACTATGGACTGCCAAAAAAATGAACAAATCTGTCTTGGAAGAAATACAGCTAGAGTGCTACTTGGAAGCGAGGATGACGAGACTTCGTCTTATATATTTTGGACATGTCATCAAAAGGGAACAGTCCCTGGAGAAGGACACCATGCTTAGTAGAGGGTCAGCAAAAAAGAGCAAGACCCTCAAAAAGATGGATTGACACAGAGGCTGCAACAATGGGCTCAAACATAACAATGATTGTGAGGATGCCTCAGGGCCAGGCAGTGTTTTGTTCTATTGTACATAAAGTCACTATGAGTAGGAATCGACTCAATAGCACCTAACAACAACAACATGTGTGTCAGAGTGGGGTTGTGCTTCATAGGGTTATCAGTGGCCGATTTTTCCAGAGTAGAATTTCAGCTTTTCTTTTGAGTTGCCTCTAAGTGGACCTGAACCTTTAACCTTTCAGTTAGCAGCTGAGCTTGTTAGCCTACTGCAGCACCCAGAGACGCCATTTCAGTAGAGGGCCAGACTACATTTAAGATATTGTCAGAAAAGATTAGATAAAGGAAATGGGAGAGGAGGTTTGTGGACATTCGAGGAAGAATCTGTTAACCATATTACTAGGCTGAAAAAGAGCAAGGTTTGCTGGGGGAATGAGTGAACAAACGGGCAAGCTAGAACAGAGGTCACTGTTGCAGGGCAAAAGGTGACATGCTTGGTGAGGTGGTTTACAGCTGGAATGCAAAGATTTGAAAAACCTGGGAAACATAGGATGCTCTTTTTTTTTTTTCTAAAAGCCTTTATAAACAATATACTGTGGGTGGGCTTGATAGTTTTTGACTCCAGGCTTGACAGGGTCCTTATCACACATACACATATTATTGTATTATCTTCCTTTTGTTTATCTCTCAAGGAAACTTACCTGGAAGATTTAATGAACATTCCTGATTATGGCTGTTAATTTCTCATTTTACATGAATCTTAACTGATCACTTCTTTTCTGGAAAATATGGAAACTATAAATAATTGGCAGTGTTTTTTTTTTTGGTTTTTAGTTAATAATATTTTTATTCATTAATTTAAAAATCCTTTATGATGTATCTCACACATCATGAATTTTATGTATATATACATATATATATTTTTTATACATATATATAAAAAATATATATACCATGAGCTGTAACCCTATTCTGCCACCTCCACTGGCTACGTAACTGTAGTTCTTCACCGTGATTGTGTGGCTTTCAAAGCTACTGCATAGTTATAGGGGGCCAAAGACAGTTAAAATGCCACAAAACTTGCTGTTCTTACCAAGAATCAGCCATATTAACAAAAAGTAAATGCTCCCTGGATTGCTGCAAGTCTGATTAATTTTCAGAATTTTGAAAAAGCTGATTCTGACAATCTTGACAGTTTTCTTGTTGCTTTTAGAGAGAATATTTTAGGTCCTTACTCCACCATTTTCACTGACATTACACCCATGAATATTTGTTTTACTCTATGAGTTATAATCAATTGATATTCATTACTATCCTTGTCATTGGTAACCTGTTTATCTGAAGTCTGTGTCTTTTTGAAATGTTTCCTTTATTTGTTGAGGGCTTTTTTACTTTGTGGCTTCACTGTATGTTCTAGGCTCATCTTTTCCTTTATTTCCCTAACTCTGAATTTGGTTATTTCTCAACTAAACCCTTGGTTCCCATTTTGGGGAATGCTATTTATAAACCAATATCTGAGGGTTGGCTATGTTCATTACTACTTAAAAGTCTTCTAAGTTGACAGGGCTAAGAACTAATATGTATAAATACACACAAGCATATCTATTCTTCTCTCTTTGTGTGTATTAAAAAACAAACAAACAAAAAACTCTGAATTTATACTACTATTTTTCTGGGTATCTATATTTTCAGTCCAAAACCACCTGTACTTTGTATCTAAAACCACAGGGTTTGTTATAGCCTATCCTCTTTCCTTATTTACGACTCCCTTCCCTGTCACTGAAAAACCTGGCTCTCATTATCCATATTATTTGCTCAATCCTTGAATATACATAAAGTAGCTTCAGAATTTTAATCCATACCCCTATGAAGAACAAATTTACCAAGTATAGTGTTTGAGTACAGTTCTTTTTGTCTATTTAGCCTCACTGAAAATAGTAAAATAATATTTTCCAAGACAGCTTAAGTGGACACATTTACTAACACTTTTAATGACACATACCTAAATCATGTACCTCCTCATACAATGCATTGAGAAGGGTATACCGTTACTTTTTATTCTTAACAAAAATACATAAGTTGAATTTAATCATGCAGAAACATCAGGCCAACCCAGATTGAGATGTATTCTATCAAACATCTTGCCAGTATTCTTCATATATATTAAGGTCATCAGAGACAAAGCAAGACTGAAGAACTCTCCCAGATTAAAGGAGACTAAGGCGATCTCCCATAAAGATTACAACCAAGAAAACCATACGAGGAAGTTCTACTCTCTCACATGGAGTTGCTATGAGTCAGAATCAACTTGATGGCACACAACAACAACGGCAATGAGACATGATAATTGAATGCAATGTATGATCTTGGATTGGATCCTAACCCTGAGAAAGGACACGAGTGAGATAACAGAGGAAATTTGAACAAGGTCTGTAGTTATCAATATTGTATCCTTGTTAATTTCTTGGCTTTGATAATTACATTCATTGCACCAGAAAACCTTTTTCTTTATTCTGGGTTTTATTTTTTGTGTTCTCTTTCCATTCCAACATACAAACACACACACACATGCACGCACGCACACGCAACATTTTCCCTTTAGGAATATCTTTCTATTCTAATGTAAATCTTACAACTGTTCTCATCTAGATGACCTTTAAGACTTTTCTCAAAACCTACTTTCTCCCTTAGCTTTTTCTCTGACAATCTGGAAGACTCACATAATATCTTTTCAGCTGGTAAAATTCTCACCCTTCTGAATATCAATAATTACATGGTAATAGATGAGAAAATCATAGATAGCAATAGGATACACACGTAATCACTTATATTGCTATACATCCTATATCAAAATAACAATATGACAAATTCTACATTTCAATTATAGGGATGAGTTGTCTCCTATTTATTAAGTTTTGAGTACTTTTAAAGTATCATTACTATTAGTATTTACAAATGAGATAGTTGTAGCCATCTGCATTTGAAATCTAACTTTCTCACTCACTAAAATGTGTGGTATAATAGTTCAAAATACATTTCTAGAACTTAAAATTTTAGTCCCATGAAGAAGAGTCAACATTACTTAAATAAATAAAACAATAACAAAGTAGAGGTAGCTGAACTTTCAATTGAGTTATATTTTGAAATACATTTTTTAAAAAATTGGAATAACACAGAAATTCATTTGTAAGCCCTTGTAGTATCTATTATGCATACTAAGCTCTTTAATTAAGATACCTTACAAATAATTTATAACTTCTTGGTAGTGACAAAGTCTTATCTTTTCTAATTAAAATATCTTCTGTTATAAAACAAATTCACAGCTGTTTTGAAATTTTGAGCCAGACATTTAAAAATATATAAGCCTTAAAATACTTACCCAGTTAACAATTATAAAAAGCATCCAGATAGAATACACTACGTTAAAAACCTTGTTGATAAAATAATGACTTGTATTCACACATATAAAATGTGTGACTGTGGATGACTTCACAGGTTTTATTATGTATGATTCAATCAAAAAACCAAAATTGACTGGATATACATTCAGCATGTGAATTTCTCCCTTGGCCAAGACACTGATGGGGGAAATATAGAGGTTTGAATAAACAACTGTATTTTTGAATAAGAGGTTAGCCATGCTCATTGCGTAGTGCTGCTTGGCCTCGTTCAGAGAACCCAGAGTGCCTCCACGATTGTAACAGAGCAGAAAGGGTAAGTGGCCAGCAGCAAGCCCACTACGGGTGGGTCTTGAAGATATGAACATAAGACCTAAAACAGTCAGTGGAAATGGCTGGTTCCACGTGCCACTTTGGTTGGTAAGCTTAGCATCTGTGTCAGGTAGATTTCAATTTCTAACCTGAACAAACAGAACACCTCAACGAATGCAATAACCCTTTGGAAGCAGAGCATTTCTTTCAATCATGTGCCTTTCCCTCTCATTTCAAGCAAGGGTTTTATTTCCCTTGTAATTAGTCAGTACATAGTCATTTGTTGCTTTCTCTCCTGCTTTTTGTCTCCAGAAGAGTCTTTATCTTCTTTCTGATTTGGAAGATTATTGAATCCATAGAGGCGTTTCTCGTCACCTGGAACTGAGGACTGCACCTAAAAAAAAAAAAAAAAAAATTTTTTAAAACATCTGTGAAATGATTTCCCTTAGCAGCTTCAAGGAAATAGGAACCCTATGAAATGTCATTCTAAATACAGACAATATAGATAATGACTTTACTTTAGAATTTACTTAGGAAAATTAAAGTGATATGTCTTTGTTCTTGTTTTATTTGTTTAAAAGTAAAGTGATTTTAAACAATAAAAATTTTTAGTGTTATTTTGAACAGGTTGTGATTGGTTACCTTCCTGAACTTCTAGCAAAGTGTCCTGAACACTGTGCTACACAAATAAGTTAAATAATTTGATCCTGCACTTTTCCTTTGTTTTGCACCTGCTGTTCCAGAAAGATGAGTTTGTAAGTTGCTTGAGAAAACGGTTTGATCGCCTGGGGAAAAAAAAAAAAACAAAACTGAAATTACCTGGATTAAGTTTAGATCCTTGAAACAACCTTGAAGAGTTGAAAACTCAAATAGCACATTTCATACTTTTCCAATAATGACTCCAAAACAATGAAGTATCAGTGCTAGATTTTATTTTCAATCTTTAGAAAAAATACTTGCTGAAAATCTTATTTCATAATTGGATTTTTTTTTTTTTTAAGTAAAATGACTTTTAAGTCCACGCTAATTATTTGTTAGTTTGCCTTTGACATTGCTCTTATGAACCTCAGGATTTTTAAGAAAAAAATGCAGTATTTTTCCTTATCAGAAGTAAATCCATATGCAGTGTGCGGAATAAAAGTCTTGTATATTTGATTGTTAATAAATAACGAGGAAACATAATAGACTAACAAAAGTCGTGGGCCAGTGTTTGAAGATTTAAAAAGCGTGATAGTTTTATGTTTTCCCAGATAATCCCAGAGGAAGCTTCTTATTTCTTCAGCGTTTACGGCAAGATTAGGCTTCTAGAATCAATTTCCAATGGGACCAATATTTGAGAGGTATCGATGACGATAATGATAGCATAATTTCAAACCGTTTTAAATTGCGTGGTATCTGTAACCATGAGACACCACATACCGCTGACAAGTTATCCATATATCTCCCTGATTGTATTTTACCTCACAGAGAGATGGCTATTATATATGCACATGAGAGCTTATTCTATTTTGGAAAAGGATTTTTCCCCACACAAAGGACAGATGGATTAAAAAAAAAAAAAAAGGATTTTTTCCCCACACAAAGGAAAGATGGATAATGCAGCCACAAAAGAAAAGAAATGGAGCATACTCCACATCTTATCATAAATGCTGATGTAAAAATGATATATTCACATTTCTACTGACAGATTCAAACACTAATAGGTTGGAACAAGTATTAGCTGATCTTGTAGTACTTCTCTTTGGTGTCTTGATGAAGGTTGACATTTTTGACATTAAGGGTTAATTAGTTGCCACTCAGAATGAGGTCACAAATGGCTAATTGCACCTTCAGCTAGGTAATTACTGTCATGTATCAAATTCTCATTCCATGTAATTATACAGGAATCAGGTGCTCTGACTTCTCACCTAGGGATACGTTTGCCTTCCAAGTCCTCTCTGTGGGAATTCCAAAGTTTTACATTGGAGGTGAAGTCACTTGCGATTTGACCTGATGACTAATTGGATATGCAGAAGATTCTGTGCCACCCTTTAAAATTGTGGTCCTAAGGATGTCATCCAGTTCTGCTTTAATATTTCTGGCTTCTCTGATTTTGTAATTTGCTGCTGTCAGCTCTTATATTCCTATCCACAGGTTAGATATTCATTAAATTCATTTGAGCTATTCCAAACCTTCATCTTCTTTCCCCAAAATAACTGCTGAAGCTTAGTTTATCATCAGCATTTACACAAAATGTCTGGACGCCCTTTAAATAAAGACTCAGAGGCAGGGCCCAGGTATATGAATAGAGATTTCACCTGCAGTAGAACTGGCCAGTGCCTTGGTCTTACATCATTGCTCAGATAAAAATGAAGTAGTTCAGGCATTTTATGAGGAGGAGGACATAATACTTCCGAATTTATGCCTCTCATCACATCACTGGAATGCACTCCTGGGGTAGACTGGAGAACAAATTTTCCTGGTTCTCAAAGGACACAGTGTAGGTGATTAATTTAGCTGTTTCTATACTCGCTAGTCTGATGCAGCCGTCGATATTAATAGTTAGAAACAGGTTCTGCACTAATAGGCATTACTACCTCATTAACCAGGCAGTTAAAATATCCCACAGGGCAACTGAAACCTGAAGTTTATAGGTAGGCTTATCGGCACCCTTTCTCCAGCTTGAGGAAGAAAGAAATGTCTTGATTCAGATGAGTGAAAGACAATGTGTATACGTGTGTGTGTGTATATACATATATATGCATTTGCAGCACATAAATCTGAAATTTCAATGTGTTACTTGAAAGTTTTCAATTGCATTTCACTATTAAAATACTAGAATTCATGATATTATGGGTACGTACATTCACACCTTGTGCATGGTATGGGGGAAGTAAAGCACATTTATAGTTGCTGCATGGATATGATCTTTAAAAATAAAATATGTCCCCTGGGTCTAATAATGCTTTTCTAATGCAGTCCTTATGCTAACAGAGCTCCCATGGAAGATACTGACAGTTTTATAAATGTGTTTCGAGTCTTTGTCCATTGGGAACATAAAATAGAATTATTTCATCTCCTCTCTCTCTCTCTCTCATAGACACACACACAGTGACTAACAGCTATATGCTATTTTAGAGTTTATAAAGACATTTCAAACACCTTATCCCATTTAATCCTCAAAAAAAAAAATTTTCTTTTTATAAACCTGTAAGGAAGGTCTGTTACAGACATAATGTATTTTACAGATGCGATACAGTAAGAAGGTACCAAGTTTCCTGTTTGCAAATTCATACTTTTTCTTTATGTTCTATTAATCATTTTTTGTTATCATAGACACAGGATGTTTTCAAATTCCTTGCCTAGTTAAACTATCAGTTTTGACATGCACTTTCTATTTTAAAACGTCGTTGGTAATCTCTTTAATTTGTTGTCAGTGAAAATTATCCTGAATATTATGCAAGAAAATGTAAATAGAGATAAGTAATTTTTAGATTACACTCTTTTTCTAAAGAAACGCATAACCTTTTCAAGCATAATTTATTTATTTTTTTGAAGTTTTTAGTGATGCTATTTTTTTCACTAATAGAATGGATGCTGAATCATTGTTGGTAGTTTTTTTTTTTTTTTAAATGGAGTGTCAGTTGCAAATGGGTCATGCCAGTCGCATGTTCCATGAAGCATACCATACACGTGGAACATATCAGGCATATCACATTTCCTGGTTACACTTGAGTCATAAAATATCTTACTCAGCTTTCCAAAGAACACAAAAATATACACAAAATACTAAATAAACATGGCACTTACTGCACATAATTGTCATCAGTTTGACTGACTATTTCTGAATGCTGGTAACCATATATTTTCAATAACACAAAGGAAATAGTAAACATAACTCTCAAGCCTTACCTCTCTGTACAGGAGCCAAAAAACACAAAGTTTCACACAATCACTCCTCCGGGAAGCATCCCCTCATAGGAATGGCTCTCAACGCTCAAATGGGGTGAAGACCAGCTTCCTTGTTTTTTAGGCAGCTGTGATGGCAGAACATGCTAAAGTGGCTCAAATGCCTGCCAATAAACCCCTAAGGGCAGAAAAAAATGTAATACGGGCATATATATCACTTGGTCCCTGAAAAGGATAAGAAACTTATGTGTACTTTCCTGGTGAGAAGATCCTGGATTTAAACTGGATTGCACATAGGGAAAAGTATCACTGGTCAGGTCTCCTGAAGACAAACAACGTGGAGCTAACACCCATTTGAAAGTGAAACCTCTTATCAACTTCTGATCACAGCCAACAGGATCACTGAATTCCTGACATTCATGAATGGAACCTGGAAGTTTTTTTTTTTTAATTTTTATTTTTCATTTTGTTGTTGTTGAGAATATACACAGCAAAACATACACCAATTCAACAGTTTTTCCATGTACAGTTCAGTGATATTGATTACATTCTTCGTGTTGTCTAATCGTTCTCATCCTCCTTTTCTGAGTTGCACCTCCTGTTAACATAAGTTCCCTGCTCTCTAAGGCTCTTACGTAATCTTTCCAGTTACTGTTGTCAATTTGATCCCATCTAGATTGTTCTTAAAAGAAGTTATTTTAAGGCTTCCTGAAGCTTACATTTTAGTAGGAGAAACAAACATGAAACAATAAATTACTAACTAATTACTTAAATATGATTATAATAACAGTCCAGAAGTAAGTTGAGTGGTAATAAGAACACAGCAGAGATGGGGGCTTGGCCTGGGGAAATTCACTGAGAAAACAACATCTCCCCTGAGATCTGAGGGTTGACTAGAAGATAGGTGAAAGTAGGGACCAATATTTCAAGCTAAAGACACAGTAGATAAAAATGGCTGCAGTAGGAAAAATCACAGAAGAGGTTTATAAAGGCTAATCAGAGGAGTCCCTAGATGGTACAAACATTTAACACACTAGACTGCTAAGTGAAAGCTTGGTGGTTTGAGTCCACCCAGAAACACCTTGGAATAGAGACCTGCCAACTACTTCCAAATAACCTGCCACTGAAAACCCTGTGAAGCACAGTTCTACTCTGACACAAATGGGGTCACCATGAGTTTAAAGCAACTCCATGGCAACTGGCTTTTAATATGGCAAAAGTATAGAAAGTAGGAAAAAGGTGGCCACAGATTAAGTGGGTAAATTAGTGAGGCAGCGCCCTCACAGTGCTGTATTGGGAATCCTGTTTTCTTAGCTTGGCTTCCTCCCCTACAGTGTTGTATCAGAGGTTCTGTTTCCTTTGTTGGGCATCCTCCCCACCAGCTTTGCATCAGAATCTTTCTTTTACTTGGAGGTTATATGTAAACACCGTTGCACCTGTGCAGTGTGATTAAGAATGCTGGTGGTGTAACTAGTATGAACTCCCTACTTGTAAGTCCCTCAAAAATAACTTTTCTGCCAGCCCTTGTTGAGCAGTCTTGGTAGCAGCAGCTCCAAATGACTCCTTTACCTTGTACAACAAAATAAAGGCGCCTTTCCTGCTCTCCCACCTCAGTCTCTCGTTTATTAGCCAATACGAGTCATGCCCAGCAAGGACCTGGTGTTTCTACCTGGTAACATTTCCAGAAACCAGATCCTTTTAGACTTAAGTCATTTTAAGGATTTTGGATTTTATTCAAAAAGAAACAGCAAATATTTGAAGCATTTTAAGCAGAAAAACATAGTTATGTTTGTATGTTTTGAAGATGACCCTAGCAACAGTGTAGCCAATGGACTGGGGTAAAATGCCAGGTAGGGAGCTATTTCTGTAATCCAGATGAGCAGTGATGATGGCTTCTCTAAAGAAGAAAATCATGGGATGGATAAATAGATATTTAACAGGTATTTAAGATAGGGAAGGTCTCAATGAGTAATTGGATATGGAGAAATGAGGGTGTAAAAGCATTCTAAGAAGTCTCATAAATTTTGGCCTGTAGGACTGGGTAGATCATATTGCCATTCAATGAAACATGGAATGCTCACGGAGAACCAGGTACTTGAGGGATAAGGGTGAGGTTGGGGTTAAAACCCATTGCCATCAAGTCGATTCCGACTCATAGCGACCCTATATGACAGAGTAGAACTGCCCCACAGAGTTTCCAAGGAGCGCCTGGCGGATTTGAACTGCCGACCCTTTGTTTAGCAGCTATAGCACTTAACCACTATGCCACCAGGGTTTCCGAGGTTGGGGTTATGGGGTAAGATTTTGGACTTAATTGTGTTAGGCAAGACTATAAGCACACAAATGGAGATAAAGCCTAAACAGATTTATATATAGGTCTGGAGCTCAGGAGACTCTGGCTAGAGACAGAAATTTGTAAGCTCGCAGTGGGCAGATAGTAAAGGAAGCCATGGGAATAAGTGAGATTATTTTACACAGTTATCTCAGTTATTTTTAATAATCATTTAAGAAAGCTAGGCCAAATATATTCCCCCTGTTTAAAGGTGATAAAACAGAGGCTCAGAGCTTAAACAACACGTCCAAGCTGACTTAGTAACTCCAATAGATACACTTTTGCCACTGCACTGGGAATCATTAGTCTGAAATTAAAAAGTACGATTATTTGTTTACTGATCAACCAATACTTTCCTGTTGTTGTTGATATGGGTTGTTGATCAGTTTCAGCTCGTAGTGACCCTGTGCACAACTGAATAAAATGCTGCCTGGTCCTGCACCGTACTGTTCTTATAATCGTTGCCATGCAGTATCCCACTCTTCTGTTCGAACCACTGCCTGTTGATCTATGTGCAGGTTCTGCATGAGCACAATTAAGTTCCGGAATTCCCATTCTTCACAATGATATCCATAATTTGTTATGATTCACACAGTTGAATGCCTTTGCATAGGGAATAAAACATGCGTAAACATCTTTCCGGTATTCTCTGCTTTCAGCCAGTATCCATCTGACATCAGCAATGATATCCAAAAGAATGATATGCGGATCTTTGGAACTGTATTAATGTCTACACCAGTGTCTTAGTTTCCTAAGACAATTACCTACCATAACAAAATACCACAAAGTAGGTGGCTTTAAAGAACAGAAATTTATTGTCTCACAGTTCTGGAGCCTAGGAGTCTAAATTCAGGGCATTGGCAAGGCCATGATCTCTCTCATGGTTCTGCAGGACGATCCTTCCTTGTCTCTTCTAGCTTCTTGTAGCCCCAGGTGCCTCTTGGCATATCTTGGCTTGTAGATGTATCTTCGCGTGGCTTCCTCCCTGTGTGACTCTGTCTACATATTCGTTCTCTTTTTTATAGGATATCAATCAGAAGGTATGACCTTCTTAACTGATGACGTCTTCAAAGAAAGAAGCTATTTCCAAACAAGGTCACATCCATAACTACAGGAGTTAGGAATTTAATCCAATTTATACCAACCAGTTTTTATAACCTTTGGTTCCTTGATCTATTTGGACCTTGGGCACCTTCATCATTTACCTTTTCTGTTGGAAAATTATTATGTAGGAAAAACCCCCATGCCTTATCAGCAGATATTACTGTAGGTCCATTGGCTAGAAGAAGCAGGCGGTCTCCCGATTAGAAAAATAAGTCTTTGATAGGTTTCACAATATTTGCAGAAGTTGCCAACTCTACTATTTATACATTTGAAAGTTAAGGGATATAAACATGGTCTTAATTAGAAAAACTGAACAACTTTGTTACATGGCACTGACAAAAATATGAGCTCGAACTGTGTGCTGTTCATCTTTTTTTTTAAGTTTCTTGGGGTTTGTTTAAAGATAATCATTGGTATACAAGTTTCTAGATATTCCAGGTCTTCTCCTTAAAAGGCCTACAATATTACATTAAATCATCTAGCCTACCCACAGAATTTCCACACTTAGTTTTGCTTTATCATTTTCTCATCTTACATTAAAAAAAAATTAAGATACATTAAAATAGAAGTCCACATTGTGTTAGAACTATTGATAAGGAAGTTGGCTAAATCATTTATATTTGTTCCTACATAAATACAAATTTAAGATTTAAAAAAATCTCACTGTAAACAAATACTTTTGCTTCCCCAGGGAAAGTGGCATTTTCTTTTGGGGTATGTGGATTGCTTCCCGTCGGATTTTCCTTTTTCGTCATTGTTGTTCCTTTGTTTGATATTTTTGTTTACATTTTATAATGAGAAATATTAGACTCAGATTTTTATTTTAACTTCAGTTTCATGTTGGTAACGATGAAAAGCATTTTTCAAGTGTCCTCTCTCAGCCTCCATATTTTAAATTATCTTTTATTTTTATAAATTGCTGATTACTGTAAATTTGTTTTCATCTTTCTGTGTGTCCTATCATCCATCCATCCATCCATCCATCCATCCATCCATCCATCCATCCATCCATCCATCCATCCATCCATCCATCCATCCATCCATCCATCCATCCATCCATCCATCCATCCATCCATCCATCCATCCATCATCTATCCATCATCTATCTATCCATCATCTATCTATCTATCTATCTATCTATCTATCTATCTATCTATCTATCTATCTATCTATCTATCTATCTATCTATCTATCTATCTATCTATCTATCTATCTATCTATCATCTATCTATCTAATCTATCATCTATCATCTATCTATCTACCTACCTACCTATCTAGCTATCTGTCTAGCTATCTATCTAGCTCTCATTTATCTAGCTATCATCTATCTATCTCTCATTATCATCTACTTACCTATCTATCCATTTATCTATCATCTACTTACCTATATAGCTAAGTAAATATTATCAAATCCTTTGTGAAATGAGGTGAGGCATAAATTAAAATACCAGGAAGAGTTTTGGCTTGGTAACTCCTAAGCTTCCTTGTATTTTCCATCTGAATAGTGTAAAACAAAAATAACTCATTGGCTATCAAGTGCTCATTTTCTGATACATGCTACATAGTGAACAAATAATATTCTTCTTTCTCTTCCCCAGCTACTCGAGGTCTGTCTGCAACAACATTACATACTCCAACCAACTGGTTTACTATTGTTTATTCAATGCTCTGAATTCTGCACGTACAAATCATAAACATTTTATATAACTGGGTTCAATGTTTTTGTGCATATGGTACAGATCTAAGCTCAGAAATCCAGAAGATACTGTAGCTCCTTAAGTTTAGGTTTCCAAAAGACAAACAAAAATGATGATTATGTATACCAAGTGATAAAATATCAATGAAACATCTACTAACTTTCAATATACCAGGATAAATAGTTATCACCATTAACCATCTGAGTACAATGAAGCCTTCTCCAACTCCTTTGAAGGACAGTGAAAAACAATTTTATTAGAAATTTTCATAAGCTTTTAAACATAGGAAGCACAAATTTATAGCCTATCCCCTGCACCCCCCTTTGACCTATATGTACTCGACATAGGCGAAGTTCTGTAAATATAGCTAACTGCTAAGCAAGAGTCATGCATGAACCTGGAGCAGATCTATCTCTTAATTACTGCCTCTGGACCTCAAATACATTTTTAATAGGTTCTAGCTCATCATTAGGAGCCCTGGTGGTGCAATGGTTAAGCGCTTGGCTGTAACCAAAATGTTGGCAATTTGAATCCACCCACCTAGCTGCTCCAAGGGAGAAAGACCTGAAGATCTGCTTCCCTAAAGATTGCTGCCAGGAAAACACTATGGAGCAATTCTACTCTGTTACATGGGGTCACTATGAATTGGAATCAACTTGATGATGCCCAAAGACCACAACAACGATTCCTGGGTCTATGTTCATGAGGCATATTAATTTGTAGATTTCATTTCTATTGACGTCCTTGGATTTGCTATCAGAGTGTTCTATTTTTCTATTGCTATGTAACAAGTTACCACAAATAAAGGGCTTAAAACAACACACTCTTACTGCCTCAGTTTTATGGGTCAGGGGTTCAGTTAACTGAATCGTCTGCTCAGGTCTCACAGGTTGAAATCAAGATGTCCACCGAGGCTGCAGTCCACATCCAAAGCTCTGATTCTCTTTCAAGTGCACAGGTTATTGGAAGAATTTATTTTCTTGTAGTTTTAGGACTAAGGTCCTCAATTTTTGCTGGCTGTTGACTGAAGGTCACTCTGAACATCTAGAAACTTTCCTCTTTTCACCCGCATTTCACAGCATAATTGTTTGTTTCTTCAAGATCAACAGGACCCACCCTTGTAATTCTGTTTCTGCTACCAGTTGGAGAAAATGCTGCTTTTAAAGGATTCATGTGAGTACATCAAGCATTTGAAAATTAAGTGATTTAGAACTTCAATTACATCATGCCAAAATCTTTTATAGCAGTGTGTAAATTACTGTTTGGTTGAATAACGAGGTCAGGGAAATTTTAGGGGAGGGAGCATCTTTAGAATTCTGTCTACCATACTGGTCTCATAGAATGAATTGGGAAGTGTTCCTTCTCTTATATTTTCAGGGGAAGTTTATGTAAGAATGATATCATTTCTTCCTTAACTATTTGATAGAATTTACCAATGAAGTCCTATGGTCTGGGTTCTTTTTCCTGGGAAGCTTTTAAATCACTAATTATTATTATTATTTTACTACTCACACATCTATTTAAGATTTTTTTCATCTTGAATTAGTTTTGGAAATGTGTACCTTTCTAGGAATTTGTCCATTTCTTCTAAAGTGTCTATTTTGTGTTTGGCAGTACAAAATTCCTCATAACATTCTTAAGATTTTTAAAAATTCTTTAGGGTTAGTAGCGATGCCCCCTCATTACTGGTTTTGGTAATCTGTGCCTTCTTATTTTTTTTGTCTAGGTCTGTAAAGTTAATTTTTTATCAATTTGTTGATTTTTAGCAATGAACCAACTTTTGATTTAATTGATTGTCTCTTTATGTTTTCTATTTCATTGATTTCCACTATGATCCTAATATTTTCCTCTCTTCTGCTTGTATTGGGTTTAATTTACTCTCTCCTTCTAGTTCCTTAGGGTGAAAGCATAGTTATTAACCTTAGAATTTTTTTCTAATGTAGATACTTAGTGCTTTAAATTTCTCTTTTAAGCCACGTTTTAACTGCATCCTATGAGATATATTTGTTTTCATTTTAATTCATTTAATATTTTTTTTCTAGTTTTATGGTTTATCCTTAAGAATATTCCATGTGCACTTGAAAAGAGTGTATATCCTGCAGTCAGTGGGTGGAGTATTCCATAAATGTCAGTAAGGTCAAGTTGGTTAATAACGTTTTCTGTATCTTTACTGATTTATTGTTTTATTATTTCTATTACTAAGAGGGTGGTATTGAAATTTCTAAATATAATTGGAGATTCCTTATGTCTCCTTTCAATTCTGTCACTTTTTGCCTCATGTATTTTAAGACTTTTTTATTAGGTGTTGTAATGGATTGAATTGTGTCCCCCAAAAGTGTGTGTCAACTTGCCTAGCCATGATTCCCAGTATTGAGTGGTTGTCCATCATTTTGGCATCTGATGTGATTTTCCTATGTGTTATAAATCTTGCCTCTGTGATGTTAATGAGGCAGGATTAGAGGCAGTTATGTTAATGAGGTAGGACTCAATCTACAAGATTAGGTTGTATTTTAAGCCAATCTGTTTTGAGATATAAAAGAGAGAAGCAAGCAGAGAGACATGGGGACCTCATACTACCAAGAAACAAGAATCAGGAGAATAGTGTGTCCTTTGGATCCTGGGTGCTTGTGCTGAGAAGCTCCTCAACCAGGGAAGATTGATAACAAGGACCTTTCTCCAGAGCCAACAGAGAGAGAAAGCCTGCTCCTAGAGCTGGCACCCTGAATTAGGGCTTCTAGCCTCCTAGACTGAGAGAGAATAAATTTCTCTTTGTTAAAGCTATTCACTTCTGGTATTTTCTATTATAGCAGTCCTAGATGACTAAGACAAGTGTGTATACCTTTAGACATGTTATATCACCCTGATGTATAAACCCTTTAATCATCGTAAAATGTTTCTTTTTGTCCTCAGTAAAAGTTATTTCCTTAAAGTCAATTTTGTCTGTTGTCAACTGACCTACTCAAATTCTCGTATGCTTATTGTTTGCATGATGTATCATTTTCCATCCTTTTACTTTGAATCTAAAGTGTATGTCTTACAGCATGTTTTTGGATTTTTTTTCTTTTAATCCAATCTGGAAATAACTGCCTTTTTGACTGGAGCATTCAGTTCATTCAAATTTGATGTAATTATTGATGTGGTTGTATTTTTTTTTTATTTATATTATATCATAATATGATAATTGTATTCTGAGTGGCTTATGTCTATTTCGTTCCTCTATTCCTCCTTTATTATGGTCTTTATTGTTAAAAATACTTTTAGTGTACCATTTTGTATTGTATTCTTTATTGTGAAAACTATTTTTAGTGTACCATTTTAATTCTTTTGTTGCTTTTTAAATTATATTTTGGGTTATTTTTTAATGGTTACTCTAAGGTCTGCAATATTAATCTTATTTCAATTTATATCAAGTTAATACTGATTTAATTGTGGTAAAATATACGAATTTTGCTCTAAAATAACTCAATTTATCTCTTGCTCCTTTGTGATTTATATTTATGCTCATAGTAATCTCTGTATGGTATAAGTCACTGCATGGCACAGTTTGTGACAAGCTGCTACCCTAAAGGTTGGTGATTTGATTCCACCCAGTGGTCTACGGAAGAAAGTCCTGTTGGTCTGCTTCTATAAAGATTACATTCAAGAAAACATTATGGAGCAGTTCACATGGGGTTGACATGACTCAGAATCAACTCAGCGGCAACTGGTTTTTTATATATGTCATAAACCCAACAACATTGTTTTATAATATTGCTTTATAGAATAGTATATTTTAAAGAAGTTAATCTAAGAAAAAGGAAAAAGTATACTAGTCCGATAATTCATATTAGCCAACATTTCTGCCATTTCCAGTACTCTTTATTTATTTATAAATATGTGAGTTATCACAACTTCCTCGTAGCCTGGTTAAGTTCCTTTAGTATTTCTTGTAAAGAATGTATGCGAGCAGAACATTCTTTCAGTCTTTATTTATCTGGAACATTTTTTTAAATGATTTTTTAAAAGTTTTTATTGTGGTAAAATATATACCATAAAATTTGCCAGTTTTAACCATTTTTAAGTGTACAATTCAGTGACATTAATTACATTCACAATGTTCTGTGACCATTGACTATATTAATTTCTAAAGCTTTTTCATAACTCCAAACAGAAATTCATAAGCATTAAACAATAACTCCCCATTCCTCCCTCCTCTCAACTCTTGGTAATCACTGGCCTACTCTGGTTTTTATTTATTTGCTTATTCTAGATATTTCATATAAGTAGAATAATCCAGTATGTGTCCTTTCATGTCTGACTTTTTTCACTTAGCGTAACGTTTACAAGGTCCATTCATGTGGTTGGATGTATCACTACTTCACTTCTTTTTATGACTGAATAATATTCCATTGTGTGGAAACGCTGGTGGCATAGTGGTTAAGAGCTACAGCTGCTAACCAAAAGGTCAGCAATTCAAATCCATCAGGGGCTCCTTGGAAACTCTATGGGGCAGTTCTACTCTATCCTACAGGATCGCTATGAGTTGTTATCTACTCAATGGCAATGGGCTTGTATGTATATACTACATTGTGTTTGTCCATTCACCTGTTGATAATGGGTCTTTCCACATTTTGACTGTTGTGAATAATGCTGCAATGAATGCTGATGTATAGGTATCTGTTTGAATCCCTACTTCCAATCCATTTGGATATATACCCAGAAGTGGAATTACTGGGTCTTATTTTTTATGGTTATTCTATGTTTAACTTGAGGAATTGCCAAGCTGTTTTCCATAGAAACTGCACTATTTTTCATTTTCCTGCATTCCCACCAGAGTATGTATGAGAATTCCAATTTCTCCACATCCTCTCCAAATGCTTGTTTTTTGTTTGTTTTTGTTAATAGCCATCTTAGTGGTTGGGAAGTGGTATCTCACCATGGCTTTGACTTGCATGTCCTTAATGACTAATGATGTTGAACATTTTTCATGTGCTTATTGGCCATTTGCATATCTTTTCTGGAGATGTTTCTATTCAAGTCCTCTGCCCGTTTTTAATTGAGATGATAGATAGATAGATAGATTAGATAGAGAGAGATAGATAGATGATAGATAGATAGATGATAGAGAGAGAGAGAGAGATTAGATAGAGAGAGAGAGAGATGATAGATAGATAGGTAGATAGATGATAGAGAGATAGATGATAGACAGATGATAGATAGATAGATGATAGATAGACAGATGATAGATAGATGATAGACAGATAGATAGACAGATAGATAGACAGATAGATAGACAGATAGATAGACAGATAGATAGACAGATAGATAGACAGATAGATAGACAGATAGATAGATAGGATAGAATGACCACACAGTAATTTGTGAATATGGTCTGCTCTGCCCCCTCAGGAGCCAAGAGCCAGGAATCTTCTCTCAGAATGTGAGTCACTTTAGTTTAAGGCCACCTTTGAGATGGAGAGAGGATCAGGGACCACAAGAAGAAAACACCACAATATTTCCCTGTCATTTTGAAGTCATCTTTTTCTTGATTCAGCTTTTGCTTGGTTGGTGAAAATATTTGATTGGTTCCAGAGTTGTAACAAAGATGGTTCTGCCTATTTCTATTTGATTTTTTGAGATTTCTGTGGGTGGATGGGAGCAAGGAGCTACTTACACCACCATCTTGCTCTACCACTTAGGACTGTTTTAATTTCATGCTCATTTTAAAAGATAG
The DNA here is from genome assembly GCF_024166365.1 of Elephas maximus indicus. Taxonomy (NCBI): domain Eukaryota; kingdom Metazoa; phylum Chordata; class Mammalia; order Proboscidea; family Elephantidae; genus Elephas; species Elephas maximus. The sequence goes on from NC_064832.1 coordinate 42,313,500, forward strand.
ATTTTCTGTATAGATTTCTTAGCTAACAGTTTATTTTTTCAATGCTTTAAATTTATTATCACACTGCCTTCTGGCCTTTATCATTTTTTATGTGAAGTCAGTAGTTAATTTTACTGTAGTTTCTTTGTACATGATGAGTATTTTTTTTTCTCTTGCTGTGCTCAAGATTTTCTCTGTTCTTTGGCTTTCAGCAGTTCAACTATGGTGTGTCTTGGTATGGATCTCTTTGTGTTTATCCTACTTGGGTTTCATTGAGCTTTTGTGGATTAATATTTTTAATCAGATATGGAACATTTGATGCCATTATTGCTACAAATATATTCTCTACTCCTTTTGAGACACTCATTATGTGTATGTTGGTATGTTCAACAGTCTCTTGTAGTCCTGGGAGGCTCTGTTCATTTTTTCTCAATCTTTGCATAAGTGTATTTTTTAAAATTGGACAAATTCATTGAGCTGCCTCCAAGTGCACTGATTCTTTCTTCTGCTTAGGCAATTGGCAGGATCCCTGGTGGTGCAATGGTTAAGCACTCAGCTGTTAACCATAAAACTCACCAATGGCTCTGCAGGAGCAAGATCTGGCAATCTGCTTCCATAAAGATTACAGCCTAGAAAACCCTATGGGACAATTCATCTCTGTCACATGGAGTCACTATGAGTAAAAAATTGACTCAATGGCAGCCAACAAAAACAGTCAATTTGCAGTTGAGCCCATCTAGTGTATTTTTCATTTTGATTATTTTAGTTTACAACTTTAGAGTTCCAATTTACTTTCTTTTTATAGTTTTTTAAAAATTTTTATTGTGCTTTAAGTGAAAGTTTACAAATCAAGTCAGTGTTTCATACAAAAATTTATATACTCCTAATTGTTCTCTGCCTAATAAGACAGCCCACTCCTTCCCTCCACTCTCTTTTCGTATCCATTAGTTTCTATTTTTTTTGAGAGTCTATATTTGTTGAGTTGTTGCGATCCTATTTTTAACTCTTTAAACATTGTTACCTTTGATACATTGGACGATTTATTTTAGCTGCTTTGAAGTCATTGTCTGCTAAATCCAACATCTAGGCTCACTCAGAGTCAATTCTAAATACTGTTTTTAAGATCTTGAGGATAGATGATAACTTTCTCATGCTTTGCACTCTTATAATTTTTTATTGACGGTTGAATGAATTAGATAATATATTGTAAAAAACTCTAGATTCTGATTTTTGTTCCTGTATATATATATATATATATATTTAATTGCCTGGACTTAATCTGCAAATCATTTTCTCCTGGGTTAATCTTAGTTAATCTTAACTTCCTGTTTTTAATTTTAGATTCCTAGGGGTTTTCTCCTCTGTATAGTTTAGTGGCCAGCCAATCTTTGGGCAGAGCTTTTTATCAATAACTTTGAGCCTGAAATGCTTCCACTCTCTGCTGATAGGTTGACGTGTGGGTTTATGAATGCATTTAAAATTAAGACACTTTTCATATCTGCTTCATGTTGTATTTTCTGGGGCATCTTTTGTGTCTTCCCAGTGCATAACTGTAGTACCCTTGTCATCCAAGAATGTGTGGCGAGCTTATCTAGCCATTTTATCAGTCTCTTGTTATCTGGATCTCTCTTTTAAATTTTTGGATTCTCCGCCACTTATTTCAACCAGAAACCCAACCTCAGGCTGGTAAGAATTATGGAATTTTCCTATTTCCTGCTAAGTTTGCTACTTTTTCTAAAAATACTGCTGGATGTGGAGTTTTGTTCTCTGCTCTAAATTAAAGCTGTCTTGGTGGTGCAGTGGTTAAATGCTTGGCTACTAACTGAAAGGTAGGCAGCTTGAACCCATCAGCTGCCCTGCAGGAGAAAGCTGTGGCAGTACGTGTCAGTAAAGGTTACAGCCTTGGAAACCCTATGCCAGTTCTACTCTGCTCTCTGGTGTCACTATGAGTCAGAATGGACTTGATGGTAATGTGCTTGTTCTTTTTTTGGTGGCTCTAAATCAAGTCACCTATATCTGGCAGCAAAACTGCCGGTTTTCAAGATGAAACTCCTGTGCCAATTGAGTTGTGTATAGATGGATGAGCGCAAATTCACATAAAAATGATACATACTCCCTCCTTTCTTACCTGAAGTTCTGGCGGTTTTTTTGTATGTAAACAATGCTTAATCTGTGTTTCTTTGTTTGTTTGTTTTTTCCTGTGTTCAATTTCTCAAGCCCTGAAATGTTTGTTTTTGTTAATTTGATTGCGTTTTATACTTTTTTTTTGGGGGGGGGTGAGCATTTGACAACTCTTTCACTCCGACATAGTCAGAAGTCTCAACCTGGTTACTTTCAATCTTGAATACAAAAGCTTTTCATGGAGAAAAATATTGTGACTAAGTGTCAACCTGACATACTAGAAAGACTGATGGGTTAAGACTCAGAACATTCTTATCCTGATCATGTTATTAGCAAATTTGCAGCCTTGAGTAAATAACGTCATCTTTTAAAGGGCTCTGTTTTCTCTCGTATAAGTGGCGATATTATAGTTATCTAAAATGTTTGGTTAAGATCTCGGCTGCTAACCGAAGAGCTGGCAGTTCAAATCCACTCCATGGAAACCATATGGTGCAGTTCAACTCAGTCCTATAGGATAGCTGCTATGAGTTGAAATCAACTTGATGGCAACAGATTTTGTTTTTTAAAAATGTTTGTTGGGAAAATTAAGTATGTATTAGAGAATGACATTATCTAAAGTTTGAAATTTATTTTACTGTAATCTATAAAACATCTTCAATTTGGCCATATATCTTTAACATATTTTAAATATATAATTGAAGTTTGGAAAACAATTTATGGATAAGCATTTTACATTGTTTACCTTAGAGTTATTCATTACATTTTAATTCTGCTACTGACCATATTTTATAGTATTTTAGACTGTTAGGACTGGAAGGAAATTTATTACTGGTTTATTTCTTCTTCTATTATTCTAAAAATTATGAAGTATTTGCCGTTTGCCTTTCCTTTTCAGCCTAAATAACCTTGTTAGACATCGATCTCACTTTCCACCTGGGAAATAACTACAAATTTGCTTCAATATTATAGAATATTTCATTCCACCCCTTGAAGGAAAATAGGACTTAAGGGACATTTTGACTCAAGTGTCAATAGTAACTTAAGAGCTGAATATAAATTAGCTTTGAAATTTTCTTTAAATATAGCTGAATATAAATTAGGTTTGAAATTTCCTTTGAATATTTTCTATCTGCCTCGCTCTGATTTTGTAAAAATAACCATCATTCTGTGTGACTTAGTTTCTCCCTCCATAAAATGGGGGTAATGGATCTATTCATGTTGGTAACTTTTAGATTTCAGAGGCAAATTTGTTATGTAAAACCCACAGGAGTCATTAAACTCCTTTAATCAAGGAGAAGGCAAATGCACATTCTTATTTCTAGTAAAACATTACTATATACTATATGTATAAAATGAATAAATAAATAAATAAAAATCATAACTACTCCTGAAAATCTGTTTCATCAGATCCAGATTGAAAGAAAGATAGAAGAACTGCAAAGGATGTTTTATAAATACTTTTTACACACTTAATCAGTGATATAAAGGTCAAAAAGCATCAGTTGTTTGTGTATTGTTTTTTTGGATCTCCTTAGACTGATGGATGGCTTTGATACCACTATTTAACGATGGACAGCTTGTTGAAACCTGAAAGGATATATCAGAAAGTAGTGCCAATTTATATTATTAACATAGGACTTAGAAAATAAAAGGTAAAAATCAACACTTATTGTCACCCCTCTGCATTATTGCTCCACTTTTATCTAAAGCACTATAGTCTTTTGTACAGTTTGATCTCAAGGGTACCTAAGGTTTTCTTAAGACAAAGACTTTCCCTACCCATTCTTCACAAGTTATATGTTTTTCCCTAACTTAACAAAAACAACAACAAACACACACACATTCACAAACAGACAAGTGAGGGGTCCAATTCTTTTAGTCAGCCATTTTGATCATATCCTTCACACATATACCAGTCATTTTTTTGGTAAAGTTTCTAGGAATGGGTTAAGATTATAGTGTGCACCATTTCAATTTTCTTTACAAATTTTAACTTTGGTAAGATTGCATAAATTTTCGTGTGCTTCTAGCCTGTCTTTAAATATTAATTCAATTGGGTTAGAAATTTGCAAAGCCTGAATTAAATTGACTTCTCTGATGGTATGAAGAAAAACAAACAAAACCTTTCTTCAGGGGAGCATATGAGGAACCTAACACATAGTGTAGTGTTTCACCTGTACACCCTCTTATGCTAAGATGTGGGCCTGTTTGTCTTGATGAAGGAACTATTCTAAATGTCATGTATACATTTTTCTTCCAAAATATTACTTATAATAATAATTTCAAAATTACTACCATATTTTTGAGTTTATAATCTGTTTGCTGTCTTGGTACTGTTGTCAGTAAACAACTGTTTTCAGTAATTTTGGAAAATAAAGCCTTAGATTGTTTTTGATGAATCACAAATCACTCAAGATATTTCTACACTGGAAAGTCATGAGGTGAGGCTAAGCCAAGAAGGCACATTGACCGAGTGACACTCTGGACTTGAATGAATGCTGATCTATTTCGTTATTTCCATATTTGAAAGTCATTCAAGAGGTGTTTATTCTCCCCAATTAATTACAATTGAAAATCATATTTAAATACTGAAAGACAATAAGATTTCTATACTTTAGAATATCTGTTTTGTAGTAGCACTGGCATAAAGTATTATGTAAATAAACAAGAGAACAAATTCTGCTATTATATGTACCACCCAGACAATTGTTTTGGTAATTCATTTTTGCTCTTTTGAGGATATTGAACAATTATTTCCTGGAGTAGCAAAAATCCAAAACCAAACCCAATGCTGTCAAGTCTATTCTGACTCCTAGTGACCCTATAGGACAGAGTAGATCTGCCTCATAGGATATCCTAGGAGCACTGGTGGATTTCAACTGCCAACCTTTGGGATGGCAGGAGAGCTCTTAACCACTACCCCGCCAGGGCTCCGGAGTAGCAAAACTGCACTTCAAAGTTCCTGAGCCTATGAGATGGGTATTTTCATTTAGAAAAGCCAAGATTTCAGCAATATCTGCCGTTGATATGGTTTATTTCTTCTTTTCTTCAGTAGCCTCTTGGAAATAAAATGAAAAGGCATAACAGATGAAGAAAGGCAAAAATGCCATTTATAATTTGTGAATCTTGATACATGGTATTCAGCAAACACTGAGCACAGTAACCTCTCATTTCTAGAGGTTACTCAGAGGTGACCATAATGATCTATTACACTGTCAAGGAAGGGGGGAAGGGACCACCAAAAACCCTTTTCTGATGTCCACAAGAGTTTAGAAGAAGGCAGAACTCCTCTGATCAAAAATTATTTACTCCTAGTTATAATCATCACCAAAATTTATAGTTCAGAGAAGAATAGAAAGAGCAAATATTAGAATTGATGGGGTGTCTAGAATTACGAATTTTCAGCCTAATACCAATGGCTGTAATCACACCATGCTTTATAGTTTTATTGATTTATTTCTAAATTATTAATTTCTTTCAACCATTTTGTGAAAAGATGGGAGAAGATTTTTATTGAGGAGAAACTTGTTTTTACCTCTTCTTTTAACAAACTGTACAAAGCCATACACATAAGGAAAACGTGAACCTGACTTGATCCTTGTCCTTTTCTTTTTTTAATTGACGCACATGTTTATTTAACTATGCCAACAAAGACAGCAAAAATTCATGCTCTATTCCCAACGTAGAGGGAAATGGAAAAGCTTAACAAAAGGAAAATAAAAGCTCATCAAAAACCAACCAACCATCACCCTAACAATAAAAACAACAAAACAACGCAGCCTTATCTAAAGATAAAGTGGAGAGAAACAGCCCCCCATACCTCCACTACATCAGATTATAACTACATAAAATAAGAGCTACAGTACTTAATAATGATTAAGCCATTAGGAAAAGATGGAACTATTTGGACTGCTTAACTTAAAAAAACACTAAAAATATTTCGGAAAAATTGCCATATAAATAGTTACTGAAGATAAAAGTTTGGATTCTGGAAATGAAAGCTTCGGCCCTCTGCCAAGCAGAGTTTTGCCACAGTCATCAGTGACCTCTATTTTGTCAAATTCAGTGGACACTCTTTTGGCTTTACTTTAACTCTGTCTTGCAGAAACATCAGATTCAGCCGACTTTCTTCCTGAAACACTCTTGCTTTTCCAGCAAAATTTTTCTTGTTATCATATCTTACCAAATACTTTTTCTCAATCTTTTTTTTTTTTCCCTTTTGGGAAATACTCCTCTTAGAACTCTAAATATTGGAGGTAACTGGGCCTCTGTCCTCTAAGTTAGTCTCGCTCCCTAGGCAGTGCCACTTATGGCCAGAGTTCAGCTGGTGACAGTTCACAAATTTATATCTCTAGGCTAGACTTCTTTTTGGGGTTAGAATTGAATTCAAACTATCTGTAAGGTTTTCATATCTTGGACCCTGCATAACTTTCCAGTTTATTTCATGCCATTCTTTCTCTCACTCTCCATTCTCCACTGATTCTGGCCTTCTTTCTATTCCCAGAGCAAGATAAGCTCTCTCCTATGTCAGAATCTTTGTGCTTACTTCCTCTTCTGCGACACACATGCTTTCTAGGCTCTTTTTCTGGTTGGCTTTAGAAGTAAGCTTAAATGATCCCCTCAAAGAAGACTTTTCTGACAACCTATGGCTGCTTCTGGTGGTGTCTATTACAGCATACATTGTTTCTACATAGCATGCACACACATGTGTACACACACACACATAAACCAACTCTGTCTCTCTGACACACACCACAAACACATAACCTGGAATTACATAACATATTGTTGTCTCAGACAGTCTGTCTCTGCCTCTGTTTTATCTCTCATGCCTGTCTCACAGTAAACCAGTTGCCACCAAGTTGGTTCTGACTCATGGTGCTTCATAGGGTTTTCAGGGCTGTGACCTTTTGGAAGCAGATTGCCAGGCCTTTTTTCGAAGGTGTTTCTGAGTGGACTAGAACGACCAACTCTTCGGTTAGTAGCTGAGCACTTAACTGAGCCACTCAGGCTGCCTGAAATTGACAAGGGAAAGAAAACAGGAAGAAAAGAATTAGTACCGTGATGGGGAATAATTGCTTGTAGGGGACAGTACTAAGAGGAGTCGGGAGACTAGGTTGAGGAAGAAGATAAATTGAACTAGAATTTTCATGAAAAGGATTTTTTTTTTCCTTCTTGAAACAGTTCCCTGGCGTGCCGACAATTAAATTCATCAACCCCTTAGTTTTAATACCACTTTTGTAAGTGGCAGTACAAATTTGGCAGGTTAGCTGGTAATTAGTTCTAAAATATTTGAACTCCAGTTTCAACGCCATTGAACAGATTTGAGTGGGATTGGAGTTCCCCCCACCTTGAGGTCTGTATTAAATTCCTGTTGCTGCTGTAACAAAATTATCACAGACTTGCTAGCTTAAACCACTCAGATTTATTGTCTTACAGTTCTGGATGTCAGAATTCTGAAATGTGTCTCACTGGATGGAAATAAAGGTTTCAGCAGGGCTATGTAATATAAAAAAAAAAAATGTAATATCATAAGCAAGTAAAATTTTGCTGAAGATCATTCGAAAGCAGTTGCAATAGTACATATCAACAGGAAACTTTCAGGAATTCAAGCCAGATTCAGAAGAGGATGTGGAATGAGGGATCTCATTGCTGAGGTCAGATGGATCTTTGCTGAAAGCAGAGAATACCAGAAAGATGTTTACCTCTGTTTTATTGACTATGCAAAGGCATTCGACTGTGTGGATCATAACAAAGTGGATAACGTTATGAAGAATGGGAATTTTAGAAACTTAACTGTGCTCACGTGGGGCTTGTACATAGACCAAGAGGCAGTTGTTCAAACAGAACAAGGGGATATTGCATGGTTTAAAATCGGGAAAGATATGCATACGGGTTGCATCTTTTCAACATACTTATTCAATCTGTTTGCTTAGCAAATAATCTGAGAAGTTGGACTATATGAAGTACATGGCATCAGGACTAGAGGAAGACACATTAACAAACTGTGATATGTGGATGACACAACCTTGCTTGCTGAAAGTGAAGAGGACTTGAAGCACTTACTGATGAAGATGGATTAACGTAAAGGAAACAAAAATCCTCACAACTGGAACAATAAGCAACATCGTGATAAACAGAGAAATGACTGAAGTTGTCAAGGTTTCATTTTACTTGTATTCACAACCACCACCCATAGAAGCAGCAGTCAAGAAATCAAAGGATGCATTGCATTGGGCAATTCTGTTGCAAAAGACCCTTTTAAAGTGTTAAAAAGCAAAGATGTCATTTTAAGGACTAAGGTGCACCTGACCCAAGTCACGATATTTCCAATCACCTCATATGATCGTGAAAGCTGGACAATGAATAAAGAAGACTGAATAAGAATTGATGCCTTTGAGTTACGGTGTTGTCAAAGAATATTGAATATACTGTAGACGGCCAGATGAAAGAACAAATCTGCCCTGAAAGAAGCACAGCCAGAATGCTTCTTCGAAGTGTCTCAGGAAAAGACAACTTTTAGTGTAGTCAGTGAGACAGAGGCATAATATGCTGACCATGCTCTGTAATTTTAATTTGGATTTCTAGATTAACAGCTATGTTTTTGAGGAAAAACATGTTTATCCTCAGTGATCAAAACCAGGATGTGAAACCATATGCCCTGAGGGGTCTTAACCAAGTGACCATCTGCACCCCTCAAAATAAACATACTCATGATGAGTGCTGTCTGGGTACTGTTGCCAACAAGATATTTTTGCAAGATAGACAAAGAAAATATATGTAAGCGTCTTGTGACCATGATGTAAGCATCTGTAATTACTAACTATACTGTTAGTAATCAGTAACCAATCAAAGTGTGAGTATTACAATATTCATTGATTTTCCTGTAATTGACTTCCCTATGCTTTGGTTCCTCTTTTTAACCCATACAATTCTTGTATAACGAAACTGGCCTGGGACTACCTTGATCCATTTTCAACGGGCTGCGTAGTTCCCCAAGCACAACTGTTTTAAACCTTTAATAAGCCTCTCTGGTTTAATTTGAAATAGTGTTCAAGCTTTTCTCTACAACAGAAGCAAGGATGACAAGAACTCGTCTTGCATACTTTAGACATGTTATCAGAAGGACCAGTCCCTGGAGAAGGGCATTATGCTTGCTAGAGGGTCAGTGAAAAAGAGGAAGACCCTCAAAGAGGTGGATTGACACAGTGGTTTTAACAATGGGCTCAAACATAGCAACAATTGTGAGGATGGCACAGGACCAGGCAGTGTTTTGTTCTGTTGTACATAGGATCTCTATGAGTCGGAACCGACTTGATGACATCTAATAACAACAGTAACAGTCTGCCTATCACAGGGCCCTATTTCTTTTTGCTTAGTCGTGTTTAAATAGCTGTATTTATTAAAGGCAATTATGACATTTATCTACATAATATAATTTGTATAAAAATAACACAATCTAGTCTATAATACAATATAGTTTAGTCATACAATCTAACCCATACTTACCATGTTGGTATGTGTGAAACACTTCAAACAAATTACTACCTGATATAAATTTGGTAGCTGTCAAAAATAACCTGAAGGTATCTGACAAGAATGGGCGGGGGGAGGCATTGGTAAGAGGCAGAAAGGCATAGAGCTCGGGAAATATAGAGAGTACATTATAGGTTACTTCTATTTTCAAGATAGTAGGATGAGAGATAAAACATATGAAGAGTGCCAATGCCTAAAATAAGTTCAATGTATTAACAGATGTTTGCTTACTTTGTAAGTAATATATTAATGGAATGATTATTTAATTAAAAAAAAAGCAGTTTTAAAATATATTTAAAATCCTTTGTGAAATGGAAAAAGGAATTATATTTACGAATCAGGAACAGGTAATTATAGAAAAGAACCAAATAAAATGTTTTCAGTATTAAATATAAAATTTAGTAATTGGACAAAATATAAGAATAGGTATATTTGGGTAAGTCATTAATGAACTGGAAATTTGAACTCAGACTGTGCAAGGACACAGCCCAAAATATTTGAAAGAATTAAATACATTTTGTTATCCTTCTCAGGATTTACTTTGCCTTTGATGCTCATGAATCATGTTTTCATTAATTCTCAGTCATTGCCTTCTCAAAATAGTACTTTTCCTCAAAACTCCCTAGTGACATTGCTTAGACGTCTGTTGCCATTTTTTATTCTACTTTCATATCTCCTACCTTCTTTTTCTTATTCTCATCTCTTCAAGTCTCTGCACTGTACTCTAGTTGATGCTCAATTCTGTTTTTATAATCATAATGTTTTTAGCTCTTTATGTTCTAGTCTATATTTCTAGGTTGTTATGTGTAAAACACTTAAAACAATGGCTAGAAATAGTAAACACAGCATAAGTGTTTACTACCATTAAAAAATTTAAATATCTCCATTAAATGCCTTTGTTTTCATTTAAAAAGCTGAAGTATACATTTATAGGCTTTCTGCTTGATTCTTTTACAAATGCATACCTGAATGATGTGGTCATTTTTTAATTTCCATGTTTTGTTTTCTTATTTGAATATTTTAGGTGTGCTTATTCTAACGATGTTTTCAGATTCTCTGTTTTCTTAGAACATGAGTGGAGACTTCTACCAGTCCCCAATATCTGTTCTCCCTTGTCCATTTTAGTGATGGCGGGAACATGACTGTGCAACTGGAGCCAATGTGCTTCAGCTTCCTTTCGCTTAGGCACGGCTGTCATCCTGAGTTTTGGTCGATGAGATATATATAGTAAGAAGTGTTTTATGTGTTTCTAAATCCTGCCTTAAATAGCACAGGCTGGGATCTAGATGCAGTGGTGATCAAATTTTGACAAATCACACGAATGCAAACACCTCAGGGAATGGTGGAAGACAAGACTGACTGTACCAGGTTCTGTGAATGACAATATGGAACAGAAAGACCCCGGCAAACAGGAGCACTAAGTTTTTACTTGAAAAATACCTTTTTTATGCTATTTAAGCTACGTGTTTTTAAAATCTTTTTTGTTATGGTAACTTTGCCTTAACCATACTGTGCAACTTTAGGTTTCAAAATTTCCCTAATTTAACATATGTGGTAGTTTTGACTCTTGGGAATAAAAATTTCAGTTTGTAGTCACAGATAATGCACATTTTTTTTCTGACTGTTTCCACTTTCTACTATTCTTGTGATTGTGACATGATATAGGCATTAAAACTCTGGAGCTAGGATACACATAAGCACCATTACCAGTCCTGCAAGAAGAGTGGCTACAGCTCCTGCCCATCAATTTGCCTACATGTTTATTCTCTGCTACTGAAACCTGAGGAGTTTCCTTCTTCTTGTATAGCTCAGGGTATTTTATCTGACACTTTTATGTGTCTGAGTGGTAGGGGAGGATCTCCCCATCTGATAGTCTACCTTCCCGTCCAGGAGCTGAGATAGAAATATGAAATAAAAGTGAAGGGAATAGAGAATAGATTCAGGTGTTAAATTTTTTTTTTTAAAGGGATTCAAAGTAGTAAAGAGAAGGAAAACATAAATTTCTGTATTTTAAAAAATATAACTATCAAGAATTTTGACAATATAAAAATCTACACCTAATCATAGTTTGGTGAAACTTGAATGCATCAAAGACAACAACACCAGGCTAAAAGGATCAGAAACCAAACAAAAAACACCAAACCCATTGCCATTGAGTCAATTCCAACTCATAATGACCCTATAGGACAGAGTAGAACTGCTCCATAGAGTTTCCAAGGAGCACCTGGTGGATTCGAGCTGCAAACCTTTCAGTTAGCAGCCGTAATTCTTAACCACTACACTACCAGAGTTTTCAAAAGGATCAGAGAGGCTAGTAAATTGTCATAAAAGAATGAGAAACAAAATGATATCAGAAATAATATATACAGTAAAACATACGAAAGAATATCTCCAAAGTGCTAAGGAAAAATCACTTTTGACCTAAAAATTTTTTTAACCAGGACAACTATTTAAAAGTGAGGGTGAAATAAATGTTCTCTGAGGCATACAAAAATTCACAAAATTTACTTACTGCAGATTTTACCTGGAAGAATTCCTAAAGGATGTGTTCCCTCAATAATTTTTTTTTTAAATAAAAGAACTTAGAATTAGTTAATGTAAGAATCAATAAACCACACTGGCAAATTTGATTTAGCATGTATGTACACACATATGCATAAAATTTATGACATTATTTGCAAGTTGGAAATAATAAAGCATAGAATAGTACAGTATTATAACTAAAAAGGAGCCCTGGTGACACAGTAGTTAAACATTCAGCAGCTAACTGAAAGGTTGATGGTTTGAACCCACCAACTGCTCTATGGGAGAAAGATGTGTCAGTGAGCTTCTGTAAAGATTATAGCCTTTAAAACCCTATGGGGCAATTGTACTCTGTCCTAAGGAGTTGCTATGAGTCAGAATTGGTTCTATGGCATTGGGTTTTTTTCTGGTGATAACTAAAATCCTGTTGAAATTCCTGCATTGTTTGGGAAAATGAAGATACTGGTCAATGCTTAATTATTTTCATACTTATCAGCATGAAAAAAAAAAACCAACTTGAATTCCTATATCATATCATGAAAAAAAATTCCATATAAGAGTAGAAAAAATAAAAATATTGAAAGGTAACGTGGTTATCTGTCCTGGATCTACCTGATCCATCTCTGCATCAAATCCACTCTGCAATTTGTGCCTGTCACCCTGTTTGATGCAATAGGCCACTTTTATATGGCCTTTCTTAGCATGATTATGTAACTCTCATCAGTTGATTGGGTGGGACTATGCAAATAAGGTACTTATGGCCCACCAAGGAGATTGGACAGCTTGCTAATAATGCAAATAAGGCACATTGCACACTTCTGGGGATGGGACTATTCAAATAAGGTGTGTAGAATGGTAATAAGGAGATTGGTCAGTTTTGCCATCCTTCTAGGCTTAAAATGCACCATCCCAGAGGCAGAAAGGGGAGACCTTACTACCAGCAAGACAGACGAGCACAACCATTGGACTTGGGATCCCTGCACTGAGAACCTCCTAGACCCAGTAGACACACAGAGGGAGCTGTAACACTGGAGATGGCAAAAGATGGTAAGAAATAGCAGCAGAGAAATGACGGTAGCAGGGGCAGCAGACCTGGTTGAGCAGCAGGAGACAGTGCGGTCGGCTTCTCAGCCCACGGAGTGAGAAAGCTGAGCACCTTCAGGCAGGAGGCTTACTAATGGAATGGAGTGCCTCAAAACACTTGTTAGCAGAGCTAGGCTTGCCTAGCCACAGAGCTAGATAGCTGAACACTTTCAGGCCAAGGCTTACTGTGGAATTGGGTGCCTCTGGGCACTTATCAGTGGAGCTAAAGAGCTTTGTAACACTTGCCTGAGCAGGGCAGAGACTGGATCGGCCCAAGATGCCGAAGAAGCCCAAGAGATCCAAGGCACCAAGGGCAGAGAGGCTGAGGGCCAGGAGAGGCCTCATGTGGGCACAGTTGAGAAGTTGTCTTGAACGAAGAACTGTATCCTGAGTTGTTTCTAATCTTGAATTGTAATCTGTTACTTCTCTAATAAACCCTATAACTGTGAACATTGTCGGTGAGTTCTGTGTGGCCATTGCAACAAATTATCAAAACCAGTAGAGAGCAGAGAGTGCCATGGGAGGGACAGCTGGTATCAGAATTGGTAAAAATGTTGCCAAGAGTAGGTATTTCTGATCTCTGCTTCCTAAGAATCAGCTTTGGGCTGATGCTGATGATGATTCTCTCTCCTCTCATGAAGTTAGAAGACCTTTGAGGTCAGCACAACAATTTTAAACAGCCTGGCACCTGGCTTTGCCTTTCAAATGACAACTTTGGTTATTAGTTTAATATTGTGGATTAAAAATAAATTTCTACTACATACTCAACAGGTTGTAGATATTCTTGCTTTAAAGATCTGAATAAGAATCCTTGTGACAGTAGTCTCAAGACCTTGAGCTAAAGCCTGAATTATTTGATCTAATGTTCATTGCCTTACAAGACAGGTAAGGATGCCTACCTCCAGATTTTCAAGGCCTTCTAATATCCTGTGACAGTTGTCACTGAAACCCAAAACTCTCTACTTTTGTTTTAAAACCTATCACTGAAAAAGAATAAAGCTTTTGGCTTTAAGACCTTAAGGTGTAATGCCAAAACCTACTATTTGTCTCTCTTTGAGCATACTAGGCAGGAAAATAGAAATCTTTTTATTGGAAATGCTGTGTTTTTATTTGAAGGAGTCCTTCTGCAATGCCTATCATTTAATGCACTTTGGTTTGCACTAATTCAATGTGATGAAACCCCTTTGAGACTGTGACTGTGTCTATAAGAGCGTGGAAAAATCAAATTAGACCATGAAATCGGGCCCATTCAATTTACATTCAAAGAGAAAAATGTGCTAAGGAAGATTTTCTGTTGCATGTTTTATTGTGCCGAGGCTTTGCAATTTCTGGAGAAGATAATTGGTGAAGTTCTCAGAGATAGTCCATTGAATATGATTAAACAAACATTAACTAATTTACAAGTTTTTAAAAATCAATTTTGATAAAATACAATTAAAGTAAATAGAATACAGGAAAATTAAGCAGATACTCTGGTCTATCACCTTTCAGTTTATGAAGGGACAGCGTGTGTGACCTTGGTTGTTGACCCTGAGGAGCCATACAAACTTGTCTTAGAAGAGGTTTAGAAGTATTTATTCTCACAATATGGCAGCATCAACATATTTTTCAATATCGTGTTTTGCCCTTACTGAAAAACTCAAAGATCTTTACATAAATGCCTACCTAATATAGATTAAGGAATTTGGGAAACCAAGACATAGTGAGGGAAGTAATTGGCCTGTGGGTATCCAACAAAATCCTGGTAAAGCTATTGTTCAGGATTCATTGCTAACGCTGGATCTACCACTAATGGCATTGAGAGTAAGACATAGATGGGACTTCCAACAGAAGAAGTTTTAACTACTAAAACTCAGAGTATCTGTCGAAGTCATCTAGTGCTCCCGTAACAGAAATACCACAAGCGGATGGCTTTAACAAAGAGTAATTTATTTTCTCACAGTCTGGTATGTTACAAGCCCAAATTCAGGGCATTGACTCCGGGGGAAGGCTTTCTCTCTCTGTCGGTTCTGGAGGAAGGCCCTTGTCCTCAATCTCTCCTGGTGGAGAACTTCTCAGGTGCAAGGACCCCAGGTCCAAGGGACGCGTTCTGCTCCTGGAGCTGCGTTCTTGGTGGTATGAGGTCCCCAACTCTCTGCTTGCTTCCCTTTCCTTTTATCTCTTGAGAGATAAAAGGTGGTGCAGGCCCCACCCCAGGGAAACTCCTTTTACACTGCATAAGGGAGGTGACCTGAGTAAGGGGTGGTGTTACAATCCCACCCTAATCCTCTTTAGTGTAACTTACAATCACAGAATGGAAGACAACCACACAATACTGGGAATCGTGGCCTAATCAAGTTGACACATATTTTGGGGGGGCACAATTCAATCCA
Source organism: Elephas maximus indicus (assembly GCF_024166365.1). Lineage (NCBI taxonomy): Eukaryota > Metazoa > Chordata > Mammalia > Proboscidea > Elephantidae > Elephas > Elephas maximus. The sequence continues at coordinate 42,329,114 of NC_064832.1, forward strand.
TGACAGTATCTTTGCCTGCTTTTTGGTTAACTATCATCCTCTACCTGCTAGTATTTTAAAATATTACCCTCCAGGATGAATATCCATGTAAATAAGGATGTATATGTGAGAAATCACACAAATTACATATTTTCTTTCAATTCCACCAAATTGTTACAATTTTTTAATTATTTCTAAAAGGTTTATGTGACTTGCCAAAGAGTCAATACAGTGTTATATTCTGGCAATTAAAAAAAAAAAAAAATTGCCATTGAATAGATTCTAACTCATAGTAACCCTATACGACAGAGTAGAACTGCCCCCTAGGGTTTCCAAAGCAGTAATCTTTATGAAACCAGACTGCCACATCTTCCTCCTGCAGAGTGGCCAGTGGGTTCAAACCACTGACCTTTTGGGTGGCAGCCGAAAGCTTAACCACTCCACTACCAGGGCTCCTTTTTTCTGGCAAAAGAATATAAAATTTGTTTTGCACAGAACTGGTGAAATATTCCACTAATATTATCCTACAAGATCAGTAAAGAGTCACAATTCATAAAGAGTCACAATTCATAAATAGTGAATGTTTATTTTTTAATTCATCAGAGCATTTTATCTAATATATTGACTTAACATAATTCATATTTTCACGCATGTACTATATTAAGACTATTGTGCTCATCAAGTTCTCAGGTTCCATAAGAAAGAGAATTCCTACACCACTAATTTTTTATAAGGAACATCTTCTTATCCGTACTCTGTTGTCAGATCTGTAAAATTCCTTCCCCCCAAATTATTGTTCAGAAATTCTGCATAGCTAGTTCAAACAGAACCCTTGGCATTTTAGCATTTGTATGCCTAATTCACATTTGCTTTAAATATTTCAACTGAATTGTGAAAATTGCTCACATTCATAAAAATAAATTTATTTTACGTCTTGTTTTACAATATTTTTTTATTTCTACTTCAAGTCATTTGATGCAACTTACAGAGATACAAACATTATAGTATATATAAAAAATAAGCAAGTAAAAAGGAAAGACAAATGAAAATGAGAGTAAACTAAGCTAAAATACAACAGGACAGAAAGATTCATAACACAATGTTTTATTTAGTTGTTAGAGAGCCACATCCAATTTGATTCTCCGATCCCTGGCAGGCAAAGGAAAGAAGAAAACATGAACAACCACAGTAATAGTGACAGTAAAACAAAAAATATATCAGTGACTCACAAAACATAAAGCTCCTTTTTTTTTTTTTTTTTCCTGGAAGGTGGTTGGGGGGACACTGAAAAATTAAAGCAATGAATACTGGGGCTTCTTATAAAGAAGATACTAGGCAAAAGCCTTGCAAATATCAGAAAAATCTCTATGGAAAATACAACCAGATTCTCACAGAATGTCTCAATTATTCTGTCTTATTATGTTGTCAGTGTAGACGTGGCCCACAATAATCCTATCAAATAGTAATACCCTTCACTATTTTCAAAGGTAATAGTTACTGAAGATTTATTTCAATTATTATTTTGATGAAAAAAATACCTATTTACTATCTATTTAAGGAGCTCTGGTGGCTATGGCTCATAGTGACCCTATGGGCCCGATAGCAATGGGTTTTGGTGGCTGTGAATCAGAGTCGACTTCATGGCAATGGGTTTTTTTTTTGGTTTGGTGGCACAATAGTTAAGTGCTTTGGAACCCACTAGCTGTTCCACCAGAGAAAAGACCTGGCAATCTATTCCCTAAAGATTATAGCCTTCGAAGCCCTATGAGGAGTTCTACTCTGTCCTATTTGGTAGCTAGAGTTGAAATTAATTCTACGGCATACAACAACAGTATCTATTAAAATAAATTTCTTATGTTAAAGCCAGAATGCTTAAGATCAAGAGATGATTAACAACGTGCTAATCTACTGAGATAATCTTCTTCAAGGGTATAAGTTAATATGCACAAATTCAATGACTGGAAAACTAATTGCAAAACTATGAACTGAGAAAGACATTACCCAAATGGTGATTTTCCCCAAGCATATTTATTTTAATCAAGCTCATAGCAATGATTCTTCTTTCTGCAGCTATATCACCACCATTGGTATTTATGTCCCTCAGAATAGTACAGAATATCTCTAAAAAAATCAACAGGAAATGATGCTAGCCCTATATACTAGTGCTCTGCTCTTGGTTAAAAGAATACAGAATTCTAAATCTGACCCTAGAGATAACTACACTAATTTTTAACAAGAAAAACTAAAATTTCTATCTTGGTTTAATCATTGCAGAGGTTGGCCTTGAAGACTCTATTCTTCCTTACATGTTTGTTAAAATATAAACGAATGAACTATATGAATATAAAAGTTACACCTTCTTATTATTAACTATCTTAAGAATACAGGTAATTACTATTCATCCTATAGCATTTACTTCTCCCAGGAAAAGGAAACACATTAAAAAACCAAACCCATTGCCATCGAGTCAATTTCGACTCATAGTGACCCTATAGGACAGAGTAGAACTTCCCCACAGAGTTTCCAAGGAGTGCCTGGTGGATTTGAATTGTCGACCGTTTTGGTTAGCAACTGTAGCTCCTAACCACTACACCATCAGGGATTCCCAGGGAAAGGAATTTTCATGTAAATTGGAAGTGTTTTTCAATTTGGTAAAAAATAAATAATCTTTTGTGTAGTTTACCATGTGATTATAAAATTGTCAGAGAAATCTATAAAATATGTGTGTGTCAGGCAGGCTAATCCCTCCCTCACCCGTACCTCCTGTCAAAAAAAGATGTCCAAGTCCTTATCTCTACAGTTTGTATGTATGTTATGTTACATAGCAGAGGGGGTAAGGTTACTAATGAGCTGATCTTATATTGGTAGAATGTTCTGGATTATCCAGGTGGGTCTGGTGTAATTTAAAATGTTCTTAAAAGTGAAACAGGTACTGAACACTTTGATTAAAGATTCTGTATGAGAATTCTGATCAAAAGGGGGAATATGTAGAACAGAATTTCAAATTTTTAATAGAATCCAGACTTTTTAGAACCTTTGAAGCTGGATGAATTCCTGAAACCATTGCCCTGAGATAATCTTTAAATTTTAAACACTAAACCAAAACTATTCCCTGAAGTCTTTGAACCAAAAAAAAAAAAAAAAGCTTATCGTAATTAGTAAAGAACTTCTGCTTCAAGCATTGCACTCTTGTAAAGAATTATCTATGTAACATCAAACTGACAATGACAATTCAAAAGGTTGCCTGGGAAGCTTAAGGGGCAGTGCATTTAAGACAATCGTGCTGGAATAATTTGGAAAAAATAGCAAGAATGGCAGCACAACTTGTAGAACGTGATCAGTGTCACTGAATTGTACGTGTTGAAATGGTGCATCTTTCTTTGGCTCTGTAAACTTTCACCAATATAATTTTTTTTTTAAAGTGCAAGAGGAATAAAGAAGAGGTCAGAGGGATGTGATAAACTTGAAGATGGAGGGTAGGTGCCCTGAGACAAAGAATGCAGGGAGCCTCTAGAAGTTAAAAAAGGCAAGGAAATGGATTTTCCTCTAGAGCCTCTAGAAGGGAATGCAGCCCTGCAGAAGCTTTGGTTTTAGCCCAATTAGACTCTGGTTGGACTTCTGGCTTACAGAAATGTAAGGTAATAAATATTCATTGTTTTAAGCCACTAAATGTGTAATTTGTTACAGCAGCAGTAGAAAATGAATATAGTATGCCTCATAAAATATAGCCTTATGCTTAGTGCTGTGATTTTTATATTTGCCTACATCATGATGATCTCCATAAATGATAATATATATTCTCTACATGATAGATAGGGCATAAGTAACCCCCATAGGCAATTTCTTTTCACACCTAAATTAATAACTTTTTATATCAACTTCCTCATCTCTGATGGTTGAAAACCTGGCTCTCTCAATTGATCTCAAATATTCTCCTGTCAAAATTAAATAATAATGTTCATTGATCATTCTATCACTAGATTTAAATTATTCCATTTGAATCTTTGGATTCTCAAAAACTAGGTAGGTTTTGAGGAAGAAAAAGCCTAAAGATACTGTGTTAGTTCCAGGAGGCTAAATTTTTAATATCTCAAATGTTTAAAGGGAAAACGTAGATCTTAACAGGTATTAAATGATATACTGAAGGAGTCCTGATGGTGCAGTGGTTAAAGTGCTGGACTGCTAACTGAAAGATTGGTGGTTCGAAACCAACAGCGGCTCCGTCAGAGAAAGATGTGACAGTCTGCTTCCACAGAGATTTACAGCCTTGGAAACCCTATGAGGTCGCTATGAGTCAGAATAGGGTCAATGGAATTTTTTTTTTTATGGAATTGATATACTGGTAATTGATATCTCAACAACACAGGTGCATTTTTTCAGACCCAATGAAAACAAATTGATTAATATTTTAGTGTCTTAATTCACTGGAGATCTATCTCATTGAAGCACTGTAAATATTTTGGTTCTAACTTTACTGCCATCTGGCACTTGAGTATTAATAGTTGCCCCTGCTGATTTTTTTTTTTTAACCAAGATGCTAATTCTGCTTCTTTCTGATAACTTTAATATGCATCTGTAAAAGAACTGAGTTGGTCTAAATAATGTGTCATTATGTAGTAAAACTACAGAAACTCTAGAGAGACTTTTTCTTATCTCGTGTGCCGTTATTAATCTTGAAATTTGCATGATAAAAGACATTATAATTAAATGTATCACCCTCCTGCCTGATGATGATTGCCGTAAGAAAACCATCAGGAGAAAACAAGTCTGACAAAAGCAGAACATCAACAGTATGGGAACAAAAAGGGAGGGGGGCATAACTATCCATTCTCACATAAATGAATGAAATAAGGAAAGCAATTGAGCAGATGGAAAAAGAAAGTCCAGCAAACCAGCCAACAGAGCTTAAGTCCCAGAGGTGAGCTCCACCTCCACAGAGACAAATGATCATAACTCTCCTCTTGGTTCTACATGAAGGCGTGATCTGATCTCTGAAGTTGTTTTTCTTTCGGACAACCTTAGGAAAAATATTCCCCTCCTTTTATTTACTCTATCCCATGGAACCAAAGCGTCTTAGTTACTTTATATTTTTTAACATTAAAGAGAGAAGCATTTTGTCTTGATTTAAGTGGCTATGAATATGATTTTAGATTCAATCCATCATGTTAAAAAATGATCAGGATTGATAGATAACAATCATTCTAATCAGGGAAAAATAAATTTTAATTATAAAAATTCTAAAGAACTTTCTTCAATGCCCATGATTCAACTGTGTGAGTAACAATTCAGTTGTAGGACCACAGACTCACATTTTTTCTGTTAAAGGCTTAGCTATGCACACTGACCCTCTTCACAGGAGTCTCTGCATGGGGAAAATGGTTAAGCACTGGCTACTAGCTGAAGGGTTGGCTCTTTGAACCCATCCAAGCTGCCTCGGTAGACAGACCTGGCAATCCGCTTCAGAAAATTCACAGCCTTGAAAACCTATAGAGCAGTTCTCTGGACACATGGGTTTGCCATGAGTCAGGATTGACTTGATAGCAACTCACAACAAAAAGAACCCCATTCACTGAGTGATGGAAATAAGCTTTTTCTTAGGCAAGAAATCTCTTCTGTCCCTGAAAATATGGTATCAAAACCTGCCAACTTTGCTTTTGTATTCACATAACCACCCCGCTTCCTTACTGCTATTGCCATCTTAACTTATCTTCATGTCTTCTTGGCTGAATTATTCTAATAACTTCCCAAATGGTCTTTATGCCTCTGTTTTACTCGTCTGTAATCTTTTCTCAACACTGATTACAAAATAATGTTTCTAAAAGACAAGACTGTATGTTTTATTCCCCCTGCTTTAAGTAAAATGATGGGTCCCATTGCTTTCAGCTTAAACTCTAAATAATTTAGCATAGCTATATAAGACCCTGTATTAAGTAACTGGGGGGAACAGTGACAGTTCAGTAGTGGAATTCTCACCTTCCGTGCAGGAGACCCAGGTTCAATTCCTGACATATGCACCTCATGTGAAGCCACAATGGAAGCTAGGGAGTTGCTATGATGCTGAGTAGGTTTCAGTGGAGCTTGCAGATTAAGACAGACTAGGAAGAAAGACCTGGAGATCTACTTCTGATAGTCAACCAATAAAAGCTTATTAATCACAATGGTCGGCAACTGATCATGGGGATGGTGCAGGACTTGACAACATTTCACTCGGTAGTGCATGGAGTCATCATGAGTTCAACTAACAGCAACAACAACAACACTGAATAATTGTTTTTTTATATTTTGCACTTACTCTCTACGCTACCCTTCCTCTGACTACACCTTACTTTTTCAGTGCCATACTGTTTAGTTCATTCACTCACTCAACAAATACTTATTAAAGCTATCCTTTAATAACTCCATATCCTTGAGATGCTATTCATTCTGTAGCATGTGCTCTCCCTTTTGTCTGACTGATATGTTCTCGCTCATACTTAAATTTCAGCTGAAATAGTACCTGTTTAATGAAGAGGCAGGAACTACAAGCCCAGGGACTCCAAGAATTTCGGGTTAGAGAAGTTGAGACAAGGATACTCACTCCTTCATCCAGGCAGAGGGTCCGTGTTAATCTATGACGGCATTACAAGATAGAGCTGAAAAAGTAGGCCTTGAGAGGACAGTTCCACAGATGTGTGACTCCACACAAAGCACTACACTCATTTTGTAGCACCTTCCAAGCCTGAACCCCTTCACCTTTTCTGTCAGAGTGAGCCGTTGCCGTAGGCACATGTGTAATACAGGATCTCGCCCCAAACTTCACACAGTTAATTGGACCAGGGATAGACTACTTATCCAAGCTGACCCAATAGGCCAATAAAATTCATTCTCCCCTAAACTGGAATTGGGACCTACTTATTTTTTATGTATTAAATTGTGTCCCTCAAAAATATGAGTGGTAAATTCTAACAACTATACCTGTCGATGAAATCCCATTTGGGGATGAGGTTTTCTTTGTCATGTTAATGAAGCCTTATCAGTGTAAGGTGTATTTTACACCAATCATTTTGAGCTATACAAGAACAGATTAGGCACAGAAGAAGACAAACACAGAGGAAGTCCAACACCATCTGAAGATGGCAGAGGTAGACCAGTCTACAAGCCTAGGAGCTTCCAGGATGGCCAGCTAGAGAAGCTGAGACAAAGAATTTCGGCCGGAGCTGATGGAGACAGAGGCTTCTCCTAGAGAGCTGATGCCTTAAATTTGGACTTCTAGTCTCCTAAAGGGAAACCCTGGTGGTGTAGTGGTTAAGTGCTATGGCTACTAACCAAAGGGTCAGCAGTTTGAATCCACCAGGCGTTCCTTGGAAACTCTACGGGGCAGTTCTACTCTGTCCTATAGGGTCGCTATGAGTCTGAATCGACTCGACGGCACTAGGTTCGGTTTTTTGGTTTTAGTCTCCTAAAATGTGAGTAAACAAATATCTGTTCTTGAAAGCCACCTGCTTGTGGTATATCTGTTATAGCAGCACTAAGAAACTCAGACATTATTGAAGCATTAATTTCTTTGTCTATAAATGGGAGCACTAATACTGATTTATCAGATTAATTGTGAGAGATATATTAAATAATCAATGGCAAATAACTAATACAGAGTAGGTACTTAAAAAATGTTACCTAATTTGCCATGTTGGTCATTTCTACCTACCTTATTTTTACATGTGGCTTCATCAGGTGAGAAAATTACATCTGAGGACTTTGTAAGCTGTTAAGCTATATTCTAGTAGCTACTATTTCATAATGTAAAACAACACCTTACCAATGGCATATATGAATGCTGGTATGCTGAAGTGTGCATTGTGATAGACCAGGGCCGAAGAGGAGCCACCAGGCAAAACTGACACATATTCTTGTGATGTAGATTGCAACATTCCTTTAGAGATTCACGGTATAAGGTGAGGCTTCAAGTATTTTCTTCATTTATTTATGGTAGCAAACTCAAAGGGAATTTTCTCCACATTCCCATATTCTCTGGAATATGAATTTCTTTTTTTCTGTTCTAAATGGTACTTTGATGAAAAATTTTGAAAATAATTATTTAAAATATTATGAAATGAAAAGATAACAGACTAGTTAAGAAGTTGGCTCAATTCCTCAAGTCTTTGATTTCCTAAGTTACAGGAAAAAAAAAAGGAAGTCTTCTGAAAGTTTACATCAGGAAAAGGGGAGACAATTTTCTATGCCAAACACTTCTTCTTCACTTCTTTGTAATTTATATTCCAAGAAGCTGTGAGGATGTTTTTCTCACCCTCAAGGGCATAGAGTTAGTAGTGCCCCAGATGCGGAAGTGGGTCAAACTAGGATAAAGGAAATAAAACAAGGTTCAAGGTCAAGAAAGATGCTGGCTATGTTTCTTCAGAAAATGAGGACGTTTCATAAAACATCAGGTAAAAGATATTGGTAACTCTCAGGAATTGGATATGAAATGTTGATGCAACTTTAATACTTGAGCTATATATACTTGGTACTGGCCTCAGTATGAAATGTGGCATTTTTACTAGAAGGATCTATTATTATATAAGTCAATGGTATAGAAAATCTGTAAGACATAGGCCCTTTACTAAAATATTTAGAAGAAAACAGAGAAGAGGCAGTATGCAGAAGCCTTTCATAACTGTTGTTTGAGAAGTATTATCATTCATTTTTGCTTTAATTAACATTATTTAATTTTGAATACGTGCACTGGGTTACTGGGAATGTAGTCACATAGTTTCAAATTTAAAAGATACTCGGTAAATACCTCATCATCACTCATGTCACCAGCCGCACATGTTCCATACTTGGAAACAACAAATGTTAACCAGTTTCTTTTATACGGTTGCTATGAGTCCGAAAAGACATGATGGTAACAGGTTTCTGGTTTAGGGGCAGTTTAATGAGGCCTTGTGGCACAGTGATTTAGCAATTGCTTGCTAACTAAAATGTCGGCAGTTTGAACCCACCGGCCACTCCATGGGAGATGTGGTAGTCTACTTCTGAAAAGATTACCACCTTGGAAAACCTGTGGGGCAGTTTTGCTCTATCCTATAGGGTCACTATAAACTCATTATAAATCAAAATCAACTCAAAAACAACGAGTTTAGAGATGGTTTGAAGTCTCTGGGTGGTACAAAGGAAGGGTTAATGTGCTCAGTTGCTAACCAAAAGGTTGGAGTTTGAGAGTCCACATAGAGGCACCTCTGAAGAAAGATCTGGCAATACACTTCTAAAAACTAAGCCATTGAAAACCCTATGAAGCAAAGATCTACTCTGACACAAAAAGGGTTGCCATGAGTCCATATCAAAGCAATGTCAACTGGAAAAAAAAAAAAAAAAAAAGACAGAGATTGCTAATGTTTATATAAGCAATTATGCTTCTATTTTTTTATACCCACTCTTTTACACAAATGGTAGCATTTCATAACACTGTTTTGTTCCTTATTTTCCTCACTTAACAAGAAACATTTCATGTTACATAACATGCTTCTTTCTTGCTTTAAACCTGCAACAAATTTCATGTGTGAATGTACAATAATCCATCTACACAGTGAGTGAAATACTTGACTTTTGTCTCTAACGTTTCAATGTACTTTTCCCCAAAAGAGAAGGGGCAACTCATCTTCTCTTAAGCCCATAAATGCCAATTCTACACTCAGCCCACATTGGGATCATCCAGTCGGGATTGTAGTGAGATGATCACAAGGGGTCATCTGGTCTCCAAGGTCTAGGTTTGGAGAGGAGAGAAGATGCTGGGCTTCTTCCCCTGATCTCATTACATCGGGAATGGTGCTGCTTACTGTGCATTGATTCTCATCATACCCCTTGTGTCTATTTCACACAGTCGTTGAAGAGGTGTGTTGGAGCTCCCCTAAACTCAAATGAATTCAATACCTTGAATAGTTAAACTTTTGACTTTCTATAGAAAATATAGTGATGCACCTTCAACAGGCTATAATGTTTTTCTGGAAAATGAATAATTGATTCCGTTTTGAGATACAGGAAGCTATTATGACATTTTCTTCATGTTTTTATTTATCACTTTGATTTATCTGAAATTGGACTTCACTATTTTAACTAGAGGGCCATTGTCTATTTCTCCTACTTTCTAGTACTCTCTAGTTCAAACCTTTGAAAATTTCAAAGATTATATAAGTTACCTATGTAAACAAAAACTTCTAGGAAAACATCTCAGACTAAGACATTGGGAGAAACCATAAGTCTTTTGTTGTGTATAGAGTCTCCCTAAACAGAACTCCCAGTTATCAATACTGACTCACACTTTATAAGGAAAATATATGTTTATATTTTATATATATATACCATATTATGGCTAAAGAATTTCAGTAATAATCATGCCAGTTGCTGCTCGGCCAATTTTGACTCATGGTGGCCCCATGTGTGTCATAGTAGAACTGTGCTCTATAGGGTTTTCAATGGCTGATTTTTTAGAAGTAGATTGGCAGGCCTTTCTTCCAAGGCACCTCTCCATGAACTTGAACCCCTGACCTTTCAGTTAGTAGTCAAGTGCTTTTAATTATTTACACTACCCAGGAATTTCATAATAATCATAGCTAGTGGTTATTGGGAGCCCTGGTGGCGAAGGGGTTAAGAGCTCAGGCGCTAACCAAAGTTCGGCTGTTTGAATCTAACAGCCACTCCTTGGAAACCCTATGGGACAGTTCTACTCTGTTCTATAGGGTCACTGTGAGTCAGAGTCAACTTGACAGAACACGACAGCAGCAGTTATTGAAGTTAATCTATGTATCAGACTGTGCATTATTTTTGTAATCTTTACAAAAGCCCCAAAAGGTATTATTGTCATCTTCATTTTACAGTTGAGGAATTTTCTCAGGAAATTTTATAATTTGTAAATAGCAGAATCCAGAAAAGGACACAAATTGTTAACAGCAAGATCTATGGTTTTGACCCCCAGCTATTGTTTTCTGTAATTTATGTAAATGTTTTCCTTGCTCATGTTCTTATTTTGTTAGTCAAAATTATTTTTTAGTACAAGGTGCAAGTAATTGTACTACTGTTTGGTATGTTATCTCAACCATGCACATTTTCTGTTATGTGGTATAGGAAGTAATTTAAACAAATATTGGCAGAGCACTTACTATGTGTAAGGCAATTTGCTAAATGCAAAGGACGAGATACAAAGATCAGTGTCAAGGCTAATAACTTTAAGAGGTCTTTATTGACCTGACGTCATGTCTGCTTTCCAGATGTGCACTCCAAAAATCAATTAGGCCAATGCTTTGTGTATTGCTTACACCCTCTTTTTAGGCTAGGATTATAGGAATTCATAGTCAGGAAATCTCCAGTGATTTCTTTTTTATATGTATGTGCAGTAAATACTTTAAAATTATGGAGTAATTCCCAACTGGTAGTGATTTTTCTAATATATTAGGAATATTAGGAGAAGGATGCGTTGGGAAACATGGAAAAAGAAACAAACAAAAAAAAAACCAAACCCATTGCCAACCGATAGTGACCCTATGGTAAAACTGCCCCATAGGGTTTCCAAGTCTGTAATTAACTTTTAGGGAAGCAAACTGTCATGTCATTGTTGCCCTGGAGCAGCTGGTGGGTTTAAACCACTGACATTTTGGTTAGCAGACAATAAATACCTTTAACCATTGCACCACCAGGACTCCTGAAAAAACATTAGTTTGGGAAATAAGTCTGGATTTGGGCCCATTGAATTAGAAATAATGTCCCCTATCCCTCCCTCCACCAGCATTGCTTTTATCCCTCCCTCCACCAGCATTGCCAATTGAGGCCTGCAGGTTCACAGCAAGTAGGTGGTGATTTTGTGCCCCTCCAGGAGGTGCAGAGCCCAGCCTTTGTGCAGAGCTTGGAGAATTGGGCATGCCCAGGCTCTCCTGAATATGGCACCACCTCTGTTAGCTAGGACACTGGCCTTATCTGCAAGAAGTTCTAACTCTGTTATTCACAAGTGTATGAGCTAAGGTGAGTCCCTAAGTGTCTCTTGTCCTCACTTAATTCATCTGCAAAATAAGTGAGTTAGATTCTTGGGTTCCCAAGGCTCCTTCCAGCTCTAAATTCTGTGATTCACAAAACGTGAAAACACAGACAAATTACCTGGGTGTTGACGGTAGGTCTACAATCAGCCTGAATACTGCCTGTCAAGGAGTATAAAAGAAACAAACCATATATATGTTGGGAAAATATAAACCAAATGGAAGCAGTGAAACAAATTTTTCTTGACTGATGAATTTACAGAAATATATATACACATCGCACCACCAGGACTCCTGAAAAAACATTAGTTTGGGAAATAAGTCTGGATTTGGGCCCATTGAATTAGAAATAATGCATATACAGTTTTGAATATATATACTTTGGATGATGTACATATATATTTGGGATATATATGTGTGTGTGTGTATATAAATTTAGAATATATATGTTTGGAATACATATATTTGGAATGTATTTCTTAAAAGTGTTAAAAAGCAAAAATGTCATTTCGAGGACTAAGGTATGCCTGACCCAAGTCATGGCATTTTCAATTGCCTCATATATGTGAGAAAGCTAGGGATTGAATTAGAAAGACCAAAGAAGAATCGATGCTGTTGAAATATGGTGTTGGTGAAGAATATTGAATATACCAGGACTGCCAGAAGAACGATCAAATCTGTCTGGGAAGTAGTACAACCAGAATGCTCCCTAGAAGCGAGGATGGTGAGACTTCATCCCAAATACATTGGACATGTTATCAAGAGAGATCAGTACCTGGAGAAGGACATCATGCTTGGTAAAGCAGAGGGTCAGCCAAAAAGGGGAAAACCATCAATGAGATGGATTGACACAATGGCTGCAACAGTGGGCTTAAGCATAGCAATAATTTATGAGGATGGTGCAGAACTGGGCAGTATTTTGTTCTGTCATACACTGGGTTGCTATGAGTTGGAACCAACTCAACAGCACCTAAGAACGACAAATTATATATATATGGAAACCCTGGTGATGTAATGGTTAAGTGCTATGGCTGCTAACCAAGAGGTTGGCAGTTTGAATCCACCAGGCGCTCCTTGAAAACTCTATCAGGCAGCTCTACCCTGTCCTATAGAGTCGCTATGAGTCAGAATCGACTCGACGGCAATGGGTGGTGGTGGGATATATGTATATATGTATATATATTGCAATGGATTGTACAGACTTGGAGTATACATTACTATATAGATATTCCTGTATGGATACGAATGTTTGGAATATCTATTTGCCAAGTATTCTTAACTAAGAATTTGTTACTTTTAAAAATCAGAAATGAAACAACAAATATAATAAAACAGCCAAGAAAACATTAGAAAGGAAGTAACTACTGCAGGTTACAGTAGTTTGGTCTTTAAAGAAAATAACTGGATTTGGAAATGCAATAAAGAAAAGTCCCTTTCAAGAAACAAAAACCTGTACTAAGATAAAATATGAAATATATGCTGTATTGAGGACAAGTCAAGCAGTTCAGTGTACAACACATTATAGAGAGTGAGAATAAATCCTGCAGAGGTGGGAGCTGAGAGTTGGAGTGTCTTTCAAAAGCAGTGCTGTAGGGATGAAGCCTGTGGCAGGACGAAATGGTTTCTCAGATAGAGTTGTCTGATTAGCGACTTCTTCCTCCTTTCTCGTCGTCTAAAACTAATATCCTGCAGGTGTTAGTTTTCTTATCCCCAGGAACTCTGAGTATTTGTGAAAGAACCACAGAGGAGATGGAGACCAGAAAAGCAAGCACTCTCTTAAACCAATTTACCCTTGTGTGTGAGTGACTTTGATAGTGACCTTTCTGAAGTTAAAGATGAACATAGGCCTGTTTAACAGCTCTTCAACAACTCTTTAACCAAAGAGCAATTTCTCTAGTTGTGGGATTTCAACCTCCGTTTTGTGGTTACACTAAGGCAGCTAATATATATTTAAGACAAATATCATAGGAAACCCCTCAAACTGCAACATCTAGTTGATTACCTACTATGCCCAATCTGAAAACGGAATCACCAAAAGTAACAGTTATGTAGACAGTACCTTGGTAAATTATTTATATGCACTGCGGTTATTTAAGAATTTAATTTTATAAATTAGTAGAAGGTAGCTTTGTTAGAAATCCAGTGACAATATCGTCATCTTAATGTGGAATCATTCCATTGCAATCCTGGGCAGCTGTGAACAGAGAGTACTACATGGTTTTAGGAGACACTGAGCCGTGTCATTTCCATTTTGAAAACTTCCATATTCATTGGGGTGGCCTCATGGTCTCCGATGATTTAAATCCTGCACATTCCATTCATGTGACAAAGTCCTACTGTGTTAGAAGAAATCTCAAGCACAGTTGTGACAGGTTGCCATGTAATTCAAACAAGCTGTGGTAGTTTTCAGGTCAGGCAACGCAGACTTAACTTTCTTGGAGTCTCTTTTGATGCAGATGTTGTTTTCTTTTTTATTGCTTAAGCTTTACCTGTGGAAACTATTTTTGTTTATTTTTTACAAGTGTACCTTGAGGCAATAGCAACAGGGAGGGTTAAATCTTTACTTTTCACTGTCAAAACTGATAGCCTATAAAATACACAGTTTTTTTTTTCCCTCCCTCTTGAAATGACATTCCAACAAATCTATATCTTCTCTAGCTGAAGTTAGGAAATGGATGCAGGAGACAGTGATGACTGGTACTTTCTTAGTCAGCCTGGATTGTGAAGCATGGACATGCATTGGCAAGTAGAACAGAGTTAGAATGTAAACCAGTATAGACTAGAATGTCCTTTACATGTTTAACAAGAGTTTTAATTATACTAATTATTTCCAAAAGCATTTATATAAATGGGGACATACAGCATATAACAGTGTTTTTATTTAGCAGAGTTGGTAGAAAAATATTATTTTATTACATTCTAGAGGGAATATTTGCTAAAGGACCAACTGGCAATTTCTCCTACAAGTAAAGTCTATGGATGGTGAAAACAATTAATGTGCTCAGGTGCTAACCAAAAGGTTGGAGGTTTGGGACCCCCAGAGGCACCTCAGAACAAAGGCCTGGCATTCTACTTCTGAAAAATCAGTCATTAAAAACTCTATGAAGCACAGTCCTAGTCTGACCCACGTGGGGTCACCATGAGTTAGGGTCAACTTAATGGTAACTGGTTAATTATAGTAGATTTATAGGTAATTTTGAATGGGCTTATAAATTAGGGTAACAAGGTCATTGTGGTTTGTCTAAGACTTTCCCAGTTATAGCATTCAAAGTCCAACATCCAGGGAACTCCCTCAATCCCAGGCAAATTGGGACAGTTGGTCACTATTACCCATTCCTCTTTCCCTTTTTCTTGCCCACCTTTACCTCTTTTGGCATAGGTATTAAAACTTTATGCCAAGAAAATTCCATTATACTCAATATAAATAAATATTTGATCAGACTCCATTTTATTATTTGGGTATTTACATGGGACTTGTAGTTAAGAGCACACTGGGCATTTTAGTCTGGATTCTCTATAGGAGCAAAACCATTGAAGAATATAGATAGATGGATGGATGGATGGATGGATGGATGGATGGATGGATGGATGGATGGATGGATGGATGGATGGATGGATGGATGGATGGATGGATGGATGGATGGATGGATGGATGGATGGATGGATGGATGGATGGATGGATGGATGGATGGATGGATGGATGGATGGATGGATGGATGGATGGATGGATGGATGGATGGATGGATGGATGGATGGATGGATGGATGGATGGATGGATGGATGGATGGATAGATAGATAGATAGATAGATAGATAGATAGATAGATAGATAGATAGATAGATAGATAGATAGATAGATAGATAGATGATAGATAGATAGATAGATAGATAGATAGATAGATAGATAGATAGATAGATAGATAGATAGATAGATAGATAGATAGATAGATAGATAGATAGATGGATGATAGATTTATTTCAAGGAAATGGTTCATGCAGCTGTGGAGGCTGGCATGTTCCAAATCCATAGGTCAGGTGTCAGGCTGGAGGCTTCTCCTGACTCACATGGTTGCAGGGGCTTATGAACCAACAAACATGGCAGGTTAGATGGCAGGCTGCTGGCTTATGGGTTGCAGGACCAGGCAAATCCCAAAATTTATAGGTCAGAAGGCAGGCTGCTGGATCATGTCCCAAGAACTGGAGGCCGGATGTAGGATTAAGAGAGAGAGAACCTTACCAGAACATCCATATATATCAGATGCAGGCTCCATTCAAGAAAACGGACTGGCTTTCAACTTATTGGCTTTGAACTGATTAGCTTTCAACACAAAATGCAGATGACTACATTATATTACATTATGGAAGACCAGTCACTCCATTGTCTGCCAGACCATTGAGAATCATAGCCTAGCCAAGTTGACACATAACATTAACCATCACAGTTCACCCCTTATCAACTTGGCACCTGTACACATCTCATTAAAGCAGACGTAATCTCTAAATAAGGACAATTATAAAGTCATACTTGCACCTAACATAACACAACTAACATGTTTACAATCAGAACCAGAAGTGCACTAGGTCCATTTACATCTTATATTTTATAATGAATGAGATAAGGGAGGGAAGAAAACAATATATCTGATATATATATATCCATATATGCACACATACACGTAAAATAAAACAAGGAAGAAATTTTCATAACAATTACAGTCCTTGTTTCTGCAGCTAGTCATGTGGTCATAACTTGTATTTAGATCTACCTTCTTCCATCACCATCCATTCCGTATTCCCTCTGCCCTAAGCAAGCACCTCAGGTGGTCATGATTCTTTGCCTGGTGGGGCAACCCAAACCTTCAACCCAGAAGAGTACAGTCCATTAGTAGTCATATTGCAATTGGGTTGTTGTAGTTTTCCATTGACTTTAATCACAGGGCATGGTAGTGCTAAGAGACTTCCTAAGAAATCTCCTGTATTCCAGGCATACTTTTCTTTACTTGCATTATGTGATATCAATCGGATTTCCCCTTGGTAATCAGGCTCAATTATGCCAGCCAGTATTGTAACTCCCTTCTTTGCTTGGTGACCCAGAAGCATAAGGAGCCCAAGGTGGCTGAGTGGCATTATTAACTTCCAGTTCAATGGAATCAGTGTTGTGTCTCCAGGTAGGAACATTCCTAGCTTTGGAACTGAGACCTCTAGACACACAAAGATTAAGGTCACAAGGACAGGAAGCAAAAAATTTGCAGGTAGGTCACTGGGGGTAATATTGAGGGGTGCCATTCCAATTTCCACCCCTTGATTCCTGGACCCATGAACTCTGGCTGTGGGAGAAACAGCACCATACATTGGATGCTGGTTTAGAGTATATACGACCTCCTGGAAAACATTGCCACAACCCTGCAAAGTATTGCCACCTAACTGGTGCTGTCAAGCCTGCTGCTTCATGATGATGGGGAACATGGTAAAACCAGTGAATTCCGTGAGCATTGGACCAATGTCACACTTCATGTGCTGCAAAGTGAGTTCCTTGATCTGAGGCAATGCTGTGTGGGATACTATGATGGTGGGTAAGGCTTTCTGTGAGTCTATGGATGGTAGTTTTGGCAGAAGTATTGCATGCAGCGAAAGCAAATTGATATCCAGAGTAAATGTCTACCCTGGTAAGAATAAAACACTGTCTTCTTCATGATGGAAGTGGTCTTGTGTAAACAAGCTGCCACCAGGCTGCTGGCTAATCACCCCACGTAATGGTGCCATATTAAAAATCAGCGCCAGTCTCTGCTGCTCCTGACAGATTGGGTACTCAGCAGTGGCTGTAGCCAGGTCAGCCTTGGTGAGTGGAAGTCTAGGTTGCTTAGCCCGTGCATATCCTCTACCCCTGCCCCATGGCCACTTTGTACAGCCCATTGAGCAATGATAGGAGTGACTGGGGAAAGAGGATTACTGGTTTCCATGGAACACACCATCCTATCCACTTGACTGTCAAAATTCTCCTCTAGTGAGGTCACCTGTTGGTGAACATTCACTTGAGATACAAATATCTTCATTTCTTTGGCACATTCAGAGAGGTCCATCCACAAACCTCTTCCCCCCTACCTCCTTGTCACAAATTTTCCAATCATATTCCTTTCAAGTCACTGACCATCCAGCCTAATCATTAGCCATAGCCCATGAGTCAGTATACAATCACACACCTGACCATCTCTCCTTTCAAGCAAAATAAACAACCAGATGCACTTTGTGAAGTTCCGACTATTGGGAGAATTTCCCTTCACAATTGTCCTTCAGGAAGGTCCCAGAAACAGGCTGCCGTAGTTGTTGCTATTCATTTCAGAGCGATGCCTGCATATTACACAGAACCATTTATAAACCAGGCACAAGTTTTCTCTTCCTCAGTCAACTGATCTTAAGGAACTCGCCATGAGGCCATAGGTGCAGACTGAGAGAGGGAAGGTAATGTGACAGGAGTGGAAATCATGGACTTTCAGGCCACTTTGTCACATAACTTGTGCCTTCAGGTCCTGCTCAAGCCTGATGTCATGTATGCCACTTCCATTTAATGATGGAATGCTGCTGTGCACATCTGACTTTATGACTTTGTGTGGCAGACAACACCCAGTTTATGATGGACAGCTCAGGCCACATGGTGACTTGGTGGCCCACGGTTAACTGTTCAGTCTCTATTAACACCCAGTAACAAGCCAAATGCTAATTCTCAAAAGGAGAGTAGTTATCTGCAAAGAATGTCAGGGCTTTGCTTCAAAATCCTAAGGGTATGCACTGTGATTCACCAATAACAGCCTGATAAAGACTCCAAACAGCATCTCTGTCTGTCACTGACACTTCAATCACAATCGAGTCAGCTGGACCATATGTCCCAAGTAGCAGAGCAGCTTGCACAGCAGGCTGAACCTGTTGCAGAGCCTTCTCTTGTTCTGGGTGCCACTCAAAATTGGTGGTTTTTCAAGTCACTTGATAAATAGGAGTAACATACCCAAATGAGTAATATGTTGCTTCCAAAATCCAAAGAGGCCCACCAAGTATTGTGCCCCCTTTTTAGCTGTAAGAAAGCCAGATGCAACAACTTATTCTTCATTCTAGAAGGAATATCTTGAGATTTTCCCACACCATTGGACACCCAGAAATTTCACTGAGGTGGAAGGTGCCTGAATTTTTGGTGGGTTAATTTCCTACCCTTTAGCAAGCAAATGTCTTACCAATAAGTTTAGAATCATTGATACTTCTTCTTTACTTTGTCTAATCAGCATATTGTCATCAATGTAATGGACCGTTGTGACATCTTGTGGAAGAGAAAGGTAATCAAAGTCTCTGAGGACTAAATTATGACATAGAGCTGGAGAGTTGATATTCCCTTGAGGTAGGACAGTGAAGGTGTATTATTGGCCTTGCCAGCTGAAGGCAAACTGCTTCTGGTGATCCTTGAAAACAGGTATGGAGAAAAAGGCATTAGCCAGATCAATAGCTGCATATCAGGTACCAGACATATTAATTTTACCAAGCAATAAAATCACATCTGGAACAGCAGCTACAATTGGAGTCAACACCTGGTTAAGTTTAGCATAATCCACTGTCATTCTCCCAGACTCATCCGTGTTTTGCACAGGCCAAGTAGGCGAGTCGAATGAGGATGCAGTGGGAGTCACCACTCCTGCATTTTTCAAGTCCTTGATGGTGGCAGTAATCTGCAATTCCTCCAGGAATGTGGTATTGCTTTTGGTTTACTATTTTCCTAGGTAGGGGCAGTTCAGAACCCTGGTAATGCAGTGGGTAAGTGCTCAGCTGCTAACCATAACTCAGCAATTGGAATCCACCAGCCACTCCTTAAAAACTCTGTTGGGCAGTTCTACTGTGCCCTATACAGTCACTACGAGTTGGAATTATCCCAACATCAGTGACTTCCACTTGGCCTTTCCTGCGATAATAGCCTTTACCCCACGTGTCAGGGATCCAAACTCTGCTTCATTCAAGGGTTTGTGGGTCTGTAAAAAGGCTCCAGTCTACGAAGTAATTAAGAGGCCATGACTTTGTTTTCTGGTGATTCTAGTTAAACTGCTGCTCACTTGACCTTGAATTCGTCCGCTTGCTCAGATCAAGTAAATATTTAGTAGATTTCACTCCTAGGGACACCATGACGAAGTAGCCAAAACCGTAAGTTCATACGAGTCAGACTTTTCTGATAACTGCTTTGATTCTGCTGTCCATTCTGGTAACCACGCCCACCTTGTCTTTGGCAATTAAGTGCGGCCACTTGCCCCTACCACCACGGGGCCCAGTGAGCTACATTGTAGTTAGACGTCTATTCAGTTATGGCAGTTACCACTTTCAAATCCGACTTACATAAAATAGCAATCACAGCAGTTTTCAAAGATGCTGGGGCTCCCTTCAAAAATTTGTTCCTCAACGTTGTGGTAAAAGGTATATTCTCTAGAATCACTCTTGTTATCAAATGTCTTAGGCTGTGTTCTCTAGAGGAGCAAAACCAGTGAAACATGAATCAAAAAACCAAACCTGTTGCCGTAGAGTCAATTCCGACTCATAGCAGCTCTATAGGACAAAGTAGAAATTCCCCATAGGGTTTCCAAGATGTGGCTGGTGGATTTGAACTGCCAACCTTTTGGTTAGCAGCCAAGCTCTTAACCACTGTATATAAGTATATATGGAGAGATTTTGTTCAAAGAAATGGTTCACCTAGTTTTGGAGGCCTGGCAAGTCCAAAATCTTTGGGTAGGTAACAGGCTGGAGGCTTCTCCTGACTCAAGTAGGTCAGATGGTAGGCTCCTGGCTTGCAGGGCTGCGGGAACTGGCAAATCCCAAAATATGCGGGTCAGAAGGCAGGCTGCTGGCTCTAGTTCCAAGAACCAGAGGTCAGAGGGTGATGAGGCAGATGCAGGTTCAAAATAGAGGGATCTTTGCTAGAACATCCATACAAGTTTGATGCAGACCACACCCCCAAGGAAACTTAATGCCTTTCTACTGATTGGCTTTCAGCTATTTGGCTTTTCAACTGATTGGCTGCTCACGTCAGATCACAAAATGGAGCATAATTACATCATATTACATTATGGAAGAGCAATCAGTCCAATGTCTGCAAACCACTGAGAACCATAGCCTAGCCAAGCTGACACATAACATTGACCATCGAGCTGGGATACCAATTTGCCAAGACCCTTTGTAGTGTCAGTTCAAAGAGATGTTGGTCTTTCACACGTATGATGTAGAAGCTATTTTTTACCCTAAGAAACTCGAAGTTAAATCTTCAAATGAGTGACTTCTAGCATAAACTAATGAGTCTGCAAGAAGATAGCTGCCAAATTGCTTGACAGCCTGCTAGAAGGCTACTTAACAAGAAACTACTGTGAGTCTTTGCCAAGCCAGCTTCTCAGGACCTTTCAAAAGGAAAGTGCCTAAAGACAAACTTTTTGGACCTGTTACAGCAAAGCCGTATAACCAGCATATGTGTGTGTGATTTTTTTTTTTTTTTTTTAAATGCTGGACTTGAGAAAAGGTAATCGGAAGATGGTGAGGAAATCACTCTCTGTCAGTGGACTAAGACATGTAACCTTCTTAAATTTTACCTCCAGGTTGAAGTTGACAGGAAAATCTGTGAGAAAGTTACCATTTTATCTGGGGAGCTGCAGCAATTCAGAAGAATATAATAGTTTTCAGTATGAATTACAGCACAGCAGCCGTCAGAGGTAGATAACTTCATAGGGGTCCAGAAAGTTCAGAGATTCCAAATATCTACTGTTTGGGTAGAAAACTATGAGCAAGACAAGTGCAGATGTTGTTGCTTAGGTGACTTATGCTGACAGAATTTGCTTTTTTATTTCCAGTGTCAAATCAAAAGAAGGGCATTTACTGCAGTTTGGGGGAAAAAAAAATCAAAACAGCTCCAGAGTCAACAAACTTAAAAGCTTTCATTTTCGACTTGGCTGTTACAGTGCATTAAAAAAAAAAAAAAAACTTTCTTTGAAGATTATTAAGCACTGTTTTTTTTATTAATGCTATAGGGAGACACTTTTGCATATGTAAAGCAAAAAGTCCCCGTGAAAACCAATCTAGGGCAATAAAACATACCTCTCTTGAATATGTTCAAAGTAAAAAATAAAAATTAAAAAAAAAAGTCAATATAAGCAAACAGTTCCATTATTCTGAGCTTCTTTGTTAGAGTAGAGAAGACTTAAGTCACATTGTTGGTCTCTAGTGTTTTTTTTTTAGTGGCAGTGGGTTTGGTTTTTTTTGTTGTTGTTGTTGTTGTTGTGGCGTAGTGGCTAAGTGCTATGGCTACTAACTGAAGGGCTGGCAGTTTGAATCCACCAGGTGCTCTTTGGAAACTTCTTTAGGGCAGTTCTACTCTGTCCTAAGGGGTCATTATGAGTTGGAACCAACTCAATGGCAATGGGTTTGGTTTTTTTGGTTAGTTCTAAAATGAGAAAATTATTTTAGAGAATTGACATGCGTATGAAAAACATAATTGTCTCCCCCAAAAAGTGCACACACTTAGTGATTTCCATTGTGCCAAAGTATTAAAACAGACTATTAGTTTGCTTGCTTATACCCTCACCAGCTTTCCTTTTTCCTTTCTTTCTTTATAGTCTTTTTTCCTTTTCTTTTTTACGCTTTCTGTTTCTCTCTCTTTTTTTTTGCTCTTCTGCTCAAACTTGGCTAACAGAGAAACCACAAGGATTACAAAAACAGTTCTCAAAATACCTATTCTGACAGATGCTGGGGTGGGATTTTACCAGTGATCCTGAAAAAGGTGACATATTAGATTACAGTTACAGAAGATAGTTAAGATGAGCCTGTATTTATCCTGGAATACAGAGGGTGTTTTCCCTTACATAATCCCCAACTTCACCTTGTTTTCTGGTAATAAATGGTTCTGATTCTTAGAAACAGATGACTTCTAATGTCTAACACTAGTTAATCAATGTTTTACTGAAGAAGCAACCTCTAAAAGGATTGACTAGATCCTGAGATGTTATTATTCTGAGCCTTGCTGGAAATAAACCTGAAAATGTATAATTTTCTTTAATAAATTTCCCTGTAGTTATGGAACTGATTTAGTTAGTATCTCTTGTATCTCTGATATATACTAATCTAAATTTTGTAAGAAATATATTCCTTTAGAATTTGGGATTGTGTGGGGGTAATATTAAGGTTTGTGTGATGGTTACGATTGTGTGTCCACTTGGCTGCACCATGATTATCAGCGTTTATATGTGATCACTTCCATGACAGAATCTGCTGTGAGTAGCCAATCAGTTGAAAAGGAGTTTCCTTGGAGGGTGTGGTTCGCATTCAAATATTAGCAGACATTCTGGCTTTTTGCTTACTCTGGATCCTGCAGCTACTCCCTGTCTGTCCGACCTGTGGCTCTGGGGACTTGAGCTATCGGGTTATCTGCTGATCTTGGCATTCATTGATCTTCACAGCCTGTGAGCAGAGCCCTGCTCCCAGACCTGCAGATCTTGATCTTGGGCTTGCCAGGCCCTGCAACTATGTGAATCAGGAGAAGCTTCTCTCTTAATCCACAGACTTGGAACATTCCAGCCTCTGCGATTGTTTGAGCCATTTCTTTGATATAAATCTCTCTCTATATATATTTATATGCTTTACTGGTTTTGCTTTTCTAGAGAACCCTGTCTAAGACAGACTGCATCAAAAGATCCCATGCATAAGATTGTGTCTTAACTATGGCTGAAAACATCTAAGAGTTAGTTATAAGGGGCAATTTTCGTGATATATAATCGTTAGCAAAGAAGATATCCTGAAGAGTATAAAGAATTCAAATTTGAAGAGAAAATGAAAAGGAACACTCAGATAACTTCAAACAAATATAAGAACTTTGTGGTCTGTTTGTACTCCCTCATCTTTAATAGTTTCATGGTCTGTGATTTATTTGTTCAGCTGTAAGACCAAGGCATTGGCCATTTGGTCATCTGCCCTTCAGAGATATTATAGAAGCCACAAAATGGACTAGCTCACTTACAGTATGTAAAACCCCCTATGATAACAAATTGAAGGAGTGTAAAAAGTTAACACAGGGGTTGAGAACACAGAGATACTGAGGAGCTGAGGGCTATGGTAAATAGAAAATGAATAAGCTTCAAATTTTCCTGAAAATGACAGTATTCTGCATATAATTGTTAAAAATCTTGTGTGTGTGTTTTAATTTTTTTTTTTTTTTTCTCATTGCTGAAATGGTATATGCACATTCAATCTTATAATTACTGATGCTGGATGCTTTTAATTTTTTTTTTCCTTCCTCCTTAAAATATTGTTGTTGTTGTTCTTAGGTGCCTTTGAGTTGATTTTGACTCATTGCAACCCCATGTGTCAGAGTAGAACTGCCTCTTGGAGTTTTCTTGGCTCTAAATTTGTTGGTTTTTTTTTTGTTGTTGTTGTTGTTAATCTTTACAGAAGCAGATCACCAAGTCTTTTTTCCACAGACTTGCCCCCAAAATATTAGTGTTTGGATATTTTATTATTCTTACTTTTCTATTTTGTAATATATTTTCATTTAATTTTTGTAGCCCACTTTTATATCTTCTTTTTTTTTAAAAAAAAATGAAATGCATTTATTTTCATTCTTTCTTGTTTCATAAGTAAAATATTTTAAAATTATGGACTTTGACTACAGGTTTAGTTATAATGCATATATTTTGATATGTGCCATCATTAATATTATTTTTAATAATTTGTTATTTCTTTTTTAAAAAATTCTCTGAATGTAAGAGCACTTAAAAAATTAACCACAACTTCCCACTTAAAAAAAAAAAAAAAAAATTCCTGTAAAAAATTTCAAAGAAACGGTAGCATTTTGAGAAAAATATATATGACTTAAGAGAATGCAGAAAACTATTCTGTGTATCTAAAGACATTAAGATAGCTGTGAAAATCTTTCAGAATTGCACCTGGTCCAGAAAGTTTCATAGATGTGCTCATTCACACCTTCCAAAACCTGATATTTCTTTCAACATTCAGAATATCCTGGCATCTAAAAAAGAAGGACTTCCATTTACCAAATTGTCCTAACTTTGAACTAAAACCTACAAAAGCGGGACTAAAAATTTAGGTAACTAGTAGGAACAAATGTCACATGAATAAAGATATAAAAATCTCAAGCAAAATATTCATGATATACTTCTAAGCATATGTTAAAATTCTAAGCCAAACATCCAGAGGAGAACTGATGTTTGGATGTGACTATCATTCATAACCTCTCCTCACAGGCCCCCACAGTGATATAGGGAAGGGATGAACACATGACATTTCATCGTTAGACAAGACTAGAGTCCCACACCTCAGTTCTAGTCTGAAATCATGGACACATCTCAGAAACCCTTATTATCTCATACTAATTTGGCCTAGTTATCTTCAAACCAAACTTGCCATGTGATATGCTCTATTTCATCTGCCATATATTCTTCCTGTCATTCTGGAAACACCTGTACTTAAGACATGATATCACCTCATAAACAAAGGAAAAATTTATTTGATACAATCACATATTTCAGTAGCAAGGTGACCCAGAGAATAGAATGAACAATATTTCATTATGTAGGGAAAAACAGTTAAAAATTTGGGATTGAATATTTTGGACTGACTGATTAAAAATCAGTATGTAAAATTCAGTTGTGTTCCTATAGCATAAAAATAACTAGTCAGAAAGTATCAAAAAAAAAAAAAATCTCATTACACCACCAAAAAATAGGAAACATTCTAGGAAAAGTTTACTAAGATATGTGTAAGAAACCCTGGTGGTGTAGTGGTTAAGTGCTATGGCTGCTAACCAAAGGGTTGGCAGTTCAAATCCGCCAGGCGCTCCTTGGAAACTCTATGGGGCAGTTCTACTCTGTCCCATAGGGCCGCTATAAGTCGGAATCGACTCGACGGCACTGGGTTTTTTTTGGGGGGGGGTTATGCGTAAGAAATATGTGTGTGTGTGTGTATTTCTTACACATATCTTGGTAAATTTTTCCTAGAGTATTTCCTACTTTTTGGTGTTATAATGAGTGAGATCTTTTACTATTTGTCATGATACTTTCTGAATAGTTATTTACATGCTATAGGAACATGAACGGAATTTTACATATTGATTTTTAATCACTTGGTCCAATATAAATGGAGAAAAGATTGAAGTTGTCAAGGATTTCATTTACTTGGATCCACAATCAACACCCGTGGAAGTAGCAGTCAAGAGACCAAATGATGCATTGCCTTGGGCAAGTCTGCTGTAGGTGAGCTCTTTAGAGTGTTAAAAAGCAAAGATGTCACCTTGAAGACTAAGGTGAGCATAACCCAAGACATGGTATTTTCAATTGCATCATATGCATACGAAAGCTGGGCAACGAATGAAGAAGACTGAAAGAGAGTTGATGGCTTTGAACTGTGGTGTTGGTGAAGAACATTGAATATACCACTGACTGCCAAAAGAATGAACAAATCTGTCTTAGAAGAAGTATAGCCAGAATGCTCCTTAGAAGCAAGGATGGAGAGACTACTTCTTACATGCTTTGGACATGTTGTCATTATTCCTGGTAAAGTACAGGGTCAGCAGAAAAGAGGAAGACCCTCAATGAGAGCAATTGATGCAGTGGCTGCAACAATGGGCTCAAGCATAACAATGATTGTGAACATGGTGCAGGAAAGGGCAATGTTTCGTTCTGTGGTGTATAGGGTCACTATGAATCAGAACTGATTTGATAGCACCTAACAGCAACAATACACACACACACATATATAATGTATATATATATAATTAAAAAAAAAAACCCATATTGAATGGAGAGTGATTGGAGAGTGATACATGTGTTTCTGAGAAAATACATATCAATAACTTTTTTCAATTTTGAAAAAAAAAAAAACCTACGTTTATTGTAATATTATAGTATTTGTACTAAAGTGCTGTAACAAATATCAAAATATAATGACTTAAGATAGAAATTTATTTCTTTGTAATTTACAGTCCAGAGGTGAGAGGCCCAGCGTTGTCAGGGTGATTTTGTCATACTTAGCATGCGACTTCCAAATTTGCTTCAGTTTTTATTTCCCAGCATGCAAAAAAGAGAAAATAGAGAATTTATTTTTAATCTTTAAGAAGATGTCCTGGAGTTTGCACACATCTCATTGTCAGGAGTCTAGTCACATTGCCAAATCTAGCTGCAAAGGAGGCTAGAAAATGAAGTCTTATAGATATTTGAAACAACTGTTGAATATCTAGAGGCATGCCTAATAAATAACTCAGAATTTAGTGGCTTAAAGCCACAGCAATTCTATTATTATCTCTCATACTTCCTGAGGACCAGGCATTTAGTATGGGCTCAGCTGAGAGATTCTGGCCCAGTTTCTCTTACACAGTTGTAGTCGGAAGGTATCTGGAGCTGAAGCAGAGGTGTGGGATGGTGGGGCACCTGGTGGTCAAATGAGAATTTCTTTCTTTTGTTATCCCAGAACTTTTCTAGGTGACCTTGTCACGTGGGTCATGTTGGGCTTCTTCACAGAATGGTCAACTCCGGACATGTGGATTCCTTGCATGACAAGTCAAAGTTCCTAGCAAAAGTGTTTTGGTGAATGAGACAGAAATTGTATTTTCTTAAAAGTCACCTTAAGGAGCCTTAAGAAGTCACCTACTGTCATATACAGAGTACTGAATTGTCTGGTGTAGTCAAATCCCACAAGACTCAAGTGCAGAAGACACGGAGTCCACCTTTTAATAGAACAGTGTCAAAAATTGTGGGCCATGTTTTAAAATTGTAACACTTTTGAAATGGAGAGTGAATAAGTAGAAGATTGAAAATACTTATTTGTCCCTTTCAGGGCAACTTTGGCCTACTGGTCCCCACACAGAACACATGTGCACGGGTGTGCACAGACACACACACACACTCACAGACACATACATTTTTCAGGAAGTTAACTCAAGGTCCAATTTACTTTATGTATCCAACTCAAAGCTCAAATTCCCTGGGCAAAGCTCCCTTTTCTACATTAATTCTAGAGATGAGTTACAGGTATTGGAACACCTATAATATCAAAGACACGCACCGATATTCATAGAGGATTAGGAATAAGAAAGCTTCGATAAATGAACTACAATGTGGAAATGTTCAATTGTCCATCACAGATATCAAAACCTGCTTGGCAGAAAACTCCTTGCTCTGGGAAAGAGTAAGTTCCTCATCAACCCTGAGTCTTCTCTCCAGAAGGAGCTCCCTTTTCCACAGTCCTTCCTGGCCCTAACTTGGCCCTCTTGCAGGTTTTCCCTTGTCCATTTTGCTCAGTGCCCACTGTTTCAATGAGTATTAAAGAATATGCAGATTTGATGACCTGAGAGTTGCTATGGAATAGGAATAGTCACAACCTTTTGTGATTAAGCTTGTAACTTGTTTTGCAATATTTCCCTCCAGCATTTAATAGTTTCTGGCCTACTTTGCTTCTAGATAGTTCTATGTGAAATAACCATTCCCCAAGATCTCTTTTGGTTACAGTTCCTGAACTTACTGAATCTCCTCCTGTTCTTCAATGGCTTTTGAGTTGAGTCCATCATCCTCTTTGCCCCATGCTGGATGGTACCTTGAGATATCTGTAACTATGAGTTCTTATAAGAACGCAACATCCTTAATCTGATTTTTGCTTCTAGTCTGCCTTTCAGTAATATGTAATCTTACTTTTTGCTGTTTTGGTACAGAAGGAGTTGGCCATTCCAAATTAGTGAGTCTACAAATTTCTGGACATTCACCCAATTTAAATTCCAGACCACTGTCAGACAGAGCTCTTCTTAGCCAAGCTTACTTCCCTTCCATCTTTGTGAACTGGCCAGCTTCTGTCTCTTTAATCGTATCTTTCTGAAATCAGCAAGGAACAGCCAAGAAAAACTAACATTCTACAGTTTCCCAACCAGTTCTCCTAAGACTACATCCTCAGTAGGTAATGATTCTGCCTAGTAAGCAAGAGTTTGGCCAAACGCTATACCATGACATAAAAAAATGGGTCGTCAGATTCTAGAACTCTAGTATCTGTGTCCTTTCCTATTATTAACCAATTGTTAAGACAATACCTCATATTCTAGTATTTTTTTTTTTTTTTTTTGGTCAGTACTCTACAATGCAAAATACAATTTTACTAGTTACATTTATTTTTTTAAAATGTGTAATACACAGACTTAAGTAAAAGAGAAGTTTGTCTCTTAAGGGTCAATTCAAAAATGAATGGCCTAGGGAAGGAGATATTATGGAGATGATTTAGAAGTTGTACGCATCACTTCTCCTTACTTGCCTTCAGTTGTAATTTAATCACATAGTCTCCGCAAGCTGCAAGGTTAAGCAGCCACAGATCCGGCTAAATTTTTGTGTCTTCAACTGCAAAATAAGGAAAGGAGACTACAGTGGGAGACAGGGACAAGTTTCCACCACGGGCAAAAAAAAATAATTAAACTTTTTTTTTTAAATAAAGAAAAGATTTTAAAATTGACCTGGAAAAATAAGTGGATGAGGATAATCATAGAATTACTGAAAACAAAGGGCAATAGAGTTGGGAGTATCAGGAAAAGAAATTTCCCTAAAAGATACTTAAATGTATGAAATAATTTTAGAAAATATCTTGCTGATACAAGAATAGATAAATAATATCTTAAATGACAAAACACATAGATTTATATCTCACAATTTTTAAGAATATATCTTAGAATTAAGAGATTTCAAACAAGTAGTGAAAAGATTTATTATTAAACAATATTTATTGAAAAATGAAATATGCAAAATAAAACTACAGAAATTCTAGAAGAACATGTAGCCAGTTATTTGTATAGTCATGGAACAACTTTCTAAAGGTGACAAGGAAGATAGAAATCATTCAGGACAATACCAATATAAGTGATTGACAACATTTGCAGGTAAAAAAATCACCAGCAATTTTATTAAAAGGCAAATGGGAAGCTGGAAAATATGTGTAATTTATGTAGTATACTAAGGATTGATATCTTTAAAGAATGCACAGTTATTATAAGCAAACTAGGTAAAGGTCAATGCTCTTATAGAACAATGGTCAAGTATAGAATGAAATAAGTCACAAGAACAAATACAAGGTTCTGAAAACATACTAGTTATCAAAGAAACAAAATGTGAACATTTTTCAACTATTAAAACAAAACAAAACAAAGAAAGTTGCTATCCAGTCAATTCTAACTCTTAGAGACCCTATAGGACAGAAAGAACTACCCCATAGGGTAACTACCCCAAAGTGCAGCTGGTGGATTCAAATTGCTGACCTTTTGGTTAGTAGCCAAGCCCTTAACCGCTATACCACCAGGGATCTTTTCAACTATTAGGGGTAAATAATTGTATTACTTAAATTGAAATGGGAACATTCATGTACTGCTAAAGGAAGTTAAATATTATAATTTATGGAGATTAACATGGTAACATATACAAAAATATTACTATATTTATACCCTTTTAATCAGCAATGGAGTGTTATAAAAATAAACAGAACTGTGCAAGTTTATAAAAATGAAGTATAAAAATGTTCATCAGACTGCATTTACAATAACAAAATACTGCAACTTGCCAAGAGCCATTCAAGAAGGTTATGTATGCAATACATTTGTACCCTGAAATCCTGAGCAACTATTAAGCTTTATGCTCCCTATGACCTTTCATTTACGCAGAGCCATACTAATGGCTTTTAAATAAAAAATTTACATCAGGTATGATGTATATACACATGTGCATATACACATATGTGTAGAAGATACAGAGTTATATATTATTTTCCTCTAAAATGCCAAATGTTTGAGGAAGTGTATGGATTAGACCAGGAGCCGTAGTGGCGGTGTAAGCCCACCAGCTGTTCCAAGGGAGAAAGATGTGACAGCCTGATTCAGAAAAGATTACAGCCTTGGAAACCCTATGGGGCAAGTCCTACTCTGTCCTAGAGGGTTGTTATGAGTTGAAATTGACTCAATGGCACACAACAACAATGTGGATTACAGAAAAAATAATTAAGTTCAACTAATTAACTAGCTGAACCAGGTGAAAAAAATACTCTGGTGAATGACTATCTGCTGGAAACAATTAACTTTGTAACTAGAAATGATTTTAAAGCAAGTCTTCTTGCTGCAGCTGAGGGTTTTATTGAGATTTTGCATAATTTGCTTATATTCATTAAATTTGCATCTGAATAAAAATAAAAACAAGAAACATAAAAATGAATGATACTCTCATTTGCACCCATTTATAATATATATTTTGTATGCTCTTAGTTTTCGTTCTGAAAGAAAAATCTTTAACATTCAGAAATCATATATATGAGTGTGTGTTTGTGTGTGTGTGTGTATATTTTTTAGGTTGAAATAAATATTGAGTGACTTTATTTTTCAATATAACCCAGGACTTCTGCCACCACTCCATAGTTCAGCTAGAAGGAATCCTTGTTGTTACACTCTGTTATTCCCATCTTCAGTTTGTAAAGCCCAAGGTAAGTCATCTCGTTAAGTGAAAGCTTGATAACCTAATATAACAAGCTTGAACATCAGAAATCAACTCAAATCTTTTATGCAACAATTGGCTCACAAATATCTGCCTGGGCAGATGGTGTTGGTTTTAAAAGAAAGACATAGTTTGCCTGGAGAATTTCAGAGAAATCTGGGTATCATTTTCCAACTCTGGCACAGGAGAAAGGTGTCATTTCTGTGACAGCCCCAGCGGTTTCCCCGTTACTGCTTGTGTGACAGATGCCATAAGCAGAATGATGTGGAAAAAGAGGTGAGGTACAAGAAAATCATACATTAAAACTCATTAGGTGGAGAGAGGCATGCTCTGCTGGGAGCCACTCAGGAGCATTTTATGTATAGAGAGTGTTCAACATTCCTAATATACGTGCTTGCTAACGTGCTGGGACTGGATTTACATACGTGGTACTTGCCTAAATAGAAAGGAAAACACTGTGGCTCAATGCCAAGATTTCCTTGAATGCACAGCAGAAGTGAGTCAATCTTAAATACAACTTTCACTATAAAATGCACTGTATTGTCTTATTTATTTGTCTTCTTGGTAACTAAATAATTATAGATATAAACAAACATCTTGATAAATACCATCTTGACTCATTCCTTTATGTGATTCTGATATCTTATTCCTTGAGTTTACCTTTATAACTGCCCTTGATCACCTTCTTTAAGGCTTTATTTCCTTCCATATCCTCCAGCTAAGACCCCACTGCCTTACTTTCTGGCTTTTCTGGGGTAACTGAAAACCCTCACCTGGGTCTGTGGAACTAAAGTCTAACCATGGAGCTATCCAGCACCACCAAGAACAAATAAAAACAAAAACCCACTAAATATATAACATCATGAAGTTAAAAAAAAAGAAAGAAAAGGAAACCATGTATTTGTATTTTCATCCATTTTTACTTTTGTCATTTTCTCCAGAATGGGAATGTCTGATAGTCAATTTATAAAAATAAAGTACTGCTTTGTGTTAAGATTTTTGGATCCTTGAGTAAGGCTATCTTTAAGAATATTTTCTTTGCTGGGGAAAGGGCTGATGATTGCTATTACCTTGAGAATGGGTTATACATTTACAAATATATAGATATCAGGAACAGAAACATTGCTATAATTAGTGTTTTCACTCACAACGTGGGCTGACTTCCTCAACACTAATCCAAAAATCAAAACAAACACATTGCTATTGAGTTGATTGTGACCCGTAGTGTCCTATAGTACAGAGTAGAACTGCCCCCATACAGTATCCAAGGAACGACTGGTGGATTCAAACAGTTCCCGCCCCAACTGTCTTTAAACATGTTTGGATATAGATGCTCAATGATATTATAAGAATATATCTATTCTGTCTCTGTTGTCTTCTGTGTTGGCTTCATTTTTCAGGAAGTCTCTTGTCCCATGGCAAAAAATGGCCTCAACAGCTCCAGGATTAAATACCCATTTTCATTTACACCCTCAGAGGAAAAAAGACCATTTTTCCCATAACTCTTAGCTCCACTTGAGCCAAATGGGCTGAGTTATATTACTGTGGAACAGGAAAGAGAGGACCAACAAAGAAAAGAACGTTGGTTAAATTTAAAATGTGTTATTTCTCTATTTGTAACTCTCATTTTCTCACCCTAACAGCTTTAGAGCCCCTGGGTGGAGTAAATGTTTAAGCACTGGACTACTAACCGAAAAGTTACAGGTTCAAATCTACCCAGATGCACCTCAGAAGACAGACCTGGAAATCTGCTTCTGACAGGTCACAACCTTGAAAAACCTATGGAGCAGCTCTACTCTGCACACACGGGGTTGCCATGAGTTGGAAGTGACTCTAGGACAACCACAACAACAGTGTGTTTTACATCTCTTTATTGTGCTTTTAAAAACTCCCTCACTGCACCTTCCCTCTTTTAGAAAAAGATTTCACTGAAAATTCAATAGAGCCAGATGAGGTTATAAAGCAAGATGCCACTCATCTGTTAACCCAAATATGTAACAAAAACGAATGTTTGCCACTTGCATAATTCAATAATATTAACAATAAAATAAATAAATAGAAAGATTATATATATATCTTTTTATTTATTTATAATGTTCAGAGCCTGCACAGTATGTGAGGTAGAAGGGGAAAAAAAAAAAGGCAATAATGATACTGAAGAGGGAAAGAATAGAGAAGTCTAGGCTGGATAGCAAAAACAAAAACAAAATAAACAAAACAAAAAAAAAAACCTGAGCCTGTTTTCTCTGGAAGCAGGAAATTGTTGGATCATATGATATATCCTCACCTATTCTATTTCAATTTGTGAGAAAAATGTTTCCTTTTCATAAGGCTGACACTAAGAAAAGAGGTCCCGTTTTGAGAGGGAATTTCATTAATCAAGTTTCCTTCTTATTTTTCTGTTTGTAACCTTCATTCTCTCACTTTAACAACTTTTAATGAGCCTATAAATTTAGTCATATCTATCCAGTTTTTTCCAGTTTACTACATGTGATGGTACTTTTCCGAGTTCCACCAAAAATGAGCTTACACTGTACTTCCTTTTTTTCAAAACAAAACATCATATAGATATTTACACAGCAATAAATCTTCATTTGTTTCATCATTTTAAAGGCTAAGCACTATTCTGCTTTATAAATTACAACATAAATTACTTAAATATTTCCTGGTTGAATATTTTGGTTGTTTCCAGTACATTGCTACTATAACAAATGCCACAAATGACACCCTTATTTATCTTTCCATAGTTATCTGATTAGTACCATAGCATGGCATAGCATAAAATTCCAGATCTGGTACTGCTGGGTCAAAGGATATGCATTTTTAAAGCCTTTGACTCACAAGCCCTCTTAAGGAATTGCACTGTTCCACCTGAAGCTAAGGTGCTCATAGCCTCACATATATGCCCACGCTGGGTATTGCCATTTTTTTAAAGGTCCACTAACCTGTAAAGTATTCCTTGGTGTTGATTTATTTTGGAAATCTGTGGTTACTACTGAAGTATAAACACTTTTTGAACGTCTACTTGCCATTTGTGTTTCTACCTTGTCCTTTTGCTCAGTTGGGATGATCCTAGTAATTTTTAAAATCTATTGGTGTCATAATGTACAAGGTTTATCCTAAATATTTTACAAACATTATTGCATTTAGTCATAACAATAATCTTAGGAATACGTATTCTAACTCTCCTCATTTTCCAAGTGGAGAATAGTAAGGTTAACTTATTTTCCAAATGTCGCACTTTATGTAGGAAACAAAGCCAGGACCCAAACACAGGTCTGTTTGAAACCAAAAGCCTATATCCTTAATCATTCTCTTTACTTCTTAATTCCATGCCTTCCTGCCCACTCCTACTGCCTTTCTTAAACCTTCTTTATATCTCACATGGACTCTTCTCTGATTCTAGTCTTACATGACTCAAATTTATTTTGTGCTATGTACCTGGGAGACCCTCAGTGAGATGAATGGACACAGTGGCTGCAACAACGGGCTCAAACATAGCAACAATTGTGAGAATGATACAGGACTGAGCAGTGTTATGTTTTGTTGTACGTGGTGTTACTATGAGTTGAAACCAACTCAACAGCACCTAACAACAACGACGACAACATACATCTGGATAGATCTTTGTATAATACAAATCAGGTCCTAATTCTCTTTGGTTTAAAAACCCTTAAAGACCCACATTTCCACAGAGCAAAGCACAAACTCCTTAAAAACGCCATCAAGTCTTTCCTGTTCTGTCCCTGGTGAGCTGTATCTCTAGCTTTGCCAACTCCTTGAAATTACCTCTTAGATCCTCCTCATCGATTCTCAATTATAACAAAGCAATTTGTATTCAATGTGATGGCCCTTAATGGGGGTTCTCACTCTTGCTTTTGTATTCAATATCCACTTCCCTGCCCTAATGCTCCAATAAACCTTAACACATACATATACAACCCTATTTCTACCAACATGCCTTTCATCAAACATTACCATCAGTTGCCTCTCTGAAGATTTTCTTGCTCTATCCACTCCTTTGGCCCTCAAACCCACTGTGCTTTCCTATTCATAATTAGGGTCAGTTTCACTATCCTTGGTTTTGATTTTGAATAACAAGAGACTTCGTTCAATTAATTTCCAAATTTTTTTTTTCTTTTTATGTTCCTAGAAAAACGTCTGGTAGTAGTACTCATTAATTTTTTTGGTGAATAAGTAAACAAATGGATATATTTTATGATTTCTGATATATTTTATGTTTTCACTCCAAAAAAGTGAAATAAAATTCTTATTCCAAAAAGTCAAAGAATAAAACAAATTCATAATTTTAAAGCACCTACTGAATTTATATTTCTGTAGCTTACAGCTTTGTACTCATGGTCTATTCCATCGTTTGAAAAAAGTTTTTATATAAGCAACAATTGATATCATTTAGAAATAACTTATTATTTCAAAACAAAACAAGTTAAAAGAAACCAAAAATATTTAAAGAACAAAAACACCAAAATCATGAAATGGAATTTGACTAATTATTAATCAAAGTTGCTTTTTTCCCTGTATTCATTTTAGTACCTACATTTAAATAATGTAACATTTTAAAATGTCTGTTATTTAAATATCACTTTCCATTTGAAACATAACAGTAAAGGTGTGTATTATTTATCATAAATTCTCTTCATAAAGTTTTTAAGTGCAAAACAAAAACTTCAATATATTGGCTGCAGAAATGATTGTTTCATGTACTTATTTTTGTCATTTAGAATCTGAAAAGCACTTTCTAAAAGATACACAAAAACAAGTTGTTTTAGTAAAAATGTGTAGACATTATTGAACTATTCATGCATAATTTAGATAATTGCTTTTAGAAGATATCCTCTTTGATGGAAGTCTGTAAAGGGAGATTAAATACTATGTATTCTTAGAAGATTTCCTTTTCAAAAAAAAAGTAGCATGTTGTAATCATTTGTATAAAACTATTGATATTAAGCCAACTTACCACTGTGGCTGTGAAGAATCTATGAGATGCTTATGAAAATATCCCCATTTCCCTTTTAGACTCCTCTGGAAATTTATTTACAACCAGTCAATCTGTATATTAAAAAAATTCCTTATACAATCTTAAATATAAATAGAAGCCACAGAGAGAAGTGAAAGAAGACTCTTATTCCTAGCCTTATTTCTAGACTGTGTTTGTTGTTCTTAGTTGCCTTCAAGTAGATTTCTACTCATGGCAACCCCATGTGTGCAGAGTAGAGCTGCTCCATAGGGTTTTCAAGGCTGCGATCTTTTGGAAGCAGATCACCAGGCCTGTCTTCCAAGGTACCTCTGGGTGTATTTGAACCATCAATATTTCAGCTAATAGTTGAGCGCTTAACCATCTGTACCACCCAGGTACTGAACTGCTTCATTAAAGGGTGGTAGATGTATTTAAAATGATGACAAAGGGGGAAAAAAAAAAGTAGCTGCTGAGGCTGGTTATGTAAAATTAAAAACCTCACGGCAAGTGGTTCCTTGGTTTGGAAGTTTAGGGTAATGGTTTCATCAGATATCTCAGTTAATTTGCTTAATAACATGTTTAGTACTCTGCTCTACCTTCTAGTTCCTTGCATAGTTCCTGGGTTCTTAAAAGCTTCCAAGCCACCATTTGGAGCACAAAAATTGGTCCCTAATCACCTGGAACAACAGAGGAAGAAGGAGAGTCAAGAATAGAAGGAGGATATGGAATGTATGGCTAATTGCCTCCATGAACAGCTGCTTCCTCTGCCATGAGACCAGAAGAACTGGGTGGTGCCCAGTTGCCATTACTGAACATTTTGATCAAAGATTTCATAGAAGAATCCTGAACTAACGGTGGTAATTCAGAAGAGAATTTCAAATTCTCATGGACTCTAGACTTTCTGGAATTTGCCTTGCACATCAAAAATCTGAATGATTCCACCCATCAAGCACCAAGCTGGAACTTCACCAAAAGTTCTTTTGGCTGAAGACTATTTCAAGAATGGAAAATGTGAGCTCATTGAAATGATTGTAAACGCTGAAGATATATCTTGCTGTTTATATGGACCTCTTTCTTTTCCTGGAATCTGAAATATAAATGCACAAAGGAAAAAAAAGTAATCTTGCACATAAAAGATCTGGAAGGATACACTCCAGGTTGTTGAGGGATAATCCCTAGTAAAGGAACTCTGGTGGTGCAATTGTTAAAGTCTTAGCTGCTAACCAAAATGTCTGTGGTTCTAACTTACCAGTTACCTAGGAAACCCAATGGGGCAGTTCTACTCTGTCCTGGATGCCCGCTGAGTCAGAATTAACTCAATGGCACACAACAAGTCGGAATTAACTCAATGGCACACAACAACAACAGCAATTCTTAGCTACAGAATCAGGAGAACAGAAAACTTCTTTACCTATACATGCCTGTACTATTTAGTTTTTAATAATACACATATTACTTGTTTAATTTTTCGTAATCGGTAGAAAACCATTTAAAGATTAGTAAGTTCAACTCACGTGGGCGTAAAAATTTGAAATGAGGCTTCTGAAATCGAAGATAAATGTCAAAAATCATGATTCTAATGGATACAATGCCTATCACTTTCATAATATCCTCAAAGTACTTCACCAACAAGGACTATTCTTCACAACGGTTCTACCCAACTTTACTTTTACTTCACAGAATGCTAAGAACTATCCAGACTTTCAGGTCATTTGATCCTTCATCTTTTGCCCCAAATTTTCACAAATTCTAATTCCTGTCAGAAGCTACAGTAAGGAAAGAACAAAACTGTCCTACATTTCCATCACCCCATGGCAAATGTAATTTACATGCAGAAGCTTCTATAGGTTAACCAAAAGCCCACTGCTGTTTTCCTAGCCTTAAACTTACAATTTCTGTTGAAATGCCCAGCTAGAAATTGACAATAACACTAACACAAATTTAAAATGATCATCACATGTTTAAACAGTAATACCAGCCTAATTAGTGCTAAACTCTATAAAATAGAGAGGCTACTGAATTTAAATCCCTTACAGACACTTAATGAGATTCAAATCGAGGGGAGAAGGTAGATGATATTGCTGAGTGACATGGTTTAATGTTTGAAGCAGTTTGTGTGGAATTAAAATTAGTATGAAAACTACATTCTCATAACTTTCATAGTTCTGCAGTTACAAAATGAAGATAATTTTGAATCTTTTCCTTTGACACTTTAGCCACAATTGAATTTAACTTAATAAACCTTACACCAAACAAAAGAAATATTTTGTAATAAATTATAAAACTTTTTACTAGTTGACTGTGGTTGGAAGTATTAGTGCCTTTGAGGTATTCACCTTTGTTTCAATACCACAACGCCAGGGCCTTGGTATCAAATAACTGGTAAATTCAGGAAACAAATGAGAGGAGGCAGGGGAGGCGAGGGTGGTGAGGGGAAGGAATAAGAATGATGTTTGCATGCTGTAGATAGCATCACTTAGTACATGGAACATTCTTCGGTTTGATGTAATGTTATTATATTATTAGAATCATTCAACTTAAGCACTGCCTGTGTGATTTTATGCATGGGATAGGGCACTGTGAAAGTAGAAGTGGTCTTACTATTCATATTCAATGTTGGTGGCTCTGGCAATTACTGGATGTGTCCACAAATGAGACTGAACAGTCCCATGTGGGAACCACATCAGTCCTGGTCACAGTTGTAGTTACTGTACTGAGCACAGACACTTTGTTAATTGCCCACGTACTGCTCGAGCACTTTCTTAGTATCTTAAATTTCTCACATTTGAATTTACCTGCATGGTTAATTCTTACTAGATAGAGTTAGATGTGAAATGTGATTTAAAATCCATGGAAATGATTTGAAAATAAAAATATGCTAATGTTTCATTTAATAAAGTAACAATTACATAAGAAACACCAGGAAGCATTGTCTTCAAAGTATTTTTTATTTTTTTTGAACTACAACTCAGAGAATAGACACTGTGCACTTGTTCAGCTCTGATGATGCAATGGCTTCTTGTCAGGGAAATGGGGGAACTTAACATCAGTAACAGTTGTAGCTACAATATTTACCAGATTCAATACACATAAAATAATAATGGAGGCAGTCATTTCTAAAGGCTGACTGACAGCAGACCAGCTGAGCCAAGGCAAAAAAGAAAAAAAAAAAAAAATTTGTTTTTCCAAAAGAAAAAGGAATTGGGAACCAGCCAACCTACTAGTTAAGAATAAAGGGCTCAGTTGGGAGCTAAATGGGAAGCATAGTACCACTGGACTAACGGCCTGAGCAAAGTTAAAACAAAACAAAACAAAAACCTAAGTGAGAGGGAAAGAGACTCTAACACCTAAACATACTATAGGTCTTCAGGTGTAAAGGGTTTTTCCACTAAGGATGACCTTTAGAATATTCCTGAATCAGTGCAATTTAAAAGAAATCATCTAATGTCTACTAGGGACAGTTTGATTATTATTTAAGTTGACTACTAAAATTTTATTCAGACATCTATCCCAAGGGTCAGTGGTTATTTTCTGTGTAGCTTAGGAATCTAAACCTTTGCCAGACAAAGCACTGAAGACTCTGGTCTTGCGGTCATGTTTGGTAAGCCTTTGTTTTATATTTGAGAAAAGAATAATACAAAATTTAGTGTGTTCTGAAAAAAATGCTTCAGACATTTAGCTAGAGAATTTGTCAATCTAGAAACTGTAGTCCTATTTTCTTTAACGTTCATGTTTTTGGTTGCATTACAGTGGCTTAGGAAGTTACTAGGTAAATTACAAATAATTGTTTTGGATTGTTGCTCAATCCAAGTAAAGACTATAGTCCCTGGGCATATATGTTCTGCGATTGTATAAAAACAGGAATTAGGTTTAGAGCTTTTACATTTTACTTGTCATAAATTTAATATGTTGACTTTTAATGCTTAGGTACACATTGAATTCAATTTCCACCTCTTAAAAAAAATCACAGATATGTAAGAAAGTATCACCCAAGAGGTTCCCAAGTAATATTTACTAGTAAGCTTACTTATTTTTCAAAATGATACTGGTTATGTTTTTCTTAAAAGTATTCACTAAAAATTTGTGTCAGAAGAAACAGACTTGATCTAAGAAATTCCATAATTTCCGAAAGGTAAAACTAGTGTTTGATCATTGCTGTAAACTTGGATGAGCTTGGTAACATTTTGGGGACTCAATTTTTCTTCTATTTTAAAATGAGGGTGATGAGTGTTCTGGGTAAAGGAGGCACGATAAAAGCAGATTACAGAATCATCATCAAATTCTAGTAAATATGAACATATGAGAGTGAAGCTCAGCGATTCTTTTCATCATTGAAGTACAGTCTTTTTTTTTTTTTAAGTGATGGCTATGCAAAA
Organism: Elephas maximus indicus; assembly: GCF_024166365.1. Taxonomy (NCBI): domain Eukaryota; kingdom Metazoa; phylum Chordata; class Mammalia; order Proboscidea; family Elephantidae; genus Elephas; species Elephas maximus. Next base: position 42,369,962 of record NC_064832.1, read on the forward strand.
AAAAAGATATAACTCTTATTTGTCAAAGAACGGTTCCCAACTTTCTGTCCCAATCCCCCAGTGGCCATAATGGGGAAAGGAGGTAAGGAGAAAAAAAATCCTCACAATATTCACTAATATATTCCCTTCCTCAACACCCACACGCACATTCTCTCTCTCAATTAGAAGAGAAATGGATTGGATAAACAGATGGAAAGACACTTAAAAAAAAAAAAAAAAACTCTACCAATCACCAAGGATATCAGCATCTCAGTGCTCCAACCTAGAAATGGCCCAAGTTCACGAGTAGCCTCCTTAGAAATAGGATATGCTTCTGTCTTTGTTTATTCAACTATTTTTCAGAACATTTAGCAGTATAACCCCAAAAATTTCAGATCCCAAGTCCCCTCCTCCCCCCAAAAAAGGTTATTGTGTAATCTTAGGTTATCATTCCCATGCCATTTCCTCCACCATACCTTCATGTTACAGAAAAACAGGTACCTAGAAGAGGCTTCAAGTTAGGGTTCAAGAGAAGGTTTTTTTTTTTTTCCTTCCGATAAGGTAAAAAGCATTAAGGAGAGTTCAACTGAATTTTACTAGATCCAATAGAAGATAAAGTTAACTTCTATTTATATAAAGATATGAGAAGAGAAAAATGAGGAATAAGAGAATAAGAAAAACATATCATTAAAAATGACTGAAGAATACAGTCTAGAAGAAAATATGTGAAGAAAAAGAAACCATAATAAAATCATGAATTTAAAAGTATCACCATTTACACATAAGATGATAAAACAATAGTGTAAGTCAACAGTCAGTCAAAATTTGGACTAAAATAATACCATTTTGAAAACTAGTATTCAAATTGGAATGGAAAAAAAACAGCTGACACAGCTGAAAATCAAATTGCTATCAGAGAAGAAAGTGCTGTGATAATTGTTTTGTTTTTAGAAGGAAAAAAGTGATTAAAGTACTTAGAAGACACAAATGTGGCAGAAAGGTAACACATTACTGATTTTTCTTACCTAGAGTACAGAACTAAAATTTTCAAAAAAATTAAGATTAAATTAAAAAAAAAAAATCTGTGACGTGGAGAAAATTCTGAATATGCAAACCGAAAATATTGGTGCTCAACATCTTATGTACATTTTAATCTTAAAGGGCTAAAAAAGTGATCTAAAGGGAGATCAATTCTAAGTGGCTTCAATCCTCAAACACAGAAGATACTACAGAAATGTTTAAAATATTCTGAGAGAAATAATATGAGACTACTTGGTGGAGCCCTGGTGGCACAGTAGTTAAGAGCTGTGGTGGCTAACCAAAAGGTCAGCAGTTCGAATCCACCAGCCGCTCTTTGGAAACCCTATGGGGCAGTTCTACCCTGTCCTGTAGGGTCACTATGAGTCAGAATCCACTCTATGGCAACTTTTTCTTTTTTTTTTTTTTTTTCTGATTTGATTTATATACCTGGTGGCACAGTGGCTAAAGTGATCAACTGCTAACTGAAAGATCAGTGGTTCAAAGCCAATAGTGGTTCTGCTGGAGAAAAATGTGGCAGTCTGCTTCTGCAAAGATTTAGAGTCTTGGAAATCCTATGGGGTTGCTATGAGTCAGAATAGACTCGATAACAGTGGATTATAGAATATTAAGCCACCACTTCTTGGTGGGGACACAAACTGGGCTACTGGACTACTTGCTCCTCAAAAAAATGTAAGGCAACAGGCATCACAAACATGCAAATGCTCATGGACTATCACATGCATGAGTACTTTTTGGCAGGGGCTAATAATGATGTATCGCCAAAAAAAACATTAAGAATAAAGTATTTAAAAAACTGATAGTAAGCACTGCATTTAATCAAACACAGAACCAAAATTAAACACTTAGGACTAGTTACAATTAAAATAGAAGGTATAACTTGCCAGTTTAAAAAAATAGTGTCTATGATACGTGTATCATTTTTGTTGTTGGTTGCTATCAAGTCCATTCTGACTCCTGGCGACCCCATATGTGCTGAGTAGAACTGCCCCATAAAGTTTTCAAGGCTGTGACCTTTCAGAAGCAGGTTGCCAGGCCTGTCTTCTGAGGAGCCTCTGGGTGAATTTGAACCACCAACCTTTCTGTTAGTAGCCCAGTGCTTAACCATTTGCACTGCCAGGAACATATATTATTAAATGAAAATTTTAAAAGGAAAGATAAAATCATTACTCCAAAGAGATATAAAATGGAAACATGTTAAAAATTTATTTACCTCATTAATTACTTAGGAAACTTGGTGGTTGTTACAAAAGGTTCAAAAGAGAATCTGAAGAACAGAAATAAGGGATATTGAAAGGAATGTGCAAACGGAAGCAGAACTGGTTTGTCCACAGTCCCACTAAAAAACCCGCTGCCGTCTCATAGAGACCCTATAGGACAGAGTAGAACTGCCCAATACAGTTTCCAAGGAGCACCTGGTGGATTCGAACTGCCCACCTCTTGGTTAGCAGCTGTAGCACTTAACCACTACACCACCAGGGTTTCCTTGTCCACAGTAGGGGGAAAGAAGTCACTTGAATCTCTGTTAGACAAGACAGCATGGCTGTGGGTTATAGACAATAATTATTTTGCATTGCTAGTAGCTATCTTCAGTTTACAGAATTGTAAAAACAGCTCCTATAAAATAAGAATCAGATAACTCAGGCAGGTGATCTATAGATGCATAGTTTTCCATTGCAGAGCAAATTTTCCCTATATGTAAACACACACACAACACACTTAGTAAAAGTGTTAACTTACTTTTCTGTTAGAGCATGGAATTGATTATCAAAATTAAAACATGTCATATAAAATTGACACATAATAATTTCAAGATCTTGCTTTTTTTTTTTTTTTGTATTTATTCTTTTAACCTTAGAGGAACCACTTCCCCAGAGGAAAAATTCTTGATTCCCTTTAAAAATAAAGTGAAATCTTCCCTCCTCTCATCTGCATAACAGGACGCAATGCTGAGGTCAGCTCCTGAACATGGAAACTTACAGCTTCATCCACCAGGATAGACTGGCACCCTTCTTGATTGACAATACAAAAATCTCCAGGGAGGGAGTCATTTACCTGGCTTGGACCAGTTTTTTACTTCTAGCTCATTGAACATACAAGCACAGAATGTTCTTGGTCCCATTGTAGCCACGTGCCTAGGGAAGATTAGGCACTTCAGACTGGTGAACCAGGACTGCAGGACAGCTAACTTCCTCAGGTCTCTAATATCACTTGAGTTTTCTACTGGCTTTTGGTCATCAAGCCCTTTAATTTCAGTTGTCCTTAAGTACAACTAAATATGAAAACCCATCCTATCTTCTCTCTTTTCTTCCTGCCCTTTGATGCTTCTTTACACAGCCACTCTCTCTCCCAAACATTTGTACCTCTTTTCTAGAATCCATCGTTCATTATAAACCTATATCTTAAACCCTAAACATCCGCACACAATTTTCTCTGAACATAGTTGACATAATTTGAGTTTGGCTCTCAGCCTCAGCACAGTAATCTCCCCTGCAGCTCTCCTAAAAGAAACATGCCATTCTCTCATCCTCCCACACTGGAGTGAACACAGGAGTCAGAGATGACATCAGTGTTCTCCTTGCTCCCAATTTCCAATTTCAGATAGTTATTCTGCTATCCTCACATATAAGTACTTCCCTACTGAGATTTATGACATCAGACTACAACAGTGCCTACTGCCACTTGTTACTTCATCTACAGAGTTTCCATCTCTTATTCATAATGGATGTTGACATCTAGCTCACATAATTCTGTACACCAAGACTTTCACTTATCAGAATAAATGTGAATAATCCAATCCTTTACATTCAATATTTCTCTAAGAGGAAACTATTGATTTAACCCTCTCATCCTCATTTCTTTGGGGAAGCCCTGGGTTTATCAGCAACCCAAACTATTCCACCTCTGTAAATTTAAATGCAAACATATAATCTCTGATTATAACTTCCTCTAATCCCATTCTTTCGATTCATATTCTAAGTAAGCATCTTTGATTTTGGGTTTCTAAAACCTATCCCCACTTATTATCTTCTCTTTGGCTTCTTTTTCTTTCTTACCTAGTATAGCCCCCATGATGCAATTCAACTGTTCTATTGTGACATAATCAATTGCTTTGTACCTTGCTTTCTACTACACTTGTCCTTGTAACTCTTTCTTTTTTTTCCTCCTCTTGGATCAATGCAGTCATTCAACACTTCTCACTTTACTATGGACTGCTAGAAAAACTCACATGGCCATATAGATTGGAGCCACTTCAAATGCAAGGTCTCTATTATTGGGTTGTCAGTGATAATCACCAGCAATTTTACTTTTTAATGGCCTTTTATCTTTCCAGAATTTCAAAGCAAAATCTTTCAAATATTCACTACTTGCCTCAAATCCCTTTTTGGAACTCCCTGCAGAGTCCAGAAAGGTTGATGGTTTTCCTTTGCTTGGGCCTGAAACAAATAGAATCATTCATTATCATATTGTTATCAGTTTCAAGAACTTATTAGGGGAGGTGGAGCCAAGATGGCGGAATAGGCAGATGCTCCTGGCTTGTCCTCTTACAACAAAGACCAGAAAAAAAAAAAAACAAGTGAAATGAGTATATTTATGACAAGCTAGGAGCCCTGAACATCAAAGGCAAGCTTAGAAAACAAACTAAGGGGCAGGGGGGAGGAAGAGACAGTTCAGAAGCAGAGAGAAGTTACTGGACCTGAATCACGGGGAGTCCTCAGGCATCATTCCCGCGAGTGGTGGCAATGGGCTGGTACTAGCATTCAGCTGCAGTTTCCTCAGGGAGAAGCAGCCAGCCACACAGCCTACTCACACGTCCGGAACCAGAGAAGAATGGTGCTCTTGGAAAAACTAAGTGCTTGTGCATATTTACCACCCACCCTTCCCAAGTCAGCTATAGAGGCTGACTTTCCTGGGCCTGAGATGGGCCCTGTTGAGCCCCTAGAGTCATCCTCCCAGCCTTGGAGAAGGAATAAATTTGCAATTTGGGGGAAAAGATAATTTGCCAGCTCCAGTAACCAGGGGAGTTCAGGACAGAGCGGCTCCTGTCCAGGCATAAATGGTGCATGGACTTTGAGTATCTTTTCCCTCTGCACGGACCTGTGTGGGCCTATTTCAGGACAATAGGCCCTTCTTGGCAGACTCCAACCATTTCAGCTGTGCAGCAGAGAGGTGGGTGTTTGATGTTTGACATTTCTTTGCCTATTAAACAGTGTCCTCACCTACCCACATCAGGGGCCTAAGGACTGGTAGCTCCACTCAGGTCACACAGCCACCCATGACAGGGGTCCAAGGATAACTGGTACCTCCCAGTCCTTACAACCAAAAACATTGGGTGCCCATGGTCCCTCTGCAGAACCCACCCACCTGTACACTCTAGGGAACAGGGACATGCTTTCCTCAGAGACACATCGGAGATGATTTTCAGCACCCTGCCTTGTTCAGAGTGTGACCCCCTGCTGCAACAAGATACCAGTACCTACACCAATCACCCCTGCCTGCTAAGACTGTAGGACAGAGCCTTTACCACACACTTGATGATCAACTACCTGGACACCTGAACTGAATTCATGCAAGAAAACTGATTGGATGCCTAGACTGATATACTTGATAACAGTTCTAGCCATCTGGGCACAGGACATCAGAGCTCCAAAGGCAAAAATAATCAAGCTATCTCACTCAAGCAACCCATTTGGGCATATCAAAACAAAACGAAGCAAGCAGCTACGATACACTAAGTAAACATAAAATAAACTGTTACAATAACTTATAGATGGCTCAGAAACAATAGTCAATATCAAGTCACATAAAGAAACAGACCATGATCACCTCAACAAGCTCTCAAAACAAAGAATTCAGGGATCTTCTAGATGAAAGTGCATTCCTGGAATTACGAAAGGCAGAATACAAAAGATTAGTATACAGAACCCTTCAAGACATCAGGAAGGAAATGAGGCAACACGCAGACAAAGCAAAGGAACACACAGATAAAGCAATTGAAGAAATTAAAAAGATTATTCAGGAACTTACTGAAAAATTTAATAGGCTGGAAAAATCTACATACAGACAGCAACCAGAAATTCAGAAGAGTAACAATAAAATTACTGAAGTAGACAACTCAATAGAAAGTCAGAGAAGCAGAATTGAGCAAGTGGAAGGCAGAATTTCTGAACTTGAAGATAAAGCACTTGGCACTAATATATTTGAAGAAAAATCAGATAAAAGAATTAAAAAAAAATGAAGAAACCTTAAGAATCATGTGGACTGTATCAAGAGAAATAACCTATGAGTGACTGGAGTACCAGAACAGGGAAGGATAACAGAAAATACAGAGAGAATTGATGGCAGAAAACTTCCCTGATACCATGAAAGATGAAAAGATATCTATTCAAGGTGCTCATCAAACTCCACATAAGGTAGATGTTAAAAGAAAGTTACCAAGACATACTAAAATCAAACTTGCCAAAACTAAAGATAAAGAGAGAATTTTAAGAGCAGCTAGGGATATATGAAAAGTCACCTACAAAGGAGATCCAATAAGAATAAGCTCGGAGTACTCGGCAGAAACCATGCAGGCAAGAAGGTAATGGGAAGAATTATATAAAAAATTGAAAGAAAAAAATTGCCAGCCAAGAATGACATAGCCAGCAAAATTGTCTCTCAAATATGGAGGTGAAATTAGGACATTTCCACATAAACAGAAATTTAGGGAATTTGTAAAAACCAAAACAAAACTACAAAAAACACTAAAGGCAGTTCTTTGGTTGGAAAATCAATAATATCAGGTATCAACCCAAGACTAGAACACTGGGCAGAGCAATCAGAAGTCAACAAGACAGAGAAATCAAAAAAAAAAAAAAAAAAAAACACTCAAAACGGGGTAACAGGAATGTTATTACTTAAAAGAAGGAAACATTGAAACAATAACAGGGACTAAGAAGTGTAGTCATAGATCTTCCAGACAGAGAGGAAGATAAGGCGATACAAAGAAATAGAATTTAGGTTTAAATTTAGAAAAATAGGGGTAAATAATAAGGTAACCACACACAAAAAAAGGGACACAAAATATCCTACACATCAAAATACAATACAAGAAAAAAAAATGGAGAATTAGCACAAACAAAAACAACAAATATGAGGAATGGAAAATATATAATCTACTCAGCACATAAAATTAGGTGGGAAAAAGAAAATGTCAACAACACAGAAAAAAATACATCAAAATGATAGTACCATCCTAATCTTCATACCTATCCACAATTATGCTGAATGTAAATGGACTAAATGCACCAATAAAGAGACAGAGAGTTGCAGAATGGATTAAAAAACATGATCTGTCTATATGCTGCCTACAAGTGACACACCTTAGACTTAGAGACACAAACAAACTAAAACTCAAAGGATGGAAAAAGATATATCAAGCAAACAACAATCAAAAAAGAGCAGGAGTGGCAATATTAATTTCTGGCAAAATAGACTTTAAAGTTAAATCCATCATAAAGGATATGGAAAGACACTATATAATGATTAAAGGGATGATATACCAAGAAGATATAACCATATTAAATATTTGTGCACCCAGTGACAGGGCTGCAAGATAGGTAAAATAAACTCTATCAACATAGAAAAGTGAGATAGACAGCTCCACAATAGTGGTAGGAGACTTCAACACACTACTTTTGGTGAAGGACAGGACATCAAGAAAGAAACTCAACAAAGACATGGAACACCTAAATGCTACAATAAACCAACTTGAACTTATAGACATATCCAGAACACTCCACTCAATAACAACCAAGTATAATTTCTTTTCTAGTGTACATGGAACATTCTCTAGAATAGACCACATATTAAGTCATAAAGCAAGCCTTAGCAGAATCCAAAACATCGAAATATTACAAAGCATCTTCTCTGATCATAAGGCCATAAAAATGGAAATCAATGACAGAAAAAGCAGGGAAAAGAAATCAAACACTTGGAAACTGAACAGTACCCATTTCTAAAAGGACTGGATTATAGAAGATATTAAGGATGGAATAAAAAAATTCATAGAATCCAATGAGAATGAAAACACTTCCTTTCAGAACCTTTGGGACACAGTGAAAGTAGTGCCCAGAGGTCAATTTATATCAATAAATGCACACATACAAAAAGAAGAAAGGGCCAAAATCAAAGCATTATTCCTACAACTTAAACAAATAGAAAGAGAACAACAAAAGAAACCCTTAGGCACCAGAAGAAAACAAATAATAAAAATTAGAGCTGAACTAAATGAAATAGAAATCAGAAAAACAATTGAAAGAATTAACAAAGCCAAAAGCTGGTTCTTTGAAAATATTAACCAAATTGATAAACCACTGGGCAAACTGACAAAAGAAAAACAGGAAAGGAAGCAAATAACCCGAATAAGAAATGAGATGGGCAATATTACAACAGATCCAACTGAAATTAAAAGAATCATACCAGATTACCATGAAAAATTGTACTCTAACAAATTTAAAAACCTAGAAAAAATGGACAATTTCCTGGAAACACACTACCTACCTAAACTAACACAAACAGAGATAGAACAACTAAATAGACCCATAACAAAAGAAGAGATTGAAAAGATAATACAAAAATTCCCAACAAAAAAAGAAGCCCTGGTCTAGATGGTTTCACCACAGAGTTCTACCAAACTTTCAGAGAAGAGTTAACACCACTACTACTCAAGGTATTTCAGAGTATAGAAAAGGATGGAATGCTCCCAAACTCATTCTATGAAGCCAGCATATCACTGATCCCAAACCAGTTAAAGACACAACGACAACGACAAAAAAAGAAAATTGCAGACCTATATCCCTCATAAACACAGGTGCAATAATCCTCGACAAAATTCTAGCCAATAGAATTCAACAATAAATCAAAAAAATACTTCAGCATGACCAAGTGGTATTCATACCAGGTATGCAGGGATGGTTCAACATTAGAAAAACAATTAATGTAATCCACCATATAAATAAAAGACAAGAATCACATGATTTTATCAATTGATGCAGAAAAGGCATTTGACAAAGTTCAACATCCATTCATGATAAAAACTCTCAGCAAAATAGGAATAGAAGGAAAATTCCTCAACATAATAAAGGGCATTTGTACAAAGCCAACAGTCAACATCATCCTAAATGGAGAGAGCCTGAAAGCATTCCCCTTGAGACCGGGAACCAGACAAGGATACCCTTTATCACTGCTCTTATTTGACATTGTGCTGGAGGTCCTAGCTAGAGCTATTAGGCAAAATAAAGAAATAAAGTGTTTCCAGACTCGTAAGGAAGAAGTAAAAATACCTCTATTTGCAGATGACATGGTCTTATACACAGAAAACCCTAAGGAATCCTCAAGAAAACTACTGAAACTAATAGAAGAGTTCAGCAGAGTATCGGGATACGAGATAAGTATACAAAAATCAGTTGGATTCCTCTACACCAACAAAAAGAACATCAAAGAGGAAATCACCAAATCAATACCATTTATAGTAACCCCCAAGAAGATAAAATACTTAGGAATAAATCTTACCAGAGGCGCAAGAGACTTACATAAAGAAAACTACGAAACACTTCTTCAAGAAACCAAAATAGACCTACATAAGTGGAAAAACATATCTTGCTCATGGATAGGAAGACATAGCATTATAAAAATGTCTATTCTATCAAAAGCAGTCTTCATATTTAATGCAATTCCTATCCAAATTCCAAAGACATTTTTTAATGAGATGGAGAAACAAATCACCAACTTCATGTGGAAGGGAAAGAGGCCCCGGAAAAGTAAAGCATTACTGAAAAAGAAGAAAAAAGTGGGAGGCCTTACTCTACATGACTTTAGAACCTATTATACCACCACAGTAGTCAAAACAGCCTGGTACAGGTACGACAACAGATACATAGACCAATGGAACAGAATTGAGAATCCAGACACAAATCCATCCACATAGGAGCAACTGATATTTGACAAGGTCCCCAAAACAGTTAAATGGGGAAAAGACAGTCTTTTTAACAAATGGTGCTGGCATAGCTGGATATCCATCCACAAAAAAAAAATGAAACAAGACCTGTACCTCACTCCAGGTATAAAAACAAGTTCAAAATGAATCAAAGACCTAAACATAAAATCTAAAATGATAAAGATTATGGAAGAAAAACTAGGGACAATGTTAGGAGCCCTAATACATGGCATAAAGAGTATACAAATCATTACTAACAATGCAGAAGAAAAACTAGATAACTTGGAGTTCCTAAAAATCAAACACCCATGCTCATCCAAAGACTTCACCAAAAGAGTAAAAAGATTACCTACAGACTGGGAAAAACTTTTTAGCTATGACATTTCCGATCAGCACCTGATCTCTAAAATCTACATGATACTGCCAAGCTCGACCACAAAAAGACAAATAACCCAACTGAAAAATGGGCAAAAGATCTGAACAGACACTTCTCGAAAGAAGACATTCAGGTAGCTAACAGATACATGAGGAAATACTCATGATCATCAGCCATTAGAGAAATGCAAATCAAAACTACAATGAGATTTCATCTCACTTTAACAGGGCTGGCATTAATCCAAAAAACACAAAATAATTAATGTAGGAGAGGCTGTGGAGAGATTGGAATACTTGCACACTGCTGGTGGGAATGTCAAATGGTACAACCACTTTGGAAATCAATTTGGCGCTTCCTTAAAAAGCTAGAAATAGAACTACCATACGATCCAGCAATCCCACTCCTTGGAGTATATCCTAGAGAAATAAGATCCTTTACATGAAAAGATATATGCACACCCATGTTCACTGCAGCACTATTTACAATAGCAAAAAGATGGAAGCAACCAAGGCTCCCATCAACAGATGAATGGATAAATAAATTATGGTATATTCACACAAAGGAATACTACACATCGATGAAGAAGAGTGATGAACCTGTGGAACATTTCATAACATGGAGGAACCTGGAAGGCATTATGCTGAGTGAAATGAGTCAGTTGCAAAAGGACAAATATTGTATAAGACAAATACTATAAGAACTCGAGAAATAGTTTAAACAGAGAAGAAAATATTCTTTGATGGTTACAAGAGGGGGGAGGGAGGGATAGTGGGAGAGGAGTATTGACTAATTAGATAGTAGATAAAAACTACTTTAGGTGATGGGAAAGAGAACACACAATACAGGTGAGGTCAGCACAACTGTACTAAACCAAAAGCAAAGAAGTTTCCTGAATAAACTGAATGCTTCGAAGGCCAGTGTAGCAGGGGCAGGAGTTTGGGACCATGGTTTCAGGGGACAATTAAGTCAATTGGCATAATAAAATCTATTAAGAAAACATTCTGCATCCCACTTTGGAGAGCACCCTCTGGGGTCTTAAATGCCAGCAAGCGGCCATCTAAGATGCATCAATTGATCTCAGCCCACCTGGATCAAAGGAGAATGAAGAACACCAAGGACACAAGGTAGTTACAAGCCCAAGAGACAGAAAGAGCCACATAAACCAGAGACTACCTCAGCCTGAGACCAGAAGAACTAGATGGTGCCCAGTTACAACCAATGACTGCCCTGACTGGGAACTCAACAGAGAACCCCTGAGGCAGCAGGAGAGCAATGGGCTGCAGACCCCAAATTCTCATAAAAAGACCAGACTTAATGGCCTGACTGAGACTAGAAGGACCCCAGTGGTCATGGCCCCCAGACCTTCTGTTGGCCCAGGACAGGAACCATTCCTGAAGCCAAATCTTCAGACAGGGATTGGACTGGACAGTGGGTTGGAGAGGGATGTTGGTGAGGAGTGAGCTTCTTGGATCAGGTGGACACTTGAGACTATGTTGGCACCTCCTGCCTGGAGGGGAGCTGAGAGGGTGGAGGGGGTTAGAAGCTGATGAAATTGAAGAGAGATAGTGTAGCGATGGAGCAAGCTGTCTCATTAGGGGGAGAGCAATTGGGAGTGTGTAGCAAGGTGTACATAAGTTTTTGTGTGTGAGACTGACTTGATTTGTAAACGTGCGCTTAAAGCATAATAAAAATTAAAAAAAAAAAAAGAATTTATGAGGACCCATCACAAAGCCTTCATATCATGGTTGACCCTGAGTTACTCCATGTTGTTTTTGTTATTGTTAGTTGCTGTCAAGTCTTTTCCGACTCATGGCTACCCTGTGTGTGCAGAGTAGAACCGCTGTATAGAGTTTTCAAGGCTGTGACCTTTTGTAATCAGATCTCTAGGCCCATCTTTTGAGGCACCTATGGGTGAGTTTGAACCGTCAACTCTTCAGCTAGTAGCCTAGCACTTAACCATTTGTGCCACACAGGGACTTTGAGTAATCCCATATATTCTAGAAATTTTGAGAGTTATGGATTGATTGCTACTTTTAAAATTAGAAATACCATACTTAAATAAAAGAACATCAGAGAAGGTAGAATAAACCCAGAGACATGCATTCAAGAATTATTCCTTTTAAAATTACATAGATATTGAATTTACAGAGATTTGAAAGGCTGTGATAAATGATCTGCTCTTGTATTCTTGGTGGTGACACAAATTGGACTACTGGACATATAAAAGCAGTAAATTTATGAGCTGCAAATAACTACTGAGTCAGTCAAAATATGAGATGGATGAAATGTGTTAACATCTACAATTTCTTCACTGGTCCATCAAACGGTCTCTAAAGTTTTTCTGGTCAGGTTTCTGTAGGTAAGCCATCTGTCCTAGAGAGCAAAACAGATGCCAGTTTTCTTTCTAGTAGATCAAGGATGCTTAATTGGAAGAGCACAACTAAGCATTATGGCTTCTAAAGAAAAGAGTCACTATGTCAGAAATTGGCTGGCTCCAAAGAAAACAGGAGCTGAAAGATACTCTCAAAGAGCCATGGGGAAAGTGAGAAGTAGAGAATTAAAATTTCTTAAATAATAACTCGATGATAGGTAATTGTGCTAAAATTTTAATCGTCTCATTTGATCTTATGACTGCCTTTTGAAATTAGTATTTTTATCTGCAAATTATAGATGAAGCAACAGTAAGATAAGTTAAGTAAAATATCTAAGCTCCTTTAGCTATTAAGTGGAAGAGCACTGGATTGGCAGCTATCAGACATAATATGCCATTCTCTTATAAATTCTAAGCTTTATCTTATATACTTCTTTGCCTCTCTTCCATTGAAAGTCTGCAAGGCTTTCAATCTTTTAGAAACAGGATTCAAAGACTTGAAATTTTTGAACAATATTTTTAAACATACAAAGAATTAATATAAATTAACAATTATTTTCCTACGAGACTCACATTACAGGCTGTTTCTTTTTAAAATCTGTGTGTTGCATTCCAAAAACCCATTTTCAAGTTTCTTGATTGTACTTTGGCTTGTATTTCCCTGTAGAAAAGAATTATAATTAATAAATAGTTCCACTGTCAAGTACAAAAAATTGATGTTTAGTCAACCTTCCATCACCTGTCAGTTTGTTATACTGTGATGGCGTGCATAATGCTACGATGCTGGAAGCTATGCCACCAGTATTTGACATACCAGCAGGCTCACCGTGGTAGACAGGTTTCAGTAGAGTTTACAGATTAAGGTAGACTAGAAAGAAAGATCTGGAATCTGGCAATCTACTTCCTTAAATAAGTCAGTGAAAATCGTATGGGTCACATCAGTATATTGTCCACTGTAATGCTGGTAGATGAGCTCACTAGGTTGGATGTCACTTAAAATGTACAGTGGTCACCATAATGGACTCAAATATACCAATGATTGTGAAGATGGTGCAGGACCGGGCAATGTTTTATTCCGTTGTACATGGAGTCACCATGAATTGGAGTTATCTCCATGGCAACTAACAACGAGTCAGTCAACATTAGGAGCCATTTACCTAAATTCTCTGAATTATCAGCAACTTTCCCCCAGCCTGCTGGACAGTAGAAAAGGCAAATCTACTTACAAGTACATGTTAGCAAACTCTAAGACCTGTCAGGGATTCATTCAAGGCCAAGACGTGGGAAAAAAAGACTGATATAATAAAGCTGAAAGTAAAAAAAAGAAAAACAAGACCCCTGAAATTCTTATTTTCTCAGTGGACCAGATTGGTATCTGCTCAAGTCCTGGGCCAGCAGCCCATTGCCTGAAAAACCACGTGTTGCGATACACAGATTAGTCCTTGATTATTGGAAATGTGTCCCGGCAGTTAGCTAGGAGACATACATTACCTGCCTCTTGTTGGTCTCAATCATCAATACTATACAGCTTGAAAAATCTGGACATAACCTTGGGAATGTGTCCAGAATATTTAATTTATCCATACAGAAAAAAATTTGAGAATCCTCATATCAAAAAAGAAACTATTTGTAAATCATATTCCTGTTGTAGAAATTATAGTATGATGTGTATATTTATTTTGGTTCTTTAGACATCACATTGATTTCAAAGGTAAACCTTATTTGGTGTTTTATTAGATTACACACGTGTGAAAAGTTAGTGCATTGATTATGTTCATGTGAATATTTTTAAACTATGTCAATAGAGATGAAGACTAAAAAAAATGTGCGTGTGTGTATATATATATCTTTTAAATTCCAAAGAGAAAAAGTTCACATATAAAAGCAGCTACAATATGTAGGGCAAGTCTAGTGTTGTCTCAGTCTAATACAACTTAAAAAGTTTCTTAGATGATTCTCCTCCTGACATTTGAATAGACTAAAAATAATAGAAATTGAATGATCCCTCCTTCCAATATTTAGCTTGAAATATTGACGAGCGTACCTGATGTATGATATTCCCATTGAGTGAAGTGTAGAGTTCTTGTCTAAAAGATAACAAAATATAGCTTCTAAAGAAGCTAGAAAGTTCCTTCCCTTTCTCACTCTCTTTTTTGGCTTTCTTTCTGAAAAAGTTAAGAGCATTCATTATTTAAAGGAGATAGTGGTCAGGGCTTAGTTTTACAAAGAGCAGTTCAAGAACAGCTGCACTCTCTGTGTGCTGCTTTTTAGACAAGGTTTTTTTTTTTTTTAAAATCTCATATATAATTTATAATTTTCTAACATTTCGTACAGGATCCCATATTTTGGTAACTTTTTTTAAGTGAGGAACTAAAAGAAAATAGTAAAAGAAGCACAACTAAAAATTACTCTACAGGCTTTGGCCCGGGATCTGTACAGCTAACACTTCTACTCTGTAAAACCCTCACCAGAGTGGAGCAATCAAGGGAGAGTGAGGCCAAACAAAACTAAAGTATGCTAGTGGCAAATTTTTCATTAAAAAGTATTTAAATGTGTATTGAAGCACTGATGGTGCAGCGGTTAAGAGCTCAGCTGCCAACCAAAAGGTTGGCTGTTTGAATCCACCAAATACTCCTTGGAAACCTTGTGGAGCAGCTCTACTCTGTCCTATAGGGTCTCTACGAGTCAGAATCCATACCGCAGCAACAGGTTTGGTTTAGTTTTTTTTTTTTTTAAATTAATGTGTATTGCTACTATAATTCTTTCTGGTCATTCTTATTGTTACTAAATACTAAAAGCATTTAGTTTTAATTAGCTAAAAACTTGAAATACTGCTGCTTATCACTCCACATAACCTTGTAATATCCAAATAAAAGATCATTGTTCAGCAAAAATATATTGAAACCTACAAATTATTTGGATAGATGCTATTCACAAGGAGTTTTATCTTCAGTGAGAAAATCAAACAATGATAGTACCAGGGGATAGGGTTAATATAATGGTACACATTAAGTACAAAAGGATTAAAGGACAATGGAGTAAATTTTGGAAACTATATCTTAGAGAGAAACATAAAGCTTTGTTAGTTTTAAATATATATATATATATAGGATTCCTTATACACTCTCTGTTATCAGTATTATCCCCAAATTTACTGATCTGATTTTTTTTTTTTTTTGCTTTCTTTTCAGAATTATTGTTCTGTTTTGTAATGTAAATGCAAGGGATGGTTCTTCAGTTAGTTTTTAAAACTCTTGATAAATTAACTCTTCAAAGTTCACCCTTGACCATAGCTAACTAGATAACCGGGAGCTCCTACACTTACAATCATCCAAAGACTTCACCAAAAGAGTAAAAAGAAAAACAACAGACTGGGAAAACAGTACTTCAACACCTCAACAACAAAAAGACAATCCAATTAAAAAATGGATAAAGGATATGAATAGACATTTCACTGAAGAACATATTCAGGCGGCTAACAGGCACATAACGAAATGCTTGCAGTCATTAGCCATTAGAAAAATGCAGATCAAAACTATAATGGGATACCATCTTACCCCAATGTTACTGACATTAATCAAAAAAACAGAAAATAACAAATGTTGGAGAGGTTGCAGGGCGATTGAATCTCTTATGCACTGTTGTTGGGAAGGTAAAATGGTACAACCATTATGGAAAATTATATGATGCCTCCTTAAAAAGCTGGAAATAAAAATACCATATGATCCAATAATCCCACTGCTAGGAATATATCTGAGAGAAATAAAAGCTGTCACACGAATAGACATATTCACACACATGTTCATTGCAGCATTATTCACAATAGCAAAAAGGTGAAAACAACCTAAGTGCCCATCAACAGATGAATGGATAAACAAATTATGGTACATATACACAATGGAATACTACACAGCAATAAAGAACAGTGATGAATCTGAGAAATGTCTCACAGCATGGGTGAGTCTGGGGGGCATTAATAAGTCAATCACAAAATGATAAACTTTATATGAGATCACTGTTATAAACACTTAAGAAATGATTTACACACAGAAAAAAAAAGATCTTTGATGGTCACAAAAGGAAGAATGTCGAAGGGAAACCATTAACTAGATAGTAGGCAAGTGTTAACGTTGATAAAGGCTAAAACAACACACAGTATAGGGGAAGTCGGAACAACTTGATCAAGGCAAAGTCATGGAAGCTCCCTAGACATGTCCAAACACTTTGAGGGATCAAGTTACTGAAGCTGAGGGCTGACACCATAGTCTCAGGGAACATCTAGGTCAATTGGCTTAAAACAGTTCATAAAACATTCTGCATCCTACTTTGATGAGTAGCACCTGGGGATTTAAAAGCTGGCAAGCAGCCATCTAAGATTCGTCTATTAGTCCCATCCCATCCATAGCAAAGGAGAAAAAAAAAAAAAGACACAAGGAAAATAATAGTCCAAAAGACTAAAGAACCACATGAACTACACCTCCCACCAGCCTGAACCCAGAAGAAATAGATGTGCCTGGCTACTACCACGAACTGCTCTGGCAAGGATCATAATAGAAGCTCCCAGACAGAGTGGGATTAAAATGCAGAACAAAATTCAAATTCACAAAAAAGACCAGGTTTCCTGGTCTAACAGAGATTGGAGCAACCCCCGAGACAACGGTCCCCGGACACCCTGCTAACTCAGGGCTGGGGCCACTCCTGAGGTCCATCTTTCAACTAACGATCAGACAGGCCTATAGAACAAACAATGGCATACATGAGGAATGTGCTTCTTAGTTCAATCAAGCATACAAGACCAAATAGGCAACATCTGCCCAGAAGCAGGGATGAGAAGACAGGAAGGGACAGGAAAACTGGATGAATGGACACAGGATAGAAAGGGGGAGAGTGCTGGCCCATTGCAGGGGTTGCAACCAATGTCACAAAACAATTTGTTTATACATTTTTGAATGAGAAAGTAATTTGCACTGTAAATTTTCAACTAAATTAAAAAAAAAATTACTCTTGAGATTTTATGTTTTATTGAAGTGAAAACAGGAAATATTCTAGGACATGGTAGGCCATTTTGAAAAACCTTATTATATTTTCATATCTAAGAAGTTTCCATTATTGGCAATGCTGATTATACTCAAATTCAAACTATATCTAGTATCTCTGGTTTTGTTGACTACCAGTTTTTTGGTTCTGGTTTTGTAAGCACCCGTTACTAACTGAAGTATCTTTAATTTCAGGGTGGATCCATGACTAATTTAATTTAATGGTTCAGTAAGTTTCATGCCTCATGCTCATGTTTTCTTTAGTGAAGTTGTATTTTGTGGCATGCAGAGATCAATTTAAAAATCAACTTTGGGGAGGAAAAGTTCAGCTATGTCTAAATGAAGAAGCTGGCAAATCCTCCTCCCAAAAAAGCAAACATGAAACTGGAAAAAATGAAGGGAAAAAAAAGAAATATGATTTTCAGCATTCTAAAAACGAACCAAAGACATACGAAAGTCTGGGAAGTGTTTGTGCTTGAAAAATTGTCAGCCTCAGATAAGACAGTGGGAGTCTGTGTCCTTTTTGCCTTGCGTAAAAATGGCTTGGGAGCGGTGTCTGACCTCCTCTAACCCCACAAGAGAGAAGGAGAGCCAAGATCAACAGCAAAAGGCTGATTCCCATGAGGTGCAGGTCAGACAAACCTCCTCTTTCCACCATCTTTACTAATTCTGACACCAACCACTGCTCACACAGCATTCTCTAAATTCTGCTGGGTTCAATAATTCACTGCAGTGGCCACACAAAACTCACAGACCACACTCACAATTATGGAGTTTATTAGGGAAGTAACAGTTATAATTCAGGTTCAGGAACACTCAGGGTATAGCTCTTACGTCAGGACAGCCTCTCCCCTGTGCTTGCAGTCGTGCCTCTCCCTGTCCCTAGGCCTCTGACCAGACACTCAGTTTTCTCTCTCATGGGCCAGGAAGCCCACCACGCCGTCTCCTGCTGCTGGATTTCTGCCGTTGGGTTTCTCCTGCCGCCACTTCTCTCTGTCTTCAAGGTTACAGCTCTCTCTGTCTCCTGCTTCTCAGTGCAGAGATCCCAGGTCCAAAGGATGCACACTCTGCTTCTGGCTGTTGTTCCTTTGTGGTGGTAGGATCCTCCTCTCTGCTCTGGAATTGACTCTCTTTTAAGGTAAAACTGAATAATCCCCTTGGTGGACCACAATTACCTTATCACACAGTCCCGCCCAATCACCTGGGTGGGAGTTAAAAAAACATGGTTAGAAAGGCTTACACACAAAAGTAATTAATTGCACCACACTTAGAAAATTGTACCCTCCCCATCAGTACCCAACCATGGTAGGTGCAGAGGTTCTGTCAGATTGGGGCAGACCGTTAAATACTTGTAGCTGCACTGCCGTGGTTGAAAAGGGATTATTTCTTTTAAGTGTTGGGTAATGTCCATGCCTAGCAACATTGTCAGTGTAAATGACATCCTGAAGGCTGGTGAGTGAGGAAGAGCAACATTTCTAGTAGCCTAAAGCTGCAGCTGCGTTTGGGGCAAACATAATCCTATTTGAGGCTACATGCATATGCAGTGAAAACTGGAGAGGGCCTAAGAGCTTCACATAGTACTGGATGACCCCAAGGCTGTGTACATGTGCGTTGGAGAAATAAAAGATCCTGGTGGGAAAAATAAAAAAAAAAAAATTGAGGTTGAATTAAAAATGGCCTGAATATTTAGTCTACTTCCTTACACACACAGTGATCCATCACCAGAGGACAGAAGCCTTACTGCCTCAAGATGTTTGAAGATAGCTTCTGTCCAATCATTGGCCGACCACTAAGCAATATAGAAACTGGGGTACTCCTTAAGAAGCCAGGATTAAAAACAAGTATTTTATCAGCAATAGCAACAACCAACCAATCAATGAAACGAACAAAAAAACTAAGGAGAGACATCATGGTCACACACTACAAAGGTAAACAGAATTCATAGGTTTAGCCCAGACAAGTCACCAAAGAACACACAAACAAAAAATTAGCACCAATCATAATATTTAGTGGAAAAATGGGAAACCAGAGCTATTATAATACATCTAACAAGTACAGTAACCAGCAAAAATTATGAGACGTGCAATGAAATAGAAAAGTATAACCCATGCTGGGGAGGGGAGAGACTGTAAATGGAAATTTTCCCTGACTGTCTGTAAGTGATGGATTTAGCAAATACTTCAAAGTAGGCATTAAAAGTCTCTCTCTCTGTATATATATAATATATATGTATATGATTATTTATTCTTTAAATAATTAACAAAAGGCTAATAATAATCAATGAACAAATAAAGATTCTCTATAAAGAGATGCAAATATGCAAAAGAAATGCGAATTTTGGAGTTAAAGAGTACAATAACTTCAATAAGAAAAAACTCACAAGATGTATTAAACAGCAGATTGAACATGGCTAAACAAAAAGTCTCTGATCTTGAAGACAGAACACTAGAAATATTCTATTCTGAAAAACAGAAAAAGAAAAAAAAAAGATTGAAGATCAGAATCTGGGAGATATGTGACATAACCAACAGTAGTATTAGTATACTTGTAGTAGGAGTCCCAGAAGGAGAAGAGAGACAGAAAGAGCAAACATATATATATATATATACACACACACACACACACGCACACTTTATAATATTTATAAATATATTTTATATACTTTATACATATATAGGAAGAAATTATGCTTCCAAACATCCCAAATTTGATTTAAAAAACCAATTTACACATTCAAGAAAGTCAAAGAATTCTCAAAAGAGTTAGTAAAAAGAAAAAGAGTCATCTCTAGATAAATAATAGTCAAAAAGTTGAAAGCAAAAGAAAATATCAAAAGCCACGAGAGAAAAACAATTCATCACATATAGGAAATCATCAGTATGATTAGTGGTTGGCTTCTCATCTGAAACAACGGAGACAGAAATGGAGTAGAATGACAAATTCAAAGTGATGAATTCAAAATTAAACAACAGAAAAACAAACCAAAAAAAAAACAAGAATTCTATATCCACCAAAATTTTTGTTCATATGCGAAGGTGGAAAAGATATCACTGTCAAACAAAACCTTGGAGAATTTGTTACTAGTGATCTGCTAGTAATAAGAAATACTAAATGAAGTCCCTTAGACTGAAAAGGTGACAACAGACTGTAACTCAAATTCACAGAAAGAAATAGCACTGGAAACTGTAAATATGTGGGTTAATATAAAAGGCTCTAAAATATATATTTATCATTTAATATCTTAAGTTCTTTAAAACATACTTATATATAGTGGTTAAGAGCTTGGCTGCTAACCAAGTTGTTGGCAGTTCAAATCCACCAGCCACTCCTTGGAAACCCTATGGGGCAGTTATAGTCTGCCCTGTAAGGTTGCTTTGAGTCGGAATTGTTATTTCATACCTCTTCGGTTCTGTTTCTGTAGAGAACCCTAACTAAACATATAGTTCTTTTTTTTTTTAATTTTTATTGTGCTTTAGAGAGCAAATTAGTTTCTCATTAAACAATTAATACACACATTGTTTTGTGACATTGGTTGCCAACCTTGCAGCAAGACCAAAGTTCCGGTGCAAATGTTTATACCCTCCAAAAGAACACACTTCGGCATTTGAATGGCTTTGAGTAACTCCTGTCTTTCTACACCCAATCTGTGCATCCCACCCTCGCCGAAAAAAAAAAAAAGTCTGACAGTCAATATTTCCTACTGTCCCAAATGGAACTAAATCAGTCCTTCTCCTCTAGGGAAAGCTGATTTTGAAAAAAGGCAGTCATAAATGCTTTTGGTGACAGAAAAAAAAAAAAACTTTTTTTTTTAATTGTGCTTCAGATGAGGGTTTACAGAGGCAATTAGTTTCTCATTAAAAAATGAATACACATATTGTTCTGTGAAATTGGTTGCCAACACTAGGACGTGACAGCACTCTCCCCTTATCGACCTTGAGTTCTCCTTTACCAGTTTTCTTGTCTCTTCCGGCCTTCTCATCCTTGCCCCTGGGTTTGTGTGCCCTTTTAGTCTTGTTTTGTTTTATGGGTCTGTCTAATCTTTGGCTGAAGGGTGAACTTCAGCAGTGACTTCATTATTGAGTTAGGGTGTCCTAGGACCATCCTCTTGAGGTTTCTCCAGTCTCTGTCAGGCCAGTAAGTTTGGTCTTTTTTTGTGAGTTGGAATTTTGTTCTACATTTTCTCCAGCTCTGTTTGGGATCCTCTATTGTGATCCTTGTCAGAGCAGTTGGTGGAAAAGAAAATCTTTTAATAAAAATTATAATTAGATGAACTATTGACTAATAATTTGGAAGGCTTGTCTGTCACTGGGATCAAGCACTTTCTGTGTGTGGGCCTTTGTCATTATTTGATCTTGTGATATAAACAACACTGTTTTAGCCAGATTTTTTGGAAAACACCATAATCAATGGAAATGATGATGACTAGATCAAAAAGCTTTTTTTTTTTTTTTCTGACAAAGAGACTATTGGCAAAGCCTCTGGTAGAAGCTGCCATTATTAGCAGGTGCACTTGGCTCTAGACTTGTTACTGGATTATAACACTTGATGTTGCTTTGGGTGACAATGTGTTCAGGAGCTTTTCCTCTGAAAGCAAAATACAGAACATAGAGCAATATGTTGCTTGTTCAGCTTAAAATGTTTAAAATTGCATGATACTTACATGTCTATAACCATAAGTGATTTGAAGAACATGAAAATAAAATCATGAAAAGAAAAATATTATTTAGATATCAAGCATGCAACTAAATGGTTAAGAATGTTCATAAAATAATGTAACTGCTGTTTGATCAACTGGTTTTTGACATGAATTAACTAGCTCTTTCAACATCCCTAGCACAATGATTTCTTTGAAGTCCTTAGAAATTCTAGCATGTTTCTGAATCATGAAAGTAGTGGAAAATCATACTCAATACACTTTCAGTTAAATCATTTTAGAACTGTTACTGGAGATTCTTTTCCCCAGTGGTTGCCAACTGGCAGCTTATAAGACAAAACAGGATGTTGATTAAGTGTGTTGTGTTGTACAGTGTTCAAAAAAACAAGTGAATTGTCAGCACTTAAACATGAGCATATTTTACATAGAAATAGATATCCCTGGGTGATACAAATGATTAACTTACTAGGTTGCTAGCTGAATGGTTGGAGGTTTGTGTTTACTCAGGCACCTCAGAAGAAAGGCCTGGCCATCTGCTTCTGAAAAACCTGTCCTTGAAAACCCTATGGAGCTGAGTTCTATTCTGACATGAATACAAATAGGAATTTAGAGTTTCTTTTGACAAATTTGAAAATCTGCAATAATAGGTCTGCCTTCCAACAATAACCTCTAGCTAAATAGCAGCTGACTTTGTCAAACAAGACATAAACTTACTAGTTCTCCACAGATCCCTCTGCCATTGCCTTACATATGACTCCTTTGTCTCAGTTTGTTATGTTTGGCCAGAACAGCACTGGAGTAGGTGATGATGTTCTTTGAATCACTTAAGAGGTGAAGAAATGAAAGCAGAGAAGAAAAGGGATCTGTCCAACCTGACTTAATGCTCTGAACATGGATAAACTTTTGTACCAAGGTCTTTCCATTCATGATAACATCTTGCTCTTTTTTTTTTTTTTTTAAGAATCACTGCGTGGTGTATATACCCAATGGCAAACTATATGACCGGTCTTCCTGAAGTGATGATAAACAAGAGTTTATAATACTATGTTGCAAAAATACAGATGTAAAAAAATAAACCACAGGAAGAAATTGATATGTACTATAATAAATCATTTCATTATCTGAAAAGTCCCAACAAATACAGTAAAATGTGTTCTCAGGCTTTATAAGTAAACTTCATGGCATTCTATGGACAGATTCCTTCCTCTGCAAAATCCCTTTGCATCTATTAAACATAAGAAGGCTAGAAAAAACGTGGTTCTGAATCAGGTTTCTTGTAGCATCTGATTCTTCCAAACCAAAAGGAAAACTTATGAGAACTAAGCAGACTTCTTTCTCATGTAGAATTCTTTCTTTCATAAACAATAAAATAAAGTAAAAAAAATCATTATTTTCTTATCTATCAAATAATGTTTATGACTCAGCTTATTTCATACATAAATGAAAAAATATAGAAATATGCAAGTTTATGTTTTTATATCTACAAAAATAACAGAAATTAAAAATAAAAAGGGGAATGGGAAAAAGATTGGGCAAAAGTACATAGCTGTCTGTAGGCTAGAACTAAATTATTTTACAAGTGGTAGAACACATTTAAAAAACAAAAAAGCACTTAGCTCCCCCTAAAATTGCATGACAGCTTTCCACATACAGACAGTGTTTGACTTTTTCAACTCAGAACACTGCAGAATCTTAACAGATTTTTAAAAAATATCTTCTTAGTTCTAAGCTTCTGTGCAAAAATTATTACTTAATACTGTCTATTTGGAAACCCTGGTGGCATAGTGTTTAAGAGTTATGGCTGCTAACTAAAAGGTCAGAAGTTTGTATCCACCAGGCCCTCCTTGGAAGCTCTATGGGGCAGTTCTACCCCATTCTATAGGGTCGCTATGAGTCAGAATTGACTCGGTAGCAAGGGTTTTTTTTTTTTTTTTTTTTAAATAGTTATAGAGCCCCAAATGCTCTGTTATATTTGGGGTTTAAAGGAGTGCATGTTCTAGGGGTAGGGTGGGTGAGGGGAAATTCTTAGCATTTATTACGACCACATGGTCCCATATTATCCAGTCATTGAGGGTAATAGAAGAGAATAAGGTAGTTAGAATGAGTCACTTGGTTACTGTAGAACAATCTGTTATTTTGGTCTGTCTACAATCCCTTTTCCCTTTGTTCAGGTAAAGTCCTGGCTTACCAGCACAAATACCACTAATCACAACACCTACCACCGACAACATCACTCACATGGAACAAATGACCCACATGAGGCAAATCCAAATATTTGAACCCAAGGAATCTGGGGTTTCAGTTCCTGCTTTGATTCTGTGAACTACTGATTTTCTTGTTTACTTTCATACAAAGAACCATAACTGAGATAGTCATCTAGAATTTCATCTCCTTGTTAGGAGGAAAATGCCATTTAGAAATCTTGTTTACATGAAATTCAAGAAAAGAAGCCCTCAAGTTGCTTTTTTGTGATCTTTTCAGTTTGAATCTGAACAAGAGCCTAGAAATGAAAAGAAACTTCTACCTTTACCTCTTGTCTTCTCTCTCCTCAATGAAAGTAATGAAGGTATTGAGGGACACACTTCACTAAAAATTCCATGTTTAGAGAGAGAAGTTGTAAAGTTGTAAACTAGTCCAAAGAATATTCACCAGAGATATATTAAGTAGATAGTTCTCACTCTGAAATTTAAATCATTCACTCATGACTGTACAGAAACCAACAACAATACTGTATTTTTACACAAATAATATACACCTTCTATGTTTGCCAACCAATCCCTCCCTCTGCTGTAAAAAAAAAAAAAAAAAAAAAATAGCAGACTGTGCTTATGAAAATACCTTGGCGGGGAGGGAGCTTTTGACAAACAAATGTAGAAACCATGCATTAAACTAAAAAACTGTTGCCCTGGAATGGATTCTGACTCATAGCAATCCTACCATGCGTTATTTGCATAAAAATACAGCACTTTTGGTTAATCTTTAAAATTGTAATTAAATATCCTTTTGGAAAACAGCAGTTGAAATATAGTGATTGAGATCCCAATAGTAAACTAAGGTCCATTTGAATTTCCTCTTTAAAGATATCATAATCCCTGAATATATTTCCCATATAGTGGCTAAACTATGCTTAGGTAAGCAGTAGCCTAGTCTGTGGCTAATAGCGTGTCATGCAATGCTTCAAAATCATGCTTTATCAGGACTTGCCTGGTGAACAAATTGCCTCATTGGCCTATAAGGGCAGTCCCCAGCTTATCAACATCCGACTTACATACAACCCATAGTTATGAACCAACATCCGTAAAGGCTATTACATTAAAAATTTGAGGTACATACAATGGTTCATAGTAACAAATGGGCACTACTTTGCAATGCATATCAAAAACATTATTATTATTACTGTATTATTATGATTTAATGAATCTGGGAGAGTTTCTTTAAATTTTTTAATGCATAGGCAGGTACACTATATAATATACTGTCAAGTCGGTTCCAACTCATAGTGACCCAATGTACAGCAGAATGAAACACTGCCTGGTCCTCCACCATCCTCACATTTTTATGCTTGAGGCCATTGCTGCAGCTACTGTGTCAATCCACGTCATTGAGAGTCTTCCTCTTTCACTGATCCTCTACTTTACCAAGCTTGATGTCCTTCTCCTGGGACTGATCCCTCCTGATAGCATGTCCAAAGTATGTGAGACATAGTCTTGTCATCCTTGCTTCTAAGGAGCATTCTGATTGCACTTCTTCCATAACAGATTTGTTAGGTCTTTCGGCACTCCATTTTATATTGCCTCCATTTTATATTCAAAATTCTTCCAAACACAGCAATTCAAAGGCATCAATTCTTCTTTGGTCTTCTTTATTCATCATCCAGCTTTCACATGCATACGAAGCCATTGAAAACACCATAGCTTGGGTCAGGCACACCTTAGTCTTTAAGGTGAAGTCTTTGCTTTTGAACACTTAAAAGAGGTCTTTTGCAGCAGATTTTCCCAGTGCAATGCATCTTTTGATTTCTCGACTGCTGCTTTCATGAATGTTTATTGTGGGTCCACGCAAAATGAAAATCCTTGGCAATTTCAATCTTTTCTCCTTTTATCTTGATGTTGCTTATTGGTCCAGTTGTGAGGATTTTTGTTTTCTTTATGTCGAAGCATAAGCCACACTGAGGGACCATGGTGGTGCAATGGTGAGAGCATTTGTCTGCTAGTCAGAAAATAGGCAGTTCAAATCTACCAGCCGTCCCTTAGAAAGCCTATGAGATAGTTCTACTCTCTCCTTTAGGGTACTATGACTCAGAATTGACTCGAGGGCAATTTTTTTTTTTTTTTATCCATATGAAGACTGTGGTTTGATCTTCATCAGTAAGTGCTTAAAGTCGTCTTTACTTTCAACAAGCAAGGTTTCGTCACCTCCATAATTGTTGTTAATGAGTCTCCTTCGAATCCTGAGGCCACATTCTCCTTCATACAGTCCATCTTCTCAGATTATTTGCTCAGCATACAGACTGAATAGGTGTGGTGAAAAGATGCAACACTGACACATACCTTTCATATCCTCTTGTTCTGTTCCGACAACTACCTCTTAATCTATGTATAGGTTCCTCATTAGCACAAATGTTTTGGAATTTTCATTCTTTGAAATATTATCCATAATTTGTTATGATCCATACAGTCAAAAGCCCTTGCATGGTTAATAAAACACAGGTAAACATCTTTCTGGTGTTCTCTGCTTTCAGCCAGGATCCATCTGACACCAGCAATAATATCCCTGGTTCCATGTCTTCTTCTGAATGTGGCTTGAATTTCTGGAAGTTCCCTGTTGATATACTGCTACAGCTGCTTTTGAATGATCTTCAGCAAACTTTTACTTGCCTGTGATATTAATGATATTGTTCGATAATTTCCTCGTTCGGTTGGATCACCTTTCTTGGGAATATGCAAAAAGATGGATCACTTCCAGTTGGTTGGCCAGGTAGCTGTCTTCCAAATTTCTTGGAATAGATGAGTGAGCACTTCCAGTGCTGCATCTGTTTGTTGAAGCATCTCAATTGGTAGCCTGTTAATTCCTGGAGCCTTGTTTTTCTCCCTTGCCTTCAGTGCAGCTTTGACCTCTTCCTTCAATACCATTGGATCTTGATCACATGCTACCTTCTGAAATGGTTGAATGTAGACAAATTCTTTTTGGTATAGTGACTCTGTGTATTCCTTCCAACTTCTTTTGATGTTTCTTGCATTGCTTAATATTTTCCTGATAGGATTTTTCAGTATTGCAATTCGAGGTGGATATACTATATACCAAGACAAATGTTTGACTAACTGACTTTAGATACAAATTGTACCTAACTGTTCCAATTTACTTATAAATTCCACTTAAAGACAGAACTTGGAACGGAACTTGTTAATAATATTCCAGGAACTGCCTATATGTGGGCCTTTTCTGATGTCAGAAGGTAATTTCATCTAGTTAATTGTATTTTTTCAAGGGTGTCTTATAAAATTGGCTCAATTTTTTTTTGGGTTCTAGCTATGTGTTGTTGTTGCTGTTTGTTGCCATCCAAACCAAAAACCAAACTCGTTACTGTCAAGTCAATTCCAGCTCATAGTGACCCTATAGGACAGAATAGAACTGCCCCATAGGGTTTCCAAGGAGCACGTGATAGATTCAAACTGCCCACTTTTTGGTTAGCAGTCAAATTCTTAACTACTGTGTCACCAGGACTCTAAGTTGCTGTCCAGTCGGCTCCAACTCATGGTGACCTTATGTATAATAGGACTAAACGTTGCATGGTCCTGCACCATCCTCACAATCATTGATATGTTTGAGTCCATTGTTGTGGCTAACCTGTCAAGCCATCTCATTGAGAGTTTTTCTCACTTTTGCTCACCCACTGCTTTATCAAACAGTGACTGGTCTTTCCTGATGATGTGTCCTAAGTAAGTGAGCTGAAGTCTGGCCATCCTTGCTTCTAGAGAGTATTCTGGTTGTATTTCTTCTAAGACTGATTTGTTCCTTCTTCCAGGAGTCTGCCGCATGTTGCCATTCAGTTGATTCCAACTCATAGCAACCCTATTAGACAGAGTAGAACTGCCCCATAGAGCTTCCTAGGCTGTAATCTTTATGGAAGCAGACTGCCTCATCTTTCTCCTGTGTAGTAGCTGGTTGTTTTGAACCACCAACATTTCACTTAACAGCCAAGTGCTTAAACACTGCACAACCAGAGCTCCTCTGGCAATCCAGAGTATATTCAATATTCTTTGCCAACATCACAATTTGAGTGCATCAATTCTTTTTCTGTCTTCCTTTTTCACTGTCCAGCTTTTGACTTCACACACACACACACACACAAACCCGTTGCTATTGATTCAATTCCAAGTCATAGCGACCCTGTAGGACAGAGTAGAACTGCCCCACAGTGTTTCCAAAGAGCAGTTGGTAGATTCGAACTGCTGACCTTCTGGTTAGCAGCCAAGTTCTTAGCCAGTGTGCCATCATGCCCTAAAAGAACACTCAAATATCTGGCAAAAGCTCAAGATTAGTGTAATATCAGTGTGTGTGGGAGAAGGAGCAAAAGAAAAACACAACAGAATCAATGAGAATGTTTCTTTATACCAACAGCTGTCCTTTGAGCTACTGAAGGCTGTATATTTTACTTACTGTCAATTTATTGTCAATATCATTATAGCATTCACTGGCACATCTTTAGCATCATAGTTATTTTATTTTCATTACCTGGAAAGTGTGCTGGTATAGCAGAATCAGCAAGGGAGACAAATCCCTGCCCAGTGCATCTGAATGTCAAACTAGACTGAAGCAGAAAGACAAGCTACAAGGGGGGGAATGTTGGGATACAAAAACGGGTGCAACAAGAGCAAAGGAAATGCTTTGAAAGAGGTGCACCAAGTGAGGAAGTTTAACTCATAAAACTTCTGTACCAAACAGATTCAAACTGAGCTTTTATTTAATCATATTTAAACTCATTTTTTTTTTTTTTTTTACTCATTTCCATGTTTTAAAAAATATGAAGTAACTTGCAATGGTCATGATTTATTCATATCAATTTTTTTTTTTTTAATATATATACAAGCAGTATAGGGTCAGTGGTACTTTAGGCTGCAAAGATTCTAGATTTGTAACAAACTTATCTTTGGGAAAATGTAGCAGTTGAGTAAGTCTTTGCTGGGGAAATTGCCCCTTAAGATTTTCATGCACACTTTTAACCTTTCAGTATCGGAGTTGGTTGAATACGTTGGAGGTTTTAACTCATGCTATATTGTGATTAAATTGTTTTCTTAAGTTTGAGAGATTTTAGTCTGGTAAAAAGATACAAATTTGTAGATTTAAAGCACCTACGTGACTTTCATCAACTACCCTTTACATCTTCAAGTTTCTTCATTTATAAAACGGGATAATAATACCTATATCATAAGTTTTGCTATCTTTAATTTTGCATGTGAAAACAATTATAAATGCTATAGTTTCCTCATGAATTGACTACATATTGCGGTTTTCCTGTGGAGACATCTACTAAGAGCTCTCATGGCACAGTGCTTAAAGCACTTGGCTGCTAAAGAAAGGTCTGCAGTTCAAACCACCAGCTACTCCATGGGAGAAAGATGTAGCAGTCTGCTTCGGTAAAGATTTACAGCCTTGGAAACCCAATGGGGCAGTTCCCCTGTCTTACAGGGTCACTGTGAGTTAGAATCGGCTGGATGGCAGTGGGCTCATTCCCCATTACTGAACAACTCAATCTGAATGTCTAAGTGATACTTGAATTACAAATTGTCCAAATATACTGTATTATCCCAAATTCCTTTTTTTCTCCAAATTCAGTTCCTGTTTTGTTTGATCGCTCTATCCATGCTAAGAAAATTTGTTTTATTTCTATGTTTGCCAGGTTCCCTCATCCAATTTTCATTATAGCCAATAGGTTCCCCATTTAAACTTCAATAAAGTATATCCCCAGCATGGGTTCACACAGCCACTGCCATAATTCAGCATTATATAATTTCTTACTTAAATTAATCACCTTGTCTCAAGCCTTTCCTGCAATATGAATTGCACCAGTTGTTTTTTATGAACACACATCTAATCATGTCTCAACATCTAAAACAGTAGTCTATGCAAAATTTAAGTGCATATAGCCTTTGAATCAGCAAGAACTTGCCTATATTTTTAATGCTAAATACACGAAGTTCTCTAACATTGATAAAATCTTATTCTTTGTAGTATTATTAATTGCTATTTTCAAAAGAGCTTGGGAACTAAATTTATGGGCCATCTAAAAAATTTCTTTCTGTTTTGTCATATTAAGAAACAGTAGCAGCCACATTAATAAATGATCTGAGTTAAAACTACTTCTCCTCTGGTGCTTGTTGTCTAGAGATTAAAGTTCACCCTTCCTAGCACATCCAGTATCAACTCCCCTCACTCATGTTCCCACTCTTGTACCAAATACCCTGGGCCCCCTCATTTGCCTTTATATCTTTACTCAAGTTGCTTCTACCGCCCAAAAGGCACTTTTGAAGTGTTTGGTGTTTAGTGTCCTAAGAATATTTAAAAAGCATTAAATCAGCCATTGTTTTGTACCAACCTACTCCAAAACGAAATCTCTTAAAACAATAAGCATTTGCTCTAACAGTTGAGTCTATGAGACAGCTGGGTAGTTTTTTCTTCTCTGAGCCAGGATCAGTAGGTATTGGCCTCATGTGTTTTTGGTTAGCTATCAGGTTAGCTGGGGGGATGGATTTTCTAGGATAAACTCTTTCACATGTTAGACGTTCAACTGGCTGACAGCTGAGGTGATGGGTATGACTTAGCCATGCATCTAGCCTGTCCTTGTCCTTATGGTAGCTGAGCAGAGTCCTAAAAAATCAAACGAAAGTGTGAAAGGCCCCTTGAAGCCTAAGCTTGAATCTGGCACATTGCTTCTGCCATGCTCTGTTAGATTAAACAAGTCACACAGCCAGCCTAGATTCAAGAGGTGAGGACATAGGTTTCAAATCTTCACGGAAACAGCTTCCAAGCCAAGTTGTAAAGTGTGTGGTACAGAAAAGGATGAAAGATTGGGGCCATTTTTGTAACCAGTGAACCATAGATATCAAATATATATTTAATTATATAGTTAATTGATATTAAAAAAAAGTCTAGAAGATAACCCCTCCCTGTAAGAAAAAAATCCCTGTCTAGTTAATCACGTATATGAAACTCTCAGAGCACAGAAACCTTGCTTAAAGGCCACATATAATTATTTCATCAGAGCCATGTGGTAAAATAATTATGTAATTATGCGTTAATTACTCAACAGAGAAAAATCTGTTTATTTTTAAAATTCAGAATTGATCACCTGTGTTTTAGAAATCTTTTAGCCGAAAGAAAACTAAAGTTCAACGGTACTTTAAATGGCATTGCAGTTTATCTTTAATTGTAACTAGTGCAAAATGGCAAGAGATTTATCCAGTGCCATTAGTAGATGCAGCAGATAAATAATTTAGGGTGAGCCGAATGAATTCATCAAATACGGGGAACACGACTCTTCCTAACAATTAAAGGCGTCCCAAAAGGACACAGGCAGCCTGCTAAACAAACACACAATCAAAAAAAAGAAACCACACAAATAAGCTTCCAAAAATGAATAGACAATAGAAACAAGAAGCACTCCACAATTCTTCCGTGGATGATGAAGATTTGGTCTCTACAAGGTTACCATGCATATTGTCTAAATGGGACACTTTTGAGAGTGAAGCTGGACTGATGATTGGAGAATGAAGGGGACAGAAAGAAGAGGCTTACACTGGGAATCTTTAAGCAAACTGAGACAAGTATTCAGTCTAACACTGAACAACTTTTTAAACAAGTATTAGCGGGGTTTACTCAGAAATAAACATATAGTCTTTCTAATTTACTTTTCTGAAGCGAACTATTTAATCTTTTTTTTGCATCAGTTTTATTTAAGTGTGACTCGAATTATTTTCTCTGTACTTATTTTCATTTAATTTGTATTCCAAGGGTCATTTTCCCTTTCTTACCTCATGTCGTTGTTACTATTAGTTGCTGTAAAGTTGGCTCAGACTTGTAGAGACCTCAGGAACAACAGAACAAAATGTTGCCCAGTTCTGTGTCATCCTCACAATCATGGGTAGGCCGTAGTCCATCATTGTAGCTTCTGTGTATTTGGAGTGCCTTCCAATCTAGGGGGCTCATCTTCCAGCACTATATCAGACAATATTCTGTTGTGACCCTTGAGGTTTTCACTGGCTAATTTTCAAAAGAAGATTGCCAGACCTTTCTTCCTAGTCTCTCTTTGTCTGAAAGCTGTGCTGAAGCCTGTTCACTGTGGGGTGATCCTGCTGGTATTTGAGATACCAGTAACATAGCTTTCAGCATCATAAAAATAATCAGTTGCCATCGAGTCAATTTTGACTCATAGCAACCATACAGGACAAAGTAGAACCACCCCATAGGGTTTCCAAGGAGCAGCTGGTGGATTTGAACTACTGACCTTTTGGTTGGCAGCCAAGCTCTTCGATGCAATCCCCCACAGTATGACAAACTTAAGGGTTGTGGTTCTTATCTCTTCATGAGGCTTTAACACACATTCACAACTGAAAAAAGGAAATTCTTTTAAGCATAATCGTCTTAGGCTGGGTTTTCTAGAGAAGCAAAACCAGTAAAGCATATATATATATATATATATATATATATATATATATATATATATATATATATAACATACATATGCATAAATATATATATATATAGCACTGTTTTTTTTTATATACATACACACACAGAGATTTATGTCAAGGAAATGGCACACAAAGTTGTAGAGGCTGGAACACCTCAAAGTCCGTGGATCAGGAGAGAGCCTATTCCTGATTCACGTAGCCGTAGGGGCTGGTGAACCCAAGACTGGCACGTCAGAGAGCAGGGCTGTTGCTCACAGGCTGTGAAGACTGATGAATCCCAAGATTGGCAGGCAAGAGTGCAAGCTAGTTCAAGTCCCAAGAACCAGAGGTCAGATGAGTAGGAGCCAGCTGCAGGAGTCAGAACACCCAGTTATATTCGATGCAGGCCACATACCCAAGGAAACCCCCTTTCAACCTATTGGCTACCCTCAGCAGATTCCACCACGGATATGATCACACTACATCAAATCTCATCATGGAAGTTTTCTTAGGCTGGATTCTCTAGAGAAGCAAAACCAGTAAAGTGTATAAATATATGTATATACACAGAGAGATTTCTATTGGAGAAATGGCTCACAAGGTTACAGAGGCTGGAACGTTCCAAGTTCATGCATCAGGATAGAGGGTTCTCCTAATTCACTTAGCCACAGATACATGTGGCCACACGCCCAAGGAAATTCTCCTTCAACTGATTGGCTCCTAATGCTTAAAAGGCTAAGTGATCTTTTTATTTTAAAATAACCAGGAATAATATTTCAGGTGGGAACCTTAGTAAACAACCAGAGTGAATTGGCTATGATACTTGAATATATAATTATTATTTTTTTATTTTTTTAAAAGCTGAGTTATTCATCCCCATAATAGTGATATACTTGTAAAAATAGCTGTGTTAAAAAGTTTGCAACAGTCGTAGAAAGTGCTGTCTACCTGGAGTATAGCTTTAGGGGAAATCTTTATATTTGCCTCAACGATTCTCGCCTTGCTTTGATTCTGACAGCCCTCCTTCTGCCCCATCTCCTCTTTTAACTGGCATAGTGACAACTTCATGAGCACAGAGGTTTTTCTCTGCTTTGTTCACAATTGTTATCCCCAGTGCCTAGTGTAGTGGCTAGTAGGTACTCAATAAATATTCACTGAAATTATTAATTATGAATTAATTAAGAGAATACTGCATTTAGTTGTAGGCATCACATTTTAGTTGGAATACTAGCAAACTGAAACACATTGGAAGAACGATCAAGAGAGTGAGAGAAGTGGCAGCTGTATCGTAAGAAAGCAGTGGATCTCTAACTTAGAAAAATGGAAAACGTGGGGCAGAGCAACATGAACACTGTCTTAAAACATCTGAAAAGCCAAAACGAAAAAAAAGCAAACCCAGCGCTGTTGAGTCGCTTCCGACTCATAGCGACCCTATAAGACAGAGTAGAACTACTGCCCCATAGAGTTCCCAAGGAGCACCTGGTGGATCCCTACCGCTGACCCTTTGGTTAGCAGCCATAGCACTTAACCACTACGCCATCAGGGTTTAAAGCCAGTATGTGAGAAATAAGAAAACATTCTGTTGCCCTAAAGGATGACGAGCATAAGTCACAAGAGATTTTCAGTCTTTGTAAGAAGTTCCTAACTGTACGGCTGTTTAACAATGAGGTAAGTTTCTATGAGCTCACGCTCGCTAAAAGCATTAGGAAAGAGCAAAAGAGAGGCGGAGGGAGAGGGAGGCAATCAGGATGGGTGGCAAGAGGAAAGGAAGGAAGCAAGGAGGGAAGGAAAGAAGATGGGAGGGAGGCAGGGAGGCAAGAAGGGAGGGGTGGGAGTGAGGCAGGCAGGGAGGGAGAGAGGCAGGCAGGCAGGCAGGCAGGCAGGCAGGCAGGCAAATAAAACACATGCTGGATGATAACTTTTCAGGGAATTTTATAATGAAGTTTGCCATTTTGACAGTAAGATTAAAATATACCACCACAAACATCCTTAGTTTACATTTGTCATTCTATGTGCTTAAGTATATTAATACGTGCTGCGTTCGTATTGCCCTGCCTGGGGTTGATAAACCAACTTGTTACTCTGTGAAAATTTCTACTGATAAGTCATGCTTTACCAAAATCAGATAAATTTGTGACTTTCTTTTAAGCCTGTCCTCAAAATTCCACAAGTAAGCATATAATTTATTTAGCCCTTAAATATTATTCATTTTTAAGGGTTGAACATATTTTCCTGTTGTAGTTCATGACTGCATACTTGTGTCCATGGTGAAAAGTTGGATTCCTTTTAGCTATTAAAAACCATTAAGAAAATGTGTGTGGGAAGATTGAATATAAGAATATTAATAATAGTTAAGCACTTTACCTTCATCAAAGAAGTTCAATTATATTTCTATAATTTTCCAAGGGATTCAAGTCTTTTATTTTTTATTTAAAAGTAATACTTGATTAGCCTTCAGCTAGGATGTGGAAACAGGATACTAATCATTAAAAGAATGGAGCTCAAATTTAAGAGCAAATAAATTCAGACAAGAATAGGATTTGAAATGTAATACTAGAAGTTGTGTGCATTAAGCAAGGCTAAATGTCTGATATACACAAATGTGAATTAGTGTACCTAGTTTAAGAAAGGTAGACCAGTCACAATACATTCTCAAATAGTTGCAGACGTTAGAGGATAGTTGCTTATATCACAAAAGCAATCAGTGATTCATCGAGAGATTATTTCTCATTTTCCCTGTTGTATATCTAAAACATTTAAACAAAATTGTTGGATGACTCTTCAAGAACACTCCTATTATGTAAGATGAAATACAATTAATTTGAAAATGAAGTAGACAATTTTTAGTGAACCCTTATAAATGCAAACACACATACACACACACACCTACCACTCACCTGAATCAGCACCTGTGTTAAAAGACCTCCTTTTGTGCTTCAAATTCTGGTCTCTATCTCATATTTTTCTTTACAGTTCAAAGAAAAATTGTTTATACCTGTCTCTTGTTTCTTTATTTCCTACCACTTCACACACTTCAATCTGGCTTCCATTTCCTTCACTCAAATTAAAAGGATTTCATTGATTTTACGGATAAACCTATGCCAAGAAATCCAAATATCACTTTCCACTACTCATCTAGCTTGGCTTCTGTTGACCATTTCTTTCTTAATGAAGCACTCCTTAATCTCGATAATCACACAGTGTTGCTTTTTTTCCTCTTAGTCTTCAGTGTCAGTCTTCTCTGGTCATTATACATTACAGCTCCTCACATCTTAGGACTTGGTCCACTCAAATCTTTCTGTACAATGTCATACGCAGGCAATCTTATCCAAAGCCACGCTTTTAATGATCACCACACGTTGATATCTCCAACACCTAATGTCTTTTCGTAGGGAGACAAGATTTCATCATGGCCGCACTATGGTCAAGGCAGGCCCTTGGCTATGGTCCTGAAAACGGTCCCACTGGCTCCAAGCTGATGAGAACTGGCACGGGTCTTAGAACAACAACTCTCGGCCTTGGATCCCAGAATAACAACTCCCGTTAGCCTTGAGGACATGAGAAGAAGCCGCCCTCGATCGAGTTTGATTATGCTTAACTCTTGGGTCTTAGAAAAACTGCTGCATGCATCTTTTGTTTTTGTTCCCCTTTAAATTTCTCTGCCTCTTTGGCTCGGTGTGGAAAACACTCCAGCCGGCCGCCACTGGAGAGAGCAGCTGCTTGCCCGTGTAAGTAAGATTCCCTGAATAAACGTATGAGTCTGAAAAGGGCTACGTGTCAGTTCTTCAGATTATCTGCTAGGACGCACAGTGAGGGTCTTTCCTTGCTGGGCCTGTCCCCCGATACTTTTGTTGGCATCTCAAGAAGGCATTTTAAACTCAAAGTGTTGAAAATGTAATTTGTGTTCTTTCTCCCTCATCCTTTTCTGTTATTTTATTGTGTGCTGTTGAATCAATTCTGACCCACAGCAACCTTATATAACAGAGTAGAACTGCCCCATAGGGATTCCTAGGCTGTAATCTTATGGAGGCAGGCTGCCACATCTTTCTCTCATGGAGTGGCTGGTGGGTTCAAACCGCAGACCTTTTGGTTAGCAGCTAAGCACTTGAAGACTGAGGCACCAGGGCTCCTTCATCCTTTTCTAATCTTCCCTAAATTGGCAAATATATCACCAGCCGTTCAATCATGTAAATCAGTAATCTAGGCATCATTCTGAACATCTTTTCCCTTCCCATCACCAAACTGTTAATTTTCCCTTTCAAACTGATTTTGAATATGTTCTATTCGCTCCTTCGCCACCACCACCGCGCTGTAACACACTATCATCTCTTTCCTAGTCTACAGCTGGAGTCACTAGTTTTCCTTACCTGCATCCATTTTATTGCTGTACGATCTGTTGTATCCTCAGAACCAAACACAAACAAACCAAAAATACAGGTCACTTTTCTCTGCCCTGCCTGCTTCTTCAGTCTCATTACACAGCAATCTTCTCCTCATTGTCTCCACTGTACTCATCCCGGTCTCCTTTCAGTTCTCTGTACCAGGTATGATCCTGACCTCCACAGGTCTTTTGCTCACGTTGCCCTCTCCTGAAACAGTCTACCCTCATCCATCAACCCTTCAGCCGGTCCATACACACTCATCCTTAGGTGAATTGTTCCTTCCTCGGGAAATTTTTCATGATGTCTCTGATGATGAATTTCTTGCAAATGTAAGCACTTTAGCTCCATACACCAACTCTCAGTTATATTTTTCAGAGTTATACTTTCACATTTTTGTGTGATAGTCTTTAATCAGTCTCTGTCAGTACATAACGAGCTTCATGAGGGTAGGCACAATTTCTCCTTTTACACACCACCTCATGTCTAGCACTTAGTTCAGTTGTTGAATGAATGATTTGTTACTTCTCAGAAGCCAATGGCTTAAAATTATGAGTTGTCATATACATACATACACACACACTCATGAATCAAGTTTAGCTTCTATTATTGATAAATTATTAAATACAAAAAAAAGTAGATATGGATAGTTGTTATCATTTTGATATTAGAACTATGGGAAGTAAGACGTGCTGCTCAATATATTAAAAGTTAAATAATGACTACCATTTGCTGTAGGTGCTCTCTTGGCAAACACACACATGGGCTGTGACTTTTAGATGATACTCGATTGTCATAAAGATTATTCAGGATAGATGTTTTTATTATGATCAAAATAAAAACTCAAATAAACTACAAATGCACAGACAAGTCATGGCCATCTGTGGGACTATGTTACCAACACCATTGTTTGAGAAACAATGTATGCAGCTATTCTATCCATAGAACTAAGCGCTGGTATCAGTGGAAAAAAAAAAAAAAATATATATATATATATATATAAAGTGTTGAAGTCTCTCACAAGAGAACAAAATCATTGTGGACTGAAGTGGCATTGAAAGAACTCAGAGGCAGGAAGGACTTGAGCTCAGCCTTGAAAAAATGACAGAACTTAAACAGGCATAAAAAAGCAGGGATAGGGCTCTCAGCAGGATTATAAACAGCAGAAGAGAGGGGGGAAAGAGCAAGGTTTGTTCATGGATTAAGCAGGTGAGGCTATTTGTTATAAATATCTGTTTGGAAGGGTCTTTTTTTTTTTTTTTAATGTATAATGAGAAGCCAGAGAAAATTTGTGAGTGAAAAACTGTGCCTCATTGAAAATGGTATCTTTGGACAAATGATGTAAGTGCTTTATTGGCTGGTGGTAAAAATAGTGGGGATTATAATGATTACCATGTATGAAACACCTTTAATGTGCAAAGTAATGCACCAAACACTTTAGATCAAATATCTAATTTCATGGAAACAAGAAACTTAACTGTTAGACAGTCTTACCTCTCTTTTATAGATAAGGGAAGGGACTCACATATGTTGGGGAATTCGCTTCTTTGCAATAATAGTATGTGGCCTTCTATTAAGCAAACTAATTGTATTAATCAATATCACCACTTGTCTGCTAGTTTGTCATACTGTGGTGGCTTACATATTGCTGTAAAATTTTGCTGAAGATAATTTAAAAATGATTACAGCAGTACATCAACAGGGAACTGCCAGAAATTCAAGTCAGATTAAGAAAAGGACATGGAATAAGGGATATCATTGCTGATGTCAGATGGATCTTGGCTGAAAGCAGAGAATACCAGAAAGATGTTTACCTGTGTTTTATTGACTATGTAAAGGCATTTGACTGTGTGGATCATAACAAACTATGGATAACCTTGCAAAGAATGGGAATCCCAGAATACTTAATTGTGCTCCTAAAGAACTTGTACATAGACAAATAGGCAGTTGTTTGAATAGAACAA
Organism: Elephas maximus indicus; assembly: GCF_024166365.1. NCBI lineage: Eukaryota > Metazoa > Chordata > Mammalia > Proboscidea > Elephantidae > Elephas > Elephas maximus. The sequence continues at coordinate 42,409,406 of NC_064832.1, forward strand.
GGGGGTACTGCTTGGCTTAAAATCAGAAAAGGTGTATGTCAGGTTTGCATCCTTTAACCATACTTGTTCAGTCTACATACTGAGCAAATAGTCTGAGAAGCTGGACTACATGAAGAAGAATGTGGGATCAGGATTGGAGGAAGACTCCTTAACAACCTGTGATATGCAGATGCCACAACCTTGCTTGCTGACAGTGAAGAAGACTTGAAGCACTTACTGATAAAGATCAAAGACTACAGCCTTTGGTATGGATTACACCTCAACATAAAGAAAATGAAAATTCTCACAACTGGGCCAATAAGCAACTTCATGATAAATGGAGAAAATACTGAAGCTGTCAAGGATTTCATTTTACCTGGATCCACAATCAATGCTCCTGGAAGCAGCAGTCAAGAAATCAAATGATGTATTGCATTGGGAAAATCTGTAAGAGTTAAAAAGCAAAGATGTCACTTTGAGGACTAAGGTGTGGTATCTGACCCCCCCCAAAAAAGACCCAAGCTATGGTATTTTCAATAGCCTCATTAAAAAAAAAAAAAAAAAAAAAAATTTTTTTTTTTTTTTTATGAGAAAATAGGTATGTGAAATCTGGACAATCAATAAGTAAGACCAAAGAAAAATTGATACATTTGAATTATGATGTTGGGAAAGAATATTGAATATACTAGGGGCTTCCAGAAGAATAAACAAATCTGTCTTGGAAGAAATACAGCCAGAATGCTCCTTAGAAGCAAGGATGACAAGGCTTTGTTTCACATACATTGGAGATGTTATCATGAGGGAAAAACCCCAGTAGGAGGACATCACGCTTGATAAAGTAGAGGGTCAGTGAAAAAAGAGGAAGACCCTCAAGGAGATGGATTGACACAGTGGCTGCAACAATGGGCTCAAACATAGCAGTGATTGTGAGGATGGGCAGGACTGGGCAGCGTTTTCTGTTGTACACAGGGTCACTATGAATCAGAACAAACTTGATGACACCTAACAACAGCTTTCATCAATAAATTGGTAGCCATAATCTAATCATCTTTGCTAGTATATATATTTTCCTTTTACAGCTTTAGATACATAAAGGTTGCAAGTGGTCAACATTACTACTTATAAAGTATGCTGTTTTGTGATTATCAAGAACGAAATAACCTGTTTTTCTTGTCACTATAGCCTGGCATTTATTAAATACCTACTGAGAGCTTGATACTATACTGGTCCACACGTCATTTTTAACAGAATTAGGAAATTATATGATATGAATAAAAAGGAAAACTGTTGATTTCATAACTCAATTAGTGTTCAAAGCTTTTTGACTTTTTCTAGAGTCATGTCAATGAAAGATGGTGGTATCAAGGAAAGAAAGGGCAGTGTCTTAAACACGTGTGTAACTATGATTATAGGTTCAGGACCTTGGATAATTAAAATGCAGTCAAATGTCATAGAAAAATTTGGAAATGAGTAGTGGTGGTGGTTACACAGCATGACAAACATAATTAATGTCAATGAATTGTAAAATGTAAAAATGTTGCAGTGGCAAATGTTTTGTATGTAGTCAATTGTTATTCCTTTGTGTTAGATTCTCTATGATAAGCAAAAATAAAGAATAAAAAAACCTGTTGCCATCAAGTCGATTCCAATTTATAGAGACCCAAGAGAACAGAGTAGAAGTCCCATAGGGTTTCCAAGGAGAAGCTGATGGATTCGAACTGCTGACCTTTTGGTTTGCAGCCGTAGCTCACTGTAGCTCTTAACAACTGTATCGCCAGGGCTCTGCGGGTTATGACAGAGGCTACATAAAATGGCCAGATGGTGGTAGATAAGAGGAGCAATTTATGTAGGCAACATTATCCATCAACAAGGAGACTTCAGCGGCCATGGACTGGGAAAAATGAGAGTAATCCTTAGGTGAAGTGGCATCAACATCCAAGTATAGTAGATGAAGATATTGCATAACCTTGATTGAGATGTGGGACATGGAGAATGAATGCAAATTAAAAAAAATTAAATAAAATCTTCAGAACAAGATCCACTTGATTTGAACACCCCAGTGGAACCAGAGATAGTAACAGTGTTGGACTTCTCTCTCTCCATCAGTGGCTAGGAATGTGTTGGGGTGTTTTTTGGAGTAAACAGAATATATAACTTGTCCATTTTCTTCCTTAATTTGAGATGTCAGAATATCAAGATATCCTCCTGAAGAGATATGCACTTAGGTGAATCTAATATATTTTTTTTTTTAACTAGGTGCTTAGAAATTATGTGTGAAAGAGATGAATAAAAGAAAGAATGAATGAATGAAAGCTGGAGATTTCCATTGTTCAAAAGGGGCTGCAAATCCACAGTTATCTGCCTTCCTTTGAACCTAGCAAGAGCTTAGTTAGTGGAGGAAATCTGTCAGGGAGATATCAATTTAAGTGCATACAGAGACTGGCACTTTATATAGGGAAAACACTCCAAAGTTATTCAAATATTTTGTTCGCTATTCTTAAAAGGCAAACATTGGACCTTGAAAGCTCATCCATTCTTCCCACTGCTTTTTAGGATAAAATTGTGAATTGCTAATGTGGCCAACAAGGTCCTGTGATCTAAGCCTTGTCCAATTCTCCAGCCCCAGCTAATGGAGCTCCCAGAAGAGCTTCCACATTCCTGCCAGCTTGACAGTTTCCCAGGCACATTCTAGAGAACTCTTGGAGAGGCCATATAGAGTAGCAGTTAAAAGCAGGGACTCTGGAGCCAGAGTGCTGGTATTAGAAACTATGTTCTGCAATTTACAAGCTGTGTGACTTTGGACAAATTACTTGACCTCTCTGTGTCTCAATTTTCCCATATTTAAAGGGGGAATAATAATAGATTCTTGATCATGGCATTGTTTTAAATTAAGTAAGGTACTATAATATGTTTTAAAAGTACCTGGCCTTTATCATATGACTAACAAAATGAAGATAATTGAATTGTGGATAATTGAACCATTGGGTGGTGCCAATGGTTAACACACTCGGTGGTTAACTGAATGGTTGGATGTTCAAGTCCACCCAGAGGTGCCTTGAAAGAAAAGCCTTGCAGTCTACTTTTGAATAATCAGCCATTGAAAACCCCTTGGAGCACATTTCTCCTATGACACACATGGGATAGTCATGAGTCAAAATCAACTGTATGGCAACTGGAAATTGAACTATATAAATTTCTGTAAAATAAAAACAAGTGAAGAAATAGAGCACGTAGTTCAGCCTGGGAGTTTAGGACAGACTACCAGAAATCAGTGAAAATGGAAAGTCATGGAATGGCGGGTGGAGGGGTTGAAAGTGAAAGGGAACATAGGGTAAAAAGAAGATTGTCTTCTTTGGTTAAGTTGAAACATGAGATAGACTTGAGAATGTTTATAGAAGACTGGAAAGTCCCAGAAGAAAGGATGAAACTAAAGATAAGGGGGGCAAGCCCCAGAGAAGCAGCCAAGGATGAGATGAATACCATAGGTGGAAGAAAGGCTTTAAACAGAAGCAGGGACAGATAATGGCTGTGCTTTCTTTTGTACCCATTATCTTGTGTTTCCGATTGGAAACTAGCAGCTATATTGGATGTCACAACAACACTGGTTATTGAAAGACACCTTGTATCACTGACTTACACAAATTTTCCCTACTTTGTATGCTATTAACTTGATGTTTAATCTATACACCTGCTGCTCTGTGTGTTTGGAATGCCTTTTCCTTTAAATTTCGTCTTTTCCATACAGATTTCTCAATTAAGTAACTATTCAGCCAGTGAAACGATGTCTAACCCCAGGAAACTTCTTATGCATTTCCAGACACATAGTAAACACAATTAAGTAAGAATTGCTTGCAGTGGACCTATTCTCATTTCCTCCTCAGTGGTATGTCATCACTTGGTCCTCATTATTCCCCAATGGTCACCCCACAGAATGAGAGTACTAAAGGGCAAGAGACCATGTCTATTTAATCTACTTCTAAGACAATAGCACAGTTTTATGAGTTATATGGTGCTTATGTTAGATTTGATAATGCTGATGACCCCTCACCTTTACGTAGAGAAGCTCTTAAGATTGCTTCAATGAAAGCAAGGCACAGGGGATGAACTAATTTGTCACATCATCTAGAAACATCAATTTGAAGAGATATTAGTGTAAGATATCTAGGATGTTTGAAAGTTAATGCACTGGCGTCCCCAGACTGCTATTTGAAATCATTCCTAGTTCTCTGTAATCGTACCCTAGAACCAAGGACAAAAACTATGGTAAACATAGCTTAGTCTCTTTGTGTTTTTAAAATGGTCGGAGTGTATGACTATGCTTTGGACACTGTCATGTTTTCATGATAACATAAGCTCTACCTGATAAAAGCAAGAACTTTCAAGGCATGTAGGGTATTCATCTTTTTTCCCACAGATTAGTATATCTCTTTCACTTATTTTCAGGGAGATAGAAAATGTGTTTGAAAAACATCTTTGGAAGATGTAGGAGTTTAGCTTCAACATTCCCATTAAGCTCACCAGAGAGAATGAGTAAAGCCTTTGTGACTTCAGCCATTACCAATCATCAAACACTGCAAAAAACTATTTCAAGATCAAAGCAAAATATAGCAACTTCAAAGACAAATAGCTCAGTGCTGGGAAGGCAGGGTCCCTATAATGTAAACCCCATTAGAAAGTTGTAGGACATCAGGTAAACAAGACCTGGATTTGAAACAGACCTCTCTAAGGACATCCGCATCAATCTACTGAGTTTGTAAGGACTTCTTAAAACTCTGCCCAGTTCCTTCCTCTTCAAAACTACTTTCTACTCCATTCCAGAGACGAAATGCAACTGTGCTTTGTGAGTTCAATAAGCGATCTTTACTCCCCTAAGCAGAATACTGGGTGACCATAAAATTCACTACATTTGGACATTTTGAGAGCAAAAGAGCCCATCAATTATGCCTCAAAAGTAGGGTTACCTTAGTATGACCTAGGCAAATGTGGAGGATCCTTGGTGGCGCAGTGATGATATGTTCAACTGTTAACAGAAAGATCAGCAGTTCAAACCCAGTAGCTGCTCCATGGGAGAAAGATGTTGCAGTTTGCTTCAGTAAAGATTTATAGCCTTGGAAACCCTATGGGAGCAGTTCTACTCTGTCCTATAAAGTCTCTCAGAATCAGAATCAACTCAACGGCAACAACAGGTTAGGCAAACGGGAAACATAGTCACCCTACCGTGGTACTGTTCCATAATATAGCATCATTTAAGATGAAACACTGACCACTTGACCCTAGATTAACATATGTTTCTTTTGAGATCTTACCCGTGCCTGTGCCATTTCACTTATATTCCTCATTACCCAATCCTAATAATCATAAGTGCTTTAGTGCCTTTAAGGTAACAAAACTATACCAACCTCAAGACACCGATTATATCCCCTCTCTCAAAACTTATTTCCAAATGTTAGCACTCCTACCATATGAAACGTTTCTTGATGGAAAAACAGTGTGTCTCATTTTACAATTCATTCAATAATCTTTTAGAGACTTGTCTATGGAGGCCAGTTTATTTATCAAAACCTTAAAGCTAATACCAACTACAGAAAATACTCAACAAAGAAAAACAAATGACTACGAAAATTGCTATAATTTTATCTATTTTTTAACATATAGTTATTTTAACAAGATTGCAGAAATGTTGAAAATTAGAAAAAAATCACATTTAGTAATATTTTGTATTTTCTTTTTCTATTTGTCTTTATATTTCTGTATGATTGTGAATGTGTGCCTATTTGCTAAATGATCCTTTTATAAATTTATCCATAGCAATCAGAGTCTAAATAACTGCAGTCAGAGTCTATGTAAAAGGTAGATGCGGTTTGAACCTTTTTCATTGTTACCACATTACCTACGTAATCACAATTTGAAAGTATGAGTAAAAGTTTAGTTGATGTTGTGCCCTAATTTAATTAATCATACTCCTATCATTGGATATTTAAAGTCACTCCAATTTCAGAAACAAACATTTTAATACATGTAGCTTCTCCAGCCTCTTTATTCCTAAATGTGAGATTACTGGGCCAAATGGTAAAAAGAAAAAAGAAATAGTTATTTCTGAAGAAAAAATATATGGGGGCAAGAGTGCCAAGCACACTTAATTATTTTCCCCAGTGGCACAGTGGTTAAGCATTCAGCTGCTAACCGAAAAGGTCAACAGTTCAAATCCACCAGCCCCTCCTTGGAAAACCCGTGGGGCAGTTCTACTCTGTCCTACAGGGTCTCTATGAATTGAAATTGACTGGACAGCAATGGTTATGTTTTTTTGTTGTTGTTGTTTTTTAAGTGACTTATTAGAAAAGCACCTTGTTTATACATATTTAACATTACCTTATTTATATATATTTAACATTGTTTGATTTAAAAACATGATCCATTTGTGGAATTTTAATAATACAAGACTGTTTAGTTACTAAGCAGTCAAGTTCAGCTGTCTTTTATTATGAACATGATAATTATCTGACTGAGGTAGCATCCTACAGCACTAAGCTCTGGTTTGGTTCAATAAAAATAAATGGATACACAGCAATGCTATAGGTAAAATGGATAAGTTAGCAAATGAAAACTGACAGTATTACTTGAGCATAAAATATGTAGCACTTTTTTAACCACAGTTCAGCATTAAGGAAGACAAACTATTTATACCAACTGAAAAATATCATTGGGAAGTCAGTGAGTGAGTGAACTTGCACACTTTTTATATGTAAAGACTTTTTTGTTGCAATATTTACATTTAAAAAATTGTATATTTATTTTGTTGTTAGTGGGTTTTGTTTTTTATTTTGTCTCAGGCCTTGTGCAGAGGCAATTGTATTTAAACATATTTTTTCTGACCCCAGTATTCCTTCTTTGTTCCCCTCTGTTTTCCTGTTTGTTCTTCATGTGTTCATCTATACAGATATGCACAAAGGGCTAAAATAAAAGAAGTAGGGAAACTTATTCTCTAACAAGCGATTGCAGGAGATTTTTTGCCTAAATCTATTAATCATGTTTTGTACAGCAAGGGGAGTCAGGGGGATATGGGAAATTAGAGTATATTTGAGCTTATAAAAGCATATTCCAATAACAGGAACATTGTACAGCTATGGTCTTCTGCCTTCATTGAAGATTATTGAAAGCATTTAGTAGTAAAGAATAATTTCCTAGATAATGAAGGCTGAAAGAATTTGGTTGGTTGAATATATGTAGGAATGTCATTAGAAGCCAAATGTGTGCTCTTAATATATGCTCATCAAAACCTAACCTCGATGAACGTTTAGAGAATCATCTTAATTTGGTGACCCAGCTATTTTCTCTTTTGAATTTTTTGTTGCTACCATGCGTTTTCACTAATGGAAGATATGTTGATTAAAGGACCAATTCAGAATATTTGTTATGAGTTATGAATTTTGATACCCATTGGCTGGGATCCTTAACGTCCCAGCAAACCCTGGACATAGCAAATCCTACCGATATGAGTCGATGATAAAAATCATTTTATTTCTTCAATATTTGCAAAAAAAATGAGGTAAAACATAAAGGTACCTGTCAATGACTTCATGTACATTTTATACTAGTCATTTTCTTGTTAGCCTCTTTGTTATTTTTCATGAAACTTTCAAAACATGGTACAATTCGTTCCTCCTTAACTGTAAAATCAGTACTTACAGCCCAAATAAATAAAGCCAAGGAATTTTTTTATCTTAGGAAAATTATCACAATAATGCATTCTTCCTTACTGCAAAAGCAGTACTTATAGCCAAAATAAATAAATCCAAGTATTTTTGTTATCTAGTGCTGCTGTAACAGAAATACCACAAATGTATGGCTTTAAAAAATAGAAGTTTATTCACTCACAGTCTAGTAGGCTAGAAGTCTGAGTTCAGGGTGCTAGCTCCAGGGAAAGACTTTCTCTTTCTGTTGGCTCTGGAGGAAGGCCCTTGTCATCAATCTTCCCTTGGTCTAGGAGCTTCTCCTCTGAGGAACTCCGGGTCCAAAGGATGTGCTCTGCTCGTAGCTGTTTTCTTGGTGATGAGAGGTCCCATTGTCTCTCTGCATTAACATAACTGCCACTAATCTTACTTCATTAACATCATAGAGGTAAGGTTTACAATCCATAGGAAAATTACATTAGATGACAAAATGGTGGACAATCACACAATACTGGCAATCATGGACCAGCCAAGTTGACACATATTTTTAGGGGATGTAATTCAATCCATAACACCAAGGGATTTTTTATCTCAAGAAAATTATCGCTACAACGCATTCTTCCTTACTTCGAAAGCAGTACTTACGGCCTATATAAATAAAGCCAGGGGATTTTGTATTTCAGAAAAATTACCAGTACTATGTATTCTTCATTATAACAAAAGCATTACTAACAACTAAGAAGCAGAAACAGCTGCCCTTCTGTAGAAACTGTAGGACTTCTCACAGTAGTGCATTCCACCTGCTTTATGTAGAAGCAATGACTGAACCCTAAAAGTTTATGCAGGATGAGAATAACTTATAGGAGCTTAGTCTCTTGAAAAGTACCACTGCAATGTATTATTACTTACTGCAAAGATATTTACTTATTTTTCAGAAGCTGAAAAAGCAGGGAGCCAGTAATACCTGGAAACAATGAATGACATCAAGAAGAAAATGGCCACTATGACTGACTGAAAACTTGGAGTAGCTTATTCTCATGATAAGTATATTCTCACGAGAACATAGGAACTGCAAAACATGGAGAGGAGGCTTATTTCACAGAAATAAAGGCAAAACTGTCAAAAGTTAAAAACACACACACACACATCCAGGAGGTATCACTTAAGACAATGGTCAGTCTACACAAAAATGAGGCTCCAGCTCAGGGTTCTTGAGTACATGAATTTCAGAAGGCTCCCACCTTGAGGCTAAACATGTTAAAAACAGGCTACCGGAGAGGCGGGGCCAAGATGGCGGACTAGGTGGACGCTACCGCGGATCCCTCTTGCAACAAAGACTCGGAAAAACAAGGGAATCGATCACATACATAACAATCTACGAACTCTGAACAACAAACACAGACTTAGAGACGGAAAATGAACAAATACGGGCAGACAGCGACCGTTTTCAGAACTAGGAACCAGCGTACCAGGCAGGTGACCTTCGGAGCCTGATCTGGGGCAGAGCTCAGGGGGGCAGATGGCACAGACAAGGGGCCCAGCCCTACCCCTCCGAACCCATCCCAGGAGGGAGTCTAGCTGGTTGGCGCGGGCGGCGTAGCGGCGCAGCCGGTGGGAGAAGCACCCGGGAGGCAGTGACTGATCTTGGAGCGGGGAGAGCAGCGTCCCAGCCGGGGAGCCGTCCCGCCGGGAGTTTGGTGGGAAGCGGGTGTGGCGCGAATGGGGGGGATCAACTATATTTCCCTAAAGCGACCCCGGGGCGGGGCCCACACGTTCGTGCGGGGGACTCCCACCCAGTGCACACATGCGGAGTGGCGCACCGGAGGGAGAAATCCCCGAGAGGAAGTGACAGGTCTTGGAGCGGGGAGAGCAGTGTCCCAGCCGGGGAGCCCTCCCGCTGGGATTCTGGCGCGCGTGGGCGGGGCGTGAGCACGGGGTCCAGTTATATTCCTCTGAATAGACCCTGGGGGCGGGCCCACCTGGTCGTGCGGGTGACACCCACCCAGTTCGCGCGAGTGGTGCGGCGCACCGGAGGGAGAAGTACCCGGGAGGAAGTGACTGGTCTCGGAGTGGGGAAAGCAGCGTCCCAGCCGGGGAGCCGGCCCGCTGGGATTGGGGCGCGTGCAGGCGGGGCGTGAGCGTGGGGTCCAATTATATTCCCCTGAATAGACCCCGGGGGCGGGCCCACCCATTCGTGCAGGAGACGCCCACCCAGTTCACGCGAGTGGTGCAGCGCACTGGAGGCAGAAGTCCCCGGGGAGGAAGTGACTGGTCTCGGAGCGGGGAGAATAGCGTCCTAGCCTGGGAGCCGTCCTGCCAGGATTTTGGCGGATGGGGCGGAGCGTGAACGCAGGGATCAGCTCTATATTCTGTGGTCCTACACTCCTAGTTCTCTGATCCCTCCCCCACCCTCCCCAGGCGGCTCCATTAACATCCGAATACCCTGAGCCAGAAGGAGAATTCTGATAGGGATCTGACTGCATTTTTTCATAGCTGATTACCTGGAAAATCTATTTTCCCAGTGATGGCTCGGAGACAGCAGTCCATATCAAACCACATAAAGAAACAGATCATGACAGCTTCTCCAACCCCCCAAACAAAAGAATCAAAATCTTTCCCAAATGAAGATACAATCCTGGAATTATCAGATACAGAATATAAAAAACTAATTTACAGAATGCTTAAAGATATCACAAATGAAATTAGGATAAATGCAGAAAAAGCCAAGGAACACATGATAAAACAGTTGAAGAACTCAAAAAGATTATTCAAGAACATACTGGAAAAATTAATAAGTTGCAAGAATCCATAGAGAGACAGCATGTAGAAATCCAAAAGATTAACAATAAAATTACAGAATTAGACAACGCAACGGAAAGTCAGAGGAGCAAACTCGAGCAATTAGAATGTAGACTGGGACTTCTGGAGGACCAGGGAATCAACACCAACATAGCTGGAAAAAAATTAGATAAAAGAATTAAAAAAATTGAAGAAACCCTAAGAATCATGTGGGACTCTATCAAGAAGGATAACTTGCGAGTGATTGGAGTTCCAGAACAGGGAGGGGGGACAGAAAACACAGAGAAAATAGTTGAAGAACTCCTGACACAAAACTTCCCTGACATCATGAAAAACGAAAGGATATCTATCCAAGATGCTCATCGAACCCCATTTAAGACCGATCCAAAAAGAAAAACACCAAAACATATTATCATCAAACTCACCAAAACCAAAGACAAACAGAAAATTTTAAAAGCAGCCAGCGAGAAAAGAAAGGTTTCCTTCGAGGGAGAATCAATGAGAATAAGTTCAGACTACTCAGCAGAAACCATGCAGGCAAGAAGGGAATGGGATGACGTATACAGAGCACTGAAGGAGAAAAACTGCCAGCCAAGGATCATATATCCAGCAAAACTCTCTCTGAAATATGAAGGAGAAATTAAGATATTTACAGATAAGCACAACTTTAGAGAATTTGCAAAAACCAAACCAAAGCTACAATAAATACTAAAGGATATTGTTTGGCCTGATGACCAATAATATCAGGTACCAGCACCATGCAAGGTCACAAAACAGAACGTCCTGATATCAACGCAACTCAAATAGGGAAAGCACAAAAACAAACAAAGTAAGATTAATTCTAAAAAATAAATAAATAAATAAAATAATACACATAACAGGAAATCATGGAAATCAATAGATAAACGATCACAATAATCAAAAAGAGGGACTAAATATAGGAGGCATTGAACTGCCAGATGGAGAGTGATACAAGGCAATATAGAACAATACAAGTTAGGTTTTTACTTAGAAAAATTGGGGTAAATAATAAGGTAACCACAAAAAGGAATATCAATTCCATAACTCAAGAAAAAAGCCAAGAAAAATGTAACGACTCAGCAAACGTAAAGTTAAACATTATGAAAATGAGGATCTCACAAGCTACTAAGAAAAACGTCTCAGCACAAAAAAGCATGTGGAAAAATGAAATGGCCAACAACACACATGAAAAGTCATCAAAATGACAGCACTAAAAACTTATTTATCTATAATTACGCTGAATGTAAATGGACTAAATGCACCAATAAAGAGACAGAGAGTCACAGACTGGATAAAGAAACACGAGCCATCTATATGCTGCCTACAAGAGACACACCTTAAACTTAGAGACACAAACAAACTAAAACTCAAAAGGATGGAAAAAAATATATCAAGCAAATAATAAGCAAAAAAGAAGAGGAGTAGCAATATTAATTTCTGACAAAATAGACATTAGACTTAAATCCACCACAAAGGATAAAGAAGGACACTATATAATGATAAAAGGGACAATTGATCAGGAAGACATAACCATATTAAATATTTATGCACCCAGTGACAGGGCTGCAAGATACATAAATCAAATTTTAACAGAATTGAAAAGTGAGATAGACACCTCCACATTTATAGTAGGAGACTTCAACACACCACTTTTGGAGAAGGACAGGACATCCAGTAAGAAGCTCAATAGAGACACGGAAGACCTACTTACAACAATCAACCAACTTGACCTCATTGACTTATACAGAACTCTCCACCCAACTGCTGCAAAGTATACTTTTTTTTCTAGCACACATGGAACATTCCCCAGAATAGACCACATATTAGGTCATAAAACAAACCTTTGCAGAATCCAAAACATTGAAATATTACAAAGCATCTTCTCAGACCACAAGGCAATAAACTAGAGATCAATAACAGAAAAACTAGGGAAAAGAAATCAAATACTTGGAAAATGAACAATACCCTCCTGAAAAAAGACTGGGTTATAGAAGACATCAAGGAGGGAATAAGGAAATTCATAGAATGCAACGAGAATGAAAATACTTCCTATCAAAACCTCTGGGACACAGCAAAAGCAGTGCTCAGAGGCCAATTGATATTGATAAATGCACACATACAAAAAGCAGAAAGAGCCAAAATCAGAGAACTGTCCCTACAACTTGAACAAATAGAAACTGAGCAACAAAAGAATCCATCAGGCACCAGAAGAAAACAAATAATAAAAATTAGAGCTGAACTAAATGAATTAGAGAACAGAAAAACAATTGAAAGAATTAACAAAGCCAAAAAGCTGGTTCTTTGAAAAAATTAACAAAATTGATAAACCATTGGCTTATCTATGACTAAAGAAAAACAGGAAAGGAAACAAATAACCCGAATAAGAAACGAGAAGGACCACATCACAACAGAGCCAAATGAAATTAAAAGAATCGTTTCGGATTACTACGTAAAATTGTACTCTAACAAATTTGAAAACCTAGAAGAAATGGATAAATTCTTGGAAAAATACTACCTACCTAAACTAACACATTCAGAAGTAGATCAACTAAATAGACCCATAACAAAAAAAGAAATTGAAACGGAAATCAAAAAACTTCCAACAAAAAAAATCCTGGCCCAGACGGCTTCACTGCAGAGTTCTACCAAACCTTCAGAGAAGACTTAACACCATTACTACTGAAGGTATTTCAAAGCATAGAGAAAGACGGAATACTACTCAACTCATTCTATGAAGCTACCATCTCCCTGATACCAAAACCAGGTAAAGACATTACAAAAAAAGAAAATTTTAGACCTATATCCCTCATGAACAGAGATGCAAAAATCCTCAACAAAATTCTAGCCAATAGAATCCAACAACACATCAAATAATAACTCACCCTGATCAAGTGGGATTTATACCAGGTATGCAAGGCTGGTTTAATATCAGAAAAATCATTAATGTAATCCATCACATAAATAAAACAAAAGATAAAAACCACATGATCTTATCAATAGATGCAGAAAAGGCATTTGACAAAGTTCAACACCCATTTATGATAAAAACTCTTACCAAAATAGGAACTGAAGGAAAATTCCTCAACATAATAAAGGGCATCTATGCAAAGCCAACAGCCAATATCACTCTAAATGGAGAGAACCTGAAAGCATTTCCCTTGAGAATGGGAACCAGAAAAGGATGCCCTTTATCACCGCTCTTATTCAACATCGTACTTGAAGTCTTAGCCAGGGCAATTAGGCTAGACAAAGAAATAAAGGGTATCCAGATTGGCAAGGAGGAAGTACAGCTATCACTATTTGCAGATGACATGATCGTATACATGGAAAACCCTAAGGAATCCTCCAGAAAACTACTGAAACTAATAGAAGAGTTTGGAAGAGTCTCAGGTTATAAAATAAACATACAAAAATCACTTGGATTCCTCTACATCAACAAAAAGAACACTGAAGAGGAAATAACCAAATCAATACCATTCACAGTAGCCCCCAAGAAGATAAAATACTTAGGAATAAATCTTACCAAGGATGTAAAAGACCTATACAAAGAAAACTATAAAACTCTGCTACAAGAAATTCAAAAGGACACACTTAAATGGAAAATCATACCCTGCTCATGGATAGGAAGACTTAACATAGTAAAAATGTCTATTCTACCAAAAGCCATCTATACATATAACACACTTCCAATCCAAATTCCAATGTCATATTTTAAGGGGATAGAGAAACAAATCACTAATTTCATATGGAAGGGAAAGAACCCCCGGATAAGCAAAGCATTACTGAAAAAGAAGAAGAAAGTGGGAGGCCTAACTCTACCTGATTTCAGAACCTATTATACAGCTACAGTAGTCAAAACAGCCTGGTACTGGTACAACAACAGGCACATAGACCAATGGAACAGAATTGAGGACCCAGATATAAATCCATCCACATATGAGCAGCTGATATTTGACAAAGGACCAGTGTCAGTCAATTGGGGAAATGATAGTCTTTTTAACAAATGGTGCTGGCATAACTGGATATCCATTTGCAAAAGAATGAAACAGGACCCATACCTCACACCATGCACAAAAACTAACTCCAAGTGGATCAAAGACCTAAACATAAAGACTAAAGCGATAAAGATCATGGAAGAAAAAATAGGGACAACCCTAGGAGCCCTAATACAGGGCATAAACAGAATAGAAACCATTACCAAAAATGATGAAGAGAAACCAGATAACTGGGAGCTCCTAAAAATCAAACACCTATGCTCATCCAAAGACTTCACCAAAAGAATAAAAAGACCACCTACAGACTGGGAAAGAATATTCAGCTATGACATCTTAGACCAGCGCCTGATCTCTAAAATCTACACGATTCTGTCAAAACTCAACCACAAAAAGACAAACAACCCAATCAAGAAGTGGGCAAAGGATATGAACACACATTTCACTAAAGAAGATATTCAGGCAGCCAACAGATACATGAGAAAATGCTCCCGATCATTATCCATTAGAGAAATGTAAATTAAAACTACGATGAGATTCCATCTCACACCAACTAGACTGGCATTAATCCAAAAAACACAAAATAATAAATGTTGGAGAGGCTGCGGAGAGATTGGAACTCTCATACACTGCTGGTGGGAATGTCAAATGGTACAACCACTTTGGAAATCTATCTGACGTTATCTTAAACAGTTAGAAATAGAACTACCATACAACCCAGAAATCCCACTCCTCAGAATATACCCTAGAGATACAAGAGCCTTCACACAAACAGATATATGCACACCCATGTTTATTGCAGCTCTGTTTACAATAGCAAAAAGCTGGAAGCAACCAAGGTGTCCATCAACGGATGAATGGGTAAATAAATTGTGGTATATTCACACAATGGAATACTACGCATCGATAAAGAACAGTTACGAATCTCTGAAACATTTCATAACATGGAGGAATCTGGAAGGCATTATGCTGAGCGAAATCAGTCAGAGGCAAAAGGACAAATATTGTATAAGACCACTATTATAAGATCTTGAGAAATAGAAAAAACGGAGAAGAACACATACTTTTGTGGTTACGAAGGGGGGAGGGAGGGAGGGAGGTAGATGGGTTTTTATTGATCAATCAGTAGATAAGAACTGCTTTGGGTGAAGGGAAAGACAACACTCAATACAAGGAAGGTCAGCCTAATTGGACTGGACTAAAAGCAAAGAGGTTTCCGGGATAAAGTGAAAGCTTCAAAGGTCAGCGGAGGAGGGGCTGGGGTCTGGGGAACATGGTTTGAGGGGACTTCTAAGTCAATGGGCAAAATAATTCTATTACGATAACATTCTGCATCCCACTTTGAATTGTGGCGCCTGGGGTCCTAAATGCCAACAAGCGGCCATCTAAGATACATCAATTGGTCTCAACCCACCTGGAGCAAAGGCAAAGGAAGAACACCAAGGTCACACGAAAACTAAGAACCCAAGAGACAGAAAGGGCCACATGAACCAGAGACCTACATTATCCTGAGACCAGAAGAACTAGTTGGTGCCCGGCCACAATCAATGTCTGCCCTGTCAGGGAGCACAACAGACAACTCCTGAGGGAGCAGGAGACCAATGGGATACAGACCCCAAACTCTCATGAAAAGACCATACCTAATGGTATGACTGCGACTAGAGGAATGTCAGAGACAATGCTCCCCAGAACTTCTGATGCCACAGGACAGGAACCATCCCCGAAGACAACTCATCAGGCATGAAAAGGACTGGTCAGTGGGGGGGAGAGAGATGCTGATGAAGAGTGAGCTAATTAGGTGGACACTGGAGAGTGTGTTGACAACTCTTGACAGGAGGGGGGGATGGGAAGATAGAGAGAGAGGGAAGATGGCAAAATTGGCACGAAAGGAGAGACTGAAAGGGCTGACTCAATAGGGGGAGAGCAAGTGGGAGAAGGGAGTAAGGTGTATGTAAACCTACATGTGACAGACTGATTGGAATGGTAAATGTTCACTTGAAGCTTAATAAAAATTAATTTAAAAAAAAAAAAAAAAACAGGCTACCTCCTTCTCAGAGAGCTCCAGAAGCCTAAGATTGGTTGGGATACTGTTTGTCCTACAGATCACCAAGGGGTTAAATCCACAGTCTATACACTACTGCACTAAAGTGGCCATCTTTCCCTGAGTAAATCATGAACTTTCTCACTTCTACTTTGTTGCCTTTGCTAGGAAATCACCCTTCTCCCAATTCTTCTCTGTTTATTAAAATTCCCATAATTCAGAGAAGAAGCTTCTTCAACTAAGTAATTAAATCCATTGCCCTCAAATGGATTCTGACTCATAGCATTAAGTATTCTATTATTTTATACTTAACACCCACCCACACACACACACACACACACAAACCATCTCAGTGTCCTGCCCTGACCCCCAATTCAGCATTCTGTGATTCAAGTCTGCTTAATAATGGCATATAATGGCACTCTTCTTAAGGAGTGGGGGAAAGACTTTTTGACGCAATCATGTTAGCTAATATCTGTACTAAAGATAAATTATTAAATTATATCAACTAAATAATATCAACTAAATAATACTTTAAGAAAAATGAGATAGGTTAGATGAGAGCAATTCCTTTAGCTATAAATTGAAAAGTCCTAAGATTTTTAAGTAAAGAGAATGAGTCCAATTCAATTCATCAAATAACTTTTAAGTATCAGTTAAACCCGTACCTATGCATATACCTAGTTTTAGCCTGGGCATGATGTTACAAAGATAAATACGTGACTTTAAATATATCCCACTTTAATATTTTCCATATTAAAATTGTATGTGTTTAATGTGGTAACTGTAGATTAAGTACTTTTTTGCAGAAGAGGCGATTCCACAGTGAAACTGACACTATTGAATAAGGACATTTGTGATGTTTGCAGTGCAGGCAGAAGAAAGAGCCTGAATAACTGAGTGGGCCTGATTATTTTCAGAAAGCAGATCATTCGGCTCAGAGATTAGCCCTAGGTCAGCCACATTTCAGACATAGTATTTTATATTTGCTTATAGTATTTTTTTTAACCATATTAAAAGACTAACTCATAAAATATTTCTCTCCTTAAATATCTAAATTTTAAACAGTTATGGTGTTCTCAATTATAATTTTTATATGTTACAACCATTTGCTGCTTATATGAATACTATTCCCATTTTATAACAGTAGTCAAGTAAAGGGATTGATGTTTTAAAGTTTATCTCCCAAGTAAACTTCTAATATGCAACATATGTTTGCAATAATATTTAAACTTTTTTATTATTTTTATTGTGCTTTAAGTAAAAGTTTACAAATCAAGTCAGTCTCACACAAAAACTTATATACATCTTGCTACATACTCCTAATTGCTCTCCCCCAGTGAGACAGCCTGCTCCCTCCTTCCACTGTCTCTTTTCCTGTCCATTCCACCAGCTTCTAACCCCCTCTACCCTCTCATCTCCCCTCCAGGCAGGGTCAACATAGTCTCAAGTGTCCACCTGATCCAAGAAGCTCCTTCCTCACCAGCATCCCTCTCCAAACCATTGTCCAGTCCAATCCCTGTCTGAAGAGTTGGCTTTGGGAATGGTTCCTGTCTTGGGCCAACAGAAAGTCTGGGGGCTATGACCACTGGGGTCCTTCTAGTCTCAGTCAATATTTAAACTCTTGAGTAGAGTATATTAGCACAAAGAAAAATAGCAAAAACTGTGTTCATCACTCATATTATTTTACATTATATCTGCTTTTTCCCCCATATAACTTATCTGTAGATATGTGATATCATTGTCAGTTTTCCATAGAGGAAACAAAAAGAAAATAATGTCTTCTGGGAAGAAAAATCTAAAGATGGTTGCCATATTTGTTGATTTCCTTCTCAATTAAATGAATCATAGTGTCATTCAGATGCTTACACTTAGCCTACTTATCACCAAAATGGAATCAAAGATCCCAAAACACAATAGGACATGTTACTTCATGTCTCAAGGGTACAGCCACTATAACAGAGTATTTATGCAGTATTTATTGTACTGATCACCATTTTCTCAATTTTTCTGCAAAACTTGAGTTGTGTTCTGGGCTGTCCAAGTGGTAGACACCAAGCTGTCATCCAGTCCAGATGATTAGTGTACACCTATTATGGCCATTGCAATCCTTTCCCAGTAATTGAGGTCGTGTGGTCTAATTTCAGCCGATGAGTTGTGAGACTAGATTAGCTTGGCATCTCCCAGATACAGTTTTTTCATTCTTTAAAAAAAAAAAAAAAGACGGACATTATTTGGTTTAAAACTATGATATGAAACACTTGCTATCATGTTACATACTCAAATCAAAACTGAGGAAAATCTAGCATATCAAGGACATCGGTGCTCAGAGTTGCACACACAAAAAAAGCTGAATCTTTTATGACATTACCAAGCCAAACCCAACCCTTTGCTGCCGAGTCAATTCTCATAGCAACCTTAAAGGACAGAGCAGAACTGTCCCATAGGGTTTTTAAGGAGCAGCTGGTGGATTCAAACTTCTGGACTTTTGGTTAGCAGCTGAGCTCTTAGCCACTGTGCCACGAGGACTCTGTTATGACATTACTGAATCATAAAATCAATCAAAACTGCCCATCCTCTGGACATTTTTTATTGAGATAATGTATTTCCTTGCTGTTTATTAAGCCATGCTTATTGTACTTTCTTTTCCTTGCAACTGAAAATATGTCAAATGATACACATATGCCAAATAAGTTTGGAAAAATTAATGCATAATATATATCACTATCATCAGTATCCTTGTGAGCATATTAAAAGCCATTAGAAGCTCTGATATAAAATTACTTACCTTTGTTTACCCCAACAGTCTGCATATTTCTATATATACATAATCCATTTGTTCATTAATACAAATTACTCTCCAAGGGAACATATTTTGCAAACACTTTTCCATCTCATACTTCTATTAGCTAAAAACCATAAATCTCATGCAAAAAAATATAATCTTTGAAGACATAATCAATGACTATGTTATTAATTTTTTAATTTTGTTAAACTTTGTTAGAATTGGTTGAAGTTACAACACTAGGGAGGAAACAGTTTTCTTCTCTCAATTTTTTTTTTTTTAACCTCATACAGTGCATTTATTTAGTTTTTTTAATTAGTGGTAAATTATTATTTCTGTTGATAAAATTTGGGGGAAATGTAGGTTCCAAATGTCACACTAATGGTAAAAATTTTTTAAGAGCAGTCACACTTGAAATTTTTTAGTGGAAGTTGTGTTTTATATCATCTATTAGAATTAAAAAGAATGAATGAATATGTTACAGATTTTACTTTTGTTTCTAAGGCTTAGAAAGAATAGAATCTGTGCTAGTAATGTATAGTTATGCCTAAAATTTTTTAGCACATGTTAACCGGTTGCCGTCCAGTCGGTTCCAACTCATAGTGACCCTATAGGACAGAGTAGAGTTGCCCCATCGAGTTTCCAAGGACCGCCTGGTGGATTTTGAACTGCCCACCTTTTGGTTAGCAGCCATAGCTCTGATTTAGGAAATAATATTGGAGTCATTATTCCCTGTCCTCGAGCGTAGAGAATGTAACACGGCTGGAGTTGGGCTCACAAATACACATTAACTGGGCCCTGAGGTATAATGGGCCCTGAGGTATAAAGACAATAGCTAAGATAATCTTAGAAAATATCTTTTAGGGAACCTTGCACACAAGCCAGAACACGAAAGACTTTCCACTGTTATTTTTTTCTATTAACACTTGACCAAACCAAACCCGTTGCCGTCGAGCCGATTTTGACTCATAGCAAACCTGTAGGACAGAGTAAAACTGCCCCAATACGGTTTCCAAGGAGTGCCTAGTGTATTTGAACTGCCAACCTTTTGGTTAGCAGCCATAGCTCTTAACCACTATGCTACCGGGGTTTCTTATTAACACTTAGTGAATAGAAATTTGTTGGACCAATGAAGGCCCTCCTGACTCTCGTTACTGAAACCTGTACCAATGACTGTTGAGAGGGACAATTCAAAATGTAAGATCACAGTTTTCTAGACAATCTGTAAAAAGGTGAAGCTTTCAATGGTTTTGCCCATTTTGTAGTGTTAATATATACTGATGACTCTGTAATACTCTCTGGACTCAGGCAGCTATGGCTGTGGCAGTATGCTTGCCCGTTTTCCTTCCTATTCTTGCTTATTCTGTAATATTTCCTTGGATTCTGGCAGACATTAGCTCTGGCAGCATGCTTGTCAGCTTCCCACTTTTGCCTTTTTGAATATATGCCAAATAAAACTTTCTTTTTGCTTTACTGAACTTTGTGATGTTTTTCCCCTATAACAGCTCTTAACCACTACGCCGCCAGGGTTTTCTTTTTAAGCACCAGAGGTAGACAAAGAGATTCAGGGTAATTGGGTTTAAATATCTGATCACTAAATAACAAATTGATATAGTCAATTCATCATTTACATAGATTAGAGGATTTTTTTTTTTTTTTTTTTTTTTTATAATAACTTTTATTAAGCTTCAAGTGAACGTTTACAAATCCAATCAGTCTGTCACATATAAGTTTACATACATCTCACTCCCTACTCCCACTTACTCTCCCCGTCTTGAGTCAGCCCTTTCAGTCTCTCCTTTCTTGACCATTTTGCCGGCTTCCCTCTCTCTCTATCCTCCCATCCCCCCTCCAGACAAGAGTTGCCAACACAATCTCAAGTGTACACCTGATATAATTAGCTCACTCTTCATCAGCGTCTCTCTCCCACCCGCTGACCAGTCCCTTTCATGTCTGATGAGTTGTCTTCGGGGATGGTTCCTGTCCTGTGTCAACAGAAGGTCTGGAGAGCATGACCGCCGGGATTCCTCCAGTCTCAGTCAGACCATTAAGTTTGGTCTTCATATGAGAATTTGGGGTCTGCATCCCACTGCTCTCCTGCTCCCTCAGGGGTCCTCTGCTGAGCTCCCTGTCAGGGCAGTCATCGATTGTGGCCGGGCACCAACTAGTTCTTCTGGTCTCAGGATGATGTAGGTCTCTGGTTCATGTGGCCCTTTCTGTCTCTTGGGCTCTTAGTTGTCATGTGGGCTTGGTGTTCTTCATTTTCCTTTGCTCCAGGTGGGTTGAGACCAATTGCTGCATCTTAGATGGCTGCTTGTTAGCATTTAAGACCCCAGACGCCACATTTCAAAGTGGGATGCAGAATGATTTCATAATAGAATTATTTTGCCAATTGACTTAGAAGTCCCCGCAAACCATGTTCCCCAGACCCCCGCGCTTGCTCCGCTGAGCTTTGAAGCATTCATTTTATCCCGGAAACTTCTTTGCTTTTGGTCCAGTCCAATTGAGCTGACCTTCCATGTATTGAGTGTTGTCTTTCCCTTCACCTAAAGCAGTTCTTATCTACTGATTAATCAATAAAAAAACCCTCTCCCACCCTCCCTCCCTCCCCCCCTCGTAACCACAAAAGTATGTGTTCTTCTCAGGTTTACTATTTCTCAAGATCTTATAATAGTGGTCTTATACAGTATTTGTCCTTTTGCCTCTGACTCATTTCGCTCAGCATAATGCCTTCCAGGTTCCTCCATGTTATGAAATGTTTCAGAGATTCGTCACTGTTCTTTATCGATGCGTAGTATTCCATTGTGTGAATATACCACAATTTATTTACCCATTCATCCGTTGATGGACACCTTGGTTGCTTCCAACTTTTTGCTATTGTAAACAGAGCTGCAATAAACATGGGTGTGCATATATCTGTTTGTATGAAGGCTCTTGTATCTCTAGGGTATATTCCGAGGAGTGGGATTTCTGGGTTGTATGGTAGTTCTATTTCTAACTGTTTAAGATAACGCCAGATAGATTTCCAAAGTGGTTGTACCATTTTACATTCCCACCAGCAGTGTATGAGAGTTCCAATCTCTCCGCAGCCTCTCCAACATTTATTATTTTGTGTTTTTTGGATTAATGCCAGCCTTGCTGGTGTGAGATGGAATCTCATCGTAGTTTTAATTTGCATTTCTCTAATGGCTAATGATCGAGAGCATTTTCTCATGTATCTGTTGGCTGCCTGAATATCTTCTTTAGAGAAATGTGTGTTCATATCCTTTGCCCACTTCTTGATTGGGTTGTTTGTCTTTTTGTGGTTGAGTTTTGACAGAATCATGTAGATTTTAGAGATCAGGCGCTGGTCGGAGATGTCATAGCTGAAAATTCTTTCCCTATCTGTAGGTGGTCTTTTTACTCTTTTGGTGAAGTCTTTAGATGAGCATAGGTGTTTGATTTTTAGGAGCTCCCAGTTATCGGGTTTCTCTTCATCATTTTTGGTAATGTTTTGTATTCTGTTTATACCATGTATTAGGGCTCCTAGGGTTGTCCCAGTTTTTTCTTCCATGATCTTTATCGTTTTAGTCTTTATGTTTAGGTCTTTGATCCACTTGGAGTTAGTTTTTGTGCATGGTGTGAGGTATGGGTCCTGTTTCATTTTTTTGCAAATGGATATCCAGTTATGCCAGCACCATTTGTTAAAAAGGCTGTCTTTTCCCCAGTTAATTGACACTGGTCCTTTGTCAAATATCAGCTGCTCATACGTGGATGGATCTATGTCTGGGTTCTCAATTCTGTTCCATTGGTCTATGTGTCTGTTGTTGTACCAATACCAGGCTGTTTTGACTACTGTGGCTGTATAATAGGTTCTGAAGTCAGGTAAGGTGAGGCCTCCCACTTTCTTCTTCTTTTTCAGTAGTGCTTTGCTTATCCGGGGCTTCTTTCCCTTCCATATGAAATTGGTGATTTGTTTCTCTATCCCCTTAAAATATGACATTGGAATTTGGATCGGAAGTGCGTTAAATGTATAGATGGCTTTTGGTAGAATAGACATTTTTACTATGTTAAGTCTTCCTATCCATGAGCAAGGTATGTTTTTCCACTTAAGTATGTCCTTTTGAATTTCTTGTAGTAGAGCTTTGTAGTTTTCTTTGTATAGGTCTTTTACATCCTTGGTAAGATTTATTCCTAAGTATCTTATCTTCTTGGGGGCTACCGTGAATGGTATTGATTTGGTTATTTCCTCTTCGGTGTTCTTTTTGTTGATGTAGAGGAATCCAAGTGATTTTTGTATGTTTATTTTATAACCTGAGACTCTGCCAAACTCTTCTATTAGTTTCAGTAGTTTTCTGGAGGATTCCTTAGGGTTTTCTGTGTATATAATCATGTCATCTGCAAATAGTGATAACTTTACTTCTTCCTTGCCAATCCGGATACCTTTTATTTCTTTGTCTAGCCTGATTGCCCTGGCTAAGACTTCCAACACGATGTTGAATAAGAGCGGTGATAAAGGGCATCCTTGTCTGGTTCCCGTTCTCAAGGGAAATGCTTTCAGGTTCTCTCCATTTAGAGTGATATTGGCTGTTGGCTTTGCATAGATGCCCTTTATTATGTTGAGGAATTTTCCTTCAATTCCTATTTTGGTAAGAGTTTTTATCATAAATGGGTGTTGGACTTTGTCAAATGCCTTTTCTGCATCAATTGATAAGATCATGTGGTTTTTGTCTTTTGTTTTATTTATGTGATGGATTACATTAATGGTTTTTCTGATATTAAACCAGCCTTGCATACCTGGTATAAATCCCACTTGATCAGGGTGAATTATTTTTTTGATGTGTTGTTGGATTCTATTGGCTAGAATTTTGTTGAGGATTTTTGCATCAATGTTCATGAGGGATATAGGTCTATAATTTTCTTTTTTTGTAATGTCTTTACCTGGTTTTGGTATCAGGGAGATGGTGGCTTCATAGAATGAGTTGGGTAGTATTCCGTCATTTTCTATGCTTTGGAATACCTTTAGTAGTAGTGGTGTTAACTCTTCTCTGAAAATTTGGTAGAACTCTGCAGTGAAGCCGTCCGGGCCAGGACTTTTTTTTGTTGGGAGTTTTTTGATTACCGTTTCAATCTCTTTTTTTGTTATGGGTCTATTTAGTTGTTCTGCTTCTGAATGTGTTAGTTTAGGTAGGTAGTGTTTTTCAAGGAATTCATCCATTTCTTCTAGGTTTTCAAATTTGTTAGAGTACAATTTTTCATAATAATCTGAAATGATTCTTTTAATTTCATTTGGTTCTGTTGTGATGTGGTCCTTCTCATTTCTTATTCGGGTTATTTGTTTCCTTTCCTGTATTTCTTTAGTCAGTCTAGCCAATGGTTTATCAATTTTGTTAATTTTTTCAAAGAACCAGCTTTTGGCTTTGTTAATTCTTTCAATTGTTTTTCTGTTCTCTAATTCATTTAGTTCAGCTCTAATTTTTATTATTTGTTTTCTTCTGGTGCCTGATGGATTCTTTTGTTGCTCACTTTCTATTTGTTCAAGTTGTAGTGACAGTTCTCTGATTTTGGCTCTTTCTTCTTTTTGTATGTGTGCATTTATTGATATAAATTGACCTCTGAGCACTGCTTTTGCTGTGTCCCAGAGGTTTTGATAGGAAGTATTTTCATTCTCGTTGCTTTCTATGAATTTCCTTATTCCCTCCTTGATGTCTTCTATAACCCAGTCTTTTTTCAGGAGGGTATTGTTCATTTTCCAAGTATTTGATTTCTTTTCCCTCGTTCTTCTGTTATTGATCTCTAGTTTTATTGCCTTGTGGTCTGAGAAGATGCTTTGTAATATTTCGATGTTTTGGACTCTGCAAAGGTTTGTTTTATGACCTAATATGTGGTCTATTCTAGAGAATGTTCCATGTGCACTAGAAAAAAAAGTATATTTTGCAGCAGTTGGGTGGAGAGTTCTGTATAAGTCAATGAGGTCAAGTTGGTTGATTGTTGTAATTAGATCTTCCGTGTCTCTGTTGAGCTTCTTACTGGATGTCCTGTCCTTCTCCGAAAGTGGTGTGTTGAAGTCTCCTACTATAATTGTGGAGGTATCTATCTCGCTTTTCAGTTCTGTTAAAATTTGATTTATATATCTTGCAGCCCTGTCATTGGGTGCGTAAATATTTAATATGGTTATGTCTTCCTGATCAATTGTCCCTTTTATCATTATATAGTGTCCTTCTTTATCCTTTGTGGTGGATTTAAGTCTAAAGTCTATTTTGTCAGAAATTAATATTGCTACTCCTCTTCTTTTTTGCTTATTGTTTGCTTGATATACTTTTTTCCATCCTTTGAGTTTTAGTTTGTTTGTGTCTCTAAGTCTAAGGTGTGTCTCTTGTAGGCAGCATATAGATGGATCGTGTTTCTTTATCCAGTCTGTGACTCTCTGTCTCTTTATTGGTGCATTTAGTCCATTTACATTCAGGGTAATTATAGATAAATAAGTTTTTAGTGCTGTCATTTTGATGCCTTTTTATGTGTGTTGTTGACAATTTCATTTTTCCACATACTTTTTTGTGCTGAGGCGTTTTTCTTAGTAAATTGTGAGATCCTCACTTTCATAGTGTTTGACTTTATGTTAGTTGAGTCGTTACGTTTTTCTTGGTTTTTGTCTTGAGTTATAGAATTGTTATACCTTTTTGTGGTTACCTCATTATATACCCCTATTTTTCTAAGTAAAAACCTAACTTGTATTGTTCTATATCGCCTTGTATCACTCTCCATATGGCAGTTCAATGCCTCCTGTATTTAGTCCCTCTTTTTGATTATTGTGATCTTTTACCTATTGACTTCCATGATTCCCTGTTATGTGTATTTTTTTTTTAATTAATCTTAATTTGTTTGTTTTTGTGATTTCCCTATTTGAGTTGATATCAGGACGTTCTGTTTTGTGACCTTGTGTTGTGCTGATATCTGATATTATTGGTTCTCTGACCAAACAATATCCTTTAGTATTTCTTGTAGCTTTGGTTTGGTTTTTGCAAATTCTCTAAACTTGTGTTTGTCTGTAAATATCTTAATTTCGCCTTCATATTTCAGAGAGAGTTTTGCTGGATATATGATCCTTGGTTGGCAGTTCTTCTCCTTCAGTGTTCTGTATATGTCGTCCCATTCCCTTCTTGCCTGCATGGTTTCTGCTGAGTAGTCAGAACATATTCTTATTGATTCTCCCTTGAAGGAAACCTTTCTTTTCTCCCTGGCTGCTTTTAAAATTTTCTGTTTATCTTTGGTTTTGGTGAGTTTGATGATAATATGTCTTGGTGTTTTTCTTTTTGGATCAATCTTAAATGGGGTTCGATGAGCATCTTGGATAGATATCCTTTCGTCTTTCATGATGTCAGGGAAGTTTTCTGTCAGAAGTTCTTCAACTATTTTCTCTGTGTTTTCTGTCCCCCCTCCCTGTTCTGGGACTCCAATCACCCGCAGGTTATCCTTCTTGATAGAGTCCCACATAATTCTTAGAGTTTCTTCATTTTTTTTAATTCTTTTATCTGATTTTTTTTCAGCTATGTTGGTGTTGATTCCCTGGTCCTCCAGATGTCCCAGTCTGCATTCTAATTGCTCGAGTCTGCTCCTCTGACTTCCTAGTGTGTTGTCTAATTCTGTTATTTTATTGTTAATCTTTTGGATTTCTACATGTTGTCTCTCTATGGATTCTTGCAACTTATTAATTTTTCCAGTATGTTCTTGAATAATCTTTTTGAGTTCTTCAACAGTTTTATCAGTGTGTTCCTTGGCTTTTTCTGCAGATATCCTAATTTCATTTGTGATATCATTAAGCATTCTGTAAATTAGTTTTTTATATTCTGTATCTGATAATTCCAAAATTGTATCTTCATTTGGGAAAGATTTTGATTCTTTTGTTTGGGGAGTTGGAGAAGCTGTCACGGTCTGCTTCTTTAAGTGGTTTGATATGGATTGTTGTCTCCGAGCCATCACTGGGAAACTAGTTTTTCCAGAAAATCCGCTAAAAAAAAACTGCAGTCAGATCCCTATCAGAGTTCTCCCTCTGGCTCAGGCTATTCAGATGTTAATGAAGCCGCCTGCGTGCAGTCCAAATCCCTGCGGGACGGTTCCCCGGCTCGGATGCTGCTCTTTCTGCTCCAAGATCAGTCACTGCCTCCCGGGGACTTCTCCTACCAGCTGCGTCCCACGCCGCCCGTGGAACCGGCTAGTCCCCCTCCCGGGGTTAGTTCAGGGGGGTGGAGCAGGTCTCTGTGCTTGTGCCGTACCTGACTGGTATGCTGGCTCCAGGCTCTGGAAACAATCGCTGCTTCCCCGTATTAGTTCGTTGTCCGTCTCTAAATCTGTGTTTGTTGTTCAGGGTTCGTAGATTGTTATGTATGTGATCGATTCACTTGTTTTTCCGTGTCTTTGTTGTAAGAGGGATCCGAGGTAGCGTCTGCCTAGTCCGCCATCTTGGCTCCGCCTGGTCAAAAAAACGTATATCAGATTAGAGGATTTTAAACATCTAAATGTCTTGCAAATGAAAATAAATAAAGAAGAGCTGGGAAAAAGTGGTTAAATTGAATTTAAGTTTTGAAAAGGAATTGGACTTAAATCTTCTGAGGACTATACTCTTTTAAATGTAAAACTTAGTGTGTAGAAGTGTCATTCCCCAATGCCATCATCGTAATTCAAGGGAGAGCGCTGGAGCTCTCACAGCCACAGCTTGCAGAGATCTGCAACAGCTAAGAATGACCTTAAATGAATAGGATTTTTTTTTTTTTTTTGCAGTTACTACAGCTGAATGTATCTGAAACAGAGAATTCATACACTTGTAGAAATCATTATATAAAGTCAGTGGAAAGTTTCATCTTATAAATAGCAAGAAATTACGTCATTTGCAATGGTGATATGATTTACACCATACATAAATTTTTCCATCTTGATTTTTTAAATTTTAAAAAAGGTTTTAGTGGTTGTAATATTTTAATCCTTTTTAAAAGTAATAGTCATTGGAGCACCATTTAAAATATGCAGCTAAAACATAATTTGAAATGTCTTAAAATAGCAGTAAACCGAGATTTTCAAATACAGGTATATTGAAGTGGTAGCCAAAAATTTATCTGTTAAATTCAGGGCATGTCTGCCCTGGGCTAAAGTCATTCTGGGCCAATTCCCACACCATTAAAATTATAATAGTGTTAGATAGTGTTGTTCATATCATTTGATAAGTGTCCCTAGTTATAGGAGATATTCTCCAGGAAATGGGTAGAATATAAAAATATTAAAAAGAAAAAAAATAATCCATTCTGAGGCACTTAGAGGTCAAAGGAAAGGACACCATATGCAAGAGACTTGAGCCTAAAATTATCATAAAAAAAAAAAAATTATCATAGCTAGCCTTAAAGACCCTCAGCTCTACAACAGTTAACCTCGCTTTTTTTCCCCTAAACTCTAAACAATCTTGGTCTTTATTGTTTTGTTACTTAAATAAGTACTGCCCCTTGTTGATTATTTTGTGCAACTGTCTTGTCTTCTCAGTTAATTGTAAACTCCTGAAAAACAATGTCTATGGCATAACATTTCCTTTGCTCTATCTTCCCAGGCCAGCCCACACGTAGTTGCCCCTGCCACTTTAATGCACTCAACACAAAATTACTTGATGCATTTTTTTGCTACAGAACCTTCTTCCTAATGGGGCGTGCCATTAGAGAAGGCACAGGTGCTGGCCCTTGGTACACGCTGATGTTGTTAGTTACATTAGAGTTGACTTTGAGTCATGGGACCTTAAGTGTAATAGAATGAAATGTTGCCCTGCCCTTCACTATGTTCATGTTTGTTGGTGTATTTGAGTTGATTGTTGCAGCTGTTGTGATCTATAGGTTTCCATTGGTTAATTTTTGAAAAAATCATCCTGTCTTTCTTCTTAGTCTGTCTTAGTCTGGAAGCTCTGCTTAAACCCGTTCAGCATCATCAACCAAAAACCAAACCCATTGCCATAAAGTCGATTCTGACTCATAGCAACCATGTAGGACAGAGTAGAATTGCCCCTTAGGGTTTCCAAGGAGCAGCTGGTGGATTCAAACTGCTGACCTTTTGGTTAGCTGCTGAGCTCTTAACCACTGAGCCACCAGGGCTCCCAGCAACATGCAAATCATAGCATCATACGAATCTTCACGGTGGTTGGCTGTGCATGAGGTGCACTGGCCAGAATCAATCCTGGAGAATATACATTTTAAAATAAAACTGAATTTTTTCTTCTTTGAATTATTCTAAAATTAAGGAGCCCTGGTGATGCAATGGTAAGAACTCGGCTCCTAACGGAAAGGTTGGCAGTTTTAACCAACTAACCGCTCCACAGCTGAAAAGATCTGGTGATCTGCTTCTGTAAAAATTATAGCCCAGGAAATCCTAGAAACCCTGGGAGCAGTTCTACTCTTTCACATGGTCACAAGAGGTTGCTATGAATAGGCATCTAGTTGTTGCACACAGTAACATCAAAGACATATGTAAAATATTTGTATTTTATATAACCCACCCAGTGCTGTCAAGTCGATTCTGACTCATAGCGACCCTATAGGGCAGAGTAGAACTGCCCCACCGAGTTTCCAAGGTATATAGCATTTTTATATATTTATATATAATATATATATATAAATATAGCTGGACTATACGAAGAAGAATGCAGCATTAGGATTGGAGGAAGACTCATTAACAAGCTGTGATATGCAGATGACACAACCTAGTTTGCTGAAAGCGAAGAGGACTTGAAGCACTTGCTGATGAAGATCAAAGACTACAGCCTTCAGTACGTATTATACCTCAACATAAAGAAAACAAAAATTCTTACAACTGGACCAGTAAGCAACATCATGTTAAAAGGAGAAAAGATTGACGTCGTCAAGAATTTCATTTGGCTTGGATCCACAATTAACGCCCGTGGAAGCAGCAGTAAAGAAATCAAAGGATGTATTTGCTTTGGGAAAATCTGCATAAGATCTCTTTAAAGCATTAAAAGCAAAGATGTCACTTTGAGGACTCAAGTGCCCCTACCCAAGACAGGGTATATGTTCACTCAACTCATATGTTTGGGAAAGTTGGACAATGAATAAGGAAGACTGAAGAAGAGTTGATGCCTTTGAATTATGGCGTTGGTGAAGAATATTGAATATACCTTGGACTGCCAGAAGAATGAACAAGTCTGTCTTAGAAGCATAGCCAGAGTGTTTCTTGGAAGCAAAGATGATGAGACTTGTCTTGTGTACTTTGGACGTTATCAAGAGGGGCCAATACCTGGAGAAGGACATCCTGCTTGATAGGGTAAAGGGTCAGCAAAAAAGAGAAAGACTCTTGACAAGGTGGATTGACACAGTGGCTGCAACAATGGGCTCAAACATAGCAACGATTTTGAGGATGGCACAGGACTGGGCAGTATTTCATTCTGTTCTGCACAGGGTCACTAAGAGTTGGAACTGACTCAAGGGAACCTAACAACAACAACGTATTTCATATGTAGCATTCCTTAATTTTAGGATATTTCAAAGAAGAATGAACTCAATTTTATTTTAAAATGTATATTTTTAGATGTTAGTTCTAGATGAATTAAGTAGGCATTTCAGATGCCTAAAGGGAAATAGAGCCAAAGACCAAGAGATAATATGCAGGCTATGGATGCTGTGGTTCTGTCATTGTGTGTTTATTTGAGAGTCCTCAGAGTCTCTGAGAATCCTGGAGATCCAGAAGGTGGGGAAAGCACAACCTAGGAGTCACTTCAAGTCACAGATTTGCTCTTAGTGAATTACTTCCACTTTAACTTGCCTTTGCATGCAAAGACTTATATAGCAAATTGGCAGAGAACCTTGCAGGCATTTGCCCAGGGGAGGGTTTGTCTAAAAAGTGGTATCAATTTTTGCCACAGGAGGGCCAGGAATACCTACAACCAGGTGAAGCCCTTTTGACTTATGAGTTCCCATGTAGTCAGTTCCCTATGGTCCTTCTCAGAGGGGAATTGTTTGTTTGACCTGTGTTGAAGATTATGTTTTGGACAAAACTAACATTTTAAAACTTAACCTCAGAGAAAGACAGTGCCTATAATATATTGTTAACAACATAATAATTCTTCAAAGAAAATCTACACGTGAGAATTTGAAGCGTGACAAAACCAAAAGATAGATTCACTACACATTGACTTGACAAATTTTTTTTTTCTAACTCCTCACGGTTCATAACACTGAGAGACACACAAAAATAGTATTTTTGTGCCATGTTTTATTGCCAAGACTTCTGCATTTTTATTTAACACCAATTATCCCCACTGAGAGGGATCAGTGTTAACATTTCTCTTAGCAGTTGCACACCCATACTCTAATCTCGCCCATGTTTCTAACCTCAGTATGCTGAGTAAAAATGAATTTACAAATGTGTTTTTGATTAACAAAATTCAAGTTTTTATTTAATAAGGATAAATGTAAGTCATGAGATAAAATTTTATTTGGCTATTAGTATTTGTTGTCAGGAAGTCCCTGGGTGGTGCAGATGGTTAAGGTACTCAGCTGTTAACAGAAAGGTTGCAGGTTCCTGTCCAAGCAGAGGGACCTTAGAAGAAATGCCTGGTGACCTTTATCCAAAAAATCAGCCACTGAAAACGCTGTGGAGCAGGTTTACTCTGACACACAAGGGTCTCCATGAGTACGAGTCAACTTGACAGCAGCTAGCTATTTGTTGCCATATAATTTCCATTCAATCCAGTTTACCCACCCTTTCATTGGGAATTCTGTGGGGAAGGTAGTAGTAAATCAACTCCATTTCCCCTTAGATTTCTCTAAGTTTCTGAGACCGTTAGCACATGTGGATAATGCACTGATACCTTGTAGTCCTAACCTTATAATGGATGGAGGTCATGTCTGAGGTAGTTCCGTTGTATCTTTGAGGAGCATTCAATATTGTAAAGCATTAGCTGATGTTACCTTGGAGGGAAGCTCATAATACTTAGTCATGTGAGGGAAGCTCATAATACTTAGTGATGTTACAATGTCTTTAATCATTTGTATCAAGGAGACATGCTATGGCTATAAGGGCCATTTCTTATGTGGTTTTCAATTTGTAAATGATTGTTGCTGAGGTTTGGGAAGACAATTCCTATCTTAGTTTAATGTAGAAGACCAGTCATAGCCTGGAATAAGAACTGTGGCACAAAGAAAAATAAAACAAGTAGTAAGAAAAATCCAAGAAATCCAAGAGCTTTTCAAATGTATGAGTGTAGCTGTACAGTTCCTGTGAAGTGCCCTAGAATCGTTGAAGAAAAAGTCAAGAGAGGACCATGTTATCTGTTTCTGAATTGCCATCCTCTCCTTCTTAACTATGGGTTATTTTTTTGGAAAACAGTGTTCTCTGCTAATAACACATGAGTCACTAATGACGTTTCTTCTCATTTAATAGTTCAGCAAACTCAGACTCTAAGAGACCAACCCAAATTTTATATACATAACCGGGGATGTAAGAGATGGGAAACAACTCAAGGTCCTTCAATTTGATTTTTGAGCTTTTGACCTATCACCTCGTCTTTACTTAGTCAGAAAGCACTCACCCCTAGAGGCAAGATCTCAGTACACATGTGGTGCCCACTCCTAAAGGCAAGATCTCAGTATGCATGTGGGACCCATTTGTTTAGCAGACCTAAACTACTGACTTTCTCCCAGCACCACTGTCATCCTATGGTATGGTTCAATTCAACTTGGGGACATCATATTAAATTCATTGAACTATGGATATCCTATAAGGCTTATTTGTCTAGAATTTGTCTTTGATGACATAGCATGTGGACTCTCAGTCCTTGTTTCCTGGGAAATTTGGTAGCAGAATATAGCAAGAGGCTGCATGAACAAAGTGATCGTAGGTATGAAGGTGGACTGTCAGTATGATTCCAGATCTATTACTGTCACCTTTTTCTATGTGACCTTGGGCAAGTTGTCTGGCCACTTTGTGCCTCAATTTCTTGTCTATAAAATGGTTATGACAAATAGAAGACTTAGTTCTTACAAGGTAACTAGAATAATGTTCATACATAAAAAAAAAAAACACAATTAAAGTCTTTGTAAAATAAGAGCAATTGCCACCTGAATGAAACACCTCTGCTCTTAAAAATGGAAGTACGAGAAACAACACAACAAAACATGATTATGTAGCAATCTTATTTCTTGCTTCGAAGGATTTCTAAGAGAAGTTCTTAATGGGATCTATCTGGGCTCCTGTGCTAACAGTGAATTACTCTGCCTCGACAGTCAATAACGTTCGAGAGTGTATCTTCTTTTCTCAGCTATGCCACGCACCACTGTTAGCTTGTCTTTGACACTTCCTGTGCTGGATTTCTGTGAGGTAACCTATCTGGGGCCTTCCCAGAAGGTTCTTTAAGTTGTATTGAATGTGTCTGCTCACCTCATGGGCAAGGGAAGGCATTCCAAACACAAAACACCTGTGCTCTCAAGTTTGCACCAATTCCGTTTCTTTCACCAGTTCAATGTTTTGTGTATTATTTATAACATTCTGAATGTTTTGGGACCTAATTATTTCTGAAAGTACTTCATTGCCCCTCCACGTCATGTCAGTTGCAGCTGGCTGGAGTCTTATCTATTCTTAGATTCAAATTTGAAGCAGGATATTCTCAGTGGAGAGCCCTTGCCTCCTCAACAGGCTTCTCTCAGTAATCCGTAAGAGTGCAAATATGAGAGTGTTTAGGCCATGATCTATGATACTACCCTCAATCTTCTTAAAACTTGATTAATTTTGGTCATTTTTTCCCTAGTAAAATGCATTTAATATCACTTAATATCATTAAATTGCAATAAGATTGAGTTAATACATTGCACACTAATTTGTTTTGAAGTATGTGATACAGTAGCATAGCATTGATAATTAAAGTGGTATTTATAAGCTGAAAAAGATTATATCTACTCAGATACATTTCAAGCCAGTTCTACAAGATTTTCTCAGTCCCTTCTACCTAGGTCCCTGCTTTTTTTCAGAAATAGAGTCAGAAGACACCCCAACATCAGAAATATCTGTGAGCTTTTTAGGAACGCAGGGACCTGGACCAATGAATGCCAGTGCAGGCCTATTAAATCAGAGACTCTGGGGTGACACCTGGAAATTAGGATTTTCACAAATACAGCAGATGGTTCCTATGTACTCCAATGTTTGAGAATCTCTGATTTAAAGTATGGAAAGTCTGTCTTTTTCCAAGTTTTTGAGTTCTTCATCTATTCAAGCAGCTGCTGACCAGGCAGGTTACGACTGTCAGGTACGACAGATCTCTCCAACCCACACGCATATATTAATTCATCATCCAGACTACCTACCAGCCATCCCATTGCTCTTTTGCTAGGATCTAGAAATACTACAGGGAGCAAAGGTGTAGGTTTTTCTCCGGGTTTGACTTGAAACATCCAAATGACTGCCAGAAGAATTGGAAGTGAAGGGCTTTTTTCCTGGCAGCTAGCACAGCATATTCCAGAGAGCACAACTAGCCCTGAATCAGTGTTAAAACTAAGAAGAATCGTCTTCATTTTCATCTTACTCTCTCTTTTCTTTTGGAGAAATGGGTCTACCTTGGCACATCTATGCCTTGCTTTGATAAACTCTTGTGACCTAATCTTCTGACTTTCTGATAAACTTTTTGATAAACTCTTGTGACCTAATCTTCTGGACTTTCCTCAGCTCCACTGGGTTGAGGAACAATATTGTGTGTGTGTATATGTATGTGTGTGTATAAACCCCTTGACATCAAGTCGGTACCAACTCATAGCGACCCTATTAGACAGAGCAGAACTACCTCATAGGATTTACAAGGAGTGGCTTGTAGATTTGAACTGCCAACCTTTTGGCTAGCAGCTGAGCTCTTACCCACTGCCCCACCAGGGCGCCATATCTATCTATCATCTGTCTGTCTATCTATCTTCTATCATCTATTGATCTATCGATCAATCTTTTGATTATCTATATCTGATTACTTTTCCTTTGTGTTCTCTGCTGGTTCCATTTTCTCTTTTCATCCCTTCCCTGCAGCTATTTCTTAAAGTGTTATCCTCAACCCCCTTATCCCGCTACACTCCCTGCCAAGGAAAATCAACTGCTTTCTACAGCTTCAATCAACAATTCCATG
Source organism: Elephas maximus indicus (assembly GCF_024166365.1). Lineage (NCBI taxonomy): Eukaryota > Metazoa > Chordata > Mammalia > Proboscidea > Elephantidae > Elephas > Elephas maximus. Next base: position 42,444,816 of record NC_064832.1, read on the forward strand.
TTTATTCCCTCAAATGTTATCTTTAACTCCAATCACTTATTAAATTCAATACCCCTTTTTCTGCAGCTGTCAACATTTTAACTTCCATGGTCAACTCTGTAGGTCTTCAAGGAAGCACATTTCCTTACCCTTAAAAAAATAAAATCTGTTCATAAATTTGACCCCTTCCATTAGCAGTACCACCATCTTCCTGGTTCCGTGGTTTAGAAGTATTGATCAACTTTGACATTTTCTTTAGTCCCAAATTAATCACTGAATTTCTTACTGCTATTTATCAGATAACTTTTATTGAAATTACAGGGATCTTGGAAACTTTTGGACAGAGAGAGTGTTTGACTCTTAAGCTTATAACACACTATGGTAATGATAAGCAGGATTTTGAAACAAGAGTTTTGGTTTGAATTCTCTATAACTTTATTGCTATGAAAACTTAGGTACACTCTTCATCCTTTCTAAACCTCTCCTTTCCTCATCTGTATGAATTTATTCATTCATCCTTTCAACACATATTATTGGGAAAGTTGTAAGTTCTAGGATCTCAGTGGACTATGGTGGTCAGGAAAGATAAAGTTTTTCCCTCATGGAGGGTGTAGATGAGAGGTTGTTATGGTAAAATATAAGATAATATATTTGAAACTCTGGGCATGAAGTAAATGTTCAACAAATATTAATTAGTCCTGTTTTCCCTATAGTCTATTTTCTGGCCTTTGGCTAACAGCTCATATTTCAGAGGGCACTGCCACATTTTCTCTTTCCTCATATTAAAACTACCATAACTCATTCTACCTCTTTAGCTTCCTTCTACCAAGAATGACAGCAGACTGGGATATAGTTATCTCAGTTTCCTTGCATGTGTTCTTCTCAGAGAGTAGCTCTCAACCTCTTTCATTTTAATGTTCAGATAAACAAGTGTAAAGCTTGGGAAAGAGGCTTGGACTAGAAATAAACCCTTGGGATATATCAATTTTAATTTGGTTTTCAAAGCTATGGTATGGATTAATTTGTTCTAAAAACATTATATACCATACACTTACTGTATGCCAAGTGAATACAACATCAAACTTGGTGCTAATGGTAAAAAGGTGAATAAATCACATATTGCCCTTGACTTAAGGAAGCCAACACTCTATCAAGGATACAAAATCAAGTAAATATACATAAATTCAGAAATGTGATAATTCTTAAGATATGTTGTGATTTAAAAGAAAAATACTTAATTCCCTTTACACTGAATGGACTGACAGGAATTCAGTATAGTAAGAGGCTTGGGAGAGACCAGGTCACATCATCAGAAGGAATTTGGATTTCAGACAAACAGCAATGAGAATTCATTGAAAGTTTTTAAGTGGAGAGTGACATAGTGACAAGTTAAGAGTAACGTACTGTTCCTGTTATTATATGGAAAATGGATTGGCAAAGAGCAGGAATGGGGACAAGAAAATCAGGTAAGAGAATATTACAGTACTTGCTAACCCAAAGGCTGACAGTTTGAATCCACCAGCTACTCCTTGGAAGCCCTATGGAGCAATCCTACTCTGTCCTATAGAGTCACTATGAGTTGGAATCGACTCCACGGCAGTGGTCAGTGGTGGTCATAGGTTGTTATGGAAACGGTGGTGGTGTACTTGTTAAGTGCTACAGCTACTAACCAAAAGGTCTGCAGTTCAAATCCACCAGGGATTCCTTGGAAACTCTATGGGGCAGTTCTATTCTGTCCTATAGGGTCTCTATGAGTTGGAATCAACTCAATGGCGTAAGTTTATAAGTGGTTATGAGTTGGAATCGACTTGATGGTAATGGGTATAGACAAAAGATAATAATATCCTGGAAGAGGGTGATGGTTAGAGAGGTGGAAAAACTTGGAAGAAGACAAAAGTATTTTTGAGATGAACTAGACAAGATTTAAACATGGGTTGGGGTGAGATAAAGAGAGAAATCTAGGATGACTCCCTGGTTTCTTGCTTCAACAGTGGGCTAGATGGTGGTCCTATATTCTGAGGTGGAGAATATTGGCTGGTAGTATCAATGTTGGGTGAAATAAAATGTTAAGATTTTAATATGTTACATTCCAAATATTTATGAGAAATTCAACTCTATCATAAGGACATACATAGCATAAGAATGTGAGTAGGTGGAGAATAAACCTACAGAGGACAACAATACGTAAATGTTTGAGCTAGACCTGATAAGAAGAGCTCACCTTAGAAGCAGAGAATGACTGACAGGCTGATTAGAAACCCTGTAGATACTTCCTTGTAAAGCCTCTTTTTACTGAAAGGGAGATTAAAGATGCAGTAAGGAGAGAGCAATTGGTAAGAATGAATGTCCATCCAGGTATAGAGTCCAATTGTCTCAAATAGAGAATTCCATTTTAAATAGTTCTTTATGGCCACTAAATTTTTCTCAGAGGTAGAAGATTAATCTTTCCACCCCTGCACTTCCATATTCTCTTACATTCCTATTTTTGGGAAGTTAAACTATTATGATTGTTTTATCTTGCTTAGGTCTTCAATCTCTTTTTCTCCACCTTAAACTTAAGAAAAAATAAATTATAAAAAACTTCATCCTACAATTTTGTACCCTCAGTTCTCTGTTGTGTTTATTTAACTTTTATCAATACAATTCTGTTAGTTTAAACTTATTAGCTTCCTCTCCAACTACCAATCACTTCCTCATTGCTATAGAAAGACATTATTTTGTCTACCTTCTTTGATCTCTCTTTGGTGATGGCACTTTTGACCACACTTCAGACTTCAAAATCATCTTCTTTCTTGGATTCCATCTACTTCTTCGATCTTTGTGTTTTTTAGCACTTGCTAGTTTTATTTTTTCTCCTCAATAAAATTGCTCTTAAGAATCACATGCTGAATTTTTACCTTTTATTCACAATACTTATTTCATTGACCCTATTAGTCCAACCCACAACTGATCAAGGCGATGACACAAGACCAGAGAGTGTTCTGTTCTGTTGTGCATAGCTCGCCCTGAGTCAATGGCTGACTCTATGGCAACTAACAATAACAACAACTGGTGCATAATTTTCAACTATTATGTGTATTAACCGTGAGTTGATTAATTCTAGTATCACTTATTGAGAAGCCATCAAGTAACAAGCCCTGTACTAGGTGCTTCAGGCATAGATATTATTTAGAATGACTCTGGTTCTTGAGGAGCTTACTAGCTGCTGGTGGAACATGTGAAGGCAGATAAAGGGTTAAATAATCAAAATATAATGTGGAAAATGTTGTTCTAGAGTTAAACTTACACAGTCTAGAAGGTAAAGAGGCAGTGACAAATGCAAACGACTCTCAAATTTAAATGTTTCTCAATGTCTTTCCCAAAGGAGCCATGTTAGCATAATAGTTAAGAGCTACAGGCTGTTAACCAAAAGATCTGCAGTTCGAATCACCAGCTGCTCCTTGGAAACCCTATGGGGCAGTTCTACTCTGTCTTATAGGGTAGCTATGAAGACAGCAACAGGTTTTGAATGGAATCCCCAAGCTTCAGGTAAACATTTTCTGTGGGTGATTTATGGTAAACTCACCAACAATGTCAACAGTATTTATTATGGAAAGAAATAGAGACTCAGGTAATTTCAATTACTTATCTGGCAAGTGATTAAACAGGTATAAAAATTCAGAAATTCTTATCTTTATTTCAATGATTTTTATTCTCTGCTCTTCTCTGAAATATATCCTGATTCCTCTCCATTTTCATAGTTTAAGTCCATCTTCCCAACCAGCAACACCTTTCTGCACCAGAATATTTTGCTGGAATTCTCTAACATAACAATCAATTGCTGAAGAATGTCATTTCTCAATCCAGGTCCTGTGTCACAAAGGTTGGTGGCAGAAAGTAAAGTTTGAACTTTAGCAGCAAAGTCAGATTCTTTCAACAAGAATGTTTCAGGATATGATTTTGAAAATTCACAACCACAAATGTCAATCATTCATCAATTGTGGGTATAATTGACTAGATGGAATGGATATCTGTAGGCATTGGCTGTTAGCTCGAGGATACCAGTTTAGGTTACCATGAATTAGGGACCAAATCATAAACCTTTTAAGTCAAAAGCATTCATAGGTACAGAAACAATAATAATAATATTGTCTTCAAAGAATTGTACACATGCAAATACAGTAATTGTCACAAACACAAACCGAGTGCTAAGTATGCTCTAGAACTTCATATTGAACTCTCTCAAACAGGTACTACTGTTGATCCCCATTATTATGGATTCTTAAAAAATGAGATAGTAATCAAGCAATTTCATAAAAGTTCACATAGTTTGAAAGCAGCCAGTCTAGGATTTGAACCACAGCTGCCTGGGTTCTCTTGTTCCTTCTGTATGTGAAACAATGCTGTTGAAATATAACATTGTAAATGGTGTCTTGCTTTACACCCACATTTTAATTAGAAAAGTTATCAAAATTCAGAACCACCAGATTCAAATAACTAAAGTTTAAATTTTTTTACTTCAATCATGCAAACAAATTGTTTCATGTTTATGTATATAAAGATTTAGAAGACGGAAAGGGTCATTGTAGGTTGAGAACATGGGACACAGCTTCTTATCTTCATATACAGTTTTGACTGTTTTTCGGTCTCTAGCACTAAATAATCCTTTATCTTAAAAAACAACTGCCTGTGTTCAAAGACACAAAATTATTATGTCCATATTGCCTACAATTTTAGACTGATTTCCTGTCCTTGTATTGTTTGCTTAGTTTACAATCAGTTGCATGAGTTAGCAAGTATGACAGCTGCCTGGTTAGGTCTAGGGGAAAAAACAGCACTCTGATAAAACTATACAAGTGAGAGAAAATAAAATAAGTAGTATAATAAACATCTCTCATCAAAAGGATATAAGGATCCTAAAATATGGTGGTAACAAACAGGTACGTTGCCCATATGCTAGAAATACTTATATTCATAACCCTTTTAGTATCATAACTTTATTTAAATGATTAGAGCAGATCCATCAAAAAGCTGCAGTAAGAGCCCAAAGAGAAAATATTCCATTTGCTGCCTTGTTTCTAAATCTATGTGAATTCCCTTAAATGTGAGATAACATACTTTAAATGGTGCTTTACATACAGATTTTAAACATGTTTAATTTTATTAATACAAATATTTCCCAAGGCAGAAGCTTTTTTACAGTATCTGGCAGGAGGAAAGAAACTTTTTTATAGTTTACGTTTTTATTTACTATAGTTAATTTTATTAATTCCATTTAGTAGAGAACATAATTGTTGACATTAGTGAGTGCTTCAGGCCATTGCTACAGATGTATTAATTCCTTTGATACTTACAATAACTTTATAAAATAGATGTCATTATTAATTTATTGTAGAGTGAAGAAACTGAGACTGAGAGGAGGCAAATTTCCAAAGTTTGTTTCCTGAGCCAGATTTTTTAACCAGTTTGATACATACATTATGTATAAAATCTTTTTTCTCCCAAGATCTAATGGAAACTTATTTTGGTAAGGTTAATATCTAAGTTATAAAAGAGGCAACCTATTTTAAACAATAAGCACCTATTTCTATGTATCCACGCTTTTATCACATTCTTAGACTATGTTTTATAGTTAAATTACTTTCTTTTTGTAATTTGAAGGGGTTCTATAGAAATATTCTTCAGTTCTTCTCCGCCCAGAGGTTAATTTTATCAAAAAAAGTGAATACACACCAGTGTGCTAGTACAAGTTACTTCTATGGGATGAGAATTTACTGGGGACAAAAGTGAGGGAGACCTTTACATTTTAAAGGTTTTATTTTGTACAATTTAATTTTTTACAACAGCCAATTTAACTTTTAAAATTAAAACAAAAGTCAGGCATATATTTCTAGCAGATTTTACCCAGAGGTACCATCGATGGCAGTCTAATTTTATGAGTGAGAAAACAGATACTAAGAGAAGATAGGCAAAATGATCAGGATCACTCTCTTTCCATAAATTTGAAGTATTTTATTAAAAAAAAAAAAAAGTAACTTAGGTATTTAGTCTTAATCTTCTTCAGCTACGTAACATGTACCCAACTCAGAAGCCTAGATTACCACCAGAAATTTCCCACCATAAGTTTCTGGAAGGCAGGGACTCTGTCAAACTGCATCCTAACTCAGGATCTGGTCCACGATTGGAATCCAACAGCTATTGAATTTGAATGAACTTATACAGACTGTTTTCACTTATCTGTAAGACTCAAATTCCTCTCCATGAAAATGGATTGTGTTTGGCAATCTCTTGATTCCATCTCACATTCTTAGGTCAAGAATCAGACTGTTCTTAAAAAGAATAGGCCAATCAATAATTTGTTATTCAAATCTCAATTAAATCATTTTAATAAATATCTAGCCAGCCACTTGTTAAATTTTTAGGAATTGAAAAGAATGATCATCCTATTCTGTGGCACCTGGCAGTCTCTTCATGAACTTCTGAAGGCGTCAACGGTGTTAGAGTATTATTTTCCTGGGCTAGTTTTTCTCTCTTCCTAATTCTTCTTCTTTAGCCTTCCATTAATCTGCATTGTTTACCTATGTTGTTATTGTGTGCCATGGAGTTAATTCCAACCCAGAGTGACTCCAAGTAACAGAGTAAGACAGCCCCACAGGGTTTCTTGTAATCTTTATGGGAGCGGGTTGCCAGGTCTTTCCCCCCACGGAGCCACTGGTGGTTTTGAACCTCCAACCTTTTGGTTAGCAGCCAAGCCTTTAACCATTTGCACCACCAGGGGTCCTTTTTCTCACCTATAAAGCTCAATAAAACAAAACCAATTACTGTGGAGACAATTCCAACTTACGGCAGCCCCATGTATGCCAGTGTAGAAACTCCATAGGGTTTTCCAAGGCTGATTTTTCAGAAGCAGATCGCCAGGGCTTTCTTCTGAGGAGCCTCTCAGCGGACTCAAACCTCCTACTTTTTGGTCAACAGCTGAGCTCTTAACCATTTGTACCACCTACCAAAAAAAAAAAAAACAAAATCCAAACCTGTTGCCTTTAGAGTTGATTCCAACTCACAGTGACCCTATAGGCCAGAGTAGAACTGTCCCATAGGGTTTCCAAGGAGCTCCTGGTGGATTCAAACTGCCAACCCTTTGGTTAGCCGCAGTAGCTCTTAACCACTACGCCACCAGGGTTTCCTGTACCGCCTAGGGGCTCCATAAATCTTAACACAAAAATAAAACTTTTAATAAAGAAATGAGGGTTATTATGAGGCATAAATCATTCATGTTCCCTTTTCCTATATAATAAATTGAGCGTTGACTGAAATGGCAAGTATCTCAGGCTTAAGGCATATGGCCTTGTATTATTAGCTCCCTTACTGTGGCTAACATCAGAACAATGTTTTCATTCTTAAACCATTGCATATAGGAGGGAAAAAAAAAATGCAATTTCAATAAACAGGAAAACTCACAATATCCTAGTAATGATTTTTAAGAAATACTTTACCAGCCATGGCAATGCCTATCCTAAAACTAAGTTAAAACCAAACCATTTCATAAATTGTGTAAGAGACTTTACATTATACTATTTTTAAAGCTGCCAAAGCATCCTAATTTTCCTATAATTATCTTCCTCTTTCAATATCCATTATCTTTGTATGTCTAGAGTTTATGCTTAAAGAATCAACCTATAGCCATAAAAATAGAAATGCATTTTTAGTAACAGTTGCCATTATACTAAAAATACATTAGGATCTATAAGATTTCACAAATCCAAGACTCTTTCCCAATACCAAATGTCTTGAATTTCCTAGAATTAGGCTGGAGAACGGTTTTGCATTGCTTTTCTAATTAAAGTGCAGAAAGTTAATAGCTTTGGACGTCTCTGCAAAATGAGTAAATGTGTACTTCTGCCTTGACATTTCCTCCAGCATTGATTTGAAAACACTAAATGTATTTTATTTTGTGGAACTAGAGCACACAAAAAAATCCACCCAGTAATTGTTTTCCATTGATATTCCCTCAACGAGTTTGCATTTGTAGGATAAAAATTGGCATTTATAATTCAGAGCCAGTCAAACTATAGAATCTGTAGACTGAAGCTTTTTATTTTTATTAGTGTAACCTTGCAAAGTGATAGGATGATTTTTTATTGCCTACTCATTTACCTCTTATTTCAAAATTGATTGAAGAAATAGCAACAGCTTTGCCTAGAGAATAGAAAACAAGGGATTTCTGGAGCAATTTCATTTAAACTACATATCATTGAAAACTTATTGTGACACTTTAGGATCAGGGCACCATGAAGAAATCAACTTTACTTTCAATATTTTAAGGGGAGGGAAGTCTAAATGCAAAGGTTCAGGCCTGGTCAGCAGGAAGGCTATCCCAGGTTTGTGGTGAATTTAGGAACTTTTGACATCACATAGGTGTTGGAAACATGAATAATGCTCTCATTATTGATTATATGTCAGAAGGAAAACAATCAGGGGAGCCCGTCTGTGGACTATGTGATGCATTGGTGCATAGGTCAAACTGTGGATAAGTGAAATATCAGTTCAGCAGTCATCTGCTCTCCCTCCCCAAAGTTTGGAGCGTAGACCAAGGCCAAGGGATGCCGAAACCAGTGAAATTCACACTGCACCCATCTCTCACCACTATTCATAAATTATAATTGATAGACACACAAAACCAAGTTAAAGGGAACACCAAGGTCATTCACCCTTACAGAAAAGACAAGGTATAAAAAGCCAAACCAAAATGTTATATGGAACCTGATCAAGTATAATCTCATAAGCTTTACTTTGGTATTTGGGTTGTTGATGGCATGTGGTAATTGAGATGGCTTTTCTCTGGGAGTCAAATAAGCTGAGTGCCAAAGAGGCGGGGCTGGAATAATTACTCCACTTAATAAACAAACATAATATATACAGAGTAAAAGATTCTGGGGTGGGAATTGGGGGTGGAATGGAATTTTTGCTAGGAAATTTTATGCACTCCATTGTCTAAAACATCTACATATAGTTGGTAATCCTCAATCTTATTTCTCAACCTTGACCTTGTCTTGAGATCAGGTGATACAGCCTCAACATAGTCAGAAGCAAATGCATTACTTTCCCTGTCAAACTTACTCTTCCTTTTGTTCTTCTGTTTCATTTATTTACATCACCATCTGCTTGTCTAAATTAGGAGACTAGATCACTGTTCTTTACTTTGTACAACTACCTCCTTATCGCCCACCACAACCAAATTGGAATAGACACCTATTTATTCTAAGTGTCTAACTTTTCCTCCTCCTTGCCTTGGTTAAGAGCTACAGCTGATAACCAAAAGGTCAGCAATTTGAATCCACCAGGTGCTCTTTGGAAACCCTATGGGGCAGTTTTACCCTATAGGGGTATGAGTCTATAGGGTTGCTATGAGTCGCAATTGACTCACAGCAAAGGCTTTTTTTTTTGCCTTCTTTTTTGGTTACTATTGTTCTACTCTGTTCTGTAAGGTTGCTATGAGCCAAGATCAACTCAATGGCAATGGATTTTTTTTTTTTGTTTGTTTATTGTTACTGTCAGTAGCCCTGGTGGAGTAGTGGTTAAGAACTGCGGTTGCTAACCAGCAGGTTGGCAGTTTGAACCCACCAGATGCTTCATGGGGGAAAAAGAGGTAGCCTTCTTCCGTAAAGATTACACTGCCTTGGAAACCCTATGTGGCAGTTCTACTCTGTACATAGGGTCACTATGAGTCAAAATTGGCTCGATGGCAACTGGTTTGGTTTTGGATTGTTATTGTTACCGTGTTCTCCCATTTCTACCAGAGACCATAGCGGTAACCTCTAAACCCTGTAGGAAATGAAAACCAACAGAAAGGGTAATTAAATTACGTCTCTCATAGGGGTGATTCTTCAGAAATATAACCTCTGTTCAGAGTGGAAAGAGGAACAGACTTTAGGCAAGAAGATGAATCAGTAGCTATTTTCACTGTCAGGGAGTCTTCTTCACAACTTGAAATTCTTTTAGGTCAATAAGAGTAGAATTTTGTTCTGTTTTTAAGTTGATAAATTGCTAAAAATGCTTTTATAAGTCTTATGACTTCAACTTAAGGTTATTTAAGACAGATGTAATTTTATGTTCTGACCATTGTCTTCACCAGGGTCCCTTGGGGCACACATGGGTATCTTTATTGATATGAGTTGATAGAGGGCTGATAAACACGTATCCCAGCCACAGACACATATATTCTTTTATAATAATATAATAGCATTGACTTCAATACTTAATCAAGTAGAGTGCTCTCTGGATGTTGACCACTATGCTAAGATTGTTTTATATAGGCCATCACAATCAATCCTCACAGTAACCTTTTGAGGTAGTATAATATTACCCTCATTTTACAAATGAAGAAATTAGGGGACAATGAGAAGTAGAATGTCTGAGTTCTCACAACTGGTAAATTTTAGAGTCCAGGCTGAAGTACAGTCTAATTCCAGAGATAATTTCTATAAATCACACAGGCTCAGGAACCACCTGTCTGAGTTCTAAGCCCAGGTTTGCTATTCACTATCTCTGGGACTTGAGCTAGTTTTATTAAATTCTCTGTGAAGTTGCTTTCTCATCTGTGAAATAAGGGGAATAATAATACGTCCCTCAAAGGCTTGGTATTAGAATTAAATCAGTTAGTTTATGCTTTAGCACCAAGAACAGGGCCTACCACATAGTGAGAGCTATAAAACTGTTAAGTATTTTCAGATCACTGTCTCCTCGTTATGAATCAGAATCAACTTGATGGCAATGTTTTTTTTTTTTTTTTTTTTTTGATCTCCTCCTCATTTCTCCCGTATTTAGAAGTAGACAATTAGGGGTAGAATTGGATATATTTAGCTTATAGAACCACTGTCCATTATTTTCCTGAATTGAGAGAGTGGGCAAAAAAAAAGGGGTAAAAGAATAAGTAATGTCATCCTCTAATAGTAAAAAAATGTCATCCTCTAGGTCAGATAAAAGGAGCCTGTGATATAATAGTTTAGCACTCGACTGCTAACTGAAAGATTGGCGGTTTGAACCTACCCAGCAGCTCTTTGGGAGAAAGACCTGGCGGTCTGCTCCCATAAAAATTTCAGCCCAGGAAACTCTATGGGGCAGTTCTACTCTGTCACATAGGGTCGTTATGAGTTGAAATCTACTAGATGGCAACCAACAACAATGTTAGATAAGGTTGCATCAAAATCACAAGATTTTAAAAGTCATTCTCTGTAATTCATTAATTTAATGACTCCCTTTTATATATTTAAAGAATTTTCAGGGAATTAATGGGATCCCAAGGCTGGAATAACTGCCCCTGGGGAGCTGCCACCCATAATTCCTACCAGAGTCTCTCTAGCCAATCAAACTTGATTCTCCAAGTGGGCATAGACTGGAGACGCTGATTTCCTGAGGCCAATATTTTTCGTGTGTGATCATGTGTTTTAAGGCAAAATGAAAAAGTTATTCAAAACCCACAGCAAAGGACAATTAAGAAATTCATTAATCAGAGTTTTCCATAGTGTAATAGATAACATGCTCACTGAAGTACACCTTTCACATTGCTTCCAGTTTGGGCATGGGAGAATGTTTACTCTCAGTCTCCAAATTCAAATTTTATTGTAACAGTGAAATAGTATATACTTATGTACACTGTTTTCTCTTGATGGGAACTGATGATTTTAATAAGGGTAAATCTTAATTAATTAAGTTTAATTAGCAAACCAATGATTTAACTAGTTAAAGGAAGTAAAAATGGATCCTATTTAATGGGTTTTCTCGCAATTCCTTCTCATAGTCTTTAGCTGGGACAACTAAATGAGAATGAATAAAATAGTGAAAGGTAATCACATTATCTCTGAGCATTTAATTTTTCTGAAGTTTTAATGTGTCTATAAACTTTTGTACACATGCATGCCCACACATGCAATTGCATTTATAAGACTGGACTATATTAAGTGGATGACAGTGGAAAGAATTCCATCATGGGGAGTGGAATTTTCTTCCTCATTCTTCTATTAACTAGTCATGAATGTCACTTAGCCTCTCTGGACCTCATTTTCTTCATCTGAAAATGGAGACTGCCTAGAAAGTCCTTCTCCTGATTTACTAACTCATGTTTCAAGTTTCAGTTTAAATGTCACTTTCTTATTGTTAAACCTTCTAATTGCATCTATAATTTACTGTGAAGCACTTTTCATTGTGTCAACTAAATTTCTTTGCTATCTATTTCCTTAATGGACTGTAGGCTCCATATGGAGACAGGGACAGTGTCTATCTTGTAAACCATCTTGACGCATAGTAGGCACTCAACAAATACATGGGCTAGAATTAGGGGTAGCAAACACAAATGCATTCAGTTTAAATATAAAACAGTATAGAGTTTAGGAAGAAAGCCAAACTGAGGGCTGTCTGTACCATCTAAGTTATTAAAATGTAAAAACATTTTTCATACCAAACTAAGCTTTATAGGACCATGTCTTTGTGACTTCTGGCTTCTAAGGATAGGTCATTCAGATACACAAGTGGTAAGAAAACAAAAAATAGGAGCTTGTGGGATGTGTTTCATCAGGCAAATTAGTGACACTTTTCTGTAATGTGTTTCTTATTGCCCTCTGCTGCATAATCAGCTCTTGCTTTCAGTAATCTCAATTCCTCCTCCATGTATTCATTCCTGATGAACTTGACCTTATACTGCTATCTCAATGATTCTTATATCCCAGTCAGTAACTGTGCATAAATGATCCCTAGGCTAAATAAGGTTAATAGGTTTTACACGCACACCTACACATTATATAGATATATATATTCATTAAAAAAAGTATTTTAAAAAATCACTTCCTTACAATAGAATACATTTGTAAATCACCACAGGATACCTTTAAATAATGAATCCATGTTATATATTTAAATGAAGTTGTATTCACAAATAATTGTTTTGCATGAGACTTTTAAGAAGTCTATCTCTTTCAAAGTTGGATGCAACTGCATAAATAAAAACTTGCTTCTCAAGGAGATAAAACTCTGCTTTTTGTTTCTTCTGTTTCTCATCACAGACACATGCACTTTCTCTATGCTGTAGACACTTAATAAATATTATTGACCAAAATTACAATGCATTTAACCTCACTTTCAACTGCCCTTCAATAAGAAAATTTAAATAACATGAAATGTAAATTAAAGCGATGAACAGAAAACTAAAACTGAGAAATATCTGTCAAAAAAAAAAAAAAAAAGAGGCAAAAAGAAATTAGTCATTCAGTGCCCTTGACTGTGTAAACCCTTCATTTCTCATTACAAAATCGGAGACAGAATACAAAAGTGGAAGTAAAAGTTTGAATTTGTAACACATTTTTCTCCAAGCTAAGGATATTCTTTAACAACACTATTAGATTTGCACGAATTTCCTTAGAAAAAACATTCTTTTTCACCACTCATTATTAAAATGATTATCTGAATAACTAAAATACATTGGCCTAGAATAAATAGCTTTCATTTTTGATCCATTCATGAAAACTTAAATTATGTTATTAGTACTTGCCCCTCATGTGCACTGGAAAAAGTACTCATATATTATAGTTTAATATTATGCTTAATTTAAAGGTTTTTTCAATAATTTATGATACCATAAGCATAATTATCATTAAAAGAAACCCTGAGACTTTCAGAAAAAGATGCAAATACTGCAAATCATCATCCAAAATGAAGGAAATGCTTTTTTTGAGGAGAGAGAGAATATCCTTAAATATTAGAATTGAATACTAAAGTAGAATATCTAAATAAGACACAAACACCTAGTTTCAAAATATATTTTAAAGACTATGAGGAGAATATACTTTTGTGGACATTTCTTAAATTATTTCCAGTGCTATCTACAATGCAGTAGATGAATTCAAGATTACCTAAACACGTAGGAAGTGTTTTAAGTTTTTATCTAAAGTAAATCTAAACTTACCATAGAAAAAAAGAAAATAATAATAATAAACATTCTATAGCAGCAGCAATGGTTTACATTATAAACTTCATAACTCTTCTAGAAATAGATCTGTAGCTAATTTTCTTCAAAGATGCTGCATTTAATTTTTTGGATAATTAAGTACTAAGTAAAATTCTGTTGAAAGACAACAATAAAGTCTAGCCTGTATTGAATTCTTACTATGTGACAGGCAATAAGTAATATTCTTTACCTGCATTATTTCATTTAACTTACAATGACCCATTGAAGTAGGCAATGATATTTACTCTATTTTACAGTGAAGAATGTAGAGGCTTTTAGGGAATAAGTGAGTTAAACAAGTGTCCCCAGGTAGAGAATGACTGAGCCACGATTCCAACTGAGACAGGTGGACTCCAAAGCAGAACAATAATCAAAAGAGAGCATTTAAGTTATTTTAACATAATACATTCTTTTTTTTTTTCCTCAAGAGCATAAAAACATAGCCATCTAAAATGGTACATTGATCAAAAGCCCAGATTTTCACAAGTCAAATTGCAATCATTCTCTTCCCTCTAAAGATTTTAGATAAAAAGTTCTGTAAACGAGTGAACTATTCCAGAAAGCATTAAAAAATTATTTCTGACACATCAAAAAAAGAAGATGCAAAATCAATAACTTAACACAACAACTTGAATAAATAGAGAAGCACCAAAGGAAGTCCACAGTCACCAGAAGAAAGGAAATAATAAAGTCACAGCAGAAATTAATGAAACAGGAAATAGAAAAAAAAAATAGAATCAACAAAACTAGAGATGGTTCTTTGAGAGGATCGATAAAATTGACAAACCACTGGTCAATTTGACAAAGGAAAAAAAAAGATGTAAATAAACAAAATAGGAAATGAAATGGGTGATGTTACAACAGAGCCAACTGAGATAAACATAAAGATTATTACAGAATAGTATGAAAAATGGTACTCTAACAAATTCCAAAACCTAGAAGAAATGGACAAATTTCTACAGACACACTATACCTAAACTAACACAAAATGACATAGAAAACTTACCTCTACAGAAGAAATAGACTATGTTATTAAAAACAAACAAACAAACAAAAAAACGACTCCCAACCAAAAAAAGCCCCAGCTCAGATGGCTTCACTGGAGAATTCTACCAAACACTCAGAGAAGAGTTGACACCAATTCCACCCAAACTATCCCAGAACATAAAAAAGGAAGAGATATTCCCTAATTCATTCTATAAAGCCAGCATAAACTTGATACCAAAGCCGGGCAAAGATATAAAAAAAAAAAAAAATTTACAGACCAACATCCTTTATGAATATAGACAGAAAAATTTTCAACAAAATTTTAGCCAAAAGGATATAGAAGCATATCCAAAAAAAAGACACATCACAATCACATGGGATTTATATCAGGGATGCAAGGGTGATTGAACATTAGAAAATCAATCAACATAATTCACCACATAAATAAAAGAAAACGAATTGCAGGATCATCTCAATTGATGCAGAAAAGGCATTCGATAAAGGCATTCGATAAAATCCAACATCCTTTACTGATAAAAACCTCTCAGTAAAATAGGAATAGAAGTGAAATTCCTCAACATAACTAAAGTCATAAATACAAAAGCAGCGGCCAACATTATTCTCAATGGAGAGAGATGGAAAGCATTCTCCTTCAGAACGGGAACAAGACAAGGATGCCCATTTTTGCCATTCTTATTCAATATTGTACTGGAAGTCCTAGCCAGAGTAATAAGGCTAGAAAGGGAAATAAAGGGCATCCAAGTTGGTAAGGAAGAAGTATAACTATTCCCATTCACAAACGACATAATCCTATACATAGAAAACCTCAGAGATCCCACAAGAAATTTACTGGAAGTAATAAAATGGTTCAGCAAAGTGGCTGGGTCCAAGATCTACATACAAAAATTGAATGGTTCTATACTGACAAGGAGAACTCCAAAAAGGAAATCAAGAAAGCAATATCATTTACAATAGCCCCCAAAAGGATAAAATACCTTGGAATAAATCTAACCAGGGATGTAAAAGACTTACACAAGTAAAACTACGAAACACTACTGCAAGAAACCAAAAAAGACCTACAAAAACAAGCCATGCTAGTGAATTAGAAGACTTAACATTGTAAATATTTCAATATTACCAAAAAAGATCTATAGGTAGAATGCAAGCCCATTCTAAATCCCCAAAACATTCTTTACCTACATAGAAAAACTAATCTTCAACTGTACATCAAAGGAAAGAGGTCCTGGATAGCTAAAGCATTATTGAAGGAGCAGAATAAAGTAGGACGCCTCATACTCCCTGATCTAGGAAATTACTATACAGCTAGAGTAACCAAAACAGCCTGGATCTGGTACAATGACAGACACATAGAACAATGAAACAGAACTGAGAACCCAGAAGTAAAATCCATCCAGCCGTGGACAGCTGATCTTTGACAAAAGGTTGAAATTCATTCAATGAGGAAGAGACAGTCTCTTTAACAAATGGTGCTGGCAAAACTGGATATCCATTTGCAGAAAAGTGAAACAGAATCCATACATCACACACCATGCACAAAATCTAACTCAAAATGGGCCAAAGACCTAAATGTTAAACCTAAAACTATGAAATTCCTGGAAGATAATTTAGGAACAAAAGTAGGAGCTCTAGTTTACCAAACATAACTAAAAATGTATAAACAACTAAAGATAACTGGAAACTCCTAAAAGTGGAATATTTATGCTCATCAAAAGACTTTACCAAAAGATTAAAAAGAGAACCTACAGACTGGGAAAAAAAATTTGGCAACAACATATCTGACAAGGATCTAATCTCTAAAATATATAGAAAACTTCAACACTTCAATAACAAAAAGACAAACAATCCAATCAAAAAATGGGCAAAGGACATGAACAGACACTTCACCAAAGAAGACATTCAGGTGGCTAACAAACACAAAAAGAGATGCTCTTGGTCATTACCCATTAAAGAGATGCAAATTAAAACTTCAAGGAGATTCAGCAAAAGATTAGACACACCCATAAAACAAAACTAGATTAAAGGGGCACACCAGCCCAGGGACAAGGACTAGAAGGCAAGAGGGCATGGAAAGCTGGTAATAGAGAACAACCTAAGTGTCCATCAACAGATGAATGGATAAACAAAAAGTGGTGCATAAAATGGAACACTATGAAGCAATAAAGAATAATGACAACTCTGCAAAACATAATGTGGATGAATCTGGAGGGCATTATGCTGAGTGAAATAAATCAATCACAAAAGGACAAATATTGTACGATACCACTTTTATAAAAAGTCAAGAATAGGTTTACCACAGAAAGCATCGTTCTTCATACTTATCAGGCTTGGGAGTGGGAGAGAGGGGGAATCATTAGATCATAGACACATGTTAATTCTGGTGAAGGGAAAGGCCATACACAATATGGGGGAAATTAGCACAAAGTGACCAAGATAAATGAAGACACTGAGAGGTATGAAAGAATAAAGGACAACTACGGAAATTGCTGTAACTTATACAATTCTGCAACAATGGTAAGAGTAACCAAAATTTTGTGAGTGGTTACATGGGTAGATATGCATGCTACACAGGTGTAAGAGGGTGTATGGGAGTACATACGCGTCCATATATAGGTGTAGTCATTGGCATTTGTGTATACGTATTTGTGTATGTTTCATCCATATAATAGAGCACATAGGAGGCATAATTGTGGCAACTTTTAGACATAACCTCGTAGGACTGAGTTACTGGGCTTGAAGGCTAAGGACCGTAGTCTCAGGGGTCATCTAGGTCAATTGGCATAATAGAGTGCATACAGATAGTGTTCTACATCCTAGTTTGGTGAGTAGCATCTGGAGTCTTAAAAGCTTTCAAACAGTCATCTAAGATGCAACTGTTGGTCTCTTCCCATTTGGAACAAAAGAGAGTTCAGGACACTAGGGACACAATAGAAGGTCCCAGTTAGAATGGAAGAAAAATGTAGAACAAAACCCAAATTAATAAAAAAAGACCAGGCTTACTAGACTGTTAGAGACTGGGGCAACCCCCAAGACTATCACCCTAAGGCACCCTTTTAACCTAGAACCAAAGCCACTCCTGAGGTCACCTTTCAGACAAATAATAGATTGGTGTATAAAATAAACAGTAATGCCCATGAGGAATGTGCTCCTTAGAGCAATTAACTATATGAGACCACACGGGCAACATTTATCCAAAAGCAAAGATGAGAAGATAAGGAGGGCAGGGAAACTAGAGGGATGGAAATGTGGAAGGCAGGGTAGAAATGAAAAGAGTGCTGACATGTTGCAGGGATAGCAACCGACTTCATGGAACAATTTGTGTATGGACTGTTGAATGGGAAACTAATTTGCTGTGTGAACTTCCACCTAAACACAATAATATTTTTTTAAGTATATATTCCAGCTAAAAAAAAAAATTATTTCTGAGTATACATACCTTTAGTTAGAGTTCAGTGATGAAGATGATGATGACCACAACAGCACTAAAGAAGATGAAAAAAAGAGTGGAGAAGAAAACGGAGAAGGAAGAAAAGGAGTAAGAAGAAAGAGAACACTGAAAGAAGGAAGCCTTTATTATTACAAACGGAAAATAGGTCTTCCTTGTTTCACTCATTTACTTCACTGCCTCAGTCATGTATCCATCATACCCTTTTCTCTACTGGACAGTGAGAATAACGTTGCCAATTACCTCCAGCTATCTGGCTATGCTACTTTCTGACTTTGTGTTTCTCAGAGAAGAAAATTATCTCAAATCTGCTCCTTGTTGACCCCTGATTGTACAGTGATTAAGTGCTCTGCTGCTAACCAAAAGGTTGTTCAAACCCACCAGCCGCTCTGCAGGAGAAAGATATAGCAGTCTGCTTCCATAAAGATTACAGCCTTGGAAACCCTATGGTGGCAGCTGTACTCTGTCCTGGAGGGTGACTATGAGTCTGAATCGACTTGATGGCAACGGGTTTGGTTTGGTTTGGTTTTTATTCCTTTGTAAGCGTAATATTGACTAGGAACAGTGTAACCACAAAAATAGGAAAAGTTCCTCTATCGAATCCTCGCTTCCCCATTTTGCATACCTTTGTACCCTAAGCTGCTCTCAGCATATTCACTATGTGAGGCCTCCCAAGTAATATTATAGTTTAATTTTGTTTTTCCCCACTAAAACCGCGCTGCCATTTCAGATACCTGAAATTAAATAACCCAAAACTAATTCAATTAAGGTGTAAGTAACTATCAATATTTATTGTTGCTCTTCTACATGAATTTGTATTTGAAAAAAGATTGATTTTAACCCCAATAAATTCATATTAAATTGTGAAATACAGGAATAGTATAGGAAATATAATTACAGCGTGAAGCACTTCTGGAAACTTTCAAAACATATATTTGCACTCATCTACTGACAACTAAGTCTAGGCATATCAGCCTAAATATTATTTTCACTTATATGGCTAAGTTGTTTTTTCCCTATTATATCCTTGCCTTTCATCATTAGAGCCAGAACATTTGTTTGCCCATCTTCAAATCATCACTCATGTTAAGTTTTTACTTGGTGTGTTTTTCAGCTTTAAGTGATTCCTGCCTTTTGTCAGGAGACACAGTGCCTATTTACTCATTGCTTTATCTAACAGAAGAGTTGAAAGATAATAAACACTCAATAAATGCCTGTTGAATGAGTGAACAGTGTGTATTTAGAATCTGTGATGGCTGATGTTGAGTGTGAACCTGGCTGGGCCATGATTCTCAGTGGTTTGGAAGTTATGATGTGGTTTGACGGTTATGCAATAATGTAATTTGGCAGTTGCGATCTTATGTAATCACCTCCATGATGTGATCAGCCAATCAATTGGAAGGGGAGTTTCCTTGGGGGTGTGGCTCAAATCCAGTATATGTAGACGTTCTGGCAAAGCTTGCTAGCTTTTGCTTGCTCTGGATCCTGCATCTGGTTGGTCATCGTCTGACCTCTGGTTCTTGGGACTTGAGCCAGTACCCTGCTATCTTACCTGCCAATCTTGAGTTCATCAGCCCCTGCAGCTATGTGAGTCAGGAGAAGCCTCCAGCCTGATGCTTGACCCATGCACTTGGGGCTTGCCAGCTTCTACAATCGCATGAGCCATTTCCTTGAGACAATTCTCTCTCTCTCTCTATGTGTGTGTATGTATATATATATATTTCACTAGTTCTGTTTCTCTAGAGAACCCAGCCTAAGACAAGCTCCAATAATGAAAGAAGGCCTAGAGAACACTTTTGTGAAACATATCTTTATGTTGGTCAATGAAATTAAGTTTTGATACGGGCAAAGGAAATACAAGATTGCAAAGATTTGCATAATGTGCTAGACAAAATGGAAGTGAACTGATGTTCACACTCTGTGAGGTTAACAGAAGAAACCGGTAGCTAACAATGAATAAATAGCCATTGTAAACAGACACCTCTGTAAGTACAGGATGATTCTCAACATTTTAGTGACTAAATTAATATTGGCTGCTTTGGTACAAACAAAAAATTAGTCTTTGGAAATTCACAAGGTAGGCACCGAAATAACATGTTAATAGTTTATCGCTTTAATTCAGGCATAGCAGTTCTGGTAGATGACATTCTGTGATAGAATACCTTTATTCTCTCCAGTGACTTGATTTCATGCTGCAGGTTTTTTTTTTTTTTTTTTGTCATGTCAATGCCAACTCACCTATTTCCATACACAAAGTAACTAGCCAATATGTGCTACTACATTTCCAATCTCACAGAATCCTAAGCAGCATTATTGCAATTCCTTTCTCTACCTCAGCCATTGTGAAGGGCATTTGTTGTAAAGTATTGTTGAGTTGACAGGTCTGGAGTTGCTGCTGACACAGTAGAAAAAGACTTCCCCAAAGGTTAAAACCTACATTTTATCAAAGAAAACAGCAATGAAAGATTTGAACTATTGTGTCTTGAATTATGGCTGGCTGAGATACTCTACTGAATCACTTAATCCTTTTAATACCTGCCTATTTTAGCTCTTATATAAGCATCTGCTCATACAAAGCCTGCATCAAACTCCAAATCCAGGAACTATTAGAACTGCTTGTAAGACTGATGGACTGTGCTGTGAGCTGTGAAAGGATTCAGAAAATGAGGGAATCAGTATTACCAGAGCCCAGGAGATACAAGCACTTAGCTACGCAGACTCTTAGCCTTCTTACTTCAAACTTATTGAATTTCTCCTATTACCAGACTGTTTCTAACACATCAGAACAAAATGGTGTCAGGCAAGCAGATATGTTGATGTAATTATTTTTGTTAAGCCGCTAAGCCTATTGATTGAGACTATCATAGGAAAAATGCTATAGTGGCTGTTGAGCCACATGACTTTGAAATCAATGGTAGTTGAGCCCATGGCTCATGTGACAAATCTAATGGAATAGATTGATCTGTTTAGTGCAAGGTGAGTACCTACGATTAAGATCTGATTTTGTTATGCTTTGGGTAGGATAAATGAGAAATAATAAAGTGAAGAGCCATTCTGGTGATGCTTTCTCTCAAGCCTTGGACAGCAATGATAAATTCCCACAGTCCCTCCTACTCTCACTTCTGTCATGGAGAAGGGTGGATGAGTAAGTGAGAGAAATAAAGAGATTTGAGTTAGTAAAACAGGAAAGTTCCTTCCTACTTTATATAAGGGAAAAAAAAATCTCCTGGACAATGCAAAAATAGCCTTCAAAGCAAATCCAAATATTTTCAATCATTAAAAAACGATGTTGGTCAAATGCTGAATATGTTTCCCCAACACACACACACGCACACACAGACGCGCACATGCATCCTAAGCCAACAAATACCTCACCAAAGTGACTTGCTAGAATATAAAGGATTATTACACATGATTAATTAAGCTGAGGAAAAAAAGATGCTGAAATAACCAGTGCTTCAGGTGCTTCTCTGAATACAGTTTTTTATGAATTCAAATCTAAGAATATATAAAGAAACATTGGTAAGGTCATAAGCCCATACGTAGGTAAATTGAGACTGTGGGTTATCTGTTTTATAATTAAAGAATTTCACCTCAGTATAAAAATGAACTCCGAGGTTGTACAGTATACATCTCTGTCTTCAAAATGTCATTGAATTGTACATGTAAAAAATGTTGAAATGGCAAATGTTTTGTTACATATATATTTATATATATACACACATATATGTATATCTATATATATATGGAAACCCTGGTGGCGTAGTGGTTAAGTGCTACCACTGCTAACCAAAAGGTCAGTAGTTCGAATCTATCAGGTGCTCCTTGGAAACTCTATGGGGCAGTCCTACTCTGCCCTATAGGGTCTCTATGAGTTGGAATTGACTTGACGGCAATGGGTTTGGCTTTATATATATATCACCATAAAATAAATAAATGCTAAGTGTTTTTTTTTTTTTAAGTGTTAGTATTTAATTAGTGAATGTCATCTAAAATTTAGGGAAAAAAATACCACATCCCTTAAGGAACTGTGAGCTTAATATTTTATTGCCCTTTCTACCTATCTTTTAATTATTGACTATTATTATTATTAGTTTTTGTTACTTTTAATGCTTTCCATGCCTCATCACCAGTTAAATCTTCATAACATTTAAAAACAACATGTTTGATTTCTTTTTTCCTTTTTGGCTATTTCAGTATTTTCACTCTAGCAAGTTTTATGTAAATAGGACTTTCCACACCATATTTCTTTATCTAAAGAAGAGTATATCTCTTTCTTGACTTTTTCTTTTCTTTTTTGGGGGAGCGGGGGAGAGAAATATGTTCAGTTATTGTTTGCTTAAGCAAGATAAAAACTGTACAGAACAGTCAGCTGAGGAGCCTGCTGTCCATCATATACGCTTTAACTCACAAGGTATTAAAGGCCTTTCACCCAAAGAAGTTGAATAAAAATACCCAGTATAAATGTTTGAGGGCACCTCCATCACTCACTTCTCCATGAATAATCCAATGGGACATTCTTAACCAATACATATGAAAGGGCATGAAGCTGCAGGTGTAAAATGAAAATCTTGCTACTTACAGAGGATTGTATGCTGAGTAAGGCAAATACAATTTCGATATTCATTAGAAATCTATGAGCCATAAAAAGTCAAATAGTCACAAATGATTCATTCTGAAATAAAATCAGACATTGCTCTATAAGAAAAAAAATATGGAAATCTTAGGTAAAAGCCAATAGAGGTAACCACTTAACCTATGATAAATACAGGTTTACCTGCAGATGAAATGTGACAATGTCTGAGCATTCTCTCTGGTGTTCCAGGCAAAATAAAAATGAAATAATCTTCATTCAACTGACTGGATAATTGACGTGCCATTTAGACTTATTATTCTTAACAGGTAATGTCAAAGTGGATGGCCATTGAAGCATGAAAGTGATAGATAAGGAAAATTTCTTTTAAGTGCAAATAATTTTTTTTTATATTTAAAATCCTTTTTTGAGAATTATTTTCCAATGGAAAGTGCTCCATGTTCTGAGGACAGCACACAAAATTAAATACAGTGGTAAAGAGATCAGTGAGAAATCTCTCTAAATGGTGCGGTTACAGGTACT
The DNA here is from genome assembly GCF_024166365.1 of Elephas maximus indicus. Taxonomy (NCBI): domain Eukaryota; kingdom Metazoa; phylum Chordata; class Mammalia; order Proboscidea; family Elephantidae; genus Elephas; species Elephas maximus. Next base: position 42,468,336 of record NC_064832.1, read on the forward strand.
GTGCTCCCATTTCCGAGCTTGGTGACTGCTGGTGCTCCGCAGTCCTTAATGTTTGCTTTCCAACCAACCAGAGAGGAACAAAGACGTGCTGTTCTCCTTTCCATTCTAGTTCAGTCTCCATGCCCCCATTATCACTCCATCTGCAATTTATAAATATTGACTCAACAAATATATTGCAACTGAATATCCTTCTAATGGGTAAAACATTTTTAATATGAACAACCTAGGATTAATTGAAAGGCTATTCCTGATTATGGTGAAAATGAATTAATAATTAAAGACAATTTGTTTATGTGTCTGTTTGTGTGTGGGTATGAGAAAGAGAGAGAGAGAATGTTCCCTTTAGTCTTTGTGTATCCTGGAGAAACTCTGCAAAGACACTGTGCTTGTGTGAGCACATTTGCGGTACTTGCAGCTTTCTGGGATATTGGCCAGGACTGAAGTGTAGATAATTAAAGTCAGCTCAGGTTTCCAGTGAAAACAGACATTATTGAAATGCTAGGACAGACCTTTCTTTCTTTGTGTCTTTATAGCTTTAGTGATCAAACAGAAGAACTTACTTTTTTCCTACATTTGAATTTTAAAGAACTCTAAATATCATGATTCTATACCAGGACATAACATCAAAATGTCACGACTCCCTTTAAAAATTGCCCAAATGGACTCTGTAGCATATCGAGGGGATGCTGCCATGGATAAGACATCTGGAAGGATGCTTAATTGCTGGAAGTGGGGCTTTCTCTGGTTTGTTGTGGTCGTCCATCCCTGGAGGATCTTAAGCCAGGATAGCTAATATCCATCTGGGCTAGTTGGGATGTACTTTCTTTCAAGTACAAGAAGCAGCCCATAATTCAAGCCCTAGACCCAAAGGGCTATTAACACGGCACTGCTTGGTAATAATAATGATGGTACCTTATACAGTATGTTGTTTACTGTTTTCAGAATGCCTTCAAGGGAAAAAGAAAAATGTTCTACTCTGATCTCTGCAAAATTCCTTTGTTTGCTACATTTATCAACAATGTCCAAATCCACCCAGTCACCCAAATTCGTAATGCTAATGTCATTGTTGATGCTTCCCGCCTCTTAACTCCCCACATTGCTCTAGGTGTCTTTGAATCTTTTTCTTTCTGTCCAGTTCCACTATCACTGCCTTTGTCCAGCCTCTAATCTCTCACTCAGAGACTTTTATTAAACTCTCACTGCTCCAGCAGACCCAAACAAATCTCTGTCTCTTGTATATATGCTCTCCACCCAATAGAGTCACCATTCTAACGAGAACTTCTAACCAGGACATTCTCTTAGTCAAACATTGATGAGTCCGGACAACCTTCAGGGAAGTCCACACTCTTTACCGTGACCATCAAAGTCTTTCATAATCCTGGATCAGCCTCTCTGATTGTCTTTTCTTTCTCTTCATTCATTCAGCCACCCTCTAGTTACACAGCAGTGTTGCTTACTGATCTTCAAAGAACACTAGCTTGCATTGTGTTCCTGTAACTTTGCCAACACTCTTCCTTCTGCCTGGAACAACCTCCTCTGCTTTTGTGCTGATAAAAATGATGTTTAGTCAGGGAAGAGTTGGACAGGCTACAGAAGATGTCAAAGGGAGCCCTGGTTGCACAGTGGTTTAAGCGCTTGGCTGCTGATCAAAAGGTCGGTGATTAGAACCCACCAGCCTCTCTGAGGGAGAGAGATGTGGTAGTCTGCTTCCATAAAGATTACAACCTTGGAAACCCTATGGGGCAGTTCTACTCTGTCACATGGGGTCGCTGTGGGTCAGAATTGATACAAAGGCAACAGTTTTTTTTTTTTTTTTATACACACCAAGTTCCAGAACTGTAAAGGGTCTGACAATTTACCCTACTTGCTATCTAACAAATGAACCTGCCACAGTTGCATGGATGCTGACGAAATACAAGAAGACTCCTGGGTCAGAGACAAAGGATTTTATAACATATAGTAGTAGCAATCACTGGAGTATCAACATTTTCTTGTGCTAGTTCCCTGAGCTCCAATTCTCAGAGAGCAACATGCAGAGGGCCAGGCGATACCTTCTCACACAGTAGGTTATGCTAGAGTGGAACCCTGAGCTTTGGAACCCCAGTGTTCTTCATAGGCAGTAAGCATGATTCATATTTTTTCTGGAAGGAGACATTAATTTTCCAAGGCTGTTCTCTGTACAAACATCATTGTAAAGGTAGTCTGGAATAAAACCTGCTGGTCTTCTGCTCACAAGGTATGAAGAAATATGAGACCCACAGGGGGTTGATTCCCAGTGATCAACTAATTAAGCTCCTTTTTATTGTTTAGAAAGCTGAAGTCCTGAAAGGTTGAGTGACTCTTCAGGGAATACAACAAAATAGCATAAGATTTTGGGCTAGACCTACAACTCAGGTTTCAAATCAGGGAGAATATTCAGTATGCTTGCTGTCCCAGGTTGATTAACAAAGCCCTCCTGTATAACATCCAAGATTCTCTTAAGTTCCTTCCACAGAATTCTAATGTCAGGGTAAATAATATGCATATAGTAAACTAATGGAAAAAGTAGAGGTGATTAATGTCCACTGATCTCTGCTGGTTCCAAACCTATGTTATTAGTGATGCCATTGTCTAGAGGATTTTGTGAAAGATTATTCAAATTAAATTACTTCTTCCCCAGTAGATATGGGAGATATACAGATGTCCCCTCCATAGAAAACAAATACAAACAAATGTACTTAATCATACAGTAACCATCATTTGCATAGAAACATTAAGGGAATTGCTTGATGATACTTTACCACCCAAGAGGGCACCTTAGAGGAAAAGTGTCTTATATCAATGACAATGAAGAAATCTAGCAGGTAATAGAACGTGAGCAGCCCTAGTAGTCACGCAAGAAACTTAGTGCTATTTGGCAAATAACTTCTCAAAGCTAAACCCTTTCCCTGTAAAATGAGGATAAACATACCTTCCTCAAGTCAGCTAGGTCAACTGGCATAATAAAATCTATTAAGAAACATTCTGCATCCCATTTTGGAGAGTGGCGTCTGGAGCCTTAAACGCTAGCAAGCGGCCATCTAAGATGCATCAACTGGTCTCAGCCCACATGGAGCAAAGGAGAATGAAAACCACCAAAGACACAAGGTCATTATGAGCCCAAGAGACAGAAAGGGCCATATAAATCAGAGACTACATCAGCCTGAGACCAGAAGAACTAGATGGTGCCCATGACTGCCATGACAGGGAACAAAACACAGAAGGAGCAGGAGAACAGTAGGATGCAGACCTCAAATTCTTGTAAAAAGACCAGACTTAATGGTCTGGCTGAGACCAGAAGGACGCTGGAGGTCATGGTCCCCAGACCTTCTGATAGCTGAAGACAGGAACCATTCCCAAAGCCAACTCTTCAGACAGGGATTGGACTGGACTATAAGATAGAAAATGATACTGGTGAGGAGTGAGCCTCTTGGATCAAGTAGACACAGGAGACTATGTGGGCAGCTCCTGTCTGGAGGGGAGATGTGAACACCGAGGGGGACAGAGGCTGACTGAATGGACACGGAAATACAGGGTAGAGAGAAAGAGTGTGTTGTCTCATTAGGGAGAGAGCAACTAAGAGTATATAGCAAGGTGTATATAAGTTTTTATACGAGATGCTGACTTGATTTGTAAACTTTCACTTAAAGTACAATAAAAATAAAAAAAAAACCTCCCTCAAAATGTAATTGTCAAAAATATATTAAAAACAATGAATATATAATTATTCTGCTTACTAAAGTTCACCATAGGTGGTGCTCAACTGACCCAGTTGTGAACAGTTGTATACTTCATACATGCTGTTTTCAGTGACTATTATGAAAACAGAAATCTAATCGATGAGACTGAGTTAACAATTTAGTCATAAATTAGTATTCAGGATAAAATTTCCAATTGTGTGAATTTGAAAGAAAAGGTTTAACTCAAAATAAAAAGGTCATAGGAAGACAATAAATATGAGTTGTTATTTTCATGCAGAGCTCATTTTTATGGAAAACCAAGGTCTTTCCAACGAAAAAAATTTTTTTTTTATAGAATGTGGGGCATATTTATTAACTTGTTGCTAACTTATAATTTTCTAAAAATGTTGAATTTATAATGGTGACTAAAGGTGTTTTCTTATTTTCATTAAGATAACTATTTTACATTTCTGCCATTCATGTCATATTTTCTAGTTCTGTTATTGTTGAACTAGTCATTGTATAGAGTGTATTTAGCAATCATTATATTTGTATGGAGCATGTTAAATGTCTTCAGAAGTCACCACTTGCATTTAATATACTCATTGATAAACCAGCACAAAATTAGCAAATTTTAACTATTAGAATTCAGAATAGGTTTATGTCTATGACATGGGAGAATGGATTACCTTCCTTCTTAAAGCCAAGATTTCTCCTAACTTTATTATTTCTATTAATGACCCTATCCTTCTTCTAATCACCCAGGATGAAAACTTGGCCTCATCTGTGACTCCTTCTCCAGCTCTCTTGCCTCCTTTGCATCATTCTGCCTTCAGCCAACATCCTCACTTTCTAATGTGGAAACAGAAGCCCTGGGATGTTATGGCCTATTAAGGCCATAGAAATAGATGGCATCATATCTATGGGCCCTTCTTAATTCTTACCCATGTTGTCAGGTCTCCATAACTCCAATCCAGACTGCCCATCTTCTTTTTCTGCCTGCTGTGGTCCGTTCTACATGACATTGCCAAAGAACCCCTCCTAAAGCACAGGTAGGATCATATTCAAGTATCATGAAAGGATTCCTGCTGTTTACTAAATAAATCCATGTGTTTTATTCAAACACTTCCATGCCCTGGTCTCAATATATCTTTGCGATTCTTATCCCATCTTTTTCATAACATATCTCTATGCTTTAGCGCGACCTGACAACTTGACATTACCTGTATTTTCCCGTCTCTAATTTTTTTTTTTTAAGATGCTATTCCCTTCAGATGAAATGCTCCTCTACTTCGTATCAAACTGTCAAAATCCTACCAATACTTTAAGATGAACTCAGACCCTTATCTGAATCTTCAATTATGTTCTCTCTTTTCCTTCAAATTTGCATAACACTTCTCTATCTTTTTCATTGCAATAAATAACTTCTGCTTTTAATTGTATTTGCACGTGCTCTTGTTAGATTCTATTATCCAGTGAATCAAAGAAAAGAAAAATTATTCTTGGTTATTTTAATTCTCCGTTGATTCGTACTATGTATGATAGCTATATGAAGTTTCTTCATTAATTTTTCAGCAGCCTTTTTTTCCCTCAAATTAGTCCACCCCCCCACCCTTACTTTAGATTGTGCCCTTCGCTTACCTTTTCTTTGTGTGATAATATATTGCACATGAAACAGGAATGAACATAGCTCATAAAACATTCTATAAGAAGCATTGCTTACCAGCCCTAGATGTCTGAAAAATAGACCCTTAAAAAGAAAGCAAAAATAATGCAAAGACATATTTCACATTAGACCAGGGCATCACACTTAAAAGGGTTGCATAGAGTCAAAGGTAAAGAAATCACAAACTGTAAATGAAAAGTAGGTCATGAGGAGTACTAGTAACAGAAATTCAGACATAGGCTCTAAGACTCCACCAAGGAAATTCAGCAAACTCGTCTACAAAGTGTGCTACAGCCAGAGAGAACAAGTATTAGAAGACAAAACCACAATCAGCAGAGATTCCTGAATACCTCAGCCCCACCCTATCTGCTCAGTTAGTAGTCTTCATGCCCAGAAGAATCTTAAAATCCCCTCTGAACATATGAAGTATTAATTTAAGTAGAAATATGTACTTCACCTACGAATAATGTGTAGCTATCGTAGGTTTGATGCTATTTGCCAATCTCTGATTCCCAGGACACTGGAGAAACTTAGAGCCTGAAGTGGCTTGGGGAAATATGATCTGGTTCTCATCAAGATTTCTTTCTTTTGCCCTTGGATATGTGTGATATGCTGGTCCTATTCTCTGTCTCACATCAGCCTACAATTCACACTAATTCATATCAAATCTTGTGTGAGAACAGAGAATTCACACGTTCTCTGTCTACATTCATCCTAAGTCAGACTTTAAAAGAAATTTTTCATTAATCTATGTTCTGTAAGAGTTGCTTCTACTTCAGATCGCTTGGGTAACAGCAAAGCATTGCAGAGGTGAATTAAATTGTCCGCTTGCTGCATCTTTGTATTTTGCTGTTTGTTTTATCGTTATAATTTGCGAACACATGTAACTGGTCAATGTGTTTATACAGCCCCCTGAAGTATCAGCGTCTACACGAGAATTATCTTCTCATTTGTAATTGTTAGATTCGACATTCTCTCAAATGGGAAAAATAAATTTGGACAGCAAAGATCAAAAGAGCTTCACTGAATGATGTTTTCCCTCATTTTGGAAAATATCACCCATGTTCAGCATGCAGGATAGAGCAATGAAGAATGTAGCCATGCTTAGCATGGGGAACTGAGTCATAGCTTCACATTTGTCTTTCATTATCTCCATCAATATGTTATACCCTCCCACTCAAAGACTTTGAAATTGTCTCAAGTTTTGAACATTTGGGCACCGGCACCTCTATTAGACAAGTCCTTGCAACAGTGCACTGCCCTTTTCTTTTTTGTTTGACCCACTGCATTTCCTATATTAAACTCTTGACAAATCAAGTGCAGAATAAGAATTAAGAAAATGCAAGTTTTCTGCAGATTCTAGTTAATTATTGGTATTATTTAACTATGTGCTTCCTTATGTATGTTTGCAAGAGCCATATACAGAACCTTTGTATTAAATATATTTTCACATTCAAATGATTTCTTGGCATTTATGTCATTCATGTTGTTTTTCTCAACATTTGTATTATTTAATCAGTCAGAGAAGAAGTAGTGGGTGGTTAATTAGTTATTTACAGGAAAAGGGAGGCAGATAAGAATTAATGAAAGACATTTAACTGACATTACTAAAGAGAACCTGACAAAACCTATCTACTCAAATAGTTTTAATAGTCATTCACTTCATACAACATTACAGTTTATCATTCAGTAAATATCATTAATTTTGTACCGTACAGTATTTGAAAACTTTCTGGTAGAAACTTTAACCAAGGGATTTCAGGCTGAGTTTTATCTTCCACTATTTTTTTTTTCAATATATTTTGTGTTAGTAAGTATGACATCTTCAACAGCAATTGAACAGGATTTTTAATTTTTCATTTAAACCAGAATACTGTTGAGAGTGAGAGGGGATGACATTAATATTATGCTGGAATAACTAGCGTAACGTCAGACTGCCCCAGCAGAACCAGAACTTGTAGACAGCCTAAAGCTGGACCAACTAATCAGAAGGCAAGATCAGTCTTCTGCTTTGGGAGGTTGGCTTTGTCGTGCCCCACCTCCCTATTGACCTCTTATGGGAGAAACAGAGTAACAAAGAGAATAAAGTTTGGAGACTAAGTAATTGAATGGGATTGCTCAAATTATCTCTCAATTTCTTTTCTCATTTTGAGCAATACTTTGTACCTATTGCATCTTTTCGTTAAAATAATTTAATATACCAGAATATAGTCCCATAAATCAGTGATTTCCAATACATTAACCACTAGCCAACTGTGACTTTTTAAATGGTAAATTAAATTAACTCATTAAATAAATTTTAAGATTCCATCCCTCAGTTGCACTAGCCATATTCCAAGTATTCAAGAACAGCAGGTAGTTAAAGGATACAGTATTAGGCAGTACAGATTAGAAAATTTCCATCAGTGGAGAAAATTCTCTTGGACAGTATTGTGAGGGCCAAAAATCACATTATTTCTTGCCTAGACTACTTTAAACCCTCCTAAGTAATCAATGTGCGCTCACTTTGGCAGCCTCTGATTCATTCTCCATTCAGCAGTCATGATGATGTTCTGAAAAGACATATCTTGGCAGGTCACGCACCTATTTAAAACCATTTAACAGTGTCCTTTGGCTCTGCCATTTATGCGTGGTCTGTCTACATATTTTATTCCTCCCAACTCTCATTGTACCCTGTAGCCTGCTGCTCCTGGCTTCCTCCTACCACAGGTCCTTTGCTTATGTTGTTTTCCCTGCCTGGAATGCTCTTCTGTCTGATTTTCATCTTGTATATCCTCCTACAGATCAGCTCAAGTGTTACTTCCTGTGGGTCATCTCCCTCAAATACTGGTGATAGATTAAATCGCCTGCGATAACTCTTAGTGCCTGGATGGCACAAATGACTTATGCTCAACTAAAGGTTGGCAGTTTGAACCCACCCAGGGACAATGCAAAAGAAAGTCCTGGTAACCTGCTTCCATAAAGTTTACAGCCAAGAAAGCCTTACGGAGCAGTTCTACTCTGTAACTCATGGGGTCACCATCAGTTAGAAATGACTCAGCGGCAATGGCTTTGGTTTTGGTTTGGTATGTTAACTCTTCAGCATCCTATCACTTTCCTTCAAAGTGCATGCAAATTTACATTTGCTTGTGTACTTCCTTTATTAAGATGTCTCAAGTAAGCTTCAGGAGAGTAGAAATCATGACTACTTTATTAAACATTGTATCCTCAACTTGTGCCATGTAGCTGGCACTCATTAATAATTTTAAAAAATGAATGTTTATTCGTCTTTATATTTGAATTTCTACTTCTGTGGTTTCTGCAGAGTAAGCAATTGTGAAATGAAGGAATGACCTGAGGCTTTGAGTAAACTCTACTAGTGTTACTATAAAAGGCTATAGCACTTGATGTTGAAAGACAAAATCAATCAGATCATGGGAATTGATCTCCAGAGGTCATCAGTTTTCCCCATTGCTTCATGTTGTCTTTGGTTTATTTGAAATAGAATCCTTTAACGGGAGAATTATTTATGTACATATGGACTGGAAATTTTAATAGCTAACATTGTAATCAATTATTAATTCACACTACTTGCTGTAGGGAGGTTGTTGTGAAATGTCCATTATTTGAGAGTTTAAATACAGCTCTGGTCCCATGTGTACAAGTTCTTTTTGGGTCATTTGACCTGCTACCGAAAGAGAACATTCTCTCTTTCCCCCTGAGGGTTTTTGGCAGGCCAGCAATTTAATACGCTTGGACATTCTTGACTTTACAGTTAATGTTGAAAAGAAACTGTAAATTATATTTAAATAATTAGTGTTGTTTAACTGCCTAATTACATATTTTGTTTACAACTGATTTTTTTCATTTTTTTCAACAATTTCAATGTCAAGCTTAATGACTAACTCATCAATGTGTTTCATGTCAAATAGTACTGGTCACCAAATTCTAATACGCAATCACTGAAACTTTAATAAAGACTTAATACAGCATAGCAAAAAAAAAAAAAAAGACAAAACTATTCACATCTTCTTTAAAATGAAGACATATTAAATTGTAAAAATTAACATTAATGAAATTGAAACAAATGGCTACTTCTTAGATATAATTGAACTATTAAAGGTTTCCATTGGGAATTCCTCCTCCTAACAAATGCTTATTGACATTTTCAATAATAAAATTTTCTCACTCTAAAATAAATATGTAAAAACCCCTAAATATATGTACATGGTAATGAGATTTATTTATTATAAATATGTTGCCTTCTGTTTTTCATTTTCTCTGTTGCTGTCCTGCTGCCTCCTTATTAACACTTTTGGCTTTGATATGCCTAAGTACAGAAAAACACTCCATTGTTTCACTCATTAGTATCATTGGTAGCTAGTGTCACCTTAAGTGTTCTTCTGGGCCTTCCGAGATGCGTAATAATGATAATGACTCCCATTTTTGGATAACTTACTAAGCACTCTGCATACATTTTCACAAAAACAGTATGAGGCATGTATCATTACCTCCATTTTACAGACAAGGCAATTGAACCTCGTAGAGAATAAATAACCTGAGATTAGGTAACTAGCTCAAAGTCAGGATTTTGCTAAGGGCCAGGGCCAAGATTGAGACCTGTTGTTGTTGTTAGGCCCCTGACTGATGGTGACCCCATGCACAACGGAATGAAAGCTGCCCGGTCCTGTGCCATCCTCATGTACAGTTGCTGTTCAGACCTTTGTGATCCACAGGATTTTTATTGGCTGATTTCTGGAAATAGACCACCAGGTCTTTCTTTCTATTCTGCCTTATTCTGGAAGTTAAGGTGAAACCTGTTCAGCATTATTAAAAAAAAAAAAAAAAAATTCCTGTCGAGCCAATTTTGACCCATAACGACCCTATAAAACAGAGTAGAACTGCCCCACAGGGTTTCCAAGGAGCAGCTGGTGGACTTGAGCTGCCAACCATCTGGTTAGCAGCCAAGGCCTTAACCACTGTACCACCACAGCAACACACAAATCTCCACTGACAGACAGGTAATGGCTGAATATGAGGTGCATTGGCTAGGAATCAACCCAGGTCTCTCATGTGGAAGGTGAGAATTCTAACGCTGAATCACAAGTCAAGATCTAGATCACCTTGATTCCAGTTTCATACTCTCAGAGATTAGGCTATTCTGCTCAATTAAACTTACCACTCAGTTAAGCTTACCACTGTTTTTTTTTTTTTTTTTTGCTGTTGTGCGCTGTTGAGCTGATTCTGATTCACAAGGGCCCTATATGAGAGAGTAGTACTGCCCCATAGGGTTTCCTAGGCTGTAATCTTTACAGAAGCCGATCACCAGGTCTTTCTCTCATGGAGTTGCTGGGTGGGTTCGAGTTGCTAACCTTTTGGTTAGCAGTCGAGCCCTTAACCATTTTGCCACCGGGTTTTTTGGTTACCACTTATTGGTGAGGACAATTTTATCTCCACATTTGTACCTATTTTCACTAGTATTTAAAATATCATCATACAACTGCTGGTGAGTTAATGGGACCACTCTCCTGAACAAGCCGTGATGAGTCATCAAGGAAGACCCGAAAAACGGTCTCTGCTTAATCGTCTCTACCCTTTGGCAATAAACCTTCCTTTACTACAGGGGATGGTTGACAGCACAGTGGGGTCAAAAGCTCTGGGTTTGAGTCCTAGGTCTACTTCCTACCTTGAAAACCCTGAGCAGAAGGTTATCCCGTGATTTTACCATCTATAAAATGGGCATAAAAATAAGACTTTCCTTATAGGATTGTAGTGATCGTTAAATGTAAAGATCTTTAAAGAATGCCTGGCACATAATTATATCAATAAATGCTGCCAACTATGATTATTGTCATTATCTTGGTTTCATAAAAATTTAGATAGCTGTTCCTCAGGAAGAAAACAGAAAATAAATTGATATACAAAATAGAGCTAAGACTTTAGACATAAGAATAATGATAATAATGATGACTAAAAATTGGTTTGGGCTCATACTAAATGCCAGGCAATATGCCAAATCCTTCAAATGGATGACCCCATTTAAAGTCACAACCACAACACCTTGCTACTGTAGGTACTGTTTTTATTTTAAAGATGAGGACACTGAGGCTTAGGCTAAATAATTAGAGTAAGTACTTGGTAAAATGTGGATATGAAGCCAGCCTGTTTCTCAGCCTAGGAAGAGCTTATTCACAATGGACTCCAGGGAGAGATGAGAATTACATCAAGCCCTGTAGTCAGCCAGCTCAGGGCTCCTGCTCACTCCCTGCCATACAGCAGTACTGATGCTAATCTTTCAGTCCCTTTTAGCACTGCTTCCTCTTACACATACCCTCTCCTTGTGCTGTTGTCATTGCCTTGAGTGTTCTTCATTCAAGTTAGGTGCCAGTTTAGGAAGAAGGAAACATATGTCACCAAAAGGCAGACCCATTGTTACTAACTGGCAAAAGCAATGGTTAACCCCTTGTGGTGTATTTCAGTATCATCTGGTATTAGACGTACCAGCTTTTGCAAGCCAAAATACAAGGTGTTTTGTTAAATTTGAATTTCAGATAAGCATTGTACACTTTTTAGTCTATCTATGTTCCAAACTGAGCCCTTCCAAAAATTGTATGGAACACATTTATATGACTATATATATATATATATATATAATATACGCACCCACACAGAGAAAGGCCCTGGGTGGTAAAATGGTTAAGCACTTGACAACTGATAAAATCAATTGGCAGTTTGAACCCACTCAGAGGTACCTCAGAAGAAAGGCCTGGCAATCTGTTCCTGAAAGGTCACAACCTTGAAAACCCTGTGGAGCAGTTCTATTCTACACACATGGGTTGCCATGAGAACTGACTCAATGTTAACTGGTTTGGTTTGGGTTTATACATATGTGTGTATATATATACATTATACACACACACCTGTGCACATATAAATATATTTAAATTTAAATTGAACTATCCACAGTTAATCTGAAGTTTAGGTTTAACTAGGCTTCCTATATTTTATCTGACAACCTCATTTGGAAGTATCTTGAATAAACAGATGTCCAAGCCCACCCCAACCCATCATTTTGAGTCAGTTGTTACAGGGTGAGGCCTGAGTATCTGTATTTTAAGAAGCTCTCTATGTCATTTTTTTAAAATTTATTGTGCTCTAAGTGAAAGTTTACAGATCAAGTCAGTCTCTCGTACAAAAACTTATGTACACCTTGCTATGTACTTCTAGCTGCTCGCCCCTAACGAGACAGCACACTCCTCCTCTCCACCTTGTAACCCATGTCCATTCAATCAGCTCCTGTCCCCCTCTGTCATCTAATCTTACCTCCATACAGGAGCTGCCCACATAGTCTCATTGTGTCTACTTGAGCCAAGAAGCTCACTCCTCACCAATATCAATTTCTATTTTATAGTCCAGTCCAATCCCTGTCTGAAGAGTAAGCTTCAGGAATAGTTCCAGCTTGGGGCTAACAGAAGGTCTGGGAACCATGACCTCCAGGGTCCCTCTAGTATCAGTCAGAACATTAAGTCTGGTCTTTTTATGAGAATTTGAGGTCTGCATCCCACTGTTCTCCTGCTCCATTGTGTGCCCTGTCAGGGCAGTCATCCATTTTATCCAGGCACCATCTAGTTCTTCTGGTCTCAGGCTGATGCAGTCTCTGGTTTATGTGGCCCTTTCTGTTTCTTGGGCTCATATTTGCCTTGTGTCTTTGGTGTTCTTCATTCTCCTTTGCTCCAGGTGGGTCGAGACCAATTGATATATCTTAGATGGCTGCTTGCTAGCATTTAAGACCCTAGATGCTCCTCACCAAAGTGGAATGCACAATGTTTTCTTAATACTGTCTGTGTGATTTTGAGTACTCCCAAGCTTGGGAACCCCTGGGCTTATGAAATATTTTATGGGAGGGCAATTAATAGAAAGGGAGCAGGTCAGAAGAAGAGTGAGACAAATAGAGGCCTGCTGCCACGAAGACCTCCAGGAGAAAGACAAACTGGGTCAATCTGAGACAGGTGCCTTAGAAATCAGGGCAGGCACCTTTGGGACTAATGTGCAAGACATGCCTCCCCCAAGGTGCACAGGAAGTACTGCTGTTAAGACTATGGTAGGTCTTCTGAGTAGGAGTGCTGTCCAGGTGGTCTTCTACCTATGGAGTCAGAGTCTGCTTCATTGGAGGATGTCATTTCCCCAACTAACACAGTTACTCCAGGGAGAAAAAAAAAAAATATATATATATATCTCCATGTATATATATATCGATGTATCCCCACATTTAGGCAACTTACCTAGCAAAAAACCCTAAACCAGTTTAAAGTTATGTATAGCAATTCCCAAACCAAGGGGCAGAACATAAATTTTATACTTACAAAGAGGATTCAGAAAAAAGCCAATCTAGGGTTGTTGTTGTTAGCTGGTGTCAAATTGGCCCCCGACTCATGGAGACCCCATGTGTTACAGAGTAGAACTGAGCTCCATAGGATTTTCTTAGCTGTAATTATTACAGAAGCAGCTCACCAGACTTTTCTTCTGTGGAGCTGCTGTGTGGGCTTGAGCCACCAACTTTAAAGTTAGCATCTGATAACAAACTACTTGTTCCACACAGGTTCCTTTGACTTAGGGTATCTATGGCAAAATTGCTAAAAACAATAGGCAAGAACAATAACAAAAATACCCTTTCAAAAAAGCGATTGATAATTACTGGTGATTGGAATGTGAATGTTGGAAATGAAGAAGAAGGATTAATAGTTGGATAATATGGCCTTGGAAATAGAAATGACACCAGAGATTGCATGACAGAATTTTCCAAGACTAACAACCTATTCATTGGAAATACCTTTATTCAACAATTAAACAACTATATATGTGGTTAAAAGCTTGGCTGCTAACTAAATGTTTGGCAGTTCAAATCCACCGGCTGCTCCTTGGAAACACTATGGGGTAGTTCTACTCTGTCCCATAGGGTCGCAACAAGTTTTAGTTTATACATGTGGATTTGCCAGATGGAATACACCTTAATCCAATTGACTACATCTGTGGAAAGAGTCAATGGAGAAGCTCAATATCGTAAGTCAGAACAAGGTCAGGGGCCAATTGCAAAACAGACCATCCATTGCTCATATGCAAGTTCAAGTTGAAGATAAAGAAAATTAAAACAAGTCCACGAGAGCCAAAGTACAACCTTGAGTATGACCCACCTAAATTTAAAAGCCATCTCAAGAATAGTTTTGATGTATTGAAGACTTATGACTGAAAGCCAGAGAAATTGTGGAATGACATCAAGGACATTATACATGAAGAAAGCAAAAAGTCATTAAAAAGACAGGAAGGGAAGAAAAGAGAATAATGGATGTTGGAAGAGATTCTGAAAGTTGCTCTTGAACGTAGAATAGCTAAAGTAAATGGAAGAAAGGATGAAGTAAAAGAGCTGAACAGAAGATTTCAAAGGGTGGCTTGAGAAGACAAAGTAAGGTATTATAATGACATATGCAAAGACCTGGAGATAGAAAATCAAAAGGCAAGAGCACATTTGGGATTTCTCAAGCTGAAAGAACTGAAGAAAAATTCAAGCCTTGAGTTGCAGTATGGAACAATTCAATAGGCAAAATATCAAATGATTTAGGAAGCATCAAAAAAATGATGGAAGGAATACACAAAGACATTGTGCCAAAGAGAATAGCTTGATGTTCAGCCATTTCAGGCGGTAATATATGATCAAGAACTGATGGTACTGAAGGAAGAAGTACAAGCTGCACTGAACACATTAGCAAAAAACAAGGCCCCAAGAATTGACAGAATGCCAAATGAGGTGTTTCAACAAACAGATGCAACACTAGAAGCGCTCACTAGTCTATGCCAAGAAATTTGGAAGAGAGCTACCTGTCCAATCAACTGGAAAAGATCCATATTTGTGCTCATTCCAAAGAAAAGTGATCCAACAGAATGTGGAAATTGTCAGACAATATCAATATCACGCTCAAGTAAAATTTTACTGAAAATAATCCAAAAGCAGCTGCAGCAGTACATTGACAGAGAACTGCCGGAAATTCAAGCCAGATTCAGAAGAGGATGTGGAACGAGGAATATCATTGCTCATGTCAGATGGATCTTGGCTGAAAGCAAAGAATACAAGAAAGACGTTTACTTTTGTTTTATTGACTATGCAAAGGCATTCAACTGTGTGGATCATGACAATTTATTGGTAACATTGTGAAGAATGGAAATTCCAGAGCACTCAATTGTGCTCTTGTGGAAACTGTACATAGCCCAAGAGGTAGTTGTTTGAACAGAACAAGGGGATACTGTGATGTTTCAAATCAGGAAAGGTGAGCATCAGGGTTGTATCCCTTCTACATACTTATTTAATTTGTATGTTGAGTAAAAAATCCAAGGAACTGGATTGTATGACAAAGAATTTGACATCAGGTTTGGAAGAAGACTCATTAACGACCTTGCGTATGCAGATGACACAATCTTGCTTGCTGAAAGTGAAGAGGGCTTAAAGCACTTGCTGATGAAGATCAAAGACCACAGGCTTCAGTATGGATTACACCTCAACATAAAACAAAAACTCTCACAACTGGACCAATAAGCAACATCATGATAAACAGAAAAAGGACTGAAGTTGTCAAGGGTTTCATTTTACTTAGATCCACAATCAATACCTATGGTAGCAGCAGTCAAGAAATCAAACAAATTATTGCATTGGGCAAATCTGCTGCAAAAGACATCTTTAAATTATTCAAAACAAAAATGTCAGTTTGACGACTAAGGTGTGCCTGACTCAAGTCATATTTTTAATTGCCTCATACGCATGCGAAAACTGGACAATGAATGAGGAAGACAAAAGAGGAATTGATGCATTTGAATTATGGTGTTAGCAAAGAATACTGAATATACCATGAAATGCCAGAATGAACAAATCTGTCTTGGAAGAAGTACAGCCAGAATGCTCCTTAGAAGCAAGGATGGTGAGACTTTGACTCATGTACATTAGACATGTTACCAGGAGGGACAAGTCCCTGCAAAAGGAGGTCATGCTTGGTAAAGTAGAGGGTCACCAAAAAAGAGAAAGATCCTCAAAGAGATGGATTGACACAGTGGCTGCAACCAGCTGCTGAAAGTATAGCAAGGATTGTGAGGATGGCGTAGGACTGGGCAGTGTTTCATTCCGTTGTACATAGGGTTACTATGAGTAGGAACTAGCTTGACAGCACCTAACAACAAAAATGAAAACTTTCCACACTTTTCTCTGGTAGCTAGCCTCTTAAAGTTTTCTTTTTTTATTATTAGAATGATGGAATTCTGGAGCTAAATGGAATCTGAAGAATAATCGTAAATAACCTAGTATTTTCTGGCATAAGGACAGTGACCCAATGACACTGAATATCTTTATTCCTATCCCTACATCTATGTATTTTTAGTTGAAACAAAAGCATTCTTCCTTAGGCTAACATTCTCTACTTCTGTCTCTTCTAACAGAACTTCTTGTCAGGAAGAAGAAGCAAAGGACAATTTTGCTTCAGTGAAATTTTCTTATTTATCCCGCAAAGCCAGTTCTTCACTAATTCATTCCTCTCTTTAGATTAATCCTGGACTATATATTTTGTCCACAGGTTCCTGAGAACATACTTCTTACTCTTAACTTCTGGTCCCAAATCAAGCATGTTGTTCTCTGTACTTCCCTCTGCCCCTCACCTCCTCCTCTCTGTGTTTTTGGGAGAGCTCTTTTGTTTCTACTCACCTTTTGTTAATGTCTGTATCTGACCAGCTGGCATACAAATGTCTGTCTTTGAAGAATGCATTAAGCATAATGATATTTTGAACTTTAACCCACTTTGTCCTTTCACTCCTCTCTTAAACCATCTCTCCACATCCAATCTGATGCTTAAGGGCTCTCAAGATTCATCCCGACATCCTGTTCTTGGGCACCGTACTTATTTACAACATGTTTTCAACCCATCCGTATAAAATGGGCAAATGGCTCACTCAAGAACCACTTCTCACAATGCAGCTTCACCTCTCCACCCCCTCTATCTATCCTCAGTAGAAGTCTATCTTTTTTCCCTTTTGGTTTTTCTCCTGGATGTGGTTCTCTGTGTGAAATATGTAGCTGCCTCCACCACCACTATTATAACTGTAAAAATTCACACATCCGCTGCTCTCTTCCTGCTGCTCTTTTGCAAAGAAGTACTTTGTAAAAACTAGATTTTTCTAATAATTTTTGCCAAGTTTTTTTTTTTTGGAACTTTTCTTTTTCCTTCTGATTGCATTTTGTCAGCAAATCATATGCTGCTCTATTTCTAAAGTTTTCTGAAAGATTAAATAAGATAATGAAAGAGAATCATTTGGGACATGTAAGGTACTTTATAAAAATTGGTAATCAAGAAGAATCTATAACATGTCAATTGATTGTGGTTGAATCATTATGTGAGTTAAGATTCTTATGTCCATTTGGTGGCAGAGGACACAAGGTTGTCATCTCTATATGGTTAAGATGCCAGTTAAGAAGTTCATCCATGATCGCACGTTAGCTAGTGGTGGAGCAAAAGCTAGTACCCAGGTGTTCTGACTCTTGAGCACACAAAATCAGTCACATAGCAGGAGTAAATGGTTCCAGGTGCAATATAATATGTTAGCATCTTGTCTTTCACATTCTATTAATACTGCCCTAGATTTGGGAAAAGGTAGCATCTACTGGAATCCCTGGATGGCTCCAATGGTTAAGTGCTCAACTATTAGCCAAAATGTCGGCAGTTCAAACCCACCCAGAGGTACCTTGAAGGACAGGCCTGGTGATGTGTTTCTAAAAGGTCACAGCCTTGAAAACCCTATGGAGTGCAGTTCTACTCTGACACACATGGGGTCGCCATGAGTCAGAATCAACTCCATGACAACTAACAACAACAGCATCCACTCACTGCACCAGCCCCCAAATCTCACTGCACATCCCTCTAATGTAAGTCTTGACATAGGAAGGGTCTCATTTTAGCTGGGCTGTGAAGTATAAATAAGAGTTCACTAGGTATTAACGGAAATAAGAAAGAAAAGAAAATGTCAAGAAAAAAGGAGCAGAAAGTGCCAGGGCAGCACTAGATGTATTACAAAACAACATGCTTCTGTTTCCAAATCCAAAATCCATAAGCAGAGGGGATTCTTCCCTAAGATGCAAACTCAGTTGCTATCCCCTGAAAGTGCACATGGTATAATCTTGTAGCCACAGAAGGAGCCGATTTCTAGATTACCCTCGTGATTTATTGAGAATATGGACAACTGGAAGCCCAGATAACTAATCTTCAAGTCCTGCTTGTCATCTTTTATCTAAAATAGGTCATTTACTTTAGAATATACAGGTACCCCCAATGTTAGAATGGTTTATAAATTATGAATAAGTGTACATAAATAATGTCATAAGATCTATACCATAAACCTGTGAGTTATACTATTATTAACTATGAGAATTGGACAGGAAGGATTTGAGATATCAAATGATTTGATTTGCTTAAGATCACGTAAGTAGTTGATCCCAGAGCTGGGGCTAGAAAAGAGGTATTTGGACTCCTTGTCTAGTGATCTGAAAAATAAGCCAGATTGTGTCATTCTTAAATGTAAAAATCATTGGAGGTAAGAAATAAACAGAAGGTCTTCAGAAAAAGACTGTAAAGAAGCTGTTGTTTCCATTAATCCAAGTTTGCCTATTTTCACACTCACTAGCATTTGTGGGCACTCTTTCATTGCCCCATTACTGTTGGTACCTCTTTGTTTCCCTTTTGGATTTTGGACTTGCTGTCACCCCACACCTGTCCTACAGAGCCTTACACCTCATGCTATTTTCTGCAACCTCGTTTCCTCCCCCTCGAATACCCCCTGGTAACTGCAGATCATCCAGGGGATTTTACCTCTGCCCCATTGAAATGTACCACCCTTCTTTCTCTTCCAGACCACATTCTATGTATTGTCCAAGCCTCACCTTGACAGGGTGCCCATACATCCTGCTTTACCTGGGAAAATCTAGAATAATGCCCGTGGTCCTGGCATAATTAAAAAAGGTGCCGCTTTTCGCATTCAAACATATCCCAGTCTTACTAAACGTATATGGTCACCCTATACGTAGGTAATCTACAAAGTTAATTTGTGCCCTTGAGAGAGAACAGAAGCAGTAACCATTTTCTAATCAAAGCTTTTTCAATAGCCCACATTCTTTCCATCCAGAGCTAAGTGTGCTGAATATATTTTTAAACTAAAAATGAAAAAAATGTTTTTTCTATGTTTATAACTTCAAGACAGGATTTTAATCTATTATAAAATAGATATTAATAATGTCTTTCTGAGTTATAGCTGGAGAAATATATATATCATTATTATTATTATTTAATCAGAATTTTCAAATACAGAAGTTCATTGTCTGTAGAAACATTTTCTTCACTTGGCTTCTATGAAACAGCGCTCTCCTGGTTTTCAATTTACTGATTGATCCTTCTCAGTTTTCTTTGTTGGATATTTCTCCTGTTCCTATTAAAATATTGGACGGTCACCCCACCAAGAAGCCCTTAAAGTTTTTCCTCTGTCTACACAGACTCTCAGTATGACCTCATTCAATCCTGTGGCTTTTTAACAACCCTCTGCTAATAACTCCTTCCAAATTTTAAGTTCTTAGACCCAATTGCCTGAAACATCTCCATTTTCATTCAGACTTTTTTTTTTTTAATTTCTCATAGAATAAAAACTTCTTCAGTTCCTAATAAATAAATGTCAAGCATTACTCTATATGCTGAAATAGTGAACAAGACAAGACCTTTACATTCATGGAACTTCCACTTCAGGAAACCAATGGGCATCTCAATTATGTCTGGAATCAGAACTCTTGATTCCTGGAACATACCCACACATGTGCATGCAGGTGCACACACACATACACACACTCAGACATGCATGCAGGCACTTATGCATATACACACACAACCCTGCCTCTCCCCGAGAGCACCCCCCATCTCAGGATATAGCTCTACAATTCACCCCATTGCTCAGGCTGAAGACATGAGAGTTTTTCTGACTCTTTTTACTCCAAATTCTGCCAACCTTATACTTAGAATATATACTGAGTCTGATCCCTTCTCACAGCTTTTGTCTTTGCCACTGTATCCCAAGCCCCACCTATCAATGGGTTGGATTTATGCAATAGCCTCATTTTTGTCTTCCTTGTTTCTGTTATCACTTGCTATAGATTATTCTCCACATAGTAACCAGGATTATCTCATCACACATGAGTCAGATCTTTTCCCTGCTCATAACCCTCCATGGTGTCCCATAGCCCTTAGGATAAAATATAAATTCCTTTCCATACCTATAGCACCCTATATGATATAGCCACAGCCCCTAAATCTCTTTTCCTCCTATAAATGCCCTTTCTGACTTTTCTCCAGCTACTCTGTCTTCCTGGCTGTTCCGTGAGCATATCAAACACACTTCTACCTTGAGGCCAGTACATTATTCTTTCTCGATCTAAAATTCCCCCACCCCAGATATTTATATGGTTCACTTTATTCTAAGGCTACCTCCACAGATAGACCATCACTGATTAAAAACCAAAAACCAAACCCCTTGCTGTTGAGCCAATTCTGACTCATAGTGACCATATAGGACAGAGTAGAACTGTCCCATAGAAATTCCAAGGAGTGGCTGGTGGATTTGAACTGCCAATCTTTTGGTTAGCAGCCATAGCTTTTAGCCACTGTGCCACTAGGGCTCTAAGTTAGTCTAAAACAACTTTTCCCCACCCTATTCTCTCTCTATCCACACATCTTATTTAATAATTTTTTTCATGAACTATCGTAAACGGGATACACCTATTTTGTTTTTATTTTTTGACTCCCCACTAGAATGTTAATGCCAAAATGGAAGAAAGTGTGACCTCACTGCTTTATCCCAAGCTCTAGAAAAGTGAGTGTATCAACTGAGACCTGGTGAAGTAACATATGAACTAAAGCAATCATAACAATCTCTGCCTCACCGGATCTTACACAGAGGTGGCTCTAATATGAACTAAAGCCCCAAGCTTGAACATGTATTAAAAATTTCGAAGTGTCTTCCAAGAGTTTCCTTCATGACTTAAATGATTTCAAAAGGCACTATTGTGGTGTGGATGCTACATAAGATTACATTATGATTCCAAATTATATGACCGGAGGAAGTTACTTGATCTCTTTGTGCCTTCATTTCCTCAAAAGTTTTACCCAACTCATAGAGCCATTGCAAGAATTGCAGGACATAATGCACTTAAAGTTTTGAATGGTGCTTGGCACATTGTAATTGTGTGCTACATTTCTTTTTCTTTCTTTTTTTTCATTCCTTCTTTCTTCTCTCCCTCCATCCCACCCTCCTTCCCTCCCTCCCCCCTCCTTCTCTTCTTTCCTTCCTTCCTCTCTTTCATTAATTCATTCATTATGATGACATTTAGTTAGTGATATACAGAGGTAGCTATATTCTCCTGCCTCCTCTATCTATCTTGAGTGACACTTGCTGGGTGAGCAGAATGTTTTGAAGGTAGATAATACCATAACCGTGATGACTAATTTTATGGGTCAACTTGTTTAAGCTATGGAACCCAGTTGTTTGGTCAAACAATAGCCTAAATATTGCTATGATAGTATTTAGAGTCCATGCATTACAGAGTAGAACTGCTCCATAGGGTTTTCACAACTAATCTTAACAGAAGCAGATTGACAGAACTTTTTTTCGTGGTGCACTGAGTGGATTCAAACCACCAACCTTCGGATAAGTAGTTGAGTGCAAACCATTTGTGCCACCTGTCATGCAAAGAGAATCAGACCGGGAGCTCAAAGCCATGAACAAGAACCTTTCAGCTGGGAGGGGTCAAGATTTCAAAATGCATCTATGAAAAGGGAAGGACCTTCCTCCTGAGCTGACAGAGAGAGAAAGCCTTCCCCTGAATTCTGCCTTCTAGACTGCTGGACTCTGAGACAATAATCTTTTCTTTGTTAAAGCCATCCACTTGTGGTATTTCTTATAGCAGCACTAGATGACCAAGACAAAATTTAGTACCAAGAGCGCGGTGCTGCTCTAACAGATACCTAAAATGTGAAAGTGGTTGTGAAACTGTGAATGGATAGAAGACTGGCAGTAGCAAAGGCCCAGCAGCAGCAGAGGCCCAGCAGCAGCAGAACCAGGAGACCAGCACCAGACAGTGCTGGAGCTGACCCACGGAGTGAGAGGTCTGAGTGCTTGTGCACAGGAGGGCTTCCTGGAGGAGTAGGGTGCCTCTGGGCACTTATTGGTGGAGCTAGGCTTGCTGACCTGTGGATCAACAGTTGGGTACCTTCCAGACAAAGTTTGCTGGCAGAGTGAAGTGCCTCCAGCCACTTATCCCTGGAGCTATAGAGCTTTAGAACACTTGCCCCAGCAGGGCAGATGTGGGTGTGAGGCCCAAGGAGCTTAAAGGACAAGAAAACACATAACAGAAGCTGATGGGACAAGGAACACAGGAAGCCAAGCTGCCTCAGTCTCAAAAGGTATGGCCAGGACCTCTGCGGCTTCAAAGAGTGGAGTCATGGCCTCTGATGTTTCTAAGGGTAGAGTTGCCACTCAGATAGGCTAGGAGAACAGTGCACCTAAAGCTGAGAGAACAGAGATTCCGTCCTAGTGGGCCTGGAAGGCAGAACTGAAGCCCAGAGCCAAGGGGCCTCCACTCAGAATCCAGAGAGTATGAATAATACCTAGAGTCTGGAGGGCAGAGCTGTTGTGTAAATGGTCTCAGGGAACAAAGGATTATTTGCAAAGCCTTGAGAGCTAATATAATGTGTTCTGGTGAGTTGCTTGGTGCCTGTTATGCCTTCTTTCCCTCCAATTTTTCCTGTTTGTAATGGAAATATCTACCTTTTGGCTGTTGCACCATTGTATTTGTCTGAAAACAGATAACTTGTATTCTAGATTTCACAGATGAAAAGGAATTTTTGGATTTTGGACTTTGATTTAAGACTTTTGCTATGATATGATGGGGTGAATATGTTTTACATGTGGCAAGGACATGAATTTTGCAGGGCTGAAGTGTGGAATGTGTTCCTCCAAAATATCTGTCAACTTGGCTACGTCATGATTCCCTTGTATGATTGCCTACCGTTTTATCATCTGATGTGATTTTCCTATGTGTTGTAAATCCTATCACTATGTTGTAATAAGATGGATTAGCAGCAGTTATATTGATGAGGTCTACAAGGTTAGGTAGTGTCTTAAGCCAGTCTTTTTTGAGATATGAAGGAGAGAAGCGAGCAGAGAGGCAGGGGAACCTCATACCACCAAGAAAGCAGTGCCGGGAGCAGAGTTTGTCCTTTGGACCGGATGTTCCCATGCTGAGATGCTCTGAGACCAAGAGAAGACTGATGATAAGGACCTTCCTCCAGAGCCAATGGAGAAAGAAGGCCTTCCCTTGGTGCTGGCACCCTGAATCTGAACTTCTACCTACTGGACTGTGAGAGAACAAACTTCTCTTTGTTAAAGCCACCCACTTGTGGCTTTTCTGTTGTAGCAGCACTAGATGACTAAGAAACTCCCTCCCCCCCAAAAAAAGATACCACCTAAGGACCCTTTAAATATGATTAACATTTTACAATCAGTTGACTTTAAGTAGAGTGTATTACGCTCAATAATATGGGTGGGCCTCATGCAATCAGTTGATAAACTTCAGAGCAAAAACTGAGGTTTCCCAGAGGGAGAAGGATTCTGCCTCCGGACTGTAACATAGATATTCTGCTGCAGTTTCTAGTATGCCTCCTACAAATTTTGGACTCACCAGCCCCAGCAATGCATGAGAGCCAATTCCTTAAAAAAAAAAAAAAAAAAAAAAAACTCTCTCTCTGTGTCTTTCTTTCTCTCTCTGTCTCTCTCTTTCTAGATATACGTGTGTGTATATATACACATGTTTGTGAGTATATATATATATATATATATATACTCACACACATATATACACATACATGTATATATGATGGTTCTGCTTCTCTGGAGAACCCTGACTAACAAAACTCACAAACTCAAAACCATGACATTGTTTTATGTGGGGAAATAAAGTGTGAACACTGCCCTACTTCCCTAATCCTGTGGACAGTGGACAGTATGGCTTCAATACTAAGTGCCCCTAAAACCCCCTTGCTCCCGTCAAAATGAGAGCGCTGGGCATCTTGTTAAGCACGCAGTAAATCCTTGATGAATCAAATTATAATAGTCAAAGTCTTTTTCTGCCTCCAGATATACAAACAGATGCAGGGAGGCTTGCCATATGAGGTTTTTGGCTTTGTTCTCTTATTAATCTCTTTCTATTCTCTTTGCCATTTTTTTTTTTCTCATCTTTCAGCTGCAGGCTCGATATTGCAAATTCAGCTGCTTTTGAACAGGTGGGTTAGTGGTGATTTTATGAAACATGTGTATACTAGGTCTTTATTTTGGGGATGTTTAGATTTGTCTGAAAGAGAGATTGCTGCTGGTTTTGCTACAGCTGTTCTTCTTCACCTTTTAACTTCAGACACCTCAGGAAGAAGCAGTAGGGATGCTGACAAATTATTCTCTTCAACTCAAACAGCAAGGTTTTGTGACAAACTGACTGAACTCCACGCTCTTACATCCCATCTGACGGGGGGTGGGGGGACAATTGATGAAATCATGTGAACATTTTAATCACATGAGAGGTATAAGTTCTAATTAGAATTGCCATAGCCTAGCACCATCATTTGAAGTGAAGCCATCATTTGCTTCGGCTACTAATATAGCAATTATAATGCAGCAACAATAAAAATAGAATGAATGGAGCAAATAGGGACTGTTCTAAGGCTAACATTAGTGCCAGGACCAGGACTGAGTGAGATTCTGTTGAACCTTCCATCTCACATCCCTCCACACACTACTAGGAGAAAAAGCACTGTAAAAAGCACAACCTTGGACAAAATGGTAGAAAACTACTCACACTAAGAAGACACTGTGCTATAGTTTGAGCAAAGTAAATGATGCTGCTAAGATGCACACAAGATGTTTGTGCTAAAGAATATACATATATAATTTGGAAACAACACCAACAATAACCAAAAAATGAGTGTATGGTCACATACGTAGGTGTATATGCATATATGTGTATGGGTATGTACAAGTGAGTATATACGTGCGAACAGACAGAAGTATCTGTATGTATGTGTAGGTATAGATACGTGTGTGCAAGCATATGCAACCATAGACAAAACAGTTACAGATACCTCTCAGACATAATCAAACACCTTGTGAGAATGGTTTTCTGGATTTGAAAGCTTAGGCCCTTAGTCTCATGGGACAGCTCAGTCAATTGGCATCGGAAAATTTATGTTCTGCTTCCTAGTGAGATGAGTAGCGTCTAGGGTCATAAAGCTTTTGAACAACCTTAAAAGATACAACTATTGGTGTGTACTTGTTAGGAGCAAAAGAGAAAAAAGAACACCAAAGTCTCAAAGAAAAAATTATACTACAGAGCTTATAGCCTTACATGAGCCACGACTTCATCTACCCTGAGACCAGAAGAAATAGATGGTGACTGACTACCACTACCAACCATTCTGATTAGGACCATTATAGACAGACCCTGATAGAACGGGAGAAAACTGTGGACTAGAACTCAAATTCTTAAAAAGTGCAGACTTACTGGACCAATTGAGACTGTCCAGACTATTGCCCTGTGATGCTCTTTAAACCTTGAACCAAAAGTATCCTCTAAATTCAACTTTTAGTGAAATAACAGATTGGCACATAAAATAAAGGGTATTGTCAGTGAGTGTGGCACTCCATTAAACCATCTATATGAGAACAAAAGGCCGACAATTACTCTAAGGCAAAGATAAGAAGGTAAGGGGGCAGGGAAACTAGAGTACTGGAAGTGGAACAAGAAGAGCATGATTAAAAAGAATGCTGATGGGAATTGCAATTAATGTCACAAAACAATATGTGTATAAATTTTTGTATGAGAAATTAATGTGAGCTGTAAACTGTCACCTAAAGCACAATAAAAATAAAGTTAAAAAAAGAGAATGTTGACGCATTGTGAAAAATGTAACTAATGTCTCTGAACAATTTTTGTAGAAATTGTCAAAAGGAAACCTGATTTTCTGTGCAAATTTTCACTGAAAACACAATAAAATAATATTAAACAAACAAAAAAACACTGTACTATATCTCTTACTGTTTTGCTGGCAGCAGTATCCAAGAAGCACCTTTATGACATTTGGCACACTTTTTAGTTTGTATAAAAGTGGTTTTTATTTCCCTTCTATTTCTCCAGAAGGCTTGCAGACACAGCTCCAGGAAGGAGTGAGATTTTTAGGGCCTAAGTTTCACCATGCAAATTGTCAAGACCCCAAACCATTTTCCCCTGACCATCTTGGAGCCATAACACTAAACACCGCAATGGCAGAGTGAAATGATTGAGTCTAGTTGGGTTTGATTCACCAGACCAAAGGTACCTCAGAGAACGAGGCTTTGATATCTGTACCTTTAACACCTAGGAAGTCAACAGTAAATGATCAATGAATGAATGTTCTGGTCTCAGCACTGCCTCTAAATCCTGTGTAATCTTGAAATCTGCCTACTTCTCCCCCAGTTCCCTGCTATGATCTTAGCTGAGGCTGACATCATCTCTCATGTAGATTACTCCACCAGCTTTATAACTGGGGATCTTCCTGCCAGTTTTGGCCTCTATCCCTGCCTGAATCCCTATTTCTTTTTCTGCACTATAAACAGAATTTTTTTTTTTTTTTTTTAGTAAAATTAAAATTTGATCAAGACACTGTCCCCCTTGAAACCATCAAATCACTTTTTAACTCTTTTGGTTTTAAAGTTCAGAATTTGATTTGTAAAATCAGTTTGTAAGGGTCGACATGACACAGCCTAGCTACATCCACAGCATTTTCTCTTCCAACCACCATCTTTGTTTTAATGATTCAGCTATAACAATCCATCCTTGCTTCCAAGGAGCAAGGATGGCCAGACTGCGTCTTACATACTTTGGACATGTCAGGGGGGATCAGTCCCTGGAGAAGGACATCATGCTTGGCAGAGTACAGAGTCAGCAGGAAAGAGGAAGACCCTCAATGAGATGGATTGACACAGTGGCTGCAACAATGGGCTCAAGGATAACAGCGATTGTAAGGATGGTGCAGGACCGGGCAGTGGTTCGTTCTGTGGTACATAGGATTGCTGTGAATCGGAACTGACTCGATGACACCTAACAACAACAAGAAGCCATAACAAACTCTCTGAATACTTTGATTCTAAGGCATATTTCTTTCTTTTTCACCTTCTAACATCTGTGATATCATGATGAATTTCATGGAGAGTGGTATAATTGCAATGTTTTTTTGTTTTGTTTTGTTTTGTGCAGATATAAAACTATACTGCATCTTATGTTCTATATCATTCTAGATTTAACAAACCATAGCATTTTAATTTCCTTGAACACACCAAGTTGGTTTATATCCCATCCTTTGACATACAAAATCAACCTCCCAGAATATCTACCTGGTTAACACCCTCCTGGGAGAATATCTCTTAGTTTTTATTGCCCCAACTTCATAGAATATACATATAATATTTTGTTGTTGTTGTTTTTAGCCAATATTTATATAGGACAAAAAAAATATATTTATGACCCCACAATTCAATAAAACATTTTTAACAGAATGACTTGCAAAAAAAAATTGTTGAGTTACACTCTGAATATAATTGCTAGAATGCCAGAGCCACTTTTATACAAACTGAAAAGTATGCCAAATGCCCCAGAAGTTATGTGCTTTCAATACTCCTGCCAGTAAGAGATGTAGTACAGTGTCTTCTTAGTGTGAGTAATTCTCTGTCATTGTGTACCTGCCCAGAATGTGTTTCAGGGTGGCTTTCATATTTATGGAGCCCTGGTGGTACAGTGGTTAAACATTCAGCTGCTAACGAAAGGTTGGCAATTCGAATCCACCACTCATTGGAAACCCACTGAACAGCAATGGGTTAGGTTTCATTTTTTGGTTCATATTTACCTCTCTTTCTTGCATATATTTTGTGATAGCATTTAAAAAAGTTGTAGAGAAGTAAAGTGAATGAAAAAGACGATTAAAACAGATGATGTTACTGCATATAAAACTTCTGTTAATAATGGCATTGTTGTAGCTAGTTGCCACCATAGTCGGCCCTGACTCAGGGCAACCTTATGTATAACAGAAGGAAATGTTGCTAGGTCCTGAGCTAACAAGTTTTAAA
Source organism: Elephas maximus indicus (assembly GCF_024166365.1). NCBI lineage: Eukaryota > Metazoa > Chordata > Mammalia > Proboscidea > Elephantidae > Elephas > Elephas maximus. The sequence goes on from NC_064832.1 coordinate 42,496,944, forward strand.
ATGGAGTGTTGTACAGAATTATTGTGAAATAGCTGACAGCTACCATGTAAAATATAATTTAATAATGGGGAAGAGGCTACTGGTTAGAGATGCGGCTCAGAGCCTGTGATTTTTAGAAAGGATTGCTATATTAGGCAGGTGTAGATCAGTCTCCTATGCCTGCCATCAGCCTGACTGACTCTAACCTATCTTTTACTTGTTTATCTGTCTTCTGGCTCCCTGCCCTGGACTAAGGGACCTTTCTTTTTCCATAGCATCCCGTATTTTCCTATATTGTAGCTCTTAACACACTGTACTATAATTGTCTGTTTAACAATCCGTGCTACTCACAAGAATCTCCGATACCTGGAGGGTAGGAACAACTTGTATTCTTAGCACTTAGTCTGATGCCTAGCATGTAATCCAAACCCCAAACCAAACCTGTTGCAGTTGAGTCAACTTAACTCATGGTGTATAACCTTGTAGGACAGAGTAGATCTACCCCTAGGGTTTTCAAGGCTATAAATCCTTATGGAATCCGACTCCCACATTTTGCTCCCACACAGTGACTGGTGGATTTGAACTGCCAACCTCTTGGTTAGCAGCTTGGCACTTTAACCACTGTGCCACCAGGTGTTCTAGCACATAATTGTTGTTGTTGTTGTTAGGTGCCATCAGTTGGTTCAAATTCATAGTGACCCTACGTAAAACAGAATGGAACACTGCCCAGTCCTGTGCCATCCTCACAGTCATTGTTATGCTTGAGTCCATTTTTGCAGCCACTATGTCAATTTATCGTGTTGAACTTCACCAAAAAAGACATCAGATGGCTAACAGATACATGAGGAAATGCTCACAATCATTAGCCATTAGCAAAATGCAAATCAAAACTACAATAAGATACCATCTCACCCCAACAAGGCTAGCATTAATCCAAAAAACACAAAATATTAAACATTGGAGAGTTGTGGAGAAGCTGGAACACTTATACACTGCTGGTGGGAATGTAAAATGGTACAACCACTTTGAAAATCAATTTGACACTTCCTTAAAAAGCTAGACATAGAAGTACCATACGATCTAGCAATCCCACTCCTTGAAATATATCCTAGAGAAATATGAGCTGTCACTCGAATAGATATATGCACATCCATATTCATTGCAACACTGTTCACAATAGCAAAAAGATAAAAACAATCTAGGTGCCCATCAACAGATGAATGGATAGACAAGCTATGGTATATTCATTCACACAATGGAATACTACGCAACGATGAAGAACAATGATGAGTCTGGGATGAACCCGTGGAACATCTCACAATATGGATGAATCTGGAAGGCATTAGCTGAGTGAAATTAGTCAGTTGCAAAAGGATAAATATTATATGAGCTCATTATTACAAAAACTCAAGAAAAGATTTAAACACAGAAGAAAACATTCTTTGATGGTTATGAGGGTGGGGAGGGAGGGAGAGGGGAATTCACTAACTAGATAGTAGACAAGAATTATCTCTGGTGACGGGAAGGCAACATACAATACAGGGGAAGTCAGCACAACTGGACTAAATCAAAAGCTAAGAAATTTCCTGAACACAACTAAACACTTCGAGGGACAGAATAGCAGGGGCAGGCGCCTGGAGACCATGGTTTCAGGGGACATCTAGGCATAACAAAGTTTATCAGGAAACTGTTCTGCATCCAACTTTGGTGAGTGGTGTCTAGGGTCTTATAAGCTAGCTAGCAGCCATCTAAGATGCATCAATTGGTCTCAACCCACCTGGAGCAAAGGAGAATGAAGTACACCAAAAGCACAAGGAAAATATGAGCCCTAGAGACAAAAAGGGCCACATAAACCAGAGACTCCATCAGCCTGACACCAGAAGAACTAGATGGTTGGTGCCTGGCTACCATCAGTGATCATCCTGACAGGGAATACAACAGAGAGTCCCTGATAGAGCAGGAGATGAGTGCGGTGTAGAACTCAAATTCTAGTAAAAAGACCAGACTTAATAGTCTGACTGAGAATGGAGGAACCCCAGAAGACACGGTCCCTGGACTCTCTGTTAACCCAGAACTAAAACTGCTCCCAAAGCCAAATCTTCAGACAGAGATTGGTCTGGAACATACTCATGGATAGTGTGCTGCTTAGTTCCACGAGACTAAATGGGCAGCTCCTGTTTGGAGGCAAGATGAGAAGGCAGAAAGAGATAGGAGCTGGTTGAATGGATACAGGAAATTTGGGATGGAAAGGAAGAGTGTGCTGTTAAATCATAGGGATAGCAACTAGGGTCACATAACAATGTGTATAAATCTTTGTATGAGAAACTAACTTGAGCTACAAACCTTCACCTAAAGCACAACTAAAAAAAAAAAATCCATCTTGTTAAGGGTCTTCCTCTTTTTTCGCTGACTCTCTACCAAGCATGACATCCTTCTTCAGCGACTGATCCCTCCTGATAATGTGTCCAAGGTGTATGCAAGATGTAGCCTAGACATCCTTGCTTTGAAGGGGCATTCTGGTTGTACTTCTTCCAACACAGATTTGTTCGTTCTTTTGGCAGTCTATGGTATATTCAGTGTTCTTTGCCAACACCACAATTCAAAGGTGATAATTCTTCTTAGGTCTTTCTTATTCATTGTCCAGCTTTCACATGTGTGTGAGGTGACTGAAAACACCATGGCTTGGGTCAGGCTCACCTTAGTCTTCAAGATGACATCTTTGCTTTTTTACACTTTAAAGAGGTCTTTTGCAGCAGATTGCCCTATGCAATGCATCTTTTGACTTCTTGACTTCAGCTTCCATGGATGTTGATTGTGGATCCAACTAAAACGAAATCCTTGACAACTTCAACCTTTTCTCCATTTATAATGATGTTGCTTAGTCGTATTTTTTAATTCTAGCAGTTTTATATATGAGAGTACACAAGTCCGTACCCTCCTATTACACCCATTTTTATGACTAAGCATACATTTTGTATTATTACACCTCAATCTTAACACATATTAGTCTGTGCCTTCTATATAAAATTACATCATGTTCTAATACTTAAGTAGAATGTTCAGTTCATTTAAAAGTTAAAAAAAAAGTAACTAACAGTTTTTAGAGTTATGGGTTTTTCCACTAATTATAGGTTTGGCTGCACCAAATTAGCCTTGGATTTAGCTCTTTCTATTTCATTTTTTATTGTTTGTCCATTTCTTCATTTATTAACTTAACAAATTGAGCACACACACTGTGCTAATGCGCATGGCACTGTTGTAAGCACCAGTATTACAGCTATGTAAAAGAGATACCAAGGCCTTGTCTTTAAAGAGCACACATTCTGGTATCTACATAGTATGAACTATAGATTGAACAAGAAAACCAGGTGTCAACTGCCTATCAGTAAACAATAATTTCACTTTCTTTAAAATACTCAAGCAAGCATTACTTCAGCTCTCATCTACTGTTTTGAAGGAACTCAACTGTCTTTGTGTGTTAACGTGGTTCTTATAGGTTCCTCTAGCACTGATTCTTTCCTCCAGAATGTTCTCATCAACTGCTGTGGTCAGTTGGTCACTGAAAGAAATTTACATTATCAAACCAGAACACTTAACATTGGAGCATAGGGAAATGGACATTAGTGTTTTATCCAAAAATATTGGATAAATTCTTTCATCACATCTTTGCAATTGGAGAATGGAGCCTGGTGGCATAGTGGTTAAGAGCTCGGCTGCCAATCAAAAGGCTGGCAGTTCAAATCCACCAGCCTCTCCTTGGAAACCCTATGGTGCAGTTCTACTCTATCCTATAGGGTCTCTATGAGTCAGAATCGACTGAACGGCACACAACAGCAACAGCAACTGGAGAAGTCTCAAATTGCTTTCCCCAAAGTGAATTTAAGTCATTATCTGGAGAGTAACTGCCTGCAACTTTAAAACAGCAGTTTTCTGCAAACTTTTCCTATTATTTTAAAAAAAAAGAAAAAAAAAAAAAACTCAGGGAGATAGGAGCTAGTCAAGGCAACATGCTGTGCTAGATCAGATTTCTTTTTTGAACAGTAGTTACTTTGAAATCTAAGGTTTTTGTTTTGTTTTTTTAATGTTTCATTTTGTTTTTAAAAATATTTTACCGTGGGCAGCAAAGGCCTGGTGTATGGATAATTATTGTTAATGCTTGTAGTTGCTTGGAAATGTTCAGGTTGAATAAAATAACCAATATCCACCTGTGAATTTAGCCTTATTTGTTTTGTTTGTTTGGTATATAACATGTGGAGGAGACATTCTAGAGACTTGGAAAGTGAGATCATCAATTTCCCAGGCCTTCTTACATCCGAAGGTGGCTGGGTCACCCTCTTGTCTGCTGGGAGGAGTATGATAAAACCTTTGATTTGAGAGTTTTTTTTTTTACTATTTACTATTTGCATTCTCTCTTCCTGGGACTGGAACAGGGTACCTAGCAGTACAGCAGCCATCTTGTGACCATGAATAAGAGGGCCAAGGAGTTAAGAGTAAATGAGCAGAAAGAAAGAAAAAAAAAGACAAATTCCTTAAAGACAAAGTTGAGTCGCTAGACCACCCTTAACCAAAAACCAAAACCAAACCCAGTGCCGTTGAGTCGATTCCAACTCATAGCAACCCTATAGGACAGAGTAGAACTGCCCCATAGAGTTTCCAAGGAGCATCTGGTGGATTTGAACCGCTGACCCCTTAGTTAGCAGCCATAGTACTTAACCACTATGCCACCAGGGTTTCCGACCAGCCTTAGACTGCCAACTTTTAGGCTTTCTTCATACAAGGAAAAATAACTTACTATTTGTTTAACTCACTCTTTCTAAGCAACACAGAATTAATAATATTATTTGAATGTTTTATAACCTTACCAGTTTTGTATATTTGGTCTTGCAGTCACTGAGAGATTCTGTCAATATCTCTTTATATGCACAATGAATTTTTTCTATATTTTGGTGCCATGATGTTCAGGAGATAAATATTTATGATTGTTATATCTTTATAGTGGATTATACCCTACATTAATATAAAATGACCACCTTAGTTTATTAGTTAATTGTTGCCTGAAAATTATTTTATCTCACTCATTCATTCACTTACTCATTCATCAAAATATCTGGATTGAGTGCTGTATTAAGGTTCTCTTTACCCCCCCAGTTATTTATTCCCCACAGAAGTACCAAAATGAGATTTTAACAGCAGATTTTATATCAATTCCCTCTTCTAATTATAGACTTTAATAATTTCCCATTTAACGTAGAATACAATCCAGCTGCCTAACGATTGCCTTTTAGTACTTTTGTAATCTAGTCTTTGCTGAATCCTTTAATTTTCTCCTCTACAACTCTCCCAGGTCCACATCCCTCTCTTTTTGCCCGTTGATAATTCCAATCTTTTTTGTAGTTCGGTGATTTTGCACTTGTTGATACTCCTAAATGGGCTTCTCTCTCATGGCTTTCCTTAAAACTGCCTCCATCTCATCCTGCATGTCCATATTAGCTGTTTTTACAAGCTTTGAATTAATGTAACAAAAGTCAACTCAAATGGCTTAAATTCATGAATCATAAAATTCAAGAAGTCCAGACATAGAACAAGCTTCAAGTCTGAATTATTCCAGTCACACATAGTTCTGAGCTGTATTCAGACTGGTAGTGAAATAGCTCAAGTAGTCCCAGGTCTCACATCAGTACATGTCAAAGCCCAAAAGAAAGAGTGAGTTCTTTTCAGAAATTCTTCTTAAAGGTCGAGGAAGAACTCTACCAGTAACGTTCTAGCAAATCATTGGCCTTCTAATGTATTCACTGGGATGGAACCACCTTAGACCAATCAAACACATCCCTATAGCTGGGGTAGGCTCGATTTGTCTTGTATGAGGGAGGGGGGCCCTGAACAAAACTGGCATTCTCTTAGGAAAAACAAGGAGAGGGATGGACCCTGAAGAGGCAAGGTACAATTCTTAAACTACTAGATGTCAGTACAGATGCCATTACTTTCCTCCAAAGGCACATTCACTTCTTTCTAGCATACCTCCTTCTGTTTTCCTTCATACAATGCTTCATTATTTATAGCTTGTTTGTTCATGTAGTTATGTATTTGATGTCTGTCTCTCTATTCTAGAATGTAAGCTCTTTAAGGGCAAGGACCTTTTCTGTTTTATTCACAATCATAACCCCAGATCCCAGAAAAGCAACAGCAGTAAGAATAAATAGGAAGAGAACAATAATAATTTGTTGCATGAAGGGATGAATTACTCATTCAATAAATTATCTCAGCCAGACTTAGACTGGATTTGCTTTATAGGAAATGTAGGACTGTACTGTATAATTCAAATTATTCTAATACAAGATATATGATCCAGTCCACAATAATGATTCAAATGAAAGGCATGTGGAAACTAAAATTTTCCTTTTAGTTGAGGACATTGCAAAGACTTCATGGAAGAAGCTCTTAAAATATTGTTCTACATCTTTATTAATTAAGAACATGAAAATTAAAGCCAAAATGGAATACCATTACATACCCACAGGAATGTCTAAAAAACAACACAAAACAAAAAACCACCAAATATGGCCAAGGATGTGGAGCAATAGAATCTCTCATACACTATTGGTGGGAATGTAAAATTGGTCATCACTCTGAGAAATTGCCTGGTAGCTTCTTATACAACTAAACATGTACCTACTCTATGAGCCAGCAATCCAACTCTGAGATATTTCCCAAGAGAAATGAAAACTTATACAAGAATATCCATAGCAGCTCTATTAATAATAGGCCCAAACTCGAAACATACCACCTGTTATCAACAGGAGATAAACAGACTGGAACATATTTATACAAGGAAATATTACTTAGCAGTAAAAAGAAACAAACTACAGAAGTACACAACGAAATGAATAAATCTCACAAACAGTACAATGAATAAAAAAAAAAAAAAAGCCTTAGACAAAAGAATTTATGTTGTGTGATTTTATTTATATGAACTTCTTGGACTGGGAATACTAACCTGTAGAGGAAAAAATTCTGAATAGTGATCATCTCGAGTGAGGTTGAAGATAAAGTAGGAAGGAGTGTGAGAGAACTTTACAGAGCAGTATTCAACAAGCTTTTTTCTGTAAGGGGCCACACTTTGTGGGCCAGATGGTCCCCGTTGCAGCTACTCAACTCTCCATTTTATTGGGAAAGCAGCCTTTGGCAAAATGTAAATAAATGGGTTTAGCTGCATTCCAGGAAAAGCTTTTTTTTTTTTTAATGGTACCCAGTTACTACCAATGACCTTCCTGACAGGGGGCACAACAGAGAGCCCTGGACAGAGCAGGAGAAAAATGTAGAACAGAATTCAAATTCAAGTAAAAAGATCAGACTTAATGGTCTGACAGAGACTAGGGGAACCCCCAAAACTATGGGCCCCCTCCGGGATGCTCTCCTAACCCAGAACTGATACCATTCCTGAAGCCCACTTTTCAGACAAAGATTACACAAAACATAAAATAAAAAATAATACACAAGAGGAACAGGCTTCTCAGTTCAATCAGATATATAAGACCAAATGGGCAGCTCCTGTCCAAAAGCAGGATGAGAAGGAAGGAAGGGACAGCAACTGGACAAATGGACACAGGGAACCCAGGGTGGAAAGGGGGACCATGCTGTCACATTGTGGGGATTGCAACCAATGTCACAAAACAACATGCGTGTCAATTTTCAAATGAAAAATTAACTTGAGCTGTAGACTTTCACTTAAAGCATAAAACAAAAAAAAAAAAAAACAAACAAAAGCTGTTGTTGAGTTATATCTGTCCTGCAGACTACAGATTACTGACCCCTGTCCTACAGTGTGATAATGTTCTATATCTTGACAGGGATTTGGGTTGCACAGGTCTATGTACGTATTTGTCAAAGCTCAGTGAATGTACACTTAAGATTTGTGCATTTCATTACATGTAAACACATGTTGAACTCTAGTTAATGGTATGTGTGGTGAAGTACTTGGAGGAAAGTGAACAAATGTGTGTAAATTTCTTTGAAATGTATTTTGAAATCAGATTAATGATTAATAGAGGGATGGATGGAAGGATACATATGTGATAAGTAATTGAGTAAAAGCTTAATGGTAGAGTTTAAATGCTGGATGTTTGAACATTCTTGTTAAATTTCTTAAATTTTGCTGTATTATTGAAATTTTTCATAATGAAAAGTTGAAAAGATAGTTTGAGAAGTTGATCTGGTAGCAAGGGGGGTGGTGGTTGGAAACTGGTAAGTGCATGACCATAAGATTGCTGGCATCATGTGTGTAACTAACCAGTTGTGACTAAGTTGATTCTGACTCATGGCAACCCTATGTGTATCTGAGTAGAACTGTGTTCCACAAGGTTTTCATGGCTGTGAACTTTTGAACGCAGATCACCATGCCTTTCTTCCAAACCACCTCCAGGGGTTCGAACCACCAACCTTTAGGTTAATAGCAGAATACTTAAAGTTTTGAACCACTCAAGGACTCCTTCATGTGGTATGTTGTACTCGAGTGCCGTCGAGTCAATTCTGACTTACATTGATCCCACGTGACAGAATAGAACAGCTCAATATGGTTTTCTTGGCTGTGATCTTTATGCAAGCTGATTGCTAAGTCTTTCTCTGTAATTTGAACCACCATCCTTTCAGTTAGCAGCCCAGCCAGCACTTAACTGTTGCGCTTAACTCCTTGTACCAAACCCAAACCTGTTGCCATCGAGTTGATTCCGACTCATAGTGACCCTATAGAACAGAATAGAACTGCCTCATAAGGTTTCCAGGGAGTGCTTGGTGGAATCAAACTGCAGACCTTTTGGTTAGTAGCCACAGCTCTTAACCACTACTCCACTAGGGTTTCATAACTCCTTGTAAAGAAAAAAAAAAATTTTTTTTTTCTTTGTAGAGACCCTTTAATTGGGCGCTAAGTATTATAGACTTTTTTTCCAGTTTTGCCCTTGGATTGGCCATCTTGGTTCCCTGTATCTCAGTTTCTACACCTGTGTTTAGTAATAGATACTCAAAAGACATTTATTGAATTAATGTTTAATGTATTACTCTATGAATAGATAAGAATGGGGTTAGATGACCACTCAAGTTTTTACTCACATGACAAATATTTACTTATTGAGTGTCTATAATGTGGCACTTTGTCTTGGACCCTGGGACACAAGCAGTAGATAAGCTAGACTAAACTAGGTCTCCAATATTCAACAGCCTAAATTTTAGGGGCAGAGAGAAAATAAACATATAAATAAATAAATGCATAAACATGGTACTTTCTGACTATGATTGTGTTATCATGAACACAGGTAGGAGAAGGGGCACACAGCGAAGGAACAATTTCTGAGAGTGTAGTTTGGAAAGGTCTGTCTGAGAAATCAACATCTGAGTTAAACTTGCAGAATAAGTAGGAACCATCCATGTGAAGACGTATTATAAGAGCATTCCAGGCATAAGGAAGTGCATTTATGAACTCTGAGCCTGGAAAGAGTTAGAATGTTTTGGTCATCTAGTCAGAATAAGATAGGATATACGTTGAAAATAAATTAACCCTTAGATCTTAAGGGCTTAATATTAAATATGAATGAATGAATGAATAAAAATTATTGCTGACAAAATGCTTGATGAGATTCAAAGACTCTAACGGGACTTCCATGAGCTGATTTATTAATTCTGGCTCCTTCTGTTTCTTGCCACCGTCATCTCAAAGGATGACTACCAGGTTTCTGAGGCAAGGGTAAAGCTTTGGAAGATTAAATGGGGGCCTTTCTACTTTGGTCGAGTCACACCATGCGTCATTTTGCTCTTATATAGTTGAACTAATAAAATGGCTGGGATAACAAAGGTGACCTCTACCACTATTTAAAGATTTTAGCAATTTATGTATGGTGTATAATTATGTAAATTATATGAATAATCTATAATTTTAATCAATGAACTAAAATTTATATTTACAAATTAATGATAATTCTCAAAGTAGACCCCTTGAAAAGCTACACAAGTGTAAGTCAGCTTGGTAATTAAATCAGTATCAAGTATTGCAATAGCCTTACACTACACTTAATGCTTTTCCCAAATGTAAAATGTGTAAATAAATGTACATACTTTTCTTAAAGTTTAAAGTTTCAATCAAATAGTAGCTGTTTTGAAAGACTATTACTCAAGGTAACACATTTTGTGCTGAACTGTACGCATCCTTATTAATACTGTAGTTGAAGTATAAAACCCAAAAAACCAAACCCACTGCCATCGAGTCAATTCCGACTCATAGGGACCCTACAGGATAGAGTAGAACTGCCCCATAGAGTTTCCAAGGAGCGCCTGGAGGATTTGAACTGCCGACCTTTTGGTTAGCAGCTGTAGTACTTAACCACTACGCCACCAGGGTTTCCAATTGAAGTATAAGTTGTTAAAATATCCCTCATAATGTATCTGGTCCAAGGGGCAATGAAATAGTTCCAAATGATGAATAAATAGCAGGTTCTTTTTTTTTTTTCCCTTTGTTAGCAGCTGCGTCCTTATTTACTGAGGTTCAGGCTGTGTAGAAGAAGAAGAGACAATTGTGACATGATATCCACAAATATTTATTACATTATCCTTGGTATTGAACTAATGATAACCAAAAAGATTCCATTGTTGTCAGGCACCCCAGGTGCACAATAAAATATTCCTTTACCTTACACTGCGTATAAAGCTGTTTCTTTCAACACTTTTTTATACAGGATTGTTGTAATGTGGTTCCCAGTACCTTATAACATAATTATTACCCTCTTTGTATATGGCCATCTAAATTAAATACCATTAAATGAAATGCTCCCATAAATACGGTATGTCTTTATAGAAATATTATCTACTTTTTCCCAAAATATTGTGCTCAATTGGTCAATGGGAATTAGTATTTTCTTACAATAATGTGGATGAGCCTGAGGCTTCATCTAGGAGGAAGGGAGCATCAAAGCTCTAATTCATTCAAACACAGAGGATTTCTTTGGGACTGCAGTCTCAGAACCGTATCTCCTATGTGCCGGTCATTTTCTTTAGGCATTTTTCTAATAGGTAATTCAATGAACTCTTTCAATGAACCCCTTTTGGCCATGATCCTTTACGAGAGCTTGACTCCTGAAAATAGCTTTGTGCACATAGAATTTTCTCTGAGATACCAGGACTTAGCAAGATGGCCAGTGCTTAGGAAGGAGCCATGGCACTGAACTAGCACTGTGGTTTTAAAACCTGTCTTCATATTAGAATCCCATGGGGATCTTTTAAAATGTTCCATAGCAAACACAAACCAATTAAATCAGGCATCAGTATTGTTTTTGAAGCTCTCCAGGCGATTCCATTATGTAGACCCGTTTGGAAACTGCGAGGCTAGAAGAGATGACTTAAATCTAAAGAAAAAAGCCATGGAGACCAAATGGCCAAACATAGAACTTTCCAGTTTTCAGAAGGAAATATTTAAAGATAATAACCCCAGTGCCATTTAGTTGATTCCAACTCATAGCGACCCTATAAGACAGAGTAGAACTGCCCCATAGAGATTCCAAGGAGCACCTGGGAGATTCTAACTGCTGACCCTTTGGTTAGCAGCCGTAGCACTTAACCACTACACCACCAGGGTTTCCTTAAATATGACATTATAATTCTTAAAGCAAACACATCTTTTATAGATGCAAGGTAAAAGTTAAATAAACTTGAAAACTTTATCTTCCATGAAGGAGTCCATGGGTGGAGTAAATGGTTAAGCATTTGACTACTAACCAAAAGTTTGGCAGTTTGAACCCACCCAGAGGCACCCTGGGAGACAGGCCTGGTGATCTACATCTTTAGAGGTCAAAGGTTTGGAAACCCTACTGACCCTTTGTACATAGGATCTCTCTGAGTCAGAACTAACTGTACAACACCTAACAGCAACAATGGAGTACAATTCTACTGTGACACAGCATCACCATGAGTTGGAATTGACTGTCTCAGGAAAAGACAACTTTCAGTGCAGTCAGTGAGACAGAGGCATAGTATGCTGACCGTGCTATCTAATTTTAATTTGGATTTCTAGACTAACAGCTATGTTTTTTGAGAAAAGACATGTTTTTCCTTGGTGGTCAAAATCAGGACGTGAAACCATATGCCCCGAGGGGTCTTAACAAAATGACCCTCAAAATACACGTACTCAGAAAGAGTGCTGTCTGAACGCTGGTTGCCAGCAAGGTATTTTTTCTTTTTTCAAGATAGACAAAGAAAATGTATGTAAGCACCTTGTGACCATGATCTAAGCATCCTGTGAAACTATCTGTAATCACTAACTATACTATTAATAATCAGTAACCAATCAGGGTGTGATTATTACAATTTTCATTTGTTGATTTTCCTGTGATTGCCCTCCTTATGGTTTGGTTCCTCATAAAAATTCTTGAATAATGAAACTGCCCTGGGACTACCTGGTTCCTTTTTCAATGGACTACAAAGTTCCCCAATTACAATTGTTTTAAACCCTTAATAAGCATCTCTGTTTTAACTTGAAAATAGCATTCAACTTTTTCTCTACAATAACAAACAAACAAACAAAAAAAAAAACTGGCTTTGACTGGTTTATCTTCCACAAATATTTAATTGTTTAGCAATAACCCCCAAACTTTAAACATGCATAGGTATGTGGACATTAATTCTGCATGTAGCAAGCTATAAGAAATAAATAATGACTTAGTGGGTATTTAGTAAAGAGGTTTTATTGAAAAAATAAAAATAGGAGCTCTGGTGGTACAGTGGCTAAGCACTCAGCTACTAACTGAGAGGTTGGCAGTTTGAACCCACCAGCAGCTCCCTGGAAGAAATTTGTAGCAGTCTACTTCGCTGAAGAATACAACCCAATGGGGCAGTTCTACTTTGTACTATAGGGTTGTTGTCAGGAAGGATCAGTCCCCGGAGAAGGACAACATACCTGACAGAGTACAGGGTTAGCGGGAAAGAGGAAGACCCTCAACGAAGTGGATTGACACGGTTGCTGCAACAATGAGCTCAAGCATAACAATGATTGCAAGGATGGCACAGGACCGGGCAGTGTTTCGTTCTGTTGTGCATAGGGTCTCTATGAGTTGGAACCGACTCGACAGCACCTAACAACAACAACGACGAGTCAGAATCGACTTGATGACATTGGGTTTTTATTGGAAAAGTTCTACTCCATCCTGTAGGGTCATTGTTAGTTGGAATTGACTGGACAGCAAACGACAACAATTGGAAAAGTTTAATATGTGTACGTAAACTGTAAAGGCATATTAAGGCTTGTCAGAAACTAAGAGACATAAAGAATAGATCCTAAGAAGTTACATGCAAGATTAAATATTAAAAAAAAAAAAACAAAATAAGAGTGGGAAAAAGGCATAAAGTTTTGTTTTGTTACATGTATACTTCATGATTCCTACTAAGATCAGAGTCATCCTACAAAGAGATGTCTCCGGTTGTCCATGGCATTAAGGTTTTAGAAAGAGCTACACTGTTTTCAGAATTCAATCGGATTTTCTGTGTATGATTAAATCACTGCACAAAGTCTACTGAAAAAGATATTACGTGGTTTAAGTTCAATACATTTTCTAATTATATTCATAATATTGGACACATTTCTAGATAATTGAATTCAGGGTCAAGTCAAGGTAGTTAAGCACATTATAATCATACCTACCAGTGTCACAGCTGTTAAGAGTTTGTTGTAGTTGTCATCTTCACCATCAGATTTCCCCTTTCTCTGGTCTAATTAGGACCTCATGACATTAAGTCCTGTCAGAAAAAAAAAAGATTTCATGGGTATAATTTTCTAATGAAAAATGTAAATTATATGGTTATTGTTTTCAATATTATTATAGAGAAGCATCTAGATTAAGGTTAGTGACGTGATATGAAAAAAAAAAAAATGACCTTAATACCTAAAAAAAGAATTAAGGAATTCTGAAAGTTTAAAAATGGACTGAGATTTGCACAAACAAGAAGATGACAGTATTTGCAGATGGTCAGAATACAGCGAAATGCTCACCAATTTTTTATACAGGTATTTGCCTATATTATAGGTTCAAAGGAAATATCACATGAAAACCTTATGCGTTCACCTGAGTGAAGAGAAAGCCAAAGTTACTATTTTTATTATAAATATCCTTGAATTGCCTAGAGGTTAGATGAGGTAATTTTTTAAACCTTTTTGTTTACGGGCTTTGTCTTGGCATATGTTCTCAAAAATACCAAATCCTTTTTTACTTAATGATTCACAGAATCATAGAAATGTGGTCACATAAAAGTGGCAGGACCTTAAGGAGGAACACAATTAGAGACCACATATCTTGGTTGTTTTAGGTCAATCCTGGTGTATACCTGTTTTTCTCATTGCAATTACAGTTTTAATAATGTTCCCTTTTTCTCTCCCTCAAAATTGTCCTAGTCACCCACCTGTTTTTCAGTCTCAGATGAGGAGGCTGAGACACAGAAAGGTTAAAGTGATTTGCCCTCTTTCGCATCTTTGTTGTTGTTGCAATTGGGTAAATTCAAGTCTCTTCCAACTTATAGCAACCCTATGTACAATAGAATGAAACACTGCCCGTCCTGCACCATGCTCATGATTGTTGCTGTCCTTGAGCCCATCACTGCAGCCACTGTGTCAGTCCATCTCATGGAGGGTTTTCCTCTTTTTCGCTGATCCTTTAATTTACCGAGCGTGATGTCCTTCTCCAGGGCCTGATCCCTTCTTCTTCTTCTTTTTTTTTTAATTGTTATTGTGCTTTAAGTAAAAGTTTACAAATCAAGTCAGTCTCTCAAATAAAAACTTACATACACCTTGCTATATACTCCCAATTGCTCTCCAACTAATGGGACTGCCCAATCCCTCCCTCCATGCTCTCTTTTCATGTCCATTTTGTCAGCTTCTAACTCCCTCTACCCTCTCATCTTCCCTCCAGGGAGGAGATGCCAACATAGTCTCAAGTGTCCACCTGATCCAAGAAGCTCACTCCTCATCAGCATCCGTCTCCAGCCCATTGTCCAGTCCAATCCTTGTCTGAAGAGTTGGCTTTGGGAATGGATCCTATCCTGGGCCAACAGAAGATCTGGGGGCCATGACCACTGGGGTCCTTCTAGTCTCGGTCAGACCATTAAGTCTGGTCTTTATATGAGAATTTGGGGTCTGCATCCCACTGCTGTCCTGATTCCTCAGGGGTTCTCTGTTGTTTTCCCCATCAGGGCAGTCATCGGTTGTAGCCAGGTATCATCTAGCTCTTCTGGTCACAGGCTGATGTAGTCTCTAGTTTATGTGGCCCTTTCTGTCTCTTGGGTTCATAATTAAGTAGTGTCCTTGGTGTTCTTCGTTCTTCTTTGATTCAGGTGGCTTGAGACCAATTAATGCATCTTAGATAGCTGCTTGCTAGTGTTTAAGACCCCAGACACCACTCTCCAAAGCGGGATGCAGAATGTTTTCTTAATAGATTTTATTATGACAATTGAATTAGATGTCCCCTGAAACTATGGTCCCCAAACCCCTGCCCCTGCTACGCTGGCCTTCGAGGTGCTCAGTTTATTCAGGAAACTTCTTTGCTTTTGGTTTTGTTCAGTTGTGCTGACCTCGCCTGTATTGTGTGTTGTCTTTCCCCTCATCTAAAGTAGTTCTTATCTAATACCTAATTATTGAATACCACTCTCCCACCCTCCTTCCCTCCCCATTCTCGTAACCATCAAAGAATATTTTCTTCTCTGTTTAAACTATTTCTCAAGTTCTTATAATAGTGGCCTTATACAATATTTGTCCTTTTGCAACTAATTTCACCCAGCACAATGCCTTCCAGATTCCTCCATGTTATGAAATGTTTCACAGATGCATCACTGTTCTTTATTGATGCATAGTATTCTACTGTGTGAACATACCATAATTTATCCATTCATCCATTGATGGGTGCCTTGGTTGCTTCTGTATTTTTGCTATTATAAACAATGCTGCAGTGAACATGGGTATGCATATATCTTTTCATGTAAAGGATCTTATCTTTCTAGGATATACTCCAAGGAATGGGATTCATGGATCCTATGGTAGTTCTATTTTCAGCTTTTTAAGGAAGTGCCAAATTGATTTCCAAACTGGTTGTACCATTTTACATTCCCACAAGCAGTGTATAAGTGTTCCAATCTCTCTACAGCCTCTCCAACATTTATTGTTTTGTGTTTTTGGATTAATGCCAACCTTTTTGGAGTGAGATGAAATCTCATTGTAGTTTTGATTTGCATTTCTCTAATGGCTAATGATAGTGCGCATTTCCTCGTGTATCTGTTAGCTACCTGAATGTCCTCTTTAGTGAAGTGTCTGTTCATATCTTTTCCCCATTTTTTAATTGGGTTATTTGTCTTTTTGTAGTTGAGTTTTTGCAGTGTCATGTAGAATTTAGAGATCAGGTGCTGATCTGAAATGTCATAGCTAAAAACTTTTTCCCAGTCTGTAGGTAATCTTTTTATTCTTTTGGTGAAGTCTTTGGATGAGCATAGATGTTTGATTTTTGGGAGCTCCCAGTTATCTAGCTTTTCTTCTGTATTGTTAGCAATGTTTTGTGTACTGTTTATGCCATGTATTAGGGCTCCTAACGTTGTCCCTATTTTTTCTTCAATGATCTTTATCGTTTTAGATTTTATATTTAGGTCTTTGATCCATTTTAAGTTAGTTTTTGTGCATGGAGTGAGGTATGGGCCTAGTTTCATTTTTTTGCAGATGGATATCCAGTTATGCCAGCACCATCTGTTAAAAAGATGTCTTTTCCCCATTTAACTGTTTTGGGGCCTTTGTCAGATATCAACTGCTCATATGTGGATGGATTCATGCCTGGATTCTCAATTCTATTCCACTGGTCTATGTATCCGTTGTGCTAGTACCAGGTTGCTTTGACTACTGTGGTGGTATAATAGGTTTTAAAACCAGGTAGAGTAAGGCCTCCCATTTTGTTCTACTTTTTCAGTAATGCTTTACTTATCTGGGGCCTCTTTCCCTTCCATAGGAAGTTGGCAATTTGTTACTCCATCTCATTAAAGAGTGTCATTAGAATTTGGATCAGAATTGCATTAAATCTATAGATTGCTTTTGGTAGAATAGACATTTTTATAATGTTAGGTCTTCCTATCGATGAGCAAGGTATGTTTTTCCACTTATGTAGGTCCCTTTTGGTTTTTTGCAGAAAAGTTTTGTAGTTTTCTTTGTATAAGTCTTTTAAATCTCTGGTAAGACTTATTCCAAAGTATTTTATCTTCTTGGGGGCTACTGTGAATGGTATTGATTTGGTGATTTCCTCCTCAATGTTCTTTTTGTTGATGTAGAAGAATCCAACTGATTTTTGTACGTTTGTCTTGTATCCCAATACTCTGCTGAACTCTTCTATTAGTTTCAGTAGTTTTCTGGCGGATTCCTTAGGGTTTTCTGTGTATAAGATCATGTCATCTGCAAATAGAGATACTTTTACTTCTTCCTTGCCAATCTGGATGCCCTTTATTTCTTTGTCTAGCCGAATTGGTCTAGCTAGGACCTCCAGCACAATGTTGAATAAGAGCAGTGATAAAGGGCATCCTTGTCTGGTTCCTGATCTCAGTGGGAATGTTTTCAGACTCTCTCCGTTTAGGATGACATCGGCTCTTGGCTTTGTATAAATGCCTTTTATTATGTTCAGGATTGTTCCTTCTATTCCTATTCTGCTGAGAATTTTTGTCATGAATGGGTGTTGAACTTTTTCAAATGCCTTTTCTGCATCAATTGATAAAATCATGTGATTCTTATCTTTTATTTTATTTATATGATGGATTACATTAATTGTTTTTCTAATGTTTAACTGTACCTGGTATGAATCCCAGTTGGTCATGGTGAATTATTTTTTGGATATGTTGTTGAATTCTATTGGCTAGAATTTTGTTGAGGATTTTTACATCTGTGTTCATGAAGGATATAGGTCTGTAATTTCCTTTTTTTCTTGTGTCTTTACCTGGTTTTGGTATCAGGGATATGCTGGCTTCGTAGAATGAGTTTGGGAGTATCCCACCCTTTTCTATGCTCTGAAATACCTTTAGTAGTAGTGGTGTTAACTCTTCTCTGAAAGTTTGGTAGAAATCTGTAGTGAAGCCGACTGGGCCAGGGCTTTTTTTTTTTGCTGGAGTTTTTTTGGTTACCTTTTCAATCTCTTCTTTTGTTATGGGTCTATTTAGTTGTTCTACCTCTGTTTGTGTTAGTTTAGGTAGGTAGAGTGTTTCTAGGAAATCGTCCATTTCTTCTGGGTTTTCAAATTTGTTAAGAGTACAATTTTTCATAGTAATCTGATATGACTCTTTTAATTTCAGTTGGGTCTGTTGTAATATTGCCCATCTCATTTCTAATTCAGGTTATTTGCTTCCTCTTCTGTTTTTCTTTTGTCAGTTTGCCCAGTGGTTTATCAATTTTGTTAATATTTTCAAAGAACCAGCTTTTGTTCTTGTTAATTCTTTCAGTTGTTTTTCTGTTTTCTATTTCATTTAGTTCTGCTTTAATTTTTATTATTTGTTTTCTTCTGGGGCCTGAGGGTTTCTTTTCTTGCTCTCTTTCTATTTGTTCAAGTTGTAGGGATAAGTCTTTGATTTTGGCCCCTTCTTCTTTTTGGATGTGTGCATTTATTGATATAAATTGACCTCTGAGCACTGCTTTTGCTTTGTCTCAAAGGTTCTGATAGGAAGTGTTTTCATTCTCATTGGATTCTATGAATTTCTTTATTCCACCCTTAATGTCTTATATAATCCAGTCTTTTATGAGCAGGGTATTGTTCAGCTTCCAAGTGTTTGATTTCTTTTCCCTGCTTTTTCTGTTATTGATTTCTACTTTTATGGCCTTAAGGTCAGAGAAGATGCTTTGTAATATTTTGATGTTTTGGATTCTGCTAACGCTTGCTTTTTGACCTAATATGTGATCTATTCTAGAGAATGTTCCATGTACACAAAAAAAGAAAGTATACTTGGTTGCTGTTGGGTGGAGTGTTCTGTATATGCCTATGAGGTCAAGTTGATTTGTTGTGGCCCTAGATCTTCTGTGTCTTTATTGACCTTCTTTCTGGATGTCCTGTCCTTCACCGAAAGTGGTGTGTTGAAGTCTCCTACTGTTATTGTGGAGCTGTCTAGCTCACTTTTTTTTTTTTTTTCACTGTTCTGGTGTTGTTTTTAATTAGAATGTTAATATTTCAGTGCTCTTCCTTCCAGGATTGTTTTCCAAATGCACACACGTATATAATCACTCCTAAAGTCTGATGCATAGTAAGCACCTGGTAAATGCCGTTTGAATGAATAACATTCTGAGCCTCTGATTTTGTTATCTATAAAATGAGGAATAGACCAGTACCTGCCTCATGGGGCTGTTCTGAGGATTAAATGAAATTAAGCAAGGAAAGGGAGCATCATGGATTGAATTATGTCCCCCCAGAAATGTGTGTATTAACTTGGTTAGGCCATGACTCCCAGCAGGCTTTGGTTGTCCTCCATTTTGTGATTGTAATTTTTTTTTTTTAATTAACTTTTATTAAGCTTCAAGTGAACATTTACAAATCCAATCAGTCTGTTACATATAAGTTTACATACATCTCACTCCCTACTCCCACTTGCTCTCCCCCTCTTGAGTCAGCCCTTTCAGTCTCTCCTTTCGTGACAATTTTGCCTGCTTCCCTCTCTCTCTATCCTCCCATCCCCCCTCCAGACAAGAGTTGCCAACACAATCTCAAGTGTCCACCTGATATAATTAGCTCACTCTTCATCAGCGTCTCTCTCCCACCCGCTGACCAGTCCCTTTCATGCCTGATGAGTTGTCTTCGGGGATGGTTCCTGTCCTGTGCCAACAGAAGGTCTGGGGAGCATGGCCGCCGGGATTCCTCTAGTCTCAGTCAGACCATGAAGTTTGGTCTTTTTATGAGAATTTGGGGTCTGTATCCCACTGATCTCCTGCTCCCTCAGGGGTCCTCTGCTGTGCTCCCTGTCAGGGCAGTCATCGATTGTGGCCGGGCACCAACTAGTTCTTCTGGTCTCAGGATGATGTAGGTCTCTGGTTCATGTGGCCCTTTCTGTCTCTTGGGCTCTTAGTTGTCGTGTGATCTTGGTGTTCTTCATTTTCCTTTGCTCCAGGTGGGTTGAGACCAATTGATGCATCTTAGATGGCTGCTTGTTAGCATTTAAGACACCAGACGCCACATTTCAAAGTGGGATGCAGAATGATTTCATAATAGAATTATTTTGCCAATTGACTTAGAAGTCCCCGCAAACCATGTTCCCCAGACCCCCGTGCTTGCTCCGCTGACCTTTGAAGCCTTCATTTTATCCTGGAAACTTCTTTGCTTTTGGTCCAGTCCAATTGAGCTGACCTTCCATGTATTGAGTGTTGTCTTTCCCTTCACCTAAAGCAGTTCTTATCTACTGATTAATCAATAAAAAACCCTCTCCCACCCTCCCTCCCTCCCCCCCCCCCACAAAAGTATGTGTTCTTCTCAGATTTACTATTACTCAAGATCTTATAATAGTGGTCTTATACAATATTTGTCCTTTTGCCTCTGACTAATTTCGCTCAGGATAATGCCTTCCAGGTTCCTCCATGTTATGAAATGTTTCAGAGATTCGTCACTGTTCTTTATCGATGCGTAGTATTCCATTGTGTGAATATACCACAATTTATTTACCCATTCATCCGTTGATGGACACCTTGGTTGCTTCCAACTTTTTGCTATTGTAAACAGAGCTGCAATAAACATGGGTGTGCATATATCTGTTTGTATGAAGGCTCTTGTATCTCTAGGGTATATTCCGAGGAGTGGTATTTCTGGGTTGTATGGTAGTTCTATTTCTAACTTTTTAAGAAAGCACCAGATAGATCTCCGAAGTGGTTGTACCATTTTACATTCCCACCAGCAGTGTATAAGAGTTCCAATCTCTCCGCAGCCTTTCCCACATTTATTATTTTATGTTTTTTTGGATTGATGCCAGCCTTGCTGGTGTGAGATGGAATCTCATCGTAGTTTTAATTTGCATTTCTCTAATGGCTAATGATCGTGAGCATTTTCTCATGTATCTGTTGGCTGCCTGAATATCGTCTTTAGTGAAATGTGTGTTTATATCCTTTGCCCACTTCTTGATTGGGTTGTTTGTCTTTTTGTGGTTGAGTTTTGACAGAATCATGTAGATTTTAGAGATCAGGCGCTGGTCGGAGATGTCATAGCTGAAAATTCTTTCCCAATCTGTAGGTGGTCTTTTTACTCTTTTGGTGAAGTCTTTAGATGAGCATAGGTGTTTGATTTTTAGGAGCTCCCAATTATTGGGTTTCTCTTCATCATTTTTGGTAATGTTTTGTATTCTCTTTATGCCTTGTATTAGGGCTCCTAGGGTTGTCCCTATTTTTTCTTCCATGATCTTTATCGTTTTAGTCTTTATGTTTAGGTCTTTGATCCACTTGGAGTTAGTTTTTGTGCATGGTGTGAGGTATGGGTCCTGTTTCATTTTTTTGCAAATGAATATCCAGTTATGCCAGCACCATTTGTTAAAAAGGCTTTCTTTTCCCCAATTAATTGACACTGGTCCTTTGTCAAATATCAGCTGCTCATACATGGATGGATTTATATCTGGATTCTCAATTCTGTTCCATTGGTCTATGTGCCTGTTGTTGTACCAGTACCAGGCTGTTTTGACTACTGTGGCTGTATAATAGGTTCTGAAGTCAGGTAAAGTGAGGCCTCCCACTTTCTTCTTCTTTTTCAGTAGTGCTTTGCTTATCCGGGGCTTCTTTCCCTTCCATATGAAATTGGTGATTTGTTTCTCTATCCCCTTAAAATATGACATTGGAATTTGGATCGGAAGTGCGTTAAATGTATAGATGGCTTTTGGTAGAATAGACATTTTTACTATTTTAAGTCTTCCTATCCATGAGCAAGGTATGTTTTTCCACTTAAGTATATCCTTTTGAATTTCTTGTAGTAGAGCTTTGTAGTTTTCTTTGTACAGGTCTTTTACATCCTTGGTAAGATTTATTCCTAAGTATCTTATCTTCTTGGGGGCTACTGTGAATGGTATTGATTTGGTGATTTGCTCTTCGGTGTTCTTTTTGCTGATGTAGAGGAATCCAAGTGATTTTTGTATGTTTATTTTATAACCTGAGACTCTGCCAAACTCTTCTATTAGTTTCAGTAGTTTTCTGGAGGATTCCTTAGGGTTTTCTGTGTATATAATCATGTCATCTGCAAATAGTGATAACTTTACTTCCTCCTTGCCAATCCGGATACCTTTTATTTCTTTGTCTAGCCTAATTGCCCTGGCTAGGACTTCTAGCACGATGTTGAATAAGAGCAGTGATAAAGGGCATCCTTGTCTGGTTCCCGTTCTCAAGGGAAATGCTTTCAGGTTCTCTCCATTTAGAGTGATATTGGCTGTTGGCTTTGCATAGATGCCCTTTATTATGTTGAGGAATTTTCCTTCAATTCCTATTTTGGTAAGAGTTTTTATCATAAATGGGTGTTGAACTTTGTCAAATGCCTTTTCTGCATCAATTGATAAGATCATGTGGTTTTTGTCTTTTGTTTTATTTATGTGATGGATTACATTAATGGTTTTTCTGATATTAAACCAGCCTTGCATACCTGGTCTAAATCCCACTTGATCATGGTGAATTATTTTTTTGATGTGTTGTTGGATTCTACTGGCTAGAATTTTGTTGAGGATTTTTGCATCAATGTTCATGAGGGATATAGGTCTGTAATTTTCTTTTTTTGTAATGTCTTTACCTGGTTTTGGTATCAGGGAGATGGTGGCTTCATAGAATGAGTTGGGTAGTATTCCGTCATTTTCTATGCTTTGGAATACCTTCAGAAGTAGTGGTGTTAACTCTTCTCTGAAAGTTTGGTAGAACTCTGCAGTGAAGCCGTCCGGGCCAGGGCTTTTTTTTGTTGGAAGTTTTTTGATTACCATTTCAATCTCTTTTTTTGTTATGGGTCTATTTAGTTGTTCTACTTCTGAATGTGTTAGTTTAGGTAGGTAGTGTTTTTCCAGGAATCCATCCATTTCTTCTAGGTTTTCAAATTTGTTAGAGTACAATTTTTCATAATAATCTGAAATGATTCTTTTAATTTCATTTGGTTCTGTTTTGATGTGGTCCTTCTCATTTCTTATTCGGGTTATTTGTTTCCTTTCCTGTATTTCTTTAGTCAGTCTAGCCAATGGTTTATCAATTTTGTTAATTTTTTCAAAGAACCAGCTTTTGGCTTTGTTAATTCTTTCAATTGTTTTTCTGTTCTCTAATTCATTTAGTTCAGCTCTAATTTTTATGATTTGTTTTCTTCTGGTGCCTGATGGATTCTTTTGTTGCTCACTTTCTATTTGTTCAAGTTGTAGGGACAGTTCTCTGATTTTGGCTCTTTCTGCTTTTTGTATGTGTGCATTTATCGATATAAATTGGCCTCTGAGCACTGCTTTTGCTGTGTCCCAGAGGTTTTGATAGGAAGTATTTTCATTCTCGTTGCTTTCTAAGAATTTCCTTATTCCCTCCTTGATGTCTTCTATAACCCAGTCTTTTTTCAGGAGGGTATTGTTCATTTTCCAAGTATTTGATTTCTTTTCCCTAGTTTTTCTGTTATTGATTTCTAGTTTTATTGCCTTGTGGTCTGAGAAGATGCTTTGTAATATTTCAATGTTTTGGACTCTGCAAAGGTTTGTTTTCTGACTTACTATGTGGTCTATTCTAGAGAATGTTCCATGTGCACTAGAAAAAAAAGTATACTTCGCAGCAATTGGGTGGAAGAGTTCTGTATAAGTCAATGAGATCAAGTTGGTTGATTGTTGTAATTAGGTCTTCCGTGTCTCTATTGAGCTTCTTACTGGATGTCCTGTCCTTCTCCGAAAGTGGTGTGTTGAAGTCTCCTACTATAATTGTGGAGGTATCTATCTCACTTTTCAATTCTGTTAAAATTTGATTTATGTATCTTGCAGCCCTGTCATTGGGTGCATAAATATTTAATATGGTTATGTCTTCCTGATCAATTGTCCCTTTTATCATTATATAGTGTCCTTCTTTATCCTTTGTGGTGGATTTAAGTCTAAAGCCTATTTTGTCAGAAATTAATATTGCTACTCCTCTTCTTTTTTGCTTATTGTTTGCTTGATATATTTTTTCCTTCCTTTGAGTTTTAGTTTGTTTGTGTCTCTAAGTCTAAGGTGTGTCTCTTGTAGGCAGCATATAGATGGATCGTGTTTCTTTATCCAGTCTGTGACTCTCTATCTCTTTATTGGTGCATTTAGTCCACTTACATTCAGCATAATTATAGATAAATAAGTTTTTAGTGCTGTCATTTTGATGCCTTTTTATGTGTGTTGTTGACAGTTTCATTTTTCCACATGCTTTTTTGTGCTGAGACGTTTTTCTTAGTAAATTGTGAGATCCTCATTTTCATAGTGTTTGACATTATGTTAGTTGAGTCGTTCCATTTTTCTTGGCTATTATCTTGAGTTATAGAGTTGTTATACCCTTTTGTGGTTACCTTATTATTTACCCCTATTTTTCTAAGTAAAAATCTAACTTGTATTGTTCTATATCGCCTTGTATCACTCTCCATATGGCATTTCAAAGGCTCCTGTATTTAGTCCCTCTTTTTGATTATTGTGATCTTTTACCTATTGACTTCCATGATTCCCTGTTATGTGTATATTTTTTTTAATTAATCTTAATTTGTTTGTTTTTGTGATTTCCTTATTTGAGTTGATATCAGGACGTTCTGTTTTGTGACCTTGTGTTGTGCTGGTATCTGATATTATTGGTTCTCTGACCAAAGAATATCCTTTAGTATTTCTTGTAGCTTTGGTTTGGTTTTTGCAAATTCTCTAAACTTGTGTTTATCTGTAAATATCTTAATTTCGCCTTCATATTTCAGAGAGAGTTTTGCTGGATATATGATCCTTGGCTGGCAGTTTTTCTCCTTCAGTGTTCTGTATATGTAATCCCATTCCCTTCTTGCCTGCATGGTTTCTGCTGAGTAGTCTGAACTTATTCTTATTGATTCTCCCTTGAAGGAAACCTTTCTTTTCTCCCTGGCTGCTTTTAAAATTTTCTGTTTATCTTTGGTTTTGGCGAGTTTGATGATAATATGTCTTGGTGTTTTTCTTTTTGGATCAATCTTAAATGGGGTTCGATGAGCATCTTGGATAGATATCCTTTCGTCTTTCATGATGTCAGGGAAGTTTTGTGTCAGGAGTTCTTCAACTATTTTCTCTGTGTTTTCTGTCCCCCCTCCCTGTTCTGGGACTCCAATCACCCGCAGGTTATCCTTCTTGATAGAGTCCCACATAATTCTTAGGGTTTCTTCATTTTTTTTAATTCTTTTATCTGATTTTTTTTCAGCTATGTTGGTGTCGATTCCCTGGTCCTCCAGATGTCCCAGTCTGCATTCTAATTGCTCGAGTCTGCTCCTCTGACTTCCTATTGCGTTGTCTAATTCTGTAATTTTATTGTTAATCTTTTGGATTTCTACATGCTGTCTCTCTATGGATTCTTGCAACTTATTAATTTTTCCACTATGTTCTTGCATAAGCTTTTTGAGTTCTTCAACAGTTTTATCAGTGTGTTCCTTGGCTTTTTCTGCAGTTTGCCTTATTTCATTTGTGATGTCTTGAAGCATTCTGTAAATTAGTTTTTTATATTCTGTATGTGATAATTCCAGGATTGTATCTTCATTTGGGAAAGATTTTGATGCTTTTGTTTGGGGGCTTGGAGAAGCTGTCATGGTCTGCTTCTTTAAGTGGTTTGATATGGATTGTTGTCTCCGAGCCATCACTGGGAAACTAGTTTTTCCAAAAAATCCGCTGCGTCCAGTCCAAATCCCGGCGGGATAGTTCCCTGGCTCGGACACTGCTCTCCCCGTTCCAAGACCAGTCACTGCCTCCCGGGGACTTCTCCTACCGGCTGCGTCCCACGCCGTCCGCGGAACCGGCTGGTCCCCGGCCCGGGGTTAGTTCAGGGGGGTGGAGCAGCTCTCTGTGCTTGTGCCGTACCTGACTGGTACGCTGGCTCCAGGCTCTGCAAACAATCGCTGCTTCCCCGTATTAGTTTGTTCTCCGTCCCTAAATCTGTGTTTGTTGTTCAGGGTTCGTAGATTGTTATGTATGTGATCGATTCACTTGTTTTTTCGTGTCTTTGTTGTTAAGAGGGATCCGAGGTAGCGTCTGCCTAGTCCACCATCTTGGCTCCGCCTCCCTTGTCTCTATCTCACTTTTCAGTGCTGATAGAGTTTGTTTTATGTATCTTGCAGCCCTGTCATTGGGTGCATAAATATTTAATATGGTTATATCTTCGTGGTATATAGTCCCTTTAATCATTATATAGTGTCCTTGTCCTTTTTGGTGGGTTTAATTTTAAAGTCTATTTTGTCAGAAATTAATATTGCCACTCCTGTTCTTTTTTGATTGTTTGCTTGATATACTTTTTTCCATCCTTTGAGTTTTAGTTTGTTTGTGTCTCTAAGTCTGAGGTGTCTCTCTTCTAGGCAGCATATAGACGGATCTTGTTTTTATATCCATCCTGCCACTCTTTGTCTCTTTATTGGTGCATTTAGTCCATTTACATTCAGCGTAATTATGGATAGGTATGAATTTAGTGCTATCACTTTGATATCTTTTTTTCTGTGTTGTTGACAGTTTCTTTTTCCCGCTTAATCTTATGTGCTGAGGAGGTTATCTTTATATACCGTCCTTTACTCATATTCATTGTTCCTGATTTTATTTCTGCTAGTCTCTGTTTTTTTTCTTGTATTTTATTTTGATGTGCAGGATAGTTTGTCTCCTTTGTGGTTACCTTATTATTTACCCCTATTTTCCTAAATTTAAACCTAACTTTTATTTCTTTGTATTGCCTTATCTTCCTCTCCATATGGAAGACCTATGACTATGTTTTTAGTCCCTCTTTATTGTTTCAACGTTGTTTTCTTTTACATAATAACATCGGTGTTACCCTGTTTTGAGCGTTTCTTTTTTTAAAAAAATCTTGTTTGTGTTTTTGATTTCCCTGTTTGTGTTGACTTCTGATTGCTCTGCCCAGTGTTCTAGTCTTTGGCCGATACCTGATATTATTGATTTTCTAACTGAAGAACTCCTTTTATTATTTCTCGTAGTTTTGGTGTGGGTTTTGCAAATTCCTGAAACTTCTGTTTATCTGGAAATGTCCTAATTTCACCTTCATATTTAATAGACAGTTTTGCTGGATATATAATTCTTGGCTGGCAATTTTATTCCTTCAGGTTTTTAAATAAGTCATCCCATTGCCTTCTTGCCTTCATGGTTCCTGCCAAGTTGTCCAAGCTTATTCTCATTGGCTCTCCTTTGTAGGTGACTAGCTGCTCTTAAGATTCTCTCTTTACCTTTGGTTTTGGCAAGTTTGATTACAATAAGTCTTGGTGACTTTCTTTTAACATCTACCTTATGGGGAGTTCGACGAGCATCTTGGATAGATATCTTCTCATCCTTCACGATGTCAGGGAAGTTTTCTGCCAATAAATATTGAGCAATTTTCTCTGTATTTTCTGTTATCCTTACCTGTCCTGGTACAATCACTTGTAGGTTATTTCTCTTGATAGAGTCTCACATGATTCTCAAGGTTTCTTCATTTTTTTTAATTCTTTTATCTGATTTATCTTCAAGTTCAGAAATTCTGCCTTGAACTTGCTCAATTCTGCTCCTCTGACTTTCTATTGAGTTGTCTACTTCTGTAATTTTATTGTTAATCTTCTGAATTTCTGATTGCTGTCTGTCTATGGATTTTTCCAGCTTATTAAATTTTACATTATGTTCCTGAATAATCTTTTTAATCTCTTTAATTGCTTTATCTGTGTGTTCCTTGGCTTGTTCTGCTTATTGCCTCATTTTCTTCCTGATGTATTGAAGGGTTCTGTATTAACTTTTTGTATTCTGCCTCTGGTAATTCCAGGAATACACTTTCATCTAGAAGATCCCTGGATTCTTTGTTTGAGAGCTTGTTGAGGTGATCATGGTCTATTTCTTTACATGACTTAATATCAACTGTTGTTTCTGAGCCATCTGTAAGTTATTGTATTAGCTTATTTTATGTTTGCTTACTGTTTCATAGCTTCTTTCTTTGTTTTGTTTTGATATGCCCAAATGGGTTGCTTGAGTGAGCTATCTTGATGATTTTCACCTTTGGAGCTCTGACATCCTGTGCCCAGATGGCTAGGGTTGTTATCAGGTATACCAGTCTAGAAGTCCATTCACTTTTCTTGTATGAATTCAGCTCAGGTGTCCAGGTAGCTGATCATTAAGTGTGTGGTACAGGCTCTGTCCTACAGTCTTAGAGGGGCAGAGGTGATTGGTGTAGGTACCGATATCTGGTTGTAGGAGGGGTTACACTTTGAACAAGGCAGGGTGCTGAGAATCGTCCCCCATGTGTCTCTGTGGAAAGCATGTCCATGGTCCCTAGAGCATATGTACAGGGGGGTAGGTTCTGTAGACAGTCCATGGGCACCAAATATTTTTGGTTGTAAGGACTGGGGGGTACCAGTTATCCTTGGACCCCTGTTGTGGGTGGCTAGGTGATCTGACTGAATCTACCAGTCCTTAGGTCCCTGATGTGGGTAGATGAGGACCCTGTTTAATAGGCAAAGCAACGTCAAACATCAAACACCCACCTCTCCACTACACAGCTGAAACTATTGAAGTTTGCCAACAGTGGCCTATTCTCCTGAAATAGGCCCACACAGGTCCATGCAGAGGGGAAAGTTACTTAAAGTCCCTGGACCTTTTATGCCTGGATAGGAGCCCCATCTGTCCTGAGCTCCCCCATTTAGTGGAGCTGACAAATTATCTTTTCCCCCAATTGTAAATTTTTTCCTTCTCCAAGGCCGGGAGGATGGCTCTAGGTGCTCAGCAGGGCCTATCTCAGGCCCAGGGAATTCAGCCTCTAAAGCCAGCTTGGGGGCGTGGAGGGGGGTGTGTGCAGTAAAAAAGCACCGCTCTTCTCTGGTTCTGGAGGTGTGAGTAGGCTGTGTGGCTGGCTGCCTCTCCCTGAGGAAACTGCAGCCGAACGCTAGTACCAGCCTGCCACAGCTGCTCCAGGAACGGTGCCTGAGGGCTCCCTGCAATTCAGGTCCGGTAACTCCTGTCTGCTTCTGAACCATGTTTTCCTCCCCCTGCCCCTCAGTTTATTTTCTAAACTTGCCTTTGATGCTCAGGACGCCTAGCTTGTCATAATTATACTCATTTGAATTGTTTTTTTCAGGATATCTTTGTTGTAAAGAAGGCTTGCCATAAGCGTCCATCTATTTTGCCATCTTGGCTCCACCTCCCCGGGACTGATCCCTTCTGATAATATGTCCAAAGTATGTGAGACAAAGTTTTGCCGTCTTTGCTTCTAAAGAATATTCTGCCTGTACTTTTTCCAAGACAGATTTGTTCATTTTTTGGCAGCCCGTGGTATATTCAATATTCTTTGCCAACATCATAGTTCAAAAGCATCAGTTCTTCTTTGGTCTTCCTTATTGTTTAGCTTTCTCATGCATATGAGGCAATTGAAAACACCATGGCTTGGGTCAGGCACACCTTAGCCCTTAAAGTGGCGTCTTTGCTTTTGAACACTTTAAATAGGTCTTTTGTAGCAGATTTGCTCTATGTAATATGTCCTTTGATTTCTTGATTGATGCTTCCATGAGTGTTGATTGCAGATTTAAATAAAATGAAATCCTTGACAACTTCAATCTTTTCTCTGTTTATCATGATATTACTCATATATCACACCACTAGTAAGTGATAATGGCAGATATAGATTCATGTTTCAAGGGGTCATATGTAATGATGAAGAAGTGAGCACACTGTTATAATTATCTACAAGGTAGAAGAGAAAAAATATAACTCTTGAGACTTAATTGTATTTCAATAAGCACATGTAGAATTTGGCCATTAGTCAGTGTAGCTGATGAGTAAGAACTCCAGCCTGAACTCCTGTGTCGAGGTTGCCAATACCAGTTTGGGAGTTTCAAACTTGTTGGAATGGTCAAGCATTTTCCTATTCTGCTGTAGGGCATGAGAAGAATGAAGTCCATGGCTTTTTTTTTTAAAGAAAAACTCGATCTTTTAATAGCTAAAATGTTCACCTGAGTGAAGAGAAAACCGAAGGTATTTTATTGTGACTATAGCTTCCTTCTAGGAGGCTATGGAGATCAAACAAACTGTCCCAGTCTTGATTCATTTGGACACTGAGCGGTGCAGTAATAGTCTTACCGTCAACAGCCAGTACTTGTGATTTATACCTGTAGTTACAGGGATGACACTGGGGTATAGGGTCACACTGTGGGCAACATCAAGACCATATCTTATTTCTAAATTCACTTCAGTAAGCACTTATTAAGTGCTGACTGTTCACACTATGTGAAAAGAAAATGTACTGACAAGCTTGCTTAATTTTATCACAGTTTATACCTTGACACATATCTGTTCTTTGGAAAAGCCTAATCCTAAACCACCTATGCAGAGAACACAACAAAAAGAGCATTACATAAATGCCTATAGGAACATTGCATGGCCCAAGGAAGGCCAGATGATCGCTTTTAGATTTGGAAAGCAGTGAAATCCATGTTGCATTGATGAAGATGAATTTGACCTCACATTGTGGGATAGATGGGATAATGAACATTGATTTTATTTCACAGGCATGAGATAAGACAATTCCTTATCAGGACATAAGGAACTACTAGTAAGAAACTGGCAGAAGACCCAGCCAATGTAATGTCTGAGCACCTAAAAAGGTTGAACTACCCAGCAGTAAACACCTTATGGAGTCTGGTGTCACTGCTAAAGCTCCCCTCACACTCTCCACTCAACTCAGAACTGCTTCTGTTTTCTGGTCTCCATAAAAAAAAAAAAAAAAAATTAGCCACCTGACTGCCTTAATCAGCTGTACTCATTCTTTCTGAATTTGGCATTTATCTTTCTCTTCGCAGGTATGCCTCCCTGGGCATCTCATTAGGAACAACCTGTCAAATCCATTTCTGAAGGAACTCAGTTCTGCTCTCAGCCATTTAGAGTGTTCATATTTTTGGTGAGGAGCCCTGGTGGCACAGTGGTTAAACATTCAGCTGCTAACAAAAATGTAAGTGATTCATACGCACCAGCTGCTCCATGGGAGAAAGAAGCATGGTTCCATAAAGACTGTTCCAGAAAGAAGTATGGTTCCATAAAACTGTCCCATAGTGTTTCCTTAGAATCCCTATGGGACAGTTCTACTCTGTCCTACAGGGTCTCTATGGGTCAGAATTGACTAGAGGGGTTTTTAGGTAGTGAATGAGAGCAGAGAAAGGAGGAAAAATGTTACTTAGGGCAGTTGAGTTTACCAAGGGCATGCCATCTAAAATGAACCAATTCAAGGGAAGGATCCTATGGCCTTTGGTGGGTTTTCAGAGGATATAACCAATAAATCCAAAAGGAAGGGGAGAGAAGGCTGGTGCTAAGTTTATTTAAAGATAAATGCCTCACATCTAAACCAGCAGTGAAAGATGTATTATAAATTTCAAATGTAGTCATTGAGGGTATATCTATTCAAGGATTTAAGGCATTAGGTTGAAATTTTGATAGTCTGCCCTCACTCACCCCCCTTTGTGGATAAGAAGAGACAAGAATAGTAATCTCAATTACCTGTCACTTGAACAAGAGGGACTCAATGTATTTGTAATCAGCAGTTAGAAATCTGGCATTCACCTGTGTTTTGCTTTGCACATTTAAAACATTTTTTTAAATATTTATTTGGCAACATATTTAAAAGTTAGGAAAAATTTAGCAACATTTAAAAACATTTTTAAATTTTAAAATTGATACATTTTCACATAAATAAAAGCCAAAAAAAAAAAAAAACCCACTGCCGCCGAGCCAATTCCGACTCTATAGGACGGAGTAGAACTGCCTCATAGGTTTCCAATGAACAGCTGGTGGATTCAAACTGCCGACTTTTTTGTTAGCAGGTGAACGCTTAACCATATCACCTAGGGCTCCTTTCACATGAATATCTTATAAATATTCATTTAAACATTTTTATCTTGGGAAAGCCACTAGCCAACGTACACTGGTCCTTTATTTTCATGTGGCAACATTTGGTTAAGCCAAGAAGCTGCTGGCCCCTAGGGTGGGAACGTATTGCCCAGTTTGGCATAGTATCTGCCTGGTTTATCTCACTCATTTACAAGATCTGTCTGGCCCTAAAGACACTTGAGATTTTAGTCCCTTGAACTTTTACTTAAAGGTGTTATATAGATAAGTAAGGTATGGATCAAAAGTGGTAGTAAGATCCTAAATTGCACCACACTCTTTTTATACCACTTAGTTGGTGATGGTGTAGCTTCTGGTCCTTGGAATGCAGGGAAAAACATAAATAGTTCAGAGCTCTTATGGTAAGACAGTAAGAAAGCGGATGTCTGTAAATCCCTGACCCTGACGACTGCAGTGTTGCCTTTGTTTGGATCGAGTTTACAGTTTTTCAGAGCTTGAGAACTATCACACAAGATGGTAACTATTCTTACCTCAGCGGTCAGTCCAAGCCTGTAATACAATTGTACTACCAATTGCTATTTAGCTAGCAAGGAGCAAGGGTTGGAGGAACCAACTTTTGGCTGGATATCTATCGGCAGAGAAAGTATAGAATTGGCTGCTGCTTCATGTATACAGTAATACTGCACGTGAACTCCCAGCTGCCCACCCCTGGTTTCAGATGTTACCGTAGTGGATAGCTCCACGTGAAGGCAGACTTACCTTGTACAGATGCGATGGCGTATTTTCTCAAGCAGGGCAGTCAGTCTGTTTATGTTTTTTCCTTAGAGATTCCTTGGTCCGGGTCTACTTGGAAGGGGCATTAATGCTGTTGAGGGCAACCTTCACCCAAAGGGGTCTTTGGACCAGTGGATAAATGCTCTAAACTTCTGTCCTCTAGGAGACAAAAAGACAAGGTATGTATTAGATTTTCTTTCCTTTTACTTGCCATCGTCGTTTGAGAGTTCCACAAAACCTGTGAAAACCATACAAAGGAAAAGATTATATCCATATATCCACAGTTAGTGGCAAGGGCATTTTAATCACCTGAAAATTAGCAGCATGCTATATATTACCAGGAAGAATGGTGGCAAGAGATAAAGTTGATGGATATCATTTCCCTATTCAGTTTAGTGCACAGCAGGCAAAGTGGTATCTTTTTTTTTTTTTTTTTAAGGGAGACAGAAATAGAAAACCATGGGCAGGAGAGAGACAAGCATATGGAAGGAAAGGCCAAAGAGAGGATATGGCAAAGAGTGCTGAGACACGAACTGTACTTGACAATTACATATGGAGTGACACAGAAACATACATGATGATTTGGGCAAAAATAACATCCTGATTGGTTCAACATTTTAGAACTTCAATAGGATTTATTTGGAAGTAGATTCTCTCTACTTTTTCTTCCTTTAAGGTGGGAATGTGACACTGTTTTGCTTTCATAGCTCCAACAGCCTGCCTGGTGTATTGCACTAGTTTCTAAATAAAAGTATGCTGAATAATGAATGAATGACGTTCAGAGACCATGAGTGAGGTGCCCAGTTAATTGGTTAGTTCTTCAGAGTGGCCAAAACGTTTTCCCAGATCTATTTATTAATTACTTTCTACCCCAAGTGAATGGTGTTACACTGATTTTGCTTTTTAGCCTTATCTCCCTCACAATGAATCCAAATGAGAAAGTATTGCTTGAGGGGCCAGGGAATAATATATTTCAAATAAATTTGCTACAATTAGTCATCAAATGAGTAAAGACTTGCCCTTTTTAAATATACGTCTCAATCTAAGTGTCTGCCCAACATTAGCTCAAACAGCCAAACTACTGAGCCCATATGAGTCCAGCTATGAAATTTGGCATGACTCCAAAATTGTGAGACACTTGGTTAAAGTTTGAATAAATAATTAAAAAATTAAATAATTGGTGTGATTATTATTCATGTTTCTCGTTATTTGTTTTTACAAAATTAAGTGTGTATTATGTTTTGTGCACAATGGTTAAGCACTGGACTACTAGTAGAAAGGTTGGAGTTTTGAACCCATCCAAGAGGTACGTCAGAAGGCAGATCTGGCAATCTGCTTCAGAAATGTCATAGCCTTGAAAACCGCATGAAGCAGTTCTACTCTGCACACGTGGGTTCACCATTAGTCGGAACTGACACAAGGGCTACTAACAAAAACAATGTTTTGTGTGTATTTGGTTACAAGTTGGGATAAACAGACAAATAAGACAGTCTATGTCACAGCATGTCAGAGATTTTCATTCCTTTTGGCCATGAAACATCTGAGTCTCCCTTGTCTATTTGGGACTATTTCAGCATCTTCACCTTAGTAGGAGACAAAGCCCATTCCCTTGGAGAGGACTTAACAAATTCCTGCTTTCTCAGATCTCTTTATAACAAACTCAGAGACATGACTTAAGCTCTGCCAATCAATGATGTTTATGCTGACTTTGACCCAGAACTAATAACACCTGGAAAAGGGGCCTGTGGAACTCTCCTCCTAGTGGCAAAAAAAAAAAAAAAGTGGCAATCAGCAGTAATTAAATCTGCACGAATGACATGGCATGGCATTGGGGAAAGCCATAGCACCTGGTGATTGGTACTGAGGGTGGAAGCAGTTTCCTCGCTAGATGAATTCTACACAAGGTTTTGTAAGTTGAGTCTTAGTGCATAGATATGCCATTGACTCATGGATCTAGACTATATCCTTTTAATAAACTCCTTTTCTAACTCTACCATTCAAATTGAATCACTGATTATAACTAAGAAGCCTGATGCTCATAAACACATGCAGATACACACATTGTTATCAATCTAGCACCTGAAGATAAATTTATATCTATTATGGCTTGGTTATATTGATATATTCTTGATAAGCTAAATCATTTTTATGATGGGTAATACACCCAAAAAGGAAAGGAAACTAACATTTATTCAAAGCCTACCATGTGCTTGGAATCACTTTTTAATGTGTCGCCTCATTTATTTATCTATAAATCAGATAGCTGTAAAAATATGATTTGTCTATTGCTACTAAGGGATATTATAAAGTCCAAACGAGAACATGTGTAGTGTCCACAATACAATTTCTGGCACATGGGAGTGCTAAATAATATTTAGTCCTTTATACTAACAGATACTTATAAGTTTCCAAAGAGATTTGGTTTTACAGGGAGACAATCATAACAATGGTCTAGACCACAGTTTAGCTAACATCCAGTAAATTTAATTAAAAAAAATTAATGAAATTATTTGGAATTAAAATATATATAAGTATATGTATACACATAGATCTTTTTTAAAAAATATTACTGTGTTTTAGGTTAAAGTTTACAGTGCAAATTAGTTTCTCATTCAAAAATTTATACACAGATTGTTTTGTGACACTGGTTGCAATCTCCACATTGTGTCAGC
This sequence comes from Elephas maximus indicus, assembly GCF_024166365.1. Taxonomy (NCBI): domain Eukaryota; kingdom Metazoa; phylum Chordata; class Mammalia; order Proboscidea; family Elephantidae; genus Elephas; species Elephas maximus. The sequence continues at coordinate 42,532,379 of NC_064832.1, forward strand.
ATACTCCCCTTTCCCTTTACACCCTGAGTTCTCCGTGTCCATTCTTCCAAGTCTGCTGTCCCTTTCTTGTCTTTGCTTTTGGGCAGGTGTTGTCCATTTGGTCTCGTATACTTCATTGAACTAAGAAGCATGTTGCTCACTCATGATATTGTTTGTTTTATAGGCCTGTCTAATCTTTGATTGAAAGGTAGACTTTGGGAGTGGCTTCAGTTCCAAGTTAGCAGGGTGTCTAGAGTTCATGGTCTCAGGGTTCCTCCAGTCTCCGTCAGACCAGTAAGTCTGTTTTTTTGTGTGTGTGTGTGTATGTGAATTTGAATTTTGTTCTACATTTTAATCCCACTCTATCCAGGACCCTCTATTGTGATCCCTGTCAGAGCAGTTGGTGGTGGTAGCCAGGTACTATCACTTCTTCTGGGATCCTGCTGGTGGAGGCTGTGGTTCATGTGGTTGATTAATCCTTTGGACTAATATTTTCCTTGTGTCTTTGGTTTTCCTCATTTTCCTTTGCTCTGGACAGGATGAGGCCAACAGACGCATTTTAGATGACTGCTCAAAAGCCTTTAAGACCCCAGATGCTACTCACCAAAGCAGGATTTAGAATATTTTCTTTATGAACAATATTATGCCAATTGACCTACATGTCCCTTGAGACCACGGTCCCCAGCCCTTAGGTCCAGATACTTGGTCCTTCAAGGTATTTGGATGTGTCTTAGGAAACTTCTAACTTCTATGACGGTGCCTTAGTCAAAGTGTGCTGATCTCCCCCTTATTGCATATTGTCTTTCCTGTCAATGAAGTTAAAACTCTTGTGCAGACCATCAATTGTTCATATGTAAGTTGAAGCTGAGGAAAATTAAAACAAGTCCACGAGAGCTAAAGTATGGCCTCAAGTGTATTCCAACTGAATTTAGAGACCATCTCAGTGGGTCTTGACTCACTGAACACTAATGACTGAAGTTCACATAAGTTGTAAAATGACATCAAGGACGTCGTGCATGAAGAAAGCAAAAGGTCATTAAAAAGACGGCAAAGAAAGAAATGCCCAAATTGAATGTCATAAGAGACTCTGAAACCTGCTCTTGAAAATAGAGTAGCTAAAGCGAATGGAAGAAAGGATGGAGTACAAAACAAAACAAAAGATTTCGAAGGGCAGTTTGAGAAGAAACAGTAAAGTATTACAATGACATGTGCGAAGAGTTGGAGATAGAAAACCAAAAGGGAAAAACACACTTGGCATTTCTCAAGATGAAAGAACTAAACAAAAAAATTCAGCCCCCAATTTGCAATATTGAAGGATTCTATGGGCAAAATATTGAACAATGCAAGAAGCATCAAAAAAAGATGGAGGAAATACACAGAGTCACTGTACCAAAAAGAATTGGTCGTTGTTCAGCCATTTCAGGAGGTAACATATGATCAAGAACTGATGGTATTGAAAGAAGAAGTCCAAATTGCACTGAAGGCATTGGCAAAAAACAAGGCCCAGGAATTGAGGGAATGCCAACTGAAAAGTTTCAACAAACTATGCAATGCTGGAAGAGCTCACTTGTCTATGCTAAGGAATTTGGAAGAAAGTTACCTGGTCAACTGACTGGAAGAAATTCATATTCATGTCCATTCCAAAGAAAAGTGATCCAACATAATGGGGAAATTATCAAAAAATATCATTAATGTCACACACAAGTAAAATTTTGCTAAAGAGAATTCAAAAATGCTCGCAGCACTACATTGACTGGGAACTGCCCGAAATTCAAGCTGGATTCAGAAGAGGACTTGGGACAAGGGATATCACTGCTGATGTCAGATGGATCTTGGCTTGAAGAAAAGTATACCAGAAAGATATTATCTGTGTTTTATTAACTATGCAGAGGAATTCAACTGTGTGGATCATAACAAATTATGGATAACATTGCAAAGAATGGGAATTCTAGAATACACTTAGCTGTGCTCATGCAGAACCTGTACATTGACCAAGAGGCAGTCATTCGAACAGAACAAGGGGTTCAGTCATGGTTTAAAATCAGGAAAAGTGTGCATGTATATCAGTGTTGTATCCTTTCACCATACCTACTCGATCTGTATGCTGAGCAAATAATCCAAGAAGCTGGACTATATGAAGAAGAATGTGGCATCAGGATTGGAGGAAGACTCGTTAACAGCCTGAAGTATGCAGATGGCACAACCTTGCTTGCTGAAAGTAAAGAGGACCTGAAGCACTTACTGATGAAGATCAAAGACTAGAGCCTTCAGTATAGATTACACCTCAACATAAAGAAAACAAAAATCCTCACAATTGGACCAATAAGTAACATCATGATAAAAGAAAAAAAAAACTGAAGTTGTCAAGGAATTCATTTTATTTGGTTTCACAGTCAATACCCATGGAAGCAGCAGTCAAGAAATCAAACAACATATTGCATTGCATGAATCTGCCGCAAAAAAAATGTCTTTAAAGTGTTAAAAAGCAAAGATGTCACTTTGAGGACTAATGATATTTTCAATCGCCTCATGAATAAGAAAGACCAAAGAAGAATTGACGCCTTTGAATTACGGTGTTGGCAAAGAATATTGAATATACCGCAAACTTCAAGAAGTAAGAACAAATCTGTCTTGGAGTGAGCACACCCAGTATGCTCCTTAGAAGCAAGGATGTTGAGACTTCAACTCACGTACTTTGGACATATTATCAGGAGGGAACAATCTCTGAGAAAGACATCATGCTTGGTAAAGCAGAGGGTCAGCAAAAAAGAGGAAAACTTTCAACGAAATGGGCTGACACAGCAGCTGCAACAATGGACGCGAGCACAGCAACCATTTTGAGGAGGGCACGGGACTTGGCAGGGTTTCTGTCTGTTGTACATAGGATTGCTATGAGCTGGAACCAACTCGCTGGCACATAACAAGAACAACAGCATGTATACACATACAGACACACACATATATATTAACCTAACATATCCAAATATAAACATTGCTTTCCTCCATTTATCCCCTGTATCCCACCCCTGGCTAGTCTTCTCCTCTTGTACTTTCCCAATCTTGGTAAATGCTACCTCTATTCTTCTATTTTCTTAGGCTAATTATCCAGGGAGACAATACAGGGGAGGGGTGAGAGCATGGACTGTGGAACCCTATGGCCTTCATTTGCCTTCTTCTAATTACAAGCACTATTGCCTTGGGCAGCTTACTTACCCTCTGTCTGCCTCAGTTTCCTCCTCTGTAAAACTGGGACAATAATAGTTCTAAGCCTTAGGTTAGGACTCAAATGTATATGACCATTAATAAGTTGTACATGTGTAAGATCAATCCAATAATTCAGCTTTCAAATGCATTGACCTCTTGGAAGAAAGTCACTACCTCCACGTAATCATTAATTAAATACCACTCAAGATATAGATATTTAAGACAGGAAAAAATATTCAGGAGTAGAAGTCTCTACAGAGAATAAGATAAAACTAGATAATATTTGTTAGGAGAAAAATGTATAATGCTCAATAATCAAAGCAATCTATGGTTGTTAAAAAAAAAACAAAAAAAACTTCCAAATAGCTTCTTTAAATATAAATATATATATATATAAAAAAAAAAAACCTATTAATTGTAAGCTAAAGAAGAAAACCAGCCTTAAATCAGAGAAAAGTCATTCCAGGGAACATATAATCTGAATCAATATACTAATTTTCTTCTTAAAAAATGTGATAGTTTTATTTTTCATGTAAATGCCGTTTTCTATTCAAAAAGTGTGAAAAGTCAGCAGGATTTTGCAGTCTTACAGGAGTAAATAGATTGAAAATTGTAATATCACATGTAGAGAATGAATCACTTCTTGCTAATCGTGGGAATGTCAACCGAACATCTGGACCACACAGCAGCGACACATTTTTAAAATAAAGTGCAAGTTTGCATTATAATTTTTTTAAATACAGAAAGAAAAATTAGAGTAATTATTCTTTTATATAGGCCTGTTTTCTCCCTTTAAAGACTTCTGAGATTCGTTAAAAGTAATGGACTTAAATTCTCATCACTTGGAGGTACCAGAGGGCAGACCTGACGATTCCCACATTACCTAGCAAGACCAATGCCAGGTGAGGCAGCTCATCCACACTTACCTGGAGTCATTGCCGGGAGTTGAATAGAACCCCAGGGCTTTCTTACTGGCCAGTCCTGATTTCCAATCCCAATTTGAGTCACATCACGTTGTTTTATGGAGCCATTAAACAGCGAATACAAAAGCTCTGTTAATATATGCAAATTACAACAGAGACACAATTTTGTTCATAAGCCTGGTCAATTCAAGTGAAAGTATTGAATATCACTTGAATTACTCCAAATATTATCATTACTATTTACAAGTATAGTTCTACCACTTACCTGTTGCTGTCAAGGCCATTCTGATGCATATCGACAGTATAGGACAGAGTAGAACTGCCCATAGAGTTTCCAAGGAGTGCCTGGTGGATTCGAACTGCCGGCCTTTTGGTTAGCATCTGTAGCACTTAACCACTACACCACCAGGGCTTCCAGTACAGGTATAGATGGCAAAAGGGTTTACAGGTATAGTACTACACCTGTTGCCATCAAGTCAATTCCAACTCATAGAGGCCCTGTAGGACAGAGTAGGACTAACTGCTCCATATGGTTTCCAAGGAGTGCCTGGTGGATTCGACTGCCAGCCTCTTGGTTAGCAGCCAAACTCTTAACCACTATACCACCTTTTTGTTTTGTTTTGTTTCTTCTCAAGGAAATTGGTTTCTTATCTTCTGACCACATAGTTACAAGCATTTGGTAGAAGGTTTTTTATCAAATTCCAAACCAAACCCATTGCTGTAGAGTGAGTTCCAACTCACAGTGATCCTGTAGGAGAGAGTAGAACTGCCTCAGATGTTTACAAGGCTGTAATCTCTACTGAAGCAGATTGCCACATTTTTCTCCTATAGAGTAGTTGGTAGGTTTGAACTGCTGATCTCTCGGTTAGCAGCCAAGCACTTAACCACTGCACCACCAGGGCTCCTTCTCTATCATTAAAAACAAAACAAAACAAACAAACAAACTCGTTTCCTCAGGTCGACCCCAACTCACAGCAATCCTAAAGGATACAGCAGAATTGCCCCACAGGTTTTCCAAGGAGTAGTTGGTGGATTCAAACTGCCAACCTTTTGTTGAGGAGTCGAGTTCTTAATCACTGAGCTACCCGATTAGGGACAGTACATTTTTCACCAGAAAACCAGTTTTCTACTCTTATATAAAATAGCTGTCAGGCTCTTCCATTCAATTCTACCCTTAAAATGAAAAAAAAAAAAGAAAATTCTGGCCACTTTTAGCACTACTAGCATGTGTGAACCCCAGGTAGTCCATTTTAATGAACCCTCTATGAAGCTGAAACTACGAAGAATGTTATAGTCATGGCTGATAACCAACCCACTGAATTAAATATGCAGGTAGTGGACAGGGCTATTACATCCAGACTCAGTCTGTAGGCATTTGGGATAAAAGAATGGGCTTTCCTCTGTTCCATGTACTGAACCTTGCTAAGAAAGCATTAAGGACTCATCACATGGTCCACAAGCCTGCTGTGGCGGGGGTATGATGCTTGAGAAGTTGCTTGTCTTTGTTTTCAGCTGATCTGGGATCCAGAAGGCAGGCTCCCTCCTGGAAAAGCCTCTCACAGGGAGATGAAGGGCTGTCACAGTCAAGTGTATCATCCCCTGTCTGCTTAAAATGTGCAACAAGTTACCACTTGCTTCTGAAGGGAAGTCATTATTTCAGTGGGAACCGATACCTCTAAAAATCACCTAAAAATCACTGCGATATAGAGACAGAGTGTAAGTAATCATCGTGATTTTGAATAAATGTTGTTAGTTGCTGGCGAGTAGGCTCCTACTCATGGCAACCCATGCACAGCGAAACAAAACATTGCCTGGTCCTGTGCCATCTTCATGATCTTTGATATGTTTGAGCTCATCTTTAGTGCTATGGTGTCAATCTATCTCATTGAGGGTTTCCTTCATTTTAGCTGACGCTCTACTTTACCAAACATGATTTCCGTTTCTAGAGACTGATCTTTTCTGATGACATGAAAAGTAAGTGAGATGAAGTTTAGCTACCCTAGCTTCTAATATGGACCATTCTAGTTGTATTTCTTCTAAGCCTGACTTGTTTATTCTTCTTGCAGTGCATGGTATAGCCAGTATTTTTCTCCACTATCCCAATTCAAATGCATCAGTTCTTCTGCCTTCTTGTTTCATTTCCCAGCTTTCCAATGCATATTAGGTGATTGAAAAGGCCATGGCTTTGGTCAGGAGCACCTTAGTCATTAAAGTGACGTCTTTGCTTTGTAGAACTTTAAAAAGACCTATTGTAGCAGATTTGCCCAATGCGATGTGTCCTTTGATTTCTTGACTGCTGCTTCCAAGGCCATTGGTTGTTGATTTAAGTAGAATGAACAGCTTGACAACTTGAATTTTGGTCCAATTTTTATGACATTGCTTATTGGTCAAGTTGTGAGGATTTTCATTTTCTTTAAATTCGGGAGTAATCCATATCAAATTCTGTACTCTTTCACCATTCATCAGTAAGTGAATCAGGTCATCTTCATTTTTGGCAAGCAAAGTTGTGTCATCCACATATTGCAAGTTGTTAATGAGCCTTCCTGCCATCCTGATGCTGTGTTCTTCTTCATATATATGTGGCACTAAAAATGATATGTAAAATTGCTTACTATAAATGAATCTTCTATGCAGTTTGTGTTCAGTATAACTTTACGTTAGAAAATGCTGAGTTGCCAAATTTTATAAAAGATTATCTATAATGGAGCATATCCATAAATACTGCTTTTGTCTTCATCGACACTTCTTATGCTTTTAGCCAGATTATTTACATTATGGCTTGTTGTTAACAACAACAAAAACCCATTGTGCTGTAAAGAAGGAAACATGCCACACAAGTTGTGTGCATTCCCATAATCCTCCTATGACAATATAATTGCTGTTTAGTTAATAAGCCTAAGTACCAGTGATGAATGTAAGTTTATGTATGGCATATTGATGATAATATCTGAGTAGGAAAAGCTGCCAAGTGAAAGGCAACAAAAAAGAAATATTGCAGTCCAAATTGCATTCCAAATAACTATTTTTCTCTCTGTGCCATCAAAATTGTATAGTGTACAGTTATTTCCATAAACACTCATTGGTGCTGTAGAATGAAAATAATAACTTCTTGTGATTCACAGCAGATGCTGGTAACATAAACCTACACACCTTTGGTGAATAGGATTCTGTAATTCCTCTATGTTTAAGGAAATGGATGCTTCCCTGCCCGGCAACTGCAATGGGTTGTTTCTCTTTCCTATTAGACTTGTAGTTAATCATCAAGGCATGGACTGCTTGATGCCAGGTAGATTTAACGTTCTGGGAGGTGCTTTAGGGTTTGAATACAGAATGTGTTTCACAATAAATGGAATACATGAAGTGGTCTTCAATGTTTCTTTGTTTGCCGGCAGCATACTGCGTCCACGGAATGCAGCGGATGGAAGGCAGTCTAAATCAGTTGTGAAAAGTGGGCCTTTCTTAGTTCAAGCTAAATGGTAGCCCATCCTTTTTTACAGTTTGTCAAGTTTTAATAGATCAATTTTGCTACTGTTAGTGAAAGGAGAAAATGGGTTTCTGCTCATTTAAGTGGGCAAAGTACACTTTAAACGGTAACAAGATAATAAAGAAAACACTGTCACAGTCTACATAAGGACAGAAACAGGCTGCAGTAATTCAGGTGTCCCCTAAGCAATGGAAACGCTCTTAGCTAACTGTAGTAAAAGGTTCTAAGCAGGCTGTTTAGGCAGCAGAAAATGCATAAAAGGGCCCTCTACCTCCTGGTGCTATCAAGAGAGGTAGGCAGAAATGTTAAGGCTGACATGGTGTTGGTAGTGTGCTACTGTGCATAAGAATGAAGAGGCCTTAAAACTGCATGTAAAGGATTAAGCATGCTTTTTTCCAAAAATGTTTTTTATGCTTTATTTTGTAAATTAACCTCAATATTATGCCTTCACCAAATATGATGCTTGCTTGAGTAGCTTGTTGGGTTTGCATCATTTTAATAATTTACATGAATGAAGCCGCTTTGCAGGAAGGTTTTAAAGACCCAGAGTGGGTTCAATCCCTCAGAGCTTTGTAGCAAGCTGTTTCTTGACCAAGGAAATCACTGGAAGGTAAAAGAAAACCGACCTGTTCTGTCAGATAAAAAAAATAGCAGTAAGTAATTTAGAAATCTGAAACAATAAAAAAAAAAAAAGACATGTAAAGCATGTAAGAAATAAAATTTCCCGTTTTTTATAATCATTTTATATACAACTATACTAAGCCATTAAGTACATAAAAAAAAAATTAGATTTGTGGGTAATGTGGTAAAAGGCTAGTTGTAATACTCTAAAAATGTCTGAAATAAAACAGTTGGTTTCATAAAAAAATCATGCAAGAATTTCTGATTTTTACAAGGGAATGATTAAATTTTAGCCATTCTGTTATAAAACTCTGGCAAGCTATGGTCCAAAGGCCAAATCCAGTCCACCGTCTATGTTTGTAAACAAAGGTTGACTGCAACATAGTCAGGCCTATTTGTTTACTTACTGTAAACAACATACTGTGACTGCTTGGGAGCTACATCAATGGCAGAGTTGAATAGGTGTGATAGATACTGTCTGGCCTCAAAGCTGAAGATAATTACTCTCTCATCTTTTATAAAAAATGTTTGAAAGCCTGTGGGTTAAATCACTTGAATTTTACTTATTGGTGGACACTTAAATTATGAGAAAATGTCCGGACAAAATGGTAGCAGACTGAAATACATATGAATCCCCTAAAAAAGCAAAGCAAGCTCTGCAAACTTCGGTGAATTGTTAATTTCGGTTTTCTTCAAGGTCTAAAATTGACTTCATAAAATTATAGAAAATATTATTTATCATTACTTTTATTTGAATAATTGAGTTCAGAATTGAGTTGCATCATTGTAAAATGTATCTTCAGCCAGTTCAGTTCCTTCTGGTAGTCTAAGATGTTGACTTGCAATTCTTAGGTAGTTTTTTCATAGAGTAGACTTGTTTACAATTGACTAGCTCTAGGATAGTATGAAAATATTCCAACAATGCACAACTTTGGGGCTAGTAAAAAACCTGCTTAGAAACAAAAAATAGAAAGGAACAACAAAAACAAGTATGGGCCTGTAAGAGAAGGTTTCTCTCCTGGAAATTTCTTGAAGTTCATAAGCCTTATGGACAAAGGTAAGAGGGAATCAATCGAAAAATAATGGGTGATGATAGTTGACATCTAAATACATATAAATAAGCATTATGTTCATAGTATTTTTTAATCAATTTTTTCTACTCCACATTGGCATCAAGTATCATGAACATCTGAATAGTAAAGCTAGTTAAAAAATAACAGGCAATCATTCACAAGGTATTCTGGTCTGTGTTTGCGTTGTATTACATATTTAGAAAGTGAATACTGAAACCAAACCCTCTGCTGTGAAGGCCACTCCAACTCATAGTGATCCTATAGGCCAGAGGAGAACTGCCCCATAGGGTTTCTAGGCTGTAATCTTTATGGAAGCAGACTGCCACATCTTTCTTCTGCATAGCAGCTGATGGCTTTGAACCACCAACCTTCCAGTTAGCTGCTGAGTGCTTAGCCATGTGCTACCAGAGATCCTAGGAAGTGAATAAACAAGCATTTTGGGGAGAATTTGTGATGATTAAAATGTTCTCTAAAAAAATCAGGACTGTTTAGCGTGCATTTTACAGATGTCAGACAGAGAGGATTAAAAATGTCTTTTCTGAAGAAACAACCCACAACCCACCTCTCAAATGCTTTAACAGCTGCTTAGAAATTTCAGAGGCTAGAGGTCTGTATACCTGCCTTTTATTTAATAAATTGTCATTACTTTTTTTTTTTTTTAGAATCAAATTTGGATTTGTTCATGCCGTCCCCTGCCTGCCCATTTCCATGTGTCATTGCCACATATGTGTCTTCTCCTCTCCCACTCTCCAATTATCTGCCTGACTTTGAAATTATATCAGAGACAATAAAGAAAAGATAACCAAAAACCTAACTGGTGTTTCAAAACTAAATCATGAGGCAGTTGACTCCATAGGGGTATTCAGGTTGATTTTATTTTCTCTTCTGTATAATGTTTGTAATCTCTACTGGATCTTACTGGCATAGAGTTTTCTATCATCTTTCCTGCTTCAATATTGGAGGATTCTGAAAATGTATTGTATTTTCTTGTAACAAATAAGCATTTTTAAAGGTCTGTGGCTTCTGCTCAGAGTCTGTATATAGCAAGCAGCAGATGGAATTTTCACTCTGATAACTGTGAAGAACTGCTCTTCACATATCAAAATGACAGTCATGACAGTCCAGATGAAACGTCCCTTCCCAGATACGTTTCCACCACAACTGGAGGTGTAATACCGACTGCTCACTCTCTTTTACCTGCCCACTGCTTAGAGGATCTAACTAGCATGCCACGTAAAATTCAGGAAGTGAGTGTTCTCTTTCATTAGTATGTAAGCATAAACCCACTGCTGTCAAGTCGATTCCGACTCATAGCGACCCTATAGTAGTGTGCGAGCGAGGTATTACATCCTCTAGATAATTATTCATTTGTGCATTCACTAAAGTAAAAAAAAAAAAACAACAGCGAATCTTCCCTTTATGCCAGTATTTCATTGACAAAGAATCCAGAGGAACGCAGAAGCCCAGGACACAAAATAACATCTACGTATTTGGCAGCGCTAACATGTACTATTTCAAAATGAATACTTAATTATATTTGAGGCAATTTGAGTTGATTCCTTCCTCTGGAAAGCTGATTTTCAGGCTTGTCAGTGTTTAGCAATAATAGGGAGGAGTATTGAGAAGCATGAGGTCTGGTGATTCTGTGATTGCAAGGTTTAAATAAGATAATGTATGTAAACACTTAACACAGTGCCTGCCCACTGCTAACCATTTGATTCCAACTCATAGCTACCCTATAGTACAGGGTAGGACTGTTCCATTGGGTTTCCAAGGCTGTAAATTTTTACGAAAGCAGAGTACTGCATCTTTCTTACCTGGATGGTGGTTTAGAACTACCCACCTTTTGATTAGCAGCTGAACGCTTAACCACAGCACCACTAGGACCACCAGGGCTCCTACCTAGCACAGTGCCTGGAACCTAGTAAATGCTCAATTAATGATTACCAAAACCCAATTGCTATCAATTCAATTCTGACTCATGGTGACCCCACACATGTCAGAGTAGAGCTCTGCTCCATGGCGTTTTCAATGGCTGATTTTTCAAAAGTAGATCCCCAGGTATCTCTGTGTAGGCTCCAACCTCTAACCTTTAGGCTAACAATTTAGCATATTAGCTGTTTGCACCACCAAGGGACTCCAATTAACAATTAGTTTAGTTTTGGAGGGATAATACTAGAGCCAAAATATTACCTTTTTTCTTCAACTATGCTATGATGTTTGGACTTAGACATTTTTCATGTATCTGCTTGATCCCAACTAATGCCTCATTACCAGACGCACTTTGTTTTCTGTCTTTTATGGTGATAAACTATATATCTTTATTTGGTATTAGAGGGATTTAAGTATCATATTTCAGGAAATATTGAGAAGTGAGTATAGAAAAAAAAATTAGAAGCTGACATTAATTTAATTATTTGGATTCCTGGTGGTACAGTGGTTAAGAGCTCAGCTGCTAACCAAAAAGTTAGCAGTTCGAATCCATGAGCTGCTCCTTGGAAACCCTATGGGGCATTTCTCCTCTATATATTTTTGTTTGGGTTTAGAGGTGGTGAAACATCATATATGAGAAAATATTGAGAAATGAGTATAGATGCTAACATTAATTTAACTGATTATTTACCAGCTCATGCTTAGGCGAAGACATTAGACCCACTATGCACAGTTACCCCTCAAGGAGGGAGTTTCTAGTTATGTACACAAGCTAGTTATCAAATATAGCTTAGTGTAACAAGTATGAATCTCAGTCTATAAACAAAAATGTACTAAAATAGCCTTTACATTTAGCTTCTAATTTGAAGCCCTAATACGTAAGGTTAATAATAGCTAGATCTCAGACTGTTTGGGTTCTCCATTTTCAAAAGATTGCACCTCATTTCCAGGGGATTAAATAGGGTCAAAGAATTGTGGAAGGCAAGGAGTACGTGAACTACCTGTTCACACAAGTCTGCAGGGGCCATGATCATCCACTTGTATTCTAGTGCTGCAAAAACCACAGACCATGGTTCTCTTTCAAAATGTTCCCTGATCCTCTCTGCGTGGCAGCTCAGAAACTGGAGCACTGTGCACGATTTCACGCAATGCTCTGGTACTACCTACTCATTTGGTTTTTGAGACGTGAAACCAGACTCATCATTTTCATTTTTTTGTTTTTCAACATATTGCATATCTTCCTTTTGAAGGAATCTGGCACCTGGTTTTGTTTGTTTTTGTTTTTTAAGTGTAAGGGAAAAAAAAGAGTAAACACAAACACAGCAGATAAAGGAGAAAAGGTTAACATTTTACAAATTGTCTCTACACAGAACTTAGTGCAAAATAACCCCCCGCCCCACATTCCCAGATCCTCCTTTTATCTGTGTTAGGAGTTGGGAGCTTAAAGATCCACATCAGAAATATGGCCATACATGGAGGGGCTGCCTTTATGAGGAAGGCATCCATCCTATATTCACTAGGATACAGCCCTGGGACTATATGCTCATATTCTCTTCACAGTTATGCAAAACCACTTCTTACGAACAAGCTTTAAATAAAGAAGAGAAACATGCAGAGAGATACCCAAATGTTCAAGTTCAGAAGGCAGTGCTTCCATTGATGGAGTTTATGCCCTGAATATTTTCTGGGTAATTTGTTATTTGTTTGTTTGTTTGCTACGGTTCAGCAAAAAAGAGGAGTTGAGACCAAGACAAACAGGTCCCTTTCTTTGTCAAGTACCAAGTTTGCCTGAAAATCTGAAATCATTGTGTAGGCTGGCTGTGGAGGGAATTCAGCATGCGATGTAACCTTCTTGAACTTACTCTTAATGGGCCAGTATATAAGGTGGCCTCACATAAAGCTAAATAATATAAATAAAGCAATGAATATTAGTGACAGGTCCTGGAGAATTTTTGTTTTTCTTCTCTAGTGACTTTAAAACATCTTCAAATAGTTGTATTCAATTTCATGCTGGAAAACTTTTGACAAACTTTCTGATTCCACCAGGTGTCATAGAGATCCTTGAAGTAGGGAATTGAGAAGAACATGGGAAGGGAGTTAGAAGGTGAAGAATCTTCTGCTCCACTCCTCTCACTTTCAAATTTGTTTTTCATAAGGGATGAGTCATTGCCTGATGTGAAGGAAATAGTGGGTCTAACATCTACCCATTTTCCCATACACATATGCCAGACACACCTGCAGATGCCATAACCACCATTTCCCATATGTCAGATGAGAGAGAATTCATTCACACCTGTCACTTCTCAAACTCCCAGCTCTTGTTCTCATCTGAGTTGAAGGCATAACATTAAAACACTGTCACTCACCTTCCCCATACCCAAATAACCATATTCCTTTATCATATTAGACTGATTCCATTTCGTGACTTTCTACTTGCCAAGTCACATTCCTGGTTCTGATCCTGTAATATAGATCACTTGGAACATATGAGACTGTTGAACAGACTTTTGGTGGAATTTGTAAGTAGAAGTTTTGAAATATCTGTATAGAATACACTTTACTATTTTTGAAGCCTGATTAAGTAAAGGAAATAATAGCTATATAAGTTTACTCCTATTCATCCCATCCCAAGTCTTGGCATATATCCTCTTTTTTTTTTAATATTTCAGAAAAAGGAGGCTTAATAAAATATGAAATGGGTTTTTCAATGACATGCATCTTTATCCTAGGCTATGAAGTTTGCTGTTCTAAAGTGTTCCAGAGTGTTGTATCATTAGAGTTGTTCTATGTGTTGTACCGTTAGAGTAGTGTTTTAGAGTAGTCCTACGTGTTTTCTACTTGATCTTCGCATGGAGAAATATAACCCAATGTGTAATTTCCTTCTTTTACAAATAACTCAGCTTGATTCAGACTCTTTCTTGAAAAAGCTAAGCAAGCATCTTCTGGGAATTTTTGAGAGTGGTTTCCTCAATTGAAATAAATTCAGCAAGTACAATTAATGGAACAAGCCAGTTTAAATGGAACTGGATGTGATTCAGAGGTAGATTTGACAGCCCAGATACTGTGATAATTGGGCTTTAGCTTTTACGAAATGATGTGCCCCCTTGAGAATTATGTCACTATTAAGTTTGATTTTCCTTTCGCTTCAACCATCATGGAGGGATTTGCAGTTAAAGGAAAAGATGACTCAAACTTCTAAAGAGAAACAAGTAAAACAATATTGTTTATTTTACTTACTTTTCTTGCTCATATTTTCAGACAGTTTCTTAAACAAAAGTGGTTGTGTGTGTTCATATTTATTCATCCTTAGATAAAAGCATAAGTACCAAACTAGCATATGGTAAGTAATTAAGATGGTCATAAATGGCTAAAAGAAAAATCTTGAGTTTTGCGCAGAAATCATCTGCAAATAGTATATTCATTATCTTCACAAGAAAACAAAGGACTTTCGCTTCCACATAGGATGTGGTAAGCTAGAAAAAAAAAAAAAAAATCCCACTCCAGAATATGGAAAGAGCCAAAATACGTAAAGAGAACATAAAATTAAGTAAGACAAAATGCCCAATTAAAAAAAAAATCAGCAAAATATTTTAGCAGACATCAAAGAAGAGATACGAGTGGCAAATAAGCACATAAAAGAATACTCAACATCATAAGTAATTAGGGAAATACAAGATAAAACCACCATGAGACAAAAAAAAAAATTACTACCTAGCAATTAGGTCTCCCATAAAAAAAACAAAACACGAAATATCAAATTCTGGCAAGGATGTAGAACAGTTGGAGCTCTCCTGCATTGCTGGTGGAAATGCAAACTGGGACAGTGACTTTGGAAAGCAGTTTGCCAGCTGCTCATAAAGTTAAACAACCCTTAAGATAGGAACAAGCGATCCCACTCCTAGGCAATTGCCGAAGTGAAAGGAAGACATGTGTCCATGCAAAAACATGCAGAGAAACTTTACAGCAAATTGTTCCTAATGATCAAGAGCTGTAAACAGCCAGAATGCCCAGCAACTGGGGAATGGATGAACGTACTACGACACGGCAGTAAGGAAGAGGAAGCTACTGATGTAAGTGACAACGTGGATGAATTTCAAAAGCATCATGCTTAATGAAAGAACCAGACAAAAAGGGCTATATATTTTAGGATTCCATTTATTTGACATTCTAGAAAACACAAAACTACAGGAATAGAAACTTGATCAGTGCTTTCTAGGGTGGGGACTGTAATGAGATACGAGGAAAATTTGTGAGATGATGGAAATATGCCATTCCTTAATTGTGGTGTTAGCTACCAAACCCCCCAAAAACCAAACCCACTGCCGCCGAGTCGATTCCGGCTCAGAGCAACCCTATAGGACAGAGTAGAACTGCCCCATAGAGTTTCCAAGGAGCGCCTGGTAGATTTGAACTGCTGACCTTTCGATTCAGGACTGTGTAATTTTGCCAAAATGTGTAGAACTGTATACCTTTTTAAAGGAGCCATTGCAGCCCAATGGTGAAGCATACGGCTGCTAACCAAAGGGTTGGTGGTTCAAACCCACCAGCTACTCCGAGGAAGAAAAAGATCTGGCAGTCTGCTTCCATAAAGATTACAGCCTAGGAAACTCTAAGGGGCTGTTCTCCCACGGGGTTACTATGAGTCAGAATTGATTGGGCAGCACACAACAACATAGCATACCTTTTTAGGGCAGAATTTACTGTATTTAGATTGTACCTCAATAAATCAAAGAAAAAATTAGGTTGAGGGTGGAGAAGTAATCCATTTTGTCTGCACCAGGAAAGATGATTCTAACATTTAATAAGCTGGGTGATTTTGCTCTGCAAATTGCTGGCGGTAAGTTATCTTGTCTAAGAAACTCAGTGATTGCAAATTGGTACTTGAGTGCAGGTTTTCAATTCATGCTAGATTTCTTTTTTTTTTTTTAATTCTGTGAAGTCCATACAGGTTTAGTATTAATGATGTCAAATGTCAGGGTATTAAGACATATGAATAAGGAAGATAATCTTCAATATGGAGAGAACAGATCGATCTTATATGAGCTCACTACTGTAAAAACTCACGATGGCTGTGAGGGAGGGGAGGGGTAGGAGTGAAAAACACTAAATAGACAATAGATAAGTGGTAACTTTGGTGAAGGGTAAGACAGTATACAATACTGGAAGCTCCATAGACACATCCAAACTCCCTGAGGGACCAAATTACTGGGCTGAGGACTGTGAGGACCATGGTCTTGGGGAACATCTTACTCTGGGGTTGTGGGGACCAAGGGGGTGCAAGAGAGGGAGGTTGGAGAATCACAAAGTTGATAGGAAAATGAATCCTACTGTAATTTAATTTTGAGCATCAAATACTGGTGAATTAGCTAAACCTACGTTTAAATGGGAAAGTAAGTTGTACCTATTAAATCGAACTGAAAGTGTTTTTTTTTTTTTTTTTTTTAGAGAATGCTTACTCTGGTGTCTTATAGGTACGTAATGAAATTGATGATGTGCCATTTTGGCAATTTTTAAGTTTTCAACTAATTTCTAAGTTTAAGTGTTTTGACAGCCAAATTGAAATTGATTACATTTAACTGATAGGTTGACAGAAACAAACAGATATAAAGCGGCATGATGACACGTATTGTTAAATTAAAAACAGCTACTTATTTCATTTTACTTTTGGTTGAAGCAATGAGAAAGTTCATGCAAATCCTGGCGACACCATATTTGTGAGTACCAAAGGACATTGTTTGCTCTGCAAGGAGTCCTGGCAGTGCAGTGGTTATGGGCTTGGCTGATAACTGAAAGATCAGTGGTTCAAGCCCACCAGCCACTCCTCAGGAGAAAGATGTGGTAGTCTGCTTTCATAAAGATTACAGCTTTGGAAACTCTGTGGGGTAGTTCTGCTCTGTCCTACAGGGTCACTAGGAGTTAGAATCGACCCACAGCAATGGTTTTTTTTTTTTTTTCTTTTCACTTTCCAGTGTTGCATCTGTCCTTTTGATGGAATACAAAAGGACTCTGCAGGATTTGGACAGCTTGTTAGATTATTTTAAATGTTTATTTTCACCAATATCCAAATGTGTGAATGTAAAAACGTTAATGTTTTAGAAAACAGTTTGCCTTTGTTCTTTTATAGCATGCATGCATTTTTATGTCAATCTGTTCCAATAGGAAGCATATTTCACCCAGAAATGGTATTTTTCAAACTACATTCTTATTATGTGCTATTAAGACTATATCTTTAAATTAAAAAAAATTTGTAAAATGGCTGTGTTTTGTTTTGTTTTGTTTTTTGCACTCTTGGTTATGTATCCTTATTAAAGTATGAAAGAAGAATGCATCACATATTTTGAAGTAAAAATTATTTTATCTTTGCCTTTTAAAGCAAGTGCAGAGGGCTTTAGGACACAGAACTGAAATCGCTTCTGTAACCACTGAAATTCTCAATGATACTGTTGATTCCACATGCAGGTATAATTATATTAAAGCCTATTTCTTTTCTTTTGGCTTTTATTTGCTTGTAAAATCATGGGTACTTTAGATAATATTCAGTTGTTTTGGCTATGAAGTTTTATTGACTAAAACTTGTTCATCAAAGCAAAATTAAGTACAAAGAACTTTCAACAGTTAGCCCGGGAGATGCAGTAAATTTTCAGGCCTTTCCCATTCAACATTCAAATAGAAAATCTGTTTGCTTTTTAAATTAAAAAAAAAAAGAGGAAAAATGGAATGCAGCCTCCAATGGAAACAGGTTTTCTATGAAGAAAATGTATTGATTTTATCACGGTCTTGTGGGCATGTCAAGCTGTAATTAGGTATTTGCTGAACAGCTTTCATAGGATGACTTTGCAGGCCTGCGGATCATGGAGACCATAACCCTCCTAACAGAATCCAGGTCTGCATTTAACACCTGCTTCTGAATCCAAAGCAAACTAAACGCTGAAGGCCTGGGACATACAGTTGACATTCTATTTTCATGTACGGTGTTATTAATTCAATACTAGCAGATTTCCCCATTTGATTTGCATCTTGCTTTGGTTGTGTTAATTGGTACACCGTAACGACCCCTGAGGATTGTTCCTCTATCATCCAGTTTTATAGCTTGCTTGCTTAGTGAAGTTCTTGCCTCTGTTTTCAATCTCCATGCACAGCAACGGCACTCAGATAGATCAGCCAGCACAGCTCGATGACTTACGCAGATTATTCAGTCCACACCTCTCTGCTTAGTATATATTGCGTTTTAGCCAATATCCTATATTCCCCAGAGAGGGTCATTTTCTCCCCCATGGGGAAATAGAAATTCTCCACTTTGGGGGATTGTTATGACAGTCCAATGGGGACATTTTAATAACATTGTTCCACAAATTATACATGCCTAAAAAATCCAAAGCATTATAACTCTTAGTCATTTTTTGGATGGAAAGAGATATGGCCATGGCCCCATACCTCTGACTAGATATGGACATTCTTTCTCTAGTTCCCAGCAGAAATAGATACGGAGTGCACCACTACAGGAAAATTGCTTTGTTTTGACCTATCACTCCAAATACCAATGTGAATTATGTCCTTGGCAATGTAGGTGGAACAATGCATGAATTTCAAAGATGCCTAATGCCGTTAGCTCAGGTTTACATAGATTGTTCTTGAATTCCTTTTCCCTGAACATCACTGTGTTTGTACTTGTCCTATTAAAGGAAATAGGAGAAATTCCTAGACCATATTACCTAACCAGTTGCTAAGGAGAAACAATCCAAGGAGGTAAGGAGGAAGAGGGAGAGAGAGCAACTTTTAAACACTTTGCTCCTTCTGGTTCAAAAACAAAATATATATATATATGAAATATACATATATATATGTATAATGGACTGCCAGAAGAACAAAAAAGTCCATCTTGGAAGAAGTACAGCCAGAGTGCTCCTTGGAGGTAAGGATAGACTTCGTCTCAGGTACATTGGATGCATTATCACGAGGCACGAGTCTCTGGAGAAGGATATCATGCTTGGTAAAAGTAGAGGATCAGTGAAAAAGTGGAAGACCCTCAATGAGGTGGATTGACAAGGTGGCTACAACAATGGGATCAAACATAGTAACAATTTGCTAGGATGACTGGGCAGTGTTTCATTCTGTTGTAAATAGTGTCACTGAGAACCAACTGGGCTGTACTTAACAACAATAACACGTATATTATGATTGTTATAAAACTGGAGATGAGTATAAAAGACTCTCAATGAGAGGGATGGAGGGATGTAAGAATGTCAGCTCTAAGGTTTAAAAATGCTTCTTATGAGATTTTTGTATCTATCTGTCTCCCCCTCCTACTCTTCTTATTGAGGAACATAGACATAGAAAATTAGCTCATCCAGAAAAGGAACCATGCCAAACCACTACGAAAACCTTACATTCTTCATCACAGGATCTTTAGGATCAAAATGAACTGAAGAGTGTTATAAAAATGAGATTATATTCCAATTTTATTTTAAAAAGAAACAGACTATATTGATGAACATCTGAGCATTTCGCCTAATTTACAGTCACCAAACATGTAGTCCAGCTGGTTAGTATGCAGGCCCAAAAGGAGAAAGGCTTCAAAGAAATTAGACATCAAAGAAAATATAATTTATGATTTACAACTGCAGAGAGCCAGTATTGGACAAAGTTTAAGACCTCAGGCTCTGAAGCCAACATCCTTAGTTTTAATTTCCAGCTCAACCATTAGCTAGCTGCCTGACAAAGGACAAGTTTATTAGTTTCCCCAAATCTCAGTTTCCTCACCGGTCAAGTGGAATATAAGTAGTTCTTATCCCCATAGTAAAATTAAATGAGATGGTGAGTGTAAAGAACTTAGAACAACGCTTAGCTAAAATATATATATATATATAAAATATATATTAGTTTTCTTTAAATTAGTTCATATAGATGTATATATATATATTTGTTTTCTTTAAGTTAGTTCATGTGGAACTAGAACTATATTTTAGCCAATAATCAATGCACATTTTTTTCAAATGTATATGTCATCTGTAAACTAATCTTAAAAGGTATATCTAATGTACATGTTGAATGTCTTAGGCAGCAACCCAGCAAGTGGTCTGAGATAAAGTATTGTGGATAAATAACCACACACTATGAGAATGAAAAATGTGTGCAACTCTTTTGTTGAGTCGTTAACTATTTTGATAGAAAAGATCTCTCTTAGAAAGCTGCTATAATACATATGTGTTACTTACAAGTCAGTCAATGCTTATTAAGTCCCTAAAGGGTGTAGAACTCTTTTCTGGATGGAATGAAAGATCACAAAATGTGTTAAAGGCACCAATCCTTGAAAAATACTTTATCATCACTGGGGAAAGATATGATGGTAATTTTTGATTTTCCAGGCTGACTGCTCAACTTTTCTTCAAAATCCATTTGATGGCAATAAACACATTACCTCTCAGAATGATATAAACCAGCTAGCAATGCAGTCGAGTAATTAAGAGCAGGCTCTGGGAATAAAATGCCTGGATCTGAATCTTGGTTCTACAACCTACTAGCTGAGTAGACTTTGGCTTCTATTTCCATGTCTGTTAAATGGGGATAAAAATAATACTCATTTTATAGTTTTATTAAAGGGATTGAAGAGACGATCTTCCTTAAGTGGTTAGCATAGTATCTGGCATATTATGAATGCCAGGATATTAACTTAGTTGACTTGTCACCATAAGGTTTCTAATATCATGCTTTGGCTGAGCTTCATGAGTAATTGAAGCAGTGCTTCAAACTTCTGCTAAGCTAGATTAAATAAAGATCGAGGTTTTGTCAATAGAGTGCTTAATTAAGAAGACCAGATAAGAGTATCAATAAGCACTTGAAAGAAGCCTTGATATGGATAAACCTAAGGATAGCTAACATGGCCTGTAAAAAATGACTAAGCACATGCTGGGCTATTTTGGAAGGTTGTCTATAGACGAACTTTGCCCTTGACCTCTAATGTATTTGAGTAATAGTATCTTCCTATAGGCTATTACCAGACCATGGGTGGTGCAAACCATTAAGGCATTCAGCTGCTAACCAAAAGGTTGGAGGTTTGAGTCTACCCAGAGGTACCTTGGAAGAAAGGCCTGGTGCTCTACTTCCGCAAAACCATCCATTGAAAACCCTGTGGAGAAAAATTCTACTTTGACACACATGAGGTTGCCATGAGTCAGAATCAACTCAATGGCAGCTGTTTTTTTTACAGGCTTTTACAACTACTTTGTTCTATTCTATCCAACTGGGGCCCCATTTATGAATGTACTAAAAAGCTCATCTGCAAATCAATTAGTTGCAATGCAAAAAACATTTTCCGATAGAAACAACGTTGTGAACGGTAGTTTTCAGACAGGCCCAGTGGATTCAATTTTAGCTGAAAAATAGTATTATGCCGACTATCCTTAACTGCCATTGGTAAAATGCATTTTACATGTCTATTTAGTATGCTAGAAACATACATACCCGTCGCAGCAGCGATTCATTTGGCAGAATAGGAAATGCACAATAGTTATTCCAGGATGCCAATAAATTATTTGTTAACTCCTCCTTTCTGCATAAGATAATTTGCCTCCTTACTCTAGTACATTAGCATAAGAGAACATTTGAATTATGTAACTACATAGTTGGAAGAGAGTTTATATTCTTTCTGGTCCACATCCCCAGGTAGGAGCCAAACTTTTTGTTTGTCCTCTTGCCACCTTTTCCCCTTCGGACAGGACAAGAGGAAGAGGCGAGGAGGAATTTCAGCAGAGGAATTTGGTGGGTTCTCTTGCAAAGAGCAAGCGTAACCAAGCGAAGTCAGCCCTCCTTGCTTCCAAAGGCTGCTAAAACTTTAGCTGTTATTTCTGCAACTGCCAGTGACATTTGTCATAGCAGTCCTCTCACCAGATAGAACACTACACTCCTTCTCATTCAAATCCCTTTCTCTACCACTCAGGAAATACGGCATTGTTTGAACTCCCTTTGAATGAGTGATGAATGTCATGGTCCTTTTCTCTATGGATCTAAGCCTTTTCAGGATGTCAGTATACAATTATGATTTAAAAAATTAATTAAAATTTAAAGGCTTTTTTTTTATGCCAGTGTTAAAGTTGAAAATTCTGTTCATGGTTATTTTTCAACTTCTCCTTTTTTTCTTAGAGACCACACACATGGCAGAAAGCAATGCACACATTTTGCACCATTCTGCCCTTTTTTAAATGCTGCATTTTATTAAGCATTAAAATGGATTTGGTATCAGCATTCTAAGGACTCATGCACTAAACAGAACCAAGATATCAGCTGTCATTACTGTGTCATGGAGCTTCACCCCTAAAAATATCTTGCACAAAAGTGAAGGAGACATTTGCAGACAGCTTTGTCATTTAGACATCATCTCATTGTATGACAAAGCTGCAGACAGCTTTGTCATTTAGACATGTCTCATGGATCCTAGCTGCAGTGCTCTTTATCAAATGATTTCCCCAATTTAGGAAGACTCGAATCCTCCAATTAAATGTTAAACATCTAGGGGTGCAAGAGCTTTGGTGTTTCTTTAACTTCTCTATGTAAAGATTTTTGATCCAGTGACTTCCTCTTGCCTTTCTGCTTTAAAATGCTTGTTTTTGCACTTTGGCTTCATATTGTTTATTGGCAACAAAAGCAGCTTAGTGCCAAATGTGTAATGCATTACTCAATGCACCTTAGCCTTTACAAAATAAAGAATCGATGCGGCTGCAGAGTTTCACCCTTGGCTGGCTGTGTTCAACAGAAATAATGCACATAAAAATGCTGTTACGTAATGGAACTGCTTCTACCATTTTGGCAATGGCTGGTAATGTCCTGGATAAAATGAGGTAATTGATAATCTTGATTAACCCCTGAGTTCCCTATCCCTTTCCCTAAACTCACCAAGTTACATGATGGGTAGCAATGAGTACCCCGATTCAGTATTTAACCTCTCTCCTCACTGTCTCTAGCTTCCTGTCCTTTTCCATCTTAGCTCCACAGCATATCCTTTCTTCTGCACTCCCAGAGGTTTGCCTTCATATTTCTAAATAAGATGATAAAGAATAAACAATTAGAATGTGGTCTGAACAGGGCTCTCTCAAAATATTATTTTTTATTTCCATTTCATTTCCTCTTTACTTTTTTGTTCCAAATAATAGTATATCCTTGTTCACTCCTGTCCAGATAAGACAACACAGAAAAACAAATAAAAATAATGAGATCTATAACATTTGTTTTAACCTGCTCCTTGTCCACTACAAGTTTCTTTTGGTGTGAGGAGGTAAGAGAGTAGGGAAGGAAGAGGAGAGGTCTTGGAAGCTAGAGGTAGAGAGGAAAAACTGATGAAGAGATGTCTGAAGGGGATTTTGGAGACATGAAACCCAGGTTGGACTAACCCTGGTGGGGTAGATTTTTATCTGAGGCATGAAGACACGTGCTGAGTTTTGCTGCCAGATTGAGGTAGGGCAAGAGAAGGGCTACGCTTGAAGCCAGGCCACGTTTATTTAGTTTAAGTCAGAAACATGATCCAATACCATGTTCTGCTATTTGTCTTCCTCTCCTCTCAAGGCCACTAGCATCTCTCAGAGAACCCAACCTTGAGATTCCAATTCTCTTCCCACAGAACCAGTGACTAGGTTTTGCTGGTGGTATATTCTCTCTCTCTCTCCCTCTCTCTGTCAACTCTGGCTTCATTCCTACTACCATTTAGAGAAGACTTCTACAGTTCACAAGTGTTCTATGAGCGAGGCCTCCACCCCAGCCTAAGTTTACCTCCGTTTCTTCCTTTCTAATACACCAAAAAACCCATCTTTCTAAAGCACACTTCTTGGATGGCACTCCCCTAGTCAATGGAAAGAGTTGAATGCCCACTGCTTATGATTCTAAGTGTAAAATCATTAGCCTGTCAATCAAAGATTAAGATGTTGTCAAGCTTTTTAACCATTTAACCAGCCGTTCTTCAGCAGTGATCTTCTGTGTTTGGGAAGTTTAATTAACTTATCCAAAATCACAAAGGTAATCATGACTGTCTTAGTTATCTAGTGCTGCTATAATAGAAATACCACAAGCGGGCGGCTTTAACAAAGCAAAATTTATTTTCTTACAATTTAGTAGGCCAGAAGTCCAAATTCAAGGAGTCAGCTCCAGGGGAAGGCTTTCTCTGTCGGCTCTGGAGGAACATCCTTGTCATCAATCTTCCCCTGGACTAGGAGCTTCTCCATGCAGGAACCTCAGGTCCAAAGGACGTGTTCTGCTCCCAGTACTCCTTTCTTGGTGGTATGAGGTCCCCCATTGTCTGCTTGCCTCCTTTTCCTTTTATCTCTTCTAAGACAAAAGGTGGTGCAGGACACACCCCAGGGAAACTACCCTTTACATTGGATAAAGGATGTGACCTGAGCCAGGGTGTTACATCCCACCCTAATCCCCTTTAGCCACAGGCAGAGATTATGATTTATAGAACATAGGAAAATCACAAAATGGAAGGCAATCACACAAAATACTGGGAATCATGCTCTAAAGAAGTTGACACATATTTTAGGGGAAACAGTCAATCCATGACACATGACAAAGCAGAGATTTGAACCCAGGAAGTCTAGCTCTAGAATCCATACTTTTAACCACTATTTTATATTGCCTATTAAAGAAACATCATCTTATCCTTCTTAGAATTATTTTTTAAAACCAATTGGGTCATCATAATCAGAATTATCAACTTTTTTCTTAGTATTTGAAGGGTTTCCTCCATTGTGTTTTTTTTTTTTAATCTTTATTTACTTCCAGTTAGTAATAGACAACTTGAGGTTTAGCATACGATTTTTATCTTTCCATATAATTATATTGTTTGAGCATATGTTTCTAAGTAGAATGCATTTTCCCTTGTACTTTTTTTAAAAAAACTTTTCTGTGTAAATCTACTGATGAGGAGGTTACTACTGATGTTAAATGGATACCAGAAGATAAAAGACTGTAGATTTTTATTCCTTTCAGATGCATTGAGCATAAATAAAGCATTACAAAGCTTAAGGATAGAAATCACATTCTGTAGAAATTAGCTTACTTATCAGCATTTTGTCTTCTAAGGTTAATATACAGAAACTTTCTCTACAATATATTTAACGTAACTTAATATCTGTAAAAATACTAATATCTAGTATATTAGAAACAAATTGCAAATTGTATTATTACACAGATTTAAAGTATAACCTTATTAGCTACATGTGCCAGCACAAATTGCTTTGCAGTATATCAAGTATAAATCTGATGCAAATTTATATGAGCAAGCACGTGAGTAGATTGTCTAGTCCCATTATCTAGAATTTAGTTATGTTTTGTGAAGATTTAAAAAATGCAAAGAGAGGCTACTTTTCCTATTTAGTAAACGCTAAAATTAGGATTTTTTTTTTTTGAAGTCTCCCCCCACCAACATAGTTTCATTTTAATACCATCCTAAAAACCATTGGCTTTTCCTTCCGCATCGTCCAATACAATGCCATTTGAAAATACAATTCAGTAACTCAGAGGTACTCTAAAGGTAAACTGCCTCCGGGGTATACAATTGCCATTTGATTTAATGTTGACTATTTAATCATATTATAAACTTCTCCAACAGGCCTACATAATTGCCTCCTTCGGAGCAAAGGGTAAACAGCTTACCTTGCAACTCCAGTTCCTTAAGAAGCCCATTACATCCCTGAAAACATCAAAAGATTTGTCAGCACTTTCATTATCAACCTCCATTTTCTAGAGTTGATTGCTGGCTATAAAATTTTACTCCAGCTTAAAACTGACGTTTAATATTTGGACCATAGAATAAACATGGCCATGGCCTGGGAAGTAGGGTGAAGTTCTTTTGTCATGAAATTTAAATTTGGTAAATTGTTATTTCTCAGCATAGAGCAATGCTTCATCATAATTACTGCCATTTAGTTGGTACCTATTTCCTGCCAAGCATATTACATGCACCATTTTTAATTCTCTATCTTCAGTCCAATGAAAACAGTGGTGTCACCTGTGATTTGCAGATGAGGAAACTGATGCTCAGAGGCGCGAAGTTATTTTCCAGGTTCACACAGGTTAATCAGTAGGAAACTGAGCTTACAAACAGGTCCGGAGTACCCAGAAGTTCGTATTATGGAACTGTTGATTAACCTCTCCGGTGCAGATGAGGGTAAGTGGTAGGGACAAGAGCTAACAATGAAAAGTAGGATCTTTACAATTCAACAGCCAACCTATTTCACCTCAGTTGCCAGAGGCGACTGCCTCATTTCATAGTCAATTATAGCTGTGGTGGATATTTTTGCTGTCTCTCTTGAAGGGAAAAATTATACTAATAAGTCAGGATTAGGAAGAGACATTCGCCTCATTTGACAGCTTACCATCTTTCCATAACAAACAATGATTTGATTAGAGAAAATGAGGTTTGGAAATAATCACTTTGATACAAAATACCAACTAATTGGTATAGGTGTTTTTATTCAAAAGAAGCTCCCAATAGTTAAAATTCACTAACTTCAATAACAATTGTCTCCCACATATGCCTTTATGACTTCTTCAGCAAAAACTCTGTGAAGGTTTTTACACAGAGAAAGTTTAGGCACCTGACATCTAGACTAATATGACAGATCACATGGCTCAGCATGTTGGAAATTCATTTTAACTTACAAATGCATCTAAAATCGTTCTGTGAGTAAGTACTGAATAGTGTTGATAGTTATGCTAATTCTGTAGCATCTTGACTTCAGGGCGAAAGCAAATTTCAGAGAAAAGAAAAATTATATTCCTGGTTTAGAAGGCAGAACAGCGTTAGCCTGATTGGAAACTTGGATTCTGTTTGTTATTTTTTTACTTTTCCAATTATGGCCATCAACATCATCACCATTAAATGTCTCCTGGGTGAGTAATGCTGTCAGAATTGCCCTCGAAACAAAGTTAAGGCCCAATCAAATCTTTTCAATGCAACCAGTTTGGTGAAGACCCGTCCTCCCATTTTTTAACCTCTGTTTATGACTGATTGTGAGATGAACAATTCCAATGACTATGTAGAACTTAAAATTAAACAGCGAGAATAATCAAATTGCCTATAGCTGAGTCCTTTAAAACTGTCTGCATTTGACTTCAGGTCTAGGCTCTAACTAGTTGCCATCAACTCATAATGACCCCTTGTGTGTCAGAGTAGAACTGCACCATAGGGTTTTCATGTCTGTGACTTTTCAGAATTAGATCACTAAGCCCTTCTTTGAAGGTGCCTCTGGGTGGGTTCAAACTGTTAGCAGTTGATTACTTAACTGTTTGTGCCACCCAGGGACTCCTGGTCCAGGCTCTAGGATGTTCTAAATCCATTAGAGAGGCAATACAGTCAAATATTTTATCAGCATAAATGTAGCAATAGCCAAGTTTCAGTTACAGTAATACAGAGCTTATGGGGGAAAAGCTGACTTTTCAGTTTTTGATTGAGAGAATTATTTAAACTGATTAGAAATCATTAAATCATATTAGTGTGAACTTGATTGACTTTTATTCCTGCAAACTGTCTGCAATTCAATGGTGGCTGAAAGAGAATGTGTATAAAACAAAAATTCTGGGAGTGATTTTCAACCTTCAAAAATGGATGATCATACCTCAGGGAAGGTAAGACTCGAAAACACAGTATTTTTTTTTTTTTTAAAGAACAGTGGTCACTGAAAGCAGTAACTCTCCAGTAGAGACACTTAGTCAGGAAAGCCCACCAGGACCTCCTGGCCAAACTGCCACTGGAAATCTTGTATCTTAACACACACTGTGATTCTCATTGCCACAGCAGTGGACAAAACCGGGTTTCAATTTTTTTCTTCTTTTTCCAGAATAAAGACGTGCTCAAAAGTCTAAGTGACCAGCCACCTGTCTCTGGCAGACTTTTTGTTTTACCATGATAAGGCTTTGATAATTACCAAAACCCTGCGTATCATCGGCCTCCTAGGAAATGTGAGTAGGTTGATTAGAAAGCCCCAGGTTGCTGGATTAAAAATGCCTCTGATCCTGAAATTCATGTTAGGGCAACTTGTCTCATATCATTTGACTTATCTCTATCTGACTTTAGCTGCTGCCTTGCATGCCTTATCAATTCTCCTACTCAGCCAGAATTTCTCCTTCGCTACAGAAAACGCATACCTGTTTTTTAGTTGCCTTAATCCAGTTTCTCCCTCTGCCTGAAGTGTTAAATCTTTGAGGGCTGCCCAGTGGAAACTGAGAAGCAAACTTTAGAACAAGTGTGTGTGTGTTTCTGTTTCTAACTGGTTTCTTGCTGCTATAGCTGACAAGGCTTTGATTGGCCTCCTGAGGTGTCTGAGCCAGAAGCTCTAATTCCTAAATGAGGTTGCAGAATAGTCTGACCAGAAGTGTTAATGGTCTCAAGGAGCCACAAAGGGGCAGCAGTGATCCATTTTGGTGACTCAAAACTCCACTTCTGCTCTTATTGTAAGAGAGGTGGAACAAACGCTGAGGAAGGTTACCATGGTACTTAGTATGGCAGAGACTTAGTACATTACTTACCAAATACATTTTTTCTTTTTCCTGGGTACACACAAAGCCACATTTTCCAGCCTCCTTTGCCTGTAGGTGTGGCCATATGACTGAGTTCTAGCCAACAAAATGTGAACTGAGATGATTTGCACCATCTCCATGCTCGGCACATAAAATCCTCTTGTGCAAAATTTCCCATATTCTTTCCCCACTTCACAAGCTTGAGGCAAATAATATGGTGATTATGGAAGCCACAAATCAAAGATGGTAAAGACACAAGATGGAGGAACATGAATCCCAGAATTGTCGTTTGAGAAACAGTTTTGAGTCAATCAGGAAAATCTACTTGGAACTTCATATGAATGAGAACTAAAAGTCTATAGCAAAAAAAAAAAAAAAAAGAGAGAGAGATTTTGGGTCTCTTTACACAGCTATCATTAGTATAACTATTTGTATGCTGGAATGGGGCAGGCAAAACCTAAGTTGTATGGCATTCTTTAGTGGTCAAGCAGAAGGTGACAAGGAAACTGATATTAGAGTCTGAAATGGTGGAGTGTCTGTCAAGACATTTGGTGAAGCTCTTACTTTGATACTTGGAAGACAGATCAAGTAATTATGAGGTAGTAGATCTAGGAGTGGTGATTGAAAAGAGTGATTGAAGAGTTGACTTTCACTTTTGCTTTTTGCAAAATATTGCAAGAAAAAGATAAACTCAAGAAAGAGTTGGCCATTTTGCAAGTAGAAATGAAAAGAAATATAGAAAATTCAGAATCTGTGTCTCAAAAAGTAAGAAAAACTAACTGCTAATAAACCACACCAGTTAACATCAAGTTGATTCTGACTCATAGCATCCCTATAGGGAGGAGTAGAACTACCCCCACAGGGTTTCCAAGGAGCAGCTGGTGGATCGGAACTGCTGACCTTTTGGTTAGCAGCTGAGCTCTTAACCACTGTGCCACTAGGGCCGCTAATAATAACAAACCCACAATAACCCAGTGCCCTCTAGTCCATTCCGACTCATAGCGACCCTATAGGACAGAGTAGAACTACCCCATAGAGTTTCTGAGGAACACCTGGAGGATTCGAAATGCCAACCCTTTGGTTAGCAGCCTTAGCACTTAAGCACTACGCCACCAGGGTTTCCAGATTGCTAAAAACAAAAAAAAAGACCCCGTAAAATAAGAGGCAAGATTTTAATAAGCCTTAGAGACAAGAACCAGATAAAACTTCCCAGTTGAACAAAACTACTCAGCCTGTGGCAAAAATCAGATTAAGGACGTGAAATTCTCATCTATTATTTTAGATAGTCTAAATTAAGTTGAGAGAGAGGAGGGTATGGAGGGGTGTAGTAAAAAGATAAATTTGGCTTAAGAACTATGTCTAGGAAAGGACTTTCAGTTTGTTTATTGGCATAAGACTTTGACCAGAAACAAATAAAGCAGAAATGTTTTAAGATTTTAAGTGAATTGTATTACCAAAAAAGTTAATGAGCTTACTCCAAAAATGTGTTTGGTGCTTAAAAAAAAAAGTCAGGCCCCCAAAATTGCACTAAGAGGAAACAGTGTGTGAAAGGTTGGCATAAATCAATGCCTCTTCAGATGTGACCACAGAGAAAAACAAATAATGAAGACCAGGAAGATAGGATTTGTTCAATCACACATAGACGATGGAACAAAAATTGAAAGAAAAAAAAAATGAATAAGGTAAGTTTCAGGTGGAAGAAAAAGAGAGAGACAGGAATAGGGATTGAACCCATACTCTGTGAGAAAGAGAACCTGCCAGTTCTATGGAAACCTAAGACAAAGGGGAAGCAAAACAATGGAGTTTTTGGTCAAAATATGTTTCTGACACTCAATTTGCACAACATGCTAAGGCCCTAGTGTTTTGTGAAACTAGGATCGCAGAACTATTGCACATCACTTGAATTTTAAAATATCTATTGGTGATTTACTCTACACAAAGCAGCCAAAAGCCTCGTTAAAAAGTAAAGAATATAATGTTATGCATTTTTTCTCCAAATATCTGTGTGTTTAGCAGTATCATTAAAGGGCGGAGGGAAGAGAGGGAGAAAATATGATAGGATTTGATTTCCCCATGGTCAAGCTGATTTGGCAAAATCATACTGTAGCTGAAATTCATTGCTATTTTTAATGTAATATTTTTATATTAATTCTCTTTTCACACAATTCACTCTTCTCTCTGTATACCACTGCACCCCATAACACACATACAGACTAAAGAAAGTTTCCTTCTATTTTCAATATTGCTAAGGGTAGTAACATTATCAATGACCCAGTTGTCCTAGCCAGAGACCACAATCATTGGCTTCTCTCTCATCCACTTTCCCTCATCTGATCAATTACCAAGTCATGTCAATTCTAACTCCTAAATATCTGATAAACCTACCCACATCTCTTCATTCTCACTTCATAAGCTACATTGCATCTATTCTACAATAATAACTCTTTTAACTGATATCCCAGTTTCCAGTCTAGCTCCTCTCTAATTAGTTCGTCACTCTGAAGAAAGATCTTTATAAAATGCAGTTTACCACAGCACATTCCTGATTAAATTTTCAGTGCCTCAATATTATTCTCCAGATGACAACCAAGCCCCTTAACATGGCTTACAAGGTCCTTCATCATCAGCTAGTTGCTTAGCTCTTCAATCTTACCTCACACACACAAAAACACTCAACATTCGGTTTTCCAAAAATATCAAAGTACTTTTTTTTTTCACATGATGCTTCATGCTTGGTATTTGTTTTGAACTTTTGCACCTGCTATTCTTTTTGCTGAAATTTTATTCTCCATCGTCTTTTACCTTGTTAACAATTAGCTCTATTCATCCTTGTTATGGATTAAATAATGCTGTTGCTGTGTGCCTTTGGGTCAGTTATGACTAATAGTGACCATATAGGGTAAAGTAGACTGTTCCACCACTTTTGGCTAGCAGTTGAGTACTTTAACCATTGTACCACCATGGTTCCTTTGATTAAATTGTATCCTCCCAAAATTTATGTTCACATCCTAACTTTGGGTAACTATGAATATGAACTTGATTGGAAATAGGGTCTTTGAGAATTGTATCAATTAAGTTAACATGAGGTCATACTGGAGTTCTGTTGGCCCTAATCCAATTTGAATGGTGTCTATAAAAGAGAAGAGACACAGAGATAGGAAAAGAGGGACAATGGCCATGAGAAAATATATCTGCAAGCTAAGGGACACCTGAGGCTACCAGAATCTGAGAAACAGGAAAAGCTATTTCCTTAGACCCTCTGAATAGACCCTGCTTACACCCTTTATTCAGACTACCAGTCACCAGAACTTTGAGATGATAAATTCCTGTTATGAGTCAGAA
The DNA here is from genome assembly GCF_024166365.1 of Elephas maximus indicus. Lineage (NCBI taxonomy): Eukaryota > Metazoa > Chordata > Mammalia > Proboscidea > Elephantidae > Elephas > Elephas maximus. Next base: position 42,564,442 of record NC_064832.1, read on the forward strand.
TCCACTCGGCAGCAATGGGTTTGGTTTTGATTCCTTAAAGCCACCCACTTTGTGGAGCACTACCCTATGCCTCAGCTTTTTTTGGTCACCCTCAGATGATAGTAAGTGCTCTTTCCACATTCTCTCACAAACCCTTTAATTACACATTACCATGACCCTATGGCATGATAACTGCCTCTTCAATACTATGCATCATCCACTTTGAATGGGAAGTAAAGTCTTTCATTGTTAGCATTTAATGCATTTTCTCTGCATAGTAAGTTCTCAGTAATTTTGTGTGGGATAAAAGAAAGAGGTACAGTTATCCAAGTATGTCTATGTCACATGTAGGGCTGATTTCAAAACAATAATTCACTTCAGAAATTCTCTACCTGTGAGACACAGGGAATTGTGTTAGGAGTTACAAATATCTATCAAGACTTCAAGCTGTAGATAGGAGAAGAATTTTAGCCTTCTTCCCTCAAGAAGTGAGCAAAGACTAGGACAAAGGAAAGTAGCTTATTCATTTTTTTCACAAATAATATGTCTCTATTGATATTTCTTTCAAGAATGAGGAGAGATAAGAAAAAGCAACATAATGGGTATATGATAGATTATTGAAAATTTGATGATTAAGAAGAGCAATCATAGGACAGGAAGGAAGAGCATGTATAATTATGGCTGAGTGCAGAAAAAAGGAATGGTAAAAGTAGTTGTAATATTGCACAAAGAGTAGCAAATTCTTTGCTATTCTCAAAATAGCCCGGGAAGATGTGCCCTCTCTGAATCAAAAGATGAAACTAAAAAAGACAGAGATTAAAAAACAAACTACAAAAAAGAAAAAGAGAGAGAAAGAATGATAAAGAGAAACGGATAAAATAAAAAATAAAGGACTTTAAGAAAAATGAAAGCACAGTAGCAAAATTAAAGACCACACTATCTGTAATACAGAGCAGGACTATTACTGACAAGTGACACATTACTCAAAAGTGACAAGTTCTCCCAAGGACAAAATACAGAATATATGAAAGAAATAATAGAGTTGAAAGAGCAAGAATAGGGGCCAGATGGTTGAAATTCTTGAAGGAAAGAGTAGATTACAGCCACAACGGCAGCAACAAAATATATATTTATGTACATACAAACATAAAAGCTCTCCGGGGCTGATGAAGTCAATTATAAATTGTTAAGCATTTCTGCACATTACTTGAAAATAAAATCACTAGTAGACATACCCTGTCATGGATTGAATTATGTCCGCCAAAAATATGTGTTGTAAATTCTAACCTCTATACCTGTGGTTATAGTCCCATTTGAGAATGGGTTGCCTTTGTTATGTTAATGAGTCAGGATTAGTGTAGAGTGGATCTTGAGTCAATTTCTTTTGAGATATATAAAAGATTAAACAGGAGAGCAGAGAGAGATGGGGTAAGATAGATGCCAAGACACATGGAGATCTCCAAGGAACCAGGAAGCTGAAGAGACAAGGACCTCCCCCAGAGCTGACAGAAAGAAAGCATTTCTCTAGAACTGATGCTCTGAATTCAGACTCCTAGACTCATAAACTGTGAGAAAATAAATTTCTATTGGTTAAAACCATCCACTTGTGGTATTTCTGTTATAGCAGCACTAAGTAACTAAGGTACATCCCAACAACAACAACAACAATTTAAACATACTAATCAAAAAGTCCTGGTGGCTTAGTGGTTAAGAGCTACAGCTGCTAACCAAAAGGTCAGCAGTTCAAATCCACCAGTTGCTCCGTGGAAACTCTATGGGAGAGTTCTACTCTGTCCTATAAGGTCGATATGAGTCGGAATCAACTCAACAGCAGTGGGTTTGGTTTTTGGTTTAAACAAAAAATCACCCAACTCGCATATGTTGTTTTTGTATGCTGTCGAGTCAGTTCCAACTCAAATTGATCCTATGGGACAGAGTAGAACTGCCCCATAGTGTTTCCTAGGCTGCAGTATTTACAGAGGGGGAGCCCTGGTGGTGCAATGGTTAAGCAGTTGGCTGCTTCAAACTCACTAGCCGCTCCACTGGGGAAACATGTGGTAGTTTGCCTTCATAAAGATTACAGCCTTGGAAACCTTTTAGAGCAGTTCTACCCTGTTCTGTAGGTTCACTATGAGTCGAAAGCGACTCTATGGCAACAGGTTAATCTTTACAGGAGCAGATTGCCAGGTCTTTTCTCCTGCGGAGCCACTGGTGGGTTTGAACCAACCACCTCTCAGTTAGCAGCTGAGCACTTTAACCACTGCAACCTACACATACATACACAAGTATCTCCAGGGTTAAAAGTAAAAGCTATAAGAAAATCAAGACAGATTATAAAATAGAAAAACCCAACTGGCTATAAGCTATGATTTCTTCTCTGCCAAAATAAGACCTGAAGATAATGGAGCAAAAGAACCAAGTCAGGAATTTAACACCAAGTGTAACTGATATATGAAAGCAAGAAAATAGTTTTCTCAAATATACTAGAAATTATATTATCCAATATGCATCTGAAACATTTCATAAAACATAACACTATGTGAGTGAAAGACGAAACACAATTAACTTGTCAAGACTAGGGAAGTGATGGCTTTAAGAGACTGTCACTGAGAATTAAATCTTTATAAAATAAAGATGTTGAAACAATTACTCAAAATTTGCTTATGAGAAGAAAAACAAAGTTTAAAAAGCATTCCTAAGCATGAAGAATTATTGTTACATTGATTTAATAATCACTCAGGACTAACACAAATAATGACCAATGTGAGGAGAGGAAGGCAGTGGAGGGAAATAAAACCGTGCTCAATCTCCTGTGTATAAAAGGTGGGACTAAACCGAATACTGGTTTTCTCATGGATCTGAAAATTAATGAAATGGTTGCTTTTGAAAACAGTAGTTATAAATATTAATGAAGTTAAAAATGGAATCATTTGCAAAGTACTAGAGGACACAAAAAGTTTTGAAGGTATAATCCAGGTAGCAAGAAACCGAACAAAAGAAAACATAGAGATAAACTTAAAAAAAAAAGTAAAACAAGATGGCAGGAGTACAGCCAAGTATGTTATATTCACAGTTCATGAAATGAAATAAATAATCATGTTAAAAGTCAGAATCTTCAGTTTAAATATACAGTTTTAAAATTTTACAGTGGAAATGAAAGTTTAAAAGTAAAAGCAGATAGAGGGCTTTGAGTCAAGCGGTGGATTGATCACATTTATCTCCACTCTTAAAAGACTATAAGACAAAACAAACAAAAATTGAGTCGACGCTGACTCATAGCAACCCTATAGGACAGAACAGAACTGCCCCGTGGGGTTTCCAAGGAGTGGCTGGTGGATTCGAACTGCTAACCTTTCGGTTACAGCTGAGCTCTTAACTATGGTGCCATCAGACTGTATATATAATAAACTCACAAGAACAAAAAGCTCAGGAGAGGAAACAAGAGTGACAAAATTTCAGTTGTTAGAAAGCAAAGGGATGATTAGTTACAGACTTTGCAGGAAAAGAAAGCTAAATTGAGGGATTAAGGAAAAATATAAACACTGAACGATAAGATCTGGGAGCAACTTTTCTACCTTGACCTCTATAATCTTGGTAAATACATACAATATACAATACCCATTGCCATTGAGTTGATTTCAACTCATAGGGACCCGTTAGGACAGAGTAGAAATGCCCTATAGAGTTTCCAAGGAGCTCCTGGTGGATTCGAACTGCTGACCTTTTGATTAGCAGCCATAGCACTTAAACACTATGCCACCAGGGCTTCCATAATCTTAGTAGCCAAGATTATTATTGCCTCCTTCCCATTCCTCATTGTCTCTGGGCATTGGAAATGTTCTCCCTAGAAAAATGAATTCACACATACACACACAAACATTGAAAGTTCACCAAAGAAATTTAGTAGTAACTCTATCCTCTTACAGTAAAGCTTTTCACCTGCCTGGGCAGAGAAACCTACAACCAACTTTTCAATGCTTCATTCAAACTACCAAGGGTCTCCAGACAGTTGGAGAAAGGCTCTAACATTAAAGTCAGAGTCTTAAACATAGCTTCAAAAATCAATAAAAAGTAATATCCTCAGAGCTGTAAGAGAACATATAACACCAATAAAACAAACATAGGTTGTGTTTATAAAAATAAAATACTCAGAAAACAAGAAAAAACTCTCCAAGATTAAAATAAAAAGCAGAAAAACAATAGTTATACACAGGCCCATATAATATGCACGTATTTAGTAAAAGCTTGTGGAGCAGGAAGTAGTTCAAAAAGAAAGTGAGAGGAAATACTAAAGAAAATATAATAAAGGAGTTAGTCCATAAAAGCCAGCATCACAATATTATGGGTTTCTGAAAGGGAGAACAGTGAAGATTTGTGGGAAAAAAAATATTAAAGAAACAATTAAAGATTTCCTAGAACTGAAGTTCATGAGTGTCAAGATTGAGAGGACTCGATATGAACAGACGCTTCACTAAAGAAGACATTCAGGTAGCTAACAGATACATGAGGAAATGCTCATGATCATTAACCATTAGAGAAATGAAAACAAAAACTACAATGAGATTTCATCTCACCCAACAAGGCTGGCATTAATCCAAAAAACACAAAATAATAAATGTTGGAGAGGTTGTAGAGAGACTGGAACACTTATACACTGCTGGTGGGAATGTCAAATTGTGCAACCACTTTGGAAATCAATTTGGCATTTCCTTAAAAAGCTAGAAATAGAACTACCATATGATCCAGCAATCCCACTCCTTGGAATATATCCTAGAGGAATAAGAGCCTTTACATGAACAGATATATGCACACCCATGTGCATTGCAGCACTGTTTACAATAAAAAAAAAGATGGAAGCAACCAAGGTGCCCATCAATGGATGAATGGATAAATAAATTATGGTATATTCACACAATGGAATACTACACATCGATAAAGCACAGTGATGAATCTGTGAAATATTTCATAACATGGAGGAATCTGGAAGGCATTATGCTGAGTGAAATTAATCAGTTGCAAAAGGACAAATATTGTATAAGACCACTTTTTGTAAGAACTCAAGAAATAGTTTAAACAGAGAAGAAATATTCTTTGATGGTTACAAGAGAGGGGAGAGAGGGAACAGAGTATTCAATAATTAGATAGTAGATAAGAACTACTTTAGGTGAAGGAAAACACAACACACAGTACAGGAGAGGTCAGCACAACTGGACTGAACCAAAAGCACAGAAATTTCCTGAATAAACTGAGTGCTTCGAAGGCCAGTGTAGCAGGGGCTGGGTTTGGGGACCATGGTTTCAGGGGATGTCTAAGTCAATTGGCATAATAAAATCTATTAAGAAAACATCCTGCATCCCACTTTGGAGAGCAGCATCTGGGGTCTTAAATGCTAGCAAGTGGCCATCTAAGATGCATCAATTGGCCTTAACCCACCTGGACCAAAGGAGACTGAAGAACACCAAGGACACAAGGTAATTATAAGCCCAAGAGACAGAAAGGGCCACATAAACCAAAGACTACATCAGCCTGAGACCAGAAGAACTAGATGGTGCCTGGCTACAACCGGTGACTAACCTGACAGGGAGCACAACAGAGAACCCCTGAGGGAGCAGGGGAGCAGTGGGATGCAGACCCCAAATTCTCATAAAGAGACCAGACTTAATGGTCTGACTGAGTCCAGAAGGACCCCAGTGGTCATGGCCCCCAGACCCTCTGTTAGCCCAAGACAGGAACCATGCCCAAAGCCAACTCTTCAGACAGGGATTGGACTGGACAATGGGATAGAAAAAGATGCTGGTGAAGAATGAGCTTCTTGGATCAAGTAGACACTTGAGATTATGTAGAAGGGGAGATGAGAGGGCAGAGGGGGTCAGAAGCTGGTGGAATGGACACACCAAAAGAGAGAGTGAAGGGAAAAAGTGGGCCATCTCACTAGGTGGAGAGCAGTTAAGAGTATATAGTAAGGTGTATATAAATTTTTGTATGAGAGATTGGCTTGATTTGTAAACTTTCACTTAAAGCACAATAAAAATTAATAAAAAAGATTGAAAGGACTCAGTAAGTACCCAGCATAGGAATAAAAAAACACCTACTTCAAGACATATCATTATGAAATTTCAGAGTGGGGAGAGGGGTTAGAAGACACTAGAGTATTGGGGAAAAAAAAAAAAAAGAAAAACTAACAACACTGATTTTGTTTCCACAATAATAATCACAATGGCATTGGACTTTTGATCAGCAACTCTGGGTGCTTGAAAACAACGTAGCGATTTCAACCTAAATTTCTACATCTAGAATTCAAAGATGGTTGAGGTGTGGTTGTGAACAGAAGGTATGGGGAGAACTGCATAGGTTACAGCATGAGAACTTACTTGGAGAATAGTTTTCAGTTCTGTCCAAACATACCAGTAGAAGACAGTAACACAGTTGAATTAAACATGTTATATTTGATAGTCTTTGGTAGTACCATATATATTTTTTAATTTTCCTTTGAAGCCCAAATGATTTTATTTCACTCCTTATGGGTCCAAAAAACCAAACCAAACCCGCTGTCGTCGAGTTGATTCCGACTCATAGAGATCCTATAGGGTAGAGTAGAACTGCCCCATAGAGTTTCCAAGGAGCACCTGGCAGATTCAAACTGCCTGCCTCTTGGTTAACAGTCGCAGCACTTAACCACTACACCACCAGGGTTTCCATCCTTATGGGTATCCACCACTTTTTCAAAGCTCCCTTTACTCCACTTTGCTTTTATGAAAGACCTACATTAGTACTTGTTTTTGCTAATGGAAAGTAATCCGAAGAGTTTTTTCACTTTTACAATAAAAGACCAAAAGCAAAGCTGGCGTTCAGCTTTTGTTTTGCAGAGGACTTTAAAAGAGGGAGCACACACCCCCAGAAGCAAGAATGGCATTGTTAATGTTCTTCCCAGGGAACTACACTCAGTACCTCAGCAACAAACCACCATAGCTTTGCATTTTGTCTGTGGACACTATAGATTAGTGTTATTTTAGGTTTTATATGTAAGTTGGTATGATTTGGCTGGTTATTTTTTGAGTCTGGGAATTCTCAAAAATTTTTCCCATATAAATTAATGGTAACTGCTTCTTCATTTATGCCATTTTGGCTTAGGAAATGTTTCATAGGAACACTCTATTTTTGGATAACTTGGGAAGCCTGTATTAAATTACTGCTTGATTTTTTTTTTTTTTTCTATTTGTCCAAAATGGCCAATAGGTGATTTAATATAAACATGTCCTAACTCGGTCTATGTTTTCCAGCCCTTTCCCTAATCTCTGCCCCACACCCAACTTTGAAATTTTTTCACAAGTCTATTAGGTTAAACCATATGAAATTACACTCAGTTTTTTAGGTAAAAATTGGCAGATATCACCAATTTCTGCATATTATATAGGCAGATATTTTTCTTGCTGACTGGAAAAATAATGTCTGGCAATTATATGTATCTTTTTTTCAAGAGTCATTTTGTAATAAATAAAATACATCTTCTATTTTAAAAATCGTAACAGTCAAGGAAGATATATGAAGCAAAAAAAATCATGTCACATTATTTACATTAGACACAATTTGATTAAATTTTCAAAACAAAAGACATCATATATGAATAAAATGGAAAATTCACAATGAAGGTATAAGTGTCATGAGCCTTTGGAATTAAATTCCATTAAGCAAATCATAAAAAATATAAATTCATAGAAATGTAGGGCAAAAGAAAGAAAAATGGTAGAGACAGAATGTAATATTGTAATATTTAATCTTTTTCTCACAACCAATGTGATTTTATTTCAGAAATGCAAAGTTGATTTCAGAATTTCAGAAAACATATTATCAAATACCTAATGTCATTAATGAAATGCAGAAATATGGTTGGGTGGTTAAGGTTATGTATCAACATGATTCTCAGTGGTTTGGCAGTTATGTAAGGATGTGTTTATCCTCCATATTGTAATATAATGTAATCAACTCCATGTGATCTGATGTGATCAGCCAATAAGTTGTAAGGAGAGTTTACTTGAAGGTGTAGCCTGCATCCAATATATATGGACATTCTGGCAAAGTTCACTGGCTTTTGTTCATTGTGGACCCTGCACCTAGCTCATCATAATCTGACCCCTGGGTCTTGGGATTTGAGTCAGTGGCCTGCCATATTACCTGCCAATCTTGGGTTCGTTGACCCATGAAGCTATATGAGTCAGGAGAAGCATCCAGCCTGACTCCTGACCCATGGACTTGGGACTTGCCAGCCTCTACAACTGCGGGAGTCACTGGACAGTGGCAGCACCACAGCACTTTTCTGGGATGTCATTAAAGGATAGTGGTGAAGGAAAATCCTCCCAATGGGCAGAACTTCCAGCAGTGCACCTAGTTTGTTCACTTCTCTTGAAAGGAGAGTTGGCCAGATGTGTGATTGTATACCGATTCATCAGCTGTGGCTAATGGTTTGGCTGGATGGTCAGGGACTTGAAAGGAACTTGATTGGAAAATTGGAGACAGGGAAATATGGGAAAGGGGTATGTGAATAGACCTCTCTGTATGGGCCAACAAAGTGAAGATATTTGTGCCTCATGTGACTCCTCACCAAAGGTGACCTCGGCAGAGAAGATTTTAACAGTCCAGTGGCTAGGCTGACACAATTTTTGGAATCCAGTCACCCTTTTTCCCTAGCCACTCCTGTCATTTCCCAGTGGGCTCATGAACAAAGTACTCATGATGGCAGGTATTGAGGTTATGCATGAACTCTACTACATGGACTTCCATTCACCACACTGATTTAGCAACAGCCACTGCTAAGCACCCAATCTGCTAATAGCAGAGACCATACTGGGTCCCTGATATGGTACCTTTCCTTGACATGATCAGCAAGCAACCTGGTAACAGGTTGATTACACTGGATCACTTCCATTACTGAAAGGCCGTCATTATAATCTCACTGGAATAGACACTTACTCTGGATACAGATTTGCCTTCTTTGCATGCAATGCTTCTTCCAAAACTACCATCCCTGGACTTACAGGATGCATTATCCACCATGATGGCATCCCACATAACATCACATTGGATTAAGGGACTCTCTTCACACACAGCAAATGAAGTGCAGCAATGGGCTAATGATCATGGAATTCAATGGTCTTACCATGTTCTCCATCATCCTGAAGCAGCTGGCTTGTTAGACGGAACAGCCTTCTAAAGACAAAACTATGGTTTCAGCTAAGTAGCAATGTATTGCAGGGTTGGGGCAATGTTCTCCAGGAAGCTGCATATGCTCTAAACCAGCATCCAATATATGGTGCTGCTTCTCCCATATCCAGGATTCTTTGGCCCAGGAATCAAGGGGTAGAAATGGGAGTGGCATCACTCACTATTACTCCTAGTGATCCACTCTCAAAATTTTTGTTTCCTGTCCCTGCAACCCTATGCTCTGTGGGTCTAGAGATTTTAGTTCCAAAAGGAGGAATTGTCCCACCAGGAAACACGACAATGATTCCTTTGAACTAGAAGTTAAAAATGCCACCTGGCCATTTTGAGCATCTGGTGCCTCTGGGTCAATAGGCAAAGAAGGGAGTTACTGTACTGGCTGGTATGAATGATCTTGCTTATCAAAGTAGAAGTCAGATTGATATTACATAATGGAGGTAAAGAGGAGTATGTCTGGAATACAAGAGATCCTTTAGGACGTCTCTTAGTACTAGCATGCCCTGTGATTAAAGTCAATGGAAAACTACGGCAACCCAATTCCGACATGACTACCAATGGCCTAGATGCTTCAAGAATGAAGGTTTGGGTCACCCTACTAGGCCAAGAACTATGACCAGTCGAGGTGTTTGCTGATGGCAAAGGAAATACAGAATGAGTGGTGGAAGAAGGTAGTTTTAAATACCAGTTATGACTATGTGACCAGTTGCAGAAACTAAGACTGTAATCTTCGTGAGTATTTCTTCCTTGCATGTGTACATCAAGTATTTTTGTTTTCTTCCTTGTTAAAAAAAAAAAAGAAAAGATGAAAATGGGGCTAGTGTGTTTTTGGTTGTACAAAAGTTACTTGTATTATGTTAGGTACAAGTATGTTTACAATTGTCTTTATTTAAAGATTATATACAGTTTAAGTAGTTTTGTACAGGTGCCAAGTTGACAATGTCTGCAATGATTAGGGTTGTGTGTCAACTTGGCTGGGCCATGATTCTCAGCAGTTTAGAAGTTATATAATGATGGAGTTTCCCAATTATATAATGAGTTAGTTATCCTCTATTTTGTGATATAATGTAATTACCTCCATGATGTGATCTGATATGATCAACCCATAAGTTGCAAAGGCAGTTTCTTTGGGGTGGGGGGAAGGGGTGGCCTGCATCTAAAATACATGGATGTTCTGACAAAGCTCACTGGCTGTTGCTTTCTCTGGATCCTGCATCCAGCTTGTTGTAATCTGACCTCTGGTTCCTGGGACCTGAGCCAGTGGCCTGCCATATTTCCTGCCAATCTTGGAATTTTTTGGTCTCTGCAGTGTGAGCTAGCAGCCTGCCAGCTGACCTACTGATCTTGGGAGCTACGTGAGTCAAAAGAAGCCTCCAACCTGACACTTGACTTACGGGATTGGTGTTTGCCAGCTTCTACAATTGCATAAGCCATATCCTTGAGATAAATCTCTCTTTCTCTCTCTCTCCCTCTCTCTCTCCCTGTGTCTATATGTATATACTTCACTGGTTTTGCTTCTCTAGAGAATCCAGCCTAAGACAATGGTGGATCAGGATAATAGAATTAAAAATTTATTTAGAAAAGAACCATTTCATACAATAACCTTATGCAAGTATTAAGCTTGGTGTGGGAGCTAAATTAGTAGATATATAAATATAATTTATTTCTACCTGTCATAGAATTTATAGCACAATCAGAAATGTCATATAAATTATTATAATCCTTGAAATATTTACAAAAATTGATTATGTAGGAACAAAATAAATCAATAAGTATCTCAAATGTATAAATTTTAACATGAATTCTGTTCAAAATTTGTTCTCTAAACAAAAGTAAAACAATAAAATAAACAAATGGTTAATTTAAATGTCTGTTTAAAAATTAGAAATCCTACATTTGAGAACATAATGTATCACAACTTTTTAGAAGCATACAAAGCTATCATTTAAAGAAAATACTCTTCTCTAAAAGTTCTTAGTAATAAATTCGGAAAAATAAAAATAAAATAAGCATTCAGGAGCCATCTTTAAAACAAAAGTAATAAAGTCATAGAAATATGAGTAAAAAATTAATAAGGTAAGGCAAATACATTAATAAATTATAACTAATAAGAAAATTAAAAAGCTAGTTCTTTGAACAGATCAGTAGTATTCTGTGGCCAACATAATGAAACAAAAATAAATGTGAAAAAATTTCTAACATGGGGAATGAGAATAATCATATACCCACGGATGCAGATACTTAAAAAATTGTAAAATACCACATTGGGTAATGCTATGCTGATACATTAAGACGTATCTTAAGAAAACATAAATTACCAAAAGTAATTCAACAAGTAGATAATGGGCATAGACATCCACCCATGGAAAACTTGGTAAAAAAAATAAATGAGAAGAATTATCTCTAAATAGAATCATGGTCATTTCCTTCATGGCTGAATTCTATTAAAAAACTCAAGAAATTGTTGCTGTTTTTATTAGTTGCCTTGGAGTAGATTCCAACTCATGGCAACCCCGTGTCTGTTCAGTATAGAACTGTATTACATGGGAATTTCAAGGCTGTGACTTTTCAGAAACAAATCACGGAGTCTGTCTTTCAAGGCACCTCTGCATGGGCTTGAACCTCCAACCTTCTGGCTAGCAGTCAAGCAGTAACCATTCATAAAACCTAAGTATAGTCAGAGAGCAAAGAAGATACACAATTTTTCAATATCCCTCATTTTTTTAAAGGGAAGCAGCACTACAATTATATATAAAAAAAAAAACCTGAGAAAAATTACTGTATCTATATATGTGTAAGTCTTCAGAAAAAAATCTCCTTTACAAGTGTAAGGAAACCCTTATTTGGATTAGGTGAGGAGCCCTGGTGGCACAATGGTTAAAGATCTGGCTGTTAACCAAAAGGTTGGTGGTTTGAGCCAACACAGAGGCTCTGTGAGAGAAAGACCTGGCAATCTGCTTCCATGAAGATTACAGCCTAGAAAACACTATCGGGCACGGAGTTGATCATAAGTCAAAAAATCAACTCAATGGCACCTAACAACAACATTACGTAGATGGTAGGATAGTTCAACCTTAGGAAATCTACCAATGTAATGTAATCTATTAATGTAAATCATTAAGTCATATAAAATTGGATTTGATTAAACTTATTCCTTTTTTGGGTATTTAGTAATCAATGGAGCCCTGGTGGCATAGTGGCTATGAGCTCAACTGCTAACCAAGAGGTTAGCAGTTCAAATCCACCACTCTGCTCCTTGGAAACCCTACGGGGCAGTTTTAGCCCATCATATAGGGTCACTATGAGTTAGAATTGACTTGACAGCAATGGGTTAATGAGGAGAAGAAGGCATCATTAATATGAGAATATTAAAAATTTGAAGCCAATTATCAATACTATATTTAATAAGTAATTGTAAAAGCAAAATTTACCAAACTGAGGTCTATAGAAAACTACTTTCAGAAGATATAAATAAGTGATTTATTGAAGAAAGAAAAATAGAATTCTAGGTTCAAATAAATATGAGAAATATCTCATACTTATTCACAGAGTATGTGTGTGTATGTGTGTTTTGAAGGACCTGAAAAGCCCTGTAGTGAAATTACCTTTTTCACTTTGCTTAATAACCAAGCATTGCCAGAGTAATTTGAGCAAGAGGCACTTTTTGAGCAGTGTGAATATTAAAATCTTGTAAAACACTACAGGATATCATTATCAAAAATTTAAGACTCAAGGGATGTCAACCAAAGCCAGAAATAAGACAAGATGTTCATAATCACATGGAATGTTTAACTTTCCACATCCTTCAATGTAACTCCTCATGAATTAAAAAAAAAAAAAAAGGAAGGAAGGAAAGAAAATAAAGGAAGGAAGGTAGGAGGGAAGGAAGGAAAGAAGAAAGAAAGGATGGAAGAAAGGGAGGAAGACAGAGTGGAAGAAAGGAAGAAAGGGAGGGAGGGAGGAAAAAAGGGAGGGAGGAATAAAGGAGATAATAAGGAAGTATTAGAAAGTATTATGGATTAAATTGTGCCCCCCACCCCCCAACCCCCCAAAAATGTGTGTTGAAATCCTAACCCTTATACCTGTGTATATAATTCTGTTTGGAAATAGGGTTTTCATTTCTATGTTAATTAGCCCATATTCCAACAGGTAGGGTTCTAAACTTAAACCATTTCTGAGCTATAAAAAGAGCAGATTAAACACAGAGATATGAACATATGGGGGTGTTGGGGGAGACATGCCAGCACTACCTACAAGGAAGGAATCAACACAGTCAAGACCCTGATTTGAGCTTTTAACTTCCAGAACTCTGAGGAAATAAATTTCTGTTCTACAAAGCCACATACTTGTGGTATTTCTGTTTCAGCAGCATTAGGAAACTAAGACAGAAAGGAAGAAATAAAATTATCATTTTTAAATTGATAAGACTGCCTTACTAAAGAAAAAGAAAATCTAATTTTATCACTTGAAAAACTTTTGAACCAATAAGTTTATTAAAATAGCCAGCTACAGGGTCAATATATAAAACTAAATATCTTTTCTATAATTTTAGAAAAGATCAGTTAAAAATCACAATTGGAGAAAGGTCATATTCACCAATGAGAACAAAAAATATAATACACCTAAACATGTATTTCACAAGTAATAAATACTGCTGTAGGTTTTATATGTAAAACAACCAATGTATAAAAGTATGCTGAAAGTTATAAAAAATGTATACATATGGAGTCAATCCATGTATCTTGGATGAGCAATTTTAATGATGTAAAGAGCTATTAAAGAGCTAAGTTTCTACAAATAGATCTTTCAGTTTACTGTTATGTCAACCAAAATACCAGTGTCTTTCTGGATTTCAAATACATGTTTTTGAATAAATGTGAAAATTAATTTTAAGCCTTACCCAGAAAAATTAAAGTTGTAGAATAGCTGAAAAAATATGAAAACAAAGGCAAGTAGGAAGTGTTTCTTGTGACATCAGATATTAAATATATTGCGAACCTGGAATAAAAACATGCTGTACTGTTAAGAGAATCTTGTTAGGTGCCATCACATCTGTTATGACTCATAGCGACCCTATGCACAACAGAGCAAAACACTGCCCAGTCCTATGTCAGCCTCACAATAGTTGCTATGTTTGAACCCATTGTGGCAGCCACACTGTCACACGGACATACACATACAGTTATACATACACACCCATATCTGTATCTGTCTACCTCTCTACACACATGTCCACACACTGTGTCACCCTGGACTTAGTGAGCTACACAGGCAGGTTGCCCTAAAGGCTGTCTCCAGATCCCAAGTTCCCACCAGAATACTGGGATGAGAATTCCACCCAGTGGCACCAACCACTTCATGATATTATGTCCATTTATCCTGATCAAGTTGCACACAACAGAAGCATACACAGTGCTGACAATAGCAAAAGCCATTTTAGATACTCACGGACAACACACAGTACACAACAGGAAAAGTTCCGTGACAAAAGGCTATCACCACCCCTCTTGCCCTGCTGCTGAGGAAGATGGGAAACTCCCATGTATGCCCCCATTATGCACAGTGGGCAAAGGGCCCTGAAGATCTTTCCCGCCAGGCTGTGTACTTCAGGAATTGCAATGCACATTTTTCCTCCTAATAACTCATGAATGGGGATAATCGGCCATGTGGGCGCCAGCCCTGACTTGTGTCATTTTAGCCCTGCTGGGAAGGTGTAATGGTTTGTTCCAAAGCCTGAAGGTGCTAACAGGGGGAGGAGGGATAGGGAGTAGCTATAGCTACTGTGGCCATCTGAAGGACCACCTCCTCTCAACTTATTATAGAATCATATAAAGCAGGGGATATATAGCTCCTCAGTGAGAGTATATCCTCACTGAGGTGGATTGACACAGTGGGTACAACAATGGGCTCAAACATAGTGATGACTGCAAGGATGGTGCAGAACCAGGCAGCAGTGTTCCCTTTTGTTGTACATAGAGTTGCTATGAGTTGGAACCAACTCAGTGGAACTTAAGAACAACAACAAATACATATACACACAAACACACACACACACATATACCCACAGAGTATGATAAAAATATTTCAAAAAGACATAAAAACTTTTGGAAGACTATTCATTAAATAATCCATTATTACTCATTACTGATGGTAATATGATAGTTTTAATTTTATTGTTTTTCTTCCAGCTTATCTGTCTGTAATTTTAGCTATCTATATAATATACATGTATTACTCTAGTCCTAAAAACATAGTAAAAGTAATAAAGCAAAGAAGCTATCTAGTCTGTATTTTCAAGGAGGAACTCAGTTGTCAGGATAAAAACAGCTCTTGAGTGATAGAAACCTCAACTGGAATTGAGGTTTTGTAACACCAGAGTTTTTCTATCAGTGGTTTCAAATTCTTCCACTTTCAACCAAGAAGCTTAGTGAGGGTCCTCAAGTGTCCCCAGAGAGGAAGGGAGAGGAAGAAACCAGTCAAATTGTCACCTCCGCAATCTGAGTACCTGCCATTGTATCTCCTTTACATACCAAGTGCTCATCTTAAGGTTTTCTCTCAAGGAAAGTATCCTTTTCTGTAAACAGTTTGATCCTTTTGGATTATACAGAACATTGACCTAAAATTTCTACACTGAGGTTGTGATTTGAGTTAGAGAGATACTGACAATAACCTTTCTAGATTTTTGACCATTCACTCCTCCATTCCACTACGCGAGTCCTTTGTAATCTTGAAATTTGAGCTCATCCCGTTTATCTAAGGTCTCCTCATTTAATTGGGATTTTCTCTTGCCTTTTGCAGACAAAGCCTCTTGGTATGTTTAGAGCCCCATCACTTTGTTTCTGTCAAACAAAGACATCAAATTCCTAATGAAAGCTTCTGCTTCACCAGGGTCATTAGATGGGGCCCTTTGCTCTCTTCCCAGTAAAGGGGTGACATTTCCTTATTGGTTTGTTCTGTTTTGCCCTATGTACTTGGCCTGGCACAATATGTTCCTAGATCCACTGGAGATCACTTTGCAAAAGTTCGTTTTCCTGATTTGTGTGCTAAGGCATATGTTCTTCAGGTGGCAGCCTGTAACATTTTATGTTATTACTTCGGGAAGGACATGAGGTCAAGAGCGAATTTAATTAATTTGAATTAAATTTTGTTAAAATGAATTGTAAAAGGCATCCAGACTATTCGATTTTGAACCCTGTATCAACTCAGGACCTCTTGTTCACTGTAGCCTCAGGTGGTATCTTTAAGAGGCTTTCTTTGTATTGTAAACAGTTTGGTGAAATTAAATTGTATTTGACACACACCCCTCTTACTGCGTGAGTTTGGCAGCAGAGGTTTTAGTTCTCAACCGATTAAAAAAAAAATCTTAACAGATAAATAATAGCCAACTACCCAGTATAATCCAAACACATTAGAAGTTAAAAAGTAAAAGGTTTTCAAATAGATTTGTACTCAATTCATTAATGAAGAAAATAATAATGTCACGTAATTTCTGTTATCTGTCAAATGCCAACAATTAAGGTGTTTGCCATCTCTTTTCAACTGACTTTTTTCATTTATGCGTTGTGACAAAATGCAAGAAGCCATGAGAGAAAAATATTTATTTGAAGGAATATAGGAATATATGTAACTTCCCCTCTCGAAACGAGTAAAATAACAATAGAGTTTATTTTCCTGAACAGCTTT
The DNA here is from genome assembly GCF_024166365.1 of Elephas maximus indicus. Lineage (NCBI taxonomy): Eukaryota > Metazoa > Chordata > Mammalia > Proboscidea > Elephantidae > Elephas > Elephas maximus. Next base: position 42,581,317 of record NC_064832.1, read on the forward strand.
TACACGAAGCATCTCTTCAGTGTCATAAAAAGAATATTCAAAAACCAGAAATAGCCAAACATATATGTTGTTCCACAGTAAAAAAATTTAACTCAAGCTCAGAAAGAAGAAACATGCAATTTCACGTGAAAGGTAGCCCTAAGTTTTATTTTAAGGTAGGCATTGAACATTAGATCTGTATTTGATAGAAAAATGTATTTGCTTATTTTCAACTATTCATACAGCCTTGTGAGGCTTAGGTAAAGATACCAATGTCACAGCTTGTAGAAAAATATAATTAGTTGAGGGATTCTACTTTTCTTCCTCTGGTTTTCTCCCTCTCGTTTTCACGGCTTTGTCCATTTTGTCTGCCTGAAAGAAAAAAAAAAAAAAGCCCGAGAGCTTCCATACACAAAGAAAAGATAAAATGTCACCTCCAGAGCTCTTATCAAAGGCAAGCGCAAATGAAATATTCTGATAAAAGGTAAATGAACAATGAACTAAAACATGGTCACAAATATGTAATGAGCTACAGAAAATATAAATCAATAATTGCAGTAGAGAAGTGTGGCAATTATACCGTCGCCGATCCCACCAGGAGACAATTTTGCTGCTGTGTTTTGTGAACAGAGCTCTCCTGTGGGATCGGGTTGCAGAGGACATTTTAGTGGGAGGAAGGAGCAATAGGAAAAGGAGAGTGATTCATGTTTGGCATCTCAAGTGGAGGAGAGAGTGCAAGCACTGAATAATGAAACAAAGACAAGACACTCAGCTCGATGGGAAGGTTACTGTTAGAGAGCTGTTAGAATTATTTAAAAAGGTTAGTCTATGAATAAACATGCTTCATCAAGGTCTCTCACACATGCAAAGAGAGATGCTAATGAATAATAAAAGAGTAATAGGGACTGAAGAAATTAATGTTAATCTTATCCAAAGCAGATACAAATTAATATTGGAGCAACATTTTTGTAATCACTTCTCAAGGCAAAGATTCAATTAATGTGACTGAATCAATATTTCAAATCTTAGTCCCTTGAAAGTATCATTGTCTCTCTTCATATAAGCCTGCTCTCCTCTGTGAACAGCTGTAATTCATCTCGTCAACACTTGGGGAGCCTTCTAAATGGTATAAAAAAAAAAAAATAGTAAAATGGTATAGTTGGAAGAAATTGGGACCAGTGCTATAAAGCATAGGGCTATGATGCAGAATTGCTTTAGGGTATATTTCAGTTAGGAAGTTCAGTTTAAAGAAGAGTAATTACTCTACAAAAAATAGATACGTAAGCCCAGAACAGTTTTCTTCACTGCATTTTACACACAAGCACACTTTGGCTGGAGAAAGCTGCCTGTAATTTCCTAGTGAATGCATATCTTTATTTACACCTTTATAGTCACAGAAAAAAAAAAAAAAACAAACTCATTGCTAGAATAGATGCATATATTTAGCCATGTAACACCCTTTGATGTGGAGTCAATTCCAACTCATAAAGACCCTACAGGAAGGGGCAGGGCTGCCCCATGGGTTTCCAAGGCTATAAGTTTTACTGGAGCTGACTGCCATAACCTTTTCCCATAGAGCCACTGATGGGTTCCAACTTCCAACTTTTTGGTTAGCAGCCAAGTACGTAATCACTGCACCACCAGAGCTCCTTATCCATACAAAAAAAAAAAAAAAAGTTGCTTTCGAGTTGATTCTGACTCATAAGGACCCTATGGGACAGAGTAGAATTGCCCCCTAGCATTTCCAATGAGAGGCTGGTGGATTGGAACTGCTGAACTCTTGGTTAGCAATTGAGTCCTTAATCACTGCACCTCCAGGGCTCCATATAATACATAAATTTAAATAGCATCCTGTCATATGGATCAGCACAGGAAAACATACCATAACAACTACGGCAGCAAAAGAAAGCACTAGATCTACCAGTGGGAAAACAATTACACAAAACAAAGTTGAAACAGATTTCCGAGTCTGAGCTAAATTATATCCTGCTTTGATGGTATAAAGAGGAAAATGAATATTTTATGGAATTATTATTATTCCTGCTAGTTTTTTTTTTTCCCTCATCAGAGATTTATCGTGTATCCTATTCTTTTGATGGTAGGCAGTAGATACATTTTATGTAGTGAGCTATTCCTTTTGTTTGGCATACAATATAAATGCCTGTCATAGTTTGTTTAAGGTGTCAGAGATTAGAAAAAGTTTATGAAACTAAATGGGCTCCTCGGATAAGTGTTTTGCAGCTGGGCAGAATGTGTTGTTTATGTTGTAGTGCCCTGACAGGTTTATATAATAAGAGGTGCTAACATCACCCTACTACGATAGATTGGACTTGTTTGAAGCGTGGTGCTGTAGACAAATAGACTTGCATGCTGGTGTTTGCAAAACCAAACGACGATCCTAGGCGAGTCGCTCTATTAAAATAAGTGTCTGAACAATCTCGCTTCTGTACTTTTAATAGACAGTGTATCATTCCTATAATGAAAGAAACATGAAATAGTTTCCATGCAGAATGGGTTCCCTGGAGGTGCTGGGATTTGTCTCATTATATAAAGCTTTTCCATCACCATTGCAATACCTCTTCTCATCTTTGCTTCTCATCCGAGTGGAGAATTTTCTGTCAACAGCTTTAGCCTGGCTAAACCTGCATAACACAGAGGAGGGATATGCCGGAGATAAGATTAATTTTTTCCATTTACGGAGAAAATTATACCCAGTATTCCTGCATGAAAAGGATTACTCTAGGATATGGACAGCATTCTGTACTCTCATTAAAAAAGGCAGTCTACAATTTTATTTTATTTTTAAAGAAGTTGGAAATGGCAGGAAAGACTGAGATTTCATGCTGTTAAATTCACCAGGGGGAGAAAATCCCCACTTGTATATTCTCCTCAGATGCCTTTGGTAACGAGCAGCCCAACCCTATGCTGATAGCTTCCCGTGGGCAGCAATCCTACCACCTGCCTCAATAATTTTGACTGAAAGAAGAAGGTTAATATGATAGAATTATACGAACTTTGTCAAGTAATATGAAAGCTCAGTTACTAACTGACAAGCCCAAGAATTTTCTGAGAAAGGACGACGCTGCGGTTTATGATTCTCCTTGAGTTTTGGCTGCCTCTCTTTGCTTTATTTCACATGTTGTCTTCAGGGTAGCCATAGTCCTGTCATGTTCTTTTATATATAACAACGACAACAGCAATAATAATAGCTGAGTACTGGGTACTTGTGGTATATCTGTGTGTGAGTCCTGGTGGCTCTGTGGATAAAGTGCTCAGCTGTTAACCGAAAGGCTGATGGTTCAAACCCACCAGCCACTCCGCAGGAGAAAGATGTGGCAGTTGCTTCTATAAAGATTTAAAGCCTTGGAAACCCTATGGGGCAGTTCTGTTCCGTCCTATAGGGTGGCTATGAGTCAGAATTGACTTGACAACAATGGGTTACAATATATCTACAATTATAATTTCATCAGGAAAAAAAGCCATACTGTATATGTTTATGTTCACCTTACATGAGAAGAGTGTGATTTAGAGAGATTAAGTTTAATATTGTTTAATATTATACAACTAATAAACGGAAGAATAAGATCTGAACCCACATTTGAATCCAAAACCAAGACTTTTAGCTCACATGCAATATTGCCTAAACAATAATGTTTTAATACTGTTGTCTTTCAGGATACTTCTACAAGTTTGTCTAATTATTGTATAAACCCATTATCCATTGCTGTCAAGTAGATTCCAAATCATAGTGTCCCTACAGGACAAAGTAGAACTGCCCCACAGACCTTTTGGTTAGCAGCCATAGCTCTTAACCACTGTGCTCCATACGCTTTACTTAGATTGGTCCCTGAGTGGAGCAAGCAGGTTGCCTTCAGCTACTAATAAAAAGGTCAGCTCTCGAATCCACCGAATGGTGCAGCAGAAGAAAAACCTGGATATCTGTTTCCATAAAGATTAGAACCAAGAAAACCCTACGGAGCTGTTTTACTCTGTAATATATGAAGTCACAATTAGCCAGCATTGACTCAACAACAATGGGCTTGGTTTGGTTTTACACTTAAATTACCAGATTTGGTTAAAATACTTTGTGGGTCTGTGATGCTTTGTAATATGCTCCGTCCAGAATATCAGGGTTAAGAAACAATGTGCCTTGATTTACCATGCAGTAAGGAGAACAACTTTGCATTGATAGGGTTATCCAATAATGACAAGTAAATGATTTCTTTTTATTCAATGCTCACTTGCAAATGGAAACCCTGGTAGCATAGTGGTTAAGCGCTATGGCTGCTAACCAAGTGTTCGGCAGTTCTAATCCACGAGGCACTCCTTGGAAACTCTCTGGGGCAGTTTTACTCTATCCTATATGGGGTTGCTATGAGTCGGAATCGACTCTACGGCACTGGGTTTTCTGGGTCATATGGTAGCTATGAGTCAGAATCACCTTGACAGCAACAGGTTTGGTGTTTTATTTATTTATTTATTTTCGACTTGCAAATAGTTATCCTGGACATATCTTTAAGGGCAGGCATAGTAATAAAGTACTGCCTAATTATTTATTTTAATTAAAATGCGTTAGTTTTTTTACATAACAATATTATTATCTCAGTATTTACAGAAACATTCTAAAATTTATCTGGTGATAAAAAAGTCAGGTAGGTTCATTGTATTTTTTTCTTTTTATCTATTTAAACTTATAATTTACTGTAAATTCTAACTTATTGTATTGTGTACTGTAAGTTACCACTTACTTACTGTCTAGTTAGTGTATTTCCCTCCTCACCCCTCCCCTCCCTCATAACTATCAAAGACAGTTTCTTTCTCTGTGGTAACATTTTCGTGTGTTTTTATAATAATGGTCTCATACAGTATTTGTCCTTTTGTGATTGACTTACTTCACTCAGCTTAATCCGCTCCAGATTCTCCATGTTGTGAGATGTTTCGCAGATTCATCATTGTTCCCTACCGTTGCGTAGTATTCCATTGTGTGTACGTACCATAGTTTTTTTTATCCACATCATTATTTTTTTCCTTAATAAAGCAATTGGACTAGTCAAAGAAATGTAAGATAATGGAGCAAAATAAAAGTAATTTAAGCAATTAACTCCCTAGTGAAGAAGGGATTTACTGAGTAACCATCCACAGCCAACCGAATCTGAAGCAAACACTGACCACAGGTAAACCCTGGAAGGTGGTATTCTCATGGCTTGTGGATAAATTTCACCAACTACAGTACACTTTTCAAGGTATTCTAAATTACTCCATGTTATCTTCTATGGAATATGGTCTTCTAGATCTCATTCCATGGACGAAATAAAATAAATATCTTTAAGAACAAGATTGAAAATTGAAGCTACAAAATATAGTCACGTGGACATTTTCTAACTAGTGGTTTCCCAGCGTCCATCTTTTGGTCCTTTCCATGCAGGGATGGTTTGGTTAGACTGTGATTCAAGGCATATTGCCTCTCACCACGCAGTTGAAAATTTCCTTGGCAGTTTCTTTTGACAAGGTCTTTCTCTCAAAATGCCCATATTGCAAGGGAATGTATAATCTGACTGTTTCTCCTGGGGACACTGAATCTTGAGCTAACATATGCAAAGGTGGAAAAAGTGATTGGGTTTTATTCTAACCATGGTACTCATGTGAGTGGTCAATTTTTCCCGCTCTGATAATTTCTGAAACTTCCAGGACTCTTTCAAACTCAGTTCACTGTACCTCTGCAGTTGTAAGGACTCTTTCTAATTAATTCTTTGTTTTCTTAAATAGTCAGTCTCTATTGTTTGCATATAAAAACATTTAACAGCTAAAATTCAAAAAGCCAAGTAGCAAATAGCCAAATTTTGTTGGCAAGCAGATAGAATTTATTCTTTATTGAATTCCATGCCAAAACCATCACATACCATTAAAATAAAGAAAAGGTAAATCTGGTGATCACATTTGTTAAAGCTAATTTACTTCCTGTATCTAACCAACCAATGAGTCTAATGGCTCATCCCTCCAAAATATGTCTCATATCTATCTATTCCTCTCTATCATTACTGCCAAAACCTTGATCTGAGCCACTATTTTTTCTTGGGCAAACAGGTAAAATATCTTTTTATTTGCTTTTCATTCTTGATACAAAAAAAAAAAAAAAGCAAGTTGCTGTCAAGTAGATTCTGACTCCTGGCAACCGCAAGAGTTGTGGAGTAGAACTGTTCTGTAGAGTTTTCAAGGCTGTAATCTTTCAGAAGCAGATAGTCAGGCCTTTCTTCCCAGGTGCCTCTGTGTGAGTTTGAACCACCAACCTTTCAGTTAGTAGTGGAGCACAAACCCTTTACACCACCTGGAAACAGCTGTCTATTCTTGTCCCACTCCAGTGCAATATGTACTCAGCACCCAAAGAAGTATTTTTGAAATATAAATTCTATCATTTTACTCTCCTGCTTAAAATTCTTTGACACCTCCAAATTGTACATCAGATAAAATTCAAACTACCATGCTCTGCAAGGCCCTGGATAATCTAGTTCATGGCCCACTCTACCCTTCATCTCCTTTCATTCTCTTTCACAAGCCATGTTGACTTTCCTTCAGCTTCTTGAAAATTCCCAAACTGTCTCCATCTTAAGCTTTCAGCTTAAATGTGACCTCCTCAGAAAATTCTTCCCTAACTGCTCTGTGGTTCCCCTTACTGCCCCTTGTTTGTTCACTTCGTTCATTTATCATATTTACATTATAGGTTTTTTTTTTTTTAACTTAAGTATTGTTTGTGTATTCACTAGAATATAAGATCTATATTTTGAACTTGTTTGATTCACAAATACGCCCTTTGTGGGTAGCACATAGTGTTGTCTCAATAAATATTTCGTGAACCAACAAGTGGATGTTCCCAATGCAGATCAGAACTGAATTGCTTTTCTTATGATAACACGGCTTATTATCCTTTTTTCCTTAAAATGAAAGTGCTTTTTGTTTTAATTCCACATTTCTTGTTTTAGTGCTTGAAAATTTTATAGAAACCTTTATGTAAGCTTGTCTTTTACAGAATGAAAAATGAATAGTATTTTGAAGTGTTAATGCCTATTTCCTTTGTTTTGTATAACAGTAAAGAGGTTAAAATGAATACAGTATCAGCAGAAAATCGACTAAAATTTCGCCAGAGAATAAGCTTATAAAACACTCATGGTGTCAAGGGAAATCTAACAACTCTTCCCCTTGCCTGTAAAGGTTTCCTGGGTTGTGAACACCACAGTATTCCAGAATCACATACAGGTGGGGTGATGCTGTGTTTGTACCACTATGTGCTGTGTCAGTCAGGCAAATCCCCATTTTGATCTTCAGAACACCACTTCTGAAGAAACTCTCACTGAGATGCTGATGGAGTTAGGAGGAGAGAGAGCTCAACACTTTTGAGAGAAACAACTCAAATTTCTCCACTTCAGAGCCATTACGATTATGATTAGAACTTTGCAAGACAGATCATTTCAGTGGAAATGTCAACAGGTTTTCCTATTAAAAATAGTGTAAGGATTGCTGTGTTCCTGTTTTTTGCATCCCAGCCATAATTGTACACCCAGGCTAAGAATGGACATGAGCTAAAAGAGAATGTATGCAGTCCTGAGCTTGTTAAAAAAAAAAAAGCTCTAGAAATACAAACAAAAAAGAATAAAAAAATTCTGTGCAAATATAATTTGAAATATAACTTTCATATTTAAGATATAGCCAAATGTCAAATATGACATGTTATACCATTTGGTGAATCTTGTCTAAGCAAGTAGATTAACATGAGAAAGTCTATCAGTCTTTGATTTCTCATCGAGAGACAAATATGATGAACATATTGTTTCTAGGAGAAAAGAATATAAAATTTTCTTTATTGGAAAGGGAAGGAGAGAACACTGACAGCTTCTAGTTTTTCTTTTTCCTTTTTAGTTTTCTGATCACAGCATTTGATCTATAATATCACTGTCTAGGTAAAATGATCCACTTTATAAAGATGCCACAATGATTACTTTTTCACATGGGTGAAACAGATGTCTTAAATTCAATTTAACAAATGTTTTTAAATATGTGCTATATAGAAAGCACAGCCCTGGTGGTGTAGTGATTAACAGTTCAACTGTTAGTCAAAAGGTCAGTAGTTCGAATCTACCAGCCACTCCTTGGAAACCCTGTGGGGCAGTTCTATTCTGTTCTATCGGCTCACTATGAGACAGAATCAACTCAATGGCAACAAGTTTGGTTTATATAGAAAGAGAGGAGTCCCTGAGTGGTTCAATTGATTAAGTGCCAGGCTACTAAACAAAAAATTGGAGGTTCAAACCCACCCGCAGACACATCAGAAGAAAGGCCTGGACATCTGTTTCCCAAAGGTCACAGCCATGACAACACTATGGAGCACAGTTCTACTCTGACACACATGGGATCACCATGAATTGGAACTGACTCCATGGCAAGGTTTGGGTACTGGTTTACATATAAGCATCAGACGGTAGAGTCTTTCAAAGACACATAGGCACTCCTCAAGTAAGCCACAATTTATTAGGTTATGTGGCAGTGAAAAGAGTTAAGCACTTCGCTTCTAACCAAAAAGTTGGTAGATGGAATCCACCCAGAGGTGCCTGGTGATCTACTTCCAAAAGAGCACAACAATTGAAAACCCGGTGGAGGCACTATTTTATTCTGAACACATGGGGGTGCTATGAGTTGGAATTGGCTTGACTTTACTCGTATGGTTTTTGGTTTTTGTTATGAGACCTACAACGGGGCAGTGGTAGAATTCTTTTGCCTTACACGTGGAAGATCCTGTTTGATTTGGGGCCAATGCACCTCATGCACAGCCACAACCCATCTGTCATTGAGAACTGTGTGCCTCCACCATACAGAACAGGCTTCAGGAGAGCTTCCAGACAATGACAGCCTAGGGAGAAAGGCCTACTTCCCAAAAGCAGCCAGTGAAAACCAGTGGATCACAACACACTGATCTACAACTGATTATGGAGATGGTATGGAAACAGGCAACATTTCATTCTATTCTGCATGGGGCCGCCATGTGTCAGGGGTCAACTCCCCTGCCGCTAACAACAACAGCGTAAGACCTGCACAGATTGGGCAAAGCAATGTAGATCTGGGCTTCTCAAATATTCATGAGAGTAATCACAATTACCTGGGAATTATGTTGAAGTGCAGATACTATTTTAATAGTTCTTGCTTGAGGATCTCTGCTGGCGCAGTTGTTAAGCACTCAGCTGCTAACAGAAACATGGAAGATGGAACCAACCAGCTGCTCTTTTGTAAAGCTTTTAGCCTTGGAAACTCTATGGCACAGTTCTACTCCATCCTGGAGAGTCACTATGAGTTGGAATCGAGTCTTCAACAACTTTTTTTTTTTTTTTGGTCTTATGTAGAACCCTAGAATCTACATTTATAACAACTTTCAAGTAATGCTAATGTTGCTTTTATAAGGACCAAACTTTGAGCAGCAAAGATATAGAAGATAGTACATTTGAAGTCGATCTCAAAGGGTGGGCCATCCCTGGAACTGAACTTCCTCTTAAAATAAGCATGTAGAATGTTGAGTAAGAGTATTCTAGAAACACGGAAACAATTTTAGTGAAAGAACACAGATAAGGAATTGACCACTTTGAATGGAAATTGATGATTACTAAGGCTTTTCCTCCCCCATGTATCTGTCAGTTTGTCATACTGTGGGAGCTTGCATGTTGCTGTGATGTTGGAGCTATGTCACCAGTATTCAAATATCAGCAGGGTCACACATGGTGGACAGGTTTCAGCTTAGCTTCTAGACTAAGACAGACTAGGTAGAAGAACTTGGCTGTCTACTTCTGAAAGTTTTAGTGAATGAAAACCTTACGAATAGCAGTGGAACAGTGTTTGATATAGTGCTGGAAGATGAGCTCCTCAGGTTGGAAGGCACTCAAAAGATGACCAGGGAAGAGCTGCCTCCTCAAAGTAGAGTCAACCTTAATGACGTGGATGGAGTAAAGCTTTTGGGACCTTCATCTGCTGATGTGGCATGACCTAAATTGAGAAGAAACAGCTGCAAACAGCCATTAATATAGGAAAGTGGGATGTACAAAGCATGAATCTAGGAAAATTGGAAATCATCAAAAATGAAATGGAATGTGTAAACATTGATATCCTAGGCATTAGTCAGCTGATATGGACTGGTATTGGCCATTTTGATTCAAACAATCATATGGTATACTATGCTGGGAATGACAACTTGAAGGGGAATGGTGTTGCATTCATTGTCAAAAAAGAATATTTCAAGAGCTATCCTGAAGTACAGTGCTGTCCATGATAGGATTAGATCCATACACCTACAAGGAAGATCAGTTAAAATAACTATTATTCAAATGTATGTACTAACCACTAAGGGCAAAGATGAAGAAATTGAAGATTTTTCCCAACTTCCAACCGAACCCAGTGCTGTCGTTACCAACTTCTGCAGTCTGAATTTGATCGAATATGCAACCAGGATGCATTGATAATTACTGGAGCTTGGAATGTGAAAGTTGGAAACAAAGAAGGGAGGATGGGTAGTTGGAAAATATGGCCTGTTGACAGAAACAGTGCTGGAGATCTCATGGCAGAATTTTGCAAGACCAAGAACTTCTTCATTGCAAATACTTTTTTCATTAACATAAGCGGTGACTATACACACGGACCTACCTCACCAGATGGAATACAAAGGAATCAAATCGACTACATCTGTGGGAAGAGATGATAAAAAAAAAAAAAACTCGATATATTACATCAGAATAAGTCCAGGGGCTGAATGAAGAACAGACCATAAATTGCTCATATTCAAGTTGAAGTTGAGAATGAAGAAAATTAGAACAAGTCAACAAGAGCCAAAGTACAACCTTGAGTATATCCCACATAAGCTTAGAGACCATCTCAAGAATAGATTTGACGTGTTGAACATTAATGACTGAAGACCAGCTGTGTTGTTGAATCTCATCAAGGACGTCATACATGAAGAAAACAAGAGGTCATTAAAAAACACTTAATAGACAATAGATAAGTGGTAACTTTGGTGAAGGGTAAGACAGTACACAATAATGGGGAAGCCAGCACAACCTGTACAAGGCAAGGACATGGTAGCTCCATAGACACATTCAAACTCACTGAGGAACCGAATTGCGGGGTTGAAGGTTGTTGGTACCATGGTCTCAGGGAACATCTAGCTCAACTGGCATAACAGAGTTTATAAAGAAAATGTTCTACATTCTACATTGGTGAGTAGCATCTGGGGTCTTAAAAGCCTGTAAACAGCCATCTAGGATACTTCACTGGTCGCAACCATTCGGGAGCAAAGAAGAAAGAAGAAAACTAAAGACACAAGGGAAAGATTAGTCCAAAGGACTAATGGACCACATCTACCATTGCCTTGACCAGACTGAGTCTAGTACAACTAGATGGTGCCTGACTACAACCACTGGCTGCTCTGACAGAGATCACAATAGAAGATCCTGGACAGAGCTGGAGAAAAAATGTAGAATAAAATTCTAACTCAAAAATAAAGACCAGGCTTGTTGGCCTGAGAAACTGGAGAAACCCTGAAAGTATGGTCTCCGGACATGCTTTCATCTCAGTAATAACGCCACTCCTGAGGGTGACCCTTCAACCAAAGACAGAACAGGCCTGTGGAACAAAATGAAGCTAAAGGGGCACTAGCCCTGGGGCAGGGACTGGAAGTTAGGAGGGAACAGGAAAGCTGGTAATAGGGAACCCAGGGCTGAGAAGGAAGAGTGTTAACATGCCATGGGGTTGTTAACCAATGTCATACAACAATGTGTGTTCTAACTATTTGAAGAGAAATTCGTTTGTTCTGTTCTGTAAACCTTCATCCAAAGTTCAATTAAAAAAAAAAGACAGGAAAGAAAGAAAAGACCAAAATGGATGTCAGAATAGACTATGAAACTTGCTCTTGAAGGTCCAGTAGCTAAAGCAAAAGGAAGAAATGATGAAGTAAAAGAGTTCCAAAGGGTGCCTTGAGAAGAAAAAGTAAAGTATGATAATTACATGTGCAAAGGCCTGGAGATGGAAAACCAAAAGGGAAGAACATGCTCTGCATTTATGAAGCTGAAAGAACTGAAGAAAAAATTCAAGCCTGGAGTTGCGATATTGGAGGATTCTATGAAAAAAAAATATTAAATGGGTTTCCAATATTCAATGACTCCAAAAGCATCAAAAAAATATGAAAGGAATACACAGAGTCACTATACCAAAAAGAATTGGTTGAAGTTCAACCATTTCAGGAAGTACCATATAAGCAGGAACCAATGGTACTGAAGGAAGAAGTCCAAGCTACGCTGAAGGAATTGACGAAAAACAAGGCTTCAGGAATTGACGGAATAACAACTGAGATGTTTCAACAAATGGATGCAGCACTGGAAGTACTCACTCATTTATGCCAAGAGATTTGGAGGATAGCTACCTGGCCAACTGACTGGAAGAGTTCCATATTTATGCCTGTTCCTAAGAAAGGTGATCCCACTGAATACGGAAATTATTGAACAATATCATCAATATTACACACAAGTAAAATTTTGCTGAAAAGTGGCTGCAGCAATATATCAACGGGGAATTGCCAGAAATTCAAGCCAGATTCAGAAGAGGACGTGGAACCAGGGATATCATTGCTGATGTCAGATGGATCCTGGCTGAAAGCAGAGAATACCAGAAAGATGTTTACTATGTGTTTTATTGGCTATGCAAAGACATTGGACTGTGTGGATCATAAGAAATTATTGACAACGTTACAAAGAATGGGAATCCCAGAACACTAAATTGTGCTCATGAGGAACCTGTACATAGATCAAGAGGCAGTTGTTCGAACAGAACAAGGGGATAATGCATAGTTAAGAATCAGGAAAGGTGTGAGTCAGGGTTGTATTCTTTCACCACACCTATTCAATCTCTATGCTGAGCCAATAATTTGAGAAGGTGGACTATATGAAGAAGAACGTGGCATCAGGATTGGAGGAAAACTCATTAACAACCTGCAATATGCAGATGGTACAACCTTTTTTGCTGACAGTGAAGAGAACTTGAAGAACATACTGATGAAGATTAAAGACCACAGCCTTCAGTATGGATTACACCTCAACATAAAAAAAAAAAAAATGCTCACAATTGTACTATCAAACAACATTATGATAAACGGGGCAAAGACTGAAGCTGTCAAGGGTTTTATCTTACTTGGATCCACACTCAACACTCATGGAAGCAGCAGTCAAGAAACCAAAAGACACATTTGCATTGGCAAACCCGCTGCAAAAGATCTCTTTCCAAAAAAACAAACCAAACACACTGGCGTTGTCGACTCCAACTCATAGCGACCCCATAGGAAAAAGTAGAACTGCCCCATAGAGTTTCCAAGGACTGCCTGGCAGATTTGAACTGCTGATCTCTTGGTTAGCAGCTGTAGCACTTAACCACTATGCCACCAGGGTTTCCAAAGACCTCTTTAAAGTGTTTAAAAGCAAAGATGTCACCTTGAAGACTAAGGTGTACCTGACCCAAGGCATGGTGTTTTCAGTCACCTCCTATGCATGTGAAAGCTGGAGGATGAATAAGGAAGACCAAAAAATCTGCTCCTTTGAATTGTGGTGTTGGCGAAGAACATTGAATATACCATGAACTGCCAAAAGAATGAACAAATCCGTCTTGAAAGAAGCACAACCAGGATACTTCTCAGAAACAAGAATGGCAAGACTATACAGTCTCACATACTTTGGACACGCTGTCAGGAGGTATCAGTCCCTGGAGAAGGACATCATTCTTGGTAAACTAGAGGGTCAGTGAAAAAAAGAAGAAAGCCCTCAACTGGGTGGACTGACACAGTGGCTGCAACAATGGGTTTAAGCATTACAACGATCGTGAGGATGGCTCAGGACTGGGAAGTGTTTCGTTCTGTGTTACATAGGGTAGTTATGAGTCGGAACCGACTCGATGGCACATAAAAACAACAAAGGCTTTTCTAGAATGAGGTGTATAGATCATTTGCAATGTGCCAGATATTATGCAAAGTTTTACTATAGTTATTTGGTACATTCCGGGACTGATTGCTGGTGTGTGCAAATATAGTTTTGAAAATAATAATCAAAACACCATCTTCTCAGGAGATTCATTTTTTTCCCCAGGATTCACTTTCCCAGATGCCCCAGGGAATCTCCAGAGACACTTTCATATTTAACTACTAGGTCATTTTGTAAGGATTTATTGCAAATATAATTACCATCATCCTGCTCTTTTGCTTACTAAGCCTCTGCCTGCATCCCTTTCTCTGGTCAGAAGGAAAGAACTTCCTGCTTCTTGTGATAGGCCCTTTAGAAGAGGTTCCCAGAGCAGAAGGGAGTTAACTGATGCAGGGAGTGGAAGAAGGGAATGATCCAGATGGAGCCTGGGTTTGAGTAGCCAAAGACACCCCTTAAAGCTAGCTGTTAATCACACTAGGTTCTACCAATTAGTCTGACCCTGTCCTCTAGACATCTTCCCGTATCATTTTCTCTCTTGAGGGCTCCATATGCTTTCCATTCATCTGGCTTCCTTCAGGAATCCCTTGTTCTTTGGATCTGAACCAGTTGTCATCAAGCTGATTCTGACTCCTGGTAACCCTGTGTGTGTCAGAGTACAACTGTGCTCCATAAGGTTTTTGTGACCCTTTTCAGAAGAAGATCACTACGCCTTTATTCTGAGGCACCTCTGGGTGGACTTGAACCGCCAGCCTTTCAGAGAGCAGCCAACTACATTATCCTAATTGTTTGCACAACCCAGGGATTCCTGTTCTTTCGAAAGATCTGTTAATAAGGACATGTTCATATTCTTTTGCACTGTGCTCTTGAACTATGTGTAAATCAAAATTTATGGCTGGATAACATTTCTGTGAAATTATGCCATCTATGACTTTTTTTTTAAATACTAAAACTTTGTGTTACATATAAGAGGTTAGTTTGTTCGGAGTACAAAGGGGGCTTCTAAGAAATAAGCAATGTGTAACTCTATCCACTGGTCTGTCTGAGTCTCAGTCCTGGCACAATCATTAACTTCTACACTGTCCTTAGTCTGAAGAAACAAGCATACAGGCTGGATATTACCTCCATGGTAAACAACAATTTAAGCATGGAAAGCAACAAAACATTAAGGAAACTAAACTACTTTCAGGAGGTCAGATAGCTAGTAAGTGATAATGCCAAAATGTTCACCCGCTAGGTTAGTTTGAAAACAAAAGTCATCCATTTCCAGCCTACGTTAAATAATTGATATGGGCTAGATCACAGTTAGAAAATTTGCATTTTATTCTTAAGGGATCTGAGAGCCATTAAACTTGTTGTAAACTATGAGTGGTAGAGTTAGACCTATAATTTCAGAAAATAATTGTGGTGCTGGGAAAATGATAGCTAATATTTCTTAAGTGTCTATTGTGTGCTTGTCACTGTTCTAAGCACTTGGCATGTATTAATGAGTTTATTCATCGCAACAAACCCCTGAGTAGCGTATTTTATAGATAAGGAAATTGAAGCACATAGAGTTGTACAAGGTTACACAGTAAGTGGAAGAACTAGGATTCAAACCCAGGTGTCCTAGTTCTAAAGCCATACTCTTAACCATTACCCTTCTGTCTATGAAAGCTATATTAGGATGGACTGAGACTGGAGACAAGACTAGTGTGATAGGTTATTACTGAAGCGTAACCTAATCAAATGTGCTGGAGCATGGTTACTATGAGTACTGTGGTATTAATCAGCTGGTCACAGACTCTTTACGACCATGTGAATCTTTGCTGGGAGCTAGAGAGGAGATCAAGAGTTGCAGTGATAGTCCATCGAACTGAGTGCCGAGAAGCCTGAGAGCCAGACAAACAGAGAATGATACTGGAGGGAGATCAGGCTGAGAGAAACCTGAGGAAAGACGTAGATTACAGAACTGAAGAAAAATCCCCGAATGGAGAATTTCTCTAATAGCAGGACATTGTCTTGAGACCGTGGAATCATGGGTGTTGTTCTGAACCCAAGGCTAATCTCTTCCAACTGGGGTGAGAACTACTTAAAGTCTCAACTTCAACCTCTAGGAATTTCCCTCTTGGTTTTTAAAATGGCCATAGGAGGAGAGATTTAGTTTGGAAATCTTTTCATGACAGGTAGTTGGTCAAATGAGAGTATCAATGTACGAGCTAATTTATAAATGATATGGGAAGGAGAAGGCCATAAATGTGAAAGGCAGGATGGAAGAAGAAGGGAAAATACTGTGTGATTGCTCATACACAACAGATGGCACAGAGAGATTAATTACAGTTGGAGATAAACTTGTCATTCATCTCACTCCATCATCCACCATTCCAGTTATTCGATCTGGTTTGGTAGTATACTTGACTCTTCCACTAATTAATTGTTCCAGCTAGTAAAGTTTTGCCTCTCAGTTTCTAACCTTCAATGATCTGTAATGTTTGGGATGGAAATAGCAACCACATTTCTGCTTTGCCAATTAGCTTAAATTGTGTTATTGTTGTTAGCTGCCATCCAGCCAGTCCCTGACTTATGGTGTACCCATGTACAGTATAAGAAAATGCTATCTGGTCCTGTGCCATCTCCATGATTGGTTGTGGGTTGAACCATTGTGATCCATAGTATTTTCACAGGCTGATTTTTGATAGTAGATCACCAGGCCTTTCTTTCTAATCCATCTTAGCCTGGAAGCTTTGCTGAAAGCTATTCAGCGTCATAGCAATATGTAAGCCTCTACGGGCAGTCGGGTGGCAGCTGAGCACAAGAGGTGTATTGCCTGGGAATTGAACTCAGGTATCCCACATGGAAGACAAGAATTCTACCACTGAATCACCAATGCAGCTTCTGATAAATCTCTTCCAACATGACTTGTGAAAAGGAAACTAGAAGATTGAGGAGGAAAAAAGGACTTGCTCTTTTGTGTTTGCTTTCTCTTTCTGTCAGTGTTATTCTAGTAATGCATCTTCACTTAGCAGTAGCAAATCACTACAATTAACAGGAGCTGAATCCAGTTTGCAGTTTTTCCAACACTCACAGAACCAACTGTATTGCACCCCTTTAGAGATACCAGGACAAGCCAGCCAGTCTGGCTCTATGTGGCCCCTCTTCCAAGCTCAGAGACATCAGCGCAAGAAAAGCAACAGCCTCTCCTCAGTAGTATGAGTTTTAGCTCTAAGAAATCCTTCCTTGAAACTTGTGCCAATAATTTCAACTTCTTTTCTCCCCCAGGGGTGGAAGTTGCCCCCTCCCCCTCTTCTGTGATAGCTTGCTCTCTTTTTAACTCTTCGGTTCATCAGTACCTAGTTAAATATATATATATATATATATATATAATTTTTGTTGGTTGCTGTCATGGACTGAATCGTGTCCCCCCCAAAATATCTGTCAACTTGGCTAGGCCATGATTCCCAGTATTGTGTGATTGTCCACCATTTTGTCATCTGATGTGATTTTCCTATGTGTTGTAAATCCTACCTTCTATGATGTTAATGAAGTGGGATTAGTGGTAGTTACGTTAATGGGGCGAGACTCAATCTACAAGATTAGGTTGTGTTTTAAGCCAATCTCTTTTGAGATATAAAAGACAGAAGTGAGCAGAGAGACATGGGGACCTCACACCACCAAGAAAGCAGCACCAGGAGCAGAGTACATCCTTTTGACCTGGGGTCCCTGCACCTGAGAAGTTCCTAGACTGGGGGAAGATTGATGATATGGACTCTCCCCCACAGCCGACAGAGAGAAAAAGTCTTCCCCTGGAGCTGGCACCCTGAATTGAGACTTCTAGCCCCTTAAACTGTGAGAGAATAAACTTCTGTTTGTTAAAGCCATCCACTTGTGGTATTTCTGTTATAGCAGCACAAGGTAACTAAGACAGTTGCTATCAAGTCAATTCTGACTCATGGCAGCCCCATGTGTTCAGAGCAGAACTGCTCCACAGGATTTTCAAGACAGTGACCTTTCAGGAACAGATCACCAGGCCTGTCTCCCAACGTGTCTTTGGGTGTGATGTTCAAACAGCCAGCTTTTCATCTAGTAGTAGAGCACCTAGTACACACACACATATGTCTCTGATAACTGATATAAGGCCACATCTGTTAAAATAATTCATGTGGTTTCTGGGTCCCACGTAGACACAGACTGCTATACTACATATATGACCTTGAAAAGTATTTGAGATTTATTTTTCATTACTAAAAATATCATTTTTACTGGACAAAAACCAAGGTTCTTTTCAACAATAAATTCCACAATTCCTTGTTATGGCCTTCAGAGTACCGCTCTTAAAATACATACCCACTGATAAACTGTCAAAAGGAAAGGCCTGGAAGTCTTACTTGGTTTTGAATTACTAGTGGGTTTACAAAGATTATCAGACTAGCCAACAGTGTCCATCAAAGATGCTGAATGTCTCATTCCATATGAATAAGATTAAGTTGCAGAAAATTTCAATGGACTAGATCCATGCAATGTTGGGGCAAAGCCTGAGACGATATCTGTGGAAGCAAAGCACAAGCCTGAAACTGAGGCTTATTAACTAAAAGAATAGGAGACATTATTGTTACTATTATTTACTATCATTTATTGAATACGAACTAGATACCTGAGCCATGCTAATCCCTTTACACATGTTTGATTTGTACAAGAATGAATGTGCTTCTCTGTTTTTATTTCATTCAACAGATTTTTACCTATAAGGAAGCTGAGGCTCAGAAAGGTGACCCGTAATCTGTAACAAGTTGGGGTCAAGCTAGATTCAAATGCTGATCTGTGAGGCCTCAAAGGCTGTTCTCCTCATCACTATGCTTAACCTCCTGGGCCAGGGATGATGGGGGCATTTAGAATATGCATCACATTGGTAGAAATGCCAAAAGACAAATCATTAAGAGAAAGGTATTAAATACAGCTTTACATACACTATCGATTCTCAAGATATCTTTATTGCTACCTTTGACATTTGAATATGAACTATATGACTTTTAGCCAATCACTCTTTTATCTTTTTTTTTCTCAAGTGCCAACTTTCTATAAATGATCAGATCTAAGTCATTATTACCCAGAAACAATACCAAAGAATCTTAAACACCTAAAATACATACCATTGTAAGAACTTATTATTTAACTCTAAATACTGGAAGGGTAATCATACACACCTGCACATAAATTTGTTGATAGGATGTTAAATTTTGATTCACATCCACTTATATCACTTATAGCTACCTACAGCAAGCAAAGCTGAGTAAAAGAGACTAATTTAAACAGAAATTATACTCTTGTTCTTAGGTGATGATTAATGGACAGAAGCCTATATTTCTAATTAACACAGGCAAGAGGTGGTGAAGTTCTGTTCAAATGAATGACATATTTATTACAACGTAACTTAATGTAACTAATAAAGTCATACTGTTTAAACTTTGGATTTGTTTATGATGTGATACTTTTGCACAGTAAACCAGCAATCGTATATTGAATATAGAAAGATTTCTGGACCTCTCGGTCTCCTGTCTAATAAGCCAGGGAGCTTATAGGATGCTATGTGCTCATCCAGCAGGGAAGTTGCCAGGTTTAACAAAATGGCTTCCATGAGGTACGCAGGGCTTCTACGGGAACCATCCTGCATAAGCATGGCTAATTACTGTTATAAAGGGGCAAATGGTACTGGGAGTGTGGTTAGAAGACTAAGAACACAGAGTAAAGAAAGCAGTAAAAAAGATAAAAGTAAAAAATAGACTAAAATATATTAACAAAGAGGGTAAAAAATAGCTGGTATAAGAATTAGTGAGGACCAAAAGTCAAAAGAGAGACATTTTATGGCTTACTGCTCAGATGCTGATCTTTCCCCTTTGAGCTCCTCTGGTGCCTGTGCAAATGGGATGGTGATCTAACGAAGACCGTCTTTCTCCTGACATATCAAAGATCCCACCCTAAGTCACAGCCAGAAATACCCCACAAGAAAGAATGGCCAGTCTCATAGTATCCCAGCCTTCTTTCTCCAGATGGATGGTATAATAAAATTATTCTTCCAATTATTTCAGGGTCTTAAAAGAGAAAGGGAGAAGACACAGTTTAAGTTCAGTTCTGAAAATGGGTAAAGCTGTCAGCGAAGCTATTTTTGAATAGGTTCGGCCATTCCTAGAAAAGATTCTTTAAAGAAAACTTTTCTGTATCTTCTTCTTCTTTTTTTTTTTAACATTCTATGGAAGATAGAAGTTTCACCCCCTTATATCGCAGTGCCAGTGGAAGAATTACAGTGCAGAGGTTTGTAAAGTTACTTGAAATCCTCAGACAAAAAGGTACAAGGTAAATACAGGAATACTGAGCTCATTTTTTCTGTGGCATCAAAATTACATCCTTGTGAAGATTTCCTCAGAGGACTGTTTGAGGTGCTAAGTGCTAAG
Source organism: Elephas maximus indicus (assembly GCF_024166365.1). NCBI lineage: Eukaryota > Metazoa > Chordata > Mammalia > Proboscidea > Elephantidae > Elephas > Elephas maximus. Next base: position 42,601,706 of record NC_064832.1, read on the forward strand.
TACCATGGTGCATTCCTTCCTGGATTCTCCCGCCAGAACAGACAACCTCAACACTTCTTCATAGACTCCTCATAATACAAGTCTATACAAATGTCTAAATTTCTGTCAATGTAAAGTGAACAGAGTATATATGTTAAAAAAAAAAAAATTGAATCTTTAGAATGTCACATATAATGTAGACAGTTACTTCTCTCCAGTTCTGGTCCCTTCAGTGTACAAACGTGTGAAAGTCTTCATGCCATCAGTTGGCATGGAGTGACCCCTATCTTGTGGCACACAGGTTGACTGAATGCAAATTCCTCTAAGTCACAAATAATGTTGGTGGTAACTCAGTTATAGAGAAGTTATATTTTTTTTCCAAAATTAAATTAAAAAATGAAAAGGAAATTAAGGAGGTTAACTTAGGAGAGAGTCCCTGGGTGGTGCAAATGGTTAAAGCACTTGGCTGCTAACCAAAAGGCTGGAAGTTCGAGACTACCCAAAAATGCCTCAGGAGAAAGGCCTTCTTTTTGAAAAATCTGCCGTTGAAAACCCTATGGAGCATAGTTTTATTCTGACACACAGGGGTCACCATGAGTTAAAATTGACTGGACGGCAACTGAAAGAAGAGATTTAGGATAGTACGCCAACACAAGCCATCTCTGACTTCTAACAACAACTCATATTTTTACACATAACTGGCTTCTATGGTTAAAATGGGAATTTCCATTTTATTCTTTGAATACAGCAATGGCAAAATCTTGGAAATCATGCATATGGCAGAGAGCGTGAGCCCACATTGGACAATGTAATATGTTTGCAAGTTAGTGGTTGGAATCTAATTCAGTAGTTCTGATTTTTTATTCTGGCTTCCACTAGTAAGTGACCAGTGGTCATAGGAGATGAAATCCTTTTTATATAGATGGAATTATCTTCTGAGAGGAATCAATATCAATCTCTTGCCCCCAGGGAAAATTTCTGTTAAAAATATTAAAAGCCGGCTAAGAACTAAGAGGTTCTCTGATTTCTGTGTGGGGAGTGTGCCATTTATTTTTTTCAAATGTATTGCTCTTTGCTATGAATTCACGTCTGGCTCTGTGTTTATGATCCTCGGTCTTATTAAGCATTTAGATAGCTTTTTTTTTTTTTCTGTTTTAGCAAACATTTGATGCAATCATTTTTATTAGTGATTCTTCACAGTACTCTGGTGAAAAGAACGATGTTGTGTTTGTTTCATAGATGAAGAAATAAACTCAAGCAAGGCTTCAACGTATGGAATTTTTTTTTTTTAACAATACACTCAGAATTAAGGAATTTGATTTCAAGGTACATTATTTCACCAGATCAGCCAATATCAATACTTTAAAAAAAAAAAAAAAACAACTAGATGAACGTTTTGTCTCAACTCACATAGGATTTGTGTACGTTTGCTGCTTTCCATTACAATAAACATGTACCATTGTAAAATCACTTATTAAAAATTTTATAAAGCATCTTCAATACATATGTTCAAGAATCCAGCTAAGAATGCATCCTTCCTAGGTGAAGGGCTGGATGAATCAGTTGCTGTTTTTGTTGAAGAATTGTCTTCCAATTCCCCTTTTTCATTGGTGTTACAATCCTAGCCTAATTCTCTCAACATAAAATTATAATCACAAAATGGAGGACAACCACACAATACTGGGAATCATGGCCTAACCAAGTTGATGCATATTTTTGGAGGGACCCAATTCAATCCATGACAGATACCTTGGAAAAAAGGCCTGGCAATCTACTTCTAAAAGATCACAGCCATTGAAAATCTTATGGAGCACAGTGGAGTCACCACGAATTAGAATCTACTTGAAAATAACTTTTTTTTTTTTTTTTTAGTAGTTCTAGGTTGTAATAGCTGTTTCCTTACATGAGCAAAACCATGTTACTTGGAAATGAGATGGCTGTCTCAGCTTGCTGGTCACCACTGTTGACCTAGTTCATTTGCAAAAGGTATGTTGTAGTTTAGTGGAGGCCACACCAGGCCCTACTGACTAAGAACAAAATCTCAATCAATTTTCTTAAGCATTAATGGTCCTGACTCCCATTTGGTTCTGAGTACTTCATTGAACTGAGGGCCTCTGATGAGAAGATCCGAGCAAGCCCACAACTCCCAATCTCATCTATCTCCTCTCTTAAAACCTGTAACCCCCAAGGAGTATTCTTTACCTTCACTCCCCCTGGCCTGACCTCACACCATCTTTATCCAGTGCCCTATCTCACACTTAGCACCTAGATTGAGTGGGGAACTCTAATTGCACAGCAGAAATCCAATAAGGGAACAAGTGTCTAAGTTTTCCTGCATGAGGGGTTTTCAAATCTTCAAGCAATTCTCTTAAAGGGTCCATTCACAGGTTTCTGGGAAAACAATAGAGCAAATTTCAAGAGCAGGGAATTTTTTTCCCGCAGCAAATTCTGACACCCATCTCTGGTTGTTGTTGTTGTGTGTGCCAGCAAGTTGATTCTGATTCAGAGGGACCCTATATGACACAATAGAACTGCCCCACCGAGTTTCCCAGGCTGGAAAAAGTAGAGCTAGAATGCTCCTTAGAAGTGAGGATAGCTAGACTTCATCTCACTTACTTTGGGCATGTTATCAGAAGGGATCAGTCCCTGGAGAAGAACATCATGCTTGGTAAAGTAGAGGTAAGTGAAAAAGAGGAAGACCCTCAACAAGATGGATTGATACAGTGGCTGCAATGATGGGCTCAAACATAGCAACAATTGTGAGGATGGCACAAGGCCAGACAGTGTTTTATTCTTTTGTACATATCTTGGTATGAGTCAGAACCAACCCACTGGCACCAAACAACTGTAACAACAATCTTTATGGGAGCAGATCACTAGGTCTTTTCTCCTGCAGGTCACTGATGGTTAAGCAGTCAAGTACTTAGCCATTGCACTACCAGGGCTCTTTTCTGTCTTTGGTTATGGCCTGCATATCAGTTTGACTTCTTTGGTCTTGAGTTTGCCAAAGTTCACTTCTTTCATTTTGGCCTTTTGTGAATTTAATAACGTCTTTCTCAACTCTTCAGTAGCTTGCAGAGCTGGGTTTATGGAGTGGGAAAGTGATAGGAATGTCCTCAAACAGTTCTTCACCTGTCTTGTTACACATGAATAAGACGCTCTCAGTACCTTCATATTCTGCCCCCATATGATGGGACGGCCAGAGCATTTACACCCTAAGAGTTATAAATGAAGTATGGAAGCATACAAAACAATGAGTAATTATTTCTAATGGTATAAGTCAGAGAAGTCTTCATGGAAAAGGTGACCTTTGAATGATAACCCAAAGAATGAATAGGATTGGAAAAAAGTTGCTTTCCAGTTTTTTTTTTTTTTTTTTTTACATAAAAGTAAGTGACTATTAAAAATGGGAAGCCAAGATTTGTATTCATTCCTCACTCTTTGGGGGAGAGAGAGAGAGAGAGAGATATGCTGAATGTTGACCAGTAGCTTAAGCTCTGAAGGGGAAAAGGGAGCAGGCTGTGGCTAGTCACTCTTGAAAGAAAGGAGGTAAACTTATTGAGGTTTTTAAATTGTGATGCCAAGTCCAAAGCCAATGAAGTAGTTTCTTATGTGGCCTGTGGATTGGAGACTTGTCACCTTGGCTCAAATAAATGCACAATGACCATGTTTGGAGTGGTTAAGCTCTCTGGCTTTAGAATCAAACCAATTTTAGTTAAAATACAATCCTTGAAAGTTATTTACTGTGAGATCTGAAAAATTTACTTAATGTTTTTACTGTAAGTAGAGAATTATACCTACTTCATAACTGTGTTGAAAGAATTAAATGAAGCTCTCTAACTAAGAAACATTTTCAGCACAGTGCTTAACACATGATGAAAGGTCAAGAAGGGTTTATGACCATTCCAAATGAGGTCAACCCCTATTTGATCTAATGCCTGTCATTATTCTCATTCCTTCATCCCAAATCCAGTAAATAAGCACACTACACTTAGTCCTGCTCATGGGGGAAAATACAAGAATCATTTTTATCATATAACCATAATTTTACTATTGATATTTATTATTTATTTATATATTGTTGTCTTATTATATTTCAATGAACATATAATTTATAAAATTATACATTATCAGAGGCAGAAAAATTGGACCTTTCCCAACAAATAAGAAGGGTATTATCTCATGTTTTGCAAGCTCTGTAATCATTTTAGCTTTTCAAATTTTTTATTTGGATAATTATCTTTACCAATACCTTATGTGTCCTTATTACATTACCATTCTGAATCTTTAGGGAAGCTGTGTATCACACAAGCAGTGAAGACTTTAGAAGAGAAAATCAATAAAGATCAGAGTTAACCTCATTCCCCAAGAAAATCCCCTGTATTCCCCAGACGGCCAATGGAAGAAATTTCCTTATAATAAGAGTCCTGCAACACTTTGACCCTCGTTTTCCAAATGGGAGGGCATTTTCTGGATTTCCAGCTTCTGTTATATGTCAAGCTCCCTGCGTCAAGGCTACTGATTGCTTCAGCAGGAAAGATGTCATATAACCACTCAGTCTAGAAAGGTTGGCTTTAGCCCTCGGTCAATTACTGGCAACTCTGTTTTGACTAGAAAATAAGCACAAACATGATCTGGATGTAGTGACTCATATTATGTCTGGATTTAATTGATTTTGTTAGAGGAAGACAGTATTTTATAAATGCCTATTATGTGCTCAGAGCCCTGGTTAAGGGATTGGCACCTAACCAACAGATTGGCAGTTCAAATCCACCATCTGCTCCTTGTAAACCCTATGGGGCAGTTCTACACTATCCTACAGGGTCACTATGAGTCAGAATCAGCTCAATGGCAAAAGATTTATTATGTGCTCAATACTTCTTGATGTATCTTTTGTGATATTCCCGATAAAAAAACGGATAGTAACACTGCATTTTTAAAATGAGGAAAAATATTCTCAAGATTAATATGAGATGTGAGCAAACTTGTATCCAGAGCTCTGAAAGTTTCCAACAAGTCTTAAGAAGGCAGACAAAATAGAAAAAAAGGAGGTAAATCTATTCCTGAGGCAAAGAGTGCTTGGGCAGAAGGGAGCAACGTGTGTCTGGAATCCAGGAATATATGTCAGAGCAAATGAGAGAAGCTAAGAAGGAAGAATTATCTTCTCTTCATATAAAGAGAAAACCCATTTTGATGTTCTGAGGAAATGCCAATTGTTGCTTAAAATTCTTATAAACTAGGGTTTGAGAGAGTGAGCTTAGCAGATATTTTTCTCCCCTGTGATTCAGAAACACACACACACACAAAAAAAAATCCCTAATTTTTTTTTTTCTTAGAAATGATCAGGAAAATGTCAAAGCAAGACAGAGAGGACAACAACTTGGTACATAAAGCACAAAATAAATATTCCAATTTACTTACTGCTTTTTTTTTTTTTTATTAAGTGATGAAATGTGTATCTCTCTACAAGTTAGGAACAATGAAACACTTCCAAAAACTTTAGATAAAAAGTCAATAATCAAAATAATTAATTTCATAAAATACATAGTGCTGGAGATATTAAAAAGTATTATTATTCAACCTGATAGAAGTAAATACTATAACTAATACGTCTGCTAATGAGAAGCTCTCTAGAATTTGAAGAGCCCGGCATAAGTAAGTGACAAAAGACTTGATACATATAATTCACCAGAGTGGAAAGTTACAAAGTGTAAAAGCCTTTAAATGATTTCTTTTAGAATTCATAAAACTTTCCACAAGTAGCTAGCCAGTCTAGAAGAAGCTCCAACAAAGAGAAATATGTTCGTGAAACTTGTCATGAACAAGAAACCTTGCAGCTGTGAGGCTTCAAAGAGAGAATTACAGTCATGTAGCCTGCTGGCAATTTAGCTTAGCCAGAATTATCGAAAATATATACATGATATTAAAATTCTGATGTCTTGTTCTTGTGTCAGAAATAGTGATGGCAAGGAAAAAAAAGAATCCCTTGTCATGACAAAAACCACAGGACCACACAAAATGGTCGAGTATGTCATCAGAATGAAGACGGTATGAGCTTAACTTCTTGAAGTGTTTTCTTCACACTCTAGCTAAAATTAACTGGAAATGTGATTTTGCTATATTTAAAATATATGCATTTTTCTTGTCAGCTTCATTTAGAGGAAAAAAATATTTCTTTCTAGACAAATACTTTCCTTGCAGGAAACTATACAACTTGATAAAGCTGCAATTTTAACAGAATAATGAACAAATCTACTGTTCACAGCAATTTATTCTGTTACCTTTATCCACCTTACCTTGATAAATCTATTACTGTATTTATTCACTCACATCTCAAGCATTGAGAGACCAAGACTTGGAAACTCAATCACATTCTTGATTTTTGCTATAGGAAAATTTATAGAATTCAACAAAATGAACAGAAAGGTCTAAGTACTCTCTCTGAATTCTCCTGTATCTATATTAACATTATATGAAATTATTCTTGGTAAGATTAGCTTACTCCAGCTTCACAATTAACTTTATAGTGTTTCATAATATTTAAAAACTTATCATTAATCTATCTTTGTAACATTTGATTTAATGTCATCATAATCATAATGGCTGAGTACAAATTAGGACAATTCTTCTGGAAGTTCAATTGGAAATATCTATCAAAACTGACCCAGAAATTCTACTTGTAAGAAATTATCCTACGGATATACTCAGACACTTTCAAAATGCTATATATACAAGATTAGTCATTGAATCATTGTTGCTAGAGCAAAATATTAGAAACTACCTAAATATATATAAATAGAGAACTGGTTAAATCAATTATGGGTCAATCACAAATTGGGAAAACACGTAGAAAACAAAGAGATTGCTTCTTCATGTGCTAATATGTAAAGATCTCCAAGATATACTATTAATTAACATAACAAAGTAACAAGGAGTATGTAGGATAATATATTTAAAGAGGAAAGTGTACGCACATATCTCTGAAAAAAAAAAAAGAAAAAAAAACATGCACCAGGAACTAATAGGAGATGGATTCACACAGTGACTGCAACAATGAACTCAAATATAGCAATGATTGTGAGGATGGCGTAGCACTATACATAAGGTCACTGTGAGTCAGAGCTGATAATTGAATGCCTAAAAACAACAACATGATCTGGAAAACTGAGTGGATGAGGGGGCAATGTGAGGAAAATTTTTCGATGTATATTTATAAATTATTGAGAAGCCATGGTGGCGTAGTGATCAAGCGCTTGGCTGCTAATCGAAAGGTCGGTATTTGAACACACCAGCAGCTCTGTAGGAGAAAGATGTGGCGGTCTGTTTCCCTAAAGATTACAACCTTGGAAACCCCGAGGGGCAGTTCTACTCTGTCCTATAGGGTCACAATGAGTTGGAATTGAATTGACGGTTTGCTTTTTTGGGTGGTTATACCCTTTTATATTTTTAAATTTTCCACTGTGTGAACATTTTACATATTCCTCAAATCAATTAAATTCACGCATTTTAAGGTTTAAATTGTATTTATCAGGACTGTATCAATTAGTAAATAAAAGTAGTTTATTGAACTCCTACTCAAACTGTGTTCTGGGCTCAACATTATGAGAAATCTTGCTATAATGCAAAGACTGTACCCTCATGTGGGCACTCTCATCAAGTTCATTGGCTAATTGGAAGGATAAAAGTAGCTGAGTGAAATTATTAGTTTCAATGCAAAGAGTTATAACTAATTCCTATATAAGTTGATCAGAGTCTTTGAGTTCCTGGAGTTCAAAGATTATTATGGTTAAGGAACATTACACAATTTCTGAGTTATAAAATCAGTTTCCTCTACTGAACATCTATTCTCTCTAATGCTCTGCGAGTAAAGGTTTGATTTCAATTTTACAGATGAGGAAACAGGCCAGAGACCATGTGTTTAATACATGATGGAGCAAGGGGTTCTGGTAACAAACTGTCTCTTTTCTATTTGCTAGTGAAGTACAGATACAATAGTCACTTAATACGGTATAAGTACGATGTAATCTAAAACTTCAAGTTTTACAAATGATGAATTCTTAGGTTTAGAGAAATTAAGTTACATTCAGCTAGGAAGAGTCAGAGTCAAAACCTGAGCCTACAGCTACTTGAATCTTAAGATCATGCTTTCTCCCATTGGGGTAAAGTGTTCTTTGAAGCTAAATAGTCTCAATAAATAATATTTAAGAGTATAGAACACAGGTATATGATTGTGGAGACATAACAAAATTAATTTTAAAGTTTGAAAAATAAAGTGTTACTTAAAATAGTATATCTAGATTTAACGAGACTTTTCAGTAATGCTATATTTATCTTGAAATGTAAAATGATTGTGAAGGGAGAAACTTTGTTTCATTAGTAGGTTTAACTAGCATGAAAATATATGCATGTTAAACTAATATTGAAAAATATTAAATACATATGTATACATAAAATATTTTATCTTATTCCTCTCATTTTCTTATTTTCCTATCCCTGAATGTTCACCAAAAAACTGTGCAATGCATCATCAGCAACGATTAAAAAAAAAAAATGAACCAACTGTAGCATTGTCTAATTTCAACTAAAAATAAGGGATTCCAGACATACAGTTCATGAATTTTGATTCCTTCTCCATGAAATATCTACTTGTACTTTGAATACATTGCTATGTAAGTTACAAGTAATCACACAAACAGGAAAAAGTTGTCAAATTACATTAGTAGATATTGTGCATATGGCCACAACATAGTTATTAACCTAGGTATTAATTTTCTAGCAATTTCTTCAAATCTCTTAGATGGAGGCTAAATGTAGCTTTCTTCAATGACCCCCATCATTGCACTGTTTTTGAAGAATCCAACAGAAATTTAGATTACTAACTAAATTAAACACATTAAAAGCTTATCTGAAACTCCAAATTATACTCTTTGAAGACTCAAAAAGTCAGGAACACAAAGGCGGCTGTATTTAACTGATTTAAAAGGAAAAACAACCCAGCTGGAGATTTGTCATAATACACAGTCTTCATAATACAGAATTCTGTGCAGTTTTCACTAATGTCTATCCAAGCATCCTAGGAAGTTTCAATTTAAAGACAACATACATTTCCCTTAGGAAGACAGCAAGGTATTAAAAGTAAGGTGGCTTTTATTTTTAATTGGGAAGATGGAAGAACTGTTTGGATATTGTCATACTTTATAAGCAATAAGCAAATAGCATCCGCAAAGGCAAGTCAGATGCACAGAATCTGTCAAGAGGAGATTAGTGAAACACATGCTTCTTATGATAAAAATTAGTACTGAGGAAAATGATGAGATAACATAACTCTCTGAGACATCAAAATTTCCTTGAAAGATGGCCCATGGGCTGAGGATTACAAATCTAGTAGGTCAAAGCTATAGGACTGAAATGACATCACTTGTTTAATTTTGCTTACAATGAAGTAGGACTACTTGAAGAGTGCCAAAGAAAATGTCTCAATATTTATATATAGTCTGCCTTGACTATTTTAAGGAAAAAAAAAATTATAGCTCAGACAGAGAAACCAGTTATCATGCCGTCAGTTCCAACTCATGACCACCCCATGTGTGACAGAGTTGAATTTTGCTCCATAGGCTTTTCAGTGGTTGTGACCTTTTGGAAGTAGATCACCATTTCTTTCTTCTGAGGCACCTCTGGGTGGGTTCAAACCACCAACTTTTTGGATAGTAGTTGAGTGCTTAACTCTTTGTGCCACCTAGGAATTCCTGGGGCAGGAAACGTACCTTAAAACTTATATTCAATTTCATCCTTGTTTAAACAACAAAGGAAGATCTGAATGTTTTGGAGAAATCAAAGCATCTTAGTGGTTTTAGGGGAGTATACTCCACATGAAGAAGAGACAATGGATGATGTAGGAATAAAACATTTGTTTCTGTTAAAAAGACTTCAACATTGTTTTAAAAAATGGTTAAACATTAGTTATGAAAAGATGGTTGATAGTCCAGATTTTTCTTTGTTGTTAAAAAAAAATTAAGGTGCTTATCAGAGTGAGGAGAAGCCCACTCTCCCTGACATCCATACAAATTTATTAATTAAGAAAATGAAACACTATATTGAGGGCAAAGCAGGTGTCATTTTTCTTTTCTTCTGGGGAATTACAAATGAATGAGACTTGGTCCTTATTTTAAAAGTCTTTTTAACTAGATGAGGAAGGATGTTCATATCTAAAAGTTTTGAGAGTAATCAAAAAAAAAATGTAAAATATTTAAGCTAAAATTTGGATTCAAATTATCAGCTGAGGAGTAATTAGATCTGGGAGCTAAGAAAGAAAACACAAAGTAATGCTACACTGGAAATTGATGGTTTTTCCTATTAGATTTCAAGTTGTTGCTGTTGTTAAGTGCCATGTAGTAGATTTTTGACTCATAGTAACCCCATGTGACAGAGTAGAACCACCCCACATAAGGTTCTAATAATTTCCCAAAGTGATGCATTTGGGTATGTAAGGAAGCTAGGGATCTTCTAGAATGACTCTCTGTGTTTTATTTGGCATATTTAAAGTGATTTTAAGTGAATACATTCTTCTCAGTTCTTTGAGTTCCCTCACCCAAAATATAGTTATGAGCATTTTTAAAATAAAAATCTTACAAAGAAATGTATCAACTCCTATGCAAGACAAATACACAGAGCACAAATTTTGTTAGGCATCATTGCAAAGGATAGTTTTAGTAAGAGTGTAAGACTTTCTCTATATCCCTGTGAAGATCCTTAGCTGGTACAAAGAGTTTACCCTCAACTTCTAACTTAAACGATGATGGTTCAAACCCCCTGTGGTCTCATGCAAGAAAGGTCTGATGATCCGTTTTGTAAAGATCATACCCAAGAAAACCATATGGAAAAGTTCTATTCTGGAACACCTGAGGCAACTATGAGTCAAAATAGACTTGATGACAGTGAGTTTGGTTTTGTTATATCCTGGTGACCCTGCTCACTGGACAAAAGTGATTTATCCTTTGAACAACTCTATTTCCTATTTTTAGCCCCATTTAGTTAGCATTTCTTTAGCAAATAAGTTTATTTATGTAAATGATTAATTTTATATGCATTCCATGACAAATTTATTTTTCTATTTTATTGCCCTAACCCCCAAGTGTCTGTCAGTTTGTCATACCATGGGGGCCTGTATGCTGCTTTGATGCTGGAAGCTATTTAGATACCAGCAGGATCACTCATTAAGGACAGGCTTCATCTGAGCTTCCAGTCTAAGACAGACTAGGAAGAAGGACCCGACAGTCTTCTTCTGAAAAGCATTAGCCAGTGAAAACCTTATGAATAGCAGCAGGACATTGTCTGATATAGTGCTGGAAGATGAGCCCCCAGGTTGGAAGGCACTCAAAATACAACCGGGAAGAGCTGCCTCCTCAAAGTAGAGTCAACCTTAATGACGTGGATGGAGTAAAGCTTTCAGGACCTGTGTTTGCTGATGTGGCACCACTCAAAATGAGAAGAAACAGCTGCAAACATCCATTAACAATCAGAACTTGGAATGTACGAAGTAGGAATCCAGGAAAATTGGAAATCATCAAAAATGAAATGAAACACATAAACATTGATATCCTAGGCACTAGTAAGCTCAAATGGACTGGTATTGGCCATTTTGAATCAGAAAATCATATAGTCTACTACGCCAGGAATGACAGCTTGAAGAGGAATAGTGTTGCATTCATCATCAAAGAACATTTCAAGATCTGTCCTTAAGCACAATGCTGTCAGTGATAGGATAATATCCATATGTCTATAAGGAAGACCAGTTAATATGACTATTATTCAAATTAACACACCAACCACTAAGGCCAAAGATGAAGACTTTGAAGATTTTTGTCAGCTTTTTTTTTTTTTTTACAGTCTGAAATTGATTGAACATTGCAATCAGGATGCATTGATAATTACTGGTGATTGGAATGCAAAAGTCAGAAACAAAGAAGAAGAATCGGTCTTTGGAAAATATGGTCTTGGTGATAGAAACAATGCCAGAGATTGAATGACAATTTTGCAAGACCAACAAATTCTTCATGGCAAATACCTTTTTTCACCAACATAAATGGCAACTATACACATAGACCTTTCCAGATGGAATACACAGGAATCAAATCGACTACATCTATGGGAAGAGACGATGTAAAAGCTCAATATCATCAGTCAGAACAAGGCTGGGGGCCAACTGTGGAACAGATCATCAATTGCTCATATACAAGTTCAAGCTGAAACTGAGGAAAATCAGAGCAAGTCCATGAGAGCCAAAACACGTCCTTGAGCATAACCCACCTGAATTTAGAGACCATCTCAAGAAGAGATTTGACACATTGAACACTAATGACCGAAGACCAGACTAGTTGTAGAATGTCATCAAGGACATCATGCATGAAGAAAGCAGTACGTCATTGAAAAAACAGGAAAGAAAGAAAAAACCAAGATGGATGCCAAAGGAGACTCTGAAATTTGCTCTCAAAAGCTGAGCAGCTAAAGCAAAAGGAAGAAATGATGAAGTAAAAGAAGCGAACAGAAGATTTTAAAGGGCAGCTCGAGAAGAAAAAGTAAAGTATTATAATGACATGTGCAAAGAGCTGGAAATAGAAAACCAAAAGGAAAAGAACACTCCTGGCATTTCTCAAGCTGAAAGAACTGGAAAAAAAAAAAATTCAAGCCTCGAGTTGCAATAGTGAAGGATTCAATGGGGAAAATGTTAAATGACACAGGATGCATCAAAAGAAGATGGAAGTAATACACAGACTCATTATACAAAAAATAATTGGTCAACGTTCAACCATTTCAAGAGGTAGCATACAATCAGTAACCGATTGTACTGAAGAAGTCCAAACTGCACTGAAGGCATTGCGAAAAAACAAGGCTCAATGAATTTATGGAATATCAATTGAGATGTTTCAAAAAATGGATGCAGCGCTGGAAGTGCTCGCTCGTCTATGCCAAGAAATATGGAAGACAGCTTCCTGGCCAACCAACTGCAAGAGATCCATATTTATGACTATTCCCAAGAAAGGTGATCCAACTTAATGTGGAAATTATCGAACAATATCATTAATATCATACACAAGCATAATTTTGCTGAAGATCATTCAAAAGTGCCTTGCAGCAGTACATGGACAAGGAACTGCCAGAAATTGAGGGCTGGATTCACAAGAGGATGTGGAACCAGGGATATTATTGCAGATGTCAGATGGATTCCGCCTGAAAGCAGAGAATACCAGAAACATGTTTACCTGTGTTTTATTGACTATGCAAAGACATTCAACTGTGTGGATCATAACAAATTATGTATAACATTGGGGAGAATGGGAATTTCAGAACACTTAATTGTGCTCTTGAGGAACCTGCACACATAGATCAAGAGGCAGTTATTCAGACAGAACAAGGGGGTACTGATTGGTTTAAAGTCAGGAAATCTGTGTGTCAGGGTTGTATCCTTTCACCATACCTATTCAATCAGTATGTTGAGCAAATAATCCACGAAACTAGACTATACGAAGAAGAATGTGCATCAGGATTGGAGGAAGACTTATTAACAACCTGCCTTATGCAAATGATACAACCTTACTTGCTGAAAGTGAAGAGGACTCGAAGCACTTACTAATGAAGATCAAAGACCACAGCCTTCAGTACAGATTGCACCTCAACGTAAAGAAAACAAAAATCCTCACAACTGGACCAATGATCCACATCATGATAAACAGAGAAAAGATTGAAGTTCTCAAGGATTTCATTTTACTTGGATTTACAGTCAACACCCAAGGAAGCAAAAAAACAGCAGTCGAGAAATCAAAAGATGCATTGCTTTGGGCAAACGTGCTGCAAAGGACCTCTTTAAAGTGTCGAAAAGCAAAGAAGTCACCTTGAAGACTAAGGGGCATCTGACCCAAGCCATGGTATTTTCAATCACATAGTATGCATGTGAAAGTTGGACAATGAATAAGACCGAAGAAGAACTGACGCCTTTGAATTGTGGTGTTGGCAAAGAACACTGAATATACTATGGACTGCCAAAAGAACAAACAAATCTGTCTTGGAGGAAGTACAACCAGAATGCTCATTAGAAGCAAGGATGGTGAGACTGTGTTTTATATACTTTGGACATGTTGTCAGGAGGGATCAGTCCCTGGATAAGGACATCATGCTTGGTAAAGTACAGGGTTAGCAGAAAAGAGGAAGATGCTCAATGAGATGGATTGACACAGTGGTTGAAACAATGGGCTCAAGCATAGCAATAATTGTGAGGATGGTGCAGTACTAGGCAGTGTTTCATTCTGTTGTGTATAGGGTCACTATGAGTAGGGACTGACTTGACGGCACCTAACAATAACAACAACAACCTGAAGAAAAAGTTGTTTTCAAGGATTTCATTTTACTTGGATCCACAATCAAAGCCCATGGAAGCAGCAGTCAAGAAATCAAACAAAGTATTGCATCAGGCAAATCTGGGGCAAAAGACCTCTGTAAAGTGTTAAAAGCAAAGATGTCACTTTGGGGACTAAGATATGCCTAACCCAAGCCATGGTATTTTCATGGTATGTTACCTTATATGCTTGTGAAAGCTGGACAATGACTAAGGAATACTGAAGAAGAATTGATGCCTTTGAATTATGGTGTTGGTGAGGAATATTAAATATACCACGAAATGCCAGAATGAACAAATGTGTTTTGGAAGAAGTATAGCCAGAATGCTCCTTAGAAGCAAGCACGGTGAGACTTGAATTCATGTACTTTGGACATTTATCAGGAGGACCAGTACCTGGAGAAAGTCATCATGCTTGGTAAAGGAAAAGTCCAGCAACAAAAGAGGAAGACCCACAATGAGATGGATTAGTAAAGTGACTGCAACAAGGGGCTCAAGCATAACAACAATTGTGAGGATGGTGCAGGACCAGGCAGTGTTTCTTTCTGTTGTACATAGAGTCCACATGAGTTGGAAATGACTTGATGGAAAGTACCAACAACAACCTGAAGTCATGGGCAGGGCTCAATCAATATTTATTAAGTAGTAAATATGAGTGGTGTGCAGAATGAAGACAGTTAAGGTCACATTTCGATAGTATTATCTGAGTTAAGAAAGACATTTTCCCACCAATAATTAAGACATTATTGAGACCCAAATTAGGCCAAAGAAAAAGTAAATCGTGTGTGTGTGTGTTGGAAAAACAAAATTATACTGTAAGTCATGTTTCTGACCTGTAGAGTGTGAGAAAAACGTGTATTAGAAGAAGATACATAGCATTTTGACAAAGGAAAAATTAAACACATTACTAGTATATGTTAGTCATAAAAGCTGCAGTTTTTATTTCTACATTGGTGCTTGCTGGCAAGAACCTTTCATAATATTCTCTCTTGTTATTGACAAACATGTTTTCCAAAAACTTGGCATGGCATTGTATTGTGGTAATGATTATATTAATTGATGCAATACATATTAGCACATGTACTAATAAAGAAATACTTGAGAATTTCTTTAATTAAATAATGAGACACATTAAATGGACATTTAGGAATCTGACTAACATGGAAATTAATAAACTGATTATTTACTTTGCAAAGTGTAGAAAACAGAAAATCTGCTCCTAGTTACTAATTCTCATCTAAAAGTTGAGCCAGATTCACTAATTTAGAGTTTGTGATGTTTCAGTCTGGATTTATTTCAATTTTCCAAGGAAAAAAATGCATTTTCATGTAAATTAGACTGGGTTCTCTAGAGAAGCAAGACCAGTGAAGTATATAAACCCGTTGCCGTTGAGTCTATTCCAACTCATAGTGACCCTTTAGAACAGAATACAACTGCCCCCACAGGATTTCCAAGGAGTGCCTGGTGGGTTTAAACTGCTGACCTTTTGGTTAACAGCCACAGCTTTTAACCACTATGACATCAGGGTTTCCATATATACGCAGAGAGAGAAAGAGCATGTGCACGAGAGAGAGAGATTTATATCAAGGAAATGGCTCACATGGTTGTAGTCAATGGAAAATCCCAAGTCCATAAGTCAAGGTGAAGGCTTCTCCCAACTCATGTAGCCACAGGGGATGATGAACCCCAAATCCAGACCCTGGAGGCTGACAAACCCCAAGATCAGTGAGTGAGCTGCTAGCTCAAGTCCCAAGAACTAGAAGTCAGATGAACAGGAGCCAGCTGCAGGATCCAGAGTGAGCAAAAGCCTCCAAGCCTTGCCAGAAAGTCCACCTATATTGGATGCAAGCCATAACCCCAAGGAAACTCCCTTTCAGCTGATTGACTATTCACTGCCAACCCTACCATGAAGGTAATCACATTATATCAGATCTCATCATAGAAATGATTACATCATTATACGACTGCCATACTACATCATAACTGCCCAACCACTGAGTATCATGGCCCAGCCAAGCTGACACATAACCTTAACAATCATAGTCCACCCGTTGTCAACTTGTCACCTGTACCTATCTCCTTTAACCATACATAATCTCTGAATAAAGACAGTTTACTTGCACCTAACATGATACAACTAACACACACGCAACTGAAAACACACTAGCCCTATTTACATCTTGTATTTTATAAGTGAAGAAAACAAAAATAGTTCATGCACATATACTTATTCCCTTTGCCTTCAGCAAGCACCTCAGCTGGTCATGGTTCTTTGCTTGGCAGGATGACCCAAAACTTCATTCCTGAAGGGTTTGGGCCTTTAGTAGTCATGTTGGAATTAGGTTGCTGTAGTTTTCCATTGACTTTAATTATAGGGCATGGCAGTACACTAAGAGATGCCCCAAAGTATACTCTTCTTTGCCTTCCTTATGGAATATAAATCTGATTTTCTCTTGGTAATCAGGATCAAACACACCAGCCAATATGGTAACTCCCTTGTTTGCCTGTTGATCCAGAGGCTTAAGGAGACCAAAGCAGCCAGGTGACATTCTTGACTTCCAGTTCAGTGGAATCACTGATTTGTCTCCAGAAGGGAGCATCCTTCCCTTTGGAACTAAGTCCTCTAGACCTGTCAGCTTAGGGTCACAGGGACAGGAAGCAAAATCTTGTGAGTAGGTCTCTAGGGGTAATAGTGGTGCCACTCCCATTTCCACCCCTTGATTCCTGGACCCATGAATCCTGGATATGAGAGAAACAGCACTATCTATTGGCACCCATTTAGAACTTTAATAGCCTCTTGGAGAGCATTGCCTCAACACTTCAAGGTATTGCCACCTAGCTTGCACCATAATTATGTCTTTAGAAGGCCATTCCATTGTTCTATCAAGCCAACGGCTTCAGGATAATGGGGAACATGACAAGACTAGTGGATTCCATGAGCATGGGCCCATTGCTGCACTTCATTTGCTATGAAGTGAGTTCTTTGATTTGAAGTAATGCTGTGTGGGATACCATGATGGGGGGGTCAGCCATTCTGTATGTCCATGGATGGTAGTTTTGGCAGAACCATTGTGTGCAGGGAAGGCATATCCATATCCATATCCAGAGTGTCTATTCCATTACAAACAAAATGCTACCGTTCCCATGATGGAAATGGTCAAGTGTAATTAACCTGTTACTAGGTTGCTGGCTGATCACCTTGAGGAATTGAACTCAGCGTTGGCCTCTGCTGCTGGCAGATTGGGCACTCAGCAGTGGTTGTAACCAAGTCAGACTTGGTGAGTGGAAGTCCATGTTGCTGGGCCTATGCGTAACCTCCATCCTTGCCACTATGGCCATTTTGTTCATGTGCTCCTTGGGCAATGATGGGAGTGGCTACAGAAAGAGGATGACTGGTTTCCACAGAACACATCATCCTATCCACTTGATTGTTAAAATCTTCCTCTGCTTAGGTCGTCCTTTGGTGAGCATTCACACGAGACACAAGTATTTTCACTTTGTTGGTCCATTTGAAGAGGTCTATCCACATTCCTCTTCCCCATACCTCTTTGTTTCCAATTTTTCACTCATGTTCCTTCCAAGTCCCTTATCATCCAGCCAAACTATTGGCCAAAGGCCATGAATCAGTAGACAATCACACACCTGGCCATTTCTCCTTCCAAGCAAAGTGGAGAACCAGGAACACTGCTCTAATTTCTGCCCTTTGGGAGGATTTTCCTTCATCACTGTTCTTCAGAGATATCCCAGGAAGGGGCTGCAGTACATTTTCGTGTGGTGCCTGCATATTGCTCAGAACCATCTATAAATCAGGCATGAGTTTTCTCTTCCTCAGTCAACTGATCATAAGGAACTCCCCAAGAGGATATAGGTTCAGACTGGGAGATGAGAGGTAATGTGACAGGAGTGGAGATGACATGCATTTGGGCCATGCCACATCCACATGCAACTTACTTGTGCCTTCAGGTCCTGCTCAGGCCCATATTTAATATATACCACTTGTGTGCTGCTGTGCATGTCCAACTTTATGAGTCTGTGGGTCAGACAACACCCAGTTCATGATGCGTAGCTCAGGTCACATGGTGACTTGTCCCATGATTAAGTATTCAGCCTCTACTAAGGGCCAGTAATGAGCCAAAAGCCGTTTCTAAAAAGGAGAGTAGTTACCTGCAGAGGATGGCAGGGCTTTGTTCTAAAATCCTAAGGGTCTGCACTGTGATTCACCAATAGGGACCTGCCAAAGACACCAAACAGCATCTCTATCTGCCACTGACACTTTGAGCAACATTGAATCAGCTAGATCATATGGACCAAGTGACAGAGCCACTCATACAGCAGCCTGAACCTGTTGCAGAGCCTTCTCTTGGTCTGGGCCCCATTTATAACTAGCAGCTTTTCAAGTCACTTGATACATAGGTGGGAGTAGCACACCCAAATGAGGGATATGTTACCTCCAAAATCCAAAGAGGCCCTCTAGGCATTGTGCCTCCTTTTTAGTTGTGGGAGGGGCCAGATGCAATAATTTACCCTTCACTTAAGAAGGAATAACTCAACATGCTCCACACCACTGGACCCCTAAAAATTTCACTGAGGTGGAATGCAACTAAATTTTTGTACTGCAAATACTAATTTAGGATAATAGCATAATTTGTTTAAATTAGAAAAATCCAATATTTGTACACATTAGTTTCTTGGTCACAATTTCCTTAATGTTCAGTTCGACGAGATTTCACAATTGTATATCTCCATGAAACTGTCACTCAAAACCAAGACACAGAATATGTATCACTATTTAACGTCTTCTTATGCCACTCTCAAATATGCTTCCCACAGAAGTAACCGCTTTTTGATTTCATTATTATATATTAGTTTTACTTATTTTTATTCTTGTTCTTGATATAAATTGAGTCATAAAGATTGTATTATTTTGGACTTTGTTTCTTTCACACTATAAAATGTTTTAGAGATTTACCCATATTGTCGAACATATTATTAGTTCACTCCAATTTATTGCTGGCCTTCCATTGTATCAATATATTACAATGCATTTATCAGTTATACTATTGATGGCTATTTGGATTATTTCCAGATTAGAACAGTTATGAATAAGGTTGCCGTAACTGTGGTCTATGAATTCTTTTTTTGTGTGTGTGTGTGTGTGGACATATGTTAAATATCTACAAATGAAAATATTGGGTTGTAGGGTAGGAGCATATTTATTATAAGAAAATACCAAACAGTTCTCTCAAGTTATCCTGTCATTCACACTCCCATCTGCAGTGCGTAAGAGCTCCCCTTGCTTTAATGGTACATATCAGCATTGTGAGTCTTTTGATTTTAACTATTCTAGCAGTTGAAAAATGTCATCTCATTGTGATTTTAATTTGCATTTTCCTAATTACAAATAATGTTGAGCATCTTTTCATGTATGAAACATTCATGTATTTTCTTAATTAATTTCAACTCATTTGTCTATTTTTAAATGGTTTGTCTTTTTATTATTGCATTGTAGAAGCTCTTTATATACTTTGGATACAATTGTTTTCTCAGGTTGCAAACACTCTCTTAATTTGTGTCTTGCCAATTCATGTTCTTAATGGTGTGTTCAATGAGAAGAAGTGATTAATTTTGCTAAAGCCAATTCACTGCTTTATTTAGAATTAACTATTTTATGGTTTTGGCCTAAGAAATCCATGGTTGACCACAAATCATGAAGATACGTTTCTCTGTTTTATTCTAGATTTTATGTTTCTATGTTTATGTCTGTGACTTATCTCAAATTCATTTCTGTATATGGACTAAAGTAATATGCTATTCTTTCATATGGTTAATTGCATCAATAATATTACAGAGAAGTTTGCTGTTTGAAATGTTAATGCTTGGGATAAAGAAGTGATGAATGCTACACAAAATTGTATTTAGGATTTAAAGGCAGATCACATTTGTAAATCATGTTAAAAATTATGGAAGTCATATATTGGAAAGTTAATATCTGCTGGAAATCATACATAGCACTGCCTCAAATCTTCTTATGCTTGAAGTAATCATTGCTATAAGTTTTCATGTCCATATGGACAGGTTGACTCAGCCTTTCCTCAATACAAGGAGTGGGGCAATTTATGAGAATTTCACAAGAGATTTAATAGACCAGCTATTATTGGAGCTTTTAATTTCTTCTTTCTGGGAAATTATATCATTTTCAAAATAAAACATAGATATTACTAATGTAGGAAAATGAAATTATATTATTTACTAGGTATAAGAAATGTAAAATTTATCATACTATATGTAAAACCCTAAAGAGGAAATGACTAAATTTCAATTATTAAAACATAAAGCATCTTTAAAAACTGTTGAAAAATCATACATTTATTAATTGTTTGCCTAACCAATGTCTGCCAAAAATCTTCTATTTTCTAAACAATTTGTGTGAACAACTCTAGGCAATTAAAATCAATTAAGGTGTCAATATCCTTAAACCCCATTGTTGTCAAGTTGATTCCGACTCATAGCAACCCTATAGGACAGAGTAGGACTGCCCCATAGAGTTTCCAAGGAGCACCTGGTGGATTCAAACTGCTGACCTCTTGGTTAGCAGCTGTAGCTCTTAACCACTATGCCACCAGGGTTTCTGGTCAATATCCTAGGAAACAAAATTTATTTTAGGGTATTCAAATTACATCTGCCTTGAAATAAGTAGAACAACTGAAACACAAATTCACATTTACAAAATTATATACAAAAAAGTCTGTTCAATTTAATCATCCCACCAATATATTCAAAATGTATGTTTCATGAATTATTACTAATGGATGAATTACATTATATCAATTTATCTTTAAGTACACCTTATATTTGCACGTTAATAGGCTAACATATTTATAATGTGTTAATGCATGACATATTTGACTCGCATATGAGTAGACCAACTATCAATGGATAGTAGCCTGTATGTGTTTTACTTAACGGCTATCTAAGCATAAAAGGATAATTAATAAATTCATGAGTATTATGTCTATTTTCTACTTCTGGGAGGTTTGTTACTTATCAGTTATATTTTATTCAATGTTCTGTGTTGTAGAAATACAAGTCTCTTTATTAGGAATCTTCAGCTAAAGAGAAAATGAGAGAGTCGAATTTTCAGAATAGCTAAGGGTTAGTACCTTAGACACAAGTTTTTGTCCTTGTGCTTTAAAAAGGACATCTCTTTAAAACAGACTTTTCCCTTGGCTCTGAACAGAACACCTGAATATAATTTAAACCTCACTTTAGTATCAAGGTGATCCCTGTAATCCTCAAAGTATTGTCATGATTTTAAGTATCATGCAGAAGCTGACCGATATGGTTGGTACACCATCCCGAAAAGATTCTAATTGCATCAGTGGTTCTTAGAAAGCAGCCCAGACTCAAGTCTATTCTTGGGTCACTTGTCACTAACTATATAATTGATTATTCAATGACCATAACACTTACGAAGCAGCTAGAACTTGTCAATTACTTAGTAATGTGAGTTCGGGCTTCAACGATTCTTATATTAGCCCTTGCCCTCAAGAAGCTTGTTTTCTAACGGAGTAGCCTGGAAAAGCATATGTTGGTCAACCCTGCCCAGTCAAGCTCTGCAAACTGAGGTGTTATACTCATTTTAAATCAAAAACCAAACGAGTTGCTGTGGAGTCAGTTCTGACTCATGGTGACCCCGTGTGTCAGAGTAGAGCTGTACTCCATAGGGTTTCCCAATGGCTGATTTTTCAGAAATAGAGCTCCAGGCCTTTCTTCTTAGACACCTTTCGGGGAACTTGAATCTCCAACTGTTTGGTTACCAGGCGAGCATGTTAACCATTGTAGCACCGAGGGACTCTATTACCCATGAGGAAATTGGGGCTCTGAAAAGTTAAATATCTCATCCTTCACCAACCAATAGGTAAATGGGACAGTCAAATTTGAACTCAGGCCTCTCTGACTCTCAAAACTATGCTATTTCTGTCTTAAGTACTTACATGCACTGTAAACGTAGCTTATTCCCCCATGAGCTTTTGCTATACAGGGAAGGGTCTTATTCAGGGAAAGACAAATTCTGTCTCCTCCGGCATAATGGCTGCTTAACTCTGCTCTCTTAACATTTTGAGGCAGCCAGTAGTGTCACCTCTGTTGTGATAATTGCCAATTTCATCAAGTCATAGATATCTAGGGTTTGGAAATATCTTTAAAAGTTGTCAAATCTATCTCCCCTCTGGTAGAGTGAAGGCACCCAAGCCTAGGCAGTCAGAGACCTCCCAGGCACGTTGTTATTGGCAGAGACTAGACCTTAACGTATTCCCCAGAATTCCAGGAATGTGCCCTTTTCATCATATCATATCCACTTCCTTGAGCATGTTCTCTATTATCTTCTATCTTCTGTTGTTGTTAACTGTCACTGAGTTAGCTCTGACTCGTGGTGATCTTATGCACAATAGAACAAAACAGTCTTGTGCCATTTTCATGATCTTGGGATATTTATGTCCATTATTGTGGCTACTGTATCGATTCATCATATTGATGTTTTCTTACGTTACACTTCTTAGTTCTTCAATATTTCTCAGTCTTAATTTACATACTGAAGGCTTTGGTACAGATGTCATTACTCTATTAGGTTACTACTTTTCCCCATTAGGGAAAAAATAGCACAGTAGGCATATCTTACGCTTTTTTAAAATCTTTGTTGGTTTGTTATTGCCTGTTTCTCCATAATAATTCTAGTTTATGAAGTATGTGTATTTCCTATGATTACTCATGTTTGCACACTTAAACTGGACATCTGTTCACCCTTACAAAGCCAACACTGTGTACACCTATGCTTCTAGGAGATAATATAATATTAATATTTCAGCTCGATTTTAATATTTAGTGTTCCCCTCACTTGCCTGATCATAAGAACCACCTGGGGAATGTGTTCAATTTTTACTAAACTTCAAGTGATTTTTTTTTTTTTTTGATGATATTGTTTTGCTTCTGCAAAAGTCTGCTTGGGATTTTTAAAACAACCACATCTAAGCTCTCAACTTCACTAACACATCAATGAGACCTGCAACTAAAAGATACTGCTGCTTTTAAACAAATTGCAACCCCTCTTTTACTAATAAGTTACAAAAAGAAGAGCCTCTACCTCTGGGTTATGGATCTGACCTCCACATTTTTCTTTGGTCAAGTGTCTCTTTACAACAATATGCTTTTGTTGTTAGCTGTCACTGAGTGTACCCTGACTCATGGTACCCCACGTACAATGGAACAAAGTGCTGCCTAATACCCTTAGGTCTTTCCTCCTAATCTGCCTTAGTCTAGAGGATCCACTGAAACCTGTTTGGCATCATAGCAACAGGCAAACCACCACTGACAGATGGGTAAGTGTGAGGTGCATTTTCTGGTCTCCTCCACGGAAGGGAAAAATTCTATCACCAAACTACCAATTTCCTCTGCAACAGCATACTGAGTGCTCATTCTCCATTGTGTGGATTAATCAGAGAATTACTTGTAATCACCCCAAATGTGCGCATCTAAATGATGTTTCTAAATGCAGGAAATACATGTAAGGAATGATCAGGACAGAGAGTATGACAACTATAATAAAAAACACCAGGTTTTGTATAGCTCAGGCCCTACTTTGGTCATCAATCAGTGAGGATGTACAGGATTCAGACAGTGTGATTGTGACTTCAGATGTGTCTGACACTGACGTCACGTTGTTGTTTTGTCAGCTTTTCCAAGATGATACTTTCATCGTCACTACTATGGAATAGTGTTGGGAACACAAGATGTCTGATTCGCAAATGGATTTGTGATGATAGTCACACGTGGTCATAGTTCCATTGTATTTTAAGAGTATTTTTCAGAGGATTTTATACTTAATGATTAAGCATTTCTAAATACTTCACTAGTTTGCAGTGGGTTATATTCACCAAGTCAATTTTGATACAGTCTCCAAGAAAGCATAAGTGATTTTGTGCACTTGATACAGTTTTTGAAAGATTATCCTAAGTGAAGATTATGTTACTCATTAAGATGCTTAGAGTTATGATTCTATAAAAACAAACAAATAAACAAACATTAAAAGAGATGGAAGCCAACATTATACAATCTTCCATTCCCAGAGAGAGTGAACATATGAAAATGTGGGAGACTAATCTTTTTATTGTTATGTAAATGTAATATTTTCATCTTTAGACTTCGGTATTCTCAATAGCATTATGTGCATATCTATTTTTTTTAATTGCCCTTCTGTGTGTTAACATGGACTAGCGCTGTACCTCATCTTTGCACTGTCAGTGAAAGTTTATGGCCCTATGAATTTCCCCTGTATCAAACCATTGTAAGACATTTTCTGTATTTCCTAAGAAGTGGTATTTGCCAAAACTGAACTAAAATTTAAAAAATTGGAAAACTAGTTCGAGACCTGCCACTCAACAGTCAAGTAATTTTGAAAATTCACAACCTTTATGAGACTTATATAGGCCCTAGGGTGGCACAAACAGTTTGCACTCAGCTACTAACCTAAAGGTTGGCAGTTCAAACCCAAGCAGACTCACTACAGAATAAAGGCCTGGAAATCTGCTTCTGTAAAGATTACAGCCAAGAAACCCAATGGAGCAGTTCTGCTCTGTAAAACGTGAGCTCACCATGAGTCAGAATCAACTCAATGGCAATGGATTTTATGAGACTCATATGCCCATCTGTAAAATGGACAAGAAATACGTCTTTCCTTTGATTGACTTTTAAAAGTCAAACAAAAGTAATGTGAAAATATTCCAAAGTTGTAAAATCCTATGCAGATATAAATTATAATTATTTGAAACAACTAGGTTTTACTTTGAAAAATGGTTTTGACTTCTACTTATTGACATCATGTATTGTGCATCAAATGTGGTCAGGTAAAATACATTTCTGGATGCTATCTTTCAGTCAATCTATTTTCACCACCAAGTGTTTGGCCAATAAATTATGCATCCACATTTTCAAGGATATCATTCCAAGTACTTCACGTAATCATCCAAGGTTAGAATGTTGAGCATCATGGTTCTGGCACCAGCTCTATGTGACCATTTGGGAAAGCTGATTATAGCTCCTCCCCGATGCAAGTCACAGATAGAGCCCTGTTTTATTTCATTGATGGATCTTAAGTTCTTAGAACAGTAACTGGCTTATACAATCTCTAAGTTCATATGCACTGTTGTTGTTGTTAGATGCCATTGAGTTGTTTCCAACTTATGTTGTTGTTAGGTGCCATCCAGTCAGTTCCGACTCATAGCGACCCTATGTACAATGAAATGGAACGCTAGCCGGTACTGTGCCATTCTTACAATCCTTGTTATGCTTCAGCCCATTGTTGCAGCCACTGTGTCAATCCATCTCGTTGAGGGTCTTCCTCTTTTTTGCAGACCTTCTACTCTGCCGAGCATTATGTCCTTCTCCAAGGACTGATACCTCCAAGTAGCGTGTCCAAAGTATGGATGAAGTCTCGACTTCATCACAGCCAATGAGCACTCTGGCCGTACTTCTTCCAAGACAGATTTGTTTGTTCTTCTGGCAATCAATGGTATATTCAATTTTCTTCAAATTAGGATACCATAATTCAAAGGTATCAATTCTTCTTCATTGTCTAGCTTTTGCTTGCATATGAGGTAACTGAAAACACCATAGCTAGGGGTCAGGCGCAACTTAGTCTTCATGTTGACATGTTTGCTTTTTAACACTTTAAAGAGATCTTTTGCAGCAGATTTGCTCAATGCAATCTGTTGTTTGATTTCCTGACTGCTGCTTCCATGGGTGTTGATTATAGAGCCAAGTAAAATGAATTCCTTGACAACTTCAATCTTTTCTCCATTTGTCACTACATTACCTATAGGTCTAGTTGTGAGGATTTTTGTTTTCTATATGTTGATATTTAATCCATACTGAAGGCTGTAGTCTTTGATTCTCATCAGTAAGTACTTCAAGTCCTCTTCACTTTCAGCAAGCAACGTTCTGTCCTGTGCATAACGCTGGTTGTTAATGAGTCTTCCTCCAACCCTGATGCCGCATTCTTCTTCATATAGTTCATCTCAAATTATTTGCTCAGCATACAGATTAAATAACTATGGTGAAAGGATGCAACACTGATGCACACCTTTCCTGACTTTAAACCATAGAATCCCCTTGTTCTTTTCAAACAACTGCCTACTGTTCTATGTACAGGTTTCTCACAAGCACAAGTGTCCTGAAATTTCTATTCTTCACAATGTTATCCATATGCACCAAATAAATGAAATATAATTTCTGCCCATATTACTGAGAAGACATAAATAGAAGTGGAA
Organism: Elephas maximus indicus; assembly: GCF_024166365.1. Taxonomy (NCBI): domain Eukaryota; kingdom Metazoa; phylum Chordata; class Mammalia; order Proboscidea; family Elephantidae; genus Elephas; species Elephas maximus. The sequence goes on from NC_064832.1 coordinate 42,628,394, forward strand.
AAGTAGTAACGCTTCCATTTATTTTTTAATTAAAACAACCATTTATGGACATAGAATGCTCTGTTCCTCTCAGCACAAACCATTTTACCTGTACTTTCAGGGAAATGACAGGAAACTAATCTCTTCGATGAAACTCATTCATAAAGAGATACCATTCATGCTTCAAGGTTTAAAAACCACTCAGTGAAGTCCGAGGGCATAAATAATACAATTGCTTCTATATAGTGCTTTTTCCATCATTAAGAACCTACACTTACTTGTACTTCTTTTTTTTTATTACTAGGCAATAGACATAAGAAAAACATACATAGTGAAAAATAATATAAAAGGTTAATGGAGAAAGTGTCTCCCTTTGATGTCTCTCTCTCAGTATCTCCAATCTTTTGACAGAAATGTCCATTATTACCAGCAGATAATATTTATGAATACCTAAATGGTATCATAATACATAGCAATTTTATAGGGTCAGTATGAGTCAGAATTGACATGATGGTATGCAACAACAACATCATAGCAGATACGTAATTTGCAACCTGGTTTTTTCATAAATAATGTGTCTTAGAAGACACTGATATCAGTTTATATACGTGTCATTTTTTAATTTAATTTTTATTGTGCTTTAAGTGAAAGTTTACAAATCGTCAGTCTCTCATATGAAAATTTGTATACACCTTGCTATATACTCCCAGTTGCTCTGCCCCTAAGGAGACAGCATGCTCTTTCTCTCCACTCTATTTTTGTGTCCATTCAGTCAGCTTCTGACCCCTTCTGCCCTCTCATCTCCCCTCCAGACAGGAGCTGCCCACATAGTCTCATGTGTCTACTTGATCCAAGAAACTCACTCCTCACCAATATCATTTTCTATCCAATAGTCCAGTCCAATCCCTGTCTGAAGAGTTGGCTTTGGGAATGGTTCCTGTCTAGGGCTAACAGAAGGTCTGGGGACCATGACCTATGGGGTCCTTCTCCTCTCAGGCCATCAAGTCTGGTCTTTCTACAAGAATCTGTGGTCTGCATCCCACTGCTTTCCTGCTTCCTCAGGGGTTCTCTGTTGTGTTCCCTGTCAGGGCAGTCATCGGTTGTAGCCAGGCACCATCTAGTTCTTCTGGTCTCAGGATGATGTAGTCTCTGGTTAATCTGGCCCTTTCTGTCTTTTGAGCTCATGATTACCTTGTGCCCCTGGTGTTCTTCATTCTCCTTTGGTCCAGGTGGGTTGATACCAATTGATGAATTTTAGATGACCACTTGCTAGCGTTTAAGACCCCAGACGCCAGTCTCCAAAGTCAGATGCAGAATGTTTTCTTAATAGATTTTATTATGCCAATTGACTTAGATGTCCCCTGAAACCATGGTCCCCAAACCCCCAGCCCTGCTACGCTGGCATTCAAAGCGCTCAGTTTACTCAGGAAACTTCTTTGCTTTTGGCTTAGTCCAGTTGTGCTGACCTCTCATGTATTGTGTGTTGTCTTTCCCTTCACTTAAAATAGTTCATGTCTACTATCTAATTAATTTTTTTTTTACTATCTATAATTAGTAAATACCCCTCTCCCTCTCTCCCTCCCCACTCTCCTAAGCATCAAAGAATATTTTCTTCTCTGTTAAAAACTATTTCTTGAGTTCTTATAATAGTGGTCTCATGCAATATTTGTCCTTTTGCAGCTGACTAATTTCACTCACAATAATGCCTTCCAGATTCCTCCATGTTATGAAATGTTTCTCGGATTCATCATTATTCTTTATTAATGAGTAGTATTCCATTGTGTGAATATACCATAATTTATTTATCCATTCATCCGTCAATGGGCACCGTGGTTGCTTTCATGTTTTTGCTATTGTAGACAGTGCTGCAGTGAACATGGGTGTGCATATATCTGTTCGTGTAAAGGCTCTTATTTCTCTAGGATATATTCCAAGGAGTGGGATTGCTGGATCATTTTTTTTTTTTTTTATGGTAGTTCTATTTCTAGCTTTTTAAGGAAGTGCCAAATCGACTTCCTCTTCCAGCAGCGTAGAAGTGTTCCAGTCTGTCCACAACCTCTCCAACATTTACTTTGTGTTTTTTGGATTAATGCCAGCCTTGTTGAAATGAGATGGAATCTCATTGTAGTTTTGATTAGCATTTTTCTAATGTTTAGTGATTCTGAGAATTTCCTCATGTATCTGTTAGCTACCTGAATGTCTTCTTTAGTGAAGTGCCAGTTCATACCCTTTGCCCATTTTTTAATTGGGTTGTCTTTTTGTAGTTGAGTTTTTGCAGTATCATGTGGATTTTAGAGATTAGAGGCCGATCGGAAATTTCATAGCTAAAAACGTTTTCCCAATCTGTAGGTAATCTTTTTAGTCTTTTGGTGAAGTCTTTGGATGAGCATAGGTGTTTGATTTTTAGGAGCTCTAATTTCTCTTCTGGTGGTTGTACATTCTTAGCAAAGTTTTGTATACTGTTTATGCCATGTATTAGGGCTCCTAGTGTTCTCCCTATTTTTTCTTCCATGACGTTTATTGTTTTGGATTTTATATTTAGGTCTTTGATCCACTTTGAGTTAGTTTTTGTGCATGGTGTGAGGTATGGGTCTTCTTTCTTTTTTTTTCAGATGGATATCCTGTTATGCCAGCACCATTTGTTATAGAAACTGTCTTTTCCCCATTTAACAGACTTTGGGGCTTTGCGCATATGTAAAAGTAGATAGGTTCATATCTGGATTCTCAATTCTGTTCCATTGGTCTGGGTATCTGTTGTTGTATCAGGCTGTTTTGACTACTGTGGCATATAATAGGTTCTAAAATCAGGCAGTGTGAGGCCTCCCACTTTGTTCTTCTTTTTCAGTAATGATTTACTTATCCGGGAACCTTGGTGGCGTAGTGGTTAAGTGCTACAGCTGCTAAACAAAGAGTCGGCAGTCCGAATCCGCCAGGTGCTCCTTGGAAATTCTATGGGGCGGTTCTACTCTGCCCTATAAGTTCTCTATGAGTCGGAATCGACTCCTCGGCACTGGGTTTGGGTTTTTGGTTTTTTACTTATGTGGGGCCTCATTCCCTTCCATATTAAGTTGGTGATTTGTTTCTCCATCTCATTAAAAAATGTTTTTGGAATTTGAATTGGAATTGTACTGTATCTATAGATCGCTTTTGGTAGAATAGACATTTTTGCAATGTTGTCTTTCTATCCATGAGCAAGGTATGTTTTTTCACTTATATAGGTCTCTTTTGGTTTCTTGCAGCAGTGTCTTGTAGTTTTCTTTGTATAGGTCTTTTACATCTCTGGTAAGATTTATTCCTAAGTATTTTAGCTTCTTGGGGGCTACTTCAAATGGTATTGATTTGGTGATTTCCTCTTTGTTGGTGTAGAGGAATCTTGTTTATCTTGTATCCTGACCCTCTACTGAACTCTTCTATTAGTTTCAGTAGTTTTCTTGAAGATACTCTAGCGTTTTCTGTGTATAAGATCATGTTATCTGCAAATAGAGATACTTTTACTTCTTCCTTACCAATCTGCATGCCATTTGTTTCTTTGTATAGTGTAATTGCTCTGGCTTGGACCTCCAGCACAATGTTCAATAAGAGGGTGAGAAAAGGCATCCTTGTCTGGTTCCTGATCTCAAGGGGAATGCTTTCAGACTCTCTCCATTTAAACGCTTTGTATAAATGCACTTTATTATGTTGAGGAATTTCCTTCTATTCCTATTTTGCTGAGAGTTTTTTTTTTATCACGAACGGGTGTTGAACTTTTCAAATGTATTTTCTGCAACAATTGATAAGATCATGTGGTTCTTGTCTTTTGTTTTATTTACATGATGGATTACATTAATTGTTTTTCTAATGTTGAACCATACCTGCATACCTCGTATAAATCCTACTTGGTCATGTTGAATTACTGTTTTGATAAGTTGTTGAATTCTCTTGGCTAGAATTTTGTTCTATCGCCTAGAATTTTGTTGAGGATTATTGCGTCTAAGTTCATGGGGGTTATAGGTCTGTAATTTTCTTTTCTTTACTTTTTTTTTTGGTGTTTTTTTATGGTTTTGGTATCAGGGATATGCTGGCTTCATAGAATGAGTTTGGGAGTATTCTGTCCTTTTCCATGCTCTGAAATACCTTTAGTAGTAGTGGTGTCAACTCTTCTCTGAAAGTTGGGAGAACTCTCCAGTGAACCCAGCCCAGGCCAGGGCTTTTTTTGTTGTTGGTGGTGGTGTTTTTTTGATTACCTTTTCAATCTCTTCTTTTGTTATGGGTTTATTTAGTTGTTCTACCTCTGTTTGTGTTAGTTTAGGTAGGTAGTGTATTTCTAGGAATTCTTCCATTTCTTCTAGGTTTTCAAATTTTTTAGAGTACACTTTTTCCTAGTAATTTAGTATGATTCTTTTAATTTCACTTGTGTCTGTTGTGATATTACCAATATCATTTCTTATTCAGGTTATTTGCTTCCTCTCCTGTTTTTCTTTTGTCAGTTTGCCCAATGGTTTATCAATTTTGTTAATATTTTCAAAGAACCAACTTTTGTTCTTGTTAATTCTTTGAATTGTTTTTCTCTTCTCTATTTCATTTTATTCTGCTCTAATTTTTATTATTTGCTTTCTTCTGATGCCTGAAGTTTTCTTTTGTTGCTCTCTTTTTTTTTTCAAGTTGTAATGATAATTCTTTGATTTTGACCCTTTCTTCTTTTTGTATGTGTACATTTATTGATATAAATTGACCTCTGAGCACTGTTTTCACTGTGCCCCAAAGGTTCTGATAGGAAGTGTTTTCATTCTCATCGGATTCTATGAATTTCTTTATTCCATCCTTAATGCCTTCTATAATCCAGTCATTTTTGAGCAGGGTATTGTTCAGTTTCCAAGTGCTTGGTTCCTTTTCCCTGCTTTTTCTGTTATTGTTTTCTACTTTTATGGCCTTACGGTCAGTCAAGATGCTTTGTAATATTTTGATGTTTTGGATTCTGCAAAAGGCTTGCTTTATGACCTAATATGTGGTCTATCCTAGGCAATGTTCCGTGTGCACTAGAAAAGAAAGTATGCTTGGCTGCTGTTCAGTGGAATATTCTGTATATGTCTATGAGGTCAAGTTGGTTGAATGTAGTGTTTAGATCTTCTGTGTCTTTATTGAGCTTCTTTCTGGATGTTCTGTCCTTCACCAAAATGGTGTGTTGAAGTCTCCTACTATTATTGTGGAGCTGTCTATCCCACTTTTCAATGGTGATAGAGTTTGTGGTATGTACCTTGCAGCCCTCTCATTGGGTGCATAAAATTTAATATGGTTATACCCTCCTGGTATATTGTCCCTTTAATCATTATATAGTGTCTTTCCTTATCCTTTGTGGTGAATTTAACTTTAAAGTTTATTTTGTCAGAAATTAATATCACCCCTCCTGCTCTTTTTTGACTGCTGTTTGCTTGATACATTTTTTCATTCCTTTGAGTTTTAGTTTGTTTCTGTCTCTAAGTCTAAGATACGTCTCTTGTTGGCAGCATATAGACGGATCATGTTTTTTAATCCATTCTGCCACTCTCTGTCTCTTTATTGGTGCATTTAGTCCATTTACATTCAGTGCAATTTTGGATAGGTATGTGTTTAGTGCTGTCAGTTTGATGTCTTTTTTTGTGTGTTGCTGACAGTTTATTTTTTCCACTTAATTTTTTGTGCTGAGTGGTTTATCTTATATATTGTCTTTTCATCTTATTTGTTGTTGTTGATTTTGTTTCTGCTGAGTCTCTATTTTTTTCTTGTATTTTATTTTGATGAGTAAGATTGTTAGTCTCCTTTGTGGTTACCTTAATATTTACCACTATTTTTCTAAGTGTAAGCCTAACTTTTATTTCTTTTTATCACCTTGTCTTCCTCTCCATACAAAAGATCTATGACTACATTTCTTAGTCCCTCTTTATTTTTTTAATGTTGTCTTGTTTTACATAATGCATAGCTGTTTCCATATTTTGAGCATTTTTTTATCTTGATTTATTTTTGTGATTTCCCTATCTGGGCTGACATCTAGTTGCTCTGTCCTGTGTTCTAGTCTTGAGTTGATATCTGATATTATTGATTTTCTAACCCGAGAACTCCTTTTTAGTATTTCTTTTAGTTTTGGTTGGTTTTTGTGAATTCTCTAAATTTCTGTTTATCTTGAAATGCCCTAATTTTGCCTTCATATTTCAGAGACAGTTTTGCTGTGTATTTGATTCTTGGCTGGCAATTTTTTCCCTTGAATTCTTTATATACATCTTCCTATTGACTTCTGTCCTGCATGGTTTCTGTCAAGTAGCCTGAGCTTATTCTTACTCTCCTTTGTAGGTGACTTTTCGTTTATCCCTAGTAGCTCTTAAAATTCTCTCTTTATCTTTGGTTTTGTCAAGTTTGATTATAATATGTCTTGGTGACTTTCTTTTAACATCTACCTTATGTGGAGTTTGATGATCTTGGATAGATATATTCTCAACTTTCACAATATCAGGGAAGTTTTCTGCCAACAAATCTTCAACAATTCTCTCTGTATTTTCTGTTATCCCTCCCTGTTCTGGTACTCCAATCACTTGTAGGTTATTTCTCTTGATAGAGTCCCACACGATCCTTAGGTTTCTTCATTTTTTTTAATTCTTTTATCTGATTTTTCTTCAAATATATTGGTGCCAAGTGTTTTATCTTCAATCTCACTAATTCTGCCTTCCATGTCCACAATTCTGCTCCTCTGACTTTCTATTGAGTTGTCTAATTCTATAATTAATTGTATTGTTAATGTTCTGAATATCTGATTGCAGTCTCTCTTTGGATTCTTGTCGAGTATTAAATTTTTAATCATGTTCTTGAATAACCTTTTTAATTTCTTCAGTTGCTTTATCTGTGTGTTCATTGGCTTGTTCTGTGTATTGCCTGATCTCCTTCTTGATCTCATTCCTGATGTCTTGAAGAGTTCTGTATATTAATCTTTTGTATTCTACATCTGTTTATTCCATGAAGTTGCCTTCATCCAGAAGATCCCTTGTTTCTTTGTTTTGAGTGCTTGTTGAAGTGATCAGCATCTGCTTCTTTATGTGATTTTATATTGACTATTGTCTCCAAGCCTTCTGAAAGTTATTGTATTAGTTTATTTTATGTTTACTTCCTGTATTCTAGCTTCTTGCTTTGTTTTGTTTTGATATGCCCAAGTGGGTTGCTTGAGTGACATAGCTTGATTATTTTTGCCTTTGAAACAGATGGCTAGAGCTGTTATCAGGTATAAGAGCTTAGGAGTCCATTCACTTTTCTTGTATAAATTCAGCTCAGGTTGTCCAGGTAGTAGGCCATCTAGTGTGTGGTACAGGCTCCATCCTACAGTCTTAGAGGGGCAGGGATGATTGGTGTAGGTACAGGTATCTGGTTGCAGCAGGGGGGCACACTGTGAGCAAGGCAGGGGCAGACAACCATCCCCTGAGTATCTGTGAGGAAAACATGTCCCAGTTCTCTAGAGCACACTGGTGGGTAGGTTCTGCAGATGGACCATGGGCACCCAATGCTTTTGATTGTAAGGGCTGGGAACTTCCAGTTATCCTTGGATCTCTGTCATGGGTGGCTGGGTGACCTGAGTATAGCCACCAGTCCTTAGGCTAGTAAGTAAAAAAAAAAAAAAAGTAAGTAAGGACCCTGTTTAATAGGCAAAGCTGTGCCAAATATCAAAGTACTACCTCTCCACCGCACAGCTGAGTGGAGCTGGCAGATTATATTTTCCCCATTTGTGAATTTATTCCTTCTCCAAGGCCAGGAGAATGGCTCAGCTTGCTCAGCAGAACCAATCTCAGGCCCAGGGAAATCAACCGCCACTGAAGCCTGCTTGGAGGCTGGGGCACAGTAAAATACATGCAAGCAATTAACTTTTGCCGAGAGCCCTGTTCTTCTCTGGTTCTGGAGGTATGAATAGGCTGTGTGGTTGGCTGTTTCTCCCTGAGGAAACTGCAGCAGAATGCTACCACCAGCCTGCCGCAGTCACTCTAAAGAATGGTGCCTGAGGGTTCCTGGTGATTCAGGTCCAGCAACTGCTCTCTGCTTCTGAACCATCTCTCCCTTCCCCTGCCACTCAGTCCGTTTTCTGATTTTGCTTTTGATGTTCAGGGCTCCTAGCTTGTCATAAATATAATTGTTTCACTTGTTTCAGGTCTTTGTTGTAAGAGGGATCACCAGAAGTGTCTGACTACCCTGCCATCACAGCCCCACCCCCATACATCTCATTTTTAATGGCCGATATAATAATCCATTATATGTGTATATACTAGTTTATCAAACCAAAACCATCTTGATGGTCATGAGTCAGAAGTAACTCTAGGCAGCTAATAACAACATGTTGCAAAGACATACTTGACCAAAGGAAGAGTAGAGGCTCAAATCCACAACCTAGAGGAAGGGGATCTTCCTTTTGTAATGTTTTAGTGTGTGGGGGGAAGGGGGTGGGAGGGGTTGTAACTTGTATAAAAGCAGCAGTCTTTTTTAGTTGCAGATCTACTTGATATGTCAATGAAATTGAGAGCCAATAAAAATGCTTAAATATGATTATGTTTTAAAAATCTCAACCAGAATTTTGTAGAAGCAAAACGATGTCATAATAATAGGTGGTGCAGTTGTTAAAAACTTGGCTTCTAACCAAAAGACCAGCAGTTCAAATCCACCAGCCGTTCCTTGGAAACTGTGGGGCAGTTCTATTCCCTCCTATAGGATCACTGTAGGGTCGCTATGAATTGGAACTGGCTCAACAGCAACACATTCCAAGCTATTTAAAAACTGAGCATATTCCCCAAATTGTTCTTATGATCAGGCAAGTGGGGGCAACACTGAATATTAAAACTGAGCTGAAATAGTTTATATTATGAGAAGCATAAGCCCACATAGCTTTGGCTTTGTAAGGGCTGGTAGTTATCTAGTTTAGGTGTGCAAACTTGCCTACTCTTAGGAAACACAGACCTTGTGAAGCAGAATCATTAGGGAGAAACATTCAATAACACATCAGCAGAGATTTAAAAAAAAAAAAAGATTTCTTTGCATATAGGTTTTTATCAATTTTCATTGTCACAGCATGGAATGTGAACATTTCTCCCCCACTACTCCATCGTCAGCAACGTGTATTATCCAACCTTTCACACTTTGCAATGCTGATAATTGAAAAATGGTGTCTCATACTTTCATTTTGAATTAATTCTATTAGAGTTAACAAATGCTTAAACAGTATTTTCGTATGAAATTATTTTCCTATGAAATATCTTTTTATGTCCTTTGCTCATCTTTAATAAATACTTTCACGTTTTTATTGATCTGTAATTGCTTACTATAGATTTAGAAATAAACTTTTTACCTCTAAAATGTACAGATACCATTACTAGTTATGTCACTGACTTTTAATTTGGATAAGCATACTTTTTACCCATGAATTTTTAAATTGTGTGTAGTCAGATTATCTGTATTTTATTTTGACTTCTTAATGTAGCATTATGCTTAGAAAAGACTTGTTCACTCTAACATCATGAAGACGTACTTTCCAATTTTATTATGATAATTTTTATGATTTCATTTTTTTCTGCTTAATTATTTTATTCATCTGAAATTATTTTGTTCTAAGGAGTGATGTAGAATCCTAAATTTACATGTATTTTTCCCTAGACGGTTGGCAATTTTCCCATTTCTACTTATTCAAGAAAGAATTATTTCTTCTGGAATTGTAATGTCATATTTATTATAATTTAGATTTTTACTTGGATGTCTATTTCTGGTCTTTCTCTATTTCTTAAGTACCTAGTTACTTTAATTTCTGAAGCTATATAAATGTTTTAATATCTTACAGAGCTAGTTCCTACCCATTATCCTTCTTCTGTAGGATTTTCCTGGCAATTCTTGCAAGATTTTTATGCCAAATAAATCCTGTAGTGAACTTAATTGGTTAGAAATAAAAATTCTTTTGAGATTTTTTATTGGTGCTACAATAAATTTATGATTACCTTGTAGAAAACTGATATCTTTCTGATAATAATCGGTCAAGAACAATATATACCTTTTTATGCAAGTATTTTTTTAAGTGTCCTATTGGATCTTCATTTAGATCTTCTACATTGCATGTTAGGATTATGGTTGGGTAGTTCATTTTACTCTGTTTTGCTGTTGTAAATGGTTTATTTTCTTCCAATATGTTATCTAGATTATTATTTATATATAAAAACAAACCTGTTGCTGTCGAGTTGATTCTGACTCATGGCAACTCCATGTGTTACAGAGTAGAAATGCTCCATCCGGTTTTCTTAGCTGTAATATTTATGGAAGCAGATCACCAGGACTTTCTTCCCCAGCACCACGAAGTGGATTCAAATTGGCAACCTTTAGGTTAATAATCTAGCACATACCCTTCACACCACCCAGTGACCTTTGTTTTTATATAAGAAATATATACGTTATTGTTATTAGGTGCCATCTAGTCAGTCCTGACTCATAGTGACCCTGCTTAAAACAGAACAAACCACTGCCCAGTCCTGCATGATCCTCACAATCATTGTTATGCTTGAGCCCATCATTGTAGCCATGGTGTCACTCCATCTCATTGAGGGTCTTTCTAATTTTTCACTGATCCTCTACATCAAGCATGATGTTCTTCTCCAGGGCCTTGTCCCTCCAGTTAACATGTCTAATGTATGTGAGACACAGTCTCCCCATTCTTGCTTCTAAAGACCATTCTGGCTGTACTTCTTCCAGGACAGATTTGTTCATTCTTCTGGCAGTCATAGTATATTCAGTAATCTTTGCCAACAGCATAATTCAAAGGCATCAATTCTTCAGTCTTCCTAATTCATTGCCTAGCTTTCACATGCATAAAAGGCAATTGAAAACACTGTGGCTTGGGTAAGGCACACCTTACTCCTTAAAATGACATATTTTCTTTTCAACACTTTAAAGAAGTCTTTTGCAGCAGATTTGCCCAAAGTAATGTGTCATTTGATTTCATGACTGCTGCTTCCATGGGTGTTGACTGTGATCCAGTAAAATGAAATTCTTGAAAACTTCAAATTTTTCTCCATTTATCATGACGTTGCTTATTTGTCCAATTGTGAGGATTTTCATTTCTTTATTTGTGCTGTAATTCAGAGTGAATTCTGTAGTCTTTTATCTTCATCAGTTAAGTGCTTCAAATCCTTTTAACTTTCAGCAGGCAAGGTTCTGTAATCTGGATATCGCAGGTTGTTAATGAGTCTTTCTCCAATCCTGATGTACTGTTCTTCTTCATATAGTCCAGCTTCTTGGATTATTTTCTTCACATACTGACTGAATAAATATGGCGAAATGATACAACACCGAAACACATCTTTCTTGACATTAAACCATGCACTATCCCCTTGTTTTACTCAAATGACTTCCTCTTGTTCTATGTACAGGTTTCTTGTGAGCACAATTATGTGTTCTGGAATTCCTATTCTTTGCAATGTTATCCATAATTTGTTATGATCTACACAGTCGAATGCCTTTTCATAGTCAGTAAAACGCAAGTAAACATCTTTTTGATATTCTCTGCTTTCAGCAATAATATCCTCCTTTCCACATCCTTCTCTGAATCTGGCTTGAAATTCTGCCAGTTTCATGTAGATGTACTACTGCAACTGTTTTTGAATGATCTTCAGCAAAATTTTACTTACATGTAATACTAATGATACTGTTTGATAATTTCAGCATATTTTTCAATCATCTTTCTTTGGAATGGGTACAAATAACAGATTTCTTCCTGTTTGTTGACCAGGTAGCTGTCTTCCAAATTTCTTGGCATAGATAAGTGAGCCCCTTCAGCACTGCATCTGTTTGTTAAAGCACCTCAATCGGTATTCCATTTCAATCGGTATTACATCAATTCCTGGAGCCTTGTTTTTCGCCAATGCCTTCTGTGCAGCTTGGACTTCTTCCTTCAGTACCATCGGCTCTTGATTATATGATACCTCCTGAAATGGTTGAACATCAACCAATTCTTATTGGTACAGTGACTCTGTGTATTTCTTCCATCTTCTTTTGTTGCTTCCTACATCGTTTAATATTTTTCCCATAAAACCCTTCAAAATTGCAAGTTGAGACATGAATTTTTTCTTTAGTTCTTTCAACTTGAGAAATATCAAGTGTGTTCTTACCTTTTGGTTTCCTAACTCCAGGTCTTTTCACATTTTATTTTGATACTTTACTTTGTTTTCTTGAGCTGCCCTTTGAAATCTTCCGTTTAGCTGTTTTACTTCATAATTGCTTACTTCTGCCTTAACTACTCTACTTTCAAGAGCAAGTTAAAGAGTCTGTTCTGACATCCTGTTTGGTCTTTTCTTTTTTTCCTGTCTTTTTAGTGATCTCTTGCTTTTTTAAATATGGTATCCTTGATGTCATTCTACAACTTGTCTGGCCTTTGGTAACTAGTGTTCAATGCATCAAACTTATTCTTGGGATGGTCTCTAAATTCAGTATACTTAAGGTTTTACCTTGTCTCTCATGCACTTCTAATTTTCTTCAAATTCAACTTGAATTTGTATACAAGCAATTGATGGTCTGTTCCACAGTGGGCCCCTGGCCTTGTTCTGACTGATGATATTGAGCTTCTCCATTGTCTCTTTTCACAGATGTAGTTGATTTGATTCCTGTGTATACCATACAGGTCCATTTATGGTGGTGAAAAAAGATATTTGCAGTGAAGAACTCATTGGTCTTGCCCAATTCTCTGGAGTCATTTCTATAACCAACACCATATTTTCCAACTATCAATACTACTTCGTTTCCAACTTTCGTACTCTAACCACCAGTAATTGTCAATGTGTCTTGGCTGCATATTTGGTCAATTTCAGACTGTAAAAGTTGGTAAACATCTTCAACTTCCTCATCTTTGGTATTAGGGGTTGGTTTGTAAATTTGAATAATAATCGTATTGGCTGGTCTTCCTTGTAGGAGTACGGATATTGTCCTATCACTGACAGAGGTGCAATTCAGGGTAGATCTTGAAATGTCCTTTTTGACAATGAATGTGATGCCATTCCTTTTCAATTTGTCATTCCCTGAATAGAAAACCATATGATCGTCTGATTCAAAATGATCATACCAGTCCATTTTAGTTCACTAGTGCATAGGATATCAACGTTTAAGCATTCCATTTCATTTTTGATGATTTCTAATTTTCCTAGTTTCATACTTCATACATTCCACATTCCAATTATTAATGGAAGTTTGCAACAGTTTCTTCTCATTTTGAGTCGTGCCACTTCAGCAAATGAAGATCCCAAATGTGTGACCCCATTAAGGTGGACTCTACTTTAACGAAGCAGCTCTTTCCCATCATATTTTGAACACCTTCCAACCTGAGGAGCTCCTTTTTTTGGCAACATATCAGACAATGGTCCATTGCTATTTGTAAGATTTTCACTTGCCAGTTTTTTCAGGAGTAGACTGCCATGTCCTTCTTCATAGCCTGTCTTAGTCTGGAAGGTCTGCTGAACCCTACTCCAGGGGAAGGCTTTCTCTCTCTATCAGCTCTGGAGGAAGATCCTTGTCATCAATCTTCCCTTCAACTAGGAGCTTCTCAGGCACAGGGAGCCCAGGGTCCAAATGACACGATGTGTTGCCAGTGCTGCTTTCTTTGTGGTATGAGGTCGCCCTCTCTCTGTTTTCTTCCCTTTCCTTTTATCTCTTGTAAGATAAAAGGTGGTACAGGCACACTCCAGGGAAACTCCCTTTACATGGGATCAGGTATGTGACCTTAGTAAGGGTGTTACAATCCCATCCTAATCCTCTTTAACAATCCCATCCTGATCCTGTTTAACATAAAATTAAAATGACAAAATGGAGGACAACCATACAATACTGAGAATCAAGGCCTGACCAAGTTGACACATATTTTTAGGGGACAAAATTCAATCATGACAGTAAGCTAAAAAAGCAAGACCCTCAGTGAGATGACTTGACACAGTGGCTACAACCACGAACTCAAACATAGCAAAGATTGTGTGGATGGAACAGGACTGGGCAGTGTTTCATCCTGTTTTGCACAGGGTCACTATCAGTGGAAACCAACTGGAAGGCAACTAACAACAATATCTGCATATATAAATATCACATGTTTTATGTGCCAGTATTTTCAGATTACATAATCTGATATGATTTGTCATACCTACTTAAGGCTAAGTGGACTTCATTATTGAGCAATAAGGTCAATAGACTACTCAAAAAATTCCTTCCCATTTAATAAAAACGTCTAACAGTAAAATGTAAATATTCATAGCCTAAACCTGGTCCTCATGTTTTCTTTAATTCATTTTACCTCTATGGCCTGTAAAACCTCAAGTCAATATTTTATAATTCATTAACATAACTTGACAGTTTTATTTCCTTTTGAAAAATGAGCTTACTATAAAAATGACAAAATACACCAGGGAAGTAGGATGCCTTCCTACCTACAGTTTGGTAGAAAAAAATAAAGAGAATAATCAAACTTACAAGTGCTTCATATATTAGAAGTATCACTTACATAATGTAAAATAAGTTATCTTTTCTACATTTAAAAACAAATAACAAAAATAGGATGAAAGAAGAAGTGACTACTAAAAATAGCCATACAGGAGGCGGAGCCAAGATGGCAGAATAGACAGACATTTCCCTCGAGCCCTCTTTACAACAAAGACCTCAAAAAGCAAGTGAAGTGAGTGTATTTGTGACAAGCTGGAAGCCCTGAGCATCAAATGCAAGCTTAGACAATGAACCAAGGGGCAGGGGGAGGAAGAGTCCTTTCAGAATTGGAGAGGAGTTACCAGACCTGGATCACGGGGAGCCCTCAGGCACCATTCCCAGAGCAGTGGTGGCAATGGCGGAGGGCTGGTACTAGTGTTCGGCCGCAGTTTCCTCAGGGAGAAGCAGCCAGCCACACAGCCTACTCACACCTCCGGAACCTGAGGAGAACGGCATTCTCAGCAAAAGCTAAGTACTTCCGTATGTTTTACTGCGCCCTCCATCCCCAAGCCGGCTTCAGCAGCTGAATCCTGGGCCTGAGATAGACCCTGGTAAGCACCTAGAGCCATCGTCCCGGCCTTGGGGAAGGAAAAAATTTGCAACTGGGGGGAAAAGACAATTTGCTAGCTTCATTAACTGGGGGAGCTCAGGACAGAAGCGGCTCCTGTCCAGGCATAAACCATCCGTGGACCTTGAGCACCTTTCCCTTCTGCATGGACCTGTGTGGGCCTATTTCAGGAGAATAGGCCCTTGTTGGTAAACTCCAACCATTTCAGCTGTGCAATGGAGATGTGGGTGCTTGACATTTGACATTGCTTTGCCTATTAAACAAGGTCCTCACCTACCCACATCAGGAACCTAAGGACTGGTAGCTCCACTCAGGTCACCCAGCCACCTGTGACAGAGGTCCAAAGATAACTGGTACCTCCCAGTCTTTACAACCAAAAACTTTGGGTGCCCATGGTTCCTCTGCAGAACCCACCCACCAGCATGCTGTAGGGAACAGAGATGCATTTTCCTCAGAGACACTTGGGGCGTCAGTTCTCAGCCCCCTGCCTTGTTCAGAGTGTGACCCCCTGGTGCAATCAAATACCGGTATATACACCAATCACCCCTGCCCCTCTAAGACTGTAGGACAGAGCCTGTACCACACACTTGATAACAGCTACCTGGAAACCTGAGCTGAATTCATACAAGAAAACTGAATGGACTTCTAGACTGATATACCTGATAACAGCTCTAGCCAGCTGGGGACAGGACACCAGGGCTCCAAAGGTAAAAATAATCAAGCTAGCTCACTCAAGCAACCCATAGGGGTATACAAAAACAAAACAAAGCAAACAGCTATGACACAGTAAGCAAGCATAAAGTAAATATAATAACTTATAGATGGCTCAGAAGCAACAGTCAATATCAAGTCACATAAAGAAACAGACCAGGATCACCTCAACAGGCTCTCAAAACAAAGAATCCAGGGATCTTCTAGATGAAAATGCATTCCTGGAATTACCAGATGCAGAATACAAAAGTTTAATATACAGAACCCTTCAAGACATCAGGGAGGAAATGAGGCAATATGCAGAACAAGCCAAGGAACACACAGATAAAGCAAATGAAGAAATTAGAAAGATTATTCAGGAACATAATGAAAAGTTAAATAAGCTGGAAAAATTCATGGACAGACAGCAATCAGAAATTCAGAAGATTAACAATAAAATTACAGGAGTAGACAACTGAACAGAAAGTCAGAGGAGAAGAATCGAGCAAGTAGAAGCTAGAATTTCTGAACTCGAAGATAAATCACTTGGCACTAATATATTTGAAGAAAAATCAGATAAAAGGATTTTAAAAAATGAAGAAACTTTAAGAATCATGTGGGACTTTATCAAGAGAAATAACCTCTGAGTGATTGGAGTACCAGAACAGGGAGGGATAACAGAAAATACAGAGAAAATTGTTCAAGATTTGTTGACAGAAAACTTCCCTGGTATTGTGAAAGATGAGAAGATATCTATCCAAGATGCTCATCGAACTCCACATAAGATAGATCTTAAAAGAAAGTCAACAAGACATATTATAATCAAGCTTGCCAAAACCGAAGATTAAGAGAGAATTATAAGAGCAGCGAGGGATAAATGAAAAGTCATCTACAAACGAGAGCCAATAAGACTAAGCTCAGACTACTCGGCAGAAACCATGCATGCAAGAAGGCAATGGGAAGATATATTTTAAAAAATTGAAAGAAAAAAATTGCCTGCCAAGAATCATATATCCATCAAAACTCCTCTTAAATATGAAGGTGAAATTAAGACCTTTCCAGATAAACACAAGTTGAGGGAATTCATAAAAACCAAACAAACCCAAAACTACAAGAAATAACAAAAGGAGTTCTTTGGTTAGAAAATCGATAATATCAGGTATCAACCCAAGACTAGAACACTGGGGAGAGCAACCAGAACTCAACCCAGACAGGGAAATCCAAAAAGCAAAGCAAGATTATAAAAAAAAAAAACAAACCCAAAACAGGGTAACAGCAATGTTATTATATAAAAGACAATATTAAAATAATAAAGAGGGACTAAGAAATGTAATCATACACCTTCCATATGGAGAGGAAGCTATGGCAATACAAAGGAATAAAAGTTAGTCTTAAATTTAGAAAAATAGGGGTAAATCATAAGGTAACCACAAACTATCCTAGTCATGAAAATAAAATAGAAGGGAAAAATACAGACTTAGCAGAAACAAAATCAACAACAACAAATATGAGGAAAGGACAATATATAAAGAAAATCTACTAAGCACATAAAATCAAGTGGGAAAAAGAAACTGTCAACAACACACACAAAAAAAGACATCAAAATGATAGCACTAAATTCATACCTATCCATAATTACTCTGAATGTAAATAGACTAAATCCACCAATAAAGAGACAGAGAGTGGCAGAATGGATTAAAAAACAAGATCCGTCTATACGCTGCCAACAAGAGACACACCTTAGACTTAGAGACACAAACAAACTAAAACTCAAAGGATGGAAAAAAATATATCAAGCAAACAACAATCAACATAGAGCAGGAGTGGTAATATTCTCTTCTGACAAAATAGACTTTAAAGTTAAATCCATCATAAAGGATAAGGAAGGACACTATATAATGATTAAGGGGACAATATACCAAGAAGATATAACCATATTAAATATTTGTGCACCCAATGACAGGACTGCAAGATACATAAAACAAACCCTATCAGCACTGAAAAGTGAGATAGCTCCACAATAATAGCAGGAGACTTCAACACACCACTTTCAGTGAAGGACAGGATATCCAGAAAGAAGTTCAATAAAGACACAGAAGATCTAAATGCCACAATCAACCAACCTGACCTCGTAGACATATACAGAACACTTCACCCAACAGCAACCAAGTATACTTTCTTTTGTAGTGTACATGGAACATTCTCTAGAATAGACCCCATATTAAGTCATAAAGCAAGCCTTAGCAGAATCCAAAACATTGAGATATTCCAAAGCACCTTCTCTGACCATAAGGCCATAAAAGTGGAAATCAATAACGGGGAAAGAAATCGAACACTTGGAAACTGAACAATACCCTGCTCAAAAAAGACTGGATTAGAGAAGACATTAAGGATGGAATAAAGAAATTCATAGAATCCAATGAGAATGAAAACACTTCCTATCAGAACCTTTGGGACACAGCAAAAGCAGTGCTCAGAGGCCAATTTATATCCATAAATGCACACATCCAAAAAGAAGAAAGGGCCAAAATCAAATATTATCCCTACAACTTGAACAAATAGAGAGCAACAAAAGAAACCCATAGGCACCAGAAGAAAACAAATAATAAAAATTAGAGCTGAACTAAATGAAATAGAAAACAGAAAAACAATTGAAAGAATTAACAAGATCAAAAGCTGTTTTTTTGAAAAAATCAACGAAACTGATGAACCGCTGGCCAAACTGACAAAAGAAAAACAGGAGAGGAAGCAAATAACCCAAATAAGAAATGAGATGGGCGATATTACAACAGACCCAACTGAAATTAAAAGAATCATATCAGATTACTATGAAAAACCATACTCAAACAAATTTGAAAACCTAGAAGAAATGGATGAATTCCTAGAAACACACTACATACCTAAACTAACACAAACAGAGGTAAAACAACTAAATAGACCCACCACAAAAGAAGAGATTGAAAAGGTAATAAAAAAAAAACTCCCAACAACAACAACAAAAAAAAACCCTGGTCCAGATGACTTCACTGCAGAGTTCTACCAAACTTTCAGAGAAGAGTTAACACCACTACTACTAAAGGTATTTCAGAGCATAGAAAAGGATGGGATACTACCAAACTCATTCTATGAAGCCAGCATATCCCTGATACCAAAACCAGGTAAAGACACCACAAGAAAAGAAAATTATATACCTATATCCCTCATGAATGTAGATGCAAAAATCCTCAACAAAATTCTAGCCAATAGAATTCAACAACATATCAAAAAAATAATTCACGATGATCAAGTGGGATTCATACCAGGTATGCAGGGATGGTTCAACATTAGAAAAACAATTAATGTTATGTACCACATAAATAAAACAAAAGACAAGAATCACAGGATTTTATCAATTGATGCAGAAAAGGCATTAGACAAAGCTCAACACTCATTCATGATAAAAACTCTCATCAAAATTGGAATAGAAGGAAAATTCTTCAATATAATGAAGGGCATTTATACAAAGCCAACAGCGAACATCACCCTAAATGGAGAGATCCTGAAAACATTCCCATTGATATAGGGAACCAGACAAGGATGCCCTTTATCACCACTCTTATTCAACATTGTGCTGGAAGTCCTAGCCAGAGCAAATAGGCTAGATAAAGAAATAAAGGACATCCAGATTGACAAGGAAGAAGTAAAAGTATCTCTATTTGCAGATGACATGATCTTATACACAGAAAACCCTAAGGAATCCTCCAGAAAACTACTGGAACTAATAGAAGAGTTCAGCAGAGTATCAGGATACAAGACAAAAATCAGTCGTAGTCCTCTACACCAACAGAAAGAACACTGAAGAGGGAATCACCAAATCAATGCCATTTACACGTAGGAATAAATCTTAACACAGATTTAAAAGACTTATACAAAGAAAATTTCAGTACACTTCAGCAAGAAGCCAAAAGAGACGTAAATAAGTGGAAGAACATACCTTGCTCGTGGATAGGAAGACTTAACATTATGAAAATGTCTCTTCTGCCGAAAGAGATCTATACATTTAACGCAATTCCGATTCAAATCCCAACGACATTCTTTAATGAGATGGAGAAACAAATCACCAACTTCGTATGGAAGGGAAAGAGGCCCCAGTAAGACATTACTGAAAAAGAAGACCAAAGTGGGAGACCTTACTTTACCTGATTTGGGAATCTATTATACCGCCACAGTAGTCAAAACAGCCTGGTACTGGTAAAACAGCAGATACTTGGACCAATGGAACAGAATTGAGAATCCAGACATAAATCCATCCACATATGAACAGTTGATATTTGACAAAGGCCCCAAAACAGTTAAATGGGGAAAAGACAGCCTTTTTAACAAATGGTGCTCGCATAACTGGATATCCATCTGCAAAAAAACGAAACAAGACCCATACCTTACTCCATGCACAAAAACTAACTCAAAATGGATCAAAGACCTAAATATAAAATCTAAAACAATAAAGATCATGGAAGAAAAAATAGGGACAACATTAGGAGACCTAATACATGGCATAAACAGTATAGAAAACATTATAAAGAATGTAGAAGAAAAACTAGATAACTGGGAGCTCCTAAAAATCAAACACCTATGCTCATCCAAAGACTTCACCAAGAGTAAAAAGACTACCTACAGACTCAGGAAAAGTTTGTAGCTATGACGTTTCTGACCAGCGCCTGATCTCTAAAACCTACATGATACTGCAAAAACTCATTTGCAAAAAGACAAATAATCTAATTAAAAAATGGGCAAAAGATATGAATAGACACTTCACGGGAGAAGACATTCAGGTAGCTAACAGATATATGAGGAAATGTTCACGATCGTTAGCCGTTAGAGAAATGCAGATCAAAACTACAATGAGATTTCATCTCACTCTAACAAGGCTGGCATTAATCCAAAAAACACAAAATAATAAATGCTGGAGAGGCTGTGGAGAGATTGGAACACTTCTATACTGGTGGTGGGAATGTCAAATGGTACAACCAGTTTGGAAATCGATTTGGCACTTCCTTAAAAAGCTAGAAATAGAACTACCGTACGATCCAGCAAGCCCACTCCTTGGAATATATCCTAGAGAAATAAGAGCCTTTACACAAACAGATATATGCACACCCATGTTTATTGCAGCACTGTTTACAATAGCAAAAACAGAAAGCAACCAAGAAGCCCATCAATGGATGAATGGATAAATAAATTATGGTATTTTCACACAATGGAATACTACACATCAATAAAGAACAGTGAGGAATCTGTGAAACATTTCATAACATGGAGGAACCTGGAAGGCATTATGCTGAATGAAATTAGTCAGTTGCATAAGGACAAATATTGTATAAGACCACTATTACAGGAACTTGAGAAATAGTTTAAACTGAGAAGAAAACATTCTTTCGTGGTTACGAGAAGGGGGAGGGAGGGAGGGTGAGACAGGGGCATTCACTAATTAGATAGTAGATGAGAACTACTTTAGGTGAAAGGAAAGACAGCACACAATACAGGGGAGGTCAGCACAATTGGACTAACCCAAAAGCAAAGAAGTTTCCTGAATCAACTGAATGCTTCGAAGGCCAGCGTAGCAGGGGCAGGGGTCTGGGGACCAAGGTTTCAGGGGACATCTAAGTCAATTGGCATAATAAAATCTATTAAGAAAACATTCTGCATCCCACTTTGAAGAGTGGCATCTGGGGTCTTAAACGCTAGCAAGTAGCCATCTAAGATGCATTAATTGGTCTCAACCCACCTGGATCAAAGGAGAATGAAGAACACGAAGGACACAAGGTGATTACGAGCCCAAGAGACAGAAAGGGCCACATGAACCAGAGACTACATCATCCTGAGGCCAGAATAACTAGGTGGTGCCCAGCTAGAACCGATGACTGCCCTGACAGGGAACACAACAGAGAAACCCTGAGGGAGCAGGAGAGCAGTGGGATGCAGACTCCAAATTCTCATAAGACCAGACTTAATGGTCTGACTGAGAACTAGAAGGACCCTGGTGGTTATGGCCCCCAGACCTTCTGTTGGCGGGACAGCAACCATTCCCAAAGCCAACTCTCCAGACATGGATTGGACTGGACAATGGGTTGGAGAGGGATGCTGGTGAGGACTGAGCTTCTTGAATCAGGTGGACACTCGAGACTATGTTGGCATCTCCTGCCTGGAGGGGAGATGAGAAGGTAGAGGGGTTTAGAAGCTGGCGAAATGGACACGAAAACAGAGAGTGGAGGGAGAGAGCGTGTTGTCTCATTAGGGGGAGTGTAATTGGGAGTGTGTAGCAAGGTGTATATGGGTTTTTGTGTGAGAGAGTGACTTGATTTGTAAACTTTCACTTAAAGCACAATAAAAATTATTCAAAAAAAAAAAAAGCCAGACAAATTTGACAATAAATCAAATTTAACATTATATATATATAAAAGAATAATATATATATATAAGAATAAAGAACAGGAAAAATTGAAGACAGAATAAGGGGAAGAAAATGTCACCAAATTAACAAGTTGAGGACTATGAAAATGGTTTAGAAATATGGAGGATAAAATTTGTCCAGTTAATGTTTCAGAAGGAAGAAATAGAGTGACAAATTAAATTTCAAGAAATATTGTCTAAGGTTTTTCCAGAATTGATGAAAATCATAAATCCTCAAATTAAGGAGTATGACAGATACTAAACAGACTAAAGAGAAATGCACACCTATCCTTATAATGAAACTACTAAACACTTTAGAAACCTAAACTATAAGGGAATATATGAAAAGCTGTCAATGAAACAAACAAACAAACAAAAAAACCAACGATCAAGAAAAGGAAGTTTGCTGACTACTGGTGTCTCAACAATAGATTGGAAGCCAGAAGATAGTGTGGTAATAGGTTCTAAGGGCCAAGAGCAAATAGCTACCAAGCTAGAATTATATACAGACAGGATTTTTTTTTCAAAAATGAAGGAATAATGAAGACATTTTCAGACAAATAAAAACTGAATTTATCAAAAAGAGACCTTCTCTAAAGGAGCTTCAAAAATATATAATTTAGAGTAAGAAATTGATTCCAGAATGAAAGTCTAAGATGCAAAAATAGACTGTAAGAAAACAAAATTTTTGGTATCAAATTAAAATAATTTTATTTTCTGGGTTTAGAAAAAGATAAGGCTAAGTTACCAAACTGCAATAACACAAAAATCAGAAAGGATTGTTTATACGTATTTCAAGTCCTATACTTATCTAGAGGAACAAATTCCCATTGCTTAACTCTGAGAATTAAGTTAAATCTAATTTAAATTTTAGGGAATAATTAATAAAAAAGTAAAAAAGCAGTGTAAACTTCTAAATTGGTAGAAAAAATCAAAAGAATGAGATGAAATATAACCAAAAATATATATATATTATGCTAAGTGGAATAGGAAATACGGAACAAATAAGAAGCTTAAAATAAGGTGGTAGAATAAAAATCCAAATATACCAGTTGTCAAAATAAAATTATACACACTGCACTCTCAGATTAAAAGACAAAGTTTATCAGAGTGGATAAAAATCAAATTTTATTGTATACTAAACACAAGAAACAACCTAAGGCTTAGGACCACAGAGAGTTTGAAAGTACAAAGACAGTTAAAAAACTCTATCATGTATTAAAAAAAAAAAAAAAAGGGAGTTTGAAAGTACAAAGTTAAAAAACTTTAGCATGTATACCCATATTAAAAACCCAAAGTCCGTTGTCATCAAGTTGATTCTGACTCCTAGAGACAGAGTAGAAATGCCCCATAGGGTTTCCAAAGAGCAGTTGGTGGATCTGAACTACCAACATTTTGGTTAGCAGCTGTAGCACCACCCAGTGTCCTATACCCATATTAAAAAACATATAAAAAATATAGTGAAAAAGAAGAATAATCACTAGAGAAAAATATGGTAGACTTTTCAATTTAACAGAAAATATATCATATGTATGTATCTAATTAAATAGCTTCAAAAATATTAAGGAAAAATTGGTTTAACCACAGTGAAATAATTACCTATCTATCATCAGAGCAGGAGGTATTTTACATAGCGTATTTACTTAATATACTTTTTCATAGTAAAATTTTCATAGTATGGATTTTCATAGTATGCTTAAGAACAAAGAGGCTTTAGATTCATTCATTAGACTTATGTAGATTAATGCAACTATGATACTTCTTAACAGAACATTTATTAATATTGACAGGAAATTAAGGTATAATGTACTTCTCAATATTATTAAATAAATCTGTATCATTTAGAATACCTTCCTGGCCAATACATAAACTATAAATTATTTTAAAAAAATAATAAAAGGGAAAAATATTCTTGCATTTGTGAATTAAATTATACATTAAAAAACCCATTGCTTCGAGTGGATTCTGACTTATAACGACTCTGTAGGACAGAGTAGAACTGCCCCATAGGGTTTCCAAAGAGTGCCTGGTGGATTTGAACTGCTGACCTTTTGGTTAGCAGCCATAGCTCTTAACCACTACGCCACTAGGGTTTCCAAAATATGCATATATATATTAAAATGAGTTATTTAGATAACTCATGGGTCAAATATTTTAATAAAATATAAAATAAATAAAATGGAATAGTAATGATAGTGCTACATAATGGAATGTGGGATGCAGTGAAAATGACATTTAGAAGAAAATGTTTAGCTTTAAATGCTAATGGAAGAAAAGAATAAAGGATAAAAATTAATGATATAACCACCCAACGAAATGTTAGAAAAGGAAAAGCAGATTAACCACCAAATGAATTGGAATTAAAAAACTAATATCAAAATATTAGAAAACAATGAAATAAATACAAAGATAAAACAGAATCATCAAGGCTTCAAACTGATCCCTTTAAATGTTAGGACATTAACTAGTCTCTGTCATAACTGAGAGAGGATTGAGAAAAGAAAGCAGGTGCAAGTATAATATATATTAGAAGTGAAAGGCTGCACATGACTCCATACACAGCAGTTTTTAAAGAGTATTTAAAAACAACCCCATTGCTGCTGAGTCATTTCCAACCCATAGCAACCCTTTAAAATTATTAAATATTAAATTTAAGTTGTTAAATATTAAAGAGTATAGAGAATTAAAAATAACATGAAATGTTATTTCAACAAATTCTGAAAAAACAAACTAATTCAAAAAATATATATTATTAAAATTAATTCACTACTAGCATAAAATCTGCAGTCCTACAACGATTAATGAGAATAAATATTTTTTTTTTCCCAGAAAGAAAACAAGCTTCCCAGAGTCTATTACTGTTTCTCTTTTATTTTTCTCAACAAATACTCAAGGAAACAATCACTTCATATTATATGAATGCTTCCAGAGATTAAAAAAGAACCCTCTCCAACTCAATTTATAAAATTATTGTAACTTTGTTAACAAAAAACAAATAAAGACATAAGGGAAAACTATACCCAGTGGAATATTACATTCAGCAATAGATAATAAGCATAAATAAAAAAGGGCATTATTCAGCTTAACCAAGTTTATTCAAGAAATGTAAAGTTGGTTTAACATTATAAAATCTATTAATGGAAATAATCATATTAATTATTAAAGAAGAAATTTAAAACATATCCAGAAAAGACATTCAATGAAATTCAATTTCTAATAAAAATTATTTGCAAATGAAAAATTAAAGGTAATTTCCTTAAACTTATATACTATCTACTAAAAAAGCCTAAAATGAAAACATATTAATGGTAAAACATTACAAGTATCACCTTTAAAAATAATAACTATGGTCCCGGACAGAGCTGGAGAACAATGTAGAACAGAATTCTAACTCAAAAAGAAAGGCCATACTCTCTGGCCTGACAAAGACTGGAGAAACCCTGAGAGTATGGCCCCTGGACATCCTTTCAGCTCAATAATGAGGTTACTCCCGAGGTTCACCGTTCAGCCAAAGATCGAACAGGCCCATGGAACAAAACAAGACTAAACGGGCACCAGCCCTGGGGCAGGGACTGGAAGGTAGGAGGGAATAGGAAAGCTGGTAATAGGGAACCCAGAGTTGAGAAGGGAGAGTGTTGACATGTTGTGGGGTTGTTAACCAATATTGTAGAACAATGCGTGTACTGTCTGATGAGAAACTAGCTTGTTCTGTAAACCTTCACCTAAAAAAAAAAAAAAAAAAAACTTCACCTAAAGTACAATAAAAAAAGAAAAATGAAAAAAAGAACTAAGCTACAATGTCTACCATGAAAAATTATTTTATATCGTTATACATTACCATCAAACAATATAAGAAAAAAAACAAAGAATTAGAATAGTAGAACGCAAAATTTTATAATCTGTAGATTATTTGTCCTTTGAGCTTCTACAATTAGCAATATATGTTCAATTACAAAATAAATCAACAGTCAACTGTATTTCTCTATCCCAAAAAACTGAGTGAGAAAAAATAAGATTACTTTTAAAAGTCCTAAAAATTAATATTGCACCAAAGCATGTAACTAATTAAGAGGTACAAGAAATTAATGGAAAAATACAGAAATCGATAAAAAGACATAAAAGAAAATGTTAATAAGTGGAGAGGTATGCCATGTGCAAGGATAGGAAGGCTCATTATGTAAAGAAGTTTATATTCCCCAAATTAATAAATGTATCTAAGACAATTTAAGGGAAAATTCCAATAACAGTTTTTTTTTGTGTGTGTGTGAAACTTGTAAAGTGGTATGTAAACTTTTTATGGAAACATACAGATGAAGAACAGCTAAGGCACTCTCAAGGAATAAGAACAAGTAATCTTGCTCTAACATATAACTAATCATTACAAAACAATTTCAATTATAATGTCATGGTATTGATAAAGATATTGAGAGAGATACACAGGTACTGTTGTTGTGTTGTTAGTGTCCATCGAGTCATTTTTGACTCATGGCAACCCATGTGTGCAGAGTAGAACTGCTCCCTAGAGTTTTCAAGTCTGTGACATTTTGGAAGTATAGGCTTGTCTTCTGAGGTGCTTCTGGGTGGGTTCAAACCAACATCCTCAAGGCTAGTAGTTAAGTGCTTAACTGCGTGCACCACCCAGGGACTCCATACCTAGGGAATAGAAATAAAGTGATTTTCTGTTTATTAATTAGTGCTTAGAAAATCAGTTACCCATGAGAAAAAAAAAAAAAAAAAGATCATCTTTACCTTATAATATACACAAAAATAAATTGCAGGTATATTAAATACATAAGTATGAAAGGTAAAACTTTAAACATTTCATTAAATTATAACATTGAATATAACATTTGGTTAGGTATGAAAAAATTAACCATAAATGAAAAAAATGGTAAATTGTTCTACGTTAAAATAAATACTTCACATATAACACTCATATCATAAAGAAAATAAAATCATTTGGCAGAAGAGGAAAATTAATTATCAGGTACCATAAGAAAACATGTTTAAACACAGTAAAAATTAGAGGAATATTAATTAAATATAAAGAGATGGCATTTTTAAATCCTACAGAATTGCAATAATGTTCAAGTGAAACAAAATCAAGTAAAGCAAAAATCACAGAATTCATCAGTTTGGACAAGTTCTGCTTTTGTAAGGAATATCTAAGTAACAGTGTAAATACGGCAAAGTTTAAAACCTCCAAACAATAACAACAACAAAACACCTTGGACCTGTCAGCTTCACTGGGAAATATCACCAAATGTTCAGAGAAGAACTGGCATCAATCTGCTATAACTAGTGCAAAATATAGAAGAAGAAGGAATATTGCTAACTCATGAAGTCGGCATTGTCCTGATGCAAAAGCCAGAAAAAGACATCAAAAGAAAAGAAAATGACACACCTATATCCCTCATTAATGTAGATGAATAAATTCTCAACAAAATACTAGTAAACAGAAACCAACAACGTATTAAAAAAATTAGACACCATGACCAAGTGGAATTTATTGCAGGAATGCAAGGATGATTCAACACAGAAAAAGCATTGATAAACTCCAACACTCTTTAGTGATAAAAACTTTCAACAAGATAGAAATAGAAGGGGAATTCCTCAACCTGTTTAAGGGCATCTTTTTTTTTTTTTTTTTTTAATGAAAAAGCAACAGCCAACCTTATATTCAGTGGAGAAAGACAGAAAACCTTCCGCTTGAAAAAGGGAATGAAACAAGGATGGCTGCTGTAACCAATTCTACTCAATATACTACTGGAAGATCTAGCCAGAGAAATAAGGAAAGAAAATGAAACAAAACGTAGCTACATTGGTAAAGAAGAAGCAAAACTATCTCTATTTGCAGATGACATGATTTGGTAGAGAGAAAATGCCAAGAATCCACAAAAATGCTGCTAGAACTAATAGAAGAATTCAGCAATGTTGCAGGGTACAAGATCAATACACACACAAAAATCGGCTAGGTTTCTATACAGCAACAAAGAGAAAGCTGAAAAGGAAATAAAGAAAACAATTCCATTTAAAATAGCAGCTGAAAGAATAAAATACCTAGGAATAAACCTAACCAGGGATGCAAAGGACTTATACAATGAAAACTCTGAAACACTGCTGCAAGAGACTAAGACGGACATAAATAAATGAAAGAGATTTCCAGCTCCTTGATTGGAAGTTTTAATATTGTGAAAATGTAATACTACCCATGGCAATCTACAGATTCAAGGCAATCCTGATCAAAATTCCAAGGGCAATTTTTACAGAAATGGAAAAACTAATTCTCAACTTCATATGGAAAGACAAAATATCCTGAATAGTCAAAGCAATTTGAAAGATGAATAACAAAGTAGGAAGCTTCACACTTCCCAATTTCAAAGAATATTGCACAGATACAGAAATCAAAACAGCCTGGTACTGGTTTAATGCTAGATACATAGACCAATGTAATAGGGCTGAGATCCCAGAAATAGATTTGTACATCCATGGTCAACTGATTTTTGACAAGGATGTTAAGTATATCCAGTGAGAAAGGAATGGTCTCTTCAACAAATGGTGCTGGCAAAATTGGATATCTACATGGAAAAAAATGAAGCAAGATCCATATTTCAGACATACACAAAAACTAATTCAAAATGGATCAAGAGCCTAAATGTTAAATCTAAAACTATAAAGTTCCTTGGAGGAAATATAGGGGCAAAGCTATGGGACCTAGCTTTTTTTTTTTTTTTAAGATAAATTATCATATACAACAACTAATACATAAACAGCAGAAGACAAAATAGATCATTGGGACCTCATGAAAGTCAAATATTTATCTTCATCAAAGGACTTTATTAAAAGAGTAAAAAGATAACCTACAAACTGGGAAAAATCTTTGGGAAATACCTGATAAGGGTTTAACATCCAAAAGATGTGTAAAACCTCTACAGCTTAACAAAAAAAGGACAAATAACCCAATTCAAAAATGGGCAAAGCACATAAACAGACACTTCATCAAAGTAGACATTCAAGAGACCAATAAACACATGAAAATATGATCACTATCATTAGCCATCAAACCAAAAAAAAAAAAAAAACTAAACCTGTTGCTGTCGAGTCGATTCCAACTCATAACGACCCTATAGGACAAAGTAAAACTTCCCCATCGAGTTTCCAAGGAGCGCCTGGTGGATTCAAACTGCAGACCTTTTGGTTAGCAGCTGTAGCTCTTAAACACTACACACCAGGCTGTCCTACTAGTCATTAAAGGGGTGCAAATCAAAACTACAATGGGGTACCACCTCACCCCTACTAAATTGGCAATGATTAAAAAAGAAAAACACAGAAAATAACGAATGTTTGAGAGAATGTGAGGAGTTCGGAATTCACTGCTGGTGGGAATGAAAAATATTAAAACGGCTGTGGAAAATAGTATGACAATTCCTCAAAAAATTTAAACTAGAACTACCACATTAAAACGGCTGTGGAAAATAGTATGACAATTCCTCAAAAAATTTAAACTAGAACTACCACATTAAAACGGCTGTGGAAAATAGTATGACAATTCCTCAAAAAATTTAAACTAGAACTACCACATGATCTAGCAATTCCACTCCTAGGAATGTAACCTGTGGACATTAAAGCAGTGACACAGACCTGTGCACACCTATGTTCATTGTAGCACTATTCATAAGAGCAAAAGGTAGAAAAAAATCTAAGTTTCCATCAACAGACGGATGAATATACAAAATGTGGCACATACATACAATGAAATACTTCTCAGCCATTAAGAGAAATGAAGTTCTGACACATATTACAACATGAATGAACCTAAAAAACATTATACTAAGTGAAATATGTCAATCAGAATAATACTGTAAGACCTCATTTACATGAAATGACAAGAATAAGTAAATATATAGAGACCAATAGTTACTAGTGGTTACCTTGGGCAGGAGCGGGAGAGAGAGTTTTGGTTTATAATGATGAGAATATTGGCATGGATTAAGAGTAGTGATTACACAACTTGACTAATGTAACTGATATCACTAAGTTGTATACGAGAAACAGGGTAAAATATCAATGTTACGTTACATGTAATTTTACAACAGCAACCAAAACAAAAAGCAACTATAGTTGTGGAAACTATGTAGGTACAACCAAATACCTCCTGGCATTAGTTCTTTAATTTCAAAAGTTTAAGGTCATGGTTTAGTGGGACTGTCCAGTAATTGGCCTAATATTGTTTTTAGAGAGTCTGTTCTCCGCTACAGTTATCTGCTGGGTTTGATTTATTGTCGTGGCCACACAGAACTCACAGACCATACTTAAAATTATGAGGTTTATTAGGGAAGTAACAGTTACAGTTCAGGCTCAGGAACACTCAAGGTATAGTTATTCCATCAGAACAGCCTCTTCCCAACCATGTTCTCGGGTACATCTCTCCTTGGCCCTCAATCTCTGCCCAAAGGCACTCAGCTTTCTCTCTCTGTGAGCCGGAAAGCCCACTCCGTCGTCTCCTGCTGCTGGGTCTCTCCTGCTGGTCTCTCCTTCCTTGGTGGTGGTAGGCTCCTCCTCTCTGCTCTGGAATTGGCTCTCTTTTAAGGCATAACTGACCAATCCCCTTGGTAGGCCACAATTATTCGATCACAAAGTCCTGCCCAATCACCTGTGTGGGAGTTATAAGACCATGGTTAGAAAGGCCACGCACAAAAGCAATTAATTGCACTGCACTGTTCCTATCAATTTTCACGATCCCTCATTCTCTTCTTTTATTAAAACCAATCAAACCAAACCCGGTGCCATAGAGTCGATTCCGACTCATAGCGACCCTATAGGACAGAGTAGAGTTTCCAAGGAGCGCCTGGCGGATCTGAACTGCCGACCCTTTGGTTAGCAGCAGTAGCACTTAACCACTTCTTTTATTATCCAGATTAAATTCCAGGGTCAATCATGATAATCACTTCTTGACAAATACTCTCAGTCCCTCGCCACCGTCTTGCTTTATCATTGCCACTTGACAAAATCCCAACTTTAGTTAAATTAAATTTTTCATATACTCTTTGCCTACACCTGGAAAGCTTGAGAAGGCTACAGAAAATTCCACAACTACCTTGTTTCAGGTCACAGTTTATGGTCTTAAACCTTAATCTTACTTAGGTTGCCCAGTAATCACCCTGGTTTCACTAATTTGCTAACTTTCCATATTACTAGATCACTATATTTTACATTTCTCTCAACAAACTTCAACTTCTCATGTCCCATTTTCACTTTCAGCTGAAGACCTTGATTACTTTTTCACACAATGGACACAAACAAAAAGGAATGTCCACAAATCCCTACGACTGCATCTACTCATCTATTCTATTTGTCCCCCATACCCTCTGCCTTTTCTTCTGCGTTTATAGAATGACTGCTCACGCTCCTACCTAAGGCCAATCTTTCCAATTGTATATCTCATCATCTCTTGTCTATCTGAGGACACCACTCTGATCATTTTTCTCTTTCCCTCACACATTGTTGCTTGGCATTTTATTATCCCCATCGACACTGAAAATGCTGTTGTTTTCTTATCTGAAAACAAACAAACAAAATCTCTTTTTACCACAATTTCCCCTCTGGATGTCATCCCATTTCTCTGCCCTCCTTTACAGTAGAACTCCTAGAAAGACTCACACTCATTGTTTCCTCATCCCCCATTCTCTCTTGAACCTACTCCATTCTGGCTTTAGACTCAGCCATTCCATTTAAATTTCTCTTTTAAATTTAAAATTTAACTCCACATTGTTAAATTTAATAGTCAATTCACAGTTCTTATCTTGATCTATCACTTGTCTTTGCACGATAGATCAGTTCATTCTTGAAAAACTTTGTTCATTTGACTCAGAGGACAGTATATTGTTGGTTTCTATTCTCTCACTAGTCTTCCTCTCATTCTCTTTTGATGGTTTCTCCTGTTTTCCCAAAATTCCCTGTGTTCCAAAACTTCCCTATGTTGTCAAACCCAAGGCTCAGTTCTTGTTTTCTTTTTTTTTTTCTCTTTGCAATCTCCATTCCTATCCTTAGGTACTGTTTTCTAGTTTTCTGGCTTCAAATATCATGTGTATACAGATGACTCTCCAAATGATATCTCCAGCCTCTATCCCTCTTCTGAATTTCAGAATCCTACATTCAATGCCAGCTTGGCGTCTCCTCTTGGTTGTCTGATAGGCATCCAAAATGCAAACGTACAAAGTGAACCCCTAAAATTCACCACCTCTGCAGCCAGATCCACTATCAGAATCTGATCCTAATTACTGCTGCTCTTCTCCTTCGCCAGACCAAAACACTTGGTGCCATAACTCACTTCTCTCTTTTACACTCCCATCCAATCTGTTAGGAAATCCTGCGGGTTCTACCTTCAAAAAATGTGTAGTCAAAGCCTTCTCATTAATGCCTTTTCTTTGATCTTATTTTTGAGACCTCTCCTGAATTACCTCAGTAATCTCCTAACTTGTCTCCCTGCTTCTAACTCACTCATTCTTTGCCCTATTTTCTACACAGAAACCACAGAGAAACTTTTAAAACATGAGTCAGATCATGTTATTTCCCTAATCAAACCCTTTCTCTAGCTCCTATTTTGCTCAGTGCAAAACCAGTGGCTTAACAATTATCTTAAAGACTCTTAATGATCTAGCCATCATTGTGTCTCTGCTTCTCTTGTAGTCTCCCTGTCACTCCATTCCTACCACACTGGCATCCTTGCTAGTCCTTAGGTAGGGTAGGAACATTCCTGCCTTTTAAAAAGGTCTTGGCCTCAAATGCCTCTTCCTACCCGTTGCTGAAACCTATTGCTGTGAGTTGATTCCAACTCATAGCGACGTACCATTTTCCAGATATTCACGTGGCTAGCTCTGTCACCTCCTGCTTGTTTAGAATGCCAAGTTCTCACTGAGGCCAGCTTTGACTACTCTATCCTGCTTACCCCTTCTTCCTCAACACATTCCATTCTCCTTACTCTTATATTATCCATAACAGCAACTGCATCCTAGCACACTGTGTCATTTATATATTTATTATAATTGCTTCCTGACTTACCCATCGAAATAAAAGCTCCATGAGAGCAGAAATGTTTTCTTGTTTTGTTCCCTTCGAAATAAAGCCTCTGCACCTAAAACAATCCCTAACACAACATTTGCTTGATAAATACTTGTTGACTAGGCGAATGAATTGTTTCATGAAATGAGTAGCCCTGTGAGATAAGTGCTGTCATTCCTACTTTCATAGATGAGCTGGATTGATTTCCTAGATGATCCATATGATTGTCCAGGTGTTTACGAATCATATGGCTAATAAAGAGCTGTATTTAAAACCTACTTATTTTTTGCCCCTTGTAATGTGCTTTTTTTCTTTCTTTCTTTTTACTCTATGGTCCCTTACTACACTTGCTCTGTGTGTCTTTTGAAGGGAAGCAAGAAGCCAGGTGGAGACTTCTGGGGCTCGGTCAACAAATGTTAGTGTTCACTGTGTGATCTAGCCAAGCACTATGGAAACAAAAATTCATGGGCCCTTTCCTGTAGTTTATGTAAAGGGAGG
Organism: Elephas maximus indicus; assembly: GCF_024166365.1. Lineage (NCBI taxonomy): Eukaryota > Metazoa > Chordata > Mammalia > Proboscidea > Elephantidae > Elephas > Elephas maximus. The sequence continues at coordinate 42,662,091 of NC_064832.1, forward strand.
CAGAAATGTTGCACTGTGAGGAGAAAGAAAAAGATACGTTGTTTTTCATTTGTTTGTTTTATTCTTAGGGGAAAGTACAGTAATAAGGGGTGGAATTGAAGATTTTTCAGTTCTGAATACATAAAGACTCTATCTCCTCAGAGGTAGTATAGAATGAGAAGGGTTGTACCCCAAGGCTGCTGCAAACCAGATATGGGTATGTGTGACATCGAATACAGTGTTTAACATTTTCCCCATTTGAAATGTGAGAACGTTAGAGTAGCTAATGCCAAAATATTTCTCATACTCATCGTTATTCAATTTCTGTTGCCCTGGTTACACAGTGGTTAAGTGCTCAGATGCTAACCCAAAGGTCAGTGGTTAGAACCCACCAGCCTGCTTTGTGGGAGAAAGATGTGGCAGTCTGCTTCCATAAAGATTACAGCCTTGGAAAGCCTCTGGGGCAGCCTATGGGGCAGTTCTACTCTGTCCTACAGGGTCACCATAAGCCAGAATCGACTTGATGGCAACAGAGTTGGTTTGATTGAGAACACGACCTATGAGGTGACTACTTGGTAATGCTAGATTATGAAATTAAATGACAATCTTCATGTGTGCATCTTTATTTACTTTTTCTGAATTTTAGAGAAAGAAGGTATTTCAAAACTTCTATTTCTGCTTATTTGATCCTTATTTTACTTGTGGGAAAAAATGGAAAATGTATTCAGAATATATTTATGTTTGGTTTGATATTGTGCCAAATTTTTACCTAATTTGCTGAAGAGTTTAAACTTTTGTATAGGATTAAGTCACTGTACTAGTAAAATGCATATTTCTCATTTGTTATAATACAGAATTGGGAAGTATGAATTTGGTTGCCATGGAGAGTCAGTGCTAATAGTCGTACGTTCTTAAAGAAAGTAAACCCTCAAACAGGTGTGGATTATTCAATAGGCAAGGTAAGCACTGTGCTTACCTTGCTTACCAGATCATGTAGTGAAAAATTTCACTTTTTTCACCACATCAAAATTCTGCTTCTAGGTATGGCTGGAATCTTTCTCTCTCCCAACTCCATTGCACCTTCCTATCAACGCTCTCTTCAAATTTACAATCCCTGGTAGGGGTAAATGACCCACTAGGCAAGGTTAGCATGGGCTTACTTGTGCTTACTTACTACTCTATAGTGAATGATTTCACATAGGTTTCACCAGGCCAACAATGTGGTGAAACCCATGTGAAATTGTGCACTACAGGTGATCTGGTAGACAAAGTAAGCAGGATGCCTAATGGATAATCCACCCCTGCCCTCAGTGTTAAAATAATTTAACATAATATTATTCAGGATCGTGATGAGGTATTTTACTTCTGCTAAATTGGTGCATTTCCATTACTTTTGCCAAGTTATCTTAGTGTACAGGATTTTGAAATACGAGGGAATCTGCACCCATGTTTCCTCTGTGCAGGGCACAAGCATGTCACCAATCAATCTTGAGGTCTACATTGTGTAGGCAGTGAAACGTGGGCTTCCTACAACTTTCTATCGAGCTTCTTGAAAACTTGATACTGTGTCACCCAAGAGCTTATGAAACATGAGTGGTAAGGAAGGCTCACTCATAATGAAGTCCTGGAAAGCAGCCAACCGCCCTGCAGAAAAGCCCTGCTCCATTTAATGTAGCTCCACTGGGCTGGATACATGTGGAGGATGGATGACAGCAGAATGCTGAAACAGCTGCTTAGGGATAAAATGAAGCCAAACGCACTTGGGGATGGAAAAAGGAGTGCGGATGGTAGGAGCTTCGCTACAAGGCTGCTATCCAACCCACTGAAGCATTGTGGTGCTATCTTGTTGTTGTTGTTGAGTGCCCTCCCAATTTTCAACTCATAGTGACCTTATATGACCGAGTAGAACTGTCCCATAGGGTTTCGTAGGCATTGGTCACTACTGAAAGAGCCCTGGTGGTGCAGTGGTAAGCACTTGGCTGCTAACTAAAAGGCCAGAGGTTTGAAACCACCAGCTGCTCAGTGGGAGTCTGTTTCTTTAAAGATTTACTGCCTTAGAAACCCTATGGGGCAGTTCTACTCTGTCCTAGAGGGCCACTATGAACCTGAACTCATTGATGGCAATGAGTTTAATCATTATGGGGGCAGGTCTTTTCTCCCACAGATCAGGTAGGTGGGTTCCAACCACAGAGAGTTTAGCCATCGTTCCATCAGGGCTCCTTATCTCCTTGTAGACCTGTACAAAACAATAGCAGGAAAGAACCCACCTTGGCCTATAACTTTTAGAACAAAAGTGATTTTTTTTTTTCAAATATCAGAAAGTCAAGGAAACAGAGAGACCTAATTCCCAAGTTCTTTCCTAGAATGCAGGACTGACTCTTATTTTGACAGCACTCTCTTAAACAGTCAACAGATAGATAAATATTTGATTTCTCCTGTATAAAATCAGCGGCGTTCCACATTCCCAGCCTTCAGAATGTTTTTTAAATTCTTTTTCAGACACTGTAAATCAGCATGAGAAAAAGTATGACATGAACTAAAGTAAGATAATAAAAAATGAAAGAACAATTACTTTTTTTTTTTAACCTGCACTAACTTTCTAACAATTAAGTTCCCTCCTGACCAGGTTTGTATATTTTTGGAGATTAAATTAGTCTTATGTTGGTGGTAAGACTTGAAATTGTTGTCTGAAAGAATAAACACTATGTTAATAGAAAAATATACTGAAGAATGTTTATTGTTAAGAGAAAATATACTATACGTGAATGCCCATTCATGTGGATACAGTTATCATCAAAGATATTAGGTCACAACTTACTGGCTGTATGACCAATTCCTTGACTCCACGTTCAGAGCTAACTACTTGATTGTGCCTTATATACATTAATGCACAGCATATGTGACTGGATTTGACTCAATGTATCTGCATATGTCCCTTAGAGTCAAAGTATTTCACATATCCCCCAAACCCTGGAATCAATAACTGCCATACATTCATTTACTTACTTTTTTGTTGAATATCTATATGTGCTTAACTGTGGACCCAACAATGAATAAGATGTATATAACTCCTAAAAAAAGAAGAAGAAGAAGTTGCCATCAAGCTGATTCTGATTCCTGGTGACCCTATGTGTTGCAGGGTAGAACTGCTCCATAGGATTTTCAAGGTTGTGGCCTTTTGGAAGCAGATTACCAGGACTTTCTTCAAAAGCACCTCTGGGTGGAATTGAACTGCTAACATCTCGGTTAGTAGCTGAGTGCTTAATCATTTGTGCCACCCAGGGAAAATTTATAATTCTTAACCTCCTAGAAATTGAATATTTATAATAAAGCCTACTTTATTTGGCATTGTTCAAGAATACCAAATAGTACAATATGTGACAACTGCTTATAAGTCCAACAATTTTATCAGATAGATATGGAACACATGAAAAGAAAATGATAAAAAAAATTATATCAGAATTATCTATGAGTTCTTTAGAGCAGGCAAACTTTTTCTCTAAATGCCAGAGAGTAAATATTTTATGCTTTGTGGGCAAATGTTATATCTGTTACAATTATTCAACTCTGTCTATGTAGCACAAAAACAGCCATAGACAATAATTAAACTAATAGGCATGATTTTATTCCAATAAAACTTTATTCCTCCAGTCAATAGGCCAGATTTCATCTATTTCTGCTTGTGAAAATAAGCTCTAATATGTTTCTAGGAGTAAGGGTAGAAAGGAGAATAATGGCAGAATATCACAGAGAAGGTGCACTGGATTTTAAAGACTGAAAGGAAAAGTGGTTCATATTCATTTTACAGAATTTCAGCAAAATATACCCTTTACCGTTTTCGCAGTCCATTAATTCATTTATCTCATTCCAAAATCAGCTCCCCACATCAGGTTCAACTCTCTCTTTTCTGGCACATCTCTTCTTACGTGAAGTCTTATCCATTCCTTTGGTTTTGAACTTGATCCCTAGAGAAGATTTAGTACCTGGATTTCTAACCAATTAATTGACAATCACAAATTCTGTACGCTTTAAGACTCATGTCTCTGTGTAGCATTGGTGGGCGTCACACAATCTTCCATACTTGATAATGTATGAAATTACAAAGAAAAATAATGAGGTATGGGGTGTGTGTACCTAACAGTGATAGATAATGGATTCTGATAAAGAAATGAAAATTAGGAAAGATTCTCAAAGATAGAAAGAAGAGTAACAGTAAACAAACATTTTAACATGTGTCAGAAGTTCTAAACGAGTATGTCATTTCCATAAATCCAGAAAACTACATTAAATAATTTGATGGTTTTATTGTTGAATATTGCCACCCCTATAGAGACTGCTTGGAAAAATTATATGTTAGTGGTGAAATTAATGAGTATGTCAGAAACTTAAATATACTTTCCTTTTCCATGATACTCTGTATAGTCTGTATAATTAAGCATTAATAATTTAAGTTGGTCTTTGAGGATTTCCAATTATAGTATAAGGAATGCAGAACTTTACCATTACTAGTTCTCTTCTTGTAAATTAATTAAATAAAAAAAATAACTATAAGTGGTTCATTTTTAAATGACGAATACATTTTTAATAAAAGCACTTGGAAAATGTTAGCTTCTTGTAAAGGGCTTGGGATTCCCCAGACAAGATACTTCTATGAGGCCTTAATACTTTATGGTTCTGTATAGACCCATGTTTCCACAAATAGTGTTCTTTCTGCTTGCCACTTTCTCTTGCATTCCAAACATAACTTTACTCCCTAATTTAACATACTTTGTTGAAATCTCATCATTCAGTGGCGTTTTCCCTGAACTTTCCAAGAGGGTTATCACAAGCCCATCCACATGAATAATTCCCTATGCTTATCACTATAATGACAATTATCATATTGAATTCTAAGTGGTTATGCTTTTCTTTTCATTACAGTATGAGTTCCTGGAGAACAGAAATGCTTTTCTTCATCTTAGTAACCACTACCAACTTTTCCATCATCTCTTTCCACGGATATAGTTGATTTGAATCTCTGTCTCCATCCAGCGAGGTCTACCTGTATAGTTGCCATTCACATTGTTGAATAAAGGCATTTGCAATGAAGGAGTCATTGGTCTTGCAAAATTCTACCATGCAATCTCCGGCATCATTTCTATCACCAAGGCCATATTTTCCCACTACTGGTCCTTCTTCTTTGTTCCCAACTTTTGCATTCCAATCACCAGTAATTATCAATGCATCCTGATTGAATGTTCAATCAGTTTCACACTGAAGACGCTGGTAAAAGTCTTTAAATTCCTCATCTTTGCTCTTAGTGGTTGGTGCATAAATTTGAATAACAGCCATCTTAACTGGTCTTCCTTGTAGGCCTATGGGCATTATCCTATCACTGGCAGCATTGTACTTCAGGATAAATCTTGAATTTTTTTTTTTTTTTTTGACGATGAATGAAACACTATTCCTCTTCAATTCCCGGCATAGTAGACCATATGATTGTCCCACTGAAAATGGCCAATATCAGTCCATTTCACCTCACTAATGTCCAGGATATCAATGTTTAGGCATTCCATTTCATTTTTTATTATTTCCGATTTTCCTAGATTCATACTGAGTACATTCCACATTCCTATTTTTAATGGATGTTTGCAGCTGTTTATTCTCATTTTGAGCCATGTCACATAAGCAATTGAAGGACCCGAAAGCTTGACTCCATCCACATCATTGAGGTCTACTCTAATTTGAGGAAGCATCTCTTCCTTAGTGATATTTTAATGACTCCCAACACAAGGGGCTGATCTTGGGCACCACTGTATCAATGTTCCACTGCTATTCATAAGGTTTTCACTGGCTGACGTTTTTCAGAAGAAGATTGCCATGTCCTTCTTACAGACTGTCTTAGTCTGGAAGTTCAGCAGGACCTGTCTATCATGGATGACCCTACTGGTATTTGATTACTGACGGCATACCTTTCAGCATCACAGCAATGTGCAAGTCACCACAGTATGACAAACTGACAGGCATGTGGAGAACAGACCATCAACTGCTCATATACAAGTGCAAGTTGAAGCTGAAGAAAATTGGAACAAGCCCATGAGAGCCAAAATATGACCTTCAGTTTATCTCACCTGAATTTAGAGACTATCTCAAGAATAGATGTGACATGTTGAGCACTAATGACCAAAGACTAGACAAGTTGTGGGATGACATCAAGGACATCCTACATGAAGAAAGCAAGAAATCATTAAAAAGACAGCAAAGGAAGAAAAGACCAAAATGGATATCAGAAGAGACTCTGAAACTTGCTATTGAGCATCGAGTAGCTAAAGCAAGAAATAATGAAGTAAAAGAGCTTAACAGAAGATTTCAAAGCGCAGCTAGGGAAGACAAAGTAAAGTATTATAATGACATGGGCAACGACCCGGTGTTAGAAAACCAAAAGGGAAGAACACGCTCATCATTTCCCAAGTTGAAAGAACCAAAGAAAAAATTCAAGCCTGGAGTTGCAATAATGAAGGGTTCTACAGGGAATTAAACAATGTAGGAAGCATTCAAAAGAGATGGAAGAGATGCAGAGTCACTAAACCAAAATGAATTGGTCAACGGTCAAACATTTCAGGAGGGAGCATATGATCAGGAACTAAAGGCACTAAAGGAAGAGGTCCAAGCTGCAATGAAAGCACTGGCAAAAAATAAGTCTCCAGGAATTGGCTGAATACCAATTGACATGTTTCAATAAATGGATGCAGCACTGGAAATGCTCACTCATCTGTGCCAAGAGATTTGGAAGACAGCTACCTGGCCAGCCGACTGGAAGAGATCCATATTTATGCCTATTCCAAAGAAAGGTGAACCTAGTTAATGTGGAAATTATCTGACAATATCGTTAATATCAAACACACATAAAATTTTGGTGATGATCATTCAACAGCAGCTACAGCTGTACATCTACAGAGAACTGCCAGAAATTCAAGCTGAATTCAGAAAAGGACGTGAACCAAGGGATATCATTGCTGATGTCAGATGGATCATGGCTGAAAGCAGAGAATGTCAGAAAGATCTTTACCTGTGTTTTATTGACTATGGAAAGGTATCCAACTCTATGGATCATAACAAATTATGGATAATATTGCAAAAAATTGGAACTCCAGAACACTTAATTGTGCTCATGAGGAGCCTGTACATAGAACAATAGGAGGCAATTGTTCGGACAGAACAATGGGACACTTTGTGGTTTAAAGTCAGGAAAGGTGTGTGTTGGTGTTGTAACATTTCACCACATTTATTCAATCTGTATGCTGAGCAGATAATCCCAGAAGCTTGACTATATGAAGAAGAACAAGATGTCAGCTTTGGCAGAAGACTCATTAACAACCTGCGTTATGCAGATGACACAACTTTGCTTGCTGAAAGTGAAGAGAACTTGAACCACTTACTGATGAAGATAAGACTACAGCCTTCAGTATGGGCTACACCTCAACATAAAGACAACAAAAATTCTCTTTCTCACAACTGGACAGATAAGCAATAGCATGATAAACAGAGAAAAGATTCAAGTTGTCAAGATTTCATTTTACTTGAATCCACAATCAACACCTGTGGAAGCAGCACTGGGCAAATCTGCTGCAAAAGATCTCTTTAAAGTGTTAAAAAGCAAAAATGTCTCCTTGAAGACTAAGGTGCACCCTACCCAAGCCATGGTGTTTTCAATTGCAGCATATGCATGTGAAAGCTGGACAATGAATAAGAAAGTCCGAAGAATCGATGCCTTTGAATTATGGTGTTGGTGAAGAATATTGACTATACCACGGACTGCCAGAAGAACAAATTTGTATTGGAAGAAGTACAGTCAGAATGAATGCTCCTTAGAAGCAAGGATGATGAGGCTTTGTCTCACATACTTTGTTTATGTTATCAGGAGGGATCAGTCCCTGGAGTAGAACATCATGCTTGGTAAAGTAGAGGGTCACTGAAAAAAGAGGAAGACCCTCAACTATATGCATTGACACAGTGACTACAACAATGGACTCAAGCATAACAATGATTGTGAGGATGGCACAGATCTTGGCAGTGTTTTGTTCTGTTGTACAAAGGGTCGCTATGCATCTGAAGGAACTCGATGGCATCTAATGACAACAGCATTCACTCAATGCCCAGTACCTATTAGGAAACTGATAAATATTTGGAAAAACAGTAAAAGAAAAGTTCCTAATTAGAATTATGTAACTGTATTATGTCCCTGGTTTGCTCAAATAGTTTGACCTTGACTACTAACATAAAGGTTGGCAGTTTGAATCCACTCAGTGGCACCAAGGAACAAAGGCCTAATGATCTGCTTCCATAAAGATTACAGCCAAGAAAACTCTTTGGAGCAATTCTCTATAACGCATGTGATTGTGGTGAGTTGGAATTGACTCAATGGCATTTTTTTTAAGGTAGTTTAAACATATCCTGGAAGATACAAGAAAATGTTTTATCCTAACGATGTTACTTAATATCCTATGCATCTCATCTTTACAACCCATTCAATCTATTCATGTTTATGTTAAATTTATAATTGGAAATAACATGCAGAAATTACAAATACCATTATTATGCAGTGGGAATAATTTCTGATAGTAGACAAGATGACCTGAGTTCATTATTATCATCATCAGGTATGGGATTTTGGGTAAGTCACACTGAGTTTAGTTTCCTCATTTATAAATAGAGTGATAATAATATTCTCCAAGTTGACACTAAGGATGGAAAAGATAATTCTGATGACAGCTTCTAAATCTAACCATGAAATATAAACCATCATGATGATTTCATTTCTTTTCATGTTCAGCTCTAAGTATCATTAAGTAAAATATGGCTAAAAGCCTCAAAGAGAGGTACCTGACTTGATATTTATATCGAATTTTGTTTTCAATAATTAACTATTTGCCTATCATTCTTATGTTAACTCTTCCTACTGGATATTACAAATGCTGTAACAGTTACAACTTCCATAGTATTATTCATTTCTGATTTTGGTACTAAACCCCTAATGACAAGTGGAAAATTAAAACCTAAATCAATTCAATTTTCTAACTAAACAGAATCGGGAGACTAAGCATGGCTCTTCAGTTTTCAAAGAGAATGATTGGTTTTTAGATAGAGATGTGTTAAATGATCAGGTTATAAAGAGCATGTTTGCCAGGAATTGGATATGCACAACAGGGCCTGTTTTCCTGGTATTCACTTGGCCGACAGAATACTGATTCTGTCCTCTTACTTGATAGAAATATGGCTTGCCTCTAGCAGATTCATGCTGTTTAACTCGGTATATCCACTATCCGTGAAAGACAGTGTGGTCTCCAGAATGTTAAGTCACATTTACAGTGTTTGCTGGAACTTGCAGTGAGGAGTGAATCTTTAAAGAGACTCCCTGCCACATTCATCACCATTTTGTTTAATAAAATAAAACAGTGGAGGTGTTTCAAAAGTTACATTTGTTCTTCTTCAAATGAGAATAAAAACAGCTTATTTCTAAAAGTAGATAGCTTGAATGGAGGAATTAATTGATTAGACCATTCACATAAGATCTAATTGAGAATTGTTGTGCACATTTTTTTTTCAATCACCTTTCTTAATTTTGACTTCCAACACATGGGAAAATGACTATAAGAGTAGTTATTTTCAGTCAGGCCGTATCCAATAATGGGACAGGCATTTTGTCACAGAATATTTCAATGACATAGTCACAATTTACCCCTAGTCAAAAGCAACAAAAACATTACATCTCCCTTTTTCTGGGAGTAGGTCTTCTATTTATCACATGTGCTAAATCGCAGAGAAATGGAATTGGAAACTGGGACGGAAAAAGTAGATTGTACAGGTCCACAACAAGACCCCAGTGCCAAATTATGAGACTCTTATGCAGTGATTATAAGAACCTGGAAAAATTATGCTGATACTGGGCACAGCTCTTAAAAAGTACGGTTTCCATACTGGAGTCTTTCTAAAACAAGATGACCTCTGGGAGAAAAAGGCTAATCCCAGCCTTTTCTTTTCAAGTTTCTAGCCCAACCTTCTAACTGGAGTCATTTTGGATGCCTGCATAGAGCCCCTAACAAATATGATAGAGTTCTTAGATTTTGAAAGTTTTATAATTGGAGACACAATGAATAAAATAAGTCAGGGTAGGGTGATTAATAAAGCTATATGATAGTTGAGTCCAAGGTGGGACAACTTTTAGATAGTATGCTCAAGAAGGCCTATTGGAATATGTGACATTTGAGTCATGAAAGATCAATATGAGCAATCCCTGTAGACAGTCTGGGTAGAGGTCCTGAGGTTGCACATAGTTTACTTTTGCCTGGAGTATACTGAGAGGAGAACAGGAATGATGAGGTTGAAGTGATCAGGAGGGAATCTGATCTCCTAGGTCTTTGAGGCCATTATAAGCAGTTAATTAAGAAATCTTAAATCATAAGGAAATAAACATAATTTTTAAAAATCAGGCACTATGTTAAGACTTGTCCTGGGAAAATCTACCCGTTTTTATTCCTAAGAGATGTCTTTCTGTTCACATTTTATTAAAATGTGCCCAGCTCACCTTAAGACTTCCAGTCCCATATTTTGATTCCATGTTTCAAAGTTCTACCATATGGCAGGATGTAGTTTATCAACAATGTTAGGAGTAGGGTGGTGGAAGACAACGGAAAAAAAAAATGTTGCACTTGGGTTCTAGGCCTCTCCTTCTCAGCTCTTGGGTGACACCATATGTTGCAGAGTATAACTGCACTCCATGGGGTTTTCAAGGCTGTGATTTTTTGGAGAAGATCTCCAGGTCTTTCTTCAAAGATGACTCTGGGTGTGTTCAAATGGCCTTCATTTCAGTTAGTAGTTGAGCGTTTAACCATTTATGCCAGTCAGGGACTCCATGAGTTGGAAATCAATTTGATGGAAACTGGTTTGGTTTAGTTTTCTGGATTCTCACTGCTCTTCTGGCTGGCACTGCTGACCATCAGCCCTGTCGTGGCTGGCACTGGCCTACTGGCTCCTGCATGCTGTGTGTGTTAGTCCTTTGGAGGCCTTACATGTTCTCTCCACTGCCCAGGTCTCTGACCTGGGAGTTTTGACTTTCTCTCAGCCTATTTTTACCACCCATTCTGGCAGTCTAGCTGTCAGTCTCTTGTTGTTGTGGTCCTCCTGATAAGTGGGATTACCTTTCAGATGAGGACCTGCAAGATGGATCAGATTCAGTACCATCTGTGTTGTGCTTGCCACCAGTAGGAAATTGACACATTTTTGCCATGCCAAACAGAAGGAATATTGGCTCCTAGACTGCTAGCCAAATATCTCCCTAGTTTGTTTATTTTTTAACCTTCTGAGAAAGATCAGCAAGCTCATTGCATAAACAGATTTTCTACCAGGGAAGATAAGGCCAATCTCATCTTTTGTTGTTCCTAAGCAGTGTAAACAGTTAATGCGGTTGACTGTTAACTGAAAGGTTGGAGGTTCAAGTGTATCCAGAGGCACCTCAGAAGAAAGGCCTAGTGATCTACTTCCAAAAATCAGCCATTGAAAATCCTATGGAGCACAATTCTACTCTCACACACATTGGGTTATCATGAATCAGAGTTAACTCAACAGCAACTGGTCATTTTTTTTAGCATGCAACCTCTGTGATTATCTTGGAGTCTCTCATTATCTCTTTGGGAAACTTGATACCTCTCCCAACAAGCAGAATACTCTCTGTAAGGCTAATGATACTGATACCATATTTGCTTTCCTTAGTCTTCTAAGTACATACTTTGAGAAGGGAATCAGGAGATGGTGGCAGTTTTTTTGACATTTGGTAGCTCTGACAAAACTTAAAGTCAACAAAGTTGAATTTAACATTTAATTATTCTTGTAAAATAATAAATTCACTCTATAGTGTAGTGGTTAGGAGCATTGTGGGCTTTGGAATAAATGAACTGTGTTCAAATTCTGGCTACTGGATTTGCTAGATGTCTACTCTTGGATAATCCAAATTCTCTATCACTGCTTTAATTTCTAACCTATAAAAATGGAGAAAACAATAATACACACTTCATAGGGTTATCGTGAAAGGAAGACGAGTTAATCCCTGTGAAGCATTTACAAGAGCACTGGTATATAAAGACTCAGTGAATCTTAGCTATTATTAAACATTCTAATTAATTATGATTTTAAGTGATCATTCTGACTACTAAATGAAAAAATAGACTGGAGAAGGGTAGTAGAGAGCAAGCACAGAAGCAGAGAGAACTTTAAAGCAGATAGTGGAGCAGAACAAGAATTTGGAATAGAGTATTTCAGGTAAAAGTGCTGAGAAACAGTCATTTTTATTATGTGTTTCCAGATAGAGCTGTCAGGACTCGCTGAAGAATTATCCAAAGGGGCTGAGGAAAGAAAAGGCATTAAGGGTGGCTCTGGCATATTCAGCCTAAGAATCTTGGAAAGCTCTTAGTTATTTAACGTCGCCTTGATTTTAGCTTCGTGATACCTGTACCAGAGAACTGCAAGAGAATAAACTTATATTCTTTTAGGAGACTAAGTTTTTGATTTGTTGTAGCACCAAAGAAAACTAATACATATACCATAAAATTCATCTATTTAAAGTGTATACTTTTTGAAGATTAATTCAAGATGGTGACCTACGTAGACATACCACACTCTCCCTCTACAGCAAAGATCCTAGAAGCAAAGTGTATCAAATACAGATGACAAACCTGGAACCCTGAGCATCAAATAAAAGGATATAGAATTAAATCAAGCACTGACTGGAAAAAGAAACTGAATGACAGCAGCAAACAGGGAGAGATATGGATCAAAAGGGTCCTGCCAGCTACTCCAGCACAGCGGGGCCATTTTAAATCAAAATCAGCAGCAACCCTGGGTGAGGAGCATAGGAAGACAACATCACTGAACTCCCAGTAGAAGACAGAGATATTTCAGAGACATACCCAGAATGAAGCAAGGTGAGCAGGACATGAACTGGAGCTAAGGAGGGAAAGTACAGGAAGGAGGACAAAAGCTTCAGGGACCCTGGTGTACACAGAGCAGGGAGGAAATCAGAACCCAGAAGCAGGGTGACCCTCCAGCAGTGATACCTGACCAGTAGGGTGGGTACTGAAAGCAGAGTAATAGATGAACTCCATTTCCTTTTATTTCTTTTCTTTTTTTATTTTGCTCTCCCCTACTCCCTAGCCACCCACTCTGCCCCTACCTAGCTGGAGACAGTGCCTATACTCACCCAACCCGGCAGCCTGCTTTACCCCTCCTTCACTGAAGACAGCACCTGTGCAACCCCCAGCCACCCACCCCACCCCTCCACAGCCAGAGAGAATGTCCACTTTGATATAAAAAAACCAAACCAAACAAAAAATCATAAATAAATAAAATGACACCTTAATGCCCCAGAGACAGCACAAAAACAAAAGATGATGGCTTAACTAAGTGACCAAAATAAAGAGGCAGAAAACTTTCCTAAGAAGAAATGGTAATGAAACAGGCTGATAAGGAACTGAAAAGGCCTATATATAGGTCCTCAAAGAGATCAACGAAAACATAGACAAAACCCTAGCAGAATTCAGGAAAACAATGCAAAAATAAAATGAGAAATTAAAAAGACAAATAGAAATCATACAAAAACAGCAACCAGAAATCCAGACTATCAACAATAAAATATCAGAAACAGAAAAATAAATTGAAGGACACAGAAGTAGAATTGTAATAACGGAAGAAATAATTAGCAAAATAGAAGACAAATTTCTTAGTACCAATTTATTTGAGAACAATGAGAAAAAAAGAATGAAAAAGAAATGAAGAAAGTCTAAGAGTTATGTGGGACACTATGAAGAGAAATAATTTATGTGTGATTAGAATCCCAGAACAAGAAGAGGAAAAAAAAAGCATAGAGTGAATTTTTGAAGATCTGCTGCTGGAACAAAACTTCCCCAATATTATGAAAGATGAGCAGATTTCTATTCAAGAACCTCAACAAACTTCATACAGGATAGACCCCAAAAGAAAGTCACCAAGACATATCATAATCTAACTTCCCAAGTTCAAAGGTTAAGAGATAATTCTGAGAGCAGATTGGGGAAAAAAAAAAAATCACCTACAAAGGGGCTCCAATAAGAGTAAGCTCTGATTTCTCGGCAGAAACCATGCAGGCAAGAAGGCAATGGGACAACATATATAAAATCCTGAAAGAAAAGAATTGCCAACCAAGAATCATACACCCTGCAAAATTATCTCTCAAATACAATTGCAAAATTAGGGCTTTCTCAGATAACCAGAAATTAAGGGAATTTGTAAAAACCAGATCATCCTTAAAAGAAATACTAAAGGGAGTTCTTTGGATAGAGAACCTACAGCATAAACCTGGTAGTAAGCCACACAACAGCACTACCAAGATGCCAACCCAGACAGAGCAATCTCAAAAGTAATATAAAAGTACTCAACCAAAAACAAAAAACCAGAGATGTCAATCAGTAAGCAATGGCAATTAAAAAAAAAAAAAAAGGTGGTGGGGGGAATAAATGGTGTAGATGTAGAACTTCTGTATGGAGAGGAAGTTATGGCGCTAACAAGGAATAACAGTCTATTTGAAACAGGAAGATAAAGATAAATGCCAGAGTAACCACAAAGAAAGTTAATAAACTTACTCACCAGAATAAAGAAGAAAGCTATAAAAATTCAGTAAACACAAAATCAACAACAAAGGAAATTAAAAGAAAATACATAAAGGAAAATAACTCAGCACAGAAAATTAAATGCAACAAAGAAAAGTGCAACACCACAACAAAAAGTATAACACAATGACAATAGTGAATTCATACCTATCAGTAATCACACTGAATGTAAATGGTTTAAATGTACCAGAGACAGAGAGCAGTAGAATGGATAAAAGAATTAAAAAAAAAAAAAAATGACCAGCCAATATGTTGCCTACAGGAGACACACTTCAGACACAAAGATATAAATGGGTTAAAAATCAAAGGATGGAAAAAATATATCATGCAAACAGTAACCAAAAAAGAGGAAGGATGGCAATATTACTCTCTGATAAAATAGACTTTAAATCAAAATCCATGATAAGAGATAAGGAGGAGTATCATATAATGATTAAAGAGGCAATCCACCATAACCATAGACATAACCATAAAAGATATCTACACACCCAATGACAGAGCTCCAAAATACAAAAAACAAACTCCAATGGCACTGAAAAGAAATTGACAGTTCCACAAGAATATTAGGTGACTTTAACAAACTACTTTTGATGAAATACAGAACAAATAGAAAACTAAACAAAGATACAGAATGTCTAAAAAACACAATTAGCCAACTTGACCTCATAGACATATACAGAACATTTCACCCAAAGCAGCACAGTATACGTTCTACTCCAATGAACGTCACCCAATGCTGCAGAGATCAGTAATAGGAAGAACAGAGGGAAAAAAAGTCAAATACATGGAATAACGCTTTGTTCAAAGACCGCTGGGTAGTAGAAGAAATTAAAAATGAAATAAAAAATTTCTAGAATCAAATGAGAATGAAAACACAACATACTGAAACCTGCTGCACTCAGCAAAAGCAGTGCTCAGAAGAGAATTCATAACAATAAACGCTACTGTCAAAAATGAAGAAAGGGACGGGGGGCCAAGATGGCTGACTAGGTAGAAGCAACCTCGGATCCCTCTTGCAACAAACACTTGGAAAAACAAGTGAATCAATCACATAGGTGACAATCTACGAACCCTGACCATCAAACACAGATCTAAAGAGTTGACCTGAGTGACAGGGACTGAGAACGAACAACCACGGGGAAGCAACGACTGCTTTCGGAGGCTAGAGCCAGCGTCCCAGTCAGAAAACCTTGGCGCCGGGCTTTGGACTGGGCGCAGGGGAGCTGAGCACGGCATCCTGAGACGGCACAAACTCGGGACGCAGCCCTAGCCCCCAGAAGTGACCTCGGGGGAAGCCTAGCCAGTGCACA
Organism: Elephas maximus indicus; assembly: GCF_024166365.1. Classification (NCBI taxonomy): domain Eukaryota; kingdom Metazoa; phylum Chordata; class Mammalia; order Proboscidea; family Elephantidae; genus Elephas; species Elephas maximus. The sequence continues at coordinate 42,678,055 of NC_064832.1, forward strand.
CAGGCAGCGCAGCGGCGCGGCTGACAGGAGGAGAAGTCACCGGGAGGCAGTGACTGATTTTGGAGCCTGGAGTGCGGTGTTCCAGCCGGGGAACCTTGGCGCTGGGCTTTGGACTGGGAGCAGAGGAACTGACCACGGCATCTGAGACAGCACAAGCACAGGACACGGACCTGACCCTCGGGGGCAATCTCGACCCAGACAACGCACATCGGCTACACACCCCTCGGGAATCTCAGATCATCACCAAACAAGATAAGTAACTTTGTCTATATTCCGGGGTGCTACTCTCTCCTATTTATCTGATACCTCCCCTTCCCTTCCCAGGTGGCTTCATTAACATTGGAATTTCCTGAGGCAGAGAGTGAAGTGCTCTGCAGTTTTTTTTTTTTTTTTTTTTTTGGTCTTTTCTAACTCATTCTCCTGGCCTGAGAGAAGCAGCTACAAAAAATCCAGGGACCAAAATCCTTCCCTAATTGGACTAAAATTACAGAACCAGCTCCAGCCAAGCATATGAGATCCACACTCTTGGGCTTTCATCCCTACAGGCAACAAGGTGGCTATTATAATGCAAAGGCAATTCTGATAGGGATCTGACTGTAATTGTTTTAGCAGATTACTGGAAAGACAATTTTTCCAGGTCTGATATCTCTGCTTATTCAACAGAGCCCTCACTGACCCACTACAGGGAACTGAGGGCTGAAGCTCCCCCCAGACCACCTAGCCTCCTGCCTTAGGGGTCTAAGGAGGGTGACATCTACCAATCTGTAGAAGTACTTGCATTGGGGGCCTAAAGTACAGCTGAAGAGCCCAACCACCAAAGTGCTTTAGGAATAGAGACACACCTACCTCAGTGGCACTGGGGGGAAGCCTGTCATAATCCTGACCCCCCTGGAGTGTGACCCCCTGCTGCTACTAGAACCTGGTGCACACAACTATCATCACTACTCCTCTAAGTGAATAAGTGACAGTCTACACCACGCACTTGGTGACATAAAATCAGATTCTACTCAAGAATAGTGAACAGACTCTTAGGCTTATATATCTGGTAACAGCCAAACCAGCTGGTAATAGGACATAAGTGACTCAAGGGCTACAACAATCAAGACAGCACAATCTAGTAGCCCATCTACGTATATTGAAAGAAAACAAAACAAGACTCAGTGAGCATATATAAAATAAATCACTACAATATCTTCTAGATGGCTCAGAGACAGCAGTCGATATCAAACCACATAAAGAAGCAGACCATGATTGCTTCTACAACTCCCCAAACTAAAGAATCAAAATCTTTCCCAAATGAAGATATGATCCTGGAATTGCCAAATGCAGAATATAAAAAACTAATTTACAGAATGCTTCAAGACATCAGGGATGACCTCACAAATGAAATAAGGCAATCTACAGAAAAAGCCAAGGAACACACTGATAAAGCAGTTGAAGAAATCAAAAAGATTATTCAAGAACATAGTAGAAAAATAAATAAGCTGCAAGAATCCATAGAAAGACAGGATTCAGAAATCCAAAAGATTAACAGTAAAATTACAGAATTAGACAACGCAATAGGAAGTCAGAGGAGCAGACTCGAGCAATTGGAATGCAGAGTGGGGGACCTGGAGGAAAAGGGAGTTGACACCAATATAGCTGAAAAAAACTCAGATAAAAGAATTAAAAAAAAAATGAAGAAACCCTAAGAATCATGTGGGACTCTATCAAGAAGAATAACTTGTGTGTGACTGAAGTCCCAGAGTAGGGAGGGATAACGGAAAATACAGAGAGAATAGTTGAAGATCTGTTGGCAGGAAACTTCCCTGACATCATGAAACACAAAAGTATATCTATCCAAGATGCTCATTGGACCCCATATAAGATTGATCCAAAAAGAAAATCACCAAGACATATTATCACCAAACTTGCCAAAACCAAACAAAAAGAGAAAATTTTAAAAGCAGCCAGGGAGAAAAGAAAGGTCTCCTACAAAGGAGAATCAATAAGAATATGTTCAGACTACTCAGCAGAAACCATGCAGTCAAGAAGGCAATGGGATGACATATATAGAGCAATGAAGGAGAAAAACTGCCAGCCAAGGATCATATATCCAGCAAAACTCTCTCTCAAATATGAAGGTGAAATTAAAACATTTACAGATAAACACAAGCTTAGAGAATCTGCAAAAACCAAACCAAAGCTACAAGAAATACTAAAGAAAATTATTTGGTCAGAAAATCAATAATATCAGATACCAGCACAACACAAGGTCAAAGAACAGAACATCCTGATATCAACTCAAATAGGGAAATCACAAAAACAAATTAAGATTAATTTTAAAAAGAAAAAAATGCTCAAAACAGGGAATCATTGAAGTCAATATGTAAAAGATCACAATAATCAAAAAGAGGCACTAAATAGAGGAGGCATAGAACTGCCTGGAAACAAGGCGATATAGGACGATACAAGTTAGGTTTTTACTTAGAAAAATAGGGGTAAATATTAAGGTAACCACAAAGAGGTATAACAATTCCATAACTCAAAATAAAAACCAAGAAAAACGTAACGAATCAGCAAACATAAATTCAACTACTATGAAAATGAGGAACATACAATTTACAATGAAAAATGTCTCAGAACAAAACGTAAGTGGAAAAATGAAATGGTCAACAACACACACAAAAAGGCATCAAAATGACAACACTAAACACATGCTTACCTATAATTACGTTGAATGTAAATGGACTAAATGCACCAATAAAGAGACAGAGAGTCTCAGACTGGATAAAGAAAGACGATCCGTCTATATGCTGCCTACAGGAGACACACCTTAGACTTAGAGACACAAACAAACTAAAACTCAAAGGATGCAAAAAAATATATCAAGCAAACAACAAGCAAAAAAGAAGAGGAGTAGCAATATTAATTTCTGACAAAATAGACTTTAAAGTTAAATCCACCACAAAGGATAAAGAAGGACACTATATAATGATTAAAGGGACAATTGACTAGGAAGATATAACCATATTAAATACTTATGCACCCAATGACAGGGCTGCAAGATACATAAAACAAAATTTAATAGAACTGAAAAGTGAGATAGACACTTCCACAATTACAGCAGGAGACTTCAACACACCACTTTCAGAGAAGGACAGGACATCCGGTAAGAAGCTCAATAGAGACACGGAAGACCTAATTACTACAATCAACCAACTTGACCTCATAGACTTATACAGAACACTCCACCCAACAGCTGCAAAGTATACTTTTTTTTCTAGCACACATGGAACATTCTCTAGAATAGACCAAATATTAGGTCATAAAACAAACCTTTACAGAATCCAAAACATCGAAATATTACAAAGCATCCTCTCAGACCACAAGGCCATAAAAGTGGAAATCAATAACAGAAAAAACAGGGAAAAGAAATCAAATACTTGGAAACAAAACAATACCCTGCTGAAAACAGACTGGGTTATAGAAGACATTAAGGAGGGAATAAAGAAATTCACAGAATGCAATGACAATGAAAACACTACCTATCAAAACTTCTGGGACACAGCAAAAGCAGTGCTCAGAGGTCAATTTATATAAAAAAATGCAGACATACATAAAGAAGAAACAGCCAAAATCAGAGAACTGTCCCTACAACTTGAACAAATAGTGAGCAACAAAAGAATCCATCAGGCACCAGAAGAAAGCAAATAATAAAAATTAGAGCTGAACTAAATGAATTAGAGAACAAAAAAAAAAAAATTGAAAGAATTAACAAAGCCAAAAGCTGGTTCTTTGAAAAAACTAAAAAAATTGATAAACCATTGGCCAGATTGACTAAAGAAATACAGGAAAGGAAACAAATAACCCGAATAAGAAACGAGGAGGGCCACATCACAACAGACCCAACTGAAATTAAAAAAATCATATCAGATTATTATGAAAAATTGTACTCTAACAAATTTGCAAACCTAGAAGAAATGGATGAATTCCTAGAAAAACACTACCTACCTAAACTAACACAATCAGAAGCAGAACAACCAAATAGACCCATAACAAAAAAAGAGATTGAAAAGGTAATCAAAAGACTCCGAACAAAAAAAACCCTGGCCCGGATGGCTTCACTGCAGAGTTCTACCAAACTTTCAGAGAAGAGTTAACACCACTACTACTAAAGGTATTTCAAAGCATAGAAAATGACGGAATACTACGTAACTCATTCTATGAAGCCACCGTATCCCTGATACCGAAACCAGGTAAAAAAAAAAAAAAAAAAAAAGACACCACAAAAAAAGAAAATTACAGACCTGTATCCCTCATGAACATAGATGCAAAAATCCTCAACAAAATTCTAGCCAATAGAATTCAACAACATATCAAAAAATAATCCACCATGACGAAGTGGGATTTCTACCAGCTATGCAAGGCTGGTTTAATATTAGAAAAACCAATAATGTAATCTACCATATAAATAAAACAAAAGACAGAAACCACATGATCTTATCAATTGATGCAGAAAAGGCATTTGACATAGTCCAACACCCATTCATGATAGAAACTCTCAGCAAAATAGGAATTGAAGGAAAATTCCTCGACACAATAAAGGGCATCTATACAAAGCCAACAGCCAATATCACTCTAAATGGAGAGAACCTGAGAGCATTTCCCTTGAGAACGGGAACCATACAAGAATGCCCTTTATCACCGCTCTTATTCAACATTGTGCTAGAGGTCCTAGCCAGAGCAATTAGACCAGACAAAGAAATAAAGAGCATCCGGATTGGCAAGGAGGAAGTAAAATTATCTCTATTTGCAGATGACATGATCTGATACACAGAAAACCCTAAGGAATCCTCCAGAAAACTACTGAAACTAATAGAAGAGTTTGGCACAGTCTCAGGTTATAAGATAAACACACAAAAAACACTTGGATTCCTCTACATCAACAAAAAGAACATCAAAGAGGAAATCTCCAAATCAATACCATTCACAGTAGCCCCCAAGAAGATAAAATACTTAGGAATAAATCTTACCAAAGATGTAAAAGACCTATACAAAGAAATCTACAAAGTACTAGTGCAAGAAACTAAAAAGGACCTACTTAAGTGGAAAAACATACCTTGCTCATGGATAGGAAGACTGAACATAGTAAAAATGTCTATTCTACCAAAGCCATCTAAACACACAATGCACTTCTGATCCAAATTCCAATGACATTTTTTAATGTGATGGAGAAACAAATCACCAACTTCATATGGAAGGGAAAGAAGCCCCGGATAAGCAAAGCATTACTGAAAAAGAAGAAGAAAGTTGGAGGCCTCACTCTACCAGATTTTAGAACCTATTATACAGCCACAGGAGTCAAAACAGCCTGGTACTGGTACAACAACAGGCACATAGACCAACGGAACAGAATTGAGAACCCAGATATAAATCCATCCACATATGAGCAGCTGATATTTGACAAAGGCCCAGTGTCAGTTAATTGGGGAAAAGATAGTCTTTTTAACAAATGGTGCCGGCATAACTGGATATCCATTTGCAGAAAAGTGAAACAGGACCCATACCTCACACCATGCACAAAAACTAACTCCTAGTGAATCAAAGACCTAAAGACTAAAACAATAAAGATCATGGAAGAAAAAATAGGGACAACGTTAGGAGCCCTAATACAAGGCATAAACAGAATACAAAACCTTACCAAAAATTACGAAGAGAAACCAGACAACTGGGAGCTCCTAAAAATCAAACACCTATGCTCATCTAAAGACTTCACCAAAAGAGTAAAAAGACCATCTACAGATTGGGAAAAAAATTTCAGCTATGACATCTCCGACCAGTGCCTGATTTCTAAAATCTATATGATTCTGTTAAAACTCAACCACAAAAAAGACAAACAACCCAACCAAAAGTTGGGCAAAGGACATGAACACGCACTTCACTAAAGAAGATATTTGGGCAGCTAACAGATACATGAGAAAATGCTCTCAATCATTAGCCATTAGAGAAATGCAAATTAAAACTACGATGAGATTCCATCTCACTCCAACAATGCTGGCATTAATCCAAAAAACACAAAATAATAAATGTTGGAGAGGCTGCAGAGAGATTGGAACTCTTATACACTGCTTGTGGGAATGTAAAACGGTACAACCACTTTGGAAATCTATCTGGCGCTTTCTTAAAAAGTTAGAAATAGAACTACCATACAACCCAGAAATCCCACTCCTTGGAATATACCCTAGAGAAATAAGAGCCTTTACACGAACAGATATATGCACACCCAGGTTTATTGCAGCTCTGTTTACAGTAGCAAAAACTGGAAGCAACCAAGGTGTCCATCAACGGATGAATGGTTAAATAAATTGTGGTATATTCACACAATGGAATACTACGCATCGCTAAAGAACAGTGACGAATCTGTGAAACATTTCATAACATGGAGGAACCTGGAAGACATTATGCTGAGTGAAATTAGTCAGAGGCAAAAGGACAAATATTGTATAAGACCACTATTATAAGATCTTGAGAAATAGTATAAACTGAGAAGAACACATTCGTTTGTGGTTATGGGGGGGGAGTGAGGGAGGGTGGGAGAGGGTTATTTACTGATTAGTTAGTAGATAAGAGCTACTTTAGGTGAAAATGAAGGGAAGGACAATACTCAATACAGGAAAGGTCAGCTCAACTGGACTGGACCAAAAGCAAGGAAGTTTCTGGGATAAACTGAATGCTTCGAAGGTCAGCGGAGCAAGGGCAGGGGTTTGGGGACTATGGCTTAAGGGGATTTCTAAGTCAATTGGCAAAATAATTCTATTACAAAAACATTCTGCATCCCACTTTGAAATGTGGCATCTGGGGTCTTAAATGCTAACAAGCGGCTATCTAAGATGCATCAATTGGTCTCAATCCACCTGGATCAAAGGAGAATGAAGAACACCAAGGTCACAGGATATCTATGAGCCCAAGTGACAGAAAGGGCCACATGAACTAGAGACTTACATCATCCTGAGACCAGAAGAACACGATGGTGCCCGACCACAACCGATGACTGCCCTGACAGGGAGCACAACAGAGAACCCCTGAGGGAACAGGAGAACAGTGGGGTGCAGACCCCAAATTTGCATAAAAAGACCAGACTGCATGGTCTAACTGAGCCTAGAAGAATCCCAGCAGTCATGGTCCCCAAACCTTCTGTTGGCCCAGGACAGGAACCATTCCCAAAGATAACTTATCAGACATGGAAGGGACTGGACAATGGGTTGGAGGGAGATGCTGATGAAGAGTGAGCTACTTGTATCAGGTGGACACTTGAGACTGTGTTGGCATCTCCTGTCTGGAGGGGAGATGGGAGGGTAGAGAGGGTTAGAAACTGGCAAAATCTTCATGAAAGGAGAGACCGGAAGAAGGGAGAAGGCTGACTCATTGGGGGAGAGTAACTGGGACTATGAAGTAAGGTGTATATAAGCTTATATGTGACAGACTGACTTGATTTGTAAACTTTCACTTAAAGGGCAATAAAAATTATTTAAAAAAATGCAGAAAGGGTCAAAATCAAATGCTTAACTTCACAACTCAAAGAAAAAGAAAATGAGCAGCAAAAGAAGCCCACAGTCACCAGAAAATGGAACCAACAAAGATTAGAGCAGAAATAAGTGAAACAGAAAACAGAAAAATAGAAAGAATCAACAAGACCAGAAATAGGTTCTTTGAGAGAATCAATAAAAAAAGACAAAGCACCTGCCAAACTGACAAAAAGAATGAGCAGATGCAAACAAAGAAAATAACAAATGTAAGGAATGACATTACAACGGAACCAATAGAATACTAAGAAAAACTGTACTCCAACAAATTAGAAAACCTAGAAAAAAAGGACAAATTTCTAGAAACATACTACCTACCTGAAATAACACAAACTGAAGTAGAAAATTTAAACAGACCTATAACAAGAGAAGAAATTTAAGAACATATAACCCCCTGCCACCCAAAAAAAGCCCCAGCCCAGACAGCTTCAGTGGAGAATTCTACCAAAGATTCAAAGAAGAGTCGACACCAAACCTACTCAAACTATTCCAGAACATAGAAAAGAAATGAATACTCCTAAATTCGTTCCATGAAGCCAGAACCCTGATACCATAGCCAGGCAAAGGAACGACTGAAAAAGAAAATTATAGACCAATATCCCTCATGAAAAGTGACACAAAATTCTCAACAAAATCTAAGCCAACAGAATTCAACAGCATATCAAAAAAATAATACACCATGACCAAGTGAGGTTCATACCAGTTATGCAAGGATGGTTTAACATTAGAAAATCAATCAATGTAATTCACCACATAAATAAAACAAAGGAAAAGAATCACGTGATCATCTCAATCCATGCTGAAAAGCATTTGATAAAGTTCAACACCCATTCCTGGAAAAAAAAGAAAAAACCTCTCAGCGAAATAGGAATAGAAGGGAAATTCCTAGACATGATTAAGGGCATATATACAAAACCAATAGCCAACATTATTGTCAGTGAAGAAAGACTGAATGTATTCTCCTTGAGAATAAGATTTAGACAAGGACGCTGTTATGGATTGAGCTTTGTCTCCCCAAAATATGTGTCAACTTGGTTAGGCCACAATTCCCAGTATTGTGTGATTGTCCAACATTTTGTCATCTGATGTGATTTTCCTATGTGTTGTAAATCCTAATCTCTGTCTGTGGTTAATAAGGCAAGATTAGGTTAAGGAGGATTAGGGTAAAATGTAACACCCTTGCTGAGGTTGCATCCTTGAACCAATGTAAGGGAGTTTCCCTACGGTGTGGCCTGCACCAACTTTTATCTTACAAGAGATAAAAGGAAAGGGAAGCGAACAGAGAATGGAGAACTTCATACCACCAAGAAAGCAGCGCCAAGAGCATAGTGCATCCTTTGGACCTGGGGTTCCTGCACTGAGAAGCTCCTAGTCAATGGGAATATTGATGAGAGAGACCTTCCTCCAGAGCTGACAAAGAAAGAAAACCTGGAGCCGACACCCTGAATTTGGACTTCTTGCCTACTTTACTGTGAAAAAATAAATTCCTCTTTGTTAAAAACCTCGACTTGTGGTATTTCTGTTGTACCAGCTCTAGATGACTAAGACAGAAGCCCTTTAGCACTGTTTCCTTTCAGTATTGTACTGGAAGTCATAGCTAGAGCAATAAGGCAAAACAGGGAAATAAAAGCATCTAAACTGACAAGGAAGAAGTGAAAATATCCCTATTTGCCGATAACATGGCCTACACAGAGAAAATCCCAGGGACTCTACAAAAGAGCTATTGGACCTAATAGAAGGATTTAGCTAAGTAGCAGGGTACAAGATATAACATACAAAAATCAGTCAGATTCCTCTACACTAATCAAGAGAACTCCGAAAAGTAAATTGGGAAAGCGATACCCCAGAAAAGATAAAATAATTTGAAATAAACCTAACTAGGGAAAAAAAAAAAAATTTTTTTTTTTTTAGGGACATAAAAGACTTATAAGAGAGAACTACAGAACACCACTGCAAGAAACCAAAAGAAACCTTCATAAATGGAATAACATACTGTGCTCACGGATAAGAAGAATTAACTTTGTGAAAATGACAATACTACTCGAAGCTATCTACAGATATAATCCAATCCTGATCCAAATTCCAAAAACATTCTTTAATGAGATGGAAAAACTAATCACTGACTTTATATGAAAAGGAAAGAGACCCCAGATAAATGAAGAATTACTGAAGAATAAAAACAAAGTTCACTTTGTTCTTATACTCCCCAATCTTAGAACCTACTATACAGCCATGGTAATCCAAAAGGCTGGGTACTGCCACAACAATAGACACATAGACGAATGGAATGGAATTGAGAACACAGAAATAAATCTATCCACCTATGGACAGTTAATCTTTGACAAAGAGTCAAAATCTATTAAACGGGGAAGAAATAGTCTCTTTAACAAATGGTACTGTCAAAACTAGATATCCATTTGTTGGAAAATGAAACAAGATCCATACCTAATGCCATACACAAAAAACTAACTTAAGATGGACCAAATACCTAAATGTAAAACCTAAAGCCATAAAGACCATAGAAGAAAAAATAAGGACAAACCAAAGAGCCCTAATTTATGGCATAAATAGACTATCAAACATAACTAAAAAGTACATATGGCAAAATATAAACTAGATGATTGGGGCCTCCATCAAAAGACTTTTTCAAAAGAGTGAGAAGAGAGCCTGTAAGCTGGGAAAAATTTTGGTTATGACATATCTGACAAGGGTCTAATCTCTAAAATGTACAGAAAACTCCAATAACTCAAAAACAAAAGACAGACAATCCAATTAAAAGAATGGGCAAAGGACATGAACAGAAACTTCACCAAAGAAGACACCCAGGCAACCAACAAATACATGAAGAGATGCTCACAATCATTAGCCATTACACTTAAAAAAAAGAGAGGCACAAATCAAAATTATAATGAGATATCTTCTTACATCAGCAATAATGGCAGAGATCAAAAATAAAATAAAATAAAAATAGAATACAAGAAATGCTGGAGAGGCTGTGGGGAAATTGGAACTCTCATACACTGCTGGTGGGAATGTAAAATGGTAAAACCACTATGGAAAACAATATGGTACTCCCTCCAAAAGCTAGGAATAGAAATACCATAGGTCCTGTAATCCCACTCCCAGGTGTATATCCTAGAGAAATTAAGAACTGTGACATGAACAGACATATGGACACTCACATTCACTGCAGCATTATTTACAGTAGCAAAAAGATGGAAACAGCCTAAGTGTCCATCAATGAATGAATGGATAAAGCAACTGTGGTACATACACATAATGGAATACTACACAACTTAAAGAATAATGACAAATCCATGAACCTACCTGCACAACATGGGTGAACCTGGAGGACATTATGCTGATTGAAATAAGTCAATCACAGAAGGACAAATATTGTATGAGACTGCTATTATATAAAGCCAATAAAGGGTTTTCACACAGACAGAAACATTCTTTGGTGGTTACCAGGGATGGGAGGTGGAGGAGGGAAAACTAATAATTGGATAGGAGACACATACTAACTTTGGTGAAGGGAGAGATAATATACAATATGGAGGGAGTCAGTATAACATAATCAACGTAAAGGAAGACACCGAAAGGTACACAAAAGCAAAAGGCAACAAGGGTAAATATGAATACATATACAATCCTTCAACAACAGCAGTAAGAAAAAATAATGTATCAGTGGATACATAGGTAGATATGTAAACTGAACGGGGGTGGGAGGTGCATATGAAAGTACACCCACGTACTTATGTATGTGTACATGCTGCAAATACACTATGTATGTAGTGTGCACAGGGAACACAGTCATGAAAATTTCTTAGCCATAAACATACAGCTCCCGGGACTGAGATACGGGTTTAAGGGCTAGGGGCCATAATCTCAGGGGACATTTAGGTCAACTGGCATATTATAATCTATATAGACAATTTTCTATATCCTACCTTGGTGAATAGCAACTGGGGTCTTAAAAGCTTGCAAGTGGACATCTAAGCTACAACAATTGGTCTCTTCCCATCCGAAGCAAAGAAGACTGAAGAAAACTGAAGGCTCAAGAAAACAATTAGTCCAAAGGGCTAATGGACCATATGAACCATAGCCTCCACTAGCCTGAGATCAGAACTAGGTGGTACCCGGCTACCACTACTAACTTCTGTGACCGGAATCACAATAGTAGGTCGTGGATGGAAAAAAAAAAAAAAAACATTGCCGTCCAGTCGATTCTGCATTATAGTGACCCTATAGGACAGAATAGAACTGTCCCATAGTGTTTCCAAGCAGTGCCTGGTGGATTTGAACTGCCAGCCTTTTGGTTAGCAGCCATAGCTCTTAACCACTACACCACCAGGGTTTCCAGGTCATGGATAGAGTGAAAGAGAAATGTAGAACAAAATTCAAAGTCATAAATAAGGCTAAACTTACTGGTCTGATATAGACTAGTAGAATCCACAAGACTATGGCCTTTAGACATCCTTCCAACTTGGGACTGAAATCACTCCCAGAGATCACGCTATAGCCATACAATAGACAGGCCTATAAAATGAACAATAACATCAGTGAGGAATGTATACTCAGAAAAATCAACTATATAAGACCTAAATAGCAGTATTTGCCCAAAGAAAAGTTCTGAAGGACAGTAGGGACAGGAAAGCCAGGAAATGGACACGGGGAACTCAAGTAAGAAGGGGAGAGAGTGCTAACGTATTCGGGGATTGGAAATCAGCTTCCTGAAACAAGCTGTGTATAAATTGTTGAACTGGAAACTAATTTGCTCTGTAAACTTTCACCTAAACAACAATAGATGTCCAGAACAAACTGTTAGTAAATTTGTAGAGTTGTGCAACAATAATGTAGTTTTAGAACATTTTCATCACCCTACTCAAAAAAAAAAAAAAGAACCCTCTGTGGCTATTTCAGCCAATCCTCATATCCAAACCAGCCTCTTAGATATAGAGACTAATGTGCTTTCTGTCTTGATAAAAATTGACTTTTCTTATATGTAATATGAATTAAGTTACAGGATATGTAATATTTTGCATCTGACTTCATTCAGCAAGCATAACGTTTTAGAGGCCCACCCATCTTGTAGCACGAGTCAGGATTATGTCACTTTATATGTCTGCGTAGTATTCTCTCATATGGCTATAAACGCCATTGCCTTTAAGTCTATGCCAACTCATAGTGAGCCTATAGAACTGCCCCCATAGAGTTTCCAAGGAGTGGCTGGTGGATTCAAATTGTCAACCTTTTGGCTAGCAGCCAAGCTCTTAACCACTGTGCCACCAAGGCTTCTATATGGATATACCAAATTTCATTCATTCACCAGAATTGGACTGTTATGAATTTTTGCCAAACATGAAAAAAGCTGCTACAAACATTTGAGTACATGTCTTTGTGTGAATTTATGTTTTAACATCTTTTGGGCAGATGCCTACGAGTGGAATTGCCAGGTCATAAGGTATGTTTCCATTTAACTTTTCAAGAAATGGTCCAAATCTTTTAAGGTATGTTTCCATTTAACTTTTCAAGAAATGGTCCAAATGTCAAAGTGGCTGTACTATTTTGCATTCTAACAAGTAAGATACAAAGATTCTGTTTTCTACACATCCTTGCCTAAACTATTTATTGTCTGTCTTTTGAATTAAAGGCATTCTAGAGAGCATTAAGTGGTTTTAATTTGTGTTTTTCTAATGACTGTTGATGTTGAGCATCTTTTTGTGTGCTTTTTAGCCATTCCTCTATACCCTTTGATACCTTAGTGAAAGAAATAATAACAGAGATCACATGACCAAATTTTGCAAGACCAACAACTTCTTCATTGCAAATATCTTTCTTCAACAACATAAACAGGGCAACCATACACATGGAACTCACTGGATGGAATACACAGGAAACAAATTGACTGCATCTGTGGAAAGAGACAATGAATAAGCTCAATATCATCAGTCAAAAAAGGCCATAAACCAGCTGTGGAAAAGATCATTAATTGCTTATATGCAAGTTCAAGTTGAAGAAAAAGAAAGTTAAAATAGGCCCACTGACTCAAAGTACGACCTTGAGTATATCCCACCTAAATTTAAAGACAATATCAAGAATAGATTTGATACATTGAACATTAATGCTGGAGGACCACAGGAGATGTGAGATGACATCGATGACATTATACATTAAGAAAGGAAAATGTCATTAAAAAGACAGGTAAGAAAGAAAAGACCAAATTGGATGTCAGAAGACTCTGAAACTTGCTTTTGAATGTACAGCAGCTAAAGCAAATGGAAGAAATGATGAAGTAAAAGAGCCGAACAGAAGATTCAAAGGGGCAACTTGAGAAAAGAAAGTAAAGTATTATAATGAAATGTGCAAAGACCTGGATATAGAAAACCAAAAGAGAAGAACAAGCTCAACATTTCTCAAGCAGAAAGAACTGAAAAAAAAAAAAAAATCAAGCCTCAAGTTGCAATACTGAAGGATTCTATGGACAAAAAAAATTGAATGACTTAGGAAGCATCAAAAAAAGATAGGAGGGATACACAGAGACGTACCAAAAAGAATTGGTCAATGTTCAACCATTTCAGGAGATGGCATATCATAGAGAACCAATGGTATTGAAGGTAGAATCCCAAGCTGCAAAAAAGGCATTTGCAAAAAACAAGGCTCTAGGAATTGATGGAATATCAATGGGGATGTTTCAACAAATGGATGGAGCACTAGAAGTATTAATTCATTTTGCCAAGAAATTTGAAAGAGTGGAAGAGATTCGTATTTGTGCCCATTTCAAAGAAATGTGACCCAACATAATGTGTAAATTATCTAACAACGTCAGTACTATCACATGCAAGTAAAATGTTGCCAAAGATAATTAAAAAATGGTTGCAACTACATTGACAAAATACTGCCAGAAATTCAAGCCAGATTCAGAAGAGGATGTGGAACGAATGATATCATTGGTGATGTCAGATGGATCTTGGCTGAAAACAGAGAATACCAAGGCATTTGACTTTGCAGATCATAACAAATCATGGATAACATTGTAAAGAATGGGTATTCCAGAACACTTAACTATGCTCATGAGGAACCTTAGTTAGACTAAGAGGCAGTTGTTCGAACAGAAAAAGGGGACACCGCGTGGTTTAAAATCATGAAATAGGTACTCAGGGTTCTGTCTTTTCACCACATTTATTCATTCTGTATGCTGAGCAAATAATCTGAAAAGCCGGACTTTATGAAGGAAAACTCAGCATCAGGATTGAAGGAAAAATCATTAACAACTTGTGATGTCAGGTGACACAAGCTTGCTTGCTGAAAGTGAAGTGGACTTGAAGCACCTACTGATGAAGATCAAAGACTACAGGCTTCAGTATGGATTATACCTCAACACAAAGAAAACAAGAATCCTCACAACTGGACCAATAAGCAACATCATGATAAGAGGAGAAAAGATTGAAGTTGTCAAGAATTTTATTTTACTTGCATCCATAATCAACATCCATGGAAGCAGCAGTCAAGAAATCAAACGACATATTGCATTGGGCAAATCTGCTGCAGAAGACCTCTTTAAAGTGTTAAAAAGCACAAATGTCACTTTGAGTACTAAGTTGTACCTGACTCAAGTCATGCTATTTCAATTACCTCATACACATGTGAAAGCTGGACAATGAATAAGGAAGACCAAAGAAGAATAGATGCTTTTGAATTACGGTGTTTGCAAAGAATATCCAATGTACCATAGACTGCCAGAAGAAGGAACAAATCTGTCTTGGAAGAAGTACAGCCAGAATGCTCCTTAGAAGAAGATGGCACGACTTTGTCTCATGTACTTTGGACATGTTATCAGGAAGGATCAGTCCCCGGCAAAGGGCATCAGGCTTGGTAAAGTGTCAGTGAAAGAGAGGAAGATCCTCAACAGGATGGACTGACACGGTGGCTGTTATGATGGCCTCAAGTATTGCAATGATTGTGAGGATTGTGTAGGACTGGGCAGTGTTTCATTCTGTTATACTCAGAGTCACTATGATTCAGAATCAACTTGATGGCACCTAACAACAACAACAACATACATTCTTTGGAGAAATGTCTATTCAAGTCTTTGCCCTTTTTTTAAGATTTGTCTTCTTATTAAATTGCAATATATATGTGTGTGCATACGCATATACATATATATGGTGACTACACATCTTTTATCGGATATGTGCTTCACAAACATTTTCTCCA
Organism: Elephas maximus indicus; assembly: GCF_024166365.1. Classification (NCBI taxonomy): domain Eukaryota; kingdom Metazoa; phylum Chordata; class Mammalia; order Proboscidea; family Elephantidae; genus Elephas; species Elephas maximus. The sequence goes on from NC_064832.1 coordinate 42,693,837, forward strand.
AGTCTGTGGCTTGTCTGCTTATTTCCATTAAAGTTTCTTCTGAAAGCACCAAATTTTGTTGTTGTTGTTTTGGTCTGATTTGCTTTTTTTATGAAGTTCAATCTATTAATTTTTCTTTATGCACCATTTTTTGGTTTTGTATCTAAGAACACTTGGCCTAAAATAATTTTACAAAACTTTTCTACTATACAGGCATACCTTGTTTTATTATGTTTTTTACTTTATTTGTACTTCACAGATACCATGTTTTTACAAATTGAAGGTTTGTGACCACCCTGAGTCTAACAAGTCTATTGGCACAATATTTCCAATAGCATGCACTCACTTCATGTCTCTGTATCACATTTTGTTAATTCTTGCAATATTTCCAATTTTTCATTATATCTGTTATGGTTATTCGTGATCAGGGATCTTTGATACTACTATTGTAATTGTTTTGGAGCAGTATGAACTATGCCCACCTATGATGGTAAGCTTAATCGATAAATGTTGTGTGTGTTCTGAGTGTTCCACCAACAGGCCATTCCCCTGTCTTTCTCCCTCTCCTCTGGCCTCCCTATTCCCTGAGACACAACTATATGGAAATTAGACCACCTTGCTTAAAAAAAAAAACTATACTTTTCCCCACTGAACTGACTTAGCACCACTGCCAAAAATCAATTGGACATAAATGTTAGAGTTTATTTCTGAACTCTCAATTCTATTTCATTTATCTATCTATCCTATGCCAATACCACAATTTCATACTTGCTATAGATTTGTTGTAAGCTTTGCCATCGTTCTTAAAAAAAAAAAAAAAAAGGCCATTGTTGGTTCTTTCATTCTCATTTATATTTTTGGATAAACTTGTCAATTTCCGCAAAAAACTAGCTGGAATTTTGATAGGGATTATGTTGGCCTCTAGATAAAACTGTGGAGAATTGCCATATTAACAACATTGAGCCTTCCAATGTATGAACATGGAATATCTCCCCACATTTATTTTAGATCTTCTTAAATTTCTCTCAGCAACATTTTGTAGTTTTCAGAGAATAGGTCTTGAACTCTTTTGGTTAAATTCATTCTTAAGTGTTTTATTCTGTTTGGTGCTATTGTGAACAAAATTGTTTTTCTTAATTTCATTTTCAGATTGTTGCTTGCGATGGTATAGAGGATTTGGCCAAGTCCTGACATTTCCATCCCAGAAGCCCTGCCTCCTTGTAACAGGGATGTTTGATAAATCACAGGCACAGTGGGTAAGGTATTGTCTTTTGTGTTAAGAGTCTAAAGATGTATTTGGAAATATATATAGAAACTAGACTTAGAAATATCTTGCATTTATATTCTTACCGATGTTACAGAGAAACTGCCTAAGTAAGGGTGGAAAGAAAAAGCAGCTAGATTGAAGGAGACTATGAAGTCGAGATCTTTACAAAAAATGAAAACTTGACCAGTGGATAGTTGAGGAGGATCTGGACAAAATAGTAGAAATAGGGACACACATGCTTTCTGGGTATATTTGGGATAAAGTGCTACTTTAAGCCTAGTGATTCATGGGTAATATCTTCTAGTCAGAACTCACCACCTGACTGGCCTACTTAGGGGAAAAAAATCACAAATAAAATTATTTAAAAATAAAATTACATGAGGAAACAATGATTTTCATTTCATATAATACTATTGGCAATGAATCCTGTAAAAATGGCATGGAGCATCATCTGACTTCCTCTAACTTCACAAGGAGAAAGGAGAATCAAGATCAACAGCCCAAGGCTGGTTCCTATGAGGTGGAGGTCTGACACGCTCCCTCTCTCTGCCATCTTTAGCAATTCTAATACCAGCTGTTCCTCCCACGGCATTCTCTACTTCTCTGTTGGGTTTGATAATTCATTGCAACAGCCACACAGAACTCACAGACCATACTCACAGTTATCTGGCTTATTAGGGAAGTAACAGGTTACAACTCAGGTTCAGGAATACTAGGTACAGTTCTTCCATCAGTATAGCCTCTTCTCAGTTGTGCCCACAGACTCACCTTTCTCTGGCCTCTTGGCCTCTGCTCAGCTCAGGCAAGTGTTAAAAGCACTTTAGCTCTCCCAATAAGTGCCCAAAGGCATCCCCACTCTGCCAGTAAGCCTTGGTCTGAAGACGCTCAGCTCTAGCTCTGAGTGTCACCAAACCTAGCTCCAGGAAGTGCCCTGAGGCACCCAACTCTGCCAGCAAGCCTCCTGCCTGAAGGCACTCAGCTTTCTTGCTCCCCAGCCTGAGAAATCCAACTCGCCCTCTCCCCTGGTCTCTCCTGATGCTGTGTCTCTACCACCACTTCTCACCGTCTTCAGTGTTACAGCTCTTGGGCTCCAGTTTCCAGGAGCTTCTCAGCACAGGGATCCTAGGTCCAAAGGATTGGCTCTGCTCTTGGCTCTTCTTCCTTGGTGGCAGCGAGATTCTCCCCTTGCCATCTCTGGGATGGCATATTTTAAGCCCAGTGGGCTGGCAAAACTGATCAATCCCTTCATTAGGGTTCTATAGACCTTAGTAACACTGTCTCACCCAATCATTTGGTGGAAGTTATAAGTCCACCATGAGAGGGCTACATGAAAGTGATCCACTGCGCCATAAATCCTTTACAATTTTTTTTTTTATATTTAGCTCTTTAACGGGTTTTCAATACTTTAACATGTAGAAATTTGCAAAAGCTTGGCTTATAGCTTTATAGTGAAGTAAAAAATTGATAAATAAAAATAATCCTATTCCTTTTCCTTTGCTGAGCATTCTCAAAACTGCATGAAGTGTGATAAGTGTTAAAGGAGGTAATAACTAGCATAGTGCCTGGAAAAAAAAGCCACTCAATAAATGTTAGTTTTTTGTTTCTCTTTTCTTGTCATCCATATTTACTATTTATTGAAAATAAAATTATGCTTGGCATTCAGAATAAGATGTTTCCTCTAAGTTATTTTTATAATATGAAGGCAAAATTAAGATAAAAAAATACCAATTGAAATTTTAAAGGGCATATCCAACAAGAAGGACAAGAAAATGAGCCTGCAATTAGATAAAACTGCATCCTTTTCAAAGAATTCTACTATTAAATATTCAAGATTACGTGCATTAGTGAGGACATAAATGCAAGACATACCTTTTTGCAGTACTTCTGACACTAAAGAACCATTAAAGAAACATTAAATGAGACTCGGAAAGGGAAAAAATAATTCAAGAAATGGACCAATTTGAACAACTGAAAGGTACTGCTTTAGAAGGCACATTTAGGGAACAAAGACAAAGGAGAAGCAGAAAGAAAAAAATCATTTAGAAGCAAAGTGGCCACTGTCCAATGATAGAGAGGTCACAATTTAAATCATTTTGACAGCTGAAAAGGAAGAAGAATGTAGTTTTCCCAGAAGATACTTGTAACATTTTTCTTTTTTTAAGTAACTTAACATAAAGAAAAGGACACCGAAGATGACCCAGAAACGACTAAGAGATTTAGTTTCAGAAGATGTGACCAACGTAGGACTAAGGCCAGGTAAAGAAACTTTAAAGCTTGGATACAGGATAGATAAAGGGAACAACTCACTAACTTGGCATTTTCTGGGTTTTTTTTGGAAACTGGAAACCCTGGTGATGTAGTGGTTAAGTGTTACGGCTGCTAACCAAAAAGTTGGCAGTCCAAATCCACCAGGCGTTCACTGGATACTTTATAGGGCAGTTCTACTCTGTCTGACAGGGTCACTATGAGTTGGGATGGAGGCAACAGGTTTTTTTTTTTTTTGGTTCTTTGGAAATTGTATCTCCCTTTTTAGCAATATTCTACACTTCCATTCAGTTTAAGAATAATTTTATTTTTTCCAATATCACCTGGGTTTATGACAACTTCCATTTTTTCTTGCAGATGCATTTATTCAATATATTGCTTGTGACAAATTCTCTCAGGACTTTGGGTGTAAAAACAACAATAGCAATATACACACAAAAAACAATGAAACACTTTGAATCACTATTCTTTATTTTAAAAATTCTAAATAAAAAATTATTATCTACCAAATGATGAATATATTGTAAGATGTATTAAAGTCGAATCAATACAGTGAAGTATGATTTGCTTGTCATCTCACAGAATTGTGATCAAACAGGGTTGGCACTCATGGTATAGCTTTGGAGATTTTTCTCTTGGTTTCATTTTGAGATATTCAGTGTCCCCGCCACTTGGACTCATGGTACATTTATACTCACAGCAAGACCCGGAGAAATAAGGAAATTTTCTGGATCATTCAAGCAAATATCCACTTTTTGTCTGAATTGTATGAATGTCACTAAGCATGACTTAATGATTGGGTACTCAGGTTTAGACATGGATTCAGTTTACGCTCCTTAACCTCTTTAATGTTCTATTCTCCAAAATAAATGGAATAATAGTAAAATTACAGTAATAATAATTACTGTGATGATTAAATGAGATGGAACACCATTAACCATAGTGCCAAAACCCAAAACCAAATCAGCTGCCAACCAGTCAAATCCAACTCATAGCCGCCCTATAGGACAGAGTAGAACTGCCCCATAGAATATCCAAGGAGCACCTAGTGGATTTGAACTGCCAACCTTTTTGTTAGCACCCATACCACTTAACCACTACACCATTAATCAGCAAATGTTGACTGATGTAGTAGCAGTCAAAGTAATAATAATAGATGGGCCAGTGATAGTAGTAGTAATGATGGGCATATAAGCCATATTAATTGTGGTATTGAATCATGGCTGAATTATAAAAAACAAAAACAATTTTACTTTTGCCTCTGAGCCCCAGACTGATCCAAATTATAAATAAGATTGTTTATATGTAAAATGAGTGAGGAAATAAATCATGATAATAAAAATGGCTTTAACTAATAATCTTCTTCATATATAATACATTACATGCACTTTGTCATTTCCAAAAGCAACCCCTGAGGACTATTGGTGGAAATCTTTAGTTACTGGTGGCTGGTGGCACAGTGGTTCAGAGCTCAGTTTCTAACCAAAAGATCGGCAGTTCGAATCCACCAGCTGTTCCTACAGGGTCGCCATGAGTCAGAATCATCTCAACAGCGATGGATTTGGTTTTGGTTTTAACACATCTCTAAGTGGCTTGATTTTAAAAGGGGGCATATTTGACGCCTTTTGAAGCCATGGGAAGGTCAAGGATGGAAGCAACCTTTGTTTTGTGCTATTGTAAATGTGCTTCATCCAAAGGTGGCAAGTCTGTAGCTATCTCTGGGCTCACTGTCTCATAGACCTCTGACCAAAAGAAAAGGATGCTGGGCTCCTTGATCTCTAGTTCGAATAAAACAACAAGAACAGTGAAAACCAGTTACTATGAGTCAACTGCGACTCGGGGTGATCCTGTGTGTTACAGAGTAGGACTATGCTCCGTAGGATTTTCATGGCCGTGAAGTTTCAGATGCAAATTGTCAGGCCTTTCTTCTGAGGTGTCTCTGGGTGTATTTGATCTACCAACCTTCCAGTTAGTAGTTAAGAGCTTAACTGTTTGTGCCACCTAGTCTGAATAAAACAGATGAGGGACTGTGCCTGGTCCAGATTTACTTATGACCTCAAGCACTGGTAGCAACTGCTCTTGGGGGTTTGGACTAGGGGAGTGGGTTGATGATCCTCACTTATGTCACCTGACCATCCCAAGTCCAGGAGGAAGGGATCTATAATGTACAGAATACAGGAAGGGTTACCATGCACACACACACAAAAAAGCTATCACACTGAGTAATCAGAACACCTTATTTATAGATGGGACGTTAAAATCTGAGACACTGAGTGATTTTAAACCCTCAGAGTTATATTAAAGTGAGAATTCAGATGTGACTCTTTGACTCCAAAGTGCACTCTCTGTCCGCTGTGGTATATTGCTGCTCATTGCTTGACAGATAATATTTATATAATGAATTAGGGTTCAGGACTTCAGGTAGTCTTGACTTACAGCGCATTTGAGTTACAATGAACCACACTTATGACCTTGGTTTTTTTTTTTTTTTTTTTGGTACATCTTATGGTAATATGTATGCATGCATTAAAATATATCTGTAAGTTTATATGTAATTTGCCAACCCCCAAAGAGGAATAAAGGTTGGATTTATAAAGATACTGATAATAAAAAGCAACAATTATGAAAACTAAAGAAAAAATGTGGTATTTGACTTATGTAAGAACCAATTTACAACCGGAGGCCTTGGTATGGAACCCCATTGTTATTCAGAGACTACCTGTAGTCGGTATTGAATATCAGGGCAGGGAATCTATACTGAGTCTTGAAATGAAAACACTAAGTAATACCAATCCTCTTGATAATTACAAACCTTCATTCAGTGCCACAAAAAGTTTACTGAAGCCTTCATCAAATTCACACTTAATGGATGTGTTTTCTTAAGTATCCCAGATTATGTTCACTCAGGAAGGAACCCAACTGATATCTGACATTCAGTTTAACATTTTTTAATAGTTGCAGCATGCTAAGCAGTTTCATTCATTAGTAATGCCTCCACAAAATTTTGGGAATGAGTTTGCATTTTATTTCTTATTTTCCAGAAGAACACATTAAACCCCTGAGAGGGTGTGTGTACATATATATAACACAGGTCAATTTGACAACCTGCCAGGTCAGCTTTCTCAGCCATGGTTAAGTATTATGTACAGGTTATTTTACGAACAGTTTGGAAATCCTAAAAATGCCCAAATGCAAAAGAAAATGCTTGCATTCACTATGTTATATGAGCCACAATTTATAATATGGAAAACTTGGAATATGTGTTCTATACCTATTCTTCCTTCCTTTATTTATTTATCTTTGCATTATTGCATTAATCAGTCATTGCATTCATCAGTTTTTATCCTAAATTTATCCTGATTATTTGATTTTGATATGAACCTAAAAGCATGCTCTTTTCCCCTGTGCTTCCGGAGATATTACAACAAACTTACATAGTAATACTCAGTCCATTATGCTTTGTGGCGTGATCAATACTATAAATAAAACTTGCCTTTATGCAATTTGCTTTTTGAGACAGTAGTGATTGCAATTTATTAGGCTACTTATAAGATAAGGTTATTTTTTCTGTAGTTACCTGACTTTTCCTCCTGAGTCTACCATAATATTCTTTATTTTTGCTACTGTGTAAATTGGCGAGCAATCATTCCTTTAGTTTTATGAATCTATGTTTTATTGTACAGACTTTTGTGATCATCATCCTTTGGCTTAATTGGAAGCCTGCCTAAAAATGAATCTCCCCTATTTTCCAAGTAGATACGAAGTTTAAATTTTGCATTATGCAAAAAAGCCCCATTTTTTAATGGAATTCAAAAGTTAATGTTATCATAATCCTAAATAGATGAAGCAATGGTGAAGAAAACTGCAGAGCAAATATGAAATTTAATAATGACCTTCCAACAGCTTGACTTTCAAATTGTTAGGAATTCATTAAACAATGGTTGAGCGGTGCTGACAATTAAATTATTCTCATACGAGGTATCTAGCCATATTATGAATATTGCATACTACATAGCTCACATTTCTAAAGGGATGTAGACAACAAATTGGATTTCAGATAATTAACATGAAGCTTGAATTCAGTCTCCAGACACAACCCACTTTGTTTCCAAGCAAAAATAATTGGGATGTAACTGTATAAAGAGGGTTAACATTATAAATGCTAAAAGGAAAAACAGTATAGAACTTGTAGCTGCATTAGAATTTTATCACACTATGGATTAGCCAGGGGATGAAGTAGTAACGAGTAACTTTATAGAGTTGTAAATATTTTGCAGAAATTAAGCCTTTTAAAGCTTACATTCGATGAGGTAGATACTTTTATTGTTCCCACAGATGTTTAAATTTGTTTCCATTAAGATGATTCTGACTCATAAGGGCCCTATAGAAAAGTGTTGAACTGCCCCCATAGTGTTTCCAAGGCTGTAATCTCTTTCTCCTGTGGAGCTGGTGGGGGTTTGAACTCCTGACCTCTTGGTTAATAGCCAAGCTCTTAACCACTCTGCCAAAGTTACACTGACGCCAAGACTGGGATTCAAACCTATAGCATTTGGATTTAGAGCCACTGTACCATGGGCCTTCTAAGACAATTAGATAAACAACATCCACATTTTTACTGCTGAACTTTTTTCCCCCCATATTCAAGTTTAGTGTCTGTGTTTCTCTTCAAGAGAAGCCATCAAAAAAATAAAACAAAACAAAAAATAGTTATAATGAATGCTTCACTGAGAACTACTTGCTTACTCACTGGCTCTGAAGCCTCCGCCGAGACTCCCCTTCCTCCGCTGCGGTTTCCCGCCCCCCTCGCAGCCCGCCAAGCCACAGCTTCTAACTGCCATTTGGCCCGACCACGCTGCGGCCCTCACCACAGCCTGAGTGTGGTGCCAGAATCCTGAGTGAACCAAGATTCTGGCGCATGCGCAGCATCTGAAGAGCAGTGTCCTCGGTCTGTCCTTGGACCTGAACATCGCTGGTATGATTCAACATCCAGACCTCCAAGTGCTGACACGGGAGGGCTAAGGGCAGAGAGTTCCAGGCACCAAACCCAACCCCCAGATGCCACTGGAAATAAAAATCTCCCCAACCCACTCAGACATGGAGCGCCTGGCCACTTTCTGTTTCCCTTGCAACTGGTGGTGTGGCATCTGTCTTATTTCTCAACTGGCTAACAGGACAGGACAAGAACCCTTGTTCGGTTACAGTTTGAGCCCTTAGGCAGTTGGGGAAATGAAAGATATAAGGGGCAGAAGCAATGGAGAACAAAGTTTGTGCTCTGTCCTTTCTTCTAAGTATTTTAGTTAACTTATTTTTTTAATAAAATTTTCATTTTAGAACTGTTTTAGATTTAGATTTAAGTTTAGTTTTAAAAAAGAACCTCGTGATGGTAGTACAGAGTCCCATATACCCCACACCCAGTATCTGTTGTAGGGGAAAAAACATCATAAAGTTTAGCAAAGCAAAAAGGAAGTTTTATTCAGTGTATGCTCAAGAAGGGCAAAAGTGGGAAGCGGACAAGAATGTTGCTAGAGCCTAAGTCCAAGGAATATTACAGAATAGGCAAGAATGGGAAAATGGCATTCTTAGTTTTCACCCAATGTCCTTTCCTTTGTTCCAGGATCCCACTCAAGACACCACGTTACGGTTAGTCATCATGTGATTTTAGGTCTCCTATAGGGTCTTTTTTAATTTTTTTTATAGGGTCGCTTTTTTTTTTATAGGGTCGCTATGGGAGTCGCAATTTACTTGATGGCAGTGGGTTTCGTTTTTTGGTTCTTGGCTTGAGAATTTCTCAGGCTTACCTTCTTTTAGATGACCTTGACTATTTTGAGGAGTAATGGTCAGGTATTTTGAGAAAAGTTCCTCCACTGATATTTGCCTCATGCTTTAGTTATAATTTTAGTTATAATTAGTCACAGGTTACAAGATTTTGAAAGCAAGACCACAGAGGAAAAAATTAGGGCTCTGGCCTTTTCACACCACATCATATCCAGAGCACCCAATATCAACATAACTTATCATTGTTGATGTTAATCTCCATCACCTGGCCAAGGTAGTGTTTGTCAGGCTTCTCCACTGTGAAGTTACTCTTTTCCTTCTTTTTCATACTGTACTCTTTGGAAGGAAGTCACTATGTACAGTCCACATTTAAGGAGTAAGGATTTATGTTTCACCTCCTTGAGGGAGGACAAGCTACATAAGTAGTTTTGAATTTTTCTGCAGAGGAAGTTTTTCTCTTTTCCCCCAATTATTTATTTATATCAGTATGAACTCATGGATATATATCTTATAATTTGGCTTTATAATCCAATACTTCTACATTTATTATTTATCCAAATTATTTCAGCTTAGGCCATTGGGAGCTTTTTCTGTTGGCTCTGTGTCACTTTGGCGTACTCTCACCACTCGTTTTTGTTTGTTGGTTGGTTTTGAGTACTTCAAGATGCTCCAGGCTCATCTTATATAGTCCGCGCCCCATCAGTTAACCTTTAATGTTACTTGATGTCATAGGGTCACTATGATTCGAAATTGACTCCACGGCAACGGGTTTGATTTTGGTTTTTTTCATGTTATAGTGCAGACCTTTAAAAAGAAGAAAAAGATTTATTGAGTATAATTGACATACTTCACATTTTTAAGGTTTAAAATTTGGTAAGTGCTGAAATATGTATATACTACAATCAAGATAGTGAATATGTACAACAGTCCCAAAAGTTTTCACATGAAAAAAGTAAACAAAACACAACTCATTGCTGTCAAGTCAATTCCAACTCAAAGGGACCCAATAGGGTGGAGCGGAACTGCCCCATAGGGTTTCCAAGGCTGTAATCTTTACAGAAGCAGACAGCCACATCTTTCTCCCAGAGGCTGGTGGGTTCGAACAGCTGATTTTTGAGTTAGCCGCTGAGCACTTAACCACTGTGCCTCCCTCTCACCTCTTCTTGATGGTTCCTTTGCCTTCTCCAGAAAAACATTGGTCAGTTTTCTGTCATTATGATTATTTTGAGTTTCCTAAAGTTTTATAAAAATATCATTATATATTATGTGTTTTTAATCATATTGCTTCTTTCCTGTAGCATAATTATTAGAGTTTTATCCATGCCCTGTGTGTACAAACAGGCCATTTAATTGCTGTGGAGGATTCTATTGCATGGATATAGAAACTGTTTTTTATTTTTTTTAAATCTATTCATCTGTTAATGAATATCTGAGCTGTTTCCAGAATTGGATCTTTACACATAAATCTGCTCTAAATATTTGTGTATTTATGTCTTCATTTCTCTGGAATAAATGCCTAATAAGATGGGAATAGCTGGGTCACCTGACAAGTGTATGTTTAACATTTTTGAAACTTCCAAAAAAAAAAAAAAGTTTTCCAAAGTGGTGGTACCATTTTTAAATTCCTAGCAGCAGTGTGGAGTGTTCAAGTTCCTCAAGATTCTCACCAACAATGGTTAGGTCGCAATTTTTCATTTTAACATTTTAACATTTTAATGCATATACAGTGTTAGCTCTTTGTGGTTTAATTCATATTTTTCTAATTAAAAATGATGTTGAGCATCTTTTTAAGCACTTATACTTTATCCAAACATCTTTTCTGGTACAGTGTTTATTAAAATAATTTGTCCTTTTAGTTCAATTATTTGTTTTCTTTCTTTGAATGTTCAGAGCTCTTTATATATTCTGGATACAAGCCATTTATCAGATATTGATTTGTAAATATTTTCTACCAGTCTGTGACTTGTCTTATCATTCTTTTAACAGTGTTTTTAAAAAAGGAGAAGATCTTTATTTGATGAAGCCTAATTAATGTATTTCTTTTATGGGTTATGGTTTTAGTGTTGTGTCTAAAAAATATTTTCCAATGTAATATCACAGAGATGTTCTTTTTTTTCTCTTTTCTTCTAGAAATTTTGAAGTTTTAAATTTAACCTTAGGTCTATGATCCATTTTGAGATAACTTTCATTCCAAAGTATGGGTCAAGGTACATATTTCACATATGGATATCCAATAATAGTCTGTCATCATTTGTGGAAACTACTATTTCTTCTACATTGAATAGTCTTTGTACCTTTCTCAAAATCCTGTTGACTTTATATTTGTGGGCCTATTTCCAGGAATCTTTATTCCAGTTTATTGTTTTATTTATTATCTTTGTGTCGATGCCACACTTTGATATTATATTTTAATAAAAACAATTTTCTTATGTCTTATTAGTAGAACCAGTAGTTCACTGTACCTATAGAATTATAATCAGGACATGTAACATGTTATTATTTATTGTTGGGGGTTTAATGTTCTAATAATAGAACACAATGCTTATTCAAACCTTATATTTTTTTATAGAAAAATCTATATCTAGTTCAAATATTTAACATACCTTTTTATTAAATTTTATATTTTAATATTAAAAGTTATACATGAAGCAAATGCGTGAAATTGGAAATTTACAGTGTTTAGTTGTTGGATTTCCACCATTTTATTTATTTTTTAAATAATTTATTTTTTGTTGTTGAAACTATAGGCAGCAAAACATACACAAATTCAAGAATTTCTACATGTATAATTCAGCAACATTGATTAGATTCTTCAAGTTCTACAACTATTCTCACCCTCTTTTCCAAATCATTCCTTCACTAATCACATAAATTCACTGTCTCCTAAGCTTTCTATATAACCTTTAGAGTTTCCTTTGTCAATTTGGTCTCATACAGAGAGTTCTTTAAAAGAACACAATGCTCAAGGCAGACAGGAATCTTATGGAATCTTGATTCCGTTTTTTAAACATATTGGGGTCTAAAACAATTCATTTCTCTCTCTGATTCAACTCAACTACAGTTTAAAGAATAGTTATCTCTCCTACATTAATTGCTGTTGCACCTTTCTTAAAACCCAATTAACTCTGTATTTGTAGATCTATTCCCAGGCTCTATTTACTCATCTTGATGCCAATGCCATACCTTGACATTATATTGTAATAAACATAATTGTCTTATGTTTATTAAGGTCATATATATATGGAAACCCTGGTGGCGTAGTGATTAAGTATTATGACTTCCAACCATAGAGGTCAGCAGTTCGAATCTGCCAGGTGCTCCTTGGAAACTCTATGGGGCATTTCTACTCTGTCCTATGAGGTCGCTATGAGCCGAAATCAACTTGACAGCACTGGGTTTTGGTTTTATACATATATATATACATACAGAACAATGACTCTGTCTTGAGAAGTTCACAGTAAACTGACGAAGATAGATAAATGTGATAAAATATGCTATTAAAATCAAATCCTAAATAATTTCCACATTTTCATTTGTTGTCATTGTTAGCTGCTGTCGAGTTGGTTTTGACTCACAGTGACACTATGTACAACACAGCAAAACACTGCCTGGTTTATTGAAATCTGTATTAACTTTCTCAAATATAAACTTGACTGTGGCATTCACATCACCAAAAATTTTCAACAATATTCTTCCTCTATAGGATAAACACTATAGCCCCTTAGCCAAAGTCATACGTCTTTTACTGGTGATCATAAATAAATGTTCAGCTTGGTCAGCACCTCCGTCACTCTTTATCTATTCTCTACATCTAAGTGTTTGTGATTTTTTTCCCCTTTATTTTAACTTTCTCAGATTGCAAAGAATTAGGGGTCATTAAGATTATAAGAATTACATCCAGGATCAGTAGCCTTCAAATGAGAACTATCATCTTAAGTTTCTAGGCATCGAGCTTTTTACTGAATCTCGCTAACTGCTCCTGATGTCAGTCTGGTTCCCTCCCTCTGACTGATAGTACAGGGCACAGTTTAATTACATTAGAATGTGGCAATCAGTGGGCCTTTTGGGTTGGTGAATTGAAAGCATGATATAAAACTCCACAAGACATGATTGAAATTCATCTTGTTTTGCAAATGATCGTATGTCACCATGCTAATTCAAATTTTATAGAGAGGATAAAACAATATAGTAACATTTTTCTCTATGTTTAACATAATAAAATATGAAAGGACTCCAATAGTAAAATAAGACACGATGGTAAAGAACATACGAAGGTACAACGATGTAATTCATGTAGAAAATAAGACATTTAAATGAAAAAAATTAAGGATTCAAAGCAAAAAATTATAAAATCTTAATGAATATATAAAACAGAATTTCTGTCATAACCCAGAAATAATGTTAGTGTCCCCGGCAGAGGTACCTGGACCTTCACACAAAATCTGGTTCAGCTGTAGATGACGCCACAAATACACGAAGATGGTAGGAAATGGGTTAACCAGTTGCTGTCTAGTCAATTCCATTTCAGGGGTGGTGACCCTATATGTGTCAGAGTAGAATTGTGCTCCACAGGATTTTCAATGGCTGATTTTTCACAAGTAGATCTCCAGGCCTGTCTTTTGAGGCACCTCTAGGTGTTCTTCAACCTCCAAACTGTCAGGTAGCAAGCAGCCCACTTGTTAGCCATTTGTATCAGCCAGGGACTTCATGAAAACCATTATTACTTACATAACAGATTCCTGAGGAGAGCAGGGCAGCTTTCTCAAGCAGGTAAGAAATAGGTTGAGATAGGAAGGAAAGGAGCCTGGTCTGGGTTTTTATTGTTGTTAAGGGATAAGGCTGGGGTGAGATTCCATGCCTGCATACTGGGGTGTGAGTGGTTTGCACTTCCTGTCAGCACCAAAGGAGGGAGCACCTAGGCTTTCTTAACAGCTTGCTCAGTTGTGGGGCAGAAGGAGTGAGGCTTGAAAGCCTGTCAGCAGGCAAACATCGAACAATGGAGTCAAGTCAAATTCCTCAATACAGATAGAAAGCATTATTCTTCTATTAAAAAAAATATATATATATATATACCCGTTGCCGCCGAGTGGATTCCGACTCATAGCGACCCTATAGGACAGAGTAGAACTGCCCCATAGAGTTTCCAAGAAGTACCTGGTGGATTTGAACTGCCTACCTTTAGGTTAGCAGTCATAGCACTTAACCACTTAAACACTACGCCACCAGGGTTTCCATATATATATATATATATATCCCAAAAGAAAAGAAATTAAATGTATTAAATTAAAATTTCTGTATTAAAAAAGGTAAACCAAATACACAGAGAATCTACTTAATAGAAAAAGATATTCTCAAAGTATAAGGCCCAAATCAATTCACATTCAAATATATTTTAAATGGCTAGTGACCCACTGCCGTCGAGTTGATTCCAACTTTCCTGATTACTAGAAGTTTTTCACATGATATAAACTGACTATTCATATTCTTTGTCCATTTTAAAATTTTCTTCTTCTTACTGATACTAGGCATTTCTCATAGCAAGAAAAGAGAAATGCCTAGTATCAGTAAGAAAAAGAAAATTTTAAAATGGTCAAAGGATATGAATAGTCAGTTTATATCATGTGAAAAACTTTTAGTAATCAGGAAAGTGAAGTGTAAATAATAAAAAATGTTTATCCACATAAATATTTGGAATGTTGTGCAGAATCAGGAACTCTCAAACATTGCTCTTTTGAGTGCACAGTCTCTTTAGAAAAAAAATTAAAAACACCTAATAATTGTGTCCACCAACGTGCTCTAAACTGTGGCCCTTCTTTTCGTACATCCTCAGTGGACCTCTGAAGTGTGAGCTAACTCTATCTGGAGGAGTGAACTCACCACTATGGGAAGAGGAGTGCTCTAGAAAAGGCAAGAGCAGGTCATGGGGCCATTAGGAGGGAATAAAAATATATATATATATATTTTTTTTAATAAGTTAAGATTTATTCAAGGAACTGAAAAAAGCCTATGTCCTTGGTGCCAGAGAGCTGAAGATTTAGAGGGGAACCTGGTGCCAGATTTTAGTCTTTTTTTATTCCAAGCTATGTTGACTTTATCTTTCATGCAATGAGAAGGCAGGCCAACTGAAATAAGTGAATGAGCTGAAAAAAGTTGCATTTTTACAACATCTAGAGGGCTGATCTGTGGATTGAAAGAGTTGAGAAGAACGAAAGGACTGCACTCTTTGCCCTAAATTCATTCCTTCATTCAGCCAGTCCAGTGCAGTACAGACAGACATTTCCGCCTTCAAAGAGCTTTTGTTTTACTGTAGTAAAATTGCGAGCATAATAGATAACTTGGTGATAAAAGCTGTGGGAAAAGAAAAGGAACAGAACAGACAGGGAGAGAAAGTCAGGAAGGGCCTCCCTAATAAAGTGACGTTTGGGCAAAAACTAGAAGGAACTGAGAGTGAAAGGTGGGGGAGGGTGTTGCTCAAGAGGTGGGTTTCTTTTTGTTGTTTTGTTTATAAATATTTTATTGTGTTTTTTGGTAAAAGTTTACACAGAAGATTAGGTTCCCATTTAACAATTTCTATATATATTCAAAAAAAAATTTTTTTTTTTATATATATTCAGTGACACTGGTTACATTTTCTACATTGTGCTAACATTCTCACATTATTTCCACTCTAGTTGTTCCATTTCCATTAATCTAGCTTCTCTGCCCCCCATCCCAAACCTTCTCATCTTTGTTTTAGGGTAAATTTTGACTGATTAATCTCATATATATATATATGTGTGTGTGTATATATATATATATATGTATTATTTCAAGGAGTACAATGCTCATGGGTGCTATGGTTTATGAGCCAATCTATTACTTAGCTGAATTCAGCTGAAAATGATCTCCAGTAGTAGTTTTGGTTCAAAGTTTAAAGGATATCTCAGGACAACAGTCTCAGGGGTTCCTCTAGTCTCACTGACCCAGTAAGCATAGCCTTTTTTTAAGAATTGGAGTTTTGTTCTGCAATTTTCTACCATTCTGTCTGGGACCATCTATTGTGTTCCTGGTCAGAATGGTCAGTAGTGGTAGGCCGGCAACATCTAGTTCTTCTGGTCTCAGGATAGACGAGGCTGTGATTTGTGTAGGCAATTAATCCTGTAGACTAGTTTCTGCTTTGAGTCTTGGGTTTCCGTCTTTCTTTTTTGTTTCAGGCAAGTAGACAGCAATAGTTGTATCTTACATGGTCACTAGCAAGCTTTTAAGACCACAGAAGCTACTTACCAAATTAGGATGTGGAACATAAACTTTTATGGACTACATTGTGCCAATTGACCGAGTTGTCCCATGAGTCTGCAATCCTAAGCCTTCAAACTCAGTAGACCAATCCTGCATGTTAGTTGGTTATGTCTGGGAAGTATCTGTGACTATACCTCCTATGATATGTGCAGCAAACACAAACACGTATGTATATATGCCTATAGATACACCTATGCATTCACACATATATAACACTTATAACTTCCTATATACATGCATGCATACATATTTACCTATGTAACCACTCACATATTTTTTATTACTGTTGTTGTTGCAAAATTGTATATATTATAGCATTTATCACAGAGCCCTGGTGGCGCAGTGGTTAGAAGTTCAGCTGCTAATCAAAAGTTTGGCAGTTCGAATCCACCAGCTGTTCCTTGGAAACGCTATGGGGCAGTCCTACTCTGTTATAGAGGGTCGCTGAGTCAGAATTTGCTGGACAGCGTCTGTCATTAGTCAGTCAGTCTTACCATTTTCCAATAACGTCTTTATTCTTGTGTACTTCTTAGTGTCATCATTTACTTTGGTCAAGTTGTACACACTTCACCCATATTCAGTGTTGCCTTTCCCATCACTAAAAATTACGAGCATCTACTGGTTTTTTTTTTTTTTTTTTTACTGTCTAAAGAGTGATTCTCTTTCTCTTTCCCTTTCATCCCTGGTAAACACCAAGGAATGTTGATTTCTCTATGTCTGCCTATTTCTATCTTTTTATAAAAGTGGGATCATAAAGTATTTGTCATTTTTTGTTTGATTTATTTCACCCAGGATAATGTCCTCCAGAGTCATCCATGTTACAAGATGTTTCATGAAGTCATCATTCTTTATAGCTGCATAGTATCCCATTGCATGTATATGCAACAAGAGGTGGTTGTTAATTTTATTTTGTTTTATTTTTAAGACGAGAGATACTAAAGTATTGTTAGTTGTCATTGAGTCGGCTCCACTCATGGTGACCTTATGTATAATACGACAAAATGTTGCCTGATCCGGTTCCATCTTCATGATCATTAGGAGAGTATGCTGTACTTGAAAGGGCCCAGTGTGTGTGGGTGGCAGTGAACACTGGTTCCATATACTCACTTATTTTCTGGAATTTTCTTCTTTTTCACTTCTGGCCCTTCATAAAAACTATTCTCCCAGAATGCTGTCCACCTTCTTCTCATGCCCCTTTCACAGTTTCATTCACTGACCCTTCAGTTCTCATTCTGTACATCAGTTCCTCTAGATGGCCTTTCTTAATTCCTAGACTATGACATTTGCTTGGTCTATGTGTTTGCATATGGCCTTGCACTTCTCTTCCCTCATAGTTCTGAGAGTTTATATTTTAGTTAGTTTTCTTCCTTCCCTGATGCACTGTAATAGCTGTTATGTAAGGACTGTGTATGGTTTTCCTGTATCCCCTATACCCAGCCTGCTGGATAAATAAGTGGCTGTAGAACTCTGGATTGAGAGAAAAGCCTCCCTCTTATTTACAGCATTTAAAAATAAAATGTTTGCTTGGAGTAATGTATTTCTTATATATTCTTCATGCTCCTTTGAATTAAATTGTTCAATAGTCACATTTAGCCAGTTATTTATTGATCACCTGCAATGTACCAGGCACCATGACCAATGTTGAGTTTTCAATGGTAAGTGAGATAAGCGTGGCTCCATCTCTAGTAGATCTATTTAGAACTTAGTAAGGAAGAATAAATATCTTTAATAGCTACTGATAATACGCTCACATTTGGGTAGGAAAGACGTAAGTTAAATTGTGTTTTGATTCACCAAACCAATGTCGAATGCTTACTTTCTTGATAACTACTGTGGCTGAAGTTACACAGATGAATAAGACTTAGTTCATACTCTAAAGGACTCATAATCTACCAGAAGATATTGACTACAGAGCTCAAATGAATCAATTATAGGTTTTATCTGCCAGAAGAATAAACAAACCTGTCTTGGAAGAAGAACAGCCAGAAGACTCCTTGGAAGCAAGGATGGCAAGACTGGATTTCACATACTTTGGACGTGTTATCAAGGAGGAACCAGGCTCTAGAGAAGGACATCATGCCTGGTAAAGTAGAGGGCCAGCAAAAAAAAAAAAAAAAAATAGGAAGACCCTCAATGAAATGGATTGACACAGTGATAGCAACAATGGGCTCAAGCATAACAATGATTGTGAGGATGGCACAGGACTGGGTAGTGTTTTGTTCTGTTGTACATAGGGTCGCTATGAGTAGTTACCCACTTGACTGCACCTAACAACGAAATGTATCTATGGTCTTAGAATTCACAAAGACGTTTTGTGTTATCTAGAACTTGAGCCTCGACATTCTAGTGAAAGGTAGCGGCAGGCAGGTAGACATCTTCAAGTGACTTTTCAGAATTATTAAGCAGCCTTAATTAGCATTGAGTATTTATTTAAGGAATAGCATCACACCATCTAAAGCATACCAATGCTTATTATAAGAGTTGCTATGGGAATATGACTCCCTTATAATTGGGATTGTAGGTTAACCTATTTCACTTTTTTAGTCTTTTTGTAAAGTGGCATAAGAGTTACAATGGTCAACCATAGAGCCCACAAAAATAATTACTCTTTTTGTAAATTAATAAAGTACATGTAATTTTTGGTTTTTTAAAAGCAACTACTCTATTATTCCCATTTCATTAATTAGCATGAATTAGTTTAACCCAAAGTCAATCTTATATACTCATTCCCCCAAGTTCTCTGGAGTCAGCATCAGTCATAACTGTTTTTATTCTATTTCATTCAGAAAATTTAAGTCTACAGAGACCTGCTTCTGTTATAGTACTGCTTACTCTGTTAAACCAGGTCATTGAGTATATCTACTTCCCCAGTGCAGAGTAGAAATTGAGTGCAAAAATGTGTTTATTTATTCACTCTGCATTTTTCTGCAAAGTTCATGGTCTTCACCAGATTCTCAAAAGGACCAGGATCCTATAAAGGCTCTAAAGCATTTGGAATTCTCTTTTTTGTTCCATTTTCCTATTCTTGAAAACCCTTACAAAACTTCAGTCAAATATTATCATTAAAACACTAGATGTCATTCTAAAATATTGTTCTTACATTTTTACAGTGGGAATATATAACTCATTCACAGCATCTACAATTATTAGTGCTCTATTTCTTGATCCCACTGGTGTTCCTGGGTGGCACCAACAGTTAAATGTTCGACTACCAGTGGAAAGGTTGGACGTTTGACCCACCTAAAGGCACCTTGAGAGACAGACCTGGCGAACTGCTTCAGAAAGTTCACAACCTTGAAAATCTTACAGAGCAGTTCTACTCTGCACACATAGGGTCACCTTGAGTTGGAATTCACTCAATGGCAATTAACAACAACAACATCATTGATCACACTAGATTGTCAACCCTTAAGATCTGAGATGGAACCTATTTTTTGTAGCATATCTAGTATATTTAGTATATAACGCATAGTTGGGCCTCTATAAATATGCAATATTCTATGGAGTAAATGACATGAGTTCCTTTCTCTGTTCAGTGCTGCTGGATGAGTAAGCGCAAGATGTCATATAAGCCCTATGTTGCATTGACATAGTCTGTTTTGTGGCTACATATATCCATTCTGTGACATAAACTATTTAGGTTATAGTCCCTGATGTGTGGAAAATGTGTGATAAATATACATGTATATATTTATCAAATTAAAATAAATCAATGTATGCAACTGCTTTTGTTTACCTAAACAAAATAATGAACATCATACTTTGCCTTCAGGTATCCTATTATTTGTAACCCTATTTTCACCATTCATGACTCATTCAGTTGTCCTTTAATATGATATAGTTGCCAGTGGGGAGTATGAGCTGAAATGCCTGCTGTGCAAGGATAGGACTTCATTTAAATGAAATCAGCAGAGGTGACTCTCAGTTCATTTTCCTCATAATTTAAGGTCTAGTTGAAGCCTGATAAATGATCCTTGTCCCTGATCATTATACAACCTGAGAGGTGATATGTCATTGATACCTTCCCATTGTAGTTTTGGAACTGCCACAGGGGTAGCAAATGTACAATAAATATAATGCTCAATTAAATTTATATTTTCAGAAAAATTTGATGTGTTAGAAAAAGGATAGGAAGAGCAAATCTAAATGTAGCCAAAAATAGTACAGAAAGGAAGACTTCATGGACTACCTTCACCTCTCTCCCCCATTTTATAGTTCAGAAACAAAGATCCTGAAACATCGAATGTTTCCCCCAAGTTGATAAATCAATTATTACCAGATCTGGAATTAGAATGTGAGCTGATCATGTATGTCTTCATTCAGCATGTATTTCTGGGTGGTTACAATGATCCAGGCACTGTACTATGTATAAATTGAGATAAGAGTCAAATTCTGCTTTCAAGGTCTTTGGGTATAATGGGGTGACTGTCATTTGAGCGATGATCACAATGCAGAACAGATGAGAAGAGCACCAAAAGAGGTTACTTACAAGGACCAATGGGGAAACAGAAGAGGCAAACTTAAGTCAATCTGATGGGATCCAGCAACGCGTTCATGCAGGGAAGACAGGTTGAGAGACAAGTGAAAGTAAATGAAAGTGAGATGTGAGGAAAACAGCTCCTGGGAACTAAAGTTACAAAGGGTCTTGTCTATTCAACAAAGGGGTAGCTAAACTATTTGAACTTAATCTCGAAGAGAAAGGACAGTCATTAAAGTATTAAGTAATATTTTCTGTTTAGAAAAATATTCTTCATTGCACCATGGAGATTTGATTGAAGTAGGAAGCGACTGCAAAGAGAATGATCATTAAGAGGTTTTTGTTAAGAGCATGAAAAGACAAGCCACAGACTTGGAAAACATATTTGCAAAACACATATCTGATAAAGGACTTGTATTCAAAATATAGGAAGAGCTCAATAGTAAGAAAACAAACAACTCTATTGCAAAATGAGCAGAAAATCTGAATAGGCATCTCATCAAAGAAGATATAAAGATGGCAAAAAAAGTATATGAAAAGATGCTTAGCATCATGCACTATTAGGGAATTGCAAATTAAACCAATGATGCGATACCACTTCACATTTATTAGAATGACTAAAACCCAAAACATTGAAAACAAATTCTGGCGAGGATGTAGAGAAACAGTGACTCTCACTCATTACTGATAGAGATGCAAAATGGTACAGCCACTTTAGAAGACAGTCTAGTAGTTTTCTACAAAGCTAAACACAGACTTCCATATGATCCAACAGTCACGCTTCTAGGTAGTTATTCAAATAAGTTGAAAAAGTACATCCACATAAAAACTTGCACATGAATGTTTATAACTGCCTTAGTCATAGTTGCCAAAAAACCAATAAACAACCCAGATGTTCTTCAGTAAGTGAATGGATAAACAAACCATGGTACAACCATACAGTGGAGTATCTATCAATTATAAAAAAAAAAAAACTATCGAGCTATTAAAAGACAAGGAGGGAAGGTGGGGCAAGAAGGCTGACTAGGTAGAAGTTACCTCGGATCCCTCTTGCAACAAAGACTTGGAAAAACAAGTGAATTGATCACATACATGACAATCTACGAACCCTGACCATCAAACACAGATCTAAAGAGTTGACCTGAGTGACAGAGACTCAGCCAGTGCAAGCAGGCTGCACACTGATGTGGCTAACGAGAGAACGAGCAACACGGGGAAGCAGTGACTGTTTTCGGAGCCTGGAGCCAGCGTCCCAGTCAGAAAACCTTGACGCTGGGCTTTGGACTGGGTGCAGAGGAGCTGAGCACGGCATCCTAAGATGGCGCAAACACGGGATGCAGCCCTAGCCCCCAGAAGTGACCTCGGGGGAAGTCCAGTCAGAGCACGCAGGCAGCACAGCGACGCGGCTGACAGGAGGAGAAGTCACCGGTAGACAGTGACTGGTTTTGGAGCCTGGAGTGTAGCGTCCCAGCCAGGGAACCTTGGAGCTGTGCTTTGGATTGGGAGCAGAGGAGACAGCACAAGCACAGGACGTGGGTCTGACCCTCGGCGGCAGTCTCGACCCAGCCAACGCACACAGGCTACACACCCCTTGGGACTCTCAGATAAAACAGTCATCACCAAGCAAGATAAGTTACTTTGTCTATATTCCTGGGTGCTACTTTTTTTTTTTTACCCTCTCCTATCTATCTGATCGGTTTTTTTTTTTTTATCTATCTGATCACTCCCCTCCCCTTCCCAGGCAGCTTCATTAACATTGGAATTTCCTTGGCCAGAGAGTGAAGTGCTCTGTGGTTTTGTTTTTGTCTTTTCCTAACCCATTCTCCTGGCCTAAGAGAAGCAGCTACAAAAAACCCAGGGACCAAAAATCCTTCCCTGACTTCCGAAATTGGACTAAAAATACAGAACCAGCTCCAGCCAAGCATATGAGATCCACAGTCCTGGACTTTCATCCCTACAGGCAACAAGGTGGCTATTATAATGCAAAGGTAATTCTGATAGTGATCTGACTGTAATTGTTTCATCGGATTATTGGAAAGACAAGTTTCCCAGGTTTGATATCTCAAAAAGAGCCCTCACTGACCCACAACAGGGAACTGAGGGCTGAAGGTCCACCCAAACTACTTAGCCTCCTGCCATAGGGGTCTGAGGATAGTGACACCTACCAATCTGTAGAGGTACATGCATTGGGTGCCTAAGGTACAGCTGCAGAGCCCACCCATCAAAGTGCTTTAGGAATAGAGACACACCTACCTCACTGGCAATTGAGGGAAGCCTGTCAGCATCCTGCCCCCCCAGAGTGTGAGCCCCTGCTGCTACTAGAATCTGGTGCACATAACTATCACCACTACTCCTCTAAGTGAATAGGTGACAGTCTACACCATGCACTTGGTGACCCAAAATCAGATTCTACTCAAGAATAATGAACGGACTCCTAGGCTTATATAACTGGTAACAGCCCAAACCACCTGGTAATAGGACATAAGTGATTCAAAGGCTACAGCAATCAAGACAGCGCAATCTACTAGCCCATCTACGTATATTGAAAGAAAACAAAACAAGATAAGACTCAGTGAGCAAATATAAAATAAACCATTACAATATCTTGTAGATGGCTCGGAGACAGCAGTTGATATTAAGCAACATAAAGAAGCAGACCATGATTGCTTCTACAACTCCCCAAACTAAAGAATCAAAATCTTTCCCAAACGAAGATACAATCCTGGACTTGCCAGATGCAAAATATAAAAAACTAATTTACAGAATGTTTCAAGACTTCAGGGGTGACCTCAGAAATGAAATGAGGCAATCTACAGAAAAAGCCAAGGAACACACTGATAAAGCAGTTGAAGAAATCAAAAAGATGATTCAAGAACATAGTGGAAAAATTAATAAGCTGCAAGAATCCATAGAGAGACAGCAATCAGAAATCCAAAAGATTAACAGTAAAATTACAGAATTAGACAACTCAATAGGAAGTCAGAGGAGCAGAATCGAGCAATTGGAATGCAGAGTGGGGGAGATGGAGGATAAGCAATTAACACCAATATGGTTGAAGAAAAATCAGATAAAAGAATTTAAAAAAATGAAGAAACCCTAAGAATCATGTGGGACTCTATCAAGAAGAATAACTGCCGTGTGATTGGAGTCCAGAACAGGGAGGGATAACAGAAAATACAGAGAGAACAGTTGAGGATCTGTTGGCAGGAAACTTCCCTGACATCATGAAAGACAAAAGGATATCTATCCATGATGCTCATTGAACCCCATGTAAGATTGATCCAAAAAGAAAATCACCAAGACATATTATCAACAAACTTGCCAAAACCAAACATAAAGAGAAAATTTTAAAAGCAGACAGGGATAAAAGAAAGGTCTCCTACAAAGGAGAATCAATAAGAATAAGTTCAGACTACTCAGCAGAAACCACGCAGTCAAGAAGGCAATGGGATGACATATATAGAGCACTGAAAAAGAAAAACTGCCAGCCAAGGATCATATATCCAGCAAAATTTTCTCTCAAATAAGAAGGTGAAATTAAAACGTTTACAGATAAACACAAGCTTAGAGAATTTGCAAAAACCAAACCAAAGCTACAAGAAATACTAAAGGAAAATGTTTGGTCAAAAAATCAATAATATCAGATACCAACACAACACAAGGTCACAGAACAGAACATCCTGATATCAACTCAGATAGGGAAATCACAAAAACAAATTAAGATTAATTTTAAAAAGAAAAAAAAGTTCAAAACAGGGAATCATTGAAGTCATTATGTAAAAGATCACAATAATCAAAAAGAGGGACTAAAGAGAGGAGGCATAGAACTGCCTGGTAACAAGGCGATATAGGACAATACAAGTTAGGTTTTTACTTAGAAAAATAGGGGTAAATATTAAGGTAATCACAAAGAGGTATAACAATTCCATAACTCAAAATAAAAACCAAGAAAAACATAATGACTCAGCAAACATAAATTCAACTACTATGAAAATGAGGAACACACAATTTGCAAAGAAAAACATCTCAGCCACGAAAAGTAAGTGGAAAAATGAAACTGTCAACGACACACACAAAAAGGCATCAAAATGACAGCACTAAACACATACTTACCTATAATTATTCTGAATGTAAATGGACTAAATGTACCAATAAAGAGACAGAGTCTCAGGCTGGATAAAGAAACACGACCTGTCTATATGCTGCCTACAGGAGACACACCTTAGACTTAGAGACACAAACAAACTAAAACTCAAAGGATGGAAAAAAATATATCAAGTGAACAACAAGCAAAAAAGAGCAGGAGTAGCAATGTTAATTTCTGACAAAATAGACTTTAAAGTTAAATCCACCACAAAGGATAAAGAAGGACACTACATAATGATTAAAGGGACTATTCACCAGGAAGATATAACCATATTAAATATTTATGCACCCAATGACAGGGCTGCAAGATACGTAAAACAAACTTTAACAGAACTGAAAAGTGAGATAGACACCTCCACAATTATGGTAGGAGACTTCAACACACCACTTTCGGAGAAGGAGAGGACTTCCAGTAAGAAGCTCAATAGAGACACGGAAGACCTGATTGCTACAATCAACCAACTTGACCTCATAGACTTATACAGAACACTCCACCCAACAGCTGCAAAGTATACTTTTTTTTCCAGCACACATGGAACCTTCTCTAGAATAGACCACATAGTAGGTCATAAAGCAAACCTTTGCAGAACCCAAAACATCAAAATATTACAAAGCATCTTCTCAGACCACAAGGCCATAAAAGTGGAAATCAATAACAGAAAAATTAGGGAAAAGAAATCAAATACTTGGAAACTGAACAATACCCTGCTGAAAAAAAAGACTGGGTTATAGAAGACGTTAAGGAGGGAATAAAGAAATTCATAGAATGCAACAAGAATGAAAACACTTCCTGTCTAAACCTCTGGAACACAGCAAAAGCAGTGCTCAGAGGTCAATTTATAACAATAAATACACACATACAAAAAGAAGAAAGAGCCAAAAGCAGAGAACTGTCCCTACAACTTGAACAAATAGAAAGGAAGAAACAAAAGAATCCATCAGGCACGAGAAGAAAGCAAATAATAAAAATTAGAGCTGAACTAAATAAATTAGAGAACAGAAAAACAATTGAAAGAATTAACAAAGCCAAAAGCTGGTTCTTTGAAAAAATTAACAAAATTGATAAACCATTGGCCAGACTGAGTAAAGAAATACAGGAAAGGCAACAAATAACCCGAATAAGAAACGAGATGGGCCACATCACAACAGACCCAACTGAAATTAAAAGAATCATATCAGATTATTATGAAAAATTGTACTCTAACAAATTTGCAAACCTAGAAGAAATGGATGAATTCCTAGAAAAACACTACCTACCTAAACTAACACAATCAGAAGTAGAACAACTAAGTAGACCCATAACAAAAAAAGAAATTGAAACGGTAATCAAAAAACTCCGAACAAAAAAAAGCCCTGGCCCGGACGGCTTCACTGCAGAGTTCTACCAAACTTTCAAAGAGTTAACACCATTACTACTAAAGGTATTTCAAAGCATAGAAAATGAAGGAATACTACCCAACTCATTCTATGAAGCCACCATATCCCTGATACCAAAACCAGGTAAAGACACCACAAAAAAAGAAAATTACAGACCTGTATCCCTCATGAACATAGATGCAAAAATCCTCAACAAAATTCTAGCCAATAGAATTCAACAACATATCAAAAAAATAATCCACCACAACCAAGTGGGATTTCTACCAGCTATGCAAAAAAAAAAAAAAAATTTTTATGCAACAAAGTTGGTTTAATATTAGAAAAACCTTTAATGTAATCTACCATATAAATAAAACAAAAGACAAAAACCACATGATCTTATCAATTGATGCAGCAAAGGCATTTGACAAAGTCCAACACCCATTCATGATAAAAACTCTCAGCAAAATAGGAATTGAAGGAAAATTCCTCAACATAATATAGGGCATCTATGCAAAGCCAACAGCCAACATCACTATAAATGGAGAAAGCCTGAAAGCATTTCCCTCCAGAACAGGAACCAGACAAGGATGCCCGACAAGGATGCCCTTTATCACCGCTCTTATTCAACATTGTGCTAGAGGTCCTAGCCAGAGCAATTAGACCAGACAAAGAAATAAAGGGCATTTGGATTGGAAGGAAGAAGTAAAATTACCTCTATTTGCAGATGACATGATCTTATACACAGAAAACCCTAAGGAATCCTCCAGAAAACTACTGAAGCTAATAGAAGAGTTTGGCAGAATCTCAGGTTATAAGATAAACATCGAAAAATCACTTGAACTCCTCTACATCAACAAAAAGAACATCGAAGAGGAAATCACCAAATCAATATCCTTCACAGCAGCCCCCAAGAAGATAAAATACTTAGGAATAAATCTTACCAAAGATGTAAAAGACTTACACAAAGAAAACTACAAAGTACTAGTGCAAGAAACTAAAAGGGACCTACTTAAGTGGAAAAACATACCTTGCTCATGGATAGGAAGACATAACGTAATAAAAATATCTATTCTACCAAAAGCCATCTAGACATACAATGCACTTCGATCCAAATTCCAATGACATTTTTTAATGTGATGGAGAAACAAATCACCAACTTCATATGGAAGGGAAAGAAGCCCCGGATAAGTAAAGCATTACTGAAAAAAGAAGAAGAAAGTTGGAGGCCTCACTCTACCAGATTTTAGAACCTATTATACAGCCACAGTAGTCAAAACAGCCTGGTACTGGTACAACAACAGGCACATAGATGAATGGAACAGAATTGAGAACCCAGATATAAATCCATCCACATATGAGCAGCTGATATTTGACAAAGGCCCAGTGTCAGTTAATTGGGGAAAAGATAGCCTTTTTAACAAATGGTGCTGGCATAACTAGATATCCATTTGCAAAAAAATGAAACAGGACCCATACCTCACACCATGCACAAAAACTAACTCCAAGTGGATCAAAGACCTAAACATAAAGACTAAAACGATAAAGATCATGGAAGAAAAAATAGGGACAACCCTAGGAGCCCTAATACAAGGCATAAACAGAATACAAAACATTACCAAAAATGATGAAGAGAAACCAGATAACTGGGAGCTCCTAAAAATCAAACACCTATGCTCACCTAGAGATTTCACCAAAAGAGTAAAAAGACCACCTACAGATTGGGAAAGAATTTTCAGCTATGACATCTCTGACCAGCACCTGATCTCTAAAATCTATATGATTCTGTTAAAACTCAACCACAAAAAGACAAACAACCCAATTAAAAAGTGGGCAAAGGATATGAACACGCACTTCACTAAAGAAGATATTCAGGCAGCTAACAGATACATGAGAAAATGCTTTCGATCATTAGCAATTAGAGAAATGCAAATTAAAACTACGATGAGATTCCATCTCACTCCAACAATGCTGGCATTAATCCAAAAAAACACAAAATAATAAATGTTGGAGAGGCTGCGGAGAGATTGGAACTCTTATACACTGCTGGTGGGAATGTAAAATGGTACAACCACTTTGGAAATCTCTCTGGAGTTTTCTTAAACAGTTAGAAATAGAACTACCATACAACCCAGAAATCCCACTCCTTGGAATATACCCTAGTGAAATAAGAGCCTTTACACGAACAGATGTATGCACACCCATGTTTATTGCAGCACTGTTTACAATAGCAAAAAGCTGGAAGCAACCAAGGTGTCCATCAACGGATAAATGGTTAAATAAATCATGGTATACTCACACAATGGAATACTACGCATCGATAAAGAACAGTGATGAATCCGTGAAACATTTCATAACATAGAGGAACCTGGAAGGCATTATGCTGAGTGAAATTAGTCTGATGCAAAAAGGACAGAAATTGTATAAGACCACTATTATAAGATCTTGAGAAATAGTATAAACTGAGAAGAACACATTCTTTTGTGGTTACTTGAGGGGGGAAGGAGGGAGGGTGGGAAAGGGTTATTTACTGATTAGTTAGTAGATAAGAACTACTTTAGGTGAAGGGAAGGACAATACTCAATACAGGGAAGGTCAGCTCAACTGGACTGGACCAAAAGCAAAGAAGTTTCCGGATAAGCAGAATGCTTTGAAGGTCAGCAGAGCAAGGGCGGGGGGTTGGGGACTATGGCTTAAGGGGACTTCTAAGTCAATTGGCAAAATAAATTCTATTATGAAAACATTCTGCATTTTACTTTGAAATGCGGCGTCTGGGGTCTTAAATGCTAACAAGCGGCCATCTAAGATGCATCTATTGGTCTCAATCCACCTGGATCAAAGGAGAATGAAGAACACCAAGGTCACGCAATAACTATGAGCCCAAGAGACAGAAAGGGCCACATGAACCAGAGATTTACATCATCCTGAGACTAGAAGAACTAAATGGTGCCTGGCCACAACCGATGACTGCCCTGACAGGGAGCACAACAGAGAACCCCTGAGGGAACAGGAGAACAGTGGGGTGCAGACCCCAAATTCTCATAAAAAGACCAGACTTAATGGTCTGACTGAGACTAGAAGAATTCCGGTGGTCTTGGTCCCCAAACCTTCTGTTGGCCCAGGACAGGAACCGTTCCCAAAGACAACTCATCATACATGGAAGGGACTGGACAATGGGTTGGAGGGAGATGCTGATGAAGAGTGAGCTACTTGGATCAGGTGGACACTTGATACTGTGTTGGCATCTCCTGTCTGGAGGGGAGATGGGAGGGTAGAGATGGTTAGAAACTGGCAAAATCGTCACGAAAGGAGAGACTGGACAGAGGGAGCAGGCTGACTCATTAGGGGGAGTGTAAATGGGAGTATGTAGTAAGGTGTATATAAGCTTATATGTGACAGACTGACTTGATTTGTAAACTTTCACTTAAAGTACAATAAAAATTATTAAAAAAAAAAAAAGACATGGAAGAGGCCTAAATGCACGTTGTTAAGTGAAAGCAGCCATTCTGAAAAAAACTACATACTATATAATTCCAACTTTATGACGCTCTGGGAAAAAGCAAAACTGTAAAAAAAATTATAGGCAGTAAAAAAATCAGTAGTTACCAGGAGTTTGGGATAGAGCATCGGGATGAGAGGAATGGGAAAAATAGGTGGTACAGAGGGCAAATTTTTAGTGCAATGAAACTTTTCCGTAGGATGTATTATGTATTTGCTGAAACCCATAGGACTGCACAACACAGTGAGCCATAATGTAAACTATGGACTATAGTTAGTAATAGCCTACCAAAATCAATTGTAACATATGTACCACATTTACGTGAGATATTGATTATAGGGGAAACAGTGTACAGGTTGGCAAAGGGAACTCTTACGTATTGTAAATAATGTTTCTGTAAACCTTCAACTGCTCTGAGAAAGGAAGGCCATTAAAGAAAAAAAGAAAAACGGCTCTTGCAGATATCTAGACAAGAACTGATGAGTTGCTGGGCATGTAAGGAGATGGCTGATACACTCAAATTTAGATATTTAATAAGGATAGAAATATGGAAAGTACAGAAAAGTGAATAATGAAAATTTGCTCCCAGATTTTTGGCTTGGGAAATTGAGTGAACGGTGATGCCATTCTAGGCAGAATTCCAGTCCTGTACTAAACTGATTATACCACACTTCACTATTTGGGGTGTAGATGGCCCTGTGGGTGTACTAGGGTGAACGTGAAGCTCCAGAATAAATACGATGCTTCTGGCAGGGCTATTAGTTTTATTCAGGTATTAATAATTTAAAGCGTTATCTTTATGCTAACATAAACCAGTATATGTGATGTAATGTTCTATATTTTAAGTATGAGACTTCAAAGAATTTTTTAACATGAGATAGGCAACTTAAAGCTCTGAACCCTCCCGAAGATTTAGAGTTGTTGAAATTTCTCTGCCGTTTTGGGTTCTTTAGTAGAAAGCATGAGAAAAGCTTTAAACATGCTAGTTTTTCATCCTGGTTGCTGAGAAATTTGGCTCATTTGTGTATTTCTTTTTGCTTTTAGCGCTACTTGAAACTTTGAAGAAAGTCTTTTATATGTTTTTTTGTTTTATAAGGAGGAAAGGCCTTCGTGTAGGATTGCCAGATAAAATACAGGACATACAAATGAAGTTTTTTTGTATGTAAGTATGTCCTAAATAGGTCCCTGGGTGGTACGAATAGTTTGCGCTTGACTACTAACCTAAAGATTGGCAGTTTGAACCTATCCAGTGGTGCCACAAAGAAGGTCATGGTGATCTGCTTCCATAAAGACTACAGTTAAGATAATACAATGGAGCGCTTCTATCCTGTAACAGATGTAGTTGCCATGAGTTGGAATCAACTCAATGGCAAGGAGTTATGTCCCAAATATGAAATTAAAGTCAAATTTGGCATCCTGTATTTTATTTATATATAATAGGTATTTTATTTGCTAAATTCGGCAATCTTTTGTGGGTAAATGGATTGGAAGCAATGGGCTTGCAACTAAGTTACAATGGAAAATTTTAACCTAGTGTGAACTTGCCTGTATACACAATCCTTTCTTATTTTTCTAGGGTTGGAAGAGATCATTTGTTCTTGATGGCAATTCCCTATTTGCAAGCTATGAAATTTTGTAGTGTTTCAAAACACTTTTTATTCAAACTTCAGCTACCATTTTTAGGAACCACTTTTAAAAATTCCCTTTAAAATGTATTATCTGTTTTATAGTGGTAACTGGTACAGTAGAATTTTTTAACACATTCCTTCAGCTTCCCAAATTATGATGACTCTGCCCCTGGTTTTACATGAATTGGGAAAACAAAATTTTTAAAAACTAATTTTTAACCAATGTTCTTGCAGGAACCTCCAAGGGCATTCACATGCTCCACATTCTCAACTTTGATAGTCTGACTCCTTAAAACTTACTTCTACTCCCCTCCTCTGACAAGTCACTCGTTTGCTGCGTTATTAATTCCAGTAGTCCTTAGAGTCGTAACTATTCAAAGATGCTAATATTCTACCTTAATTAGTTCATCCACATGGCAGGCAAAATGTTCCCTATACATTTTCAAGGGAAGCCAAATGTGGACAAAGACCATTACGTAACTGAGAGATGAAGTTGTGTTATACATTTTTATAAGATCTACTGTAGTTCTAAGGGTTGTTCTTGTAGCTGTTGTTAAGTTGTTTCTTACTCATGGCGGCCCCACCTGTGCAGAGTAGAATTGCTCTATAGAGTTTTTAAGGTTGTGACCTTTCTGAAGCAGATTGCCAGGCCTGTCTTCCCATGTGCTTCCAGGTGGGTTCAAACCACCAACCTTTCAGCTAGTAGCAGAGTACTTAACCAAATGGAATGGTAATCCAATACTGAGAATAATTTTCAATAACTATATATCTAAATTCCCACAGATTACATGTAGATCCAGATTAAGCTTCTATCTCTTTCACTGCCTGGAAGTTAACTACATGCAACACCAAGAAAATAATATTGCATTTTCTTAATTCTAAAATATTGACCATTTTATAGTACACCGCCAGCTTAAAGTCATACATTTAGAAATAAAAATAAGAATCATGCAAACACATTACATGTAGGAGGTACCTTGACTTAGAAATGTAAAAGTCTGAAATAAAATATACATTTTAATATTTAAAACACAGATAAAATTTACATAATCTAGGCACAGCAGTTAAAAGCTACGGCAACTAACCAAAAGGTGGCATTTGGAAGCCAACAGGCACTCCTTGGAAACCCTATGGGGCAATTCCACTCTGTCCTTCAGGGTCACTATGAATTAGAATTGGCTCCACAGCAACGGGTTTTGGATTGGTTTTGGGGTTGCCATGAGTTGGAATCAACCTAATGGCAACTGGTTTGGTGTCCTATTTAACAATAGCCAATGAATTATTTTATCGAAGGCTGCGTAACAAAATAAGACAGTGTAGATGAGATATGTGTTGAGAAGGAGCGATGCACTATTGTCCTCTTAACTCTTCAGCCTCCCTCCTCCTGACTGTCTTCTCCCACCACAGCACATCACCACCTCAGGGATTCGTTGCTAATCTGAATGATCTACTTTAAAGGCATTCATTGCATTGTGGTTCCTAGTGGATGTACCTCTATTTTGCAGTTTTTTTCTCTTGTATATTTTTCAGTAATAATATAATAAGAGAAATATATTGATTTGGAAGCCCTTGGAGCCCTGTTGGCTGCCTATTGTTGTTCTGTGTAGTTAAAAAGGTAAATGGGCTGAAAGCCTTTCATGAAGCATGATTTCTATTCTGTTTTTTTCTTAATATACTGGTGCAAATAATAAAATCTGGAAGAAGGAAAAGGGAGTGGAAGTTTTCACTTATAACTTAAGCCTCATTGAAATACTACAACTTAGGCTTTTATAAGAGGTCTCCATATGAGACACTTTTATAGCTATAAATAAATTGGTATTTTTATTCAAACATGGGAGTACTCTATAGAAAGGGAGAAGTTATCGGTTGGGAAGAATTCAGGCATCCCAGGGTCTCTGGTTTAATATCTTCTCGTAGAATTTCAATTCTCTTAACTAGAGCTTCTCATAATGTTAATAATCTAGAAGCAGAAAGTTAAAATAATAAAAATAAATAATTGAATGTTTATAATAACCAAATCATGCTACTAGATGTTATGGGGAATAAAATGAAAAATGAAATACACTTCCCATCTTAAGCTGATGATTGCGATAAATAAAAATGTAAACATGAATGCAGAGCTCTTGAACCTGAGTTAGTAAACGTGAATATTGAAATAATTGGGCACTACAAGGATAAATGAGAATTTGTAGATTTAAAATGGTCAATGTAATTTGTAATGGACATGGGAAGATTAATAGAGAGTTTAAAAGATATGGAGGGTTTGATAGGGAGAGGGGAAAAAAGGACTTAGAATGTCATAAATCAAACTGGAAGAATTTGAGTAGACTTGTTAGTGTTTGTTGAGAACAGGAAAAAGGACCATGTAGAATCCTGAACACACTCAAAGTATTCAATATTATAGTCTCTAGGCTCAAGATCTAGGCAGTTGAGACTTTTGGGCCAGAGCTGTAATTTGTTGACAATAGAGTGTTGTGACTATTTACCTAGTAGTAGTATTATCCAAGACGAATTGCAGGATGCCAGATTAGGTATCGGGAAACAAGAAGCAGAGCCCACTGGAAAACTACTGTAATAGTTCTATTATAAAAAAAGGTTGCTGTCAAGTCGATTACAGCTCGTGGCAATCACATGTATGCAGAGTAGGGCTGCTCCATAGGGTTTTCAAGGCTATGACCTTTTGGAAGCAGACCACCAGGCCTTTCTTCTGAGGAAACTCTAGATGGGTTCAAACTATCATCCTTTCAGTTAGTAATTGAATGCTTGACCGTTTGCATCAGCGGGACTCCCAACAGTTGAAAAATACAGTAGTAATCATGATCTTGGCAATGAACATTTAAACACAGGAACAACAGTGAGAGAAAACTCCATGGAAGAAACAAACTGTAATTACTGATTGGCTATAGGAGATACAAGGGAAAGAAAGGTGAAGCTCAGGGTTTGTACAGTAGTGACTGAGAGTACGGCAGTGCAGTAACATAAATAGGGATGTCAGGACACAGAGTTTGAAGGTGGTAGGAATTAAGAAACAAAGCTTTTGACAGTCTGTATATGGGGTGGCAAGGGTGTCATAGATTGAATTATGTCCTCCCCAAAAATGTGTGTATCAATTGGGCTAGGCCACGATTCCCAGTATTGTGTGATTTTCCTATATGTTGTAAATCCTGCCTCTATGATGTTAATGAGGGAGGATGGGCGGCAGTTGTATTAGTGAGGCAAGACTCAATCTACAAGATTGGATTGTGTCTTGAGGCAATCTCTTGAGATATTTAAAAAAATCAATCGAGCAGAGAGACAAGGTGACCTCATACCACCAGGAAAGCTGTGCCGGGGCAAAGCATGTCCTTTGGACCCAGGGTCCCTGTGCAGAGAAGCTCCTAGTCTGGGGGAAGATTGATGAGAAGTCCAACAGAGAGAAAGACTTTCCCTGGAGTTGATGCCCTGAGTTTGGACTTTTAGCCTACTTTACTGCGAGGAAATAAATTTCTCTTTGTTAAAGCCATCCACTTCTGGTATTTCTGTTATAACAGCACTAGATGACTAAGTCAAAGGGTCATAGAAATGGAAAAGTAGGAGTTTTGAAATGTGAGGTTGAAAGAAAAAGAGCTAACTCTAAGCTGAATGTACAAGTTAGAAAATATTTGTATAGATGTAGGTAAAAATTAAATGCATGAGACAATGGTAAATAACAGGGCAACTGCTTAGGAGCCTTTCTTTATATTTAATGACACTGTATCAGGTAACAAGATGTTTTTAAGTAAGAGAATTTTTTTTTTTTATGTTACTTTTAATTTTTCTTTCCTCAAAAATACCAGTGTCCCTTCATGGACGGAAATGGTCTGTTATGAAAAATATTGTCCTACAATATCCTTCAGATCCCTTTTAGCTATAACATAACATTTAAACTAAACTAAAAAACAACCCATGGCCATTGAGTTGATTTTGACTCATAGTGACCCTGTAGGAGAGAGTAGAACTGCCCCATAGGGTTTCCAAGGAGCAGCTGGTGGATTTGAACTGCCAACCTTTTTGGTTAGCAGCCAAGCTCTTAACCACTGGGCCATCAAGGCGCCTATATCATAACACAGTGATGCTCATGCAGTCATTATCATCCTTATTTCCTTCTGGAATCCTTTATTCCAAGAACTTCTGATACTCAAAGTTAGTGAAGGACTTGAAGAAATGCCCTTTTTTATGTGACAACATTGGCTTTAACGAAAAATCCATGACAAAAAAAGCCATCATGTCATTAATGTACTAACCTTGTGTCTATTAAGGATGGCCTTTGTTCCCAACAGGTTACGTACGCCCAGTGGTTCTCTAGTCATTATAACATGATTTTCCTAATGAGAAGATTTTACTTCCACTTCAAAATGTAATGGAAGATATTTTATCGTACGTTCCATGGTTCCATTAAAATGACAGAAAGTGCATGCTTATTAATGACAAATTAAAAAAGCAATGACTCATATTCTTTCATCCTTCCTGCCTGCTTATGAAAAGGATAATTACAATGTTCATTTGAAGACTATGTATATTTAAAATATTCACTATATATCTATGTTAGGCTATACACTTAATTTTCATTAGGAATCATACAGGAGCTACAATTTGAATCAAACTTTCTAATCATAAAAACATTTATATTACTACTATTGATTTAAATATTAACAATTTCAATACACAGTGTTTCCCAGTTAGTGATATTTATGGCATACACTTTCATAAATTCGATGACCACCAATTCTGAAGAGATTACTGCTATTAAGAATATTTAAAAGGGTCTGGCTTTTTTCTTATAAGCAAATCCTATGCCAACAAAGCTCAAAAGGGTTATCTGTTTTCATCTGGATTTCTTTTTTTTTTTTTAATCAAAGATGAGATTTTATTGACTGATGAAAATGTACTATGTATAAACAAAAATGATGCAATGTTTAGTCAAACCAACAAAAATAAGA
The DNA here is from genome assembly GCF_024166365.1 of Elephas maximus indicus. Lineage (NCBI taxonomy): Eukaryota > Metazoa > Chordata > Mammalia > Proboscidea > Elephantidae > Elephas > Elephas maximus. The sequence continues at coordinate 42,730,465 of NC_064832.1, forward strand.
AAGCATTTTCGTTCATATAAAGTAGCACTGAATTTAAAATACCTCACATTTTATATGTGGAAACCTGGTTGCATAGTGGTTAAATGCTACAACTGCTAACCAAAAAGTCGGCAGTTCGAATCCACCAGGTGCTCCTTGGAAACTCTATGGGGCGGTTATTCTCTGTCCTGTAGGGTCGCTATGAGTCGGAATCAACTTGACGGCAACAGATTTCCATTCTATATAGGATTTCTGGTTATTTGGATAGAACTATGTAGCTATTAGCAAGCTATTTTGATTATTGTATTACCTTTTGAAAATTGTTTTTATCTAGTGCTGCTATAACAGAAATACAAGTGGATGGCTTTAACAAAGCGAAATTTCTTCTCTCACAGTCTAGTAGACTAGAAGTCGAAATTCAGGGTGCCAGCTCCAGAGGAAGGCTCTCTCTCAGCTCTGGAGGAAGGTCCCTCTCATCAATCTTTCCCTGGTCTAGGAGCTTCTCAAATGCAGGGACCTCAGGTCCAAAGGATACGCTCTGCTCTGGGAGCCGCTTTCTTGGTGGTATGAAATCCCTCTATCTCTCTGCTTGCTTACCTCTTCTACATCTCAAAAGAGATTGGTTTAAGACACAAACTAATCTCATAGATTGAGTCCTCCTTCATTGACATAACTGCCTATAATCCTGCCTTATCAACATCTTTGAGATAGGATTTACAACAGATAGGAAAATCACATCAGATGACAAAATAGCAGACAATCACACAATTCTGGGCATCACAGCCTAACCAAGTTGACGCATATTTTGGGGAGACACAATTCAATCCATGACATTTGTTTTTAAGATCTGTACAGGTTTAGGGAATCAGAGGGCTCCATATAACAAAGGTGCAGTAAAAAGAAATGTAAAAGTCTTAATTTAGGCACAGAAGTGTGCCCTACCCCTTCGTACTAATGTTCTGAAACTTCTGTGTTATTTTATATTTCTTTCCTAATCCTTTTATACTTCTTCCAGTAATTCTTATTTCATAAATATTTCTGTTGAATTTCTTACTAACAGCCTCCTTTCATTATAGTTCAGAAAACTTCTTATACAAGATAATCTGTAAAACCATAACATCTATTCTAAAACATAGATGAGTAAAATATTTAACAACCAACCATAAGATTTTTCAAGAATTTTAAAAGGTTTATCTAACAGTGGAAAAACATCATTTCATTAGCATTTTTTTTGTTTGCTTTATCATTGCTTTTAAATTGCCCTTTTGCAATTTGTTCACCTCTGTAGCAGTGAATTGCAGATCTTAGATCTCTAAGTGATGCTGGGTTTGACCACAGCTACAGAATCAACCCTGGTGGCATAGTGCTTAAGAGCTTCACCTGCGAACCAAGAGGATGGTAGTTCGAATCCACCAGGCGCTCCTTGGAAACCCTATGGGGCAGTTCTACTGTGTCCTGTAGGACTACTATGACTCAGAATTGACTCAACAGTAATTTTTTTTTTAAATGGGTTTATGGGATCAAAGTAAAGATTAACTGTGGAAAGAATATTTCTGAAGATAATTTTTCTCATTTAAAAAATCTGTAAATTTCCAAATAACCTGATCTCTGATAATACTCATTACTAGGTATTGACCGAGAAGAATTCCATAGACATAAATATAACTTTAAAAAAAAAGTTACTTTCATGAAAGATTTGTGAATTACAGAGATGAAATGATGAGTTATTGAATGAATCCCTAGGAAACTCACTTCATATTTTGTAAACAGAGGTTTTTTGAAACCATCTGTCATGGATTGAATTGTGTGCCCTAAAAATATGTGTCGACTCGGCTGGGCCATCCTTCTCAGTGGTTTGGCAGTTATGTAGTGGTGTAATAATCCCCCATGATGTGATCTGAGGTGATCAGCCAAACAGTTGTCAGGAGGTTAAGGTCGGGTGCAACACCCTTACTCAGGTTACATCCCTGATCCAATATAAGAGGAGTTTCCTTAGGGTGTGGCCTTCATCATCTTTTATCTTATAAGAAATAAAATGAGAGAGAAGTGAGCAGAGAGAGGGACCTTCTACTACCATGAAAAAAGAGCTAGAAGCACATCCTTTAGGCCCCTGGGTTTCTGTGCTGAGAAACTCCCAGATCCAGGGGAAGATTGATGACAAGGACCTTCCCCTGGAACAGACAGAAAGAAAGCCTTCCCCTGGAGCTAGTACCCTGAATTCCTACTTCTAGCCTCCTAAACTGTGAGGAAATAAATATCTGTTCATTAAAGCCATTCACTTGTGGTATTTCTATTATAGCAGCACTACAACCGTCTAGATGGATTTTCTCATCAGCTCAGTGTTCTTGGATTTTTATTAGCAATTTCCCAAATGGTTTGCCTATGTACATTATTTATATTTCAGAGTTTTGAAGCAGGATGTTTGAAGCCATTCAACTTTATTCTATGTTACCTCTTATTTGAAATGTCCTTGAGTAGAATTAGTAATTATTTTCTTACTTTAGCATACAAAATCTTAATAATGTGTCTGAAATATAGTCTGTAATCCACAGATTAATATGTACATTTAGCTGATGTTACAATGCAAGTATATTTTCAAATGGGGTGAACCATGACTGACCATTACTTTGCATGAAATTTCAGAAAAACATACTTGAGTTAGCAGAGAAAAAGACCCTTGATGGAAAAACACAACCAAGAGGTGAGTCCCATTTTGAAGGTGGGATGGTGTCGTGAAAAGTAGGATATGGGGTGTTAATGTGCTAAAGATAAACTGAGGCTACATTTAACACTGTGGAGAGAAAGGGTAGATATGAGAATGCTAAATGGTTGCAGTATAATCTAAGGGTTCTGGGTGCCCAAAGATCCAGGAATGAGTAAAAATTTGTGGAGCATCAAAGAAAAATCCTTGGTTTTACCTTACTTAGGTATAAACTGAATAGCCTTTACTTAAGGACCAGATCCTGCTGTTTATTTGAACTCTGTAAATTAGATCATATAACAGTGTCCTATTTTTAACCATTTTTACAATAGGATTATTGTTTATTTGAATATTATACAGGTAGACTTCTAAATAGGTTTTATAAAATTGCAGATCATTTTTATCCATTTATTCCTACCTTTGTTTGATTTGTTCTTGCATATGTTTATTTACATTGCATTGCACACTTTTGCATTTTACCCAAGGGTACTACATGTGTGTCTAGAAATGTTAACTAACATCTCTATTTTTGACATTATATGATCCCTAAGGAAACCTATGGTCATGTACTCTATTTTCTACATTAATTATGACTTCTACTTATGCAAATTTGACAAGTCATTGGAGGGTGGAAAAGATGAGCTTGTTGGATATTACATAAAATCCTCTCTAGTTGATTGATACTTCATTTGTTATACTGGTTTAAGGGGAATCGTGATAGTAATGAGTTTACCTCGGCCTGAATTTTATTCCCTTGATCTCTTGCTTCATGGATCCATCTCTCCCTTTCTTTTGATGACTCAGTAAATGCTTACGTTTCATCATTTCATTCTGTGACCTATGCTAAATAGTTTCTTAGCATAACACTAAACAACTGCTTCTACCATTTCTCTTTAGAGTGGTATAAGAATAATGAACAGTCTCTTCAATTGTATTTTAACCCTGTAACTACATAAACATGTAAAATTTTGAGAAATGAGTCAAATTCATATTATGCATGCAATGTCACATCAGTAATCCGTTTCTCATCTTAAAGTTCCTTAGATCCTCAAAGGACAATGTTGCCAAACTGTAAAATGATATTTTGAGGAGAGTAGACATTTCAGTGAGCCTAAATTTAAAGTTAGAAGATTATATCTAAGGTTGATCTATTGGAATTACTTATCTGAGCCCAAGTAATTCCAGCAATTCAGGTGTAGTGAAACACTTCTAATTTGAAATTCAGAAGCAGTGAGGAGTGAGCTGGGTTATTGACTGTAGCACTTAGTTGATCCTCATTTCTTATCATTCTTGACTTTCAAAGTTTGGCCTTCTTTAAATGTGCTTCAGAAATTCATATTTTCACAAGTACTTGATTCATTAAGTTTGAATGACTATTACAAAGGTCTTTTAATGATAAATACAGAGATACAAAAAAACCAGGTGTGAACATACACAGTGAAAAGACAAACACTGTAAAACTGTCAGAGTGAGACAGAGCTTCTAAAGTGAGAACTGTGCAAAGGGATATCACATCCTCACAGACAAGTAAAAAATTAAAATGAATAGTCCTCACCAATGGGTCCTTAAAGTTGGAGGTGGGCAGAAGAATAAAGAATTTCTTATTTGCTCTTTTGTTATACATGCTTTTACTATTCATATTTGTAAGAGCTTTATCTTTCTTACTCTTTGGCAAGTGCTCCAAAGGGAAAAACAACATATAGATTTTACAGGCACCCAACTAAACTTCTAAAATAAACTAGGTACTGAATTTAATCTTGGGGTCCAGGGAATATTAACTTTCAAGAAATTTTCTTTCTTCCCTTCTTTTTTTTTCTTCCTTCCTTCCTTCTTCCTGCTCTCCTTTCTTTTTCCTTTTCTTCATTCTTTCTAATCCTCTTGAAAGATATAATAGCATTCAGCACCACGTGAGTCCTGGTGGCACAGTGGTGGTGCAGTCCTGGTAGTGAAAGGTTGGAGGTTTGAAGTCACCAGCCACTCTTCAGGAGAAAGATGTGGCAGTTTGCTTCCATAAAGATTTACAGCCTTGGAAACCCTATAGGGCAGTTCTACTCTGTCCCACAGGATTCTTTTAAGTCAGAATCAACTGTATGGCAGTGGATTTGTTTTTTTGGTTTTTAGAAAAAGCAGGGATGACATTGCTGATATTATTAAAATACAAATTTTTACCCAATATTGCCTATTGTAGTGTGTGCATGTGCATATGTGTATGTGTGTATGCGTATAATGTATATGTCTACATACACATAGGCAATATATAATGGATAATTTCATATTATGATAGACATAATACTGAACTGAATACTGTTTCATATTGTTGTTGTTGTTGTTAAGTGCCATCAAGTCAGTTCCGACTCATAGTGACACTATGTACACAGAACGAAACACTGTCTGGTCCTGCGCCATCCTCACAATCATTTTTATGCTTGAACCCATTGTTGCAGCCACTGTGTCAATACATCTCATTGAGGATCTTGCTCTTTCGATGACCCTGTACTTTACCAAACATGACATCCTTCTCCAGGGACTGATCCCTCTTGATAACAGGTCAAAAGTATGTGAGACAAAGTCTCACCATCCTTGGATCTAAGGAGTATTCTGGCTGTACTTCCTCCAAGACAGATTTGTTCCTTCTTTTGTCAGTGCATCGTATATTCAATATTCTTCAGCAACACCATAATTCAAAGTCTTCAATTCTTCTTCAGTCTTCCTTATTTCTTGTCCGGCTTTAGCATGCATATGAGGCGTTTGAAAACACCGTGGCTTGAGTCAGGAGCACCTTAGTCTTCAAGGTGACATCTTTGATTTTTAGCACTTTAAAGAGGTCTTTGTGACAGATTTGTCCAATGCAATGTATCTTTGATTCCTTGACTGCTGCTTCCACGGGTGTTGATTATGGATCCAAGTAATATGAAATCCTTGACAACTTCAATATTTTTCTCCATTTATCATGATGTTGCTCATTGTTCCAGTTGCGAGGTTTTTGTTTTCTTTTTGTTGAGGTGTATTCCATACTGAAGGCTATAGTCTTTGATCTTCATCAGTAAGCCCTTCAAGTTCTCTTCACTTTCGGCAAGCAAGGTTGTATCTTCTGCATAATGCGGGTTGTTAATGAGTCTTTCTCCAATCCTGATGTCCTTTTTCACATAGGCTGGCTTCTGAGATTAGTTGCTCAGCATACACATTGAATAAGTTTAGTGAAAGGATACAGCCCTGACTCACACCTTTCCTTTCTTTAAACCATGCAGCATCGCCTTTTTCTGTTCTAACGATTGCCTCTTGATCTATGTACAGGTTCCTCATGAGCACAATTAAGTGTTCTGGAATTCCCATTTTTCACAATGTTATCCATAATTTATTATGATCCACACAGTTGGATGTCTTCAGTACAGCTTGGACCTCTTACTTAAGTACCATGGATTCCTGATCCTATGCTACATCCTGAAATGGTTGAACGAAGACCAGTTCTTTTTGGTATAGTGACTCTCTGTATTCCTTCCATCTTCTTTTGATGCTTCCTGCATCGTTTAATATTTTCCCCATAGAATCTTTCAGTATTGCGACTCAAGCCTTGAATTTTTTCTTCAGTTCTTTCAGCTTAAGGAATGTTGAGCATGTTCTTCCCTTTTGTTTTTCTAACAGGAGGTCTTTGCATACGTCATTATAATACTTTACTTTGTCTTCTCTAGCTGCCCTTTGAAATCTGAAATCTACTGTTCAGCTCTTTTAATTCATCATTTCTTTCTTTGGCTTTAGCTACTCGATGTTCAAGAGCAACATTCAGAGCCTCTTCTGACATCAATTTTGGTCTTTTCTTTCTTTCCTGTCTTTTTAATGAATTCTTGCTTTCTTCATATATGATATCCTTGATGTAATTCCACAGCTTATCTGGTCTTTGGTCATTAGCATTCAATGTGACAAATCTATTCTTGAAATGGTCTCTAAATTCAGGTGGCATATAATCAAGGTCCTACTTTGGCTCTCCTGGATTTGTTCTAATTTTCTTCAACTTCAACTTGAACTTGCATATAAGCAATTGATGTTCTGTTCCACAGTTGCCCCTTGCCTTGTTCTAACTGATGATATTGAGCTTTTCCATTGTCTCTTTCCACAGACGTAATCAATTTGATTCCTGTATATTTCATCTGGCAAGGTCCGAGTATATACTCACCATTTACAGTGTTGAAAAAAGATATTTTCAATGAAGAAGTCATTGGTCTTGCAAACTTCTATCACGTGATCTCCAGCATAGTTTATATCACCAAAGCCATATTTTCCAACTACTGATCCTTCTTTTTTTTTCCAGTTTTTGCATTCCAATCACTAGTAATTATCAATGCATCCTATTGCATGTTCAAGCAACTTCAGACTGCAGAAGTTGGCAAAAATATTCAATTACTTCATCTTGGACCTTAGTGGTTGGTGTGTAAATTTGAATAATAGTATTAACTGGTCTTCCTTGTAGGCATATGGATATGACCCTATCACTGACCAGGTAGTACTTCAGGATAGATCTTGAAATGTTCTTTTTGATGATGAATGCAACAGCATTCCTCTTCAAGTTGTTATTCCTGGCATAGTAGACCATAAAATTGTCTGATTCAAAATGGCCAATACCATTCCATTTTAGCTTACTAGTTCCTAAGATACCAATGTTTATGTGTTCTGTTTCATTTTTGACAATTTCTAGTTTTGCTAGATTCATGCTTAGTGCATTCCATGTTCTGATTATTAATAGATATTTTCATCTATTAATGTTTCCTCTTATTTTCAGTCATGCCACATTAGCAAATGAATGTCCCGAAAGCTTGACTCCAACCATGTCATTAAGTTCATCTCTACTTTGAGGAGGCAGCTCTTCCCCAGTCATATTTTGAGTGCCTTCAAACCTGAGGGGCTCATCTTCTGGCACTATATCTGACAATGTTCTGAGCTATTCATAAGGTTTTCACTGAATAATTCTTTTCAGAACTAGACTGCCAGGTCCTTTTTCCTAGTCTTAGTCTGGAAGCTCAGCTGAAATCTGTCCACTACTGGTGACCCTGCTGGTATTTGAAAACAGGTGGCATTGCTTTCAGCATCACGGCAACATGCAAGCCCACATAGTATGATAAACTGACAGATGCATGGGAGTGTTTCACATTGAGGAAGAGTTTATTTGCTGAGTTTTTGATACTTACTTTTATTCATATTCTAGCATTGATATAAGCTATTTTCAACTAAGAAACAACAACGGAATGCATATTTTAGTCTGTTATTATCACAAAAAAAGTTTTTTTCTTAACTTTACCTTTCAGTTACGGAGAACTTGTTTCCTTGCTACTGTGCTGGCACAGTGGAGGTAAGATGCATGTTACACTGTCCTGAACTTAAATAATGTACAAGCCATCTGGAGGAAACAAGACTCACTGATCTGGGTCTTGAGGTAGAATTAGAATTATTATAGGGAGAGAAAAGGGGAAAAAGTAGACTGGGGCATAGAAGTGACAGGAATGGCTATGATGTATCAGAAGGCAGTAAGGAGAAAATGTTGCTGTGGGAAAAGGGGACTATTGAATATGGTGGTGTCCTTGGGTGGTGCAACATGCTCAGCTGCTAACCAAAATGTTGGAGGTTCAGGCCCACCCAGAGGTGCCTCAGAAGAAAGGCTTGACAATCTCCTTCTGACAATTCAGCCATGAAAACAGCTCTACTGTGATGCATGTGGCAGCACCATGAGTCAGAGCAGACTCAAGGGCAGCTAGTGGGATATGATGAGAGATGCCCTGAAGACGTATGTCAGGTCCCCAGCAGGGAGGACCTGAATGTTCAGGCTCAGCGCAGTATTACTTGGTGAAGAGTACACATGTTTCTAGGCAAAGGTGAAAGAACAACACCAAAAAAACAGTAAGAAAATATAAAATTTGAAAATAAAGAACAAATGATTGCCAAATCTCAGAAACCAAGAGAAGAAATAGTTTAAAAGCAGACAAATCAATGCAAAACAAGTCCCTAGAGAGAAAGCCTTACAGGACTTTGGGCCCACCATGTCCTCTTCTGCCATCCCTTGCAACCACTGCTAAACAGCCATGAGGTTTTTATTTCCAGATAAAACGTTACCATGGAGTCACGGTGACACCCATAGGTGTCCAAGTAGAACTGTGCTCTATTAAGTTTTCAATGGCTGATCTTTTGAAAGAAGATTTCCAGTCCTTTCTTCTGAGGTGCCCCTGGGTACATTCCAACCTCTAACCCTTCAGTTATAGCTGAGCACATTTACCATTTATACCACCCAAGGAATCTTTTTCCACCAGATAGCCATTCCCTATCAATCATTACTGACACACGAGACGGATCTTTTTGTAATTTTAGAATTAACGTGTAACAGATTAAAAAAAAAATATATTGCTAGCATTTCAATGCTATCATTTTTATAAATCATTTCACATGTTTTTCTAGATGAATAGACAGTTCATTTCACAATAATGGGAGATTGCCTGCCTAAACAGTTTATAAAGCTGTGTTTCTCAGACTATGGCCTGCAGGACCTCTGGACTTCTGAATCTTTTGGACTCCTCTCTCTAAGGCATGATGAATGAGAATCCAGAATTTGAGGCAGGGAGAAGGAAGTTATATTTTTAGCAAGCGTCCTAGGTATATCTGTTACACGGCAAAATTTGAAATACATAGATAATAAGGAGCACTTAGCTGGGTAACTCTCCCGAGTATCAGCACTGCAGTAGCCAATGCTGACAGAGCCAAGCTGTTTCAGATATGTTCCCTTTGTAATACTTAGTTTCTGTTAATTCACAGCTTTAGTTGAGATAACTTTAGTTGAGATAAAATTAAACTGTGTAACTGTGTTTGTTAAACAGTAGCATAAGTACTTAGACCCACATATAACTGTGTATGCACTTCTTGTTTCAGGGCACTACCACCATGCACTGGCACGCAGTCATTATGATTCATAGCTACCCTACAGGATAGAGTAGAACTGCCCCACAGGATTTCCAAAGCTGTCTATATGAGTTGGAATTGACCCTACGGCAGTGGGTTTGGGTTTTGTTTGGAACTTTTACATAAGCAGACTGCCCTATCTTTCTCCCGTGGAGTGGCTGGTGAGTTCCAACCGCCAACCTTTCATTTAGCAGCTGAGCAGTTAACCACTGCAGCACCTAGGCTCTTTATTACGTACTTCTACTATACTAAAATACAGTGAGACCTATGAGAGCTGGAACTCAACTAGACTGCCTTTTTTTCTTGCTGGTCTTGCACTTTTTCTGCCTTTGATAGGGTGCAGTCTTACCACTTCTCTATTGTTCTCTATTAGTGGAAAACATTTGAGTTTTCCTTCTCTGACAGGTTTCCACCTTACTCAGGTTCTGGCTTTTGCAGGATTTACTGTAATATATTGGTATAACTATATTGTGTACGATACTAACTACCAATTCTTTAGACTAGGCGATGGTGAAGACTTGACCAGGGGTAATCACGGAGTCTCTCTTGACTGGTCTCTCTTTTTCTTTTAACTTTGCATGGGTGCTATCATTGTGTTAGTCTTGTTCCCTTTACTTATGTGTTCTGTAACCCTAATAGAGTGTGCCCACAGTGAGTTCCTAATGAAGACTTGTTTAATTGAATTGTACTTGATTTTACCTTCCAGATATGCAAAACAAAGTAACATGCCATCCTGAGCTCTGGAGGATGGAAAGCTTTCATAGCTTTTTTAGGTGGTCACGTTCAAGCCATATCTTGTTTATCACACTGTTCATAAAAAAAAAAAAAAAATTTTTTTTTTTAGAAGTAATTAGTGATAAAAATTAAAATTATATCCCTCTCTATGTTCTTTCACTCTTTCCCCATAGGCTTTTTAACTTTTGGCTTTCCTCATTCTACTTCTTCTCCTAAGACATCTTTTCTTTCTGCCTGTATTTTACTCCTTCCCCATCTCTGCCTTTTCAAATTCTAGACTTCTCTGATCTTCCTGGTAGGATTTAATATTTTCATCATCTAACTATCCATACTGTATTTACTATCCATACTCTGTTTACTATATCTCTCTTACAATGCAGAAATATATCTTATTTTTCTTCTAGTCAAGGGGGTATATTCCCTTGGTTGTTTATAAATGCATCCAAGGGCAGATGCTGTTTGTTTCCCCAGCTCCTAGTGGGTGTATACAGTAGGTGTCAATTATACACAATGAAATTAATGAATGACTAAATGATCTGGAAAGCCAGTTCTGAGTCATTGCCAATGCCAAATGCTTCTGCTAGAAAAACAATTTATCGTGACCTGTACACAGAGCCACCATCTCATTGCTGAAAAATAACTATCTTACATTTGCAAAACACCAATGAATATTTTTGAGATCTTCATTTGTGTATAGTACATTTATCAGGTAAAGAAAACAATGGATATAGAAGAAATTTAATTATTTATTCGTGACTAGTTGACATTCCACCTAAGTAAGCCATTATGCATTTGTTATTATTATTCTTTCTAGAGGTTTTAGAGATAGTTAAGAAAATGAGTTTGTAATGCCTAAAAAAAAAAAAAAAAAATTGCTGTCAAGTAGATTCTGACTCATAGTGACCCTATAGGAGAGTAGAACTGCTCCATAGACTTTCCAAGGAGTGCTTGGTGGATTCGAACTGCCAACTTTTTGGTAAGCAGCCAAACTCTTAACCACTAAAAATTTCAAAAAATTAACAATGGACTATAAGATTTTATGACAAGGGGGGAAAGTGAGATGGGGAGAATATTCTATGTATTAGAATTTATTTAAATTCATTGTCAGAGCTACAGTATGTGATATGCTGGTCTATTGATAGGCATAAAAATGAATACGAAGATGGAGGTTCAGGGAAGCTCACCCAAGTGTTCCAAATGACTCAGAAAAAAGGGCCAGAACATTTATAGCTTCTTTTGAAAATTCAAATTTGGAAATAAAGTACTCTTCTTAGGATATTTCAAATTTATGTTCATTGTTGTTATTAGGTGCTGTCGAGTTGGTTCTGACTCATAGCGACCCTATGTACAACAGAAAGAAACACTGCTTGGTCCTGCTCCATCCTCACAATCATTGCTATGTTTGAGCCTATTGTTCCAGCCACTATGTCAATCCATCTCATTGAGAACCTTCCACTTTTTCACTGACCCCACACTTTTTCAAGCATGATGTACTTCTCCAGGGACTGGTCCTTCTTGATAACATGTCCAAAGTATGTGAGACAAAGCTGTGGATCCAAGTAAAATGAATTCCTTGACAATTTCAATCTTTTCTCATTTATCATGATTTTGGTTATTGGTTCAGTTGTGAGGATTTTTGTTTTTTTTATGTCAAGGTGTAATCCATAAGGAAGGTTGTTAGTCTATGCTCTTCGTCAGTAAGAGCTTCAAGTCCTCTTTGCTTTCAGCAAGCCAAGTTGTGTCACCTGCATGTGGTAGGTTGTTAATGAACCTTCCTCTAAGCCTAATGCTGTGTTCTTCATATAATCCAACTTCTCAGATTTTGTGCTCAGCATGCAGATTGATTGAATGAGTATGATGAAATGATACAGCCCTGATGCACACCTTCCCTGATTTTAAACTACACAATATACCTTTATTCTGTTCAAACAACTGCCTCTTGGTCTATGTACAGGCTCTGCATGAGCACAATTAAGTGCGCTGGAATTCTCATTCTTTACAACATTATCTGTAATTCGTTATGATCCACACAGTTGAATGCCTTTGCATAGTCAATAAAACCCAGGTAATCATCTTTCTGGTATTCTCTGTTTTCAGCAATGATCCATATGACATCAGCAATGATATCCCTTATTCCAACTCCTCTTCTGAATCCAGCTTGAATTTCTAGCAGTTCCTTGTTAATGTACTGCTGCAACCATTTTTAATTATCTTCAGCAAAATTTTACTTGCATGTGATATTAATGATATTATTTGATAATTTCCACATTCTGCTGGATCATCTTTCTTTGGAATGGGTACTAATATGGATCTTTTTCAGTCGGTTGGCTAGGTGGCAGTCTTCCAAATTTCTTGGTATAGACAGGCGAGCACTTCCAGTGTTGCATGCTTTTGTGGAAACATAGAATCTTTCAATATTGCAACTAAAGACTTGAATTTTTTCTTCAGTTCTTTCAGCTTGAGAAATGCCAAGCATATTTTTCTCTTTTGGCTTTCTAACTCCAAGTCTTTACACATTTCATTATAATAGTCTATTTTGTCTTCTTGAGCCACTCTTAGAAATCTTCTGTTCAGGTCTTTTACTTCACAAATGCCTAGGATATCTATCTTTAAGATTTCCATTTCATTTTTGACAACTTCCAATTTTACCAGATTCATACTTTGTACGTTTTACATTCCAGTTACTTACTGATGTTTGTAGCTGTTTCTTTTCATTTTGAGTCATGCCACAACTGTAAATGAAGGTTCTGAAAACTTTAATCCATCCACATCATTAAGGTCGACTCTACTTTGTGGAGGCAGCTCTTTTGCCATCATATTTTGAGTGCATTCCAACCTGAAGGTCTCATCTTCTGGCACTATATCAGACAATGTTCTGCTGCTATTCATAAAGTTTTCACTGGCAATTTTTTTTAGAAGTAGATCACCAGGTCCCTTTTCCTAGTCTCTCTTAGGCTGGAAGCTCCTCTGAAACATGTCCCATAGGTAACCCTGCTGGTCTTTGAAATACCAGTGGCATAGCTTCCAGCATCACAGCAACATGCAAGCCTCCACAGTATGACCAACTGACAAACGAGTGGTGATTACGTTTAATATATTACTCCAAACAGTAATCTGTTCTCTTGTCTAAATGCCAATGATGAAATAGTGATTTATTCCTTGAGGTAGGAATTTTGAGGATTTGTAGTATGGAAGTAAAGATTACCAAGGACAAAAGAGTTATGTCACCAGATTTTTTTCCCTCAGTGTTTGCTATATTATATGGCATCCAGTCCTCCTAATTCAGGTTATGATGGAGAAAAATAACAGGACCTTCAAACTGAATTATTTACTTTACACTCCAGAAACACTGGCATTCCAAAACGTAAAATGATTTTTCACTATTGATTTTAGATTACTGATTTTTAGTGATAACATAGTGCTAATTTTTCTGATCAAGTGTCAATTGATGAGTGTCATAAAAAGACAGTTATACTAGAGACCTAAAGAAAGATCTCTTGGCTTTTTCAAATACCTTTTAAGCAATTATGAAACCAAAGGAATAGACTTATCCTACCACCCTCTCAAAATAAAATAAAACAAAAATGTTTATATTGTTGCATATTAGCCTTATAACTAGATATATTTAGCCTCTGATTTACGTTTGAGTATGTTATTGAAATATGCAAAATATTTAAAACTTTTAATACATGTACAAAAATAATACAGCAAAATGCAAGCTATCCCTCAATGTCATTATCTGGAAAAGAAGTAGGAAGCTGTTATACATATTTTCTCTGAATTTGCTTTGAAATATGCATAAATTCATATGACATTTTGGTAAATGTATTATTACCCTGAGAAGATGCCATGCATTTCAGAAAGCTTACGATTTGGCAATTACTAAAGAAATTATTCATTTCTCATGTATAAAAAATAAATAGTTGCATTAAATACATGTAGCCTGTCAGAGTGTGACTTATGGTTGCCTCCAGCAATAACAATGTATGGGCTCTGCTCATTGAATTTAATAATACATTTTCAATAATAAATAAATTAGGTAATAAATTTGTACTATGTACTAGAAACTAAAAATAACTCTCTCTCTCTCCCATTACCCTTTTCTCCCTCTCTTTCTTTACCCCTCTCTTGCTTCCTCCCTCCCTTCTTCCCTCCATCCCTCTTCTTTCTCTTTCTCATACCTATCTGCATCTATCTTTGCTTCTCTCTTTTTTTCAATGCTCAGTATTCAACACCTTCAGAAAAAAATAAGGCAAGTATAGTGACAAGAGAAGAATAAACAGTCCAAAAGGGGAATAGGGCAATGAATAATTTGATGAATAATCCTTAGGAATCATTCCTGAAAGTATTGTTGTTCATTTATATTTCAAACAATTTACATCTCTAATTTTATTTTATCCTCATAAAACTCCACGTGAGTTTATAATGTTATTATGACAATTTAACATCAGAGGAAAGAAAGGTCCATCAAAATCAAATGATTAGCCAGTTTGTCTAGTAATTTAGTCACATATTTAGTTTGAGAGTACAGGTTTCTTGCGTCTAGTTCCAGATTCTTTCTGCAGAACAAATAAGTACGCAATATTGGTATGTTAATTCCCCATTTGATTATGTCATGGTTTGTCTTCCATTTGTACCCAAGGCAAAAAACAAAACAAATCTGTTGCTGTTGAGTCCATTTCAACTCTTGGTGACCCCATGTGTCACAAAATAAAACTGCTCCATAGGATTTTCTTATTCTTGGTTGTAATTTTATGGAGGCAGTTCTTCAGACCTTTCTTCCGTGGTGCCACTGGGCAAGTTTGAATCGCCAGCCTTTAGGTTACTAGTCCGCAGCAAATTGTTTGCACTACCCAGGAACCTCTACCTACAGGTTTTAAATTCTCCTTTACCTATGTGCTAATACAGATATATAAAAAAAAACTTTTTTTTTTTTTTTTAAGCAGTTATATAAGCAGTTAAAAATGGCTTTCTTGCTTTGGTTTCAAAGATGAAGACACAGTTCTCAGTCTAATGGGCTGAACTAGGCCAGGTGTTAAATATTAAGATGATATTTGAGTAGAGAAGAGTTGAAAATCACCTAGAGGCTAAGGGAAGAACCCAGAACTAATGCCTGTAATATAATAATTCTATT
The DNA here is from genome assembly GCF_024166365.1 of Elephas maximus indicus. Taxonomy (NCBI): domain Eukaryota; kingdom Metazoa; phylum Chordata; class Mammalia; order Proboscidea; family Elephantidae; genus Elephas; species Elephas maximus. The sequence continues at coordinate 42,745,950 of NC_064832.1, forward strand.
ATTTTTAAACAATGAGACAGGACAGGCAAAACATACATAAATCTTGGACCATACAATTTAGCTTTTTAGGGCGAGTGAGCTGAGATTTTTCTAAGTAGTAGCTGAAACCTGACATTTGACATAAATCTAAAGGACGGGCGGTGGAAAGGGAGTGGGCTAGAGTGTTCCAATGTGGTCAATAATTCCCAGTACATTTCGATATGTTCTTAATGTAAGCTCGTTATGGGAGAGGTCTGAGGATACATGTGTGCTTGTTTATAAAGGGAGAATTTGAGATGTGGGGCACAGCATAATAAAAGCAGTATGAGTGTTAGAATTAGACAAATATGAGTCTTAATTCCAGTTCTACCACTCACTGGCTATGAGTTCTTAGAGTCGATATCTGAATTTTCCACCAGCTACATGATGAAACATTGTTGTAATATTTAAATACACGAGATAAGGAACCCTGGCGGTGCAGTGGTTAAGCACTTGGCTGCTAACTGAAAGGTCGACCCCACCAGCTGCTCTGAGGCAGAAAGATGTAGCAGCCTGCTTTCATAAAGATTTACAGCCTTGGAAACCTTATAGAGGCAGTTCTACTCTGTCCTCTCAGGTCGTTATGAGTCGGAATTGACTCAATGGTAGTGGATTTAGTTTTTTATACGAAATGTGGTGGGCAGTGCTCACCACACCTGCTAGATGCTCTCTGTAGAAGAAACTTGTTGTTCTCTGTCTTGTTCTTTAAGGACACTATCACCCAGTTTCCTTCTCATCTGGGTTTAACTTGGCTTTGACCAGTGGAAGGCATCAACAGGAGAAGGGAATGTGGACACAGAAATTGGTCTCTGTATTGATACCCCTAGGTTCCTGCCCACAGTGGTGGCAGAGACTGTGTTTTGGTAGCAAAGGAGAACTGTGGTGCCCTGTCAGGTGCCCCTCTTCCACAGTTTCGACTTCTGGTGGATTCTGGCAAACCCCCGCTCCCCTAACCCCTTAAGGCTGAGGGAGGTAGTTATCGGCTTTCCTACTGTGGTTATCTCCAGAGTGCTTCTCCATCACTTGTTGGCTTCCTTTAACCCAGATCGCACTTTTGCAATCAGTTCTTTTATTAAATTCTCTTCAAACATCCCTTTCAGGATGTCATCTGTTTTCCAACTTGGACACTGGTTAAATTACTGCTATCACTATTATTATTATAATTGTTCAGGGTTTGTCTCATTGAATGCCATGATAAGTGTTGCTAAGAAGTTACCATGAGATGGAGATGCGTAGTAACTGCCTTGAGATGGCGACACCTATTAAATTGCACATGAAAGAAAAGTTGAACTTTTCAGGCTTTTGGAGAATTATCTGAAGTGCCAGAGGTCATAAAAATATTCAAAAGTACATATCTGTTGAGAAATGCACTAATTTAGAAGCAGATGTAGATATAGATATAAATATAGATGTAGAGATAGAAATATACAGGCACTCCTCAGATTACAAACAAGTTTTGTTCCTAAATGTGTCTTTAAATCGTATTTGTACATAAGTTAGAACAATTAGGAATGGTTCATAACTAACGTCGATTAGTCTAATGTTTGTCTTAGTATATAGCACATAGTATACCATTCTATGCATAAAAAAGTAAACACTTCCCAACACACTAAAACATCTTAAACATAATAATGCAGAAATAATAATAATAATAATGTTTTGATGTGAGTCACAAAGTAGCACTGTTAGTTATTAGGAACCATTGTATGTAACTTCTCCACCGTTGAAAAGACACCTACTGGACAAACCTTACCCAAAATACTTAGAAGATTCTGTTGTGTAAAATCTTTGAGACCAATTAGATACTTTTTTGTACTCTGCACTAACAAACCTACCTTGTACCACGGGGCTGCATTTCTGCTCAGTTTTGAACCTTCCTCGCAGAAGTGGAGCCCAGGTGGCACTTTAGGAGCGATGGCTGCTGACCAGAAAAAGGTAGGCAGTTTGAATACTCCAGCTGCTCCTTGGAAACACTATGGGGAAGTTCTACTCTGTCGTATGTATAGGGTCGCTGTGAGTCGAAATCCACTGATGGCAGCAGGTTTTTACTGAGCAGCAGAAGCAAGGAGGATTGGGGGCGTGGTTAAGATGGTGGAGCTGGGGACCGATGGATCATTACCCCATCATCTCTTCGGGAGACCTGTCAACCCCACACACCAACTATAGGGCCCCTGCCTCAGAGGGTGCAAGGGAGAAAGTGCTGCTCAAGACGTGCTAAGAGTGAGCCCAGGGCCCAAAGTTTGGGAAGAGGATACTCAGGTAAACCCGAGTTCGAAGTCTCCCCCCGCCCCCGGGGAACCATATGGACATACAGAGTTCAGGAATCTAAGACTGCCTCCCCCCTTCTGGCTGCCAAAAGGCCAATAACCAATGCAATAGTGAAATCCCACATGTATAAGATAGGGGAAACAGAAGCCCAGAGGGGTGCTTCCATGGCCCCAGGCTGCACAGCACAGAGGCCCTGGAGGGACCGGGTGGGGCGGAGCTGGGTAAGGGGGCGCCTCAGAGACCCAACCGTGTGCCCAGCGTGGTGCACTAACCGGCTGTGCTGTGAAAACCTGTAGAGCACAGCGCCTGAGACCTGTCACTACCTACAGGTACAGTGTTAGGGCCCTGGGCTGCCAAGACGTCCCACGCTTCTCCCGAGTGCACAGGTGCTGCAGTGGGTCCCTGGGCAGCCGCTGGTGGCAGGCGGACCCCTGCAACAGGCTGCTAACAGCCTGGCTGCAGCAGCGAGTGGAGAACTCACACGCACCCGCCCCCCTCGAAGCTCGGAAAGGGGTGGCCCTACCTTCAGCGCCCCAAAGACCGCTGCTCCGCTGCGTTGCAGACCTGGCCAATCAACAGGCAGGGAAATGAGTGGCCCGCCTACACGAGGCCGCACATCCAATAGGAGGAGCCTTGCAGCTCTGGATTTGTCAACAGGAGGGGGCCATCGAGAGGAAGAAGGCTAGAGAATTTTGAAGGGCCCTGCCCCACTTCCCTTTTTTTTTTTTTTCCAAGTCAGCACCGCCCTCCCCCCCCCCCCCCATAGACCTCGCGGAGATTGGTTCTCAACACGGTTGTACATAAGTCAGACATTTGTAACCCAAGGACTGCCTGTATATCAGTTTCCAAGAGTCCATTCTGACTCAGGGGACCCTGTGTGTGTCCACAGGGTTTTCAATGACTGATTTTTCAGAAGTAGATCCCCAGGCCTCTCTCTTCAGAGGCGTCTCTGGGTGGACTCAATTGCCAGCCTTTTGATTAGTAGCAGGGTTCGATAACTGTGTGCCCTACCCAGGGGCTTGATGTGGCAATATAAAATCAAAAACCAAACCCGTTGCTGTTGAGTTTCTTTAACTGTTCCCAACACCCAGGAACTGACTACCCATCATCTTTATATATATTAATAAAGTGTTGTTGAAAATTTCATACATATTTCTATTGACTTTATAAATGACTGCGAATGTGAAAATAAAAGAAAAATGACCTTATCTTTTTATGTTATTTTTGAGAATCATGAAAAATATGTTACATATGTCTTCCTGGAGTGGCTAGGATGGAAGCTGGTAGGAAGAGAGAGATGCTTCTGCCTTGCACCCTGGGGCAACAAGCTCATGTGTCCCCAACTGTCAGCAAGCCCATGACCTAACTAGTCTTTATTACTCCAGCGGCAGATTCACCATGGAGACAGGTCTACTACAGTTGCCAGGACAAGCAGCACTGAGCAAAGTCTGTTCTGCTGGGAGGCAAAAAGTGAGAGATACCAAGAAGTGGGCTTAATGAATAAAATATTTTGGCAAAAAATAATAGAAAGACCCAAATTTGATTTTAATTTAGGACGGTGCGAAGCGCTTAGTTAAATAAGTTGCCTGGCTTTTAAAAATTACACACTGGCTGATATTTTTCAGTGACTTTGTCTAAAGTGGTTTAATGCATTTCGGAGAAAATCAGCTGATTCACTTTTACAAAACAAGAGCAAAATGAATCAGAATGAGAGATTTTTCCCCGGTAAATGTTGAGAAGATGAGCATTCATTTCTCTGACGTTTCCTATCAGTGAGATTTCCAATAATCCACAGTTTCAGGCAATTCACTCTTTCTAGCTCATTTGGTTGACCCAGGCATTGGGATTGATTGCTACTGGTTTAATATACCTACAACTAATGGCTTGCAGATTGTTTTATAATCAAGCCTTGCTTGACATGTCTATTAAAGTTTGCCCCAGGAATCACAATGTCGAAGTACCTGGGACAAATGACTTTCTCCAAATCAGGTGTAAACACAGTTCCTAAATGATAGCATAGTTACTGTATATTCTTGAATCTACAAAGATGGCTAAAACAAGGATTAATTAAACAGTATTAAAACAATAAATTATAGATTAATAAAACAAACCCCAAATTAAAATCAAAACAGCTTGCAAGTACTTTGAGGGGTAAGTAAGATTTTTAGAGGCCACTAGGAGTAAGAATTTATTGTTTCACTGTCTATTGATGACATAATGCCTAACATATAAGACCCTGAGGATATGTTATTTCGTTTCACCTGGAGTGGTGGCAGTGGGTTTGCTGTCAATGCATAGGCAAGAAGATAGTGATATAATAACCTTGAGCTTCCTTCAACCGTGGACATTTTTGGATCATTTGAACTTTGTTTTCCTGGGAATAAACATCTTGTGGATTCAAATAGCAAAAAAAAAAAAAAAAAAAAAAAGGTAAGGACAATAATCTGGTAATACCATGAGTCTGACTTATTATGGAGCCAGAATTTGTTGCCTCTGATGATATTTTATAAGAATTCTTCATGTGCTGCAACTATATGTTTTTTTCTTATAACTGTCATTCAGTCCATTAACTTCAAAATATTTAAAAAATTCAGTTATTTTCCCTATACTTACTATACAGATATTCCCTGATTTACAACGGGGTTCTGGTCCAATGACTAAGTCATAAGTCAGTTCTGACGTAAGTCAAATATCTCTCTTTTTTTTTTTTTTCCATTTTATTGCCTTTTATTATCAGTATCTTTATAAACTTTATTCTTATCTTTGGGAGTTAAAACATTACATATATACTTACAGATATATTTTAATACATACTTACATACATAAAAAATACACAAACCATAAAAATTTACTCCTTTGATGAAGAGTAGTACAAAGTTGGCATTTTGTCAGTCGTGGTAACAACTCCAATTGTGAAAAATTCTGTATTGTCTGGATTATACCTGGGAATGGGGATAGCGTTGCCAGTCAGAAAATTGGTGACAGTTGTCTGTATGGTCCTTTTCTTTTTTTCTTCATCTATTTCACGGTAACATCTCACTGCTTCCCAAATTTGCCTACCGACTTGAGCAAAGCAATGAGTGTTGGGTCCATGTTTTCAAGCAACTGAAGCTCTTGATTCAGTTTAGAAAAAAACTTAGGCTAATCCTTTCTCTGTAAAAGTTTTTGACAACTTCTCTCCTTCCTTTTCCTCATTATTTCTTTCTTCTTCAGCATTTTGTTCCTCTTCAAAATCATTAAGTCCTGATCTGTCAGTTCCCCTTCTTTGTGATCTATGAGCTGTTCCACAGATGGTTGTAAGTGTGGTTTGTCATAACTTGAATACCTAAGTCAGGCACTACCTGTACCTAAATATGCATAATGAAAGCAACTATATAAGTGAAACCTGTGTACTTTTTAAATAGTGATATAAGTCCAAGAAAGGTGGAACTCTCAAACTGGCTTTTCAGGAATATGTCAACAGACCAGGGAAAATTACATACAGATGGAAACTAAAATTTTACATATAGTTTATTAATAGATCCTAATTAATTTGGTTGTTGTTGAGACTGATAATACACTAATCTGGTTTAATTAACATAAGATCAATTTAACTTGCTCACTCTTAACAATAGAAAGCTGTGACAAATTTCCATTTTTGCTCACATGGAGTCTGAAACTAACATTTCATTTTAATCAATATTTCTTTAATATATGTAATATAACCAAAATTGCTAAGTATACTTATTTATACATATAATGTATCCAAGTATATTTCCTTGGGTTTTGATATATCTGAAAGTATTTGAAAAAAATGTAACATAGATATAATTAAAACCTTAAACTAAAAAATAATGACATCATGAGGGGAATAAGATCAAAATGCTAAACTGTATCATTTCTGGTTTAACATTTTACATCCAAATATTTCTTTCCAAGATAGTGCAATAAAAAACTTGTTTGCATTAATATTTCAGAGACAGAAGAATGAGACTTTTTTTTATCTCTACAGCTCTCCTACCTACTCTTACAGAAGGATTATCTTTTTTAAACTAAACTAAAAATAAGAATTAGTGCAAATAAAAAGTAAAAGCATCCCTATGTTTTCAGAATACTTTGGAAATGGATATGTGTTTGAGGCAGAGAGAGGAGGTATCTCAGTTATCTAGTGCTGTTGTAACAGAAATACCACAAGTGGATGGTTTTAACAAAGAGAAGTTTATTTTCTCACAGTAAAGTAGGCTAAAAGTCCAAATTCAGGGTATCGGCTCCAGGGGAAGGCTTTCTCTCTCTGTTGGCTCTGGAGGAAGGTCTTTCTCATCAATCTTCCCCTAGACTAGGAGCTTCTCTGTGCGCAGGAACCCCAGGTCTAAAGGAAGCGCTCTGCTCCTGGTGCTTCTTTCTTGGTGGTATGAGGTCCCAGCTCTCTGCTTGCTTCCCTCTCCTTTTATCTCTTGAGGGATAAAAGGTGGTGCAGGCCACACCCCAGGGAAATTCCCTTTACATTGGCTCAGGGAGGTGACCTCAGTAAGAGTGTTGTTACAATCCCACCCTAATCCTTTCAACATAAAATTGCAATCACAAAATGGAGGACAACTACACAATACTGGGAATCACAGCCTAACCCAGTTGATATACACAGTTTTGGGGAAATATAATTCAATCCATGACAGAAGGTAAAAGAGCAAATTCTCCACCAACTTTCAAGAAGGCAGGGAGGTGATTATAAAGCCAATTTCATTAGTTGTAAACCATGATACAACTCTATTCCTATGACAGTAAAAAAAAAAAAAAAAAAAAAAATGACAGTACAAAATGATAATCACAGCATAAAAATAATAAAATTATGAACATGACAGTCTAACAAGTGTTCATATTGGCTGAATGACACCTTTTCTACCTAGTTGCACTTCTACTTCACTACTTAATTTTATTTATTCATTTTAGCATAAAACTTTGCATCATTTAAAACATACTTTTTTTTGTCATTTTTTAGTTCTTTTTTATTTTACCGGTGGGTGGAGATTTTCTTTGATTAAATTTGCTTGGTTTTGGATAATTGGTATCTGTGATAATTTGAAGAGAGTGTGAATGTGTTTTTTTTTTTTTTAGTTGTTTTAGCTCCTGGTGATATCTCAGTGTGTGTGTGTGTGTGTGTGTGTGTGTGTGTGTACCTGGTGTGGGGAGGAGATTTTGAACAGGACTGAAGAAAACTGGAGAAAATTATGGTAAATGTAATACATAGTTACCAAATGTCTTTGTGGATCACAACTCATTTGTTTAGTTTAAACAATATAAAATCACATTATCAGTAATGCTATAATTTTATTTGTTTACAAGATTATCACATTTGTATATTTTAGGTGTAAGAACACATGGTAAAAAGCTGGAAATAGCTTCTGTATAAATGTTTTGATATGCCTGTCTGAGTCATCTAGTGCTGCTATAATAGAAGTACCACAGTGGATGGCTCTAACAAAGACAAATTTAATTTATTGTCTCACAGTCTAGTAGCCTTCAAGCCCAAATTCAGGGTGCCAGCTCCAGGGCTCCAGGGGAAGGCTTTCTCTCTCTGCTGGTTCTGGAGGAAGGTCCTTGTCATCAGTCTTCCCTTGGTCTAGGAGCATCTCAGCGTAGGAACCTCAGGTCCAAAGGAAACGCTCTGCTCCCGGCACTGCTTTCCTGGTGGTATGAGGTCCCCAACTCTCTGCTTGCTTCCTTTTCCTTTCAATCTCTTGAGAGATAAAAGGTGGTACAGGCCACACCCCAGGAAACTCCCTTTACATTGTATCAGAGATGTGACCTCGGTAAGGGTGTAGTTACAATCCCACCGTAATCCTCTTTAACCTAAAATTACAATCACAAAATGGAGGACAACCACACAATACTGGGAATCATGACCCAGCCAAACTGATACATACATTTTTTGGAGGACATGATTTAATCCACGACAATGCCCTTCTGATGGTTGGAGAGAAGTAGATTAAAAGCCATTATTTAAAAAAAAAAAAAGACACAATTTTCTCAACCTTCATATTTCTTATTCAAAGAGTCTTCAGTTTTTGAGAGCTAGAAATTCTTCTTATCATGCATTACCATTTAAATCTTTATCGTACACAAGTCTATGTCAAAGATCATCAAAATGGGTAAGCTCATCAGGATATCTATCCATGTTCACACCATTTTGAGGAAAAAAAAGTTTATGCAATACTTTGTAGTGATGCAGTCTTTATTAAAACAGTTCTGTATTTTAAATAGTATAAACTAATTAGTGCTTTGCATATTAAAACATTCATAGTTTATAGAAACTTTGGCTTGTTTTAGGAAAAACAACTAGATATATAATTAAAGAAATTTAGAAAAACAATATTATTTAAAATCCACTGATATTTAAAGGTTAAAAGAGCTGAAAACAATTTTATTAGTTGCTTCTAATTAGCATTTAAAGTAAGTGATAGACACAGCTTAAATATAATGAGCTTGCCATAACACATCCTATATCTTCTACACCCATCCTATATAACAGGTACAAAATTGTGACTGTCACTTGGGAATAGACACTAAAGAAAGCGTAGCATTTCAAAATTTACATTAGCAAAGAAACGTATCTTCAGTTGATCAGTGTAAATACAGTGTTTCAGGTTGAATTTACCTCTTGATTATAAATGCTGTACAATTAGAGCTAAAAGATCTCAATTAAAACCAAATGGGAGGAAATTCAGGTTTTGTATGTGACCCTGGGTAAACAGTGAAGCTCTGGGCTACTAACCAAAAGGTTTGGGGTTCAAATTCACCTTATTATCTCCTTAATATAAGAGCAAAAACCCATTCTTCAGTGGGATGATAACCACAGGTATTTAAAAAAAACAAAAAAACCAAACCTGTTGCCATCGAGTCAACTCCAAATCATAGCGACCCTATAGGACTGAGTAGAACTGACCCATACAGTTTCTGAGGAGCACCTGGCAAATTCAAACTGCTGACCCTTTGGTTAGCAGCCATAACATGTAACCACCATGCCACCAGGGTTTCCACCACAGGTTAGGCGCTAGGATTTACAACACATATTTTTGGGGGCCACAATTCAATCCATAACACTAATGAATGAGTTAGAATACTTAGGCACTGTATAATAACGAGAAGATGAGGCTAGGTAGGACAGGGCTGTCTGTTCTTTGCAAGTCTCCCAGAATCATGATGCATTGCTTTTCAAGTGTGTACCTTGATGAGTCACAGGCTGAGGAAGGATTTCAAAAATACAACACCTCAGTGATGAAGAAGAGATTATCTGTTGTGTCATGGCCTTCCAAGCAGCTTTTCTACAAATAAGCGTGATGCAAAGCAGTATGACTTTCCCTCAAAAAATAAAATAAAATAAAAAATAAGAGGCTGATAGGTACCTATGATAATTCATGTGTGTTTCATAGAAATAAAATTATGCTATGGCTTTATGGCTTATTTGGCCAGTATGGCCTATTTGGCCAGTTCTGAATTAGAAACATTAGTACAAATTCCATATATTGGAAATTGAGTGAGTAAATTCATGTTGAGTAATGAGGATGATAAATTAAAGGATATATGTGTGATTTATCACTCCTTCCTGGAGAACACCTTCAGCAATAACAAATGTAAATTAAGATGACACTGCAAAACAGGTCAGTGGCAGATTGCAAGCAGAATTCCAGAGAGATTAAGGAAAAGGAGAAGACGCATTTTACAAAAGCACCAAAGAAACCTAAGTGTCTGCTAATGTCAGAAAGATCAGTATTTATTTGTCCCTTTCATCCAAGAATCTCAGTTCACTTAAACATGTTTCAAGTTGACTTTCAGATGCTAAAGTTTCCATATGGTGATTTAAGTCCTACAGATCAATATAAAAATTTGCATGTCCTAACTTTATTAAAAACTTTACAAAACAGAAAGATAGCTACTAATGGAGCCTTCTTGGTAAATTATTCATAAATAAGCACATAGGTGGAGAAAATGAGCAGAAAATTCTGTGCTCAGGTGGTACTGTGTGCCAAGCTAATTTATTAGAATATTAATTTGTGCTTTGTTTTCCCTGCTGAGGAAGAATCAGAAGGTGAGAGTTCACTGTGTTTTGTGCTCTCTGTATTTTCCTGTCTGTTCTGAGAGCCTTTGTGTTTCTTTGCCGTAGGGGTTTGCAGGTCCTAAAGATAAAGGTGCTTGAAAATAACCTCTCTTTTTGGCTTTTGTGAAAGTACAAATCAAAAGTCACAAATTCAAATACTTTTAGAGGCAGGCAGTTGCCTAAATGAACAAAGCAGACTGGGTTTAATTTTTTCCACATAGACTCAATTTGATTGCATGTGTATCTATGCAGGAATAGACTTTATTTTAAGAAGTGTACTTTTTCCCATTTCTCTTGAAATATTTAGGTTTTTTGGTATATATTTATTTTGACAGAGGCATGACTATAGGAAAATGTGTTTCTTGCACTAGGAAGACAGCAGTGCTAGTGTGATGGTAAGTGGCCATGCCTGTTAGTTTAACGTTTTGGGAAACATTGGTGGTAATGATTAGGGAGACTGAGCCTGTATAGCCCAACTACAGGAAGCAGCAGTTCTCTGCTCCAACCAGTGTCATTATGAGGGATTGTAAACTCAGTTTAGGGAGATTTTAAAGTGATTGACTGCTAGCCAAAAGGTCGGAAGTTCCAGTCCACCACCCATTGCCATCAAGTTGATTTTGGCTCATGGCGACCCCATAGAACAGGGTAGAACTGCCCCATAGGGTTTCCAAGGACCAGCTGGTGGATTTGAACTGATGACATTTTGGTTGGCAGACATAGGTCTGAACCACTGCACCACCAGGGCTCCAGTCCACTCACCACAAGTATCTCGAAATAAAGACCTGGCAATGTACTTCTGAAAAATTAGCCATTGAAAATCATATGGAGCACAGACCTACTCTGACACACATGGGGTCGCCATGAATTGGAATGGTCTCCATGGTAACTGTACTCATCAATTTTTCAGGAAAATCCAGATTTTTAACTAGGCAATTAATTAAAAAAAAAAAAAAATCACCACTCTGAAATGCTGGTAGAAGACTTACCTGGCCAGTAGGCAACCAATTTATCATTTCTGGCCATATTTCAAAGAAATATATTAGTAACCCTGGAAAAAGAGGAAATGGGGGTTGCCTTTTTTGGATCATGAGTATGAATAGATGTTGGAAACAGTGAAAGAGAGAGAATAACACTCAAGAGGAGAATTGAGGATGGTGCGCATGAGTAGTGGATCAGGGATTATGAAATCAACTTGACTTCAAGCCTCCTTGTACTGAAGTCGTAGGAAGTTTAAGGCTTAAAATCAAGTTTATTTGGTATAAATCCAGGCATAAATTGGATATTTCCTACAGAGTAGAACTTTGTAGAGTAAGAATCTTACCCAAGTAAAAGTGACCTGTGCCTTTACTCTTACCATATAGGGAGAATGTGGTGTGATTTATATTTTGTATACTACCAAGCGGATGTACAAAAAATTGATGTTTTTTGTTTTCTATAACTGGAGCCATTGTCTCAATTAACCTCCATCCCCATTTAGGGAGACAGCATTGGGACTGGAGAACTTAAAGTTGCCCAACAATACCACAGCCTTTCAATTTTTTAAATCTTCTCTTTTACGTTCTCAGTCTCTTTTGAGTCCATAGTCAGTGTTTTAAAAGTTCAACCTTCAAATCAGGGCTTTTTTCCTATTTCAAAATAGCCCCATTTTCCTCTCTCTCTTCCTTCCTCAGCTCCCCTCTGGGTGCAAAAAATGTCTGTATTCTCAGGGTGGGAAAGAGTCTCACAGCACTCACTAGAATGTGATTACTTTGAACCTGTATCTTGGGAATCAAGTTTATAGTAAATACTGCATTATGAGAATCAATATGTGTAGAAGTTAAGAGACTGGACACTGAAATAATATTGAATGATGAATTGAAGATGAATGACATCTCATTCATTCTCAGAAAGATCATTTCAAGATCTATCCTGAAGTACAACACTGTCAATAACAGGATAGTACCCATATACTGACAGGGAAGACCAGTTAATATGACTATTATTCAAATTTATCCACCAACCACTAATGCCAAAAATGAAGAAATTGAAAATTTCTACCAACTTCTGCAGTTAGAAATTGATCAAATATGCAATCAAGATACATTGATAATTACTAGTGATTGGAATGTGAACACTGGAAACAAAGAAGATAGACTTGAAGTTGGAAAATATGGCTTTGGTGATAGAAACGATGCCAGAATTCACACGATATAATTTTGCAAGATCAACCCTTTCTTCACTGTAAATACCTTTTCAACAAGATGAACGGCAACTGTACACACGGACCTTGCCAGACGGAATTCACGGGAATCAAATTGATTACATATGTGGAAAGAGACAATGGAGAAGTTCAACATCATCAGTCAAAACAGACCAACAAAAGCTCATATGCAAGTTCAAGTAGAAATGAAAAAAATTAGAGCAAGTCCTTGAGAGCCAAAATGGGACCAGAATGTAGAGAACATCTCAAGAATAGATTTGATGCTTGAACACTAATGACCAGAGACCAGAAGAGCTGTGGGATTACATCAAGAACATAACATATGAAGAAAGCAAGAGATCATTAAAAAGACAGAAAAGAAAGAAAAGATCAAAATGGATGTCAGAAGAGACTCTGAAACCTGCTCTTGAACGTCTAGTAGCTAAAGCCAACAGAAGAAATGATGAAGTAAAAGAACTGAACAGAAGATTTCACAGGGTGGCTGGAGAGGACAAAGTATTATAATGACGTGCAAACATGTGGAGTTAGAAAATCAAAAAGGAAGAACACGCTTGACATTTCTCAAGCTGAAAAGAACTCAAGAAAAAATTCAACCCTTGAGTTGCAGTATTGAAAGATTCTATGTGGAAAATATTGAAAAACACAGGAAGCATCAAGAGAAGATGGAAGGAATACACAGAGTCACTATATCAAAAAGAATTGATGGACTTTCAACCATTTCAGGAGGTAGCATATGATCAGGAACTGATGGTGCTGAATAGAAAGTCCAAGCTACACTTAAGGCACTGGCAAAAAACAAGGCTCCAAGAATTGATGGAATACCAATTGACTTACAACAAAGGATGCAGCACTGTAGGCACTCACTTGTCTATGTCAAGAAATTTGGAAGACAGCTACACAGCCAACCAATTGGAAGAGATCCATATTTGTGCCCATTCCAGAGAAAAGTGATCCAACCAAATGTGGAAATTATCAAACAATATCATTAATATCACATACAAGGAAAATTTTGCAGAAGATCATTCAAAAGCAGTTACAGTAGTACGTAGACAGGGAACTTCCGGAAGTTAAAACCAAATTCAGAAGAGGATATGGAATGAGAGATATCATTGCTGATGTCAGATAGATCTTGGCTGAAAGTAGAGAGTATCAGAAAAATGTTTGCCTGTGTTTTATTGACTATGCAAAGTCATTCGACTGTGTGGATCGTAACAAGTTATGGATAACACTGCAAAGAATGAGAATTCCAGGACACTTAATTGTGCTCATGTAGAACCTGTATATAGATAAAGAGAGAGTAGTTCAAACAGAACAGGGGATACTGGGCAGTTTAAAATCAGGAAAGGTATGTATCAGGGCTGTGTCATTTCACCATATTTATTTAATCTGTGGGCTGAGAAAATAATCTGAGGAGCTAGACTACATGAGGAAGAAGGTAGCATCAGGATTGGAGGAAGACTCATTAACGACCTGCATTATGCAGATGACACAACCTTGTTTGCTGAAAGTGAAGAGGATTTGAAGCACTTAATGATGAAGATCAAAAACCACATCCTTCAGTATGGATTACACCTCAACATAAAGAAAACAAAAATCTTCACAACTGAACCAATAAACAAGATCATGATAAATGGAGAAAAGATTGAAGTTTTCAAGGACTTCATTTTACTTGGATCCACAATCAACACCCACGGAAGCAGCAGTCAAGAAATCAAAAGATGCATTGCACTGGACAAATCTGCTGCAAAAGACCTCTTTACAAAGATGTAGCTTTAAGGACTAAGGTGTGCCTGACCAAAGCCATGGTATTTTCAATTGCCTTATATATATGCACAAGATGAACAATGAATAAGGAAGACTGAAGAACTGATGGCTTTGAATTATGTCATTTGTGAAGAATATTGGCTATACCATGTACTGCCAGAAGAACAAACAAATCTGCCTTGGAAGAAGTACAGCAAGAATTCTCCTTTGAAGCAAGGATGGAGAGACCTCATGTCATGTAATTTGGACATGTTATTAGGAGGGACCAGTCCCTGGAGAAGGGCATCATGCTTGGTAAAGTAGGGGGATGCTGAAAAAGAGGAAGACCCTCAGTGGTATGGACTGACACAGTGCCTGCAACAACTGGCTCAAGCAGTGATTGTGAGGATGGTGCAGGACCAGGCAGTGTTTTGTTCTGTTGTACAGAGGGTCACTGTGAGTTGGAACTGACTTAACAGCACCTAGCAGCACAACAGCGTTGCACCATGAGAACCAATATGTGTAGAGGTTAAGAGAATGGTCACTGAAATAATATTGCCTAGGTTCCTAGCCTAGCTCTGAAACTTATTGTGTGTGTGACACAGGAACATTATTTAAACTTTCTACGTCTTAGTTTTGTCATCTGTGAAAGAATGATTATAATGGTAACCTAATTCATAGGGTTTCAGTAGGATTTAATTATGAACACACATGTCTGATGTATAAAAAGCTCTAGATAAATATTATCTGTTACTATTTTTCAGGACTGATGTTGACCAATGGGTGTTTGGTCCTTCTATGCTGATACTTCTAGTGTTGTTGCTATTACCTCTGGTGAGGGAGATACCTACACACAGTGCCTTCCTTACTCAAACCCATGGCTATGGTCTTAGTTATATAGTGCTGCCATAACAGAAATACCACAAGTGGATGGCTTTAAGAACAGAAATTTATTTTTTCACCAGGCTGAAAGTGCAAACTCAGGGAAGATCTTTCCTTGTCTATTTATGTTTCAAGTGGCCAGCAGTCCTTGGTGTTCCTGGTCTTGTGTATGCATCTCTCTCTGTTTTCTGACTTTCTCTTCCCACCGTGTGCCTCTGTGTCTATTATGCTTTTTTTGAAACTCAGAAAGGATTAGGTTTAGGACCCAGCCTATTCTGGTATAACATCATTAACATAACAAAAGAAAAGCCCTATTTCCAAATGGGATATTTATAGGTACAGGGTGAGGATTTCAACACATATTTGGGGAGGAGGGAGTAGAATTCGATCTATAACAGCTATTATGGTCAATATCTTTTCAAATGTACCACAAATCTACCTTCTTTTCACCATAGTAGCCAATAAACTTCACACACAGAAGACATCTATATATAAAAAAAATAGGTTTGAATAAATCAATTTTCAAGAATAAATGAGTATGAGCAATAGGAACTTAGAATCTATAGATCAGAAACAATTGCTAAGATGATATAACATTATTTAAACTTCTGTCATTTTAACTCAGCCACTACAAATTGAGTATTAATGACATGCAAGGCAACGGATTAAGAGCTATGCGTGGGAAAGAGGATGGCTAAGAAATTATAAAAGCATATCTTCAGCCTTTAAGAACTGGTATCTAATCCAAAATAGAGGCACATGCATGCAAATAGCACAAAACAGAATTATAAATAGATTCCAATGGCCACACAATGTAAGAAGGTATGATTTCTCACTGAGAAAATCCTTCTAAGAAGAAGTTCAAGTATTTGAGTTTAAACCTGTAGGCATTCAGTTATCAGACAGAGAATAATTAAAATAGAGGAAATACCAACAGGGAAGATGTGAAGAACACTTCTCCTTTCTGAGGATTCTGAATTTGAGCCCTTTGTGGGGTTGGAAGCAAAGACAAAGGTTATATGCGTTAGAGCAAAGAGTTTCAGAAGTCAGAGTGGTCTTTTATCTGTAAGCAATGAAGAGCCTTTCAAAGTGCACGCATTTGGGAAGACCCAGATTTGTTTTTAAGGATAAATATTCTGATGGTAATTTGTAGGATAGAGCTGAAAGAAGAAAAGTTAGAAGCACATGTACTAAAGGAATCTAACTTTCAGATTTCTTTTTTTTTTTAAATAATTTTTATTGTGCTTTAAGTGAAAGTTTACAAATCAAGTCAGTCTGTCACACAAAAACACATATACACCTTGCTACACACTCCCAATTACTCTCCCTTTTTTTTTTTTTTTAATGAGACAGCCCGTTCTCTCCCTCCACTCTCTCCTTTTGTGTCGATTTCACCAGCTTCTAACCCCCTCCACCCTCTCATCGCCCCTCCAGGCAGGAGATGCCAACATAGTCTCAAGTGTTCACCTGATCCAAGAAGCTCACTCCTCACCAGCATCCCTCTCCAATTCATTGTCCAGTCCAATCCATGTCTGAAGAGTTGGCTTCGGGAATGGTTCCTGTCCTGGGCCAACAGAAGGTCTGGGGGCCATGACCACTGGGGTCCTTCTAGTCTCAGTCAGACCATTAAGTCTGGTCTTTTTATGAGAATTTGGGGTCTGCATCCCACTGCTTTCCTGCTCCCTCAGGGGTTCTCTGTTGTGTTCCCTGTCAGGGCAGTCATCGGTTGTAGCTGGACACCATCTATCTTATAGTGAGTTTTGGAATTTGTGGGAAGAAAAAGATGTATAATGAACTAACCCTTGGTGGCTTAAATGGCAAGATTGCTTAAAAAAAAAAAAAAAAGCTGTGTTTTATTCCTTCCCATATCCTCAACTCGCCTGTAACAATATACCACAATAATAAATTAGTTCTGAACTGATTTGAGTGAATTGAACAGAATTATAAAAGTAAAAGGAAGACTAAAGGAAATGAAGAAAATTATCTCTAAGATTTAGATTAAAAAAAAGGCAAAAATGATAACACCTGTAACCTATTGTCACAATCAGACAAAGCCTCCGTGTTGATAGAGAGCACCAGGCCTGTGCGTGCAGTTACTCCGCAGTTTCAACAATGAAAACTGAAGACGCCAAACACTGTCAAAACTATCCCTTTGCCAGAAGTTCATAGTGGTCACCGTATTCTTTTAAGTCGTTTTGTAAATAATGGTTTGATTCCAGAAAATGCTTAAATGTTACTGAAAGGAGTTTTCACAGGTATAAACTCAACTCTGCAGCAAGAATTCTTGGAAATTCTCTTCCTTTCTTTTCTATTTTAATGCAGAAGTTTTCAAGTTGAGTACACTCCTCAGCTCTGGCCTGTGCTCATATTATATGATTTTTTTTTTTTTTCTTTAATACTGATGTGCTTCTTCCTCCCTGAATCCTATGGTAAGTTTTCTATATGTTCTTGTAAAACGTAAAGGAGCCCTGGTGGCCCAGTTAAGTGCTCAACTGCTAAACAAAAGTTCAGTGGCTCAAACTCACAGGCTGCTCCACGGGAGAAAGATGTGGCAGTCTGCTTGCATCCTTAAAGATTAAACCTGTTGCCAACAAGTGGATTCTGACTCATAGGGACCCAATCGGACAGGGTAGAACTGCCCCCTAGCGTTTCCAAGGGGTGACTGGTGGATTCAAACTACGGACCTTTTGGTTAGCAGCCAAACACTTAACCACTGTACCACAAGGGCTCCATACCCATAAAAATGTGGTAGTAAATACCCTTCCTTGTTCGTTTCCATTAGAAATCTCGGTGATAATCCACTGGTAGTGGCATTACTGGGTCGTAGGTTGTACTTATTTACACAAATTATTAACAATTTGTTCTCCAGAATGGGTACACCTGCGTTCACTCTCAGCAGCAGTGTGTGCACATTCTCATACCCCCACATCCTCACCAACACTTGCAGTAATCCAGCTTTCTAGGTTTTGCCAAAACTGATGGATGTAAGGTGAAATTGTTGTTTTAATTTTCAGTGATTTAATTTTTAATGAGTTCAAGCATGTCTACCATATGCTTATTATTTTCAGCTTTTTGTGTTTCCTCTTCTGTGAATTGCATGTTCATGTCTTTTACTTATTTTTCTAACATGGTTCCTGTCTTTTTCTTGCTGCTATATGGTAGTTCATTACTTATTCCACATACAAACACCTCGTCATTATTAGACCTTGCAACAATAACTTTTCAAACTATCACTGTTATCTTTGCCCCAAATATTTTTTTTTTCTGCTGAGCGCAAATGTTTAATTTTGTTGTAATCAAATTTATCTATGTTTTCATCTTGTATATTTATTTTTTGTTTTGGGGGTTTTGTTGCCAGAAGTCCAGACTCACCCTGAGATAATTATTTCAAATTAATTGTAAAGTTTTACCATTCATGTTTTAATTATTTTTTTAAGTTTTATTTCTAAGCATTTGTAGGCACACTATTTCATCAATCTAATCTGACATGCCCTTGAAAACCGGGGAAGTCAAGATAAGAAGAAGAAAGGATACAGATGCATTATAAATAAACAAAAACAAAATAATACATATATTTAGAGCCTTGGTAGAGACGAATACAAATGGGTATATCCAGGAGGATTGAATCCCATAAAAGCTACTAAGTAGTGGATAACAGGGTAGAGACACTTTAGATTGAGTCTTCAGAAAACATGCCCGCCACTAACTACTATTGGAATTACAAAACAATTACTCCAAACAAACGACAACAATAGAATCCCCTGAAAAGGTTTCCAGCTACTAAATAGTAGTACTGGGTACATCAACTTGTGCTTACTGAGGGGGGAATGGTTTGTTAGCTCATTTCTCGTTTTAATTTCCATGTTCGATTAACTATTACTCATTGTTTACTTAGCTGTGCTTCTGTAAGAAGTGCTGTGAAGCCTTGGGATATATAAAGGAGCAGAAACACAATGCACTTGTACATAAACAAAAGTAGCTATTAACTTCATTTCCCTTTAGAAACAATTTTAAACAAGTGCTGGTCCACTGGACACAAAGAAAATGTTTGTTTATTCTTTAGCCAAACATATATCGAATAGAGACTCTTATTTCCCAGTTTCCTTGATTCTCTATTTCCCATTTAAAATACACAGCTCTTTATTGGAATAACAGCGACGACTGTCCTTATGCAAATACAAGTGAGGCGCATTCCCACTTGTTATCAATGCTTTGACAGCAGAAGCTTAAGTTCAAGAATTTTTTTTTTTTTTTTTTTCTTAAATAGACCTCTTTCAACCTTTAGAAACTCTGTCGGTCTGAGATAGGTTTCTTAATATATTCAATGCTTTGATGATAAGAGGAGCAGGGGCTGTCTGCAACTGTCAATAAATACACAGGGGAAGGAAAAAGCATTATTAAATCATTCAAGATAAAATTTATTGGTGGGAACTAGAGCCACTTTCATCAGTCAACTGTCTCATTTCATGTAGGTATATTGCTTTTAATTTTTTTTTTTTTTTTTTTAACTTACCAAGGACCATATTGCAGAAGCTAAGTGACTGGTAGAAGCTCACTCATTGATTTATAGAATGCACATGCCTCTTGGCCTTCACTGGGCTGAAGTTTACCTGAGTGATCCTTATATACCTAGATGATGATACCTTCTCTGTGTGGTGATAAAACATCGAGTCTGGCCACATTAAACCAGCCAGGCATAGAGGACAGCCATCTTTTCTCATCCTTATTCCTGCCAATGAGGTTATATATCACGGGGGACAACAGCATGCCAATTCCACATGTGAAATGCCTCTTTGTTCTTTCACATAGGGTAAGGAAAAACATATCTGAATTTGCCAGCTCTCCAGAACTAATCATGACAAGTTGATTCTCACCAGGTAACAACGATTTCACTCAGCACTATCAGAATGCGGGCTCTGTAAACCGATTTGAAATGCATTGCCATGGTCTAGTTTTAGAATCTTATCTATTTTCACAGAATAGGGTCAACAGCTGGCAGCTGGGAGCAAGAGATTATGAAGGAGTGTATGGAGATTCTCTTGATTTGTCACTCTGGTGTGCTATCTCTATCATCTCTCTCTCTATCTCTGTCTCACTCCTTTCTCCTCTTATCTTCCCTCTTTCATTCTTGCTCGCTCATAGTGGAAGGAGAATAACACTGGTGTTGTATTGATCTAGATTCAAATCCTGATTTTGACATTTGATAGCTGAGCAACTGTTGACAAGATATTTAACTTTTCTGAACTTTAATATCTCTATCTGTAAGGTGAACTTACCTCACAGCATTGTTGTAAGGACTGCATTAAATCTATATCTTTTTCATAATTTATTTTATTTTATTGTTGTTGTGAATATACATAGCTATATCATAAACAAATTCACATTTCTACCTGTATACTTCAGTGACTTTGAGTACATTCTTTGAGGTGTGCAACCGTTCTCACCCTCCTTCCTGAGTTGTTCCTCCCCCATTAACATAAGCTCGCTGACTCCTAGTTTCCTATCTAAACTTTCGAGTTGCTATTAACTCTTGGATCCTGTTTAGGTAGGCCTTAAAAGAGCATAATGGTCAAGACAGGCACTCTTTACTAATTAAGCTAAATCATTGTTTGGTTTTAAGAAGATTTCAGGAGATATTTTTGGTTTAGGTTTTAAATATTATCTCAGGGCAATAGTTTCAGGGTTCATCCAGTCTCCATGTTTCCAGTAAATCTGAATTCCACAAGAAGTTTAAATTCTTTTCTGCATTTCCCCCCTTTTGATGAGAAAGTCTGTACAGAATCTTTGATAAAATGTTCAGTAATGGTAGCCAGCATCATTCAGATCTACTGGTCCCATTGAAAATGTGACAGTTGTTTATAGAGGTAATTAACAAAACTTTTCATTTTCTTCTCCTATTCCTGACACTCCTTCTTCTTCTGTTGCTCGAGGTGAATAGAGACCAGTTGTTGTGCCTTGAATGGGTGCTTGCAAGGTTTTAAGACCCCAGACACTATGCAACAAACTAGAAGGTAGAGCAGAAGCACTAAACAGGTATTAAGCCAATTAACTGGATGTCCCATGAAACCATGACCCTAAACATCCAAACCAAGGAACCAAATCCCATGAGGTATTTGATTGTACATAAGCAGCCTCAGCAGCTACAATTTTTTTTTTTTTTTTTTGTGGTCATTGTTGTAAATATATCTATGACACAATTTTTGCCAACTCCACTTTTTACAGGTGTGCAATTTATTGACAGCAATTACATTAATTAGTTGTGCAACTCTACCCTTAATCAATGAAATTTTTCCATCACCATAAACCAAAACTTAGTACTCCATAAGCAATAACCCCTGCTTTCCCCCTTCCTCCTGCCTCTGGTAATCACTGATGAACTTTGGTTTCTATGCATTTGTCTCTTCTTGTCTTTTTACATAAGTGAGATCATACAATATTTGTCTTTTTGTGATTGACTTACTTCACTGAGCATAATGTCTTCAACCTTCACCCATATTGTAATATGCATGAAGTCTTCATTTCTCCTATTGGCTGAGTAGTATTCCAATGTATGTATGTACAACATTTTGCTCATCCGTTTGTCTGTTGAAGGGCATTTAGCTTGTTTTCACCATTTGGCTATTGTGAATAGTGCTGCAATGAACAACAGTATACAAACATCTGAGTCTCTGCTTTCAAGTCTTTTTGGTATATACCCAAGAGTGGAATTTTTGAGTCATATGGTAATTCTATTTTTAGTTTTTTGAGGAAGTGCCACACTACCTTCCACAAAGTACATAACTATGAGTGTATGTATATGTATGTATACACATATATATTCACATACACACCAAAATATGTATATGTACATGTACATGTACATGTATATGTATATATAAACACACACACACGCATGAATATATATGCATATATATTTTTTGTGAGGGAGGGTAGTAAAAAAGAAGTAATTAAATAGGCATAGATTCTTTACATTATTAAGCATGCTTTGAACATATCCAAGTATTGAGCTTTCAGTATTCTGTTAAACACAAGGGGTGATACAAACTCAGTAAAACAAAACTTTTCATTACCAAAATGCAAAAAACCAAACCCACTGCCAATGAGTCGATTCTGACTCATAGTGACCTTATAGGACAGAATAGAAGTGCCCCATAGATTTTTCAAGGAGCGCCTGGTGGATTCGAACTGCTGACCTTTTGGTTAGCAGCTGTAGCACTTAACCACTATGTCCTCATGGTTTCCAGCACTTCATTAGTGAAGAGAAAATAGCCCTACTTTTAAGGGAAATGGCAATACTTAAACAAAAGTGCAGAACAGTATATATATGGAGGTGCCAAGGTTAGTCACTTTTAGAAAAGTTAGAGATCAGTAGGGTTTGAAATGCTGGTTTTTCCCCTTAGACTCTGCAATATTGATGGTGGATGTGGGATAAAGTGGATTTTGTAAAAGCAGTAAGCTTTAGATAAGCGGAGATATCAAAAAAAAAAAAAAAAAACTCATTGCCCTCGAGTTGATTCCAACTCATAGAGACCCTACAGGACAGAGTAAACCTGGTGGATTTGAACTGTCAACCTTTTGATTAGCAGCCAGAGCTCTTAACCACTATGCCACCAGGGTTTTCTAAGTGGAGATACGGAATAGCATTATTCCATGAAGAAGGAAGAGAAGCGTGAAAACACAGAAATAGGCACAAATGCGATGTATCCATGGGAAAGTGAAGAGATATATTACCAAGTTTTTAGAGAGAAATATTCTGATAATGTAAATTGGGAGCCAGTTTATGGGCACTATTGAAAAGCAAGATGAGGAGACTGATGCTACTTAGAGAAATAAAAATTCTCTGAGGAATCTTGACTTGGAGAATGATGTATTAAACATGGTATATTGGCACTGAGCAGGACTCTGTACTGTTACCAGCAAAGAAACTTGAGAATTAGTGAAAAACATTGGCAAGATAATAACATTTTCCTCAGATGGCTCAGATGGAAGTAATTAATATTCAATTAATATTGGATTCCTTTGTTTTCAAAATTGGTTTGGGGATTGATACATACTTTTTTTTTTATTTCTAATAAAGAAGGGCCAAATGCAAGATAGAAGAAAGAATGTACTTTCCTCATGTGAAGTAGCCTCTGAAGTTTTTGAAAGTTAACACACTCTTGATGGTGATGTATGGTTTTCCTTCTGTAATTCAGAAGATACTTAGTCACAACCATTTCTGGTGAAGAGACCAAACTTGAGCCAAACTTCCAAGTGCTTTCTATGCATTGTAGGACCAAAACTTACAAAATTTAATCTTTCCTTTTAGGAGCCTGCAGAAGACCAGCAGAAAGAGGAAAAAGCCTTTATCATCTGGGTAAAACCTAGTGTGTTTTACAATACAGAAAGAAAGACAAGACAAACTCTCCACTATCCTATGAGCAGCTCTGGAGAAGCTACAGATGGAGGGGCTAAAGTCAGCGTGACGAAGAACTAGAAAGACAGAGGGAACTATGGGAGAACTTCAATAAGAACTAAGAAAATGGTTAGGGTTGCAAGGGAGGAACTGCTATATGAGAAACCCTCAAACCTTTCAAAGAGTAAAGCCTTGCCTTTCCTATTTTATCTTATCCGCCAACCCCTGCCCCTGGATTTGTGTGTTACAGATGATGAAATAGTTTAAATTCCAACTCCCAGACCTCCAGTGCTGTCCTGCATTGTAATACTTACCGGAATTCTGAAAGAAATCATCTTCATTAGAGATCTGTGTGCTAATTTAGGGTTGTCGGGAAGATTAGGACCCAAGAGAAAGCCACGTGTTGCTGCGAGCCAGTTCTGATTCACAGCAACTCACTGTGTGTCAGAGTAGAACTGTGCTCCACAGGATTTTCATGGCTGATATTTTGGAAGTAGATCACCTGGCTTTTCTTCTGAGGTGCCTCTGGGTAGACTTAAACCTCCAAACCTTTAGGAAGCAGCTAAACAAGTTAACTGTTTGTATCGCCCAGGGACTCTACCCAAGAGAAGGCAGCTGCTATTCTTGTGGTCTGGATGAGCAGAGGCCTTTCCCTTGGGGAGATTACATGGCAGTGAGTTCTCCCCAAACTTAAGAGATGGAAAGGAGCCTCCCCCTGAGAGTGATGATAGGTACCCCATTAGAATGAGAGGGAGCAGGTCACAAGTGTTATACTGGAAAGGCTATCCTTGTTTAAAATGTAAGAATGTAAAGACATCCAAATCCTAAAAGAATATGTAATGTCAATCAATTCCATGAACATGTATTTATTGAACATCTACTATTTCCAATGACCATCTACTGTGCCACTGCCATTGAGATGCTGGGTAATCTATTTGGAGAGACAGAAACAATAAAAAAAGATACAATGCCTTGTGATATATAATTAGACACTAAATTCTGTGATACAGACATTATGAATCATAAAATGAGGGAAAGGGCATCAATGCGGGTTGGAAAAGGGAGCGAGGAACTCTCCAATGACATGAAGCAGAGGTTAGCCATAAATGACAAGCAATAGATAAGAGCGTATTATGGAGGACATAGGAGTCCCTGGGTAGTACAAATGGCTAATATTATCTGTTGCTAACCAAGGGTCGAAGCTTCCGGTCCACACAGAGGTGCCTTAGAAGGAAAGCCTGCTGACCTACTTCGAAAACCCTATGGAACACCGGTTCTATTCGGACACACATGGAGTTACCATGAGTCAAAGTCGACTTCACAGCAACTGGTTTTATGGGGGACACGAGGAATCCAGTCACAGGGTGATTCTATTCATAACCCCGGTCAATCAGCACGTGATTCTTTTCTTGGACATAAGCTCCAGTGCGATAAAAGAATTCAATCCCCTCACAAAGAACCACCTCATGGCCTCAGAGTACTCATTTTCTCATTACAGTTTGTATTAGTGTATTCCAAATGTCACATTGATTTCTAAAGTGCATCTACATGATTTACACTCAGATATATATACATATATGTTTATTTTCGATACCTAAAATCTCAACCTTCCTATTCAAACCTCATTTTTTTTTTCTTGCACTGACATCTGCTTCCTTGCCCTGTTTTATTGCCTTTTCACTGATTGATAAATACAGGTGAACAGGAACAGAATAACTTATTTACAGATAAGACGCTCACTGTTTATGATCGATAGTGTTATATCTCGTGAATTCAGCAGCTCAGCTAGAACCATCCCAGCCAGAGTTTTTACTAGTAAATCCGTATGTTGTTTCTCTGCCATGCCTCTCTTTCAGAATCGGTAGAGTGTAAGGATTGTCATTGTATAATAAAGTCCGTTCTCTTCCAGCCACCAACACGTTTTTGGATATTGTAAACCTGGGAATAGATTTTTCACAGAAGGAATCTATACTGTTTCCACCGAGAGGCAGGCATGCCACTTAGTGATAGCCATGGGTGCTGGTCTCAAAGTGCTCTTAAGAGTGAATACATGCTGAGGGAGAAATGACTTACACTTTTGAAGGGCTCCATTTCAAAAGCTAAAAAATGATTTCTTCTCCACGTCATGGGTGTAAATAAGAAGGCTTCCAAGCACCAGCGGATGCTCTTTTCCCATTGATTTGTGTCGCAGGGGATTTTGTTGCCAGGAATATGTGTTCCGCTTTTAATACCAGGCAAAACTTCCTGGCACGTCTCAGGAACAAGAGCATATTAGGCGAACAGACAGACAGCACTTGCCTTAAAAGTGTTGCTGGATGATCTCTGCTTTGATTGTGATGGATCACACAGCAGGCTCTGCGAGCTTTAAGCAGCTTCACTTTCAGAAGTCCTTGTCACAGCCGTAATGACTTACCCTGACTGGTCCAGAGAATGGACATAACGAAGCACTTTCTTTTGCCTGGTTATAAAAGACTCTAAAGCTTCTTGGAGATCCATGAAACCTGATCGCGTACATGATGGTTTTCTAGCCTGTGGATCTTGTCGGTGTCTAAATCTGTCATAATATATGTTTAAGCCAAAAGCAAAGCATTTGGAGGACTGACCTGTGTCCTTAAGTTACTGCTACGTTCTCATCATAAGATAGGAGATTCTATCATTGTTGCCTTTGCAACAAGACTTGTTTCTGACACCGCCTTGGTGGGAATGAGTTTAAAAGACTCGTGTTTTCAGTTGGCCTGCCTCCCACAACAATGTACTCTCCATGAATTGTGTAAGCATAGAAAGCCAGTTTGCATTTTCCTTGATGACTCTGGAAATACGACTCAAAAAAAAAAAAAAATTTTTTTTTTTTTTTATTATTAGAGCAAAATGGAAATGGGATGAGTTGATAGGCTTATCTGAATCATGTAGAAATAATGTATAGGTCTTTGATGTCATCTTAATGGTGAGCCACAAAGAGGGATGTGAACTACAGAGGTGATAGCTGCTTTTACCGTTGAAAGGACTACCTGATGTGATGACAAGTGAACTACTGTCCTCTTTTTGGGCAAATGCACTGTCTTCTCTAAGGAATTTTGCTGCATGGAATGACTTTATTATTGAATATTACAGGACACTTGGGCTGTATTATGCCTCAGAAGATCTAAAGTCAGTGCACACAAGACAACATTGAAGCAAAGCCCTCTAACCAAAATAAGCTGAATAAAAATGACCAATAATGTCCAACTCTATTTTGTATTGTACCAAGGAGCCCTGGTGGAGCAGTGGTTAAGAGCTCAGATGTTAACCAAAAGGTCGGCTGTTCAAATCTACCAGCCACTCTTTGGAAACCCTATGGGGAAGTTCTACTTTGTCCTACAGGGTCACTATGAGTCAGAGCCGACTCGATGGCACCTAACAAGAACAACAAAATGAAATTTTCTACTATTGCATATGCCATCCTTGTATATTTTTTTAAAAAATACTCATAGTTTCTTCTTAGACCAAAATATAACATAAGAATCTGAATTTTGTAGCCATAATACTTCTCTAAAACTCTGTAATTTGTTAAGTCTAAATTTAGTTATTATGTTCATAGTACAAAATTTTTCTTTTAGAGTAGCTGTACACCAGTATCCAATCCCAACCCGCAGTCTTTCTCCTAAATTAATCTTTAAAAAGTTAAGGTACTAGCACTATTTCTGTAGTACACCAGAGTATAGAAGACCACAGGCTTTTGTTTAACTCAAATCAGCATTTAAATTCCATGTTTGCTGAGAAATTTGGGGGAAATAATTGAAACTCACTAAATTTGAATTTCTTCATTTGCAAAAATATAATTCTTCTTCTTATCCAATAGGATTGTAAGGATTAATTGATTTTAAAACAGTTTGTTGAACAGTATCTGGCTTAAAGTAAGCACTAAATATTCATCATGAATTATGGATAGAAATGGTAAGATCCTTAGGCACCTAAATATGTTTCTTAGTGTAACTTACTTAAAAATCCAAACTAAATTTTTTGCCATGGAGTCGATTCCAACTCACAGTGATCCTACAGAGGACAGAGTAAAATAGCCCTAGGGTTTCCAAGGCTGTGATCTTTACAGGAGCAGACTGCCACATCTATCTTCTGTGGTGGGGCTATTGAATTCGAACCGCCAACCTTTCTGTTAGCAGCAGAGCTCTTAACCACAGCTCTATCAGAGCTGCTGTCACTTACTAAAACCTGTTGCTGTCAAGCCAATTCCAATGTACAGTGGCACTGTAGGACAGAGTAGAACTGCCCCACAGAGTTTCTAAGGAGCACCTGATGGATTTGAACTGCCGACTTTTTGTTCAGCAGCTGTAGCATTTAACCACTATGCAACCAGGTAACTTACCTAGAGTCACAGAATTCTATTTAGGCCTATAGGCAAAAAGTCAAATGCATTTTACATGTTTGCCTTCATTCTGCTGATCTGGGCTCAGGTAAATACTGTTAGAAATAAGATTGTCTTTTTCATCAAAGAACTATGCATAGAGCTCTGAGGTCATGAGTTTCATCATGGTACTTCACCCCTAGCATTTTTGACCATTTTCGCCTACAGTATTTATAACCTCACATTTTATATATTTACTAATGCTTTTGTTTAATTATAAAAGGTGAAACTGTATCCACCTTCAAATTGGATTCAACCCAAGGGATAGCTGTGAATAGAAAGTGTGTTTACTGGATTGTCAAGAATTAGTCATTTCTGTTTTACATGATTAGCTGAAACAACCAACTGTTGACTTTGTGGACACAGTCCACTCCCTCCAGGGCCACCCATGGTCCCTTGGCACCCTCGTTGGAAAGCAATGCTCTACATACTTGACAAATAATTCTCACTCATGAATAAATAACTGTGCTGACCTCCAGGCTGTTGCCTGTGGAACGGGGTACAAATTCCTTCTATTTTTTTTTTTTTTACTTTTTAATCTTTCCTAAAGTATTTTACTATTTCTCCTTTCTGACAAAACATATCAATGTCATTTTGAAAAACTTTGATCCATAATGCCACTGTTCCACCTTTTCTCTCTTTTCTGTATAAATATCCATCACTGTTGACATTTAACATTCACGAATGACTGTAGCAGAATCTACTTACGCCTGATTGCCTATAATTTCCTATATTTAGACATGTGTTTGGTTCATCCAGAAAATTCCCCAATTCTTTATATTCCTAGATTGATATCTTAAATCAATCATATTATTTTTCACAGAACAAATTTAGATAGCTAGAATATTTAGACTCTTCTTTCTCATGTTAAAAAAGTAAACATGTTTTCCTGACAGTTAAAATAAGGTGGTAAATCAGTACAAAAAAAAAAGTAAATACACTTCTCAAGATCATATTTAAACTATATTCAGAGAATTACAAAGACTGAGCAATGTTTTCTGATGAACTGAATCACACTTCAGCCTGATCCTTCATATATGTTGAATTTACTGTTCTTTTAATACATCATTCACGACAAAAATAAACTTGATAGATTACATGAGACTCCAAATTTGACCTTTACTCAAATGTGGCCAGCAATCTAAATTGTTGGCTGAAGTATTAGTTCTTTTCTTGTCTACTGTAATTGCAATTGCCTATTGTGAATTCCCACAGAAGATTATTGTAGAATATTTATTAGGATACATATCATATTTTATTTTATAAACCAAGTTTTCTGTCTAATTTTCAGGGAATTATCTGTCATTCCAAAAATCGCTTCTAATAGAACATTTTGTTAACAATACATCTACACCCATATATTGCAGGCTTGCTGTATAATTTTCCACTGTAAACTACAATTTGGTTAATTTTAGGTCCAGGGACAATTGTTACTGAAGCACCGAAAGGACATTAATATAGCATGGTTTCCTCTAACGTCACTTCTGCTGCTTAGATGAAAAGGAGACTTTAATATAGAAAAATCCAAGTTAGGACACAGGAACATACATCATGCATGTTTGTGTGATGTGCATCATTCATGCCCGTATGTTTATACACATATACACTGTTATGTTGTTGTTAGCTGCCTTTGAGTTGACCCTGGACTCATGGTGACCACATGTACAATGGAACTAAACACTGCCCGTTCCTGCACCATCTTCAGAATCTGTTGGAGATCAGGCTGTTGGGATTCTGATTTTTAAAAGCAGAGTACCAGGCCTTTCTTCCTAGTTCACCTTCATCTGGAAGCTCCACTGAAACCTGTTCAGCATCATACTCGTTGCCATCGAGTCGATTCTGATGCATAGCAATCCTATGGGACAGAGTAGAACTTCCTCATAGGGTTTCCAAGGAGTGGCTGGATTTGAACTGCCGACCTTCTGGTTAGCAGCTGAGCTCTCAACCACTATGCACTGATGGGTGGTGATTTCACATGAGGAGCATTAATCAGAAATTAAACCCAGGTCTCCCACATGGAGGGAGAGAATTCTACTGCTGAACCACCCCTGCCTTCACATAAAAAAAAAACAGACATAATTGCAGAAATTGATTTTAACTGTCAAATAGCCCAGTAATCCTGAGACAAGTCACGGACATTGTAGTTTAAAGCAAGCATAGCTGTCAAGGAAGGAGGAATGGATCTGGGCTCTGGCATGAAGCGCAGTCAGTCTGCAGGACAGCACAGCGGAACCAGCACTTCCACACAGGCTTCCTAGCTTTGTCATAAACCCTTTTTATGTGACATACCTACATAAACTTTCCCAGTCTAGTCAATCTCTCTCCCAAGATCCTCCCTCTTAACTTCCCCCACTGCTAATTTCTCCCAAAAGCTTTGTAGCCACATTGGCACTTTCTCCGCTCTCTGCTTCTTATTTATTTTCATGATCCTGTGAATACAGAGTAGGACCCATAGCTAACACATACAGAGCCTTTACGTGCATTGCCAAAAGGCATCCTCTCTGAGGAGACCAAGAAGCAAAAGTCCCGCCAAACTCTGAGAGGATGCAGTTCGCTTTGGAGCACAAAGTTGAGTGTGCTGGTGGGGGGATTTCTACCCCCACCCGCAGGCTCTCAGCCAGGCATTGTTGTGCGGGGCATGATTGTCCCAGCCCTATGTGTCAGCCGTAATGGGAATCCTACACTTGGCCCACATCACTTATGCTATAATAGCTTGTAATGGCTTGAGCTAACTTAATTTTCTCAGCCTCCTGCTGTAATTCTTAACACAACTACTCTATGTTGTTTTGGGACCTTGCCAGCATCAGGGAGTGATCAGTCCTTTTTGCCAATCTCCCTATTAATTAATTGCTTGCTTTTTTCAAAGCAGTGAGATGTAAACTTCAGAACACTAAGAAATACAGAAAATTTGAAAGACTTATTTTTTTCCAAGTGCCTTTTTTGGGAATTTTTCCAACACAAATGGGGTTGACAGAGAGGTTTGTTTAAGTCAGGTTTAAAGTTTAACGGTTACTATTTTTTTTTTTTTTTTTATGTGGTAACTGCTTCAAAAGGGGGTGTTTCCTGTCCTTCTCTTTGTAATCTTTCCAGCACAGAGATGACCTACAGTGATGACATTCAATTATACTTTTTTTTGCTGTCTTGAAACACTGAAAGGAAGCCTTTCTTTAGTCTCTTAAATAAACTTTTAAATGCAGCAGGCAACAAAAATTTATGTGCACAACGGGTAGAAGAAAGTACTTCCATTTCCCTCTTCTGCTCCTTCTTCTTGGGTTTTTTTTTTTTTTTTTTTCCTGGCATAGATAAAAAATCTCTTGGATGGGAACTTATACAGTAGAGAATTTGTTAATCTTATTTCTTCTCATGAGAAAGCCTGGGTAATGTCCAAAAACTCCCTCACTAAAACCAGAGCCATCCCCAAGGCGACATGAAGGCATAAATAACTCTAAAGGATTTGGTGTCATGCTGATCTGGGTTCAAACCCTGCTGATTGTACCTTGAAGAAGAGACCTGACTGTTCTGGAGTACACAAATCAAGTTATTCAATCATGGTGCCTATGAGTGCAGTACTACCTATAATTTAACTGACCACAAAAATTCTTTATGGAATCAACTGATTTTCTTATTACCTGAACATGTTTATATGTTTGACCTGCATAAGGCAGGTTTAGAAGGTGAGCCTCTTAGTTGACTGTTTTCTTTTTAAAGAAACAAAAACAAATCAATCAATCAATCTTTGCTGACTTTGGAAAATATCAAACAGATCTTTGTGGCCAGTGGGCAGGGGTGATAGGTGCCTTCTAAAGACAAAACTCATAGTAGACATGTGCAGAATAACTCATTCAGGACTCACTTTGTTACAACCCCTTCAGTGTTTATGGGAGACCTGGTGGCACACTGGTTAAAGAGCTTGGTCACTAACCGGAAGGTGGGCAGTTCAAATCCAGCATCCTCTCCTTGGAAACACTATGGGGTAGTTCTACCCTGTCCTATAGGGTCACTATGAGTTGTAATCTACTTGACTGCAAAGGTTTTTTTTTTTTTTGGTGCTTGTGAAGTGGATAACACAATTAGAAACAAGTACTCTGTGGACCAAACCTAGAGGTAGACTATGTGAATGTCAATGTTCAGGGGCAGTACTTGCATAAATGCTACTACTGGCTTAAACAAGAAATGATTATCTTTTGAGTCACCTGAAAAGAGCAGCTCATGGACTCTGAAGAATCTTGAAACATGTTGCAAAAACCTCCAGGATGCAGATGTAGCAATCCCATGACAGAATGCTGAATGTCAGTGACTATTAAACTCCTCTCTTAGACGTTACTTCTCACAGTTTGTGTTGACAAAACACTTGTAGTCAGGGAGTTCTTATTTAGAAGTATCTGTGGATGCTGTTCTCAGTGAAATACAGGCTTGAAGGGTCGTGTCTATTTACTTACGCAAAATTAGCAGGCTGCATGTATAGAAAAAAGTCCCTGGGTGACATAGACTGTTTGCACTTGGTTACTAACCTAAAGGTTGGCAGTTCGAACTCAGCCAGAGATGCCATGGAAGAAAGGTCTGGTGATTTGCTTCCATAGCGATTACAGCCAAGAAAACCCTATGGATCAGTACTAGTCTATAACACATTGGGTCACCATGAGTTAGAATCGACTAGACAGCAACAGGGGTATTTCGCTTGTTTGTGTATAAAAAAGTAGTGATACACCTTAGGTAATACGTGAATACAATCTTGATAATGCTGCTTGCAAAGTTTTTAAAATATTAAAACGTTAAAATAAACCCCCATGTCTGTTACGCCAATAAACCATGGCACGATACTTTGCTTTGGATCCAAATGGTGTGTTACAATGGAGGAGATGACAACACACAGTCTGTCTGAGAGTACTTCTGGAGCAACAGTCGGTTAATTGTATGATTTAGATATCTTACTTAAATCAAGTTAATATTTCACTCTGAATTTCAGTGTTACATTAATGACTATTGTAACGAACTCATTAAATCTGAAAGTCAACATTAATTTATTATCCAAAGACTCTCAGTGAATTACATTGGCAGGTGAGAAGGAATGGCTTAATATTATCTATCTGATTATTCCATAACCTTATGTGCACAAGACAGAACTGTTTCTGGTTGCTAAATTTGGATTTCAGTTATAACTACTTAATATTAAAGTATACTATATTATAGCGGCTTTTCAATGGAAAGTCATAGCCTGAATCTCTATGGTTATCTTCACCTCATCTTTCACATAGAGCACTTTTTATAGGTAAAGTTTGTTTTACAAAGTAAGTACTTCCAAATATTCTTAGGCTTAGGCTTAGGAAAGAGAAGCAAGCTACAGTCCAACACTCCTTACGCCTGCTTCTCATGACTCAGTGATAATCGTTTTCAATTTGGTGGGCTATTTTCATTTCTGAAATTGAGTTACATTATTTCTAAGTAGCAGGCTTATTCTGCCATGTTTTAATTTTTCAATATGTCATCTACTAATTTCCTACTATAAAAGACATGATTTTTATTTTGGAACCTACCATCCACTACCAGCTCGTCAACATGTGTGCCCATGTGTGTGCCTGTGTGCCCACATGTACCCAGATCACACCCTCTCCCCCTCCTCTTGTGCTTCCTATATAATTATATCACAGTATTTTTATTAAAGCAATAGCGTTTGCATTATTAACATAATGTAAATATTATTCAGAGCTAAGTCATGCAATTCAGTGTGACTGTATTTGCTTTTCAAACAATTATTTTGTTGACCCTGGAGCTAATTGATTACCTTATTTATTATTTGCTTCCTTCTTTCTTTGCCACTATAAATATCTGCGAGGGATGTATAAATATCCTTTCAATACATTTAAAAAAAATCACATAATCTATCACTTTCATTATTTTCTTGGTTATAGTGAACTGCTTAAGAGCTTGGCTGCTAACCAAAAAGGTCAGCAGATCAAATCCACCAGTCACTCCTTGGAAACCCTATGAGGCAGTTCTGCTCTGTCCTATAGGGTTTCTATGAGTCAATGCAATTGTGATGGGTTTTGTTTGTTTTGTACTCCTTCTAGAGCCTTTTCCTATCTGGACCATTTTCTTTCTAGGTCTGCTACATAGCTGTCACCCTTGCATGTCTTTTGGCCTCCCCATGATGGTTTTTTATTGTACTTTAGATAAAGGCCTATGGAACAAACTAGTTTCTTATTAAACAGCTAGTACCATATTGTTTTGACATTGATTAGCCACCTCACGACATGTCAACACTCTCCCTTCTTGACTTTGGGTTCCCTATTACCAACTTTCCCGTCCCTTCCTGCCTTCTAGTCCTTGCCTCTGGACTGGTGCGTCCCTTTAGCCTTGTTTTGTTTTATGGACCTGTCTTTTTTTTTTTTTTTTTCAATATTTGGCTGAAATGTGAACCTTGGGAGTGACTTCATTACTGAGCTGAAAGGGTGTCCAGGGGCCATGCTTTCAGAGTTTCTCCAGTCTCTGTCAGGCCAGTAAGCCTGTTTTTTTTTTTTTTTTTTTTTTGTGAGTTAGGGTTTTGTTCTATATTTTTCTCTAGCTCTGTCCAGAAGCCTCTATTGTCAACCATCATTTTCATAGAGTACATCTGGTAGTAGCTTCTTATGAAAGGGAACACGGGAAAAATTTAAAATTATGTATGCCTCGAAGTGTTTTTTTATTTTACTCGGATAAAAAAAAAAAAAAACATGGTTGAAAATTTAGTTTAGTATAACCTGTTAGTTTGGAAATCATATAACCTCCGAATTTTGAAGGCAGTGTTCCCTTATCTTCTAGCTTCTAGTATTGCTCTTGAGAAATCCAATGCCATATGTGTGAATTTGTGTGTGAGATTCCCCTTCTCCCCACGGATATCCTTAAAATATTTTTATTCCCAATTATTGGAAATATTCTGATGGTGCTCTTTGGTGTAGTCCTTTTTTCATTCATTGTGTGGGTTCCTTAATAGGCCCTTTTAATCTAGAAATTCACGCTCCTTTTTTTTGTTAATGTAATATTTCTTTGAAAATTTCTTCCCCTCTGTTTTCTCTTGCAGAGTAAGATCATGGCTAGGAGCAATATGGAGAGCCTGGATGAATCCTCAAATGTTTTTTTTTTTTTTTCCTAATGTTTTTCATTTCTTGATCTCTTTCTTGTGTCTTCTAAAAATTTCCTCAACTTTATCACATGTATTTCTCAATTAATAATTTCTAAGAGATCTTTTGTTGGCTCCTTTTATTTTGCTTAAGCATTCAATTCTTGTGACTTGGATGCAAAATCTTCTCTTACCTACCTGAGTGCATTAATTATTGTTCTTTTTGGACTGTTTTGCTTTACTTCTTGTGCTGTTTCTGTTTCCTCTGCCTGCTTATTCTCATCTCTGTCTTTTATATGAAGTCAGAGATTTTCCTTAAATGGCTGGTGATTCAGGACTTCCATGCAAATGTCATACGAGGAGCTAAGAGTAGACTGAAAGCTCTGGGCATGGGCAGGGCTTGTTGAGTGACAAGTTTTATGGAAGAAAAATGTATTAGTTTTATATTGCTGCCATAACAAATTACCTCAAATTTAGTGGCTTAAACAACACAAATTTATAGGAGTCCTAGTGGTGCAGTGGTTAAGAGCTCGGCTGCTAAACAAAAGGTCAGCAGTATGAATCCACCAGCCTCTCCCTTGAAACCCCATGGGGCAATTCTAGTCTGTCCTATAGGGTCACTATGAGTCGCAACAGACTCAAAGCAACAAGTGTTTTTTTTGTTTGTTTGTTTGTTTTTGTTTTGTAGATTATAACTCTGTCATGGGTCTTACTGGGCAAAATCAACTTGCCAGCAGGCTACATTTTCTTCTGGTGGCCCTAGGGAAGAATTCCTTGCCTTGCCTTTTTTAGCTTGTGTAGGCTGCCCACATTCCTTGGCCTGCACCTCTTTCTTCCATCTTCAAAGCCAATGTCAGTGGATCAAGTTCTTCTCACGCTGCATCATTGTGACCATTCTTCCATGGTCACATTTTCCTTTGACTATAGCCCAGAGAGGTTATCTACTTTAAGAACCCATGTGATTTACATTGGATGAACCAGGATAATCTTCCCATCTCAAGGTCATTAACTTCATCCTTCTGCCATGCAAGGTAACATATGGGGCTTATTACCTGAACACATTAAAAAAAAAAAACAAAAAAACAGTTGCCACAGAGTCAGTTCCAACTCATGGCTTCAGAGTTGAACTGCATTCCATAGGATTTTCAGTGCCTAAGCTCTTTGAGAAATAGAGCACCAGGTCTTTCTTCTGAGGCCATTCTGGGTGGATTGGAACTGCTAGTCTTTCCGTTGGTAGCCAAGTGCTTAACTGCTTGTGCCACCCAGGGCCTACCTGAACATTTTTAGGGACCACTATCCTGCCTACTATAGTAGGTCAAGCAGAGAAACCCAACCACTTTGTTGGTGAACATCCAAATTTCAGTAGCTGCAGATTTTTGCTGTTTGAGAGAAATATATTTTTTGTTTCTCTTTCCAGTAAAATATAACCCTTTCTGTCAGCTTTGTAAGAGTCGAATGTGGGAAAGTGACTGGGGTCAAGCTGATTAAGAATCAGAGTTACTTTATCTGTCCCTGATGTCCTTGCGTTCAGATACCCTCTGGCTCAACCTCCGCAGAGAGCAAACCGACACATTTTTAGAGTTTGGGGAGGGCAGTCAGCTCTCCATTCAAGTGGATACAGACTTTCAGCCAGTTGTACTGGTCATTAAGCCAGTATTCTGAAGTATCCCATGTCAGCTTCTTGACCCACACCAGCCTGCAGGTGTTTAGTTTTCGGCTTTTCCACAGCTCCGGAGTTTAGTTGCATTGATAATATGTTTTAAATAATAACCTATTGCCCTCGAGTTGATTCTAACTCATAGCAACCCTATAGGACAGAGCAGAACTGCCGCGTAGGGTTTCTAAGGAGCAGCTGGTGGATTCGAACTGCTGACCTTTTGGTTAGCAGGCAAGCTCTTAACCAGTGTGCCACTGGGACTCTAAATACAACTTCCAAATTTGGTTGGCATTTCTCATCTGTTGTCACCTTCTCTTCTATTCATTTTGGCCTTGAGTGTTGAGCCATCTATGAACCTTTTATTATCATTTTAGTGAGTTTTCAGGAGACAGTGGAAGCCGATGGATATGTTCAATATATCACATTAAAAATGAATTCCCTGCACTTCGAGACGAATGAAAACTCACACCTTCCCTCCTCCCTATTCATAACTTGTTATTTATTTTTGTGTGTGTGTTGTTTGCCTTATATGGAATCATTTTGACACTGTAATATTATGCATGACATGTTGTTGTTGAGGGCGGTCAAGTTGATTCTGTCTCATAGTGACCCAATGTGATAGAGTTGGAACAGCTTCATATTATTTTCTAGGCTGTAATCTTTATGGAAAGGAGCCTTGGTGGCACAGCAGTTAGAAAGGTCGGTGGTTCAAAACCACTAGTGGCTCTGCCGAGAAAGATGTAATGGTCTGATTCCGTAGAGATTTATGGCCTTGGAAACCCTATGGGGCTGCTAGGAGTCAGAATCAACTGAATGGCAGTGGGTTGGGTTTTTAATCTTTATGGAAGCAGATCAGCAAGTCTTTTTCCCATGGTGCTGCAGGGTGTGTTTGAACTGCCGACCTTTAGGTTAGCAGCGAAGCACTTAACCATTGCACTACCAGGGCTCCTTTGCATGGTATAAAGGATTTATGATTTAGATATATTTACAAGTCATAACTTTATGTAACACAGTCTGTCATTATTATAACCTGAATACTCTGGCATTATTTTGAAGAAATAGTGGAATGTTAAACTGTAGCAATAAGAGAGGAAAGATTATCATAAAATAAACTGTTACAAGCCAAATTAAAAGTGAAGACTTGATGGCATGCCGTCATTACACTGTTGGTATCACCATCATCCTTACTGAAGTCTATTAACTTATACTGCTAATTCTGTTTATTTTTAATTTGATATGTGATTTATATTAAGGGAAGGTTATTATGTATTAGTTGCAAAAGCACATAAACAATTAGGATAATATTCCATAGAAAATCTTCTCTAAGCTCTTATTTTAACATTGTTGTAAGAACAAGTGAGCTCAAATTCATTTTTGTAATGTATCAAAACAATGTATCTCTCAAAATTAAGAAGCTGGTCCAAATACCAGTGTGCATATTTTTTTATTTGCTTTCCTTGAATTTTCCTTTCACAGTCCAAAGACATAAATATTAAATAATTGGATCCAGTTTATAATTTGGAAGCAAAACATTTAGCAAATTCAATTAAGCTTAAACAGGGGAAAAAAACCCAAATTGCTGGAGGGCATCTGGAATGCCCAGGCTCAGATATAATGACTAAACCCTTTCCGAGCTCCAGGGTGTAGCCTTTGTCAAGCTTTTTCTTTTGTTTGGAAACTTTCATTTTTCTTAAGATTCTAAAATTACAGGTTGTCAACACATACGGTACATCTTACAAGCTACAGCAAGTAGAGACTAGACAAAATAAATACATAGATTTGTAAACATAAGTGAAAAAAAGAAAAAAAATAAATACAAGGGATAACTACTGGTCCTGAAAATCAACATTATAGAATTTAAGATTCCTCATAAAGGAGCAGGTAAGCTAAGATGGGATCTCAGCAAAACAAACTGCTGTGGGAAGAAACAAAGACAGTAAATCGTAGGCTGCGATTGGGAAAAAAATAAATAAATAACTCTGCTAAGAGGCGTCTGGAAGTTCAAGTAAATGTCCTAAAGGTATTGTTAGCTCAGGTGTCCTTTGGGCAGGTGGAGAGCAGGTGCGGACCATAACAGCAGGAGCTGGTGCGGCAGGCAATATGCAGAGGCGTGTGGACACTCTGATACCGGTTCTGGGTAATCCGTCCATCCATTAACAAAGCACAAAATAGGGATCCATGGGAGAAAGACCTAGTGATCTGCTTCCATAAAGATTATAGCCTGGAAAACCCATGGAATAGTCTATTCTGTCATATAAGGTCATTATGAGTTGAAAATTGACTTGATGGCACCTAACAACAACAGCAACTAGAGGCTAGTTCCTTTGGACAGTGCAAATGGTTAACACACTCAGCTGCTAACCAGAACATTTGAGTCCATCCAGAATTGCCTCAGAAGAAAGGCCTGGCAATTTACCTCTGAAAAAGTCAGCCATTAAAAACTCTAGGGAACACAGTTTTACTCTGACACACGTGAGGTCACCGTAAGTCAGGATTGATTCTATGGCAACAAGGTTTGTCTTTTTTTTTTTTTTTTTTAAACTAGAGACTAAGGCAATGAGATGAAGAATTGTTTATTTGAACTAATATGAGCCCCTGGGTTGTACAAATGATTAATGCACTAAGTCTAACTGAAAGACTGGAAGTTTGAATCCACCAGGAGGTACCTCGGGAGAAAAACCTGGCAATCTATTTCCAAAAGAAACAGCCATTGAAAATCCTATGGAGCACTATTCTGCTCTGATACACGTGGGGCTGCCATGAGTCTGGACCAACTTAACAGCAACTGGTTGACTGTTAGTACGAGATAAGTGAGGAGCCAGGGGCTCAGTTATTCAGCCTTAGATGTATGGAAGGGTATTGGACTGTTAAGTGAAAACACCAAGATATTATATTGGAGGCTACAAAGGGATATTGAGGAGCCCTTGTGGTGCAAGGTTAAGCACTTTACTACTAACCAAAAGGTTGGCAGTTCAAACCCACCAGCTGCTCCACGGAAGAAAAGACCAGGCAATCAGCTCCAGTAAGGATTACGGCCTAGGAAAACTTATGAGGGCAGTTCTATTCTGTCATGTAGAGCAGCCATGAGTCAGAATCAACTGGAGGGCACATAACAGCAAGAAAGCAATATCAAGACTTAGAGGTAGTATACTAGGTCTATGTCAATGAGACAAATCTCATGCCTTGATGGGAGTAAGTCTTGATGGGAGATATTTTCTACCCAGATCAGCATTTTTTGTAATCTCTAATGTGCAAGTAGAAGGGTGTGGTGGCTTCAGATAGGAAGGTTGGGCAGCACTATATTAAAGGAGGTTTATACTGGCAGCCACCAGGTGTGCCAGCCTTAAAGGGGTGCCAAATTTGCTATGTCAAAAGATTAATTTGACTGAAGTATTACAAAACAAGCTAAATATCAAGTAGTTAACATCAGTTTCTATAACAAAACCAAAAAACAAACCCAGTGCCATCGAGTTGATTCCAACTCATAGCGACCCTATAGGACAGAGTAGGGCTGCCCCACAGAGTTTCCAAGGAGCATCTGGTGGATTCAAACTGCTGACCTCTTGGTTAGCAGCCGTATCACTTAACCACTATACCACCAGGGTTTCCATGAGTTTATATAGATGTTCTAAACTATGCACAGTGGCACACTGGCATAAGCAGGGTGAGTAAAACCCTGCGGTAAGGAAAAAAAAAAAATATTGTATTTAAGAAACTGATTACTGTTTTAATCTCACACAAAAAGTTCACCAATA
Source organism: Elephas maximus indicus (assembly GCF_024166365.1). Taxonomy (NCBI): domain Eukaryota; kingdom Metazoa; phylum Chordata; class Mammalia; order Proboscidea; family Elephantidae; genus Elephas; species Elephas maximus. Next base: position 42,786,434 of record NC_064832.1, read on the forward strand.
TGATAGAATGACTCCACACAACTTACTAGGCTACTTCACAAGAGGGAGCCCTACAACGGGCCCTGAAAGCAGCTGGAACAAAAGCTGAGGCATCACCAAACCTTAGTGTCTGCCAGGTGGCAGGAGCTACCACAAAGAGTTAATTGACAAGACTCCTGGTATATTTTTTATTACATTATTTTCCTCAATTTGTCAATCTGCAGTAAAGAAAATGAATAAGTAGACTTTTTTAATTTTTTCTGGTTCTATTATATTAAACAGCATGGGCACCTAACAACTACAACATTATATTGAAGGGTGCCACCTACTCTGCCCTGGGTCCAAAAATATCTTCCTCTGACCCTAGGTTGGTGGACACAGGGACTGGCAAAAAGAAGGGTCCACCACTCTACAAAGCCAAAGCTTTTTTTTCTGAGCCTTACTAAATTCATGTGTATTTGGACTGTTGTTAATTTAGCCTCAATATGGCTACAAGTACTCTAGATCATTTTCACTGGCTAATTCTTTTCATGAGTAGACTTCCAGGGGTCCTTCTTCCCAGGAAGGAAAGCTGTGGTCAGGGTTGTATCCTTTCACCATACGTCTTAGTTATCTAATGCTGCTATAACAGGAATATCACAGGTGGATGGCTTTAACAAAAAGAAATTTATTTCTTCACAGTAAAGTAGGTTAAAAGTCCAAATTCAGGGTGTGAGCTCCAGGGTAAGGCTTTCTCTCTCTGTTGGCTCTGCAGAAAGGTTCCTTGTCATCAATCTTTCCCTGCTGGAGGAGCTTCTCAGGTACAGGGACCCTGGGTCCAAAGGATGCACTATGTTCCTGGTGCTGCTTTCTTGGTGCTGTGAGGTATCCCTGTGTCTCTGCTTGCTTCTATTTTTTATAGCTCAGTAGATTGCCTCAAGACACAATCCAGTCCTGTAGGTTCAGTCCTGCCTCACTAACACCACTGCCGCCCATCCTCCCTCATTAACATCACAGAGGCAGGATTTATAACATATAGGAAAATCACACAATACCAGGAATCATGGCCCAGCCAAATTGATACACACATTTTTGAGGGACAAAATTCAATCCATGACACCATACCTATTCAATCCGTATGCTGAGCAAATAATCTGAGAAGCTGGACCATACAAAGAAGAGCGGGGCATCAAGATTGGAGGAAGACTCATTAACAACCTGCGTTATGCAGATGACACAACCTCGCTTGCTGAAAGTGACAAGAACTTAAAGCACTTACTGATGAAGATCAAAGACCACAGCCTTCAGTATGGATTATACCTCAACATAAAGAAAACAAAAATCCTCACAACTGGACCAGTGAGCAACATCATGATAAATGGAGAAAAGATTGAAGTAGTCAAAGATTTCATTTTTCTTGGATCCACAATCAACACCCATGGAAGCAGCAGTCAAGAAATCAAAAGATGCATTGCACTGGGCAAATCTGCTGCAAAGGACCACTTTAAAGTGTTGAAAAGCAAAGATGTCACATTGAAGACTAAGTTGCGCCTAACTCAAGCCATGATATTTTCAATCGCATCATCTGCATGTGAAAGCTGGACAATGGGTAAGGAAGACCGAAGAAGAGTTGACACTTTTGAACTGTGATGTTGGCGAAGAATATTGAATATACCATGGACTGCCAATTCTGTCTTGGAAGAAGTACAGCCAGAATTCTCCTTAGAAACTAGGATGGTGAGACTGCGTCTTACATACTTTGGACATGTTGTCAGGGGAGATAAGTCCTTGGAGAAGGACATCAAGCTTGGTAAAGTACAAGGGTCAGCGAAGAAGAGGAAGGCCCTCGATAAAATGGATTGACGTAATGGCTGCAACAATGGGCTCAAGCATAACAACCATTGTAGGCATGGTGCAGGACCAGGCAGTATTTCCTTCTATCGCGCATAGTGTCACTGCGAGTCGGAACCAACTCGAGGGGACCTAACAACGATGAGAACAACTCTAGGTTGAATTTTGTTAGCAGGAAATGAGTAAAAGTTTTTGGGATATTGACTAGCATGGTGGCTCTTCATCCTGGCTATGCTTAGAATCACCTGGGTAGCTCTAAAAAATACTGATGCCTGTGCCTTCTTAAATCAGACTCTGCTGGTGGGGCCTAGGCAGCACTAGTCCTAAAGCCTCCCCAGGTGATTCTACTGTGCAGCCAGAAAAAGAGAACCACTGGACTAAACAAACCATTAAAAGCTCATTATTTTTCCTTGATTTGTGGTTCAAATGATCCTTGGAATTGAAGGTGACCTTGAGAAATTCTGGAAAAAGTGTCCACTTCTTTAAATGCAGTTAGAGCAAAGATCCCAGTTGCAATATTCTGCAGTGAATAAAACTCTGAAAATCTCTTTGCAAGTTTCAATTATTTTTTATAGTTCCTGCACATTTCTGTAACACACCCAGAAGCTACTACGATGTCTCTTTTGCAAGCCCACAGAAGATAAACAATAATTTTTTTGCAAATAGTTTCTGTTGCAACTCACTAAACAAATGGAAGGACGGAAACTATTACATTGATATTTTAAGCCAAAAAAAAAAAAAAGATTCTTCCAACCATGCACTTTAAATATCCTGCTAATTGAAGCAAGAACAGTATATTTTTTGCGTGTTTTTTTTTTTTTTCTCCCTCTTGCCTATATTACGCTGAAACTATGTTGATTATGGACTCTGCAGGCATAGGAATAGCCTTCATCTAGAGAAGGAGAATTCATGATTTATTCACATCTGTAATGGTAATGAGTCGTTAGTCTATGAGGAAAATCAGGTCTATCAGTTATTCCAAGGGTACTGAAAGCTTTCTTTACATCTAGCTGTTCATCTCCATGACATTCCTGGAGGGCGTCTTTTGAAAGGTGATTAATATTTGAAGTGGCAGGAGGCAGGCAACTTCAAACGAAGTACCTTCTTCACCCAGAACTAACAGTTTTGGAAAGAGGATTCCTATTCAAAATATACCTAAGTTTGTTTTTTATGACAATGGGACTTTTGGAGATATTATGGAAGAATGTACATCAGGAAAAAAAAAGAATAATAAAATGTTGGAGACAAGTTAACGTGAGGAATTAATGCTATTTCCAATCAAGGAGAGATTTGACATGAGTTAAATCAAGTTTTTTTGTGAAAGAGATAATTAATTCTTCCTTGATCAAAATGTAAAACAATAATAATCCAAAATATAAAACAATAATAAACTACTCACCCCAATGTAGAAGTATGAATTGGGTTAGAATATCAATAAACTATTCCTGCTTCGAACCAAACCCAAACCAAACCCATTGCTGTCTAGTCGATTCCTACTCATAGCAGCTCTATAGGACAGAGCAGAACTACCCATATGGTTTCCAAGGCTGTACATCTTCACAGAAGCAGATTGCCACATCTTTCTCCCACAAAGTGGCTGGTTGGTTGGAACAGCTGACCTTTTGATTAGCAGCCGTGTGCTTTAACCACTATGCCACCAGGACTCACTACTTCAACCCAGATAGTCCAATTTTTATGGACTTCCACATTGGGATTTGACATAATCTTTGATTTGACAGAAATGTTTTGCTGTAAAAATAAACAACAACAGCAATAAAGTTGTGATACCCACTATTGGAAAGGATGCATTTTGGGTTGCTATTAAAAAATTTTTTTGAAATGCTATCTAGTCAATTCCGATGCTTGGCACTGCCACATGTTTCAGAGTAGAACTGTACCCCCTAGGGCTTTCAGTGAGTGACTTTTTGGAAGTAGATTGCCAGGCCTTTCTTCTGAAGTAAACTTCAAAATTTTTGGTTAGCCTAGCATGTTAACAATCTACACCCTAAATTCTGTATTGGTGCCATGTAAACTAAAGTTGTCAGTGTTTAACACGGACAGGCGCACTGTCAGTGGAGACTGCTCACCTCAGGCCATGCCTTCCTTGCATATCCTTCTGCCCATAGCTGTACTCTTTGACTATCCGCTCCACTGTCATTCTCCCTTCTCTTCTCTTTGGCTGTTGACGTTCAAGTGTGGTGTTAACTTCTCTGCCATGACTTTGACCCCACTGGACACTCTTCTGCTTTTTCCGTATCCACTCTGTGAGGCAAGTTTGTGTCATTCCCCTTTATTCTAGCTCTTTGGAATCCTTGCACCTTAGTTTCATTTGCCTCATGCAGATTAATGAAATATCGCAAAAGTGAAGAACACAGATATTTGAGACCCAGAGCTGAAGGTAAAACTACTAGTGATCCTATTTGCCTGCTACAGGCACTTACTGAAGTAGCTGGAGAGCAGCTCATATTTGCTCCTGCCTTTGTGAACCTGTTGAACCTGCAAATGCAACATGTACATATATACATATATATATATACACACACACACACATATACACACACGGAAAAACTGCAGTTGAAATGGCAGGCAATCGTACTGTAAATATTTTATCCAGAATGAAATTATTTTATGAGAAGTCACAAGTCTGTGAAACATTTTTTTTTTTTAGGTGAAAGTTTACAGTGCAAATTAATTTCACATTCAAAAATTTATACATAAATTGTTTTATGACATTGGTTGCTTTTCTCCCGATGTGTCAGCACTCTCCCCCTTTCTCCTTCCACCCTGGGTTCTCCGTGTCCATTCATCCAGTTTTCCTGTCCCTTCCTGGCTTCTCATCTTTGCCTTTGCCCATTAGATCTCCTATTCTTGAATAAGTTAAGAAGCACATTCCTTAGGTGTATTATTGCTTGTTGTATTGGCTTGCCTAATCTTCGGCTGAAAGGTGGGCCTTGACAGTGGCTTCAGTTCTGAGTTAGCAGATATCTGGGAGCCATAGTCTCAAGGGTTCCTCAAGGGTTAACAGACCATTAACTCTCTTCTTTTCTTGTGAATTTGAATTTTGTTCTACATTTTTCTCCTGCTTTGTCTGGGACTCTCTATTGCGATCCCTGTCAGAGCAGTCGGTGGTGGTAGCCGGTCACCATCTGTTTCCTCTGGCATCAGGCTGGTGGAGGCTATGATTCATGTAGTCCATTAATCCTTTGGACTAATATTTTCTTGTATCTTTGGTTTTCTTCATTCTCCTTTACTCCAAACATAATGGGACCAATAGATGTATTTTAGATAGCCACTCGCAAGCTTTGAAGACCCCAGGTGCTACTCACCAAAGTAGGATATAGAACAATTTCTTTATAACCTGTGTTATACCAATTAACCAACATGTCCCCAGAAACCAAGGTCCTCAACACTCAGCCCCAGTAACTTAGTCCCTCAAGTTGTTTGGATGTATATAGGAACCTTCTATGACTTTGCCTTTGTCAAGTTGTTCTGACTTCCCCTATATTGAGTGTCATCTTCCCTTTACCAAAGTTAACGCTTGTCTAATAACTAGTTAGTGATTTCCTCTTCCCACCCCTCCTCTCCTCAGAAACCATCAAAGATTTTTTTGTTTGTTTGTTTTCTATGTGTAAACCATTTAATGAGTTTTTAGAAGAGTGGTCTCACATAGTATTTGTCCTTTTGTGATGGACTTACTTTACTCAGCATAATGCCCTCCAGATTCATCCATGTTGTGAGATGTTTTGAGGATTCAATATTGTTCTTTATCATTGCATAGTATTCCATTGTGTATATGCATCGTAATTTGTTTATCCATTCATCTGTTGGTGGACCCTTAGGTTGAATCCATCTTTTTGCTATTGTGAATAATGCAGCAATGAACATAAGTGTGCATATGTCTATTCATGTGATGGCTTTTATTTCTCCAGAATATATTTCTAGGAGAAGGATTACTGGATCTTCTGGTGTATGTATTTCTAGCTTTTTAAGAAGGTGCCATATCATTTTCCATAGTGGTTTTATGATTTTACATTCCACCAGCAGTGCATAAGAGTTCCAATCTCCCAAAAACCTTTCCAGTATTTGTTATTTTCTGTTTTGTTTTTTTGACTAGTGCCAGTAACGCAGGGGTAGGATGGTGGATATTTCATTGTAGTTTTGACTTGCATTTCTCTAATAGCTAATAATCTTGAGCATTTCCTCGTGTGCCTGTTAGTTGCCTGCATGTCGTCTTTGGTGAAGTATCTGTTCATATCTTTTGTCCATTTTTAATTGGATTATTTGTCTTCTTGTTGTTGAGGTGTTGAAATATTCTATAGATTTTAGAGATTAAACCTTGTTGGATCTGTCATGCACACACACAAAAAAAAAACTTTTCCCAGACTGTTATTGTTGTTAGGTGCCATCGAGTCAGCATACCTACCCTATGCACAACTAAAGGAAACACTGCCGGGCTCTGCACCATCCTAGCAATTGTTGTTATGCTTGAGCCCATTGTTGCAGCCACTGTGTCAATCTATCTCTCTGAGGGTCTTCCTCTTTTCCACTGACTCTGTACTTTACCAAGCATGATGTACTACTCCAGGGACTGAACCCTCCTGAAAACATGTTCAAAGTATGTAAGATGCAGCCTCTCCATCCTTGCTTCTAAGGAGCATTCTGGTTGCACTTCATCCAAGACAGATTTGTTCATTCTTTTGGCAGTCCATGGTATATTCAATACTCTTCACCAATACCACAATTCAAAGGCATCAACTCTTCTTTGTTCTTCCTTATTCATTGTCCAGCTTTCACATACATACGAAGCCACTGAAAAGACAATGTCTTGGGTCAGGCGCACCTTAGTCTTCAAGGTGACTTCTTCGCTTTTCAATACTTTAAAGAAATCCTTTGCAGCAGATTTACCCAACGCAATGCATCTTTTGATTTCTTGACTGCTGCTTCCATGAGTGTTGATTGTGCATCCAAGTAAAATGAAATCCTTGACAACTCCAATTTTTTCTATGTAGTAAGCAATGTAGTGTCCATCTGCATAACACAGGTTGTTAATAAGTCTTCCTCCAATCCTGATGCCCCGTTCTTCTTCATATAGTCCAGCTTCTCAGATTATTTGCTCAGCATACAGATTGCATAGTTATGGTGAAAGGATACAACAGTGAAGCATATCTTTCCTGACTTTAAACCACTCAGTATCCCCTTGTTCTGGCTGAACAACTGCCTCTTGCTCTATGTACAGGTTCCTCATGAAAACAAAGGTTCTGGAATTCCCATTCTTCCCAATGTTATCCATAATTTGTTATGATCCACATAATCAAATACCTTTGCATAGTCAATAAAACACAGGTAAACATCCTTCTGATATTCTCTGCTTTCAGCCAGGATCCATCTGACATCAGCAATGATATCCCTGACTCCAGGTCCTCTTCTGAATCTGCCCTGAATTTCTGGCAGTTCCCTGTCGATATACGGCTGCGCCAGTTTTGAATCATCTGCAGCAAAATTTTTGCTTGCATGTGATATTAATGATATTTTTCTATAATTTCTTCATTCAGTTGGATCACCTTTCTTGGGAATAGGCATAAATATGGATCTCTTCCTGTCAGTTGGCCAGGAAGCTGTCTTCCATATTTCTTGGCATGACAAATGATCACTTCCAGCACTGCATCTGTCTGTTGAAACCTTTCAACTGATCTTCTGTCAATTCCTGGAGACTTGTTTTTTGCCAGTGCCTTCAGTGGCACTTGGACTTCTTCCTTCAGTACCATCGGTTCCTGATCATATGCTACCTCTTGAAATGGTCGAACATAGACTAATTCTTTCTGGTATAATGACTCTGTGTAGTCCTTGCATCTCCTTTTGATGCTTCCTGTGTCATTTAATATTCTCCCCATAGAATCCTTCACTATTGCAACCTGAAGCTTGAATTTTTTCTTCAGTTCTTTCAGCTTGAGAAACGCTGAGTGTGTTCTTCCCTTTTGGTTTTCTATCTCCAGCTGTTTGCACATGTCATTATCATACTTTACTTTGTCTTCTCGAGCGACCCTTTGAAATCTTCTGTTCAGTTCTTTCACCTCATCATTTCTTCCTTTTGCTTCAGGTCCTCGATGTTGGAGAGCAAGTTTCAGAGTCTCCTCTGACATCCATCTTGGTCTTTTCTTTCTTTTCAACCTCTTGCATTCTTCATGTATGATGTCCTTGATGTCATTCCACAACTTGACTGGTTTTTGGTCATTAGTGTTCACTGTGTCAAATCTATTCTTGAGATGAGTTTAGAAACTCAGGTGGGATATACTCAGGGTCATATTTTGGCTCTCATGGACTTGCTCTGATTTTCTTCAGTTTCAGCTTGAACTTGCATATGAACAATTGATGATCTGCTCCACAGTTGGCCCTGGCCTTGTTCTGACTGATGATATTGAGCTTTTTCATCATCTCTTTCCACAGATGTAGTCAATTTGATTCCTGTGTGTTCTATCTGGCGAGGTCTGTGCGTATAGTGGCCGTTAATGTTGGTGAAAAAAAAAGGTATTTGGAATGAAGAATTTGTTGGTCTTGCAAAATTCTATCATTCGATCTCCGGCGTTGTTTCTATCACCAAAACCATATTTTCCAACTACCGATTCTTCTTCTTTGTTTCCAACTTTCTCATTCCAATCACCAGTAATTATCAATGCATCCTGATTGCATATTCGGTTAATTTCAGACTGCAGCAGCTGATAAAAATCTTCTATTTCTTCATCTTTGGCCTTAGTGGGTGGTGAATAAATTTGAATAATTATCATATTAACTGGTCTTCCTTGTGTTGTTGTTGTTGTTAGGTTCCGTCGAGTTGGTTCCGACTGATAGTGACCCTATGCACAACAGAAAGAAACACCGCCCGGTCCTGTGCCATCCTTAAACAATCGTTGTTATGCCTGAGCTCATTGTTGTAGCCACTGTGTCAATCCACCTCGTTGAGGGTCTTCCTCTTTTCCGCTGACCCTGTACTCTGCCAAGCATGATGTTCTTCTCCAGGGACTGATCCCTGTTTACAACATGTCCAAAGTATATAAGACGCAGTCTCGCCATCCTTGCTTCTAAGGAGCTTTCTGGCCGCACTTCTTCCAAGACAGATTTGTTCGTTCTTTTGGCAGTCCATGGTATATTCAATATTCTTCGCCAACACCACAATTCAAAGGAGTCAACTCTTCTTCTTCTGTCTTCCTTGTAGGCGTATGGATATCCTCTCCCACAGTATGACAAACTGACAGGCACGTAGGCGTCCCAGACTATAGGTTCTCTTTTTACTCTTTTGGTAAATTCTTTTCATGAGTGTGTTCAATTTTTAGAAGCTCCCACTTATCTAGTTTATATTTTGGTGCTTGTGCATTGTTAGTTATGGTTTGTATTGTACTTATGTCATGTATTAGGGTCCCTAGCATCATTCCTATTTTTTCTTCCATGATCTTTATAATGTTAGGCTTTTTATGTTTAGGTCTTTGATATATTTTTAAATTAGTTTTTGTGTGTGGTGTGAAGTAAGGATCCTGTTTCATTCTTTTACAGATGGACATCCAGTTTTGCCAGCGCCCTTTGTTAAAAAGACTGTCTCTTCCCCATTTAATACACTTTGGATCTTTGTCAAAAATCAGCTGACCATAGGCAGATGGATTTACGTTGGGGTTCTCGATTGTATTCCATTGGTCTTTGTGTCTGTCTTTGTACCAGTACCAGGCTGTTTTGACTACCATGGCTGTACAGTAGGTTCAGAAATCAGGTAGTGTGAGGTCTCCTACTTTGTTCTTTTTCTTCAGTAATGATTGCTTTTCCGTGGCCTCTTTTCTTTCCATATAAAGCTGGTGATTAATTTTTCCATCTCATTAAAGAAAGCTGTTGGTATTTGGATAGTGATTGAATTATATCTGTAGATGGCTTTGGGTGGAATTGACATTTTCACAGTGTTAATCTTCCTATCCATGAGCATGGTATGTTGTGTGTTTTTCCATTTATTTAGGTGTCTTTTTGGTTTCTGGCAATAGTGTTTTGTAGTTTTCCTTTTATAGGTCTTTTAAGTTCCTGGTTAGATTTATTCCTAAGTATTTTCTCTTTTTAGGAGCTGTTATAAAAGTTATTGTTTTCTTCATTTCTTTTTTGAAATTCTCTTTGTTGATGTATACAAATCCATGATTTTTTTTTATTGATTTTGTGTCCTGCTGCTCTGCTGAATCTTTCTATTAGTTCCAGTAGATTTCTTGTGGAATCTTTGCAGTTCATTACACAGAGGATTGAATAGGAATTGTTTTACTACTGCCTTTCCAATTTGAGTGCCCTTTATTTTCTTGTCTTATTGCTCTAACTAGGGCTTCCAGCAAAATGTTAAATAGGAGTAGTGATAAAGGGCATCCTTGTCTGGTTCCCATTCTCAGAGGGCATGTTTTCAGCCTCTTTCCATCGAGAATGATGTTGGCTGTTGGTTTTGTATAGATGCCATTTATTATGTTGAATTTCCCTTCCATTCCTCTTATATTGAGAGTTTTTTTTTTTTTTTTTTTAATCAGGAATGGGTGTTGGACTTTATCAAATGCCTTTCCTGCATTGAATGAGATGATCATGTGATTCTTTTCTTTTGTTCTATGTGGTGGATTACACTGATTTTCTAATGTTGAACCATCCTTGCATAACTATTATGAATCCCATTTGGTTGAGTTTTATTATTACTATTTTTAATATGATGCTGAGTTCTATTGGCTAGAATTTTGTTGAGAATTTTTACAACTATGTTCATGAGAGATATTGGTCTTTTATTTTTCTTTTTTTTTGTGGTGTCTTTTCCTGGCTTTGGAATCAGGGTTATGCTGGCTTCATAGAAAAAAATTGGGAGTATTCTTTCCTCTTCTATGCTCTGAAGTAGTTGAGTAGCACTGGTGTGAGCTCTTCTCTGGATGTTTGGTAAAATTCTCCAGTGAAGTTGTCCAGGCTAGCTTTTTTTTTTTTTACCTCTTCAATCTCTTCTCTTGTTATGATTCTGTTCAGATTTTCTATCTCAGTTTGTGTTAGTTTAGGTAGTTAGTGTGTTTCTAGAAATTTGTCCATTACCCCTAGGTTCTCAAATTTGTTGGAGTACAATTTTTTCATAGTATTCCTGTTATGATCCTTTCTATTTCAGTTGGGTTTGTTGTAATGTCCAACATCTCACTTTTACTTGGGTTGCTTCCTCTTCTGTTTTTCTTTTGTCAGTTTGGCCAATAGTTTGTCTATTTTGTTGAACCTTTCAAAGAGCCAACTTTTGATCTTGATTCTTTCCATTGTTTTTCTGTTCTCTAATTTATTATTATATTTATTTATTTATCTTATTTATTATCTCTTTTATCTCCTTTCTTCTGGTTCTTGTGGGCTTCTTTTGGCCCTCTCTTTCTATTTGTTTGTGTTGTAGGACTAATATTTTAATTTTGACCTGTACTTCTTTTTGATGTGTGCATTTATTTCTATAAATTGACCTCTGAGCAGTACCTTTGCTGTGTCCCAATGGTTTTTGTATGATGTGTTTTCATTCTCATGTGATTATAGAATTTTTTTTAAATCTCTTTTTTTTTTTTTAATTACCCATTTGCTTTCGAGCAAGGTGTTATTCCGTTTCCATGCATTTGATTTTTTTTTCCTTTCTCTTCCTGTTATTGATTTCTATTTTTATGGTGTGATCAAAGAGAATGCTTTGTATTGTTTCTATGTTTTGGATTTTACAGAGGGTTGCTTTTTGGCCTAATATGTGGTCTATTCTGGAGAATATTCCACAAGCATTGAAAATAATGTATAATTTTCTGCTGTTGAGTGGAGTCTTCTACATATGTCTATGAGGTCAAGTTGGTTGATTTTGGCCTTTAGATCTTCTGTATCTTTGCTAAGTTTTTTTTCTAGATGTTCTGTCTTTTCCTGAAAGTGGTGTGTTGAAGTCTCCTATTATTATTGTGGATCTGTTTGTCTTTTCAGTGCTGTTAGAGTTTGTTTTATGTATTTTGGAAGACTGTCATTGGGAGCATAGATAAGTATTAGAGTTATGTCTTCTTGGTGGATTGTACCTCAAGTCGATATATAATGTCTTTCTTTGTTTTTTACGGTTGATTTTGCCTTAAAGTCTTTTTTATCTGAGGTTAATATTGCCATTCCTCCTCCTTTTTGGTTACTGTTTGCTTGATATATTTTGTCCATCCTTTGATTTTTAATATACTTATATGTTTGTGTCTGAGGTGTGTCTCTTGTAGGCAGCATATTGATGGATCATGTTTTTGTTTGTTTGTATTAATCTGTTCTGCCACTCTCTTTCTCTTCACGGGTACATTTAAGCCATTTACATTCTGTGTGATTATTGATAGGTATGAGTTTATTGCTGTGCTTTTTTCTTTGTGTGTGTGTGTGTTGCTGATATTTTCTTTGTTCCTCTTACTTTACTGTGGTGAGTTTCTTTTGTCTGTGGATTTTTTTGGGGGGGGTTATTATAAATTTTGCCTTTACTGAGTATTTATGTTTTTCTTTTTTTTAATTTTACTTAGTAGGTTTGTTAACTTTCTTTGTGGTTACCATGAAATTTACCCTAATCTTTCTAAATTTGAACCAGTCTTATATCAGTTGATATCACCTTGACTTCCTCTCCATTTGAAAGTTCTGTTTATTTATTGTGACTTTTTGTTCTTATGTTATTTTCCTGAATTATTGTATTGCTTTGTCTGTGTTTTCCTTCATTTTTGCTATCTTTTCATTGGTTTTGCCTGTGTTTTCTTTGATTTTGTCTATTTTTCCCTTGGTTTTGTCTGTTTTCCTTGATCTCTTTCCTAATCTCTTGGAGAGCTCTAAGTATTAGTCTTTTGAATTCCATATCAGCTAGTTTTACAGTCTTTTCTTCTACCAGAATGTCATCTGATTCTTTATTTTGGTAACTTGCTGGAGCCACCTTGTCCTGCTTTTTTATGTATTTTGATATTGTCTGCTGTCTCCAAGCCATTAAGGTATTATTTTCTTTGTTTATTGATTGTATGTTCATTTGTTTCACCCAACTTTTTTGTTTTGTTTTAATACACCAGGGCAAGAGGGCCAGGCATGTATTGCTGCTTGCTCATCTGTGGACAAGATAGCTTTCACCACCTTGTCTGGGTGGGCAAGGCAGCAATAGGCAGGATGAGCCACTTCATTGTACACGGGTTTGGTAAGGTGGTTGAGGGCACTGTATGCCTCCTGATGTTGGTCCAGCAGTGTGGGAGCATTCACAGCCCCCACAGATATACAGGGATGTTAGCTGGGGAGTGGTACTGACTATCTTCCCACCATTCAGCAGCTGGTTGAGTGGCAGGAGGGGAGGGGTGGTGTAGGCCTGGTACGGCAACAGTATTGAGCACCAGGGATGCTTTAGATGCAGTGGCACATCAGGGGCTGGCAGCGAGGGGAGGGTGTGGCCTAGAAGGGTAGGTGAGAAGGACAAAGAAAAGTAAGGAAGGAAAAAAAATGGTGGCATAGCAGGGGCCAGTGAGTGGGTGTGGGATGCACCCAGGGTCTGGTGGGAAGGGAGGGGAGGTGACTTACAGGGCTAGGTGAAAGGGTGAAAGAAAATAAAGAGAAAAAACATGGTAGCACAGTGAGAGCTGGTGGTTGCGGGCATGGTGGACCTGGGCTGGCGACTTTCTAGCTGAGGTAGTGCAGAGTAGCCTGGTGAGAAGGTATGGAGGTGGCATACAGGGCTAGGTGTGAGTGAGAAGGAAAAGTAAGACAGGAGAGAAAAAGAAAAGAGGAAAAAAATGGCATGCCAGGAGATGGTGGGTGGGGTGGGGTGGACCCAGGGTGACAGTGGAGCAGTTACTCTGTAGCCGAGGTAGCTCTGCATAGTCTGGTGGGAAGAGGTAGAGGTGGTGAACAGAGCTAGGTGCGGGAAGGAGGGAGAAAGAACAGGAAGAAAGGAAAACATTTTTAAATGATGAAAAAAAAATTTAAATGGTGTGGTGGGAACTGGTGAATAGGGACACAGCAGTCCTTGGGAAACAGCAGCTGATGTCTCTCCAGCTGCAGCAGTGCTTGTGGGAAGGGGTGAGGTGGCATACAGGGCTAGGTGGAAGGGAGAAAGAAAAAGAAAAAAAATGGCCTGGCACGAGCCGGTGGGTGGGGGTGTGACAGACTTGGGGTGGCAGTGGGTAGCTGGCTCTCTGGCCAAGTGGCTCCACACAGCCCACTAGGAAGGACTGAAGGTGAGATAGAGGGATAACTGGGAGGGAAAAAGAAAAGAAAGAAAGGGAAAAACAGAAAAATGACATGGCAGAAGCTGATAAATGGGAGTGCAGTGGACTTATGGTAGCAGTGGGTCAGTGGCTTTATAGCCAAGTGACATGGCATGGCCCATAAGGAAGAGGTGGAGGTGGCATATGAAGTATGAGGGTGAGGGATGGGAAAGTGTGCTTCTCTGGTTACCAGCCATTCTGTCTCCTGTTGGAGCTCCGTGAAGTTTCCTTTCCATACTTCCTGTCTAGGGTCATTGGTGGCTGTGTTCCAAGATGGCGACTCTGTGCTGTATTAGTTGGCAGGGGACCTTCACTCAATATCTCTCCTCATTCTCTCTTCTCTGTCAGTTTCTAGTTCCATTCTGTGTTTGATGTAGTTCTTTACCCTTTCATTTGATGCTTACGGCTCCAGGGTTGATGTCTGTATCTCTTTTACTTAGCTTTTTGGGTCTTTTCTGCAGAGGGTTGGCTTGATGCATCTGTCTATTGAACCATGTTGGCCCATTTAATTCTGTGAATCATTTTCATAATTATATCTGGGTGTACATCTGCTTGTCTTAGTTCGGCCACAAAATCTGTTTTTTAAATAACCTAGCATCTTTAAAATGTAAACCCTTATAAAATCACTAAGACGCTCCAAAAGAAATCACAAACCAGGACTCAACATTTGATCAAGCTCTAACTAAAATGGATCCACAATAGAACCATCATCAGGGTAGGAAATAACTTATATTAAGAGTGAAAAATCAAAGTTGCATTTTGAATTTCAGGAATAGTGGTTTTATTCTTTCACATTCCCTTACTCCATAATTTCATTTTGTTAATTTTCTCCAAAACAGGTGATCAACAACCATTTCTTCTACATTCTTTTTTATTCTGTTTTTCTCCTGTAGATGTCTAATAAGTAATCATTTAGCCTCCTCTTCAAAAAAAAAGTTTTTTTTTTTCACAGGCTAGGAAACCCTGCTGGTATAGTCATTAAGAGCTACAGCTGCTAACCAAAAAGTTGTCAGTTTGAATCTACCAGGTGCTAGTTGGAAACTCTATGGGGTAGTTCTACTCTGTCTTATAGGGTCGCTATGAATGAGAATTGACTCAATGGCAATGCGTTCACAGGCTAAATTGCTCATTATTTCAAAGGAATGAATCCTTTTTACTACATTATATAATATTGATTATTGATTGGGTGGTTGGTTGGTTGACAGATGGAGATGCTACTACCTAGTTTCTGAGAGTCCTTGACATGGTAATCTTTTTTTATCTTATTTGTACCTCATATCTGAACTTTCTCTAGCTTCTCACATCTTTTACAAAACTGAATATATTTTCATGACCACTACAGAAGTAGAATGAAGTAATTAATTCTGACCTCTGCATTTCAATTTTTTCAAGTTATACTGGCATTTTTAGTCAAAGCACAAGTTTCAGTCAGCATGCTGGGCTCTATGACCCTGCTGTGCTTTGCTTTATCGATTTTTCATCATTTGCATCAAAGTAGTTTGATGTGCCTCCCTAAATATTCTAAGTAAACATACTAATATACCTGGTTAAGGTGTCCAATAAACTTCATTTTTATATGGGTGGTACATTACATGATTTTATGATTGCCAGTATAAATTGTATTTTAATTCAATAAAGCAAGAAATATTTCTACAAGCTAAAGGTCAATATAACAGACAAGACATTATATTTGTCCCAGAAGATTTTATAATCTATTGTTGGAGATTTCAGGCAAGCTAAGCAGAATGTGGCAAGTACTCCAGATGCAGTATAAAGTCCATGACAACTTTCATGTTATTTAAAACTCTATATAAAAATTAATTTGCTTTAGAGGATTTGATGAAGATATTTTGAAAAACTAACCCAGAATCTTTTTATAACCTTATTTAGTATATCATTTTAGTTTAATTTTGAACCATTTGTTTCTATTTTTTGAAGAAATCTCTGAATTATAGAATAAAACTGGTAGCTACCAGCTATTTGAGTACTACGTATCAGATGCTATTCCAGGTGCTTTGCCTACACTTATTCTACTTGGCAATTGTTTTCTTAGTTTTTATGGAAAAGAAAATGAAATGTTTTAGTTATCTAGAGCTGCTATAACAGAAATACCACAAGCAGATGACTTTAACAAACAGGCATTTATTCTCTTATGGTCTAATAGGCTAGAAGGTCAAATTCAGGGTGCCAGCTCCAGAGGAAGTTTTTCTCTGTCTGTCAGTTTGGGAAGAAGGTCCTTGTCATCAATCTTCTTGTGGTCTAGGAGCTTTTCTTCATAGGAACCTTGGATCCAAAGGGTGTGCTCTGCTCCTGGTCTTGCTTTCTTGGTGGTATGAGGCCCCCCTCATACCCCTCTGCTTGCTTCTTTCTTTTATATCTTAAAAGAGATTGGCTCAATACACAATCCAATCTTGCATATTGAGTCCTGCCTCATCAAAATCATAGAGACAGGATTTATAACACAAAGGAAAATCACATCAGATGACAAAATGGTGGATAATCACACAATACTGGGACTCATGACCTAGTCAAAATGACAGGTATTTTTAGAGCACATAATTTAATCCATGACATGGAGGAACTTACCTAGAATCACAAACAAGTTTGAGACTCTGGTAGGGAGAGAGACTCACGGGCGTAATCCATACAGGGTTGTCCTCTGTTTCAGAACACATGAGATAGTCACACTTACTCAATCCTTGCAATTAGGAGGAGCAAGTGGAAGTGACATGTGTTACCTTCTGTCCCCAATTTTAATTTCCATTGAGAGATTCTCTGGTTTTCTCTTCTTGCAGCAACTAGTCATTTTTGAGATGTTGTGGCCTCTATCACTTTCATTCCGATATGGAACAGAGACCAGCCCTCCACTCCTACACACACACACTTCTATCTTTGACCCATGTTGAGATAGAAACATGAGCAAGAAATAGACATTGTTTTAGCCTCCTGAGAGTTGTAGGCCTTTGTTACTGATGACCAATTTAATTCATATATTTGAAGCTACAGCTATCAGATTCTAAAGTTTATAGTCTTTTCCAAAAGTCTAACTGTAGTATGTTTTATGTGTGCCTTTTGCACCCCTATATTGTTATCTTAGAATCCATTCAGTATCATATTCACCTTTCTACTATTCAAAATGTCTTCTGTCTTTTCTCCTTATGCCCCTCCCAACTCCTAATCTATTTCTTTATTAGTATAGATCTAAACTGCCCATTTATGATATGGTGTAGGACTGGATAATGTTTTGTTTTGTTGTTCCTAGGGTCACTATGAGTCAGAACCAGCTGAGGGGCACCTAACAGCAACAGCAAGCTACAATAAATATGGCCAGTTTAAATTGAGATATGCTGAATATATATAAATTGCACAATAGGGCTTGGAAGTCTTAGGATGAAAAAAAGAACGTAAAATATCACTTTTTTAAAAATCAATTACATGTCAAAATTGCATTTTGGATATATTTGGTTAAATTAAATGTATTATTAAAATTAATCTTGTCTGTTTCTTATTAATTTTTAACGTGGCCTTTAGAAAAATTAAAATTACACGTGTAAACTACATGCGAGGTTTGTATCATATTTCTGCTGGACAGTGCTGCCACAGACCCTGATAGAAGAATACATCCTTCATAAAATTTTCCCTGGTGAGCTAAGTCAGTCATAATGAATCTCTTTTTCCACATCCCTTTACTCTATAATTTCACTTTGCTAATTTTTCCTATAGTTTATATGACCATGTTTATGGATTTTGCCCTAAGCAATTGTCCTATCTCCACAGCTATGAGGATTTTAAAATCAAAGAACATCTTGAAATATCTTTGAGTTCACTCTATGTATCTTGCAGTCCATGAGTACAGTCTGCTTCTTGTGGACTCTTTTAACGGATTTTTGTTAGCGAAGTTTCACAGAAAGGCAATGATGGTGTGGCAGGCTGGTCTGAGCTGTGTTTGCTCCATTTCTTCCAGGCTCTGCCCCAGTGCACATTTACCCATTGCTGGTAAGTAGATTCCAACTCATAACTTCCCTGCAGAACAGAGTAGAGCTGCCTCATAGGGCTTCCAAGGCTGTAATCTTTTTGGAAACACTGCCACATCTTTCTCCTGCAGAGTGGCTGGTGTGTTCGAACCACTCACCTTTCGGTTAGCAGCCAAGTGCTTAACCACTGAGCAACCAGAGCTCCTTCCAATGCACATTAGGGATAGACATTTCAGACTACGAAGAACAAAGCAAAAGGGACTCAAAGCAGCTAGAATTTGGAAGTCATCAACATGGACTTTTTCAAACTCTTGATGAGAAATGTACATGGTGTGTATTCAAAGCTTTAACAGAGGCCGTTGAAGAAAACAAAGCAAAGCAAAACAAAACAAACCTTCTATCATTTCGTTTTAGGTTTGTGGGTAGCTGCCTCTCTTAGAAATGAAGCTAACCTGAAAACAAATGCCCACATTTTGGTTTGAAGGAATTCTTTATTTCTCCACTGCAAGATCTTGGGCCAATCTCTAGGAATATTGAAGGACAGATGTTTCCCACACTAGTAAACACTCTGCCATGTTTCCAAAGCTGGGGGGAAGGGGTGTAAGACAATAAAAATGGGACAGGACAGAGAGTGGGCTCAGGATGACCACCTGCTTTCTGAGTGACAGAAGAATAGGAATTTGTAATCTATGGAGGAAAATAGTACATTAACAAATTATTATAACACAGAGAGACTGAGTAGAGAAGACATCGATGAAGTGATCTGGGCAGAAACAATAAACTGTGTCCTAAGGCAGACAGGAGAAGGCAAACAAACATATGGATGGAGGCTGGTGGTTAAGGACCATGGGACAAGCAGGGCACCCACCACCCTGACTCTTGAGTGTTTAGTGGGAGCCAGTTCAAAAGCTTATGACTGTACTGAAATGCCATTGTCCACACACAATCTGTTTAGCTAATATTTTCAAAACTTTCTTAAAAATAAACTATGTCTGTAACTTTGTGATAAGACTTCTTTCAAAGTATGTGTGAGTCTTCTCTCCAAAAAAATTCTAAATTAACAAGTTAAAAAGAATATATATGTTCAAGATCTTGATGGTATGTGCATCCCTGATGATAGGGTAATGTACACCACACAGAAAAAAATATGCAACCCCAAACAAAACCAAAAAAACATCATCTTGCAAAGAAGCACCGCCCAGACAAGCATGTTGTTATAAATGCTAATTTACATATGTACTAGTTGTCACCCTTCCTGTGAATGGTCACAGTCATAAAACCCCACCCCCTGCCCCATCGTGGCCTTAGCACTATTCCCTCAGGTCCTTGGGTTGGAAGCCCCTGCTCTTAGTTGTTCACAGGCGTATTGGTACTTTCATCTCTTAAAACAAGTGCCTTTTATTCAATTGTTGATAATCTCCTGTGTTACAGACCACTTTTCATCTTCTTGGTGAGATGCGTTGGGAACAGTGTAAGGGTGAAGGCCAAGTGATACATTTTTCTATCCCCAGAACCTAGAGGAAGTAGTCCTGGTGGAACAATGATTAAGCACTAAGCTGCTCACTGAAAGCTCTGCCGTTTGAACCCACCCAGAGGTTCCTCAGGAGAAAAGACCTGGGGGTCTGCTCCAGTAAAGATGACAGCCAGGGTTCGAACCACCAACCTGGTTAGCAGCTGAGTGTTTATCCACTATGCCACCAGGGCTCCTTCCATAGTTCTGCTCTGTCCTGTACGGTTGTTATGAGTCAGTACCCACTCAAGGGCACACAACAACAACAACAGAACCTAGAGCTATAAATGAAAAGCAGGGACACTTTGATGTTGGAATTACTTTGAGCAGACTTGCATTTACGTAATTTGCCTGGATCTTATACTATTTCTATCCAATAGCCACAAGTCAGCATTGACTGTTATTTTCCCAACACTTCCCTAAGCAAGTGAGAAATATATTGATAACTAAAACAGATCCCGGAAATTAAGCAGTTTTTATTTTTTTCAAGGAAACAAAGTATTCATCACGGGAGAATGACATAGCAAAGTCCTATGACCATCTGTTAGGTGAAAGGGCAACAGGAAGGATTTAAGGGAAGGCCTTGAATGTGCCCACAGTTCCAAGACAGCTTGGAACATGGCATCGTCATGGAGACAGAAATCTAGTTGCAATTAGAGTTTCTATACCTTATTTATCCTTTGATTATTTCATGTATTACTATTTCAATACGTAGTTCTTCTTTTTAAAGGAAGCTGGCCTTTTAAAGGAAGGGGAGCCTATCCCCATTGAATACTAGCAGTTGCTTTTTTCAGACTTGGAAGAATCAAGTCCTCCAGTAGACATCAGAAATAAGTAAGCTGCAAGCTCTAAATCGATGGGTGCCATACCAGGTGCTAAAAAAAAGAAAAAAAAATGCAGAATCATTTAAAATTAGACAGCGCCAAAGCATTTGAGAATATGCTGTAGGGAAGAATTTTGCATTGCATTAGGGGGCAGGATAGACACCTGTGTATCCTCAGTTTATGATTTTCTGCCACGGTAATGACATTCAGGAAATCAAGTACTGCTTTCTTGGGAGTAGGAGCAGGGCTACATCTGCTGACCTACAGAAAATTTCCAACACAGGAAAAGCCTGGGGGGAATTCAGTGCCAGGTGGCAGCGAGTATTTCTAGTTACTGCTCCTCTCAAACGCCTGTCACTGCAGGTGAACAGCCACAGCCACTGACAGGGATCTGGAGGGCAGCTCCACGGTAGAGAGAGGAAGTAGCCAGCTTTCTGCTGAGAATCCACGCTGACTTGTGAATTTGCAATTGTAGTTCACAGGCAAGGGCTGATTGAAAGAATGGTTACTATAATTTTGTTGTTGTTGTTGCTTCTGCTGGAGTTCCTGGGTGGTGGAAAATGGTTAAGTGTTGAGCTGCCAAAGGAAAGCTTGGCAGTTAGAATCCACCCAAGGTGTCTCAGAAGAAAGCCATTGGCTATCTACTTCCAAAAAAACATGCAATGAAAACTCTATGCACAGTTCTACTCTGACACACATGGGGTCTCCATGAGTTGGAATGGACTCAACAGCAACTGTTTTTTGTTGCTTCGGCAAGTTGTGATTTTAAGGTGTCCTCATCCCAGTGGCATTGCTTGATATGACTTTCTGAGACAAGTAAGGCTTTATGCTCACCTGCTCAGTTCCTGACACTTTGCTGAGGCTTATGCAAGAGACACAAAAGTACTTTCACTCAAGGAGCTGGCAAGCAAGTCTTCTTTTGTGAATTGCCTTTTTAGTGAGTTAGAGTCCTTTGTTTTCTTTTCCTTCGGTAACTCTTGGGCACTTTAAAAGCAATTCTCCTTGGTTTTAAGTACGCATGATATTTGCTGATCGTTGCCAAAAAAAAAAAAGGTGTCTTAAAAATTCCAAATTTCTGTGGCTTCCACCAGCAAACATTTATTTGTCTCTCTCAGCTGAGGGTCAGCTGGTCTTGGATAAAGCTTTTATGCTGGATTTCTGTTTGAACTACCTGTCCCTTTCATTCACCATAGACCCGTGCATGTCTGGGGCAAGCTCTTCTCATCCTTCTCATGGAGGCATCACAAGAGCGGCTCAAGAGTGAAAACAGAAACACGTGCTGTGTCTTAAGGCCTTAGTACCAGGCTAGCACATACTTACTTCTGCCCAAATGCTATTAACTAAATATATATATTTATATATATACATATGTATGTATGTATGTATATATATGTGTGTGTGTATATAATATGTTATATATGTTTATATGGATATTTATATATATTATTAAACCCAAAAACCCACTGCCTTTGAGTCAATTCTGACTCATAGTGATCCTATAAGACAGAGTAGAACTGCCCCATAGAGTTTCCAAGGAGTGCCTGACAGATTCAAACTGCCGACCTCTTGGTTATCAGCCTTAGCACTTAACCACTAGGCCACCAGGGTTTCCATATATGTTAAAAAAAAAAAAAAAACTTTATTTATATTTGTAGGTTCAGTGGAAGAATTCTCACCTTCCATAAGGGAGACTCAGTTTTAATTTCTGGCCAACGCACCTCATGCGCAGCCACCTCCCATCTGTCACTGGAGGCCTGTGTGTTGCTATGATGCTGAACAGGTTTCAGTGGAGCTTCTAGGGTAAGATAGGCTAGGAAGAAACACCTGGCAATCTACTTCCCCAAATCATCCAATGAAAACCATATGGGTCGCCATAAGAACTAGGTGGTGCTGGGCTACCACTATAACTCTTCTGATCAGGGCCACGATAGATGGACCTGGATAGAATGGGAAAAAACACAGAATAGAACTCAAATTCTTAAAAAGTACACTTACTGGACCATTTGAGACTAGAGGACTTCCTGAGACTATCACCCTGAGGTACTCTTTAAACTTTGAAACTAAGCTGTCCCCTGAGATCACCTTTTAGGGAAATAACAGACTGGCACACAAAATAAGAAGATTATCCATGAGTACGGTGTTCCTTTAAAAAAAACATCTATACGAGACCAAAAAGTCAATTACTCAAAAGCAAAGAAGAAAACATAAAAGGGTAGGAAAACTAGAGCACTAAAGCCAGAACAATCAGAACACAATTAAAGAGAATGTTGACACAATGAGAAAAATGTGACTAATGTCACTGAATAATTTCTATAGAAATTGTTAAATGTGAACCTAATTTGCAGCATAAACTTTCACCAAAAACACACACACAAAAAAAATTACTTAAAAAAAACAAACAAAGTAAACTCTATGAATCACAGCAGTCCACTTCAAAATCTATCATGGGGACAGAGACAACTGGGCAGTCTTTCATTCTCCTGTGCATGGGGTCACCATGAATTGGGGACTGACTCAATGGCGGCTAACAACAACAACAACAAAAAAACGGAAATCAATCTATACATTCAAAGCAACCCCAATCAAATTCCCAGAAGGTATTTTCTTTTTCCCTTTGTGTTGGAAATTGAAATGTTATTCAAAAATTCTGTTAGAATGCAAAAACCTTAGAATACCCAACACTATCTTAAAGAGGTAGAATAAAATTGTAGTTGTTCTTCAACTAAATTTCAAGACTTATTATTAAACCATAATAAGTTTTATAGAAAAGACTGGTGTCCTAGAGACAGGACAAATGATCAATAAAATAGAAGAGAGAGTTCCAAAGTAGAGCCAAATACGGATAGTCTCTTTGTAGCTGATGCTGCAACAATTAAATATCTGCATGAAAATAAAGAATAATGCACTTTGTCCCCTGTCTTAATCGTCTAATGCTGCCATAACAGAAATACCACAAGTGGATGGCTTTAACAAAGAGAAATTTATTCGCTCACAGCTTAGTAGGTTACAAGTCCAAATTCAGGGCATTGGCTTCAGGGGAATGTTTTCTCTCTGTTGGCTCTGGAGAAAGGGCCTCGTCTTCAATCTTCCTCTGGTCAAGGAGCTTCTCAGGCACAGGGACCCCACGTCCAAAGGACCCGCTCTGCTCCTGGTGCTGCTTTCTTGGTGGTATGAGGTCCCCAAGTCTCTGCTTGCTTCCCTTTCATCTCTTGAGAGATGAAAGGTGGTGCAGGCCACACCCCAGGGAAACTCCCTTTACCTTGGATCAGGGAGGTGATCTGAGTGAGAGTGGTGTTGCAGTCCCACCCTAATCCTCTCAACATAAAATTACAATCACAAAATGGAGGACAACCATACAACACTGGGGATCATGGCCTAACCAAGTTGATACACATATTTTTGGGGGGATATAATTCAATCCATGACACCCTCTATATTGTACCATATAGAAAATCAATTAGAGATGGAACTTTGATCTAAATATGAAAAATAAGACACATTCTCCTTAACTTTCATGATTTGGTGAACCATTCAGATGTCTTTTTATTACTGATTTTGTAGGGGGTTATAAATTTTTGCCTATTTGTAAAATTTTACATACTTTATTTAGTTTGAATGATTGCATCCATTTGGTAAAACCACTTTATAAATCCATATTGCAGTATTTACTATGGTCAAAGCAAAGCCTACGACTGAGCATTTTTACTCTTAGATACATATTCAAGAGAAATAACTGCATATACATACATTTTGCTGTCAATTCAAGAATATACACAAAAGTTCATAAAAGCTGTATTTATAATAGCTTCACACTCAAAATATTCCAAACATTTCAAACAGGATCATAAGTCAATAAATTGTAGTATATTCATATAAAGGAAACCTACACAGTAATAAACCAAATAATAAAACAACTAAAATTAACTTCTTTTGAATCGTGAGTTTTTAAGTATATCAAATGATTTTTTATATGAATTTAAATACTCATATGATTTTTTCCCCTTTATATCCCTAATGTGGTGAAATACTTAAAAAAAAAATTTTAATGTTAAACCAACCTTGTATTCCTGGAATAAACGCCATTATCTCAATTTCTAAGATAATGTATGATACATTTTCTCTATTCCACATTGCTGGGTTGTACTTGCTAATATTTATATGCAATAATATAAGTGAATATCACAGACATTATGCTGAGTGGAAGTCAGGTGTAAAAGAGCACATACTGCATAACTCTGTTCACGTGACAGGTCAAACTACTCAATGGTGGTCGAGGTCAGAGCAACGTTTACTTCTGGGAGAATATCTAAAGGAACCTTCTGAGGTCGGTTAAAATAAACCTCTATCTTTATCCAGATGGCGATTGCACAGTTGTAAAATATTTTAAAATGTATTGAGCTCTTTGCTTACAATTACTGTATTTTATGAAACTTTCTCTATGACAGTAGGACAGCAAAGAGTTAACTAAGCAGACTTGCGTTGCTCAAAAACCTTGCATATGCCAAAGAAAGGTCTATTTTCAGGGCTAGCCATTGGCCAGCTTCTGTGAGACGACCTCTGAGCCCTTGGAATATTCTGCCTCATAAGAGTGCTTTTTTTTTAGTGGCTAAGGTCTTGAGCACAGTAACATATATGCCTGTTTTTTTGTCTGACACATTGGCCACACTGTATCAGTTTGACCAGATAAGTTTATCCTAACAGTGTGACTTACGATGACCACCTGTCTTTGCTGGGGAGGGTTGGAAAGGGCTGGCATTTGAGTAGCTGACGTCAGTCACACAGGTCATGCATGCATACATGACAGACCTCAAAATATCTCTGGACACAAAGGCTTGGGTGAGCTTACCTGATCAAGAGAGCTTCTCATGTGCTGTCCACACTGTTACTGGGAGAATTAAGTGCATACCTATGTGAATCCACTGGGAGGGGCACCTGGAAGCTTCTGCCTGGTTTCTCCTAGACTTTACCCCATGTACCTTTTTCCTCTGCTGATTTTGATCTGCCTTTTCACAGTCATAAAATCTGTAGTATAACGGTGATTTTTCTGAATTCCGCAAGTCCTTCTAAGCAAATCCTAGAGGCAGAGGGGAGTCTTGGGGACCCTTGACACAATGATCATATCTCAATAAAAAGTTGAAAGATAGACAAGAGAAATAAGGACAGGATAAAAGAGTAAAACAAGAAAGGAAGAAAGAAGGTAGGGAGGGAGGGAAGGAGGGAAGAAGGAAAGGAGGGAGGGAGGGAAGGAGGGAGGAAGAAAAGAGTTCTATAAAAGTAAAGAATTATGAAAGAAAACAATGTTTTGCTTTGTTTTGTTTTGGGTGTTTTGTTTGTCCATAAAAGGAATTGGTAATGCAGAGCAATTGAACATCTATCTATGAGTCCATGATTCTGATGTTGTTGTTGTTGTTAGGTGCCGTTGAGTCTGTTCCAACTCATAGTGACCCCATGCACAACATAAATCTTGGAAAAAATCTAATCTGTAGCAAAGAATATGGCTACGGTTCAGTGGGGATTATGTAAATAAGGTGTATAAAACCCTTGCAGTGATCGGACACTTTACTATGACTATGCAAACAGGGTGACTGTTGTCTACCAAGGGAATTAGTCAGTTTTGCCATCTTGCTAGGCTTAAAAGGGCTAATCCCAGAGGTTCAGGGGGACCTCACTACCATCAAGAAGAAGAGTCTAGAGCAGAACATAGCCTTTGGATCAAGAACCTCTGTCATGGATTTAATTGTGTCCCCCCAAAATATGAGTCAATTTGGCTAGGCCATGATTTCCAGTATTGTTACGATTGTCTACCATTTTGTCATCTGATATGATTTTGCTATATGTTGTAAATTTTACCTCTATGATGTTAATGAGGTGGGATTAGTGGCAGTTATGTTAATGAGGCAGGACTCTATCTACGAGATTAGGTTGTCTTAAGTCAATTTCTTTTGAGATATACAAGAGAAAAGTGAGCAGAGAGGCAAGGCGGCCTCCTACTACCAAGAAACAAGAGCCGGGAGCAGACCGCACCCTTTGGACCTGTGTTTCCTGCACTGAGAAGCTCCTAGACCAGGGAAGATTGATGACAAGGACCTTCCCCTAGAGCCAACAGAGAGGAAAACCTTCCTCTGGAGCTGGCAACCAGAATTCAGACTTCTAAGCCTCCTGCGCTGTGAGAGAATAAATTTCTCTTTGCTAAAGTCATCCATTTGTGGTATTTCTATTATAGCAGCACTAGAAAACTAAGACAAACTTCTAGACCCAGAAGAAACAGCGAATGCTGAAGATGGTAGAAACGGATGTGGTAAGCCTGCCTGGCCCATGGAGCAAGAGCTGAGTGCTTTGGGGCAGGAAGCTTGCCAGCAAAGCTAGAAGAGCTGTAGCACTTCTGTGTGCAGAGCAGAGGCCCGAGTGTACCCTGTGCAGAGGTAGCCTTGGAGGATCCTGTACAGGGATCTTCCTATAGCTGTGTAGAGCCAGACATCTCTGGGCAGGAAGCTTGCAAAAACCAAAAGCAAACTTGTGGCCGTGGAGTTGATTCCGACTCATAGTGACCCTATAGCTAAAAACATCCTAATGCTTGCTTTTGCAGGGCAAGAGACGCCAAAGTGTGCCACGTGCAGGAGTTGCACATCTCCCATACTGGGCAGCAGGGAGGGGTCTTCTAGTTGGCAGCAGGGCCCAGCAGCAGAGCAGAAGCCTCAGGAGCTGTGCAGTCTCCCACCCTTCACTCTCCCCACAGCAGTGTGTGATAGCTGGAGGCGTGGTGATGTGAACTACAGTACACCTGCTCAGCAAGGTAAGAATAAACCCATTGCCTTCTAGTCAATTCTGATTCATAGCCCCCCTATAGGACAGAGTAGAACTGCCCCACAGGGTTTCCAAGACTATAAGTCTTTATAGAAGCGGACTGCCACACCTGTCTCCCATGAAGCAGCTGGGGATTCCAACCTTTTGGATAGCAGCTGTAAAAATGGCTTGGGGAAGGTATCTGACTGCCTTCAACCCCACAAGGAGAAGGAGAATCAAGATCAACAGCCCAAGGCTGATTTTTATGAGGTAGAGGCCAGACAAGCCTCTTCTCTCTGCCACCTTTACTAATTCTGACACCAACCATCCCTTGGACAGCACTCTCTACTTCTCCACTGGTTTCAATAATTATTGCAATGGCCACACAGAACTCACAGACCATACTCATAATTACAGGGTTTATTAGGGAAGTAATAGAGTTCAGGCTGAGGAACACTCAGGATACAGTTCGTCCATCAGGATAGCTTCTTCCCAGTCACGCTTCTCCCTGGCCCTCAGTCTCTGCCCAAAGGCACTCAGCTTTCTCTCTCAGTGGGCTGAGAAACCTGCTGTGCTGCCTCCTGCTGCTATGTCTCTCCTGCTAGTCTATCTATCCTTCTTTGCCGATGGTGGGCTTCTCCTCATTGCTCTGGAATTGGCTCTCTTTTAAGGCAAAACTGACCAATCCCCTCAGTAAGCCAAAATTACCCTATTACACAATCACCTGGGTGGGAGTTTTAAGACCATAACTACAAAGGCGACACACAAAAGTAATTAATTGCACGGCAGCCGTCAAGTGGTTAACCACTATGCCACCAAGACTTCGTAACATAAGAATAAAACGAAAATCAAATCCATTGCCCTCAAGTTGATTCCAACCCATGAGAATAGACATAGGTAATCTGGGGAAGGGTAGGCAGTTCTCCTTTGAGAATATGTTGTTCTTGTTTAATGTTTGCTTTCTATAAATAAATAATAATGGTTTTCACTTTGCCAACACTGTGTAAGTGTCTCATGTGTCTGGCACTATCACAGATGAACATAGCACCCATAAAACAGTTGACTCCAGTGGGTGTATGTATTTCTTGCTGTCTAATGTGTGCCTTGAAATATGAGGCACAGCCTGTCTGCATGTGCAGTGCATATAGATAGACATGTACATACAATGGCCTTGCCCAAAGAAAGGGCCAGCCTTTGTCCTTAACGTCTGGGAGGCAACCTATGTCATACTTGTTAGGATTGTCCTTTATTAGGGCAGGCTTCACCACACTGGATCTTAGGGTGGGGCCTGACATAGCCAATAGTTTTAGGATTGGTGCCGGTCACCAAGAATGCCCCCACCCCCCCACCCCATGTTATTTAGGGTAAGGGCTTTCATTCATGTTATCAGTTGATTTGAAGACTGAGTTCAACCTAGTGGACAATCAATCAATAAGTCATGCCTATGTAATAAAACCCCAATAAAAATTGTGAACACTAAAGCTGGAATGAGCCTTCATGGTTGCCAATACTCCTGGTCTATTGTCACACTGGGAGGATACTGCTTCCTGAAAATAGCAGAAACTTCACATTTGAAACCCTCTTAGACTCTGGCCTATGCATTTCATCCTCTGGCTGATTTTGATCTGCATCCTTTTCCAAGAAATAAACTGTAACCATGAATAGAATAGCTTTCAATTAATTCTGTGAATCCTCCTCTAATCCTGAAGATGGTTTGGGAATTCCCCCCAAACTTGCAATTAGTATCATAAGTGAGGGTAGTCTAGGGGATTGTGCTCTCAAACTTTACAGTTTGGGTAAATTCAGGTTGCAGATGACAAGGAAGCATGTGAGCCGTGTGCTTAAGTGACTTAGAAACAAATGACTCTTGAAGGGCAAAAGACAGTAGCAGTCTTGGTTAAAGAGATTGATATGGAATTCATCTGCATACAGCCATGTATTTCTAGAAAGCCTGATTTGTTCTTACCAAGAACAGAATACAAGATCCTTATTTTCCAAGAAGCCCTGCTTAAAAAACAAAATAAGAAAACAAATGTTTTTCATCACATACTATTCTTTAGTATCTATATTCACTAATTATTCCTTAAGCATCATCTACATTGTTCTTTTGCCATAGCACCTAAGTGCTAATGACTGAAGAAGGCAATGAGAGGTAAGATATGACCTCTGGCTCTAAGGTTCATTGTGCATTTGGGGAAATAGGTAAATACATAGGTCAACTACTGAGTATCAGAAACTTTGGTGACCCAAAGAAGCATCTACTTCTACCAGGAAAACAAAAGGGAGGTCACCAGAAAAA
The DNA here is from genome assembly GCF_024166365.1 of Elephas maximus indicus. Taxonomy (NCBI): domain Eukaryota; kingdom Metazoa; phylum Chordata; class Mammalia; order Proboscidea; family Elephantidae; genus Elephas; species Elephas maximus. The sequence goes on from NC_064832.1 coordinate 42,815,869, forward strand.
CAGTTGATGTTGTAGTTACATTGGTTCTGTTTATTTCTGGATAATTTATGTTTGAGCCGCCAGTAGTCCCAGGAGTGAGACTTATTGCTTACCAATGACCAACCTGTCAACAAGAAAAGTATACTAAATACACTGTCCTCATACAGCATCTTTCTAACATGAACATATTGTGTTTATGGTGATGGCAGTTTAGATAATAAAAGAGGAAAACAGAATTAGCAAAGTGAATTGATTTTCAAATGCTCTTATCGGTAGAGAACGTATAATAGCCTTCTCCCGTCATTCAGGTATAAGAAAGGTAAGACAAAAATATTACCACACAAAGCAATTCCAGATACTAGTATACTTGTTTACAAAGCTGAATGCAGATATAACCAAAAAAATCCAAACCCATCACCTCATGTCGTTTCTGACTCACAGTAGGACAGAGTAGACCTGCCCCACAGGGTTTCCAAGGAGCGCCTGGTGAATTTGAACAGCCGACCATTTGGTTAGCAGCCGTAGCTCTAAACCACTACGCCACCAGGGTTTATACATATATATACATTTTTTTATTTATATAAAGATATAAACCCCTGTTGCTCTCGAGTAGATTCCGACTCATAGTAAACAAAAAAAAAAACCTTCCCCTCCCCCCCCCCAAAAAAAGCTTTCCAAAATCATCACATTATTCCGTCACCTTCCAAAACCTTACTAGGTAGAAAGGACATAAAATTAAACAAAATAGACTGGGTCCTACCCTTCACAAAGCTTACATACAATGGGCTAGGCAGAAGATTTACAAAGCGATTATAATATAGTTAAGTGCTATTGCATTAGAAGTGCCCTGACCTACGTAGACTGGGGATAATTACAACTACTGCTAGTAGCACTAAAAGAAAGCAATTATCAAAGCCAAAATAAATAGACATAAGTCCCTGGGAAATTCTTCAGAGGAATAAGCACTAAAAATGAAGCTCATTCTGTGATTATATTCCATTTTTTCATCTCTTCCATATGCTTTATATATATTTTAAAGCAGGAAGGTCAGTCAGCCATCTTCTGAGAGCTCCAGCTAAGCTCTGTTTGCACATATCATCAGACAGGCAATCCTGTCATGCAGATGGCCCCCTGCTCTGGGCAGCTTGAGGAAAGTGCCTTTGTGTTCCTAATTAACTAGTGAACAACTGTGCCAATTGCTTTGATACATTCGAAACCTTCTGTTCTCTGACTTTTGATGAGCTGTTTATTCAGGAGCAATACCTGCCTGCTTTATTGGCCCCAGAACACCATTTCGAAAGGGCAGAGCTGTAGTGAGATTGACAAGGCTTCGTCTGTACCAAGGAGGAAGATCATCAGAAAGCATTAACCGCACTCAGGTAGTCCTCTTTAGATCTCGTTGATGGAAGGATGAAGTCCATGACTGTAGAGTGCAAATATTTCCTGGCAGTAACTCAATAGATCTAGTGCTCACAGCTCAGTAATGAGCTGCCAAACCAACAGCTCCTTTGATTCTGGGAGTTCCCAAATTTGTAGCACTGTTTAAAGAAGCAGACTTTTCTAGGATCTTTACTCAACCCTTAGAATGATTAGTAGTAAATTAGATGCTGACATAGAGAGTCAATTGGAACATCAAACGATACCGGAATAATAAATGTTAAAGAGTATGCCAAATTATATTTAACAGGCAAAAGGAAATGTATGTTAATGAAGCCCAAAGCCCCAGACCACCTTTGTGAATATAATTGTGTGAAATGTAAGGGGAGGGACAAATGTTAGCAGCTTTTTAAAAAGTTCTTTCACTGAGTGTAATGTAGACAGTCTCAAGGCCATGTGATAAAATAACTACCATTTTTACTTACAAATGCATCAAGCTAAAGGAAAAGGTATTTTTCAAAATTATAAATCTTCAGGTATATATTTGGAAACGCTTTTTGCTTGTTAGACCCATTGCTGTTGAGTTAATTCTGACTCACAGAGACCCTATAGGACAGAGTAGAACTGCCCCATAGGGTTTCTAAGGAGCGTCTGGTGGATTCAAACTGCCGACCTTTTGATTAGCAATCATAGCTCTTAACGTTGTGCCACCAGGCCTCCTTGCTTGTTAAAAAGCATACAAAATTCTACATCATAACTACTGCCTATGATAAAGAAAAAAAGTGACAGTAAGGTTGAACCCTAAATAAAGATTCTGAAAAGTAGCCAATTAATATAGGAGAATATTTAAATGAAGATATCTCAACCTTGGGACTATTGCCATTTTAGATTGGATAATTCTTTGTTGTGTTGTGTTGTCGTGTGCATTCTTTTCATCTGAATATGTGGCCTCTATCCACTAGATGGCATAGCACTCCCCACAGTTGAGACCATCAAGAGTGTCTCCAGACATTTCTGTATGTCCTATGGATGCAAAGTTGCTCCCACTAATTTAGAGAGGTAAAGGACTTCCAGTTAGGACAACATGGTACCAATTTGTTTCTGCTTGCTTCTCCCCTCTAAGTACAAATAAAAACTGATAGTGACATCATCAACTGAAGGAGAACTTTGAAATGAACCAAGAGGAAGTTCTTACAAATCCCCATCCAACAGAAGAAGATGATCCAGGCCTGGCGTTTTCTAACCTCCAACCAAACAACAGGAGGCAGACCACTTACGCCCATTCACTCCCTGTGTTCAACAAGAGTCCCTCCAACAACATGAGGTAAGCGCTGTGGGGATCACTGATCCCTGCTGAAAATAAGAGGCTAGGGGAGGCTTTTGCCTTCCCAAGATGGGACTGAGACTCCCTTTCCTAACCAGAGAGAGCGCAGGCCAAGGGTACCAGCAAAGGGAATCCCATCACAACAAGCAGCTGGTCAGGGAACCTTTGACCCTGGGTCTGAGACCCTCCTCCTCACAAAAGACATTGCATGGCCAGGAGTCTCTAGGCATTGGCAAAAGGTATCCCGTCACAACAAGCACCTGGCTCAATAGAAGTGTAGAGATGGCAGAGGGTAGATGGGTGAATTTGAGGAAGAATCAATAGAATTTGCCCAATGTGAACTAGACTAGACTAGAAAATAGACTAGAGGGGAAAGAAAAAATCCTGTGGGAACTTGCGGAACAGTAACGTAAGATCCGATGTTTGTTTCCTCAGAGTAACACAAGGAGAGGTAAAAGAGAGTGTGACTAAAAGAATATTTGAAGAAATCATCACTGAGAACTTACCAATTTGAAATATGAAAGACATATTTCACACATTCAAGAAGCTGAGCACACACCAAACATGAATCTAAGGAAATGTAGGCCAGGACAAATGATCACTAAAACTTGGGAAACTAAAGACAAAGGAAAAATATCTTGAAAGAAGTCAGAGAGAAATGACTTATAGGGGAACACTTACCTGAATAACAGTAGTTTTCTCATCTGAAACCACAGAGGCCATAAGCAAGTGCCACAACATTTTTCAAGGGCTGAAAGAAATGTCAGCCACATATTCTATGTCTGCTGAAGCTATCCTTCAGAAATGAATGTGAAATAAAGGCGTTGTCAGATGAAGGAAAGCTAAAAGAATGTGTCACTAGCAAACTTACCCTTAAAGAATGGCTAAAGGAAGTTCTTCAAATAGTAAGGAAATTACAAAGTATTGGAGCATTAGGTAAGAAGAAAGAGCAATGAAAATAGCAGAAATATGGGTAAATACAATAGAGATAAATTATGCTGTGAAATGTAGGTTTGAAGCATAATTTCAAAAGCACAGGATAGCCCTATTCTAGAGAACGAGACTATGCCTGAGAACTAAAACTATTTCTTTAGAGATGCTATGAGAGAGACTCCAGTATTTTCAGAAAAAAACTTGCCCTTGAATCAACTCTGATTCATAGCAACCCTACAGGACAGAGTAGAACAGCTCCATAGGGTTTCCAAGGAGCACCAGGTGGATTTGAGCTGCCCACCTTTTGGTTAGCAGCTGAGCTCTTAACCACTACACCACGAGGGCTCCATTTTCAGAACTAGAAATTATTTAGTTGCTTGCTATTGAATCACCAAAAGAAAGATCAAAGGATTTCTCATTTCCGGGAAGAACCAAATGAGCCAAAGTTTTCATGGCTACTGTAAAGCATTAAGCACTTGTAAACATATTTTTTATAAAGCAAAAAAAAAAATACATATTGGGGTGTGTGTGTGTGTGTGTGTGGATGTGTGTATATGATCTACTGTTTGCCTATGCTGGGTTGAAGTTGGCTTCAAAAGAACTCACTTTCCAGTAAGTTCTACTTTCCCTTTCCTCCCAGCTTCTTAGTGCCTTCTACCATAACCATTCCCACTGTCTTCGAGTTCATTCCAACTTATGGCTACATCGTGTGTTACAGAGAACTGCTCCGTAGTGTTTTCTTGGCTTCGATCTTTACAGAAGCAAGTTGCTAGGCCTTTCTTCCAAGGAGCCACTAGTGGGTTTGAGCTATCAACCTTTTAGTTAGTAGTTGAGCACAAACTGTTTGCGCCACCAAAAGCTTCTAACAACACCAACAAAAAACCCAAAGATGTTGTAGTCAGTCAAGTCCAATTCATAGTCACCCTATAGGACAGAGTAGAACTGCCCCATAGGGTTTCCAAAGAGCACTGGGTAGATTCGAACTGCCAGCCTTTAGGTTAGCAGCTGAGCTCTTTAACCATTATACCACCAGGGCTCCATTTTTTTTTTTTTCTGAAAACTTTATGGAAGCAGACTGCCACATCTTTCTCCCCCTGAGCAGCTAGTGGGTTCTAAACATTGACCTCTCGGTTAGCAGCCGAGTGCTTAGCCACTGCACCATTTATCCATTGCTCAGGGGCTTCTAAAAAAAAAAAACCTGTTGCCATCGAGTTGATTCCAACTCATAGCAACCCTATAGGACAGAGTAGAATTGTCCCATGGCGCTTCCAAGGAGATGCTGGTGGATTCAAACTGCCGACTTTTTGGTTAGCAGCTGTAGCACTTAACCACTACACCACCAGGCTTTCTGGTTACCCCTATTTCTTTCTCCCATGCCTTCTCTCCTGTATTGCCATCTCCATGCAGTCCTTTAGCTGTTTTCTCTTAGCAGTTAACTGTGCTTGATTCTCATCTTGAAAAAACCCAAACCCCTTCCTTGGACACCCATTGCCATACGACTACTGCCGTTCTATCACAAGAAAATTTTATTGAAGAAGTTTGTTTTAATTAATGTTCCCATTTCTCACCTTCTATTCACTCTACATAGGAGCCCTGGTCTCATAGTGGTTAAAGCACTGGGCTGCTAACCAAAAGGTCAGTGGTTCAAACTCACCAGCTGCTCTGCGGTAGAAAGATGTGGCAGTCAGATTTATGGGCCTTGGAACCCCTACGGGGCAGTTCCACTCTGTCTTATAAGATTGCTATGAGTGAAATCCACTTGAAAGCAGTGGGTTTGGTTTTGGTGGTCTATTCACTCTACGATCCACTGAGCTAATTTCTTTCCCTGCTGACTCAACGAAATTGTACGTCATTATTAATTCACTTCTTTGTTACTGAATTCAGTGAAAACTTGAGTGCCCTTACCTTTCTCAAACTTTTAGAAGCATTTGGTGTTGTTAACCCATCTCTACTTCCTAAAACGCTCTTTTTTTCTGTGACAAGATATTCTCCTGATATATATGAGTGTATATTTATATAAAATATCAAATATATACATATATATTTGGCTTCACTTTTTTTCTCACTAGCCACGATTTCTTCTTGGAGTCCTTTGAGAAGTCTTTGGCCTTTGCTTATCTTATAACTCTTAATGGTACTCTAGGTTCAGTACTAGGATTTTTCTCTTCTACTTCTGGGTTATTTACCCAGCTATCATCTGCCAGCTCCTCAACTGTTATCTACAAACTAATTTAATTTCTACAAGACCCCTCTCCCAAACAAAACCTCTCACCTTCTGCGTTCCTTATCTTCTACCACCTTCTTATGTGGTTTACAACAAAACCACATATTCAATTACCTAAACCAGAAATCGATACGTAATATTTAACTCCTTTTTTTTTTTTTTTCCTCTTCAATTATCAAGTTCCCTTGTTTCAATTTAAATGTTCAGGCAATCTGGCCCATTGTCTCCAATCCCACTGCCATCACACTGTTTGAAGATGTCATTACCTCTTAGCTGGATAACAGTAAAAAATCCTTTCACCAAGCTGCCTTCATGCGGCTTTGCCCTTCTCTTGGCTATCAATTTGTTCTTCATTCTACAGGCACTCCGCTCTCTTTAAAACTGAAATATTGGTCATGTCACTCCTTTTCATTATGCCCTCAAGATAAATTCCAAATGTACTTAACATGCCATTGAAGGCTTTTTATTAGTTATCCTCTTCATAACTATATTTTTTCCCATCATCCCTCTTCACATGGTCAGTTATGAACTTCATACAGTTTTGGAGTACAGTAGACTTAGTTTTACTCTTAATTATTAGCATATACCATTTCGTCTTCTTGGAACAACCCTTTCTCGACACCAAGTCCCCTCAGTCCTTTTTTCCTGGTTAATCTTACAATTTTCGGCTTTGAAATCACTTCCTCTATGAATCCCTCTCCACACTTTCCTTTGTAGTCTTATGGCCCCCTATACTCTATGCTTTTCTAATCTTTGTTCTTAACAGACTGTGTACGAATTACCTTATTACTTGTCTGTATTCTCCCCCACCAACTCCTAGCTGTTTGCAGTTTCTGAAGATGGAGATTGTGTGTATTGTTCAACATAGTATCCCAGTCGTTATCATATTGCTTGACACTTGGTAAATTTCAAATAAATATTTTTTTTCCAAAAATAAATTAAAGGTGGCAATCTGAATTATTAATGTAGATTCCAGGAGAGGAAGAAAATATACTAGTGAGATGATAATGACTTAAAACGGTAGCCAACTACAAAGTTTCTGCATGGTCTTTTGGGAAAAATCTACCCAGAAAAAAAAAATCTAGCACTCCCCAAATGCCTAATTTTATCCTTTTTAGGAAGCCACATGGTTAATAAAAGCTAACAACAATCAATAAACTGGATTGAGTTATCTTTCACCTGGTTCAACTGAGTGCCCCTTTCAGAGTCCCAGGAAACCCTGGTGGTGTAGTGTTTAAAAGCGATGGCTGCTAATCAAAAGGTCAGTTCGAATTCACCAGGCGCTCCTTGGAAACTCTATGGGGCAGTTCTACTCTGTCCTACAGTGTCACTGAGAGTTGGAATTGACTTGACGGTAACGAGTTTTTTGTTTTTGTTTTTGTTTTTTGGAGTTCCAAGACCTCATAATTAGGCTCAAAGTAGGAGACAAGTGAGACCCCAGGCTCCAGAGAGTCCATACACTTCTGACCTTTTATATCACCTTCCTTATAATCACCAAGAAATTCTTATTTGACCCTTTCATTAGATTTGCTGAAAATATACTCTGGTGACAAAATTACTTATTTTACTGATAGTTTAAATGCTACACCCATCGTAAATGATAAATTATGTTTAGCATTTCATTTACATGGTCCACAAAGCATCATAAAAATTGGGAAATTGATGTAAATGCTGGTTCTCTATTTTATAGGTGGGAGGCTGAAACAAGAAGAAAAGTAGATAAAAGAAGAGAAAAAACAATAACTGGACACTTTTCCAATATAAGAAAAGTTAATAAAATGTTTACGTCAAGATATCATAAAGATCTATATATGTGAGGGTTGATTTTCAACCTGATGTCAAGTTAATGAGATGTAAAAGAATATTTTTTTCATGATACATTTCAAACACCCAGAAAAGTACAGAGAATGCTATAGAAAGAACACTGAATAAGGTGTTTAGAAACCTGGCTTCCAATCCTGGTAACAGAACTTGGATATCTGAGCAGCTAAAGGCCATTTATTCTATCCATTACCTGATCCTTGAAATTTTCCCACACCAAATAAATATAGTTTATACTTGAAAACCTCCAAAGATAGAGGATTTCCTCTTTCAGCATCGTAAATATTTTCTGTTTCATCTTCATAATAAACTAATATCTGCCACTTTATAAACATGTATCTATTATTGAAAATTATTTAGTCCGTATAACAGGAGTCAACTCTAGTCTTTTGTAACAAGGCTGTTTCTTCTACAATTCAACCCTCTCTTCACTCTACACATTCACATTGGTTCTCAGTTTCCAAAATGTAGGGTTTAAGCTCCAGTTCCCATCCAAGGCAATCACTGAGAGCTCTCTCTCTCTTGCCAAAAAGCTTCTAGGAAGGAGAATGTTAATGGCAAAATTGCTCCTGCGCTAGAGTCTCTTTCAGACCCTCACTGCATCAGACAGCTCAGCAAGTGGCCTCTCTTGCTGTGACCCATGAGAGGAGGCCTGGTGGGGTATGTGTCTGCAGACATGCACAGACTGTATTTAAAGTCAAGTCTCCAAAATGCTCAATGACTAGGAGGTTAGGATAGTCTCCAATGAGATTAGTGAGCAGCAACATCTATTTTGACCATGAGATGGTGGCTCTGACTGCAGATGTCACCTGAGAAGTCTAATCTACTCCAGGCACTTCCTAATACACACATGCAGGAGTCCTTCCCTTGTGCCATCTCCCGGGTCCTCAGCTACTCCTGGAATGTAAGCGAGGACCAAGAGCTTCAGCCACATCCTTCTGTCTATTATCCACTATGTACTCTGCCTATTCTCTCTTTTCAGAAACTCATATACCAAAGAATTGATTACATGCGACACCATCTTCCCTTCCACACACCAAAGCTCTGTGCTCACTCTCAAGGGCAAAATTCACCTCATGCAAATTATGTGAACTTGGGACAGTTATTTAATTTTTCTGTTGCCTCAGTTTTATTACTTGTAAAATAGGGATAATAGCAGTAACAACCTCAGCATTGCTGTAAGATTAAACATTGCAATTGTAAATGTGAAATATTTACAATATTATCTGGTACAAGGTATGTGCTGCAAAATTGTAAATTCTTCAGGATATAGACCTTGAATGCCTTCAGGGTCCTTCAACACAAGAGATCCTGACTCTATGCCCACACCTTTCTTACAGCAGGGTCGGGAGTGTATTCTGGGAACCCTATTCCTCCCTCCACGCTTCTTGGGTGACCAGCTTGCCCCATTTGTCCAGGATTTTCCTGCTTTCAGCACTGATGATTCCATGTTCAGGGAAACCTTTCAATCCCAGGCAAAATGGGACAGTTGGTCACACTACACTTCACCTATCACTCCCTCCACCCCATGAAGCCTTTCCCGCTGTCACCTAAGCTTTCTTTAGTGACTCAAAGTTAGATTAGAGAGTAACCATCTGGCATCTTTCTGACTAGTGCAGAAAAAAGACTCAAGATTAATTTTAGTCAGGGCTTATTGCTATATTCATAACAATCCTTGTTATGTTTAAATATAATTGTTATCTCCTCCCTTTCTTTCTGGACTCTGTGCTTTTATGTTGGTTACTGATGACCACTGCTCCCACCTGAATGATTACATACTATAGTTTTAATAAACAATTCTGAAATATAAACCTCTGAAATTTTCAGTATTGAGTTCTTCCAAATGGTGAGACGAGAGTTGGACACAGCCTCATACAGACAGCACTTCTGTGGCATCTAGCCCAGCCCATGAAAGTTGGTGGGTGAAACTCTAAGTTGTTTGTAATTTGTGCATACCAGGCATGTAAAATCAGGTAGAACAGCTAGGTTTTCTTTTGTAATCTTCTTACTTAGTCTCTAATTTCTTCTTCCCAATGCTTGTTTTACTCTTCCCAGCTGTGAGCTCATTCTTGCAAGAGATCAATAATAGCCAACATTTACTGGGTGTCTATTATATGCTAACATCTGTGACAAGCACTTTACATTGATTACCTCTTTCAACACTTAACAAGCCTCTATGGGTAGATAATATTCCCATTTTTAAACAAGGAAGGAGATGATCAGATATATTCTTCAGAATCATATTATACATCTGGAAAGTTTTTAAAATGTGAACATGAGCCTAGGTTTTTCAGACTTCTAAGCCTATGTTCTTAACCACTATCAGAAGAAAAATAGAATTGAGACATTTTATTTCTCTCTCTCTGTGAACATTATACCATATATTCAATGTGTATACCTTCTTTTATTCTTATTGATCTGATAATGTGCTCACTTGACAACATTCCAAAATGATTTTAAAAAGGAAAAAAAAGTATAAGTTTAAAGGCACGGAATTTTAAGTAACATTTTTATGTTTTTTTTTTTTTTAATTCTTGAGTCTCAGTCATCTTGACTCATGGGAAGGCTCCTGCATAAATGCTTTTCAGATAATCAAAGTATTGCTATGCATGTGAGTGTTGATAGACAGATAGATAGATAGACAGACAGATAGGTAGTCCCCAGCTTACAACATGTTACAGTTATGAGGAACCACAGTGACATCCTCTGATTTATTTTGTACATCTCATCGCCAGTAATATGTGCTACATACAATGTTGTGGCATGTAATTTGCTGGTGTTATTATTCGGGCATAATGTTTCCATCCCCCAAGGCAAATATTGAATTTATAAAGATACTGATAATAAAAGGCAATAATAATGAAAACTAAAATTAAAAAATGAGGGATGTGATTTATGTCAGAACCAACTTACGACAGAGTAGTCATCAGAACAGAACCCCTTTGTAAATCAGGAACTACCTATGTATATAGATATGTATTCATAACAGATCGGATACATTTGAGAACACTTCTATTTTATTTAAGTCAAATTCATTCATGATCCACATAAATTAAGAAGTACACCAAAATTAATAAATGTAGACTAAAGAAAACAATTTTAAGCATAAAAAGTCATTAGCAACACCTTCTCTACAGAAAACAGAATCATGGGAGCCAATACTTCTGGAAAGAGTTTGAACCTAAGATGAACTTTAAAACTTCTCTCACTCTTTATTGATCCTAAGAACTTATTTCTACTTCCCTCCAAAAATGCCTTTTACATAATTTTTTTCCTTCGAGTCTTCTCCTGTTAACTGTAATTGAGCACAGTCAAGTTCAACCCAGCTGATCATCTTCCGTTAGCACACAAGTTGAAGGGAGAGCAGGTGTCATCAAGAGTGACACAAGCCAAGGAGAAACAAAGATAAACAGTTCAACTTGAAATGCACATCCCAGGCCATCTCCAGAATGGACACTAACTAGTTAGGAGGGCATTAGACCTGGACTTTTCCATTGCTCAGCCTCCCTCCTTTTCTTTTCAGTTCCCCAGGCCCTTTGTTCCATTTCTAAATGATTCCCATCCTTGACCTTAAGACCCTTATATGCTTTGTCCGAAGACTATAATTGATTTACTGTTTTCATTAATAGAACGTTTGGTGGATCTTCTTCATGACCTCTGGATAGCCTTTATTTGCCTCACAAATAGACTTGCCTTACTAAATTGTAATTATTACTTAAAAACATTTCCCAGTATTCAAGAGTCTAACTTTTTTTGTCCTCCCAAGCTTCTTTTTTGTATCAAAATACAGCTTACACAATATGTAATGCCCTTCATGACCTCCTCAAACAGTCTCATCTTCTGGGCTATGACTCAGTGCACCATTCTTCACCCTGCCCTATCTACAGAAAAGCTGAGATTAAAATTCTTTTCATTCTATCACTGAAGTCTTTTCTTGCTTATTTCCTGGTATCAAGGTTCATATGACAGAACTGGCCATTTAAGATAAGGGTGACTGATTTATTGAGTTCTGCATTGTGTTCTGACATTAACAGAAAAAAAAAAATTCTTTTGCAATTGCATTTTCCAGCAGTACCTCCATTGTGGTAAGTAACAGAAAGCCTAACTAATAAGAAAATGCAGGATACATACTGTAATTTCAATAGTACTTTACCAACCTAAATATGGATATTTTGTTTTGTTTGCTTGGTTTCTTTTTTGAAGGAGCAAATCCAAAAAAAAAAAAAAAAAATTAAAGAAAGGAAGAAAACTTAGAAGAGTTTTTCTCCTAAGATAATGGTTTTTGACCTGCGAACTGACATAATTAAAATTTGATTGAGGTTGTTTTGTTATTTAAGCTCTGTTAAAATTCTTATCTGAAATGATGTCTCCATCTCTAAGGTATTGAGCCTCCATTGACTCTTTGTGTTTTTTGCAGCAAAATAAACACTCATTTTGATAAGAGCAGGTATTGTAAAAATGAGTATATTTTATTTCAGAAATCCTTAGAACCACAGGTAATTCAGAGATTGCTCATCTTGCTTCCTGGTACCACAACTAACCCAATGATAGAAAATTAATGGCATAGAAGCCAGTTTATTTGTTGAGTTTACTAGCTTTCACAATGTTGGTTTTAGGTATGTAAAAACAAGCAAACAAACAAAACCCTCAAAATAGAAATATTTTGACTTTTCCAAATATCTGTGTTTTGTGAATTCCATTTATTTAATAATGGACAATTATTTTGAATTGGCTTAGCTTGAATCAGTTTTCCCAGAATTAGGGCCCAAGAAGTATTAGGAACATCACTTCAAATTTATGCCTAAAATTAGAATATTTGTTTTAAAAATCATTTAAGTGTTGTTATGTTCTGATAGAAGTGATCCATGTTTAACCTTGTGGTAGGTAGTATCACTGTTTACAGATATTCAGTGTCCCTCTGGAGGAGGATAGAAACCCTGGTGGTGTAGTGGTTAAGTGCTACAGCTGCAAACCAACAGGTCGGCAGTTCAAATCCTCCAGGTGCTCCTTGGAAACTCTATGGGGCAGTTCTACTCTGTCATATAGGGTCACTAAGAGTTGGAGTTGACTCATTGGGTTTTTTTTCTTTTTGGTTTTCTGTAGGAGGACGGAAACCCTGGTGGTGTAGTGGTTAAGTGCCACGGCTGCTAACCGAGAGGCTGGCAGTTCAAATCTGCCAAGTGCTCCTTGGAAACTCTATGGGGCAGTTCTACTCTGTCCTATAGGGTTGCTGTAAGTTGGAATCAACTCAACGGCAGTGGTATAGGAGGATAATACATTTGCACCCTCTTCAGTACACACATCCCAGGATACCTACTTTGACCAATAAAATATGAGCAGAAGTTTCCCCTATGATTCTGGGCTGAAACTTTAAAAGCCAGTATTTCTTTGGTCTGCTCTCTTTTTTCTGCTGACTCTGCCAATGTGTTAAAATGGAAACTCCATCAGCCTGGGCAAGAGTCCCTTTGCTCCTATGTGGTAGACCTATGTCATGAACAAGACATAGACATTATCTTAAGCTGCTGAGATTTCCATGTTTTTCTTTTCCAGGGAATAATTGGGTCTATTCTGACTGATGCAAAAATTAGTGCTGAATCAGGGCTGCTGTCTTAACAGACAATCTAAAACATATGGCATTGGCTTTGAGGCCAATGGTATTGGTGACAAGGAAACTTTCATCAGAGGCTAGAAAGGTAAGGACTTCCATCCTCCTCAACTTGGGTGGTGTAAAAGGTTGGTGCGGTTGGTGCTAGTGGAAAGGTTGGAGGGTCTGTTCAACCCAGAGGTGCCTTGGAAGAAATGCCTGATGATCTACTTCCAGAAAATCGGACATTGAAAACACTATGGAGTACATAGAATTCTGCTCTGACACGCATGGGGCTTCCTTCCATGACTTGGAATTGGCTTTATAGCAACTGTTTTTTAATTTATTTTTTAGAAAGATAACTCATGTCATGTCAATTGAAATATTTATAAATATCATATGTGATAACTTGGAAAGAAGATACTGTACCTAATAGGCTTTATGTTTAACTGAAGAGATGCAATAATACCTCAGTCTCCTCTTTGGCAAAATCAAATTACTCTAGGAAATTACTGATCAAATAAAAAATAATCCATTAGAATGTCATATTGTCTGGCAGTTATTGATATTTATTATCTCCAATCTACATAATATGAGAATGAGTATATTGTAAATGCTTTTCTTCTACTTTTTTTTTTCTTTAATTGGAGAAACAATGAGCTGATCATGGAGACAGATTCAAACTTTTGCTAGAATTCAGGTCTTTTGTGTGTTTTTTTTTATCACTCTCTATAGTATACTATAGAAAAAGTTTCAAATCTCTTTCAAAATGCAAATTTAGGAGAAATGTTACAAAGAATCTCTCTCAATGTTTTAATAGCTGAGGATTAAAGCAATGTTTTCCATTTTCTGGTTATTTTAATTTTTTTTTCTTCTAGAAAATATTGCTGCTCTCCAAAGCCTGCTCTAATTTTAGCAGCAGGTACATCAGAGTATTTCAGGTAGGACATTTCTGTAAATATGCCCACAATGCATGCTTGAATGTGTCGTTTCATGTGGCTAGCAATGAATGAGTCAGGCTGTGAACCCCACACTTCCTCCCAGCTGTAGATACAGTAAGAACACAGAAGACAACAGGGGGGAAACAAAACACAAGGCTTTGTATCACATTGTATATAAAAGCAAGTAAATCTGATCCCATAACAATGCATAGTTTTGATGCAGTGGTAGCCACCCTAATAGGGGAAAGCAATTCAGTAATAAATGTAGAAGGCAATGAAAGGAGTAAACAGAAAAGAAAAAATAAGTTATGGTTTCCTGTTTCAATAAAAAAATCTGTTCAAGCTGCATTTTGAACAAGTAAGCTAAAACACAAGCTATATGTCTTCTTTCAAAACAATTGTCTAAAATCCATCAGTATTAAATGGGCACATTTTTGCACAGGACCATACTTTGAAGGTGCCTTTTGACATTATTTTAAGCTATACTCTGTTATAGGATTGTTAAATTAATTATGAGTAATTTATAAAGCAGTGGTTTACTTAGTCATAAACCAAAAAAAAGTAAAAACAAAAAAATCTTGTTGCTGTCCAGTGAATTCCAGCTCATCATAGCGACCCAATAGGACATGGTAGAACTGCCCCATAGGGTTTCCAAGGAGTGGCTATTGGATTCAAATTGCCAGCCTTTTGGTTAGCAGCCAAGCTCTTAACCACTTCATCACGAGGGCTTCTAGTCAGTCATAGACATAGAAATACATTTCAAGAGCATGTTCAAAAGTTTTAGATAAGTTTAAATATTGTTCAGGAAAAAATTCAGTACAAGTACCAAGTGTCTACAGAACTGAAAATAAGCACAGAATATGATTAAAATTTCCTAATTTTTAAAACATATACTTACTATAATTTTACACAAATACACGCAACTTCTATGTGTGCTTCCCAACTTCACCCTCCCCTGTGAGGCATTTTTGTACTTGTGTATGCTAATTTTTTTACAGCAACATGAAAAAAAAAATTTGGCATAACAGCCCTTATGAAATACCTCTCAGGGAGAGGGCAGGGTTGGCAAAAAAACGTAGAAGGTGCACATTATTTTTGTAAAAATATGGTAATGTGTTTTGCCTATAGAAATGAATGCTTTGATTTTAACGTACTTAAGGTTAACATCTGAGTCCCAGGGTGGTGCAAACCTAACTGAAAGGTTGGAGGTTCAAGTCTACCCAGAGGTGCCTTGGAATAAAGGCCTGGCAATCTACTTCCGATAAATTAGGCACTTAAAATTCTATGGAGCATAGTTCTACTCTGACACACATGGGGTTGGCCTGAGTTGAAGTTAGTTCAACAGCAACTGGAAAATTGATCTATTACGTATTATTAATATCAACTACCATACCTTAATACCGTTACCCCAGAGTTTTGTCACATAATAATAAAATTGTGAAGTTATTCATAATTTAAAAGGAAAAATAACCAGAAATGTTTATACCATGTAATTCTTATCATAATGCAAACACTATACTAGGCTTGGAGGTACGTGACTAATGAAGTACTGTGCATGCCACTGAGGACATTACCTAGTAGCTGTATAGCAAGACAAGTAAATAGATAATTGAGGACAATATGTGGTATGAGAAGAGTGTTGGGAAATGCCCTAGATTGATTCCCCCTTTTCCCCCTGCCTCCTTCCAGTAGAAAAGGAAGAAAATGAAACAAGTAAGGAAGGAAATTAACGCAAAGTATGTTAAAGATCAGGGTGCTTCTTTGAGCAACTGAATTGCTGAGAGATGCCTTAAGGTTTCTTAACCAAGGGCTTTTATCCAGCTATGTGAAATCTCAACCAGTCCTGCCATTACAAATGCATGCAGTAAGAAATAGCCACAGTGCTTCGGGGACTGTGACAGAGGAGGCAACACGGGAGAGGTAGTGACAGCATATGACTGAGGAATATACACAAAAGCACCCACCTTCAGTGAAAAATTGAACGAGGGGAAAGTTGGGTGCCTATTGCAATACCCCCCCTGTCGAGTGGACTCATATTGACCCTATAGGACAGAGCAGAGCTGCCCCATAGAGTTTCCAAGGAGCACCTGGTGGATCCAAACTGCCGACCTCTTGGTTAGCAGCCATAGCACTTAACTGCCACGCCACTAGGGTTTCCATTTAAATAAACTGAATTTTGAAACATAGGTATGAATTAGCAAGATGGAGAATGAAGTAGGGAAATACAAAAAAAGTAAATCAATCAAATTAAGTGCAGCATGCCACCATCAGAAGACTTCAGTTTCTTCATGTTTTTGTGTTTACTCTGAAAACAACCTGAAGGGGGTAGAACGAGAGAGGAGAGTGAGCATTTTTGTTTTAACATAGGCCTTTCTTTTTTTTTTCTTTTAGATTCTCTTTTATTTTAATAAGTCATCTTGAAGACTATGAAAAAGCTAAGAGAATTTTAAGAAGAACAGTTTTATTTTTTAGATCCAGCATTATTTTTAATGTTTCTCAAATATGTATTTAGTCTCTACTCTGCGCCAGACATTGCACTAGGTACTAGAATGAAAAATGGTTACAAGTAAACATGTTTGTTATCCTTGTGCAACTGGGGCAGAGACAAATCAATAGGAATTTTCGATATAGTTTTATAACTAGTATTTTAAGAGCTGTTCAGGTTGCTACAGAAAGATGTAAAAAAGACATCTTAACTTAAATCTGAGCAAAGCTGAAGAGAATGTTTGGTAAAAGAAGAGGTTATTTTAACCAAATCGAACAATATGTGCATATGTCCAGAGAAGACAGAGAAGGTTTTATATTTCAATTACAAAATATTGTTCATGAGATGAAGTTGAAGTAAGACATCCGGAGACTAAGCTAGGGCTGTATTAAAAAGAAAAAAAAAAAAGATAATGAAGACATTTGTAAGTTGAATTAAGGATATTAGATCTTATTCTATGGGAAATAGAGAACCATTAAATAGCCTTATATGGGAAAAAATATAGAATCATGATTGCCGTTTATAAAAATAATCACAAATACATTGTGCCAATTAGGATACATTTGTACGCGTGGGATTCATGAGTGAGAAAGAAAGATAGGATCTGATGGTGTCTAACCTCTCAGTAAGGTCAGCGATCTAGTTAATTCCTGAGACTAAGGGTTGCAGGGAGTGGGTAAACAACTTGAGATGATGAACCCTTAAAATAACCCTTTCAGGACAAATAGAGTTGATAAGTAGATATTGCAGAGCAGTTTTGAAGATGTCTAGGCATGGGGCTTGGGATGGTCAAGATTGTGTGTTATCTTGGCTGGGCCACGATTATCAGTGGTTTGGCAGTTGTGTGATGTGATCATCCCCATGATGGGATCTGGTGTGAGTAGCCAGTCTGAAAGAGGGTTTCTTTAGCCCATGGACCACATCAAATATAAGCTGTCATTCTGGCAAAGGTCATGGCTTTTTCTCACTATGGATCCTGCTGGTGGCTTCTATTCTTCTGACCTCTAGTTCTTGGGACTTGAGCTAGCAGCCTGCTGATCTTGGGATTCGTAGATCTTGCAGCCTGTGATCAACAACCCTGCTCTCTCGTGTGCAGATCTTGGGTTCACCAGTTCCTGTGGTTATGCAAATTAGGAAAAGCCTCCTGCCTCATCCACAGACTTGGGATGCTCCAGTCTTTATAACTGTGTTAGCCATTTCTTTGCTATAAATTTCTCTCTATAGATATTTATATACACTTTACTGGTTTTTGCTTCTCTAAAGAACCCAGCCTAAGATAGGGCTAAATGTTTTATCATGTATTACCTCTCTGATTTACATAGCAAGACACAGGTCCTGAGACTTTAAGTGACCCCTTGGCCACAAAACCAGCAGGTGGCAGGGCTGAGATCTTAACTCAAGTATATTTGATCCCAAAGTCATTGTTGCCCAGTCATCATGCCTTTCAGACACTGTGATTAAATTGAGATTCAGTGATTTACCATGTATCTCAGAAAGGATATACATCAGAGTAGAGCTAGATATCAAGATTTTGTCTCTTCCTTAAAATTCCTTAATCATCGGTCCAAATAATAAGAGAATAGTTGCAATATACTATTGTTTCCAAATGTTCTACCTTATGTTCCTTTAAAAATATTATTTTACTTGGTATTTTATTATGCCATTTATCTAATAGTTTATCCTGTAAACTTTGGACATGTCCTAGGTAAACCTGGAGCCCTGGTGGCTCAGTGGTTAAGTTCTAGGCTACTAACCAAAAGGTCAGCAGTTTGAACCCATCAGCCACTTCTTGGAAACCCTATGGGGCAGTTCTACTCTGTCCTATAGGGTCGCTATGAGTCAGAATCTACTCATTGGCAGTGGATGGGTTGGTTGGTTAGGTAAATCTGATAGACCATTAGTGACTAATCTCAATGTAAGAAAAATATGTTAACAATTGTACTCTTCTTTGCTGTAGCCTGAGAATGACACATAAAATCCTCTAACTTCTTCACATCATTGGACAGAAATTGACACACAGCTTCACCTTATTTCAACGTGGCAGGGAAACGTGGTGAGTGCAAAAATAGTGGTAAGCAGGAACTGTTTCTTCCTTAGTAGTTCAAATGCAGTCATGGTAGTAGAATAAGGGTTTTTGTTTGTTTTGCTTTGTTTGTTTATTCCTGGAGTTGGTGGTGGTGGGAAGGAGTCGCGAATCACAAAACTTTAAGCAGTCTTGGTTCAGTTCCCTTCAGTAAATGACTACAAGTTTTTGGAGTTCTGGTCTGTGTTTTAGGCTAGTTAAGCTGATCTGTGCTAATACGATATTAGTCAAGGTCAATGATTATTACATGTTCATTCAGAGATAAAAGTCCATGAAACTTGAAAAATGTAGCTTTTTTTTTTCTTATTCTTTTCTGTTACATCTCTCCTTTTTTTTTCATTGTCTTTCTTTTTCTCACTCTTCTTGTCCTTCAGTTTATTTTTTTCTTTATTTTCATTTTGTCAAGTATATATTTTTCTACCTCTTACAGACCCTGCTTTTATTATATTTTAAAGGTATATATTTGCAGTTTAAAGTGTCAAATAATACGTGCAGGCTTATAAGGAAAAACAATATCTACACTAGCCTTACCATCCCTACTGCACATCCCTGAGCTAAGAAGCAACTGCTTCAAATTATAGAACTGCTTCTGATATTTATCTTAGGCTTTTATTTTAGAATTTAACTTTTTACTCCCAATATAAAAGTTGTGAATTTCCGCTTCTCGTGCCTACCACTTACAAGTACATTCTATGACCCTTCTTTCCAATGTAGTTATATAATAATATTTGGTTACATCAATATTTAGGACTTATAATACAGCAACTATGTAAATGTTTTGAAAACCCTGGTGGCATAGTGATTAAGAGCTATGGCTGCTAACCAGGATGCCAGCAGTTCGAATTCACCAGGTGCTCCTTGGAAACCCTATGGGGCAGGTCTACCCTGTCCTATAGGATCACTTTGAGTCAGAATCGACTCAAGGGCAATGGGTTTTTAGTTTTATGTAAATGTTATTCCGAATAGAGGGAAGAATGGTACCACGTTTGCATTCCCTTCCATGTGCGATTTTTTGTTTTCTGTGGAGTTAATAATTAGCTACATACTTTGAGCTTTCTATGTACCCTATCGGAGCCCTGGTGGCACAGTGGTTAAGAGATTGGCTGCTAAAAAAAAAATGTTTGCAGTTCTAATCCACCAGCAACTCCTTGGAAATACTATGGGACAGTTCTACGCTGACCTATAGGGTCACTGTGAGTCAGAATTGACTTGACAGCAATGGGTTTGGTTTGGTTTTGGTTTATGTACCCTATTGCTAACTCAGTACCAAATTCTCTGATAGAACTGCATGTCTCTTCTCGATATGGTAAAACTTGTCGAAAAACTTACTATTTCTATTTCTGTATTTCTTCCCTTCTCAAGCTTTCTTTTCCTCTCAATCTATTCTGGTGCTCCCAAACTCTGGCAACTGTCATTTGGGATTTCTTTCACTATCATCTTGGGGATTCTACTTTCTTTTTCTTGCTACGTATTCTGTTTTTGGGGTGCTCTTACGCTTTCTTTGAAACACAAGCTTTAGTAGCCTTAGGAAGATACTTTGGTGTGTATTTTTTTTGTCATTGTTGTTTTAATATTACATATCTCACATTTGAATGATTGTTTTGGTGTGAAATTCTGGGTTGAAAGTCATTTTTCTTCATAATTAAGATGGTATTTTTCCATTGTCTTCTAGTTATAATATGTAGTACTATTAAAAAAGCCAGATACTATTCTGATTTTAGATACTTAATATAGATATACTTTCTTCTTTCTGTAAAATCAGAATTGTATTTTTTGCTTCCATCATTCTGAAATTTCATTTAAAATATGTATATATTTTGTCTGAGTCTTTTCATTTATTATGCTAGACACCAAGTGTGCGTTTTTCAATTTAAAAAATTATATTCTTTAGTTTTGGGAAATTTTCTTTAATAAGTTTTTGTTCATTTTCTCTATTGTTCACTTCCATAGTTGTTGAATGCTGAAACTCTTGAATTGATTATTTTTTAAAAGATATTCTTCCTTCCTATTTTTCCATTTCACTTCTGCCATTGTTTTTCTATTTTTCTGAAGTATATCCTTAACTTTAGCTTTCATTTTTCTCTAGTTTTGTTGGTGTTGCTCTTCTGTTTTTTTTTTTTTTTCTTTAAAACATTTTTTTCTTCTATTTATGATTTTCAGGAGCTCAAATGTCTGAATTTTACTTTTCTGTTGTGTCTTTTCTGTAGCATTCATGCCTTATCATCTCTTAGCTCTCTGAAGATTAATCCATATTTTGAAGTTTAGTGGTTAAGAGCTTGGCTGCCAATCAAAAGATCCACAGTTCGAATGCTCCAGCTGTTCCTTGGGAACAGTATGGGGCAGTTCTACTCTGTCCTATAGGATCACTATAAGTCAGAATCAACTGGACAGCAGTGGTTTTGTTTTGGGTTACTACTCTCTACATGATCCTTGTTTTCTCCAGAATGCTTTTTCTTTTTTTTATCTATTTTTGTTTGCATGCTTGTGGTTTTTGTTCTGTATTATTGTTCTCTTTCTTTCATCTACATGGCTTTCCTCAAATGTCTGCTGATTACTATCTGTCATTTATAGCTAAGGGTGAGGAACTGAAAAGACTGTATACTATTTGTGCATGGACAAGGTTTGTCCATTAGTAGGCCTCATTCTGGGGTAATAAAGGAACTTAGCAGTCTTATTAGCACTTCCCCTAAATGCAGGGATAGGAATTTTCTCTTAGATTTTCCAACTTCTTGGTTTGGAGAGTAGACTATAAACAAATATAGAGACTTTTACCTAAACTTGATGTAATGAGTTCTTAGCCTCAACTCTAACTTCAACTTTGCCCTGAACTTCAAGTACAGTGTTTCTCCAGTTAAAGTTCTCCAGATGGACAACCTATTGTTTTCCTTCATCATTGGGTAGAGGAGGTTGCCTACATGCAAGGGCTCCAAGGATATGAGGATCCAGCTTCTCCTTCTAAAGACTTTCATTTAGAGCTCTCTTGGGCCTTTCCCAGGTTCTCTGGAGTAAATTTTCCTGTTTTTTATTAGTTCTCCTCTATGGTTCTCCAGGTAACATCTTTTTGTGTTTGATAAGTTAGGTATCACTTGTCTGTCAGCTTGTCAGCTTCCAAATTTGGTTGACATCTTTTTTCTATCTTTTCTCCTATTTTCTTTGCCTTGGTGGGTTTGTGTGTCTTAAAATCTTTAACTTCTAATTTTTTTTTCCTTTTTTTTTAGGTTCGGAACACATGTTAAATCTGTAATGGTTCAATTCACATCTTTCCCTTGTTTTTTATACCAGCATAGAAACATGAATTTTTTAACGCATTTGAAAAATTACTCATTTGTATTTTCACATTATAATGGGTTGCAAATGTAGATATATGTCACATAATCTTTACATAAACTATGCTGATTTGTTCTGGGGTGGGGTTATGCAGTTCAGATAAAGAGAATGTAGTTAAGGCTTTTTTTTTTTTTTTTTTTTTAGTAGTTAAAGCAGTGGAGATATTGGAACATTTCCATTGTGTGTGTGTACATGTGAGGGTGTACCTGTGTGGGTAGGGGAGAGGAAAAAAATAGGGGAAAAGAAAGAATATGAGAGACCATGACTAGAAAACAAGCATAGGTGGCTGTCTTAGTCATTTAGTGCTGCTATAACAGATATACCACAGGGTGAGTGGCTTCAACAAAGAGAAATGTATTTCCTCACAGTCCAGTAGGCTAGAAGTCCAAATTCAGGGTGCCAGCTCCAGGGGAAGGCTTTCTCTCCCTGTTGGCTCTGGAGGAAAGCCTAGGTAATGCATCAGTCTTCCCTTGGTCTGTGAGCATTTCAGTGCAGGAACCTCAGGTCCAAAGAAAGTGCTCTGCTCCCAGCAGTGCTTTCTTGGTGGTATGAGGTTCCCATGTCTCTCTGCTCACTTCTCTCTTTTATATCTCAAAAGAGATTGGCTTAACATACTCCTAATCTTGTAGACCTCATCAATATAACTGTTGGTAATTCATCTTATTACATCATCATAACAGGATTTACAACATATAGAAAAATCATATAAAATGACAATCACATAAAGTGGGGGACAGTCACACAATACTGAGAATCATGGCCCAGCTAAGTTGACAGATTTTTTTTGGGGGGTGGGGGGCACAATTCAATCCATGACAGTGACATTTCTCAGTGTCTGAGAGAATACTTGAAAACAATTTCTTTTTGCAACGATAAACATAAATATAGTAAATAAGCCCAAAATTAAACTTTTCAGATTTTCTGAAAACTTTATAGCCACCCTAGAGGACAGAGAACTACACCATAGGGTTTCCAAGGAGTGGCTAGTGGATTCAAACTGCTGACGTTTTTGATTAGCAACCATTAACATTAACTATTGTGCTATCAGAGCTCTATAGATAACTTAGAATAATATTTATATAATATATATATGTGTGTGTATATACATATATGTAGTTTACATGCCACTTCTTTAAAAATTATAATCGTATATATCTATATCTATCTCTCATCTATCTACCTGCTTTTTTAAAGGAATGGTGTACATCTACAATTACCGATTGCATTTATCACTTCAGGTACAACATAAAGGCCCAAATGTTATTGTAATTGAGCTAGAATATTAAAAGACACAAAAGAAACATAAAAAAGAGGAATCTTCAGCAGTTATCAAGAAAAGATATATTTTATATTCTCTGTGTATATGATTCATTAACAGAAAGAATTCTCTGTAATTTATGATTTGTTTTGATTTTCATACTGACTTTTACACTTTAGAAAAATTTTCTGTCATGTATAATACAGTACTATGCTACAACTAAGAATATTTTTTGCTATACTTATGATGGCACTGGGTTATACTTATGATTATAGTTTTATTATAGCAAAAAGAACACAAATGAAGAGATGCATAGGGTTATTTACTTTCCTTTGCCTCAGTTGCTTCATCTGTAAAGTGGGTATAATCATGGTAGCTATAAGGCAGTTGTGAAGATTTAGTGCATTAATCCATGTAAAGTGGTTAGGACAGTCCCCGGTATGTAAGAAGTGCTCAATCAATGATAGCTGTAACTCCCAGGTAGCTAAGCATCCTTGGGCTACCTTGGTTATTCTTGTTCTAAACCATCTGGGCGCCAATCAATGCAGTCACGAACCCCCATCCAATTTCAATACCCAAAGCATTTATGAATACCATGGAGTTTTCTAAAATTTCTTGGGAGATGATGAAAATGTTAATATCACACAGTACATAGCAAAATTTGCCTCTCTCATAGTTTTTCTTTATTTTTTTATTGGTGCTTTAGGTGGAAGTTACAACTAAGAATATTTTATTACTAAATGTCTACAGTAACCAAAAAAAAAAAACAAACTTGTTGCCATGGATTTGATTCCGAATCATAGTGACCATATAGGACAGAGGAAAACTGCCCCACAGAGTTTCCAAGGATTTGAACTGTCCACCTTTGGTTAGCAGCCATAGCACTTAACCACAACACCACCAGAGTTTCCCGTTTATGGTAAGGATCTAAAATATATTTTAATTAAATTTTTATTTAAGATGGTATGTACATATATATACATACAAAATAGCTTTATGAATGTATTTGGGACATATATAGCATACAATTATTGAATAATTAAGTTTCATAATCAATACTGTCTAGTATATGCAGTTTATAAAAATCAGAATACTTGAGGAATTAATTCAACATGTCATATTCTCACATTAACACAATTGTATAAATGTAAAACCAGAAACATCTGATAGATTCTGCAAGTGATTGATATTGTACTTAAATTCTTGGTTTCTCTCTTCCTTGTTAACACAGCATTCTACATATTTTCTCCAAAATAGAAATGTGGAGTGCTGTTTATATTCCTCATTATCCCTACTCTCATGATCTAATCGCTAATCTCAGAATGCAATGAATTAACCACAACTAAACTACATATGGAAACTCTGGTGGTGTAGTGGTTAAGAGCTATAGCTGCTAACCAAAAGGTCAGCAGTTTGAATCCACCAGGCACTCCTTGGAAACCCTATGGGGCAGTTCTACTCTGTCTCATAGGGCCACTACGAGTCTGAATCAACTCAACAGCAATGGGTTTGGTATTTTCTTTCTGGAACTACATATGGAGAGAGACTAAAGGGCCTAATTTTACTGGAAAATAAACAATCAGTTCTTAAAAATAGATTTTTACAAGTATGATTAAAAAAAAAAAAAAAGCAACTTTGCCTTTGAGTCCATTCTGACTCACAGCAACCCTACAGGACAAAATGGAACTGCCCCATAGATTTTCCAAGGAGTACCTGGTGGCTTGGAACTGCCAACCTTTTGGTTAACAGCAGTAGCTCTTAACCATTATGCCACCAGGGTTTCCATAAATATGATAGACATAGAATATTGGTAGAAAAACTAGAATTTGTATAATTTTATAATTGTAATAGTTTGAATTCTAGTTAGTGAAAACTCTAAGCCTATCATGAGGGGAAAAAAAGCAATTTTAAAAACAATTACATCTCTCCTTATCGATATAATAAGGACAATTATATGGAATTGTTTTCATATATGTTTGAAATACTTAGAATATAAAGAATGTACATCAAATCATAATATTTAGCCTTTTACATTAGGGTATTGTCCTGGATACTATGGGATTTCAAGTAAGAACATTGATGTTGCAATTACTTAGAATTTTGACACTGTTTTCCACACCATTCCTTCCATTCTATGTATCAAATGAACTATAAAGTAAACCACTTATGTAGTGATACAGAAATCAAATTAACTATGGTAAATTTTAGTCTTTTTTGTTTGCTTGCTTTGCTTATGGCAATAGGAACATTGTCCCTAATTTGCACCATTTACTTCAACGTCATTTCCAGACACCTGATATTAGCCCGTTCTTTTTAAATCTAGGAACTCAGCGCGAAGACAGAATTTGGTTTCTAGGCATTAAAACCTGTAATAAATTTAGAAATGTCTGCCTGCCTACCTTTCTGTCAGTCATTCTGCTCTAGCGTACTACCTTGAATGCGCACACACTTCTGGCTCTAACTTTCGGCTCGGGGAGAGGAGTTCACTAGGACGGTGCTGTGCAGCGGCTCATCACTCACAGCACTCCTGGTGAAAGCTGACTGCACGATATCATGTTCTCCTCGTGAAGGGGATACCTCACTTGTCACAGGCTATTGAGAGGCGTCAGCTTTCATCAGTGGATGCTGACAACATGGGAGCAATGAGTCACCTGAAGGAAACAGAGGGCATAGCATTTCAAAAGTGATCTCTAAAGACTGATTATTTCTTGTCCTTGACACCCTGCCAAGGGCTAGATACATCGAACATTTGGGATGTAATGGAGCCTACAAATCACCAGTTGCCTTGAGTCTCCCTGGGCCCACGAGAGGATAGCATGCTTGACTTTAGTTCAGTTTTTATTACATGTTGTAAACTTTTGACTGCTCTGATATGGCTTGTCATTGATGTGTCAAGATGGGACTCTGACAGGGTGTCTGACCTGATTGAAATCAAGGATGCTCTGTTGGATCTGGTAGAAAATAATGGGAAAGCTTCTGTTGCAGGACCTTGGGCAATGGAATACATTTCATAATCATATCATTGAAAAAAAAACACAAAACACAGAGAGCAATTTAGTGGGAGTAAATGGGCTTTCTTTGGCCCTCAAAGATTATAATTTAATCATATGCATAAAAAATTCAAAAACTATACAAGTTATACGTATTGCTTTTAAAAAGGACGAACTTTCCTGGTAGAAATCTGTCCATCCAATATCTGCTGCTAAATGGAGATTTGTTGTCTTTCTGAAGTTGATGCGAATGCTTTCTTCAGTACACAAGAGAAATCACAAAAGCCTTGTTATCAAATGAAAGATAAACTCTGCTTTTGTTTTCTGGTATTCAAAGTGCTCACTTGATGGCATTTGAAAACCTTTTATGACTGTTTCATGAAATGCACTTTCAAACAATACAATCTAACTCCCTAAGAATGCTATCAGTGATAACAGTGGTTTACCCCGTGGAGGTGGAGAAGGGATTGGGGATCAAACTGCTTTTTTTCTTCTCCAAAAAAATTTCCTACTCATAAAAGCTAGTAAACAGGAAGATAAGGGTATTATTTTAGCCACAGTAAATCCTAATCAAAGTAGCTGAGTACTCGTGGGAAGGAGTAGCTCTAAAGCATACTTCAGGTTGATTCTATAATGTTTCAGTAGGATAGCACTCATTGGTAGATTAAAAGATGCAGTCCATCACTGCCTGGCAAAGTTGATATTTTGACAATGTTAAGTAAACAATCATGTTCCCTCTTGAGTTTAGGAATATTGCCAAAGCAAATAAACAAAACTTCCCAGATTGTATTTGAACTAAATGATCACATTCTAAAGCCTTTCATGCGAAAAAGATGAACTAGTTGCTGTCAAGTTGCTTCTGACTCAGAGTGACCCTAAAGGACAGGGTAGAACTGCCCCCATAGAGTTTCCAAGAAGCAGCCGGTGGATTCAAACTGCTGACCTTTTGGTTAGCAGCCATAGCCCTTAACCACTACCCCACCACGATTTCCCTACCAACCAGGGTTTCCTGCAAAAAGCCCTCTAAATATAGGCAGAAAAAAACAGTGGGGTGTAAAATGCCATTATCTTCAAAATCCATGCCTCTGCCCATGTTTCTCTGACTGTATGGATAAAGAAAAAGACTGTTGTTCTCTGGCACAAAGTTTCTTGTATACATCAATTGTAATTTTTTTTTTCTTTTCTATTTTTCTTGGCTTAAAACATTATCCTGACATTAATTTACGCCCTACCATAATCTTCTAACACTTATGGGTATCTTTCATGAAATTCTAGCACCATTTTGGAGAAAGCAATATATTATTTATTTAGAGTATGCATTTAATGTTTGAAGCATTTAAGAATTGATGTCAAGTTTTTCAAGCAATGATTGAGAGTCTGGCTCAACAGTCAAAATTTTAACCTTGGCTCCACTATTTATTAGCCTTATAAATATAGACAGTTTACTTAGCCTCTAAATCTCCATTTTCTCATACCTAACATGAAGATCATGATAACAGCTATCCTATCAGAACGTTGTAGGATGACGTAAAATATGTAAAGTTTGTAGTTCAATAGCACTTCATGGGATAACGAGAAAAATGTTAGTAGTATTCAAAACAAAGATAAGAAGATGTGTTGAAATAATTATATATTATAGGAAAAATCAGATAGGAAACATTGTTTCTAGAATTAAATAGCCCTTTTTAAAATTATTGTCTCAGAATCTTGACTTTGCAAAGTGCCCTCTCTGTCAATTGTGGTTTTAAATCTGTTGCTTATACCGGTGCAGCCTCTCAAAGTGATAAATTATTCAAAAATATACACTGTCTACCCTTACTTTAGATTTGGAAGAAGTGAGGAAATACGGAATCTGAACCTAAAAGAAAAAAAAAAAAAGCAACCTTGGTCTAGAAATGACAGGGACAATGATTACAAGTATTCATGGAAACAAAACAAGTGAAACATTTACAGATGAAAAGAAGAAGGCTCTTGCTAAATACAAACTGTGTGTGTTTGTGTGTGTGCTTGTGTGAGAGTGCAAAGGCATGTATTTTAGAGGTTTTGCATTTTGATTCTAATTTACCCATGAAATTGAATTTTCTTCTTTCTCTCAGGAGGCAGTTTGCTGCATAGTTGTGAATATTTCATTCAGGGATGTTCATCCATCTCATTGAAAAAAGTTCGCCCATGTTCAGCTTTATTTTTCTTACCCTGAAATTTGATTTGGCTCAACTTTTCCTGTTATAAACTACTCCTAAACCCTAAAATGCATTATTCTGGCTTGGCTATCAAGACTACTGTATTATTTAATTACAAGACAAAAGTCATGTTAATGTACTGCGCCGTTATAATCAGTGATCCATGTTACTTTATTTTCTTAATTGGACTCAAAGATGCTAAAACTCTGCTGTCATTTTTCCGACTCAACGACTAGAGTTCTTGGTTGTTCTCAGAGTGTTTGTTGTTCAAATCAAAATGTCTGAGTTACATCTGGACAATCTTTGGCAGGCTGACACAGAATCACATGCTGAGCACGGGGCTAACATGAATCTTAACTTCCAGCATAACAAAGGAATTTAAATCTTATCATTTTTTAAAAATTTTACTGAGCACTTACTCTGAGCAAGGCAGAGTATGATATAATCACGTCAGAATGCTGTTCCACTTGTTTGAAGCTCTTACAGCTCTTTCCGAGAAAACCCAACTCAACAACCTTTAGCACGGGAATGCAGAGCAGTTTCTGGTACAAGAGCCAATAGGGCTTTCGCTGGGTTTCCAAAAGCACAAACCTCAGCCTGTTGTAGGTGTGTTTGTGTGTGGGGGCGGTAGGGGCAGAAGACAACAGGGCTATTCCAGCATTTTTACACTGTTTCCAAAATGAACAAATGAACCCCTTGCCCTCCAGTTGATTCTGACTCATAGCGACCCTATAGAACAGGGTAGATAGAAGTGCCTCGTAGGGTTTCCAAGGAGCGCCTGGTGGATTGGAACTGCTGACGTTTAGTGATCACTATTTTTTTCCAGTGGTTGCTGTGAGTCGGAATGGACTCCACCGGCAACGGGTTTGGTTTGATAACATAATACATCAGCGAGGAATTCCAGAGCAAGCTGACATAATTATATATATATATATATATATATATATATCCCCACTATATTGACCTTTCTGATTACATTGTTGTGTGTTACAACACTATTCTCAAAGTTTGATAGAGGCAGTGGGAAGGTCTTGGTGAAGAAAATTGAATCCACAATACATGTTAGTATCAGAAAAATCCTTAGCCTAATTTTCTAATTATACTGAAGAGTAAATTGAGAATCAAAAAGTGAAGGGACTCATTCAAGTTCATACTACATTTGAAGTCAATCCATCTTTATTTTGCACTCCTACATTTTTTTTTTTCGTGGTAGCATGCTTCAATTCATCCTGACTTGAGATGACATAAAAGTCTTTATCTACAGCTTTGATACCTTTGTTAGGTGTAAACCTCTTGGTCTGATTATCTTCTGGATGTATTCATCTCTTCACAGGAATATTTTAAATGTACTTCAATATATTATTATTTTGGTCTTTCATATTTTGAACTTAATCATCTTTCTTTGCTGTCATGTTCCTCCAACGAATTCTTGCATCTTTGATGAGAGAAAAAAAAAAAAAATTGCCATTGAGTCCATTCCAGTTCATGGTGATGTCATACGCCTAGGAGTAGAACTGTGCTCCACGGGGTTTCCAATAGCTAATTTTTTCTAAAGTGGTTCACCAGGCCTTTCTTTCAAGGTGCCTCTATGCATACTCCAACAACCTTTTGTTCTGCAATCATACCTTAGTCCTGCCTTCTGAGACTCAACCTGTAGAATTTTCTCTTCTACACTTGACTGTTCATCACCAAATCGTGCCTTAGTTCCTACCCTTCTGAAGGCTCCTCCGGTTCTTCTATGGGTGAAGCAACAGTTTCCTCTCTGATCTTTCTAACATTCATTGTGTGCACTTTGAACTTATCCCCAACACTACTGCTCAGAATCAAAATCATACATCACACAGGAACTTCAGGGTTTTCCTGTTGCCACTAGATGTATGTAAGCACTACAAAGTATGCCTTAGTCACCTCCACAAATCCAGAACATGCCACACTGCCTGGCACCTATTCAATTAATGTTCAGCCCTATAAACGGAACTCTGGGTAGGTATGATGGTTCTATGGAAACAGAACTATTTTGACGGTGCAGAAAACCAGATATTTTGGAGTCAGGTTTCTTCACCTCAAATCTTGAAATCCTGATTCCAAGATGCGTGAGCTTATGCTTCTTCCTTAACTTCTGTGTCTCAGTTTTCTGACATGTAAAATATGGTAACAAAAATATTGACATTTAGGGTTCTTTTTACCACATGGAATAAATGAGCCAGTGTATGTAAAGAGCTTGTATTGTATTTTGCACATAATAAAAACGTAATAAATATGAGTTATTGAAATTAATTAAAACATAAGTTTGGGCATATTATCCATCTGATTGAATATTTTAATATTCAAAATAAAATCCAAATTGTTTAATCTAGTGTCATGGATTGAACTGTGTCCCCCCAAAATATGTGTCAACTTGGTTAAGCCATGATTCCCAGTATTGTGTGGTTCTCCTCTTTTTTGTGATTGTAATTTTATGTTAAAGAGGATTAGGGTGAGATTGTGACACCATTACCCAGGTCACATCCCCGATCCAATGTAAAGGGAGTTTCTCTGGGATGTGGCCTGCACCGCCTTTTATCTCTCAAGAGTTAAAGAGGAAAGGTAAGCAAGCAGAGAGGTGGGACCTCATACCACAAAGAAAGCAGTGCCCGGAGCAGAGTGCGCCCTTTGGCCTGGGGTCCCTGTGCAGAGAAGCTCCTAGTCCAGAGGAAGGCTGATGAGAAGACCAGCAGAGAGAGGAAGCCTTTCCCTGGAGCTGACATCCTGAATTTGGAATTTTAGCCTATTTACTGTGAGGAAATAAATTTCTCTTTGTTAAAAACATCCACTTGTGGTATTTCCATTATAGCGGCACTAGATGACTGAGACATCTAGTATACAAGGCTCATTTTTATTTCTTTAAATTAAATTAAATATTTTAATTCAAGCAGAGTAAAACAAACAAATCAAATAAATATGCACAAATCAACATGTACTCTCCTTCCTAGAGATATTCATGTATATCATCCTCTCACTGCCCTTACTACAGGGATTCTTTTCAGACTCTTCTCCTGAAGTTAACTTCTATTCATTATTCAATAATCATCTTTTTCAAAAGGTATTTCCTGAAACTCACAGTCCCACTTAGGTGCTCCTAACAGATTTTCACTGTTATCTCCAGCACCTGGGAAAGGGCCCATCCTTGGTGGTGGTGGTGGTGGTGGTGGTGGTGTTTTTAGGTGCCTTGGAGTCAGTTCTGAATCATAGCAATGGGACTTGGTAAAGATTTCTTAAAGAAATGGATTAATTCATAAATGAATTGCAATGTGATCATCTGTTGATTTGTCTGTTTTCCACATTACACTGTATGTTCTTTTGGGAGAACAGGTTCATTCATTCATCTTTGAATTCCTAAGGCTCACTAAGCTATCTTGCACACAATAAATAAGTCATTGGTGAGTAGTAGGAAGCTGGGGGCAGAGCCTGAATTTATCTTTATTTATTTTTTTAATGCAATAGCACTTATATAAGGAGCCCTGGTGGTGCACACAGTTATGCGACTAACTGAAAGATTACTGGTTCAAACCCACAAAGCAGCTCTGTGGGAGACAGACCTGGTGGATGTGCTGCCATAAAGATTATAGCCAAGAAAGCCTTACTGGGCAGTTCTATTCTGTTACCTGGGATCTCTATGAAAATCGCCTCCATGACACCAGACACCAACAACAGCACTTACATCTTAGTTTACAGACAAAGAATTTGAACACATGGTATGAGATTATGCTAAAAGCCATCCATTTTATGCAGTTCAAACCCATTTCCATCTAGTCAATTCTGACTCATATTAGCTGTATAGGACAGAGTAAAACTGCCCCATAGGGTTTCTAAGGTTGTAAATCTTTACGAAAGTGACTGTCATATCCTTCTCCCACATAGCAGCTGGTGGGTTTGAACCACTGATCTTTCAGTTAGCAGCTGAGCGCTTAATCACTGTGCCAACAAGTCTCCATGATGCAGTTCAGGGGCCACAAAACTGTTAAAATAGCCAGGCTTAAATTTCTCACAGTGAAAACTTACCTACTTAGAAAGAATCTTTGACTGTTTTTTCAAGTCTACACCCTGAGTTGAGACCTTTCATATAGAAAGTTATTAGTATGCTCCAATGAGCATCCATTCCAATTACAATCTCTTTTAGAACAAGAAAGGTACATTTAAGAACTTTGTTGAAATCATTCATGATAAAAACTCTCAGCAAAATAGGAATAGAAGGAAAATTTCTCAACATAATAAAGGGCATTTATACAAAGCCAACAGCCAACATCACCCTAAACGGAGAGAGCCTGAAAACATTCCCATTGAGATTGGGAACCAGACAAGGACGCCCTTTATCACCACTCTTATTCAACATTGTGCTGGAAGTCCTAGCCAGAGCAATCAGGTTAGACAAAGAAATAAAGGGCATCCAGATTGGCAAGGAAGAAGTCAAAGTATCTCTATTTGCAGATGACATAGGCTTATACACAGATGACCCTAAGGAATCCTCAAGAAGACTACTGAAACTAATAGAAGAGTTCAGCAGAGTATCGGGATACAAGATAAACATACAAAAATCAGTTGGATTCCTCTACACCAACAAAAAGAACATCGAAGAGGAAATCACTAAATCAATGCCATTTACAATAGCCCCCAAGAAGATAAAATACGTAGGAATAAATCTTACCAGAGATATAAAAGACTTATACAAAGAAAACTACAGTACACTTCTGCAAGAAACCAAAAAAGACTTACATAAGTGGAAGAACATACCTTGTTCATGGATAGGAAGACTTAACATTATAAAAATGTCTATTCTACCAAAAGCAATCTATACATTTAATGCAATTCCGATCCAAATCCCAAAGACATTCTTTAATGTGGTGGAGAAACAAATCACCAATTTCATATGGAAGGGAAAGAGGCCCAGGATAAATAAGGCATTACTGAAAAAGAAGAACAAAGTGGGAGGCCTTACTTTACCTGATTTTAGAACCTATTATACCGCCACAGTAGTCAAAACAGCCTGGTACTGGTACAACAGATACATAGACCAATGGAACAGAATTGAGAATCCAGACATAAATCCATCCACGTATGAGCAGCTGATATTTGACAAAGGCCCTGAAACAGGTAAATGGGGAAAAGACAGTCTTTTTAATAAATGGTGCTGAATAACTGGATATCCATCTGCAAAAAAATGAAACAAGACCCATACCTCAGTCCACGCACAAAAACTAACTCAAAACGGATCAAAGACCTAAATATAAAATCTAAAACAATAAAGATCATGGAAGAAAAAATAGGGACAACGTCAGGAGCCCTAATACATGGCATAAACAGTATAGAAATCATTATAAAGAAAGTAGAAGAAAAACTAGATAACTGGGAGCTCCTAAAAATCAAACACTTATGTTCATCCAAAGACTTCACCAAAAGAGTAAAAAGGCTACCTACAGACTGGGCAAAAGTTTTTAGCTATGACATTTCTAATCGGTGCCTGATCTCTAAAATCTACATGATACTGCAAAAACTCAACTGCAAAAAGACAAATAACCCAATTGAAAAATGGGCAAAAGATATGAATAGACACTTCACTAAAGAAGACATTCAGGTAGCTAATGGATATACGAGGAAATGTTCACGATCATTAGCCTAGAGAAATGCAGATCAAAACTACAATGAGATTTCGTCTCACTCCATTCTAACAAGACTGGCATTAATCCAAAAAACACAAAATAATAAATGTTGGAGAGGCTGTGGAGAGATTGGAACACTTCTACACTGCTGGTGGGAATGTCAAATGGTACAACCACTTTGGAAATCGATTTGGCGCTTCCTGAAAAAGTTAGAAATAGAACTACTGTATGATCCAGCAATCCCACTCCTTGGAATATATCCTAGAGAAATAAGAGCCTTTACACGAACAGATATATGCACACCCATGTTTATTGCAGCACTATTTACAATAGCAAAAACATGGAAGCAACCAAGGTGCCCACCAACAGATGAATGGATAAATAAATTATGGTATATTCACACAATGGAATACTATGCATTTATAAAGAACAGTGAGGAATCTGTGAAACATTTCATGACATGGAGGAACCTGGAAGGCATTATGCTGAGTGAAATTAGTCAGTTGCAAAAGGACAAATATTGTATAAGACCACTATTATAAGAACTTGAGAAATAGTTTAAACTAAGAAGAAAACATTCTTTTGTAGTTACGAGAGGGGGGAGGAAGGAAGGGTGGGAGATGGGTATTCACTAATGAGATAGTAGATAAGAACTATTTTAGGTGAAGGGAAAGACAGCACACAGTACAGGGGAGGTCAGCACAATTGGAGTAAACCAAAAGCAAAGAAGTTTCCTGAATCAACTGAATGCTTCAAAGGCCAGCATAGCAGGGGTAGGGGTCTGGGGACCATGGTTTCAGGGGGACATCTAAGTCAATTGGCATAATAAAATCTATTAAGAAAACATTCTGTATCCCACTTTGAAGAGTGGCGTCTGGGGTCTTAAACGCTAACAAGCAGCCATCTAAGATGCATCAATTAGCCTCAACCCACCTGGATCAAAGGGTAATGAAGAACACCAAGGACACAAGGTGACTACGAACCCAAGAGACAGAAAGGGCCACATGAACCAGCGACTACATCACCCTGAGACCAGAAGAACTAGATGGTGCCCGGCTACAACCAATGACTGCCCTGACAGGGAACACAACAGAGAACGCTTGAGGGAGCAGGAGAGCAGTGGGATGCAGACCCCAAATTCTCATAAGACCAGGCTTAATGGACTGACTGAGACTGGAAGGACCCTGGTGGTCATGGTCCCCAGACCTTCTGTTGCCCCAGGACAGAAACCATTCCCAAAGCCAACTCTTCAGACATGGATTGGACTGGACAATGGGTTGGAGAGGGATGCTGGTGAGGAGTGAGCTTCTTGGATCAGGTGGACACTTGAGGCTATGTTGGCATCTCCTGCTTGGAGGGGAGATGAGAGGGTGGGGGGGAGGTTAGAAGCTGGCAAAAAGGACACGAAAAGAGAGAGTGGAGGGAGAGAGCAGGCTGTCTCATTAGGTGGAGAGTAATTGGGAGTGTGTAGCAAGGTGTATATGGGTTTTTGTGTGAGAGACTGACTTGGTTTTTAAACTTTCACTTAAAGCATAATAAAAATTAAAAAAAAAAATAAAGAATGGCATTGAATTGCTAGTGCTTTGCGGCTCTCCAATGTTAATTTTAATTAACTCTCATCTACTCCCTCCCCAAAAAAGAAATTAGCAGCCATACTCTTAAAGGTAGTTAGAGCCTAATTGCAAGTCTTGAGGAACAGTAAGGTAGGAAGAAGTTTGGGAGATTCCATGACTCTGGACTCCATTTCGAAGTGAACCAAGTATAACTAGAAATAGAAAGGATAAGGGTAAATTCTAGAAGAAATCAAGAAAGAGAAGGGAAAGGAGAAGGACAAGGAAAAGAAGGAGAGCTAATAGTACTTCCTTTGGTAATCAGATATCAATTTTATTTTTTTTCTAGAATTTGGAAATTTCCTTTTTGCAAAATTTTAAACTATTTCTATCTTCGAAGATGGAGATTGGTATTTACCTTTGGGGTAAAGTTCTGCTTTCTTTTGGATAACTGCATTAATATATCTTTTATTTTGCAGATGCATGGCCTTTTGTCTAAGTATGTGACTCACTGACTGGCAGATGGAATGTACTCAATAACCAAATCACTGAACTAAATTGAAGAGTAAGATTTTGGCTTAAGTCCCCTTTGGGATTTCTTTTGTGTTGTTTACACAAGACAACAGTTGAAAAGTGTACAAAGTAGCATTATTTACTTCATAGGGTTATTGTGATGATAAAGAAGCAAATATTTACAATGTTTAGTTCAGACTGGGCACACAATAAGACCTCAATTAATTTAAGCTTTTATTATTTTTATTTAGCTATTATAGGGTCACTCTGAGTTTATGAGTCAGAATCGACTTGACGACAGTGAGTTTGTTTTTTTTATTATCAGTAATTAGTACATGTGGGGGTTGTGTGTATATGTGTGCATTTAAGTTTCTATGGGTGTACATTCATATGTGTACATGTATTTTTATATGCTACATTTCCCTGATTAGTATGCATTTCTAATTCATTTAAACATTGTATCTTGCTTGATTTTTTATATAAATTCACTTTTTTCATGTTTTAAGCAACATACATTATTACTGCATAATGTGTTTTTAGCAAGTTTTTAAAAGCTATTTTAATCTTTAGAGCTTTCAGTATCTTAAAATCTAGCTTTAAAATGTGGAATTATCCCCTTGAGTCTATGAGAAAAAGCTTGGTTTCCAAAACTGAAAAAAAAAAAAAGATTGTGTATCATTTCTATCTAGAGCACTAGTACATGAAAATTTTACAGGAGTAGGGAAGATTAACTAGGGACTCAGAACAATGTAAAGGCATCTGAGAAGCCGTATGAGATGATACTTGACCTTTTGAGGCTTCTCAGGGGATTGAAGTTAAAGAAACTCCAGGTGGTCTTCAGAATCACTTGACATTTCCCATAAGTGATGGGCCAAACAAGAAAAAGCCAGAGAAAGCCAGGAGTTACAATAAAGTTCCATTTTACCAATTTATTGAATAAGTTTGTTTAAAGTCTCTTTGGCTCTACAATCGTGTATCTAAAATGCCTATCTACATTCATCACGGAGTCCCTTGGTGGTACAAATGGTTAATGTGCCCAGGTGCTAACTGAAAGAAAGGGTGGAAGTTGGAGTCTCTTCCAGAGGTGACTTGGAAGAAAGGCCTGGCAATCCACTTCTGAAAAATCAGTAATTGAAAATCCTATATGGTATAGTTTTGCTCGGACACATATAGGTTGCCATGAGCTGGAATCAACAGCAACTGGCTTCTGGTTTATATTCAGCAGAGCATTCAGCATGGTACTCATATTTATCAAAGTTCTACCTCATGATTTTTCCTTTTTTTGAAAGTATCCTCCACCTTCAGGGTTCAACATTTCCAGAATTTCAGCAATTGCATCTATGCTGATTGCACCTACATTCATATCACTGGCCTCAATATTTTTTCTCAGATCAAGACCTATATTTTTAACACCTGCTTTATATCTCCGTTGGATATTTAGTCAATACCCAAGACCCAGGTTCTCAATTTTTTTATGAAGAATCAGCACCTACTATTTGATGGTCACTACACTCAGCACCATTCATACAAAGAATAAAATAACAACAATAACAATAGAGGAGGCCTTTTACGAAGGAGTTTGTGGTCTAAACCAGGGGTCAGCAAACTGTGAAAAAGGTGAAATAGTAAATATTTTAGACTTTTCAAGCCATAATGTCTCTGTTGCAACTGTGCAATTCTGTTGTTATAACACAAAAGATGCTGTAGGCAATGTAAAAATGAATAGGCATGGTTGTGTTCCATTTTACAAAACTTTATTTGCAAAAAGTGGCAGTGGGCTGGACTTGGCCTGAAGACAGTTGTTTGCTCTCTCACTCCTGGTATAAAGAAATAATTATAATGAAATGGAGTCAATGGTTTAGTAGAGGTATGTGTACAATGCTAATGGTACTTTTCCAACGGAGAAGCAGTTAACCGCCACTGTCAATTGGGAAAGCTTTTCTAGCTCCCATTGTAATTGAGTCTTAAAGGGTAAGTAGATTTGTTTAGAAACATGGTTTTTACTCACCTGCATAAGAGTTCCTTCTTTAAATCTACCATTTCTGATAAAGGATGCCACCACCTTGTGTTTGTCAAGCTGGAAACATTGGACTCTTTCATTCTGAAACTTACTTGAGTCTTCCAGTCCACCAAGACAGGAAGTCAGAGGCTAGTCCAGGTTTTGTGGCATTGGTAGCCTACGTGATTTAAGGGATTTTAGTTAAGTAAAGAATACCGAGTTTTTCAAACATAATTAGGCACAGGTCTTGGAGGAGGCTTGTGAGGGTCTTTGACTCGTAAGCATATGGCAAATCCTGAGTCCATATGCTTTTTATGCTTCCATATCTTCCTTTTCTAGCAGAGAACTTCATCATGCTTCACTTGGAAGTCTACTTTAGCACTCAACTCATTTTCAACTCTGATATCACTTCACTTCCTACTAGTGTTGCCAGATTATCTTCCTTATGTGTAGCTCCAGTCTTGTTATTTCCTTGCTCAAAAATATTCATAATTTAACAAAGCATCCGAAATACAGCATAGACACCTTCTCTTGGCGTTTACTGATACTCTCTCATATCAAGAAACAAGCTTTCTTTCTGGGTATTTTTCCCTAGAATCGTAAAATCTAGCTAGACTGGCTGACTTCTTTTTTCAAAACAAGCCCTATACTTTCCCTCCCCTGAGTCTTGTGGCCATTGTTTCCCTAACAGAGAATTCAATTCCCAGACCATCACTGCCAATGAAAAACAATGGTACTTTAAGTCTTTAAAACAAATAAATGAACTGAATAGCTTGCTAACTAACTATCCTCCACCATAAAAATTTGCTGATTCCCTCAAATTCCTATAGGATATCATCTCTCCCTTCTCTGAAAAACAGAACAACAGTTAGCTTCCCTTTGCATGGGTCTTTATTGCTCATACCACAGAAACTGATAAATCTTATTGATTCTCACTCACCCTATTACTCAAGTAATTTGTGTACTTGTCAAATTTTCCTTAGGTTCAGAGTTAAGTGAGCATGATGCCTATGTCTTTTTGTAGTGATTAGTGTAAGGTCTTAGGTACAATGTACTACATCATACAGAAATAAGTACTGTGAAGGACCTGCTTAGCTGCTGTATTAATTTCCTAGGACTACTTATAACAAAATGCTACAAACTGGCTGTCACGTAAGCAGAGAAATTTATTGTCTCACAGATCTGAAGGCTGGGAGTCTGAGATCAGGGTGTTGGCAATGTCGATTCCTTCTGAGGCTCTGATGGAGAAACTGTCTGGAGCCTCTCTCCTAGCTTCTGGTAGCTTCAGAGGTTTCTTTGTGTGCAGCTGTGACATTGCATGGCCCACTTCTTCTGTCTGTCTCTTTGTGTCTCTGCTCCTCTTTTATAGGACACCTTCCAGATCAGATTAGGATCCACCGTACTCTGGTAGGATCTCAAGTTAACTGATAACATCTTCAAAGATCTTATTTCCAAACAGGGTCACATTCACATGTACTGGATTTTAGGATTTCAAGATAAATCTTGGAGAGCACACGATTCAATCCATAACAACTAGCCACTGAGCTCTTAACAACTGTGCCACCAGGGCTCCTATTCCGTATTAGTATGGGATTTATATAATGGCTCAGTGGTTAAGAGCTCAGCTACTAACCAAAAGTCGGCATGTTCAAATCCATCAGCCACTCCTTGGAAACTCTATGGGACAGTTCAACTCTGTCCTATAGGGTCACTATGAGTGGAATCGACTCGATGGCAAAGGGTGTGTTTGTTTGCTTTTTTGGTTTGATTCCATTATAACTTTTGCTGCGAAAAATAAGCTCTCAGAAGAGTCCAATACGCAAAGTGCTGTCTCACTAGAAATTTCTCAGTGTTAAATACACCTCCTCCACCTAGCAGCTGCATAGATCAAAGACCTGGTGATCTACTCCTATAAAGATTACAGCCAAGAAAATCTGTGGAGCAGTTCTACTCTGTCGCATGGGTTTACCACAACTCGAAATGACTCAAGGGCACGCAACAACAAAACATACCTCCTTTCCCTTCCTTATCTTTCCCACCCCTTACTTCCAGGGCTGAATTGTTGTTGTTAGGTGCTGTTGAGTTGGTTCCGACTCATAGCGATCCTAAAGGGTAGAGTAGAACTGCCCCATAGGGTTTCTAAGGAGCACCTGGTGGATTTAAACTGCCGACCTTTTGGTTAGCAGTCAGGCTTTTAACCACAGTGCTGCCAGGGCTGCAATGCAACTAAGGATTATCATCATTCAACATTTCATAATTATGACATTGTTGTTGTTAGGTGCTATCAAGTCGGATCCGACTTATAGCGATGTACAACAGAACAAAACACTAACACTGCCCGGTCCTGACCCATCCTTACAATCGTTGCTATGTTTGAGCTCATTGTTGCACCCACTGTATCAATCCACCTTGTTGAGGGTCTTCCTCTTTTCCACTGACCCTGTACTCTGCCAAGCATGATGTCCTTCTCCAGGGACTCATCCCTCATCCCTTCTGACAACATGTCCAAAGTATGTAAGACGCAGTCTCGCCATCCTTGCTTCTAAGGAGCGTTCTGGCTATACTTCTAAGACAGATTTGTTCGTTCTTTTCGCAGTCCATGGTATATTCAATATTCTTCACCAACACCACAATTCAAAGGCATCAATTCTTCTTTGGTCTTCCTTCACATGCAGTGATGCGATTGAAAATGCCTGGCTTGGGTCAGGCGCACCTTAGTCTTCAAGGTGACATCTTTGCTCTTCAATAAAGAGGTCCTTTGCAGCAGATTTGCCCAATAGAATGCGTCTTTTGATTTCTTGACTGCTGCTTCCATGGCTGTTGATTGTGGATCCAAGTAAAATGAAATCCTTGACAACTTCAATCTTTTCTCTGCTTATCATGATGTTGCTCGTTGGTTCAGTTGTGAGGATTTTTGTTTTCTTTATGTTGAGATGCAATCCATACTGGAGATTGTGGTCTTTGATCTTCATTAGTAAGTGCTTCAAGTCCTCTTCACTTTCAGCAAGCAAGGTTGTGTCATCTGCATAACGCAGGTTGTTAATGAGTCCTCCTCCAATCCTGATGCCCTGTTCTTCTTCATATACTCCAGTTTCTCGTATTATTTGCTCAGCATACAGATTGAATAGGTATGGTGAAAGAATAGAACCCTGACGCACACCTTCCCTGACTTTAAACCAATCAGTATCCCCTTGTTCTGTCCAAACAACTGCCTCTTGATCTATGTAAAGGTTCCTAATGAGCACAATCAAGTGTTCTGGAATTCCCATTCTTTGCAATGTTATCCATAATTTATTATGGCCACATAGTTGAATGCCTTTGCATAGTCAGTAAAACACAGGTAAACCTCCTTCTGGTATTCTCTGCTTTCAGCCA
The DNA here is from genome assembly GCF_024166365.1 of Elephas maximus indicus. NCBI lineage: Eukaryota > Metazoa > Chordata > Mammalia > Proboscidea > Elephantidae > Elephas > Elephas maximus. Next base: position 42,857,448 of record NC_064832.1, read on the forward strand.
GGATCCATCTGACATCAGCAATGATATCCCTGGTTCCACATCCTCTTCTGAAAGCGGCCTGAATTTCTTGGCATTTCCCTGTCAGTATAATGCTGCAGCCAGTTTTGAATGATCTTCAGCAAAATTTTGCTTCTGTGTGATATTAATGATATTGTTCTATAATTTCCACTTTCTGTAGGATCACCTTTCTTGGGAATAGGCATAAATATGGATCTCTTCCAGTCAGTTGGCCAGGAAGCTCTCTTCCATATTTCTTGGCATAGACGAGTAAGCATCTCCAGTGCTGCATCTATTTGTTGAAACATCTCAATTGATATTTCATCAGTTCCTGGAGGCTTGTTTTTCGCAAATGCCTTCAGAGCAGCTTGGACTTCTTCCTTCAGTACCATCAGTTCCTGATCATATGTCACCTCTTGAAATGGTCGAACATCGACTAAATCTTTTTGGTACAATGACTCTGTGTATTCCTTCCATCTTCTTTTGATGCTTCCTGCGTCGTTTAGTATTTTCTCCATAGAATCCTTCACTGTTGCAACTTGAAGCTTGAATTTTTTCTTCAGTGCTTTCAGCTTGAGAAACCCTGAGCATGTTCTTCCTTTTTGGTTTCCATCTCCAGCTCTTTGCACATGTCATTATAATACTTTACTTTGTCTTCTCAAGATGCCCTTTGAAACCTCCCATTCAGTTCTTTCACCTCATCATTTCTTCCTTTTGTTTTAGCTCCTCAATGTTCGAGAGAAAGTTTCAGAGTCTCCGCTGACATCCATCTTGGTCTTTTCTTTCTTTCCTGTCTTTTCAGTGACCTCTTGCTATCTTCATGTATGATGTCTTTGATATCATTCCACAACTCATCTGGTCTTCAGTCACTAGTGTTCAATGCATCAAATCTATTCTTCAGATGATCTCTAAATTCAGGTAGGATATACTCAAGGTCATATTTTGACTCTCATGGACTTACTCTGATTTTCTTCAGTTTCAGCTTGAACTTGCGTATGAGCAATTGATGGTCTGTTCCACAGTCGGCCCCTGGCCTTGTTCTGACTGATGATATTGAGCTTTTCCATCATCTCTTTACACAGATGTAGTCAACCTGATTTCCGTGTGTTGCATCTGGTGAGGTCCATGTGTATAGTCCATTTATGTTGGTGAAAAAAGGTATTTGCAATGAAGAAGTCATTGGTCTTGCAAAATTCTATCATTTGATCTCCGGCATTGTTTCTATGACCAAGGCCATATTTCCAATTACTGATCCTTCTTCTTTGTTTCCAACTTTCGCATTCCAATCGCCAGTAATTATCAATGCATCTTGATTGCATGTGCGATCAATTTCAGACTGTAGCAGCTGATAAAAATCTATTTCTTCATCTTTGGCCCTAGTGGTTGGTGTGTAAATTTGAATAGTAGTCGTATTAACTGGTCTTCCTTGTGGGTGTAAGGATATTATCCTATCACTGACAGGGTTGTACTTCAGGATAGATCTTGATACATTCTTTTTGACGACGAATACAACACCATTCCTCTTCAATTTATCATTCCCAGCATAGTAGACTATATGATTGTCCAGTTCAGAATGGCCAATACCAGTCCATTTCAGCTCACTAATGCCTAGGATATCAATGTTTATGCATTCCATTTCAGTTTTGATGATTTCCAATTTTCCTAGATTCATACTTCATACATTCCAGGTTCCAATTATTAACGGATGTTTGCAGCTGTTTCTTCTCATTTTGAGTCAGGCCACATCAGCAAATGAAGGTCCTGAAAGCTTTACTCCATCCACGTCATTAAGGTCAACCCCCCTTTTGAGGAGGCAGCTCTTCCCCAGTCATCTTTTGAGTGCCTCCCAACCTGGGGAGCTCATCTTCTAGCCCTATATCAGACAATGTTCTGCTGATATTCATAAGGTTTTCACCGGCTAATGCTTTTCAGAAGTAGACTGCCAGGTCCTTCTTCCTAGGCTGTCTTAGTCTGGAAGCTCAGCTGAAACCTGTCCTCCATGAGTGACCCTGCTGGTATCTGAATGTCAGTGGCATAGCTTCCAGCATCACAGCAACATGCAAGCCCCCACAGTACGACAAACTGACAGACACGTGAGGTACTATGATGTAAGTGACTATTAAAGTAAATTAAATAATCAACAGTAAAAACATAAATAAACACCAAACCAAAGTTGTCAAGAAAGCTATCACTAATCTTCCAACCAGTGTGAAAATCATGACTATAGTGATGTAAACACTGATTTGCAAATGGCAGAATATGATACATTTTAATAAAAATTTTGTTTGACTCTGCTTATTGATAGCTTTCTCATATTATAGAAGCTTTGTGCAGCTACTAAGATGCAATTGAAGACATTTAATGACCCTCTTGAAATAAATCATTAAATTATACCTTGGAAATAGAATAGAAAACTTTATCTCTGGTCCATAGGCAAAATGCTTTTAAATTATCACTAACTGAATGTATTTCTTTACTCACAGCTAATTAAACTATAGTGACTTGTTTAGAAATTCATGGTGATGGAAAGAAACAGGATTTCAGTTAGTCTCGGCAAGTTGTTTGATGTTATAGATTTTCCTCTTCTATAAAAATTCTTCCGTACCCATAAATATGGTCTTCAGAAGATTGAAGTAAAACTTACTTCAGATAGGGGACATTTGGGTCTATAGCACTTTTCCTGTACCATAAATATGGTCTTTAGAAGGTTGAAGTAAAACTTACTTCAGATAGGGGACATTTGGGTCTATAGCACTTTTCCTGGTAGACTGCTACACATTTTAATTTCAAGGGATATTTATCCATTTTAAATTGTTTTGCTCTCACAACAAGGATCCCTGTGTGGTGCAAATGGTTTGCACTTGACTAAAAAAAAAAATTGGCAGTTTAAACTCATCCAGTGGCACAGTGAAAGGAAGGCCTGGTGATTTGCTTCCATAAAGATTATAGACAAGCAAACCCTATGAAACAGTTCTACTCTGTAACACTTCGGGTTGCCATGAATCAGAATCAACAACACCTGAATGGGTTTTGTTTTGGGTTTGGCTCCCATGGCATTCCATAATACTCTCAAACAGGAAAAGACACCCATTAACAGAATTGCCATCGAGTCAATTCTGATCCATAGCGACTCTACAGAAGAGAGTAGAACTGCCCCATAGGGTATCGAAGGCTGTAAATGTTTACGAAAGCAGACTGCCACATCTGTCTCCGGGGAAAAGACACTGGATTTATGAATTAGTTGTAATTTAATGTTCCCTTTAAAATTCACTTATTTTACTTAAGTACAGTACTGCCACCAAGGACATCAATGAATAATGGGCTCTGTAAAAATAAAGACAAAATGAATGACAAAAAAGAAAGCCTGAATGACAGAGTAGCCATTTTCTCAGATAAGGCCATCAAGACACTCTCAGGGCAAGATTATTCTGTGGTGTCTGAGACCAGGACATTTTCCCAGCTCCACCAGCCTGGGTGACCTTGGACAAATCACTCACCTGTTAGAGATGACAGGCTTCCACCTGATGATATCTGACATTTGACTGTTCGGCCCAGTCCACAAGTCAAATTTGCTCCCAAAATGCATAGACGTGCTTACCCTTTTCTGGTATATCTTAAAAAATCATAAAACCATTCCCATTACCCTAATACATACCTCAGAAATGCCCTCCTTTCAGTTCTTTTTGGAAAGCGTGATATCCCTGCCCTCACCACCACCGAGTTTACCAGGAGTTAGGGTCTCACAGTGGCACAGGCTTGAATCACACCACCTGGTTTTCATGCTGTGGGCATCTTTCTTTATTATCAGACATGCTTTTTCTTACAGGTTACTTGGGAAGGTGAGCTTCTGTTGCAACCAAGAAGGAGCAAAGGTAAGAGAGAAAATTCAGAAGGTCAATGGCACATTGGGGGCATATTTTCATCAGAGACAAACAGACAATGGGTCCTTTTAGCAAGGCCAGAGCTGTCAGTTCCTTGTGTGAAATGTGACTTAAAAGAAGAATACTCTAGAGGGACAAATCTAAATGGGAGAGAGGGAATGACTTTATAACATGCCATTTAAAATGCTCCCTGAGGGAAAAAATACAAATACAATGGTGAAAGAACTAGTGTTTCAAGAGCTTTTTAAATTTTTCATTAAAAAACATGGAAAAGTGAAAAATAATATATCCACTTCAAGCTTGAATCTGACAACACTTAAATAATGAAATGTTTACTGAGGGACTGTTGAGCAGCATGACACTTTATATGTTGCTGATCACCTTGCAAATGAGGTCAAGTTACCCTTGACAACAGGCCCAGTGTTCCTTTAAAAGAGATACAAGGAGACACATTGTTTCTTAACTGCAAATATTATTTAACTGGATATTGGAAAGTTGCTTGAAACTCAAGCAATTTTTATGGCCCAATTACGAAAGTCAGAACAGATGCCACATGGCTAATTGTGTTTTCCATGTTTCCATCAAAAAATAGAAATACGTTAATAGTAGGATGCCTAAGGTTGTACTTTTTTTTTTCAGTTAGAATCTAAATTTACTGAAATATTTGAGTACCTACTACTTGTCTTCCAAAATATATACATTCTGGTTTTCTTAGTAAAAAAAAAAAAGTATTTGTACTTTCAATAAACAGAGCCTTCCTTACCTCTCTAGTATGGAATCATTTTTAAATATATAAAAAATGACACAATTGATTTAAAAATCTGATATCTAAAAATATCATCCTTAAAGAATTTATAATTAGAGTAGAAATTATGCAAAACTTATGGACTAGAAATGTGCATAGAAACAAACTAGATTATTTTGTCATTGTAAATGCTTCACAGTATGCTTAGTCCAGCAAGGCTGTATGCCAAAGGCTTTGTAAACATTGTATTAGCTAATCTTTATAATATTTTTGAAACAGGGGTACTGTTCTCTCTACTTGAGAAACAAAATACTTAGCCTTTGCGGTAGAGTTGATTCCAACTCATGGCAACCTCATGTATAACTGCACCACAGGGTTTTCTTGACTGTAATCTTTATGGAAACAGGCTGCTAGACTTTTCTTCCACCTAGCAACAGAGTGGGTTTGAACTGCCAACCTTTAAGTTAGAAGTTGAGCGCAAACTGCACTACCCAGGACCTTTTCCTCCATTTTACAAAAGAGGAAAATGAAGTTCAATGAGGTTTGTACTGGTTAATAAGTTGCAAAATAATTTTAAAAAAAGTATGAAGAAGCCCCTGACTCCTTAGGAGCCTCTTTGCGTACCCTGTGTCTACTAGGCACACTAATTTTCTCCACTATCTCTCCAGGTTACTCCATGCCTGAGGGGTTTTCTCAGAGGCCTCTCGCTCTCCCTGGGAAACACAACTCTCCCACTATCCATCTCTTTATCAACTCCTAGTCATTATTCAGAAACCCTGGCAGTGTAGCGGTTAAGTGCTACAGCTCTTAGCCAAAACACTGGCAGTTCAAATTCACCAGGCACTCCTTGGAAACTCTATAGGGCAGTTCTACTCTATCCTACAGGGTTGCTAAAAGTAGAAATCGACTCAACGGCAATGGGTTTGGCTTGGGTTTTAGTCATTATTCAGGAGTAATGGTGATGCCACTGTTAAGTGCTCAGCTGCTAACCAAAAGATTGGCAGTTCTAATCCATCCAGGTCCATGGGAGAAAGACCTGGCAAACTGTTTCCATGAAGATTACAGCCGATAAAATCCGATAAGAGCAACTCTGCTCTATTACGCAGTGTAGCTATTATTTGGAGACTCCATGGCACCCAGCAACAACAAGAACTCATTATTCAGGCCAGAAACAAGTGCAATTTTTCTAGGCAAGTCTTCAGACTGTTCTGGCCAGACTTCCCTAACCTGCAGGGGACATCAGGCCTCCCATCTTTCAAAGTACCTTATATACCTCTTCAAAGTACTTATCAAATTGTTCAGTAACTCAATTGGCATATATTTATTTAACGTCTGTTTTTTTGTGGGCTAGAATGTAAGTTCTATGAGGACAAGGACTGAGTCTGTCTTGCTCACTGCTACTACTACTCTGTGCTTAACATAGTGCCTCATATTTGGCAAATATTGATTGAAGACATAAGAAGAGCTGTGGATCTATTTATAAGTAGGCATGACAAAGAGAACATTCTTATGTGTTTATTTTTTGAGCACAAGAATTTAGGTAAATTTAATTTGGTTTTGACTGTAAAAAAATTACTTTTATGTTTAAAAAAGAAAATAATATAAAAAATAAGATGACAAACATGCAGTAACTAGGTAAATTATGTTTCCTTGTTTTGATATTTTTTTTTTTTTCCAGTAGCTATTGAGTCCATTTCAACTCATGGTGGCCTCATGTGTGTCAGAATAGAACTGTGTTCCATAGGGTTTCCAAAGGCTGATTTTTTGGAAGTAGATCTCCAAGTCTTTCTTTTGAAGTATTTCTGGGTGTACTTGAACCTTCAACCTTCTGGTTAGCAGCTGAGTGTGCAACTGTTCGCACCACCCAGGGACTCCTATCTTGATTTTAGGGGGGTAGAACAGAGATAGAGATTAACATGAAAGTGTGCTGATTTATAATGAAATGATATGTTTTTCAATATATAAACACACATTTACAGCTGTGCCAGATGACAATGAAACAGTTCATTGCTTGTACACAGAATAACACGAACAGGATTGCTACCAATGCAGAGTGATCCTGATGGATGTGATAATACTTTCACTTAGAAGCATGTATATGAACTATAGCTTTAATTTTTAAATAGTAAGTGACCCAAAATCAAACTTTATGTAAATATCTGGGCATTAAACACATTGAAACTAAATTTCTAAATCTATGGTCTTCACTCATTATTCTTATCAAAAACCATGAAGAACACACAAGTGTTTTCTTAAAAAGTTATAAAAATAGGTAAATTTTATTAGCACAAGTTGTTTATGATCTATTTTCACTTCTTTGTAGCTGTTGTTAGTTGCCATTGAGTAGATTTGAACCATGGCAAGTACATATAGCAGAGTAGAACTGCTCCATAAGGTTTCAAGTTGCCCTCTAGTCCATTCCAAGTCATAGTGACACTATGTACAACAGAAGGAAACACTGCCTGGCCCAGCACCATCCTCACAATCATCATTATGCTTGAGCCCACTGTTGCATCCAGTGTGTCAGTCCATCTTATTCCTGGTCTTCCTCTTTTTCACTAACCCTCTACTCTACCGAGCATGTTGTCCTTCTCCAGGGACTGGTCTCTCCTGGTAACGTGTCAAAAGTATGCGAGATGAAAACTCACCATCTTTGCTTCTAAGGAGCATTCTGGCTGTACTTCTTCCAAGACAGATTTGTTTATTCTTCTGGCAGTTCGTGGTCTATTCAATATTCTTCAACAACACCATAATTCAAAGGCATCAATTCTTCTTCCCTCTTCCCTCTTCATTGTCCAGCTTTCGCGTGCATATGAGGCTATTGAAAACACCATGACTTAGGTCAAGTACACTTTAGTCCTTAAAGTGACATCTTTGCTTTTAACACTTTAAGGAGATTTTTTACAGTAGGTTTTCCTAATGCAATGCATACTTTGATTTCTTGACTGCTTCTTCTTTTTTTTTTTTTCTTCCATGGTTGTTAATCGTAAATTCAAATAAAATGAAATCCTGTACAACTTCACTATTTTCTCTGTTTATCATGATGTTACTTTATTGGTCCAGCTGTGAGGATTTTTATTTTCTTGATGTTGAAGTGTAGTACATAGTGAAGGCTGTGGCCTTTGCTTTCCACCAGTAAGTGCTTCAAGTCCACTTCACTTTCACCAAGCAAGGTTGTGTCATCTGCATATCACAGGTTGTTAATGAGTCGTCCTCCAATCCTGAGGCCATGTTCTTCTTCATATACTCCAGCTTCTTGAGTTATTTGCTCAGCATACAGATTGAATAAGTATAGTGAAAGGAGACAACCTGACACACATCTTTCTTAACTTCAAGCCACACAATATCCCATTGTTTTGCTTGAACAACTGCTTCTTGGTCTAAGTTCAGGTTCCTCGTGAGCACAATTAAGCGTTCTGGAATTCCCATTCTTTGCGAAGTTATCTATAATTTGTTATGATCCACATAGTCGAATGCCTCTTCATAGTCAATAAAACACAGGTAAACATCTTTCTAGTATTCTCTGCCTTCAGCCAGGATTCATCTGACATGGGCAATGATATCCCTCCTTCCACATCCTTTTCTGAATTCCACTTGAATTCCTGACAGTTCCCTTTTTGATGTACTGCTACAACCACTTTTTAATGATCTTCCACAAAATTTTATTTGTGTGTGATACTAATGATACTGTTCAATAATTTCTGCATTCTGTTGAATCACCTTTCTTTGGAATGGGCACAGATATGATTTCTTCCAATCAGTTGGCCAGGTAACAGTCTTCTAAATTTCTTGGCATAGATGAGTGAGCACTTCCAGTCTGCATCCGTTTGTTGAAACACCCCCATTGGTATTCCATCGGTTCCTGGAGGCATGTTTTTCGCCAGTGCCTTCGGTGCAGCTTGGACCTCTTCTTTCAGTACCATCTGTTCTTGATCATATGCTACCTCCTGAAATGGTGGAACTTTGACCGATTCTTTTGGTACAGCGACTCTGTGTTTCCTGCCATCTTCTTTTGATGCTTCCTGCGTTATTCAATATTTTCACCTAGAATCCTTCAATATTGCAACTTGAGGCTTGAACTTTTTCTTCAGTTCTTTCAGCCTGAGAAATGCCTAGTGTTTTTTCATTTTGATTTTTTAACTCCAGGTCTTCCCACGTGTCATTATAATACTTTATCTTGTCTTCTCGAGCTTCCCTTTGAAATTTTCTGTTCAGCTCTTTTATGTCCTCATTTCTTCCATTAGCTTTAGCTACTCTTCATTCAAGATCAATTTTCATAGTTTTTCTGACACCGGTTTTGGTCTTTTCTTTCTTTCCTTTCATTTTAATGACCTTTTGCTTTCTTCATGCATATGTCCTTGATGTCATTTCACAACTAGTCTGGTCGTCAGTCATTAGCGTTCAACTCGTCAAATCTATTCTTGAGATGGTCTCTATTTCAGGCGGAATATACTCGAGGTCGTATTTTGGCTCTCGTGCACTTGTTCTAATTTTCTTTAACTTCATCTTGAACTTGCATAGGAGCAATTAATAGTCTGTTCCACAGTGGGCCGCTTGCCTTCTTCTGATGATATTGAGGTTTTTCCATCATTTCTTTCCACAGATGTATTTGATTTCATTCCTGTGTATTCCAACTGGTGATGTCCACGTGTGTAGTTTTCCTTTATGTTGTTGAAAAAAGACATTTGCAATGAAGAAGTTGTCTATCTTGCAAAATTCTATCATGCAGTCTCTGGCATAATTTCTTTCACCGAGGGCATATTTTCCTTCTACAGATCCTTCTTTTTTGTTTCCAAATTTCACATTACACTAGCTAGTAAGTACTAATGCAATTTGATTGCATGTTTGATCATTTCAGACTGCAGAATTTGGTAAAAACTTCAATTTCATTATCTTCGGCTTCAGTGGTTGGTGCATAAATTTGAATAATAGTTGCCATAACTGGTCTTCTTTGTAAGCCTGTGTATATTATCCTATCGCTGACAGTGTCATACTTCAGGATAGATCTTGAAATGCTTTTTTTGACGATGACTACAACACCATTCCTCTTCAAGTTGTCATTCCTGGCACAGTAGACCATATAATTGCCTGATTCAAAATGACTGATACCAGTCCATTTCAGCTCACTAATGCCTAGGAGATCGATCTTTATGTGCTTTATTTCATTTTTGATGATTTCTGATTTTCCTAGGTTCATACTTCATACATTCCAGGTTTCGGTTATTAATGGGTATTTGCAGCTGTTTCTTCTCATTTTGAGCTGTGCCACATCAGCAAATGAGGGTCTCCAAAGTGTGACTCCATTCACTTCATTAAGGTTGACTCTACTTTGAGGCAGCTTTTCCCCAGACATAATTTGAGTGCCTTCCAACCTGAGGGGCTCAACTTGCAGCTTTATATCAGACAATGTTTCCCTGCTAATCATAAGATTTTCACTGGCCAATTTTTTCTGAAGTAGGCTGCCAGGTCCTTCTCCCTAGTCTGTCCTAGTCTGGAAGTTCTGCTGAAACCTGTCCTCCATGGGGGACCCTGCTGGTATTCGAAATACCAGTGGCAAAACTTCCAGAATCACAGCAATATGCATTTTATCATTTATGACAAAATGACAGATACATCGTGTCTTTCCTATTTTTTTAACTACCTTTTGCTTTCTTCATGTATGATGTCCTTGATGTCTTTCCAAATCTATCTTTGAGATGGTCTCTAAATTCAGGTGGAATATAATCAAGGTTGTACTTTTGTTCTTGTGGACATGTTTTGATTTTCTTTAGCTTCAATTTGAACTTGCATATGAGCAATTGATGGTCTGTTCTGCAGTCAGCCCCAGCCTTATTTTGACTGATGATGGTATTGAGCTTCTTCATCATCTGTTTCCATAGATGTAGTAAATTTGATTCCTTGTACTCCATCTGGCAAGGTCCATGTGTATAGTCCCCATTTATGTTGTTAAAAGAAGATATTTGCAATGAAGAAGTTGTTGGTCTTGCAAAATTTTATTAGGTGATTTTTGCTGTGGTTTCTGTCATCAAGGACATATATTCCAACTACTGATCCTTCTTTGTTTCCAACTTTGGCATCCTAATAAGTAGTAATTATCAATGCATCTTGCTTGTATGTTTGATCAATTTCAGACCTCAGCAGTTGGAAAAATCTTCTATTTCCCCATCTTTAGTGTTAGCGATTGGTGTGCAAATTTGAATAATAGTCATACTAACTGGTCTTCCTTATAGGGGTATGAATATTATTATCCTATCACTGACAACATTGTACTTCAGCATAGATCTTGAAATGTTCTTTTGACAATGCATTTGACACTTTTCCTTTTCAATTTGTCACTCCTGGCATAGGAGACCATATGATTGTCTGATTCAAAATGACCAATACCAGTCCATTTAAGCTCACTAATGCCTAAGGTATTGATATTCAAGTGTTTCATTTTATTTTTGATAACTTCCAATTTTCCGTGGTTCATACTTCATACATTTCATTTATTAATGGATATTTGAAGCTGTTTCTATGCATTTTGGGTCAAGTAACATCAGCAAATCAAGGTTCTGAGAACTTCACTTCATCCATGTCATTATGATCAAATCTACTTTGAGGAGGCAGCTTTCTCCCAGTCGTATTTTGAGTGCCTTCCAACCTAAGGGTCTCATCATCCAGCACTATATCAGATGATGTTCAGCTACTATTCACAGAGTTTTCACTGGTAAATTATTTTTTGGAAGTAGATCACCAGGTCCTTCTTCCTAGTCTTCTTTAGTCTAGAAGCTCTGTTAAGACATATTCACCATGGGTAACCCTGCTGGTATTTGAAATACTGGTGGCGTAGTGTCCAACATCACAGCAACATGAAAGCCACCACAGTATGACAAACTGATAGGTGAGTGGTGGTTGCATTTATTAGAGTTATATAATTGCCTATTAGCTCTCATATAGTATCTGTTCTCCTGCAACTAATCTAGGGTCCGAAGGTAGCAGAAAATGTTTAGGTTGGCTATAAATGGGAAGCTATAAACCAAAAAAAAAAAAAAATTTTTTTTTTTTTTTTTATAAACCAATACTGAAATAAAATGAGCCCTTAGGCATTGACAAAGAATCAAGTGATAGAAATCCAGTCAGGCAACTGAAGCATGATATCTGCATGGTGGAAATGGTGTACTCACATATCTGGTGATTTGGTATACTCACATATCTGGTGATTTGGTGGGTATATCTGAAAGTCTGGACACTGTTGGTATTGTCAACAAATATTTTCTTAAATACGACCTGTTCAGTATAAAAAGAAACCCACTGCTGTCAAGTCGATTCCAACTTGAACTTCTTACATGGTGGATCAGGGCTTCAAGAATAATTGTTCCATTGAACAAAGAGAAAGTTGCATGATCTTCTATAACCTATAATCACTTCTTCCATACTCTAAGCACTATATAGGTAGCAGAAGAGGGAAGAGACCATGTCTTAGTCATCTAGTGCTGCTATAACAGAAATATCACAAGTGGATGGCTCTAAAAAACAAGTTTATTTTCTCACAGTCCAGTAGTCTAAGAGTCTGAATTCAGGACATCGGTTCCAGGGGAAGGCTTTCTCTGTAGACTCTGGAGGAAGGTCCTTGTTGTCAATCTTCCCCTGAACTAGGAGCTTCTCAGTACAGGAACCCTGTGTCCAAAGGATGCACTGTGCTCTCGGCAGTGCTTTCTTGGTGGTATGAGGTCTCCATGTCTCTCTGCTCGCTTCTCTTTTTTATATCTCAAAAGAGATAGGCTTAGGAGACTATCTAATCTTGTAGAGCTCATCAATATAACTGCCACTAATCCATCGTATTACATGATATTGATAGCATTTACAACACAGGGAAATCACGTCAGATGACAAAGTGGTAGCCAATCATACAATACTGGGAATCATCATCTAGCCAAGTTAACAGGCATTTTGGGGGACACAATTTAATCCATGACAGACCCCAAATGCCAATAAGAGAATTTTCAAATAATTGGATGCAATGATTAAAACCACTACAGGTGACGTCTTGTCACAAATTATTGACATTCCTCCATCATGCAAGACCCATCAAAAACCTGATCCCATTATGCTGTGAAGGTCAGGTTCAAGGTCCAGAATCTCATCTAAATCAGGTTTATTGGCAAAAGAAACACTTTGGCTTCTTTCTCCTGAGTTCTATTCTTCTTAGTCTGAAGATCTGTGCACTAAAGTGATGTTATCAATCCCTAAAAAAGAAAAAAAAAAAAACCCTGTGCCATTGAGATGATTCCTACTCATAGCGACCCTATAGTCACCCAATATACAAAGATAGGACAGGCACAGAATAATTAGGTAAAAAGACAAAAAACACTCCTTTTCAATAAAGGAAGAAATAGGAGACACACAGCAATCTGTCATACAGCAGTTCTTACATATAGCCTGACACATGTTTTCATTTTCTTGATTGGAGCTCAGAGTGTGATCTCTGGGTATATTTCTACATGGCTTTGATTCTGCCCTCCGAAAACTTTCTTTTTCGTATAATGTACGGTTTTCGATAAAATCTAGCTTCCTTAAAACTAAACCAAAACCAAATCCATTGCTGTTGAACTCATGGCAACCCCATGCATGTCAAGGTAGAACTGTGCTCTGTAGGGTTTTGAAAGATTTTGACCTTTTGGAAGTACATCCCCAGGCCTTTCTTTCATGGTAGCTCTGAGTATATTTGAAACATCAACGTTTTGGTTAGTAGCTGAGCACATACCATTAGCTCTACCCAGGGACCTTTCAGCTTCCAAAAAATCTAGTTTTTTTAGACTGCTTCCTGTTTGAAGAATTTTGGGGTCCAAAGGTCTTGGTGGCACAGTGAATAGGATTTTTGACTGCTAGCCAAAAGGTCAGCAGTTCAAATGCACCAGCTGTGCCTTGGAAACTAGCAGTTCTCTTCTGTCCTATAGGGTCACTATGAGTTGAAATTGACTTGTCGGCAACAGGTTTGGTTTTGTTTGTTTTGATAAAGGCCTTGTTAAACATATTTTACTCTCTCTGTTACTTTCTGTCTATGCTAGTATAATTCCTTCATCATCTTTGTGAGCTTCTTTTGTGCCAATTCATAATCTATTCCACTGGGGGAAAAAAAATCATTAACCTTTTCTTTCATGGTCTCCCTGTGAGGTTGTTGTTTGATTATTCAGTAAAGAATCTAAAATGCTATTGCCTGCCCTAGAATATCTACATGGCATGCCCTTAGATGGTTTTGTTTTTTTCTTTTGTATCTGAGAAAGTATATGAAATATTGTCTTAAATCTTTCTGAGGTCAAAAGAAAGGGTCCTACAGCCACAGACTGGACTCACCCGAGGCTGTGTTTTACTGCCAGTGACCTAGAGTTGATGTTTGCTTGAGGCAATCTCTGACTCTGAGAACATTTTGCTGGTTGGGAAGATTGTCCTAAGCCCTTTACATTTCTTTCCTCTACATTCTACTAGAAGACTGAGCCTTTTATTCTATAGTTCATTTCCCTTCTCTTGCATTTTATTTTAGACAGCTGGAGCCTAGGAGAAACCAGGTGCTACCTTCAACATTTTGCCCAGAAATTATCCTAGCTAGATTATCAAATTCATTTTACATTTCCCCATTGTCTCAGGTGGCATTATTACCAAATTTCTGCCAGCTCTCAGCAGTTTTTTTTTTGATCGCCTTCAAGCCCTCCACACTAGTCAGTCGCTTTATGAATTTTCAGACTTCTGTCTGCTGCTCCGTCTGCAAAAAAGTCACACTTTATAGATTTTGTAATGGTATTATCTTACTTTCAAGTATCAAATTCTATTTGAGTTATAATGCTGTATTAAACAAATAAATTAAAAAAAAAATAAAACAACTAGCCCTGATCTTAATGACTTAAAACAACAATTGCTTCATTATATCTCTTAAACTTGTAAATCCATAATTATTTGGCAGTCTTCTAAACGGTAATTCTTCTTTGTCTTGTGGCCTTGATGGGAATCACTCAGGGGATCCCAGGTCAGATGGGCTGAAATGGAGGGCCCCACATAGGTTTACTCATCTGATACCTTTTAGGGAATGACTGGAAGGCTAAGCTCAGCTGGGATCATTAACCAGAATGCCTTACAGGCCCCACCCAGAGGAAGTGGGGCTTCTCACAGAGCGCCTCAGGACCTTAAGAGCAAGAGTTCCAAGTACCACCTCTTGATGGGAGAAATGAAAAGAATCTGTGATCCTGTTTTTTAAATGCTAAAAGTGTACTAGATGATCACTAACAGCATTTCTATTTCTAAAAATGTATTTCAAAAACAACAATAAAAATTTAGCGTGGATATGAAATAAAAGGAAAACATTTTCACTTTTCGTAAGTTATAAGCCTCTAAGACTGTTGAAGCATTAAAAGGTTTACATCATTTATCTCACCAAAGATTTAATTTCAAAGATAACTGTATGTGACAAAGGCATTTATAGCCAAGACTTAATGGAAAATATCCAAAAATATATAACTTTAATCTACATTTCTATAAAATTGGCTGTGTTGCTTATAACCCCTTGTAACGAAATATGCTTTTTTTTCAACTGAAGCTTATAAACAAAACTAAAAACACCACCATTCTTAAAGTAATTAAATTTTCAGTTATTTTGATAATATGGGAAAAAAAATGCCAGGAAAAATTTTAATGTAAATTATTTAAGGTAGAGATATCAAAATCCAAAAATGAGGTCCTTCTTATGACGTGCTTCTATGTGGTATCTATGTATTGTTGTTAGTTTCTGTCAAGTTGGCTCTGACGCATGGCGACCCCATGTAGAATAGAATAAAATGTTGCCAGGTTGCACACCATTTTCACAATCACTGATACGGTCAAGTCTGTATATCTTGAGTGCCTTCAAATCCAGGGGGGTTCATCTTCCAGCACTATGTTGGACAATAACCTACTGTGATCCATAGAGCTTCTATTGACTAATTTTTGGGTGTAGATCACCAGGCCTTTCTTCCTGGTCTGTCGTAGTCTGGAAGCTCTGCTGAAACCTGTCTACCCTGCCTGACCCTGCTGGTATTTGAAATAGTGGTGGCTTTGCTTCCAGCATTATAGCGATACACAAGTTAACCATAGTATGACAAGCTGACTGACAAGTGGTGGAATAAAGCCATAAAGATGGAAATAATATTAGAGATTATCTTTGCTAAATCCTTTCAGCCACTGATGAAAGATGTAAGCCCTACAGGGACTATAAAGCTCGTCCAAGGTCTCTTAGCTGGGTAATAGGTATAGTCCAGGGCTCTTTCTACAACTATGATACTACCAAGTATAACAGTGCCTTTGAGAGAAATATACTTCTCAAATGGTATGACTGTTCCCCTGTAGTTTATGCTTTTATTAATTTTCTCTAAAAACCCTTAATTCATCCATTGTACATAATCTTGAGAACATCTCCTTACTGAATTGCTACAAATTATAATCACATTGTAATGGTAAAATTTTACCATTTTATCATATTTTAAAAAGAACAATAATACCAGATAACATTGTGAAAATACCCCTAAAAATTGTGAGGAATAGGTAAAGAAAAATAAGTGTTCATAGTTTAATTTCTTTCTTCTAGGTATAAAAGAATTATAGGCTTCCTTATTATTTTTTTTTCCAGAACTTCTGTTAAAGTTTATCTAGCCATATCTTTTATGCCCAATTTGGAAATATCTTCTATATTACTGTGCAATACAAGCATACCACCAGGGTTTGAATATTTCCACTGAGTGATAAGGTACTTAGCATCTCTGTGGGGAAAAAAAAATAAGAAATCCTTGGTATAACAATTATAATCATTACAGTGCTCTTCCTTATAAAAGCAAACAATAAAACAAAATTTCTTATACTCATTCAATCTATATACTACCATAAGATACATCTACATTATCTTTTATTCAAATATTTGAAGGCAAATATTAAGTTGTGACTAAGTGTTTCCTAAATTAAATGGGCACTTTTCTTTCAGTTGGCAAACATTTAAAGATAGGAGATATACACAAGGAATGGAAATAAACTACACAAAGCATCCAATTAAGTGGACAGAATATTTAATCTGTCTTTTTTGTTTTTCTTCAATTTCACTCTATTCCTCTCAAACAGTGCTTTAATCAGTTACCTTTTCACATTCCTTTTTATTTTTGATATCTTTGTCTGAGTCATCTGGTGCTGCTGTAACAGAAACACCACAAGTGGATGGCTTTAACAAACAGAAGTTTATTCTCTCACAGTCTAGTAGGCTAGAAGTCCAAATTCAGGGCTTTAGCTCCAAAAAAAAAAAGGCTTTCTCTGTCAGCTCTAGAGGAAGGTCCTTGTTATCAATCTTGCCCTGGATTTACTGCTTCTCTGCACAGGAAACCTGGGTCCAAAGGACGCACCCTGCTCCTGGCACTGCTTTCTTGGTGGTATGAATTCGCCCCTATTTCTCTACTCCCTGCTTTCTTTTATACTCAGAAAAATTGGCTCAAGCCACAATCCAATCTTGTAGATTAAGTCTTGCCTCATTAACATAACTGCTGCCTATCCTCCCTCATTAACATCATAAAGGCAGGATTTATAAAACATAGGAAAATCACATCAGATGACAAAATGGTGGACAATCACACAATACTTGGAATCATGACCTAGCAAAATTGATACACAAATTTTTGGGGGGCACAATTCAATTCACGACAATCTTTTATAATCTGTGCACTTAGATAAAGCTGATATATGTGTTCTTAGTGCTGTTACATATCTTTGAGTTGCTTCCGATTCATTGTGATCCTGCACACAACAGAACTAAACACTGCCTGGTCCTGCGTCATCCTTACAAAGGTTGTTATGCTTGAACCTGTCATTGCAGCCACTGTGTCAATCCACCTCATTGACAGTCTCCCTCTTTTCCGCTGATCCTGTACTTTCCCAAGCATGATGTCCTTCTCCAGGGACTGATCCCTCCTGACAACACGTCCAAAGTGTGTAAGACACAGTTTCTCCATCCTTGCTTCTAAGGAACATCCTTGTTGCACTTCTTCCAACACAGATAAAACAGGTAAACATCCTTCTGGTATTCTCTGCTTTCAGCCAGGATCCATCTGACATCAACAATGATATCCCTGGTTCCACGTCCTCTTCTGAATCAGGCCTGAATTTCTGGCAGTTCTCTGTCGATACACTGCTGCAGCCGGTTTTGAATGATCTTCAGCAAAATTTTGCTTGCATGTGATATGAATGATATTGTTCTATAATTTCCACATTTGGTTGGATCACCTTTCTTGGGAATAGGCATAAATGTGGATCTCTTCCTATCAGTTGGCCAGGAAGATGTCTTCCATATTTCTTGGTATAGACGAATGAGCACCTCCAGCGATGAATCCCTTTGTTGGAACATCTCGGTTGATATTAAGTCAATTCCTGGAGCCTTGATTTTTTTTTTTTTTTTTTTGCTAATGCCTTCAGAGCAGCTTGGACTTCTTCCTTCAGTACCATCGGTTCCTGATCATATGCCACCTCTTGAAATGGTTGAATATCGACTAATTCTTTTTGTTATACTGACTCTGTGTATTCCTTCCATCTTCTTTTAATGCTTCCAGCCTCATTTAATACTTTCCTCATAGAATACTTCACTATTGTAACTCGAGACTTGAATTTTTTCTTCAGTTCTTTCAGCTTGAGAAAAGCTGTGTTCTTCCCTTTTGGTTTTCTATCCCCATCTCTTTGCACATGTCATTATAATACTTTGCTTCGTCTTCTCAAGTCGCCCTTTGAAACCTTCTGTTCAGTTCTTTTACTTCACCATTTCTTCCTTTTGTTATAGCTGCTTGACATTCGAGAGCAAGTTTCAGAGTCTTTTCTGACATCCACCTTGGTCTTTTCTTTCTTTCCTCTCTTTTCAATGACCTCTTGATTTCTTCATGTATGATGTCCTTGATGTCAGTCCACGACTTGTTTGGTCTTCGGCTATTAGTGTTCAACAGGTCGAATCTATTCTTGAGATGGTCTCTAAATTCTGGTGGGATATACTCAAGGTCGCATTTTGGCTCTCGTGGACTTGCTCTGATTTTTTTTTTCAGTTTTAGCTTGAACTTTCATAGGAGCAATTGATGATCTGTTCCACAGTCAGCCCCTAGCCTTGTTTTGACTGAGGATGTTGAGGTTTCCCATCGTCTCTTTGCACAGATTTAGTCGATTTGATTCCTGTGTGTTCCATTTGGTGAGGTCCATGTACGTAGTCGCCTTTTATGTTGGTGAAAAAAGGTATTTGCAATGAGGAAGTAGAAGCTGTAGAAGCTGATAAAAATCTTCTATTTCTTCATCTTTGGCCTTAGTGGTTGGTCCGTAAGTTTGAATAATAGTCATACCAACTGGTCTTCCTTGTAGGTGTATGGATATTATCCTATTACTGACAGCATTGTACTTCAAGATAGATCTCCAAATGTTCTTTTTGACGAAGAATGTGACACCATTCTTCTTCAAGTTGTCATTCCCAGCATAGTAGACTATATGTGATAGTCTGATTCAAAATGTCCAGTACTATTCCATTTAAGCTCACTAGTGCCTTTTTTTTTTTTTTTTTTTAGTGCCTAGGATATCAATGTTTATGCATTCCATTTCATTTTTGACAATTTCTAATTTTCCTAGATTCATACTTCTTTCATTCCAGGTTTTGATTATTAATGATGTTTGCAGCTGCTTCTCATTTTGAATCAAGTCACATCAGCAAATGAAGGTCCCAAGAGCTTGACTCCATCTAAGTCATTAAGGTCAGCTCTACTTTGAGGACTCAGCTCTTCCCCAGTTGTCTTTTGAGTGTCTTCCAACCTGGGGGGCTCATCTTCCAGCACTATATCAGGCAATGTTCCACTGCTATTCATAAGGTTTTCACTGGCTAATGTTTTTCAGAAGTAGACTGCCGGGTCCTTCTTCCTAGTCTCTCTTAGCCTGGAAGCTCAGCTGAAACTTGTCCTCCGTGGGTGGCCCTGCTGGTATCTGAATACCAGTGGCATAGCTTCTAGTATCACAGCAACATGCAAACCCCCAGAGTATGACAAAGAGTATGACAAAACTAAATGTTGGTATTTTTTTTTTTTTTAGTGGGTTTACTTGAAATAGTACACTGGGAAGCAATATTTTTTTATGCCAGAGTCCCTGGATGGTGTAAAAAGTTAATGCACTTGGACGCTAATTGAATGGTAGGCAGTTTAACTCCATCTAGACATGCCTTAGAAGAAAGTCCCGGTGATCTATCTGAAAAATCAGCCATTGAAAATCCTATGTAGCACAGTTCTATTCTACCACACATGTGGTGGCCATGAGTTGCAATCTACCCCAAAACAACTGATCTCTTTCATGATACTATGTGGTAAGTGAGGACAATTTCATTGGTCATAGTTGGGTGATTTGTTTCAAGAAACAAAAATCCTATAAGATTACAAGTTATTGACAAGATGAAATTATTGCTAATAAACAGTTTCAAACTGGGGACAAAGTTTGCATTTGTAGAATCCTGGTTCTGATCTTTCCTGTTTCATTTTTGTTCTTTTAATAAGTGAATTTGTATGTTGATGGAAAGTGGTCTTAACTGAGAGGGCTGATTCAACGTACTCATAAAACCTACATAATTCTCTGTGAAAACTATTCCTTTGAGTGCAGTTTGAGTGTCCACATTTCCTGTTTCCATAATGCTACTGGCATTATGGAGTCATTACATTTACAAAGACTTAATAAAAAAAAAAAATTTTTTTTTTTTTTTAATAGCATAAGGCTTGCATTTTTCCTCTTTACATTATTGTAGGACTTCAAGAAGTTTAAGAATACAGTGGGTGGAAGAATGAGAACCAATAAAAGTAATATTCTGTTGTTTTCTGTGTAATGTGCTTTCACAAAACAATTACATTCAATCTTGATGTATATCCCCTTCATACCATTTCTCACATGAGTAGCCATTTTTTGTTTATGGATCTGTCCTTTCACTATACTGAAACTTTTTTAGGATGAGGATTCTGTTTTATTCATCTTTAGAGCTAGTTGGGTGAATCCAATCATAAAAAAATCAGATAATTAAAATAAATTTTTGAATTTAATTTTTAATGCTTCCATGTTACTTAATGTCATTTTTAAAATCTTTCACCTAGGAGTGTACATGTCACTCCATCTCACTTCTAACCACTGCATGTTACTATTGTATAATTCTCTCTTGTTAAAACAAAATTCATATTAACCCAGTAATAGAAATTGGTTTAATTATATTTCATAAACATATTGTAAATTTGGGTAACATTTCAAAGAGGGAGTCAAAATGTTCTGAAGATGAGAGAACATTAAAAGATTCTTGTTGTTGTTAGGTGCCATTGAGTCAGTTTTGACTCATAGCGACCCTATGCACAACAGAACAAAACACTGCCTGGCCCTGCGCCACCCTCACAGCTGTTATGCTTGATCCCATTGTTGCAGCACTGTGTCGATCCATCTCGTTGAGGGTCTTCTTCATTTTCGCTGACCTTCTACTTTACCAAGCATGATGTCCTTCTCCAGGGACTGACCCCTCCTGACAACATGTCCAAAGTATGTAAGATGCAGTCTCGCCATCCTTGCTTCTAAGGAGCATTCTTGTTGTACTTCTTTCAAGACAGATTTGTTTATTCTTTTGACAGTTCATATTCTATATTCTTTGCCTATATCACATTTCAAAGGCGTCAATTCTTCTTCGGTCTTTGTTATTCATTGTCCAGTTTTCACATGCACATGAGGTGATTGAAAACACCGTGGCTTGGATCAGGTGCACCTTAGCCCTCAAGGCGACATCTTTGCCTTTCAACACCTTAAAGAGGACTTTTGCAGTAGATTTGTACAATGCAATGTGTCTTTTGATTTCTTGACTGCTGCTTCCATGAGTGTAAATTGTGGATCCAGGTAAAATGAAATCTTTGACAACCTCAATCTTTTCTCTGTTTATCATGATGTTGCTTATCAGTCCAGTTGTGAGGATTTTTGTTTTCTTTATTTTGAGGTGTAGTCCATCTTACTGGGTTACATGGAAAAAAGGGCCCTACAAGAACTGATAAATATTTTGTGGTCAGGAAGGATTTCATATAGCATTGTCCTGAAGAACAATTAAAATAATTACTGATTTACCTTCAAACATAGCTTTGGTCTGACCTTTGAAGTTTATTTTCCAAAACTGACTTAATTCTTCAAAAGAGCCCAATACCCAAACAAAACGGTGTTATAAGTTTATCTAGACCATTGTTTGACTCAACGGTGACTTTTAGAAATCAGTCTTTTCAAAGCTCAAGGCTCAAAAAAGCAATAGCTTGGGTGAGTGACCCAACTCCATGAATCCCAGAAATCTGGATTCCGGAAGAATAAAAACTGTTTCTCACTCCCTATATATTATTATTTTTATAATATTGAAAGAGAGTTATATACATAATTTGCACTGTATATAACATTTTTAGTAATTTTAGAGTTCATATTAAACTATTGTTAGCTATTCATCCTTGTGTCATTTTTACCTTGGTATCTACAATAATATAACTTTCAGTTTTATTTTCTATCAAATATTCCTACATTTTTAAGTCTTCCACTTATCTTTCCCAAGTTGATACCTATACCTATTACCTGCAGACAGCCATGTCTATTAGTGGTGAGTGCTCTCTTGCATTGATCACATGTAAATTCTTTGCACATAGTTTGACTTCTGTGATATTGCTTTGTAAATTGCTATATACATGAGGTATTCTAAAATAAATGTTTGATCCTAGAATATTGGATTTTTGGTAAATGTCAGCTTGGAGTGGAAAATAATGTAGTAATTTGTGACTGATTTAGGACATGGACAGCATAGATTTCTCTGTGCTTCAACACTTGAAAATATGTATTTCTAGTTTATCTTTTAAAATCTTACACAAAGCTTTTTCTTACTAAATGCAGGCCAGTATTTAACTTTTTCTGAAACAATACACAACTCAGGGACAGAAAAATTAGATGTACTTATTGATTTTATATAAAGTATGTTATCTTCAAATTCTCATTTATAAGTAAATTGGTATCAAATTCAGCATATGAAGAAAACTTGAATATATGTACACAAGATCAAACTTTATAATGCATGCTTTAACAAGCTTCATACTTTGATAAGTACCCTACTTCAATGATACTTGCTAAACAGATTCCCAAATAGTACTTACATTTCTGTTATTTTCCACTAGAGATGTATTTGTCCACTTTTCTATAACCCATAAACATGTTAAGATTTTGTATGAATTTTCTTCATACTTCATGCTGAAATAAAGGCAAGATCATTTTACTGTTGTATTTCTACAATTTTATAATAATGATACCATTACTAAGATAGCTCTCTTTCTTCTAACTATACATTACTCTCAAGTTTTCTCTTTTTTTTTGCCCAGATACAACAAACGAAAGGAAAACAATTTACCAGAAACTCTTAAGGTTGAGTAAAAATACTATAATTTTCAGTGGAACTATTTTTAAGATGTGTAACTGTTCCTTTAGAAGGCATTTCTTTCTACCTTTGCTTGATTTTATATATCTATATATTTAAGAGGCTAAAAAGGGTATGTCTTCTTTTTCATTTTTTTTTTTTTTATAAATTGGGAAGACACTGATTCTCTTTTAATGTCATTTCCTTTCTATATAAAGGAAATGTTAATTTAGATCCTCTAGAGAAATTAGATACTGCTCAAAGTTACTTAGAAACTTTGGGAATGAAGTTGCATTTCTTTTTTCAGTTAAACGTATTGGACTAGAATGAAATAGTGAGGAGCAAAACAGGAACTCAGGCAGTTCCTGACATGATGGCGGATTATGTTAGAACCATATGGACCCATGTACAGTTCGTTAAGTCTTCCTTCGAATTTCTCTTTCTGTATTGTACCTCCTCTACCTGAAATGCCCTGATCAGAGTCCATATCACTTATCCACAACTGCCAAGTCTGATTCTTGAGACTCAGCTCAGGCATCATATTCTTTAAGAAGAGTTCCTATGACCTACAGTCTCCAATAGCGCCCTTTGTTTTTTCTGTTACAGCATTATCTTAAGGAGCCCTGATGGTGTAGTGGTTGAGAGCTATAGCTGCTAACTAAAAGTTTGGCAGTTCAAATCTACCGGTGGCTCCCTGGAAACCCTATGAAGCAAATCTACTCTGTCCTATAGGGTTGCTATGAGTTGGAATCAACTCAATAGCAATGAGTTTGGCTTTTGGTTTGGGTATTGTAATAATTTATGTATATATCTATTCCTTTTCCCTACTCACATGAGGCTATGGATGACTTGAGAGCAGGGTCATGACTTATTTCTATCATCTTGCTTTTATTACCTCCATTCTACTCAAAGTCATGTCATTAAAGATGAAGGAGGTCCATATATCCTTGGAAATTTGTTGAAGTGCATCATGCTTGATCTCTCAGCAGCATTTTACACTGCTACCTTTCTCTTTGAAATGCTTTCTTCCTTTGAATGCATTGATAATAGGCTCTTGAAGGATCCAGTAATGGATTACAATTATTTATTTCACTAGTTCAACACTCTATCAGGCTTTTTTTTTTTTTTTTTTTAATGTTCTGAGGATACAGATATACAAACTAATCAAAAGTAGAGTTTCTTAATACTCCCCTTCTAGACCCTCTTCTTTCATTGACTGTATTCCTAGACACCCTTAGTGCCTGTAGCTTCCAATATCATGTATATGTTGGGTACTTTGGAGCGAGATATCAATTATGAAATTTAAAATTATCTGTTCAAATTCCTGTTTACTATGTCCTCATAAGCATCTCACAATAAGTATATCTAAAACCCAAATCATTATTTCTTATATCAAGTGCTCTACCTCTTAAAGATAGAATGAAATCATGATAATTATTCATTAAAAATAGAACTCTTTACTAAAATTAGCTTGAATTACATAAAACGACTCTGCATCTTAATGAAAAACAACAAAAACAAAAGAAAGAACAAACCCATATGTCTCATAGCAACCCCATACGACAGAGTAGAACTGCCCCATAGAGTTCCAAGGAGCACCAGTGGATTCCAACTGCTGACCTTTTGGTTAAAAGCTGTAGCTGTTAACTACTAAGTCAAAATTTTATTCTGAGTCTAACTTCTCAAGCTCTGTCAGTAACAAACTTGGTAACCCTAGAGACCTCTAAGAATTTTAATTGCATATAAAATATTATACATGTCATCTAAGATTTAAAAATTTCTTTGTTTCCATGATGTTGAGGACTACATATTACTATTGCAACACCATTTAGAATAATGAAAACAAAAGCACAGAAGCTGTGAAGCTGTAGTTAAATTTATTGAGGTCTTTCCATAAGATGATCTCAACTTTTCATTGCTGCTTCTTTTCTGAGGTTTGATCTTAATGTATTCTCCTTACTGTTCTCCATTCCAAACCCATAGAATAAATCAGGGAAATCTGACACCCATAGTTGCCATTGTTATTAGTAAATCTAAGAAGATAGCCCCAACATGTACCTTTTACTACTGCAAACTTACCTTGCCATTTAAAATAAACTATGGCCTTGAATCTGTGGTTTTCACACCATTCCAAGCATGAGGTCTCTTGCAGAAAGAGTATTTAGAAGAGAAGTTATCTTTTCTTTTTACCATCACTGGACATTGAAACTTATCAAACCAGGGACAACCGTTCCTTTCAAAAGTCAAAATTAAACTGAGTTTGAATCTTCAGTGTTCCCTCAGAAATAGCTCTGCTGGAAAAATCCAACTAATATTGATTTAGAAAATGAGCTATTGTGACCAGAGACAACCATAGTTGAGCAAATGGGGATAAACTTAAACCCAAATATGTGATGTGCTGAAGACACTAGGAATAGGAACAGCTCGAATATTGGTTTAGAAAGACAGATAGTGTGGAGAAAGAAAGCAGCTATGAGAAGGCCAAAAAGAATTCAGTTGAAAGGAAACTGAGTCAAGAAGAGGCTGCAAAGGGTCACTGGGAGTCACAGTTGCTGATAATCAATGGAAGGGAACTGGCCTGAATAGAAGTGACCATGCATAGTTCTGGTTCTTGTCGCACGGACCTTCATACCCTAAAGAGCTCTGACTAGATGGTTAGAATTTTATACAACCTTTGAAAAATTTGCAATCGTCTTGAGCAGATGCCACATATGCTTTTATTAATGTTCATATTTAGTCCTACTTTTATTCCTTCACTTTGAATCTAAGGAGTTAGAAAATATTTTTTAGATTTTGCAGAAGGAACAGTAAAAGAAGTCAAGAAATGATGATTAATTCCATCAAAAAAATCCATCTCTGGAGACCTAATTTCTGCACTGTAAAGAGGCTCGTAGTGCATGAGATCTGTGGGGAAACTTGTTTTATTCTTCCCTTGGTCTTTTTGATCAACAGTAAATTTAAAATTCTTTTTGTTGTTATCTTGTTTTGTTTTGTTTGGTCATTATTGAAAGACAGTACCTATAGTGCTGGAAAGCCAAATAAAGCACTGATTTATATATATTTTTATATTAGAGAAGATGTGGTATTATGAATTGTCACAGTATTAAATTCTCATGGATAAAAAGAGATATAAAATGTCTTATGATTTTTACCAATGATATTCAATCATATTTATCAAGTACTACTAAAATGTTGCATATTTTAAGCACTTACAGCATGCATATATTAAAATAATATTTCTAAAATATTATTTTTCTTCTTTCAAAATAATATTTAAAGTACTAATCCTAAATAATACATGCCAGTTCTTTCAAGTAGCAAATAATATTATTAACTGATATTTAACAAAAATATGGATCTATTTCTAGTTTATTATTTCAGTTTTATATCTCAAAGGTAACGTAATTTTTTTTTTTGAAAAGGAATACGTCAGCTAAATGCATAACCTTAAACTTCCACTACAATAAATGGAAGTTCATCAGACAATGCGTACTTTTTTAAACATACTTTCAGAAATCTAATTAGATAAAAGTTAATTGTTTATACATAGCTCAAAAAAAAAAATTTTTTTATTTTATTTTAATATAGGAAACCCTGGTGGTGTAGTGGTTAAGTGCTATGACTGCTAACCAAGAGGCTTGCAGTTCGAGTCCACCAGGTGCTCCTTGGAGATTCTATGGGGCAGTTCTACTCTGTCCTATAGCATCACTATGAGCCAGAATCGGCTCGATGGCAGTGTTTTTTTTTGTTTGGTTATTTTAATATATAGTGCTATATTTTCTCCCTATTGCATCACTAAAAACTTCAAATGACTGGAACTAAGAAATATATATATATATACATATATATCTCATTATATATACGCATACATACAATATATTATATATGTATATAGATGCATGTGTGTATATATATGTGTGTGTGTGGGTATGTATGTGTATAGACACACACACACCCTATAGAACAAGAGGTAGTTATTCAACAAAACAAGTCAGGAAAGGTATGCATCATGGTAATGCCCTTTCGCCACACTTACTCAATCTGTATTCTGAGCAAATAATCCGAGAAGGTAGACCATATGAAGAACATGGCATCAAGATTGGAAAAAGACTCATTAACAACTCGTGTTATGCAGATGACACAACCTTTCTTGCTGCAAGTAAAGAGGACTTGAAGCACTTACTGATGAAGATCAAAGACTACAGCCTTCAGTATGGATGGCACTTCCGTATAAAGAAAACAAAAATCCTCACAACTGGACCAATATGCAACATCATGATGAATGGAGAAAATATTTAAGTTGATGAGGATTTCATTTTACTTGAAACCAAAATCAATGCCCATGGAAGCAGCAGTCAAGAAATCAAATGATATATTGCACTGGGAAAATCTGCTGCAAAAGACCATTTCAAAGTGTTAAAAAGCAAAGATGTCACTTTGAAAATTGAGATGCACCTCACCCAAACCATGGTATTTTCTATAGCCTTACATGCATGTGAAAGCTGAATAATGAATAAGGAAGACCAAAGAAAAATTAATGCATTTGAATTATGGTTTTGGCTAAGAATATTAAATATGCCGTGGATTGCCAGGAGGTTAAATAGATCAGACTTGGAAAAAGTACAGCCAGAATTCTCCTTAGAAGCAAGGATGGTGAGATTTTGTCTTACATACCTTGGCCGTCTTATCAGGAGGGACCAGGCCTTGGAGAAAGACATCATGCTCAATAAAGTAGAGGGTAAGCGAAAAAGACGAAGACCCTCGATGAGATGGATTGACACAGTGCCTGTAACAATATGCTCAAACATAGAAATGATTGTGAGGATGGCACAGAACTGGCCAGTGTTTCCTTCTGTTGTACCTGGGGTTGCTACGAGTCAGAACCAAGTCAATAGCACCTAATAACAACAACATATGCATTATATATATATATATTTACATATACTTGACCGTACACATACATATACACACATACCTATGTATAATTTACATAATATGTGTAATATGACATATGCATTTATATTTAAAATATTTATTTGATCTACCAGAATAGGAACTAATAATAGAAGTAATTCTAAAATTCAAGCCTAGCTCATTTGCTCTTGCAATCATTCCTTATAAGCTTAAAGTCTTTGGAGTGGATTGTGCTTACTCAAAGATTAATTACTCTGTTAAGTCATACTTATATTACCATGTAAATATTAAGTCCTTATTACAGCAAATGATTCTCGTGCCCTCTATAAAGCTTCAATAATGCATTACTTTTCTGTTTTGATCTAGTTATGAAGCTGAACTTAAGAGGGTAATTAAAAATAGGTATGCTTCAGGGGTCTAAGTTCTGGTGGGCTAGCCAAATCATTTATGTAATATTTTGCAAAGGAAAGAAACTCTCCATAATGAATTGGTAGGAATGAAACTAGGATTCTCTTACTATTCTTTCATTCCTGTTAAATGTCTTCCATGAGCTATAAAACCTTCCTCACAGTTATTATCTAAAACAATACCAGTGTTTTCATGACTGTGTTATTGATGGTCAAAAATTCAAGACAGACTAGAAGGTAAAGAGGTACAAGAAGAGAAAGATGCAGTACAAAACCCAGAGGTTTGTATCCCTTGAGATTTGGATGACAAGTGCAATGCATGAAATGAGCATACATAAAAGTAAAATGATTGGAGATGCTAGTGAGAATTATTTCCAAAACCAAAAACTGAAACAATGTTTCTTTTTCCTTCTTGAAAAGTAAATATTTCTTTTTGAAATGTGCAGGTGTCTCTGAAAAGGTGTTCCCAAAGGAAGTAAAAGAACCTCCAGTCTGAAAGAAGGCTGTTCACCCCAGTACTTTGTTTGTTTGATGGCTCTGTTAAGCTAGCGACTTTCCAGGGTAAATATAGTAACATCACTCTCAGGAAACATCAGAAGAGACTTACTTTAAGTAATTGGCTCACCTGATGAGGCTGAAGTCCTTGGAGCAGGCCAGCAGGCTGCAGACTCAAGTAGAGGTTAATACTGTGGTCTTGAGACAAGGAGAAATTCTCAATATTTGCTCTTAAGACCTTCTGCTTCTTGGGTGAGGCCCCATCCATACTTTTGAGGGTAATGTTCTCTACTTAAAATCAGCTGATTATAGATGTTAGCTACCTTTGCAAAATACACTCACACCTACACCTAGGTTAGTGTTTGTTTAAATAACTGTAGCCTATCAGGAAACCCTGTTGGCATAGTGATTAAGAGCTATGGCTTCTAACTGAAAGGTTAGCAGTTCGAATCCACCAGGAGCTCCTTGCAAACCCTATGGGGCAGTTCTACTCTGTCCTATAGGGTTGCTATGAGTCAGAATTGACTTGACGGCAATGGGTTTGCTTTTCTGGATTTATACCTAGCTGGAAACCATGGTGGTGTAGTGGTTAAGTGGTACGGCTGCTAACCAAAAGGTTGGTGGTTCAAATCCACCAGGTGCTCTTTGGAAACTCTATGGGGCAGTTCTACTCTGTCCTATAGCATCACTATGAGTCAGAATCAACTCAGTGGCAGTGGGTTTGGTTTTTTTGGTTTTATAGCCTAGCTGGGAGCCTTGGTGTTACAGTGGTTAAGAGCTCAGCTGCTAACCAGAAGGTCAGCAGTGCGAATCCACGAGCTGCTTCTTGGAAACCCAGTGGGGCAGATCTACTCTGTCCTATAGCATCACTATGAGTCAGAATCAACTCGGTGGCAGCGGGTTTGTTTTTTTGGTTTTATAGCCTAGCTGGGAGCCCTGGTGGTACAGTGGTTAAGAACTCAGCTGCTAACCAGAAGGTCAGCAGTGCGAATCCACGAGCTGCTTCTTGGAAACCCAGTGGGGCAGTTCTATTCTGTCCTAAAGGGTGACTATGAATCCGAATCAACTTAACAAAAATGGGTTTTGTGTCTTTGTTTATAGCCTAGCTGGAGGGCAATGGTGTTTCAGTGGTAAATTTCTTTGTGGTAGGACTCTCGTATTCCATGCAGAAGACCTGGGTTCTATTCTCAGCCAGTGCACCTCATACCTAACCACCACCACCTATCAGTGGAAGCCTGTGTGTTGCTATGATGTTACACAGGTTTCAGTGGGTCTTCCAGACTAAGATGGACTAGGATGGAAGACCCGGAGATCTACTTCTGAAAACCAACCAATGAAAACCCCATGGATCACAATGGTCCGATACCCAACTGATCATGGGAATGGTGCAGGACCAGCCAGCATTTTGTTCATGGCTGATCCCACTGCAGCTAATAGCTACAACATAGCCCAGCCAAGCTGATGAATAAAACTAATCAACATAAGCAGATATCTATATCCGCAGATATCTGTATCTGAAGATTTAAATCTTTAGCTACATAGATATGCATGCTGTATATCAGCTAAACATGACCTGTCAAAACAGATGTCTATTTAAACTACAGAAGTGCTACTTGTGATTTTTATGTACAGTTCAGTTTTACATTGTTATCTCGCAGTCGATGGTGTGTTGGGCCTGGCTGGGAGCCCAGGTCTCTCAGATAATGATTAAACTGAGACTAGCACAGTACCATCTGGTAGTGTCTCAGGTATGAAACGCGTGAAAAAAAAAAAAATACTACCAATTTATGCATTTCATTCTGAAAGCCAGATAATACAAACCGCAGCATGACACTTTCTTGTCAGTAATGGAGATGAGAAACCTCTTGCAAATAAAGAAACAGATAACATTTGGCTCAGTTTTGCAGAAAAATAAAAAAATATATATTATACAAAATCTAGAGAACAGGTGAGGAAGAATGATTTCTATCATGGAGTCAGAAATTTGAAAGCAACCACATATATTAGAATCCAGGGAGAAGCTGAATTAGTTAAAGCATTAAGGAGAGTGGGGTCAGAGGCGGAAGGACACTTCTGGACCAGGATTTTGTTGTATCTTAGAAATTGTCACTGGGAATGAATGGATTATCTCTGACATTGATTTAGTAATAAAAGACTTGAGAGAAAGAACATCTTTTTCTGCTACTGAATCACTTATTTGTGGGTTTAGGCAGACCACCTATCTAATCTGCACAGGTCTGTGTCTTTCCATTTCCTAGCAGTGTAAAGACATATTTACCTATTTTCCTTACTCCACCAGCTATGGGAAAGCCTGATCCTATGTGGTGATGATAACTTCTTGCATTTCATCCCTATAACTATCCCAGATACTAAGTTTTTCAGTAAGAAGATTTTTGTGTTAATTTTCGATTTTATATGAATAACACCCCACCTCAAACATACCAAGTTCTCTCATTCTTCCCAGGCACATTGAAGATTGAGGAAAATTCTGTTAACTAGGCCTGTGCTCCTAAGATGTAGATCAATTTCTCCATTTTCTATTCCACTTTGTCAATGAAGATGCCTGTTTCTAGCTTGCCTGCCTTTAGGTTGTGAAAAGAAGGACTTGCATTAGAATATAGTTATTTATTTTTTAATGTTTTGCAAACTATATGTGGAAACTAAAAATGTATCATGTGACTAGTGGATAAAGAACAAATAAATGAACAGATAACTTCACATATTGTGATTATATACTTTTTCACTATTAAAAAAAAACTTAAAAATGTTCTATGACCTTATCTTCTCTTTTTTAAAAAAAGACACGAGTATATAACATGGTCAACACCATATTATGCTGTTATAGGTTTAAAAATGTTACAAAGATTCTTTTACTACTTACTCTAATAAATCCCCTTGGAGGAAGTCTAAGAAATACCTCAGAGAGAAATTCATCTTATAGCAGGTCACGCCATAGCAAGACTTCAGGGCATTTAGATATGAATTTTTTAGTTTATTGTCTCCTTTATTTGCCAAACTGAAGTTTTTCCAAAACACAAAACTGTTTTCCCAAATCCACTGTAATGCTAGTGTTTTTTGAAAGTCGAAGGCTGACTGAATCTTTGACCCTGGAAGAAACAAGAGTCTGCACACATTTTTTTTCACTGAAACTTTTCTTTAACTCTTCATTTTCCTACCTGATGTACAGAGTTTGCTACTGTGCTCATCCATCCAAACCATGTATTTTGAGAAATATTATGGAAATATCTTTCTCCCTGTTCTCCCTGCAATGTTTTCATCAACTTTTCTAATGAACCTCAGAGTTGGTAGATGATGTCTTTGAATATCACATCAGATTAACATCCTGGAACATTAAAAATGAACTTTCATTATAAACTGATAATAAAATTTCAGCAAGAAAAGACAAAATCAGAAGATACAGAAAAAAGGTATATCCAGTTTCAGCATATGTTCAAGGCTGTCTATATATAGACACAAAGAAGAACCAATAAATATTTTAAGGTTCTTCGAGAATATATAAAAGCCTTTTGATACTTAGAAAAGAAAACCAAACCAAAAAAAGTGCCACAATTTAGATTTATTTTTACTGGAATTCTTATAGAGATCACATGATATTTTATAGGCGTTCTTGACTTATTATGATTGTGGGTGAGTATATTAATGCTGCTTTTTAATGCAATTGTCTCAAGAAATCTAAATATAATGTACGTCTGCATGTTCCTGCATACCGGCAGATATTTCAGAACACATGTTAAGTTTTATAAGATTTTAGATGCTTTCAGTTCATCTCTAAGCACATTCTAAGGAAATCTCGCTGCCACCTTCAATTATCTTATAAATTGACACAATCTGGCAGGTTAAACTGATCAGGGTCCCAGAATTGTGATTAGCATTGCAGATGGAAATTGTAAAAGGCAAAGCTACCCCAACAACTAGATGGTTGTTCAAATGCTTGAATTAGAACTTTTAACAAACCAGCTTCTTAGCATTAAATGTAATTGCTTAAGATAATGGCTGCTACAAAACACTCACAGCTCTTTTTTTTCCCCCGTCTTTAATAAGGTATAAATGGATTACCAGTTCGGAATAAATGTAACTTGGAGGGAGCAATATGCATTTTGGTTTTGTAACTTTAATTTTTTTTTATAATTTATTTTCCACTATTTGGATTATTGTGCTATTGACTTGGAAATCTTTTATGAACTCAAAAGTTTCTCTGATTGACATTGCATGAGTGAATCTAATGTAAGAACACAAGGCAATTTCATTTCTAAAGCAAGGACTCTCTTTCCCACCCTTGATCATCTACCTCCCTCTCTCTTAATAGTAGCAAGAGTTCTTAGGGCAAGGAAAGTTTTCAGTATCTGTAAATCTAGAAGGCAAATAACTAGAATTATTTACTATAGACTTGTATTTTATTGCTATAAAAAAAAATGCTTACTATTATCCAAACAAATCACAGCATTGAACATCTTATACATTTTACACTGAATATTATTATAGCCACTGCAGTCGAGTCGATTCTGACTCATAACAAGCCTATGGGACAGAGTAGGACTGCCCCATATAGTTTACAAGGCTATAAATCTTTTTACGAAAACAGACTGCTACATCTTTCTCCCGTGGGTCAGATGGTGGGTTCAAACCACTGACCTTTTGGCTAGCAGCCCAGCTCTTAACCATTGTGCCACCAGGGCTCATTTTATAGGTGCCTGAAATAATACTTTCATTCTTGATTCCATCATTATGCTTGTTTTGTTTGTACTAAAACACATTATATTTAAAACAAAAATAAATTTAAAGGAAAATATGGTATGTAATTACGTGTATGGTAGCTTGCGTTGTAAGGCCCCTGGGTGGCACAAATGGTTTGTGCTTGACTTCTAACTTGAAGGTTGGTGGTTTGAACCCACAGAACAGCACTGTGGAAGAAAGGCCTGGCAATCTGCTTCCTTAAAGATTACAGCTAGGAAACCCCCATGGAGGAGCTTTACTCTGTAAAGCATGGGGTCGCCATGAGTCAAAATAGACTCAAACATAAAGAGTTTGGCTTGGTTTACAGTTTAGCTTCTGTTTAGACCTACAACTGATTTTCATTATTTCATAGAGTTTGAGATTTGTTAGAAAGCTTCCATTCTTGTATTTCTTTGGCATTTACTTCTCTTTTGTGGTTGGCCAAATTTCTAATTTTTTAATGTATTTGCTAGCTAAGGTCACAATCAACGAATATTAGACCACTAATGAAAATTTTAAAAATACATTTTAATTCTGTTTTAGAATTTACCATAAAAAGATTAAGCAGCTAAAGTTAACATAGGTGTTCCGTTATTGTAAATAGAAGATAAATATTTTACTTCCCAATCAGTAAAGAAAAATATGACTGAAAGTTATACTGTTCTTTTGGCCTGTCACTGGTAACAGTGTGACACTGTGGTGTAGAATCTGGCAATCCTAGTCAAGTGGATTCCTTTCAGTGCAGATATAATAGCAGGATATGCTCTGCCTTGTGAGGCTCAGAGCTTGACCTTATGAACCATGTTCACTAGGGAGTCAGAATGGTGTAATCAAAATATTGGAAGGATGTAATAGCATTATGAACTAGTACATTATAGTAGAAATACTTTTTATATTTTATGTCTTCTACTGAAATAAAAGACATAAATAAATTATACAAAACAAATGTACAGTTTAATGTCATTATAAGGCAAACACTCTTGTAAGCAGATTAAACCAAAAAAAACAAACCCACTGCCTTCAAGTCAATTCTGACTTATTACAACCCTATATGACAGAGTAGAACTACCCCATAGGGTTTCCAAAGAATTTGAACTGCCAGCCTCTTGGTTAGCAGCTATAGCACTTAACCACTATGCCCCCAGGGTTTCTATAACCAGTTTTTTTTTTTTTTTTTTTTATATGACAGAGTAGAACTACCCCATAGGGTTTCCAAAGAATTTGAACTGCCAGCCTCTTGGTTAGCAGCTATAGCACTTAACCACTATGACCCCAGGGTTTCTATAACCAGATTAAGAGATAGGAATATGGTAGCAACCCAAGAACCCTCTCGCTGTGTCCCATTCCAATTACAGGCAGGCCCCTGTCTGAAAAAAGTAACTATTCTTTTATAGTAAATACTTCTCTGTGTTTTTATATTATTAACACTTAAGTGTGTAATTTTGCCCAATAAAAAAGTTGAAATTACCTTTTGAGTCTCTTAATTTACAGGTTCCTCCTCCATCTCATTATTTCCTCCCAGTTAATCTGTTGAGAGTCTGGCCTTTTTAATTTGATTACATTGTCTTGGTGCAGCTTAATATGTTCATTTTCTTCTAAACTTTCTAGAAATTGTTAGCTGAGTCCTGAATTTAGGTTTGATACCTTTGGCAATCTCTTTGACAATGTAGTTTTTAACAGGAGGCACCGACCATCTTCTTGTTTCTCTTTCTGTGGTGATTGCAGTTGTTGCATAGTGACTTAATGTTCAATATCTACTGCTTCATTAGAGATTGAAAAATGATACTCCAATTATATTATTTTTTCTGTAATTATTAGTTGGAATAGTTTTATAAAGAGATGCTTCCCCTTAT
The DNA here is from genome assembly GCF_024166365.1 of Elephas maximus indicus. Classification (NCBI taxonomy): domain Eukaryota; kingdom Metazoa; phylum Chordata; class Mammalia; order Proboscidea; family Elephantidae; genus Elephas; species Elephas maximus. The sequence goes on from NC_064832.1 coordinate 42,892,916, forward strand.
CTAGCATTTTTTTTTACTTAGCGGTATAGTTGTATAAGAATTGTATAGGTGGGATAAATGTTTAATCCTGTCCATTTATTGACCAGTTTTTAAGATAATAATTTGCTTAAGATCTTCCAAAATTTCCAAAGGGTAGCATTATAAATTTATAGGTATAAATATATTTATGGGGTTTAATCAGTTGTAATTAATATGCTTTCTAAAGCTTAAATTGTCTTATCTTTGGACAGTTCAAATTTCTTCGAGTTGACTCCCAAGTTCTTTTGACGTGACCTAGTAGTCTTGATAACTTTTTCACTATCTGGTATGATGGTATTATGTTTCTAGGTCATATTAGACATTTCCAGTCCCATTTCTAGAATCAGCAATTTCTCTAATCATCATTTTTTTTGTTTAAATATTGGAAATGATGTTTCAAGAGCACATTCTTACTGTTTCTGAGTTGGCCATTGTTCTTTGCAATCTTAGTTAAATATATTTAGTATCTATAAATACCATACAGAATAAAATAATACATAAATATATAAATATATAGATATGTAGATAAATTTATGTGGCATAATGGTTAAGCACTCAGCTGCTAACCAAAAGGTCAGCATTTCCAACCCACCAGTTGCTCCACAGGAGAAAGACGGGGCAGTCTGCTTCTGTGAAGATTTACAGCCTTGGAAACCCTATGGGGCAGTTCTACTCTACCCTATAGGGTCACTATGAGTTGGAATCAACTCAATGGCAATGAGTTTTTGGTATATAAATAAATACATATATATATTTAATATAGATATATATTTGTATATATCTATACATATCATGAATATGCTAAAATGCCTTATGAGTTCATTCTGGAACTTTCTATTCAGAGTCAGAGCTATAGTATTTTTATTCAGCCTTTTTTGTTCCATCTACTTCCCTATTCTTTCACACTGATAATCTTGATTCTCAAGGACAGAAGGGATGATAGAAGTATACTGTCCTACAATGACTGATTTGCTTCATGTCACATTACACACACAACAGTCTCAGAATTATAAAATTTACCCTGACCATCACCAATAGAATTACTGAGAAGAGAAAAAACATTTTACCTATGTTCTGTGCATTCAACACCAATTTTTTTAACAGTTGCACCATACCTACATTATCAGAATATGTAACCATTACATAGTAATTCAGCATTTTTCAATGTACAATACAATGAAGAAAATTTGTATATTTTTTAATATAATATAGGGTTACTATGAGTCAGAATCGACTTGATGGCCATGGGTCATGAACTTCAAAAGCTTAGTGAATAAATGTGTGGGGGGGGTGTTAATATTTGTGTGTGGGTGTCAAGAGTGTGAGATACAGAATGAAAGAGTGAATTAAAATTATTTTATTTGAGATCTATATTCTGTATAGTCCCAAGAAATCCTGAATTTACTGAAATATCACTTATCTCATCTAAAAGCTACCCTGTTGAAAATTCTTGAGTGAAGGGGCTTGTCTTAGGCTGGGGGCTGGGTTCTCTAGAGAAGCAAAACCAGTGTGGCAAATATACATGTATAGAGAGAGAGAGAGATTTTTTTGAAGGGAATGACTCAGATGGTTGTAGAGGCTAGAAAGCCCCAAGTCCGTGGATCAGGCTGGACGCTTCTCCTGACTCATGTAGCTGCAGGTGCTGGTGAATCCAAGATCTGAAGCTCAGATAGCAGCCCTCTGGTTCACATGCTGTGGAAGTCAACGAATCCCAAGATTGGCAGGTAAGACTGCAGGTAAGCCTCACATCCCGAGAACCAGAGGTCAGAAGAACAGAAGACAGCTGCAGGATCCAGAGCCTTCCTGAAAGGTCCACCTATATTGTATGCAGGCCAAACTCCCAAGGAAACACCCCTTCAAAAGATTGGCTGCTCAAAACAGGTCTCATCATGGAGGTGATCACATATCAGATCTCGTATAGAGATGATTACATCATTACAAAGCTGCCAAATTACATCATAACTGTCAAACCACTGACAATCATGGCCCAGCTTAGTTGACAGGCAATCTTAACCATCACAGGGCTTATCCAAATACAGCTGACTTGTTATTGGGCATAATAGAATAGTGATAACTGTGAAACCCTGTTACTAGTGAAATGTTAAATCATGTTATATAAGTATTGTGGCAATTAACAATTCAGGGGTCTGTTTTTTAACTGAGATCTCAGGGTGTGAGAATCAAGTAATAAAACTTCATGATGGAAAACATAGTTTACAAATACTCTTCATTATAAAGGAATGCTTATCAGAACACAGAAAAAACACATAGACAAAGAACCTTTAAATTACAGAAAAAGATGTAATCAATGTCATAGTAGTTAATGAAGGAAGGCAGCACTTTGTACTACATATTGGGTGAGAGAAAATTTTTCTTATAAAATAATTTATTAAAATCCATGCCTAAAATTAACCTGTGGCATTCACAGCATTTACAACAAATACAAATGATTAAATGATTCTTGAAAAATAATGATACTAAATCAAAAAGGAATCTCATCCTAGGACCTACTTTAGAGTAAGGCACAATGAAAAGGATCTGAAAAACCTTGGAGAAAGATACTGGGAGAACTAGAGATATTTCCATTTGTTCAATTTACCATCAGATCCTATCAATAGATGCTAAGTGAGAAAGAATTGAAATGTGTTATCATAAAATCAAAGAATAGTATTTATAGTTATATGCACTAATGCTTGTAAATAGTATAAAATCTGTATAATAAGTTATATATAGGTTAGCATATGTCATGCCAGGAGTTTTGAATGAGTATTTATAAAATTATAAGAATTTAATTAATTTACATTTTATTAATTAACGCAAATATATATTTTATTTTTTCAAGTATGACAAAGAGTACAATGTTCACACTCTTGAGAGACCAAAATGATCAAATACAGGCTTGGGAATGTACAAGCAGATTCTGTTAAGGTGATTTGTTGATACCCTATAGAATATGATACATAATTTTTTTTCATTAGATAGAATTGCAAAGTAGGTGTGCATTTATTACAATATTGAGAGTTACAGCACATTTTTCATATATAGTACCCTTCTACAATAATTATACCTTCTTAGTTATTCAAATCAAGTACTTTCAGTTGATTAGCCCAATTGCATTTTGCTCTTTATCTCATTTCTATTTTCTCTTTTTTGCAATGTTCTTTGTTCAGCTTCATTCGTTTTAGGCTTCCATTTCAATAATAGTCAGTTAGATCTTTCCTCTAATGCCCTATTAGAATTATTTGTGTCATTTCTCACAATTCTTATACCTATTTCATCCATTTTCACTTTCCTTAAAACATTCAAACTTGATTAGGTAAATAAAGACTCATAATGCAAAATATTTTGACTAAATACTCTAAAAAGTATACCATTTTATATAAATTTTCTAATTTGTTCAAAATAGATGGTTTAAAAATGTTGTAAAATGCTTTCAATTCTTATAAACAACTACTATCTACCAATTTCTACCAGCATTTTTCAATTGGTAGGAATATTTTTTTATATGATCACTGAATGTTTGTCATTTGGTTAAAATACATATTGAGCTAAACATAAGAAGAACTCATCTATGCATTAGCAGGAAAAATGCATTTTGTTACTGGTAGCTGTTATGGATTGAATTTTGTCCCCCAATTTTGTGTCAACTTCCTAGGCCATGATTCCCAGTGCTGTGCGATTGTCCAATATTTTGTCATCTGATGTGATTTTCCTATGTGTTACAAATTCTGCCTCTATAATGTTAGTGAGGTAGGATTACAGTCAGGCGTGTTAATGAGGCAGAACTCAATCTACAAGATTAGGTTTTATCCTGAGTCATCTCTTTTGAGATATAAAAGAGAGAATAGGGAAGAGAGACAAGGGAACCTCCTATCACCAAGAAAGCATAGCTGGGAGCAGCGTGCATCTTTTGAATCTGGGGATCACTGTGCTGAGAAGCCCCTAGACCAGAGGAAGACTGATAACGTGGACCTACCCCCAGAGCTGACCAAGAAATAAAGCCTTCTGCTGGAGCCGGAACTCTGAATTTGGACTTCCAGCCTCCTAGACTGTGAGAGAATAAATTTCTGTTTGGTTTCTGGTGGTATTTCTGTTATAGCAGCACTAGATAACCAAGACAGTGGCTATTATTATTATTGTCAACACCATTATCATAATCATTATTATCATCATCATCACTGTCAGAAGAGTGTTGACTCATTCTTAGCTTCTATTTTACCAAGCCAATTTGTTGTTGCTGTTGTTGTTAGTTGCCCTCAAATCAATTCCAACTCATGGTAACCTCATGTGCTAACACAGCAGGAATGCACTACTGGATTTTCTTGGATGTAATCAATGCAAGCAGGTCATCAGACCTATCTTCCCTGGTACCATTGGGTAGGTTCTAACCACCAACTTTCAGGTTAGCAGTTGAGTGCAAATCTTTTGCCCCACTCAGGGACCTATCAAGTCAATAAAGCCCCTGATTAATGGCTCCTAGCTTGTATGTGGAGATATCTAAATGTTATGTATTCTATCTAACCCTTCAATTTGGATTCTAGAGAAAACCAAGAAAGCTGTTTTCTTGGAAAGAATTATTTATGCCTGACTGTGATACCCATTATCAGTCAAGGATTAATTTTCCTTTCCATCTCCAAGGAGGATTAATGGTTTTGTTATTAAACTCCTTTCTTATGTAATAATGGATGTCTACACCCTCATGGGTTAAGGAGCATCTTTAACTTGGTGAATTTAAACGAATAAATCAAATTGGTTTCAAAATGGATTCACAAAAAAGAGAGTATCCTCCTGTATGCTTTATAAAGATTCACCGACAACAGATCCACTTTTAGACTCTGATAAAAAATGATTTTGAAGCCAAAGAATTATCTACTATGAATCTTTACTATAAATAAAAACAAGTACTAATAAAGGCTTAAGGTATGCTCAGAATGAAGGTTACAACCATGAAACTGGCAGTGTTTTGTAGATAAAAGAGACCTGTGTGTAACGTAGGAGATTTGAGGCACCAGATGGTCTAGGGAAACTCCAATTTTCTCTCTCTCAGTTACCTCATTCTGAATGAAAATAGTGAATGAAAATCTCTTGCTGTTCTGGAAATCTTTGTGTTTTTGTAATAAGTCCTCTCAGTACAATATTGAGAAAATTTTGAATGACAAAATCTTAATTTCTCTAAATGACTCAATAAGAAAATTAAACATCCCCACTGATTGCTTAACGCTTTTTCTACAATCAGTAGTAAATTGGAGGGTCTGTAGGCTGGGGAAGTGTAATCTCATGCAACAATCTCTGAGAGACTCATAGTTTCTTCTGTTGGGTTTAGTGAGGCACACAAAAGACAATTTATGATCCTTATGACATATTTATGAACTTTAAAGTATGGAATAAGTGTGATGTGATTTTTATGGACCTAGGAAATTTAGGTTCCGTGAGAACTGAGTAGTGCATCTAGAAATATCTACCCTTGCAGAAAGACTTTGAAAAAGAGATGCGGCCGGAGAGCATCCTGACAGAAAAACATCCTCTCTATATATCATATAATCAGACTATGTGAGTTATACATAATAATAACTATTGTTCCAGCAGCTTCGATAATTTAAGAACCCAAGATTAAAATGTGTCTATTGTTTCAGATAATTGCAGTATAATTATCACCTACATGTGGATGAGGCCTCCTCATCAAAGGCTACAGCTAGTTATAATGGTAAAAGTTAAACAATAGAGCATCCTTGAAAAGAACACTGTTCAAACGCTGGTCTAACGTGAGTAAAGAAAAGAGAGTAGAAGAAATTGGAAAGCCTGGTGATAACCTGTAGCAGTCCAGCCCTGGCCTTGCCTCATCTCTGCAATTAAAACATCTTAGCTTCCTTCAGTTGCGACCATATTGTATGATTATAAATTCTCACAGTATCTAAGACAACTTTTTCTGACATACTCCAATTTTGTTAGTAAATTTTGAATCATAAAAGTCCATAAAATATCAATCCACTTGATTATAATTAATGATTTGACTGATTGCCAGTCCCACAGAGCTTTTTAGTAAACATATAAAAAAAAAATTGTATGTAATCCAATAGATTGTGAGACAGGGACAGAAAGCTGGACAGCCTTAAGGCCAAAATAACCAGCCCGTTGATCTGGGACTCTACTGGGTGGGTAGTATTACAAGATAACCCACACATGCAGCCTGGAAGCCACAAAGTTTTGTATATATATATCTCTTCTAAGCTGTTTTTCAGAACTTTACCATAGGGGGTGGTGTCGCGAAAACACCCACATCCTGGACCCTGACGCATGGAGTTCTACATACCATCCCTACAAGCTGTTTCCCAAAAATGAAACAGACTTAGCTGATCCCCGGGGCATATGCAGTGAGAATGGTGCGACCTTACGGTCTTGTCAACTGGCCACTGGGACTGTGCAGTAGTGATCTGACATTGTCCAAACTGATTCCTCCACCTTGAATTCAAAATGCGACACACCTAATTTCTTTAACCCTGCCATTTCCCAGAAAGCCCCACCTTTCCCCCCAAAAAGCAATGAACAAAACATGAGATCTTTCCAGCCTAAAACCCCTTATAAACTCCAGGAAAACTTCTGTTCAGAGAGAGACTGGAGGCAAGCGTAGGCGGGAGACCCTCTCCATCTCTCTCTCATGAGCCTCTGCTTTCTTTCTGTCACTAATAAACCTTTGTTAGTGTGAAATCTCTGAGCCTCTCCTGGTCATTCTTGGTCAGTAGAAAGCAAGAACCTAAGCAGGACTTGGTCCCAAGCTGGGAAGCCTTGCCTTGCAACGTTAGGACATGATTTAATCATGAAAGTTATGTAATGACATTATGTGTAAGGAACACTCCTAAATATTGGATCAAGACATAAAAACTGTGTAAAATTTTCATACGCTAATAAAGGGAAATGTATTATGGGAAGAGCACATAATAGTTCCTGAAATTTAAGTCATTGACAGAAATAACTTACAGAAATAGTTTGGAAAGAAATAGCATAATGTTTACACAACTTACTCTGTTGTATAAGTCATGATATATTTGGCCGGTTGTCCTAGAAAAAAGTATAGAGAGTTAACCTCCCAACTTTGCTACATGTAAAACTATTAATTACAATAAATAACATACCTATAGTAAAAAATTGCCCAAAAGACATGTAGACTGGAATCTAAAAATCAAATATAAAATTAAAATTTCATCCAAATACTGTGAGCTTGTTGAATTTACCTTTCAACAGTCTATTAACTGTTTGCTTGGGGTTGATTTACCTTAAGAAAAGGGAAAAACTCAACAACCCATTTTGTGCCAAAATTAATGCTAACAGTAATAGATTCTGTGCTTCACTGACTTTCAATTTATTACCAGTGGAGCTTGGTTGACTGTTCTGATCTTCAGTTTATTGGCAATGAAGTAGGATTTACTGTGCCACAGCCTTTTGGTAACACAAATGTTACTTCATTGAGCTGGTGCCTCATTATAAAGTATCACAAGAAAATAATTTAATTGCCTGTCTTTGCTTAAACTCATAGTGTTTTTGAGTGTGTTAGAATGTTTAATGTCAAATTTGTCTCCTCATGTATTTATTTTTGCAATTTCAACTCTCAGGTGGTAAAATGTCTAAGGAGCTGCCATTGCAATTTGATTACACTGACACCAGATGGCAGTGAATAGGTTCCAAGTTACTTGGTATTTTTCTCTGATAGTCAAAAATGCATTTAATTTTATAAGATGTACTGTATATCCTTACAGTTAACATTAAACTTCAAACAATACACTTAAGGATTATTTAAAAACAAAAAAATAAAGTACAGATAAATTGTCTGATGTGTATCTGTCTTTAATAAGACTTATTTTTTAATTTAGTTTCTTTCTTGATTTGAAAACCTAGTTTTGTGCCAAAAAAGTTGTTTTTTTCTTTTTTTAGCTTTTTGTTAGTTTGTTTGAATTTTTACTTCATTTTCTACAAATTGAGTTCTTTCTTCAATACCAGAATTCTAGCAATTCCCCAATATGTTCATAGAGGTTTTGCTTTTTGTTTGTTTGTTTGTTTCCACCAAAAAGGATTCACTTCCCTTTTTGTTCCATGTAAATACACACAAATGTAAACTCTGTTTGACAACATCGTTTCAAAATTACTTCCTTTAGAAGATGCGCTCTGGATAGAGCTTGTCTGGAAAACACCAACGTGCTTTTCGAATGTTCCAGTATACAAATGTTACCGCTGTTAGAAGAATTTCTAGGAGAATTTTATGCTTTAGATAGTAAAGTGTTAGCAAAGCTTTCCATGGAAATTGATAGCCTAGGAGGAAGTTTGGTAAGGGATTCTATGCTGTCTTCCAAGAATCTTGTTTGGGCAACGGCGTGAAGGATATTATGCTCTTTAAGTTGCATAGATGGTTGGAAACACAGCAAGCAGTTTTTAAAGGATAGTAATGTGTTATTTCTGGCATTTAGTATTTGAGATCCTTCTGGGAACTCCAAGCATTGACATAATGTAGGCAGTTACGTATACAGTGATGCATTGCTTCATGTCCATGATACGTTCTGTGAAAAAGAATGTTATGTGATTTGAACGTTGTGCAAATACCATCTTATATACAGACAGTCCCCAGGTGATGAATGTCCTACTTACATACAACCAGTGGCTATGAACCAACCCCTGTAAAGCCTATTATACTAAAAATTTGAGGTACAAAAAATGGTTTGTAAAAACAAACAGGTGTTACTTTTTGTCGTGCATCAAAACATTATTATTATTTCTGTATCTATTTATGAGTTGGAATTGACTCAATGGCAACGGGTTTGGTTTTATGTTAAAGATGTTTTAGTGTATCTTGAAGTGTTTCTTCAACTTTTTTTTCATAGAAAGGTACACTGTATACTGTACACTAAGACAAACATTTGACTAACCTTACGTTAGATACAAACCATACCTAATAGTTCCGATTTACATAAATATTTGACTTAAAGACAGATTGAGGAACGGAACTCATTCCTAATCCAGGGACTGTCTGTACTTAGAAAAACTGTATGGGATACTGTAATGTACTTATGTTGACTAAATAGCCAAGATACTGTACATACACAGTATTGTATTTCAACTAATGCAACCGGCAATGTAATATACAGATTAAGTAGATTAATACTGTACAATATTGTATGTATAATATAATAATACATTGTAAATATGCACTACTGTATATGTAGGTTGACACAGTGGCTGCAACAATGTACCAAAACGTAGCAACGATTGTGAGGTTCGGGCTGGACCAGGCAGTGTTTTCTTCTATTGTACATAGTAGGGTCACTATAAGTCAGAACCAACTTGACGGCGGCACCTAACGACAGCATACATAGGCCGATAGGTAATCTGTACTTAGCACAGTTGGAGCTTTCAGGGCTAACATAGTGTTGAGTGAGTCTGGAGGCTGTTGCTGGTACAGTTCTGTGCTGTGCAAGATATTGAACACGCACTAAATTATATATCTGTATTATAATACACTGTGCAACTCTATGTACAATAAATACTTATTTTATTTCTAAAAACTAACCTTAGGCTACTATGTAAAATGTTTTTATTTTTAAACTGTTAATTTTTTCACTTTTTAAACTTTTATGTAAACACTTTCTTAGCCTAGATCACACATACTTTAACAAAGAGAATCAGCATCACTCACATCACTCTTCTCAACTTTCTCACAGTGCTCAAGTAGGAGGGTTTCAGGTCCAATAATCTCCATTGGTGAACTGTCACCAACGACAATAATACCATCTCCTGTAATGCCTGAAGGACCTGGCTGAAGCTCTTCTTGGGAGGTGTTGGTGTCTTCAGTAACATGTCCAGTGTTGTCTGCCTAGTTTTCTTCATACATTTATTTATATGCAGCAAACACTTCATCATCATTCCTTTCTATCAGTGAAAACGTTCAGTGTTTGGGTCCACCTCTTCAGCACGCTTCAGCAAGCTGTCAATGTCTGCAAAGAATTTGGCTAACCCCTTAATAGTGAAACTGTTCTGCGCCTGTTCTTTTCCTTCAGCAGTTTCCTCTCCTCTTGCCTCTTCTGCAGGTATTCGCTCTTGCTCTAGCTCTAGAACTTCTCACTTGTTAGTTCCTCAGGAACCACTTCTAAGAGTTCTTCAATGTCCTTATCCTCTACATCTAGGTTCAGGTTGTTGTTTTCCATGTCAACAACAGCTCTATTAACACTTGCAATTTTGTCATCCTTTTCAAATCCCTTAAAGTCATGCACATACCACTTCAGTATTTTTTTCCATATGTCCATCATGTATTCTTTGGTCACATTTTCCCAGACCGAAGCAAGGTTCTTTATGTGGTAAATGTTATACTCCTTCCAGAACTGCATCAGTGTCTTGCCGGTGTCATCAGTTGCAGCAACAGCGTGAGCAGAGGTCTTTCTCAGGTAACAGGCCTTGAAAGCCCTGGTGGCACAGTGATTAAGAGCTACAGCTGCTAAGCAAAAGGTTGGCATTTTGAATCCACCAGAAGCTCCTTGGAAACTCTATTGGGCAGTTCTACTCTGTCCAGTAGGGTCTCTATGAGTCGGAATCAACTCGGCAACAGGTTTTTTTTTTTTTAGGCCTCGAATGTTATGATAACCCCTTGGTCCATTGGCTGTATTAAAGAGATGAGGAGGAACTCCACTTTGATGTTGGAGTGGGGGTCACCAATGAAAGGGGGATGTCCTGGAGCATTGTCTAAAACTAGCAACATTTTTAAAGGTATGTTTTCTTCTAAGCAGTACTTTTCCATTCATTGGCATAGCAATTGAGAAGGGCATCCTGAAATAGCCTTTGTTTTCCAGGACTTTTTATTGCTTCTGTAATAAACCAGTAAAGTGTGCTTGTCAATGTTCTTGAAAGTTATGGGGTTGTCACTATGCCAAATAACAAATGGGTTTAGGCCTGGTAGCACAGTGGTTAGGAGCTAAGGCTGCCAATCCAACAGTCAGCAGTTGAGACCCACCAGTCACTCTTTGGAAACCCTGGGGGGCAGTTCTACTCTGTCCTACAGGGTCACTATGAGTCAGAATCAACTTGACAGCAATGTTTGTTTTTAACTTATAGACAGCCACATTGTATCCTAACAACACCGTTCCTCTGTCTTTAAAAGCCTTAGAGCCTGACATTGACTTGGCCTTCTTACGGATGAAGGTCCTTTCAGGCATTCTCTTCCAGAATAAGGATGTTTCGTTCATATAAAAAAAATTGCTGGTTACTGAAAAAGAAGAAGAAAGTGGGAGGCCTCACTCTACCTGATTTCAGAACCTATTATACAGCCACAGTAGTCAAAACAGCCTGGTTTTGGTACAACAACAGGCACATAGACCAGTGGAACAGAATTGAGAACCTAGATATAAATCCATCCACATACAAGCAGCTGATATTTGACAAAGGCTCAGAGTCAGTTAATTGGGGAAAAGATAGTCTTTTTAACAAATGGTGCTGGCATAACTGGATATCTATTTGCAAAAAAATGAAACAGGACCCATACCTCACACCAAGCACAAAAACTAACTCCAAGTGGATCAAAGACCTAAACATAAAGACTAAAATGATAAAGATCATGGAAGAAAAAATAGGGACAACCTTAGGAGCCCTAATACAAGGCATAAACAGAATACAAAACATTACCAAAAATGACGAAGAGAAACCAGATAACTGGGAGCTCCTAAAAATCAAACACCTATGCTCATCTAAAGACTTCACCAAAAGAGTAAAAAGACCACCTACAGATTGGGAAAGAATTTTCAGCTATGACATCTCAGACCAGCGCCTGATCTCTAAAATCTATATGATTCTGTTAAAACTCAACCACAAAAAGACAAACAACCCAATCAAGAAATGGGCAAAGGGTATGAACACACACTTCACTAAAGAAGATATTCAGGCAGCTAACAGATACTTGAGAAAATGCTCTCGATGATTAGCCATTAGAGAAATGCAAAATATAACTATGATGAGATTCCATCTCACTCCAACAAGGCTGGCATTAATCCAAAAAACACAAAATAATAAATATTGGGGAGGCTGCAGAGAGATTGGAACTCTTATACACTGCTGGTGGGAATGTAAAATGGTACAACCACTTTGGAAATCTCTCTGGAGTTTTCTTAAAAAGTTAGAAATAGAGCTACCATACAATCCAGAAATCTCACTCCTTGGAATATACCCTAGAGAAATAAGAGCCTTCACACGAACAGATATATGCACACCCATGTTTATTGCAGCTCTGTTGTTTACAATAGCAAAAAGCTGGAAGCAACCAAGGTGTCCATCAACGGATTAATGGGTAAGTAAATTGTGGTGTATTCACACAATGGAATATTGCGCATCAATAAAGAACAGTGACGAATCTGTGAAACATTTCATAACATGGAGGAACCTGGAAGGCATTAGGCTGAGTGAAATTAGTCAGAGGCAAAAGGACAAATATTGTATAAGACCAGTATTATAAGATCTTGAGAAATAGTATAAACTGAGAAGAACACATACTTTTGTGGTTACGAGGGGGGGGAGGGAGGGAGGGTGGGAGAGGGTTGTTTACTGATTAATTAGTAGATAAGAACTGCTTTAGGTGAAGGGAAGGACAATACTCAATACATGGAAGGTCAGCTCAACTGGACTGGACCAAAAGCAAAGATGTTTCCGGGATAAAATGAATGCTTCAAAGGTCAGCGGAGCAAGGGCGGGGGTTTTGGGACCATGGTTTAAGGGGACTTCTAAGTCAATTGGCAAAATAATTCTATTATGAAAACATTCTGCATCCCACTTTGAAAAGTGGCGTCTGGGGTCTTAAATGCTAACAAGCGGCCATCTAAGATGCATCAATTGGTCTCAACCCACTTGAAGCAAAGGAGAATGAAGAACACCAAGGTCACACCACAACTAAGAGCCTAAGAGAGAGAAAGGGCCACATGAACCAGAGACCTACATCATCCTGAGACTAGAAGAACTAGTTGGTGCCCGGCCACAATCGATGACTGCCCTGACAGGGAGCACAGCAGAGGACCTCTGAGGGAGCAGGAGATCAGTGGGATGCAGACCCCAAATTCTCATAAAAAGACCAGACTTAATGGTCTGACTGAGACTAGAGGAATCCCTGCGGGCATGGTCCCCAAACCTTCTGTTGGCCCAGGACCGGAACCATCCCCGAAGACAACTCATCAGACATGAAAGGGACTGGACAGTGGGTGGGAGAGAGATGCTGATGAAGAGTGAGCTAATTGTATCAGGTGGACACTTGAGACTGTGTTGGCATCTCCTGCCTGGAGGGGGGATGGGAGGGTAGAGAGAGTTGGAAGCTGGCAAAATTGTCACGAAAGGAGAGACTGGAAGGGCTGACTCCATGGGAGCACGGAGTAAGGTGTATATAAACTTATATGTGACAGTCAAAAAAATAAAAAAATAAATAAAGATGAAAATACTTCAAAAAAAATTGCTGGGGTCAATAATCTCCCCCTACAATTGGTTTATTTAAAGTTTCAAGAAAGTTTTCTGCTGCCTTCACATCAGCAACTGCAGACCGACCACTCACTTTCACATTGCAGCGAAAAATGTTACATGTGCTTGAAGGCTCAGAGCTAACCCTAAACTCCATATTGTACTCTGGTCCTGCTTTTTCTTTAAGCACCTCAAAAAATCTTCTTGCTTTAGCAGTGATCATCAACGTGCTGAGAGGGATTCGCTTTTGTCTTTGGTCCTCAATCCACATCATTAGCAATTTCTCCATGTCTGATATAGGTCCCGCTCACATTTTCACTGGCCTTGCAGCTTTCAGTGAAGCCGATCCTTTAACTGCTTAGAGAAAATTGTCTTTGTTTTTGAGGATCATCATGACTGTCGAGTGCGACATGCCTAAATCACAAGCAATAGCATTGCTTAATAACCTTTTGTTTCACTTCCAACTGATACTTCTCCTTTGCTTCTTGATGCTGTTATCACTAGCACTGGTTTTACTGCTTTTGGGAGTCATGATGCACTTTATGGTAATATTTGCGAAAGAAAATTAAACAGAGAGATAACACTACAACACTCAAGAGACGTAAGACACATGAGATTGAATGCTGCTGCCTACAAGTTTAAGTATACACTGTCATATGGTAAACTTTTTATTTATAAGTAGGGAAAGTTCACATTAAAGTAATCATAGAAAATATAGTAACACAGGCTTTTATTATGATTATCAGGTGTATATACATTATAGGTTATATACGTACTGTGCCATCACACATCTGGCAGAGAAATAACTTTGTATATAAGAGATATGAGATATACGTGTTGGGTGCAGGAAGCTGTTACATTCCGCACATTTTAGTTACCTATAATATGTCCTGTCCTCTGATTGGGATTTCTGAACTTACGGTACCATGGACTTATATACAGTCAGACATTGCCCTCATGGGTTTTATGTAGCACATTACTATATTTGTTTAATGATTAGGTGAAAGATCTGAGCTAGATATATAGATCTGAGAATCTAGGTAATAGGTGATCCTATAAAAAACCAAAAACCAAACGCAGTGCCATCAAGTTGATTCCGACTCATAGTGACCCTGTAGGACAGAGTAGAGCTGCCTCATAGAGTTTCCAAGGAGCTCCTGGCAGATTTGAACTGCCGACCTTTTGGTTAGCAGTTGTAGCACTTAACCACTAAGCCACCAGGGTTTCCATACAGAGCCTAAAAATGAATCACAGTGTTACTCCAACTTTTTAGAGCAGGAAAAGAAAGTAGACCCTATAAACGAAGACTCATAAGTAGAAGCCCAATATGTGCAAGAGAACAAAGATAGTGGTATCATAAAAGCCATGGGAAAAGAAAGAAATTTACAAGATGAAGAAGAATTAATAGTATTACATTCTACAGTGAACTTAAAAAAAAAAAAAAAAAAAACTTGCGCATTGCAATTGTCAATGAAGAAGTTGCTGATGACCTCAGTGAGAGCCATTTCTGGGCAGTGATGCAGGCAGGAGCCAAATTGCAGAGGTGGAAAGTATTGAAGTGGGCAAATTCATGGGAGATTTTATTATAGATATTTGTCTGTGAGTGGAAGGCAGAGGTAATTATAGAATCATAAAAGGATATTTAAAATTACAAGAGACCCGTGTCCATTGTAGAACAGTGTTTGCTTGTCCAAGAGGTCAAAGAATGTTAACTATGATTATGCATGGAGCCTCTGTGTGGTGTAAACAGTTGACCGTATTCAACTGTTAACCCAAAGGTTGGAGGCGCGAGTCCACCCAGAAAAGCCTTGAAAGAAAAGCCTGGTGATGATCTACTTCTGAAAAATCAGCCCTTGAAAACCCAATTGAACATAGTTCTACTCTGACAAGCATGGGACCGCCATGACTCAGAATTGACTTGAAAGCAATTTTTTTTTTCTTTAAAGATTACTTGTAGGAAGGGACACTATTTCCCCATACCTGATATTTTCATACGGAGAGGAACAGTTTAGATTGTTATCCCTGGCCTCCACACAACCCCATGGTAGAAGGACGGCTGCACTGAATGGTGAGTCTGTAAAACAAGTGTGCATTCTGTGCTCATACAGCCTCTCTCTGTCGCTCTCTCTGCCCGCCTTTCAGAAAGCCTACGTTCTATTTTCCTCCATGTAAGCCTCCCCTGATGAGGGGTGTGGTTTGATCAAAAGAATGTGGTAGAAGTGGCATTATGTCATTTTCTGGGCTAGAGTGTTAAGAGATTGTCAGCATCCACTTGCAATTTCTTGGGACTCTCTGGGATTCCTGAGGCTCCCTGAAAGAAGCCTAATTATACAGAAGAAGCCACACATAAGTGTGGCTGATAGTATCAGATGAACCCAGCTTTTCAGCTATTTGTAGGTAGGAACCGGATGTATGAATGAAGCTGGCTTGGATCCTCCAGTCCAGCTTATCTTCCAGCTGAACAACACACAATGAACTTCATCAATGTTAGATGTAACAGAAAAATCATTTAACTCTGCCCTGCCTGAATTCCAGACCAAAAAATCATGAGGTATGGTTTCTAAAAATGGTTGTTTTAAGACACTAAATTCTGGGTTAGCTTGTTACTCTGCAATAAATAATCTAACCAGAACAAGTGACAAGATAGATTTTCATATACTAATGATACCCTTGACATTTGTGTCAGCAGGGAGGTTTGAGTCTAGAAGCTATGGAACAATACAGAATCTCTCACAATAATCCAAATGAGGGATTACAAGGGTCTGAACTATGTTAGTGTTATTAGGTATGAAAAAGAAGAAAATTATATCTCTATCTCTATCTATATGACGTAGGACCCTGAGTGGCACAAGAAGCTTGCAATCTGCTGCTAACCGAAAGATTGGTGGTCTGAACCCATCCAGCACCTCCATGGAAGGAAGGCCTGTCACTAAGACTGACTTAGATTCAAAAGGAGTAGAATGAGTGAAGTTCAGTGGGAGGAGTGGCAAAGAATTTGAGCCATTTTTCATCTACATCACTCTTCTGCTCAAAATATTGTATCTACCTATCTTCCATCTGTATTTTTTATATCTTTATAAAGGTATTTATAATTATTTATGATATGTCCGTCATGTCTCATCAAACTTTTTCTTAAATTTATATTTTAGAAAACTTGGAGTTCCCCAATTTTATTTTTTTATTTTTATTTGACACACACTTAATTAGACAGTATTCTAACCACTCCCCCCAAGTGTCTGTCAGTTTGTCCTACTGTAGGGGCTTGTGTGTTGCTGTGATGCAGGAAGCTATGCCACTGGTATTCAGATACCAGCAGGGTCACCCATGGAGGACAGTTTTCAGCTGAGCTTCCAGACTAAGACAACTAAGACAGACTAGGAAGAAGGACCCCGCAGTCTACTTCTGAAAAGCATTAGCCAGTGAAAACACTATGAATAGCAGAGGAACATCGTCTGATATAGTGCTGGAAGATGAGCTCCCCAGGTTGGAAGGCACTCAAAAGATGACTGGGGAAGAGCTGCCTCCTCAAAGTAGAATCAACCTTAATGACGTGGATGGAGTAAAGCTATCGGAACCTTCATTTGCTGATGTGGCCTGACTCAAAATGAGAAGAAACAGCTGCAAACATCCATTAATAATCGGAACCTGGAATGAAAGAAGTATGAATCTAGGAAAATCGGAAACCATCAAAAACGAAATGGAATGCATAAAGATTGATAACCTAAGCATTAGTGAGCTGAAATGGACTGGTATTGGCCATTTTGAATCAGACAATCATATAGTCTACCATGCTGCAAACGACAACTTGAAGAGGATTGGTGTTTCATTCATCCTCAAAAAGAAAGTTTCAAGATGTATCCTGAAGTACAATGCTGTCAGTGATAGGATAATATCCACACGCCTGCAAGGAAGATCAGTTAATACAAATATTATTCAAATGTACACACCAACCACTAGGGCCAAAGATGAAGAAATAGAAGATTTTTATCAGCTGCTACAGTCTGAAATTGATTGAACATGCAATCAAGATGCATTGATAATTACTGGCGATTGGAATGAGAAAGTTGGAAACAAAGAAGAAGGATCAGTAGTTGAAAAATATGGCCTTGGTGATAAAAACAATGCAAGAGATCAAACGATAGAATTTTGCAAGACCGACTTCTTCATTGCAAATACCTTCTTTCACCAACAAGAATGGCGACTATACACATGGACCTCACCAGATGGAACACACAGAAATCAAATTGACTACATCTGTGAAAAGAGATGATGGAAAAGCTCAATATCATCAGTCAGAACAAGGCTGGGGCCGACTGTGGAACAGACCATCAATTGCTCCCATGCAAGTTCAAACTGAAAATGAAGAAAATCAGACCAAGTCCACGAGAGCCAAAATATGACCTTCAGTACATCCCACGTGAATTTAGAGACCATCTGAAGAATAGATTTGACACATTGAACGCTAGTGACCAAAGACCAGACAAGTTGTGCAAGGACATCATACATGAGGAAAGCAAGTGGTCATTGAAAAGACAAGAAAGAAAAAAAAGACCAAGGTGGATGTCAGAAGTCACTCTGAAACTTGCTCTTGAATGTTGAGCAGCTGAAGCAAAGGGAAGAATTGATGAAGTAAAAGAACTGAACAAAAGATTTCAAAGGGCATCTTGAGAAGACAAAGTAAAGTATTATAATGACATGTGCAAACAGCTGGAGATGGAAAACCAAAAGGGAAGAACACACTCGGCATTTCTCAAGCTGAAAGAACTGAAGAAAAAATTCAAGCCTCAAGTTGAACTAGTGAAGGATTCTATGGGGGAAATGTTAAACGATGCAGGAAGGACCAAAAGAAGACGGAAGGAATACACAGAACAATTATACCAAAAAGAATTAGTCGATGTTCAAACATTTCAAGAAGCAGCATATGATCAGGAACTGATGGTACTGAAGGAAGAAGTCCAAGCTGCTCTGAAGGCACTGGCGAAAAACAAGGCTTCAGGCACTGATGGAATATCAATTGAGATGTTTCAACAAACAGATGCAGTGCTGGAGGTGCTCACTTCTCTATGCCAAGAAATGTGGAAGACAGCTTCCTGGCCAACTGACTGGAAGAGATCCATATTTATGCCTATTCCTAAGAAAGGTGATCCAACCAGATGTGGAAATTATAGAACAATATCATTAATATCACACCCAAGCAAAATTTTGCTGAAGATCATTCTAAAACGGCTGCAGCAGTGTATCGACAGGGAACTGCCAGAAATTCAGGCCGGTTTCCAAAGAGAACGTGGAACCAGGGATATCATTGCTGATGTTAGAGGGGCCCTGGCTGAGAGGAGAGAATACCAGAAGGATGTTTACCTGTGTTTTATTGACTATGCAAAGGCATTTGACTGTGTGGATCATAACAAATTATGGATAACATTGTGAAGAATGGGAATTCCGGAACACTTAATTGTGCTCATAAGGAACCTTTACATAGATCAAGAACCAGTTGTTTGGACAGAACACGGGGATACTGATTGGATTAAAGTCCTGAAAAATGTGTGTCAGGGTTATAGTCTTTCACCATACCTA
Organism: Elephas maximus indicus; assembly: GCF_024166365.1. Lineage (NCBI taxonomy): Eukaryota > Metazoa > Chordata > Mammalia > Proboscidea > Elephantidae > Elephas > Elephas maximus. The sequence goes on from NC_064832.1 coordinate 42,911,972, forward strand.
TTCAATCTGTATGCTGAGCAAATAATCCGAGAAACTGGACTATATGAAGAAGACTGGGGCATCAGGATTGGAGGAAGACTCAATAACAACCTGCCTTATGTAGATGACACAACCTTACTTTTTGAAAGTGAAGAGGACTTGAAGCACTTACTAATGAAGATCAAAGACCACAGCCTTCAGTATGGATTGCACCTCAACATAAAGAAAACAAAAATCCTCACAACTGGACCAATGAGCAACATCATGATTAATGAAGAAAAGATTGAAGTTGTCAAGGACTTCATTTTACTTGGATCCACAATCAACAGCCATGGAAGCAGTAGTCAAGAAATCAAAAGACAAATCAATTTGGCGCTTCCTTGAAAAGCTAGAAATAGAACTACCATATGATCCAGCAATCCCACTCGTTGGAATATATCCTAGAGAAATAAGAGCCTTTACACAAACAGATATATGCACACCCATGTTTATGGCAGCACTGTTTACAATAGCAAAAAGATGGAAGCAATCAAGGTGCCCATCAATGGATGAATGGATAAATAAATTATGGTATATTCACACAATGGAATACTACGGATCGATAAAGAACAGTGAGGAGTCTCTGAAACATTTCATAACATGAAAGAAACTGGAAGGCATTGTGCCGAGTGAAATTAGTCAGTTGCAAAAGGACAAATATTGTATAAGACCACTATTATAAGAACTTGAAAAATAGTTCAAATGAGAAGAAAACATTCTTTTGGGTTTATGAGGGGGGAAGGGAGGGAGGATGGGAGAGGGGTATCCACTAATTACATAGCAGATAAGAACTATTTTAGGTGAAGGGAAAGACAGCACACAATACAGGGGAGGTCAGCACAATTGGACTAAACCAAAAGCAAAGAAGTTTCCTGAATCAACTGAATGCTTCAAAGGCCAACCTAGCAGGAGTAGGGGTCTGGGGACCATAGTTTCGGGGGACATATAAGTCAATTGGCATAATAAAGTCTATTAAGAAAACATTCTGCATCCCACTTTGAAGAGTGGTGTCTGGGGTCTTAAACGCTAGCAAGCAGCCATCTAAGATGCATCAATTGGTCTCAACCCACCTGGGTCAAAGGAGAATGAAGAACACCAAGGACACAGGGTGATTATGAACCCAAGAGACAGAAAGGGCCACATGAACCAGCGACTACATCATACTGAGACCAGAAGAACTAGATGGTGCCTAGCTACAACTGATGACTGTCCTGACAGGGAACACAACAGCGTACTCCTGAGGGAGCAGGAAAGCAGTGGGATGCAGACCCCAAATTTTCATAAGACCAGGCTTAATGGTCTGACTGAGACTGGAAGGACCCCAGTGATCATGGCCCCCAGACCTTCTGTTGGCCCAGGACAGGAACCATTCCCGAAGCCAACTCTTCAGACATGGATTGGACTGGACAATGGGTTGGAGAGGGATGCTGGTGAGGAGTAAGCTTCTTGGATCAGGTGGACACCTGAGACTATGTTGGCATCTCCTGACTGGAGGGGAGCTGAGAGGGTGGAGGGGGTTAGAAGCTGGTGAAAAGTACACAAAAAGAGAGAGTGAAGGGAGAGAGTGGGCTGTCTCATTAAAAAAAAAAAAAAACTAAACCCACTGCTGTCGAGTCTATTCCGACTCATAGCTGTCTCATTATGCGGAGAGTAACTGGGAGTGTGCAGCAAGGTGTATATGGGTTCTTGTGTGAGAGACTGACTTGATTTGTAAACTTTCAGTTAGAGTAAAATAAAAATTATTAAAAAAAAAAACAAAAGACTCATTGCATTGGGTAAATCTGCTGCAAAGGACCTCTTCAAAGTGTTGAAAAGCAAAGATGTCACCTTGAAGACTAAAGTGTGCCTGACCCAAGCCATTATATTTTCAAGCGCATCATATGCATGTGAAAGCTGGACGATGAATAAGGAAGACCGAAGAAGAATTGATGCCTTTGAATTGTGGCACTGGTGAACAGTAGTGGATACACCATGGACTGCCAAAAGAGGGAACATACCTGTCTTGGAAGAAGTACAACCAGAATGCTCCTTAGAAGCAAGGATGGCGAGAGTGCATCTTACATACTTTGGACATGTTGTCAGGAGGGATCAGTCCCTGGAGAAAGACATCATGCTTGGCAGAGTATAGGGTCAGCGGAAAAGAGGAAGACCCTCAATGAGGTGAATCGACGCAGTGGCTGCAACAATGAGCTCAAGCAGAACAATGATTGTAAGGATGGCTCAGGACTGGACAGTGTTCCGTTCTGTTGTGCATAGGGTCGCTATGAGTCAGAACTGACTTGACAGCAGGTAACAACAACAACAACTCTAACCACTTCACATATATTGACTCACGCAATCCTCATAATAACTCTGTGATGTAGTTATCATTTTACATTGAATGAGCCATTTTACATATGAAGAAACTGAGGCATGGACAGTTTGCATAACATTTCTTAGTTCCCACTTTGTACGTTATGGAGTCGATTCCTACTCATGGAGACCCATGTGTTTCTATTCGTACACTGTTGTTGTGTAGTATTGGTTGAGTCACTTCCAACTCAGAGTAAGCCTGTATGACAGGGTAGGACTACCCCATAGGTTTTCCTTGCCTAAAATCTTTACAGCAAATATGCATGTCTTTTCTCCCATGGAGGCACTCGTGGGTTCAGACTGCTGAATTTCCTGTTGCTGCCAAGTGCTTAATCATGGTGTCACCCAACCCATTGCTATCGAGTTGATTCTGACTCACAGTGACCCTATAGGATAGAGCAGAACTGTCCCATAGGGTTTTTAACGCTGTAAATCTTTACGGAAGCAGATTAACACATCTTTTCCCTCAAAGCAGATGGTGGGTTTAAACCACTGACCTTTTGATTAGCAGTCAAACACTTAACTTAACCATTGTGCTACCAGGGCTCCTTTTTTGCACCCTAGAGGGCAGTGAATGTGTCCTCTAATGGTACAAATGGCTATCATGTTCACTGCTAACCAAAAGATTGATGGTTCAAGTTCATTTACAGGCACCTTGGAAGAAAGGCCCAGTGATCTACTTTAAAAAAAAAATCAGCCATTGAAAACTGTATGAAGCACAGTTCTACTCTGACACACATGAGATAGCCATGAGTCAGAATCAACTCGACAGCAACTTTTTGTTTGTTTAATTTTCATAGTTAAAGTTTCAGCACAATGCCTGGGACATGTCTGATGTCCTGCAATAACTTTATAAAAAGGTTAATGACTAGAGGGGTCTCAGTAAACTAAGATTTCATTCATTCCGTACCTCGAAGTCTTGAAATGGAAGCCTGCACAAGCTTTATGTCATTATGTTTATCCTAGAACATATTTTAAGAAAACCTATGAGGAAATGGAAGTATATTCTTTTTTGGTTTGAAGCATACTATATACCTTTTATAAATCTAGTGAATTTTTTCCCATGCTAGTGATACTTAGAGGGTTCAATTTGGAGAGGAATATTTTATTTTAGGAGTTCCCACTTTGTGCAAAGAGATCGTAAATGCCGTACAGATTCTAACTGAGGTTTCGTAGTGAGGCATTGACTCTATAAAAATTCAGCAACATTGGAGAATACTAAGAATATTATTACAGTTAGTGTAGCTATCTGGAGAATGAACTAAGTAGAAAAGAAAATCCATATTTAATTAAAACTAAAATTGCAGGGCATATTATGTGTAAGAAAGAGATGGTATACACGCGTAGCATTCATTTAATGCTTAATGAGAACATCTGGTCGTATTTCTAGGTTTTAAATTTAGATGGCAGTGTAGGGAGAGGCCTTCTTTCCCACAGGCTACAATAGAAAGTCAAGGCTTATATGATAAAATGAGTAGATTGATGCAATTCAGTTGTGGTGTCTCTAAACCTTAACATCAAATTAGACTGCAGAGTGTGAAAGGTGCACAAAGAAGACAGAGACAATGTTTATCTGGTAATGAAGGAGCTGTACAGAAAGAACAAGGCACACACGATACAGACAAGCCCTCAACCGATGATTGCTTTTAGTCAATAATCTTTCAGAAAGAAATAGACTTTAAACGAGTTTCATAAGGGCACCAAGAGTAGAGCAAACTCATGGAATTAGATTCCCATAATAGTGATTTTTAATGACTTAAACTTAGTAGGTCACTGTGCATGTGTGCAAAAAATATAAACACATCCAGAATGAACTCAAGAGAAATGCACGGGATTTTCCCAAAGTTATGTTTGAAACAACATGTCAGATAATTAGTGTTGATTCATGGTGAAAATAAAAATTGTAATGTAAATATAGTAGTAAATATATTTTTTAAAATATCATAGGAGATACAAATGTTTTAAATTATTTGTTCAAGTGACACAATAAAAGATAGAGTAGAATTTGATATAGACTAATGGTGGTGACTTTTACATTGGTAAAGGGGATGCTGTGTTGTACTGAGAATAAAATGAAGCAAAAGTACTTCTGTAAATAGTTCTATTAATGTAGAATAATTTTTCAGTGGAATCCTATTAGAAATATTCTCTTATATTTTGTGTATTAAGAAGGTCAATGACTAAATTGTGGGAACTATTTAAAATCATAATAGAAAATAAAATAATAGGGATCTTAAAAACCAAGAACTGGAATAATCAAGGGAGAGACGTTAATTTTATTATTTGCTCTTTCAACAAGATCTCTCTCTTTGAATTTTAAATTCAAAGGCTCTAAAGAATCATTTTAAAATATAAAAATGGCCTAAGTAATGAGCACTTATGGTGTGCTGAACAACTTAAATATATAATTACAATTTTTTTTTTTTTTTTTTTTACCCTGGGTGTCTTGGACAAATTATTTCTCAGTGTAGTTTAGGAAATTATTTACATGAATGAATAAGGTACTTGTGTTTTGCCAATTATTTGGTTGAATAGAAATAAATGTTCCCCACATGTTGGGAAGTCCATAAAAATTTAACGCTTAGAGTTATTATTTTGGTTTTTTAAGGAGCTTCGGTGGCACAGTGGTTAAGCACTCAACTGCCAATTGAAGGTTGGCAGTTTGAATCTACCAGCTGCTCTGAGAGAGAAAGATGTAATAGTCAATCAAAATATATTTGGCTGGACATTATTCAATATAAACAAATAACGATGTAATTCCTTTAGACTAAATTTAATCAAAGCAGCCTCTCTATACATAATAATATCATTGGTCCTTTCTTTAACAGAGATAAAAAAGAAAGATAAGGAAAGACTATGAGTACTCTGCCCTCAGAGACCGTAACATTTAATTTATTCAATTACCATGGTGAAAGGGTTAGTTAGTACCAAAAATTATTCATTTAATGTTTAAGTGAGTAAGTTGCACAACAGTGATTACGACTGAATCACTTGAAACTACTTTATGGAGCTTATTCTCAAGGAGAGTCTACTAGTTTGAAATGAATTCCCGGAAATACTGAGATTTTGCCAAGAGCAGCTGGCTATCCTGGATTGCCTGAAGGTGAAATTAAATTTTTTGAATTCATAGCGTGAATGGGCCTAATCTTGTTCAGAAGACTGATTAATACATTAGATTGACAATTGGCAATGTTATATGGTGATAAAAATTTTTGTGAAAAAATAAGTTAGTTTTGTGAGGCAAGTGTTACACGGCAAAAATCTGTGCTTTCTGCGCACATTCACGTCTACACTGATGTCTAAGGATCGAAGCTCTAGAATCCAGGGTCGTAGGCACACTACCGGACAGCGAGTGCGTGAGCGTTCTTAACATCTGCGTATTTTATCAAGCCTCTTTCAGTTTGACACATTCTTTTTCTAAATCTGCAAAACCAACACTAAGGTTATATTCTGGCCTGAGATCCCTACTCTTTCTTTACGATTATGTAATGCCCAGGTAAATATATATTTTATGCTGTTTTTATAGCTTAAATTTTGATTGCAGATATAATTTCTTTCATTTCTAAGTTGTTGAGGTTGGTGATAATGATTTTTCACATTTAATTTTAATCTTGTTTTAGGTCCTAAACCCATTTGAGAATCTAATGAAGATTATGTTTAGCTAGAGGAGTTATATATATGTATATAATATATATATATAGTTATGTAGTTAAGGAAACCCTGGTGGCGTAGTGGTTAAGTGCTACAGCTGCTAAACCAAAGGGTCGGCAGTTCAAATCCGCCAGGCGCCCCTTGAAAACTCTATGGGGGAGTTGTACTATGCCCTGTAGGGTCTCTATGAGTCGGAATCGACTCGACGGCACGGGTTTTTTTTTTTTTTAATGCAGTTATACATTTAGTTATATATATCCAATCTAATCCCATTGCCATTGAGTCGATTCTGACTCATTGCAACCCTACAGGGTAGAGTAGAACTGCCCCATAGAGTTTCCAAGGAGAGCCTGGTGGATTCAAACTGCCAACCTTTTGGTTAGCAGCCATAGCACTTAACTACTCTGCCACCAGTGGTTTATATATATATATATAAATGTGTGTGTGTACATATATATATACTTATAATTATAACTCCATATGTATCTATAAGGATATCAATAACCATAGTGACATGGATACATTAGCTAACAACACTATTGTTGTTAGCTGCTGTCAAGTTGTCCCCCCTACCCATGGCAACTCCAAGCACAGAACAAAATACTGCTCTTTCCTGTGCCTTCCTTGTGATCGGATGTAGAGCTGACATTTGTCAGCTTTCATTAATTGATTTTCAGTAGTAGATTGTCTGGCTTTTCTTGCTAGTCCATCTTAATCTGGAAGCTCTTCAGAAACCTGTTCAGCATCCTAGTAACATGCAAGTCTCCACTGACAGACAAGTGGCGATTATTCATGAGGTACATTGGCTGGGAATTGAACCGGGGTCTCTCAGATGGAAAATGAGAATTCTACCACTAAACCACCAATGGCTCCAGCATAATATATATTAATGTATATTACACATACATACACACACTACATGGCAGGGGTTTTATAAGTATACAGAAGTTTATTTATCATGCCACTGAAGTTGATGGAACTACAATCTTCAGAAAGAAATCCGGTATCTAGGAAGAAAGCAGATGAGACAGGAATTTGATGTGGTGAAGGGGTGCTGAAAAGAGGATGTCAGAAACCTTTACAATGATATCATGTGACCAAACTTTTCATGAGTTCTTTGGTCAAGCATTATCCTTTCTTTCTTTCAGAAATTTAAAATATTTTGGGGGGGTTTATTTTTAGGTTAACATTTCTGTTTTTAGGAAATTCCTGGGAATACAGGAACAAAGAATATTTATGGATATTTTTGGCCAATGACCAAGACTATTTTCTCCTTCCTAGACCCCAGTTTAGTCGAATCAGTAAATAAAAGCTTTAGAACTGCAGGAGACAAACACTGATGCAAAGGTAATTTTAACAAAATCTGTTTCTTTGCTTAAGGTTTCATTAAGTGGAAATCAGATATTACCTTGCAATAGTTTTTCAGGTCTCTCATGGTGAGTTTTGTCTCCTTGAAATGCTTTGAAGATCTAAGCAGTATTGGAAAGCTTTCCCCCTCCTCTTTGCTGTCTTAGTCAGAGTTCTAGAGAAACATATATACAGACACACAGAAAGAGAGAGAGAGATTTACTTCCAGGAATTGGCTAATGTGATATTGGGGGCTGGCAAGTCCAAAATCTGTAGGTCAGATGACAGAAAGGCTGGAGACTTGGGCAGTCTTCTTAGGTTCCAAGGTCCATAGGTCAGCTACCCGAAGAGTGCAGGTTAAAGTTTTGCCAAAATATCTACTTATATTTTGGAAGCAGAACACAACTATGGAAATTCCATTTTCAACTGATTGATTACATTGCCTTAGATTACATTATGGAAAATAATTACCTTACTATTTATATAAGATTACATTATGGAACAGCAACTAATCTAGTGTCTGGACAAAACTCTGGGACCTATAGCCTATCCAAGTTGACACATAAAATTAACTATTGCATCCTCCTTGGTCTCAGCAGGGGCTTCTCTTCTGTGAAGATCCATGAATAAGGTCTGTTCACCACTTCTTCTCCTCTTGGTGACTCTGTTCTGTGCCTATGGTTGATCAACATTGATAACAACTGATTATAATGTTTTCTTTATCATTTCAGGAACAGAAGATTTATTTATTTTTTAGTGGAGATATTATAAAGCAACAAGCATGCAAGCATTCATTTTCCTGGCCAGGTGCAAGTTGTACAAACTAAGGATTATATTATGCATAAATTTCCTTTCATTTGTTATATCATATAAATTACCTCAGGTTTGATGTTTTGTGCTCTCCTAGTGAAAGTTTAGAACTTCTGTATGTTCACAAATGAGTAAATACCTGTCTCATGGGAAATGATTAAGAATCTCCCTCAGCCTACTGAGGCAGGGCCACCCAGGAGGATCCCTGGCACAGGGGCTACAGGATTAAAGAAAAAAAAAATTACACAGCTTGGCTAACTCCTGGATTTAAGCTTAAACAACCTGCTAAATCATGTCTGCAGCCCACGACAAATTACCACTGCCAGACTCTTGCCAAAAGCCATTAAGCCAAACCCATTTGCTTGTTGCACAGATTCTGAATCATTTGTAGTTCGGTGATGACATACCCAATGCCATTGAGTCGACCCCAACTCACAGTGCCCCTATAGGACAGGGTAGAGCTGCCCCATAGGGTTTCCAAGGAGCAGCTGGTGGATTCAAACTGCTGACCTTTTAGTTAGCAGCCTGAGCTTTTAACCACTGCATCACTAGGGCTCCTCAGTGATGACATAGAGAAGAAAAAACGAATTAAAAAGAAAGAGAAAATATTGCTAAATAGGAACAGCATGCACTGCTAACAGGAAAACTGTGAGACAAAAAAGCAAACCACAGTAATAACTAGACGCAACAAGTAGAAAGGAATGAAACCTACAAACAAAACTAAGTATTTTTCACACAAAAGTAAGAGCGTCTTTTCCTTTACTGGTAATAATAAAAGCAAAATGTAATCACTTCAATGGTTTTTTGGGTTTTTTTGAACAATCACAGAGAAAGATGTCTGTGAATTATGTGAATGCTGCGGCTCTTCATTCACTAATGCCTGCTCTCGTCTGAGGACTCTCCTCTGGAGTTAGCAGAGCTCTACTTAGAGAAGCACTTTGTTTATACAGCATTTTGTATTCCAGTTTTCTTAAGTTGAAACAGAATTTCACCTCATAGTCTTCTGGATGCATTTGACCACATAACCTTTTCCAACAAGTATGCTACCCTAAAGAAAATCATTATAATCCAATGTGACACTGAACATCAGCCACTATCATCACCTCAAAAGCACTGGATGTTTTCCAGTTTGGAGCAGGACACATACAAATAAATAAATGTTTGTAGTCATCAGTAGACTGACAGCACAGGCTAGTTTGTATTTCTATCAAGCCTACATAATGGACTCTGGGCCAGGAGACTTCAAGGTTGGAATACCTCTCAACACACAGAGCTATCTGTTCCCTGGGCATATTGTGGTTTTTGTTGCTGTTAGTTGCTGTCGAGTGAATTCTAACTCCTGGTACCAAATGTGTGCAGAGTAGAACTACTCCATAGAGTTTTCAAGGTTGTCACCTTTTAGAAGCAGATCACCAGGCCTTTATTCCAAGGTACCTCAGGGTTGGTTTGAACCACCAAACTTTTGTTAGTAGTTGAGCACTTAATCATTTGCACCAAGGATGAATTTTTTTTCTTTTATTTTACCTTTCATAATGTCAATAAAAAACCTAAAACTAAACCCCCTGCCGTCGAGTCAATTCTGACTCATAATGACCTTGCAGGACAGAGTAGAACTACCCCACAGGGTTTCCAGGGAGAGGCTGGTGGATTCGAACTGCTGACCTTTTGGTTAGCAGCTGTAGCACTTAGCCACTACACCACCAGGGTTTCCCAGAATGTCAATAGTAAATGTTAAACACTTTTTCTATGACTATTATATTCACCACTTTAGAGCATAACAAATTTGTTGTTACTAAATATTTCTTCTAAATATACATTCAGACTTTACCAGTTTGGATGTCTGTTTAAATTTAATTCAAAGCATGTTGGAATAAAAACTAAAAATAACATTATATATTTTAAAGCACCCAGAAACTTCTATTGACAAATTTTTTGATAAAATATATAAACAAAATGATGTTGATAATTACTTCCCTGAAGTTGAAGACTGTAGGCAATCAATATGAAGACTATAATGAAGAATATAAATAAATGACATTTGAAGAAGTTAAAAAATGTTATTTCTAATAGCAAGTAATAGTTAATCTTCTTCCATTAATTATCATTACTCCACTTGAATTTTTTTTTTTTTTCTGCTCAATATAATCCTAACTTTATTATTTACTTATTTTTGGAGGTTTTTTTTTTTTTTTTAAACTGAACTTTAGATGAAGATTTACAGATTAAATTAGTTTCTCATCAGTTAGTACACACATTGTTGTATGACATTGGATAACAACCACACAACATGTCAAAACTCTCTCTTCTCAACCCTGCTCCCTATTACCAGCTTTCTTGTTTCCTCCTGACTTCCAGTCCCTGCCCCAGGGATGGTGTGGCCCTTTAGTCTTGTTTTGTTCCATGGGCCTGTTGAATCTTTGGCTGAAGGTTGAACCTCAGGGGTGGCCACATTCCTGAGCTGAAAGGGTGTCTGGGGGCCATACTCTCAGGGTTTCTCCAGTCTCTATCAGGCCAGCAAGTCTGGTTTTTCTTTTTGAGTTAGAATTTTGTTTTACATTTTTCTTCGGCTCTGTCTGGGACCCTCTACTGTAATCCCTGTCAGAAGAGCCAGTAGTGGGAGCCAGGCACCATCTAGTTGTACTGGACTCAGCCTGGTAGAGGCCATGGTAGATGTGGTCCATTAGTTCTTTGGACTTATCTATCCCTTGAGTCTTTAGTTTTCTTCATTCTTCCTTGCTCCTGAAGGGGTGAGACCAGTGGAGTATCCTAGATGGCCGCTCACAGGCTTTTAAGGCCCCAGACACTACTCATCAAAGTAGGATGTAGAACATTTTCTTTATAAACTCTGTTATTCCAATTGAGCTAGATGTTCCCTGAGACCATGGTCCCCACAGCCCTCAGCCCAGCAATTCGGTCCCTCAGGGAGTTTGGATGTGTCTATGGAGCTACCATGGCCTTGCCTTGTACTGGTTGTTCTGGCTTTCTCGGTATTGTGTACTGTCTTAGCCTTCAGCAAAGTTACTGGCTAAGTATTGTCTATTAAGTGTTTTTCCATCCCCATCCCTCCTCTCCCTCGTAACCATCAAATATTGTTTCTTTTTGTATATAAACCTTTTCATGAGCTGTTCGTTTCTTTTTAACCGAGCACTTATATACTCTTATACTTGGCTGATATAAAATGAATTGAGGCCTAATTTCCATTTGGGCAACACATTTTTAGAACTATCAGAGGGCAAAAGGCAGAAGTTCCAAGCCTCAGAAAAGTCTGAACCTGTAGAGATAAGAGGCAGATCAAGTTGAGAAAGAAAGCGTTAATCTTCATCTTTACTTCTGAAGCTCAGGTAGGACATTTTCTTCTATTATCACCTATTGAAATCTATACCAGAAGCTGGGAAACAGTCCCACTGCACATGCAAAATTGTTGCTGCTACTAGGACTGCTGCCCCTCAGGCTTCTGTAAGAGGGAAGTGGCTGTCACCTTCTTGGTAGTACACTACCACTTTAGTGGATGAATCTCACTGGAGGGTCCTGACTCATGTGCCTGAGACTAGTTACAAGTAAGCTTGGAAAGTAACTCTTTGGCACTTTCAGCATCTGTACTGGGATACAGGCTCTGTCTGATAAGGTAAGGGGTTTTATAAGATATAAAAATATAGAATAGGGATTCACATGCTAGAGAGCCAAAAAGAATGAGAAATGTCCTTAAACCTCTCAATCCCTACCAATTTTGACTGTGCATTTTGCCCTTATATCTTTACCATAGTCAACTCGACTCAAATGGTGGTATTAGCAAATTTTAGTTGATTTTTTTGAAGATAGGTAGATAATAACTTTGTGAGTCTGAGAGTCAGTTAGCAGCTTATCAGATCAACTAGCACACAAACTAGGCTTAAAATAAGTGAAAAATGAGTGAAGTGGGGGTCAGGGCAAGGGAGAACATGTAGGGATTAGCCAGGACTAGAAGTTTGGGGAAAAACACTAATTTTGGAATCCTCTTGCTAAACACCTGGTAAGAACTATTTCATGTCTGCACAGACTTGCCTAGTCTTAAGAATTAGCTGGGGGATTTGTTAAAAATAAAGATTTCCAGGATCCACTTCAGGCAAAATGAATCCAGAATCCTAGAGGTTTTGGAATATTTCTTTTCCTCCCATGTTGAAGGTAATTCTTATGTTTAGATAAGTTTGGAAAATTCTGGGACAAAGACCACTTTTACAGATGAAATAGCAATTGAGATGTTCAAACAAATGGATTCAGCGATGAAAGCGCTCACTCTTCTATGCTAAGAAATTTGGTAGACTGCTACCTGGCCAACAGGCTGGAAGAGATCCATATTTATGCCCACTCCAAAGAAAAGTGATCCAACAGAATGCAGAAATTACCAAACAATATCATTAATATAACACACAAGTAAAATTTTGCTGAAGGTAATTCAAAAATGGATTCAGTGGTTCATCGACAGGTAATTGCCAAAAGTTTAAGCCAGATTCACGAGAGAGTTGACAATGAGGGATATCATTGCTGATGTCAGGTGGGTCTTGGCTGAATCCAGAGAATTCCAGAAAGATGTTTACCTGTGTTTTATTGACTATGCAAAGGCATTCCACTGTGTGGATCATAACAAATTACGGATACTATTTCGAAGAATAAGAATTCCAGAACACTGAATTTTGCTCGTATTAACCTGTACATAGATCAAGAGGGAGTCGTTCAAACAGAACAAGGAGATGCTGCGAGTGCGCGTCAGGATTGTACCCTTTCACCGTACCTATCTAGTCTATATACTGAGCAAATAATACAAGAAGCGGAACCATATGAAGAAGAACAAGGCATCAGGACTGAAGAAAAACTCATTAACAACCTGCATTATACAGATGACACAACCTTGCTTGCTGAAAGTGAAGAGAACTTGAAGTGCTTACTGATGAAGATCAAAGACTACAGCCTTCAGTATGGATTATATATCAACATACAGAAAACAAAAATCCTCACAACTGGACCTATAGGTAATGTAGTGATAAATGGAGAAAAGATTGAAGTTGTCAAGGAATTCGTTTTACTTGGCTCTATAATCAACACCCATGGAAGCAGCAGTCGGGAAATCAAACAGGGTTGCATTGGGCATATCTGCTGCAAACGCCCTCTTTAAAGTGTTAAAAAGCAAAGATGTTACTTTGAGGACTAAGGTGCTCCTGACTCAATCCCGGTATTTTCACATGCCTCATATGCGTGCAAGAGCTGGATAATGAATAAGGAAGATAGAAGAAGAATTAATGCCTTTTTACTTATAGTGTTGGTGAAGAATATAGAACTGCCAGAAAAACGAACAAATCTGTCTTCAAAAAAGTACAACCAGAATGCTCCTTAGAAGCAAAGATGACGAGACTGTCTCACATATTTTGGACATGTTATCAGGAGGGATCTGTCCCTGAAGAAGGACATTAGGCTTGCTAAAGTACAGGATTGGCAAAAAAGAGGAAGACCCTCAATGAGGTGAATTGACGCAGTGGCTGCAACAAGTTCAAACATAGGAATGATTGTGAGGATGGTGTAGGACCGGGCAGTGTTTCCTTTGGTTGTACATGGGGTCACTGCCAGTTGGAATCACCTGGAACAACACTGACTTTAAGTCCTGGACTGCAGATAGTTAATCTAAGTTGAATGAATCCGTACTCAGTTCTCCCTCTTTTGGTTTCATGGACATGGCTGTGATAACTGAGGAACTGCTGTTAAAGAGACTAAGAGTTGCCCTCTGGCTGGCACCAAGGAATTCATGACCTGCATGTGTGAGCTTCTTTTAGTGCCTAAACAACTCTCTAAGACTTCCATTAACTCTTCTGGCCTTTAAGATACAGTGAAAAAAATAACTTTCTATGGCAGGGTTATTGCTCATAAATTCCCTCCTGACCTAACAGCTTTTTAAATCTCTCAACCATGAAAGCATGGTATATGATATTTATCTGTTTAATAAGACTTCTTTTTCTGATTGACTGAGTACCTGCCTATATCATTTATTTTAAAGTGTCCTCTTTCTAATGATACAGACAACTTTAGGTCTTTTTCATATCCAGATATACAAAATAAAATGTTTTTTGGTTAGAATTAATTAATGTACTTTTGATTAAAATTATTACTTGGCTTTTTAAAGCTACTAACTTTTATCCATAATGGAGAAAACTGTATATTGTGACTTAGTCATTTGATCTTTCTGGAACTGAGAGTTCTGTGTGTAGTGTATGGTGCTATTGTGTGTGTGTGTGTCTCTGTGTGGTGTGGGGTGTGTTTGTGCATGCAGTGGGTATGTGTGTTTGTTGTTCGTGGTGTCAATGTAGTTATGCGAGTGTGTGTGTGTATGTATGTGTGTGTGGTATGTAGACAATAATAACGAAGTGTGTGTAGCACATGGGTGTTATCTCCATATTTTTGTTGAAGACTTTGGATCACATTTACTTGCAGTACTCACAGGAGGAATAGCATACATGAACCAGTGCCCAACTGTCTCTGTAGCACAGATAAGCATTTCTGTGTTTTTTGTCTTCCTTTATTTTCCAGTACCTGTATTCTTTTTGAGAATATATTGAATCGGGGGAAATGATGTTAAGATATTGGAATAAATCAAATAGCCTTTATAGAACCAAAGACCTGAAAAAGTCCTTGAGAGTTTATTTTTCAGGGTATTCCCACGCTACAAGTAAGGAATATATCTAAATTTTCTTTCTGATGACTTTCTTTTCCCAGGGTTTTAGTTTCCATGATCATTTGTTTAGTTGATTTCAGGTGTAGTGTTTTCATTGCTACATGTAGCTATTCTCTTCTCTTATAAACATTTTTGTGTCTTACAGTCTGCGCTGTGTCACCTAGCTCAACAATTATATTAATCTCACATTGTTTTTGTTTCTGGACTACCTTTCCCATTTCTCTCAAATAAAACAAGTATCTTGAGAGAAGATAAACTTTTTTCTTAAGTCTATTAGGCTTGCAGACTCATTATTGGGCAGAAAGTATGTTTTCAATAAATAATTACCAATATGAATTATAATATTTGGATCATTAAATTGTTCAATATGTGTGTGAGGTACACCTTTGACCTAGATGGAGAGAAATGTGAATAAGTCTCATTAAAAAAAAAAAAAAACCAGAGGGGGTGGGTCTGCCTTCTTCTCATTCAAAGGATATCTGTGTCTTAAGAGAGACAGAGCTTTGAAGGTACACACACATCCTGTCTAATAAATGTCTAAACAAGATGAAAGGAGTATTCATTAAATGCAAATAATGGTGATAATAAAAGCCCAAAATCTATAGGAGAGGCAATAGTAAGAAAGGCGAATAAAAAAAAGCAAACTCATTACCATTGAGTCCAACTCATAGTGACCCTATAGGAGAGAGTAGAATTGCCCCATAGAGTTTCCAAGGAGCACCTGGTGGATTTGAACTGCTGACTTGTGCTGTGCAGCCATAGCACTTAACCACTACGCCACTGGGGTTTCCTAAAAATAAAAGCGAGAGAATAACTGAAGGCACAAAGCATGAACCAAGGTATAAGAAGAAAAGAGGTTATAATAAGGAAGAGGTTGGAAGATTTAGTATTCAAAATCATGGGTTGTATAAAGTCATTCAAAAGAGCCTAAAATACCATATGCTATTATGTAAATTCATCAGTCTGAATAGTATCTAAACTGTGCATAGAAAATAAATCAATTTCAACTTGCACTTTTCATTGTGTTCAAGAAGGTGTAATACTCTAATTTCTGGTATAACATACAGTGAGTGGTACCAAAGGAAAGCTAGTCTTGCTGTGTCACACAAGGTAGGCAGGGTAGATCTTTAAAATATTTCAATTATAGTTATATCCAACCTGAGTGGAAGATATTACGAGACCCCAAACAGCTACAAGCACTTCTCTTAAACTCCCCAGCTCTCACCTGTTCTCCACACACATACAACACAGGAGCTGAGGGTCCTGGAGCAGCATTCCTAAAGGCAGAATGTTCCAAGTAGGAATGTGCATTGAGAATAATAATAACAAATTCCCATTTTCAATAACATACAAGGCCAAATTGTTTAGGCTAGTTAATATTATTCTACATTTCAGGAGCAATTTATTTTTTTTAGTAGAATTTGGTATTCTATTTGCCATATTTACATTCATTATCACTTACTCAGGAAACCTTGGTGGCACAGTGGTTAAGAGCTATGGCTGCTAATGTAAAGGTGGACAGTTCCAATCTTGCCAGGCACTCCTTGGAAGATCTATGGGTCAGTTCTACTCTGTCCTATAGGGTTGCTACAAGTTGGAATCGACTCGATGGCAACGGGTTTGATCCTTGGTTTATCCCTTACTCCACTTTAAGCACTTTCTTGTTTTAAAGCTAACGGTGGTAAGAGCTTTGGCTGCTAACCAAAATATCAACAGTTTGAATCCACCAGCTGCTCTTGTAAACCTATGGGGCAGTTATACTCTGTCCTATAGGGAGACTATGAGTTGGAATCAACTCATCAGCAATAGTTTGGTTTGGTATGGTTTTATTTGAGAACAGAAAATAGACTTTGGTGTAGTAGTAGAATTCTAAGATGGTCTCCAAGATTCTTGACATTTGATGTACACATTCTATATATTCCTGTACACTATAGTGTGATTATGATGACATATTCCTTCCCTGATTTTTGTTATTGTTGTTAACTGCTGTCCAGTTGACCCCTGACTCATGATGACACCATGTACAATGGGATTGGATCATTGTTATCCATAGGGTTTTCACTGGCTGATTTTTGGAAATAGATCACCAGGCCTTTTTTCCTAGTCTGTCTTATTCTGGGCACTGCTGAAAAACTATTCAGAGCCATAGCAACATGCAAGCCTCCCCTGACAGGTAGACAGTTGCTACTCTTGGGATGCCTTGGCTGGGAATTAGGCTGATAAGGCTATGTTCTCTAGCAAAGATTAAGGGATTTTTCAGATGTAATTAAGGTCCCTAATCAGTTGACTTCAGGTTAACCACAGGACAGGTTACCCCGGTAAACCTGACCTAATCAGGTGAGCAATTTAAAAGAGAATTTAGAGGTCAGAAAAATCATAAAGACTCAAAAAGATAGCATTCAATGGGCCTTGAGGAAGTAAACAACGGTGTTGTGAACTACCTATGGAGACAGCATGTGGAAAGAACCTGAGAGAATCCTCTAGAGGCTGAGAGCAGTCGCTAGTTAGCAGTCAGCATGACAATGGGGACTTCAGTCCTACAACTGCAAGTAGTAACTGAATTCTTCCAAAAACCAGTGCACTTAGAGAAGGACTCTGAGTTTCATTCTTATGATTATTGCTTGAGTTATACATCTTTTTTTCATCTTTTCGTTTTAATCTATCATTTCCTTTGTATTTAATTGCATTACTTGTATCTTGCTATTTCACTTAGAATGCCAACTTTTCCATTTAAATTGCAGTGTTTACACCATTTATATTCAATGTACTTAACTGATATGGTTGAGTTAAAAAAAAATCCTATTTGTTTTCATTTGTCCCATCTGTTATGTTTCTTTTTTCCACTTGTCCTGTTTCTTTGGGACTGAATAAATTTTTAATATCCCATTTATCTTACTGGCTATACCTTTTTTAAAAAATAGATTTCATCATTTAGTTTTAGCAGTTGCTCTAGGATTTACAAAACAAAAACAAAACAAAAAATCAATTTATCACAACCTGTCTTCAAATATTATACCACTTTAAGTACAAGTATTACTTGTATTATTGTATGACCATACAATATTTACTTTTTCATATAATTTTTATCATATATTTTTATATGTTATAAACTCAACAATAAAATGTTATATTTCTTTTATACAACTTTTTTTTATTAATTTTTATTGTGCTTTAAGTGGAAGTTTACAAATCAAGTCAGTCTCTCACACAAAAACATATACACCTTGCTACATACTCCCAGTTGTTCTCCTTCTAATGAGACAGCCCACTCTTTCCCTCCACTCTCTCTTTTCATGTCCATTTTGTCAGCTTCTAACCCCCTCTACCCTCTCATCTCCCCTCCAGGGAGAAGATGCCAACATAGACTCAAGTGTCTACCTGATCCAAGAAGATCACTGCTTACCAGCATCCCTCTCCAACCCACTGTCCAATCCAATCCCTGTCTGAAGAGTTGGAATTGGGAATGGTTCCTGTCCTGGACCAACAGAAGGTCTGGGGGCCATGACCACTGGGGTTCTTCTTGTCTCAGTCAGGCCATTAACTCTGGTCTTTTTATGAGAATTTGGGGTCTGCACTGCACTGCTCTCCTGCTCCCTCAGGGGTACTCTGTTGTGTTCCCTGTCAGGGCAGTCATTGGTTGTAGCTGGGCACCATCTAGTTCTTCTAGTCTCGGGATGACGTAGTCTCTGGTTCATGTGGCCCTTTCTGTCTCTTGGGCTTGTAATTACCTTATCCAACTATATATTAAAGAAATCTTAAAAAGGAGAAAAAATAATTTTTATTTTCCAATATATTTACCATTTTTGATGTTTTTAATTCCTTAGTTTAAATCCAAGTTTCTATACAGTGTCATTTTCCTTCAGCCTGAAGAACTTTTAAAACATATCTTGCTTTGCAGATCTGCTGATGACAAACCCTCTTAGCCTTTGTTTGTTTGAAAATGTCTTTTTTTTTTTTTTTTCATTTTCGAAAGGTATTTTTGCTGGCCTTGGAAATTTTGTTTGAAGGCATTTTTTTTTTTAATTACTTTAAACATGTTGACCTGTTATCATCTTGTTTACACCATTTCTTTTTTTAGATATGCTTTAATTCTTATCTTGCTTTGCTTTCTATCACTATGTCTTAAGACTCACTGTTCTTTTCTTCTGCATTGTGCAATCTGCTATTAAAAACTGAACCAAACTCATGACCATGGAGTCTATTCCGACTCATAGCGACCCTATAGGACAGGGTAGAACTGCCCCATAGGACTTCCAAGGAATGGCTGATAAATATGAACTGCCAGTCTTTTGGTTAGCAGCCTGACCTCTTAACCACTGCATCACCAGGGCTCTAATCTGCTATTGTCGTTGTTGTGTGCCATTGAGTCAATTCTGACTCATAGTAAACTTATAGGACAGGATAGAACTGCCCCGTAGGGTTTCCCAAAGAGCGGTTGGTGGATTCGGACTGCTGACCTTTTGGTTAGCAGCCTGAACTGTTAACCACTTTGCCACCAAGGCTACTTAACCTCCTATTGGTCCCGTATAACTAATATACTATTTCAGATATTTTGATGTTCAGCTTTGAAACTTTCATTGTGTTTTCTACTTCTTTCTCTTCTATCCTCATTATGCTTTTTTTTTAATACTTGAGTATATTTAAATAACTCAAATTTGGTAATTTCATCATTCCTTTAATTTCTAGGTCTATTCCTATTGATTGAGTCTTCTCTTGATTATGTGTCAAATTTTCCTAATGTATGCCTAATTATTATATTTTATTTTTTATTGGATACAGGCTATTTTATTTTTTACATGGTGGATGTAGAATTTTATTGTCATCGTTGTTGTTTACAGAAGTTTTTTTTTTTTTTTTTTTCCTGGGAAGCCAGTACATTATTTGCAAATCAGCTTGATCCATCTGGAGTTGATTTAAAATTTTGTCAGGACAGGTCTAGCATAACATTTACTTCAGAAATTTTTTAGCCATCTAGGCAGGGAGAGATTACCCAATAAGCAAGGTAAGCATGTGCTTAGGGCACCCACAAAACCGTGATGCCAGTTGTTCAAAGCAAAAACCCATAGATGCCAAGGAGACAGGACACAAGAAAAAGTACCACAGTGGAAGGGAACCAGCAGGGCACTAAATGAAACTGATACCAGGTCCAGTGAATATTTCCAGAATATGCCAGCTGGAAATAAAGTTCATGCAGGATCACAAGGGTGCCCATAAGCAAGGTTGTTTAAGGCCCGTACTACTTTGACACCTTCGTTGACATCTGTCTCCTACAGTCTCCTCCCATGTAATTGAAACTTAGCTCATCTCTTGGGAATGCACTATTTCTTCTTAATAAACGAGAGGCAGTGGTAGGCTGCCCAGTCTAACTCTTGTTATATATACTCAGTATGCAACTGGATCCAACATGTGTTATTACTGGGCAAGGACAGAATTTATTAATAGATAACAGATCTCTGATCCATTTTGAGAGAGCTGTCTTGTACATCTATGTCTGCTGATCCAGCAACTCCAGCCAGAAGGGCCAGCAAGGCTCTTTGCCACGATACAAATACAAGGGTATGTTCTTGAAGACATCCTGGTAAACAACCAATGGAAACTCTGACCCCAGATAGCGTGCAAAAGCAAGGGAATGCATAAGTCAACCATCGCAGTGAGTTCAATCCAGTTACTTTTTAACTGTATAGCATTTACATACAGAGTTATGTCCTATGTTTTGTAAACAATAATATTTGTAACTTTAACTTTAAAATATGTTTGGCTTACACACAGATGAAATCTAGTATATATTTCAATAATATTAAGGTGGATAATAATTTAATACAATACTAATATACCAAATGTCAAAAATATATTGGAAATCTTAATATTTATATAGCATAAAAATTTTTAATTTGTGTATCAAGTGAGTTTCACCTTTTATTGTCTGTTGTGTGGGACACAGTGCTTGATATTACTCTATGCTAATAAATGAGGTATTAGACACATTAAGAGGATGCAAAATTCAATATTTATTTATTGTGCAAAATATGTTTCTGTTTTGGAACAATGAGTGTTTCTAAATTTGTCTTCCAAGAAAAAAAGAAAAGATGCTTATCAGAACATTACATTTGTATTTTATCAGGATATCTAAGTATCTCTAGTTAAGAAAACTGAGCAATTCTTTGGGTGAAATAAATGAATATTTAGATAATGAAAATTATATAAATGTATTTCATTTTCCACTTTTCCTCAGACTTTCTTTTAAAAAAATATATTTTATTGTGTTTTTGGTGAAAGTTTACACAGGAAATTAGGTTCTCATTTAACAATTTCTATGCATATTGTTCAGTGACATTGGTTACATTCTTCACAATATATCAGCATTCTCATTATTTCCTTTTTGGTTGTTCTGTTTCGATTAATCTAGCTTCCTTGTCCCCTCTTGCTTTCTCATCTTTGGTCCAGGGTAAATGTTTACCATTTGGTTTCATCTAGGTGATTATTTTGAGGAGCTCAGTACTCATCAAAAAAAAATATATATATATTGTCATCAATTCGATTCCAACTCATAGTGACCCTATAGTATAGAGTAGAACTGCCCTCTAAGATTTCCAAGGAGCGGCTGGTGTATTTGAACTGCTGACCTTTTGGTTAATAGCCGAACACTCAATCTCTATGCCTCTAAGGCTCTACACCAGTACTCACAGGTGATATTATTTATTTTACAGGCCAATTAGCCATTTGGCTGAAAGGTGACCACTAGGAGTGGTTTGAGTTCCAAGTTTAAAGATTATCTCAGGGCGATGGTGTTAGGAGTTCATCTAGCCTCTACCAGTCCAGTAAATCTGGCCTTTTTTTTTTTTGGAATTTGAGTTTTATTCTACATTTCCCCCCCCCATTCTATCCAGGACCATCTGTTGTATCCCTGCTCAGAATGGTCGGTAGTAGTAGCCAGGTACCATCTATTTCTTCTGGTCTCAAGGTAAGTGATGTCATTGTTTGTAAAAACTGTATTGGTTCTGTAGACTAGTTTCTTCTTGAGTCTTTGTTTCTCTTTAGCTCCAGAGGAGTGGAGACGAATAGATGTTTCTTAGATGGCTGCTCACAAGCTTTTAACACCCCAGATGCTACTCACCTAACTAGGATATAGAACATTGTCTTTATGGACTACAATATGCCAATTGACCGAGTTGCCCCAAGAGAGTATAGTCCTAAGCCCTCAAACCCAGTAGACCGATGCTGTGAGGTATTTGGTTGTGTCTAGGTAGTATTCCTAACTGTGACCCGATTTCTTTCATTTTAGACTTGAAAATACATGAAACACACATAAACAGACATATGAATATGCCTGTAGTTATTCATATATGTCTTCCTGTACATATTTATGCATACTTATATATCTGTGTAACCAAACATTTTTTTCTTAGGCACTGTTGAGTCAGTTCCAACTCAAAGCAACCCCCTGCACAATAGAACAAAACACTGCCGCGTCCTGTGCCATCCTCTCAATTGTTACTATGCTTGAGCCCATTGTTGCAACCACTGTGTCAATCCATTTTGTTGAGGGTCTTCCGCTTTTTCTCTGACCCTCTTCTTTACAAAGCATGATGTCCTTCTCCAAGGACTGATCCCTCCTGACAACATGTCCAAAATATGTAAGATGTTGTCTCTCCATTCTTGCTTCTAAGGAGTATTTTAGTTGTACATCTTCCAAGGTGGATTTGTTCGTTGTTTTGGTGGTCTATGGTATATTCAATATTCTTCTCCAACACCACAATTCAAAGGTGTTAACTCTTCTTTGGCCTTCCTAATTCATTGTCCAGCTTTTGTATGCATATAAGGCAACTGAAAATACCATGCCTTGGGTCAGGCGCACCTTAGTCCTCCAGGTGACATCTTTGCTTTTTAACACTTTAGGAGGTGTTTTGCAGCTGGTTTGCCTAATAGAATGCATCTTCTGATTTCTTGACTGATGCTTCCATGGGTGTTGATGGTGGATCCAAGTAAAATGAAATCCTTAACAACCTCAATCTTTTCTCCATTTATCATGATGTTGCTAATTGGTCCAGGTGTGAGGGTTTTTGTTTTCTTTATGCTGAGGTGTAATCCATACTGAAGGTTGTGGTCTTGGATCTTCATCAGCAAGTGCTTCAAGTCCTCTTCACTTTCAGCAAGCAAGGCTGTGTCATCTGCACCAGGCAGGTTGTTAATGAGTTTTCTTCCAATCTTGATGCCCCGTTCTTCTCCATATAGTCCAGCTTCTCGGATTATTTGGTCAGCGTACAGATTGAATAGGTATCATAAAAGGATACAACACCGACACACTGCTTTCCTGACTTTAAACCATGCAGCATTCCCCTGTTCTGTTGGGACGACTGCCTCTTGATCCCTGTACAGATTCCACATGAGTACAATTAAGTGTTCTGGAATTCCCATTCTTTGCAATGTCATCCATAATTTGGTATGATCCACACAGTTAAATGCATTTGCATAGTCGATAAAACATAGATAAACATCTTTCTGCTATTTTCTGCTTTCAGCCAGGATCCATCTGACATCAACAACGATATCCCTTGTTCCAAGTCCTCTTCTAAGTCTGTCTTGAATTTCTGGCAGTTCCCTGTCAATACACTGCTGCAGCCTCTTTTGAATGATCTTCAGTAAAATTTTGCTTAAATGTGATATTAATGACATTGTTTGATAATTTCCACATTTTGTTGGATCACCTTTCTTGGGAATAGGATAAATATGGATCTCTTCCAGACCATTGGCCAGGTAGCTGTCTTCCAAATTTCTTGGCATAGACGAATGAGCACTTCCGGTGTTGCGTCCATTTGTTGAAACGTCTCAATTCCTGGAACCTTGTTTTTTACCTTTTTTTTTTTTCAGTGCAGCTTGGATTTCTTCCCTCAGTTCCATCATTTCCTGATCATATGCTACCTCCTGAAATGATTGGACCTCGACTAATTCTTTTTGGTATAGTGATTCTGTGTATTCCTTCTATCTTCTTTTGATGCTTCCTGTGTAGTTTAATACTTTCCCATAGAATCCTTCCATATTGCAACTCAAGACTTGAATTTTTAGTTGTTATTAATTACTGTTGTTGCAAAATTGGACATTCACATATATTGGTCTTTGACATTAGTTACATTTATCACAATTTGTCAACGTTCTCTTTAATTGTGTCTATACCCTTCATTTGTGTTCTATCTTCTTTACTAATTCTGCACTATAATCACTACTTCTATATTTGGGACCACATTTTCCATCACCAAAAACAACAAATCTCTAAGTCCTAAAGCATACTCACCCTCTCCCGCTTTTTTTCCTGCCTGGTAACCATCAATGTACATTGGTCTCTCTATATTTATTTATTCTTGTCTTCTTAAAAAAGAGGGATCATACAACATTTGTCCTGATATGCTTGACTTATTTCACTTAGCATTATGTCCTCCAGGTCCATCCATGTTATAATATGTTTTGTGGACTTAGCATTGTTTTCTATGGTTGTGTAGTATTCCATTGTGTGTATGTACCACAATTTGCTTATCCATTCATCCCTTGATGGGAACTTCCATTGTTTTCATTGTTTTGCTATTGCGAATAAAGCTGCAATGAACGTAGAAGTGCATGTATCTGGTCGCGTCAGTAGTTTTGGGTCTCTAGGGTAAATTCTTAGGAGTGGGATTGCTAGATAATAAAGTAGCTCGAAACTTCTTTCTTATTTCTAGTTTTTTTGAGGAAGTGTCAAACTGTTTTCCATAGTGGCTGTACCATTTTACTAGTCTTACCAGCAATGAGAAAGTGTTCCAATCTCCCCACATCCTCGCTAATGTTTGTTGTTTTCTGTTTTTTTAATCAGTGCCATTTCAGTAGAAGTGAGATGATATCTCATTGTAGTTTTGATTTGCATCTTTCTGATGGCTAATGATTGTGAGCATCTTTTCATGTGTTTGTTGGCTGCTTGGATGTCTTTGTTGATGAAGGTTCTGCTCATGTCCTTTACCCATTTTATAAATGGGTTGTTTGTCTTTTTGTTGTTTAGTTGCTGAAGTTTTCTAGAAATTTTGGAGATTAGAACCTTATCTGATATGCCTTTTCCAAAGTTTTTTTCCCAGTCTGTATATTCTCTTTTACTCTTTTGATATTGTCTTTTAATGAGCAGAAGTTTATAATTTTTATGAATTTCATTTATGTGTTTCTTCTTCCATTTGTGTATTTGTTGTAATGCTTGTTATCCTATTTTTACAGAAGATTAGGTCCCATAATTTTCTACCTATGTTTTCTTCCCAGAATTTTATGGTTTTAGGTTTGCCATTTAGATCTTTGATCCACTTTGAGTTAGTTTTTGTATTTAGTGAGAGATATGGGTCCCATTTCAATTTTCTTCAGGTGGCTAGCCTGTTTTGGCAGCACCATTTATTAAAGAGGCTACCGTTGAACCAGTACCAAGTTGTTTTGGCTACAGTGGCTGTATAGTATATTTTGATATCAGGGAGTGTGAGGCCTCTAGCTTTGCTGTTTTTCTTCAATATTGATTTGGCTATTTGGGGTTTCTTTCCTTCCCATGGAAACCTTGGTGGCTTAGTGGTTAAGAGGTCGGCAGTTTGAATCCACCAGGCGCTCCTAGGAAACTCTATGGGGCAGTTCTACTCTGTCCTATAGGGTCGTTATGAGTCAGAATTGACTTGACGGCAGTGAGTTTGGTTTTTGGTTTTTCCTTTCTGTATAAAGTTAGTCATCAGTTTTTCCATTTCAGTAAAGAATGTGGTTAGGATTTGCATAGGGATTGCATTGAATCTGTAGATCACCTTAGGTATTATTGACATTTTCACTATACTAAGCCTTCCTATCCATGAGCACAAGCTGTCTTTCCATTTTTATAGGTATCTTTTAGTTTCTTATAGCAGCATTTTATAATTCTCATTGTATAAGAGACTTTTATGCCCCTGGTTAGGTTAATCCCTAGGTGTTTTATTGATTTAGGAGCTATTCTAATGGTGTTTTATTATTTATTTATTTTGGAGTAGTTTTTGTTAGTGTAGAGGAACTCTACTGATTTTTGTATATTGATCTTGTATCCTGCAACATTGCTAAATTCTTCTATTAGTTCCAGCAGTTTTCTTGTGGAATTTTTAGGGTCTTCAATATATAGCATCATGTCATCTACAAATAGTGATAATTTTACTTCTTCTTTTCCAATTTGGATACCGTTTATTTTTCTTTCTTGTCTTATACCTCTGGCTAGAACTTGAAGTACGATGTTCAGGAAGAGTGGTGGTAATGAGCATTCTCATCTCATTCCCATTCTCAGAGGGAAGGTTCTTAGCCTTTCTCCCTTGTGTATGATATTGGCTCTTGGTTTTTCATATATGCCCTTAATTCTGTGGAGGAATATTCCTTCAATTCTTATTTTTTCTGAGAGCTTTTATCAGGAAAGAGTGATAAATTCTATTGAATGCTTTTCTGCATCTATTGACATGATCATATGGTTCTTTTCCTTTGTTTTATTTGTGGTGGATTACATTGATTTTTCTGGTGTTGAACCACCTTTGTAATCTTGGCGTGAATCACACTTGATCATGGTGTATGATTTTTTTTTTTTTATATGTTGTTGTAGTCTGTTGGCTAGAATTTTGTTGAAAATCTTGCATCTACGTTCATAAAGGACATTGATCTGTACTCTTCCTTTTTGTGTGATGTCTTTGCCTGATTTTGGTATCAGGGTTATGCTGGTTTCATAGAATGAATTCGATAGTGTTCTTTCTTTTCTATGTTTTGAAGAGATTGGGTAGGATTGGCATCAACTCTTCTCTGAATGTTCGGTAGAAGTCTCCAATGTAGCTACCTGGTCCTGAGGATTTTTCTGCTGGTAGTTTTTTTTTTTTTTTTTTTTTTTAATGACATCCCCAGTTGGGATGACTCTACTTAAATTTTCTACCTCTGTTTGTCTTAATTTGGGTTAGTGCTGTGTTTCTAGGAGTTTGTCCACTTCCTGTAGGTTTTAAATTTGTTGGAGTATAATTTTTCATTGTTGTATGTTATGATCTTTTTTATCTCTGATGTATTGGTGGTAATATCACCAATTTCATTATCTCAATTTGGTTATTTGCCTCTCCTGGATTTTTTTCCTTTGTCACTCTAGCCAGTGGTTTGTCTATTTTGTTGATCCTTTCAAAGAACCAATTTCTGGTTTTGTTAATTCTTTCAATTGTTTTTCCATTTCCTAATTCATTTATTTTACTGCCCTGATTTTTATTATTTCCTTTTTTTTTTTTTCTGATTGCTTTTTGTTTCTTTTCTATTTGTTCAAATTGTTGGTTTAAGTTATTGATTTTGGATCTTCTTTTTTAGTGCAGGCATTTATTCCCATAAAATTCCCTCTGAGTACTGCTTTTGCTGTGTCCCAAAGGTTTTGGTATGTTGTGTTCTCATGTTTCTTTGAATCTAGGAATTTTTTTTAATTTCACATTTGAGTTCTTCTATGACCCAATATTTGTTTTACTAGTGTATTATTTAGTTTCCATGTAATTTTTTTTTTTTCCTTATCTAAACTGTTGTTGATTTCTAGTTGCATGGTGTTACGGTCTAAGAAGATGCTTTGTATGATTTCAGTCTTCTTAAATTTTTTGAGACTTGTTTGTGGCCTAGCCAATGGTCTATTTTGGAAGATGATCCATAAACGCTAGAGAAGCATGTGTATCGTTCTGATGTTGGGTGGAGTGTTCTATATACATCTGTTAGGTCCAACTGGCTTACAGTTTTATTTAAGTTCTCAATGCCTTTAGTGATTGTCTTTTTAGATTTCCTGTCTATAATTTAAAGTGGTGTGTTGAAGTCTTCTACTATTTTTGTGGAGTCATCTATTTTCTCCTTTCATATTAGTCAGAATTTATTTCATGTATTTTGGTGCAGTGCTGTTAGTTGCATATATATTTATAATTGCTATGTCTTCTTGTTGAATCGGCACTTTGATTATTATGTAATATCCTTCTTTCATCTCTTATAACAGATTTTGATTTAAAGTCTATTTTATCTGATATCAGTATGGTCACTTCTGCTCTTTTTTGTTTACTGGTTGAATGGAATATTTTTCTCCATTCTTTTATTTTCAGTTTGTTTGTGTCCTTGTGTCTAAGGTGGGTTTCTTAGAGACAGCAAAAGGATGTCTTTTTTTTTTTTTTTTTTAATCCATTCTGCTACTCTCTGCCTTTCGCAGAGGGCATTTAGACCATTTATTTTTAAGGTTATTACTGAAAATGAATTGTCTATTTCACTTATTTTGATATTTGTTTTTTGTGTGTTTCTTACCTTGTTTATCATACTGATTTTTTTGTTTTTGTTTCTATTTGGGTCCTTCCTTATGATAGACCTTTTTGTTAACTTGCTATTTTTCTCCTGAGTGTTTTTTTTTTTTTTAGTGATTTCTTAGTGGTCACCACATAAGTTACATTACATTACTAACAATTACTACAGCATCTAGCATATGAATAACTGTTAACATACAACCTTAACATAATAAATTTATTCCTGATATACTCCTCCCTCCCCCATTTCTGTTAGTGTGTCTCCATTAACATCAACATACAACCTGTGTTCGATAGGTTTAGTTTGTATTTATTTCTTAATGCTCTTGCCTTCCCATTTGGAGTATTCTCTCGGGTAATACTTGTAAAGCTGGCCTTGAAGTGGCAAATTCCTAGAGCTTCTGTTTGTTTGGGAATGTCTTGATTACCCCCTATTTTTTTAATGACAACTTGGCTCGGTAAAGTATTGTTGGTTGGCAGTTGTTTTGGTTCAGTATTTTGTATGTGTTACTCTGTTGTCTCCAGGCCTCTACAGTTTGTGTGGAGAAATCTGCACTGATTCTTGGTATATTAAATTGTGTTTTTCTCTTGCTGCTTTCAAAATTCTTTGTCTTTGGTCTCTGCAGCTCTGGGGGAAGATCATTGTCATCAATCTTCCCCTGTTTTAGGAGCTTCTCAGCTTATGGACCTTGGGTCTAAAGAACGTACTCCCCTCCTGGTTCTTCATTCTTGGTGGCATGAAGTCCTTCTGTCTCTCTGCTCACTTCTCTCTTTTATATCTCAAAAGATATTGACTCAAGATACAACCTATTCTTGTAGACTGTGTCCTGCCTCTTTAACATAACTGCCTCTAATCCTGCCTCATTACTATCATAAACGTAGGATTTATAACACATAGGAAAATCGCATCAGATGACCAAATAGTGGACAATCACACAATACTGAGAATCATGGCCTATTCAAGTTGACACACACTTTTGGGGGACACAGTTCAACCCATACAGGGTTCTTGTAGCTTCCTGTATTTGCAGGCTTGGTTCTCTGTGCAGGTCTGGGAAATTTTCCCTGATTATCTCTTGGAAAATTCTTCTTTTGCATGTATCGTTGTCATGGTGCTCTGGCTCCAATAATTCTAATGTTAGTTTTTGTTTTTTGAATCCCACATACCTTTTTGGTTTTGTTCACTTTTCTTTGTTCGTTTCTTGTTTCTCTTGAGACTTGATAAGTTCAGTTATTTTCTCTTCTAATTCAGATATTCTATCTTCTGTTTGTTCAACTGTATTGTTGAGTGTTTCGCTTGCTTTTTCTAATTCAGATGTTTCATTTGTCAGTTCAGGTAGTTCTCTCTCTTTTTTTTTTATGTTTTCCCTTGTGTTTTATTTTGATGAGTAGGATAGTTTGTGTCCTTTGTGGTTACCTTATTATTTACCCCTATTTTTCTAAATTTAAAACTAACTTTTATTTCTTTGTATCGCTGTATCTTCCTCTCCATATGGAAGGTGTATGATTACATTTCTTAGTCCCTCTGTATTATTTTAATGTTGTCGTCTTGTTTTGGGCTTTTTTTTTTTTTTTAATAATCTTACTTTGTTTTTTTTTGGATTTTCCTCTCTGGGTTGACTTCTGGTTGCTCTGCCCAGTGTTCTAGTCTTGGGTTGATACCTGATATTATTGATTTTCTAACCATAGAACTCCCTTTAGTATTTCTTGTAGTTTTGGTTTGGTTTTTACAAATTCCCTCAACTTGTGTTTATCTGGAAATGTCTTAATTTCACCTTCATATTTAAGAGACAGTTTTGATGGATATATAGTTCTTGGCAGGCAATTTTTTTCCTTCAGTTTTTAAAATATGTCATCCCATTGCCTTCTTGCCTGCATGGTTTCTGCTGAGTAGTCCGAACTTATTCTCATTGGTTCTCCCTTGTAGGTGATTTTTTGTTTATCCCTTGCTGCTCTTATAATTCTCTCTTTATCTTTGGTTTTAGCAAGCTTGATTATAATATGTCTTGGTGACTTTCCTTTAAGATCTATCTTGTGTGGAGTTTGATGACATCTTGGATAGGTATCTTCTCATCTTTCACAATGTCAGGGAAGTTTTCTGCCAACAAATCTTCAACAATTTGCTCTGTATTTTCTGTTATCTCTCCCTGTTTTGGTACTCCAATCACACATAGGTTATTTCTCTTGATAGAGTCCCACATGATTCTTAAGGTTTCTTCATTTTTTAAAATTGTTTTATCTGATTTTTCTTCAAATATATTAGTGCCAAGCGATTTATCTTCGAGTTCAGAAATTCTACCTTCTACTTGCTCAATTCTGCTCCTCTAACTTTCTACTGAGTTATCTAATTCTGTAATTTTATTGTTAATCTTCTGAATTTCTGGTTGCTGTCTGTCTATGGATTTTTCCAGCTTATTAAACTTTTCATTATGTTCCTGAATAATTTTTCTGATTTCTTCCCTTGTTTTATCTGTGTTCCTTGGCTTGTTCCGCATATTGCTTCATTTCCTTCCTGATGTCTTGAAAAAAAAAAAAAAAAAAGATGTCTTGAAGGGTTCTGTATATTAAACTTTTGTATTCTGCATCTGGTAATCCCAGGAGTGCACTTTCATCTAGAAGATCCCTGGATTCTTTGTTTTGAGAGCCTGTTGAGGTGATCATGGTCTGTTTCTTTATGTGACTTGATATTGATTGTTGTCTCCGAGCCATCTATAAGTTATTATATTAGTTTATGCTTGCTTACTGTGTTGTAGCTCCTTGCTTTATCTTGTTTTGTTATACCCCTGTGGGTTGCTTGAGTGAGCTAGCTTGATTATTTTTGCCTTTGGAGCTCTGGTGCCCTGTCCTCAGTTGGCTAGAGCTGTTATCAGGTATATCAGTATAGGAATCCATTTAGTTTTCTTGTATGAATTCAGCTTAGGTTTCCAGGTAGCTGATATCAAGTGTGTGGTACAGGCTCTGTCCTACAGTCTTAGAGGGGTAAGGGTGTTTGGCATATATACCGGTATATGATTTCAGCAGGGGGTCATGCTCTGAACAAGGCAGGGGGCTGAGAACCAACCCCCAAGTGTCTTTGAGAAAAATGTGTCTCCGTTCCCTAGAGCATGCTGGTGGGTGGGTTCTGCAGAGGGACCACGGGCACCCAAAGATTTTGGTTGTAAGGACTGGGAGGTACCAGTTATCTTTGGATGCTTGTTGTGGGTGGCTGGGTGACCTGAGTGGAGCTACCAGTCCTTAGGTTCCTGATGTGGGTAGGTGAGGACCTTATTTAATAGGCAAAGCAATGTCAAATGTCAAACACCACCTTCCCACCGCACAGCTGAAATGGTTGGAGTTTGCCAACAAAGGCCTATTCTCCTGAAATAGGCCCACACAGGTCCATGCAGAAGGGAAAGGTGCTCAAGGTCCATGGACAGTTTATGCCTGGACAGGAGTCGCTTCTGTTCTGAGCTCCCTGGTTAATGGAGCTAGCAAATTGCCTTTTCCTCCCAGTTGCAATTTTTTTCCTTTCACAAGGCCAGGAGGATAGCTCTAGGTGCTCACCAGGGTCTGTCTCAGGCCCAGGGATTCAGCTGCTGAAGCAGGCTTGGGATTCAGGTGGGGGGGCGGTGCAGTAAAATATATACAAGTACTTAGCTTTTGCCAAGAGTGCCGTTCTCC
The DNA here is from genome assembly GCF_024166365.1 of Elephas maximus indicus. NCBI lineage: Eukaryota > Metazoa > Chordata > Mammalia > Proboscidea > Elephantidae > Elephas > Elephas maximus. The sequence continues at coordinate 42,943,793 of NC_064832.1, forward strand.
TCAGGTTCTGGAGGCGTGAGTAGGCTGTGTGGCTGGCTGCTTCTCCCTGAGGAAACTGTGGCCGAAGGCTAGTACCAGCCCGTCGCCACCGCTGTTGCTGCTCTGGGAATGGTGCCTGAGGGCTCCCAGCGATTCAGGTCCGGTAACTCCTCTCCACTTCTGAACGGCCACTTCCTCCCCCTGTCCCTCGGTTCGTTGTCTAAGGTTGCCTTTGATGCTCAGGGCTCCCAGCTTTTCAGAAATATACTTGTTTCACTTGTTTTTTCGGGTGTTTGTTATAAAGAGGGCTCGATTAAAGTGTCTGCCTATTCTGCCATCTTAGCTCCACCTCCTCTTTTTTTTATGTTTTAAAATTCTTTGTTCAATCACTCATTTTATTCCTCCATTTGCTTCCCGAACTCTACTAGTTTGTTTTTTCTGTGTTTTTTGCTTTCTTTAAACATATTTGCCACCATAGTCTGAAAATTATCAATTCTTTGCATTATTATGGCCTCCATAGGAGAGATTTCCTCTTCTTTATGTTTTGCTTTTGAGTATTCATTCTTCTCTTGTGCTTTTGTGTTATTTACTAGTTTTAGCTGAAATTGAGCCATTATGTTAAACTTTCTTTAAAATTTTTGTTCTGTTTACTGAGGGAAAATTTTCTGGTTGGATGTGGGAGTGTCCAACCATCTGGTTGCCAACAGAAAGGCCTGCAACCTACCACTCCACAGGAGAAAGATGCAGCAGACTACTCCCTCCAAAATTCACAGGATTGGGAACCCCAAGAGGCAGAATGCCTCAGCCCCAGATTTTTCCTGTTAGATAGAATGTCTTAGAGGCAGCAGGCTTGATACCTTCTCCTGTGAACCACTAGATAGCACTGTTATTCTGAATTTCCTCCCCTCCTCTCCTTCCAGAAGTAGTTTTAAGAGATCTGTGTCTTAATTTCTGGGATTCAGTATGCATGCATGGGGATGGGGTTTGCTGGATGCCTCTGCTGGTGTGTGTGGTGGGGATCGACTTTACTGTGGTGATGGTGAAGGGTATTTTTTTTTTAGTTTTTCCCCTTGCCAGTGCCCCAGAACTGGCACACTTACTACCCCTGGTGTCTCGTGGAGGCTGCCTCCTGCTTGTCTACAAGTATGGATGCTTTCCCTCACCCTATTGTCCTTGCAGTTCTTCCCAGTCCTCACCCTATTCATTTCAGGCCTCAACAAAGTTCAACAGTACTCTCTTGAGGCATTAAGGGCTTCCTTTGCCCCGTGGCCCACAAACTCCCATGGTTAATTTGTGCCACCTTAAAAGAATCCAGTTAGAGCTTCCACAGATAAGCTCCCATTCTGTGTTCCCTTCTTGGAATATTACCCTGCTTCTTCTCAAAATGGCTGCCATAAGTGCACACTTCCAACATTAGCAGTTATGCTCTCAATTTTTGTGCTGATCCTGTTCCTCTTTTCCAGTGCTTCTGGACTCAACCCAATTTTCCAATTCCTTAGCTGCTGTCTGAAGTTCCAAGATCTCAGTCTGTTGGTTTTTATTCATTGCTCTATGAGTTAGTTGCTGTGGGAGTACATGGGAGCATGCACTTACTTCACCATCCTGCTCCATCCCCTTTACACTTCGTTTCTTTTAAGAAATTGATTGATACCATTATGACTTAAAAAAACTTGCTTGTTGAGAAGTGGTGCTATTGTTACATCAGTTATGTATGTATCTCTAAAAATGGGTGTTGCACAATTTCACAAAGAAATAAAATGTAAATTTTATACATTTTTTATACAATAACAATTATATTTTTGACTGATCAGGTATAACCTCACATTCAGTTCTCTTGTCAACCACTTAAGAACAACCAGCAGCACCATAATCACATGGGTCGTGATGTATCTGATTTTGTCTTGCGCAAACCAAAATGCATCTTCAGGTTGAGCATACCCTTGTATTTTCATCATGCTCATTGTGATTGCTCTCGCCTTCATCATGTCAGAAGTAGTCCAATGAACTGTGAAGATGCAGCATCAAAGTACAGAAAGTGAGTGGGCAAGTTTTTGAAATCGTGGAGATCTGCAAAGAGCCAGCCCAATAAACATAGTATGACAACCAAAATTATTTCTGACTGCCTTGTGAGTATTATTTCTTTTGGCTCTCTGACACCTGAAGAACAAAATTACATATTCCAAATCAATTTATTTTAATTTACTTACTAATTTTCAAATATAATTTGTTGTGTTAATGTCAAAAATTCAAATGTACATTTTTCATTAAATTATGTTTGTTTTATAGATTTTCTTTATTTTCAATCATTTCAATTTATTTGCTACAGTAAAACCAAATTTAAAAAGTGACATAATTTTATAACCAGGTAAAATGAAATAGCAACAACTAAGTGGAGCACAAAAAACACAAGCTTGAAGAAGATAAAAAGAAAAGGATTTGTGAATATTTAAAGAAAATTCCAAAATTAATTTCCTTTTTAAAAACATAATGAATCAGAAGAGACTTCCTCCATTATATGCTTGAGTTTAATGGGAGAAATTTGCTATACTAGTACCAATTTTGGGGGGGGCAGGGTTTTGGTACCAAAAGTGCTGAAATTACTAATAACAATATGAATATAACAGAGTTTGCTCCAAATTATGTATCCATTCCTTGCTCTAGTAAAAAAAAAAAAAAATAGTAATGGTGTAAAAGGTGAAACGATTTTAAAGTCTGAAACTTTGACATCTGCAGATCCCATAAATAACAGAAATACAGATCCTGGTTTGTGGGACAATCTTTTTTCTAATGATGTAAATTATTGGATTGAAAGAGGGCTGCATGATTGTCAGCATCACAGTGAACCATTTGAAAATTTGTTTACAAAATTTCTGAATGTTAAACAAACAAGTTTCGGTAGCCTGAATATATTTTTAGGGTTTAAAGCTAATAGTGAAAATTATAAGAGGGTGTGGCTACTGTATTCACTATCAATTGACTGTGTATATTATTTTCAAACTCTGTAGCCCTAAATCATTTAATTCTCTATTTGCTATGTATGGATTTAGCAATTGGAGCAACTTGAATTTAATTGACAAATGTGAAAACAATTCAATTCACAGAGACTGTATGTTATCTTAGTTAAAGCAAAGACATAGCTTTGCCTTAACTCTTGAACTGGAAACACAAATTAGTGAAAAACATCAGTATTGGAAAGCTGTTTTACAAAGCATTGTTGCTGTCATTATGACAACCACTGAACATAGGATATCTTTTTGAGGAAGAAATAAAATTCTTGGGTCCCCACAAAATGGGAATTTTTTCTCAGTTTACTTGAAATTGTTGCTCAGTTTGATCCATTTTTAGCAGGTCACATATCAAAATATGATAACACAGGAGAGGGCAACCCATCATATATGTCTAAAACAACATGTGAAGAATTAATAAACTTAATAAATGATAAAGTCTGATCAACTATTTTCAGTGAAATAAGTATAGCTCAATATTTCAGTTTGTCCATAGATCTTTCTCAATCAGTTAAGTATTGTTTTAAGATACGTATCTCCAACAGATGGAAAACCTGTTGAGTGATTTATCACATTTATCACATTTACTAACTTAAAATTCATACCAGTGAAGGTGAAAATCAAGTACTTCACCACTTGTGTGGAGTTAAAAAATTTAATTTTTCTAAGCGCAGAGGCCAGTTCTACGATTATGCTGCCAATATGTCATGCAACAGAAATTTTTGGAATGTAATGAATATGCCATTTTCATACCATGTGCTGTGCATTCACTTAATCTTATAGGAGGTAGTGCAGAAGCAGATAATTTTTTTTTCTACTCTTCAGTCATTCTAAACATTCTTTGCTGTCTCTTCACTGATAGACAGTACTTAAAACATATTTAGGCAATAATCGAATATTAAAATGTCTTTCTAATACACATTGGGAAGCACATGCTGTAAGAACGAATTCAATCCTCAAATTGTACACTCAGATTCTAATATTGCTGAAGAGTAGATACAAAAAAGATACAAAAAGAAAAGCTGAAAACATTGCAAACAAAAAAGAACACTAAAGTATGTATTTACATTGATTATGTGGAATAATATATTGCAGCATTTTCATCAGACAAGTCCAGCTCTCCAAGATTAAGAAGTAAATTTAAATACATGCACAGATCTTTGCCAGTCATTAACAGAGTATTTACATAATTTAAGAGAATATTTTGAAAATTTTGAAACACAACAAAACAAATACTACAAAATACTGATTTTCAACCAGTTCACGGTTGCAGAAGCATTAGAAAGAAACAAGGAAATGACAAAAGTGCTCCAGAAGTATTGATTGCCAGAGATCAATTTTGTATAACCACATACTACACCATCTTTGACTCACTTGAATCTTGCATGAAAAGAATGATGAAAATGTATGAAGTTCTTTCAAATAGATTGTCTTTCTTAACAATGTGAATATACCTGATGAAGAATACATGAAACCATCCAAGAAATTAGTGCAGGCTTATCCCTGTGACTTAATACAAATATTTATGGAGAAGTGTGACAGTTTCATTCTTACATGAGAACTAAGTCTACAGATTCAAGACAGACAAATTTTACTCACGTAGGCATGTATGATTCCATAATAGAAGATAAAATACAATGTGTATTTCCCAATGTTGAAATTGCTTTATGCATATTCCTAATTTTAATGATCACAAACTGCACACCAGAATGCTCATTTCTTTCCTAAAGAGACTCAAAAACCCTCGGCATAAGGCAATGATTCAAGAAAGACTTGATTCATTATCCTTATTATGTACGGAAGTAGGTATTGTTTGGCAGCTTAATTGTGACTAATCACTGAAGAATTTGTAAGAGCAAAAAATAGATATGTTTTGAATTATACCATGTTAGAGATGAAAAAATCTATCTAAAAACAAACTATAGTAATTTGTTGTAATGTTTTTCTGATGATTCAATTTTCTTTTATGATGTCTTTTCATTGCTTACTTATGATTGTTGCCTTTATTAAGAAACAAGCATCAAAATTGAAGTATGAGCCATTTAAAGCAAACTTGGTTAAAGTTAGTTTTTCATTGTGCAAGATCAACAGAATTTTACATTGATTGTTGAAACAACTAAGTTCACTGACTCATTTTCTTTGTTGTAGAATACGTAGAATATTCTTTTCTAGTTTTTTTTTTTTTTTTTAGATAATATGGTATATAGTAAAAACCTTAATACACCACATCCACTAAAAATGTTACAATTCAGTTCATCTTAACCTGGCCCTGCATCTGGGTCACTATGGCGAGAACTCCCTGGGATGTATGCTAAACTCAGGTGTTCAATCAGCCTTTTCACTCTGGGTGCTTGGAAGTGAAATGCCCCTCACTTTGTATGACTTCCGGAAACTCCGGCATAGAGCACTTCAGTTGTTATTTGCCCACCTCTTAGAGGTTCACACTAGGCAGGTACAGTTTAGTATTCTACAACAAACTCAGGGTTTATCCTATGCTCTGAGCCTTTTTTTCTGCGTAATTTCTTCTTTTCTGATAATCTTTCCCATAAACTTCAGCTTTTTTGTTTTCCCTGAACCCTAATCTCTGTTTTCTCAAATCAAAAAATTTCCTTTTCCTGTACAATGAACCCATAAGTGTTTCAAGGAAGAAATACAAGGAAATTGTATATCTTATTTCTTTTGTTTCCCTTCTCTTAGGAATTACAGCCTAGAGTTTTTGTCCAATATCTGCACATACATCCAATATCTGTTTCTTATATATAATCCATTTTTCAGTTCTCTCTCTCTCTCTCTTTTTTTTTTTTTTTTTTTTTTAACTAATACAAGGCATGTCCATTCTCAGTTACTCCATCATGGTCAACATCAAAATTTACCCTAAATTTGTTTCAGGTTTTTGACTGTGCTAATGGCTGTCAAAGGCATTGACTGATAATTCATCTAAAATCTGGCTCATGCTAAGATTGATGTTTTTTAGGAAACGAGAAGACCAGATGGCTCTTACCTCAACTTATGAGTTTACAGAAGGCTTTCTAAAGGAATGAAGGCTTAAACTGAGCACTGAAATATGAATACTAAGTACAAAGAGCTCTCAGACGAAGTTTCTACTTGTCAAACAGGATGATCAGTATGAGCAAATTCATTAAAATATGAAGCAGGGTTAACATAAAGTCTTGAGTCTGAAATCCTTTTTCTCTAGGAAACCACAGTTTTGCTCTTTAGGCCTTCCAACTGTTTGGGTGAGGTCTACCCACCTTGTCAAGGATAACATCCTTTGCTTAAAGTCAGGAAATTGTAGATGTTAACCACATTTACAAAATACCTTTACAGCAACACCTAGACTAGTGTTTGGTTAAATAATTGCCCAAGCCAAGTTGACACACAAAACTAGCTAACCATATGAATGTCTATGTGAAGTTTTTTGGTGTACTCAAACTCAAATATACTTCCCCCTAGAGGACATGAATGTTTAGATGCTCGACTAATAGCTGAAAGGTTAGTGGTTCAAACCCACTCACAGGCATCTTGGGAGATAGGCCTGGTGATCTGCTTCTGAAAGGTCACATAGCTTTGAAAATTCTAAAAAGCAGTCCAAGCCTGCACCTCTGTGGTTGCCATGAGTAGAAACTGGCTGGACAGCAACTAACAGAAACTACCTATAAGACCCTATCCTGGGAATTCAAAGTCATTATAGTTCTTTTTCTGCAAACAATAAGGATAACAATTTTTTTTCTTTTCTTTCTGAAATTGCCTTAGAGTATAAAAGAACAAGAGAGACATTGATGTTCTTGGATTCAGCTATTCCTGAAATCAATCACCTCCTGGAATTTTATACCACCTACTCAGTTTCCAATAAAAGAAAGGACACAGGTTTTATGCATGCACAGCTTTAATATAGGCAAAGGATATGGCACAACTGTGGAAAAAGATCAGGTAATCACAGAGAGCTCAACAAACTGCCAAAAGCTGCCCACCATGATCTTTCTTCAGCCATAGAGGATGTTCTTTATCTTTGACTTATGAACCATCAAGCTCATTGAGATCTATCTCAACTTAGACTAGTTGGAGCCCTGGTACAAGTTTGCTGAGGTATCTCTTGTATCCAACTAGTCATGTAGGTAGAAGCTAGGCTGTATAACCAGGTAAAATAGGTGGAAATAAAAAATCTACATCTTCCTAAGCAATGTAAGAAAGCTAGTACAGAGTACCCCCAACGAAGCCTCAAATTTTAAGTGACACATTTGGGGTCCAAAATTATACACAAAATGTACGCAATGAGCATTCAGTAGCAACATCATGCTTATTGAATAAACCAACATTGGCTGAATGCTTTAAATGAGACTGGGAAAAATTGACCTAGATCTACATGTCCCATGAAAAACCAAATTTGCCTTTAATGACAAGAGTTGGCCTGAGGAAAAACATATTAGCTCCTACTGGCCACTTAGAAAGTATGCTATTTTGGAAGGAAGGAACAGAAGGGCAAGAAGCCTGAATAGATAAAATTGCATATAATAATGGAAAAACAAACTCAACAAATAGTTCAACAGCCTCCAAGGAACAAAGATGGATCAGAGCATGCAACTGACTCAAGGGCTGATAGGTGTGCTCCTCCAAAGGGGAGCAAAGACCTCTCAAGGACAGTGGAATAGGATCTTGGCAATAAAATACAAGGAATGAACTTATGGGAGAATCATGGTCCCCCTAGTGAAGCCCATGGGAGGTTATAGATGGAAAATGTAATTTGCACAGGTGCTCTCTGCCAGGTCTCACAGATCAACAAAAACAGATTTACCAAATAGTACAATGAGTTGGAATTAGAAAGCTATTTAAATTACTAGGATTTTAGCAATGGAAGAAAAATGGGCATTACTTAAAGATAAAACAAGATGAAAATACCTGAGAGTATAACATTGCAGTATGAAACAAGGTATATCTTTATGCCCACAAAAAACTTGAAATCTAGAATAAACTGAGGCGTTGCCCTCAATTTATACTCTAATACAGGGCAGAATATAGTATCTGAGCACGAGCTGATTTTGCTGGGAATGCTGAGAAAATAAAACTGATATATTTTTAAAGATCTTAGTCTAATGCATAAAGTAACTACCATTTGATGTATTACTGGTGTAATTAGTAAGACACATTTGCTTTATTTTAACAAACCTATGAAAATAATGAATACACACACACACAACTACAATTAAATTTGTTTGGATCACCTTGTTTCTTTTGTGGTGGAAAACTGTGGGTTATTATATTAATTCTCCCATCTGTTTTTGTGGGAACTTCCTAGAGTAAAGAAGAACCATTTCACTAGAAAACAGGGGTGCAGGATTCTAAACCCAATCCATTGTCTTCCCTATAAGACAGGGTAGAACTGCCCCATAGAATTTCCAAGGAGCAGCTGGTGGGTTTGAACTGCCAATCTTTTGGTTAGCAGTTAAGCTCTTAACCACTGTACCACCAGGGCTCCTACAGGATTCTAGGCAGGCAGAAAACAAAAGGAAATAACAGATATCCACCATAACATTCAAATAAACAGGTTAGGTAGGAAACAGGATATAGGACCCTAGGGCGTAAAGCTGAAAAATGTGAATGCGTGTGTTTGTGTGTGAATGGGTGTAAGAAGCCTAAAGGTAACAATAAAATCCATGAGACCAGATCAGATCGCACAGGAAAGGAGTACAGCTAGAGAAAAGTGGCCAGGACCTAGGATTCTCTGCAACAAAATGACTTGTACTTGAAATTCAGCCACTCTTATACCTTTTTTTTTTTTTTTTTTATACCTTAGAGATCTTCAGACGTCTAGCTTCTTATTATATTATGCACTCAAATCTCATGAAAAATGGAACTTAAAACAAAGCCAAAACAAACTGGTAAAACTGTACTGGCTTATGACTTTTAATTCCCTGACCCAATTTTAGAGCCAAGGTTTAATAGCTGAGGCATATTGTGAGGAGATACTTTATTACTATTTTCTTCCAAAAACAAAATTGTCAAAACATGCAGCATATGTTCTATCATGTTCTCTAATAGAGTAAATAATTAAAATATAAATCTACTAAGCAGATCATAGTCCAGAGGACACTGAATAGTTTATTTGCTAAATTACAAACTTCAAAATGGGTCATCAGTGAAAACATAAAAGATTATAAAATGCTATCTACATGATTGATTGATTAACTTTACATTTTCAAAAGAGAATTATGGACTAAATAAGTGCATAGACAGCAGAATGACAAATAAATGTAGTTTTGTGCATCATCTGCAGTAGTGACACAACGGTAATAATTTTAACTATATGTGTACTTAATCCTATGTAGCTGTATTGTAACCTAACATGCGGATTTCAATTTATGGTTTTTATGAAATATTTGCATAAAGGTTATTGACTTTCAGGACACAATGCAGTGAGTCTGAAAGTAGACACGAATGAAAGAAAGCCATATCCATGAGACAATTTTCTAAGATGTGGCCAAGGATCCTAAAAGGCTTATGAGCAAACCAGTGTATTACATTATATTTTGGTTTCAATGATAGAAAAAGTCAAGCAATATTTATGTTTTTAATGACAATGTCAAAGAAACCATTTTTGTAGTAATAAATACACCATTAATCAGAACTTCAGTTTTTAAAGAGAAAATGGCTCTTCCCTCACAAACTTGAAATTCATTCACTACTAATTTAATTTCCCTCTACGTGTTAGGTAAACTACTGAAATTGCAAAACGTTGAATGCGGTGTCGTTTTCTTAATAATTTAAAAAGATGGAAAATTTTGTTAAAATCACTTTTTTTTTTAATTTTGAAAACATGGAAGTGACTTAATGAAATATAAGCAACACATTTTGAAAGCTTTCCTTTAGAAGTCCAATGAGTCAAAAAATACCTAAACATTTCTCAACCTTGAATGGTGATCTGAGTTACTGAACCACCCAGTCCATCAAACTTCAGAATTTAAATTTCCTTTACGTTTACTGAGATACTATTGTGATAGGTTTCCTAGCCTTTACTTTTTTTAAAGTAAGGAACCAGGCATTAAGTGAAGTAACAACTATCCTTTGCAAATTTTTTTAAACTTACTTGTGAAATTCCTCATTTTCACCAACATTACATGTGTTAGGTAATTCAAATGTTAACATTTTACAAATTAGTGAATAGCTCTTATTTTAGTTGGCAAAATGTTACATCATTAAGTCACCCTTTACCTTCAAATCCCTAATTATCAGGTTATTAGAATATTCTCACTAGTGTTTATATATTCATTTATCATCAAATCTTCAAAATAGAAGGCTGGCCCTTCTGATATAATGGATTCGTTTGTTCAGTATTAGTGGTTTACAGTATACCTAGGTCTATTCCTGGATAAATTGTTCTCAATTATCTTTTAGAGTAAAACATAATTACTTTGAAACATGAAATTATTAGAAAATCACATGACAGTACAATCTGATAGACTCAATATTGCGACACATCTTCATCACCCCAGATGTGGACGCAGGAGCAGAATTCGTGAGAATCACACTCGAGCTGATTCTTTGTGACAGAGTTTGTGCAGGCAGAGAGGAGCAGCGGTAAAATCCAGGTATTGACACAAATCCACATTAGACAAAAGAGATAGAATGGAATGTATTTTATTCCTTGATGAAGCTAGAAAGGGTCCTATGCTGGGCCTCGAAGTATGGAAACTGAGGCTAGTAAAAGACAGTGATGGATTTGGAAGGAACCCTGGTAGTTCCCACTCAAAAGCCAAAACCCTGTAGAATAAAGAATTGTAGTCTCCATTTGAAAATCAAGATGTGAGTGCAAGAGTGTATGTGTGTGCATTTATGTGTGTGTGTATGGGTGTGTATATATATATGTATGTGTGTATGCTTCTGTGCATCCATGTATACGTGTATGTTTGTGACTTTAAGTGTGAAAGAAAAGTCCTACCATTTTTACATAAGACATTTAATGTTAATAATGCCAAAAGCAAAGTGAAATATTAAAGATTTGGGAATATCTGTGTTATACATGCAACTATATTGTATTTTGAAGTCTTTTTTTTATGTTTTTTTCATGGTGCTAGAAACCTTGCGTTGAAAAAATTCATTTATTTTCATTGGGTGGGTATGGAACCTACAATTCATTCAACACATCTTGAAAAGACAATTCCTGTTTTCTGAACACGTAGAATTTGGAAGATATTTCTATGTATTATGATTTTAGGATGTTTCATTTCAAACAGTGAGCCTATACTTGGCAAAGGGGAGACTTGTCTTATTTCAAAGATTGCCTTTGCCATTTGGCCAAAAAGGAGCGAGGAAAAAAAAAAAAAAAAAAGGCCTGTATTCGTAATGATCTTCTAAAATTACATGATCCTTCAAATAAATTTTGTGTTTATGACAATAAAAGGAAAGAATACCAATCACCCATTACCATCCAGCTGATTCCAACTCATGACAACACAATGTGTTTCAGAGTAGAACTGCAGTCCATAGTGTTTTCATGCCTGGGGCCTTTTGGAAGCAGGTCAAAGGCTTTTTTTCCAAGGCACCTCTTAGTGGGTTTGGACTGCCAAACTTTTGGTTAGTAGCCCGGCAATTAACCCTTTGTCCCACCTGTGGATCTTATAATACATAAATACCCCTTCAAAAGCCTGTTCAATACTAAAGATAGAGTTAGCCTCCATCCTCTCCCCTTGATTGTTCTGATTTACTCCTGTGGGAAGCACAGCTGAAGTATGATATTTAGAAAATTATTAATTCCCTCTTACTTTTCTGACCTTCAACCTAAACCAGCCACTATTTCAGAACCCTTTAAGACTTTGTGGTGGGTGAACTGATGCAGAAGTATTGTTGTTGTTCATCCTTTTCTCTGCCAAGATCTCTACATACTGTACAAAGAAGGCCATTTAAACACAGATGGAGAAGCAGATTGAATGAAACTTATTATATGCCCCACTATTAACACACTCTTCTCATTAAAAAAAGTAGGAAGAGAAGAGCAATTGTACTACTTAAGTTATACTTTGTTGATGACAATGTGCCTGAGTTAAAATATAGGTATTATTGTATTAAAGTTCTAGCTATTTGAAAATGCCATTCTGAGCACACACTGTATAAATTTTAACTATCTCGTAGAGTACATAACTAATGTGCACAATTAGATCAGCATGCATGCATACACATCCCCAGAGGTCCACACATTTAAAAACTTGTTAAGAAGTAGAAGGTAGTCTTATGCTGAAATCTTTGAGGTTTACAAGGATTGACTTAGCACTTCAAAGAAAATACAGTTTAAACAGGTATCAACACTGAATTTTCAAGAATGGTGACAGTACCTTTGGAAGTATCCATCTCTCAGGTTTTTTCATTTCTGTGTTATCACAAATATGGTTTTACCTTTATTGTACTTATTATAGTTAACAATAAAATAACCATCGTTTTAATTGATGATGAGCACATTGCATGACACTCATAATCACAGTCATGTTTGTGGATGGCATCAGTGACCATGAGATCTTTGGTATTCGTGGAGTGTAGAATTTCACCTCACCTTTGATGTTGCTGATATTTTGATTTGTTTTAATAACAGATGGAATTAGATATAATTCATATACCATAAAATACTCCCTTTAAACTATGTAATTTGATGGTTTTTCAGTTTCACAGAGTTGTGCAACCATAACTACTATCTAGTTTTAGAATATTTTCATCACCCCAAAAAGAAACCTGGTACCCTTACGTATTCATTCCCCATTTTCTTGTATCTCCAGCCCTTGGCAATCACTAAGGCAATTTCAGACTCCTTGATTTTTTTGAATGTGGACATTTCATAGACAGTAAAACCTGACAAAGCTGGAACCTGTATAAAGTGGGAACTGTCAGGGAAGGAAAACTCAAATATTTTCCAATAAAGAGCAATAGAAAAGTGGAAAGACTGCACCCTGTCAAAGGAGGAAAACCTGCAAAACTGGGAAAAACAAGGCAGTCTTATCACGTTCCAGCTCTCATAGGTTTCACGAGAAATCACACAACACGTAGTCTTTTATGACTGACTTGTTTCACTTAGCAAAACATTTTCAAAGCTCATCCTTGTTGTAGCATGTATCAACATATCACATTTCATTGATGAATAATATTTCATTGCATTGCTATACCACATTTTTAAATTCATTTACCAATTGATGGACATATGGGGTCTTTTTGTGAATTTTTTTTTTTTTTTTAATTTTTGGCTATTATGAATAATAGTATTGTGAATCCTCATGTGCTGGTTTATGTGGGCACACGTGCTTTTTTTGTGTGTGTGTGTTGGCTCTATGACTAGTCCTGAAACTGCTGGGTCTTGTGGTAACCCTGTATTTAACATTTTAAGGAAGTACCAAACTGCTTTCCAAAGCAGATGCTCCATTTTACAATCCTACCAGCAGTGCATGGGGTTTCCTATTTATCTACTTGCTCACTGTTATGGACTGAATTGTGTCCCCCAAATGTATGTGCTGTAAATCCTAACCTTTATGCCTGGGGTTATAATCCCATTTGGAATGGGTTGTCTTTGTTATGCTAACGAGATAGGAATAATACAGGATGTGTCTTGAGTCAGTATCTTAGAAGATATAAAGGGAACAAACAGATTAGGCAAACAGAGATGGGGTACAAGAGACATCATGCTACGTAAAGATCACCAAGGAGCCAAAGAACAGAAGCTGAAAAGACAAGGACCTTCTCCCAGAGATGACATAGAGACAAAGCTTTATATTAGTATGTCGTCTCCTTTTTAAAACCCTCTTCCTCTTCTATGCCTACCAACATCCTAAAAGCAGAAGAATATGATGAAAATAAAAACAGAACACTCTCATCTTTTAATAAAGAAAAACTCAGCCTTTTATACCACCAACACCCAATATCTGGGACTCACTTTGCATATTAAAATGAAGCAAAACAAAAACAGAATAAAACAACTTACTGTGCGCTTTCTAGACAATAGGACACGTGCTCAGGGTTTGAAGCTTCCCCATAGTTTCTGCAAAGGAAAGAGAGAGCTATAGAGATGGGGGATGACTTTCCCTTTCAAAGGCAAAACAGTTATAGTTGGTTCTCTTTTTAAATGAAAATGTATTTTTAGGTTTAATATATGGAGATAAATTAAAATGCCACTATTCTCTTCTTGGAGTCCCTGGGTGGTGCTAATAGTAATGTGTTTGGCTGCTAACTGAAAGGTTGATTGTTCAAGTCTACCCAGAGGTACCTTGGAAGAAAGGTCTAGCAATCTACTTCGGAAAACTCGTCCACTGAAAAGCCCTGTGAAGCACGGTTCTATTCTGACACACATGGGATTGCCATGAGTCAAAACTGAATCTACAACAATTGCTTAAAGTCCTTCTTTTCTTATTTTATCTTTTTTCTTAAACAGCAAAGCGTTTGTATTCCTATGTTCAGTTTTTCATTTATTAACCAGCATTTGAGATATGAATCCATGTTTCCATCTGAATAACAGCTCACAACTCCTTTACCTCAGCTCTACCTTGAATTTCCAAATCTCTACATTAGGAACAAAGAAAAACTGTTTTGTTTTAAAAAAGCTATGGCAAAATTATACAAAATAAGTAATAATATTGTACTCTCTCCAATATCTAATTTGATAGAGACTACTACTATCTTAAAAGTGTAGATTCAGAGGAGTCAGGTGAGTGACCTAAAGGGAGAAATTGGAAACGATCCAGTCAACAGAGAGATCTATCTTTCCTTCTAGACTGATCCAGTGGGAAGATTTCAACTCCATATACTTCCATGGCAGGAATGCTTAACTGCTGGTTCACAAATAGAAAAAAAACCTAACCCAGTGCCATCTAGTCGATTCCAACTATAGCGACCCTATAGGACAGAGAACTGCCCCATAGAGTTTCCAAGGAGTGCCTGGTGGATTTGAACTGCTGACCCTTTGGTTAGCAGCTGTAGCACTTAACCACTGTGCCACCAGGGTTTTCTGTTCACAAATGGATTCAATTAATTTTCCAACCTACTGATAGTATATGCAAGTTTTAATCTTATGGTCATTTTTTCCGAGATTTAGGTTCATAGCTTTCTACATTTTTCAAATAATGGAGTTAACTTTTCAGTGTTCAAAATTTTTAAAAAAAACACTGAGAACCACTGTCCTGAGAGAGTAAGTACCAGAGAGAGAGTGAAGAAATTTCCTTTACAAAAACACTCCTGGAATAGCATGGAAGGGAACTCTAAATTGCAAGTTTCAATTATTAGTACAGTATATTAGCTTTATTTTTTCACTCGAGACACAATTCAGCAAATTGGCAGTTAGGTCTAGTGAAAAAAAAATGCTAGTTGGTTAAAAATGATAGCTAATTATCAAATGGAAGAATAAATTGCATCAGTGTATTATGGGACAACAGACACTAATTTCAACTGAGTCACTGAAATATTTAGCTGAGGATGGATGGACACCTGTGAGGAATAAAGGCGGTATTCTGATTATGGGAGACTGCTACACTAAATGATCCCCAAGGCCCACTCCAGCTCCAAGATCCTCAACGACTACTGGAAATGCAGATAAGAGTTGAGAGGAAACTGTTACAAGGATTATGTGTGTCAGCTTTTGCTCCTCGAAAATTTCCAGCAAGAGAATGGACACATTTTGAAGATAAATTAACAGATAAATAAGTAACTACAGAATTGACCCTGTTCTACTTTCAATTTATGATCTTTTCATTAAGTAATCATGCAGTGTCCCTGGCAAGTGCTGTCGAATGGCAAACATCATAAAAGTTCACCCTTAGGGTAGTTCTAAATATTGAATTTACATTTAAGAATGTGTTTGATCTCAATGAGTATTTCAAAAGTAAAATAAGCAGATACCCGGGATTTCTGAGGGGCTTTTGATGTTCTGAACTGTCACAATCTTCTTTTCCAATTCCTTGCCTCCAGCTTTGCTGGAGTCTACTCATTATTCAATGTAGATGTCCTTGCTGCCTTCCCACAGAGGATGTTATCATTCCTTTCAATACAAGATTGTTATTCTCTTCACTAACCTTCTCTAAACAGTATTTACCTCAACTTCTTAAATTCTCCACTCTACCCTCTTCCAATTAACCAACAACCTTTTTTTTTTAAGTCAACACACTACTATTTCCACACTCATTCCCTTCTTATGTTTTTGTTATTCCAACTTTCCTATAGTTTGATACTCCTTTTAGACCAGCAATTAAAATAACTTCTGAAATAACATTGCCTGAAGAAGCCTTCAGCATCAATTGAATAAATGTTGATGATTCCCCACTAATACATTTCTCTTTTGATTTGTTGTTGTTGTTGTTGAGTGCCATTGAGTTGGCTCTGACTCATAGTGACCTTATGTGTAACAGAACTAAACAGTGCCAGGTCCTGCGCCATCTTCACAATTTTTTTTAGGCTTGAGCCCATTGTGGCAGCCACTGTGTTAGCCCATCTAGTTGAGGGTTTTCCTCTTTTTCGATGACCCTCTACTTTACCAAGCATGATTTCCTTCTCCAGGAACTGGTCCCTCCTGATAACATCTCCAAAGTATGTGAGATGTAGCCTCACCATCCTTGCTTCTAATGAGCATTCTGGCTGTACCTCGTCCAAGAGAGACTTGTTCATTATTTTGGCAGTCCACGGTATATTCAATATTCTTCACTAAGGCTCCAATTCACGGCATCAATTCTTCTTCGGTCTTCCTTATTCATTGCCCAGCTTTCACATGCATATGAGGCTATTGAAAACACCATGGTTTGGGTCAGGAGCACATTAGTCCTGAAAGTGACATCTTTGCTTTTTAACATTTTAAAGAGGTCTTTTGCTGCAAATTTGCCCAATGCAACATATCTTTTGATTTCTTGACTGCTGCTTCTATGGCTGTTGATTGTAGATCCAAGTAAAAGGAAATCCTTGACAGCTTCAGTCTTTTCTCTGTTTATCATAATGTTGCTTATTGGTCCAGTTGTGAGGATTTTTGTTTTCTTTATGTTAATGTGTAATCCATACTGAAAGCTGTGGTCTTTGAACTTCATCAGTAAGTGCTTCAAGTCCTCCTTGCTTTCAGCAAGGAAAGCTGTTTCATCTGCATGTCACAGGTTGTTATGAGTCTTCCTACAGTCCTGATGCCACCTTCTTCTTCATGTAGTCCAGCTTCTCAGATTATTTGCTCAGCATACAGACTGAATAAGTACAGTCAAAGGGTACAAACCTGACACCACCTTTCCTGACCTTAAGCCACGCAGCATCTCCTTGTTCTGTTTGAACGATTGCCTCTTGATCTATGTTTGGGTTCCCCATGGGCATAATTAAGTTTTTCTGGAATTCACATTCTTTGCAGTGTTATTCATAATTTGTCATGATCCACACAGTCAAATGCCTTTGCATAGTCAATAAAACACAGGTAAACATCCCTCCGGTGTTCTCTGCTTTCAGCCAAGATCCACCTGACATCAGCAATGATATCCCTGATTGCATGTCCTCTTCGGAATCTGGCTTGAATTTCTGCTAGTTCCCTGTCAATGTACTGCTGCAATTGCTTTTGGGTGATCTGCAGCAATATTTCACTTGTGTGTTATCACGGATTGAACTGCGTCCTCCTTAACTATGTGCCAACTTTGTTAGGCCATGATTCCCAATATTGTGTGATTGGCCACCATTTTGACATTTGATGAGATCTTCCTGTGTGTTGTAAATGCTATCACTATGATGTTAATAAGATAGATTATAGGCAGTTATATTGATGAGATCTACAAAGTTAGATAGAGTTTTAAGCCAATATCTTCAAAGATATAAAAGAGAGAAGTGGGCAAAGGGACATGGGGACCTCATAACACCAAGAAAACAGTGGCAGGAGCAGACCACATACTTTGGACCTGAGACTTCTGCGCTGAGATGCTCTCAGACCAAGAGGAGACTGATAACAAGGACTTTCTTCCAAAGTCAAGAGAGAGAGAAAACCTTCCCCTGGTGCTGGACCCTGAATTCAGACTTCTAGCATACTGGACTGTGAGAGAATAAACTTTGCTTTGTTAAAGCCATCCACTTCTGGTATTTCTGTTACAGCAGCACTAGATAGATAAGACACGGATGATAATGATATTGTTCGATAATTTCCACTTTCAGTTGGATCATCTTTCTTTGGAGTAATCATAAATATGAAATTTTTTCCAGTTTATTGACCAGGTAGCTGTCTTCCAAATTTCTTATCATAGAGGAGTGAGTACCTCCAGCCCTGCACTCATTTGTTGAAACATCTCAATTGGTATTCCATCAATTCCTATAGTCTTGTTTTTTGCTAAAGTCATCAGTGTAGCTTGAACCTCTTCCTTCAGTCCCATTGGTTCTTGACCATGTGTTACCTCCCGAAATGATTGAACATAGATCAGTTTTTTTGGTACAGTGACTCTCTGTATTCCTTCCATCTTCTTCTTATGCTTCCTGCATTGTTCAGTATTTTGCCCATAGAATCCTTCACTATTGCAACTTGAGGCTTGAATTTTTTTCTTCAGTTCTCTTCAGCTTGAGAAATGCTGAGCGTGGTCTTTCCTTTTGATTTTCTAAGTCCAGGTCTTTGCACATTTCATTATAATACTTTACTTCAAGCTGCCCTTTCAAATCTTCTGTTCATCTCTTTTTTAAAATTTTTATTGTGCTTTAAGTGAAAGTTTACAAATCAAGTCAGACTCTTATACAAAAATTTATATACACCTTGCTATATACTCATAATTGCTCTCCCCCTAATAAGACAGCACACTCCTTCCCTCTACTCTCTCTTTTAGTGTCTATTTGGCCAGCTTCTGATCCCCTCTGCCCTCTCATCTTCCCTACAGACTGGAGATGCCAACATAGTCTCATGTGTCTATTTGATCCAAGAAGCTCATTCTTCACCAGTATCATTTTCTATCCCATAAATCCCATAAAAAATCCCATAGTCCAGTCCAATTTCTGTCTGAAGAGTTGGCTTTGGGATTGGTTCCTGTCTTGGGCTAACAGAAGGTCTGGGGACCATGACCAGACCACTGGGGTCCTTCTAGTCTCACTCAGACCATTAAGTCTGGCCTTTTTAGGAGAATTTGGGGTCTGCATCGCACTGCTCTCCTGTTCACTCAGGGGTTCTCTTTTGTGTTCCCTGTCAGGGCAATCATTGGTTGTAGCCGGGCACCATATAGTTCTTCTGGTCTCAGGCTAATGTAGTCTCTGATTGATGCGGCCCTTTCTGTCTCTTGGGCTCATAATTACCTGTGTCTTTGGTGTTCTTCATTCTCCTTTGCTCCAGGTGGGTTGAGACTAATTGATGCATCTTAGATGGCCGCTTGCTAGCATTTAAGACTCCAGACGCCACTCTCCAAAGTGAGATGCAGAATGTTTTCTTAATAGATTTTTTTATGCCAATCGACTTAGATGTCCCCTGAAACCATGGTCCAAATCCCCATCCCTGCTGCCCTGGACTTCGAAACATTTAGTTTATTCAGGAAACTTCTTTGCTTTTTGTTTAGACCAGTTGTGCTGACCTCTCCTGTATTGTATGTTGTCTTTCCCTTCACCTAAAATAGTTCTTATCTGCTATCTAATTAGCAGGTAACCCTTCTCTCCCTCCCTCCTTCCCCCCATTCATCTCTTTTACTACATCATTTCTTCCATTTGCTTTAGCTACCTGAACTTTAAGAGCAAGTTTCAGAGTCCCTTCTGACATCCATTTTGGCCTTTTCTTTCTTTCCTGTCTTTTTAATGACCTCTTGCTTTCTTTATGTATGATGTCCTTCCACAACTTGTCTGGTCTTTGGTCATCAGTGTTCAATACATCAAATCAATTCTTGAGATGGTCTGTAAATTCAGCTCGAGTATACTCAGGATTGTATTTTGGCTCTTGTGGACTTTTTCAAATTTTCTTCAGCTTCAACTTGAATTTACATATGAACAATTGATGATCTGTTCTGCAGTCAGCTGCTGGCCTTGTTCTGACTGATAATATTGATCTTTTCAGTCTTCTCCTTCCACAGAATTAGTCAATTTGATTCCTATATATTCCATCTGGTGAGGTCCACATGTATAGTCACCGTTCATGTTGTTGAAAAAAGGTATTTGCAATGAAGAAGTCACAGGTCTTGAAAATTCTATCATGTGATCTCTGGCATCATTTCTGTCACCAAGGCCATATTTTCCAACTAGCAGTTCTTCTTTGTTTCCAATTTTTCCATTCCAATCACTAGTAATTATCAACGCATCCAGATTGCATGTTCGATGAATTTCAGACTGCAGAAATTGGTAAAACTCATCCTCTTCATATTTAGCCTTAGTGGTTGGTGTGTAAATTTGAGAAATAGTCGTATTAACTGGCCTTTCTTGTAGGTGTATGGATATTATCCTGTCATTGACTTTGTTGTAGTTCAGGATATATCTTGACATGTTCTTTTTGAAGATGAATGCAATGTCGTTTCTCTTCAATTTGTCATTTCCGGCATAGTAGACCATAGAATAGTTCAATTCAAAATAGCCAACACCAGTCCATTTCAGTTCATTAATGCCTAGGATATTGATGTTCCATTTTTGACCATTTCCAATTTTCCTAGAATCATGTGTCATACATTCCTTGTTTTGATTATTAATGTATGTTTGCAGCTATTTCTTCTGATTTTGCATTGTGCCTCATCAGCAAATGAAAGTCCGGAAAACTTGACTCCATTCATGTCATTAAAGTGGACTCTACTTTGAGAAGGCAGCTCTTCCCCAGTCATATCTTGAGTGCCTTCCAAACTGAGGGGCTCACCCTCCCGCACTATATCAGATAATGTTCCACAGCTATTCGCTATTCATAAGGTTTTTCCTGGCTAATATTTTTCAGTAGTAGACCACCAGGTGCTTCCTTCTAGTCTGTAAGCTCAGG
This sequence comes from Elephas maximus indicus, assembly GCF_024166365.1. Lineage (NCBI taxonomy): Eukaryota > Metazoa > Chordata > Mammalia > Proboscidea > Elephantidae > Elephas > Elephas maximus. Next base: position 42,964,658 of record NC_064832.1, read on the forward strand.
TGAAACCTGTCTACTGTGGGCAACTCTGCTGGTATTTGAATAGTAGTGGCATAGCTTCCAGCATCACAACAACACAAAAGCCCCCACACTATGACAAACTGACAGACGCATGGGGGTCTTTTAACACCCCATTAAATGTATCTCTTATCATTCCCACTTAATTGAGCTTTGTGGTAAGCAAGCAATATTATGCAACTCTATTGCCATACAAAGGAAGTCTTATCCACTTTCCACAGAAAAGCCTTCTTTATATATTTTGCCCAGTGAATTTTCTCTCCTATAAACACCTTAGTTATTTCTGACATTCTTCATATTGTGTGGCTGAAAATTGAAAACTTAGAGTGTAAAGTATTTACATAGTGTTAAAGAAAATTTGGTGTCCTAAATTGAACATAATATGTCAAGTATGGTCTACCCTCAAACAAACGGAACTGGGTCATCCTGTCCTCCATCTGATATATATTCTTAATGATACACCGTCTGACACAATTAACTTTCTAATGGCCATACTGCATTCTTGATCTATACTCATTTTACTGTTAACTAAATTTGAAGTTTTTCTTCATGTACTCACATTTCTCTTACTCCCATTCATTTCATTTTTAGATCAAAGAAGAAAATATTTTGTAATCCTAGATCTTTTATCCAAATTATTCATTATTATTCCAATTCAGGCTTTGGAAAGTTCCAAATTTTATGAGCATTCATTTTATATCTTATTTGAATTGCCCAAAAGGTTGAATAAGCAGTGTCATTGACAGAATACTTTTGGTCTACCCTAGGAGTTTCATCCTGGGTCAGCAATTTTCAGTTTTCTCTTAAGTCATGAAACACAGTCAGAACTGCATTTTACATTGTGACCCAAAACACATATACTTATGTATATTTAAATTCAGTTAATTTTTTACCACTATGAACTCAGTGTCCTGGAAGTTTTTTATTCTATTTTGTTCTATCTTATTTCATTTTCTATAAATTATTGGTTGTGGACTACACTACTCATTATCTAAAATATACCTAAGACCTCATTGTTCTTGTACGTCTGTGCATCAGTTGGGATTCTGCTGATTTATCTTGACTGTGGTTGATTCTAAACTTTGTGTTGAGTCTAGTCTGCTTCATACATCTCTCACCATCCTTGGTTAATGGATTAACCTGGGAACATTCTAGTCAAGGGAAAGGCAGAAACACAAAAGAGAAGCCCAATTGAGCAATACACACTTTAAGTTTTTCCTTGTGTCATATCTGCTGGACTCCAAAGGTGGGATAACCTAAGCATGTGGTTCTACTCAGAAAAGGCAGACACATAAAGGGGAAACCCAATTGCACAAAGCATATTTCATGCCTCTTCTTGCTTTTTATCTGCTAACATACCATTGGCCAAAAATCACATGGTTGAGCTTAAAATACAGGGAATAGAAGTACATTTTACCTGCCATACTTCCAGACCAGACCGGTGACCTATCCCAGCATCATTGGAGAGGAGGTGTCATGGATAGAATAAGCATTTGTTTAACAATAATCAAATATAAGAACTTAATTAAAAATAAAAAATTACAACCCATGTACTGGTTTCTACCCACACTTATAAGTTGGTCCATTGATCAGAACTCTTTGAATATGATCACTCATCAAATGGCTAATCCACTCTACAGCATTTGTAGTTATAGTATTCTAATTAACATAAAAAAGCATGTTTTATGTTGATTAAAGGACCAATTCAGAATTTTTGTTATATGTTATGGATTTTGATACCCGTTATTTGGGATCACATATGTTCCAGCAGACTCTGGATGACATAAATCCTGCCAATATAAGTCAATGATAAAACTCGGTTTTTAATTTTTTTTTTTTTTAATTTTATTTCCTGAAAATTGCCAAAACATGAGGTAAAACATGAAGGTACCTGGCAATGACTGAACATGCATTTTATTCTAGTCTCCTTATTCTTAGTCTTTTTATTTTTCATGAAACTTTTCAAAACGTGGTGCGATGCATTCCTCCTTACTGCAAAAGCAGAAAGATAGCCCAAACAAATAAATAAAGCCAAGTTTTGTTTTTATCTCAGGAAAATCACCACTACAATGCATGCTTCATTACTGAAAAGCACTACTTAGAGGCAAAATAAATAAAACTGAAAGAAATTTGAATCTCAGGAAAATTATCACTACTGTGTATTCTTCGTTATAACAAAAGCATTGCTAACGACTAAGAAGCAGAAACACCTGCCATTGAATACTGCACAACTGCTCACAAAGATGCATTTTAAGCCTGCTACACACGGAAGGAAATCCTGGTACACACGGAAGGAAATCCTGGTGCTGTAGTGGTTAAGAGCTACAGCTGCTAACCAAAAGGTCGGCAGTTCAAATCCACCAGGCACTCCTTGGAAACTCTATGGAGCAGTTCAACTCTGTCCTATAGGGTGGCTATGATTTGGAATAGACTCAATGGCAACAGGTTGGTTAACACGTGGAAGCCATGATTGGACCCTAAGATTGAATGCAGGGTAAGGATAACTTTATAGGAGTTCCAATCCCTTGAAAAGTACCATTACAATGCATTATTCCTTATTCAAAAGTCATTGTTTACTGGCCCTACAGGACAGAGTAGAACTGCCCCATAGGATTCCCAAGGAGCTCCTGGTGGATTCGAACTTCCAGCATTTTGGTTAGCAGCCAAATTCTTAACCATTATGCCACTAGGGTTTACTTGTTTACTGTTCAGAACCTAGAAAAGAAAGGAGCCAGTAACACCTGGAAACAATGAATGGCATAAAGGAGAAAATGGCTACTAAGACTGCATGGAGACTGGTAATAGCTTATCCTCACCATAAGTACAATCTCAGAGAACATAGTAAAAGGGAAACACTAAGGAGGCTTATCTCACAGAAATAAAGGCAAACCTGTCAAAACTTGTCAAATTTTTAGAAAATTCGTGCATCTCCTAAGACAATCCTCAGTCTACACAAAACTAGGCTCCTACTCAGGATTTTTGAGTTTCATGCATTTCAGAAGACTCCCACCTTGAGGCTAAATATGTTATAATTGGACTACCCCCTTTCCAAAGAACTCCAGAGGCATAAAAAGTGGATGGGATACTGTATGTTTCACAGGTCTTGAAAAGAGCATACACACACACACACACAATTAATCCCATTGCAGTAGAGTGGACCCCAAATCATGGTCACCCAAAATTAGGGTGACCCAAAATCATGGCAACCCCATAAGTGTCACAGTAGAACTGTGCTTCATAGGGCTTCCAGTGGCTGACTTTTCAGAATTAGATCACCTGATCACCATGCCTCTTTCTCCTGAGGTACCTCTGGGTAGACACGCACCTCTACCTTTTCAGTCAACTCTACCTTTACTGTTTGCACTATCCAGAGTATCTCTCTCTCTATATATATATGTATATGTACATATACATATGCATATGCATATACAGATGCACATACGCATACATATACATATAAATGGAGCCCTGGTGGCACAGTGGTTAAGAGCTGAGCTGCTAACCAAGAAGTCAGCAGTTCGAATACACCAGCCCCTTCTTGAAAACACTATGAGGCAATTCTACTCTGTCCTGTATGGTCAATTTGAGTCGGAATTGACTGGATGGCAATGGGTTTTTTTTTTTTTTTTTGGTTTGTACACGTACATATTCATGTACATGTACATATACATATACCTTGGAAACCTGAGTTTTTTTTAATACATATACATATACCTGGAAACCCTGGTGGTGTCATGGTTAAGAGTTCAGCTACTAACCAAAAGCCTGGCAGTTTGAATCTACCAGGCACTGTTTGGAAACATTTATGGAGCAGTTCTACTCTGTCCTATGGGGTCGCTATGAGTCTGAATCGACTTAATGGCAATCGATTTGGTTTTTTGGTTTATACATATACGTATGTGCACATACGTAAATAAATATATATGTATGTATGTATATACACAGCCGTCCCTTGATATCTGCAGGGAATTGGTTACAGGCTAGCCCTCAGACATTCAAATCCAAAGGTGCTCAAGTCTTATAGAAAATGACATAGTATTTGAGCATATAACCTATGCACATCCTCCCTTACACTTTAAAGCATCTCTAGAATACCTAGTACAATGTAAATGCCATGTAAACAGTTGCTATACTGTACTGCATTGTTTAGGGAATAATGACAAGTCTCGAAGCCAACAACCCTCAAACAAGTGCTAGAGAGAAACTGAGGATCTGCTGGGTGAAGTGGAGAGAGGCTATAACAGGGTATGCCTCTATGTGATTTTATTTCTGTGGATTCAGTGTAGTGCTCAAAGAGTGGCAAAATCAAGTGTTTTTTTTTGGAACTTCCTTTTTTTTTTTCTTTCAGAATATTTTCGATCCGTGGTTGGTTGAATCTACAGGTGTGGAACACATGGATTTGGAGGGCCTATTTTTTTTTACTGTATACACATATACATATAAAGCTACTGAGTATAGAAACTATTGACAAGTTGAAATGTTTGGCTTGCTATGAGAAATACTGAAGGGTGAAGCACAATTTTAAGCTAGATACATAGAACACCCTTTTTTTTTTTTAATTGATCTGCTAGAATATCACCTTATGAGTGTGGGAGCACAGTCACTGTTAACTTAAGCAGAAGGATGACCAAGTGAAGTGTGAATGACGATGGGTGCTTTTGTAGATCCTTAGTCTACAGTGTTCGAACTGACATTTCTGTAGAATTGATTAGTCAAAAAATGTCCAGGCTTTTTGGGCACTTTGAGTGGGCTATCAATATTTCTAATATTGGAAGTAAACAAAAAATAGTTGGAGAAAACAGTCAAGGCACAGAATATACAAAATAGATTAGGACATAATCCCATAATCCCCACACAAATCTTTCATTGTCCATTTTGGAGCTATAGATATGGAAACTCCATAGTACTTATTAACTTTATCCTAAACACTTTCTCTTTTCCTCAGTCTCCTTGCAAACATTAACTTTAAAGCATTTTGGCACTTTTGGAATTCTTAAGCAAAGTTATGCGTTTGGTCTCCGTATTTTCATACGTGGACTTTTTGTTGCCTGTTAATACTCAGATGGTTCCCTTTCCATATTTCTATATATCTTTTAAAATCAGAGGTCATTTGAGACAGTGCTGTGCCTCTAAGTTAGTTTCAATTTGATGTCCATTTACTGAGCACCAATTATGTGAATCAGACTGGATTCCTGACCTTGAAGAGCTCATGGTTATAAAAAAAAAATAAAATTTAGTCATAATTGCTATTGAAGGTATTTGGATGAAATGTTTTGGGAACATTCAGTACAGATAATTTAATATTGTCTGAAGAGTTTAGGAGATGTAATTTACTTTCATTCATTTGAGCTGGTTTTTAAAGAATGAGTGAACCAAAACCGAACCCAGTGCCGTTGGTCAATTCCAACTCGTAGTGACTTTCTATGACAGGGGTTTCCAAGGCTCCAATCTTTACAGAAGCATATTGCCGCATATTTCTCCCATGGAGTGGCTGATGGGTTCAAACTGCAGGCCTTTTGGATATAACTATAGAGATGATACATCATAGAAAGGGAACCTAGGGCTGACATTTCACTAGTCAGGTACTATAAAAGGAAAAATTTAAGATAGTTTTAGCATACTACCTTATTTTTTAAAAATGTGTTTAGATATTTTGAAACAATATAATAATTATCTCCATGTAGTCTAGATTTTAGTCTAGATATCCCTGTATTGTGTTACCATGAGCTTTTAGCTGCATATCTTCATGCAACAATGTACCTTAAACTTCATACTATTGGCTTCCTGGATTGGAGTTAGACTGCAATGGTGGTAACTTTCTAACCCCGAAAGACTTTTATTTTAATGTCACACTGTTGGGCTTCCTCACTTACACATGCTTTCGGCTACACTCTCTTGACTTAGGCAATAGATCAACTCCGCATCATACTAGAGAGGAGATAGGGAGTATTTAAAATAATGAGGTGGTGTACAGAGGCATTTTGATGAAATGGGGAAAAGTTGAGGGCACGTGTAAGCCCTGGACAAAATCTGTGGGGTTCAGGGAAGTGTGAAAGCATTAGAAGAAATACACACATGGCTGAAAACAAAATTATGTCATCCTTGCAACAGAATGTCCATTCTAGGGATGCAAACAACATCTAAAATATCTAAAAATGACACTGAGATTAATTTATCCAAAAAAGGTGTTTTCAAGTTTTATTCTAATGGAGTTTATTCAAAGTAAAAATCTATTGCTACAATTCATCTTATCTATAAAAAGCACAGAACAGAATTATATCTGTCTTTTGGCTAGTTTTTTAAATGATATTTTGCACGCTAAATCATGTTGTAAATATTATTGAGATGCTGCTTTTTTTCTTAGTGATGTATATATTTTAAATGCATGATTAATATGTTGGAAATGCTTTAGAATTTTGAAAGTGTGTTTCAAATATTATCCAATAATTTTATTCTCAAAACATTTATCTTATCACGAGTTTAACAATAGTGATTTCCAAGCAGAAATTCCTTTGACCATATTGCTGTCTTGCATATATTATATCTAGTATATTAGACTGCCAACTATCTCTACATTAATTTATTTATTGAGAACCATCAAGAAAAAAATATGTATTACTAGAAGAAAAGAAAGCTGAAACAATCTGCTTTGCTTTTTGCCTTTTTACAATTTCAAGCTTGCACTGTATTTGTGCTCTAAATTATTTAAATGTGGTCTTTTATGAAATCAAATTCTTTTTTTGTATATTTCTGACTCATTTTATTAAAAACTATTTTAGTTTGAGGAGAATGCAGATCAATCTTTCATATTCTAAAAGGACCTTTATTCCAATCTCTTTCCATTTATAGGGAGCCCTGGTAGTGGTTAAAGAACCTGGCTGCTCACAGAAAGGTCGATGGTTCTGAGCCACCAGCCACTCCATGGGAGAAAGGTGTGGCAGCCTGCTTCTGTAAAGATCACAGACTTGGAAATCCTGTGGGGCAGTTCTACTCTGACCTACAGGGTCACTACGAGTGGGAATTGACTCAACAGCAGTGGGTTTGGTTTTGGTTTTGGTTCCATGATAGCTGACTTACCTCTGATTACTAGGACCTGTATTGCATAGTGGAGCACTGAGAATTCAAGGCATGCACTATGACCTCATTTTATATTTTAAGAATTAGAAAAAAAAGATTGTTTCAGATTTTGTGTCTTTAGAGTTGTGTGTATAATGATTTTAGCAATGTATTTTTCAATTTTTCAAATAAGAAATTTAAACTTAAGGTGCCCTTATGGCACAAATGGTTTAGAGCTCAACTGTTAACCGAAAGGTTAACAGTTTGAACCCACCCAGTGACTCCACTGGAGAAAGATCTGAGAATCAGGTCTGATAAAGATTACAGCCAAGAATATCCTACAGGCCAATTCTACTCTGTCACATGACGTTTCTATGAGAGGAAAATGGCTGGATAGCACCTATCAACAACAACAATAAGAGATTTTTGATAAGATAATTTTCTGTTTGTGGCTAGGTTATAACAATAATTTGGAAGCAATTGATATGAATCTTTCACTTTTAGATTTTCGAAAATACACAGAATAGTTTTTTTTTTCCCCCTTGTACCCAATTGGGGCAATATCTGTCAGTATTTAGTCATATTCATGGGTTATTCAGCATATAACCATGATAGGTAAGGAGAGGACAAGTTTGTTGGAAGAATCCAGAGGCCATGCTGTTAGCCAACTCATTCATGAGGTCATGAGGACAGCAAGAATGATGACAGGTGTAGGGATGAAGAACCAAAATATAAGGAAGAAATGGAGGCGTAACTAGAAGTCAACCAATTAAAGGGAGGAAGAAACAGATAAGTTGGTGAAACCAGATATCATGGAGTTAAAAGTTATCTAAAAAAGAGAGAGAGAGAGAAATGATTTGGAAGATGCAAAATAACTAGAAACAAAATACCCAACCTCCTTTATCTAAGACACAAGAGGTGTGAGAAAATATGAATCTTCACATGAGGGGATTCCAGGGACAGAAATTTAGTCAGTTACAATCAGGTTTCATTTCAAGCTGGTAGGTGAAAACTAGTTTCCATGGATTTGATTCTGTCTCATAGTGACCTCATGTGTGTCAGAGTAGAATTGTACTCCGTAGCATTTTCAATAGTTCATTTTTGAAAGTAGATCCTAGGCCTTTCTACTGAGGCACCTCTGGGTGGACTCAAACTATCAACCTTTTGGTTAGCAGCTGAGCGTTTTAACCATTTGTGCTGCCCAGTGACTGTTTAAACAAGAGGTTGAATAAAGAGGGCTTTTCAGAGTATAGGGAGAGAATTTCCTTAAATGGATATAAAGATTTTGTGATAATGAATTTATGGTGAAGACCCAGTGGAACCATGAAATATGCCTGTTTAATGCTCAGAGTTTGATTCAGTATTAGCGTGAAATTGGTGCTTTCAAATATTTGATAAAAAACAAACATATAAACAAATACAATTTGCCTCCATAATGTTGTGACTGCCAAGTATTAAAAATCCAATGACAAAATGCTTTGAGATGCTTAAGTCAGTAAGTGATTGCTTTCCATGAATTGTTGTTGTTAGGTGCCATTGAGCCAATTCTGACTCATAATGACCCTGTGTACAACAGAACAAAACACTGCCCAGTCCTGTGCCATCCTCACAATCGTTGTTATGCTTGAGCCTGCTGTTACAGCCACTGTGTGGAGGGCCTTCCTGTTTTTCACTGACCTTCTGCTTTACCAAACATGATATCGTTCTCCAGGGACTGGTCCCTCCTTATAACCTTCCAAAGTATGTAAGGCATAGTCTTGCCATTCTCACTTCTAAAGAGCATTCTGGCTCTACTTCTTCCAAGACAGATTATTTCATTCTTGTGGCAGTCCATGGTATGTTCAATATTCTTAGCTAACACCATAATTCAGAGGCATCAATTCTCTGATCTTCCATATTCATTGTCCAGCTTTCACATGCATATGAAGTGATTAAAAATACTATGACTTGGGTCAGGCCTGGGTCAGGCCCACCTTAGTCCTCAAAGTGACATCTTTGCCTTTCAACACTTCAGAGAGGTCTTTTGAAGAAAATTTGCCCAACGCAATATGCCTTTAATTTCCTGACTGCTGCTTCCATGGACGTTGATTACAGATCCAAGCAAAATGAAATTCTTGACTACTTCAATCTTTTCTCCATTTATCATGATGTTGTTTATTGGTCCAGTTGTGATGATTTTTGTTTTCTTTATGTTGAGGTATAATTCATACTGAAGGCTGAAGTCTTTGAGCTTCATCGGTAAGTGCTTCAAGTCTTCTTCACTTTCAGTAAGCAAGGTTGTGTCATCTGCATTTTGCAGGTTGTTTATGAGTCTTGCTCTAATCCTGATGCCACGTTCTTCTTCATACAGTTTGTCATTTAGGGGTTTATTCTTTACAACAAACTAAGTAATTTCCCAAATTTGAATAATATAAAAAAAATTGTTTGGTTTTGGAATTGAATTTTCATTGTAAAGTTCAGCGAGGGTACTTGGCTTGAAATTTGCTGTAGTTTGCAGGTACAATACTGAAATTGTTGACATAAATTTTGTGAGTTATCTGACTGAGGCGGTCACTTTTCCCACACAGATGCCCTTTGACAAAAAGCATTATTTGGTAAAATCTTAATAACCACTACAGAGGGAGGCTGTATCCTTAATTGATCAATTGAAATGTGTTATGACCATTACTGGGTCTGAATTTATTAATTGTGTGTACTATCACTCATGACATACAGGTATAAAAAAACCCAAAAACCAAATCCAGTGCTGTCGAGTCCATTCCGACTCATAATGACCCTATAGGACAGAGTACAACTGCCCCATAGGGTTTCCAAGGAGCACCTGGTGGATTGGAACTGCAGACCCTTTGGTTAGCAGCCCTAGCTCTTAACCACTACGCCACCAAGTTTTCTAGATACCACTAAATGTAATTGCTGAAGAATTATGTATAACCAAACCAAAACCAAACCCGTTGCCATCATGTCGATTCCGACTCATAGCGACCCTATAGGACAGAGTAGAAGTGCCCCATAGAGTTTCCAAGGAGCGACTGGAGGATTTGAACTGCTGACCTTTAGGTTAGCAGCCGGAGCACTTAACCACTACACCACCAGGGTTTCCAATAACAAATATTTAAACCCCTACATATACAGATAGAAACTAATACAAAACACAGAGGGTATCTTTACGCCATTAATCCAGATTAGGAGTAATGCCAAATGATGACTCATTTAATATTAATAACAAATGTGGATGACATGCAAATCAAATATTTAAAGCACTGCCAAACCTATTTCTTTTAGTGCATCTTAAACGTGGTTGATGACATGAATTTGAATTTTGCTTTACATGAGGTAGCCACCCCAAGCATTTTATGCATGTTTTTACTATTATAAGGAATTTCAAATTAATTTAACTCATTCCCCTAACTTTACAGGAAAACATACTGAAGCAAAGAGAGAAAGATCACATAGTTAAGAAATAAAAACCTTGAACCTACCTTGGCCAATTCTCTGTTCATTTTTATTTTATTATTTTAACTCGCTGCCTTGTTTCAATTCAATTCTGTGTGTCGAACTGTGCAAGCTGTTGCATGGGATACAAAGGAAAAAGGCATGCGATCTGCTCTGAAGATGTTTACAGGTGAGCAGGCTTAGAGAGTGAGGCAGGTATGCATATTACTAAAATTTTGGAATAAGATAATCCTTAAGATAAGAAATAAACAAATACATTCAGATGCTATAAACATGTGTAATCAAATTAGGAGTGTCAAGTGTCAGGAACCTCAGTGGTTGTGACTGAAAGTTTCTTGATATTACAGGAGGAGCTAAACCATGAACAGTGTATTTCGGAAACTGCAAGTAGTAGAAACAACCAGAAGAAGGTGGAGAGAATTTAAGAAAGAGTATTTTGCAGGAACGATAAGACAAGATCACATGAAAGATTAAAGGAGTAGCTGTACAGGGTGGGTCCCATTAAGGACATAAAATGTGAGAAATTATTTACAGGGTTATTCAAATGTTCCATGAAAAAAATGTAAGGAAGCCTGAACTAGAGTGAAGATAAAAAAAAAAAAAAAGGGAGATTAAATAAGGAGTGGCCAACTGAAATTCTTGAAGGAAAAATAACATGACCAAAAAGTGGATATTCTTTATATTTTTAATATCATTGATGATGCATCTACATTGTTCAGAAATCAAAGTGACATAAAATTTTTTACATTAAGAATTTTACTCCCATACATGTCCCATCAACCCATGTACTTTTACATAATTACTATTAGTCCCATGTGAATAGCTACAGTGTTTCCTTCTACAAATGACTATGTATTCTTATTTCCTTTATTTTTTGTAAAAAATGGTATTATACTATATGTACACTTCTGCTCATCAACTTCTCATTTAACAGTAATATTTGAAGATTTCTCCATATAAGTATTTAGAAATGTTCTCTCTCTCTTTTTTTTTTAATTACAGCTGTCTTGTATTTCATTGTGTGTCTTATTTAACCAGTCCTTTGTAGATAAGTCCCTGAATTGCGCAAAAGGTTAACGCACTCAACTCGTAACAAAAATGTAGCAATATTCTTCTGAAAAATTAGCCATTGAAAACTCTATGGAATATAGTTCTACTCTGACACACACGGGGTGGCCATGAGTCGAAGTTGACTCTGCGACAACTGGTTTTATAGACGGACATTTGGGCTGTTTTCAATTTCCAGCATTACGAATCGTGCTGCGATGCAGAAAAGTGCACAAATTATATTTTGTTTGAGGATGAAGGTGTACTTGTAGAATATTTTTTCCAGACATGAGGTTGCTGGATTAAGAACAGATACATTTGTAGTTTTGAAGTATTTTGCCAAGTTACTCTCCTTAAGAGTTGCATCACTTTGCACTTAATGTATCAATCTTTATATCATTTTGATTCATGAACAACGTAGGTGTCCTATGCCTGCTTGGTGCTGTCCAGTGGATTCCAAATCATAGCTACCCTATAGGACAGAGCAGAACTGCCCCATAATGTATCCAAGGCTGTAATCTTTATGGAAACAGACTGCCATATCTTTATCCCCTGAGCAGCTGGTGGGTTCAAACCCCCAATCTTTTGGTTAACAGGTGAGCACAGAACCATTGCACCACCAGGCTCCTACATTGTCCTCTAAGGTCTCTACAAATCGGAATCAACTTACTGTCAACAGGTTTTTGTTTTTTGTTTGTTTATTTCCATGAAGGCTATTCTTTTCTTCCATAATTTCAGATCCAGCTACATTGTTATATTATTTTCATGTAGGTAGAAACTTTTTATTTGATTACATTTGTTTTTCAGTGTACAATCATATCAATTGCCAAATACATCTAACCTTACCTCCTCCCTTTTAAATCTTATATGTCTAATTTCTTTCTCTTATCCAATTGTGGGTCAAATACTGCCAGGACACTATTACAAAATGCAGGTGGTAGTTTGTATCTTTATATTTTTTCCTGATGTTAGTAGGAATGCCTCCACTGTATTCTTATCATGTAAGATATGGAGTTTTGCTCTAAGGCACTTTGGGATATACATACATACAGACATACATAAATGTATGTGCAAGTGTTTGTATCCTTCAAAACAATTCTTAATGTATTTGTTAAGAATGAGTATTGAATTCTGGGAAGTGCAGTTCTTACAGACTCTGAAGATGATTATATGAATTTCCTTAGATCTGTTAATATAATAATTTTACTATTTTACTAACATTAAAAATTTCCTGCAGCTATGAAATATACATAGCTATGCTCAAAAAAAAAAAAATTTTTTTTTGTTCTTTTTTATGCTCCTTTGGAAACTCTGGTGGTATAGTGCATAAGAGCTATGTCTGCTAACCAAAAGGTCGGCAGTTTGAATCCACCAGGCACTCTTTGGAAACTGTGTGGTGGCAGCTCTACTGTGTCCTATGCTGTCTCTATGAGTGGGAATCGACTTGACGGCAACAGGTTTGGTTCGGGTTTTCTGTTGCTTTATTCTTGAATGTGCTTCTGTATTGTTTGTTCATGTTTAACTCCAGACCGTTGCATTGATATTTATAAGTTTATGTGTTTGCTTAATTTTATTTATTTGTGTAATATTTATAACACTTTCTTGCTAGTATTTAACTTGTTCCTAAAATCATTTATGGAATTTTCTTCTTTTTATATGCTCTGAGACAATGAAGTATGATTAAAATTAACTATAATGATTTCTTTGTAAAAAGAATCTGATGCATTTTGGGGAGGTCACTTTTGTACTTTACATCTTTCATGAAAATTGGAATTATTTTCCTAGATGTTTATCATTTCATTGTGTTTTTAAAATTTATACAGTTCTATAATATAGGCTCATATTTTTATTTATCTATTTCCTGTACTTTTTCTCCTTTATATTATTTTGTTTAATATATTTTGTTAATAATGTTTTGTTTAATTTTAATATTCTTCATTGTTTACTTGATTAGGTAGCTAGTTTTAAATACGTTTCATTATTTTCAAAGCACCAGATTTTTATTTCATTCTAGTGTATTTTTTTAACTTAATTAAATTCTACTTTTATTTTTATTATGTTCTTTCTCTTATTTTCTTTTGGTTCAAGTTATGACTTTTTCTATGTTTTCGAGTTAGATACTTGCCTTATTTCATGTCATTCTTTTATTTAGGGTTCTTAATTTTCCTCTGACTACTTTTTAAATTCTATTTAATAGGTCTGTATATATTCAGTTTTTATTATAATTGTTTGTTAGAAATTCTGCTAAGTATTTTTGTTACTAGCACATTTTCATTTTAGTAAAACATTTGTGTGGAAAGAACTTTGAATTTTTTTTTTTTTTAGTCTATTAGTTATCTAAATATTTTTGGTAGAAGCAGCCATTTGGCAATTTCATTGAATTTTCACTCAATCCTTTTTAGTGAAACATTTGGTTTTCCATGGAATTTCAATATTTTATATGGGCTTCAGGTTTAACTACAATGTGTTTTATACCATTATCTAATCTCTCTGCATGCCAGCTTCCTTGTCTGCTAAATGGCAATGTTGAGTGTAACTATCATATAGGGTTACAAGATAATATATGCATACATACACACACATAGATCCGTGTGTATTATCTATCTACCTACCTAACATATATTTGAAAATTGTCTTAAATTTATCAATCGCTTGATAAGCACCAACAATTACTGCTACTGTTTTTTTAAAATAATTTTTATTGTGCTTTAAGTGAAAGTTTACAAATCAAGTCAGTCTGTCACATATATACCTTACTCCATACTCCCACTTACTCTCCCCCTAATGAGTCAGCCCGCTCCCTCCTTCCAGCCTCTCCTTTCGTGACAATTTTACCAGTTTCTAACCCTCTCTACCCTCCTATCTCCCCTCCAGACAGGAGATGCCAACACAGTCTCAAGTGTCCGCCTGATACAAGTAGCTCACGCTTTGTCAGCATCTCTCTCCATCCCATTGTCCAGTTCCTTCCATGTCTGATGAGTTGTCTTCCAGCATAGTTCTTATCCTGAGCCAACAGAAGGGGACCATTTGGGGACCATGACCACTGGGATTCCTCTAGTCTCAGTCAGACCATTAAGTCTGGTCTTTTTATGAGAATTTGGGGTCTGCATCCCACTGTTCTCCTGCTCCCTCAGGGGTTCTCTGTTGTGCTCCCTGTCAGGGCAGTCATCGACTGTGGCTGGGCACCATCTAGTTCTTCTGGTCTCAGGATGATGTAAGTCTCCCATTTACGTGGCCCTTTCTGTCTCTTGGGCTCATAGTTATCGTGTGACCTTGGTGTTCTTCATTCTCCTTTGATCCAGGTGGGTTGAGACCAACTGATGCATCTTAGATGGCTGCTTGTTAGCATTTAAGACCCCAGATGCCACTTTTCAAAGTGGGATACTGCTGCTGTTTTTTTTACCATTAGCAGCATTGCTACTATATACTTTGGTTATTGTTTAAAATATTTTGGCTAATGTTTAATTCATTATGCATTTGGACATTTTGATTATTAATAAAGTGATCATAATGCTTGCTATTTTTTACTGTGATCAAATTATTTCTTAAAAATGCCTGAAAGTTTCAAAATTTTCAAAGAACACTCAAGGAACTTGAGCGTTCAAACCTTCCTTTTTATATTTTTATTCTTACCAAACAATGCTATATAACAGTGCAAATTACATTTTTATCGTATAAGATTTAGTGTTTTTAAGTATGGGTAACTCAGTTCATTTAATTTCCTTCTGCCAAAAATGTCGTGGTACATGGAGTCTAGTGTTACAGAATTAATATTTTTTTTCCTTGCAACTTTAAGCTATTTTGTTTTGAAAGAACTGTTTGTCTTGGATAATTGTTTTACATGTCTAAAACTTAATTTCATATCAGTCACTGTCATAGATTGAATTGTATTCCCCTCAAAATATGTGTCAACTTGGTTAGGCCATGATTCCTAGTATTCTGCTGTTGTCCTCCATTTTGCGATTGTAATTTTATGTTGAGAGGATTAAGGCGGGATTGTAACACCACCATTACTCAGGTCACTTCCCTAATCCAAGGTAAAGGGAGTTTCCCTGGGGTGTGCCCTGTACCACCTTTTCTCTCAAGGGAGATAAAAGGGAAGGGAAGCAAGCAGAGAACTGGGGACCTCATACCACAAAGAAAGCAGCACCAGGAGCAAAGCACATCCTTTGGACACAGGGTCTCTGCTCCTGAGAAGCTCCTCGACCAGGGGAAGATTGAGGACAAGGACCTTCCTCCAGAGCTGACAGAGAGAGAAAGCCTTCCCCTGGAGCCAACACTCTGAATTTGGACTTGTAACCTACTAGACTGTGAGAAAATGAATTTCTCTTTTTAAAATCATCCACTTGGGGTATTTCTGTTATGGCAGCACTAGATGACTAAGTCACATCACTAGATAGATGACAAGGTATCAAATATTTCCTAAGACTTTCAGCAAGTCTCTTAATTACAGATTACTTCCTAAGGATTGGTTCTATGGGATACTGAATAATATTCAAGAATATAGCAAAATAGCATGGCTGTAGAAGTTGAGGAAAAAAACTTGGCTAAGAAAAATAGCTGGAAATTTTTTAAAGATAAGAAATTCATAGAAAGAACACATAGCCTGAATGCATGACAGAATGTTTAGTTCTGTTTTGGAACGTCTAACTCAGAAATTCGCTAAAGGGGAATAAAATTTAACAAAGATTAATGGAAAAATGTTTCATGTTTTGAAATATCCTTGATATAGATATGTTTTAGGAAATAATTTGGGTGTTAATACCAAATATCTAAATATTTCAAGTGTCATATGCATAAAACTGAATAAAGTTTTCAAAAGGAACTAGTTGCATATTTTAAAATTTCTCTATTAGAACCTAATTTAATTTGTTGTGCTCCAGTACCGCATATTCATATTGTAGATATAGGTATTTACATTAAAAAAAAAAGGTAACATATAATGAAAGAAAATAAACATAAAAAGGAAATAAGTTAAAATGACATTGGTAACAAAAAGAAATTGTGTTTGATGGCACTGGGGCACTGGGGTGGGGATATTACATAAACTGTTGGGAAAATCAGATTTAAGACACTGGATAACTGAATAGTGTTTCACTGTTTTGTGTAGACTTTACCCATCACGATAAAATATTGAAGCCAGAGAAATTTGTGGTTTGTGTTTTGTGGTCAACTTGGAAATAAATTAGAAAATTTTACCCTTCAAAGAATTTCTGATTTCTAAAAAGAACATCCTTAAAGATACAGACATGCTTGTGCACCAACTCCAATTCCATGGGTAAACATGCTGTATTTGTGAAATCTGATTTCTAACCATATGATTTTATTTAATGTAAACATAACATATATTATAATTATTTCAACATCTTGTTTCTAGTGCCAAGTTTGGCATAATGTGAAGTTCTGAGTTTGAAATATCCACTTAGATAGGCAATGTGTAATTTCAGGACATTTCTCTGGATTTGAAGAAAATACAGTGCCCTGGTAGCACAGTGGTTAAGCACTGTCACTGCTAACAAAAAGGTCAGCAGTTCAAATCCACCAGCTGCCCCTGGGAAACCCTATGAGGTAGTTCTGCTCTGACCTATAAGGTCACTATGAGTCAGAATCAACTTGACAGCAATGGATTTGGTTTTCAGTTTTTGCTTGACAACATATTAGTTTCTCTCTAATGACAATGTTATAAATAAGATATTGGCAATCTGAGGTGAGCCCAGAAGTGTTTGTAATATTAAAAAAAAAAAAAAAAGAGCTCTAGAAATGTTTTAAATAGGGACATTTAAATAGGATATTAATAATTTGCACTGAATCATTTTATATTTATAGAAGGGGAAGTAGCCTTTATATAAAAGGCTATCACATATAAATTGATTGGAATTGGAGAGGAGCAATTTTTAATTTGCTATAACTGAAACCAAAACCCATTGCTGAGTTGATTTCGACTCATGGTGACTCCATAGGACAGAGTAGAACTGCCCCATAGAGTTTTCAAGGAGCACCTGGTGGATTCAAACTGCTGATCTTTTCGTTAGCAACTATAGCACTTAACCACTATGCCACCAGGGTTTCCAGTTTGCTGTGAGAACCACTAATAAATGTAGTTAAAATAAAGTGCTGAGTTCTCTGTCAACAAACTGTTCAAGCTGAAGCCAGATGTAGGAGATTTCTGTGTTAGGAGAAAGGTTGAAACAGATTCATTCGCGCACGCGTGCATTTCTCCCTTTTTTTATTCTTTCAGGAAGCAGCAACTAAGTCTGTGTGAAGAGCAAATCCTTTGAACAAGCCAAGTGGCCATGGCTTTTTCCATTACTCTCCCTGTTGGCATCTTTAGGCCTCAGAACAAACCACTATCCCCACTGAGGCCTTATGTTTGTTAGTTAGATTAAAAAGGTATAACTCTTGGGTAACCACCCTCCCACCCTCCCATCCCACCCGCACCCACATTAAAGAAGTCAGCAGAATATGATGCAGTAGGATGTTTGTTAATGGAGATAAAAAGATACATTTAGTCATTTAGGCTGGAGGCGTAAAACAGCTGGGAGAGGCAGTTTTCTTCGTCTCCTCAGCTATGGTGCAGGTGGGGCACACATGGCATAAGCAAGTGTACCTGCCTGCCTAGGGTGAGACCGGCAGTAGGTAGGGGTCTTATTTAAGCTCCTTACCCATGACACAAAGTGAGGTGTAAAAGGAAGAGTCTTCATCTCTGCCCAGGCAGCTTTTGAGGGAGGGACTACTTGTGATGGAACTTCTATTGTAAGCTGTCTGATTCTTGTATGTAGTAAGAGCTACTTTACGTGTGCTAGCGTGTGTTCAGGCTCTGATTGGAGGCATGTGATGTTCACAGAGCAATCCATATTAATTATTAGTGTTCTATTTCTAATGGCTCTCTAGAAACCGGGTACAAGCTGTGAGCACCATACAGATTTGGAGTATTGGCTTACAATTATGGTGCGGTTAAGCAGGACGCGTTGTCCTACAGTCTGGTATTATCACTTCCCTTCTACTCTTCATACTACAGTTCTTCTAAATATGTTAGATATAGAGACAAAGTAGCAGCCTGAACATTGGCAGGTGTATCGCATTAAAAGCAAATAAAGTGATGAAGTAATTATCTACAGCCTTTAGGTTATTGCACTTTTATTTTTAAGAAATTCCTTCAATAAGAGTGTTGTTCAATTGTCTTTCAATAAGACCTTCATAAGAAATCTTTTAAGATTTTAAGGGAGTAATAGTTTTAAGAAAACAGTAGGATGATCAATATAAAAATTGCTTGAATTAAGTTACTGAAGACAGCTTGAAATGCCAAAAGACTATACAAACTCAAAATCTTAGAGATTAAGACCACAAAATTGACTGAATGGAGCAAAGAGAAAGACAATTCCCAAGTTGGCAAATGGAAATTATTATTACTACCATTATTAACTGTTGGAATAGTTGATGTCTATTTTTTATTAGTATTTTTTTTATTCATGACTTTGTTGTGAGTCATTCTTTTCAGTAATTTTTTCAATCTTTTATTAGCAATTTTTTTTTTTTCATTCATGACTGTTGTGAGTCATTCTCCTTATTTCACCAAAGATAAAACTACTACAGAAGAAGAGTTAATTTATTACATTCCATAGCGGGGGTGGGGGAGGGTGGATTGTTGACTCCCAGGTACAAGTAGATAAAAGAACTATGGAACATGACGGGATTTATTTCTATTAATGAGTGTGCAAAGGATAAGGTATAATCCCAAAAAACAAACCCACTGCCATCAAGTCGATTCTGACTCATAGTGGCCCTATAGGATGGAGTGGTGTTGCCCCATAGGGTTTCCAAGGAGCAGCTGGTGGATTCAAACCGCCAAATTTTGGTTAGCAGCCGAGCCATTAACCAGTAAGTCACCAGACCTCCAAGGTGTAATCAGCAGTGATTAATTCCTGGAGAATATAATAATGTTGGCCTCACTACTGTACACACAAGGTTTTGGGCAGTCAATTTTCTCAAAGAATATGTGTAGAAAATACACAAATAATGCAGTTTTGCATGGATCAAATCAGGCAAATATAAGTTTGAACTATAAGCAAAATAATGGACTATCATGTTAACATGAAACTCTTCTAATTTGAGCCAATCAACTTTCCTGCAAATGCTTTCTTTTACATATGAATTATAAGAGAAAAAAAAGGTTTTTGTCCTTATGTGATGGTTAGTTTTATGGGTCAACTTGGCTAAGCTAAAGTGCACAGCTTTTTGGTTAAACACTTGTCTAAATATTGCTGTGAGGGATTTTCATGTGATTGGTATTTATAATCAGTTGACATTAACTAAAGAAGTTTAATCTCCATAATGTGGGTGGGCCCCACGCAATCGGTTGAAGGCCTTAGGAGCAAAAACCGAGGCTTCTGGGAGAAATAATTTTACCTCAAGATTGTAACATAGAAATCCTTTTTAAGTTTCCAGTCTGCTGCTTGCCATATGGATTTTAGACTTGCCAGTCACCGTGAACCAATTCCTTAAAATCAAAATCAATTAAACAATCTCTCTTTTTCTATCTTTTAATCTATGTATGTATGTATGTGTGTGTGTATGTATGTATGTATGTATCTATCTATCTATCTCCTAATGGTCTGTTTCTCTGGAAAACTGACTAAAACACCTCATTAAAAGATTCTTTCTGGGATAGTTATTTTTATGTCTGTTCAAAATTTTAAAAAATAGTATCTGCAATGTCACTCCTGACTTCATGGTAAGATTACAGAAAGAAAATCCCAGGTTCACTGAGCTTCACTCAAATGTTTTGAGTGGTAGCTTAAAATACTTCAGGGAACTATCATTTTTACTGACAGTTAATTATTCTGAAGTTTTAGTTCAACACAATCACCTTAACACCTAGAGCGCTATAATGAACTTAATAAAAAAATAAAAGAGGAGAGTATATAATCAAATACAAATAAGAGCTATACTTTCAGGGATGTTTATCTCCAGAGAGCTGAATAAAAATTTCCATGACTGTTTTGCCTCAGTCCAAATTATCCAATTCTTTTCTACTTTAAAAAGTATGTCTATCAACTTGTGCTGTGAAGTACAAGATAGAAAAGCAAAAGAACTCGTTTTTGATGCCCAGAATCTTCTCTTATAAGCTGAGGTTAAATCGTTGAACCTCTTCAAATGTTAGTTTTTTTGTAAAATGGTAATAACAATTATCTCATTTGTTTGCCATAAGGATCGAATGAGATGTGTTTTCAATTGTTTAGAATAGCGCCAGCATATATTAAGTGCTAATTAATGACAATTAGTATTATTTGGGAACCTTAGGCGAATGGCTTTGAAAGAGTAATTATAGACTCTTACCAAAGCAGAAATGGTCTTTACAACTTCCCCTGCTGGTCTCCTCCCCTCCCCCATCCTCTACTTTATGTCTAAGCTTCCATTTCAGCTCTAGCTTCAGAAAATTCTTTCTTACAATCTGCCTGCCTGTCATATTTACTAGTTTTAGTTCTTGTTCTACCCAGAAAACCCAGTGCCTAGATCTATAAAAATCAGGTAGAGCTCAGTTAAATTGAGTAAACCTGTATTGTATGGAGGCTTCATAAAGGTAAACTTTATATCTCAGAGTTTTGAATTATTGTTTAAATTAACAAATTTAAGAGAAACAGAAGCCCCATGTTGAGGCTTTGCTTGTCACCTTGGGGTTTCAGCACACAATGTCACTGCGGAGTCACTAAGGTTGTGGCTGAGTCCTGCAATGATGATTGGGTGTCGGTGTGTCAGATTCTGAGGAACCAGGGAGTTTATTTTAGAGATATGACAAAAAATGATGGATGTCAAAATGTTATAAAGCAGTGTCATTGTTCCAGCCAGCTTAAGGAGAGATGCTTTCAGAATCCCAACAGCACCATTCCTGTCACTATTCACCCACCACCCACTGACTTTTGACTTGGGCAGTAGAAATAACAGAGTCTTCTAAAATGTTTGCTTCTGGAATTTGCTGAAAGACAGCGACAGAATGAGCTAATGCTTAGATTAAATCTTCATTAACTTTGTGTATAGACAAATCTACAAGGTTATTAATTCCGCTGTATTTACCATCATCAAAATGGACATACTTGAGAAGTTTCAAACAGTGACGCAGTTCATACAGACAGGTTTATATTTGGTGACCTTTCTGTCTTTTTCCCTTCATCTCACCCTTGTGCCCTTGCTCACTCAGTCACATTTTTTTAAATTAAAATAACTTCGCTAATTTTTTTCTTAAAACATAAACAGTGTACTTAAGCTGATCTTACTAGGTTTAACTTTATATCAAATGACACCTTCTAATTCATTGTAATCACAATTCTTTCAAGTTCTCCACAAATTACTCCATTATCTGGCCCTGCTTTCTTCATCCCTTCATCTCAAACCAGCCATCTTTTAGCTCTCTGTGTTCCTGTGGCATGGGCTTCCTTTAGTTTCTTCGTTGCATCTTGTGCCCTGTTAGGCATTCTTCTGCATCTGATAGATTTCCTTAACAACACTTGTAACAAGTGTAATGATTTCATTAATGGCTGTCCTTCCTACTAAATTTTAATATGAGTGTAAATTGGGACCACATCTGATTTGCTAATCCATTGTATCTTTAGTGTCTAGAGCAGTAGATACTCAAGTGAATAAAAGTATCTGCCTATATCTGTAACGGTCCTCTTTTGCTCAACTACTAGACGAAAAGTTAGCAATTCAAATCCACCCAGAGGCACCTCAGAAGATTGACCTGACAATCTGCTTCCAAAGGTCACGGCCTCGAAAATCCCATGGAGGAGTTCTACTATGCACACATGGTATCACCAGGAGCTGGAATCGACTCAACAACAACTAGCAACAACAGCACGTTCTTCTATAAGAAAAATAATTACTGTGTTATATGACTTGAGAAGCTATAGACTGTTTAAGAGCTCACCTTTATTTGTCACTTACTATGTTCCAGGCCGGTTCTATTACATGTTTAATCTTCTGCCCTTTGTAACATTAAAAACAAACAAACAAACAAACAAAAAACAAAACCATTGCCATCGAGTCATTTCTGACTGATAACAACATTATAGGACAGAGTAGAACTGTCCCCACAGGGTTTCCAAGGAGCTGCTGGTGGATTTGAACCACTGACCTTTTGGTTAGTAGCCTAGTTCTTAACTACTACGCCACCAATAGTTAAAAATTAAGCTCTGGAATCTAGGGCTCAATCTTATTTCACCACTTGCTAGCTGTGTACCCCTGGGCAATTTACTGAACCACCAAGTGTTTCAGTTTTCTCATCTTAAAAATAGAAAAAAAAAAAAAGATAATATTAATTAATCAAAGGATCATTGCAAGAATTAAATAAATTAATATGCATAAAGTAGTACTTACAACAATGCTGACATATAGTAAGCACTGAATGAAAGTTAGCTATTAAAATTATTATCATGAATAAACATAATATGTGATACATACCTTGAGAAACCAGGAGAATATAATAATAGCAATATGTAGTCTCTGACTTATTAAGTTTTCTCATTATTTTACCACATACGGTAAAAAATAAAAACAAAACAACTAAAAGTTTACCATGCTGGCATAAAAGTATATCCAAATATTATGGAGAACAAAGGAAGGAGAAATTATTTTCAATGAAGTACATAGCATCTTGAAGAATCTATTTTTCCAGGGGGATTTCTCATTTTTGTTACATTTCAAGCATTTCTTTTTAAAATAACTTTTGAAATGACATATGACATACACGAAGGAAACTGTCCATGCCATAAGTTTGCAGCTCAAGGAATTTTTGTGAAGTGAAATCTCTAGGTACCTACCACCCATATCCGGAAACAGAGCATCGTCAACACTTCAGATTCATCCTCAACAGGAACCACTGAAGTGACTTCTATTAGATTTGTTTTTACTCTTTCTGAACTTAATATGAATGGAATTGAACAGTACAGACTCATTTGTCCTTGGCTTCTTTCATTCCAAATTGTGTTTGTGAGATTCATTACTACTATCGCATATGGCAACCATTTCTTCATTCTTACTGCTGAATAGTGCTGCATCTTATATCTATTCTAAAGTGCAGGCATCCTACTACTGATGAACATTTGTCTTGTTTTCAGTTTGATGAAAAAGCTGCTGGGAACATTCTTACATGTATCTTTGTGCCACATATGAATGTATTTTTGTTGCAGGGTTGTAGGCATGTTCGGCTTTAGTAGACGCTACTGAACTCTTCCAAAGCCGTTATACCAACTTACCTGCTTACCAGCAGTGTCTGAGCACTCTAAATGCTCTAATTCTCACCAGCACTTGGTATATTTCATATCGGCCTTGGACGTCTCCATCTATAAAATCCTTCATGAGACTTTGCCTTATGAAAAATTTTACCTTAAAGAAAAGGTTTACTGATTATCTTCTGTTTTTAGCTGTTTCTAACTTAGATGTTGATTTCTCAGGACATGCTCAAAATTTTAAATCATACTTATCAGAACTTGTAATGTTGATGATATTTTTTGATATAGTTTCTTAAAGTCAACCCCTTCATATTTAAACAAGGATGGTGAGGCTTCATCTCATGTTCTTTGGACATGTTATCAGGAGGGACCAGTCCCTGGAGAAGGACATCATGGTTGGTAAGGTAGAGAGTCAGTGAAAAAGAGCAAGACCCTCAAAGAGGTGGATTGACACAGTGGTTGCAACAGTAGGATGAAGTATAGCAATGATCTTTAGGATGGTACAGGTCCAGGCAGTATTTTGTCCTCTTCCACATAGGGTCAGTATGAGTTGGAACCTGACTCTACAGCACCTGACAAGTATAACATTTAAGTATATTTATCAGTAACAATATCCTGCACTTTTAGATTAAAAAAAAAAGTTTTATAGTCTCAAATTTGAGACACTGAGAAGAGTATTATTTCTAAGCCCCAAGAGGTGAGTCAGTCGAACTTGAGGTTGAAATGACAATTACATCAATGAATGATACAAACCAGCTGCCGGGCCCCTTTATATGCAAGTCATTCACTGAGACATCAAAATGTGGAAAATGTAATGCTCCTACTAACATTTCCTCTTGAATTAATGCCCAGGTGAGTTCTTTTGAAATATTGCAGTTGTATCTTAGCAAAAACAAGAATCAGTAAAGCATCATACTTACTAGGATCCAATTTGCCACAGCAGCAGTCAAGTGCTTCAATTCCTCCCAGTGCTAATGGGAAGGGAAAAGTGGATGGAGAAATTTAAATTCAATTCATAGTGCAGTGCATATCTGTGATTCAATATTGACAGCTCTAATTATACCTGCCTTCCCATCACAAGTTCATTAAGTGAAAGTAAAGATTTAAAAACTACAAATTTATTTTTAAAAAAAATGCTGTAAATTTCATCTCTCTTCCTTCCATTTAATGCATTAGTGATGGAGAGATTCAGGATTTTGGAAGGAGAACTTAATATTTCTTTAACCACACACAAACATACAGCTATACAAATATACAATTAAGAAGTCATGTTATCTTTAGATATACTATTTGAAATGTGATTAGCCTAAAACATGAAATTCAGAAATCTAACGATGTCTTTGAGTTATGGATTATAAAGGAGTCCCTGGGTGGTGAAAATGGTTAATAGGCTCAGCTCCTAACTGAAAGGTTGGAAGTTTGGAGTCCAGACAGAGGCACCTGGGAAGAAAGTCTGGTGATCTAATTATGAAAAATATCAGGCATTGAAAACCCTATGGAGTACAGTTCTACTCTAAGACACATGGGGTAGCAATGAGTCAGAATTTATTGGACAGCAGCTGGTGGATCAGGGATAAAACCAACCCATTAACTTTCTAGGTCTTAAGAATGTCTAAATTCTAAAAGCCAATAAAATACTAATTTTTCAAAATCACATCTTTCATCTTGCTTTGCAAACCCAAGACCTACACCTTGGAACTGGGTTACTTCTCTGACCACAAAAAGAGAAAGCTTATGACATTCTATGACTACTTCTATCTACAATCCTTCATGCTCAACGTTAGCATATATCTCCAGGTAATAATTGTCTGCTTACCAATCAATCACAATATAGTTTTTGCTATATTTGAGGCATCATGGTGAGTTAATCTCAAAGCAGGAAGGTAGATATTATTTAGTAGGGCCATTATTATGGCCTTGAAAACATGAGAAAAATAAATTAACAGATACAGGCAATGTTGGAGTTAACATAAAGAGCTAATGACTTATTTTCCCCTTAGAATTTTCCTCTCATCATTTTTCAGGCATAAACTAACACAGGGATGTGTAAAATTGCAGAGTGATTCTACAAAAGAGAAAAGCATTTTAAGTTAAGGAAAATATTCAAAATTTTAACATAGAAAATGTCTTTCAAGTTCTGTGGTTTTCATTCTTAAAGAAGAAAGAGCTTGTGTATAACAAATGTCTTTTTCTTTACGTAATGGATCCAATTATGCTAACTTGGTATATAAGTCGTTTAGGGAAACTTTAACTCTTTCAGATAACTTTAATAGGTGACTGGTGCAAGGTACCTTATACTTCTTTTCGTTTCATCAAATGATTAACTCACTGCCCTAAATATTTAACTAAAAGTCAAAGGAATGACTTAGCATTACAGGAATATGGCCATCACTGTATGTACTAGAATAATTGCCCAAATTTTATTGTCTGAAATTGTCTCATTAACTGGAGAATCATTGAATGATACAGGGATGTTTTTATGTGTGTACATATGTGTGTGTACATATGGGTGCATGTGGTATTTGTGTGAATATTTGTGTGTACATGGAAAATATGGAAACAAGAAACTAAGACTTAGAAAAGTTTGTTCATAACAATGACATAAAAAAAAAAAAACTTGCTGTTGAGTTGATTCCAATTCATACCAACTCTATAGGACAGAGTAGAGCTGCCCCATAGAGATTCCAAGGATCGGCTGGTAGATTTGAACAGCTGACCTTTTGGTGAGCAGCCAAGCTCTTAACCACTGTGCCACCAGGGCTCCAATAATGATATCAGGACATAAAAAACTTTCTATAATCTAATGATTCTCTATAGAGCCAATAGGTTTGTATTCAATATATCCACCATTCCTGACAACTAAGGAAATAAGAACTTGCAAAATGACTTTGCTTATGATAGTCCTACTAACTTCTCGGTGGCTAAAGAATATACTTCGGCTCTGAACTTTGTTCACCAATATGGCAACATGGTATAATGGAAAAATCCTTGTCCAGAAGTTAGACCTATGTCTTACTGTGTTCTCTTAAACCAATCAGCTTGAGGATTTTATACTAGATTGTTTATAAAATCCCTTCTAGCTCTAGGATTCTGGAATGCAGTTAATAAATATTGAGGGACTCCAATATACTCCAGAAACATGTAAAATGCTGTATGGATGATATAGAACAAGCACAGTGTATAGTCTCTGCTTTCAATAAGCTCAAAGTATTCATTTATTATTTTAGTATTTATTGAGAATATTCTCTCTGCCAGACACAGTGTTAGGTGTCGGATTTGAAGTAATGATTAACCCTGACCCAGTCTCTGCCTTTATGGAACTTCTGGGGAAGACAGATGATTAAACTAGTACTATGACCCTGGTGATGCAGTGCTTAAGTGCTGCAGCTGCTAAACAAACTGTCAATAGTTCGAATACACCAGTAGCATCTTGGAAACCATATGGGGCAGTTCTACTCTGTTCGATAGAGACACTATGGGTTGGAATCGACTTGACGGCAATGAGTTTGTTTTTCTGTTTTTGTTTATGACCCTGGTGGTGTAGTGGTTAAGTGCTATGGCTGCTAACCAAAAGGTCGGCATGTTCTAATTCACCAGCTGCTCCTTGGAAACCCTATGGGGCAGTTCTACTCTGTCCTACAGGGTCACCATGAGTAAGAATTGACTTGAAGGCAACAGGTGTGACCAATTTTGATGAGAGTTTTCGTAAAGGAAATGCATGGAGCTTTGGGGACATACATTGCAGGAATCCTAAAGCATGTAGGAGGCCAGAGGATGCCTCCTGGAAGCTAGAACTTTTCAACTGTGAACTTAAGACCTAATAGGAGTTAGCCAGGCCAAGAGGAGGAAAAAAGCATTCTAGAGAGAAGAAAACACAAATATGCGATGATGAGAGAGAGAGGGTTGATCATTTGAGGAAAGAAGGTAAGCGGATGGTGCACAGAGGCTGAGGTGATAAGAGACGAGACTAACACTTTTGAAACAATAGGGAAAAGTCTAAGCTGGAAAACTTTAGGTACTAAGTGGGCCACTACAGACTCCAAATATCAGGGAAGAGTTGGAAATTCTAGCTTTCAAAGGGAAACATGACTTGCCCAGTGGAGGAGGTACAGCTTTTAATATGCCCAGAAAAACTGAGTTGTGAAGACACGAAGGGGAGCATTTAAGTTGAGGAACATTGAACTAAACCACAGAGAGGGGGATATATTTTTCTTTTCAACATATCCTATATTATAAAGAATCAAATAGTAATTTACCTGACTTCTCAACAAATAGAAATTTATCAGAGAAAAAAAATTGTAAAGCACCAGTTGTAGTTTTAGTTTTTTTTGAAAATTAAGATATTTGTAGATGTTTATGGGGATGAGTTTGAAGGAGTAAACAACTTATTTCCCCACAATTCTCCCAAAATTCAAAACAGTTATCTTCCTGACTTGTACTAAAGATCTCCAGGGTCTTTAAAACATCCCCTCTAATTTTCTTTGGCTTTCACAGCAGATAGCATTTATTACTGAACACCACATATTCCTGAGTAGTATAAACAACTATAATTGTGTATGTTGGATATTGGGAAAAAGAGTTTTATTCATCTTTGAGGAATCCACTTAACATTTTTCTGATTGCCTCTACGCTGCCTATTAGATTCATGAAGCACCTTTCTTTTGAGCAGCATGCAACAAGTAAAAACCTGAAAACTCAGGACATGGTATTCCTTTGTGCTTTATAATCACTTACAAATTTAAAAAAATCAGGAAATGATAAATTACTCATCTCTTCATGAAACAAATAAAACATTCCATTTTCTAGTTCAAATTTCTTGTATATTGCCTTCAAATCCATAATGCCAAGATTTTATTTATAGAAGTAATGTAGCAATTGACTGATCAAAGCCAAGGAAGATTAGTTCAATCCCTTCAGTGTGCCAGCCTGAAACTCTTTTGTTAGCCACACCACCTCTGTGTGTAGCATTATCATCACTGTTCAGATGAGAATGTCAATATTCAAACACATTTAGCAAATGAGATAAGGCTATGGAGCTTTGATATAACATGGGTAGGTTCCCAAACAAACACTAAAAGCTGTAAGGGCTGGAACTCAATGGGACTGCCTTGTTTTTCCAGGGCTCACAAGTTTCTCACCTTTGGCAGAATGCTGTCAACCACTTTTCTATCGCCCTTTTTAGTGGAAAATACTTGCATTTTCCTCCTCTGACAGGTTTCTGAACTTACACAGTTTCCGGCTTTTACAGGTTTTTACCGTGCTTCTGACGACAAACGTTATACTTTTTCCACTATTAAAACAGATACACCTTTTCAGTAACCAAAAGCACCTGGAGGAGATGTTTTGGGAATTACGACATAAAAGAAGAAGGTAGAAATGAAAACTAGAAAACCAGCATCAACGGACAACCAGAAAATTACAATGACCGGTTTTCTGAAGAAATAAACCTCACTTTCCTGCGGGGATGTATTTATTCTTTTTTTTTACATTAACTAGATTGAGCTATGTTATTCCTCCCGAAGCGTGTGCCCTAAATATTTCTCATGTCCTTTCTTAATGTCGAGATCTGATCAGGGAGAGGAACTGGAAAATGATGAACCTCTGGAGCTCAAATTGGATGAAAAATGGTGAGGGATGAAGAGACTGAAATCTGACACTTACAAAGCAACAGTGTTAAACATAAGATGCTATATTAATTTATAACCCTTATAGACCCTTAAATGCTATTCAACGTAAAACGCAATCAGATTCCAGAGAAGCTGCATATGAGTGACAACACAGTGAAAGATTCAGAGAAGCTGCAGTTGGAGAGCAAGACAGAGAGCCATAGGAGGCACCTTGGCTTAGCTACCCAAAGGCGACTCATTCTCCCCTTGTTACTGGCCTCCCTCTGTTATAGGTGGAAAGCTCAATTTCCCAACATCCCCTGCAGCTAGAGGTGGTCCTATGATAGAGTTCTGTATAATATTATTGAGATAAAAGTCCCTGGGGAAGATGCCATTCCTAGGTTAAAAGGAAAAGTAATACCAGGATAAGAATGTTTATCTTCATCCCTTTTCCAATATCTGGAGATGTATAGCCGTCTTGAAAATAATGAGGAAACAGACAAAACAAAAAACAGCTGAAGGCCGACCCTTAAGATGATTGGCCTGAAAAGCAGGATGAACATGGCTCCCTGAATTAAATTGAATTACTCTAACCCACCACCCAGTGCTGTCGAGTGGATTCCGACTTCTCTGCTACCTCTTAAATGCCTTTCTTGGGAATTTTTTTTGGGTAGGATAAATATGAGTCGGAATCCACTCGAGGGCACTGGGTTTACTTATTTAAATCGATGTTTATTGGGTTAGTCATTCTAAATTCATTTATCAATGATTAAAAAACCCACAGAGGACAGATGAACAATAAAACTATGTATTGAGTGCCTAGTAGGGATAAATATCATCAAAGCCATTTGTGTATACCATCTCTCTAAAGCCTAACAAAAAGCCTGTAATAAAAGAACTGTTAGAAAAGCCATGAGGGAGATCAGAGACATTGATTAACTTGCTCAATTTGGCAAAATTGGATAATATTAGAAGTGAATTACATATCCAGCTGTCTGTCTTACATGAGAGTCCATTGTCTTATCAACTAGGTACAATGCTTAGAGAAATAATGATAGACGTGGGGAGACAGGGACAGAGACATTCTATGCTGTATTAATTTATAACCCAAGCAAGAGAGAGAGTAAGATTGGAGAGATTGTTTTAAGAACATACGAATTTTCAATAAGATAGAATGTGGAATAGAGGCTAGAGGCTAAAGAAGGCAAGAAATGAAAAAAGGCCGTTAGGTACCTGTGTGACTTTCAAAAGGAGAACTTCAAAGTAATTTGGTGGGTTGTGCAGGTATTAAGAAGTTGTTGAGGAAATGGATCCTTTAAATTCCCAGTTTTGAGAAGATTGAGTATGAATAAGTGGTAATAAGTTGTTTTATAAATTAAGAGGATTAAAGAAGCTATGTGTAAAAAAAAAAAAAAAAAAAAAAACTTTTTTTTTTGTGTGTGTAGCTGGATAAAATTCATGTATATTAACTGAAGGTTTTTAGTTGTTGATTTTTTTTTTTTAATTATTTTCTTCTTGCCTGCATTTCCCTGTTGACCTCCAGCCTAAGGAGCATTGGGTCAGAAAAATACATCTTTATTCCTTCATGGGGGGACAGGCAGAATGAGATACAGAAAAATGAGCAGTCAACTGCTTTGATTTTGTAAATACATTTTTATGAATATCATAACTGATTTGAAAACAAATGTATTCGGAACTACAAAAACAACTTGAAATGACTGGATTAAGTTATCTACAGCAAAAAAAAAAAAGCAATGTACAAATAAATTTCTACATCACTTTTTTTTGCTGTAGAAATTGTTTCTGTAACAAATATGGTTTTAAGTTACTGAGAAATTTTATCTATATATTTTAAAATGTGAATTTTTTTCTTTTGGTAAAAGAAAAATTTACAGCATTTACAGCAAAAATGCAGGAAAGATATTGGAAAGTGTCCCAAAGGAACATGTTTAAGGCATTGAAATGCGCCTCCACCCTCTCAAAAAAAAAAAAAAAAGTGGAAGTTCTAACCCATGTGCCTATTAATATGATTATGTTTGGAAACAAGAATTTTCTTTTGTTATGATATAAGGCCATGCTAGGGTAGGGTGGGTCCTAAACCTAATCACTTCTGAATGGTGTTCTGTGAAACAGAAACACACACACAGCGGGAGATACCATGTGAATATAGACATACATGGCAGGTGTGTCTAAAAGCCCAGGAATGAGAAAGTAGACAAAGAAGGACATCCCCCTGGAGCCACACCCTGAATTTAGAAGTCTAGCCTCCAGAACTGTGAAACAGTACATTTCTGTCCTTTAAAGCCACTCACTTGTGATATTTTTACTTTGTTTGCTTATGTAGCACTAGGTAGCTAAGACACCTTGGGTTGCATGTTTCTTTCTTTCTTTGATAGAGTGATAAATATATCTTTAAGTTACTAATTTGAAACCCCACTTTTTCAAATCCTAAATTCAGGTACATGGATTGCTCTGTTTTGTAAAATTCTTTCCTGTGGCTCTATAGGTTCTGTTATGTCAGTATTAACACTATACTCTTTTTCAGTTATAATACTGTATGTCTATCCTATATCTTATTATCTGATAGGACAAGCCCTAAAAAAAAGACAAGCCCAATCCCCTCATTATTCTTATTTTTCAATATTTTCTTGGCTATTCTTGTTCATTTACAATTGTATTTTAATTTTAGAAATTTGGAAAGGGTGTTTGAAGTTCCAGGATTAAAAGATTACATTGAATAAACAGATTCATTGGAAGAGGGGAATTGACTTTTTTATTATATCAGTGCTTCCATCCATAAACATGTGGCTCTCCATTTATTCAGATTATCTTTATGTTCATCAATAAATTTATAGTTTTACCCATAAGTTTATTGGCTATTGCACGTTTCTTATTTAGTTTGCATTTTGGAACATTGTAGGTATGCTGTTTTTGAAACAGAATCTATTATGTTTAATACTATTGTGCTATACTTATATGCAAATGTATATGTATACTTATTTATTTTTACTGAAAAGGGAAAAGACTTTTTATATGTGAGCACTCACATATATCTTATTATTAAATATAATAATATCTTTGTTTTTTTCCTTTGGAATTTTTACACCTTTCATTCATCTTTTCTTGTCTTATTGCATTGCCTAGAACCACTAATACCATTAGTTAGTAGCTATTGTGGTGTTAATTCTTAATCTGTCTCTCATTGTAATGGAAATATGTTTAACATTTCACAAGTATGCAATAGTGTACATTTGTTATTTCAAGACAAATGTATCCAACTTTATCTTTTCCTATTCTCTGCCTTACTCACCACCCTAAAGCTCTTCTGTCATTTTTTCTCAAAAGCCTTTCCTATTTCAATGACTTTGCGCATACTGTTTTTCCTTCCTCTTTAGAGTTATTTGCCTTCATGCCCACACTATCACACCTCATATTTATCATATGTATAACTATTTTGTTGATTTGTTTTTAGTCATTTTCCCTATTAAAATTTAAACTCTGTAAGGAATGGGATTATGTCAGTGTTGTTTGACAATATATCACACTTTACTATTTCAATGGAAGTGAATGAATAGATGAAAAGATCAGTATGTCTGGAGCCTAGCAAGGTAAGGAAGAGTGGCGTGGGATGGAATTAGAGAAAAAGACAATAGATGGTTTTTAGAGTAACTTAACCTACAAAAACTGTGAGCATGGTTAAGGGAGATTTAAAATGAAGGTTAATAATAAACTTAGAGAACTATGTGTCAAAATATACCCACCAATGATACTGAAAAATATATTTCTTAATATTGGACCATAAATGTTTAGATTGATGTTTAAAACATCAACATTAGTTATCTGCTGTATCATATGTCGTTTTTGTTTTTCCTTTAATTAAACAGAAAAACAAAACAAAAACAAACTTCTGAGTATGATCATATCCAATTTACACACTGTGGCACTGAGCCACAAAAAAGTTCAAAACTGAGTTCAAGGTAACAAAGTACATAAGAAGCCTTCCTAGGATGTGTATCCATGTTTTCCTAATGCCATGTTTGGCCCTCTTTCTCCTGTAACTACAGACTCTAAAAGAGCATTAAACACACCGGCAATCTCATTTGTAGGCAGAGTGAGAATGATGTCTGTCTTCAGAATAGAAAATGCAAAAGAAAACAGAAAGACACAGCATAGGCATACTTTCCTATATTCTCACATCTTCCTGCTCCCAGATCCCAAAGCTGAAGAGCCTAGCATTAAATAGCCAGACAGCTGAGGATATTAGCCTTCACAGGAGTACAGTAATTACTGATTATTCTACTCAAGGTCCATAAAATATTTGCTATGATAATAATAATTGGACTACAGACCAATTTTGATCTTGTTTCTAAGCCATATTTTCATCTATGCTTCTTATCTTCTTTGTTACTGCAAACTCTCATTGAGGCTTAGCAATGTGGATCAGAGGTAAATCACTCCCAATGAAATTGCCAAGATACCTTATAAATTAAAATACTCCCAAAATTTTGGTGATACTTGTGGCAACAGTCTACTTAGACCTAGATATTCCTCTATTAGTTTTCACTATTGCATTTTTTGTTAGGACTTTTGCAGAATATTAGCTCTTCATCAGGTTGCAGTACCAAGGGTGATACAGCTGTATAGATTAAAGCTAAAGAAAGTTTTCAAATTCTCACCATAGACTAGAATGCTGAAGCATCTTAAGACATACAGGATTACTTTCTTTCTTTGCTGGCACTTCTTTGAGGCACAATATTTTCAAAAGATTTAAACTTAACGGAGCATTTCTGCAAAAGTTCATGACCACAAGGAGAAACTCATTCATCATTACTTATTGTGTGTCACTCTCATAAAACAAGTTGAAAACAGACTTAGGATTTCAGAAGACACCTGCACATTTCCCTGAAGTCTGAAAGCAGGATGAAGAGTCAGTTAGGTCACCTCTCACCTTATACTGAAGCAATACAGCAGCTCTAACCAAGTAAGAGAGAGGTGAGCTATCCACTTCAGTGCAAACAAATCATATTTATAAAACAGTCCTCGTACTTATAAATATATTGTTTATTCATAAAAAAAGGATTTTTCCAGTTTACAAGCAACCACACATGTTTAAGGAAATAAAACTACTTTTAATATTAATTTGCCCTTTGTTGTGCTATCATTTTTCCCTGGTTGACTAAGAAATGTAACTTGGCTACCATTTGAAATGAAGAGACAAGTTCATGCAATTCATCTTTTTGTGCTTTTAGGTCAATTTACTGTTTCCAGTGCTGCTATGTATTGCCAAAGTTGATACAGTAGAGCTTGGTTAATTCCAAATCCTGTATTTCGAAGTAGCTAATTGAAAACTTTTCTAGACTGGAGTTCAAATATTTTTTGCATCAGATAACACTGTTGGAATTTACACACTTGAGAGAAGCCAGGCACACCTGACATTTTGCTGACTTTAAAAAACAGAAGAAAAACATATTTTCAAAACCTTAGCCCTTCTACCAAATGACTGAAAAACAGTTCTTGACAAGAGAAAAAAAAAATCCTCAGCCAGCTAATATTTTGACTGGTAACACTAAGGGCACAATTTCTGACTTATTTATGTCTTTAATTCTGCTGCCTTGGTACAAATGGAAGGGATGAGATGGCTTCATCAATACTAGGTTTCTGGATTTAAAAAGTATTCATGCAAACAATAAAAAAGGCAAACGAACAACAAACAGTGCAAATAAGGTCTACAAGAAAATATGCAGCCCTTGCCAATCCCAGTCTCCTAGGCCTTTTCCCAGGTCTGATAATTCTTTTCAATTTATTGGTTGTCCTTCAAAAAATTCCCTATGCATGTATAAGCTCAGGCTTTTGTAAATACATTTCACCTTTCCCTGAACACAAATGGAGGCATAATGTTCATATTCCTTATCACCTTGCATTTTATATTAATATTTTATTAATCATTAAATAAATGCCTGTAAAAAGTTTATAATGTATTAATGTAGATATAATGAATTATTTTAACATGAGCCACGGTATAATAACCACCCCATTCAAAAAATAAAATATTTCCAATACACACAAAAAAATTCCTTCCAAGTAAAATGGTGACTCTCCCTCTCTCTCCTGGTAATACATAGATGAATTTTATGACAGTCACTTCTTGATTTTCTTCATTATTTTACCCCTATGACCACTACTTTCTAGCTACTTTTCCCTAATTTTGAATTATAGCAAATGTGTTCTTTTGTGTCTCTTTTGTTGTCATTTAATATTATGTAGTTCAGGTTCAAGCATAATGTGTAGTTCAGGTTCAAGCATAATGTGTGTAGCTTGCTTTTTGATCATTCATTTTGTTTGCATATGGTATTCCATGGTAAAAACCTGACTTACTGACCCATTCTCTTGGAGGATAGACATTTGAATGATTTCTGGTATTGGTACTTATGTGTAATATTATGCTACCATGTACCTTGTGTTTTTAAAATTACATATCTTAAAGAAATTTTCAGATTTATATGTGTTTACATATGCATATATATACAATAAAGACCTACATATTAATGTCATATACATACTATAAAATGTATGTAAACTATTACATGCTTAAATACATTATATGTATTATATCTGTGTATATATATATGTATATGCACATATGGGTGTTAAGTATGCAGGCATGGTATTCATTTTGTGTACATAACATGTTTTTAACCTGTCCCTTTTTATTGAAAGACATTTACATTGTGTTTAGTAATTTAATACCGCAAGCAATTCTAATGTGCATCTTACTACCTCTGTCTTTGACCACATATGCAAGTGTTAACTGGAGAACAAATATCTATTAATGGAATTTCTGAGTCAAATGAATGGTATCTGCGCTTCTTCAGTAGACAGTTACATAGAAATTGCATGAACTAATTTTTTTTAATACTATCTTGTACCACATTTAATACATTCAGTTATTTTTTTAAGGTACTCATTATTTCAATAAATAGTTTAAATACCCACTATGTGCAATTTGCTAGGTGAGAATATAGGAAAGTTATGTGTGGAGGTGAAGGTGTTGATAGAACATTCTCTGGCAATTGGAGGTTGCTGGAGCAAATTAATAAATTTAAAGACTATCTAGTAGAGTCAAGCAGAGGCCATCTGTCTGTGGCCGAGAAGACTTAAAATTGATGAACCTACTGAGAAATGTCAATTACTGGTCACCAGACTGAAGACAAATGGAGCCTTTGCTTGCCTGTGGTGGTGATGGTTCAAAATTAATGAGAAGAGGCAAAGAGGTCATCATTTCAAAGAAAAGGTGCTGGAGAAGTTTGCCCTCTTCCATTTTTCTTTAATCAAATATTTGACATTTATGTCTAGGAATATGCATAAGCATAAAAGACACTTGCACTGTTTCTGAACTGCACAAATTGAACTTGATCCAGACCAAATTCTCAAATAGGTGAACCTTGTCTTTGAATACTATCATTTCCCATGCAATGGCTTCCTTTTTTATATTTCTTGTATTTTTTTCTGAAGTTTTATTTATTTTGTTATCATTGATAATATACACTGTAAAACATATACCAATTCAAGTTTCTACATACGTAATTTAGTGACATTGGTTGCATTCTTCAAGTTGTGCAACCATTCTCACCTCACTTTTCTGAGTTATTCCTCCCTCATTAACATAAATGTGCTGCCCTCTAAGGTTTCTATCTAATCTTTGGGTTGCTGTTGTCAATCTGATTCCATACCGATAGTTCTTAAAGAGCACAAGGTTCAAGACAGATCTTTTTTACCCTTTAAGCTAAACTACTGTTCAGTTTTAAGATAACTTCAGGGGATACTTTTGGCTTAAAGTTTGAATATTACATCAGGGCAATAGTTCAGGGGTTCATCCACCCTCCATGGCTCCAGAAAGTCTAGAGTCCCTGAGAATTTAAAATTATGTTCTGCATTTTCGCCTTTTTGATCAGAATTCTTCTGAGGAATCTGATCAAGACGTTCAGTAATGGTAGCTAGGTACTATCCAGTTCTTCTGGTCTCGTGGCAAAGGAGGCAGTTGTTCACGAAGGCAATTAGCCACACATGCCATATACTCCTCCTGTTGCTGACTCTGCTTTTCTGCTGTTGTTCCAGGTGAATAGAGACCAGTTCTTGGGCCTTTGGAGACCCCTCGGCAAGCATGTAAGACCCCAGGAGGTAAAACGGCAACACTAAACATGTTATTAGGCATATTAACTGGGCTATCCCATGAAACTGTGGCCCTAAACCTCCAAACCAAGGAACCAAATCCTGTGAGGTGTTTGGTTAGATACATAAACAGCCTCAACAGCTACTCTTTATTTTTTGGTCATTATTATAAATATTCTTTGATATTTTAAATTCAGATTTTCAGGGGTCCATTCTACCCTCTAGCTGATTTAAAGGATTTCCTTCTTCTTTCAACCTTCTGTCATTTTGTCATACTGTGGTGGCTTGTGTGTTGCTGTGGTCTGGGAGTTGTGCCACCAGCATTTCAAATACCAGCAGGGTAACCCATGATGGACAAGTTTCAGTGGAGCTTCCAAACTAAGACAGACTAGGAAGAAAGGACTGTAGATCCACCTGTGAAAATTAGTCAGTAAAAACGCTATGAATTACAACAGAATATTGGCATATCTAGTGCTGAAAGATGAGTCCCCTAGGTTGGAAGGTGTTCATAATACTCGGTGGTCACAACAATGCACTCACAGACCAGCGATCATAAAGATGGCACAGGACCAGGTAATGTGTCTTCTGTTGTTTTGGGGGTCGCCATGAGTCAGAGCCGACTCCATGGCAACTAACAATCTATCACATGGCCCTTTCATTCAGGTTGTAAGGGAGAATGATTTGGTAAATTGATCTGAACAACAGCATCAATTTCTGGTTACATACTGTTGACTATCCCTCTCAAATAATTAGGCCTCAGCATATAACCTTGTGCAGCCCTCTGCTTTGTATGCCTTAAAGATGAGCATATCATCCTCTACCATTATTATCTTAGCTACCTTAAGAAAGAAGACCCTTCTCTAATAATAGGCATGAATGATTGTCAAAATATATCTTAAATGAATCTATGAAAAGCATAAGTAACAGTAAACTATAGCTGAAAGGAGAGGAGATTAAAGTCAACCAGTAAAATACATTTTTGAGAAATATTTTTTCTAAATCTCTAATCTTTAGTGTAGCAACCATGTATTAGATCTAAATGCAACTCTTGCATTTATTTAGAGCAAAGCTTAACAAAAAAAAAGCTTAATACTTTCCCAGAAATACTTTGTCAACAGAGAAGAACAATTGTGTTTTACTCCATAATTGCCTTTTCCACTTTCCCATTTGTTTTAAAATTGACAGTAAAGTAAACAATTGTACATTCTCTTCCTTAAATGTTAGAAAGCTTGAGACATAATAACAATGGCCAGATTAAAAAAAAAAAAAAGAGTGCATTCGTACAGAAGAGTGGTGTATGGTGAAATTCATGTAACTACTACCAATAAGCTATTTTATGTTAAAAATTAAACAATGAGGAATCAGAAATTAAAAAATAATAATAATAATGGTTTACCAGCAGGGAATGTTAACACCAAGCAGATGAAGATGATACCTGTGGTATATTTTCCTTTTCCAAACCTTGAATTCTTTCCCCTGAAAATTATTATATTAAAATGAAATCAGTGCAATTCCATTGGGAGACACTGGTGAATCCTAATCCACAACTTTACGTTTTATCTGGGATTACGAACACATAATTTACTAATTTGTGCCTGTATCTCTCCATTTGTAAAATCAGAACCTCTATATGCAGAGATTTTATTTATAACCAAACTAACACACAGTAAGAAAGTAATTAGCAGATCCAAGAACCATTCTGAATAGGTAACCAAGTAATCATCAGTGAGAAAGGCATTGTCATGATTAATGCAATATTTCTGACACTGGTCACAAGAGCACGAGCAATATTCCTGACACGGGTCACATGAGTACCAGTAACACTCAAAACGAGGTTATATACCCTGCTGTAGTCCTGAGGGATCCCTTACTTATAACGAACTTGTATGATGGTCCAGGGGACACTTTCCTTGGTTCTTGATACTACACACTTACCACAGGACGTAAAGTTATTGTGGGAAAATACCATCATCTAACACCTTCAGTCTTTTCCCTTCCTCAAACTATTTGTGGGGCTAAATTTCTAGTCCAAATATTTATCCTCACTCCTGCTGATCTGAAACATAGCTGAGTCAGTCCTGAAATATCTTTTGTAAGGCCAAAGTCATGGAACAGTATTAGAGCACAATGCAAAGACTGATACCATGGCTTTCCCTGACAGCTCTGCTCCTATTAGCAGAAGATTCTTGAGATGGCAGGATAAAGCCCTGGGCAACGTATGCTATGACAGCTGTGGTCATGGCCTATTTCTGTTGTTTCCTTTTTAAGTTGGCTCTCATTGTTAGCAATTTCCTACCCATCTATAAGACATCTTTAAGGCACTGCTAGGATTAGAATTTCATATATAGAGTAGAAAGTAGCAATATGTAAAATAAAAGCAAAAAGCAGAAGCAGCAGCTAATGAAGCATAAAACCAATGGAATGCAAAATTTTGCTCACATGTATATATAAGAAATCTGAATCTTATATTCTTTTCTCATTGGTTTTAAGAGTTTGACACATCATTTAAGCTGCTGTAACCTGTCCAGGAGTGTCATGAATTTCTCTGCCCATCAAGGCATTTAGTGAAGAAATCCTATCATTTCTTGCCCTGTCAATTGACTTTTCTTCTCCTTATTGTAAAGTTCCATATATTGTAGTTTTAAAAAAAGATGGAAAACTGATATTTAAACTAGTTTGACAATAGCCTTGGTAAGGTATAAAGCTTAAATAGATATCTTGACTTGGAAGAAATGTATTTCTGAATTGAGCTGCACTGTGTAATTTCTAAATAGTATTTTTAATTAGAAAATACAGTAATATATACATATTAATGTTTCCTGAGTTAAAACGAAGTTTTCTTCATCAAGAAATAAAAGCTATTTATTTCATTATCCTTCAAAAATTATTATTAAACACTTTTTATATGTAAAGATCCATGCAACGTTATACATGTCATAACCAGTTGTGCAAAATATGGTGTCTGAAATAAAGGAATTTATGGTGTAATAGTTGGGATTTGATACAGAAAGGAAGATTTCCAAAATTTTGTATGCGGTGTTGTGATTGTCTCTCTTTTGTATTTGCACCACCCCTTCTATGAACACTACCTTTCCCGGGGGTGGGAGGAAGATGGGAATCTAAGCAATTGGCTGCTATAACGTCAGAATTTCATGCCCAAGCATGAACTTCCACTTCTTCAAAATCCAAAGATGTATTTCGGAGATTACAAGTGACATAAGGTCAACATGGAATTACATGATTTGTGCTTACACTCATTCCGACCAGGGTAACTGGAAACAAGGCACTGCTGTAAATGTCTCTTGTGTATATGGTCAAATGCCAGGGAGTTAATTCTGACTTATGGCAAGCCCATGTGCGATGGAGTAGAAATGTGCCCCATAAGGTTTTCAATGGCTGATTTTTTCAGAAGTAGATCCCTTTTTTTTTTTTTAAGATACCTAGGCCTTTCTTCTGAGTCACCTCTGGGTAGACTTGAACCTCTAACCTTCAGTTAGCTGCAGTGAACTATTCAAACCACCCAGGGACTTCCTCTAGTGTATAGGGTAATGTTATACTCTTACATAAAATTCCATTTATTTTCCTCAAGACATTATTTTCTCTTTCAAAGGCCCCTCTCAGTTGTCTCCCCACATTCTCTCTGAATGTGGACCTATCCGAACCACATACTCTTCTTTTGATTTAATGATATTTTGCATTTAGACATGGATTTTTTCATTATAACTTTATGCCATTAACATAAAGCGGAGGCTTATTGCTGGGCAACAGGGAATGGAAAAGTGCAGTTTTAGCCTTTGCTGAGACCTTAGTGCTGCTTCGATAAACTCTTACAGTTTTTTGGATTACCTCATTCAGTAAAATTATGACATTTTTCCATCTTATATTTTCCATTTCTTCATAAACTATGGTAATCTTTATATTTTGTTCCCCTGACTTCACCAACTTCACACATTTTATTTCAACAAAATGACACTGATGCCTACCCCTCCTGTATAGCAAATATTTTTCTTCTGAACTTTTCCAACCATTTAACATTTCAGCAACATTTACATGTGTCTTTTCAAATATTTAGTTGAACTATAATAAGAACCCCACACACGCTTTATAATTAGATTAACTTCAGCATATGATTCATCAAGCTTGGGCTGATTAATACAAAGTATTATAGGTAGAGTGTATTGGAAAATCATATATGTCTCACAACAACTGTTAGCACTATATATATATATACATTTATATATATATGTACATATATATTACAATTAGGCCAGTGAGATTTATTATTTATATCTTTTTTTTTTTAAGGCTAACATAGACATTTAGAACATAATAGACACAAAGACACACACACTAGGAGAAAACAAAACAAAACAAAAAAAACAGACACAGTAAAATGCTAAGGAATGTCAAAAAGTCCAAGGAATGCCAATGAACTCTAAGGAACTCCCAGGGTTACATATATGGAAAGAATCCTTCCTTAGAGCTGATGCCCTGATTTGAAATTTTAGCCTCCAAAACTGTGAGAAAATAATTTTCTGTTCTTTAAAACCAACCATGTGTGGTATCTTTTTCATGGCATCACTAGGTAGCTAGGACAGAATTTAAATATTTCAGTCAGGGTTTTAAGAGAAACAAAGTCAGGAAGATTATATATATACATATATATATACACACACACATATATATGTATGTATTTTTTTATACACATATATACGTGTATATGTGTGTGTGTATATATATATATATATATATAATGTATGTAAAACCCATTGTTGTCAACTTGATTCTGACTCACAGGACAGAGTAGAACTGCACCACAGGGTTTCCAAGGAGTGGTTGGTGGATTCAAATTGTCACACTTTTGGTTAGCAGCCAAGCTCTTAACCACTGTGTCATCAGAGATCCATATATATTTATATATATACGTACAGATGTATATATGTGTATATATATCTGTACGTGTATATACATATCTGTATGTGTATATATGTATGTGTATATAGGCATATATATAAAAAAAGAGTATATATTCCATATATATACATCACATATATAATCTCCATATATATCTACATCAATCTATCTATCTATCTCTATCAAGAGTGATCTATTTACTTCAAGGAAGTGGCTCATGTGATTGTGGGGAACTGACAAGTCCAAAACATGTAGGTCAGGTGGTAGGCTGGATGTTCCTGTAGGGTGTGTCCCAAAATCCATAGGAGATGACAGAGTGTAAATGATGAGGGAGTCCTGGCAAAAAAGTATATTATTATTGTATTCATAGACTGGAGGCAGAGCATACCCTAGGGAAACTCCTTTTTTGCTCTTAAGGCCTTCATATTATGGAGGACCAGCTACAATATGAAAGTAATCTGCCTTACTTAAGGCAAATGAATTTATCACATGTAACTCTTGACCAAACAACTGTGAAACATAGCTGAACCAAACATAAAATTCACCAGAACAACAATGTACTAGAAAAATCACGTCAACACAAAAGAAGGCAGTAAAGGAAGAATGGAAACAAAAGATATGAGAAGTATAGAAGACAAATACAAAATAGCAGGTATACATCCTACCATATTAGTGATCACATCAAATGTAAATGGATTAAATATTGCAACCAAAAGTAGAGATTAATAGAAGGATTAAAAAAAATAAAATTCCAACTATATGCTGCTAAAAAGACACAGTTTAGATTCAAAGACACCAATAAGTTGAAAGTAAAATAATGGAGAAAGATAAGTCATGTAACAGTAATCAAAAAAAGAGCTAAGTGTCTAGACTAATATGAAACAAAATAGACTTTAAGGCAAAAATGTTGTTAGAGATGAAAAAGAACATTTTATAATGATAATACCCATCGAGAACCAGTTAGTTTTACTGGTGAATTCTGTCAAGTGCTTAAAGGAGAATTAACACCAATTTTTCACAGATTCTTCCCCCTAAAATGGAAAATAATTAAATACTTCATAAGTCATTCTATAAGGTCAGAATTACCCTGATACCAAAACTAGATAAAGACATCCAAAAAAAAAAAAAAAAAAAACACTATGGATATCTCTTGTGAATATAAACACAAAATTCTTGAGAAGATTTGTGTAAGCCAAATTTAGCAAATTATAAAAAAATTTCACATCATGACCAAGTGGAATTTATTCCAGCAGTGCAAAGTTAGTTCAACATATGAAAAAACAATCACTGCAATGTACCATATCAATATAATAAAGAATAAAAATCACATGATCATCTTGGTAAATGCAGAAAAAACTTTTGAAAAACTCCAGCCCCCTTTCATGATTAAAAACTCTCAATAAACTAGGAATAGATGGGAACATCCTAAACCTGATAGAGGTCACCTATGAAAAGCTTACAGCTAACACCATACTTATTAGTGAAAAACTAAATCCTTTTCCTCAATTATCAGAAAGAGACAAAGAAGTCCGTTATTGTCAATTATATTCAACATTGTACTGAGGGTGGGCTGTGGGCAATTGGAAAAGGCAGAGAGAAAGGAAGGAAGGAAGAAGGAAGGAAGAAGGAAGGAAGGAGGGAGGGAGGGAGGGAGGGGTCCCTGAACGGTCTCCTAGGAGAAGCTTACCTTCATTTTCGTGGCTGCCTTTGCAGAGAAGGAAGGAAGGAAGGAAGGAAGGAAGGAAGGAAGGAAGGAAGGAAGGAAGGAAGGAAGGAAGGAAGGAAGGAAGGAAGGAAGGAAGGAAGGAAGGAAGGAAGGAAGGAAGGAAGGAAGGAAGGAAGGAAGGAAGGAAGGAAGGAAGGAAGGAAGGAAGGAAGGAAGGAAGGAAGGAAAGATCTTGAAAAGATAATTCAGATTGGAAAAAAAGCAGTAAAACCATGTCTATTTGCAAATTATTTTGTGTACAGGTACTTCCCGACTTATGATGGGCTTTCATTCCAAGGACTCCATCATAAATAGGTTAAAGACCTCATTTTTTTTCTAGTTTTCATTATTATTGCCTTTTATTATCAGCATCTTTATAAATCTGATCTTTGTCTTTAGGGGTTGGAAACATTACATATAAACTTAAAGATGTATTTCATTACATACATACATAAAAAATACACAAATCATAAAAATTTACTCCGATGATGAAGTTGGCATTTTGTCAGCTGAAGTAATAACTCAACTTATGGAAGGTTCTGTACCATCTGGGTTATCCCTGGGAATGGGGATGGTGTTTCTAGACAGAATATTAGTGAGATTTCTCTGTATGGCCCATTCCCCCCCTCCCCTTCATATGTTTGGTGGTAACATCTCACTGCTTCCCAAATCTCTGTATCG
The DNA here is from genome assembly GCF_024166365.1 of Elephas maximus indicus. Taxonomy (NCBI): domain Eukaryota; kingdom Metazoa; phylum Chordata; class Mammalia; order Proboscidea; family Elephantidae; genus Elephas; species Elephas maximus. The sequence goes on from NC_064832.1 coordinate 43,009,528, forward strand.
ACTTCAGCGAAGCAATCAGCATTTGTTGTTGTTAGGTGCCTTCACACAGGCTCACACTCATAGTGACCCAAGGTACCACAGAACAAAACACTCCCCAGTCCTGCGCCATCCTTACAATCCTTGTTATGCTTGAGCCCACTGTTGCAGCCACTGTGTCAGTCTGTCTTGCTGAGACTCTTCCTCTTTTCCACTGACCCTGTACTTTACCAAGCATGATATCCTTCTCCAAGGACTGATCTCTCCTGACAACAAGTCCAGAGTATGTAAGATGCACTCTCGCCATCCTTGCTTCTAAGGAGCATTCTGGTTGTGCTTCTTCCAAGACAGATATGTTCCCTCTTTTGGCAGTCCATGGTATATCCACTACTGTTCACCAGTGCCACAATTCAAAGGCATCAATTCTTCTTCGGTCTTCCTTATTCATTGTCTAGCTTTCACATGCATATGATGTGATTCAAAATACCATGGCTTGGGTCAGGCGAGCCTTAGTCTTCAAGGTGACATCTTTGCTTTTCAACACTTTAAAGAGGATCTTTGCACCAGATTTGCCCAATGCAATGCATCTTTTGATTTCTTGTCTGCTGCTTCCATGGGTGTTGATGGTAGGTCCAGGTAAAATAAAATCCTTGACAACTTCAATCTTTTTTTTGTTTATCATGATGTGGCTTATTGGTCCAGTTGTGAGGATTTTTTTTTTCTTTATGTTGAGATGTAATCCATATTGAAAGCTATGGTCTTTGATCTTCAAACTTCCCTTCTTCTTCAGCATTTCTTTCTGCTTCAAAATTCATTAAGTTCTGATCTTTCAATTCCCCTTCTTCATGATCTACGAGTTGTTCCACATCAGCGATGTCAAGTTCTAAATTCACTATTCTTGACATATAGATGATTTTCCACTGATCTCTTAAATCATATTATCCTTCAAATGCTTGGAGCATGTTCACATATCTCAGTAACTTTTTCCATACCCCCTACATGCATTTTCTTATAAATTCCTCACAGGAAGAGGCAATGCTCCAGACACACTGATATAAATAAATGCAGTTGGTCTTAACTAGAATACATTGCAAATTGGGACCAGCTGTATTGAAAACCCTAAGAAACACACATACACACAACTATTAGAATTAATAAATGAGTTCAAAAATGTTGAATGATATAAGATCAATCTACAAAAATCAATTATATTTCTATGCATTAGTAATGATTAGTCCCTGGAGAAGAACATCATGCTTGGTAAAGTAGAGGGTCAGTGAAAAAGAGGAAGACCCTCAACAAGACAGATTGACACAGTGCCTGCAACAATGGGCTCAAGCATAACAATGATCAGGAGGATGTTGCAGGGCTAGGCAGGGTTTTGCTATGTTGTACATAGGGTCATTATGGTTTGGAACTGACTTGAGAGCACCTGACAACAACAACAGTAACGAAAAATCCAAAATGGAATATAGAAAACAATTCTATTAACAACAGAATCAAAAAATGATAAAATATCTTAAAATAAATTTAACAAAAGAAGTGCAAAACTTGTATACTAAAAACTACAAGTTGTCACAGAAGTAAGTAAAAGGATGTCTAAATAAATGGAAACACACCCTGTGTTCATGACTGGAAGACTTAGTGTCATTAATGTGGCATTGCTCCTAAATTTATTTATAGATAAAATCCCAGCTGGTTTATTTTTCAGGAATGACAAACTGATTTTATAGTTCATTTGAAAGTGCTCAAGGCACAAAATAGCCAAAATAATCTTGAAAAAGAACAGACTTGGAGTACTTACACTTCCTGATTTTGAAACTCACTTCAAAGCTGAACTAACCAAGTCTATGTGGTGCTGGCATACAGATAACTTAAAGAAAAATGGAATAGAACTCAGAGCCCAGAAAAGCCCTTACATACATGAACAACATTTTCCACAAGTGTTCCAAAATGATTCAATAGGGAAAGAATAGTCTTTTTAAAGATTTGTTCTGTAACTTTCCTCATTTGAGGAGACGGAAATAGGCATCCAGAGAAGCCAAGGATCAAGGATTTGCATGAGTGTCTAGGTAGAAATACCTAGGGTATCTAAAAAAAAGAAAAAAAAAAAAAAACAACCTATCAGAACTAATCAATTAGTTTAGCAAGTTTTCAAGATCCAGGATCATTACAGAAATATTAACTATATTTCCATAAACCAGGTATAAAACCTAAAAATTGAAATTAAAATGCAACACCATTTATAATACCATCCAAAATATAAAATAGTAAGAATAAATGTGACTAAGGGTATTCAAGACCTGTATTCTCAAATCATTGCTGAGAACCACTAAGGCAGAACTAAGTAAAAGGAGAGCTTTATTGTTTGTATGCATGGAAGAGTTAATGTTGTTAAGATGGCAATTCTTCCCAAATTCCATGTGATCCCTATTGTCATGTACTGAAATATGTCCCAGCAAAAATGTGTGTATCAGTTTGGCTGGGCCATGGTTCCCCTTATTGTGTGATTTTCCTTTATGTTCTAAATCCTGCCTCTGTGATACGAAAAAATGACGGAGGATGAGGAGCAGTTGTGTTAGTGAGGCAGGACTCAATCTACAAGATTGGGTTGTGTTTTAAGGCAATCTCTTGAGATATAAAAGAGAGAATCGAGCAGAGAGGCAAGGGGACCTCTTATTACCAAGACAGCAGTGCTAGGACCAAAGTGGGTTGGACTCAGGATCCCTGCAAAAAGAAGCTCCTAGTTTGGGGAAGATTGATGAGAAAGCCAACAGAGATAGAAAGCCTTCCCCTGGAGCTGGCACCCTGAATTTCGACTTTTAGCCTACTTAACTGTGAGAAAACAAACTTCTCTTTGTTAAAGCCACCTACCTGTGGTATTTCCATTATAGCAGAACTAGATAACTATGGCTCCTATCAAAATCATAACAGGTGTTTTTTTTTTTTTTTTTTTTGGTTAGAAATTTACAAGATTTTAAAATTCATATAGAAATGCAAAGGAACTAAAATAGTCAAAACAACATTGAAAAGGAAGTTGAAAGATTTTTGTTACTGATTTAAGACTTATTATGAACTTGCAGTAATCACACCTGCATAGCATTCATGTAAATATAGATAAATAGATCAATAGGATAGAGAGTCCAGGTATAGGCCTACTTATATTTATTCAATTAATTTTCAATAAAGGCACAAAGGCAATTTAATGGAGAAACTATACTGTTTTTCAACAAATGCTGCTGGAACATTGGAATATCTCTGTGCCCAAAATGAACTTCAGTCGATATTTTGCTTCATATAGAAAAATCGACTCAAAATGGATCCTGAACCTAATTGTAATACCTAAAACTGTAAAACTTCTAGAACATTTTGGTCTTGGTTAGGCAAAGATTTTTTTAGGCACATCAAAAGCATAACATATAAAAGACAAAAATCTGTAAATTAGATTTCATCAAAATTAAGAAATTTTCTTAGAAAGACACTGTTATGAGTATAAAAAGACAAAACTCAGTAGGGCGTAGCGGTTAAGAGCTACCGCTGCTAACCAAAAGGTCGGTGGTTGAAATCCACCAGGCGCTCCTTGGAAACCCTATAGAGGCAGTTCTACTCTGTCCTATTGGGTTTCCATGAGTCGGTGATTGACTCGACGGCAGTGGGTTGGTAGGGAGAAATATTGTAAACCACATATCTGATAAAGAATTGATATTTGGAATGTATTTAAAAAAAAAAAAAAAACTCTCAAAACTCCATATAAGAAAGCAAACAATCAAATTAAAAAAAAGTCAAAAATATGAAGTCACTACACTGAACATGATATTTGGTTGCCAAATAAACACATAAAAGGTGTTCTGCATGATTAGTCATCAGTGAAATGTAAATTAAAGTAAATGTAATACCCCATTAGAATTGCTTTAAAAAAAAAAATGTTGACCCTATCAAGTGATGATCCGGATGTGGTACAACTGAAACTCTCATAAATGGCCAAAACCCACTGCTGTCCAGTCGATTTGGACTCATAGTGACCCTATAGGACAGAGTAGAACTGCCCCAAGGGTTTCCAAGGAGCAGTTGGTAGATTTGAACTGCCGAATTTTTGTTTAGCAGCCCAGCAAGTAACCACTGCAAAAGCCGCCAGGGCTTCCATTAATTGCCAGTGGGTAGAAAATATGGTAAATTACTTTGGCAATCAGCTTCAAACTTTCTTAAAAAGGTAAACATACATCTACCATGTGGTATAGCCATTGTACGCCAAGGTATTCAAGGAAAATGAGTGCTTATATTCATACGAAGACTCATATGCAAAAGTTTTTAGCTATTTTATTTGCAATATCCCCCAAATGGAAATAATCCAAATATCCAGGATAAGGTCAAAGGTGCATGTTTTGTTATTTTTTGCAGTTGAGCTGATTGTAAATCATGGTGACCCCATGTGACAGAGTAGAACTACTCCGTAAGGTTTTTGTGGCTATACTCTTTAGGGAAGCAAATCGTCAGGCTTTTTTCCTATGGAGCTGCTGGATTGGTTCGAACCACCAACCTTTAGGTTAGTAGATGAGCTAAAGAAAAGAATAAACTATTGATGAACACACATGGATCTCAAAATGATGGCGCTGAGTGAAGAGATCAAGACCAAAAAAAAAAAAAGTATACACTTTATTACTTCATTTATTCTCTAATACATATGTTAAACTATAGTGAAAGTCAGCAGATCAGCAGTTGCTTAGGGACAAGGAGTACGAGTAGGTTGGAAAAAGTGGAATAGAGGTATTACACATGGGAATGAAAAAAACCTTTTGGGGAGTAAAGAATGTATTCACTATCACTGGTGCTTACATGTGTCAAATCTTATCTAATTACATACTTTAAACATGTGCAATTTATTGTATGCCAATTATACTTCGATAAAGCTGTTAATAATTTTTTAGTATCATGTGTAAACCTACAAATTTTGTGCTCCATGATAATTAGGAAGTCACCGTAAACATAAAGAGCATTCTAAACTTACAAAGATCATCCTCCCAAAAAACATAATCTGATTTACCAAAACAGATATTTTCTCCTTCAAAAAATTTTTAATTATTTATTAAAATAACTTATTAAACCTCTAATTAAAAGTTTTAATATTGAAAATTCCTCAAATAGCAATATTAAAATTGTAAATCAAAATGAACTTTTTTTTTAAAAAAACAGGGAATCAGGAGGTACTCCTTGCTTCAGGAGCTTTAAAAGACATGTAAACTAAGCTTTTTTTTTTAAGTGGGAACAAATAATGGAGAATTTATTTCCAAAACTCAGATTTTGAAAAATAGCTTAGAAAACCATATTTTTGGTTATACTGTACTGCTGTTCAAATTTTATTTTAGCCTCATTCTTCTTAATCTCAATCTATAATGATGGTTGTCCTAAAGAAATTATGTCTGAAACATAATAGTTTACAAAGAAATGTTCATGATTAATATAATAATTGAATATATAAGGCATTTGACTGTGTGGAACATAACAAATTGTGGATACCATTGGAAAGGACAGAGTTTCCAGAACACAACTGCTCTTATGCGGAACCTGTACATAGGCCAAGAAGCACTCATTTGAACAGACAAAGAGACACTTTGTGGTTTAAAATTAGAAAAGATTTGTATCAGGGTTGTATCCTTTTACCATATCTATTCAAATCTGTATGCTGAGCAAGTAAAATGAGAAGCTGGACTACATGAAGAAGAATGAGACTTCAGGATTGGAGGAAAACTAATTAACAACCTACAACATGCAGATGACAAAAACTTGTTTGCTGAAAGAGAAGAGGACTTGAAGCTCTTACTGATGAAGATCAAAGAACACAGCCTTCAGTATGGATTACAACTCAACACAAAGAAAACAAAAATCCTTACAACTGGGCCAATAAGCAGCATCATGATAAATAGAGCAAAGATTGAAGATGTCAAGGGTTTCCTTTTACTTGGATCCACAATCAACACCCATGGAAGCAGCAGTCAAGAAATCAAATGACACTTTGCATTGGGCAAATCTGTTTCAAAAGACCTCTTTAAAGTGTTACAAAGCAAAGATACCACTTGGAGGACTCAGATGCACCTGACCCAAGCCATGGTGTTTTCAATCTCCTCGTATGCATGTGAAAGCTGGATGGGTGAATAAGAAAGACCAAAGTAGAATTGACGCCTTTGAGTTGTGGTGTTGGCAAAGAATATTGAATACACCATGGACCGTCAAAAGAAAGGACAAATCTGAGTTGGGAGAAGTACAGCCAGAATGTCCCTTAGGAAAGAAAATGGCGAGGCTTCGTCTCACATACTTTGGACATTTTATCAGGAGGGACCAGTCCCTAGAGAAGGATATCATGTTTGGTAAAATTGAGGGTTAGTGAAGAAGAGGAAGATTCTCAATGAGCTCAACTGATACAGTGGTTGCAACAAGGGGCTGAAACATAGGAACAATTTTGAGGATGGCTCAGGACCAGGAAGTGGTTCATTCTGTTGTACTTAGAGTTGCTATGAGTCAGAACTGACTCAGCAGTAGCTGACAACATCAACAACAACATGCACAAATATGAATTGAAAAATTCTTGAAATAATGTAAGCTACTAATGTAAAACTTTAGTAATATACTGTGACACAGGAGTTTATTCCAGGTATCCTAGGCAGATTCTGAACTAAAGATTAAATTTTTGCATTCAGTTGAACATGTTAGCTTATTTTAAAAATGAAACATAAATGTAATTCATCAGGTGCAGAAAATCATTTGATAAAATTCAGCATTATTTCATTGTTATAAAAAGTACTTCTTAACAAGATATAAATGGAAAGGAATATATATGCTATGTATCTACCAAGACCTACAATATGTACATTATTCATTTACGAAATGATAATAATACATTAAAATTCAGAAAATAAGAGTGCCTCTTCTCATCACTTCTATTCTATATTATTTTGAAAGCACTGGAAATTGTTGTAAGATGTTGTTAGTTACCATTCCATTGGTTCTGACTCATGACATCCACATACACAACAGAACGAGACTTTGCCAGGCCCTGCACCATCTACATGATTGTTTGTATGCTCAAGTCCATTGCTGCAACTACTGTGTCTTTTGAATGCCTGTTAACCTAAGGAACTCATTTTTCAGCACTATATAGGACAATATTCTGTTGTGATCCATAGGGTTTTCACTGGCTAATTTTCAGAAGTAGATCAACAGGCCTTTTTTCCTAGTCTATTTTACTCTGAAAGCTCCACTGAAGCCCATCCATCATGGGTTACCCCGCTGGTATGTGAAATATCAGTGGCATAGCTTCCAGCATCATAGCCACATGCAGGCCACCAGGATACAACAAAATGACAGACAAGTATTGGGCCGTAAGACAGGCCCTGCATAATTCCGAACATGGAGAAACTGAGGAGAACTTGTGTTCCTCATGTGCAATTAATTACTAAGAGGAAGGAGTGGGGCAGAGTTCATCTTTGGATTCTAGTTCTTTTTTTCCAAATTTAGAAAAGTGAACCCACCTACTCATTGGAGAAATGCCCAAAAAAGTGAATTGAAAGGTCTCAAATGGGTTTAGGGATAAATCCTTCCTCATGGAAACCAGAAGTGACAGGAAAATGTACTTCTCAAAAATACTCACTAAAAATATGGTACAGATTAAATCCCTGTTGTTAACTTCACACTCTTTAACTGAATGTCCTTTTCATATACTAATTTGGAATAATATTAGGGAAATATTATTGAGTAAATCTCGAAATCATGTATTTTACAATTATTTATGAAAATATGCTAAAATGTAAAGACATGATTTTTGAACCAAGAACAAACAAACCCATTGCCATCAATTCTGACTCATACCTACCCTAGAGGATACAGTAGAAGTGCCCTATATGGTTTCTAAGGCTGTAAGTCTCTATGGAAAAAGACTGCCACATCTTTCTCCTGAAGAGCAGCTAACGGGTTTGAACTGCCAACATTTAGGTTTTCAGTGGAAAGCTTAACCACTGCTCTACCAGGGCTACTTCATTTTTGAACAGTAGCATTCAAAAGAAGAAATAAAGGCCATTCGTTCACAGGAGAATATAAACCCAAATGGGAAAGCCAATCAATGAAATGTGAAATCGTATCAGTATAGGCTATAACTGTAATTCATAACTACACCCATAGGACCTAGGCCATTTTTATGGTGTCTTTTCATGACTATATATTTGTTTTTTGTTCTCATTAACACACCTTAAAATCCTCTGTAGCTCTGTGGCCTGTTAAAGCCTGATGTCAGGATCCAAATCTCTATTACCATGGGGACAAGATACTATACAAGAATCACATAGTATCTAACTTTCTTCTCTTTCTGAGAAGCTATTCATTTCAGGAATAAGGTTCATAAAAAAAAAAAAAAAATAGAATCCCACAATTTTAGATCTGGCATCCTATGTATCTGTGACCCTAAGGAAGATGTGAAATGGAATATATGTGAAAGTTTATAAGAAGAAATGACGTAGACTTTAAATTTCTTTGTTACCATGTATACATCCAGATTCTGAAAATAATCAACCCTCAACACTCTTATTTCATCAAAAAATATACAACTATAACATCTCCTATGTTAATAACTGACTTTTCTTCGTATATGAATTGAAATATTGGCTGAGGTTTCACCTTCCAAGTCAAGCAGGTTTGGTTTTTTTTGTTTGATTCTTGGTCAGGTTGAAAGGATTACTAAGTAGATGACTGGAAAACACTAGCTAGTCAGCAGAGCTGTTATTAGGTGCCAAGTCGGTTCTGACTTGTAGCAACTCTGTGTACAACAGAATGAAACACTACCTGGTCCTGCACCGTCCTCATGGTCGTTGTTATGCTTTAGCCCATTGCTGCAGTCCATTTTCTTGAGAGTCTTCCTTTTTTTTTTTGCTGACTTTCTACTTTACCAAGCATGATGTCCTTATCCAGGGACTGATGACAACTGATAATATAATCAAAGCATGTGAGATGAAGTCTTGCCATGCTCAATTCAAAGGAGAATTCTGGTTGTACTGCTTCCAAGACTGACTTGTTCTTTCTTTTGACAGCCCGTGGTGTATTCAATATTCTTTGCCAACAACCATAATTCAAAGACATTAATTCTAAAGTCTTTCTTAATTATTGCCCAGCTTTCACATGCATATGAAGCTATTGAAAACACCATGGCTTGGGTCAGGCACACTTTAGCCTTTAAAGTGAAGTCTTTGCTTTTTAACACTTTAAAGAGGTCTTTTGCTGCAGAGGAAACCCCACTGGTGTAGTGGTTAAGTACTACAGCTGCTAACCAAAAAGTCTGCAGTTGGAATCCACCGGGCTCTCCTTGGAAATTCTATGGGGCAGGACTCTGTCCTATAGGGTCCCTATGAGTTGGAATCAGCTGGAAGTCAATGGGTTTGCAGCAGATTTGCCCAATGCAAGGTATCTTTTTATTTCTTGACTGCTGCTTCCATGGGCGTTGATTGTTGATCCAAATAAAATGAAATCCTAGACAACTTGAATCTCTTCTTTGTTCATAATGATGTTGCTTATTGGTCCAATTGTGAGGATTTTTGTTTTCTTTATGTTGAGTTGTAATCCATACTGAAGGCTGTGGTCTTTGATCTTCATCAGTAAGTGCCTCAAGTTCTCTTCACTTTCAGCAACAAGGTTGTGTCATCTGCATAAAGCAGGTTGTTGATGAGTCTTCCACCAATCCTGATGCCCTGTTCTTCATATAGCCCAGCTTTCTGGATTATTTTCTCAGCATACAGATTTGAATAAGTATGGTGAAATGATACAACCCTGACACACACATTTCTTGATTTTAAACCTCACAATGTTCCCTTGTTCTGTTTAAACGACTACCTCTTTTTTTTTTTTTTTTTTTTAATGTACAGATTCAGCATGAGCTCAGTTAAGTGTTCTGGAATTGCCTTAATGTTATTTCACAACTCGTCTGATTTTAGTTTGTTAGTGTTCAATGTGTCAAATCTATTCTTGAAAAGTTCTTTAAATTCAAGTGGGATATGCTCAAGGTCATACTTTGGCTCTTGTGGACTTGTTCTAATTTTCTTCAGCTTCAACTTGGACTTGCATACGAGCATTTGATGGTCTGTTCCTCAGGCAGCCTGTGGTCTTGTTCTGATTGATGATATTGAGCTTTTCCATGGGCTCTTTCCACAGATGTAGTCGATTTCATTCCTGTATATTCCCGAAGGCGAGGTCCATGTGTATAGTCACCATTTATGCTGTTGAAAAATGTATTTGCAATAAAGACGTCATTGGTCTTGCAAAATTCTATCATGTGATCTCAGGCATCATTTCTATTACCAAAGACATATTTTCCAACTACTGATTCTTTATTTCCAACTTTTGCATTCCAATCACTGGTAATTATCAATGCATCCTGATTACATGTTCGATCAATTTCAGACTGCAGAAATTGGTAAAAATCTTCAGTTTTTTCATCTTTGGAATTAGTGATTGGTGTGTAAATATGAATAATAGTTGTATTAACTGGTCTTCTATCCTATCACTGACAGGGTTGTACTTAAGGATAGATCTTAAAATGTTCGTTTTGACTGTGAATCTAAAACCATTCCTCTTCAATTTGTCATCCCTGGCATAGCAGACCATATGATTGCCTGATTCAAAATGGCCAGTGCCAGTCTATTTCAGTCCACCAATGCCTAGGATATAGAATATGCATTCCATTTCATTTCTGATGATTTCCAGTTTTCTTAGATTCATACTTTGTACATTCCACATTCTGATTATTAATGGGTGTTTGCAACTGTTTCTTGTCATTTTGAGTGGTGCAACATCAGCAAATGAAAGTCCCAAAAGCTTGACTCCATCCAGGTCATTAAGGTCAACTCTACTTTGAGGAGTAGCCTCTGCCCCAGCCATCTTTTGAGTGCCTTCCAACTTGAGAGGCTCATCTTCCAGCACTACGTCAGACAATGTTCCCGTGCTCTCCGTAAGTTTTTCACTGGAAAAAAAAAAAAGACTTTAAAAAATTATTATTTTTTTTTTACATCATTAGTTAAGCCAGCCATATAAAAAAATAAATAAAATTGTTAAATTTTCCTTCCAGTTTTGAGAGTGAGAATTTAAACAATTAAAAGTGAAATATCCTGGACATTGCTTAGGGAGAGCTACCATACTGCATAACTTCATAGGGACTGATTCCCATAGTATGCGTGTCCCATGGAGTTGTGTAACATGGTGGCTTCAGCAGAGTTTTTGTGTAATTTCCACGTTTTTTTCCTTTTTTTTAATATTGTTCTTTAAGTGAAAATTCATACAGCAAATTAGTTTCTCATTCAAAAATTTATACACAATTTGTTTTATGGCTTTGGTTGCAATCCTGCACGATATCAGCACTCTCCACCTTTCCCTTTCCACCCCGGGTTCCCTGATTCCATTTGTCCAGTTTTCCTGTCCCCTCTTGTCTTTGTTGTTGAGCAAGCATTGTCCATTCGATCTCATATAATTGACTGATCTAAAATCATGTTCCTCATATGTGTTATTGTTTGTCAGATAGTCCTACCTAATCTTTGGCTGAATGGTGATCTTTGGGAGTGGCTTCAGTTCTGAGTTAAAAGGGTGTCTGGGGGCCATAGTTTCAGGGATTCTTTCAGTCTGTGTCAGATCAATAAATCTGGTCTTTTTCATGAGTTTGATCATTTGTTCTACATTTTTCCTCCCACTTTGTCTGATACCCTTTGTTGCAATCCCAGTCAGAGTGGTCTTTAGTGGTAGCAGGGCACCATCTAGTTCTTCTGGTCTTGGGATGTTTTAGGCTGCGGTTCATGTGGTCCATTAGTCCTTTGGACTAATTGCTCCCTTGAGTCCTTAGCTTTTTCATTCTCTTTCTCTGGACTAGAAGAGATTGACAGTTGTATCATAGGTGGCCACTGGCAAGATTTTCAGACCCCAGATGCTACTTACCAAAGTAGGATGTAGAATATTGTCTTTAACAACTATGTTGTACCAATTGATGCAGACGTCACCCTAGTTTATAGTCCTTTGTCTTTGAGGCTGGGAACTATTAGGTGTTTAGTTATGTCTTAAAGGTTTCCATGACTAAGCCACTTGTGTGCTCTGTTGTCTATATTAATGTGTGAGGAGTCATGTATTTAAAAGTTTCCTCCATTGAACCTGTATCTGCCAGTGGGCTTGCTCCTCTACCCTCTCCCTCATCTCTTGGCATATCTATCTATGTGTCCACTAGTAGATTATTCTTTGTTGATTCTATTGTTGCAGGATTATCTATGCTATAGTAGTTACCATAAAAAAAAAAAAATAGTTGTCCTTTATTCATGAGTTCCTCTCAGTGTCTTCTCTTGCCATGATCATGTTGTGTTGACTTCTCCCATATTGTGTGTTGCCTTTCCCTTTGTCCATATTAACACCTGCCTGCTATCTCTTTGGAAACCCTGGTGGCATAGCGGTTAAATGCTACAGCTTCTAAGCAGAAGGTTGAGAGTTCAAATCCACCAGGTGTTCCTTGGAAACCATATGGGGCTGTTCTACTCTGTCCTATAGGGTCACTATGAGTCAGAATCAACTCCACAGTAAGGGTTTTTTTTTTTTTTTTTAAATCTCTGTGGTAATTTTCCCTGCCTCCCCTCCCATCCCTGATAACCATCAGAGTTTTTTATTTTCCTGTGTATAAATCTTTTGCTGTTACTTTATAAAGTGGTCTCATTTAATATTTGTCTTTTTACAATTAACTTATTTCACTTGGCATAATGCCCTTCAGATTCATCCATGTTGAGAGATATTTCATGAATTCATCATTATTCTTTATCATTGCATAATATTCCATTGTGTGTATGTACCACAATTTAATTCATTAATCTGTTGATGGGCATTTAGGTTGCTTCCACCTTTTTACTGTTGTAAATAATGCTGCAATGAACATGAGGTGTGCGTGTGTCTATTCATGCCATGACTCTTATTCCTTTAGGGTGTATACCTGCAAGTGGGATTGTTGGATCATATGGTATTTCTATTTCTAGCTTTTTAAGGAAGTTCCATACTGTTTTCCATATCAGTTGTACCATTTTACATTCCCACCAGCAGTGTATAAGAGTTCCAATCTCTCCACATCTTTGCCAATATTTTTTATTTTCTGTTCTTTTGATTAGTGCCAATAATGCCAGGATAAGATGGTATCTCACCCTAGTTTTGATACACCACCCTCTAATTGCTGATGATAGAAAGCATGTCTTCAAATGTTTGTTAGCAGCCTGAATTACTTCTTTGGTGAAGTGTCTGTTCATATTCTTTGCCCACTTTTTAATTGGAGTTTTTGCCTTTTTTGCTGTTGTTGTTGTTGTTGAGGTGTTGAAGTTTTGTATAATTTTGAAGATTAGATACTTATTGGATGTGTCATAGACAAAAAAAAAAAAATTTTTCCCAGTCTGTAGGTTCTCCTTTTTTCTCTTTTGGAGAAGTCTTTTGTTGAGCATATATGTTTAATTTTTAGGCAGTCCCATTTATCTAGTTCTTCTTCTTTTGTGTGTCCATTTTTAGTTACATTTGGTGATCTATTTATGCCATATATTAGGATCCCATAGTTGCCCTTAATTTTTCCTGCGTGATCTTTACAGTTTTAGGTTCTATATTTAGGTCTTTCATCTATTTTGAGTTAGTTTTTGTGTGTGGTGTGAGGTACAGATCGTGTTTCGTTTTTCTCCAGATAGACAACCAATTTTGCCAGCTCCATTTGTTGAAGAGACTGTCTCTTCCCCACTCAATAACCTTTCGTCCTTTGTTAAAGATCATTTGTCCACAGGTGAATGGATTCATATCTGGATTCTCAAATCTGTTCCATTAGTCTCTGTGTCTGTTGTTGTACTAGTACCAGGCTATTTTGACTACCGTGGCTGCAGTGTAGGTTCTGAGATCAGATGTGAGGCCTCCTATTTTGTTCTTCTTTTTTAATAATGATTTACTTATTCAGGGCCTTTTTCCCTTCCATGCAAATTTTGTGATTAGTTTTCCATCTCAGCAAAGAATGATGTTGGGATTTGGATTGGGATTGCATTGTACCAATATACTGCTTTGGATGGTATTGACATTTGCAGGAGCATGATATGTTTTTCCAGTTATGCCTCTTTTGGTTTCTTGCAGTAGTGTTTTGTAGTTTTCTTTGTATAAATCTTTTATGTCCCTGGATAGATGTATTCCCAACTATTTCATCTTTTGGGGGTGGGGGGGGCTATTGAAAATGATATTATTTTCCTGATTTTCTTTTCACTGTTCTCTTTGTTGATGTAGAGGAATTCAACTGATTTTCGTATGTTGATCTTGTATAGTGCCATTTTGCTGAATGCTTCTATTAGTTCCAATAGCTTTCTTGTGAAATTCTTAGGATTTTCTATGTACAGGATATCATCTGTGAATACAGATAGTTTTACTTCTTCGTTACCTATGTGGATGTCCTTTGTTTCCTTCTCTTGCCTTATTGCTCTTCCTGGGACTTCCAATACGATGTTGAATAAGATTGGTGATAAAAGACATCCTTCTCTGGTTTTGTTTTCAGGGGGGACACTTTCAGATTCTTTCAACTGAGGATACTGTTGGCTTTTGGTTTTGTATAAATTCTCTTTATTACATTGAGGGATTTCCCTTCTATTCTTGTTTTGCTGAGAGTTTTTATCAGGAATGGGTGTTGAACTTTATCAAATGCCTTTTCTGCATAAACTGAGAAGATTATGTGAGTCTTTTCCTTTGTTTTATTTATGTGGTAGATTATGTTGATTGATTTTCTAATCATGTGCTAACCTTGCATGCCTGGTATGAATCCCCCTTGATGGTGATGTATGTTTTTTGATATGCTGCTATATTCTGTTGGCTAGGGTTAGGGATTTGTTGAGAATTTTTGCATCTGTCTTCATAAGGGATATTGGTCTGTAGTTTCCTTTTTTCAGTGGTGTCTTTGCCTGGCTTTGATATTAGGGTTATGCTAGCTTCATAGAATGAATTTGGGAGTATTCCTTCCTTTCCTGTGTTCTGGAATAGTCTGAGTAAAATTGGTGTCAACTCTTCTCTGAATGTTTGATAGAATTCTCCAGTGAAGTCATCTGGACTGGGGCTTTTTTTTTTTGGTTGGGAATTTTTTCTTTTTTATGACTCCTTCAATCTCTTCTTTTGTCATGAGCCTGTTCAAATTTTCTACCTCAGTTTGTATTAGTTTAGGTGAGTAGTGTGTTTCTAGAAATGTCTCCATTTTCTCTAGGTTTTTTAATTTTTTGGAATACAATTTTTTGCAATATTCTATTATGATCTTTTTTTTTTAATTTTAGTTGGTTCTGTTATAATGTCACCCATTTCATTTCTTATTTGGGTTATTTGCATATTTTCCTGTTTTTCTTTTGTCAATTTAGCCAGTAGTTTGTCAATTTTATTAACCCATTCAAAAAATCAGCTTTTAGTCTTGTCGATTCTATTATTTTTCTGTTCTCTGCTTCATTTATTTCTGTTCTAGTTTTTATTATTTTGTTTCTTCTGGTGATTGGGGGCTTCTTTTGCTGCTCTCTTTCTAATTGTTCTAGTTGTAGGGTTAATGTTTTGATTTTTGTACTTTCTTCATTTTTGATGTGTGCAATTTATTGCTATAAAATGATCTCTAAGCAGTGCTTTTGCTGTGTCCCAAAAGTTTTGGTATGTTGTGTTTCTGTTCTCATTTGATTCTAGGAATATCTTTATTTCATCTTCGATTTCTTCTATTACCTAGTAGTTTTTAAGCAGGTTGTTATTTAGTTTTCATTTGTTATGGATTGAATTGTGCCCTTCAAAAATGTGTGTCAACTTGGCTAGGCCATGATTCCCAGTATTGTGTGATTGTCCACCATTTTGTCATCTGATGTGGTTTTCTTATATGTGTAAATCCTACCTGTGTGATGTTAATGAAGCAGGATTAAAGGCAGTTATGTTAATGAGACAGGACTCAATCTACAAGATTAGATTGTATCTTGAGTCAATCTTTTTTGAGATATATTTGAAAGAAGTGAGCAGAGAGACAGGCAGACATCATTATCACCAAACAAAAAGAGCCAGGAACATGAACCCTTTGGACCCAGGGTCCCTGTGCTGAGAAGCTTCTAGACCTGGGGAAGATCGATAACAAGGATGTTCCTCCAGAGTCAACAGAGAGAGAAAGCCTTCCGCTGGAGCTGGCACCCTGAATTTGGACTTCTACCTTCCTAGATTGTGAAAGAATAAACTTCTGTTTGATAAAGCCATCCACTGGTGGTATTTCTCTTATAGCTGCACTAGATAACTAAGACAACATTTATTAGATTTTTTTTTTTTACTTGCTCTTTCTGTTATTGATTTCTATTTTTATAGTGTTGTGATCAAAGAACATGCTTTGTAGTACTTCTATGCTTTTGAATTTACTGAGGCTTGCTTTGTGGCCTAAAATGTGGTCTATTCTGGAGGATGATCCGTGAGCCCTGGAGAAGAATGTGTACATTGGGGTGATGTGCTCTGTATCTGTCTACAAGGTCAAGTTGGTTGATTGCGGTGTTTAGATCTTCTGTGTCTTTATTGAATTTCTTTCTAGTTGTTCTGCCCTTCACAGACAGTGGTATGTTAAAAATCTCCTAGTATTATTGTGGAAGTGTCTATTTCTTTTTTCAATGCCATTAGAATTTGTTTTATATATTTTGGAGCTCTGTTGTTGGGTGCATATATATTTATTATGGTTATGTCCTCTTGGTGGATGGACTCTTCAATCACTATGTAATATCCTTCCTCATCTTTTACAGTGGATTTTGCTTTAAAATCTTTTTAATCATAATGTTCCCACTCCTGCTCTTTTTTGGTTATTGTTTGCTTGTTAAATCTTTTCCATCCTCATATTTTTAATTTATTTACAACTTTGTGTCTAAGATGTCTCTTGCAGACAATATATTGATAGGTAATTTTTTTCTTTTTTTATTCATTATGCCACTCTCCATCTTTTTACTGGTGCCTTTAGGTCATTTATATTCAGTGTGATTAATGATAGGTATGAGTTTATTGGTGTCATTTTCTTATGCTTTTTTTTTTGTGGTGTTGACAGTTTCTTCATTCAGCTTAATTTTCCATGATGAGTTCTTTTTTTTTTTTTTTAATTGTGGCTTATCCTTTCATTGTTTTTGTTTTTGTGTTTACTGAATTTTTATGAATTTATTTCTTTTATATTTTGATGAGTGGGCTTGTTGACTTTCTTTATGGTTACCCTGAAATTTACTACTAACTGAAAACTTGGCAGTTTAAGTCAATTCAGAGGCACCTCCTAAGAAAGGTCCAGCAGTCTACTTCCAAAAGGGCATAGCCATTGAAAACGCTACTCTGACATACATGTGATCACCATGAATCCAAATTGACATGATGACAACTGATTTTTACTGGTTTAGTTAAGAATTTACAAAAATCAAGTCTGCAAGGACAGAGAACATAATGTCCATAATAAATAGTTAATTGTGGCCAGTAGACTCTAGGTAGGCCCCCAAGATCCCTCTCTCCTGGTGCCCACCACCTTGTATAATCCTCTCCCCTTAAGTGTGTCTGTTGGGGGGAGGTGGTGTCTTGTGATTTGCTTATAACTGATATAATATGGCACAAGTGATGTGATGTCACTCTTGTGATTATACTATGTTACATAAGACATCATCCTGTTAGCCAACTTGTTCTAGAGACTTTTCTTGCTGGTTTGATGAAGGAAGCAGCTACATTAAGGAAGCCCAGCTTTCTCATGCTGGTGGCCTCTAAAAACTATGAACAGCCTCTATGAGCTGAAGTTGGTTTCTAGCCTCCAATAGCAAAAATTAATGCTCTCAGTCCTACAGCTGCAAGGAAGGGAATTCTGCCAACAACCTGAGGGAGTTTGGAAGGAGATCGTCTTCTAGTTGAGACTCCATATGGGAACAAGCAGCCCTGGCTGACTCTTCAGTTGAAGCCTTGTGAGACCCTACGTAGAGGACCGAGATAAGCCATTCCCAGGCTCCTGATCTATAGAGACTGAGTTAATAAATGTGTGTTGTTTTAAACCACTAAATTTTTGGCAATTTGTTGCACGGTGACGTGTAAGGAATAAAGTACCTCTAAAAGGAAATCCCTGGGTGAAGCAAATGGTTAATGCACTAGACTACTAACCAAAATGTTGGTGGTTCAAGTCCACCCAGAGGTGCCTGGGAGGAAAGGCCTGGCTTCTATTTCAAAAAGTCAACCATTGAAAACCTTAGGAAGCACACTGCTATGCTGACACATATGGGTCTCCATGAGTCAGAATCAAATCAACAGCAACCATTTTTTAAAAAGTAACTAATCACCCCACACACACAAAAAAAGAGACATATTGCTCTTACTTCCCATGATAACTTATTTGCAACTTACCATGAAAAAGAATTGTTTCCACATAAGTAGATTGGCTACTTGAAATATTCCTGAAGATTTAAGAGATTAATTATACAGGCAGGGTGGATTAATCAGTCAGCAAGATATGCACTGGCTTACATTAAGCAAGGTATGCACGTACTTTCTTGTGTTTACTCATCAAAGATGTGGTGAAAAGCAGGTGAAATTGTGCACTACAGATTAGTAAGTAAGCACAAGTAAGCCCGTGCGTACCTTGCTTATTGGGTAATCCATCCCTGAGGTGAGGATGGCCTCTTCTTCAATGACTAAAGTGAGATTTTCTGACTTTTCTCAGTTAAACTTTATAGATGATGGTACATATTATTCTTTGAACTATTCACTGTATCAGTGGTGAAGACATGGGAACTTTTATTTTCCTTTCCGTCTGCAAAGGCTCACCTCCAGGAACTCATTTGAGTAGTTGTCAGTGTGGTTAATCTATCCTGTCTACAACCCATTTCTAGAAAGACATTATCTAACTAAGAAGAGATTTCCAAGTTCTTTCTGGACAAAATTGCAGTTAATAGCTGCCATTTGCTACAGCAGAGAAATGGCTGACATTCACAGGCACACCGTCTCCTTGAACTGCCTTCTATCTAGCCCTACAGGAAATGCTTTATGTTTAGCTCTAAAATAACTATATGCAAGTGGTAAGGGAATGTTTTCCAAACTCTGTTAATTATTTTATCAATTCCCTCCAAAAAATGGATCAAATACCATTAAAAATTGTAATGATTCGTCATAAATTACCTTGCCTACCTGACCCAAATCTCCTCAGTTTCCTCCACTCTACAGTATTGTTTTTAAAATGGACTGTGCTTTGTGGGCTTTATCCACAATAGCAATTCCAGGTGCATATGAAGATAGAGGTGACTAATTAGGTTGCTGCTTACTCTCAAGGAAGTAATTAGGCATCATTAGGGTATTATTTTTTAAATTAGATTTTGCTTTCATGTGGAGTTTATACAGTGATCTGTCTTTGTAGAAATAGTCTTAAAACTCATTCATTTGTCCAAAAAGAAAAATTAAATGTCATTATTAAGATCCACCTTCATGAAAACATAGCCAATGGCAATTTGGTGTAATATTTGTTAGCTCTGCACAAAAGGTAATTTAATCATTAGCAATCAGTCTTTCAAGGTGATTGCTATCTGCATATAGAGACGTGATTTAGAAAGCCATGCGATCATTGTCCTCATAATCAACAACTAATTGCTGCTATTATGGTTTGCGTGTTGCTGGAAGTATAAAGGTCTATAAGACACACATATGACCTCAAGGAGCATGCCTAAGCTTTTCCTTGTTGGATGTTTTCTGACAACATTTGCAGACCTAAAGTTTTTTTTTTTTTTTAAATGAGGAACACCTGGCCACACTGCCCGTTGGGGCTTGTTTGCTATTCAGAAACATCATTTTGAGGACCTTAAATATGTGGTCACTTGTAGATTGTCACTTGAGGGGCATTGAGTGAGTCCTTAAAACCTCTTTCGAAATATCACACCCTGAATTAGCAAAGTGGCAATACTTCAACTTTGAGTTCTGAAGTCCTGGAAAAATGTGTCCATATTTGCGACTCTTTTTTTTTTCATTTTATCAGCTTACCTCATTAAATGCATCACCTTAGAGATGATATTTTTAACATCTTAATGTCTTCATTTGTATAATGGGATATTATATTGCTTAACTCATAGATTTGTCATGAGGATTAAATTAGTTAATTCGTACATAGCACTTAATCAGTGCCTGCCAGATAACAAGTGACCAAAAAATGTAAACTATTAGTATTTTAGTATTATTATTTTTGTTATTTTAATTAGCCTAATATGTGCTAGGTATTTAAATAGACTCTGAGGATACAAAATTAGTAGACATATCATCCATGATCTAAACAAGTTTACACAACTTAAAAAAATTTTTTTAAGTTAATTATCACACATCAAAACCACACTCATCAATTGCTATTTCCTCATCAATTTCCTTCTTTACCTTAATTCCAGCTAATGAATTGCTTCCTATTTCACTGAGAAATAAAAAATTATGATAGGGGAACACTCATATGATATGGGTACTCATTACCATATCACCAAACATAAAAGTATCTGTAACTGCAGTCTGCCTTTTTTGTCTTTTATATCAATAATAAACTTTCCAAGCTTCTAGCTAAAATCACTTCCTGAATTGGGGTATTAGATTCCATATCCTCTTGCCTATTCAAAGACATGGTCATATCAATTCTCTCCTATGTTATTTATTTTATATTAATTTTTATCTCTTAAATGTACATTATCGTCAGCATGAAACTCCTGTGATATATATATCCTTTCTTAAAAAGAATATGTAACCTGGCTTCCCCAGCAGCTACCACACAATTTCTTTATCCTTTTTTGTGTCAAAACTATACCTTGAAATAGTTGTCTATACTCATTACCTCCAGTTCCTCTCCTGACATTCTCTCTTAAACCCACTCCAGTCGGGCTTTAGAACCCACAAATTCACCAGTTTCTCTTCCTGGTGGTTTGTAAGTTTCAGTTCTCAGTGATTAACTTATTGACCTAAAAGCATCATTTGAAAGTTAACCATGTTTTTTCATTAGTACATGCACCATGCTTGGCTTTCAGGCCACCATTCTTTCTTGGTTTCCTTCTTACTTCACTAGTCATTCCTCAGTGCTCATCCCCTTGGTGATTTAATATGCTTACATAGATTTCAAAAAAATCTGTATCATAATGACTCCAGGCTCCACTTCAACTGCTGACTTGATAGCTCTACTTAGATATGTAATGCATATGTTAAATTTAATACTTACTAACCTGATCTTTTTTTTACCTGTGTTTTAGGTGAAAGTTTACAACTCAAGTTAGTTTCTCATTCAAAAATCTATACACATATTGTTTTGTGACATTGGTTGCAATCCCCAGAGTGTGACAGCACTTTCCCTATTTCTACACTGGTTTCCTTATGTCCATTCATCTGATTCCTGTTCCTTCCTTCCCTCTTTTCTTGCTTTTGGGCAGGAGCTGCCCATTTGATCTCGTATATTTGATTGAACTAAGAAGCACGTTCCTCACATGTGTTATTCGTTCTTTCATAGGCCTGTCTAATCTTTATCTGAAAAATAGGCTTAGGGAGTGGTTTCAGTTCTCAGTTACTAATCTTCCTTCTCTGAAATGTACTCCAACAACAACCTGTCTCATTTTTGGTTGAAGGTAACTCAACACTTCCATTAATTCAACTGAGTTTTGAGTTTATTCTGTAGGAAAAGGAAAAACACACACATACACACACACTGTTGATAGTTTTGTACAAAGCGAATGAATATACCAAGACTTTGTTTTAGAAAGATAATTTTTCCAGTAAAAAATCAATGCACTGGAGGTGAAGGAGACTGTAAACAGATAAGCCAGTGGAAAGCCACTGCCATAGCTGAAGAAAAATAAAATCTAAAGATCTAAACGAGGACAGTGGGTAATGAAATGGAGGGTGCAGGGTGGGTACAGATTCCAGAGTTATTTTGGATTTTGTGACTAATTTGATAAAGGGGATAACAGAAAAGAAAGAAGGAATATTTTACATTTGATCAACTCTGTCATTAACTTAACCAGAGAATGTAGGAGAAGCAATAGATTTTAGGAAGGAGAATATATTCTCTGCTTTCAGTTTGGGAAACATTAAAGCTTAAGGGCCTGCCAGATAGCCAAGTGAAGCTGTCTCATAGGCACTGTGTCTAATGGCACAAACAATTAAGCACTTGGCTACTAGTCAAATGGTTGGCAGTTTGAACCCACCCAGAAGTGCCTGGAAAGACAGGCCCAGCAATCTGCTTCTGAAAGATCACAGCCTTGAAAACCCTATGGAGCAGTTCTACTCTGCACACATGGGGTCATCATGAGTCAGAATCAACTCAATGGCAACTAATAACAACAACAAATGTGTTTGTTCTTGAGAGAGACAGAGAGGTGCTACAAAAGTTAAGCGTGTGGCTGCTCACTGAAATGTTGGTGGTTTTACCCGCCAGTAGCTCTGTAGAAGAAAAGACCTGGCATCTGCTCCAGGAAAGATTACTGCCTAAGAAACACTATGGAGCAGTTCTACTCCGTCCTTTGAAGTAGCTATGAGTCAGAATTGACTCATAACTGCCAAATTACATCATAACATAACCACCAAACCACTGAGAACCACGGCCCCGCCAAGTTGACTCATAACCTTAACCATCACAGCCAGCATTACTCTTGCCTCACATCTCAGCATTCATTGCTGTGAGATGTACATTGTTAATACGCAAAATAGTTGGATGGTAGTTTTTTTTTTTTTCACTATTGTCATAAATGTGAAATGTCGGGTAAGGATAGAGTCGATTAGTGAGGAGCTTGTGTATATATGTGTGTGAGTGAATGTCTATGTATATATATTTCAAACTCAATTCTGTTTCTGACATTTAGCTGAAATTCAGTTTTAACCTGTAAAATGAGAAATAAAAACATCAAAGAGCCAAGTTAAGAGAATTAAATTAGTTCGTAATGTTACAGTTAAGAGCATGTATTCTCTAGGTGCAATCTTTATTAGACGATTTTGAGCTAGTAATTTAACAGTTCTGTATCTCAGATTTTCTCATCTGTAAAAAGGGATAATAATAGCTTCTGTGGCAAAAATCGGTGATGTTCACCAAATATCCTAGCTACTCCTTCATACCTATCTTCATTTAGAGGTGACAGTCAAAACTACTGAAGCAGATGCAAGAAAGAGAAGATGAAACCAAGAAGATCATCACCATTTGAGGGTTAGCTAAAGATGCCAGACCTGGAGAATAAGAGCCGTTTCTTATAGGAGAAGACAACATTAGCTAAAATTCCATCCGTGTAACTATGTGTTACATTGGTAAAGAAATTAGAGTGTTGTTTAACGAAAACCTAGACTGCAGTATCGGCTTAGCCCTGAGGGCAGTAGGCAAAGAAGCTTACATCAGAGGATGGAAAAATCATGATGCGTGGTTCTTGCTATGTAGCACCAAATTTTTGGTAAAACTGTCCTTTGAAATTTGAAGGAAATAATTTATATGACTAAAAGAATTGTTGATATCAGACAGGAACCCAGGATGAGGGGAAACATTAAAAGTATGTGTTAGTTCCTATTGCCTATGATGGGAAATTTATTATAAGAAAGGCATTGGCTAGTTGGCAAGCATGAAAAAAAGGAAATAGGGAAAGTCCCGAGTCCAGAAAAGTAAGGGCTTGCAGTGTTAGAAATTCTGACTGCTTGGGGAACCCCAAAATTAAGAGTTAAAAATGAGAAAAACTTTGCATACAAATAACAAATTAAAGTACCTCTGGTGACCCAGATCAGATTAAGTGTGTGGTTTTCACAACTTTTGCCAAGTCTACCAATAAAGGTACACTATTGTAAAGACGCAAATTTACGTTTGGGTCTCACTGTAATCATCCAACTGGAAAAATGAGTCCACAAAAACCTGAGTACATCGTACCGCCAAAGAAACTACAAGTCTGGCTAAAACGATCTTGTGTCTCTTTTTACGTTAAGCAGGAAAAGTGATAATAAATGTCCACAGCTACCAAGACAGACATAGTTATGGAACATGAAACTACCTAGAATCAAATAGATTGCACGCCGGGAGGACACACTGTGGCAAAAAGAGTGGTCTTCATCAAACATTCCATTGCCCTCTCACTACCTGTGGTACTTATATCGACCACTTATTTTTTAGCCTCTTGAGTTTACTGAGAAGCTGCTTTCCTATTCTCAGTGCATGGTTCTGCAACGTGGGGGCCTTTATGACTGTTTGAAGAAATGGGTGTGTGCCACAAACTACCGGTTTTACAATGTATTATATGAGATGATGCTAAATCTATATTTAGGTAAAATACGGATTTTGAAAATGTTTTAAGTGGTACACATATGTACCTCTGGACTCTAGGTGCACAATTAGGGGTACACATTGTATTCTGATGGTAGGATTGTGAGAGAGGGTAAGAAAAAAAAAATCCATACTGCCTGCCAAAAGTTCAGAAACACTCAATGATTCAGCATACTTCCATTAATTAAAACACATGGTATCAACAAAAAATTCAAAGCAGAAAATAATTGGGTATTGAAAAGAATAAGCCAGTTGTCACTGAGTTGATTCTGACTGACAGTAGCTCCATATGTGCCAGGGTAAACCTGCAATCCATAAGGTTTTCAACTGTGATGATCTTTCAGAAGCAGATGGCCAGGCCTTTCTTCTGAGGGGCTTCTGAGTGGATTTGAACCACCAACCTTTCAGTTAATAGCTGAGCACTTAACTTTTCATACCACCCAGGGACTCCATAATATGTGCCCTTACTTCCCTTTCCCTTGTTATTATGAGATTAATTTTGGCCAAAAAGGGTGTGAGAAAAAGTAGAGTGTGTTACTTTAAGGCCAAATAATAGATGGTAGCACTATTTTTTTTTTTTTAACACTTCTGACAGCCTTGTTTTAGAGTGACTACACAGAACAGAACTCCTTCCACACATCCCCAGCCTTTACCTTACTTTGGATATGTATCATAAGAGAGAAACATTTGCTGTATTAGGAATTTGAGATTTGGTGATTAATTTGATAAACCTATGTTAGAGGGTTATTGTGAGTAGATAAATACAGAACACTTAGAACAGTGCCTGGCTAATGGAAAGAGGTATATAAACATTAAGTATGAATACTATTGTTCTTGCAATCATGTGAAAAGAAGAAAAAAAAAAAAGAGGTAACTATATATTTCTAGAATGAAAGAGAACAATAGTGGTCTTATAAGTGAAACATGGCAACTGTCTTGGATTATAAATTTTAAATTGCAACTGGAATAATCTCAAGCCTTGAAAATGCTGAAAGTACCACTCTCTTTCTCTACAGGTTATTAAGTATATAAATTAAACAAAAAATAGCATGATTTTGGATAAAGAGTGCTGTGCTTCCTTACGCAGTTAATAACATTAAAAAAAATCTGTAGACAAAAGTGTAACAGATACATCACAAAATATATATAAATATAGCTTTAGAGACACTGATAGAAGACAGTAATTCTTCATCCTTCCATTTGTTTTGGTCACTTACACTAATGCTGTGAGAACAAAGGAAATCAATTATAACCCCTATATGCTGAGTATTCAGAAGTAGAAATACTGTGTATTAAAAATACTTTTGGGTAAAATGAGCCACTGATCTTTTTACCCATAATCTAAACCCATTGTTGTTGAGTCTATTCTGACTCATAGCGATCCTATAGGGCAGAGTAGAACTTCTCCAAAAGGTTTCCTAGGAGCAGCTGGTGGATTCGAACTTCCAACCTTTTGGATAGCAGCTGAGCTCTTAACCACTGTGCTACCAGGCTCTCACACAGTTCTATAATTTGGGGACCAACAACACACTTCCTGAAGCATCCTTACCAAAGCAGCATTATCTACCGAGGAAAAAAACCTTAATTGTTTATTCATACAGATTTATGCCCAATTCAGGTAAAGACTTGGTCAGCTGAAGCTTGTGCCTTACACGATCAAAGACTCCAATACCTGGATCTGTCTTTCAAGCCATAGAGAAATACACAGGACCAGGGGTTGGCCAGCCACTTAGTCCAGCAATGAGGATGCCCACAGCCTCTTATGTAGGTTCTTATGTATTCAGTTCACTTTCTACATTTTTATTGAGTATACTTCAGAACCGTCTCTTGAAAATAGTTCTTCTTTCCTCACCTATGACCTTTTCACAACCCCTAGGATATCACAAATACATTATTGTAACGTCCGTCTAAATGATCTTTTGGTGTTTAGTCTACTCCTTTCAGGAGAAGAGTTGTCTGATACTTTAGAATTGCCTGGTATATTATTCTAAAAGAACTAAAAAATAAATAAATAATCCTATTGCCTCCTCATTTAAATGTTTCTTTTCTTTTTTTTTTTTTTTTTGTGGGTTGTTTTAAATAGGGAATTGATTATTTTCATTTAAGAGTAAACTGCTAGCCATTTTTTAGAATATCAGGTATGTAAGTACTACATAGTTGAGCTATGTTTTTCCTATAGATTTATGAAAAATAGGTTTTAAACATTGAGGAGCCAATAGCAAACATTTTGAAGTGCACAATAAATAATTTTCATAGCTCAGATGGCCTGTGTAAATTTTAGAGATATATTGTTATCAGGGATGTATGCAGAACAGGAAAATGTACTAGCTATTTCTGGCCATTTATAAACTTGTGCGATAAAAAAGAAAATGAAGGAGAAGGAGGAAGAGGACTAGGAGGAAATGGAGAAGGAGGAGGAGGAGGGAGATGGATGGGGAAGGGAGCAAATGGGAAGGGAAGAAAAAAGAAAGAGAGAGAGAGGAAGAAGGAAAGAAGGAAGAAAGGAAGGAAGGGAGGGAGGGAGGAAAGAAAGAGAGAAAAAATAAAGAAAAAAAACAGTGTTATGTTGGTCTGAATCCGAGTATCATCTTGAATGTCTCTTCATTACAGTGATTGAGAAAATCTGACTCAACTCCCCCTTGAGGTAAACAGCAAGCTGAGAAATTTTTTGTTAAATAATATTTATTGAATCTTCTGAGATATTGAAAATTGATAATGCTTATCTTTATTTTTGGAGCCTCATATGCTATTTTTGAATCATGTAATAAAGGAAGAAGAAAGGTCAGGGCACACTGTCATTTTAAATATATTAAACTGAGAGTAGAAGAGAACACGTGTGACAAAAGGTACACCACAACTTGATGACATACTCTGCAGCAAGATGGGCTCATTAGCAAACCATTGTGTGAGGGAGACTAATTGTCATTTATTATACAAAGAACATAATGTTCTCTGATATCCTGGAACATGAAAAAACAGTGTAGTGCATAATTTGGATAAAGTCTATTCTGAAAAAAAATAAATCCGGTTTGCTGAGTTTTCAAAAGCAAGACTTTCCCTTGAATGGTGACTGAAAACAGCTTTCTAACTTAAAATCTTGGCTACCATTAGTCCCAATAAAGTTGGTGATTTCTTCTGGGAGGGTTTTATCAGTTTGTTGTGACATGGTACCAGCAACTCAATTCTGTAAAACAATTGTGATTGATTACCATGTTCCATGAATTGACCAGAAGGGAACCTGGGAAAACCACTTCCACAGACTGCCTTTCAAACTGCCACTTCAGAAAATGATGGTCTTCTGGATTCAAATTTTTTTTCCCCCCTACGCCATGTGTAAAGCTGTCTTTTATTAACCGTTTTCTTTATTTTATAAAGAGAAAATATCTATAATAGTTACAATTTGTGGTGGCCATCACAACAATTAACTAACTGTAATGACAAGTGGTAAGGTTAAGTGTTTTTCTCAAATCTGGAGGTAGTTAAGTGTTGACTTCTCCTGACTGGAACACCACAGGCATGCTGACAAGGCCATTTCTATGTCTAACAAAGTGCCGTGGCAATCCTGGGTTTTTCATAGCCAATAAACAGTGCCCAAACTGAAGTGAGGACAGACTATTTACAAAGGAGGCAAAGCTATTCTGAATACCATGTGGTTCATCTCATTTTATCTTGGTCTCACCACCATTCTCACTTTGATTTACAAGAGAGCTGGTGTCTTCCTGGCTGCTTCTTACATCATTACATGTAAAAGTATACATTCTCGGAGACTTATTTAAACAGGGCAGACAATCAAATGAGGCATTTATTCTTAGTTAGGAGAATAATTTCATTTTATTATCTCTTAGATAAGATTGGGTCAGGCATGACATTCATGCAGGTACGGTTACCCAGTAAGCAAGATAGTCATGGACTTAGTTGCTCTTACTTACTAATCTGTAATGCACAATTTCACCTGTTTTGTGAAGATGTGGCAAAATTCATGTGAAATTGTGCATTACAGACTTGTAAGTAAATGCAATTAAGCCTATGTTTAGTGTAAGCCTGTGCTTACCTTGATTACTGAATAACCTGTCCCTGCATTCACGCCTCTTGCATAGCTGGGCATACCCTGTGCCACATATCCACTGGGATTGAAGAAATACGTGTGGTTGCCTTGGTTGGCTCCTGATGGAAAGGCTTTATGGACAACCTTGAAAGGGTTGCCTAACTAGAGAAGTAGCTTTGGCAATACCTTCCATGTATTACATCTTTTAAAAATCCATATATTTTGTGTGTTGTTCTTGCCCAGTTATAAAAATTTAGTCACAGTCTTCAGTGTAATTTTCATCATCTTTCTTTCTATGAGATGGAGCAACGAGGCATAATTCACCATCATTACCCCCAAAGTAGGAAATAACAACACTTCATACATCATTCTCTCTGTGTTATCGTACTGACTGATCAACTTCAAAAAAGCAGCTTTCCAGTTTTGACTAGATCAGCTTTAGGCCTGTGTGAAGTAGGTCAATGCCTTTGTTGTTTAAGTTAAGGGCCACTTGAATAGGTTTATATGTCCCCAAATGTCTTTCTTCTCTATCTGTCTTTCTTAGTGAAAAAAAATTAGTACCCACCATTAAATGGTAAATTTCACAGCAACAATATGAAATCTCAAACCCATGTTAGTCATTAGCATATTCTACTAGTTTATTAAATCAGCTTCATTATCTTTAGGATCCCTGGTGATTTTGTAGAGGACTTGGAGAAAAAGCAAGGAATGGAGTAAGAGAAAGTGTGAAGTCCAGGTGCAAGGTCAGTAGGTAAGAACATGGAGAATCATGGCAAGGAGAGAGCTAAGGCCTAATAGAAAGACCTAGAAAATGGAAGAGTAAGTAGCTGCATGGAAAAGGAAAAATGGATTTCTGACAAACTTTGCCTTCATAGTTTGGATGATCCATATTTGATGGAATCACTGATTCTTGAGAGAGAATAAGGAACCAAAGAAATTTGTTCTTTGCAATACCTTCTTTTCTTATTAAATTCACTGAACTTAATATGTGGAAAAGGTTGTTGTTGTTGTTAGGTGCTGTCAAGTAGGTTCCAACACGTAGAGACTCCATGTACAACAGAATGAAGCACTACCTGGTTCTGCTCCATTCTCACAATCGTTGTTATGCTTAAGCCCATTGTTGCAACCACTGTGTTAATCCATCTCATTGAGGATCTTCTTTTTCTCTGACCCTCTACTTTACCAAACATGGTGTTCTTCTCCAGGGACTGATCCCTCCTGATACCACATCCAAAGTATGTGAGACATAGTACGACCTAAAGTATAATAATCAAGCTTTGCCAGCTAGTCTATTATAAAGTACTTTTGATAATTAATGTCAGGAATTAGATTAATTACAAACCATATAAATACTACTGTTTTGAACTTAAGCAAAACCATTTATTGTTATACTTTAGAACACTTTAAAAAATTCTCACGATGCATAGTTATAATCCTTCCCCCCAATTTCTGGATTCTTTCAACAGCAAAAAAAAAAAAAATTCTTTGCTTTTGTTGACACTTAATGTTTTGTTGGTATTCTTGTTTGTATTCCAATGTATTTGAAAAAGTTTAGAGCATAAAAAATAATGAGATTAGAAAGGAAATTTAGATCACTAGGTAATTAATTTATATTATTAAACTTGAAGAAAATTCCCGTGTATATCTTTTTAATATGCATGCCCATTGTACCATCAATGTAGTTCATGAATGTTTTAAAAACATAAATTCTGAAAAGGAATAGTAGGATAGTTTACACTGGGGCTTATTTGGGAAGCAAACCTAGTATTTCCTTCCAGGTAAAGTTACAATAAAATATGTTTAAAAGATTTAACAACATACAAAAGGTCTAATAAATTCTTTTTAGCCACAAGTGGCACTAATAGTTAAGCGCTTGGCTGCTAACCTTAAGGTTGGGGATTCAAATTCATCCAGCAGCTCCACTGGAGAAAGGCTCGGTGATCTTTTTTTGTAAAGATTATAGTTTAGAGAATCTTAACGGGGCAGTTCTGTTCTGTCACATGGAGTTGCTATGAGTCAAAAATGGCTTTATGGCATTTAACAACAACGACTGCTATAAGTCCTTTCAAGACTTACAATTCTGAATTTATTGAGTAACAGCTTCATGCTAAGCAGAATATATTTTTCATCTTAACTAAAATTTGTGTTTACCTGTCCTTGATTTGCTTATTTTCAGTAGAACTCGAAGGTTGTAATCTAGAACCTGAGTTAATATGCAGAGCTGGCTTCTACACTCTTTCAGAAACAGTTTTGAAATGTATGACAAATCATTTAATGTATAAACTAGTGTGTCTACAACATGTCTCAGAACATTTTAATTACATTTTATTAACTCATAATTGTGACTTATTTGAATTTTGCCTAAATATATAAAGGCAGATCTTAGATGTTTTCATGTATCAAATTCAGCATGAAATTATATAGCTATAGCTTTCTAGTTCTTTAAATTTTCACCATTAATATATACATAAAATACTAGGGTACATAAAGAAATAGAAGTATGAGATCTTGTGTTAGAAGCAAGTTTCACTGCATCAAAAAAAAGTATGATGAAAACCTGAAGAATAGTTGCCCGTTACATACACTGATCGTTTTTGGAGTGAACCAAAGTAGGCAAGAAGATTTTTAAATTATACTGCTTTAAGGAAGCTAACTGTGGTGCAGTGATTAAGACTCGACTGCTAGCTGAAATGTCAGCAGTTCAAATCCAGCAGCCGCTCCTTGGAAACTCTATGCGGCAGTTCTACTCTGACCAACAGGGCCACAATGAGTTGGAATCGACTTGACGGCAACAGATTTGGTTCGGTTTTTGATACTGTGGGTTAGATTTGATACAGTAATTTTGCTGGTTATGATGGCTAAAACTCCAGAAGCGTCTTGGACCATGTGGTAACTTAGGGTGAAGACCAGGTTGGGATGATATAGGAGTGGTAGAAAGATCTTGGATTGCTGATAACTACGAATGTATCATACCTGATCTGAATTGCTTACTTCAGACTTCTTTATTTCTATGTTGTTGAAGCCATTATATTTTTTTCTGTATGCAACTAAATTTAATTTTACATGATTCAGACATTTAGCATTGTTTAAACTTAATTTATGCTGTTTTCATAGTTGACAGTCCACTAATGGGTTAGAAAGCCTTGATTACAGGCATCATACATTGTTTATATTGATTGTGTTGGCAGCAACATGTCCTAGGCTTCCTTCCCTTCAAGTAATCAAACCAATGGCTATTTTCACTCCCATTGTCTATTTGCTATGAAATGGAAGAGAAATGGCAACAAGGCCCAAAACTGGGCATGGTAGTGAAATGGAGAGCATAGGAGTGTGGGGATGGATGGTGGCCGTTTTGAAGAGCACTTATTATT
This sequence comes from Elephas maximus indicus, assembly GCF_024166365.1. NCBI lineage: Eukaryota > Metazoa > Chordata > Mammalia > Proboscidea > Elephantidae > Elephas > Elephas maximus. Next base: position 43,041,209 of record NC_064832.1, read on the forward strand.
CTGCAGAAGTATACAACTGGTGGAATTGCAAAGGTCAGGAAACATACATCACCTACAAGCAGAGCACTAGGTAGTATGTTCCTTTCTTGGCATCACTTAAGGTTTGGCTACTGACAGTGAGGCAGGAACGAAAGAGAAGGTATTTCTAAGCCCTGGAGAATCAAATTAGCATTCGTGACACTAGTCTCATTATTCCAAGTATATTTAGGTTAAAAATTAAAAAAAAAATTACCAATTACTAAATAGCCTTCATTTTAACTTATATGGGTTTAGAAATTTACTTTTGTTTTGAGTTTAGCAATCAGATAAATTGCAAAAAATATTCTCATGATTTATTGAGAAAGGTACCTAGACAGAGGTAAGGAATAAAGGACCCAAAATTTTTATAAGGCTCCTTCTGTGGTCCCTAAATAGACATACACTATGTTTAATTTATTAACCATTGAACATGTATAGCATAGATGATTTTTTTTTTCTTATCTTAGAAGAAAGTCTCTACCATTCTCTTTTTAAGTTAAAACACTGTCAAAGATACTCTGTTAGAGATATTCTGTTAGAAGGAGTCATTTTTATAACCAGTAACCTGATCATAAAGGATGGGTAAGGGATTGGCATGTTCAGGAAGAATTTCAGTTTTCCCTGAGGTATTGAAAATGTATTTCTTTTTCCTGTCTTATGTTATATTCAGCTTTAACAAATGTTTCCAACAACATACCTGGGAAATGGCAGTTGGACTGAGCAGAGCTCTTTCTTCAGCTGTTTTATGGCATGTTGAGAGAAGTCATTGCAGAGGCACAATTCAACCAATTGTCGTACACTGAATACAGATGAAATATTATGCAAGACAAAGCTCACAAGAGGTTTCAATTGAGCTACCCATTTACATGACTGTGTCAACTAAGTCTGCTCTCTACACTTTGTTCTGGGAGTATATAGTTTCTGCCTAAGTGGCATTAAAATTCAGGGATGAACTACTCAAGGAAAGTCAGAAAAAACTAATAAAATATGGTAGTTAACTTGGATTAGGTGGATAAACAGAATGATGGGAAAGAACCAGTGTGGTAGGGATTAAATATTTAAAAGAGGGAGGGTAATTGATAGATATAGTACTCTAAAGGAAAATATAGAATGGGATCAAATTTTTATAATTTAGGCTTAAAATGAAAAACAATGCAAAATGAAGAGAGAGACAGGGTTCTTCATTGTCTCTGAGATTGAAGGAAAAGACACAGAAGAGCTAGGCATTGAGATGATTTGATGATACGAAGTGAATTACATAGCCCAGCCTCATATTTTCCCCTGAAAGTGACAGTGTCTACGGTAGATGTGTAGTGTGATGTTAGTCTCAGCTTTACCATATTGATTCGTCAATGGGAGGAGGCAAGCAAGATGCAAACCGTTTTCTGAGTTACTTCGATGGCTCAGTTAAAATTGGAATTCCATATATTTTGTGACAGTCAGTTGCTCAGAGCATTCTTCCATCCAATTTAATTGCACTTGGGGCCTGCTTTACTGAAGAAGAAAAAATACGATTGTAGAATTTTTTAAAGGTTGAGAATTTCAGAAGGACTTAATGTAAAATTTGACTTATCAAGAGAGTTCAGAGTAGTGAGAAATTCAAGTAAACAACTGTGATGTGAAGATCCAGATATCATAAGGAAGAAACTGAGGGTGGGAGGTGGTATACTAGGCAAGAAAAAAAATGATGTTAAGAGATTTCAGGGCTTGATAAGACAACAGATCAAGACTGTTGGGAGTGAAAGAGTGAGGAAACTAGAAAGGTAAGTTGTAGTCAGATATTGATGTTTAAGAATTCAAAGCTGTAGAGAAGTTCACAGTGAATACAATATGTTCAGTATTAACAAGTTAGAGTAGCAATGAAGATCGTTGGAGGTTTGAAGTTCAAGGGACCAAAAGACTGGGTTAAGTCTGGTTTATATTTATGTAACTTAGATCCATTCAACAAATTTTTATTAAGAAACTACTGTGCACTAAAACCATTTTAGTTCTGGGACACATTGAAAAACAAGGCACTGAACTTTGTAAGTCATGGAGTTGAGTGAAGCAGTCAGCCACTAAACAAATCAATAAATAAAATGTTAATGTACTATCAGGTAGTAAATATATCAAGGTAAAGGCATAGTAGACTGACAGAGCTTGTTCAATATCCAGGGGCAAAATGTCTGCAAAAGTGACATTTAAGCAGAGACCTAAAGGAAATTAAAAATAATGAAATATAAGACTATTCGGAGCAAGAATATTCACAGTAGATTCTATGTTATTGCATTTAGTTGTTAATTGTTGTTCAGTTGGCCCCCAACCCATACAAACCTCATGTGCAATGCAATGTAAAGTTTCCTGCTCCTGCACCATCCCCATGATCAGTTGTGGATCAGACCATTGTGATCCATAGGGTGTTCATTGGCTGACATTCAGAAGTATATTATCAGGCCTTCCTTCTCAGTTTTAGTCCGGAAGCCCTGCTGAAACCCATTCAGCATCATAGCAAGCTCAAGCCACCACTGACAGAAGGGTGGTAGCTGCCTATGAGAAGCACTGGCTGCGAATCAGACCCAAGTCTCCTGCATGAAAGGTGAGAATTTCACCACTGAAACACCACTGCCCCAGTAGATTCTCACACAACTGGAATGGCTGGTGTGTTAGAAGAACAAAGTGCCTAATAAGGCCAGAACATAATAGGATGGTCCAGCATTGACCACTGGCAAGAGTGATGACCCAGTCTCAGCTCAGAGTATGCCATTTTGTTTGATACTCACACCAGGCTGAGAGAGAATTGGTTTTGCCAGCAAAGGTAAACTTATTGGACACTTAATATATTTTGCTGTGGATATTGTTGAGGCAAGAGGAGGGGTGGTTCTTCATGAGGATTCAGAGCTCTGTAAGACCTCTCTTATCCCACCATAGGCAGTACTGAGCTGTGAAGACATGGAGCTTTGGGAGCCTTCTTTCAATGATGCTATGGGTAGTGTTGATGACAAAGAAGGGTTTGTAAAACAGAGAATGAGAAGGATGATCTAACGGACTGAGGTGGAGATGAATATAATCCAATTCATAAACAACATAAATAACTGACTGGGTATAAGTAACAGGAAAAAAATTAAAAAGGAAGGGTCAGTAGAACAGTGGTTAAAAAAAAAAAGTTACTGTTGAGTCCATTCCAACTCATAGATACCTTATGTGTAGAACTATACTTCACAGGGTTTTTAAGGGCTGATTTTTTGGCAAGTAGATAACCTGCCCTTTCTTCCAATGTACCTCTGGGTGGACTGGAAACTCCAACATTTTGGTTAGCAGTAAAGCACGTTAACCATTTGCAACACCCCAAAACCCATTGCCGTCAAGTAGAACTGCCCCATAGAGTTTCCAAGGAGCAGCTGGTGGATTCGAACTGCCAACCTGTTGGTTAGCAGCCAAGCTCGTGGCCACTGTGCCACCAGGGCTCCATAATAATAATAATGCTATTAGGTGGAATTAAAATCGAAGGAGTTTTTTGTTGTTGTTGTTGTAGGTAAAAAAAAAAAAAGAAAGAAGATTTTCTCATGACTGGCTAAAGAGGAAATGATGACAGAACTCTGGTTTCTGAGGGAAGTAGAAGATGAGCAGTCACCGTTAAAGACACATCACAATGGTGAGCTAACGAGCTAATACAAGAAGATGCAGATACAAAGCTCTGAAGAGGTTAAATGAAAAACTAACTGAAGTATAAATTCCAAGGTTTTGATGAACAGGGTTGGGAGGGAGGTCAGTAATGTTAGATCAATGCGTTTGGGGAATGTTTAGGAAATATGAGATTAAGGATACAGATTCAAATAACATAACATAAAATAAAACTATGTCTTTAAATTTCCTCAAGGATTCAGTCCAATTTTAATATTATTGTTACTAAAATGTCTTCTTAATTAGGTCATTGAATTTTCTCATAATTAATGCCTTTTTTCTGAAATAAGTGCCTTTAAAACATTATTAACTCACATAGTTATACCTAATGCAAAGTACTCATTTTTAGAAAGTTCTGTTTCAGCAGTATCAGGAATTAGGTTAGCATATGCATATATAATATATAAAATAGGCATAACTTATTTAGAGATGTGTGAATATTAATATTACGAGTTAATATTTTATGTAAATTTTATTGAGGTATATATGCCATATGTACATAGAAGGTTGATTTAAGCTCAGATTTCCTCAAGAAGTTTAATGTGTAAAATAAGAGATTTACAAACAAATAAAAACACAACTTATATTAAACCATGTAAGAGAATTATGTACACACTATTTAGAAACACACAAAAAAACCTGTTGCCGTTAAGTCGATTCCAGCTCATAGAGACCCTATAGGACAGAGCAGATCTGTCCCATAGAGTTTCCAGGCAGTGCCTGGTGCATTCAAACTGCCAACCTTTTGGTTACCAGCTATAGCACTTAACTGCTATGCCACCAGGGTTTCCATTGCATCTTTATAGTATACACAAATTTTTTCTATCTTCAAATAAAGAGATATATAGAGCTATTTAAAAACAGGTCTATATATCTGTTTATCTGAAGATAGAAAAAACTTGTGTCTATTATAAAGATGCATTTACATGCATGTGCATGAAACCTCATTTTTAATCTCCTTTGGCAATGTGTGGTATTTATTTTTATTTGATCAATACATGCTTATAGCTACACTTAATATCACTCTTAATAAATGTATGTTGTGTTGGCTACATTTCCATCTATTCTCCACCTCCGTGTGAGTTGGGTGGAGATTAGTCATTTGTATGTCATATGAGTGGACTTTGGACCCAGGCTGGCTAATAATAATCACTGGCATTAGTGATTGACTTATGGATGTTCACATGATTGGAGCAAAAGCAAATGGAATCTTCAAGACCACTAATCTAGACCTATCCATTGAAGTTGCTGAACTGGGAGGATGTGAGCCACTTGGGCTGTGTTTGCTGTCATATGGTAAAAACTTCACTGAGAGCCAGAGAGAGAGACTGAACATTGGTACAGGATCTAAGTACACCTGGACTATTGGCCCCTGACTTCTTTGCTACATGAATCATGATTTTCCACACTTTTTTTGTTTATTCATTTGTTTGCTAATTTCCAGGTAATTTGATTTTCTTTTATCTATAAGCAAAGCATTCCTGATGGCTACAGCATCCTACTGGTTTTATATTCAACTAAACTGACCTACTTAGAATTCTGTGAAGCCACAATAGCAGCTCACAGCCCTGTTCCTCTAAACGTACTGTTCTTTTCCTTGGATGCACTACTCTCGTTTATCCAACAGGCAAATTTCTCCAGCTACTTCAAACACTGTCACTTTCTTTCAACATTTCTTTACTATTCTAAGTAGGCTTAGGCAGTCCCACATTTATATTTCCACTGAGCTTGGGCTTTGCATCCATTATAAGATAAATAATGAATAATTATCTTATTGACACAATTTCCTTATAGTATTTATTTTATAACTGTAATATTAAAATGCAATTAAAGATGAATTATGATAAAGATGGTGCTGTTATTAAACAGTTTAAGCAACATGTACTCTTGCCTTTATTCAGATGGATACCACTAACAATACAAAGAGAGATAATAAAATAATTATGCTCAACAAACAAATATTTCAATGGCCTGAGATGAAACAGAAATGCAGAAGAGTGAGCACAGCTGGTACAAACAGTCTACTGATTTCCAAGTTAGAAGAAGGCAGAGGCAACTTGGAATATGTACGCTTTGCTTTCCACATAAGAAGGTGAACTGGAGCTAGGATTCCTTCTGTGATTGGATTACTCTTTTATGAAAGAAGATCGAAGTAAGTTGCTCACCTTTTCCTGGAACTACAGCTTATCTGAAACTGTGTACTTAGGGAAAAGGAAATAACACTGAGTATCTCCTGAGTTAAGCTTCCTACCAGGTATGTCTGTGATGGACAATCTGAAATGTCCCCAGTGTCTGTGGGTTAGGAACCCCTAGCAACCAATATATAACTTGATCCTGGACTGGGGGCTCTGGGGAAAAGCCACAAAATCACTGAGTAGGAAAGGAAAAGAACCAAGAGAAATGGGAAAATTAAAGATCAAGATCTCATGCTTAGGATGATTCTATAAAGCAAAATTCCAAGCATATGAAGGAAACTAACGGGTTATAATGGAGTTAACAAAATCATAATTAAAAATTAATTCCTTTAAATGAAATTTACAAATTGAAACATTTAGAATACTTTATATATATATATAATCCCTAAAGAAATAAAGGGATAATAGCTTAAAAATAATAAAATAAGTTAGTTAAGCTAACATGGAAGACATTTAACAAGAACAATAGATATAAAAAAAATAGAAATCTTGAAAATAAAAAATACAGTTATCAAAATTTAAACTCCAGTCTGTCTGAATATGGTCAAAGACATTGCTAAACATAAATTGAAAGATATTAAACAAGAACAGATGAATATAAAAATAAAAGAGCTGGAAACCTAGGAAATGAAAAATAGAGTCATTGCAATTTAAACTCTAGATCTGATGTAGTCAGAAATAGTAAATAACAAGATTGTATTGAGAAATTACCCAGATTTTTGCATAGAAAAAAATGCATTAGCAAAGGTGTGAAAATTCAGTTAAAAGGATTGAAGGATAGTTTGAGGGATCCAACATAGGTCAATTAGACATCTCAGAAAAGAATAATGGATAAGATAACAGAAAAAAAAAAAAAAAGATACCAGAGGAAAGTATTAATAGAAGCAGTGGCTAAGAATTTTCAAGAATTAAAGGTAGACATAAATCCTCAGATTGAAGTTAATTTCAAGGAGTAAGTAGGGAAGAAAAAAAATACCCTTGAAAAGAAGCAAACTAGTCTCATCAAGCGAAATACTTTGAAAGCTACGTTGTTCAGGATCCTTCAGAGAAATAGAACCAATAGGACATACATGTATGTATAAAACCAAAAGAAAAAAAAAAAAAACCCGTGTGTGTGTGTGTTGTTGTTGCTGTTTGCCATAAAATTGATTCTGACTCATAGTGACCCTATAGGACCGAGTAGAACTGCCCTATAATGTTATATATATATATATAAACAGAGAGAGAGATTTATTTTAAAAAATGGCTCACAAAATTGTGGGGACTGGTAAGTCCATAGGTTAGCAACAGACTAGAAGCTCTTCAGTCTTGTGTCCAAAATCATTAGGCCCATGTGTGGGCTGGAAAATCCAGGAGGATTTTTATGTTACAGTCTTGAGGCAAAATTCCTTCTCTTCTAGGAAACCTCAGCTTTGCTCTTAAGGGTTTCAACTGGATGAGGGCTACACACATTACCAAGAGTATCTTCTTTACTTAGAGCTAACTGACTGTGAATGATAATCAAATTAAGAAAATTCCTTCACAGCCCATCTAGACCAGTGTTTGACCTAACAACTGGGTACAGCTAGTCCAGTTGACACTTAAAATTAAATATCACAAAAGCCTTAAAAGCTACCAGGAAGAAAAGATAGCTAATCTACAAAGGAACGATGACTTGATAGGCAGCAGGTCTCTCAAGGTCCCTGGGTGGCACAACCAGTTTGCATTAGACTACTAACCTAAAAGTTGTTAGTTCAAACTCATGCAGAGGCTCTGCAGAATGAAGGCCTGGTGACCTGTTCCTGTAAAGATTACAGCCAAGAAAACCCTACGGAACAGTTCCACTCTGTAACACAGGATTCATTATGAGTTGGAATTGACTAGACAAGCAATGTTCCTTCCCTCCCTCCCTCCCGCCCGCCCGCCTGCCTGCCTGCCTGCCTGCCTCCCTCCCTCCCTCTTTTTTGCCTCTCAGGAACAACAGTAGATGGTAAGAGACAATGGAGCAGTGCATCCAAAGTACTGAGGAATAGCAAAAGCTGAAGCAGAATTCAATATGCACATAACGTATGACACATAGATGAATGATATGGAGAAATAATGGAGCAGAGAAGAGGAATAAGGGATGTCAGTGTGTAACAGACAAAATAGTCTGAAACCTCAAATAGCAGAGCCAGAGAAGCTATCTCATTTAAGAAAAGACGGTTTCATTGGTACTGTGCTTCTCATCCAAAACAACAGTTAATAAAGGACAATGGATAATTATCGAAGTAGTGAGGAACATAAAAATCAGGACTAAGGATGGGAATATTTGTTCCAGGATTAATCACATCATTTAAAACTAATCCTACATATGATTTAAGACGATTAACTTAAAAGAGGGAATAGCTTCTTGAGTATGATGCTTGCTAGAGGGTAAATTTCTATGGGAGAACTGTGTTAAGAGTTTTTAAAAACTAAATTATTATAAAAATCAAAACAGAAAAATGATTAATGGAAACGGAGAAAATCTAAGATCATCAGATGAAAGGAAAATATTTAACACCTATGAACGTCCTGTCTTTCCGGATACTCTGAAAGACCATACTACTATAAAATAGAGAACCTGCCAATAGAATAAGTTCTGAAAATTTCCATAATAAATTGAAAGACACATTGAGAGAGGAGAAGAAAATAACTAAAAGAAAGTTATACACTCCTTAAGGAAGAATGCAGTAGTGGGAACACTTAATTTCCTACCAATCACATATCTTCTTAACCTTGTAGCCAATCTGCTCTCCCCAGAAGGATATTAAAAACACATACCATTTGATGACTTCTCCCTACAAAGAACAAATCAGGATATTGTTACTTCTGAAAGAATAACTTCTAAAACTCTGGCAGCTCCAACACTATCAAAGAGTTGGGTCATTCATTCAGTCAACAAATATTCAAGTAAATCATAAAACAAACCAAAACCAAACCCAGTGCCGGCGAGTCAATTCTGACTTACAGCGACCCTATATGACAGAGTAGAACTGCCCCATAGAGTTTCCAAGGAGCGCCTGGCGGATTTGAACTGCTGACCCTTTGGTTAGCATTGGTAGCACTTAGCCACTACGCCACAAGTAGATCATAGATTAATGTGTATTAAAAAAAAAAAAAAGCTCCATTAATTAATTAATTTAATAAATATTATAGAATGTCCACTTTTTGCTTAAAACTTTTCTTTTTCTAAGATTGGGGCTACAATAATATACAAATCAATAACAATAAGAACAAAGCTTTTCTCAAGGGTTCTATATTTTAAACAGAAGTAGGAAAGGAGATATACAAGAAACTAAATGAACAATGAAATATAGGACAGATTAGATTATGGTGAATACAACGTACAAATACTGAAGTGAGAAAGGGGATTGGAGGGTATTGTTGTTGTTGTTAGGTGCCCTCGAACTGGTTCCGACTCATAGCGCCCTATGCACAACAGAACGAAACACTGCCTGGTCCTGAGCCATCCTTACAATCATTGCTATTCTTGAGCCCATTGTTGCAGCCACTGTGTCAATCCACCTCGCTGAGGGTCTTCCTCTTTTCCGCTGACCCTGTACTCTGCCAAACATGATGTCCTTCTCCAGGAACTGATGCCTCCTGACAACATGACCAAAGTATGTAAGACCCAGTCTCGCCATCCTTGCTTCTAAGGAGCATTCTGGTTGTACTTCTTCCAAGACAGATTTGTTCGTTCTTTTGGCAATCCATGGTATATTCAACATTCTTTGCTAACACCACAATTCAAAGGCATCAATTCTTCTTCGGTCTTCCTTATTCATTGTCCAGCTTTCACATGCATATGATGTGATTGAAAATACCATGGCTTGGGTCAGGCACACCTTAGTCTTCAAGGTGACGTCTTTACTCTTCAACACTTTAAAGAGGTCCTTTGCAGCAGATTTACCCAATGCAATGTGTCTTTTGATTTCTTGACTGCTGCTTCCATGGCAGTTGATTGTGGATCCACGTAAAAGGAAATCCTTGACAACTTCAATCTTTTCTCTGTTTAACATGATGTTGCTCATTGGTCCAGTTGTGAGGATTTTTGCTTTCTTTTTGTTGAGGTGCAATCCATACTGAAGGCTGTGGTCTTTGATCTTCATTAATAAGTGCTTCAAGTCCTGTTCAATTTCAGCAAGCAAGGTTGTGTCATCTGCATAACACAGGTTGTTAATGAGTCTTTCTCCAACCTTGATGCCTCATTCTTCTTCATATAGCCCAGCTTCTCAAATTATTTGCTCAGCATACTTATTGAATAGGTATGGTGAAAGAATACAACCCAGATGCACACCTTTCCTGACATTAAACCAATCAGTATCCCCTTGTTCTGTCCAAACAACTGCCTCTTGATCTATGTAAAGGTCCCTCACGAGCACAATTAAGTGTTCTGGAATTCCCATTCTTTGCAATGCTATCCATAATTTGTTATGATCCACAGAGTTGAATGCCTTTGAATAGTCAATAAAACACGGGTGAATATCCTTCTGGTATTCTCTGCTTTCAGCTAGGATCCATCTGACATCAGCAATGATATCCCTGGTTACACGTTCTCTTCTGAAACTGGCTTGAATTTCTGGCAATTCCCTGTTGATGTACTGCTGCAGCTGCTTTTGAATGATCTTCAGCAAAATTTTGCTTGCGTGTGATATTAATGATGTTGTTCTATAACTTCCACATTCTGTTGGATCACCTTTCTTGGGAATAAGCATACATATGGATCTCTTCCAGTCACTTGGCTAGGAAGCTGTCTTCCATATTTCTTGGCATAGACAAGTGATCACGTCCAGTGCTGTATCCGTTTGCTGAAACTTCTCAAGTGATATTCCATCAGTTCCTGGAGCCTTGCTTTTCACCAATGCCTTAAGAGTAGCTTGGACTTCTTCCTTCAGAACCATCGGTTTCTAATCTTATGCTACCCCTTGAAATGGTTGAACATCAACTAATTGTTTTTGGTATAATGACTCTGTGTATTCCTTCCATCTTCTTTTGATGCTTCCTGCATCATTTAATATTTTCCCCATAGAATCCTTCACTGTTGCAACTCAAGACTTGTATTAGGGATGAAAAACCCATTGCTGTCAAGTTAATTCCAACTCATAGCTACCCTATAAGACAGAGTAGAACTGCCCCATAGAGTTTCCAAGGAGCGCCTGGTGGATTTGAACTGCAGACCTTTGGGTTAGCAGCCGTAGCACTTAGCCACTATGCCATCAGGGTTTCCTATCAGGGATGAGAGCATGGAATTTAGATAGGATAGTCAGAAAAATGCTTCATGAAGAGAATGACATTAAATTAAAACATGGGAAATGGAAGGATGTCACAAAGTTGTCCTCCTTTACCCTCAGCATTGCAGCCTTTGCTGTTGTTAGCTGTCACTGAATCAGCTCCTGACTTACGTGACTGCATACACAATAGAATGATAATGCTGTTTAGTCTTGTGCCATCCCCATGATCGGTTGTAAATCAGATCATTGTCATCCATAGGGTTTCCACTGGATGATTTTGAGAAGTAGATTTCAAGCCCTTTCTTCCTATCCCACCTCAGTCCAGAAACTGCTGAAAGCTGTTCAGCATCACAACAGCATGCAAGCCTCCAGTGACAGATGGGTGGTGGCTACGCATGAGGCACGTTGGCCGGGAACCAAAGCCGGGTCCCTGCATGGAGGTTGAGAATTCTGTCACTGAACCACCCCTGCCCCCATTTCAGCTTCATATCTCACCAATTTCCAAAATCTGTCTGACCCTCCTGTCACAATCTTCTCCTTTTTTACGGCATGCTCATTTCTCTTCCACTCTAGTACTGTGGCTACCCAGGATACTTTTTTGAAAAATCTGTTGAAATTATATCAGTTATGTTTTGCTATGTAACGTTATTAGAGTTTAAGAAGTGCAGTAAACAATTTTAAACACTTTTTAAATGCTACCTACACTTTAAGACCCCATTAAAAACTGACAGCCAAAATCCTTCGTGTAAACCTCCATGTACTCCTCGTGTTGTTGTTAGGTGATGTCAAGTTGATTTTGACTTGTAGTAACCCCATGTGACAGTGTAGAACTGTCCCATAGGGTTTTCTAGGCTGTCATCTTTACAGGAGCGGATTCACCAGGTCTTTCCCCGAGGAGCTGCCGCATGGATCTGAACTACCACCCTTTCCTTTAGCAGCTGAGTGCTTAATTTTTATGTCACCAAGGCTCCTTGTAGAAGGAATCAATCTATACCCCCATATCGCTTAAAACATTTTCTTTTCTTGTATTATTGCTGACTATTTCTCCGTTTGTTTCCCTTATTTTTTGTTTTTGATTTCCCCTTATTAGATTGAAAACTGTATTCTTTAGTCATCCTCACACCAAACAGAGGATAGTGATGTCCGCATTACTATTAAGAGTCAATACTACTGCTAGGAGAGAAGATGCAGGGGGAGGGAGAAATTACTAAAATCCCAAGTGGGTCGTTTCATGGAGAAAGACATTTGACAGGTGCTGAGTAGTTGTGCTAAATGGATGCAGTCAAACTACAGATCCACCAGGGAGGCAGCAGGGGAAAGAAATGCAAGACTTCACTCTCTCATCCTCCTATTTCCCACCGATGCCTTCAGTATGTTTTAATACAGCCAGTGTCTTAGTCATCTAGTTCTGCTATAGCAGAAATACCACAAGTGAATGACTTTAACAAAGAGAAGTTTATTTTCTCACAGTAAAGTAGGCTAAAAGTCTAAATTCAGGGTGTCAGCTCCAGGGGAAGGCTTTCTTTCTTGTCAGCTCTGGAGGAAAGTCTTTCTCATCAATCTTCCCCTGGACTAGAAGCTTCTCTGTGCAGGAACCCTGGATCCAAAGGACACGCTCTGCTCCCAGTGCTTCTTTCTTGGTGGCATGAGGAGCCCAACTCTCTGCTTGCTTCCCTTTCCTTTTATCTCTTGAGAGGTAAAAGGTGGTACAGGCCACATCCCAGGGAAACTCCCTTTACATTAGATCAGGGAGGTGACCTGAGTAAGGGTGGTATTATAATCCTACCCTAATCCTCTTAACATAATATTATAATCACAAAATGGAGGACAACCACACAACACTGGGAATCATGGCCTAACCAAGTTAGTACACACATTTTTGCGGGGGCATAATTCAATCCATGACAGCCAGGAATAAGAGGACAACAGGCCTGTTGATGCGGTCCATGAAGCCAGCTTCCCTGGGCATCGTGCATGGTTGAGAACCATAGAGAGTATCTCCAGAAAGGGAAACAGAAAATATCAACACACATGTCAATAATTAAACCATAGGAATATGTAATATTCATGAGCTCAACTAATAGTCTCAGAGTTTTTTTTTTATATTTAGAGCAAAATATTATGTAAAGACACATTTTGACTATGGAGCCCAATCAACATTATAGTTCATAGTGACAGGTATGATTTATGATTATCACAGATTTCACATCTAATCATTGAAAAGTGTTTTTTCTTAAAAACTTCACTCAACATCTGGTGACATGGTATTTCCTAGAGTTTACTTGTAAAAGGAAATAATTGAGAAGAAAATCTGGTTTTGCATGTCTAGACTCATCCATGATATTGTCATTCCAGCATTTTAGCATTCCTCTTAACTAGAGAGAAAACTAAAAATCAACCTACTTCAAATCATAATAGGCTCTAGTTTTCAGATTGCTTCACATTTGGCAAAATACACCAAAATTTACACTTGCAATAGTTTGTCAACCCTTTGAGAAAGGATTTATAATTTATAAGTAGTGTTTCTACTGGTTAAGCTCTATTTCAGAAATAGGTTTTAAAGCAGCTTTCTCGAATGTTTGGAAACAAAAATCAAGATGATTTTGAAAATAATAGCATCAACATCTGTAATTTATTGAGCAGTTATTACAAGCCATACTAAGGGCTAGATATTATTATCCTTATTTTACAGAAGCATGTACAGAAACTTAGCAAAATTAATTAACTTGTTCAAAGTGACAATGCTGCTAAGTGACTATCCAGTCGCCTTCTAGGTGATTCCAACTCATAGCGACCCCATGTGTGTCAGAGTAGAACAGTGCTCCATAGGGTTTTCAGTGGCTGATTTTTCAGAAGTAGATCACAAGGTCTTTTTTCTGATGATCCTCTTAGTGAACTCGAACTTCCAATCTTCCACTTAGCAGCCATTTACACCATTCAGACCTTTCACTAAGTCGCTAATCAGGCAGCATTGAGCTGTGGCTAAGTGTATAAGCTCCAGATAAGCTGAGTTTTTATCGTGGGGTTGACCCTTTCTAGTTGTGTGGCTTTGCACAAGTTACATATGCTTTGGAGTCCTCATCTGTAGTAAAAAGGTAATAATGACTCTTCAAAATTTGGTATGAGGATTATATTACACAAAATATGTAAAATATGGATGTGACAGATTATATTTTCCAAAAATAGCCCTTACAATATTTCTGTCCCCAAATGATTTATTTAAATTTAGGCCCGTGGTTATTTAGTGGCAGAACTTAGATTACAAAACGACATCAAAAACAAACAAAAACCCCTCAGGTCTCAGCCTACTTTTTAGTATTCACCTTTAAGTTTCCTTTCACCTTCAACAGCCCATGAGTCAAAGTCCGGTTACCAGTATTCCATTTTCTTTTGACCTTCTCCTTCCAATTAGTTTCAGAGAAAATAGTTGCTATTTGCTTTCTCAACAAAATAACTTGATAAGTTTTGAAATTTCAAATGTATGGGGCTAATGCTGCAATTACTTGGGGTAAATTTTAGCAATCAGCACAGGCCCCCTTCTGTGATAGGCCTTTACTGCTTTTCTCTGCTTTTATAATTCTCTCAATTCTAGTCTCCCTTCCACATTTCACAATTATTTGCACATTCTAGAGACCTGTGATGTCTAAATGCTCCTGGGAACCCACATTTTTGATTACTTTTCTGCTGCATGAAAAAAATCTGCACTTTCTGGTGAAACATTGAATTGATTCCTCATTCTGCTTGGTGTGAATAAAGGACAGCCATTCCCTGCTGGTCATTGGTGATATTTGTCTACTCTCTGCTAGACTCTCTGTCGTTTCTTTTGTCCTCAGATACAAATTCCTTTCCATCTAATTTAGAAAATTGTTGGGAATTAGATGAGGATTACAATTTTTCAAATGTTTTTTTCTTAAGGCTATAGGTGTGTTACACTTAAATAATTTGCACAGATTTAAATAACATTCATTAAAAAAAAAACAAGAAACTGTGTTGTTTTTAAATATTATTTTTCCAATTAATGTTATATATGAATATTTTATTTCTTTGCACTCTGTGAAAATAAAATAAAGGGCAGCTGTCCCTAAGCATTTGCTCAGGAATCTGGACATCTGTCTGTTTTTCCATTCACTTCACTTTTCCCTCTCCTAGATCAATATCTTTTTTCTTGTTGCTCCTCACACTGAGTAATGACAAACCGTCTCACGTTCACTACTGAATGCTAGAAACGTTTGCTTGTCTGCTTGAGGTAAATGTTATATCAGTTTCTGAATTCTCTTCCGTTGCCTTATATTTGTGTTTTCATCCCTTTCTTTTCTTCTCTTTCTTGTCGTCTCTGACCTAGGGAGTAGCTCAAAATATTGACAGACCCAGAAATGTCACTGAGTAGGGTGATTGCTCAGAAAAAAATCCACCGTGAAAGCCTATATTACAGCAGTACGTATGAATTGGTAATATACAGAAGTATTGCATTCTAAGACATTTGAATATCTAATGGTACATTCAACCCACTGAGTGCCAACTGTATGCCAGAAAGTGCTGTAGGCATGGGCTTGATGGAATCACTAAGTTGAGTTATTCTCCCTCATAGGGTTTCATTGCTTCAGGGAGACTGAGTTGCTGCAGAAGGAAAACCTGGAGATCTACTCCTGAAAAATCAGCCACTGAAAACCCCATGGAACACAGTTCTACTCTGACATGCGTGGGGTCGCCATGAGACAGAATTAACTCTACTGCAACTGGTTTTGTTAAATGTTATGAGGGGGATACTCAGCAGGAGAGCTACTTGGGCTTGGGAGAGAGTTATAAACATATAGAATGAGAGCTTTTCATTCCTCCAGTAATGAAGAAAGGGTAAAAATTAGCAGGGAATTAAGGAGTTGAGGAGTGCTTAAGGCAGAAAAACTAGTGTGTGTAAAGGCCTGGAAGTAAAAGGAAACAAGTTTAAAGTTTCTAAAGTTTAAGAAGCCCTGGAGCCCTGGTGGCCCAGTGATTAAGAGCTTGGCTACTAACCAAAAGATCGGCAGAACGAATCCACCAGCCGCTGCATAGATATCCTGTGAGGTGGTTCCACCCTGTCCTATAAGATCACTACAAGTCGGAATCAGGTTTGGTTTGGTTTGGTTTAGTGGCAAAGTGGTTAAGTGATCAGCTGCTAACTGAAAGGTCAGCAGTTTGAACCCATCCAGCAGCTCCATAGAAAAAAAGACCTGGCAATCTGCTCCTATAAAGATAACAGCCTAGGAAACCCTATGGGGCAGTTCTACTCCATCACATGGAGCTGCTATGAGTCAAAAATTGACTCAATGACACCTAACAAGAACAACAACGTTTAGGTGACTAGGGCCTTAACAGCTAAGATTTCATCCTGAGAAAATGGGTGCTGAGGTCAGACAAGCTATTCAGGAAAAAAGTGAACCAGAGTAATTTTTGGTATATAAAAATTAATTAAAAACACTATAACAGAAATATCAATTCAGGAGAGAGAGCGAAAGTTTAATTGCTGCACTCTTGTGCCTGATCTCTCTTTGGGAAGGTCTTTTCTTTGCTTGGGGCTCTCAGAGGCGTGTGCAGTCCTGTTTACAAAGTGGTTAGCACCTAATAGCAGCACACAAGCATGTGTTCTGAACCACCTCAGACTAGCCACAGGCACAGAGAGCAGGCAGATGGTGGTTTCCTGCCTTCCTCCCCTTTCCTTCTACAGCAATATTGGTTTTACCACCTTAGCTCTGCTGTTCCTTTTCCCGTTTTTTTTTTTGCATACAAATTGCCAACTTTGATTTTTTTCTCTACCCCTCCCCCCGAAAAAAGTCAAGGTCTCCAGGTATTAAGATCTCATAATAGGATTTTCTGTCCTGCATTTTTTTTTTTTTAGCAGAATCTGGAAAATATGAAGACATATGCAGATTTTAAACGTTCTCTGAAATATGACTTGTTAAGATTTTTAAATTTGGACCTCTTGTAATATTTTGAATGAGATCTACCAACTCACTCATGAGGATCTTTTTCACAGATCCCTTTAGGCCTTCTTTAGGAAGCTATTTTCCCACCGTTGGTACGTTTAGTTACCTCATTTTGGTGTGTGTTTCAGATTATGAAAGCTTACAAAGGTGTTTTTTGCAATCATTTGCTGAGTCATTTTCTCAAATCATATTCCATTGTATCAGTTAACATATAGTTTTAAATGTTGTATTATAAATATCTGTAGCTGAATCATTCGAAGGCTTGATAAATTTTTAACAGAGTTTGTACATTTCTTATGAAAGTTTCTAGTAATGCTTTGCTAAGTAGTGCAATGAATTTTTATTTTTAATCCCTTGGCCCAAATTTGGAGCTGAGACGATTATTGGTGATGAATGTAGGACAAACACTTAAAAAAAAAAAGCCGAAGAATAATGTTTACAAAGTATAGTTTATATGTTATTGGAGCGACAATGGAGAAGGTTGAAGAGTGAGTGGGAAATAAGCAATCGAGAGTGGGAGTAGACACATTTTCTTGAGACACTTAGCTGTTAAGGGCAATATAAAAGGAAATGCTTAGCTGTTAAGGTACCTGGAGGGAGATACGTGAGGTATATATATGTGTGTGTGTGTGCACGTGTGTGTGTATGTGTATATGTATCAAAAAAAAAGAAAAATTGCCGTTGAGTCGATTCCAACTCATAAAAAAAAAACCATTGCCGTTGAGTCAATTCTAACTCATAGAGACCCTATAGGACAGAGTAGAACTGCCCCCTAGAGTTTCCAAGGAGCGCCTGGCAGATTCAAACTGCCGACCTCTTAGTTAGCAGCCGTAGTACTTAACCATTATGCCACCAGGGTCTCCTAACTCTTAGTGACCCTTTAATACAGAGTAGAAGCGCCTCATAGGGTTTCCAAAGAGGGCCTGGTGGATTCGATCCACTAATGTTTTGGTTAGCAGCCAGGTAACAACTGTATCATCAGAGGTCTGTATATATACATACAAGTATTATATACATACATGCATATAAATATATATACATATGTGTGTATATATGTATAGTTGTTGTTAGATGCCGTCGAATCAGTTCTGACTCATAGCTATTCTATGTATGATAAAACTATATAGCGCTGAGTCCTACTCCATCCTCACAATCCTTGTTATGCTTGAGCCCATTGTTGTATCACTGTGTCAATCCATCTCGTAGGTTTTCCTCTTTTTTGCTGACCCTCCACTTTACCAAGCATGATGCCCTTCTCCAGGGACGGGTTCCTGCTGATAACATGGCCAAAGTATATGAGACATCGTCTCCCCATCCTTGCTTCTAAGGAGCATCCTGGATGTACTTTTTCCGAGACAAATGTGTCATCCCTTTGGCAGTCCATGGTATATTCAATATTCTTCGCCTACACCATATTTCAAAGACATCAGTTTTTCTTCCGCCTTCCTTACTTTTTCATATATAAACACTGAGAAGATATCTGATGGAAGGCAGTTAGAAAATAAACAAGAACGGGAAGAAATATAGGGAGGAAGGAACATTTTGAGAAATTTCAATAATCAGTGCGAGACAGTAAAACGATCTAATTAGTTATAGAATTTACTCATTGGCGGTAAGACACCAGACATTTATTAAACTTTTGTTCTCTTTCCTCCCCTCCTCCTCTCCTTTCCTTCTTTCTTCTTGTTCCTCTTTTTCTCCTTTTTTTGATGTAAAGAGGAGAAGAAAAATAGCGTGGTTCCTTCCTCAAAAGTGTATCTTTCTTCTCCTTATTGTCTCCGGGAATATTAGGGAATATTTTTTTTTTTTTTATGACGTAGAAAAAAATATATTCCCCCATCTACCTTTGAAAAATAACGACCATTTGAGAGAGTGTTTGGAACATACTCTTTTCTAAAGAGTACAATTTGTTGCAGGTGATGTGTTTTTGTTTCTTTGGGTGAGAGGTTATTTTTCTGTTAATTTTTAATTGTGAGCGTATCTCCTAGATACTGCTGTTATTGTTAGCTGCTGTCAAGTCACTCCCAACTCATGGTGACCCCATGCACAAGGTAACAAAACGATGCCCGTGCCCATGCCATCCCCATGATTCACTGCGGATCTGACTATTGTGATCTGTTTGGTTTTTATGGATGCTTTTCAGAAGTTGATCACCTAGTTTGTCTTAGCTTTACCGAAGCCTGGTCAACGTCAAAGCAGCATGCAAGTGTCCACTGTCAGGCGGCGGTTGTACCTGAGTTGCACTGGCCAGGAATCTAACGTGGGTCTTGTACACGGAAGGCAGTAATTCTACCACTGAACCACCAATGCCCTACCTACTTATGACTTTTAGTTTTATAAGCATTAGATTCAAACACCTAAATTCAATTTACTAGTGTTTCCCAAATAGTGTCCTGGGGACCAGTAGTTCAACTGAATATTAATAAATACCAGTCATTTTGAAAATGAGATTTCTTGTTTGCATATCTTTAAGAAATACTGGATTGATTAAAATAAGCAGTTTTTATTTGTTCATTTGTTTTTTGTTTTCACTTTAAGGTTCCAATATTTGTAGTCGTTCTTGAAGTCCTTCTTTAATGGTTAATGATTACAAAAATTATTCAACCTCAGAAGCTACTGTTCATAGACTATATCATGAGACTAGTGTTTCATGGGATCCATGTCAATAGAGGAACGTACCAACAATTACTTATGACCCACCCACTGGCATCAAGTCAATACCGGCTCATAGAGAACCTATAGGACAGAGTAGAACTGCCCCACAGAGTTTCAAAGGAGCACCTGGTAGATTTGAACTGCCAACCTTTTGGTTAGCAGCTGTAGCACTTAACCACTACACTACCAGGGTTTCCAAAATTACTTACATGTCACATTAAATTTATGTTAATAATTCTAATAAAATTATTTCTATTTGGTCAGAGTAAAAAGAAGCATAAAGTAATGTAAAATGTAAAATTTTACCTTGAGGTAAAATTGATATACACAGATAATTTTTGATATTTTTCTGAATGTATCTTTTTGATCATGCATGTAGCAATATAACCACTGTATATTCAAAGGAATAAGTTATTTTAAATGATATTCTAGATATTTTTAATCACTTTACCAAAACTTTCTCACTGTTTGAGGATTAAACAGTTTTAATTTTTGCCTTGTCTTTGATAGATTGTTGGCCACCTACAATGTGTTCAGATAATAGATAATACCTGCTGCTTTTTAAAGTGCTTTACCTTCTGCTTGGCAGAACTGTCTCCCAGTACATTCAGGTTCACTTTAATTAAGACTGAGCATATCGACAAAGACTTGCAGAATGCTGTAACCCAGAACTAGAGGCTCTGTGGGTACCGGTGGGTCAGTGGTAGAATTCTTACCTTTCTATGCCAGAGACCCAGGTTTGACTCCTGGTTAATGTACCTCATTTGTAGGCACCACCCGTCCATCAGTTGAAGATTACGTGTTGCTGTGATGCTGAACAAGTCTCAGTGAAGCTTCCAGACTAAAATGGACTAGGACCAGAGAGTATTTCTTCTTAAATATTGGTATGTCTGTTTTAATATTCTTTTTTTGTATTTTTTTTTCATAAGATATTCCTAGCTTTTATCATTCGACATGACAACTGAAGGAAAAGAATAATTTTTTTTACAATTACTTCTCATTAGGAAATGATTGCAAAGTGTTTTCAAGTATAACATGTTGTAATACATGATGATAAATAATACCCAATATAATTGAAGTGGGGCAGAATCACCTAGCGCAACGTAAAACAAAATAGATTTTAAGACGCCACTTCCTTCAATCTCCACAAGCACTTTACCCTTAAATATAACATGCATATTTAATCATTGTTATAGACACTCAATAGCCTATATATTTAGTTGTACATGAAATTAGGCTTTCCCAATTTATTCTCTTATTTTAGAAATATGCACAGTCCTATAACAAAGTCCATTATTTAATACTTAAAAGACCTTCATTTTTCCCTAGAAGGTAAGCATGTCATGAAAATCACTTAGTTTTATGATCCTTTTTTAAAAATTACATTATGTTACCTTTTGCAACCATAATTATTTATTATTTTAGATCAAATGCAATGCACCTGTTCTGTGGCACAGTGGTTAAACTCTCAGCTGCTAACTGAAAGAAGCCACCAGCCGCTCCAGTAGAGAAAGCTGTGGCAGTCTGCTCCTGTAAAGATGACAGCTTTAGATACCTATGGGGCAGTTTTACTCTTTCTTTTTTTTTTTTATAGGTCAAGTCAATTCCTACTCATAGCAAACCTATAGGACAGGGTAGAACTGCCCTATAGAGTTTCCAAGGCAGTAAATCTTTACAGAAGCAGACTGCCACATCTTTCTCCTGTGAAGTGGCTGGTGGGTTCAAACCACTGACCTTTCGATTAGCAGCTGAGTGCTTAACCACTGGCCACCAGGACTCCTTATATGTGTATATGTGTGTGTGTGTGTGTGTGTGTATACATGTATGTATGCATGTGTATATGTATATACATACATATATTGCTTAGTATTTTTTTGTCTTATTTACTGATAATATGTAGACTATGTCAAACCTATTTTTCCACGTAAAGATCTTTCAAAGTATAGAGCTGTCAGATTTAGCAAATAAAAATATAGGACACCCAATTAAATGTGAATTTCAGGTAAACAACACATTTTTTTTTTTACCATAAATATTCCCTGTACATTTTGTTTTCCCATGCAACCTTGGACATATTTATACTACAAAAGTATTCATGGTTTTTCTCAAATTCAGATTTAACTGGGCACATTGTTTTTTACTTGGTAAACCTATTCTAAGAGAGTTACCTATTTGAACAACCTCGTGGTCTCTTTAGATTTAGCCTAAATGTGGAAATTTGATTTATTGAAAAATATCAGTCTTGTATGACTTCAGGATGCATAGTCACCCAGAAAATGGTACATTAATTATTGTATGAGATTGCCACATTCTTCGAAGTATAGTCTGAACCGAAATAGATGTTGGACTATTTCTCTCCTTAATCCTGCATCAATATAGTCTACAATTCAGCAGGTCATTTTTATATTTTGCTTCTTTGAATATATACAAAAATGTCACACTGTTGACACCTACTGTGCTTGTATCTACTAAAAACGTTTAAACTACTGTCTTAGTCATTTAGTGCTGCTATAACAGAAATACCACAAGTGGTTGGCTTTAACAAAGAGAAGTTTATTTCCTCACAGTAAAGTAAGCTGAAAGTCCAAATTCAGGGTGTCAGCTACAGGCGAAGGCTTTCTCACCAATCTTCCCCCAGACTAAGAGCTTCTCCATGCAGGGATCCAGGGTCCAAAGGATGTGCTTTGCTCCTGGCACTGCTTTCTGGGTGGTATGAGTTTCCCCTCTCTGCTCCCTTCCCTTTCCTTTTTATCTCTTGAGAGGTAAAAGGTGGTACAGGTCACACCCCAGGGAAACTCTCTTTATACTGGATCAGGGATGTGACAGGGTAAGGGTATTACAGGCCCATTCTAATCCTCCTTAACATAAAATTACAATCACAAAATGGAGGGCAATCACACAATAGTGAGAATCATGGCCTAACCAAGTTGACACATATTTTGGGGGGACACAATTCAATCCATGACAACTATCTATGCTTCTACCTTGTTATACTTATGCCATAGATTTGGAACCTAAATGCATCACCATCCACTCAGCCTTTATCTTTAACTCTTTTTAATGGGTGATTTTTTTCACTTTGCTGTAAGTATTCTTTGCTTTCCAAAGGTTTCATAATGATTGCCTGTGTGTAGAACACTACCTTACTGCTTTTGAAATATGGTTAATTTTACAAAAGTTCACCTTCTCGAACAATTCTCAGGAATGCATTCATCTTTTTTTTTTTTATCCATATGAATTAGCAAATCAAGCTGACAACCTTCTTTTATTATTGGATTCCTCTTACATTATTTCTTTACAATTTTCATTTTTAATGAGGAGATTTGTAGAACCAAAGATTATATTTTCTGAAAACCATTTTACATGAGAATGGTTGTGCTTTGCAAAGCACAATTATTGAGAAAACACTACATTAGTGGTTTCCTAAGATTTCTTATGATTCAAAAATCAGCAATGTTTGGCAACTTGTGAGAAAATATATAGCTTAGCTTACAAACTATAGATATAATAAGATGTCTTAATGTATAAATAATCTGCAATTGACATTCAGATAATTATCGACTGAAAATACTGGTAGGAGAAGTTTTACGGATTAAACTGTGTACTGAAAAACGTGTTGATGTTGTGGCTCTGGTACCTGTGGATGTGATCCTGCTTGAAAATTGGGTTTCTCTTTTGTTTTATTAATGAGGTCGTACCACTGTAGCATGGGTCATAAACCTAATCACTTCTGGTTATTAAAAAAAAAAAAAATGTGTTCAAATGTCTTTCAACTCATAACGACCCTATAGGACAGAATAGAACTGCCCCATAGGGTTTCCTAGGAGTGGTTGATGGGTTCGAACTGCTGACCTTTTGGTTAGCAGCTGAGCTCTTAACCACTGTACCACCAGTGCTCCAGCTATAAAAAGAGCAGAATAAAAACAGAGAAACGCACAGGAGGAAGGCAGATGCCACGTGAGGAACTTTCTACAAACAGTGGAACTCCAAGGATTATCAGCAGACACCAAAAACTAGAAGAGGGACTTACAGAAACAATCAACATTCCCAAGATCCTGATTGGAACTTTTAGCTTCCAGAACTGTGAGAAAATAAATTTCTGTTCTTTAATACCACCCACTTGTAGTATTTCTGTTACAGCAGCACTAGGTAACTAAGAGGGAAAAGTGGCCGTAAAGTTTTGTTTATACTGGACTACTTGTCCTCTCTAATATAAAGTGTGTAAACTCATATTTTGTGGTTATGGATACCATTAAGTTTAGAATAATGTACAAAATACTGAAAGCATTCAACACCACCTTCCCCAGACTGTGTTAATTTCTGATGGTAGGTTAAAATTGTATTTTAATTTTATTAAAATTGTATTTTTTATACATTTACCTGGCTGATAGGAATCTTATCAAAGATTAGTCTACATATAAGATTTTTCCTAACAACCTTGTTGGATTGAAACACAGAAGTAAGCCATTTTGAATACCTCTGTGAATAATTTGTTAGGCAGCAATTTAAAAGCTTTCACAGCTCTAATATAGATTTAAAATGAATTTTGGTAAACATATTGAGGTTGTGTGAAAGTTAATGCATTTTTAAACAGATAATCCTACCTTTCTGAATAGAACATCAATTGCTTGAAAGTTGGATGAGAAAGCAGTTTTAGAATTTACTCCCTGATGGTTCAAATAATATCACAGTCATATTTTAAGAGATAGAAAAGTAGACCAAAGATTATAATTTTCTTTGAACTTATACATTATCTAAGAATTCCCAAATTTAATATAGGAGCCTTGGTGGCAAAGTGGTTAAGAGCTTGGCTGCTAACCCAAAGGTCAGTGATTGCAACCCACCAGCCAATCCACTGGAGAAAGATGTGGCAGTTCGCTTCTGTAAAGTTTTATGGCCTTGGAAACCCTATGAGGCAGTTCTACTCCATCTTGGAGGATTGCTGTGAGTTGGAATCGACTGGATGGCAATGGGGTTGGGTTTTTTTGTTTGTTTGTTTGTTTGGTTATTTGGTTATATAGAAGCACTCATTTTGAAGCTGGTTCTATTGCTGTTCACCTTATAACCCAAATCCTTAAAGTGGAACACAAAACGTAAAAGCAGCATATTCCATCAATTATATTCCCGTACTGATTTTTGTGGGATCATCCCTAAGTATGTCAACATTCTCAGCAAAGAAGATGAATTTCATACAACCCACTGATCTAGGAAATACTCAGTTGATTTACTACATCACAAATATACCTCTTTTGTCTGTACATATGAAACATGAAAAGTCTCAATAAATATAGGATGACCCAAAGGAGATCTCTTAACAAAAGCTCTTCAACTTCTGTCAATCTAGCACTAACATATTGGCAATTATTCTTTCATGGCAAATAGAAGATATAATTTATCAAAATAATCCCAAAAGAGAATATGCATTTTTTCTATAGCTTATGATTTATTTGATAGAGTTTCTCATGAGAATACTGCAAAAATCCTTCAAATCCACCAACTCTTTATCTTGTCCTATTCTCTAAGATTGCTAGGACCTATTTTCTCTACCTAGATACTAGATTTCCAACTTCTAATAATTCTTTTCTTAGCTTACCTAAAAGGTAATATAAGGTTCAAATACCAGACAGGAGTTTTAACATATTTGAACATATGAGAAAGATATCATTATAACTTTGGACCTTCATGTAGATTATTTTTCATCTGTGTATTTATAGAGGGCTAAATACTAATAGATAAAACATAATTTCAGGGCTTAGTACTGATATTATCTTTATGAGTAGGCTGCTCCTTGGAAACTCTATGGGGCAGTTCTACTCTGTCCTACAGGGTCGCTTTGAGTCGGAATCAACTCCACGGCAGTGGGTTTGGTTTGGGTTTTTGGGTTATGCATATTTTACAGATGAATAAGCTGAGACACAGAATGATTAATTAACTTGCCCAAAGCCAAACATTGTACTAGCCTGGTGAGAGCTTTATATAACTTGCCCTAAGTTACCGATCAACTGGGCTACTGCAGACTGAGGGCTACTATGAAAAAGGCCACTCTGCCTTTCCAAGAAGAATTTTTCTGCTTTTGTTTCTATTTTGACCAGGACCTTTCCATATTTGGCATTCTTCTGGACATTTACTAACTTTTTACATTATGTCATCGGTTATTCCTGTTGGGTTGAAGACCCAGCTCCAGCTCCCTGCCCATTTGCTTTTGGTACTATTTATGTTTTTGCTCCAGTTTCTGTTGTCTTTTCTATTTTACTTCTGTTCCTGTTTCTCCTCTCTCAGCCTATCTCCTAGAAGCTGATCTCAAGACAGCATTTAATCAAACACTTGTCAAAGTTATGAAGTCTTTCTAAAGTTTCACTGGCTGTGCAAAACTATTTTCTGCTAACCCCATCTTTCATAAATCAGACCTTGAGTAGCAACACCTGTTAGAGCCTGCGCCAAAACATATGACACCTGATGTCTTAGTCCATCCCACAGTAGAGCCTTATCACAGCCACAGAATCAGTGTGGCCATTCTCTGGGGCCCACACCCACAGTGTTGAATGCAATATATGTGGTGGGCAGGGAAAATAGTACTTGGTATTGTGGACTGTCAGGAAGATTTCTGCCCTTCTCCTTCTGTTACTTGGATAACTCCTACTCTTATGTGTGATTAATGTCTCAATCTATTGTTCTTTTCCACGCAGACATTTTCTTTGCCTTCTGTTCTCTTTCCTTGCCCACCCTCCAATTCCCAAACAGCTTAGCTGCTGCTGTTAGGTACTTCTGTAGTTCTTGTATTTCTCCTTTTATGGCACTTTTGACATTCCACTGGTATCACTTATTTGTCTATCTTCCCTACTAGTGTAGGTTTCACTGTGTTGTCAGTGCTGAAAACAATGCATACCACTCTAAACACTAACTGGATGTTTGGTGACTAAATGAATTCAGTAATTAATTAATCTAAAACTCAAGGAAAGTAGCAATTAGATCAACCATTAGAAGCAAGGATGGAATTTAGTAAGCCAACTGAAATTTTACACATGAGCCAAAGTTTAGTAGTAGTGATTAACTTAATGCCCATTTAACAAATATGTACTAGACATTAACTATGTATGTGTCAGGCACTGTATTAGGCACTCGGAATACAGTGGTGTTTATAGCACTGCCTCTGGCTTTAAATCACTTTATGCCCAGCTGAAGAAGTAGACAACTAAACACATAGCCTCAATAAAAGTGTGATGATGCAGTGGTGTACACTTTTTCATGAAAACTTTGAGAATAGGTGTCTCATATAAGCCTGGAGACTCAGAGTAGCATTCTGAATAGTGTCCCAAAGCATAGAACCAACTTCTGAGTAGCAATTAGAACTGCTGAAAATTGAAATACAAATGTTTCAAGGAGGAGAAAAAAAGTAGCACATGCAAAGCTCTAAAAATGGAATGGAACAATGCATTCCAGGAGACTGGAAGTAATTCAATATGGATAAGAATTGCAAGAGAGGGGACTGGATAACAAACCAGGAGTCAGATCATGAAGAGCTGTACAGCATGAAAGAATGCTAATAAGCTTATTTGTCTTTTTTATTTTATTTTTTTTTAATTTTTCCCTTTCAGTGTAATATGGAACTATACCTGTTTTATGCAGAGGAGTTCCAAGATCTAGTGCTTCTTTTAGAAAGGTTAGTTTTGCTACAGTGTGGTAAATACCCTGGAGGTATCCAAAACTGGAAGCAGACAAGACAAATACTGGAGTAATGCATATTAGAAATGATAACCTCCTCATTTGGGAGAGTAACAGTGAGGATGAAACACAGTTTTGAAATATTTCTCATTGGGTATGAGGTATTTGGGAGAGAAGGGAGCCAAGTCTGACACCCAAACTTTTGCCCTGAAAATTGGATAGGTAGCTTTTCCACCCAGAGAAGACAAGAGAGTACTCAAGTTGTGGGGATGGATGCGAGAAACGACGAATTCAGTGTTGTAAATTCAGTATTGTAAATTCTGAGTCTGAGGCCCCTGTGAAATGTCCTGATGTTCTGTAGCCAAGATTATATAGAATTTGAGGAGCACTCTGACATGATGGTATATGTTTTTAAGCCACAGCTTATACAAAATATCTAAAGCTATGGGAGTGGTTTAGTAGAACCTATGGAACACCAACATTTAAGGAATAAGTGGAGAATGGGAGAGAGAGAGAGAATGAATATAGAAAAGTGGTTCTTCACCGGGGATAATACACCCCCCACCCCCCACCCCTCACCCCGCGGAACCTTTGTCAATGTCTGGAAACAGTTTTGATTGTCACCACTGTTGGGGGTGCTATTGGCATCTATTGCGTAGAGACCAGGGATGGACTCGTGATGCTTATAAAAGTCTTAAAGTGCACAGGACAGCACCCACCAACAAGGAATTGTCTAAGCCATAATGTAAATAGTGCCAAAGTTGAGAAACTCCGCCATAGAAGAAGGAGAAAAATCAAAACTATGTGGTATCTGCAAACAGAGGAAAGACACAATTTGAAGAAAAAGATGAAAGAGAGACATAGGCAGGATTTTTCCCCATAAAAACTCACTAGAGAAAATAGTTTTAATGAGTGAATTAGGATATTTGATGGCAGAAGATAGAGACGTAAAGGGATTGTTAGAAAGTGAAAGAAAGCCTTCCCAGAAATTTGACTATGGAAGAGCGAGTGAATGGAAAGATGATAAAGACAAAAAATACAGTAAGAGGAAGAAAAAGCACTCAAAGAAAAACTTTAAAAAAAAATCTAGGTGGCTCACAAAAAGCTTAAATATTAATGGAAATAACTCAATAGATAAAGAGAAACAGATACGGAATGGATAAACAATGGAGCACCAAAATGGATTCAAGAGCTAAGGAGAAACGGATAGATAATGAATAAGGAATGGAGTAATGTAAATAAATGTGATCAAGTCTACAGGACTAGAGAAATGCAACTTATAAGGAGGAAAGGAAGATTATGAATTCAACTATTTTATAATTTTCATGACAACTAATTGAGACAGTTCTTGTCTTGGTGAATTTGGAGACAAAGACATCTACTGAGAATGGGGAGTTGAAATAGGAAATTTGATGGTAGGGAAACGGATTTATGATATGCGTTCTGAATATGGCAGGGCTTGGGGGGAGGGACCCGGCCAGAGGTACATGGAAGGACTGGGCCTAATGACCATGGTGCTCAAGTTACCAAAGAGAAAGTGAAATTCTGAAGCTGTTCCACGTCTTTAACTTGTAACTTCTACTAAAATCACCTATGCGTAGTATCTTCTAGCTTTATATGTCCTCCTATCCCCTCACACTCCATTCATCTCATACAGTTTTTCTGAACCCTAACCTAACCCTTACCTAAAAAAAAAAAACCTAGCACTGGCGAATATCAGTATTAGAGGGGAAAGGCTAGAGCAGCCTAATAAACTGTTTCTATGAATATGTGATTAATAAACAGTGGTTTAGTGCCAAAGCTCTGAAAGCTGTTGACTGTTAGCCATCCCATAGATTTTCATTAATATTTCTGCTGAATTTCAATAGAAAGCAATCTTCCCATTTCATATGGACGATCCGCATTTTGAATGAGCCTAAAGATTTGAAGCTACTGAGCAGAGTTTAACGTACGTCCTCCTTATCTGAAAATACTGTTAAAAATGTTATTTGGATTATAAGGAGAGCTTTCATTTGTGGAGCCCATGGCAGTCTGCGCCGTAAATATGCGGTAGGCTTTTCTAAGTACATTTCATGGTACTTTTCATATGCACTGGATTTGATTTGTTTTAGGGCATAATATAAATTCTCTGCTGTGATACATGATAAGGGAAACACTTTTTAAGAAACAATGTTAGTTATGAGACTATATGCATCAGCAAGCCTCATGATTTATTAACTGCCTAAAAAAATCCCTTATCGTTATTGTTTGTTTTCACACACAACCACTCATCAGGTACTCAGCACCATATCCAGCTTTCTCTGCTACGTCTCTGAGTCCATGCGTTTGCCCTCAGTTACTTTTGTGAATTCTTCTGGAAGATAATGATAGCATTTCACATTCCGTACCACTAATCACACTACACGCCACAGCATACAAATGCGTATGAGGTGGTGGCTTCCTTATCTTAGGGTCAGTAGAATTTCAAGAGCTTTAAAATTACCTCTATCAATGATTCAAGTGTCAGCTTAGTTTTAATAAATCTTTAGGAACAGCCACAAGTTACTTCTAGGACATCTTCCTATTTTGAGAAATACATCATTCTGCTGCCAAGTCTACTATCAGCGTGTGGATAAAGAATGTCCGCTATTAAATGCAATACTATACGTCTGGTGTCTGCAATTTCTTTTTGATAACTTAAAATATGATTAACTCAAAGTTTCTCCAGAATCAATTCACATTCACATTTATGCTACTCGTACAAAATCAGAAAAAGAGACTAGAGTGTAAGCAAAACAGAGGAACAAATTCACAGATGTATCTATCCTAAGCAACACATATACTAAACCCAGTGCCGTCGAGTCGATTCTGACTCATAGCGACCCTACAGGACAGAGTAGAATTGCCCCAGAGAGTCCAAGGAGCACCTGGAGGATTCGAACTGCTGGCCCTTTGGTTAGCAGCTGTAGCACTTAACCACTACGCCACCACACATATACTAGATGGTTAAATTGCAGTGCCTGTTGGTAGAATTCTATTACTGAGTGTGGGCACAATTAAAACCCAAAATTTGGCAAGGTGAATTTTTTTTTTTTTTAGAATAAATTCGAGTTGCAGATTCTGCAATCAATAAGCATAATTGAAATTTTCTCAGGATATGGGGCCAAATTCAGATGCTTCCCTTTTAACTTCCAATAAATTTGACTATATGTTACAGTTGCAGGCAAGCTAGATTATGAGGGTTTGTTATTGCTTGTTCTTTTTTGTAAACCACTGCCATTATTTGAAGTTGATGACATTTTTCTTAGAATGAACTGTGCACCATCTCAAAAGATAATGTGGTATTTAAAAGACAAAATAGTTTCTTTGTGTATTAGAAAGTAAACACTTTTGAAAAAGTCATAAGCACCACAGGGTACCCATTTTATCCCATAAATACCTATCACGTGACATCTTTCAATTGCATAGCACTTTACATTAAGTTCATCCTAATATTCCTATTCCAAAAGGAGACACTCAGCATGGTAGTTGGCAAAATATATTTAAAGGAAAGGTGAAGTGAATGGGGTTTACTTAACATGAGAATTTTTTTTTAATAGCTAAAATGTATGTCCCGTAAAACTAACTAGACATTCAATATTAAAATACTTAAGCTTATAATAATTGAAATTATTTTCTTACAGCCTAGTAATTTAGAATATCAACTAAGACAAAAGACCATCAGTTATTAAAGAATAAAAATAAATAACAAAATGCTATGTGTAAAGCTGATCTAGGCAACGTGACCATTCATGCACTAACAATGAGCTTCCTGTTGCTGATCTCAGAGTTGAACCATCAGATCTACCAAATCCAGGTAATGCTGGACAACCACAGGCCTTCCCATGTGAGTTCTTGCCACTATAGAGCTGCCCAGGGAGCAACACACCAGAAAACATTAGCCCTAAAGGGAGATGGACTACAAGGTCACAGAAGAGAAGACACATGCTGAGGTCCATAGCTCCAGCACCCCGATTCAGGCTCCCCAAAGGGAATGAACAAAGGGATAGAAGCAGCCCAGAGTATAATACCAATGAATTTCCCTTCAAACAGAAGGAAATATCAGAAGAGAGAAGTGATTCCTTCAAATGAGTGGTTTTTAACTGGCAAGTTTGAGCTGTTTTCTTTTGACTTCTGTTTTGTTTGATGTATTTCTGTTATCATATTTTATAACTTTTTTTTGCTATGCTCTCTTTTTTTCTTTTTTTTATTGTTATAAACATACAGGGAACATGACGTTTGCCAACTCAACATTTTTTCACGTGTAAAATTCAATAGAATCAATGACATCAATTACAGTGTGCAACTATCACCTGTGTCTGTTGCCAAATGTTTCTTGGATTACTCTCTTTTGCCTTTTACTAGATTGATCAAGTTGTCTTCATCCCTCTTATTGTTTCCTGTTGGATAGAAATTATAAATTTTGTGTCTACTCTTTTAGTGGCCCCTTAATCTGGCAAAGGAGCCCTGGTGGCATGGTGGTTAAGAGCCACAGTTGCTAACCAAAAGGTCAGCAGTCTGAATCCACCAGCTGCTCCTTGGAAGCCCTACGGGACAGTTCTACTCTGTCCTATGGGGTCACTGTGAGTAGAAATCGACCGGACAGCAATGTGTTTGGGTTTTTTTTTTTCCTTGGTAATATGGCAACAGGCTTGGTTTTAATCTTTTAATGCACATGCTTAAATTTTTTTTAGCATGCTTTAATTTAAAGGTTTTATTTCCAGCCTCCTCCCAAAGAATGCAGGGATTTCATCATAAAAAAATAAAAAAAATTTTTATCATAAATTTTCCCTCTAAATGCCACACAAAATTTAATCATTGTTTTAATTTTCACCTTATTTTTAAATACACCCAAAAATTACTGTTAATATCATTCCTGTTGTTTATAATAAAGGTTTGATTAGGTTTACTACCATCTTTTGGAAACCCTGGTGACATAGTGGTTAAGGGCTATGGCTGCTAACCAAAAGCTCAGCAGTTCAAATCCACCAGGCGCTCCTTGGAAACCCTATGGGCCAGTTCTAGTCTGTCCTATAGGGTTGCTATGGGTCAGAATCAACTCTACGGCAACAGGTTGGTTGATTGGTTACCATCTTTTATTGATATCTTTTGTTATTCTTTTTTTTTTTTAACTACTTTTTAAACATTCTGATTTTATCTCTGTCTAGCTGAGGTTCATACTATATATATACATATATATATGTATTTTTCATTAAGATTTTTGGGTGTATAAGTTTTATAAATTCTTGTGTTTCCAAATATTTAACCTTTATAGTTTGGTTGGATACACAAACTTAGGTTTAAAAAAAAAAAAAAAAAAACCTCACATAGCAGGTTCAAAATACTGTTATACCATGTATCCTGATAGTTCATCTTTTGTAGATGTTCAGTCCTTCCTCTTTTACCTTTTAGGATTCCCCCTTAACCTTAGTATCTTTATTTTCACTGTGATCTAGCCAGATGGGTATTTACAAATATCACTGTAACTGGCACTAGATAAAACTTCCCTGAGAATATGTGGCTTTTTCTTGTTTCTGAAATTTTTTCAGCCATTAACACCTAACATTTCTCTCAGCAAATGTCCCCTTGCAACCTTTGTGGCATAAATCCTAGTTGAGTAGTAGAGCTTCATACTCCTTCCATGTCTCTTAAATTTCTTTTCATATTGTGATTAAAAAAAAAAAATCTATTTATGAGTTTGTGGATAGAATCAACACAAATCCAAGCCCTGAAATGTGAAGATTAATCAAATCCCTACTTCCTACTTCTCAGTTATCTCCAACACCAGACACCCATGTGACCATCCCCCTCTCTGCCCCAACCACCCAGATGTAGGTCAGAACTCACAAGTTAAAAGGACACTGTCCAACAGACTGTCAAACAGGCATAGCTAGCCACAAACTTGGAAGTCTACATGACACCCTTACTTATGACCCGCTGGCCTCAAATTCAGGGCTTTGCCACTACTCCTTCAGGATGCCAGCCACAAGGTTGGGTGTCTTACCTGACATCCCTCACTTTCACATGCCGGATCTCACTACACCTTTGAGTTCTGTAATAATACACTGGAATGACTCACAGAACTCACAGAAATACTATACTTATGGTTACAGATTTCTTATAGCCCCAGTGTACAAATCAGGATACATACATACAAATCAGGATCACCATAAGGAAGAGGTACATGGATGAAGTCTGGCAGGTTTTCAATGAGTATCTTCCATCTGCCAAAGAGAGTGCATCGCTCTCCCTTTGCCGATGAGGAAGCTCTCAGAGCCTCTGAGTTCAGAGCCTTTATTGGCTTCATTATGCAGTCATGATTGAGGCCTCATTGCGTATGCATAATAGGTTAAATCATGCCTGCTGAAGTTAGTTGGTATTCGGCAATCAGGTGGTCTTTCTGGTCTAGCCAGACCCCACTCATTAACACAAATCCCCAGGTGTGGTCTGGAGGTTTTAGATAACTAAACCAAAAAACAAACCTGCCGTCAAGTCAATTCTGACTCATAGTAACCCTATAGGACAGAGTAGAACTGCCCCAAAGAGTTTCCAAGGAGCACATGGTGTACTCCAACTGCTGACCTTTTGGTTAGTAGCCAGTAGCCGTAGCTCTTACCAGGATTTCTCTACATAACAAAGACACCTCAATTACTCAGAAAAATCTAAGGGTTATCTCTCAGAAACCAATGACAAAGGCCATTTTTATTTTATTTTATTTATTATTATTTTTTTTTTTTTTTAGTAAAGTGATTCAGTACCCAATAATGATATATTCTGAAATTTTTCCTTTCTCTTTCTTCCAAATTTTGGTTTCTTCCGTAGCAGTGTTTAGTCAGATATTAACTAATCTTCTGAAGTTTTTTTCCCCCAATAACTAAATTTAAAATTTTATGATTGCTATATTTTTCTCTTTTAGATCTTTCTGTTTAATAAATTAATAATCTTGTTTATGGAGGTTCTTTCTTTCTCAGAATATTTTAAACACACTTATTTTAAAATTGCTATTAAAATGCTCTATTAAACCTAATTTCTTAGATATGAATTTGTCAAACTTTTTCATGTCTAGGCTATCTTCCATGGCATTGAACATCCTTATTTAGTTTATAATTCATACTCATGGTCTCATTTTTCATAGGAGATTTTTCCTGCGTTGTTCAAGTCATCCCAAAGTTATTACTTGAGTCCTGGGTTATAACACACTATAATGGAATGCTGATGTTGTTGAATTCTAAAATTCTCAAGCTCTGAAATAGTTATGTTAGTGCGACAACTTGGGCTTCCATCATGTTGTAGATATTGAATGTTTGGTCCTAACATGAACCATAAGTGCCTTTTCATTTTATATTATTTATTTATTTTTTATTTCTGCTTGTTGCCTGGGAGAGGTGATTCATATCCAACCTAATGGGGAACAATAAATCAAATATAGTGTAAATAAACACTGCAATGGCAAACAGATTTTTGTTTTAAAATCTGACAACTGACAGTATATATTGTTTCGGAATAAAAAAAATAAAATATAGAGAGGAGGGTGAAAAGAATAATGAAGGGGGACTTTCCCTGCAAGCTTAAAGGCCGCATAATTGAGACAATATAGAATGGGCTCAGAAATGGGTAAACAGACCAGCGAACCACAGTTTAGAATCTAGAAACCAGCCTGTGTGTATGCGAGAGTTTAAAATACGACACATACCACATTTTGAATTTTAGAAAAAAACATAAATTAATTAATCTTTTTGGGGGAAATGGTTATATATTTGGGAAAGATAAATAAATATACCTCATGCTGTATCTTAAAATGTCCCAAAAGGCTTACATTTCTAATTATATGCACATTTTTTTTATATATGTATATATTTGTATATGTGTATGTGTATATATATATATCCAAAATTTGTGCAACTATTAAAAAAAAAAAAAACAATCATATACTTGCAGCAAAAGGTGCTGGTGCCTTGCCCAGACCCTTACTTACCTCTTGTACTGGCTGCTGCTAATGGTTCACACCTGCACAGCCGTCGCTGGAGAATTGCCCTTCGTAGTTCTAATTGTGTCATTTGGCCAGGGAAGTTCCTTGGATTTTTGCCTCTCCCCAAGCTTGGAAATCCAGGAACCAATTAGTGATGGTGGGATACAAAGGCCTTACCCCCCGCCTCAAAGCAGGGCAGACTTCGTGGTACAATTCACATTCTGGAGCTCCCCATGAGATTAACGTAGGTGTTACCTGAAGTCACATCTTGCTCACTCTTTCCTGTCTCTTTGTCCTGCCTTTTTCATGCCCTTAGTGATTTCTCCAGAGAGAATTTCCTTAATAAATAATTTGGACTAGAATCCCCATCTCAGGATCTGCTTCTGTACAATCTGAACTAAGAAAACACTTTTATATTCTTTAAGTAGAGACTTCTAAAATGTGACATGTCATAAAGGAGACAAAAAGACATAGAAGAGAATACATCTTGGGTTATTGCACTTGGGAAAGGCGTTAAATCAAGAAATATAATTAAAAAGTTTATAAATGCCAGTAAGGAAAATATATTCCTTTAAAATGGTGTAAGATGGGTTTCTAATGCATATTAATGCCTTGGAGCAGAGACAATTAAGGTATATAAACCATAAATGAGCCCTTGGTGTCACAGTGGTTAAGAGCTCAGCTGCTAACCAAATGGTTGGTAGTTTGAATCCACCAGCTACTCCTTGGAAATCCTGTGTGGCAGTTCTACTCTGTCCTGTAGGGTCACTATGAGCCAAAATCCACTTGAAGGCAACAGGTTTTTTTTTTTTTTTTAACCATAAATATTTTTCAGTTGAAATAAAATATCCTCTATTCAACATTTTCTTCTCTAACTTTTTCCTGATGTTGCCAGGTAAAAACCCCACTTTTTGCTTGGCATGACCTGTTACAGCCAATAAACAAGAGGCCAAAGTGAGAAATCAGAAAGACACTTTTATTTCTTTGTACAAGGAAAGGAGCAATTGGGGCTGCTGCCTCCAAGGCTTTTTGAAGGCAACTTGGGAAAGTGGGCTTTTACAGATAGCTGACAAGGAAATGTAAATTCATCATGAATATTCCGGATTGACCGTCATCTCACATGCTCGGAGCTTGGGGATGACTATGCATTTTCTTTAGACATTGGTTTGATCCCCCAGGATGGAGGAAGAAGTTGATTTTCTTCCATTAGGATGTTCAGTCTCCACCCGGAGAAGGGTTGAGGCCATCCATGGCCTGCTCTGTGGTTATCTTGTCAAGGACAATTTCAGAAGCACGTGCAGCTTATTCTGCTGGGTGTAGGAGGATAAGCCAGAGCAGGCATTCCTTAGAAGGACTGGGCTCTGAAGCTGCTTACTTCGCTGATAGTCCTTCCCACTCCACATGGGTCATCCGACACATTCATTATTGTGGCCATTTATCGGACTCTGATTCAAGGTTGAGATCTTTATACTCAAAGTCCAGAATATGTTCTTTAATTAAGCAATTCTTAAAATCCTACATTCCCTATTAGTATGGAAAAAAATAAACATGTTTATCGCTCATATCCTGTCAGAATACTGTATGACTCTCAGCATATTAGAAAAAAACATCCTCACGACAGTCAAAAAATGTTGTGCACGTCATACACGCAGGAATTTAAAATATCATTTGGATGCCTTTCTACATAAATGTAAATATCTTTGTTAATTACATTTTGGGCCAGCCATGCTGGCCAACTTTGGAGATATTTTGCATGTGAAAATTAGTCACAAGATGTGCTAAAATTGTGTGTCATACACTTTTCTTTCCAGATATAAGTGGTTTTGCCTTGCTATGATGTTCATTTGTATAGATTTTTCTGCAGCAGGTTACTTTCAATCATATGGGCAGCCCTGGAGTTACAAACGCCCAATTTATGGATAACTCAAACTTGCCCTTTAATGTAATGTAAATTTTCCCTCACTTGGATTGAACAAACCCGCACTCGCAAGAAATTCTTCATCACAATCACCTTCATTTGCTCACTTGCAGCTTTTAAATCATTGAAAGTTTTTCATCCTTTCATTGCACTAATGCAAAACCAAACCCATTGTCGTTGAGTGGATTCCAACTCATAGCGACCCTATAGGTCAGAGTAGAACTGCCCCACAGAGCTTCCAAGGAGCCCCTGGTGGATTCGAACTGCTGACCTTTTGGTTAGCAGGCATAGCACTTAACCACTATGCCACCAGTGTTTCCTTTCTTGCACTAAAGTAAGGCTAAATAAGAACCACAGGTACCTGCTCCAACTTACCTACAAATCCCACTTAAAGACTTAAAGACACAGGAATGGGAATTGTTCATAACTCAGGGAATGTTTGTGTTTATTCTGGGCTGTATCTACAAATACAGTTCAAGATATAAACCAAGTGTGTTATCTACACCTGAAATAGTATACACAAAATTTTACACCTAGCACAGTTTTTGCATCTTCTTAGATTCTGCCCCTCAGCCTAATGGCAAAGAAATGGTAAACCTGATTATATATGTATGTCAGCAGCAACAGAGCAAACTTCTGTTCTTCTATTGAACAGAGGAAAAAAAAAAGGCTTTATGTGTCTGTTTCAGGGATTTTCAGGCAGTTTTCATTTCAAATCGGCACTTGGATTTAAAGGTTTTAGGATTTCAAAGATATTACTGTAAGGGTAAGTTTATGGGTTAGGTGCGAGGCACTTGCCTATGCGAATTATCATTGATTGCCTAACCCTGTGCTGTGACTGGCAGAGCCCCACTGGAGAGCTGTAATTCCCATGCTCCACAGGAGGTTCAGTGTTATCCCAATGGTACTCAACTGAATTGATGAAATGACCAGGAAGGCCTAATTAAAGCTGTTCGGCTCAAATGTATTGATGTATTACATCTATTACGGCTTGGTTCAATAGGTCCACCTTGTGAATGCTGCCACAGCCTGTAAAGCAAACTAAACAGATTGAATAAATAATGCTGCAAGGAAAGGAACAGCAGCAGAATCAAAACAACAGAGCACAAAATGCAACAGGGTGACCTGTGAACTTTTTATCATATTATCTACTGTAAGTTAGTTTAATCTTTATTATTTTTTGCATGTTGAACATAATAATAGAATATTTAGGTCTAGAATAATCTTTTAATTTATCACAACAGCGAGAAAAACCTCCTCCCACTTTGGTAAACATTGCATGACAATTTGCATAAAACAATGTGGCTTTGCTTGACTTTTCTTCTCAATTCATTGTTAAGACCTAGCTTCCTCTTTACCTTCCAAGTGAGTTGTTTTGTGAAACTTGTTTTAAATACACACTTTTGTCTTACTTCACTCTTCCTGCCCCAAGAGACTTGTTAACTTTTTTTTTTTTCCCTTGAGGAATTTGAATTTTATTAAATCCTTCTTCTGATTTTGTTTGGTAATGAGTTGTTAGAGATTCTAGTTCATTCTAACATTGGGATTCTTCCATTTCTCCCTCATTCATACGTAGCATTCAATGTCATTTACGACATCCCTTTGCACTGGAAGAATGGGTGTTATACTATTGATGGAGCAATGAGTTACTGATGATAAAACAAGGTAACTTTCTTCAAAATATACAGATTAAAAATATTCAAAATTTTCTTTCATAAAATTAAACTTCAAAAAATATTACAAGAGGTGGCATTTCCCAGACTTATTTTTTGCAACTGAACTCATGTTGAACTGTAGATTTTTTTTTTGACTGCTTACTTGACATCTTCACTTAGATGTTTAATGTTGTTGTCGTTAGTTGATGTCGAGTTGATTCTGACTCAGAGTGACTCCATATGTTCCCAGTACAACCACACTCCTCTGGGTTTTCAAGTCAGTGACATTTTGAAAGCTGATCACCAGGTGTCTCTTCTGAGGTACCTCTGGGTGGGTTTGAACCACCAACCTGTCTGCTA
Source organism: Elephas maximus indicus (assembly GCF_024166365.1). Taxonomy (NCBI): domain Eukaryota; kingdom Metazoa; phylum Chordata; class Mammalia; order Proboscidea; family Elephantidae; genus Elephas; species Elephas maximus. Next base: position 43,080,513 of record NC_064832.1, read on the forward strand.
GTAGTTGAGCACTTAACTGTTTGCACCACCCACATCTCAAATGTAACCTTTAAACATTGACTCCTGTGTTTTCTCCCCCTACCCCCACTCCATATCTGTTTCTTCTCCACTTTCCCCTACTCAGCAGCTGGCAACTCCAGATTCCACTTGCTTAGACTCAAAGGAATGGAGTCATCTCCTATTCCTCTCTTTTTTTTTCATACTCCATGTTCAATACACCAGCAAATCCTGTTAGTTTACCTTTTAAATATATTCCAAACCTAACCACTTCTCTACTCCTAACATTCTGATCCCACCCATGGTTACCTTTTCCTTGACTTACTAAAACAGCCTCCTAATGCCATCCATGGTTTTTCTCTTGTCCTTCTCCAGTTGGTTTACTCAACTCTTTTTTTATACCTTCTTTGTGATTGAAAGTTTGGGAAGTTAAAAACTACATTTGCCAGACTGCCTTGCAGTTAGATATTGGACTGTTCTTGCTGTTGTTATCTGCAGTGGAGTCATCCCAGAGCTCATGACAACCCCATGTGTTGTAGAATAGAACTGCTGCATAGGATTTTCCTGACTGTAATCTTTACTGAAGCAGATTGCCAGCCCTTTACTTCTGCACAGCCTCTGGGTGGGTTCTAATAGCCAATGTTTTGGTTAGCAGCCGATTGCAAACCACTTGCTCCATTGAAGCTCAATCGGTATTGGATTAACCAAAAACCAAGCCCATTGCTGTAGAGTTGATTCCAACTCATAGCAGCCCCATAGGACAGGGTAGAACTGCCCCATAGGGTTTCCAAGGAGCAGCTGGTAAACTCGAACTGCCAACCTTTTGGTTAGCTGTCGTAGCTGTTAACCACTGTTCCATCAGGGCTCCAGTACTGGATTAGGTTACACCAGTCTAGATTTGGAAGACCAAAGTTAGGCAGACACCAGGTTTGCTCCCCTTTAGCAAAGCCATAGACAGAGATATTAGCAAAGCCATAGTGATCTGAACTTTCTCCACGGTAGCATTCCAGTGTCTACTCGCCAGCTACTTACATGATGAGAAACAGTAGTGACAGATAGCAGTGCTTTTTATTGGACTTCCTGATCCCTGAATTACAGCTGTGGGTGTCCATTCTTCGGTTTCTGTATAACCAGAGAAAACTGCAATAGCAGAATTTTTGGAAGCAGCTGTAGGTTGTTGATTCCATCAGTGTCACTGGTGGTCTCAGATATAAGGTTTCCTGGTGGTCTCAGATATAAGGTTCAGTTCTCTTTTATTCTGCTGTCATTACTGATGGTCCAAGCTAGAACCAGTTTCTTCAGATAACCCAAAACCACTGCTGCCGATTCCGACTCATAGCGACCTAACAATTTTTGTAAGCACCTACCTCTCTATATAAGCTAGTTGCCATCGAGTCCATTCTGACTCGTGGTGACCTGAAGTGTGTCAAGCTCCACAGGTTTTCAGTGGCTAATGTTTTGGAAGTAGATCACCAGGTCATTCTTTTGAGGCATCTCTGGGTAGACTTGCACCTCCAGTCTCTCAGCTACCAGCCAAGTGAGTTAACCATTTGCACCATCCAGGAATGCTGTATATAACCCTCTGCCGTCGAGCCGATTCCAACTCATAGCGGCCCCATAGGACAGAGTAGAACTGCCCCATAGAGTTTCCAAGGAATGACTGGTGGATTCAAACTGCTGATCTTTTGGTTAAGCTGCCATAACACTTAACCTCTATGCCACCAGGGTTTCCAAGATGTATATACATATCCTTAATAAGCCTGTAATGGCATCCTTTATAATGGTGTTTCTTCATGTTTTATTCATTGTTTGACCTTGGGAAAGTTACTTAATATCTTTAAGTCTCAATGTTATCACCTATAAAATTAGAATAACAACAGTGCCTACTGATAGGCTATATCTGGCAAGTGCTCAGTAAATGTTACCTTTTGCTATTATATCTCTTCTACCTCAATGATGATACTCCAGATCTAGCCACAGTCTTCACTGGCACAGATAATGGACATAGCCTCAAAAATTTTGCCTATCCTATTGTTAAGGTCCCTGCACAAATGGTTTGCGCTGGACTGTTATACTAACGGTTGGCAGTGTGAACCCACCCAGCAGTGCCATAGAAGAAAGGCCTGGTGGGCTACTTCTGTAAAGATTACAGCCAAGAAAATCTTCTGGAAAAGTTCCACTCTGTAACACATGGGGTTGACAGCAATAGATTTGATTTTTGGTTCATAGTCTTGCTACTTTTTAATCTATTGTTCTTTTCATAGCTAGAGTAAACTTTTATAAATTGAAATTAACCATAAAACACACTCATTCCATAGGATAGAGTGCTAAATACTTAGCATAGCTGATTTTGTCTTTCATTATATGACCTTTGCTTACATGCTCATCTTCAGCTCTTGGAACTACTTCCTCTCCCCACTGACAACCCTACCCACTTTATTCTGCAGATTTTATCCTGGCTTTTTTTTTTTCTGAGTCTTTGCACAGCCTCTGACCAGAAGACCCTTCACCATGCATTTCCTTTGCTTGGTTAAATCAGGTTCCTTCTTTAAACTTGACCTTAGGGCTCATTTGCTTCAGAAAGCCTCCCGTGATCTTCCATTACTCTGATTTTCTTTCTATGGGTATTCATAGCACACTATACCTCCTCCATCATTGCATGTAAAGCGTAACAATAGCCAGTTTTTAGCTGTATTTCACACTAGGCTGAAAACTATATAAACATAGGGTCTATGATATTTAATTTGTAAATATATCCTCAGCACCTAGTCTAAATCTGGCAAATTGGACCAACTCTGAGTTAAGTTTATGATGCATGAAATGAACTCCTAATAAATTTAACCAGCTTTTTGCCCTAATTGAATCTCACATGGGTATTTGTAATAGTTTCCTACATTTTCTGCCATCTACCTTGTCACTCCTTAAATGAATTATCCACCCTACAAGATAGAATAATCCATCTAAACACAATCTCACTTTCTTAAAACCCATCAATGTCTTGCTATTGCCTATGAGTTTCCAAACTCTTCATTTATTCATTCAGCAAATATTTATTGATCACAGGTCTGTGTAGGGGCATTGTGGTATGTTGCTCAACCTATCTCACCTCCTCTCTTTTTTATACTTGACAGTTTACTACTAGAAATAGAAGTACTTCTTACCCAGCACAATGAAGACATATAGCCACCCAGTTATAAAAGCCAGCTAAGGAGGGATGCATTAGAATTGATAATGAATACATATTTTAGGCATGTTACTTAAACTTAATACAGGGTTATCACTTTTTCTTACAACATGCACTAGCTGGTTTGAGTTCAGATTGCTTCCCTTGCTTAAAAAAAAAAAAAAAAATCCATTGCCATTAAGTAGATTCTGACTCATAGCAACCCTATAGGGTGGTTTTCAAGGAGTGGCTGGTGGATTAGAACTGCTGACCTTTTGGTGGCACTTAACCACTGTGCCACCAGGGTGTCAAGCTACACCTAAAAAAGCAACTATGATTTTCAGCTTCGGACTCTTTATTTTGGTGCAAGAACATCAAAGTATTTGAGAAGCAACCTGGATTCTTAATGATTTCATGTTTCCACAATTACTTCTAGTTATTTTGTCTACATCTAATTCAACAACAAAGTTCTTCAGTGATTCCTGCTGTTTAAGTGACTCTATATGAATATTGGAAATCCTGGTGGTGTAGGGGTTTAGTGCTATGGCTGCTAACCAAAGGGTCGGCAGTTCAAATCTGCCAGGCGCTCCTTGGAAACTCTATGGGGCAATTCTACCCTGTCCCTTAGGGTCACTATGAGTTGGAATCAACTCGGCGGCACTGGGTTTGGTTTGGGTTTGTATATGAATATTGTGTTTGATTTATATTATTTAATCCAAAAATTATATTAATAAGTAAATCTTAGAAGTGAATTTTGAAACAAATGTAACTCATTCTTTGCAAGCATATAGCTTAACTAGTGGAAGTAGCAATGCACAAGTCCTCTGGGTAGTGAGTCAGCAGTTGCAAGAATCTGCAGTGCTATGGGCATAGGTTGGTATACGTTAAAGTAGGAATGGAGAGAATGAATCTGGTCGAGAGGGAGTTGATTGAAGGAGCTCCTCTGGTACTGGAATTCAAGTGGTTCTTTCATCCAGCAACGCTGCCCCACCCTTACTGGCTATACCTCTTTAAGTTCACTCATTCTGACTGACAACCTTACCCGGTCTGATTCTGAATAGTTCTTATCTCTTAAGACTCCACTTAGATTTAACCTCTCCAAGTAAGCCCTCCTAATGTTCCTACAGCACCTTGTGCATACCCTCCACCATAATACTTTCCGCCTTGCACTGAGATTTACCATCTATCGGTGTGCATTTGCTATTAGGCTATAGTTCTCAGATGACTGTTTTTGTTTCTTCTATGCCCTTGCGTCAGCACCTTCCACAATTCCTGGCACATAGTTTCCAGTCAGTAAATATTTGTTCAACTGAAGAACTGAAGTGTTTGATCCATTGTCCACTGAGGGGACCCAACTTTAGTCCTCTGCATCACTTGAGAATTTTCTAAATGCAAGTTTTAAACTCTGAATTCTCTACTACGATTAGTGACCTGTTCTACTTCCCTTACTCCCTCTTCTAAATCTTCTTTTAATCCTCATTACTATGGTTACACCTTCATCTCATCTTTATTTTTCCAGACCATCGCTTCCTTTCTGACTCCACTGAACTCTTGAATCTGCTTGAAATTGATTGTTTGTATTTTTCAAAAAATGGATTCACTAAAATCATACTCCTTTGTCTTTTTCTCTTCTCCCTCTCCCGTCCTGACAATACTGAGCTACGAGATACCTCCTGCTCTATACTTTTTGTCTACCCACAAAACTCGTATCGTCTGGAGAAAAGGTACAAAGCCACACTAAACCAGTGGCCATTGAGTCGATTCCAACTCATAGCGACCCTACAAAACAGAGTAGAACTGCCCCGTAGGGTTTCCAAGGAAAGGCTGGTGGATTCGAACTGCCCACATATTGGTTAGCAACTGAGCTCTTAACCACTGCACCTCCGGGACTCCACAAGGCCACACCAATCAGGGCGAATAAAAATTCTTGTCATCTCACCTCATGGGAATTTTTTTTTTTTCTGAACAAAAGCTGTCACTTTTCATTAGCAAAGCTTCCCATTATCCCAACTACTTCCACTTCATTTTGGTACTTGGTCCATTAACTTTCTCATTTCTTATTTGCATTTTCAGTTTTTTTCTACTCTCTCTATCCCTCATGACTACACATATTCTACCCTATATTTTTTTCCCTGTACCTTGATATATTCTTTTCCTCTTTCTTTAACATCAACATTTCTGAAAAACAAGTCTACAAATTTTGAGTGACTACCCATCTTTTTTGCTAACTGATGTAAAAAACTAACAATAATAATATAATACTTAAAATCATACATGCATGATACACACTAATTTGGTGCAACGTGATGTTTCATATGTATTGTCTTGTTTAAATTCTCACAATATTTCTATGAATTATTTTTATTTTCAACATTATGGAGCAGGATATTGAGCCTGAAAACTTCAGGTAACTCACCAAAGGACATAAATGAGCTCTAACAATTCTCCATCAAAGGTCAATGGTGACTTCACGGATTAATAACCAAATCGTGGCACAATGGTTAAGTGCTAGGCTGCTAACTGAAAGATTGGTGTTCAAACACACCCACATTTCCATGGGAGAAGAGACCTGGAAATTCGATTCTGTAAAGATTAAAGCCTAGAAAACATTATGGGGCAGTTCTACTCTGTCACATGGGGTCACTAAGAGTCAAAAATTTGCTTAATAGCATCTAACAACAGTTTCATATCTAGGAATCTGAATAGTATTTGACTTATTGACCATATTCCTCCTTCATTCCCTTAGCTCCCATGATATTTGAATATAACATATGTGCATTGAAATAAGAGCATTTTCCTCCTTCTTCCCTAATCAAGATACTATAAAATTCCCTCATAATATTCTACAATACTTGTTTCCTAGACAATTATATCATCCCCATTATTTCTTTATTTCATCTATTGATATCTTTCTGAGATTTCTAAGCTCTACCTTGAGAATTTCTTACTCTAGCTTATCCTGTCTTCCACTATTTCTCCTGTTTTATCTGTTTTTTTTCCATTTCACCTTTCTTCTTCCATAAATGTTTGTCTATCATCTAACAGATGTCAGTTATTATAATAGATCTTAGATATCCACAGATAAAACCAGCCCCCCTTCACCACCCCTCAGTAGTTTATAGCCTAATGAGGAAGTTTAGCAAACACTTAATTTCAACACTGTTTAATAATATTATAACAGCAATGATTAGAAGGTTATATGAGAACTCATAGCGAGAAACATGCACAACCCAAGCCAGGGGAGGAAGGAAAGCCTTAATGAGGACATGCTGACAGAGCTAAGTCTTTAAGGATAGAAGGAATTTGTCAGAAGTAGTCAGACAGAATACCTTAGGCAGAGGACTGGCATGTTTTCATGAAGTTTCTTTTGCACAGAGTGATACAATACATTACTCTGTGATCATATATGTATGTGATACTATATATATATGTATATAAATCAATTGCCCTTGAGTTGATTACAAATCACAGTGATCCCATACGTGTCAGAGTAGAACTATGCTCCATAGGGTTTTCAATGGCTGCTTTTTAGCAATAGATTGCCAGGCCTTTCTTTCGAGGTGCCCCTGGGTGGACTTAAATCACCAACCTTTCAGTTAGCAGCCAAGTAAATTAACCTTTTGAACCACACAGGGGCTCTGATACAATATTGTTTTTGTTTGTCACCTTACAGTCCACTCAGACTCAACATAAACCAAACCCAGTGCCGTCTAGTCGATTCCAACTCATAGAGACCCTACAGGACTGAGTAGAACTGCCCTATAGAGTTTACAAGGAGCACCTGGTGGATTCAAACTGCCGACCCTTTGGTTAGAAGCCGTAGCACTTAACCACTACGCCACCGGGGTTTCCAGACTCAATATAAAAAAAAAAAAAAAAAAATTTTTTTTTTTTTTTTTTGGGAGGGGGCAAAAGATAGAGCTGGAGGGAGAGATGAGGCAACTTAGTTGCCAACATCATTGTCTGCAACCTAAGCCACACAGGCAAATTAAATTACTTCTCCCCATGGATTTCCATAGCACATTATGCATTCTTCCATATAACTCTTCACTAAGTACCGCTGCGCATAGCTATTTCTTCTTATTAACAGAAAGATTCCCAGGTGCAGGCATAATTTTATTTCTGTATCTAGATCACATTTCTCAGCAAATTCTCTGGCACAGAATAAATGCCCAGTAATGATTTGTTGGGTTGAATGCAATCAATGTATCTTGACATCTGACCTCTCCCTGGATATTAAAAACTACATTTCCAACAATTTGCTCTTTGGTCCACTAATAAGACAAGCTCAACATGTCAAAGTTCAACTTTTTTCTTTTTCTCACCCTGATGAAATCACCTCCCCTGACCTTTCCATTTTTGTGTATGTGACCACTACTCTCTTAGTCGACCAGCCTTAAAATCCCAGGGTAATCTTTGACTTCTTCTCCAAGGTGCTCCATATCTAATCAACATTTAACTGCCCATTTGATCTACAGTGAATCCAAATCTATCCCTATTTTTCATTCCTCCACTGCTTCTCATGGTAAAATATGCATTTTCAATCCTATGGTATTACACTTTATTACTTATTGAAGACAATAACCTTATACATTGAGAGTGTCTAATGGAAAAAGAAGGAAGGGAGTCATTTTAAAGAATATCAATGAAAATTTTAATGTGCAGACATTATTATAGAATTTCAAATCATTAGGTGAAGATGATATTTTATGTAGAAATAGAGAATAAGCAAAGACAATAATGTGAAATATATGTGACATATCTGGGCAAAAATAGGTGTTATGACTTTATTAGATAATATATATTTTTAGTCTTTAATAAGAAAAAAAATATTTGGAGAGAGTCATGCTTTAGACAGAATATACAATCAGCAAATGCTGAGTTGAAGGCAGAAAGAGACTAGAAAATATTCTTTTTTAATTAATTTTTTAAATTCAAAATTCTTCCTCCTTCCTCATCATACCAACCGGACTCAAACCACCATCCATTCAATTAGCAGCTGTCATGGATTGAATTATGTCCCCCCAAAAATGTGTGTATCAACTTGGTTGGGCCACAGTTCCCAGTATTCTGTGGTTGTCCTCCATTTTGTGATTGTAATTTTATGTTAAAGAGGGTTGAGGTGAGATTATAACACCCTTACCAGGTCACATCCCTGATCCAATATAAAGGGAGTTTCCCTGGAGTGTGGCCTGCAACCCCTTTTATCTCTCAAGAGATAAAAGGAAAAGAAAATAAGCAGAGAGTTGGGGACCTCATATCACCAAGAAAGCAGTGCCAGGAGCAGAGTACGTCCTTTGGACCTGAGGTTCCTGCACAGACATGCTCCTAAACCAAAGGAAGATGGATGACAAGGACCTTCCTCCAGCGTCTACAGAGAGGCGAAGCCTTCCTCTGAAGCTGATGCTCTAAATTTGGACTTGTAACTTACTAGACTGTGAGGGAATAAATTTCTCTTTGTTAAAGCCATCCACTGCAGTATTTCTGTTGTAGCAGCAACTGATGACTAAGACAGCAGTCAAACATGTTGACTTTTGCACCACATAAGGACTCCAGTACAATATTGCTGCTGTTAGCTGCCATCAGGTCAAAACAATGTTAGAAGTGGGCATTAGATTCCCTGGCCAGTCAGAAAAATAAACCTTCTTTAAACAAAAATACGTCTAGCAAATGAAACTATGTATGATGGCCCTTGTTTTTGTTATCTTTAGCTGCCTTAGAGTCAGCCTAACTCACAGTCACCCCACAACTGAACGAGATACTTAACAGTCCGTAGCCATCCCCATGACTGGTGGCAAATAGGACTGCTGTGATTCATAGGGTTTTCATTGGCTGAGATTTGGAGGCAAGTCACCAAGGCTTTCTTTGTAGCCTGTATTAAAATATTGGCCTTTAAATACTTCATTTTAAATGGCTCCAATATTGACAAAACACTTTTTTTTTTAACTCTTGCTACTTACATACTTAATTATACTATTTTTTTTTCTTTTTTTTCCCCAAATAGGATAGAGAGTGTCTAGTATTTAATACAAAATATTTCCTAAATAACAAGAACAAAAGAATAAAACGTTGCTTCATAATGTAGACTGGCTAAAATAATTGCAATGTTGTTGCTAACTGTGTTTGTTTTCTTATAAGCTAAATTTGTTTTCTGTTGTTATTTTGTTATTAATATAAAAGAGGAAAAAAATTATTTTGGGTTTCAAGTTTCTTTTTCACTACTAAACCGCATCCAGTATTCTAAACCCCAACTGTGTGATACAAAACAGAGTCAACAAAAGAGTTTAAGCATTTATATATACAATATAAGCCTTATATGTTAAAAAACAAAAACAAAAAACTCAATTTAATAATAGCTAAGGGGGAAATATTTCATTTGCCAAATATTTGCTTATAATTCGTCTAACTACTTAAAATGTAAATTTTCTTACTCCTATTTCTCTTTCTTGCTCAAAAACACTTACAATAAGAAATCCTAGCATGGAAATAACTGGGACGTTTCTTAAATTTTTGCTTCAGGAAAATAAGTGAATAAAACCAAGATACAGATTGACCAAAATATAGATTTTCACAGTCACTTAAGGCTTGTTTCAATGGAACATCTTGTTACAACCCTGACTGAACACATAAAAATAACTAGCTTTATGGTACTTATACTACAGAACTGTGGTCTCTGGTCAAGTTTGTGTTGGTTACAAACAATCTGTAAATAAATACTGGAAAACATATTTAATTTTTTAAATTAATTAATAACATTTAAGATTTTTTACCCAGGTAATACTCAAATTTGTGGTGACTGAATTAAAAAAAAATTGGGACTTTATGGTTATGTATGTCATATTTTTATGTTTTATAAAATATGAACATACTTGTATGTTTCATATTACATGTTAAATATTTTATATTAGGTGTTTTGTGTACTTTTGTTATATATGCAATAAACTATATTTTATATGTTTATATCACATAACCTATATTTTGGAAACCCTGGTGGTGTAGTTGTTAAGTGCTACGGCAGCCAACCAAAGGGTTGGCAGTTCGAATCTGCCAGGTGCTCCTTGGAAACTCTATGGGACAGTTCTACTCTGTCCTACAGGGTCACTATGAGTCAGAATTGACTCAACAACACTGGGTTTGGTTTTTTGGTTTAACCTATATTTTATATATGTATACGTAACATATTTATATATGTATTTATTCATTCTGTATAGTGTGTGTATACACTCTGTGTGTGTATGTGTGTGTGTACACACACACATACACACACACAATCTTACAGTTCGTTGTTGTGTTGATATGGTTGATATTTTTTAAGTACTATAATTGCCACTGTATCTACAAAAATATTAATGATCGCGACTTGTATCTTAGAGCATTGCATCTGCTACCTTAGCCAAAAACAGTCTTCCAGGGCACAGGATCGGCCTCTCACTTGAGCTGTACAATGGCTTGCAATTCTCCATCCTGTGTAATCCTTCCTCTTCTACCTCATTTTCCCACCCACCCACCCCATCTCTCCCTCCTCTAGGGATGTATTATTGATTGACTAAAAACAGTTCCTACAGTGCACATAGTCAATTCTCCAACTCTAGAGTGAAAGCCATGTTCACTTTCTTCCAAAGTATGAAAATAAAATAGTTTTTTTTTTTTTTTTTTCCAGAGTAACCCATGAAAAAGTGGCTGACAGTAGTCAATTTTGTTTCAAACCCTGTATGGTGTAAATTAGGGTTTGGGGAAGGCCCAGTATAATGAATACTAACCAGGGAGTCAGAAGGACTTGAGCAGCAGACCAGCTATGTGAATTTGGGGGAAACAACACTCTTTAGTCAGACTTTCGAGATCTATAAAATGACAGAAAAGGACTACATGACTCTGATGTTCTTTCTAACTAACATTTTATGACTCTCAGTTAAAAGCCCAGTTTCAGGAACAAAAGAAGCATGGCTAAAATGAATACGCTAATAGAACAGTACAATCTTAGCTAACAGATTTAATAAGTGAGAAAATTCTAGCATAACTGCATGGTAGCATTCCCGTAATAGTTCCTATCTGAAGATAGAATAGCAAGGAATGTGGCAGTCGACATAACATGTAGAATGGACCAAACTGGATTCAAATACTAACAATTAAAGCTTAGTTAACTTAGTCAGGTCATCTAAAGTTGTTGAAACTCAGTTTTGCCATCCGTAAGATGGATAGAAATATGTGAGCCCTGTATGATTGCTTGGCAGGACAGAAATAATATATGTTAAGCTCTTTTCTATTCTTGAGATGTAATAGGAGGATAATATATCGTAGGTAACAAGGTTTTTGTTGATTTTATCATATTTATTTGATTGTGAATCCAACTACTTTCCATACTGCAGAATAAGTACCCAATCAAAATTTAGTTTATGGAGAAAAGATGTAACTGAATAAGACATGGGAGAACCACTCTACTCTCTCCAGGGGTGTATCCAAGGCATAGTAGGTATGGCGCATGCTCTATGTGCCACTTAAAAGGGAGAGGGAAGTACATCACTGAACAGTTTCTATTAACCATTGCCAGCTGTGAGAGATCATTCCACAAGTTAAAACTAATACTTTGGTATGCAAGAGCCTCCATGAGCCAAGGCAGGCTGTGTGATCTTGCTGTGCTGAGTGTAGAAAGAAAACAGACTGAAAAAAAAAAATGAGTTTGAGCTCACGATAGATCAAGTTTCATCAGTGAAAACAGGGAAGGTGCAGTTGTAATTTTCATGTAGTGCCATAATATGCTCACTAAAAAATTAATGAGCTTGACTTGTATTTTTGAGCTGATATTATGATAAAGTAATCTAAAAGAGGGGTGTCAGATATTCGGACAGGTGCATAATTTCAGTGCCTGCCATAGGCACTATTTCTGTAGATATGCCTCTGACTTTCTCTCTCTCTCATCATTGTATGCAAACGACAGAGCCATAAACACTGATATTCAAGAGACAGAGTACACAAACAGCTGGAAGGGAGATTACCGCCATAATGCCGCGCAAAACGGCACTTAATACTTAAGTAGGCCCTGTTGCCTCATTGATGTTGTTCTTCTCAGTAATTCATTTAAATGACTAATTCCTGAGTACCTACTATGTACTAAGTCCTGGGGATGGGACAGTGACAAAATTCCTGCTCCTGTGATCTTCACATCCTAATGGGAGAAGTTAAGCTATAGACAAATAAACCGATCAATATTTAATATGCTAGCAGAATGGAGATTTGTGCTATGAAGAAAAATATAGCAAAGTAATAGTGATAGGGAGAGAGAAGGGAAGAAAGTATTATTTTATGTAGACTTTTCAAGAATGATTCCCTGATGAGGTGGTATATGAGAGAGGACTCAAAGAAAGGGGGAGTACATCCACACTGATATCTGGCTGAGCTCATTTGAAGCAAGGCACAGAGCAAGAGGAAAGGTCCTGGGGAAGGAGAATACCTAGGTTGTTCAAGAAACAAGGAAGAGGCAGAGAGAATGAAAGAGAGTGAATAGTAATAAGAAATGTGATCTGTGGGTGGGCGGAACATAATAACAAGTTTGGATTTTACTCTATGTGACATGTGGCACTAGAAATATACTTTTGGAAGTCAGCAGCATATAGATAATGTTTAAAGATGAGAATGGACAAAAAGAGATGTCTGAGGACTGAGTGCTGGGTAGGTCAACGTTGTTCATTGTTAATACAAGTTATATCATTTGAAGATTTTCAATTATGTTAATATTACCTTCTTCTTTTTATATCAGTAATAGTTAAGCAAAGTAGCCTGGGGTTATTCTCAGGCATGTTTTACAGATGAGAAAGCAACATAGATATAATACAGTGATTGTCCTCAACTTAAACCGGCTTTAAATGAAGAGCAGGGATGTGAAGGCAGAACCCCTCTTTTCCAACCCTCTCTTATTGTAATATAGGCTTATTTTAATAGGCTTCCAAAGGCCAATTGTAAATCCTTGCTTCATTCCCACCTGCCTTGGAAGATGGTCACAACACTGCTAGTGGTCTTTCTTCTGCCCCGAGAGGAAGTGAAACCAAAAAGAGCTTGACTGGAAGTAGCGATTGTTGGTTGCAAATCAATGAGGAAGACTTGGCTGCACTGTATTACACATGGAATGGGTGAAACTGCAGTGAAGTACAAGAATACCAAGATTCTTATTAGGAACCCAGATCCTAGTCGAATTCCTCTTCTTTCAAATATTACCTGGATTTTCTTGAATTCTCTGAGAATTAGTTTACACTTTACTAAAATGGGAATAGCAGTATGGTTGTTCTCAGTATTGAGATGGCATAAGAAAAAGTACTTCACAGACTGTTACATGAATACAATTGCTAATAATGAAGGTTTATACAAATATGGAAACCCTGGTGGCATAGTGATTAAAAGCTATGGCTGCTAACCAAAAGTTCGGCAGTTCCATTTCACCAGGCGCTCTTTGGAAACCGTATAGGGCAGTTCTACTCTGTCCTATGGGGTCACTATGAGTTGGAATCGACTTGGCAACAGTGGGTTTGTTTGTTTGTCTTTTAATACAAATATAGAACTATGGGACTCTAGCTTATAATGAGAGAACAGGCTGTATAGGTCGTATGCTACCAACTAAGTATACTTAACCATACTCACATGAGCCTTGCAGATCAATTCCACTTAGAAAGACAAAGATACATTTTGTCTTTTATGTGAATATCTCAAACATTATCAATACAATTTCTAATAACATAGCTCAAGAACACTTAGTCTGCCTCTTCAACTGTGGTATGGAAATTTAATTTATGAAAAACCATGTGTTTGTCTTCGAGTATTCTTAGTATCAGGAATCTGCATTTTGATAAGGATTTCAAGTTATTCGGAGGTTCAGTACTTTGAACACACTAGAATATATGTATCCTTTTGAAACAAACAGCAAGTAGAATGTTCTCTTGCTAAGAGTGTTCACATAGGACATAATATATAATCAGCACTGGAAGGGATGATAATCAAATAATGAAATTTACAGAAATCCATGTGTTTTTCATGTAACTAGTTAAAATCAATGCCCAAAACAAAACAAAACAAACCCCCCACACCTCCAAAAAAGATAAATACTCCTTGGATTTTAAGAAAAAAAAAGTATATTTATCTTTATATATACATATATACATATAATCTTTTAAAAATCAATAACTTTTTGCTTTCAAATATATAGTCCATTAGGTCATTAACTCATAATTGCTTTATCATTCCACTTCAAGAATCCTGAAATGTGAAATTCATGTATACAGTAATTAAATGTAAAGTATCTGTTTAAATAAATGCAGATAATATATAATTTATGTAGTTGTGTATTATTTATGTAAATTTATATAATTGTGTTATATGTGTGTACACATGTGTATTATTTTATTCTTTAGGACTACTGAATTAAGATCCTGTTCTGCAGGATTTGAAGGTGGTAAGGTATCTGCGCTCACCTTCCCTATCCTGAAATCACAAGAAAGATGATCTTATGCAAGGCAAAGTCCATAAAATGCTTTGCACGATTGCTACAGTTGATTAAATTATTGTATCCTTAAGTTAAAAAAAAAAATTTTTTTTTTTTTTAAGTTAACGATATACATGTAGATTAGAGAAACGTGGGTACTTTGATTACCCTAGAAGTAGTTTTGGAGAAAAAAGAAAAAGTAGGCCCCAAAAGTAGAATCAAGTTCTGTGAGTGGTGAGAGGTCACTTTTAGCTTTGTTTTCTCTTTAAATGTCAGCAAAAACATTTCAGAAGTCTGGTGGGACTGGAATGACACTCCGTATGTTCTAAATTTAAAACAAAATATAATTTTAAACTCAAATCAATATGTCATTTTAAAACACCTGTGTATTTAAACTAAGGCTTGTTCTCTCAAGTTTTAAGAAAGGAGCTTTTATTAGCACTATAATCGTCATCTATCATGGTCAGATTAGCCAGTTAGATGAACATATCTTTATTTGCATGCATTAGCCATGTAGAGAAAAAATATACATACTTGACAAATCTTTAATAATTTTCCATGATTAGTTTGAAATTGATGTTTCTATGTTAGGAACGTTTCATTGCTTATCCTGGACATTACCTTTAAGTTTCAGCAACCAAAAAAACTTAGTTAAGACAATTTTGCTCTAGTGCTAAGAGAAAGGTCAGTAGTTCGACCTCACCAGCCTCTCTAAGGGAGAAAGATGTGGGAGTCTGCTTTCTTAAGGATTTATACTCTTGGAAATCCTATGGGGCAGTTCTACACTGTCCTTATAGGGTCACTATGAGTCAGAATCAACTTGATGGCAAAGGGTTTCGTTTGATTTTGTTATACAAACTTAAAATGTGAAAAAAGTCTATTTCAGCTTTTCATGTATTTCATCATCATTGAAACGTTTGCTAAGAAGTCATACTTTATATCAGATTAAATGGTTCCCAAACAGTAAGGGAAATTACCCAAGGTGAGTGAACTACAGGAATTCAAGTGAAGTAACATTTTGTGGAAAAAATTTTGTTATAATTGATGTCTTTAATAATTATCTTGGGTTAGCATAAAATTGGTATATCTAGGTTAGGGATGTTCCACTGCCTTTTCTGAATATTATCTTTAATATAGTTATAACAATTTTTTTACAGTATACAAACTTAAATCCTGAAAACAATCTATTTCAGTTTAACACCAATGGCTATATATATATATATATATATATATATACACATTCATTCAAAAATATTTATGAGTGGGTACTAGCACCTGGCACTCTGATAGGTCCTGAAGATATAACAATTATTTTAGCCGGCCCTGCCTTTGTGGATATTGTCCTGGTTATGATCTCTCAAGCTTTAATTTGCATGAGAATCACCTGGACAGCCTGATAAAATGCAGATACTAATTCAATAGGTCTGGGTGAGACCTGAGGTTCTGCACATAAAACAAGTGGTGCTGCTAGTCTCAGGACCACATTTCAAGTATCAAGCTTCAGAAAATTGAAAAGTCTTTTCTAACAGTTACTACTACATGGATTGTTGTTGTTGTGTGCCTTCAATTCGATTCCAACTCATAGAGACTACATGACAGAATAGAACTGCCCCATAAGGTTTCCTAGGCTGTAATCTTTATGGAAGGAAATCATCAGGACTTTTCTTCAGGTTCTGGGGGAGAAAAGATCATAGCAATGAGAACCCAAATTTTTAGCCATTTTTTCACTATGGCACTGACACACTTGATAAGAAAGGGCTGGGAAATGTTTTGCATGTTACAGCACCTAGTTGTGCTCTGGGAGTCAGAAAAAAATGATGTTAAAACATAAATCAGATTAAGCTAATAAAAGAAATGTATTGAAGTTTCTTGAATATACTATTTGCAAATCTGTACTATTTACATTTCCGCTAGGCAGTCAAAAATGTTCCAAAGATGAGAGAGTGTCCAAAGACTGTTATACCCCATCTTGTCATCATTGCCATGGAAAAAGCCTGGACAACAGTGTTTACATAATAACAATTTACCCTAAATCACAGCTTCTAGTCTACCTTGGATTTCCTGTTCCTTGAAATTGACTGTACACAGATAATTCTTTAAAAGATCCCAGTGCCTAAGACAAACCAGTTTTTACTAGTTTTTTGAGACCACTGCTTGACTCAAAGGTGACTTTTAGGAGACCGGTTTCTTCAAAGCTCAAGGTTCCAAAGGACACCTAAGGTCAGTGGCCTGGGTGGGTTGAAATGCTGCCAGGTGGAAACCCCAGGTTCTGCTCAGCGTGACTCTTCTCAGCCCATAAATAAGAGACTGAGGTGGGAGATTAGAAAGACACCTTCATGTTGATGTGCAAGGAAAGGAACAGTTGGGTCTGCTACCTCCAAGGCTGCTCAGCTAGGGTGAGAATGGAGATTACTTTTATGTGGTTTACAAACAGGAAATTCATGCAAGTTACATCATCAACATTCTTAGCCATGCTAGACAGGTGCAATGGGGTTTGCATATAACTTCGTGTACCACATGTTCATAAAATCGTGGTTAAACTTCACCCAGAGGCAGGGAAGTTACTATGTATGAGGTACTTAATCAGCTAAAAAGTTATCCAGAATGTCAACATGGCACCTAAACTGATTTCCACCAATTTTCTCTAGTTTGGGGCAGCAGTTAATGAAAGGGGAACCAGGATGTTAATGTAAAGCTATGGGGTGTGTCAAGCAAGCTGCTTGGGGCAGTAGAATTTTCTGCAGCCTAGGGACCTCTGTCTTAACCCCAACTCTCTGGATCCCAGATATCTGGATTCCATGAGAATTAAAGCTGTTTGTTTCTCAGTGGTTTACAAAGGTGTCTTTTTTTTAGAACCGGTGAATCAAAAGTGTTTTTTTTTTTTAATTTTTTAATCTTCCCAAATACACTCAACTTATCGATGCAGAGCAGTTGCTAAACATGTTAGTAATATTTGATATTCACATAGTCAGCATGTGACTCTCAATTTCTAATACTTTACAGAACACTGCCTGCGGTGGAGAGAAAAAAAAAAAAGAATTTTTTTTCAAAGCATGAATCTTTTCTCAAGAATCTTATCTATAGATGGCGACTAGTGTGAATCACACTTGTGGTGTTTAATATAGTTTTTACCAACCTTCCTTGTGAGAGAATTTGAGCCAATAGTTGCATGTTCAACAAAAGTTAATTTCAATCATGTAGAATTTTCGTAGGAACAAATGCCATCTATATTTTTTAAATTTATTGGCTTGTCATATTTATTCTTCATGTTTAATTCAGTTGAGAAATTTTTGGATAAAATAAAAAAAAAGTATGCAATGCTGTACCATTGCTAGGGGTTCTCTCACAGTTGATCACTATTTTTGAAAGTAAAGACAAAAGACCATGCGACACTCACATGGTGACCACAGCCTGTTGTTAAACATCTGTATGCACACCACTTGCCAGGTGTCACACTTTGGGACAAAGGGCTCTGATCCTTGAATTATGGGAACTTTAAACTGCATGATTTAGGAGTAGACTGATCAGATTATGACACAATAAGAACGTGGCCTGGCAGAGCCTTGGGTACAGCTCTGTCCTTGGAGCTCAGCATTCACCATTGGATGGAGCAACAGCTACTTCCCCCTGGCTTGATTGAGGACTGCCACCAAGTTGTGCAGTTGACTATGATCTGCTGCATTAAGAATCAATCAATATAGATGGGACATTTCATGAACGTAATCCCTTCTCTGGGTTGCTAACCTTCATGAAATCAGCCTTCGATAAATTAATCTCTTTCTCGCTACCATTTTATAAAAAATGCCTTTCCCCGTGGGGTGACAAATTACTTCACCCAAAGAATTTGATCTTTGACAATGGTTCCTGGGAGGTAACCTTTTAACCTTTGGAATTTCTAGAATGGTTGGAGTGTCTTTGTTGTCACTGAGAGCTTCAGACCCTACCTGAGGGTTTATGCTAACAAAGTGGCTTATGCAGGGTGGCGATAGACCATGCCAGAAAGACCCACTAGGTGATATTAGCCTGATATCTGGAGAGGAGAGAAGGGATGAAGATTGAATTCAACCACATCAGCAATTATTCAATTCATTATGCATACATAATAAAACCCTAATTAATAGTCCGGGCACTGAATCTCCAATGAGCTTCCTGGTTGGTAAGACATTGATACAAAAGGAGAGTACCACATCCTTGGAGACATAAATGCCCCATGTTAGGGACCATCCCAGACCTCATCTTACAGATCCCTTATTTGTTGTTCCTGATTTGTATCCTTTAAAGGAAAACCGTAAATGTATAGTGCTTTCCTGAGTTCTGTAAGTAGTTCTAGCAAACTATCAAACCTCAGTGGGTGGCGAGAAAACCCAAAGTTGTAGTCAGCAGATAAGAATTGTGGGTGTCTTATGTTTCCCAGAGCTTGTGGTTTGGGTCTTTGAGGGGGTACTGGATATCCCCCAATTTTATAGCCAGTTGGCCAGAGGTACAGTTGTGCTAGATAGAGATAAAAAACTAGCTTCAATTAGACTCCGGCTCATTGCGACCTTATGTATAATAGAAAGAACATTGCCAGTCCTGTATCATTCTTATGATCCTTGGCCTGTTTGAGTCCACAAACACAGCTATTGTGTCAATTCACCTTATCGATAGTTCCCCTCACCTTTGCTGTCCCTGTATGTCATCAAACATGATGTCTTCCTCCAGCAATTGGTGGCGCAGTTATTAAGCACTCAGTTGCTAACCAAAAGATCTGGGATTCAAATCCACCAGCTGCTCTGTGGAAGAAAGATGTGTCAGTCTGCTTCCATAAAGACTTCAGCCTTGGAAACACTATGGGACAGTTCTACTCTGTCCTGGAGGGTTGCTATGAGTTGGCATCAACTTGATGGCAACAGGTCTGGTTTTGGGTTTCTTCGTTGTTTTTTTTTTTTTTTTTTTTTTTTGATGGCACGTCCAAAGCGAGAGGGTCAGACAATGTTCTGTTGTGATCCATGAGGTTTTCACTGGTTAATTTTCAGAAGTAAATTGCCAGACCTTTCTTCCTAGTCTGTCTTAGCCTGGAAGCTCTACTGAAACCTGTCCACCATGGGTGGCCCTGCTGGTATGTGAAACGCAGGTGGTATAGCTTATAGCATCATAACCCGGTCCACCCAGTGCCATACAGTTGATTCCAACTCATAGCGACCCTATAGAACAGGGTAGAACTGCTCCCGTATAGCATCATAAAGCAACGTGCAAACCACCACAGTATGACATATTGACAGGAAGGTGATGGCAATTGTCCTAGGGACCCCCAAACTTGTGCTAGTGTCTGAAGTCTTGTATAAACTGTGCCCTTTAATCTTTGAGGTCTGATCTAACTATAGTTGGTTAGGGTCAGAAGAAGGAGAAGAACCGTGTTGTGCTTCCTGAAAAGAATGAATGGGTTTTGAAACCACCTGGACAAGTAATATAAATTATATAATGTGCTAGGCATGATCAGGGAAGAAAGTCATTTTCAAAACGGGACATAATATGATGTGATTTGTTTAAGGCCTCTTTGACAAGTCATGCATTTTAATTTAGTCTATATAATTTGTGAAAATAATTTTTAACATTTTCTTCTGTATTGGAATTTTTTCCTTGTGTTCTATCCCAGGATAAAAAGAAATGTGGACTAACATATATGTATGTGCAGTTCTACTCTGTCCTATAGGGTCGCTATGAGTCTGAATTGACTCGACGGCACTGGGTTTGGTTGTTTTTTATATATATATATATATATATATATATATATATATGACGGCACTGGGTCTGGTTTATATATATATATATATATTTTATATATACATATTTTAAAATAATTGTACCTGTTTGTTTGCTTTAATTATTGTTCTTTTAACAATAACATTATAGATACTTGCTTGTCTGGAGCTCTGGGATAGCTATAACGAAATTTCAGTCTTTTCCAGACTTGTCATTCTATGACTCTATGATTTGTGAAGGATTAATATACCATCTCTCTGTAAAATGTAGTTGGCCACACTGTAGAAGAGAAAAAAAAATCCTTTTTATTTCTTTGGAACCACTGGCTTAAAGCAGTTGGCATGCATGATCATTTGGGTTCCTTTGAGCTGAAGGAGCCACCCTGGAGTTGTTAGATACATCCTCTGCCGACTAGAGGAACACTGATCTCATGACTCCAAGTCCCTCTCATATCTTGGAAACCATAAAACATGCTGTAAATGTAAAATAGAATTGTGAGACTTATCACCGTTTATTAAGACGTAAGGTATTTTAAAGTGCCTGCTAATATTTGAGCCCTTTGTCTAAAACTGAAAGCCTTGCCTTTAAGGATTTCTTTTACTCAAGAAAAATACTTCCAGGAAATCAAGCTTCAATTTCATTTGTATTTCATTTCAGTTTTTAAACCCCATTAGCATCAGTGGTTTAAAAACTACTCACCTATTCACTCGGGGCCACCTACAAACTCTATGCTTTAAGAATGTTAATTTTCTCTCAGTGCTGCTAATACATATTTGCAGAAAAATGGTTCTGGTATTTTCCTAATCACAAAAAGGAAAACCTTCAAAATCGCCAGTACTCATTCCCAAAGGAAGTTGAATGCCATGCATATTCGTTAGGCGTATCGAATAACAATTCTTAGAGAGAAGACATAGGTAACTGTCTACAGGACCTGCATGAAATGACAGTGTGGAAAACAAAGGGCAAATGAAGGGAGAGGAACAGGAGGAGGAAAAGAAGGCAACGGTAAGAAAAGGAGGAAGGGGAGGAGGAAGAAGGTTAGCTTGAGAACATAACAGCAAGTTAAATACAAAAAAAAAAAAAAAAAAACCTGATCAGAAGAATTAGCTTCTCACGATTCAACAGGCATTGGTATTAAGCCTAATTCCCTTTCAGGAAAGTGTCTGGTTTAAATAGTGAAGAGGTGTCCGGAATACTGAGAAGGAAGATTCAGGATACTTTCCTCTAGCTCCCTATCAGTGATTATTATCCCTTATCTATCACTGGTCAGCTTTATGACCTTGGACGCACTTTCTACCTTTAGTTTCCTTTGGATATCGCTGTCAAGATTTCAGTTGAAAATGTATCTGAAACCATTTTAAAGTACAAAATGCCATGTAAGTGGTAAGTATAATGTGAATATGAATTATTAATAAGAGAAAATAGATGCCTCTGGTCTAGGCAGTAGATGAGCTTAGTGTCACGGCTCATGTGTGTCTGGGTTATAGCTGGCACTACCCACCCTCCTTGAGTAGTGAGATCTTAGGCGAGTTTTTACTATCTATTTATTATCATCTCTGCAGCACTGAATTGTTAATGATTTTAAGGAACAAAGAAAAAATATGCTGTGAATGAGCTCTGCAATAGGTGTGCTGCAGGACACAAATACAGGAA
This sequence comes from Elephas maximus indicus, assembly GCF_024166365.1. Taxonomy (NCBI): domain Eukaryota; kingdom Metazoa; phylum Chordata; class Mammalia; order Proboscidea; family Elephantidae; genus Elephas; species Elephas maximus. Next base: position 43,102,535 of record NC_064832.1, read on the forward strand.
GATAAATTATTGGTATTGTTATTTTAGTTTTATGATTATTATATACTTTAGACAGCAGATTGCTAATTTTTCTATGAAAGTGTAACTTTAGAAGAAAAAAAGGAAACAAATTTTAAAATGGTCACATTCTGTCAGCTAAGAAACTGGTGCTTCCTTTGTTTAGATCAACGAATTTACAATCTCAAGCGTTTACCTGACATGAAGCAAGTATTTGTGTAAGACGATTTGCTGATATTTCAGTGAGATCAATGAAATCCAGAGTGGAGAAGTTACTTGGCTAGAGGCTCCCAGGGCCGGGGCTAGAACTCAGGACTCCTAGCGTGGTGTCACAATACTCCTTCTACTGTATCGGGATGTCTCCACTGCTTAGTACATCTATGAGCTGTCATGCAGTGGAAAGTCTTTTGTCATATTTGGATGAGAGCAGCTACGATGTGGCTTGGAAGGAATCAGTCGACATAAGGTGGAATCATCTGTGAAACGAAAGAGGTCATTATTGGCTATTTCTGTGAGGTGGCTTGAAAAGAGGAGGGGAAAAGTGTCACACTCTGCATGGATCCTTGAAGTTTTTCAGGATAACACTCCATTAACAATGACAAGTTGCCATCTGTTAGTGAACTCTTCCAGAAGAGAGCGAAAACTACCCAAGAACATTTTGCTACAGTCAAACTGGTCCTGCAAATCCAGCCCTTGGCTTTGTTATTTGTGCCAGCAGGCGCCCAGGGTCATGGCTGAACTTGCTGAGTGAACCAGATAAGTGTCAAGGAATAAATTATAAGTATTTCTAAATTATAAGTTGCTACTTCAAAAAATCTGTCAATTACACTACTCATAAAAAAAGCCATTTAAATTACATTTTAATAACTTTGCCTGCAAGTTTATTCAGCAATACAACTTTTTCATTATTCTCTACTGAACTATGAGGCTGCAAGTGGTATGAGGCTGCGTCTGGGGGAAAAAAATGAAATTCCTAGCTGACCAGTTTATGCGTTCACCTTAAATTGCATTTCTTTCAGATTTCCTGATAAAGATGGGGGAAATATTGAGTCGTAAATCACGACTACCTCTCCATTTCATGCACACTAAATTTGAGAAATGTTAGAGAGTGAAAGATTTTCATCTTAGCATATTGACAGTTTAGGAGATATATAAAAATTTTAATAAATAATATCACCATTTGTTTGTGTGCAGTTTTTAATGAAATGGAACCAAATACATAGTATGTTGTTTATCATTAGTATCATTATTTGGCATTTCAACAAGGTATACAAATCCTAGGTCATTTGTAGAGGTGAAGCATAATAAGAGTTTGCTCATATTATGAATACATTTTATATTTTAAATTGTAGTAGCCAGATAGCAAGAAAAGTGATTTCAAAAATGTCATCTAGGACATATAACTCAATTAATATGAACCGCCTTCAGGTAGCTTTGGACAGTGATACTTGATCACATTCTTGATTCCTTATTACCACTAACTTTTGCCCTAATAGACTAACAGCTAGCCAAGACTGCTCCAAATTTTTGCCAACCATTTTTATCTTTCCATTGTCCCAATGGCAGTGCCCTTTCTGTCACCATTTTGTCTTTTTTTTGTGTGTGTGTGAAGGAGTCATCAGTGTTTCTCTTATGAACCTAGTAGATTTTTCGCATTTAAAGATCATCCATAAAGGATAGGAAAAAAAGTCATTTCTACAGTCTGAATTTACAGCAGGCGATACACCCAGCACATTTATTTGCCATACATTGTAATACTTCATGTAATCGCTCTGATTAAAAATGGAAAACTAAAAAAGCAGCCTCTCAGAGCCATTTGAAGGCCTACAGGAGGTAAGGTGTTTCTCATCTTGGCAAAACTGGAAATTGGGCTTGAAAGAAATGTTTTTCCTACCAGTTAAGGAGTAATTCCAGAAGGGTCATTGTGAAAGGGATAAAAGTCCTATCGGGAACACCAGTTTACTGGACCCAGTGATGGAACCCACTGTTCGGCGTCCACACTGTGCTGATTCATACAGCAAAGGAAGAATGTTGTCATGATAACCATGTTTAGGTGAGTGGGTTTCCATAAGAAAACCAGGCTGCAGCTTCTGCTCTTCAAGCTTTATCTGATTTGTTTGTGCTTGCTTCTACAATTTGTCATGGTCAAATTGAGTTTTAAAACCATTCTCTAAGGTAGCTGCTATGTCACAATATTGATGTTCTCAGAGAATTTAATGAGAAGGTGCTAAATTTTAATATCAAAATCACTAGTGGAACTAATAATGGTCAGACCAAGATCCAGCCCTCACGGGCTATGAACGCAATTTAATACATACACTTTAAGCACTTCCTAGTACCCGGCACTGTTCCTCTGTGAATTAACCGTGAGAGAGTGGTTCAGACAAAAAGCCATAGTCTATCATAACCAAGGCATTTAATTCCCTGTATCCCTACAGGCTGAACATTGGAGAGGTTTTCTAAGAAAGGGAAAGAAAAACGGAGGTTGCGAAAGAGGTGTTCTTTTTCTGCCTGAATTCAAAGGTTCTTCATGTCCAGAAAGGAGCATTCTACTACCCCACATACTGAGCCAGCTAACCTTGCCTTTTAATTCTGACTCTTGCCACTTGACTTGCTCACTGACAATCTGTTTATTTTATGCTTGGGTAGACTTCTCAGGTTAATTCTCATTCCTGCAGCTCAGAGTTCGATCCCTATCTTTTGTCCAAATATGCATTTACCTCCATACTTGTCGATGTTCTCATTCTATCACTACCTTGTGTGTGTTAGACTAGAACTGTGTCTCGTAGGTATTTCATTGGCTGGTTTTTCAAAAGCAGATCACCAGGCCTTTATTCTTTGGTGCCTGTGAATGGACTCAAACCTCCAACATTTCGGTTAACAACCGAGAATGTTTACCATTTGAACCAACCAGGGACTCCTCCATTCTATGCTGTTGTTGTTAGGTGCCGTCGAGTTGATTCCAACTCATAGTGACCCCATGTACAACAGAATGAAACACTGCTCGGTCCTGCGCCATCTTCACAATCACTGCTATGCCTAAGCCTATTGTTGCAGCCACTGTGTCAATTCATCTCATTGAGGGTCTTCCTCTTTTTTTGCTGATCCTCTATTTTACCAAACATGATGTCTTCCACCAGGGTTCTGGTCCCTCCTGATTACATGCCCAAAGTATGTGAGACGTAGTCTCACCATTCTTCCTTCCAAGAAGCTTTCTGGCCGTACTTCTTCCAAGACAGATTTGTTCATTCTTTTGGCAGTCCGTGGTGTAGTCAATATTCTTCACCAACACCAAAATTCAAAGGCATCAATTCTTCTTCGGTCTTCCTTATTCATTGTCCAGGTTTCACATGCATAGTAGGAGATTGAAAACACCATGGCTCCAGTAAGGCACGCCTTAGTCTTCAAGGTAACATCTTTGCTTTTCATCACTTTAAAGAGGTCTTTTGTAGCAGATTTGCCCACTGCAATGTGTCTTTTGATTTCTTGACTGCTGCCTCCGTGGGTGTTAATTGTGGATTCAAGTAAAATGAAATCCTTGACAACGTCAATGTTTTCTCCATTTATCATGATGTTGCTTATTGATCCAGTTTTGAGGGGTTTTGTTTTCTTTATGTTGAGGTGTAATCCATGTTGAAGGTGTGGTTTTTTATCTTCATCAGCAAGTGCTTCAAGTCCTCTTCATTTTCAGCAAAGAAAGTTATGTCATCTGCATAATGCACGTTGTTAATGAGTCTTCCTCCAATCCTGATGTCCTGTTCTTCCTCATATAGTCAAGCTTCTCGGATTATTTGCTTGACTAAAAAACTCTTTGCCAATTTCGACTATGAGACGATTTAGACTCATAAGGGCTTATAGGACAGAGTAGAACTGCCCCAAAGAGTTTCCAAGGAGTACCTGGTAGATATGAACTGCCAGCCTTTTGTTTAGCAGCCGTAGCACTTAATCACTACGCCACCAGTGTTTCCACAGATTAAATAGATATGGTGAAAAGATACAACCCTGATGCACAGCTTTCCTGGCTTTAAACCACACAATATCCCCTTGTTCTGTTTGAACAATTGCCTGTTGATCCACGTACCAGTTCCTTATGAACACAATTAAGTGTCCTGGAATTCCCATTCTTCACAATGTTATCCATAATTTGTTGTTATTCACAAAGTCGAATGCCTTTGCAGAGTCAATAAAACATAGGTAAACATCTTTCTGATATTCTCTGTTTTCAGCCAGGACCCATCTGACATCAGCAATGATATTCCTTGTTCCAAGTCCTCTTCTGAATCCAGCTTGAATTTCTGGCAGTTTCCTGTCAATTCTCTAGGCCTCCAGAATACAGTCCTGTCTTTCCAGCTTCCTGCTCTTGTTATTGCCTAGGCTGCTGTCATTTGCTTCTTACTTCAAACCTTCACCTCAGAACACATAGGGGAAAAGCTTCATTAATTCATTGTTGCAAAACTGACCCCACTGCTTTCAAACTCTTTGACCAGATGATGAGAAAATGATTTGCACACATACAGCTCTTTCCCGGTGATACTCTACTTTGCCAGCGTCATGCAGATATCCCATTTGTTCTGTTTTAACTAATTCCATGTTCCACTGGAGTTTTGGCTGATCATTGCTTTCATTGTGTCTTCCCTGAGAGCAGTTAGGATCCTGTATCACATTGTGTGAAGTAGTCCTGGTGGTTCAATGATTAAGCGCTTGGCTGCTAACCAAAGGGTCACAGTTTGAACCCATCAGTGGTTCCATGGCAGAAAGACTTGGAGATCCACTCCCATAAATATTTACCATCTAAGAAACCCAGTGGGGCAGTTCTACTCTGTCCTGTAGGGTCACTATGTGTTAGAATCAACTGGAGGGTACATGACAAACAACATCACGGTATAGAGGAGTCCCTGGGTGATGCAGAGTTAATGGACTCAGCTGCTAACTGAAAGGTTGAAAGTTCAAGTCCACCCAGAAGTACCTAGGAAGAAAAGCATAATGATTTATTTCTGGAAAATCAGCCAGTGAAAACCCTATGAAGCACAGTTCTAATTGAATACACATGGGATCTCCACAAATCTAAATCCACTCAAAGGCAACAGTCCAGTTCCTGGTTATCAAGTTGTATAATGCAATGCCTGATAGATTTTCAAGTTTTAAAATTTAACGGTATTAACTCACAATTATTACATAATGAAAACTGTATGTCTAAAATCCAAGAGTTGGTAATCTTGGACAAATTGTATGTATTGAATAATTACAAAATTTATGGAAAGCTTAAAGATAATACAGGAAGTTCTACTCATTTTACATTTTAATATTTGCATGTGATTTCTATTATTGTTTCTCTTTTACTCTTGTTGGACATATTGACAATCTCCCTTTTTGCCTAAAATATGCAGAACAATAATTAATTGCAATAACAATTTTTATTTTGTTACCTCTAATCATTAATGTCTTTGAAACTTGAGACAATATATTTTCCTGTTTCTAATCAACCTGAAATAATTGAAACTAGACGTCTTACCCAATCATAAAAGTTATAAGTCAAATTTATTTTAGGATATTTTCCCCAGTCATTGGCATCAGATAGTTGTAATGGCATACCATTATGGTATACGTATATATATTTTTATTTAATGTTAGTTCTATGTGTTAAGAACTTTAGTGCTTCAACAATGGCTCTGGTACATTCTATCTTCAAAGCATTCGCACAGAAATTTGAGATCCATCTTTATACAATGCCAACTTTTATGGTGGCCTTTCATTCTGCTTATTTCAAAACGCTGGTACCTCTCCGCCTGCCTTTTTAATGACTCCTGTCTTACCTTGGAAACCCTGGTGGCAGAGTGGTTTTGGTTTTATCTTACTTTAGGCTAGAAAGCATACTGAGAAAAAAAAAAGCAGCTTCCAACAAAGTGAGACCAGCTATGTTTCACAATCAACTCTGCAGGAAGGACTGTATGACGTTTCCCAGTACCCTCTCCTAGAGTCAGCCCTCAGCCATCACTTTGCTAATGAGCCCAGTTTTTGCCAGCATGCAAAAGGCTCTGCTGCTGTTTCACATTGTGGGCAGCTTTGTTGAACTTTCAAGTCCCTGTGAATTCTTTTACTCCTCCCTGTAATTGCTTCACAAAAAAAAAAAAAAAATGCTTCACAGTCTTCTGTTATGCTGTGGATTTTGCAAAATTAATGACGAGTATAATTCAACAGTCCCCTCTTTTAATTGTTGTTTCTGTGGATTTTTCTTCTTTTTGGTGACCCTGTCAGGTTGAAAGGATTATTTTAAAATCATTCTTGCACTCTTACAGGAAAGTTGACATGACAAAGATAAAAAAAGATACTGGAATATTATTTTTTTTTGAACTGAGTTTTTGAAATATCCATTTCTCTCTATGTTTAAATAACTTTATACACTTGTACCCTTGTTTTTTTTTAATTAATAAATTTATGTTGATATCCTACCTCCATTTTTTTTATAATTGTTGTCTTTATTCTCATTAATTTATTCAATAGATTCTTATTTTACCTTGGACTCTATACTAGATCATTTTCTTGGCTCTGTGGATACAAATACAATAGAAGACATCTAGTCTCCTGGACTTTACATGCAGGTGTGGGAGTTACTGGCAATAAGCAAGATAAATAATTAATTAAACATATAATACATTAGATAGTGCCAGTTGATAAGAAACTAATGTAGAAAAGGGCTTTTAATGCTGTAATGTCTGTAAGGAACCCTGATGGCCCAGTGGTTAATTGCTTGGTTGCTAACTGAAAGGTGGGCAGTTCGAACCCACCAGCTGCTCTGAGGGAGAAAGATGGGGCAGTCTGCTTCCATAAAGATTACAGTCTTGGAAACCCTATGAACCAGTTCTACTCTGGCCTATAGGATCAGCGTGAGTTGTAAGTGACTTGATGGCAGTGGGTTTGGTTTGGTTTTGGAAATGTCTATAAGGGTAAACACAGTTCAAAGAAGAAAATAATAATAATAATTTTCCCTGGTCTGAAAAGGAATATAGACCCCCCCTTCTTTTTCTCACAGCATTTACTTTAGAAAACTTGAAATTCTAATTTGCTTTTCTGCAGTGTTTGAAATGTATACAAATCATTTTAAAAAGCTAAGTAAGTTTCTTACCAGTTTTATAATCTAGAACTATTTCCTCAAGGACCTGGGCTGGGGCCATCTCTTTGATGTGTAATTATCCAGGAAGATAGTGTCCCCATCTCCAAGATTCTCTGGCCTACCTTTCATGATCTCCTTGCTCCAAGTTGCAGAACCATCTCCTGTCAGAAGGATATGAGAAGTTTATTTTTCCTTCAGATAAAGGCAGTTAGCAAACACAGGTGGCTACCCAATTACTAGATGAATCCCTAATGGTGCAGTGGTCAAGCCTTTGGCTGCTCACCAAAAGGTTGGCAGTTTGAATTCACCAGCTACTCCCTGGAAATCCTATGGGGCAGTTTTACTCTGTCCTATATAGGGTCACCTTGAGTCGGAATCGACTTGAAGGTAGTTATGTGTAACCAATGATGCGATCAAGTCCTGTTACATGAGTTTAAGATTATTTTAAGGCTATGCATAAAATTAAAAAAAAAAAAAAAAAACTTATTTATTTATTTATTTATTTAATGCATGAAATGGATTGCATGTGCTTGGATATATAAAGGGTCTAATTTCTTTCAGTCTTTGCAGTCGCCTTAGTATATTGTCTATAATGCACATCCCATTCTGTTTTAATGCTGATTTAGTAATAAAACTTTTTGTGCTCTCCTACCTTTGTGAAGAAGTTTTCTTGGTTGGCAGAAGATTTTGTGTTTAGTTACATTTCTACAACATGGCCAATTCTACTCTGTCAGATGGGATGGTATGAGTCAGGATCAACTCAACAGCACCAAAAAACATGGCCAATGATGGCTTTACTGAGAACTTATATTTAATTGAAAATCAGAAGAAAAGGAAGAAGGAGGAGTGAGGCATGCAAATAACTGGAGAAAAAATATTCCAAGCAGAGGAAACAGAAAATAAAAATGATCTTAAGGTAGAAGCAAGCCTAGTGTGTCCCAGGAAGATAAAGGACACCAGTGTGGTAGGAGCAGAACATTGGAATGAGGGGAGCAAGCAATGCTGTGGGATCCTTCAGGAGGCTTCTGCAACAATCCAGGTGAGCAATGGTGGCAGCTTGGATCAGGGTGGTAGCAGAAGAAGTAGTGAAAAAAGCAGGGTGGCAAATGAACTGAGATGGGACAGAGAAATATAGCTTTAAAGTGGACAGTAAATTAGAACTTGAGCATAGAAGAATGAGATTTTGATGTCTGTTCTAAGATCTATTTCCAATTCTCATTTTGCACTAAGCAAATCTTTTTGTAGATGATGATGTTTTAATGTCTCCTGCAATATGCTGAAATTTCTACCAAAGCAATTCAAAGTTCAAAATCTCCTTATGAAACTACTTATTCATCTCCGCTACTACAATTTTATTTGGTTTATGTTAGGACTTTTTCCTGCATTTCTCTCTTTGACATGAGTTAATAAACATGATTTAAATAAATTTAGGGATGTGTCTAGGAATACTACTCTTGATGTTCATATCTTTGGCTATTTTCATTAATTTTTTGAAATCTAGCACTCTAAATGATTATAAAGTACTTTTTATTCAATATATTGACTGCTAAGAACAGAATTGATGATTATGACTCCCAAGATTATGGTCAAATCATAAAATCATCTATAAACAAAAACATAAGCAACCATTGCCCTTATTTCCACAATATCTATTACATCACGTAGAAGTACTGTAGCACAAGGAACAAAGTATAACTTAGAGAGGAGCTTTGTGACTCATAATCTTTAAATGCTTGAAATAAACATGGCTTTATATAAACTATCACTTAAAGCTATCATTTTACTGTTGCATTGTCTTTGAAAAAATATCACACAGGGTTTTCATAAGTCCATTCCGGTAACTTCTAGAAAAAAGAAAGCATTTTCCAAAATGCAAAAATCATACTATGTCAGTTTTATACGGTATATGGACCAAAAAACAAACCAAACCCATTGCCATCAAGTCAATTTCGACTCATAGTGACCCTATAGGACAGAATAGAACTGCTCCTTAGAGTTTTCAAGGAGGAGCAGGTGAATTCAAACTGCAGCCAATCTCTTCACTATGCTACCAAGCCTCCTGAATAGAAATATGCAAATCCAATAGGAACTTCTTTTGATACTTCCTAGGGATTAACTGGAAACCCTGGTGGCATAGTGCTTAAGTGCTACAGCTGCTAACCAAAGGGTGGCCAGTTTGAATCCGCCAGGTGCTCCTTGGAAATTCTATGGGGCAGTTCTACTCTGTCCTATAGGGTTGCTATGAGTTGGAATCGACTCGACGGCATTGGGTTTGTAGGGATTAACTATAAAATATTGGAGAACAACACTTCCTATGTCTCAGAAGGCTCTTAAACTCTAAACACTTGGTTGTGACTCATTTTCTACATTATATTTTGATGGCATTAACAATTTTTTTTTTTTTTAATTAAAGTTGTACTAGTTCAGTGGTCTTTATACTTGATTGTGCGTTAGGATCACCTGGAGGACTTTTTAAAGCATCCAGAGTTTCTGATTCAATGTGTTGGAATGTTGTGCAAAAAATATGCATCTCTAGTAAGGTTCCGGGTGACACTGATGCTGCTGATCTGGGGGTTACACTTTGAGAACCACTATATTGGAAAAATGGCTGTTTCAAATGAATGAATGAATTCATGAATTAATTTGGTACTGTTGTTGATGTTGTTAGGTGCCTTCAGGTCAGTCTGTTAGTTACCCCATGTAGAACAGAAAGAAACACTGCCCAGTCCTGCACCATCCTCGAAATCATCACTATCTTTGAACCACTTGCTGTAGCCATTGTGTCAACCTATCTCATTGAGGGTCTTCCTCTCTTTCACTGACCCTCTACTTTACCAAGGATGATGTCCTTTTCCCGTGGCTTGTCCCTCCTGATAACATGTCCGAAGTACGTGAAACCAAGTGTCACCAACCTCACTTCTAAGGAGTGTTCTGGCTGTACTTCTTCCAAGACAGGTTTGTTCGTTCTTCTTGCAATCCATGGTATGTTCAATATTCTTCACCAACACCCTAGTTCAGAGACATCAGTACAAGAAAAGAGTAAATGATACAACAGTTCAGAAAATGTTTCTTTCAAAGTTCACTGAACCTCAGTCTCAGCCAATTAGGTCTCATAAGTGAAACTAACCATGCCTACTACATTTTTCACTTTTGCATCTTTTTCTGAAAATAAATTGTCTCATTTTACTCTGAATTAAGGATTTGCTCTATAAAGAACTTGAGACACATTCTGAAAGAATGCATTGTTTGTAGTAAACATGGATATATTTTTTCCACCTCAGCAAATCTGATTATATATTTTGCCAGTTGATGTATAACCAGCCTCTCCTTTAGCAGTTTTTTAAATCTGTTTCTGAGCATGTTTACATGCAGATTCTTGTAAATTTGCCATTATTTTTGAGCTGGAGAATGGAGAGCAGAGCAGAGCTTAGAGAAGTTCTTACAGGCAACACCTGGCTTTCAAGTGCAAACTTGAGGCAGTAGAACTCTTCAAAATTCTCTTGGAGGCCCTCCAGGCCTTTCACTGAGTGGACTGCTTGCTTCAGGAAAAAAAGAAAAAAATCTTTTTTTTTCTTTTTTTTTTTGCTTCAGGAAAGCAAGGTAAAATTCCAGAGGACCAAGGACCGAAAGCTGGGAGTGGGACTGAAGAGCAAAGAGAAACGCCCAATGACACCAAAATATGCCAGATACGATGTAAACTGGAAAGAGATTTCCCATAGTTTGGAAAGGAATGAAGAATATCAAAAAGGATAAGTATCTGGGAAAATATAAAACACCTCTTTATTATTTACTTATTTAATAATATTGTATTGTATTGTATTTTTGGTGAAAGCAGTTAGGTTCCCATTCAACCATTTCTACACAAACTGTTGTGACGTTGGTTACATTCATCACAATGCATGAACATTCTCATTATTTTCTTTCTGGTTGCTCCATTTCCACTAATCTAGTTTTCCTGCCCTCTTGCATTCTCATCTTTGCTTTAGTTGTTGACTATTTGGTCTCATATAGGTGATTTTTTAAAAGAGTATAGTGCTTTATTATTTTGAGAGCCAATTTATTTAGCTACAAGGTGATATCAGGGGTTAGTTTTGGTTCAAGGTTTGAAAAGTGTATCAGGGCAATAGTTTTGGGGAGTCCTCCAGTCTCAACCAGTCTAGTAAGTCTATTTTTTTGTTTGTTTTAGGAATTTGAGGTTCTGTTCCACATTTTTCTTCCATTCTGTCAGGGCCAATCTATGTGGTCCTGATTAGAGTGGTTAGTAGTGCTGGCTGGGCACCATCTAGTTCCTCTAGTCTCAGGGTAGATAAGGCTGTGGTTTGTATAGACTCTTTGTTCAGCAGACTCTATTTCTCTGAGTCTTTGGTTTCCTTCTTTCTCTTTTGTTCCTCTTTCTCATCTTTGACTACTTTAAAAGACTATGATCCATTTAAAATAAAATAATATAAATGCACTGTTGGATGCAACAAATTGTGTGTGGGGGGGAGAGATTTATACCACTGAAATATTTTTAGAGTGTTTGAAGTAGCTTAATATTATGTGAAGGTGAACTGTGATAAATTAAAGATGCCTGGTTATGTTAGCTTTTGTTGTTGTTAGGTGCCGTTGAGTAGGTTCCGACTCATAGCAACCCTATGGACAAAAGAACAAAACACTGCCGGGTCCTGAGCCATCCTTACAATCGTTGTTATGCTTGAGCTCATTATTGCAGCCACTGTGTCAATCCACCTCGTTGAGGGTCTTCCTCTTTTCTGCTGACCCTGTACTCTGCCAAGCATGATGTCCTTCTCCAGAGACTGATCCCTCCTGACAACACGTCCAAAGTATGTAAGACCAGTCTTGCCATCCTTGCCTCTAAGGAGAATTCTGGCTGTAGTTCTTCTAAGACAGATTTGTTCGTTCTTTTGGCAGTCCATGGTATATTCAATATTCTTCCCGAACACCACAATTGGGAGGTGTCAATTCTTCTTCAGTCTTCCTTATTCATTGTCCAGCTTTCACATGCATATGATGCCATTGAAAATACCATGACTTGGGTCAGGCGCACCTTAGTCTTCGAGGTGACATCTTTGATCTTCAACACTTTAAAGAGGTCCTTTGCAGCAGATTTACCCAATGAAATGCGTCTTTTGATTTCTTGACTGCTGTTTGATTGTGTATCCAAGTAAAAGGAAATCTTTGACAGCATCAGTGTTTTCTCCGTTTATCATGATGTTGCTCATTGGTCCAGTTGTAAGCATTTTTGTTTTCTTTACGTTGAGGTGCAATCCATGCCAAAGGGTGTGATCTTTGATCTTCATTAATAAGTGCTTCAAGTCCTCTTCACTTTCAGCAAGCACGGTTGTGTCATCTGCATAACGCAGGTTGTTCTTGAGTCTTCCTCCAATCCTGATGCCCCGTTCTTCTTCATATAGTACAGCTTCTCATATTATCGGCTCAGTATACAGATTAAATAGGTATGGTGAAAGAATACAACCCTGACGCACAACTTTCCTGATTTTAAACCAATCAGTATCCCCTTGTTCTATCTAAACAGCTGCCTCTTGATCTATGTAAAGGTTCCTCATGAGCACAATTAAGTGTTCTGGAATTCCCATTCTTTGCAATGTTATATATAATTTGTTATGATCCACACAGTCAAATGCCTTTGCATAGTCAATAAAACTCAGGCAAACATCCTTCTAGTATTCTCCGCTTTCAGCCAGGATCCATCAGACATCAGCAATGATATCCCTGGTTCCACGTCTTCTTCTGAAACTGGTGTGAATTTCCGGCAGTTTCCTGTCGACATACTGCTGTAGCCAGTTTTGAATGATCTTCAGCAAAATTTTGCTTGTGTGTGACATTAATGATATTGTTCTATAATTTCCTCATTCGGTTGGATCACCTTTCTTGGGAATAGACATAAATATGGATCTCTTCCTGTCAGTTGGCCAGGAAGCTCTCTTCCATATTTCTTGGCATAGACAAGTTAGCACCTCCAGTGCTGCATCTGTTTGTTGAAACATCTCAATTGATATTCCATCAATTCCTGGAGCCTTGTTTTTCGTCAATGCCTTCAGAGCAGCTTGGACTTCTTCCTTCAGTACCATCAGTTCCTGATCATATGCCACTTTTTGAAATGGTTGAACATCGACTAATTCTTTTTGGTATAATAACTCTGTGTATTCCTTCCATCTTCTTTTGTTGCTTCTTGCGTTGTTTAATATTTTCCCCACAGAATCCTTCACTATTGCAACTCAAGGCTTGAATTTTTTCTTCAGTTCTTTCAGCTTGAGAAATGCTGAGCGTGTTCTTCCCTTTTGGTTTTCCATCTCCAGTTCTTTGCACATGTCATTATAATACTTTTTACTTTGTCTTCTCAAGATGCCCTTTGAAATCTTCCATTCAGTTCTTTTACTTCATCAATTCTTCCTTTTGCTTTATCTGCTCGACGTTCTAGAGCAAGTTTCCCAGTCTCCTCTGACATCCATCTTGGTCTTTTCTTTCTTTCCTGTCTTTTCAGTGACCTCTTGCTTTCCTCATGTATGATGTCCTTGATGTCATTCCACAACTCGTCTGGTCTTTGGTCACTAGTGTTCAATGTGTCAAATCTATTCTTCAGATGGTCTCTAAATTAAGGTGGGATATCCTCAAGGTCATATTTTGGCTGTCATGGACTTGCTCTGATTTTCTTCAGTTTCAGCTTGAACTTACATATAAGCAACTGATTGTCTGTTCCACAGTTGGCCGCTGGCCTTGTTCTGACTGATGATATTGAGCTTTTCCATCATCTCTTTGCACAGATGTAGTCAATTTGATTTCTGCGTGTTCCATCTGGCGAGGTCCATGTGTATAGTCGCTGTTTATGTTGGTGAAAGAAGGTATTTGGAATGAAGAAGTCATTGGTCTTGCAAAACTCTGTCTTTCATTCTCCAGCATTGTTTCCATCACCAAGGCCATATTTTCCAACTACTGATCCTTCTTCTTTGTTTCCAACTTTCACATAACAATAGCCAGTAATTATCAACGCATCTTGATTGCATGTTTGATCAATTTCAGACTGCAGAAGCTGAAAAAAATTTCCCCCACATGTCTGTCAGTTTGTCGTGCTGTGGGGGCTTGCGTTTTGCTGTGATGCTGGAAGCTATGTCACCTGTATTCAGATAACAGGAGGGTCACCCATGGAGGACAAGTTTCAGCTTAGCTTCCAGACTAAGATAGACTAGGAAGAAGGACCCAGCAGTCTACTTCTGAAAAACATTGGCCAGTGAAAACCTTATGAATAGCACTGGAACATTGTCTGATATAGTACTGGAAGATGAGCCCCCCAGGTTGGAAGGCACTGAAAAGATGACTGGGGAAGAGCTGCCTCCTCAAAGTAGAGTTGACCTTAATAATGTGGATGGAGTAAAGCTTTCGAGACCTTCATTTCCTGATGTGGCACGTCTCAAAATGAGAAGAAACAGCTGCAAACATCCATTAATAATTGGAACCGGGAATGTACAAAGTATGAATCTAGGAAAATTGGAAATCGTCAAAAATGAAATGGAACACATAGACATCGATATCCTAGGCATTAGCGAGCTGAAATGGACTGGTATTGGCCATTTTGAATTGGACAATCACATAGTCTACTATGCTGGGAATGACAACTTGAAGAGGAATGGTGTTACATCCATTGTCAAAAGGAAGGCTTCAAGATCTATCCTGAAGTACAACGCTGTCAGTGATAGGATAATACCCATACGCCTACAAGGAAGACCAGTTAATACGACTATTATTCAAATTTACACACCAACCACTAAGGCCAAAGATGAAGAAACTGAAAATTTTTATCAGCTTCTGCAGTCTTGAACTAGTTATGTTATAATCCCTAAAACAACAACCACAAAATGAGACAAAGTGATACAGCGTAGAAACCAAGAGTCAAGGTCAAAAATTAGGGAGAAAGAAGGAGGAAGGACATATGATTTCCATGAGTCTGTATGTCAGAACCAACTCGACAGAACCTAACAACATCAAGATTTCAATTTGACTCAAACTCAAGAACCCCTGTATACTGGATATAAGTAAAACACCTAAGATAAAAATACTTAAGCAAAAATAATAATAATAAATATATATATACACATATATTTTTTACTAAGAAAATAGAAACAATAAGCAAGGAGTTCTATGATTGAGATATCAGACAAAGCAGAATACAAGCCTACAAGCCTTGAGCCTGACAAAGCTACTTCTGCTATTTCTTTCATGTTCCTTCCCCAAACCCCACCTGGTCTTTCTTATCCTTGTTTTCTGATTACTTTCTTCTGAATGATCCAGTAATCAAGACTGCCTTTCTTAAATAGCTCTTTAATTTTCCTCTCCTGTACCTTCTATATTTAACTTTATAATGTGTAGATAACTTTAACTTACCTTGGGTTTTTTTCTGTTTACTTCATCACTCAAATTCTGGATTATGACATAAAGTTAGAGGAAAGTACAGAGAAAACACAAAAATCTTAGAAAGTGAAGAAGAGAAGAAGGCTGACAACAATGATGTATTAATAATTTTTGCCTCTTCCTTTCTCTCTTCCTCTTTCTATCTCTGTCTCTTTCATTTTTATCAGTCAGTGTCTAGTCATGAAAACAGAATCCACCCTTGATATTTCAAGCAAAGGGAGATTTATATGAGAAAAAAAATTACAAAATTGTTGGAAGGGATGGAGAAGCAACAAGATTAAAGAGTTGATATTCAGAGATCAGAAAGTTGCTACTGTCTATGGGCTGCTCGGGAGTCCACGTTCATGTTCCTGTTTCTGGAGACACATCTGCTGTCAGTGAACAAGCCTCTCACCTACTTGCCCTACTGGAAAATCCAACACAGCTGGAGCCAAAAGTCACATTCAGTAATTGGCCTCTGCTGTTGCCAATAGCACTGCTAGAGCAAGAAGCAGAATGCTTGCTCCTCTCCTTTGTCTTTTTATCTACTGCCAGAGTCCTCTATTGGCCAATCCTAACCAGAGCCCATATAGCAAGGAAATTTGAGAAATGGAGTTTTAAGGTTTCCAGACTTATATGATATAAAGAAAAATACAGAAGAGAAATTGTGAGGTGAGAGACAACAGGCCAATAACATTATTTCTATCTACCTACCTACCTACCTACCTACCCATCTACCCATCCACCCATCCATCTACCATCTATCCATCCGTCCGTCCATCCGTCCGTCCATCCGCCTGTCTGCCCACCCCGCCCACCCGCCCGTCCATCCGTCCATCCGTCCACCCGCCCGCCCGCCCGTCCATCTGTCCATCTTTCCATCCGTCCATCCGTCCATCCATCCATCCATCCATCATCTTTCTATCATCTATCTATCTGTCTGTCTGTCTGTCTATCTATCTATCTATCTATCTATCTATCTATCTATCTATCTATCTATCTATCTATCTATCTATCTATCTATCTATCTATCATCTATCTAATCTGTCTATCATTTATCATCTATCTACCTATCTATCATCTACCTATCATCTACCTACCTACCTACCTATCCATCCATCCATCCATCCATCTACTGTGTATCTTTATCTACTGTTGATCTATTGCACATTTGTTTAGAAGAGTACTTAATGAAATGTCAGTCCTTAATGATGAAATTAATGGTGGTTTAAACATATATTGACCAATGTTAGTGTCATATTTCTTCGTGAATTCGTCTTGTCTTTCCAAAGAAACCAACAAAACTAACCCATTGCTGTCAAATCGGTTATTTCTATATAAACATTTATTATCTGGATGATTAAGAAATTAATAAAGTTTAAACTAAGACACATTATATATTTTATTATTACATTTATATATATATGAAAACCATGAATTTATATGAGAAAAAGGAGTTATGAGAAGACTAAAAAAAAACCCAAATACATTGCCACCTAGTTGATTCTGACTTATAGCGACCCTATAGGACAGAGTAGAACTGCCCTATATCCCAAGCTCATATGATGCCATATTTCTTGCTGACTGTGCCAGAGGAAAGAAGACATTTCCTTTCCCTTTTGTTCTCCATCTTTTTCTTTTCACTGTCTAAGTTTATTGTTTTTCTAAGGCTTTCTATGTTCTTCTTCCTCTGGAGATCTTTCCTCTCTAGAAAGTCCAATGGTCATCTTCTCCCAAGTTCTTTGACCTCCTCTAGCTCATTGGCTCATCCCTGTATTCCCTTATTTATGTTTAGTATTTATTTCTAGCCCTGGTGGTGCAGTAGTTAAGAGCTTGGCTGCTAACCAAAATGTTGGCAGTCTGAATCCACCAGCTGCCCCTTGGAAACTCTGTGGGGCAGTTCTACTCTTTCCTGTAGCTATGAATCAGAATCTACCCAATAGCAACAGGTTTTATATGTATAAGAAAGAAAAATTACAATTTGGATTATTATCCATTTCCTTTTTTTATTCACTTTTTGAGAACTGATATTCACACAATTTTCTAACAGTTGCCTTTTTGTATCAGTACAGTTCTTTTCAGGGAAATTCATGAGTAGGAATGAGGATTTGGGGCCACATACCTTTCTCTGTTTCGTCAGGGAGAAATGGTCAGTTTCAACATTTAAGGAATGATATTTTGTTGGTTCTTCTGTGATTTTTCCTAACATGTTCAAATTTTGCCCTGTGGAGAGAGCAGTTGGACCCACAGACCGACATCAGTCTATACCACTGCTTAGTGTAACAAACAATGGAGAAATACCTACTAAGATGTCACTCATCTGACATTCTTTCTTTTGGTCATTTTTATTTATTTATTTTTTTCTTTTGCCATGCACTCTGCCTTGGAAATGCTTATTGGGGGTCTCCACGATATTTGTACACTTTTTCCTTGTGTTCATAACTTATCTACTACAATCCTCCCTTTCAACCAGTTCCATCAAGCCGTAATAAAGTGGTGGTTGCTGCTGTTGTTTTAAAAGGAAATTCTTCAGTAAGTTAATATGTGATTTTAATTGTGGTAGGATTTTGGTTTGTTTTAATATTGTTAAAAGTTGATTCTGTTAATGCTCTGTTTACTGTATTGTGTAAGTTTTTCCTAATCATGTTTATCCCATACTTTCTGTTATTTTGTGTGTAGTTTTCTACATCACAAAAATTTTTAAGAGCATGAAAATAATATTATAACAGCAATAGCTGTATTCACCTCCAAAGAAAAAATGACTTCTAATAGATGATGATGGTATTAGCTGTGAAGTATGAAACAGCATGGCAACACTTTAATCTCTCTTTTCTGACAGAGCCTATGCCAGGTTTTAAAGCCACGACAGCTTGCCATGGCTGGAAGCCTGGGGTGATGTTCTCCTCACCGGGGCATCACTAGACAGCCACTAATATCGTGGGACTCTTGGATCAGCCTCAGAGAAGTAAATCAATATTTTGAGAAGGAGCTGGTAACCTGGGGAGTGATATTTGGCACCTTGCCTAGTGGAACATGTGTTACTTTGAAAAGGTACACAATTCAGTGAGTGTCCTGCCAGTACCAAAAAGATAAGAGAGCCAATAAATGATAAATGAGGTCATGCTAGCAAAATGTTTGAGAGTAACAACATGTACAAAAGGCCAGATAATAAATATGGATAAGAATAAAATAATTGTCTTGCAGATAAGATACTGAGCTCATTCTTCTGACTTTTATGAGTAAAAAGAGATTTTCTTCTTGAAAAGTTGGGGCAGTCTGACAGACTTGCAAAAATGCCTCAATTAACAAACCTAAGAGTGAATGAACTCTTCTAAAGCTGAAGGAGTTTGAGTGAGTAGTTTGATAGCATCTGTAAGCTCCCAAGAGATACTTTCTGTATGCAAATCTCGTAAAACAATTTCAGGAGATTCACACTCATTCACTCACATCACTGACGAGTATAATTTTCAAAGACGGCCTAACAAGATAAACTGTTCTCTTTCTTTGTGAAGTCTGAAACTCTTTGCTTAGCTAAAAAGGGAAGAAAGAGATCTTCCACAGATTTGCCAATAGTTCTACTTATATATTGTCATGTGTTGAATTATGTCCCCCCAAAGAATGTGCGTATCAACTTGGTTAGGCCATGATTTCCAGTATTCTGTGGTTGTCCTCCACTTTGTGATTGTAATTTTATATTAGAGAGGATTAGAGTTCGATTGTAACACCCTTACCAGGTCACATTCCTGATCCAATGTAAAGAGACTTTCCCTGGGGTGCGGCCTGCACCACCTTTTATCTCTCAAGAGATAAAAGGAAATGGAAGCAAGCAGAGAGTTGGGGACCTCATACCACCAAGAAAGCACTGCTGGGAACAGAGAGCATCCTTTGGACCCGAGGTTCCTATGCAGAGAAGCTCCAAGTCCAGGGGAAGAATGATGAGAAGGCCGACAGAGAGAGAAAACCTTCCCCTGGAGCTGGTGCCCTGAGTTTGGACTTTAAGCCTACTTGACTGTGAAGAAATAAATTTCTCTTTGTTAAAGCCATCCACTTGTGGTATTTCTGTTATAGGAGCACTAGATGACTAAAACATATACAAAAGGATTTTTCAGTGCAATTACTTCATGAAGTAAATAATGCACAAGTGTTTTAGGGGCTCCTGATGGAAATCATTTTGTGTTACTGTTGCTGAGTGAAGTCACAGTACCTTACAAGATTGCCAGTTAGGATCACATCAGTAAAGTAATTAAGATAAACTAGCAATATCACACATATTTGATTGACATATCATTTTCTTTCTGTGTAACATATAAATTATATTTTAGTAAGGACAAAGAAAACTTTTAATATATTCTTGATAATACCCTCTTATAGTTTTATGGTAACTTTCATATGTTGTGCTAGTTTGGGTCCTTCAAGAAACAGATATACCAAGATGGGATTAAATCTGCAAGGATTTTGTTAGGTTAGAGTTTATCTCCCACCCTCCCTATATGTCTTACAATTACTCCAGCACATAGCCACCTCTTGCTTATCCTGTTCAATCAGCATGATGCCATTGATATAATGGGTCAGTCTAAGGTTCTATGTTCTATGGAATGTCCAGGTGGTCTAGATCTCTTTGGACTGTATTGTGCTAATGATTGAAGATTAATAGAGCCTTAAGTAAAAATGTAAATGAACACTATTGCCCATTTAATATAAACGTGACCTGTTTCTGATCTTTTCAAATTAAAATGACAAAGAATGCATTCACTGAATCAGTGGCTGCATACTCACTAATTTGCTCTGGCAATGACACCACACCCTGCACGGTGGCTAGAATCAAGGTTACTACTTGGTTAAGTCTCTGGTAGTCTACACTCATTGTTTAGGATCCATCCAAGCCAAAACCCATTGCTGCTGAGTGGATTCTAACTCACAGCATCCAGTTTCTTTAATTTAAATGAAGCAATAGAAATGGAAATTTGATAGGAACCATCACTTCTGCATTCTTCAGCTTTTTAATGGTGGTATTCATCCCCCTGGGATATGGTATTGCTTTCGACTTATTATCTTTCAGGGGTGACAGCCATTTTCAGAAGCTTCCATTTGTTCTTCCCACAATGATAGCTTTTACTGTGGGGGTTTCTCAAGATTGCCTGGTATATAAATTCCAATCATGCACATGGAAACTGAAGAAATAACCATTGGGTGTGTCTGTGAACTCAACGGGCTAATTGTGTACCGGAACTGAACCAGGCCTCCATTTATTACCTGGTCCTGGTAGGCATTCATTCTAGCAGGTGGGCTCTGATGAATCTTTATGTATCTAGGCATTAATGCCTGCTCCATCCTTGTTTCCTACAGTCATCAAAGTGTCTGGTAATTCCCCTAATTTCCCTTTCTTAGTGCACAGGCACATGAGTAAAGGTCATAGGCTCCTTGGGAAAGGACTTGGGGAATCATAATGATGTATACTTGCCATCGTGTTGCAGAGTCCTTCCTCCTAGGACCTGGCTCTCTCTTTATTCACAGTCTGGCTATGAATATTGACTCAAGTCTGGGAACTAAGCAATAGATCATGACATTTTTTGGGAAGACTTCCTTCAGCCTTCCACTCTTCTGATATTTCTTTTATTGGATTATAGATATTAACCAGCAAACTTGATGACAGTCTGTCTTTTTTTCCATATTTCTTTGTGGTGTAAAACCCTTGACTGTCTTACTTACCTTGCTGGTCCTTGTGTCTTCCTAGCTTCTAGAAGTTAAGTGGCTCTATCTGAACTCTATTATTTCAGTGTTATTATCCCATTGATGTGAACAAGCCGAGCTTATGACCACCCCTCTTACTAACATCCATGATCTGTATAGAAGAGTCAACAATAAACTTCTTTATGATGTTGGTATCTTTCTCACTAGCATATTCCTGATGGCTTTAATGAATAGAAAGTCTGCTGGACCTTCTTGTGAAACATAATCTTCTTTTGGTTCTTCTAATCTCATATAACATATCCATGCCAGTAGGCTCATTTCCCTTATGCTATTAATTTTTCCTGTATTGTCTACCAGGGCATCTCAGACAGTTCTGTCTTGCTGAGAGTTCGCCTTTGTTTTTTTCCAGGATCTTAAAACTAACACCAATTTGTCTCATACTCTGAGGCCCTTGTTAAGGTGTTAAATATCTAGTACCATAAAGATGTCCCAAGTAAATAAATTCTTACTTATCCATCCATTTGTTCTGACCCATTGCACAAGCACCCTCAGAAAATAATCCCAGGAGTACATGCCAACTAGCTCTTGTTATTATTTAAGGGTATAACATCTGTCCTCCCTTAATAGGTACAAAATGACCGTAGCCAGTTTACGCTAGGATATAACCCTATTTATGAGTCAGAACAGACTTGAAAGGCAATGGGTTCGTTTTTGTTTTGGTTTTGTTTTTTGATGTAGGCATGACAGCCAGGTGAGAAGGTAGAGATAGATCTTGAGGGGGCATCTGTTGCTTTGTAGGGAAACATCTTCTGTAGGATCTTCCAACACAACAGAATACTAGTTCTTACCAGGAAAGGATGAAAACATTTGAAATCCCTGAAGATCTAAAGGGAGTTGCAGAGACAATATCTTCTGGGACCTCCATACAGATGCACTTGTCCCAGTTTTCAGGATTCCAAGTTTTTCCCAGTTAGGACTCTGATCTTTGAATAACAGCCATCCCTTAGCTGAGCATTTAAACATCTCTAGATATTATGATTTTTTTGTTTTTGTTTTTGTAGATATTATGATTAGGTCCTTAGCCTGCTACTTATTTGCATCTGCATTTACTTTACAGATGAAAAAAGCCTGTTTATGAACTGCCACTGGGTGCTTTTTGGCTGTTACAGTTGGCCATTAACTGCTTGTTAACAGTCTTTATTCTCTCATTATCCTTCTGCATGGCATCAATACAACTTAAGTAGAAACCAGCCAACTTAGCCATCTTTGCAGATATTGTAGGTACTGTTCACCTTACATATTTTTATCATGACTGCCACAACATTGTATTTCATGGGGACAATTTCCAGGTCACTATCAGTGAAATTTTTAGCAGTTGAACCATTTTCTTGTGCCAGAAACTATCTTCACCCCACCTACCCATGAGCATAATGTCTTCTTACCTGCTAGCTGATACCTGAGCCAGTGACAATTCCCCATACTACTACAGCTCATTTCTAGGATCACTCCTGGTACCATTTGTTTTAATCCTGTTCCTCTGAGAAAGATACACCAAGATAGGATTAAACATTTAAGAATTTTATTAAAAGAAAGGCTCACATGAGAAAAAAGAGGAGGGAACTGGGAAGGCTGGGAAGATCACAAAACTACAATGCAATTTTGATTGACCCCAAGTGAAGAAGGAGAGGGAAGGTTGGAAGGAGGCAAGCCACACTGCCTGACCTTCAAGGCATCCTCAAGCCAAAGTCAGCCTCATGGGACTCAGGAGTTCTATGTCTCTCAGTAACAGGTCTGCGTTTGCAGTCCTGCCATGCACAGCCTTTGCCTGGGAGTAACCCCATGGCAAGTGTGGTCGACATAAACATGGTGATCCTTGTGAGGTTCATTTTTTTTTGATGGCCACACAGGTCCAATTTACTTTGTAAAACCCTCATTTTATTTTATTCTGGGATCCATTCTCCCTTTTTTCCTGAATGTTTCATAAGAATATACCTTCTTTTCACTAATATCAGTTTCTTTGTATGAGATTTGAATTGTAAACCCTTGAATTTTCTCAGGAATCTAATTACAATAAATTACTCCTTCTCTCTCTTCAAAGACGTTATCTCAATTGATTTATTGTTGTGACTTAGAGTATGAGTGATTTTCATTTGAAATACTAACTTTGATACTGCCTTCCCTTTAACTGTTGCTCTCTCTGACTTTTGCCGTTCACGGTCAAATTTCTAGAATTAGTGATCAGAGCAAACTGCCTCAATTTTCATAACAACTGCTAATAACCACTCCCAGAATGGCTCCTATCCTACCTATCCATTAAACTAGCTCTTTCCATTTGACAGCAACAGGTTTGTTTGTTTTTTTAATGCCACCAGTGATCTTCATGTCACTAAATCTAAATGGTGTTTTTGAAGTCACATCTAAATCAACCTTTTTATATGAAACAGTCTTGACCACCCCTACTCCTCTAGGCACTCTCATTCCTCAGCTTCCATGTCACCATAATGACTTTTTTTTTTAAATCACTTTTCTTCTGTAGACTAAATTATGACATAGGCCTGGAGAGTTGCTGTATCTTTGAAGTAGAACAGTGAAACTGTATTGTTGTCCATGCAAGCTGAAAACAAATTACTTTTGATGGTCTTTACTAACCAGGAATCGAGAAAAAAGTATTTGCCAGGAGAATAGCTGCAGGTATAAGGAGATGCTTTAATTTTCTCAAGTAGTGAAACCACATCTGGAACAGCAGCTGCAATTGGATTCATCACCTGGTTAAGTCTGCAATAATCCACTGCCCTTCAAGATTCATAAGTTTTCTGCAGAGGCCAAATAAGCAAGTTGAATGGGGATGTGGTGAGAATAACTACCCCTGCATACTTCAATTCCTTAATGCTGTCATTAATCCCCAGTCCCTTTGCTTTACTATTTTCCTAGGTATAAGCAGATCTAGTGGCTTCCCTTTGGCCTTTTCTACTATAGTGGCCCCCATTCCATATGTCAGGAATCGTATATGGGGATTCTACCAGTTGCTGAGTGTGTCTATTCTAATTATGCATTCTGATATTTGGGAATTTACTACAGGATGGGTTTGGGGACTCACTGGACACACTATGAGGCAGATCTGTGCTAAGACTCCATTATTAACCTTGACCTCCATAGGTCTGCAGTCTCACTGGTGAACCATAGTGATGTTTCAGGAAGACATAACAATTATGAATGTGTAGGTGTTTAATAAGAGACCTTCAAAATACATGAAGCAAAACGGACAGAATTTAAAAGGAGAAATAGTCCCACAATCATAACAGAAAATTTTACCACCCTGCTTTAAGCAACTTGGAGAACTAAACAAAAAATTAGTAAGAATTTGGAAGATTGGAATTATATTCCCAAACACCTTATAAAGAAAACGTATAGAATTGTTATCCAACAACTGCAGGATATACATTGTTTTGTAGTGTACCTGAAACACTGAAGATAGTCCATATGCCAGGACACAACAAAAATCTAAATATTATTTAAAAGGCTTAATTTTACTAAGTATGCTCTCTGACTACAAGGGAATTTTGATAGTAGTTATTGATGTACAACTCTTTGACTATACTAAAAAATAAAACAACAATAAAAACTCTGAATTGTATACCTTAAAAGGGTGAACTTTATGATATGTGAATTTTATCTCAATAAAGGTGCTATAAAAAATGTCAACAATAGTAAGTATAAAAATGATATGCATTTGGAAACTAAACAACACACTATTAACTAATCCATGGATCAAAGACAAAATAGAAATTAGGAAACATTTCAAACAGAACAGTAATCAAAACACAATCTATTAAACTTTGTGGGGTGCAACTAAACCAGTGCTTCTGGGGAAATTTATAGCTTTAAATGTTTATATATGAAAGGAAGAAAGGCTTAAAATCAATGATTAGCTGCAAAAGAGAACACAGAAATAGGGCTCTAGCTAGCGAGAAAAGTGTTGTCAGGCAGTAAAGTACTAAGAGTAAGCATCTCATCTTCTATAGGACAAATTTATTTTCAATAATAATCATAATATATCACAAACAATATGTCCAGAAAAGAAATACAGAGAAAATAATCTTTAAGAATAATCTGTAGATATAACTTTGCAAGTAAAAATTGAATCAATAAACAAATGGATAAAATAATAAATATTAGAGTACAAAGAAATGAATAATGTAAAAGATTAATAATTTTTAATTACTTTAATAATTTTCTAAGAAGAGGGAAAAAAGTAGATGAAGAAAAGCTTCTGCAAGTCTTAGAAAGCTATTCGTGCATAGAATGACAGAAATGATATAACTCATGTTCTGGTTTTATATTTCCAATAATTGTGGTTTCATTGCTGGTTTTGAATCTTATGTTTAAATTCAAGAATATGTAGGAGCATCAGGGTTGAAGACAAGAATTTCATTTGAAATACCCTCAAAAAATTCCAAACTGTTATTAATACTCAAAGTAAATGTGTGTAGCTGCTAATAAGTAATAAAATATGCTACTATGATAAGGACATGTGCTTTCTACTTACATATTATTTGTACTATATTTTTGTATTTGTATATATTTTATTATACTTTAGTACAAAAAATATAAAGGTAGAAATCACATGTCCTTCATACTACTGTATTTTATTACTTATTATCAGTTAGCTACACATATGGTGGCAACAGTGATTAAAGCAATCCACTGGCAGAAACCACCAGCAGCTCCAGGGAAGAAAGATGGGGCAGCCAGCTCCATAGAGATTTACAGCCTTGGAAACCCTGTGGAGTCACTATGAGTCAGAGTTGATTCTAGGGCAGTGGTTTTTGTGGGTAGTATTTTTTTTTTATACCATACCATACCGTACCTTACCATACCGTACCGTACCATACCATACCATACCATACCATACCACCCTATAACCCATTGCCATCGAGTTTTTCATCTACAGCCTAGTAAAACCTATGGGGCAGTTCTACTCTGTCCTATAAGGTTGCTATTAGTTGAAATGACTCAACAGCATGCAATGACAACAACATAATATATTATAGTATCAAAATTCAACAATAACCACAACATTTGTCTCAAGCTTAGATCACAAAGATGTTTTTGTGTGGAAGAACATTTTATTACTGATATTGTTTAAAATTAACAGAACATAGTGATTATGGTGTTGGTGAAGAATACTGAAAATACCATAGACTGACAAAAGAACGAACAAATCTGTTTTAGAAGAAGTACAGCCGGGATGCTCCTTAGAAGTGAGGATGATGAGACTTCGTCTCATACACTTTGGACATACTATCAGGAGGAACCAATTCCTGGAGAAGGACATCATGTTTGGTAAAGTAAAGGGCCAGTGAAAAAGATGGGTCAGTCAACCAATTAGATGGCTTGACACAGTGGCTGCAAGGATGGGTTCAAGCATAACAATGATTGTGAGAATGGCACAGGACTGGGCAGTGTTTCATTCTGTTGTGCATAGGGTCACTATGAGTCAGAATTGACTCAACGTTACCTAACCACAACAGCAACTGTGATTATAAAATAAATAATGACTTTAAATGGGTTTTATTATTCTTTTTACGAAAGTTTCTACACACAATCATCTTATTACCTTCACCTTGCACCTGCTTCCAGGACCCTTCTCTAGGTATACCACTGTTGTCAAGAGAAAATTTTTTGTTTAAGATGTGTGACAACGGAAAAAATTTCAGCAGGTAAGAAAAAAATAATCTACGAAAGAAAAGAGAGTAGGTAAGAGGGTATGAAATCTGGTGCCCGAAAGGTGGGATTGGTATTAGATAGTTATTCTGAGAGTTCATTTATCTACAAGACTTAAAGCAGAGTGTTTGAGTATACAGAGGAATGGTCGGTGGGTAGATATAATTGTCTGGCAGCCTTATTAGAATTGGTTAGAAGGTTTTCTCATCAGATACTTATAATTCTAAATCACCAATTTTCAAAATCAAAATAAGACCACTTTCAGCAGCATATAATCCCAACCACTGTAGTTCATCATACGGAAAAGGATCTAACAAATTTAAGAGCCTTCTAGAAGCCAGGCATTTTGTCAAATGGTTTGCATATGTTATATCTTTTAATCCTCAGAATAACCCTGAGGTGTGATTATCACCATTTTTTGTGAAGGAAACTGAGGTTTAAAGAAGTTTTAAGTAGCTTATCCCAGGCCACACGGCTACTAAATGAAGATCTTTGCCTCCAAACTTGTTATTTCTGACTCCAAAATCTGTGCTATGCATACTTCATCATAACAGTTTTTTTTTTCTTTTCCTACAAATGCATATGCATAATTTAATACTTTAAATTTCTTATGGTTGTGTGGTAACCAAACAGAAACAAACCACTAGCCTGCTAACTAAAAAAACACAGTTATATTGCAATTCGAGTAGTTAAACTTTTACAGGTTTTGGACAATATGAAAGTAAAGTCAAATGAGGACAGAAAGTGAAAACATAGTTGTTTATGCAGTTAATAAACCCCCAGCAATTCTTCTAGTCAGAATCAAAAATGACTAAGTGTTATCAGTGCTAAGAAAGTCTGCTGCTCAATCTAATTAAATGTTCAATAGCCAGGGAGGATTTGTGTTTGTTTGTTTTTTTTTTTTGTTCAAATGAAGAAAAGAACAGTTATCAGCATTTGCAATTTGAAAACTGTGTACTTCTTGTAAACTCTTTAGTTCTAAGTAAACTTTTTGACTTGGTACTTTGAAAACCCTGAAGGCAGTAGAAATGTGTGGAAGTCAATATGTTGCCTATTTTCCTAGAACAAGTTGGGGCAAGACCCCTACAATTACATGATCTTTTGGAACAAGCATTATTTATATTTGCCAAATGCTTTTCTTCATATAACTGACAGCACTACAGCTAAGATGAACTTTTTTCCTTTGATGAGTGGAATCTAACGTATATCAGAAAAAAAAAAAATCCCTTTCCTTTGTTCTGTGTTCAAAAGTTAACTAAAATTGAAGTAAATTTATTTTTATATTTTCTGTTTCTTTCTATTATCTAAAAAGTATTTTGTAACCTGTTGCCATCCAGTCTATTCCAATTCATAGTGACCCTACAGGACAGAGTAGAACTACCCCCCTAGGATTTCCAAGGTTGTAAATTACAGAAACAAACTGCCACATCTTTCTCCTGCAAATGGGCTGGTGGGTTCAAATGGCAGCTGAGCACTTAAACACTGCACCACCAGGGATCCTAAATATATCTCCAAAATTGCTTTACATAACAGAGCGCAGGTTATCAACTTAATCCTAAGGTTAACTCACCAAATTAGATAATCAGTTTGTTTTTTCAAGATCCTCACTATTTAACATTTGTTAGATAATATTTAAGCTTTCTTATTTTAAGGAATTATTAAAAGGATAAGGAGTCCTGATAGTACAGTGGCTAAGTACTCAACTGCTAACTGATAATTCAAACCCACCAGCCACTCTAAGGGAGAAATATGCGGCAGTCTGCTTCTCTATGGATCATAGCCTCAGGAACCCTATGGGGCTGTTCTATTCTGTCCTATAGGGTTGCTATGAGTTGAAATCCACTCAACCACAACATTTTTTTTTAATTAAAAAGGTATAGATTTCATAGCCATAGATAGGCAACAAGACCAAATTTTTTTTTACAGCATAATTTCTTTCATTTAAAAAAAAAATCATAATTGGAAATGTTCACTTGTATTCAGTTATTCAAATGATAAGTTCAATAGAAATAATCATTTCAGCCTTTTAAGGTATTTATAAAGTGTCATATATGCATACCATACTATTCAAAAGGTACGGTTGTACTGAACTAAGATAGAACCCTATGCTCCAGAGTTTAAATTTAGGAAACAAAAAAGGGACACTGGAGTCAGCCCTCTACTTATGAGCCCAACCCAGTACTTATGAGCACTGCCCCAAAATACTTCTAAAAATACTTCTAGCTGTCTGTAATATGAAGGAAGGATTCATGACGGTGCAATGCTTAAGTGCTCAGCTGCTAACTGAAAAGTCATTGGTTTGAACCCACCAGCCACTGGGTGGGAGAAAGATGTGGCAGTCTTCTGTAAAGATTACAGCCTTGGAAGCACTACAGGGCAGCTGTGCACTGTGCTCTACGCTCACTATGAGTCAGAATTGACTGGACAGCAATGGATAATACAAATGGTGGTTGTTTTCCCTCCTTGTCTTTCTGCCCCTACTTCTTTTTGTATAATAGGTTTTGTTTTTTTTTTAATATTTATTGTGTTTTAAGTGAAATTTTACCAGCCAAGCCAGTCTCTCATACAAAAACTTATACACACCTTCCTGTATACACCTAGTTGCTCTCCCTCTAATAACACAGCACACTCCTTCCCTCCACTGTCATTTTTTGTGTCCATTCGGCCAGCTTCTGACCCCCTCTGCTCTCTCATCTCTTCTCCAGACAGGCACATAGTCTCATGTGCCTACTTGATCCAAGGAGCTCACTCCTCACCACTCTCATTTTCTATCCCATAAAAAAAACATAGTCCAGTCCAATCCCTGTCTGAGGAGTTGCTTTGGGAATGGATCCTGTCTTGGGATGACAGAAGGTGGGGGGACCATGACCTCTAGGGCCCTTCTAGTCTCAGTAGGACCATTAAATCTTGTCTTTTTACAAGAATTTGGTGTCTGCATCCCACCGCTTTCCTCCTCCCTCAGGGGTTCTCTGTTGTGTTCCCTGACAGAGCAGTCATCGGTTGTAGCCAGGCACCACCTAGTTCTTCTGGTCTCAGGCTGATGTAGTCTCTGGTTTATGTCGTCCTTTCATCTCCTGGGCTCATAATTACCTTGTATCTTTGGTGTTCTTCATTCTTCTTTGCTCCAGGTGGGTTAAAACCAATTCATGCATCTTAGATGGCTGCTTGCTAGCGTTTAAGACTCCAGATGCCACTCTCCAAAGTGGGATGCAGAATGTTTTCTTACCAGATTTTATTATGCCAGTTGACTTAGATGTCCCCTGAAACCATGGTCCCGAAATCCCTGCCTCTTCTACGCTAGCCTTCAAAGGGTTCAGTTTATTCAGGAAACTCCTTTGCTTCTGGTTTAGTCTAGTTGTGCTAACCTCAACGGTATAGTGTGCTGTCTTTCCCTTCACCTAAAATAGTTCTTATCTACTATCTAATTAGTGAAAAAACCTCTCCCTCCCTCTCACCCCACTCTCGTAACCATCAAAGAATATTTTCTTCTCTGTTTAAACTATTTTTCGAGTTCTTATAACAGTGGTCTCATACAATATTTGCCCTTTTGCAACTGACTAATTTCACTCAGCATAATGCCTTCCAGATTCCTCCATGTTATGAAATGTTTCACGGATTCATCATTGTTTTTTATTGATGCATAGTATTCCATTGTGTGAGTACAACATAATTTATCCATTGATCCATTGATGGGCATCTTGGTTGCTTCCATCTTTTTGCTATTGTAAACAATGCTGCAATGAACATGGGTGTGCATATATCTATTTGTGTAAAGGCTCTTACTCCTCTAGGATACATTCCAAGAAGTGAGATTGCCAGATCTAATGGTACTTCTATTTCTAGCTTTTTAAGGAAGCACCAAGCAATTTCCAAAGTGGTTGTACCATTTTACATTCCCACTAGCAATGTATAAGTGTTCCAGTCTCTCCACAACCTATCCAATATTGATTATTTTGTGTTTTTTGGAATAATGCCAGCTTTGTTGGGGTGAGATGGAATCTCATTGTAGTTTTGATTTGCATTTCTCTAATGGCTAATGGTGCTCACTTCAGCATCACATATATTAAAATTGGAACAATACAGAGAAGATTAGCATGGTCCCTGCCCAAGGATGACATGCAAATTCGTGAAGCATTCCATATTTTTTGGAAACCCTGGTAGCATAGTGGTTAAGTGCTACAGTTGCAAACCAAAGGGTCAGCAGTTCGAATTTGCCAGGAGCTCCTTTGAAACTCTATGGGGGCAGTTCCTACTCTTTCCTACAGGGTTGCTATGAGTTGGAATCCACTTGATGGCACTCTTTTTTTTTTTTTTTAATGGCTACTGATCATAACCTTTTCCTCATGTATCATCTGTTAGCTACCCGAATGTCCTCTTTAGTGAAGTGCCTGTTCATATCATTTGCCCAATTTGGGGGGGTTATTTGTTTTTTTGCAGTTGAGTTTTTGCAATATTATGTAGGTTTTAGAGATCAGATGCTGATTGAAAATGTCATAGCTAAAAACTTTTTCCCAGTCTGTAGGTAAACGTTTTACTCTTTTGGTGAATTCTTTGGATGAGCACAGGTGTTTGATTTTTAGGAGCTCCCAGTTATCTAGCTTCTCTTCTGCATTGTCAGTAATGTTTTTTTTTGTACTGTTTATGCCATGTGTTAGGGCTCCTGGCATTGTCCCTATTTTTTCTTCCATGATCTTTATCATTTTAGATTTTATATTTATGTCTTTGATCCATTTGAGTTCATTTTTGTGGATGGTGTGAGATATGGGTCTTGTTTCATTTTTTTGCAGATGGATATCCAGTTATATCAGCACCATTTGTTAAACAGACTGTCTTTTCCCCATTTAACTGACTTTGGGTCTTTGTCAAATATCAGCTGCTCATATGTGGATAGATTTATATCTGTATTCTCAATTCTGTTCCATTGGCCTATGTATCTGTTGTTGTACAAGTACCAGGCTGTTTTGACTACTGTGGCAGTATAATAGTTCCTAAAATCAGGTAGAGTGAGGCCTCTCACTTTGATCTTCATTTTCAGTAATACTTTACTTAACTGGGACCTTGTTCTGTTCCGTATGAAATTGGTGATTTTTTGCTCCATCCCATTAAAAAATATTATTAAAATTTTGATCTGAATTGCATTGTATCTATAGGCTGCTTTTGGTAGGATATACATTTTTATGATGTTAAGTCTTGCTATCCATGAGCAAGGTATGTTTTTCCACTTAAGTAGGTCTCTTTTGGTTTCTTGCAGTAGTGTCTTGTAGTTTTCTTTGTATAGGTCTTTTACATTTCTGGTAAGATTTATTCCTAAATATTTTATCTTCTTAGCGGCTACTGTAAATGGTGTTGATTTGGTGATTTCCTCTTCAATATTCTTTTTGTTGTTGTAGAGGAGCCCAACTGATTTTTGTATGTTTATCTTATTTCCTGATGCTCTGCTGAACTCTTCTGTTAGTTTCCTTGAGGACTCTAGGGTTTTCTGTGTATAAGATCATGCCATTTGCACATAGAGATATGTTGACTGCTTCCTTAACAATCTGGATGCACTTTATTTTTTTAATCTAGCCTAATTGCTCTGGCTAGGACCTCCACCGCGACGTTAAATAAGAGTGGTGATAAACAGCATCCTTGTCTGGGTCCTGATCTCAAGGGGAATGCTTTTAACTCTCTCCATTTAGGATGATGTTGGCTATTGGCTTTGTGTAAATGCCCTTTACTATGTTGAGGAATTTTCCTTCTATTCCTATTTTGCTGAGAGTTTTTATCATGAATAGGTGTTGAACTTTTTCAAACGCCTTTTCTGCATCAATTGATAAGATCATATGGTTCTTGTCTTTCATTTTATTCATATGATGGATTACATTAATTGTTTTTCTAATGTTGAACCATTCCTGCATACCTGGTATGAATCCCACTTGATAATGGTGAATTTTTTTTTTTTTGATATGTTGTTGAATTCTATTGGCTAGAATTTTGTTGAGGATTTTTGCATCTAAGTTCATGAGGGATATAGGTCTGTAATTTTCTTTTTTTGTGGTGTCTTTACCTGGCTTTGGTGCCAGGGATATGCTTCAGCGAATGAGGGACATGCTTCATAGAATGAGTTTGGAAGTATTCCATCCTTGTCTATGCTCTGAAATACCTTTAGTAGTAGTGGTGTTGACTCTTCTCTGAAAGTTTGTCCCGGCCAGGGCTTTTTTTGTTTGGAGTTTTTAATTACCTTTTCAATCTCTTTTGTTATTGGTTTATTTAGGTGTACTACCTCTATTTGTTTTAGTTTAGGTAGGTAGTCCGTTTCTAGGAATTCATCCATTTCTTCTAGGCATTCAGATTTGTTAAGTGTACAATTTTTCATAGTAATCTGGTGTGATGCTTTTAATTTCAGTTGAGTCTATTGTAATATTGCCCATCTCATTTCTTCTTTGGGTTATTTGCTTCCTTTCCTGTTTTTCTTTTCTTAGTCTGGCCAATGGTTTATCAATAATGTTAATTTTTCAGAGAACCAGCTTTTGGTCTTGTTAATTGTTTCTATTGTTTTTCTGTTCTCTATTTCATTTACTTCTGATTTAATTTTTATTATTTTCTTTCTTCTGGTGCCTGAGGGTTTCTTTTGTTGCTCTCTTTCTGTTTGTTCAGGTTGTAGGGACAATTCTTTGATTTTGGCCCTTTTATTCTTTTTGTGTGTTTGCAGGTATTGATATAAATTAACCTCTGAGCACTGCTTTTGCTGTGTCCCAAAAATTCTTATAGGAAGTGTTTTCATTCTCATTGGATTCTATGAATTTCTTTATTCCATCCTTGATGTCTTCTGTAACCTAGTCGTTTTTGAGCAGGATATTGTTCAGTTTGCAAGGGTTTGATTTCTTTTCCCTGCTTTTCTGTTATTGATTTCTAATTTTATGGCCTTATGGTCAGAGAAGATGCTTTGTAATATTTCAATGTTTTGGATTCTGCTAAGGCTTGCTTTATGACCTAATATGTGGTCTATTCTAGAGAATGTTCCATTTCCACTGGTAAAGGAAGTATACTTGGTTGCATTTGGGTGGAGTGTTCTGTATGTCTATGAGGTCAAGTTGGTTGATTGTGGGTTTTAGATCTTCCGTGTCTTTATTGAGCTTCTTTCTGAATGTTCTGTCCTTCACTGAAAGTGGTGTGTTGAAGTCTCTTACCATAATTGTCGTGCTGTGTATCTCACTTTTCAGTGCTGTTAGGGTTGATACCTGGTATTATTGATTTTCTCGACAGAGAGCTAGCTTCACTATTTCTTGTAGTTTTGGTTTGGTTTTTACAAGTTCCCTAAACTTCTGTTTATCTGGAAAAGTCCTAATGTCACCTTCATGTTTGAGAGATAGTTTTGCTGGATATATGGTTCTTGGTTGGCAATTTTTTTCCTTCAATGCTTTATATAAGTCAACCCACTGCCTTCTGGCCTGCATGATTTCTGCTGAGTAGCCCAAGCTTATTCTTATGGACTCTCCTTTGTAGGTGACTTTTCCTTTTTTTTTTTTTTTTTTCCTTTATCCCTAAAAAAATTATCCCTAGCTGCTCTTAAATTTCTCTCTTTATCTTTGGTTTTGTCAAGTTTTAGCATAATATGTCTTGGTGACTTTCTTTTAACATCTATCTTATGTGAGGTTCGATGAACACCTTGGGTAGATATCTTCTCATCCTTCAGGATATCAGGGAAGTTTTCTGCCAACAAATCTTCAATGATTCTCTCTGTATTTTCTGTTATCCCTCCCCTTTCTGGTACTCCAGAAACTTGTAGGTTATTTCTCTTGATAGAGTCCCATATGATTCGTAGGGTTTGTTCATTTTTTTAAATTCTTGTATCTGCTTTTTCTTCAGGTATATTGGTAGCAAGTGCTTTATCTTCAAATTCTGCCTTCTACTTGCTCAATTCTGCTCCTCTGACTTTCTATTGAGTTGTCTACTTCTGTAATTTTATTGTTAATCTTCTGAATTTCTGATTTCTGTCTCTCTGTGGATTCTTACAACTTATTAATTTTTTCATTGTGTTCTTGAATAACCTTTTTAATTTCTTCAACTGCTTTATCTGTGTGTTCCTTGGCTTGTTCTGCATATTGCCTGATCCCCTTCCTGATGTCTTGAAGAGTTCTGTATGTTAATCTTTTGTGTTCTGCATCCAGTAATTCCATAAAGGCACCTTCACCTAGAAGATCCCTTGATTCCCTGTTTTGAGAGCTTGTTAAAGCGATCATGGTCCACTTCTGTATGTGATTTAATATTGACTGTTGTCCCTGAGCCATCTATAAGTTATTGTATTAGTTTATGTTTGCTTACTGTGTTGTAGCTTCTTGCTTTGTTTTGTTTTGATATGTCCAAATGGGTTGCTTGAGTGAGCTAGCTTGATTATTTTCACTTTTGAAGCTCTAACATCCTGTTAGAGATGGCTGGAGCTGTTAACAGGTATATGAGCCTAGGAGTCCATTCACTTTTCTTGTATGGATTCAGGTCAGGTGTCAAGGTAGTTGGTCATCAAGTATGTGGTAGGTACTGGTATCTGGTATCTCGTTGCAACAGGGGGTCACTCTTTGAAAAAGGCAGAGGTCTGACAACCATCCCCTGAGTGTGAGGAAAGTGCGTTCCTCTTCCCTAAAGCACATAGTTGGGTGGGTTCTGCAGACAGACCTTGGGCACTCAATGCTTTTGGTTGTAAGGTCTGCGAGGTACCAGTTATCCTTGGACCACAGTCACAGGTGGTTGGGTAACCTGAGTGGAGCCACCAGTCCTTAGGCCCCGAAGTGGGTAGATAAGGACCCTGTTTAATAGGCAAAGTGGTGTCAAATATCAGACATTATGTCTTTACCACACAGCTAAAACAGTTGCAGTCTCCCAACAAGGGTCTATTCTCCTGAAATAGGCCTGCACAGGTCCATACAGTAGGGAAAGGTATTCAATGTCCATGGACTGTTTATGCCTGGACAGGAGCCACTTCTGTCCTGAGCTCCCCAGATTAGTGGAGCTGGCAGATTATCTTTTCCCCAATTGTGAATTTATTCCTTCTCCAAGGCCAGGAGAATGTCTCAGGTCGTGCAACAGGACCTATCTTAGGCCCAGGGAAATCAACAGCCACTGAAGCTGGGGTATGGTAAAATATATGCAAGTACTTAATTTTTGCCAAGAGCACTGTTCTTCTCTGGTTCCAGAGGTGCGAGTAGGCTGTGCAGCTGGAAGTTTCTCCCTGAGGAAACTGCGGCCGAACACTTCCACCACCCTGTCCCAGCTATTCCAGGGAATGGTGCCTGAGGATTCCCAGCGATTCAGGTCCAGCAACACCTCTCCACTTCTGAACCGTCTCTCCCTCCTTCTGCTGCTCAGTCTGTTTTCTAACTTTGCCTTTGATGTTCAGGGCTTCTAGCTTGTCATAAATGTAATGTTTTCACTTGTTTTTCAGGTCTTTGTTGTAAGAGGGCTCAGCTGAGGCATCTGACTACTCCGCCATCTTGGCCCTGCCCCCAAAAGATATTTTTTATGATAATAAACAACAAAAAAAAACAAACCAATTTCCATTGAATCAATTCTGACTAATGGCAACCACATTTGTGTCAGAGTAGAACTGTGATCCAAAAGATTTTCATTGGCTGATTTTTTGAAAGTAGATCACCAGTCGTAGCAATTAAGAGCTACTCTGTTAAGCAAAAGGTCAGCAGTTCAGATCCACCAGGCACTCCTTAGAAACTCTATGGGGAAGTTCTATTCTATCCTATAGGGTCACTATGAGTCAGAATAGACTCCAAGGCAATGGGTTTGATTTTTTGTTTTAGATCACCAGGTTGGACTTAAGCCTCCAAACTTTTCATTAGCTGCTGGTCACATTAACCATTTGTACCACCACGACCTCCAGTAAGTAGGGTAGATCCTCAGTAAGCCGTGCTATTTAAGAGAAGTTACAAAGGTATAAATAATGTTACTAAGGCCCTGGTTTAATTTAACACATTCCTTTGCAGTACCTATTGACCCCTACAAAGAGAGAAAAACACCTGTTTCCTAGGCAATATCTTTGCAAAAATTCAACTCTGAAAGTTAATCACAATTTTTTTTTCTCACCATTTCATGGATGAAGTATCTTTTGTTGTCCCAAAGGCTGATGCCAGTGGCATATTTGCAAAATCTCTCATTCCTGCTGATGAATTTTATGTTATCCACATTCTAATATGCTGTCAGTGTTCACATTGACTTATTTTTAGTAATGTGGACTTCAAATCCCAAGACTTTGGAAAGCTATCAGATACCTAGTTGAGCTGCCAACTCTATCAAATACTAATTGAGGCTCTGAGCAAATTATTGAATATCTTTGGTTTCAAAGTTCTCATCTATTAAAAAAGGGAAATAATACCTACTTTATATAAATATATAACATGGACTAATTGAAATAATATAGGTAAAACTCTTAACATAGATCCTATCACATAATATGCACTAAAAAAATTTGGAGGCACCATATTTTTACACAAATAATGTGCACCTTCTACATTTGTTTGCCAACCATGCCATTTCCCCTTGAGGTATTTCCATAAGTGCACTATGCTAATTTTTTACAGTCATATGTACAAAAAAAAATTGGCATAGCAGTACATACAAAAATACCTCGCAGAGGAGGGCAAGGTTGGTAAACACACATAGAAGTCATGTGTTATTTATGTAAAAATGCGGTAGTCTAGATATTACATAAAAATAAATTATTCATATCCTAGCATAAAACACATACTTGACAAAAGGTTAGAGCTAGTTGAGACATATAACACCATTTTGCTACATTTTCTGTATAGCTCAAATAAAAACATATTTTATTCTAATGACATGGAGGCTATACAATACATGCAATTTTAAGACTTCTTGTTCAATTATTTAAATTTCATTAATTATTATACTTTTGTGTTATACTAAACCCAACCCAGTGCCATCGATGACAATAACTTTTATTCTGAACTTACATAATGCTTTAAAAAAAAAAAATACTTACATAATACTTTACTGTCTCTAAAATCATTAGGTAGACCATTCGCTGATTTTGATTACAAATGTATCAATGATTCCCCCCACCTTGTGGGATGTAGACTGTGCATCTCATTTTATCTCATCCCTATTCAAAGCTTTGACTTAACTAGCAGTCTCAGGTTGGTAGGTCAACTGGACACTGAACAGGAAGGGCTCGAGTAAACTATAGCCCACGTTTTATAGACTCAACTTCAAATCACTCCTGTTGCTATTAGGGCCAGAATAGCATCCAGCATCCTGATAACTAGGAGTGAAATTATTAGGTGCTTTTGAGTATATTTCTACCCATAGAGACCACATGTGACAGAGCAGCACTGCCCCATAGGGTCTTCTACACTTTAATCTTTACAGGAATAGATCAGCAGGTCATTCTTCTGCAGAGGTGCTTGGATGGGTTTGAACCAAAAACCTCTTGGTAAGCAGCTGAGTGCTTAGCTGTTGTGCCACCAAGGTTCCTTAATGTGTAATTGAGAATGGAGAAATTGAGCACAAACCCCTTTTAAGAAGTTTGGTGGTGAAGGAAAAAGCAGATTCCAAGGTTTTTTTTTTCATA
Organism: Elephas maximus indicus; assembly: GCF_024166365.1. NCBI lineage: Eukaryota > Metazoa > Chordata > Mammalia > Proboscidea > Elephantidae > Elephas > Elephas maximus. The sequence goes on from NC_064832.1 coordinate 43,141,039, forward strand.
TCCTATTTTTTATTTCCTAGTAAAGTTTCAATAATCCATATTTTCCTCTAATCAACAGAAACTCAAAATATCCTTAAATGGCATTGAAATAATAAATACGTTTTAATTTAAAAAAAAAAAAAGGATTTGCAGTTTCATACTAATACTGCATACCACCTCCTTTCTTGTACTTCAATATTTCAAAAATCAATGAATTGGTTTCAGAAATTATTTATGATTGAGGAAGGGAAAGCTAGTAGGATATTTAGTTACCAGAAAAAAAACCTTTGTTTACAAATAATGTTTCTGCTATAAATAGTGTAATTAGAAATACTTCTAAAGAAACTTTTAAGAAAGATTTTATAAGAAAAATATAACAACGAAAATTACAGCTTAAGAAATATTTTAAATGTTTTGAAAAAAATATTATTATTATCAAATTTACAGGATTATTCAAGTTACTTCTAGCATATTCAAAAAATAAATAAATTAAAAGACCAACTTGGTTTCTTTCACAGGCAAAAAAAAAAAAAAATGTAATTGCATTTTCTGACCCATACCAGGAATGAAATTTCTTAAGGTGGACTATCTTGGTTTGTTAGTGCTATCATAACAGAAATATCACAAGTGGATGACTTTAAAGAACAGAAATTTATTTTCTTACACTTCTGGGGGCTAAAAGTTCAAATCAGGGTCTTTGCCATGTCGATTCTTTCTATGGGCCTCTCTCCCAATTTCTGGAGTCTGCCAGTGATCCTTGATCTTCCTTGGAGTTCCTTGATATCTGTCTTCCCCCTATATCTTTTCTGCTTTTTTAAAACTTAGAAGTGATTATTTCTACTTTCCACCGTAGTCTTATATGGATTCATTAACATAATGAAAGAAAAGCTTTATTTCCAAACAGGATCACATCCACAGGTAAGGGGCCATGACTTCAATACGTATTTTAGGGGAACACAATTAAGTCCATAACATGGACAGATTAGGCTGAATGTATTCCTATTTCTTATTATGTACTAGGCATAGTGCTAGTGGCTTTCACAGGTGCAGTCTTTTTAAAGGTCCATAACAACCCAAAGACACAGACATTATTTTTATTTTCCATGTAAGGAAATCCTGTTTAAGTAATTTGAGCTGGGTTATAGCCATATGTGGCAGAACTAGTATTTGATAAACAGGAATGATTGGTCTCCTGTCTTGTTCACTAACTCATTCAAGTGTCGTATACATATATATGCTGATTCATTCATTTAATAAATACAGTAAAACCTGCAAAAGCCAGAACCTGTTTAAGGCACAAACGTGATCAAAGAAGGAAAACTCAAATATTTTCCACTAAAATAAATGATAGAAAAGTAGTAAGACTGCACCCTGTCAAAGGTAGAAAACTCCCAAGATCCAGAAAAACAAGGTAGCCCTATTGAGTCCTGACGCTCAGTTTTCACCGTACCTATTAACCATCAATTGTGTGCCAGTAGACACACATGGTAGATTCCTATGAAGATAAAAAAAGATATATACTAAGTAATTCTGTAAGCTGCTCTATCTATACCTCCTGATTTTGCACTTTTACATGAGTCGTTTTTCTCAGCTAGAAAGTACTGATCAGAATTAATCACAGTACTCAAGGGTGGCACCATTATGTTCAATTCAGCTTGACAAATGCCTATGTGTCAATCAGATTTCTTGGTGTAGCACATACAGAGGTGAGCAAACCAGACAATGCCTCAGTTCTCTTGTAATTACAGTCTCATGGGGAACATGGGTAATAAACAAGTAACTGCAAGTGTGATGAGTATTATGAATGAAAAATTACAATGTGCAATGGGAGCATCCAATCGATTTCAAATGCATTCGCTCCAGGAGACTTGACAAGAGGAGGTCAATGAGAAGACTCTTTTATGGGAATGTGCAGGGTTTCATTCTCAGGAGCCATATCTCTTGACAACTCATCTAGGAAGTTATAGCAATAATTTGCTTTAGGTCTCACGACTACTAAAATCTGTTGTCTTGGAAATTTTACTTGTAATAGAACAATACAGGCAACAGAGAATGTTTTTTAAAAAGCTATTTTATTTCAGGTTGAGATACAGGTTTTCCCCGCTATCTGAAAGTAGAGCGTTCCTATGAAACCTTTCCTAAACCCAAATGCAGTCAAGTGAAAAAGCAATTACCATTAATTTATATGGGAAAAATTTCTGAGTTTTCAGATCTAAAATATAATCTACCAAATCATATCAAATAACATAAAATCTAAAATAAGACTAACAAAGCTACGGCAGCTTGATGCTGAGATGGTGAGTGTAGTTCCTGGGGCGGGAGCTTGGCACGCCAAGCTTGGGGTGTATGCTGCCTCTTTAATGGTTAGCTGCAAAACAAATGCTGAACTCTATTTCTACTTTTCACTTTTTTTCATAAAATGAAATTCTCTTTGTATTTCTTTTGTTTAGCAAAAACAGATACTAATGTAAGTCTTTCATAAAAGTGAACTTTCAAAAAGTGGGGGACACCTCTATGTAGTATATGAATTTAAATGGAATCCAGCCATTCACAATGGAGTCTCTTCTAAATGATAGCACTAAAAACAAAACATTTTAAAAAGGTTCATAAAAGGTGATATGCCTTTAGTAGCAAATACAAAAGCAAACATACAAAAAACTGTAAATCTAGTGACACATCTGGGAAGAACTGAAATTAACTCCCAGACCCACGGAAAAGTATTGATGCTACAACCGTGCTGGGATTGATAGAAAACAGAGCAAGTCCACACATCTGAAAGTCTTTTTAAGAAGAACTTCTCCCTCCCTTACAATCAGCTCTTCACAACTCATTATCTTTTTTCTCACTGCAGAATTCATAACAAATGTTTTAATTTGGGGGAAAGAAACACTTAAAACCCAATCAATGGGGCAGCTTAAGTAAGTTATGGAATAAGGCAGGATCCATGGTTGACTGGTTAAACATAAACAGATATTTATTGGATAGATATCTGGTCCTCAAAGGAGCTGCAGAAAAGTTTAAGGATTTAGGTTGGGAGATGGGTAAGAGCCAAGAAAAGCAGAAAGCTGAGAATTGAGCAGGGGAGTTCCCACAGGAACAGCCAGGTGATATATGCCTCTCCTTGAGGACTTGCCCCTGCCCACTTGTAGAGCTCACTCTTGCACTTCATTAACCCTATTACAGGTCGCATCCTCACAAAGACCTTCGCTGACCATCCTACTGAGAATGGCGCCCCTCCTGCATCCCAGAGTAGTTCTCCAACATATATTTGATCTATAATTTGCTCTTTTTTTTTTCCATATAACTATTGTTTCTATTTCCTGTCTTTGGGGAACTCCTCAAAATGTTCTAACTTGCAGATAGTACCTCTATTTGTTTCTCACGTCAAGTTGGATCTAACTGCTTTCAAATACTTTATAACTTGTAAAAAAAAAAAAAAAAAACACAACATTTAATGAGTGACCAAATTTTTTTCAGAATATTTTAAAGAGATTAGCATAAAGATTATGTAAAACCCTACAATCTAACTGAAAAAAAAAAACTAATAAGACAATGTGTAAAAATATGAACAGGTAATTTACAATGATGAAATTCAAACAGCCAGTAAATATATGAAAAGATGTTCTTTCTCACTAGAAATCAGGTTGCCAATCTAGATTAGAAATTAAACAAACAATAAGGTATCCTTTTTTTCCCACATAATTTTTATAAAATTAAAGAGATAGATAGAAAATGCAAGGTAAAGGTATTTTCGTACCATTTTAATGAAATGGAAGTATGGATTGATAAAGCTTTTTTAGAAGACAGTTTGGCAATGGTGTTGTTGTTAGGTGCCATCAAGTTAATTCCAACTCATATCGACCTTATGTACAACAAAATGAAACACTTCTCAGTCCTGTACCATCCTCACAATCGTTGTCATGATTGAGCCCATTGTTGCAACCACTGTGTCAATCCATCTGGTCGAGGGTCTTCCTATTTTTCCCTGACCCTCTACTTTACCAAGCATGATGTCCTTCTCCAGGCACTGGTCCCTCCTGACAACGTGTCCAAAGTACTTGAGATGAAGTCTTGTCATCCTCCTCCCTTCTAAGGGGCATTCTGGCTGTACATCTCCCAAGACAGATTTGTTCCTTCTTCTGACGATCCATAACCAACACCATAATTCAAAGGCATCAATTCTTTGGTCTTCCTTATTCAATGTCCAGCTTTCACATTTGCTTCAGCTACTAGACATTCAAGAACAAATTTCAGTCTCTTCTGACACCCATTTTGGTCTTTTCTTTCTTTCCTGTCTTTTTAATGGCCTTTTGCTTTCTTCACGTATGATGTTCTTGATGTCATTCTACAACTCCTACGGTCTTTGGTCATTAGTGTTCAACGCGTCAAATCTATTCTTGAGACGGTCTCTAAATTTAGGTGGGATATACTCAAGGTCATACTTTGGCTTTCATGGGCTTGTTCCAATTTTCTTCAACTTCAACTTGAACTTGCATATGAGCAACTGATGGTCTGTTGCACAGTTAGCCCATGGTGTTATTCTGACCCATGATTTTGAAGTTTTCCATAGTCTCTTTCCACAAATGTAGTGGATTTCATTCCTGTGTATTTCATCTGGCAAGGTCCATGTGTATAGGTACCATTGAAAAAAAGTTATTTGCAATGAAGAAGTTGTTGATCTTGCAAAATTCTATCATGTGATCTCTGGCATCGTTTTTATCACCAAGGCTATATTTTCCAACTACCAATCCTTCTTTTTTTCCAACTTTTGCATTCCAATCACCAGTAGTTATCAATGCATTCTGATTATATGTTCAAACAATTTCAGGCTGCAGAAGTTGGTAAACTCTTCAGTTTTTTTCATCTTTGGCCTTAGTGTTTGTGTAAATTTGAATATTAGTCTTATTAACTGGTCTTCCTTGTAGGCATATGGATATTATTCTATTATTGATGGCACTGTACTTCAGGATAATATATAGGAGACCACATGATTGTTTGATTCAAAATGACCAATACTAGTCCATTTCAGCCCACTAATGCCTAGGGGTATCGATGTTTATATGTTCCCCTCATTTTTTTTTTTTTTTTCCTGAGTAAACTGAGGATACAAATGTCTATTACTGATGTTCAGGAAATTACATCACAACTTATTAAATGATGTTGGGGGACCCAAGTACTCTAACTTGATTATCTTGGAAAGACTTTTCCAAATAAATAGTTAATATCTTCAAGTGAATAAAATATACAAAACACACAAGCTCCTTACTGCTTGACATTTTTTTTCTCAAGATCAGTGTAGTGCTTAAACACCTCTAAAAAAAAAAAGTCTCTGAAATATGAATAATAGTTGCTCTTTCTCATGGTGTCAAACTGAGACTCCATTGAAATACCAAGCAAAAACCAAACCCATTACTGTCAAGTCGATTCCAACTCCTAGTGACCCTATAGGGCAGAGGACAACTGCCCCATAGGGTTTCCAAGGCTGTAATCTTTATGGAAGCAGATTGGCACATCTTTCCCCCACAGAGTGGCTGGGAGGTTTGAACCACCCAACATTTGGTTAGCAGCCAAAGGCTTTAGCCACTGTGCTGCCAGGGTTCCTTGTGAGAGTGATCACCAACTCTAAATGCAAATGTAATGAGCAATTATGTTTGCTAACTAATAATTGGGTCTTATGGGAGTGTCCTTATTGTCTTTAAAATTAACAGGACATTTTTATATCCCAGCATCCAGAACACTGGATGAGAGACTAATCATTTTACTTCATGCTGGACCTCAGGATTAATTTTTTTTTTTTTTTTTATAATAACTTTTATTAAGCTTCAAGTGAACGTTTACAAATCCAATCAGTCTGTCACATATAAGTTTACATACATCTCACTCCCTACTCCCACTTACTCTCCCCGTCTTGAGTCAGCCCTTTCAGTCTCTCCTTTCTTGACAATTTTGCCGGCTTCCCTCTCTCTCTATCCTCCCATCCCCCCTCCAGACAAGAGTTGCCAACACAATCTCAAGTGTACACCTGATATAATTAGCTCACTCTTCATCAGCGTCTCTCTCCCACCCGCTGACCAGTCCCTTTCATGTCTGATGAGTTGTCTTCAGGGATGGTTCCTGTCCTGTGTCAACAGAAGGTCTGGAGAGCATGGCCGCCGGGATTCCTCCAGTCTCAGTCAGACCATTAAGTTTGGTCTTCTTATGAGAATTTGGGGTCTGCATCCCACTGCTCTCCTGCTCCCTCAGGGGTCCTCTGCTGAGCTCCCTGTCAGGGCAGTCATCGATTGTGGCCGGGCACCAACTAGTTCTTCTGGTCTCAGGATGATGTAGGTCTCTTGTTCATGTGGCCCTTTCTGTCTCTTGGGCTCTTAGTTGTCATGTGGGCTTGGTGTTCTTCATTTTCCTTTGCTCCAGGTGGGTTGAGACCAATTGCTGCATCTTAGATGGCTGCTTGTTAGCATTTAAGACCCCAGACGCCACATTTCAAAGTGGGATGCAGAATGATTTCATAATAGAATTATTTTGCCAATTGACTTAGAAGTCCCCGCAAACCATGTTCCCCAGACCCCCGCGCTTGCTCCGCTGAGCTTTGAAGCATTCATTTTATCCCGGAAACTTCTTTGCTTTTGGTCCAGTCCAATTGAGCTGACCTTCCATGTATTGAGTGTTGTCTTTCCCTTCACCTAAAGCAGTTCTTATCTACTGATTAATCAATAAAAAAACCCTCTCCCACCCTCCCTCCCTCCCCCCCTCGTAACCACAAAAGTATGTGTTCTTCTCAGGTTTACTATTTCTCAAGATCTTATAATAATGGTCTTATACAGTATTTGTCCTTTTGCCTCTGACTCATTTTGCTCAGCATAATGCCTTCCAGGTTCCTCCATGTTATGAAATGTTTCAGAGATTCGTCACTGTTCTTTATCGATGCGTAGTATTCCATTGTGTGAATATACCACAATTTATTTACCCATTCATCCGTTGATGGACACCTTGGTTGCTTCCAACTTTTTGCTATTGTAAACAGAGCTGCAATAAACATGGGTGTGCATATATCTGTTTGTATGAAGGCTCTTGTATCTCTAGGGTATATTCCGAGGAGTGGGATTTCTGGGTTGTATGGTAGTTCTATTTCTAACTGTTTAAGATAACGCCAGATAGATTTCCAAAGTGGTCGTACCATTTTACATTCCCACCAGCAGTGTATGAGAGTTCCAATCTCTCCGCAGCCTCTCCAACATTTATTATTTTGTGTTTTTTGGATTAATGCCAGCCTTGCTGGTGTGAGATGGAATCTCATCGTAGTTTTAATTTGCATTTCTCTAATGGCTAATGATCGAGAGCATTTTCTCATGTATCTGTTGGCTGCCTGAATATCTTCTTTAGAGAAATGTGTGTTCATATCCTTTGCCCACTTCTTGATTGGGTTGTTTGTCTTTTTGTGGTTGAGTTTTGACAGAATCATGTAGATTTTAGAGATCAGGCGCTGGTCGGAGATGTCATAGCTGAAAATTCTTTCCCAATCTGTAGGTGGTCTTTTTACTCTTTTGGTGAAGTCTTTAGATGAGCATAGGTGTTTGATTTTTAGGAGATCCCAGTTATCGGGTTTCTCTTCATCATTTTTGGTAATGTTTTGTATTCTGTGTATGCCCTGTATTAGGGCTCCTAGGGTTGTCCCAATTTTTTCTTCCATGATCTTTATCGTTTTAGTCTTTATGTTTAGGTCTTTGATCCACTTGGAGTTAGTTTTTGTGCATGGTGTGAGGTATGGGTCCTGTTTCATTTTTTTGCAAATGGATATCCAGTTATGCCAGCACCATTTGTTAAAAAGGCTGTCTTTTCCCCAGTTAATTGACACTGGTCCTTTGTCAAATATCAGCTGCTCATACGTGGATGGATCTATGTCTGGGTTCTCAATTCTGTTCCATTGGTCTATGTGTCTGTTGTTGTACCAATACCAGGCTGTTTTGACTACTGTGGCTGTATAATAGGTTCTGAAGTCAGGTAAGGTGAGGCCTCCCACTTTCTTCTTCTTTTTCAGTAGTGCTTTGCTTATCCGGGGCTTCTTTCCCTTCCATATGAAATTGGTGATTTGTTTCTCTATCCCCTTAAAATATGACATTGGAATTTGGATCGGAAGTGCGTTAAATGTATAGATGGCTTTTGGTAGAATAGACATTTTTACTATGTTAAGTCTTCCTATCCATGAGCAAGGTATGTTTTTCCACTTAAGTATGTCCTTTTGAATTTCTTGTAGTAGAGCTTTGTAGTTTTCTTTGTATAGGTCTTTTACATCCTTGGTAAGATTTATTCCTAAGTATCTTATCTTCTTGGGGGCTACCGTGAATGGTATTGATTTGGTTATTTCCTCTTCGGTGTTCTTTTTGTTGATGTAGAGGAATCCAAGTGATTTTTGTATGTTTATTTTATAACCTGAGACTCTGCCAAACTCTTCTATTAGTTTCAGTAGTTTTCTGGAGGATTCCTTAGGGTTTTCTGTGTATATAATCATGTCATCTGCAAATAGTGATAACTTTACTTCTTCCTTGCCAATCCGGATACCTTTTATTTCTTTGTCTAGCCTGATTGCCCTGGCTAAGACTTCCAACACGATGTTGAATAAGAGCGGTGATAAAGGGCATCCTTGTCTGGTTCCCGTTCTCAAGGGAAATGCTTTCAGGTTCTCTCCATTTAGAGTGATATTGGCTGTTGGCTTTGCGTAGATGCCCTTTATTATGTTGAGGAATTTTCCTTCAATTCCTATTTTGGTAAGAGTTTTTATCATAAATGGGTGTTGGACTTTGTCAAATGCCTTTTCTGCATCAATTGATAAGATCATGTGGTTTTTGTCTTTTGTTTTATTTATGTGATGGATTACATTAATGGTTTTTCTGATATTAAACCAGCCTTGCATACCTGGTATAAATCCCACTTGATCAGGGTGAATTATTTTTTTGATGTGTTGTTGGATTCTATTGGCTAGAATTTTGTTGAGGATTTTTGCATCAATGTTCATGAGGGATATAGGTCTATAATTTTCTTTTTTTGTAATGTCTTTACCTGGTTTTGGTATCAGGGAGATGGTGGCTTCATAGAATGAGTTGGGTAGTATTCCGTCATTTTCTATGCTTTGGAATACCTTTAGTAGTAGTGGTGTTAACTCTTCTCTGAAAATTTGGTAGAACTCTGCAGTGAAGCCGTCCGGGCCAGGACTTTTTTTTGTTGGGAGTTTTTTGATTACCGTTTCAATCTCTTTTTTTGTTATGGGTCTATTTAGTTGTTCTGCTTCTGAATGTGTTAGTTTAGGTAGGTAGTGTTTTTCAAGGAATTCATCCATTTCTTCTAGGTTTTCAAATTTGTTAGAGTACAATTTTTCATAATAATCTGAAATGATTCTTTTAATTTCATTGGGTTCTGTTGTGATGTGGTCCTTCTCATTTCTTATTCGGGTTATTTGTTTCCTTTCCTGTATTTCTTTAGTCAGTCTAGCCAATGGTTTATCAATTTTGTTAATTTTTTCAAAGAACCAGCTTTTGGCTTTGTTAATTCTTTCAATTGTTTTTCTGTTCTCTAATTCATTTAGTTCAGCTCTAATTTTTATTATTTGTTTTCTTCTGGTGCCTGATGGATTCTTTTGTTGCTCACTTTCTATTTGTTCAAGTTGTAGGGACAGTTCTCTGATTTTGGCTCTTTCTTCTTTTTGTATGTGTGCATTTATTGATATAAATTGGCCTCTGAGCACTGCTTTTGCTGTGTCCCAGAGGTTTTGATAGGAAGTATTTTCATTCTCGTTGCTTTCTATGAATTTCCTTATTCCCTCCTTGATGTCTTCTATAACCCAGTCTTTTTTCAGGAGGGTATTGTTCATTTTCCAAGTATTTGATTTCTTTTCCCTCGTTCTTCTGTTATTGATCTCTAGTTTTATTGCCTTGTGGTCTGAGAAGATGCTTTGTAATATTTCGATGTTTTGGACTCTGCAAAGGTTTGTTTTATGACCTAATATGTGGTCTATTCTAGAGAATGTTCCATGTGCGCTAGAAAAAAAAGTATATTTTGCAGCAGTTGGGTGGAGAGTTCTGTATAAGTCAATGAGGTCAAGTTGGTTGATTGTTGTAATTAGATCTTCCGTGTCTCTGTTGAGCTTCTTACTGGATGTCCTGTCCTTCTCCGAAAGGGGTGTGTTGAAGTCTCCTACTATAATTGTGGAGGTATCTATCTCGCTTTTCAGTTCTGTTAAAATTTGATTTATATATCTTGCAGCCCTGTCATTGGGTGCGTAAATATTTAATATGGTTGTGTCTTCCTGATCAATTGTCCCTTTTATCATTATATAGTGTCCTTCTTTATCCTTTGTGGTGGATTTAAGTCTAAAGTCTATTTTGTCAGAAATTAATATTGCTACTCCTCTTCTTTTTTGCTTATTGTTTGCTTGATATACTTTTTTCCATCCTTTGAGTTTTAGTTTGTTTGTGTCTCTAAGTCTAAGGTGTGTCTCTTGTAGGCAGCATATAGATGGATCGTGTTTCTTTATCCAGTCTGTGACTCTCTGTCTCTTTATTGGTGCATTTAGTCCATTTACATTCAGGGTAATTATAGATAAATAAGTTTTTAGTGCTGTCATTTTGATGCCTTTTTATGTGTGTTGTTGACAATTTCATTTTTCCACATACTTTTTTGTGCTGAGGCGTTTTTCTTAGTAAATTGTGAGATCCTCACTTTCATAGTGTTTGACTTTATGTTAGTTGAGTCGTTACGTTTTTCTTGGTTTTTGTCTTGAGTTATAGAGTTGTTATACCTTTTTGTGGTTACCTCATTATATACCCCTATTTTTCTAAGTAAAAACCTAACTTGTATTGTTCTATATCGCCTTGTATCACTCTCCATATGGCAGTTCAATGCCTCCTGTATTTAGTCCCTCTTTTTGATTATTGTGATCTTTTACCTATTGACTTCCATGATTCCCTGTTATGTGTATTTTTTTTTTAATTAATCTTAATTTGTTTGTTTTTGTGATTTCCCTATTTGAGTTGATATCAGGACGTTCTGTTTTGTGACCTTGTGTTGTGCTGATATCTGATATTATTGGTTCTCTGACCGAACAATATCCTTTAGTATTTCTTGTAGCTTTGGTTTGGTTTTTGCAAATTCTCTAAACTTGTGTTTGTCTGTAAATATCTTAATTTCGCCTTCATATTTCAGAGAGAGTTTTGCTGGATATATGATCCTTGGTTGGCAGTTCTTCTCCTTCAGTGTTCCGTATATGTCGTCCCATTCCCTTCTTGCCTGCATGGTTTCTGCTGAGTAGTCAGAACATATTCTTATTGATTCTCCCTTGAAGGAAACCTTTGTTTTCTCCCTGGCTGCTTTTAAAATTTTCTGTTTATCTTTGGTTTTGGTGAGTTTGATGATAATATGTCTTGGTGTTTTTCTTTTTGGATCAATCTTAAATGGGGTTCGATGAGCATCTTGGATAGATATCCTTTCGTCTTTCATGATGTCAGGGAAGTTTTCTGTCAGAAGTTCTTCAACTATTTTCTCTGTGTTTTCTGTCCCCCCTCCCTGTTCTGGGACTCCAATCACCCGCAGGTTATCCTTCTTGATAGAGTCCCACATAATTCTTAGGGTTTCTTCATTTTTTTTAATTCTTTTATCTGATTTTTTTTCAGCTATGTTGGTGTTGATTCCCTGGTCCTCCAGATGTCCCAGTCTGCATTCTAATTGCTCGAGTCTGCTCCTCTGACTTCCTAGTGTGTTGTCTAATTCTGTTATTTTATTGTTAATCTTTTGGATTTCTACATGTTGTCTCTCTATGGATTCTTGCAACTTATTAATTTTTCCAGTATGTTCTTGAATAATCTTTTTGAGTTCTTCAACAGTTTTATCAGTGTGTTCCTTGGCTTTTTCTGCAGATATCCTAATTTCATTTGTGATATCATTAAGCATTCTGTAAATTAGTTTTTTATATTCTGTATCTGATAATTCCAAAATTGTATCTTCATTTGGGAAAGATTTTGATTCTTTTGTTTGGGGAGTTGGAGAAGCTGTCACGGTCTGCTTCTTTAAGTGGTTTGATATGGATTGTTGTCTCCGAGCCATCACTGGGAAACTAGTTTTTCCAGAAAATCCGCTAAAAAAAAACTGCAGTCAGATCCCTATCAGAGTTCTCCCTCTGGCTCAGGCTATTCAGATGTTAATGAAGCCGCCTGGGGAGGGTGGGGGAGGGAACAGAGAGATAGGAGAGTAGCACCTCAGAATATAGCCAGAGTTGCTTGTCTTGCTTGGAATGACTCTTATATCTGAGATTCCCGCGGGCGCGTCGCCTATGTGTGCTGTCTGTGTGGAGATTGCCCCCGGGGGGTCTGGCCCACTGGAGTCACGGTCAGATCCTCCGCTTCCAGCCCCACGCCCAGCGTCAAGGCTCCCCTACTGGGACGGTGCACTCTCGACTCCAAAATCAGTCGCTGCCTCCCGGGGACTTCTCGTCCCTCCAGCCGCGTGGCCGTGCCGCCCCCGTGAACCAGGTGGGCCCCCTCCCGGGGTTAGTTCAGATGGGTGGAGTAGCTCCCCGTGCTTGTGCCGCGACCAAGTGTCCCGGCTGGAACGCTGTTCTCCCCGCTCCAATACCAGTCGCTGCCTCCCGGGGACTTCTCCTACCGGCTGCGTCCCACGCCGCCCGCGCGACCCGGATGGTCACCTTCCCGGGGTTAGTTCAGGGGGTGGAGCAACTCTCCGTGTTTATGGCGTACCTGCGTGCAGTCCAAATCCCTGTGGGACGGTTCCCCGGCTCGGATGCTACTCTTTCTGCTCCAAGATCAGTCACTGCCTCCCGGGGACTTCTCCTAACGGCTGCGTCCCACGCCGCCCGTGGAACTGGCTAGTCCCCCTCCCGGGGTTACTTCAGGGGGGTGGAGCAGGTCTCTGTGCTTGTGCCGTACCTGACTGGTATGCTGGCTCCAGGCTCTGGAAACAATCGCTGCTTCCCCGTATTAGTTCGTTCTCCGTCTCTAAATCTGTGTTTGTTGTTCAGGGTTCGTAGATTGTTATGTATGTGATCGATTCACTTGTTTTTCCGTGTCTTTGTTGTAAGAGGGATCCGAGGTAGCGTCTGCCTAGTCCGCCATCTTGGCTCCGCCTCCCCCTCATTTTTTATGACTTCCAATTTTTGCATTCATACTTCGTACATTCCACTTTTTGATTATTAATGGATGTTTGCAGCTCTTCTCATTTTGAGTAGTGCCGCTTCAACAGATGAAGGTCCCTCAAGCTTGACTCCATCCACATCATTGAGGTTGATTCTCCTTTGAGGAGACAGCTCTTCCCCAGTCATATTTTGAGCGTCTCCCAACTTGTAGGGCTCATCATCCAGCACAATATCAGACAATGTTCTGTTGCTATTCATAAGGTTTCCACTCACCAATTTATTCCGAAGTAGACTGCCAGCCCCTTCTTCCTAGTCTATCTTAGTCTGGAAGCTGTGCTTACCTGTTCACCAAGGTGTCTCTGTTGGTATTTGAAATACCAGTGGCAAAGTTTCTGGTATCACAGCAACACTCAAGCCACCACAGTACAGCAAACTGACAGGCACGTGGTGGAATTCGCAGCATCTTTCTAAAATTAAAATAATGTATAACTTTGAATAAGCAACTGTATTTTCACCATATTTCTTCATAAATACACATGTGCTTAAAACTACATGTTCTAGGATGTTTAATTCTCCAAGTTTGTTGTAAGGAAAAAATCAAAACACCTAAATATCCACCAGCAAGATGGTTCGATTTTACATATAACTTTGCTACTACAAAAAAAAAAAAAAAAATCTGTAGACATATATGGAGTTCCTTGAAAGGGTTCTAAAACAGATGGCTCAAAGGATATGGTGGTTCAAACCCACTTATCGGTGCCTCAGAAGTTCTACTCTCCACACATGGGATCACCGTAAGTTGGAATCAACTCGATGGAAATTGTTGTTTTTCTTTGGTCATTCTGTAGAACAACATGTGTAGTTCATCCATTGATTCACTTATTTGTTCAAATTCACATATAATAACTGATTACCTCTTACATGCAGGTGGTACTCTGACTTGGGTATACAAAGATGACAAAAAAGAGGCTTGGTATGTACCCAATGGTATGAACATTAATAAAACCATTATGATGTTGTTAGGTGCAGTCCAGTCAGTTCTGACTTGTAGTGACCCTATGTACAACACAACACCATTACTGTAGTGAATTAAAAATTGCAACTGTGAAAACTACAATTATATGATCAAATTAATGTTAAAATATACTCTGTGCTTGTGTGTATACCTTCAACTGAAGCAAAATGAAATAAAAAAAACAGAAAATTATTACTATAGTTGCATCTGAGGAAAAAATTGGGTAAACTGGGTAAGCGAAATGGATTTTTTATATTTGCCTCATAATTTTCTGAATTGTTTAAATTAATAACAATAAGACGCATTTATATATAATTTCTATCTTTAGAAAGTATGTATACAAAAGAAAGGCAAAAAATAGTATATAAAGTAAAATCTCTTTTTGGCTGGCATACACACATATGCATATCATAGATTTAAAGAGCAAAATATTATCTCTGGGTGCTTATTGGTGATTTCTAGTTTCTTTTCTGATTTTCTACCTATTTCAAAATATCTTCCACAATTGTATATTACATTTATAATAAATTTATTAATAATAAAATTAGGTTAACTAATCTGGGCTATGATATTCTGCATGCGTGCAAAAGTGTTAACTTTTAATACTGGCATTTGTAAAATAAAGGATTTTTTTTTCACTCCTCTATTCAAGATGATAGCATTGCTGCTGAATTTTTTTAAAAAATTCCTAATGTTATCTTGCCTGTTTATACCTCTCTAAATGAAATAATATATTTAAGATAGCTGGCACAATTCTTGGTGTGCCAGAAGAGTGTGGCAAATCTTCCTTCTATCTGCCTTCGTTTTACTTATTTAACCCCTAAAACTCCTTGATCTTCTCAAAGAAATACCATCTTACAGACTTAACTAAATTCTTACACTTTTTTTAATACAGAAAAGAATCCTACTAACATCTTTCAGAATCCAAAAAAAATAAGATTTTTTAAATGGAATAATAAAATTTACATATCATTCAATGAATTCTATGAAAATGAATTAATTTCATTTTGTGAAATGTGAGTAAAAGAACAGGGAAAAGGCAAACCTTTATTGCTTATTTCAAATAGCACTGCGACTCTTACCCTTGTGTCATATTCCGCATACCTCTATATATTTACCATCATATAATGCTTACTACAGGTTCCTAGGTGGTGAAATGGCTTATGCTTGAGCAGTACCATGAACAAAAGGCCTGGTGATCTGTTTCCTTTAATATTACAACCAAGAAAACCCTATGGGGCAGCTCTATGCTGTAACACATGGGGTCGCCATGAGCCAGTATCGACTCAATGGCAACTAATAGCAATGCTGATCAGTAACATTGCTCAGCATATAATGGAAGGTAGGGCGCTAATAATCCAGGTTTTACTTCCATGTACAGTTTATAATTAAATACATAATTTAATGAATTGAAGAATATTTCTTATATTTCTAGAGACTACATAGTGTACCATGCAATATTTCTGACATAGTTTTGTCCACAGAGATAGTTGATGAAGTTAATAGGATTTTCTGATAGACATGTGCAAAGATGTTCTAAATTTTATATCAATTCAATTCATAGCAGCAACACAAAATGTACAGCCTGAAAGCCGGTAGAGTAACCCAGGATTTGTAGCTTAAATTTAGCCATAAGACATCTATTTTGCCTTAGATTAGAAAAGTCCAGGGGGAAAAGTTATAAAAGTTGCATCTGTTGCAGATGCTTATTTTGCTTGCTAACAAACTAAATTAAATAAAGTTGTATTCACTTCAAAACATTTCATTGGGATTTTTAAGCAATATAATCACTCTGTTATGTAGAAAGTCTCTCTGATGGCATCAGATTTAGAATCTGAGTTGGTTGTTTGTGTTTGGGTATATATTTACAGATAATAAAAACATGTTTATAGAATTTCATATTTGTATTGGATCTTAGACACAATCTATTCAAGCCCTCAGTTGAGAGAGACTTAGAACTGGAGAGAAATTGAGAAAGTGGGAGGCTAAATGTTACTCAAAATCCAGGTTGAACACCCAAGTGTCATGTTCCCTAGTACAGTACCAATGGAAATGTTTTTGCTAAATCATATATATATATTTAAAAATGCACTGAGCCTACATGACGTAAAATTTATTGGAGTCTGTTTTTCCTCCACTCCTGTTTTTAATCAGGCCAAAAACAATTGTATTTGGATGTCATCAGATCTTCCAAATATATATCTGCTGTTGTTGTTAGGTGCCTTCGAGTCGGCTCTGACTCATAGTGATACTATGTCCAACAGAATGAAACACTGCTGGGTCCTGTGCCATCCTCACAATCGTTATCCTTGAGCCCGTTGTTGCAGACTGTGTCAATCCATCTTGTTGAGGGTCTTCCTATTTTTGGCTGGCGCTCTACTTTACCAAGCATGTTGTCCTTTTTCAGGGACTGATCCAAACTCCCAGGACATGTCCAAAGTATGTGAAACTGCTGCTTCCATGGATGTTGATTGTGGATCCAAGTAAAATGAAAGCTTTCACAACTTCAATATTTTTCCATTTATCATGATGTTGCTTATTGATCCAGTTGTGAGGATTCTTATTTTCTTTACACTGAGGCATAACCTGTACTGAAGGCTGTGGTATTTGATTTTCATCAGTAAGAGCTTCAAGTCCTCTTCACTTTCACCAAGCAAGGTTGTGTCATCTGTATATTGCAGGTTGTTAATGAGCCTTCTTCCAATTCTGATGCCCCGTTCTTCATATAGTCCAGCTTCTCAAATTATTTGCTCAGCATACAGATTGAATAGGTATGGTGAGAGGATACAACCCTGATGCACACCTTCCCTGACTTTAAACCATGCAGTATCCCCTTGTTCTGGTCAAACGGCTTCCTCTTAATCTATGTACAGGTTCCCCATGAACACAATAGTTCTAAAATTTTTAAATATCATAATTTGTAGTTTCCCTGTGGATTATCTTCTTTTTTATTTCTAATAATTTTTATTGTGCATATGTGGTTTTTCCTGTTGGCCTAAATTTATTTTGAGTTGTGTCTTTATATCCCTTTTTGTACCCTCTACCCTTCCCATTTAGTTTACAAAGACTGTACTTAATTTAGCTTGGGTAATTAGTGGATGGTCAATTGCTAATTGATCACAAAATAATTTCAGTATTTTCCATGTTTTTGAGGACTACTCAACTAAAACTGTGTTCATTAAAAATAAGAATTAATTAAAAAAATTAATACTCCAGATAGGTGAAGCAAAAGACAAACTCTTTATATACTTGAGGAAAAAAATAACTAAAGGGGAAGAAAAGAAATGCTTCCTTCACCACGAATAAGCTGACCAGCTAATAAAACGCATGGGCTGCTGTAGCATGGTGTAAGTTGAGTTCATGGTGGATTGATTGCAGCTGCCTTAAGTCTGGTTCTACTTTTTTTATCTGGCTTAACACAGTTTTGTTAAATGTTTTCTGCCCTGTGCTTTCAAGTTTGCGAGGATTGGAAAATATCAGTGAACTTGCAGGGAAAAGAATCACCAAGCATAGCCGATCCAGGCTCCTAGACAGAGGGTTGGAGCCACTGTAATCTGCCTGGAGACTAAAAACAGAAGGCAAAATATTGGCATTCCTCTGCTCAAATAGGCCCCGATGTAGGTTGAAGAAGCATCTCGTGTATGCACTTGTATTTAACAGGCCTTGCCCTTGTATAGTCTGTTGCCAGAAACAACAATAAACAGTAGCTCATTACACAAGGTGCCATCTCATTATATAAGAAGCTACTCTGGCATCTTAAAAACAAAATAGCGAGAGCCTAAAAGAAAACATGACTGAAATTAAATGCAAACAACTTAGCTTTTATTTTAGAAATATTGATCCCTTGCAAAAGAGAAACATGCTTAATGAGTATCTGTAATGGTTTTACAGTAGGGCAAATCATCTATGAAAGTAATGTGGTTAAAGAAGAACTGTATGATCGGGCACCCATTGAAATCCAACATGCTTGTAAGCAACGCCAGTTGCTAAGTCATAACTCTCAGGGAGCAAGAACACTACAAAATCAGGAAGGGAAATAAAGCTAATTTATTTTAGCTTTAGTTTCAGTTGACTAAAATGCTTACAGGGGTGCCATGAAAATATTTTCCAAACTAATCTAATCCTGTTCATAGTAATTACTTTCTTCCTTTCAGGCAAAACACAGTTGACAGAAAACAGCAAATGCTTTTTAGGGGATTTAGTAGGGATGAGGTATCCTATTCAAAGCAAATTTCCATTACTTTAAACCATAACCCCTTGAGACTGTATTTCCAGGAACCCTTCCAAATACTTCAGACAAAATTTAGAAAAATACGGTATAATTGGGATATAAAGATTAAGTCAGAGGAAGCATGAATCAGTCAAAGGTGTTGAGATTGAGGCTGTTTGAGTGGTCTACAGAGGCCTAAAGAATTTGAAAGTAGACAGAAAAAAATGGTATGCATATATTGGAATATTTGATACACAGTTGGAGAAAAAGACAATGAATTTGACCAAAACAACATTTTTCATTTGTTTTAGTTTTTCTCCTAACCCTACTCTGTCTCAAACTTTTGCCATAAGGCAGAGGTAAGAAAGAACATTTTGCAAAAATGTATTTTAGAGTCATAAAATAGAGAGCAATTCAAGACATACTGTGATGAAATGTTGATTTTTTTATTCTGAGTAACATCAGAGAGAATTTTCCATTAAAATCCATTTTAATGGCTAATAGAGACACAAGAACAACAGGAATCCTGAAGAGAGGTTGTAAATGGGAGGAGTTTGTGATATGTTGTAAGAACACTGTGCTTCGAACCAAGTGTCTTCTTTAATTTGTTCTGTGTTTTTAGACAGTTGTGGTGGACTAGCTCAAGGCAATATCCAACAATTTCCACCTTTCGGTGTTTACGCTTTTTCGTAATCCCCTCGCATTGCCACAAGGACAGTCTGTCATTCCAGTCTTCTAAAGTGGAGTCTTACATATTGTAACATAATGACAGGAGTGACACCCCATCATGTTTGCCAAATACTATTGGTTAGAAGCAAGGAACAGTAGACTAAAATGCTTACAGGGGTGCCATGAAAATATTTTCCAAACTAATCTAATCCTGTTCATTGTAATTACTTTCTTCCTTTCAGGCAAAACACAGTTGACAGAAAACAGCAAATGGTTTTTAGGGGATTTAATAGGGATGAGGTATCATATTCAAAGCAAATTTCCATTACTTTAAACCATAACCCCTTGAGGCTGACACCTTGATTGCAGTCTTGTGGGGCCCTGAGGAGAGGGCTCAGCTAAGCCATGACAGGACTCCTGACCCACAGGAACTGTGATATAAATAATCTTTAAACCTTCAACCAAAAATATCCCCTGAAGTCTTCTTAAAACTAAACAATTTTTGTTGTTGTTTTTGTTTTTAGGTGCCATCAAGTTGGTTCTGACTCATAGCGACCCTATGCACAACAGAACGAAACACTGCCCGGTCCTGCGCCATCCTCACAATCGTTGTTATGCTTGAGCTCATTGTTGCAGCCACTGTGTCAATCCACCTCATTGAGGGCCTTCCTCTTTCCGCTGACCCTGTACTCTGCCAAGCATGATGTCCTTCTCCAGGACTCATCCCTCCTGACAACTAGTAAAAAATGTCTGCCTTGAACATTGTGCTCTTCCAAGAATTATCTACATGGGATCAAAATGACAGCAGCAAATGGAAAAGCCATTATCCGTTGATGGGTATTTAGGCTGTATACACCTTTTGTTGTGAATAGTGCTGCAATGAACACTGGTGTACAATCCGTAGGGTTTTCAAAGGCTGATTTTCTGGAAGTAGATTGCCATGTCTTTCTTCTGAGGAACTTCTGGGTGGGAATCCAACCTCCAACCTTTAAGTTAACAGCTGAGCTCTTCAATTATTTGCACCACCCAGGGACTCCATCTGTCAGTTTGAAGAGTCTGTAGAACATTTTCCCACAGTGCAAGGATAAAGAATAGTGGCCTTCACTTAGGAAGTGTTCTGGTTGGCCCAATGGAAAGCTGTTCAGACTCTTTTAAAGAAGTCACTGTACCATGACACCTATAGACGATGATGCAGAACTCAACTTCACTCCTTTTTAACAGTCTTTATACCCTGTCATAGCTTCATGACTTTATATTTTATACTCACAATTTTCTTGATTAAATGAGAGCATTGACTTCCCTTTACAGATTAGAGCCTTCAAATCCCTAACTCTTTGAGCTAAGAGAGATCTTAGAAATAATTTGTCCAAATCTATTTAATTTTTCTATTTAAATAACCCATTCCTGAAGAAATTAAGGTAAGCTGTTTTTGTTAGTTTTCTGTTGCTGCATAGCAAGTTACCACCCCAAACTCAGCAGTTTAAAACAACACGATTTTTAAAAAACTTTTATTTATTTTGTTGTTGTTGTTGAGAATATACACAACAAAACACACACCAATTCAACAGTTTCTACATGTATAAATCAGTGACATTGATTACATTCTTTTAATTGTGCAACCATTCTTACCCTCCTTTTCTGAATTGTTCCTCCCCATTAACATCAACTCACTACCCACTAGGGTCCCTGTCTAGCCTTTCCATTTGCTGCTGTCATTTTGATCCCATTTAGATAGTTCTTGAAAGAGCATAATGCTCAAAGCAGACATTTTTTACTAGTTATCAGGAGGGATGAGTCCCTGGAGAAGGACATCATGCTTGGCAGAGTACAGGGTCAGTGGAAAAGAGGAAGGCCCTCAATGAGATGGATTGACACAGTGGCTGCATCAATGAGCTCAAGCGTAACAATGATTGTGAGGATGGTGCGGGACCGGGCAATGTTTCGTTCTGTTGTGCATAGGGTCGCTATGAGTCAGAACCGACTCGACGGCACCTAACAACAACAACAAAAATTGTTTAGTTTTAAGAAGACTTCAGGGGATATTTTTGGTTGAAGGTTTAAAGATTATTTATATCACAGTTCTTGTGGGTCAGGAGTCTTGTCATGGCTTAGCCGAGCCCTCTCTTCAGGGCCCCACAAGACTGCAATCAAGGTGTCAGCCTGCCTATATTCATATCTAGAGGCTTGACTGTAGAAGACCCTGTATCTAAGATCATTCGATTGGTTGGCTAAATTCATTTCCTTGTAGCTATATGACTAAGAGTACTGGCTTTTCTCTGCTCTTAGGGGCACAAATGGTTTCTGCTCTACTAACGACCTAAAGGTTAGCAGTTCTAACACACTCAGCAGTAATGCAAAAGAAAGACCTGGTAATCTGCTTCTGTTGGATTAGATGCAACGAGACCTTGTGGAGCAGTTCTACTCTGTCCTGCATGGAGTTGCTATGAATCTGAACTGACTAACAGCAATGGGTTTGTTTTTGTTTGTTTGTTTTTTTAAGAGGCTCACAGTTCCTAAAAAAACAGGCTGCTTTATAGTTCTTTGTTACAAGACAACTTATTTAATTAAGCCCACGAGGAGAGTCTGTCACCATAGTCTTCTAAAGTGGAGTCTTACATATTGTAACATAATGACAGGAGTGACACCCCATCATGTTTGCCAAATACTGTTGGTTAGAAGCAAGGAACAGGTTCTACCCACCGTCAGTGGGAGGGGATTACGAAAAAGCGTAAACACCGAAAGGTGGAAATTGTTGGATATTGCCTTGAGCTAGTCCACCACAACTGTCTAAAAACACAGAACAAATTAAAGAAGACACTTGGTTCGAAGCACAGTGTTCTTACAACATATCACAAACTCCTCCCATTTACAGCCTCTCTTCAGGATTCCTGTTGTTCTTGTGTCTCTATTAGCCATTAAAATGGATTTTAATGGAAAATTCTCTCTGATGTTACTCAGAATAAAAAAATCAACATTTCATCACAGTATGTCTTGAATTGCTCTCTATTTTATGACTCTAAAATACATTTTTGCAAAATGTTCTTTCTTACCTCTGCCTTATGGCAAAAGTTTGAGACAGAGTAGGGTTAGGAGAAAAACTAAAACAAATGAAAAATGTTGTTTTGGTCAAATTCATTGTCTTTTTCTCCAACTGTGTATCAAATATTCCAATATATGCATACCATTTTTTTCTGTCTACTTTCAAATTCTTTAGGCCTCTGTAGACCACTCAAACAGCCTCAATCTCAACACCTTTGACTGATTCATGCTTCCTCTGACTTAATCTTTATATCCCAATTATACCGTATTTTTCTAAATTTTGTCTGAAGTACTTGGAAGCGTTGCTGCCTATGTTCGTATTTAGAGATTTGACTGTAGAAGGCCCTGTTTCTAAGATCATTCGATTGGTTGGCTAAAACCATTTCCTTGTAGCTATATGACTAAGAGTACTGTTTTTTTTCTGCTCTTAGGGGCACAAATGGTTTCTGCTCTACTAATGACCTAAAGGTTGGCAGTTCTAACACACTAGATGGGAACCTTAAATCAAAACCCATTGTCATCAAATCGATTCCAACTCCTAGCAACCCTGTAGGACAGAGTAGAATTACCACATAAGGTTTTCCAAGGCTGTGAATCTTTATGGAAGCAGACTTCCCCATCTGTCTTCTGAAGAGCAGCTGGTGGTTTCAAACTTCACAGCTTTCAGTTAACAGCTGGATGCTTAACCACTGCACCACTGGGGCTCCTTTTATAGGAACCTTACCCCATTGCAGTAGAGTCAAGTCTGACTCAGAGCAACTTTAGGAATCTTAGGGGGCAGTAAATTTATGTTAATGGCGGAGGAATAACTCAGAAAAAGAGGGCAAGAATGGTTGCACAACTTGAATGTAAGCTGTGTCACTGGATTGTGCATGTAGGAACTTCTAAATTGGTTTATGCTATGCTGAGTATAGTCTCAAAAACAACAACAAAATGATAATAAAAAAGAAAACCCTATGAAGCACAGTTTTAGTCTGCCACAGATGGGGTCGCCATGACTTGGAATCAATTTCACTGAAAAGGTATTAAAAAAAATGTTTTTTATACCTAGCGTTAAATGCATTTACTTATCTTTACATAGTGTGACTTCTCTACGTATATTATTTTTCCGTCATCCAGTTCTAGGATAAGTAGTGATCCTTTCAATTTTTTTTTCCCCCACAGTTTTCCTTAATGATGTAAACCAAATGTAACAATAATTATGACTCAAAAAATGATGGGAAATTTTTCAACCTTTACAGTGACATCCCTCTATCAGGTCCATAGCCTGAGCTGTATTTGTTAGACCATGTAACCAAACCAGAGCATGCAGATTTTGTTCAAAGAATTCTTGCTTTGTGCTTACTATTAGATCTATTATTCTAAAATATGAGAAACAAGTTCCCCCCATAGTATTAGGAATGACTTCTTTGCAAAGGCAGGGACTCATAAAACACCATGTTGCTGTTCTGTTGTTACTATTTTATGTTCTATTACTATATTTTAATAATATAACCTGTTTGTATTAGACCAGGTAGGTTGTCTCATCACTTTACTCCTGGGGGGAGGAATAAAACAACAAGAAAAATATACAATATGTTGGGCTTGGGAAATGTCAACTACTATATGAAAATTTCTGTCAAACAAAGATGAGTGAAACGTAAGCACCCACTCATGTTTCACATATGCTAATTTACTAAGGCTCTATCACAAGGTCATTGGAAAAAAATTGCCTAATTGCCTTTTCTTCGTTCTGGCCTTTTCCTCTACCCGCTCTTTTTTTTTCACCATTCTGCCTCCAAATTCATTTGGGCCTGAGATACTACATAAATGCATGTAATTTAAGCCTGGCTTCTCTTCTACATATCAGAACTAAAATGAGAACTACCAGTTAGGAGTATAATAGACAGTTGGTAGAGTTATGTGGAGACTGGCATTGGCTTTTGTTCCTGAGACTTTAATTTGGTGGTATTTTCTGTGAGGTGCCTGGAGCACTTGTTAACATTCATGCCATGGTAACGAGATTTATTTTTTGTATGAATATAAACTGGGCAGGAGAAAGCTTTGGGAATGAGCAATGTGCTGGGATGGAGGGACAGACAGAATGTGCGATTCTACCTTCCTTCACCTTTTACAGATACATACACACCTTTAAGCCTGAGTATGTCTTTTTTTGCTCTCTGTATTCTTATTTCTCTTCTTATCTCCCACTGTTCCCCATTTTTAGCTCCTTTCTACAGACTTTTAATACGTAGTGCAACGTTATACACCTCAGCCTATCCTAATGGCCCTAGTAGAGTATTTTTAATTAATGTATTTAAAATAATCACCTGTTGTAGTTCCATAAGGCTTGAATTCAGCACTTGTCTATTAGTTTTAATTATGCTTTAAGTACAGATGTTAAGTCCAAAAGTATTTGTCATTTTATATTCAAAAGTCTTATTACATGGTATATGTTTATGTATGTGTGTGTGGTTGTGTCTCACTGGTAAGGTTAAAACCATCCAATCAGATTAACATTAGCTGGTACTTCAATTACTAAGTTCACCTAGATATAAAATATCTGAAGATTATATGCCCATTCTTTTATTTTTTGTATCCCACGTACTGTTTTTTTATCCCTATAGTTGTATGAACATTCAATCAACTTTGTTCTTTGAATGTGGAGTATTGGCACAGTGTTAGACAATAATCATTTCTGATCAACTCAACAAATATCCTGATATCCTGAACCAGTGTGCAGAATTGAGAAGTCAATTGAGTTAGCTCTAAATCACAATAAATCCAGTTTTATGTTATTGCTAGTAGCTCTCAGTTTCATTTTCAGAAATTGACATGAAAGAAACAAAATTTCAAAAAGGAGAATTTACAAAACCAGGTGGACCCAAATATTAGTTGTAGTTTTTATCCATTGCTTATGATTTCAGAATCACATTGGCTCATTTCCAAAATTCCTATTTTCCAGTGAAGTTGCAGTGAACACAGTTAATTTTCAGCTCCTCAGGAAACTAAGCCATGCCGAAGATGCAGGTACTTTATAATTAAGGTATTTCTTGAGGTTTGCATTCTAAAATACAGCCATAAAAAAATAAAGCACAATTGATATTCACTAACCACTTCTGAAATAGAAACTCATTTTCTGACAAAGCTGCGCAATTTGTTAAAATCTATTATTTCTTCAAACTCAGGGCAGTTCAGCAAGGAGAAACCAATTTTACAGTGCCTTCTGTTCAATACACATGTTCACTTTGAATCCAAATATCTGGATTTCTATAAACAATTGGGCAAAATTCCTTTTGATTCCCTGGAAAATTTTGTATGTTTAACTTTGATCTCTTCCCTTCAAGTTCAAAATAATACAGGGACATTGAAAAAATTCATAAAAGCATAAAGAATAAAATAATTTTTGTATCAGTTCTATTTCACAGAGGTCAAGCTATGGGCTCTGAGTTAGATTTCCCAGATTACAAGTGATTAATTAGTTTAAACATATTAATTAAAAAGACTCTACTGGGGCTGTGAGCAGAGGCTGAGATGTTCAATGTTCTTGCAAAATATCCAAATTTACAGAAATGACTCCTGGAGCCTCAGCTTCCTCATCTGAAAAATGGAGTTGATAATAGTGAATAAATAAATAGCAAGGTTGATCTGAGATTCAAGGAAGCTAATGCATTTTCTGGCAGCAGCACACTCCCTGGCATACTGTAAGAACCCAATAAGTGTTATTATCATGGTTATTAAAATCAACTTGTAAAAATTAATTGCTTATGATTTTATGAGATTTTGAGGAACATGTTGTTATTTTCATATTTTTTATGAGATAATACAACAATAAACTGTAATGTTTAGCCTCACTGATATGTATAAACCCATTTCCGTCCAGTCGATTCCGACTCATAGCGACCCTTATAACAGAGTAGAACTGCCCCATAGAGTTTCCAAGGAGCATCTGCTGGATTCGAACTGCTGGCCTTTTGGTTAGCAGCCATAGCTCTTAACCACTGTACCACCAGGATTTCCACTGATATGTATAGTAGTGATTAAATATCTACAGATAATATCTACAAATTTAGGTGAAGGCAAAACTTGGAATGTATCAGAAGTGCTCGTTTTTCCTTAGTGCATATAAAATTAAGAAAGCATCTTAACACCCCAGGCTTATGTCTCCTATAAGCAAGCAAAGACAATTCTAACCCTCCACATTTTATTTCACTAAAGAAAGTAGGGTAAATACATATAAATGCAAATGTAAGTAAAACTACACATATTCTACAATCTGCATTAGATTTTGTTAACACTTTTTCTTTGATATCACCTTCAGCCTCCATTGCAAATAATATCTATCGCAACACACTAATTCGTTCACCTGTTGGCACACTGCATTTGCAGAGACTCTCAGGGTATCATTACAACATAAAAGCTTGTATTCATTGACATTATATGCCAACAACCGTGTCATCCACTTAATAAAAGAAAACAGAAGAAAGAATTTAGAAAAGAATGTAATGATCATCCAAAAGTACTTTTAGTAATCAGGAATGATCTTCTGGGGGATATAATTTTGTACTGATAATTTAAAATACTTGGGATAATCAATTAGGAAAACTATACCTGAGAAGCATTAATGTGAAATCATGCTAATACATCATGACTCTTTCTTAATACATTATTTTGCTCTTCTATATAGCAATACCTAGTGAGTCATTTAATACTTAGCAAATAATCACAAATAGTTAATTTTGCTTCTAAAATAGACTAAAGAAGTAATGTTAATTACAAGCATCAATGTATTGACTTTTGGATGAAAGTAGAGGCTTAGGCCTTCAGAGTTCATCAAATCAAGAGCTATTTTCTTTCTTTTATCACATCATCCCTGTGCCTTAGTTCCATCATATATAAAAGGAAGAGTTTGCCAAAGATCATATTTAATGCTTTTCCCAGTCCCAACTGTATAATTTTACATGCTATTTTTAAATAACTATGATATCTAGTATAGTCTTCAAAAAAATTAATCTTTTGTCTAAGGAAGATGAAATGGATGATGATTTCTCTGGATGCAGACTCCTAGGGGATGCTGCCAAATTTTAAATTCTCACTTTCATAGACCCTAATTGTGAATGGCCTAAAAAGCAAGCAAGCAACACTGTGTTCATTTATTAATCCTAGTGCCCTAAGGAGTATAATTGCCTAAACTGATCCATGACAAAACCCTAAAAAATATTGAGTGGTGAAATAACACAGAATTATTTCAAAATTAATTAGCCTTTATTGGCTGAGAAACTTTGGAAAATCCTTTACATAGAACACACTTTGAAAAAATTTCAACCAATGGCCATTATCAAATTAGATCTGGGCTGTTAAATCCTTCTCTATGATTTGAAACCATGAGCTTTAGTGATGGATTTGAAAGCATCAAGTTAAACAAATCTCTAAGAAGTTGAACAGCTGCCAGAACTCTGGCGGGAAGGAAGCAGGGACTATTAAACTATCTTTTCAGTTTTGTTGGAATCCTGAAAATAAATATGGAGAAAGGCCAAAAGAGAAGGGGTGGAGGATTATTTTAAGGATTAAGCAGCGACACCTGTCAGCAGGGGCTGAAGTGGCAGAATCTGACCTTGCCAGGAAACTAATGACAAGAGCAGGAGCAGTTCAGACCTCTGAACCATCCATACGTCTCCACAAAACAAGGAGATTGCTATTATCAGCATGCTTTATGAGATGGTTAGGAAGACTGTGCAGCAGGTTAAAAATGATTTGTCATAGAAACTGTGGGGAAAGAGATTTTGTGAAAGAAGAACTAAAAGCAAAGAAAAGGGAAAAGAAACAAGAGGATAAAGGCAGCTGTCAAGCGAAGCAAAGAAAAGGAGACAGAGGGAACAATACATTAGTGCATAATTTAAAAGAGAATTTAAAGAAACAGAGGATGGTGAAAAAATCAACTCCCAGTTCTTTAAGCGAAGTGCTACAGAGTGGGCAGATATAGGGTTTTAACTCTTGGAACACATTACAAGAACATTTAACCTTGCCTACTATGATGATTTTGGAAATCACTGTCACCCAAAATTCCTCCAGTTGCTCAGTAGCCTCACTCAGTAATCCCTAAATTCCGCTGACTGTTCAACAATCAAGGAAGCCCTCTGATATCAGCTGGAGTTTTTCAACAGTCTATAGCTTGGCGATACAACAGTGTATATAAGTGAGGATAACTGGCACCCTTCTACTGACTTAAGAGATTCTGAGAAGCCAAAGCACTGAAGATGTATAACATAGTAACTGGGCAACTTCCACCTACAACCTGGCACAGTTTCAAACTCAGAGAAACAAATGCCATTAATTCCTGAGGTAGCCAAGTGAATGCCCAAGTGCCAGCATGTGTTCAGCAAAAGCAATTTGAGAATGTAAGTACTTAAGAACAATATGCTGATGGCAGAAATTCACCAATTTTTGGTCAAAATGAGAAAGAGCATGTGAGTTCATTCCAATAAAGAATTATGAGCCCATGAAACAAGAGACCCTTAAGCAATGTAATTTGTGTCTCCTTAAAAACACTCTGAAATGGAGAGCAATTAAAAACACAAACTTAATAGAATAATTAAAATTTCTTAGGGTTGTCCCATGTTCACCATATTCTGTCTGGTGTCTACATCAGGAATAAAAATAGGCACTAGTATGCATTTATTTGACTACTCAAAGGCATTTGACTATGTAGATCATAACAAATTATGGATAACGCTGCAAAGAATGAGAATTCCGGAACACTTAATTATGGGCATGAGGAACCTATACAAAGACCAAGAATCAGTCGTTCACCAAAACAAGTGCATACTGCATGGTAAAATCAGAAAAGGTGTGTGCCAGGGTTATATCCTTTAACTATGCTTATTTGATCTGTATGCTGAGCAAATAATCTGAGAAGCTGGACTATATGAAGAAGAATGCAGCATTAGGATTGGAGGGAGACTCATTAATTAACTAAGGCATGACGGTGACACAGCCTTGCTTGCCAGAAGTGAAAAGAACTTGAAGCACTTAATGATGACGATCAAAGACTACAGCTTTCAACATGGATTACACTTCAACATAAAGAAAACAAAAAATCCTCAGAACTGCACCAATAAACAACATCATGGTAAAATGGAGAAAATATTGCAATTGTCAAGGATTTCATTTTATTTGAATCAACAATCAATGCCCATGGAAGCAGCAGTCAAGAAATTAAATGATGTGTTGCATTAAGCAAATCTGCAAAAGGCTTCTTTCAAGTGTTAAAAAACAAAGATGTCGTTTTGAGGACTAAAGTGTGCCTGGCCCAAGCCATGGTATTTTCGATTGCTTCATATTCGTGTGAAACCTGTACAATGAAAAAGGAAGACTGAAGAAGAATTGTTACAGTTGAATTATAGTGTTAATGAAGAATGATAAATATACCAGGGACTGCCAGAAGAATGAATAAATCTGTCTTGGAAGAAGTACAACCAGAATGCGCCTTAAAAGACAGAATGGTGAGACTTCATCTGACTTACTTTGGATATGTTATCAGGAGAGACCAGTTCCTGGAGAAGGACATTACGCTTGATAAAGTAGAGGCTGAGCAAAAATGAGAAAGACCCTCAGTGAGACAGACTGACACAGTGGCTGAAACAATGGGATGAAACATAACTACTCTTGTAAGGATGGCTCAGGACCAGGCAGCCTTTTCTTCTGCAATACATGGGGGTCGCTATGCATCAGAAGCAACCCATGGCACCTACCAACAACAATAGCAACATATTTCCAAGCAGGAAAATACAAAATTAAATCTACTGCAAAATAAATAATTGGATCAAACAGGAAATTAACATTATACCTACTCCTCCCTTAACGACTATCTTGTTACCTGACATTTCCCATTTAAGACATCTTTGAAAAAATTCTCAGGGAGTGCCTTCAATGGTCCAGGCTCCACGTGAGGTGGTGGTCTGGTCCCAGTGTCCTCCACAGGCCACGTAGAATGACACACGGGAAGCCCCAGTGATTACCAGGGGAGTAATACGTGAGACAGTGGCTGACCAGCCATGGGAAGCTGTCACCCGTTCAACTATGATGTCTCTGGCCAGCCACAGATGGTGCGGGGCGTCAGTGGGATGACACAAAGTTGCAGGCGGGCAGAGGGAGGCTAAGTGAGGGCCTAAAGGTGCTGGGGATGTCGGTGGGGGGATGCGGGAACAGAGGGCTGCGGGGCTGGGATGGATGGAGGAGGTGCGGGATCCCGACCTAGTGTGGGCGTTAGGAGGTGGAAGCTAGGAGATGAGGGGGGCCCCGCCCAGAGCAGGCAGCAAAAGGCAGCGGGTGGAGGGAGGTGGGTGGCAGGCAAACTCAATCTCCACCCCCCCACCCCAACCCCCACGGGCTTTGAGATGGTGGGAAAGGGATGGTGGACCAAGGGGTCCTGCCACCCACCCACTGACACCCCGAGATGCACTGGTGTGTACAATGAGTGGTGAGCAACCAGGGGGATACCGGCTCTGAAGAAGCGGCAGAGATCCTGACTCACATAAAGCTGATTTTGCATAACGACCTGGTCTTTGGACGGTAACTATGTTAGTGAGGAGTAGGTATATATGTTTGTCAAATATGCTTGTATGTCTTAATATTATATGAAGACTTTCTACTGATTAGAAAGGATGCCTCAGCCAACATTTCATTGATGTTTAACCATCATACATAGCAAGACAAATGTATGATTTGTAATAAGAGCTGAGTTCTAACACCAGTTCTATCATTTACTCAGAGGTGAATTTTGGGAAGTTATTTCATTCCCCCGAAACATCGTTCTTTCTATGTAGTGTTGATAGTATAAAAGGGGAAAGATTGAGGATTGAATTAAAACAGTGGATGCACTAATCTAGCACTGTTCTTGGCAGATAGTAAAGATACAAAATGGTAATTATAATCATTGCCATGATTCTCTGAAAGAATAACATCAGCTCCATTCCATAGTAATTTCACAACTTTCTTAGTCCATCTTTTACATAACCCCACAAAAGACTTTTTTTTCCCAATGAGCCTCAGATCCTCCATCTCCACCCAAGCTCTGCCAAAGTCTCTTGTTGTCTGCCATTGCTTGTTGAGCCCACGGAGTCTATCTCCAAATATCTACACAAACTTATTATTGGCAATATTCATTTATTTGGCTACTTTCTCGAACTTGACTTTTCATAATATTAAAACCTGCTCATCTCAAAGCTGAAGTCAACCACCTAATTTAATGTTTTTTTTTTGTTTGTTTAGCACTTCTCTTTTATGAAATAATGTTGTATATATGCAGAAACCTAGTCAGAAAGTCTGCCAAACAAAAATGGGGAGGATAAAGATAAAACTCTCATCCAATGGTCATCTCAGCTATTCTCCTTCTATTATCCTACTGAATGTAGTTGCTCTTCCTGTGTTTGTTTTGGCTGATTTCATGGAAGTTTGAGTTGAAATATTTTGTGTGTATGTGTATGAAGAACCGGATTTGACACTTCAATTTCCTTATATCACATTAGCACTTTAAGTTACTGATAGGCAAAAGAAAGTGGGAAAGAGTAGGAATATAAAATGACATTATGAAATTTGGCTGAAATAAATATAAAAGTTGTTGACAAAGACAGTCTGTTGTGTGCTGGATTTGTTTTATGGTGTGCCTCTTTTGGGACACGTCCTTTCCAAGTCTCTTCTGTTCTATGCTGTCTAATTGTGTGGGAAAGGTTGTGTAGTATCAAAGCATGTGACTCCGCACATTTGTATTGAAGGTGGCAGTGAATTTGTGGAAGTGGACTGAAGGCTACATGGAAACAAACTGAAGCATCAATGCTTTGAGACTTCAGTTCATGACAACCTTTCAGTTATGCCTCTCCACAATGTCAGAATCCAACTTTTAACACACACGATATGAATTAAACTCCAAAGACAGAGAAACGATGAAAGATATTTCAGAATCATTGAGTAGGCTAATTCTACAAGAGTGTTCCTGGAAGGCTTTGGGGAATATTTATTCTTAAAAAAAACCCAGTACCCAATGCCATCGAGTTGCTTCCCACCCTGTAGGACAGAGTAGAACTGCCCCATAGAGTTTCCAAGGAGCGCCTGGCATATTCAAACTGCTGACCCTTTGGTTAGCAGCCGTAGCACTTAACCACTATGCCACCAGGGTTTCCTATTCTTAAAAGTTTCTGCTTTTTAAAAATCAATGTCTAGTGTCTGTTTAAAGCCCCAAAACCAAACCCATTGCCATCAAGTCAATTCCAACTCATAGTGACCTTATAGGACAGGATAGAACTGCTCCATAGGGTTTCCAAGGCTGCAATCTCTAAGAAGGGAACCCTGGTGGTATAGTGCTTAAGTGCTACGGCTACTAACCAAGAGGTCAGCAGTTTGAATCCGCCAGGTTCTCCTTGGAAGCTCTATGGGGTAGTTCTACTCTGTTCTATAAGGTCGCTATGAGTCAGAACCGACTGGACAGCAGTGGGTTTTTTTTTTTTTTTTTTTTCAATCTCTAAGAAAGCACATTGCCACATCTTCCTCCCTCACAGTGACTGATGGGTTGGAACAGCTGACCTTTTGTTTGGCAACCAGTCTCTTAACCGTTATGTCACCAGTGGTCCTTAGAGACTGATTAGGCACTGTTTTCTTGTTTTTTTCTAAATTCTGGAGGCATTTCTATGTTTATAGTATCACTGGCTGTTAATCATATACTCTCTTGTGATAACACTTTATTGTTGTCTCACATTGTTAATTAACTTTTCAAGTCAGACTTAGTTTCCTAAAGCACTGGCAATGTATTATACTGATTTGGCAGTATATATAATTTTTATTGAAGGAATAAGTACATAAATATCAAGCATGCAAATAATACTGAAGTGAAGCATAGAAAAATGAGGAAGTTACTAAAAAAAAAAAATCAGTTAATATTACTCAGGCCTAAATCTGAAGCCTGACTCTCTCACTTGCCAATGTGTGTATTAGGCTAGTTACTGATTTCCTGAGAAGGGAAGTTCTTTACCTTTATGTTCTGTAGACTAGCATGGATTTCATTATTCTCCACTGGGGGTTTAATAAAATAAACAAAAATTAAATTTCTCTCACAAATCCTCTTGATTATATGTGGAAATATAGCAGGTATTAAATAAATGCAAGTCCTTTGCCTATAAATCCTCATGGGGCTGACTTTAACTACTCATCATGGGCATAATTTTATGGAAGAAAAAGAAGTTTAAACATAGATTTGGGAACTAGTAAAAACTGAGAGTTTCTGGATTAATCTGTTTCATTCCACAATAATGGAATATTGGCATAATCTATGTACAATACTCAATTTTATACATACTTTTCTTGTAAAAATTGTTTGATATTTTAAATGGCACAATATTTTTGAATTGCTTCTTGTTTATCAGAAGCTGCTCTACCCTCTACGTTTCTTTACTTGAACACAATACATGTTGCTTCTAAGAAAAGTGCCATTTCTTTTTCCCGGAATTTATGAACCTCTATGTGACATTTTGGGGAATGAAGTCATTTTGATTTGGTATTGTTGTTGTTGTTAGCTGTTGTCCACATAGCTCTGACTCACGGTGACTGCAGGTCCAACAGGACAAAATGCTGCCCTATCTTATGCCATCCCCAAGATCAGTTGTAGGTTAGACTGTTGTGATTCATAAGGTTTTTAATGGCTGATCTTTTTGGAAGTAGATCATCAGGACCTTCTTTCTAGTCTCTCTTAGTCTGGAAGCTCTGCTGAAACCTGTTCAGCATCACAGTAACACTCAAGCCTCCACTGAGGGTCAACGTTCTCTGGGTGGTGCAAATGTCTAATGTACACAAGTGCTAACTGAAGTGTTGGCATTTTGAGTCCTCCCAGAGGCACCTCAGAAGAAAGTCCTAGTGACCTAAAAAATGAAAAATCAGCCACTAAAAGCCCTAAGGAGCACGGCACTACTGCAACACACCAGGGGTCTCCATGTTCAGAATCAACGCAATAACTCAACAGCAGCTTTTTTTTTCTTTTTTTTTTTAGCTAATATTAAATTGGCAGTTTCACAGCTTATTGACACTTTAGGCAAAGAGCTATGATCAGTGAAACATAGTCTCCTAGAAACACTCTTAGAAAATTGTGACCACACAATTGAAAGTGAATTCCAAAGGTCTCTCATCCTGTCTATTCAGGATTGTTCTTCCTATAAACAGATAAAGAGATCCTGAAATTTCCCGTAATCGGGCAAACTTAATTCCTAATTTCTTCTGGTAATATACAATAGGTAGAAAGATTATTGAAGTTGTAAGCATGAAGATGAGTGAAAATGGGAAAATAACACAGAGTATTCTTATTTTATCTGATGTCCTAATTATGCAATATTAAAGTGATGGTGCTGAGCTAACTCTTTCCACCCCCATTGTTACTTTTCTATTAGAGGCCTCCATTGCATGTAACTGGATTACATTAATAACCTTCTAATTTTAATTTACCTCTTACCTTCATTGACACTTTCTTCCACCTGACTCCATTTACTTCACCTCAGAGGAATGCCCCATGCCTCTTAATAACTATTCAAACCCCTTCACATTCATTGTAACTCACTGTGAGCCTGATCTCTGCTTACCTCTTCAGGCTTTTCTCCCTACATCATCTCTGAGTCCTAAAAGTCATTTCTTTGTATGTGCTCTGTGATCTATGTCCTCCAGGTCTTCCACACACCCTGCTCTTACATTCTTACCCTCTGAAATTAACCTATCTCATTTCTGCTCATCATTCAGATATCAGCTTTGACATCATTTTCTGTGCTAGGTGCCAACTCTTGCTTGACCCCATAATTCTGAGACAGATGTTATTTTTTTCAGCTCCTATAAAATATTGTTCTCCTTCCACACTAAAATGTAATTGCCTGTTTAATTGTCTGTACCCCTCACCAGCCAGTAAAGCACCTTGTTGGCCTTTGAATCTCTTAGCCCCAGCCCAGTGCCTCCCTGTGCTGGGCGCATTAGTCAAACATAACCATTGAATGAAGGAATGGACTCATCAGGACAATTTTTGGTTTGCTTATTTTAAGAGTGAGAGTAAAATCTGGAAATATGATTTTATTTTATTTTAGTTCTAAAAGATGAACTAAGAACAGATAAATATCATGTTATTAATTCTACTTTCTTTCAAATGACTCAACCAGCACTGTCTGTATTGAACAGCTCAAAAATCACTGAAAAAATAAAGGAAACAGGAAATAGAGTTGTAGCATAACACTCCAATTCAATGAACCTAGAAGATATTTATAACCCTATTGTTACCTATATGAAGAGCAAAAGTGGATGAACGAGGCTCACAATAACCAGCACGGATAAGAAGAAAGTTGTTTCACATTGCAGAAATTGAATAAACTTCACAAAATGTAAAAAAAAAAAAAAATTCTGCAAGAGATGAGGGTGAGATGGAGGGAGGTGTTGAAAGAGGCTGTTTAAGTGTCTTTTAGTGGAGTAGATAGAAGGCCAGGTCCCCAACAACTCCTAAAGTGGCTGGGCTACATCCCCTTCCACCACCATGTCTAGGCAACTGAGTTTGAGAATCTGAAGCCTCTAGGCTTCAGAGAAAAGCAGAGATAAAGAATAGGGCAAGAAACAAAGAAAATAAATTTAAGCATGTTATGAATTGAATTGTGTTCTCCCAAAAGATATGTTGAATTTGAAATCCCTGGTACCTGTGAATATGAACTTATTTGGAAACAGGATCTTCAGAGCCATAGTTAGTTAACATAAGGTCATATTAAAGAACAGTGGTCCTAATCCAATGTGAGTGATGTCCTTATAATAAGAGAAGAGATACAGAGAGGAGAATGACATGTGGAGACACAGACAGATGTGGAGAGAGAATGGTCATGAGAAGATAGAGGCAGAGATTGCAGTTATGTGCCACAAGCCAAGGAACACTTGGGACCACCAGAAGCTAGAAGAGGTGAGGAACGATCCTCCTTTAGAGGCTTCAGGGAGAGTATGTCCCTGCAGACACCTTGATTTTGGACGTCTAGCCTCCAGAATAGTGAGAGAATAAATTTCTCTTGTTTTAAACCATCATCTAGCTTGTGGTACTTTGTTAAAGAAGCTATAGGAAATGAATATAGTCAGCATAATGAATCATATGGCCCAGTCATCTTACCTCACCCAGGACTCAGAATGCAGGCAGAGCCCTGCCCCCGTCACTCTTCCCTTTTCCACTCACTCCACTCACATTGTCACAACAGAATAGAGAATCCTGCTCTGTAGAAATGGAGTAACTTCACAATATTAGTTTACAGGAAATACAATTTTGGGGGAAAACCAATAAAAAATGGACAGTGTAACCTATCTCACCACTTGACAAACTGGGTCTGCCTGCTGGAAATCTCCAGTCAGCTTTTTAGTTATTTAATCTTAAACATAAAAAGAATGATGAAATAGCATCAGGTTAAAAAAAAAAATTAGTTTTTTTTATTTGGGGGAAGACCTCTAAAATGAAGAGGCAGGGCAGAAGAAACCACAAGAGGCATTTATTGGGCACAGAAAAGTTTCAAAGAAAGTTTAATTATCGGGGAGATAAAGTAAGACATTGTGTTGTGAAGTGAGAATGGGATGCCATAAAAAAGATATAAGAAATATCCATTGCCAATTGAAATCATTAAAGCTAAGATTTAATGAAAAAAAATCAGTAGATTAAAAGAAAGTTAAAGTTGATCTCCCAAAGAATAAAAGAAAAGAATAATAGTTGATAAGGGAGAAAAGTTAAGAAAATTAAAGGAGCAATCAAAGTTAGGGAGACAACATTGTAAACCCAAACAGTAGGTTAGCTTAACTAGTAAAAAATGTCTACCTTGAGCATTATGGTCTTTTAAGAACTATGTATATAGGATCAAACTCAGAACAGCAATTCAAAAGACCAAAGAGGAATGAATACTAAGGGGCAGTGAGTTTATGTTAATGGGAAAGGAAAAGGAGGGTAAGAATGGTTGTACAACCTGAAGAACGTAATCAATGCCACTAAACTGTGCGTGTAGAAACTGTTGAATTGTTGTATGTTTTGCTGTGTATATTCTCAACAACAACAACAACAACAAAAGAGTCCAACTATCACAGTGAAGAGGAAATTTTCAATGAAATTTTATAAGATCATTTACTAGAACAGAAGGTCATAAAATTATAAAATTCAAGATGGAAGTACTCTACTCAGTTCCAGCATAACAAAATAAAAAATAGATGCATCTTTAATATAACTGTGAAATTTCAGATCACCAGGGATAAGTAGTCCATTCCAGAAAGCCCCAGAGTAAAAATAAAGTGACAATAAACGGATCCAGAAGAGCTCTAGCCTCCCCCAAAACATTGGGGATCTTATTTGAATAGAGATCTGCCTTCAAAAGTCTGAGGTAAAATTATATTTATCTTAAAATCTTCGAACTACAGAAACAATAAATCGAGAGAAAAGCAGAATGAAGATAATTTCAGGCATATGATATGGCAAAATAGTATTTCCCATTACCTTCTACTGGAAAGCTTTTGGGAAATGGGCTTGACCAAAATAAAGAAGTAAAACAAAACAGAAGACAGGAAAATCTCAAAAATAATGTGCAAGAACCCTAAAGCTACAATAATAACGAAACCTGTTGCCATGGAGTCTATTCCAACTCATAGCGACCCCACAGGACAGAGTAAAACTGTCACATAGGGTTTCCAAGGCGTAGCTGGTGGATTCTAACTGCCGACCTTTTGGTTAGCAGCCAAATGCTTAACCACTGAATTACCAGGGCTCCCAATAATAACCAGTCAACAGATAATATCCAAATATTTAGAATGAATGGTTCTCATTGTTGTTGTTGTTAGGTGCTGTTGAGTCGATTCCAACTCATGGAGATTCCATGTACAACAGAACGAAACACTGCCTGGTCCTGTGCCATCCTCACAATCATTGTTCTCAGTACACTGGAAATAAAAAAAGAAAAGAAAAGAAATAGAGGAGTACAAATCACAGCTCCAAAACTAGTTTAAAAAAAAAAATTGGAAAGTAATATACTCAAAGAACTGAATACATTCTTATATGTGTTGTGTGTGTGTGAGTTGGAAGAACAGAGCCAAGGTATTGGTGGTTTGTATTATAAGCTTTTAAACACAATTTTGCTTTTAAAATATGTACAAGTCTTATTGAAAAAAGGAAAATGAACTACAAATAAAATTATTCTTGCATTCTCCGTTCTTTATGCTTCTTTATGATTGAAGGTTAGAATGCTTTCTAAAGAAAACTTCAAAATCCATGCAAAAGATTAGAGTTCAAATTTAAGTACTTCAGATATTGAAAACACATGTTAAAAAGAATAAAAGCTAGATTTTCCAGAATGCTGTTTTCAGTGAGATAGCTGTTAATTAATAAAGTCTATAAAACTCTAATTTAGCATATTAATCAGGTGTTATATTTTTGATAAAAGTTCCATTTAACCCTGGGAAAGCTCTGAATTTGGTTTAAATTTGAAGCCATAGATTGTAAACATAAAAATGATATGTCAAATCTGTTTTCAATTGTGCATAAAATATAATGCTTTGACACATATTCCAATGACTTGTCACAGACTTATGATCAAAAAGCCTCATTTCTCTTCAATTCCCCTTGGTTAAAACCCTAGACATGTCTTAGCTACATGCTAATCTAAAGCAGGTTCAATAAAATGAAAAGAATATTAAAAATGTGAACAACATTGTAAAATAGGAACACCAATTATTCTTTCTGAACCTAGAGACATTTTTAGCCGTAGACTCTTCAATCAACTGGCATTTATGATAGTCTTAACGGAGGGCAGAATGGTCCCTTCTTTCACAACAAAGAACTAGTCCATATCAGAATTGTACCACATGCATTTCAGTTTTTTGCCTGAATTCAGAAAGTAGAAAAGTTCCAGTGTCTTTTGTTCAAACCAAAGAATTTTAGACTCTCCCTATTACATCAACTTGTATCATCACAGAGCGAGTTCAACCAACTCTTTCCAACTTTAGTCCTCTAAGTACTGACTTTCTGCCCAAAGGGTAAACTAGCTGGACCACATTGAGTGGCCACTCGTATCTCAACAATACTCAAAATACAGTGATTGATTTCTTCACCTATGTGACAGAGAAGAAGAATGACTCTTGGTGGAAAATTGCCTTGTTAACTAACTCTTAGAGTCCATAGAGGTCACCCTGCCCAGGACAGTGGATTTTTTTCCCCCATTTGTTCTTTCAGAAACTCACGTAATTAATGATTATTATTTGTCAAGATACTTTCTACTTAAGGATTGTTTGTGTTCTTTAAACCCAAAAAGCCCAGTGCCGTGGAGTGACTTCTGACTCATAACGATCCTAGAGGACAGAGTAGAATGGCACCGTAGGGTTTCCAAGGCTGCAATCTTTATAGCAGAGGAGCCCTGGTGGTGCAGTGGTTAAGCATTCGGCTGGTAATCAAAAAGTTGATGATTCGAACCCACCAGCCACTCCATGGGAGAAAACTGGGGCAGTCTGCTTCCATAAAGATTTAAAGCCTTGGAAAATGTATGGGGCATTTCTACTGTCCTATTGTGTCACTATGAGTTGGAATCTACTCGACAGTAACAGATTTGGTTTTTTGGTTTTTTTTTTTTTTTGTAATCTTTACAGAAGTGGACTGCCACGTCTTTCTCCCGTGGATTGGCTGGTGGGTTCAGACTGTCGACCGTTAGCACCCGACTGCTTAAGGAGACAACCTTAAATTTCTGTTATTTTTTAAATTGTTTAATCAGTGGAAACAAATGCATTAATGGTAATGCTTTATTATCTCCAATGAATTGTCATGGAGACTTTGATATGCCACACAAAGTAGTTCATATTTTGTCCTGTAATCCCTGTAGGGAATTAAAGGAGTAGAATGGACTTAAAGAATCATCTCTGTATTACTAATTGTCTCCCAATATCTATTCTCCCCTTCTTTCCTTCCGTAATAAAATATCACCCCCTTTGATCTGGTCTAATGTATGAAATGCTAGGAGACTGCGTTTCTTTGCCTCCCTTCACCCAGATATGCCTATGAAACTAGGTTCTGGACAATGGTTATGAGCAAGAAGTAGTGTGCGAGTTCCAGGTCATGGTGTATAAAGACGTTGCTTACCTCCACTACCTTTTCCTCCCTTCCTGAGAATTTTAATGTCATTATGGTCACTGAATCAGCTACAGTCACGTAGATAAAAGCTACACTTGAGAAGAAGGCGTAGCAAAAGATAGAAGGAATCTGTATCCCTGGAGAGTTTTGAGGGAGCAGGCCAACTTCTCCTGGACTATCCGCCAAACCCTGAACTGTTGTGTGAGAAATATATCAGCATCTATTTTACGTGAACCACTGTATTAGAAGGTATATTAGTTGCATAAATGTATTATATAGCCTATGTAATAATAATAATAAAAGGGACCTGAAAATAAGGTTCCGTTGTTAAAAAAAAAAAAAAAGTGGCATTAATAGGGGCTGGGCAGCAAGGATATGGATACCTCAGGTTAGAGAATTTTTTATCTTTTTATGTTATGGTAAATATTTGTTAAAACAATCTCCTGCAGAAATTTGGAAGGAAGATCACATTTTAAAAGACCCAATAGCTCTAAAAAAAGTTTAGAAAACGTTAAAATACCGCGGTTTGTTGGTTTTACCTTGTAGTTCTTAGCAAGGCATCACAAAAAAGATGAACTCAGAAAATAATTACTGTTTGAAGGAAAAATGGCAAGAAATATAGCTCTGCTATGGAAGTTTCTTTTTGCCCACGGCCTACAACATAAGCTGACTAGAAGCTCAATTACTTGAGAATTCCTGGGGTTCGCATGGCCAAATACATCTTAACATCAAACAGCAGTACTCATAATTGTGACCTCCAGCTTTTCTCAGAGCTCTAGTTTCAATGTCCTTTACCACCCAATGGGAATTAACCCAGTAGCAAAGATCACTTTCAGGTTGTTCCATTCTTGTGAAGCATATTGTTTCAGATGGCATCAAGCTAATCACAAATAGCCTGAAGGGGAGGAGCATATCCTGAAGCAGAAAGGTAAGACTTAAGAATCACATCTCAGTGAGGTATTTGGCTATAGTTACAAAAAAAAAAAAAAAAAATAGTTACAGTCACATGAAATTAACTGGAAGTATATATTAGGAAGCCTACTAACTTTTTGAAAGAAGTATGTTGCCAAAAAAAACCACTATCTTGCCCTGCAAAAGTCTATACCATTTCAACTCCCAGAGAAAATTTCGGGCTACCAAATCAGTACTAGCTGGAAGCTGGGCAAGCCTAAGTAGGGCATACCCTCCAACGTCAGCTACAGATGTGGCTACAAGAAAAATGAAGGAAAGCGTTCCAGAGGGCAAAGCCCAGGACCATGAATTCAAACCAGAGGAAGTTATTTCCAGGGGCCAGTGACCCTGGTGGTGTAGTGGTTAAGTGCTATGGCTGCTAACCAAAGGGTCGCCAGTTCAAATCCACCAGGTGTTCCTTGGAAACTCTATGGGGTGGTTCTATTCTGTCCTATAGGAGTGCTGTGAGTTGGAATCAACTTGACGGCAGAAGGTTTGTTTCTTTTTAGTAACTGAGGTAGCAGATGAACGTAGTATGGGCCAAAGAATTATTCTTCACATTTTCTTTCCAGCAGAATTTGATAACTACTGTAGAACAGTGACTTCTATGTATTCCTCATTTTTCTAGCTTTTTGAATGAAAAATTTAATGCAGTTAACCCACCAACTTACCTACTGCACTGTTGTAAATTGAACATATAAAACCCAAAAACCAAACCCATTACCATCAAGCAGATTCCAACTCATAATGACCCTATAGGACAGAGTAGAATTGTCCCATAGAGTTTACAAGGAGCAGCTGGTGGATTTGAACTGCCAACCTTTTTTTAGCAGTAAAGCTCTTAACCACTGAGCCACCAGGGCTCCAAATTAAATATATCAGGGAGTAAATAAATATATGTTTTAATGTATGGGATGCCCTAATATGCAGAGCCACATATGGACCTAATAAAAAAAAAAAAAAAGAATTATTCCTCATTCAGAAATCCTGGACCTGCCTTGAGTTGAATGCAGGACCTGAACAGGATATTAGATGTCTCTGTAGAGTGGAAGGAGTACATTTTATCTATAGGAGAAGGATAGTTGGATTTTCATAAGGGTAGGCTGTGTCAGAATTTTCGTTTCCATAATAGAACAACCATCAACTAGAGACTACACCCACTATCCTTCCTTGTATTCAAGTGTGAAGATGTTGAGTATTAGTCCATGGGAGGTAAAGAAAGATATGTGCAAATTACAGGTCATATCTTAAAAGGAAGGCACTTGTTCTCCATTCTATTTTTCTCCCTTCCTAATGGCAGGAATACAGCTTTGGTGGTATGTATGAAGAACCACTCTAGTGAATGGTGTAGCACCAAGGTACAAAGGATCAGAATCCCTAGATTATCCTGTGAGTAAAAAGCCTGCCTATTGCATTGCTTGAAAGAGAAATGAACTTTTATCTGAACCACCGTGTTGTCAGATCTTCTTATTAACAGAATCATCTTTTACTAATATAGGAGAAGGTAAATATGAGCAGATTCACACTTTAGGTTGGTACTTCTGGCTGTGGACTGGATGACAGACTAGAAGGAGATAGAGGGTCCAATTAGACAGCTAGAAATAGCCTTTGTCAGAAATGATGGTGTAAAATTTAACACAATAGTGATGCAGATGAAGAGACGGCTTTGATAGATGTTCAAAGAGTAAAAGTGATCATTTATTTTTAATTAATTAATTATGGAAGAATATGTTTTAGATAAGTCCTAAATGTTTCAGTAAATATCTACTATATACCGGGCACTTGGCTATTTACTGTGAATAAAAGAAAAACCTCGCTTGAGGAAACTTATAATTTTGTTTTAAAGAATACACACATGTATATTCTTGTCTTCTAATAAATTTATGTTTCTTCAAGTGAAATATTTTTTCTTATAAAATTTGTTTTTATTAACGACAAAAAACAATTCAGGCAGCATTTCTTATTTCCAAGAGTAAAGGACAGTCTATAAACGTTATAAGATTTAAGGAGGAAGACTAATTTTAAGAGAGTTTTCATGGAGAATGTTCAACTTTAACTGTACCTAAAAAGATGAATAAAAATTAGAGAGAAGTTAACACATAAAAAGATAACGCAACCACACAACTCCATTAGAGGCTAATATTAGCCATTCAGAAGACCATTCCAAAAACTTGTGTTTATTTGGAAAGAGAATGTGCATTTTTTGGTCCATGAGCTTCCATTCTATTCTACCCTGTTCTATTCTACTCTATTCTATTCTACTCCACTTTAAATAGTTTGGTAAAGGTGAAGAAATGTTATTTTCTTAATTAAAATTGTATGTGTGTATATTTATATACACACAAACATATATATATATATACATACACATAAACCTAAAACAACTAACCCATTGTCCTCAAGCCGATTCTGACTCATAGCGAACCTATAGGACAGAGTAGAATTGCCCCATAGAGTTTCCAAGGAGCGTCTGTTGAATTTGAA
The DNA here is from genome assembly GCF_024166365.1 of Elephas maximus indicus. Classification (NCBI taxonomy): domain Eukaryota; kingdom Metazoa; phylum Chordata; class Mammalia; order Proboscidea; family Elephantidae; genus Elephas; species Elephas maximus. Next base: position 43,184,630 of record NC_064832.1, read on the forward strand.
CTGCTGACCTTTTAGTTAGCAGTCACAGCTTGCCATAGCTCATAACCACTGTGCCATCGTGCCACTAGGGCTCCTATATATTACACACACACATATATAAATATATACACACACACGAATGCACACACACACACAGCTCTACCTTTTCAGATATTTGTGTTTTATCAGTTTCATAGATTAAAGGGTAAAGTCTTTAAAAAGGTAACTCACTAATGGGTTTATTTAATATTTGGCAGGAACTTTCCATGGAGTAGATAAGCACCAAAGATTTTAAACATCAAATTATTGTCAAATTTCCTTTGTTCTGATTTAATTGTGTTCTTAAAAGATTCCTTGTCTTGCATTTTAGGCATATAACTTACACCATTTTTATTTTTTTTTAATATGACAGATTCTATTCTAACACATTTATTCACTTGTTTACATATGTACTCATACATGCACTCATTGGAGAAAGAAATGCAGAAGGTAGGAATTAATGAATGAAGGAAGGGAGGAAGAAAAGAAAGATGTGTAAAGTCATATTTTGTAAGAATCTCTTGTAAGATCCCATTTTTGGAATGACTCTTCATTTTCCAATTCTTGCAAAGATCACATAGTTGACATTGCTGAAATGTACATTCTGAATACCCTGTCAAAAAAGGAGCAATTCATTGTGCTCACTAGTATTTTCAAACCATCTTTCCCATTGCTGCATTCTCTAAGCCTCCCCTGCAGTGACCAGATGACCCAGAGCAATTCTTAGTAGTTCCCCTCCCAAGCTCTACAACTCCATCTGTATTCTAATTGTAATCAGCTTCTACTTCTACTTCTCCTCCTCTTTCTGCTTTCTGTTCTGTTTCTCTCTTCTCTGAGTTATATTCTGCTCATCAAAATATAACATCCTTCTAGATCTCCACTTCCGTAGCTAAACAGTCCCCTCTTACCCCTGCCCATAATTTGCTACTCCAGTCTGCCAGGATAAGGGTCATAAAGCAAAGCAGACAATGCCAGCATTTTCCTCAGAGGATTTGAGGGAAATAAAGAGACCAGTGAACATTTATGAGTTATATTTTGTATTTTTCCTATTACAATTATAAGAAGTACTATGCAAAAACTCGAGAACTGAAACTCTTTTTGCACCTTGAGGATTCAGTGTCTAGGGTATTCATAACATTAAAATAGTCTGACTATAGAAAGTTGCTAATAAATCCCTGAAGGTATATTCTATATTCTGAGAAACTGAGCATATTCTATGGCAAGCAGTGTAATTCTATCTGGCTCCAGTAATTGCACCAATTTGTTTGAAAGATAGAAATGTGCCCTTTACTCTAAGAAAAACTAAATTGAACATCCATTTCTAGTGCCTGTAACCAATTGACTTTGTTCTGGGGGAGATCTTTGCAAAATTTGATCTTACCCAAAGTTGTCAGCATCTGTCCATTTTGTTTCTGTAAATGCTTAGTCATTTTTTAAAGGACAGTTTTTACTTGAAGTCCTTGCTCATTTACTGATTTAACTAAACTTTTTATTGTACCCTGAGAATGTTCTAGACCCTATAGCTGTTTCTAAGAAAATGAATTTGAATAAGAAAATGGTACTACTCTCCATGAATTTGGGTCTTTGTGTGTGTAAATGTGTGAGGATCACAACATGTAACAGGAGGTGTGGCAGAAATATACCCAGAGCCCTGTGGAGGAGGAACAAAGAAGAAACATCGAGCTCAATCCAAGAGGCTGAGAAAGACTATCCAATGTGAAATATTGAAAGTTCCATAGATATTTGTCAAGAGGAAAAGCCTGGGAGGGAGAGAGAAGATAGCGTGACGTGAATTAGTGTAGTATATTGGGGAACTGTAAGTCTTGCTAGAATACATCGTGTCAGCTGCTAGGGGAAACTGAGGGAGTTTATAAGGAACTTTTACTTCGCTTTAAGTTTGGTTATAAGGCATTTTATCACTCCTGATGCTTTGAATTCATCTAACTTTCCAGGTGCCATAGAATAATATTTTTATTATGAAATCAAAAAGAAGAAAAACTCATGGAAATTCTTAGAGAATTCTATACTTTTATCATTCCTTTTCTTTCATTCTTTAAACAAATGTGTTTATATTGTCTATTATAAACCAGACATTATACTATACTTCTTTACATCTTGGTACCTGAGTAAAAAAAATAGTAATATCAAATCAGAAATCATTTTATAACTTCTGCGTTGCAACAATATATGAAAAATATGGACTATGATTCCTTACTACAGAAATGAGCAAACAAATCCAGTTTTCACACAGTTACCCAATTTTTTCTACCATAGATTGCAACATTGCTGATTTATTTGTTTCCTACTTGATAGCAAAAAATAAGAATACAATTTGGAAATGCAAATGGCAATGTTAATACCTTATAGTAAAAATAGGTGATGTTTCATTAAAATGGGGTTTCAACTTAAATATGAACACTTACTTATTTGCAACGTATTCCGTGACAGTTAGACACACATTGCATTTCATTGAAGAACTAGGTTTACTTCAAATATTTTAATATATTCTAAATAAAAACAGTTCAACATTATAATAGATAATGTACTTATTTCAAGTTTATATAGATGTAGTTTTAGATAAAGAGATATCCACTTAGTAAAAAAAAAAAATTTTTTTTTTTTAGTAGAAACCGTTAATTATCCATTTTATTCTTCATACTTATAGTAATAAAACCTCCTGAGATTTAAATGGGTATATGCCACCAAGCTAGAGTTTGTATGTCCCAGCTGCTTAAAGCTACACACACCACATACCTCAATTTGGGCCAGTAGGAGGTGGTGGGCCTTGACTTGTACAATGTGTGGATTACACCTGTTAAAAAAGCAACTATCTCTCCTCACTTCCGCTTTTCTCCTTTTCTCCAGGCCAAGATGTGGACTGGAAGGGGTTAGCCAGCTTTGGCCAAGCAGAAGCACGGGAAACAAGGGCGAAAGAAACTTTAGAGAGAACTCCAAACCTGAATGGTGACCTGGAGGAACACTGTTGCCTTATCTCCAGGAGATTTTTTTTCTAAAATTTCATGTAAATAGAATCATGGGATGTAACATGAGGTTTTTGAGTTTTAACCACTTTATTGTGTGTAAAACTTGTTTGTTACTTTTTATTGCTGAGTAGTATTCCATTGTGTGGATATGCCAATTTTTTTTTTTTTTTTAATTTATTCACCAGTTGAGGAATATTTGGGTTGTTTCAACTTTGAGGCTACTATGAAAAATGCCTCTGTGGGAATCTGCATGGAAAACTATGTGGATATATGTTTTCATTTTTCTTTAATAGATAACTAAGAGAAATTTCTCAGTCATATTGTAAGCATATGTTTCCTTTTTAACAAACTGACAAACAAGTTTCCGATGTAGTTGTACCAATTTGCGTTCCCTGCAGGAATATATGAGGGCTTCAATTACTCCGTATCTTTGCTAGCACTCAGTGCTGCCAAATTTTTAGCTGTCCCAAAATGTGTAGAGGGTGTGTAGCAGTATTTCATTATGGTTTTAATTTCTACTTCCTAGTAATTAACCATGTTGAGCCTCTTTGCATGTGTTTGTTGGTTATTTGCATATCTCCTTTTATGTAGCATCTCTTTAATTATTTTGCCCATTTTTAAACTGGTTTTGTCTTCTAATTATTTAATCGTAAGTGTTCTTTACGTGTTTTCCTGCAAATCTTTTAACATATATATGCATGTCTTGTAAATACAGACATAGATAAAGATATTTCAATATATGTACATGTTGCAATGTTTTTGTCAACCATTTTCTCCTAAACTGAGGCTTATCTTTTCATTTTCTCTAGTGTGTTAAATGAGTAAAACTTTAAAATTAGATGGAGTCTTCATTGTATAAACAGTTCTGACTTTTACTTCAGAGAGATAGAAAACATCTATCTTGTTAAAACCACAGATAATTTATGCCTTTAAAGCAGACAAATCAATAGCCTAATTAACACATACGTTATACACCAGAATACTACAAGCTTTCTACAATAAGGAAACCCTGGTGGCATAGTGGTTAAGCGCTACAGCTGCTAACCAAGAGGTCGGCAGTTCAAATCTGCCAGGCGCTCCTTGGAAACTCTACCGGGCAGTTCTACTCTGTCCTATAGGGTCTCTATGAGTCAGAATCGACTCGACGGCAGTGGGTTTTGTTGTTTTTTTTTTCTCTACAATAAACACGTATTACTACTCTAATCAGAAAGATATTGTAACAATCTTTTAAGACTATAAACAGGTTTCATGTTCAAGAAGACAATCTGATTAAATACATAAACTAGAGTCATCTCCTAAACTTTGAGGGAAACAAAACAATGTAAAGAGGCTGACATCAGTATCAGGAAAACATGCTTTCTATACATTCAAACCTTTCAGGAATTTACCAATACTATGTGTTTGCAAGAGTGCATTGTAGGAAAAACTAAAAAGGAAAGGTCTATTTTAGGAATGAGTAAGAAGGACCCTCTGAAAAATCCCATTACCTGCTCTGTACCAATTCCCAGCTCACGAACCACTGAGACCTGAAGGCAGCATATTAAGATAGTATGAGCAACTTGGGAAATTTTAACAAATGTTGGAAACCACCGAGAACAAAAATTCCAAAATTGACCTAACTTACTTTAGAGGGTTAAAATAGCAGATGCATGCTTTCTGCTGATTTGTGAGAACAATAATCCTACCAGTTGGATAACATGATCATTAGATTAGTTTACTGTCATTATTTAATGGGGGAAAAAAATGAGAATGAAAGGAAAGGAAGGAGACATCAGGAGAAGGAAGAAGAGAGATGCAGGTGTCAAAAACAAAACAAAAATGTCATCTTAGTGCTCTCGTTCTTCTTGCTCTCCATGTACAAGTAGACCTCATCTGTCACAGTTGAACCCCCAAAAAGCTGATAGAATTCATCTCTATTCTTAATGTTGGAATAAAATGTAGCTTTAAAAAAGGAAGGAGGAATTAAGTCAAACAATTAGAATAAAGTACCAAAAGAAAATTTTAGAAAATGTCCCACAGCAGATATTTAAAGTGAGAGCTAGTGTGCGACATACTCAAATTCTTTAGTCTTCTCTAAATCTGAAGAGGAAACGCTCGTGGCATAGTAGTTAAGTGCTTCGGCTGTCAACCAAGAGGTCGGCAGTTCGAATCCACCAGGCGCTCCTTGGAAACTCTATCGGGCAGATCTACTCTGTCCTATAGGGTCGCTATGAGTCGGAATCGACTCGACGGCAGTGGGTTTGGTTTTTTGGTTTTTAAATCTGAAGCATCCGCTGCTGCTGACAGTAAACTTCTGGCTGTTTACTTTAATGAACAAAAGCCTTTCCTCCGGAGACTATACCAAAAAAACCCGCTGCCATAGAGTCGATTCCCACTCATAGTGACCCTATAGGACAGAGTAGAACTGCCCCATAGGGTTTCCAAGGAGCGCCTGGTGGATTCAAACTGCCCACCTTTTGGTTAGCAGCTGTAGTTCTTAACCACTATGCCATCAGGGTTTCCAGAGACTGTAAGGACACCACCTTTTCCTAGTAAATTCCTCTTGGCATGGACAGCCTGTCTTTCACTTGCTGTCTTAGCTCTTCTTTCTACAACTTTTCTATTGCAGCATTTAGATATCATTTTTCAGGCTCCATTGTTACCATTTATACTCTTGATTTTAAAATCTATATTGTAACCATGTAATTTTCCCATAATTTCTCTCCTGAGAAGTGTTCCAGATTTCTCAACTTTGTGTGGACACCTCCATCAGGCTGTTCTTGGAGAACTTCTCAAAAGGTCTGTTAAAAAAATAAAAACTCCAGTTTCTTTTCTATGCTTGCATGTGATTTTGGAAAGGACAGCATTAGTCTCTTTAATAAAATTTGTTTGATAACAATTATGTTTGTTTTCTCTTTCATTGCAGTATATTGGGTACTTTTACCAACCAGTTGCTGTTGAGTTGACTCCGACTCATAGCAAACCCATGTGAGTCAAAGTAGAACTACGCTCCATAGTTTTTCAGTGGCTGATCTTTTGGAAGTAGACCGCCTGGTCATTATTCCAAGGTGCCTTTGGGTTGGCCTTTGGGCTAACAGCCAAGTCCTTTAAATCATCACCTCTTCTTGCTTGAACTATGATATTTCTAGCTGGTCTATTTTTAATCTTGTCACCCTCCAAACTATTCTCACTGAGTAGCCAGAGTATTCATATTTGGATCATATCAATTTCTGTTTATACATTTTACTCCTTTTATATAAAGTTAAGAGTAATTTTAAGAGAACACATGTATTAAAAAAGACAACTTGAATATGTAACTTGCTACTTGCCACTGAATCACCTCTAACTCGTGGTGACCCTATGTACAACAGAACAGAATGTTGCCCAGTCCTGTGCCATCTTCACAATCAGTGGTAGGCGCAAGTCTGTTGTTGCAGCCACTGTGTATTTTGAGTACCTTCCAACTTAGGGGATCATCTTCTAGCACTATATGAGACACTATTCTGTTGTGATTCATGAGGTTTTCATTGGCTGATTTTAGAAGTAGCTTGCCAGTCTTTTCCTCCTAAACTGCCCTAGTGTGGAAGATCCACTGAAAACTGTCCACCATGGGTGACCCTAATGGTATTTGAAATATTTGTGGATTAGCTTCTGGCATTACAGCAACATGCAAGTCACCACACTATAACCAACTGACAGACGGGTGGTGGAGGTGAACTACTAACTAGTTAATATGTTGACTGTGACTGAAGCACGCAGTTCAAAAGGCTCTTGCAAGTTAATACTACTCATTTTGTTTATAAAAATCATTAGAAACCATGAACAATTATGCTGCTCATGTTTTCCTTAGACATATATATATATATATATATATATATATATATATATATATAGTTTAGGGTCATTAGAGATAATGTCAAGCCTAAAATATTCGTGAGGTTATAGAAAAAAAAATTTTTTTTCTATACCCTGTGGTAATTTTAAGTTGCCTTTGAGTTTCAGTGGCTGTATGCCATGTTTGTGTGAGTTACGTCCTTTTAAAGAGTCGTGGTTTGAAAATTAATCCAGTGTACATATACATCAATAAATAAAGTGTACGTTCAATTTTTTTCCTGCCTTTACAGCACTCCATGCAATAACAACCTTGAAAGTGGTAGGGGGCTTGATCTGAGGTTAACTTGCATCATAAAAAATATCATTAAGAAACATCACCTTTTTTTGTGTGTTATTTAAACATGCCTTTTTTTTTCTTTTATTGCTTTCTAAAAAATGGGGTACTTCTAAGACCCTAAATACAAATAGAAGGTAGATTTAATTCCAAGAACAAATGTGTTGCTTAATAATGGAGTCATAGTGAAAGTACTTTCTTCTACACATCAAAACTCGTTACGGATTCAGAGAAATCGTTGCAGTATAAATAGTTATTTTCTGCTAACCACATTTATGATTATTTGGGGGCAACAAATTTTCGGCTCTTCCTACACAGAAATATTCTAGCCAGCTGTCCTGGTGAAGGAAAATTTCTCAGGGATGCCATGTTTAATATCAGGCAAGGTCTGCATAAAAAGCAGGTAATAATAAGAGCCCTGTGATCTCAGGATGGAGATTATGCGTCTTCTTCAGCGAAGGCCAATAACGCCAACCTTTCATTGCATGAGGTACAATAAATTCATGATTCAACAACTTGGCCCAAAAATCTGAATAAAATCTTAACTGTCCCTAATTCCCCAAATCTGCTATTTGATTTAATTCTGTGTAAGTTTATCTTATCCTGTTTACTCATTAGGGCTTTCTTTCCTGTTCAATTTTGGTAATTACTAATTATATTTAACCTATTGACTTCTGGCCTTGAATTCTGTAATTGTGTTCGCTTTTTTGGAATCCAGGGCATCATTAAAGTGTTGGTGAATCCTCTTTTACTCTTTATGATATTTTTTATGAGCCTTGTTTATCTGTGTTTCTACAAAATGTGAATAATTACACTTCTCATATTTTCCACAGGTGTATATGAAAGTATAGTCTAGATTCATTACAGTGAACTAGGCTGAAAGAAATCAATATGCTCCTTCTGGTTTTGTAAAATTTGGGCAAGGTAATTTTTTCTCTCTTTCTCTCTATGAATGCGTTTTATGTGTCTGAATTATATATTTGTCTGTCTAGTTTACACCTATCGTCAGAGGCTACGTGAGAAACCAAATGTAAAAGCAGTCCAAACATTCAACAAGAAAGAAGAACCCACAGTATTTGAATGAACCCACAAGTCAAGGATCTTCTCTGATTCCCTCGGACATTTTTAATCTGATATTTACTGACTTTTCTACTTCTGAGGTTACCATTTTTATGATGTCTTTATATTTATCTAAGCCTCCAATGCCCTTCAGTAAACGTGTCTCCAGGAAGTTATCAATATTTCTGATTTATAATTATAGTCAGCTTTGTGTGCCTCTACAGTCTTCCCTACGTCTTCACTTTGTCTTGGTCAAAGCTTCTGTATTAGGTTCCTACAGCTGCCATAATGAAATACCACAAACTGCATGAATTAAAACAACAAAAAACATTTTTTCTCACAGTTCTTGAAGCCAGAGTCTGCAATTAAAGTGTCAGTAGGGTCCTCTGAAGGGTTTAGGGAAGATTCCTTCCTTGCATCTTCCAGGATCTAGTGGTTCCAAGTGTTCCTTGGCCTGTAACTACGTAACTCCAATTTCAGCCGGTCTTCACATGGTCTCTTCTCTCTCTGTGTCTCTTATAAGGACAATTGTCTTTGGACTTAGGGCCCACTTAGACAATCTGGGTGATCTCAACTTGAGATCCTTAACTTAATGACATCTGCAAAGAGCTTTTTTTTTTTTTTCAAATAAGATCACATTCCTGTCTGAAGATGTTTATGTGGACATTTATTTTGATAAGACATCAGACTTAGTTGTTTTTCAAAAACAACTTGTCTTCCATCTACAGTTTCCAGAATTAAAAATTCGTTAATTTGGTGCAGGAGAGAGATGGTTTTCTGAAAGAAGAACGTGTAAGTAGTAGACCATCTTGCTGGAGGAGAAGAAAGGGAGCTTGTCTTCGCGATTGCCTCAGGATGGCTGCCCAGGGAGGATAGAGAGCAGGAGAAGGAGTGGCCTAAACTGACATCACTATTCAGGTGAACTTGGACCTGGTGCTTGGAGGGAAAGAAATGGAGAGGGAATGGCCTGAGCATTAGGGTAAGCCAGAGTTTGGTCTTCAAATGCCAAAACCAAAAACCAAACCCATTGCCATTGAGTCTGGAAATCAAAACCAGGTCATTTAAAAACATTAAATGCTTAGATTTTACACAAAGAAGGTGGAATTGTACAAGCATAACCTCTGTATTTAGACCTAGTTTTAAGTTCCATTTCAATTTCCTGATTAGGGTAGCACTCTCTCAGTTAATTAATTTGTAAAATGTACATAATAATAGGTAATCTGCATGGTCCTTGGTAATAAATGAGGTGATAGTAATTGTTTAGCAAAAACATAGCATAGAGAAAGCTCTTAAGAATGGGCTTCCATTATCATTTTGATGTAGAGCAAATCCCTGTAGGTACAAGTAGTCCCTTTCCCCCCTCCTCTTTTTTTTTTTGCTTACGTACCATGCATATACTGGAGAAGCAGGAAGCACCAATGTTAAAGGTGCAAAAAAATTCAAGAATGAGCTGGACAAGATAATACAAGCTGAAGAATATCGACCAGAAGAGATTTTTGATGTGGACAAAACAGGCTTATTTTGGAAAAGAATTACAGAATGGACATTTATATCCAAAAAACCAAAGTAGATACCTGGTTTCAAGGCATTTAAAGACAGAATCACACTCCTGCTTGAAGGAAATGCAGCTGGATTTAAATGAAAGCCTTTTCTTATTTACCATTCTAAAAACTCTTTAGCATTCAAAAACATTGACAAAAATAAGCTGCCAGACTACTACAGGAGTACCTCCAAGGCCTGAATGACTATTGTGTTATTCGAAGACTGGTTTTTAAATTGTTTCACCCCAGATGATCTAAATCATGACATGAAAGTGGTGTACCTACCTCCCAATATGACAGGTGTGGTTCAGCCTATCGATCAAGATCCAATCGCCACCTTCAAGGCATACTACCTACAGACTACTTGTGCTCAGGCAATAGCTACAATAGATGGAGGCAGGGTAACATTGTGCAATTTCTGGAAGAATTAGAATATTCTTCACTGTATCAGGAACATGGCATCTTCCTGGGAGGAAGTCATGGGAAAGTGCATGCAGGGGATATGGAAACAATTGCTGACTTATGTGAACACGCTCTAAGCACTTGATCAGGATAATATGAGGAAAAAGATTGGTGGGAAAATTGTCCATCTGACAAGAACTCTGAGCTTCGAAATCTGTATCCTCGATGTGGAACAGCTCATAGATTACAAAGGAGAATTGAGAGATCAGGATTTAATGGATTTTGAAGAGAAAAAATGCTGAAGACAAAAGAAATAATGAGAAAGAAGAAGGAGAGAGATTGTCAAAGAGTTTTACAGTGACAAGATGAGTAGACATTAAATCAGGGCTTCAGTTGCTTGAAAACATGGACTGAAACGCTTTACTAAAATTGATAGGAAGATTCAGCAAGTAATAAGGTGTTACCTTGAAATACATAAAAAAAAAAAAAGAAAAGGACCATGGAAACAACTCTCACTAATTCTGAAATGCTACCCCCATTCCCAGGGATAAACCAGAGGATCCAGCACCTTCTAGAAGGGGATTTATTACCACAACTGACAAAATGCCTCTGTCCTCCAACTTTTCATCATGAAAATAAATTTTTATGATTTGTGTATTTTTGTATGCATGTATATATGTATTAGACTATATCTGTAAGTTTCTAAGTAATGTTTCCAACCCCCAAAGACAAATGAACATCAGATTTATAAAGATACTGATAATAAAAGGCAATAATAATGAAAAGAAAAAAAAAAAAAAGAGGTATCTGATTTACAAATCCCAGCAGAACCCTGTTGGAAATTGGGGCTACCTGTATTAGCTGTCTTCACTGATCAAAAACCTTAACATAGATGCTCCTTGGTATTTTACCTGTAGACTATTATACAAAAGAAAGGTTCATTCTATTTAGTAAAAGGGCCAGTAAGATATCATTATATTACAGTATTTTCTTCTGACTATTCTGCATATGAAAATAATAGCAAAAATGCCAAAGGGCAGGCATCGGGCCTTTGTCTACTTTGGATTTTTATCAGTTAGTTGTCAAACAAGAAACAGATGGCAGGCAAGAGAAAGAAGGAATGTTTACTTACAAAGGATAGTGCCATAACCTGGGGCTAGAAACAGCAGTGCTGTTAGCACCCCTAGGTCTGAAGGGATGAAGGGATTGACTAGGAACTGGAAAGATAGTCTTGTAAAGTTTCCTGCCTTGAAGAAAGGAAAACAAGCAAGCAACCAAAAAAGAGTAATCTCATTCTTCCCCTACCCTTTAATTTTTAGGCTGTTTACCTATGGCCGAACATACCTGATTCCATAATAGTACAAAAACCAGTTGCCTTTCAGTTGATTTTTACATGAGTTAACATGTCAGAGTAGAAACGTGCTCCACAGGGTTTCCAGTGGCTGATTTGGGGGAAGTATACTACCACAGCTTCCTTCCCAGGCACCTCAGGGGGAATTTGAATCTCAGACCTTTCAGTTGGTAGCCAACGCTTCAACTGTTTACACCTCCCAAGGATTCCATAAAGGTAAAACCAAAAAAAAAAAAAAAAAAACAACTCTGTAGTTGTGTAGAATCCAACTCTTAGTGACCCTACAGGTCAGAGTAGAATAGCCCAATAGGCTTTCCAAGGAGCGGCTGGTGGATTTTAACTGGCAACTTTTTGGTTAGAAGCCAAATGCTTAAGCACTGTGCCACCAGGGCTCCCTAAGGGTAAAAGCACCCTGTTAACAGAGTCCAAGTAGGCCTACCATTAGGTCAGAGGGCAGAGGAGAAGGAAGAAGAGTAGATGTGGAGAGCTAAATGAAAGATACCTACAATGTTTCAACTATTGTAGAATTTCTTGACAATGTTTTTGAAACAAGGTTTCTTACTATCAGCAAGTTTGAGCATTTCATTAGAGCTTGTTGGAAAAACTTAGAATGTGTTGTTGACCTTGGCAACACTGGTTAAAGAAAAAATTCTCACAGAAAATACTATTGGACTATACATATCATATTCAAATATAGCACATAAATATAAGAATGATGTAAATACATATTAAAACAAAATGTTGTTAGTTGTTATCCAGTTGGCTCAACTCAAGGCAACACTATGAATGACAGAGGGAAACGTTGACCTGTACCATCTTCACAATCATTGGCATGTTTGAGACCAGCTGGACAATTTATTGGCTAATTTTTTTTTTTACAGTAGATTGTCAGGCCTGTTTTCCTACCCTGTCTTGGTCTGGAGACTCAGCTGAAACCCATCCCCCATGCTGATATTTGAAATACTGGTGGCATAACCTCCAGCCTAATAGTGACATACCAGCGCCACAGTATGACCAACTGACAGATGAGTGGTGGTAAAAGATACTAGGTGGAGTTTTAATAGATATTAAGATGACTGGTAATGTCCAGATGAAATAAAATATTTAAGCAAAGAACAAAATAAATCTTAGTAACTGTAGGGAAACCCTGGTGGAGTAGTAGTTAAGAGCTATGGCTGGTAACCAAAAGGTCGGCAGTTCGAATCCACCAGGTGCTCCTTAGAAACCCTATGGGGCAGTTCTACTCTGTCCTATAGGGTTGCTATGAGTTGGAATTGACTGGACAACAGCGGGTTTGGTTTGGTTTTGGTAAAGCAGTAGTGCTTCTGAGATAAATATAATATTCTTAAAACAGCATGGTTTAATGCCTACTAACGTGGATTTTTCAGACTTGTCAGACAGACTGGATATGAATCATGATTGTGATAATTCCTACTTAGATAATCTAAACAAACCATTTTCATCTACAACACAAGGTATTATTTCAAAGTTTAAATATGGTAATTTATGTAAACTGTTTAACACAATGCAATTGACATAGAAATCCTTCAAAAAATATTGACTATAATACCACTACCTCTAAAATAATATTTAAGAATAAAATTCAATAGATTTGTTTTCATAATCTAAAAGCGCTCTGCTGCTAATCGAAAGATTGGTGGTTTGAACCCACCAGCTGCTCCAAGAAGGAAAGATGTGGCAATCAGCTTCTGTAAAGATTCACAGCCTTGGAAACCCTATGGGGCAGTTCTCCTCTGTCCTATAGTACAGGGTCACTATAGGGTTGTTATGAGTCCAAACTGACTTGACAGCAGTGGGTTTCCTGGTTTTGGCTGCTACTGATTTTTCTAAGATGTTGATGGGTTTCTGCATTAGAACTTGGTTGATGCAGTTGTAAAGGAGTCCTGTGTTTATCTTCCTGACTATTTTATTTAGTAAGAAAACTTATGTGAGAACATTTTGTGTCTTTTAAAGCTAGTAATGGCTAGTCAGTATCTAGGGAAAGCCAATCTTTATTATCTGCTTTATCACATGCAAGGGAAACATTGCTATGAAAACCCTTATATTGCTGCCAGTATATTGACACTGCAGTGAGAGCCGCAGAGAGAGAGCTTAATCGAAGGTCATCTGCTTAAATCATATTTGCAGTGCAGAACTCCTTGCTAAAGAGAGAACCAAAGACAAATATAGAATTTGGCATTTAAAGACCAATATCAAAGCATGAAGTATAGAAGACCTGTAACTTTGGGTTAGGAAACTGTCTGGAATTTTAGCAGTAGCCATCAAAATTGTTTACTACACATTATTTCCATATGTTATAAACACATTTAGATTAGGTTTCTGGCCACAATACCACTTCAAAATAATAACAGCCTTGCCATGGACTGAACTGTGTCCCCTCAACATTTATGTTGAAGTCCTAACCCCTACTGCCTCTGAATGTGACCTTGTTTGGAAATAGGGTCTTTGATGATGTTATCAGTTAACACGAGGTCATGCTGAGGTACGGTGGGTCCTAGTCCAAGCTGAGTGGGATCTATAAAGGAGGAAAAGAGACACACAGAGACCCACAGGGAAAACAGCCACATGATGATGGAGTTATGATGCAGCTGTAAATCAGGGAACACCTGGAGCTACCAGAAACTAGGAAAGAGGAGAAAAGATCTTTCCCTAGAGCCTTTGGAGAGAGATAGCCCTGACAACACCCTGAATTAGGATTCGTAACCTCCAGAATTGTGAAGGAATAAAGTTCTCTTATTAAAACTATCCATCTTAAGTCACCTAGTGCTGTCATAACAGAAATACCACAAGTGGGTGGCTTTAATGAACAGAAATGTATTTCCTCACAGTTAGGATGCTAGAAGACTACATATAGAGCACCGGCTTCTAGGGAAAGGCTTTCTTTCTGTGTTGGCTCTGGGCTCTGGGGAAAGGTCCTTGTCTTTTTTGAGCTTCTGTTAGTCACCTGGAAACACTGGTGGCATAGTGGTTAAGAGCTATGGCTGCTAACCAAAAGGTCAGCAGTTCAAATCCACCAGGTGCTCCTTGGAAACTCTATGGGACAGCTCTGCTCTGTCCTACAGGGTCGCTATGAATCAGAATCGACTCGACAGCAATGGATTTGGGTTGGGTTCCTCAGTTCCTTGGCATCAGTCTTCCCCAGTTTGTCCTTGCTTACTTCTGTGCCTAAGTTGCTCCTTTTATCTTTCAACAGTGATTGGTTAAAGAACACTCTACACAGATATAGCCTCTATTGATATAGCTTCATTAACATAACAAAGAAAACCCAATTCCCAGATGAGATTATATCCACATGAAGACCAAAACCCTTTGCTTTCCAGTGGATTAAGACTCATAGTGACCCTATAGGACATTGTAGGACTGCCTGTAGGTTTTCCAAGGCTGTAACTCTTTATGGAATCAGACTGCCACATTCCTTTCTCTAGGATTAGCTGGTGGGTTTGAACAATTGACCTTTAGGTTAGCAGCCAGGCACTTAACTACTGTGCCACCAGAGCTCCTTTCCATATGAACAGAGGTTAGGATTTACAACTTCTTTTGGGGGGGAAAAAATTTAATCCATAATTTGTTGACCTATTGCCATCCAGTCGATTCTGACTCATAGTGACCATATAAGACATAGTAGAAGTGCTCCACAGGGTTTCCAAGGCTGTAATCTTTATGGAAGCAGATTGCCACATCTTTCTCCCTCAGAGTGGCTGGTAAGTTTGAACTGCCGACCTTTTGGTTAGTAGCCAAGAGTTTAACCACTGTACCACCAGGGCTCCTTATTTAATCCATAACACCACCCAACTTGTGGTTCTTCGTTATGGCATCCCTGGGAAAATAATATTTTCTTCAAACATGAAACAGATCCTGAGAAACAAATTTTAATATAATTAACAACAAAGATTAAATTAAATAGTTGAAGAAGCATAAATGATTCATAATACAAGCACCAGCTAACAAATTTAGCACCCTTCTTAAGTAACAATCCAGAGAAAGTAAATCAGTCATTTATCGAACTGTTCTTTGGAATACTTTGGCTTCACCTGTGTGTGAGCTACAAAGATAAAAAATGTTCTTATATTTTATTGAACAACTTTTTGGGAAAACAGGAAAGAAGGAAATGGCTGTATCAGTGCCAATTTTTTCAAAGACCAGGAAGAAGTCATGTAAGAAGCAAAGAGTCAAATAAGAGATGTTCTTTGTGTCAGACTTTTTCTCTAGGACCAAGTAAGAAAGATATTAATACGATTGTTACATTGATGTCCCGTGTTGAGTCATATATTGCTTTTGGACCAATGTTTATGCTGTCAAATGTTTGAAAATGAGAAAAAAAAACTATCAATCACACTTACTAGTGTTTTTAGTCTTTAGAATACTGTTCTCAGTGCTGGATGGAGTTATGAGCCAATTGGGTTCTTTGCTTCCCAGAGTTTGCATTTGAGTGGGAAAGGCAGAATCATTAAGAATACATGCAAATGGGCAAATACTTAAATTAGAAAATAGGGCATTCTCTTCATGTAAATACATTATGTTTTAGATCTCCATAAAAAAGGAAAATACATGAATTATGTGAATACATAGATTGAAAGATCTTCACTGAGTGAACTAAATAAACAGCTAGGTAAGGCATTTCCATGAGAGTGAGGAAAATATGTTTAGTCATCTACGTACTGAAACTGCAGCCACGTTCCCTATAGATTTGACAGAATGAGTGAGAAGAATATTAAGAAAATATGAAAGCTTAAATTGTGAAGCTGAAAATAGGAAGAAATTCCCCTAAGCTCATGATTCCTTTGTGGAAGAGGGAAACATAACAAAGTTGAGAATTACTGGAGTAATTATGTGCCCAAACTGGCTTGAATTGTTTCAAATGCGCTTTGTCAGGTCTTCTTGCAACATTTTATTATGCTCGTGGATTTTATTAAATATTTTATCAGGATAGGGATTTTAGAATTTAACACAGACTTGGCGTAATTACGGGATACGCCAGATCCATAATGTACATCATATAACGTTACAAGTACATTTGAAAAAGGAGGGGAGAGAGAAGAACACTTCCAGAAATATCTAAGTCTTGTAAATTTTTCAATCAAGTGATGGAGAAAGGATAGGATTTTATATTTAGTGTTAAAGTTTTGGCTTTGGGAAAAGAAATATGCCACTGGAGACTAATTTTAGTTAATCCACTAAGCATGGGTTATGATACAGAGAGGAGGAGGATTCATTTTCCTAGTATAAAGAAGAGAAACTTGTTGGCACAGTAGCTAAGAGTTATGGCTGCTAACCAAAAGGTCGGCAGTTCAAATCCACCAGCTGCTCCCTGGAAACGTGGTGGGGCAGTTCTACTCTGTCCAATCGTATCTGTATGAGTTAGAATCAACTCCATGGCAACGGGTAGTGCAGAAGTAGTACAAAGATATAGTCTAGAAGGAAAGGAAGGCCAGTACAGGGAAATAACAGCAGAGTTGTATCTAAGTATTTCCCAATTGTGCCATTTTACCATTGTACTGAGGAGTGTTTCAGAAAATAGAGTTCGTTTTGTCCTTGTTTTCTCTCTAGAGATTAAGGACAGTCCTTCTTGCCTTGGGGAATGGACCACTTACTCTGAATAAGAATGAAGGAAGGCCTGTTTAGCATAGGTGGGGATGCCACAAACCACAGTACAATTGATACTGCATTGCTACCCATGACCTACACTCTAAATCGGAAAACCTTTAGGTTGATAAGGGACTGACCGAAAAATCGTTTGTCAATTGTCCATATTGTCAGAGCTTGTCAATCCATCAAATCATGCACTTTTGTTTTTCTGAAGGGTGTGGTGGCTTAAATTGCATTTTAGGCCACTTTTTTTTTTTTTTTCTTCAGGCCATGTCTTTACTCATATGATTTTAAATATACTACAGTGAACTGTGTTTTTCAGGTAGGAGCTATTCCCACAGATAAATCCTGAAACAAAAGTCATTTGCCCAAAATCTTGCTGGGTTTTGATATGTTAGACTGAAACCTATACAGCTAACCCCACTCCGTTCCCACATGTTGAGATCGCCTTAACGCCCTCCCACTTTCTATTAATATCATACTTGTGACACATTTGTTATCTGACTTGAAGACCTGCTAATAAAGTAAAACACTGTAAAATAAATGCGTAAAAATTAAAAGAAATATTAAGATAATGTGTTAAGTTGTAGAAATCACCTGTATCTATTGCCTTCAAGTCGGTTCCAACACATAGCAACCCTATAGAACAGAGTAGAACTACCCCCATAGGGTTATCAAGGCTGTAATCTTTACAGAAGCAGACTGCCACCTTTTTCTCCCACAGAATGGCTGGCGGGTTCAAATCACCGACCTTTCAGTTAGCAGCCAAGCAATTATCCGCTGCACCACCAGGTGCCTAGAAAATACCTCTAGGTTAATACTAAGCTTTGTCTGAACCATTCTTCCTAAAATGAGGAAATGCAAAGTGTTAAAAGGAATAACGTCAGAAATAAGCTATATTTAAAATATGAACAAACAAACAAAAAACTGGAGGTGCTTATCAAGTCTAAAAAATAAAAAAAAGTGAAAAGGCTTTAGGATTGGGAGAGGAAGAGAGATTAAAGACAGTAATCAAGAACCAAGTGAAAGGAAACTCAGGCCTCCCTTCTGCTCTCTTTGTTTCCTTGTGCGTTGTTTCTGGGAAAAGGCACAGAGAGAGAAAGACCCTGGTATTGCATCCTGATGTATAATTTATCAAATCCACAGGTTGACTCAGTCAATGATTTTTATGTTTTTTCCTTTATGCAAGATTGCACTGTACATTTTGCTTAGTCTGTTAAATGGATAGGAAGAACTGAAGGCAAAAATGTTATATTGAATTTTCACTTAAGAGGCACCAGAAGCCTGAGGATTTCAATTAGTTGAATTTTCATTTTTTAGACCATCACTCCTGTCTTGAAGTTTTATTCATTGAAAGGATGTATTCTGTGATTCCTCTGGTCTTGTACCGCAAGTAGGCAAAAATATTATTTTTAATTATTTCCTTTCCTATTTTAATATACCCAAAACCCATTGCTGTCAAGTCAATTTCGACTCAGAGTGACCCTATAGGGTTTCCAAGAAGTGACTCGCCTATTCCAACTTCCGACCTTTTGGTTAGCAGCCAAATGCTTAACCGCTGTGCCGAAAGAGTTAATTGTTTTCTTTATATTTCACTGGCATATATGAGATTAAGATATAAAAGGAAGAAATTAGTAGTTGTATTTGGATAAAGATTTCAAAATATAATTAGAAAATGAAAGAAACTTTTTTTTTGTCAGTCAAAAATATTCCTAAATTGGGAACGATATCATTACTTGGAAAAAAAAGAGAAAAAAGTAGATTCGCTCCTTGGAAACTCTATGGGACAGTTCTACTCTGTCCTATAGCGTCGCTATGAGTCAGAATTGACTCGACGGCAATGGGTTGGTAGCAACTGATGTGACTCTTTCTTAAAAAAAAAACCTATCAATCAGACCTGTAGAGGGAACACTACAGAAAAATTCTCCAAGACAATACAGGAAAGCCTGAATTATGCCTCAAGGAAGGACTCTTTGGGGAGATGTACCTGCATATACTAGGAAGCAACCTGGAAGACCACAGGCTTTTTGCTCTTAATATGTCATGACTAGAAGTAAGACATGACATAAAGACTGACTTAATGTCATCCTGTCACATAAACAGTCTACGTGAATGGATAGAAATCAGAATTTACTATAGAGTTTTAATTCAGCTAGTTCCACAGGTTTTTAAAAGAACCTAAACGTTAGTTCTGAGATTTGTATGAGCTTGGTAGTGTGCTGTATTACAATGGGGAAGATACAGAAGTACAGGTAACAGACTTTTTTTGGAGAGGATGATAGCTGTGTTCTTCATAGGTATATGTTCAGAGAGGGAGGTGAAATTTTGCATACACTTGATTTTTTATTACCTAAACAACAATTTATTATTTTATTTATATTTATTTATATATTTCCTAAAACAAGCAGTTCTAATTTGTCGTACCACTCAACAAAAACCAAACTGAAGATACTGACAGTATTAATTGTAACTACCGTAGGATAAGCTCCAAAATCAAATAGAGAATGCTTTATTATCTATGCATGGAATTTTTAAAGGGACTAGAACAAAGTAGGAGCCCTGGTGGCGTAGTGGTTAAGAGCTTGGCTGCTAACCAAAAGGTCAGCAGTTCAAATCGCGGTAGTAATATTCACTTGGGATTTAATGCTTTGGGCTTGATAAACTGGTTAGTTGTGGATAAGTGGGAAGGTGGCTGAAAAGAAGACGAGTTCCTATAGAGTTAAGGGGCGGGGGGAAGGGCAGGTAATACAATTTGCTAACCTTTTGAACAGTAAGCAAAATCAAATAAATAAACTGAATTCTTAAAGATAGAGATTGGATTTGAAATTTCCTCTGTTTCTCATTGGCTGTGACAGTCTACTGAATAAGGCCAGTTAGCAGTAAGCCAGGCACTGTTCTTTCTACTTATAACGTATAAAGAACAAAATGACTGATAGATTCATTAACACTCCCTGAGTTCATATACATTCAGGGGACTCTGACCTGGAAATAGATCTTTGTCACACTTCAGGGACAATTTATCTGAAACAGACATTTCTGTTCAGTGAAATAGATCTGGGCTCGGTTCATCTATAGTGTGCGTATTTGGTAGATCTGTCATGCTAAGGAAACCCTGGTGGTGTAGTGGTTAAGAGCTTTTGGTTGCTAGCCAAATGGTCAGGAGTTTGAATCTACCAGGTGATCCTTGGAAACCCTATAGGGCAGTTCTACTCTGTCCTATAGGGTCGCTGTGAGTCAGAATTGACTCGATGGGAGTGGTTTTTTTTTTGTCATGCTAGAGTAGCATAAGAGGAAAGGTACAGTCACTTTGTGTAACTGATTAGAATTTTACTATATTCTTAGTGAAAAAAACAGTAGCAACGTGTATATAAACCCAGTGCCGTCGAGTCAATTCCGACTCATAGCGACCCTATAGGACAGAGTAGAACTGCCCCACAGAGTTTCCAAGGAGCACCTGGCGAATTTGAACTGCTGACCCTTTGGTTAGCAGCCATAGCACTTAACCACTATGCTACCAGGATTTCCAAAGTATGTATAGTGAGAAATAAAATGAAACATTCCAGTATATGTTAATGTCATATCTATAGGGCATGAATTGTGAGCAAGTTGGCTAGTGCAAAGAATTTTGCAAACAGTAGAGGAAGAGCTGAGGATCCTCAGATTATTTCAAAGTTGCCAATTGACTGGCTTTCCAATACACCTTATAGTCTTGCTATGTTCCTAAAGCATTTGAAACAATTGTGTTCTGGTTTAAATATTACTGTCCTCTAAATATTCAAGTCATTTATCTTCCTTGAATTTCTCCTTATTAATGCTTACTTGAAGTGGCTACAGCAAGAATCAGACAAAATAATGTGTATCAACTTTGAAAAATGTAAAAATGATAATGATTAATTTCTTAAGATACAATCAGCATTATCCTCTTACCATGTTAGCTAGCTTTCATTCCACAAGCAAGAGAACGCCCATGAGTATTTACAGAATTTTCTTTTATCAACATAAGTGTATCTGTGCTATTCTGATATGTCTTACTGTCCATGAACTGAATATTTGCAAGCATTGGTAGATTAAAGATTAGGAAAAAACATTGAAGCAATATGTTTATAATTTTTCTCAAAGACATATTTTGAAATTTATCTTTGTATATGTGGCTTTGGTTAATTCATATTTTCAACTTTTTTTTTTAATTTTGGAATAATTTTAAAATTACAGAAAAGTTAGAAAGATGGCACAGAACATTCCCATAATCCTCGTATCCATTTTCCTCTGAAGTTAACATCTGTCATTAATTACCATCATACATTTTATGGAAACCAAGAAACTACATAGTTATGTCACAGTTAACTGAATTTCAGTGTTTATGCAGTGTTCACCATTTTTTCCTTTAACACCTTTTGTTCTGTTTGAGGATTTGGAAAGTCTTTTGCATTCTGTTTGATGATTTGTTTTCCTGAAAGTTTCCTTAAAAGATATTTTCCTAGATTATTTTAGCTATTGTCTTTATACCTCAGAGCCCAGATGATGTGTCCTTGTGAGTTCTTGTGAGCCCAGATCCAGATGGGTCACATTCCCTATGTTCAAGGACAGGGAATAATGATTCCAATATTATTTCCTAAATCAACCACTACTTATTTAATAGGCCCTTCTGAGTATTATCTAGGTGGTGCCAATGGTTAAGCACTTGACTACTAGCAGAAACACTGACTATTTGAAGCCAACCAGAGGTACCTCACAAGAAGGTCCTGGTGATTTGCTTCCAGTAGGCCACATCCCTGAAAACCCTATGAAGTAGAATTTTATTCTGCACACATGTGGTCACCATGAGTTGGAATTGACTGAATATCTACTGAGTATTACCCAGGAGGAATGTACTTTGTTCCTGTGTAACACACACAGGTTGTCTCAGAGGCACTCCTAAGATCCAAAGCAGCCACAGACCACTAGGATGAGGACCTCAACTAACCACATAAACACCCTATGAGTGTTACATCCGGCTAGTCTGATGGAGCCACACACAAGAGACACTCACAAAGTGTTGGCAAATGAAAGACATTTTTAATTTCTCATAGATAGAGTATAACAAGAATGTATCCATGATGAAGGGTGGTTTGTGTGTGTGTGTGTGTGTGTGCGCCAATGAATTGATTCCGACTGATAGAGCGACTCTATAGTATAGAGTTGAAGTGCCCCATAGGGTTTCCAAGGCTGTAATCTTTATGGAACCAGACCGCCACATCTTTCTCCCCCTGAGCAACTGGTGGATTAGAACTGTTGAACTTTCAGTTAGCAGGCAGTACTTTAACCACTGCACCACCAGAGCTTCTTATGATGAACAGTACCCCTGTCTCAGAAAGGCTGTCGGGGTGGAGATGGAGACTCTTCTTTGAGTTCTACTACTTTGCAACGTAGGCGAGGGACTAGGAAGGCCTACCCACAGTCAATTTCATACTCCAGTGATTCACTGCATGGGACACAACGTGGATTGTCCTGCCTGACCACCCAAGGAGGGGTGTGATCAGACAGTTGAGCACCAGTTAGATTTCATTACTTTAGCCCTGCTAGTTATTAGGCTTCAGGGGCAGATGGTGGTTTGTTCCTGAAGTCTAAAAATGCAATGTGGGTATCATACGCTGGTTTCTCTAGAGAAGCAAAATCAGTAAGGGGGCAGGGAGGAATTACAACCATTTGGGCCATCTGAAGGACTATCTTCTCTAAGTTCCACTCACTGATGACTATTTTAAAGTAAGTAAGTTCCATGTATAGTGAAGTTTCAGGTTAACTTGTCTATTTTTGTCCAAGAGAAATGCAAATAATTTCTCATTGCTAGAAAACATAACCCCAGAGGGGTTATTATTCTGTAGAGAATCAAGCAGTTTTGCAAGTAACTGAGCAATGTTATCTTTATATTCCTTTATTAAGTTGTTTACACATCTCAGCTCCTCAAATGCTCTTTGAATTAGCTACACAATCTTATATGAAATTGGTACTTCAGCACGCGAAAGACCTTGTTTTACTGAATGAGTGGCATTTAATCAGGCCTTTGTTCCCTCTCCAGAGGCATAATTCCCAATTCCTCTTTTTAGATGTGCTTCTTTTTGTATTTTCTGAGATTCTCCTTTAGTGACTTCTGACTGAAGCCCCTTGGCAAATGATGTCTGTGCTCAGGAAGGTTACTTACTTTACCCTCCCTTCTTCACTGCTGGCTTCTAGAGGCATCTTTGAGCTCTTCTGTTGGAATCCCATTGCCTCTGCAGATTCATGTTTCCCACCATTAATAAATAATACATTAATAAAGTACAGATTGCCCTGAACACTGACTCCGATTGTCTTCTGTGCCAGGAGACTGTTACACCACAGCCTTTCTTCCTTTCCTTTCTCTTCCTTTCCCTCTTTACCTTGCCCAGATGAAAGTCAGATACCAGGCTCTGTGATTGCCAAGCCTCAGGGAACACATGTTCAGTTCTCTATGTGGTCTGCCTGAAACCTCCTCACTTAGCTTGAGATAGGGAGGAAGAAGCCCATTCTGTTGCACCTTTTCTTCTGTCATTGGGGCTTATCACCTCACTACTATTTCTGAAAAAAAAATCTTCTCCTCTGTCTCTTAAACTCCCACTCTTTTATAACACAATTATTATTACCTTTACTTGCCATAGATCCTTGTCTATTCCTGGCACTATACATACACAGTTGGCCCTTTTGAATACATAGTTGCAAATCAGCTGATCACGTACTGTGAAAATGCAGTTGATATTCTGAATGCAAATTCATAAATTCATAAATTATTTTCTGGATAATTGGGATCTTCATAATTTTGAGTAGTGTTATCCATGAATATGGTATTTCTTCACTTATTTACAAATTATTTTATGTGTTTTTGAGTCACTTGGTGGTGTAAACAGTTAACACCCTTGACTGGTAACTGAAAGTTTGGAGGTTTTGAGACTGTCTAAAGGTGGCTTGGAAGAAAAGCACAGTAATCTACAGACATCTGAAAAATCATCCATCGAAAACCCTATGAAGCACAGTTCTATGCTGACACATATGAGGTTGTTGTGAATCAGAATCAACAGGATGGCATCTTTTTTCTTTTTTTTTAATAGGTTTTAGTATACTTCTGTCCTTTCCTTAATACAAGTCTTATACATCGTTTAGTAGCTTGATTTCTATACACCTTATAATTTTAAGATTTTAGTGGGACGTTTTAAATATTTTTCTTATTTAATTATGATTGTAGATTCTTCTGACTTTTGAGTATTCATTTTACGTCCAGCAAACTTGTTGCTTACTCTCTGTGTCCCAGTGGTTTCTAGATTCTTCAAGATTTTTCTGTATAGCTATCATGTTCATAAATTTAAAATTCTTTTTTGCTTTATCTTTTATAATATTATACCATATAATTCATTTTCTAGATTTATTGAAATTGGCCAGAATCTGCTACCTTTCCCTCAGTAAACACACAGCCTACAAAGTTAAATGGAAATAATGGTAGTGAGCTCATTCTGTTCCCAATTCTACTAGAAGTATGTCCAAAATGTCATCTGGAAATGTGATGTTAGCTTTAGTTTTGTCCCCATGTTAGTAGATCATTCCCTTAATCATTTAAAGAAAGTTGCTTTTTTCCTTCTACTTTGCTGAAGATCTCCTTTTGATCACAAATGAGTTAGTATATCTTTTTCTGAATTTATTAATACAATCATATGCTTTTTCCTGAATTTGACTCAGTCTATAAAATTCATTGTTGTTTTTATATTAAACACTTTGCTTTCCTGCATAAGAGTTTTATTAATTATGGTCTGCTTAAATATCTTGGTAAATAATTGTGAATACAATGTAAAACATTTGTGTACAGGGGGATAAGTTTAGGATAGCTGGCTTTTAAAACTTTGTGTTGTATATGAATTATTTTGCAATCGTAAGTCCTCTTTTTGCATTAAAATGCATTCTTTAAACAATAAAATTCAAATGCACAATGTATTCTATATAATGCTGTCGTTGCTGTTAGGTGCCTTTGAGTCAGTTCCAGCTCATAGTGACCCTGTGCACAACAGAACGAAACACTGACAGGTCTTGTGCCATCCTCACAGTTGTTACGCTTGAGCTCACTGTTGCAGCCACTGCAACAAACCATCTCATTGAGCGTCTTCCTCTTTTTTGCTGACCCTTTACTTTACCAAGCATGATATCTTTCTCCAGGGACTGATCCCTCCTGACAACATGTCCAAAGCATGTGAGATGCAGTCTCACCATCCTGGCTTCCAAGGATCATCATTCTGGTTGTACTTCTTCCAAGACAGATTTGTTCCTTCTTTTGGCAGTCCAGGGTATATTCAATATTCTTCACTAACACCACAATTCAAAGGTGTCAACTCTTCTTCGGTCTTCCTCATTCATTGTCCAGCTTTTGCACGCTTATGAAGTTATCGAAAACAGCACAGTGTGGATCAGGTACACCTTAGTCCTCAAGGTGACATCTTCGCTTTTTAACACTTTAAAGAGATCTCTTGCAGACGATTTGCCCAATGCAACACATCTTGATTTTTTGACTGCTGCTTCCATGGGTGTTGATTCTGGATCCAAGTAAAATGAAATCCTTAACAACCTCAATCTTTTCTCTGGTTCTATGTAACAGATCTAATTTTTTTCTATATTATGTAGATATATACTTGGAATTGTCAAAAAATTGAGTACTCAATATTTGAAGTTGACCTTGACATTGATTATGTATTTGCAGTTTACTTTTCCTCAGTGTTTCCAAGGGGAATAAGATCATTTATTTTCTCCATATTAATGTCAAGGTAATTAGAATACTTAGACAAATCATAAATATGCAATGCAGTTCCAGTCTGAACATAAAGTTTTATAACTGTGGGAATTCATAAAATGTGCTTACTGTAAGCACTGACCAATTCTGAATGCAGCAGCACTTGCATTACTGCCTATACATTATCTCAAATATAAGGCTTGCATAGGATTCATATAATCGCTAGACAATTTCCCTGAAGTTATTTTTACTTAGAGAAATGTCAACAGAAATCTAGCTGTTCTATTTATGTTTTTTCTTTGAAACCCTCTGAGCAATCCTTACTAAAATACTTGTTGACTATTTGGCTGGCTTCATTGCTTTACTTCAATTAAAATTAATATCTACAGTAATTGGCTTTTAAAATTAGCCTTCAGGTGAAACTTTAAGTAAATGAAGATTATTTACTTTAAAAAAGAGCAAACTCATAGTTGATTTAAGATATGACAGAAAATTTGTAATTGCTTTTTTTTCTTTTTTTTTAATTTCAGAGAAGACATACTTTAAATTCCAACCTGTGTTGTTAATGTTATTTTAAAAAAGAAATGTTGGGGAGTAAGACTAATTAAATGATAGACATTTTGATCATTATTTAATCTAACCAGTATTCTTTTAGCATCTATTCTGTGTTCTCTTCTTTTTTAGGCACTGGTTTTTGTAGCAGAGAAGACAACTGATGTTATACACACTGGTCATCATTATCAATGAATCCAGTCATGACCAGGCAACTATATATTAATATATTTCTGTATTTTCAATATCATTTCAAAAAACAAATCAAACAGAAAACATTAAGGTGGCTTAGATGCAACTCCTGAAAAAAACTAATCAAATTTTAACATTGAACTTCACAACTTTCACAGAGAAAGCTTGAACTGGTTCATCAAAAATCTCCTGTGATACTGTAGCCAGGAGATATTTACCATGTTACAAAGAAAGTAGCAAACAGAAGATTTTGATAAAAGCCTGAGTGGGGCGTAGCCCTTCACATTGTCAGAATTCAGGAAATTCAAAAGAAAAGAAAAAAAAAGGAGAGTTGTAATCACAAGCATACACACACACACACAAACTCACCACATGAACTTGCATGCATACACACTCACAAGCCCTTACACACTGCTTCTTTCTCTAACCAAAATAAAAAACACCAAAACAGATAATCAAGCAAGCAGACAAAACACAGAATAGCGGGACTTCAGAGAAATTTTATTTAAGAATAGTAAAATTGCTCAGGAATTTGGAACCCAGAATAGGAAGAAAGAAATAAGTGGCTTGCTCTAAAGAATGTCTTAAAAAAACAAAAACAAAAACAAAAAACACCTTTTTTCTCTTGCTGTGATACATTAGAATTAATTGTGTATACATGAGTATAAAGCTTTGGAAATGCATAGAAATGAAATATCAACTATTCATTATCAGTTTTTAGCTTCTAATTTATCTTCCAAATGAATGAAAATTAAGTATAGAGGGTTTTAAATACTTTATTACATTTGATCTCATAATCACATAAGGTGGGTGTTATTATCTTTCTAAACAAAAATCAAACTATACCACTCTTTCATACCACATGTAAAAGTAAATTCCATAAAAATTAAAGTTCAGATTATGAAAAGAAACCATTAGAAAGACAATTTGCAAAATAGAATATACAAATGGAAAAAAAGAAGAGATCTGAGTAATTAAAAATTTCCAAATGGTAGAACATACCAGAGAAATATAAAGTAAGTAGGAAAAAATTTCTCCGTGTATATATAGCCAGAGATTTTTTCCTAATTACTTTGTATATATACATATATGGAGTAGAATGATATTTTAATATCCCAGTAGCTCTTATAAATTTATAAGTAAAAATCATTAACCAAATGGAAAAGAGGCAAAGGCTATGACAAGAATTTTCAGAGTAGAAGAAACTATCAATTCAGATTTTCAGTAAGTATATGAAAAGAAGCCCAATCTTTTATTTTTCAAGCAAAAATTAATAAATGATAAACAATTTTTCATTGATCATATTGACAAATAATTTTGAAGATTGATAACATCCAGTGCTGGTAAACATGTGCAAAATGAACGCCCTTACACACTGTGCTGTTCACAGTAATGTTTGGGGGACTCGATCTGCCAGAATATAAAATTAAAACATTCTTGCTGTTAGACTCAACAATCTTGTGTTGTAAAAAAATTATTAAAAAACCTCTGATATATAAAGTTATGTATTTAATACAGAATTATTTAAAGCGATAAAAATTAAAGAACCCTAAATGACCATTCATAGGAGAATGGCTAAATAAATTATGGGTGATTTCATAAATAATGTTATACAGCCAAAAAAAGAAAAACTTAGATTTATACACACACACATATATATATAAATAAAAGTTCAGAAAAAGAAGTTGCAGAATAATGTGTACAGTAGATGCCATTCTTGTGAAAACAAACTTTTATGTGTATATATATATATCCATTTTTTCCATATGTTTATGCAGAGATAGAAAGTTGGAAACATACACATTATACAGTGAATTTGGAAACCCTGGTGGCGTACTGGTTAAGTGCTATGGCTGCTACCCAAAGGGTCAGCAGTTCAAATCCTCCAGGCGCTCCTTGGAAACTCTGTGGGGCAGTTCTACCCTGTCCTATAGGGTCGCTATGAGTCAGAATCAACTCTACGGCACTGGGTTTTTACAGTGAATTTAACACCTTCTCTTTCTGGAGTGGGAGAAAGAAATGGGAAGAAGGGGCTGAGCACGTTGGATTTTATTGTGTACTTCTTTTTATCATACTTTGCAAAGAACATGTTGTGCTTTTGTGTTTTAAAAGGACAATTCAAATACAGCATATTTTGAAACAAAAATATGCATACAATCCTGGTAAACGCTGTAGAATACAAAAAAAAAAAAAATTTTTTTTTTTTTTTTGGATACAAGACCCAGTTAATTGTGGAAAAGAAAGAAAATTATTCTTTCTCCATTTTGCAATTAATTCAATATAAATTCAGTAACTGATATTGAGTTTACTAAAATCTCCAAAATTGCTAAGGAACCTTCAGAGGCAAGTGCTGCTTCCTTTAAGGGCATTTTAGCTATTTGGATGAGAACTGACAGTTTGTAGCTGTTGGAACATGGTGGTCTAGTCTGAGTGATAAAGTGAAGTACTAGAGTTCAGGGCAATAAATGCCACCTGCAGTGACTTTATCAGTCAACGA
This sequence comes from Elephas maximus indicus, assembly GCF_024166365.1. Classification (NCBI taxonomy): domain Eukaryota; kingdom Metazoa; phylum Chordata; class Mammalia; order Proboscidea; family Elephantidae; genus Elephas; species Elephas maximus. Next base: position 43,213,741 of record NC_064832.1, read on the forward strand.
ATATTAGGGACATATTCAAGGGCATAGTCATTCCTCAGTACTTGACATTCAGGAACAAAATATTTTCTGATAATTATTAGGACCATATCATTTGGTAGAAGAACGTAGCTTTGTTGATTTCAGAAGTGGTTTTGCTCAGAGCCATAACACACTGCTGCACTTGACAATGTAGAACTTGAGAGTTTGTAAAATCATTGACCTTTTACATTGAATTGTAGGCTTTTGCTGAATAGCCCTTAAGTACTTACAGTCTTAATGTGAGGCATTAGCACAGAAAAAAAAAAAAAAAAAAACAGTTTTTACAGTTTTCCTGAATAGATATTAAAATAACCCAAATACATTATTTAAAATAAAATGTCGACTGTATAAAAGCTATTCTGGTCAGAGAAACCCTGGTGGTGTACTGGTTAAGAGATATGGCTGCTAACCAACAGGTCAGTGGTTCAAATCCACCAGGTGCTCCTTGGAAGCCCTATGTGGCAGTTCTACACTTTCCAATAGGGTTACTTTGAATGGGAATTGACTCAATTGCAACGGGTTTTTTTTTTTTTTTTATTCTGATCAGTATTTAAAGTAAGTATTTAAACGTCTCTACATTGCCATTGGTTAATAAAATTCCAAGTGGTTCAATAGCAAGAGAGAAAATGCACAGTTCTCATTAGAATAATTCCCACAGAACAAAAATAGCAAACAGTCTGAAAAACTCCATTTGTCAAAACAATCTGTATATTCAAACCTTAATCTAAGCTACATGTTAATGTGATCCTGAAAGAGATTTTTGGTCCTCATTCAGTTTGCACACTGACTTCAGCCAAGTGCTTGCTTCCAAATATGTCCGTGCATATTCTGACTTTTTGCACCAATTTTCTCATGACTAATTAACTCCCATTTAGTGTAACTTGTTAAGTATGCTTTGGTAGGTTACAGCAAGTCTTCACGTGCTATTTCTCTCTGGGATTCTTAATCCTATCCCTGATTCCTAATCTCTCTTAAAGGCTCTGAACCCACTACACCAATATTTGCAGTAAAGCTCACTCAGGCCTCTATCAGTGGCTGACAGTGTTCATTCCCGTCTGCTTTGGTGCCAGACATAAAAAATTGACCCTACAATTTTTATCAGTTCAAACTTTTCTATTTGCCCCTGCCACTTTGTTCCATTTGTACGCTGTTGTTGTTGTTAGGTGCCATCGAGTCAGTTCTGACTCACAGTGACCCTATGCACAACAGAATGAAACACTGCCTGGTCCTGGCCCATCCTTACAATCGTTGTTATGCTTGAGCTCATTGTTGCAGCCACTGTGTCAGTCCACCTCGTTGAGGGTCTTCCTCTTTTCCCCTGACCCTGTACTCTGCCAAGGATGATGTCCTTCTCCAGGGACTGATCCTTCCTGGCAACATGTCCAAAGTATATAAGACCCAGTCTCGCCATCCTTGCCTCTAAGGAGCATTCTGGCAGTACTTCTTCCAGATTCGTTCCTTCTTTTGGCAGTCCATGGTATATTCAATATTCTTCGCCAACAGCACAATTCAAAGGCATCAACTCTTTTTTTAGAAATGTAGCTATTCAACCACATATTTAATTCTCCTCAATTGACACATTAATTCTTAACTGGAATCATAATATTAATAAATGTTATGTAATATTTTTATTGTTCTCTATTTATATTTCAGGCCAGTTTCAGAAGAGGACATGGAACCAGGGATATCATTGCTGATGTCAGCTGGGTCCTGGCTGAAAGCAGAGAAGACCAGAAGGATGTTTACCTGTGTTTTATTGACTATGCAAAGGCATTCGACTGTGTGGATCATAACAAACTATGGATAACCCCGCGAAGAACGGGAATTCCAGAACACTTAATTGTGCTCATGAGGAACCTTTACATAGAGCAAGAGGCAGTTGTTCAGACAGAACAAGGGGGTACGGATTGGTTTAAAGTCAGGAAAGGTGTGCGTCAGGGTTGTGTTCTTTCACCATATCTATTTAATCTGTATGCTGAACAAATAATACGAGAAGCTGAACTATATGAAGAAGAACAGGGTATCAGGATTGGAGGAAGACTCATTAACGACCTGCATTATGCAGATGACACAACCTCGCTTGCTGAAAGTGAAGAGGACTTGAAGCACTTACAATGAAGATCGACGACCACAGTCTTCAATATGAATTACACCTCAACATAAAGAAAACAAAAAATCCTCACAACTGGACCAATGAGCAACATCATGATAAATGAAGAAAAGATTGAAGTTGTCAAGGATTTCATTTTACTTGGACCCACAATCAACAGCCATGGAAGCAGCAGTCAAGAAATCAAAAGACGCATTGCATTGTGCAAATCTGCTGCAAAGGACCTCTTTAAAGTGTTGAAGAGCAAAGATGTCACCCTGAAGACTAAGGTGCCCCTGACCCAAGCCATGGTATTTTCAATCACATCATATGCATGTGAAAGCTGGACAATGAATAAGGAAGACGGAAGAAGAGTTGACTCCTTGAACCCATTTGTATAGTGGAGTATAATGATTCCTATTTGTCTTATAATTACATTTGAAGCAGGCTGCTCAGCCATATCTTGAACAGTACCTGAGCCAATTCTTTTTTCCTTCTTTCTTTTTCTCTCCTTTCCCTCCCCTAGCCCATCCCTGCCTCCAAGTAAGATCCTGATGTTAGCTCCCCAAAAGGTTAAGTGTTAACCAGTGTTTCCTCTAAGACTGTGGAAAACAAGTGATATTGATCTAAGCCTGTCAAATAAGAGGAAAGATGGCGCCAGCCATCCCCTGAGCTGATGGGATAATGGTAGGAAAAGATCAACATGTTTGAGATACGACCACCAAAACCAAACAGAAGAAAGAGAGTGCACATTCCACAAGTTCTAAAACTTACGGCCCCTTCTTCCTTAAAAACCCGAGCTGATCGGTAATCTGATGAGACAGACGTCTTTAGGAGGAGATCATTCCCCTCTGTCTCCATATACCTGTATATCTAATAAAGCTCTTGCTACCCACTTCGCCCCTGTCTCAAGAATTGGCCGTTTGCGGCAGGTGGCTCTAACTAGCGAAATTGCGGTAACAATTTGGTGGCCCGTACGGGAACGCCAGCCGTTTGAGACTCGATGGCCCCGCCGTGGGGCCCAGGCCTGATGGACAGTTCTCCTACTAAGCGGCCGCTGAGGACTCTGTTTGTCCCTGGAGGCTGTCCACAGACCCGGGCTCCCCTGCAGCGCCACTGGTCCCTAACCGCGCCAAAGAGATGGGTGAAGGCAAGACCTAACCAGGACCCTGAGGTGAGTCCGCGACCCTCTCCCTATTGTGTTCAGGGCCGGGGCGGATAGGGCAGGCCAGTATGGCCACCGGAACTGGACCCAGGCCCTTGGTTTCTAAGGCGAGTGGCATCTTGGATGACCGTCCCAGTGAGTAGGATGCAAGGAGGGACTGTTGGTGACTCTAGAACTGGGCAGGCCTATGAGTGTGTATTGGCCATTGGTTTTCGTGTTTGGGTTGTTGTCTGTCTCTGGTTCGTGCACCCTGGTTTTGGGGAGGGGGTGTAGACATTTCTATCTGTTTAGATTGGGAGATTGAAACCCCTCCGTCTGGCATTGGGGATAGGAGGTATCTGGAGGATAGAAGTGGAGATTGAGACATTCCTAGTAACCTGTTAGGCCTAACTAATACTATCCTTGTTCCCCTTTTCCCTTCTGGATTGTCTGGCCCGAGCACTCTGTTTGTCTATTCGTCTTATGGGTGAATCTTATGTGTGACTGGTGCTGTCTGGGAGGTTGAGGCTGCCAAGATCACCTCTGTAACCTGGCTGGCTGTCTGAGAGTTTGAGACTGCAAGATTATCTCCATCGCCTCTGTCTGTGTCTTACATGTAATTTATGTGTGATGCATAGAAAGTGGTTGGTGAGAAAACATATATTCAGGATGAATTAAAACATACTGAGGATTTGTTGATTGGGCTGGGAAAAAAAAAAAAAAAAAGGAGAGATGCATGGGGAGGTCAGATTTTCAGTCTAGACTGGGATTTTAATCACAATACAGAGAACACTCAGGGCTGAGTGTCAAGATTTTAAGAGGTTCTCTCCCAGAGCTGGGAAAACTCTTGGCTGCAGTGCATGAGACAAATTACTATTAGACTAAAAGAAAAAACAGGTGGTATCAACTACCCATAAAAATAAAAAACTAGGTTCTTCAGAATAGTTAGTTAGAATGAAAAATCAAGAAAACATACTAAGAGATTCACCCCTAGGGTGCATCCTTAAACATTAGAAATTCTGAAATTCTTTTCTTACGATTAAAAAAAAAAAAAAAAAGAAGTGTAGGGTTAAAAATCTCTTGACAAATAGAACTGACCTGCCAAGTTTACTCTAACTGAGATAAAGAGAAAAAATTGTTATCTTTTGCATTTCAAAATGCCTAGGTGCACTTAAACTTATATAAATGAATTGGGATGACTCCCTCCAGCCCCCAGTTTCCCTAACTAAAAATTGATGGATTCATTTACAAAATTGCTAAAGAACTTTGGTACTTACTGGGTAAATAGCCTTTCAAAATGCCTAGGTCAATTTAAACATGAATCAGAATGAATCAGAAATGACCTAATCTTGTCTTCTACCTAGAGTTAAAAGGCAGGTACGGCGGACAGTATCAGGCCTTCTCAGCCCCTAGTCCTAGTTTCCAGGGTCCTATTTTATAGCTCCAGAGAAACTTTTGAAAGATTCCTTTCAACTAGGTAAAAACTCTTTTAAGACAAAAGATAAAGAAAATTGCTGTTTTACTGTAGTTATCAGAAACTGGGTGGATCCCAATCATTAAAAAAAAAAAAAAACTGAACAAATTCTCTGTTGTAAGAGAACTTTAAGAAGCCAAAGAGAAAAATACATATGTGAGTATTTAGGTCTGCTAATGAGTGAGTTCATTTTTGCCATTAGGGGGATGTACTATAAGAGATATACAACGAAAAACATTTAAGAGGTTTATTGAAAAAAAGAAATTTACTTAATAATGGTCAAAAGTTTTATCTGTTTGACTGAAGTTAATGGCTTAATTTATGAGATTTTTAAGAGCTTTAACGTTAAATAGCATATAAAACAAAGAATTAAGTTTCTCACTATTAAAATAACAAAATTTTCTTTGGTTACTGAGTTAAAAAGTTAATTTCTCCTTTGTGTATTCTGCTTCAAAGACAAAAAGGTTCAATCTGTCATTACAATAAGATTCCTGAGTCAGAAACCAAACCACATGGCTTAAAAAACCAAAAAAATTAAGGTTTTTACTTTAAGATTTTTAGTTAAATGAAGTATTATTAGTAACATGATAAACTTCTGACAAGTTGGGAAGCCACAAAATTTTATAAAGAAAAAGTGCTAAAAAAGTTTATTTTACATGTTATAAATTACATAGAATGTTGTTAAAATCATGAGAAGTACCTGATTCCTTCTCTTTGGGTTCAAATTTATATGTTGGCATTTCCTCTTGTGTTCTGGCCTGATATTAGGCAACAAATGATTGCTAGCTTGGTTAAAACTTTATTTTTTTGAAACTAGCAACATCAAAGCCAATAGATTAAATGAAGACTTACTATTCAGGTATTTAGAGACTTGATAATCTTAGAATGTTCTTGAGATACCCTGACTATATGGCATTATGTCTCAAGATTATTCTGTGTTACATTTAAAGTTCTTTAAAAATATGGTTAATGGTTATTATTGAAAATATTTTTATCTAAAGTTTTTTTTTAACTGATTTTATTTGGCCTTTACCTTATGCTTGTAATTAATTTCTATCAGGTCTTTCGCTGTAAAAAATCATGTTTATAAATTAATCATGACCATTTTAAGTTTTGTCATCTACAGATAAGTTTTTACTTTACTGAGTTTCTGAAAACATTTGAATATCTCAAAAAAAAAAAAGAGATGGACTACATTGGACTTACGAAAAAGACTGTGACTAGACTCAATCAAGATTTCCAGAACCTCTGTGTAGAAGGTCATGGTTTTACAGACTGCACTTGATCCAGGATCACTTGCAACAGAAGTTAACTACTGAGTAAACGAAACAATACGATGGGTTTTATGTGAGAGTATTTCTGATGTTTTAAGGACTTTCTTTCTGGAAATAATACTTCAAGGTCCTACTTTCTAGATATAAGAAAACATTTTCCTCTTTTCTCCTAAATTATCTAACTAATGGGTTTAGTTATTTTAACTCTTGAATTAGAAGTTCCTGCTGGTAAACTTAAGAAAGTTGTAAATATCATAACCAGTTCTCTCAAGGAATAGTTTGTGCCTTAATAGATAAATGTTGCTGTATTTATATTAATACACAGCCATAGGTTTTGCTGAATGTGGTTGCTACAGAGGCACATAAAAGCAGTTACTGATGCTTCTTATACGTAAACAAACACCCCATGAGATTTGCTTCCTTGGTTCGAAGATCTTAGGGTCATGGTTTCATTGATGTATTAGACAATTGGTCTAATACATTTGTATTCTACCTCCTGATTTGCTGTATGGTGCCTGAGATCTTAAAAACCAGATGATGCCGAGTTACCATTTATTGAGCATATTTGATCAAAGATTCTATAACAAGATTATGATCCAAAGGAGGAAGCCATGAGAGGGTGTATATAATTCTCCTGAAATCCAGATATCTGGCTTTCATAGAGGTTGGGGCAACCTACATAGGCCATCACCTTTGGGTGTCCTTCTGAACCTTGAGCTTTGAGAAAAAAACTGATTCCTGAAGCCACTTTGAGTCAAACTATTGTCCAGATAAGTTAGCAAGACCATTTTGCTCTGGGCATTGTGCCTTTTTTTTTTTTTTTTTTAAGAATTCAGTCTGTTTTGAAAAACTGACTCCCAAGATCAGTAAATAGAATTATGTTTAGGGTAAATCAGTAATCAGTTTTATCAGTCTTCAAGACAATGTTGTATGAAATACCTGTCTAATGCTTATAATCAAACTGTTACCCTGTTGCTATACAGAAAATTATGTAGCTTAAAGGAATCAGGTTCTCAGAGGAGATTGACCTCATGGCTCAGGCTCCATTTTGTCTTAGACTCCACCTCTGCTTCTGAGTAAGTGACCCATGATTATTAATAAGTAAACCAAAGAGAGGCAGCTTGACCTCAGGGAAAACAGTGTGTTTTAGACAGATTAACTGGAGACCTCCAACAGGAGAAGTCCATCCTGTATTATCTTGCTAATCATGTATTCTTTAATAGAAACTTGTTTGTCATGTGTAAATTTCTCTATACATTCTATTTTCTTTAGACAAACTTTGAGTGCCCTTATAGATATATTTTTTTGTGTGGTGTATCCAACTATACTAATTTAAATGATTCCTTTCTAATTAACAGTGAATTTACATGGATAATTTCGTTTAGATTCCTGCTGAATGCGTGGGCGAAACACTTTGAGACCTTTAAGATTATCTTTAGATATTCATAGTAAATATTAGAAAGGTAATGTTAATTTGTTATCCTTTGTAAAACGAGAGTAAGAAGAAAGCCCATTGGTCCAACACTCAGGGTATGGTTGGTAATGTTAATTCCTACTTATGGTATATTCAAATTAGAGAAATCTTTAAGAAATTTATCAATCACTATGGGACAAATGACAGACAAAGTTGCTAGTGGGATGGAAACACAACAGTGACCTCTGACCTCATTAAGCCAAGGTGACATGAAATAACAAGATAGCCTTAGATTGTATTTATTGGTCCAAGAAAGTGTGATATGTGCTATAGCAAATACCTCTTGTTACATTTAGATAAATAACACAAGAGAAGAACAAGATATACAAATAGAATTGGACAACAAGTTACTTGGTTACACACAGTAACACCCTTACAAACACCAGATTTATTTATACTACTACAGGTAATATTCTTAGTCTACAGCCTGATAGAATTAGGCATAATAAAACTTACCTTCTATAGTCTTACACACCTAAAGATAAAAGAAGGCTTTGGGCTAAAATGTTGATGTACATTGAGTTTGCTCACTTTAACAATAAGATTGATGAGAACACGGCTTTTGAGATCCTGGTGAAGAACCAGATGGTAACCCATGGTATCCAGTGGAAAACCAGCACCGTGACTAAAGAACTTGCCGAGGTCACCATCTAAGAACCTGACTAAGTCCAGGTATTGACCTTCAATGTGGTATCTCTGATCTCCAATCAAAAAGAAGGAATGATTTAAGAAATAATATTGGAGCCACTACTCCCTGTCCTTGAGCATAGAAAATGTGACCCAGCTAGAGCTGGGCTTACAAGGACTCACAAAGACATATCAACTGGGCCCTGAGATATAAAGACAATAAATAGGATAATCTTAGAAAATGTCTTTAGAGAACTTTTCACATAAGCCAGAACACAAAATACTTTCCACTGTTACGTTTTTCTATTAACATCTAATGAATAGAAATTTGTTAGGCCAACGAAGACCCTCCTGTCATTACTGAAACCTGTATCAATTATCGTTAAGAAAGACAATTCAAGATATGAGATCACAGTTTCTAGCCAATTTGTGAGAAGGTAAAGCTTTTGATAGTTTTGCTCATTTTATACCCTGTAATATTTTTAAGATTTGAAAAGACATGACTCCAACAACACACTTGTCTGCTTCCCACTTTTGCTGTTTTGAAAAATATGAACCAGTGAAAAGACTAAAGCGGCTATTCAAGAGACAAAACAAAGACCGGTAAGTAAGTGTCATAAAAATAAGTAATATAGAAGTATTAAGAATTGATTTTGCTCTAGCCCTTTTACTAATTTCTATTTTAACCTTTGCTTGTGTTGTTCCTCTCTCCAGACAAGCTTATGTGCCTTGGTGTATGCCTTCATGAGTTGGCGCCTTCTCCCTGGAAGGGTAGAGTCATTTCAAGTGATTCAAAATTTCCAGCTCCAAATGAGGGTTGCTCAGAAATTTCAACCCATCCCCCATCAAGAGAGGCAACAGCCTAATAAAGGGTCACTTTTTTTTTTTTTATAGATACAAGATACAATGGTTTAACGCAGACAACACAAGAGTTCCACTTCCCTAACCCTTAGGCCTCTTGCCCCATCCAGCAGGAAGCAGCTAGAGAGACACGGCACCCTGTTTCCCAAGACTGAGAAACCTACAACAAAAGGGGGGATTGAAACAGGCTGCTCAGCCATATCTTGAACAGTACCTGAGCCAATTCTTTTTTTCCTTCATTCTTCTTTCTCTCCTTTCCCTCCCCTAGCCCACCCCTACCTCCAAGTAAGATCCTGATGTTAGCTCCCCAAATGGTTAAGTGTTAACCAGTGTTTCCTCTAAGACTGTGGAAAACAAGTGATATTGATCTAAGCCTGTCAAATAAGATGAAGGATGGCGCCAGCTACCCCATGAGCTGATGGGATAATGGTAGGAAAAGATCAACATGTTTGAGATACGACCACCGAAACCAAACAGAAGAAAGAGAGTGCACATTCCACAAGTCCCTAAAACTTATGGCCCCTTTTCCCTTAAAAACCTTAGCTGATCGGTAATCTGGTGAGACAGATGACTTTAGGAGGAGGTCATTCCCCTCTGTCTCCATATACCTGTATATCTAATAAAGCTCTTGCTACCCACCTCGCCCCTGTGTCAAGAATTGGCCGTTTGCGGCAGGTGGCTCTAACTAGCGAAATTGCAGTAACACATTGACTGATTATATGTACTCTACATACCATGAAGAATATACAATTTTATTTACTTATATACTTCACTCATATTTGCTTGCTGGCATTTTTTGCAATATGCTTGAATAATGACAACTAATTATGTAGGTATAGGGTATAAACCATGTGAGGACCACAAGAATGGCCTTGAGTATCTGTTATCACCTTATCTACTACGTGCTAGAATAATAGTTCAGATACAGGGGTGGCTCACAGTTAAAAGCAATGTGAGTGTTTCCATTTCAGGGTTGAATAAAAAAAGTGAGAAGTCCTGAAAAATACACTGTGGTTAATCTCCCTGAGGGCTGTTGCTACTTTTTGACATCAGATTATAATTTATTTTGTTTTGTTTTTAAGATATCCAAACTGATGCACCAATTATTATTTATACATTCTACTTTAAGCTCTATAACTAAAACCCAGAACTATTCCAGCAGAGTCCATTCGGGATCTGTTTTTCTTTCCTAGTTATAAGATATACACATTTCAGTTTAATCAATTTACAAATAAAGTTCCGAGGCTACAAAAATAAAATACAGCCTCTAGTCATTGCTCCTCAAAGAAAGAAACCCTCAGGGCAAGCTGTCAGTTTACATTGCAGTAAAAAAAAAAAGTTTGAGAAGCATCAGCCTACAAGTAATAAGCACAAAAGAAACTATAATATAAACCCATATCACAGAATTATCTTGATTTACGTGAGTAGCACAGAGAGAATGACCTAAGGGGATATACAGTACAACTGAAGCAGAGCAATCTTAAGTCTCAAATTGGTTCTCACAAGAGTTTGCTGCAAAGATGTCTTGCTTGAGAGGGTCATAAAACTGACTTTTATGGAAGTCAGTAATTTGTCTGTTGCATGTTGAACCATCTAATTGTTGTTTATGTTGATGTAATTGCTATGATAAACGTGGAGGGAAAAGATCAAACCACATTTTCAGTGTTAGGGTTTTCTGAATTTAGAGTGATATTTAATTAAATTAAAGATGAATAATGAATCGAGGTGACTGGCTACTAAATCGCTTATTAAAAATTTTTGCATAATAAAATATGCTTTGCACTAAGACAACAAAGAGAGAGAACAATGGCCAAGAATGAATAGTGCTGTTTAGAAAGCTGATTACACTGATATTTTTCTTTCTCATTCTTTTCTTATTCCTAATTTAGGTTCCGTGAAATACGCTTTGCTATTTTATTAAATCAAAATTATGATTATGAATAAATGAGGTTTTATGATGAGAAGATAAAGAGGAAATCTGACAGCAACACACCAAAATCTCCTTTCAACATTATAGCCAAATGCTCTCAGTGAATGTGAACTTGAATGATAACTAGATGATGCCCATACTGATGGTGGCACAGTGGTTAAGAGTTTGGCTGCTAACAAAAAGATCGGCAGTTGGAATCCACCAGCTGTTCCTTGGAAAGCCTAGGGGGCAGCTCTAGTTGGTTCTATGGGGTTGCTATGAGTTCGGATGGACTCGACAGCAAAGGGTTTGGTTTTTTTTTTGGTTATACTAATAATGGAAACCAGGATAGGAAACCATGCATCAAAATAATCAAATAATTTAAACAATTGGAATTATACTGTGTGATTAAAAAAAACAAGCTCAGAAATAGGTTCAGAAAACAAAACCCAGTTCTGATGTTTCAAGATACTAAGACAACTTGTCTAAAAAATTACATGAGAAGAAAAGTTAATTTATAGCCCCAGTATTATGTTATAGTCATGAACCCCTTTGGCCCAAATAGCAAAACATGGAATTAACTGAAATGAAGTATATAATGAATGCAAAAAATAAGTCAATATAAATCACTGCTTAGAAGCATGTTAATAAATTATTTTGTGTTTGAGAAACAAGTACTTTACATTGCATAAGGTTATAAGAATAATATTAAATAGATTGAGCAGGCTTTATAGTATATAAAATCTTTAATATAGAGATATATAAAATGATTTGTAAAAAGTTTTATGTATAAACAGAATATAATAAAAAAAACTGCAGTGACATTCCAAATTCGTGTTAAAACATGAAAGGCCACATTCCTTGAGCCACATTGCACTATAATTCTAAACCAGTAATGATCATTGAACCATGCATCACCAAAAGCTGTTCAACAATATGCGTAGATCTGTAATCCAGAGTAACTCAAAATATCTAGTAACCATTTTCAAATAAACTTTCAAAACCGTTTGACTTTTTTTTAGTTCAAATATTTAAATAACAAATAATATCCACCAATATAAACTGTTCCAAAGGACAGAAAAAGAAAAAAAAAAAGGTCCCAGTTAATACTATGAAGTAATAATCAAAATCTCAATTTTACTCCAATCTTGCTTATCTACAGAGTTGGCTGAGGGACCAGTGAGGAAGCTAGTGTAGCTTAAACCACTCGGATTCTTACTCTTAATCCGTACTCTAACTCTGGCTGCTGTGTAGAGAATAGCAGGGGTACAAGGGTGGGAGGAAGGAGGCAGCGAGGAACCTGCTGAGGTGATGGTGTCTGGGAGCAAGATGGTAGCCATAAAATTGATAAGATAGGGTTGGGGGCTGGATATATATTAAAGATAAAACTAATTGTATTACCTGAATAATTGGAGTGTGAGAGAAAGAAGGGGTAAATGACTTTCCATGGCTCATCAAGTAAAATCTCACTTTCCTAGCTATGGGTTATACATGATTTGGCCCTGCTCGATTGGTCAAACTCATTTCCTCTTCTCTCGGACTGGTTCATTATACCCCAACTTCACAGGCTTCTCACTTCCCAGGGTGTTCCCTTCTATATTCTCTGACCTGGTGGTATTTGGAATAATATTTCTCAAATTATTTTCTTCAATTTTTGTTCTGGTAGTTGTTATTTTTGTTGTTGCTGCAGCTGCTGCTGTTGTTTTTAAATCATTTAAAGAAATGTGATTTCTTCAGTGAAGACTTTCATGACCACCAAAAGTAGGCTTCCTAATAATACTCCTGTCCTTTCCCTTTCCCACACCTTATTCTCTATTACTGCACTTTTTGTTTGTTTGTTTGTTTCCTTTGTAATACTTTGTGTTTTGGAATCATTTATTCATAGACTTGGTAGCTTACCACATTTTCTCTGCCTCACCAAAGTTCCGCAAGTTCCATGAGGGCAGGAACGAACTCAGATTATTGAACACTAGCTGGGTTGGCCTATAATTGGTCCTTAGAAGACACTTAAGTTAACGAATAATCCCAAACAAATGTAAGGAAACTAGACAGCTATTCCCCACTAAATTAAAAACAAATGAACAAAAATTAGTTGACTAGTAATATGATTACTTAAATGATGGAGAATCTTTATCTTAACATTATACTTAACTGTGAAAGAATAGAAACATATCAAACCATGTCAGGATGAGTCAAGAATGCCCCTGAACTGGGTATTTTCTACTTTCTCCTTCAGGTATATCTCTCTTCTAACGTTCTGTGAGGTTGACCTAAATGAATGACATCAAATGTTCTCCTATTCTTAGGACTCCTTTTAGGTGTAACTAATGGTGAATATAAGTTGCTGAGGAGAGGTAAGTTGGGGTACATGTCCTGTTGGTTTCTTCTAATCAGCATCACTGCAGGCTGATTGCATCTTTCCACAGGATAGGCTGTCTCCACCTCTTATTCACTACTCCCTCCCTTTGCTTCTTTAAGAATAAGGGTAGGATAGCCACCCTGTTTTTATTGGCTTGGCACTTCACAGTACCAAATATTTATATATAGTTTCTGAATTATTTTTTTCAGAGAACTCAATTTGAGTATTCTATCTTTTTCTCTGCCAGGATTCCAATGAAGAGTCACTATTAAACTAGTATATTTCATTTTAAATAATTTCTAGATATAAATAAATAGAGCTACATAAAAAACAAACAAACAAAAATCTTGGAGTTGATTCCAACTTGTAGCAACCTGACACAGTAGAACTGTCCATGGTGTTTCCAAGGAGTGGTTGGTGGATTCATACTGCCAAACTTTATGGTTAGCAGCTGAGCCACCGGAGCTCCATAGAAGCCATAAATAAATGAATAACTATTTGAGATATAAGAAAAACATCATTATACATATATGAGAGAAATATTTATTAAACATAAAATAGAATAAAAATTCTTTTTCTCTAACATGATATATCATTAAGTAGTTCAGTAAGAAAATGCATACACAATAATATAAAAAAAATCACATATATTTTCCAACATTTATTGAGTGCTTAATAGGAGATACTTTACTAAATTTTTGATAATATAAACTCACCTAATCCATTCTGCAACTCTGTGAGGTGGATTTAATTATTATCTTCCCCTCATTTTATAGATGAACTAACTGAAATTCAGTGAGCAGGTGACTTTCCCAAGAGCAAAGCAGCAAAGTCAAGGTTTCATCCCAAAGAGCCTGGCTCTGGGCAGGCTGTGCTCTTCTCTTCCACCCTTAACCTCCACCAACGGGTTTACTGTTACAGCCCATGGTGTACAAAACTCATCAGCTAGAAAATATGAGGGAAAATGTACCCTCTCAACATCTGTAATACAAAATCAACAGCTATAAACTTAACAAGAAATATTACATATCTCTTTGAAGAAAATTGTAAAATTGTGTCTAGGAAAATTTCAAAAAATATGAAAAAATGGAGAGATTAAGCGTGCCCCTGATTGAGAAAACTCATTTTTATAAAAAGGTCAGTTACCTCCAATTTATTTAGTAAATTGAGATCAAATCAATTCATGCTCACGGTAATAGAACTCTCACCTTGTACTTGACAAATGATTCTGAGGTTCATCTGGAAGAACAAATGGACAAAAGTATATGTGAAACTATAAACATAAAAAGGAAAAGTGTAACAAGAGGTAGGATTAAAGTATATTAAAAAAATAATTAAGATGCTTTCTACATGAGAGGGGAAAAGTAGAAAAACAGAGAAAAAAAAGAACTAGACCATTGTTTATTCAAATACTTACTGAATGAAGGAAACTTTTACATCTCCGAGGTAACATACATTTTCAACAAAAAGTTTCCAGATCAATAGTTCATCTAAGTAAAAACCAATGAAGTTTGATATCTACTCATATTAAACACCTAAAAAAATAGTATGAATGGATCGGAGAGTTAACTATGAAATAAGTAAATCAATAATTAAAAGAAAGCCAATGCACGTATTAATGTGATTTGCTATTGAAAACTTCCTATGCTCAAGAAAAGAAATTGTGCAGCTATCTGTTTATCTACAGATCTACTTATCTATCATCTATCTATTGTCCACCTGTCTATCCATGTCCATGAATTGAGGCATTTATAAGTGAAAATGTTACTCATAGTATCATGCAAACAATAAACTGGGAAAGTAATGAAAATACATATGATGGAAAAGAATTAATTTAAAAAAGATATGAATAGTTTTTAAAAAATTCAAAAAAAAAAAAAAAACCTGGAAAGGTGATATGCGTAACCAATTCAGAAAATTAGACTTAAATATCAAATATCTAGACTTAAAGTACTTTACTTTACTAGTAAGCAAATAAATTAAAATTAAAATGAGGTATTTTATACAAAATTTGCAAATACCAAAGATAACGATGCTACTCTGTTAGCAAGAGCATAATAGATTATTCTTTCTCGTATATGACACATAACCAAGCTGTCTTCATCTCTGAAATATAACTGTATTGAAAGTGAGATATTGAGAGTTGAAGTAACATTTCTAAGACTAATTAGTAAGTAGGAACATAACAAGTATGATAACAAAACTCCTTTTAAAACCAAATCTCATGTTTTTAATCATTATGTTTTGTAATGTTTATAATATTTCCTAGAAAATTCTATTCAAATTCACCAAAACATTATATTAGGGCCAGTAATTGGTAAATAATACATTGTAGGTCATAGTAGTCCCTGGGTGGCATTAATGGTTAAGGGCTCTACTATTAGCTGAGAGCTGCCATTTGAGCCCACCCAGAAGCCCCTGAGACGACAGGCCGTTATCTGCTTCCAAAAGGTCACGGCCTTGAAAACCCTATGGAGCAGTTCTTCTTTGTACACATGGGGTTACATATGTTGGAGTTGGAATCCACTCGATGGCAGCTAACAACAACAATGCCATAGTAAGTTATAATATTTTCTGGATGTAAAACATGATATTTACTGTTATGTAAAGAGTAGAAATTATACCATATTTTCAGCTATGATTATTCTGGATGGTGGAATTATGAATTTTAATATTTGATCTTTAAAAGTTAATTTAAAAAAAATCCATAATAAGCATATAATGTTTTTAAAACATGTTTAAAGGAAACTGATTTTTTAAACTTAAACTTGTAGATTATTGTGTAGAAGTCACTTCAAAGTCCCAAGCGCGGACATGCTTCCAACTGAGATCACGTCTGCATGGGTTTGAATTACCAAGAACGGTTTAAATAATTTTGGCTGCACCCCAAGCACAAGAGAAGCAAGGAGAAACTACAAGTGCTCCACACAGTATGTATTGACCTATATCAGAGAAGTGACACCTTCAGCTGACCTGGGATCTGGTAGCCTCCAAGTACCTTGGCATTGCTGAGAATAACACCAAGATTTTGTGGTTTCATTATGAAGATTCTGACAGCTGCCTGAACTAAGGAATTTTTCCATCAGCCTCATTTTTCATGTTCAAGTCTCATTCTCTTCCCTGCTCTTCCAAAGATCTTTAGCTTGGCATTTAAGACTTTAATAGTTTGCTATATTTTCTTAGTCTTAGGTTTCATGACGTCATATCAAGATACTGCTACTAGCAGTCATCTCACGATTCTCCAAATACTCTTTTACAAACTTTGTCCCTGGCTCTCTTTCCTCCTATCCTTCCTATCACTTCTAACAATCAAGACCAGATGTAATACTAAATGTTTGATTTTTTCTTCTGACTTTGATATCTGTGATTGGTTAAGGTTGTATGTCAGCTTGGCTGAGCCATGAGTCTGAGTGGTTTGGCAATTATGTAATGATGTAATTTGGCAGTTATGTAATATAATTTGTCAGTTATGTAATGATGTAGTCATCCTCCATCATGTGATCTGATGTGATTAGCCAATCAGTTGAATTATAAGGGGAGTTTCCCTGCATCCATTATACATATATGGAAATTCTGGCAAAGCTTACTCACGCGTGCTCTGGATTCTGTATCCAGCTCATTATCATCTGACCTTCAGTTCTTGACACTTGAGTCAATGGCCTGCCATATTGTCCACGGATCTTGGGATTTGTCAGCCTCTGCAGCCAGCTGTCTTACCTACCGATCTCAGATTCATCAGCTTCTGGGCTCCATGAGCCAACGGCCTGCTGTCTGACCTGCTGATCTTGGGTTTATCAGTCCATGAAGCTACGTGAGTTAGTAAAAGCCTCCAACCTGATGCATGACCAAAAGACTTGGGACTAGCCAGCCTCTACAATTGCCATTTAAGTGAGCCATTTCCTTGAGATAAATCTCTCTCTCTCTCTCTATATATATATATGTATGTGTGTGTGTGTGTGTGTGTGTGTGTGTGTGTGTGTATCTGCTTCCCCAAAGAACCCAGCCTAAGACAATGTCCCTTAATCTCTTACTTCTTAAAATATGTATAGTCCAATAATTTAAGTACTTAATATAAAGATCTCTAAGGTTGAAACTGGTTGTGATGAATGTTCTCTTAAACATGCAGGACCCTCCAGCATTAAATAAAAGAAAATGCCACCACACCAAAAAACATGTTAATGAGATTAAAAAAAAAGACAATTGTTCTCACACTGTCTTATCACTCCCCATTTCTAATTATGTCTTCTCAAGAACATATTTCTCAAAAACAGTTCTGGATTGCTTTCTTAATTTCTTATCCACACATTGAGTAGTCTATTCCAAGCTGGACTGATTCATTTGTCTCACTTTAATTCAAATAGTTCATGAATAAATTAACCAAATGAACAGATCTTTTTTTAAATGTTCCATTTCACAAGACATCTTAGTAGAATTGAGTAGAGCTGATCACTCCTTCGTTCTTTAAACCCGTTCTATCCTTGGATTCTGCAGCACTTTCTCCTTCTACTTTATTCACTCTGTCCATTGCAGACTGATCATCTTCTCTCCAACCTCCAAGTGCTAGACCATTAACTCTTCTCATTCTTACCTCTTTCTCAAGGCAGTCTCTTCCAAGCCCACAACTGTAATTTCCACTGATAAGTCAACGATTTCCTATTTTACCTTCAGCTGAGATTTCTTCCCTGAGCTTTAGATTTTTATTTCCACTGTCCTCTTGATGTCACCAGCTGAATGTCTCAAAATGTCTCCAAACTAAGTCAAGAACTGGCATCATTATCTCCCCACCTCCTCTTTCTTCCCCAAAGCCCATCCTCTTCCACAGTTTTGTTTCACAATGCATGGCATATGCTCTTTTAAGAGCCAGCAACCAAGGGGTCATCCTTGACAATGTGTCCTTCACTCCCACATATCTGATCCATTCCTTTGTACTTGTGATTTTATCTTTTAATTCTGTGTTGAATCCACTCATTCTTCTCCATCTTTAATATTAAACCCAGTTACCTCTTCCTATACGTGTAATATTGCTTTAGCCTCCCAGTTATTTCCCTACTAATGTACTTTTCTCACTTTTTACAAAGTCTTCTCCAGTCATCCAAGCTGTTGGTTAGAGTTGTTCAGGTTGAATTGAACAACTTTAGGGGACATCCTTCACTCAGTGGTCTTGGTCATTTATATAGATTTTTGAAAAAGTTTCAACAGATGGCACTAAAGTGACCCTAAAGAAAAGATCTCTTTTTTCTAATTTGCAAAGCTACCCTTTGTGCTAGCAGCAGATTGTTTGCTCCTTACTCTCTTTATTAAAATCATTCAACTCCTCTTCATTTATTTTAGGATTAAGTATAAAATACTAAACATGCAGGAGAAGGTGTTGCACTTGGGCTGGACCTGCCTCTCTCTCAAACTAAGTTTTATACCACCGTCACCTTATTCTCTTTGGATCAGCCATCTTGACATCATTCAATGTTCCAAAGTATCATACACTCTTCTGCCACACTATTTCACCTGTTATTTCTTTTCAGGAAATGTTCTTCCTCTCTTCCTTCATCCAGTTAACTCCAAACCTTCTTTTCCATCCCACTTCCATTTCCATTTCCCCAGAAAAATATTTTTGGATCTCTTATCTAGATAAAATTTCATTATTTGCTCTGATACATCCACGAACCTCCCATAGTTATAATTATCATAGTTATAATTAAAATTTTTAAGTGTGTGTATTCCCTACAAAACAGCAACATCCATACATTTTACACAGTATCGTATCCCTACTTCTAGCTCAGAGACTTGCCCCTAGCGGGTAAACACAAACCAGTTGATGTTGAGTTGATTTCAATTCTTCGTGACCCCATGTGAATCAGAGTAGAACTGTACTCCACGGGGTTTTCAATGGCTAATTTTTATGAAGTAGATTTTCAGGCCTTTCTTTTGAGGCAATTGTGGGTAGACTCAAACTGCAAACCTTTCATTTAGTATCCAAGCACGTTAACCATTTTCACCACCCAGAGACTCCATCAAGTCCACTGGTGACCAGTAAGTAGTGAATGAAAGAAGGAAGGAAAAAGATAGGAAGGAAGGAAGATAAAAAGGGAGGGAGAGAGGGACAGAGGGAGGAAGGAAGGAAGGTTATTCCTATAAATATTTGACAGCGTGACCAATGAAGAGGTTTAACTGAATTTTTGTAGCAAGTTTTATTGTAAGTTTTCTGGTAATAATGGCATTTTTTGGTGGATTAATATTTCCATTAATATTTAGAGTCCCCAAAATAAACAAACTTAAAAAATAAAAAAAACAAATCTGCTCCCATGCTACTATTGAGTTGATTCCAACTCAGAGCAACCCTAGAGGACAGAATAGAACTACCCCGTAGAGTTTCTAAGATGCAGCTGGTGGATTCAAGCTGCTGACCTTTTGGTTAGCAGCCAAGCTCTTAACTCCTGTGCCGCTCCTTTTAGAGTACAGAAAACATAAATGAGTAAAGGTTTCAACTTAATGGAGTTTATAAAGTGATTTTTATTTTAAAAGCATGATAAACAAGTTAGAAATTATTGATAAAACTTCTTCCATTTCACATAATATATTTTGAAGTTCCTTTTTTTTTTTTTATTTTAAACCTGTTATTGACAATGGACTGGGTTTAACTACTTAACACATTAAATATGTTTCCCACATTTTCCCATTGATTATACTTGTTTTTTATATAAAGATTCCTAAGAAGACTTTCATTAAAATTTTACACTTCAGTAACTGGAGCATTAATAACAGATGAATATATCTATTCATTGTCTATTTTGCTTTCAGTAAATTAGCAAGAATATTATGTATGAATAATACTCAGTTTTAGTAGATACTAATGAAATAAGAATTTAACCTGTCTGACTTCATTTATCTTTATGTATAAACAATGTGCTAAAAATAAATGTTATTCAAATTTATTTTATACAGTGGGTTTAGATTTAAGACTAGAAAGATGAGAAGAAATTTATTAAGGAATAAATAAGATTTCCCCTGACAACAAAAAGGGGTGCTGCATTTATACATTCTTTGATTGCTCAGTCAGCTGAAAATAAATATGTATCTACTATGTTTTAGGTGATGGACTGGGCATTGGTCATACAACAGTAATTGAGACATAGTCCGTGCTCTCACAGAGAGTTTACAGTCTCATGAAAGGGGCAGAAACAATAATCACAAGAGAACACCTAGTAATTAGTATGAAGAAAAAGTGCTACACATGTGTATGGAAAATATACCAGCCTCTTAGTTTCAAACATTAGCTCATTGAATAAAAGACATTCAGAGGATTAAGATTGGAGAAAATGAGAACGAAATTATACCAGGGTACCAAAAAAACAAACAAACAAAAAACTGTTGCCATCAGGTCAATTATGACCCATGGTGACCTTGTAGGACAGCTTAGAATTGCCTCATAGGGTTTCCAAGGAGCAGCTGGTGGATATGAACTGCCAACCCTTTGGTTAGCAAGCATATCATCTAATCACTTCACCACCAGGGCTCCTATACTGGGGTTGAGGTAATCAAATCAAATCAAATAATTCCGGTTTTGTGGAAGACTAGGAGAAAATATGAGAAAGAAATGCTAACTAAAAGAAATGGGTAGTAGTTTATTTTGGCATTAATAAGAGGAAAGCTAGTGGGAGATCAAACTAGAAATTTAAAATTGTAACCAGAATTTAGGCTTCATTTGCAAATTATAAATTTTGATTTTAATCTGTAAGCAAGTCAGAACAGGACATTTTGAAATAAAATGTAACAAAATGAAACTCTCTTTTAACAAACATAATGATGCTGGCTCTACAAGCCATGGATATAAAGAGAAGAAATCAAAATTATAGCAAGAGTATGAAGTTGAATCAGGAACACATACTGACCAGCATCGGAACTGTAAGGAGGAATCCCATATTAGCCCGGACATCATGCCATGAAAATTAGTAGGCCTATCTTAGAAAAAATTAAGCTAACCATAACCTTGAAATTCTGAGCCAAAGGGTCACATAATACAGTAGTCAGGTGACAAGTCTCCAGCGTTCAACTGCATGGGCTTGAATTCCAGTCTGTCACTTAATGCACTTAAGACTATAGCCAGTTTTTATGTTAACATGCCTCTACTTAGGTGTCTGTAAAAACAGAAATAATAATAGTAACTAAGTAAATGAGTTCTGCCACCTGTCTGTCAGTTTCTCGTTCTGTGGTGGCTTGTGTGTTGCTATGATGTTGGAAGCTATGCCACTGGTATTTCAAATACCAGCAGGGTCTTCCATGACTGACAGATTTCTGTGAAGTTCCAGACTAAAATGGACTAGGAAGAAAGGCCTAGCAATCTACTTCTAAAAATCAGCCAGTGAAAACCATATGAGTCACAGAAGAGTATTGTTCAATTTATAATGCTGGAAGATGAACCCCTTAGGTTGGAAAAAAAAAAAAAAGGCACTCAAAATACACAGCGGTCACAACAATGGGCTTGAGCATACCAGTGACTGTGAAGATAATGCAGGATCAGGCAGCATTTTCTTCTGTTGTATATGGGATTTTCATGAGTCAAAGCCAACTCAGCAGCAAATAACAGCCATGAAATGAGTTAATATATGTAGAACACTTAGCATTGTATTACGGAGTTAGGGACCGCCAGGAATTGACAAAAGAAAAAAGAGGCACTAGGATTTGTTAATGGATCAGATATTAAGGGTAAAAAGAAAAGAGGAGTTGGGTGACTGAGAAGTGAGACAAGCTGAGGTTTTTATTTATTAAGGAGGGGAAACTTACTCAAGAGGAACAAACTTGAGGGAATATATTAGGAGTGAGTTTTGGACATTCAATGTCATGGGCACCATTTAGATGTCTCTCTGAATATGTAGCTCAGGCCACTGCAGACCAGGGCTGGATGCATGAATTTAAATCTGAGAGGCTAAATATAATCACAAAGGGAGTGTCTGGTAATAAAAGTACTGAAGCACACAACTTCTAGAGATTTGGGATTTGGGAGATGAGGAGGAACCCGAAAAGTAGAATAAGGAAAAGTTTTAAGAGGGGTAGAAGAAAAGCAAAAAAAAAAAAACAAGTGTCTGTGGTACTCGGGAAGCCAAGTGAAAAAGATGTTGGTGGCTGAGAGAGCCATCAACTCTGTCAAATGCTGATAGCCAGGAAGGATGAGCACATGGATTTAGCAATTTCATGGTCCTTGCTGCCCTGCTTAAGAGAAGTTCCAACTGAACAGTGGGAGTAAAAGTTATTGGAGTTGATTTAAGAAAAAATGGAAAGAGAGATTTTGTGTAAAGAGAATTAGAGAAATAAGACACTGGATGAGGGTGAAGTATGGTCAAGAAGACTAATTTGTTTGCTTGTTTTGTTTCTTGAAATATATCAGAATAATTGAATGTAGACATGAATAGTTCAGAGGAAAGAGATAGTATGATACAGTGGAGAGAGGAGAAACTTCCTGGAGTATTATCTTTGAGTAGATAAAAAAGGGTTGGTCTAGTACAAAATAGAGAAGTTAGCTTTAACTAGGAACATGGGCAGTTTCTCCATAGATGTAGGAGAGAAGTAGGGCGGAACCTAACCCATTGCCAGTCAAGTCGATTCTGACTCATAGCAACCCTATAGGATAGAGTACAACTGCCCCATAGGGTTTCCAAGGCTGTAAATCTTTCCAGAAGCAGACAATCTCATCTTTCTCCTGCAGAACAGCTAGTGGATTCGAACCACCAACCTTTCAGTTAGCAGCCTAGCACTTTAACCACTGTACCAGCAGGACTACTGAAGGTAGAATACATGGGTACAAATGCAAGAAGATAATATGATGGAGTGATTGAGAATTACGGAAGTTTTTTTGTTTTTGTTTTTCTGACCACTTCAAATATCCTAGTGGAAAAAGATACCAGGTTATTAGAGTGTTAATAAAGGGATGCTGATATGGTTTGAAATAGTCATGCAGAAGGGTGAGTGGCACAAGTATACATGCATCCATACTTAAACACATGCATGGGCATTTAAACTTAGAGTCATATATATATGTGCATAAACGTATATAGGGATCAATGATAAAAGGAACTATCTATTTGACTGGATATGCACACACATATATGTGTGTGTGTATATATATATATATACACAAATATACAGACTCTATCTCTTTCTCCATCTCTATATCTATATTTTGGAGCCCTGATGGCTTAGTGGTTAAGAGCTCAGCTGCTATCAAAAGGCTGGTAGTTCAAATCCACTAGCCTCTCCTTGGCAACCCTATGAGGCAGTTCTACTCTGTCCTATGGGGTCACCATAAGTTGGACTCAATTTGATGGCACCTAACAACAACCTATCTATAGCTAGAGCTATATCTATAAATAATTTTGTTGAACTGGTAGAACATTTAAATGCTATTTCAAGAAAGTCAGCAAAAGCCTTCAAATGGGTAGTTTTCAAAGAGGTGACAAAATACCTGTAGTGGACAATATTGAGTATCCATGCAATAGCTATTCTCCTTTTCCCCTAGTTGTTGGAACACTAATTTTGTTTAAATTAAGTCATCAGGGGACGGATCCTGAAGAGCAGTGTGCTCACAACCCAGCTCTGGCGTATGAATCATAATTGTTCGAAACCAGTAGTGCTAATTCCATCTCTCTTTGCAGGTGAATCTGTGACCTATTTTTGGCCCCCAAAATTTAGAATTCTTCTCATGATTTCGAGGAGTCTTGTCTTCCCTGACAAAATAGTCTCCCAAGAACAGAGTTCTTTCCTCCTCCTTCCCACTTGCTACACTATTACATGAGGGCATGGTGTTTACAGCTTTTGCATACATCCTGTAACAATGAAGAAAGGTTAAAAAAAATTGCAAAGATACCAACCCAGAATTCTGATATCACTGATGTCAATAAATTTTGGACACTTTCCCAGTTATTGCCAGGTAAAAATTAAATATTATGGTGGTTTAAACAAACAACAACAAAAAACCAAACCCATTGCCGTGAGTAGATTCTGACTCATAGTGACCCTATAAGTCAGAATAGAGCTGCCCCATAGAGTTTCCAAGGAGCACCTGGTGGATGTGAACTGCCAACCTTTTGGTTAGAAGCTGTAGGCCTTAACCACTACACCACCAGGGTTTCCTATGGTGGCTTAAACCTATGAAATTCAAATTTTCTTTTACATTGAGATAAACGTATCTTGATTGACATGCTACTTACGTGTCTCCCTTCTGTCAAGGCAACCAGTCAGAGAAATGGGACACACTGTTCTTATAATTCTCAGAAATGCAAGTTACCCACTTGTGTCTAAGGGCTATCTTTACTGTTCTAGAATAATGTGTTTGTTTGCGGGGGGGGCATGGAACGGTTGAATAAAAAGACATTATAGCTAAAGGAGATGAATAGAAAAAAAGAGATGAAAAAGCCTTACTTCAGTATAAGGTAAAACGATCTGAGAGAAAAGTAAACCCTATAAAAAAACCCTATAAAAAAAATAGACATGTTTAAATACAGAAAGAAATTCAGTAATGTTTCTGAGCAAAATTCTCTGAAAGGCAGTAGCAATCAGGAGATAGAAACCAGGGGACAAGGCTCTATGGGTTTTCAAGGATCTAGAATATTTGAAATATCCTACTTTAAAAGAAATGTGGCATACCCTGGCCATATCTTCATAACAATCAGAAATGACACTAGCATGGCTTAGTAGTAGGTTTTCCTTGGAGCCAGCAAGAAAAATTGAGCTATTTTTGCACAAGAACAGAGGAAGTAACAGTTACTTTAAAAGGGAGAAAAAACAAAAGGCGTCTTTGACAAAGAAATAAAGATATGTGTAGTCACCTTGGGGCTGAGAAATACCTCGTGGGCTTCCGAGTATGTAAATCTACAAGATTAAGACTATAAATACAAATAGCTTCTCGAAATCTATCAAAATTATAGAGTTGAAAGCTACAGCCACGCTAAGTATTATTCATGAATGATCAACAATGTTTTTTTCAAAGGA
This sequence comes from Elephas maximus indicus, assembly GCF_024166365.1. Taxonomy (NCBI): domain Eukaryota; kingdom Metazoa; phylum Chordata; class Mammalia; order Proboscidea; family Elephantidae; genus Elephas; species Elephas maximus. The sequence goes on from NC_064832.1 coordinate 43,238,949, forward strand.
TACACTAATTGACAGTGAAGAAAGATAATTGTTAATACTCTTCTTTGACAGTATGACATATGATAAGCCAGCAAGCCCTCGAACAAGATAAAGGTCAATAAAATTGCACTGCTACCCACCAATCACAAATGTCAGTTTCAGAAGACCAGTGTTGTAGTGCCAAGGAAAATACTAAGAAATCATACTACTTACATGTGATCCATAAACTGATATAAATGCAATTTTTATTGACTCATATCTTACAAGAATCAATATATTTTGAGGATGTACTATGCATATTAGAGGCTAGGTAACTACTCTTGAAACTCTGAAAGATTTTATAATGAAGCTAATCATATATCCTTAAAGCCTTAGAAATTTCACAGAAAACCACGTGTTAGATCAAATTAACATTGAAACAGTTCTGTACATAATAAAATACATTTTAATTTGATAGTGTCCTTTAAGGACAATCAAATAGGGTAAGGTTAACTGAAGAAGGTGAGTTTTATGTGAAGTTTTGAAGGATTATGGATAGAACTCTATTTGGAAATGTATGATGCATGGTCCTTAGTTCTGAAATACTGCAACAACTTGGCTGTTAGTTTAAAACAAGATATTCCAGTGAAACAAAGAATTGCCTCTATTTGAAAACAGTTGTAGAAAATAGCCCAAACCAACCACTAGAAAATGCAAAACAAGTTTCATTTAGTTTGTTTTAGAACATCACTCTTATACTTGCTCCTTTTAGAAGAATCTCTTTGCTGAGTATTTCTTTCATAATCTCAACCTATAGAAGAAATGAAATAATCCATTAGCTTTCTGTCCTTGGATTTTGTCATTCATTGGTTCTACCATGTTTTAGGCTTTCATGAGACATGGAAAATAGCAAGGTATTATTTGAGTAACTACCTTTGTCAAAAATGTTAATTGATTCACATTGATTTTTATTAAAAATATCCAAATATGAAATTTCATTCTTCATCATGAAAGAAGCTTCAAATACAAGGCCTTTACCACAGTCCAGACTTCTGATATACCTGAGCAGGCCTTGCAGCATGGGTCTGGCATACTCGACACACTCTATAAACTCAAAGGGGTTTTCTATATCGCTTGTTTGTATTCTGTAGTCTTTTTGTGTGGGGCCCTTAAACCTTGCTTTGCCTTTCTAATCTCTCTCACTCCCAGGGCTCATTTTCCCTCCATGATCCTCAGGAACTGGTTAGGCATTATTTTCACCTAAAGGGATTTTACAAAACCTTCTAACAGATGACTGCTTTTACTACACTGAGTACTCTTCTATATACCACTCAGCAAATAATGCTGTGTTCACGTATAGTGTAATCTGAAACACAGACTATTCTCAAGGAGGCCAGTCAGTCCCACAACCAAGTTGCTTTCTCTTAGATTTATGTATTAATTATTCCCAGATGATTCTATTTCCATTCCATTTTGCCCCAGAGGTAAGGCTGCATAGAACGTGGTAATGTGTCACCAGAATTCAAAAGCACGTGGGGCATATCTCTATTTTGAGTCATTTTCTTATACTATTGTGTTATTTATCCCTTTACAAATATGTTGTATCTCTCCCATGGGCTCTCAAGGATATTTTTAGCTGTCTTTGAGTCAGCCACCCACTTACGGCAATGCCAAACACAAAGGGATTAAACTGTTGTGATCCATAGGGTTCCCCCCCCCCCCCAATTGGCTGATTTTTTAGAATTATATCATCAGGTCTTTCTTCCTAGTCTCTCCTAGTCTAGAAGCTCTGCTGAAACCTGTTCAGCATCGTAGCAACATGCAAGCCTCCAATGACCGAATGGAGGTGCTGCGCTTGAGGTGCGCTGTCTGGGAATTGAACCGAGTCTCCTACATAAAAGGCCAAATTTCTCCCACTGAACCACCATCGTATCTTATTCCCTTGGTTATACTCTTTATATAATAGACAATGTGGTAGATATTTAATAAACAATTACTGAAAGGATCAGTAGCAAAATAATGATACTGATATTGGCAGAATTAAGGTTAAGCTCTTTGTTCTAAAAATATTTTGATACCATAACTATTTAAACTGTAATTATAGGTTTGTCACAGGAAATATATTTTAAACAGTTGTCTTTATTTTTCACTAAAAATACATGTTCGTTTAGTTTTATAATGAAGAGAAAACAAATATAAGAATTTGACATATATATTCAGTCATTATGTATGTTTTATATATGTTTATATACCCTTACTGTATATTCTAGTTTAAAATCTGCTTTTTTTAACATAAAAATAAAATCCATGTTTTTGTTTTCCACATCATTATCTCCACAATGTAATTTGGAAGCTTTGCTTTGACTACATTTCGTATACTTTATTTAGCCAATCCCATGTTTGTGTGTATCTAAGTTTCTTAACATTTTAACTTTTCTGAATAGTGTGCTGATGAATGTCATGTAATCCAAACTTTGGCTACAGCTTTGTTTTCTTAAAATAAATATTTTAAGTTTGTTGTTGGATAAACTATATGTATTTTTAAAGAATCTTTCTATGTATTACCAAGTGCATAAATATGGTATTTGTTTTTTGATTTCTGGCAGCAGTTTATGAGGCTATCTCTTGTTTTATCTCTTTTTTCCACCTCTCTCCCTAGTTGCACTCATATAAAGACATTTGTTGCTTTTGTTGTTACTTGTCAACAACTCAGCTCCCACTCATGGTAACCTTTTGAAAAACAGAACAAAATGTTTCCCTGGCCTAAGTTAGCTTCATGATTTTTGGTATGTTACAGTCCATTGTTGAAGCTATTGTGTCAGTCTATCTCATTGAGTTTCCTTGTTTTCACTGACTCTTTACCAAACATCTTTTTCTAGCAATTGTTCTTTCCTGATAACGTGTCCAATTTAAGCAACATAAAGTCTCACCATCCTCACTTATAAAGAACATTCTAGTTGTATTTCTTCTAAGACTGATTTGTTCCTTCCTCTAGCAGTCCATAGTATGTTCAATATTCTTTGTCAATGCCACAATTCAAATGCATCAATTCTTCTTCTGTCTTCTTTTTTTCATTGTCCAGCTTTCACACGCATGTGACAAAATTGAAAAGACCATGGATTAGGTCAAGTGTACTTCAGTCATCAGAGTGACATCTTTCCTTTTTTAAACTTTCAAGAGTTCTTTTTCAGCAGATTTGCTCAAGCAATACATCATTTGATTTTTTTGACTGCTGCCTTTATGAGTATTGACTGTTGATGCAAGACAGACTTTAAGCTAACCAATTCTTCAGATTATTGCACACTATTACCATCAGCCATCAATCATCATTTACTTTACTTTTTTATTTCCCCTTTGTTCACAATCCTCGATCCTATACCCAACCCTGGTGGCGTAGTGGTTAAGTGCTATGGCTGCTAACCAAAAGGTTGGCAGTTCTAATCTGCCAGGCACTCCTTGGAAACCCTATGGGGCAGTTCTACTCTGCCCTATAGGGTCACTATGAGTCACTCAGTGCAGTCAACTCGACGGCACTGGGTTTGGTTTTTCAGTATTACCATCACCTATCAATCATCATTTACTTTATTTTTTTATTTCCACTTTGTTCACAATCCTCGATCCTATGCCCATCCCTCACACACAGATCCTTTTGAGTTTTTTTTTTTTATATAACCCTTTCTAAAATATAGCATGTTCCTTTGTCTTTGTATTTGATTTACAGAAATGATACTGTGCTATGGAATTCATTATTTTTATACTTGTCTTTCTTCACCAAATGTTCTACAAGATCTACGGGGGCTTGTGAGAGTACATCGAGTTTATACTTCTAACTCTGAATCCTTCGCATTTGCTTATCTAGTTCTTTAGTGATGGGTGCCTGGGTTTTCTCCAATTCCCTCTATCAGAAATAGTCATGCAATAAATGTTCAAATACTTCTTCTTTCATGGACCAGTGCAAAACTTTCTTTAGGATACAGTCCAATAATTGCATAGTCATAAGTTGTAAGTACACTTAATTGTAATATTTGCTTCAAAAAGTCTTTCCTGAATGGCTAGTTGGCCTCCACTATTACTACGTGTTACAACAAGACATATGGACTTCTTTTCTTTTTTCCTCACATTGTCACCAAATCCTGATGTTGTATCACTTCTAATTTTTGTCAATATGATCTCAATAAAATTGTATCTCATTACTTTTTAAACTGCATTTCTCTGGTTAGTAGTGAGATTAAGCATCACTTTATAAATGTGTTAGAAATTTGGTTTTTCAAGGCTGTTAATTGCCTACTGTTATCATTTGACTAGTTGCTACCATTTTCTGTGTTGTTCTTATTGACTTAGCCATACCAAAACCAAACCATTGCCATTGAGTTGATTGCAACTGATAGTGACCCTATAGGACAGAGTAGAACTGCCCATAGGGTTTCCAAGGAGGAGCTGGAGGATTCAAACTGCCGGCCTTTTACTTAGATGATGAACACTGAACTATTGGGGCACCAAATTTCCATTTTTAAATGATTATATATCTTCTTTTAGACATAGCAAATATTTCTTACAACTCAAATCTACCACTTCTGTGTTGATTTTCCAATGCTGTCCTTTATTGAAGAGAAAATTTAACTTTGATGTCACAGATTGTTTCATTTGTTTGTATATTTTCAGCTTTATTTAAGAAAACTTTTTCCAGCCCAATATCACAAAGATATTCTTATATATTACTCTAATTAGATTTTTTTTCACTATTTTCATATTTAGGTCATACTTCATCGGAAAGTTCACTGTCGTGGGATATGTGGTAAATATCAAATATATGTTTCTATAGGCAATGGTGGAGCCCTGGTGGCCCAGTGGTTAAGAGCTCAAATGCTAACCAAAAGATTGGCAGTTCTAATCCAGCAGCTGCTCCTTGGAAACCCTATGGGGCAGTTCTACTCTGTCTTACATGGGTGCTATGAGTCAGAATCAACTCCACGGCAATGGGATTTTTGGTTTATGCGTGATGGCACCGTTTCCCAACATCATCTGCTAAAAAAGAAATGCATCTTTTCCTCACTGTTCATAATGCTATTTTTATCAAGTATCCACAAAAGCAGAGAGTTTTCTAAAGAGTATCCAAAACACATACAGCTTCTGAGCTCTCTGTTCTGCTACCTCACGGCATAAGTTTCCCTCACTGCTGTAATTAAAATGACCACAGACGGGCTTAAAATAACAGACATTTATTCCCTCACAATTTTGGAGATCAGAAGTTGGAAATCAAGGTGTCAGCAGGGTCATATTCCCACCAGAGTCTCTAGAGGAGAATTTATTCCTTGCTTTTTCTAGCTTCTGGTGGTTGTTGGTATTGCTTGGGCCATGGCCACATCTCTCTGCTCCTTCTTCATAACATCTTCTCCTCTGTGTGTCAGTGTGTGAAATTTCCTCTGCCTCTCTTTTTTAGGACACTTTTAATGTCATATAGGTTCTACTCAGCTAATTCAGGATAAGTTTCTCCTCTCCAGGTCCTTAACTTAATCATATATTTTGCCATCAAAGGTAACATTTGCAGGTTTGGGAAACTAGGGTGTGAACTATTTTTTTGTAGAGAGCACAGATTGTTGTTTTAAGACAAGGTTGTGTTAAATTTTTACGGTAGCCCTGGGAAACTAATACACTTCATTTACATTTATTGTAATTACTCTTGTGCTAGTATTAATTTCTGCCCTTTTAGTGCATGTTTTGTGTTTGAAAGTTTCTTTTGATTTTCTCTCATTGCTTGAATTGAATAGGTCCAGTTTATTCTGCTAGAATGAGAGTTGCACATCACTTGATTGCTGTGTATCTCAATTTTTTCACCTCCTAAATAGGAAAATTAGTACCTGGATTGCTTCCTCATTCCTTTGCTGAGAGAATTAAATGGGTTTTTGAGTCCCATATCATTTAGCCCTACTTCCTAAATAAGTGTAAAGACTTAGCTTAAAATTTTAGATAACATGGATTTACATGTTAGGTACCGAAATGTTGGATGTAGAAGGAAATAACTTTTTTATTTTTTCTGAATTAATTTCTATCAAAATTCAACCCTACAATAAAAGAAATAACTGGAATGGATATTTAATGCATGAATAAGGGCAAAGTGTATGGTAAAGCAGGTATGGAAGTGTAAAACATAAAGCAAACCAATATTAAATAAAAGGATGTGATAAAATATCCATTACAGCTCTTTATGGTATTACTTTGAAGAGAAATATTTGTTACAAACACAAAAAGTAGCCATAAATCCCAGTAAACAGCAGTGAATGGCAAATGCATCAGTAGAATTGTAGATCTAATTATGTTTATACTATTAGGGTATTTTTTTCTCAAATAAACATAATTATTATATGACATCTGAATGAAGAATGAGATAATATCAAAGCATACAAGGTTTACTGCATGAAAAGTGATAGAAAAACCTTTTTTTTTGGTATTGGTTTTATGTCTTAAGTTATATAGAACAATATAATTAAATTAATAAAAAGTACACTTTATGGTGGTATAGAGTTTTATGTGCTTCTTGGAATTAGGAATAATTCAGCATATGTAGAGGACAAGTTTTATCTCCAAGAAGATGAAAGCTTCCTGGAGATGTAAGAGCTAAATTAATTGAAAACTGTTAAGCTTACATTAAAAATATTTAATATGTCATCCAGGGATGGGAACATATGCCCACATTTTTACTAGTCAAGGCGATTCAGATGCTCAGTGAGATCTTAAAATGGCACAAATTCAACATAATTTGGTAAGTATTCACAGATTATTTTTATGTATATAAATGCTGCAAATTCATACATAAGCATAGGTATGACTATCCACAGGTAATACACTGGGGGTGTACTTATGTGAGTGCGAGCATGAATACTAGAAGAAGGCTTAATTCTCAGGGAAGAATCTAATCTAAGGAATATGTAAATGTAGTGTCATTTGTGTATTACTGAACATTTGCTATTTTTAATGCTCATGAACATATTTCTTTGTTACTTAAAATGGTCCATGAACTATTCTAAGTGTTTTATATTTACTTATCTATTTAATACTCATAATGGCTCCATCAAGTATATACTATCATTATCCATATTTTACAAATGAGGAAACTGTGGTAGAGAGAAGTTAAATAACATATCCAAGTTCACACCACTGGTAAAGGTTTTAGCTGAGGCTCAAGCCTTGGAAATATGGTTCTTAAACCCACACTCCACCATTTCTTGAGACTTCTTCTGAAGCCTTATAACAATGATAGTAAGTTTCCCAGTAAAATATGGTATAAAGTTTGCCAACTAAACTCTCAGCGTATTAATCACACCTTTCTGTTCCCATAATTTTAAGTAACTTCTGAGGTTGCTGTCCTTTCTAATTACTCCCAGGATGGTAACTAATAAGATAAAATATCACATATGTGCTACATTTGCATTTTAATATTCATGTTAAAGATGTATACACAGACTCAAAGAAATAGATCTTAAATTGTTAACACTGAGATAAGGAAAGGCAATGGTGATGATGGGGAGAAAAGTTTGGCAGGGACACAATCCTAAAAGGAGATCCAATTTAGTTCTCCTTACACTGCACCATATTGGTTTTGAATTTTCCACCTATTTCTACTAGTTGGCCACCACTAAAATAGTATAGTATTCATTGCATCTCTTAAAGGTGATTTAAATGCATAATCTAATTAATCTTCCTGGTGTTTTAGGAGAACATAAACTGTATTTAACCAAAGTCTAACATGACAACACCATTGAAGTGGAACCCTACTTAGATGTTACTTGAAATGACCAAATGATATTGTTCAATCATCCTTTAAATAATGTTTCTTAAGATTCTTATCTCAATTCAGCATTTGAATGTGCCACCTCATCTCTGAAATATGCTGGGCTCAGACAGATGGAGACACAGCCACCATGAAATGAAGGACATGTACCCTGAAGGCTGAAACAGAGAGCTCCAGTGCAGACCTCCAAAGGCTCTTAGCCTTAGCTCCTTTTGGAGAAAAATGCCTGTTTACTTTTGGGTTTATTATTTCACACACAGAACCAGTTGGATAAAAAAGTTTCTTAGAAATTTTGCCAGTTTCCAATACAAGTAACTTTTCCCTGTTGCAAAGATTTGCTGTTTCTCTTCTTCTGAGTACCAATTTACTTTGTGTCAGACACTTCAGAGTCACAACACACCTTCAGGACTAAGAAAGGAAGCTCCAGCTTATCAAATCATATTTTCCTATAAATTCCAGGTTAGGCAGTAATAAGGAAAATCAGTTAAGGATCTTGAGGTGGGAAGATTATGCTAAAATAACTGTTTGGGCACAATGTAATCACAAAGATCCTTATAAGAGGGAGAGAGGAGGGTCAGTTGGAGAAGAGAATGTGATAGCACAAACAGGATTAGAGACCTGCTTCGCCGCTGGGATTGGTGATGGAGAAAAGGGGTGATATGTCAAGAAATGCAGGCAGCCTCTAGGGGTTAGAAAAGTCAAGGAAATAGATTCTCCTGTAGAGTCCGCAGAAGGAATGCAAACTTGCTGACATCTTAATTTTAGCACAGTGAAACCCATTTTGGAATTCTGACCTCTAGAACTGTAAGATAAGAAGTAAGAGTTGTGTTAAACTACTAAGTTGTGGTAATTACTTACAGCAGCAAAAGGAAACTAATACAAGGTGAAAAAGTGGTGACAGAATATAGACCAAATTATTGAAAAATATAGCGCTGATGAGGAAAAAAGAGAGTGACTATGCCTGTTGTTGTTAGGTGCCATTAGGTGCCATCGAAGTGGTTCTGACTCATAACAACCCTACGCACAACAGAAAGAAAGAAGACCTGGTCCTGCACCATCCTCATAATAATTGCCATGTTTGAGCCCATTGTTGTAGCCACTGTATCAATCCATCTCTTTGAGAGTCTTCCTCTTTTTTGCTGACCCTCTACTGAATGAAGCATGATGTCCTTCCCCAGGGTCTGTTCCCTATGATGACATGTCCAAAGTAAGTGAGAAGTCTCACCATCTTTGCTTACAAGGGGCATTCATGTTATATTTCTTCCAGGACAGATTTTTTTCATTCTTCTGGCACTTTGTGGTGTATTCAGTATTCTTCACCAACACCATAATTCAAAGGCATCAATTCTTTTTGGTCTTCCTTATTCCTTGTCTAGCTTTTGCAATAACATGAGGCAAATGAAAATACCTTGGCTTGCGTCAGGTGAACTTAGTCCTCAAAGTGACATCTTTGCTTTTTAATACTTTTAAGAGGTCTTTTGCAGCAGATTTGCCCAATTCAATGTGATTTCTTGGCTGCTGCTTTCATGGGCTTTGATTGTAGCCCCAAGTAAAATGAAATCCTTGACAACTTCAATCTTTGTTCTTCATGACGTTGTTTATTGGTCCAGATGTGAGGGTTTTTGTTTTCTTTATGTTGATGCATAATCTGTAACGAAGGTTGTCTTTGGTCTTCATCAGTAAGTTCTTCTAGTCTTCTTTGCTTCTAGCAAGCAAGGTTGTGTTCTCTGTATATTGCAGGTTATCAACGAGTCTTCCTCCAATCCTGATGTCGAGTTCTTCTTTATATAGTCCAGTCCTGGATTATTTGCATATAGATCGAATAAGTGTGGTGAAAGTGTACAACCCTGACGCACACTATTCTGGTTTTTGAACCACGTGCTATCCCCTTGTTGTGTTTGAATGCCTGTCTCTTGGTCTATGTACAGGTTCCTCGTAAGCACAATTAAGTGTTCTGGAATTCCCATTCTTTGCAATATTATCTAAAATTTGTTATGATCCACATGATCGAATACCTTTGCATAGTCAATAACACACACGTAAACATCTCTCTGGTATTCCCTGCTTTCAGCCAACATTCATCTGCTTCAACAATAATATCCCTTGTTCCATACCCTTTTCTGAATCCGTCTTGAATTTCTGGCACTTCTCTGTTGATGTAATACTGCAACCATTTTTGAATTATCTTCAGCAAAATTTTGCTTGTGTGTGATATTAATGATATTGTTCAATAATTTTTGCATTCCATTGGATCACCTTTCCTTGGAATGGGCACAAATATCTATATCTTCCAGTCGTTTGGCCAGGTAGCTGTCTTCCAAATTTCTTGGCATAGATAAGTGAGTGCTTCCAGCATTGCATCCCATGACTGAAACATCACAATTGGTATTTCAGCATCCCTGGAGCCTTGTTTTTCACCAATGCCTTCAGTACAGTGAGGACTTCTCCCTTCAATACTATCAGTTCTTGATTATATGCAACCTCCTGAAATGGACATCAACTAATTCTTTTTGGTAGAGTGACTCCGTGTATTTTTTCCAACTTCTTTTGATGCTTCCTACATTGTTCAATATTTTGCCCACAAAAAAAATTCAAAATTGCAACTCGAGGCTTGAATTTTTTCTTCAGTTCTTTCAACTTGAGAAATGCCAAGTGTGTTCTTCCCTTTTGGTTTTCTTAATGCAGGTGTTCGCATGTGTCTTTATAATACTTTGCTTCATCTTCTCGAGCTGCCCTCGGAAATCTTCTGCTCACCTCTTTTACTTCATCACCTCTTATTTTTGCTTTAGCTATTCTACATTCAGAGTCCCTTTGGACATCAATTTTGATCTTTTCTTTCTTGTCTTTTTAATTACCTTTTACTTTCTTCTTGTATGATGTCCTTGATGTCATCCCACAACTTGTTTGGTCTTTTTTTTTTTAATAATTTTTATTGTGCTTTAAGTGAACATTTACAAATCAAGTCAGTCTGTCACATATAAGCTTATATACACCTTACTCCATACTCCCACTTACTCTCCCCCTAATGAGTCAGCCCTTCCAGTCTCTCCTTTCGTGACAATTTTGCCAGTTTCTAACCCTCTCTACTCTCCTATCTCCCCTCCAGAAAGGAGATGCCAACACAGTCCCAAGTGTCCGCCTGATACAAGCAGCTCAGTCTTCATCAGCGTCACTCTCCAACCGATTGTCCAGTTCATTCCATGTCTGATGGGTGGTCTTCGGGAATGGTTCCTGTCCTGGGCCAACAGAAGGTTTGGGGACCATGACCGCCGGGATTCCTCTAGTCTCAGTCAGACCGTTAAGTCTGGTCTTTTTATGAGAATTTGGGTCTGCATCCCACTGATCTCCTGCTCCCTCAGGGGTTCTCTGTTGTGCTCCCTGTCAGGGCAGTCATCGGTTGTGGCCGGGCACCATCTAGTTCTTCTGGTCTCAGGATGATGTAAGTCTCTGGTTCATGTGGCCCTTTCTGTCTCTTGGGCTCATAGTTATCGTGTGACCTTGGTGTTCTTCATTCTCCTTTGATCCAGGTGGGTTGAGACCAATTGATGCATCTTAGATAGCCGCTTGTTAGCATTTAAGACCCCAGATGCCACATTTCAAAGTGGGATGCAGAATGTTTTCATAATAGAATTATTTTGCCAATTGACTTAGAAGTCCCCTTAAGCCCTAGTCCCCAACCCCCCGCCCGTGCTCCACTGACCTTTGAAGCATTCAGTTTGTCCTGGAAACTTCTTTGCTTTTGTTCCAGTCCAGTTGAGCTGACCTTCCCTGTATTGAGTATTGTCCTTCCCTTTACCTAAAGTAGTTCTTATCTACTAACTAATCAGTAAATAACCCTCTCCCACCCTCCCTCCCCCCCCCCCCATAACCACAAAAGTATGTGCTCTTCTCAGTTTATACTATTTCTCAAGATGTTATAAGACTGGTCTTATACAATAATTGTTCTTTTGCCTCTGACAAATTTCACTCAGCATAATGCCTTCCAGGTCCCTCCATGTTCTGAAATGTTTCACAGATTCGTCACTGTTCTTTATCGATGCGTAGTATTCCATTGTGTGAATATACCACAATTTATTTACCCATTCATCCATTGATGGACACCTTGGTTGCTTCCAACTTTTTGCTATTGTAAACAGTGCTGCAATAAACATGGGTGTGCATATATCTGTTCGTGTGAAGGCTCTTATTTCTCTAGGGTATATTCCGAAGAGCGGGATTTCTGGATTGTATGGTAGTTCTATTCCTAACTGTTTAAGATAACGCCAGATAGATTTCCAAAGTGGTTGTACCATTTTACATTCCCACCAGCAGTGTATGAGAGTTCCAATCTCTCCGCAGCCTCTCCAACACTTATTATTTTGTGTTTTTTGGGTTAATGCCAGCCTTGTTGGACTGAGATGGAATCCAATTGTAGTTTTAATTTGCATTTCTCTAATGGCTAATGATCAAGAGCATTTTCTCATGTATCTGTTAGCTGCCTGAATATCTTCTTTAGTGAAGTGCGTGTTCATATCCTTTGCCCACTTCTTGATTGGGTTGTTTGTCTTTTTGTGGTTGAGTTTTAACAGAATCATATAGATTTTAGAGATCAGGCGCTGGTCTGAGATGTCATAGCTGAAAATTCTTTCCCAATCTGTAGGTGGTCTTTTTACTCTTTTGGTGAAGTCTTTAGATGAGCATAGGTGTTTGATTTTTAGGAGCTCCCAGTTGTCTGGTTTCTCTTCGTCATTTTTGGTAACGTTTTGTGTTCTGTTTATTCCTTGTATTAGGGCTCCTAACATTGTCCCTATTTTTTCTTCCATGATCTTTATCGTTTTAGTCTTTATGTTTAGGTCCTTGATCCACTCGGAGTTAGTTTTTGTGCATGGTGTGAGGTATGGGTCCTGTTTCATTTTTTTGCAAATGGATATCCAGTTATGCCAGCACCATTTGTTAAGAAGGCTATCTTTTCCCCAGTTAACTGACGCTGGGCCTTTGTGAAATATCAGCTGCTCATATATGGATGGATTTATATCTGGGTTCTCAATTCTGTTCCATTGGTCTATGTGCCTGTTGTTGTACCAGTACCAGGCTGTTTTGACTACTGTGGCTGTATAATAGGTTCTAACATCAGGTAGAGTGAGGCCTCCCACTTTCTTCTTCTTTTTCAGTAATGCTTTTCTTATCCGAGTCTTCTTTCCCTTCCATATGAAGTTGGTGATTTGTTTCTCCATCACATGAAAAAATGTCATTGGAATTTGGATCCAAGTGCATTGTATGTATAGATGGCTTTTGGTAGAATAGACATTTTTACTATGTTAAGTCTTCCTATCCATGAGCAAGGTATGTTTTTCCACTTAAGTAGGTCCTTTTTAGTTTCTTGCAGTAGTACTTTGTAGTTTTCTTTATATCGGTCTTTTACATCTTTGGTAAGATATCTTCCTAAGTTTTTTATCTTCTTGGGGGCTACTGTGAATGGTATTGATTTGGTGATTTCCTCTTCGATGTTCTTTTTGTTGATGTAGAGGAATCCAAGTGATTTTTGTATGTTTATCTTATGACCTGAGACTCTGCCAAACTCTTCTATTAGTTTCAGTAGTTTTCTGGAGGATTCCTTAGGGTTTTCTGGGTATAAGATCATGTCATCTGCAAATAGAGATAATTTGACTTCCTCCTTGCCAATCCAGATGCCCTTTATTTCTTTGTCTAGCCTAATTGCTCTGGCTAGGACTTCTAGCACAATGTCGAATAAGAGCGTTGATAAAGGGCATCCTTGTTTGGTCCCCGTTCTCAAGGGAAATGCTTTCAGGCTCTCTCCATTTAGAGTGATGTTGACTGTTGGCTTTGTACAGATGCCCTTTATTATGTTGAGGAATTTTCCTTCAATTCCTATTTTGCTGAGCGTTTTTATCATAAATGGGTGTTGGACTTTGTCAAATGCCTTATCTGCATCAATTGATAAGATCATCTGGTTTTTGTCTTTTGTTTTATTTATATGGTGGATTACATTAATGGTTTTTCTGATATTAAACCAGCCTTGCATACCTGGTAGAAATCCCACTTGGTCGTGGTGGATTATTTTTTTGATATGTTGTTGAATTCTATTGGCTAGAATTTTGTTGAGGATTTTTGCATCTATGTTCATGAGGGATATAGGTCTGTAATTTTCTTTTCTTGTGATGTCTTTACCTGGTTTTGGTATCAGGGAGATGGTGGCTTCATAGAATGAGTTAGGTAGTATCATTTTCTATGCTTTGAAATACCTTTAGTAGTAGTGGTGTTAACTCTTCTCTGAAAGTTTGGTAGAACTCTGCAGTAAAGCCGTCCGGGCCAGGGCTTTTTTTTGTTGGGAGTTTTTTGATTACCGTTTCAATCTCTTTTTTGTTATGGGTCTATTTAGTTGTTCCACTTGTGATTGTGTCAGTTTAGGTAGGTAGTGTTTTTCTAGGAATTCATCCATTTCTTCTAGGTTTGCAAATTTGTTAGAGTACAATTTTTTGTAATAATCTGATATGATTCTTTTAATTTCAGTTGGGTCTGTTGTGATGTGGCCCATCTTGTTTCTTATTTGGGTTATTTGTTTCCTTTCCTGTGTTTCTTTAGTCAATCTGGCCAATGGTTTATCAATTTTGTTAATTTTTTCAAAGAACCAGCTTTTGGCTTTGTTAATTCTTTCAATTGTTTTTCTGTTCTCTAATTCATTTAGTTCAGATCTAATTTTTGTTATTTGTTTTCTTCTGGTGCCTGATGGATTCTTTTGTTGCTCACTTTCTATTTGTTCAAGTTGTAGGGACAGTTCTCTGATTTTGGCTCTTTCTTCTTTTTGTATGTGTGCATTTATCGATATAAATTGACCTCTGAGAACTGCTTTTGCTGTGTCCCAGAGGTTTTGATAGGAAGTGTTTTCATTCTCGTTGCATTCTATGAATTTCTTTATTCCCTCCTTAATGTCTTCTATAACCCAGTCTTTTTTTCAGCAGGGTATTGGTCAGTTTCCAAGTATTTGATTTCTTTTCCCTAATTTTTCTGTTATTGATTTCCACTTTTATGGCCTTATGGTCTGAGAAGATGCTTTGTAATATTTCAATGTTTTGGATTCTGCAAAGGTTTGTTTTATGACCTAATATGTGGTCTATTCTAGAGAATGTTCCACGTGCATTAAAAAAAAGTATACTTTGCAGCAGTTGGGTGGAGTGTTCTGTATAAGTCAATTAGGTCAAGTTGGTTGATTGTAGCAGTTAGGTCTTCCGTGTCTCTATTGAACTTCTTACTGGATGTCCTGTCCTTCTCCGAAAGTGGTGTGTTGAAGTCTCCTACTATAATTGTGGAGGTGTCTACCTCACTTTTCAGTTCTGTTAAAGTTTGTTTTATGTATCTTGCAGCCCTGTCATTGGGTGCATAAATATTTAATGTGGTTATATCATCCTGGTCAATTGTCCCTTTAATCATTATGTAGTGTCCTTCTTTATCCTTGTGGTGGATTTAAGTTTAAAGTCTATTTTGTCAGAAATTAATATTACTACTCCTCTTCTTTTCTGCTTATTGTTTGCTTGATATATTTTTTTCCATCCTTCGAGTCTTAGTTTGTTTGTGTCTCTAAGTCTAAGGTGTGTCTCTTGTAGGCAGCATATAGACGGATAGTGTTTCTTTATCCAGTGTGAGATTCTCTGTCTCTTTATTGGTGCGTTTAGTCCATTTACATTCAGCATAATTATTGATAAGTATGTGTTTAGTGCTGTCATTTTGATGCCTTTTTATGTGTGTTGTTGACAATTTCATTTTTCCACTTACTTTTTTCTGCTGAGACATTTTTCTTTGTGAATTGTGTGTTCCTCATTTTCATAGTATTTGACTTTATGTTTACTGAGTCGTTATGTTTTTCTTGGTTTTTATTTTGAGTTACGGAGTTGTTATATGTCTTTGTGGTTACCTTAATATTTACCCCTATTTTTCTAAGTAAAAACCTAACTTATGTTGTCCTATATCGCCTTGTATCCCTCTCCATATGGCAGTTTTATGCCACCTGTATTTAGTCCCTCTTTTTGATTATTGTGATCTTTTACACATTGACTTGAACGATTCCCTGTTTCGAGCGTTTTTTTCTTTTTAAAATTAATCTTAATTTGTTTTTGTGATTTCCCTATTTGAGTTGATATCAGGACGCTCTGTTCTGTGACCTTGTGTTGTGCTGGTATCTGATATTATTGGTTTTCTGACCAATTTCCTTTAGTATTTCTTGTAGCTTTGGTTTGGTTTTTGCAAATTCTGTAAACTTGTGTTTATGTGTAAATGTTTTAATTTCGCCTTCATATTTTAGAGAGAGTTTTGCTGGATATATGATCCTTGGCTGGCAGTGTTTCTCCTTCAGTGCTCTATATATGTCATCCCATTGCATTCTTGACTGCATGGTTTCTGCTGAGTAGTCTCAACTTATTGTTTCTCCTTTGTAGGAGACCTTTCTTTTATCCCTGGCTGCTTTTAAAATTTTCTCTTTATCTTTGGTTTTGGCAAGTTTGATGATAATATGTCTTGGTGATTTTCTTTTTGGATCAATCTTAAATGGGGTTCAATGAGCATCTTGGATAGATATCCTTTCGTCTTTCATGATGTCAGGGAAGTTTTCTGCCAACAGATCTTCAACTATTTTGTCTGTATTTTCTGTCCTCCCTTCCTGTTCTGGGACTCCAATCACACGCAAGTTATTCTTCTTGATAGAGTCCCACATGATTCTTAGGGTTTCTTCATTTTTTTTTTTTTAATTCTTTTATCTGATTTTTTCAGCTATATTGGTGTCATTTCCCTGGTCTTCCAGATCTCCCACCCTGCATTGCAATTGCTCGATTCTGTTCCTCTGACTTCCTATTGCGTTGTCTAAGTCTGTAATTTTATTGTTAATCTTTTGGATTTCTGAATGCTGTCTCTCTATGGATTCTTGCAACTTATTAATTTTTCCACTATGTTCTTGAATAATCTTTTTGAGTTCTTCAACTGTTTTATCAGTGTGTTCCTTGGTTTTTCTGTAGATTGCCTTATTTCATTTTTGAGGTCATCCCTGATGTCTTGAAGCATTCTGTAAATTAGTTTTTTGTATTTTGCATCTGGCAATTCCAGGATTGTATCTTCATTTGGGAAAGATTTTGATTCTTTTGTTTGGGGGGTTGTAGAAGCAGTCATGGTCTTCTTCTTTATGTGGTTTGATATCGACTGCTGTCTCCGAGCCATCACTAATGTATTGTAGTGGTTTATTCTATATTTGCTCACTGAGTCTTATCTTGTTTTGTTTTCTTTCAATATACATAGATGGGCTACTAGATTGCACTGTCTTGATTATTGTAGCCCTTGACTCACTTATGTTCTATTACCAGCTGGTTTGGGCTGTTACCAGATATATAAGCCTAAGAGTCCATTCACTACTCTTGAGTACAATCTGATTTTGGGTCAACAACTGTGTGGTGCAGACTGTCACCTAACCACCTAGAGAAGTAGTGGTGATGCTTGTGTGCGCCAGATTCTAGTAGCAGCAGGGCGTCACACTCCGGGGGGGGAAGGATGCTGACAGGCTTCCCCCAAGTGTCAGTGAGGTAGGTGTGTCTTTATTCCTAAAGCACTTTGGTGTGTGGGCTCTGCAGCTGTACCTTAGGCCCCCAATGCAAGTACCTCTACAGATTGGTAGGTGTCACCCTCCATAGACCCCTAAGGCAGGAGGCTAGGTGGTCTGGAGGGAGCTTCATCCCTCAGTTCCCTGTTGTGGGTCAGTGAGGGCTCTGTTGAATAAGCAGAGATATCAGACCTGGGAAAATTGTCTTTCCAGTAAATCCGCTAAAAAAAAATACAGTCAGATCCCTATCAGAAATGCCTTTGCATTATAGTAGCCACCTTGTTCCCTGTAGGGATGAAAGCCCAAGACTGTGGATCACATACACTTGGCTGGAGCTGGTTCTGTGTTTTTAGTCCAATTAGGGAAGGATTTTTGGTCCCTGGGTTTTTTGTAGTTGTTTCTCTCAGGCCAGGAGAATGGGTTAGGAAAAGACCAAAAAAAAAAACAAAAAAAAAAAAAGGAAAAGAAAAACCACAGAGCAGTTTTCCCTCTGGCTCAGGAAATTCCAATGTTAATGAAGCCACCTGGGAAGGGGAGGGGAGGGTTCAGATAAATAGGAGAGAGTAGCACCCCAGAATATAGACAAAGTTACTTATTTTGCTTGGGAGGACTGTTTTATCTGAGATTCCCGAGGGGCACGTCAACTGTGTGCGGTGGCTGGGTAGAGATTGCCCCTGAGGTCAGGCCCGTGTCCCGTGCTTGCACTGTCTCAGAAGCCGTGGTCAGTTCCTCCACTCCCAGTCCAAAGCCCAGCTCCAAAGCTCCCCGGCTGGGACGCTGCACTCCAGGCTCCAAAACTAGTCGCTGCCTCCCAGTGACTTCTCCTCCTGTCAGCCGCATCGCTGCACTGCCTGCATGCACTGGCTGGGCTTCCCCCGAGGTCACTTCTGGGGGCTAGGGCTGCGTCCCATGTTTGTGCCGTCTCAGGATGCCGTGCTCAGCTCCCCTGCACCCAGTCCAAATCCCCGGGTCAAGGTTTCCTGACTGGGACACTGGCTCCAGTCTCCGAAAACAGTTGCTGCTTCCCCGTGGTTGTTCGTTCTCAGTCTCTGTCACTCAGGTCAACTCTTTAGATCTGTGTTTGATGGTCAGGGTTTGTAGATTGTCATGTATGTGATCGATTCACTTGCTTTTCCAAGTCGTTGTTGCAAGAAGGGTCCGAGGTAGCTTCTACCTAGTCAGCCATCTTGGCCCCGCCTCCTTTGTTTGATCTTTAATCTTTAGCATTCAACGTGTCAAATCTATTCTTGAAATGGTCTCTAAATTCAGGTGGAATATACTCAAGCTTGTACTTTGGCTCTCATGGACTTGTTTTTATGTTCTTCAGCTTTAACTTGAACTCAACTATGTTTAATGAAGGGTTTTTATATTTTAATTGGCTAGATTTAATAGTAATCACATAGTAATTATATGAAAGGGTCTGGTTTATTATGTATGAGATAAAAAATATAAACAAGGTTCTGTAATTTCTGAGAGGACAAGAAGGGGTAGAATTCAAAGGGAAGTATTGACTTTAAGAAAGGAGAGATGCCTTCTTTACTGTCTCAATGTGGAAAAAGAATTCCTTCCAAAAAAAGAAACTCCTAAAACTTTTTTGGTGCAACATATATTCTGATCAGGGAAAGGAACAAATCCAACATCAGAATAGAGTGAGTTAACTTGCCTCCTGTATTCCCTAATAGACACTGGGCACATTTGCTCATCCATGTGGCTGAAAAACAAAAAGAAACAAACAACAAAAATAAATTGCTGTCCAGTCCAACTCAAAGCCACCCTTTAGGATAGAGTAGAGCTGCCCCATAGAGTTTCCAAGTAATGGCTGGTGAATTCAAACTGCTGAACTTTTGGTTAGTAGCCAAGCTCTTAACCACTACACCGCTAGGGCTGTAGGGTAACAGTGAGCAGCCTAGCATCATATCCATGTCCCAGGAACAAAAGAGAAAAGAATGTAAAGCTTTGTGCTCACCTATTTTGTGTTTTTAATGGAGAAGGGAAGCCTCAGCATTTTTCCTTGACATTTAACTGGTTATAATTCTGTCATGTGACTAATTTTAGAGCAGTCCCTGGCAAAATGAAATAGTTTTCCACAACTGCCTTAGAAAAATAGAAGGAGCATAACTTCCCTGAGATTAAGAGATTAAGTATAGAAAAATATAGTGTTTTATCATCAGAGAAATGAGGAATATCTGTTGGTAACAAGTATGTGTATTCACACACACATACAAATATTAAAAAAAAAAAAAAAGCCCATTGCCATCAAGTTGATTCTTACTAATAGAGACCCTATAGGACAGAGTAGGACTGCTGCATGGTGTTTCCAAGGCAGTAATCTTTATCGAAGCAGACTGCAATATCTTTTTTCCATGGACCAGCTGGTGCATGTCAGCCACTGACCATCTGGTTATCAGCTGAGTGCTTAACCACTGTGCCACCAGGGCTCCTCACAAATATACATATGTATATAATTATATGTGAAAGTACATACATATATAAAAATATAAATCATCTTTTTTAGCAAAACAGTTATTTACTTGAATATGCCCTTTTTGGGGAAAAAAAAAATCCTTTCTTAACTGTGCTTTAGAATAACAACCAAGGAAGAATGTAATCAATCTGCTCCATTTCACATAGTCTTATAAAACTGATATCTAAACTATCAAGCACCTCTTCTACTTACCTCTCATTGCATAAAGCTCTCAATTACTGGTAAGTCTGCCATATGCTTATATTCTTTATTTGAGCTTAACTCCTATTGTGTCAAAATTATATAAATAAATTTAATTTTAAATTTACAGACCATATGTTGAGTCAAACTTGAAATCTCTTAGGAGGCCTCCAATAAGATAAACATTCAAATTGGTGAAGTAAATTTCCACAGTATATCCCCTACTTCTCATTATATATCCAAACATTTTTATCCAAGCTGTAGTATATAAAATAGACATCGTATTATCCTAGGTCTGCCAATCACACTATTCTAATTCATACAGAAAATCTAGTGTGAATTGTACTTCTGCAAAAATAGTTACTCCGAAAAAAGTTTCTCAAAGTACTTTATCAAGGTTCTATGGTAAAGAACTTCACAATATAAAATGAAATACTAAAAGTCATGTTTTGGAGAAGTTGAGCTTTCACCATCATTTGACGTATCATCTCTCCTTGAGGAAGGAGAGCAAAAGAAGTAATTATCCTTTTTGAGTAAGCAGACTTTTCCCATTTCAGAAACTATATTGGTGACCCCAGTTTGCCTATGTTTTGCAAGAAAATGAGCTGTTTTCTTGTGTGAAAGAGTTGGGAAAATAAAAAGGAAAGACCAAGTGAGTTTTGGGATAAAGAGGAACAAGGGTGGAAGCAGAAAAGGGGAAAAAAAGAATTGTTACTCATTCCAGAAAATCTACTTATAATGATCTGATACCTCTTTCTGATGAAAATAAAATATTTCTTTGAATATAAAAGCTGTTGTAGTTGCCACATGAACATACTTCTTACATTGTTCTTGAAAGAGCATATAAAGTACCTGTTTGTAAAAGATCTTTCTACAGAAAACCCAAGTTGCAGGCAAATTGTCCTGCTACTTGAGTTTTATGGTATTGGGAGTTGCTGGAAGATATGGATATTGTGGGAGCCTATGGTATTTATATCTGGAATTACAATGCAGATCCTTATAATACTGGGACAAAGCCAAGTCCATCTCAGGAGATAACTACTCTCATGTTTGAAAGGTAGCTTCGTGCTTGCTGCTGGGACCTGGCAAAAACTGAACACTTGACTATGGGTCATTGCATGACTCTGAGATTCAAACTACCCATCATGAGTGTGGTATTATCTGATTCTGAAGATTAACAAACAAACAAACAAAAACCATAAGAGTTTGTCAGGCATGGACCAGTAACTTGAAATTTGCCTCTGAAAATAGGAGGATACCGAGAGACCAAAGAAAGAGGTGGGAAACTCCAGCATGGTAGCAAAGGAGTTTTGTCAGGGTGACTTATAGACCAGACAGTCCTGGGTGGCAGTAGGACCAGAGCAGATCACTGCACTCTGCAGTGGGAGGTCAGCGGTTTTATACTGGTTGTGGACAATAGTGGCTACAAGCCAGGGGCTTACATAAGGATGCTAACTGTAGTGAACTAGCAGACCACATGAAGGGGGTGCTTGTGTTCAGCCTTGCAAAGCCTGTTTTCCCTTAAGAGTTGAAACATTCTCTTGCTAAACAGATAATCTACATTGTGTCAACTGGCTGTGTATTCTCTCACCCTATTTTTTTTTTTTTTTTTTTTTTGTCCTTTTCTATGTTATATGGTGGCCAGCATTTACACCTAGGTTTCAGGTAGGACTGTAATTACATTGATACCAACAGAATGATATGATAACTGATGGACAAACAAAGCAAGGTAGATCCCAAGTAACCAGATATTCTTATTTTCCGTTCCAGATCCACTGCCCACCCTTCTCCCCTCCTTTTTTGTTCCTATAAGTTGTCCTCTACCTATGAGTTCCCTTGCTTATTAGTTTCCAGTGAGCTTCAGCCTGTTGGAGGAACCTGCTGGAGAAGAGAGGCTGGGAGAAGACAGAGGTCATAGGGTTTAGTCCCCTGACTCCCACGGGTTAGCAGTGACTCTTTCCCTGTATATAATGCAACAGTTTCTGTTAGCTGGACCTCCCGTACTACTACACCTGTTCTCTCTGGGTTCAGAGGTGGGATGGCCACAGCTTTTATCACTTGCTACGTCTTGAGCTTTCCAGCATCCCATGTTATTTCCTTTAACCCTGCCTACATCTGCGTAAAATTCCCTCCCTTAAACACTCTTTAATTACCTTTTGAGAGAACCATCTGTTTTCTGACAGGTGTTTAATGGACACAGCTGTTTTGATGCAGCTGCAACAAAATGATTTGATAAAATATGTAAAGGAACTGTCCTTAAGTATTACATGAGATGTACAGTACACATTCCTGAACTCTAATGTTTCTCAAGCCATATCATATTTCTCACTCCTTTCTTCCCTTCTCAGCTCTTGATGACCCTTTACTCAGTCTGAGATTCTCATCACATCCCTGATGCCAACAGTGCTGGGGGAATGGAAGTGATAAACATGTAGTTGGGGGGAAGATCAGGACTCAATTAAGGATGGAATTTACATATATAATGTAACAATTAAAATAACATAAGACAGTAAAGGTCTATTGTTTCAAGATCTGAACAGAAGTACTCTAAGGCCATATGTCCCTGTGCCAAAACAGCTACATAAAAATGGCATGTACAGGCAGTTCCTGGGTTATGAATACCCAACTGACGTATAACCAGTGGTTACCAACCAACCTCCATAAAGCCTATTAAATTAAAAACTCAAGGTACAAACAATTGTTTGTAATAATAAACAGGCACTATATTGCAAAGTGCATCAAAACATTATTACTGTATTATTTCATTAAAGATGTTTTAGTAAATCTAGAAGTGTTTCTTTAATATGTTTATGCATAGAAAGGTACAGTATATATTATATACTAAAACCAACATTTGACTAAATGTCATTAGATACATATCATACTTAACTGTTCTGACTTACATACAAATTCAACTTAAAGACAGGCTTAGGAATGGAACTCCTTTGAAACTCAAGGAGCACCTGTATTACACTTAGAAGTACTTCAGTATATTAAAATAAGAAGTATCCAACAGTATGAATAGATTAACTTTTAATATACATAATATAAAATCAACAAAAGAAAAGTACAAGTCTTCTATTATAGACTGTAAGTTTCATAAGGAGAGCAAAATTGTGGGAGGGTCTTATTTGGTAAGAATTCATTTTCTCCAAGAATTCTCTGCTGGTGGGCAAGTCCCCCATTTCACCTTTATAATATTAGAAATGCCTTTATTTATTTTTCAGTGTTTATTTGATCCTGACAACTTGAAAACTCATAAGTATTCGGTCAAGTATATTCAAGGGAAAAAGTTTTGAATAACTGAATAAACACCGGCCATGTGAACTTTTAAAAAGCTGCAAGTATATGTGGAATTTAGATGGACTCTATTTTTTGTAAAAGCTTATAACTATTTGCCAGCTTCTTTAAAAAATAAAATCAAACATTCACTTTCCATATTTATTATTAAACTGCTCCAGCTGTATCTTTCAGGAGAACTTGTCAGTTTTGTTTCCCAGGATATTTAGAAATATGATATAATTGCATGTTTTTTAAACTGAGAACTGATTGGCGGGCTGAAAGTTAGGACTTGATGGTATAGAGAGATTTTTGCACTAGTGGTCAGAGCAACAATCTGACTTTTCTTTCTTCAAATACATTCTGTCTTCTAAACCACAGTCCCAGTTTTGAGGCATAGAGCGATAACATTATAGGTCTAACAACTTTCTTAGAATCTTTTTGTTAGAGTGTTTAAGGCTTTTTTTATTCTTTCTTCAAATACATTCTGTCTTCTAAACCACAGTCCCAGTTTTGAGGCATAGAGCGATAACATTATAGGTCTAACAACTTTCTTAGAATCTTTTTGTTAGAGTGTTTAAGGCTTTTTTTATTCATAGATACCATTAAAATCAGTTCATTGCTCTGTATAAGGTTGAAATTGGTCCTTGAATTGACTCTAAATAACAGCGAAATGAAAAGTTGATCTTCATCCACCATTTTTAACTTCATCTTTTTTATGCTGTCTTTGATCTCTTTGTGATCTTATTTTTTTTTTTTAAGTGTTGCATTTGTAAACCGTTTTCTGTGGTACTTCATTTCACATTTTTTATAAAACCTGAAAAAACAAGTGTTATGGTAAAGAAATAATTGCCGGTAGCTTAACTTTTTCTTCTCAATGTCACCGTGCTGTCCATTCCTTAATCCAAACTCACCCTCTTGGGCATTCTCACTTTCTATCTCTCTTACCCTCTTGTTCTCTAGCTCGCTCTTGCTCTCACACCCTCTGTCACTTTAGAATTTGACTTGCATGGGACCAAAGTGAAAATATTATGGCGATTGAGTCTAAGGAAAAAATAAGATGTGTGTTTCAGATACCTAGACTCACATGCCCCCTCTACTATTCCACATGAGTGAAATTCAGAGCAACTTAGTAAACCTGTATTCATGTATAGTTCAATTCATGCATGAAGTGATTAAGAACAATTCATAAAAGTTTCTATTCCTTCTATCACAATGGCTTGGGTTTGAAGACTTATCCTGTAGAGTTTGTTTTTAATTGTTCTTTGGATCCATGGTCCTATTTTGAGAAATTTTCACATGTGAGAGGTGTTTTTATAAATGTTGACTGCACAGATATGGATTCTTCAATAAATCATATATTTATGTATGTAGTTATATTTGTAGTTATATTAAAGACTGCACATAAAGGATGCATAATGACATTGATTTTGTATATAATTAATTAAATTACTAATGGAGCATATTATCTTATCCGTTGTGATTTTGCAAATAAAATGTATTTTATTGTTAATATTAACATAATATAAATTTTAATAATCTATAAACCACATTATTGTAATATTGGTAAATAATAATCACACACTAGTTAACAAGCAGTGTGACTTTTAATCACCAACAATTATCTGAACTAATCTGAGCCTTAGTTTCCTTATCTGTAAAAGATTAAAAAAAAGAAAATGATCCTGGTCTCATTTCTTTATTGTTGCAATGAAATACATGATATATGTAGCTAATTTTTGCAAAATGTCTTGTATAAAGTAACCATTAAACAAGTGGTGGCGGTAGTGGTGGTGGCAGCAGCAGCATTTGTTGTACTATCTTGTCTTTGTCTTTCCTACAGTTTCTCTGGGTCATCTAGACACGAAGAGTTGTATTAGTTTCTCTTACTGCTGTAACAAATTACCACAAACTTAGTGGCTTAAAACAGCACAAATTTATTATGTTATAATTCTGAAAGTCAGAACTCTGACACAGGTCTTAAAAAAGAAAGAAAAGAGAGGAAGAAAGAAAAGACCGTTGCCGTCAAGTGGGCCTTACTATCTTACTAAACTAAAATTACGACGTTGGCAAGATTGTATTCCTTCTGGAGGAATCTATTTTCTTCCCTTTTCCACCTTCTAGAGGCCGTCTACATTCCTTGACGTATAGTCCTCTTCCTCCATCTTTAAACCAGCAGAATAGCATCTTCAAATCTCTCCTAATCTGATCCCTTACTTGTACTTATAAATACCCTTCTGATTACACTGGAAACCCTGGTGGTGTAGTAGTTAAGAGCTATGCCTGGTAATCAAAAGGTCAGTAGTTTGAATCTACCAGGAGCTCCTTGGAAACCCTATGGTGCAGTTCTACTTTGTCCTATAAGGTCGCAATAAGTTGGAATCGAATTGACAGCAGTGGGTTTTTTTGTTGTTGTTCTGATTACATTGGATGCAGAACTTACAGACTATAGTCACAGTTATACAGTTTATCAGGAAAATGAGAGGCTGCAATTCAGGATCAGGAACAACTCAGGATACAGTTCTTCAGTTAGGATAGCTTCTGAGCTGTGCCCACAGGCAGGCTTCTCTCTTGGCCCTCAGCCCCTTGGACCCTGCCCTGTTCAGGCAAGTGTTACAAAGACCTTTTTAGCTTCACCAATAAGTGTCCAGAGGCACCCCACTCCACCAGTCAGCTCTCTCACTCTGTGGGTCAGCACACCCACCATAGCCACCTTTCTCTGTGAGCCAGGAAGCCCACAGTACTCCACGACAATTTTATTGTTTAATATCTTTACCAACATTTAGCATATTTGGACATCTTTACTTCTGAAAATCTAATGAATAGTAACTGATATCTCATTGAGATTTAATTTGCATTTCCTTTTTGTGTAATAACATGGTACACCTTTTTACATATTTAGGCAATTTGTGTTTTCTCTTCCATGAAATAACCTATTTAAAGGTTATAAAGATATTCCCCTGTGTTTTCTTGTATTAAAGTTTTACCTTTACTATTTAAGCTGTTGCTTGTTGCTTAACCCACACAAAGACAGAATAGACACTAGAAAATGTTTCTCTGCCAATTAACACCGTTAGAACTTCAGAGTTTCAAGTCTTGCATATGAATGTGATTAGTCAAAAATTATCAAATAAAGATCCCTGTGTACAAGTGAACCCAGATATTTTGGCTTCACCTTTTCATACCTTTGAGTACAGAATGCCATGCTACAAGTGTGTTAGAGTGGTGTTGAGTAATTCTGAAGAATCTGTTACAAGATAATCAGCACACATGTTGTAGTGCCCTCTGAATGGATGTGTTTACCAAGACAAGTATGTAAGAAGGATGAAGAGGAACACTCAAGAAGGGAGGTAGGAGAAGAGCTTGAAGAGCTTAATACTGATGAAGTTAAAGGAATTTTGGTTTCATGGAGGAAGTCGTGGTTTACAGTATTAAACACTCACTGTACAACAGATGGAATTCCTGGGTAGCATAAACTGGTAAGCACTCAGCTACTAATCAAATGATTGGTGTTTCAAACCCAGCCAGAGGCACTTGAAAAGAAAAGTCTGGCTATCTGCTTCTGAAAGTCACAGCCATGAAACACTATGGAGGGCATTTCTACTCTGAAACCAATGGGGCTTCCATGAGTTGGAATCAACTGGATGACAACTGGTTTGATTTTTTGATAAGTGAGCACTAGCATGAAATAGACATAACAACAAAAATTTGTAATGATCTTACCTGAGAGCTGTATGTACTCAATGTATATATAAAGGGTGAAATTTATATTGCAATGGTTTGAACAGTAATTGGGAAAAGATGAAGCAGGCACAGGAATTTTAGATGATACTTTGAAGAAGCTCAACTATGACAGTGTTTAGAGAGTATTGCAACTAGAGAAAGATTGAAGTGAAAGACCAAATAGGGGCGAAATGAGAATTTTTAAAAAGTAAAAGTAGAAAAACAAAGAAAGTATAGAACAACAAGGTAAGCCCCAAGAATTGTAGTTAAGTTCCTGAGGCAATATGGAAAAAAATTCCATGGAATCCAAAGAATAAGTGGAGAAGTTTTCCCTGTCAGAATAAAACATTTACTAACAAAATGAGAAAAAGAAGTTAGCTGCAATAAAAGTCATATTTGTAAATGGGGATGTCAGGAATTTGAAGACGCTCTTTCTA
This sequence comes from Elephas maximus indicus, assembly GCF_024166365.1. NCBI lineage: Eukaryota > Metazoa > Chordata > Mammalia > Proboscidea > Elephantidae > Elephas > Elephas maximus. Next base: position 43,266,377 of record NC_064832.1, read on the forward strand.
TATTTCTTTGAAGTATGAAACAAGATTTTCTGCTGAGAATGTGTGGGAAGTTAATAGGGTAGGACAGTTAAGGAGATAAGATACAATTTTACTAGATATTATAGAAAGTGGAGAAGAATCTTATCAGAACAGAGAAGAATTGCTGAGCAGGGTAAATGGCCCTATTGAGTTCTGAGACCATTAATTTGCTGAGACAATTTTCAATGGGTTTTGTGATTTTCTTCAGCCAGACTAAACCGTGGAAGTATAGAAACAAAGAAAATATTCATTTGGATTGCTCCAAGCTTGGGCTTGATATGTAGGGTAAAAAACAAAAACAAAACAAGGGAATGGAATTGAGGATATTCACAAAGATGTGGTTGAAGAAATTGACCAAGGCTTGTAGGCTGAAAAGGAAGAGAGTAAGTTGACATGGAGTACCACGGTTGGTGCAAATGGTTAATGTGCTCTGCTGCTAACCAAAAGGTTGGAGGTTTGAACCCACTCAGAGGATCCTCGGAAGAAAAGCTTGGCAAACCAACTTCCAAAATATTAGCAATCAAAAGCCTTGAATAATTAGGAAAAATTAGAATAATTAGCAAAAATATAGTGATATTGGTAGTACAACATCAAGAATTGTACATGTAGAAATTGTTGAATTGGTGAATGTTTTGCTGTGTATATTTTCACCACAACTGAAAAAAAACTATGGAGCACATTTCTACTCTAACACACTGGGCTTGCCATGAGTACAAGTTGACTTAACAGCAACAGGCTCTTAAAAGCTGAGGTAGAGGAGGCAGGGCCGAGATGGCTGACTAGATAGAAGCTACCTCAGATCCCTCTTGCAACAAAGACTCGGAAAAACAAGTGAATCGATCACATACATGACAATCTACGAACCCTGACAAACAAACACAGATTTAAAGAGTTGACCTGAGTGACAGAGACTGAGAACAAACAACCACAGGGAAGCAGCGACTGTTTTCAGAGCCTGGAGCCAGCGTCCCAGTCAGGAAACCTTGGCGCCGGGCTTTGGACTGGGTGCAGGGGAGCTCAGCACAGCATCCTGAGACGGCGAAAACACGGGGCACAGCCCCAACCCCCTGAACTGACCTTGGAGGAAGCCCAGCTAGTGCACGCAGGCAGCGCAGCAACGCGGCTGACAGGAGGAGAAGTCACCGGGAGGCAGCAACTGTTTTTAGAGTCGGGAGTGCAGCGTCCCAGCCGGGGAACCTTGGAGCTGGGCTTTGGACTGGGAGTGGAGGAACTGACCACAGCTTCTGAGACAGTGCAAGCACGGGACGCGGGCCTGACCCTCAGGGGCAATCTCTACCCAGCCACCGCACACAGTCGACGTGACCCTCAGGAATCTCAGATAAAACAGTCATCCCAAGCAAGATAAGTAACTTTGTCTATATTCTGGGGTGCTACTCTCTCCTATTTATCTGAACCCTCCCCTCCCCTTCCCAGGTGGCTTCATTAACATTGGAATTTCCTGAGCCAGACCGTGAACTGCTCTATGGTTTTTCTTTTTTTCTTCCCCCCCACCCCCCTTTTTTTTTTTTGGTCTTTTCCTAACCCATCATCCTGGCCTGAGAGAAGCAACTACAAAAAACCCAGGGACCAAAAATCCTTCCCTAATTGGACTAAAAACACAGAACCAGCTCCAGCCAAGCATATGTGATCCACAGTCTTGGGCTTTCATTCCTACAGGGAACAAGATGGCTATTATAATGCAAAGGCATTTCTGATAGGGATCTGACTGCAATTGTTTTAGCGGATTTACTGGAAAGACAATTTTCCCAGGTCTGATATCTCTGCTTATTCAACAGAGCCCTCACTGACCCACAACAGGGAACTGAGGGATGAAGCTCCCCCCAGACCACCTAGGCTCCTCCCTTAGGGGTCTAAGGAGGGTGACACCTACCAATCTGTAGAAGTACTTGCACTGGGGGCCTAAGGTACAGCTGCAGAGCCCACACACCAAAGTGCTTTAGGAATAGAGACACACCTACCTCACTGACACTTGGGGGATGCCTGTCAGCATCCTGCCCCCCTGGAGTGTGAACCCCAGCTGCTACTAGAATCTGGTGCACACAAGTATCACCACTACTTCCCTAGGTGGATAGGTGACAGTCATTATCACACACTTGATGACCCAAAATCGGATTCTACTCAAGAATAGTGAATGGACTCTTAGGCTTATATATCTGGTAACAGCCCAAACCAGCTGGTAATAGAACATAAGTGAGTCAAGGGCTACAACAATCAAGACAGTGCAATCTAGTAGCCCATCTATGTATATTGAAAGAAAACCAAAGAAGATAAAACTCAGTGAGCAAATATAGAATAAATCACTACAATATCTTAGAGATGGCTTGGAGACAGCAGTCGATATCAAATCACATAAAGAAGCAGACCATGACTGCTTCTACAACCCCCCAAACTAAAGAATCAAAATCTTTCCCAAATGAAGATACAATCCTGGAATTGCCAGATGCAGAATATAAGAAACTAATTTACAGAATGCTTCAAGACATAAGGATGACCTTAGAAATGAAATAAGGCAATCTACAGAAAAAGCCAAGGAACACACTGATAAAGCAGTTGAAGAACTCAAAAAGATTATTCAAGAACATAGTGGAAAAATTAATAAGTTGCAAGAATCCATAGAGAGACAGTATTCAGAAATCCAAAAAATTAACAGTAAAATTACAGAATTAGACAATGCAATAGGAAGTCAGAGAAGCAGACTTGAGCAATTGGAATGCAGAGTGGGAAATCTGGAGGGCCAGGGAATTGACACCAATATAGCTGAAAAAAAATCAGGTAAAAGAATTAAAAAAAAATGAAGAAACCCTAAGAATCATGTGGGACTCTATCAAGAAGAATAACTTGCGTGTGATTGGAGTCCCAGAACAGGGAGGGAGGACAGAAAACACAGAGAGAATAGTTGAAGATCTGTTGGCAGAAAACTTCCCTGACATCATGAAAGATGAAAGGATATCTATCCAAGATGCTCATTGAACCCCATTTAAGATTGATCCAAAAAGAAAATCACCAAGACATATTATCATCAAACTTGCCAAAACCAAAGATAAAGAGAAAATTTTAAAAGCAGCCAGGGAGAAAAGAAAGGTCTCTTACAATGGAGAATCAATAAGAATAAGTTCAGACTACTCAGCAGAAACCATGCAGGCAAGAAGGCAATGGGATGACATATATAGAGCACTGAAGGAGAAAAACTGCCAGCCAAGGATCATATATCCAGCAAAACTCTCTCTGAAATATGAAGGCGAAATTAAGATATTTACAGATAAACACAAGCTTAGAGAATTTGCAAAAACCAAACCAAAGCTACAAGAAATACTAAAGGAAATTGTTTGGTCAGAAAACCAATAATATCAGATACCAGCACAGCACAAGGTCACAGAACAGAACATCCTGATATCAACTCAAATAGGGAAATCACAAAAACAAATTAAGATTAATTAAAAAAAAATGCTTAAAACAGGGAATCATTGAAGTCAATATGTAAAAGATCACGACAATCAAAAAGAGGGACTAAATACAGGTGGCATAGAACTGCCATATGGAGAGGGATACAATACGAGTTAGGTTTTTACTTAGAAAAATAGGGGTAAATATTAAGGTAACCACAAAGAGGTATAACAACTCCATAACTCAAAATCAAAACCAAGAAAAACGTAACGACTCAGCAAACATAAAGTCAAATACTATGAAAATGAGGATCACACAATTTACAAAGAAAAATGTCTCAGCACAAAAAAGTAAGTGGAAAAATGAACTTGTCAACAACACACATAAAAAGGCATCAAAATGACAACACTAATCTATAATTACGCTGAATGTAAATGGACTAAACGCACCAATAAAGAGACAGAGAGTCTCAGACTGGATAAAGAAACACGATCCGTCTATATGCTGCCTACAAGAGACACACCTTAGACTTAGAGACACAAACAAACTAAAACTCAAAGGATGGAAAAAAATATATCAAGCAAACAATAAGCAGAAAAGAAGAGGAGTAGCAATATTAATTTCTGACAAAATAGACTTTAAACTTAAATCCACCACAAAGGATAAAGAAGAACACTACATAATGATAAAAGAGACAATTGACCAGGAAGATACAACCATATTAAATATTTATACACCCGTTGACAGGGCTGCAAGACACATAAAACAAATTTTAACAGGACTGAAAAGTGAGATAGACACCTCCACAATTATAGTAGGAGACTTCAACACACCACTTTCGGAGAAGGACAGGACATCCAGTAAGAAGCTCAATAGAGACACGGAAGACCTAATTACTACCATCAACCAACTTGACCTCATTGACTTATACAGAACTCTCCAACCAACTGCTGCAAAGTATACTTTTATTTTCTAGCGCAAATGGAATACTTTCTACGAAAACCTCTGGGAAACAGCAAAAGCAGTGCTCAGAGGCCAATTTATATTGATAAATGCACACATACAAAAAGAAGAAAGAGCCAAAATCAGAGAACTGTCCCTACAACTTGAACAAATAGAGTGAGCAACAAAAGAATCCATCAGGCACCAGATGAAAACAAATAATAAAAATTGGACCTGAACTAAATGAATTAGAGAACAGAAAAACAATTGAAAGAATTAACAAAGCCAAAAGCTGGTCCTCTGAAAAAATTAACAAAATTGATAAACCATTGGCCAGACTGAGTAAAGAAATACAGGAAAGGAAACAAATAACCTGAATAAGAAACGAGAAGGGCCACATCACAACAGACCCAAATGAAATTAAAAGAATCATATCAGATTATTACAAAAAATTGTACTCTAACAAATTTGCAAACCTAGAAGAAATGGATGAATTCCTAGAAAAACACTACCTACCTAAACTGACACAATCACAAGTGGAACAACTAAATAGACCCATAACAAAAAAGAGATTGAAACGGTAATCAAAAAACTCCCAACAAAAAAAAGCCCTGGCCCGGACGGCTTTACTGCAGAGCTCTACCAAACTTTCAGAGAAGAGTTAACACCACTACTACTAAAGGTATTTCAAAGCATAGAAAATGAAGGAATATTACCTAACTCATTCTATGAAGCCACCATCTCCCTGATACCAAAACCAGGTAAAGACATCACAAAAAAAGAAAATTACAGACCTATATCCCTCATGAACATAGATGCAATAATCTTCAACAAAATCTAGCCAATAGAATTCAACAACATATCAGAAAAATAATCCACCATGGCCAAGTGGGATTTCTACCAGGTATGCAAGGCTGGTTTAATATCAGAAAAACCATTAATGTAATCCACCATATAAATAAAACAAAAGGCAAAAACCACATGATCTTATCAATTGATGCAGATAAGGCATTTGACAAAGTCCAACACCCATTTATGATAAAAACTCTCAGCAAAATAGGAATTGAAGGAAAATTCCTCAGCATAATAAAGGGCATCTATACAAAGCCAACACCCAACATCACTCTAAAAAGAGAGAGCCTGAAAGCATTTCCCTTGAGAACGGGAACCAGACAAGGATGCCCTTTATCACCGCTCTTATTCAACATTGTGCTAGAGGTCCTAGCCAGAACAATTAGGCTAGACAAAGAAATAAAGGGCATCTGGATTGGCAAGGAGGAAGTCAAATTATCTCTATTTGCAGATGACATGATCTTATACCCAGAAAACCCTAAGGAATCCTCCAGAAAACTACTGAAACTAATAGAAGAGTTTGGCAGAGTCTCAGGTCATAAGATAAACATACAAAAATCACTTGGATTCCTCTACATCAACAAAAAGAACATCGAAGAGGAAATCACCAAATCAATACCATTCACAGTAGCCCCCAAGAAGATAAAAAACTTAGGAAGATATCTTACCAAAGATGTAAAAGACCGATATAAAGAAAACTACAAAGTACTACTGCAAGAAACTAAAAACGACCTACTTAAGTGGAAAAATCATACCTTGCTCATGGATAGGAAGACTTAACATAGTAAAAATGTCTATTCTACCAAAAGCCATCTATACATACAATGCACTTATGATCCAAATTCCAATGACATTTTTTAATGTGATAGAGAAACAAATCACCAACTTCATATGGAAGGGAAAGAAGCCTCGGATAAGTAAAGCATTACTGAAAAAGAAGAAGAAAGTAGGAGGCTTCACTCTACCTGATGTTAGATACCTATTATACAGCCACAGTAGTCAAAACAGCCTGGTACTGGTACAACAACAGGCACATAGACCAATGGAACAGAATTGAGAACCCAGATATAAATCCATCCATATATGAGCAGCTGATATTTCACAAAGGCCCAGCGTCAATTAATTGGGGAAAAGATAGTCTTTTGAACAAATGGTGCTGACGTAACTGGATATCCATTTGCAAAAAAATGAAACAGGACCCATACCTCACACCATGCACAAAAACTAACCCCGAGTGGATCAAAGACCTAAACATAAAGACTAAAACGATAAAGATCATGGAAGAAAAAATTGGGACAACACTAGGAGCCCTAATACAAGGCATAAACAGAATACAAAACATTACCAAAAATGACGAAGAGAAACCAGACTACTGGGAGCTCCTAAAAATCAACACTTATGCTCATCTAAAGACTTCATCAAAAGAATAAAAAGACCACCTACAGACTGGGAAAGAATTTTCAGCTATGACATCTCCGACCAGCGCCTGATCTCTAAAATTTATATGATTCTGTTAAAACTCAACCACAAAAAGACAAACAACCCAACCAAGAAGTGGGCAAAGGATATGAACACGCACTTCACTAAAGAAAATTTTCAGGCAGCTAACAGATACATGAGAAAATGCTCTCAATCATTAGCCATTAGAGAAATGCAAATTAAAAGTATGATTGGATTCCATCTCACTCTAACAAGGCGGGCATTAATCCAAAAAACACAAAATAATAAATGTTGGAGAGGCTGCGGGGAGATTGGAACTCTTATACACTGCTGGTGGGAATGTAAAATGGTACAACCACTTTGGAATTCTATCTGGCATTTTCTTAAAAAGTTAGAAATAGAACTACCATAAAAAAAAAAAAAAAACATAAAACCCAGAAATCCCACTCCTCAGAATATACCCTAGAGAAATAAGAGCCTTCACACAAACAGATATATGCACACCCATGTTTATTGCAGCTCTGTTTAGAATAGCAAAAAGCTGGAAGCAACCAAGGTGTCCATCAATGGATGAATGGGTAAATAAATTGTGGTATATTCACACAATGGAATACTACGCATTGATAAAGAACAGTGACAAATCTGTGAAACATTTCATGACATGGAGGAACTTGGAAGGCATTATGCTTAGCGAAATTAGTCAGAGGAAAAAGGACAAATACTGTATAAGACCACTATTATAAGATCTTGAGAAATAGTGTAAACTGAGAAGAACACATACTTTTGTGGTTATGAGGGGGGGAAGGAGGGAGGGTGGGACAGGGTTATTTACTGATTAGTTAGTACATAAGAACTACTTTAGGTGAGGGGAAGGACAATACTCAATACATGGAAGGTCAGCTCAACTGGAATGGACCAAAAGCAAAGAAGTTTCCGGGATAAACTGAATGTTTCATAGGTCAGCGGAGCAAGTGCAGGGGTTTGGGGACTATGGCTTAAGGGGACTTCTAAGTCAATAGGCAAAATAATTCTATTATGAAAACATTCTGCATCCCACCTTGAAATGTGGCATCTGGGGTCTTAAATGCTAACAAGCGGCCATCTAAGATGCATCAATTGGTCTCAACCCACCTGGATCAAAGGAGAATGAAGAACACCAAGGTCACACTATAACTATGAGCCCGAGAGACAGAAAGAGCCACATGATCCAGAGACTTACATCATCTTGAGACCAGAAGAACTAGATGGTGCCCAGCCACAACCGATGACTGCCCTGAAAGGGAGCACAACAGAGAACCCCTGAGGGAGCAGGAGATCAGTGGGATGTAGACCCCAAATTCTCATAAAAAGACCAGACTTAATGGTCTGACTGAGACTAGAGGAATCCCGGCGGTCATGGTCCCCAAACCTTCTGTTGGCCCAGGACAGGAACCATTCCCGAAGACAACTCATCAGACATGGAAGGGACTGGACAATCGGTTGGAGAGAGATGCTGATGAAGAGTGAGCTACTTGTATCAGGCAGACACTTGGGACTGTGTTGGCATCTCCTTTCTGGAGGGGAGATATGAGGGTAGAGAGGGTTAGAAACTGGAAAATTGTCACGAAAGGAGAGACTGGAAGGGCTGACTCATTAGGGGGAGAGTAAGTGGGAGTATGGAGTAAGGTGTATATAAACTTATATGTGACAGACTGACTTGATTTGTAAATGTTCACTTAAAGCTCAATAAAAATTATTTAAAAAAAAAAGCTGAGGTAGAGATAAAAGCTTATGTACAATTTATTGCATTTCACCGAAGTGAATCCAAGTTATCCTGACAGAGTAAAATATACCTTTTGCATGTACTCCCCCACTTTGGTCTATTTCTTAGAAAGTACTTGGCATTAAAGACATTAACAAAACTTCATAACTTTTCTGTCAGTTTGGTTGATTTGTTTGTTTACACTCTCTCTAACATCCTTCCAAAAAAAAAGTATAAATTTGCACATTTAGAAGAAGCATCATGAGATAGTTCTTAAAATATCAGTTCCATTTTCCTTTGATCACTGATCAATGCTGTTATTTCCCTAGAACTTCTTTCTGCAGATATCTTCTGCAACATTTTTAATCCGGTGCTTTCAAGCTCAAGTAACCAACGATAGATACTAAAGTATAATGTTATTTTAGAAATTTATCCCTTTGATTGACAAAATCTTATAACATTAAATTAAATTAATGTCATTTTTGGTAATTCTTTGTGAGATCAAATGGATGCTGCCTGTTTTGGTCTTGTATTCTTGTCCGGTGTCTTCTCCGGCTTTTCTATAAAACCTGCTCCCTTCCTCTTCCTGAAATTTAGTTTATAGAGGCAGGAATTCAGATCTCACTGGGAGACACTGGTAAATGTTGGAGACTGCACATAAGCTCATTAAGTTTGCTTGCACGACACTATGAAGATTGCTAGTCTAGGGCTCACCTCAATGCCCCACTGGAAAACTTGGGATGCAAAGTAGGGATTGTCTCAACAGTGTCCTTCAAATTCCTTAGCTAGATGTTCGTAACTATTTTCATGGGACTCCATTCTTGCTGTTGCACGTCAAACATCTCCAGATTGTGATCCATTCTGATCATTGCAATTTTTATTGTGCGTGAACCCAACCAAGTCTGATTCTACTTTCAAACTCTTGCCAACATTCTACTCCAATAGTATACAGCCAAGCCTAATGTAAACTGTATAATTAGCCTGGGGTTGAAAATATCCTCTCGCTCACATTTCATATCTTAATCCTTCTTTCTGATTATGAAATATTAAGTATTTTATCCAGAGACACGTTGCTCTTAACGTACTGGGCACAGAAGGTTACCTTTAAAATCCCCTCTAAGTCTCCCAAATTAATGTTCTGTGTAATGAGCACCTGCCAGCTTTGATACAGTTAAGGGATTAGACATTTTTGAATGATTTTTGACTCTGAGGTTGTTTGGATGTTGTTACCAAACCTGGCTGTATTTCAGCTACAGTATCTTCCATTTCATAGAGGATTTGCTGTGAACCAAACAAATGGTTTCATCTAATTTCACAATTATCATACCTAGAAGCTGCCTTTCTTAGAGCTTGGCACTGTGCAGCGTATGAAACTGCCGCCCTGTGATCGATTGACTCTAACCAAAACCAAGTCAGTAGTAATTCACAATATTTTCTTGGAAGTGGGCAGAGCTTTATGACACCTCCCCTTGATAAAGCCTGATAAAATAGATAAAAGTTTAACTTCTGCATATTCAGTTAGATGCCAAGATGAGGCAAAATTAATTCAACATACATATGTTGTAACAATATTATTAAATAGGGGATTAAAACTGAGAAACTCAAAGAGAAATTGTTAAGGAGTGAACACCAAGCCTAATTGGCAGTAATACTTCGCACATAACTTGCACTTCATCCTTGAAAGACAGTATGATATACTGTTGTGGCTCATTCATTTTGCTGCCTTTCCTAAACCAAATATATCTATACGAAAGTAGAGCATTCCTATGAAAACTTTTGCGAGCTGAAATGGCATAAAGTGAAGAAACAATTACCATTAATTTATATGGAAAATTTTTTTGAGCATTCGCAGACCCCCAAAATACTTTAGGACACATCTTGCTGATGGTTGCACAAAATAAATGGAGATAAAGCATAGATGCTCACAGACAAAGTTCAAAGCGATGACCGCTTGGTGCTGAACTGCTGAGTGTAGTTCCTGGGGAAGGAGCTTGGCGACGCTGCTCTCGCTGGCTGCTCAGGGGGCGCACTGCCTATTTAATGGCTCCCTGCAAAGCAAACGCTGAAGGTTATTTCCTCATCTTTTGTAAAAGCAAAAATCCTCTTGGATTTCTTTCTGTCAGTGAAGACAGATACTAGTGTAGGTCTTCTGTAAAAGCAAAGTGGCATAAAGCGAACTTTCAAAAAGCAGGGAATACCTGTATATATATCTATGTATCACCCATCCATCCATCCACCCACCCACTCAACCATCCATCCATCCGTCCGTCCGTCCGTCCATCCACCCTTCCACCCATCCACCATCCACCCACCCACCCATCCATCCATCCATCCATCCATCCATCCATCCATCCATCCATCCATCCATCCATCCATCCATCCATCCATCCATCCATCCATCCATCCATCCATCCATCCATCCATCCATCCATATTACTTTTTGAAACAAATCATATATCAAATAATTTGACCAGTGCTCTCAGAATCAGTCTTTTTGGTAATCTCTCAATATATATTGAACAAATTAAAATAAACTTTAATGTTTTTTTATAAGCAAAGAAAAACTTATTTAGCTACCAGAATTTAGGTCCTTAATAGAAATTGAGAATGCCCATTACTATTTTATTGTGGCTTGAACATTTTATTTCTTTTATACCAGTCTATTTTCAGAATCTGTCAGAACTGATGGCTACATCACAAAGAAGGTGTGAATTGCTCCTTTGACATTTGGCTTCCACTTAATGGGACTAATCCCTCTTATTCAATTTCCTTCCAGTAAGGACCCCTAGTGGCACAACAATTAAGTGCTTAGTTGGTAATCAAAAGGTTGGCAGTTCAAACCCACTCAGTAGCTCTGCAGGAGAAAGATCTAGAGATTTGCTCCATTAAAGACTACAGCCTGGAAAATTCTATGGGGCAATTCTATTGTTTCACATGAGGTCACTACGTGTTGAAATTGATTCGACAGCACTCAACAACAAGGTTCCAATTAACTTTCACTTACAATAACAAACTTTTAGGTTTGCTTTTTTAATTGCAGGCACTAAGCTCTCCTTTCAAAACTGGTATCTAAGCTTGAAAGTGCTAGTCATACAGCAGTGTAATATAAGCTTAGAAATTAATGATAAATACTGTCTATGCCTTCAAGTCACTATAAGTCTGAATTGACTCAATGGCAGCGGGTTTGGTTCTTTTTTTGGTGGGTGCCTTCAAGTAGGGTGCCTCTAGTGGATGGGACAAGTAAATAAACTGGTATTTATTCCACATTGTATGAAACCCTAGTGACATAGTGGCTAAGTGCCACCACTGCTAACCAAAGGGTCTGTGGTTCAAATCCACCAGATGATCCTTGGAAACTCTATGGAGCAGCTCTGCTCTGTTCTATAGGGTCACTATGAGTCAGAAGCAACGCGACTGCAATGGTTTTTTTTTTTTTTTTTTTGATGTGATTAATATGATAGGGGTAAATAACATGATGATATAAAAGTCTAGTTGTCCCTGGGTGGTACAAATGGTTAAAGTGCTTGACTGCTAATTGAAAGGATGGAAGTTAAGCCCACCCTAAGAAACCTTGGAAAAAGGGACGACGATCAATTATTTCCAGAAAGTCAGCCACTTAAAACCCTACAGAACACAGTTCTATACTCACACTCATGAGGTCCCCTTGAGTCACAGTTGACTTGACAGTAACTGGTTTGCTTAGGTTTTTGGACAAAACAATAAAGGAGGGCTTCTTAATACAAGATGAAAAGAAGAGGTTACTGAATCAGTGAAGGCTTTGCTGAATTACGAAGTTAGAGGCCAGGTTAGTGTGGGCCATTTCAGACACGCAAAACACATAAAATGATCTAAAGCCAAGAGATCAGAGATTTTTGCAACAGGGTAACTAGTAAATATACCTTTCATTGAGACTAGCAATCAATATATTTGAAATATGAAAAGTGTTTAAATTATTGAAAATATTTCAAGTTGAAAACATTTTGGATGTGAAAATCATCTAGCCTCAAAACCCCATGATGCTATAACTGAACTAGAAAAGAGAATGGTATAAAAGATACTGGTTACCAACATAAATATTTAAGTTAATCACATATCTATGTGATATTATTTTCCAGTTACACCAGTTTCCTCTCTATCCACTATAAGATGGTCATCTCAATCTTCTATGTACTTTCTTTATTCTATTTCTTTCCAATATCTACCTAGAATATCATCAACCTTTCTCTACAAAAATGCATATACATTACTTATTTTAAACTCAAATCCAGGTCTAACTTATCCATGAATTAACCTTTAATTTTCATATAGGAGAGCTTGGTCACTCCCTTTTTTTCCTTTTCTTTTTCTTTCTCTGTCTCTCTCTTACCCAGTAGAAGAGGTCATAATTTATAGTACATGCTGTTTCCACAGAGACATTAAGCTAGGTGCTGATGATACAGAGTAGAATGCTGTGAAAAACCTCACTCCCTTGAATAGTAGATTTCAGCCATGAGTTGAGAGGTGAAGAGGGTATCCAAATCACTAGGAGGAGCCTTGAAAAAATATTTGTGCTCAGAGTCCCATGCCTAGGAATGCCTGTTAAGGAGATGGGGTTGAAATTTAAATAATAATAATCTCCAAATTATGTAAATTGACACTCCTTTATGCAAGCCCCCACCACACTTTGAGAACCATGAGTTCTGAGCTTCAGAAGCATTTGTAGAACTGTGTTCAAAGGGCCATGAACGTAGATGGTAAATAATAGATAGAAATGACAATTTGCAGTAAACATTTAAAGGTCATAATCTAACATTTGTTTTTGGATCAAAGTATGGTAAGAAGTTGTTGGAAGTCTGTGAAGAAAGAGGTAACATGAATAGCCATTTTAGATATGTGTGTAAAATGTGGTAAGCAAAGGGGAAGCTAAACTTTTGAGAAAACTTTTAAGACAGGGATGAACTTCACCTAGGGAAAAAGTCATTAATTCAGTAACTATAAAATGTCATGGTAGGCGTATGAAAACAGCAGATGATGAATTTGAATCTCAGAATGATTTAAACTGAATCCCGGCTCTTTCATTTATGTTCTGTGTGACCGTTGTCAAGTTATTTTAATTCTTTGAGACTGCTTTCTAATAAATAAAATAGATTAGGTATAAATACAGTTTATATTGTCTGGCTAAATTAAAATCAGATCCTGTATGTTCAGGAAAGTAGAGTTTTTGTTATCTTTTTTTTTTTTAATAATTTTTATTGTGCTTTAAGTGAAAGTTTACAGATCAAGTCAGTCTGTCACATATAAGCTTATATACACCTTACTACATACTCCCATTTACTCTCCCTCTAATGAGTCAGCCTGCTTCCTCCTTCCAGTCTCTACTTTCATGACTGTTTTGCCAGTTTCTAGCCCTCTCTACCCTCCCATCTCCCCTCCAGACAGGAGATGACAACACTGTCTCCAGTGTCCACCTGATACAAGTAGCTCACTCTTCATCGGCATCTCTCTCCTACCCACTGTCCAGTCCCTTCCATGTCTGATGAGTTGTCTTCGGGAATCGTTCTGTCCTGGGCCAACAGAAAGTTTGGGAACCATGACCGCCGGGATTCTTCTAGTCTCAGTCAGACCATTAAGTCTGGTCTTTTTAAGAGAACTTGGGGTCTACATCCCACTGTTCTCTTGCTCCCTCAGGGGTTCTCTGTTGTGCTCCCTGTCAGGGCAGTCATCAGTTATGGCCGGGCACCATCTAGTTCTTCTGGTCTCAGGATGATGTAAGTCTCTGGTTCATGTGGCCCTTTCTGTCTCTTGGGCTCAGAGTTATCGTGTGACCTTGGTGTTCTTCATTCTCCTTTGATCCAGGTGGGTTGAGACCAATTGATGCATCTTAGATGGCCGCTTGTTAGTATTTAAGACCCCAGATGCCACATTTCAAGGTGGGATGCAGAATGTTTTCATAATAGAATTATTTTGCCTATTGACTTAGAAGTCCCCTTAAGCTATAGCCCCCAAACCCCCGCCATTGCTCCACTGACCTTCGAAGCATTCTGTTTATCCCGGAAACTTCTTTGCTTTTGTTCCAGTCCAGTTGAGCTGACCTTCCATGTATTAAGTATTGTCCTTCCCGTCACCAAAAGTAGTTCTTAACTACTAACTAATCAGTAAATAGCTCTCTCCCACCCTCCCTCCCTCCCCCCTCTCGTAACCACAAAAGAATGTATTCTTCTCAGTTTATACTATTTCTCAAGAACTTATAATAGTGGTCTTATACAGTATTTGTCCTTTTGCATCTGACTAATTTCACTCAGCATAATGCCTTCCAGGTTCCTCCATGTTATGAAATGTTTCACAGATTCGTCACTGTTCTTTATCGATGCGTAGTATTCCATTGTGTGAATATACCATAATTTATTTAACCATTCATCTGTTGATGGACACCTTGGTTGCTTCCAGCTTTTTGCTATTGTAAACAACAGAGCTGCAATAAACATGGGTGTGCATATATCTGTTCGTGTAAAGGCTCTTATTTCTCTAGGGCATATCATTTTATTTTTATTACCATGTATAAAATAATAGGACCTACAAAAGTCATGAAGACTATTGCTTATTTTCACAACTTAAAATCTACACACCCTGGTGGTGCAATGGGTAAACATTTGGCTGATAACTGAAAAGTGGTTCCAAGGGAGAAAAGATCTGATTACCTGCTCCCATAAAGATTATAGCCTAGGAAGCTTGATGGGACAGTTGTATTCAATCCCATAGGGTCACTATGAGTTGCAATTGACTCGATGACACATTACAACAGAGACTGAATACTAATAAAATATTTAACACTATTTAAAGAACTATGTTCAAATACATGACACTGTACAGATGCCAGAGATAGCAAGGAGATCGACAATAATTTAGACAGACATTTATTTTTTTCTATAATCTATAGAAAAAAATTTTTTTTATAGCAATGTAAATAGAGATCACTTTCTCCTTTTACGCATGAGCAAATTGAGGTTCAGAGAGATGAAGTATTTTGCATATGGCAACACGTCTACTAAGTTAGGAGTCTGAGATTTGAAATAGAGAATGTCAGCCTTTATGATTTATTCTTTTCCACTGAAATACATGCCTTTAATAATGGTTTGTGGGTAAACATTAACATATCCTTCCTACTCTATCCTCACCTAATTTTAAGCACTTATTTACTCTCCATTGACTGTTACAAAACACTTTCTAATTAGTCTTCAAGCTTTCAGTTTCCTCTATATCTAATTCTTTCCATACTTATTTATTGAGGACTTACTACATGCTTAGCACTACTCTAGGTAGTGGGAATACAGAAGTACCTCTGTCCCTGTTTTCTTGAGCAATTACTCTAGTGGGAGAGACAATAAAAAAAATAAACAAATATATATTCAGTGAGGGTGTGATAAGATAAATACAAAGTTAACCAGGATAAATTGAGCAGGCAAATTACAGGAAAAGTATAATGGAATGGTGAGTTGTAATTAGGGTAAACTGAATTTTAGCAGAGATTTGAAGGAAGTGAGGGAGGGAGCCACGCATAAATCTGAGAAACAGTGTTCCAGGAACCAGGAATAGCAAAGCAAGGTGTGAGTGTGCTCTGTGTAGTAAAGAAGCA
Source organism: Elephas maximus indicus (assembly GCF_024166365.1). Lineage (NCBI taxonomy): Eukaryota > Metazoa > Chordata > Mammalia > Proboscidea > Elephantidae > Elephas > Elephas maximus. The sequence goes on from NC_064832.1 coordinate 43,282,387, forward strand.
GGAAGGAGGCTAGTGTGGCTGGAGCAGAATTAGGGAGAGAGAGATGATAAAAGCAGAAAGGTTATATAGTCTAAGATCTTAAAGGCCAGAATAAGGATTTTGAATTTTAGTTTGTATTAGTTTCCGAGGGATGCAGTAACAAAGTACCGCAATTTGGGTGTCTTATAAGAACAGAAATTTATTGTCTCATAGTTTTTTTTTTTTTTTTTTCCTGGAGGCTAGGAGTTCTAATTCAGGGTGTCATTAGGGCCATGTTCTCTCCAAAGGCTGTAGGGGGAGAGGCTTTCTTATCTCTCTCAGCTTCTGGTAGCCCAGGTGTAACTTGGCTAGCAGTTGCAGGATAACTCCATTTTCACATGGTGGTCTTCCCCTTGTATCTTCTGTCCTATTTTATAAGGTCACCATTTTCCTAGGGCTAGGACTCATCTTGCTTGTATCATGTTAACCAATAACATCTTCAAAGATCTTACTTGTCACATTCACAAGTACTGGGAGTTAGGGCATTAAAATATCTTTTTAAGGGACACGTTCCCATCCATAAGAAGTGTTAAGTGAGATAAGAAGCTACTCCAAGGTATTTATTAGAGATGTGACATAATCTAACGTCTGTTTTAGAAATAGCTTTCTCTCTGCTTTGTTTTTCATCTGAAACACTGCTGACTACCTTTAAAGATGCAGTTCCAATCAGGCTACTTCAGCTACCTCTACCCTGCCACACTGGCTTCAGCATCTATTTAGTAGTACCAAGAGTAGTAGTAGAAGAAATAGTCTCTAATTCATGACCATTAGCCCTATAGATCTCTCAATCTACAGAGTATTTAAGGTATTAAAATTTTAATTTGACTATAAAATCCTTTATTTCTTCATAATGGAATATCAGTCAACATCTCCAAGGATATTGATGGTCTACAAAATAGTTTGTGAAATCCTGTTCTATAGAATTAAGGTGAAACTCTTTAGCATTCAAAACCCTATATTACAGACACTTTTTTTCCCTCTCTGTTAATGATCTTTTCTTTATCCACTTACCCTAGTCAAATTCCATCAATTCTTCAAGACTTGCTCAAATCCTACTCTCCCTAGGAAGTCTTCCTTGATTTTTTCCTCATGAAATTAGTTACTTATTTTTGCAATCTTCCATGACATCTTTCATGCCTCTTGTCAAGCAAGTGACAACTACTATCACCTGCAGGGGTTGAGTCCCATCACATGGATGATAGTAACTGTCAAGGATTGAATTATGTCCCCCCAAAAATGCGTGTATCAATTTGGCTGGGCCATGATTCCCAGTATTGTATGGTTGTTTACCATTTTATCATCTGATGTGACTTCACTATGTGTTGTAATTTCTATCATTATGATGTAATAAGATGGATTAAAAAAAAATAAGACGGATTAGTGGCAGTTGTATTGATGGGATCTACAAGATTAGATAGTGTCTTAAGCCAATCTCTTTTGAGATATAAAAGAGAGAAGAGAGCAGAGAGACATGGGGAACATTATACCACCAAGAAAGCAGTGCCAGGAGCAGAGTGCATCCTTTGGACCTGAGGTTCCGGCGCTGAGATACTCTCAGACTGAGGGAAGACTGATGACAAGGACCTTCTTCCAGAGCAGACGGAGAAAGATTTCCCCTGGATCCCGCACCCTGAATTTGGACTCATAGACAACTAGACTGTAAGAGAATAAATCTCTCTTTGTTAAAACCATCCACTTGTGGAGTAAGATACTGTTTTAGTCATCTAGTGCTGCAGATTACAGCAGCACTAGATGACTAAGACAGTATCTTACTCCATAGTTTGCAGGTGTCAGAGTCACCACGAAAGACAAGACTCATGCATAGGCTCTATACGGAACAACACTTGACTCGCATAGAGAAGAAACAGAACAAGATCAGCATCAATAATGGAGGATGGTCCCCTATGGCCAGCAGATTTGCTCCACAGCTGACACAAAGAGAAGCTCTGCATACGCTCCATTTGTACTGCAGAAGGACCCTATTTCCATCCTGCCAGTAACAGATATAAAAGTCGGATAGGCCAGGTGCCATGTAACATATATGCTTAGCTAAGCAGTTCCTGGGAATATTGACACATGCTCAGGGAAAGAGGTAGTAGTGTGCCAATAGGCTACCATTTGATATGGGTTGTATTTTGGGTCAAGACACCCCTGAAAGCGAGTCACTGTACATTGGGCAGGATTTTGTTCTGTCTTAGGTAGTGTTGCTATGAGTTGGAACCGACTCAACTGCACCTAACGACAACAACAGCAACAAGGTAGAGGGTCAGTAAAAAAAAAAGGAAGACCTTCGACGAGATGGATTGACACAGTGGCTGCAACAATGGGCTCAAACACAGCAACGTTGCGAGGATGGAGCAGGACCAGGCAGTGTTTTGGTCTGCTGTGCATGGGGTCACTATGAGTCAGAACCAACTTGACAGCACCTAAAAACAACAGCAACACACATGGATATCCATCTTTTATTTTAAGTGCAAGGATCCATGATGGAAAGAGCTTTGCCTAAATCCACCTTTGTGCCTAAAATAGTGTCTTAAACAGAAGAGGAAACAATTGGCTATTCCAACAGTCGATTTATTCTTACTATGATCCTATTTACTCTAATTGCATGTATCATTTATTTCCATGATTCAGTTGTAACCTCCTTTAGCTAAGAACCCATTTTTGTCCCCTTAACATGTTCCCCATGTGTCCCATGCAGGCTTCTGTACCGTTTCCCTTTAAGACTTCAAAAGTTTATCGACTGAATGGTCGATTAACCCTCCAGGATAGAGAAATTTGCCAACAGGTTAAAAGATTTAAATCATCCCTAGAGCTCCATTCTGAAGAAGAGATTTCTTAGTTCCAAAATGTTTGTGAAATGCCCTGTGCACTGAGCAGAGAAGGGAAGGATGGCGAGGGCGGTGAAAGGCCATTCACCAGTGGCTCTCCAAAAAGCTGAGATGCCACAATTGGGGTCAGAAACCTTTATCTTTGCTATCACGGTTTTTATTGCTCGGCGTGTTTTGATACACTCCAGAGGGAGCTGTCATCTTATCTTCCTTATTCCATAGGTCGGGAAACAGGCTTGTAGACAGTATGTTGAAGTAACAGAAAGGGAGAAATGGAATCTCTATTTTACTCAGTCTTAGAATAATGTCTTACATATAAAGGTATAATATTCTGATTATTTAATTGGGGAAATGTAGATAAATTGCAAAAAGAAAAAAAAATCAGTTAACTTTGATATATAATGCTTATTTTTAACTTCAATATTTTATAATATAAATTTATTTATACAAATTAATACTGTGTACTAAATCAGTTAGATAGAAATCTGAACTCACAGTAAAATGTTTTTATAAAATACTGCATTTCACTAATTAAGGAACATACATTCTAATGCTGAAGATTCCGCCCATTTACAAATAAACCTCAGCAAATGATACAGAAAATGTCAAGTTTTAAGGGCACCCAGGCCAGATTATTTTATGTTTAAATACTCTTCCTACTTAAATGATATATTATTACAATTTTACTATTTGTCCGGCTATTGCTACACATCTCTGCTGACACCTGAAGACCTTGAGATTCAGCCAAATGGACACTAAATAATTCACTGTTAGGCTTCGTGCATCCTGGAGAGAGGCAAAGCTAAGACATGAGATAAACAGACATAAATTCAGGAGAGAATGAGAGATTCAAGATTTCATTCGAGAGCACAGTTACATAGAGCAAGAGGAGAAAAAATGTGATGTTTGGTCTAAATGGTAAAATGATGGTGATAATAATATATAATGATACATTAGATTTTATCATAATAAGACGATATACTGGAAATGATAATCTGCCCAAATGTTATAAGAAGTACTTTTTACCCCCAACCTCCTTAGAATCATTTGAATCTACAATTTAAATAGGAAGCAACAGAGTTTGGCAAAAATTTGAGCAGTATATCTCAGTTCTTTTAAAATCTACTGGAGATGTCTTAATGATTCTGTGAAGCAGGAAGTGATATTACCAAGGAGTAATCATATTAGAGTTAAATAGCAGAAGAGATTGGCTGGGACATAGGCCAGAAAATGGTTAGGGTATTGAAACCCTTTTTTTTTTTAAAGAGAATCAAGGAAAGACTGCAAATCTCTTTGAATAATTACTTTTGGGATTATCTATCTGATCTATGTTGAGGCTTCATCCTGAACCTGTTCCTCCTGATCTGATAAAGTCTTTTTCATTTAGTTTGCCTGTACCTTGTTATTCATAATTCATTAAACTACTGCTTTGCAAATATTAAGTAACATTTTTGGAAAGCTCTGCAAAATGGACATAACTCTTCCTTGTAATAAACTTCATTGGCTGCTGTTTTTATTTTTATTTTCATGCATGCTGTCATCTTTCACATCTGATAAAAGTAAAATAAGAAAAAAATCCATCATATTTCAGGATGAAATGCAAAGAATAAAAGATAACCGTGAATGCTGTGCCTTTGCTTGACTCTTACATAAAATGCAAATATGTCACATTTATCCTTGTAATTTTGGAAGGCTAAATGGATATTTGGAAACCCTGGTGGCGTAGTGGTTAACAGCTATGGCTACTAACCAAAAGGTCAGCAGTTTGAATCCACCAGTCTCTCCTTGGAAACCCTATGGGGCAGTTCTACTCTGTCCTATAGGGTTGCTATGAGCTGGAATCGACTTGATGGCAACAGGTTTGTTTCATGTTTTTATTTTTTTCAAATGGATATTCTGGTATGCCCAACGGAAACTACAAAATAGCTTTGTTTTTAATGTTATGGTTTAGAGATTTGCAGCTGCTTCTGGAAAGACAACAGAATATTCATCTCGTACTTCATCTTTAAGGTGCATAATATTCCTAATTTAAAAGGAGGTGGATGTTAAAGTAGAAAAAGGTAATGATGCTTTTCTAATTTTGCAATGATTCAGTAGCAGTTACTCCCTTATCTTTAATTTTGGAACAGAAATTAAAAAAAAAACTTACACTGTTGTAAATTTTAATAAAACTTTTTTAAAATCAATTAGTAATATAAAAAAAATTTTTACACTAAATTATTATTTTTTTTTTAAATCAGGTAAGATGGGCATGTTTTATCTGTGGCAGTAACAATTCTGTGACCTTGAAATAAATCCATGGTAACGACACAGTGTTAAGGCTAGATGTGCATATATTCCCAGTTTTGGACGTAAATCATCAGCTTTGCTGGAGAGGCTTAGATCAGAAGTGTTTCTCTTGAAGCCCAAGAGTGTGCAGTGGAGGATTGAAGTGTTCATGCATTGTGCTAGTTTACTGTGAAGGCTTTTTTATCCCCTGTTTATGAAACTATGTATTAAGCATTGAAATCAAATGAAACATAAAAAGGCTGGGACAGTTATGGACTTTGAACCTCTAACAGGTCAAATAGACATAGTAAATGAGGTCAAAGCAAGCAAATAAGAGCCACAAGCACCACAATCAATGATGGAGCTCCTTTTGTCAGTATGCAAAGCACCGTGCAGGGTTTCAGGGATACACAGACATACAGGCTGTTCTGCCTAACCCTTAGCTTTAAATCACCAAGGGAGACGATGCCTATAGCCAGAAAGCGTCACCACTCAGTGTGCCGGAGCAAAGATGCATTTAAAAGGTAAGTAGAGTAAGGTTTGCATTAAAAAACAGCCTTTGGCTGTACAGCATATGGCAGCCTCTTCTGAAATAAAAGGGATCTCAAATGTAATTCCCAACATTTAGAGTTTTTACTTTAAATTCCCATATCATGGATTAAAGTAAAAACTGTCCTCTAGATTTTTAACTCTCTCCATTATTTTTTTAGTGTTGTACATCATCATGATTTTGTTTTTCTTTCAACTTATTAAATCTCATCTGGTTTTCAAACCCCTGAAAGAAAGATGAGTAGATGGTTTAGGCTATTTGGAACACTTCAACAGTGACAGCTTAACTAATAACATCACAGGGTTAATTGTGTTCTCTACTGTGCCTTACTATTCCTAAAGTGTTGTTCTGGATTTAATTATGTCTCACCATATGATTTCACTCATTTAGGAAATCAGTGAAGTGGGCTCGTGTTTAAAATCTACTTAAGAAAATATGTGTGAGGAAAAAAGTACTAATACAAGAAAAGCTATGATTAAGCCTAAAAGAAATGAAGTACACAGTCAAGGAAAAATATTTCATGGAAATAGTGAATTTTGAATTGTATCCGGAAACATAGGTCAACTTGCGGTATGGGTAATGCAACAGAATATGACAAGGAAAAACAGAAGAGGCCATTTAAATCTCTTTTTCTTTGCATTCAGCATCTCAACTTTTGATATTTTATGGCGTTGAGTTTAAAATAACCTCTGATATAGATGAAATGCTATTTATTACATAAGCACAAGGCAGTTTTAATGCTTTCCTTTGCTCACTTTCAATGAGTTTCAGTGAGCACGAAACTCTGTTGGAAAACATTTAAAGAGGACAATTGTTCTTCAGGGAAATTGTCTTTTTTGATAAATTTTCAGGACATGCAAATTTTTAGGAAATCTTATTTCACTCATAAATTTGTTCAGAAAACCAGTGTTATGCCAACAATGGATCTATTTTCTCTTCTTTTAATCTCCCTTTCAAATCTTTGGAGCCCTGGTGGCGCAGTAGTTAAGAGCTTGACTGCTAACCAAAAGGTCAGCAGTTGGAATCCACCAGTCGCTCCTTTGAAACCTATGGGGCAGTTCTACTCTGTCCTATACAGTTGCCGTGAGTCAGAATCCACTGGACGGCAATTTTTTTTGTTGTTGTTTCAAGTCTTTAATTCTGTGTTTCCTATGTCTAACACCAGAGAAACAATACCATTTGTATTTAGTGCAAATTTAAAAGGAGTCAAGAAAGTCTCTGTGGTGTTGCATGTAATTTTGGACTAAAACAATTTTACTCACAGTGATCCTTATCATCCTCGAATGTGTCTGAGCACAAATAACTTTCAATTATTTCAACATATTAAATGTTCGTCCTAAGGGTAAAAAATATATATGATATTAATCACAGGTCTTTTTACTTTGGAGCCAGATTGTTGTTACCTGCCATTAAATTGGCTTCAATTCATGGTGACCTTATATATCACAGAACAAAATATTGGCCAGTCCTGTGACATGTTTAGAACCATTGGTGTGCTTGAGTTCATTGTTGTGGTCACTGGGTGTTTTTAGTGCCTTCCAACTTAAGGAGCTCATCTTCCTGCACCATGTCAGACAATATTCTCTTGTGATCCATAAAAGTTTTCACTGGCTAAGTTTCAGAAGTAGATCAGCAGACCTTTCTTCTTAGTCTGTCTTAGCCTGGAAGCTTCTCTTGCCCACCATGGCCCTGCTGGTATTTGAAATACCCTTGGCTTAGCTTCTAGCATCACAGTGACATGTAAGCCTCACAGTATGACAAACTGACAGACCAGTGATGGATTGATTGTATGGTTCTGTCTACTAACATGACACAAATTTTATATTGAATGATGCCACTGAGGCTCCTGTGCCTTTGATCAGAGAGGGCTCACCCTTTTCTATATCAGGCAGATAGAATGAGGGGATGATCATCGTAATCCAGTCAGGAACCAAGGTAGGTTAGGCTTAATTTAAATTTTGAAGAGACTTAGTGACTTCTGGCTGTCTCCTGCTTCCTGGACTTGGTTTTTCCAAGTCTCTAATGAAGAAGTTGATAGCATCTTAGGATCCAAGGACTCTAAATATTTCCAATCTTTTTAAACATGTTTTTGCTTAGCTCTCTAGTCTCCTTCTTGGAGGAGTTTCAATATGTGCCCAATGCCTTGAGGAGCAGACTTTGAGCACTATTGGTTTCCCTGTGTCCCAGTTTTGCCTTCTACACAGGCCACACCCAGATCCTGAGCCTCTAGCCCACATACAGAATTGATAAATTTCCCCAGTTTAAATGCAGGTGCAAGTTTTCAGTTCAATACTGGAAGATTCAGCTCTCACTACAATTTTAACCCCTCTGTGGAAACCCTGGTGGCGTAGTGGTTAAGTGCTATGGCTGCTAACCAAAAGGTCAGCAGTTTGAATCCACCAGGCACCCTTGGAAACTCTATGAGGCAGCTCTACTCTGCCCTATAGGGTTGCTATGAGTCAGAATTGACTCAACGGCAGTGGGTTTGGTTTTTTTCGGTTTGGATTCTCTGGGTGGTGCAATGGTTAACGAGTTAGGCTTCTGTTGAAAAGTTGGAGGTTTTAGTCCACCCAGAGGTGTCTCACAGGCAAGTCTAGTGATCTGTTTTCAAAATCTCAGCCACTGAAAACAATTTGGACCCCAGACTCTCTGTTAGGCCAGAACTGAAACCATTCCTAAAGCCAACTCTTCAGGCAAAGATTAGACTGACTATAAGACATAAAATGATACTCATGAAGACAGTGCTTCTTAGCTGAAGTAAATACCTGAGAATAAATGGGCAGCTTCTGTCTGGATGCTAGATGAGAAGGCAAAAGGGACAGGAGCTGGTTGGATGGACACGGGAAATCCCAGGTGGAAAGGAGGAGTGTGCTGTCACATTACAGGGAGAGCACCTAGGGTCACATAACAATGTGAGTATAAATTTTTATATGAAAAATGAACTTGAACTGTAAACTATCACTTAAAGTACAATAAAAGAAAAAAAATAAAATGATAAAAAAAAGAAATTACTGTGGATCACATTTCTACTCTGACATACATGGGGTTACCATGAGTTGGAGTCGATTAGAAGGTGACAGATTTTTGTTTCTTTTTTTCCATGGTTTTCTGATGCTTTCAAAAATGTAATTTTTTAGATCATTCTCCTTTCCCTTATTATGAACTGCTCAGTCCAACCAAGAAGCACAAGTCCTGATTTAAAATAGCAATAGTAATTAGTACATACACATTTTCCTAATGTATGATGGAGCAGAGCACATGTTTATAGATCACTTTGATGTGCTCTTTTATGAAATGCTATTCAGGTCTTTCACCCACTTTCTGTTATATTTGTTTGTTTGATCTTGCTCCAGGGAAACTAGGACTAATTCTCCTAGGGTAAATCAATTTTTTTTTTTTTAATCTCATTCATTGACCCCAGTGAGCTGTGTACAGCTGACGAAGTTTAAAATCTTTCAACTTTATTGTTCTAATGATATTGCTCCATTATTTCCTAGAATCCAGCGTTGCCTGTCATAATCCTGATGTTAGATTGCTTTATGTCCATCAGTTTTTACTTTTTGTTCTTTCTCATTATGAAATGGGCATTATTATTGATTTACTTTTAAAGATCTGATATTTCATATTGTAATCTGGGCATGTCTCTGTTCATTCCTTCTTCTCAGTGTTCACTGTAGCCTTCCCATTTGAAGTCTCATGAGCAATGTAATGTCTGGGAAATTTTCTTCTGTAATTTATTTATTTACTTTATCCCCTCTGTTTCACGTCCTCTGCTTCTATAAATCCATTGATTAAATATCTCTGTAAATATATCTTTCACACTTCTAAATCTCTTTGTTTTTGCATTATATTCTTCTTGATTTATTGACTTCAGATATCAGATTGTTAAATTTGTAATGTGCTTATTATGATATTAAAACATTATAAGTCATATTTTTATTTACCAACTCATTTATTATTTTATGCCATTTTCTCCATTAAAAAGTACTCATTTTCAATTTTTTTTTACCAAATCTAAGTATAACAATTTAATATAGCACCAAATATTTAAGATAAATGAATAAAGAAACTTAAAAAGAAATACTAAGTGGAAATATTAAAAGAGATGGCCCCCAATGGAATAAAATTAATATGAGAAATATATTAATATATATTTTTTATACATTCTTAAAATTTTCTTCCTAGGTATTTATTATGTCTTATATATACATCGAAGCCCTTGTGGTGCAGTGTTTAAAAGCTTGGCTGTTAACTAAAAGGTCATCAGTTTGAATCCACCAGCCACTCCTTGGAAATGCTGTGGGGCTGTTCTACTCTATTGGAGGCCTGGTGGTGCAGTGATTAAGAGCTTGGCTGCTAACCAAAAGGTTGGTAGTTCAAATCTACCAGCCTCTCCCTGGAAACCCTATGGGGCAGCTCTACTCAGTCCTGTGGGGTTGCTATGAGTCGCAGTCAACTCGCTGGCAATGGGTGTGTTTTTTTGTTTTATATCATACACACAAACTCACAGACATATGCGCACACACATACACTCACACACACATACACTAAAACACACATTAGGAGGGTGAGTAAGTACTCTGCTCTGTGGGTAAGTTTTCTAAGATTTGTATTTTGTTTAAAGTAGCCCAGCAGACTTGACAACGTTCCACTCCCTCTTTGATAACAAAATGACCTATTATTTTAAGCTGCAGAATCCTAAGGCATTTATTTACTCCTTTTATTGCTCTTTTCTACTGATGTTGAAAAGATGTCATTTTCCCAGCTGACTTTCCTGTGTAACATCTGAATGGTTAAGTAATTACCAGTCTTAGTTTTCTACTTTTGGACAGCAAAGCATTACATGAAGAGGTATATTCACTTCTAATTCCTTACCCTTTCTCCACGTTTTATAACTAAATAAACTTTGTAAATAAAATAGTGCAACTGTCCTGCATTTTGAGGATGAAAGTGCTGTTTTCTAAAAGGTCAATTCAATCTGGGAAATGTTTTTGGTTTAGACAATACATTACAGACTGTAGAAACCCGTGGCCATTTTCAGCACCACTGACAACAGGAAGTAAATTTCAGTCATTCACAGTAAGATGGCAATGTGGTGACATTTGAAGCCTGGACATGGGCCCTTACATTCCTTTTGTGACTGCCTGCTGTGTGGCAGGGGCCATTTTCTGTCAGATGAATTTTAGATATAAATGAAAAAGATGATCAGAACATCTTACAACATGTGTGAGCCCCCAACATCTGAGTGAAAATAGTCTTTTTTTACAGCCGGCAAGGATTAAAACACATCAAATTAATAATCCCCTAGGAAACCAATAATCTCACATTTGCTGGACCATTGTATCCTCCAGTAGTTATTACCTTTGAATTACAGTGAACCACTATCTTTGTTTCATTTTCCAGAGAAATGTCCTTGTCCATTAAAAACTATGGCAGTTACACTACACAGCCAGGCAAGAAATTTATGAAACATCTCTTTGAAGTGTGTGCCTTTTTCCTAATCCTGATTCCATATCTTTCTTTATTTTGAAATATATGAAACTGTCAGCATGAGGGTCAGAAAATTACAACACTTTCTTTGTTTCTTTGCTAGTGTTTTTATTTAACTTGAAAAATAAGCTGCATCACCAAGGGAATGGTGAAATAAAGGATATGTAGAGTCACAATGGCAAAAAAATGGTAAACACACAACCACAGTTACGCCTTCAGAAAGACTGTCATAGCAAAAACAAAAAAATGTTCACTTCAGTAACTCAAACAGGAAACTCACACACCATCTTTACTAAAACTTCTCAAAAATAAGAAATGATATACAAGGATTTCATAATAAACATAAAAAAGCTCTTCTGGGGAATTTCTCACTGTATCATCTGGCTTCGAACCTTAAGATATTGTATAGTGTGAGTGTGATCCTGGATTACTGTAGGTGATGGAATCACTTAGAATTTTTAATCTACATGTGGCGAAAAATAGTAAAGGACCTGGGATATCCATATCCTGTAGAAGCTGGAATTCACCTGGAAAAACTATAAATAAGTAACTTGGCAATTTTAAATTCCCGAGAAATACCTTATGAAAACTAACGAAGACATATATAAATGGGTACCGGAAACACACTCTTACTAAAGAGTTTTCTGATTTGGAACTTATTTTAAAATTCAAAATATCCTTTAGCTTAATTCCATTAACTAATATCTAATTTTTTACTCAGTTCTTCTATATATAAAATGTTGCAAAAATTAAGCATGTTAAAATCATTTTTAATTACTTGGTACATTTTTAAGGATGATGGAATCATATCATCTCAATGTTTTTAGGATTAATCTCTGTAAAATGTCTTTTTCCCCTCTTCGGAAATATTTGTTGTTGTTTTGTTATTTGATTTTTATAAGACTGCTGTCATTTTCCACATTTTACAAATAAAGAATTGCGACTTCTGGTATTTATTCCAAATATATATCTTTATAATCTTCTGCCAATCTTTTATTTGACTCCAATTTTTTTTAAGATGTTGGCTTTGAGAATTCACCAAGAATTTGCATATACAGAGAAAATATGTTAAATATTTTTTTCAGACTCCTCTGATAATTTACCAGAATATCCTTAGGACTGAGGAAAGTTATTCAATTTCTTGGAACCCTGGTTTGTATACAGCCTGGTTCACAAACTTATTGTCTGGTTTCACCACTTATATTATGTCCCAAGACTTTGGGGAAACTATGTTGGCCTTTTAATACACTAAGAGGTAAGTACAATACTGATTCACAGAGTACAAGTATGGAAACCCTTAAGTGCCTTTGTTCTCCATCCCTCAGACTAAATGTTTAGAGAGTCTTCTGAAAACCCTGGTGGTTCAGGTGTTAAGGGCTACGGCTGTAAAACACCACTGATAATATTTTCGGAAAGAAATACATTTGTTTTAGAGGCAGCTTTCACTTCTAATTCATTCCTTGCTCCATTTTCACTAGCCTCATAACCATTTTAACACTCCATCATAAGAAAACTTAGTATTTTAAAATGATGCTTAATTCTATCATTGGCTTTCTCTATAAATGCCACATACAAATAACTCATAATAGAAAAATATCTATGAAGGCAATACGTGTACTTGGGCATCAGTCCATTTATCTGGGAACACACGACCTGGACTTTTGGTGCAGCCACCTGCAGGTGAGGCTCAGAGTTACAAAGGGAAAATTTAAAGGGGGGCATATTGGGAAAAACTTGAATTTAGAATTAGTGAAGAGATTGGAGTTAATACTAGAAGGAAACATTTGGGAATATGAAAGAACATGGAATATATGTGGACATAAAAAGACAACACGAGTGTGTGAACCAAGAAGCCTCTCTTTAACAATCTGTGCTATGCACCAAGAAAGACAAAAATTATTAAGTGCAGTTTGGGAACTGTGCTAGAATTCAACAGAAATAAACTTGACTTTGGCTTCACATGAACCAGCTTTGTGCTGATTCTTATGGTAAGAGTTATCAGAGTTATCACTTCTCATATATATATATATATATATGATTAATATTGATTAAATACTTTTATCATATTACGTGTAATAAAGATTTAAAAAACTGAGCATAACATCATTAAGTTCAGCTCCACCGCAACAACTGCATGTAGATAGAGTATGATGAGTAAAACAGCTGTGTTTCAAAACAACTATTCATATAAAGACATTAGAAGAATTGGGTTAAATTTTTTAAGCACAAAAAAAAAAAAACACATATTATCAAATATATAATGTGTGTTCATATAATAATGTACGTTTGCAGAAATATTCCCTTCAGTAGCAATATGGTTTGGACACATCCAGAGGCATCTCGGAAGAATGGCCTGGTGATCTTCTTCTGAAAGGTTACATCCTTGAAAGCCCTATGGAGTGTGGTTTTACTCTGTAACACATGGGATCTCCAAGAGTCGGAATCAACTCAATGACAACTGGTTTGTTTGTTTTGTGATGGGAACAGGACAGGACAATGGTGGCTCAGTGGTAGAATTCTCACTTCCATGTGGGAAACCTGGGTTAGATCCCCAGCCAACGCATCTCATGTGCAGCCACCACCACCCATCTCTTAGTGGAGGCTTCTTGTTGCTTTAATGCTAAACGGGTTTTAGCACAGCTTCCAGATTAAGGTGTACTGGGAATAAAGTCCTGGTGATTTACTTCCAAAAATCAGCCAATGAAAACCCTACAGATCACAAAGGTCCCATCAGCAAATAATCACAAGGATGGTGCAGGACTAGGAGCATTTCATCCCATTTTGCATGGGCTCACAGGAATTGGAATATTGGCCATAGAACAAACCAGATATTCAATCATTCATTCATTCACTGAGCACTCACTACAAGCAAACTAAAAGGATAGAAGCTTGCACCGTGCAAAGAAGACAAAAACCCTTGCCCGCCACAAACTCATTGTTTTATCCGCTATTACTAATTTAGAAGAACTATTTTTCCCCTGGAGGAAATACGGCAAATTTCCACTGGGTTCCTTGAGGTAATCTCAGAAGTTAAATTATTTAATTACAAGCATTTTATATACTGTGTATTTTTTTATTCACAAGTTTTTGAACATTTTGAAATAGAGAACCTACCATCTGGGAAAATAAACCTCTTTTTTTTTCTTTGTAGAAGCATCTTGGTCAACAGAGTGAAAGAACTATCAAAACACTGGCACAAAAACTGACATAAACAGAAAAAAAATTCAATTGAATGTGTATTTTTTTTTTTTTTTCCTGTGTTCCTGGAGTCCTTGTCATAAGTGACTCTGAGTGATTACTACATATATATTTATTTTTTAGTCTCTGTGTTAAAAAAAAAAAAATACAGATGGAAGCTAAATGTTTACTGATTTCCTGTGCCCCTAAAGGTGAGCCAGTTTGGTGTTACCTTTACTGAACGGCTGCTTCATTCATTAAATAAAAAAAAATAAAAAACTTTGTTGTCTTTAAATGAAAAGGAATATTTTAGAAATCTAAGGTCATCTTTCAAATCCAGTGACATCGTAGGCCCAAATCGTCTAGAAAGGCCATTTTCAACAAGTGACTGGGAAGGATGCACTTTGAATTGTACTTCAGAATGGCATTGTTTTTGACCTTGAAGTGAATTTACTTAGGCATTTAACACTTTATGAAGAAATGCCAAATTGATAGCTGATTGACAATATAAAAGGGATTAACTGTACTCTAGCCCCCTGTAGTCTGACTCATAGGAAGCCTAACCAACCGGAAAATTTAGAGTGGGAGGTCCTGAATTCGTGAATGTACTCAGAAAGACAAACATGAAGAGAATCTATACCAGGCTCTGTGCTACTCTCCAGCAAACCAGGATGGATCAACACCATAATTTTTACTTAGGTAATCCTGGAAGTTCATAAAAATTGTGGACATTTTTCACATGATTATTAAAAGAATTACATTTCACATTTTATAAGTAGATATTGATTGCCTAGGTTTGCCTTATAAAATATAAGTGGTTCTGTGCTCTGTTTGAACAAAGTTTGCTTGATGTTTGTGGTTTTTTTCCTGAGCCTTGAAATGAGAGGAAATAGCATATTCAAATGCTGACATGTTAAAAAAATAATAATAATTTACAGTGTATTAAATTGGGCAATTTTTACTTGAGTGGGTTAACCTTCAGATTCCCATTAAAATATCAAATAAATAGGTAGTTATGCCTTCTGTATTTCAGTACAGGCAGTGCCCTGGTTACTGGACATCTGACTTAAGCAACAACTTGTACTTGCACTTTAATGTTACGTAAATTTGCCCTCAATTTGAAATGTTTGAACCAACCCCCTACTTGCAACAAACTCTTCATCACAATCACCTTCGCTTGCTGCAAGTGCAGCTTTTAAATCATTGAAAAGGCTTAGAGCCTTTTCTTGCACTAAAATAATGCTAAATAAGAACCTTTGGCACCTGTTCCGACTCACCTACAAATTCTGCTTAAGGACTTAAAGACACAGTCAGGAACAGAGCTCGTTCATAACCTGGGGACTGCCTGTATTTTAAGTGTAACACTAAAACTTTGAAGTAGTGAGGCGCCCATTACAGAAGCAGGGGTAAACTAAGGAAATTTTGAAAGGCTGTATTAGACTGTTTCCTGGATTCTTAGCTAGAATCCCTGGAAAATATTTTTTTTGCTCCAATGTGTTGCAATTGTGCATAATCTACTTCTGTGGTTTGGTTGAAGATATTCAGAAAGAGTTTTTGATTTTAAGGCCAGCTAAAACTCTGGGAGCATACTGTATTTCATCTAAATAAACAAAGTTCATAAAAGTAAGCTTCCATTAAAATGGGTCTGAACAATATACTTTTCACTGTATTTCCATGCATTATGTCTTTCTTATCATTCTATTTTATATTCTTCTGCTTTCTTGTATTTCAGTTAACACCTCTCCCACCACCATCAAGAATACTATGCCTCCTAAAAATGGAGGACAAAATTCTAACTCAAAAAGAAAAGACCAGACTTGCTAGCCTGACAGACTGGAGAAGCCCTGAGAGTGTGGCCCCTGGGCACCCTCTCAGCTCTGTAATGAAGTCACTCCTGAGGTTCACACTTCAGCCAAAGACAGGGCAGGCCCATAAAACAAAATGAGACTAAAGGGGCACACCAGCCCAGGCGCAAGGGCTAGAAGGCAGAAGGGGACAGGAAAGCTGGTAGGAGGGAACCCAGGTGTGAGAAGGGAGAGTGTTGACATGTCGTGAGATTTTTAACCAATGTCATAAAACAGTGTGTGTATTATCTGTTTAATGAGAAACTAGTTCTGTAAACCTTCATCTAAAGTACAATAAAAAACAAACATGTCTTCCAGGGTGGGGGTGGGTAGGGAGAATACTATGCTTCCCACCACCACCATGAACACTCACTAAAAGTGAACTGATTCTACAGACCTCAATCTATGCCTTTGTTTTCAGACATTTCTTCTGTGAACTGGACCATTAGTAATCTACAGAACCATTCCCCAACAGCCTCATTCCTGTGCTCCATGATGGGTTCAAGGTTAGCAAGTTGTTTTAGAGGAAACAAAATAATCATATTTATGTTGGGATAAATGTGCCAATAAAATTAGAGTAATGTAAATGAAATAAAGATTGTCAGTGAGATTAAAAGATATATATTTATTTACTGTGTTTAAGAATCTCAGAACCTGTGTTTAAATTAAGAAATAAGTGGATTTCTTTTCATTTAACAGTTACACTCTTTTGATCTCTCCATATGGTGAAAAGTAAAAGCCAACGAGAAGGTGTGACTTCTGGCTATGGCAAAGATTTCAGCTAATCCTCCCCCCAAAAAACAAATATAAAAAAAATATATAAAACTAGGCAAAATTGCCCAAAACAGCTTTTCAGGCTCTAGAAATAGAAAAAAGCCAACCAAAGTATTGAAAAATGTTTATTCCTTAAAAAAAAAAAAAAAAAAAAATTGGATAAAAATAGCTGGAGTCTGTGGCCTTCTTGCCTAACACCGCTCCCATCCCCCTTCTGGCCACCATGGCTCCTTGTGCCAGCACTCCAGTGGCTGAGGGTAGAGGTTGGCTGATAACCACAGAAGAGTCATTCTGCCTACCTGGTTTTTAAAGCTTCCTCTCCAGTGGGTACTATTCTGTGCTGGGCATTAATATAAAACACAAGGATGCATATAATTTGAATTTATTCCTGAAGGTCATCCACATACTTTTTACCATGACTCCTGTCTGAAATCCTCCAGTCATATTCTTTCCAGTCTCTTGGCTATCTATTCATCTGCCACTGCCCAAGCATCTATAAATAAAAACCATAGGCCAATTCTATCATCATACAAAGTAGATAAACAAGGATACTCCTCAAAGCTCTACCCATTGGAGGTTTTCCATTTGCTGCTGCTCTTTAGGGCCATTCATGAATGGGGCTGAATAACAGCAGTCACTTTTGTACTTGCACCAACGTATTGAAACAAACATTCTGTGAGTCCTTCTCTGCTCATTGATTACAGAGAATCCCTTAGGGACCACTGCTGTGAGTTGAGGGAGAAGTTTCAATGCAACAGAAAAAGGTGCCATGGGTATTTCATGTCCTCTGGGCATGCTTGGGCTCAGTCCAGAATGTACTCCTTCTGTCCTATGATGGATTATTACCATGCCTTCCTCACCTTAAGGTTAATGAGTCTGATAATAGCAATTATGACCAGCAGCTATGTTTGCTTAAACATTTGATATTCCATAACCAGGCACTGAATTTTTGCTTGGACCTACCAGTAAGTCAAACATAGTTTTTCAAATGAAGAAAAAGTTTGTTTCACAGGAAGCAAAATCTTATTCTAGAATTCTGGGGTTCTGCACCATACTCTTCTTATTGTGCCTTGCCAGATGCTCCACATAGCACACTTATTCACTACTGATACCTCAGACATCTTTGGATGTTAAAGGGTCATAAGATGAGTTATAAGACCTCAGTGGTAGTGGTCCATGAGACCTGGACTTACTATAAAACTCCCATTTGAAATGAGCAGCCTTCTAAATTACTGACCAATGGTTTGAAGCAATACTTCAAAGTATGTTCTGTCTTCAAAATCTAAAATGGCCCATCAGATGTTGGGACTCTTTCTCAATGTCAGGAGGGACAAGGTTCAAATCTTTCCATTTTCTTTGACAAAATGCCCAATATATCCCAGACCACTGGATTCAACAAAACCTTCATCCAGTTGTCATGTCCTAATTCATGGAGTTTGCTCCAGTTTGGCATGTGTCTTACCAGGGTATCTAGTGTGCTTGGCATTTCCTGTTCACTGGGTCCAATTAGCATAATGCAATTAGTCTAGTAGAACAACTTGATATTGATGGAATGCCAAGACAGACAAGTAGTCAAGGTCTCTGCTGACTATATTATATCTGAAAACAAGAGAGCTCTAGGGCCAAATACTGAATGCACAGTGCTGTGCCTGCTTTGTGAAGGTGAACTGCTTTTTTTTTTAAACTCCTACTGCCAGGAATTGAAAAGAACATGTTCACCAGATCAATGGTGATATTCTAATATGTTGATTTTCCAATAATTGTACCTCATCCAGAAGGGTAGTTATTATTGGGGTTACCACATGGTTAAACTTGACATCACGCACTGATATCCAACTAGTTTTGCAGATGTAAAACAGGAGGAGAAAATAGTGATACGATAAGTATCACTACCCCTTAAGTTTTTGAAAGCGGCATTAATTGTTGCAAGTCTTCCAATGACTTGGCTTTTATTCTAATTTATTATCTGTTAGGCTTTGCAGTTTCAGAGCCTACATTTGGTCCTTCCTATCATCACTACCTTGGAAACACTGGTGGCATAATGGTTAAGAGCTAAGGTTGCTAAACTAAAGGTCGGCAGTTCAAATCTACCAGGCACTCCTTCGCAACTCTATGGGGCAGTTCTACTCTGTCCTATAGAGTTGCTATGAGTCAGAATCGATTCGACAGCAGTGAGTGGGTATCATCACTACCTTAGATTATAGGTCAAGGAAGCAATGTGAGGGTTCTTATACCTGCTAATTACATGTAGCCCAATTATATATTTGGGGAGTGGTGAAATAACTGTAGCATTTTTTGAACTTAGAACAAAATTCAGTTCTTTGTCCCGCCTACATAAAAGCCCCACAAACTAACTTGAATACCATGATGTTATATTGGGCTCTCTGGTGTCATTGTCATCTCAGAGCCTGTATCTAGCTGTCAGCAAATAGTCTGGATGGTTCTTTCCCCCCAGTGAAAACTTACCCTGACTTGACCTTATTCTAAGCCTAGGGTCCCTTTATGAATGTGCATCTTCCTTCTTTGGAGGCTTGGGGAATATGAACTAAATTAGACCTGGGAACTGAGTGAGGTACTGCAATAGTCCATTGCAGAAACTGACGTAAGCCTTCTGCTCACCAAGTATCAGCTTTTTGTTTTATTTTTTAATTATACAAGTTGGGCAACACCTTAGTAGGCTGTCAATCTATTGTGATCCTAATACCATGATCTATCAGTCACTGCATTAGATCCCTGAGAATAAAGACATTGATTACTATTTTGGGCTAAATGCCTATGCACTGATTATGTCCACAATGTCTCTGATGGTTAAGTGATTGGAATGTCGAGCACCTATTTTTTTTTTGAAGGGGAGCAACATCTTCTACAGGTGACTTCAGGCAACGGAGGTTAATTGGTTGCCACTGAACTTCCCAAAAATATCAGTTCCTCTGTGTCATGGATTGAATTGTGTCCCCCCAAAATATATGTCAACCTGGCTAGGTCACGATTCGATTGTATGATTGTCTACCATATAATCTTCTGATATGATTTCCATATATGTTGTAAATCCTATCATTCTGATGTAATAAGATGGATTAAAATATAAGATGGATTAGCAGCAGTTATATTGATGAGGTCTACAAGATTGTGTAGAGCCTTAAGCCAATCTCTTTTGAGATATAAAAGAGAGAAGCAAGCAGAGAGACCTGGGGGACCTCATACCACCAAGAAAGCAGCACTGGGAGCAGAGCACATCCTTTGGACCTGAGGCTCCTGTGCTGAGATGCTCCCAGACCAAGGGAAGACTGATGACAAGGACCTTCCTCCAGAACCAACAGAGAGAGAAAGCCTTCCGCTGGAGCTGATACCCTGAATTTGGACTTGTAGCCTACCGGACAATAAGAGAATAAATTTCTCTTTGTTAAAGCCATCCTTTTGTGGTATTTCTGTTATAGCAGCACTAGATGACTAAGACACTCTGCCTCCTGCTATTTGTGCAGTCCGTATTAAACCCACTCCACTGCCGTCCATATTAGATTTATGAAATTTCTATAGTCTGAACCCTCACAGAGAACATATTTATGTGGTGGATTCTAGGAATTGCATAATAAATCAATTCTAATATTCTCGTATTTTTGAGACTTCTAACACATTCTATAATTTTTGAGACTTCTAACACATTCTACAGTTTTTGAGAGTTCTAACACATTCTATAATTTGCCAAAGATGTTTGGGCCTCTCACCTAATTTACTGTAGTCCATTTTCCCTCTCAGCTTTCAGAGAGCCAGTCCAAAATCGTATCAGAACAAACTTAGGTATCTATGTCAGAACTTTAAATTCTGAATTATGTTTGAGTACCTCTCCATTAATTGAATTTCTTCTATCAAGACTTCAATTATTTTGTTACTTGCTCCAGCACTGTCATAACCCTTTCTCAGCAATGTCCCCTTGGTTACTGTAGGTACATACTGACCAGTTCCCAAAATTTCATCAGAATAAGTCTTATTTCCTGCCAGAATTTTGACTATGCAAGTACCTTACTCTGGTAACTGACATGGAAACACTAAATGGTAGGGGAGTAAGCCTGAGTAGAACAACAACAACAAAAAAAATACTTGAGAATTTGTTGCCTCCAGGAGAAAAGGGAATACTCTCCTCAGTCAAAGTGAAGAAGACTAATTATGGTAACCTTGAAGACAGATGAATTGAGGAGATCAATGTTCTCAGTCTTGGCTAGTCAAGTGTCTCTATCATAGTCTCAGGACCCATACTTTTTCATATTACATCCCTGACATAGACATTGGAGACTTGTCAAGGTTATGCATTCACTTTCCTTTTTAGTTCCCTGTAGCTTTGTAGAGTCCAGGTTTCATTTTCAGCACACTCTGACCTGTTTCTGCAAGAGATGAGTGTCTTCTCCAAAATGCCCAGCTTGCACAGAAAGCCTGGCCTTAGCAGTTAGCTTCCCTGCCTCATCATATTCTTTTTCAAGACCCCCTAGTGATGTCTTAAAGGGGAAGTTTTAATAAATTGAGGGATGTTTCCTGTTATGATGTCAGGGAAATAAAAGTGGACAGGAAATTTATATACATTTGATATACTTTGGCAATATTAAGTGCTTTTTTTTTTATCAAAATGATCTCCTTGTGCCATCATCATCATCATTTCTTGACCTTATTATTTCATTATATGATAAGCATTCAATGCTTCAAAAGATAAGGTAAAATAATCTTTAAAGACATGGAGGAGGACCATTCTTAGAAACCGAGGTTTTTAATTGCCGTCATGTGTAATGTAAAAATGAAAATAGCTAAGATATGAAGGGAGCCAAACATTAATGTTACACAATTAACAGTAACTCTTTGGAGAATACAATTTTCTCATCTTAGATTGATCAAATGTTCTTCAGCTGAGAGAATAGGAGCTTTGGCAAGGCAGAAGGAACTGAAGACATAAGAATTTGCAGAAAGACATAAAACTAGGATTATCAAAGTGATTTCATAAGGAAGACATCAGTAGAATGGCTAAATCATTCTGAAAGTAGGAGGCAATTCAGTCTAGAACCTTAGGGGCAACATGACTGCAGCTATAGTCTACATGGAGTCTATCCCATCTATTGTTAAGAAAAGCTCATCGATTTCTACTGACATCTTCTTATTACCCTAGGATGGCAGAATACTATAGGCAGGGTTTACTAAAGCACCACTTTTATGGATCTAGGAGAATTTTCATGGAGAGTCCTTTCAAAGGGTAGTGAGAAGCAATTAGTTATTTCTTCCACTCAGCTTAAAATGTCATGATAGTGGGATAGTGGGTTGAATTGTGTTCCCCCAAATGCTATGTCCAATTCCTAACTCCCAGAACCTATGAATGTGACCTTATTTGGAATAGGATTTTTCCAGATGTCATCAAGTTTAGTACCTGAAGATAAGATCATACTGAATCAGATTAAAATTACTTTTTTAATTCGAAATAATTAGAATTCTCATTAAATCCAATGAGAATGTCCTTATAAGAGATAGAAAAGGACAAATAGACATCATAGAGAAGGGGGCCTTGTGAAGGTTTATGCAGGTATTGGAGGTAAGATGTCACAAACCAAGGAATGCCTAGGGTCACCAGACACTAAAAAAAAAAAAAGGATTATTCCCAGACATCTCAGATCGAGCATAACCTTGCTGGCACCTTGATTTCAGACTTCTGGGCACCAGAACTGTGAGGCAGTAGGTTGCTCTTGATTTAAGCCAGTCAGTTCGTGATTCTTTGTTACAGCAACCCTAGAAAACTAATGCAACATGATTCTGAGATACTACAAACCTAAAATGATCTTTGCCATGAAGGGAAAAAAAAAAACAAACAGCCAGAAATTATGTATTACATTATATCAGTTGCCAGGAAAGTTCATGGACCAATCACCAATTGCCACCAAAACCTGAAGAATATGGAGGGCCCCAGGTATTGGCTGTGAATCAGTTTATAAGGAAGGGACCTTAAGTTGACTCAGCTAACCGAAAAGAGACTGAGGACAAACCTGAAGTACCTAGATCAAGTTTTCTGTCATCGGGCAGAATAAAGGCTAGAGTTGGAAGGAAATGTCTATTATAAAGAACTAAATAAAGTGAAAATTATTTCACAATTGAGTTCATATGAATGTGAAATTCACATATACTAGATTTAGTAGGCTGTCTACTATGGAAAAACATGTGCATGGTAAAATATAGAAGAAACTATAATCAAAATCAAGAGGTTGCACTTATTTTCCAAATTTCCTCATGCACATGTATTAGTTTTACTATCAGGAGAAAAAAAGACTATGTAAAGAACTTTGATATGAGTCTATTTTATTTTTTCTCTGAAATGTTGAAATGCCTGAGGAATTCAACAGGGTTATAGACATTGTGCTAGTTATTTTGGTGCTCCATTAAATATCTAACATTTGAGGGCACAAATAAGTTTAACTCCACACAATTTCAAAGCATAAAAGTCATGTAAAATCTACTAAGCAAGGCCATGGAAGTCCCCACTGGCAAGATGGATTTTTATAGTAATATAATCCTTAATGAATTATACTTCCATTTAACAAAGTTTTAATAAGGAATTTCTTTTGCCTGCATTGTTATTAATTCTCTCATCTGAATTGCCTTGGGCATGTCTGCCATAAAATTGTTCAACATAATATTTCTTTCTGTGTCAATCATATAGTACATGCAAATCTCCCAACCAAAAATAAAAAGAGCTCTGTTTAAAAAAAAAAAAAAATCACATACCCAGCTTTCAGAAACTATTTAGGTTGAAATTAAGATGTGCTGAAAGAAAACTATGATTCATATTTAATGGAGTAATAGATTTCTGATCATAGATGCATTACCATATAGTAAATTCTTCCACCTTTCAGAAACAAAAATAAAATAGATGAAATCTACATTAAGATTTTTATTTATTGTCCCTTCCAATGGTGCATTTGTTAGTTTTAATTCCATTAGCAACACTTTTATGAAAGCAGTTGTACATCTCTCATGCGCAGAGATGACTAAAATAGATGACAGAAAACTGTAAAAACTTGCAATAACAAAAGTGATGATGGGAGAGAAATTCAAGAATTATACATAATCATCTATTTTCTGAGTCCTCTGTTACAGTTTATTATCCCCAGCCTCAACTCGATGCTCAGTGATGCTCCACTGTTGTTTTTTTTTTTCTTATTAGTTCCTTATTCTATTGCCTTCCTTGACAATTCCAAACTTTTATCATTCTCCTTATGTTTTCCCTCTTTACTGTTAACAATGATGTTTTCTTCACATTGTTGTTGTTGTGTTCCATCAAGTCAATCCCAACTCATAGTGACCCTACAGGACAGAGCAGAACTGCCCTATAGGCTGAAATCCTTATGGGAGCAGATCACCTAGTCTTTTCTCCCACAGAGCAGCTGGTGGGTTTTAACTGCCAACGGTTAGCCAGGAGCTGAGTGCTTAACCACTGCACAGAGACACTAAAATTTCTCAAAAGGAGTTTTTTTGTTTACTTTTAAGCAACCAACAAGACAATAACAAAATCCTTAATTTCTCCAACAATGGCCTTCCTTCTTTCGTTGCTGTTTATGGAATCTTCACCTACATTCTATGTTGTGAGGAGGGGGTCGCTATCGACTACTCCAAGCGATTTGTATCTTTCCACGATGTCTTTATTAATTATTAAATACACAGGTTCCTGGCTAACCCAGACGCCAGAGGCCTCAGTCACCAAAAGGGTAAGAGAGAAAGAGAGCAAGCAAGCTTACGGCAAACAAACTCCAAAGTCCAGACACCTCTGTCACTCTTCACTACGTTATGTTGTTGGGCTCAGGAGCACTATATCAGGCCTCTTACCTCAGCGAGACTTTCGTCAAGCTAGGGTCGCGGAGGGATCGACTTCCCTTCAGACTGAGTGGAGGCCGGGGTGGCTCGAAGGCCAATCGCCGTTACTTCCAAACTTAGCTGGCTCTGGGACCCGGGTCGATCCACCTCTCGCACAGGTAGTCCTTTGGCAGGTGAAAGGTCTCACACCGCCTTTCCACTGTTCAAAAGAGAGTGGTTCTGATACGCTCCAAGCAAAGCTGAGTCTCAGTGTCTCTTCTTTTATACACGTTGGGGCTCTCTTAGCCCAACGAGACAACGTGATCAAGAAGTGACAGAGGTGTCTGGACTTTGGCCTCTGGACCTTGGACTTTGGAGTTTGTTTGCCTTAAGCTTGCTTGCTCTCTTTCTCTCTTACCCTTTTGGTGACTGAGGCCTCTGGTGTCCGGGGTAGCCAAGAACCTGTGTGCGTAATAATTAATAAAGACATTGTGGAAAGACACAAATCATTTGGAGTAGCCGATAGTGACCCCCTCCTCAGGACAGTGGTAGTTTCCATGTCTTTCTTCCACAGCCAATGACCTTCTCCATGAATTAATCCTGCTTCCTCTTTGTTCAATTTATTGTTTATTATTGCTTAATATTTCCTGTCAAAATATCTCTCAATATTTGACAGAAACTAGTTAAATGAATCCACCACTCTTTATATTCAGATTCTTTTCTATTTCCCCAACTCTCTCCCCATCTTTTAACCAACACATTTGATAAGCATGGGGTACATTTGCTCTATGCATGTCTGCGTTCAGGGAAAGCCCTGTGTAGCTGTCATTTTGAACCACAGAGCCAATTCTCCATTCTCAGTCACACATTTGCTTATGTTTTCCTGGTACTGCGGTCTCTTCCAGAAATGCCCTATTTCCCTTCTCTGCCTTCCTAGCTTTTTGGTAACTCATGAATATTCATCCTACAAATACTTACTAAGCAATTATTATGGGTAAGGCATTCTTCTAGTTTCTGTGACGTGCCCACATTCGGTTGATAGCCTTACCATAGCCATTAACAAATAAACAGCACTTAGAACATAGATAACAGCTGATAAATATTTTAAAATTAGGGAACAGAAATTCAACTGAAATAAGATTTATGGGGTATCAGTGAAGACTTGGGGAAATGATATCTAAATTGAGGCCTGAGGATTGAAGAGGAATTCATGGGTGAAAAGGAGTGGAATGGAGAGAAAAAATTTCAGTGGGAAAGCATGTTTTAAATGTCTGTGATTAATAATAATTATTATCATACACTCATGAAATGGAAATAAAGCCAAAGAAGTCAGAATAAAAATCACAAACAATAGTAACATCAGATAAAGCCACAGATGTAGAAATACGTCAGATCACACAAAACATGGTACGTGAAGTGTTTATGTGTCTGTGTGTAAAAATATGTAATTTAATTTTAATTTAACCTAAAAGAAACAGAAAGTCATTAAAGGTGTTTAAACAGGAGAATGTGCTATGGAACAAAAATGATCCATCAGCAAACTGGCATAGATAGTCCTGCTGTTCTGGACGAATATGTTGGCAGTGGAGGAAGAGGGAGGTAAACAGATTAATAGCTCTTTAAAAGAAACAAATAATAGCTGTCTTTGATTGAATGTTGGTGGTGAGGGGATGGATGACACAATAATCAATCCCCAATTCCATTTTGAGAAATTGGATAGTTGGTGAAGCCATTTACTAAGTCATTGAATATAGGAGGAAAAGTGTGGGTTTGGAGAAATAGAAATTATTAATCCAGGTTTGAACATTCTCAGTTGTACGAGATATGCATTGGAGATGTAGAATAGGCAGTGGAGCTATAGGCTTGCAGTTCTGGGTGGGAGGGAAATGTCTGAGATATTCATACAAATTTGGAAGCCATAAGCTTATACATAGGGGTGAAAAAGTTTCTAGAAATGATTAGATCAAGGGTGGGGTGATGGGAGTAGATGACTAATATGGAGGTGAGTGAAGAGAGAAATTCCACTGGTTTTCAGTACATCTTTGGTCAATTAAAGACAAGCAGTCTTAAAGATGGTCTGAGATGTTTTTAGTTTTATCCAGATAAAACTCTAGAGTCATTGATAATATCATAATCAACTCATGCAGAATGAAAAAGCTGGATAAAAGCTAGGGTTTTTCATAGCTCCTTAAAAAATTGACAATCCCTCTAATTTCAAATTTATGTATATGACAAACAAGAGTTTTTTAAGCTTCGTATTTTTTTCACTTGGTATGAGGAATTCAAGAAACTAAGAGATCAATCAGTGTGTTAGATGGATCAGCTACATGGATATTGAAATTGTTCTTCAAAAGATGTGATACAAACACAATTTTTCAAAGAAAACCCCTTCCGTATTCTGGGGCTTAAGTAGGTGTCCCTTCCTCAGGCTCTCATATTATCGTCTATTGGCCATTACTATTGGATTTGTTACTCTTTATTCTAACTACTCCTTACTGGTGATGGCTCTTCCTTGATTCCATGAGGGTAGGGGCTTTTTTCTTCATATCTCTAGCACCCAGCTAAATACCTGGTAAGTGGTAAGCACTCATTAAACTAATTAATTTTAGTTTGTGATGCCTCATCTGTATTTAATGGAAATAGAATCAGGTAGCCATCATCATTCATGTGTATTAAGATAATTATTCATTTTTCCTCAGACTTTTTTCTTTAGATATTGTATTCAATCTTTATCCAGTATTCCCATTTTCAAAGACTTCAAGGAGGATTTGTTTTTCACGTAATCCTTGTGTTCTTTGACTTTTCATGCTATAATGCTCGTGCTTTCTCTCAGTTAATGGGAATCATTCCAGGTGAAACGGCATTATTATGATCAGGTGAGGTAGCACCAGGTAAAAGGAGAACCAGGTAGAAGGAAGGAAAGTCATAAGGCAGAAGGACAGCTTTTCTCCTCAGCTCTGAAGGGAGGGCCAAAATGCTTAGTCTAAGGGGATGAGGCAAATTTCTTGACCATTTCTTTTTTTTTTTAACTGTGGTAAGTGCATATATAATAAAACATTTGCCATTTCAACATTTTTTACACGTACAATTCATTGACTTTATGTTCAACATGTGCAAACGTCACCACTCTACATTTCTAAATTTTTCCATCACCATTAACCAAAGCTCAGTGCCCCCTAAGCAATGACTTCCCTTTTTCCCCTCCCTCCTACGCCTTGTAACCACTAGTAAATTTTGGTCTTATACATTTACCAATTCTAAATATTTCCTGTAAGTGATAATATACAATATTTTCCTTTCTGTGTCTGACTTATTACACTCGAAATAATGTTTTCAAGATTCACTCATGTTGTAGCCTCTACCAAGACTTCATTTCTCTTTATGGCAGAGTAATTTCATTGTATGTATGAAGCATATTTTGTTTATCTATTTACGTGTTGATGGACATTTAGGTTGTTTCACTTTGGGGCTATTTTGAACAATGCTGCGATTAATATTAGTATATACATAATCTGTTTGTGTTCTTGCTTTCAATGCTTTTGCATATATGCCTAGGAGTGGAATGCTAGATCATATGTTTAACTTTTTGAGGAACCTCCAAACTGTTTTCCCCAGTGGCTCCACCATTTTATATTCCCATTAGCAATGGATGAGGGTTTTGGTTTCCTATATCTGCTACAATTTTAGGCAGGCATTCCAGTCAGGGGAAGTTACTACTGGAAGACAGAATGCAAACTGAGGTAGAACTGGGTTGGCAGGTGTAAGACATTAGGGAGTAGTCACTTGGGTATAAGAGAAGGCTCCAAAATCAAAGAGGCCTCAACTGACAGAAGCCAGATAAAGTTGAATCTCTCTTCCACATAGAGAATGGATTTAGGAAGATTCAAGAGAAAGCAGTGGTGACTTGAGGGGATTAAAGTATAGGCTAAGGAGCCCAAACAAACATGTTTTAAAAACTGACGCCAACCACTGTCAGGTTGTGATTGTAGGAAGTTGTTTAATCTCTATAAAATTCATTGTGCTCTTTTATAAACAAGCCCTGGTGGCATAGCAGAGCCCTGGTGGTTAAGAGCTACAGCTATTAACCAAAAGGTCAGCAGTTGGAATCTACCAGCCACTCCTTGGAAACTCTATGGGGCAGTTCTACTCGGTCCTATAGGGTGGCTGAGTCAGAATTGACTCAACGGCAATGGGTTTGGTTTTATCGTTTTGGTGGCATAGTAGTTAAGAGCTCAGCTGCTAACCAAAAGGTCGAATCCACCAGCCACTCCTTGGAAACCCTATAGAGCAGTTCTATTCTGTCCTATAGAGTTGCTGCCTTAGGCTGTTTTCTCTAGAGGAGTAAACCATATAAATATATATACATAGAGAGAGATTTATATCAGAGAAACAGCTCACGTGATTGTAAAAGGTGGAATGTCCCAAGTTTGTGGATTAGGATAGGGCTTCTCATTCATGTAGCCACAGGGGCTGGTGAACCCAAGATCTGCAGTTCAGAAGCCAGGGCTTTTGCTCATAGGCTGTGAAGGTTGACGAATTCCAAGACTGGCAGGCAAGACCTCAAGGTTTCTCCTAATTCAAGTAGCTGCAGGGGCTGGCAAACCCAAGATAGACAGGTAAGCTGCCATCTTAAGTTCCAAGAACTGGAGGTCTGATGAACAAGAGGAAGCTGCAGGATGCAGAGCAATCCAAAAGCCTTGGCAAGGCAAGCAGGAAAGAAGTAGGCAGCGGAGGGCAGAAAGATGAAGTTTGGGGAGGCAGTGAGCTGCCATAGGCCCTACCCCCACTAGTGCCATTCAGCAGATTCCATCATGGGTGTGATCACATATCACATTTCAACAGGGAAGTGATCACAACATTATACAACTGCCAAAACACTGAGAATCATGGTCCAGCCAAGCTGACACACAATCTTAACCATCACAGTTGCTATGAGTCGAAATTGACTCAACAACAACCTTTGCACATATACACATACATATACATATTAATATTATATAGTATATAGAATACACCCACTCCTGTCAAATCAATTCTGACTCATAGCAAACCTATAGGACAGAGCAGAACTGCCCTGTAGTGTTTCCAAAGTTCTATATCTTTATCAAAACAAACTGTCGCTTCTCCTGAGAAACAGCTGGTGAGTTCAGGCCATCGACCTTTAAGGGCTTTAACCACTGTACCACTATGGCTCCTATATAATATATAGTATAGTAAATATAATTTATAAACTGTATTTTTACACAAATAACACTTTTCTTCTATGTTTGTTTGCCAACTAGCTCCCTCCAACCGGGAGATATTTTCGTAAGTGCCACTATACCAATTTTTTAATTTTTTTACATGTTGCTTTAAAAAATTAACATAGCATGTTTACAAAAATACCTCCCAGGGGTGTGGGAGCAGTTGAAAAACAAACATAGAAGGCGTGTGTTATTTGCATAAAGTACAGTAATGTAGATAATACATACTGTATACTATATGGAGCCCTGGTGGTGCAGTGGCTAAGAGATAGGCTACTAACCAAAGGGTCAGCAGTTTGAATTCACCAGCAGCTCCTTGGAAACATTATGGGGCAGTTCTGCTCTGTCCAATGGATATTATATCCCATTGGACTGTGTTCCCATGGAGTTTTGTGTGCTGAAGGGTCTTTTGATATAATAATCATTAGAGGATGGAAAGGAATCAACACTGAGAAAGTAACTGATATTTCCAGGACACTCCCTTCACCCCTTTCCATAAGCCCTTGTTAATATGAAAACAGGTCTACACACAAGTCCAAAGCAGTCTCCTCACATTAGTGGCACTTTGAGTATTTTCTTCTGCTGTAAAGGCACAAGTAACTAATCATATTTATTTTCAGTTTATTTTACTTTTTTTATTTCTTCATCATCAAGCACTCTTTCATCCTATTTGTTTATGACCATCTTTCCAAATTTTGAAGTTATTTTAAATTCTGATATGGCACTGTCTTCCAAGGTGTTACTCATTCCACCCAACTTGATGTAACCAACAGTTTGTAAGCATATGCTTTTCATGGAATCGTGTTACACAGAATAAGAAAGTGAGAAAGCTGAAAAAGTTTCCCAAATTTCAGACAGATCTATGATCATAAAGTGTACTAAAATTCTGCAGCACTTTCTCAAAATATTCAGTTTGTTTTAGACTAATGAAATATTAAGCACCCTTATGACATTGTGAGATACCTAGTTTTGTCAAAGCAAAACAGTGTATAGTCAAATAAATACCTGGAAATAGCTCTAAATATTTAATGCTTGCCTCACTGTGTTTCTCAATAATTAAAAATTCAATATTTAAAATATCTCCATCCATCTATCTGTACATACACTCAAAAACACAAACACACACACATATATATGTATGTATACATACACACACGTACATGCATATATATATGTATTTGTTGTTGATATGTGCCCTCGAGTCAGTTGTGATTCATAGTGATGCTATGTACAGCAGAACACAACACGGCCCAGTCCTGCATCATCCTGATAATAATTGCTATGTTTGAACCCATTGTGATAACCACGGTGTCAGTTCTTCTTGTTGAGGGTTTCCCTCTTTTTCGCTGACAAGCATGGTGTCCGTTTCCAGAGATTGGTCCCTCCCTGTCTTTGTTATCTAGTGCTGCTATAACAGAAATACCACAAGTGATGGCTTTAACAAAGAGAAATGTATTCACTCACAGTCTAGGATGCTAGAAGTCCAAATTCAGGGTGCCAGCTCCAGGGGAAGGCTTTCTCTCTCTGTCAGCTCTGGGCGAAGGTCCTTGTTCACCAATATTCCCCAGTTGAGGAGCTTCTCAAAGCAGGGACCCTGGGTCCAAAGGACGCACTATTCTCCCGGCTCTTATTTCTTGGTGATATGAGGTTCCTGGATCTCTCTGCTTTCTTCTCTCCTTTATATTTCAAAAGAGATTGACTTAAGACCTAACCTAATGTTGTTGATTGAGTCCTGCTCATTAACATAACCACCTCTAATCCTGCCTCAGTAACATCATAGAGGTAGTATTTACAACACATAGGAAAATCACATCAGATGGCAAAATGGTGGACAAAAACACAATACTGGGAATCGCGGCCTAGACAAGTTGACAGATATTTTGGGTGACACAATTCAATCCATGACACTTCTGATAACATATCCACGGTACGTGAGAGAAAGTCCTGATGTCTTCACTTCTAAGGAGCACTTTGGCTGCACTTCTTCGAAGACAGATTTTTTCATTCTTCTGGCAGCAAAGAAAGGTGATCTAACAGAATACAGAAATTCCAGAACAATATCATCAATATCAAGCACAAGTAAAATTACGCTGAAAATCATTCAGGAGGGACTGCAGCAGTACATCTAAAAGGAACTGCCAGATATTCAAGCTGGAATCAAAACAGGACATAGAATGAGGGATATCATTGCTGATGTCAGATATATCATGGCTGAAAGCAGAGAATACCAGAAAGATGTTTACCTGTTTCTTATTGACTATGCAAAGGCATTTGACTGTGTGAATCATAACAAATTACAGATAACATTGCAAAGAATGGGAATCTCAGAGCACTTAGTTTTGCTCATGCAGAAACTGTGCATAGACCAGGATGCTGTCATTCAAACAGAACAAGGGGATACTGCCTGGTTTAAAATCAGGAAAGGTGTGTGTCAGGGTTGTATCCTTTTACCATATTTATTCAATCCGTATGCTGAGCAAACATCTGAGAAGCTGGGCTATATGAAGAAGAACAAGGTATCAGGATTGGAAGAAGGCTCGTTAACAACCTACAATATGTAGATGATACAACCCTGATTGTTGGAAGTGAAGAGGACTTGAAACACTTACTGATGAAGATCAAAGGCTACAGCCTTCAGCATGGATTACACCTCAACTTAGAGAAAACAAAAATCATAACAACTGTACCAAAAAACAACATCATGGTAAATGAAGAAAAGATTGAAATTGTTGAGGACTTCATTTACTTGGATCCACAATCAATGCCCACAGAAGCAGTAGTCAAGAAATCAAACGGCACATTGCATTGGATGAATCTGTTGCAAAAGTCCCCTTACAGTGTTAAAAAGCAATGATGTCACTTTGAGGACTAAAGTGCGCCTGACCCAAGCCATGATATTTTCAATCATCTCATACACATGTGAAAGATGGACAGTGAATAAGGAAGACCGAATAAGAACTGAAGCCTTTGAATTATGGTGTTGGTAAAGAATACTGAATATACCATGGACTGCCAGAAGAACAAACAAATCTGTCTTGGAAGAAGTAAAGCTCTTTGAAATCGAGAATGACAAGACTTCATCCTATGTACTCTGGACTTGTTATTAGGAGGGAAAAGTCCCTGTAGAAGGACATCGTAGTTGGCTAAATGTAGGGTCAGCAAAAAGGGGAAGATCCTCAACGAGATGGATTGACACAGTGGCTGCAAGGATAGGCTCAAGCATAAAAAAAGATTCTGAGCATAACTCAGGAGCAGACAGTGTATCATTCTGCTGTATATAGGGTCGCTATGATTCAGAACCAACTCTAGAGCACCTAACAACAACAACCAGCAGTCTGTGGTAAATGAAATCCTTGACAACGTCAATATTTTCTCTTTGTATCACGATGGTGCTTATTGGTCCAGTTGTGAGGATTTTTGTTTAGTTTATTTTGAGGTATAATCCACACTGAAGATAGCAGTCTTTGGTCTTCATCAGTAAGTGTTTCAAGTTCTCTTTGCTTTCAGCAAGCAAGATTGTGTCATCTGCATATCACAGGTTGTTAATGAGTCTTCCTTCAGTTCTGATGCCTCAACCTTCATATACTCCAGCTTATCGGGTTATTTGCTCAGCACACATACTGAATAAGTGTAGTGAAGGATACAATCCTGACACACACATTTCCTGATTTTAAACCCTTGTTCTGTTTAAAAAATTGCCTCTTGGTCTATGGACAGTTTCCTCATGAGCTGAAATTCCCATTCTTCACAATGTTATCCATAATTTGCTATGATCAACACAGTCGAAGGCCTTAACATAGTCAATAAAACACAGGTAAACATCTTTCTGATATTTTCTGCTTTCAGCCAAGGTCCACCTGACATTAGCAATGATTTCCCTCATTCCACACCCTCTTCTGAATACTACTTGAGTTTCTGGCAGTTTTCTGTCAATGTACTGCTGCAACCGTTTTTTAATTATATTTAGCAAAATTTTCCTTGCTTGTGATATTAATTATTGTTCAATTATTTCCACATTCTGTTGGATCACCTTTCTTTAGATTGGGTACAAATATGGATCTCTTCCAGTTGATTGGTCAGGTAGCTTTCTTCCAAATTTCTTGGCATAGACGAGTGAGCACTTCCAGTGGCGCACAAGTTAGTTAAAGTATCTCAGTTGACATTCTGTCAATTTCTGGAGCCTTGTTTATTGCCAATGACTTCAGTGCAGCTTGGACTTATTCATTCAACACCATAGATTCTTGATCATATGCTACTTCCTGAAATGGTTGAATGCTGACCAGATCTTTTGGTACAGTGACTCTGTGTATTCCTTCCATCTTCTTTTGATGCTTCCTGCATCAATCAACATTTTGCTCATAGAATCCATCCATATTGCAACTTGAAGTTTGAATTTTTTCTTCAGTTCTTTCAGCGTGAGAAATGCCAAGCGTGTTCTTTTCTTTTAGTTTTCTAGTCCAGTTCTTTGCACATTTCATTATAATACTTTTTCTACTTTAGTGCCCTTTGAAATCTTAATGAAAGACTTAAGTATTGCACCATCAGCATTTACTCTCTCTCCTTCTATATACATATATATATACAGTGTACAACATGCATATATACACACATATATACGTATATGTTGGCTGTTGCTAGATGGGGTCGAGTCAGTTTTGACTGATAGCCATCCTATAGGTCAGAGGAGAACTGCCCCATAGGGCTTCCAAGGAATGGCTAGTGGATCTGAACTGCCGACCTTTTGGTTAACAGCTGAGTTCTTAACCACTACCCCACCAGGTCTCCATACATGTGTGTATATATATATATGTATATGTGTAGAAATGTATATACACACACATATATATGTTGCTATTAGATGCTGTACAGTTGGCTGTGACTCACAGTGACCTTATGTATAGCATAATGAAATGTTGCCATCTCATGTACTATACTCACAATCATTACTACGTTTGAGCCCTTTTTATAGCTACTGCATCAATCTTTTTCATTGAGGTCTCCCTCTTTTTTGCCGCTTTATCAAGTATGATGTCTTTCACCAGTGATTGATCTTTCTTGATCATCGTGTTCTAAGTAAGTGAGACAAAGTCTCACCGTCCTCACTTCTAAGGAGCATTCTCGTTATTCTTCCTTCAAGACAGATTTGTTCATTCTTCTGGCTGTTTCCGAACACCACAATTCAAATGTGTCAATTCTTTGTTCTTCCTTTTTCACTGTCAGCTTTCAAATGCATATGAAGTGATTGAAAACACCATGGCTTGGATCAGGCATACCTTAGTTATCAAAGTGACATCTTTGCTTTTTAAGATTTTAAAGAGGTCTGTTGTAGAAGATTTGTCCAGTGCAATGTGCCATTTGATTTCTTAGCTCTGCCTCCATGACAGTTGATTATAGATCCAAATAAAACCAAATCCTTGACAACTTCAATATTTTCTCCATTTATCATGATTTTGCTTATTGATCCAGTTGTGATGATTTTTGTTTTCTTTATGTTGAGGTGTAATTCATGCTGAAGTCTGTAGTCTTTAGTCTTTATCAGTAAGTGCTTCAAGGCCTTTTCACTTTCAGCAAGCAAGTTGGTGCCTTCTGCATATGGGAGGTCATTAATGAATCTTCCTCCAATTCTTATGCTCTGGTTGTCTTCATATAGTCCATCTTTTCAGACTATTTGTTCAGTATGTAGATTGACTAAGTAATGCGAAAGAATGCAAGACTACTGCACACATTTCCAGTTTTAAACCATGTGATTTCTCCTTGTTCGGTTCAAATGGCTGCCTCTTTATCCATGTACAGGTTCTGCATGAGCACAATTTAAGTGTTCTGGAATCCCAATTCTTTGTAATGTTATCTATAATCTGTTATGATCCACACTATTGAATGACTTCACATGGTTCATAAAACACAGGTAAACATCTTCCGAGTATTCTTTGCTTTTGGCCAAGGTCCACCTGACATAAACAATGATATCCGTTCTTCCACATCCTCTGTGGATACTGGCTGAACTTCTAGAAGTTCCTTATTGATGTATTGCTACAGCAATTTTTAAATTATTTTCAGCAAAATTTTTTTAGCAAGTGATATTTTGTGATAATTTCCACATTCTATTTGATCACTTTTTTTTCTTTGGAATGGGAACAAATATCATACCAATTTCTGGAGATTGTTTCTTTTTTTTTTCTTCAGTTCTGGTAGCTTTTTTGTTTTGTGCTTTCAGGTGAAAATTTACAGCACAATTGAGTTTCTCATTCAAAATTTATACACAAATTGTTTTGTGACATTGGTTTCAACCCACACAATGTGTCAATGCGCTCTTCCTTTCCCTTTACATCCTGGGCTCCCTGTGTCCATTCATCCAAGTTTCCTGTCCCTTCCTGACTTATCACCTTTGCTTTTGGGCAGGTGTTGCCCATTTGGACTTGCATACTTGATTGAACTAAGAAGCACATTACTCAATTGTGTTACTCTTTGTTTTATAGGCGTGTCTAATCTTTTTTTTTTTTTTTAATCTTTGGCTGGAAGGTGGACTTTGGGAGTGGCTTCAGTTCTGAATTAGCAGAGTGTCCAGGGGCCACAGTTTCAGAGGTTCCTCTGGTCTCTGTCAGGGCAGTAAATCTAGTCCTTTTTTCTGAATTTGAATTTTGTTCTACATTTTCCTCCCATTCTCTCGGGGAACCTCTATTATGACCCCTGTCAGTGCAATCAGTAGAGGTAGCCAGGCACCATCTAGTTCTTCTGGGCTCAAGCTGTTTGAAGGTGTGGTTTATGTGTTCTATTAATCCTTTCAACTAATATTTTCCTTTTGTCTTTGGTTTTCTTCATTCTCCTTTCTCTGGATAGAATGGAACCAATGTATGTATTTTAGATGGCTGTTCAAAAGCTTTCAAGACCCCAGATGCTACACCAAAGTAGGATGTAGAATATTTTCTTTGTGAACTATGTTAGGCAAATTGACCTAGATGTCCCCCAAGACTATGATTCCCAGCTCTTGGCCCCATTAATTCAGTTCCGCAAGGTACTTGTATGTGTCTAGGATACTCCTATGACTTTGCCTTGGTCAAGTTGTGTGCTGTCTTCCTCAATATTGTGTGTTATCTTTCCCTTCACGAAAATAATACCTTTCTATTATTTAGTTTCCTATCCCCACCCTTTCCCTTCCTCCTAACCATCCAAGATCTTTATTTTTTTTTTTCCTATGTGAAAACCTTTTCTTGAGTTTTTATAATAGTTGTTGTTAGGTGCCGCCCAGTCGGTTCCTACTCATAGCAACCCTATGCACAACAGAGTGAAACACTGCCTGGTCCTGCACCATCTTTACAATCGTTGTTATGCTTGAGCTCATTGTTGCAGCCACTGTGTCAATCCACCTTGTTGAGGGCCTTCCTCTTTTCTGCTGATCCTGTAATTTGCCAAGCATGATGTCCTTCTCCAGGGACTGATCCCTCCTGACAACATGTCCAAAGTGTGTAACACACAGTCTCGCCATCCTTGCTGTTAAGGAGCATTCTGGTTGTACTTCTTCCAAGACAGTTTTGTTTGTCCTTTTGGCAGTCCACAGTGTATTCAATATTCTTCGCCAACACCACAATTCAAAGGCATCAATTCTTCTTCGGTCTTCCTTATTCTTTGTCCAGCTTTCACATGCATATGATACAATTGAAAATACCATGGCTTGGGTCAGGCACACCTTAGTCTTCAAGGTGACATCTTTGCTTTCAACACCTTAAAGAGGTCCTCTGCAGCAGATTTACCCAATGCAGTGCATCTTTTGATTTCTTGACTGCTGCTTCCATGGCTGTTGATTGTGGATCCAAGCAAAATGAAATCCTTGACAACTTCAATCTTTTCTCTGTTTATCACAATGTTGCGCATTGGTCCAGTTGTGAGGATTTTTGTTTTCTTGTTATAGTAGGCCCCCATGATATTTGTCCTTTCATGTTTTACTTATTTCACTCAGCATAACACCCTCCAGATTTATCCATTTTATGGACCCTTATTTTTTGCCAGTGCCTTCAGTGTGACTTATCCTTTTTCTTTCAGCACCAACAACTCCTGATCGTATTCTACCTCCTGGAATGGTTGAACGTCAATCAGTTCTTTTTCACACAGTGTCTATGTATTCCTCCCATCTTCCTTTGATGCCGTCTGGACCATGCAATTTTTTACCCGTAGAATCTTTCAATATTGAAAATTGAGGCTTGAATTTTCTCTTCAATTCCTTCAGCTTGAGAAATGTTGATCGTGTTCTTCCCTTTTGGTTTTCTAACTCTAGGTCTTTACACATATCGTTATAATACCTTACTTTTCTTTTTCCACCCACCATTTAAAATCATCTGTTGAGCTCTTTAACTTTCTCACTTCTGTTCATTTTAGCTACTCTGCACTCAAGAGCAAGTTTCAGAGTCTCTTCTGACATGTATTTTGACATTTTCTTTCTTATTTTTTTAATGACCTTTTATTCTTTGATGTATGGTGTTCTCAGTTTCTCCCTACAATTCTTCTGGTCTTTGGCCGTTAGTGTTCTATGTGTCAAATCTATTATTGAGATGGCCGCTAAATTCAGTCAAGATGTATTCAAAGTCATACTTTGACTCTCTTGGACTTGCATGGATTTTCTTCAGCTTCAACTTGAACTTGCAAACAAGCAATTGATAATCTGTTTCACCTGACTGATAATACTGAACTTCTCCATCATCTCATTCCACAGATGTAGTTGAAATTGATTCCTTTGTGAAAAGTCTGGAGAGTTCCATGTGAATAGTTGTTTTATGTGTTGTTGAAATGAAATTTCTGCTGAAGTCTTTGATCTTGCACAACTATATCATGTGATTTCGGGCACCATTCCCATCATCAAGGCCCATTTTTTCCAGCTACTGATCCTTCTTTTTTTGTTTCTAACTTTCACATCCTAATCACCAGCGATTATCAATGTATCTTAACTGCACATTTAATCAATTCCAGACTGCAGCATTTTTTAAAAGTCTCCAATTTTTTCATCTTTGGCATTCCTGGTTGGTGAGTAAATTTGAATTATATTTGTATTAACTGGTCTTCCTTGTAGGCATATGGATATTACCCTATCACTGGCAGTGCTATACTTCAGGGTAGATTTTGAAATGTTCTTTTTGACAATGAATGTGATGTCATTCCTCTTCAATTTGTCATTCCCAGCATAGTAGATAATATGATTGTTTGATTCAGTATCTCCAATACTACTCAATTTCAGTTCACTAATGCCCAGGGTATCAATCTTCAAATGTTCCATTTCATTTTTCACAGCTTCCAATTTTCCTTGATTCAGATTTCATACATTCCACATTCTGATTGTTAACGGATGCTTACCACTGTTGCTTCTCATTCTGAGTAGTGCCACATCTGTAAATGATGGCCCAGAAGGCTTTATTACATCTGTGTCATTAAGGTTGACTCTAATCTGAGGAAGAAGCTCTTCCTGAGTCATATTTTGAATGCCTCCCAACTTGAGGGGTTCACCGTCTGACAGTATGTCAGAGAATGTTCTGTTTTTATCCATAAGTTTTCAGAAACAGAATCCCTGCTGTTTTTCCTAGTCTGTCTTGGTTTGGAAGCTCCGCTGAAACCTGTCCACCACTGGTGACCATACTGGTATTTGAGACACTAGGGGTATAGCTTCCAGCATCATAGCAACACACAAACCACCATAGTACAGCAAATTGAAAAAATAGGTGGTGGAGATATTTATAGATTTTATATATATATATACACACACACATATTTTTTTTATTTTTACATTTTAAATTATATATATGTATTTTGTACAGTTGATTTTCATTATTTGTGGTAATTATTTTCTATAAAGTTCCATCAAATGCTGATTTAGCAAATACCAAACCAGCCTTCTGTGAGCTCCAAATGAAACCCATTATTGTCAAGTCAATTCCAACACCTGGTGACTCCATATGTTACAGAGAAAAATTGTTCCTTAGGGTTGTCTTGGATGTAATCTTAACAGAATTAAATTGCCAGGACTCTCTTCCACTGCACACCTGGGTGAGTGTGATATGCCAACCTTTGGATTAGCAGTTGAGTACAAACTATTTGTGCTATCCTGTAAGACCAATGACTTTTTCATGGGAAATGTTATTCTTCAACAAAATTAATGGTGACTTTTTTATACAGGTGGACTTCACCAAATGGAATACACAGGAGTCAAATCAGCTGGAAAGAGACAATGGAAAACGTCAATATCATCAGTCAGAACAAGGCCAGGGGCTGACTGCAGAAGAGACTATCAATTACTCATATGCAAGTTCAAGTTGAAGCTGAAGAAAATTAGAACAAGTCCTTGAGAATGAAAGTAAGACCTTGTGTATATCCCACCTAAATTTAGAGACCACTAGATTCGATGCACTGAACACTAATGACTGAAGACCAGACAAGTTGTAGGATGATATCAAAAACATCGTGCATGAAGAAAGCAAAAGGTTATTAAAAAGATAGAAAAAAAAAAAAAAGACCAAAATGGATGTCAGAAGAGAGTCTGAAACTTGATCTTGAATGTAGAATAGTTAAAGGAAAGGAAGAAATGATGATGTAAAAGAGCTGAACAGAAGTTTTCAAAAGCCAGCTCGAAAAGACAAACGAAGTAGTATAATGAAATGTGCAAAGACCTGGAATTAGAAAACCAGAAGGGACGTACACTCTTGACATTTCTCAAACTGAAGGAATTGAAGAAAAAATTCAAGACTTGAGTTGCAATATTGAAGGATTCTATGGGTAAAAAATTGAAAAATGGAGGAAGCATCAAAAGAAGATTAAGAGAACACACATAGCTACTATACCAAAAAAAAAAATTAGTCAATATTCAACCATTTCAGTAGGTAGCATATGATCAATGAGCCATGGTACCGAAGGGCAATGTCCATTCTGAACTGAAGGCATTGGCAAAAAAAAAGGTTCCAGGAGTTGACTGAATACAAATTGAGATGTTTCAACAAACAAATGTACCACTAGAAGTACTGATTCATCTATAACAATAAATTTGGAAGACAACTACCTGGTCAACTGACTGGAAGAGATCCATATTTGTGCCATTCCAAAGAAAGCAATCTAATGGAATGTGGAAATTGTCAAACAATTTCATTAATATCACATGTAAGTAAGATTATTTTGAAGTTAATTCAAAAACTATTGCAGGGGTACATGTACAGGAACTGCCAGAAATTCAAGATGGATTCAGAAGGGGACATGAAAGGAGGGATATCATTGCTGATGTCAGATGGATCTTGACTGAAAGCAAAGAATACCAGAAAGATGTTTACCTGTGTTTTATTGACTATACAAAGACGTTTGTGTGAATCATGACAAATTATGGATAACATTACAAAGAATGGGAATTCAAGACACTTAATTGTGTTCATGGAAAACCTATACATAGACCAGGAGGCAGTTGTTCAAACAGAACAAAGGATATTGCATGGTTTAAATCAGGAAAGGTGTGAGTCAGAGTTTTTTTCTATCAATATAGTTATTCAATCTGTATAAAAAAAGCCCATTGCTGTTTTCAATCTGTATAGCTAGTAAATAATCATAGAAACTGGCATATATGAAGAAAAATGTGGCATAGGATTGGAGGAGGACTTATTAACAACCTGTGTTACGCAGATGACACAACTTTGCCTGCTGAAAGCAAAGAGGACTTGAAGTACTCACTGAAGAAAACCAAAGCCTTTAGTATGGATTGCACCTCAACACAAAGATAACAAAAATCCTCACAATTCGACCCATAGGCAACATCATCATAAACAGAAAATACTGAAGTTGTCAAAGATTTGATTTTACGTGGCTCCACTATCAACACCCATGGAAGCAGCAGTCAAGAAATCAAGCGATATATTGAATCAAGCAAATCTGCTGCAAAAGATCACTTTAAAGTGTTCGAAAGCAAAGATGTTACCTGAGGATTAAGTTGAACCTGACTCATGCCATGTTATTTTCCATCATCTCGTATGCCTGCAAAAGTTGGACAATGAATAAGGAAGACTCCAGAAAAATTGATGCATGTGAATTAAGAAATTGAATATACCATGGATCCAGAAGAATGAAGAAATCTGTCTTGAAGAAGTACAGCCAGAATATTCCTTAGAAGCAAGGATGGAGAGACTTCATCTCACATATAATGGACGCGTAATCAGGGGTGGCCGTTCCCTGGAGAAGGGTATCATGCTCGGTAAAATAGAGGGTCAGTGAAAAAGAGGAAGAACCTCAATGAGATGGAGTGACATGGTAGCTATAATGATGGGCTCAAATATAGCAAAGATTGTGAGGATGGCACAGGACTGGGTATTGTTTTGTTCTGTTGTATATTGTGTTGCTCTGAGTCAGAACTAACTGGACTGCACCTAACAACAACAAAAACCTTGTATTGCTCCTAAGAACAATGGTTCAGTATTTGGACAACTTTATAGATCATAACTACTGTGAATAACAAGAATCAACTATATATATATATATAAATATATATATATATGACCTTGTTTTTTCCTCTAGCCTCTGAGTAACCACAAAAGCTAAAAATGTTCATCTTTATATCCAGTTCCTTTTTCTTTTTGGATTAAGTTAATTATACTGAGGCTCTCTCTCTTGCTCTAGAGACAGACAAAGAGAACACACCAACTTTGTTTCATACATGCCTGATTTCAAATCCTAGTTTTGTCACTTATTAAATGAGTGACTTTTATCAGATCAGTTAATCTCTCACAGTTTCAGTTTTCTTATCCACTATGTGGGGATAGTAATACTTGCCTCAGAGGGTTGTTGAAAAAAAAAATAGTCTATCCACAGTGTCTGGCACATAAGTACTTAGTATCTGAAAACTATGATTATCATTAGAAAAAAAAGTTGTTGAAGAATTTGCATGACCACCATTTGACAACAATATAATTTCATGGTCTTATAAAAATGATCACAACATTTATCAGTCAAGACAAAAGCAAAGTCAAAGGAAATCAATTTCCTGACATAATACTATATTGGAAATAAATAAAACAGAGAAGTAAGTTTAAAATTGGAAGTGTTTCAGGAAAAGATAACTTTGAGTGCAGTGAGACAGAGGTATAATGTGCTGACCATGCCATCTAATTTTAATCTGGATTTCTAGACTAACAGCTACGTCTTTGGAAAGAAAAAAAAAAAAATGTTTTGCCTCAGTGGTCAAAACCAGGATGTGAAACCATATGCCATGAAGGGGCTTAACCATGCAAACTGACCATCTGCACCCCTCAAAATACAGGTACTCTATGAGTGCCGTCTGAGTGGTGTTGCCAACACGGTATTTTTGCAAGATTGACAAAGAAAATACATATAAGCATCTTGTGACCATGATGTAAGTAAGCGCCCTGTGAAACTCTCTGAAATCACCAACTATACTGTTAGTAATCAGTAACCAATCAGAATGTGATTATTACAACATTCATTGACTTTCCTGTGATTGCCTTCCCTATGGTTTGGTGCCTTTTTTTTACCCCACAAGAATACTTGCATAATGAAACCACCCCGTACTACCTGGTTCCATTTTCAGTGTGCTGCATAGTTCCCCAGCTGCAATTGTTTAAACCTTTAATAAAGCTCTCTATTTTACCTTGAAACAGTATTCAAGTTTTTCTCTACAACAGTAGTAAATTATTTTCCCTGTAAATAATCATAATGGTTTTGATTACATTTACATACTGCAGGTGATTCTCACTATGGTGTGAATTTAAGGATAAAGTCCTTCCTGCTCCACGTGATTTTCTTCTTTTTCCTTCAGTTTTTATACAGGGCATCATTGTTTGGGTTTAAGTATTATGGCAAAAGCAGTAGTATTATTATAGACATTCATTTACCAGACTATTTGTGAACGTTTTCTAGGGCAGAAAATCACTGTGAGAGAGTAAAGGCTTTTTGTGGGAGTGGGGTGTTGGTGGAGTAGGAGGCATTGATATCCACATCAAACATGCTGGAAGAAGGGGGATCAACTGCATAGTCCAATGTGACAAATTAATAGCCAAGTGGCCTAAAAAAATTGTTAATGCTGCGGAAGTATATCTCTATCCTTCATCTTTCAGCACAGAAAATCTCCAGATGACCCTGCTAATTATAATGACATTCTGATAAGACTTACATAAGTTTCCAATGACACCCACAAACTAGGTCCATATATCACAATGACATAACTACTGATCAGGTAGTTTTCACCACATAAAACTTTTAAAAATATATAAACTTTTGGGATAAAACATGAGATTTCAAAAAAAAAAATAAGCTCTGTATAAAAGACAACAAATCTCATATACAAAGTAAAACTATTGACCTAATGACCAAGGGTCTCAGACCGAGCAGCTTATGAATAAATGCAGTTGGAATACCTTGTGTCTTGATAGAGAACAAATTAGCGGATAACCAAGGTTCTGCAATCTAGACTGATATAAGATGCCGTTTTAAAAGTCTATTAAAGTTATTCAATCCTTAGAATGAGAATCAATTAATAAAATCATTGACGTAAGGACAAACCTAGAAAGGCATAAATAACAATTAACATTAAAAAAAATTCGACTAAGACCTAAAGTGGTAAAAGATCAAATTTAAAACCATCATATTAGCTCCTCTTAAAATGGACTTAAATTTAAGTGCAAAAATCAGTTTTAAATGATTATTGCATATCAATTTAGAGAAAATTGATTGTTTAAGATTTCTAAAATGTTGATTAT
Organism: Elephas maximus indicus; assembly: GCF_024166365.1. NCBI lineage: Eukaryota > Metazoa > Chordata > Mammalia > Proboscidea > Elephantidae > Elephas > Elephas maximus. The sequence continues at coordinate 43,327,120 of NC_064832.1, forward strand.
TTAGAATTTCTTAATAATTTTTAAATTGTGCATTAACAAAGTACAAAGAGGTAGATATTTCTCTCCTTAGAGAAAAGGCACTTGGAAATTAAAGAATTCACCTTCAATGCAACAAAGTTATTTGTACAAAAATATCTATCTTTTGAATAACTTCCTTAGGATAAATTATCAGAAGTAGAGTTAAAAATCAAAAGTATTACTGAGTTTCCTCTTTTATATTGCTAAATGGTTTTCTAAAAATAACATATTGATGTATATTCCACCAGCCCTGTATGGGATCATCTAGACATTTACATTCAACTCATTCTTGACCTTTACAAGGTCAGTTTGTCTGTCTATCTCTCTACTTACATATTTATTTATTCATCCATTCGTTTTCTTCTACTTCTTTAACCTTTGGCTCTCTCGTAGGTCTTTTCTTTGTTAATAAGCATTCTTGAATCCTCCCATATTAAAAAGAGCGCCCTTCTTTCAATCCTTTCTCTTGGACTATCCCAGTTCTCCCCTCTCAGACACTGCAAAGGAGTTCTCTTCATTCACTGTCTCTACTTCCTCATTTTTCCACTAAAACCTGAGTTCCAAGTATTGCTCTGCTACTGAAAGATTCCTCATGCTCAAGCACTTTGGCAATTCTGGTATTATTTGACTTTTTAGTGACCTTTGACTCTCTTAATCATTCCTTTCTATTTAAATGTGTTCCTGATGACCTGTGACATCTTTTTTTTTTTTCTCCTGATGTAAGAAGTGGCTAGTGGAGCATGTTTGTCAAAGATTTGGAAAGTTGTACTGCTTAAAATTAGTACTGTGACCTTCACCTACTTAGAATTAATACCACTTATCTTCTCAATTGAAATATTAAGTACCTGTTTATATGAAGGCGATTTGCAAATAGTATATGCTGAAATGTTGCAACATCATTGTTACTCAAATTTTGTGCTGTAGAAAAACTAGTAATGCATGCTGTATTAAACGATGTCTTATAAAAGATTCTGTCATCAAATAAGTTTATGGAATGCTGGGTTAAACAAGTGTAAGCAGATTTTTTTTTCTTCAGAAGTAAGCTGAGTCCTTAATATGCAAACACCCAATTTACTCTTCAGTTTTTTTCCAAACTAATTTGAAAGTATAACCATTTCATGAAACTGATTGTAATTATCTAGTCAGTAATGACCCAGGAAGCCAAGTTTTGCAAACATTGATCTAGAAGAAAGAAGTTGCATACATGTGGGATCATACCCTAACCTAGTCTGTTTTTCTAACTTTGTAATATTTGGAAAAGATATTTAACAGCTGCAAGTTTTAAGTTAGTTACCTCTAAAAGAAGGTTAATAAGGATTAGCTTACAAGACTTAAATTTGTTAATATCACGAGCCTTGGATATAGCAATTGTGCAAAAAATTAGTCTCTCTCTTCCTCCCTCTTTCTCCGCCACAGCCTTTTGAAAACTATTTAAAAATAGGGTTAACATTTGACAAATTTGATAAGTAAATAAATTAATATCATTTTCTACCACTTTCTAGATATTTCTCCTGTCTCTATCTCTACCCTACTTCAAGCATCCTTTAAAAAGGGATAATGCAGCAATAGTTTATATGACAAGATGAAGTTATGATAATGTCTTCCCTTTTCTAGGATGGTGAACAATTTAATTTCGCTCAATTTATTGAAGCACGTTCTTGTTCAAGACTTTGACTGGACACTCGTGAATACCAAGGGCTGGTTTGCAGGGGGTGGAGGGGTGGTGTGACATTATCTTTGGCTAAGAGAAAATAATGAGGCTCAAAAAGGAGATTGGAATAATTATAGGTCACAGAAGTTGCCTGATCTTAAAGGGTTTTTGCTAGAATTCGGAGGACTTGAATGTAGTGAGCTTCTAGCTTGTCTTTTCCATGTATCTGGAGCCCTGATTAATGCTGTGAAGCAGATATTGGCAAATTATGTGGCCCTGGATGCAGGTGTGACAGATCAATGTAAAGAGGACAGGCCTTTGAGAAGGTCCAGATAGTGTTTTTAGACACATACAGGTGCCTCATGATGGCTGTGGTCTGCATAACAATGCCTGATCAGTGAAAAGATCTTTTTAGGGGAAGGAGGAGACCATGTTCTAGTCCTTGCTCTTTCATTACCTCACAACAGAACTTTAAAATTAATTAACATTTCCAGGCATTGCATTCTTCATCTACAGGCTGAATGCATCACACTAGATTATAATTGTGGCCCTATCTTCCCCAAAACTGTTCAGTATGTTTTAATAGGGAATTTAGTTTTTGCTTCTTTGTCCACATAGGAAAACACAACTAGGTAAATCAGTACAGAGAGCCAAATCTTGGTTACACAGTTGGAATGGGTTCCAGAAATACATTCTGATAGGCTTAGCATGACTGTTCTGTATAATGAGGTAGTTCCAAACCTCAAATTAAAGCACTCAGATGGGAAGATGCAAGTATCATAAATCACACACATTTTGACCTTTGAAGAGGAGGAAGTTGAAGAACAAAACAAGCAAACTCAACAGGTCAGGAGGTGTTACTGAATCATTTTCTGCAGCGCCCATCAGAAATTACTAGGCAGAGTTCCTGTTATACTTGAACGTAATTTGCAGTATAATGTCTAGAGATTTAGAATGGAAATGGACCAGCTATGCAAAAATCACTAACAGTACATTTTTCTGAGCTGTCAGTAAGTACAGTCATCAACATTGATTTTATTTGTCTTCAAATGATTTCTACCTTACTAAATTCTTCTTATTAGATAGTAAAGTGCTACAATATGTATTAAGTACCATGGGAACTGGGAGTCATTTGTACCTACTGTATATCTCCCCAATAGGAATGTCAACATCCTTGATTTCTTCCTGAGCCTATTCCATTTGATTCATTAGAGGCACTTGTATTTTTCCTTTCCTTAGAAATCTACAAGCAGCAGGTAGGTCTCCTTACCTGCTCACTTTATTTACACTTTACCCTCTGTTTTAGGCTGGGTTCTCTAGAGAAGAAAATCACTAAAGCATATAAATACATATATAGAGAGATTTGTATCAAGGAAATGACTCACAGGGTTGTAGAGGTTGTAATGTTCCAAGTCTGTAGGTCAGAATAGAGGTTTCTCCTGATTCACATAGCTGCAAAGGCTGGCAAATCCAAGATCACCAAGTCAGAGAGCAGGGCTTTCAGTGACAGGCTGGGAAGACCAATGAATACCAAGATTGGCAGGCAAGACTGCAACTAAGCTGCTAGTCTAAGTCCCAAGAACTGGAGGTCAGATGAACAGGAGCCAGCTGCAGGATCTAGCCTAAGCAAAAAGCCCAGGAGTCTTGCCAGAATGTCCACTTATATTTGATGCAGGCTACATGCCCAAGAAAACTCCCTTTCAACTGATTGGCCACTCACAGGAGACCCCATCATGGAGGTGATCACAACATCATATGACTGAAAACCACTGAGAATCATGGTCCAGCCAAGTTGACACACAACCTTAGCTATCACATCTTCTAATTCAATCTAAACTGTGGAAAACCTACGTTAAAAGAGTAGATATTAGAAATTAGATAAATATCATGGATAGGGGATTGGTGACAAGATTTTAGGTCATGAATTTCTACCTATAAATTTTAGGATTTAGTAAAGGATATTATCTCTCCATGTAAAAGTCAATTGCTGTAGTAATATTTATTTAATATTTGTTTGTTTCAGTTCTACTCCAGAAAAGTTCACAACATAACATAGCCACTCTGGTCCCAATCTGGAAGTAAATCTAGTTAGTCTTGTTTATTAGAACATTTGGTTATTTATAGTTAACATCATGTTCAGAAACATAGGACTTGTATTTTATTCTAAGTTCCTGGGTTGAATCTTTACTTTGTAATTCCTTGAAATTCAGTCAGCACACATGTCTTGAGAATTCAAAGTAAGGTAGAAGGAAGGCAAAAAACTAACACACTTCTCGTTCTCAAGCACTTTGCAAACTTATAGAGATACAGGGAAAACACAAAATAATATCGCAGTATGCTGGCAATCTAGAATAATGGACAAAAGAGATATTATATAAGTAAAGATTTATATTTCAGAGTTCTAATCTTTTTTTTTTTAATTCCATCATTTACTATATGTATGACTGTGAAGCAATTTTTCTAAACCTAAATTTCTTCTTCTATACATTGGGGATCTCCAGCAATAATTGAGAGGAATAAATAAAATAATGGATGCGAAGCATCTAGTACAATGTTTGGGTGTGGTAATTTCTGTTAAATATAGTTATTATATGTTATTTACACTTGAGAGGAATAGGAGTTACAAGTGCAACACAAATTACCCTAGATTAACCATGGTGGGTCCATGTAAAAAGCACATTCAGATTTTGATTCCCAAGCAGAAGAAAAATAGAGGACAGAACCTCAATTAGTTAGTGTGAGTGACATGAAGACAGGAAAAATAAGCAAAGTATTAAGGGGGCATTATAGATATCACTAAGTCTCGCATCACTGATGTTTACCTGTACCATGTGATAGGATGGACCGCTAAAAAGAACCCTTGGGGTAACAAGCACACCACAAACTCTAATCATGTTTACTGGGTTCCATAGCCCCTTCCTGGTCACTAGGGCTCCAGCACTTCATGAACCACTTTCCCCCAGGTTAATAGATAATAATGCACAGGTTTACGAACTCTTAAGAAGTCCCGATGGAACAGTGGTTAAGTGTTTGGCTGCTAACTGAAAGGTAGTTGGGTTTGAACCCACCAATGGCTCCATGGGAGAAAAGACATGGCAATTTGCTCCTGTAAAGTTTACACCCTAGGAAACTCTATAGCACTATTCTACTCTGTCCTCTAGGGTAGCTAAAAGTCAGAATTGACTCAACACCATACAACAGCAACACACTAACTACCACGTTTCAATACATCCTCTTCTGGAGGAAGCCTATGCAGTCCTTTTCCCTTCCCCACTACCTGAGCCAGCTCCACTGGTGTTTACTATGTGTTCTCTAGCAGCCTGGTCTTTTCTCTGTAAAAAGTCATATAGTATACTGTATTTGTTAATTTACATGTTTCTCCAATAAACTATAAGCTCTTCAAAGGCAAAGATAATATTTTGTCACCATAGAGCAATGCCTTGCACATGGTTAATTCTTTATATTTGTGTAACAAAAAAAAAAATCAATGATGCCTCTTTTCTCCTTTTTTAAATGAGGATTTCATTATTCCATGAACTCTAAGATTCTTGAGTTTTAACACTTCAATACAATACTAGTCACATTCTTGTTGATACCTTGAATTAATGTTGACATTCTTTTAGTTTTACTTTTCAAAAACGCTATCACAGCTAAAATCTTTGTCCTTGCAACAGGACTTAGTATAATGAAGAGAAGGAAGGAATCATTGAAAAATTTAAAAAGACGGCACAATTTAGGAACTTTTAAATTGCTTTCCAGCTCAGATTCTAAGAACATATATTTTATTTCTTTAACGTTGCTGATACCAAACCAAACCCGTTGCCCTCTAGTCAATTCTGACTCATAGCAACCCTACAGGACAGAGTAGAACTGCCCCATAGGGTTTTCCGAGGAGCAGATGATGGATTCAAACTACTGACCTTTTGGTTAGCAGCTGAGCTCTTAACCTCAGTGCCTCCAGGGCTCCAACATTGCTTTTATCTGAAGGTAATTTCCACAGATATGGATCATATATGTGTCATCATTTTCTGTATTATCAACTGAAAACAAAAAATATCTCATAGTATCCAAAAGCTGACTAAGGTAAATTACACTCATTATCGTAAACAATTTGTTTCTGATTTATTAGGTCTGTTTTATATTACATATGTCACATTTGGCATAAAGGATTGGGAACTTACTTTGCAGGCATGTCAGTGATTGATACAAAAATAGAATTTCACGTTAGCTTTTACAAAGTGTTTTAATGCTTATGGCGTACAAAATGAAATCATGGCTAACTATTCTGGAAATAAGACAAGATGTGCTCAGCAAATTTTAAAGCATATTTTAACTCTCCAGATTAGTACTGTCCAATACAAATACATTAAGGATCACAAATAATTTTAAGTTTTCTCATGGGTATGTTCGGAGCCCTGGTGGCACAGCAGTTAAAAGTAAAAAGAATCCATTAAAAATTAATTTTAGAGTATATTTTATTTCTAAAATCAATAGCTCCAATGCAGTATTAATTCAATATATAATCAATATAAAGTTATTAGATATTTTCATTCATTAATTCATACTAAGTTATTGGAATCTAGTGTGTCTTTTATCGTTACATACATCTCAATTCACATCAGCCACATTTCAAGTGCTCAGTAGCCACATGTGGCTAGTGGCTAATGTATTGGGCGCATGACTTTAGAGCACACAACTACATATAGTCGTATCCATCTATATGTCTATCCTCAATAGCAGTGCACTATCACCTATCAATTTATCATCTATCTGTCTATAACATATATATATCCATGTAGTGGAAGCATTAAAAATGGCGGTAAGAGACCATATTTTCAGAAGGACGTGTATCAAGTGACACTGGAAAGTCTCAGTTTACTAAGTGTATTTTCTTTACAGCATCATCCAAACTGAATGACTACACACTGATCTATTAGATATTAACACAAGACTAACAAGATAATAAGACTTATAATGTTAGCCCATTATTAAAATAACATTTTTTTTTTTTTAACAAAGCCATCAAATACTTCTAGAATTTATGAAGTTTGCACTGGTTGGGCTTGAGAAAATACAGTATCTAGGTTCAACTATCACCTGTTACCCCATTGACTGGTTTGGTTGTATTACTTATCTCCCTGGAACAGCTGTTATTCTGTTTTTTCTTTGGCTCAAGGGAAAATGCACTTACTTAAGGGGAAAACTCCTTCCTAGATAAAATGAGAAAATATTTTTACTCAAGGGCATCATATAAAATGTTTTCAAACAATAAGATTATGTTTTTTTAAGAATTTAAATATATTACAATATTGTAAAGAGTTACTAGCCCCATATCAGTGACAAATATTTTATTCAAATGCCATTAAAACATTGATACCTATAAACACTAAAATGATAACTTTTACATTATGGTATTGAGCTGTGCTGTCCCATTCAGTAGCCACTAGCCATGTGTGGTTAATTTAAATAGGGCTAATATGACTAAAGGAACCCTGGTGGTGAAGTGGTCAAGAGCTCTGGCTGCTAACCAAAAGGTTGGCAGTTTAAATCCACCAGCCACTGCTTAGAAACCCTATGGGCCAGTTCTACTGTGACCCATAGGGTCACTATGAGTCAGAATTGACTCTACAGCATACAATAACAACAATAAAATGACTAAGGAATTGAATTTTTAATTGAGTTTAATTTAACTTAAATATCAAAATGGATCCTCAGTAAATTTTAGTCATTAGAAAGCTTTTAAATGTGTTTGGAACAACTCTGGTATGTGAATATAATTTTGCAGCTGTACATTTTATGAAGAATAAATACAGATCAAGTATTCCCACTGAAATTTGGCATCTAAATTGAGATGTTTTCTTAGTATAAAATATACACTTAGCACAATAAAAGGAAGGTAATTGTTCCTTAATAATTTTATATTGATTATGTGCTGAAATGACAATATTTTGGACATGCTCGATTAAAAAAAATGTGCTATTAAAATAAACTTCCTTTGTTTACTTATATTTTTGCTTAATTTCACTGCTAAGATATTTAGAACTATATTCATGGTTCACATTATAGTCCCCTTGGATAACACTAATATAGAGTACCATCAACTTTTCCGTACACACCCACTGTCTCAGCAAAGTATGACAGACTTTATGGGAAGAGGTGGTTTTCAGAGAGAGGATTGTCTTCAAAGGGAGTATAAGTGGGTATAATATGCTATATTATTCAGTAAAATGGAAATACTAAAGAAATCATTTCCAATACTGTAGAGTATGTAAATGTGTCATATAATTATCCTAAAGAAAGATCAGATTACTATTAATGGCTCATATTTTACTACATAGGTAAGTAATAAAGTAAGAAATCACCACCTACCAGTGAAGACTGATAAGAAAAGAAAATAATAGGACATGATGTATCATTGATTGAAATACCTTTTATCACAGTCGTTATTATTAAAATCCTGCAGGCTTATTTGGCTTTTATTTCAAAAGATAAGAAAAATCTACAAAAGCCATTCTAAAGACAATATGTAGCTTCCAATATGTGAATGAATAATAAGATAATGATACTTTGATAGAAAATATAATATAATGGTTATCATTATTCAATGTATATTTAAAACTATTAAGATCTTATGTGCAAAGCATTGTACTAGACACTTTGGAAAAAAATAATAATTAAAAAGAAAAGTAGAACTTCTGGAAGATAGAAACAATGCCAAAATAATTTTGTATGTTATGTTTGGGGTATTGTATACTGGAAAGTGGTTTTTAGCTAGAAGAATTAAAGAAAAATTCAAAGCAGCAGAGAAAGAGAGCTTTTAGTTGGTCCTTAATGTTGCCATAGATATATTCTGTCTCTGCAGTATAATTTCTGTAACTTAAACATATTGCCATATTCAATGTGTGGGATGCTTTTAATGCTTTTATCAATGTTGCTCAAAGTGTGCTTGAAAGTTCCCCAAAGACTCTTTCATGGGGTTCCTGAGGTCCTCCATGTTCCAACTTATGCATCTCTGTGAGATTTTCTTTAATCAGAAAACTGTAATATTTCAGAACAGATTGTATGCATACCTTGATATGAGAATCCAACTGTCTACTATCAAGCAGACATTAGAAACATTTTTTTAAACATACAAAATAATACCACACTTCTCATTTTTGTTTGGAAATTTTTTTTTTCATAAAAATGTGTAACATATAACACAGGTATTGTTATTTTAAGCAGATTTATAAAGAAATATCTTTTAAATTCCTGTTTTAATTTCTAGTGGTAAATGTTGATAAATATAATACACATAAACAAGAGGTCTTTGTGATTCTCAATTATTTTTATAAGAGTGAAGAGGTTCTGAAACTACTGGGTTTCAGAACCAGTCTTTAAAATAATAGTGCTTTATTATACAAAATGTAGGTTGAGGTAGCTGCGAAGGCTTTCTGCTCAGAACTCTCTTCAAGATAACCAGCTGTGAGACAGTGGAGGGCATAAAGCCTCCAGCTGTTGCGTATTTAAATCTGTCACAGTATTCATGTGAAGGTGATGTGTTCTCTGGGCTGCTCCCAGACAATGATTGTCCAGTCGGGTCTCCATTAACTGGCAATCTTTGCTCTGGGCCCTGATGAGACTTGATCAAAGTTAAACAGTAGTCTGAATCCCCAGCCCTCCTTCTTTTTCTTCTCCTTTCATAGGTTTCAGACTTGCACCATGGTCTAAAATTTGTCCACTTACACCTTCCCCCTCTTTATTCTTCATAGGCATTTTCATCCATAAATCTCCAGCGGGCCTAATTCCATCTTGGTGACTGCCTCTTGAAGGCCCTGAACTGACATATAAATTTAAAAAAAAAAAAGTTAGGCAGGAAAATTATATATCATAACAAATGATTTTCTAATATTTGTAGTTCCTAGAAATGAAATTTCATTTGTGCAGTGTAACTCTGTTCTCAACTTTTGCTATTTAGAATTTCATGCATATTTATATGGAAGATATTATGTTTGAAATTAGGACCTACTTCATTTCTTGTAGAATTTATTGACTTAAGTTTCCAACTTCTTTCCAAACACTATATCCCTAAAAAAAAAAAAAAAAAAAAACCTTTTTTTTATATCCCTATATATCCTTTAATATTATTATTGATATTTAATAATAGTTTTTATATTGATATTTATTTATTCATTCGTTTATTGGTTTTGGTTGTATTTTATTTTTAGGGGTTTTTGGAGATGCTTCTTTATGAGTGAATACGGTAGAATGCATAGATGATGGAAGGGAAAGAAGGTTCTAGTAGGAGAGAATACAGGTATCTATTTCCAGTTCAACCAGTCACTCTGCTTTGTAGCATTCATAAACTTGAATTTGATAAAAGATTGCATTTGAGGGTGTACAAGTGCTGAAAAATAAATGAACAAAAACCACTGCTACTTGATCTGAGTCTTATGTGTTAATAAATAGCTAGTGGTGGTCTTTATTTCCTTAATCAACAGCATCAAGATGTTAAACTTAAAAATGCAAAATTGAATTCCATTATAATTTGATTGACTGAAGAATGAATGTAATATCTGCTGTCTCTTGGGCTGACACTGTAATGCTCTCATCACTGAGATAAAAATGAGATCTTAACTGATACATAATACAGAACCAGAAAAAAATTTTCTCAATGATGTAAAAAAAGTGAAGAAAATCACTTTAGTGTTGTTTGACAATTTATCATTTTTTTCTTAGATCTCAGTAAAATTGTGACTAAAATCAAAGATAAAAATAGTTTAAATCACTGAACTGAATTAAACTTTAATATTAAAAAAAATTACGATTGAGTTGGCTCTGTTAATTTTCTTTTTACTTACCATTTATCTTATTTACAATTGTACCACCTAACCTCTTACAATTGTACCACCAAATATGTATGTATACTTATGTATTTGGAGGTAAAATTGTAAGGAAGACTCATTAGCAACCTGCGATATGCAGATGACACAAGCTTGCTTGCTGAAAGTGAAGAGCATTTGAAGCACCATAGCCTTCAGTAGGAATTACACCTCAACATAAAGAAAACAAAAATCCTCACAACTGGACTAACAAGCAACATCATGATAAACGGAGAAAAGATTGAAGTTGTCAAGGGATTTATTCCACAATCAACACCCATGGAACCAGCAGTCAAGAAATCAAAACACAAATTGCATTGGGCAAATCTGCTGCAAAGGACCTCTTCAAAGCGTTGAAGAGCAAAGATGTCACCCTGAAGACTAAGGTGCGCCTGACCTAAGCCATGGTATTTTCAATCCATTCATACGCATGCGAAAGCTGAACAATGCATAAGGAAGACCAAAGAAGAATTGACGCCTTTGAAATACGGTGCTGGCAAAGCATATTGAATATACCATGGACTGCCAAAAGAATGAACCAATCTGTCTTGGAAGAAGTACAACCAGAATCCTCCTTAGAAGCAAGGATAGTGAGACTGCCTTTTACATACTTTGAACATGTTATCAGGAGGGATCAGTCCCTGGAGAAGGACATTATGCTTGGTAAAGTACAGTGTCAATGGAAAAGAGGAAGACCCTCAATGAGATGGATTGACACAGTGGCTTCAACAATGGATTCAAGCATAATAACGATGTGAGCATTGTTTCTTCCTGTGGTACATAGGGTCACTATGAGTCGGAACTGACTCGATGGCACCTAACAAGAACAAATATATATATATATATAAAATTCAAAACAATTTGTTGACTCATGGGGGACCCCAAGTGTTTTGAGTAGAACTATGCTTTGTAGGCATTTCAATAGCAGTTTTTTCAGAAGTAGATTGCTACGACTTTGTTCTAAGCTGCCTCTAGTAGATTTGAACCTCCAACATTTTTGTTAGCATTCAAGTGCTGAACCATTTGTACCACCAGGGACTCCACACTTTAGTGTATTTGAGTACATTTGAAGATAATAAAACGGTGATTTCCTTGACATTTACTTTTTTACTTTTCCACTAAAAGTATTATGAAAATTGATTCATTTAGAAACATATGTAGCCAATTCAGTGGGAATATATTGAGCAGAAGCCCTCTTGGTCATGGCCTTATTCAGGTATACAATAAATATATGACTCTAGTTGTATTATTAGTAATCCCTGGGTGTTGCAAATGGTTATGCATTGGACTACTAGCTCACAGGGTGACAGTTCAGACTCATCCAGTGGCATGTTGTAAGTAAGGCCTAGTAATCTTCTTCGGAGAGGTCACAACCTTGAAAACTCTGCAGAGCAGTTGTACTTTACATACACAGGGCAGCCATGAGTCATAACTGACTCAATGGCAACTAACAATGACAAAGTTATATTATTACAAAAACATTGGAAGTCATAATGTAACTTCTTTGATGTTATAAAGATGTCAAACAGCAGTGATCCATACTCTGTAGGAAGCTAAGGATGACATACAGCAAATAAAAGAGAAAAAAACTAAAAGTCGTAGCCAGGAAAATCAGATAAAGCATAATTACTGGTGGTTCTTTCATTTGTGGTATGTGTGAATCAAGTGGCTAATTCCTAGATGTGAAAACATTCTGCTATAAAACCCAAGAGATAATCTGCCAATCTTCATCTGACTTACTGTTTATTGTCTAGAGCCAATACCTGATTACATAGTATATGATCTAATTATCTATCACTATAGAGAACCATGCATCATTTAAAAATATAACTCTTAGAATGTTACTAGAACCTGGCAGAGTTAGAGTATCTGACTATGGTACATCATGTGAGCATGAGGCAGACCTGGCCATCATGAAGTAGGTGCCGTCAGGCTCATCACATCACAATATGTTTGGGTGCCTTAGTAGCAATATATTTTTAAAAGCAATGAGCAAATATGGAAAATAATTGTAGGGGAAAGTTTTAGCTATTGGGCTATTCAAATAAACGCAATTTATAAGAATGTTTCAATAACATTACAGCCTTTCAGATTAGAATAGCTTCAAAGTAATAATAGTACCAAGTATTAACACCAAACCAAAACAAAACCCATTGCTTTCAAGCTGATTCTGACACATGAGTATTAGCACAGGTGTGAAGAATTAGGCAACTGAATATGCTGCCGTTGATTGTCTAAATTTATACATTATTTTAGAAGGACATTTGACAACTGGTATTAGAGCGTTCAGAAGGACATTTGGCAATTAATATTAGAAATTAAAAAGACAAGATCAATTCTACAATTTCACTTCTGGAAATACAAGTCTAATGAAACTGAAAAAAAAATTTCACATACATAAGTACAAAATGTTCACTGTGGCACGTATTTGAAAGGAAAACACACATACAACCTAAAGTTCCAATAAAGGGAGTCAGAATTTGCAGATCTTTAATTTATATTTCCTTTTGGTATGAATTTATATTTCCATTTGGTATAAATGCTCAAAGATTTACATACATTATTTCTGCAATAAACACAATTAACAATAAATAAGAATTTATTATTAAGTCTGTAATTATAAGGTAACTTTAAAATATAGAATAATTTCTCATATATCCAGTGAAGATATAAAAAAAGCTTTCTTGGATAGCACATATTTAGGCATGTTGATAAAATAATTGAATGTCCTGTTGTATTTACTATTTGAGTATAACCACTTACAATTGTACCTCCAAATATATATATGTGATAACTCTATAAAAAAAACTCAGTGCCGTCGAGTATACCCACTATATTACAACTATATATATAATTCAAAACAAAATAGAATTTATTGAATATATACCTTATGAATGATATTGTGTGTTTGTAAGTATTTATTCTCTTTGTGTGTGTATGAGTATGTGTGTATGCGTGTGTTTATTGTGACTGTTGTAAATGGAAGGTGTTTCATAGAAGCTCTTCTTTTTGAATCTTCTCTCAGGTCAGGTTCCCAAGAAGCAGTCTGAGACGTTGATCCCAGTACACATAATTCTCTGAGGAAATACTTCATTGAAAATGCTTAAAAGAGAGTGAGGAAAATAAAATAAAGGGAAGAACTGAGCAAAGATATGGTCTCAGGCAAAGTCTAGATTGGGGCATGGGGACTGCCTATGGAGCATAAATCACCTTGCGCAGTTGTCCCACCCTGAGAAAAGGGGTCCTTGCTGTTGTGTCCCTAGTGTCTCCCAACCAGTAGGCACTCACCAGCCAAGGGCGACCCTGGTGAAGGTGGCAAAATTCATAACAGTGAGGGGATGGAGGCGCTAGCTGGTAAAGGGGATTTGGATAAGACACAACCAGCACCTACTGAAGGTTACCCGCCCCCCACCACCCTCCTTGTATCTTTTGCTTTTGAAAACATGCACAAATCATTCGTAGGTGTTTTTCTTCAAAAATACATTCCTATCTAGAAAAAAAAAATTGAATAAGAGATGCTGTAACACTTAAGAAGAGGTAACTATAACACAATTATCCTACGAGTGTTTAGGGGAACCAAGGACAGAGCCATTATAAGAGAAAGAGTGAAAGACTGTAATGGTTTTGTCTCTTACTTGTACTTACTTAGGATTAATAACTACATATTGGACACATCAGAAGTTCTCATGTTTCCAGTTAGCATTATAATAATTCAATAGGTCTATTTGCAATGAAAAAAAAAAAAGGAACAACTGATGAGTCCTTCCAGTAAGACAAGATAAATCCTAAAGATTAATTCATGTATCCAAAATTTTAATGAGTACCTATAAAATACCGTGAGATTTGTGCTGAGCACTCCTATAGCAAATTTTGGATATAATTCAGACCTTATCTTCGCAGAGTTTGCAGTTCAAGGCAGGAGACAGATTTACAAAGCGGTAATTAGACTACAATCTGATAACTTCTAAAGTGACATGTATGGGCAAAAAGTTGTGGTCCACAATAAAATTCAGTCACTATCTTTAAGATACCTTTGAGAATGGAAAGCTTCATTTGATTTGAGTGGAGCTTACATAAATTTGGGGACTGAGGCTCAGTAGCAGTTGATGAGATAAAATCAGATTCCCTTAAAGTTTGTCCATACAATTTCTATCATGCTAAAAATTATTGTGTTAAGATTTTTCTAAGGAGACTGGGTTTTATTCCTTTCAAATTACTCTGTACCCAATGACTAAACAAACAAATAGACAAAAACAGTTGGTGTTGAGTTGATTCTGACTCATGGAGATCCCATGTTCTGCAGAGCAGAACTGTGCTCCATAGGGATTTCCAGGTGGTGACCTTTTGGGAGCAGATCGCCCATCATTTCTTCCAAGGCATCTCTGGGTTGCTTCAAACTGCCAACTGTTCAATTAGTATTCTAGTGCTAAACCAATTGCACCACCAAGGACTTACCCACCTTACTCAGACGCACTTCCTCAGGAGCTCCGCCATTGGATCCTCTTTCTTTCACAATAACATAGTATTTTCAAAAATAGTTAGTTATGACAGAAGAACTAACAAATCTGTCTTGGAAGAAGCACAACCAGAATGCTCCTTAGAAGCAAGAACGGCAAGACTCTGTCTCATGTACTTTGGACATGTCACCAGGAGGGATCAGTCCCTGGAGAAGGACATCATGCTCAGTAAAGTAGAAGGCCATTGGAAAAAGAGGAAGACCCTCAATGGGATGCATTGTCACAGCGGTTGCAACAATGGCCTCAAACATAGCAATGATTTTGAGGATGGTGCAGGACTAGGCAGTGTTTTGTCCTGTTGCACATGGGGTCACTATGAGCCAAAACTGGCTCGACAGAACTTAAAGCAACATGCTCACTGCTTTCTTTCCTTTACCTTCCATTCAACTCACTTTGATATGACTTCTCATTTCACAGCTTCACCCAAACAGGCTCACTAATGTCTCCACTGATAACTATTATCTGCCACTTAAAATATTATTCCAGCATGCCTTACATATTCTGACCCCTATTTTTCTCTCCAGTCTTATCTCAAACCTTTCAGACAGCCTTGTTTCCACTCCAGTTTATGTCTTTCAGTCTCTGTAATCTCCTTCCCACTACAGGGCTTTTGTCCATGCTCAGCTCCCTGCTTGAATTGACACTGCATTTCCTTTAAGCTGGGTTAACTCTTATTCATCCTTCGGAACACAACTTACAGATTTTCCTCACTTTAAAAGTCGACCAAATATCTCTGAAAAGCGTAATAATAGAGGAGATAAAGAGTATACCATGAATCCAAATTGTCTGTGCTTAGATTTTCGTTCCACTACTTACAAACTAAGTGAACTTGGGCAAGTTACTTTTCTGTACTTTCTTTTTTTTAATTTAAAGTAGAAAAAATAATGGTGCCTACCTCATGGATGGAAGCCCTGGTGGCGTAGTGGTTAAGTGCTACGGCTGCTAAGCAAGAGGTCAGCAGTTCGAATCCGCCAGGCGCTCCTTAGAAACTCTATGGGGCAGTTCTACTCTGTCCTATAGAGTGGCTATGAGTCAGAATCCACTCGATGGCACTGGGTTGGGTTTTTTTTACCTCATGGATTGTTGAAAAACTAAATGATATTATAAAATAAGTTTCTGACACATAGTAAGATCTTTTGCTTCATTATTAGCTACAAGTACCTCACACATGTTTAAATTTACATTTCATTTACATGGCTTTAACATTCTAACATTTTTTCCACAGGCTTCCATTGGACTTTGGATAAAAAAATGAGATCCTTAACATGACTGACACAGCCGTACACAATACGGCCCCTTCCTGGTTCTCCAGTATTTTCTGGTCACTCTTTTTCTCTCTCTCATATTGGTCTTTCTTCAGTTTCTGGAAAGTGCTGGCATGGAAGCGCTTCAAAACGCTAGCTCCTCCTTCTAGAAGATTTATTTTAACATATCCTTTGGTTTAATTAACTCTTTTTTTTTTCTTTAATTTAGATAGTATTTAAAAATGATGATTTATTTTGGACATCTTCCCTAAGGTTCCAAATCAGGTCATTCTCCCCTGTTGCACTTTCTAATAGCACCAAATTTCCCACCCCCATTCCCTAACCCTTTGCAGGAAGTAGTTTACTTTACAGTAATTACACAATCCTTCACGGGATCATTTGGTTAATATCTATCTAAACTATGTTTTTAAATATATGT
This sequence comes from Elephas maximus indicus, assembly GCF_024166365.1. NCBI lineage: Eukaryota > Metazoa > Chordata > Mammalia > Proboscidea > Elephantidae > Elephas > Elephas maximus. The sequence continues at coordinate 43,343,850 of NC_064832.1, forward strand.
CACAATTACATTTTTATTCAGATTGTTGTTTGATTAAAATCTAACTAAACTGTAATCTTTGTGAGAGTAGATACTGTTTTTTGTTCAGCGTTTTATTCTTAGTGCCAAACACACAGTATGTGTACAAACAATATTTTTGAACATCTCTGCTTTAGTTATGAGGTTGGGACCTAAACTGATGACAAAGAACAGCTTGATGAACAGTTGATGATGAAGAACAGCTACTCAAAATATGTTAGTTTGGTAAATTGTAAATATGCCCACTTATGGATATAACAATTATTATAATTCATTGTCATGATGACAAGTGAGACATTAGAAGAAACAACATAGAAACTGAATGAAATTTTTTTAGTTTCCTCCAATGTCTCGAGCCCTGACTAGGTTTTTCAACATAAAGTTATCCTCTAGCTAAAAAAATATAAACTTTACCAAATCCTTATAGTATTATGCTCTACCAATGCTTCCTATCAAGGTTTCCTAAAGACACAAGAACCTAACAGTTTGAAAATATATACCCCCAATGCTCTCGAGTGTTATTGTGTGCCAGTGTGTATGTGTGTGCGTTTGTGCATTTTACTTCATCTACTTTCTCTTTGTCTTAATATTGCTTTCTGGAGTCGGGCATTTTATAAAAGCCCTTAATCGTCTCTTTTTTGGTGGCTATTTTTTTATCATTTACTCTCAAGATACAATTATAAAGCAGACTATATAAAGCAGGAAAAAAAATCAAACAAATATTTTGGGGCTATGGAGAAGTCCTACAAAGAGAGAGACAAAAAAAACTGGTGTGTTTTTATGAGCTTCAAGTGGTTGGGGGATTTGCTAAAAGTGCATAAATGATAGACTATCCATTCACAGATAATTTAAATATGTGTTCACATTAACCAACCGTATTAGCTTTGATCAGAGTTTTAGTACTTAGGGCTGCCTTTGATTTTCTGAGTTTTAACAAGCATAAATTGTATCTCCATTTTATCACTACCAGGGGCACGGTGTTTTTAAAACAAATCTTTGTGGACATCATCACGTTCAGATATTTTGAATCTGCTCTTGGGTAAAACTGATCATCCACGCTGCAATCCTCATATGTAAGTCTTCATTGTTGCTAAACGTGTGAAACGTATTTAATGAAACCGATTAGAAATAGCTAACGGTGTAGATAAAGAAAGCCTGAAACTACTCAGCACTTGTAACATCGGAATGTTCATGAATATATGAAAAAAAAAATCTCCTAGGAAATGTGTTGCCTACATAGGGAGATTTAACTTCAGCAGTTAGACTTCGTAAACAGATGGGATCACAGTCGTTGCTGTTTCAGGACACCGTGTCATTCCGAACGGTGCCACCAAGCTACAGCAGCTTCTTCCCAGTAGCATACTCATGTCAGTCATTCACCTTCTGGTACATCAGGGTTTCATTAGCTTGTAACTGCCTGACCTTGTGCTGGGCAAAAGTAGACAGGTAGCTCATAACACTTGGCTGTCAGAGTTAGCATTCATGATTCTGCTGAAACTGTGGCGTGAATTTAGAGTTCATTATTAAAGGAGGCATATGTTACTAAACTTATATCTGATTCAGTCTGGTTATTTTTTGTTTGGCCTTTTCTGCAGTCATCAAAACAGTTTGAAATAGACATTGAGGTATCCTTTACAGTTTGTTATAAAAATTTCTAGGGTTGATATTTTAGATGGAGTATTCTAGATTCTCAGCAGCTGCATGATAAATGTTAGACTTCGATGTTAGTTTAAACAAAAGTGAAGGAAGCATGGTTCGCTAGGATATTAATGATCTTTTCTTCGACCCTGCAACAGCTTCACTCTCCAAGTACAACCAGATTTGAAAGAATACACCTTCCCCTAGCTATTAAAAATGACAAAAGTAGGACTAAGAAGAACAATGTATATTATGGATGACTATAAATTATTAATTTTTTTCCTGACTCTCTCTACCCTTGCTTCATTACTCTAGCATTGAAAAATATCAATCCTAAAGAGAGAGATAATATTCAATGAATGATACTACAATTTTTTCTTCTTAACTGGAGCTGAAATGCACGATAATATTTTAATTAGGGGTTTCAAAAGCCTGATTCTCAGAGGTGACTATTGGAGTGAGAAAACAGTCCTGTGAGGAACTTTTCTTCAGCAAGAGTGGAGTCAGACAGATAAGCACACAAGGCAATGACAAAGGAGAGAAGAGCATATGAGGACATGCTAGAGGAGAAAGATACTTAAATGCAAGAAAGATTAAAGCAGAAGTTATAAATCTTAAAGGGTGATCTTGGTGTTCCCTCACCCTTAGTGAAACTCATTGTGGGTGCTATGAGAGTCCCTAGGTGGCAGAAACTGTTGAGTGCTTGTATATTAGCCAAAAGTTGGCAGTTGGAACCCACCCAGAGGCTCCTTGGAAGATAGGCCTGGCAATCTGCTTCTGAAAGGTCACAACCTTGAAAACCCCATGGAGTAGTTCTGCTCTGTACACATGGGATCACCATGAGTTGGAATCGACTGGACAGCAACTAACAGCAACAACCAGCTATGGGAAATGTGCAGCATTTTGTACTGATTCCAGTTGTTATGGATTTACTATTGTTTAGTGATAGGTGATATGTAATGAAAGTTGGATTCATCTAGTTATCTTGTTAATTTTTTCTTCAATTAAATACTAACTACAGCAATTTTAATATTTTGATGTAGCTATCATGCCTATTACCACATCAACCCAAGGATGATATTTGTAGCCTAGGGAAATTCAGAGAGGTCCAGGAAATTTTTTATAGGTGGTGTCAATGAGTTCTTTAAGAAATAAACAGATGGAGAATATATTTCAACAAAGTGGCTTTTCCTAGAATATCATGATGACTTGATGCCAGAGCTGGATGACTGGAGCAGGACAACAAGAGAAATTTTACTAAGAGGCCAATGTTACACATTTAGTGTTTCTTCACTGGCACAGTCACCCAGTCAATGATATAATATCTGACTTCACATTTGCAAGGTTTTCTTGCATTTCAGATAATATATTGTCCATTAGGTTGGACAATGCACATGAGAAGGGCTCATTAATTCCAAGGATGTTATTGAAGAGATAACTCTTGAATTAAGAATTTGGCGTTTGTTAATTCTTTTTTACACTTTTTGTGGTCTTGATTAAATCTTCAAAATACCTGTCACACATGTAACCCTTTACGGGAATTGACAATTTTTTTTTTTTCTTTTTTTACTTTCTTGTCACACTAAACCTTAGGGCAGCTATAGTGTTAGAATACCTTAAAATGGAAGAAATAATAAGTATGGTACCAAAAACTGCAAGTGGATAGGTAGCTAGATTCTATAAGGTATCACAGCTGCAGTCAGTGTAAAAATAAACTTGATGTTTTAAACGATACTGAGGTTGGAAAAAGGGGAGAATGAATTAATAAAACAGCAGGAGCTGAGCTTCTCCCATGAACCTGATCTAAGAGAGTTAAAGAGGAATCACAGAAGTGATTTAAATGCTTCTGCTTTAAGTGCGTATTTTTTTCACCAAGCAATTCTCCAATTTTATTTCTCTTTTGCAGTGTTCATGGTCTCTTATTTCTTTTTGCATCATCTTTTCTATTCATTTATGATAGGAAAATTCTTAATCTAATAGCCACAGATGGAGGCAGTAGTGATCCAGTGATAGAATTCTCACCTTCCAGGTTTCATCACAATTTCTAGACTAAGACTAGGAAGAAAGGCCTGGCAATCTACTTCCAAAAATCAGACAGTAAAAACCCCATAGATCACAATGGTCAGAGCCACAACTGATCATGCGGATAACACAGGGGTAGTCAGGGTTTATTTTTTTGTGCATGGGGTCGCCATGAGTCAGGGACAACTCAAAGGCAGACAACAACAACAATAAGCACACACACATCACTCCACAGAAGGCTGCACATTTGCAACTGTTGTATTTACCATCTCAGGAAGCTTATGTTCACTCCAAACGTCCCTCTGGATGAGAAATGATTTGCTGGCCAAAAAAAAGTGGTATTTTGGTATAGCTCAAGAATTCAGAGTTCACTAGTGATTCTTACCTATATCACCTTGCCTTTTTAATCTCACCTTGCAAGAGATTCAAAAGGACTTCTTTAGTCTCAGTCAAGTATGATGTTGACAAAATAAGGTTATGATGATTCAAGTACCTGAAGGGCCAAGAACATAGTTTAGTTAACATACTAAAAAACTAACCTTACAAATTCTGAGATTATTTAGGGGACTAGTGTTTTCAGAATCTCACTAGAAATAGAAATATTTCTAAATGGATGCCATATTTCTCTGTGCCTTCTCCCTACTTCTAGCCCATGATAACAATATGAAAAGACGCTTTCTGAATATGTAAGAATACAGTGAAAACTTTCCACCCCAAAATTAAAAATATAAATTATTTATTTTATGCAGCTGCCTTGTGTTTTTGAATTCTCTCTTTCCCTCTCACACGTATTATCTATATATTTATTGCACATGTAATGGTCATAAATATTATTCATTTTCACATTAAAATATGCAATATTTCACCTTAAACTATATGATTAAATTATATTTTTGGCATTTTTATATTGATGGGCAAACATAGAAATTCTAGGATTCCCTGCTTACATAAAACTTTAGAAAATTAATTCTCAAACTCTTTGCTTATATGAAAAGTGATTTGAATAGTAAAGAGAAGTGACTCAGAATTTTCTGCAATTTCCAGATTTTTTCTAGAACTTATTTGTGCATGTATACAAGAAATACTTTGCATTTCTTAGAATGCAATCTTGCTTTTTAGAGGAATGATTACTTAATAGGTTAAAAACAATTTGACTCATTACCCCATTTATTGTCTATGAGAAGCAAAATAAATTGGAACGTTGAACTGCAAACATATGTCATACTTTCAAAATGTGTCACCCTGGAAACTTGAATCTTTGCTAAACTTCACCAATTACCACTGTATCTAAGATGTGTGTGAGTCTGTGTGTGTGTGTATGCGTCTGTATGTGTGCTTATACACACACATATATTTATTGATTTACTTGTAAAAACTGTTCCATCAAGTAGAAATTTTATGTTTATCACAATTATCTTTCACTTTCTCTGCTATTAATCCAGAAGAATTAATCCAATCACAGAAATATTACATAAAAAACCCTAAAGTTAGTTTTGGCATTTTTGTTATAAAATAATGTAAATTTTGTATGCATAATAAACAGAAAATATGCAACATGGAAAATGGCTTAATTTGTATATGTCAGTGGTTCTTTTAGCTTGTCTGACTGAAGTGAGAATGATAACATTAATAAGTCAGTTCATGTTTCTGCTTTTTAGTTACCTTTCTAATTCTCTTTTCTGTTGATTCGCCGTTTTTGTGGTAGAGCAAGTGGACGTTTTCGTAAAATGTAAATAATTGTTCTGTACATTGAGTATAAAAAAGAAGTATCTTTAAATAAAAAATAAATATATGTACAATGGGTTTTGAGTCATAAACCAACTTTTTAAAATGTGCAACCGTGATTAGATGGTGGTTTAGTAAAACCATTATGATCCAACAATCAAATTAAAACTGAATGAAGCTAAACACAAAATGACTTTGTGAGGTTTAAATGAGATAATTATGTGCCTGACATAAAATTTGTTTTTGCTTCCTTTCTTTTCCAAAATGATTTTATTTATTTGATGGTTGCTCATGTAAAATACAGAAAAAATGTACCTTGTTTTCATCTCTGTTTATACTATCCCCACATAAGTAAAAGATGATAAAAAGACAAATATTTCAACTATACAAGCCACCGTATGAAAACTTCCCTGGATAAAATGAAATTGCCAATTCATACATAGAATATTGCATATGTTTGACTGTGGTTTGTTTGTTTGTTTATATACTGTTCATTCGTAGAGCTCCATACAGATAAATGCTATAGGATGTGGTAGTGGATATACATTTATGATTATTAACAAATTGCTTATTTTATACATTTGAAAAAGAAAAAAATTCTTAATCAAATCTTTTATGTTCAAGTTTAGTAATCATTTAACTCTCTCTCACACACATACACATAAACACACACACACACAAACAGAAATTCCAAACTCAGATTTTTCAGACCTTCCTTTCCTACAGACTGTTGCTAAGTCCAGAATTTTTTGAGTAAAGAGCAAGCTGTACGTGAAATTGCAATTATGTCCATGAGTCAATTTACAGAGTCATTAAATCTAATAATCACCATTTCACTTTTTATTACCTGAATCATATCATTATTAATAAGATTCTTAAATGTTAAACATTATCGTTAATAACGCTAAATAATGATGTAATATGACGTGACTTGTGATGTAGCCCTTTGCCATTATGAAATCAATTGGAGAATTGTAAAGATAATGGACGAGGCATTGGTGGTCCAAGGCTAGGATTATTGCCTTCCATGATGGCGGCCCCAGTTCCATCATTGGCCAATGCAGCTCAAGTATAGCCACCACCATCTGTCAGAGGAGCACTGCATGTTACTATGATGTTAAACAGGTTTCACTGGATCTTCCAGACTAAGAGGGACTAGGAAGAAAGGCCTGACAATCTACTTCCGAAAATCAGGGAATGAAAACACTGTGGATCACATTGGTTCTATCTACATTCAGTAATGGGGACGGCGCAGGATTGGGCGGCATTTCATAGGTCAGGGGTCAACTTGACTAGTGCTGATAACAACAGGGAATAAGGAATAGAAAGAGACTGAGTCACTGAAGGCATTTTTAGGTCACTAAACCATCCCTACGATGCCTCCTCCCAGACCGCTTGTCACGTGAGAAAACACACAGTCACTTCTGGGATTCCCATGACAAACAATACTTCACTTTGATATCCATGCTCCAAAAACAGCTAACTCTGCTGCTTCTGTCAAAATTACTTTTCTGCATTAAAGCTCTGGTGTCAATCAGCCTGTTGTTGAGTGGATTCTGACTCATGGTGACTCTAAATTCAATGATTTAAAATAATGATCACTTATTCTTACCTATTTGCAAGTTGGCTGACCTACCTGGGTAGCTCTGCTGATCTCAACTGAACTTACTTTGGCCTCTGGGATTGGCTCATATAAGCTGTTCCCAGCCAGCTTTCCCAAGTTCTTCCCAGGGAAATGGTAGAGGCTCATAGAGTAAGCCCAATAATACAAGCACATTTCAGACATCTAGGTCTGCTAACATTCCATTTATGTCAAAGAAAGTCATAAGAGTGAAGCCAGCAATCAAAAGAGCGAAGAAGTTTAGTAAACTCCTATGGAACTGAAGTGAAAAACAAGTTCTAATTTTTGTTGCTTTGTCTGAAACTAATCATTCAATACTTCTCAGCTCAATAATCTCTTAAGTACTACTATCTCCTGGTATTAATACTATACTGTGGCTATTCTTTCTCAGACTATTTTGGGGTACCTGCTCATATCTCAGGAAACCCTGGTGGCGTAGTGGTTAAGAGATACGACTGCTAACCAAAAGGTTGGCAGTTCCAATCCACCAGGTGCTCCTTGGAAACTCTATGGGGCAGTTTTACTTTGTCCTATAGGGTCGCTATGAGTTGAAATTGACAGCAATGGGTTTAGTGTTTGGGAAACCTGGTGGTGTAGTGGCTAAGTGTGATGGCTGCTAACCAAAAGTTCGGCAGTTTGAATCCACCAGGCACTCCTTGGAAACTCTATTTTAGAAACCCTGGTGGCGTAGTGGTTAAGTGCGATGGCTGCTAACCAGAAGGTCAGCAGTTCAAATCCACCAGGCACTCCTTGAAAACTCTATGGGACAGTTCTACTCTCTCCTCTAGGGTCTTTATGAGTCTGAATCGACTCGACGGCAGTGGGTTTGGTTTTGGTGGTTTGCTCATATCGCTGACCTTCAGATGTTGGAGTTAACTATTGTTGTGCTCTTGTATCTATTTGCTTTCTCATCTATATTCTCACAGGCCCCTGAGTTTAAATACTTTTTATATATCTGTTTTAGTCCACCACCAATCTGTCAGTTGATGGTACTGTGGTGGCTTGCATGTTGTTATGATGCTGGATGTTATGCTGCCAATATTTCAAATACTAGCAGGTCACCCACAGTGAATGGGTCTCAGTGGAGCTTCCAAAGTAAGCATAGAAAGAAAGGCTTGGTAATCTACCACCAAAAATTAGTCAATGGATGCCCTATGCAGCACAACAAAATATTGCCCAATATAGTGCTAGAGGAGGCCTGGCAGTGTAGTGGTTAAGCCCTATGGCTGCTAACCAAAAGGTTGGCAGTTTGAATCCACCAGCTGCTCCTTGGAAACACTTTGGAGCAGTTCTACTCTGTCTTATAGGGTCACTGTGAGTTAGAATTGACTCGATGGCAAAGGGTTTGGTATTTTTGGTTTAGTGCTAGAAGATGAGCCCCCTAGGTTGGAAGGCTCTACACAATGGGCTTGAGCATAACAAGGATTGTGAAAATGGTGCAGGACTGGGAAGCATTTCATTCTATTGTATATAAGGTTTCCAAGAGTTGGAGCCAACTCCAGAACAATATATGTATCAGTCAGGATTCTCCAGAGAAAGAAGAACAATACAGAACCAGCTCAGCCCTAATCCCATTGGTGGCTTGATGTTCAAGGCACGCTCTCACCTGAGGCCTGAAATGTTTTCCCAAATGTATCCACATGGTTCACTCAATTTCTTTAGTGCTAGAGAGTTGACCAATGTCGAATTTTTGGTGACGCCTTCCTGACTACTATTTGAAATTGCCACACATCTCTACCACAACCAGCACACCTATCTCATTTTTCTTACTTTTGTTTTTCTCTCCATAGCAGTTGTTCATGTTCTAAAATAGCACACACACATGCAAACACATAGATGTATATGTATATATTTTTTCTTCCGCATCTCTTTCTACCAGAATATAAGTTCTATGACAACAACAACAAGTACTTTGTTTGTTTTGAAGATTTTACTGACATATCCTGATCATCTAGAAAAAAATACCTGAACATACTATAAAACAAAACCTGTTGCCATCCTGTTGATTCAGACTCACAGAGACCCAAAAGGACAGAGTAGAACTGCCCCATAGGGTTTCCAAGGAGCAGCTGGTAGATTTGAACTGGTTAGGAACCCAAAGCCTAATCGCTGTACCACCAGGGCTCCAGCACTCATAAAAACTTTGTTGAAGGAATGAAAAAAAAAAAAATTTACCACTTACCGATTGCTAGCTATGTTTCAAACACTGTGATAAATGTCATACTAATGCTATCTTACACGACTTTTACAAATGAAAAACCTAGGGCACAGAAATAGGATTTCATTTTAGTTCTGCCTACTTCCCTGCAAGCATGTAATAAAAATGTGGTCCCTAGCATTCTCTAACTCCTTACGTTGGCATTTACATTTATAGTATACTCCTGTATAATTGCTTCTTTATGTGCACATGTGTGTGACTGTTTTCTTTTCCTGGATATTCTGCAAGTGTTTCAACTAAATGCATTTTTTTCTGGGCTTAATAGGTCAGGTTATAAAAATTAGATTGTCCTGTGCTCTGTCCTATAGGGTGGCTATGAGTGGAATCAACTGGACAGCAACGGGTTTATGAAACATAATTCGCTCTCAAAAAATTCCCCTGCACAAGGCCAGAATGAGCTCTATTTTAAATACAGTGACCCATCAATTTAATATCTCAGCACCAAAGCATTTGTGGTATTTACAGGTCCAGAAATCACACAACCGGTTGCCATTGAGTCAACTCCAACTCATGGCAACCCCAGGTGTGTAGAACTGTGTTCCGTAGTTTTTAACAACTGATTTTTTGAGCAGTAGATCTCTAGACCTTTCTTTCAAGGGACCCCTGAGTGAACTGGAACTACTAACCTTTTAATTAATAGCCGAGCACATTAGCCAATTGCACCACTCAGGGACTCCGTAGCTAGAAAGGATAATATTTGCTTAAACTTTACATCTTCTATTTCAGAAGCCCTTGCAGATATTCTTCAAAGCAAAGATCAGAAAGCTTTGTAATTGCCCTGTCCACCATACCATGATCTCTTTCTGAGAGGATTACAAATCCAGGACAATTTTTCATTTGTTTTTAATTAGTAGATATCTGTGTACAGGATCTTGTTTTCATTAGTTGCTCTATACGTATATTGAGGGAGAAACATGTTGAGAGGGATAATGTCCAAGTTTACAAATCCCTACAGCTACACTGAAATTGCAGATCTTATGATCTAACATCCTTTAAAAAGCTATGTGCCTTGAATTCAAGGTTAAACAAAGTTTAATGGGCAATACAGGTTATTGTATTTTCTTGGCTCCAAAGGTTTTAATTATAATCATTTATATTATTGGAGAAAAATATGGTTTAATAAAAAACAAAGTTTTTGTTCTGTTTGTTTATTTATTTTTTTAACCATATGTCTTCCATATGGTAGTGTTACTTCCTGGTAGTAAAATAGCCTTAGAGAAGCAAATTGATTCTCAGATACTACTTTGTAACACTATACAATATTCTGTCAACAGTACGGAAGGAGACAGTGAGTAAGTAAATGATGATCAATAGGGACCTAGGGAATTCAATCTTTATAACCTATTTCTTTCTATCCCTCTCCTGTTTTGAATTTATACTTTTGTTCCTACAGAGAAACAGAAACAACACAAAACCAACTCAGTCCCAATCATACTCAAGAACCCAAAACCCAAGTTGCCAACAAATGAGCTCACTTGATTATTGTTTTAAACTCTAGTGCCATGAATGAACAAAGAGTAGGGAAAATTCACCGCAAATCTTGGTATAAAAGGAGTTAATGCAAAGTGGAATAGAAAAAAAAAAAAAAAAGAATGTAGCCGGAAGGAAATGGAGTAAATTGAACATGAGTCTACAGATTATAAAATGAAAAAGAAAAGAAGGAATGATTTACTGGGATGTCATGATTCAGCTAATCTTATTAAAACTATAAACCAACAGTTTGCATGAGATAACTTTGAAAATTAAACTAGATCTTACCTTATAATGTATTATACTATAAACTCATTTAAATTAATTTGGTTGATTGATTCATTGACTCATTCCTGAACATATATATATATACACATATATATGAATATATATACATATATATTTTATTCATTCATTGACACATTCTTGCATACACATACTCATTCTTTATTAATTAATTCAAAGTATATTTGTGTAATTGTAAAGCATCCATAATACGCCAGGAACTTGGCTAGGTGTATGGAGATATCAGAGGACAATGCAAAATAGGTCTTTACCCTCATGTAAGGAACTAATTAGTAAGATAGTTTCAGATAGCCATAAAAGTAATAAAGGAATTATATTGTCTTTGTTGAGATGAACAGTAATGGTATGCCATGGTATGCAATGGTACTGGATTTTTTGTCAACCTACTTAAACCAGGAACTATGATTTTCAGATTGGCAAAAACAAGGCTCCAGGAATTGACAGAATACCAACTGAGATGTTTCAACAAATGGATGCAGTGCTGGAAGTCCTCACGTGTCTATGCCAAAAATTTGGAAGACAGCTACCTGGCCAACCAACTGGAAGAGATTCATATTTATGCCTAATCCAAAGAAAGGTGAGCCAACCAAATGTGGAAATTATCATTAATATCACACACAAGCAAAATTTTGCTGAATATCACTCAAAAGCTGCTGCAGTAGTATATCGACATGGAACTGCCAGAAATTCAACCTGGATTTAGAAGAGGACTTGGAACCAGGGATATCATTGCTGATGCCAGATGGATCCTGGTTGAAAGCAGAGACTACCAAAAAAGATGTTTATCTGTGTTTTATTGACTATGCAAATGTGTTCGACTGTGTGGGTCATAACAAATTATGGATAACATTGCAAAGAATCGGAATTCTGGAACCATTAATTGTGCTCATGAGGAATCTGTACATGGATCAAGAGGCAGTCATTTGAAGAGAATAAGGGGATACTGCATGGTTTAAAGTCAGAAAAGGTGTGTGTCAGGGTTGCATCCTTTCATTACACTTATTCAATCTGTATGCTGAGCAAATAATCCAAGAAGCCAGACTATGTGAGAAAGAACATCAGGATTGGAAGAAGACTTATTAACAACCTGTGTTATGCAGATGACACAACCTTGCTTGCTGAAAGTGAGGAAGACTAGAAGCACTTACTGTTGAAGGCCAAGACCACAGCCTTCAGTATGGATTACATCTCAACATAAAGAAAACAAAAATCCTCACAACTGGACCAATAAGCAACATCATAATAAACAGAGAAAAGATTGAAGTTGTCAAGGATTTCATTTTACTGGAAACCACAATCAACACCCATGGAAGCAGAAGTCAAGAAATCAAAAGATGTATTACATAGGGTAAATCTGCTGCAAAAACCTCTTTAAAGTGTTGAAAAGCAAAGATGTCACCTTGAAGACTAAGGTGCACCTGATCCAAGGCATGGTGTTTTCAAACGCCTCATATGCATGTGAAAGCTGGACAATGAATTAGGAAGACCAAAAAAGAATTGATGCCTTTGAATTGTGGTGTTGTTGAAGAATATTGACTTCCAAAAGAACAAACAAATCTGTCTTAGAAGAAGTACAACCAGAATGCTCCTTAGAAGTAAGGATGGTTAAGACTACATCTCACATACTTTGACATGTTATCAACAGGGATCAGTCCCTTGAGAAGGACATCATTCTTGGTAAAGTAGAGGGTCAGCAAAAAAGAGGAAGACCCTCAATGAGATGGATTAACACAGTAGCTGCAACAATGGGCTCAAGCATAGCAACAATTGTGCTATGAGTTTGGTGCAGGACCAGGCAGTGTTTTGCTCTGCTGTGCATAGGGCCTCTATGAGTCAAAACCAACTCAGTGGCACCTAATGACAACAGTGCTTTCCAGTGTTCCCTTCACTTCCAAGGTAGAGGTAGCCACTAGTGGAACTTGGCAAGATTTGGAAGCTTGAAGTGAAGTGGGAACCATTATTTTCTATAGGTTGTCATGGTCAACCATAACGGGAGACAGATGCAAATGTCCTCATAGAATTACAGTTTTTCTTAGTCCTACTTTGCTCCATATCTGAGTCTTCTTCTGAAATGACCAGGACAAGATCCTTGGCTGTAAACCACTGAAATGGTAGCTACACAGTGGCTGTACCTTCCCATAAACCTCACCATGAGGTCTCCTTCTCAGTGCCATTTTAGCAGCCGGATATGCTTGGCTTCTCAGATTTCCCTGTAAACTCTGGTTTGTCCAGTACTGATCAGTACTTCAGGAAGACTGGTTGGCAATTCATTCTATAATCCTCTGACCCCCTCATTTGTATAAGATCTAATTCCTATAATTAAATCCAGTTTCCAATAATATATATAGTTTCTCTGTTTCCCGACTGATACAATATCTCTATCAAGAAGACATTTAAAGGGAACCTTCGGGAAGAGATAATCCACATATAAAGAAAACCAAAAAGAAGATAGGGCACCAAATTCCAGAAGACAGAGGAATATAATTGACAGAACTTTGTTTGGAGGTATAACGTAACAGACAGGTTACTCAAGATAACCCCAAGTAAAACAATTTATTCGATTTGAGAAAATGTGATGTTATATCATTCTTGAAGTTATATGAATTTAATAATAAAATTTGAAATTTCATTCAACATAATAAATACTGTAGCCAAGAGTACTGGATATCTTTCATTTACCAAAAAACCACCAAACCCATAGCCGTTGATTCCAACTCATAGTGATCCTGTAGAAGAGAGTAGAACTGCCCTGTAGGATGACCAAGGCTGAACCCTTAATGGAAGCAGACTATTACAACTTTCTGTGGCAGAGTGGCTGTGGGTTTGAACCACCAACCTTGAGGTTACCAGTCAAGTGTTTCTCACCATTGTGCCATGAGGGCTCCTCATCTTCCATTTACTCCTCATCTGAGGCACAGGAAGTGGGTCTGAATAGAACATATCATTGGACTTACTTGCTTTCCAGCTTCCAACAGGGTTTGTTAAGAGTTCTGAGAGAGAGAGGACAGAGAACTCTGACTCCTTCCTTGTGGGGTGGCCATTCACTTTGCCAGATAGTCACAAACACCATTAGGTGCCTGTCATGACACTGATTTCCCATCGCCACTGAATGATATAGTCACCTGGTTATTACTTTTCTTGGTTACTGCACTATCTTATGTGGCTTTCCTATACTTTATCCTTATGTTCAAAGGTCCTTCCATTAAACTATGAGTACTTCCTGGAACAGTAACTGATAAAGTAGGAGATATTGAGTAGATTTTATAACTGACACACAGATCAATATAGTTAGAATATTTTTTTAATTAACTTTTATTAAGCTTCAAGTGAACATTTACCATTCCAATCAGTCTGTCACATGTAAGTTTACATACATCTTACTCCCTTCTCCCACTTGCTCTCCCCCTATTGAGTCAGCCCTTTCAGTCTCTCCTTTCTTGACAATTTTGCCATCTTCCCTCTCTCTCTATCTTCCTATCCCCCCTCCAGTCAAGAGTTGCCAACACACTCTCCAGTGTCCACCTGATTTAATTAGCTCACTCTTCATCAGCATCCCCCCCGCCCCCCCCCCCCGCTGACCAGTCCCTTTCATATCTGATGAGTTGTCTTCGGGGATGGTTCCTGTCCTGTGCCAACAGAAGGTCTGGGGAGCATTGCCGCCGGGATTCCTCTAGTCTCAGTCAGACCATTAAGTATGGTCTTTTTATGAGAATTTGGGGTCTGCATCCCACTGATCTCCTGCTCCCTCAGGAGTTCTCTGTTGTGGTCCCTGACAGGGCAGTCATTGATTGTGGCCGGGCACCAACTAGTTCTTCTGGTCTCAGGATGATGTAGGTCTCTGGTTCCTGTGGCCCCTTCTGTCCCTTGGGCTCTTAGTTGTCGTGTGACCTTGGTGTTCTTCATTCTCCTTTGATCCAGGTGGGTTGAGACCAACTGATGCATCTTAGATGGCCGCTTGTTAGCATTTAAGACCCCAGACGCCACATTTCAAAGTGGGATGCAGAATGATTTCATAATAGAATTATTTTGCCAATTGACTTAGAAGTCCCCTCAAACCATGTTCCCCAGACCCCCGCCCCTGCTCCGCTGACCTTTGAAGCTTTCATTTTATCCTGGAAACCTCTTTGCATTTAATCCAGTCCAATTGGGCTGACCTTGCCTGTATTGAGTGTTGTCTTTCCCTTCACCCAAAGCAGTTCTTATCTACTGATTGATCAATAAAAAACCCTCTCCCTCCCTCCCTCCCTCCCCCCTTCGTAACCACAAAAGTATGTGTTCTTCTCAGTTTTTTCTATTTCTCAAGATCTTATAATAGTGGTCTTATACAATATTTGTCTTTATGCCTCTGACTCATTTCGCTCAGCATAATGTCTTCCAGATTCCTCCATGTTATGAAATGTTTCAGAGATTCGTCACTCTTCTTATCGATGCGTAGTATTCCATTGTGTGAATATACCACAATTTATTTACCCATTCATCTGTTGACGGACACCTTGGTTGCTTCCAGCTTTTTGCTATTGTAAACAGAGCTGCAATAAACATGGGTGTGCATATATCTGTTTTCTGTCCCCCCTCCCTGTTCTGGGACTCCAATCACTCGCAAGTTATCCTTCTTGATAGAGTCCCACATGATTCTTAGGGTTTCTTCATTTTTTTTAATTCTTTTATCTGATTTTTTTTCAGCTATGTTGGTGTTGATTCCCCGGTCCTCCAGATGTCCCAGTCTACATTCTAATTGCTCAAATCTGCTCCTCTGACTTCCTATTGCGTTGTCTAATTCTGTAATTTTATTGTTAATCTTTTGGATTTCTACATGCTGTCTCTCTATGGATTCTTGCAAGTTATTAATTTTTCCACTATGTTCTTGAATAATCTTTTTGAGTTCTTCAACAGTTTTATCAGTGTGTTCCTTGGCTTTTTCTGCAGTTAGCCTAATTTCATTTGTGATATCTTTAAGCATTCTTTTTTTATATTCTGTATCTGATAATTCCAGGATTGTATCTTCATTTTTTATCTTCATTTGGGAAAGATTTTGATTTTTTTGTTTGGGGGGTTGGAGAACCTGTCATGGTCTGCTTCTTTATGTGGTTTGATATGGACTGCTGTCTCCGAGGCATCCCTGGGAAACTAGTTTTTCCAGAAAATCCCCTAAAAAAAAAATGCAGTCAGATCCCTATCAGTGTTCTCCCTCTGGCTCAGGCTATTCGGATGTTAATGGAGCTGCCTGGGGAGGGTGGGGGAGGGATCAGAGAGCTTAGAGTGTAGCACCTCAGAATATAGCCAGAGTTGTTTGTCTTACTTGGAATGACTCTTATATCTGAGATTTCTGCGGGGCGCGTCACCTATATGTACTGGCTGTGTGGAGATTGCCCCTCGGGGGGTCTGGCCCGCTGGCGTCACGGTCAGATCCTCTGCTGTCAGCCCCACCCCCAAGGTTAAGGCTCCCCTACTGGGACGGTGCACTCTCGACCGACTCCAAAATCAGTCACTGCCTCCCGGGGACTCCCCGTCCCGCCAGCTGCTTCGTGCGCCGCTCCCACGAACTGGGTGGGCTCCCCCCCCCCCGGGGTCAGCTCAGGAGAGCAGAGCAGCTCCCCGCTCCTGAGCCGCGACTGCGAGTCCCGGCTGGGATGCCGCTCTCCCCGCTCCAAGACCAGCCACTGCCTCCTGGGGACTTCTTCCACCGGCTGCGCCGCCACGCCGCCCGTGCAAACCGGCTGGGCCCGCGCGAACCGGTTGGGACCGCCCCGGGGTCAATTCAGGGGGATGGAGCTGCACCCCGTGCTCACGTCCCGCCCGTGCCGCCAAAATCCCGGCGGGACGGCTCCCCAGCTGGGATGCTGCTCTCCCTGCTCCAAGACCAGTCACTGCCTCCCGGGGACTTCTCCCACCGGCTGTGCCACCATACCGCCTGCGCCAACCGGCTGGGCTCCCTCCCGGGATGAGTTCGGGGGCTAGGGCTGGGCCCCTTGTCTGTGCCGTCTGCCCCCCTGGGCTCTGCCCCAAATCAGGCTCCAAAGGTCACCTGACTGGTACGCTGGCTCCTGGCTCTGAAAACAATCGCCGTCTCCCCGTATTTGTTCATTCTCCGTCTCTAAATCTGTGTTTGTTGTTCAGAGTACGTAGATTGTTATGTATGTAATCGATTCACTTGTTTTTCCGAGTCTTTGTTGCAAGAGGGATCCGCGGTAGCGTCCACCTAGTCTGCCGTCTTGGCCCCGCCTCTCGAATATTTTTAAGTACAAGTAATTTTAAAAAATATTTTACTGTGTTTTTGGTGAAAGTTTCCAAAGCAAATTAGATTCCCATTCAACAATTTATACACACATTGTTCTGTGACATTGGTTACAATCCCTGCAATGTGTCAGCACTCTCACCATTCCACACCACTTGCCCCATCCATCCAGTTTCCCTGCCCCTCCTTGCCTTCTCATCTTTGCTTTTCGGTAAATGTTAACTGGTTGGTCTTGTACAGTTGATTGTTTAAATGAGCACATTCTTCACAGGTGTTATTGTTTATTTTACAGTCCAATCTATTATTTGGTTGAAAGATGAAGCCCAGGAGTGGCTCTAGTTCCAGGTTAAAAGGGTATCTTAGGGTGACAGACTCAGGAGTTCCTCTAGTCTGTATCATTCCAGTAAGTCTGGTCTTTTTTATGAATTTGAGTTTTCTTCTACATTTTCTCCATTCTAACCGGGACCTTCTAATGTGACTTTCCCACACTCATATCGCATACATATCTACCTATGTAACAACTTATATTTTTTGCTTATTACTATTGTTGCAAAATTATACATATTGTAGCATTAACCATAGTTGTCTTTTATTTTTCCATACCTCTCAGTGTCTTCATTTACCTTAGTCAAGTTAAGCTCCTATTATCTTAAACAGATTTCTTAATTGAGTTTCTTTCTAGTTGTTGTGTCCATTGTCAAAAATGGTGTGTTAAAGTCCCTACTATTATTGTAGAACTGTCTTTTTTTTTTTCTTTGCAGCTCCATTAAAGTTTGTTTTATGTATTTTGGAGCTCTGTTGTTGAGTGTATAAATATTTAAATATTTATATTTGTTATGTCTTCTTGGTGAAATGACCCTTTAATTATTATATAATGCCCTTTGTCTCTTATAATGAATTTTGACTTGAAGTCTATTTTATCCAAAATTATTTACTGTTACTTCTGCCCTCTTTTGGCTACTGTTTGCTTAATATATTTTTTCAACATCCTTTGATTTTTAACTTATTTATGTCTTTGTGTCTGAAGTTCATCTCTTATAGGCAGTATATTGATGGGTTAATTTTTTTTTTTTCTTTTTTAATCCTTTTTGCCACTCTCTGTGTTTTGTTGGGTACAAATTAATCCATTTACATTCAGTGTGATTAACGATAGGTATGAATTCATTGCTATCATTTTGTTATTGTGTGTGTGTTTTGTGATAATAGTTTTTTGTTCCTCTTAATCTTCTGTGCTGAGTTATATTTGCATATGAATTTTCTTTTTCTATGAATCTTGCTGTTGTTTTGTGTTTACTGAGTCTTTTTAATTTTCTTCTCTATTTTGGTGAGTAGATATATTAATTTTGTTTGTGGTTACCTGGAAGTTTACCTTTATCCTCTCAAATTTAAAACTGTCAGTTTTATCTTATAATCACCTTGATTTATTCTCCATTGGGTAGTTCTGTATACCTTTTATTCTCCCTTTTTGTTTTGAAGTTGTTGTCATTTACATCTTAACACCTCTGGTTTCCTGTAGTCAGTTTTGTAGCTTTATTTTTATTTTTGTGAATTCTTTATAAGGATTGGTATCTGGGTGATGCTATCATGTGCCTTTATCTCGAGTTGTTGTCTGAGGTTGTTTATTCTCTATCAGAAGGACTCCCTTTAATATTTCTTGTATGGCTGTGTTGGCTTTTACAAGTTCCCTTAATTTCTGCTTATCTGAGAATGTCTTAGTTTCACCATCATTTTTTTTTTAATAACTTTTATTAAGTTTCAAGTGAACGTTTGCAAATCCAATCAGTCTGTCACATATAAGTTTACATACATCTCACTCCCTACTCCCACTTGCTCTCCCCCTATTGAGTCAGCCCTTTCAGTCTCTCCTTTCTTGACAATTTTGCCGGCTTCCCTCTCTCTCTATCCTCCCATCCCCTCTCCAGACAAGAGTTGCCAACACGATCTCAAGTGTCCACCTGATATAATTAGCTCACTCTTCATCAGCATCTCTCTCCCACCTGCTGACCAGTCCCTTTCATGTCTGATGAGTTGTCTTCGGGGATGGTTCCTGTCCTGTGTCAACTGAAGGTCTGGGGACCATGGCCGCCGGGATTCCTCCAGTCTCAGTCAGACCATTAAGTTTGGTCTTTTTATGAGAATTTGGGGTCTGTATCCCACTGATCTCCTGCTCCCTCAGGAGTCCTCTGCTGTGCTCCCTGACAGGGCAGTCATCGATTGTGGCCGGGCACCAACTAGTTCTTCCGGTCTCAGGATGATGTAGGTCTCTGGTTCCTGTGGCCCTTTCTGTCTCTTGGGCTCTTAGTTGTCGTGTGGCCTTGGTGTTCTTCATTTTCCTTTGATCCAGGTGGGTTGAGACCAATTGATGCATCTTAGATGGCCGCTTGTTAGCATTTAAGACCCCAGACGCCACATTTCAAAGTGGGATGCAGAATGATTTCATAATAGAATTATTTTGCCAATTGACTTAGAAGTCCCCTCAAACCATGTTCCCCAGACCCCCGCCCCTGCTCCACTGACCTTTGAAGCTTTCATTTTATCCCGGAAACTTCTTTGCTTTTGGTCCAGTCCAATTGAGCTGACCTTCCATGTATTGAGTGTTGTCTTTCCCTTCACCTAAAGCCGTTCTTATCTACTGATTAATCAATAAAAAAAACCCTCTCCCACCCTCCCTCCCTCCCCCCCTTGTAACCACAAAAGTATGTGTTCTTCTCAGGTTTACTATTTCTCAAGATCTTATAATAGTGGTCTTATACAATATTTGTCCTTTTTTCTCTGACTAATTTCGCTCAGCATAATGCCTTCCAGGTTCCTCCATGTTATGAAATGTTTCAGAGATTCGTCACTGTTCTTTATCGATGCATAGTATTCCATTGTGTGAATATACCACAATTTATTTACCCGTTCATCCTTTGATGGACACCTTGGTTGCTTTCAACTTTTTGCTATTGTAAACAGAGCTGCAATAAACATGGGTGTGCATATATCTGTTTGTGTGAAGGCTCTTGTATCTCTAGGGTATATTCCGAGGAGTGGGATTTCTGGGTTGTATGGTAGTTCTATTTCTAACTGTTTAAGATAACGCCAGATAGATTTCCAAAGTGGTTGTACCATTTTACATTCCCACCAGCAGTGTATGAGAGTTCCAATCTCTCCGCAGCCTCTCCAACATTTATTATTTTGTGTTTTTTGGATTAATGCCAGCCTTGCTGGTGTGAGATGGAATCTCATTGTAGTTTTAATTTGCATTTCTCTAATGGCTAATGATTGAGAGCATTTTCTCATGTATCTGTTGGCTGCCTCAATACCTTCTTTAGTGAAATGTGTGTTCATATCCTTTGCCCACTTCTTGATTGGGTTGTTTGTCTTTTTATGGTTGAGTTTTGACAGAATCATGTAGATTTTAGAGATCAGGCGCTGGTATGAGATGTCATAGCTGAAAATTCTTTCCCAGTCTGTAGGTGGTCTTTTCACTCTTTTGGTGAAGTCTTTAGATGAGCATAGGTGTTTGATTTTTAGGAGCTCCCAGTTATCGGGTTTCTCTTCATCATTTTTGGTAATGTTTTGTATTCTGTTTATACCTTGTATTAGGGCTCCTAGGGTTCTCCCAATTTTTTCTTCCATGATCTTTATCATTTTAGTCTTTATGTTTAGGTCTTTGATCCACTTGGAGTTAGTTTTTGTGCACGGTGTGAGGTATGGGTCCTGTTTCATTTTTTTGCAAATGGATATCCAGTTCTGCCAGCACCATTTGTTAAAAAGGCTATCTTTTCCCCAATTAATTGACACTGGTCCTTTGTCAAATATCAGCTGCTCATACGTGGATGGATCTATGTCTGGGTTCTCAATTCTGTTCCATTGGTCTATGTGCCTGTTGTTGTACGAGTACCAGGCTGTTTTGACTACTGTGGCTGTATAATAGGTTCTGAAGTCAGGTAAAGTGAGGCCTCCCACTTTCTTCTTCTTTTTCAGTAGTGCTTTGCTTATCCGGGGCTTCTTTCCCTTCCATATGAAATTGGTGATTTGTTTCTCTATCCCCTTAAAATATGACATTGGAATTTGGATCGGAAGTGCGTTAAATGTATAGATGGCTTTTGGTAGAATAGACATTTTTACTATGTTAAGTCTTCCTATCCATGAGCAGGGTATGTTTTTCTACTTAAGTATGTCCTTTTGAATTTCTTGTAGTAGAGCTTTGTAGTTTTCTTTGTATAGGTCTTTTACATCCTTGGTAAGATTTATTCCTAAGTATTTTATCTTCTTGGGGGCTACTGTGAATGGTATTGATTTGGTTATTTCCTCTTCGGTGTTCTTTTTGTTGATGTAGAGGAATCCAAGTGATTTTTGTATGTTTATTTTATAACCTGAGACTCTGCCAAACTCTTCTATTAGTTTCAGTAGTTTTCTGGAGGATTCCTTAGGGTTTTCTGTGTATACGATCATGTCATCTGCAAATAGTGATAGCTTTACTTCCTCCTTGCCAATCCGGATACCTTTTATTTCTTTGTCTAGCCTAATTGCCCTGGCTAGGACTTCCAGCACGATGTTGAATAAGAGCGGTGATAAAGGGCATCCTTGTCTGGTTCCCGTTCTCAAGGGAAATGCTTTCAGGTTCTCTCCATTTAGAGTGATATTGGCTGTTGGCTTTGCATAGATGCCCTTTATTATGTTGAGGAATTTTCCTTCAATTCTTATTTTGGTAAGAGTTTTTATCATAAATGGGTGTTGGACTTTGTCAAATGCCTTTTCTGCATCAATTGATAAGATCATGTGGTCTTTGTCTTTTGTTTTATTTATGTGATGGATTACATTAATGGTTTTTCTGATATTAAACCAGCCTTGCATACCTGCTATAAATCCCACTTGATCAGGATGAATTATTTTTTTGATGTGTTGTTGGATTCTATTGGCTAGAATTTTGTTGAGGGTTTTTGCATCAATGTTCATGAGGGATATAGGTCTATAATTTTCTTTTTTTGTAATGTCTTTACCTGGTTTTGGTATCAGGGAGATGGTGGCTTCATAGAATGAGTTGGGTAGTATTCCGTCATTTTCTATGCTTTGGAATACCTTCAGAAGTAGTGGTGTTAACTCTTCTCTGAAAGTTTGGTAGAACTCTTCAGTGAAGCCTTCCGGGCCAGGGCTTTTTTTTGTTGGGAGTTTTTTGATTACTGTTTCAATCTCTTTTTTTGTTATGGGTCTATTTAGTTGTTCTACTTCTGAATGTGTTAGTTTAGGTAGGTAGTGTTTTTCCAGGAATTCATCCATTTCTTCTAGGTTTGCAAATTTGTTAGAGTACAATTTTTCATAGTAATCTGAAATGATTCTTTTAATTTCATTTGGCTCTGTTGTGATGTGGTCCTTCTCGTTTCTTATTCGGGTTATTTGTTTCCTTTCCTGTATTTCTTTAGTCAGTCTAGCCAATGGTTTATCAATTTTGTTAATTTTTTCCAAGAACCAGCTTTTGGCTTTATTAATTCTTTAATTGTTTTTCTGTTCTCTAATTCATTTAGTTCAGCTGTAATTTTTATTATTTGTTTTCTTCTGGTGCCTGATGGATTCTTTTGTTGCTCACTTTCTATTTGTTCCAGTTGTAGGGACAGTTCTCTGATTTTGGCCCTTTCTTCTTTTTGTATGTGTGCATTTATCGATATAAATTGGCCTCTGAACCCTGCTTTTGCTGTGTGCCAGAGGTTTGGATAGGAAATATTTTCATTCTCGTTGCATTCTAAGAATTTCCTTATTCCCTCCTTGAGGTCTTCTATAACCCAGTCTTTTTTCAGGAGGGTATTGTTCAGTTTCCAAGTATTTGATTTCTTTTCCCTAGTTTTTCTGTTATTGATTTGTAGTTTTATTGCCTTGTGGTCTGCGAAGATGCTTTGTAATATTTCGATGTTTTGGATTCTGCAAAGGTTTGTTTTATGACCTAATGTGTGGTCTATTCTAGAGAATGTTCCATGTGCGCTAGAAAAAAAAGTATACTTTGCAGCAGTTGGGTGGAGAGTTCTGTATAAGTCAATGAGGTCAAGTTGGTTGATTGTTGTAATTAGGTCTTCCGTGTCTCTATTGAGCTTCTTACTGGATGTCCTGTCCTTCTCTGAAAACGTTGTGTTGAAGTCTCCTACTATAATTGTGGAGGTGTCTATCTCACTTTTCAATTCTGTTAAAATTTGATTTATGTATCTTGCAGCCCTGTCATTGGGTGCATAAATATTTAATATGGTTATGTCTTCCTGATCAATTGTCCCTTTTATCATTATATAGTGTCCTTCTTTATCCTTTGTGGTGGATTTAAGTCTAAAGTCTATTTTGTCAGAAATTAATATTGCTACTCCTCTTCTTTTTTGCTTATTGTTTGCTTGATATACTTTTTTCCATCCTTTGAGTTTTAGTTTGTTTGTGTCTCTAAGTCTAAGGTGTGTCTCTTGTAGGCAGCATATAGATGGATCGTGTTTCTTTATCCAATCTGTGACTCTCTGTCTCTTTATTGGTGCATTTAGTCCATTTACATTCAGGGTAATTATAGATAAATAAGTTTTTAGTGCTGTCATTTTGATGCCCTTTTATGTGTGTTGTTGACAATTTCATTTTTCCACATAGTTTTTTGTGCTGAGGCATTTTTCTTAGTAAATTGTGAGATCCTCATTTTCATAGTGTTTGACTTTATGTTAGTTGAGTCGTTACGTTTTTCTTGGCTTTTATCTTGAGTTATAGAGTTGTTATACCTTTTTGTGGTTACCTTATTATTTACCCCTATTTTTCTAAGTAAAAACCTAACTTGTATTGTTCTATATCGCCTTGTATCACTCTCCATATGGCAGTTCAATGCCTCCTGTATTTATTCCTTCTTTTTGATTATTGTGATCTTTTACCTATTGACTTCCATGATTCCCTGTTATGTGTATTTTTTTTTTAATTAATCTTAATTTGTTTGTTTTTGTGATTTCCCTATTTGAGTTGATATCAGGACGTTCTGCTTTGTGACCTTGTGTTGTGCTGATATCTGATATTATTGGTTCTCTGACCAAAGAATATCCTTTAGTATTTCCTGTAGCTTTGGTTTGGTTTTTGCAAATTCTCTAAACTTGTGTTTGTCTGTAAATATCTTAATTTCGCCTTCATATTTCAGAGAGAGTTTTGCTGGATATATGATCCTTGGCTGGCAGTTTTTCTCCTTCAGTGTTCTGTATATGTCGTCCCATTCCCTTCTTGCCTGCATGGTTTCTGCTGAGTATTCTGAACTTATTCTTATTGATTCTCCCTTGAAGGAAACCTTTCTTTTCTCCCTGGCTGCTTTTAAAATTTTCTGTTTATCTTTGGTTTTGGTGAGTTTTATAATAATATGTCTTGGTGTTTTTCTTGTTGGATCAATCTTAAATGGGGTTCGATGAGCATCTTGGATAGATATCCTTTCGTCTTTCATGATGTCAGGGAAGTTTTGTGTCAGGATTTCTTCAACTATTTTCTCTGTGTTTTCTGTCCCCCCTCCCTGTTCTGGGACTCCAATCACCCACAGGTTATCCTTCTTGATAGAGTCCCACATAATTCTTAGGGTTTCTTCATTTTTTTTAATTCTTTTATCTGATTTTTTTTCAACTATGTTGGTGTTGATTCCCTGGTCCCCCAGATGTCCCAGTCTGCATTCTAATTGCTCAAGTCTGCTCCTCTGACTTCCTATTGCGTTGTCTAATTCTGTAATTTTATTGTTAATCTTTTGGATTTCTACATGTTGTCTCTCTATGGATTCTTGCAAGTTATTAATTTTTCCACTATGTTCTTGAATAATCTTTTTGAGTTCTTCAACAGTTTTATCAGTGTGTTCCTTGGCTTTTTCTGCCGTTATCCTA
This sequence comes from Elephas maximus indicus, assembly GCF_024166365.1. Taxonomy (NCBI): domain Eukaryota; kingdom Metazoa; phylum Chordata; class Mammalia; order Proboscidea; family Elephantidae; genus Elephas; species Elephas maximus. Next base: position 43,368,947 of record NC_064832.1, read on the forward strand.
ATTTCATTTGTGATATCTTTAAGCATTCTGTAAATTAGTTTTTTTATATTCTGTATCTGATAATTCCAAGATTGTATCCTCATTTGGGAAAGATTTTGATTCTTTTGTTTGGGGGGTTGCAGAAGCTGTCATGGTCTGCTTCTTTAAGTGGTTTGATATGGATTGTTGTCTCGGAGCCATCACTGGGAAACGAGTTTTTCCAGAAAATCCGCTAAAAAAAAATGCAATCAGACCCCTATAAGAGTTCTCCCTCTGGCTCAGGCTATTCGGATGTTAATGACGCCGCCTGGGGAGGGTGGGGGAGGGAACAGAGAGATAGGAGAGTAGCACCTCAGAATATAGCCAGAGTTGCTTGTCTTGCTTGGAATGACTATTATATCTGAGATTCCTGCGGGCGCGTCGCCTATGTGTGCTGGCTGTGTGGAGATTGCCCCCGGGGGGTCTGGCCACCTGGAGTCACGGTCAGATCCTCTGCTTCTAGCCCCACGCCCAGCGTCAAGGCTCCCTACTGGGACGGTGCACTCTCGACTCCAAAATAAGTCGCTGCCTCCTGGGGACTTCTCGTCCCTCCAGCCGCATGGCCGTGCCGCCCCCGTGAACTAAGTGGGCCCCCTCCCGGGGTTAGTTCAGATGGGTAGAGCAGCTCCCCGTGCTTGTGCCATGATCGAGTGTCCCGGCTGGGACGCTGTTCTCCCCGCTCCAATACCAGTCACTGCCTCCCGGGGACTTCTCCTATCGGCTGCATCCCACGCCGCCCGTGGAACCGGCTGGGCCCCTTCCCGGGGTTAGTTCAGGGGGGTGGAGCAGCTCTCCGTGTTTATGCCGTACCTGCGTCCAGTCCAAATCCCGGCGAGACGGTTTCCCGGCTGGGACGCTGCTCTTCTTGCTCCAAGACCAGTCACTGCCTCCCGGGGACTTCTCCTACCGGCTGCGTCCCACGCTGCCTGCGGAACCGGCTGGTCTCCCTCCCGGGGTTAGTTCAGGGGGGTGGAGCAGCTCTCTGTGCTTTTGCCGTACCTGAGTGGTACGCTGGCTCCAGGCTCTGGAAACAATCGCTGCTTCCCCGTATTAGTTCGTTCTCTGTCTCTAAATCTGTGTTTGTTGTTCAGGGTTCGTAGATTGTTATGTATGTGATCGATTCACTTGTTTTTCCGTGTCTTTGTTGTAAGAGGGATCCGAGGTAGCGTCTGCCTAGTCCGCCATCTTGGCTCCGCCCCCTCACCATCATTTTTGAAAGATAATTTTGCTGGATATATGATTCTTCGCTAGCAATTCTTTTCTTCCGTGATTTTATATACGTCATTCCATTGCCATTTTGAATGCATGATTTCTAATGAGAAATCATTGCTTAGTCGTATTTGTACCCCTTTGTGATATTTTGTTTTTCTTGAGCTTCTTTCAAATTTTTTCTTTGTTTTTGTTTTTGGAAAACTTGATTATGACATATCTTGGTGAATTTTTTTGAGGTCTATCCTGTATGGGGTTAGTTGGTATTCTTGGATGGAAGCCTTCTCATTTTCCATAATATTTGTGGAATTTTATGCCAATAATTATCTTCAAAAATTTTCTCTGTATTTCTTTTTTCTCCTCTTTTTCTGGAATTCCTATCACACATAAATTATTCCTCATGATGGTGTCCCACATGATGCTTAGGCTTTCTTCATTTTTGTTCATTCTTTTTTCTGATCCTCAAACAAGTTAGTATCAAGGTATTTGTGCTTTATTTTGATGATTCTTTCTTCCATTGATTCAGTTCTATTTCTGTGTCCTTCCATTGTGTCATCTATTTCTGATATTTTATTGTTAATCTTCTGAATTTCTGGTTGTTGATTTTATATGCTTTCTAATTGTCTATTGGACCTGTCATTTTGTTCTTGCCTTGTTTTCCTGAAACCTTCTAGGGATTTTTCTGTATTTTCCTTGTTCTCTTTGAAGATCCTAAATATAAGTCTTTTGAATTCCTTCTCAGGTAGTTCTATTATCATTTCTTCCTCAGAAAGATTTTCTTTTCCTTTATTTTGCTGACTTGTTTGAGCCACCATATCCCATTTCTTCATATAATTTGATGTTGTCTGCTGTGCCTGAGGCATTAAGGTGTCATTTTACTTATTTATATATTTATTAATTCATTATATGTTTGTTTTGTCTTGATTTTTTGTTTTGCTTTATTTGATGTATCAGAACAATGGGGTAGACATTCTCTGCTGACCACCAGTCTGATGGCTACAGAGCACTCACTACCTATCACCAGGTGGGTGGGGTGGTGTAGTGGATGGAGGAAAAGAGGGGATGGGCAGAGCAGGTGCACATCACTGATCACCATATGGGTTGGGCAGCAGTGAAGGATGGGCAGGGTGGGCGTGCTGCCACCAATAATCTGTTTGGCAACATGAGGGCAAGTGCTATGCTCATTGGGTGGGCAGGGTGGTTGGGGAGATTGTGGGCAGAGTGGATGTGCACCTCTGCTGGTCATCAGTCAGGTAGTGCAGGAGGGTGTGTTGCTACTCTTTCAGTGGGAGGGGTAAACTTGCATCACCAGTTGTGGGCAGGGAGGGTCTGGGAGGGGGGAGAAGGGAGTTTGTAGCATGGTCCCCAGGGAGGAGATATGGTGAGGGTTTGTAGGGTTCATTCTGGTCACCAGGAGAGTAGGGAGAAGGCGAAGCATGCTCCTCTGTTCAACAGGCATGGTTGCCAGGGCACTCCCTGAAGGCTGCAGCCAGAAATTGGAACCTGGCCTCCAACAAATGTGAGGAGTAGGAGGTCTGCCCAGTGCCTGGTTGGTTGAGGGGACATTCTACTGAAACTCTATGGATCTACTACTCTGTGCACCACTAATGGTCAAGGACTGTCACTGGTGAATAGTCTCGTCTCTGGGTGTGGCTCCTTCTCTGCTCTAGGGTTATCAGGATCCCTTGAGTTATTGCCCATCTTCCTATTCTATCCTTTCTCAGATCTAGTTCATGCCCTGCTCACCTTGGTTCACTCTGGATTTGTCTACACAGTTTCTCTGTCTCCTACTGGGAATTCTGGAAAGTTGTCTTCCTGTGCTTCTCACCCAAGGTCATTGCTTACTTTGTCTTAAGATTACCACACTGCACCATGTTGGTGAACACAACACCTCTGGTCCGTAACTCTCCTCGTTCACTATTTTCATTCAGTTTCTCCTTCCAATCTGTGTTCAATCTAAATAGTCATCATTCCTTTTAATGCCCCACATTCTAAGATTGTCATTTTTATCTGTTTCATTTGGTTTCTTGGGTCTTTGCTGCAGGGGGATAACATGGTGTGTTTGACTAACCCACTGTCTTGGGCCATCCCCTCAGTGCAAGTAATTTTGACAAGGACTACATGTGTGGATGAATGCAGAGTATTTTTTTTTAATAAAAATATCATCTTTTATGTTAATAAACTTAAGTATACATTAAAGTGAAATGATTTTTGCTTGTCCAACATATGCATATATCAAAACAAACAATAACAAATAAATGGATAGTGTCCAGTGCCAATAAATTATCCAGTAAAACAGTAAGAACATAAATAGTAAATGAAAAAGTGCCCAAAAAGATAAAAATGGAAAAATAGACTCAGATCAATATAAATTCAAATTTAATAATTTTTATAGACTACCATCTCAAGTTGGACAGCGACAATTGGCCACCTATATTAAAAACACCTATGACAACTATTTAAAAAATTTCTAGAATGACTAAGAGACTTAAAACTAGCTTGAGTGTGTTGTTGTGGGTTTGTTAACTTAAAACAATGATTTTTGATATTATTATACCATGCATGTTAATTTCACTTAGAGTCTCCTGTTATAAAAGAAAATCTTTATCATTTTTTAACTGGCTGCATTCTAATCTGTTCATACTACTGTATGTTTTTAAATCCTAAAAAAAATCCCAAAGAAACTTCTTTTTAAAGAAGAAGCCTAATTACTAATGTGTGAAGACATGTAAAAGTGACATTGGGAAATTTTGCTGAAGAAGAAAAGATGGAAGGAGGTATTTTTAGCTTCAGATGTTTAAAACTAATAAAGAAAATAAATTGCATAGAAGGGGGGGAATTTTGAATCAATTTTAGTACAAAATTATGATGCCAACTCTGGTTTAGTCAGATGATAAAATGTGAGTCTGCCTATCACAATGCACCAAGTCTAAGTCTGCTCAGTTTAAAATCTGCTGTTAGTATGCATATTATAAGTATTATTATATTATTACAAGCATAGGTTTTTCCTTCTTTTAAAATCTATCTCAAGAATCACCTTGTCTAAACGCCTTCTTTAAATTCAGCCTATTGGGTCTTGTCCTTATTTTAATATGTATATTTCCTACAATTCTGATTAATTCACATAAGTATTATCTATTTAATCTCTAATTATTAGTCTTGTTGAGTCTATACATCTGTAGTAAAGCTCCGACCTTGCACTATTTTTCTGGCAAAGATTCTGTTGATATGACTAATGGTGTTGATGATGAAAATGGATCCCACAGGTGTATGGGAAAACCATGGCCAAAAGAGGAAACAGGAAGGATAGTTTGGAATGATTCTAGGGTGTGTATTATTCAAATAGACAGTGAGTGAGGCTGTCATTCATTGTTGGAGTTTATTTATTAGGATAACTGAGCCTTTTATTGTCCTTCATAGAAGTTAAAGGAAGAGGAGAAGTAACTTGTGGAAAGTTACAGGTTTGCCCTGCTACAGGTTGTTATTGACTGATTTGGTAAAGACTTGATAAGGGGAAAGCAGGCAGAGGTGCAGGATTTGTTTCCCTTCTTATAATATTTATTTTTCACAGATTTAATTTCAAAAAGGAAAGATGATTTGAAGAATGATTTGGAGCATTTGGGTACATTGTGAGTAACTGGCTATTTTATGGACTGGGCAACTGGGTTGGAACCGGATGAAGCATCCCTATGCCAAAAGAGCTGACTCGTGGCAGAATCAAATCCCTAATTACAGGGAAAAAAATTTTTTTTTAAATGAAGTCAAAATTAGAGAAAAGTGGATCCCCCTGAAAGCCAATAACTTAAATCTTCAGAACTTGAGTCAATAATGAGAGATTCTCAAATAAATCTTTTACATGATTGAGATCTGAATGGTTCTTTCAATTTTTAAAAATGCCAAGATAAACAGGAAAAATCTCTATAGGTTACAGGGAAGTTTTATTTTCTTTCTGGGTTTCTTTGTGTCTGCGTGTGTATGTGTGTCCTTTAGCCCTCCTTTTCCTTATCTTTTCTTCCTGAAGTTGGTAATTTAGAACCAAAAGGGATTGCATACATTTTCTGGTATTGTCCAAGTCATTAATAGAAGCACTGTGTCATGGGTTGAATTGTGTCCCCCAAAACATATGTCTGCTTGGCTAGGCCATGATTCCCAATATTGTGTGGTTGTTCTCTATTTTGTCATCTGATGTAATTATCCTCCATTTTGGGATGTGTTGTAAATCCTAACCTCTGCATGTTAATGAGGCAAGATCAGTGTAGTTATAACCTGAGTTAGGGACTTACAAGAGGGTGTGACTCAAGTTGTACCCTTACTCAAGTCACACTTTTAGTTAAGTCACACACTCAAGCCACACCTCTACTTGAGTCACATCTTTTATATTACAACAGATAAAAGGAGAAAGAAGCCAGCAAAGAGGGAAGGACCTCGCTACCACCAAGAAAGAAGAGCTGGGAGTGCAGCACATTCTTTGGATCTGGGGGTCCCTGTGCTGAGAACGTCCTAGACCCAGGGGAAGATTTATGCCAAGACACATGGAGATCTCCAAGGAACACCAGGCCCACAGATGTTGAAAGGAGTCAAGGACCTTTCCCCAGAGCTAACAGACAGAGAAAACCTTCCCCTGGAGCTGGCACCTTGAATTTGGACTTCTAGCCTCCTGAACTGTGAGAGAATAAATTTCTGTTTGTGAAAGCCACCCACTTGTGGTATTTCTGTCATAGCAGCACTAGATAACTAAGATATATAGATTTCTCTAGAGTTGGATTTTCAACAAATTAGGTTTTGTTTCCATAGAAATTTAAAGCTAGTGCAAACAAGGGAATTCTGAGGTTACTTTTCATAGGAGGGGCTCAATTTAAATCAATATTCGTAATTTATGTAGTGGCACTGGTACTTTAAATTCTACCGTCTATATACTGTCTTTGTAAGTACACTTTTTTCTTTTAAGAAATGACTAGATCTAAGGCAGTCCTGTACGCATTTGGAGATAGATCTGTATGTTTCCCTGAAGGCTGAATTGAGATCTATAGAAATCACACCTTCAACACAAGTTATGATGCCTTTTGTGACAGATTCTTTGAAGTCTTCCTTCAATTTTTCTTTAAAGAGAGAGAGGGAAAAAGAGAGTTCAAACATACTTTTTTTTTTTTCCCAATTCAGAGTGGAGTTAAAAAGTTTACCTGATCATAAGATAGGCATGGGGGAGAGGAAAAATTATTTTTTTCCTAATAGCACCGGTTTGTCTTTGAAGTCCAGCTTCTAGACAAGTCACATCAATATTAAAGAATCCATAAGCAGATTCAGAAAAGCCGAGATTAGAAATACCAGAATAAGTTAGTTTTCTGTCTGTGAGCTTGTAAAGCTACAGAATTGTTAAGATCCTTACTGTGTATTTTAATTAGCAATAGATGAATAATATTTTTGATATTAATATCATTAAATGCATATTTTATAGAGAAAATATGTGGCTAAAAAAGAGTTTATTACAGAAATCAAAGCCTTTGATTCATGGCTTCTTCTATTTCTATTAAAGCCTACTGATGTGAGTCAAACTCTTCTATTTCCAAGAAACATGGAATCTAGGTACATAAATCAGCATCTCTTTAATATTCTAATTCTGAATTTTTTATCATCTCTTAGTATTAATCAGTTTTCCTATATTTGAAAAATCATAAAATTCCAATTTGTTGAAATTCTTCAATATATTACTAGAATATTTTAGAAGATATTACTAACCACATTTTACCCATGAAGAAACTAATGTGCATCAATAATTTAAAATAAAATTTCAATTCTTGGAATTAATAACTAGAATTTGAAGCAAAGACAATTTAACACAAATTTCGTGCTGTTTCAATAATATCATGATTTTTGCAAGTATCTTTAGTTGAACCTCCACGTGTATTCTTCCAGCTTTTCCAACCTCTCTTACTGGCATTTTTCCCATATTGATATGATATAGCAAAAATATCTTTAATGTTAGAGTCAAATAATAAAAGTTAAAATAGGAACATTAAACACTTCAAGAATGGTGAAATAAATAGCTGTTAACATCTGTGCTCCCATTAAAACAATGGTAACTCTGAGAAAAATACCTTTTTCAGAACTAAAAAATTAACTAAAAGCTTGCAAAAGTTCATGGAACATTTATTCAAGAAAAACAGCTGAATCTGGTTAAGAACATCAAGTCTGTTGCTTTTTCACTTGCCATATTCCCTTCCTTTCTTACAGACTCCACAGTATCCATGAAAAGCAGCAGCCTAGGAAAATGGTAGCTGTGAAAGTCAATAGCTTAGCAGTTCCTGGAGGACACAAAATATTTTTGCAGTCCCCCAAAAGGCTAAATATTTGATATTACTATTTAACCTGTCTGGCAGCATCTTGTAAAAGCCATATTCACAGGGCTTGTATTTATTTGACCTGACTCAGAACTTGCTAAGTGAGCAAAGTCCTATCCTCAGGGCATTATTCAAATAACAGTGAAAACTGTTTAATATCACAGCTATCTGAGATACCAATACCAGTTGAGACAAGTAAAAGCTGGCCAGAAATCATAAAAGAAAAATTGGGGGAATGAGATGTCCATTGGGAACTTTGAAAAATTCTGACAAATTTGATGCACATATTAAGCCACACACACGTGCAGGGCTGTGTGAATGCTCAAGAAAGATCTGAAATACCTTAATCTTTCACTTCTGACTGAACTTGAAGCTTTGCATAAGCAGGAAGTGAAGGCTAAGGCAGAGTTGAAGATTGCCTACTTGAGCACTGAAAACACAATACAATGCATATGCAGAGTCCTTTAGCAGAGAAAGAGAGATTTACTGCTTCTCAGCATTAAAAGAATCATTATTTAATCATCAGTTGACCTCTAAGATATCCAATAAAACTCCGAGTGGTGGAAACAAAAGGTTGACAGTTTGAGTTCACCCATTAAGTGCCCCAGAAGAAAAACCTGGTGATTTGCTTCGGAAAGTCATAGCCTTGAAAACCCTATGGAGCACAGTTCCACACTGACACCAGTGAGGTTGGATGAGTTTGAATAGAATCAAAGATAACCGGGTTTTTCTGTTTGTTTGTTTGTTTAAGCTATCTAAGCAGAGACTTCATTAACACACACACAAAAAGAACAAACTTCAAAGAATTATCCCAGGAGAGAAACTAATAAAATAATGAAAAACAACAAACAGGAAAAACCACAAACTATGGGAAGGAATAAAACCTAGTTTCCAGAATATTCAGATTATATTGATTAAAAAGACCAGTTACCAAAAAATTATGAGAAATGCAAATAAACACGAGATTATGGCCCGTTCCAGGAAAAAAAATGCAGTCCATAGAAATGGGAACCAAGGAAACACAGATGTTGAACACTCTAGATAAACACTAAATAAGCTACTACAACTATGTTCAAACAATCAACTTTCCTAATGAATTAAGTATGAAAATAATTTCTCAGTAAATAGAAAATATCAATAGAGAAGTAGAAATCATATAAAATAATAGAAATCCTGGAGTTGAAAAGTTCAATAACTGACACAAAAAATTCAAGAGAGAGACACAACAGCACATTTAAACTGGCAGAAGAAAGAATTAGATAACTTGAAAATATGTTAATTTGCATTATCCAGTCTGAGGAACAGAGAGAAAAAAGAAAAAAGATGTGAACATACTCTCAGAAAATGGGGAGCATGATTAAGTGTACATTCATAATAATAATGGGAGTCAACAAAGAAGACATAGAGAAAGGGGAAAAAAGAATATTTGAAGAAACAAGGGCCAAAATCTTCTTCTATTTGATGCAAAACATTAATCTATACATACAAGGAGCTCAACAAACTCCAAGTAGAAGAACTCAAAGATATCCATAATTAGACACATCATAGTCAAACTTTCAGAAGTCAAAGAAAAAGAACGTCTTGAAATTATCAAATGAAAAACAACTCACCAGAGGCAAGACTCAATAATAGATCAACTGACTTCTTATCTGGAAAAATGGATGCCAGAAGGCAGTGGTATGGTATATTTAAAGTGCTGATGGAAAAACTGTCAACCAAAAATTCCATACAGAGCAAAACTACCTTTCAACAAGGAAGGAAAAAATAGGGTATTTACAGGCAAAGAAAAACTGAGAGAATTTATTACTAGCAAGCCTGCCTTACAAGACATAACGGAGCCCTTCAGGATAAACTAAAAGGTCACAAGACAGTTACTCAAATTCTCTTACAGAAATAAACATCACTAGTAAAGGTACCTACATTGGTTAAAAAAAAAAAAAAAAAAAGGTACCTACATTGGTAAATATAAAAGATGGTATAAATATATTTTGTTTTTAACCTATATAATATAGATATATACTTATATACTTATTTATATATCCCTGTCTATCAATCATCCATCTATCTATCTATCTATCTATCTATCTATCTATCTATCTATCTATCTATCTATCTATCTATCTATCTATCTATCTATCTATCTATCATCTATCTATCTATCTATCTATCTATCTATCTATCTATCTATCTATCTATCTATCTATCTATCTATCTATCCATCATCTATCTACCTATCATCTATCTACCTATCATCTATCTATCTATCAATCTACCTACCTACCTACCTATCTATCATCTTTCTATCCATTATCCACCCACCCATCCATCCATCCATCCATCCATCCATCCATCCATCCATCCATCCATCCATCCATCCATCCATCCATCCATCCATCCGCAGCAACATTTATGAACTATGAGCTATGTAATGAACTGTAAACTACATAATCTTGAAATTCACATAACTTGTCTGGAATTCAGTTTCCTTAGGTGTAAAATGGAAACAATAATGCCTCTTATTAACTCAGAGGTTTATTTTAAGTATTATGATTATGTAAAATACAGTGAAACCTGTGAGTTGGAACTTGACCAAACTGCCTTGTTTTTCCAGGTCTCAGAAGTTACCTGCCTTTGACAGTGTGTGGTCCTACCACTTTTCTATCACTCATTTTAGTGGAAAATTTTGAGTTTCCCTTCTCTGACAGCTTTTCCTTATGCATGTTCTGGCTTTCACAGGTTTTACTGTATATCCAAATATACTCTACAAATTGTAACATACCAAAACTTAAGCTATTATTTTTACTGAACAACCTACCTGCCTTAGTGTTTTCTAGAGAAACAGAACCAATGAGAGAGATTTACCTTAAGGAATTGGCTCACGCAATTGTAGGGGGCTGCCAAGTCCATCATCCAAGATCAGGTGACAGGTTGGAGACTTCTGCAGGCTTGCATCCCAAAATCTGTTGGTCAGACAAGGACAAGAGTAAATTATAAGCATGTTTTAACAAAATGTCTATGTTCAGTCTGGAGGTAGAACACACCCTAGTGAAACTCACATTTTGCTCTTCAAGTTTTCAACTGACTGAGGCCCACCCACATTATGGAAGGTAATCTGCTTTACTTAAGGCCAACTGGTTTAATCACATGTAATTACCTGACAACTGCAACTCGACTAGTGTTGGACCAAACAACTGGGCACCATAGCATAGCCAAGTTGATACATAAAATTGACCATCATATTACCATCTGGAAACTGTCATATTCTCATTTGAATACTAAAACTCCTAGTTGAATAAGTTACATTCACATATATTTTATTTTATTTACCTTGGAAAATTTTAAATATATTTCTTTGGGTTTTTCTTGAAATTGAAAGCAATATTTTTGTTAAGTCTTTCTCAGTAGTTATCTTGATTAATAGACATTTATTGAGCGTCTGCTTTAGAGAATATTTAAGAACTGAACTTCATAGGAGCTACAAATAAGCATGTTTGTCTTTTGAGTTCCAATATAAGTTTATATATATACACACATATATGCATACATGTATATGCACACACATGTGTGCATACATGGAGAGCAATGAAACAATGCCATTTCTTTCAAAGAGCTTATATATTTAATCTATCTATGTGGAAATTTTTACAGATATTTAAGAACTCCTTTTTTTGGGTATAACTATCTGAGGAACCACCTTATAGTACCTTAAAATTCCTAATTTCCCATCCATTTGATTTTCAAAATAGTAAAATATCCCAGAATACTAAGTACTAAATACTAAAAATGATATGGAATCATAAGTGCTATTGGTATTCATATGATTTGATATAACTACTTTGGAAAACAGCTTTACAAATTAAATTTCCTATCTGACTATGACTTTACAAATCCATATTTTGGTACATACCCAAAAATAACTCTTCATATTAACATAAAGTAATAAGTACAAGAATTTTTATAACAGTATTATTTATAATAGCATGAGAACGTACATGAGTATCAGCTGCTCGGAATGTAGGTAATAACAAAATAAATAAATCCCTGTTGCCTTTGAGTCAATTCCCATTCATAGCGACTTCATGTGTTACACAGTAGAACTGCTCCATAGGGTTCTCTTAGATATAATCTTTATGGAAGCAGATTGCCAGGACTTTCTTCCTCAACACTGCTTAGTGGACTCAAACTATCCACTTTTCTGTTAGTAGTCAAGCACATAGCATTTGCACCATCCACAGACCTTACTGTGAGTAATAGACATAATTAAATATTCATAAGCCTACTGGTGCAGTGGTCAAGAGCTCAGGCTGCTAACCAAAGGGTTGGCAGTTCAAATCCACCAGCTGCTCCTCAGAAACCCTACAGGCCAATTCTACCCTGCTCTACAGGGTTGCTATGAGTCGGAATCCACCTGACAAGTTTTATTTGGTTTGGTTTGGTTCAGGCTCTTAAAAGAGAAAAATTTTTTGAGGGGGTCATGTAGAGACCTTTAAGTGATTAGCACCTTGGTGAGAATCTTTCACAGTGTAGGTGTCTCCCAAGAAATCAGTAGCACTATGTATGAAGCTGAGTAATTGTACCTCCTATATTCAGAAACCTGATGGTGGCGGCCAGGTAGAATACTGAAAGCTATCTGAGAACCACGTGGACAGAACGTTTATGGATCAGCAGTTGTTGTAGCTCTATCTCCATGCCTTCATATTTTGGTACTCCTCATCTTCTTCTACCATTTTCAGAAAGTTCCCCTTACTTACTGCTTTAGCATCCCAAAGTTTCTTCAGTTAGAAGTGTCGAATTAAGTTTTACTTAAGTAAGGTTGATTTATTCCTAAATTCCAATCATCAAAAGAATAGGCTCTTTCTTTATTGACTCAACTGGTTTTCTGTGATCACAAGAGCTGTACATCATTCTTGCAAACACAGGTGCTGAAAAGTTCAAATTTCTTCCATGCAGTAAGTCAAAACTACACTACTTAAGTACTTTTAATTAATCTTAACAATATATTTTAAAAAGATGCCTTTCCCATACACTGCTGTAGACTTTTCAAGGTACATTACATGTGTTAATTACTCTATAACTCTGTTGTATGTTTATTTGAATTATATTTAATACTGTGTCTCTGAGCAATGTTCTTGCTTTTCAGGTATTTATTTTGCTCCATCTGAATATGGGTCAGGCCATTGCCATTTGAAATTCTTTAAATTATTCTATAAAGCATTTAAGTTAAAAGCATAAAGCTTTCAAATGTGAAAATAAAGAGAAATTATACCATTTTCTTATCAAAGACTATATTCCTAAGTCATTTCCTTAACATCAAATAAAGAATTAAAAAGGTTTTGAAGAACAAATTGTGTTTTTTTCATTTTCTCTGACGTCTTAGAGTCTTTCATGTGAGCTTACTTTGAAATAATACAATCCTTAACCTCATTTTCTCTTTCCACCTTGTCTCATAAATACCGCAACTCCACTTGTCCCGTAGCATGCCTGCACAGATGTGACATTCCTTAATCTCCTTGTCCCACAGTGAATTCTGTAGATTAAAGAAATAAATGCAATGCAGCTTAGAGATTGTTTCTTTGTCATTGTATGCACACCCCTGTACACTCTACGAAAGAAGAAGCGTGCATTTTTAAGCATTCTTTGAACTATCTGTCAAACTTAATTTGTGTCAATTATATTGCTGTTGATATACTCTTTCAAGGTGGAGAGCATTTAGTTTTCCAGGATGCATTTTTCTTCTAGGGAAAGTGTTTTTCTAGTTTATTTGCTTTTTAACTACTGAAAATTGTCATACCTTGATCTATAACGCTGTAGGAATACAAATGCAGCTTCTTAACATATAATTACTTTCCAGTCCCTTGTTTTTCTAGCCTTTTCTGTCCTGAGGATATAGTGTTCAAGAGGCTTTTTTTTTTTTTCTCAGCATAACTTGTCATGATTTCTGAAGAGAAGCAAGATTTCTGAGAAAATGAGATATTACCCTCCATGAAGAACACTTGAGAAGAACTCTTCATACATAGATTTAAGGAAGGAAAAGCACTATTTTTGGTTGGAAGTATCACCCATTCACAACACGTCAAAAAAGACCACTGCTGTCTGCATGAATCAATTTTTTGGAGCCATCTGCCCACACTGTGGGATATAGTACAGCCAGAATGAGCACCGCAGGTACCTGTGAAAATACCAGAAGTGGTCTCAGTCAAGATGATTCATTGGCTGGCTGGTAGAGAGAGAAGTCCCTGGCTTAAAGGAGATAGGGATTAGAAAACCACAAAAAGCGTGCCCTTTAAAAGAGTGCTGTGTTGCCTAGAGTTCATGGATATGTCTTTTGGTCCATATGATTTGCAGTTCTCTCTTCAAAATGTCAATAACACTGTTATTTTTTGCTCCCTCTCATAGGTACTAAAATCACTCTATTTGGTTGAAAGAACTAAGTGTCCTGGTACAAATGAACATGTTATATTTATATCTCTAACAAAATTGACTCCATAATAAGAGCAAAGCAAATGTGAGGAAAAGCACATTATATCTTTTTTAGACCTGTTGCCTGATTCTACTAAATGCAATATATTTCCTTTTAGTCTTTCAATATATATGTTTATTTTTAGAACTGCTTGTAGATACATCTATGTCACCTATGCAAAATATTATTGGCAGGATAAATTTTATGTATTGTTTATCTTGGATAACATAACCATCTCACTTTAGTCCTACATTTTAGCTATAGAACATTTCTCACAAGAAGTACATGTTAACAGATTTAAAGTTTATTCTCCCATAATAACTTATTCCAAGTACTTTAATAGCTTAAAAGAGTGTCTGAGTTTCATCAATTTACATTAAATTACTTCAGCAAATAGTATCGTGTCAATGAGCCACGTGTATTATTATTATCTTGGGGTTATAGAAGTAGGTAGGTGATTTCTAGGCTCAGTTGAAATACAAAAGAACCTATTACCACTCAGTTTATTCCCACTCAACGCAAATCTATAGGACAGAGTAGAACTACCCCATAGGGTTTCCAAGGAGCGGCTGGGGATTTCGAACTGCCAACCCTTTTGGTTAGCAGCTGAATGCTTAACCACTGTGACACTATTAAATATTCATTTGTTTATTGACTTACTCCCTTCCTTACACTTTTTGGAATAAGAGTTTTGTGATCATGTTGTTTTGTGTTTTCTTTAATATTTGTACATTTCTGTAGTGCTTTGCAAGCTAAAAGTGATATATATAGAAAAAAAAATATATAGAACATAGACACTATTCCACAGATGGCTAATGCTGGAGTAACAGTTGAAAGTTTGGGGGTTCAAAACCACCCAAAGGCATGTCTGAAGTAAGGCCTGCTGATCTGCTTCCAAAACATTATAACCTTGCAAAACCTATGAGGCAGTTCTACTCTGTGCACGTGGGGTCATCATGAGTTGGAATAGACTAAATTGCAATTAACATCAACTAGTTCTCTAGATCTTATTACCTACTGTATTTCAGTAGTATGGAATCATAGATTAAAAAAAAACTAGAGGTTTGTAAAAAATGCATATAATTGTATATTTAATATTCATATTTATACTATGAGTTATAATTTCTACATAAGAAAGAAGAGATTGCTATATGCTAGAAAAATCTAGAATGATTTCTTTGATCAATGGACAATTGATCTGGACTATTAAAATAGTCTATATTTAATGTTCAATGGTTTTACATAATCTTTTATGATAAATTACTGAAGATGTTTCATAGTAGTCAAAGAGTTAATAAATTAAGGGGTATTTTTCAAATATTTGTATGTTAAGTACTGTCAAGTTGGTTCTAACTCATAGCAACCCTTTGTGCAACAGAACGGAACAATGCCCAGTCCTGCACCATCCTCACAATTGTTCTTACGCTTGAGCCCATGATTGCAGTCACTGCATCGATCCATTTATATAAATCCATTTATGTAAGTGGTTTAATTTACATTATATCTTTTATTACATGTTAATATCACAAGTTATATATTACATACCATATACTGTATATTACACATTTGTGTGTGTGCATGTGTGCATGTGTCTGTCAAGCTACTATTTAGTAACATCATTTGCAATTATTCCATTCAAACAGTGATATTTCAAAGTGCTTCACTATTGCAACATTCTGCTAGGTCCTGAACTAAGAATAACAAAGACTGAATGTTCTCTTCAGTGGTATTAGAATAATCTACTTCAGAAAATGTTGCTCTATTTCTAACATAGGCAAAATTGCTCTTTATTCCTAAAAACTACAGTAATTAAAGAGATTGTCTTTCTTACACGTTTACTGTAATAAATAAAACTGATGAGAAATTGGCTTCAAGGAAAAAATCATCATTTTCCTGTATGTGTCCTACCAGGGACATGAAAGAAACTATTACACCCACATTTTGATAGTAAGAAAATGATACTTCCAAATAAGAGAGGATTACTTTTTTTTTTAATCAAATTTGATATGGAAATACATTTCCTATCAAAACACGATAAAGATAGTGTCTGGGTATTGGTAACATACCACAATTTTTAGGCATATTTTGAGTTGAATACATTTGAATGTCACGGCATCATTTTTGAATGAACTGCATATTTCCATCCAATTCTCCAGTTATATACCATGTCCATCCCACCAGCTTCCACAAAAACATGGTTCCAACAATTATATTCTTGCTGCCAGTAAGTTTGTCCATTGACTAGATCAATCCCCTTAATTCTACCCTAAAATCTACCTCTTGATTCCCCATTCCCCTACAGCTAACATTTCTTCTCTCTGCTTTTTCTACATAAATTGTTTTCTATATCCACTGTCTGCAATTCACTTCCTCAAATTTTGTCTTGAGTCATTCCAGAGAATTTTTTGTCCCCAACTTTCCATCAAAATGATTTTTGTCCAGAGAACTACTACATTGCCAAATCCAGTGATAAATTCTCATTACTTATCATCTGTCCTCTCTACACCGTTTAAGAATTTGATTGTCACTTGAAATACCTAATTCACTTTGTTTTTTAGGAACCATTGTTTCTGTTCTCTTCTTACCTGACTAGCTTCTCCTCACTACCTTGAACTCCCCTTATTTCATCCTAAAACTAGGTGTGCCAAGGTGACTACGAGAACTAATAAAACACAGCCACTCTTGTGTCAACTTTTAACAGATCTCCTTAGAAAAGGGAAAGAATAAGTCCTTTTCTCTTTCTTCTTCATTTCTTCTGCCTTAAATATGGATACAATGTCTGGAGCACCCATAGCCATCTTGGATCATGAAGTAGTCTTGAAAATACAAGTGGCACACCAAAAAGAAAGAAGGAAACTGTGTCTCTCATGACCACATGCAGTCACCATATCGGCCTTATACTACATTTTGGCTGAATAAACACAAAGATAGAACTCTATTATATGTTTATGCTACTGTCATTAAGTCTGCATTACTCTGATTCAATTGTAATCTTACCTGAAACTTTATTTTGCATCTGGAAGGAAAGTGCTTAAAATAATAAAAGAAGGTAAAAATTGGATTTGGCTAAAAAAAGACATTGAAGCATTGGTGCAGTGATGATTTTGATTTTGCAGGCAGGAAAGCTGGCAAACCTTACTAAGCTATGATAAAATATTTCTCTATACATCAACCTTGGTAGGGTTGTTATACCTGTCAGTGAGAACAATGATAGAAAAAGTAAAAAGTTTGGTTATATGTTTGCTTTTTTTATCGATAAAGTTCTATGAGACAGATAAAATCAGGTTAAAGCCAGAAAGTCATTAAGTAGAGATGGAAAGAAACACTTCATTGATAAAGGAGGAGAATTCTACTCATCCATATAATCTAAATTGAGTGCTCTGTAATTTGCAATTCTAAAGGCTGAATAAGTCCTTTGCTTCTGTTCCTTAGATTAAATGTGTTATAACTGATGGAGGTAAAATTATAGCCTTAGAAAGACATGAATGATATCCATTCATATAAAAGTCATAAGTCTTTTGAGAAAAAAAATGATTGATATGTTGACTGTTCACTCACTCATATTGGCAAGTAATAAGAAAGGATGGTGTTTAAGCTTAAAACCAGTGGAAATGTAGAGAAAATATTTTTACGTTTCTATGCCCTTACTGAAGGCCTAGTTGTGCAGTGGTTAAGAGTTTGGCTGCTAACCAAAAGGTTGGCAGTTCAAATCCACCAGCTGCTCCTTGGAAACCCTATGGGGCAGTTCATCTCTGTCCTATAGGATCACTATGAGTCCAAATTGGCTCGACAGCAACATTCTTTTTTTTGGTTTTGGTATGCATTTAGTACTTTTGGATTAAATTTTACTTAAATGTGGGACCTGAGAACCTGAAAGTTAATTTACGACTGATTAAGTAATGAGAATTGGAGAATGATGAATCTTCTTGTGGGAATGTGCTAATATTTCAAAGAGGGATATAACCTGGGACCATGGAGATATTCCAGAGTTGTAAAGTGGAGAACCTGGTCTTATTTTTCCTCAGGAGAGACTGGCTTACCTTTCAATGGATTAGAATAAGAACTCAGAGTATTTGCCATTAGCTTTCCAAATATTCCTTGGGATGGAGAGGGAGGACATCCACCTCCTTTTCCTAAATAAACACCCAGATTCATTTTATCAGAGTTCTTTTTCTATAGTAAAGAGCCCATAATGTATATAGGGTGACATTAGTCTTTTATCACTTCAGGGGTAAGCATTGGGGCACAGGGAAACCACACAGATATTATTTCCTGTAAGTAAACAATAATAATCTGCTCTGCTCTAGAAGACTTTTGTTTACATTTCCATTGCCATCGATTCTGATTTATAGTGACCTTATAAAAAAAAAAAATTTTTTTTTTTTATACAACAGAGTAGAACTGCGCCATTCGGTTTCCAAGGCTGTAATCTTTACAAAAGCAGACTGCCACATCTTTCTCCCATGGAGGGCCTGGTGGGTTGAACTGCCAACCTTTCAGTTAGCAGCTGAATACTTACCCACTGTGTCACTAGAGCTCCCTATGTGTACATTCAGAAAAAAATTAATAAATATATTAAAAAAACATAGTAAAACATATCTTCTAAAAATTAGACTGTCTAATTTGTACATGAAACTTACAAAAGAGCAAATAAATGGAAACTGGCTGAGAAATGTAAGAAATTATGAAGTCAAAAAATTTGAAACCTGGTAGAACAAACCAAGACTGTAAAAAATTTAAACATCAGAGCTCCCTAATTCCTATTAATAAGAAGTCTGTTGCTAAAGCTGTGAAGCCCCTAAGTAGCTTGTATGCTCCAATGCCCAGCTCAGATTTGGGTACAGAGGATAAAGGACAATCAAGTCCTTCCCAGAGAATAAAAGAAAAAACTGGAAATGGGCCAACAAACCAGCTTATTCCCCTGCCAGTTCATGGAGTTTCTACTATTCCTACCCAGCAACTTTTAATTCATTTGTACTGTTATGGTTTCAATTTTCTGTCTACAAACATATGTTTTCACTATGGCTATTCTATTTGTTCTCCTTTCTTGTGTGAGGTGCAGATTAATTAGCATTTAGTTTATAGGTTGCTATACCTCAAATACCTACCCAAAGACCTAATGGATAGAAGCCTACTACACTCCGAGATCTGAAATTTGATCTACATGCTGAAATTGGTTGATTTTTCTCTCTCAGAGAAGAGAATACTGTACTATTATGTGGATCAGTGGATACTTAAGAGTACTTATACAGACAAAGGAATAAACACTGGAAGTACTGCTAGTTACCTGTTTCAATATCAATTCTCAAATTTAATTTCCATTAAAAGAAAGCTGAATGTGTGTGTTGTAAGACTCTATCCAGTTAAAGCATTATATTTCTCAGCCTTCCTTAAATATAATTGTATCATGTAAATAGGGACTGTCTGATAGGATATGAATACTCGTGCTGAGTGGAGTTTTCTGATGACTATTTAGTAAGAAGAAGTAAGACCTTCTTACTCCCTCCTTCATTAGTGAGATAAAAAAAAGAAAAAGGGTGGTCAGGGTGAAAGTATGGAAAGGGCAAAAAACTAAGGGTTTAAACCCCCACGCATCTGTCAGTTTGTTGTACTGTGTGGGTTTATGAGTTGTTGTGATGCTGGAAGCTATGCCACTGGTATTCAAATACCAACAGGGTCACCCATGGTGGGCAGGTTCTAGGAAGGGCTAGTGAAATGGCCCTCTACTTTTGAAAGGAGTTAGGCAGTGAAAACATTATGAATAATAGTGGAACATTGTCTGATGTAGTGCCAGAAGATGAGCCCCTCAGGTTGGAAAGCACTCAAAAGACAACTGGGAAAGAGATGCCTTCTCAAAGTAGAGTCGACCTTAATGACGTGGATGGAGTCAAGCTTTTGGGACTGTCAGTATCTAATGTGGCATGACTAAAAATGATAATAAACAGCTGCAAACATCCATTAATAATCAGAATGTGGAATGTCCGAAGTATGAATCTAGGAAAATTGGAAATCATCAAAAATGAAATGGAAAGCATAAACACCAATATCCTAAGTATCAGTGAGCTGAAATGGACTGGTATCGACCATTTTGAATCAGAGAATCCTATGGTCTACTATGCTGGGAATGACAGCTTGAAGACAAATGGTGCTGCATTCATTGTCAAAAAGAACACTTCAAGACCTATGCTGAAGTGCAACACTGCTGGTGATAGGATGATATCCTTACGCCTACAAGCAAGACCAGTTAATACAACTATTATTCAAATTTATGCACCAACCTCTAAGGCCAAAAATGAAGAAACTGAAGATTTGTACCAGCTTCTGCAGTCTGAAATTGATCAAATATGCAATCAGGATGCACTGATAATTACTGGTGATTGGAATGTGAAAGTTGGAAACAAAGGAGGAGGATTAATAGTTGCAAAATATGGTGTTGGTGATAGAAATGATGCCAGAGATCACATGATAGAATTTTGCAAGACCAACAACTTCTTCATTTCAAATACCTTTTTTCACCAACATTGACAGCGACTTTTATACACATGGACCTTGCCAGATGGAATACGCAGAAATCAATTCGATGACATCTGTGGAAAAAAAAAACTGTAAAAGTTCAGTAACATCAGTCAGAACAAAGCAAAGGGCACTGTATAATGGACTATCAAGTACTCATATACAAGTTAAAGCTGAAGCTGAAGAAAATTAGAACAAATCCACAAGAGCCAAAGTATGTACTTGACTATATCCCAACTGAATTTAGAGACCAAAGCAAGAACAGATTCAATGCACCAAACACTAATAACTGAAGACCAGACCAGTTGTGGAATGACATGAAGGACATCATACATGAAGAAAGCAAGAGGTCATTAATAAGACAGGAAAGAAAGAAAAGACCTAAATGGATGTCAGAAGAGACTTTGAAACTTGCTTTTGAATGTAGATTAGCTAAAATAAAAAGAAATAAAGTAAAAGAGCTGAACAGAAGATTTCAAAGGGCATCTCAAGAAGGCAAAGTAAAATATTGTAATGACATATGCAACGACCTGGAGATAGCAAACCAAAAGGAAAGAACACGCTCGGCATTTCTCAAGTTGAAAGAACTGAAAATTCAAGCCAGGAGTTGCAATAGTAAAGGATTCTACAGTGAAAACATTAAATGACTCAGGAAGCATCAAAAGAAGTTGGAAGGACTACACAGAGTCACTGTACCAAAAAGAATTGGTTGACGTTCATCTACTTCAGGAGGCAGCACATGAACAATAACTGATGGTACTGAAATGAAGAAGTTCAAACTGTACTGAAGGCATTGGCAAAAATACAAGCCTCCAGGAATTGACAGAATGCCAACTGAGATGCTTCAGCAAACAGATGCAGTGCTGCAAGTGCTCACTGGTCTATGCCAAAAATTTGGAAGACAGCTACCTGGCTAACCAACTGGAAGAGATTCATATTTATGCCTATTGTAAAGAAAGGTGATCCCACAGAATGCAGAAATTATAGAATAATATTACACGCAAGTAGAATTTTGCTGAAGATTATTCAAAAGCGATTGCAGCTGTGTATCCACAGTGAACTGCCATAAATTCAAGGCAGATTCAGAAGAGGACAAGAAACAAGTATATCACTGCTGATGTCAGATGGATCCTGGCTGAAAGCTCTGAATACCAGGAAGATGTTTACCTGCATTTTATTGACTAGACAAAGGCATTCGACTATGTAGATCATAATAAATTATGGATAATATTGGGAAGAATGGGAATCTCAGAACAGTTTATTGTGTCATGAGGAAGCTTTACATAGATCAAGAGGCAGTAGTTCAAACTGAACAAGGGGATACTGTGTGGTTTAAAGTCAGGAAAGGTGTGGATCAGGGTTGTATCCTTTCACCATACCTATTCAATCTGTATGTTGAGCAAATAATCCAAGAAGCTGGACTGCATGAAGAAGAACGTGGCATCAGGATTGGAGGAAAGCTCCTTAACCACCTGTGTTATGCAGATGACACAACGTTGCTTGCTGAAAGTGAAGAGGACATAAAACACTTACTGATGAAGCTCAAAGACTACAGCCTTTAGTTAGGATTACACCTCAACATAAAGAAAACAAAAATTCTCACAACTGGACCAATAAACAACATGATAATAAAGGAAGAAAAGATCAAAGTCAAGGATATCCTTTTACTCAGATCCACAATCAATTCCCCTGGAAGCAACAGTCAATGCATTGCATTGGGCAAATCTGCTGCAAAAAGACCTCTTTAAAGTGTGAAAAGCAAAGATGTCACTTTGAGGACTAAGGTGCACCTGACCCAAGCCATGGTGTTTTCATTAGCCTCATAGGTGTGTAAAACCTGGGCAATGAATAAGGGAGACTGAAGAAGAATTGATGACTTCACCAACTTTGGTGTTGGTGAAGAATATTGAATATACCATGAACTGCCAAAAGAATGAACAAATCCGTCTTGGAAGAAGTACAGCCAGAATTTTCCTTAGAAGCAAGCGTGGTGAGACTTCATCTTGCATGCTTTGGAGAAAGATACCATGCTCAGTAGTGGGACAGCAAAAAAGAGGAAGACCCTCAAGGAGATGGATTGACACAGGAGCTGCAACAACAGGCTCAAGCATAACAACAATTATGAAAATGGTGCAGGACAGGGCAGTGTTTCATTCTGTTGTGTATAGTGTTGCTATGAGTCGGAACTTACTTGACAGCACCTGACAATGACAACAACAAAGCCTCAAAAGAAAATAAAATAGTTGAATACCTTTAGTTAGTTCAGGATGGATAAAATCTTGGGGAAAGATATGATGGGGATGATAAATGATAAAGATAAGTGGTCAGAACTAGGTCAAGGTAAAACATAAATGCATGCTCATTGCCATCAATTCCTACTCATAGCCACCCTATAGGACATCATAGAACTCCCCTAAACGGTTTCAAAGGTTATAAATATTTATGGAAGCATACTGCCACATCTTTCTCCTACGGGTCTGCTGATGGGTTCAAACCACTGACCTTTCAGTTAGCAGTCAAGCGCTTGGCCAAAGCCAACAAAAACCTGTTAAAAAACCAGGCCTGTCACCATAGAGTAGATTCTGACTCATAGCAACCCTATAGAACACAGTAGAATTTCCCCATAGGTTTTCTAAGGAGCAGCTGGTGGATGTGAACTGCCGACCTTTTGGTTAGCAGCCTGAGCTCTTAAACACTGCCCCACCAGGGCTCTCCAAAGCCACCAATAACCCAGTAACCCATTGCCATTGAGTCAATTTCAAATCATAGTGACCCTGTAGTACAGAGTAGAGCAGCCCATAGTGTTTCTAAAGAGCGGCTTTTGGGTTCAAACTGCCAAACTTTTGGTTAGCAGCCAATCTGAACCACTGCCCCACCAGGGTCCTCAAAGTCACCAGAGATCCCTTAATTATATATGTTGTTGTTGTTGTTAGGTGCCTTCCAGTCGGTTCCGACTCATAGCAACTTTATGCACAACAGAACGAAACACTGCCCGGTCCTGCACCATCCTTACAGTCGTTGTTATGCTTGAGCTCGTTGTTGCAGCCACTGTGTCAATCCACCTCGTTGAGGGTCCTCCTCTTTTCCGCTCACCCTGTACTCTGCCAAGCATGATGTCCTTTTCCAGGGACTCATCCCTCCTGACAACATGACCAAAGTATGTAAGACCCAGTCTCGCCATCCTTGCTTCTAAGGAGCATTCTGGTTGTACTTCTTCCAAGACAGATTTGTTCGTTCTTTTGGCAATCCACGGTATATTCAATATTCTTCGTCAACACCACAATTCAAAGGTGTCAACTCTTCTTCAGTCTTCCTTATTCATTGTCCAGCTTTCACATGCGTATGATGCGACTGAACACACCATGGCTTGGGTCAGGCGCACCTTAGTCTTCAGGGTGATATCTTTGCTCTTCAACACTTTGAAGAGGTCCCTTGCAGCAGATTTGCCCAATGCAATGCATCTTTTGATTTCTTGACGGCTGCTTCCATGGCTGTTGATTGCGGATCCAAGTAAAATGAAATCCTTGACAACTTCAATCTTTTCTCCGTTTATCATGATGTTGCTCATTGGTCCAGTTGTGAGGATTTTGTTTTCTTTATGTTGAGGTGTAATCCATACTGAAGGCTGTGGTCTCTGATCTTCATTAGTAAGTGCTTCAAGTCCTCTTCACTTTCAGCAAGCAAGGTTGTATAATCTGCATAACACAGGTTGTTCATGAGTCTTCCTCCAATCTTGATGCCCCGTTCTTCTTCACATAGTCCAGCTTCTCGGATTTTGTTCAACATACAGATTAAATAGGTATGGTGAAAGAATACAACCCTGACGCACACCTTTCCTGACTTTAAACCAATCAGTATCCCCTTGTTCTGTCTGAACAACTGCCTCTTGATCTATGTAAAGTTTCCTCATGAGCACAATTAAGTGTTCTGGAATTCCCATTCTTTGCAGTGTTATCCATAGTTTGTTATGATCCACACAGTCGGATGCCTTTGCATAGTCAATAAAACACAGCTAAACATCCTTCTGGTATTCTCTGCTTTCAGCCAGGATCCATCTGACATCAGCAATGATATCCCTGGTTCCATGTCTCCTTCTGAAACCAGCCTGAATTTCTGGCAGTTCCCTGTCTACATACTGCTGCAGCCGGTTTTGAATGATCTTCAGCAAAGTTTTGCTTGTGTGTGATATTAATGATATTGTTCTATAATTTCCACATTGGGTTGGATCACCTTTCTTGGGAATAGGCAAAAATATGGGTCTCTTCCAGTCACTTGGCCAGGAAGCTGTCTTCCATATTTCTTGGCATAGACTAGTGAGTACCTCCAGCACTGCTTCTGTTTGTTGAAACACCTCAATTGATATTCCATCAATTCCTGGAGCCTTCTTTTTCGCCAGTGCCTTCAGAGCAGCTTGGACTTCTTCCTTCAGTACCATCAGTTCCTGATCATATGTCACCTCTTGAAATGGTTGAATATCGACTACTTCTTTTTGGTATAATGACTGTGTATTCCTTTCATCTTCTTTTGATGCTTCCTGTGTCATTTAGTATTTTCCCCATGGAAACCTTCACTATTGCAACTCGAGGCTTGAATTTTTTCTTCAGTTCTTTCAGCTTGAGAAACACTGAGCGTGTTCTTCCCTTTTAGTTTTCCACCTCCAGCTCTTTGCACATGTCATTATAATACTTTGAAATCTTCTGTTCAGTTCTTTTACTTCATCAATTCTTCCTTTTGCTTTATCTGCTCGACGCTCAACACCAAGTTTCAGAGTCTCCTCTGACATCCATCTTGGTCTTTTCTTTCTTTCCTGTCTTTTCAGTGACCTCTTGCTTTCTTCATGGATGATGTCCTTGATGTCATTCCACAACTCATCTGGTCTGTGGTCAGTAGTGTTCAATGGGTCAAATCTATTCTTGAGATGGTCTCTAAATTCAGGTGGGATATACTCAAGGTCATATTTTGGCTCTCGTGGACTTGCTCTGATTTTCTTCAGTTTCAGCTTGAACTTGCATATGAGCAATTGATGGTCTGTTCCACATTTGGCCCCTGGCCTTGTTCTGACTGACAATATTGAGCTTTTTCATTGTCTCTTTCTACAGATGTAGTCAATTTGATTTCTGTGTGTTCCATTTGGCGAGGTCCATGTGTATAGTAACCGTTTATGTTGGTGAAAGAAGGCATTTGCAATGAAGAAGTCATTGGTCTTGCAAAATTCTATCATTTGATCTCCAGCATTGTTTCTATCACCAAGGCCATATTTTCCAACTACTGATCCTTCTTCTTTGTTTCCAACTTTTGCAGCAATTATCAATGCATCTTGATTGCATGTTTGATCAATTTCAGACTGCAGCAGGTGATAAAAATCTTCTATTTCTTCCTCTTTGGCCCTAGTGGTTGGTGTGTAAATTTGAATAATAGTCGTATTAACTGGTCTTCCTTGTAGGCATATGGATATCCTATCACTGACAGCATTGTATTTCAGGATAAATTTTGAAATGTTCTTTTTGACGATGAATGCAACACCACTTCTCTTCAAGTTGTCATTCCCAGCATAGTAGACTATATGATTGTCTGATTCAAAATGGCCAATACCAGTCCATTTCAGCTCACTTATGCCTAGGATATTGATGTTTATGTACTCCATTTAATTTTTGACAATTTCCAATTTTCCTAGATTCATACTTCTTACATTCCAGGTTCCGATTATTAATGGATGTTTGCAGCTGTTTCTTATCATTTTGAGTCATGCCACAATCAGAAAATGAAGGTCCTGAAAGCTTTACTCTATCCACGTCATTAAGGTCGACTCTACTTTGAGGAGGCAGCTCTTCCCCAGTCATCTTTTGAGTGCTTTCCAACCTGGAGGGATCATCTTCCAGCACTATATCAGACAATGTTCTGAGGCTGTTCATAAGGTTTTCACTGGCTAATGCTTTTCAGAAGTAGACTGCCGGGTCCTTCTTCCTAGTCTGTCTTAGTCTGGAAGCTCAGCTGAAACCTGTCCTCCATGGGTGACCCTGCTGGTATCTGAACACCGGTGGCATAGCTTCCAGCATCACAGCAACACACAAGCCCCTACAGTACAACAAACTGACAGACACGTGAGTGTTAATTATATATATATACATGTGTATGTAATGTATATATATATGCACATACACACACAGAGGGAGAGATGGCACAATGGTTAGGTGCTTCACTTCTAACCAAAAGCTGGCTATATGAACCAACCCAGCTGCTACACAGGAGAAAGACCTGGTGATCTCCTTTCATAAAGATTACAGCCTAGGCAACCCTATGTGGCAGTTCTCCCATCATATGGATTTCTATGAGCTGAAATCAACTCAGCAGCACCCAAAACACACACACACACACATCCTAAGTGAAATGAACCCCAACTTGCAAGCTTTAAGTAGAAAAAGATACATGATTAATCCAAATTCTATTTTAGGAGGTCAGTCCAGTGGCAATACAGAGGATTATCAGCTGTGGGAAGACTTGAAAAGCTATTTGATAACAAATGGAAAATGATTGGGGAAGAAATGTGGGCTTTCAAGCAGATGGAAGAGTTAAGGTGGGAAGTAACAAACACATTATACAAAAAAGAAGATTTGAATTCATGAGCTATTATGAAGACAAAATCACCAGAATTTGTTGACAAATTTGATGTTTGAGTTGAAGGATTTGGGGAAATTAAGAATAATACACATTTTGGTAGCATATATCATTCTTTGACAAAAAGAATGAGTAAAGTGAAATACAGAGAGAAAATGATGCTTGATTTAAGCAGAGATATCCAGGACATCGTAGAATGCTTGTCATAGAATTTAAAACCAAGGTGGTTGATGAAATCATTGGAGTAGACGAAGTGACACAGGACATCAAAGAAACCGGACAAAGATAGAGCTCTAGTACATGTGTTGTAGAGAAATACTTGAGAGGTTTATTAAGGGTTTAAAACCATTGCAGTTGAAGAACTACATAGCCCACTGAAAAAGGAGCCAGGCAGTTTTATTATACAAGTATTCTTATGGGGTAAAAAGAGGAATCAAACCATACAGAGGACAATTACAAGAAAATCAGTGAATATTGTAATAATCACACTCTGATTGGTTGCTTATTATTAATAGTACAGTTAGTGATTACAGATAGTTTCACAGGATGCTAACATCATGGTCATAAGATGCTTAAATGTATTCTCTTTGTCTGTCTTGCAAAAATATCTTGTGGGCAACAGGACTCTTCTAGAATACAGACATTTTGACAGATGCAGATGGTCAGGCCACTTCGTTAAGACCCCTCAGGGCATATGGTTTCACATCCTGGTTTTGACCACCGAGGAAAAACATATTTTTCTTAAAACACATAGGTGTTAGTCTAAACTCCAGATTTGAATTAGATAGCTCAGTCAGCATATTATGACTCTGTCTCTCTGACTGCACTGAAAGTTGTCCTTTCCTGAGACATATGTTAAAAAATAAAAAGGATATTGGAAAACAATCCTGAAAAATGAAACACTCCTCCCACCCACAGAAATAAACACAAAACATCCAGGGAGGGTCTAGTGATATGGAAGGCCAGAAGCACGTATCATAAGAGCAATTCCATAGAGGAGTTCTTAACATTATCAAATAGTGTCTTTGGTAATGCAAGTCTAAATACTCGGTGATTATTTGACCTGGATCTACTTAGTATCTGAAGTACATCTGAGGACCAGTAATTAAAGAAGGATTAATGGAGTTAGGACTTGAATGGAACTAGAATTTGAGTAAGTCAAAAGAAAGAAGCAAATAGTTTCAGGCCTGGCATTCAGCTAAGCAGAGATAGGTACTGAGTGTGGCAATGGACATGATTAACGTCATTGACTTCAACAGAAGCTGCACCATGCTTCATTAAAAAAAAAAAAAAAAAATGATTGGGAGCAAAAAAATGGGAGCAAAAGGAAATGTTCGCTTGTTTCCAGTTGTTCTGTGATAATCACTGAGCTGGGCAAGTTATATTTATTATTTTAATAATAAAGAAATAAGTTTTCTTTCCCTGTCACCAATATATTTTCTACATTGTAACCAAATGATATTTTTAAAGGTAAAACATTCAATGGCCTCCAGTATTGTTTAGTGTAATCTTCAAATTATTAATGAGATTTGTTACCTTTCAGATTTCATATAAATCTGGCCATTGCATTTTTCGTCTCAGTTCTCAATCCTGCTTCTTTTGTACTATAAAAAAAAAAAAAAACTCCTATAATGCTGAGCCTCCATCAATTTCTAAACATACTTCTCTCTTCCACTGCTCTCTCTCTCTCTCTATTAGTCTGTCTTTCATACTCTTTTCCTGGCTAACTCCCCACATTTTTCAGCATCATTTTAGGTGTCATTTTCTCTGAGTAGGCTTTTCTGACCCCTAAGACAGCACTATGTGTCATTCTTTTCATACACTGTTGTAATTGCCTCTTTTCCCACTAGGTTATAAACACTGTATCTTGTTTTCTCATTGCATTAGTGTTTATATCTGGGAAATTTAGGATCAGAAGTTTAAAGCAATTTAACTAGTTCACAGCTAATAAGAGGCAGAGTCTAGCCTTTTTTACAGATTATTTACCATGTACATCTCTATGTATAAAACTACTACAGCTTTCCTAAGTCAAACCAAACCAAACTCTTTACTGTCAAGTTGATTCCCACTCATAAGAACCCTACAGAACAAAGTAAAACCGCCCCAGAGGGTTTCCAAGGAGTGAGTGGTGGATTAGAACTGCCGACCTTTTGGTTAGCAGTCATAGCTCTTAACCACTCCACTGCTCCACCAAGCTCTCCTAGTCAGTACAAAATTTTTCTTGTATTTCCAATACTGAAATATATCTAACGCTTAAATTGCTTTATTTCATATTTTATGGATACTTATTTTTCACATTGTGTTATTTACTCATAGTTTTAAAATTAGGGCAAATAAGTTTAGCATTATATTAAAGGAATGCCATTTTTTGATGAAAATAGTTATTAAAATATGAAATTCTTCATCTCATTTTAAAATTATGTGTATTTTTTCTAAATAGCTAACTTCCAATAAATAAATATTAATTACATATTCATTGAGTTGTTTAGGAACACTGAAGTTCTAACATATATGGCAGGCATTAAAAATTGACATACATCTAGTACTTATATATGACTTTCTTATCTTGGCCTTACATGATAAATTTACAATTATTTTCTAAACTTAAAAATTCAGATATTTTATTCAATTCACTGTAATTTCATTTTCCTTAATTTTCCCAATATATATAATAACATTAATTATAGAACAAATAAGTCACTCCTGAAGTTTTTGTTTCTCTTCTTTTTATATTGTAGGTGGAATTTTTGGATTCAAATAAAAATGCATATGAGTCCAATTCTAGCACTTTGTAACTGATATTATCTTTGGACAAGTAACTTCATGGATTAATCTCAGTTTCCTCAAATGTATAATTAGAGCTATATTATGTAATTTAAAATTAGCATTAATGGTAAAGTATTTCAAAAAGTATTTTTCAAAGGCATTTTTTAAAAAAGATGGAGATACAGATTTCCATTTCTGATGTGGAAATAATGACAGAGTAGCTTATATCAGGCTAATCTTTCTACCTACAACAATTACAAATTTGGAGCAAAATATCAAAGAACACAGTTTTGAAGTCTTTGAAACTGACCCAAATCAAGCAGAAGCTGGAGTGATTTCAACAAAGGGAAAAAATAACAATAACAAAAAGAAACATAAAACTATATTGAATGAAATAGTGGTATTGCCACTGAGAACTCTCCCAAGTCTGAATAGCTCAGAAAATGTGAAACCCAAGCGTAAAACTATACCCTTTTTGGTCTGAGCAGTCAAAGGACATGGAATTGCAAGAGAAACTGAAAATTAGGAGAACTGAAAAGAATGAACACCTCATATTGTCGTAGAAACCTCCCTCAAAATATTTGGGTAATTCCCTGAACTCTTCATGCATGGGGAAGACTCCAGAGAGCTCAGGAAAATAAATAACAGCTAGAAGAATGAAGGTAAGGGAAAATATTCCAATTGCTGGTAAACCAGAGAAAATACTTTGGAGTTCAGGCATCACCAAGGAGAATGAGCATGGGAAATATCTTAGATACGCCATGAAAAAAAGCTTTATTCCAGGCCTTAGAGGTAAATGTTATGTCCAAGAACAAAAGAATTTACCAAGAACTAAAGGAAAAATGAAATTCTATGGCTATCTGCCAGAATAATTCTCAGTAATCTTCAGAGGAAAATAACTAAATTAAGTATCATATGACCCCACATTGTCCAGAACACAACAAAAATTATTATACATGCAAAGAAACTGGAAAATATTACATATAGTAAAGAAAAATTAGTAGACACATACTCTTGTGTATATTAAAGAGACAACAGAATAAATAAAAGATTTAGTATGTGAAGTGACGACCAATTTCTGGAAAGATTTGAAAACAGTCTGTTCAGTAGGTTTTAATTTTAAAATTTAAATAAAGAAATGCTCAGGTTTGACGTGCATGAGCTCATTTAGTTTACTGCAAGATAGTCATAGCGGAGCACGCAAGCCAGATCTCAAGATATTATTTCAGAATCAGAGAATCAGCATTATCAACTACAATCATTAGTTTAATAGTTAGATTCCAAATCTTTAGATTTCAGGTGTTTACCTTTAGCAAGTGGTCTCAGGAGGAAGGTCTGGCCATGACTCAAACTCAGTGGAGATCCCTTGTAGGTAGGGTCTCAGGTTGGTGCTGGCAGGCAGTCTTGGCATTTGCCTCTTGCTAGTTCTCCTTTTGGAGAGTGTCAGAGTCAAGAGGGTGATATCTGTCTCTGCCTTTTCTCATTGAATGGACATATATCTAGTACTTATATATGAGTTTCTTATCTTGGCCTTACATGGTAAAGGCCAGTATGACATCAAAGACTAGTATGTTACATCTTCTCTTCAGGGTTAGAAATAAGCCAAAGGTAGCATCTTTTCTTCAAGGTTTAGAGATTACGGAAGTATTTTAGGACTTAAGTCTCAAGGCTAGCTTCCAAAAAATAACTATATATTATCACAGTATGCAGAGGCAAAGTTAACTTAGTTTGTTTACCCCATTCTTCACATACTTCTATGTTTCTTTGCCTAAATTAGAAATGTTTTACTTCTAAGTCACAGTGTATGTAACTTATGTTTCAGTGGCTTAATGTCATAAAAGAAGAAACATAACAAAGCTATATACATATTACAGACAGTTGTGGTTTGAGAGAATTACAAAGCCATATGAGATCTGAGAGCATTAGAAAAAAGCATACATCACACTGTCAAAAAAAATCAAATGAAAATGTTAGATCTGAAAAATGCAGTATCTGAAATTCAATGTATTTTAGGTGCTGCAGACTGGTCACAGTAGAAGAAACCATTAGTAATAACTTGAAGGAAACAAAACAAAACAAACAAAAAAACGAACAGTTGCTGTCAAGTCAATTCCAGCTCCTGGCAATCACATGTGTTTCAGAGTAGAACTGTGCTCCATAGGGTTTTCAATGGCTGTTTTTCAAAGTAGATCACCAGGCCTTTCTCCCAAGGTGCCTATGGGTGGATTTGAACTTCTAACCTTATGGTTAGCAGAAGAGTACATTAACTGTTTGTACCACTCAGAGGTTCCAACTTGAAGGCAAGTCAGTAGAAATAAGCGACGCTGACATAAAAAAAAAAAAGACATACAGAGAGAAAAATGTTTAAAATAAGCAATTCCCTACTGAAAGTTTAAAATAAGCAATTCTCTACTATCCCTGAATTATAATCTGTACAAAGTGACTTCATTCCAAAGTGTACACCAAAGTGGCAAATACTGTCTTAGCCTAATAAACAAGGGTAACATCATCAGTGATAAGTCAGATATGCTAAGTATATACCTTATATACCCTTAATATGATATGTTAAGGATAACTTTACCTTTGTCGTCTTTCCTCCTAAAACTCAAAACTTCAGTCTAACATTAGAAAAAAATCAGACAAACTCAAATTGAGAGGTATTCTAAGAAACACCTGACCAGTACTCTTCAAAACCGTCAAGATCACCAAAATCAAGGGAAGTCAGTAAACTTTAACAGGCTAGAGGAGACTGCACGGCTGACAACTAAATGCAGTGTAGTATTCAAGCTATACTGCTAACCAAAAGGTTGGTAGTTCAAATCCACTAGCCACTCCTTGAAAACCCTATGGCGCGGTTCTACTCTGTCTATAGGGTCTTTATGAATCAGAATCGACTTGAGGGCAATGGGTTTTTTGTTTGTTTGTTTTTAATCCTGGGTAGGATCCTGGCAAGGAAAACAGATACTAGTTAAAAAAAAACTAAGGAAATCTGACTAAAGTATGAATTTTAGGTAATAAGCCAATATTGATTTATTAGTTGTAAGAAATCTACTATAGTAAAGTAAGGTGTAAACAATAGGGACAACTGTGTACAGGGTATAGAGGAATTCTCTGTAATGTATTTGCAAGTTTTCTTGTAAATCTAGACCTACTCTAACATTAGCAGCTTATTTAAAATGTAAATAAAAAGAGTCAATGGCCTGTGGGAAATCACTAAATAGGCTATAATACTTGTAGAAGTTCCAGAGGGAGAATATGGGCAAGAAAAACAGTGTACCAGGGTACTGACAAAATTTCTCAAATATAAACAAAATAACATCTAAAAGATCAAAAACACACAAGCAGCTAAGATACAAAGAAAACCAAAGTTAGGTGCATTCTGTTCATACTGCTGAAAACCAAACAAGATAAATAAATAGATAAATAAAATCAGTAAAACCAATAAATAAGTAAAATTTATTACACATAGGGAAACAATGTACACTGATAAGAATGAATGAAAAATAGCTGACTTTTTATTAGAATAATAATAATGGAATAGCATTGGAGTAAACAATGAATTAATCTTAACCCTAACCTACTGCCATTGAGTTGATTCCAACTCATATCGACCCCACAGGGTTTCCAAAGGTGTAAATCTCTACGGAAGCAGACTGCTGTATCTTTCTCTCGAGGTGCGGCTAGTGGTTTTGAACCACTGACTTCCTGATTAACAGTTGATCACTTTTAACCACTGTGCCACCAGGGCTCAGAAAATGAATAGCATATTTAAAGTGGGGGGGGGGCAGATGTAAACATAGAATTCTATATCTTGTGAAAATATCTTCCAAAAATGAAACAAAACACTTCCGAATATATTAAAAATTGAGAGAATTTGTCATCAATAGTTCCACATTAAAAGAAATGGTAAAGTAAGTTATTTATTCAGGAGGAAAATGATATCAGATGGAAATTTGGATCTGTAGAGAGAACTAGGAATGATAAATGTGTATGTGTTGCTGTTGAGTCAATTTTGACTTACAACGGCCGTATAGGACAGAGTAGAACTAACCCCATGCAGCTTCCTAGGCTGTAATCTTTACAGAAACAAACTGCCCATCTTTCTCCTGAAGAGTGGCTGGTGGTTTCCAACTGCTGCCTCTTGGCTAGCAGCTGAGCACTTAACCACCTTAGTAAGTGTGCAATAAATCTAAAAGACTTTCTTTTCTTAATTTACGGAACTATTTGCTATAAACAAATATAACAATAGAATATTATATTTTTTAATGAATATAGGTATTGTTATGGATATATTTGTGCCCCCCCAAACATGTCTTGAAATTCTAATCCCTACATCTGTATATGTAATCTACTGTATTATAATACAATCACCTTTCATAAAGCAATCTAATATAATATAATCAATCCATCAGTTGAGGTCATGTTAGTATAGTCACTGACTTATGACAGGATCCCTTCTGATGACTCCCTTGTAAGCTGCTTCTGATGCAAATCCAATACCTCATTTTTTTCCAGTTTTCATTATTATTACCTTTATTATCAGCATCTTTATAAATCTGATCTTTACTTGTCTTTGGATGTTGGAACCATTACATATAAACTTACAGATATATTTTAACAAAAAAAAAATCACTAATGATGAGATATATAAGAAAAAGACTGTCATAAGTACAGTTTATCATAACTTGAATATGTCATAAGTTGGGGATGACCTGTATAGGATGGATCCTAAACCTAATCACTTCTGAGTTATATAAAAAACAATTATATAAAGATACAATGATGCACATGCACACATGGGAGAAGGCAGATGCCATGTGAGGATTGACAAGAAACCAAGAAACTCCCACGGTTACTGACAAGGGAGGAATCAACATAGTTGAGACTCTGAATTTGAACTTCTAACATCCAGAACTATAAGAAAATAAACTTCTGTTCTTTAAAGCCACCCACCTGTGGTACTTCTGTAACAGTAAAACTAGGAAACTATGACAGGTATAAATTGCTTTTAAAATAATAGCGCAAAGGATAGAAAAAGAAAGAGGGGTGTAAATGTAACTATGCCCTTGTAAGCTTCTTACATGTAATGTCAAGTCACATAAAAATAAGTCAAGATAATTCATGATGTAAAGATACATAAAGAACTCATAAAAATAAAATAAAAAAGGTATAGTAAAATCAAATAGAGAGGCCCGAACGGAAGAGCAAAATATCTTCAACTAATATAATACAGGATGGGAAGAAAGAATGAAAACAGGATGGAAGGGTTAAATAAGTGCCTATCCATATCAGTAATTACATTCAGCATAAATAATCTAAACACTTCAATTAAAATGAAATCTTATATTATAAATATACAACCAAAACCAACCCAGTTATATTAAGGCAGAGGTCCCCAGGCTGTGAAAGCAACTTTGCATCAGAATTCTGTTTTCTTTGCTCAGCTCCCCCCACTCTTAGCTTTGTATTAGAATCCTGTTTCCTTTGCTTGGCACACCTGGAAACTTTACATTAAAATTCTGGTGATGCATGAAGTTATATGTAAACCCCATTGGGCCCACATAGTTTGATTAAGAATGTTGCTGGTGTAACTTGTATGAACTTCCTACTTGTAACCCCCTTAAAAGTAATCTTTTCCATAGCCCTCTCAAAGCAGCCTTGGTGGCAGCAGCTCTGACTGCCTCCTTTCCTTGCGCAACGAAATAAATGTACCTTTTCTGCTCTGCCAATAAGAGTCACGCCAAACAGAGCCTGGGGTTTCTGACCACTAATGATATTTTTTTTTTAATTTTGTAAAAATTGACAGGCTTATTATAAAAATATATAGAAAGGCAAAGGTAATGGAATAGCCAAATAAATTTAAAGGAAAAAATAGCTAGAAGACTTATACTGCCTGAATAATTTTTAAAAATCATCATATATTAAAATACATACTAAATATGTATTAAAATATATTTATAATATTAATATAAAATAAAATAACAATATACAACTAGATTAATCATTACTGTGTGAAATTGGCATAAGCATCAACAAATACATCAAAAGAAGAGTCTAGAAATAGACAAACATATATAGCAATTGATTTTTGAAAAAGGTACAAGATAATTCAACTGGGAAAAATAGTCTTTTCAATAAATGTTACTGGAACAACTAGATATCCATATGGAATACTGATAAGCATCATGACATATATAAAAGCTTTAATTGATGATAAACCCAGTGCCATCGAGTCGATTTGGACTCTTAATGATAGACAAATATAAAAGCTAAAATAATAAAGCTTCTCAAAGAAAATGTAGGAGGTGTTTTTAACTTTAGCATAGACAAAAATTACTGAGACAGGATACAAAAATCATGAACAGGAATAGAAAAAATAGATAAACTGGACTTTATTGAAATTAAACATGGTGCTTTTCAAAACAGAAATATTTATACACTCATGAATACCAGCATGTAATCCCATTGTACTCCTACCAGAAAGTGTAAAATTCAAGAGTGATAATATAAAATTTGAATATAAAATTCAAAAGAGTGGAGCAACTAAAATTCTGGAAAAGGGTAATGATGCAGTGATTAATTATCTGATAGGGCAGTACCACAATTAGGTATTTGAGCCAGACAAATACTGATTTATATCCACAAAATTACCTGCATACAAATGGTCATAGAAGCTTGTTAAAGCAACAAGTGTGTACCCAAGAGCAGATAACAGCAATGAAGTGATACAAGGGGACACACAAATCAGAGGCAAGGGAGAGCTGCAGCATAGGTAGTAAATGAAGTGCATCAATTGGCAAATGTGTTGTGACAGTTTTGGTCTCTACAGATACAAAATAGATCAACAAAGTACAAAGAGGGGTGTGAGGGCAAGCAGGGGATCTAGGCACTAAGGTCCCACGTTCATTTGATGGGGTGTTTTTGAATTAGAAAAGGTTGAATATGCATGTTGCACCATACCCATTGCCACCCAGTCGATTCTGGCTCATAGCGACCCTATAGGACAGAGTAGAACTGCCTCATAGTAATCACTACGCCATCATGATTTCCATCTTGCACCGCAGGACAGTAGAATCCTAAGTGTTTTGTTGTTGTCTTTGTTGATTCAGAGATTCTCATGTGCACAGATTTGGAGAACAAATATATTGGTGTATTTAAGCTAGAAATTATAATTTATATAAACATATTTTATGTGTTGGAGGAAGACTGGCATCTAAGCTTCCCTTTTTGAAAAAAAAAATTTTTTTTTGAAGTTTTTTTTTTTTTTTTTGCTTTTCAATTCAATCTTAGAATTTCAGCACTGAGATTAATTTTGTTTTGTGAATAAATAATAAGTATGCACTCAAATTTATATATGTATACTAAGCACATATAGATGTAGGTTCACTACATGCATGTGTCAATAACTTTGTGTGTATGTGTATGTAAGTGTTGGTTAACAGCACTGAAAATCAGTGTCTACTATTCCATTTACATTTTTATCTCCAGTGGAATTCTTGTTTCTCTTGTTACCTCTTATAGCCCGTACTAAGTGAGAAGGTAAAAGTCACTGATAAACTTCTAGGTGTTGTCCCTTAGTAGCAAATGAAACACAAACGTAGTTTCTAGTTTCTTAAAGGTCATTTTCCATAGTTTATATATTTATGTCACCTTCTTAGTGCCTGCTGAACTTTTTATATCTCTCTTATTTTCATGACAACTGAACTAAGAATGAATAAAAAGGTAATTAAACTTTTACAGCAGAAACCCAGTTTTAGTGTACAAGAGAGAACACATCTTCACATTTTAAAATGTTAATGAGATTCTTTGTCACCATTAATAATAGCTTATTTAAAATACCATTTTAGGGTCAGACAGATCAGAGAAAGCATAAAATATTTACTAATATTTAAATCAAATAACAGTAGCATATTTGTATTTTCATCACCTAAAATGTCTTATTGTGAACCTTAGTGTATCAGAGATTCAAAACAGGGATTCAGTCAACTCTCTGAAAACACCCCGTTATGCTGACATAATGGAACAATAGCACTCAGTTCTTGAGCTCCATTTTAATGGAACATCTATTATCATACCAATGATTACAAACCATATGGTGTAACCAATGGGGCTGTCTTTAAATACACTTATTATATCAAGTGCAAGCAATAAAACAGGTGCGAAAACAATGTTCTCTCACACTCTTTTTCATTTACAGCTCCGTGGAAGACCTTTAATAGAGAGATTGGAATTCCAATTTATTTCCATAGGCTCCCATTTGACATGTAAAGACCCTGCATAGCTACCCAGTCAACTCCAATTTAAACAACAAATATGCTTTTTGTTAGGAAACTAGAATTTTTTTTCTTAAACTGAGGATAAATGGATGAAAGGCACATAATCTAAAGCAAATAATGTCAATGTTTATTGGGAGTTCTATAGCCAATTTAATCTATTATGTGTTGTGTCATTCTGCATTTATGTGGCATCTACCTTCTTAGATATTAGGATAATATATAAATAATCAAATTTGAAGGGACAATAACAGTGTAATGACAATAACAGTGTAATGTAGAAGTGAGTCATGGTTTCATGTCTTTCATTAAGCGAGTGACTTTTGACAAGCCAAGGTACATTTATATGTTCAGTGTTTTCTTCTACAAAGAGGATGGGTTGGTTTAGATTATTTCTAAGTTTCTTTTCAAATCTTTAAAATTTTGTCATTCTTGTGCTGAGTAACTAATAAGAGTCTTTAAGCCCAAATACCAAAGGTACTCAAATTAATGAGTAAACCTGGAAGCAGACAGTTTAGGGGCAAGCCTAATAATGCCTCCATAATTTTTTTATGCATACGTCTTCGAGAAAGTTACTCAGTATCTCCCTAGCTCAGTTTCCTCACATGTTTAATGGTTTGATTGCTAATAACAAACTGATAGAGCTATTTTTAGGATTAAGTGAGGTGAACCTTGAAACCTGTGCTAAATCCAGGTTTGTTGTTTTAGGTAGTTGCTGTGCAGTTTATTACCACATCCCAATGCCATCGAGTTGATTGTGACTCCGCGGCCCTACAGGACCAAGCAGAACTTCCCCACAGGGTTTCTGAGAGTGTAATCTTTACGGGAGCAGACTGCTACATCTTTCTCCCGTGGAGCTGCTGGCGGGTTCAAACTGCTGACCTTTAGGCTAGCAGCCGAGTGCTTAACCACTGCATCACCAGGGCTCCTTATTATCTTGTAAAACCAAACCCAAACCTATTACCATTGAATCAATTTTGACCCGTAGTGACCCTAGGGAACCCTGGATGGTGCAAACAGTTAACATGTTTGACTGCTAACCACAAAGTTAGAGATTCTAGTCTACACAGGGGAACCTTAGAAGAAAGGTCTGGCAATCTGCTTCTGAAAAATCAGCCATTAAAAAACCTATGGTTCTACTCTGATACACATAGTGTCCCAATAAGCCCAAACTGTCTCATCTGCAACTTTTTTTTTTTTTTGGTGCTAAAAAAATGCTAGCTATCATCATTTTTTTTATCATCATAATAAAATATATCATGAGCACAAACTCAACAAAAATATGCATTCTTGTAAATATACTCCTAAAGGGAATGGAGAAATATACAGTTTAAAAACTGTAGTAGATAAGGGAAATTTTAGATGATGCATTTTCTTTCAGAAAGAAAAAAAGTTAATATTGCCCAATACCTCAACCAAAAAATGTACAACAATGTATTGAACATCTTACTTCTTCGCTAGCAAAACATTTAAGACGAAACTTGTTTAGTTTTGATCCCCAAAAAAAAAGTTTGT
The DNA here is from genome assembly GCF_024166365.1 of Elephas maximus indicus. Taxonomy (NCBI): domain Eukaryota; kingdom Metazoa; phylum Chordata; class Mammalia; order Proboscidea; family Elephantidae; genus Elephas; species Elephas maximus. Next base: position 43,408,654 of record NC_064832.1, read on the forward strand.
TTTGAAGAATTTGCAAACAAATTGACTATCTGCAAATTACCTACCAGCCTAAAATGGAAACTGGTTCTCATATTACCATTCTTTAAAGAGAGAACAATTTCCAAATAGTAGCCCGTGTGTTGGGCAGTGGGAGAGCCCAGGTGGTCAAAAATCTTTAGTAAAGTGTGATCCTGCTCTACTTAAGTTGAAATAACTTGGGGGTTGGGGGATGAGGCTGTGGAGTGGATGGCAGAGATCAACTTTCTGAGGCTGCCTAGTCCCTGCTGCCCATGGATTTGCAGGCATTCCTGTGGGATTTGCTTCTGGACATGATGGTGCCTCCTACCACAGCTTCTCACAGCAAAGTCATACATAGCAGCCTCCTGTCAGACATTTATGACCTTGACTTCTTCTCAATGAGAAATGAGGAGGTAGTCATTATATCAAAAAAAAAAAAAAAAAAAATCACGGAGAGCTCATTTAGCTCTCTAAGTTACTAAAATGAAGCTCCAGATTCATGAGTATAATTACAGCTTCCAGCGTTTAGAAATTTCCATTTGGTCAGATGTCAGTTAACATGAAATAGCAGATTCAGTGAACTTGTAGAATGCCCTAAAATCACTTTATGTGAAGCAGCAGCAGGAGATCCTTCAGCATCGTTTAACACTATTTTCAATCAGCAAGTAACATCATCATCACTACCAATATTTTTCTCCCTTCCTTCCTTGCTTTCTTTTCTTCCTTCCAGCCCACCTTCCCACCTTCCTATCTTTCTGCCTGCCTTCCTTCTTGACTTCTTACCTTCCTGACTTCCTTTCTTGACTTCCTTCCCTCTTTCCCCACTTCTCGCCTGCCTTCCTTCCTTCTTACTAAGTAGTACAATTCACTGATTGTAACTCTTCAATAATATCTAAGTGAGTTGACTCTGCCTAACTCCACAACATTATTTATAAATTACACTTCACAACATTATGATTTTCATCCATGCGGCTTTCTATTTGTCTCTTGAACACAGTTTATTGAGGGCTTTTACATATGGTACTTTGTCTGTCTTACATATTTCCCCCAGAATTTTGCTTGGTTGGCATGTTTTCATTATTTAGGCCTCAGTTTAAGGTTTATCTCCTCACGGAAGCCTCTCAATAGACGTTTCCCCACTCCAAATAGTCACTCTCTCGTAAAACTCCATTTTATTTTTGTCAGTTATTTATTTTCTAGAATCTTTCTTACTCACTGGTTATTAGTTTATTGTTTGTTTTCTCCCAACCAGAAACAAGACAAGAATTAACCACACAGGTAAATTGTTTTATCCTCTGTTATATCACTAACACCTTGAACTGTACCTGCCATATAGCAGGTGTTCAATGAACATTTGTTAAATTAATGGGCCATTTTCTACCAACCTCTGTGGTAACACTGACAGTACATAGAGATAAAGTTTGTCAACAAATATATAAAGATGTATATGAATTAAAAAAAACATTTTTATATAAATATACATTATGATAAGTGCAAAAAAGTTAATAAATAAAGTGCTGAAATGCCAAAATGAAAAATGGGAAGAGGAGTCAATTTTAGTTAAACAGAGAAGAAATCTCTGAACGATTCTAGTTAGGCTTAACAAATGAGAAGGGACCAGCTGCCCAAGAAAATTTCACAAGAAGAGGAAAACATCAGAGCTAATTCTCTGAGCAGTTATGATCTTAGAGAACAATGGGGTAAACGGTGCACACTGAGACTGGGGAGGTTGGCAGGGCCAAGATCCTACAAATATTAGGGCTTTTCAAGTCATAGGTAATGTTTGTATTTTATCCCAAGAACAAGTGAAGACATTAAAGAGTTGAGGGGAGGAATTGATTTGGCTTACTTAAAAAAAAAAAAATTCTTCTGACTTTTGTATTATAAAAAAGTAGATTCAAGGTTAACGATGATTAAAAAGAAACGAGTTAAGAGCTTACTGCAGTGATACAGTGGAGATGTCAGCCACGGAGATGAAAAATTGTGCCTGGAAGAATTAACAGAAATTAATGATGGATTCGATATGATGCTTGAGATAAAAGGAGGAATCAGGACTCTTCAGGTTTCAATCTTGAACAAATACTGGGTATTGAATGATTGCGCCTCTTAGAAAATAATAAAAAAAAAAAATTTGAGAAGAATATGAGGGGAGGGTGTGAGGCTAACTGTGAAATGCTAAATTTAACAGAGTGTAAGATGTTCATGTAGGAATGTCAAGGATTGGATACACATATCTGAAGATCAAAGAATTGAGATATAAATGTGTTAGTCATTTGTATATTTATAGCTAAGAGAAGTATGAAAGCACTTAAAGAAAGAGCATGGATAACAAAGACAAAAATGTCAAGATTAAGCTTTAAGGAGCATCAATATTTAGATTGTAGGCCTGGAGCAGTAACAAGCAAAGGAGACTGACAAATCAGACAGTGAGATGGGGTGTCATGTAATGCAAAAGAGAAGAGTACCTCAAAAACGAGTACATAGACGGCTATTCAGATATTTCAGTGAAGACATAAAAGACTTCACTGGATTTGGTAAATTTTCAAAGAATGGAAAGATATGAAAGCCAGATTGGAAGGAGTAAGAGGTGGGAAAGTAGAAACTAATCACATAAACCACCATTTACCAAAATTTGCCTTTGAAGGAAAGTGGACAGTAGTGAGAGGTGTCATTGTGAAATTTACCACCTGGGTAGTGTAAGTGGTGAACTCTCTAGGCTGCTAACTGAAAGGTTAACAGTTACAGCCCACCACAGGTGCCTAGGGAGGATGATTTTGAGATATACTTTCAAAAAACAGCATTGAAGACTCTACGGAGCACAGTTCTACTCTGACACACATGAGGTCTCTATGAATTGAAGTCGATTCCATGGCTATTGTTTTTTTTATATATCTAGACCATACAATCTTCATCTATTGTTCTGCTAGAAATGCTATAGTTGAGAGAACAGAGAACCCAGAAAATAGTGCCTTAATCCATAACATCCCTTAAGAAAGAATCTTTATAAAGGTAGTCTGGGGCTTGTTCAGCTGCTCAATATCACTCTCAAAGATCGAGGTTATTTCTAATTTTTCTCCTCTACTATTGTTTTTTTTTTTTTAGTACAGAAACCCTGATAGTGTAGTGGTTAAGTGCTACGGCTGCTAATCAAAAGGTCAGCAGTTCAAATCCACCAGCTGCTCCATGGAAACCCTATGGGGCAGTTCTACTCTGTTCTGTAGGGTCACTATGAGTCAGAATCGACTCGATGCAATGGATTTGGTTTTCTGGTTTTATTCTTAGTACATTGGTCTTTTGTTCTTAAATGTTCTGCAACTGGTCACCATATGGCTTTCATCAGTCCACAACCACATTTGGGGCAGAAGAAAGGAGAAAGGGCAGCACCTCTGCCATCTATAAGGGCTTAAATGTTTTCCAGAGCTTCAACAAGGATTTCCCATGGGATGTCATTGGCCAGGTCTGTGCTGTGCAACAATCTTTAACTGTAAGGGAGGCTAGGAAAGTGAATGGCATTGTGGAAATAAACAAGCAAAAAATGTTGGAAATACTAACCAAAAAAATTTGCAATAGTCATGTAATGAAAAAAAAATCAGAATATAACAAAATTTAAAAAGTAGAAAGGAAACATCAATAAAAAAAAAACTTGAATGACTGCCTCTACTGGGGGAAAAAAACAGCGTTTCAACAAGGGACATGTATGTGGTTTTCTATGATTCACCTATACGGCATATCATCAAAAAGATCAGTTTATCAATTATTTGAATGTTTTTAAGAATGTTGAGGGTAGGCAGTAAATTAGAATAGTCAAAGCTCAAAATGACCACTCTTTACAACAATGATGGAGCAACCGAACTCATCACTATATAACTTACTATATCCTCTGTGCTCTTAGGTTTGGTTCGTGCTTCTTATTCTCCACTTCTGGATTGTTGTGATTGTTGTTAGGTGCCGTTGAGTTGGTTCTGACTCATAGCAACTCTATGTACAACAGAAAGAAACACTGTTCGGTCCTGTACCACCCCGTCACAATTATTGTTGTGTTAAGCACATTGTTACAGCCACAGTGACAATTTACCTCATTAACAGTTTTCCTCTATTTCATTGACCCTCTGCTTTACCAAGCATTATGTCCTTCTTCAGGGACTGATCCCTGCTGATAACATGTCCAAAGTAAGTGAAACGTAGTCTTGCCATACTTGCTTCTAAGGAGCATTCTGGTTGTACTACTTCCAAGATAGATTTGCTCATTCTTCTGGCAGTCCATGGTATAATCAAGATTCTTCCCCAACACAGTGTCAACTCTTCTTCCATCTTCTTTATTCACTGTCTAGCTTTTACATTTCTATGTGGCAATTGAAAATACCATGGCTTCGATTAGGCACACCTTAGTCTTCAAAGATGACATCTTTGCTTTTTAATACTTTAAAGAAGTCTCTTGCAGCAGATTTGCCCAATGAAATGTGTTGACTGATTTCTGTTTTATATATTTCTTAAATTATTTCATGCATATTTATTGTTTGCCCATCAGCATTATTAGTTCCTAGTACTCTTTATCTTTTGTACCTAAGATCCCCTTTTATGTTCACAGGACACTTTATTTCTCTGTCAGTAACTGAAGAAATGGTTGGTTGAATTGATGAAGAATGCTGACATGATACTGCATATTTTAATTAGGTTCATATGTGAACAATGGAGTTTGAGGAGCATGTCTTCATTTTCCAAGGAAACAGTTGAAAAGCTGATGTGAAAAGACTCCAAGGAATAAAATGTATTATGTTTCACATATTAAATTATCTGCTAGATGAAACATGGTAAATACCTTTGGACTTGACACCAGAACACCAGCACACAACTTGGCATTTCTAGTCTTTTAACCAGAAAAAGTGACTTCAAGGACAATTACCTCTCCTGTTGCTTATTCTCCATATAGGTGTCACATAAGTTGCCCACTATCTTGCAAAATGTCCTATATGATATTTAACACACTAAAATGATGATCTAACTAGATTTGCTGGGCTTGAAATTAGAGAGATTGCTTAGAAATATAGTACATTCAGTAGTATGCTAGTAAATCAGCTCTCTCAAAAAATTTTTTTATTTGTATCATTTACCGTTTTCTTTGCAATAAATTGATTTCAAACTCTGAATAATTTAACCATGGGTTTGCCAAATTCTTCAGTATTTGTCAAGCAGCCCTCAGGAACCAGTACCAGCCAGATCCAATTCAAATTCAAATCCATTTACCATATGAGATACCAAAGGGCTTGCTGCAGTATGTTTCTTAAATAGCAATGTTTAGTATAATTGTTCTTCTACGTACTTTCACTTAGCATATTTTACTTTTTGAGTTTCAAAATTGCTGTTTTATTGTTAACTATTTAATACAGCAAATCTGGGCAACATTACTTAAGAATGAGAAAATGCCGATTTTATAATCCATTGAAAACAATGAGAAAGCTCAGAACTAACCTAGAAATATGTAAGATATCAGGTAAAAAAATGCCTCAAATGCAAGCTTGTCTCAGCATTTTTCACTGACTTCAGCATTATAAATGTTAAAAAAGAAAAAATCTGTTAGCAAGCTTAAAAAAAAAAAAAAAAAAAAAAAAACCCACTGCCATCGAGTAGATAACAAGCTTGAGAAGTTCCAAAGTGCTTACTGTTTGATCCTCATGAATCAGTAAATATAACTCAAGGATAAGGTAATTCAAACGTTTCACATGCTTCTTCATTTTGCATGATTGAGTTTATGTCCTGTGAAACTAAGTGTAAGAGTTTTATGTAACTTTTCAAGAAACAAGCAAATGAGATCAAAGTTCCAGTTCAGTTTTCACCAGGTGTTCTTTATCTTTGTTGTTTCCCTGTTCCCCCTTGCCTTCTCATCTCTGTTTTTGGATAAATGTTGCCCGTTTAGTCTCCTATACCGTATTTTTATGAAAATAACACTCATGTTTTTTCAAACTGCACAACCTCCATTATTTTCATTATCACTCTATGCCAATGTTTTTTTTTTTACCTGTTACTGACTTCAATTTCATTTTCTTTCTTTTTTTTTTTTTTCTGTCCAAAGGATTTAGTATTAAGTCTTTGTCATGGTACCTGTTGACACGGAAGTTTGGTTCTCAGCAGCAGATCCTCACCAGCCTACCTTCAATTTTCTAAAGAAGCCTGTCTCCTGGCAAAATTCGTTTACTGTGTTGCAAACTGCTTTTTCCAATGCCAGAAGAAATTGATCTTTCTTCCCCAGAAACACCCCTCCCCAGGGCATTAGGCCCCAGCACAGGAAGGGCTGGATTTGCTGAGAGGTCACTCAGGCAGACAAGGCTGGCAGGCTGCAGCCGATTGCATTCTGACTCATTCTGTGGCTTGCCAGCCACCGCACTATCAAAAAAAGAAAAAGAAACCCAAACCCATTACTGTGGAGTCAATTCTGACACATAGTGATCCGACAAGAAAGAGTAGAACTGCCCCATAGAGTTTCCAATGAGTGCCTGGTGGATTTGAACTGCAGACCTTTCTTTTGGTTAGCAGCCAAACGCTTAACCACCGCAAGCAGGGCTAGGGCCTCTGCGTTAGCGGCCTTTTAAGTCTTTCACCTGCGTGGACACTGGGGCAGAGGGAGGTCGATCTTGAGAGCTGTGAGAGCAGTGGGCTCTCATTTTGGGCAAGCTGGTCAGACTGGCCAGGCTGGGGTCCTGTGGGGCCAGGGCAGTATGTGCTGGACCTGCAGGGTCCTACCGCTTGGCTTCAGTTGGGGCTGGTACCATGGACTCTGGCGGGCACTTGAGCAATGGCCCCCTCACATGCTGTGGCAACCTGGTGTGCAACCCTCTGCCGGTCCTTCTGCCTGTCTCTAGTGTGACTTACTTGGGCACAGATCAGCTAGGAATTCCACTCCTGTCAGGTCTGGCTGTGAACTGCCCCAGATCAAATACACAGTTTCAGTTTTTATTTTCCAATTACCCGGACAATGCCAAACTTCTTGATCATGATTTATACCTTTATTATACAAATGTGATCAAGAGTAACATTTTTGGACTATTGAATGAGGGTGAATGAGACTGAAATTCGCTTCTGGAAATGTCAGGAGACATGTGCAGTGTATGGATAGGCATGCTATGCCAGGACTTCTTTACTTAATTTTGTCATTTCCTCCCATCCTATGTGTGTGTGTTATTTAGGTGAGCGTGTTATTTGTGAAAAATACAGTACCGATTGTTCCAAGGAACTCATTCTTCACAATGTGTTATTGTTTATAAGTCAAATTATTATTTGGCTGAAAGGTGACCTCTGAGAGTGGCTCTAACTCCAGCTTAAAAGGGTGTGTTAGGGCGATAGTCTCAGGACCGCCTACAGTCTCTATCAGCCCTGTAAATCTGGTCTTTTTTATGAATTTGATTTTATTCTACATTTTTCTCCCATTCTAACTGGGGCCTTCCATTGTGTCCCTACACAGAGCAGTTGGTCATGACAGCCAGGCATCATCTAGTTGTTCTGTTCTTAGGGTAGAGGAGGCTGAGCTGTGGTTCATGCGGGTCATTAGACCTGCAGTCTAATTGCTTCTTGAGTCTTTTGTTTCCTTCACTCTCCTTTGCTTCAGAAGGGAAGAGATCAGTAGTTGTATCTTAGACACCTGCTGACAAGATTTAAGGCTCCAGACGCTACTCACCGAAATAGGATGTAGAACATTATCTTTATGACCAATGTTATGCCTATTGACCTAGGCGTCCCCTGAGACTGTGGTTCTTAGCCTTCAAGCCCAGTAACTCAGACCCGGGAGGGGTTTGGATATATTTAAGAAGTTCTCATAACTGTGCCCCCTATGTGCTCCATTATGTATATAAATATATATACAGCACATACAAATACGCATATACAAATGAACACAACTACACCTATTTATATACATGCATGTACTACCATATTCCCTCCCACACTTATATAGCACACATATCTACCTATGTAATTACTGACAACTTTTTGGTTGTTATTATTGTTGTTGCAGAATTTTACATTATAGCATTTACCATATCAAAAAATCAAGCCCAGCGCTGTCGAGTCGATTTTGACTCATAGTGACCCTATAGGACAGAGTAGAACTGCTCCATAGAGTTTCCAAGAAGTGCCTGGCAGATTCGAACTGCTGACCCTTTGGTTAGCAGCCATAGTACATAACCACTATGCCACCAGGGTTTCCACATTTACCATAGTTGTCCTTTATTCTTGCATTCCTCTCAGAATCTTCATTTATTTTGGTTACGTCATGCTGACTTCACCCATATTGTGCATTGCCTTTCCCTTCACCAGAATTAACATACATCCACTATTTAGTGATTCTCCCTCTCTGCCCCTTCCATCACTGGTAACCACGAAAGAACATTGCTTTCTGTGAGTAAGCCTACTCTTGACTTTTTAAAAAAGTAGTGTCATACAGTATTTGTCCTTTTGTGATTGACTTATTTCACTCAGCATAATGCCCTCTAGATTGATTGAGGCTGTAAATGTTTGGCATCTTTTGTTCATCATTATTCTTTATCATTGCATAGTATCCCATTGTATGTACTTGTCACAAATTGTTTATTCATTAATCCACTGATGGGCACTTAAATTGTTTTCATCTTTTTGCTATTATGAATAATGGAACAATGAACATAGGTGTGCATATATCTATCTGAGTCACTGCTTTTACTTCTCCAGGGTATATACCAAGCAGTGGGATTGCTGGATCATAAGGTATTTCTATTTCTAGCTTTTTGAGAAAGTGCCATATCATTTTCCATAGCGGTTGTACCATTCTAAAACCCCACCAGCTGTGTGTAAGATTTCCAAACTCCCCACAATCTCACCAGCATTTGTTGTTTTCTGTTTTTCTGATCAGCACCATTTTTGCAGGAGTGAGGTTGTATTTCATTGCAATTTCAATGTGCATCTTTCTAATGGCTACTGATCGCAAGCATCTCTTCATGTTTTTTTTTAGCTGTCTGAATGTATTCAGTGAAGTGTCTGTTTATGCCCTTGGTCTATTTTTTGATTAGATTGTCTTTTTGTTGTTGTATGTTTACATTTTTAAGGATCTTTTTTTGCGGAGGCTAATATTTCTAAAATAGCTCACTTTATAATTTATTTTTTAATAAAGTATGGGATACATTAACTGTAGTTCATTCCACTGCAGCCAATGATAAGACAGTACAGACTGAGATCCTTTACAAATATTTCTTTTTACTCTTTCCACCATGGTTTAGGTATGATAAAGTATGGTTTTCAGAAAGGAAATCTAGATGTCACAATAACCAGATAAGATGCACATGGCCAAGATGGAGTAAGAAGTAAAGATTACACTTTAGTCAGAAACAACCAAAAAATGAACAACACTCTACACATCAGGCAACAAATGACTGTTATCTCTGAGATAGAGGAAACAAACAAGGGGTAGCCTACTACTGCCCAAACTTACTGCCTTGATAGACTTCCCAAGCTATAGCACAGAAAGTGGGAACAAAGGTGGGACTCAGTGAACTCCATACATTAAAATGACAGAGGTATCAATCAGAGTGATCAATACAGCTAGAATTCACAGGAAAGAGTACAAGACAGGACGAAGCTGCACAGAGAGAAAACTCCTAATTGCTGTAGAAAGGGCACTTTGAGAATTCAGCTGAGTAGCTAGTGGTCAAAAAATATATGTGAGAAAACTAACTAGGTCAAGGGAAGGACCACCTAAAAGGAAATCAGCAGTGCTAAGCCCTAATACAGGGCATAGACAGGGCCTGTTTCTACCAGACAGACTCATGATTTACAGGGCATTGGGTAGAATATACAGAAGGGTTTTGTCTCAGTAGTGGGGAATAATCAAACCTAGACAAAACATGTCTCTAGTTCCATCTAATAATTCATAAAAGGAACATTGAAAAAATTCAACTTGTTTCCAAATAACTGTACACAAGACAAAATACACAAATATTTTTAGAAATACTAAAATATCCAGCAGCTAACAAGTTAAAATTGACAGTGTCTGGAATTCAATAAAAATTACAAGACACGCAAAGAAGCTGGAAATGCAAACCATATAGATTCAAACCATACAAGCAGAAAAATCAGTTAACTGAAACTGACACAAAACAGACACCAAAATTAGGATTAAAAGACAAGGACACGTAAAAAGTTTTAGTGTCTGTATCACCCATGTTAAAAAAGTTAGAGACAAAATAAATATAAAAATAAATTAAAAAAACTTTTACAAAAAAATCTATAATGTGAGATGAAAAATACAATAGATGCAATTGATGATCAATTAGAAATTGCAGAAGAAAAGAGAAATGAGTTTGAAGACATAGCAAAAGAATGTATCCAAAATGAAACAGAGAGAAAAAAGATTAAATAAAAATAGTCAGAGCACCAGTGAGGTCTTGGACAACTTTAGGTCATCTTGTATATGTGAATTTGGAGTTCTTGAAGAAGAAGAGAAAAAAGTGAAGAGAGAAAAACAAAATGAAAAATCAGTGGTTTCAAATTTTCCAAATTTGATGCAAACAATAAACTAACCCAAGAAGCTCAATGAAATCCAACGACTAGAAACATGAAGAAAACTACACCAAAGCAGATCATAATCAAATTGCACAAAACTGTAATTAAAAAATATTTAATCAGCCCCCCCAAAAGACATTATATACAGAAGAAACAATAAGAATGAAAGTAAATTTTTCATCATAAACAGGACAAGCCAAAGGACAATGCAGCAACAACTTTAAAGTATTGAACAAACCCAAACCCAGTGCCATCGAATGGAAGAAAAAAAAAATGCTAACCTAGAATTTCACCAATCAAAATATCGTTCAAATGATGGTGAAGTAGGACATACCCAGCCCTGTAAATGCTAAAAGAATTCATCACCGAATATATTAAAGGAAGTTCTTCAAATAGAAGTAACATATTATCAGGTGGAAAACCCAGAAAATTGTTAACTACATAGATAATTTTATACGTTTTTATTACTATCATTTAGAGCTCCTTAAAATATAAATGAATGTTCAAAGGAAAATAATAATAATGTAGTATGGGGTTTATAACATATGTAAGTAAAATTAATTAAAAAAAGCACAAAGTTTTTGAGGTAGAAGAAATGGAAGCATACTTCTATTCTTATACTATACAAGAATTTACATAGTATCACTTTAAATTAGACTGTGATAAGTTAAACATATTATAAACCCTAAACATTTATGAACTTAGAAAATATTTCGATAATGTCATAAAATTTCTACACTTTTTACTAGACTCTTAAGAAAAAGAGAGACAGATTGAAAGAAAAGCCAAATTGCTAATATTAGGAATGAAAGAGGTGACATTACTACAGAACTACAAATATTGCTAGTGAATTTGACAAACTAGATGGCATGGGGGTTAAAAAAAAAAAAAAAATTATATGAAAGAAAAAACTACCAAAGCTGATTTAAGGAAAATAGGCTGACAATCCCTATACTTATTAAGTAAATTTAATTTGCAGTAACACTTTCCTACAAATAAAACTCTGGGCCTAGATGCTTTTACTAGAACACACTAGATATTTAGGGAGGAAATGACACCATTTAAATACAAACCCTTGAGGCAGGGTCAAGATGGCAGAGTAGTCAGATGCTTCTGATGATTGCTCCTACAACAAAGAGCAGAATAAACAAGTGATATGACTATATTTATGAAAAGTTTGGAGCCCTGTACTTCAAAGGCAAAGTTAGAAAACATACTGACTGGCAGAGGGAGGGAGAGATGGTTCAGAAACTGAGAAGAGACGCCAGACCTGAATCACAGGGAACCCTCAGGTACAATCCCCAGAAGCAACTGTGGTAGGCTGGTGGTACAGTTTGGACCGCAGTTTCCTTGGGGAGAGACAGCCAGCCACACAGCCTATTCACACCCCCGGAACCAGAGAAGAAAAGCGCTCTCAGCAAAAGCTAAGTACTTGCATATATTTTACCATGCTCCCAGCTTCAGTGGCTATCCATTCACCTAGGCCAGAGATAGGCCCTCTGAGCACTCTGAGCCATTCTCCTGGCCTTGGAAAAGGAAGAAATCCACAACTGGGGGAAAAGATAATATTCCAGCTCCACTAACCTGGGGACCTCAGGACAGAAATGGCTCCTGTCCAGGCATAAATAGTCTGTGGACTTTGAATACCTTTCATCCCTGCATGGACCTGTGTTGGCCTATTTCAGGAGAATAGGCCCTTGTTGGCAGACTACAACTGTTTCAGTTATGTGGTGGAGAGGTGGGTAATTGATGTTTAACACCACTTTGCCTATTAAACAGAGCCATCACGTACACACAACAGGGGCCTAAGGACTGGTGGCTCCACCCACGTCACCCAGCCAACCACAACAAGGGTCCAAGGATAACTGGTACCTCCCAGTCCTTACAACTAAAAGCACTGGGTACACATGGTCTGTCTGCAGAACCCACCCACCTGTGTGCTCTAGGGAACAGGAGCACACTTTCCTCACAGACACTGGTAGGACAGTTGTCAGCTCACTGCCTTGTTCAGAGTGTGACCCCTGCTGCAAACAGTCACCTGTACCTATACCAATCACCCCTACCCCTCTAAGACTGTAGGACAGAGCCTGTACCACACACTTAATGACCAGCTACCAGGGTGCCTAAGCTGAATCCATACAAGAAAAGTGAATGGACTCCTAGACTGATATACCTGATAACAGCTCTAGCCACCTGGTGACAGGATATTAAAGCTTCAAAGGCAAAAATAATCAAGCTAGCTCACTCAAGCTACCTATTTGGGCACAACAAAAAAATCCAGACGCTAGGATACAATAAACAAAAATAAAACTAATACAATAACTTAAAGATGGCTCAGAGGCAACAGTCAATATCAAATCACATACGAAAGCAGACCATGATCATTTCAACAAGCTCTCAAAACAAAGAATCAAGGGATCTTCTGGATGAAGTTACCTGCCTGGAATTATCAGATGAGAATTCAAAATATTAATATACAGAATGAATGAGATCAGGAAGGAAGTTAGGCAATATGCAGAACAAGCCAAGGAACACACAGATAAAGCAGTTGAAGAAGTTAAAAAGGTTATTGAAGAACATAATGAAAAATTTAATAAGCTGCTAGAATCCATACAGAAATCAGAAATTCAGAAGATTAACAATAAAATTACAGAATTAGACAACTCAATAGAACATCACAGGAGGAAATATGAAGAAGTGGAAGACAGAATTAGTGATACTGAAGAAAAAACACTTGGCACCAATATATTTGAAGAAAAATCAGGTAAAAGAATTAAAAAAAAAAAAAAAAGAAACCCTAAGAAACGTGTAGAACTCTCCCAAGAGAAACAACCTACAAGTGACTAGAGTACCAGAACAGGGAGGGATAACAGAAAATACAGAGAGAATAGTTAAAGGTTTGTTGGCAGAAAACTTTTCTGATATTGTGAAAGATGAGAAGATATCAATCCAAGATTCTCTTTGAACTCTACATAAGGTAGATTTTAAAAGAAATTCACCAAGACTTATTATAATCAAACTTGCCAAAACCAAAGATAAAGAGAGAATTTTAAGAGCAGCTAGGGATAAACAAAAAGTCACCTACAAAGGAGGATCAATAAGAATAAGCTCGGACTACTAGGCAGAAACCATGCAGGCAAGAAGGCAATGGGATGACATACAAAGCATTGAAGGAAAAAAAAAAATGCCAGCCATGAATCATACATCCAGCAAAACTGCCTCTCTAATATGAAGGTGAAATTAGGACATTTCCAGATGAACAGAAGTTTAGGGAATTCATAAAAACCAAACCGAAACTGCAAGAAATACTAAAGGGAGCTCTCTGATTAGAAAATCAATAATATCAGATATCAACCCAAGAATAAACACAGGACAGAGCAACCAGATGTCAACCCAGACAGGGAAATCACAAAAATAAATCAAGGTAAAAAATGCTCAAAACAAGGAAACAGTGATGTCATTATGTAAAAGAAAACAACAATGAAATAATAAAGAGGGACTAAGAAATCTAGTCTTGGATCTTTCATACGGAGAGGAAGACAAGGTGATATAAAGAAATAAAAGTTAGGTTTCAACTTAGAAAAATAGGCGTAAATATTAAGGTAACCGCAAAGGAGACTAACAACTCTACTCATCAAAATAAAATGCAAGAAAAAAATAGCGACTCAGCAGAAATAAAATCAACAACAAATAATAAGAAAAGACAATATATAAACTACTTGGCAAATAAAATTCAGTGGGAAAAAGAAACTGCCAATAACACACAAAAAAGACATCAAAATGACACACTGAACTCATACCTATCCATAATTACACTGAAAGTAAATGGATTAAATACACCAATAAACAGACAGAGAGTGGCAGAATGGATAAAAAAACATGATCCATCTATATGCTGCCTACAAGAGACAGTACTTAGACTTAGAGAAAAACAAACTAAAACTCAAAGGATCAAAAAAAATATATCAGGAAAACAACAATCAAAAAAAGAGTGGGAGTGACAATATTAATTTCTGACAAAATAGACTTTAAAGTTAAATCCACCACAAAGGATAAGTTAGGTCACTATATAATAATTAAGGGGACAATATACCAGGAGGATATAACCATATTAAATATTTATGAGATAGACAGTCCCACAATTATAGTGGGAGACTTCAACACACCACTTTCAGTGAAGGACAGAACATCCAGAAAGAAGCTCAGTATAGATAGCTTATTTCTGGATATTCCATCCTTCACTGAAAGTGGTGTGTTGAAGTCAAGGGAGATCTAAATGCCACAATGAACCAACTTGACCTCATAGACATGTACACAACACTCCACGCAAAAGAAGCCGTGTACTTTCTTTTGTAGTGCACATGGAACATTCTCTAGAATAGACCACGTATTAGGTCATAAAGCAAGCCTTAGAAGAGTCCAAAACATCAAAATATTATTAAGCATCTACTCTGATCATAAGACCATAAAAGTAGAAATCAGTGACAGAAAAAACAGAGAAAAGATATAAAAAAAACTTGGAAACTGAACAGTTACCCCGCTCTAAAATGACTGGGTTATAGAAGACATTAAAGATGGAATAAAGAAATTCATAGAATCCAATGACAATGAAAACACTTCCTATCAGAACCTTTGAGAGCTAAAGCAATGCTCAGAGGTCAATTTATATCAATAAATGCACACATACAAAAACAAGAAAGGACCAAAATCAAAGATTTCTCCCCAAAACTTGAACCAACAGAAAGGGAGCAAAAAAGAAACCCTCAGGCACCAGAAGAAAGCAAATAATACAAATTAGAGCAGAATTATGAAACAGAGAACAGAAAAACAATTGAAAGAGTTAAAAAGACCAAAAGTTCATTCTTTGAAAAAATTAACAAAATTCTTAAACAATGGGCCACACTGAGAAAAGAAAAACAGGAGAGGAAGCAAATAACCTGAGTAAGAAATGAGATGGGCGATATCACGACATACCCAACTGAAATTAAAAGAATCATATCAGATTACTAGGAAAAATTGTACTCTAACAAATTTGAAAAACTAGAAGAAATGGATGAATTCCTAGAAACACACTACCTACCTAAACTAACACAAACAGAGGTAGAACTAAACTCATAACAAAAAGAGAGATTGAAATGATAATTAAAAAAACTTCCAATAACACCAAAAAAAGCCCTGGCCTGGACGGCTTCACTGAAGAGTCCTAACAAACTTTCAGAGAAGAGTTAACACCACTACTACTTAAGGTATTTCAGAGCATGGAAAAGGACATATACTTCCAAACTCATACAATGAAGCCAGCATATTCCTGTTACCTAAACCAGATAAAGATACCACAAAAAAAGAAAATTACAGACCTCTATCCCTCATGAACCTAGATGCAAAAATCTAGCCAGTAGAATTCAATGACATATCTAAAAAATAATTCACCATGACCAAGTGGGATTCGTACCAGGTATTCAGGGATAGTTCAAGATTAGAAAAACAATTAATGTAATCCATCACAGAAATAAAACAAAAGACAAGAACCACATGATCCTATCAATTGATGCAGAAATGGCATTTGACAAAGTTCAACACCCATTCATGACAAAAATTCTCAGCAAAATAGGAATAGAAGGAAAATTCCTCAACATAATAGAGGGCATTTATGCAAAGCCAACAACCAACATCATCCTAAATGGAGAGACTCTGAAAGCATTCTTGAGACTGAGAACCAGACAAGGATGCCCTTTATCACCACTCTTATTCAACATAGTGCTGGAGGTCCTACCAGAGCAATTAGGCTAGATAAAGAAATAAAGTGCACCCAGATTGGTAAGGAAGAAGTAAAAGTGTCTCTGTTTGCATATGACATGATCTTATACACAAAAAGAATCCTGAAAAGAACTACTGAAACTAGTAGAAGAGTTCAGCGGAGTGTCGGAATACAATATAAACATACAAAAATCAATTGGATTCCTCTACAACAACAAAAAGAACATTGAAGAGGAAATCACCAAATCAATACCATTTACAGTAGCCCCCAAGAAGGTAACATACTTAGTAGTAAATCTTACCAGAGACGTAAAGGAACTATACAAAGAAAACTACAAGGCTCTACTGCAAGAAACCAAAGGAGACCTACATAAGTGGAAAAGCATGCCTTGCTTATGGATAGGAAGACTTAACATTGTAAAAATGTCTATTCTACAAAAAGTGGTCTGTAGATATAATGCAATTCCGATGCTAATTCCAATAACATTTTTTAATGAGATGGAGAAACAAATCACCAATTTCACATGGAAGGGGAAGGGGCCCCGGATAAATAAAGCATTACTGAAAAAGAAGAACAAAGTGGGAGGCCCACTCTACCTGATTTTAGAACCTATTATACCACCACAGCAGTCAAAACAGCCTGGTACTGGTACAACAACAGATACATAGGCCAATGAAACAGAATTGAGAATCCAGACATAAATCCATCCACATATGAGCAGTTGATACTTGACAAAGGCCCAATGAAAGTCAGCTAAATGGGTAAAAGACAGTCTGTTTAACAAATGGTGCTGGCATAACTGGATATCCATCTGCAAAAAAATGAAACAAGACCCGTACCTCACACCATGCACAAAAACTAACTCAAAATGGATCAAAGACCTAAATATAAAATCTAAAACGATAAAGATCATGGAAGAAAAAATAGGGACAATGTTAGGAGCCCTAATACATGGCATAAACAGTATGCAAAACATTACTAACAATGCACAAATGCCAGAAGAAAAAACTAGATAAAAAAAATAAACACCTATGTTTATCAAAAGACTTCACCAAAAGAGTAAAAAGACCACCTACAGACTGGGAAAAAGTTTTTAGCTATGACATTTCCGATCAGTGTTTGATCTCTAAAATCTACATGATACTGCAAAAACTCAACTACAAAAAGACAAATAACCCAACTAGAAAATGGATAAAGGATATGAACTGACACTTCCTAAAGAAGACATTCAGGTAGCTAACAGATAAATGAGGAAATGTTCACGATCATTAGCAATTAGAGAAATGCAAATCAAAACTACCATGAGATTCCATCTCGCTCCAACAAGGCTGGCATTAACCCAAAAAACACAAAATAATAAATGTTGGAGAGGTTGTGGAGAGACTGGAACACTTGTACACTGTTGGTGGGAATGTAAAATGGTACAACCATTTTGGAAATTGATTTGGTGCTTCCTTAAAAAGCTTAGAAATAGACTACCATACTATCCTGCAATCCCACTCCTTGGAATATATCCTAGAGAAATAGGAGACTTAGAAGAACAGATATATGCACATCCATGTTCATTGCAGCACTGTTTACAATAGCAAAAACATGGAAGCAACCAAGGTGCCCATAAATGGATGAATGGATAAATTATGGTATATTCACACAATGGAATGCTATGCTTTGATAAAGAACAATGATAAATCCTTGAAACATTTCAAAACATGCAGGAATCTGGAAGACATTATACTGAGTGAAATTAGTTGCAAAGGGACAAATACTGTATGAGACCACTATCATAAGAACTGAAGAAATAGTTTAAACAGAGAAGAAAATATTCTTTGATGGTTACGAGAGTGAGGAGGGAGGGAGGGAGAAGGGTATTCGCTAATTACATAGTAGACAAGAACTATTTTAGGTAAAGGGAAAGACAGCACACAATACAGATGAGGTCAGCACAACTGTGCTAAACCCAAAGCAAAGAAGCTTCCTAAATAAAGGCCAGCACAGCAGTGGTAGGGGTTTGCGGATCATAGTTTCAGGGGACATCTAGGTCAAATGGCATAATAAAATCTATTAAGGATACATTCTCCATCCCACTTTGGAGAGTGCCATCTGGGGTCTTAAATGCTAGCAAGTGGCCATCTAAGATGCATCAATTGGTCTCAAACCACCTAGAGCAAAGGAGGATGAAGAACACCAAAGACACAAGCTAATTATGAGTCCAAGAGATGGAAAGGGCTATATAAATCAGAGACTACATCAGCCTGAGACCAGAAGAACTAGATGTTGCCTGGCTACAACTGATGACTGCCCTGACAGGGAACACAACAGAGAACCCCTGAGGGAGCAGGAGAGCAGTGGGATGGAGACCTGGAATTCTCATAAAAGGACCAGATTTAATAATGGTCTGAGACTAAAAGGACCCTGAAGTTCATGGTTCCCAGACCTTCTGTTAGCCCAAGACAGTAACCATTTCCAAAGCCAACTCCTCAGACAGGGATTGGACTGGACTATGTAATAGAAAATGATACTGGTGAGAACAGTGAACTTCTTGGACCAAGTAGATACATGAGACTATGTGGGCAGCTCTTGTCTGGAGGGAAGACGAGAGGGCGGAGGGGGTCAGAAGCTGACTGAATGAACACGAAAATAGAAAGTTTGGGGAAAGAGTGTGCTGTGTCATTAGGGGGAGAGCAACTAGAAGTATATAGCAAGGTGTTTATAAATTTTTGTATGAGAGATTGACTTGATTTGTAAACTTCCACTTAAAGCACAATAAAAATTAAAAATAAATAAAGAAATAAATATAAACCCTTACACAATATCAAAAAAGTGGGAACAATTCCTAACTCTTTCTATGAAGTCAGCATTACCCTGATTTGAAAAGTAGATGGATATTATAAGAAAAGGCAAATATCCCTCTTGAACACAGATGTAAAATTTGGAAAAAAAAAATAAACTTAACAATTAAAAAAGAAAAAGATAATGCTGACCCAGCAATTCCTCTCCTAGGTATATACCTAGAAGACATGAAAGTAGAGACTCAAAAAGAGACTTGTACACCAGTGTTCACTGCAGCACTACTCACAATAGCCAAAAGGTGGAAACAACCTAAATGATCATCAACAGATGAATAGATAAATGAAATGTGGTACATACATACAAAAGAATACTACTCAGCCAGCAGGAGAAATGAAGTCCTGATACATGCTAAAGTACGGATGGGACTCGGAGACATTATGCTAAGTGAAATAAGCCAATTACAAAAGGAAAAACATTGTATGACCTCAATTTCATAAAAAGACAAGAAAAAACAAATGTATAAAGACCAAAGTTTATAAGTGGTTACCAAAGGTGGGAGAGAGGAGGGCAAGGGAGGTTAACATTGATGGAGAATCACATTGATTTGTACAGCCGATTATCTTAATTGTTGTCAATAAGTGGTATACCAGTAAAATGTTGAATTGGCAATAGTTGTGTGATGACATATTTTCAATGACAAAAAAAGAGAGTAGCTGCTGAGGCTGCTTATGTATTACCAAAAACCTCAGAGGATTTGATTTCTTGGTTTGAAGGCTTAGGGTCATGGTTTCATGGGACATCCCAGTTAATTGTCGTTATAATGTGTTCAGTGCTTCTGTTCTACCTCATAGTTCATTGTGTAGTGCCTGGGGTCTTAAAAGCTTGCAAGCTGCCACCCAAGGCACAACAATTTGTCTCTACTCACCTGGAGCAAGAGAGTAGGAAAGAGAGTCAGGAACAGGAGGATATGGAATGTCTGCCTAATTGCCTCCGTGAACAAATGTCTCCTTTGCCACGAGACTGGAAGAACTGGATGGTGCCCTGCTGCCATTACCGAACATTTTGATCAAAGATTCCCTAGAAGAATCCAGACCAAAAGGGGGAAAATTAAGGACAGAATTTCAAATTCACATGGACTCTAGACTTTTGGCAGCCATGGAGGGTGGATGAACCCCTGAAACTCTTGCTCTGAGATAATCTTTAAATCTTAAACCAAAAATACGCACCAATGTCATCTTAACACTGAGCAATAGTTTAGCTAAACTAGTTAAGAAATGTTTGCACTGAGCAATATGATCTTTTAAAAACTATCTATATTGGATCAAATTGACAGCAGCAACTCAAAAGATTAGATAGGAACCTTTAAGGGGCAGTGAGTGTATGTTAATGAGGGAGAAACAATTCTGAAAAAAAGGGTGAGAATAGTTGTACAACTCGAAGAATGTAATCAATATCACTATATTGCACATGTAGAAACTGTTGAATTAGTATATGTTTTGCTGTGTAGATTCTCACCACCAACAAGAAAGTAAATAAAATTTAGAAAAAGTCTGATGGGAAGAAAAAAAAGATAATGCGTTATAACTGCACTGAGCTTGAAAATGGCCCCCAAACATATCCACATCCTTTGAATTCGTCAGTGTTATTTATATGACAAAATTCACTTTGCAGATGTGCTTGATGAAATTAAGGATTTTGAGAAGGGGAAAATATCCTGGATTATCTGCATGGGCTCTAAATACAATCATATGTATCCTTATGACTGGGAGGCAGAGGGACATTTGACACAGAGAAGAGGAGGCAACCTCTCACCTTGGAAAATGTAAATGGACTTTCTCATTCTATTACAGCCTTTCAACACACATTTTCCTTTGCATGTATTTCAAATCTCTGTTATCTAAATACAAATATAGTTGCGAAAAGGAAGGGCCATTGGTAATCACCCAGCATAATTCTCTTACCTATGACCATCCCTCCAGCTAGGACACATTTATGAGTCTCTTTATAAATCTTTAAAACACAGGTGCATTTCTTAAAATGCTTGCTTTATTTTATTATAAACCATTGTTAATCCACATTGTATTTTGTCACCTTTACTAAAAGTTCTATCGAAATGTGTTAATATCAGAGTTTTTGTTTTATTTTATGTTGTCTTTTCAGACACCTTACTTTACAACTACTATGCTTCATATAGGAAACCCTGGGGGCGTAGTGGTTAAGTGCTATGGCTGCTAACCAAAAGGTCAGCAGTTCAAATTCACCAGGCTCTCCTTGAAAAGTCTGTGGGGCAGTTCTACTCTGCCCTGTAGGGCCACTTAGAGTGGGAATGGACCCAATGGCAATGAGTTTTTTTTTTTTTCTTTTTGGCTTTTGGTGCTTCATGCTACAATTCAGAACTGCATTTGATAGACACTTCATGCAGTTACTTTGAAGTGAAAGTTAGCAACAGATATATTGAAAATATATTCTGGAGACACAAGAATGTTAATTGGAAATTGGATTTGGTATTGAAAAATGGGCCAAAGTATGCATGGATCAACAACAAATGAATTTATAATGATATTTATTTTACTGTGTACCAATATGAACATGCAATTAATGAGAAACAATTGGTGCAGACATTACTGTTGGAAAGCCATTAGAATAAAGTGTCTGTATTAAAAAAAGAAACATGCTTTCCTTTTGTTTTGTTAGTAAAGAGGCACAAATGCAAAAAGGACAAGATCTTGGTTTAACCAATAATAACAGCTAATGGGCAAGAACTGTTGCATGTTCAATGTCACTTGGAATGGTTGAATAGATATTTTTTGTCATGTTTGAACTTGAAATAAAAAAAAGGTACATGCACAGTATAGCATAATTTCTTCATTTTGTTAAGAGTATACATTTATCATCTAACAAACCATAGTTTAGAATCAAGCATATGTCCTGTAAAATTGTATTTTTGATCCACACTGTTTACATTGGGTTACAACCATATCTACCAAAAATATGTCATTTGTTACTTATTCTTTCTCATTATTTTCTCCTGTCCAAATAATAGGTGTACATTAAAAAAAAAAAAAAAATCTATTTAAAAAAAGACCAACAACTAAGTAGGAAAAAATTGCACATTTTAGATGCCATTTAATGTCATATGTATTTATATGGCACGTATGGACCCTTTATTTAGAAAAGCACAGATGACAATGGCCAATACATATAAGGAAAAAATTAGACCTCACTAATCAAAGAATGCAAGTTAAATCAGTAAGGTATTTCATCATTATTTTCAATAACTTCTTCAGAAAATATTTTCAAAATAATGTTATTCAAGTAGGCAAACAAGCAGTGAATGGCCCATTTGGGTAATGCTTGTAAGAGTAGAATTTTGTTTCTAAAGTTAGAAAGTCAATTTGAGAATAGGAATAATTTGCTTTCTTATAATATGATTTTATTTTTCTAATAAATTTCCTATTATTGAAAACTCAAATATAAAAATATTAAGTGGTAAAAAGGGGTTAAGAACAAGAGAGTTTTAGACCTTTTAGTTCCTAATGTTTTCTCTTCAGTAAAACTATTGTTTGTATAATATGGTATAAAGAACACAGGTATTTTTCTTTCAGGAATTTCAACAATAAATACAGTCTGCATTTATAGGCTTATTGCTATCAGTACTAACACCACTGAGAGAATTCATGGTTTAATAGCATTTGCTTTTTATTTAAACTTGTCTTTTTCTATTGTCATCAATATTATCATTGGTGTGGTAGTTAATATTCATTCTTAATGTTTTAATACCTCTTATCCTAATACACAATGCTAAGACAAGGCTGATATGTTGTTGGGGCAGTGTTAGTTCCTGATGGTTACTAGATTTGGGTCATGTTTGTGTTGTAAGAAAAATATGTAAAATGCATATTATACTCCTTCATTGATTTTATGTCTACTTTATCGTAAAAACTTGCTGTGTAGAAAAAAGCCTGAATTGAAAATTTTTATTTAGACTTAATGGTTCCATTTCTCAGTATTTATCCTAAGGATATAATCATATACATACATAAAAACTTATTCCAGAATTTAATTAATATATTTAAAAATATCCATTGAGCACAGTTTCCCTGATAAAATATAATAACTGTATCAATAAATATTTAGTGATAAGTTTCTGGGTGAAGCAAATGATTAACATGCTCGGCTACTAACTGAAAGTTTGGCTTTTTGAATCCATCCAGAGGCACCTGGGAAGACAGACCTGGCGATCTACTCCTGAAAAATCAGCCACTGGAAGCCACATGGAGCACAGGTCTGTGCTGACACATACAGCATCACTGTGAGTCAGAATCAGCTCTAGGGCAACTGGTGTTGGTGGTGGTGGTGCATGAAAGAAGAGTGGAAAATGGAAAAACAAAAAAAAAAAAGAGTCAGCATTTCAAAATGCCAACTCAACAGTGATTATAAACAGGCCATGAAACATAGGAAATATTTATACATTCCTTGTAACTTTCTGACGTTTTCCAAATGTTTTATGATAGATACATACTACTTCAAAAAACCAAACCCACTGCTCTCCAGCTGATTTTGACTCATGGCGACCCCATGTGTTACAGAGCTGAGCTGTTCCAAATGGATTTCTTGAATATAATCTTTGTGGAAGTAGATCTGCCAGACCTTCTAGGTTGTTCTCTCTAATCCCAAGGTTGTTAAACCAGGCCCGTGATTAAGTCACATGTAATTTTAGTTTAAATTCTCTAACTCATTAACAAATATATGGGAGGAATCTAACACATTTTGATAGTGTGTGAAATTAAGGCTCTTTTCTTGTTTGCCTAGTAAGTTTGCAGATACTGTTTTCATTTCTTCTGCCTCTCTGTTTTCCTCTTAGGTTTGAGCCTAAGACTTCTGTGATTTCCCTCAAAGGCGGAATGGGTATGTGTTTTCAGGAGAGACAATCTCTCTCTCTCATATAAGAAGTTAAAATACACGAAGGTAAAGCCATTGTGTTGTTGTTTACCCTCTAGGGTTTCCACATTAAAAGGTACTTTTAGTCAAAAAGGGTTAAGAGCTCGAGTTGCTAACCAAAAGCAGCCTTTCCTTGGAAACCCTCTGGGGCAGTTCTACTCTGTCCTATAGGGTCACTACGAGTCAGAATTGACTTGATGGCAATGGGTTTTACTGGAAAAGAAATTCTGTATTTAAGAAAGTTGAATGTATTTTAAAAGTTTATTTTAATCTTCACTGCCTCTCAATCTAAAAACAACACAAGCTCATTGTGGAAAAAAAAATTGAAGAAAACAGAAATCACTCATATGCTTCCATGAAGAGATAATGAAGGTTAACATTTTCCTCTGCGTACTTTCTAAAGAAGGTAACTTTTTTTTCCATTAAAATTACGTAAAGTATATTACTCTTAATAAACATAGTGGTATATTGTATTGTACCCCCACACAGCAGGTAGGTCAATAACTTATTTTACCAATTTCCTATCTAGGAATTTTTGTTCATGTATTTTCTTTATTATGCATAGGTCATTTTGAAGAGCACCATTATGTGGGAAATAGATAATATTTCGTGTTTTTATAACATTTTTAATTTGAGGGGCATTTTCCTATCTTTGTTCATGACACTTTTTTAAATTTTGATTTTTTCAGAGAGACATCATCTAATGTTTAGTTTTACTCCTTTTTTAAAAAAAAAATTTCTGAAGTCATTTTCACTCTTACAGCTTTTACTTAAGATTTGAACATCCAAAAAACCAAAGCAAACCCATTGCCCTCGAGTCGATTCTGACTGATAGTGACCCTATATATTTCAGTTTAATTTTCTTCTCCATCTTCAACACATTCTTCCCCTAAATCACTTACTTATTATTAAAGTCCTTTCTTCTACAGCCCTGGTGGCCTAGTGGTTAAGTGCTACAGCTGCTAACCAAGAGGTCAGAGGTTCAAATCCGCCAGGTGCTCCATGGAAACTCTATGGGGCAGTTCTACTCTGTCCTATAGGGTAGCTATGAGTCGGAATCAACTTGATGGCAGTGAGTTTGGTTTTGGTTTTTTTTGGGTTTCTTCTACGGGCTTTTTCCAGGCTCAGGACATCTGCATTGGCTTCTTCCCTTTCTGAAATGCTCTTCTCTCCACTCTTGCTGAAAATTGACACAATCTTTAGTTTACTATCTTAATATCTCCTCCTCACAATGCATTTTGATAAATCATCCCTTATCAATATAAATATAACTATCATTATTCCTTTAACTTTCTTTTATTCCATTTACAATACTTAATTCTTACAGATCTATTTACATCATCATTTATTGTTACATTATCATATATATATATTTTGTGTATATATATATATATATATATATATATATAAAACCTATCCCGAAATTCTCTCTTGATGACTTGCAAGGGCATCTTAGACCAGCATTCTAACAAAGGATCACACAGAGTTTTGCTAGAGCTGTCTGCTACTGACCGTTTTTAGTCTGTCACCTAGTGAAGAAATCTATTAGGAATAGCATAAGGCCATTGACAGCTCTTGTTGGCTGTTTCATGCTCTCTGACTCGATAGACAAGAATCACTAATAGGATAAACTGTAAAAACACAATACAGTTGCTGAAAATCATACATAACGGCAAACACGATCTTTTAGGACAGTCACAATCAGGATAAAAAGTCACAGGATGAAAGAAATAATAATTCCCAAAATACAGAACAGGAATTCATTCCATATCTCTCACCGATTTTTCTTATATGTCAGTGGCTTGTTACAGTTTGGCTTGCTTGCCTCATATCCCACATATAATATGTACATTACAATGATATGATTTTCCTTCCACCATTTACCAATTGCTTAATAGGCAATTACCTCAGCTTTCTAATTATGGACAAAGTAAATGGGCAATGACATCACTTTGATAAAGTATGTTCTCTAATATTTAATTGAGAAAATGAAAAACACTTTGGAGAAAATTAACTCCTTCAGTTATATAGGGCTATATTTTACAAACAATTGCTTTAAATATCTCACCAATGTAAAAATGTGGATTATGTTTGGACCGTGAAGCTACTTATGGCTAAATGCATGGATATTTCTAAAAGTTTGTTATTTTTAAATATTTTGAATTCCCATGATTCAGTGGATCAGAAAAATCAATGGGCTAAAAATGTAAAAACTCAATAGAGACAATGAAGTTTTGTGAGTCTTTGATACATTACACTTTGAGATTGTGTTTTCCCCTAACAATTTTACAGCCAGCCTCCATGGCAGAAACCATTGGTCCCTTATTTATCTATTTATCCATGGATACAGGACAGTAGCACATTTTGGAAAATATTTGGTGACTACAGCATTTCCTTACCTATGGATCGGAATCAACTCAGCGGCAGTTGGTTTGGTTTTTGGTTTTTAGCCCAACTTTATGAAAACGTAGAGATATTTCCTATTGAAACAGTGTCTACCTTAGAATCTTCCTCTTTCACAGGAAATTGTTAATTCTCCCCAGTTCAGCTGACTTTTAAACCATATATATTAGAACTAAATTGTAAGATAATTTGTGTGCAGTGTACTTCTTTCCCAGGGTGATCACCTCAACCTAGCTGCCACTAAAAACATTCAGTTGAAAGAAATAAAATGTATGGAGGACTCCTGAAAAGTCTACAACTCTATATGGTTGAATATTTTCCATTCAATAAAGTCAGGACATCAACAAGCAGCGTTTCTATTATAGCATTTTTAGGGCTTTTATTAATGCTATTTCGCAGTCAGTCTACACTGGCGGACACTATAAAAAAATGCAACAGTGCTCATATTTACTGTAAGAGTCTTCTTTATGAAGTCCTTTGATAGAATTCCATTCGGATTTCAGAATTAGAGCCAGTTCTACTTCTAAGCAATGTGTTTGTTTTTATCTTAGGTACTGTGTGACTCATATTACTGTTCTTATATTTCACTTATTTTATGACATGGAAAACACTAACGCAAACGTATCTGGCCACTTGGCAGGCCCACACAACAAGACCACACCAGCATTCATTTCAGGTTCTTAAAATTGCCTTAGTTTCATCTTATTCTTCTGATGTGAAATTGTAGATATATTTTTTGGAAAATATTAGGAACCTTTAACAGTCAGAGGTAAGCAGGATTTTGAGGGGAAATACCAGCTGGAGAGCAAAGGTTTGTACTCCCCTTCCATAGTGTACCCCTTTCATCATGGAGAAATATTGCTGTTCATTCCCAGTTTCTTTGTATCTGGTATGGCCATGTGTGGCTGCAGTCCAGCCAATGAAATATAGGCAGTACATTAGAGAAATGAAAATTAAAACTACGATGAGATTCCATCTCACTCCAACAAGGCTGGCATTAATCCAAAAAACACAAAATAATAAATGTTGGAGAGGCTGCGGAGAGATTGGAACTCTCATACACTGCTGGTGGGAATGTAAAATGGTACAACCACTTTGGAAATCTATCTGGCGTTATCTTAAACAGTTAGAAATAGAACTATCATACAACCCAGAAATCCCACTCCTCGGAATATACCCTAGAGAAACAAGAGCCTTCACACAAGCAGATATATGCACACCCATGTTAATTGCAGCTCTGTTTACAATAGCAAAAAGCTGGAAGCAACCAAGGTGTCCATCAACGGATGAATGGGTAAATAAATTGTGGTATATTCACACAATGGAATACTACGCATCAATAAAGAACAGTGACGAATCTGTGAAACATTTCATAACATGGAGGAACCTGGAAGGCGTTATGCTGAGCGAAATCAGTCAGAGGCAAAAGGTCTTATTGTATAAGACCACTATTATAAGATCTTGAGAAATAGTATAAACTGAGAAGAACACATACTTTTGTGGTTACGAGGGGGGGAGGGAGGGAGGGTGGGAGAGGGTTTTTTACTGATTAATTAGTAGATAAAAACTGCTTTAGGTGAAGGGAAGGACAACACTCAATAAATGGAAGGTCAGCCCAATTGGACTGGACCAAAAGCAAAGAAGTTTCCGGGATAAAATGAATGCTTCAAAGGTCAGCGGAGCAAGGGCAGGGGTTTGGGAACCATGCTCTAAGGGGACTTCTAAGTCAATTGGCAAAATAAATTCTGTTATGAAAACATTCTGCACCCCTCTTTAAAATGTGGCATCTGGGGTCTTAAATGTTAACAAGCGGACATCTAAGATGCATCAATTGGTCTCAACCCACCTGGAGCAAAGGAGAATGAAGAACACCAAGGTCACACGACAACTAAGAGCCCAAGAGACAGAAAGGGCCACATGAACCAGAGACCTACATTATCCTGAGACCAGAAGAACTAGTTGGTACCCAGCCACAATCGATGACTGCCCTGATAGGGAGCACAATAGAGAACCCCTGAGGGAGCAGGAGATCAGTGGGATGCAGACCCCAAATTCTCATAAAAACACCATACTCAATGGTCTGACTGTGACTAGAGGAATCCCGGCGGCGGGCATGGTCCCCAAACCTTCTGTTGGCCCAGGACAGGAACCATTCCCGAAGACAACTCATCAGACATGAAAGGGACTGGGCAGTGGGTAGGAGAGAGATGCTGATGAAGAGTGAGCTAATTATATCAGGTGGACACTTGAGACTGTGTTGGCATCTCCTGTCTGGAGGGGGGATGGGAGGATAGAGAGAGTTGGAAGCTGGCAAAATTGTCACGAAAGGAGAGACTGGAAGGGCTGACTCATTAGGGGGAGAGCAAGTGGGAGTAAGGAGTAAGATGTATATAAACTTATATGTGACAGACTGACTTGATTTGTAAACATTCACTTGAAGCTCAATAAAAGTTAATAAAAAAAAAATATATATATATAGGCAGTAACTATGCTACTTCCCAGCCTGCCTCCAGATGTGATCTCCCACTCTCTTCTTCTTAATGCCATCCTTGAGAAAACTTCGGTGACTTTGTGAGCAATTCGTTGAAGACAGTGACTTTGAGCTATACATTGAAGATAGCAAATCTTTTGCCATCTTGGGTCCCTGAGTGACTTCATTGAGCGTAATTCTTCCTCAACCTCTCTACCACCCACAACTGAAATTTTCATCAGCAAATATAAACTGTTGTGGCAAACCGCTGAAATTTTAGGGCTCATCTATTGCACCAGCTAAAGTTACCTTAACTAATACTAAAATTGGTACCTTGAATTGTGGCAGGGCACTGCCATATCCAGAAACTGTTATATGTTACCTAGTTGCAAAATATTTGGTAAAAACTGACAGAGATAACTTGGGAAACAACCCATATGCCTACTCAGACTGAGGCTCTATTGGACGAAATTGAAAAACAGGAAGATAATAATGTGCAGTTGTCCTTCAGTATCTGCAGGAGATTGGTTCCAAGACCCCTGAGGACACCAAGATCGTTGGATGCTCAAGCCCCTTATATAAAATGAAGTATATTTCCATATAACTTGCGCACATCCTCCTATATACTTGAAATCATCTCTAGATGCCTAATACAATGTAAGTGCTATGTACTGCATTGTTTAAGGAATAACAATAAGACTTCAGGTGAACAATGCTCAAACAATGAGTGCTGGAGAAAGACTGAGGATCTGTGAAATGGCAGAAGGCTACAGCAGGGTATGCCTACACACCACTTTTATTTGCGTGGATTCAGCATAGCACTCAATGCGTGGCAAATTCAAGTTTTGATTTTTGGAACTTTCTTTTTTTTTTTCCCTGTATATTTTCAATCCTTGTTTGGTTTAATCCATAAATGCAGGCCCCACGGATGCTGACTATATGTTGATTGTCACTGATAGGATTTAACAAGATATTTGAAAAAAAGAAATGCACTTCAGAAAAGATCAGCTGGTTTGCAAACCAAAAGTAAAAGAGGGGGGAAAAAAAAACCCTCAGGGATTTGTAGTCTTGCAATGTTGAAAATTCAGATATTAATTCTAATCCCCAAAGAATCAATTATGAGAGTATAAAATGTCTGAGCTACCAGGCCCTGTAAGAACAAGCCCTGTAGCAAAAATCAGGTTAAACACGTGTTTCTTTCGATCTATTATTTCAAATAGTCTGAAAATATACACCATTAAGTCATAAGAGAAATACTCAGGTTAAGAAAGCAATGGAAAATATAAAACTTGAGAATTATGCCCCAGAACTAACTTTTACTGTCATGCTGACACATGAATTTAATAGAAAGAAAATTGATAGCCTTCTGAGTTAATTTCTGAAGAAATTGCATTATCAAAGAAACCATTAAGACTTTGATTACATGAATGCTAAAATAAATATTGGGCCACCTGTGCCCGCACAAATGGAAAGAGGACTAGATTGGTCTTCAAAATATTTTTTCTTTTGAAAAGCAGATAGTGTGACCTTGATGTTGGAAGGAAAAAGTACAAGGATATTTGGTGGCTAGAGAGGTGCACCATAGAAGAGAGATGTCTTTCCTCCTAGGATTCTGGCTTTCTTTCAGGCTATCTGGTCTAGTCCATCATGGCACTGTATTTCCTCTTCTTGATTCTATCTGGGATCATATGACTACATTCTGGTCAGTGGAATGTGGTCAGAAATGATGTATTCTACTTCTAAGCCTAGCTCCTAAAGGCTTTATGTACAATCTTTGTCAGCGAGTCCTACTACAAATATCTTTTTATATGATATAGGTTGTCTTTTCACTGTCTTACTGAAAAATTTTGATTAAAATTAGTTCCTTATTTCAATGTAGTATAATTTATTAATTTTTCACCTTATGTTTACAGATTTTTGTGCCTTGTTTGGGAAAATTTTGTTAACTTAAGGTCATGAACAGTTATATTCCCTTATGTTTTCTTCTATCGCTATTCTCAGGAATATTTTGTGTAAGATTGGTGATATTTCTTCCATAAATATTTGGAATAATATACTGGTGAATATATCTGCACCTGGAATATTCTTTGCATCATTTAATAGCCTTTGAACCATTCAGTATTTCTTTATCTGTTATATTTGGCAATTTGTGCTTTTTAAAGAAATTTGTCCAAAAATTTATTGGATTTTTTTTTTTTTTTTGGTCTTTTTTAATGCCTGAAAAATAGAGTTATGTCCTATTTCAATTTCTGGTATTTGTAATTTTTGTTTTATTTTCTTTTTGTGTGTGTTTTAACTTGTGGGGTTTTTGAACATACCTCTTGGAGGGAGAGCGTGGTTGGAAAATAAAAGTAGAAAAAAGAAGTAGAAGGCGTGCATTATTTGCATAAAAATATAGTAGACTAGTGTTTGACCAATCATTAGTCGAGTTGGCATCAAATTCACCACCACATTGAGATTTTTCTATAGTGTATTTTCATTGTAATTCAATAAAAAATATAATCTAGTTTATAGAGCAATTTCTTCTTTAAAAAATGGTATTTAAAAATATTATTTAAAAACATTTTGCTTTTTGCTTTCCAAACAATTTAGTGTTATCAAGTTATTTTTTCTGTATTGATTTATATTTTTATTGCACTGTGACCAGTGTACATATTCTGTATGATCTCAATTATTTGAAAGTTGTCGAGATGTGGTTTACGGCCCAGTGTATGGTTTATTTTGTAAACATCTATATGTACCTGAAAAGAATGTACCAGCTTTCTTGAGCTCAATTTTGGCATGCTAAATTGTGTATGCTCTATTTATGTATAAAAATATCTTTATCTTATTTCTGAAGAATATTTTCTATGGGTATAGAATTCTACATTGGCAGTCATCTTTCAACACTTCAAAAATGCCATTCTAAAATTTTTTGGCCGCCATTATTCATTCTGATAATTCAATTATTAATCTTATTGTTGTGCCTTTTTTTTTTCCTCTCTTCTCCTGGCAGCTTTTAAGATTTTTCTGTTTGTATTTAGTTTTTCTCAGTTTGGCTATCATATGACAAGGTATACTTTTCTGCGTATTGCTTATGATCTTAAGAGCTTTATCAATAAAGTTTTTGTCATTTATCAGTTTTTTAAAATTCTTAACTATAACCGCTTCAAATATTGTTCCTATATCATTTTCTTTCTCTATAATATGATACTCCAGACACACGTGTGGTAGATTTTTTTCATTGCTTACCATGTTTCTTAGGCCCTTTTCTATATTTTCCCTTTGTATCTCTCTTTGTGTTCCTAGCTCATAATCCTTTCTTCTGTTGTGTCTCAAATGTTATTTCTCCAATCTACTTAGTTCTTAATTTCAGATATTATGTATTTTAATTATAGGATCACCTCTTGGTTCTCTTATTTCCATTATCTGGTGAAGTTCTCTAATTTTTCAATAATTTTCTCCATTTTATCTAAAATTTTTGAGACTGTAAACATAGATATTTTAATGCCCTACTTAGATAACTCTGATTCCTTGGATCTGTTCCAATTTCCTTTTTGTCTCTACACGTGGTCCTCTCTCATCACATCCTTAGTAATTTCACTGAACGTTGACCTTATGTATAAAAACTCTAGATAGTAAAGAAGGTATACAAATGGATACTAAGCACATGAAATGATCATGAACATCATTAGTCATTAGAGAAATGCAAATTAAAACCACAATTACATACCATGTCACAACCACTAAAATGCCCATAATCAAAAGGCAGACAATACCAACTGTTGGTGGGAATTCAGAATAACTCATGTATGGCTGGTGGGGATGTAGTATATTACAGCCACAAAGAAAACTTGTTTGGCAGTTTCTTAAACCATTAAACTTAAATTTACCATATAACTCAGTAATTCCATTCCTAGGAATCTACACAAGAGAAATGAAAACTTATGCCCACACCAAGACAGGTACATGAATGTTCATAATAGTATTTTATTTATAATAACCAGTCACTATACAATAATACATATGTTCATCAACTTATAAACAAACAAAATGTGGTACACCCATACAAGGAGATATTAGTAATTAAAGGAACCAATACTTTTATTATACATACTACAACACTGACAAACTTCAAAAGCATCGTGCTAAGTGGCAGAAACCAGATTGAAATGAAATGTCTATAGAAGGAAAACCTATAGGAATTTATTGAGACAGAAAGCAGATCAGTGTTTACTTAGGGCTGAGGGTGGGATCAGAGATTAACTGCAAATGAGTATGAGGGAATTTCCCAGGGTTATGGAAATGTTCTATGCCTACGTAGATTTTGCGACAGCTGCACCACTCTAGAAATTTGCTAAAGTCAGGAATTACATGCTTAGAAAATATGGGTTTTATGGTATGTAGATTATACTTCAATGAAGATATTTTAAAGCATAGAGGCTTCAGATAATACTTTGCTCTAGAGAGAGCTTGCCCATGTCTGATTACCTCCATCTAGGTGTTGCACTTTTTGGTGAAGCTTGGTTTACCTATGGTTTGCCCAGTTTCTTTAATGCATCCCTCTGCAGTTTACAAATGGGATTTCTTCTCTCCCTCTCTCACCTTTGGTGCTGTTGACACCTGTGTAGAGTCATAGCAACATGCAAACCTCCATTGATAGATGGCTGGTGACTGTGTATGAGATACCTTGGCCAGGAATCAAACCTGGTTCTCCTACATGGACGGTGAGAATTCTACAACTGAGCCGTTACTGCTTCTGTGTTGCATTAACCACTACCCACCCCCCAAAAGGAATGGCTGGTGGATTTGAACTGCTGACCTTTTGGTTAGCAGCACTTAGCTCTTAACCACTGTCCTACCAGGGCTCCATGCTGCGTTAACAACCCTAAAATCTTACAAAATCTGATTTTTCATTTTATTTTACTTTCATAAGACTTGTGTGTGTGTGTGTGTGTTACAAATTCAAAGGCTTATTTCTCGCCTATGCCACATTTCCACCTCAGGTTGACTACAGATTTGCTCTGCATCATCTTCACTTTGATACACAGGCTGATGGACACTTCTGTCTAGATAGAGTAATGTCAATTTTCTCTAAGCTTCTGCCTAAACACCTTCTGCTCAAACACCTTAGACCAAAGTGAGTCCAGGTACTGGTATAACACTAGACACACAGACCAATGGAATAGAATTGAGAGTCCAGAAATAAGCCCACACATCTACGATCAAATGATTTTTCACAAGGGTGCTAAGTCCATTCTATGAGGAAAGAAGAATCGCTTCAATAAATGATGCTAGGAGAATTGAGTTTCAACATGCAGAAAAATTAAACAGGATCCACACCTCATACCATATACAAAAACAAATTCAAAATGAATTAAGGGCCTAAATGTGCAAACTAAAGCCTTCAAATTCTTAGAAGAAAAAGCAGGGCAATGCCGTCAGGTCTAGCTTTTAACAATGGATTATGTAACATAGTGACAGAAGCAAAAACAGCAAAAGACAAAATAAATAAATGTGACCTCATAACAATCAAAAACTTTTGTTCTTCAAAAGCCTATGAAAAAGTAAAAAGACAAGCTACTGGCTGTGAGAGTATCTTCAGAAACCATATATCTGACAAGAACCTAATAACAAATATATATTAAAACTTTCACAACATAACTACAAAAAGACAAATAACCTAATCATAAAATAGGCAAAGGACTTGAATAGATATTTCACCAAAGAGGACATTTAAATGGCCACCAAACACATGAAAAGATGCTTAGTGTCATTAGCCATCAGAGAGATGCAAATCAAAACCACAATGAGATAACATTTCACTCCCACTAGGATGGCTAAGATTTAAAAAACAGAAAATGACAAATGTTAGTGAGGATGTGGGGAAATTGGAACCTTTTCCATTGCTGGTGGGAGTGCAGACTGGTACAGCTCAGTGTGGTGGCTTCTTAAAAAATTAAAAATAGAACTACCATACGACCCAGCAATTTCACTCCTAGGTATATACCCAAAAGACTTGAAAGCAGAGCCTGAAAAAGAAACTTGTACACCAATGTTCATTGCAGCACTCTTCACAATAGTCAAAAGATGAGAACAACCTAAATGCCCATTAACAGAAGAATGGATAAGCAAAACATGATACATATATGGAATGGAATACTACACAGCTAGTTGGAGAAATGACATCTTGACACATGCTGCTATGTAGATGGAAGTGGAAGGCAATAGGCTGAGTGAAGTAAGTTAATCACAAAGGACAAATATTGTATGCCTTCTCTTACATAAAAAGACGAGAAAAGTTAAATGTATAGAGACCACAGTTTATTAGTGCTCACCAGGGCTGGGAAGGATGGCGGAAGGGGGAAGTTAACAGTGATGGAATTACAGCATTGATTAAGGGTGATGTTGTATGGTTGATTATTTCAATTATTGTCAGTAAATCATAAAAAGTTGTACATGCAAAAGTTGTGTGATAAAAATATTTACAGCAATGACAAAAAAAGGAGTAGTTGCTGAGGCTACTTACGTACAACCAAAAACCTCATGGGATTTTGTTTCTTTGTTTGGAGGTTTTGGATCATGGTTTCATGCAATATCACAATTAATTGTCCTAATAATATGTTTAGTGCTTCTGTTCTACCTCCTAGCTCATTGTGCAGTGCCTGGGGTCTTAAAATTTTGCAAACGGCCAGCAGAGTCACAACAATTGGTCTCTATTCACCTGAACCAACAAAGGAAGAAGGAGAGTCTGGAATAAAAGGATATAGAATGTGTAGCTGGACGATGAATAAGGAAGACTGAAGAAGAATAGACATCTTTGAATTGTGGTGTTGGGGAAGAGCATTGAATATACCATGAAATGCAAAAGAATGAAGAAATCTGTCTTAGAAAAAGTACAATCAGAATGCCCTTAAAATCAAGGATGATGAGACTAAGTCTCACATAGAGTCTCACTTTGGACATGTTGTCAGGAGTGATCAGTTCCTGGAGAAGGACGTTATGCTTGGTAAAGTAGAGGGTCAGTGAAAAAGAAGAAGACCCTCAGTGAGATGGATTGACACAGTGGCTGCAATAAGTGGGCTTAAGCATAACGACGATTGTTAGGATGGTGCAGGGCCGGGCAGTGTTTCCTTCTGTTGTACGTAGGGTTGCTAGGAGTCAGAATTGACTCGATGGCACCTAACAACAACAACATGGAATGTGTGGCTAATTGATTCCATTAAAAATTGCCCCCTTTGCCATGAGACCAGAGGAACTGAATGGTGCCTGGCTACCACTACTGAACATTTTGATCAAAGATACCACAGAAGAACCCTGATCAAAAGGGAGAAAATGCAAAATAGAATTTCAAATTCTCATGGACTGCAGAGCTATGAAGTTTGGATGAATCCCTGAATTCTTTAAATCTTAAACTGAAAACATCCCCTGGAGTCACCTTAAACCCAAAATAGTAAAAAAAAAAAAAACTACCTGTCTTGAGCATTATTCTCTTTTAAGAACTATCTGTATGGGATCAAAATGACAACAGTAGCTTGAAAGATCAGATTGGAACCTTAGGGAGTAGTGAATTTACATTAATGGAGAGGAAGAACTCAGAAAAGGAAGATGAGAATGGTTGCATGCCTAAGAATGTAGTCAATGTCACTAAATGATATACATAGTAACTGTTGAATTGGTGTATGATGTGTATGTTCTCAACAACAAAATAATTTCCTTTTAAAAATCTTAAAAAAAAAAGATCACAGCCTGGGAAACCCTATGGGAGAGTTGTACTCTGTGACATGCGGCTGCTATGAGTCAAAATTGACTGGATGACAAGCAAGACCATCACAATTTGCTTAAGCATATTTCATATACAAATGTTAGATCAGGACACTTAGCGGGTATTATTATCATTTAAACTGAGTAAAATGAAGCTCGTGCGTGTACATATGTGTTCAGCTGGGGTTGGGACGCAGATAAAGATTTGTGGTTTCAAAGCCAAGGTTCTTAACTTCTAATTATTTGGTCCAATTTAATTGATCATACTCCCTTACTGAAAGGCCTTAAAAACTAATAACAATAATCTATAAAATAATATTAATATAGTGAAAACAAAATTATCAATAATTTTTTTTCTCTTTAAAAAATTGGAAATGGCATTGTCTTTTTAAAACAT
Source organism: Elephas maximus indicus (assembly GCF_024166365.1). Classification (NCBI taxonomy): domain Eukaryota; kingdom Metazoa; phylum Chordata; class Mammalia; order Proboscidea; family Elephantidae; genus Elephas; species Elephas maximus. The sequence goes on from NC_064832.1 coordinate 43,445,677, forward strand.
ATGCTCCATTTGGCTTCTAAGCACTTGGATTTTTTTGTTTTTTTTTTACAAACTTTTAATACTAATTCAATTTTTAATTCTTAATTTATTTTGTTGTGTTTTGTTTTCTTGGCTACAGAGCAGGAGGAACAGTGAGGCAAAGTTAAAAATGTAGAGCAAGGAGAAAAGGAGGGGCAAGCCCAGCGATTTTCATCACACAGAAATTGGGAATTTAACAGTTGATTACCTATTACAGTATCTTGGTGGTTCCCTTGTGTTTTACATTTCTTTCAGCTTAATTAATGACTCGCTCTGCCTTTTAATCCGCCTTCCCTAGATTATTAACATAGTAGCTTTGTTTATTTAGGGAGAATGGGGTGCATGGATGTTAAATAGTTGTTGTCCTTTCCAGCTTGTAGAGACCCCATGCACAACAGAACAAAACACTGCCCGGTCCTGCGCCATCCTCACAAAAAAGTGCAAAGAACATCATTGCAGTTATTGTGTCAATCCATGTCGTTAAGGGGCTTCCTCTTTTTTACTGACCCTCTGCTTGGAGCCCTGGAGGTGCAGTGGTTAAGAAATTAGCTGCTAACCAGATGGTCAACAGTTAGAATCCACTAGCAGCTCCTTGAAAACCCTATACGGCATTTCTCCTATGCCTCATAGGGTCACTATGAATCAGGTTAGATTTTCTACTTTACCAAGCATGATGTCCTCTAGGGGTAGGCCCCTCCTGATAACATGTCCAAAGTCACACTATCCTGTCTCCTAAGGAGCGTTCTGGCTTACTCTTCCAAGACAGATTTGTTCGTTCTTCTGGCAGTCCACAAAATTCAGTGTTAAATAGTATTGGTCAGCATCACACTGGTATTTAAATGCCTAATAATGTCTTGCTGATTTGTATTTAGACTCATTTTGTATTTAACGTGGTTCCATGGTTGTTCTCCAGGAGTATGGAGTCCATATTTTCATTACTTTGGAATTTCTTGAGAGAACTTTGAAATAGTTTTAGAAAAGATCATTTTTAGAAGCGGCATGAATAAAACGTAATTCTGGAATATGTTACTTTTTTTTTTTTTTTCCTCAGCAGACTTCCACATAGGGATATACATTCATTGATACAGAACATGTAAGGTACATACCAACCACTCTAAATCACCTAGGTAAAATGGCTTAGAATTCATTAAAGAAAACAAAGCATAGTTGAAATTGCTTGCTGTTGATATTATATTATGATATTTACTTGTTTTTCTAATCTCTTTCTCCAATTTCACTGTCATTAATTCACGCAAATAAGAATTAAGGACTTTCTCTGTCTCTCTGTCTCCCTCTTTGTCTCTTTATTTCTTTCTCTCCCCCTCTCTTCCTCTCTGGCTTTGGAAGCTACAATAAGCTGTACTGAATTTGGTAGCTTTACTTATATTTAATTTTATTTTCTGAGGTATTTACATTCATATGTAAGACACTCACAGTCTTTTATATTCACAATATTATATTCAGAGGTTCTGCATTAGATTAGGTTGTCCTTCCAAACTGGATTGGAGAGAGATGCCAACACATATGGTAACTCCTGGAACAATTTACAGTTTGAACAACCTACAGGAAACCATGAAAGCCACATTTCCTGTCAGTACTGCAAAGCCAAATCCTGTGTTTGGAAATCATCTTGAGCATGTATCTAAAATCTGTGCAAAACCGATTTAGTGATCTTACGTAGTTTTAGAGGTGACATATCCTCGGTGACATTCCATTAAAAGCTACCAAATCCTTGATTGTGTTCTAATAAGTGGAACTAATTTTAAGTTCTACTCTGTGTTTTTTAAATGCATGATATTTAAATGCCAGTCCAAATCAAAGTTCAATTTCTTGTCTCTGATGATCTTCTCAATGTATTGCACTTACGGTTCTTTTTTCTTCAAAAGACAAGAATATTTGAAATTCCTCTCCTTAATATGTTGTTATAAGATGCTGTTGAGTTGATTCCCACTCATAGCAACTTCATGCACAACAGAAAGAAACATTGCCTAGTCCTGTGCCATCCTCACAGTCATTGCTGTGCTGGAGCCCATTGTTTTAGCCATTGTGTCAATCCATCATGTTGAGGGTCTTCCTCTTTTTTGCTTACTCTCCACTTTACCAAGCACAATGTCCTTCTCCAGGGAATGGTGCCTTCTGGTAACATGTCCAAAGTAGGAGAGACGAAATCTCACTATCCTTGGTTCAAAGGGAGCATTCTGATTATACTTCTTCCAGGACATTTTTTCTGGCAGTCCATGGCATATTCAATATTCTTCACCAATACCATAATTTGAATGCATCAGTTCTTCTTTGGCCTTCCTTATTCATTGTCCAGCTTTCACATGCATATGAGGCCATTGAAAATACCATGGCTTGGGCCAGGAACACCTTAGTCCTGAAGGTGACATCTTTGCTTTTTAACACTTTAAAGATGTCTTTTGCTGCAGATTTGCCCAATGCAACACATCATTTGATTTCTTGACTACTGTTTTCACAGATTTTGACTGTGAATCAGGTAAAATGAAATTCTTGATGTCAGTATTTTGTAGGTTTATCATGATGTCATTTATTGGTCCAGTCATAGGGAGTTTTATTTTCTTTATGTTGCAGCATAATCCATTCTGAAGGCTGTGGTCCTTGATCCTCATCAGTAAGTGCTTCAAGTCCTCTTCACTTTCAGTAAGCCTGGTGGTGTCATCTGCATATGGAAGATTGTTCATGAGGCTTTCACCAGTCCTTACGCCATGTTCTTCTTCATGTATTTCAGCTCAGCATACAGATTGAATAAATACAGTGAAATTACACAACTCTGAGGCACACTTTTCCTGATTTTAAATGACTTCCTTTTGGTCTATGTACAGGTTCTGCATGAGTACAATTAAGTGTTCTGTAATTCCCATTCTCTGAAATGTTATCCATAAGTCGTTATGATCCACACAGTAGAATGCTTTTGCGTAGTCAATAAAACACAGGTAAACATTTTTCTGGTATTCTCTGCTTTCAGCCAAGATCCATTAGTGATGTTTAAGATTATGTGTCATCATGGCTGGGCCATTATTCTCAGTGTTTTGACAGTTATACAAGGTTGTGATCACTTCCCTGTTGAAATCTGGTATATGATCACCCCCATGATGTAATCTGCTGAGTGGTACTCGCCTGGGCAGGGCCTGTGGTGGCTCATCACACCCTCAGCCTTCATCTCTCTGCCCTCCTCTACCTACTTGCTTCCTGCTCACCTTGCCAAGACTTTTCGCTTATTCTGGATCCTGTAGCTGCCTCTTGTTTGTCTGACCTCTGGTTCTTGGAACCTGAGCCAGCAGCTTACCTGCCTATCTTGGGATTCGTCGATCTTCACAGCCTGTGAGCAGGAGTCCTGCTCTCTGACCTGCTGACCTTGGTTTCGCCAGGCCCTGCAGCTACATGAATCAGGAGAAGGCTTGTGGTCTTGCCTGCCAATCTTGGGATTCGTCAACATTCACAGACTGTGAGCAAGAGCTCTGCTCTCCTACTTGCCGACTTTGGGTTTGCCAGCCCCTGCAGCTATGTGAATCAGGAGAGTCCTTTATTCTGATCCACGGATTCGGGATGTTCCAGCCTTTACAATTGCATGAACTGTTTCGCTGATATAAATCTCTCTCTCTGTATGTGTGTGTGTGTATATATACATATACATACATATATATATATATACATATATATACCCTTTACTGGTGTTGCTTCTCTAGAGAACCCAGCCTAAGACTCCATCTGACACCAGCAATGATATCCTTCCTTTTATGTCCTCTTTTGGATTTCTGGAAGTTTCCTTTCAATGTACAGCTGCAACCATTTTTATTTATGTTCGGCATAATTTTATTTGCATGCTATATTGTTCAATTGTTGTTGTTGTTGTTAGGTGCCGTCGAGTTGGTTGCAACTCATATTAACCCTATGCACAACAGAACGAAACACTGCCCAGTCCTGCGTCATCCTTAAAATTGTTGTTATGCTTGAGCTCATTGCTGCAGCCACTGTATCAATCCACCTTGCTGAGAGTCTTCTTCTTTTCCACTGATGTTGTACTTGGCCAAGCATGATATCCTTCTCCAGGGACTGATCCCTTCTGACAACATGTCCAAACTATGTAAGGTGCAGTCTCGCCATCGTTGCTTCTAAGGAGCATTCTGGTTGCACTTCCTCCAGGAGAAATTTGTTCATTCTTTTGGCAGTCCAAGGTATATTCAATTTTCTTCACCAGTGTCACAATTCAAAGGCATCAATTCTTCTTCGATCTGCCTTATTCATTGTCCAGCCTTCCCGTGCATATGACGCAATTGAAAAAAACCTGGCTTGGGTCAGGCGCACCTTAGTCTTCAAGGTGACATCTTTGCTTTTTAACACTTTAAAGAGGTCCTTTGCAGCAGATTTACCCAATGCAATGCATCATTTGAGTACTTGACTGCTGTTTCCATGGCTGTTGATTGTGGATCCAGGTAAAAAGAAATTCTCGACAACTTCAATCTTTTCTCTGTTTATCATAACGTTGCTTATTGGTCCAGTTGTGAGGATCTTGTTTTCTTTATGTTGAGGTGTAATCCATACTGAAGGTTGTGGTCTCTGATCTTCGTTAGTAAGTGCTTCAAGTCCTCTTCACTTTCAGCAAGCAAGATTGTATCATCTGCATAACACTAGTTGTTAATGAGTCTTCCTCCAATCCTGATGCCTGCTCTTCTTCATATAGTCCAGCTTCTCAGATTATTTGCTCAGCATGCAGATTGAATAGGTATGGATAGGTTGAAAGTATACAACCCTGGCATACACCTTTCCTGACTTTAAACCAATCAGTATCCTCTTGTTCTGTCTGAACAACTGCCTCTTGATCTATGTAAAGGTTCCTCATGAGCACAATTAAGTGTTCTGGAATTCCCATTCTTCGCAGTGTTATCCATAGTTTGTTATGATCCACACAGTTGAATGCCTTTGCATAGTCAATAAAACACAGGTAAACATCCTTCTGGTATTCTCTGCTTTCAGCCAGGATCCATCTGACGTCAGCAATGATATCCCTGATTCTACGTCCTCTTCTGAAACTGGCCTGAATTTCTGGCAGTTCCCTGTTGATATACTGCTGCAGCTGTTTTTGAATGATCTTCAGCAAAATTTTGCTTGCGTGTGATATTAATGATATTGTTCTATAATTTCCACGTTTGTTTGGATCACCTTTCTTGGGAATAGGCATAAATATGAATCTTTTCCAGTTAGTTGGCCAGGAAGCTGTCTTCCGTATGTCTTGGCATAAACGAGAGAGCACCTCCAGCACTGCTTCTGTTTGTTGAAACATCTCAATTGATATTCCATCAATTTCTGGAGCTTTGTTTTTTGCCAATGCCTTCAGAGCCACTTGGACTTCTTCCTTTAGTACCATCAGTTCCTGATCATATGCTACCTCTTGAAATGGTAGAACATCGACTAATTCTTTTTGATATAACAACTCTGTGTGTTCCTTCCATCTTCTTTTGATGCTTCCTGCATTATTTAATATTTTCCCCATAGAATCCTTCACTATTGCAACTCGAGGCTTGAATTTTTTCCTCAGTTCTTTCAGTTTGAGAAACGCCGAGCGTGTTCTTCCCTTTTGGTTTTCTATCTCCAGCTCTTTGCACATGCCACTGTAATACTTTACGTTGTCTTCTTGAGCTGCCCTTTTAAATCTTGTGTTCGGTTCTTTTACTTCATCAATTCTTCCTTTTGTTTTAGCAGCTCGACGCTCAAGAGGAAGTTTCAGAGTCTCATCTGAAATCCATCTTGATCTTTTCTTTCTTCCCTGTCTTTCAGTGATATCTTGCTTTCTTCATGTATGATGTCCTTGATGTCATTCCACAACTTGTCTGGTCTTAAGGTCACTAGTGTTCAATGCGTCGAATCTATTCTTGAGATGGTCTTTAAATTCAGGTGGGACATACACAAGGTCATATTTTGGCTCTTGTGGACTTGTTCTGACTCTCTTCAGCTTCAGCTTGAACTTGCATAGGAGCAATTGTTGGTCTGTTCCGCAGTCGGCCCCTGGCCTTGTTCTGACCGATAATGAGCTTTTCCTTTGTCTCTCCACAGATGAGTCAATTTGATTTCTGTGTGCTCCGTCTGGTGAGGTCCATGTACATAGTCGCCATTTATGTTGGTGAAAGAAGGTATTTGCAATGAAGAAATCATTGGTTTTGCAAAATTCTATCATTCGATCTCTGGCATTGTTTCTATTACCGAGGTCATATTTGCTAACTAGCGATCCTTCTTCTTTGTTCCCAACTTTTGCATTCCAATCACCAGTAATTATCAATGCAACCTGATTGCACATTTGATCTATTTCAGACTTCAGCAGCTGACAAAAGTCTCATATTTCTTCATCTTTGGCCTTTGTGGTTGGTGTGTAAATTTGAATAAGAGTTATATTAACTGGTCTCCCTTGTCAGTGTATGGATATCATCCTAACACTGACAGCATTGTACTTCAGGATAGATCTTGAAATGTTCTTTTTGACAATGAATGCAACACCATTCCTCTTTGAGTTGTCATTCCCAGCATAGTAGACTATATAATTGCCTGATTCAAAATGGCCAGTACTAGTCTATTTCAGCTCACTAATGCCTAGTATGTTGATGTTTATACATCCTATGTCATTTTTGACAATTTCCAATTTTCCTAGATTTATACTTCATATATTCCAGGGTTCCGATTATTAATGGATGTTTGCAGCTGTTTCTTCTCATTTTGAGTCATGCCACATCAGCAAATGAAGGTTCCAAAAGCTTTACTCCATTCACGTCATTAAGGTTGACTCTACTGTGAGGTGGCAGCTCTTCCCAAGTCATCTTTTGAGTGCCTTCCAACCTGGGGAGCTCATCTTCCAGCACTATATTAGACAATGTTCCGCTGCTATTCATGAGGTTTTCACTGGCTAATGGTTTTCAAAAGTAGGCTGCTGGGTCTTTCTTCCTAGTCTGTGTTTGTCTGGAAGCTCAGCTGAAATCTGTCCTCCATGGGTGACCCTACTGGTATCTGAATATCGGTGCCATAGCTTCCAGCATCACAGCAACACACAAGCTCACACACTACAAACTGATAGACATGTGGGGGGTTGTTCAATAGTGTCTGATAATTTCCTCATTCCATTGGATCACCTTTGTTTGGAATGGGCACAAATATTGATCACTTCCAGGAGATTGGTCAGGTAGCTGTCTTCCAAACTTCCTGGCATAGATGAATGAGCACTTCCAGCACTGCATCCATTTATTGAAATATTTCAATTGTCTTTCTGTCAATTCCTGGATCCTTGTTTATCACCAATGCCTTCAGTGCAGCTTGGGCTTATTTGTTCAATACCATAGATTCTTGATCATATACTACCTCCTGAAATTGTTGAATGTCAACCAATTCTTTTTGTAGAGTAACTCTGTATATTCCTTCCATCTTTTTTTGATGCTTCCTGAGTCATTCGATTTTGTCCCCACTGAACCCTTCAATATTACAACTCGAGGCTTGAATTTTTTCTTCAGTTCTTTCAGCTTGAGAAATGCCAAGCATGTTCTTTCCTCTTGGTTTTCTATCTCCAGCTGTTTGCACATTTATTATAGTGCTTTAGTTTTTCTTCTCAAGCTGCTCTTTTAAAGCTTCTTTTCAGCTCTTTTACTTCATCATTTTTTCCTCTCAATTTAGATACTCTACATTTAATAGCAAGCTTCAGAGTATCTTCTGACATCCATTTTGTTCTTTTCTTTCTTTCCTCTCTTTTTAATGACTTTTTGCTTTCCTCATGTATGATGTCCTTGATGGCATCCCACAGCTGGTCTGGGCTTCAGTCATCAGTGTTCAATGCATCAAATCTTTTCTTGAGAAGGTCTCCAAATTCAAGTGTGAAATATTCAGGTTCATATTTTGGCTCTCATTTACACCTAGGATATCTATCTTTATGTGTTTCATTTCATTTTTGATGACCTCCAATTCCCTGATCCATATTTTATACATTCTGTGTTCAGATTACTAATAGATGTTTGCAGGTGTTTCTTTTAATTTGTGTCATATCAGCAAACCAATGTCCCTAACAGTTACTCCATCCACTTCATTAATGTCGGCTCTACTTTCAGGAGATTACTCTTCCTCAGTTATGTTTTGAGTGACTTCCAACCTGAGGGGCTCATCTTCTGGCAATATATCTGGCTGTGTTCTGTTGCTATCCATATGGTCTTCACTAGTCAATTTTTTCAGCAGTAGACTGCCACATCCTTCTTCCCAGCCTGTCTTAGTCTGGAAACTATGCTGAAATCTGCCCATCATGGATGACTCTACTGATATTTAAAATACCAGTGGCATAGCTTCCAGCATTGTTTGTCAGTAGTTGTACTGTGGTGGCTTGTGTATTGCTGGGATACTAGAAACTATTCCAACAGTATTTCAAATACTACCAGGGTCACCCATGATGGACAGATTTCAGCAGAACTCCTCAATTAGTTTTCAGTTTTTTTATGTGAATTCTGTGAAAGAGTGAGTGTACAGTGTATTTTTGTAAATAAAATTTTACAGTATCCCTTGTTATTAGATATCAGTTGTGGGATAAATCAGTTAAGAAGCTAAATAAATTGATTCAAAATCTACAATATTTCACCTTTCCATGTGAATCAGTCTTTTGATCTCTCAGAAGCAAACATGTTGATAAGAAACACTATAGAAAATGTCCAAGGCCTGAAAGCTTCTGGGTGTTAACAATTGGCACTTCAAAGAGTCTTTCACAACAAAGATGGTGATAGCTAAGAGTGTATTATGAGGAGATTTTATAGTAAACAAAAGTCTCCTTTGATGCAAATTTAGGTAGCTAAAGACATTAGTTATTACTGGAAAGATCTTCAAAGGCTTCTCTTCAAAGCCTGCTTCGGAAATAGCTCTGTGGCATTCCTCCAAAGCCTTGATGTGTATGAAAAATGGGGCTTTCACACTTTGAAATGGATGATTATGATTATAGGTATCTTCCATTTTGTAATGTGTGGTGAAGATAATGTGTCAATTTGGCCCAGAGAACAATATGTTGTGACATAACTGATGGTTTCAGTCATTGAATTAATATACTTAGGGAAGGCTGTCCACGCAATGTATAAGCTGCTTACTTCATAGCCTTTAACTGACCAGCTTTTAACTGACCAGGGCCTAGCTATTCATTAGAACTGGCCCTCCACAAGCTTGTAGTTCATAGCTTCACCTCAGAAACCTGGGTGTGTCTTACCATTCTCTTCTGCTATTAATAGTTTTCTTCAATATAGATTTTATTATCTCAGTTCTCTTCTTCTTCTTATCCAGTGACATTTGGTATTTACTGGAATTCTCTTTCCAAACTCTGTCTCATCTTTCCTTTAATACTTATATCAAGCTGTGGTAGACAATTGAATTTGATATGAAAATTGAATTTGCACTTGTCTACCTGCCACAAAGCTAAGTTGAATAGAAAATGACAAGTCTAAGAACAACAATTCAGAAATACAGTGAAGACCTTCTTCAATTTTAAGGAAAAAGAGAAAGTCTTTTGTTTAACAGCCCCCATACTTCTATATTAGATATTGCACTAGCTATCAAAGGTGCAAGGGAATATACTCAATGGGGAAGTTGGAAGTCACAAGGTAGTTGTCAAGCCCTCTTGGTTTCTTAGTTTTTGATATCTTGTTTATAGGATTCCAAGGATGAATTGGCAGGAAGAAAAACCCCAGGTGGATTATCCACCTAATCAGTGTTAATATGCCATTAACATAGATAATACTGTCAAAATTAAAATTATCAGGAAGCAACTGTGGGGAAAGAGGTTTTAATGACTAAAAACAGTATGAGGATAATTTGAAAAGGCTTATGAAAGAAATATCAACCCAATCACAACTTTGCACTCTAAGGGGAGTGAATTAAAACAAAACAAAACTGAATATCCACAATAACTAAACATCTTGCCTTTCATTTTGGTCAATATATGAGTCAGACAATTTTGATGTAGATGACAAGAAGTAGGTAAATCACCTCTACCATCTAGAAGCACTGGATTTTTCTTCTTGTCTATGTCTGTCATTAGCTGAATTTACAGTAAATCCTATCATATTTTGGGAGGAAGTTTCCATTATTCACCAACATATTTACATACACATAAATTACATATATTTACATATTGTATAAATTATGTAGATATACATCTTATTTAGGTCTCTGGGTGGTGCAAACAATTTGCACTTGACTGAAGACAAAGATGTGGCAATCTGCTTCCCTAAATATTTACAACCTTGGAAACCCTACATAGAGTCGGAATTGACTCAATGACGTAGGTTTGTTTTTTTGTTTGTTTTGTTAACCTAAGGGTTGGAGGTTCAAACCTACTCAGTGTTACCGCAGAAGTAAAGATCTGGCAATCTGTTTCCCTTAGGATTACAGCCAAGAAAACCCTATGGAGGAGTTCTACTCTGTAAAACATGAGGTTGCCATGAGTTGATATCAATTGGGCAGCAACTAATGAAAACATATTTTTGTTTGCTTTTGTTGTTTGATCCAAAATATCAGTGAGTTACATATGAATAGCATATTATAATCAAAGGTGAATTAGTCATGAATCCTGTCATCAATAAATTTATATAGAAATTTGAGTGAGTCAATAGCTACTATGCAAAACATAGAGGAATTGTCTCAAAGTTTGAATAAAAATGCTACCTTAGAAGCCAAAAAGGTAAAATGGAGCAATATTTATCATGAATATATTAGACAATATGTTAGTATTTATATGTTGTTCAATGTAGATATAAATTGATAAGAATAACACTAATATCCCAATATATACTTTAGACAAAAGTAAAATAAATATGTAATGCAGAAAGAAATTCAAATGTCATCAATAACCAAATAACTGTAAACTGATACAAGTTAATATTTATTTTGTGTTTTAAGTTCGTAAATACTTGAAACAAGTAATAACATAACAAGGAACCAGGAAAAAGACATTCTTCTATACTACCAATGAGAGTGAAAATTAGGCCATATTGTGAGGGAGCAATTTGCCAATATTAACAAAGAGCTTTTAATCTTTTTAGCCCACTTTTCCAAGAATTTATTCCAAGAAAATAGACGTTAAAATATGTACATGAAAGTGTCCAAAGTAATGTTATTTATCACAATAAAAATTCTAAAACTTTTTTTTTTCTTTTTGATAATGTGTTTATCAGTCAAGATTTGGTTAGGAAAACAAATCAGTATGGACCACTAGGTCACAACTGATGTGTAAGGGCATTATAATATTGCTTTTTGATTTGTTCTCATTGCTGTGAAAGTATGAATTCTGACATCTCTTGTATGAGACCTGCTTTGAGCTTTTCAGAATAATGTCTCACAAAAGTGTTCATGCCAGTGAGTCAAGAGAACCACTTACTGGTTTGGGGAAGCAAAGGAAAGTACGTGGAGAATTGAGGTCAGGAAAACAATGGGGCCAGCATTTAGGTAGACAGCCAGGGACCAAGAAGATACGTATCACATAGAAATCAGAGCACAATAGGTACCAGGAGCATGCAGGGCATCAGCAGGAAATGAGAAATAGTTGAAGTCAAGTAGAAGAATAAGCCTTTGACATTCATAAATAAGAGAGGGCATTACAACTGAGGCAATTGGCTACTGCAGCCTTACTGAACTTTAAGCTTCCTGGGATCATAGACCATCTTTTATTCCAATGCTTAGTGGAATGACTAGAAATAATAGGTGCTCAAAAGTAGAATTGAAGTAATGGATTTTTTACATTTTAACCCCAATACAACACTTTTGGAAGTCATTCAGTCACTTAATATCAGAAACAATTCTAAAACCTAAATAAATGATAATTACGTAGTTAAATTTTGTCTGAACGAGGGGCAGCAATAAGTGTTTTATTCATGCTGTGTATGAAGGTAAATGTCTTAGACTGAAACACATCTAACTGAATGTTTTGACGCTTTAATTTCATTTTGAATTATAGCTTTATTATTGCACTTGTTTTGCAATAGTGTGTGTGTGTTTATGTGTTTGTCTTCTTTACTAGAGCATGATCTTCATTCATCTACGAATTCTAAACACAAATTTGCATTGATGCTTCCCATAGTTTTTAAACCAGTTTGAACAATTTTTCCCCTTTGGATACCACTCCTTTCTTAATCTCATGTTTTAAATTGAGTTAATCTCTCATCTGACTCAGGAGTGATCCTGTGGCCCACAGGTAAACTTGACCAAGGAAAATAAATCCTCAAGACCATTGCTGGATTTTTCAGATGAAAGCATTTTTTTCTTTTTAAATTCTGAACTATAAGAATGATGTAAGCTATATTTGTACCACATGGAGAAATTCTGCCTGAGAATGGCACCAACAGAGATTAAAATGGAAAGACAGAGAGAAAGGAGAAAGGGAGAGAGATAAAAGGTGGGGGGGGGGAGGTGAGAGAGAAACCTAGAGAGAGACCCAATAATGATATTGAGCCATTGGATGGAGCTATGCAGACATCTGTTCCTGTTTTATCAGTTAATGAGCCAATGTAATTCCTTTTTATACTGAAAAGCCAGTTGATGTAGAATTGACTCCAACTCATGGTGACCACATGTGTGTCAGAGTAGAACTGTGCTTCCTAGGATTTTCAATGACTAATTTTTGTTTGTTTGTTTCAGAAAGTGTACCCCCAACCCTTTCTTTCAAGGCACCTCCCTCTGGGTGAACTCAAGCCTCCAACCCTTCAGGTAGCAGCTTAGTATATTAGGTATCTGTCACTCACAAATTAGATAATCCTCAAAAATTCACTAGTAGAATATAAAATCATCTATAAAGTTATTATTAGAAAAATTGGTAAAATTTGAATATAGACTCTATATTAGATAATGTGCTGTTGTTAATTACCATCGAGTCTATTCCTACTCATGGAGACCCCAAGTATGCACAGTAGGACTGTGCTCCACAGGGTTTTCAAGGCTGCAAACTTTTGGAAGGAGATCACCAGGTCTTACTTCTGAGTGTGCTTGAACCTCCGACCTTTTGTTTAGTAGCCCAGTGCTTAACCTTTGCACAACCCACAGACTCCTATATTAGATAATAATATTGTATGAATGCTAAATTTCTTGGTTAGGGTAATGATATCATGGCTACATAAAACAACGTTCATGGGAAATACTTGCTGAAATATTTAGGTGTAGCAGATTCACACTGACAGTTCATATATTGTAGATGTTACAAAATTTTATTTAGCTTATTACTGAACTATTCCATAACTAGTATCTAGTAGCAGAGAAGGCTGTGAAGTTATTTACATAGTATGATCAGATAAGTTAATAAAATCAGATAATGTCTTAGTTTGCTCATGCTGCTGAAACAAAAAGTACCACAAGTGAGTGACTTTAACGAAAAGAATTTTATTTTCTCACAGCTCTGGAGGCTGAAAGTCCTATCAGGGTCTTAGCCATGTTGATTCCTTCTGTAAGTTTCCCTCCTAGTTTCTGACGTCCGCTGGCAATCCTTGGTGTTCTTTTGTTTGTACATGAGTCTTTACATGGCGTCTGTCTTCTTCTTGTGTTGTCTATGCCTATTCTGCTCTTTTTATAAAACATCGCACAGACATGATTAGGTTTAAGACACACCCTACTCTGATATGATCTCATTAATGTAACAAAAAAAAAAAAAACCCTATTTCTAACCAGGGTCATATTTATAGGTACAGGAGTTAGTTAGGACCCCCTCATTTCTACTTAGGGGACACAATTCAATCCATAATAGTAGTTGCATAACTTGCCTCACATTTTCCAGGGAGACATGTCATATAAATCCATGTATTGTACATTTGTTTATCATAAGCAATTCTAGATAAACAGGTAAATTCTGCTAAAAGCATCTCACAGATGAAAAGTCTCTGCTAGTTATATCATTAGTGTGTTTGCCAAGAAGCCTGTCATTAGCGTGTTTACATGAAGGTTAACCAGATCAGCTTCCTTCTTTTTTTCTGTGGGAGAGAATGGACTGCAGAACTGTCGCCATCTTTCCTAATGTCTTAATTTCTTGGTGCGGTCATAACACAGACCCCACAGATGGGTGGTTTTAATGAACAGAAATTTATTTTCTCACAGTTTAGAAGGCTACCAAACCTGTTACCATTGAGTCGTTTCTGGCTCATAGCAACCCTATAGGACAGAGTAGAACTGTTACATAGGGTTTCCAAGGAATTGCTGGTGGATTCAAACTGCCAGTCTTTTGGTTAGCAGCTGTATCTCTTAGGGCACTGGCTCTAAAGGAAGGCTTTCTCTCTATCTTGGCTCTTGGGGAAGGTCCTTTTCTCTATTCAACTCCTGTCCTACAATGTTACGGTCAAGTCAATTCCAACTCACAGAAACCCTAGAGTAAAGAATAGAACTGTCCCATAGGGTTTCCAAGACTGTAATCTTTACAGAAGCAGATTGCCACATACACATTTCTCCTGCAGCCTGGTGGGTTTGAACTGCCAACCTTTAGATTAGTAGCCGAGCACTTAACCATTGCACCACCAAAAAAAAACCAGGTTTCATATAAATACATCATTTATATATTCATGTACATATGTATATAAATGATATATTTATATCATATAAGGGGTACATATGAATATTCATATATATACATATATAAAACCACATTGCCGTCGAGTTGATTCAGACCCATAGCCACAGAGCAGAACTGCCCCACAGGGTTTCCAAGGACTGCTTGGTGGATTCAAACTGCCAACTTTTTGGTTAGCATCCATAGCTCTTAACCACTGTACCACCAGGGTTTACATATATATATACATATGTATAAAACACATATGTAGCTATATACACACATCAGTCATATAAGTATAAATATAAATAAATGTGTATATATATATATGTACACGCACACACACAATTGCGAACCACAGAAATACCTTTAAGGAACTGACCATTTGACAAGGCATATTGAACAAAAGTAGTAGTATGTATGCATATGTGGATATATTCGCACATATGTATGACTTTCTGCAGCACAATTAAATTCCTTGATGACATGCTTAAATTCTACACATAAGCTTAAATGCAAGTATCATACGATTTCTCTGAGTTTTCATTATTTAGCTATATTAAAATATAATTTTATGTTGTCTAGGATTCAAAAATTTTCTCCTTGTATTTTGTATTTGCATTTAACTCAAAGCATAGTGGAATAACATATGATTGTTTATTCTATTTTTGTTGGTGACTGATGACTTAGGAGACCGCATGTGTTAGATTAGAAACTGCTCCATAGGGTTTTCTCAGTTGTAATCTTTAAGAAAGCAGGTCACCAGGCCTATTTCTTCTGCAGTGCTTCTGGGTGGGTTTGAACTACCAAATTTTCTTGGTTACCAGAGGAGTGCAAACCATTCTTGAGACCCAGAGACCTTAGTGAAATAATATTTTGAAAGAGCTCGATAGCTGAGATCCTTATTGTGACTCCCTGAGATTAAAGTCCTGTATTTTGTCCCATTCTGGGAATGAAAGCTGGAGTAAGGTACAAGGTGACCCTCCATAGTTTTGAGACCTGTGTTCAGCTTTCCGGCTAGAACTTGAAGAAGTCAGCGATGGACACCTCCTTCTTCCAGTAGGTGGTATTCTCTGTGGGACAACACTGGCAGCTGGGCAGTGGGCCTGAGAGAGCTACCCTTGTTATCACCACTATGTGTGGCCTTGGCATGAAGTGGAGACCACTAGGAGGACTTCTGTGTTCCAGAAAGAGAGGTGTGGAGACTGGCTGGGGCGGGTACCGGCAGACTCACAGTCCTGGAGGGGGGTTGCTGTCCAGGAGTGAAGAACACGAAGTGACTACTAGAACTGCCTGCTGGAAAAAAAAAAAAAACATTTTTTTTTTGGCTGCATTAATTCACGCATATACCGCAGCAACAGATGAAGAGGGGCTAGAGGCATTGCTCTAACAAATTCATGAAACAGTAAATCAAGCGTGATACAGAAAAGAGGAGTCAGGAAGGCCAAGAAAAGTAACTAGGCTTATTATACTCACAGTTCCTAGAGATACGGAGGCTCAGCACACTATGACGCAGAGCCACACAGGGGATGGCACCCAGGGACAAGGTAACAAGTAGGAATTGTAGGAGATGGCTTATATAATAGCAAGCAGGGTGGGATTAGCTAGGTTTCGTGGGCTTCCTAGGGATTGTGTATTCTGAATAATTCTACAGGCTAAAAAAGCATGCGGTCGAGTCAATTTTGACTCATAGCGACCCTGGTGGAGTAGCGGTTAAGTGCTACAGCTGCTAACCAAAGAGTCTGCAGTTCGAATCCACCAGGCGCTCCTTGGAAACTCTATGGGCAGTTCTACTCTGTCCTATAGGGTCGCTATGAGTCGGAATTGACTCGACGGCACTGGGTTTGGTTTTTGTTTTTTTGAAGAGGGCATGGGGCTATCCCAGGTTGTTGGGTACCTGGCCCTGGGGCAATTAGCATGGCCGCTTAGTGGCCCAGGACTGTAAGAACGTGATAAGGGGAGTGGTTGGATAGTGGACTAAATCGGCTGCTCAAGAAGGGGAATGGACTGGCCCTTAGTCAGTGCTTCAAAACTGTGTCAGGACAGCATTTTAAGAGAATGGTATTGTAGGCACCCACACAAAGATGAGGTAATGTAAGTTGCATCTCATCAAAAACCAGACAGAATAAGCCAAGCCTCTCCTTAATTTCTGAGAACTGAAATCAGCCCAAGGAGGTCAGGAAAAGGAGAATGATCCCTGAAATGACCACTTACTTTAAAAGGACTGAAACATGCACTGAATTATGTATCCTGAATTGCTGGAAAAAGTACTCATTGAGAGTGAGAAAGTGCATAAAATTGAGTAGAATATGTCGTCCACCATTTAGAGAATCACGGAAAAGATTTGAGCTGTAAAACAATAGTTCTTTCACTACACACCTGAGTCTAATGGACTCTTGTAAATTTTATACCCTCTGAACATACTTGGTGCTACATCTTTGTTGTTGAAAGCAGAAATGGTTTGTACACTGTGCACAGCAAGGGTGCGTTGAGCCACCAAAACTTGTGGATATAATCAGAAAGATCTTTATTTTTCTCTCTCGCTGTCTTTTTAAAGTTTGTTCAGTGATAAAGTTCTCCTCTTGCTCTTGGCTGAAAACTCAGACAGTCCTCTGCTTTTATGTTTACTCCTGTGGTAAAATGTGTCACAGCAGCATTAAGTCACAACACATTTTCAATTCAGTGACTACATTTGTCTAGTTCACCTAATAATCAGAACATCACATCTGATTTAAAATGAGATCTTCCGTCCTGTCTTTTTTAGGACAAGTTGCTGACTGACTTCTGGCAGGTGAGTGGCGGTGTCGTCTTCCTTAGGATTTTACCCTTTCCCCTCCAACTAACTGGCTGAGGTTGGTGACCTCATGCGTGTTGAAGCATGTGGAGCCAGGTAAGTTAAAGGAGGAAAGTTGTCACCTTATGTCATTGTAGCTGGCTTTGTACTTCCAGGCCCTGGCAAGCCTTTAAAACATGAGGGTTATTTATTTCAGTGTGTATCATTTCAAACAGCAGCTTTTCTTCTCTGCTTAGCTACCAGAATAACTTAGCAGTTGCCATTGAGTTGATTCTGACTCAGATTGACCACACTGTCCCATAATGGACCCCTGGTGGCACAATGGTTAAGAGCTTGGTTGCTAACCAAAAAGTTGTCAGTTGGAATCCACTAGCCACTCCTTGGAAACTCTATGGGGTAGTTCTATACTGCCCTATAGTGTCCCTATGAGTCATAATCAACTCAACGGCAATGGGTTTGGTTTTTTGGTTTTTGGCCAGGCATAATAGACAGCAATTCTGGCAAACCTCAGGTCTTAAGTCAGCAGACAGAAATGTTGATGCAGTTTTGTGAAGTTATTAATTAACATTGTGATAAAGATCTATTAGTCAATTGATAGATTAATTCAGTTGTTTTGTGTTTTTACTGCTTTATATTAATATAATGCAAACAGAAGTAAACATGCATAGAACGCTTATGATATGAAAAGGACTCTGTATACTCTAATTTATCACTTATACAATATGTAAGGTATGGATTGAGAATCACAGTTTACAGATGAATAAACTAATGATGAGGAAATTTAGTCTGCGGATTAAAAGTTCAACAGATTTTTCTCTCCAGTGGGAGGAAACTTAAACCAGCCTTGCCGCAACACCATGATGTCTTCTGATATTTGGAGCATGTCTAATTTATAAACTAGTTCCTGTCAAGTCGATTCTGACTCACGGTGACCCCATCCATGTGTGTCTAGTAGAACTGTGCTCCACAGGGTTTTCAAAGGCTGATTTCTCAGAAGTAGATTGCCAGGGCTTTCTTCTAAGGCACCAAAGGTTGGACTCGAACTTCCAACCTTTCAATCAACAGCTGAGCATGTAAATCATTTGTACCATCCAGGAACTCCTAGCCATCCCCTATCTCTTGTTCTCTGTCTCTCTAGTTTTCCCAGGTGGAAGTCAGGCATAGGTCTACAGTATCCCTCTCAATGCAGTAGAGATGCATCAAGCTCTCCATTTGGTCACTTGTAGCCCCCTTCCTTTGAGGGACTGAAGAGAAAGTTACTACATTTTGTCCTACGAGAGAGTTGGTTCTTACAGCGCAGCAATCTCCAAAGAAGTACCCTACACATAGCCTCTCCCCTTTATACTCATCATGTGGATAAGGGGGTTGATCTTCCTCTGCACATTCCCCAAGCTAGTCAATATCTAGATATTCATATTTAAAAACAATTGTGTCTATGCTTTCTCATCCAAAATTGAGACATCTGAGACAAGTTCAATATTTATATTTATCTATGATTTTGTTTTATTGTAATATATCTCGGTACTTCAGAATGAATTAGCTTTTATTTCAAAGGGGTCTTCTCATTTTTGATGAACACATTTAAGAGTCAGATAAGGGTTTGTGTTAGTTACCTGTTTTTGTTGTTAGGTGCTGTCGAGTCAGTTTCAACTCATAGTGACCGTACGTACAACAGAACAAAACACTGCCGGGTCCTGAGCCATCCTCATGACATTTTTTGTGTTCGAACCCATTGTTGCCATCACTGTGTCAGTTCATCGGATTAAGTTCTTAGCTACATAGAGCTGCTATAACAGAAATAATTCAAGTGGGTAGCTTTAAAAAACAAAAATTCAGTTTCTCACAGTTCTGGAGGCTAAAAGCCCAAATCAGGGTTTCAGCCTAGCCGATTCCTTCCTTGTCCATAGCCCGGAGTGTTCCTGGGTTCTTGGCTATATTCACATGGCATCTGTCTTCCCTAGTATATGTGTTCTTCTGTATCTAATCTGCTCTTTTTATAACTCAGAGTGATTAAGTTTAGGACTCACTTTACACTGATATGGCCTCATGATGTCAATTGACATAACAAAGAAAACCCTATTCCCAAATGGTAGTACATCCACAGATTCAGAAGTTAGGATTCCAACATACATTTTGGGGGAACACAATTCAAATTGTAACAGGGCCTGTTTCCTCATCTATAAATTCAGTAAAACTTGGTACACCATCTTAAGCTTCTCTTCCAAAAATGACCTTTATGTAAATTGTGTTTAAGAAATAGAATATCTCTCATAGCACGGCAAGGCATATAAATAAGTCTCAGTAATGCGTGTGGATAAGGTACACTAGGTTTCCTTCAATTTTCAGATTGCATACACTGGCAAGTTGCAGATACCCCTCTGTATCAAAAACAATAAACACACTCTAAAGCAAAAAGAGCCATCACACCAATAGACGTATGCACACCCTTGATCATTGCAACACTGTTCACAATAGCAAAAAGATGGAAACAACCTAAATGCTCATCGGCAGATAAATGGACAAATTATGGTACACACACAATAAAATATCATGCAATGATAAAGAACAATGCTGAATCTGTGAAACATCTTGCAGCATGGATAAATCTGGAGGGCATTATGCTCAGTGAAATAAGTCAGTCACAAAGGAACAAATGTTGCATGAGGCCACTATGATAAGAACTCAGGAAAAGGTTTGCACACAGAAAAAAAAGCATTCTTTGGTGATTACAAGGGTGGGGAGGGAGAGGAATAATAAATCACTAACTAGGTAGAAGACAGATGTCCTTTCAGTGAAAGGAAGGACAGGACACAATATAGGGGAAGTCAGCACAACTAGACTAGAGAAGTTTCCTGGACACATCCGAACACTTTGAGGGACAGAGTATCTAGGGCTGAGGCCTGGGGATCATAGTCTAGGGGAACGTCTAGGTCAATTGGCACAATATAGTTTATAAAGAAAATGTTCTATATCCCACTTTGGTGAGTAGCATTTGGAGTCCTAAAAGCCTCTGAACGGCCATCTAAGATACATCTCTTGGCCTTATCCTATCCAGAGCAAAGAATGAAGAAAACCAAAGACACAAGGAAAATATTAACTCAAAGGACTAAAGGACCACTTGAACCAGAGACTCCACCAGCCTGAGATCAGAAGAACTAGGTGGTGCACGGCTACCACCAACGACCGCCCTGATAAGGGTCACAGTAGAGTCTTAGAGCTGGAGAAAAATGTAGAAAGGAATTCAAATTCACATAAAAAGATGATCCTTAATGGTCTGACAGAGACTGGAGGAACTGTGGCCCCTGGACGCTCTGCAAACCCAGAACTGAAGCCCACCTTTCAGACAAAGATTAGATGGGCCTATAAAACAAAAAATAATATCCATGAGAAATGTGCTTCTCAGTTCAATCAAATGTACAAGACCAAATGGGCAGCTCCTGTCCAAAAACAGGATGAGAAGGCAGGAAGGGACAGAAACTGGACAAACGGACACGGAGAGCCTGGGACGGAAAGGGGAAGTGTGTCTCAGTAAAGAAACTAAATGTAGAAAAGAAAGTAAGAAACAAATCTCACATGATTAACATTAAGATAAACAAACTCCCTCTGTGCTTAAAAAAATTTAGTTGGTTCTCCCATCCCTTAGCAGCACTAGTCACTTAGACATAAAGTAGGGATATAATTCTTCAGTCTGCTCCCTTCATTGCATGGTGTGCCTGCATATTTGGGGGGAGTTTTCAAAATGAATGTTTTCCACCTCCTTATTTCAAATTATAGTCATCCAAATAGAAAATTCAACAACTCTAAGCTGTAAAAAAAAAAAAAAAGCAGCAAATACACATTTTTTTTGTTTCTCATTTGACTATTTAAACACAAATATACTTTTAAGGACAACTTTTTAAAAAAGTAAATGTGTTCTTTTAATGTTTCCTTGAAATTCTCAATTCTGAAAATGATTTCGTTCATTTGGTTTTTATACCTCCACTTTTCTCTAACAATTAATATCAACAAGGCTGTTACAAGTATTTTTGCTACTTGGTCCTATGTATCTTCATCCTGCTAAGTGCTTTGCACTATACGTTTATAAAGGGCACATTCTTTTTATGCATTTATTTTCTGTTTGTAGTCACTGGCCTCATTACCTTGCATTGCTCTAGAGCGAATGTCACAGTCAACTACAGTCATTAGCTAATGATCCATTGTCTCTTAAAGGCAACATTAGAAACACAGAGACCCTCATGCTGAGCAAGAGTGAGAACTGGATATCTAATACATTGTGAAAATGAAATAAAGAGAAAAATCCAATTAGATATCTTAGTAGGGGTCAAAGAAGTAAGGGTTTTCATTGGCTTTTCCATATTCACATTGTCCACATACCATGATACAAAAGTACACACATTTCAGGGGCAGATGTTTATGAAGTCAGTCGCTGAAAAATTACTGCAAGTTGCCTCCAAACAAAATGTAAATCACAGGCAATGGTTAATTTCAAGTCAGTCTTTACTCTTTAGTCAAGTTATCTCTGTACTGCTCAACATACTCATTTCAACATCAAAAACGCTAAATAACAGTAACGATCTTTGCAGGTTTTGCCAGAATGTACGGTTGGCAAAGATTCACATGTCCTTATACTTAGTGCTCGGCTTCTAGAATTAATTTGATGAAGTAAGAAGTCAAGAGTACAATAGAATCTTTTAATTGGGGTTCAAGCTAAATTGTTGTTATTGAATACCTTTGTATTATTTTATAGTGGTACTTTTTTCTCATTACCCATTTATAATCTCATTCACAGTCCTATCTCAGGCCATGGTGTAATTATTCTTTACAACTCTAATTATACTGAACATAACACTGTATAATGTTGACTTAGGGTCTTTAATTTTAGGTCTGTGACTTAAACACACAGCTTCCAGAGTTAAAGAGTATAAATTTCAATCCCCTCCCCACCAATTATTTAGTAGATGTGTTAATTTAAAACAGCAGTAAGGAGAATGTTTCGTGACATCTTTTAATTAGTTTAAATGCATTTCTCATATTTTTTAAAAGATTTACTCATTTTAATTCACTTTACATCAGTCTTGTAACAGCTCTTTATCATACTTTAAAAATTTTTAAGTTTTCTTTTTATTTCTTATATTTTACATTGGTATTGCCCTTTGCAATTTAAAAATCTAATTAAATTCTGATTTTATTTCTTTCACATACCTCCCAGAGTATTATCAATCATGCCATATGTCTTATCACAGTTCTGTGTCTTTAAAAAGCATATTGCATGTGGGCTTTGGTGTTACGAGTAGTCTTGCTATATCGAGTCATCTGGTGATGCAGCAAGATGTATTTAATTTCTAGTTTTAGAAAGCTTGAAAAATGTAAAAGGTAGGACGACGACTATGAAATAATATAGAGTGACCAGAGAAAGAGGCCGAGAGCTAGGAGGAAGTGACATCATAGAAGAAAGGACAGATTGAGAAGCTGAAAATAAAAGATAGGATGGGGGAAGTGTGAGTTCCAGGTCCCAAGGGAAAAAGAACAGATGTATCCATGGCGTTGGTTGAGGGATTAAGCTTGGATGGAGGAGAAATACTTTTTTCTTTGGGGGGAGGAATGCAAGTATTGATTCGTTAGCTGGCAGTGAGCTGGTGAAGTGAAAGAATTCTTGACTCATGGCATAATTTGCTGAGGGGAATAGACAGTGGTAAGGTTAAGTATCTGAGGTGACAGATAAGGAGAGAGAGAGAAAGAATTCACCAGGCATAAAAAAGGAGTTAATCAACATCTTTAACATTCTGATTGGGTTTAGAAGCCATAGATTTCAAGTTGTGTCAATGTTTATCTTTTTATTTAGTAGTACCTATTGGACATGGGAAATTTTGCTGAGTAGATTTAATTCTTTGTGTTTTGTAAGGTGAGTATCTGGAAGAAAAGGGATGATGACAATTGAGGGTTCTAGGAAGACTGTGCTTGCAGTATGGGCTATGGGGTCTTGTGACTGAAATGGAAGGAAATGGTGCTAGGAGGAGGCTGCTAGACTAAGAGGAAATGGAGTGATAGAAAAACTTCAAGACTTAAGGCAAAAATCAAGCATAATATGAGTAAGAATGAGGAACAGAAAGAATAATATGAATATGTGGACAGAAAACGAGATGCTAGGTGATAGGTTTATAGAAGTATGTCAAATCCGGTTGATGCCAAGTTCCTAATGTGCCTGTCAGAATGGGTTGCTGAGGCTGAACAGGCGGTAAAGACCACTGAAAACGAACGATGCTCGCTCAAAAGTGTGAGGAAAGTTTATTGGCTGAGATGACCATAATCAAATTGATGGTGATGAAATAATAGGAAAAGTTTGATCTGGGAATAAAAGCTCATGGTCAGAAGGGAAAAGGTGGACCAAAAAAAAAAAGAAAGAAAGAAAGAAAAAAACAATTTCTGCTGAGTTGATTCCAACACATGGTGATTTCATGTGTGTCAGAGCAGAGCTGTATTCCAGGGTTTTCAGTGGCTAACTTTTCAGAAGTAGGTTGCCAGGTCTTTCTTCCAAGTCACCTCTAGGTGGACTTGAGCTACCACATTTTCTGTTAGCAGGCAAGCATGTTAACTGTTTGCCCCAATAAATGAGGAACATTAGGAAAACAAAACAAAAAACCCTCTCTTCCTTAAAATTTTAATTATTATAATTTTATATGGGGCACATTGTTTTATAGTTTAAAATAATTTTGAACATATTTCTTTATTATTATTATATTGTATTTACACATTTCCTAAGGACTTTTAAAAAAATGTGGAGTGCTTCAAACTTGGCTGTAATGAGAGATCCTTGTAAAATAAATGTTGAATCCACTGCTGAGAATCCTAAGTATTCGCCTGCCATGGGTCAGAATGAGTGTGTTTCACAATTATTGCTACTAACACCCACCAATGTTGTATTTCTTTTAATCTAGGAAAAAGCAATTTTTATGCCTATATTTATGTTCATTGTTCTATTTTTAGTTATTTTCCCTCTTTAATTAGTAAAGCTACAAAATAACTGGCTTAATTTAGATTGGTCCTATAGCATATGGCTTAGCCAAGAGATAAATGTGTCACTGAGAGATTTGACTTGTGTTGACACCAGGGAAAGGCGAGTACCAGGAGGCCTTTTAAAACACATTAGCTCTGCCTGAATCATATTACTTCCATGAAGCAGACATAAGCTCTTTCTTACTGCTTGGCTGAGTGGGTTATCACCTTTGTGTCTTTTGCCTGAAATAGAGGCAAGTGAGCTGATAAATTTTTAATTATGTCTCTTCTTTAAAATATGTTTTAATTTGGCTTTGGTAAACAGAAAAAGTTCACATGTACCAGTTGAATTGAAAAACATCTTTTGAGGACAGGTTTTTTGTTCTGTTTTGTTTTTTTCCCCAGTACATTTGTTTTGTGTGTGCTCTTTCTTTCCTTCTTTCTTTCCTCCCTCCCTCTCTCCCTCCTTTCCTTCCTCTTTCCTTTTTTTCCTCCACCCTCCCTTCTCCTCCCTCTTTCCTTCCTCTTCTTTCTTTCTCTCTCTCTCCTTTTTTCCTTCTGTCTTTGTCTCTTTCATTTTCTCCCTCCCTCCCTGAGTCCTTCCCTTCTTTCCTTCCTTTCTTTCTGTTTGGTATATGTATGTGTGTGTTTTTTCTCCTTATGAAAGTTAGTAGAAAGGTACAGTATTAGTTATGATTTTCATAATTATTAAGATTAATTTGTTACTTTAGAGCACCTGATAATGTCACTTGGACATTTTATGTTCATCTCATGTATTGCTACAATAATATTTCAAATTAGTTTATAATATTCAAAAATGTAACTCCATTTGCTCAAATTGACCACATTGTCTTGCATAATGGAGCCCTGGTGGCACACTGATTAAGAGCTTTGTTGCTAACTAAAAAGTTGGCAGATCAAATCTACCAGCCACTCCTTAGAAACTCTATGGGACAGTTCTATTCTATCCTGTAGAGTCCCTATGAGTTGGATTCGACTTGAGCACAGGGGGTTTGGTCTTTGGTTTTTGGTCTGGTGTAATAGGCAGCAACTCTATCTAACCTTAGGTCTGAAGTCAGCAGAAAGAAATGTTGACGCAGTTTTGTGAAATGATTAACATTTTGTTAAAATTAGTTAATATTGTGATAAATCAATTAATTAAGTTGTTTTGTGTTTTTACTGCTTTATATTAATAGAATGGAAACATGCATTGAAAACTTATATTACAAGGACTCTGTACACTCTAATTTATGACTTACATGATATGTAAGGTACAGATTGAAAATCACAGTTTACAGATGAATAAACTGATGATGAGGAAATTTAGTCTGTAGGTTAAAAGTTCAACAAATCTTTCTCTCTGGTAGGAGGAAACTTAATCCAGCCTTGCCACTACACCATGATGTCTTCTGATATTTGCAGCATGTCTAATTTATAAACCAGTTCCCCTCAAGTTGATTCTGACTTGTAGTGGCCCCACGTGCATCACAGCACAACTGTGCTTCATAGCATTTCCAATGGCTGATTTTTAGGAAGTACATAGACAGTCCTTTCATCCTAAGCACCTCTGGGTGGACTTGGACATCCAGCCTTTCTGTTAGTAGCTGAGCGTGTTAACCTTTTGTAAGGGGGAGGGAGAGAGCTTGCACTCGGGAAGAGGAAGAGGCAGGAGGTGGTGACATCCCTTAATAAGACAGTCTCTACCAAGGAAGAGACGGGGGTGTGACATTCCTCAATAAGATGGTCCCTACATAGTTAAAATTTAAGCCAAGGAAATGATCCTTACAGGGGTCCTTAATTTGATAAAGTCCTTAAATTGATAAGGTCCCTAACTTGGTAATTAAACCTTAAGGCAAGGAAATAGTCTCCATAGGGGATCCTGTCCTGGCTGTTAAATGTTAACAGAGAGCGGTAAGAGACAAGAAGAGTATAAAACCCTAAGAAAATGACTATCGAGGCACTCAGATTCTTTCTCTACCTGAGTAACCTGCTTGATGCTTCCTAGTCAAGTGTACTTTTACTACTAACCCTTTGCTTGCTAATAAGCCTCTGCTTACTTGGTACGATTTGTCTCAGTGTTTGAATTCTTTCCTACACCGAAGACAAGAACTGAGGCCATTCTCTGGTAACACTTTCACACCACTCAGTGGCCTAACTTTTAGGACAGTAAAAATTGTAGGAAGCCAATTTTGAAGTTCAAATATTGCACACTGAAGTACACGAAGTACATGGTTTGTGCGTTTCGCAATCACCATATTCAGAATACGTATTTTTCCACAGTCCACCAAGGGATATTTGAAGGGCCACAAATTCTATCAGAACTTGAGGTTGAAATATGAATCCCTTCTAGTAATGCTACAAAGCATTAAAGGTTTCAGTCACAGGTGAGTCTAAATATTACATTTGAATATGAAATTAACCCAGGCTTAAAACTCCTTGTAAAAATTTAAAACACATTTTTTTGCATCAGTGTTCAAAGATGCTTTTCTCAACATTTCTTCATGGATATTTTCAAGCATACAAGAAGCTGAGAATTTGACGATGCACATTCACATACCCAGCACCACTATTCTACCCTCAACATTTTATTATATTTGTCCCATCAGGGATCTTCCCTTTGTGTATTCATCTATCTCTCCATATTCCATCTAATTTTTGATGAATCTGGAAGAACATTGCATATATCGGTACCCGTCCACCTAAATCTTTCAGTATGCGTGTCATTAGCCAGAATTCATTATTCTATTTTTACATACAAGAGAAAGCATGGATTTCAGAAACATATGCTGAATTTTGACAAATGCATACCTGAATAATGGATGCACCTGTATAACCTGAATTCATATATAGAGCAAGGATCATTTCACCAGGGAACTATTGTTCATGACACTTTCCAGTCAATCCTTGCTCCCACCCAATCATAGGCAAGCACTGCTCTGATTTTTTTTTCCCACACCATACATTAGTTTTGCTTCTTCAAGAGCTTCATATTAAAGAGATCATTTAGCATGTGCTCTTTTGTTCACAAAAGAGCCTTTCTTACACACAGCATGATGTCTTTGTTCCTTATTATTATTATAGCATTTTTTTTAACTCCTGCCACTTAGAAAATGTTTACTTTTACTGCCCTCAGTTATTGAGAATGAGGGTCTCCTACACTGTACCTGAACTGATAGCGTTCAGTTTTATCTCAGACAGTACAGAGACATTGCTGTTGACTTTTTCAATTTTGAAAGTTCTTTCAGTCAATCTTTCATTTTAAATAATTATAGGTTTCATTCTTTTCCACTCATTTTAGCCTCTAATTCTTCAATCTATTCGACTTGTCTTTATTGTTCATTCTACTTTCTTTTTTCACACTTTCCTAGATTTATCTCTCTTTAAAGCACAGATAGTTCTCTTCAGTTAACTTGCCTTCTAACTCTAAAGTACAGCCTATTGAAGGTCAAATAAAGACTGAAAATTCATTCTTTTAAATGTATTTGTTTGTTAAATTTTGAAATTTGGGGAAACTCTTTTTCTGATTATCCCAATACTTTAAAATGGATGCAAAAACAAGAAGAAAAAAATGGCAACAGTGTCTCTTCCAGTTCAGGTCAGGAGTAGATGCTGTTGATATCCATTCAGACCCTCATTACTAGGCAGGACCACACATTCTCCAGCTATCGTGAATGTTGGCTGCTACACTACACTCATCAATCGTAGAATTTCCTAGTAACAGGTTTCAGCAGAGCTTCCTGGTTAAGATGGACTAGGAAGAACGGCCAGTGATCTACTTCCAAAAATCAGCCAATAAAAACTCTGTGGATTACACTAGTCCCGTCTCCAACAGATCTTGAGGATGGCTCAGGACCAAGCAGCTTTTCTGTCCTTTGTGCATTGGGCCACCATGAGGTGGGGTAGGCTGGGCGGATGTTAGCAACAACAATGGGCACAGCTTCATCCGAAAAGTCCTTGGAGGTTGCAGCCGCCCCAGAGGCTATATATCACAGGCAATGGCTGACATACAAAAGGCTGGCCCTCTTACACCAAGGGGAAATAACTCTAAGATCCCATCCATTCATGCCTTGGGGCAACTCATGAGATCAATAAGACTTCAGCTGAAACCTGAAACCACACGTTTGGCCAACTTCTCCTGTTCTATCTTGTTTCTCTTACTTCTTTATAGGACTTTCCTGAGAGAACTCCCTTAAAAAATCACTGTTACATGAATCCCCTTCAAAGGCTCTGCTTTTGGGGAGCCTGAACTAAAGATATCCCCATTGCTTCTTAATCAATGTGCAGCCCTTTTGTGAGTCAGCAGGCCATAGGGCTGGATTAGTCACCTTTGGTACATTTATTCAGTACATTGGTATAATCTGTTCATTTTAAATATTTCTTCAAATAAATAACATTTTAAAATTTATAAATGTAGTGGTCTATATATCATTTTTTTATAATTTTAATTTTCTCTGTGTTGTATTACTTTTCTCATTTAAAATTTTGCAATATGTATTTTTGTCTCTTTTTAATTGTACCTGCCAAATATTTCTTTATTTTACTGACTAGAATGATCTTTTTTATTTTAAAGTTCTCCTATTTTTTATTTATTTGTTTTTCTTTTATCCTTTTCCCTTTGTCACTTTTTCCTCATATTTTGAGTTTACTCTTTAATTTTTGGGATCAGTTTCTAATATGTTGAGCTTAATGCTTGTTTTTTACCCTTTCTTGTTTATTATTGAAAATATTGAGGCTATAATTTTACTTTTTAATAGAGTTTTGTCTCTCTCCCATAAATCTAATATCTTTTCCTATTTCTATATGAAAAAAATTATAAAATCAAATTTTTTTCAGAAGAGATAAATAGGAAATTTTCTCTTTAATATTTTAATTTGGAGAGTATTGTACAGTTTATTTTATTTTTAATTGAACTAATTTATTGCACATTTACTACATTTTATGCAGCATGCTAAATGAGACTAGTAAATAAGCGGCTTGAAAAAATCAAATGCATTAAATTGAATCAATGACTCTATTTTCTTTTTTTTTGGTATGCTTTTTATTACCACTTTATCGCCCCCTCTCTGCAGCTCAATAAGGTAAATCGTAACAAAGATTCAGTTTTATATCTTTCCATAGCTTTCTCCATGCTAGGTTTTTTTAGTTGCTTATTTTTAATGATGAGATATTACATACATTATTATGCAACTATGTTGTTGGTTTTTATTGTTTGCCTTAATGTGGATATGCCTCTTAGACAAAAGAAACAGCTCTAACTCATTTCTTTGGGAGGGTGTATAATATTTCACAGTATGAATACAGCACAATTTTTGCAACTCTTGTTACTGAGTTTTAAGACACTTTATTCTCTTTTGACACTATAGACTATGTGTTATAAATATCCTTAAACACATTTTTGTGCTTAGCATACTTACTATGGGTTAAAAAAAATAGATTCCCCAAAATGTGATCATGGAATCAAAGGGCATATGCATTTTACAATGAAACATAGCCTGGTTCTGCAATATCTTCATGGTTTGTTGATACGCTTGAGTCTGTTGATATGTCCACCCTGTATTCTGAGTGACTTAACCTAGGGGAATTACATTTCATCACTGTCAGTCAATATTCTGTTGTGATCCATAGAATTTTCTGTGGCGAATTTTCAGAAGTAGAGAACCAGACTTTTCTTTCTAACCTGTCTTAATCTGGAGCTCCACTAAAACCTATCCACCGCGGGTGACCATGCTGGTATTTGAATCACTAGTGGCATAGTTTCCAGCATCATACCAACATATAAACTACCACACTACAACAAACTGGCTGATAGGTAGTGGTTATTTTTAACAGATATTTGTTATTTGGATCTACAAAAAAAAAAAAAAAATGCCATCCAGTCAATTCTGACACATAGCAATCCTGTAGGTCAGAGTAGAAATACCCCATTAGGTTTCCAAAGAGCGCCTGGTGAATTCAAACTGCTGGCCTTTTAGTTAGCACCCAGACTCTTAACCATTCTGCTACCAGGGTTTCCATTATTTGGACAGATATAAATATTTGTTTTCCAAATATGTCTTAGAAGTTTACATTCCCCTAAGTGCCTATATTCTTTCCGATATTGGATATTATCATTCTTTTTATTTTTTCTCCAATATGAGAATTTTATTTTTTTTAATTTAATTTGCCTACAGTTTTCAAAATTACCATTGAGTTTGAGATTATATTTCAATATAATATTTGCCACTTGTATTTGTTATCTGTGATTTGCATTTTCATATACTTCAGATATTTTTAGTTAGATTGCTTAGCTTTGGTTTTTGATTTATGGTGGCTATTTTTAGTTCACGGTTAACCCTTCTCTGCCAAGGATGTTGAAAATATTTTCCAACTCCATCAATTTGCTTCTTTGTTTAATTTGCACTAACAGACACAGCCATATTTTCCTTTATGGCTTCGTGTTTGTGTTATGTGATTCAGAGAATCTGTGACATCTATTCTTTGCTCTTTGGAATTGTGGCTTTCCTTAGTTCCTAATATTTAATCATTTCTTGTAGTTGCTCTAAGGGCACTGGGAAAGGATATATGTATTATACAGGGTGTGAAACTCTGTTTTTGTTTTCCCATATGTGTTGGTTAGAAATCAAAACTATAGTTTAAAAAATATATTGCTATTTCAATTTATTCTTATATTTACTAAAATAAATGATACTTCATATAGTACAAAACATAATATTTAATCAGAAATGCAAGGGGATTCGTAGGCTATACACCAAATGACATAGTCTGGAAAATTCATTATGGGCATTTATAACGGGGATGTAGAGTTTTCATAAGATTTTCAAAGGAATCAATTAACTAAAATAGCATAAGAACAACTATTCTGCATTTTCTTGTATTTTTGGCAATTATAGCCTAAAAACCTGTGAAATATTTCTTATTACATTCTTAATACATTCCAATAATATTAACTCTGAAAATCTTTCTTCTGTGTTTAGTATTTTTTGTCGTTGATATATCTCAATGCAATTTGATTTTTAAATACCTATTTCAGATTGAATCTATTACCAATATTAAAAGACCATTTTGTCTGCCACAGTCTCCTCTTTTTCCCCAGGCAACTTCATTCTTGCTGGAATCAGAGGGATACCTTGTGAGTTGGCCCGCAGGGACTTTCTTCAATCTGGTAGCAACTATACTGTCGCTGGCAGAAACTACCCGTTTATGCCACAAGGACAGAACTCTGCTTTTGGTTTCCCAAGCAATTGCAGGCTTTTTTCATAGCTCTATGTTCTGCTGCTCCCTTCAAGGGAGATATGAAAGTTTGTTGTTGTCGTTGTTGTTAGGTGCCGTCGAGTCGGTTCCCACTAACAGCAACCCTATGCACAACAGAACAAAACACTGCCCGGTCCTGTGCCATCCTTACAATAGTTGTTATGCTTGAGCTCATTGTTGTACCCACTATGTCAATCCATCCCGTTGAGGGTCTTCCTCTTTTCCGCTGACCCTGTACTCTCCCAAGCATAATGTCCTTCTCCAGGGACTCATCCCTCCTGACAACATGTCCAAAGTATGTAAGACCCAGTCTCACCATCCTTGCTTCTAAGGAGCATTCTGGCCACACTTCTTCTAAGACAGATTTGTTCGTTCTTTTGGCAGTCCACGGTATAGTCAATATTCTCCGCCAACACCACAATTAAAAGGCGTCAACTCTTCTTCGGTCTTCCTTATTCGTTGTCCAGCTTTCACATGCATATGATGCAATTGAAAATACAATGGCTTGGGTCAGGCACACCTTAGTCTTCAGGGTGACATCTTTGCTCTTCAACACTTTGAAGAGGTCCTTTGCAGCAGATTTGCCCAATGCAATGCATCTTTTGATTTCTTGACTGCTGCTTCCATGGCTGTTGATTGTGGATACAAGTAAAATGAAATCCTTGACAACTTCAGTCTTTTCTCCGTTTATCATGATGTTGCTCATTGGTACAGTTGTGAGGATTTTTGTTTTCTTTATGTTGAGGTGTAATCCATAGTGAAGGCTATGGTCTTTGATCTTCATTAGTAAGTGCTTTAAGTCCTCTTCACTATCAGCAAGCAAGGTTGTGTCATCTGCATAACTCAGGTTGTTAATGAGTCTTCCTCCAATCCTGATACCTCATTCTTCTTCATATAGTCCAGCTTCTTGTATTATTTGCTCAGCATACAGATTAAATAGGCATGGTGAAAGAATACAACCCTGACGCACACCTTTCCTGACTTTAAACCAATCAGTATCCCCTTGTTCTGTCTGAACAACTGCCTCTTGATCTATGTAAAGGTTCCTCAAGAGTACAATTAAGTGTTCTGGAATTCCCATTCTTTGCAGTTTTATCCACAGTTTGTTATGATCCACACAGTCGAATGCCTTTGCATAGTTAATAAAACACAGGTAAACATCCTTCTGGTATTCTCTGCTTTCAGCCAGGATCCATCTGACATCAGCAATGATATCCCTGGTTCCACGTCTTCTTCTGAAACCGGCCTGAATTTCTGGCAGTTACCTGTCGATATACGCTGCAGCCATTTCTGAATGATTTTCTGCAGAATTTTGCTTGCACGTGATATTGTTCTATAATTTCCACATTCGGTTGGATCGTCTTTCTTGGGAATAGGCATAAATATGGATCTCTTCCAGTCAGTTGGCCAGGAAGCTGTCTTCCATATTTCTTAGCATAGACGAGTGAGCACCTCTAGCGCTGCACCTTGTTTGTTGAAACATCTCAGTTGATATTCCATCAATTCCTGGAGCCTTGTTTTTTGCCAATGCCTTCAGAGCAGCTTGGACTTCTTCCTTCAGTACCATCGGTTCCCAATCATATGCCACTTCTTGAAATGGCTGAATATCGACTAATTCTTTTTGGTATAACGACTCTGTGTACTCCTTCCATCTTCTTGTGATGCTTCCTGCATTGTTTAATATTTTCCCCATAGAATCCTTTGCTATTGCAACTCAAGGCTTGAATTTTTTCTTCAGTTCTTTCAATTTGAGAAACGCTGAGTGTGTTCTTCCCTTTTGGTTTTCCATCTCCAGCACTATGCACACGTCATTATAATACTTTATTTTGTCTTCTCGAGAAGCCCTTTGAGATCTTCTGTTCAGTTCTTTTACTTCATCAATCCTTCCCTTTGCTTTAGCTGCTCGACTGTCAAGTGCAAGTTTCAAAGTCTCCTCTGACATCCATCTTGGTCTTTTCTTTCTTTCTTGCCTTTTCAGTGACCTCTTGCTTTCTTCATGGATGGTGTCCTTGTGTCATTCCACAACTCGTCTGGTCTTCGGTCACTAGTGTTCAATGCGTCAAATCTATTCTTGAGATGGTCTCTAAATTCAGGTGGGATATACTGAAGGTCATATTTTGGCTCTTGTGGACTTGCTCTGATTTTCTTCAGTTTCAGCTTGAACTTGCATATGAGCAATTGATGGTCTTTTCCACAGTAGGCCCCTGGCCTTGTTCTGACTGATGATATTGAGCTTTTCCATTGTCTCTTTCCACAGATGTAGTCAATTTGATTTCTGTGTGTTCCATCTGGCGAGGTCCATGTGTATAGTCCCCGTTTATGTTGATGAAAGAAGGTATTTGCAATGAAGAAGTCACTGGTTTTGCAAAATTCTTTCGGTCAGTCTCGGCGTTGTTTGTATCACCAAGGCCATATTTTCCAACTACTGATCCTTCTTCTTTGTTTCCAACTTTTGCATTCCAATCGCCAGTAATTATCAATGCATCTTGATTGCATGTTTGATCCCCCATGTGTCTGTCAGTTTGTTGTACTGTTGGGGCTTGTGTGTTGCTGTGATGCTGGAAGCTATGCCACCAGTATTCAGATGCCAGCAGGGTCATCCATGGTGGACAGGTTTCAGCTGAGCTTCCAGGCTAAGACAGACTAGGAAGAATGACCCGGCAGTCTACATGAAAGCTTACGTTTAGCCAATTGTGTCATCACTACTGCATTCAATAGAATCAGAGTATTTTAAGTAATGGTTGAAAAATCTACTAAAACAAACCTCTTACTTTACAAATAAAGAAACTGAAACCTGAGGGAGGTAAATGGTTTGTCTGAGATCCCATACTCAATTAGGAAAAAAGCTAGAATGTTAGTCTTCTAACTTTTTTTATTGAAGAAGTACATTCAAGAAGTGCAGCTAGAATGCTCCTTGGAAGCAAGGAGGGTGACATTTCATCTCATGTGCTTTGCATATGTTATCTGGAGGGACCAGTCCCTGGAGAAGGACGTCATGCTTGGTAAAGTAGAGGGTCAGCAAAAAAGAAGAAGATCCTCTATGAGATAAATTGACACAGTGGCTGTGACAATGGGCTCAAGCATAACATCAATTGTGAGGATGGCACAGGATGGAGCAGTGTTTTGTTCTGTTGTACATAGGGTACCTGTGAGTCAGAAGTGACTCAAGGGCACCTAACAACAACAACAACTCCTTTCATTAGCAATACCTTAATTGTATTAGTGAATTATGTTATTATAACATATACTTTTGACACTGCATATTATGTATAAAAGAGATGATATCAGGTGCATTGCAAAATGCAGTAAATAGATTCCTACAGCAAGAATTAAGGTTAAAGAATGTATCTAGACTTCACAAAATTTCAAAGGTATCAAAAGAGTTTTACCTGGAATTTTCTTCTAAAATACAATCTGTTTAAATAATTGCCTCTGATTACATATTTATTTAACAGAAGTTATTAAGATATTTGTTGACTCTTTCCCAGATCCTGGAAAGATAGATTTGAAGGAGCTGCAAGCCACTTTAACTACTCGGGTTGTGACCTTTTTTTATCCCTGTTATTCTAGTCTTGTCTTCAATTTATGATAGGTCATGAAATGGTAGCCAGGTATTGCAGACACCTAGATTTTGTGAGATTAGTTTACTGAACTGATGGATCATTCCTTCTTGCCATATGTTTAATAGTGTAAATATTAACTCTGTTATCCAACATGTTAGACACGACTCTGATTAGGAAAATATGATTGAGTGGACTAATCAGTTTGATCTAAGAAAACTATACCTGGATTAGCTCTTAGAGTAGAAATGTTAAGAGGCAAAGAGAATGAAACATATTTTATATCAAGGAAAAATTAGAATTGATTTTCAAACTTCATCTGGATTAGAAGAAGAAAAGGAAGTTTTTTTTTTGGTTTTTTTGGTTGGGGATATCACACTAGCAAAATTAAGTAAATAAAAATTATTTACACATTCAAGAAAAATAATATACTTTTGTCACATTGATAAAATAATTTTAAATGCCGTATAAACTGATGTATTACAAGCATATTTGATGTGAATATATGTATGTATATCTGGACGTATGCAGGCAGGTCCTTAAGCATATACATATGTATGTATGTGTGTATGTATGTATGTACCTGTTCATTTATTTTTACATTTCAGACCTTGTCTTGAGGAATTTATGGTGCATTTCTTTATGAAACTTAGCTGTGGTTAGATTTTCTTGTACCAACAACTCAAAATCAGAAATGAGTTGAAATTTAAACTTAATGTAGTTTTTTCATTCCCATTGATGACTTAGATTTTTATCCTAATAAAATAACTTGAATAAAATCAATCGTCTTTTCTTAGAAACATACTTTTCATTTGCAACCTCAGATAAAAAATAGTGAACTTAAAATTCACATAAAAAATCTGAATTAAGTTTCTAGCAAAGGAGAACACAGTGTGAATAGCTAAATTCATGTTTAATAAATATATTCTGTACTGCATCATCCAACAATTTTCTGTGTTTTTTTTTTTTTTTTAGACCATAGCTCCGTATTTAACTAAAGGTGGCACAGTGGTTAAGAGCTTGGCTGCTAACCAAGTATCAACAGTTTGAATCCACCAGCCACTCCTTGGAAACCCTATGGAGAATATCTACTCTGTCCTATACAGTCATAATAAGTAGGAATTGACTCAATGGCAACAGGCTTGGTTTTTTGGATTACCTTCTACATGTAGCCTAACATCACTTGAAGACTTTATAGTAACAAAAAATATTGTCTATAGTGTAGTAAATTGAGGAATATTCCTAATGAAATCAGAGTTGCAAACATAAATATGCATTAAAGTGATAAAACTTATTCAATATATTCCACCGATTAAGTACCTCTTTTTTAATATATACTCAATTTTCCCCTGAAGAATAAAATATTATAATATTTCAAATAGTTTCTCATATTAAGATGCCCTTTCAGAAAAGCAATAAGGTGTTTTTTTTTTTACTGGTGAATGTGTATTCATCTCCACAAGGCATCACATTTACCCCTCTTCATAAGACAGCAATCAGATATTTCTGAAAAGTTTCAAAATGAATTGCGATTATTTACTAGTTAATTCAGAAAAGTTTATCTATCAAAACATCTTTATAATAAATAGCATAGATTGCATGTGCTTTCCTATCTACTCAAACACTTTCAATAACTTTATGATTGTTGAGGTAATCTTGCAGTGAAAAGTGACAGCTTGATAGCTCCCACAAACTCCTTTGAAGGAAACATGCATTAATTAAAAAATCTATTGTATATTTCTACATTGCTAAATGACTTCTCAAAGCAAATATAAAACAACAACACCAAAAAAACACAGTAGAACTACCCCATAGGGTTTCCAAGGAACAGCTGGTAGATTTGAACTGCTGACCTTTTGGTTAGCAGTCATAGCTCTTAACCACCACGCCATCAGGGTTCCAAAGCAGATATAAAGATTGATAAAATCAACTATGTTGTTTATTTTATCATCTGATATGTTTAGAATTTAACACCATTTTACACTCATATTTATTGACTTATGAACTCATTTCCATTAGAAAATCAATCTAATCTAGAAAATTAACATACTAGACTACAGGTCCCTATAGTCATTATTTTCACTATTATCTAACCATCATTCATGAGAAAGAATTTAATTTGAAATCATTCATTATAAGTTTGTTACTGGGGTGGTGGCAAGCTGCCATAGAATCTGCCCAACTCATGGCAATCCCAGCACAACAGAGCAAAATGCTGCTCAATCCCATGCTGTCCCCATGATGGACTGCTGTTCAGACCATTTTGATCTGTAGGGTTTTCATTAGCTGATTTACAGAAGTAGATAGCTAGAATTTTTATCCTAGTCCCTTTCAGTCTGAAAGCGTCACTGAAACTTGTTCACCATCATAGCAACATTTAAGCTTCCACTGAGGGACAGGTGGGCCATGCATTGACTGGGAATCAAACCCAGGTCTCTCACATGAAAGGTGAGAATTCTACCATTGAATTACCACTGCCCCCCATTATAGATTTTTCTTATATTATTAAAACTATGTGAAAATATAATTTTGATCATCGTTCATTATCTTTCTCTCTTCTTTAATACCATATATATTTGCCAACAAAATTTTCATTGATTTGCAACATGAAAATTTTTACCATGTAATAAAAACCTGTTCTACTAAAATTAATTTTTTATTAAAAATGCTTAGCAAACTCGAGGGCACTGGGTCTGGGTTAGCAAACTAATATGGAATATTTCCTTGGAAGGAAAATAGAGAAAAGCTGGACATTCTTTCATGTTAGATATTATAATAATTTGAATGGTAAAAATGTACTGAATTGAGTGACAATCGTTATAAGTAACCTAAGTCATTTTTATAAGTCATTTTTCCTGCTTAATTAAGTGTCATATTATTTAATGTTCAGGGCTAAAGCTGCTAAAGATTACTCATTTTGTATATTATTATTCTTTCCACAGAAATGACTCTATGTTTGCTTTTTTTTTTTGGATTTTTGATTTCTCTTGGAAACACTATCTTCCTAAATGGAGGCTACCCTCAATTTCTAATACTGGAAAGAAGAATGAATATAACCATGTTTCAAAGAAAATGCCTCAAAGCTATTTTTTGACTTCCTTTATTAACTCTCTCATTGCCTTTCTACTTTTTTCAAACTTGATTCTCCACGTTTTTCAATCTTATAGGAAACTACAAACCTCCGAAGTTCTTTTGCTCTGCCCAAAATTCCCAGAAACTTCCTCTCAATATTTTTTCTTAACTTCTCTCTATTTTTGAAACTTTTCATTTTGGGAAAAAATTAAATATATATATATTATATATATAATCAGAGGAAGTTGCAAAGAAACGAACAGGGAAGTCCCGTGAATCCTTCTCCTCCTGCCTATTAACATTTTACACAACTATAAAAATTTTTTTTTTTTTATAGTACGATATAAATATCAAGAAAATTGACAATGGTATATTCCATAGAGATTATTCAGACTTCACCAGTTATACACGCACTGGTGTGTGTGCGCATGCATACGTACGCACAAGCGCATCTGTAGCTCTGTGAAATTTCATCATCTTTGTAGCTTGACATCACTTCTGCCACAATCAAGATATTACACTCTAGTGTCACCACAAGACTCCTTTGTGTTAACCCTTTATAGCCACACTCATATCTTTCTCCTTTAACACTTCGGAACCACTAATATGTTCTCCAGGCTTCTAATTATATTATTTCATGAATGTTACATAAATGGAATCTTGCACTATGGATCTATTTGATCTGGGCTTTGTTTTTTCTGTTTTTAAACTCAGCTTAATTTTCTTGAGACTAATTCAAGGTGCGTTTATCCGTAGCTCATTTCTTGTTATTGCTAAGTAGTTTTCAATGGTATATATGGATGTACCACAGTTGCTTAACCATTTACCTACTAAAGGACATTTAGGGAGTGTCTTAGTTATCTAGTGCTGTTATAATAGAAATACTACAAGTGGAGGGCTTTAACAAAGAAAAATTTATTCTCTCACTGTCAAGAAGGCTAGAAGTCCAAATTCAGGGCACCAGCTCCAGAGGAAGGCTTTCTTCTCTCTGTTGACTCTTGAGGAAGGTCCTTGTCATCAATCTTCCTGTGGTCTAGGGGCTTCTCTGTGCGGGAACCTCAGGTCCAAAGGACACACTCTGCTCCTGGCACTGCTTTCTTCTTGATATGAGGCTCCCATGTCTCTCTGCTCGCTTCTGTCTTTTATATCTCAAAAGAGATTGGCTTAAGGCACTATTTAATCTTGTAGATCTCATCAAAATAACTGCCTTTAATCCATCTCATTACATCGTAGTGATAGAATTTACAACACATAGGGAAATCACACCAGGTGACAAAATGGTAGACAATCCTACAATACTGGGAATCATGACCTAGCCAAGTCGACAGACAACTTTCAGGGACACAATTCAATCCATGATACAGACTTTCAGTTTTGGGCTATCACAAAATGCTGCAATAAATGAGATAGGCTACTGGAGTAACTTACCATTTTTTGTTTCCACCAGCAATACGTGAGTGCTCACATTTTTCCACGTTGTCATCAGCATTTGTCATTACCATTGTTAATCATTTTGGCCTTTATGATAGGCGTGTAGTACTATCTCATTGTGGTTTTAATTTGGTTAATGTTTTTCAACATCTTATTTTCTGCTTATTTGCCATCCATACACCGCCCCCCCTTCTTCAAACATCTGTGCATTTTTCTCCCGTTTTCCAATTGGTTCATTTGTTGAGTTTTGTGAATCTTTATATAATCTACATACAAAGACTTTGTCAAATATGCAATATGTAAATATTTTCTAGTCTGTAACTTGTTTCTTATCATTTCAACAGGAATTTTCACAGGGCAAAAGATTTTCATTTTGATGAGGTTCAATTTATCAGTTTTTCCTTCTATGAACCCTGCTTTTGGTATTAAATCTAAGAAATCTTCCTAGTCTTAAATCTCAAAGGTTTTCTCCTATATTATTTTCTAGAGGTTGTACAGTTTTCTATTTTACATTTAAGTCAACTATTCATTTTCAGTTATTCTTTAAGGTGTTAGGTTATGACAAGGCTTCTTTTCTGCTGATGGCTGTCCACTGTTTCAGCACCAGTTACTGAAAACATTATCCTTCCTCCATTGAAATGCATTTGTTTCTTTTTGAAAAAATTAATTGGTCATATTTGCATATATTTCTGAATTCTCTAGTAGCCCCAATTAATTTATGTGTCTATTCCTCCACCAGTACCACACTCTTAGTTATTGTAACTGTATACTAAGCCTTAACACTGGGAAAAGTGATTCATTCCACTTTATTATTATTCTCTTTCCAAGCTATTTTGAATACTTCAGGGACTTTCTCTTTACTCTGTCTCTCTACCTTTTTTTTAATCATTATTCTCTAACTCAGTCTGACACATTGTTGACTTTTGTAACACACTTCTAACTCTCATTGTTTCTGTATAAATTTAGGTCCTTTGACTTCCGTTTTCATTACACTTTGACTAACCACATCATAGAGTCAACATTACCATTTAAAAAAAGTTAGGATTATGTTTACCTTCCTAATCTGAAATCAAATTTTCTCTCTCTGATCATATAACTCCTTTTTTTTTTTTTTACCATATTTCTTGCCTTCACTCCTACCAATTTACATTTTCATCCTCATCCTCATCTCTAAAGGTTTAAACACTACTTACTCAGTCCATCATTTCCTGTTGTGATTTCACTTGCCTTCATGCAGCCCCCAGTATTGATAAGTATTTCCTTCATCCTTTCCCAAACTCTCTCCCCATTAAAATGTACATACATGAATTTAAAAAACTTTTAATTTAAAAAAAAAACTTCGCTGACACTCCAGATTAAGAAAAAAAAATGATTTGCTTATGTCTATTTCATTGATTTATGACACTCTACAGTATATATGTTTCATGATCACACCCTTACTAAATGCCTCTCAATAACTCATTAAGGCATTGTAGTCGGATGATCACATCTTCTTTGTGCTCTCTGTAAATCTGACATTGTACCATGTCCCTCTTAACCCCCTTTCTATCCTTAACACTCATTTTTTTCTCATTTGTAACATTCTTTCTCTGTAACCTTTAGTGTCTCTTATTTATTATCTCTTAATGTTTTCTTAAGTAACAATTTTACCCAAAGTCCTATTCTGAAGTTTACTCTGTTTTACCAAGAAGGTTTAGTTTGTTAATTTCATCATTTTCCATGATGTCACATTACTTTTTAGTAGGTGAAATCAATTCTAAACCTTAATGACCTCTCTCACTCCATTCCAGTTACAGTTTCCTCTAACCAGGCTTTCCAGTTTCAGTTGCCAACCCTTCTAAAATTGACTCTAACAATTCTTGTTCAACCTTTCCAATATTGGCATCTTAATTTATTCTTTGCTGTATATTAGATTATTATACTAGCTTCCTTGTTTATTTCACTTTCTAATCTATATCTCTTATTTCATCCTAATTGATAAATCATCACGTCTCTTTTCACAACTCTTGCTTATCAAAAAAAAAATTATATATATAAAATCTTTTATTGTTTCCCAACCTAAGTTACAACATTTCATTTTGTGAGTCAAGAAAACCAAAATTAAATTATCTTTACCACAGGCCCAAGAGTGAAAGAGAAAGGAAAAAGAAAAAACAGACAAAAAAAAAATTAATCTCACTGATTTCTGGAATGAGATGGCTTAAGGTTTCAATATCTACCCTGTCACAAACTTGAAAAATTGCTTACAATTTTCTTTTTCAGTTTTTTTCATCTGTAAAATTAGAGCAATAATAGTATATGCCATATAAAATCACTGAAATATGTAAATGGACAATATGGGCAAAGGTTTTGAAAATCTCTAACACATAATAGGCAACCACTAATGCTAGCCACTATTTTTTCTGATTTAAAGGCTGCTTTAATACTGTTTTTTTTTTTTTTTTTTAATACGGGTGGCACAGTGGTTGAGAGTTCATGTCAGCAGTTCAAATCCACCAACAGCTCCTTGGAAACCCTATGGGGCAGTTCTACTCTGTCCTATAGGGTCACCACAAATCAAAATCGACTTGATGGCAAGGGATTTGGTTGGTTTTTTGTAACACTAGAGGAGTCCTGGTGGCTCAGTGGTTAAGTCATACAGTTCCTAACCAGAAGGTCGGCAGCTCAAATCCACCAGCAACTCCTTGGAAATCCTATGGAGCAATTCTGCTCTCTCCTCTAGGATTGCTATGGGTTGGAATTGACTCAGTGTAATGGGTTTGATTTTGGGGTTTTATAATACTAGAAGGAGCCCTGGTAGTACAGTGATTAAGCTCACAGCTGCTAACTGAGAGGCTGGTGGTTCTAATCCACCAGCTGTTCTCCTGTAGAAAGATGTGGCAGTCTCCTTCCATAAAGTTTACAGCCTTGGAAAAGCTATGGGGCAGTTCTACTTTGCCCTATGGGGTCCAGTCACTATGAGTCAGAATCAACTCAACAGCAAGATGTATAGCACTACCAGGGTTTGAGAATATTTATTTTGGC
Source organism: Elephas maximus indicus (assembly GCF_024166365.1). Classification (NCBI taxonomy): domain Eukaryota; kingdom Metazoa; phylum Chordata; class Mammalia; order Proboscidea; family Elephantidae; genus Elephas; species Elephas maximus. The sequence continues at coordinate 43,488,359 of NC_064832.1, forward strand.
ATTTACCCTGACATTTTTCAGAACATTAGAAGGCTATAAGAGTAAGCAATATTGCATTTTACTACAATGTTAAAGAACAACTGTGAACATAAAGTAGAAAAATGTGATGTAATATTATTTGTTATTGCTAATAGTATATTTTATTTTAGGACTCCAAGGATCATGAAATTTGTGTTTTTCAATACTTTCATTTATATTACTGTGATATAAAATATATATAGGTGGGATTTTCTTTTTCTTTAAGTTTTTCTTTCTTTTATGTATTAAGACTATATGGCAGGGTATTGAAGTTATTGATGTATGCAGGTTTTCTTCAATTCTTAATTTTTGTCAAAAGTACCAGCAAAGTGCAAATGTTCTTTCTGTTCCATATTTACCGTTAAATTAATGTAAACCTGAATTCAAATGGTTGTTGATTCTGTCATATGTCTTGCCATCTACAGGTCTATTTGATGGCCTCGGTTATCTTCCTAAGTTATCTTCCATTGTCCATATAATTTACACCATTATAAATAGTCTCATCTTTATCTTTTAGTAATTCTGGTCTTTCCCGTTGAACACTCTGAAGTTATTTTTATAGTTTTGAGGACTATGTTGAACATTAAAGAAACAGTTACTATTGTACTTTCCAACTGATATATTCATTTTTAACCCATACCAAAAAAAAAAAACCCATTGCCGTTGTGTTGATTCTGACTCCTAGTAGCCCTATAGAACAGAGTAGAACTGCCCCATAGAGTTTTCAAAGAGCCTCTAGGAGATTTGAAGTACCGACCTTTTGGTTAACAGCCATAGCACTTAACCACTACACCACCAGGGTTTTTAACACATAGATAAGGTATATAGAGTAACCTACCTAGCAGCTCCACAGATGAAAGATCTGCTCCTGTAAAAATTACAGCTGAGACAACAGTATGGCGCAGTTCTACTCTGTTACATGGGATCGCTATGTTTGGAAATTGACTTGACAGAGCACACCACAAAAAAAACTATATATAAACACACATATATAAATATATATATGTATATAAATAAATAAATATATATTTGTATGTGTGTGTGGGTATTGTTTATTGTGTACTATGTTCTGTATTAAATACCCATCACTCATAATCTTATTTAATCTTTAAGCTATCTGATGGGGAATTACAACATTATTATATATCCCAGTTTGCCTGGGGCAATTCTGATTCATGCCTATTGTCACAATGTAGTTATCAATAGCATTCTGTTTCACTCTAAAATATGTCTTCATTTGGACAATAAATGATTTGATTCCCCAGGTTAGTATCCCATTAGTATCCCATTTAACAGATAAGCATGCAAAATGCGAGACGACTTAAGTTATTTACTCAAGGTTTCATAACTAGTGAAGAAAGAGAAAGAGGATAAACAGAAGCATTTGGTTATCAATCTTGGGTTCTTATCCATTATATTAGAAGGCTCCATTGATATGCATCTCTCCTTTTTAGAGCAAGAAATTGTCTTACTTTAGAGTAAATAAATGGTAAGGGGTGTATACATATTTGCACACCAGAAAGAAGGCATAACCTATACAGTTATTGTAAAAAGTGATGACAGAGCCAGAAATCCTTAAGAATTTTCAGGGAGGAGATGCAAACCATTCAAAGCACTTGTTATAGCAATAGTTGATACTACAGAGATTGTAGAAGATATAAGTCCTAGGAATTATCTCTCTTTTAGAGGGTGCACTGCAAATAGAGCATGCATACATAGCCATACTTATGCTAGTGATAACATGAATATAATCACACAGAGACACAGTTATCAAGGACACTGGGAAGACATAAAAAACATATAATTCAAAGAATTATTGTAAATTGAAGTTCTATTGCAAAACATTACTTGGAAGTGATAAGAAAAAAAAGCACTGTGTTTTTTAATGTTTATTTGTTTTAAGACACAACACGTGCTGGTAAGGAAAAGTTACAAATTCATATGCACTACCATCCCCACCCTTAACAGAAACATATGCATTCCTACGGCACACAACAATAACATCTTGATTAGTTAAAGGCAAGCAACATGTTAGGTAAATTCTCAGTTCTCTAACAAAATTTGTTGGTAAATTTAAAGCCATGTGAGCAGCCATCTAAGATACTCCACTGGTCTCACCCCTTCGGGAGCAAGGAAGAGTGAAGAAAACTAAACATACAAGGGAAAGATTAGTCCAAAGGACTAAGGGACCACATCTACCAAGGCCTCCAGCAGACTGAGTCAGATACAACTAGATGATGCCCAGCTACCACCACTGACTGCTCTGACAGGGATCACAATAGAGGGTCTTGAACAGAGCTAGAAAAAAAATGTAGAACAAAATTCTAACTCACACAGAAAAAACCAGGTTTACTGGAGAAACCCTGAGAGTATGGCCCCTGGACACACTTTTAGCTCAGTAATGAAGTCACTTCCAAGGTTCATACTTCAGCCAAAGAGTGGACAGGCACATAAAACAAAACGAGATTAAAGGGGCACACCAGCCAATGGGCAAGGACTAGAAGGCAGGAGGGGACTGGAAAGCTGGTAATAGGGAACCCAATGTTGAGAAGAGAGAGTGTTGACATGTCGTGGGGTGGTTAACCAATGTCATAAAACAATATATGTACTAACTGTTTAATGAGAAACTAATTTGTTCTGCAAACCTTCATCTAAAGTACAAAAAAAAAAAAATAAAAGAATTGTTGGTAAAGAAAAACTTTGATGTATTTTATTATTTATTACAGGACTTTTCCTATGATCAAGTAAAATCATGTTCTTACTATTTGTTCAGCATGTCTTGATTTCTTACACAATATGCTGACCATTTTTTTCTTCTGTCAAATTTAAAGAAACTAAGAATTTATACTTTAGTATATTTAAAATATGTTTTGGTTACAGAAAATAAAGGAGAGAAATATTAACACCTGTAACCTTGTTTTTATTATTTAAAAAATATTTAACTAAAGATAAAAATTAAATAAGTATTACATATGCGGTTATATTTTTGTTATTGTTTGCTGATGTGTGGTGTGTGTGAATGTGTGTGTATTTAATGGTCATGCAGAGATTTGAAAATATAAAAAAGTACACAGACTAAAATTACTCTCACTCTACAGAGAAAAAAAATTGCAGTGATATTTTGGTATATGTATTTTTTTCATTTCTTTTTCTTGCTTTCTGTTAAAACTGCACCAATATATACCTAATACTGGGATAATATTTCATACATAAGTATATAGCCAGGTTCATTATTTACCTCTGAACCAGAATGAAACCAACCCCTTGCCGTTGAGTCAATTCTGACTCATAGTGACCCTATAGGACAAAGTAGAACTGCCCCATACAGTTTTCAAGGTGGATTTGAACTGCCAATCTTTTGGTTAGCAGCCATAGCACTTAATCACTATGCCACCAGGGTTTCCTATTTATATATTAGAATCTTTCAATTACTACTTTTGCAAATACTTGCAGTGATCTTACCCTTAGAAATTTCTTCCTCATTCTAACATCAGCTTAATGTGTTCATTCATTTATTCTTTCAAAAGTGTTCATTGACTATCACTGAATATCTGCTCTGTGTCAAACACAGTGCAAGAAATATCTGTTTTGTATGATAAGACTTTTATTTTGCGTTTAACATTTTAACCCTTTATTTATTTTGTTCTGTGTAATATTTCAAGGTGTTTTTAAAATATGAATTAAAAAGAAGTTGAAACTCAGAGACTGAGATTCACTTAAGCTCACCTTTTCCCACTATACCTATCTTTTAATCAGCTTACGAATTAATTCAGAGCTATTTAAACAACTTTGTGTAAGTCACAATCCACCAATCAAACTTCTGTGTGAATGAATAAAACAAAGAACAATGACTGTCACTATTCTAATAATTCACTGAAAATGATATAAAGTTCTAGCAAATGAGATTCATAAAACATTTTAGCTTTGCTTAATTAATGACTTTTAATTCAAGACAAATATACATATGAAGTAGCAATTCAGGTTTTTGTCACATTATGATGTCAGATAAAAGGGGTTTGGAAAAAGAAAGATCTTTGTCCTTTTATATGCTTTCAGGTCCCATCTTTATTTAACCTATTCATGTAAAAAAAATACCACAAAATGATTAATACCTAGATACGCTCATGTCTTAGTTATCTAGTCCTCTATAACAGAAATACCACAAATGGATGGCTTTAACAAAGAGAAACTTATTTTCTCAGCTTAGTAAGCTAGAAATCCAAATTTAGGGTGCCAGTTCCAGGGCAAGTCTTTCTGTCTCTGTCAATTCTGGGGAGAAGGTTTTTGTCATCAATCTTTCCCTAGCCTAGGAGCTTCTCAGCACAGGGATCCCGGGTCCAAAGGACGAGTTCCTCTTCAGGTGCTTCTTTCTTGGTGGTTTGAGGTCCCTCTCTCTCTGCTGACTTCTCTCTCCTTTTATCTCTTCTAAGATAAAAGCTAATACAGGCCACTCCCCAGGGAAAATCCCCTTACATTGGATCTGGGCTGTGACTTGAGTAAAGGTGTTGCATCTCACCCTCATCCTCTTTGACATAACCTAATCTTGCCTCATTAACCACAAGCAGAGTTTGGGATTTACAACACATAGGAAAACTACATCAGATCGGAGAATGGAGGACAAGCACACAATACTGGGAATCATGGCCTAGCCAAGTTGACACATATTTTAGGGGGACACAGATTTATTCAATCCATAACAGTTCAGTATGATTTTCATTTTATATGAAAAGTTGAATAAAATATATTACCTTTATAAGAGAATAGCTTTGTCATTTAAATATTCTTCAATGATGACGGTCTTTAATCTTCTCGCTTATTTTCTCTGTGAGCACTTTTTGGGCCATCTTCTAAAAAAACTATTACTAACACTAACTTCTTTTAGGTAACTCATTCACTAGAGAATTATATTATTAACCTAACTCTCAAAGTACTTACAAAAATTATGAAATGTAAATTGACAAGAATTAGCATCAATAGTCTTCCTGGACTTTTTTTTTTTTTTTGTGGCTGATGATGAAACTAAACATGTAATAATGACATTAGAAGTAAGTTCTGTCATGAATATAGTTCTAGATATTTACAATAATAACCCTCATTCCAAATTACATGGCTCCATAATAAAGATAAATATAAAAATAGACATAAAAGCAAAGTTACCTTAAGATAGCTGAAAGGTAGAAAAATTACTCTGTACAATATTATCAGCTCATTGGCCATTCTAATCATTTTAAAAGGGTTTCAACTGTGTTTTGTTTTATTTTTTCCATGTACTGACATAGAAAATGAGACTAAACAATATGGAATTCTACATGTCAAATTATAAAGACATAACAGCTGAGGGTAATGGGCATAAAACACGTTTACACAATAAATATTGACCCTCTAAAATGCCCATGTGTCTGTCAGCTTGTCGTACTGCTGGGCTTGCGTGTTGCTGTGATGCTGGAAGCTATGGCAGACTCGTTTCAGCCGAACTTACAGACTAGGTTAAGGACCTGGTAGTCTACTTCTGAAAAGCACTAGCCAGTGAAAACCTTATAAATAGAATTAGAACACTGTCTGATATAATGCCAGAAGATCAGTTCCCCCAGTTTGGAAGGCACTCAAAAGATGAATAGGGAAGAGCTGCCTCCTCAAAGTAGAGTCAACCTTAATGACATGGATAGAGTAAAGCTTTTGGAACTTTCATTTGCTGATGAGGCATGACTCAAAATGAGAAGAAACAGCTGCAAACAGTCATTAATAATCAGAACGTGGAATGTACTAGGTATGAATCTAGGAAAATTGGAAATGGTCAAAAATGAAATGGAACGCATAAACATCAATATCCTATGCATTAGTGAACTGAAAAAGATTGATAATGGCCATTTTAAATCTGATAATCATATGGTCTATTATACCAGGAATGATACCTTGAAGAGGAATGAGGTTGCATATGTCATCAAAAAGAACATTTCAAGATCTATCCTGAAGTAGAATGCTGTCAGTGATAGGATAGTATCCATACACCTACAAGGAAGACCAGTTAATATGACTATTATTCAAAAATATGCACCAACCACTAAGTCCAAACATGAAGAAACTGAAGATTTTTACCAGCTCCTGCAGTCTGAAATTGATAGAACATGCAATCAGAATGCATTGATAATTACTGGTGACTGGAATGTGAAACCTGGTCACATAGTGGTTAAGTGCTACGGCTGCTAACCAAAGGGCTGGCAGTTCAAATCTGCCAAGTGTTCCTTGGAAACTCCATGGGGCAGTTCTACTCTGTCCTCTAGGGTCGCTATGAGTTGGAATCAACTCGATGTCACTGGGTTTGGTTTTTGGTTTTGGTGGAATGTGAAAGTTGGAAACAAAGAAGAAGGATCAGTAGTTGGAAAATATGGCCTTGGTGATAGAAACAATGCTGGAGACCACATGATAGAATTTTGCAAGACCAACGATTTCTTTATTACAAAAACTTTTTTTCACCAACATAAATGTTGATTGCACACATGGACCTCGCCAGATGGAATACAGAGGAATCAAATCAACTACATCGGTAGAAAGAGACAATGAAAAGCTCAATATCATCAGTCAGAATAAGGCCAGGGGCCGACTGTGGAACAGATCATCAGTTACTCATATGCAATTTCAAGTTGAAACTGAAGAAAATCAGATCAAGTCCACGAGAGCCAAAGTACAACCTTGACTATATCCCACCTGAATTTAAAAACCACCTCAAGAATAGATTTGATGCATTGAACACCAGTGACTGAAGATCAGATGAGTTGTGGAGTGACATCAAGGATAATCGTACATGAAGAAAGCAAGAGGTCTTTAAAAAAGACAAGAGAGAAAAACCAAAACAGATGTCAGAAGAGACTCTGAAACCTGCTCTTGAATGTTGAGCAGCTAAAGCAAAATGAAGAAAAGATGAAGTAAAAGAACTGAACAAAATATGTCAAATGGTGGCTTGAGAAGACAAGGTAAAGTGTTATAATGACATGTGCAAAGAGCTGAAGATAGAAAACTGAAAGGGAAGAGCATGCTTGGCGTTTTTCAAGGTGAAAGAACTGAAGAAAAAATTCAGTCCTCGAGTTGCAACAGTGACAGATTCTATGGGGAAAATATTAAACAATGCATGAAGCATCAAAAGAAGATGGAAGGAATACAGAGTCATGCCAAAAAGAATTGGTCCACGTTCATTCATTTCAAGAGGAACTGTATGATCAGGAACTGATGGTAGTGAAGGAAGAAGTCCGAGCTGCACTGAAGGGGCTGGGGAAAAACAAGGCTCCAGGAATTGACAGAATATCAATTAAGATGTTTCAATGAAAGGATGCAGTGCTGAAAGTGCTCACTTGTCTATGCCCAAAAATTTGGAAGATAGCTATCCGGTCAGCCGACTGGACAGATCCATATTTATGCCTATTCCCGAGACAGGTGATCCAACCAAATGTGGAAATTATTGAACAACATCTCCTTAATATCACGTGCAAGTAAAATTTAGCTGAAGATCATTCAAATGCAGCTGAAGTAGGCTGGATTCAGAAGAGAACATGGAACCAGGGATATCATTGCTGACGTCAGATGGATCCTGGCTGACAGCAGAGAATACCAGAAGAATGTTTACCTGTGTTTTATTGGCTGTGCAAGGGCATTCAACTGGATGGATCATAACAAATTATGGATAACACTGGGAAGAATGGGAATTCCAGAACACAATTATGCTCATGAGGAAACTGTACATAGATCAAGAGTCAGTTGTTCGGATAGAGTGAGGAGATACTACGTGATTTAAAATCAGGAAAGGTGTGGGTCAGGGTTGTAACCTTTTACCATACCTATTCAATCTGTATGCTGACCAAATAATCCAAGAAGCTGGACTACATGAAGAAGAAAGTGGGATCAGGATCAGAGGAAGACTCATTAACAACCAGTATTACACAGCTGACACAACTTGCTTGCTGAAAATGCAGAGGACTTAAAGCACTTACTGATGAAGATCAAAGACCACAGCCTTCAGTATGGATTACACCTCAATCTAAAGAAAACAAAAATCCTCACAACTGGACCAATAAGCGATATCAAGATAAACAGGGAAAAGATCGAAGTTGTCAAGGATTTCATTTTACTTGGATCCACAATCAACACCCATGGAAGCAGCAGTCAAGGAATCAAAACACACATTGCATTGGGCAAATCTGCAAAAGACCTCTTTAAAGTATGAAAAGCAAAGATGTCTCCTTGAAGAGTAAGGTGCACCTGACCCAAGCCATGGTATTTTCAATGGCATCATATGCATGTGAAAGCTGGGCAATGAATAAGGAAGACTGAAGAAGAATTGATGCCTTTGAATTGTGGTATTGGTGAAGAATGTTGAATATGCCATATACTGCCAAAAGAAAGAACAAATCTGTCTTGGAAGAAGTACAACCAGGATTTTTTTTTTTCCCCCAGGATACTTCTTAGAAACAAGGATAGGGAGACTGCATCTTATATAATCTGGACATGTTGTCAGGAACAATCAGTCCCTGAAGAAGGTCATTTTGCTTGGTAAAGTAGAGGGTTACTGAAAAAGAGGAAGATCCTCAATGAGATGTATTGACACAGTGGCTGCAACAATGAGCTCTAGCATAACAATGATTGTGAGAGTGGCTCAGGACTGGGCAGCGTTTCTTTCTGTGGTACATAGGGTCGCTGTGAGTAGGAAACAACTGGACAGCACCCGCAACAACAATTACATAAATGAATAAAATAGTTCAAAAATCTGAGATAATTGTTATCTTCAAATATACAGAATGTATGAAAGGGCATTTACATTACACATTATTATGTGCATGTGCACATGGCTTGTATTAACTGATTGATTGGTTTGAACAGACACATACACAAATATTCTGTCAGTCCAGTCTAGCCACTGTCCAGGGTATTATCAGTTGAAATTTTGTATAATTTTTTATAACGTATTTTTGAATGTATGCTTATTTAGAAAATGTTTTTAATTGGAATAAAAGTAGAATGATATTTTACCTCTGATAATCTTTCTAGAAAGTAGAAGCTTTGAGGTGGTTAACTGATTTCTCTCTTCATCTGCCATTATAATAAAGTGCCATGACAGTGGAAAAACCAAGTTAGAATATCACCATTTCACAAAATATTTCAAATTAATTCAGACAAAAATATTCAGTGTTTGACAAATACAGAGGGTGGAGGTTTGTTGAGACATAGGTTATCTACAAAAGCTCCAAATATATCCTTTCAGATGGCATTCAGTTACAAACTGAGGATATTAAATACGAAATGGAGAAAATGAAGAGGTACAAGGTATGCCATCCATTTTACTGTCTGTGTGCATACGTGCAGAGTTAGAGAAGGAAAGAGAGATAAATTGAGAGAATGATAAAGCAAAAGTGGCCAAATATTAAAACTTTTTGAAACTGGGTAAATAGTATTTGGGAGTTAGTTCTGTTATTTTTGCTAATAGTCTATACATTTGTATTTTTTTAATTAAAAGTTTATTAACTTTATTCAAATACCAACAACACAATGTTGGGCCTTGAGTACTTCTTTTTCTTACCCTGTTAACCAGCTCTCCTTTCCAACAAACAAATAAATACAGGACAAAGTCAGATTTGGCTTAAATATCACCTTTAATACTAGTAACGATAGTATTGGAACATGTGTAACATGTCATCGGGCAGTGGGATTTTTCGCACATTGGTTTTAAATGTAAAAGTAGCAGTCAGCCAGAGATGTTCCTCTCCCCTTGGTGGAGATCAGAAGCCTATGAAGACAGGCCTGATTCAGCCTTCTTGATGCCGATTCTTAATATCCACACCTATTCCTTTGCTTGCCCTCCTGGGACTGCTGGGCACTATTAGATATTTTGATTCCAGGAGACTCCACTCTGCATCAAATCCATGCATTGATTACATTAATTCCAAGGTCACTTTGTTCTCAACATTCCTATTTTATGTGCCATTCTAAATTATGTCCAGCCTTTGCTGAAAAAAGTCATTGGAAGTTTAAAAATGGGATTAACTGGTAGATACAATATGGAATATCCTAAAATTTAATATAATTTTAGCTCTATCAAATCCCCAGAGGCTAGTCAATTTTAAAATCTGTAACAAATGTTTCAGGAATATGAAGTCTGAAATTCACCCATCCCAATTTATTTTTCTGCTTGGTCTCAGGTGGAAGGGGTTCAATGCCTGGGTGGGGTGGACATTTCTTAAGCAGTTAAGGGTAGAGTGCCTCTGGTTGAAATGCAAGTAGTTGGTTAGTTTGTTCAGGACTTCAGAAATTGTATTCATTCAATTATAGCTTTCTTATTTGCCCCACTTTCAATAAGAGTAAAAATGGTTAATAAGACATGGAAAAGCATCCCAGCGCTGAACTGAACACCCACAACATACATTTTGCATGTCTTAGTAACTTTTTTTACTTTTGTGCCCTCAGAAAGAAGGATGCAAGGAAGGGTGCCATGCAAGTCTCAGAAGTGGAAACAGGATCATTTGGGCAGGAAATTCTATGGTCTTGAATGTCCCTTGTGTGTGTCCTAAGGAGGACCAGAGCAGGGGCTATGGTTACAGGTTACCATCTAGTTGACTACTCATGGTGACCCCATGTGTGTCAGGGTAGAATTATGTTTTACATAAGGTCTTTAGTGGCTGATTTTTAGGAAGTAGATTGCCAGGCCTGTCTTCCAAGGTGCCTCTGGGTGGACTTGAACCTCCAACTTTTTGGTTAGCAGCTGAGCATGTTAGCTGTTTGTACCACCAAGGGATTCTGGGGCTGTGGTAGAATAAAATATTCCCTGGATCTGAAGTTGGTACTGATTATTTTCTCATGCCTTTTGCTTTGGCATGTGTTATGCTTAAGAATTCGACATTCTAAGGATGTTCCCCCCCCGCCCCCATAAACAAATGCAAAGCCAACTTGAGACCACTCTGTAACACTGGTGGGATACAAGAAACTAAAGAATCTAGGTGCTTAAAAGTGAGAAACATTGTTTCACTTTCTAATGTCCAATAGACATGAGTACTGGAAATCATTTTTCCTTTGGACTCAGCTGCCACTAAGACCTTCACTATCCACTAATATCTGATGAAGTAACTCACTGTTCACATTCACATATTCAGACTTGTGCCTGCTTTTTCAAGATCAAACGGCAGAAAGTTGCATTCTAAATCCCCTGCATTATGGCTAAGCCCATCCATTTGGATACTTGGGGTTTGTTTTCCAGAGCTAAGTAGTCTAGCATCTGCTGAAGCACCTTCCTTGGCCACAATCTGGCTGAGAATCTCTTGGCCATGGACTTCTGCCGTTCTTATGGCAGCTGTACCATTGCCTGAGGCCTGAGTGGTCACAGGCCTTTTTTTGAGCCCAGCAAATTTGCATTAGGACTCACATATATATGCCTCTTTTCTATGAATTGAGTTACTTGCCAGCCCACAATGCTGGCAGAAGCTATAGTCAACTGACAGGATCATTATCACATACGATCTAAGGCTTACAGCCATTCACCTCCACAGCAACCATAATAAGACACAGGCATAAGGCAAGTGCACCCCATGGCCCAGTTTAGGCCTTTGTAAACCAGAATGATCAATGTTCCCTAATGATATACTGAAATACAAGGTCTAATCCCTGTGCCTTAGTTCCATGAGGAGTCTTGGTCATTCCATTTGTATTTTGCTTTTTGAATTTTACTTTCCTTGTTTATTTCCTAAGGTGCACAAACGAGTGCAACAAATGTTGAGTGTTTAAAGAGCTTAAAGAATGTCACCCCATTTTTCTACATGAGTACTCATCCAATTGAGATATCAGACAAATAATTAAGGTTGAGAAAGACAAAATATTACTTTTATCATTGGCAAAGCTGGTAGGGGGAATATGGCCTTTTCTTTCCAAGCAATGGCTTTGTAGTACTGGACTCCAGTGTTATAACACAGACCCCTTTTGAACAACATACTCTGAAGGGGAAGAGAAAGAGGATGAAGCCAGGATTCACACACCCAGTTTCTCCTTTCAAAGTCATCGTTCAAGCAGGTAGCTCCTCCCACTCTAAACCTCCACCTCAGAGAGAGAAAGTGAGTAAAAGACAGAGAAGGGACAGAAGTGTTTTACTAATAAAGGTCTCTCATACTATACCTGGTAGGAAGTATTAGGGTGGGATGAAAAAGTGACCCTACACAATAGACATTGTAAGATTTTGCATTTCCCAGAAAAGTAAACCAAATCAAACCAAACAAAACAAAAAAAAGGAAGATGACTGGGGGCTGATCATTTTTAGAAAATAAAAAATATATATACTTGTGATTTAATACAATCTTATAAATTTCCAGCTTGTTTCTATTTCCCTGTAGATCAATTTGAAAGCAAGTACTAATTGGTTCACTTAACCTAATGGAAAAAGCATCATGACCTTGTATATGATAGGTGTTCCTGCTGACAAGAACACTTACCAGAGATTTTTTCAGCAAATTATTATTTGGATTCTTGTTCCTCTGGATGTTCTTAAATGAGCCTATTAGTCAATTGTAAAATTTCTGAAGATAAAAACAGGATTTCATTATTTAATTGGAAAATTTTTGACATGCTCGATTAATTTAACTTTGTAATTAAATGTTATATCCAACTGATACTCTTGGTATAGCTATATTCTAATTGTTTAATATAAAAAATGCCACATGCTAACCTATCCAGCCAAGTACTTTCTCACTAAGTTATAAAATGCACATCTTATATGAAGCATTTTGCCCTTTAGAGGTCAATTTTAAAACATTAGTGTGGTACTAGAATACTTCTTACATTCTTTATTACACTTAACGGTTTGGGCATTCATAGATACACACACACATACACACATATATATACATACATACACACACACACATATATATACACATATATATGAAATTAAGATATCTTTCCAAGTTTATACATCAAATGATTGTCAGCTCTGATTAAATCTTATCCAAATTCCACTTTCAGAGTAGCTTTGTTGTGTTGCTGTTAGTTGCCTTCAATTTGATTTTGACTCGTGGAGATCCCATGGGTGCAGGGTAGAGCTGTGCACACACACACACACAGAGTCTCTGGGTGGTGCAAATGGTTAAGCAGTTATGCACTTTACTGCGAGCCAAAAGGTTGGCGGTTCAAACCCACACAGAAGCACCTTGGAAGACAAGCTCACCTGGCAATCTGCTTCCTGTAGATCACATTCTTGAAAACCTGTGGAACAGTTCTAGCCTGCACACATGGGGTTGCCATGAGTCAGAATCAACTGGACGGTAACTAACAACAACACATCAAAGCTACTCGGGGAGTGGCATTCGGATATGTTAAGACTAATCAGAAGTGACAATAATATGGTGTACAAACTTGGAAAAATCTCTTAATTTCCTATAGCTCCGTTTTTTTTTCCAGTTTCAATCCTATGTAGAAATATTTTATTGTTAATAGGCAGGCCATTTTTTATGGTAAAGCGCTGTGTTTAAAAGCAATAGGTTTAGTTTAAGAGTCATATGTTCAGGGTAAATTCAATAACACTCTCTGACATTAGCTTCATTATTTTCAAAATAATATTATCATTGATATCTTCTGTTTCATAGAATCAGACTGAGAATCAAATATATGCTTACATAAAATGATTTTGTACCTGTAGGGTATTACTTACAAAAAATTACTCTAATTCTAAGAAATGACTTCCATGATTCAAAAATAGTGCTCAATGTATCCTGTTACATGGTGTGGTGACTAAGGTTATATTTATTTTATCCATAGTTTTTTATGTTACCCGACCCGAATCACTTATAGTATTTATTATGTGCCTGAAACTGATTTTATATATTTACAAGTCATTTTTTCTCACCTTTTCTTTCTGACAGAATAGACTGTTTTACTAAGATGTTCCTCTATCCTCCTGATTATATTTGAGCCACATTTTGGGAACATCTTAAAGAATATCATGACTCGCCTTGTGTAAATAAGCAGAGTAATAATAGAAGTAAGGACAAGAACTAGGTTTTTGACACAGAAATAAATAAGATTGCTATGAAAGTGTGAGCCAAATCGAGGGCACCTAGCAACAACGACAATGTGCAAGGCAGTGTTCATCTGGAAAATACAAAAAGAGGGTAGACTTGGATCCTTCTTTCACCAAGTTTATAGTCCTGATTGAGTCGGAATCGACTCAACGGCACTGGGTTTCTTACTGGGATAGTCCTGGTAAGGCAAATGCAGAAAATAATCAAACAAAAAGCAATATCAAGTTGAAAGGGCAAAGAGAAAACAGTTAAAAAGGAGAAAGTATCTCAGTGGGAGCAGAGAAGAAAGAGGTTTTATCAAATTGTTTTAACTTGACGTTGCTATGTAACGTGCCACGTTTCTTATTAGGAGGTTGTTATGGATCGAATTGTGCTCCCCAAGGATAAGTGTTGGAATCCGAACCCTTTACATGCAAATGGAATTCCATTTGGGAATAGAATCTTCTTGGTTATGTTAATGAGGCCATATCAGGATATGTCTCAAATCAATCACCTTTGAGATGTAAAAGGAGCAGATTAGGCACAGAAGCAAACAAGCACACATGGGGGGAACATAGATGCCAGCATACATGAAGAACGCCAAGGAGCCAAGGAACCAAGGAACAGAAGTTGAAAAGAGACAGGACCTTCCTCCAGAATCCAAAGAGAGAGAAAGTCTTCCCCTAGAATTTGGACTTCCAGCCTTGAAACTGTGAGAAAATAAATTTCTGTTCATTAAATCCACCGACTTGTGTTATTTCTATTACAGCAGCACTAGATAACTCAGAGGTTAAATTAAAGAATATTCTGGAGCGTAAAACAGATCTGTGTAATACCAATGTACTTGTCTCTAAGTGTTCTTTTTTTTCTTCTCTTTTGTTTTCCTTGCTAAAATGTCTAATCGTATTCTGTTTCTTTACTCTAGATCCAATGATATGCTAATGAATATTTTGGACCTTGAGTGATTAATGAAATTACCCTTTCTAGATCAGCTTCTGTTGTTACTCTTCAAAAACTCCTTGATATCTCCTAGGAGGCATATCCTATGCAAGTTATTTATATGTTTCTTCATTGCACTGAATCGTTTGAGCCAAGCTGGAGTTGAAAAGTCAGTAAAGTGTAACTGCAGTCATTGTATACCCACTCATTTGATTCACATAATAATAACCCGTCAAGGCATATAAGTCAGGTATTCTCAAACCATTTTAAGAATAGAAATTGAGACTTAGAGTTTGTAATTCTATACAGAAATAGAACTTATATATCACAGATCTGGGTCTAATTCCAAAATTACTGTTACTTTTCCAAAAAAAATGAGCTTTCAACTGCAAATCTTTTTTTTTTTTTAATTTTTTAAGACTGGATCTGCTGTCATATCTTCCACTTAAAGGTCAATCTCTGAAATACAGTAACAGTCACCTTAATAATCTCTATGCCTACATATAATAATCTCCATCTCCTACACCTTCAACTATTGCCAAAGATTTTTAAAAATAAAACCAAACTATCACTACTCAGATCAAATCATTTATATGAATCTTCATGGTCAAAATGAAAAATAAGACCAACTGAACTTCTTAGCCCTTTTTTCTCTCACTTTTCTCCCGTTGCCCACCTATATTCAAGCCACACCTGACTACCTACTCTTCATACAATTGTTGCTACCTTTTCTTTTTAGGAAGTTTTATATATTGGATGCACCCAAGTAAAATGAAGGTCTGGGAATGTATGTAAAACATTCTGGTTTATATATTCAATTTAAAAAATAAAAATAAAAAGAACTTAAAACTCCAATATCAATCTGTAAATAAAAAAAAGTGAAATTGGCAGTCTGAATTGTCTGAGAATACATTTCTTGATCAATATCAACTTCTCCTTGGTTATATTCTATTGTTTATTTGTGCTTTATTATTGAAAGCAGTGTGACACATCAAGGAGGTGATGATGGAGATGTAAAGATTATAACCTGGTGTCGGCACTTAGAAGGGATCTTAAAAATTTTAATAGGTGACCTTTCTAAGAACCTTTCAATGGCAAAACCTTTAGACAAAAATCTCAGTAATTTAGTATCATCTATCCATCCATCCATCCATCCATCCATCCATCCATCCATCCATCCATCCATCCATCCATCCATCCATCCATCATCCATCCATCCATCCATCCATCCATCCATCCATCCATCCATCCATCCATCCATCCATCCATCCATCCATCCATCTATCTATCTATCATCGGTCTATTTACCTAAGGAGCTCTGGTGGTGCAATGGTTAAGTGCTCAGCTGATAACTGAAAGATAAGTGGGTCCAAGCTACCAGCTGTTCTGTGGGACAAAAGACAGGGCGATTTGTTCGTCTAAACATCACCAAACTCATTGCCTTGAGTAGGTTTGACTCTAAGCCATCCTATAGGACAGAATAGAACTGCCCCATAGGGTTTCCAGGGGGTAGCTGGTGGAATCCAACTGCCAACATTTATTGGTTCACAAGCACAGCTATTAACCACTAGGGCTCCAGCTTAGGAAACCCTATGGGACAGTTCTACTCTGTCATATAGGGTCACTATGAGTCAGGATCAGGGTTCTTTATCTGTTTATGTAGCTAGATTAGATATATATATACATATACATATGTATGTATATATCTGGAAGCCCTGGTGGTGTAGTGGTTAAGTGCCACAGCTGTTAACCAAAGGGTTGGCAGTTCAAATCGCCAGGCGCTCCTTGGAAACTCTATGGGGCAGTTCTACTCTGACGGCACTGGGTTTGGTTTATGTATATATCTATAACAGTAAGTTAGATTTGGAAAGAAAAATATATTAATATAATTAATGTTGCTAAAAACTTCAAAAAATACTATTTAAAAAAGATAATTTATTAAAAGTATTGCTTATATCTGCATTTTGAAAAGTTTTATAAGCAATGCTATTTTCTCATAGATATACAATATGTATACAGTGTACATAAATGTATTCATCTGTACAGAGAGAAAAAAATACAGATTTTAGAATAGCATGGTTTTCAGAACGCTCAAAACCTGCTTTTCAAATTATGTGTAATATCACAGAGTAAAGGGGAAACCCTGTCATTTTAGCTATGGAGTTCAAACATGCTAATGAGTATGTATTTGGCATAAATGTGGTTAGAAAGGTACTGTGTCAAAGAGATTGATCTCCATAATAGTTAATGAATCTGAAATGAAGAATAGAAGATACAGTGTCATAGATCTAATTTTACTACTTGGAATTATATTCGCCCTTGGCAAAGCAGCTTGTTTACTGGTGCTCGTTATAGCTGATACAGTACCGTAAACTACTTTCATCTAGAAATAAAGGTTATCAAAGATCAGAACATAATGCAGGCATGAGGGGTTTTCACAACACTTCAACATGCTTTTATTACTGACTATAATACAGCAATATATGTAGTATAAGTATTAGCATTACAATTATATTACCAACACCTTGCTTGTAGTTTTAGTGACAAAACAAATTATATTAGGCGAAGCTTGGATAATGGGGCCAGTAAAAGCAATATTGAAAAAATCAAAACTAAATGCATGGAAAACATTTGAAAACATAGGCCAAATTTATATCCCATAGAACCGACTGAAAGAAAACACAAAACATGACATGTTAGAAACTACAGTTTTAACCTGAAATCATCATAGCTTAAAGACTCTTGGGGAGGGTGAGGGACAGGTATATCAAACTATAATATTCCTACATATTTTGTAGTTTAAAATTTATTGGCTTTTATTTTATATTGTGGTATTTAAAAGGCAATAAATTCATTAAACAAGTTATACTGATGCTATATTGGGCAACAATTGGAAATTAAAAGCATCTTAAGATGAATTGACTATTAGGCATCTTTGATTACATGGCCTTTTAAAATGAAACACACATTTTTAATTTAACTGAAAAAAGGGATTCTTTGTGTTTACATTAAAAAGATAAACTTTCTTACCCTAAAGTGTCAAAAATAGGTAAAACATTAATGTTTAACAAATCTATAATCCATTCTTTTCTGTATACATCCATTTTAGAATCTCAAATAAAATACAGATTTCCCTGATATTATTGTAAATTGAAGACTGAAATATTCATGTTCTCCTTTGGTTCCGAGGATCAGACTATGGGGTAAGGGAAAGTTTACACCTTCAACTAGCATTAGTTTGGTGCAATTCCTGATACAAAATGTTAATCGAGCTGAGAGGGGGTAATTTTACCTCTCGATAATGGGAAATAGAATGACATAAATTTCAAAAACACAAACCGTTAAGGCAAAGGCCAACACAATAGAGATTTCATCATCTAAGAAAGATTAAAATTATACAAATAAGACGAGACTGAAGAAAAAAAAATGTTGTAAAATAAAACAATGAAAATTCAACCCTCTGAAGAGATAGGCGAGAACATATCTGTGAAAATATTATTTTAAAAGCTACTAAATCAAATTTTAGAAAAGTGCCTCATATATTTGGTAAGAAGCAAGGAGACACACACAATGTCTGTATTAAAGAATTGCTATAAAGAGATAAGTGATTACTGAGATATAAAACAAACAAAAACACAAAAGAGAACACATTTCAAAGACAAAAGTCTTATGAAAATGATTAGCTGGTTGAACTAAATAATTACAAACTAAATAAAAATACAGTGACAAGGTTAATACCTGCTGAAGAGATATAGAATAAAATTGAAGAAGTCTGCAATTATACAAAGAAACAGGAAAAACAAATTGAAAATAATTAGAAAGTATATAAATAGAAAAAAGTTAATATAAAATGATTAAAATTAAAAAATGTAAAAGCAACAAATGTCAAAGATGTGATTAAGAACCCTTTGCTGAGTTGAAATATGTAGACCTTCACGGCACATATTTAAACTGCTTATTCCATTTAGGCAAAATAAATTAAAACAGATCTATACATACATGAAAAATTTGAATTCTCCAAATAAGCAATTAAAAATTTTTGCATCTTGGTAAAATATATTACAGTTGTTGCTATTGTTTGTTGCAGTCTAATAATTCCAACACATGGTCAGCCCGTGTGTGCAGAGTAGAACTGCTGCATAGGATTTTCAAAGTTGTGGCCTTTCAACAACAGATCACCAAGCCTGTCTTCCAAGGTGCCTCTGGGTGGGTTGAACTGCCAAACATTTGGCTAGTAGCCAAGTGCTTAACCATTTGCACCATTCAGGGACTCCTATATATAATAATATCTTACATTTATCATTAAGACAAAGTCTGAATACCTAGATTAATTCAGACCAAGCAGATTTTAGAACAAAAAAAAATTGTCAGTGATAGAGACAGCCAGTACATACCAATAAAGAGGTCAACTCTCTAAGAAGATATGAAAATTGTGAATGCATATATATCTAAAAATAGAGCATCCAAATATGTGAGGCAATAACTGATAGAAGTGCAAGGAGATATAAACAAGTCAACTGTTATACTTGGAGGCTTCAGCGTGCCTGTATCAGTAATTGACAAATCTATTAGGCAGATAATCAGTTAAGATAGAGTTGACTTGAACAGGACCATGAATCAACTGAATCTAACTGACATTTAGAGAACATTACATTCAACAACAGTACAGTACACATTCTTCTCAAACTCACCTGGCACATTCACCAAGTTAGACTCCATTCAAAATTTTAGAGAATAGAAAGCATACAAAGTATGCTCTTATACCACAGTGAAATCAAACTAGAAATTAGTAACTGAAAGACAGCTGGAAAATTCCAAAATGTTTGGAGATCAAACAACATACTTCTAAATAATAACATGGGTCAAAGAAGAAGCCTCAACAGAAATTTAAAAATATCTTGAAGTAAATAAAAAGGTAAATACAAGCTATCAAAATTTGTGTGATGCAGCAAAAGAAGTGCTAAGAGGTAAATGTATGTCCCAAAATGCAGTAAAAGAAAATAATCGAAAGTGAATTATCTAAGCTCAAATATTAGGACACTAGAAGAAGAAAAGCAAAATAAATGCAAAGCAAGTACAAGAAAAGAAATAATGAAAATTAGAGTAAAAATAATTTAAATCAAAGATAAGAAATTAATAGAAAAAATTAATGTAACCAAAAGTAACTGGTTCTTTGAAAAAGGTCAATAAAATTGATAAACCTCTAGCCAGCAAAACCAAGAAAAATGAAACAAAAGACACAAAATAAAAATGTCATAAGTCAACAAGGGACTATGAAAAACGATCTCATAGGTATTAAAAGGATAACAAAGGAATAATATAGTAGGATAAAAATATTAGAATAATAATAATAAAAGCATAATAAAGGCAACTCTACGCCCACAAATTTGATAACTTAGATGAAATGGACCAATTTCTTGAAAGATACAATCTACCAAAACTCTCACAGGAAAATAGATCATTTGAATTGGTCTGCATGTAAAAGAGATATTGAATCAATTATCAATAATCTTCCCAAACAAAAAAACCCTATACCGTATGGTTTCATTTGTAAATTCTACCAAACATTTAATGAAGTAATAATACCAATCCTTTACATTGTCTTTCAGAATACAGAAGTAGCATGAATATTTCCTAACTCATTCTTTGAAGCTAGAATTGCCCTAATACCATAACCAGAGAAAGACATTACCAGGAAAGAATATTGCAGAACATTTTTTTTTTTTTAGGAATATAGACGTAAAAATCCTGAACAAAATATTAACAAATGGAATCTAATAATGTATACAAAGAATTAAACATTGAGACCAAGTGAGATTTATTCAGATGTATAAGGAGTGTTCAACAATTGCAAATGAATAAATGTCATTCATCACATCAACAGTCTAAGGGAGAAAGATTATATGATCATATCAATAGAAGCAGAAAAAGCGTTTGACAAAATTCAACATCCTTTCCTGATTTAAAACAAAAAACAAAAACTCTCAACAGATGAGGAATTGAGGGGAACTTCTTCAGCTTGATAAAGAAACATACAGCTACAAAAAACATACAGCTAGCATCATAATTGCATTGGGCAAATCTGCTACAAAAGACATCTTTAAAGGTATGAAGAGCAAAGAAGTCTTTTGATGACTAAGGTGAACCTGACTCAAGCCATGGTCTTTTCAATTCCTCATATGCATTAGAGAGCTGGATAACAATTTTTAAAAAAAGAAGAATTCATGCATTTGAATTGTGGTATTGGCTAAGAATACGGAATATACCATGGATTGCCGGAAAAACAAACAAACCGGAACAAATTGGAATGCAGTTTAGAAGCAAGAGTGGTGAGACTTTCATTTATTTACTTTGGACAAGTCATCAAAAATGACCGATCCATAGAAAAGAACTTTGTGTTTGGTACAGTAGGGTCAGCAAAAAGGAGGGTAACTCTCACTGAGTTGGAATGACACAATAACCGCAAGAATGTGTTCAAACATAACAAAGGTCATAAAGGTGGTGCAGGACTGACCTGGCAACATTTCCTCTGTTACACATAGGCTGCCATGAATCACAGTCTACTTGACTGCAATTAGCATAAACAAAAACAACACGAACGACACCATTCTTAAGGGTGAGAAAGTAGATAATTTCCCCCGAAGATCGGGAAAAAGACAAGGATGCCCTGTCACACGACTCCTATTCAGTATTGTAGCTGAAGTTCTAGGTAATGCTATAAACATGGAAAAGAAAAGAAAACGCATAGAGACTGGGAAGAAAGAAATAAAATGCTGTCTGCAGATAACATCATTGTCTAACAACCAAAAATCTCCTCTAACCCATAAGCAATAACAGCAAAGTTTCAAGATATAAGGTTAATATGCAAAAGTAAAATGTTTTCTACTATCGACAAGGAGCAATTGAGATTTGAAATAAAAAATACAGCACCAATTTTCATTGTTGTTGTTGTTAGGTGCCATTGAGTCAGTTTCGACTCGTAGTGACACTATGTACAACAGAACAAAACACTGCCTGGTCCTGCGCCATCCTTACGATTGGTGTTATGCTTAAGCCCATTGTTGCAGCCACTGTGTCAATCCATATCATTGAGGGTCTTCCTCTTTTTCAGTGACCCTCTACTTTACCAAGCATTATGTCCTTCTCGTGAGACTGATCCCTCCTGACAACATGTCCACAGTATGTGAAACGTAGTCTCTCCATGCTTTTAAGGAACATTCTGGTTGTACTTCTTCCAAGACAGATTTGTTTGTTCTTTTGGCGTCCATAATAGAGTCAATATTCTTTGCCAACACCACAATTTAAAGGTGTCAGTTCTTTGGTCTTCCTTATTCATCATCCAGCTTTCACAAGCATAGGCGGTGACTGAAATCACCATGGCTTGGGTCAGGCACACTTTAGCCTTCAAGGTGACATCTTTGCTTTTCAACACTTTAAAGAGATCCTTTGCATCAGATTTGCCCAATGCAATGTGTCTTGATTTCTTGACTGCTGCTTCCACGGGTGTTGCTTGTGGACCCAAGTAAAATGAAATCTGCGTGCTGAGCAAAGAATCTGACAAGGTGGACTATATGAAGAAGTACAGGGCATCAAGATTGGAGAAAGGCTCATTAACAACCTGCATTATGCAGATGACACAAATTTCCTTGCTGAAAATGAAGGGGACTTAAAGCACTTACTGATGAAGATCAAAGATCACAGCCCTCAGTATGAATTATACCTCAACATACAGAAAGCAAAAATCCTCACTACTGGACCAGTAAGCAACATCATGATAGATGGGGAAAAGACTAAAATTGTCAAGAATTTCATTTTACTTGTATACACAATCAACACCCATGGAAGTGGCAATCAAAAAATCAAAATACACATTGCACTTGGCAATTCTGCTGCAAAAGATCTCTTCAAAGTGTTGAAAAATAAAAATGTCACCTTGAAGACTAAGGTGCACCTAACTCTAGCCATGGTGTTTTCAATCACCTTATATCCATGCGAAAGCTGGATGATGAATAAGGAAGACCTAAGAAGAACTGATGCCCTTTTAATTGTGGTCTTGGTGAAGAATATTGAATATACCATGAACTGTCAAAAGAATGAACAAATTTGTCTTGGAAGAAATACAACCAGAATGCTTTTTAGAAGCAAGGATGGTGAGACTTCATCTCGCATACTTTGGACATGTTATCTGGAGGGATCAGTCCCTGGAGAAGGAGGTCATGCTTTGTAAAAAGTAAAGAGTCAGTGAAAAAAAGGAAAACTTTCAATGAAATGTATTGACATGTGGCTGCGACAATGGTCCCAAGAATAACAATGATTATCAAAATGGCACAGGACCAGGCAATGCTTCCTTCTGGTGCACATAGGGTCACTGTGAGTTGGAACCGACTCAATGGTACCTAACAACAACAAGAATGTGAAATATGTATTTGAAGATGCCAATATTAGTGACAAGAGTTTTAATAGTACTTTTGATATAAAATTATGAGAACAAGGGAAAAAATAGTGGCAGTGATGGGAAAAAGAAATAGTAAGATGTTGAAAAGATAAAATCAATTAGATTGGCTGAATGTTTTAAAAATAGGGATTTTGGAAAAAGAGAGATAAGTAAAAATGACTTTCAGGTTTCTTTCTTGAGTTAATGGGTGGATGCTGGTATTTACTGAGAGTTGAAAATTAGGTAGGTAAAGTATTAGGGATGGGGCAGAAATGGAAAGAAGAAGATATTATGGCTTTTTTTTTTTGCATATTGACTTTCAGGTGCCCATTTGAATCTATAGGGAGATGTTAAGGAGGCAATTCAATACGTAAATCTGGAGTCAGGAATGAGAAGATTATAGGAATTACGGCAAAACATGATAATTCACTTAACTAACCCATAGCCGTAGAGTACATTCCGACTCATAGCAACCCTATAGGACAGAGTAGAACTGCCCCATAGGGCTTCCAAGGAGCAGCTGGTGTATTCAAACTGCCCACCTTTTGGTTAGCAGTCAAGCTCTTAACCACTGTTCAAGGAATAAGAATGGATGGGATCCAGAAAGGAGGGTGTATAGATGCAGTTTTGTAAGTATTGGATCCTAGCATAATGGTGAGCTAGTAATGGTTACCAGGAAATCCTGAAATATTCTTTCCATCACACCACAGGAAGACTGGCAGAGCTTAGCATCTAGAGAGTTAGGACAGCACCTACCCCATCATTTTACCACTGTTTTATCACCACCACAAGGCACCCTGGTGGCGAAGTGGTTAAAGCACTAGGCTGCTAACTGAATGGTCAGCGGTTCGAACCAAACAGTTGCTTCATGGAGAAAGATGTGGAAGGCTGCTTTTGTAAAGATTTACAGCCTTGGAAACCCTATGGAGAGGTCTACTTTGTCCAAGAGGGTCACTATGAGTCGGAATAGACTCAATGGCAACGGACTTTTTTTTTTTTTTTTCCTGGCAATGGCTTTTTTTTTTTTCTTTTGGTATTGCCATCACAATAAAACACTAATATTGAGATATTAAGGAGCCCTGGTAGTGCAGTGGCTAAGGACTCAGCTGCTAACTGAGAGGTAGGCAGTTTGAACCTATCAACCTCTCTGTGGGAGAAAAGACCTGGCGGTCTGCTCCTGTAAAGATTACAGCCTAGGCAGTCCTACTCTGTTATATAGGGTTGCTATGAGATGGAATGGATTCGCCTCAGGAGCACAACAGCAACAATAACATTTAGATATCAGGCACTGCATTAGACAGAAGCAACTGAAACAAAACAGCTAAGAAAGCGATGTCCTAGGCGCTGAGATGGGGAGACTGGTTAATGACATGGACAAAAATATCCAGTTTCCTCTGGAAATACCATGTAACTGCTAACCGTGATAGAAGCTCACTCAATTATACACCTGGAACTCAGCTTTCAGTGCCTTGAAAAAAGTAGAGAAATATAATCATTAATATAAACTCTTCTTTCCAGGAGTTTGGCTATAAATGGAAGGAGGGAGATACAGTAATAGCTAACGAAAGATTTCGTGTCAAGAGAGACGTTAACTATAGCATACTAATAGTAAATGGAGAGTGGAGGAGATTGCGAAGAGAGATAAATTGAGGATATAATAAAGACAAGATAATTGATGGAGGAAAACTCTGGAGTACAAAGCTTTGTGAGATTATCCACTGGAGGAAAAAATGGAATAATATGCAGATTAAAACAGAATTGGACTAAATTTCTATGTAAGAGATTGTATTTCCTTTGTAAGAAAGGAAGCAGTGCCTTCTTAGAAAGAGTAAGAAAGGTTGAGCTGACAAAGTCTTAGGGCGAATGGCAGAGACATGAAATAGTTTTAAGAAAAGAAACATTGCCTATTATGAACTCATTGCCTTGTCAAACAACTAATTCAGAAAGCATGAACTTGTAGTGGTACAAGATAGACTACACATAGTAGGTGTGCTACCGATATTTATCGATTACATATAAAATTAAATACTGCTTTGGAATCTTATATTACATTACACTAGTTATATTTATTTTTTGATATGAGAATGGAGGTTGAATTTTGTCCAATACAGTTTGAAATCTGTTGAAATGATTGTGACATTTCCCATTGGTCTAGCCTTGTTCATTTTTATGCTTCCTAAATCTAAACCATCAGTGCTTTCTGGGACTAAATTTCACTTATTCTCAATCAAAATTAGAGAGAGAAGGAAGAGTAGAAGGAAAAATCATTGAAAGGGAAATAAGTAACAAGGGAGAAGAGACTTCTCATGTGCTAGGCATGGTGTTAAATGCTGTGTGTGCCCAGTCCCATTTGATCTTCACTGTAAATGCTCTTCGTTACTAGTGCCGTATCCAAATTAAACCCTTGATGACCATCAAGTGATAGAAATGAGCTCTTTGTGTATGCTTGTGATTTTTTAATCCTTCCTTTACATATTATATAGTTGTGCCTGGTACATCATATCGACTATTGTACTATTGTGTGAAAACAAAATTCAAACTCTATAGCAATTCCAGGCCAATGAGCGGCTTGGTCCCAGTCATGTTGAACCATTTGCAACCTGCCCCTAGACTACGAGGAAAGTGGTGCCATGTTCTATGGAGAGCGATTCATGTTGATAGTCACTTGGTTAATACAGACCGAAAATATAACTTCTTCCTTATTCAAATAGACTTCTGAGCCATATTTGTCCAGGTTAGTGTCAACCATATTCAAGTGGCTTCTAGTAGACTCTGACATTCATCTCAATGATTGAAAAATAATTGGCAAATTATTTCAATCTGGAATAAGCCACTGTGCTGGAGCATGTTCCTCAATATAATTTGCACTCCTTATTTGAATTATGTATGAAATTGATAATATAGGTCACATGGCAAAATATTATTTTACAATGTTTTATTTATATTCTTATTTCTTGATCTAAGTGGTTTTCTTAAGAATATATGGTTTGGAGGTAATCTATAGTTCAAAATGTGTAAAAATAATTAGAAGTTTTCTAAATAGGCGGTTGATTAGAAGGAATAGAGTATTAAGATCAAATTCTCTGATTTTTAACAAATCCTATGGCTTATTTCAGATGGTGATGTTTAAGTGTTTGATTACTCAGGAAAAACAATGCTTCCTTTTAATATCTGAATTTTACGTTCTTTTTTCTTACTGTTCCTATACTTTTCAGCCTCCTTTTCATATTGAAAATTTTTTGTTCCCTCACCGTTTGGAGAATTGCTATAGGCAACAAGGAAGAGAAGGCCAAAGCTACATAAATGTAATGGCCCTAACTGCTCTCACAGAAATCTTGGGTTTGCAAAAAGTCAAAAATAAATTTGAAATTTCTTTTTTTTTTTAAAAACTATTTGATTTCTTTTTACTTCTCAGAAGAAATGAAGCTATCTGAGTGTGCCCTGTAGCTGCCACATACTTTGTTAAAAGTTTATAAAAAAAAAAAAGTTTATACTTATAATTTATTTAGAATTTTTCAGCATCTTGAAATGGGTCAGTGGAAAATATTCCCTTCTTGCTCCAATACTGTATTTCCTTTTAATCTATAGTTTCATTTATGCAATTTTGTTAGAAATCAATGTCTCAGTGAACTGATCTATTCCTCCCTGAAATGGACTTGGTCTTTATGGTCATAAGCTGTGTCAGGATCAACCACGTAGAGTGAACCTCACTGGTCATAGCCCAGTGCAACAGAAGATACAATTGTTGGCCATATAGGTGTACACGATAAGGTTTTCTTCTGTACTCTTATTTCATACTTCCAATTGTTAGCCTTTTATATGTGTTAGAAGAAGACAAAAAATAATTAATATGGTCAATGTATTATATAATATTGAAAGGCAAACTATAATTAAATGGCAATTTTGTTATTTTGTGTTCTTTTTTCTTAGGCAGATGGGTATTTGAGTTACTCATGCATTTCAATACTTGCCATGTGGAACA
Organism: Elephas maximus indicus; assembly: GCF_024166365.1. Taxonomy (NCBI): domain Eukaryota; kingdom Metazoa; phylum Chordata; class Mammalia; order Proboscidea; family Elephantidae; genus Elephas; species Elephas maximus. The sequence continues at coordinate 43,515,753 of NC_064832.1, forward strand.
CCTTATACGGATCTCTCATTAAATCTCAGAAGACCTAGCCCAGGTTGTCCTAGGCTGTTAAAAAATATATGAATCTCAGAAGGTCTAGCCTTCTTCACAGGATAAGCCAAAGCTGCCACCTTTACTACCTTTATAAAACCCATGGCACATCTCTTTCTCCTAAGACTTTTTTATCATATTGCAGAAGAACTTGCTTTTTTTCATGACCAAAGTAGCATTTGTACAACTGCAGCTATATAGACTATCATGCCAAATTCATTAACTCCTCACATGACCATAGTCCTAAGATGACATGGAGACAATATTGTAGTAGATGAAGCACCTGGAAGGAGCTTTCATGTGTTATCTGGGAAACCGCCCTCACTTGATTGACAATATAGCTTGCTACATTCTGAAGTCTTCTCTAAAAAAAAAAAAGAAAAACCCAAACAAACAAAATGAGGCAAAAAACTCTTTGTCACTAAATTTTTTTTTTTTTTTTTTTTTTTAGGATGCCTGTGGCAGAACTTAATTTCTTTGGATTTGGCATTCTTGGGGCATCCTAAGCGATGAAGAGGACATGGCTAATGCAGTGTCATTAATAATGGAAAAGAGAAATGTCCGTTACAGACTCAGCGATTATGAAATATAGGGAATAAGGAAAATAATCAAAGACGGCTCCAAGTTTCCTAAGTCGTGTACCTGATATCAATAAAAAGGACAGGTAATGGAGGATGAAATGGACAGTTAAGGTGTTCTGATTTTGATATGCTGAGCTTGAGCACCTTTGAAATAACCAGCGATTAGTGTTTATTAGCATCTAGTGAGTAACTGGGAGAAAAAAATGACATCAGTAGAAAAGCCAGGGTTATCTACCCATTACGAATAATCAATTTTTGTGCTAGATTACTCTCCTTTTTCTTAAAATCCATGTAATTAATTATTGTCAGTATATCCACAGATTTGTTCCCATTAAGCATATCTGGCTTTTTGACTAAAGTTTGAAAACAATTATGTAAAGAGGGGATGAGTAAGAGAAAATATATATGTTTAAATTATGGGACTAATCAAGGCGTAACAATAGAGATATACAGAAATAAAAAAAAGACATAGGCTGAGTTAAAGGAGAGGGAGGTACAGGAAAGAACCTTGAGAAAGACATCAAGGCCTAAGAAAAAGAGCTAATATTAAAGTGAATCTAGAAATAAATATACAATGTGGGTTTTGAATATTAGGCACAAATCATTGCATCTTAGTATATCACATCATAAATATAAATATCTTTTGCAATAATGATTAGCTGTTTAATAATTGTTCATAGCTCTTTAACTGTTTGGTCTAAATCAGCTTAAAAATATCCACCCTGAAGAATGTAATAAAAGGAATATCATTTCAAGTCCGGTTATTGTGGGGCTGTTCCATTAGTGATAAAAGCATTATTGCCGTGACGGTTACGTTAAATCAAGCATGGGGTTGAATGTGTCCCTTGTCCACAACCTCTTCACCCCACTGCAGATATTAACATGATTAGAATTGTGTTTATAAACACAAAATGATTTTGACCCTGCCTCTACTGACGTATCAATGTCAGGATTATAATCTGGCTAACCAGGGTAACCAATAATAGCAGTTTATGGATCCCATCATTTTATAAACAAATTTAGGATACCGGGTTAGTTGAAACACACACACACACAAGCACTCATGAGCTCGCATACCAAATTCTTTGGATTTGGCATTCTTGGGGCATCCTAAGTGATGAAGAGGACATGGCTAAATCCAAAGAATTTGGTGCGGCACTAAAAATGCCAGGTCTCTGTATATAAATAAATAAAACAAACACAAAACAAATACACATAATGGGAAAAAAAAAAAAACCTTTTAAAGGAAGCTAGCAAAGGCACTATGATTTGTAAACTCAGACTAAATATTTGACTGAATGAATAGAATTCATTTACTGTCTTGATGACAATTTTGCCAATGTAACAGCATAGCTCATCTTATCTATTTGGGGTAAAACGTATAATTTTCTAAATAATAACTAATTAATGAAAACCAATATGCCATAAATTCTAAACAGATGAAGCAGATTTTTTTTTCAGTAATAATGAGCACTGCTCTGATATAATTATGATTTTTGATGACTGATAGAATTTAGATACCATTATTAATGTTTTTTTCATTTTCTAATGCCTAGTATGCACGGCACTGGGTTTATGGGAGTATGCATTATTCATGTAGGAAATTAGAGTGAATAGCACAAATGGACATTTAACAGCAGCCAAAAATCAGGATTTGTGACTTAGCAACATGATATCTGTTCTGAGTCTATAATCCATTTACCCTAAGGACTCAAAAGAACAGCCTTCATACTCTGTATTTAAGCCACTTTGTTTGTAGTTTTACAAATATTTAAGAGGCTAACCATTTTTCCATTTAAAACCACAAAGAAGGACATCAATAATTAATGATTCTAGTTCACCATGGGGTGGTTGATGATTATTATTAAGATGGAATGGATTAAAGGACTTAATCAGGGTTTTGTTTTGTTTTGTTTTTTATGCTTACACGAACAACAGCGTTTTGTGCTTTCTCGTGCTTTGTGTTGGTTTACAATGGAGTACACTTAACCACCTAAAGTCTTCTATGAAATGAGGTGAGGTATAAATAAACACATAAAAATAAGCAAATGATTCATTATTGTATAAATATATCTGTGTTGCTTTTTATTCAGAAGATTAAGGTTATGGATTATGAAACATTAAACCAATTAGCACAGACTTCCAGTTTTATATCCTTCCCGACATGCAGGTAAATGCTCAGTAGATTCCTTTTTTTTTTTTTCTTTCTTTCTGGTTATTGTCTGGGAACAAAAGCACTAAAAATGCCAGGTCTCTGTATATAAATAAATAAAACAAACACAAAACAAATACACATAATGGGAAAAAAAATCTTTTAAAGAAAGCTAGCAAAGGCCAACACAAATGCATCAATAATTAAGGAGGTTATGAGCGGCCAACATTTTAATGCTTACACTGGCTTTAAAGTCTTATTCTACCTGCCTACTGCTTTGTTTCAAGACATTTATTTCCACACTCTAAGGCTATCTTTCTCTCAATAAAACCTCCCACTTGCCAGTAAACTGGATTTCAGTTTTTAAAGCATTCTTCTAGGCCCTATAAAAAACCAAACCCATAGCCATCAAGTCAATTCCAACTCATAGTGGCCCTATAGGACAGAGTAGAACTGCTCCATACGGTTTCCAAGGAGCAGCTGGTGGATTCGAACTGCTGACTTTTTGGTTAGCAGCCAAGCTCATAACCACTATGCCACCAGGGCTCTTTTAGGCACTACGGAGATATTAAAATATTTAACATTTTAAAACATCTACCACAATATCTCAAAACATTCTATATTTAACCAAGTTTAGCTTAACTCGAGGTGGCCTAAATATTGTCTATGTGAAATCCTCTTCAAGTTGGAAGCTGTAGTTCTAGAAATTCCTTAAATCATGTACTAATTGTCATGAATTGAGCAGATGAAATATACTTTAGTTCCATATTTTTTCTCTTGCATTTTTGGACCTGAAGTCAATTGTATCTTGTGAACATGAAATTATTGAATATTAAATGTTGAACCATGGGCTAAGGATCAAGCATGTGGAATATAGCTGGTTAGCATGAAAATTGAACCAGTAGGGAAATATCTGGTATAATTTGGTTTTTAAAAACTCTAGTCCCTGATTTAGCTTGTATGTATTAATTAGCCCATGAGTTACTTCATCGGTAATAACCTAAACTGAGTTGGTATCTAGTAGATTCCAACTCATCATGACTCCGTGGGTATCAGAGTAGAACTGTGCTCCCTTGGGTTTTCAAGGGCTGATTTTTCAGAAGTAGATTGCCAGGTTTTTCTTCTGAGGTGCTTCTGTATGGACTTGTGTCTTCAAAGATTCATTTAACAGCTGAGCACATTAACAGGCTTCTCATGGACTCTAACCTCTAACTTTGCTGCTAGAAGTCAAGCATGTTAATGGCTCACACTACCCCGAGACTCTGCTAACCAGTTGCCACTGAGTCCACTTCCACTTATGATGACCCCATGTGTGTCAGAGTAGAACTGTGCTCCATAGAAGTTCTAACGACTCATTTTTTTGGAACTGGAGCACCAGGCCTTTCTCCTAAGGTGCCTTTGGGTGGACTTGAAACTTCAACCATTTAGTTAGCAGCTAAGGGCATAAACAGTGTGTAGCACCCAGGGACTTTGGTGCTAACATATCACTATGTAAGGACATTTGTAGATAATAATAACAAATCATCATTATTAACATGATCAATAAGTTATGCTTAATGTTACTGTTTATCTGTGGAATCCTCACCATTAGGAGAGCTTAGTCCATGCCAGTTCTAAGGAGGATTGCCATGGTAGATATTGAAGCTGCACATGGTGGTCGCTCAGGAAGCAGTAGACACCATGCCCACCGTTCTGTATTTTGCCAGTGTGCTTATGAGTAGAGAATACAGAGTCCTCTTTTCATCAGCATTCTCTTTTTCCTCCTTCAGGCTGGAATATTTCAGGTCTTAATAAAAGAATAGTGCATCCTTTTTTCATGGACAAATTTGTGGGCCTAAAATACTTTATGTTTTGTGTATTCAATCTTGCTTGGGTCAAATAGGCAATCAGGGAGTCACTTACATTTTGTTTAAACAGAAACAGCAGTCTGCAGCATTTAAGGTTCAGTTTATATATATATATATATATAAATAAATAATCCTGTGCCATCTTTATTTATCTACGTTGCCCCTCTGTAACTAACCTAGCTCACTATGGACATCCATCTTTCTGTACTTAATGTATGGGTCTCCTGGCAGATTTTGTCAATACTGTGAAAGCCTGACTTGGTTTCTTTTCACACACTCAACATAAAGCTATTAGCTGCCTTGAATTATACCAAGAAGTTAAAGCCTGGTAAGACCAATGGAATGCTGACTCTGGTTCTGCCATTGAACTATCAGCACTTTTTGTTTCCAGCCGTTTCAAATCAACAATTCAAAATTTACTAACATGAAAATAATTGTCTTACAAATCTGATTTCATGTCTCTCACCCTTCAAACGGAAGGTAGTGGTGGATCAGTGTTAGAATTCTTACCTTCCATGCACAAGGCCCAGGTTCGATTCCCAGCCAATGGACCTCAGCTACAGCTACAACTCAACTGTCAGTGGAAGTTTGCCAGTAGTGTTGCTGAGCAGGTTTCAGCAGACCTTCCAGGCCAAGGTGGACTAGTTAAGAAAGACTTGGTAATCTACTTCTGAAAATCATCCAAAAAAAAAACCTCTGTCCTCTGTGGATCACAAATGTCCAATCCCATTGTGCATGAGTTTGCCATAAATCGAGGACTTACTCAATGGCAGCTGGCAACAACATCAATTCTTCTAACAAAGTAAAAACAAAACAGAAAACAAAAAATATGCCTTTTCTCCACAATATCCTCCACATAGAGCCCATTTACTCTGCTCCCATTCATGGGCATTCTTCTGAAAATGTTTCTCTACAAACTGTCTCGTATTCCTGACCTCTCATTCTTCCCTTTCATTCATTCTTTTCCTCAGTCTTCATTCACTCTGTTTTCTCTTCTCCACCTTTCTGGATTGTTGTTATTTGACCTGTCAGCCACATTTAACAGAATTGACTCCTCTGTCCTTAAAAAAAGTGTTCCACCTGAGTAAATGATTTGACAACATAATGTAACAGGAATAAAGAATCTGATGACGCAGTACAATCACGAGTTAACAGAAAGAACTACATCCTTGCAAAGACAATAACAAAAACCAAACCGGGTGTTCTTGAGTCAATTCCAACTCAGCTGCACTCTGTAGGGTTTTCACTTGTTATCTTCTGGAAGTAGATCACCAGGCCTTTCTTCCAAGGTACCACTAAGTGGATTTGAACTGCCAACTTTTTGCTTAACAAAAAGCCAATGGCTTAACCATTTGCACCACCCAGGATCTCCTGCAAAAATAATATATCATGTAGGGCACATGTATAAGCATTGATCTTTTATGAAAGGAGGACAAATTTCTTCACTAAAATTGGAGAAATGAGTAAGTGCACAGATTAGTAGCCTACTTGATTTTGTAGAGAGAGAACATAGAGTTCCTTTCAGATGGCTGTTATTTGTTCAATATAAAAAACCAAAAACCAAACCTGGTGCCATTGAGTCGATTCCTACCTATAGCATCCCTACGTACAACAGAATGAAACACTGCCCAGTCCTGCCCCACAATCGTTGTTATGCTTAAGTCCATTATTGCAGCATCCATGTCAATATTTCGGTGGGGGTCTTCCTTGTTTTTGCTGTCCCTCTACTTTATCAAACATGATGTCCTTCTCCAGGGACTGATCCGTCCTGATAACATGTCCAAAGTATGTGAGACGTCGTCTCGCCATCCTTGCTTCTAAGGAACACTCTGGCTGTATTTCTTCCAAGACGAATTTATTCTTTCTTTTGGCAGTCCATGGTATATTCGATATTCTTTCCCAACACCACAATTCAAAGGTCTCAATTCTTCCTCTGTCTTCCTTATTCACTATACAGTTTTTGCATGCATAGGAGGTGACTGAAAACACCATGGCTTTGGTCAGGTGCACCTTAGTCTTCAAGGTGACATCTTTGCTTTTTAACACTTTTAAGAGTCTTTTGCAGTAGATTTGCCCAATGTAATGTGTCTTGTGATTTCCTGACTCCTGCTTCCATGGGTGCTGATTGTGTATCCAAGTAAAATGAAATCCTTGAAAACTTCAATCTTTTCTCTGTTTATCGTATGGTTGCTTATTGATACAGCTGTGAGGATTTTTTTTTTTGTCTTTATCCTGAGGTGTAATTCATACTGAAGGCTGTGGTCTTTGATTTTCATCCATAAGTTCTCTTCACTTTCAACAAGCAAGTTTGTGTCATCTGGATAACGCAAGTTGTTAGTGGGTCTTCCTCCAACCCTGATGCCCCATCTCTCTTCATATAGTCCAGCTTCTCAGATTATTTTCTCCATACAGATTAAATAGGTGTGGTGAAAGGATACAACCCTGGCACACAACTTTTATGACTTTAAACCACACGGCATCCCCTTGTTCTGTTTGAATGACTGCCTCTTGATCCATGTACGGGTTCCTCATGAGCACAATTAAGTGATGTGGAATTGCCATTCTTAGCAATGTTATCCATAATTTGTTATGATCCACATAGCCAAATGTCTTTGCGTAGTCAATAAACACAGGTAAGCATCTTTCTGATATTCTGTGCTTTCAGCCAGGATCCATCTGACATCAGCAATGATATCCCTTGTTCCAAGTCCTCATAAATCCGGCTTGAATTTCTGGAAGTTTGCTGTTAATATACTGCTGCAACCACTTTTGAATGATCTTCAGCAAAATTTTACCTGCATGGGATATTAATGATATTGTTTGATAATTTCTGCATTCAGTTGGATCACCTTCTTGGGAATGGGCATAAATATGGACCTCTTCCAGTCTGCTGATGAAGTAGCTGTCTTGCAAATTTCTTGGCACAGATGAGTGAGCACTTTCAGTACTTCCTCTGTTGAAATATCTCAGTTGGTATTCCTGCAATTCCTGGAGCCTGGTTTTTCATCAATGCCTTCATTGCAGCTTGGACTTCTTCCTCCAGTATCATCAGTTCCTGATCATATGCTACCTCCTGAAATGGTTGAACATTGACCAATTCTTTTTGGCTAGTGACTCTGGTATTATTTCCATCTTCTTTTGATGCTTCTTGGATCATTTAACATCTTCCCTATAGAATTCTTCAACATTGCGACTCAAGGCTTGAATTTTTTCCTCTGTTCTTTCAGCTTGAGATGTCTAGCATGTTCTTCCCTTCTTGTGTTCTATCTCCAGCTCTTTGCACTTGTCATTGTAATACTTTACTTTGTCTTCTCCAGCCACCCTTTTAAATCTTCTGGTCAACTCTCTTACTTCATCATTTCTTCCTTTCGCTCTAGCTGCTCGACATTCAAGAGCCAGTTTCAGAGTCTCTTCGGACATCCATTTTGGTCTTTTCTTTCTTTTTAATGACCTCTTGCTTTCTTCATTTGTGATGTCCTTGAGGTCATTCTACAACATGTCTGGTCTTCAGTCATTACTATTCAATGCGTCAAATCTATTTTTGAGATGGTCTGTAAATTCAGGTGGGATATACTCAAGTTCGTACTTTTATTCTCCTGAACTTGTTCTAATTTTCTTCAGTTACACCTTGAACTTGCATATGAGCAACCAATGTTCTGCACCACTGTTGACTCCTGGCCTTGTTCTGACTGATGATATTTAGCTTTTCCATCATCTCCTTCCACAGATGTAGTCTATTTGATGCCTGTGTATTCCATCTGGTAAGGTCCATGTGTGTATAGGCACCATTTATGTTGGTGAAAAAAAGTATTTGCAATGTAGAAGTAGTTGGTCTTGCAAAACTCTTACCATGACATCGTTTCTATCACCAAGGCCACATTTTCCAACTACCGATCCTTCTTCTTTGTAACTTTCACATTCCAACTTCCAGTAATTACCAATGCATTCTGATTGCATGTTCCATCAATTTCAGACTGCAGAAGTTGGTAAAAATCTTTAATTTCTTCATCTTTGGCCTTAGGGGTTGGTGTGTAAATTTGAATAATGGTCATAGTAACTGGTCTTCCTTGTAGGTATATGTATATTATCCTATCACTGACAGTGTTATACTTCACTATAGATCTTGAAATATTCTTCTTGATGATGAACGCAATGCCATTTTTCTTCATGTTATCACTCCTGGCATAGTAGACCATAAGATTGTCAGATTCAAAATGGCCAATATCAGTCCAGTTCAGCTCACTAATGCCTAGGATATCTATGTTTAGTCTTTCCATTCCATTTTTGATGATTTCCAATTTTCCTAGATTCATAATTTGTACATTCCACATTCTGATTAATAATGGATGTTTGTAGCTGTTTCTTCTCATTTTGAGTCGTGCCGCATCAGCAAACAAAGGTCCCGAAAAGTTGACTCCATTCATGTCATTAAGGTAGTTGCTGCTTTGAGGAGACAGCTCTTGCCTGTCATCTTTTGAGCACCTTCCTTCCATCCTGGGGCTCATCTTCCAGCACTATATCAGACAATGTTCCAATGCTATTCATAAGGTTTTCACTGGCTAATGCTTTTCAGAAGTGGACCACTGGGTCCTTCTTCTTAGTCTATCTTAGTCTGGAAGCTCAGCTGAAACCTGTCCACCATGGGTGACCCTGCTGGTATATGTATACTGGTGGCATAGCTTCCAGCACTACAGCAACATGCGAGCCTCCACAGTGTCACAAACTGAGAGATGCATCAGCCAATCATCTAATAAAAAATCGTCAACTGAATGTCAAGTGGTGAGGAGGGAATAAAAGACTTCAGAAAAGCGGTGATATGAATGATTCCCTTGGTACGTGTGAAAGGAAGCTTATAACTTTCCTAAGAAGTAAAGTAGAATTGCTGAACAGGGCAAAGGTTCACCTGACTTTGAGGTGATAAACTGAAATGCGACCAATCTGCCTAGTAGGTCATTTTCTTCACCTCTGCCTCAGGAAATGAGAGAAGGATAAGAAAACTGAGAGTTCTTTTTTTTTTTTTTACTTTATCCTCTCCACTCCCTTTTCTCTTCCTTTCCTTTTACTCTCTTCTTCCCCTCCTCTCTCTCCTCACCACTTTTTAGGTTTAATAAAGAGATTATGATATACTGGCATAGTGGTTAACAGCTATCGCTGCTAACCAAAAGGTCAGCAGTTTGAATCCACCAGGAACTCCTTGGAAGCCCTATGGGGTAGTTCTACTCTGTCCTATGGGGTTGGTATGAGTTGAAATCAACTCCACGGTAACTGGTTTTGTTTTGTTTTTTTGGTATGGGCTCACTTAAACAAGAAGTGTTCTTGCCTATGGGTGAATGCTGACTACCAGTGACCTGGAATTTTCCACGTCAATCATTTGCTTCTCACCCCCTCTAAAATGTAAATACTGATTGCCCTGAGTTGATTCCAGCTCACAGTGACTCCCTGTAGTTCCTACTAAATTTCAGCCCAAAGTCTTTTTCCCAAACTGTCACTATTAACCCGTGGTTATCCAGTTGATTCCAACTCATAGTGACCCTAACTTGTCAATATCCTCAAAGCATATTCTGAGTTGAATTATTCCCCACATTTTAATACATTAATTTCATATTATTCTTTTTCTGTCTTCTATAAGCTTGTTATAATCTCTCATCTTTTGTTCTCCAGTTTCTCCCATCTATTATCCTGTCATTGCCTGAGTTCATTCTTTTCTGTACTTATATACTTTTATTGCAGCGTGGTTTCCCAATGAATGATAGAGTCAAGTATGTGTACCTAAGCTTTAATTTAGGACTAAAACTTTCGTTGTCATGTTTTTCATGATGCTTTTTTGTATTCTTGTTTTGCTATAGGAATTGCCTTTTTATTGTGTTGTTTTGCTTGTGTGTGGATGTTTTCTTCCATTATTTCAAAAGGCCTATATGCTAATTTCCTTTCTATTGTTTCATTTTTAACTTAAGGTATTAACTTTGCTCTTAAGTTCCCATTATGAAAAATGAGAAAATTAGTTCATTTTTACTTCCTTATCTCTCTCATTAAAACTTTCTTTTCCCAGTATTTATTACTTATTTTTACTGTATTTCTTGCTTTTTTGTTTCTTTTCAAAAGGATTAGAACAATATTTCTTGGTTTATTAAATTTAGGTGCTATTTATGCCCAATACCTCAATAAGAAAAATATGGGGAAAAAAATGCACCTATATTATCTCCTTTGTCATTCTGATTTGTGTTTGTTTTGTCATTATACTTAATTAACAATGTTCGTAAAAAATTAGCTTTTGTAACCATAGTTTTCATACAACTTTAATCTATGTGGTATAGGTTCTATGTGGCATAGGTTTAGTGATAACAACCAATCATTTTATTATGGCTTGGAGATAATGACTTGCAAAATTAGCTGGACTTGGAGGCAGATCCGAGATGGTGGAATAGACAGGCACTTCTGTCTTTTTTTTTTTCTGTCTAGCTCTCTTTACAACAAAGACCCCCCCACCAAAAAGTGAAACGAGTATATTTGTGACAACCTGGGAGCCCTGAGCATCAAAGGCAAGCTTAGACAACAAACTGAGGGGCAGGGGAAGGAAGAGGCCGTTTCAAAGTGGAGAGGAGTTGCCAGACCTGAATCATGGGGAGCCCTCAGGCACCATTCCTGTTGCGGCAGAAGTGGCGGTGGACTGGCACTAGCATTTGGCAGCAGTTTCCTTAGGGAGAAGCACCAGCCACACAGCCCACTCACACCTCCAGAAACTGAGGAGAAGGGAGCTCTCAGAAAAAACTAAGTACTTGCATATATTTTACCACACCCCCCCACCCCACTCCAAAGCCAGCTTCAGCAGCTGAATACCTAGGCCTGAGATAGACCCTGGTGAGTACCTGGAGCTGTCCTCCCAGCCTTGGGGAAGGAAAATATTTGCAAGTGGGGGGAAAAGATAATTTACTAGCCCCATTAACTGGGGGAGCTCAGGACAGAAGCGTCTCCAGTCCAGGCATAAACTGTCCATGGGCCTTGAGCACCTTTCCCTTCTGCATGGACCTGTGTGTGCCTATTTCAGGAGAATAGGCCCTTGTTGGCAAACTCCAACCATTCCAGCGGTACGATGGAGAGGTGGGTGTTTGACTTTTGACATTGCTTTGCCTCTTAAACAAGGTCCTCACCTACCCACAACAGGGACCTAAGGACTGGTGGCTCCACTTGGGTCGTCCAGCCACCTGCAGCAGGGGTCCAAGGATAACTGGTACCTCCCAGTCCTTACAACAAAAACTTTGGGTGCCCATAGTCCCTCTGCAGAGCCCACCCACCAGCATGCTCTAGGGAACAAGACGTGTTTTCCTCAGAGACACTTGGGGGTCGGTTCTCAGCCCCCTGCCTTGTTCACAGCATGACCCCTGCTGCAATCAGATACGGGTATATATGCCAATCACCCCTGTCCCTCTAAGACTAGGACAGAGCCTGGAAAACTAAGCTGAATTCATACAAGAAAACTGAATGGACTCCTAGACTAATATACCTGATAACAGCTCTAGCCAGCTGGGGACAGGACACCAGAGCTCCAAAGGTGAAAATAATCAAGCTAGCTCACTCAAGCAACCCATAGGGGTATACCAAAACAAAACAAAGCAAGCAGCTATGACACCATAAACAAGCATAAACTAATATAATAACTTATAGATGGCTCAGAGACAACAATCAATATCAAATCACATAAAGACATAGGTCATGATCACCTCAACAGACTCTGAAAACAAAGAATCCAGGGATCTTCTAGATGAAAGTTCATTCCTGGAACTACCAGATGCAGAATACAAAAGTTTAATATACAGAACCCTTCAAGACATCAGGAAGGAAATAGGGCAATACGCAGAACAAGCCAAGGAACACACAGATAAAGCAACTGAAGAACTCAGAAAGAATATTCAGGGACATAATGAAAAGTTTAATAAGCTGGAAAAATCCATAGACAGACAACAATCAGAAATTCAGAAGATTAACAATAAAATTTCAGAATTAGATAACTCAATAGAAAGTCAGAGGACCAGAATTGAGCAAGTAGAAGCTAGAATTTCTGAACTCGAAGATAAATCACTTGGCACTAATATATTTGAAGAAAAACCAGATAAAAGAATTTTAAGAAATGAAGAAACCCTAAGAATCATGTGGGACTCTATCAAGAGAAATAACTTACGAGTGATTGGAGTACCAGAACAGGGAGGCATAACAGAATATACAGAGAGAATTGTTGAGGATTTGTTGGCAGAAAACTTACCTGATATTGTGAAAGATGAAAAGATATCTATCCAAGATGCTCATCGAACTCCACATAAGGTAGATCTTAAAAGAAAGTCATGAAGACATATTATAATCAAGCTTGCCAAAACCAAAGATAAAGAGACAATTATAAGAGCAGCCAGAGATAAAAGAAAAGTCACCTACAATTGAGAGCCAATAAGAATAAGCTCGGACTACTCAGCAGAAACCATGCAGGCAAGAAGGCATTGGGACGACATGTTTAAAAAATTGAAGGAAAAAAATTGCCTGCCAAGAATCATATACCCACCAAAACTGTCTCTTAAATATGAAGGTGAAATTAAGACGTTTCCAGATAAACATAAGTTGAGGGAATTTGTAAAAACCAAACCAAAACTAAAAGAAATACTAAAGGGAGTTCTTTGGTTAGAAAATCAATAATATCAGGTATCAACCCAGGACTAGCACACTGGGCACAGCAATGAGGGAAAAAAAAAAAAAAAAAAAAAACCCCAAACAGGGTAACAGCGAAGTTATTATATAAAAGAAAACACTGAAATAATAAAGAGGGACTAAGAAACGTAATCAAACACCTTCCACACAGAGAGGAAGATACAGTGATACAAAGAAATAAAAGTTAGTTATAAATAAAATAATAGGGTAACCACAAAGGAGACATACAATCCTACTCATCAAAATAAAATACAAGAGAAAAATACGGACTCAGCAGAAACAAAATCAACAACAACAAATATGAGGAAAGACAATATACAAAGAAAATCTACTCAGCACATAAAATCAAGTGGGAAAAAGAAGCTGTGAGCACACAAAAAAAGACATCAAAATGATAGCACTAAATTCATACATATCCATAATTACCCTGAATGTAAATGGACTAAATGCAACAATAAAGAGACAGAGAGTGGCAGAATGGATTAAAAAACAAGATCTGTCTATATGCTGCCTGCAAGAGACACACCTTAGACTTAGAGACACAAACAAACTAAAACTCAAAAGATGGAAAAAATATATCAAGCAAACAACAATCAAAAAAGAGCAGGAGTGGCAATATTAATTTCTGACAAAATAGACTTTAAAGTTAAATCCATCAGAAAGAATAAGGAAGGACACTATATAATGATTAAAAGGACAATACACCAAGAAGATATAACCATATTAAATATTTATGCACCTAATGACAGGGCTGCAAGATACATAACACAAACTCTATGAGCACTGAAAAGTGAGATAGACAGCTCCACAATAATAGCAGGAGACTTGAACACACCACTTTTGGTGAAGGACAGGACAACCGGAAAGAAGCTCAAAAAAGACACGGAAGATCTAAATGCCACAATCAACCAACTTGACCTTTTAGATATATACAGAACACTCCGCCCAACAGCAACCAACTATACTTTCTTTTCTAGTGCACATGGAGCGTTCTCTAGAATAGACCACATCTTAGGTCATAAAGCAAGCCTTAGCAGAATCCAAAATGTTGAAATATTACAAAGCATCTTCTCTGACCATAAGGCCATAAAAGTGGAAATCAATAACAGGAAAAGCAGGGAAAAGAAATCAAACACTTGGAAACTGAACAATACTCTGCTCAAAAAAGACTGGATTATAGAAGACATTAAGGATGGAATAAAGAAATTCAGAGAATCCAATGAGAATGAAAACACTTCCTATCAGAACCTTTGGGACATAGCAAAAGCGGTGCTCACAGGCCAATTTATATAAAAAAAATGCAGACATCCAAAAAGAAGAAAGGGCCAAAATCAAAGAACTATCCCTACAACTTGAACAAATAGAAAGAAAGCAACAAAAGAAACCCACAGGCACCAGAAGAAAAAAAAATAATAAAAATTAGAGCTGAACTAAATGAAATAGAAAACACAAAAACAATTGAAAGAATTAACAAGACCAAAAGCTAGTTTTTTTAAAAAATCATCAAAATTGATAAACCATTGGCCAAACTGACAAAAAAAAAAACAGGAGAGGAAGCAAATAACCCGAATAAGAAATGAGACGGGCGATATTACAACAGACCCAACTGAAATTAAAAGAATCGTATCAGATTACTATGAAAAACTATACTCAAATTTGAAAATGTACAAGAAATGGATGAATTCCTAGAAACACACTACCTACCTAAACTAACACAAACAGAGGTAGAACAACTAAATAGACCCATAACAAAAGAAGAGATTGAAAAGGTCATCAAAAAACTCCCAACAGAGGCGGGGCCAAGATGACGGACTAGGTGGACGCTACCGCGGATCCCTCTTGAAACAAAGACTCAGAAAAACAAGTGAATCGATCACATACATAACAATCTACGAACCCTGAACAACAAACACAGATTTAGAGACGGAGAACGAACAAATACGGGGAGGCAGCGATTGTTGTCAGAGCCTGGAGCCAGCGTACCAAAACAGCAGATTTTCTGGAAAAACTAGTTTCCCAGTGATGGCTCAGAGACAGCAGTCCATATAAAACCACATAAAGAACCAGACCACGACAGCTTCTCCAACCCCCCAAACAAAAGAATCAAAATCTTTCCAAATGAAGATACAATCCTGGAATTATCAGATACAGAATATAAAAAATTAATTTACAGAATGCTTCAAAACATCACAAACGAAATAAGGCAAACTGCAGAAAAAACCAAGGAACACACCGATAAAACTGTTGAAGAACTCAAAAAGATTATTCAAGAACATAGTGGAAAAATTAATAAGTTGCAAGAATCCATAGAGAGACAGCATGTAGAAATCCAAAAGATCAACAATAAAATTACAGAATTAGACAACGGAATAGGAAGTCAGAGGAGCAGACTCGAGCAACTAGAATGCAGAGTGGGACATCTGGAGGACCAGGGAATCAACACCAACATAGCTGAAAAAAAAATCAGATAAAAGAATTAAAAAAAATGAAGAAACCCTAAGAATCATGTGGGACTCTACCAAGAAGGATAACTTGCAGGTGATTGGAGTCCCAGAACAGGGAGGGGGGACAGAAAACACAGAGAAAATAGTTGAAGAACTCCTGACACAAAACTTCCCTGACATCATGAAAGACGAAAGGATATCTATCCAAGATGCTCATAAAACCCCATTTAAGATTGATCCAAAAAGAAAAACACCAAGACATATTATCATCAAACTTGCCAAAACCAAAGATAAACAGAAAATTTTAAAAGCAGCCAGGGAGAAAAGAAAGGTTTCCTTCAAGGGAGAATCAATAAGAATAAGTTCAGACTACTCAGCAGAAACCATGCAGACAAGAAGAGAATGGGACGACATATACAGAGCACTGAAGGAGAAAAACTGCCAGCCAAGGATCATATATCCAGCAAAACTCTTTCTGAAATATGAAGGCGAAATTAAGATATTTACAGATAAACACAAGTTTAGAGAATTTGCAAAAACCAAACCAAAACTACAAGAAATACTAAAGGGTATGGTTGGGTCAGAAAACCAATAATATCAGATACCAGCACAATACAAGGTCACAAAACAGAACGTCCTGATATCAACTCAAATAGGGAAATCACAAAAACAAACAAATTAAGATTAATTAAAAAAAAAAAATAATACACATAACAGGGAATCATGCAAGTCAATAGGTAAAAGATCACAATAATCAAAAAGAGGGACTAAATACAGGAGGCATTGAACCGCCAGGTGGAGAGTGATACAAGGCGATATAGAACAATACAAGTTAGGTTTTTACTTAGAAAAATAGGGGTAAATAAAAAGGTAACCACAAAAAGGTATAACAACTCCATAACTCAAGATAAAAGCCAAGAAAAACATAACGACTCAACTAACATAAAGTCAAACACTATGAAAATGAGGATCTCACAATTTACTAAGAAAAACGCCTCAGCACAAAAAACTATGTGGAAAAATGAAATTGTCAACAACACATATGAAAAGGCATCAAAATGACAACACTAAAAACTTATTTATCTATAATTACCCTGAATGTACATGGACTAAATGCACCAACAAAGAGACAGAGAGTCTCGGACTGAATAAAGGAACATGATCCATGTATATGCTGCCTACAAGAGACACACCTTAGACTTAGAGACACAAACAAACTAAAACTCAAAGGATGGAAAAAAATATATCAAGCAAACAATAAGCAAAAAAGAAGAGGAGTAGCAATATTAATTTCTGACAAAATAGACTTTAGACTTAAATCCACCACAAAGGATAAAGAAGGACACTACATAATGATTAAAGGGACAATTGACCAGGAAGATATAACCATATTAAATATTTATGAACCCAATGACAGGGCTGCAAGATACATAAATCAAATTTTAACAGAACTGAAAAGTGAGATAGACACCTCCACAATTATAGTAGGAGACTTCAACACACCACTTTCGGAGAAGGACAGGACATCCAGTAAGAAGCTCAATAGAGACACGGAAGATCTAATTACAACAATCAACCAACTTGACCTCATTGACTTATACAGAACTCTCCACCCAACTGCTGCAAAATATACTTTTTTTTCTAGCGCACATGGAACATTCTCTAGAATAGACCACATATTAGGTCATAAAACAAACCTTTGCAGAGTCCAAAACATCGAAATATTACAAACCATCTTCTCAGACCATAAGGCAATAAAACTAGAAAACAATAACAGAAAAACTAGGGAAAAGAAATCAAATACTTGGAAACTGAACAATACCCTCCTGAAAAAAGACTGGGTTATAGAAGACATCAAGGAGGGAATAAGGAAATTCACAGAATGCAACGAGAATGAAAATACTTCCTATCAAAACCTCTGGGACACAGCAAAAGCAGGGCTCAGAGGCCAATTTATATTGATAAATGCACACATACAAAAAGGAGAAAGAGCCAAAAGCAGAGAACTGTCCCGACAACTTGAACAAATAGAAAGTGAGCAACAAAAGAACCCATCAGGCACCAGAAGAAAACAAAGAATAAAAATTAGAGCTGAACTAAATGAATTAGAGAACAGAAGAACAATTGAAAGAATTAACAAAGCCAAAAGCTGGTTCTTTGAAAAAATTAACAAAATTGATAAACCATTGGCTAGACTGACTAAAGAAATACAGGAAAGGAAACAAATAACCCGAATAAGGAACGAGAAGGACCACATCACAACAGAACCAAATGAAATTAAAAGAATCATTTCAGATTACTACGAAAAATTGTACTCTAACAAATTTGAAAACCTAGAAGAAATGGATGAATTCCTGGAAAAACACTACCTACCTAAACTAACACATTGAGAAGTAGAACAACTAAATAGACCCATAACAAAAAAAGAGATTGAAACGGTAATCAAAAAACTTCCAACAAAAAAAAGCCCTGGCCCGGACGGCTTCACCGCAGAGTTCTACCAAACTTTCAGAGAAAAGTTTGGTAGAAATACTGAAGGTATTTCAAAGCATAGAAAATGACGGAATACTACCCAACTCACTCTATGAAGCCACCATCTCCCTGATACCAAAACCAGGTAAAGACATTACAAAAAAAGAAAATTATAGACCTATATCCCTCATGAACATAGATGCAAAAATCCTCAACAAAATTCTAGCCAATAGAATCCAACAACACATCAAAAAAATAATTCACCCTGATCAAGTGGGATTTATACCAGGTATGCAAGGCTGGTTTAATATCAGAAAAACCATTAATGTAATCCATCACATAAATAAAACAAAAGATAAAAACCACATGAGGCAGCAATTGAGGCAGAAAAGGCATTTGACAAAGTCCAACACCCATTTATGATAAAAACTCTTACCAAAATAGGAATTGAAGGAAAATTCCTCAACATAATAAAGGGCATCTATGCAAAGCCAACAGCCAATATCACTCTAAATGGAGAGAGCCTGAAAGCATTTCCCTTGAGAACGGGAACCAAACAAGGATGCCCTTTATCACCGCTCTTATTCAACATCGTACTTGAAGTCCTAGCCAGGGCAATTAGGCTAGACAAAGAAATAAAGGGTATCGGGATTGGCAAGGAGGAAGTAAAGTTATCACTATTTGCAGATGACATGATCTTATACACAGAAAACCCTAAGGAATCCTCCAGAAAACTACTGAAACTAATAGAAGAGTTTGGCAGAGTCTCAGGTTATAAAATAAACATACAAAAACCACTTGGATTCCTCTACATCAACAAAAAGAACATCGAAGAGGAAATAACCAAATCAATACCATTCACAGTAGCCCCCGAAAAGATAAAATACTTAGGAGTAAATCTTACCAAGGATGTAAAAGACCTATATAAAGAAAACTACAAAGCTCTACTACAAGAAATTCAAAAGGACATACTTAAGTGGAAAAACATACCTTGCTCATGGATAGGAAGACTTAACATAGTAAAAATGTCTATTCTACCAAAAGCCATCTATACATATAACGTACTTCCGATCCAAATTCCAATGTCATTTTTTAAGGGGATAGAGAAACAAATCACCAATTTCATATGGAAGGGAAAGAAACCCCGGATAAGCAAAGCATTACTGAAAAAGAAGAACAAAGTGGGAGGCCTCACTCTACCTGATTTCAGAACCTATTATACAGCCACAGTAGTCAAAAGAGTCTGGTACTGGTACAACAACAGGCACATAGACCAATGGAACAGAATTGAGAACCCAGATATAAATCCATCCATGTATGAGCAGCTGATATTTGACAAAGGACCAATGTCAGTTAATTGGGGAAAAGATAGTCTTTTTAACAAATGGTGCTGGCATAACTGGATATCCATTTGCAAAAGAATGAAACAGGACCCATACCTCACACCATGCACAAAAACTAACTCCAAGTGGATCAAAGACCTAAACATAAAGACTAAAACAATAAGGATCATGGAAGAAAAAATAGGGACAACCCTAGGAGCCCTAATACAAGGCATAAACAGAATACAAAACATTACCAAAAATGGTGAAGAGAAACCCGATAACTGGGAGCTCCTAAAAATCAAACACCTATGCTCATCTAAAGACTTCACCAAAAGAGTAAAAAGACCACCTAGAGACTGGGAAAGAATTTTCAGCTATGACATCTCAGACCAGCGCCTGATCTCCAAAATCTACATGATTCTGTCAAAACTCAACCACAAAAAGACAAACAACCCAGTCAAGAAGTGGGCAAAGGATATGAACACACATTTCACTAAAGAAGATATTCAGGCAGCCAACAGATACATGAGAAAATGCTCTGGATCATTAGCCATTAGAGAAATGCAAATTAAAACTACGATGAGATTCCATCTCACACCAACAAGGCTGGCATTAATCCAAAAAACACAAAATAATAAATGTTGGAGGGGCTGCAGAGAGATTGGAACTCTTATACACTGCTGGTGGGAATGTCAAATGGTACAACCACTTTGGAAATCTATCTGGCGTTATCTTAAACAGTTAGAAATAGAACTACCATACAACCCAGAAATCCCACTCCTGGGAATATACCCTAGAGATACAAGAGCCTTCATACAAACAGATATATGCACACCCATGTTTATTGCAGCTCTGTTTACAATAGCAAAAAGCTGGAAGCAACCAAGGTGTCCATCAACGGATGAATGGGTAAGTAAATTGTGGTATATTCACACAATGGAATACTACGCGTCAATAAAGAACAGTGACGAATCTGTGAAACATTTCATAACATGGGGGAACCTGGAAGGCATTATGCGGAGTGAAATGAGTCAGAGGCAAAAGGACAAATATTGTATAAGACCACTATTATAAGATCTTGAGAAATAGTAAAAACTGAGAACACATACTTTTGTGGTTACGAAGGCGGGAGGGAGGGAGGAAGAGGGATTTTTATTGATTAATCAGTAGATAAGAACTGCTTTGGGTGAAGGGAAAGACAACACTCAATAAATGGAAGGTCAGCTCAATTGGACTGGACCAAAAGCAAAGTTTCTGGGATAAGATGAATGCTTCAAAGGTCAGCGGAGCAGGGGCGGGGTTCTGGGGAACATGGTTTGAGGGGACTTCTAAGGCAATTGGCAAAATAATTCCATTATGAAAACATTCTGCATCCCACTTTGAAGAGTGGCATCTGGGGTCTTAAATGCTAGCAAGCAGCCATCTAAGATGCCTCAATTGGTCTCAGCCCACCTGGATCAAAGGAGAATGAAGAACACCAAGGACACAAGGTGATTACGAGCCCAAGAAACAGAAAGGGTCATGTGAACCAGCGACTACATCATCCTGAGACCAGAAGAACTAGATGGTGCCTGGCTACAACCGATGACTGTCCTGACAGGGGACACAACAGAGAACCCCTGAGGGAGCAGGATAGCAGTGGGATGCAGACCCTAAATTCTCGTAAGACCAGACTTAATGGTCTGACTGAGACTGCAAGGACCCCGGTGGTCATGGCCCCCAGACCTTCTGTTGGCCCAGGACAGGAACCATTCCCGAAGCCAACTCTTCAGACATGGATTGGACTGGACAATGAATTGGAGAGAGATGCTGGTGAGGAGTGAGCTTCTTAGATTAGGTGGACACTTGAGACTATGTTGGCATCTCCTGCCTGGTGGGGAGATGAGAAGGTAGAGGGGGTTAGAAGCTGGTGAAAAGGACAGAAGAAGAGATAGTGGAGGGAGAAAGCAGACTGTCTCATTAGGGGGAGAGTAATTGGGAGTACGTAGCAAGCTGTATATGGGTTTTTGTGTGAGAGACTGACTTGATTTGTAAACTTTCACTAAAAGCACAATAAAAATTATTTTAAAAAAAGAAATTAGCTGGACTTGACCATCTTTTTAAATGCAAGTATCAAAGAACCAGCAGAGAGGGGAATGAGAGAATGTAGTTATTTAAGTAGAGTATACTGGCCTTGAGTAAGAGGAGGGACAGGCCTTCCAACATGACAGGAATGAAGGAGAAAGGAGGAGTGAGAATACAGGCAGGTATGCAGACTTGTGGGGAGAGGCTGAAAACGAGTTCATTGAATGCCCATTTGATTTTCAGTGCGAAATACCATATGCCAACTGAGAGGGACGATCCTGGGCTCAGAATTTGAGAATAACAGGGCATGTTTCCAAGTGAGGATGAACAATAAGAAATGCTGTAGAAAGTTGAAGAGCAAACTGATAAAAGAAACATAATAAGGTCATGCATGAGACAGACAAGAATTAAGTGATGAATTAAGTCATTGGCCAAGTTATTAAAGATGACTCTTTAATGCCCCCTAAAATCAGTATTTGTAAAGTATGGAACTAATATATACCAGTAATTGGTGTAATTATTCTCATTTTACACATGAAGACATTGAGCCCATGTCGAAGTATTGCTGTATTTCACAATTTGAAAATCATCATACCGTATTTTTTCAAGGAATAGAAAAATTAAAATTACATGTCTCTAACAAGTCTCCTGTAGTTTGGAAAAAAAAAAATGATGCTTACTTCATCACAAAGGAAGATAAAATATATTAACAAACTTAGAAAAACCTTGGGTACAATTTCTGATAGTTAGCAATTCTTTTAAGCATGAAGCCCTCATATTTGTGGTTAATTATTAGAAGTAAAGTTTTCAAATCTCAGCTAGTTGATTATGACCATTATTTTGCTTTTTAAAAAGTCTATTTTCATTTAGTTATTTCTATTAAACAGAAGAATTGACTACTTCCTAGAAACAGTTTTTCTCCAGTCGATTTTATTACTTCTATAAGACAATTCACTTCATATAGATTTTGGACTACACACTATTATCCAGTCTGCCCATTGCTATACTGCTGTTATCCCTAGCTCTACTTTTACCGCTTGGCTATATGCTACTAAATTTTATTTAATTTGTTAATTTAGATGAGCTTTTTTTTTTTTTTTAATTACCTGCAATGGGAAGGTGTGCCAGAGCAATTTTATGCTTCATATGGCCTTCCTAATTTGGCATACTGCAACCATGGAAAAACCAAGAGCATGGAGTTTAAACAGATGTCTTACTTGTATAGCTCCCTAATACATTGACACTTTTTTTTTTTTTTATCGTGAACTCAGAGACATCCTGCTTCTCAGTTAGGTGGAAGGAAAGACAGGTCTGATAAATATCCAGGAGAAAAAATAAATCAGTGCAGCTGTGACCCAGGTCAGGATTATTCTTAATATTCACAATTAATTTCTGGAGAGCACCTCATATACAACATTACCAGCTGCTCTTTTAACAAATATGTGCATATTTTGGCAACTGCAGATTTAGTAATTTGCTCTACTCAGAAGAAAACCAAAAGGTGAAATTATCTTTTATGCTTTTCTTTTTTTTTCCTTCCCTAGCTTCCTTCACAGTGATGATGCTTGTTTTCATAAGAACTGTAAGAGTAAATTAAGAACAATGTGACACCTGAGCTACAAATCAGCACCTTTCCAGATAGGAGGCATCTCTTAACTATAATTTGAATGAACGGTAAAGATAGACCTCTCAAAGAATTTTTGTTGTTGTTATTTGTTCAGTTTGGAACCTCTGTAGCACTCCTTTCTATTGCATTTTTGTTAATCCATTTACGTACTTGGTTTAAAGTTGTGTAGCTATCAGGTCAGAAAATATCATTTCAGATGCAATCAGGGATGACTGGAAACTGCAGTAAAAAGATTATCAAGTGCAATTTTTAATTTTTTAATGGAGTGAATAGTTGGAAGCAGTTCAGTTCATGTTTTCCCATATGCAAGCTGATATTCTTTTATTCTGAATTTGTTTAGAATTGGTTTATATAAAATCCTGCCCAGGGGCTAAAGGATGAATGAGGTGACCTTTTGACATCAACTCCATCTACAAGAGTCTATGGCTAGAAATACACAGCATGTGGACTTCCAACACTGAAATATACAGATTAAGGAAAATGAATCATAGTTGACTCGATGGCAACAGGTATGTTTTTTGTTTGTTTGTATTTGACTATTGAAGCCCTGGTGGCACAGTAGTTAAGAGCTTGACTGCTAACCAAGAGGTAGGCCGCTTGAATCCACCAGCTGCTCCTTGGAAACCCTATGGGGCAGTTCTACTCTCTTCTATAGGGTTGCTATGAGTTGTAATCAACTTGATGGCAAAGGGTTTGTTTTTTTTGGTTTTTTATTTGATGGTTGTTTAAGTACATCAAATGGGAGACAGCATCATCACAATATGAAAACAGGTTTTTGGAATAATAAAAACTTTGTGTTTACAACTTACTTATTACAATCTATGTTTTCTTAGATTTCTGAGTTTAATGTGTGAAAATGAGGGTATATGTATAAAGTTCATAGGATTACTGAAAAAAAGATTCAAGTAACTAATAACAAGTTTGTTGTGAATTTTGTGCATTAAAAAGAAAATAACTTATATTCCTCTTTTAAAATAGATTTTAGCTTAAGAGTTTAGTTATATGGGGTGCTTGGGGGTGTACTTATAAGGGTTATGCCAAGAAATGTAGTGTAAGTAGTAGTAGTTGAACAATAAACAACCTTTATCGTAAAATATTCAAGGAAATAAAAGGAAGGACCAATTCAAAATTAATATTTCATTCATGTAAAAATAATAAATTTCTACTATTAATATTAAAAAAGACTTTACAAGACTTTTGTCATTGACTTTCAGGGGAATATATTTATTTAATACATTCTAATTTTATCAAAATACATTTGTAATGCATAGCCTTATGATTTTGGGGAGTGGTTGGGGGTATGATTTGATTTTCTTTTAAATTTAAGTGCATTCGAGTTCATCACCATGAATTTAAGTATGCTGATTCAATCAGCTTCTATTCCATTCAATTCTGACACCAACTACACATGGAGAACTTCTTCCTCTAATCCTAACTGTTCAGAGTTAACTCAGACCTTACGAGTTAAAGGACATAGTCTTCCAAACTATCACACCTTCCCAATACTTCACACACCAGGAGCAAGCATTAGGGCTCCCATGACACCTTCACTTCTGACCTGCTGACTACAAATTCAGGGCTTTCTACCCCCTCAGGATACTAACTGTAAGCTTGAGGGTCCTTAGGACCACCGTCAACCTGGCCTACTGGTTACAGATTTGGGTTTTCCCAATATTCTCTCAGGTTATTAACTCAGGCGTTTCACAGTGCCCTCCCTCACTTCTGGCTTGCGAGCCACCACTACTCTCTTGGCTTAGATAATTCTCTAGAATGACTCACCAAATTCATGGAAAGTGGTATACTCATGATTATAATTTTATTATAGGAAAAAATACAAATGAAGAGACAGGTAGGAACAGGTCTGAGGTGCTCACAACATGGAGCTTCCATGCCCAATTGCACTGCTGTCAGTCACCAGCAGGGGCTCATGGAGCTTCAGTGTTCAGAACCTTTACTGGGGCCTCGTTACACAGACATGATTAATTGAACTCAACCTTCAGGTCCCCAACCCTGAGGTCAGACTAATATCACCTGGTGGTCTTTCTGGCCTGGCTAGCTCCCTCCCAAGAGTCATCTCAGTAGCTTAACGAAGATTCCAATCACTAGGGAAATTCCAAGGGCTTAGGGGTTATATCTCAGGAACCAAGAAGAAAGATCAAATTTTTAGGGTAAAGTTAATCGTAAACACCAAACCTGAATTTTTATTTTTGAAAGAGTTATCTCTCAATATTCAGCAGCGCTTTATACGGAACATTTTAGAATCAGCTTAATGGTTTGTTGATTGCATATTACCAAAAAAATCCATGTCTTTGAGTCAATTCTAACTCATGGTGACCCTATTGGACCAAGTAAACTATCCCATCAGGTTTCCAAGGAGCAGCTGATGGGTTCGAACTGCTAACCTTTTGGTTAGCAGCTGAGCTTTTAATTACTGTACAACCAGGGCTCCTCATTGTGTATTAATCATTACAAAATATTGAGTTTCATCCTTTTTTCATTCTCTTGGTTTTCAATTCATCTAATAACAATATTACTACCATTGTTTTTTTTTTTTTTTTTGGTTTCATATTCATTGGACTGGTACAACTTTATCCATTACATTGTATGCAATGGTAGCATGACTTTTTTTTTTTTTAAGTTCTGAGTGATTATATCATTCCTTTATTCTTTTTTTCCTATAACTCATTCTAATGTTTGTTTTAAAACTTAAATCGCTTAAAAATCTCCAATGGCTTCGTATTACCCTCTGAATGAATCCATATTTTTTACCCTGGTCTAGCAGATCTCATCTGATCATTTATTGTCTTCCTACTGATACATCTCATTTTTCTTCACTCTTTCCCTCATTCACCATGCTCATGTTTCAAAGATGTCTTTTTTATGCCAAATTTCCCCAAGATCTTTGTATAAAACTTGCACAGGGTGTTTCCCCTAACCAAAAAGAATATACTACCACAGGCTGGTGACTTTATTGGCCTGGTCTTATTGCTCAGGTTTAAGATCCAGCATTTCCTCAACGTAGAAAACTTTGTGACCTTCTTCTCTCTCAGGCTGCCCACCTCTACTTTGTAACTTCCACTCACTATCACATTACTCTCCCTATTTTCTCTACCACCTACATTAATAACTGAAAGTACTCCTTTGTAATGGCTTGCTTCTAGATTATCACTGTCCAATGAATTGTTTTATGATAATCAAAATGTTGTATATCTGCACTGTCCAAAACCATAGCATGTAAAACATTTGGCTGTTGAGCACTGAAGCCTATGATGATGAGGAACTCTTCTGCATAAAGCAGCCCTCTCTGTAAGACAGTAGTTAGAATATTCTTACCTGGCAATAGCAAGTACCTACATACGTGTGAAATTAATAAAAGGATGGTTGAATGAATGACAGCAAAGTTTAATTTATTCATACTTATTATGATTATTAATGTATTCTATCTGAATCCTGTCTTCTTATCTTACATCCGTGTGATCATTTTTCTGCTTTTCCTTCTCCTGACTTTAATTGAATTGATAAAATCTCTACCTTTTGTTTTCCTCTAAAATGTTTGGATACTTTAATAATAGTTGTTAATATATATTAAATTCTCATTAATTAATACCAGACAATTTTCTGCATTATTAACTCATTTGATGTTCACTATAACCCTATAAAGAAACCTTGGTGGCATAGTAGTTAAGATCTATGGCTGCTAACCAAAAGGTTGGCAGTTCAAATTCACCAGTCACTCCTTGGAAGCCCTAAGGAGTAGTTCTACTCTGTCCTACCTATAAAGTTGTTATGAGTCAGAATCAACTCAATGGCAATGGGTTTTTTTTTTAATAATTCTATAAAGTAGTGTCAAATAAAAAAACAATAAATCCACGCTTGGATAGGGAGAGGTGCTATTCAGAGGCAAAAAAGGTAAAAAGGCTATTACTATTAGGGGTGGGGTCTACTGTAATAGGGAGAACGCTTTGACCATAAGATCAGTGAGCATCTCACACTAGAGAAAAAGGTTTTTTTCTTTTATAGAGATAAAAGTAAACAAGGCTAGAAAAAAACTCAAGTGTGGGGAAGTGGGGTGAAAGCAGTAACATCATAGGAAATAAATCAGAGAAGATTTTACACTGAGGTCAGCCTATTATCTCAGAGGGACCCTTGAAGATGGGTAAGATGTTGACTCAGGCTGAGGGTGGGGGAAGGAGAGAAGCTTAACCAAAGTTTGGTTAAGAAAGACTTTGTTTTTGTTGATTAGTGAGGACAAACAGTTCAGTTACTCATTTATGAGGCAAGAGATGGGAATTTGGAGGGTCTGTGTCTGCTTTTGTCATAGGTAAGCAATAGGGGGCATCCATGAATTTTATCTCAGTCATAAGGGAAAGCAAGCCATTTCCTGAACATACAGGGTAGGGGGATTTCTTTAACCATGGCTATTTTCCAGTATCACAGTGTTCAGGTAAAATTTGTCCTTATCAGTAGGTTTTGTTATTACTTCCATTCTACAGATAGAGATCTGAGGCACAAAGTATTTAGGGAGCTATCTACATAAGTGAGGGAATAAGGCTTCACAGTCCACTCTATTAACCGTTCTTTTACTTTGCATCTCAGTTTGAAATCCCCTTCTGTTCTGATAGTGGTCCCTTAAAAAAACAAGCACTTTTGAAATTATACTCATTATTATATTTTAATGTAACTACTAAGGATTCAGAGTGTCTATAGCAAACCAGATCTTTATGACATTTTCCTTCTTAGCAGCTTCTGCCTGCTAAATCACCCTGAATCCAGGCTGAGAGTTGTGCTGAAGTAATTCGAAATTGGAAGGGGTTGGGAAAGAGAAACAGAGAATGATGCCTCTCTGCAGTAATCCTCGGCTTTTGGGCAGGCATGACCCTGAGGGATGGCAGGAGAACAAACTAAGCTGCCAATGTGTAATTTTTCTCTCTTATCCCAGGTCATCTCACCACAAAAACTAGGACAGTGTATCCTACTTTTTCCCATCCTGCTTTTCTCCATGTATCAACACTGACTGGTAAGCAAGTGAAGCAAATTTAATATACATTAAATGATGTATCAATGATAATGGTCTATCTAGATTTAATAGAAAGCCAATTGCTCTATAGTAAACTAATTGCCCATCAGTCATGCCCAACTCAGGGCAACCCCATGTATGTCAAAGTTAACTATGCTCCATAAGGTGTTTAATGGCTTATTTTTCAGAAGTAAATCATCGAATCTATCTTCCTAGGAGCCTTTGGGTGGACTCATACTTATAATCCTTTTGTTTAGCAGCCAAGAACATTAACCATTTTCACTACCCAGGGACATCAATTGGCCCATACTACTCCCAAAATTTTAAAAATCCTCATAAGTAAATGTACATATTTATACATAGTCAAAACCATCTTTTGGCTCCATCTTCATTTTGAAGTTGTCTCCTCTAGGGTGTCTTTGCAAAAGCACTTACTACATTCATTCTCGAGTTATGTTGGTCTCCCCACCATTTATTTAACATGGCATTATAACTTGAGCTTGGAGCCTACACACTCATCTATAAAACCTGTGTATTGCTTTCTTTGTGATGTCCCTAAAATTAGTTGATTTTCTTCCAGATCTGCAGAAAAAATGTTTCTATGATCAAAATTATACAAAAGACCAAATGTTTAGTTTCTATTATGTTTTATAAACATCAGTTGGTATTACTTTGACCTTTACTAGTCTCATCATTTTGGATTTATTTTATTATACCAGCCTCTTTTACGTCATATTAAGTTTATTTCCAAAATATCATTTGAATTTAAACATAAAAATATACCTCACCACCTTTACTCTTCATCATTTTACTCCCAAAATATATAGATACATAAATAGAAGTGTATAAATATATAAATTTAAATCCAGATGGATTAAATAAAGTTTTGTTTGGCAGAAACGACACTTTACAACTCATAAGAAATGTAGCTGAATAGTTTCTAAACCTGAAGTAAGAAAGGATTTCCTAAAGAAGATGTAAAAAAAAAAAAAAAAAGGATTTGATGTATTTGACCATATTAACATTGTGGTTGGGTCTAGAGTCAATTCCAACTCCTAGTGACACCATGTGGCTAGGTAGAACTGCCACATAGAGTTTTCTTTGCTGTGCTCTTTACAGAAGCAGATTGCCAGGTCTTTCTCTTACTGGGTGGGTTCCTACCACCAACCTTTAGGTTAGCAACCTAATGCATAACAATTATGCCACCAGGACTCTTTATACTAAAGTTAAGTACTCCTAAGGACAGTAAAGATATACACTTTCTCCTCACTTACAAACTGTCTCATTATCTGGCACTTCACATTTATGACAACAGTAGAGAAATCTACTATATGGCTATTTTGTGCATTAATGACATACATTTGACATAATGAATGCTGAGGTGTGAGACAAGAGTAATACTGGCTTTGATGGTTAAAATTACGTGTCAGCTTGGCTTGGCCATGATTCTCGAGGCTTTGGCCATTATGTAATGATGTAATTTGGCAGTTATGTAAAAATGTAATTTGGCAGTTATGTTACAATGTGGTCATCCTCTAATTTTGCATAATGCTGATTTCACATAATGATCTGATCTTTGGAACCTAATCATGTCTATAAGTGAGGAGAGGTTACATATTATAAAGACAGTAAAGACATAGATAAATATTTTTGCAACAGACAAAGCCAACAAAGTATTCATATGAAAAACATATAATGAATTTCTAAGAATCAATGAAAGGCACATAAATAACTAGAGAGGAGGATGGAAGAAGGATACAAACATACATTTCAAAGACTAGGAGATACCCATGACCAATTAACATATAAAAAGACATCCAAACTCCAATCTCAATATAAATTTATCTTTGTTTTACTTTAATTTTCTAAGGCACTAGACAATGCTTGGAAACACTGGTGGCATAGTGGTTAAGACCTAAGGATGCTAACCAAATGGCTGGTAGTTCAAATTCACCAGGCACTCCTTGGAAACTTTTTGGGGCAGCTCTACTCTGTCTTATAGGGTTGCTATGAGTCAGAATTGACTCGACAGCAATGGGTCTGTTGTTTTGGTTTGAGACAATGCTGCCACAATTCATTGTGCATCTTTTTTCCTTTACTAGCTAGGATGCGGTACATACTCAATCACACACACTCCTTTGTGTGTCAAATTTCTCAGTGTTATAACTTTCTACCTATTCACAGTTTAACAGTTTCATTTAACAAACTTGTCTTACACACCTTTTGTATCCCAAGCAGTATGTGTCTCATTGATGATAAAACATAAAAAAGGCAAACTCCTTGTTCTCCAAGTGCTTATAGACCTAGAGAAAAAAGACAAGGATACAATAGATAATTTCTAGCATCATGTCTTTCACCCAGTCATTCTACCAGACTAATGTGATGTGTGGCCTTGTCTGTGAAGTATTCCCAGAGCCTGTTTGTGGGCTGTTGCAGACAATCTCAGTGCTATAGTTACCACTATCACTTTGTATCTCCTTTTTGGGAAGACGGGAAGGTTGAAATTTTCATATTGTCTATGAAGAAGAAAACTGAACATAAAAAATCATGTTCTACATTTTATAATTAAGATAACCATATACAGATTTGTAAAGCAAATAAAATCACTGGGGGCTAACAGGGATGAGAGAGACTTCAACAAAGAAATGGCAGTGTAACTTTGTAATGAACAGGCATGTTGGTAAGAGGGGTTTGTTAGAAATGAAACATGATTGTGTGTTTATCCTCCTGTGTGTGGGGAAATTAAGACCTTTTTATTCCCCCAAAAAAAGACATCCAAAATTTATAAAACAAGTTTTATAGCCACCAGAGTTCCTAATAACAACAACTAGAAATCATAAAATAAGAAGTGGCTACCACTTAAAAAATGACCAACTTTAGAGTATATAATGCAAAATTAGGTGGTTGTTTTACATATTAATCATATCTCCTGATCTTGAGGCATTTGTAATATAGGAAGGAAAAAATGAATATTTATCTAATGTAATTTCAAAAGTGCACCAAGGAAAGAGAGGTGAGTCAGAGATCATACTGATAGGTTACAAGATTCATTTTTTAATTGGAGGAATTTTTGTATATGGCCATGCTTTAGTTCTTGTACAAAAAAATAGTTAGACATTTTATCATGGCTTAGAATTTAAAACCTGTCTCTAAGTACATGCACAGCCAAATGAAGCCTCAGAAATTGCCTCACTCTAATTTGTGCCCATATTCCTTAGTTACAGATGAACAGCATAAGTTAACAGTATGGTTAAGAATACACTATTTACAGTATTTGCAAGCAGCCCTGGTAGTGAACTGGTTAAGGGCTCTGCCGCTAACCCAAAGGTGGGTGATTCAAACCCATGAGGCATTCTGCTGGAGAAAGATGTGGCAGTCTGCTTCCACAAAGATGAC
Source organism: Elephas maximus indicus (assembly GCF_024166365.1). Taxonomy (NCBI): domain Eukaryota; kingdom Metazoa; phylum Chordata; class Mammalia; order Proboscidea; family Elephantidae; genus Elephas; species Elephas maximus. Next base: position 43,547,408 of record NC_064832.1, read on the forward strand.
AGCTTTGGAAAAACAAAGAGGCACTTCTACTCTGTCCTGTAGGGTAGATATGAGTCAGAATCAACTTGACAACACACAACAACATCATGTTTGTAAATATGTGGTTGGCAAGTTATAATATGAAAGATTCAAGCATGGTGTTTGTGGAGAACTATTCAAAAAGAAGTCTTCCAAAAACCAGTAATAAAATAGGCAACAAAATTGATTAGAAATAACCTAAAATTTGACCTGAATGTTAAACTTTTCAAACACATAACTCATATTATATCTTTAATTCAACACTTATCTATGTTTCCAGGACCTACTATGTACAGGAAATAATGTCAGTGACTGTGTGTGTGGGGAGGGGGAGGTAATTAAGTAAATGTCTCTACCCTTGAAAAGCTCATAGTCTTGTTCAAGAAAACAAATATGTAAACAAATGGCAACAGAAGACAGAAGTGTGTATATAGTTCTATAGAATGACTAAGCAGTGAGCAGTTTAATCATCCTGTGAGACAAAACCAAACATTTCATAACAATGGTGACATTTAAGATTGACTTGAGCTGGTCTTTAAAGTTGACTAGGACACTGAGTATATACATTGGGATAAAGAATATTTCAGGTTATTTCTTTCCATACCAACATCACCAGTTCTCAATTTGATTCCCAATCATTTGCTCTGCTCCTTATTCGCATATTCTTTCTTTAGTGCTAAGTCTCAACACCAAATCAAATTTCTACAAGCAGCTTGGTGTTGACACTCTTTCTTCAGACCAAGGCCTAACTCTTTCCACCTCTTCCATCCACCTTTCTGACTAACTCACTCTTCATCTTCAATTATTTCTGTATGTTGCCATACATTTCACTGCCCGTAAAAGCCAAGAGTTCAGTTTTCCATTGTAGACACAATTGTCTAGTGGTTCCTCTGATGCCCAAACAATTTGCAAGTGATCTGATTACAAATTTCATAAAGCCCTCTAAATATCTTCTCTTTTCTCCATAAACCCTGAGCTACATTTATTTTTACTGTGTTGCCCTATATAATTTTAGTACTAAATGTCTCATCCTTCCTAGTCCTAAACCCTTTGGCTCATGCTATTCTCTTCCTTCTTCCCACAGATTAGTTCAGCCTTTTTATCATGTGTAAGTGTGCTACATATTTTTTTTCCTAATTAGTAAACAATTACTTGGATTTATACATTACTTGCAGTGTGCCAAAAGTGATCAGAAATTGTGTTACAACTGTGTTCATGCCCACAAAATTACTCTTGATGGCATGAATGAAATGCATTTTAAAATGCCATTAACTTTTCACTTTTCTTTTGTAACTTCATTACAAAATGTTACTTACACGACACTTTCAATGCCAGATGAAAATTTTATTGTACGAATTCAGAAGGAAAAAAAAAAAAGGTTTCTTTCTGACGATTCCAGAACATCAGGTAAGAAAAACGTGGAAAAGAAAATAAAAGCTTAAGAGGAAGGGCATACTTAAAGTTTTCTGTTCAAGAGATTCACAGTCTAATTTAAGTAGGTCGATTCACCATTATTTTTTATCCCTTAATCAGGTGCTCCTTGCGTTTTTCCAATTTGAACATCCCTCTATCTTTTAAGCTAATGAACTATATAGTTACAACTTGTCTGCAATGCTCAAAAGGCAGACTTTCCAAACCATCACTACTGTTGGGGTAACATAAGTCAATTTAATTTGTGTAAAGTAGATCTCCCTATCAGGGTTTTCAGCTGCAGGTCTTTTAATTTCCCTGTAGGTTTTTAACTCCGTGATGATTTTTTGTAATTAAGAGTTATGTACCTAAAGACAGGAGGCTTAGTGCCTCTGCCCACACCATTAACAGTAACCTAAGAGCTCTCCCTGAAAGATTGCTTTATGTCTTAGAGTTGAAAGCAGAGGTGGCTAAGCTTTCCTTTACAATAAATACGGCATGTTCTCATTTGTATAATTCACCTGATTCATGAGCAAAGATTTGCACTCGACAGACTCAATAAACAATCTTACATTGTTGAAAAGTTTCAGCTGTACTAGGAAACTATACAAAATTTAATACTACACCCTCTCCTCACTTATCAGCTATCTTTGTAGCTGACACCTCACATTTATGACAATAGTAAAAAATCTACTATCTGACTATTTTGTGCATTAATGACATATGTCTGGCAGTAAAGAATGCCAAGGTGTAAGGCAAGAGTAATTCTGGCTTTGATGGTTAAAGCACTGTGTGAACTTGGCTGGGTCATGATTCTCAATGGTTTTGCAGTTATGCAATGATGTAACTTTGCAATTATGTAGTGATGTAACATGGCAGTTATGTAATGATATAATTGCAGTTATGAAATGATGTAATATGGAAGTTAAGCAACACCGTAATTTGGTAGTCATGGAATGATGTAGCCATCCTCCATTTTGTGATCTGATGTGGCCATCCTCCATTGTAGCATAAAACCAATTTTGCAAAATGAAACTGAGGCACTTTTAGTTGTTACTGGTGCAGAAAATGCCTTTCCTTCATAGCCAAAAGATTCAGTGTTTAAAACAAAGCAAATAAAACAGTACTCCAGAGTAATCATACCGTTCTTCTGGCAGAAGGTCCCCACTACTTTGCTGTGTTTAATGAAAGTGTCAATGGTTATCACTACACATATTAGAGGGAGAGACTTATAATGGCAGATCTCTTAAAGGTGAAATAGTCCTGGGCAAGAGATTATGATCACTTTTATTTGTATTTATGAATTGTACCTTAAAAGTATGATAAAAAAAAAAACTCAAAAGAGCTGCTGTTGGGTCCATTCTGACGCATAGCAACCCTACAGGACAGAGTACAACTGCTCCGTAGGCTTTCCGAGGAGCAGTCGGTGGATTCAAACTGGTGACCTTTTGGTTAGCACCCATGCTCTTACCACTGCACTACCAATGCTCCAAAAAGTATGATAGTTACGTTCAATATTTAGGATCATTGTATCTTCAGAAACATCTAAGGGAAAATATGTTCCATACTCTGCTACTCAAGATTAAATGTATCAGTATACTATCTCAACCTTTGTTTATCTCATTATAAACTACTCCTTGTACATTGACTGATGGAATTTGCTATACGAGACTTTAAAGAGTGGAATTCACTTTGGAAATAGTAGACAAATATCCATTCAAAGCCTAATATTTATTCATAATACACTGAAAGATATATTTTCTTAGAAATAGTTTATATGATAATATGTGTGCATATATTATTGTCTGTCTTCCCTATGAGAGAATAGAAATTTAATTTCTTGATATATAAATACCACTGTGCTTACATGCCTTTGGATTCAACACCTTTTAAAAAAATTTTTTTTAAATAGCACTACTTTTCAAAAAGTGAATTTTTAAATATAAAAAGGAAATAAAGGAATTCCCAGAATTTGAGGCAACTCATTGCTAGCAGATCTTCCTTACAAAAAATATGAAAGAAAGTCATTTAGGCTGAAAACAAGTGACACCAGATAGTAATTAGAATACACACATACACAAAGACATACACACACACAAAAGAGCACTTTTAAAGCACTTAACTAGATAATTATGAAAGATAATGTAATTGAATATGTCTTTACCTTTCTTCTCTTTATTGATTTAAAAATACATAAAATAAGCACACCATATACACATGTATTTATAAATACACATGCACACAAATTTGTGTATATACAGATATTAATATATACACACAAACACATATGTGTGTGTATATAACTGTGTACATATTTTTGTGTGTGTATATATAAAATGAAGCTGGATTGTACAAAAAAATGCGGCATCAGGATTGGAGGAAGAATTGTTTAACAACCCAGGATATGCAACAAACCTTGTTTGCCGAAAGTGAAGAGGACTTGAAGCACTTACTGATAAAGATCAAAGATTACAGCCTTCAGTATGGATTATACCTCAACATAAAGAAAACAAAAGTCCTCACAACTGGACTAATAAGCAACATCATGATAAATGGAGAAAATATTGACGTTGTAAAGGATTTCATTTTACCTGGATCCACAATCAGGGCCCATGGAAGCAATAGTCAGGAAATCAAATGACATATTGTGTTGGGCTACTCTTCTGCCAAAGACCTCTTAAATGTGTTAAAAAGCAAAGATGTCACTCTGAGAACTAAGGTGTGCCTGATCCAAGCCATGGTATTTTCAATCACCTCATATGTATGTGGAAGCAGGACAATGAATAAGGAAGACTGAAGAAGAAGTAATGCCTTTGAATTATGGTGTTGGTGAAAAATATTGAATATACCATGGACAGACAGAAGAATGAATAAATCTGTCTTGGAGGAAGCACAGCCAGGATGTTCCTTAGTAGTGAGGATTGGGAGACTTTGTCTTACATACTTTGGACATGTTATCAAGAGGGACTAGTCCCCAGAGAAGGACATCATGCTTGGACAAGAGTCAGCAATAAAGAGGAAGACGCTAAATGAGATGGATTGACACAGTGGCTGCAACAATGGGCTCAAACATAGCAACAATTTTGAGGATGGTCCAGGACTGGGCAGTGTTTTGTCTGTTGTACATAGGGCCACTATAGATCACAACCAACTTGATGGCACCCGACAACAACAACAATAATATATAAAATTGTATCATTGCTATAAACACATTTAGAAATTTTAAATATTTGGCAATAATTGCACGAAGAAGGTGAGTGGGAGAAAAATTATATTAGAGTGAGGAAATTATACTGGATGGTAAATCAAATCCTCAAGAAGAAATGAATAGAATCAGAATTGGTAAATAGTTTAATATAAAAAAAAAAAACTCAGTATATCATTGTTCTCTTCTCTGGTTTCATTAGAAGACATAATAAGGTTAAAAAAGTAACAAACAATGTATCATTGGATTTGCGACATATATAGATAAAAATGTGTAATAGCAAAAGAATTAGGAAGAAAATGAAGCTATATAGGGATGAACTTTCTATATTTAGCTGAAATTAAAAAAAAAAGAAATTAAGTTAAAACAAATCTGAGGTCAATTTTGATAAGGTAAGGGCTATATCGTAAGCTCCAAAGGTAACACTAATAAAATAATTCCAAAAAATGTGATTAAAACATTATTAAAGGAATAGAAAAAATACTAGGCTAGAATATATCCAAAGGAGCCCTAGTGGCATGGTAGTTAAGCGTTCGGCTGCTAACCAAAAGTTCAGCAGCTTGAAACCACCAGCTGGTCCATGGGAGAAAAATGTGGCAATCTGCTTGCATAAAGATTTACATCCTTGCAACCCCTATGGGGCAGTTCTACTCTATCCTAAAGGGCCACTATAAGTAGGAATTGACTTGACAGCAATGGGGGTATTTTTGGGTTTTTTTTGGGGGGGGGGTTGGTAGAATATATGCACATAATACAAAATAAGGCAGTAAAGGAGAAATGGAAAAGCAAAAAATAAATGAAACATACAGAAAACAAAAAATTTAAATGCTAGATGTAAATCCAAACATGTCATCAATTACATTAAATTTGAATGGATAAATCATGTAATAAAATGGCAGATTATCAGATGTACTGAAGAAATAAGATCCAACTATATGTTGTTTACAGAACACACATTTTAGACTTAAAAATAGTGGCAGGTTTACAGTAAATGGAAGGAAGGAGATACACCATGCAAATCACCACCAGATGTGAATTGGAGATGCTTTATTAATATCAGGTTAAATAGGCATCAAATCAAACATTTTTACTGCAACAAAGTAGGGCATTTCACAATGACAAAATTATCAATCCATGAGGAAGACATAAACATATATGTACGTGGGTGGTGCAAACGGTTAAGCACTCGACTACTAGCAGAAAAGTTGGTGGTTTGGACACACTCAGGGGTGCCTCAGAAGACAGTCCTGGCAATCTGCTTACAAAAGGCCACAACCTTGAAAACCCTATGCAGGAGTTCTGCTCTGCACACATGGGGTCAGCATGAGCTGGAATTGACTCAATGGCAACTAACAACAACATGCACTTAACAATGTCCCCAAGATACACGAAGCAAAAATTGACAGAATTGAAGGGAGAAATAGACAATTCAGCAGTACCATGTGTAGACTAAAGCAGTTCAGTTCCAATAATGTATAGGACAACTAAGCAGAAAATCAACAAGGAACTAGAATACTTGAGTAACATTATAAACCAATGAGACATAAGAGATATATATAGTTCTCCACCCAAACAGCAGAATACACACTTTTCTCAAGGGCACATGGACATTCTTGGGACAGATCATCTAGTGTGTCAAAAAGCAAGACTCAGTAAATTTTAAGAAATTGAAATCATACAAAGTGTGTTCTCCAACCACACTTGAACTAAATTAGAAATCAGTAACATCAGGAAATTTTGGAGATTCACAAATAAAAAAAAAATAAGTGAATAGTAAAACACACTCCTGAGTAACAAATAGATAAAAGATGAAACCAAAAAGGAAATTAGAAAATATCTTGAAATGAATAAAAACAAAAATAGAACATTACTGCTGACGGTACAAGAAATTGAAAAAAAATGGGGAGGGAGGGGATTATAACAGAATACTATGAACAAATGAATGTCAAAGGATTATATAACTTATGGAAACATTCTGAGAAAGATATAAAATTTTGTGCTTCTTCTTGAATAAGTTTCAGTAGTTTATATCTTTGGTAGTGCAGTGGTTAAGAGCTGCAGCTGCTAAATAAATCTAAGAGTTGCTTCTTGGAAACACTAGGTGGCAGTTATCCTCTGCCCTATAGTGTTGCTATGAGTCAGAACCAACTTGACAGCAATAGGTAGATAGATAGATAGAGAGATAGATAGATGATAGATTAGATAGATGATAGATAGATAGATGGATGGATAGATAGATAGATAGATAGATAGATAGATAGATAGATAGATAGATAGATAGATAGATAGATAGATAGATAGATAGATAGATGATAGATAGATAGATAGATAGATGATAGATAGATAGATAGATGATAGGTAGGTAGGTAGGTAGATGATAGATAGATAAATGATAGATAGATGATAGATTATAGATAGACAGACAGACAGACAGATAGATGATAGACAGACAGATAAATGATAGACAGACAGACAGATAGGTGCATTGATAATTACTGGTGATTGGCACGCAAAAGTTAGAAACAAAGAAGGATTTATAATTGGAAAATAAGGTCTTGGTGACAGAAATGGTGCTAGACATTGCAAGACAGAATTTTGCAGGACCAACAACTTATTCATCTCAATACATTTTTTCAAAAATGTAAATGGCGATTTACACATAGACCTCACCAGATGGAAAACACAGGAATCAGACCGACTACATCTGTGGAAAGAACTGATGAAAAAGAGAGATATCATCAGTCAGAGCAAAGCCAGGGGCCAACCTCCGAACAGACCATCAATTGCTCATATGCAGGTTTAAGTCGAAGATGAAGAAAATTCAAACAAATCTACTAGACCGAAAATATGACCTTGAGTATATTCCACCTGAATTTGGAGATCATATTTTTATCAAGAATAGATTTGGCTTATAGAACACTAAGAGTGGCTTGAAAAACAAAGTAACCTATTATAATGAAATATGTGAAGACATGGAGTTACAAAATGAAAAAGAGGTAACACATTTGACACTTCTGAAACTGAAAGAACTGAAGAAAAAGCTCGTCTCAAGTTGCAATTTGGAAGAATTCTATAATAATAGGAAAAAAAATCTTTTCTATTATTATGGGCAAAATATTGAACAATGCTGGAAGCATCAAAAGAAGATGGAAGGAATAACAGATTCACTATACCAAATAGAATTGGTCAGTGGTCAGCCATTTCTGGAGGTAGAATATGATCAAGAATCAACCATACTGAAGAAAGAGGTGCAACTTCACTGAAGGCATTGGTGGAACACAAGGCTTCAGGAATTGATGGGATACCAACTGGTATGTTTCAACAAACTAATGAAATGCTAGAAGAACTGACTCATCTATGCCAAGAAATTTGGAAGACAGCTACCTGGACAGTTGAACGGAAGAGATCCATATCTGTGCCCATTCCAAAGAGAGATAATACAACAGAATGCAGAAATTATTGAACAATATCATTAATATCACACACAAGTAGAACTTTACTGAAGATCATTAAAAAATGATTGCAGCAGTACAATGACAGGGAACTGCCAGAAATTCAAGCAGGATTCAGATGGAGAAAGAAGGATATCATTGCTGGTATCAGATGAATCTTGACTGAAAGCAGATATTATCAGAAAAAATTGTTAACCTGTGTTTTATTGCCTATGCAAAGACATTCCACTGCGTGGATCATAAAGAATTATGGATAACATTACGAAGAATGGGAATTCCAGAACACTTAATTATCCTCACGAGGAGCCTGTACTTAAACCAAGAAGCAGTCAATCAAAGAGAACAAAGTATACGTCAGGGTTTTATCCTTTCATCACACTCAGTCTGTATGCTGAGCAAATAATCTGAGTAGATCGACTATATGAAGAAGACTGTGGTATCAGGATTGAAGAAGAGTCATTAACCTTGTGATATGCAGATGATGCAACCTAGCTTGTTGAAAGCGAAGAGGACTTGAAGTACTTACTTATGAAGATCAAAGACTACATCCTTCAGTATGGATTACTCCTCAACACAAAGAAAACAAAAATCCTTACAACTGTACCAATAAGCAACATCATGATAAACTGAGAAAATACTGAAGTTGTCAAGGATTTCATTTTACTTGGATACAAAATCAATGCCCATGGAGGCATGTTGCATTGGTCAAATCACCTGCAAAAGATCTCTTTTTAGGTGTTGATAAGCATATATGTCACCTGGAAGACTAAGGTGTGCCTGACCCATGCCAGGATACTTTCAATTGCTTCATATACATGCAGAAGCTGAACAACAAATAAAGACGGTTGAAGAATTGATGCCTTTGAATTATTGTGTTGGCAAAAAGTATTGAATATAGGAAGGACTGACAGAAGAACGAACGAATCTGTCCTGGAAGGAGTACAGCCGGAATGCTCCTTAGAAACAAGGATGGTGGGGATCAGTTTAACTTAATTTGAATATTTTATCAGAAGGGACTAGTCCCTGGAGAAGGACATCGTCCTTGGTAATTTAGGCGATCAGAGAAAAAGAGGAAGGCCCTTGATGAGGCGGATTAACACAGTGGCTGCAGCAGTGGACTCAGACGTTGCAAAGATTGTGAGAATGGTGCAGGGCCAGCAGTGTTTCATTCTGTTGTACATAGGGTAGCTATAAGTCAGGACCATCTTAATGGCACCTAACAACAATGTATGTATACATAAATACATACACTGATTAAATTAGTAACCTAAACTCCCTTCCTTCCAGAAACACACACACACAAAGCCTAGCCTCAGTTGATTTCACTGGTGATTCTAGCAAATATTTAAAGAATTGATATCAATCCTTCACAAACTGTTCCAAAAACAAGAGATGAGAAGACTCGTATAAGGTCACTGTTACCGTGTTACCAAAACCCGCTTAAGAACCGGAAGAAGGAAAGAATGCTTACTCTTACCTCTGCAGTTTGACATTATACTGAAAACTCTAGTAAGAGCAATTAGTAGAGAAAAATAAATAAAAATCATCCAAATTGAAAAGGAAGAATATAACGGCCTCTATTCACAGAAGGCATGTGTTTATATACAGAAAATCTCAAAGAATCTATAAGAAAGCAACAGAGCTAACAAATTCAGCAGTGTTTCAGGGTACAAGACTAACACACACGATATATCAATTGTGTTTCTACACACCAACAATAAACAAGGTGAATATGAAATTTTAAAAAACCCTTTTACAATAGAACCTAAAAGAATAAAATACCTGAGGACAAATTTAACCAAGAAGATGACAGACTTGTACACTGAAAACTAGAAATTTAAGGAAATTAAAGAAGACCTAAATAAATGGAAAGACATTCTGTGGTCATGAATTGGAAGACTTCGTATTATCAAAATGGCAATAGTACCAAAACAGCCCCTCTCAAAATTGCAACAGCTTTTTTTTTTCAGAAATCAAAAGGTTAACCCTTAAATTCATATGAAATTTTACATGGCCCTGGATAGCCAACACAATACTGAAACAGAAGAGGGAAGTTTGAGGGCTCAAACTTTCCCATTTCAATTCTGACTACAGCTATAGTAATCAAAAGAGGGTGGTACTAGCATATGAATAGAAATAATGGAATAGAATAAAGAGTCCAGAAAGAAACTCACACATCTATGGGATTTTGACAAGGGTGCCAAGGGCACTCATTGGGGGAAAATGGTTTCTTCAGCAAATGTTACTGGGACAAATGGGTTCCCTTATGCAAAATAAATTTGGATCTCTACCACACCTCATATATGAAAATTATTAAAAATGAAGCAATAACATAAATATAACAGCTAAAACCATTAAAATCTTAGAAGAAAATACAGAAATACAAGTTCATGAAATTGAATTTGACAATGAATTTGAAATGGGACACCAAAATCATGAGCAACACAGGGAAAAATAGATAAATTAGACTTAACCAGAATTAAAAGTGTTGGTGCATCAAAGCGAATTATCAAGAAATGGAAAGGCAATTAATTCAATGGGAGAAAATATTTGTAAATCACATATCTGACAAGGGTTTATGATCCAGAATATATAAAAACTTGTAGAACTCAACAACACAAAGACAAACATCCCTAATAAAAATTGGACAAAGGAAATGAATAGACATTTATCCAAAGAAGATATAAAATGGCCAGTAAGTAGTGAAAAAGATGGTCAACATCATTAGTTACTGTTGTAGTTAGGTTCCATTGAGTCTGTTCCAACTCATAGACACCCTGTGTGCCACAGAATGAAACACTGCCCAGTCCTGCCCCATCCTCATGATTGTTGTTACATTTGAGCCCACTGTTGCAGCCACCGTGTCAATCCATCTCATTGAGGGTCTTCCTCTTTTTTTCTGACTCTCTACTTTACCAAGCATGATGTCCTTCTCCAGGGACTGGTCCCTCCTGATAACATGTCCAAAGTATGTGAGACGAGGTCTCACCATTCTCCCTGTAAGGAGCATTCTGGCTGTACTTCTTCCAAGACAGATTTGTTTGTTCTTTGGCATTCCATGGTATATTCAATATCCTTCGCCAAGGCCACAACTCAAAGGCATCAATTCTTCTTCGGTCTTCCTTATTTATTGTCCAGCTTTCACAAGCATAAGTGGTGATTGAAAACACCATGGTTTGGGTCAGGCATACCTTAGTCTTCAAGGTGATGATTTTGCTTTTTAACACTTAAAATAGGTCTTTTGCAGCAGATTTGCCCAATGCGATATGTTGTTTGATTTCTTGACTGCTGCTTCCATGGATGTTGATTGTGGATGCAAGTAAAATGAAAACTTTGACAACTTCAATATCATCTCTGTTTATTATGATGTTGTTTATTAGTTATTAGGGAAATGGAAATCAAAACCACAATGACAGACCATTTCACATCCATTATTGTGGTTATTATTTTAAAAAATACAGAATTACAAGTGTTGGTGAGAATGTAGAGATATTGGAAACTTTATGCATTGTTTGTAGTGATGTAAAATGATGCAGTGACTACGAATAATTCTTACGGTTCGTCAGAAAGTTAAACAGAATTACCATATGACCCAGAATCTAAAGCAGGGATTCAAACAGGTACTTGTATACCAAAGTTTATTGTAACATAATTCACAATATCCAAATGGTGGAAACCATGGAAGTGTTTATCAATACATGAGTAGAGAAACAAAATGTGGTATACACATACAGTGAAATATTAGCCATGAAAAGAAAAATGTACCTAAATAAAGCTGACAAGAACAAACAAAAATTCACGGATTAATTCAATTATGATTGAGTCATAAAATGAAATCTCAAGTGATGAGGAAGAACAGGTTTTTTTTGCATGCGGTGTCAGGGAAAGATGAGTTTCATATACTGTTACGTTAAGGAGAAAAAGGCATACATAAAGCATCATTGTATTTGTGTTTTAAAAATAGGGATTCTGTCTTTGTATAAGCAAAAACCCAGAACCCTATCTCAAACACACATAGACAAAGTAGGAAAAGAAATTATCCACAATATGTACAGTTGATCTGGTTGTGGGGCGATAGGTCATTTTACTTTTTATTTCACATAATTCATTGATGTGTGATTTTGATTTATATAATGAATATATTTTAAAATTAGTTTAATAATATAAAAGTAAGATAAATTAAGTATTACTGAGACATAAAATCAAATTATTTCCTTAAATTAATGCTGATGTTAGACAACATGGAATAATGAAAATACTATGGCTTAGTTATTAGGTCTACATGGGTAGATTCTCACCTTGGGAAATCTCCTGAATGACTAAGGCCATAAATTCCACCCTGGGGAAAAATATGTTTTATAGCTTACTATATATTTATATTTATATATATATATATATAATATATAGCTATTATTTTTAGAATAAAGTTATGAATTATATATTAAGAATTTGTCCCAAATACATTTATTTCCTTTCTATTTTCCTTTCTCTTACTTTAATTGGAAACCCTGGGGGCTTAGTGGTTAAATGCTAGGGCTGCTAACCAAAGGGTCGGCAGTTTGAATCCACCAGGTGCTCCTTGGAAACTCTGTGGGGCAGTTCTACTCTGTCCTAGAAGGTCGCTATGAGTCAGAATCGACTTGAGGGCACTGGCATTGGTTTTTTGGTTTTTGGTTACTGTAATCTTTTTTTTTTTTTTTTTTGGAGGAGGAGTCAGATTATTGTCAATGGAAATGAAGAGTCTGTGTGTGTGTTAGAGATAGAAAAATAGCAAAATATACAAGAAATACCTTTAACTTCTTCAGCTCAGGGATATGCCTGAGTCTCACTAACAGAAAGCTTTCAGGAATGGCAAGATTCATTTTAATGGTTTTAATACAGATCTGATCATGATCTCTAAGCTCTTCTCAAATCACACCAGTGAGGCAACCTGGCGGTTCACAACTGACAATGCTATGCCATTGTTCATGTTTAATGAACTTCTCAATTCGTTTTAAACTCTCAGCAATAACTTAAAAGTAAAGCATTTTGCATTCTACAAATCACTGAATGTTCTTGTCTGAAATAGTATATCCCCTACTTACCCGCTACATAGCCATATTTAGTTTTTCTGAAACGAGCTGAACACCTCTGGAACAATAAAATCTGAAAAAAAAAAAAATAGCCTTCCATTTTTCACACCATATTTTTGTCTCCTTTAAAAAAATAAATAAATAAAAAACACTTGGTACTAACATTTCCATGGTTCATCATTATTATTTCCGTTAGTTTTAAATGTTCAGTATGAGCAATTAACTAACAATTGCTTCTCTTATACTTTTTCCTATATTATTCACTCCCTTATTTAATTGTTGCCCATGAAAGTATTACATGATGATAGCAACTTTGTTTCTGAGAAATTCAATTGATTTGGAATCAGTCATTTTCATGATGTTAGAATACTATTTGGTATTACTTTATTATAGCACTAGGATACAACTTGTTACGTTCCCTTCACTGGTGCTTAGGTAGTATTTTCCTTAATTTTAGCTATTCTTTGTGTACCGTTATTTTTACTACCATGATTTATTTGTCCACTGTTCCATTATTTCTTGCCATTAATCTAATACTATTCCATACGGCTATTTTATAAAAAGCAGAATTATTTCCAAACCATTGAAATCTCTTTATTTGGAATATCTTAGATTAGCACTGAATAAGAAAATAAAAGTGGGCATATATGTCAGAGGTGGTTTCTTCTCTGGAAAAAGAAAATTAAGAATTCATAAAACTCTTAGAAATATTATCAATAAATACCCACTGTCTTTAAACCTCTTGGCTTTTTCTGGTGCTAATAACCAAAAGCCTTACTTGACCCCCAAATACTCAGGCTTTTCAGACAGATACACATCTTAATTATTTCATCTTTTAGTTCAATACCATGGGATTTTGGATCACCACCAGCCACCTCTGTCTTGTCTGAGATAACAGAAGCTTCACCGCTATGGCCCTGTTGGAATATCTCAGTTTAATCAGACAGCCTCTACCTTGTACTGAGTCAGAATCCAATTACACTCTTATTTGAGTGATAGGAACACAAAAGATTGAAGCAGTTAATTTCAGAAATAATTCCTGATTCAAAGATAACACAAGTGATTAAGCTTAATTTGCATGCAAAGATGTAACTTCAATACTTAAGTAAAAGTGCTTTTAATTTTGCCCTCTCCTTGTCATATGAGTCTGCTTAAAAGCTCCAGGATTTCATTAAGCACATGGTTGCTGTTTTTGTATCCATTTAATTAAATTTCAGCTTTAATTAAGAACTACTCAGATTGACAAATACTTTTTTTCACTTTTATGTCCAGATATTTTACTATGCTTCCTCATCCAAAATGAAAAGTCAAGTATTTAATACGGTTGGAGCCTTGGTAGAGCAGTGACTAACATTTGCTGCTAACCAAAAGGTCTTCAGTTCGAATCTACCAGCTGCTCCTTGGAAGCCTAATAGGGCAGTTCTACTCTGTCTTGTAGGGTCGCTATGAGTCGGAATTGACTTGATGACACTGGGTTTGATTTTTGGTATGGTATTTAATATAGTTACAGAATCATATTATCTTGCAATTCCTTGAATTGTATTGTTCAAATTGTTTTGATTATGAAAGCTATGCCACAAATATATAACTATTTCAAGAGCTTTTAAGAGGATTCAGTAAGAAACAAAATACTAGGTCACACATATTACTATAGGAGTGCATGTGTGTTTTAAACCCTGTGTTTGTATTTATTTCTTTGTATTTAATTTTAAAACTTAATAAATGATGAGGAAAGCCCATACATATACATGTACATATACATATATAAATGAAGGCAGTTTCAATAGGAACACGTGATTTTATTTCTTTCTTAATTTTATTCTTCAACACTTGCAGAATTAAATGTAGAATTTTACTACACTTAGGTTATTCAAGTGTTCTGATTTCTGCTTAAAATCTCATGATCTATGATATAAAAATACTTTCTGGCTCAATTATTTCATTGCAATACTTTTAAATTTCATTTTGCATGTGCTCACAAAATATAAACATAGGAGTTGTGGAAGAAAATATTATTTATTCAAGGCATCATATATTCTTTCCGAAGACTAAGACAAAAACATAAAACCAAATCTGTCACCACTGAGTCAATTTCCACTCATGACAACCCATGTACATGGAGTGGAACTACTGCATAGGGTTTTCTTGGCAGTAATCTTTGTGGAAGCAGACCACCAGTCCTTTCTCTCATGATGCTGCTGGGTGGGTTTGAGCTGCCAACATTTAATTTAGTGTCTAAGTCATCTAGTGCTGCTATAACAGAGGTACCACAAGTGGATGGCTTTAACAAAGAGAAATTTATTTTCTCACAGTCTAGTAGGTTACAAGTCCAGATTCAGGGTGTCAGCTCCAGGGGAAGGCTTTCTCTCTCTGTAGGCTCTAGAGGAAGGCCCACATCCTCAATCTTCCCATGGCCCAGGAGCTTCTCAGATGCAGGGACCCCAGATCCAAAGGACGTGCTCTGCTGCCAGTGCTGCATTCTTGGTGGTATGAAGTCCCCAGCTCTCTGCTTGCTTCTCTTTACTTGTAACTCTTGAGAGACAAAAGATGGTTCAGGCCACACCCCAGGGAAAATCCTTTTACATTGGATCAGGAATGTGACCTGAGCTAGGGTGTCACATTCTACCCTAATCCTTTTTAGCCACAGACAGAGATTATGATTTATAATACATAGGAAAATCACAAAATAGAGGACAACCACACATGTCCTAACCAAGTTGACACATATTTTGGGGGGGACACAATTAAACCCATGACAGTATTGGAGCACCAACCATTTAAACCACATACGGACCTGTTTCTAAGGCTAAACACCTGTATGTTTTGTTGGAAATATTTAGTAAATGGGCATATATGAACATATATATATGATTGTGTGTATATATGTTTTACCTGAAATATTTTGATTCAAACTTTTTTAATGTGACTTTTTTCCAGATTTATTTTTACTAATGTTCCTTGACAATAACTGGTCTTCCTTGTAGGTGTATGGATATTATCCTATCACTGACAGCATTGCACTTCAGGATAGATCTTGAAACGTTCTTTTTGACAATGCATGCAACACCATTCCTCTTCGAGTTGTCATTCCCAGCATAGTAGACTATATGATTGTCTGGTTCAAAATGGCCAATACGAGTCCATTTCAGCTCACTAATGCCTAGCATATTGATGTTTATGTGTTCCATTTCATTTTTGATGATTTCCAATTTTCCTAGATTCATGCTTTGTACATTCCAGGTTCAGATTATTAATGGATGTTTGCAGCTGTTTCTTCTCATTTTGAGTCATGCCACATCAGTGAATGAAGGTCCCGAAAGCTTTACTTTATCCAAGTCATTAAGGTCAACTCTACTTTGAGGAAGCAGCTCTTCCCCAGTCATCTTTTGAGTGCCTTCCAACCTGGGGGGGCTCATCTTCCAGCACTATATCAGACAATGTTCTGCTGCTATTCATAAGGTTTTCTCTGGCTAATGGTTTTCAGAAGTAGGCTGCTGGGTCTTTCTTCCTAGTCTGTGTTTGTCTGGAAGCTCAGCTAAAACCTGTCCTCCATGGGTGACCCTCCTGGTATCTGAATACCGGTGGCATAGCTTCCAGCATCACAGGAACACACAAGCCCCCACAGTACAACAAACTGACAGACAAATTTACACACCAGCCACTAGGGCCAAAGATGAAGAAACAGAAGATTTTTATCAGCTGCTGCAGTCTGAAATTGATCGAACATGCAAACAAGATGCATTGATAATTACTGGCAATTGGAATGCAAATGTTGGAAACAAAGAAGAAGGATCAGTAGTTGGAAAATACGGCCTTGGTGATAGAAACAATGCCAGAGATAAAATCATAGAATTTTGCAAGACCAACGACTTCTTAATTGCAAATACCTTCTTTCACCAACATAAATAGAGACTATACAAATGGACCTTGCCTGATGGAACACACAGAAATCAAAGTGACTACATCTGTGAAAAAAGATGATGGAAAAGCTCAATATCATCAGACAGAACAAGGCCAGGGGGCGACTGTGGAACAAACCATCAATTGTTCATATGCAATTTCAAGCCGAAACTGAAGAAAATCATAGCAAGTCCACAAGAGCCAAAATAGGACCTTGAGTATATCCTACCTGAATTTAGAGACCATCTGAAGAATAGATTTGATGCACTGAACACTAGTGACCTTAAGATCAGACGAGTTGTGGAATGACATCAAGGACAACATCCATGAAGAAAGCAAGAGGTCACTGAAAAGACAGGAAAGAAAGAAAAGACCAAGATGGATGTCAGAGGAGACTCTGAAACTTGCTCTTGAGTGTCGAGCAGCTAAAGCAAAAGGAAGAATAGATGAAGTAAAAGAACTGAACAGAAGATTTCAAAGGGCCTCACGAGAAGACAAAGTAAAGTATTATAATGACATGTGCAAAGAGCTGGAGATGGAAAACCAAAAGGGAAGAAATGCTCGGCTGTTCTCAAGCTGAAAGAACTGAAGAAAAAACTCAAGCCTCGAGTTGCAATAGTGAAGGATTCCATGGGGAAAATATTAAACTACGCAGGAGGCATCAAAAGAAGATGGAAAGAATACACAAAGTCATACCAAAATGAAGTAGTCGATATTCAACCATTCCAAGAGGTGGCATATGATCAGGAACCGATGGTACTGAAGGAAGAAGTCCGAGCTGCTCGGAAGGCATTGGCTCCAGGAATTGATGGAATATCAATTGAGATGTTTCAACAAACAGATGCAGCACTGGAGGTGCTCACTCATCTATGCCAGGAAATATGGAAGAGAGCTTCCTGGCCAACTGACTGGAAGAGATCCATATTTCTGCCTATTTCCAAGACAGGTGATCCAACCGAATGTGGAAATTGTAGAAAAATATCATTAATATCACAAGCAAGCAAAATTTTGCTGAAGATCATTCAAAAACGGCTGCAGCAGTATATCAACAGGGAAATGCCGGGAATTCATGCTGGTTTCAGAAGAGGACGTGGAACCAGGGATATCATTGCTGATGTCAGATGGATCCTGGCTGAAAGTAGAGCATACCAGAAGGATGTTTACCTGTGTTTTATTGACTATGCAAAGTCATTCGACCGTGTGGATCATAACAAACTATGGATAACACCGCGAAGAACGGGAATTCCCAAACACTTAATTGTGCACATGAGGAACGTTTACATAGATCAAGAGGCAGTTGTTCAGACAGAACAAGGGGATATTGTCTGGTTTAAAGTCAGGAAAGGTGTGTGTCAGGGTTGTATTCTTTCAGCAGAGCTATTTAATCTGAATGCTGAGCAAATAATACGAGAAGCTGGACCATATGAAGAAGAACGGGGCATCAGGATTGGAGGAAGACTCGTCAACAACCTGCGTTATGCAGATGACACAACCTTGCTTGCTGAAAGTGAAGAGGACTTGAAGCACTTACTAATGAAGATCAAAGACCACAGCCTTCAGTATGGATTGCACCTCAACATAAACAAAACAAAAGTCCTCACAACTGGACCAATGAGCAACAACATCATGATAAACGGAGGAAAGATTGAAGTTGTCAAGGATTTCATTTTACTTGGATCCACAATCAACAGCCACGGAAGCAGCAGTCAAGAAATCAAAAGATGCATTGCATTGGGCAAATCTGCTGCAAAGGACCTCTTCAAAGTGTTGAAGAGCAAAGGTGTCACCCTGAAGACTAAGGTGCACTTGACCCAAGCCATTGTATTTTCAATCACATCATATGCGTGTGAAAGCTGCACAACGAATAAGGAAGACCGAAGAAGAGTTGATGTCTTTGAATTGTGGTGTTGGTGAAGAATATTGAATATACCATGGACTGCCAAAAGAAGGAACAAATCCGTCTTGGAAGAAGTGCGACCAGAATGCTCCTTAAAGACAAGGATGGTGAGACTGCGTCTTACATGCTTTGGACATGTTGTCAGGAGGGATCAGTCCCTGGAGAAGGACATCATGCTTGGCAGAGTACAGGGTCAGTGGAAAAGAGGAAGGCCCTCAATGAGGTGGATTGACACAGTGGCTTCAACAATGAGCTCAAGCATAACAACTATTGTAAGGATGGCGCAGGGCTGGGCAGTGTTTTCGATCTATTGTGCATAGGGTCACTATGAGTCAGAACCAACTCGATGGCACCGAACAACAACAATGTTCCTTAATTATAAATTTAGAGATTTTGTTTCATTTTAAAAATTCCCTGGTTAATAATTATCATCAGGAATTTCAGTGGTAGTCATCTGTGCACTGAATTTATCATATTTAAGACACTTTATTTTCTTTCAGTAAGACTTTTACAGCCAAATGGTTTTCAGCTTACTTCTTTATAATTATATATTTTAGGTATAACCAATACATCCAAAATTGTCTTGGAGATACTGCAAAATAAACACTTTTTATGTTGTTGTAAACTTTAAACTGCAATGAATATGAACATAACCCTATGGTTATTACTTTTCTAGAAAAGTTTCAGAATATTTCAAGCACAGTGGTCCATTTATGAATGAAACAGTACTTCTTGAAACATTTAAATGTATTTCCAAGGTTAGATAAATATTCTAAAATTTAAAAAAAAACAACCTAAAATTTAGGCTTAAAAATTTCTTACAAAATTCCCAAATCATAACATGGTAGAGATTTTGGTAATCATTCATCCAGTAAATATTTATTGACTGTCTACTCTGTGCCAAGCATAACTGTAGGTTCTTATTGAAGACGTGTGAGATTCTACTCTTTTGGTGCCTACTCTCCATGGAACAATATTTGAAAACTGAGAGTCAAAAAAAAAAAAAAAAAATTTCCAAATGGGACAGATGCTGTAGACAAAATGTTATTGTTGTTATTTGCTGTTATGTAGTTAGTTGACTCTAATGCATGGAGACCTTTCGTATAACAGAACAAAATGGTGCCCCTTCCTGTACCATCTTCGTGATTACTGGTACTCTCGACTTCATTGTTATGGCTATTGTGTCAATCCATCTCATTGAGGGTTTCCCTCTTATTCAATGACCCTCTACCAAACATGATGTTTTTCATTGATTGGTCTTTCCTGATGACTCGTCCAAAGCAAGTGAGTCAAAGTCTCACCTTCCTCGCACCTCAGGAGTGATCTGATTGTATTTCCTCTAACACTGATTGGTTTGTTCTTTTGGTAGTCCACAGTATATTCAATATTCTTCACCAACCCTGCAATTCCAATGTATTAGTTCCACTTCTGCCTTCCTTTCTCATTGCCCAGCTTTCACATGCATATGAAGTGAATTGACATAGCTTGGATCAGGTACAATTTAGTAATCAAAATAAAGTCTTTGTTTTTTAAAACTTTGAAGGGGCCTTTTTGCAGCACCTTAGCTCAGTGAAATATGACATTTGATTTCTTGGCTGCTGCTGCCATGGACATAGATGGTTGATTCAAGTGGAATGAAATAAAACAGGGTCATGTGAAGAGAATGATGGGTATGAAACTCATATAGTGAAATCGGTGATGATTTCTCTAAAGAGCAATATTTGAACTGTGGTCTTAAGGAGGAAAAAAGTTAACATTGGGGAAATATGGGAGAAGGGCATTTCACGTAGATAGAAGATTAAATGACAGGCCCTAAATATGCAATTAACAACAGTGTGACCCAATATATTCTCAAACCAAAAACCAAATCAGTTGCCACTGAGTCTATTCTGACTCAAGGCAATCTCATGTGTGTTAGAGCAAAATTGTTCTCCAGAGGGTTTTCAAATCAGTTACCTCTCAGAAGCAGATCACCAGTCCTTTCTTCCCAGGCACCTCTGGGTGGATTCAAACTTCCAATCATTTGATTAGTAGTCTAGCACTGAACTATTTGTGTTACCTGGGGACTCCTACTCTATGCCCAGATTTTAATTAATTGACAGGGTTTCTCATCTATATTATAATACATTGTCTTTTATACACAGTACAACGTATACTTACTTTTATACATCCCACATTTTAAGAGTGTTATAATTGAAGTTTAAATACTATTTTATTGAAGAATCTACATGGGATTCTAGAAAAGAAAATATAGAGATTATTAATTGATTAAATTAATGGGTATTTGTAAAAAGGTTTTCTGTTTGTAATAAAGATTGCACTTATGAAATATCACTAAATTACAAAGTGTACAAGCATTATTCTGTAATACAATTTTTTTTTCACAACTCCCCTGGCTTATAATTTACCTTTTTTTACCATTGGGCAGATATAGCCCATTGTTTATTCTTTATTTCAAGTGTTCAATGTCTACCAATATGAGGTTAATAAACCTTTGAATCACAAATCAATCACTTTAAAAATTGCATTTGAGGGAAAGGAGCTTTCCCCTTGGCTAGCCTAGAAAGTTAAACTTGTTAGCCAATTAGTTTTGTGCATTATCACATTTTGGGGGTAAAAAAAAAGATAAATTCCTAGGCAGTTTATTCTCCTATTGGTCAGTAACATTTTATTATATGTTTATTAATATTTGTGCCCATCACAATCAAATACATTTAAAGGAAGTTTGATGCAATTTTCAAGGTGAATAAACAACAGCAAACACCCACACACAAAAATAAACCAAATGGGAAAAAAAGATAATATCAAAATGTAGTGGCTCTTTCTCTAGCCGTGAAGGTTGCATTCTCTTATCTTCAAATTTGAGTCAGCCATGTGCTCAACTACAGAATCCAAAATTTGTTGATAGAAGGTAAAGACCAGCCAGTGTGCATGGAGGAAAAAACAAAAAACATGGAAGCTTTACTATAGGACATTTGCTTATATAAAGTGTTTATCCTATCATAAATCACTTGTCCTACCTCGACCCTGAAATTCAACTCCAAAGCAAATTTTGTTATGCAGAACTCTCAGACAAAACTGCTTACACATCTGTCATTGTCCTCTACAAGGCAAGCTTAGAGTCTGTACTATATTTATTATGCAAATTCCTTTGAAATCTGTGGTGCAGGTGCCTCCCGCCTTTCAAAATGAGTTTGCATAGAAAATGATAGCTCACAAACTTGGGTTGCCTCTGTTTAATAAGAGGCCATAGAATAAAATGTATTGGATATTCCGGGTAATTCGTACACAATGGAAACAATTAATGGAAATTCTGTAGCACATCCTTTGTTTCATACCATACAAGATGAAAAAAAAAAAACAGCTGTTCCTTAAACACGGCTTGTACAATTGTTTCATTTTATTTGCAAAACATCTGAAGGACAAAAAACTATTACAATTGTTGCTAGAAAAAATAGTGCAATCTTTGTTAGAACCATGTTAGCGTGACAGTTTTTTTTCCCCCTTCAAATTTATTCTTTTTTAGATGCACAGTGACAAAATTGCTTCCTGATGTCAAATATATTTTTGTGACTATATAATCAGGATGACTAAATGCCTTATTAAAAAGTTTATCAGAAAAAAAATAAATCATTGGAGCATTCTTTTTTTTTTTTAATAGATGGGAATTTAAGTAAATAAGGTGTAAACCGGCAAATAAATTAATGCATAATTTCAAGCACTGGAGAAATGGAATAATTACTACTTATTTCTACTATGGCATTTGAATTATATAATGATGAATATAAAAATGTATTCCTAACAGACTAACAGGTAATATTTAAATACCACTTAATTCAGGGCCCTGGATTAAGTGATATTTAAATATTAAATAAAGAGCTCAGAGTGGTCAAGAGCTTGACTGCTAACCAAAAAGGTCAGCAGTTTGAATCCACCAACCACTACTTGGAAACTGGGGCACTTCTACTCTGTCCTATAGGGTCACTATGAGTCAAAATCGACTGGATGGCAATGGGTTTTGAGTTAGGGTTCAGCTCCAGAATATAAAGAGCTGACAAGTTGTAGCTCTCATCCTTATAACAAGGGGGAAAAAAGGAAGAAAAAAATAAATAAGCTGAAAATCAGTTACCTCTCTTAGACCTATGAAAGAATTGAAGCTGCAGTGTAAACCACCACCTCAAAAACTGGAGAGACAGGCAAATCAAGAGAGTCACATCAAACAAACAGTTGTAGTGTGAATGTGGAATACTGAGGAAGGAGTGGCCCACTGTTAATGCGGCTACAACTTTGGTGGATTTTATCCCCAGGAACCCGACCAGGTTCTATGGTAAAGATGAGACAAAGATCCAGGTTCTATGGGAAGGACAGGATGGAGATTCCTCCATGTGAAAGATGCTCAGAGTGTTCTCCATGACAAATACCTCCTGTCCAGGGTAAGGTACGTAACTAAATCCTTTTCCTACCTAGAAGAAAGGCATTTCTCTGATGCCAGAATGCTCTATTTTTCATGCTTTACTAAAATAAGGGGTCGGGGCAAAGAACTACTTGTTCAGATCACAGTTGAGGGATACAAGTCCACTAAAATATTGACATTAAAGCTGACTACAGAATGTTTCACTTTCATACATTTTACCACCGTACCAACTAGGCTTCTGTATAATAACAGGGGGTTACAGATGAAACAGCCACAAGAAGAGACTCAAACTAAGCAGGGGTTCTTAAAGAAACCCAAAGATAACACTGGAGACAAGAACAAGGACACCAGTGGAATCCGATGCCTTCAGCTTCTGCAGCTACACCAACTTTGAACACAGCAGAACTTTTAGCCCTAGTAGCAGTATAAAACCTCACTATATAGGTCTATTTTCCTAAAGGTATAAGTAAAAAAAAAAAAAAAAATTTTTCTTTTTTTTTTTAGCACTAATTACCTCATGGTAATTTCCTGACTTTTGCTGAAAGTCATGCCCGATGCTCAAAAAAAAAAAAAGACACAAGTCATACTAAAAGCCAGGAAAAAAAAAAATGCTAAAGAGGCAAAATAGTCATCAGGACCAAACTTAGATATACCACAGACTTTGGAATTATTAATTATTAGACAGGGAAGTTAAAATAACTATGACTAACATGGTAAGACCTGGAAAAGGAAATAACATGTAAGAACAGATGGGTAATATGGGATAGAAGCAGAAAGACAGGTATTTCAAATAAGTGATAACAACATCATAAAGAATGGAAGGAAGTAACTTAAAATACTCAGCTATAAGGTACCTTTACTACTTTTGAAGCAGTGCACTATTATTTGGAGAAGGTCTTAGATTAGATAAAACTATACGTTGCGAACTACAGGCAAAATATTAAAATTACAAAGAAAACTATAACTGATATGCTAGGACAGGAAATAAAATGGAATAATATAAAATGCTCAATCAAAACCTGAGAAGACAGAAAGATACTAGGAATTAAAAAGAAACAAATAACAAGCATAATGAATAAAAACATTTATAAATATGGTAGATATGAACCTAACTATACCAATAATCACTTTAAATATGAAAGGTCTAAGTACACTAATTAAAAGACATGTTTTCAGAGTGGATTATTTTCAAAAAAGACAACCAAAGTGTGTGTAATCTACTAGAAAACAATTTTAAATATAGACTCAAAAAGATTAAAAGTAAAAGGATGGAGAATGATATATCATGCTAACACCAATCAAAAGAAAGCTGTAACAGCTCTATTAGTTTCAGACAAAATTGACTTCAGAATGATAAATGAATATCATAGTTGAACAAGGAACAAGGAAAATTATCAGGGATAAAACAATTGAAGGGTGACTAATTTAAGTTTTTTTTTTTTTTTTAAGAAGACATAAGAATCCCTAATATTTATTCATATAATAACATAGCACCAACATAAGTGAGGCAAACACTGAAAGACATACAAAGAGAAAAAGATAAAACTACTATTATGGTTAGAAATTTCAACATGTTTCTTTTAGGAACTCGTAGATCAAAGAAACAGAAAATCAGTAAACATACAGTTGAACCTGAACGAAACCATCTACTAACTCAAGCTCGTTGGCATCTAAAGCACATTCTATCCAACAAGAGCGGAACATACATTCTTCTCAAGCTTGCGTGGAACATTCACTGTGATAGTCTACATTCTGGGCCATAAAATATGCCTCAACAAATTTAAAATAATACAACATACAAGAATCAGAATCTTTTCAAACCACAACGAAATTAAAGTAAAAATCAATAACAGGGAGATAGCTGAAAAATCTCCATCTATTTGTAAATTAAAGAAAATATACTTCTAAATAACACATAGGTCACAGAAGTCTCAAGAAAAATTAACACATATTTTGAGCTAAAGAAAATATAACTTAACAGCATTTGTGCCAAGCAATGAAATCAGTATTTATAGGGAAATTAATAACACTAAATGCATATGTTAGAAAGGAAGAAAAATCTAAAATCAGTAATCTAAAGGTCCACCTTAGTAAACTAAAGTACAAAGAAAAAGTTATGCCTAAAGCAACCAGAAGAAGAAAAATAAATAAATAAATAAATAAAAACGAGAGCAGAAGTCAATGAAATTGATAGCAGGAAATCATTACAGAAAGTCAACAAAACGAAAAGCTCTTTCTTTGGAAAAATCAAGAAAATTGATAAAGCTCTAATCAGGCTAAACAAGAAAAAAAGAGAGAAGACATAAATTGATAATATCAGAAATGAAACAGGGGTCATGACAAATGACCTATGGACACTCTAAAAGCTAATACAAAATGTTATGAGCAACTCTGTACTCACACATTAATAACTTAGATGAAATGGATTGTTTCCTTGAATTTCAAAACTACCAAACCTCACACAAGGAGAAGTAGAGATCTGAATAGGCCTAAATCTATTAAATTAATTGAATCAATAACTAATAACCTTCCAAAAAAGAAAGCACCATCCCAGATGTTTTCAACTGGTGAATTTACCAAAGAGTTAAGGAAGAAATGATGCCAATTCTCTACAGTCTCTTCCTGAAAATAGAAGCCAAGAAATTCTTTCTAACTCATTCTATGATGCCTCCCTATTAACCTAATAGCAAATCAGGAAAAAGATATTGCGAGAAATTCAAATATCCACCAACGTCTCTCATGAACATAGTTGCAAAAATCCTTAACAAAACAACATCAAATAGAATACATACAAAGAATTTTACATCCCAACCAGGCAAAATTTTTTCCAGTGATGTAAGGCTGGTTATATATTTGAAAATCAATCAATGTAATCCACCAGATCACCATTTAAAGAAATAAAAATCATATGATCATATCAATTGATGAAGAAAAATATTTCACAAAATCCAACACCCATTTATTATAAGAACTCTCAGCAAACTGAATTTAGAGGAGAAATTATTCAACTTGATATTAGGAATAAAGCTCCATCTATTTTTTAACATTATACCGTAAACCCTGGTGGCATAGTGGTTAAAAGCTATGGCTGCTAACCAAAAGGTCCGCAGTTCAAATCCGTGAGGCACTCCTTGGAAACCCTGTGGAGAAGCTCTACCCTGTCCTGTAGGGTCGCTAAGAGTCAGAATTGACTCAATGGCAACGTGTGGGTAACATTATACTTAATAGTGACGAACTGTATGCTTTTCCTCTAAGATCAGGAACAAGGCAAGAATGTGGTCTCTTCCCAGTACTATTTAATATGATACTGAAAGCACTAGGTTGTGCTAAAAGAAAGAAAATGGGATAAAATAAAGAGTTTGAAAAGGGTGAAATAAAATTGTCTGTGTTTGCAGAGGACATGGTTGTCTACGTAGAAAATCCCAAAGAATCAAGGGACAAAAACTCCTGAAAATAATAAATAAGCATTGCAAGGTCACAAGATCCAAGGTTAATACACAAAATTCTATTCCTGTCCTAGATATCAGAAATGAAGAATTGGAATTTGAAATTAAAGTAAAAATTATCATAGCTCCAAAAAAAATTGAAATACTTTGGTTTAAATCTAACAAAATATGTATAGGATATACATGTGGAAATAAAAACCCTGATGGAATAGATTGAAGAAGACCTAAATAAACACAGAGGCACTGGTGTTTCTGGATTGGATGACTCTATATTGTTAATATGTCAATTGTTCCCAGCTTGCTCTTTAGTTTAAATGAACACCGATCAAAATTCCAGAATCCTATTTTAAGGATATAGACAAATCAATTCTTAAGTTTATTTGGAACGAGAAACTACCTAGAATAGCCAACAAAATGATGAAGAACAAAGTCAGAGAACTCACACTACCTCATTTCAAGTCTTACTATGCAGTTATTGTAATTCTGAAAGCACTGGCTTGGTGAAAGAATAGAGACATAGATCCATGTTACAGAATAGGGAGCCCAGAAGCAGACCCACACAAATATAGTCAACTGATGTTTGACAAGGAGACAAACTCAATTCAATAAAAAAGGAGAGTTTTTCAAGCGATGGTGCCGAATATTGTATACCAACATGCAGAAAATAAAACTAGACATAAACTTTATGCTTCTCATAAAAAATAACTCAAAATGGATCGTAGAACTAAGTGTAAAATGCAAAAGTCTAACACTTCTAAAAAAACATTGAGGCAAATCAATTTGAACTTCGGTTTGGTGATGAATTTCTAGATATAACTCTAGAAGCATGATTCATGGAAAAAAATGATAATTTGGACATTATTAAAATTAAAAGCTTTTACTCTCTGAATAACACTGTTGAGAAATTGGAATGACAAACCAAAGATTGAGGGAAAATACAAAAATATATCTAATGAAGTGCTTGTATCCCAAATATACAAAAAAAAGAACCCTTAAAATTCAAAAAAAGGAAAGGAAAGAAAAGGAAACAAACAAAAAATTAAAAAATGGTCATAAGATCTGAACAAAAGGCAAAATTATGGAGACAGAAAAAATATCCGTGATTGCCAGGGCCATGACAGGAGGAGAGGTAGGCTTGAAAAACTGAAGCAAAGGATTTTTTTTTTTTTTTTGGTATGGAGACAAATCTGTATGAAACTAATTGTGAAGACATGAGAGTATGCATTTGTCAAAACACAGTGACCTTTATAGCACAAAGAGTAAACCTTAATGAGTGCAAAAAAAAAAGGTATGGGGATGCTAGGATGAAATTCAGACTGTGACTATAGAATCTAACTGTATTACGAATATGTGAAAAACATCACTGAATTGAAGGGGGATAATTGCTAGTGGTCATTGCTGATGTAAGTAACTTTGGAAATGAGTAGAGTCTGTAAACTAAATGGGAAATAAACTGTACATAAGAGGTGCATTCTAGTTGACAGAGATGTGTCCCATGTAGGAACAAGTTAACAATTCTGATACTGCTGTACATGTCCCCTGGAATTGAAAATTTAGGTAAATGGATGGCTTGGCAGATGTTAAGAGGCAGGTTTCTCACTTTTTGAAGTAGTAATTTACAGACAAGCAAGAGGATTAAAAAAAAAAAAAAAAGAGGAGTAGGCTAGATAATTTATGTGGTAATGGATTAAATTTGGAGACATCAGTAAGAACTCATTCTCACATTAGTATTGACAGATTAGGTAGATAGTTGCATGTGGAAATATTTATACATAGATACACACAGGCTGTTGTATACATGTATATCTCCTTGCTCCGTCAG
This sequence comes from Elephas maximus indicus, assembly GCF_024166365.1. Classification (NCBI taxonomy): domain Eukaryota; kingdom Metazoa; phylum Chordata; class Mammalia; order Proboscidea; family Elephantidae; genus Elephas; species Elephas maximus. The sequence goes on from NC_064832.1 coordinate 43,576,044, forward strand.
CTGGCAGAGCCTCAGATCAATGACAACACAGCAGCAACGGGCAGTCCTAGCAACCAAACCTGGGCTTCTAATACCACTCAACAATAAAAGTAACCACAGTTTCTTAGAAAAATGGCTAATTGTAAGAAAGGGGCAGAACATATACAGAATGAGTATGGAACATCTTGTATTGCCATAAAGTAAGGAAGGGCTAAATAAATAAACAAACAAACAAAAACACACATTAATTTCAAAGGGACACAGGAATCAGCTGAAAGAGCCCCCAACAGCTAAAGCTGGAACAATTTGAGCAACAAAATAGCATTTGATTATAACCCACATCGTAAAATAAATTTCCAAGAGGCCATAGTGATATAAGTAAATAATGGCATAAATACCATATTTTTATGCAAATAACACACCTCTTCTGTTTGTTTCCAGCAGATTCCTACTCCTGCCTCCCCTCCGCCCCTGTGAGGTAAGGTATTTTCATGAGTGAGCTATGCTACTTTTTTTTTTTACAGCAACATGTAGAAAAGGATTGGCATGGCAGGGCTTGTGAAGGTGACACACAGGAGGAGGACTGGGCCAGCAAACAAATGCAGAATGTGCACCTTATTTGTGTAAAAATACAGTAAATGGTGGAGAATAGACAAATCTCTCATGCAGAATTTAAACTAATTTATTTAAACACTCTGTCCTCAGGGGTAACTCAGCGTTCTTTCAGTATGCGCTGTGCATAATTACTTTTTTCCCAAATGTACAGTATGGCAAGTGGGATGGGAGAGAAATTTTACAGTGGAGAAACCCGACAAAGATTAGCTCAGCTGGGTGATCAAGGTTAACATCAACAGTAATAAGTCAGTTTTGATATGATGTGATAAAAATGGTACTTTACCTCTATGGCCTTTCTCTCAAAAATCTGTACCCCAGTTTAATCATCAGAAAACACCAAGCAAATCTCAGTTAATTGACATACTACAAAATATCTGGCTGAACCTGTTGGTACCAAGTGAATTCCAACTCATAGTGACCCTATAGGACAGAGTAGCACTGTTCCATAGGATTACCAAGGAATGGCTGGTAGATTTGAACTGCTGAACTTTTGGTTAGCAGCCAAAACTCTTAACCACTGTGCCACTAGGGCTTCAAACTCCTCAAAACTGTTAAAGACATCACAAATAAAGAGAATCTAAGAAAGTGTCACAATCAAGAGTCCTCCATGGTTTCATGCTGACTAAGTATAATGTGCTGTTTTGGAACAGAAAAAGAACACTAGATAAAAACTAAAGCAATCTGCATACAGTGTGGGCTTTAGTTAATAATTCTGTTATCAATATTGCTTCATTAACTATTGTATATATTCCATAGTAATTTAAGATATTAATAATAGGAGAAATTGGGTGTAGAGTTTATGGAGTAAAATCTTCAAACTTTAAATTTAAAACTGCTTAGAAAATTCAAGTTTGTTTTTTTTTTTTTTATTTTTTTAAAGGGCAAATAAACACATGCCAAAGCTACATCAGAGATCTTCAGGCATTTCAGTGGTTTCATTCCCTTTACCACGGAATTCATAGTAAGGCATGTGCACCTTATGTTCTGTTCAAAGATATGAGTGAAAGCTTAATATGTACAGTGGACTTCTAATTATTTGACAAGTACTTTCACACTTACTACCTTATTTAATCCTTACAATAAACCTTAAAGGTAGGAAATATTATACCTTCTTTTTATACACATCAAAGAAAAGCATAAGAGTATAACAGTAAGTTTTGAAAATTATATGGCTAATAAATTATGGAAATGTTATTTGAACCCAAGTCAAGGAGAAATTTGAGGAAAATTGTACTATGTCCTTATAAGTTGATTCTCCAATGTGTGTTATAGACTAGAAAGGAAGAAAAGCAAAGAAACTTACTGTCACAGGTATAAGCTCCATCAGTGGAACGTGAATTTGAATTTCTGAAACAGATGAATACAAATAAGGATGCATAAGCAGTCATGAAAAATATTTTTAACACACAAAGACTGATAGTTTGAAGCAATCTGTGGCTTTATGAGAGTCAGGTGAGTACCAGGAATGACTAATAGGGAGGTGGGCCATCTTCCTGGAGCACACATCTCAGGAGCAACTCAGAGCCTGTCAAGGCTCATCTAACTCCTCCCTATGACAAAGACCTGATTCATGTGAGAACAAGGCACAGAGTTAGAAGACACATGAAACGTATTATTAATAACATTGAAAAACTTAGTTCAAAACTATGGGAAATGGGGTCAGAGTGTCATATGCAACTTTTTTTTTTCCTGGAAGTTATGAAATGAAATAATGACTATGGTGATGATGATGATGATGATGACAATGCTAAGTACAAGATTTTCCATTTATGGAAAGTATACTCCAGGTCCTGAACTGTGCCAAGCATTTAGATGAATTACTTTCTTGAACCTTTAGAGATAGCTAATCTTAGTGAGAACCAAAGTAAGAACTTGAAAATAGATCCATCTTACTATCCAACCTATGCTATTAAGGACAGTTCCTAACTGTATTGAAGATGAAACATAAAAATAAAAAAAGAAGTGCTCTCCAGCTATGTGAATGGAATGGAAAAAGAGGGTTTAGAATAATGAGATCATGGTATGTAAGGCATCACACGAAGATCGGGAAATTCATCAACAGTGGGAGAATCCATGACCTACTTATAACTAATTCATTTTGTTAAAAATGATATTTTTAAGCACTTGTTAAACTTTCTGGGAAGAAATTAATAAATATTTCTGATAGACAATGTGGCACGCCTAGGGTTCATGAACATGGCTGCTCACACTGTGCTGTGGGGAAGATGGCTGGCAGAAGGGGCAGTTCCCAGGGAAGGGAGATGAATGGTGTAACAGATAATCGACTGATTATTTTCAACTGCTTGGGTCTTTCACAATGAATTTATACATTTACTTTGTTGTCAGCCAATTTTGCCTGGGAGAAACCAGTTTTGTTTTGCTAATCTAGCCATAACTCTTTCCTTACAAGTGGCAGGAACCTAACAAACAGGGTGGATAGAAAATATGAATATCATTAACCAGCTGAAGAGCTGAAGGTCTTAGCTGACTTCCGGTCCATCTGGATCTAGGTACACAATAGTATCGTCATGACAGTATATCTTCCGCTCTGTGTTTCACAGCTCTCTTCTATTAAATAAAAATTATTTCAAATGTTCTAACACATTCACAATACTTGGCCAGGCATGGTGGTATTTATTGCTATACATAGTGGTGAACAAAGATTCCAGTCCTTTTTGTTTCCTGTGTTGTTTTGTGTTATGTTACATTCATTCCAAAAGTAATTTTTTTCTTTTCAGTCTATTTTATGAACTAATATTTTATATCTTTATATTGTATATTATTTTAATTGTTCAGTAAAAAGAAAACATTCTTTCTTTACACAGAGGATTTTTACCTAGTATCTAATATGTGTGGTGAATAAGCCACTAGAAAGGCATCCTACTAGACTTTTTCATGGATCAGACTTTTACCAGATTTAGTACAGTAATGTATCAAGGAAATATTGTGTCAGCCAAAAACAAGTTAGCTGACTCAGCTGGTCAATGTCTAAAAGCTCAAATAGCCATACATACATATTTTTAAAATATGGGTAACCTTGTCAATAGGACAGGTTTTCCCAAGACCTAACATAGAAATTGAATTATATACCTACTCAATAAATATGTGCTAAATGAATTATTGGCTTTGTAAATGGACATAAAATCAATTGTCTTGCTTTTATTTGCCTGGCAATATTTATTTATTAAAAGATCATTATAACACCCATTGTTGAAGGGACTTTTCCACCGTCTGTCAGTTTGTCATACTGTGTGTTGCTATGATGCTAGAAGCTATGCCACCAATATTTCAAATACTAGCAGGGTCACCCATGGCAGAAAAGTTGCAGCAGAGCTTGCAGACTAAGACAGATTGGGAGGAAAGGCCTGGTGATCTACTTCAAAAAATTAGCCATTGAAAAACCTGTGGATCATAGCAGTAGATTGTCCTGGAACATGAATCTCCTAGATTGGAAGGCTCTCAAAACACACAGTGGCTACAACGATGCATTGGAGCACACCAATGATCATTAAGTTGCAGCCCTGGGCAACATTTTATTCTGTTGAGCGTGGGGTCTTCATGACTCAGAGCTCACTCCAGGGCAACTAACAACAACAACAACAGCAACAAATGACTGTTATTTCTGTACTTTCAAGTTTGGTCACATGCAAGTTTGATGGATACATTCTTTGGATATGTAAATATACCCAGGCAGGTTCTACTCAGAGACATCCACTTTAAGGAGGCTTTGCATATCTCACAGGCTCTAAACCATTCATTATTACTGATCCCAAGCTTAACTCCAGCAGTTAGTATTTCAGTGTTAATGAGTGATCACCTCAGTACGGCCTCAACTGCATGTAATGTTTGGACTTCAGACTTGATCTAGGACGTATGCTTATAGACATGATTTGTTTGGCCTACATAAAATTTTAAAATAAAATTTTAATTAGTTACCAGTAATAAAAAATAAGAAGAGTTTACATGTTGTTGTTAGTTGCCATCGAGTAGGCTCTAAAGGTAACATATATAACAGAATGAAACATTGGCCGGTCATGTGCCAAGATTTTACATAGAGTAAATTTAATTCTAATGTCTCTTGAAATATTTACACATCTGGCCACACAGGGCTCTCATTCCTGTAGAGCTGTTACTGCCCTACACTAAATAGGGCAGTAACTGCTCTACAGGAGTGGCTAAGTGCTAGGGCTGCTAACCAAAGGGTCGGCAGTTCGAATCCACCAGGCGCTTCTTGGAAACTCTATGGGGCAGTTCTATTCTGTCCTAAAGGGTCGCTATGAGTCGGAATCGACTCGACGGCACTGGGTTGGCTACACTTTTTACACTATACCACCACTGCATTTTCCTCCAGAAATCCTGCACTTGTTGACCTTATTTTTTTTACATAATCTGTGTGGCCCCTGAAGTCATTTCTGTTTGCTATACCTGACTTGTTCCCGTTTTCCTCTACTCACAAATGAAGCAGTTGAGACCCTGGGAGACTAAGAGACATAGTTTTGCTACTTCACTCATGTTGATCTTTTTCATTTAGTAATCATTTCCCCCATCCCCTTTCGATGTCAAATTTCAGGTTTTGACCCAAAAGCTTCATTTATATACTATGTTATGTTACATTGCTTAACATTATATTTTAAATTTCCTTTTATTATTTTCTCACTTCATTGATATTTTTTGAGAATATAATACCTAGTATTTTAGGTACTTTAGGGGTTGTGTCAATAAAATCAGTAAAAGGATAATGTACTCAAGCACCTCCTAATAACTTTGAAGAAAAGAGAAATGTATACAGACAACTATTTTAAAGAGGAGAACATTCCAAAGTATAAATATATAGAGAGAAATACTTATAGGAATAGTTTTAAATTCTTGTGTTTGTGTGTGTGTGTGCTTCTATGTGATATTATGCATTCATGAGAGCAAATTTAGGCTAACTCAATTAGTAATTTGGAATAAAGAAAAATGATTTTTCTATCCCTTACATATAATTCCTGTCTGTGATTATGCCACATAATAATTATTCAATTTTATTGTAGATTTTGTATACAAATCTCTTTTCTCTAATCTCTCTCTAGAGGCTAGGAATTATAGCCCTTTTACATAAAGAAAAAGTTTGAAGCATAATAAACCCAAATACATGTCAAATTAAAATTATGTTACAGAGAATCAATCAGTAAGAATTGAATAGAAGCAAATATTTATAGTAGAGTAGTAAAAAGATAAATTCAGAAATCCTTTAATTTTAGCTCTCTTTAAAGACTACTTATATTATGAATGGCAATATTTTCAGCTTAATTATGAGAAAATGTTCAGTATTTAAATGTAGTTATTTATATTTAGTTTGATTCTTAACTCTGAAGCATCAGATGCATAAAATGGAGTGTAATTGTAAAATTCAAATTTTACATGATTCTAATGAAGAAAAATTATTTTATTTTTCATTATGCTAGCTTCATTTGTCAGGTTTATCTTTGAAAGGAGGAGCAAAATCAGTAGATAAGTGATTTAGTAGAAAGGTATTTCAAAGCTATAACAAAACAATTTTACAAATATGCCTGCATATGATTTTCTTTTCTTGCATTTTTTTCAGGCATGATTCTCTCTTCTGATATCCTTCTGCCATACTGAGAAGTGGAAAACAGGAATTTTTAAGGAGGACTAGATAGCAGAAGTGAAATAAGGTATTTATCTTTTGACTTCCAAAATGTTGTTTGCATGGAGACAGCAGTTTTAAATCCTAATTTTTCTAATCTCTTAAATACCTGTGAAAATGTAATAGTTAGGAGACTTGAGCATAGGTTTTTTATATAACATAGGAGAGTCTCACTTTTGTTATTGTTGTGGGGAAATAGACTACAGACATGAACTTTTAAACTAGGAAGACTGCTGTTTCCAGAATTTACTACGTTATTAGTTTAAACTGTCTATGTGGAATAATTTTTTATTGGTTATGGAGTTGTTGATTTTCTTTTTACTAAAAAGGCCTGCCACTAGTCTTCATTCCTCAGAAATGGAAGAAATGATACAGGGAATGTTCCTATCACAGAGTATGTAGAGAGCCTACCTTTTCTCATCCAACCTCCTCTGGGGTGCATCAAGAAGACAGAAGTAGGAGAGAGATGAGTCAAGGTGTATGCGCACCAACCTTTGTTTCTTCCTGCACTCATTCTAGGGGAAGAGAGTTGGTTAAAAACTTTAGGGTTATTCTAGGAAAAGAAGTTTGAGTATCTAGGAAATGTGCAGTAGTCAACCTGGGATTGGAATAAACTAGGCAATGAGCAGGTTCACATCTAGCTGACAACTCTTGGTTCCTGAGTTTGTGGTTGAAATCTAGAACCCCCGTATGCTCTCAATGGTTTATGTGAAAGTTAGCTGAGCATGACTAGGGATCTTCCAGCACAAGCCAAGGTTGCTCAGTAGTCACATACAGGGCATGCTTCTGTGTGTAGGCAAATAAGAGTTGTACCCAAAATCTAGGGAACTTCAACAAAAGCTGAGGTAAACCCTCAAGGGAAACCACTGGACACAATAGAGTTGAGTGAGAATAGACCACGAGATAACCAGCCACACAGCCTTAAAGCACTCAGATTCAACAGGATGAACAGTGTTAGGTAGAAAAGGGTCATCACCGTAGAAACCAAAGGAGTTAAAGAGCAATGCCAGTACCAGTAGTTGTTGAGGTGATTCTGACTCACTGTGGCCCTGTGAGTGTCAAAATAGACCTCTTCTCCATAGGTTTTTCAGTGGTTGATTTTTCAGAAGTAGATTGCCAGGCTTTTCTCCTGAGACACACCTGGGTAGACTTGAACCTCCAACCTTTTGGTTAGCAGCCAAGCGGATTAACAGTTTGCACTACCTGAGGAATCCTAAGGAGCAATACTAGCAGCTAATATAGCTCTAATATAAAGAGGTCACCTTTTCTCTATCACATATGGTCGTACAAACCCTCCTTCCTCATATATCAGGATGCCAAAAATAGGAAGAAATGGAGGACTTTGTAAAACCTAGATATTTAAATGAAAGAGGCTAAATTACACCAGGAGAATATTTGAGACTATTGGATTAAATTGTGGTTACTGGACTGATCTCAATTTAGTTTTCATTCTCATACTACTCCGCAGAGTGAGGACTTCATGGAGATGATAGGATCTGTTATGGAAAAGCACTTGCTACATTTTCTTTGTACTTTTGAATATGAGTAGATTTAGAATGTTGGTTAAAAAGAAAAGGTTTCAAACAAATTTCCAGAAAACCTAACATAATCTAGAACTAAAAATTTTTATTAAAATAGATGATAAGAGAGGGTGTAGACGTGCTTATGTAAATTAATGTTAATTGGGGCTCTTTCACTGTTGGGGGGTTTGAGATTATCAGTGTAATTGGATAAAATATTTTAATATAATTTGTATGAAACAAATTGAGAACAATTCTAGAAAAATTATTTCTGTGTAAAGTTGAATCTTATATACGGATCATGGATAATTTGTGTTATTTAGAGTTCGGTTTGTCTTAATGCATTAGTTTTCTGTATTTCACTTCAGATAACATTGACATGTTTGATATGATCACTCATTTTAATGAGCACTCAGATACATTTTGTGGTGGCAGTGGTTTATCAATTTCCTCTTCCTATCTAGTCTTTATAAACTAAGAAGCCAGGATGTCTCTTGATATTATGAATCTTTTAATGACTAATAAAAGAAGCATTTTTTGGAGAAGCCCTGGTGGCACTTTTTTATAGGGTTTTATTTGTTTTTATTTTTCAAAATGATAAAATGTTCAATTTACCCATCCTTGTCCTAATCATATTTTTTTAAGTCATAGAGACAACAATTTATCAGGTTTAATTATTAGAACATAATAGCAATTAAGAATTATAATTTAAAAAAATGAAACCTTATATCTATTTGATATTGGACAGTTTGAATGATAATAGAATTGTATAATCCTTGGCTATAAAATAAAAAGATTTCATGAATGATTCTAAATGGAATCCTAATCAATATGTCTTGATTGGTGGTATGGAATTTATTATCAATAAACAGATTTTACTTTGAAGAAAAACAAGAACTTCAGAGAATTACAGATAAATATCAACTCTTAGGTAAGATCCAAATTCAGGGAGTTAGGCATAGTTCATCTAAGGCAGTATCTGATTTAAGAAGCTTCCAATGTGCTTTAAATGTTGCAATATAGTATTTCCTTTATTGAAGGAAATTCTAAATAGATAGAATGAGGAGGTTGCAGGATGTGGTTTTATGAAGGACTTCAGTGTGCAATGATACTGCCTTTCCTAACTCTGATTCATTATTCTCAGATGGCACAAACTATATGGAGGAACTAAATGGATCTAGAAGAAATAGATCTATTACAGCAAGGGGGTTGGGGAGAAGTAGGGAATGAGAAAGAACTGTACAATAAATTGTACTTGAGGAAAATCATATCTAAATAGTTCCAGTGGGGTGAAAGTAAAAAATTTCATAGGATCTTTTTATTCCCGCACTTCTCCTATTCCTTACTTTTGCTTGTACATGTATTTAAGAACATTTTGAGGCAATTACAGAAAAGTCAAACACAGAAGCACACACACAACAAAACATTTTGCTCTCATTTTTTAATGTTTTGTCTTTGAAGATGCACTATTATTTATTCTCATACTTTGTATTCAATTTTATTACTCCTTAAAGTCACCTAACAGTACAGATAAATATTGTCCTTTTTTTTTTTCTTCTCTTCCTATTTTTTATATAAGTAGAACTTATTCTTTCAGAGTACCTTAGGTTTACAGAAAAATTGTACAGAAGACAGAGTTAGGAAATATCTGTTATCCCTTATACACAATTTGCCCTATTAATACATCTTACATTAGTGTGGTGCATTGTTACCTTTGATGAACCAATATTAATACATCACTATTAACTAAATTATCCTACCTGTCTGTCTGTCAGCTTGTTGTACTGTAGGGGCTTGCATGTTGCTGCGATGCCGGAAGCTATGCCACCGGTATTCAAACACCAGCAGGGTCACTCATGGCGTTCAGGTTTCAGCTGAGCTTCTGGACTAAGACAGACTAGGAAGAAGGACCCAGCAGTCTACTTTGGAAAAGAATTAGCTGGTGAAAACCATATGAATAGCAGTGGAATATTGTCTGATATAGTGCCAAAAGATGGGCCCCTAAGGTCGGAAGGCACTCAAAATGCAACTGAGGAAGAGCTGCCGCCTCAAAGTAGAGTCGACCTTAATGACCTTGAAGAAGTCAAGCTTTGCGGACCTTCGTTGGCTGATGTGGCACAACTCAAAATGAGAAGAAACAGCTGCAAACATCCATTAATAATTGGAATGTGGAATATATGAAGTATGGATCTAGGAAAATTGGAAGCTATCAAAAATGAAATGGAATGCATAAACATTGATATCCTAGGCATTAGTGAGCTGAAATGGACTGGTATAGGTCATTTTGAATTGGACAATTATATAGTCTACTATCCTTGGGACAACAACTTGAGGAGGAATGGAGTTGCATTCACTGCCCAAGAGAACATTTCAAGATCTATCCTGAAGTACAATGCTGTCAGTGATAGGATAACATCCATACACCTAAAAAGAAGGCCAGTTAATATGACTATTATTCAAATTTATGCACCAGAGCAATTCCTGGACACTTAATTGTGCTCTTGAAGAACCTGTACGTATATCAAGAGGCAGTCATTCAAACAGCACAAAGGAACACTGTGTAGTTTAGCATCAGAAAAGGTATGTGTCAGGATTGTACCTTTTTGCCATACCTATTCAATCTGTATGCTGAGCAAATAATCTGAGAAGCTGGACTCTGTGAGGAAGAACATCAGGACTGGAGGAAGACTCATTAACAACCTACATTACACAGATGACACAACCTTGCTTGCTGAAAGTGAAGAGGACTTGAACCACTTACTGATGAAGATCAAAGACTAAAGCCTTTAGTATGGACTACACCTCAATATAAAGAAAACAAAAATCCTCACGACTAGACCAATGAGCAACATCATGATAAATGGAGAAAAGATTGAAGTTGTCAAGGATTTCATTTTATTTGGATTCGCGATCAACACCCATGGAAGCAGCAGTCAAGAAATCAAAAGATGCATTGCACTGGGCAAATTCGCTGCAAAGGACCTCTTTAAAGAGTTGAAAAGCAAAGATGTCACCTTGAAGACTAAGGTGCACCTGACTCAAGTCATGGTGTTTTCAATCATGTTATATGCACATGAAAGCTGGATGGTGAATAAGGAAGACTGAAGAAGAATTGACACCGTGAATTGTGGCATTGAAGAAGAATATTGAATATACCATGGATTGCCAAAAGAACAAACAAATCTTTCTTGGAGGAAGTACAACCAGATTGCTCCTTAGAAGCAAGGATGGTGAGACTGAGTCTCACATACCTTGGACATGGTGTCAGGAAGAATCAGTCCTTGAAGAAGGACATCATGCTTGGTAAAGTAGGAGGTTAGAGAAAAAGAGAAAGACCCTCAAAGAGATGGATTGACACCGTGGCTGCAACAATGGTTTTAAGCATAAGAAGGATTGCAGGGACGGTGTAGGTCTGGCAGTGTTTTGTTCTGTTGTAAACAAGGTTGCTATAGTCGGAACCGACTTGGTGGCACCTAACAGCAACAACAACATTATTATCTTGAACAAATTATTATATGTTAGATTAATCAAGAAGAAGAAAAATACAAGATATAGTTTACCTTCATTTATTCCTCCCCTAATGCTCTTCTATATATAGATCCAAGCTTCTATGGTTATGTGCCTTGATCTTATACTCTGTGATTTTGCTGAATTTGTTTATTAGCTTTAGTAATAAACTAATTTAAGATCATGTCATCTGAGAGTAAAGATAGTATTTCTTTTCAATTTGGATGTCTTTTATTTCCCTTTCTTGCCTAATTTCTCCAACTGGAACTTCCAGTACAATATTGAATAGCAATGGAGGAAGCAAGCACCTTTGTCTTGTCCCTCATCTTACCAGTAAAGGTTCAGTATTTCACTACCGAGTGGGATATTAGCTGTGGATTTTTCATAAATACCTTTTATCTTATTGAGGAAGATTCATTACATTCCTTCTCTATAAGAGTTTTTATTATGAAAAAGTATTAAACTTTGAAAAATGTTTTATTTCTGAGTAATTTGAGATGACTCTTCTAAATATTTTATAGTTTGCTTCTTAAATTTATCTTTAATCTACCTAAAATTTTTTTTTATATATGACACAAAGTAGGGGTCTGATTATATTTACATTTTCCATATAGCCAAATATCACAGTCTTCTGTTGGATAGTGCAAAAATTCCTTGCTAAGATCAAGGTGGTCATCAGCAGCCATATCAAAGAGGGACCTTTGTGCTCTGCTGAGAACCTTGAACATTGTTCTGAAGGCAACAAGCAGACACGAAGATTTTGAACAAGAAATTGTATTACTGGATCTGCATTTTAGAACCAGTCTTCAGTCCTCATTCTGTGATAAATCAATTTTCTGTATGTGTGTGTGTGTGTATTCTGGTTGCTCTATTTTGTTATACTGGCCATTCTCTGCACCAGTACCAACTGCCTTTATTACTAACACTTTATGAGCCTTGATAGCTGCTAGCTCGTTTTTTTTTTTTTTCTCCTTTTATTTATTTGTTTTTTAATGAGGTTTAGTGTATCTTATTACACAGTAGTTTACATTAATGAAGGCCCTTGCATTTTTGCATATGGGAATGAGAAACGTTCTTCCAGAATATATATCACAAATCTAAAATAATACGGAAACTGCCTTATAATTGTTCCTACCTTAAAAACTGCCTCTGAGATTTTCTTCTCAGGGCAAATACAAATAATTTTCTTAACTGTTTCACTCTTGCCTAATGTTTAGTTTGTCAATATAGCTACATTTGCTTTTCACAACCTCTTTGCCAATCCAAAATTTGTATACCTATATCCTCAAAGCTCTTCCTGTCATTTTTATAAACATTTTAATGCTACCAAATAATACATATTTAGTTACACTTCCTGAAGCAACATGTAAACTCTGCAACTTTTTCTGCACATAAAAAAGAGTGTTTTCTAACACATCACTATAGTAAGCAAATTTAAAAAGTGTGACACACATCAACATTATCTTAATTTTTCCTTGAGTTAATTTATATTTGTTTGAGATGGGTGAATAAATTTACTGAATGAAAATATCAATGATATTACATTCAGTTGCATTTTTTGGCTTGAGTTGAGTAAGATCACAATCAACCTACATTTAAAAACTGTTGATGTTATTTTAATGTTTATATTTCAGAAACTGAATATGAGAAATTACAGCAAATCAAATCACTATAAATTATATCTATTAACAAAGATAGTGAATTAACTTTCCATTTTTCTAATGCCTATATTTTTAGGTCTCTCACAATAGGTAACCATAACAATAAGCATAACTTCTATATTTATGAATAAACCACTTAAGCGTGTGTGTGTGTGCGCGCATGTGCATATGCATCAATGTCTAACGGTAAAACAATAAAATTCATTCATCTGACATTTACAAGATATATGCTATGTGTTAGGACCTGAATTTTTCATCATTGAGGACACACAGATTAAAAATATTCATCTCCCAGGTTTTTCATCATTGAGGACACACAGATTAAAAGTATTTATCTCCCAGGTTAATTTTTGAATTAAAAAGATCCTCCCCAACATTTGTGTAATTTCTGTCAAAGAAACTTTTATATTGTGTTTAGGTACCTTCAAGTTGATTCCGACTCATAATGACCGTATGTACAAAAGAAGGAAACACTGCCTGGTCATGCACCATCTTTGCAATGCTTACTACTTTTGAGCCCATTGTTGTAGCCACTATGACAATTCATCTCATGAAGGTCTTCCTCTATTTTGCTGATCCTTTACTTTACCAAGCTTGATGTCCTTCTTCAGGGACTGGTCCCTCCTGATAACATGTCTGAAGTACATAAGACAAAGTCTCCCCATTCTTGCTTCTAAGGAGCATTCTGGCCGTACTTCTTCCAAGACAGATTTGTTCATTCTTCTGGCAGTCCATGGTCTATTCAATCTTCTTCACCAATACTGTAATTCAAAGGCATCAATTCTTCTTCTCTCTTCCTTATTAATAGTCTAGCTTTTGCATGAATATGAATATGAGGAAATTAAAAATACCTTGGCCTTGGATGTCTCTGCTTTTTAACACTTTAAAGAGGTCTTTTGCAGCAGATTTTCCCAGTGTGATACATTCTTTGATTTTTTGACTGCTGCTTCCTTGGGCATTGATTGTTAATCCAAATAAAAGGCACTCTTTCACAACTTCAATCTTTTCTAATTTATCATGATGTTGCTTAATGATCCAGTTGTGAGGATTTTTGTTTTCTTCATGTTGCCATGTTAATGGTAATGAAGATTATAGTCTTCGGCTTTCATCAATAAGTGCTTCAAGTCCTCTTCCCTTTCAGCAAGCAAGGTTGGGTCATCTGCATATCACGGGTCATTAATGATTTGTGCTCCAATCCTGATGTTGCCTCCTTCTTCATATAGTCTAGCTTCTCACATTATCTGCTCAGTACACAAATTGAGTAAATATGGTGAAAGGATACAACCCTGACAGTCACCTCTTGAGATTTTAAACCACGCAGTATCTCCTTGTTCTCTCCGAATGACTGCCTCTTTGTCTTTGTACAGGTTCCTCATGAGCACAATTAAGTGTTCTGGAGTTCCCATTCTTAGTAATGTTATCCATAATTTGTTATGATACACAGAGTTGAATATCTTTGCATAGTCAATAAAACACAGGTGAACATCATTCTAGTATTCTCTGCTTTCAGCCAAGATTCATCTGACATCAGCAATGATATCCCTCATTCCACATCCTCTTTTGAATCTGGCTTGAACTTCTGGCAGTTCCCTGTCGAAGAAACTATTTTTGAATTATCTTCAGTAAGATTTTACTCACACGATGTATTAATGATATTGTAAAATTATTTCCACATTCTATTGAATCACCTTTCTTTGGAATGAGTACAAATATCAATCTCTCTCAGTTGGTTGTCCAGGTAGTTGTCTTCAAAATTTCTTAAAATGCAAGTAAGAACTTCTAGCATTGCATCTGATTATAATGAGTGCAATGATTATGTTCAAATTCAGAAGTCTCCCAAACATTTTTGTAATTTATTTCAAAGAAATTTTTATAGAAGTAACTAAAACCCCAGAAATTTTTCAGGTAGTGAAAAGATAATTTTTTTTTTTCCTATTTGAATAGTCCAGTCTGATGCCTCCCAGAATTCATATGTAGTTCTAGACCTATTCAGGAATGGAAATGAGAATTGTTTAACTTAGAAATTTAAGAATATTGCTGTGCTTTTTTCCAATATTGCTGAATAGAACACATTTTTCTGAACAAATGTAAATTTTTCTGAACATTTTTTCTGAAATAAAACATTACTTATAATTCATTTACCATACAGGAAAGCTGTTTCATAGGTAATACACACACACATACATATAACATTTCTATTTCTTTCTTTTCATCATCATAGCTAGAAGATATTCTGTATAAAGAATACAGAGAGCTGGACAGAGGTTGCAAGGCTTCAACCTAAGAATTAACAAAATTACCTTTATTTTATAAGCTATAAGCTACTGAACTAGGAATTGCGATGGATAAAATATAAGCCTAGTGTTTTTATTTTTAATGGGAATCTAAAATTATCGTTATATTTATAACATCTATTTGAATATAAAAAGAATATGGCAAATTTCATAAGAATGCTACAGTGTTCCATGGAGTAAAAAAAATGATCAGTTGGGTTGTGACAGAAAGTAAAAGAAAGTTTATGTATGAGGTAATATTTAAAGTACACCTTGGAAAATAGATAGGACATAGTCACAGATTGGATTCCCAGGTAGATAGACTGTAAGATGAATATTAGTGTGCAATAGAATTGCTAGGGAGTGCTCTTCTGATTATCACCTGTGGAAGGGAAAGGGAAAAGGCAGGTCTACCCAGAGGGAGAAGCATGTCTGCAACACATTTTCAAGAAGTTCTCAACCAAACCCTTCACAGTTGTGTTTAGATGATGATAGAAGGCTGGGGATGTTTACTTCCTTGTTGACTGGTTGCTGGATGTGGTCTATCCTATGAAGAGGCCATTGTTGTGGGCTGACAGCTGAGAGCTTTCTGCAAACTCATTTCAGCAGCTGGAGGTATGAATACTTTAGTCTTAAAAGAGAATATAGATAGCACATATCACAGCTTCTGCTATAGATAGACTACCATAGGGGGAAATAGGAAGAAATGCAATTTCAGTAAATGCAACAGCATTAATCCACAAAGATACGTGTGTAAGAAAAGGCAAACTAGTTTTCTGGTTTGGATAAAACTTGAAAGCAGCAAAAAAGAACAAAAGTTTAGAAAGGTGATTTTTTTTACCATATCACGGAGACCTTTGAATGTTATTTTCTTGTCTTTAAGGCTTTTTTTAAAGAAGTGCTTTTTGCATAACATTTACATGATCATTAACAGTGAGGACAGTGAATGCGAATTAGAGTGAATGAAAACTTGAATGAGAAATAGAAACGGACATAAAGACAATTAAGTTACTGCAGTATTTTTAACAAGTGGTAATGAGGATAGTTTGCGCATTGTCAGCGGACGTAGAAAAAAAGATAGTTAATTCCAAGAAAACAGGTGAAGAATAAAACAGCAAAACTTTTATAAGAGGTTACTAGACGCTAAGTATTTTACATGAATCATTTCGTTCAATCCCCACAATAATCCTAAAAGATAAATGGTATTATTATCACCCACATTTTACAAAGGAGGATTCTGAAAACCAATGTTTATATAACATGTCTAAATTATGGTCACGTAGCTAGTAAATGCTTAAGCCTGAATTCAAACAGATAATTTTTCTATAGAGTTAGAACTCTCAACTATAGGTATGCATATAAATGTCCCCAAGCAGAGTAGGAGAAACAAAGAATTTATATGGTAATAAAAATGAGGGGTGGAACATAGAGGACTTGGTCATTTAGAAGGTAACAAAAATGACCAGAAATTAAGACAGGTACTAAAGTTTCAAGCTGGGGTGAGAAATAATACTAAAAAAAAAAAAAAGAAAGAAAACGGAATTACAGAAATATGGATAATTTTTGAAGTCCCTGAATGGCTCAAAGTTTAGGTGCGTGACTACTAACCAAAAGGTTGGTGGTTCCTACCCACTCAGGAACATCTCAGAAGAGAGCCCTGGCAATCTGCTTCTGAACGATCATCCATAAAAAACCTTGTAGATTGCAGTTCTGCTCTGCGACGCATGGCATCACCATGAGTCAGAATCTAATCAACTTATGATGGTAATTGGATTGGTTGGGAACAAAAGTATGAGTTGGTTTTTGATCATATTTATGTGTCCAGTAATTTGTCTAGATAGACTTTTTGAAATATATATATGAAAGAATAAGAATATAAATTTAGAAATTGTGTAAATTTGTAGGCTTTAAGACACTAAGACACTAGATAGCATTAATAGTTTTACATATAATCTTGAAAAGCTGACCAAAGCCACACAATTCCATTTCAAATAAAGACTGGCATCTTTAGATGCTGGTACACGATTCACTTTCACGTGCTTTGATGGCTCTTGGTTATTGACTTCCATTTTATGTTTAGAGTTATCTTACCTGCACTAATTGGTTCTTGATATCTCCTAATTAGATACCTAATCATCTACTTTGGTTTTTCGTAAATACCTGGCCTTTAACTCTTACATAGTGTATGTTGTTAATTTGCAACTTTCAGGAACTTCAGAAATCAACATATCTCCAATTTTTTTTTTCTTTGCATGCTTGTATTGTCACCTGATAGTAACAATTAACACCTTGAAAGTCAAATGGAAATAGAGGAGGTAATGTTTATGATCTTCACACACCACCAATTGTTCATAATTACCCCATATTTTTCAATATGTATTGAATATAATAGCATTTACTGAAGTTGGAATCATATACTCTATAAGTCAGTGCTTGGGTGTTAATCTTTTAATAGAGTTTTTTTTTTTTTTTTGAGTCCTTGGGAGATAATAATTTAAAAGAAAACTCTTTTAATTTTCATAAGTGCGGGTTTGTTAAATGAGCAACATTTATTTTCCAAATGTTCAAACCTGAACACTGACAGTATAAGACACACCTGGATTATCATAGACTACAAAATTTATTCAATAAAGCCATCAAGTTGGTATGAATTCTGACATGGGTTCTAATCATACAGGATGAGAAAGATATCTTTTCTTGAGGCTTAGGGTTAAATCAGTAAGAGAAGAGGAAAAGAAATAGAAGCCATTATCACTTCTGCTTTACTCTTGTTAAAACTCCAGGGAAATGGAAGTAGCGACACTCAGTATGGTTTGGAGGGATCTGACCACAGCATGCCTGATGCCCTGTCCCCAGCTGGGGGTCCTACAAATGTCTCAGTAAATTCACACATTGGTCATGGTGCCATGCCCAATACAACATAGCAACAATAGAGTAACAAGTTCAGGGGGGCTGAGTGTACTGAATGAGGAGATGAGTGATAAGGGAAAAATTGGAGAGGTGGTCACAGTCCATACCCTTGTAAAATTTTTGAGATTTATTATAATGGCAATAAGAAGCAGTTGAATTTTCTATACACAGTAGTCTTACAATCTATTTTACTTTTTATACAAATCACTCCGGCTGCTGTAAAAATGAACTGTGGAGATGAAGTTGAAGACTGAGACTGGCAAATGAGAGATCTGTTACTAGTTCATAGGAATAGTTCATCTCAGACATTGAGAGTGGCTTTAACTAGGATTGAACCATGAAAGTTGGAGAGGTAATCAGAGATATGAATTATTTTAAAGATAAATTGAAAAAAACCTGTTAGTGAAATTATTGTGGGCTACAAAGAGACACAGAAGGATGATAGATCATGCCAAAGTTTTATGTCTGAGCATTTGAGTGGGTGGTGGTAAAATTTGCTGAGGTGAACTCGTAAAGCTACCAGAGTTCATACTACTAAATATCTGAATCCAGTAACTAGATCCCTTTGCCTTATTTTCATGCTATCTCCTACTGATAATTTTTCCTCACATGAAGGTCGCCTATAGGGAAAATAAATTAGTGGCTAGGCAAACACAAAAGTCTGACCTGCCTCCTGTAATATCTTTCACTATAAATTAATTAATTGCTACTTTGGATTATATACTTTGTACTCTGTGACTTTCAATCAGTGGAAGTCATCTTTTAAAAGATGAATCAATGGCTTAAACTGGCAAGATTTATATTTTGGTCCTCTTAGATAATACAACAAATTCAGTAAAGTGAAAAACACCTAGAGAGACATACCATTCAGCATAAAGTCGTATTTCACCATTCTTTTTCCATTCAACTGTCTGTACAGACCCACATGTATTATGCTACACAATAAATAAATCATATTTAGGGTCAGTAACAAACTTTAGTATCTTTCCATAGAAACTAATGCAGAATGTACTCAACTGCCACAAGAAACATTATAATATTTTGAAAAAGAATATCAAAATTCATCTGAATTTCCCCAATGCCCCATTAACTCTTGAAGAAATATTTTTCTTATTTTATTCCACCAGAGAATTGCTCCTCTTATGTGCAGACCCATGAGATGTCTCTCTCTTTCTCTTATTCTCCTCCACTGTGCCTCACTCCTGGAACAATTCTGGCACAAGACAGTTTGCCAGCAAATTCCCTTTTTAATCCCTGAAGACACTGAGGTTCTTCCAGAGATGACTGTTAGTCCAAGCATATAAAAAGTTTGCTTTTCAGGAGATCCTCATTATTTATCATTTTGAATACCTACTAAAGTTCTATTGTTCCACTAAAGCAGAAACCATTTGTCCATCATCCATGGCAATCTCTTATCTGTAGATTTCTGCCTTTAGTTAAAAAAAAATAAAATCATGGTTCAACCCTAATTCTGTGAAACTGTTCTTTAAACAATCGTACTGAATCTACCTCAATTTCTAGAGAAAACTTAATGTAAAGGAGTAGAAAACATCTTTTTTCAATCTTAGATATACTGTCTTCAAGGAAATTTATTAGTTATTGAAAAAGGTACAATAATTTATTTGAAATTGAAACTATACAGAATAAGGAGTGTAGTATATATATATTTTTGTACTAGTTTTAATACATTGTTAAGTCTATTAGTTTTAGTTTATTTCTCTAATAAGCAACACATATTCCAGGAATGGTCTTATTAATATTTCAGAGACAATGCAGGAATTTATGTTTTGGCAAAAGTCTACTAAAAGTGATCCAACTATGACAATCTATCAATGTCATTGGTAGGATGCTACGACTAATTCTTCACTCATGAAAATAGTAGATCCTAATGTATATGGTTTGCTTAGAAATATTTTAGAGGCGCCCATGCAATTGCAAGAATATGATATAAGAATATGACAAGCCCAGAAGTTTAGCACACTGCTGTGGCTCCTGAGGCCAAGGACCCCATTCAAGCTTGTATCCCAGTACTAAGATTAAGGATTCACACAATGAACCAACTAGATATGTAGCTTAAACCATGAAACAAGAATTTAGTTTTGCACCTGATTGCAGAAACAAGGTTTATTTGTGTTGAAAGGGTGGTTTAAGATTTACATTTGTTGTGTCAGATAACTAGGTAGTGAAACTATGATGATGGGAAACATCAAGCCATCATCTCTATCTGAATCTGGAGACTACAAAGATGGGGTAGGGACATGATAAGGGAAAGCAAAATAATATACATTATGGTCATATGAATAGCCTGAGGATCATGTTCAAATGCAGTATCTCATTCAATAGGTCTAGGTCCAGTCTATGATTCTTCATTTCTAATAAGCTCTCAGGTGGAAGATTGATGCTGTTTTTCGTCCTGTAGCAAGGTTTATGTAATATATTAGTGTAGTCATCTCTATAAAAACCAAAACCAAACCCAATGTCGTGGAGTTGATTCTGACTCATAGCAATCCCATAGGACAGAGTAGAACTGCCCCACAGAGTTTCCAAGGAGTGCCTGACAGGTGACACTTAACCACTACTCCACCAGGGTTTCCATACACAATTGAAAAATAATAAAATAAATCTCTGGATATTGGAAATGCTTCAATAAAATATAACTCTGACAAGAATTTCAATAAAAATAAGAAAATAATTAAGACTTATGGTAAATCCAAAAGAACGGAGGAATCTTAGTGATTTCTTGAATAATTCTGTGTCAAATTGATGTGTCTATTTGAACTTTCTAAATCATACGTTTGAATTGATTACTAAGTTATTTCCATCATTTCAATTCTGGTGCCTCCAGTTGCACTAGAATTGGGAAAAAAAAAAAAAAAAAAAACTAAAATTTCTATTGCTCTGAGTTGACAATGTCTATTACATACAAAGCCATCAGTTTTTTTGTAGTCATCTGATATTAAGATGTTATTTGTAACATTTGATTTTCATATAGATATAGAGGGAATGGTTCATGAAAAAGAATGGTTTTACACAGTAGACTGTCCTGACATGTTTGAATTCTCTCATTTAAAGAAGCAAATAATTACTTTTATGAATATAAAGTATGATACATAGCTTCTAAATACTAAGTAGACTGTAATCCACGATGCTTTTTGTTTTGTACAACTTGAGAATTTAATTAAATTTAATAAAGCATGCATTAAATATTTACCTTAGATCAGGTTGATCTTTAATGTTTAAGTATCTTCAAATAGCTCACAGTATGGTAGAGCACACAGAAAGTAAAAACTAATACAATAGGGACTATAAGATGTTTATAGAGGTACACAAACACTTTGAACAAATAAGAAAACAATAATAGACACCTCAATAATAATTGTATATTATAGTGGATAAAATAGGAGTGATTTTCTGTAGATGGAGTTAGAAAGTGGAAAGTAATTTTCAAGACTTTAATAAAATGACCTTTCTGTTAGACCTTGAAGGATGCGTAGAATTATACAGAGCAAATTAGATAGCGTTAGAAAAAAGAAAGATCTGAGCAAAGTGAAGAGGCAGAGAGAGAAGAAATGATTTAGAAAATAGCAAGACACCAAAAATGGTTAATGTTTTCAGTCAAGGGTAAGCATGTTAGAAAGACAGTGACAGGTATGGATTTTAGAGTATACTCAGATAAAATTGTGAAGGCTCTTGAATATAAACTAAATAAAGAAAACAATGACTTTCCTATTTTCCTTAGTACATTAATGATTTCTATTGGCAAAAATTGTGTAGTCATTTTGTTTAATAAGAAATTGATAGATACAAAATAAATATCATTTTGAGATTCATATATCCATAGTTAAACTCAGTGCCTTAACTACTGAAAAATGCATTTTATTATTGCTTTCTAATAAAATGTTTTGCCAAGGTTTAATTACCATTGATATTTACTAAAATTGCCACAGGACCAGAACATGATAATGTAGTATACTACATTTGTTTTCATGGATTATTTTACAGAAAAAAAATACTTCAGAGTGATATTATACTTCAAATACCAACATGTATTTTTAACAAAAATTAAGTACCCTGAAAGAATGTTTTTGTTTTAAATACAGGAAATCCTAATATAAAGGTTTCTATGTGTAGGTTTTCCCTGGCTAGTTTCTCACTAGTAGAAGGCACTTAAATTATGACTGGGGAAGAGATTCCTCCTCAAAGTAGAGTTGACATTAATGATATGGATGGAGTCAAGATTTCAGGACCTACAACTGTTGATGTGGCACAGCTGAAAACAAGAAGAAACAGCTGCAAACGTCCATTAATAATAGTAGTGTAGAATGTGCAAAGTACGAACCTAGGAAAATTGGAAATTGTCAAAAATGAAATGTAACACACAGACATGGATATCCAAGGCAATAACAAGCTAAAATAAACTGGTATTGGTGATTTTGAATCAGAAAATCATATGTTCTATTAAGCCAGGAATGACAAATTGAAGAGGAAAGATGGTGCATTCATCCTTAAAATGACCATTTCAAGATCCATCCTGAAGTACAATGCTGACAGTGATAGGATAATATCCATATGCCTACAAGGACAACCAGTTAATACGACTATTATTCAAATTTACACACCAAAATTTAATGCCAAAGATGAAGAAACTGAAGATTTTTACCAACTTCTGCAGTCTGAAATTGATCAAACATGCCATCAACATGCATTGATAATTACTGATGATTGGTATGCAAAAGCTGTAAACAAAGAAGAAGGATCAGAATATGGAAACTATGGCCTTGGTGATAGAAATGATGCTGGAGACTACAAGATAGAATTCTGCAAGACCAATGATTTATTCATTGCAAATATCTTTTTTTCAACATCATAAACAGTGATAGACCTCACCAGATGGAATACACAGGTATCAAATTGACTACATCTGTGGAATGAAACAATGGAAAATCTCAATATCATCAGTCAGAACAAGACCAGGGGCCAACTGCAGAACAGGCCATCAATTGCTCCTATCCAAGTTCAAGTTGAAGCTGAAGATAATTAGAATAAATCCATGAGAGCCAAGTATGACATTGAGCATATTCCACCTGAATTTAGAGGCCATCCTAAGAACAGATTTGACACATTGAACACTAATGATGGGTGACCAGGCGAGTTGTGGAATGACATCAAAGACATGAAGAAATACATGAACAAAGCAAGAGGTCATTAAAAAGACAGGAAAGAAAGAAAAGACCAAAATGGATGTCAGAAGAGACTCTGAAAATTGCTCTTGAATGTAGAATAGCTAAAGGGAAAGGAAGAAATTACGAAGTAATATTCAAAGGGCTGCTCAAAAAGGCAAAGTAAAGTATTATAATGAAATGTGCAAAGACCTGGAGATAGAAAACCAAAAGGGAAGAACATACTCAACATTTCTCAAGCTGAAAGAACTGAAAAAAAATTTAATCCTTGAGTTGCAATATTGAAAATTTCCACAGGGAAAATATATTAAATTACACAAGAAACATCAAAAGAAAATGATAGGAATACACAGAGTCACAGTACCATAAATAATTGGTGGTCAATCATTTCAGTAGGTAGCATATGGTCAAGAACCAATGGTTCTGAAGGAAGAAGTCCAAGGTGCACTTAAGGCATTGGTGAAAATCAAAGCTTCAGGAACTGACAGAATATCAATTGAGATGTTTCAACAAATGCATGCACCTCCATAAGTGCTCACTCATTTATGCCAAGAAATTTGGAAGACAGCTATCTGGCCTTATCTGTGCCCATTCCAAAGAAAGGTGATCCAACAGAATGCAGAAATTATTGAACAATATCATTAATATAATACACAACTAAAATCTTGCTGAAGATCATTCAAAAGCAGTTGCACCAGTACATTGTCAGGGAACTGCCAGAAGTTCAAACTGGATTCAGAAGAAAACATGGAATGAGGGATATCATTGCTGATGTCAGATGGACCTTGGCTGAAAGCAGAAAATATCAGAAAGATATTTGCCTGTGTTTTATTGACTATGCAAAGGTATTTGATTATGTGAATCATAACAAATTACGGATAACATTGAGAAAAATGAAAGTTCCAGAACACTTAATAGTGCTCATGAGGAACATGTATACAGACCAAGAGGCCGTTGTTCGAACAGAACAAGAGGATACTGTGGTAGTTTACAAATAGGAAATCAGAGGCGGGACCAAGATGGCTGACTAGGTAGAAGCTTCCACCGGTCCCTCTTACAACAAAGACTCGAGAAAACAAGTGAATCGATTACATACATGACAATCTACAAACCCTGACCATCAAACACAGAACTAAGGAGTTGACCTGAGTGACAAGGGACTGAAAAGCTGCACCCTGAAGCTGCGACCGCCTCCGGAGCCAGCATCCCATGCCACAGCCTTGAGCCCTCGCAGTTCCCTGGTGCCAGAGTGGTGGGGCTGATCGCGGCTTACTGAGACAGGGCAAGCATGGGATGCAGCTCTAACCCCCTGGAGTAACCTAGGCGTGGACCCAGCCAGCACACTCTGGCTGCACACCAATGCAGCTGACAGGAGAATGAGAAACCACAGGGAAGCAGTGGCTGGATTCGGAGTCTAGAGTCAGCGCCTACTCAGAAAACCTTGGCGCTGGGCTTTGGACTAAGTGTGGAAGAGCTGATCACAGCTTCCTGAGACAGCGCAAGCATGGGATGCAGTCCTAACCTTTGGAGGCAATCTCGACCCAGCCAGCGCACACAGGCTACATGCCCCTCTGGTCTTCACCAAACAAAGTAAGTAACTTTGTCTATATTGCCACTCTACTCTCTCCTATCTATCTGGCTACTCTCTCCTATCTATCTGATCCCTCCCTTCCATGCCTTAGGCGGCTTCATTAACATTGGAATTTCCTGGGCTAGGGAGTGAAGTGTTCTGCAAGGGTTTTGTTTGTTTGTTTTTTCTTCTTTTTCTAACCCATTCTCCTGGCCTGAGAGAAGTAGCAACTAACAATCGGGGGGGGGGGGGATCCTTCCCTGACTTCCCTACACTGGAATAATAATACAGAACCAGCCAAGCATAAGAGATCCACAGTCTTTGACTTTCATCCCTACAGGGAACCAGGTGGCTATTAAAATGCTAAGGCAATTCTGACAAAGATCTGACTGTAATTCTTTTAGATGAGGAGTGGAAAGGCAAGTTTGGGAGGTCTGATACCTCTCTACCTATTAAACAGAGCCCTCACTGAACCACAGCAGGGAACTGAGGGCTGAAGCTCCATCCACACTACCTAGCCACCTGCGAAAGGGGTCTGAGGATAGTGATGCAGACCAGTCTTTAGAGATACAAGCATTGGATGCCTAAGGTACAGTTGCAAAGCCCACCCGCCAGAGAGCTCAAGAGAATAGAGACAGTCCTACCTCACTGGCATGTAGGGGAAGGCTGTCAGCATCCTGCCCTCCTTGGAGTGTGACCCCCTGCCACTACTAGACTATGGTGCATACAACCATCACCACTACTCCTCTAAGTTAATAGGTGACAGCCTACACCACACTCTAGGTGATCCACATTCAGGACAACTAAGCTGATTCTATTCAAGAATAGTGAAAGGGCTCATAGGCTTATATGTCTGGTAACAGCTCAAACCATTTGGTAATAGGACATAAGTGATTCAAAGGCTGCAAAAATCAAGATACTGCATCTAGTATCCCATCTGGGTATATTGAAACAAAAGAAAACAAGAAGATAAGACTCAGTGGGCAAATATTTAAAAAAAATCATTACAATATCTTATACATGGCTCAGAGACAGTAGTCGATATCAAATCACATAAAGAAGCAGACCATGATTGCCTCTACAAACCCCCAAATCAAAGAATCAAAATCTTTCCCAAATAAAGATACAATCCTGGATTTGCTAGATGTAGAACAGAAAAAACTAATATACAGAATGCTTCAAGACGTCAGGGATGACCTCAGAAATGAAATAAGGCAATCTACAGGAAAAGCCAAGGAACACACTGATAAAGCAGCTGACGAAATCAAAAAGATTATACAAGAACATAGTGAAAAAATTAAAAAGCTGCAAGAATCCATAGAAAGACAGCATTCTGAAATCCAAAAGATTAACAATAAAACTACAGAATTAGACAATTCAATAGGAAGTCAGAGGAGCAGAATTGAGGAATTGGAATGCAGAGTGGGGGAGTTGGAGGATAACGCAAATGACACCAATAGAGTTGAAGAAAAATCAGACAAAAAATTTTTCTTTTAAATGAAGAAACCCTAAGAATCATGTGGGACTTTATCAAGAAGAGTAACTTGTGTGTAATTGGAGTTCCAGAACAGGAGGGATAACAGAAAATACAGAAAGAATAGTTGAAGATCTGTTGGCAGAAACTTCCCTGGCATAGTGAAAGATGAAAGGATATCTATCCAAGATGCTTATCGAACCCCATACAAGATAGATCCCCAAAGAAAATAACCAAGACATATTATCATCAAACTTGCCAAAACCAAAGATAAAGAGAAAATTTTAAAAGCAGCCAGGGATAAACAAAAGTTCACCTACAATGGAGAATCAATAAGTTCAGACTACTTGGCAGAAACCATGCAGGCATGAAGGCAATGGGATGACACAGATAGAGCACTGAAGGAGAAAAACTGCCAGCCAAGAATCATATATCCAGCAAAACTCTCTCTCAAATATGAAGGTGAAATTAAAACTTTTACAGATAAACACAAGCTTAGAGAATTTTCAAAAACCAAACCTAAGCTACAAAAATTACTAAAGGAAAATCTTAGGTCAGAAAATCAATAATATCAGATACCAACACAACACAAGGTCACAGAACAGAATATCCTGATATCAACTCAGATACAGAAATCACAAAAACAAAATAAGATTAATTAAAAAAAAATGCTCAAAACAGGGAATCTTTATGTAAAATCATAAAAGAGGGACTAAATACAGGAGGCATAGATTTTCCATATGGAAAGGAAACCAAAGCGATATAGGGTGATACAAGTTAGGTTTTTACTCAGAAAAATAGGGGTAAATATTAAGGTAACCACAAAGAGGTCTAACAATTCCATACTTCAAAGTAAAAACCAAGATAAACATAACAAATTAGCAAAAATAAATTCAACTACTGTGAAAATAAGGAACACACAATTTACAAAGAAAAACTTCTCAGCACAAAAAAGTAAGTGGAAAAATGAAATTGTCAACAACACACAGAAAAAGGCATCAAAATGACAGCACTAAACTCATACTTATCTGTAATTACGCTGAATGTAAATGGACTGAATGCACCAATAAAGAGACAGAGAGTCGCAGACTGGATTAAAAAAACACCATCTGTCTACATGCTGCATACAAGAGACACACCTTAGACTTAGAGACACAATGAAACTAAAACTCAAAGGATGAAAAAAATATATATCAAGCAAATAACAAGCAAAAAAGAGCAGGAGTAGCAATATTAGTTTCTGACAAAAGAGACTTCAAAGTTAAATCTAACACAAAGGATAAAAAAGGACACTACATAATGATTAAAGGGACAATTTACCAGAAAGATATAACCGTATTAAATATTTATATACTCAATGACAGGGCTGCAAGATACAGAAAACAAACTTTAAACAGAATTGAAAAGTGAGATAGACACATCCACAATTATAGTAGGAGACTTCAACACACCACATTCGAGAAAGATAGAACATCCCGTAAGAAGCTCAATAGAGACACAGAAGATCTAATTGCTACAATCAACCAACTTGACCTCATAGACTTATACAGAACACTCCACCCAACAGCTGCAAAGTATACTTTTTTTTTTTCTAGTGCACATGGAACATTCTCTAGATCACATATTAGGTCATAAAACAAACCTTTGCAGAATCTGAAACATCAAAATATTACAAAGCAGCTTCTCAGACATAAGGCCATAAAAGTACAAATCAATAACAGAAAAATTAGGGAAAAGAAACCAAATACTTGGAAACTGCACAATACCCTGCTCCAAAAAGACTGGGTTATAAAAGACATTAAGAAGGGAATAAAGAAATTCATAGAATGCAATGAGACTGAAAACACTTCCTATCAAAACCTCTGGGACACAGTGAAAACAGTGCTCAGAGGTCAATTTATTTCAATAAATGCACATATACATAAAGAAGAAAGAGCCAAAATCAGAGAAAGTCCCTACAACTTGAACAAATAAAAAGAGAGCAACAAAAGAATCTGTCAGGCCCCAGAAGAAAACAATAAACAAGGCTGGAATTACCCAAAAAACACAAAATAATAAATGTTGGAGAGGATGTGGAGAGATTGGAACACTTATACGCTGCTGGTGGAAATGTAAAATGGTACAACCACTTTGAAAAAAGATTTGGCATTTCCTTAAAAAGCTAGAAATAGAACTACCATGATACCCAGCAATCCCACTCCTCAGAATGTGTCCTAGAGAAATAAAAGCCCTTACATGAACAGATATATGCACAGCCATGTTTATTGCAGCACTGTTTACAATAGCAAAAAGATGAAAGCAACCAAGGTGCTCATCAACAGATGAATGGATAAATAAATTATGGTATATTCATACAATGGAATACTACACGTCGATAAAGAACATTGGGGAATCTGTGAAACATGCAAGGCATTACGCTGAGTGAAATTAGTCAGTTGGAAAAGGACAAATATTGTATAAGACCACTATTATAAGATCTTTAGAAATAGTTTAAACTGAGAAGAAAACAATCTTTTATGGTTATGAGAGGGGAGAGGGAGGGAGGTTGGAAAAGGGTATTTACCAATTAGATTAAAAAAAAAAAACTACTTTAGGTGAAAGGAAGGGCAACACTCAATTCAGGGGAGGTCAGTACAATTGGACTAAACCAAAAGCAAAGCAGTTTCCTGAATAAACTGAATGCTTTGAAGGTCGGTGAAGCAAGGGCAGGGGTTTGGGGACCATGGTTTCAGGGGACATCTAAGTCAATTGGCAAAATAAAATCTATTAAGAAAACATTCTGCATCCCACTTTGAAGTGTGGCACCTGGGGTCTTAAACGCTAGCAAGCAGCCATCTAAGATCCATCAATGAGTCTTAACCCACCTGGATAAAAGGAGAATGAAGAACACCAAGGACACAAGGTAATTACGAGCCCAAGAGACAGAAAGGGGTACATGAACTAGAGACTACATCATCCTGAGACCAGAAGAACTAGACGGTGCCCGGCCACAACGAATGACTGTCCTGACAGGGAACACAACAGAGAACCCCTGAGTAGCAGGAGAACAGTGGGATGCAGACCCCAAATTCTCATAAAAAGACCAGACTTAATGGTCTGACTAAGACTAGAAGTATTCTGGTGGTCATGGCCCCCAGACCCTCTGTTGGCCCAGGACAGGAACCGTTCTGCAGCCAACTTGTCAGACATGGATTGGACTGGACAGTGGGTTGGAGAGAGATGCTGGTGAGGAGTGAGCTACTTCCATCAGGTAGACACTTGAGACTATGTTGGCATCTCCTGTCTGGAGGGGAAATGGCAGGGTAGAGGGAGTTAGAAGCTGGCAAAATGGTCACAAAAAAAGAGATTGGAAGGGAAGAGCTGGCTGCCTCATTATGGGGAGAGTAACTGGGAGTATATAGTAAGATGTACATAAGTTTATAAGTGAGAGGCTGACTTGATTTGTAGACTTTCACTTAAAGTACAATAAAAATTATTTTAAAAAAAAGGAAATCAGAGTTGTACCCTTTCACCATACCTTTCAATCTGTGTACTGAGCAAATAATCTGAGAAGCTGGACTATATGAAGAAGAATGGGGCATCAGGATTGGAGGAAAACTCATTAACAACCTGCATTATGCAGTTGACACAACCTTGCTTGCTGAAAATGAAGACAATTTGAAGAACTTATTGATAAATATTAAGGACTACAGCCTTCAGTATGGATTACACCTCAACATAAAGAAAACAAAAATCCTCACAACAGGACTGATAAATAACATCATGATAAATGGAGAAAAGATTGAAGTTGTCAAGGATTTCATTTTACTTGGATCCGCAATCAACACCCACGGAAGCAGGGTTCAAGAAATCAAAAGACGCATTGTATTGGGCAAATCTGCTGCAAAAGACCTCTTTAAGTGATAAAAAGTGAAGAAGTCACCTTAAGAACTAAGGTGTGCCTGACCCAAGTCATGGTATTTTCGATTGCCTCATACGCATGAGAAAGCTGGACAATGAATAAGGAAGACAGAAAAGAGGATTGATCCTTTGAATTGTGCTGTTGCTGAAGAACATTGAATATACCGTGGACTACCAGAAGAATGAACAAATTTGTCTTGGTAGAACTACAGCCAGAATGCCCCTTAGAAGCAAAGATGGTGGGACTTCATCTCAAATATTTTGGACATGGTATCAGGAGGGATCAGTGTCTGGAGAGATACCATGGTTGGTAAGTAGGTCAATGAAGAAGAGGAAGACCCTCAATAAAATAGACTGACACAGTGGTTTTAACAATGGGCTCAAGCATAACAAGGATGATGAACATGGCTGAGGGGTGGGAAGTGTTTTGTTCTGTTATACATAGGGTTGCTATGAGTTGGAAGTGACTCAATGGCACCTAATAACATAACATACTGCGAGTATAAAGCCTGCATGGGCAAACTCTTTGCAATTGGCTGCTAACCATCGGTTCAGAGCCACCCAATGGCTCCGTGAAAGAAAACTCTGGCAAACTGCTTCTGTAAAGTTTACAGCCAAGAAAATCTTCTGAAGCAGGTCTACTCTGTCACACATGGAGTCTCCCTGAGTCAGAGTCAACTTAAGGGCAATGAGTTTGGTTTTGGTTTTTATAGTGCACCTAGGGTCTCTGGATGGTGCAAAAGATTTGCATTGAACTATGAACCAAAATGTCAGCAGTTTGAACCCACTCAGAAGCTCCTGGGAAGAAAGACCTGGAGATCTGCTTCTATAAAGATTATAGTCAAGAAAAACTTATGGAGCTCAGTTCACTCTGTAACTCATGAGACTGTCATGAGACAGAACTGAACTGACTCAATAAATAGCAATGTTTAAAGTCATTGCCATTACGCTAATTGGTTGTTGTTGCTGGTGTCATTGAATCAATTTTGATTCATAGCAACTCTATAGGACAGAGTAGAACTTCCTCATAGGCTTTTCCTGGTTGTAATCTTTAAGGAGGAGCCTTCATGGTACAATAAGTAAGAGCTCAGGCTGCTATCAAAAGGTCAGCAGTTTGAGTTCATCAGCCGTTTCTTGAAAACCACGTGGGGCAGTTCTACTCTGCCCTATAGGGTTGCTATGAGTTGGAATTGATTGACGGCAATGGGCAATCCATATGGAAGAAGATTGCCAGGTCTCTCTCCCCTTGAGCCACTGGCTGAGTTTGAACCCCCAACCTTTGGGTAAGCAGTTGAGTCCTTAACCGTTTGCACCTCCAGGGGACTTTGCTAATTGGTTAGATAATCCTATATATCATTATTTTGTTATTTAATACTTAGATTTGTTTTAGAAAGTCAGTTTTCACTGGTTCGTTATAAAATGGGTTAAAAGTGTGACAAATGAGGAAATAAAAATAAGAACAGGAAAAGGCGGAGACATATATAAGGCTAAAATTTTGCATAACTGTTTTGCATATACCACAAAAGACCCATTTCTAGGCTGAAAAAAATTAAATACAAAAGGATCACAATTAATAGATGAATGTCCTGATCCCTACTTTTACTCTTTACTTTTAACCACATTTATTTGATATTCTGAAAACGAAAAAAATTCTATTGGAAATTTTTTTGTCTCATGTTTTACTTATCTATAAAGACTCTGATTGCATAGTGGTTAAGAGCTATGGCTGCTAAACAAAAGGCTGGCAGTTCAAATCCTCCAGGTGCTCCCTGAAAATCCTTTGGGGCAGTTCTACTCTGTCCTATAGGGTTGCTATGAGTCCGAATCGACTCGATGGTAACAGGTTTGGTTTTGAGGGAGGGAGGATTTCTTTTATAAAGACTGATAGGAAACAAATATTTAATTTGTTTACTTGATATTTCTTGGAAAACTTTTTGTCTTAAGCAATAAGCATGGAACTTATTATTTCCAATGTTTGAATAGTATTTTATTGTATGAATACAACATGACGTTCTTAAAGAATCCCATGTGGATGGTCATTAATAAAATTTCTCTTTTTTCTGGTCATATAATTTATTCTGAAACTAACATACTAGTTAACTAGTAATTAGAGGCTTTATATCAGTGGTATAAATATTTAGTGGTGGAGTTACTGAGTTAATGTTGAGAAATAGTTGCAATCTTCCTCACAAAGAGCTTGGACCAATTTACATTCTCATCAAAATCATATGAAATTTACCTAATCATTTCTCTACCTTAAGACTTCCTAATCACTGCCATCCAATAAGTGGAAAGGACAGCTTGTTACTTAACTTTGTGTTTTGTTTATGAATGAGAAAATCACCTTTTAAGCATTTAAAAGCAATTACATTTCCCATGAACAGCCAATTCCTGCCATTTGCATATTTTTCTATGGGAATGCTGGTCACTATGTTTAAAAGTTTTTGGTGAATTGGTTATTTATTGTTTCTTTGTGCTGCAAAGATTCTCTCACTTGTCGTGTTAAATTTTTTTTTTTTTTTTTACTGACTAGTGGGAGCTTTTTGCTACAAAAGCTTTTTTGTCCATTTTTAGTTTTCAATCTTATTTTTTTATTTAATACACAAACTTTGTTAAGAATATCAAATACTATGGAAAGGCATAATGAAAAACTAGAAAACTCTTGGCAGAGTGCATGTCTGTCAGTTTGCCATACTGTGATGCCTTGCATGTTGCTGTGATACTGGCAGATCTGCCAGCAGTATTTCAAATACCAACAAAGTCATTCTTGGTGGACAGGTTTCAGAGGAACCTCCAGACTCAGACAGATTAGGAAGAAGACCTGGAAGTCTATTTGTAAAAAAATTAGCCAGTGAAAACTTTACCAAAAGCAGGGGAACATTGTCTGTTGGGTGTATTACCAGGAGGGATCAGTACCTGGAGAAGGACATCATGGTGGGTAAAGTAGAGGGTCAGCAAAAAAGAGGAAGACACTCAATGAGGTGAATTGACGCAGTGACTGCAACCATGGATTCAAGCATAACAATGATAGTGAGGATGGCACAGGACCAGTCAGTGTTTTGTTCTGTTGTACATAGGGTCACTCTGAGTTGGAAACCACCTGATGGCACCTAACATCAACAACGACTTAACTGAGTGTTGCTTCTAAGCCAGTGACTCTCAATTCAAATCATTGTTTCCCTTAGTGTTTATATTTTTGCCAAGGTTTTTTTTTTTTTTTTTTAATTTAGTAATTAATCACTACTTACCTTAAAGATGAAGATTTAGTTTTTCCACCTTAGAATAGTCATTATTTACATTATTATGTTGAACCAAGTACTTCACAAAACCATATGATCTCTTTTTATATATTCTTTTGTTTTCCTGACATTAAAAATTGCTTTGCATTTTGTTTTTCATGATATTCTTTGTACATACCGTTAATTTATTTTCAATGTTTCAATATACGAGTCACATGCCTGTATGCTCAAACCCATCACTTTTTTCCTTAAAACAATTTTTATAGATGTGTTTATTCTCATGATCCCATCTGACCTGTGGTTCTCTAAGATCCGCAGAAAATCACCCAATATTCCCTTGGTCATTTCCTTATATTGACTTCTTTGGTTTTCTGAATCACGCAATTTTCTCCTTATTGGTATAATTCCTCGTTTTGCTAAAGCGTATATGACAGTAGCTTCCTGAGTTCAGGTGTGTGAAAAGTACATTTTTTTAAAATTGTCTTATGCTGAATTTACTTTAATTTTATATTCAAGTTTTATTAGTAATTTGACTATGTGTAGATTATGGGTAAAAAAGTAATTCTTTCAGCATTTTAAAGGTATTACTCAATTGTTTTCAGAATCTTTAGTTACTGTAACTTCTGAGTTTCTATAGATCACTTTGCTGCTAGTCTATGATTGCTTTTATTGTTATTCTCCATTTTTAAATTTTCTTCCTAGTTCCTTTGCTTTATGATGAGACAATATGGATTTTTTTCAAGTTTTGATTGTATAGAATTTTTTATGCAAACAGTTTGTCTTGGTTTTGTTTAATTTTTTTCTACCCTCTAATATTTGTTTCATGACCCATTCTTTTGTATACATTTTCCTAGTCTGTCTCTGCCTGTCTTTTAATTACTTATCCCCCAATCTATCATTCTGTATCACGCATCCTGGTTTACGTTGCTTCATAGCACTGATTGTCACAGTCACATAATCTGTTTATTGTGTGTGCGCCTGGAAAACATAAGCTCCGTAAGTATCTCATGTGTTTTGTAAACTGTTGTTTTTCCAAATCTCAATCAGTGCGTACGCAATAAGTGTCAGTTGTGTGAGTGAATCAATAATGCATCAGTGATATGTGTTGTATGTTCAACAACTATTGCTGTTGTTAGGTGCAGTCAAGTTGATTTGGATTCATAGCGACTCCATGTGACAGAGCAGAACTGCCCCATAGTGTTTTCTAGAATGAAATCTTTATGGGAGTAGACCAACCTGGTCTTTCTTCCTTGGAATTGCTGGGTGGGTTTGAACTGCCAAACTTACAGTTAGCAGTTGAATGCTTAACCATCATGCCACCAGGGCTAATCTGTTCAACAAATGCTATCAGTAATTCCCAGCCAAATACCCTAGGTACTTATATAGATGAATATTTAATAACTAGATGGACAGCTTGTTATACTCAGAGCTTTAGTACCTGATTGGGTAGATAAATAAGGAGATGCTACCTTCTAATATCTGAACACAATATATCATAATGTTCTGGGGCCATAAACATGAGTGAAGCATAGTTCTTGTATTCAGAGTCTAGGGTAATAGGTATGAATATGTGTATGTGTATTACAAACTGTATAAAATCTCGTGCCAGATCACAGCATCTTTGAGGTCAGGTACTATTTTTTTTTTTATGTTGAATTTCCTTACTAAATCTAGTACGAGAATAATAATCATTTAATTGTATTCTTTGTTTGCATCCTCCTTCTTATTCCAATGGAATATACCTTAATATCTTCCCTAATGGAACAGTTTCTCCATTCATTCCAACCACACCACTAATTTGTGCCTGCTCTTTTCTGTCTTTAAATATAAGATAAATAGATTACTGTTCTGTATCTTTTAATCTGGGTATTTTTGCTCTCAGCCCTTTTTATTTAGCCAAATCTTTCAAAGTGCCTTTTGTAAATAAGACAAAACCTAGGCAACATTTTATTTTAAAAGCCACCAGAGTTATTTGTTTACATTAAAATAAGTGTAAAATTACCTAGTTTCTACTCCATCTCACCTACTTCTAAGGGCAACATTTACTACCACGCAATTGCCACTGTAGAGATACATCTTTTCATCGTTACAGAATGAAAATCATTAAGTATTCATTTTGTTAAACGTAGTTTCCCTGTGCTAGTTGTTTAAGTCGTACCAGCACTAGGCTACTAATGCTGCTGTATTTACAGTAATTGAATTTCTGCAGAATAGCAAGCTGTTGGAACTAGTAAGTGCCCAATCAGAAACTTCCCATATGTTTCAATTAAAATGTGGCAGCTACACAGGATAGATGAACGTGCGTGACTTTAAGATATATGAATTCCCAGGCTTTTGCTGTGAAATGCACAATTTTTAAAACTATCTCTTCATGAAAAATATGTATAAATACATTTTATTCTTCCCAAAGTTCCATGAGTATCTCATTTAGCCCTTGGAGTAAAGGGAAGTCAAGAATAGTAGGGTTAGAAGTCTTTATCTTTTGTCAGGCATTCATGGAGATTTTTAAGCACTCTACTTGTTTGAATAAAGTGAAATTATAATTATGACTCATTCCAGTGCTACCAAATATGTGTTCGATTGAAACTGCAAGCAACATGTATCTGATAGCGCTTAGGGTTTGTTCGATTTGTTTTAAGGAGCAAATCAGTTACCATTTACAGCTAAAGTATTTTTCACAGTTTGCTTTTTGGAGTTTTTAAAATCATCTATCTACGGCAGTGGGTGTGGGTTATCTTTCTACTGGCTTTAAATCTTTACTGTATTCTCATTTATTTTGACAAAATAGAATTTCCTGTTGAACAAAGACAGTGACGTTTACAGAAGGAATGTGTTAAGGTATGTGCCCTTTTTTGTCTCCTTATTATATCTAATTTACAATAGACCTATTATTTTTGTATGTGCATGTGTACCTGGAAGTGTGTGCATGTAAAATGTGTACGATATGTATCTTCCAATATTGCAGTTTACTGGAACACCATTATTGTTCTTTTAGAAAATGAAATCTTCCTGCCACATTTGGAGACTCGATCGTAAGACAAACCAACCAACCAACAAAAGCTCTCTAAAATAAAAATCACAAACTTAGTGATCACAATCACTGTATATAAAGATTAGAATTTTGAGGAATTTCATTAGTACAGAAGCTGGATAGGAATGTGGCCACTGAGGCATATTTTTGTTTTGAGTTTACAAAGACTCATGTTCCAGAATTAATCACAAATATCTCTCACCTAGTGCATATTTTAATGCACATTTAATCTGTGAAGCATTTGGCAGGTCCCTCTACTTTTAAAATTCTAAGAATCTCTTTCAAAGTTACAAGAACATTAAAACATTATTGGGGGCAACTTCTCTATTCTGTATCCAAGCATTTTCTCTTTTAGGGTATTCTTTGTACTCTCCTCATTTGCAGGAACATTTGGGTGTATGGTATTACCTGATAAGAAAAAAAGACACCTCATATCTATGATGGTATTTCTCAATACTGGTCCTCTTAACATTTTACAGAGAATTTTTTTGTTTTTTCCCTTTTTCCTAAGTAACCTTGAACTCAGAAAATGTGCGTTTGGTCAGTGATCATGCTGTTTTTGAAAATAAATGTATGCTTCTCCAAAGAGTTCCTTGATCATAGTACTAGTTTTCCCCTAATTGTTACCCTAACAATATAGTCTTTTATTTTCTTTTTGGTAAATTTCTTAATCTATAAAAATTTGGTGTGTTCAGATATATGTCATGCATTTATTCAACAGAAACATCAATTATGTACAAACCATGTGCCAGTTTCAAAGGCAAAGGGTACTGTATGTTGGTAAATATACAATCCCCTGTGATTGTGTTGTGCAATACAGTAAGAAGACAAAAAGCTAAGAAAGCCAAGTACTGGAGACAGACAAAAAGGAGAAGCAGAAATGTTTGTGTCACTTTGACTGTGTCATCAGGATGGACTTCTTCTGAGATGATGATGTTTAAGTCAAAACCAGAAGGGTCACAGTTATTAGTCTACGCAAAATACGAAAGGAAAGAAACTGCAGCCAGAGGGCATAGTATGAGAAGTTCCTGAAAACAGAAAAGAGCATGTTCACTGTCTGTGTGGTGCACTGAGCGAATATCTCCCTACGACGAAGAACAACAATTACATGCACCGATGGCCCCAGCATGGTGCCCATCACGGAGCAGGGATTTATCAAATATTTGTCAAATGAACTTTCGATGAATTAACATAGACTTCAGTGTTTTTCATCATGACTTCTTCCTCTAACATTTGAAAAGAGTAGGTATTTTCAGAATTAGGAATATTTACTTTTTGTTACTGCTATTATTATTACTTTTTAATTTGGGGATGTTAAGTGAAATATAGTATCAACTTTATGACCTAGAGTCATATAGATTTGTTAAAAAAAGGCTTTTATATACAAATAAATGTAAATTTATAGATATATACTTACTAATTCAAATTTTTAACAATGCTCCTTCCTTTGAACAATCATTTGAATGTGTCCTTTGTCAATCAGTTTTATATGTTATTGTAAATCATTTTTTTAAGTTTTTTAATTGATTATAATTTTAATGAATGGCGTGATGGTATAAAATTCATTCTGCTGCTTCCTTTACAATCTCAGCCTATATTTTAAGCAGATTTACTGAAGTATAATTGATGTATGATAAACTGCATAGATTTAAAGTGTAAAAATGGATGAGCTTTAGCATATGTGTACACCTGTGAAACCATCACTACAACCAAGAAAATAGACATTTTCATCACCCCCCAAAGTTTCCTTCCTCCCCATCATAATCCATTGCTCCCCTACCACTTCCCCCATCCCATCTTTGATCCATTTTCGGTAACAGTAGATTAAATTGCATTTTCTAGAATTCTAACAGAATCATACAGTATAAACATATTTTTTCTGAGTATATACAATAATATTCTATTGTATGAATATACCACAATTTGGTTATCCATTTATTAATCGATGATCATTTGGGTTATTTCCAGTTTCTAGTTAATACAAAAACAGTTTGTGTGTTATTTTTCTCTGGTAAATACCTTGGAGTTTAATGGATGGCTTGTATGGCAGATGTATGTTTAAATTTTTAAGAAACTGACAAACTCTTTTCTTAAGTGGTTGCACCCTAGTACAAATTAATTAGCAGTATTTGTGAACTGTGATTCTACCACATAGCCCCCAAAACTTGCTGTTGTCAATTTTTTTAAATATTAGTCTTTGTTCAGAGTTGAAATGAGATCTCATTAAGGTTTTAATTTGAATTCTCATGATGGCTTATGGGGCCCTGGTGGTGCAGTGGGTAAGCATTTGGCTGCTAACCAAAAAGTTGACAGTTTGAAACCACCAGCAGCCCCTTGAAAACCATACGGGGCAGTTCTACTGTGTCTTACAGGATTGCTATGAGTCAGGAATCACTCTATGGCAAGGTTTTTTTGTTTGTTAATGGCTAATAATGATAACATCTTTTCATGTACATATTTTTTATCCAAGAGTCTGCTTTAGCAAAGTGCCTGTTCAAATCTTTTGCTCCCCCCACTCCCTGGGGTTCATTTTTTTTTTTTTTAAATTAGGCTGCTTGCCTTCTTACAATTGTCTTCTTATAGAGTTTTTAAGTATGATAGATACATATCCTTTGTTAAATATATTTTCTGCCAGCATGTTTTTCCCACTTCATGACTTGACATTTCATTGTTATAAAGGTGTCTTTGAAAAAATCTTTGCCAAATGCAAGATCACTAAGATGTTCTCCTATGTTATACTTATAGAAGTGTTAAAGTACTATTCTTGCATTTATTTCTATGATCCATTTCAATTTAATTTTGAAGGTGATAGGAGGAAAGGGTAGTGTTTGTAATTTTGCCTATAGC
This sequence comes from Elephas maximus indicus, assembly GCF_024166365.1. NCBI lineage: Eukaryota > Metazoa > Chordata > Mammalia > Proboscidea > Elephantidae > Elephas > Elephas maximus. The sequence goes on from NC_064832.1 coordinate 43,615,400, forward strand.
CATCCAATTTTTCCAAGCTCATTTAGTTGTAAAGATTTGTCTCTCTCCATTGAATTGCCCTGGAAGCTTTTGAAAATCAACAGACCACGTATTTATGAGTTTACTTCTGGACTAGTTATTATGCGTCATTGTTAAAATATACCTGTAATTATACCAAAAGTCACTGTCTTCAAATTGGAGCTTTACAGTAATTCTTGAAGTTTGGTATTATTTGTTTTTAGGTGTCATAAAATGCCATGTACAATAGAATGAAACACTGCCATGTCCTGCTCCATCTTTACAAGCATTGCTATGTTTGAGCCCATCCTGTCAATCCATCTCATTGAGGCTCTTCCTCTCTTTTGCTGCCTCTCTACTTTACCAAGCATGATGTCTTTCTCCAGGGACTGGTACCTCCTGATAACATGTCCAAAGTAGGTGAGATGAAGTTTCACCACCCTCACTTTTCAGAAGTATACTGGCTGTACTTCTCCCAAGACAGATTTGTTTTTTTTCTTCTGGCAATCCATGGAATATTCAATGTTCACCAACACCAAATTTCAACACCATAATTTTAGTAACAGATTCTCCATTTTCTTTCTTCTTTTTCAAAGTTGTTTTGGCTACTAGATTTCTTTACAATCAACATCTCAATTTCTATAGAAAAAAAGTAACACAAATTCTGTTGAGAATATGTTGAACTGACGTCTAACAATGCTGACATCTAACAACACTTAGCTTCCAGATCCATAAGCATAGTGTATGTCTCTGGTTTTTTTAGAGCTTTAATTTCTGTCAGTAATGTTCTTTACTTTTCAGTGTATAGGTTTTACACATCTTTTCTCAAGTAAATCCCAAAGAATTTCATAAATTTGAATGTTATCACAATTGCATTAAGTGTAAGTCCTCATTCTTTATTATTATCTGTGGAAATGAAATTAATGTTTTTACATTAAAATATTTATTCTCCAAATCGATAAAACTCACATAATAGTTCCAGTACATTTTTTAAACACTGTTTAGGATTTACTTCCAGAAGATCATGTCTTCTGCAAACAAAAGTTTATCTTTTCCTTAACTATTTGTATTTGTTGTCTTATCATATTTATTTGTTAGAATGTTCAGTATTAAGTTGAGAAAAAGTGATGAGAAAAGCCACCCTTAGCTCATTTTTTATCTCCTCAGTGGAAGTATGCACCATCAAGAATACTTTTAGCTGTAGGTGGTATTTATGTGTCCTTTATCAGGTTTAAAAATTCTCCTTCTATTTCTAGTTTCCTGAGTTTTTTTTTTTTTTTTAAATCATGAATGAATTTTAATTTTGAGAAATAAAAACATATTATCAGGAGGCGGGGCCAAGATGGCTATGTAGAAGCTACCTTGGATCCCTCTTGCAAAAAAGACTCAGAAAAACAAGTGAATCAATCACATACATGACAATCTACGAACCCTGATCATCAACACAGATCTAAAGAGTTGACCTGAGTGACAGAGACTGAGAACGAACAACCACAGGGAAGCAACGACTGCTTTTGGAGCCTGGAGCCAGCGTCCCACTCAGGAAACCTTGGCGCCGGGCTTTGGACTGGGTGCAGAGGAGCTGAGCAAGGCATTCTGAGATGGCGCAAACATGGGAAGCAGCCCTAGCCCCCAGAAATGACCTTGGGGGAAGCCCAGCCAGGCCATGCAGGCAGCGCAGCGATGTGGCTGACAGGAGGAGAAGTCACCAGGAAGCAGCGACTGATTTTGGAGCCTGGAGTGTGGCATCCCAGCCGGGGAACCTTGGCACTGGGATTTGGACTGGGAGCGGAGGAACTGACCACGGCTTCTGAGACAGCACAGGCACGGGACACGAGTCTGACCCTCGGGGCAAACTCGACCCAGCCAACGCACACAGGCTATACACCCCTTGGGAATCTCAGATAAAACAGTCATCACCAAGCAAGATAAGTAACTTTGTCTATATTCTGGGGTTCTCCTCTCTCCTATTTATCTGATCCCTCCCCTCCCCTTCCCAGGCGGCTTCATTAACATTGGAATTTCCTGAGCCAGACAGTGAAGTGTGCTACGGTTTTTCTTTTCTTTTTTTTTTGGTCTTTTCCTAACCCATTGTCCTGGCCTGAGAGAAGCAGCTACAAAAAAACCCAGGGACCAAAATTCTTCCCTAATTGGACTAAAAATACAAAACCAGCTCCAGCCAAGCATATGTGATCCACAGTCATGGGCTTTCATCCCTACAGGGAACAAGGTGGCTATTAAAATGCAAAGGCAATTCTGATAGGGATCTTACTGTAATTGTTTTAGCAGATTACTGGAAAGACAAGTTTCCCAGGTCTGATATCTCTGCTTATTCAACAGAGCCCTCACTGACCCACAACAGGGAACTGAGGGCTGAAGCTCCCCCCAGACCACCTAGCCTCCTGCCTTAGAGGTCTAAGGAGGGTGACACCTACCAATCTGTAGAGGTACTTGCACTGGGTGCCTAAGGTACAGCTGCAGAGCCCACCCACCAAAGTGCTTTAGGAATAGAGACACACCTACCTCACTGACACTTGGGTGAAGCCTGTCAGCATCCTGCCCCCCCGGAGTGTGACCCCCTGCTGCTACTAGAATCGGGTGCACACAACTGTCACCACTACTTCTCTAGGTGGATAGGTGACAGTCTGCACCACACACTTGATGACCCAAAATCAGATTCTACTCAAGAATAGTGAATGGACTCTTAGGATTATATATCTGGTAACAGCCCAAACCAGCTGGTAATAGGACATAAGTGATTCAAGGGCTACAACAATCAAGACAGAGCAATCTAGTAGCCTATCTATGTATATTGAAAGAAAACAAAACACGATAAGACTCAGTGAGCAAATATAAAATAAATCACTACAATATCTTAGAGATGGTTTGGAGACAGCAGTCAATATCAGTGAAGGCGAAATTAAAATATTTACAGGTAAACACAAGCTTAGAGAATTTGCAAAAACCAAACCAAAACTACAAGAAATACTAAAGGAAATTGGTCAGAAAATCAATAATAACAGATACCAGCACAACACAAGGTCACAGAACAGAACATCCTGATATCAACTGAAATCACAAAAACAAATTAAGATTAATTTTAAAAAGAAAAAAAACGCTCAAAACAGGGAATCATTGAAGTCAATATGTAAAAGATCACAATAATCAAAAAGAGGGACTAAATACAGGAGGCATAGAACTGCCATATGGAGAGTTAAACAAGGTGATGTAGGACAATACAAGTTAGGTTTTTACTTAGAAAAATAGAGGTAAATATTAAGGTAACCACAAAGAGGTATAACAACTCCATAACTCAAAATAAAAACCAAGAAAAACATAAAGACTCAGCAAACATAAAGTCAAATACTATGAAAATGAGGAACACACAATTTACAAAGAAAAATATCTCAGCACAAAAAAGTAAGTGGAAAAATGAAATTGTCAACAACACACATAAAAAGGCATCAAAATGACAGCACTAAACACATACTTATCTATAATTATGCTGAATGTAAATGGGCTAAATGCACCAATAAAGAGACAGAGAGTCTCGGACTGGATAAAGAAACATGATCTGTCTATATGCTGCCTACAAGAGACACACCTTAGACTTAGAGACCCAAACAAAGTAAAACTCAAAGGATGGAAAAAAATATATCAAGCAAAAAAGAGCAGGAGTAGCAATATTAATTTCTGAAAAAATAGGCTTTAAGGTTAAATCCACCACAAAGGATAAAGAAGGACACTACATAATGATTAAAGGGACAATAGACCAGGAAGCTACAACCATATTAAATATTTATGCACCCAATGAAAGGGCTGTAAGATACGTAAAACAAACTTTAACAGAACTGAAAAGTGAGATAGACACCTTCACAATTATAGTAGGAGACTTCAACACGCCACTTTCGGAGAAGGACAGGACATCCAGTAAGAAGCTCAATAGAGACACGGAAGACCTAATTGCTACAATCAACCAACTTGACCTCATAGACTTATACAGAACACTCCACCCAACAGCTGCAAAGTATACTTTTTTTTCCAGCACACATGGAACCTTCTCTAGAATAGACCACATAGTAGGTCATAAAGCAAACCTTTGCAGAACCCAAAACATCAAAATATTACAAAGCATCTTCTCAGACCACAAGGCCATAAAAGTGGAAATCAATAACAGAAAAATTAGGGAAAAGAAATCAAATACTTGGAAACTGAACAATACCCTGCTGAAAAAAAAGACTGGGTTATAGAAGACGTTAAGGAGGGAATAAAGAAATTCATAGAATGCAACAAGAATGAAAACACTTCCTGTCAAAACCTCTGGGACACAGCAAAAGCATTGCTCAGAGGTCAATTTATATAGTAAATGCACACATACATAAAGAAGAAAGAGCCAAAATCAGGGAACTGTCCCTACAACTTGAACAAATAGAAAGCCAGCAACAAAAGAATCCATCAGGCACCAGAAGAAAACAAATAATAAAAATTAGAGCTGAACTAAATGAATTAGAGAACAGAAAAACAATTGAAAGAATTAACAAAGCCAAAAGCTGATTCTTTGACAAAATCGATAAACCATTGGCCAGACTGATGAAAGAAATACAGGAAAGGAAACAAATAACCTGAATAAGAAACTAGATGGGCCACATCACAACAGACCCAACTGAAATTGAAAGAATCATATCAGATTATTACGAAAAATTGTACTCTAACAAATTTGCAAACCTAGAAGAAATGGATGAATTCCTGGAAAAACACTACCTACCTAAACTAATGCAACAGAAGTAGAACAACTAAATAGACCCATAAAACAAAAAAAGAGATTGAAAAGGTAATCAAAAAACTCCCAACAAAAAAAAAGCCCTGGCCCAGACGGCTTCACTGCAGAGTTCTACCAAACTTTCAGAGAAGAGTTAACACCACTACTACTAAAGGTATTTCAAAGCATAGAAAATGATGGAATATTACCTAACTCATTCTATGAAGCCACCATATCCCTGATACCAAAACCAGGTAAAGATACCACAAAAAAAGAAAATTACAGACCTATATCCCTCATGAACGTAGACGCAATAATCCTCAACAAAATCTAGCCAATAGAATTCAACAACATATCAAAAAAGTAATCCACCATGGCCAAGTGGGATTTATACCAGGTACGCAAGGCTGGTTTAATATTAGAAAAACCATTGATGTAATCTACCATATAAATAAAATAAAAGACAAAAACCACATATCAATTGATACAGAAAAGGCATTTGACAAAGTCCAACCACGATTTATGATAAAAATTCTCAGCAAAATAGGAATTGAAGGAAAATTCCTCAACATAATAAAGGGCATCTATACAAAGCCAACAGCCAACATCACTCTAAACGGAGAGAACCTGAAAGCATTTCCCTTGAGAACGGGAACCAGACAAGGATGCCCTTTATCACTGCTCTTATTCAACATTGGGCTAGAAGTCCTAGCCAGAGCAATTAGGCTAGACAAAGAAATAAAGGGCATCCGGATTGGCAAGGAGGAAGTCAAATTATCTCTATTTGCAGATGACATGATCTTATACACAGACAACCCTAAGGAATCCTCCAGAAAACTACTGAAACTAATAGAAGAGTTTGGCAGAGTCTCAGGTTATAAGATAAACATACAAAAATCACTTGGATTCCTCTACATCAACAAAAAGAACATCGAAGAGGAAATCACCAAATCAATACCATTCACAGTAGCCCCCAAGAAGATAAAATACTTAGGAATAAATCTTACTAAAGATGTAAAAGACCTATACAAAGAAAACTACAAAGTACTAGTGCAAGAAACTAAAAAGGACCTACATGAGTGGAAAAACATACCTTGCTCATGGATAGGAAGGCTTAACATAGTAAAAATGTCTATTCTACCAAAAGCCATCTATACATACAAAGCAGTTCCGATCCAAAGTCCAACGACATTTTTTAATGTGATGCAGAAACGAATCACCGAGTTCATATGGAAGGGAAAGAAGCCCCGGATAAGTAAAGCATTACTGAAAAAAAGAAGAAAGTGGGAGGCCTCACTCTACCTAATTTTAGAAAATATTATACAGCCGCAGGAGTCAAAACTGCCTGGTACTGATACAACAACAGGCACATAGACCAATGGAACAGAATTGAGAACCCAGATATAAATCCATCCACATATGAGCAGCTGATATTTGACAAAGACCCAGTGTCAGTTAATTGGGGAAAAGATAGTCTTTTTAACAAATGGTGCTGGCATAACTAGATATCCATTTGCAAAAAAATGAAACAGGACCCATACCTCACACCATGCACAAAAACTAACTCCAAGTGGGTCAAAGACCTAAACATAAAGACTAAAACGATAAAGATCATGGAAGAAAAAATGGGGACAACCTTAGGAGCCCTATTACATGGCATAAACACTATAGAAAACATTACTAAAAATGACGAAGAGAAACCAGATAACTGGGAGCTCCTAAAAATCAAACACCTATGCTCATCTAAAGACTTCACCAAAAGAGTAAAAAGTCCACCTACAGACTGGGAAAGAATTTTCAGCTATGACATCTCCAACCAGCGCCTGATCTCTAAAATCTATATGATTCTGTTAAAACTCAACCACAAAAAGACAAACAACCCAATCAAAAAGTGGGCAAAGGATATGAACACACACTTCACTAAAGAAGATATTCAGGCAGCTAACAGATACATGAGAAAATGCTCTCGATCATTAACCATTAGAGAAATGCAAATTAAAACTATGATGAGATTCCATCTCACTCCAACAAGGCTGGCATTAATCCAAAAAACACAAAATAATTAATGTTGGAGAAGCTGTGGAGAGATTGGAACTCTTATACACTGCTAATGGGAATGCAAAATGGTACAACCACTTTGGAAATCTATCTGGCGTTTTCTTAAAAAGTTAGAAATAGAACTACCATACAACCCAGAAATCCCACTCCTCGGAAGATATCCCAGAGAAGTAAGAGCCTTTACACGAACAGATACATGCACACCCATGTTTATTGCAGCTCTGTTTACAATAGCAAAAAGCTGGAAGCAACCAAGGTGTCCATCAATGGATGAATGGATAAATAAATTGTGGTATATTCACACAATGGAATACTACGCATCGATAAAGAACAGTGACGAATCTGTGAAACATTTCATAACATGGAGGAAACTGGAAGGCATTATGCTGAGTGAAATTAGTCAGAGGCAAAAGGACAAATATGGTATAAGACCACTATTATAAGATCTTGAGAAATAGTATAAACTGAGAAGAACACAAACTTTTGTGGTTACGAGGCGGGGAGGGAAGGAGGGTGGGAGAGGGTTATTTACTGATTAGTTAGTAGATAAGAACTACTTTAGGTAAAGGGAAGGACAATACTCAATACACGGAAGGTCAGCTCAACTGGACTGGACCAAAAGCAAAGAAGTTTCTGGGATAAAATGAATGCTTCAAAGGTCAGCGGAGCAAGGGCGGGGGTTTGGGGACTATGGCTTAAGGCGACTTCTAAGTCACGTGGCAAAATATTTCTATTATGAAAACATTCTGCATCCCACTTTGAAATGTGGCGTCTGGGGTCTTAAATGCTAACAAGCTGCCATCTAAGATGCATCAATTGGTCTCAACCCACCTGGATCAAAGGAGAATGAAGAACACCAAGGTCATACAATAACTACGAACCCGTGAGACAGAAAGGGCCACATGAACCAGAGATTTACATCATCCTGAGACCAGAAGAACTAGATGGTGCATCAGCCACAACCGATGACTGCCCTGACAGGGAGCACAACAGAGAACCCCTGATGGAGCAGGAGAGAAGTGGGATTCAGACCCCAATTTCTCGTAAAAAGACCACACTTAATGGTCTGACTGAGACTAGAGGAATCCTGGCAGTCATGGTCCCCAAACCTTCTGTTGGCTCAGGACAGGATCCATTCCCGAAGACAACTCATCAGACATGGAAGGGACTGGACAATGGGTTGCAGAGAGATGCTGATGAAGAGTGAGCTACTTGTATCAGGTGGACACTTGAGACTGTGTTGGCATCTCCTGTCTGGAGGGGAGATGGGAGGGTAGAGGGTGTTAGAAACTGGCAAAACCGTCATGAAAGGAGAGACTGGAAGGAGGGAGTGGGCTGACTCATTAGGGGTAGAGTAAGTGGGAGTATGGAGTAAGGTGTATATAAGCTTATATGTGACAGACTGACTTGATTTGTAAACATTCACTTAAAGCACAATAAAAATTATTTAAAAAAAACCATATTGTCATCATCATCTTTTTTTTTTTTAATTTTGTAATATGGTGAATTACATGTTGAACCAACTTTGCATTCTTGGGATAAAGCCCACTTGGTCATGATGCATTATCATTATTGTATTGTTAGATTTTAATTTCTAGTTTTTAAATAATTATTTTGTCTATATTCATGAGATATACTGTCTATAGTTTATTTTCCTTATAATGTCTTTGCCTGGTTTTATTATCAGAGTAATATTGACTTCATAGAATTATATGAAAAGTGGTCTTTCATCTTCAGTTTTCAGGAAGACTTTTTATTGAAATGACATCATTTCCTCCATAAAGTTTGATAGAATCTTCCAGGGAAGGTGTTTAGCCTGACATTTTCTTAATGGTGACATTTTTAACTACAAATGAAATTAACTTAATAGGTACGAGGCTTTTCGATTTATCTATTTCTTTGAATTTTAATACTTTGTAACTTTCTATGCATTGTCCATCTTTTTCTGTTATAAAATTGTTTATAACATTTCCTTATTATCTGTCAATGCCTGTAGGATTTGCAATGATATCCTCTCTCTAATTATTAATATTAATAATCTGTGAAGTTTTTTTTCTTTTCCTGATACATCTAGGGGTTGATAATTTTATTGATCATCTTGGAGAATCAGTCTTGGTTTCTTTGATTCTTTCTGAAATATTTTTTCTGGATTTTATTTCCTAATAATTTCCACAGTTATCTTTATTATTTCCTTTCTTCTACTTTCCTCATGAATAATTTTCTATCTTTTTCCTAATTTCTTAAAGTAGAAACTGAGGCGATTGTTTTGAGAACTCTCTTTATGAAAATAATTGTTTATTCAGCACTAAATTTTATTTTTTCTCTCTTTATGTGTCTCTTAATTTAGTTCAACTATTTATTGCATTCTAATATATACCTTTTTTTTTTTTTAATATATACCAGGCACTATTTCTGGTGATAGGAATATAATAGTGAATAAATTTTATAAAGATGAAAATTTAAAAAATAAACAACTAAAATATACAGTATGTTCGTAGTGGAAACAAGGTCAATGACAACTAACCAGAGAAAGAACATAGAAAATGCTAAGAATATTTATTTAATAGTGTCGTCAGATGAACTTTCACTAATATGGAAATATTTTAGGAGAGATTAGAAGAAGTGAAGGAGCAGCCATAAAAAAGTCTAAGTGAAGAACATTCAAAGCAGGGAAAAATAACAATAAGTACAAATCTGCAGGGGCTGTAGAAAACAGTTTCCCCGTGGACTGCCTGCATGACTCTTATACTGAAACTGTACTCAAAGAATGCACCATAGGGAAGCAGACCTCTCCCCACTGTGGTAAAGTATATGATGAACCAAATAATTGCATAACGGAAAGATCTAATCTTAGATCCCAGAAGGGAAAATGATATTCTTCCTTTGACACCATCAAGGCTGACCACAAGAGCATTACACACCTTGAGCCCATACTGCATCAAGGAGTCTCCCTCTTCCTCCCCTTGCCTTTTCCTCAGCAAGTAGACCCGTTCAGTTTCCTCTCTGTCCCACTATATGTGTCTCAGCACCCTTTGCCCTTTTGTTCTCTTCACCTGCAGTGCACTGAGGGTGATATGCAGGTGTAGAAGTCTCTGTGTACACTCCCCTGGGGACAAGAAACTTTTTGGAGGGAACTGGTCCAAAATGGAATTTTACTCTTTCCTCTCTGTTCCAATTACAATGTTAGTAATAAAGCTGTAAACGCATCCTTGGGTAAGTATCGACTATTTACTGAGAGCTACAGCTCCGAAGTAAATTACTTTCATTTTTCATCCCTGGCTCATAGTAAAATCCTTTGAGAAATTTACCTGTCCTGGAGATATATGACTTCTGATTTTCAGAATCAGTAAAATTTTCAATGTAACTGTCCTAGCCCAGTTTTAGAATCAAGATTATATGTTTCATACTATAGAGTGCAGTTGTTTTTATCTTTTTTTAAGGTAAAATGCATACATTTAAAGTGTACTCTTTGGTGAGTTTTTAACATGCATACACCTATATAACCATCAACTCAATCAAGATAAAGAATATTTCTATCACCTCAGAAAATTTGATCAAAAATATCTAATTTTTCCTATGTTATTTAATATATTTTTGAGAATTTTTGCATCTATACTCAAGAGATACTGGTCTGCAATTTTCTTTTATTGTGGTGTCCTTGCCTGGTTTTTCTATCAGTGTTAGGCTGGCTTCATAGAATGAATTCAGGAGTATCCCTTCCTTTTCTATATTCTGAAATAGTTTGAGTAGTGCTGGTGTAAGCCCTTCTCTGAATGTTTGGTAGAATTCTCCAATGAAGCCATCTGAGCCAGGGCTTTTTTTGTTGTTGTTGTTGGAGTTTTTTTTTTTTTTTTTTTTAATTACCTCTTCAATCTCTTCTCTTGTTCAGATTTTCAACATCATTTTGTGTTAGTTTGGGTAGGTAGTGTGTTTCTAGAAATTTGTCCATTTCCTCTAGGTTTCCAAATTTGTTGGAGTGTAGTTTTTTTTAAAATACTCAGTTAAGATCCTTCTTATTTCAGTTGGGTCTGTTGTAATGTCCCCCAGTTCATTTCTTATGTTGGTTATTTGCGTCCTCTCCTGTTTTTCTTTTGTCACTTTGGCCAGTGGTTTGTCAATTTTGTTGATCCTTTCAAAGAACCAACTTTTGGGTTTGTTGATTCTCTCTGCTGTTTTTTCTGTTCTCTATTTCATTTATTTCTGCTCTGATCTTTATTATTTCCTTTCTTCTGGTGGTTGTGGGCTTCCTTTTTTTTTTTTTTTTTTTTTTGCTGTTCTCTTTCTATTTGTTCAAGTTGTAGAGCTAATGCTCAGATTTTGTCCCTTCTTTTTTGATGTGTGCATCTATTGCTATAAATTGACCTCTAAGGACTTCCTTTGCTGTGTCCCAAAAATTTTGTTATGATGTGTTTTCATTCTCATTTGATTCTAGGAATTTTTTTATTCCATCTCTGATTTCTTCTATTACCCAGTGTTTATTAAGCAAGGTGTTATTCAGTTTCCATGTAATTGATTTTTTTTTCCTTACTCTCCCTGTTGTTAATTTCTACTCTGATGGCTTTGTGATCAGAGAAGATACTTTGTATCATCTCGATGTTTTGGATTTTGTTGAGGGTTGCTTTGTGGTCTAAGATGTGGTCTACTCTGAAGAACATTCCATGTGTGTTGGAAAAGAATGTATACTTTGCAGATGTTGGGTACAGTATTCTATATATGTTTATGAGTTCCAGTTGGCTGAATTTGTCATTTAGACCTTCTGTATCTTTGTTGAGTTTCTTTCTAGATGTTTTGTCCTTTACTGAGAATGGTGTGTTCAAGACTCTTACCATTATTATAGAACTGTCAATTTGTCTTTTCGGTGCTGTTATTTTATGTATTTTGGAGCTCTGTCATTGAGTGTGTAGATATTTATTATGGTTATGACCTCATAACAGATCTTCTCTTTAATCATTATATAGTACCCTTCTTTGTCTTTTATGGTGGATTTTGTGTTAAAGACTATTTTATCTGAGGTTAGTATTGCCATTCCTGCTCTTTTTTGGTAGTTGTTTGCTTGATATACTTTTTTCCATATTCTGATTTTTAATAAATTTACATCTTTGTTTCTAAGGCATGTCTTGTAGACAGCATAGTGATGGATTCTGTTTTTTTTTTTTTTTTTAATCTAGTCTGTCACTCGGATTATTATGGTCACTCTATGGGTACATTTGGGCCATTCATGTTCAGCATAATTATTGATAGGTGAGAATTTATTGCTGTCATTTTGTAGTGCCTTTTTTTTTTCTGGTGCTGACGTTTTCTTTGTTCCTCTTACTCTCCATGTGGAATTCCTTTTGTTTGTGGATTTTTTTTTCATTTATTTTGTTTTAGTATATTTTGTTTATATTGAGACTATGTTTTTGCTCTTTATTTTGACGCATAGGCTTGTTAACTTTCTTTGTGGTTACCTTGAAATTTACCCTTATCTTCCTAGATTTGAACCAGTCTATTATTAATTGGTATTGCCTTGTATTTAATGTATTTTTAATGGCTGATTTAAAGTTCTTATCCGTTTATCCTAAGATGTATGTCATCTGTGGGTTAGACTTAATTAACTATGTTTTCTCTTGATTATACATAATAATTTCCTTGTCCTTCACACGTCTTTCATTTTTTTTATAGTATTTTATACTTTGTCTACTTTAAGGTACCCCATTTCCTCTTGTTGACAGTTAGAATGAAGGACTTGTCATTGAGATTTCTACTAGAGTTTCCTTGGGCTTGGACTGGACCACAGCTTTATTTATACTCAGTTTTCTGTGATTACTCAATGCATAATTTCCCACTATCTTTCTGAATTTGTCAGTATTTGAGCTTACCATTTCATGAATTTTTTTGGTGTACAAAAAATATTTAAATACTTTTGATTAATCAAAAATACTCATGTACTTTTGTTATACCAAAAGTTTTCAATGTTGATATTGTTGTTGTTAATTGCCATTGTTGTTAATTGCCATCAAGCTGCTTCAGACTCACAGTGACCCTACATACAAAAGAACAAAACACTGCCATACCTTGTGCAATCTTCTGAATCATTGCTATATTTGAGCCCATTGTTTCAGCCAGTGTGTCAATCCACCTCATGGAGGTCTTCTTTTTTGCTGACTCTTTACTATACCAAGTATGATGTGCTTCCCCAGGAACTGGAGAATTTTTTTTTTTTTTTTTCTTCCATAGAATCCTTTAGCATTGCAACTTGAGGCTTGGATATTTTCTTCAGTTCTTTCAGCTTGAGTAAGGCTGATCATTAAGAGATGAACACTACAATTCAAAGGCATCGATTCTTCTTGGTCTTCCTTACTCATTGTTCAGTTTTGGTATGGAATTATAAGGTAATTGAAAATACTATGGTTTGGGTCAGGGGCACACCATTCTTCGAGGTGACATCTTTGCCTTTTAACACCTTAAGGGGTCTTTTGAACCAGCATTGCCCAATGCAATATGTCGTTTGATTTCTTGAAAGCTGCTTCCATGGGTGTTGATTGTGAATTCAAGTAAAATGAAACCCTTGACAACTTCAGTATTTTCTCCATTTATCATGTTGTTGCTTATTGGTCCAGTTGTGAGGATTTTTTTTTTTTTATGTTGAAGTGTAATCCATACTGAAGGCTGTAGTCTTTGATCTTTGTCCATAAGTGCTTAAAGTCCTCTTCACTTTCAGCAAACAAGATTGTGTCATCTGCATATCACAGGTTGTTTATGAGTCTTCCTCCAGTACTGGTGCTGCATTCTTCTTTGTATTATCTAGTATCTCAGATTATTTGGTAAGCATATGACTGAGTAAGCATGACAAAAAGATACAACCGTAATGCACACCCTTCCTGATTTTAAATCCCCTTGTTCTGCTTAAATGACTGCCTCTTGTTTTTGTACATGTTCTGCATGAGCACAACTAAGTGTTCTGGAATTATCATTCTTTGCAATATCATCCATTTTTGGTATGGTCCACAGAGCTGAATACCTTTGCATGGCCAATAAAACACAGGTTTTTTTAAACATCTTTCTGGTGTTCTCTGCTTTCATCCAGGATCCATCTGACATCAGCAATGATATCCCTGGTTCCACGTCCTCTTCTGAACCCGGCTTGAATTTCTGGCAGTTTCCTGTTGATGTACTGCTGCAACTGTTTTTGAATTATCTTCAGAAAAATTTTACTTGTGTGTTAATTAATGATATTGTTCAGTAATTTCTGCATTTTCTTGGAACATCTTCCTTTGGAATGAAGACAAATATGGATCTCTTTCAGTCAATTGGCTCAGTAGCTGTCTTTCAATTTCTTGGCATAGATGAGTGAGTACTTCCAGTGCTACATCTGTTTGTTGAAACATCTCAATTGGTATTCTGTCAATTCTTGGAACCTAGTTTTTGGTCAATGCCTTTAGTGCAGTTTGGGCTTCTTCCTTCAATACCATTGGTCCTTGGTCATATGCTACCTCCTGAAATGGTTGATCATCAATCAATTATTTTTGGTACAGTGACTCTGTGTATTCTTTCCATCTTCTTTTGATGCTTCCTGTATTGTTCAATATTTTGCCCATCAAACCCCTCAAAATTCAACTTTGAGGCTTAAATATATTCCTTTTGTTCTTTCAGCTTCAAAAATGATAAGAATATCCTTCCCTTTTGATTTTCCAACCCCAGGTCTTTGCACATTTCACTATACGTTTGTCATAGTGTAATGTCTTGCATGTTGCTATGATACTGGAAACTATGCAACCAGTATTTCAAATACCAGCAGTGTCATCCAGGGTAAACAGCTTTCAGTAGAGCTTCCAGACTGAGACTGACTGGGAAGAAGGGCCTGGCAGTCTACTTCTGAAAAAATTGGCCAGTGAAAACCTTCTGAAAAACAGCAGAATGTTATCCGATATAGGGCTGTAAGATGACCCTATAGGACAGAGTAGAACTGCCCCATAGAGTTTCCAAGGAGTGCCTGGCAGATTCAAAACTGCTGACCTTATGGTTAGCAGCCGTAGCATTTAACTACTATGCCACCAGGGTTTCCAGGTTTCTTAGGTTGTCAGGCATTCAAAATATGACTGGGAAGAACTACCTCTTCAAAACAGAGTCAACCTTAATGACATGGATGGAGTCCAGCTTTTGAGACCTTCATTTGCTGATGTGGCACAACTCCAAACGAGAAAAAAAAAAAAACAGCTGCAAACATTCATTAATAATCAGAATGTGGAATGTATGAAGTATGAATCTAGGAAAAATAAAATGGAACACGTAAAGATCAATACCCTAAGCATTAGTGATCTGAAATGGACTGGTATTGGCATTTTGAGTCAGACAATCATATGGTCTACTATGCTGGGAATGACAATTTAAAGAGGAATGGCATTGCATTCATTGTCAAAGAGAACATTTCCAGGTCTATTCTGAAGTACAATGCTGTCAGTGATAGGATAATATTCATATGCTTACAAGGAAGACAAGTTAATATGCCTACTTTTTCAAGTTTATTCACCAGCCACTAATGAAAAAGATGAGGTAATTGAAGACTTTTACAAACTTCTGCAGCCCAAAATAGATCAAACATGCAAACAAGATGCACTGATAAATATGGCTGATTAGAACATAAAAGTTGTAAACAAAGGATTGGTAGTGGGAAAATATGACTTGGTGATAAAAATGTCAGAAGTGTCAGAAATTTCATGATAGAATTTTGTAAGATCAAGGACTTATTCATGCTAAATACCTTTTTTCAACAACATAAATGATGACTATACACGTGGACATCACTGGATGGAAAACACAGGAATCAAATAGACTACATCTGTGGAAAGAGACGATGGAGATGCTCAATATCATCAGTCAGCTGACTGCAGAACAAACTATTAATTGCTCATATGCAAGTTCAAGTTGAAGCTGAAAAATTTTTAAAAAGTCTGCAAGAGCCAAAATATGACCTTGAGTATATCCCACCAAATTTTCAAACTACTTCAAGAATAGATTTGATGCACTGAACACTAATGACTGAAGACCAGGCAAGTTGTGGGATGACATCAAGGACATCATACATGAAGAAAGCAAAATGTCATTAAAAAGACAGGAGAGAAAGAAAAACCCAAAATGGATTTCAGATGAATTGCTCTTCAACATAGAGTAGCTAAAGCAAAAGGTAGAAATGATGAAATAAAAGAGCTAAACAGAAGATTCCAAAGGGCACCTCAAGAAGACAAAATAAAGTGTTATAGTGAAATGTACAAAGACCTTGAGTTAGAAAACCAAAAGGGAAGAACACAATCTACCTTTCTCAACCTGAAAGAACTGAAGAAAAGTTTTTTTGCCCATAGAATTCTTTAATATTACAACTTGAGGCTTAGATTTTTTCTTCAGTCCCTTCAGCTTGAGTAATGACAAGCATATTCTTCCCTTTTGGTTTTCTAACTCTAGGTTTTTGCATATTTCACTGTAATATTTTATCTTCTCAAGCAACCCTTTGATTCATCTTTGACAAGGTCCTAAATAAAATCTCTGAGTTAGCAAACAGATTCATGCAACTATTCTCAGCTTACCAGCTTTATTCCACTACGATTTTCTCAAGAAAATGTGTAGTGGTGAGAAACTGTTGGACCAAGGAGCTTTTTACTGTGTTTGCGGACATGTCAAGTTTCTAATAGCACACTCTTCCAAGGCTAGGTTAATTTCTTCCTTTATCCTGCAACATCTCTGTAGAATGTTGGCCCATTTCCTAATTAGGTAAACAATCTTAGGTATGTAAGCTACCACCCCTCTACTCATCTATTTGTAGCTTATTGTTTCTATTTGGAATTTATTTCATCACAATTTTATTGGATCTGATTTTGGCTAGTTTCTTAGAAAAATATGATTTTTGTTTTGTATATTTGTATTTTTTTATTATTATTACAAGCAAGCAGATATTTTACACAACTGTAAAGGCATTTGTGCCATGGAATTTTGAATACAGTTTCAATTTCTGTAATGCTAACTGGCCTAGCCAAGTCTTCTATTATTTCTCCTGATAGTTTTGGATTTCACATTTTTTCAGAACTTTTCCCTCAATTTGCAAATTGATTAATATATACAGTAATAGTCACATTTTTATGGCTCTTTTATTAGTTTTCCAAGGATGCAAAGCACCACAACTGAGTGGTTTAAAACAATAGAAATTTATTATCTTCCAGTTGTAGAGGACAGAAGTTCAAAGTCAAGGTGGCAGAAGGTGATGTTCACTCTAAAGGCTACAGGGGAAAATTCTTCATTGTCTCTTCAGCTTCTGTTCGCTCCTAGTGTTCCTCAGCTTCCTTGGCTTGTAGCTGAAAGCTCCAGTCTCTGCTTTTATTCATTGCATAACCTACTTTTCTCTCTCTCTCTCTCTTTTTTTTTAAGTTGGACTTTAGGTGAAAGTTTACAGAACAACCTAGCTTCTCATTAAACAGTTAGTACACACATTGTTCTATGACATTGGTTAACAACTCCACGACATGTCAACACTCCCCCTTCTCAACCCTGGGTTCCCTATTACCAGCTTTCCTGGTCCCTCCTGCCCTCCAGCCCCCATCACAGGGCTGGTGCGCACCTCCAATCTTGCTTTGTCCCATGGGCCTGTTCAATCTTTTGCTGAAGGGTGAACCTAAGCAGTGGCCTCATTACTGTGCTGAAAGGGTGACCGGGGACCATACTCTCAGGGTTTCTCCAGTCTTTGTCAAGCCAGCAAGTCTGGACTTTCTTTTTGAGTTAGAATTTTGTTCTACATTTTTCTCCAACTCTATCTGAGACCCTCTATTGTGGTCCTTGTCAGACCAGTCAATGGTGGTAGCCGGGCAATATCTAGTTGTGCTGGACTCAGTCTGGTGGAGGCCATGGTAGATGTGGTCCATTAGCCCTTCGGACTAATCTTTCCTTTGTCTTTAGTTTTCATCATTCTTCCTAGCTCTTGAAGGAGTGAGACCAGTGGAGTATCCTAGATGGACACTCACAGGCTTTTAAGACCCCAGACACTATTCACCAAAGTAGAATGTAGAACATTTTCTTTATACCACCTCTGTTGTGCCAGTTGAGCTAGATGTTCCCTGAGACCATGGTCCCCACAGCCCTCAGCCCAGCAATTCGGTCCCTCAGGGAGTTTGGATGTGTCTATGGAGCTACCATGGCCTTGCCTTGTACAGATTATGATGGCTTGCCCAGTATTGTGTACTGTCTTACCCTTCACCAAAGTTACCACTTATCTCTTGTCTATTAAGCGTTTTTCCATCCCCATCCCTCCCCTCCCTCATAACCATCAAACATTGTTTCTTTTTGTATATAAACCTTTTCATGAATTTTTACAATAGTGATCTCATGCAATATTTGTCCTTTTGTGATTGACTTATTACACTCAGCATAATGTCCCTCAGATGCATCCATGTTATGAGTTGCTTCACAGATTCATCGTTATTCTTTATCATTGAATTTATTGCTGTCATTTTGTAGTGCTTTTTTTTTTTTTTTTTTGGTGGTGCTAACGTTTTCTTTGTTCCTCTTACTCTTCTGGGCTGAGTACCTTTCCTTTGTGGATTCCTTTTTCATTTCTTTTGTTTTTGTAGATTTTGTTTTTACTGACTTTATGTTTTTCTTCTTTATTTTGATGAGTAAGTTTGTTCACTTTCTTTGTGGTTACTTTACCTTGAAATTTACCCATATCTTCCTAGGTTTGAACCAGTCTATTTTACGTAGAATTGCCTTGCATTCTTCGCCATTAGAAAGTTCTATACCTATACCGTTTATTCCTTCTTTTGTTGTTCTGACATTGTTGTCATTTACAGATTAACCTCTCTGGTTCCCAGTTGCAATTGTTTTGGTTTTGCATAGTCCTTGAGAGTTTATTTCCTAAGTTGGTATCTTGCTGGTAAAATCTTGCATCCTAAATTCAGGTTGTGGTCTGATGTTTGTTCTCAGAACAAAGGACTCCCTTTAATAATTCTTGTAAGTTTGGTTTGGTTTTTACATATTCCCTCAATTTCTGTTTATCTGGAAATGTCCTAATTTTACTATCATATTTGAACAAAAGTTTTGCAGGATATATTATTCTTGGTTGGCATTTTTTTTCTTTCAATGTTTCATATATGCCATCCCATTGCCTTCTTGCCCACATGGTTTCTGTTGAATAATCAGAGCTTAGTCTTATTGTTTCTCCTCTGTATGTGACTTTTTGTTTTTCTCTAGCTGCTCAAAGGATTTTTTCTTTGTCTTTGGTTTTAGCAAGTGTGATTATGATACGCCTTTGTGTTTTTCATTTGGGGTCTATCCTATATGGGGTTTGTTGAGCTTCTTCGATAGTCAGCTTTTCATCATTCATGCTATTAGGGAAGTTTTCTGTAAGCAATTCTTCAATGATCCTCTCTGTGTTTTCCATTTTCTCCCCCTGCTATGGAACTCCGATCACTCAAAAATTTTTGCTTTTGATTGTATCCCACATAATTCTCAGGGTTTCTTCATTTGTCTTCTTTTTTCTGATTTTTCCTCAAACAGAGTTGTATCCAAGTGTTTGTCTTCAATTTCACTGATTTTGTCTTCCTTCATTTCAAACCTGCTCCACAGTCCTTCTATGACACTGCCCATCTCTGAAATCTTATTCTTTATCTTTTGGATTTCTAATAGTTGTTTTTGAATGATTCCTAGCTGTGAATTTATTTTGGCATTACTTTGCTGAATTGCTCCATTTTTTTTGTCTGTATTTTCTATGAATTTGTCTGCCTTTTCCAAAAATTTGTCTATTTTTTCCCTCATTTTTGTCTGCTTTTTGCTTCAACTCTTGGATAGCTCTGAATATTAGAGATTTGAATTCCCTGTCAGGGAGTTCTAGTGCCTTTTCTTCTACTGAAAAGTCATCTGGTGTTTTATTTTGGACCCCTACTGGACCCATCCTGTCCTTTTTTTTTTTTTTTTTTTATATGTTTTGATTTCATCTGCTGTCTCCAGGACATTCAGTAGTTATTTTCTTCATTTCTGGATTGTGGATTTGTTTGTTTTGTCCTGCTTTTTTGTTTTATTTAGTTTTGTCTGAGCAGGCTGGCTGTGCATTCTTTGTTGTTTGCTAGTTTGTAGTCATCATACTTTTCACCTCCTTGTCCAATGGGCAGGGCCAGTCATTCATCTGTGGTGCAGCGGAGCAGGCCCAGGTGAAGGGGAGGGACTGAGATGGTTGTTTGTGGCACGTACTAGGGCTGACAGGGCAGGCCAGGAATCAGTGCTGGGCAGATTCCAGTAGGCCATGCCTGTCCTGCTCAGGAGTGTGATGTTCAGTGCATGGTACAGGTAGGGAGGAAAGGGGGGAGGTTGTGATGTGTGAAGTTAATAGGGCTGTGGGAAAGAGGAGAGAGAGGAGAGAAAAACAGGAGCCAAAAAGAAACAACGAAACAAAGAGTGCTAAGGGAGCTTGCCGTTGGAGTGGAGAGATGAGAAACTGAGCAATGGTGAAAAGCAAAAGGGAGAAAAAAAAAGAGAGAAAAAAATAACTAGATAAAAATTTGGAAAAGAAAGAAAGCAAAGGAAAGCCCCCAGGAGTCCCAGAGTGCCACTGGTGGGGCTGCTAAGACCGGGGAAGTGGCTCCCAGGCTGTGCAGCACAGTCTGGCTACAGGGGGTATAGATGTCACGCAGTGCCAGGTATTCAGGAGATTGGAAAAGAGGATAACTGTAGAGAGATGAAAACTGAGAAATGAAGACGGACTGAAAGGGAAAAAAGGGAGAAAAGAAAGAAAAAGAGAAATGTCCCAGGAATCCCAACTATGCGGCTGTGCAGATTAGGGGAGTGGCTTCTGAGCATACAGTCCAGCCCGGGTAGAAGGGGCTCCCAAGCTGCAAAAAGGAAAAGAAAACAGACAGAACAAAGCAAAACAAGGAAAAACAAAAGCCCCAGGGATCCACCAGCGTGGTGTCACAGGCTAGGGGAGTGGTTCGCCAGTCAAGTGTGGCTTCACAGACTTTCAAGAAGAAGCAAAGGTGGCACATGGAGCCAGGTGTCCCAGAGAAAAGAGGGAGAGGTGGTAGGAGACACAGAAGAAACCAAAAGAAATGGAAAGAAGCAATACCATCTCAGGGGCCCAGCCAGTGTAGGCAGGGCGAATCTAAACAGCCTGAGGCCAAAGCGGTTGCCTGCAGCTGATGGGAAGCAGAGGAGGCTGGGGAGGGGGAGCAGAAAAGGGGGGTTAGGAAAGTGTATATCACTCCTTACTGTGTGCTCCGTCTCCTACTGGAAACTTCATGAAGCTGCTTTCTTGTACTCCCCGATCCTTGATCTCCAGCTTGGGTAGGGCAAATTCAAACAGCACAGATGCTGCACTTCCGGCAGGCTGAGCCACCGCAGCCAGCCAGGAAGCTCGGAGCTAGAACAGCAGGGAGAGAATGCGGAAGGGGTGGGAAAGCGTGTATAGCTGGTTACTGGGTGCTCTGTCTCCTGATGGGAGTTCCACAAAGTTGCTTTCCCATGCTCCCTGTCTGCTGATCCCCAACTGGAATCCAAGATGGTGAATCCATGCTGTGTTAGCTGTTGGGGCCCTCCACACGTATCTCTTCTTGCTCTCCCTCCTCTGTCAGTTTCTTACTCCATTTGGTGCTTGGCTGAGTTTTCTATCTCTTCATTTGTCACCTCAGGTTCCAGGAATGACATTTTTCTGTGTTTTGCTTAGTTTTTCAGGTCTTTGCTGCTGAAGGATGGCATGGTGCTTCTTTCTATGGTGCCATGTTGGCTGGAAGTCTGCAAAACCTTCTTACTTGTGTTTTTCGTATCCCTCTATGTATTCACATGGTCTTCTTATAAGAATGCTAGTCATTGGATTAGGGTTCACCCTAATCCAATATCACTCCATCCTAACTAGTTACATCTAAGGTCACATTCTGAGGTTCTGGGTGGACACAAATATTTGGGGGACACTATTCAACCCTGTACAGGTATGATATAAACAAATTTCAGTACCATGACTTTACTGGAAAACATTAGCCCCCCAAAAACACTTTCAAATTTCAGTATACATACTATATATTAGCTATAATTGGCTGAACTATGAACTGGCTCTTCAGTCCACAAATCACTATATAAATAGGAGATGCAAATCATAATCAACAACCAGTTATTCACGTCTTTCAAAGTCTTTGACAATTGGTCACTGTTCATCTGTTATTCACTTCATCACAGACAGCAAAGCAGGAGTTGTATCTTAGTCTCTTAGTGATAAGCTCAAACGGTATCTTGCAAAAAATAAATCAACAAAAAAGGAAGTTGGCCAACAATGATGAAAGTGCAACAAAGAAATGGGAAGAGATAATGTTGAAAGTGAAATTATATTTCATGTATATGTATGAATGTTGGAATTATTCACGTTATATATATATATTCCTTGGAATTATTCACAATATATATGTATTTGTTGTATGCCGTAGAGTCAGTTCTGACTATAGCTACCACGTAGGACAGAGTAGACTTGACCCATATGGTTTCCTAAGTGAAATCTTTATGTGAAGAGATTACCAGGTCTTTTCTCCCATGAAGCCACTAGTGGGCTCAAACCATTGACTTTTAGGTTACCAGCCAATTGGTTAACCATTTGCAAAAAATAAATCAACAAAAAAGGAAGTTGGCCAACAATGATGAAAGTGCAACAAAGAAATGGGAAGAGATAATGTTGAAAGTGAAATTATATTTGCTCCCATAATATAGTGTTGACTAAAGAAATAAATGCCTTAATACTCTTTGCCTATCCTTTCTTATTTCCCAACTGAAGTAAGTTGAAATTCTCAAAGTTGGAAATCTTTAGAGTCACAGTGAGTT
Source organism: Elephas maximus indicus (assembly GCF_024166365.1). Taxonomy (NCBI): domain Eukaryota; kingdom Metazoa; phylum Chordata; class Mammalia; order Proboscidea; family Elephantidae; genus Elephas; species Elephas maximus. The sequence goes on from NC_064832.1 coordinate 43,638,027, forward strand.
TTAAAAAAAGAGAGTAAATATGTTTTATTTATGCATCTACCACAGACTAGGCAATACTGACAATCAAATCACTCTCTGGATTTCAGTTTTTTGTGAATTTAATCTAAATAACTTGATAGTATAATCTCTTTCCTTCTGAAATGACATGAGTATACTTTTAGGGTCAAGAACTATGTTATATAACTTAACAACAATTAAATTTTCTATAGTTACATGCCAATATTCTTTTCTCTGAAATGTATAACTGATTGCCTAGACCTTTCACTTTTTAAAATTCTGGAATCAAGCACTTACATCAACTATCTTTAAGTTTCTGTTTATGTCTAAATATGTTACAAAATGCTTGCAATTTAAACGTTCTTTCCTTTAATAGCTTAGTAGTCTGGATTTAATAAAAGAAATAGAAAACATTTTAGATGTTTCCAAAGTTATGGAATTCAATAGAGGGGACTTAAAACATATTGGAAGTGTAGCTAAGAGGAAATCAGGGTTCACTACAACCATCAGTGCTCTTCGGGGATAGCATGCTATTCTGCTGCCATGGCCACTCTAGCAGCAACTCTTCCTCCACTTGTCCACATATTTGTTGTAGACCACGCAGTAGTAAATACAGATATCTTTAAAGACTCTCATCTCTTACTACCTGAGATGCCAACAAAGTGCCCTGCTGCCTTTCTGCTTTCTGTAAGTCAAACACTGCATTCATTAATTCATATTCAAAGTCCTCGCTGCAACAAGCCAAAGCAAACCAGTCGCTGTCAGGTTGACTCCAACTCCTGGTGACCCCTTATGATTCAGACTAGAACTGTGCTCCACAGGGTTTTTAAAGTCTGTAACCTTTCAGATGGAGATTGTCAGGACTTTCTTCTGAGGCTTCTCTGCTTTGATTTGAACCATCACCCTTTTGGGGAAGAGCTGAACACTTAACCATCGTACCACCCAGAGACTCCTTAGCTGCGACAGAGACTAGGAGATGTAATTTCTAAATTTCAAACTTCTCTGAATAGCAAAAAGTGGTGTGATAAACCGTTCTATCTAATAAGATTGTCAAATAAACAGATGTTTCAGGTAGAGATTTTTATCCGGCATGTATTGCTGATTTTTCTGAAAATCCCAGATAAGTGGCCATCTCAAAAAAAAAAAAAAAAACTGAAGGAGAATATAAGGGGCAAAAGGCTGCTTCAATGAATAGACTAACATATAAAGCTTTAAAACAATGTAAGGGAATTATACAGATCAATGTATTTTTCAGATGATTGACAGGCAGTGGTTTTAAGCTCTACTGTAATATTTTATACTTATCCACATAACTCCAGTGGTTAGATGCAGCTCAGAATTTAGTACTTAAAGCTTGTATCAATAGAAATGTCACTGAAAGGATTTTTGCTGGATCTTACTTTAACTCATCTAATATGATTAGAATTTGAAAGAGAAAATTTGTAATTTTCTCAGCTAGATTGGTTATTTATAGTGGTGTTCTTCAAACACACACACAAAAAAGCCTTAAACATAATCTGAATAATCAGTGGCCATTACGTTTTGGGTTTTTGAGCTGGGAGCATAGCCAATTGGGGTAGATTTTAATAACTGCTTTGCTATTTTTTACTGTTTACTTTAAGCAAAATTTTCATAAAAAGAGCTGGATTGACAGACTCAGAGATCAAAGTCCTCTTTTTATGAACTGAACAGAGACAGCACAGAGAGTTAAAATTTCTCAGTACCCAAACCACTGCTCTGGAGATTCTACCTATAAAGGATGAGAGGGTTTTTCAAGCTCTTTCTCTGCCTTTGTCTTTCTCTTGAGAGGATGCCTCATTCGGTGGAACTTACAGTTGGGAAAGTATTATTGAATTAACAACACTGTATAGATTTCGTATGCCTTGGGCATATTTGCCACTATTAGCATCTCATATTTGAAAATTATTTTAGAACTATTGTATATTTTAAACATAATAGTATGTTTGTAAGCTCGCATTTCCATTTTGCTAATTAATAAATTGAATCAAAGAAATTAAGTTACTTCTCTAAAATCACATGGCAAATTAATAGTAATACTTCAGTAAATATTCATGGATTCTGATCATATAATGCAACAGTAAACAAGAGAATTGGCAATGAGTTTGTAGGATATTATCATGCATATAAATACATTTAATCTGATTATCAAAACTGCTTTATTAAGTGTCTGATTGAAGGTGAATTAGAAACGAGGAATCACACAATATATTTTCTATATATTATATTGCATTATTTAATAAGCATTTGACATGTCTTATTTTGTCAATTTTAAAGAAACCCACCTCTGGAGTTAGAGTATATCTTACCATTGATAATTTATCACAAATAATTGATGACATTTTTTCTTACTTGTTGTGGTTTGCTCCTATCAAGTCAATGCCCAACTCATGGCTACCCCATGCATCATTGGCTGATTTTTGAAAGCAGATCACCAGGCCTTTCTTTCTAGTCCATCTTAGTCTTGAAGCTCCACTTCAGCAAACCTGTTCAGCATTATAGTAGCACACAAGTCTCCGCTGACGGACAGGTGGTGGCTGCACATTACGTACATTGGCCAGGAATCGAAGCCAGGTCTTCCCCCTGGAAGGCGAGGATCCTACACTGAAATTACCAAATGCCTCTGGAGAATGGTTTTAGACTAGATAAAATAAAATAACTTCTACTACCTTCATTTTATAGATGAGGAATATGAGGAATCAAAGGGAAGTACTTTTTTCCAATTAAAGTATTAAGTAATATAGCCTAAATCTGTATCTAGTTTACTTTGATTCTCAGGCCCACACTTGTACAAGCAAGATGCCTTAAATCAAGAATTTTGTGTGTAAAAATAAAGACAAAATAGAATTGGAGGATTTCAAAAGATGCACAATTACCTTGCTAGATTCTGTAGCTGAAGATGCCTCAGGTCAGACAAAAAAAGAGAATTTTTTTTAAGCCTGAAGATTTGGTACAAGTCTACACTCTCATGAAAGGGATGCATGTTGTTGAAAAGAGAATTTTTCATTTAATCATGACATACTAGAATCAGGGGTTTACCATTAAAAATCTGGAAGTGATAATATCAGAACAAAAGGTTAGACTATGATTTTGCAATGTTTATAACATACATAGAATCTACTGGCCCTAGAAAGATATTTTAGGGCTGGTAAGTGTATATTTACTAAGTCTTCTGTACTTGTCCCAATGTTTCTATGTAACTGTAAAGTTGTAATACTGAGCAAGTAATAGCTAAACACTAAAGAAGGATAAATTGTGGTGACCACACTAGATGCAAGACATTCTAGTTTCTATACAACGAAAATCAGATATTAAGTATTATTTCTACTCTAAGGAGTAATAAATACTACAAGAGATAATGCGTTAAGTAAAAAACAAAAAGAAGGGCACCCATATTTTGTTATTTGTGAAACTTCTTGATTCACTCTATCTTCACCACAAAGCTGTCATCTCCATGGACGCAGGGATGGGGCTGGTTGCCTTAATCTCCATTGTAACTCTAGTCCCAACTTAAGTGCCTGGCATAGTTGTTATTATTCAGTGTAGAGATCACATGGATAATTCTGAAACTGCAGGGTTATTTGTAGGGCATTAAACCACTCCTCGATTACAGAAAATCAACCAGGTGGCAGACATTTTCAGGCTACTTTGAAACACTCAAGTCTCTTACACACTACTGCTGTTTGATGGCAAGGACTTCAAAGCACAAGTCTCAATGACAACGAAGGTGCCTGCAGCTTATACTAAGTTCTGTTGATATAAATGTTTATCTTAAATGATTTATTAATTCAGCTAATATTTATTGAACTCCTAATAAGTGACAGGTACTATGCAAGGTGTTGGTAATACAGAATATAAACCCTCATACACATAAAGAGACCAAAATATCATAAAGCTTACAGTCTATTGGGAGAGACAAGCTTAGTTAAAAAGGAAAAGAAAAAAAAAAAAAACCTACACGTTTTCATGCTACAAGGAGAGGCACATGGTATAATGGACATAATTAACAGATGAAATTAGTCATACAGGCAAAGTGTATAATGCTTTTTTGAGAAATAATTTTGCTGAGTGATTTTAAAGATATGATTCTGACCTTTAATCATCCTGAAGAATATTTTCACTGGGTTGATGTTCTTTCCTTAAGAACTTGAAAAAAATAAATGTGCCACTTCCTTTCACCCTCCGTTCTAGTGAGCGACACATGCTATCTAATATTTTCTCACCTATGTTTTTCTCTGGATGCTTTCAAGATTTTTTACTGTCTCTTTAATTTTTAGAAGTTTAATTATGATATGTATTGAAGTGGATTTCTTTGGGTTTACCCTGTTTGAGGCTTGCTCAGATTCTTGGATGTATATAGGTTTATGTCTCTTGCCAATTTGGGGGAGTTTTCACCCATTATTTTCTTCAAATACTTTTTCGGTCCTGACCACATTCTCCCCTCCTTCTGAGACTCTGAAGACATGAATTTTAGGTCTTTTGTTGTATTCCTAAAAGCCTAAAAGCCTCTAAAGTTCTTCTTAGTTTTTTTTTTTTTGGTCTGTTTTCTCTCTGTTGTTTAGGTTGGGTATATCCATTGTTTAGTCTTTGACCTCACTGATTCTTTCCTCTTTCCCTTCCATTTTGCTTTTGAGCTCATCCACTGAGATTTTATTTCAGTTATTGTATTTTTCAATTCTGAAATTTCCATTTGGTTCTTTTTTACAACTTCTGTTTTATTGCTGGAAACCCTGGTGGCATACTGCTGAAGTGCTGTGACTGCTAACCAAAATGTGGGCAGTTCAACTCCCCATAGGGCCGCTACGAATTGGAATCGAGTTGATGGCAACGGGTTTGCTTTTTTTTTTTTTTTTTGGTTATTTTATTCCTGCAGCTTTGTCTGCCTTTGCTGCAGCTTTCTATCCTTGCATTTATTTCAAGTTTGTTTGTAATTGCTAGTTGAAGTATTTTTATCATGCCTGTTTAAAACTCTGGTTGGATAATTATCACGTGTCATATTGATGTTATCTGTCAATTTCTTTTCTCATTCAAATTAAGATTTTTCTTGTTTTTTGGTATGATGATAGATTTTCCATTGAAACATGGACATTTTTGCACTATCTTCTGAGACTCTGGATCTTATTTAAACCTCTGTTCTAGCCCTCTGGCAGGGGAAAGGAAGGTGCCACTTCATTACTATTAGGTGGACGTAACCTTGGTGGTATAGCGGTTAAGTGCTATGGCTGCTAACCAAAAGGCTGCCAGCTCAAATCCACCAGGTGCTTCTTGGAAACTCTATGGGGCACTTCTACTCTATCCTACAGGATTGCTATGAGTTGGAATTGACTCGAAGGCAATGGGCGTAGTTTTTTTTTTTTTGGCAACAGTATAGATTTCCCACTTATCCTCCATAAACATCTGAATGGCAGGGGCTCTGTGCTACTGCCTGCCTTATTGCTGAGCTGATGGTGATAAAAGTCCAGACTCCCCACATGGTCTCCATGAATACTGTTGGGAAGAAACCTAGTCAGCCTTCAGAGATGAAGGTGCTAACACCTTATTTGGCTTTCTCTGATACCACTGTGGCAATGGTATTTGTATACCTTGTTGTATCTTTGTGAGGATGGGAATCTAGCCTCCTCACTCAACTTTTGGTTAGATGGTAGAAACCCAAAACCCACTGCCATGGAGCTGAATTTGACTCATAGCTACCCCATAGGGTTTCCAAGGCTATAAATCTCTATGGAAGCAGATTGCCACATCTTTCTTCCATGGAGCCACTGGTAGTTTTCTGGTTTTTTTTTTTTTTTTAATTAATTTTTATTGAGCTTCAAGTGAACGTTTATAAATCGTCAGTCTGTCACATATAAGTTTATATACACCTTACTCCGTACTCCCACTTGCTTTCCCCCTAATGAGTCAGCCCTTCCAGTCTCTCCTTTCGTGACAATTTTGCCAGCTTCCAACTCTCTCTATCCTCCCATCCCCCCTCCAGACAGGAGATGCCAACACAGTCTCAAGTATCCACGTGATATAATTAGCTCACTCTTCATCAGCATCTTTCTCCCACCCACTGTCCAGTCCCTTTCATGTCTGATGAGTTGTCTTCGGGGATGGTTCCTGTCCTGGGCCAACGGAAGGTTTGGGGACCATGAACGCCAGGATTCCTCTAGTCTCAGCCAGACATTAAGTATGGTCATTTTGTGAGAATTTGGGGTCTGTATCCCACTGATCTCCGGCTCCCTCAGGGGTTCTCTATTGTGCTCCCTGTCAGGGCAGTCATCGATTGTGGCCGGGCACCAACTAGTTCTTCTGGTCTCAGGATGATGTAGGTCTCTGGTTCATGTGGCCCTTTCTGTCTCTTGGGTTCTAAGTTATCGTGTGACCTTGGTGTTCTTCATTCTCCTTTGCTCCAGGTGGGTTGAGACCAATTGATGCATCTTAAATGGCAGCTTGTTAGCATTGAAGACCCCAGACGCCACATTTCAAAGTGGGATGCAGAATGTTTTCATAATAGAATCATTTTGCCAATTGACTTAGAAGTCCCCTTAAACCATGGTCCCCAAACCCCTACCCTTGCTCCACTGACCTTTGAAGCATTCAGTTTATCTCGGAAACTTCTTTGCTTTTGGTCAGGTCCAGTTGAGCTGACCTTCCATGTATTGAGTGTTGTCCTTCCCTTCACCTAAAGCAGTTCTTAGCTACTAACTAATCATTAAAAAACCCTCTCCCACCCTCCCTCCCTCCCCGCCTCGTAACCACAAAGGTATGTGCTCTTCTCAGTTTATACTATTTCTCAAGATCTTATAATAGTGGTCTTATACCATATTTGTCCTTTTGCTTCTGACTAATTTCACTCAGCATAATGCCTTCCAGGTTCCTCCATGTTATGAAATGTTTCACAGATTCCTCACTCTTCTTTATCGATGCATAGTATTCCATTGTGTGAATATACCACAATTTATTTACCCATTCGTCCGTTGATGGACACCTTGGATGCTTCCAGCTTTTTGCTATTGTAAACAGAGCTGCAATAAACATGGGTGTGCATATATCTGTTCGTGTGAAGGCTCTTATTTCTCTAGGGTATATTCCGAGGAGTGGGATTTCTGGGTTGTATGGTAGTTTTATTTCTAACTGTTTAAGGTAACGCCAGATAGATTTCCAAAGTGGTTGTACCATTTGACATTCCCACCAGCAGTGTATAAGAGTTCCAATCTCTCCACAGCCTCTCCAACATTTATTATTTTGTGTTTTTTGCATTAATGCCAGCCTTTTTTTGTTGGAGTGAGATGGAATCTCATCATAGTTTTAATTTGCATTTCTCTAATGGCTAATGATCGAGAGCATTTTCTCATGTATCTGTTACCTGCCTGATTATCTTCTTTAGTGAAGTGTGTGTTCATATCCTTTGCCCACTTCTTGATTGGGTTGTTTGTCTTTTTGTGGTTGAGTTTTGATAGAATCATATAGATTTTAGAGATCAGGTGCTGGTCGGAGATGTCATAGCTGAAAATTCTTTCCCAGTCTGTAGGTGGTCTTTTTACTCTTTTGGTGAAGTCTTTAGATGAGCATAGGTGTTTGATTTTTAGGAGCTCCCAGTTATCTGCTTTCTCTTCATCATTTTTGGTAATGTTTTGTATTCTGTTTATGCCTTGTATCAGGGCTCCTAAGGTTGTCCCTATTTTTTCTTCCATGATCCTTATCGTTTTAGTGTTTATGTTTAGGCCTTTGATCCACTCGGAGTTAGTTTTTGTGCATGGTGTGTGGTATGGGTCCTCTTTCATTTTTTTGCAAATGGATATCCAGTTATGCCAGCACCATTTGTTAAAAAGACTATCTTTTCCCCAATTAACGGACACTGGGCCTTTGTCAAATATCAGCTGCTCATATGTGGATGGATTTATATCTGGGTTCTCAATTCTGTTCCATTGGTCTATGTGCATGTTGTTGTACCAGTACCAGGCTGTTTTGACTACTGTGGCTGTATAATAGGTTCTAAAATCAGGTAGAGTGAGGCCTCCCACTTTCTTCTTCTTTTTCAGTAATGCTTTACTTATCCAAGGCTTCTTTCCCTTCCATATGAAGTTGGTGATTTGTTTCTCCATCACTTTAAAAAATGGGATTTGGATCATAAGTGCATTGTATGTATAGATGGCTTTTGGTAGAATAGACATTTTTACTATGTTAAGTCTTCTTATCCATGGGCAAGGTATGTTTTTCCATTTAAGTATGTCCTTTTTAATTTCTTGTAGTAGTGCTTTGTAGTTTTCTTTATATAGGTCTTTTACATCTTTGGTAAGATTTATTCCTAAGTATTTTATCTTCTTGGGGGCTACTGTGAATGGTATTAATTTGGTGATTTCCTCTTCGATGTTCTTTTTGTTGATGTAGAGGAATCCAAGTGATTTTTGTATGTTTATCTTATAACCTGAGACTCTGCCAAACTCTTCTATTAGTTTCAGTAGTTTTCTGGAGGATTCCTTAGGGTTTTCTGTGTATAAAGATCATGTCATCTGCAAATAGAGATAATTTGACTTCCTCCTTGCCAATCCAGATGCCCTTTATTTCTTTGTCTAGCCTAATTGCTCTGGCTAGGACCTCTAGCACAGTGTTGAATAAGAGCGGTGATAAAGGGCATCCTTGTCTGGTTCCCGTTCTCAAGGGAAATGCTTTCAGGTTCTCTCTACTTAGAGTGATGTTGGCTGTTGGCTTTGCATAGATGCCCTTTATTATGTTGAGGAATTTTCCTTCAATTCCTATTTTGCTGAGAGTTTTTATCATAAATGGGTGTTGGACTTTGTCAAATGCCTTTTCTCCATCAATTGATAAAATCGTGTGGTTTTTGTCTTTTGTTTTATTTATGTGATGGATTACATTAATGGTTTTTCTGATATTAAACCAGCCTTGCATACCTGGTATAAATCCCACTTGGTCGTGGTGAATTATTTTTTTGATATGTTGTTGAATTCTATTGGCTAGATTTTGTTGAGGATTTTTGCATCTATGTTCATGAGGGATATAGGTCTGTAATTTTCTTTTTTTGTGGTGTCTTTACCTGGTTTTGGTATAAGGGATATGGTGGCTTCATAGAATGAGTTAGGTAGCATTCCGTCATTTTCTATGCTTTGGAGTACCTTTAGTAATAGTGGTGTTAACTCTTCTCTGAAAGTTTGGTAGAACTCTGCAGTAAAGCCATCCGGGCCAGGGCGTTTTTTTTGTTGGGAGTTTCTTGATTACCGTTTCAATCGCTTTTTTTTTTTTTTTTTAATTTTTATTAAGCTTCAAGTGAACATTTACCGTTCCAATCAGTCTGTCACATGTAGGTTTACATACATCTTACTCCCTTCTCCCACTTGCTCTCCCCCTATTGAGTCAGCCCTTACAGTCTCTCGTTTCGTGCCAATTTTGCCATCTTCCCTCTCTCTCTATCTTCCCATCCCCCCTCCAGTCAAGAGTTGCCGACACACTCTCCCGTGTCCACCTGATTTAATTAGCTCACTCTTCATCAGTATCTCTCTCCCCCCCCACTGACCAGTCCTTTTCATGCCTGATGATTTGTCTTCGGGGATGGTTCCTGTCCTGTGCCATCAGAAGTGCTGGGGAGCATTGTCTCTGGGATTCCTCTAGTCGCAATCATACCATTAGGTGTGGTCATTTAATGAGAATTTGGGGTCTGTATCCCATTGGTCTCCTGCTCCCTCAGGAGTTGTCTGTTGTGTTCCCTGACAGGGCAGACATCGATTGTGGCCGGGCACCGACTCGTTCTTCTGGTCTCAGGATAATGTAGGTCTCTGGTTCATGTGGCCCTTTCTGTCTCTTGGGTTCTAAGTTGTTGTGTGACCTTGGTGTTCTTCCTTTGCCTTTGCTCCCGGTGGGTTGAGACCAATTAATGTATTTTAGATGGCCGCTTGTTGGCATTTAGGACCCCAGGCGCCACAATTCAAAGTGGGATGCAGAGTGTTTTCGTAATAGAATTGTTTTGCCCATTGACTTAGAAGTCCCCTCAAACCAAGTTCCCCAGACCCCAGCCCCTGCTTCGTTGACCTTTGAAGCTTTCATTTTATCTCGGAAACCTCTTTACTTTTAATCCAGTCCAATTAGGCTGACCTTCCTTGTTTTGAGTGTTGTCTTTCCCTTCACCCAAAGCAGTTCCCATCTACCGATTGATCAATAAAAAGCCCTCTCCCTCCCTCCCTCCCTCCCCCCTTTGTAACCACTTAAGTATGTGTTCTTCTCCGTTTTTTCTATTTCTCAAGATCTTATAATAGTGGTCTTATACAATATTTGTCCTTTTGCAACTGACTCATTTCGCTCAGCATAATGCCTTCCAGATTCCTCCATGTTATGAAATGTTTCAGAGATTCGTCACTGTTCTTTATCGATGCGTAGTATTCCATTGAATGAATATACCACAATTTATTTACCCATTCGTCTGTTGATGGACATCTTGGTTGCTTCCAGCTTTTTGCTATTGTAAACAGAGCTGCAATAAACATGGGTGTGCATATATCTGTTCGTGTGAAGGCTCTTGTATCTTTAGGGTATATTCCGAGGAGTGGGATTTCTGGGTTGTATGGTAGTTCTATTTCTAACAGTTTGAGATAACGCCAGATGGATTTCCAAAGTGGTTGTACCATTTTACAATCCCACCAGCAGTGCATGAGAGTTCCAATCTCTCCGCAGCCTCTCCAACATTTATTATTTTGTGTTTTTTGAATTAATGCCAGTCTAGTTGGTGTCATATGGAATCTCATCGTAGTTTTAATTTGCATTTCTCTAATGGCTAATGATCGAGAGCATTTTCTCATGTATCTGTTGGCTGCCTGAATATCTTCCTTAGTGAAATGTGTGTTCATATCCTTTGCCCACTTCTTGATTGGGTTGTTTGTCTTTTTGTGGTTGAGTTTTGACAGAGTCATGTAGATTTTAGAGATCAGGCGCTGGTCTGAGATGTCATAGCTGAATATTCTTTCCCAGTCTGTAGGTGGTCTTTTTACTCTTTTGGTGAAGTCTTTAGATGAGCATAGGTGTTTGATTTTTAGGAGCTCCCAGTTATCTGGTTTCTCTTCATCATTTTTGGTAATGTTTTGTATTCTGTTTATGCCCTGTATTAGGGCTCCTAGGGTAGATCCTATTTTTTCTTCCATGATTTTTATCGTTTTAGTCTTTATGTTTAAGTCTTTGATCCACTTGGAGTTAGTTTTTGTGCATGGTGTGAGGTATGGATCCTGTTTCATTCTTTTGCAAATGGATATCCAGGTATGCCAGCACCATTTGTTAAAAAGACTATTATTTCCCCAATTGACTGACACTGGTCCTTTGTCAAATATCAGCTGCTCATACGTGGATGGATTTATATCTGGATTCTCAATTCTGTTCCATTGGTCTATGTGCCTGTTGTTGTACCAGTACCAGGCTGTTTTGACTACTGTAGCTATATAATAGGTTCTGAAATCAGGTAGGGTGAGGCCTCCCACTTTCTTCTTCTTTTTCAGTAATGTTTTGCTTATCCGGGGGTTCTTTCCTTTCCATATGAAATTAGTGATTTGTTTCTCTATTCCCTTAAAGTATGACATTGGTATTTGGATTGGAAGTGCGTTATATGTATAAATGGCTTTTGGTAGAATAGACATTTTTACTATGTTAAGTCTTCCTATCCATGAGCAGGGTACGTTTTTCCACTTAAGTGTGTCCTTTTGAATTTCTTGTAGCAGAGTTTTATAGTTTTCTTTGTATAGGTCTTTTACATCCTTGGTAAGATTTATTCCTAAGTATTTTACCTTCTTGGGGGCTACTGTGAATGGTATTGATTTGGTTATTTCCTCTTCGGTGTTCTTTTTGTTGATGTAGAGGAATCCAAGTGATTTTTGTATGTTTATTTTATATCCTGAGACTCTGCCAAACTCTTCTATTAGTTTCAGTAGTTTTCTGGAGGATTTCTTAGGGTTTTCCATGTATACGATCATGTCATCTGCAAATAGTGATAGCTTTACTTCCTCCTTACCAATCTGGATACCCTTTATTTCTTTGTCTAGCCTAATTGCCCTGGCTAGGACTTCAAGTACGATGTTGAATAAGAGCGGTGATAAAGGGCATCCTTGTCTGGTTCCCGTTCTCAAGGGAAATGCTTTCAGGTTCTCTCCATTTAGAGTGATATTGGCTGTTGGCTTTGCATAGATGCCCTTTATTATGTTGAGGAATTTTCCTTCAATTCCTATTTTGGTTAGAGTTTTTATCATAAATGGGTGTTGGACTTTGTCAAATGCCTTTTCTGCATCTATTGATAAGATCATGTGGTTTTTATCTTTAGTTCTATTTATGTGATGGATTACATTAATGGTTTTTCTGATATTAAACCAGCCTTGCATACCTGGTATAAATCCCACTTGATCAGGGTGAATTATTTTTTTGATGTGTTGTTGGATTCTATTGGCTAGAATTTTGTTGAGGATTTTTGCATCTATGTTCATGAGGGATATAGGTCTAAAATTTTCTTTTTTTGTAATGTCTTTACCTGGTTTTGGTATCAGGGAGATGGTAGCTTCATAGAATGAGTTGGGTAGTATTCCGTCTTTTTCTATACTTTGAAATACTTTCAATAGTAATGGTGTTAAGTCTTCTCTGAAGGTTTGGTAGAACTCTGCAGTGAAGCCATCTGGGCCAGGACTTTTTTTTGTTGGGAGTTTCTTGATTACCGTTTCAATCTCTTTTTTTGTTATGGGTCTATTTAGTTGTTCTACTTCTGAATGTGTTAGTTTAGGCAAGTAGTATTGTTCCAAGAATTTATCCATTTCTTCTAGGTTTTCAAATTTGTTAGAGTACAATTTTATGTAGTAATCTGATATGATTCTTTTGATTTCATTTGGTTCTGTTGTGATGTGGTCCTTCTCGTTTCTTATTCGGGTTATTTGTTTCCTTTCCTGTTTTTCTTTAGTCAGTCTAGCCAATGGTTTATCAATTTTGTTAATTTTTTCAAAGAACCAGCTTTTGGCTTTGTTAATTCTTTCAATTGTTTTTCTGTTCTCTTTTTTTTAATTCATTTAGTTCAGCTCTAATTTTTATTATTTGTTTTCTTCTGGTGCCTGATGGATTCTTTTGTTGCTCACTTTCTATTTGTTCAAGTTGTAGGGACAGTTCTCTGATTTTGGCTCTTTCTTCTTTTTGTATGTGTGCATTTATCGATATAAATTGACCTCTGAGCACTGCTTTTGCTGTGTCCCAGAGGTTTTGATAGGAGGTATTTTCATTCTTGTTGCTTTCTAAGAATTTCCTTATTCCTTCCTTGATGTCTTCTATAACCCAGTCTTTTTTCAGGAGGGTATTGTTCAGTTTCCAAGTATTTGATTTCTTTTCCCTAGTTTTTCTGTTATTGATTTCTAGCTTCATTGCCTTGTGGTCTGAGAAGATGCTTTGTAATATTTCGATGTTTTGGACTCTGCAAAGGTTTGTTTTATGACCTAATATGTGGTCTATTCTAGAGAATGTTCCAAGTGCACTAGAAAAAAATGTATATTTTGCAGCAGTTGGGTGAAGAGTTCTGTATAAGTCAATGAGGTCAAGTTGGTTGATTGTTGTAAGTAGGTCTTCCGTGTCTCTATTGAGCTTTTTACTGGCTGTCCTGTCCTTCTCCGAAAGTGGTGTGTTGAAGTCTCCTACTATATATGTGGAGGTGTCTATCTCACTTTTCAATTCTGTTAAAATTTGATTTATGTATCTTGCAGCCCTGTCATTAGGTGCGTAAATATTTAATATGGTTATGTCTTCCTGATCAATTGTCCCTTTTATCATCATATAGTGTCCTTCTTTATCCTTTGTGGCGGATTTAAGTCTAAAGTCTATTTTGTCAGAAATTAATATTGCTACTCCTCTTCTTTTTTGCTTATTGTTTGCTTGATATATTTTTTTCCATCCTTTGAGTTTTAGTTTGTTTGTGTCTCTAAGTTTAAGGTGTGTCTCTTGTAGGCAGCATATAGATGGATCGTGTTTTTTTATCCAGTCCGTGACTCTCTGTCTCTTTATTGGTGCATTTAGTCCATTTACATTCAGCGTAATTATAGATAAGTAAGTTTTTAGTGCTGTCATTTTGATGCCTTTTCATGTGTGTTGTTGGCCATTTCATTTTTCCACATGCTTTTTTGTCCTGAGACGTTTTTCTTAGTAGCTTGTGAGATCCTCATTTTCATAATGTTTAACTTTGTGTTTATTGAGTCTTTACTTTTTTCTTGGCTTTTTTCTTGAGTTATGGGATTGATATTCCTTTTTGTGGTTACCTTTTTATTTACCCCTATTTTTCTAAGTAAAAACCTAACTTGTATCCTTCTATTTCGCCTTGGATCACTCTCCATCTGGCAGTTCAATGCCTCCTGTATTTAGTCCCTCTTTTTGATTATTTTGATCGTTTATCTATTGATTTCCATGATTTCCTGTAGTGTGTATTATTTTGTTTATTTATTTATTTTTTAGAATTAGTCTTAATTTGTTTGTTTTTGTGCTTTCCCTATTTGAGTTGCGTTGATATCAGGACGTTCTGTTTTGTGACCTTGTATTGTGCTAGTATCTGATATTATTGGTCATCCGGCCAAACGGTTTCCTTTAGCATTTCTTGCAGTCTTGGTTTAGTTTTTGCAAATTCTCTGAACTTGTGTTTATCTGTAAATATCTTAATTTCTCCTTCATATTTCAGAGAGAGTTTTGCTGGATATATGATCCTTGGTTGGCAGTTTTTCTCCTTCAGTGCTCTGTATACGTCGTCCCATTCCCTTCTTGCCTGCATGGTTTCTGCTGAGTAGTCTGAACTTATTCTTATTGATTCTCCCTTGAAGGAAACCTTTCTTTTCTCCCTGGCTGCTTTTAAAATTTTCTGTTTGTCTTTGGTTTTGGCAAGTTTGATGATAATATGTCTTGGTGTTTTTCTTTTTGGATCAATCTTAAATGGGGTTCGTTGAGCATCTTGGATAGATATCCTTTCGTCTTTCATGATGTCAGGGAAGTTTTGTGTCAGGATTTCTTCAACTATTTTCTCTGTGTTTTCTGTCCCCCCTCCCTGTTCTGGGACTCCAATCACTCGCAAGTTATCCTTCTTGATAGAGTCCCACATGATTCTTAGGGTTTCTTCATTTTTTTTAATTCTTTTATCTGATTTTTTTTCAGCTATGTTGGTGTTGTTTCCCTGATCCTCCAGAAGTCCCAGTCTACATTCTAATTGCTCGAGTCTGCTCCTCTGACTTTCTATTGCGTTGTCAAATTCTGTAATTTTATTGTTAATCTTTTGGATTTCTACATGCTGTCTCTCTATGGATTCTTGCAACTTGTTAATTTTTCCACTATGTTCTTGAATAGTCTTTTTGAGTTCTTCAACAGTTTTATCAGTGTGTTCCTTGGCTTTTTCTGCATTTATCCTAATTTCATTTGTGATATCTTTAAGCATTCTGTAAATTAGTTTTTTATATTCTGTATCTGATAATTCCAGGATTGTATCTTCATTTGGGAAAGATTTTGGTTCTTTTGTTTGGGGGGTTGGAGAAGCTGTCATGGTCTGTTTCTTTATGTGGTTTGATATGGACTGCTGTCTCCGAGCCATCACTGGGAAAGTAGATTTTCCAAGTAGTCGGCTGGTACGCTGGCTCCTGGTTCTGAAAACAGTCGCCGTCTGCCCGTATTTGTTCGTTTTCCGTCTCTAAGTCTGTGCTTGTTGTTCAGAGTTGGTAGATTGTTATGTATGTGATCGATTCCCTTGTTTTTCCGAGTCTTTGTTGCAAGAGGGATCCGCAGTAGCGTCCACCTAGTCCACCATCTTGGCCCCACCCCTCAATCTCTTTTTTTCTTATGGGTCTATTTAGTTGTTCTACTTCTGATTGTGTTAGTTTAGGTAGGTAGTGTTTTTCTAGGAATTCATCCATTTCTTCTAGGTTTGCAAATTTGATAGAGTACAATTTTTCATAGTAATCTGATATGATTCTTTTAATTTCAGTTGGGTCTGTTGTGATGTGGCCCATCTAGTTTCTTATTCGGGTTATTTGTTTCCTTTCCTGTATTTCTTTAGTCAGTCTGGCCAATGGTTTATCAATTTTGTTAATTTTTTCAAAGAACCAGCTTTTGGCTTTGTTAATTCTTTCAATTGTTTTTCTGTTCTCTAATTCATTTAGTTCAGCTCTAATTTTTATTATTTGTTTTCTTCTGGTGCCTGATGGATTCTTTTGTTGCTGGCTTTCTATTTGTTCAAGTTGTAGGGACAGTTCCCTGATTTTGGCTCTTTCTTCTTTATGTATGTGTGCATTTACTATATAAATTGACCTCTGAGCAATGCTTTTGCTGTGTCCCAGAGGTTTTGACAGGAAGTGTTTTCATTCTTGTTGCATTCTATGAATTTCTTTATTCCCTCCTTAACGTCTTCTATAACCCAGTCTTTTTTTTCAGCAGGGTATTGTTCAGTTTCCAAGTATTTGATTTCTTTTCCCTAATTTTTCTGTTATTGATTTCCACTTTTATGGCCTTGTGGTCTGAGAAGATGCTTTGTAATATTTTGATGTTTTGGGTTCTGCAAAGGTTTGTTTTATGACCTAATATGTGGTCTATTCTAGAGAATGTTCCATGTGCGCTAGAAAAAAAAATATACCTTGCAGCAGTTGGGTGGAGAGTTCTGTAAAAGTCAATAAGGGCAAGTTGGTTGATTGTAGCAATTAGGTCTTCTGTGTCTCTATTGAGCTTCTTACTGGATGTCCTGTCCTTCTCTGAAAGTGGTGTGTTGAAGTCTCCTACTATAATTGTGGAGGTGTCTATCTCACTTTTCAGTTCTGTTAAAATTTGATTTATGTATCTTGCAGCCCTGTCATTGGGTTCATAAATATTTAATATGGTTATATCTTCCTGGTCAATTGTCCCTTTAATCATTATGTAGTGTCCTTCTTTACCCTTTGTGGTGGATTTAAGTTAAAAGTCTATTTTGTCAGAAATTAATATTGCTATTCCTCTTCTTTTTTGCTTATTGTTTTCTTGATATATTTTTTCCATCCTTTGAGTTTTAGTTTGTTTGTGTCTCTAAGTCTAAGGTGTGTCTCTTGTAGGCAGCATATAGATGGATCGTATTTCTTTATCCAGTCCGAGACTCTCTGTCTCTTTACTGGTGCATTTAGTCCATTTACATTCAGCATAATTACAGATAAGTAAGTGTTTAGTGTTGCATTTTGATGCCTTTTTATGTGTGTTGTTGACAAGTTCATTTTTCCACTTACTTTTTTGTGCTGAGAGGTTTTTCTTTGTAAATTGTGAGATCCTCATTTTCATAGTATTTGACTTTATGTTTGCTGAGTGGTTACGTTTTTCTTGGTTTCTATTTTGAGTTATGGAGTTGTTATACCTCTTTGTGGTTACCTTAATATTTACCCCAATTTTTCTAAGTAAAAACCTAACTTGTATTGTCCTATATCACCTTGTATCCCTCTCCATATGGCAGTTCTATGCCACCTGTATTTAGTCCCTCTTTTTGATTATTGTGATCTTTTACATATTGACTTCAATGATTCCCTATTTTGAGCATTTTTTTTTAAATTAATCTTAATTTGTTTTTGTGATTTCCCTATTTGAGTTGATATCAGGATGTTCTGTTCTGTGACCTTGTGTTGTTCTGGTATCTGATATTATTGGTTTTCTGACCAAACAATTTCCTTTAGTATTTCTTGTAGCTTTGGTTTGGTTTTTGCAAATTCTCTAAGCTTGTGTTTATCTGTAAATATCTTAATTTCGCCTTCATATTTCAGAGAGAGTTTTGCAGGATATATGATCCTTGGCTGGCAGTTTTTCTCCTTTTGTGCTCTATATATGTCATCCCATTGCCTTCTTGCCTGCATGGTTTCTGCTGAGTAAAAAAAAAAAAAAAAAAGTCTGAACTTATTCTTATTTTTTCTCCCTTGTGGGTGACCTTTCTTTTATCCCTGGCTGCTTTTAACATGTTCTCTTTATCTTTGGTTTTGGCAAGTTTGATGATAATATGTCTGGGTGTTTTTCTTTTTGGATCAATCTTAACCGGGGTTCGATGAGCATCTTGGATAGATATCCTTTCGTCTTTCATGATGTCAGGAAAGTTTTCAGTCAGCAGATCTTCAGCTATTCTCTCTTTGTTTTATGTCCTCCCTCCCTGTTCTGGGACTCCAATCACACACAAGTTATCCTTCTTGATAGAGTCCTACATGATTCTTAGGGTTTCTTCATTTTTTTTAATTCTTTTATCTGATTTTTTTTCAGCTATGTTGGTGTTAATTCCTTGGTCCTTCAGATTTCCCACTCTGCATTCTAATTGCTCGAGTCTGCTTCTCTGACTTCCTATTGCGTTGTCTAATTCTGTAATTTTATTGTTAATCTTTTGGATTTCTGCATGCTGTCTCTCTATGGATTCTTGCAACTTATTAATTTTTCCACTATGTTCTTGAATAATCTTTTTGAGTTCTTCAACTGTTTTATCAGTGTGTTCTTTGGCTTTTTCTGCAGTTTGACTTATTTCCTTTCTGAGGTCATCCCTAATGTCTTGAAGCATTCTGTAAATTAGTTTTTTATATTCTGTATCTGATAATTCCAGGATTGTATCTTCATTTGGGAAAGATTTTGATTCTTTTGTGGGGGGGGGGTTGTAGAAGCTGTCATGGTCTGCTTCTTTATGTGGTTTGATATCGACGGCTGTCTCCGAGCCATCACTAAGATATTGTAGTGATTTATTCTATATTTGCTCACTGAGTCTTATCTTGTTTTGTTTTCTTTCAATATACATGGATGGGCTACTAGATTGTGCTGTCTTGATTGTTGTAGCCCTTGACTTACTTATGACCTATTACCAGCTGGTTTGGGCTGTTACCAGATATATATGCCTGAGTCTATTCACTATTCCTGAGTAGAATCTGATTTTGGGTCATAAAGTGTGTGCTGCACCCTAACACCTATTCACCTTGAGAAATAGTGGTGATAGTTGTGTGCACCAGATTCTATTAGCAGCTGGGGTTCATACTCCAGGGGGGTCAGGATGCTGACAGGCTTCCCCCAAGTGCCAGTGAGGTAGGTGTGTCTCTATTCCTAAAGCACTTTGGTGGGTGGGCTCTGCAGCTGTACCTTAGGCCCCCAATGCAAGTACTTCTACAGATTGGTAGGTGTCACCCTCCTTAGACCCCTAAGGCAGGAGGCTAGGTGGTCTGGGGGGAGCTTCAGCCCTCAGTTCCCTGTTGTGGGTCAGTTAGGGCTCTGTTGAATACGCAGAGATATCAGACCTGGGAAACTTGTTTTTCCAGTAAATCCACTAAAAAAAAAAATGCAGTCAGATCCCTCTCAGAAATGCCTTTCCATTATAATAGCCACCTTGTTCCCTGTAGGGATGAAAACCCGAGATATGGATCACATATGCTTGGCTGGAGCTGGTTCTGTGTTTTTAGTCCAATCAGGGAAGGATTTTTGGTCCCTGGGTTTTTTGTGGTTGCTTCTCTCAGGCCAGAAGAATGGGTTAGGAAACGACCAAAAAAAAAGGAAAAAAAAAAAAAAGCCACGGAGCTGTTCTCCCTCTGGCTCAGGAAATTCCAATGTTAATGAAGCCGCCTGGTAAGGGGAGGGGAGGGTTCAGAAAAACAGGAGAGAGTAGCACCCCGGAATATAGACAAAGTTGCTTATCTTGCTTGGGATGACTATTTTATCTGAGATTCCCGAGAGGCGTGTCCCCTATGTGTGCTGGCTGGGTAGAGATTGCCCCCGAGGGTCTGGTCCGCAGAAGCCGCAGTCATTTCCTCCACTGCCAGTCCAAAGTCTGGCGCCAAGTTTCCCCGGCTGGGACACTGCACTCTCGGCTCCAAAACCAGTCGCTGCCTCCAGGCAACTTCTCCTCCCGTTAGCCGCGTTACCACACCATCAACGCGGACCGGCTGGGCCCCCTCCCGAGGTCACAGGATGTTGTGTTCAGCTCCCCCGCGCCCAGTCCAAAGCCCGGCACCAAGGTTACCTGACTGGGACGCTGTCTCCAGGCTCCAGAAACAGTCGCTGCTTCCCCGTAGTTGTTTGTTCTCCGTCTCTGTCACTCAGGTCAACTCTTTAAATCTGTGTTTGTTGTTCAGGGTTCGTAGATTGTCATGTATGTGATCGATTCACTTGTTTTTCCGAGTCTTTGTTGCAAGAGGGATCCGAGGTAGCGTCTACTTAGTCAGCCATCTTGGCCCCCCGCCACTGGTAGTTTTGAATTGTTTACTTTTGGTTAACAGTCGAGTGCCTTAACTACTGTGCCACCAGGGCCCAAGATGGCAGAAGTTTGGTCATTATTTCTTCTGCAATGTTTGCCTGCAATCGAGTTTTATTGTTTAAACGTTTCCTGCCTTTCCTAGTTCTTGAGCTAAAGAGAGCAGGCTTTTGTTGGATTTTTTTGCATTTGTGCTTATTGAAATTTCCAGCTTGCCAATTATTTACCTCCTACTCCAGTATATGTGGAGCCCTGGTTGCACAGTGGTTAAGAGCTAGAGTGCTAACCAAAAGGTCAGCAGTTAGAATTCACCAGCAGCTCCCTGGAAACGCTACTGGGCAGTTCTACTCCATCTTATCGGGTTGCTATGAGTAGGAATGGACTTGATGGCAATAGGTTTGTTTGTTTTGGTCTGGCATATTTGAGGCAAAAGAAAATCCAAAACTTCACAATCATGTCATTCTCAATCCCTGAGGTCCCTAGTGAGTCTGCCTTATTCTGTTCACTTTTAAAATTCTTTTTATTTTGTTTTGCTTTGTTTGGTTAAATGTAATCTCTAGGATTTTCTGTTATATTTAGTGGGAGAAGTGGTGAAAGGTGTGTCTACTTTCTCTTTCAGGAAGTGGAAGCTGCTACAATTTTTTTTCTTTTCCTCTCTCAAATGCTTTGTGAATTAGTCCGTGTTTGGCTAATTACTTGCCATGCTATGAGCTGAATCTTATCCTATTTCCTGGCTGTATTTTTAACTTTGTAGTTTTTATTTCATATTTTTCTGGCCTTTGTGAACATTTGAAGTACTTCAGAATTGAATATCAAGTGAATAATAATAAACTGACTTTTCTTACCCATTTTTCTAGATTATAGATGAAAGAGGTCCATAATTTCTACTATGTACTTTCAAAAACTCTTACATTGCCTATTAACATTTCAATTTTTTTTTAAGAGATACTTTTAAGACTTCATGGAAAATATTTTATGTAACTATAGGGGCATTATTTTTCATGGTAATCTCTTACTTTTTTTTCTATTTGCTAATTTAGACACAATTTTAGTCAACTGTGTCTAGCTTATAAATAACAGGCAGCATGCAGTAATGGAAGAAGCACTGGCATAGATGTTAGGAGAACCACACCTTATCTCAATACTGCCACCACATCCTTATCCCAATATCTGTTATGGAGAAAGCTTCTTGGCTTTTCTGGTCTCTAGCCTCTTCATCTTTAAAATAATGTGACTAGATGCTCACTAATATTATGTGCAATTCTTAGATTCTACAACATCATGAGTGAATCATTGCAATTTTTTTGTGGTCTGTTTATATCACCATGGAGCCCTGTTGGTACAGTGGTTAAGAGCTTGGCTGCTAACCAAAAGGTCAACAGTTTGAATCCACCAGCCATTCTTTGGAAATCTTATTCCTGTAGGGGTCACTGTGAGTTGGAACTGGCTCGACGGCAACTGTTCTTTTGGGGGGGGGTTGTTTATATCACCTTATGAATATATTTACTTTAGATGAGAAAATTTTCAGAAGCCATGACATAATGGACAGTAGGCAAATTAGATTAAAAATGGCAGTAAAATGACAAAGGCAAAATTTTCTTGTCATTTTAGAGGTCTAAGAAACCCTTTTTTGGCTGTTATTTCTGAATCATCAGAAAAAAAAAATGAGATCAGTTAATTCCAACAGCTCTTTTAGAATGTTTCTGTCTACCTTAGTCGGATTTGTAGTCAGTTTTCATTGTGAATTTTCCTCTGACTCATATGTTTTTATATTCTTCTTTAAATACCTTAACTGTTCTGGTAAAATAGCTGTCCGAGTAGTTATCTTTGAAGGATTATGGTTCTACAAGTTTGATGTCTCCTGACCCATTATTTTTTTTTATTGCCAAGTATAAGGAATCGATCCATTTGAAAGTACCAGTTATTAGAATCTCACACCAGGACTTAGCTATGCCCACACATTTTTAATTCTTATTTTCCTTTTCTTCTCTGAATTGGGAGTATATATCTCAGGGTAGTGATTTTCTTATCCTATCATATTTATGCTGTATTATATTAGTTTTAGAACATACTACGTCTTACTGTTTACACACATTTAAGAAAATGAAACCAGTTTTATGGAAGGCAATATATTTAGTTAATTTCAGTACACTAGAGTATATATATATTTTTTTTTATTTTAGGGTATTTAAGCCAGTGATTATTGACTCTTCATATATTCTTAAAACGTGCAAAACATGCAAGTTAATGCCTAAACTACCAGATAAAACTGACGAATTTAACTTTTGTTTACACTTATCCTTTCTTTGCAATGTCTACATAATTGTTCTGAATTCCACAAAGGGAATTTCTGTGAAATTTTATTTTGTTGGTTCATGTTGGTTCAATCAATAATTGTTCATTACATACTGTGTTCCAAGCTCTAAGCTGGATGCTAGGAACACAGTCAATGTACGCATCCTAGGTCGGCAAAAGTAAACAGAAAAGAACTTTTAACTTAATTGATTGTTTCTGCAGGAGACTTTACGCTGGAGAACTTTCAGGTGAGATGCAAGCTAAAACTTGAAGAGCAAATTGGAATTATCTAAATAGGGCATATACAGGAGAGCAGGAGGTGAGTCCACAGCTGTTACTTCCTTTCTTTGTAGTAACACTTTCCTCCTCAGTGTCATAGGTATCAGCGATGCCAGAGGAATTAATATCCTCTCTCTACGTACTATCAAGGAGCCTTGGTGGTGCAGTGGTTAAGTGCTAGGCTGCAAACCGAAAGGTCAGTGGTTCCACTCCAGGGCAGAAAGATGTGGCAGTCTGCTTTTGTAAAGATGACAGCCTTGGAAGCCCTGTCTGTGTTCCCCTCTGCCCTGTAGGGTAGCTATGAGTTGGAATCTGTTCCACAGCAATGAATTTGGTTACATACTGTCAAACCACAGCCTGTTCCTCTTTCCTTACAACTCCTCCTTCTATAAAATATTTAAGAGATGGTATGCCAATCTCTCCCCCACCTTACTGTCATTTATCTACTCATTCCTAGTACATTCTTTGATATTTAATTACTTTACCTCTGATACAGAGCCCTCGTGGTGCATAAGTTAAGACCTACGGACACTAACCAAAAAACTCTGGCAGTTCGAATTTACCAGCAGCTCCTTGGAAACCCTATGGGGCAGTTCTACTCCGTCCTATACTGCCACTGTGAGTCGGAATCAACTGGATGGCAACGGGTTTTATGTTCTATCCTACCATCATTTTCAGAAACTTAAAGATTAATATGGATGTATTCTCGATATTGCTTCAGTAAACTTCATTCTCAAAGTTAATGCTCTTCTACTATACTCAACTTTATCTTATACATCTCTCCAAAATATAAATCTGATTTTTTAAAAAATCATTGATCTCATTGTCACTTCACTTTGACTTTATCAGCCCTTTCAATTATGTCACCTATTCATAATTTCCCATTATTTCTCCTCTTGGCTTCACTTGCCTCCGTTCCCACATGTACACAATCAATAATGTTATTTATCTTAGGCATTCTTGATACAGCAGTATCTCCTGTTGCAGGGCTGGGACAGACCAACAAAAAAAAATCCAAACCCATTGCTGTCCAGTTGATTTCCACTCATAGCGACCCTATTTCCGGCTCAGTGGCTAACGGTTACACAAACGTCTACTGAGAATATCAGAATTTGAAGATTAGTACAAAATAAACTCCTTGTAAAGTGCTATAGATTGATACTGAAGAAACAATATGTGACTACTAAGTCCAAAAGAGAGGCACCCAATAAATACGGGTGCTACAGCAAGGTGTTAAAGTATAAACATAAAATGAATAAAAGAGAGATTATTAAGTGAAGTGGGGAGAATTTGAAGAATTGTCCTCGATTCATATTTGGTTGCATTTAGGCACATGATATATGGAAGTGCTTGGAGGCCTAAAATGTAGGTTTTAAGAATCTTTGATTTTCTGACCTACTCACCGTATCAATCACAAACTTACGGAGTTATTGTTACTCATTTTTCTCACTCCTGCTCCAGGGCTGCTTGAGATTTCTAGAAGAACTGATGAGTGGCAGTTCAGTCCACTTCAAACTCATGCTGTCTAGCCTCAACTATGATTTTTGTCACAACCATTCCTAATTTTTCTACTCATTTAACTTTCAACTCATTTATGATTCTGTTATTCTCAGTTAAACAAAACAAATACCTTTTTTCTCACATACCCAAAATGTCTTGTATTTTTGTTACCAGAATAAGGTTCTTGCCTCTCACTGGTCAAGAATGAGCAGGTAAGGCACGTAGTTTTCCACGTAAGCAAAGCTTTATTGAAGAGGCTTGCAAGCAGAGACAGGGAGGGCCTAGATCAATGCATACCCCCATCTCACAGAGCAAAAGACAGCCAGAGTTTTTAAAAGTTCTTGGGCAGGAAAGGATTCATGTTTATTCATAGGCACAGGCGGGGATATGTTAACTAAGGTGTGCGTGCAGCAGCTTTCCAAGATGGCTCCTGTCCTGGAGGCCTCTGGGGTTCGTAGCATGACTTATTATGGGGTGTCACGCCTGTGCAGTCTCTCGTTCCCCAGGTTTGATTCCCCGGCTGGGGCCGTAGCCCCTCACTGCTCCTGGTGGAAGGTCACACAGCGGTCACAGGTGGATGTTCTGCACATGTCCCTGGGCCTAGTCTTCTCCAGCTGTTTCTGAAAGGCAACTTGAAAGAAGTTTGCGTGCTATTTTTAGATATCCTGCCCCATTGTTCTGGGGAATGGCTTTGTTTCTTTACCCTGGCCTATTTCTTGTTACTTTGTTTGCAGATTTGGGGGCACCTCTGTTCTCTGTCTTACTAAGTCTCTAGGTTCCACACTCAACCACCTATTACCTCCTTGATAGTACAGTCTATTTCTCTTTTACTTGCTTCTCCTCTAACCACACCAGTCCCTTTGCTATTTCTCAAACAGGTGCCCTCTGATTCCAGGGCCTGGGCTCCCTCTCTTATTTTTACCCAGCATGTCTTCATCCCTCCAACCTTTAAAGAGGGCATAGAAGTAAACTTTCATTAGCTTTACTGTCTCTAACAAGCTGTGATACATAGATATTCCTCGAAGTCTCCAATTAGACTTATTTTCTCTATAATATTCTGTGGCAAATGTACTCATACTGATGAATAACTATCATCTGTAAATATATGTGTGAAAACCTATATTTGCCTTTGATCTTACGAATTTTCTTTTCTTTTTTAGCATGTTTCTGGGCATCTCCACATGAGCATCCCGCTATTATTTAAAGCAAACAACTTTGTTTTTCCCGTCTCTCTTTCCTCCCAAGCCTGTTCTATCACCATATTCCCTCTGTCAGGTTATGACACCAATATCTTCGGAATCAAAGAGCTTGGTCCGTTCTTACCACTCACTTTTTGGAAAAATTTTCTAGAGCTAATGGAATCAAATCCAAACCAAAAGCTATGTATATTAACGTTTTCACGACCATCACTTTAAGCTCAATTTTCATTTATATTTTTGCTTATTTCCGCCGGTTTGTCTTGAGGGCAGCTGATATTTAGCAAAACTGAAAATGATAAGAATGTCAGCCATAATTTGTCCATCTTTTTTTTTCTCCTCTCATAGTACCTAACACATTGCTTTTATTAAATATGGGTTAATAAATTTAAGAAAAATAATCACTATCTGTTCAATTGGAAAAAAAAAAAAAAGATCACTCTTCCACGCAGCTTTTTTTTTTTTAAATTTGTGTGTGTGTGTGTCAGAGGCTCAGCTACATGTGTCCCAAGATTTAAATCGAGGGTGGCAGCATGCAGAAGCTACTTCATCTTCAGTCTTAAACACCGTATGTTACAGTCTGTTTCTCCATATAAATACAATTATCCTTCCCCCCATGTGGCTAGAGAGCTCTGTTTGTACGCCCATTGATCATCATTAAAAAACCTGTAAGAGAGAAATGAATGACCCCTCAGTCTTGAACACCACCTTTTTTAAAATAAACATTACTTAAATAGGAAAGTATTTTTCTACATAAAGAGAGGCAAAATGAGCTGGTGCGAATTACGTTCTATTCATCCCCCAAGCATAAGCACCTCCAAGGAATGGGGACTTATATTTGCTAGTGGAGAATTACAAGACATTCTGTCTACCCTCAGGGTACATGGTTACACGTCAAAAAAGTTAAACCCTGGATACCAGTTGCTCTGAACACGGAAATTACTGATCTTACACTAATTCACACTCCATTCTTCAGGAAGGAAATCACCCTTGAGTGGCTTAGCAAAGGAGCAACTTACCTGTTTGTCCCAAAGAATGCTCTACTTCCACGTGCAAACATCCTTGCTTTTTCTTGCAGTAGCCTCTTCTCAAGTTACTTGATACCGAATAAGTTTTGTCTTCATGATCTTGCTTTATTTTCTTACCTTTCTAGTGTGTAAGAAAGAAGGGAGCGTTTTTGCATGCTGTTCCACAGGAACAGTTCTTTTGAGAGCTTTCCTGCCTCTCATGTTGTTTCTGACATCTGTTACTTCCGCATACCTTTCTTTAAGTAAGGCACTTCATTTGCTGAATCTTGTAAACGTCAAGGATGTCAACTACCCAAATGCCTTTGAAGTCCAGCAGAACCTCCTTTCCAATAGATGCACACTGATTGTTCAAGTAACTTTGTATTGATCTACCGCCCTCCATCTTTTAAAATCCCTCTTCCTGCTTGTCACTACCTCTGTTTACCGACTCAGCTCCTAACTCCATTTACTTCAAACTCCTTTTTATTAAGACTCATGCTGACTCTGCCATGCTCTCCTGCTGTCTCTCGGCTGCTAGTCTCTCAAAGCTTTAGATTATTGATCATCCTCCGGGTCAGAAATTAAGCTGAAGTTCTTATTTCACTTTTGGTACTGTTCATTTTAGGTTTGAACTGAGCATTTTCCAATGTGTCTTACATTGGTGGAAGGATTAACTATTAATAATTCAGAATCTTTAAAAGAACCTGTAGAATTTTAGATCTGGAATGATCTTGGATTTATCTAGTATAACTTAAAGATGAGGAAACTGAGACTGGGAAATGTTAAGTGATTTGAAATAGGTATAAGTAGGAAGTTGGTAAATACGCTACGGAAAAAACGCCAGATTTTCTAACTCCAAACTCAAACAGAATTCCACTTCACTACAATAAATATTAATAAGTTTATATTAGTCAGAATTGACTCCAGAGCAATTTTCTTTTAATGTCTATATTTCAATGGTCAGCAGTATATCATGATGTTGGTCATTAAAACTTTTATATCCATATTATAAAGCAATTTACCTTTAAAAATAAAAATTGAAAAGCATTTTACTCATATTTTTGTATTATTTCTCTGATAGTCCTGTGAGATGATGTAAATTATACTTTTTTTCTCAAGTGGTATTTCAAAACCAGAGACTATCAATAGTAGGTTGCTAATATTTGAACATGGTTATCTAAACTATTTTCCTTTAATTTTATTTTTTCTTATTCTTTTCCTTTCTTCTTAAACCATAAAAATCACAAACAACTAAAAAAGTACAAATATTTTGCTTTATATTTATTCTTGTAATTTCCCTTTTGCTTAGAAAAAAATATCTTTTATTTCAATTATCTTGGCTTGAAAAAGAGTTTCTAGACATTGTTTAATAGTGAAAGAGCAAATAATTTAAAAATATTAACATGCTACTATATAAACTCTGTGGGGGAGTTCTACCCTGTCCTATAGGGTTGCTATGAGTCGGAATCGTCTCGACGGCACTGGGTTTTTATATGGGCTCTGGAGTCGTGATGATACAGTAGTTAAGTGATATGGCTGCTAACCAAAATGTCAGCAGTTGAAATCCACCAGCGGCTCCTTGGAAACCCTGTGGGGCAGTTCTACTCTGTCCTCTTGTGTCAGTATGGGTTGGAATCGATTTGATGACAACAAGTTTTTTTTTTTTAATATGGGCTGTGGTTGGTCCTTAGGCCCTGAAGTCCTCTTCTCATAGCAGTCGGAATTACATGGCTTTCACCTGGAATATACAACTTGGCCCAGTCACCTAAAGCCAATCCTGATTATAGGAAATATACTTACTAATAGGTATACTTGCTACGATAATAATTTTTATTTCAGAATTATTTTTACTGAAGATATTTTTCTTTGACTGTAAAGCCACTTCAACATTTCTTCCCCAGAACTAATAAATGCCTCTTTGTAACTAAGTTTTTTTTTTTCTTTTTCGTGTATGTCCAGGATAGATTCTTTGAATCATTCAAGTCTATCTTGTTTAGGGATTTGAACCACATTCTTTTACTTAAGCTACCTCTATGGTTATTTTTTAGTTTGAATTTAAAATATCCTTGAATATGGAATTCCATAATTTTTGCCTGTTCGTGAAACTCTATGATGATATAGTTGCATTTCTCTTGTCATCTTCCAGGCTAGGGAGTAGCCTTCTATATAGGCATGAAATTCCTAATAGATTCTTCAATTTAAACAATTTCTTCCAAGTTCCAAATCTGCTTACAATATTTTTCCCCTTTCTTTGTACTTATTTTGAGACCAACAGCCTCCGGGCACCATTACCAACCCTCAACTTGTAAGTAGAGTACCATGAGCCACCTCCCCTTCTAACTGGTTTCTCCAGATTTGGCCCACTTGACATGTGCAGAACCATTAACTCACCCGCTGGGTGACCCGAACTTTTCTCCTGCTGGAGGGAACCAAACTTTAGCAGCCCAAGACTGGGGGAAGACTTCTAGAAGTGAAGCATTGGAGCCTAAGATCCGGTTTGAGAGACCCCCCGCCCCCCCCCCCCCCCACCTTTTGGACTGAGTAAGCATAGACGACAGAACCTCCCTGGGAACGCCTTTGCGTGCCAGATCAATCAACGACTTTGCTCCTTCCCACCAGGATCCTTCCTCAGCTTTTGCCCCTAATAAAAGCTGTTTCAGCTATTGTCCAGGGAGCCGTCTTGGCAACATAAGTCCGCGTGTGCTTCTATGCTCTGCCAAACAAATAAAGCTTCCTCTTTTGCTTTCATTTGTTTTGTATCTCTGTAACCATGCAGAGTCAGACTTGATACCCTGGTAACAATATGGTATGAGTCATACCAGATTTGTCATGAATATATTGCAAATGATTTTGAATCGTGTATTTTAGTTAAAAATTTTTATTTTAAAAAATGTATTCTTTTTATTCTTAACTTGGCTTTGGGTGGATAAAAAATGTACAGTCAGTCCTTATTAATCACATTTTCTATATTTGTGAATTTACGCACTTATTAAAATGTATGTACAACCCCAAAAATGACACCCACAGTATTTTCCTGGTTATTTGTGGACTTGGGAAATTTAATGAAAAATTTACCTTGCCCTGCATGTGTTTTCCCAGCTGAAGTCTAACAAGGCTCTGTCTTCTTGTTTCAGCTCTCATACTGGAAGCAAATGTCCTTTTTGTGAGCTATGTGGTTTACATATTCTTTTGCATTTTTGTGTTTGCCTTGGTGATGTCCCTGCTTAAACTCACCGCAAAGAATAGGGCTGAAGTGCTATCTAATGTTTCTAAATTCAAGAGGCTCTGATATACCTTAGGAAGAAAGTACATGTGTCAAATAAGCTTAGTTCGAGCATAAGTTATAGTGCTGTTGGTCATGAGTTCAGTGTTAATGAGTCAAAAATATATATTAAATAACATGCCTTTAAACAGAAACACACATGAAACAAGGTTTTGCATTGAACGGTTGATGTAATGTGGACACAGGCTAGCAGGAACATAACTGTGTTTCCACCTAAAGTAGTGCTTCAGAATTTTCTAATTCAGTGTCTGGATGACTTTATAGAATACAACCATGCATAACCAGAATTGACTTAATCACTTTATCTTTTTAAAATTTATATCTATTTTAAGCATCAATTGACTCATTCAGTGAAATATCCTAAAAGTAACTTATGCTTATATTATCATATTTGTGCTGATCAATAGCATTATTAAAATATTAAGTTATTTTTATAGATCTAAAGTTCCTATCCCCATCAGGTATAGATAAATAATCACAGAATCATGACTAATGAATCCCAATGTCGCAATGGTAATTTAAATTCAAAATTATGCTTTGGTATCAATTATGAATTTATGAGTTCCTAGGTGACAAAAATGGTCGAGTACTGGGCCACTAAATGAAAGGTTGGAAGTTCGAACCCATCCAGAGGTGATTTGGAAAAAATCCTATCTGCTTCGGAAAGGGCACACCCTTGAAAACTCAAAGGAGGATAGTTATACTCTGACTCACATGGGGGTCGCCATGAGTCAGAATCCACTCCATAGAAACTTTTTTTTTTTAATGAATTTACACATAGTTGGAAAGAAATTTCATGTTTTTCTCTTTAAAAAAATTAATCGATTAGTTGGAGGATGAAAAACATGAACTGAAGTGACCTCAGTTATGTTTAAACCATTGAGTGGTTTCTCAAGATGCAGTTGTTGTTAGACCAGCAGCATCAGCGTCAGCCTCATTGAGG
Organism: Elephas maximus indicus; assembly: GCF_024166365.1. Taxonomy (NCBI): domain Eukaryota; kingdom Metazoa; phylum Chordata; class Mammalia; order Proboscidea; family Elephantidae; genus Elephas; species Elephas maximus. The sequence goes on from NC_064832.1 coordinate 43,668,727, forward strand.
AAATGGTTAGAAAGACAAATTTCTCAGGCCCCACCCCCAGGCCAACTGAATGAGAATCTGGTTTTTTGTAAGCTCTCCAGGTTATTCTGATGAAGCCTCTCAGGTGATTCTCAAATTTTAGAATGCAAAGTTGGGTTTACAGAAAAAAAAATTGAAACAAAAACAAAGGTAAAAAAAGAAAAAAAAAAAAAAACAGATTTCATAGGAAATATTCTAGGAATTCCAAAAAAAAAGTGTTTATTACTTTTTTCGTAGTCTCTGGAATGAGTAATAATGCTAATAAAAGTTCTAATGAGAATCTGAATTTTAGTTCCATCTTAAAAGATCCCATATGTTTTGCTATGCTTTCTGGATGCCATATTTTCAATCCTTGGGTCAGGTTATGCATAATTATCAATGACCAATTTTGTTATTCATATGTAAAAATACCAGCTTTATAAAACATGAAAGTGAATATTTAGCAATTGGCTTCTTAATGAAGAATCTGAAAATGGGATTTATTTTCCTGGCTTTGTTAGTAATGAATATATTAGCCCTGCTCTAAAAAAACTCACATGTTCTCTCTCTGCTTACTGAATGAGCTGTTCAAAAGGCAAAGAGCAAGACTTTTGCTTAGTAAACAAGAATCAACAAACTTACAGCAAGTGTTGCCAGCCTGATATTCCAGTTTCAGAAGGAAACAATTTAGAAAAACCTAAGTGAGAGCAAGTATGTGGAATCTCTAAGTACAAAAATTTATATTTTGTGACTATTTTTCAAGAAACTCATGACTTTAACTATGCTCTTTTGAGGATAATTTGTCATTGATCTTGGACATTAATCTATTTTCTAACTTAGGCTGATATTATCTTAATTAGATGCTGTGAAACCCTCATAAAGGATAAATGTATAGAATTCAACACCTTCTTGCAGTGATCTTTAAGAGTAGTTATTACCATTGACCATCAAACTGTTCAAAACCCACATAAGCAGTGGAAAAAACTGCAATGAAGGCCACACTGGTGTAGAAGTCTAAGTGTTTACTCAACAAACATTTATTGACCACTTTCTATATGCTATCTGGCTCTTAAAATGTAGTCTCTAGACAAGAAGAATCAGCATAAACTGGAAACTTGTTAGAAATGATAAACACCGGGTGCCACTCTAGGCCTAAAAAAAAAAAAAAGCCTATTGAGTCATAAACTCTAGAGGTGGAAACAATAGTCTGTGCTTGTTAAACTCACCTCCAGATGATTCTAAAATATAATAAAAGTTTTGACCCTTGTCCCAGGGTTAAGTATTACACTGGTTATTGAGTATAGTCATGCCTCACTTAGTGTCCAGTCGGGTAACATATGACCACATATATACGCATAGTCTCATAAGATTATAGTAGGGTTCAAAAATCCTGATGTGGAGAATAGGAGGTAGTGGACACAACTGGATATAACAGATGTAACAGCTTCCCGCATGCAACATGTGTATCTCATGTCTCTTTTATATAAAGCAATTGTGCTGCCAGGCATATAATGGTACAGTACATATATAACCTGTAATATATATGTCTTGACAGTCATAATAAACACCTGTTACTGGCTTCCCAAAGGAAAAAAAAAAAACCCAGTGCTGTCGAGTCGATTCCGACTCATAGTGACCCTATACAGGCTTATGTATGTCTATAGCCCCCGTGTTACAAACATCTAACATAGGTACAATCTGTAGTTATGAACCAACCCCCATAAAGCCTATTACGTTAAAAATTTGAGGTATATTCAAATGGTTTGTAATAACAAACTTGTGCTACTTTGTGACATGCATCAAAACATTGTTATCATTATTATATTATGTTAAAGATGTTTTAATGTATCTGGAAGTGTTTTTTATGCATGGAAAGGTACACTACATACTATAGACTAAGACAACCACTTGACTGACATTAGATATGAACCATATCTAATTGTTCCAACTTACATACAAATTTGACTTAAAGACAGACTTAGTGACGGAACTTGTTGCGTGAATAGCATATTGAATACAGGCAGTCCCTAGATTATGAACAAGTTCCGTCACTAAGTCTGTCTTTAAGTCGAATTTGTATGTCAAAAAAAAAAAAAAAATCCTGAATGTTAAGCAGTACATGACTGTATATGAAGGTAGAAAGATTACTGACAGATGATAAATGGATGGACGGATGGACGGATGGACAGATAGGAGAAAGAAAGGGAGAGGAAAGAAAGAGTGGGAGGGAGGCACAGGGATGAATAAAGTCAATTTCTACTATCAAGCTTTTCACAGTCTAGGAGAGGAAACAGTGATATGACATAAGTTCATAGGATTCAATAATGATGAGTCAGGTTCTTAAAAACACAGTAGGACAGGTTGATAGCTTGGGGACAGGAAAGAAAGCTCTGTTTGAATTGAAGCTTGTAAGGGACTTTTCCAAATAGGCTTCAGGTAAGGTTCTGTGTTTGACTTTATACACTGCACTGCTCTCTTCTTCTGTACCTCAGGTTTAGATTATTTCTCCATATGCGGTCTGGTAACAAAAAATATATACATACATGGGATTTCTGATTTTTTTTGTATTGAAAGAATTTTTTTTAACATTAGAATAATAATAAATATAATCTTAGGCAATTGAGTGACTATTCTCATGTTTCAAAAACATTTACTTATGTGTCACTTCCATTTACTTTAAAAACTTTTCTGAATTAAAGAGCTTAGTTATACTTTTGCTTATGTCAAATAAGGACTTTGAAGCATCAGAAGACTGACTGGTTTCCCAGAGATGTTGTGGCTAGCTAAAGGCAGAGTTAGGACCTGATACATATTCTCTCACTCTGACCCATGGAATCTTCTCCTCTTTACCATACTTTCTTTTTCTCTACACAACTTAAAAGCAAAGCTCAAATTCACTCAAATTTTCATCAAGTGGGGGTTCTAGTTTCTACTGTCTCTTAAGTACACAGCAAAAATATAAAATATTACATGTAAGCCATTTTCAAAACAAAGATAAACGATGAATATAATAATTCATCACTAAATAAACATAGCAATAGAGAATAATTAATTCACCTCAAGATCTCTCTCTATCATGTAATCAAATAGACATGAAAACTCTTCGTTAATCCTTAGAAAGCCTAAATCTTAGTTAACCCTTAGGAAGATTAATTATTTAAGTCTCTCATAGTGCTTCCCAAATGAAGACCCCTAGATAAATCCTAAGTTTTATCATATTCAAGTCTTTAATTTCTCAATTTTTGAAATGAAACACAGCCAAGTTAAAACCAAACAACTGACCATACTTATAAAAATCTAACAAATACGTATATTATATAGAACGCATATAATACATACCCAAATCCCAGTGCCCTCGAGTTGATTCCGATTCATAGTGACCCTATAGGACAGGGTATAACTGCCCCATAGAGTTTCCGAGGAGCGCCTGGCGAATTTGAACTACTGACCCTCTGGTTAGCAGCCGTAGCACTTAACCACTAGGCCACCAGGGTTTCCGTAATACACACATACATACATAGAGAGAGAGAGCCCTGGTGGCGCTCAGCTGATGACCCAAAAGTCAGCAGCTGGAGCTCACCAGCCACTCCACAGGAGAAAGATGTGGCAGCTTGCTTCAGTAAAGATTTACGGCCTTGGGAACCCTATGGGGCAGTTCTACTCTGTCCTATAGGATCAGTATGAGTTGGAATCGACTCGGCGGCAGTATTTTTCTTTTCATTTTTTTTTTTTTAAGCACATACAGAGTTTATCTTTTATATTTTTACTTTACTACAGAACAGTTGGAAACCCTGGTGACATAGCGGTTAAGAGCTACAGCTGCTAATGAAAAGATTGGCAGTTCAAATCCACCAGGTGCTCCTTGGAAACTGTGGGGCAGTTCTACTCTGTCCTATAGGGTCACTATGAGTGGAATCCACTCACTGGCAATTAGTTTGTTTGTTTGTTTAGGGAAAAGTTATTAACTTAATCACGTGCTACAAAAATTTCTTTACACTCTGTAATATAATTTTCAATGGTACTCATCAATGAATTAATTTCCGTACTGTTTCCCTGATATATGCTGACTATAACTCCTTACCTTTTTAAACTATTGAAATCAGATGGACAGAGTTTGATGTTCTAATTATGTCATTTACACAGAAAAAAATCAATAATGTTATTTTAATAAGGAACTTTTTGTTAAAATTAAAAGATTTTTCATTAACAAATGAAATAGAGAATTAAAATAGATTTAAAAATCGAATGGCTTTCTTAAATTTCATGAAAGTCAACATCGTGTATGCCTGTTCAACATCTTTTTATTTGTGTCACTATATCTGGTGTAGGTATTGTATATATTGAATGAATTTATTGGTTTTATTTAAATACTAATTTAGGGCTTTACATTATTTGACACATTACTTATTCAAAGAACAAGATGTTAAAGCAATCATTTGCAAATGCTTGAATAAAAAAAACCCTGCTTAGTTTGCATTATGTAAATATCTCTTATTTATTGTAACCTGAAGTCACTGATTGTTTTCTCAAATTAAGATACTTTTAAAATGACATTTTCATATTCAGAATCAGACTATAATTTCTGAAGCGAAACTTCGCCCTTCTGCAGATGCGATTAAACATCCCAACGGTAAGTTTGTTGCAAGTGTTTTTGTAGAGAGAGAAATGTTGTCATTACTTCTAGTTCTAGCTCAAAATTAATTAAATCTTGAGCATTTCCCATAAGTTACCAGCTCCTAGAAAAATAACTTTATCCCTGACTTCTGCAATAATCTTGTTTGAAGATGTGTGATAAAAAGATTGCTGGTTTTCCGCCATGAACTGGATAACCTTGACAAGTTTGCAATATTTTAATTTAAATACGCATTGTATTTCTTTATTTGAAGAACGATCTCTTTTAAAGCCTGTACTCTCTTTAATGCCTGGACTCCCTTGCATTTTTTTGTGATGATATTCCTTCTTTTCTAAATTCCTTCTGTCTTAGCCTTTTTTTCAAAAGTTTTATTAACTTTATATTATTCTACATTGTTCTCCTTGTGAAGTAAAAAGAAACATTTCCCCAATAAGCCTGATTTTATGATTACCTTAGTATGGATGATAGATGAACATTTCTTGGTCTTAGGACTCATAGAAATTCATTCTTTGTTCACAAAATGCATTCCTATGATATAAGTTAAAGTCATGTCACCTATACTTGCTGGGGAATCAACTTCCACCTTTAGAATCAACTCAATCCCATTGAATCAGGTCAGGATAAATGGAATCAGGAACCATTCAAGTTTTTTATGCAGGAAGAGTTCTATACAGGGAAGTAGATGCTCACAAAATTGTTTGATGGATTGAAGTAGCAGGTTCTAGGAAGAGTTCCTAGTACAATTCATCAGTAATACCCTAGGGGAGCTAATACCTCTTGGGTGATGCTGGGAGCAAGTTTTACCACTATAACACCAGCCTTTCAGTATCAATGAAGCTAGGATGTGAAGAGTGGAGCCCAGGTGTCACAGTGGTAAAGTGGTTGGCTGCTAACTGAAAGGTCCGTGGTTCAAACCCACCAGCCGCTCCAAGGAAGAAAGGTATGGCAGTCTGCTCGCTTAAAGATTACAGCCTACGAAGCTCTACAGGACAATTCTGTTCTTCCCATATGATATCTATGAGTCAGAATTGACTCATCACCAATGAGTTATAGGTTCCAGAATATCAGATCAAGTAGCTGCCACCACATCTACTTCTCAACATACAGATATTTGAAGAACAGACCCTGGAATGATACTTTAGGGAAAAAAAAAACATGTTTATATAACTTGCTAGCAGCCATAGTCAAAAGCTTTGGCCCTACTTCTGCCTTTTTAGTCAATTATGAATGCATCTCATTTGAAGAACCAAAGTCACATTCAGGATTCTAGCTGCAAAGATTTTTATGAAATGTATAGTTCAGCTTCCAACCTCCCTGAATTTAGCAGAGACTCACATTTGGATTAGTGCTTTGCTGTTGCCATCTTGAAATTCTTAACAATGTTTGAGCAAGGGGCCTTGAATTTTCATTTTGCACTGGGCCCCAAAAGGTATGTAGCTAGATGAATACATCTCTGTCATGTTACCAAGTCCTGATATAGTAAAGATATTTCTTAAAATTTTTCTCTTGTCTCTTGACTCTCTAAATCCCAATTCTCTGGATCTATTCTCATCAGTTGTGATAAAGACAGACTCATGGCAAACCCATGTAGGTCAGAGAAAAACTTGCTCCATAGAATTTTCAATGGCTAAGGAATCGACTCGACGGCAGTGCGTGGGAATTTTTCGGAAGTAGAATGCTAGGCATTTCTTCTGAGGTGCCTCTGGATGGACAGCAACCTCTAACCGTTTGGTCAGAGGCCAAGCTCATTACGTCCTTTGGTGTTGCAAACAGTTAATGTACTTGATGGATAACCAAACGGTTGGCTGTTTGAGTCATCCGGAGGCACTGTGTAGGAAAGGCCTGGTATACCACTTCTGAAAAATTAGCCATTGAGAACTCTGTGGAGCACAGTTTTACTCTGACACACATGGGAGTCACCATGAATCAGAGTCAACCTGACAGCAACTGTGTTACTAGTTGTCTTGGCTATCTAGTGCTGTTATAACAGAAATACTGTAAGTGGATGGCTTTACCAAAGAGAAATGTATTCTCTCTAAAATTTTTTTTTTTTTTTAGGAGCCTAAAAATCAAAATTCAGGGCACCAGCTCTAGGGCAAGTCTTTCGTTCATAGTTGGCTCTGGGGGAAAGTCTTTGTCATCAATCTTCCCCTGGTCTAGGAGCTTCTCAGCACAGGGGCCCCAGGTCCAAAGAACACGCTTTGCTCCTGGCTCTTGTGGCATAAGACCCCCCTCCTCTCTACTCACTTTTCCCTTTTGTATCTCCAAAGAAATTGACTCAAAATATAACCTAATCTTGTAGATTGTGACTTGCCTCATTAACATAACTGCCTCTAATCTTGCCTCATTAACTTTGTAGAGGTTAGGATTTGCAACACACAGGTAATTACATCAGATCACAAAATGGAGGACAAGCACACAATACTGGAATCACGGCCTAGCCAAGTCAACACACATTTTGGCGGATGCCATTTAATCCACAACATTGGTTTATTGTTGTCTCAGCTCTTTGTTGATGATGGTTTGTTTGATGATGACAATATGTTACCTCTCCTCAGATTCCTAGAATTTGATATCAACCAAGATTCATTTATAACCTTTCTTTGGACTCCATGATACTCCTAATATACTAAGACTTCCAAACTTCACTCACAGCTATACTCCCCCAGTTCTGAGCTGTACCTTTACGTCCAGATTTTCTTCTCTCTCTCACAGTGAACTCCAACAGCAATTAATGTCCTGCCTTATTATACAGACAGATATCTGGTGCATTGACTCACTAACGTGGCCTTTCCACTGCCAACCAAGTCTCTAACTGGAGACAGCAACACACTTAAGCTGGTCCTGACACATGGCTTTCTTCAATTTTATTTTGCACCTTAAAGAAAGGAACCGTTGTGTTAGAACTGTGTAACAGGAGGCAGCTGTAATTTGGTGGAAAGTATACTGATTTTTTTTTTGATTAGGGAACGTGGAGACCTTGGTCCAAGTCCCAGTTCTCTAGTTAACTACTTATGAGGCCTCTAGATATCTCCTTTCGCCAACATACAAATTAGAGGGCTGTACTAAGTAGACTATAAGGACCTTTGCGCCTCTTTTCTTTGTTTTTGTTTTTTTTTTAACAAGTATGCTAACAAGCATAGCTAATCCCATAGATCTAGTTACAAGGAAAAAAAACAAAACTGAAACTTCTTTTTCTCCTAATGGTGCACTGTGGAAGTACGGCAATGATTACTAGTAGTCAAATGTGGCATGCTGTTTCCATACTGTATGTAATCATGCTAAATAAAAACTTAATTTTAACTAAAAGACATACTGTGTTTGTTCTGCATGACAGACAACTAGAGCTAGCATCTCAACATTCATGCAAGCATACCAATATTAAGGCCTGCTGCTGTGCTGAGGTTTGACTACTCAATTGATACAAACTGGGAGGACTCCAACTTAAGGGGAAAGACGATTAGCATGAAAAGGGGCAAAAGACAGTTCAGGGTGAGTGGTTGAGGATAAAATTGGCAAAATGATTTCTTAGACAGTTTACCCATGTCACTGCATCTCTTGGGTGTCAAGCAAAGCTATAAAAGGTGTTGCTATAACAACACTAATTATTTATAGTGCGATTTCACGCACTGCAGCTTAGAGCCAGTTCATGATGTTCTTATTATATGTCACACAAAAAGTGGCAAAAAAGGCTCATGTTAAAGTGTTTTCAGATATGAAGTGATATACAAGGCAGCTCTTGGAGACTATTTTAACCTGTGACCGGGCTAAGTTATATGCATAATCTCATTTCTGTTGTAAGAATATGGCATGGTCATCAGAGCTAATGAAGCTTAGAGTGTACACAAACCATGGACATTCTTTGAAGTCAAATGGAAATCATGATACAGTGACAGATTTGTGGATTCAGGTCACACTAGTACTGCACTGGAGGGCTGAAAAAAGTCGTGGTTATCAATGTGCTTTTGGCAACCAGACTCAGGGCTTCTAGAACGACTACAGTAAACATCTAACAGGGAGATGAAATCCAATGTAAGCAAAAAAGAACTGATTATGTATACACGCACAGACACACATACACAAGGAATATGTCCAAAACAGTAAAATTAGAGTACCCAGATGTCTGAGCATTACCTCAATGTTGCGAAATGTCAGTATGTCATTGTCAATGTTCTGGATACTACATTCATATCTTCTTTTCCCTCCCCCAAACACCGTGTTTTCTGTTGTTTTTATACACTAATTGCCACTGTGAAGCACAACTGTAATAAAATCCAAAGAAGTTCTTTTTCCAGAGGCTATATTATTATGTTACATCCCAAAATACTATAAATTCTGGAGGAAGGTGAAGAACAACTGTTGCCTTAAAGAATGCTTAAAGCCTAGCTAATTTGTTTCTGAGGGATGTCTATGTGTCCCTAGCTGAGGAAATTGGATTACAGGGCAATTAGGAAGTCACTAGGTGAGGAGAAATGAACTCTCAGTCAGGATTAAAGCAACCATAACAACGACAAATGGTTTTGTAGTGTAGAAGAAAGGAAAGCCAACATTTGGAAGACAAGGTGGACACTTCCCGTTTAGCAATGTCGAAGCTGATTCTTCTGTCCCTGCATCGGGCTGCCAGCTGCGTACAGGACTGCCAATGCCTGTGATTCCCCTGCAGACATAACAGCAGGTACAACGCTACCTGTGTAAGGAGATGGGCCCGAGAGAGACGAGAGAATTGCAGTGACCTCAGGCGCATTTTGTCTTTCTCTAATTTCTGTACTACTGTCAGATTGGAAGTAGAAAATTATTGCTTTCTGATATTCTCTCATCAGACCCACCAGGGCTCACTGTAGGGCACTAGATAGCAATCATAGCAAATAAATACAAAACACGTCAGTAAAAATGACATGAACTCTACAGTCCTTTTAGTGAAATCCAAGATAGATGAAGGATAGACTCAAGAAAGAGATGTGGTAACAAGGAGAAACATCTACTCAGTGTTTAATGGGCGAGCCCATTGTCATTTAACTTTAGGGAATCTGTGGTTATTCCCCGGGAATTCCCAGGAGAGGTCTGCTTTAAGGAAAGGGAAAAGATTGCAAGTTATTTGTCTCCTGTTTACTTATTTCAATGCATATTTTTGTAATAAATTCAGAAAAATGCTGGAGAAGAAGATTTTAAAATATGCCATATATATATTAATAAAATGACATGACATAGAAGGTTGTTGTGGGACCAGGAGGAATTAGAAAAAGAAGTTCAGAAAGATATATATATATGAGTTGAAATAGGTTAATATTAATTGATCAGAAATAAAGAAGGAAATGAAAGAATATGATGATTAATAGATGGAAGCAGAATTGCAGTAATGATTTTCAAGGTCAGCTTAAAGACAGACTCATAGGGCAAAGAAAAATGAAATGAGAATAAAAGGACAGTTTTGCATTATGAGGATAATTATACAGGCATTGTGACAGCCAATTTCTCATTGATTTCAGTTGGATCTCTGGGCTAAACAAGTAGAAATATGCTTCAGTAGGGCGCCTAGAGTGCCAATGTTTATTTTAGTAATAAATTCAGAAAAATCCAGATTTTTAAAAATATACCATGCCAATATTTATAAAATGAGAGCAATTTTTAAATAATTTACTGGAAAAGGGTGATCCAGAAAGGTATGTTTCAAGTTATTGCATTAGTATGTAGCAGCAACTTTTATCAATTATCCCAGAATCTGGGTCTATCAGAATTTATCCATCTATCTTTACTATGAAACTGGAAACGAATTGTTTAAATCATTGGCCTTTTAATTTGCCTTGTTTCATCTCCCATCTGAGAAGCCTGTTTATTTTCAGGCAGCTGCATATGTTGGCATGATTGATGAGATCTGCTACAGTCAAGCAAGCAGCCCTGGGTGACCAGTTTACCCTTCCCTGCTAGGGTTCCAGCTGCCAGTTGCCCCCATTCTGTGACAGCTTCTCCTTCTCCTCACCTTGTCATCTAGCCAAGATTGTACACTGTAGGAGTACAGGTAAGCATCTGCCTCCATAATCACTGCCAACAGCTTTCCATTATCAGCTGCCAGGGGTGTTTCAAAGCAACGTGCAGTTCTTTCTCTTGACACAGAAACCAGTTGGTTTATGTCTGAAACAAGCTCTGCCTTTAGTGACTGGGGACCCTCACATGTCAAGGTTTTTTTTTTTTTTAATTGCATCACAGATCACTATCATACATAAAACAAGTTAGATCTCCTACCCCACAATACCTCCTGCAGGCATTCTAGATTAGGCTATGCAAAAGGATCTGTCATTTAAAACCAGGACTTTTCTAATTATTGTATTCCTATATAGCAGGAAAATTAAAGAGCTCTGTCAAACACTTTCACTCCAGCCTAGTGAAAATTAAATCTACCTATAAAGGCGAATTATGTTGCAACATCTGTCCTTCTGTTTGTGCAGGAAAACATATGTAGACTATAAGCAAATAAGAGAGAATTTGTTAGCATGGAGCAACATTAAATGAATTCCACTGCTTTGGTTCTTAAATGCATGATGTTAAAAGTTTTATTATTAAATGATCTATTGTTATAATCTACTATTTATTGAGAATTCACAGTAATATAGAAACTGCATGGAATATAAATAAAACATAACTCTTACCTTAAAAATAGACTAAGTTTCTACATGGATATATGTTATAAATTATATTTACGCATGTGACTGCTTGTGTAGAAATAATATGATACACAATTTTGACAAAAATATGTGCTTATCAGAATAAATATGAATTTGCTTCAAAGCAGTTAGAGAGGCAATGTTATACGGTGGTTATTAAGATCAAAGACTTTTTCTGAGTTGCTATGTATCATCTTCAAGATCTTGGACAAGCTATTTGCTTTCACAGAACATAAGTTTCCTTATCTCCAAATAGTGATAATGAAACCTGCCTTGTGTGGTTGTTCAGAGGACTAGATATGAAAATACATGTAAATATATGCAAAGCTCTTAGTCCAATACTTGATGCACAGTTATTATTATTATTATAGTAGTAAATGGAAAATATAATGATTGCTTATTGATGATTTGAGACAGCCAAGGTCCACACTCTAAGATCCTTGTACCAGTAGAATTTCACTAATATACCTATACATAAAAATAGACACAGTATATAAATGTGGTGGAAGAGAAAAAAAAAAAATCTCATTCAATACAGAAATACTTGACTTGAACAAGAAGGAAAAACTAGTCTCATTTGTTTTCTCTGTAAAGACAGCAGATTCAAAGTATAAGACTTCTATGAATGTAATGATTTGCACTTTGATCAACTTGATAAGTCACTGATCTCTTTGACTTCTTGGTGTCTTTTCTCTCAGGTATAAAATAAACCAACACTTTCAGATTACACTTGCCCCTCCCAAGCTTCATCCTCCCTGTCTTGAGAAAAAGCAGATTGTCCTGTTTGTGAAACTGTTCATGGATTTAGTCAATGACAACACGTTTGTACGTGTGAACAGTAGCTTTGTTATTTTGAACGAATTGCTTAGTATACCTAATTATCAATTTCTTAGTATATGAAATGGGAATCAATAAAATAATTTATGCAAAAACCCCTAGCATAATGATTGGCTCAATATCTGTTTATAATTAATACTATTATTGCTATTATTATCATCACTTTTTTCTTATTTTTAAGTTTACCTGAAACTAGGAAATTGAACTTTCTTTGGTTCATGTTTACATGGAAATGACATTCTAACTGAATTTTGATTAACACTGTTATTTGTTCCTATCTCAGTTTTCTAGGCCACCATCACAAAATACCACAAAATGAGTGACTTAAAAGAACAAAACTTTATTGTCTCGTGGTCTGGAAGCTAGAAGTCAAATCGGATTATCAGTTTTATCTATTCCTTCTGAGGCCTTTGAGAAAGAAACTCTCATGCCTTCCTCCTAACTTCTGGTGGCTGCCAATAATCTTTGGTGTTTCTTTACTGCTTATAGATGTATCTTCACATGGTATCTTCCCTCTGTGTGTGAAACTGTTTCCATGTCTGTTCTCACCTTTTATAAAACATCACACAGAAAGGATTAGGGTTAGGATCCACCTTACTGCCCTATGACTTCCTTTGACTTAACTGATTACAAAAGAAAAATCCTATATCCAAACAAGGTCACATCCACAGGTACAGGAGTTAGGACTTCAATGTCTCTTTTGATGGATAAGATTCAATCCATAATGGTTCGTAAATCATAAATGGAGGCTTGAGGTAAAGAAACTCAACATACTCTGTGGCTGCATATTGCTCCTCCCACAACCCCAGAAGATAGGTGGAGAGGCAGCTGTATTTGTACAGGTGGTTCAAAATTCTCACCAGGGGCTACAGTTTTTCCTCATTTATCCATATTTAGCTCTCATGGAAATGCCCACGGGGATAGGCATGTGATCACAGCTGACAGCAAAAGATGCTCAAAAATAGTCCTTTTCCTTTTTCCTTTAAAATGAGCACAAATTACTGGCATGAATGTAACGACTAGTGCCTTTGGTTTAGTAGTAATCCATCAACAATATGATATTACAAATAGCATACTAGTTACAAATATTGTTTGTACTTGTTTTATTCACTCTCTGATGTTGTTCAGATACTTAAAAGAAGATAAAAGGAGTATGAGTGGATGCAAAAGAGTAGCCGACTTTGCATCATAACCTCAAGGTGCAGAGGTCTTTGAGAATTCACAGCAGGGAATGGACTAGTACCTACCAGAATGACAAATGGATGTCACACATGAGTGGAAAGGCAGAAGGGCAGGATTTCAATGAAATTTGCTGAGTATTTTTTATTTACGTAAGTAAGCACTGAAGCAGTGCATAGCCAGGGTTCTTAGGTTAATATAGAAGGATATGGATAATTTCGGGTAAGTAAAAAATGACAGAGGAAGAGTGGAACAGTTGATGCAATAAAGCATGAAAATGGCAGATGGAGTAAAGGAATGAATTGGCAGATGGAGTAAAAGAATGAATTGGAGTAAAAGGATGAATTAAGCATTTCCAATTGGCTTAAGATAAAATTACTCATTATTCATGTTCTCCAAATTTGATAAGCCTATTACCTAGAAAACAAATATGTGTACCCCCCCCACACACTCAAATACACACACACACACAGGTGTATATCTATTTTCTCCTTAACTTCGAGATGGAACTTAGCATTATACAATATATAGCACATCAATATAAGAATTAGTATCCATTGCCCTGTACACTGTGTGTGAATTTATAACAACTCATATTCCAGCTATGACGAAGGTGGAGTGCAACAAATTAATGAATTTTTAAAATTAAGCATAGGCAGTGATAGCTAATTTCTGAGACAGCCAGAATTTCCTATGCTAAGTTCTTTGTTACCTAAATTCTTTAAGAGATCATAAAAAAGACATTCATGAAAATTCAAATAAATTTTCTATAGCCACAAAATGTTATCTGATGTATAGTTTTTAGATAATATGATTTGTGGATGCTTGTATTACTTTTTGAATTAAAGGAGGTAAAATTGTTTAGAACGACTGCATTGTACGATCAGTGTAAAAAATAACAATATAAGTAATTTGAACAACCTTTGTATACTTAGTTTTTCTCATTGGTAGTTTTTAAAAATGATAAAAATTTCAAATTGATTTTAGCTTGGCATAGTTGCACTGCAGTAACATTGTCAATGGAGGGTGAGAAGGACATAGAACTACATACTATAATCATAATAATTACAATAAAAATGTACTTTATTACTGTTTATAGAAATAAATGTGATTATGCTACATTAACAAATGCATTAAAAAAAAAAGTGCAATAATGGCACAAAAGTCCCCGGATATATCCTGCATTATTTAATGTATCATTACACACACACATATATATATACATACATATATATATATATACACACATATATACATAGAGAGTCATTGGTAACATATATTTAAGAAAAAAAAAGAAGTTCATGAAAATAGATGCTGTCATAAAAGAAGTAAGGTATTTTGCTCAACATTGAGTCAATGGATGAGAATTTTTTTCTTAGTCAGTGGTTTTGTGTCAGTCACTTAATTTCGTTGTTGTTTCTCTTTAATTTCCACAAAAGTTTATTAGTGATAGTTATGTTATTGATCTTCATACTGTATTATGGATACTGATTTTAATGAAAGTACTAATATTCAGATACAATCAAATGCAATCAATCTATATTAAAAACATATTTTATTGCATTAAATTACTTCAAGATAGTAAATTTAGTTCAGACATGAACTGGCAATTGTGCCTATAGTGCTTTGTTTAGAAAGATTACATGCATATGTTAATAGGGTTCGAGGACAGAGAATGTACCCATAAACTGTGTTTCATGAGGCAATAGAGGTGCAGTTAATTTCTCAGCCAAATAAACATCTTGTTTTCCTGACAAAACTTTATTCTAATCTTTATATCTACAATAGTTTAACTTCCAGTGGCTTGTAGTCAAGAATCTTTCTCTTTCCTGGTTTATGAAACTGGATCTTAAATTTATGTAAAAGGTTGGAATTAGAGGAAACTGACAACTTCAACATCCAAGACACTAAGCTTCCCTTGCTTATTTAAATAGCTTGACTTCTGGGTCCGAAGAAATTAACCTTCCTTTATTTGAAAATCAAGTGATGCCTTCACCAGGGACAGACACTCATTCTTCTCAAGGCCCCTTGAAACCACCCTTTATTGATACTTTAACCATAAATAGAGTCATATCTCAACATGAATGTAAGGGAATAATTTTAGGGAAATAATTCTCTAAGTCACTTAAGCTGTATCTGTAGCTTCCAAAGCTTCTTCTATTCAGAATGCACCTTACTCAAAAGCCTGAAGTATATAGAAACATGAAAATATTCATGGATAATATCTTGCTACAACTTCTTGTGAATAACAGCCAGACCATACTGATTATCTGAAAGCTTCGGTTCACCGGGATTTCTGTCTGTATCTAATTAATCATGACTCCCAAGAAATCAGATAGATGGACAGACTACTAGAATACTTCTTGACTTATATAACAGAGAATTAAAAAAAGAAAAAGGAAGCAAGCAAAAAAAGAAAACAACAAGTCTAGGTCTGGTGGCCAAAAACAAAACTTCAGTCACTACAATAAAAAATCGTGGCCTTGCACCTAGTTTCCAGACCAAAGTTTGCAGACCCAGATATCATTATTGAATACAGATTAGCCTCCTTGGGGAAAAAAAAACCCTGCAGGGTTGCAGCAAGAATATACACTAAATCTTCATCTGAGTCTTTTTCAAAGGGACCAGTGTTCATTTATAAGTCTGCCTATGCACTAGGAAAAAGGAAATGCCCAGAACTTATAGGGATTAAAACATTGACTCTGAATTGAAACTGATTTCTGGGGATAGAAGACATCACTGTAGCCCATGAGTAAAACTGGAAAAGTGGTAAGCCAGAAGTAATATTGTTGCCCTTAAGAAATTGCAAAAGTTAATACCACCCCCAATGACTTGAAGGATGCGAGATGATGGTAAGTACTACCTTCCCATTTAACCTGTATGCTTGGCTTGCGCAGAGCACAACTGGGTCTTGGAGAATGGTTAAAGTTCAATATAAATTTAATCAAATGGAGATCCCATTATAGTTACTTTCCCAGATGCATTGTCTTTACTGGATCAAGCCAACATATCTTCGAACACTTAATATGTCCCTATTGGTATGGCTGATGCTTTTTTCTCCACACAAACTAGTAACGACTCCCAGAAGTTGGTTGCTTTTACCTGGAAGGGCCAACAGTATACCTTTATAGCTTTGCTTCAGAGCTATATCAACTTTATTGCTCTCTGATATCATATAGTCAACAGACGGCTTGAGCATCTTGATTTGCCACAAAACAAGACACTGGTTCACTACACTGATGACCTTAGGCTCACTGGACCTGATGAAGAACTACTGTAGATATCTTGTTAAGACAAACGCTAATCAGAGTGTGGAAGATAAATTCCACAATAATTTAGGAGTCAGCCACTTAAATACAGTTGCTCTGGTATACGTCAGAATTACTTCTATAACTGAAAGATATGTTACTGAGCTGTGTATCATCACCTAGAAAATAAAAAGGCTCAGTGATTAGAAGGGGTTTCAGATTTTGGAGGCAACATATACCACATTTGAGTGTGCTTCTTTCACATATTTCAGATCATATTTATGGCTGCTTGTTTAAGTGAGCACCAGAAAAAGAGTGGGTTTTTTCGGTTATCCAGGCTACAATACAAACTGTGCTTCTATATGGGCATAATGGTTTAGTAGATCCAATGATACTCAAAAGTGTCTGTGGCAAATACAGATGCTGTATGAAGCACCTGGCAGACAAAACAGAAGAATCACTATCCTCATGGTGATCTCTAGAATTTTAGATCAAGCCCATGTCTTCATCTGATATATATATATGTATATGCATATGCATATGCATATGCATATGCATATGCATATGCATATGCATATGTATATGTATATGTATATGTATATGTATATGTATATGTATATGTATATGTATATGTATATGTATATGTATATGTATATGTATATGTATATGTATAGATAAACCCAAAACCAAATCTGGTGCCATCGATTCCAGCTCATAGCGACCCTATAGGACAGAGTAGAACTGCCCCATAGAGTTTCCAAGGAGCACCTGGCGGATTCGAACTGCAGGCCCTTGGGTTAGCAGCCATAGCACTTAACCACTATGCCACCAAGGTTTCCGATAGATTAGATAGATAGATAGATTAGATAGATAGATAGATAGATGATAGATAGATAGATAGATAGATAGATAGATAGATAGATAGATAGATAGATAGATAGATAGATAGATAGATAGATAGATAGATAGATAGATAGATAGATAGATAGATGATAGACAGACGATAGATAGGTAGATAGATAGATAGATGATAGATAGATAGACTGATAGATAGACTGATAGATAGACTGATAGATATAGGTAGATAGATAGATGATTGATAGATAGGTAGATAGATAGGTAGATAGATGATACCCAGCACCGTCGAGTCAATTCCGACTCATAGCAACCCTATAGGACAGAGTAGAACTGCCCCATAGAGTTTCCAAGGAGCGCCTGGCCGATTCGAACTGCCGACCATTTGGTTAGCAGCCGTAGCACTTAACCACTATGCCATCAGGGTTTCCAGATAGATGATAACAGATATAAATACCTATATATAGATATGTATATACATAGATATCTATATCTATCTATCATCTATCTATCTATCATCTATCTATCTATCTATTTATATCTACCTACTTATTACTTACCTACCTACCTACCTATCTACCTACCTACCTACCTATCTGTCCATCTGTCTGTCTATCTCTTTCTCTATCATCTATCATCTACCTACCTACCTATCATCTATCTATCTATCTATCTATCTATCTATCTATCTATCTATCTATCTATCTATCTATCTATCTATCTATCTATCTATCTATCTATCTATCTATCTATCTATCTATCTATCTATAATCTATCTATCTATCTATCTATCATCTATCTATCTATCTATATCTATCTACTGGGAAACCACCTCTGGCTTGCTAGTGGGCTTTGAATGAGAACAAACATGAGGTGATATCAGATGACCATGTAGTCCGAGTGTCCCATACCTGACCCATCTATTAATAAAGTTGGGTATATGCTGCAGAAATCTATCATCAAGTGGAAATAATACATTTAAAAAATGAGTCTTGGCAGATCTGGAATGTACAAGTAATTTCTACAAGCAAATGTCTCATTTTCCTTTGACACTAATTTCTTCTACAGTGCTTCCTCTCCATCAAACCACACCTATGGCCTCAAAGGAAGTTCTATATATCCAGACGCTGCTTTACCTGAAAGTGGGCAGTTGCAGCATTATAGCCCTACTCGTGATGACTGCTACGCCTGAGTACCTAAAACTTCCAATTATCTAGATTATCATTGAGTTCTCAAAATGCTACTATTCTTAGGGACCCAGCTAGCTTCCTGGTGGCATGTTGATTACATTGGACCACTTACATTTGGACTGGGTAGAATTTTGTCCTCATTAGAAAAGATACATATTCTGGATATGGATTTATCTTTCCTGTCTAAAATATTTGCCCAGTTGCATCATTTTGCTTTACTTATTCAATTTGTATGCTGAACATATAATCTGAGAAGCCGAACTCCCTGAAGAAGATCATGGCATCAGAACTGGAGAAAGACTCATTAACAACCTGTGATATGCGGAGACACTACCTTGCATGCCGATATGAAAATGACTTGAAATACTGATGAAGGTGAAAGACTAGAGCCTTCAGTGTTGATGACAACAGAAGTTAAATAAAAATTCTCACAACTGGTCCAATAATAACATCATGATAAATAATGAAGGTATTGATGTTGTCAAGGATTTCATTCTATTTGGGTCAGCAATCAATGCCCATGGAAGTAGCAGTCAAGAAACCAAACAACATATTGCATTAAGAAAACTTGCTGCTAAAAACTTTCTTAGAGTGTTTGAAAAGCAAAGATGTCACTTTGATAACTAAGGTGTGCCTGAACCAAGCCATGGTCTTTTCAATTGCATCATAAATATGTGAAAATTGGACAATGAAAAAGAAAGATTGAAGAAGAATTGACACATTTGACTTGTGATGTTGGCAAAGAATATTGGATATACTGTGGACTGCCAGAAGAAAGAACAAATCAGTTATGGGAGAAGTACAACCAGATGCTCCTTAGAAGTGAGGATAGTGAGACTCTGGCTTACTGATTGGTAATCAAAAAAGACCAGTAGCTAGAAAAGGACATCGTGTTTGTCAAAGTAGAGGATCAGGGAAACAAGGGACAGCTTCCATGAGATGTATTGACAGGATGGCTGTGACAATGGGCGCAAATATACCGACAATTGTGAGGAGGGCACACGATTGGGCAACATCTTGTTCTGTTATGTATAATGTCCCCATGAGTTGGAGATGACTCAAGAACAACTAACAACAACAAAAGCAATCATCATCTATCTACTCATGGAATGTTTACCCAATATCATAATATTCCACACAGCTTTGTTTCTGATCAGGAAATTATCTTACAGGATCTAAAGCACAGCAATGGGCTCAGGCCCATGTAATTAACTAGATTCACCATATACCCCATCTCTGGAAGCATTTACCTAATAGAAAGTTGGCATGGATTGCTGAAGAGTTGTTTGTGACACTCATTAGGTGATATACCCCTTAAACGATGCTGTTTCATCTTACAGGTGGCAATATCTACCTTGCAACAGAGACCACTATATGGTGTCTTTCATGCATATTTAGAACATGTGAAGTTGGGAATCAAGTGGTGACAGTGGGCGTGGTTTGTCTCATTATTATACCTAAAAACTTACTCATAGAATTTTTTATTCTTTATTTAGCCACTTATTATCTGCTGGTTTGGAGGTTTTGTTTTTCCCAAAGAGGAATGCTTCCACCAGCAGATACAATAGTTACTACATTGAATTTGAAAATGAGAGACCATCAACTGGCTTTTGGCCCAGTCACTGAAACCAAAGGGCAGAAAAGAGGGTTACTCTATTCATTGGAATGATTGATTTCTATCACTGAAGGTCCGTTAAGTTATTGCAAAAAAAAAACGGGGGCAGGAAAGACCTTTCATGTTACCCATGAGATTCTCTAGAATATTTAATATTTCCATATGCAATAGTACGGAATGCCCCCAAAAGATGGAACTATTGAGAATTCAGGGCCTTCAGGAATCAAAGTTGAGATCACCTCTTCAGGTGAAGCACCTCAATCATTGGGGGTTCTGACTGAGGAATATATAATCAGAAAATGGAAATAAAAGAAGAAAATTATGATATCAACTGGCCTTGTGTCAGATTACAGAAATGATGATTATAGTAATTTTGCATAAATGATGATTATAGTCATTTTGCATAATTTCTCTTCCTGTATATATTTCTTCTTTATCTCTTACTGTTTATATGCATATTTTTGAAGATTAAAATGTAATCTTTAGGCAACAGCATATTCAGTCATTTTGGGGAAAGGATGAGAATTTTTTCAGTTGTACAAATGATAACTATATCCTGTTCAATGGAAAATAGAGTTGTTTCATTGTGTTGAAGTTCAAACATGTGTAGAAGGGTATATAATGAGGCTGAGCAACAAAAGGGTGAATTATGCCAGTTATTTAATTATTACCTTTCAGCTCCAAATCTACCTTTTTTTGATAATAGAACTGTTGAATACTGGAACTGTGTCATGTAAGCAGAAGGAGCCCTGATATGTCAAATGTTAAGAGTTTGGCCGCTAATCAAAAGATTGTTGGTTCCAGCCCATCCAACTGCTCTACTGGAGAAAGACCTGGTGACCTGTTTTCATAAAGATTTTAGCAAAGAAAACCCTGTGTTGTAGTTCTGCTCTTGTCATGGGGTCACTATGAGTCGAAATGGACTCTATTGCACTTAACTAACAACAACCCTATACACAGTTTGTTGTTAAACCTTTGCAATGGTGGGTGCTGGAGGAACACTGCAAGGGATAGTAGAGGAAAGAGCTACCCACCCTGGTTCAGGTGTGCTTTTGTTTTTCTCCTTCTGTGACAAAGCTACTGGCAGCATGCATGAGGCCCTGTGGCACTCACTATCTACTGAGTTTCCCTAGCATCCAGCAGTTACTTCTTGCAGACCACCTCTGGCCTATCTGCCCTGAATTTCTCTGCCTCTCAGTGGGCCATAGTCACACCCTCTCAAAGGAGGTCTGAATTCAAGTTTTCTTTCCTTGAATATTCTTCCTTAGGCCTAGAAGCAGTAGCTGTTCCATGTATAGAATGTCCCTGCATTACTCAGAGTTCTTTATTACTACTTTTAGTAGTAAATATCTTCCTTAAGTTAATAATTCTATATATTAAACTTTCTATGTTCAAATTACTGGTGTGGTTTCTGTATTCACACTGGTTATTAAATGATACATATCCTTAAGGGGAAGATTATGTAAGGAACCTTAAAGGAGTAATTTTTCAACATATTATTGTTGCTGTTACTTGTACCATACAAGCTATTTCTCCAATAGATGAGAGATGACTTTATCTCAGTTTCTGTATCAAACTGATATGATTATGAATATTGTATTAGTTAATGCTCTTAGGTTAATTTCTTTCATGGTTCATAGTCATCTTATACGAAAACCTGTGAAAATTTTTATCTTTAAAAAAATAAACACGTTAAATTTCTTATTTGAATTTATTGCAATGACTGGGTCATTCATTTCAGTCAGTACAGTATTAAGGAAAATGGGTATTATTGATGTTTCCTTATACTTGGAATCATTCTAATATTTTCCTCTTTACATATAAACATACAAAAGCTTTTTGCTCGTTTTTCTTTTAATTACTTAAATCAATAGCAACTTAAACAAAATGAGGGGGATATCTTAATTTACTTATTTTTTTTCTATATGCCTGTAGAGCTGTAATGCTTCTAAAGAGTTCTCTCACTTCTTAAATTAAAATAAATTCTATATGGATCAAAAATTTTTAACATACAACTGTAAAGATTACAAAATAGAACACAAGTGATCTTATAGGCAAATAAGAATCATATTCCAGATATCATAAAGGAAAGATTGATATGTTTATCAATATTGAAAAGGGATCTGATGATGCAAATTTAAGCTCTCTACTACCAGCCAAAAAGTTGGTGGTTCAAATCCACCCAGAGGTGCCTCAGAAGACAGGCTTGGCAATCTGCTTCCATAAGATCACAGCTTTGAAAACTCTGTGGAGCAGTTCTATTCTATACACATGTGGTTGCCATGAGTCAGAATAAACTTGCTGGCAACTAACAAAACATAAAGTTAATATAAACAAGGCCAGGGGAGAAATAAATAATTAGGAAAAATAATTTTTCCTTCACAAGACAACCCCACGATTAATATTCTAATCGATAAAAATATCTTACAAATCATTAAAAAAATAAAGTAAAAAACAATTAAAAATAGCTAAAAGATATGAACAGGTCAGTGCTCAGAAAAAATATATACAAACAGCTTGTAAATATATAAAAAGTTTCCAGATTCACTCACAATTAAGTAAAAGTCAGTTTAAAAATAAGATACTATTTTACTACTATTAGACTGAAAAAAAAATTGTTATTTTTGATATGACAGAGTTTAAGCCTGTTAGTAGGAAGTAAGAATTCCCACACAAATAGAGAATACCAATTAGAGGACAACTTTGCAAATATTATTAATTGTAAATGTACATACTTTTGTAGATAACAAATATCTAGGAATATAGTGTATTGTTTTGCATCTGAATAGGAAGATACATGGGAAAGAGTATCTTCAAGAATTCTTGAAGCATTATTAGTAAAAGCAAAAGATTGGTGGAAAACACTTGCATTACCGACATTTACTTAAAATACAACATTGCTAAAATTCACCTCATTATGATATTTCCTAAATTTGCTTTCTTTTTTTTATATGATCCCCCCACCAAATGCATATTTAGTCCACACTAATTGTCAATGCCCACAGAACCAGCAGTCAGGAAATTAAACGACTTATTGCATTGGGAAGATTTGCTGCAAAAGATCTCTTTGAATTGTTAAAAAGCAAAGATGTCACCTTGAAGACTAGTGTGCCCCTGATCCAAGCCATGGTATGTTTAATTGACTCATATGCATGTGAAAGCTCAAAAATGATTAAGGTAGACCAAAGAAGAATCAATGCCTTTGAATTATGGTGTTGGCAAAAAATATTGAATATACCACGGGCTGCCAGAAGAACGAGCAAATCTGAATTGGAAGTTTCAAGTACAGCCAGGATGGTTCTTAGAAGCAATGATAGTGAGACTTCCTCTCACTTATTTTGGGCAGGTTATCAGGAAGGACCAGTTTCTGGAGAAGGACATCACTTTTGGTAAAGTGGAGGGTTAGTGAAAAAGAGGAAGACCCTCAATGAGAAGAACTGACACAGTGGCTGCAACAATGGGCTCAAGGATAACAATGATTGTGAGGATGGTGCAGGACTGGGTTGTGTTTCTTTGCTATGAGTGAGGACCACCTCCAAGGTACTTAACAACAACACTCTAAACTACCTCTGTCTAATAGGACTTCCCATGAGGAGTTATGTGTTGTTCAATACGGTAGCCACCAGATGCACGTGGCTATTGAGCATTTGAAATGCAGCTAGTGCTACTGAGGAACTGAATTTTAAAATAGATTTAATTCTACTTAACATAAATTTAAATGTATCTAGACACATTAAGCTAAAAGATATTTTATTGGATAGCTAGTTAGAGATAAAATTCTTTCTTATGCCGGACTCTAATTAGTCACCAATATCTGTTAAAACTATCCGTTAAATATAATCAAAATCATCACTCTTCTTATACTGATGGTTTCCAGCTTCGATTTTTTTTTTTTTTTCCCCTCCTGTATCACTGTAATGTCATGGATTGAATTATGTCACCCCCAAAATGTGTATATCAACTTGGTTAGGCCATGATTCCCAGTACTGTATGATTGTCCTCCATTTTGTGATTATAATTTTATGTTGAGAGAATTAGGGTGGGATTGTCAACACCACCCTCACTCAGGTCACCTCCCTGATCCAAGGTAAAGGGAGTTTCCCTGGGGTGTGTCCTGTACCACCTTTTATCTCTCAAGAGTTAAAAGGAAAGAAAAGCAAGCAGAGAGCTGGGGACCTCATACCACCAAGAAAGCGGCACCAGGAGCAGAGCGCATCCCTGGGACATGGGGTCCCTGTACCTGAGAAGCTCCTCGACCAGGGGAAGATTGAGGACAAGGACCTTCCTCCAGAGCCAACAGAGAGAAAAAGCCTTCCGCTAGAGCCGACATCCTAAATTTGGACTTGTAACCTCTGACTGATGATATTGAGCTTTTCCATCATCTCTTTCCATGGATGTAGCCGATTTGATTCTTCTTTGTTCCATCTGGTGAGGTCCATGTGTATAAAAAAATAAATAAATAAATAAAATTTTTTTTTTTCCATGTGTATACTCACCATTTATGTTGGTGAAAGAAAGTATTTGAAATGACTGTGAGAAAATAAATTTCTCTTTGTTAAAGCCATCCAGTTGTTGTATTTCTGTTATGGCAGCACTAGATGACTAAAACATGCAGCATCTTCCTAAATTCCCCCCTGTCATTTGCACCCCATCCTAAAGTCATCTCCTAAGATATTTGTAAAATGGAACACTGAAATCATCAGTTCTATGTTTAGGAAAATTCAACAGCTCCCCCCAAACCATCAATATTTTGGTCCCTGATTCTCTCTCTAACCTCATCCTCTTACTATATCTTCAAAAGTTACATTACCTCCTGACATCTCACTTCTCCCAAAATTCCTTTTGAAAAAGCATCATGCTTTACATGGCTTTGCACACTTAAATTTTTTTTTTTTTTTTTTTGGAATGCTTTCCTCAACTTTTTGCCTCTGTTTCTCCAATTCTACCTTGAAGACCAAGCTCATTTATAACTAGGGAATCCTTCACTGTCCCAAGCAATTTTAAGTTAGGTATCTCTCTTCACTGTGTATAAAACTTCCAGCCTTACTAGTTGGTGTAGATTGAATTGTGTCCCCCCAAAAGATATGTCGAAGCCCCAGTACCTGTGAATATGATTTTATTTGGAAATACTGCCTTTGCATGTAATTAGTTAACAAGAAACCATAGTGGAGTAGGGTAGACCATTGTCGAATATGACTGATGTCTTTATACAAAGAAGAGAAGACAAGGTATAAAGATACAGAGGGAAGACATCTATGGAAAGATGGTGGCAAAGATTGTAGTTATGCTGTACAAGCAAAGGAGCGCATGGGGCTACCAGAAGGTGGAAGAGACAAGAAAGTTTATGTCCCTGTAGCTTTCAGAGACAGCATGGTCTGGTCAATGCCCAGAAGTTGGATTTCTAGTCTTTAGAACTGTGAGACAAAAGTTTGTGTTGTTTCAAACCAACTAGTTTGTGGTACCTTATTATATCAGTCTTGGGAAACTAACGTACCACCCCAGTGATAACTCATAAATCAACAAGTAACTACAGTCACAGATAAAACCTCAGAAGCCCAGGAACTTATAATGCAGGATAAATTTTCTTCAGAGTAAAGACAGAATGGGGGAAGGACCTCTGAAAAATGGAATGCATAACAATTAAGTAAGGCATCAAGTTTCATGGTTTTTTATCTTGGAACAGTTTAAAAACTCTTCTTAAGCAGTTGATAATGCGGGCATGACAGATTTTAACTAAGACTGATTACAACTACTTAGAACGTGATTAATGGTGCACCACTTTTCCCCTGAAGGGACCCTTGTGGTGCAGTAGTTAAGCACTCAGCTGCTAACCAAAAAGGTTGGCAGTTTGAACCCACCAGTCACCCCACTAGAGAAAGTTGTGGCAGTCTGCTTTCATAAAGGTTTATAACCTTGAAAACTCTGTAGGGCAGCTCTACTCTGTCCTATAGGGTCGCTATGATTTGGAATTCAACTCGATGGCAATGGGTTTGGCTTTTTAGTCTTCTCTTCACCTATCTTTGAGTTCTTTGGACTCACTTTAGTAAGCTGCTATCACTAAGAATAGGGAAATTACATTCTTTCACAGACCTAGTGCCTGGAAGATAGGTGCTAACAACACTTATCACAGAGAGACAACAAAGAGAAATCCAATGAGGCCAATATGCCTTTCTGAAATTCCATATTTTAGTCACCATGACTAAATGCTTTCCATCTACTCCTCAAGTCTATGCTAGTTAACTAAATTAACTATCTCTGTCTGGGTCTCTGTAGGGTACAAGATACATATGATATGGTCTCCTGCACTCACAATATTTCCAGGAAGTTCAACCTTTGTCTGGTCTTTTGCTGATTTTTCTGTCATCCCAAATCCCATTATTTGCCTTGTCATTGTGGGTTTATTCCAGGTCTCATCAAAACTCCCCTATGGTTTATCATAGTGATCTTTCAAACCCCAATGCACACATCAATATTAATCCAAATAATAATACTGATAGATTACATTTACTACATATTTACTATGTGTTTATTATTGTTCTTAGTACCCCTTTACTTGTGCCTCTCACTGTTCTAAGCACTCCTTTACTTGACAATGCTTGGAAATTCACACTGCTTACTGCTGGTGCAAGAGTTACGTGCTTGGCTGCTAGCTGAAAGGGTGGTGGTTCAAATCTGCCCAGAGGCTCTGCAGGAGGAAGACCTGGAGATCTGCTCCCATAAAGATTACAGTTTAGAAAACCATATGGGAAAGCTATATTCTGTCATATGGGGTCACCACGAGTCAAAGATTATCTCAAGGGCACTCAACAAACAAAGCTAATAACTTACGCAAACCATCTCAGAAGAGTCATATGGAATGAATGTTGTTAATTGTTCCATCATATCTAACAAAATTCAGTATTGCAGTCATTCAAACAAAGATATATAAGGAGTCTAATTGAGCTGTGTGGACATATCCTAGGGTAAAACTCAATGAGTTACATTTTTTTATAATCTCTCCAGGAGCATGGGTTTAACGTGTAACTTGCTTCTAAAAGAAAATGGCAAAGGTGATGGCATGTTGCTCCCTTGATTAGATTGCATTATATGGCAAGTGTTGTGGGATATCTCTCCTGTAGTTATGTTGCAAAACATACAGAAGACTCCATCTTGCTAGATTTATATAGAAACATTCTCCTGCTGGTCTTGAAGATGTAAACCGAGTTGTTGAGAAATGCCTATGGAAAAGGGCTCCATGGCAAGGAAGTGTGGGCAGCCACTTGCACTGAGGGTGGCCAAAGAAATCAGGATCCAATTCTACAACCACAAGGAAATGAATTATCCAACAGCATAAACACAAGTGGAGACAGATTCTTCCAGAGACTGTACTGCAGATGAAAAAGCAGCTCAGCCACTTTGCGATCTTGTGAGTTTCTGAGAAGACTCAGCTTAGTTGTACCTTGGGTTCTGATCCATGAAAACCTTGAGATAATACATAGGTGATGTTTTAAGCCACTAAATTTGTGGCAATTTTCTGCATAGAAATAGAAAACCAACACAGAAGCCACCCCAGGAGTAAATAAATAAATAAGTTTGACTTCTTAATACTCAGTTTCTTTAGTAAACAAGTTGGTTTCATTCTTACACATTCTCAAATGCATATTATCATAATTTGTAAGTATATTGATAATTTTGAAATATCTAGATATTCAAACTTTTTTATGAACTTTTTTCAAATAAACTGAAAGTTTTCCCTCACTTCCTTTCAATATTAGCTAAATTTGTATTTGAAAAACCCTCTCCCAGCCAGGTTTCAATTTACATTATATTCAAAACTAAAGTATCCCATTTAACAGCATATAGTGGTGCTGTTTATTTATTTTTTATTTAAAGTGCTTGTGAGAAGATGGGATAATGTAGGATGACCAAATCACTCAGAGTATGGTTTCTAGAATAACTTTCTTCTGTGGAACCCTCATTAACTTTTTATCGTGCAGATGTTACAGACTTACTGTTAATTTTGACACTTTTGATTTCCTTGGCATATTCTTAATTATGAGACTTACATACAAGATGTGGGGAAACCCTGGTGGCGTAGTGGTTAAGTGTTAAGGCTGCTAACCAACGGGTTGGCAGTTCGAATCTGCCAGGCGCTCCTTGGAAACTCTATGAGGCAGTTCTGCTCTGTCCTATAGGGTCGCTATGAGTCGGAATCGACTTGATGGCACTGGGTTTGGTTTGGTTTTTTACATACAAGACGTAGGAACAAATGAAGTCATCTAATACATAATCTGTAACAAGAAGAAGCTTAGCCATTGGCTGAAATATATTGTTTTCATTAATTAATAAAATTTTTTAATTATAGTAATAGCCTGAGAGGATCGATATGTTTTTAAATCCCATGCGTGTGATCTATTCATGTTTCTTCATCTAAGCCCAGGTAATGAGAATCTCTTCCCTGAAGAGGTTTCCATTCATGCCTCTTTTACCTTTATTTTCCTTGCTATCTCACTATCTTCAGTCATAAAAGTATGCATAATGGGAATAATTAGTCTTAAGCTTATGTGCCTTTCATTTCACAGTGCATTTAAAAGGCACAGTCTATAAAAGGATCAGAGTGACTTCCTTTTTCTCTGAAATAACTACTCAATTCCACGAGGTGTTTATTGGTGGCAGTATGGGCCATTAACACAATCCTTCAGGACTGTGATGAGCAGATTCTGATATGGAAGAAATATCTTTGGCAATAAAAATATAATTTCTTTTCAGAGTCATTAGCCACAGCAATTAAAGCTTCTAAAAGTAGGGAAAGAAAAAAAAAAAAATCCCAAACACTGATATTTTGAAGTTTTTTCATTAGAAAATCAGATTTTTTTTTTTTAATTGTAAATAAGGAAGAGAGAGTTGAAATTTTTTAGGTCCTTACAAACATCCTTCTAAACAGGCTTGCACTTCGAAGTTAGTCTGAGCTGCTAAAGTAATCATGCTCTATGAAAGGCAACTATAAAATAAACATGTATACTCGTTCAGTTTTAAAACGTGCTGGGTTCTGGTCTTTCACTTTTTCTTTTTGTGTTTGAGTAATGTCAATTGCTCTGTCTTCACTGACCCTTCTCAGCTGTGTCCACTTAATGGATGAGCTCATCAAAGGAATTTTTTTTCTGTCTTGTATTGTGGTTTTTATTTCTAGCTTTTCGATTTGACTCTATTTTATAATTTTCATTCCTGTACAAATTCCCTCTCTGATCATGCATGCTGTCTACTTTTTCCTCAATGTCTTTTAACATATTAATCATAATTCTTTTAAAGAAATCACAGGCATTATTTTCTTGTTAGTTCACGTTATTATTTTAAATGAAATCAGTTACTCTTACCTTCAGATTATAAGCTAGAAACATATTTGAAGGATGTGGTTTCATTGGAGCTCAATTAAATCAGCAGTATTTCCAAGCTTGGAAACATACAAACAAGTATCTAGTTGAGCTGTATTTGGAGTGGGTTTCGTGGCTATGAATAATCACTAGGATGCATTCTCATCTCACCAAAACTTCATGAGAGTCTAATAATTGGAGCTATCATTTATTAATATCCATTCCGACTATGTGCTTGACCCAGAGTCAGGTAGTTTCTATCTTATTTCGTATTGTAACCCTCACTAAACATAAAATAGAGTTCATATACCTTTATTTTCCAGAGAAAGAAATTGCAGCTCAACATAACACATAGCAAGTAGCTAATCTAGGAACTGATAACTGAGACTTGGATAACTATTTCTCTAAAAATTTTTTCAAGACAGAAATTTAACGGACATGATCTAAAGGATGAACTGGAATATATGTTAGTTAATTTATTCAGGATCATTTCTGGCAAAGACAATTGTAATAAATGGACTGGTTGTGTTTTGGATAATGAGCAACAGGAAATGGTTGATTAGAATGTTAGAAGATAAGTGAGGCATTCCTAAAATAAAGAGGTTGAAATATTAAAAGTAATTATTTTGAAGGTGCAATAAACAACATATTTTAGCATTCAAAATAAGCAGTATTAGAAAAGAAGATACAATTTTCATTGTCTGAAATATCTAGAAAACCAAATTAATTAGAAACAAACAAACAAAAACCCACTGCTGCCTAGTGGATTCTGACTCGTAGCGACCCTATAGGATGGAGTAGAACTGTCCCATAGGGTTTCCAAGGAGTGCCTTGTAGATTCAAACTGCTGATCTTTTTTGGTTAGCAACCATAGCTCTTAACCACCAGGGTTTCCAAATTAATTAGAGTAGGCATTAATTTACATTTTTAGTAATCCACCTATAAAAGTGTTGGTACAGCATTTCGAAAAGATAATAATTTTTGGAATTGAATGCATCTGTGCTCAAATCCCAATTGTACCATTTGCTAATTTAGCTGTGTGATACTGAGCTACTTACTTGGATATTTAGAACATAGGTTTCATCATTTTTAAAACGGGCATAATATTAATCTCCTCAACTCCATCCCACCCTCCGTAGGTTGTTTGTGAGGTTAAATAGGATGTTAGATTCATGTAAAGTACCTAGCTCCATACTTGTCTCTTCATAATTACTCAATGGATGCTGTAACCTTTATAAAAAAAGAAAAAAAATTTTTTTCTTTTTCTTTTTTTAGTCCTGTAAAAATGGTATGGTGGAATCTAGACATTTTTATAATCATAAACTTCATAATATAAAAGATATTGAAAACATTAACTACCAAATGTCAATATCAAGCCTGTGCATGCATTTAATACCTCTGATGATCTAGATTTTGATCACTAGTATTTTGTTCTAATATAATATATAGGAACTGTTTATATAACATAGGGAAAAAATGTTTCTTCTACCTAACAAACATGAATTCTTTTTATTTAAAGTGTGAGGGCTAGACTAATTATTAAACTCTTTGTAAGGAATATAAGGAGACTTGGTGGTGTGGTGGTTAAGCGCTTGGCTGCTAACCAAAAGTCAGTGGTTCAAACCCACCAGCCATCCTGAGGGAGAAAGATGAGGTAGTCTGCTTCCGGAGAGATTTACAGCCCTGGGAATCCTATGGGAGAGTTCTAGTCTGTCCTGTAGGGTTGGTATGAGTTGGAATTGACTTAATGGCAATGGGTAAGGAATATATATATATATAAGTATATATAATTTCAGCATTCTGAAATTCTAACCCAGGTGTAATGAGAGATACAGAGCAGGACACAACATGATATTTGAGGTGGTACTGTGACTTTAAACACCCATTTCGTAAGTATATTTCAAATGTACTTCAGATTGACTTTATTTATAATTACTAATTATTACTCTAATTCATCTATAATTGCTATAATTACCTTATTCATAATTAGGTCACTCAAGGCCCAATTAAGGTCCCAATTAAAGGATAAGTTTGGATTGCTCCCAATTTTTGATTCCAGACTAGAGAAAGGGGCTTGGAGGAGAAATCTCAAAATGGCTTCTAGGACCTCAAGAGCTTCCTTCGGGGTGAAACCATGACCCAAAACCAAAACAAAAACCAAGCCCAGTGCCGTCCAGCCGATTCCGACTCTTAGCGACCCTACAATGACGGCTCCGAGGAAATTGGTACTAATTCAAGAAAAGGCACAACACATCATATTTACCCTTATGTATTATTATTATTTTTTATTATTATTACACAGATATTTAAAAAGGCAACAATTTCCCTTTGTCCTGTTTGTTACTTGGAAATTTGCTAACTATTTTGTGGTATTTGCCCATTTCATTTCTGATGTTGACATTTTAAGGCAGTTATTTTTTAAAGCTATCTCATCAACTCTTTTTTTTTTTTTTGTCTGCAAATAATGCTCAATGACTTTCTAGTATTATTGTTGCTATTATTATTATCGCAGAAACCCTGGTGGCATAGTGGTTAAGTGCTACGGCTGCTAACCTTTTGAGGTGGACAGTTCGAATCCCCCAGGCGCTCCTTGGAAACTCTATGGGGCAGCTCTGCTCTGTCCTGTAGGGTTACTATGAGTCCGAATTGACTCAACGGCATTGGGTGTTATTATTATCATTGTTGTTGTTGTTATTTCTTTCAGATGCAGTTCACTGCAAAGCCTAGAATTGCAAATATAGGAATCTATCTCACTTTTTCTGTTTTTGTAAATATACACTAAGCTTTAGGGATGCTTTCTATTATGTACCAGGCCACAAGGAGTGCTGCATTTTGTAAAATTATTGACTGAGAACAAAATTTTTCAAGCTCTTTTGTTGCCCGGTTTTAGTAGTTCTCAGCAACAACCTTAAAATAGAGGATAAATGTAAAGTAATTGTTTATTATACTGCACTGTCTTTGCTGCAAGCTGTTCCTAGTGGCCTTATTTCTAGAAACACCTGAAAATGTCAT
Source organism: Elephas maximus indicus (assembly GCF_024166365.1). Taxonomy (NCBI): domain Eukaryota; kingdom Metazoa; phylum Chordata; class Mammalia; order Proboscidea; family Elephantidae; genus Elephas; species Elephas maximus. The sequence continues at coordinate 43,701,302 of NC_064832.1, forward strand.
CAAACTTCAGAAGACATGTCATATAGCTCAGGATTTGATGATGGAGATGGGGTCTTACCAGCAGCACTGTTTGCTTTTGAAGCTCATTCTGCGTGTGAATAGGGAAGGCAATCAAACCCAGCACAAATTGGCCACTAACCGAACACTTTGTAGAGACAGGAAAATATACCTGTGCACTTTTTTTAAAGAATTCAAAACGAACCAAGCTGGATTTCATTTTATCTCTGTACGTAGAAATCACACATGAGTTTTTTAAAAGAAATTTACTTTGATCACACCAAATTATCCATCTAAAATGAAGACTGACCTGTATTGAAAACTTTATATTAATCAATATAAATAATACATTTATGTTAGTCGTATAAACTAAGAAGATCCACAAAACCTATTAGCTGCCTGTTTGTATCAGCCTTACTTGAAAAAAAAATGTGTATATATATATACTCCCTGTTTGAATCCAACCTTGATGAAATATAATATCACGAGTCATTATTTGGAAATACCAAGAATGATACAGACAAGATGTTATCATTCTTCATAATTGTAAATTGTTATTTGCTGTATATTCATTCACTGCATTTAGAAAAATCAACTCAGAAATACCTTCAAAATGTATGTAGCCCAAACTTTTCAAACACCTCTAACAAACCACAACTAATGTATAACTTCAAGCTGTAAGTTAATTGAAGCAAGGGACATATCCTGTTTTACGAAAACATAATGTCATGCAATCTCACTTAGAATCCAAGTTAATTGCCCAAGGAGGACTAACTTTTTAAAGGTGGAATGTGAAGTTACATTATGTAAGTTTGAAAATGACTCTTGAATACATAGTCACCTTGAACTTAAATATTAAATATATAAGATCCGTGCCCATCATTTTGTTTTCATTTGGTATATGAAGTGGATTGATTTAACCATGGATCATTTAAGTCCCATAATTCACCATAACTAATTTAAAGTTACTCATTCATTTTATCAGAAAACAGAATGTTGAGCGGTAGAAAAATATCTTTGAGATCCTCACTGTTGGACTCAGACTTCCTGAAACTAAGGCTGCTTAATGATTATGTGACATTAGGGACTGCACTTAAACACTCTGACCTATAACTGTACCTGAAAATTCAAATAAAATTGGTCCCCAACTCCTACTTGTTATTGTGTGTATTAAATAGTATATATATATATATATATATATATATAAAATAGAGCCTTGATGCCACAATGGTTAAGTGCTAGGGCTATTTACTCTTGAGAATTAAGACTAGGGAGTATTTTGTGTTAGTGATGCCACTAAGGAAAAAAGTAAGCAAAACACATAAATGAGATTTTGCTGAGCACGCCTGCTGTAAAGGTAGAGGTGAAAGAGTTGAATTTTGGGAAAGCAAGAGAGAGGAGTAAGAGGGAATACTAAAACTATGCAACCAAGGATCATTTCAAGGGATTCATATTACAGGATTTAAGACTATAACATTCCATGACTTTACAAGTATCTTATGTTGCAAGAGTTAAAATACTAAGAAATACACAGCATGAATTCATATAGATGATATTCTGTATGAATTCCCAAGCATGTGCATTACAATGAAAATTTAAAGTACAGTAAAGAAAATATATATATATCAAATTTCAAAATAATAACAGCTAATATTTGTTGACCCCCTGTCTATCACTTTGTCATACCATGGGGGATTGCATGTTGCTATGATGTTGGAAGCTATGCCACCAGTATTCAGATACCAGCATGGTCACCCCTGGTGGACAGGTTTCAGCTGAGCTTCTAGACTAAGACAAACTATGAAGAAGGACATGGCAGTTTACTTCTGAAAAGATTTAGCCAGTGAAAACCTTATGAGTAGCAGCGGAACACTGATAGAGTGCCAGAAGATGAGCCCCTCAGGTTGGAAGGCACTCAAAAAACAACTGGGGAAGAGCTGCCTCCTCAAAGTAAAGTAGACCTTAATGATGTGGGTGAAGTTAAGCTTTCAGGGCTTTCATTTGCTGATGTGACATGACTCAAAACGAGAAGAAACAGTGGCAAACATCCATTAATAATTGTAACTTGGAATGTACAAAGTATGAATCTAGAAAACTTGGAGGTTATCAAAAATGAAACCCACAAATATTGATATCCTATGTATTAGTGTGCTGAAATGGACTGGTGTTGGCCATTGGTCTACTATTCTGGAAACAGCTTGAAGAGGAATGGCATTGCATTCATCAGTCAAAAAGAGCATCTCAAGATCTATCCTGAAGCACAATGCTGTCAGTGATATGATAATATCCATACCCTTAGAAGCAAGACCACTTAATGTGACTATTACTCAAATATATGCACCAATCACTAAGGCCAAAGAAGAAGAAATTGAAGATTTTTGCCAACTTCTGAAGTCTGAAATTGATTGAACATGCAATCAGGATGCATTGATAGTTACTGGAGATTGGAATTTGAAAGTTGGAAACAAAGAAGAAGCACCAGTAGTTTGAAAATATGGCCTTGGTGATAGAAACGATGCCGGTGATCACATGATAAAATTTTGCAAGACCAAGGACTTCTTCATTGCAAATACCTTTCTTCACCAACATAAACGGAAACTGCACATGTGAGCTTTGACAGATGCAATACATAGGTATCGAATAGACAATATCTGTGGGAAGAGACTATGAAAAAGCTCAATACCATCAGTCTGAACAAGGCTAGTGGTCAGCTGAGGAACAGACCATTAATTTCTCATATTCAAGTTCCAGTTGAAATTGAAGAAAATTAGAACAAGTCCAGGAGAACCAAAGTAAGACCTTGAATATATTCTACCTGAATTTAGTAACCATCTGAAGAACAAATTTGACACGTTGAACACTAAAGACCATAGATCAAATTGTGGATATTATACATGAAGAAGGCAAGAAGTCATTAAGAAGAAAGAAAAGACCAACATGGATATCAAAAAAGACTCTGAAACTTGCACTTCAACATCAAGTAGCTAAAACGAAGAAATGATGAAGTAAAAGACTTGAACAGAAGATCTAAAATGGTGTCTCGAGAAGACAAAGTATTATAATGACATGTGCAAAGACCTGGAGATGGAAAACCAAAAAGGAAGGACATGCTCTGCATTTCTTAAGCTGAAAGAACTGAAGAAAAAATTCAAGCCTTGAGTTGCAATATTGAAGGATTCTGTGGGGAAAATATTAAACAACGCAGGAAGCATCAAAAGAAGATGGAAGGAATACATAGAGTCACTATACGAAAAAGAATTTCAGGAAGTACAATATGAGCAGGAACCAATGGTACTGAAGGAAGAAGTTGAAGCTGCACTGAAGGTATTGGCGAAAGACAAGGCTCCAGGAATTGATGGAATACCAATTGCTCTGTTTAAACAAATGGATGCAGCACCAGAAGTACTGTATCGTCTATGCCAAGAAATTTGGAAGCGAGCTACCTGGCCAAATCAGTAGAAGAGATCTATATTTATGCTAACCCAAGAAAGGTGATCCCACTAAATTGGGGAATTATAAAGCACTATCATTAATATCACACACAAGTGAATTTTTGCTGAAAACCATTCAAAATTGGCTACAGCAGTATATGGACAGGGAACTGCAAGAAATTCAAGCCGGATTCAGAAGAGGACACAGACCAGGGATATCATTGCTGATGTCAGATGAATCCTGGCTGAAAGCAGACAATACCAGGAAGATGTTTGCCTGTGTTTTATTGGCTATGCAAAAGCATTTTGTATGGATCATAACAAATTATGAATAACATTGTGAGGAATGAGAATTTCTGAACACGTAATTGTGCTCATGAGAAACTTTTACATGGATCAAGCGGCAGTCATTCAAACAGAACAAGGGGATACTGCATGGTTTATAGTTAGGAAAGGTGTGGGTCAGTGTTCTACCATTTCACCGTACCTATTCAGTCTGTATGCTGAGCAAATAATCTGAGAAGCTGTGCTATATGAAGAAAAACAGGGCATCAGCATTGGAGGAAAACTCATTAACAACCTGCATTATGTGGACAACACAACCTTGCTTACTGAAAGTAAAGAGGGCTTGAGGTACTTACTGATAAGGATCAAAGACCACAGTTTTAGAATAGATTACACCTCAGCATAAAGAAAACAAAAACCCTCACAGCTGGACCAATGAGCAACATCATGACAAACGGAGAAAAGATTGAAGTTGTCAAGGATTTGATTTTACTTGGAAGCAGCCGTCAAGAAATCAAAAGACACTTTGCATTGGGGCAAGGTTGCCCCAACTTTAAAGTGTTGTAAAGCAAAGATGTCACCTTGAAGACTAAGGTGCACCTGACCCAAGCCATGTTTTTTTCAATTGCCTCCTGTACATGTGAAAGCAGGGCGATGAATAAGGGAGACTGAAGAATTGACTCTTTCAGTTGTGGTGTTGGAAAAGAATATTGAATATACCATGGACTGCCAAAAGAACGAACAAATGTGTCTTGGAAGAAGTACAACCAGAATGTTCCTTAGAAGCAAGGGTGGCGAGACTAAGTCTCACATACTTTGGACATGTTGTTAGGGGGGTCAGTCCTTGGAGAAGGACATCATGCTTGATAAAGTAGAGGGTCAGTGAAAAAAAGGAAGACCCTCAGTGAGATCGATTGACACAGTGGTTGCAACGATGGGCTTAAGCATAACAACAATTGTGAGGATGGCACAGGACCGGGCAGTGTTTTGTTCTTTTGTACAGAGGGTTGCTATGAGTTGGAACTCACTTGATGGCACCTACGCACCTAACAATAACAAGAAGCAATATTTGTTGAGTGTACATTTTTTTTTAGGGACTGTGACAATCATATCATATGCTTTATCTAAGCTACAAACTCCTGTACAGCAAATACTTTATCAGAACCATTCTTTTAATCAATTTTATTGACATAATTTATGCACAATAAAATAAGTGTTTTTAAGTGTATAGTTCAATTGGTTACAGAAATATATATACATCTGTGTAACCAACACCACCATCAAGATATAGCATTTCTATATATTAGAGCTCTGGTGGCACAACAGATAAGCACTCAGCTGATAAACTGAAGGTTGGAGGTTCGAACACACTTAACAGCTCTGCTGGAGAAAGACCTGGCAATCTGTTTCTGTGATGATCACAACCTAGAAAATCTTATGGAGCAGTTCAACTCTGTCACATGGGGTCTCTACGAGTTGGAATCAACTCGATAGCACACAACAACATTTCTATATACTAGAAATAAAAAATGAAAATTTAAAATACTGTACATAATAGCTGTGTCTCTCAGTTTATCATACTGTGGAGGCTTGCACATTACTGTGATGCTAGAAGCTATGCCACTGGTATTCAAATATCAGCAGGGTCACCATGGCAGATGGGTTACTGCTGAGCTTCCAGACTAAGACAGACTAGGAAGAAGGACCTGGCGTTCTACTTCTGAAACATTGCTTGATAAAGTGCTGGAACATGAGCACCTCACTTTGGAAGGCACTCAAGGGATGACACAGTGGCTGTAACAATAGGCTTAAGCATAACAACAATTGTGAGGATGGTACAGGATTGGGCAGTGTTTCATTCTGTTGTACGTGGGGTCACTGTGAGTCGGAACTGACTCCGCAGCACCTGACAATAACAACAACATACACAATAGCATTAAAACCATAAAATATTTATTGATAATTTTTTTTTTAATTTGTGCAAATCTGTACACTGAAAATTGAAAAAGATTGCTGAGAAAAATTAAAGAAGCCCCACATAAATTAAGTCATATGTCATACTCAGGGATCAAAAGACTGCATAGTATTATGCTTCTTCACTTAAACCTGACAAACTAGTGCCATTTTGGTCAAAGTCAGAAACAAATCCTTGATAAAGAAAATATTACCCTGTGGGTTGAATCAGTCCCATACCTACATAGTGCTATTGATTGAAAACATTATTATGTTACCTCAAAAATGTTTTAGGATAATTCCCCTTCCAATGAGTTGTACAGTATTTCAACCCTCGTTGAAGCACAATGCCTTTGAGTCTCCATGGTAAATGTCATCTTAAAGAGCTCACTGAGGTCTCTGGTCACAAGTGTATATCATTTATATTTCTGTGGCAGTTCTGTGAGTGATAACCACACCTCTTTAAATGAGTTCCAGTGAGAGCATACCTCACTTGGTGCCTAATAATGCTATTAGGGCAGATGACTGCTTTGTTATTGATTCCTGGTGAAATATTAAATTACTGAGCAAGCTAAATTTTAGCATTTCTGTATTGCAGTGGTGTAGAAGTCTTTTTTTTTAATTATTTTTTTAACTAAGGATAAAATTTTAATATAATATTAAAACTGATTTGGGGTGTGAGCCTAAAACAGAGTTAACAAAATTGCTTTTGTGCAACAAAATGTCTAAATGTTACACTCAAAATGTCTTCACATTGTAGGAAATGCATGAAAAATCCTTAGTGATAGAGAAAAGGCCTCTGGGACCTTAGATGTCAGTTATGAAAGACAGATTGTTATACCTATAAATTTGTCTCTCTTGGAACTGACATCCAAGGTACCAGAGCCTTTTTTCTCTTCACTGAGGATGTTTTTAATGCAATTCCTATAGCATAGTGTATTCCATTCTTTACAAGTAATGTTCAGCTATTCATATTATAGAGACAGCAAGACACCTTGCCTATCGTCAGAGAGTGGAAGTGAGGAGTTATAAGAGAAGGCACAAAAAGAACACACTTATCAATGCCGAAAAAAACAAATAGAGGTTTAATTAGAAGGCAAATCGCGTGCTAGGTTAACATACAAAAGTTGGGGAACATCTCATTACTTAATTTTAAAAAAGATAAATAATATGATCTGCAATGATATTTTTGGTAAAGATGATTTGAACTAGTTTTAGTAAACTGGCATCATGTCAGCCCTGACTCATGGCAATCCCATGTACAACAGAACAAAACATTGTGCAGACCTGGCTATCCTCACAATTGTTGGTATTCCTGAGTCCATTCTTAGAACCACTTGTGTTTTCCGTGCCTTTCAACTTGGAGGGCCTCATCTTCTGGATGTTTATTGGACAATATTCTTTTGTGATCCATAGAGTTTTCATTGGTTAATTCTGGGAAGTAAATCAGATCCTTTCTTCCTTATCTATATTAGTCTAGAAGCTCTGCTAAAACTTGTCCAACCTGCATGACCCTGTTGATATTTGAGATACCAGTGGGTTAACGTCCAGCACCTAAGCAACATGCAAGCATCCAAAGTACAGCAAACCGACAGACGGGTAGTGGCTGAGCTAGTTAGTTATTAATAACTTTAAGAAAAAAAATAGATTTACTCACTGCCTTTGTGACTTTGTGCTGATAATCAATAAAGTATACTTTTGAAATTCAAATAAAATTAATATAGTCCTAGGGCTCCACACCAATAGGACAGATGACCATAGCACTGACTTTTATCATAAACTTCCCCATTAAGAAAGTAGAAACTATCCAAACTGAAGCATAGCTAGGACAAAAAGAAAATAACCAAAAAACCTATCAGTGACCTATAGGACATTAACAGCCAAGTTATATTTTGTTAAATAAAGACTCAAATGAGAGATGAAAGAGAGATGCAGAAAAAAAAAAAAAATTTAAACAAATACTAGCCAATTAAAACAAATTGATAAAAAATAATAATACATAGACTGAAGACCCTCCATAAATCTCAAAACAAGATAAAGACCAAGAAAATTACACTTGGACACATACTTAAATTTTGAAAATCCAAGATAAATGATCAATCTTAAAATCATCCACATTAAAAAATATATAATACATACAATTGCTACCATCCACTGTCAGTTTGTTGTACGGTGGTGGTTTGTGGGTTGCTGTGATGCTGTAAGCCATGCCACCAGTATTTCAAATACTAGCAGGGTCACCTATGGTGGACAGGTTTCAGCAGAGCCTTCAGATTAAGACTACAAAGAAAGGCCTGGTAATCTTCTAAATCATCCTTATGGTTCCCAACAGAACATTTTCTGACTTGCTCCCTTCCTCCTCAGGAAGGTCAATTGCTAGAGGAAGACATCATATTTGGTGAAGTAGAGGGCCAACCAGGACAGGGGAGGCCCTTGGTGAGATGCCAGGAGCTTCACTAGGGGGGTGCGGACCACGCAAGGTGACACTGTCAGAGGGGATGATGCCAACAGTGCCTGCGGTACCAGCGGCAATGCAGTCAGTCCCTGTCCTGGGGGAGGGTGAGAAGCAGGGCGCCTGCCCCTATGACCCCACTGGGACCCTTGTCCCGCCTGCAGAGCTGCTCTCGCTTGGCACACACCCTGCTGGGTGTGCTTTGGGGCACCCAGGAGTTGTTTGGCCTGCGCCCCTGGCTTCAGAGCCTGGCCCCAGCCAGACGTCACTGGAGTCCCTAGGGTACCTCACCCATGAGCAGTGTCCACACTGAGTTACCCAGCACCCTCGCAGCCCAGCCCTGCCCCACACACTGTTACTTTCATTGCTGTGGGGGAGGGGGAGGATGCCATAAGTTAATGCACTGGATGGCACAAGCCCTAGTGACTCCGCTGTGAAATGGATCAGCACAGTGATGGACTTGAACATGCTGGTGATTGTGAGGGTGCCATGACCAGGCAATGTTTTGACATGTTGTACATAGGGTCGCCATGCGTTGCAACCCACTCAATGGCAGCTAACAACAACAACAACGTACCATTTAACAATGATACAATAAATGCCCAACTCTCTTCAACAGCAATACAAACCATAAGTTACTGAAATGACATCTTGACAGTGAGGTATGTAAATTCTAAGTTGTGTCCTGTGAAAATCCCTTTGAAAAATAACAGTGAAGTGAAGACTTCAGATGAACGTGAATTAACCATCACACCCAGAGAACTGGAGATACTAAAGGAAGTTCTTCAGGCAGAAAGGAAATAATAAGAAATGAAATCTTGACTCTACAGAAGAAATGGAAAATATATGCTAATATATAAATATTAATCTTCTCATTTCTGTTCTTTTTACAGAAAATCAAATATTTAATTAAAACCTGATAAAAATATTGGTGTGGTTTGGAAAGACAGAAGCACAAAAGTCAGGAAGAAGCTCCATGGATCTACAGTGTTAAAAGTTCTTATAACAGCCCAAGAGTATATAATACAAAGTTTATGCTTAGAACAATTAAGGTACTTATTAATGGAGAGATATGCCATGTCTGTAGTTTGGAAAGTCTCAATATTGGTAAGATGTTTAATTTCTCAACTTTAGGTGTATATAGATTCAATATGATCAAAATTCCAATTGACATTCCAGTAAAATATTTTTATATACATTTCAAAAATTATTTTTCAATGTATGTGCAAATGTAAAGGACTTAAATAGCCAAGATAATCTTAGAAAAGAAGAACAAAGTTGGAGATACTACGCATGATCTGAGGTCAAGGTTTAACTATATTATATTGCTACATTAATCTAAACAGTATAGAGTTCACGAAAAGCTGACAAATACATCAAGGGAAAATAATAGAGTCCAGATACAGAATCATTTTTGTATGGTTATACCTGAAAACTGATAATGATGCTAAGCTATTTCACTGGGGACAAAATGTCTTTTCAAGAAATGATTCTGGAAACACTATATATATGTGTATATATATGTATACACACACACACACATATATACACATGAAACACTTTATAAATGATAATACAGGAAAGGGTAATGAAACACAAAAGAGCTCAGCATCATTAATCATTGGGGAAATGTAAATAAAAACAAAATGAAACACCAGTATGTCTGCACCAGAAGAGCTAAAATTGAAAAAGAAGAAAGAAAGAAAATACCAAGTTTTGGGAAGGAAGTCAGCACTTAGAACTCTCACAGAATGCCTGTGGGAGTTTGAAATAGTACAACCCTGAAAAAATTTTGACATTTCCTTATAAAATTAAACCTATGCCTAACCTATGAATATCTATGAGATGTTTCAACAAACAGATGCAGCGCTGGAGGTGCTCACTCATCTATGCCAAGAAATATGGAAGACAGCTTCCTGGCCAACTGACTGGAAGAAATCCATATTTATGCCTACTCCCAAGAAAGGCGATACAACCGAATGTGGAAATTATAGATCAACATCAAACGCAAGCAAAATTTTGCTGAAGATCATTCAAAAACGGCTGCAGCGGTATATCGACAGGGAACCGCCAGAAATTCAGGCTGGTTTCAGAAGAGGATGTGGAACCAGGGATATCATTGCTGATGTCAGATGGATTCTGTCTGAAAGCAGAGAATACCAGAAGGATGTTTACCTGTGTTTTATTGACTATGCAAAGGCATTTGACTGTGTGGATCATAACAAACTATGGATAACACTGCAAAGAATGGGAATTTTAATTGTGCTCATGAGGAACCTTTACTTAGATCAAGAGGCAGTTGTTCGGACAGAACAAGAGGATACTGATTGGTTTAAAGTCAGGAAAGGTGTGCGTCAGGGTTGTATTCTTTCACCATACCTATTTAATCTGTACACTGAACAAATAATCCGAGAAGCTGGACTATATGAAGAAGAATGGGGCATCAGGATTGGAGGAAGACTCATGAACAACCTGCGTTATGCAGATGACACAACCTTGCTTGCTGAAAGTGAAGAGGACTTGAAGTACTTACTAATGAAGATCAAAGACCATAGCCTTCAGTATGGATTACACCTCAACATAAAGAAAACAAAATCCTCACAACTGGACCATGAGCAATACCACAATAAACGGAGAAAAGATTGAAATTGTCAAGGATTTCATTTTACTTGGATCCACAATCAACAGCCATGGAAGCAGCAGTCAAGAAATCAAAAGACGCGTTGCATCGGGCATTTCTGCTGCAAAGGACCTCTTCAAAGTGTTGAGGAGCAAAGATGTCACCCTGAAGACTAAGGTGCGCCTGACCCAAGCCATGGTATTTTCAATCACATCATATGCATGTGAAAGCTGGACGATGAATAAGGACGACCGAAGAGTTGATGCCTTTGAATTGTGGTGTTGGTGAAGAATATTGAATATACCATGGACTGCCAAAAGAACGAGCAAATCTGTCTTGGAAGAAGTGCGGCCAGAATGCTCCTTAGAGGCAAGGATGGCGAGACTGCGTCTTACATACTTTGGACATGTTGTCAGGAGGGATCAGTCTCTGGAGAAGGACATCATGCTTGGCAGAGTACAGGGTCAGCGGAAAAGAGGAAGGCCCTCAAAGAGGTGGATTGACACAGTGGCTGCAACAATGAGCTCAAGCATAACAATGATTGTGAGGATGGCGCGGGACCGGGCAGTGTTTCGTTCTGTTGTGCATAAGGTTGCTATGAGTCTGAACCGACTCGACAGCACCTAACAGCAACAATAACAACCTATGAACCAACTATTTATCCAACATAAGTGAAAATACATGTCCTCAAACAAACAAACAAAAAACCCAACCACATGAGCTTGGAGGCAGGTCCTTCCCAACTGAGCTTTCGAACGAGGATTCAGCCCTGGATGACAACTTGAATGCAGACTTAGGAGAGATTCTGAAGCAAAGGACCCAGTTAAGAAATGCTAGGATTCTTAATGCACAGAAACTGTGAGATAATAAATGTAGGTTGTGTTAAGCCACTATGTTTATGGTAATTTGTTGTCCAACAACAGAAAATTAATAAACCTATTAACTAAAGATTAATAAATACTAAAATAGGCACAGAGTGGAATACTACTGCAAAACAAAATGAAATACACCAATGATACAGGTAAAACCATGGTTGAATCATTTATACATTATGATAAGCTAACAAAGCTATATACTGTACAAATAAAAGTACTAATGTCTTCCTTTTTTAATATGAAGATCTAGTCTATGATAATAGAAACCAAAACAAGGGAGATAAAGGAGAAGTACTGATTTGAAGGAATCCCTGGGTGGCACCAAATGGTCAACATGCTTGACTACTAACTGAAAGGCTGAATTTTGAGTCTACCCAGAGGCTCATGGGAAGAAAGACTTGGAGATCTACTTCCCAAAAATAAGTCATTGAAAACCCCATGGAGGACTGTCCTATTCTGACACACATGTGGTTACCATGAATCAGAATTGATTGAAGGGCAACTGGTTTATTGATTTTAATGTGATGTGAGGGAAGTTTCTGGAAATGTGCTATGTCTTGTTAGGGGTGTAGCTTACAGGGAAGTATGCATTGGTTAAATCGTACTAACCTGTACACTTTAGATAATTGTCCTCAAAAACAAAATGAGTACTTTAAAAAAAAAAAAATCCTGTGTAACAGGGATAGTTAGTAAATGTATAGAGAAGGGAAGGATAGGGCTATTTTTCTACCTTCATTGGACTTATAGAAAAAAAGAGACTCATTCAACAATAATTGAAAGTATTAAATAACTTTTAAAAGAGGAAGGTACTGCATAAAAACCTGTGTCTACCCTATTTGTTTTTAGCTGATGAACACTCACATTTATTCTATCAATTATTACTCTATCTTGTTCAGGTCTTACTATCAGTTACAACAATTGGCCTAATTCATAAATTGATGCATCTTAGATTTGTTTTTGACTGGAAGGAAAATTAGAGATTATCTAATCTAACCTTTCTATTATACATTTGGAAAAACCTTTCATGGCTTTGGACTCTTCTGGGGGTACTAGACTTCTGTTTACCCTGGGCTATGATGTGAACAGGAGAAACTTATTTTCATAAATTTCACATTCTGAAAGCAAAGGGACAGTCATTTACACGGCAGTGAGAACTTTTTAATTTAAATTTCTCTTTTCATTAAGGAAAAAAAAAATATTGCCACGGAGTCGACTCCGACTCATGGCAACCCTATAGGACAGAGTAAGAACTATTCTATTCAGTTTCCAAAGCGCAGCTGGTGGATTTGAACTGCTAACCTTTTGGTTAGCAGTGGCACTCTTCACCACTGCTCCATCAGGGCTCTGTAGCAACCATATAGGAGTTATACATCCAATGGTCATATGTAGCGACTGCTGTAGTTACAAAGTAGATATTTATTTCCTTTTTCTACTAGCCTATAGATCTACCCATCTCATTTGCTACAGTAAACAATACAAACTAGCACAAAAACAGTCCATTTCACAGTGCTGTAGTAACTGATGCCTTTTTGTTCTCTGAAGTAATCCCATCTGAGGGACTAAAGTTTCCTGACCAAAAGTCACACTGATAGCTAACCACTTGCTGTATACAGTTCTGTCTTCCACAATCCCCACTTAATTAATCGTTTCCTAACATTAAGCAGTTGCTCTATCAGGTGACTGAGTTTTGCTTTGTAAACTTTGTTTTTTTTTTTTTTTTTTGGACTCAGTATTATAAAACTAGAATAACTTGCAGTTATTGACACATTTTCTCCTTTAAGCATATTTTTCCTCCTTAACATCCAAGCTACCTGGAGTCTTATATGAAGACCCTCAAATAAGCTTTTTTTCATAAAGGTTTCGGGGTATACTCTCTTTACACTTATTCGTTATTTCAGTTGTACCTACTTTAGAAGTAACAATCTCCTCTCATTTTTTTCTTCAACTTTTTTGTTTAATTCATTCATGGTCACATGTTCATCTTTTTTAAAAAATCAATCAAATTATTCCCTCTCTTCATTAGATGGAATCTCCAAGGCGGGCAATCCTCAATTAACCTCATATAGTAATATAGAGTCTTCAACACAGTATTTTTCCAAGTATATGCCATGCTTACATTGATGCATTTATATGCATAAATATATGTACCAGCAATGGGATGAACTATTTTACTTTTAATTGCTTCTCCTTTTACCATCAACTAAATAGTAAGTTTGCAAGAAAAGTATAATACTGGATCTTTTCCTTTTTTGCTACATCTATTTTATTGGCTATATATTAAGAACATTCTAATGAATTTTTCCATGCACAGGTGGTCAGTCTATTCCCTAACCCCATGCCCGTTCTCACACATGCTGATGAAACGAAGTTTGTTTGAAGCTGTTTTCACTTTCCATGTATTTGTTTAGATCCCCACCACAGGGGTTAGGACCCACTATACACATTTGGCACAGTGACAATCGGCAGTTTTCATCTACAAAGCTCTTCACCAACATTGACTTTGGAAGTGTGCAGTGCTAAGATTATTTATTGATAGAGATCTGAACATAAAACATAGAAAGTGACACAGTCTCTGTTGGAAAGAGCTAATTAAGACAGATTAAACATTAGTTCTAAAAAGCTAAAACAATCATATTGGCATAATGCAGACTAGAGAAAACATAAATAAGGAGACAAAGACTGGTTAGATACACTTAAATAATTACATTGTTCCATACTTAGTCAAGTACTTTATAGTGTAAAACATCATTAACCAATTTAGGTCATATTTTAGGTAAGTTGAGGAGAAAATACATTGCAGACCAATTTATGCTAATTGAAAGTAAAAGAACCCTGAGAAAAATTAAAGAATATATAAGTCTGCAACATTTTTTATCTGGTTCTGGTTTTGTTGAGACTCAATTCTCCATTGGTTCCTTGTATTTCTTTACACCTTGAGAAAAGACATTGACAATTATTGTCTAGACTAGTTTGGGCAAGTATGCCAATAATATCTTATAAGATTGGAGTTTTCTAAGCTTAGGGTTCCTCAGATGTGACACAAGCCATTGGGTGGTAGAATCACCTAGACCTCTCCCCCACCTCATTGTCTCCATGGGATTTGGGAGCAAGGGGAACTGATGTGAACTTGAATCTCATGCTGCCACTGTCCCATGAGAAATAAAGCCCTTTGTCTCAGAACCAGGAGTCTTGAGGCTTCTGCCAGCATCTGTGAAATTGTGGCAGGATAAATTGTTAGACTGCAGGCAGGGTTAAACTTCACATCCTTCATAGTATTTGATGGCTATGACCAGACATAGTCACAGAATCTCCTCTACCACACCAAAAATATATCATCTCATAACTTTGTGATCTAGAAGCCAAACTAAGTTGTGAATAGAAATATGCTAGGTTGTTCACTTAAAAAAAAAAAAAGATAAATCAAAAATAAATAAATAAAAGAATTTTTATTTCTTTATTCAAATATTAATCAAATCTAACAGATATCTGCCGCATCTCAGGCACTCTTCCAGAGAATCAGCAGAGAACAGAGAGGGTGTACATTTTAGTTATACATTAAGGAAAAACTAAATATTATAGATAATGACATGTACTATAAAATAAATGAAGGTGATTGGAGGGAGTGTGATTAAGAGAGACAGCCCCTGGGTGGTGCAAACGGTTAATGTGCTCAACTACCAGCTGAAAAGTTGGTGGCTCAAACCCACCCAGAGCTGCATTGGAAGAAAGGCCTGGTAAGCTACTTCAGCAAATCAGCTGTTGAAAACCTCCATGTAGAACAGTTGTACTCTGACCCACATGAGGTTACCATGAGTCAGAACCAACTTGATGGCAAACGGCTTTTGTTTGTTTGTTTTACAGTAGACAGTGGGATAAAAATATCTTCCGAAACCTTAGAGGATTAATCTGCGAGCATGTTGTAATTAAAGAAGATCTGAGTTCCAGTGACAGACCTGATAATCTCTTTGTTATGAGGTCTATGTAAGGAGGTAATGACACTTTCTGTGTTATACTAACTGAATGTTTGAGCTTCAGGTTTAACAGCCAAGAACTCAACCATTGTGCCACCCAGGGCTCCTTATAAGGCTGGTAGAAGAAATATGTTTATGTTGATAGAGGATAACAGTTTAGACTGAAGGGAAGACCAGAATTGGCTAAATTCTACCAATTTTGGTGAAATGTGAATTTTATTGAGTGATGTGAGATTAAATAAATTATAAATTAACTCAGACTGAATAAGTCCTTTTCTTTGTCTAATTGCATCTAAACAAATCTGCAAAATTATTTTTAGATTAAAAAAAGGAGAAATTTGTAAATATGAGCCCAAAACACAGATTCCCTACAAACTAGAATTTATCTTTATATTATTTTACATTAAAAGTATAAAATATAGATTTCAAAACTTTCTGTGTAGAAAAATATCCATGTAGTTACAATGCAATGTAATTCATTGGTCACCAAATAAAGTGCAGCGTTCTCTCCTACTTGGGAAAAAAAAAAAAAAAAAAAAACTATTTTCCTAATGGAAATAACACTTTTCAAGTTTTAAATAAATGCTTAAAAGTCCTAAGATTATACCTAATTACAATTCCATGCATGAAATTTATACCACGATGATTATATTGGTCATTTAGTAGGATGACCTTGTTGCCCGTGTATGAATAAAGTTAAATCGCTATCAATCACCATACTGAGCAAATTTGAATGTGCTTTAGTGAGGATGTGGAGCTTGATTGCCAACCCAAACTCTGGATAGTCAATCCACCAGAGGCCCCTCAGATATCTGCTTCCCAAATATCAGCCACTGAAAATGCAAAAGAGCACAGGTCTGCTCTGACAAATACGAGGTCATCAGGAGTCGGAATCTGCTTAAGGACAACTTTTTTTTTTTTTTTTAGTGAGAACATAGAGCTGCAATGCAATACTTCAAAGGGAAAGCCCTATCATATATGTCCTTTGTCCAGGTTTGTATACTACATACTGAAATTTGGCATCAAAAAAGCTGACATTAGAATAATAGTAAAACAACAAAAACAAAAAAAAAACTTGTTTCCCCCACATATATGAATCCCCTGTTAGCATTTTAGACACTTCAAATCTAGTTTTTCTGTTTGTTTGTTTATATTTTATCAGTGCACCCTCCCACCCCCACTCACACATACACCTGCACGTATGAGATGTAGAAAGCTGCGAAGTTGTTTATAAAATTTCTGAAAACCTACCAAATATATATTAACTGATTTTTACAAGCCACATTATACTTAGTCTTTTCTGGTGTCATCACTTATTCTTTGAAAACATGATTTTTAATGGATTCTTAGCTTTCCATAATGATTGCATAGAATGTATTTAACTAATATCCAATGGTTGTATATACAGATTTTGACACTGCCCAAGTATAAATAAGTTGTAATAAAAATACATTGTTTTCAACAATCCATCTACATGCTGCCTACAAGAAACACACCCTAGACTTAAAGACATAAAAAAAAAAACTAAAATTCAAAGGATGGAAAAAAACATATATATCAAGCAAACAACAATAAAAAAAGATCAGGAGTGGCAATATTAATTTCTGACAAAATAGACTTTAAAGTTAAATTCACTACAAAGGATAAGGAAGGATACTATATAATGATTAAAAAATTTACAGGGACAATATCAGGAGGATATGACCATATTAAATTTTTTCATACCCAATAACAGGGCTTCGAGATACACAAAACAAATTCTAACTGCCTTGAAAACTGAGATAGACAATTCCACAACAATAATAGACTCCAACACACCACTTTAGAAGAAGGACAGATCATCCAGAAAGAAGCTCAATAAAGACACGGAAGATCTAAATGTCACAATCAACCAACTTGATCTCACAGACATATACAGAACACTCCACCCAACAGAAGCCAAGCATACTTTCTTTTTCAGCACACATGGAATTCTCTATTCTCTAGAATAGACCACATGTTAGGTCATAAAACAAGCCTCAACAGAATCTAAAACACCAAAATATTACAAAGCATCTTCTCTGACAATAAAGCCAAGAAAGTAGAAATCAATAACAGAAAAAAACAAGGAAAAGAAATCAAACACTTGGAAACTGAACAACACCTTCCTCATAAACAATTGGATTATAGAAGAAAGTAAGGACGGAATAAAGAAATTCAGAGAATCCAATGAGAATGAAAACACTTCTTATCAGAACCTGTGGAACACAGTAAAAGCAGTGCTCAAAGGTCAATTTTATATCAAAAAATGCACACATCCAAAAAGAAGAAAGGGCCAAAATCAGAGACTTAGCCCTACAACTTGAATAAATAGAAAGAGAGCAAAAAAAGAAAAACGCAGGCACCAGAAGAAAGCAAACAATAAAAATTGGAGCAGAAGTAAATGAAATAGAAAACAGGAGAACAATTGAAAGAGTTAACAAGATCAAAAGTTTGTTCTTTGAAAAAAATAACAAAATTGATAAACCGTTGGCCAAACTGACATAAGAAAAACAGGAGAGGAAGCAAATAACCTGAATAGGAAATGATATGGGAGATATCACAACAGACCCAACTGAAATTAAAATAATCCTATCAGATTACTACGAAAAATTGTACTCTACCAAATTTGAAAACCTAGAAGAAATGGAAGAATTTCTAGAAACACATTACCTACCTAAACTAACAGAAAAAGAGGTAGAACAACTAAATAAAACCCATAACAAAAGAAGATACTGAAAAGGTAATTAAAAAACTCCCAACAAAAAAAACCCTGGCCCTGATGGCTTCACTGGAGAATTCTACAAAACTTGTAGAGAAGAGTTAACACCATTACTACTAAAAGCATTTCAGAGCATAGAAAAGGATGGAATACTCCCAAATACCTTCTATGAAGCCAGCATATCCTTGATACAAAAACCAGTTAAAGACACCACAAAAAAGAAAATCACAGGCCTATATCCCTCATGAACTTAAATGCAAAAAAACCTCCACAAAATTCTAGCCAACAGAATTCAACAACATATTAAAAAAAAAAATTCACCATGACCAAGCGGGATTCATACCAGGTATGTAGGAATGCCTCAACATTAGAAAAATAATCCATCATATAAATAAAGCAAAAGACAAGAACCACATGATCTTATCAATTGATGCAGAAAAGGCATTTGACAAAGTCCAACACTCATTCATGATAAAAAACTCTTAGTAAAATAGGAATAGAAGGAAAATTCCTAAACATTGTAAAGGGCGTTTATACAAAGCCAACTGGCAACATCATCCTAAATGGAATCTGAAAGCATTCCCCTTGTGAACGAGAACCAGAGAAGGATGCCCTTTATCACCACTCTTATTCAACATTGTGCCGGAGGTTCTAGCTAGAGCTATTAGGCTAGATAAAGAAATAAAGGGCACCCAAATTGGTAAGGAAGAAGTAAAAGTATCTCTGTTTGCAGATGATATCATCTTATACACAGAAAACCCTAAAAAATCCTCAAGAAGACTACTGAAACTAATAGAAGAGTTCAGCAGAGTATCAGGATACAAGATAAACATACAAAAATCAGTCGGATTCCTCTACACCAACAAAGAGAACATTGAAGAGGAAATTACCAAATCAATACCATTTACAAGATAAAATACTTAGGAATAAATCTAACCAGGGATGTAAAAGGCCTATACAAAGAAAACTATAGGAAACTATTGCCAGAAACCAAAAAAGACCTACATAAGTGGAAAAAAAACATACCTTGATCACGGATAGGAAGACTCAACATTGTAAAAATGTCTGTTCTACCCAAAGCAATCTATAGATGCAACTCAATTCCGATAGAAGTTCCAATGACATTTTTTAATGAGATAGAGAAAAAAAAATCACCAACTTCATGTAAAAAAGGGGAAGAGGCTCCAGAAAAGTAAAACATCACTGAAAAAGAAGAACAAAGTAGGAGGCCTCACTACCTGATTTTAGAAACTATTATACCACCACAGTAGTCAAAACAGCCTAGTACTGGTACAAGAGCAGATACATAGGCCAATGAACAGAATTGAGAATCCAGACATAAATCCATCCACATATGAGCAGTTGATATTTGACAAAGGCCCAAAGTCTGTTAAAAGGGAAAAAGACAGTCTCTTTAACAAATGGTGCTGGCAAAACTGAACATCCATCTGCAAAGAAAAACGAAACAAGACCCATACCTCATACCATGCACAAAAACTAACTCAGAATGAATCAAAGACCTAAATATAAAATCTAAAACAATAAAGATCATGGAAGAAAAAATAAGGACAACATTAGGAGCCCTAATCCATGGCATAAACAGTATGCAAAACATTACTAATAACATTACTAATAATTACTAATAATGTACAAACACTAGAAGAGAAATTAGATAACTGGGAGCTCCTAAAAATCAAACACTTAAGCTCATCCAAAGACTTCACCAAAAGAGTAAAAAGGTTACCTACAGACTGGGAAAAAAAATTTAGCTATGGCAATTCCGATCAGAGTCTGATCTCTACAATCTACATGATACTGCAAAAACTCAACAAAAAAAGACTAATAACCCCATTAAAAATGGGCAAAGGATATGAACAGGCACTTCACCAAAGAAGACATTTAGGCAGCTAACAGATATATGAGGAAAAGCTCACGATCATCAGCCATTAGAGAAATGTAAATCAAAACCACAATGAGAAGCCATCTCCCTCCAACAAGGCTGGCATTAATCCAAAAAACACAAAATAACAAATGTTGGAGAGGTTGTGAAAAGACTGGAACACTTATACACTGCTGGTGAGAATGTAAAATGGTATAACCACTTTGGAAATTGATTTGGAGCTTCCTTAATAAGCTAGAAATAGAACTACCATAACATCCAGCAATCCCAATTTTCAGAACATATCCTAGAGAAACAAGAGCAGAACAGACATATGCACACCCACATTCACTGCAGCACACTTTGCAATAGCAAAAAGATGGAAGCAACCAAGGCACCCATCAACGGATGAATGGATAAAATATCAATTATGTTATATCCGCAAAATGGAAAACTATACAATGATAAAGAACAACGATGAATTCGTGAAACATTTCATAATGTGGAAGAATCTGGAAGGCACTACACTGAGTGAAATTAGTCAGTTGCAAAAGGACAAATATTGTATGAGACCACAAGTATAAGAACTCAAGAAATAGTTTAAACACAAAGAAAATATTCTTTGATGGTTACAGGGTGGGGAGGGTGGGAGACGGGTATTCACTAATTAGATAGTAGACAAGAACTATTTTAGGTGAAGAGAAAGACAACACACAATACAGGAGAAGTCAGCACAACTGGACTAATCCAAAAGTAAAGAAGGTTCCTGAATAAACCAAATGCTTTGAAGGCCAGAGTAGCAGAGGACCATAGTTTCAGGGGACCTCTAGGTCAATTGGTATAAAAAAAAATGTATTAAGAATATATACTGCAGATGGGGCCAAGATGGCTGACTAGGTAGAAGCTACCACTGATCCCTCTTGCAACAAAGACTAGGAAAAACAAGTGAATTGATCACATACATGACCGTCTACGAATCCTGACCATCAAACACAGAACTAAGGAGTTGACCTGAGTGACATGGGAGCAAAAGGTCTGCTTCTGGAACCAGCTTCCTGCACCACAGCCTTGAGCCCTCACAGTTCTCTGGTGCCAGAATGGTGGGGCTGATTGTGGCTCACTGAGACGGGTAAGAGCAGGATGTAGCCCTATCCCCTAACTCCCTGTAGTAACCTCGGTACAGACTCAGCCAGCATAAGCAGGCTGCACACTGATGCGGCTGACAAGTGAACAAGCAACCACGGACAAGCAGCGACTGTTTTTGGAGCCTGGAGCCAGTCAGAAAACCTTGGTGCCGGGCTTTGGACTAAGCGCAGAGGAGCTGAGCACAGCTTCCTGAGATAGAGCAAACACGGGATACAGCCCTAGCTCCCTGAAGTAACCTTGGTGGAAACCCAGCCAGCACAAGCAGGCTGCACACTGATGCAGCTGACAAGAGAAAGAGCAACCACAGGGAAGCAGAGACTGGTTTTGGAGCCGGGAGTGCAGCATCCCAGCCAGAAAACCTTGCCACTGGGCTTTGGACTAGAAGGAGAGGAGCTGACCAAGGCAGGCCTGACCCTCGGGGTCAATCTCAACCTAGCCAGTGCACACAGGCTACACGATCCTCTGGAATCTCAGAAAAAAACAGTCATCGCCAAACAAGACAAGTAACTTTCTCTATATTGACTCACACTACTCTCTCCTATCTATCTGATCCCTCCTCTCCCTGCCTTAGCCGGCTTCATTAAAATTGGAATTCCCTGGACCAGGGAGTGAAGTACACTGCAGGTTTTTTTTTTTTTTTTTTTCCCTAACCCATTCTCCTCGCCTCAGAGAAGCAGCAACTAACAACCCAGGGGGGGGGGGGAAATCCTTCCCTGACTACCCTAAACTGGAATAAAAATGCAGGACCAGCTCCAGCCAAGCATAAGAGATCCACAGTCTTTGGCTTTCATCCCTACGGGGAACAAGGTGGCTATTATAATGCAAAGGCAATTCTCATAGAGATCTGACTGTAATTGTTTTAGCTGAGGAGTGGAAAGACAAGTTTTCGAGGTCTGATACCTCTCTACCTATTAAACAGAGCCCTCACTGATCCCCTGCAGGGAACTGAGGGGTGAAGCTCAACCCACACCACCTAGCCATCTGCTAAAGGGGTCTGAGGATAGTGGCACCTACCAATCTTTAGAGGTAAAAGCATTTGGAGCCTAAGGTACAGCTGCAGAGCCTACCCACCAAAGTGTTGTAGGAATAGAGACACACCTACCTCACTGGCACATGGGCGAAGGCTGTCAGCATCCTGCCCTCCTTGGAGTGTGACCCCCTCACTGCTACTAGAATCTGGTGCACACAACTATCACCACTACTTCTCTAAGTTAATAGGTGACAGTTTACACCACACACTTGGTAACCCAAAATCAGAACACCTAAGCTGATTCTATTCAAGAATAGTGAATAGACTTTTAGGCTTATATTTGGTAATAGCTTGAACCAGCTGATAATAGGACATAAGTGATTCAAAGGCTACAACAATAAAGACAGAGCAATCTAATAGCCCATCTGGGTATATTGAAACGAACAAACAAAAAACAAAACAAGAAGATAAGACTCACTGAGCAAATATAAAATAAATCATTGCAATATCTTATACATGGCTCAGAGACAGCAGTCTATATCAAATCACATAAAGAAGCAGACCATGATTGCTTCTACAAATCCCCAAATTAAAGAATCAAAATCTTTCCCAAACGAAGATACGATCCTGGAATTGCCAGATGCAAAATATAGAGAACTAATATACAGAATGCTTCAAGACATCAGGGATGACCTCAGAAATGAAATAAGGCAATCTAAAGAAAAAGCCAAGGAACACACTGATGAAGCAGTTGAAGAAATCAAAAAGATTATTCAAGAACACAGTGGAAAAATTAATAAGCTGCAAGAATCCATAGAGAGACAGCATTCAGAAATCCAAAAGATTAACAGTAAAATTACAGAATTAGACAACTCGATAGGAAGTCAGAGGAGCAAAATCAAGGAATTGGAATGCAGAGTGGGGGAGTTGAAGGATAGGGCAATGGACACCAATAAAGGTGAAGAAAAATCAGATAAAAGAATTAAAAAAAATGAAGAAACCCTAAGAATCATGTGGGACTCTATAAAGAAAAATAACTTGCGTGTGTTTGGAGGGAGGGATAACAGAAAATACAGAGAGAAGAGTTGAAGATCTGTTGGCAGAAAACTTCCCTGGCATCACGAAAGATGAAAGGATATCTATCCAAGATGCTCATCGAACTCCATATAAGATTGATCCAAAAAGAAAATCACAAAAGCATATTATCATCAAACTTGCCAAAACCAAAGATAAACAGAAAAATTTAAAAGCAGCCAGGGATAAAAGAAAAGTCACCTACAAAGGAGAATCTATAAGTTCAGACTACTCGGCAGAAACCAAGCAGGCAAGAAGGCAATGGGATGACATATATAGAACACTGAAGGAGAAAAACTGCCAGCCAAGAATCATATATCTAGCAAAACTCTCTCTCAAATATGAAGGTGAAATTAAAACATTTACAGATAAACACAAGCTTAGAGAATTTGCAAAAACCAAACCTAAGCTACAAGAAATACTAAAGGAAATTCTTTGGTCAGAAAATCAATAATATTAGATACCAACACAACACAAGGTCACAGAACAGAACATCCTGATATCAACTCAAATAGGGAAATCACAAAAACAAAATAAGATTAACTTAAAACGAAAAAAAATGCCCAAAACAGGGAATCATTGAAGTCATTATGTAAAAGATTACAAAATAATCAAAAAAGAGGGACTAAATACAGGAGGCATAGATCTTCCATATGGAGAGGAAAACAAGGCGATATAAGATGATAAAAGTTAGGTTTTTACTTAGAAGAATAGTGGTAAATATTAAGGTAACCAAAAGAGGTCTAACAATTCCATACTTCAAAACAAAAGAACAAGAAAAACATAACGACTTCAGCAAAAATAAATTCAAATTCTATGAAAATGAGGAATACACAATTTACAAAGAAAAACTTCTCAGCACAAAAAAGTAAGTGGAAAAACAAAATTGTCAACAACACACAAAAAAAGGGATCAAAATGACAGCACTAAACTCATACTTATCTATAATTACGCTGAATGTAAATGGACTAAATGCACCAATAAAGAGACAGAGAGTCTCAGACTGGATAAAAAAACATGTTCCATCTATATGCTGCCTAGAAGAGACACACCTTAGACTTAGAGACACAAACAAACTAAAACTCGAAGGTTGGAAAAAATATATCAAGCAAACAAAAATCAAAAAGAACAAGGGTGGCAGTATTAATTTCTGACAAAATAGACTTTAAAGTTAAATCCACCACAAAGGATAAAGAAGGACACTACATAATGATTAAAGGGACAATTTACCAGGAAGATATAACCATATTAAATATTTATGCACCCGATGACAGGGCTGCAAGATACATAAAAAAAAAATGAACAGCATTGAAAAGTGAGATAGACACTTCCACAATTATTATAGGAGACTTCAACACACCACTTTTGGAGAAGGATAGGACTTCCAATAAGAAGCTAAGTAGAGACATGGAAGATCTGACTGCTACAATCTACCAACTTGACCTCATAGACTTATACAGAACACTCCACCCAACTGCTGCAAAGTATACTTTTTTTTTCTAGTGCACATGGAACATTCTCTAGAATAGATCACATATTAGGTAATAAAACAAACCTTTACAGAATCCAAAACATCGAAACATTACAAAGCATCTTCTCAGACCATGAGGCCATAAAAGTAGAAATCAATAACAGAAAAATCAGGGAAAAGAAATCACATACTTGGGAACTGAACAATACCCTCCTGAAAAAAGACTGAGTTATAGAAGATATTAAGGAGGGAATAAAGAAATTCATAGAATGCAATGAGATTAAAAACACTTGCTATCAAAACCTCTGGGACACAGCAAAAGCAGCGCTCAGAGGTCAATTTATATCAATAAATACACACATACATGAAGAAGAAAGAGCCAAAATCAGAGAGCTATCCCTACAACTTGAACAAATAGAAAGTGAGCAACAAAAGAATCCATCAGGCACCAGAAGAAAACAAATAATAAAAATTAGAGCTGAACTAAACGAATTAGAGAACAGAAAAACAATTGAAAGAATTAACAAAGCCAAAAGCTGGTTCTTTGAAAAAATTAACAAAACTGATAAACCATTGGCCAGACTGACTAAAGAAATACAGGAAAGGAAGCAAATAACTCAAATAAGAAACGAGATGGGCCATATCACAACAGACCCAACTGAAATTAAAAGAATCATATCAGATTACTATGAAAAATTGTACTCTAACAAATTTGAAAACCTAGAAGAAATGGATGAATTCCTAGAAACACACTACCTACCTAAACTAACACAAACAGAAGTAGAACAACTAAACAGACCCATAACAAAAAAAGAGATTGAAAAGGTAATCAGAAACTCCCAACAAAAAAAAGCACTGGCCCAAATGGCTTCACTGCAGAGTTCTGCCAAACTTTCAGAGAAGAGTTAAAACACTACTACTAAAGGTATTTCAAAGCTAGAAAAGGATGGAATACTACCTAACTCATTCTATGAAGGCAAAATATCACTGATATCAAAACCAGCTAAAGACAGCACACAGAAAAAAAATTACAGACCTATATCCATCATAAACATAGATGCAAAAATCCTCAACAAAATTCTAGCAAATAGAATTCAACAACATATCAAAAAAATAATCCACCACGACCAAGTTCAATATATACCAGGTATGCAAGTTTGGTTCAATATTAGAAAAAAAATATTAACGGAATCCGCCATATAAATAAAACAAAAGACAAAAACCACATGATCTTATCAATTGATGCAGAAAAGGCATTTGACAAAGTCCAACACCAATTCATGATAAATACTTGCTGGAAAATAGGAATAGAAGGAAAATTCCTCAAAATAATAAAGGGCTTTTATACAAAGCCAAAAGCCAACGTCATCCTAAATGCAGAAAGCCTGAAAGCATTTCCCTTGAGAACGGGAACCAGACAAGGATGCCCTCTGACACCGCTCTTATTCAACATTGTGCTGGATGTCCTAGCCAGAGCAATTAGGCCAGACAAAGAAATAAAGGGCATCTGGATTGGCAAGGAAGAAGTAAAAGTATCTCTATTTGCAGATGACATGATCTTATATACGGAAAACCCTAAGGATTTCTCAAGAAAACTACTGAAACTAATAGAGGAGTTCAGCAGAGTTTCAGGTTACAAGGTAAACATACAAAAATCACTTGGATTCCTCTACATCAACAAAAAGAACATTGAAGAGGAAATCACCAAATCAATACCATTCACAGTAGCCCCCAAGAAGATAAAATACTTAGGAATAAATCTGACCAAAGATGTAAAAGACTTATACAAAGAAAATGACAAATTACTACTCCGAGAAACTAAAAGGGACCTACATAAGTGGAAAAACATACCTTGCTCATGGATAGGAAGACTTAACATAGTAAAAATGTCTATTCTATGAAAGCCATCTATACATACAATGCACTTCCAATCCAAATTCCAATGACATTTTTGAATGTGATGGAGAAACAAATCACCAACTTCATATGGAAGGGAAAGAAGCCCCGGATAAGGAAAGCATTACTGAAAAAGAAGAAAGTGGGAGGCCTCATTCTACCTGATTTTAGAACATGTTATACAGCCACAGTAGTCAAAACAGCCTGGTACTGGTACAACAACATGCACATAGACCAATGGAACAGAATTGAGAACCCAGATATAAATCCATCCACATATGAGCAGCTGATATTTGAAAAAGGCCCAGTGTCAGTTAATTGGGGAAAGGATAGTCTTTTTAACAAATGGTGCTGGCATAGCTGGATGTCCATATGCAAAAAAAAGGAAACAGGACCCATACCTCACACCATGCACAAAAACTAACTCCAAATGGATCAAAGACCTAAACATAAAGGCTAAAACAATAAAGATCATGGAACAAAAAATAGTGACAACATTAGGAGCCCTAATACAAGGCATAAACAGAATACAAAACATCACAAAAAATGACGAAGACAAACCAGATAACTGGGAGATCCTAAAAATCAAACACCTATGCTCATCTAAAGACTTCACCAAAAGAGTAAAAAGACCACCTACAGATTGGGAAAAAATTTTCAGCTATGACATCTCTGACCAGCGCCTGATCTCTAAAATCTATATGATTCTGCTAAAACTCAACCACAAAAAGACAAACAACCCCATTAAAAATTGGGCAAAGGATATGAACATGCACTTCACTGAAGAGGATATTCAGACGGCTAAGAGATACATGAGAAAATGCTCTCGATCATTAGCCATTAGAGAAATGCAAATTAAAACTACGATGAGATTCCATCTCACTCCAACAAGGCTGGCATTAATCCAAAAAACACAAAATAATAAATGTTGGAGAGGCTGTGGAGAGATTGGAACACTTATACACTGCTGGTAGGAATGTCAAATGGTACAACCACTTTGGAAATCGATTTGGCCCTTCCTTAAAAAGTTAGAAACAGAACTACCATACGATCCAAGAATCCCACTCCTTGGAATATATCCTAGAGAAATAAGAGCCTTTATATGAACAGGGATATGCACACCCATGTTTATTGCAGCTCTGTTTACAATAGCAAAAAGCTGGAAGCAACCAATGTGTCCATCAACAGACAAATGGATATATTATGGTATATTCATACAATGGAATACTATGCATCGATAAAGAACAGTGATGAATCTGTGAAACATTTACTAACATGGAGAAACCTGGAAGGCATTTTGCTGAGTGAAATTAGTCAGAAGCAAAAGACAGATATTTTATAAGACCACTACTATAAGATCTTGAGAAATAGTTTAAACTGAGAAGAACACTTTCTTTTGTGGTTACGACAGGGGAGAGGGAGGGAGGGTTGGAGAGAGGTATTTACCGATGAGATAGTAGATATGAACTACTTTAAGTGAAGAGAAGGACAACACTCAATACAGGGAAGGTCAGCACAACTGGACTGGACCAAAAGCAAAGAAGTTTCCTGAATAAACTGCTAATGTTTCGAAGGTCAGAGGAGCAAGGGAGGGGGTTTGGGGTCTGTGGGTTCAGGGGACATCTAAGTCAATTGTCAAAATAAAATCTATTAAGAAAACATTCTACATCCCACATTGAAGTGTGTCATCTGGGGTTTTAAATGCTAGGAAGCAGCCATCTAAAATCCATCAATGAGTCTCAACCCACCTGGATCAAAGGAGAATGAAGAACACCAAGGTCACAAGGTAATTATGAGCCCAAGAGACACAAAGGGCTACGTGAACTAGAGACTACATCATCCTGATACCAGAAGAACTAGACGGTGCCCGGCCACAACTGATGACTGCCCTGACAGGGAACACAACAGAGAACCCCTGAGGGAGCAGGAGAACAGTGGGATGCAGACCCCAAATTCTCATAAAAAGACCAGACTTAATGGTCTGACTAAGACTAGAAGAATCCCTGAGGTCATGGTCCCCAAATCTTTTGTTGGCCCAGGACAGAAACCGTTCCCGAAGCCAACTCATCAGACATGGTTTGGGCTGGACAATGGGTTGGAGAGAGATGCTGATGAGGAGTGAGCTACTTGCATCAGGTGGACACTTGAGACTGTGTTGGCATCTCCTGTCTGGAGGGGAGATAGGAGGGTAGAGAGGGTTAGAAACTGGCAAAACAATCACGAAAGTAGAGTAAGTGGGAGTATGTAGTAAGGTGTATATAAGTTTATATGTGAGAGACTGACTTGATCTGTAAACTTTCACTTAAAGTACAATAAAAATTATTAAAAAAAAAAAGAATATATACTGCATCCAACTCTGGTGAGGGACGACTGGGGTCTTAAGGGCTAGCAAGTAGCCATCTAAGATGCATCAATTGGTCTCAAAACACCTGGAACAAAGGAGAATGGAGAACACCATAGATAAAAGGCAATTATGAGCCCAAGAGAGAGAAAGGGCCACTTAAATCAGAGACTACATCACCCTAAGACCAGAGGATCTTCAGAGGCATTGGTAAGCTGAAATAGACTGCATGTCAGCCGTTTTGAATGGGACAGTCATATGGTCTACAATGCTAAAAAAAAAAAAAAAATTTTTTTACAGTGCTAGGAATGACTAATTAAAGAGGAATGGCATACCATTCATTGTCAAAAAGAACATTTCGAGGTCTATCCCGAAGTACGGTACTCACTGATAGGATAGCATCCATATGCCTACAAGGAAGACCAGTTAATATGACTATTATTCAAACTTACACACCAACCACAAGGCCAAACGTGAGATAATTGAAGATTTTTACCAATTTCCGCCGTCTGAAATTGATCAAACATGTAGCCAATATGTATTGATAATTACTGGTGATTGGAATGAAGAAGTTGGAAGCAAAGAAGAAGGATTGATAGTCGGATAATATGGCTTTGGTGATAGAAACGATGGTGGAGATCACAGGAAAAAAATCTTGTAAGACCAATGATTTCTTTGCAAATACATTTTCAACAACATCAACAGTGACTATACCCATGTACAAATTTAATACACAGGAATCAAATCAACTACATCTATGAAAAGAGGCAATGGAGAAGCTCAATATCATCAGTCAGAACAAGGCCAGGTACTGACTGCAGAACAGACCATCAATTGTTCACAGGCAAGTTAAAGTTGAAGCTGAAGAAAATTAGAACAAGTCCACGAGAGGCAAAGTATGACCATGAGTATTCCATTTCAGGAATAGATTGTCACACTGAATACTAATGACCAAAGACCAGATAAGTTGTGGAATGACATCAAGGACATTATACACGAAGAAAGCAAGAGGTCATTAAAAAGACAGGAAAGAAGGAAAAGACCAAAATGGATGCCAGAAGAGACTCTGAAACTTGCTCTTGAATGTCGTGTAGCTAAAGTGGCTCAAGAAGATGAAGTAAAGTATTACGATGAAAATGTGCAGAGGCCTGGAGTTAGAAAACCAAAAGGGAAGAACATGCTTGGCATTTCTCAAGCTGAAAGAACTTAAAAAATTCAAGCCTCCAGTTGCAATATTGAAAGATTCTATGTGGGAAAATATTAGAAGAAGCAGGAAGCATCAAAAGATGGAAGGAAAACAGAGTCACTGTACCAAAAACAATTGGTTGATGTCCAAAAATTTCAGGACGTACCATACCATCAGGAATCAATGGCACTGAAGGAAGATGTCCAAGCCTCACTGAAGGCACTGGAAAAACAAGGCTCCAGGAATTGACCAAATATCAATTGAGATGTTTCAACCAATGCATGCAGCACTAAAGGTGCTACGTCAAAAAATTTGAAGACAACTGCCAGACCAACCGACTGGAAGAGGTACATATTTGTGCCCATTCCAAATGAAGATGATTCTACAGAATGTGGAAATTATCCGACAACATCATTACTATCACACACAATAAAATTTTGCTGTAACTCATTCAAAAGTGGTTGCAACAGAGAACTGCCAGAAATTCAAGCCACATTCAGAAGAGGATTTAGAAAGAGGGATATCATTGCTAATGTCAGGTGGATCTTGGCTGAAAGCAGAGAATTCCAGAAAGATGTTTACCTATGTCTTATTGATTACCATATGCATTCGACTCTGTGGATCATAACAAATTATGGATAACATTGCAAAGAATGGGAATTCCAGAACTTAATTGTGCACACATGGAACCTGTACACAGGCTAAGAGGCAGTTGTTTGAGCACAACAAGGAGATAATACATGGTTTATCAACAATAAAGTTCTGAGTCATGGGTGTATCCTTTCACCATACTTATTCAATCTGTATGCTGAGCAAATAATCTAAGAAACTGGACTGCATAAAGAAGAAGGAAACATCGGGTTTGTAGGAAGACAACCTCTGATACGTCAATGAAATAATTTTGCTTGCCAGAAGTGAAAAGTACTTGAAACACTGATGAAGATCAAAGACTATAGCCTTCAGTATGGATTACACCTCAACATAAAGAAAACACAAATCCTCACAACTGGACCACTAAGGAACATGATAAATGAAGAAAAGATTGAAGTTGTCAAAGGATTTCACTTTACTTGAATCCACAATCAAGGCCCATGGTAGCAGCAGCCAAGAAATCAAAGGACATATTGCATTGGGCAAATCTTCTGCAAAAGACCTCTTTAAAATGTTCAATAGCAAAAATGTCACTTTAAGGACTAAGATGTGCTTGACCCAAGCCATGGTGTTTTCAGTTGCCTTATATGTATGCAAAAGCTGGACAATGAATAAGGAAGACTGAAGAAGAAATGGCACTTTAAATTATGGTATTGGTGAAGAATATTGTATATATCATGGACTACTAGAAGAACAATCAAATCTGTCTTGGAAGAAATACAGCCAGAATGTCCCTTGGAAGGGAGGATGGCAAGACTTCTCACGTACTTTGGACATGTTATCAGGAGAGATCAGTCTCTAGAAAAAGACAACAGGCTTAATAAAGTAGATGGTCAGCAAAAAAGAGGAAGACCCTCAATGAGAAGGACTGACACAGTGGCTGCAACAATGGTCTCAAGGTTAACAACTGTTGGAGTATGGTGCAAGACTGGACAGTGTACTTAGAGTCACTATAAGTCAGAACCCACTGGGGTACATAACAACAACAAAATGTCCTATAGCATGGGGAAGTGGTGGTTCAGTGGTATAATTCTACCTTCCACGCTAAAACCCAGGTTCTATTCCTGACCAATGCACCACAGGCACACCCGCCACCCCTCTGTCAGTGGAGGTTTGCATGTTGCTATGATGCTAAACAGGTTCCAGTAGAGCTTCCAGACTAAGATGAGTAGGAAGACAACCTACTTCTGACGTGAAAATCCTATGGTACACGAGGGTTCAGTCTGCAACCAATCATGAGGATGGCCCAGGAATGAGCAGTGTTTCGTTGGTTGTACAAGGAGTCACCGTGAATCATAGACCAATTCAGTAACTGCTAACAAAACAGCACCAACAAATCCTTCTCCCATTACTACTATACCGAAGCTACCCACGCTATTTCTGGCTAGAGCTCTCAGCAAGTCTTGCCCGCCCAGCTTTATCAATGGTAAGGGACACCAATGTGCCTTTGAGTCTTCCACTCCAGTTCCTTCCAAAATCATGTTTTAACTCCATAATTCATATCAGAATTTCTGAACAGTGCCATCCCCCAAGCTAGATATATTTGAACACTTCCATAATTATTAAAAAGGGCCCTGGTGGCGCAGTGGTTAAGCAATTGGCTGCTTACTTAAGGGTTGGTGATTGGAATCCACTAGCTGCTGTGCAGGTGAAAGATGTGTGGCAGTCTACTTTCATAAAGAATTACAGCCTTAGAAACACCGTGAGGCAGTCCTACTCTGTCCTATAGGGTTACTGTGAGTTGGAACTGACTTGATGACAATGAATTTATAGTTAGCAACTGCTCTTGGAACAGCCCTCATTCCCCTTTACTCAATGGTTTAATGGTCCACACTCTATTCCAGACTTTAGCCTTATAACCTCAAAAACCTTTTTCTCTTGTTCTTTGTTATCAGCTTTCAAGAATTTCTTTTAGAGCTCAAAGCCAAGAGTTTCACTTTGTTTTCTCTAGTTATTATTTTTTTAATAACATTTTTTTGTATTTTTGGTGAAAGTATACACAGCAAAACAGGCTTTAAGTCAACAATCACACATAATGTTCAGTGACATTGCTTACATTCTTCAGTTTGTGTCAACATTCTTGTTATTCCCTTTTTAGTTGTTCTATTATTATTCTAGTCTCATTGCCCCTCAAACTTCTCATCTATGCTTGAAAGTCACTGTTGTCCATTTGGTATCAAATGAATAATTTTTAAAAGAGCACAGTTCTGAAGGATGAAATTCTTTATGTTTTGAGTTAACCTGTTCTTTAATGAAATACGATTTCAGGGGATAATTTCTGTTCAAATTGTAAAGAGTATCTCAGGGCAATAATTTTGGGGATTCCTCCAGTCTCAATGGGCCCAGTAAGCCTAGATTCATTTAGAATTTGAAGCTCTGTTCCACATATTTCCCCCTTTTTATCTGGCTCCATCTATAGTGATCATGATCGGAACATTTGGTGGTGGTAGCTGGGCACCATCTAATTCTTCTTGTGTCAAGGTTGAGGAAAACATGTTTCATGGAGAAAATTAATTCCTTATTCTGGTTCTGTCTCTGATTCTTGTATTTTCTTCCTTTTCTTTTTCTCCAGACAAATATAGACCAATAGTTGTATCTTAATGTCCACTCACATGCTTTTAAGACCCCAGATGCTACTCACTGAATTTGGATGTATAGCATGAATTTCATGAACTATGTTATGTCAGTTGACTGAATTGACCTATGAGATTATGACCTCAAGTCTTCAAACCAAAAACTAATCCCATGGGGTGATTGTTGTGTCCAAGACATATAAGCATCTGTAGATTTTATTTTATTTATTTTATCTATCCAGGTTGGCAGTTTGAATCCGCCAGGCGCTCCTTGGAAACTCTATGGGGCAGTTCTACTCTGTCTTATAGGGTTGCTATCAGTCGGAATTGACTCTATGGCACTAGGTTTGGTTTTTCTTGTTTTGTTTTGTTTATCATCTATCTATCTGTCTAACTATCTGTCTATCAGTCTGTCTGTCTATCTATCTATCTATCTTGGTTGTTGGTGCAAAACTAGAATTGGTATATAACATAGTATTTACCAATTCACCTTTTTTCTTGTGGACAATTTAATGGCGTCAATTACACTAGTGAAACTATGCAAACTTCACCCACATTTGGTGTTACCTTTCCTGTCACCATAGAGAAAAAGTGACTATTACCTAGAGGATGATTCCCTCCCTTTCCCCCACCACTACCCCGATAAGCTACAATGAATAATTTATACCTGTTATTGTCCTTTCCTTAAACTGAGATCATATAATATTGGTCTTTTTGTTATTGACTTACTTCCCTCTCTTTAGTTCTTTTTTATACTCACTCTTCCAGGGCAATAACTCTCAGTGTCTTTTGTTTTTAATTAAGTTACATTTCCTGTACAATGAATTGCACAAACCTCGCCTTTATAGTTGGATGAATTAGTCTAATTCTTGCTTGACTAATGAAACTTTGATTGTTCAATCGCACTGAGTGGTGCTGTGGAAGAAAGGCCGAGTGATATACTTCTATACAACACAGGCTTTGAAACTCTGTGGAGTGCAGTTCTATTCTGACACATTAGAGATTGGCACAAGTCACAACTGACTTAACAACATTTTTTTTTTAAACGGTGGAAATACAACTACAGAAAAAAACAGATAATATTTTAAAACAATACCGTGATTCACAAGGAACAAGACACACTTTAGTGAAGGTATGTGATTATTTCCCTGATAGCTTTAATTGTAAAATCATGAAAAGAAGGATGTCTTATCATGATTTGAGCTTAAACACAAGAACAGCAAACAAACAACCTAAAAGTAGTTGGCAGAGAAACCTGGGTTAACAAATATAGCTACGAAGACTAGCTTCAAAAACAAAGCTGATAGCCAGGGTTCTGCCTCTTGGTTAAGTTGCTTAGCCTCTCTAAATCAATTTCAATGATTGAAAATGAGGATAATGTCATAAAGTCGCTCAACAAATAATAATACAAACATTTGGAAGGTACTATGCTGCTTGAGGAGACCCTGGTAGCATAGTGGTTAAGAGCTATATCTGCTAACCATAAGGTCAGCAGTTCAAATCCACCAGGTGCTCCTTGAAAACCTTATGGGGGAGTTCTACTCTGTCCTATAGAGTCACTAGGAATTGGAATAGACTCGACGGCAATGGGTTTGGTTTTTTGGTTTGGTGCTGTTCGAAGGAGCCCTTGTGGTGCAATGGTTAAGAGCTCAGCTGCTAACCAAAGGTCTTTAGTTTGAATCCACCAACTGCTCCTTGCTGTCCTAAAGGGTTGCTATGAGTCAGAACCGACTTGATGGCAAAGGATGGATGCTATTTGAAGAAAATATACTAGAAAGAAAAAATGATGGTTGTAAAGCCTTGAGCATTTTCTAGCATATAAAAAACACTAAATAAATGATGATAAAATAAAGTTATGCAAATGAATTTCAAAATCAAATAAATATAAGTATTAAGAAAGGGTTCC
Organism: Elephas maximus indicus; assembly: GCF_024166365.1. Classification (NCBI taxonomy): domain Eukaryota; kingdom Metazoa; phylum Chordata; class Mammalia; order Proboscidea; family Elephantidae; genus Elephas; species Elephas maximus. Next base: position 43,736,719 of record NC_064832.1, read on the forward strand.
CTAGAGTAAGTATATAACCACACAAGAATTTAGAGTGGAGAAAAAGGGGGCAGGGCTAGGACGAGATGAAATAGGGTTCTGAGAAACAGAATATTTCCTATAAGGGCCCTCAACAGTACGAGTAGGGTAGAATGAGTAGAAAAATAAAGGGAGCAAGATTTGTTGTTGTTGTTGTGTGCAGTAGAGTCAATTCCCATTCACAGTGACTCCATAGGATAGAGTAGAACTGCCCATAGGGTTTTCTGACTAAAATCTTTACAGGAGCGGATTGCCAAGTCTTTTCTCACGTGGAGCCACTGGTGGTTTCAAACTTCTGACCTTTTGGTTAGCAGCTGAGCCTTAACTGTTGGGCTGCCAGGGCTCTTTGAGTAAGATTTAGGCTTCCTTAAAAAGGTTCTAATAAAAGCTAGCCTGGCTTGAAATGGGTGTTTCTGTTCATGTGTGCATGTGTGTGTGTGTGTGTGTGTGTGTGTGCCAGAGAGAAACGAGGATGTGAAAGGGAGGAAGATTCAGGAACAGGCTGTAGTTCTGAAAGGACACTGGGGTAAAGCAGAATAACTAGCCAGTCTACAGAGTAGAGATCAAAAATCATAAGGAAAAAATGACACTACCAGCATAGGAGTCCTTTGACTCAGGGGACTCACAACAGCCCATAGACTGGCTGACAAGGACAGCTGAATCCAAAATCTATTGAATAGAGGGACTGGGAATACACATAAGCATTCCTGATCAGGGATGGTTCAAGACACGTTTGGATGAGGGTGTTTTCCTCAATAGAGGGAATACAGAGATCTCATACATGTATCAATTTCTTATTTAAGCATTCAGTTATTTCATATTAATGGCACTCTATGGCACCTCCTTAGCGACGACTTTTATTCTACTGGCAAAAACGATTGGGATGTTGAATAGAGGGAACCATAAGAAGTCCTTGAAGTAATTTCAAAATTTTATTCCCTGATAGATGAGGTTGCCCGGGGGATATGGGTGGTTGCAGAGGTGTGAATGATGTCTCTACTGGTCCTGCTGCTCATCTATCAGTGATTAATGTAGTTTCACACCTTAGAGAAAAATACACAATTTAATAATTAGAGAAACATCCAGTTAATATAAAAATAATGTTTTGATTAATTTAGGAAAGGAGGAAGAGCTATTTTAGAGAAACATGCAGTGTTGGATAGAGAGGGCTATAACAGCTCTTAGTAAGGTTTCAACAAGTTTTAAACAGTAAGATGCAAGAGTAATTTAAAATGTTATCTTGCACTATTCTTTTTTTTTTTTTTCAGGTATCCATCCCCACCCCCTCATCTCCACTTCCTTCCAAAATCCAGGTTAGGCAAGTACTCACATATCACCCTGAAATCCAAATGTAACATCTATATTACAATTAGTGGTTGCTTATCTGTATTCAGTAAAAATCCATCAGGGCAGGGAATGTTTCTGTGGGTTTTTTTGTTCTTGTTTTTTTTACTTATATCCCTGTGCCTAGTCAAATTCCTTGAAACAGAAAAGGGACCCATTGAATACTTGCTCACTGCTGAAAGAATTTCTACCAAATTAGTTGAAAATAAACAAAAACAATTTTCTTTTCCATTTGATACGTTCTTATTTAATTTTTGCTTCTCCTATCTTGAGAGAAAGTTGGAAGAAGGAATAGAAAAAAGAGAGAAATAATAAGATGTGTGAACCAACCAGACATACTGGGTGGTGCAAATGGCTAAGGGGCTTGAGTGCTAACTGGAGGTTCGAGCATACCCAGAGGGGCCTCAGAAGAACGTCCATGTGATCTATTTCTGGGGAAAAAAAAAAAAAAGTCAGCCATTGAGAACCCTGTGGAACACAGTATTACTGTGACACACATGTCGTCACCATGACACGTAACTAACTCAGTGGCAACTGCTGTTGTGAACCAAACAACCAACCATTTTTCTCACTTTATCTCAGAAGTTGTTAGGCTAATTTGAATCTCACATCACTTTGCTAGGAAAGTTGTTTGTCCCTTCACCCACATAAACACACAATTCTGTCTAATAATCCCACGTTGGAGGAAGCATGTTTGGATATAGCCTCCTGGTTAAGAACCTGCTCATCAGTATGGTATTTTGATGTGTGAGGTTTTTCCTTCTTCCTAGGATTTTTAGACTCCATTACTATATGTGTCTGCCAAACACTATATAAACAGAATATTTTATACAAGTTTTCTCAGTTTTAAAGATCTTATTTGTGCTAGTAAACTTTCAAAACCGAATATTAAAGAAAATTTCATCTACGGGAAAGGAATTTTTTACATGTGCTTGCACACTCTAAAAATATAGACCTATACAGGCAATCCCCTGGTTATGAATGAGTTATGTTCCTAAATCTGCCTTTAAATCAAATTTGTACGGAAGTTGGAACAGTTAGGTATGGTTCGTATCTAATGTCACTTAGCCATATGTTTATCCTAGCATATATTACATAGTGTACCTTTCTATCCATTGAAAGAAAAGAAACACTTCCAGATACACTAAAACCTCTTTAACATAATCGTTGTTCTTAGGTGCCCTTGAGTTGGTTCTGACTCATAGCAATCCTATGTACAACAGAATGAAACAACGTGAGGTCCTGTGCCATTCTCACAATTTTTATGCTCGAGCCCATTGTTGCAGTCACTGTGTCAATCCATCTTGTTGAGGGTCTTCCTCTTTTTCACTGACCCTGTACTTTACCAAGCGTGATGTCCTTCTCTAGCCACTGATCCCTCCTGATAACATGTCCAAAGTATGTGAGACAAAGTCTCTCCATCCTTTCTTCCAAGGAACATTCCAGCTATACTTCTTCCAAGGGAGATTTTTTCACCCTTCTTGTAGTTCATGGAATATTTAATATTCATTGCAAACACCATAATTCAAAGGCATCAATTTTTCTTCGGTTTTCCTTATTCATTGTCCAGCTTTTGCATGCATATGAAGTGATTGAAAATACCATGGCTTGGGTCAGGCACACCTTAATTCTCAAAGTGACAACTTCGCTTTTTAACTCTTTAAAAAGGTCTTTTGCAGTAAATTTGCCTAATGCTGTCATTTGATTTCTTCACTGCTGTTTCCATGAGCACTGATTGTATACCCCAGTAAAATGAAGTTCCCGACAACTTCAATATTTTCTGTTTATGATGCTGTTGCTTATTGGTTCACTTGTGAGGATTTTTGTTTTTCTTATGTAGAGGTGCAATCCATACAGAAGGCTGTAGTCTTTGATCTTCATCAGTAAGTGCTTCAAACCCACTTCACTCTCAGAAGTATTAACATAATAATACAGTAATAATAATAATAATGTTTTGGTATGTGTTTACAAAGCAGCACCTTTTTGTTATTATGAACCACTACATGTACGTTGAATTTTAATATAGTAGGCTTTACTGGGGTTGGGAGTATGGCCATATATGTGGTTATATGTTGCCTGAACAGACGTTATGGGGTGCATGACTGTATTCCAAGATGTGTGCGCATTTTCCTGAGGGAATATACAAGATGGATCACATAAAAACATAAACAAAGTGGGCGGGTGATACAAAAGCATAAACTCAAAAACATTTAGTGAAATGTTTTGCACTTGGTATTCTATTTCAATCACACTAACTATTTAGTGACAATCACGGGACTTGAATTCGAGAAAGAAAAAATATTTTACTGGCAGCAAATTCCAGAAGTAATTGTGTGCGCAGCTTTGGAACCACCTCTGGGTCACCCTCCTGATTAGATTGCTAATGAGATGCCTCAGGTACCCAGTTCTCTCCTGTATGCCATTTCCTTTCATATACTTACAATTCAGCAAAATTCATATGATTTGATGTACTTTTGAATATGAATAGAGCTCCTTGTAAGCCTTAATGAGATTCATATTAAGTCACACCTCTCAATAAGGATTACAAAATAAAATGACTCTTTGTTTGTTTAGTCTTATAAGATCTAACCTTTAAAACCACTGTTTTAATTCTTGACTCCTTGGTTGATGTAGTCATCACCAATCCTTTTCTGAGCATTTAAAAAGTGTGACAATTTTTTTAAATTGTCATTTGCTTTAGATACTGAGAAAGCTATAATTATAAAAGCTTACAGTTCTGTACATTAGGAAGTGTGAAAAAGTATATGAATGGGTGAAATGATATTTTTAATAAAAAATGATTCCATTTGTTGCTGTATGAAGGCTATTTTCATTCTCACTCAGGTGGAGGCCTATAACTCTTAGAACTTTAAAATCTCAGAATCACACTTGCACAATAATTAAATAATTGTGGTAGTGGCTACAAAGCCAACAATGAACTAGTTCATTTTGCTCATTTTGGAGCCTGAAAAAAAGCCATTGCCAACAAGTCAATTCTGACTCATAGTGACCCTATAGGACAGTTGTAAAACTGCCATATAGAGTTCCCAAGGAATGGCTGGTGGATTTGAACTGCTGACATCTTGGTTAGCAGCCTTAACCACTTTGCCACCAGAGCTCCATGGAATTTGAACGTAGGTGTTATATAACCTGTTGTCAAGAATAGGAGGGCTGAGGCAGAGCCCACACGGCACCCTAGAGCATCAGGCTGTCCCTCTGTATGTACCGAAAAACTAAGTAAAACAGATACAAACATCAATCCAGGAACCCTCAGCATGAAGGTATAAAGAACTAGATCAAACACTGAATGAAAGCAGAAACGGAAGAATAAAGAACTAGATCAAACACTGAATGAAAGCAGAAACTGAAGAATGGGAGAGAAGAAATAGGAGGGTTGGTGTTTATTTGCTCATGCTGACATTATAACAGAATTATTTGAAAGAGGAATGATTGTGTCTGAAGCTGAGTTAAACACCCACACATTCTCACAAACTTTAAGCCCAACCTGCCAGCAGCAGAAAGCTTCTCTTGACTCCCAAATAGAAACAGGTTAAATAAGGCCATACATTGTTTCCAATTATTTTCTCACCAGTATGAGACTTCAGAACAGAGAATTCTAAGGTCTTTTCTTTTTTCTTGTCTCAGAACACAGACTTTCCTAAGAGACTGATCATGTTACCATTGTAGAATCTCAATAAGAAGCTAGAATATTTCATTTTAAAAATTAAAAGAGTCCATGAAAACAAAATTAGGATAAGAAAATTAAATACTAAAAGTATTAAAGACAACTTCCAATTTTTTTTTTTTTTTATGTTATTTAACCAAGAACCAGTTGTCATCCAGTCAGTCTCTCTGACTCATGACCACCCCATGTGTGTTCGAGTAGAACTGTGCTTTGTTGGTTTTTCAATGGCTGTTTTTTTGGAGGTAGATTGCCAGGCCTTTCTTCTGAGGTGCACCTTGGGTAGACTTGAACCTGCAGTCTTTTCATTAGCAGCTGAGCTGTTTGTACCACCTAGGGACTCCTTATAATATTTAGTCAAAGATGAGTCCAATAACCAAGGAATCTAAACAAATAGTTCTAATGGTTATTATGAATAACAACAGTATTAATTTGCTAAGAATTTCACATGCATTTTCTTTCTTAATAATTTGAATAGGAGTAATAATAGTTATACGCACACTTTCACATAGCAGTTTTACCACATTTTCGAATAAAAATTTATTAAGTACTTTTCTATTTTATTTTATTGTTAATTGCTGTCTGACCCATATTTAAGTAGTAGAAAAATAAACTAGTAAGTTAAGTTCACAAATTTGAAAGAGTTAATAACCTAATCTTAGAAATATACGTGTAAACACATAAAAATAGGTTAGTAACTGCCATGATAGTGCTACATAGGCAGAGAAAGGATTTAATTATTTCTGGGGAATATTATTTATTTGATTTGATCTACATGCCAAGTTTATTCACATCTTTTTTTTTCTATATTACCTCCTCTCCCTCTCATGCCTTCAAACTTTGACTACACAGTGGTTTCTTCAAATCGGCATTAAAATATGTTTAAGTCTCTTCCTTCCAAACACACACACACACACTCGTACACACATGTGTACGAATGTACCTCAGACTCAAGTTCTTCACCTACTTTGATCCTCTCATTTCATTCATCAGACCATAGCAATAACGTCTTCACAAAAAAAAGAGAGAGAGAGAGAGGCAGGCAGAGATATTTGACAGGGTTAATGATTTGTTTAGTCAAATAAACAGTAGAAGGTAAGTGACTCACTAGATTCCCGTGTTGCCTCTGAAATTAATTTATCTATTAAATAAAAAAGGTGTAGATTCTAATGCCAATCTGTTAAACAGAAAATCATTTACTTGTTTTCAACACATATTACTTAAATTTCTGTCCACTCACACACACACATGCATGTAGAAAATGTCATATACTTATCAGTTTTGATAATTTAATATATAGCAATAGAATCACATCAGTATTCTTGTGTAAAGCTGGCCATGACTCTACAACAGTGAGATTCAGCTCCAAGTTGCTTACAGTGACTTAGAAGGCTCAGTTTGTTCTAGCTCTGCTGCCTCTCTGATCTCATCTCAGGTCACAGTAGGAAGCGAGGAAATACTGCAAGAGTACCCTGATACTCATGCAGACATATCAATGACTCCATGTGGTAGCCATTGTGACCCTCAGGGATGGTGCTAGAAGTCACTCAGGAAGTGAAATTAGACAACAAACAAATGTTACAACAAAAGTACTAGTTAAATTTTAAGGCTTGATCAATTCTGGTTCCTCTCTAAACTGTGGAAGACATCTCATAGCTTACCTTCATTGGCTTTCTCATAGATCAAAATTTAACAGCCGGGTCATTGCCTTTTTACTAGTAAACTTACAGTACAATTCATAAGACATGCTTGGAACTGAAATGATTTTCTTACACCTGTTGTTCTCTGATATTGACCTTTAAAAGCCCACACTGAGCTCATGGTCTTCTTACTAATATGAGACAACAGAAGTTTTGTTAAGAACTCCTAGTTATCAACAAAAATAAAAATATGCATTATAATATATTTTATAGAATGAATAAAAATAAAAAAAAAAAGAAATGGGCTAGAGAATAACCAGATATTTTAGGAAAATCAATAAACTCTCTCATTTCAAAATCAATAAATGCATTTTGAAATGAGAATAGAGAAAGAAAAAAAACAGTAAAGCACAAAGAAATGTTACTCAAGAATAGAAATAAATTCCTAATAAAAATATTTATTAAAAATCCTTTGTGTGCTAATAAGTGTGCCTGGAACTGGATTTAATGTGTATGAAATCTAATCTCTTACTTCAAGGTGGGCACTTATATTTAAGATGGCAACTCAGATCTCTAACAGAGGAATATTCGGAATGGGAGTGAACACAGTAAAATATTCTATTTGATATTTTGAGGTAGGAAAAGAAAAAGGGAGTTAAGCCTTGCCAGAATAGCTGGAATTTAGACAAGATTCTGAAGAAAACAAAAGAATACTGTCCAACGTAGTCTGATTAAATAAGGATTAGTTTCCGTATACAGTCGTACATTGCTCAATGTCCAAGACAGGTTCTGTGAAATGGAATTTATGTGATTTGGATGTTGTGTGAACACCATATCTTAGTCTGGTCCTGCTTTTTCTTTAAGCATCTCGAGCAAGCTTCATGGCTTAGCAGCGAAGGTCAGCTTGCTGAGAGGGATTTGCTTTTGTGTTTGGCCCTCAATCCATGTCATTAGCAGTTTCTCCATGTCTGATACAGATCCCTCTCAAATTTTCCTGACCTTTGTAGCTTTCAGTGGAGACCATTCTTGAACAGTGTGGACAATCTCTTTGTTTTTGAGGATCGTAGTGATTGTCCAGTGCGACATGACTAAATCGCAAACAATAGCGTTCACTGATTTTCCAACTTCATGCTGTTCTATAACTTTTTGTTTCACTTCCAGGTTGATATGTTTCCTTTGCCTCTGCTGCTGCTATCACTAGCACTTGTTTTGCTACATTTGGGAGCCATGATGCACTTCATGGTAATATTTTCAAAAGAAAAGTAAACTGAAAGATAATGGCACAACCCTCCAGAGACGCACGATACATGAGATTGGATGGTGCTCCCTATGCGTCAAAGCATACACTGTTATATAGTAAACTTTTTACACAGAAAATGCAGTACATGCATAACCAATAACATAGGTGTTAAGACTGTCAAGGTACATATGTTACAGGTTATATATATAAGTAGCCCTGGTGGCAAAGTGGTTAAGCATTTGGCTGCTTATCAAAAAGTCAGCAGTTCAAGTCCACCAGCTGCTCTCTGAAAACCCAATGGGACAGTTCTACTTTTTGCTATAGGGTCACTATGAGTCAGAATCCACTCCACAGCAATGGATTTTTTGTACCATTTTATGCCTGGCAAGGCAATCTCTTTGTATACAACAGTCATGAGACATCGTACATGTGTTGTGTGTGGGAAGCTGTTGTGTTCATTCCCTAAGTCCTGTTCCCCATGGGAATTTCTGAATTCTATTATAAACTTGTATGCTGTCAGATACTGACCAAATGAACTTTATGTGGCAAATGACTATATTCTACATTTAATCAATGATGCAGCTCAAATAAATGGAGTATTTTTCACTTGAGGCATTAAAGAGAAATAAGGTCTATTTAGTGAGTGCTATTTTTTTTTTTATGCTCCGATTATGACTCTGCTGATATTTGAATACCTGTGGCATAGCTTTCAACATCACAGCAACACTCAAGTCCCCACAGTACAACAAACTGACAGACACAAATATCGGGAGCCACCAGTATTCAAAAACCAGCAGGGTCACCCATGGTGGACAAAAATGGAATGGCATAAACATCAATATCCTAGACGTTAGAGAGCTGAAACGGACTGCTATTGGCCATTTTGAATTGGACAATCGTATGGTCTACTATGCCGGGAATAACAAATTGAAGAGGAACGGCGTTACATTCATCATATAAAAGAATATTTCAAGATCTATCCTGAAGTACAGTGTCATCAGTGATAGGATAATATCATACGCCTACAAGGAAGACCAGTTAGTATGACTATTATTCAAATTTACGCACCAACCACTAAGGCCAAAGATGAAGAAATTGAAGATTTTAACCAACTTCTGCAGTTTGAAATTGATCAAACATGTAATCAGGATGCACTGATAATTACTGGTGACTGGAATGCAGAAGTTGGAAACAAACAAGAAGGGTTGGTAGTTGAAAAATGTGGCCTTGTTGATAGAAACTATGCTGAACATTGCACAATAGGATTTTCCAAGACCAACGGCTTCTTCATTGCAAGTACCTTTTTTCAACAACATGAACAGTGGCTATGCATATGGACCTCACCTGATCAAATACAGAGGAATCAAATCGACTACATCTGTAGGAAGAGAAGATGGAAAAGCTAGATATCATCAGTCAGAACAAGACCAGGGGCCAACTGCAGAACAGACCATCAATTGCTCAAATGAAAGTTGACGCTGAAGAAAATTAGAACAAGTCCATGAGAGCCAAAGTATGACCTTGAGTATAACCCACCGTTATTTGGAGACGATCTCAAGAATAGATCTGATGCATTTAAAACTAATGACTGAAGACCAGACGAGTTGTGGAATGACATCAAGCACATCAAACACGAAGAAAGCAAGAGGTTATTTAAAAGGCAGAAAGAGAGAATAGACTAAAATGAATGTCAGAAGAAACTCTGAAACTTGCTCTTGAATGTCTAGTAGCTAAAGCGAAAGGAAGAAATGAAGTAAAAAGTGGAGTAGAAGATTTCAAAGAGCTGCTCAAGAAGACAAAGTACGATATTATAACGACGTGCAAATACCTGGAGTTAGAAAACCAAAAGGCAGGAACATACTCAGCATTTCTCAAGCTGAAAGGACTAAACACAAAATTCAAGCCTCGAGCTGCAGTAGAGAAGGATTCTATGGGAAAAATACTGAACAACCCAGGAAGCACCAAAAGAATTTGGTAGGAATACACAGAGTCACTGTACCAAAAAGAATTGGTTGACTTGCAGTCATTTCAGGAGGTAGTGTATGATCAAGAACAGATGGTGGAGGGAGTCCAAGCTGCACTGAAGGTGAAAAACAAGGCTCCAGGAATTGACAGAATACCAATTGAGATGTTTCAACAAATTGATGCAGTGCTAAAAGTGCTCATCTATGCCAGGAAATTTGCAAGACAGCTACCTGGCCAACTGACTGGAAGAGATCCATATTTATGCCTATTTCCAAGAAAGGTGATCCAACAAAATGAGGAAATTATCGAACAATATTATTAATATCACATGCACTTAAACTTTTGCTTAAAATCATTCAAAAGTGGCTACACCAATACATTGACAGGCAACTGCTAGCAATTCAAGCCAGTTTCAGAAAAGGATGTGGAAGGAGAGATACCATTGCTGATGTCTGATGGATCCTGGCTTAAAGCAAAGAATACCAGAAGATGTTTACCTGTGTTTTATTGACTGTGCAAAGGGATTTGACTCTATGGATCATAATAAATTATGGATAACATTGAGAAGAATGGGAATTCCAGAACACTTAACTGTGCTCATGAGGAACTTGTACATAGATCAAGAGGCAGTTGTTCCAATAGAATAAGGGGATGCTTTGTGGTTAAAAGTCAGCAAAGGTGTACATCAGGGTTGTACCCTTTCACCATACTTATTCAATCTGTATGCTGAGCAACTAATCCAAGAAACTGGACTATATGAAGAATAACAGGGCATCAGGATTGGAGGAAGACTCATTAACAACCTGTATTGTGCAGATGATACAATATTGCTGAAAGTAAAGAAGACTTGAAGCACTTACCGATGAAGATCAAAGACTAAAACTTTCAGTGTGGATTACGCCTCAATATGAAGAAAACAAAAATCCTCACAATTGGACCGGTAAGCAATATCATGATAAATGGAGAAAAAATTTGGGTTGTCAAAGATTTTATTTTACTTGGATCCACAATCAACACCCATGGAAGCAGCAGTCAAGAAACCAAACTACACATCGCATTGAGCAAATCTCCTGAAAAGGCCTCTTTAAAGTGTTAAAAAGCAAAGATGTCACTTTAAAGACTAAGGTGTGCCTGACCTAAGCCATGGTGTTTTCCATAGCCTCATATGCAAGCAAAAGCAGGGCAATAGGTAAGGAAGACCTGAGAAGAATTGATGCCTTTGAGTTATGGTGTCAGGCGAGAATGTTGAATATACCATGAAGATAGAACAAATATATCTTGGAAAAAGTACAGCCAGAATGCTCCTTAGAAGAGAGGATGGTGAGACTTTGTCTCATATACTTTGAACATGTTATCAGGAGAGACCAGTCCCTGGAAAAGGACATCATGCTCGGTAAAGTAGAGGGTCAGTGAAAAAGAGGTGGGTTGACACAGTGGCTGCAACCATGGGCTCAAACATAAAAGTGATCATGAGGATGGCACAGGACAGGGAAGTGTTTTGTTCTGTTGTACGTCGGGTTGCTATGAGTCTGAATCAGCTGGACTATGTCTAACAACAATGCTTTGCTTAACCAAAGGATCCCTGGTGGCTCAGTGGTTGAACACTTGACTGCTATCAGGAAGGTCAGCTGTTGGGACCCACTACCTGTTCCAGGGGAAAATATGTGGCACTCCGCTTCTGTAAAGATTGCAGGCTTGGAAACCCTATGGGGCAGTTCTACTCTATGAGTATAACTGACTCTCTTGCTCTGAGTCGGAATCAGCTTGATGGCAATGGGTTTCATTTTCAGTTTATGCTTAACAAAAGAAAACATAAACATAACATCAATCATCTTTAGGCTTTCTATTCTCTGATGCAGCTGAGCCATTCTTTTTCCTTATAGTATGACGACTAATGGATTTGACATTAATGATCATTCTTGTACCATGATTTAGATGAGCTTCATTTTATTTCCACTTGCTTAGTTGTTGTTAAGAATGAAGACGTCTAAGCTGATCTGGGTCTACCTCAAAGTCACAGAGATTTTCTCCTAGAAGTTTTACAGTTTTAGTTTTTACATATAACTTTTTGGTGCATTTTGCATTAATTTTTCTGAAAGTAAAGTAAGGAACTTTTTTTTTTTCCTGTGCAAATAGCAAAGTGTGCCAAAACTATTTCTTGAAAAGACTTTCCTTTTCCAAAGGAATGCTTGGGTAGTTTTGTCAAAAATCAAATAAAAATATAAAGCTAGATCTTTTTGTAGGCACTATATCCTGTTCCATTGACTTACATGTCCATTCTTTTGCCAACACCATACTGTATTGATTATGGTAGATTTATAGTAGCTCTAGAAATCAGATAGTATAAAAAAAAAAATTATAAGCCCCCTCAAATGTGTTCTTTTTCATAATCTCTTTGTTTATTCTAGGTTATTTTCATTTTTATATAGACTTTTAATTAACCTTTCAATTTGAACATTAAAAAGAACCTGCCAGAATTTTTACTGTGTTGGCATTCAGTATTTAGATCCATTTGGGGAGAATTGATGTCTTTACAGCATTGATTCTCCAATTCATTAAATATCGTATATCTATCATTTATTTAGTATAAATAATTTTTTTCAGAAAATTTTGTATTAAGTATAGAGGATTCAAACATCTTTTTTTAATTGTACTATATTTATAAAGTACAATTTATCCTAAAAATTCTATTCCTTAAATATTGTTTTTACAAAGTCATACTCTTTTATCAAATACACGTAACACTCCAAATTCTAGTTAAAACTCCTGAAAATATATTACAACATTTGTATATAAATGCAGTACAGTATAGTTTTTCAATAAGCCCTTCTTCTAACAAAAAACTAGATAGCAATGTCTACATGTACTTAAGTATTTGTAAATTCACCACAAATAATTTAGGATAGGACACGATTAAAAGAATAATGACATCAAGTAACATATTCTCAAAACATTATAGTTCTTAACAAGATTTACCTCTAAAAATTATTTCTCTCAATGGCAAAAAGTCATTGAAAGTATAATGCAATAATAAAATAAGTATTTTTCCTTTTAAGGACTGTTAAGCTGTTTAATGATATTTCACTTGCTTGCTTTTGTTGCCATTTAGAGTGTTCAAGTTTTAAACTGGATGTATTTGCATTTCTAAGCTTCCAAACTTCACATAAAGCAGTTGCCATTTTAAAATCAATTATTATGCTTTCTGTCTCTCACATATACTTTTTTTTTTTCTATTTTCTTACTCACTTAAATTTAAAAGTACCCACTCTCAAGACCATTTGAATCAAAAGCACTAACCTTTTCTCTTGGCTGCTTTTATTTTTCCCTCTGTTTTCAGAGAGGCAATTGAAAAGTATTATAGCTATAGAAGGGGAAATTTCATATCCTCACATGGTTCATTAAATAGCTAACACTTTAGCTTTATACATGAAACAGAAGGTTGTTGAAATAACTTAATTGTATAGACTAGATAAAATTTATACAGTATAATAATCATAAAGTTAGGTTTTATACAGGCAGATAAGAGCACACACAAGGACATGTACAACCCCGTCCACACACCCACACACATATCACCAACACAGCCATCACCACCATCAGCATTTCTTTGTAAATGTAAATGAAACTCAGCATTCTGAATATTTAATTATTTTCATACAAGATTAGCCAAATATTGTATTTAATTCTGGCTATCTCAAAATGCCAGTTCTGAAGAAAAAAATAAATACAGAAGCCAAAGTGAGCAGCCCTACTGCTGTTTCATCTCTAAATCAGACTGTGGACTTCCCTCTTCATGTCTGACCTCGTGTCTCATACGTTACACGTACAAGTAATGCGGTTCAGTGCCCCTCTTGTCAGTAGCTGCTAATGAGATTTAAAGCCATTTTTACAACTAGCTTAAAAAGCATTAAGTGTTCTTTGATGGTGTTTTCTAACCTGCTTTTCTATAAAGCACTTTAAAGAAATACACAAATCGATCTTTGGCAGAGATGTCAATCAGGCATCTATTCTATTGCTCCTATTAAATTTTAATGTATTCTTTATGAAATTTATGACTAGCAAATTTTCCTTAGACTAGGAGTTTTTTCTCTATAACCTTTTTTTTTTTTTTTTAAATAAGCGTTTGACCTCAGTCTCATTCATAAAAATTAAAGATAGGCCACCTCATATCTAGTGTCAAAATCATTTTGAGCTACTCCTAAATCAAGTATACCAGTGAGGGTTAGAACAGTGCTTTCCAAGCTTACACTCAGTTGATGCGTGGTGTATGTACCCATACACCCATATAACTAAAGCAAAATATAAAGTCGTTCTCCCTTATGCACCCCCACTGAGTGATGATTGGGATGCTGAGGTAAGTGGAAAGAAGCAAACTTTACTCAGGTGAACATTCTATCCTAAACTGAATTTCTGCTGTGAATCTGTTTCTATATTCTTATCTAAGCGTGGACAACATAAAATGAAGAACGGACATCCTCCATTATCTTGAATTTGGTATATCATCATTTGGTTCCAAAGCAAAATTTGAGGGTAAAGAATTGACAGGATTAGATTTGGTATTTGGATGAAAATTGTGGAAGTACTGTAGGAGAATTTCTGAAGCGAAAAAAAAAGACTTTGTGATGAGTCCAAGTGAAGGGGCTCACAATTGTCCAATTCCACGCTGTTTTTCCATCCTGAGTATCACAGACAATTTAATTTGTTTGTTAGATATAAGGAGGGAGTGGGAACAACAAAATGGTGCCGAATAGAAAGACGAGGGTCAAATAACTGTTCACACGCTGGGTTAAAGGCTTGAACTTTAATTGGGGAAATAACAAGCCATGCAGTGACTTTACACTGGGTGTGACATAATCAACTTTGGGTCTTGAATGAAAGGCAGAGAGCATAGAGCTTAAAAGTGCAGATTTTGAAATTATGCCAACTGGCTTCAAAACTAATCTCTAGCACTTCTGTCGCTTATTAGTATCTATATGATAGCTATGAAAATCATATGAATTAATACACGTAAATGACTTAGAACAGTACATGGACATAGGAAGCATTCAAAAACTGCAAGTTGTAGTATTATTGTGATGTTGGTGGTGATGCTGATGCTGATGACAAGTTGTAGTATTATTGTGATGTTGGTGGTGATGCTGATGCTGATGATAAGAATAACCATCAGTATTTTATTATTCAAATACTACAAGGATCACTCTGGTAGAAATATGGAGTTGGATTAACCCGCTGCCATATACTATGGACAGGAAGACCAATTAAAGACCAATTATAATTATAAATACCAATTGGATTGGCAGTGCAATTGAAATAAAATAATAAATTTGAAATTATATTGAAGGGATTTTGACTTAGGAAACCAGGTGAATGTTAATGCTAGCAAATCACAGACATAAAGGTGGAAATATGGATTTGGAAGAGAAAAAACATTTTTGGAAATGTTTTACTTGCAAATTCTGAGAGACATCTTGTTTAGGTCTAGTAGGTAACTTCATGTAGGAACTTCAACCTGATGTCCACTTTAGAACTTCAATTTCAGGTGTCCAAAGAGCCCCATGATCAGTCATGGCAGGCCACAGGAGTATTCTCTAGTGGTGCTTCTCTATAAAACAACAGACACTGCTGAGAGTCTGTCCATCAGGGGTGTGTATGTACATTAGTGCTTCTAATCTTAATAGTTTTTATAATGAGATAAGAAACTTGTATCTGGCCCTTAAAAAAAAAAGTGTTTGTCAATCCCTATCTTGAGTGATAAAACATGTGAAAAAAAGTGAATTAATTGATTTTTTATCTACTTTTATCCTATCCATAACAGGCATGTTTAATTCTTGGTGAAGATCCAGGTTTATATATAGTATCATATCGCCATCACCTGCAAAATTTTCATTGAATTTTTGCTTTGTAGGTCTCCTGATGTTTATTTAATTACTTCAGCTTCGTTTTTGGAAGGTATTTTCTCTTGGCTTAGAGTGTTGTTCTTTTTTGTGTGTGTGTGTGGTTTTGTTTTTCTTTCCACACTTTAAAGAGACTACTTATTGTCTCCTGGCTTACATATACTCCAATTAGAGTATTTTGTAATTCTTATATATTTTTTTTCTTCTGTGTGTAATATGTCCTTTTCTCTAGTTGTCTTCAAGATTTTCCGTATACCTTTCTTTTTTAGGAGTTTAAATATGGCACTATTTTTTTTTAGTTTTCATCCTACTTATGATTCTCTGAATTTCTTAGATCGTTGATTTAATATATTTCAAATATTTCTTCTGCCTTTCTATCTTTCAGGAATTACAATTACATTCTATTAGAGCCTCTGATATTATCCACACCTCTTGTATGTTCTGTTTTTGTTGTTGTGGTAGTCTATTTGTTTTATTTTCTCTATCTCTTTGAGTCATTTCTATTGACCTATATTCAAATTCACTGATTCTTTCCTTTGTTGGTTCTACTAATGCACCTATCTAAAGAATTATTATTATTATTTTTGCTTTTTAAAATATCTACTATTTTCTTTTGATTTATTTTTATAACTTCTAACACTCTACTTATTCCCTATTTGCTCTTGCATGTTGTCCACTTTTTCCATTAGAGACTTTAATATATTAATCATAATTGTTTTAAAATCCCTGCCTCATATTTACAATATCTGGTCATCTGTGAGCTTAGTTTTATTGATTGATCTGTCTCTTGAAAGTTGATTTTTTTTCTCAACTTTTTTTTGTGTATATCACAAGAAGGGTGATCCAACATAATGTGGAAATTACCAAATAATACCATTAATATCACACACAAGATCATTCAAAAGTGGCTGCAGCAGTATATTGACAGGGAACTGCCAGAAATTCAGCCTGGGTTCAGGAGAGGACATGGTACCAGGGGTATCATTGCTGATGTCAGATGGATCCTTGCTGAAAGTAGAGAATACCAGAAAGGTGTTTTCCTGTGTTTTATTGACTATGCAAAGGCATTTCACTGTGTGAATCATAACAAATTATGGACAACATTGTGAGGAATGGGAATTCCAGAACACTTAATTGTGCTCATTAGGAACTTGTACATAGATCAAGAGGCAATCATTTGAACAGAACAAGGGAGTACTGCATGGTTTAAAATCAGGAAAGGTATGAATCAGGGTTGTATCCTTTCACCACACTTATTCAATCTGTATGCTGCACAAATAATCCAAGAAGCTGGACTATATGAAGAAGAATGGGACATCAGGTTTGGAGGAAAACTCATTAACAACCTATGATATGCAGGTGACAAAACTTTGCTTGCTGAAAGTGAAGAGGACTTGAAGCACTTACTGATGAAGATCAAAGACCACAGCCTTTAGTGTGGATTACACCTCAACATAAAGAAAACAGAAATCGTCACAACTGGACCAATAAGCAACATCATGATAAACAGAGAAAAGACTGAAATTGTCAAGGATTTCATTTTACTTGGATCCACAATCAACAGCCATGGAAGCAGCAGTCAAGAAATCAAAAGATGCATTGCATTGGGTAAATCTGCTGAAAAGATCTCTTTAAAGTGTTAAAAAGCAAAGATGTCACCTTCAAGGCTAAGGTGCACCTGAGACAAGCCATGGTATTTTCAATTGCCTCATATGCATGTGAAAGCTGGACAATGAATAAGGAAGGCCAAAGAAGAATTGACACTTTTGAATTGTGGTGTTGCTGAAGAACATCGAATATACCATGGACTGCCAAAAGAACAAACAAATCTGTCTTGGGAGAAGTACAGCCAGAATGCTCCTTAGAAGCAAGGATGGTGAGACTACATCTTATACACTTTAGACATGTCATGAGGAGGGATCAGTCCATGGAGAAGGACCCCATGCTTGGTAAAGTAGAAGGCCAGTAAAAAAGAGGAAGACCCTCAACAAAATGGATTGACACAGTGACTGCAACAATGGGCTCAAGCATAACAAAGATTTGAGGATGGTGCAGGACTGGGCAGTGTTTTGTTCTGTTGTAGATAGGGTTACTGTGAGTAGGAACTGACTTGACAGTACCTAACAAGAATATCATTTTAAAAGAAACTTAATGCCAGAAAATAGAACAGTGGAGACTGAAGTACATATTTCTGTCTGGAAATGAAAACACCCCTACTCATGTGTAGGACGGAGTTGAGCCAATCTAGTCACAAGCTGAGTTAGGTTTTTATATTTTAGCTGCTATGTTTACCTTTACTGCACTAATGGTTTCATATACCTCTAAGATGTTCATGATTTGGGGGATGAGTGTTCTTAGTGATCTTTTCCTTCACTCAGAAGTAGGAGACCTCTAATTATCTGAGCTCAGGACAGTTTTCTGTGCCACTCCCATTAGTATAAAAGATAGTTATGTTTTCTTCCCTAGTCTGAAATAGAACATTTCAGTTTTCCTCCTTCTTCCAAGCATCTTAAGACTTTTTTTTGACTCATATGAGTGAAAGATCTCGAAGAGGCTTTGTGTTCTTACCATAGTGGTGGTCGCTGCCTTCTTCCAGGCTTGCACCATGCAGGAGGATATTAAGTCTTTCACCTTGCCTTTGATCTTTCTTTTTAATTCTTAGTGAAGGTCTACCTCTGAGTAGATTTAAACTCCTCTTATGTCTCCCTGTTCCAAGATTTACATATTCTCATATTTGCTAAAATTAGCCTTTAGCAATTTGATAATAGTTTTTGTTTTTCTCTACTTAATATTTTAATTAGTGATTGTTCTAAGGAGTCATTTTGGGTGTCATTGTTTATTTTGTGGAGCTCCCTATGGTTTGGCCGAAAGGTGGTCTCCAGTAATGGCTTCAGTTCCAGCTCAGAAGGGTGTCTTAGGGCCATAGATTTTAACTGATTTATTCTTACCCATTTTATGGAGGCCTTGCCTTCCTCCTGTGATTTGCCCCAAGTGAGCTAGATCTCGTATGATTTCTTTCTTTGGAGTTACCTGTCTTGTATTAGACTTCCTTAGTTGGTTGCCTTATGGATGTAACACTGTAATGAGTTAAAAAAAAAAAAATTATGATTTTGTAAGCTATACATATATATATTTGGTTAGGGTGGCAACAATATTCTTTCTAGACTTCTATATCCTAGGCAGAAAGTGGGAGGCATTCATTTCATGTGACTTCCATTGAAAATTGTAATTTCACCAAAAATGACACAGTAGGAAGTGCGAAGTGAACACTGCTTCATTTTCCCTTTAACGTTCTAATACACACAGGAAATGTTAGTCCTGGTGGCTGCTAACCAAAAGGTTGGCTGCTCAAACCCACCCAGTGGCTCCACGTGAGAAAAGCCCTGGTGACCTGGTCCCTTAAAGATTACATCCTATGGAACCATATGGGGCAGCTCTATTCTGTCTTATAGGGGAGCTATGAGACAGAATTAAGTTCATGGCACACATCGACAACAAGAACACACTCAGGAAACCACTTTACACGTTTTCGAGACAGGAGGTACAATAAAAACCCTAAAGTAACATAAAACAAACAAAAACAAAGCTTTGGTTTTCTAAATACTGCGTATTTTCTCTCTAACTTTGAGAGAATCACTCATAGAAACAGATGATCTTACCATGGTTAATAAAAAATAAATAAATGAATAAACAAAATAACATATGAGTTGGGAGGGAAGCTGTGAACTTCAACGTTGACTTTTGGTCAGGGTGCTACAAAAAGTTCTTTGAAGATCGTATGTATAAAGATCACAAGCATGCCATTGAGACATACAGATTTTGGGGAACATAGACCGAATAAAAATCACTGAGGATTGGGCATCATAGAGATTGCATGTTAACACAATCTCCACGTGATACTAATAAATATCAGTATTACTGCTCCAATTTTGTACACGATGCATCAAAATGAAAAGGATCTGTGATGTAGAATGAACAGAAATGAGAGAATTAAAATACATTGTGTTGCCAAATTTAGGTTTGTATTTGGATCCCCCCTGGTGCATGGTTAAGAGCTGGGCTACTAAACAAAAGGTCAGCAGTTTGACTCCATCAGCCACTCTTTGGAGACTATGGGGCAGTTCTACTTCATCCTATATGGTCACTATCAGTAGGAATCGACTTGACAGCAATGGGTTTATGTGTTTTTTTAATTAAATTTTAGTGCTTAGGGAAAAAAAAAAGCACTTTAAAAATTGGCTGCCTACAAAAAGACCAATATAAGAGGAGAAAGTAATTTCATATTAACAGACACGGAAGGAAATCAAATAAACATTTTCTATCATTTGGCATCCCCAGAGAATGCAAAATTCATGGTCGCCATGAGTCGGAATCAATGCCACCACAACAGGCTAAACGGGTTATGAGACAGGAGTAGGAACCAACTCGATGGCAATGGGTTTGGTTTTAGGTTTTTTATGAAACAGGAGCAGAAAACTGCGAAACTATAACAGGCTGAAATAAAAGCCAATAACAGTGATTGAAAGTTAACAAGTAATGTGGATAAAAAGGGTACAAGCCTACAGCCCTTGAAGAAAGCACTGCAATAAAATGAAATTTTAATTGTTAATTTGGAAACAACTTGAATATGTGAAAAATAACCAGTAATCATGATGATACAATTAGTTATTTTCCCAAAATGTTTTGGAAAATAAATAAATATGAAAATTATGATATGAATATAGTTATGAATCAGAAAATCAGAGCCTGACTCAGATAAAATTATAGGTGTTACTTAGAAAAAAAGAGAAAATATTATAGGCATTTTTAAGAAAGAAGCCTGAAAAATATAAGTCATGGTATATTAAAAAAAACACCAAACCCAGTGCCGTCGAGTCGATTCCAACTCATAGCGACCCTATAGGACAGAGTAGAACTGTCACATTAGAGTTTCCAAGGAGCGGCTGGCGGATTCAACTTCCAACCCTTTGGTTAGCAGCCGTAGCACTTAACCCCTATGTGGTGTATTAGATGAAATAAATTGTTAAAAAAAATGATTCCTGTGCTAATCACCAGGCCGAAATAATAAAAGTATACATGTACATTGGGACTCCCATGTACTAGGCTTTATACTAATCTTTAGTAGGTTGTGCTTCATAATTCAGACGATGTGTTCTACTCTGTCCTATAGCGTTGCTATGAGTCGGAATCGACTCAATGGCACTGGGGTGGGGGGTGGGGTCAGGGTCAATAAGACAGGTATAATTATATCTCATTTTACTCTGGCTACATAGCAAAGGCTTAGAAGAAAATTAACTTTCCTAAATTACCACTAAAGATCCTTGTGTAGCGTAAAATCATCGTTGGCAGTTCAAACCCACCCAGAGGTGCCATGGAAGAAAAGGCCTGGTGATTTGCTTCTCTAAAGGTTACATCCAAGAAATCCCAATGAGGGAGTTCTATCCTATAACATGTAGGGCACCATGAGTCAGAATTGACTCGATGGCAACCAGTTTTAAGTTCCTACTATTAGTGATTATTTAAGGATTTGAAACCAAGTGTCCTGATTCCAGGATTGGTAGAATTTTCTTGGGTCAATGACCTTCTATTAGTCGAAAGGCCAAAACTAGATAACACCTGACAAGTTCTTTGAAATCCCAGGAACCTTTATTTGTTAGCACCTCTATAGGCTTACTATATTTTACAACTTGCAAAATATAACCTGTGTCATTTTTTAAATATGTAATTGCTCTTTGAATACATAAAAAAAAAAATCATTAGAAAAGAAAAAAGTATTCAATGTATATTTTGTCAAGTATTTGATAAAAAAAGTGCTATTTTTTTCTTTTCAGATTAACAAAGCATATGCAAAAGAATTCTCTAATCTGGTTTTAATGGAAACATAATTTGGTATAAAGAATTTTAGATTGTAATTTTTTAATATATATGAGAAAACTAAAAAGCTTTATTAATCTTTTCATTTGTATATTCCACTTCATTGAATAAATATTAAATAAACTATAAGGCTGAAGCAAAAGTCTTACGTGTCTATAGTGAATTGTGGTTATATATTATATAAAATATTGAAAATTCCCTCACTCATCATCGAGTCAATTCTGACTCATAGCAACCCTATAGGAAAGGGTAGAACTGTCCCATAGGTTTTCCAAGGAGCAGCTGGTGGATTCAAACTGCCTATCTTTTGGTTAGCAGCCGAGCTTTTAACCACTGTGTTCAATAATAGGGCCATAGTTATTTCAAACTCTATATATATGTACCACATATTATTCAATAATCATTGTCTGATTCAGTATTTTTAAAAAATAATGTGAATAAGTGCTTTAGTATTAGAAAGTCACAAGAAACCAATTCAAAGTTATAAATTGAATATGATCAAGATGTTTGGAGATGTGCTCGCAACCTAGAGAGATAAATAATAAATAGATGAACCTACCATTAACTGTGATTATGTATCCCTGTTGGAATTATGGAAGATTTTTGTTTTTATATAGTTTATGTGTATAAAGTTTCTGTAATATGAATATAGGTTTGCAATAATCAGAAAAATAACGTATGTTATTTTAAAATCAAAGCAAACAAATGAAAACCTGACTGCACAAGTCTCTTATTTTGAGTGGCAGTTCTTCTATAGTTACTTGACTTTCCAGCTCCTCAATATTTGTCCTCGCAATAGGCTGTATGAAAACGAACTTTTTTTTTGTCAGAATGTGATTATAATTTCGTCACTCCTTAAACGCCTATATAAAATATACACTTCAATTTGTAAGCTGTTATATAATTTTTTATAGAAAATTCTTCAGAAATAAATCTGTAATGTGATTCATTTGTAGACAGCAATAAGCATTCCAAACACATAACACTGCTAGTGTACCACACCTGTAGTTTTCTTACTGCACTAGAGAACCACAATCTTGACTAATGTAATCAGTGTCTATTTGAGTAGAGGTTTACTTTTTTAATAAAAATACTTACTCAGTTTTTTAATTAGATGTAAATATAACAAAAGTGTTTTCTGTAGAAAATACAGTCCATATTTGCTAATGAAAAATATATGTATCTTTATATGATGATGCAACATAAAGCAGGTGTTGGCCATATCTGGTCTACCAACTCTTTTTGTACAACCCAGGAGCTAAATATGGCTTTTATATTTTTAAATTCTTTAAAAAACACCAAAAGATAAATATTTTGGTACATGTGAAACTCACATGAAGGTGAAATGTCAGTGTCCATAAATAGTCTTAACGAAACATAGCCACACTCAGTGTTTTGTCTAATGATTGCTTTTGCCCTACAATGAAAGAGCTGAGTAGATGAAACAAACCGTATTTTCAGATAAGCTAAAAAGTATTTACTGTCTGATCCTTTGCAGGAAAAATGTTATCCCCTCCCTAAAGTATATTTTTGTGCAGTAGATTTGGTTTCCACAAGAAATAAATAATGATTCTGGTTGTAGAATCGTCTTGACCCTCCACCTTATCTTTTTACATATCTGTATGGGTAATCTGCCTTTGTTATTAAGTTTTTGCCTTATTTAAGAGCAATGTGTTTAAGGAAATAAACATTTTTGTTTCTTGAGAGGCTTGCGTAATCGTGACTGAGACCACGTGGTGTCTATCCAAAAGACCATTATTTTCACAGAGGTGTTCTTTATGGGCACTACAGCTTCTGACTGTTCAATGTCAATAGGCTATTAATTTTTAAGTATCTTCCATAAAATAAGTCTTTTTTTTTTTTGCATATTTATTTCAAACTCTTCACTGTCCCATACATCTCATTGTAGCATTGACATTTCCCTTGGAAGCACAGCCAATAACCGTGATTATTTGGCCCGTGCAATACTAATATTGTTGTATGTACACCCAATTTGATTTTTTTCAAAACCACTGGCTTCAGAAATAGTTATACCCAGACATATTCAAAGATTTATCACACTCCGTTAGAAACCTTAAAAGCAAACTCAACTACAAGTGGTACAACGTAAGAACAAATATTGGGAGAAATATCTAGATGCAAAAGGACCAATATTAATTAATGGTTTGCGCTATAAAACTTCTACAAGAACTAGATATTTCAACCATTTTCTTTTCTAGCAGCAGTGTGTGTGTTTGTGTGTGCGTCTGTTTTTGTCACATACAAAGAAAATATATATCCAAATTCTTTTACAGTCAAACCCATTGCTGTTGAGCCCACTCTGATTCATAGCAACCCTGTAACAGAGTAGAACTGCCTTAAAGGGTTTCTAAGGCTGTAATCTTTACAAAAGCAGATTGCCACATCTTTCCCCAGTGGAGCAGCTGGTGGGTTCAAACCACTGACCTTTCAGTTAGCCGTCAAGTGCTTAAACACTGCACAGCCTGGGCTCCTTACAATTCAAAGTGAACTCATTTTATATTTCATTGACTAATGAAGCTATTAAGATGAAAATTCAGTGTGACAGAGAAGATAATGATAATATGAGAAAATTTTGGTGCTTAACAGATTTTTACCCTATCTAATTTTGTAACTCATTTTACATTTTAGGAAATATTTCACTATTAATTTTCTAAACCACACTTTTCATAGCATCATAAACACACTTTGTATTTGTTCTGCTTTTAATATTATTTTACTAACATAATAATAATAAAAAAAAAAAACTTGCCATGGAGCCAGTTCTCACTCACTGCAACTCCGTATGTGTCATAGTAAAACTATACTCCACAGGCTTTTTGATGGCTGATTTTTAAGAAGTAGCTCACCAGGCCTTTCTTCCAAGACTCCTTTGGGTGGACTCAAACTGTCAACCTTTTGATTAATAGTAACTCCACCAAATTGATTACGTAATTATATAAAATGTGTTTTTGCAAAGAATTATTACAATATTTCCCTGTGAAGAAATCAGAATAACATTAGGTGAAGTCATCATTTCTGGTATATTTCAATTTATGGAAATCTATGTGATTCTAACATTAGGATTATGAAAAATAATCACAATTAAGACTTCACCAAGTTGATAAGAAATCAGATATTTTATTAACATTTAATATTTCAATAAACTTATAGAAATCAAGACTAAACACTTAATTCAGTAACATAATAAATACTTTAAAATTTACAACAAAACTTAGAACATTATTACTGTTTGACAGCAGTCATCATATCCTCTGAAATTTTGAAACCTGATTATGTTTGTCCAAAATTATTGCTTTCACCTCCTAAATATTGAAAGGACTAGCTTGTGTAATTTTCTTTTTTTCAGTTGCTATTAGTATGTTCGAATTGTTCATAGCAGTAGCTTATCTGAAGAAACTGGACAGCTAAATACAGTTTTTGACAGAACCTTGTTTTACATCTAAATCTTCTTACATAAGTATTCTTCTTTATGAGGTCCCCTAATTAAGAAGAGTAGCTATGTAACTCACGCTAGTCCGAATATTGTAATATAAACTACTTAAATTAAAACATATGTGTCATGAGTTTCTGGGGAGCTAAAATCAGTAATTAGGCATCTTATACACTTTATACATTTGTGAATAATAAAACCTTAATTAGCATTAATTCCCAAAGACATATTACATTTTGTTGGTAGTCAAGAGTCCAAAAGAGAAAAAATAATAATAAAAGCTTTGATATATTGCAACTGAAAAAAATAATTATGGAACTTCTACTTCTGGAAAAAGAAAGTAGACATAATTTCCCTATGTCTTCTTTTATTTTATTTTTTAGAGTGGAAAATCCTGGAAATTATATATAAAGCAAAGATAAAGCACTGAAATGTGGAGAGAAGAATGCAAACAAACTAAGGACCTCAGGATGTTGTCTTCCTTTTGATTTCTTTTTGCCTCATATACCTTAGATTGAATGCTAGAGAAATCAGCAATCTATAAACACCAATGTGCGTAGTAAAAAAAAAAAAAAAAATGCCTCAAAGAAAAGTGTCCTTTCTTGCCAAAGAAAACTGTGGAGAGACTAAACTTCCACCCCACTGAGAGTAAGAAGCCACTTGTTCCCATCCCTGCAGGGGTAATATCAGAGGAGGCAAGGAAGACAGTCAGAACATTTATCATCACCCAATAACGACACCACACCCTAAACTAAGGTGTCGGTGGAGGCCTGTGAAAAGGAATAGCAAGGTACCCCTGTTCTCTTAGCCAGGGTCATATCTAAGATGTGCCTATAGGGAGCCTGAACTTCCAAACCTATAGAGCAGCAGCAAGGAGCTCCTCCAACTCAGAAGTCAATGGAGGCTAAGCAGAGAATCTGGACTTCTGCCCCCACCTTCAGTAATAAAGAGGTATGAATCTCCTCCCTCCAGGTGATGTCAGAGGAGGCCTGCTATAAAAGAAATTTAAATAAAATCTAGAGCCTCGTAATATATTAATCAAAATTCCCTGGTTTCAATAAGAAATCATTTCTTACACCAAGAAAAATATCCTTTAGAATTAGAAAAGACAATCAGCAGATACTAATATCAAGATGATACAAGATAATAACATTATTTGACAAGGATTTTAAAGCAACCATCGTAAGAATGTTTCAGTGAGCAACTATGAACCTGTTTTAAACCAAAGAAAAAATTGAAAGCCTCAGTAAAAAAAAATACATAATTAAACTAATAGAAATGATAGAACTTAAAAATGCAATAACCAAAATAAAATAAAACAACTTGATGCATTGCTTCAACAGCAGAAAAAGAGAGGGAAGAAAAAAACAATAAGTGATCATGAAGCTAGAACAATTATGCAATCTATATAACAGAAAGAAAATATATGGGGAAAAGTTAATAAAGGAGCATCACTGGAATCATGAGAGGCCAGGAAGAAGAGGATAAAACTACAAAACTATAAAAACCCTCAAAGAAATATGGGCTGAAACTTTCCGAATGTGACAAAAGATACAAACCTACAGATCCAAGCATCTGAGTGAACAGAAAACAGGACAAATTCAAAGAAATCCCTGTAGAGTCATCATAATCAAACTTTGGAAAACTAAAAACAAACAATATCCTGAAAACATCAAGGCAGAAATGAAAGAGAATATTTCATCAGAAACCATAGAAGCCAAAATGAAGCAGCACAATGTTTTTCATGTGCTGAAACAAAAGAACAGTCAACCTAGAATTCTACATCCAGTGGAAATATTTTTCTAAGAATAAAGAATAAATGAAAATATTCTCAGGTGAAATGAAACAAAAATAATTTGTTGCTGGCAGATCTACTATAAAATAATGGCTCAGATTATCAAAACAGAAAGAGAACGATAGAGAAATGATTCTTGAAGCATTAGAGAAGCCTTAGAACCCACCCATTAAGGATGAATAAACAACAGAAAGGGCAAAGATACGGGTAAACACAACAGATAGTTATTCTCTTGATTTATCTAAATTGTGTTTGACAATTAAAGCAAAAAATTAAACACTAATATGGTTCTCCTTTTACATAAAATAGCTATTTAAGATAATTATTTCCTAAATGTGAGAGAGTAAAGGGATGAAAAATGAGAGGAAAATCAGGAGAGACAGAGAAGACATTACAAAATATGTGTACACTAAAAGAGTTTCAAAATGTGAAAAAAAAATACAGAACTGAAATTAGAAACAGACAAATTGCAATTATAGTTGGAAATCTCAAAATCCCACTCTCAACAATTGTTACAGGTAGACAGAAATCTGAAAAGATTTAGCAGAATTATACAACACAATCAGCCAACAAGACCTAGTAAACATTTATAAAACACTCCGCTCAATAATGGAATGAACATTCTTTTCAAAT
Source organism: Elephas maximus indicus (assembly GCF_024166365.1). Classification (NCBI taxonomy): domain Eukaryota; kingdom Metazoa; phylum Chordata; class Mammalia; order Proboscidea; family Elephantidae; genus Elephas; species Elephas maximus. Next base: position 43,764,255 of record NC_064832.1, read on the forward strand.
GCCAAAGAAACATATACCAAGATAGGCCACATCTAGGGTCATAAAGCAAATCTTAACAAATATTAAAAAAAAAAAAAAAAAAGATATATACAGTATATTCTCTGGCCACAAATGAAGCAAACTAAAAGTCAATATCAGAAATATAACAGGAAAATTTCCAAACACTGGAAACTAAACAACACACTTCTAAGTAATTAATGGGTTAAAGGGGAATTCTCAAAGGAACACAAAAACAAAAACGTGCTGAGAGGGAAATTTATAGTAATGGATTCCTACTTTAGACAAGAGGAAACATCTCAATAGCCTAACTTACCACTTCGAGAAACTAGAAAAAGAAGAGCAAAATAAACTCAAAGCAACTGTCATGGAGTTAATCGTGTCCCCTCAAAATATGTGTCAACTTGGTTACGCCATGATTCCCAGTATTGTCTGGTTGTCCTTCATTCTGTGATTGTAATTTCATGTCAAAGAGGATTAGGGTAGGATTGTAACACCCTTACAAAGGTCACATCCCTGTTTCAACGTAAAGGCAGTTTCCCTGGAGTGTGACCTGCACTACCTTTTATCTTACGAGAGATATAAGGAAACGGAAGTAAGCAGAGAGTGGGGACATCATATCACCCGGAAAACAGTGTCAGGAGCTGAGCGGGTCCTTTGGATCCAGGGTGCCTGTGTGGAGAAGCTCAGGAGAAGACTGATGAGAAGGAACTTCTTTCAGAGCCACAGACAGAGAAAGCCCTGCCCTGGAGCTGACACCCTGAATTTGGACTTCTAGCCTACTAGACTGTGAGAAAATAAATTTCTCTTTCTTAAATCATCTGCTTGTGGTATTTCTATTATAGCAGCACTAGATGACAGCAACCATAACGAAGAAAATAATGAAGATCAGAGTAGGAATTACTGAAATTAAGAACAAAAAGGCAATATAAAAAAATAAACAAAAATCTGATTATTTGAAATGATTAAGAAATTTTACAAATTTCAAGAAAAAAAAAGATACAAAAATTCGCAACAGCAGTAACGAAAGACATGATAATCTACAGATCCTGCAGACATCATAGGCCTAACAAGGGAGTACTGTGAATGACTCTAAACAAATACATTTGACAACTTAAGATGAAATGAATCATTTCCTCAAAAGCAAACTACAACAAATCTCTCAATGTGAAATATGTAATCTGAATGTATTAAGAAAATTGATTTTGCAAATTTAAACGTCCCAAAAATAAATCTCCAAGCCCAGATGGTTAAATTGAAAAATTCTACAAAAAGTTTAGAGAATAATTATGTCCAATCAATATAATTACTTCCATAAAATAGAAGTGTGGGCACTTTCCAATTCATTTTCTTAATTGTATATTTTTACTTTCAATTCAAATTTTTATGGATTAAATAATTACATTTTTAAGGCAATTTATAGTATTTTTTTTAGCATAGAATTCTTTAAAAAAGAAAAAGATAAATAGTAATAAGATGGTGAACATAAATGATCATGAAAACAGACCCCTTCCTGCAAAGCAAGCACAGGGGTTGAAAATAAATATTAGTTATTGTCCCTTCCAATCTCACTTTTCCACTCCTCTACTGGTGTTTTCTAAATCTATTCCCAATTTAACAACTTGTGTACATATATTTGTTTCAGAGTGTGAAACTGGGGGACTGAAAAATAAAATTGTTGTCTTTTTTCAGATTATCATTCATATGGTACTTATCCAAGAGCAGGAAGTATCTTATTCTCATGGAGTACACCATGTGTGAATCTCCAACTAGAACACTGCGAAGCCATTAAAATCATAAAGCTGACAGAAAGGGTTAGTGAAGACAGGAAGCAGATGTCTGTAGGCAGATATGTTTTCAAGGGCATAGGAAAAATCTTAACAGAGAAATAATGTATTCCTTAAATGAACAAGTCATATACACAAATGGTATATTTGTCCCCAAATATACTCACCACAGTAATTCATCCAAGATAGTACAGTCACGGAAAACAACAACCAGTTGTCGCAGAGTTGATTCCAACTCACGGCGACCCCATGTGTATCAGAGTGTAACTGTGTTCCACAGGGTCTTCAATGGCTGATTTATTGGAAGTAGATTTCCAGGACCTTCTTCTGCGGCATCTCTGGGTAGACTCAAACTTCCAGTTTTGTGGTTAGTAGCTGAGTGCTTAACTATCTGTGCCACCTAACCTCCTATTGGGAGATACACCTCAAAAGTAACCTCGTCATGACCCAGTAGAAATGTATTGATTACACCTCTCATCTTTGAAAAACCCAGAGGCATATAAAATTTATCATCCAATGAATCTGGTGTAACTCCAACTCAATATTCAGTCTACTTGAGGTAGGGGACCAGATATATAGTGTTTCAGGATTGAAATATTCATCCTTGCCAAACATCATGCATTCATAAATTCACTTCCTGATTGCAAGGGAGCAGTGGGTATTGCAGGTTGAACAGACATCCAAATTAGTATCACTGTAAATACCATACCACAATAACTCATTAAAATGTGAATTCAGTTATTCATAGGCGCGCACACACACACACCCCTTATGTACCTTACAGTAAAAACTAATTCTGAACACTGTTAAAAGCAGCCTTTCTTATCGCCTTCTAACTTAAAAGACTTGATTCTTTGCAGGCGATCTACAGTAGGTATTAGTTACCACAATCACAACCACATAGAAAAAAAATATCAAGGCTGAAAGCGGCCATGATGTTCTCGAAAATCTAACTATACTCCCTCATTTCATTATAGAACATCTCAGAAGAATTTTTGGGGGTATTTCCAAATTTTATTACTTAAAGTTTCATAACTTGATTAAACCAACAGGAGGTTCAAAGATTTTGACTTAAACTCAGCAGTCTTAAAGCAAAACAAATTTGCAGTATAATTTAAACTGGTTATGAAAAGAAAATATGTTACCTGGGAAGACGTGCTAATTAATGTGAGTACAGTCAAAGAATCAAATGAATTATGCGGTGCTGAGTTGTTGTCTACAAATGACAAACAAGAGTATCTTGGAACTTAAGCAATCAGAAAGACAAAACAATTGAAGAAATGTTGACTCTTATTTTTTCACTTTCTCTTGGATTTTGTAGAGCCAGTCATCTGTTTACTTTTTCCTTTCTTATTTCTAATAAAATAAATACATTTCTAGTCCAATCTCATGCTACTGTCATACTGAGTTGCATAGACAGTTTAATCTGAAAGTGGCCTTTGAAAAATCCAAATATCTGTGAAATGCTCCAGCCCTTTTCAGAAATAGTCTCAGACGCTTTGTAAATGTCAAAGGAGAGCCACAAATCTCAAACAGTTGCCAAAACCAGAATATCTCTGAATGTCACAGTGATGCTTGATACAAGCCTACCACACAGGGCTTTTGTGTGAGTGTCAAATTCTGTCAGGTTCATCTTAAAGAAGTATAGCATTTTAACAGAAGATTCGAGAGGTTTAAGGTGAAATGTATTCATGTTCGGCATGGGTCAACAGTTATTGCAGCCGGATATCATCTGGTTGAATAGGTCATGTTGCTGCATTTCAATTAGGGAGGATTTGTTAAATGATATTTTTTTTGCCCCTACCAAGCTATGATTAACCACATTTTGATGCTCTAGACTTAAGTAACCAGCTGTTTCCATTTTAGATCACTGGTGATTGTTTTTGACATTTTAATCAGTGATTTAGGTTAATTTCATACTCATCAAGAGGTTGTTGTAACTGGGACGCATTGGGTTACTATGGCAGCAAGTTAGTATTACTAAAAAAAAAAAAAACAGATACCCTGATGGAATTAACCCATGTCACTATTACATCACTTAGGTTTATAGAATTTCACTGAAAAGCATAGATGCCTGCTCTAATAGCTTCCTAATTTTACTGAATACAAGAAAATAAATGTTCTTGGGAAATCCTTTTATTTATTAAATGAGGTATTATTTGGGCCATAAGCATTTGCTCTTTCTTGCTGGTTTTATTCAGTTTAAAGCATTTATAATACACACATACATGCATATATTCATACACACATATAAATTTTGGAAATGCTTCTTTTTATATATGTAGTATTCTGATTATTTATTTTAATCTATTAGTGCTATGTGTTACGGAATATTCCAAATTTATGTTCTGACTTTCAATACTTTCCACTATTTCTTTCTTTCTTCTACTTCCTAAATTTCAACTAAATCCTTTAAAAAAAAAAAAAAAAAAAACCTTCATTACTCAAAAATTTAAAAAGAAAATTTGTATTGTCCATATCTAGGTCATTGCTGATGTGGTTCCCTCTAAGAAGAATATCTTTCTACTTCTTGCATTTGTACTTCCACCAATAGAAGCCCTTAACCTTTCTTTAAGGCTCATCATAATGGCTCTTCTGTAAATTTACTTAATCATTCAGGTTCCACACAGCCTTCTTTCTATGAAATAAATATCTATATATACGAATGGCACTTACATTCCTTGTCTAGAATTTAAGCTGATGTGAATTTGGCAGGAACCAGTTCTTGTATAGCTTTATACTCTTCCATAATGCAGCACCTCATACAGTATGCAGCGATGTTAGCATATAATAGACACTCAATATAATGATGAAAGAATTACCGATTCTTTTGGTTGCCCACTTCTTCCTAGGAACATGGCTGTTTAGGCAGAGACTACATTTCCAATGCTCCATTGCTGCTGCCTGTGGCCATGTGACTGGTTGCATGCCAATGGAGCGTGAACACAATTTGCTGTGGGGAATTTCATCTCTTTCTCCAAAAGGAAAGCTCTTGTCTGAACAATCTCTCATCTCCACATTATAGAGGATTAGACTCTTCTATGACACAATGGAACAATACCTTAATGGATGACAGGCATGCTTCACGGCTATTGTTTGGAAGAGAAAACACCACCACCAAAAATTTAAACAAAACAAAAACACCTTTGTATATTCAAACACCTTTGCATATTCTTTATCCCATTGTTGTATTATTGGGTCTCTTTCTCTCATTTATTTATTTATTTCTTCTTTCCTTATACTAACTTGGCCTTACTCTAAATCTTTTAATAAAAATCAAGGAATTAATTAAATTTGAAGTCTTTTGGATAAAATATATGTATTTACTTAATATTTATATAAACTGAATTAATATATCCTAATTCACTATTTGGAAACCCTGGTGGCCTAGTGGTTAACTGCTACGGCTGCTAATCAAAGGGTCAGCAGTTCAAATCTGCCAGGCACTCCTTGGAAACTCTATGGGGCAATCCTACTCTGTCTACAGGGTTGCTATGAGTTGGAAGTGACTCGACGGCACTGGGTTTGGTTTTTGGTTTTGGTAATTCACTCTCAGGCACTCAGAGCATCTTTAAAGAAACCTCTGTAATTGCATGATGCTTGTGCCTTGAAGACAGGTTGATTAAAATATCTGTAAAGAAGCCAGCATAATGAATCTTAAAAAAGGGCACATATAACTTATTTTGTACTCCCCTAGGTTGGAAGTATGTAAATCTTATTTAAAATTATGTTGATAAAATTACAGGAAAACCTGAAAATTACAATTGTCCATGAGCTTTTATTATGACTACATTTCATGAAAGAAAAAATCAAAATCTTCAAAATAGCATTTTTGTCAGAAAGGAGGCAGTGATTTCAGAAGTTTCTCAAAAATCATATATTGAATTTGTTTTTTGACACTCAATATCGCTGCGTGCTTAGAAGACTCCACTTTATCATTTATAGCCATCCTAGTTATATTTGCTTTTAATTATTTTAGAAATATTAACAAATCAGTCTCTACAAGAATACTCTTGGCATTGATATATAAATATATGTCTGAACAAGTGACCTATTATTTTATTTTACCAAAAAGGAAAGTTTTCTGACATAGATTAGTACTTTTAATCAGATAATGTCCAGTTTTTAATAAAACATGAGGTAAATAAATCGAACTCTGTTTTTTTAGTTTCACTTCATTGAAATGTGAAATATCATCTATTATTTCTAAACACATTCTGATAACATCAGCAAATTGCACCAGGCAACATTGTATGTAGTTTATATTACTAATGATAAGAAGCACAAAAAACAAAAACAAAACAAAACAAAAAAACAGACAGTTTAAGTTCAGTTTTTGTAACTCGAATTTAAGCCAGGGACTACATGTAATAATGAAAACTAACAAAAAACATATATTCAACTTATGTCAGAACCGACTTACAATGGAGTCATCAGAATGGAACCCTGTTGAAAGTCGGGGACTTTCCTGTATTAAAAATGCCTAAATGATACTATATATATGTGTTGCTATTATTTCTGCATATGGCACTTCATAATAGGCAGGTGCTGTAATGCTTTTCATGACTATACATGAATGAATGAACACTGCTTTCTGTCTTGGCACTTACAGATTTTAAAAAAGACAACTTATCTAAATACCACTTACTGTTTTTCTTGTGGACCCTGATAAAAAAAAACAGTTGATGCTGTGTGACGTTGAAAATGCCCTTTTCTGGCACCCAGCCTTTCCTGCAGCACTACTGTTTGCTGGCATTAAATAACATGATCAGGGGCCAATTTAAAGTACAGGAATCAACTACTTTGAGATGTAAAATCTCCCCATGTAGCAATTATTCCCTTGGCCGAATACATAATCTTTACTATTTCATAAATTTTACTTAGTTTAAAACATATAATCACTTATCTATATTATGTCATGGTAGATAACATTTAATAATGAATTTTCCAAAAGAATCTTTGATGTACTGTATCTCATAATTTCTAGTGAGTTGGCAATTAATGTTGCAAGTCATTCTAACATGCTACAATGGGTGTGATGGGAGGGAGTACTGAAGGGGAAGCTGCACACCAATAACCCATACTTTTATATCCTCACACAGAAGAATTCAACAGGTAGAGATGAAATTTATTTTAACGAGGAGGTTTGTAGGGCTCAATAACTATAATTTCTTACTTTTAAATAAGCTTAGTATTCAATTTTTTTTTCACCATTTCTTTAGAACTTTGGGCAGATCCAGTATTTCAACAGTTACTTAAATTTAGATAGTGCATTATTCATATTAGAATTGCAGTAAATTTGTCTACTGACTGTAATGGGGAAACCCTGGTGGTGTAGTGATTAAGTGAATTGGCTGCTAACCAAAAGCTCTGCAGATCCAATCTACCAGGCACTCCTTGGAAACCCGATGGGGCGGTTCTATTCTGTCCTATAGGGTCACTATGAGTCAGAATTGACTCAAAGGCAATGGGTTTTTGATGGGACTATTATAAAAAAAAAAAAAAAAAAAAAAAAAAAAAATTTTTTTTTTTTAATAATGGGTACACTACTTTTCCATTATAGAAGTGATAATGGGTACACTACTTTTCCATTATAGAAGGGATTCGTATTATCTCTGCATGTATCAGTCTATCCCTTGAAATGGTATGCCAGCTATGGAATACGAAAAAAAAAGAGATTATGAAGAGAAGTGTAGATCCCCAACATATACTCAGGTATAAATAAACAGAAAATATTAATTATTCATAGTATGGCACACTATAGCTCAGTTTTTAAATATGTGATCTACTGCCCTGGGTAAAAGATTGTCATTCTTTTAAACATATCTACTAAATCTAATTTCTTAACTGTCTCACTAAGCAACAAAGAAATCTGTGCCAATAAAAGAAAAGTGGTAGTAAAGAAAAATTTGGTTGGCATCATACCACATCAATAGGCCCTTTCACACTGCTTCATATCCCCCCTTGTGCTTTCTTAAATGAAATCAGTTAAAGAGAATAAGAAAACATTCAGCATTCTTAGCTGAAAATAAAGAATCCCTACATTAATCTCTCCATACACATGCACACAAAGGGATGCTAAGTGAAACTGGTTTTGAAGCATGCTGAGTGTCTCAACTTTGAATTATGAACATGGATATCGAATAGGCTTCTCTCAATTCTTCTGGAAAGTCATATTTTAACTTACCTTTCCTTTTGTCTCCCTGCTCTCCAAGAAAAGCATTTCAGACTCTCTTCTCTCTTTATACTTCTAACAACTCCTTTCTCATTTTCATTCTCTGCCAATGAATTTGCATCCTACTTTAAGAACAGAACTTCTACCAACTTCCAGTACCGTCTCTATATCTATCCAGATATCTTGACTTCTCTGATGTTACTATGAGACTGTTCATTCTCTAATTTAATTGAACTCTCCATATGCGCAGAATATCTCACACATCTTAGCCTCTGCATAGAAATTCCTCCCTCTCTGTCCTGCATCCTATTCCTCCTCTCTTCTTGATAATTTCCTTCTACACACAAATATACCTTTAATCCCTACCTTCAAACACTGTCTTGACCTCACTTTCTCTGCAGCTTACAACCCATTTCTCTGCTTCCCTTCGCAACAGACCCAAATATATTCTGCCTGCAATAAATGCACTTTAAATGTAAAACACAAATACATGAAATACATTCTATCCTAATAGAAACTTCAGTGGCTATATTGATATCACTTTTCAGAGTAAATAATATTGCCAAGGATAAAGAGGCTCACATCATAACGATAAAATGTTCAATGTTCAATTCATCAAGAGGCCATAAGTATTCTAAATATTTTATTCAACTAATAACAGATCTTCTTATCCTCAACCAGGGCTTGGGACTGGTTCTTCCCAATTCAGCCTTGACTGACTAAGCAAAACCAGAACAGATCTGAATCTGTAAAACGTGGCTAAACTGGCATGCAACCCGGAACAGGAAAATTATAAGTCAACACGCTGCTAAAAACTTAATCCCCCTCTTAGAAAACAAGAGTTGGAAACAGCTGTGCTCTGTTCAAAGATAGCAGCTGACGGGTTGCTTTAAATGTGTGTCATTCTCCACGGTCCTGGCAATAAGCCAGTCTCCAGCATCGTGCTCTTGAAAGGGTTTATTTACTTAGCCTTTTCAGAGTCTCCCATTCCAGGGCTTCATCTCATTCCAGTTACCATTCTGCTTCACCCAATTTTTAAAAATTTGCGTCTGTTCTGATTTTGCTTTCGCAGCCCTGACTGAACTGGTTTGAACCGGTTCACAGCCCTGTCCTCAACCTAGAAACAATTTGATTACATTTTCCTACCTTATCTGATTACAGATCCCACCTCCAGGTCAATAGGCCGAAATATTTAGAGCCATTTCGACCTTTGAATTTAACATCTACAGCCAAAGTATACCCTCCAAATTATATTCAGAATTTAAACGTGTTTCCCTGCTACCGTGGCTTTCACCCGGGTTGGAACTACCATTTTCTCTTTCCTGGGTTACTGTTGCTGTCATCCAATTTATCTTCTTGATTCTGTGGTTACCCCTACAGTCCCAAAATCTATTTTCAATTTATTTATTGTTTGTCTTTTCTCGCTAGATTATAGCCTTCAGGAAGATTTGTTTTGCTTTTTTTTTTTTTTTGCCTTTGTTTGATTTTTATCTTCTACCTAAAGCTCCACAGGGAAATAATAAGCATACTATAAACGTGTGTTGGGTATTATTGTTGAAATGTTATTTATGTTATACTGACTGTATACATGTAGTTTATCATAGGGCTACAAGGCATGATAGAATTATGTTCTCTCTGTTATGTGCAAGAAAGCTGTCTGATATTCTACTCCTAATGCTCCCAGAGACAAATTTGAATGATTTTTCTATTTACACAAAATTAAGGCCATAGCTAAAAGTTTCCCCCCAAGTTCTGAATTATTTAATGTTTTATAGTTTTCTTTAATTTTTTAGAGACCTTTTTCCCAGAGTCTCTTTTTTCCTCCAGTCTGTAGTGGTCTTTCTGCAGTGTCACCCTGAGAGGGAATATTATTGTATTCTTAGGATATTCTCAAGTATTTCCTGTGGCTTATTTCACAGCTTCCTGTTTCTCATACCTCTATAATTACCATAAATGCAAGCTTACAGGTATTACAGGTATTAAGCCTCAACCAGATACACAGAGCCTTCAAAGCTCAGAAATCATTTTTTTTTCCCCCTCCCTTTGGCCCTTCAAATGATACCATAAATTTGGCAACGTTCCCTAATAAATTGTTTCTTGTTTGGTAGGTAGAGTGGATTATTTGACAAGCTGATAAGTAAAACTCCAAAATGTTGACATTTTTGTTAAATGTTTCATTTGGAGGCATGTTCATTCTACCCTCTACTCCCACCTGATTGCAGAATGGGTATTTAAAAATTTAAACTCCTATCTGGTTAATGAAAACAAAATTAATGGGTAAATCTTAGTGGTCTGAAAGTTGTGGAAAAATGAAAGGGTTTAATTACCAATAACTGAGAGATACCTAATATAGAAAGAATGATTTTTCTTGGTCAGGATCATTAAGGCAGGCAATCACTGTGGACTATCCCTATGAAGTTAAAAGCAATGAACATCATTTCAATGATTTCAGAGATTATCTCATTCAGCAGCATCCATTGTTATAAAATATATTTTATGAAGAATGCCTTTTGGGATTGAGATAGCACTCTCCAATTGAATAAATATGCTGAGAAAAAGATGACATTGACAGGACTAAGTGGATGGGTTTTTTTTAACTAGTGAGACATACTGTTTGGCTTGTTACTGAATCACAAATGAACTACTTAAGAAAGAAGTGTGAAGAGTAGAGAAATGTGCATGAATTAAGGAATTTTTTTAACTTCTATCCTACCTGCATCTTACACATTGAAATACTAACTTATTACCATTTTTTATATTTTTCTTCGGTTCTTTTACTCTAATTTCAGTCTTTTAAAGGGATGCCTATGTTCAAGTTTAGTAAATACTCACTTTTACTTTGTAAATAACCCATCACCAGTTTCCAGCAACATTTGAGGAAAACCACAAGCAATATGGTTTAGATTTTTTTTTTAAATGCTGGTATAATAAAAGGGTATTTTACATGTTTTGTTTTTTCTGCAACTTCTGATTGTGTCAGGCTCTGTGGTACTTTTCTATTAGTAACTTGAACCTGGACTTCCTGTATATGGGATATCTTCTCAAGAAACTCTTTTTACATCATTTCCCATCAATGTAGAATGGAAACCCTGGTAGCTTAGCAGTTAAGAGCTACAGCTGCTAACCAAAAGGTCTCAGCTCAAATCCACCAGGTGCTTCTTGGAAACTCTATGGGGTGGTGTCCTATAGGGTCGCTATAAATTGGAATCGACTCAACGGCAATGGATTATCGATGTAGAATACACCATAGAGAAGTAAATATTCTTTCTTTTAATATGCAATCACTCAGTATTTTGTAGGCAATAAAGTTATAAAACTTAAAATCTTGTAATTTTATTTTCGTTTTCAATTATAAAATTAATTTTCTTTTACCTATACATATTTAGACTAAATATTGTATTTATTCAGTTATGTAAGCCATAACATGACAAATTACTATTTCAGTTAATCATATAGAAAGTTAATCATGTTCAGTTAACTATGTAGAAAAGAAATGTGTTGACTCACAGCAACGAAGCCAACTTAGGTGGCCTGACGAGATACGATTCCAGGTGACAAGTTGGATGAACAGTTTGTTACTACCATTACCCAAACATGGAATTAGTAAAATGGCTTGATCACAGTTAAATAAACCTAGTGTTTCGTGTCCTTAAAAAAAAAAAAAAAAATCAAAGAAAATTATTTCCTTGAATATTAAAGACAATGAAGTTATACAAAATATCCTTTCAAATTCATAAATATTGAGCTAAAGATGCGTTAGATCACTTAAGTTGGGATTTTCAAAAATCAAGATGATTTTATAGCCAGAAGTATTCAAAAAGTTCTCATGCCACTCTAAGAAAATTCAAAAGTGCACATGACTTCCTCATCAAACTACAGATGAGTTGTCCTTTTGCTGTTTGTGGCCCATCTGTGAACAATATGAAGACATACAGCTGCTACCAAATTAAACACTTTCTTTCCTGATTTGCATCTTTATTTCACTAGATAAATGATAAAAGGGGAAAAAAACAACAATAATACTAAGGCAGATATCATTCAGAATGACCAACTTTTACAACTCAAGTAGCAGTTCATAAAACTAGTTTTAAAAACATTAGAATACTAACAGTATTATATTCTTCTTTTACTGAATTTACTAAATAATGTGGAAATCACATAGATCAAACAGCTATTTCCTTCCTAATGTGTGTGTGATCTTCTAAAGTAGAACTAATAAATACATCTAAAAGATCTATATACTATGCTCTCTAATTGTTAATAAAGCAAAATGATAAAATAAAACCAAGAATTGTTCTCCCTATTTCTAATATTTCACCCATAATCCCTTCACACTTGTGCCAATTCTTATTACAAAAGATCTGCTCATCATCTCTTTTTCCTGCTCAAAAATAATTGTGAATCGCTCATTGAAATACATTCTGCAGGTGAGTTTCTTAGTATCGTTTCAAAATCTAGTGAAATGAGGTTCCAAGGCATTCAGTCTCATTTCTCACTGCCTCACCATCTTCCTTCCTTCCACAATACTGCCTCATTTTTTACTTATGTTTTTCTTTGTACTCCAATGCTCTTTTCCTGCTGTTTCCTCTTTCAATCCACTCATCATTCAAAGGCCAACTCAAATGTCACATCTGTGAGTACTACTCTAATTTTCTCCTCCCTGTCAAAATTCACATTTTCTCTTTGAATATCACTTTTTTCTATCCCTTATAGCTTTTAGATAATTTATCTTATATTGCTGTTAACTCTGTAAATTAGCTCCAAATAGCCAAAATAAGACTGCATCTTACCCGAATGTGTGAACCCCAGTATTCCACACATTTGCTCACAAAGAAGCAACCAGCACATGTTTAATGCATCAAATATATGTCTTCATAAGGAATAACTGTTATCAGTAACAAACTGATTTATTTAATAGCAGAAGTAGAAGGTAATAAACTGAAGATAGGAAAAACAACTAAATTTAGAAAGTAAGAAGTTTACAACCAGGCCTTACATCCTAAATCCTTAAAATATTTTGAATACATGCATTTTATCCTATTTTGTTTCATTTTTTCTTCTTTCATGTCTTAGCTAGTGCTCCTATAATGGAAATACCACAAATTGGTGGCTTTAAGAAAAAGAAATTTATTTTCTTACAGTTTAGGAGGCTATATATACTCTAAACCAGCTTCCAATATATGTTGCTGTTTCTCCCTTAACCAGGATTCACAGGTCCAGGAGTCAAGGGATGGATATGGGAGCGGCATCTCTTGCTATTACCCCTAGTGAGCCACTTGCAAAATTTTTGCTTCCTATCCCTGTGACGTTATGCACTGCAGTTCTAGAGGTGTTAGTTCCAAAGGGAGGAATGCTTCCACCTGGAAACACAACAATGATCCTCTTGAACTGGAAGTTAAGAATATCATATAGCCACTTTGGGCTCCTCATGCCTCTGGATCAACAGGCAAGACGGCAGTTACAACATTGGCTTGTGTGATTGATCCTGATTATGAAGAGGAAATTAGATTGGTATTACATAATGAAGGTAACAAAGAGTATGTCTATAATACAGAAGATGTCTTTGGACATCTCTTAGTACTATCATGCCCTGTGATTAAAGTCAATGGAAAACTACAGCAACCCAATTCTGACATAACTACTAATGACTCAGGCTCTTCAGGAATTAGGGTCACTGCATCCGGCAAAAAACCACAACCAGCTGAGGTGCTTGCTGAAGGCAAAGAGAATACAGAATGGGTGGTGAAAGAAGGTAGTTCTAAATACCAGTTATGACCACTGGACGAACTGCAGAAATAAGGACTGTAACTGTTATGAACATTCCTTCCTTGTATGTATGCATTAAATATTTTCATTTTCACTTATAAAATATAAGATGTAAACAGGGCTAGTGCATTTTCAATTGTATGCATGTTCATTGTATCATATTAGGTGTAAATATGACTTTGTAATTGCCTTTATTTAGAGATTGTGTATGGTTTAAGGATATGTGTACACATGCCAAGTTTACAAGCGGGGGATTGTAATAGTTAAGGTTGTGTGTCAGCTTGGCTGGGCTATGATTATCAGTGGTTTGGCATTTATGTAATGGTGTAATTTGGCAGTTATGTAATGATGGAGTTATCCTCCATTTTGTGATATGATGTAACCATCTGAATAATGTGATCTGATGTGATCAGCCAATCAGTTGTAAGGGAAGTTTCCTCAGGGGTGTGGCCTGCATCCAATATATATGGGTGTTCTGGCAAAGCTCATTGGCTTTTGCTTGTTCTGAATACTGCAGCTGGCTAGTCATCATCTGACCTCTGGTTCTTGGGACTGGAGCCAGCAGCTTGCCCTATTGCCTGTCCATCTTGGGACTCATTGACCTCCACAGCCTGTGAGCCAGCAGCCTGTCATCTTACCTGTCAATCTTGGATTCATCAGCCCCTGCAGCTGCATGAGTTAGAAGCCTCCAGCCTGACAGTGACATCTGACTCATGGACTTGGGACTTGCCAGCTTCTAGAACTGCATGAACCATTCCCTTGAGGTAAATCTGTCTGTGTGTGTGTATATACTATACATATATATACACATACCATTTGTTTTGCTTCTCTAGGGAACCCAGCCTAAGATATTTCATTACTTGATTTGAGAATGTTATGATTTGCATGGACTATTAGATTTCTCTAATAAAAAGACAAGTAAACAATGAATTTTTTTTAATTACTTGATAATTGTACAGTTTTCAACTTGGTGGTGTGCTTTTAAATTATATCTTACTGAATGACCAATTTTTAAGTATACAATTTATAAACAAAGTAATATAATTTTTTTTCTACAGAATGGGCCAATTATTAAATTACAAAATATATATTAACCCCAAAGAGGTAGAGAGTTCTGAATTATAAATATTTATTATGTTCTTATTTCTGAAGCAAACTTTAGGATAATTTCCTTGAAAAGGAACTTTAAAGTCTCTGTCATATTTTCTTAAAAAAATGTTAATAATGGACCATTTTAATTTGCTTAAGATTATATTTTATTTACAAAATATACAATGGAAGTTACACGAAGCCAATTTTGAAGGCTAAGCTAGGTATTCTGTTCTAGGTAAGTAACATGGGCATCAGTCCACAAAGATATATTTCTAAAAAGTATTAGAATAGGTTCTTATGTGACTTTATAGCTTGGAAGACAACTCTAAAGCAAGTTTTCAAAATGTTTGGAACAATGATATCTTTGTTGACAGAAATGCATACAGACTTTCAATGACAATGAAATATCTTACATGCTTTGACTTATAAATTTTTTCCCTTAAGGCTTTTCATGGCTTATATATTCAACCTGCTTACATATCTGGTCCTTCTTTTTATAAGTGCAGTCAATACTGTGTTTATGACAGAGCTTTCAGTTAGCAGCTGAGCATTTATTTAACCACTGTGCCACCAGGACAACTCTGTAACCATATGTTGAAAGATTTATATGGAAAATAATTTTTGGAAAACAGTTTTGTGAAAAAGTAAAAAGTTAAGTGTGTTTCTTTCCTCTGAATCACTTTAAGATCAACAAAAAAGGCACTTCTGGAATTGCTAAGCATGTCAAATCTCGGTGTTCTATGACTGGCAATAGAGTCTTGTAACACAGCAAGTATTGAGGTTCCAAGTTTATGTTGCATTTCTGACTCTGAGGCACGTATCTGAAGGCAGTAAAACTAAAGGTCTCCAGAGGTCAAAACTATTAATAATAACAAATTTCATGTGAAAATATTCTTTATGCATAAAAATAGCTGAAAGTGTTTTATGATTTATTTATTAAAATACAATAATTTTTATACTAAAAAACCACAAAAAATGTAACATAAAAATATAATACACTATAAATTATCTTTTTTATTTCAGAAAAAAATTATTCTACAAATTAAAAAAAAGATTTGATTTCAAACATATTAAAACCAAAAGCTTTTTCTAAGTATTTTTCATCTGTAATGAAAGTAAATTAAATGGCCAAGTAAAACCTAAAAGACCAGTTGCTCGGCAAGAACTACACTCAAAAGAACCATGTATCATTTATTGCTCCTCACCTGGCCACGCTTTCAAAAGATGCACCCTGCAATTTGATTCCCAGTATTTGAAATTGTGTGCTTCACTCCTCATTCTCACTCACTGCTATAACTAGTTCCTAATTTTATAGGGGCAAAGATGATATATTGTAGAATTTTCCTTGACAATTCCTTTTGGAGTGTTAATTTTCAAAAAACATGTTTAAAATATTTGTGTTTTCATGAATAGTAAGTTTTACACCAAATCCATTTACATACAGATATTTTGTTATTGCTAGTTGCCAAGAGACAATTTAGGGCCTCATTATTAAAATGAATTTTTTTCACATGTTAGAAGAATGCATTGTTCTAGGGTATAACGTACTGTATTTTGGTTCATTGTTTCTTAGGTGAATTGAGATGATATTTCATGCCTTGAACTCTGGAAAAATACTTAAAATAAAATTCACATCCTTCATTTTCCTTTATGAAATATATACAATTAAATTTCTTAATTTTTTGTCCAAAAGTTGAGTATTATTAAGGTTTATAATAATGAACATTTAACAAAATATTGTCATAAGTAAAAGATTTTGAAGAGATTCCACCAAGCATTGCATAGAACACAAAGTTTAAAATGACATGGTTGCTATTCACAAAGAGCTTACTATCCAGTAAAGAATACTGCTCATGGGAACATTGAGATAATCGGTAAATTCAGAAATAACAACATAATGGAAGAGAACACAGGAAAGAGAAAATAATTGTAGAACAGGCATTGGAAATTCCCTCAAAAAGAAAAAAGGAGCGGAGGGGCATCAAAAAGAATATCAGATTTTCAAAGATATAGACAGTGATGATGAAAATTTTGAATGACTTGTTTAAAAATCAGATGCTTATCTGAATATATTTATACCCAATTGTTAGAAAATGTTAAGGTTTAAAGTACCCTACCAAAGTGTTAGAAAAAAAATAAAAATTAGATTTGTAAATTATAGAAAATATAATTTGACAAATTAGAAAGAGAAGTAACAATAGAGAATAAAATAAAACCACAGTAAGCGTTTATCTGTCTTCCAAGGGCATGAGACCCAGGGTGAAGGGAATGAATTAGAGTGTGATAAAATATCAAAGAATTGTTTCATTTAAAATTCCAGTGCAAACTGCAAAGTTTCATTAATAATCATGCAAGGATTTTCAGGAGGAGTGAATTAGGGAACACTGGACATCAAATTCACCTATTGCTATGTAGTTAAACTAAAAACCGGTTGCTGTCATGTCAATTCTGACTCATAGCGACTCTACTGGACACAGCAGAAGTGTCCCATAAGGTTTCCAGGGGGTAACTGGTAGATTTAAACTGCTGCCTTTTGGTTAGTACCCAAACACTTAACCACCACACCATCAGTGCTCCATTAAGAAGTTAACAATTCTATTATGATATAAACAAGCAGAATCAGATGTTTATTTTTTTTCATCCATTTGCTATGTTAATTAATTTTTCAATTATATTTTATTTTCCAGAGCTGTGCGTCAGGAATTCTGCTAAGCATGCAGTAAACTACACAGAAGAAAATAGACACTCTTGTTTCTCTCATGGACACTTGGAGACTAGACCTTAGTTGAAAGGAATTATACAAATAACTTTATGTGAACCGAGCCTTAACCTATTGAAGCTGGCTAGGTAGGCATTGGATTCCCCTGTAATTTGAGATTAGGGAAGTGAACTCTAGTCAAGTCTAAATCACATCCACATTTTCTGGGGTTGTGATGAACCAGACTGGGCCTTTGGAGATCATGGGTAGCTAGGGCAGGACAGGTAGAAATCTGTACCCAAAAGATGCTTCCCCTCCAGGCCCTAGTAAATAGGGACTGGAAAAGAAACAAAGAGACAAAAATGCTATTTCTAATCAAGAGTAAAAAGGGCTCAGGAGGAATACCTTGGACCTTTCTCTCTTTCTCCTAGCTTAATGCACCGTTCCATCATCTGGCTCCTTCAGTGTCATATAGAGCAAGGATTTATGGAATATATATATATAGCAGACACTTTCTGGGGTATCTCTGAGCCAATAGGGACACATTTGATATGAAGGCAGAGATTCTTGCCGAGGAAACATAGTTTCTTATTTTTATATAAAATTTTACACAGGAATTCAGAAATGTATCCTCTTGAATCCTATAGATTAGATTTTAAATGTTTAAATGTTAGGATAGCATATCAAAATGAATTTCTGATAATCAATGTAATCTCTTAATTGGCAGGCTCAGTTTTACACTGAAGACTGTTAGGTGTGAAGTTCTGCAATGTTGATTCCTTCCTCTAAAGTCTTTCCAAATGTTAATAAAAATAGAGTACGCATGGAGAACTTTTGCAGATTAACTAAGACTGGCTGTGGATGCCTACCATCTGGTGCTACAAAGCCTGGATGTATCAGCTGTAACAGCAGAGAGAAGGAAATGCTCTACACAATCTGATGGTAAAATAACAAAAATGACCAGTGCACATCATTGAAGTACAGTGTTGGGTAGACAGAATTCTTGCAGCCAGAGACCAAAAGAAGAGTTAGAGTAATTCTACATTTGGAACACTTCCAAATTAATATTGTTGGGTACATTACAATATCCAAAATGGGAACAGCATGCACTTTACTCCACTGGAAAGTTATAATTTAGAGACATAGTTGCTCCTTTTATTTTTAACTAACTGTGGAATTTGTTGACAAGCCAATATTTTACACCAAATTTTTTTTAAATAAAATAATAATAAAATAAATTCATATACAGACTCTCCTATGCTGGCAATTCTAAGAGAGCTTTAATTAAAGAAGTGGTAGAAAATGTGAAAAGGGAAAATAATACTGAAGAACAATCAATAGATTCAAGGTACTTAACATTTTGGAGAAAATTTAACATTTTCTGGCATATTCAAAAGAAAAACAAAATCACTGAGGGGGGAGAGGTGAGACAATTTTCATATTTCTGACAGAAATATACTTACAAAAATATTTATACTAACCAATAAGGGTTGGAGAAACTCCTAAATAAAAAGAAGGTAAAATCTATCTCAACACACCCTAAAAAAGATCAATTTAAAAGATGAAGGTGCATGGGAATTGAAGTTCTTTTAGCCACTAAGTATATTTTTCTAATAAATTATCCATCAATTTATACTTTATGTCATCTATATCTATAAAATTAATAAGAACCATAAATATGCAAAAACATTAAACCAAGAGAATGAACGGTCATTAAAGATGTATTTCAGACCCCAAAATTAAAGTGAGAGGAAAAAAAGTCCTGCAAATACTTGAGTAAATTAGTCATAACCCTAGGAAACAGAAACAATGAAAACTGGCTTTGAAATGTGGTCAGTAAAATGTATTAGTGATCATAAGCCAAGAACCAAACCCATTGCCATTGAGTCAATTCTTTGTCATAGGGACCATGTAGGTTTCCAAGGAGCAACTGGTGATTTGAACTGCTGACCTTTTGGTTAGTAGCCAAATCCCTAACCACTGCACCAGCAGGAGTTCATAAGTAGAGAGAGAGAAAAAAAAAACAAGTCTTTCAGATCCAGAAAAAAACCCGCTGCCGTCCAGTCCATTCCGACTCATAGCGACCCTATAGGACAGACTAGAACTGCCCCATAGAGTTTCCAAGGACCACCTGCTGGATCCAAACTGCCCCCCTCTTGGTTAACAGCCATAGCACTTAACCACTAGGCCACCAGGGTTTCCACAACCACATAGTAACTTTCCACAACAATGTTTCCACAACAGATAGCAACTTAAAATAACATGCACTGTAATAAGTAAAGAAAAAAAGAAAAACAGATGACTTCATGTTTCACCATTAATCAACACACGACTTAGCTATACTATCAATTTGCTAAGCATCTCTCAAATTATCTTTAGGAAATATACAATTGAAATATATTCATGGGTTTCAGATAGTTGATCTTGTGTCCAAAAGCTATGTATGGACTCCTAATAAGTGGATAATGTTCAGTTAAATGTCTTTCCTCAGTGTATGGTACTTATTGCTATATTTTAATTGTTTTTCTTGGTAGAACAGGAAGTATCCTTTGTGTAGTCAATTACTGTTCCCAGTAATTTTTATTTTCTTATTTTTTAGAGTTGCCTGTGGTTCATAGTTTTACGGGGATACAGTAAAGGTAGATTCCATAATTAGATGTAAAAGGAAGTGCTCTTCATAAAACAATGGAGTGCAGTTTTATTAGCCAGCCTAATTATGGCAAGATCAGCAAACCAGACACAACATCTGTGTCAGAGAGTATAGCAGGGAAGGTAGAGTTAAGTACTCAGTCCATACATTACTTATGCCTGCTTATTCATTCATTTACTCCATAAATGTGCCAGGTACCTAGCTAATTAAAGGTTGTTCATGATGTGCAAAATTTAGTGGGGCATATTGTTATAAAATGTATAAACACAGAGGTACATAATAATAATTTAAGTGCTACAAAGAACAATTACCAGGTAATTTAATAAAGACCGATGAGGTAGACTGAGTGGGAGTTCTGAAGAACAAACGTGTACTGAGACTTCCATGGAGAAAATGCTTTCTACATACAATGTAATGAGTAGAGATTTGGAGTAAAGTCAATATATATATGAAGTCCCTGACACATTCAAGGAAATTAAGGAAGGCCAAAGATAGTGGAAGTGGAATGAGGTAAGAGTGTTGTTCTTTAGAAGATGAGTAGGAGAGAGTACCAATGACGAGAAACAGATTTTTATTTCATTTCATTTTTTAATAGATAATTATATACTACACTGGGTTTTTTATTTTGGATATACTACAAAAGGAGACAAAATAGATTTGATCCATTGAACACTAATGACTGAATACTAATAAGTCGTGGAATGACAACAAGGACATCACAAGGAAGAAAGCAAGAGGTCATTCAAAAGACAGAATAGAAAGAAAAGACCAAACTGGGTATGAGAAAAGACTCCAAAAATTGCTCTTGAACAAATTGTAGCCAAAGCAACAGGAAAAATGGTGAAGTAAAAGAGCCAAACAGAAGTTTTCAAAGGGCGGCTGGAGAAGACAAAATAATATACTATAATGACATGTGCAAAAAGCTGGAGATAGAAAACCAAAAGGGAAGAACACACACAGCATTTCTCAACCTGAAAGAACTGAAGAAAAAAATTAAGACTCGAGTTGCAATAGTGAAGGATTAGACTGGGAAAATATTAAACGACACAGGAAGCATCAATAGACGATGGAAGGAACACACAGAGTCATTGTACCAAAAAGAATTGGTCACCATTTCAAGAGGTAACATGGTATTGAAGGAACCAATGGTATTGAAAGAAGAAGTCCAGGCTGCGCTGAAGGCATTGACTGAAAACAAGCCTCGAAGAATTAATTGAATACCAACTGAGATGTTTCAACAAAGGGATGCAGCCCTGTAAGTGCTTACTCATCTATGCCAAGAAATTTGGAAGACACCTGGCCAATTGACCAGAAGAAATCCATATTTATGTCTATTTCCAAGAAAGGTGATCCAATCTAAGGTGGAAACTATTGAACAATATCATTAATGTTACAGGCAAGTAAAATTTTCCTGAAGATCATTAAAAAGTGGCTGCAGCAGTATATCAACAGGGAACTGCCAGAAAGTCAAGCTGGATCCAGAAGAGGACATGGAACTAAGAATATCATTTTTGATGTCAGATGGACCCTGGCTGAAAGCAGAGAATACCAGAAAGGTGTTTACCTGTGTTTCATTGACTTTGCAAAGGCATCTTACTGTGTGGGTCATAACAAATTATGGACAATATTGCAAAGAATGGGAATTCCAGAACACTTAATTGTGCTTCTAAGGAACCTTTACATAGATTAAGAGGCAGCCATTCACACAGAACAAGAGGATACTGCCTGGCTTAAAGTCAGGAAAGGTGTGTGTCAGGGCTGTATACTTTCACCATACCTATTCAATCTGTATGCTGAGCAAATAATATGAGAAGCTGGACTACATGAAGAAGAACAGGGCATCAGGATTGGAGGGAAGACTCATTAACAGCCTGTGTTATGCAGATGACACAACCTTGCTTGCTGAAAGCGAAGACTTGAAGCACTTACTGATGTTCAAAGACCACAGCCTTCAGTATGGATTACATCTCAACATAAAGAAAACAAAAATTCTCACAACTAGACCAATAAGCAACATCAGGGTAAACAGAGAAAAGATTGAAGTAGTCAAAGATTTCATTTTATTTGGATCCACAATCAACACTCATGGAAACAGCAGTCGAGAATCAAAAGACACATTGTATTGCACAAATCTGCTGCAAAAGACCTCTTTAAAGTGTCGAAAAGCAAAGATGTCACCTTGAAGACTAAGGTGCGCCTGACCCAAGCCATGGTGTTTTCAGTCAACTGATATGCGTGCAAAAGCTGGACGATGAATAAGGAAGACCAAAGAAGAATTGAGGTCTTTAAATTGTGGTGTTGGCAAAGAATATTGAATATACCATGAACTGCCAAAATAATGAACAGATGTATCTTGGAAGAAGTACAACAAGCATGCCACTCAGAAGCAAGGATGGCAAGACTACATCTCACATACTTTGAACATGTTATCAGGAGGGATCAGGGTCTGAAGAAGGACATCATGCTTGGTAAAGTAGCGAGTCAGCAAAAAAGAGGAAGACCCTCAATGAGATGGCTGCAACAGTGGGC
The DNA here is from genome assembly GCF_024166365.1 of Elephas maximus indicus. Classification (NCBI taxonomy): domain Eukaryota; kingdom Metazoa; phylum Chordata; class Mammalia; order Proboscidea; family Elephantidae; genus Elephas; species Elephas maximus. Next base: position 43,786,949 of record NC_064832.1, read on the forward strand.
TTAAGCATGACAAGAATTGTGAAAATAGCACAGGATCTGGCATTGTTTCATTCTGTTGTATATAGGGTCACCATAAGTTGTAATTGACTCAAGGGCACCTAACAACAACAACACCACGGAGGAACAGACAAAAGATATCTTTGATGAAGTAAGCAACACTGATTGCTATGTCAAGACAGTATGTGAAATATGTCATTTTCATGACAGGTCATCTTGCTCGAGAAGGCTATCGTGCCAATAATATATTAATTCTGATCTTATGTTAGCACAGGAATGATGAATGTTCAACAGGGAAGGCAGCAACACACTGGACTATGGAAAGTTGCACTGATCTGATTTTTTGCATCTTAGGGAGTGACATATGAAAAACATTTTATTGGATAAAGATCCAAGAACAGCTGCTAACTATGCTCATAGCATTAAGCTGCAATCATAGTAGCAGGAGATGTGCTCTTAGACCTAGAATTAAAGCAGAAAGTCATTCTGCTTCTCCGCCACTCATGATCACTCTTCTATATATGACCATTTGATTTTATATGGTGCTTGGCAAGTGGTTCAGAATTTAGCTGCTACCAAAATGTCAGCAGTTCAAATCCACCAGCCACTCCTAGCTCTACTCTGTCCTATAGGGTTGCTGTGAGTCGAAATTGACTTGACAGCAACAGGTTTTTGGTTTTTATCTACCTCTATCTGTGGCTAGTTGACAGCAAATCTCTTGTTCAAAATATCTACTTTCCCTTAGAATGACCTTATTTGAAACAGGGCATCTGTCTGGTGGTTTTAGCAGTTCAGCATGTAGCAGGTAACCAAAAACCAAAACCAAACTCACTGCGGTCAAGTCAGTTCCAACCCATAGCGACGTAGCAGGTAGGTAAGTGGAAATTCTCAAATACAGGTACCCCACCTCTTCTGGAGCATGAAAAGTTTCCAAGGTAGCTTTTGATGTTCTGGACTGCAGCTTTATAGCTGCACTGTGACAAGATGTGGGGTCTTAACAAAGCATATCAATACTTTGATTTGGTCCTTAATCAGAAGATAGCCGACACTTAACCTACACAACCACCGCTGAAGTGGTAAGGGTATTAAATTCTTGGAATAAGAGTACATCAGTCTGTGTAATTTGGGATTCAGTATGGAGGGGATAAAGTTTTACAGACATTGACAGAACTTGGCTTAACAGACTTGACCACAATATGTAGAAGACGAAAGAGAGAAGTATGTACAGTAAAACCTGTGAAAATTGGAACCTGTGTAAGGTGGAAACTGCGTGGAGAAGGAAAATGCAAATATTTTCCACTAACAGAGATAGAAAAGTGATGAGGTACTCTGTCAAAGGTGGTAAACTCACAATCCTGGAAAAAAACAAGGCAGTGTTGTCAAGTTCCAGCTCTCACAGTTTTTACTGTTTTAATATGTGTATATTGATGCTGGCGATAAACTATATTTCAAGCATTATTTAGCAACACCGAGAAATTGCTTAGATAACTTGATTTCTTAATGAAGTTTGTGCTTTATAGGAATTATGTGGATCATATACCATCTTTGAACCCCACATGTGGGTATTAATTATACATCTTGGTTTTGTCCTAGAAATAAGATTATTGCAGGTGATTTAGGACCATACAGGTCAAATTTGAAAAAACTGTAACTATCTATACAGTGTGAAAGAAAGGGGAAGAGATTTCCTTTCTGGCTACATTGTCAAAGAGTACCTCCTTAGAGGCATCTCTCTAAGGAGAAATGGGTTTACATCACCAAGATATTTTATTGTCATTAATAAATAATAGATTAAAATGCTAATGTTTGGGACATCCAGACACACCAAGTGGCTATCAGCCAACTACACACCTACCCTCATTCTGGGTGTATGCAGGTAATTATTAAAGAAAAAAAAAGTGTCAGGAAATCAACAGTCTTTTAGTGATGTACCACAAGATTCGAGAAAGAAAATGAGTTTATTGATCCAAGACTTATGTCAGATTTGAAACAAAGAAAATAGATGGCTTATATTTTACCTCATTGTAAGCTAGTACCCTCAAGATATTTCTACAGTAAAAAGCCAAAATCTAGAACAAAAATCAAGCGAGTCTGAAGAAAGTACTGGGAAACATTTCAGGAAATATAGGGGCAGATTGGTAATGTTGGAGGGAATTAATGAGGGTAACTGATCATAGACTGTCAACACCCTGATGTAAATTTCTGCTTTTCCAGCAGCACATGGCTCTGTTGGTCAGATGCAGGTGAACTTGGGAGAACTAAGCTGGTCATCAGTCCCAGATTGGGAAGGAATAGTTTTCTGAAGGTTTGCTTTTTTCTCTTTTTTGTTCTTACCCAAGGTGTAAGATGTTTTTTGTTCTTACCCAAGGTGTAAGATGTTGAAGTTTTGAGTTGTTTCCAGAATTTTATATTAGAAACAATGCTGTTATGAATATTTTAATCCATTTCTTTTGGTGCACAAGAGTTTTCCTAGGGTCTATACCTGCATACCTTGCATCTTCAACATTGTTCAGAACACCATGTTATTTCAAAAGTGACTGTACAATTTACAAACCACTGAGAATTTATAAATGTTCCTTAAAAACATAACAACCTGGTGTGTGTATAATTTGTTTTTTTGTTTGCATTTGATAGAATTTAAAAACAAATTTTTGGAATAAAGTTTAAATTTTACCCCTACTGTGTCACATATTTGATAATTAGTTTGTGGTCACATAATAGCAACTGCACTCTTGCAGGTTACAGTCAATATTTGCTTCATCTTAGAGCCTTTATATGGACCTACTTTGTGTGCAATAGGCTCTTAGCATACATTAATGTTTCACTGCAATTGCTGGGTATATCACTTATATCCATCCAAACTTCACTTGGCTTCCCAACTTCACAGTCATTCAGTACTTCTGTGGATACCTTTGAATTTGAATACAGTTTTCTGCCTTGGCCAATTGTCAGAAATATTAGGAATTGTGATTTATAGGCAGAAAATAAGCACTTTTTTGGAGAAAAAGTTTGCATTGACCTATCCATCTACATATTTATGAATGATTAGCCACTGAACTCTTAACTGAGCACCACCAGGGATCCATCCACTAGATATTTATAAACAATAGAAAGAAATGTCCTTTGGTACTGATGGACATAGTCTTAATCCTTACCTGGATTATATAAACACAATAAATACGCACTTACCTTATTTATATAAAGCGGTTACAAAAACTATTTACATATGGGGCCCTAATGATGCAGTGGTTAAGAGCTCAGCTGCTAACCAAAAGGTCAGCAGTTCGAATCCACCGGCCACTCCTAGGAAATAATATGGGGCAGTTCTGTTCTGTCCTATAGGGTCACTCTGAGTTGGAATTGACTTGACAGCAGCACTTTTTTTATTATTATTTACATGCTACAAAATATTGTAATAGATGATAAGTGATTCTGATGCTAACCACTCTAGTCTCTGATTCACAATTGATAAATCTAAAAATTAGGAAAAAAATTAAGTAGTAAAAATTTATTTGGAAACAAGACATAGTCTTATAAACTGCAAAAATTAATTAAATAAACCTGCTATTAGAGCAAAATGTATAATATCAAAGTCTTTTATTAAAAAAACGAAACTGGCTAAAATTAATTAAATAAATAACCAAATTTAGAATACAGGAAAACGAAAGAGCAGCAAAAAATCCTCAAATTAAATGACAGGAAATTAATGGACATAAAAGTTGGCTAATTAATTATTAAAGAATGGGGGGGGGAGAAGCCAAGAGCTGAATACTTGAAAGGAAAAAAAAAAAAACAGAACAATAAAACAAATGAAACCAGGAATGCCTGCTTATGGAAGAATATAGAAACAAAGTAAAATAGGCTAGAAATAAGAAAAAATACATCCACAGAAACAGACAATTCTATTTCTCAGTAGTCGGAGCCAATACACTGAAAATAATTTTTTTTTTATTTTCCTTACTTCATTTTCTGAACACATTTTCAGAAACAGTTTTAGAAATTTTTCTCCATCCCCTTGATTCATTGTCTCTACACTCTACTAGGTTATAGATATCCTGAAGACAGTGTCTGACTCTTTATTAGTCAGATCATATTAGATGAATGTGGCAAATCCAAGCTCAAATTGGCTTGAGGAAAAAGGGTTGTTGTTTTTAGGTGTCTTCCAGTCAGTGCCGACTTATAGGGACCCTATGTACTGGACTTATTGGCAAGACATTTGCATGCTAGAGGATGGAAAATTAATCCAACAAAAATTCAAGTGCCTTTCACCTCAGTGGAATTTCTAGTGGTCCAGTGGTGTGGGACATGTAGAGATATTTCTTTTAAAATGAAGGATAAGTTATCACCTCTGGCTCCTCCCACAACTAAAAGGAGGCACAAGGACTGGTGGGCCTCTTTGGGTTTTGGAGACAAAACATCCCTTATATGGGTGTGCTACATCTGTACAAGTTGCCATCAATTCTGACTCCTAGAGACCATATAGGACAGAGTAGAACTGCCCCGTATGGTTCCCCAGGAGTGACTGGTGAATTTGAACTGCCGATTTTTGGTTAGCAGCCGAGCTCTTAACCACTGCACCACCAGGGCGCCATGGATGTGCTACTCCAGCCTATTTATCAAGTGACTTGAAAATCGACTAATTTAGAGTGGGGCCCAGAATAAGAGATGGCTCTGCAACAGGTTCAGGCTGACATAGAGCTACTTTTCCACTTAGGCCACATGATTCAGTTGATCTAATGGTGCCTGAAGTGTCAGTGGAAGACAGAGATGCTGTTTGGAGTCTTTGGCAGGCCCCTGTTGGTGAATTGCAGCGCAGACCCTGAGGAATTTGGAGCAAAGCCTTGCCATCCTCTGTAAATCACAACTATTCTTTTGAGAAATAGCTTTTGACTTTTTACTGGTCTCTTGGTAGAGTCTCTTAAAAAAGAGGCTAAATGTTTATCCATGTCACCATGCAGCTAGAGCTCACCATCATGAAGTAAATGTTGTCTGACTCACAAAGCCATAAAGTTGAACATGCACAGCAGCACTCTGTCATTAAATGGAAGTGGTGTATACAAGATCAGGCCCAAGAAGGACCTAAAGACTCAAGTAAGTTGTACGAGGAAGTGGCCCAAATGCTCATGGCCTCCACTTCTGTCACTTTAGCTGCCTTCTACCAGTCTGTGCCTATGGCCTCATGGGGAATTTCCTCAGGCAAGTGGTCCTGCAGCCAATATATATGGACTTTCTGGCAAACCTTGCTGGCTTTTGCTCACTTTGGATCCTGTATCTAACTCCTCATCATCTGACCTCTGGTTCTTGGGATTTGAGTCAACAGCTTGTTGTATTGCCTACCAATGTTGGCATTCATTGACCTCTGCAGACTGTGAGCCAGCAGCCTGCCGTCTGACCTGCTGATCTTGAGTTTGTCATGTACTTGAGACTTACCAGCCTCTACAACTGGATGAGCCATTTCCTTGAAATAAATCATCCTCTCTCTCAAGAGCCCTGGTGGCACAGTGGTTAAAGCAATCGACTCTAACTGAAAGATCGGGGGTTCAAAACCACTAGTGGCTCTGCAGGACAGAGAAGACCTGGCAGCCTGCTTCTGTAGAGTTTTACAGTCCCAGAAACCCTATGGGGTCACTATGAGTTGAAATCAACTCGATGGCAGTGGGTTTGGTTCTCTCTCTCTGTATATATATATGCTTCACTGTATTTTTTCTTCTCTAGAGAACTCAGCCTAAGACATTTAGAAAAATGGAAGAGTATATGAAAACCCTATGGCTCATAACAGTCTGATCTGCAACAGATCATGAGGATGGCACAGGATGAGGCAGCGTTTCCAGTTGTACGTGGGGTTGCCATGAGTTGGGCCGATTCCATGGCAGCTAACAACACAACAGGTGAAGTTTTCAGCACTGCTGGATCCACTTGTTCAAAATTTATTACCAATTTATCTAAATCAATAATTCTGCTTTTCTTTTGTTGCCTTCATATTCAGAAAGGCTTTTTCTGTGTGGTGGCAAGATTGCACAGGAAATACTTATATTGTGCCAGTTTAACAACCTCTACAAAAAATGAAATGGTGATTTCACAGTTTTTCCAGCACAGTTCTGGGGCTGATGATCACTAGTCTCTCTGAAGAGGAAAGGGTTATTCTGATTTACAGATTTCACAAAATATTAGTGTTAGAATTAAGACTATCAAGAGGAGGGAAAAACTGACTCCAAAAGGAATATTGAAGCACTCTTATCAAATTAAAGAATCTTGAGACAAAAGGAATTTTAACTATGATGCCTTACTTATTTTATCCTCGGACTGAGCAAAGTTCCTGATGCTAAAAGAATAAATAAATGTCTACTGAACTAATATCCTCATGAAAGTACTTCTTATTTCACTACTCCTAGCCACATATATCAATTAACATTTTCTCTTCAATCCCAGGTCCTTATTAAGTAATTCTTAAACACAAATTTATTCAAACTAATTTATAAATACCCAATAAATGTCAAATATCAGTTTCCTTGTGTCAGTTCCAACTCAAGACAACCCATGTATGTCAGAGTAGAACTGTGCTCCATAGGGTTTTCAATGGCTAATTTTTCAGAAGTTGATCTCCAGTGCCTTCTTCCAAGGTGCTTCTGGGTAGACTCAAACCTCCAACCTTTTGGTTAGCACCCAAGTGTGTTAACCATTTGCACCACCACCCAGGGACTCCTAATGTTAATAGTGCTACAATATATATAAGAAAAATTATAAGGCTACCATCGAATCAATATATTGATGCTTCTCAGGAACGAATGGTTTACTTATCTATGTTTACAGTTATTTTAAAATAATTTTTTTAAATGACACATTTTTTTTCTTGATGCCCCCTCCCCCTTCAATTTAATCACGGTCTACTTCACCCTAAAATGAAGGTTAAGGATTTATGTTTCTTAGCCCTCCCCTTTCCCTTTCCCATATTTTACCTCCCCATAGTTTCCCAGTTTGGTTATTTTGGGACCCAATGTTTCTTATGACTAAGAAATACTGTATTGTATCCCACAAAACATGACAATACAACATATTAACAAAGTAAAGCTGAATATATTATAACCTACTGGCATAAGGAAGAATATTGCCTTGACAGTACCTTAGCAGAGTCTCATGAGGGGAAAGCATAAGTAGAATATTAATATGGCTTAGGTATCTGAGTTCAAGTGGGTTAAAGCATGTCTTTTAAGATGAGAAACTACTTGAGACTAGACAAAGTTCATGATATAATAGTTGAAGATTGGCGTGCACAGTGAGAAGAATCTCTTATAATGAGAGTCAATAAGCATACCTGCAAACTCTTATTTCAGAAAAACTTAATATGTAGGAACTTACTGAAGACAATAATGAAGCTATTGGTTTCTTACCTTATCTTTCCCAGGCAAAATTTAGCTGGAAGAAGGTGATTTTTTTTTTCTGTATTTTTCCCTTTAAATTTAGAGAAATTTCTCAGGATCTAATAGAGTTTTTTTTGTTTTTTTTTTTTAAATGAAATATAAATTTAAAATGTAGCCATTCTTTCACATTCACTTTTTAAAGTTATTCAAATCAAATTAAATTAAATACCATTTAAAATAGGAATATAATTTGAAATTTTTTTTTATAAAATCATATCCATGTAGTCACTGATACATCTTTCCTTCATATATGAAGAGAGAGATCTCCAATGGTATTTACTTAATTTCAATGCTCAGATTCAAGTCTTCCTTTATTTCAGGGAATATTTTTCTGTTATATTTTAAAATTTATATTGTTCTCTTATTCAGAAAACAATTGGGCTTATTTTAGATTCTTTAACATATTGCTCAGTGTGTTTTCAATTACATTCATTTGCTACTAATAATGGAGATTCTATCTCTATAAAATGTCATTTTTTCCCTTATGTTTTTTTTTTCATGGGTTTTGTCTATTTCATAGTGGTCTCATCTTGTCTCTGTTGAACCCTAGCATCAGATCCTTGCAATCTTTCTTCATTTTTTGCTTTTCTTCCATCACCCTCTAAAAGAGCTCAGACCGTAATTTCTAATCTACAGAGCAAACATTTCCCAAAACATCCTTGTATTGTCAAGGATATTTCTTCTAATGATTTTTTACCTGCTTTCCTTTCTTTTCCTTTCTTTTTTCTTTTCTTATCTTCCTCTCTCTCTTTCTCTCCTACTTTATGAGTACATAGGTGGTATGGAGATGCGTTTTCTAATTGTTACATCCTTTGCATATTTTTTGCTATGTGATAAAGAATCTCATGATAACAGACGGGAGTGGGTGTGAGTCTTGACGGTCTGTAATTTTCATATGGGTTTGTGATTTTAAACACTTTATCATCAGGTCTGTGAGATTGCCCTGGGGCCTTTTTCACCTCACTTTTTAGCACTGATGAGGTTAGAGCGGCTCACTCTAATCCCATTACATCAATGGATGTTAGTGGTATTATCTACTGTTTTCCTCCATTTCTGGCACTTTTCCTGGGTCAGGAGGATGAACAGTAAGTAGATACAGAAAATGATGTGTCTTCAGTTTTGCTTCCTTTTTCCATTTAATGTGATCAAACTGAGTATCTATGGGGACAAATTTCCTATTACCATGGCTCACCCATGGTGATAGATTTAGTAATTCTAATCATAGAACCACTAAATAGCCCATTCAATGCCGTGCAGCTTACTTTTAGAGAAATATGCATCCCTCCTGCCGTCTGAGGACATATGTATTGTCTCTCAAAGTTCTGGCTTTGCTCCCAAATTAAAAACATTTCTCAAAAAAGTTTCTTAGCATCTTTTCTGAGACTGTGAGTGGTGTTTTATTCCCAAATATGTTGTTGTTGTTAGGTGCCATCGAGTCGGTTCCGACTCATCGCAACCCTATGCACAACAGAACGAAACACTGCCTGGTCCTGGGCCATCCTTACAATTGTTGTTATGCTTGAGCTCATTGTTGCAGCCACTGTGTCAACCCACCCCGTTCAGGGTCTTCCTCTTTTCCACTGACCCTGTACTCTGCCAAGCATGATGTCCTTCTCCAGGGACTGATCCCTCCTGACAACATGTCCAAAGTATGTAAGACTCAGTCTCGCCATCCTTGCTTCAAAAATACACCCCTTTTAAAAAAATCATTTTGGTCACTTTTGGTGGCTTTGATGGAAAGAATAAAATAAACTGGAATTATTCAACTATACTCACCCAGAACCTACAATTATGTTTTTGTATGTTTGCTTACTTAATGTCTGTCTCTTTACATAGATTACATGCTCTTGGAGGGTAGGACTTTGTATTATTCTTTGCTTTGCCTCTGTCGACTGTCAATACGTTCTCTGTATGTGAAGCATTCAATGAATAGTTACGGAATGGATGAAATATTTAATTCACATATCATTTAAGCTATTGTATTATATCATTGCTCAAAAGTTGTAAAAACTCAGTTGTACAATTTACGGTATGGATTATAGTAAAAAAATGTCTGTTGGTTTCACAAGCTTTGAGATTTCTAAGTCTTAATTATTTATCAAATAACCAAGTAGAATTTGACTATGGTAAGTAATAGACAGGTAATATAACAGGTGCTTTCCAATGAGCCCAAAATTCCATGAAACAGTGGTAGATACATTACCATTTTGTCATGCATACTGATCTAACATTCTCTCTAAAGGTCCTTCCCCAAGTGAAGCATTTGTACCCAGCCTTGTTTTTCACATCTTAAACAACTTTCAAGTGTGAATTTTAAAGTTTACTTGAGTGACTGTTCTGACAATGCTTAGAAGCAAGTTGTTCTTCAGTCATAATGACTTTAGAGAACAGCAGTTAACTTTTTTTAAAAGAAATACATTTCTGTTCATAGATATAAACAATGTGAAGTTTAAGCTGTATTAACAGAATAACATTTTTTGTAGAAAAATACCATTCATAGATTGAATTTTGAGAGAAGTTGAAACAGACAGTTTTTCTGGGTTCAACTTTACTGTTTTTCCTCTTATAGGACAAGACCTTGGCCAAATTGTAAAATAAATGCAGTTTATTAGAGTTAAATCCTCAGTGTTTGTAACAGTGGCTGACATAATTCCTCATGGCTTCCTGGGAGCTTATAGTATGGATTACTTCCTAGCACATTTTACCTTGAAAATTTCAAATCTTCAAGAATTTATTGGCCTCTCCTTCCAAAATATAGCTGCTACGTAGCCTATTTCCCATGAGTTCATTGGTATGTAGACTTTTTAGAATATTTTACAGAATATTCTCACTTTATTTCTACTTCAATTATTTAACTTAGTTTTTTTATACTATGTGAATTAGCCAAGTATGGTATTTTTACACAGATAACATATGCATTCCACTATTTTTTTTTTTTTTTTTGCCAACTATGCCCTTCCCCATGACGTATTTTCGTAAGCACGCTATGCTAATGTTTTTACAGCAACATGTTAAAGAAAAAGTTGGCATAGCAGCACTCGTGAAAATACCTGGGGCAGGGGGAAGGGAAGCAGTTGGCAAACAAACATAGAAGGCACTCATTATTTGTGTAAAAACACAGTAATTGCCTACCTCTACAATCATGCTTAAGCTGTAATGTTCCTGCACCTCAAGTTTTACCATAGTGTCTGTTATATTTTCCTCTCTCTTGTGAATGGCAAGATTCTCTTGAGAAAGAGAGAAATAGAGACAGTAAAACGCTCATCCTCATCCTTTTATCATCTATCTGTGTGGTCTTCTGCCATTAACTGCACTGTGCTTTAAGGTCTAAATCTGTCAAGTGAGAAAAAACAACTCTGGGTCGACTTTCACCACTGCTGTGTTTTTATGACACTTGATTGCAGTTGTGAAAGTTCTTGGTAAATTACTTGGCAAAAGTAAAAATATAAACTTCAAATGTGTGGACCTTGCCTCCATGCCCTCTGGCCTCTATGATGAGGTACTATTTCAAACAATACGTTTAAAATCTCCCTTACGTCTTATCACTTTTCCAAATACTTACGACTGAGCTAGGGTCTCCATTTTATTTATTTTTTTCTCCTTTGGGAGCATTGTGTTCTTTATTTTTCTATATAATTTATTGTCTTTCACTGTAATTTATCTCTTTATAAGACATTTTTTCCAGAGAAAAATCTCAGCTGCATGCGTAGTAGGGGTAATGTCACACAATATAAAAAAAATAAGTACCAGTAAATTCCTGATTAGCCTAGTATTTGGAATATATTAGATCAAGTAGCAAGTGGTTCTTTGATAATGAGTAGGTGAGTAAATGAACATGAATATAGACAACTGCATGATTTAAAATTAGAATTTGTTAGGAAATTATTCCAAAAGATAATGGATATTCATCAATATGTGGCATTAAAACGTGCATATTGTTAAAAGACAGTTTTCTGAAAGCAAAGATATTATGACTTTTCAGACAGATTTAAAAATAAACATGTGATTTTTTTTTTTTTTTTTTTTTGGTTAATCGATAAGGAAACCAGGTAGATGTTATAACCAGTTCAAAACAGAATACAAAGAAGAGACATCTTTGTAGATCAGGAAGATCGAAATTAATATACAAATGAAGGAAAGATTGTTTTTTCCACAGAGAGAGGTGAGTCATCTTTCAACTTGGACAAAATTAATTTTCATGTCTATAAACAATAATTATCTTGAATCTCTACCAGTGATCTACAATTTATGGAAATGTACGATAGCTCTCATATAGTCCGTGCATGGTTTTCTATTGATCCTGAAATTCTTCCCTACAATAACAAAACTATAAACAACTGGCTGAATTTTTCTTTCCTCAGTAGCAAAACATCGTAGCATTTTGGCTGTAGGAAAATTAAATATCTCTGGCTTTGTTGATGGACATCTTTTCTGTGTATAACGCATTGGGATAATTATTTTAAAAAATTTGTGTGAGAGGATTTTGCAGATAATGCCAGCAAGGTCAGTGTCAGCTTAGATTAACTGCCATTTGGTATCTGTCAGCCAAATTAGTGCTGCCTTTTTTTTTAGGAGGGAAGTTTAACCTGCGTGCTCAACTCTTCAGGAAGATTTTCCTTCATGAATCAGCAATCCTTTCCACCCCCTTCCTTCTCTGCAAGGTCAAAGGGTTTTACTATCCCTTTAGGCCTTTTTTTAGGCCTACTTTACTTTCCAATTGGTTTATACCCTTTTGCAGCTGACAAGTAACTTGTTGCTGGAAGTATTTGACAGACGACTGATGAATAACAGTTGAACGCAATTTACAAGAAGCATCACTTTAAACTGGTGCGTGTGTATGGGGGTGTATGTGGGGGCTTGCATATGTCTCTTACATAAAATTTCAGCATATGTAGAATCTTTTTTGAACAGACCATTTTTATCATACTGAAATTTAATGTTTTATTAAAAGGGAACTTAGAATGGATCTCAACTGAATTGTGATCTGAGTACAGAATTCAAACTTCAAGGGTATTATGTAGTTGAAGGAGAAACCTAAGCAAATGTGTGTTCCCACAGTCCCGACAATCTTTCCTTAGATGTTGAGCAAGGGAAGGACATTTAATAACATTTTTACAAATAACTTGCCAGGATTTAAAGTGGTTCCACAAAACTGAAAGGTTTAGAGTATTTCCTGGCAAAGATAGTACGGAAAGGATGATCAAATAATAATGATATGAATACTACTTTTATTGCCAACTTTTCTCTAAATATAAGTGGCAATCATGGGGGTGCATCTGACTTCAAGAGAGAACTTTCTGTGAGGAGTGTAGTTAGTTGGGAGTTTCCATCTGCAGGGCCTTCAGGAGCCACTTCAGCTTTTTAGCTCAGGTCTTACTCTTCCACAGCAGTACCGGCCAAAAACTGACCACGGTGGTCTATCATGGCCTGGCCACTTCCCAACTCAGGACTCTTCTAATAGGGAATATGGAGGTTCCCATTGTGCTGTCCAGGACAGTCTCAGAGCTCCATTACAGTATGAGGTTCTTCGTACCCAATTTTCCTTCCTTCTACCTCTCCTTTCATTTGTATCAGATTTGAATAGTGGTCCTTAAGCTACCCATGCCTAGCACCTGCTCCCTTTTCTTTTTCACTTTTTCTGATGCTAGCCACAATAGAGAGCTTGTACTTCTAATTCAGTCATAGCATTTGCTTTCTGGAGGACCTGAAACGTTACAGTAAAGTACTTACAAATATAAGATAGTATTGATATCATTACCACACATTTAAGTAATATAACTTAATCATATCCTGTAAACCAGAAAAATAAATACAAGATTCAATTCAGGTATGGTGACTTAATTCAGGGGCAGATGACTAGTGGGAAATATATAACATAAAATAAGGACATTTGTTCCTTGTGAGGAATCTCAAAAGGGGAAGCAACAGCAGACAGAAAAGTATGAAGAGGAGGTTTGGGCTTTAGCTGGGGGTGGGAGTGTGAGCTTGGCGGTGGAAAAATCCTCAAAGCTTTCTGCAGAATTTAACTGCATGTGAGCAGTTTATAATAAAGCGGGGAAGAGAAGAGGGATGGCTAGCCAAGGTGGCATGAGGGAAAGAAAAGCAAGCCAGCACCATGGGATCTCTTGCCAATGAAAACACTTCTCTTTTGTAGAAAGTCAACATCCATAGCCAACAACAGCACTGATGGTAAGGTAAGAATGAAGCTTTTCACCTTGTAACTTGCAGTCTCCAGACAGCAGGCCAGCATGGGTGTGCACTGCGTGAGTTCTTTAACCAGCACAGTCCCAAGCACACCAATAAAATTCAGAGCAGTTCAGGCAACTCCACGATGACATAGCACTAAGTAGAATATAAGAACATGGTGGAGATGGCATTGTTGGCTCAAGCCCAAGAGTTATCTTTTGTTTAATTATGCTGTATACGCCCAGATTAATGTTACCTTAGGAAATGCTTGTTAAGATTTCAAAATATTTGCGAGTGGGGGCTGGGGGGGAGAAAAACCTTGCTATTTAACCTGTAAATGTTTTCTGCAAGGGTTTGAGCTCCCCACCTATGTTATAAGCTATGTTGCTATTATCGCTGCTTCGGAACATAGGTAGTGGAAAAGCAAAGACCAACTGAATTATGACTTAAGGATACGACTTTGAGTAGTTTACAATAAAAAGGGAGTACAACTGTTTATTTATTTATTTATTTATTTATTGAACCTCACTGGACTTCTTTTCTTTCATAAAATGAAATAATTTATATAGAAATATCTCGAAACCCCCAATAATTATAAGACTCTCAGAATATTTTTTTCTTCCACGAAAAACGATCACAGTCCTACTTAATGAAAGGAGCTCAGGCAGAGATTGTAAAATGATGGGCAAGAAGGAGGGAGGTAAGTATTGAAGCTAGAGGACACAAAACATAGGGAGAGTTGAACAGGCTATTTGAAGTAACTAGGAGTACGGTGATCAATTCAGAGCCCAGTTCCTGTATACAGCTTTTCAGATACTGAAGTGTTACTATGTTACTTCCCTAAGCAATGAAAATCAAAACTAACCCTGCTGCTATCAAGTTGATTCTGACCTATAGCCCTCCTGCATGTACACAGTAGAACTGCCTTCCGAAGGGTTTTAATGGCTGTGACCTTATCTAAGCAGATCCCCAGCCCTTCTTCCAAGACACCTCTGAGTAGGTTCAAACCACCAACCTTTTGGTTAAGAGTAGGGTGCTTAACCCAGGGACTCCTCACTAAGTAACCAAAAAAAAAAAAAAAAAAAAAATTTTTTTTTTTTTCTAGAAATTGGATCGCAATGACCAAAACCAATGAAGCACAGAAGCATAATAAATAAATAAATAACATATAAACCGAAATTCAAACACAGTTGACTGAGGTGCTATCCTGGGAAATAAATATATTCGTAAGCTCAAGTTACAGACAAAGTGAACTTGTAAGTGTAATTTAGAGGGGAAAGGAAGTTAGATGATCTAAATAAAATTAGTTTAAGAGATTGCTCCCTTCCACAAATAGCTACGTTTCAGGCTAGCTCATTGATACTGAACATTTTATACCTGCAAACTCTCTCTGCTGGGTAATATTGGCTGAACTGTTACCGTCTGAGACTCTTTTTAATGAGTTACCAAAAAGTATCAACTTACACTTACAGAGTAATGCGGCTGAGTAGGCTATACTTTTTGCACATTGCTTTGTACCATTCAGACTATCTGTCAAATCTGATGGCTGCCCATCTTGGTTTGAGTTCAAATGCCCGCCAGCCTCTTCAGCAATGTGTGTAATACCATCCGTTCTTTTAGGATGGGCCAGGTAATCAATAGTCAATCAATCACGTTGTATTATGGAGTGTATCACTTTTATTCACGGAGGATGGCATTACTAATCTCATTCCTAAATTATGAAGTACATTGGAGTACGGAACGTATAGTTCCCTGAAGGTAGAGGGAATTGGATGAACTACAGCATAAAATCTACCATTATTTTCAAAGCATGTATAACTTCTTGACTGACATTCTTTCTTATCAACATTTCTGAAATGCTATTTATCACACAGATATTTGACTTTTTGAACTGTCTTGTTTTACTGAAAATTATAATTGTATGTTTTCTGCTTCTGCTGCCAAGTATGTAAACTCAGAGATACAGCATTATGAAAAACCCACATGTCAAGTTTTACCACCAATTTTCATCCCAGGTTTCATTCCCACAAATCATTATAATGGATAAACATATGCATCCATTCACGGAGCACATAACTGGCCGTGAGATAGATGAGACGTGGCAGGCTACTTTCCACTCTTAAAATTATATGACTTTACTAATAGCATTTACCACAGTCTAGACAAATTAGATTTCCCAAGGAAAGAAAGAAAAAAAAAGAAGACAAGAAAGAAACTGCTTTGACATTGTAAGATAAGGTTACTTGTGGTGACAGATCTAGCAAAAGAAGAAACCTAATTTTCCTTCCCTGAATCTTTAACTTGAAGACATGACCACAATCCATTTAGATGATCAATTAAGGATTTTTCAGCCAGGAATCCTGTAGCATTACTGATATAAAATGCATTTTGTGAAGTTTTCTTTTACCTATTCTTTTTTTCCTTTTACCCTCATTGGTTTAAAACATAAATGGTTCATTTGATGTTTTACACAAGAGGAGGTCGGATATTTAATTTATATTCAGTTCTGTCCAATATTTAAATAGTCACGTAACTGTTTTGGATCTCCTAGATGGTGTCAAGAAAAAAAAGCAGTTTGAAGAGCTGTGTAGCATTTTTTCTATGAAGAATATAAATTTTCTTGGAATGAGATGGCAACTCTTTCCATGAAATAGAAAAAAAAAAAATTGATAGATAAAAACGTGCTTCCAGAAGAATTAATAAAACAGTTGGTTAGTTAAGGTGGCTGTTATATAAGAAGCCATTCAAATCATTAAAGTGCACTATTTCATGCTCCTATTTTTTATTTAGGAGAAAAATTAGACCTAGATTAAATTTTTTTCTGTTCCTTGGAATTCATCCAGATTTGCATCCAATGCAAACCGATAGGAAGAAAAAAAAAAAAAAGTGCCAATCTAGTCTTTGCGAAGTTGCAAAGTTTGCCTAAGTTTTTATTTTGTAAACTTCTCCGGGTTTCCCTACATGATTCTAACTCTCAGAAATAAAGTTGAGTAATTATTTACTGAGTGTCCATTAAATTCCAAGTAATGGTAACTATGCTATCTTAATTGTCATCAAATTACAGTGACTAAAATCACACCATTTCTACATCTGAAAATAATAATTATTATAATAGTTTTTAAAAAAAGCTGGGATTTGAAAAAATAGTGAATTTACACAAATTATAGCCATATATAAAGATATTTGTTTCAATTATATTTAAATAATAATTTTTATTGTACACATTGGCTGCCTCCCATATGCTGGTTTTACCTATCTCTATCTCACTCCCCTTGTCCCTGACTGCTTTGACTATTTTTTATATAAATATAAAATCCATAGACTAGGCAGCCTGGGAATTCTGGCAGGATATCTATGTAACAATCCTGAGACAGAATCCTTCTTCTCTTGGAAACCTCAGTTTTTGCTCTTATGGTTTTCATTAATTGAGTCAGGCCCACCCACACTATCCAGGGTAATCTCCTTAGAGTCAACTCATTGTAAAGATTAATTAGAGCAAGGAAATACCTTCACAGCAACATCTATGCTATTGTTTGACAAAACAACCGGGCACTATAGCCAATCCAAGCTGACGTATAAAATTAACCATCACAGTTCAAACCTTGACAACTCAGCACCCAAACATATCTCCTTAAATCATACTTAATCTCCAAATAAGGGCAATAACAAAGTCACGTTTCTGCCTATCATGACACAACTCTCCTGTGTACAGTAAAAAATGCACTAACACATTACCTAGAAGAGGTTATAATATCCTTGGGTAATGCTCACTCTTCTTCATATCTTCTAATTTGAATACTATGATGTAAAGTTAACACTACTTAAAGGTCATAATGTAAAGTTAATAGGAGCCTGTGGTCTGTTCCAACCCACAGGGACTCTACGTACCAAAACACTGCCAGTCATGCACCATTCTCACAGCTCTTGCAATTTTGAACCTATTATTGCAGCCACTGTGTCAATCCATCACATTAAGGGTCTTCTTCTATTTTGCTGACCCTCTACTTTACCAAGCATGATATTCTCCTCCAGGGAATGATCCCTCTTGATAACATGTCTAAAGTATGTGAGTTAAGACTCACCATCCTTGCTTCTAAGGAGCACTCTGGTTGTATTTCTCCCAAGACAGATTTGCCCATTCTTCTGGCAGTCCATAGTGTATTCAATATTCTTCACCAACACCATAATTCAAAGGCACCAATTCTCCTTCGATCTTCCTTATTCACTGCCCAGCTTTTGCATGCATATGAGGTGATTGAGAATACCACAGCTTTGGTAACTCACACCTTAGCCCTCCAAGTTACATCTTTGCTTTTTAACACTTTAAAGAGGTCTTTTGCAGCAGATTTTCCCAATGAAATATGTCGTTTGATTTCTTGACTACTGCTTCCATAAGCATTGATTGTGGATCCAAGTAAATGAAATTCTTGACAACGTCAATCTTTTCTCTGTTATCATGATGTTGCTTATTGGTCCAGTTGTGAGAAGTTTTGTTTTCTTTGTGTTGAGGTGTAATCCACACTGAAGGCTGTAGCCTTTTATCTTCATCAGTAAGTGCTTCCTTCAAGTTCTCTTCACTCTCAGCAAGCTTGGTTGTGTACTATGCATATCTCACATTGTTAATGAGTCTTCCTCCAATCCTGATGCCCAGATCTTCTTCATATAGTCCAGCTTTTTGGATGATTTGCTCAGCATAAGGACTGAATAACTATGGTGAAAGGAAACAATCCTGATGTATATCTTTCCTGATTTTAAGCCACCCAGTAGCCCCTTGTTCTATTTGAACCTCTACCTCTTGGTCTATATACAGGTTCCACGGGATCACACTTAAGGGTTCTGGAATTCCCATCCTTTGATGTTATCCGTAATTTGTCATGGTCCACAGTTGAATGCCTTTTCATGGTCAATAAAACACAGGTAAACATCTTTCTGGTATTCTCTGCTTTTAGCCAAAATTCATCTGATATCAGCAATGATATCCCTCATTCCATGTCCTCTTCTGTATCCACTTTGAATTTCTGGCAGTTCCTTGTCAAGGTACTGCTGATACCACTTTTGAATGATTTTCAGCAAAATTTCACTTGTGTGTGATATTAACAATAGTTTTCAATAATTTCCACATTCTGTTGGATCACCTTTCTTTGGAATGGGCACAAATATGAATCAGTTGGCCAGGCAGCTGTCTTCCAATTATCTTGGCATAGACAAATGACCACTTCCAGCTCTGCATCCATTTGTTTAAACATTTCAATTGATATTCCATCAATTCCTTTATCCTTGTTTTCAGTGACTTCAGTGTAGCTTGAATTTCTTCCTTTAATACCATCTGTCTACCACCTGAAATGGTTGAAAATCAATGAGTTCTTTTTGGTATAGTGACTCTGTGTATTCCCTCCATCTTCTTTTGATGCTTCCTGTGTCATTCAATATTTTGCCTATAGAAACCTTCAATATTGCAACTTGAGGCTTGAATCGTTTCTTCAGTTCTTTCAGCTTGAGAAATGCCAAGTGTGTTCTTCCCTTTTGGTTTTCTCACTCTAAGTTTTTGCACATTTCATTATAATATTTTACTTTGTCTTCTTGAGTTGCCTTTTGAAATCTTCTGTTCAGCTCTTTTAAGTTATCATTTCCTCCTTTTGCTTTAGCTGCTCGATGTTCGAGAGCAAGTTTCAGGGTCTCTTCGGACATCAACTTTGGTCTTTTCTTTCCTTCCTTTTTTTAAATGACCTTGTTCTTTCTTCATGCGTGATGTCTGATGTCATACCACAACTTGTGTGGTCTTCATTAGTGTTCAATGAATTAAATCTATCTTTGAGATGGTCTCTAAATTCAGATGGGATATACTCAAGGTCATAGGTCATATCTTGGCTCTTGTGGATTTGTTTTAATTTTCTTCAGCTTCAATTTGGACTTGCATATAAGCAATTGGTGGTCTTTTTCACAACCATGCCTTGTTCTGACATGATATTGTGCTTCTCCATAGCCTCTTTTTACAGATGTAGTCTATTTGACTTCTGCTTATTCCATCTGGAGAAGCCCACGTGTGTAGCTGCTGTTTACATTGTAGAAAAAAAGTATTTGCAATAAATAAATTGTTGGTCTTGCAAAATTCCATCATGTGATCTACAGCATTGTTTCTATCACAAAGGCCATAATTTCCAACTACTGATCCTTCTTCTTTGTTCCTAACCTCCATATTCCAATCATCAGTAATTATCAATACATCTTGATTGCATGTTTGCTCAATTTCAGACTGCAAAAGTTGGTAAAAATCTTCAGTTTCCTCACGTTTGACATTAGTGGTTGGTGTGTAAATTTGAATAATAGTCATATTAACTGGTCTTACTTGTAGGCATATGGATATTATCCTATTACTAACTGTGTTGTACTTCAGGATAGATCTTGAAATGTTCTTTTTGATGATGAATGTGAAGCCATTCCTCTTCAATTTGTCATTTCCAGCATAGTAGACCATGTGATTGTCTGATTCTAAATGGTTCATGCTAGTCCCTTTCTGCTCACTAATGCCTAGGATATGAATCTTTGTGTACTCCATTTCATTTTTGACAACTTTCAATTTTCCTAGATTTACACTTCATACATTCCATGTTCCAATTAATATGGATGTTTGCAGCTGTTTCTTCTCATATCATCATCAAATGAATTTCCCAAAAGCTTACTCCATCCACATCATTAAGGTACCCTACTTTAAGGAGCCAACATCCCAGTCAGAAAACATTGGCACTGGGCATTGGACTGGGAGCAGAGGAGCTGAGCATAGCACCGTGAGACGGTGGAAACACGGGACGCAGCCCTAGCCCCCAGAAGTGACCTCGGGGGAAGCCCAGCCAGTACATGCAGGCAGTGCAGTGACACGGCTGACAGGAGGAGAAGTCACCAGGAGACAGTGAATGATCTTGGAGCCTGGAAAGCAGCATCCCAGCCGGGGAACCTTGGCACTGGGCTTTGGCCCCTTCCCAGGTGGCTTCATTAACATTGGAATTTCCTGGGCCAGAGAGTGAAGTGCTCTGTGGGTTTTTTTTTGTTTTGTTTTTTGGGTTTTTTTTTTCATTGTTATTTTTTGTCCTTTCCTAACCCATTCTCCTGGCCTGAGAGAAGCAGCTACAAAAAACCCAGGGACCAAAAATCCTTCCCTGACTTCCCAAAATTGGACTAAAAATACAGAACCAGCACCAGCCAAGCATATGAGATACACAGTCTTGGGCTTTCATTCCTACAGGGAACAAGGTGGCTATTATAATGCAAAGGCAATTCTGATAGGGATCTGACTGGAATTGTTTTAGCAGATTACTGGAAAGACAAGTTTCCCAGGTCTGGTATCTCCACCTATTAAACAGAGCCCTCACTGACCCACAACCGGGAACTGAGGGCTGAAGCTCCACCCAAACCACCTAGCCTCCTGCCATAGGGGTCTGAGAATAACGACACCTACCAATCTGTAGAGGTACATGTATTGGGTGTTTAAGGTACAGCTGCAGAGCCGACCCACCAAAATACTTTAGGAATAGAGACATACCTACCTCACTGGCATTTGGGGGAAGCCTGTCAGCATCCTGTCCCCCTGGAGTGTGACTCCCTGCTGCTACTAGAATTGGGTGCACACAACTATCACCACTACTCCTCTAACTTAATAGGTGACAGTCTACACCACACACTTGGTGACCCAAAATCAGATTCTACTCAAGAATAGTGAATGGACTCTTAGGCTTATATATCAGGTAACAGCCCAAACCAGCTGGTAATAGGACATAAGTGATTCAAAGTTTACAACAATCAAGACAGCGCAATCTAGTAGCCGTATATGCATATTGAAAGAAAACAAAACAAGATAAGACTCAGTGAGCAAATATAAAATAAATCATTACAATATCTTATAGATGACTTGGAGACAGCAGTCAATATCAAAGCACATAAAGAAGCAGACCATGATTGTTTCTACAACTCCCCAAATTAAGGAATCAAAATCTTTCCCAAATGAAGATACAATCCTGGAATTGCCAGATGCAGAATATAAAAAAAACTGATTTACAGAATGCTTCAAGACATTAGGGATGACATCATAAATGAAATAAGGCAATCTACAGAAAAAGCCAAGGAACACACTGATAAAGCAGTTGAAGAAATCAAAAAGATTATTCAAGAACATAGTGGAAAAATTAATAAGCTGCAAGAATCCATAGAGAGACAGCATTCAGAAATCCAAAAGATTAACAGTAAAATTACAGAATTAGACAATTCAACAGGAAGTCAGAGGAGCAGAATTGAGCAATTGGAATGCGGAGTGGGGGAAATGGAGGATAAGGCAATTGACACCAATATAGTTGAAGAAAAATCAGATAAAAGAATTTAAAAAAATGAAGAAACCATAAGAATCATGTGGGACTCTATCAAGAAGAATAACTTGTGTGTGATTGGAGTTCCAGAACAAGGGGGGAAAACAGAAAATACAGAGAGAATAGTTGAAGATCTGTTGGCAGAAAACTTCCCTGACATCATGAAACATGAAAGGATATCTATCCAAGATGCTCATCGAACCCCATATAAGACTGATCCAAAAAGAAAATCACCAAGACATATTATCACCAAACTTGCCAAAACCAAAGATAAAGAGAAAATTTTAAAAGCAGCCAGGGATAAAAGAAAGGTCTCCTACAAAGGAGAATCAATAAGAATAAGTTCAGACTACTCAGCAGAAACCATGCAGTCAAGAAGGCAATGGTATGACATACATAGAGCACTGAAGGAGAAAAACTGGCAGCCAAAGATCATATATCCAGCAAAACTCTCTCTCAAATATGAAGGTGAAATCAAAACATTTACAGATAAACACAAGCTTAGAGAATTTGCAAAAACCAAACCAAAGCTGCAAGAAATACTAAACGAAATTCTTTAGTCAGAAAATCAATAATATCAGACACCCACACAACATGAGGTCACAGAACAGAACATCCTGATATCAACTCAAATAGGGAAATCACAAAAACACATTAAGATTAATTTTAAAAAGAAAAAAATGCTCAAAACAGGGAATCATTGAAGTCAATATGTAAAAGATCACAATAATCAAAAAGAGGGACTAAATACAGGAGGCATAGAACTGCCATATGGAGAGGAAAACAAGGCGATATAGGACAATACAAGTTAGGTTTTTACTTAGAAAAATAGGGGTAAATATTAAGGCAACCACAAAGAGGGCTAACAATTCCATAACTCAAAATAAAAACCAAGAAAAACATAACGACTCAGCAAACATAAATTCGACTACTATGAAAATGAGGAACACACAATTTACAAGGAAAAACATCTCAGCACAAAAAAGTAAGTGGAAAAATGAAATTGTCAACAACACACATAAAAAGGCATCAAAATGACAGCACTAAACACATACTTACCTATAATTACCCTGAATGTAAATGGACTAAATGTACCAATAGAGACAGACAGTCTCAGACTGGATAAAGAAACACGATCTGTGTACATGCGGCCTACAAGAGACACACCTTAGACTTAGAGACACAAACAAACTAAAACTCAAAGGATGGAAAAAATATATCAAGCAAACAACAATCAAAAAAGAGCAGGAGTAGCAATATTAATTTCTGACAAAATAGACATTAAAGTTAAATCCACCACAAAGGATAAAGAAGGATACTACCTAATGATTAAAGAGACAATAGACCAGAAGGATATAACCATATTCAATATTTATGCTCCCATGGCAGGGCTGCAAAATAAATAAAACAAACTTTAACAGAACAGAAAATTGAGATAGACACCTGCACAATTATAGTAGGAGACTTCAACACACAAATTTCAGAGAAGGGATAGGACTTCCAGAAAGAAGCTCAATAGAAACATGGAAGACCTAATTGCTACAATCAACCAACTTGACCTCATAGATTTATACAGAGCACTCCATCCAACGGATGCAAAGTATACTTTTTTTTTCTAGTGCACATGGAACATTCTCTACAATAGGTCACATATTAGATCATAAAACAAAACTTTGCAGAACCCAAAACATCAAAATATTACAAAGCATCTTCTCAGACCACAAGGCCATAAAAGTGGAAATTAATAACAGAAAAATCAGGGAAAAGAAATCAAATACTTGGAAACTGAACAATACCCTGCTCAAAAAAGACTGGGTTAGAGAAGACATTAAGGAGGGAATAAAGAAATTCATGGAATGCAAGGAGAATGAAAACACTTCCTATCCAAACCTCTGGGACACAGCAAAAGCAGTGCTCAGAGGTCAATTTATATAGTAAATGCACACATACATAAAGAAGAAAGAGCCGAAATCAGAGAACTGTCCCTACAACTTGAACAAATAGAAAGGAAGAAACAAAGGAATCCATCAGGCAGCAGAAGAAAACAGATAATAAAAATTAGAGCTGAACTAAATGAATTAGAGAACAGAAAAACAATTGAAAGAATTAACAAAGCCAAAAGCTGGTTCTTTGAAAAAATTAACAAAATTGATAAACCATTGGCCAGACTGAAAAAAGAAATACAGAAAAGGAAACAAATAACCCGAATAAGAAACGAGATGGGCCATATCACAACAGACCCAACTGAAATTAAAAGAATCATATCAGATTGTTAGGAAAAATTGTACTCTAACAAATTTGTAAACCTAGAAGAAATGGATGAATTCCTGGAAAAACACTACCTACCTAAACTAACACAATCAGAAGTAGAACAACTAAATAGACCCATAACAAATGAAGAGATGGAAAAGGTAATCAAAAAACTCCCAACAAAAAAAAGCCCTGGTCCAGACGGCTTCACTGCAGAGTTCTACCAAACCTTCAGAGAAGAGTTAACACCACTACTACTAAAGGTATTTGAAAGCATCGAAAATGATGGGATACTACCTAACTCATTCTATGAAGCCACCATATCCCTGATACCAAAACCAGGTGAAGACACCACAAAAAAAGAAAATTACAGACCTATGTCCCTCATGAACATAGATGCAAAAATCCTCGACAAAATTCTAGCCAATAGAATTCAACAACATATCAAAAAAATAATCCACCATGACCAAGTGGGATTTATACTAGGTATGCAAGGTTGGTTTAATATTAGAAAAACCATTAATGTAATCCAGTATATAAATAAAACAAAAGACAAAAACCATATGACCTTATCAATTGATGCAGAAAAGGCATTTGACAAAGTCCAACACCCAATCATGATAAAAACTCTCAGCAAAATAGGAACTAAAGGAAAATTCCTCAACATAATAAAGGGCATCTATACAAAGCCAACAACCAAGATCATTCTAAATGGGGAGAGCCTGAAAGCATTTCCCTTGAGAACGGGAACCAGACAAGGATGCCCTTTATCACCGCTTTTATTCAACATTGTGCTAGAGGTCTTAGTCAGAGCAATTATGCTAGACAAAGAAATAAAAGCCATTTGGATTGGCAAGGAAGAAGTAAAATTATCTCTATTTGCAGATGACATGATCTTATACACAGAAAACCCTAAGGAATCCTCCAGAAAACTACTGAAACTAATAGAAGAGTTTGGCAGAGTCTCAGGTTATAACATAAACATACAAAAATCACTTGGATTCCTCTACATCAACAAAAAGAACATCGAAGACAAAATCACCAAATCAGTATCACTCACAGTAGCCCCCAAGAAGATAAAATACTTAGAAATAAATCTTACCAAAGATGTAAAAGACCTATACAAAGAAAACTACAAAGTACTAGTGCAAGAAACTAAAAGTGACCTACATAAGTGGAAAAACATACCTTGCTCATGGATAGGAAGACTTAAAAAAAAAGCCATCTACACATACAATGCACCTCTGATACAAATTCCAATGACATTTTTTAATGTGATGGAGACACAAATCACCAACTTCATATGGAAGGGAAAGAAGCCCTGGATAAGTAAAGCATTACTGAAAAAAAGAAGAAAGTGGGAGGCCTCTCTTTACCTGATTTTAGAACCTATTACACAGCCACAGTAGTCCAAAACAGCCTGGTACTGGTACAACAACAGGCACATAGACCAATGGAACAGAATTGAGAACCCAGATATAAATCCATCCACATATGAGCAGCTGATATTTGACAAAGGCCCAGTGTCAGTTAATTGGGGAAAAGATAGTCTTTTTAACAAATGGTGCTGGCATAACTAGATATCCATTTGCAATAGAATGAAACAGGACCCATACCTCACACCATGCACAAAAACTAACTCCAAGTGGATCAAAGACCTAAACATAAAGAATAAAATGATAAAGATCATAGAAGAAAAAATAGGGACAACGTTAGGAGCCCTGATACAAGGCATAAACAGAATACAAAACATTACTAAAAATGATGAAGAGAAACCAGATAACTGGGAGCTCCTAAAAATCAAACACCTATGCTCATCTAAAGACTTCACCAAAAGAGTAAAAAGACCCCCTACAGATTGGGAAAAAATTTTCAGCTATGACATCTCCGACCAGCGCCTGATCTCTAAAATCTATATGATTCTGTTAAAACTCACCCACAAAAAGACAAACAACCCAATCAAAAAGTGGGCAAAGGATAGGAACAAGCACTTCACTAAAGAAGATATTCAGGCAGCTAACAGATACATGAGAAAATGCTCTCGATTACTAGCCGTTAGAGAAATGCAAATTAAAACTACGATGAGATTCCATCTCAGTCCAACAAGGCTGGTATTAATTCAAAAAACACAAAATAATAAATGTTGGAGAGGCTGCGTAGAGATTGGAACTCTTATACACTGCTGGTGGGAATGCAAAATGGTACAACCACTTTGGAAATCTATCTGGCGTTTTCTTAAAAAGTTAGAAATAGAACTATCATACAACCCAGAAATCCCACTCCTCGGAATATACCCTAGAGAAATAAGAGCCTTTACACGAACAGATATATGCACACCCATGTTTATTGCAGCACTGTTTACAATAGCAAAAAGCTGGAAGCAACCAAGGTGTCCACCAACAGATGAATGGTTAAATAAATTATGGTATATTCACACAATGGAATACTATGCATTGATAAAGAACAGTGATGAATCTGTGAAACATTTCATAACATGGAGGAACCTGGAAGGCATTATTCTGAGTGAAATTAGGCAGATGCAAAAGGACAAATACTGTATAAGACCACTATTATAAGATCTTGAGAAATAGTGTAAACTGAGAAGAACACATACTTTTGTGGTTACAAGAGGGGGGAGAGAGGGAGGGTGGGAGAGGGTTATTTACTGATTAGTTAGTAGATAAGAACTACTTTAGGTGAAGGGAAGGACAATACTCAATACAGGGAAAGTCAGCTCAACTGGGCTGGACCAAAAGCAAAGAGGTTTCCTGGATAAACTGAATGCTTCGAAGGTCAGCGGAGCAAGGGCGGGGATTTGGGGACTAAGAGGACTTCTAAATCAATTGGGAAAATAAATTCTGTTATGAAAACATTCTGCATCCCACTTTGAAGTGTGGCTTCTGGGGTCTTAAATGCTAATGAGCGGCCATCTAAGATATATAAATTGGTCTCAACCCACCTGGATCAAAGGAGAATGAAGAACACCAAGGTTACATGATAATTATGAGCCCAAGAGATAGAAAGGGCCACATGAACTAGAGACTTACATCATCCTGAGACCAGAAGAACTAGATTATGCCCGGCCACAACCGATAACTGCCCTGACAGAGAGCACAACAGAGAACCCCTGAGGGAGCAGGAGAACAGTGGGATGCAGACCCCAAATTCTCATAAAAAGACCAGACTTAATGGTCTGACTAAGACTAGAAGAATCCCGGCAGTCATGGTCCCCAATCCTTCTTTTGGCCCAGGACAGGAACTATTCCTGAAGACAACTCATCAGATATGGAAGGGACTGGACAATGGGTTGGAGAGCGATGCTGATGAAGATTGAGCTACTTGTATCAGGTCGACACTTGAGACTGTGTTGGCATCTCCTGTCTGGAGGGGAGATGGGAGGGTAGAGGGGGTTAGAAACTGGCAAAACAGTCACGAAAGGAGAGACTGGAAGGAGGGAGCGGGCTGACTCATTAGGGGGAGAATAAATGGGAGTATGTAGTATGGTGTATATAAGCTTATATGTGACAGACTGACTTGATTCGTAAACTTTCACTTAAAGCACAATAAAAATTATTTAAAAAAAAAACTGAGCAAGAAGCTACAACAGAGTAAGCAAACATAAAATAAACTAATACGACAACTTATAAATGGATCAGAGACAATAGTTAATATTAAGTCTCATAAAGAAACAGACCATGATCACCTCAACAACCTCTCAAAGCAAAGAGTCCAGGGATCTTCTAGGTGAAAGTGCATTCCTGGAATTTTCAGAGGAAGAACACTAAAGATTAATATACAGAACGCTTCAAGACATGAGGAAGGAAATGAGGCAATATGCAGAACAAGCCAAGGAACACACAGATAAAGCAATTGAAGAAATTAAAAAGATTATTCAGTAACATAACGAAAATTTTAAATAAGCTGGAAAAGTCCATAGAGAGACAGCAATCAGAAATTCAGAAGGTTAACAATAAAATTACAGAATTAGACAACTCAATAGAAAGTCAAAGGAGAAAAATTGAGCAACTGGAAGGCAGAATTTCTGAACTTGAAGATGAAGCACTTGGCACTAATATACTTGAAGAAAAATCAGATAAAAGAATTTAAAAAAATGAAGAAAACTTAAGAATCATGTGGGACTCTATCAAGAGAAATAACCTATGAGTGATTGAAGTACCAGAACAGGGAGGGATAACAGAAAATACAGAGAGAATTGTTGAAGATTTGTTGGCAGAAAACTTCCCTGATATCATGAAAGACGAGAAGATATCTATCCAAGATGTTCATCGAACTCCACATAAGGTAGATGTTAAAAGAAAGCCACTAAGACATATAATCAAACTGGCCAAAACCAAAGATAAAGACAGAATTTTAAGAGCAGCTAGGGATAAATGAAAAGTCACCTACAAAGGAGAGCCAATAAGAATAAGCTCAGACCACTCGGCAGAAACAATGCAGGCAAGAAGGCAACGGGATGAGTTATATAAAACATCGAAGGAAAAAAAGTTGCCAGCCAAGAATTATATATCCAACAAAACTGTCTCTCAAATATGAAGGTGAAATTAGGACGTTTTCAGATAAACAGAAGTTCAGGGAATTCGGAAAAACGAAACTAAAACTACAAGAAATACTAAATGGAGTTCTTTGGTTAGAAAATCAAGAGTATCAAGTGTCAACCCAAGACTAGAACACTGGGCAGAGGAATCCAGAGTCAACCCAGACAGGGAAATCAAAAAAATAATCAAGATAAAAAAAAAAAGCTCTGAACAGGGTAACAGCAATGTTATTATGTAAAAGAAGACAACATTAAAACAATAAAGAGGGACTAAGAAATGTAGTCATAGATCTTCCATAAGGAGAAGAAGATAGGCTATACAAAGAAATAAAAGTTAGGTTTAAATTTAGGTAAATAGGGGTAAATAATAAGGTAACCAGAAAGGAGACAAACTATCCTATACATCAAAATAAAATACAAAAAAAAAAAAAAAAGACTCAGCAGCAACAAAATCAACAACAACAAATATTAGGAAAGGACATATATAATCGACGCAGCACATAAAATTAAGTGGGAAAAAGAAGTTGTCAACAACACACAAAAAAAGACATCAAAATGATAGCAATAAATTCATAATTATCCATAATTACACTGAACATAAATGGACTAAACCCACCAATAAAAAGACAGAGAGTGGCAGAACGGATTAAAAAATGCAACCCATCTATCTGCTGCTTACAAGAGACACACCTTAGAGACACAAACAAACTAAAACTCAAAGGATGGAAAAAAATATATCAAGCAAACAACAATCAAAAAAGAGCAGAAGTGGCAATATTAATTTCTGACAAAATAGACTTCGAAGTTAAATCCACCACAAAGGATAAAGAAGGACACTACGTAATGATGAAAGGGACAATATACCAAGAAGATATAACCATATTAAATATTTATGTACCCAATGACAAGGCCGCAAGATACATAAAAGAAACTCTATCAGCATTGAAAAGTGAAATAGACAGCTCCATGATAATAGCAGAAGATTTCAACACACCTCTTTCAGTGAAGGACAGGACACCCAGACAGAAGATCGATAAAGACACAGAAGATCTAAATGCCACAATAAACCAACTTGACCTCAGAGACATATACAGAACACTCCACCCAATAGCAACCAAGTATACTTTCTTTTCTAGTGCACATGGAACATTCTCTAGAATAGACCACATATTAGGTCATAAAGCAACCCCTAGCAGAATCTAAAACAATGAAATATGACAAAGCATCTTCTCTGACCTTAAAGCCATAAAAGTGGAAATCAATAACAGAAAAAGCAGGGAAAAGAAATCAAACACTTGGAAACTGAAAAATACCCTGCTCAAAAAAGACTGGACTATAGAAGACATTAAGGATGGAATAAAGAAATTCATAGAATCCAGTGACAATGAAAACACTTCCTATCAAAACCTTTGGAACACAGTGGAAGCAGTGCTCAGAGGTCAATTTATATCAATAAATGCACACATCCAAAAAGAAAAAAGGGCCAAAATCCAAGAATTATCCCTACAACTTGAACAGATAGAAAGAGGGCAACAAAAGAAACCCTCAGTCATCAGAAGAAAACAAATAATAAAAATTAGAGCAGAACTAAATTAAATAGAAACAGAAAAACAATTGAAAGAAGTAACAAGACCAAAAGTTGGTTCTTTGAAAAAAATAAAAAAAATTGGTAAGCCGTTGGCCAAACCGACAAAAGAAAAACAAGAGAGGGAGCAAATAACCTGAATAAGAAATGAGATGGGCAATATTACAGTAGACCCAAGTGAAATTAAAAGAATCAGATTACTATGAAAAATTGCACTCTTACAAATTTGAAAACCTAGAGGAAATGGATGAATACCTAGAAACACACTACCTACCTAAACTAACACAGACAGAAATAGAACAACTAAATAGGCCCATAACAAAAGAAGACATTAAAATTTTAATCAAAAAGCTCCCAACAACAAAAAAAAAGAGCCCTGGCCCAGACACCTTCACTGAAGAGTGCTATCAAACTTTCAGAGAAGGGTTAACACCACTACTACTAAAAGGTATTTCAGAGCATAGAAAAGGACAGTATACTCCCAAACTCATTGTATGAACCCAGCATATCTCTGATACCAAAACCAGGTAAAGACACCACAAAAAAAAAAATTACAAACCTATATCCCTCATGAACTTAGAAGCAAAATTCCTCAACAAAATTCTAGTCAATAGAATTCAACAACATATCCAAAAAATAATTCACCACGACCAAGTGAGATTCACACCAGGTATGCAGGGATGGTTCAACATTAGAAAAACAGTTAATGCAATCCATCATATAAATAAAACCAAAGAAAAGAATCACATGATCTTATCAATTGATGCAGAAAAGGCATTTGACAAAGTTCAAAACCCATTCATGATAAAAACTCTCAGCAAAATAGGAACTGAAGGAAAATCCCTCAACATAATAAAGGGCATTTATACAAAGCCAACAGCCAACACCATTCCAAATGGAGAGAACCTGAAAGCATTCCCCTTGAGACCAGGAACCAGACAAGGATGCCCTTTATTACCACTCTTATTCAACATTGTGCTAGAGGTCCTAGCCAGAGCAATTAGTCTAGATAAAGAAATAAAGGGCATCCAGACTGGCAAGGAAAAAGTATCTCTATTTACAGAAAACCCTAAGGAATCTTCAAAAAAAAAAAAAAACTGAAACTAATAAAAGAGATCAGCAGAGTATCAGGATACAAGATAAACACACAAAAATCAGTCAGATTCCTCTACACCAACAAAGAGAACATCTAGGAGGAAATCACCAAACCAATACCATTTACAGTAGCCCCCAAGAAGATAAAATTCTTAGGAATAAATTTTACCAGAGATGGAAAAGACTTCTACAAAGAAAACTACAAATCACTTCAGTAAGAACCTGAAAAAGACCTACATAAGTGGAAAAACATACCTTGCTTATGGATAAGAAGACTTAACATTGTAAAAATGTCTATTCTACCAAAAGCAATCCATAGATTTAATGCAATTCTAATCCAAATTTGAACGACATTCTTTAATGAGATGGAGAAACAAATCACCAACTTCATATGAAAGGGAAAGAGGCCCCGGATAAGTAAAGCATTACTGAAAAAGAAGAACGAAGTGGGAGGCCTTACTCTACCTGATTTTAGAACCTATTACACCGCCACAGTAGTCAAAACAGCCTGGTACTGGTACAGCAACAGATACATAGATCAATGGAACAGAATTGAGAATCCAGACATAAATCCATCCACATATGAGCAGTTGATATTTGACAAAGGTCCCAAAACAGATAAGTGGGGAAAAGACAGTCTTTTTAGTAAATGGTGCTGGCATAACTGGATATCCATCTGCAAAAAAATGAAACAAGACCCATACCTCACTCCATGCACAAAAACAAGCTCAAAAGGGATCAAAGACCTAAATATAAAACCTAAAACGATAAAGATCATGGAAGAAAAAATAGGGACATTTAAAAAAAAAAAAAAAAAGAAGCCCTAATACATGGCATAAACAATATACAAAACATTACTAACAATGTAGAAGAAAAACTAGATAACTGGGACTCCTAAAAATCAAACACCTATGCTCATCCAAAGACTTCACCAAAAGAGTAAAAAGACTACCTACAGACTGGGAAAAAGTTTTTAGCTATGACATTTCCGATCAGTGCCTGATCTCTAAAATCTACATGATACTGCAAAAACTCAACTTCCAAAAAGATGAATAAGCCAATTAAAAAATGGGCAAAAGATATGAACAGACACTTCAGTAAAGAAGACATTGAGGTACCTAAGAGATACATAAGGAAAAGCTCAGGATCGTTAGCCATTAGAAAAATGCAAATCAAAACTACGATGAGATTTCATCTCACTCCAACAAGGCTGGCATTAATCCAAAAAACACAAAACAATAAATGTTGGAGAGGCGGTGGAGAGATTGGAACACTTAGACACTGCTGGTGGGGGTGTAAAATGGTACAACCACTTTGGAAATCGATTTGGCACTTCCTTAAAAAGCTACAAATAGAACTACCATACAATCCAACAATCCCACTCCTTGGAATATACCCTAGAGAAATAAGAGCCTTTACACGAACAGATATATGCACACCTATGTTCACTGCAGCACTGTCTGCCATAGCCAAAAGATGGAAGCAACCAAGATGCCCATCAATGGATGAATGGATAAATAAATTATGGTATATTCACACAGTGGAATACTACGTATCCATAAAGAACAGTGATGAAATCTGTGAAACATTTCATAACATGGAGGAACCTGGAAGGCATTATGTTGAGTGATATTAGTCAGCTGCAATCACAAATACTGTATAAGACTGCTATTATAAGAACTTGAGAAGTAGTTTAAACAGAGAAGAAAATATTCTTTGATGGTTATGATGGGGGGAGGGAGTGTGGGAGAGGAGTATTCACTAATTAGATAGTAGGTTAGAACTACTTTAGGTGACGGGAAAGACAACACACAATACAGGCAAGGTCAGCACAACTGGACTAAACCAAAAGCAAAGAAGTTTCCTGGATAAACTGAATGCTTCGAAGGCCAGCATAGCAGGGGCGGGGGTGTAGAGACCATGGTTTCAGGGGACATCTAAGTCAATTGGCATAATAAAATCTATAAACAAAACATTCTGCATCCCACTTTGGAGAGTGGCGTCTGGGGTCTTAAACAGTAGCAAGCAGCCATCTAAGATGTATCAATTGGTCTCAACCCACCTGGATCAAAGGAGAATGAAGAACACCAAGGACACATGGTAATTATGAGCCCAAGAAACACAAAGGGCCACATAAACCAGAGACTGCATCATCCTGAGACCAGAAGAACTCAATGGTCCCCAGCTAGAAATGATGACTGCCCTGACAGGGAACACAACAGAGGACCCCTGAGGCAGCATGACAGCAGTGGGATTCAGTCTCCAAATTCTTATAAGAAGACCATACTTAATGGTCTGACTGAGACTAGGAGGACCCCGGTGGTCATGGCCTCCAGACCTTCTCTTTGCCCAGGACAGGAACCATTCCCAAAGCCAACTCTTCAGACATGGATTGGACTGGACAATGGGTTGGAGAGGGATGCTGGTGAGGAATGAGCTTCTTGGATCAGGTGGATACTTGAGATATGTTGGCATCTCCTGCCTGGAGGGGAGATGAGAGGGTGGAGGGGGTTAGAAGCTGGCAAAAAGGACACGAAAAGAGAGAGTGGAGGGAGGGAGCGGGCTGTCTCATTAAGGGGAGAGCAATTGAGAGCATGTAGCAAGGTGTATATAAGTTTTTGTGTGAGAGACTGACTTGATTTGTAAACTTTCGCTTAAAGCACAATAAAACTTAAAAAAAATTTTTTAAAGCATTTTAATATAAGCATTAACGTATGTCTCCATTCATGCATTAAAAAATAATTTCAAGATAGCAATCAGTGTAATCTAACTTTGTAAAAGAATATATATATATATATTTATATAATTTCTTTTGCCCAGGGCATACATATGACGCCTTTGGTAGAGCTGTCATATGATGAGCACGAGGATAAAAGCTTAGGCTGAAAATGGCAGAATGAAAAGAAAAAGAAACTTCTATCTCTTTTGTTATCATGGAACAGTTGTATTAGCCCTGAACTGCTTACTCAGGATTTCATTCTTTTTTTTTTTTTTGGAAAAACTAAATATTCGATTAATCAACTCCAGGGGTGGTTGAGAGAGCCCTGGTGGTCCAGTGGTTAAGCACTTGGCTGTTAATGGAAAGGCCGGCAATTAGAACCCATCAGCCACCCCAAGGGAGAAAAATGCTTATCGGTCCATTTCCTTAAAGATTTACAGCCTTGGAAACCCTATGGGCAGGCCTAGTCTGTCTTCTAGGGTCGCTATGAGTCTGAATCAACTCCACGGCAATGGGTTTTGGTCTTGGTTTTTAGTGCAGGTTTTATAATATGTATCCTAACTTATGCGGTCATGACAATTCAATTGTAATGTTTGGTTGGAGCACTGACTCTGCTTATGTCTAAGAACCTCTTCCAATCACTAGTACCTTGGACAATAAAAAAAAAAAAAATTTTTTTTTTTTTTTGGGACAATAATTAGCAGTAAAAGTGAACTGAGCACCTCTTCGTTGAGTAGTTTGCTGGGATGAGCAGAAGGAATAGAAATGGAGTTATGAATAAAATGTTAGCGATGGATACTTTATCAAGACTTCTGAAAGCAAGAGTTTTTTTTTTTCCTTGTAGGACCTCAAAGGTCATCTTGATAAAGTGAAGTTGCAACAGCTTTACATTTATTTCTTCTAAAATTCTTTTGGAACTTAAAGGAAAAGTCATGCCTCAAAGCCTAAGAGTTTTGGAAATATATATGCCCTCTTGTTCTCATGAAGAATCACTTTCCTAATGTGGAGAAGTTCCATTCATGCTACAAACTCCCACTAAATGCACAGTAACTGTGCTGAAGTTGAATATAATGAAAATCCAGAATTGTTATTTTCATAAAAGGAGGTTACGGCTTATGAGAAGCAGAAAGAGAAGAAAAAAAAATCATATTATCCACTGCATCAACCTCCTCCAACACTAAAACATACAAACACTTATCCCTATTGTAAAGAGTAATTATGATTTTCAGCATTGTAAGGAGAGGTGAGAATAAACACTTACGTTTCATAGGTAAAACAATTTAAAATGTACTCACTTCAATCACTAATATAAGGGCTAAAAATTTTCCTGAATCTACATATAATTATATGACTGATGACATATACTGGTCAAATAAATAAATCCCAGCATTCTCATGAGAAATAATCACTATAATAAAATGTAAATAGAACCATTTTAGATGTTTTCAAAGGAGAAATATATGATTGTATACAGCCAACACCTGTTGTTGCTGGCTTTAGATGCCATGAAGTCAATTCTGACTCACAGTAACCAAATGCAGCGGAGTAGAACTGCCCCACTGGGTTTTCTGGGCTGTAATCTTTGCATGAGCAGATCGCCAGTCTTCCTTCTGTGGAGCCACTGGGCAGGTGTGAAATGCCAACTTTTTGATTAGTAGCCAGGTGCTTAACCACTGTGCCAACATTTAAGGAACTTAATTATATTCGCAGATAATGTCTTTAATGTATAAACAAAGGAAAACCGGCTGTTAGCCTTGCCTCTATTAATTTATGATAAAATAATCAAATCGAATTTAAGGAATATAATAAATAGGTAGTATGTAACCAACATTATCCCGGATCAGTGCTTGGTAAACTACTGCCTCTGAGCCAAATCTACTCACTGGTTGTTTGTAAATAAGGTTTTATTGAACTACAGCCACATGCTTTCATGAGACAAAGTCACAGTTAATTCAATGCAACAGATATCAAATGGCCTCGTTAGTCTAAAATATTTGCTATCTGTCCCTCTACAGGCAGGTTTGTAGGCTCCTGTGCCAGGTCTTTAGTAGTTGATGAGAATATCTGATTTAAGAGTAGGGAGGGAAGGGCACATGGTTTTGAAGTCAAATATTATTAAGTATGTTTTGGAGTAAAGAGAGGATAAGTCAAATAATTACATGTCAATCTCATTTCTTTAAAAAATGTGTAAAAATAAGTATACTTATTGTGACTTAAAAATGTCATTACTTCAGAAATCTGCAGAATATTTGATACAAAAACAAAACAAACTTATTGCCCTCAAGTTGATTTTGATCTGTAGTGACCCTGCAGGACAGACTAGAACTGCCCCATAGGGTTTCCAAGGAGCAGCTGGTGGATTCAAACTCCTGACGGTTTGGTTAGCAGCTGAGCTCTTTACTATGCCACTAGGGCAATAGTTGGTAAAAAATAGGCTAAAAATGATTTTTTTTTTTGTACTTTCCTATCTTATTTCACCAAGTAAATACTTGTGAATTCATTTTTACTTCTCAACTGGAAAAACAGATTATATCTCAAATATATTACACATATAGCATAATCAGTATTATTACTACCTTGGAGTTTTTGTACCTTTCAGTATGAAATATGTAGAATTCTTACGACTTTGCAAACCATAGATGAGAAATACACCTACTCCTCACATACTATCTTAATTATCCAAAATTTTGCATTTATGGCAATAGTAAAAACTACTATTCGACTATTTTGTGCATTAACGACCCCATTGATCCACATACCCTTGCTTGGGGCAGCTCGTCCAGGGCTCCAGAGGAAGGAGGGACACTCCTGGGGTATTTAAGCCCAGTCTGGAACCCACCAGGTTTCCAAAGCTGGTTCCTGCCGATTCGCACGCCCCCTTCCTCCTCCAGGCTCTCCCCTGATGCCCCTACACTCCACTCCATCCAGGGCTCACTTCCCAGGCAGGCACTGACCAGCAGGCGGGTGCCGTGAGGTGAGCATGGGCGACAGCCTATGCTTGCCTGTGCGGAGCAACCCCTGGCCGAGGCCACTGCACACCGCCCAGCCCATTGCGCCCCACTTTGAGCGCTTAGGGGACCTCAGAGCCCAAGCTGGGAGGTCGGGCAGCTGATGACGCCTGGCCAGCAGCCTGCAGCATGGATCCGGATTTCAGAGAACAGAGTGAGGGCAAGGACTTAGCCTGCAAGTACAGAAGGGCCAAGGCCGCCTGCCCAGCTGGGAGGGCTGAGTTGGGAAGGACGACAGGCCAGGCAGGAAATCGTGAGTATTTCGAATAATGCTGTTTTTCACGTAAAGACTTGGTCTTTGGAATGTAACTATGTTGATAAGCACAGAGTGGGGCATCTACAGTCAACAATCAACTTCTTGCAGTTAGTACAACACGCTCATATCCTTGCCTTTCTGAAATGCCTATATATAAAGTGTATAAGCATTTTCACATGCAAAATTACAAGAATTAAACCCCTATCGTTTGGTACTTTCCTAGAGGCAAACTGTATTTAAGCAGACAAATATAAATCTTTTTTGTCTTGTCATTGAAAACCTCTGGGGAATGACTGGCTTTAGGGGTAACTTTATTCAAACAGCATTCCCAAAACTAAATTTCCTTCTCTACAGGCCTTGCCGCCACTTCTTGTGTGAGCTCAATCTTTAGACAGTTCTTGCCTCTTCCAGTGGCAGATAGGCCACAGCAACTCTGGCCTCACAGTCTAATTTCAAATTTATTGGAATAAAGTCCTGGAAATTCCTCCTTGAGTATCCTGTCCGTCATTGTGACATGTGTCCTTGCTTCCCATTTCACTTGGCCAGCCTAATATCATACACCCGTGGTTTGTTTTTGTGCTTGTTTGTTTTTTACTTGCCCCATCTCAATTCAAGAGGCCAGCTGTGGTATTGAGAGTAGTTCCAAGCAGGAAAATTGAGAGGGGGGTTCTAAGAATTCACATGGACATATGGTGAGTGGCTAAAACCACAGGAAATCACTACACTCCTCTCCTTTTGGTGACCCAATAGCCACACACATCTTTTTTCCCCCCCGGTATGTACACCATCAAAAATCACCACACCTGAATAATGCGTTTGTATGGCATGTAATCAAAACTCTTCTTACTCTCTATCAAAGGAACTAATCCAAAGTCTCGACCAGTTTGGGCACGAACCACATGCCAACTATTGTGACTGGTGGGCATTATTGCCTAGATGTGTTTTTACTTCTATTTTTATATTATTTTTATTACTCATGGTCTGGGAATGCAATATTTCCATTGCATCCAAGAACCAGAGGAAGAGCTTCAACCGAAGCACATTGACTGAAAATACAGTGAGTATTCTTCAGAAGACATTTCAGGGTTCTTTCTCCTGAAGCTGGGTTTTAGACATGCCAGATATGTTCCTATAAATGGCACACACGCACACACATGCACACGCACACACACACCCGTGCACACACACAGTGGTCTTTAAAAGAAAGCAATTTCCATGTTTGTGCATAAAAAATATTTAGCCATTATTTCTAACCCTAAAGAAGTTTGTGAGATTTTCAAAGAAATTTCAAAGGCAGGAAAACATATACACCTTTTCATAGTGTTTTGAAAGTATTCCGATCACTAGTGCTCTGGACTGTACCATGTTTCTATTCCTTTGAGATATAATTCTATAGAATGATTGAATCCAAGAGGAAATCAAATGTCAGAGTCAGGTCACTAATGGTTAGAAACACTGATAGAAATGCCAATTAGAGCTAAGCATTTAATTATCTTTTTTGGTCCTGTCATTCCCAGTATTACCACATTTCTCAAATGACTTGCTTTTTTTTTTTTTAAATAACTAAAAATAGCTTTCCGTACAAGCTGAATTTGGCCCCAAATCTCAGCTTTCAGACTCTGGACTAGATATACTGTAATGTTTCATTTTACAGAAGAGAGACTCACCTTTATAAATAAAGTGATACCCTGTGCTCTGCTGTAACCTCATTGAAAATGTACTAATCTAAAAGAAGCTCACTGGCTTGAAAACCAGTTTACACTGATTTCTGCTTATTGAAACTAACTACAGAAACCACTATGAACTGCCCACACTGTGGCCATTGAAAATATCACCTAGGAATAACAAAGTAAAAATAAACAAAAGTAATAATAAAATAATAAAACAACCCAAAGCCCTCTTTGCATATCTACGGTATTTACATTTCAGCATATTGTATTGTTGCCTAACCTAGTGGTCCCCCCCATCTCCAGCATTATCACTTTTTTTTTTTTTAATAATCAATGTGTATTCCTTTTTCTGTTACTGTACTGGTCAACGTGGACTACCTATTTATTTAGCACAGAGTGCTTTCCTCAAACAGCTTTTGTGGCAAATGTGTGTTATTAGGCTTTAAGGTCGTAAGAAACAGAAATGTTGCTAGGTGAAAACCTCAGGTTTTGCTTGGTGTGACTTGTTAAAGCCATAAACAAGAGGCCGAGATAGT
Organism: Elephas maximus indicus; assembly: GCF_024166365.1. Lineage (NCBI taxonomy): Eukaryota > Metazoa > Chordata > Mammalia > Proboscidea > Elephantidae > Elephas > Elephas maximus. The sequence continues at coordinate 43,826,578 of NC_064832.1, forward strand.
AGATCAGAAAGAAGCCTTTATTTCATTGTACAAGTAAAGGAGCATTGGGGCTGCTGCCTCCAAGACTGCTCGCAGGCAGTTTGGGGAGGTGGGCTTTTAAAGAGAGCAAACAAGGAAATGCAAATTAACCATGAATATTGAAGACTGACCTTCAGGAAGGTGCTCAGAGCTTGGAGATGACTATGCATTTTCTTTAGACAATGGTTTGATCCCCCAGGATGGAGGAAGCAATGAATTTTTCTAGTGCTAGGACTGCTGGTTCAGCAGTTCGAATCCACCAGGCGCTCCTTGGAAACTCTATGCGGCAGTTCTACTCTATTCTATAGGGTTGGAATCAACTCCATGGCAGTGGGTTTGGTTTGGTTTAGGAAGTTAAGTCTCCACCCAGAGGTGGTTTGAGGCCATCTATGGCCTGTTCCATGGTTATCTTGTCAAGGACAATTTCAGAAGAAAGGGCAGCTTATTCTGCCGGTGTAGGAGGATAAATCGGAGCAGGTCTCTCTTAGAAGTGTTGTGCTCTGAGGCTGCCTGCCTCAGAAAGACAATCAGGTTTCCTCAGGCGATAAGGTATTATTGTAAAGCTGTCCAGGAAAGCAAGAAAGCACAGAAATCGACTCAGTTGCAAAATCAGGATAGAGTAAAATCACTTTTGTTCAGGCTACAGTAAAAATCCTACATATCCCAACAATAATTCTAATTGTCTGCTAGTCTTGATTCAGGTTCTCTTTTCTCTGCCCCCCCCCTTTTTTTTTCTGTTTATTTTTCGTGTTACTTCAGACTTAGAGTTTCTCTTGTTGCAGGTTCTACGGTGTGTATCTTGGTTTATGTCCTTCCTATTGTTTTTGTTGCTGTTTGTGTGCCTCACACTGAAACTCCCCAAGTTTCAAAAGTGGATTATATATTTTTGTTAGAGTGTCCTTATTGATTCAAGGATTGGGACCCAACCACTTCATAAACCTCTACTCCAGCCAACAGTTGTTTACCTTTGAATGAGATGAATTTCTTCTTTCCACTGATGGGAAAAAGTGATTAGCAAAACGAAATTATGATGATGTATGTATAAGAAACCTCTCACAGCAATTTCACTTACAAAGGACAATGTAGTTGGTCACCACTCTGATATCTATAAAGAAAGGAGCCTCTCTTAAAATTTTGAAAATACTGTTTATTTTTATGGATGTTGTGAGATGGGTAATCTAAGGCACTATTGGTGAAGACCCAGGTGCCTCTGCAGAAGCATTGGCGTACTCTGACCACCTATTTGTTACTACATTGTTGGTTTATATGCCATTTGAAATACCAAGTGCTTCTTGTTGGGGAATTATTTAATAGGTTAATGTTCACATTTATTCGAATGTGTATCAACTCTCAGATAAATAATGGCTTAAACCAAATAAAGGCCAATTCTGAATCAACTATATAAAAGAAAAAAAAAATTAAAGATTGAAATATGGAAAATTGTTTATTGTGGAATATAGGTCTAAAAATCCATATGGCTAACCCAATGCACAAAAAGATCCTTTACTCTCTTATAATCAATTTTATTGAATTTATAATCTTTGCCATTTTTAAAAGTCTAATAATTTTATGGGTATGAAAATAGGTAATTTGACTATGTTACAAGGAATCTATGTTGTACTAGCCAGTTCTATAGAAATATATATAGATATTCTATTAAATCAAACTAAGCTTATTTTTTAAATGAAAAGCAGTTATGTACAATAAAAGGATAAAAACTGAAAAGTTAACTATCTTATATAATCTGTTTTTTTTTTGTTGTTCATACGGGAGTCTGGGCGATGGAGAGATTTTAGCTGTGGTGATCAGTCAAGACTGCGTGGAAGAGATGACATTTGTAGTGTAAGCTTTGGAATTAAGGAAACATTTAGTAAAGGTTAGTCCTCCATCACAAAATACAATGAAAGACTTTCCCTCCCTGTTCCTAGTCTCTCTCTCCTTCCCTTTGTTGCCAAACTGCTCAGAGAGCGATCAAGATGTCCTCCTTCATTTCCTTACTATTTATATTTAGTCCTTAATCTGCATTTTTTAAAGGGAATATAAAACAATGTCAGCAGTTCTATTTCAATTAAATCAAAACCAAACCCACTTCCATTGAGTTGATTCTGACTCATGGTGTCCCCATGTGTTACAGAGTGGAAATGTTCCATAGGTTTCGTTGGCTGTTATCTTTATGGAAACAACACCAGGCCTGTATTTTGCAGCACCACCAGGTGAGTTTTGAACTGCCAACTTTTAGGTTAGTACTCCAGAGCAAACCATTTGCACCGCCCAGAGACCTAATTTAGCAACAGAAATCCTTTCATTTAAAGATGCCTTTTCAACTGTGACATATCAAAAAGGAAACACCAGAATGTAATTTTTGTGAGTTAAATGTTGTTGTTGTTGTTAGGTGCCATCCAGTTGGTTCCAACTCATAAACAGCCCACATACAACACAAGGGAACACTGCACATTCCTGCACCATCATATCAATCCTTGCTATGTCTGAGCACATTGATGCAAACACTGTGTCAATCCATCTCGTTGAAGATTTTCCTTTTTTTCACTGACCCTCTGCCCTACCAAGCATGATGTCCTTCTCCAGGGACTGGTACCTACTGATCACGTGTCCAAAGTATGTGAGAGAAAGTCTCACATTCTTGCTTCCAAGGAGCATTCTGGCTGTACTTCTTTGAGGACAGATTTATTCACTCTTGTGGCATTATATGGTATGTTCAGTATTCTTCATCAATGGCATAATTCAAAGGCATCAGTTCTTCTTCAGTCTTCCTTAGTCATTGTTCAACTTTCACATGGCATATGAGAAAATTGAAAATACCATGTGTTGCATCTGTCTATCTTAGCCCTCAAAGTGACATCTTTGCTTTTCAACACTTGAAAGATATATTTTGCAGCGGATTTACCCAAAGCAAAACATCTTTTGATTTCTTGACTGCTGCTTCCATGGACATTGACTGTGGATCCAAGTAAAATGAAATACTTGACAATTTCAATATTTTCTCCATTTATCATGATGTTGCTTATTGGTCCAGTTGTGAGGATTTTTTATTTCTCTATGTTGAGGTGTTATCTATACTGAAGGCTGTATGTAGTCCTTAATCTTCATCGTTAAATTCTTCAAGTCCACTTCACTTTCAGCAAGCGTGGCGTGTCATCTGCATATCTCATGTTGTTAATAAGTCTTCCTCCAGCCCTGATGCCACATACTTTTTCATATAGTACAGCTTCTCAGATTATTTGTTCAGCATACAGACTGAATAAGTATGGTGAAAGGATAAAACCCTAAAGCCCTGATTTTAAATCATGCAGCATCCCCTTGTTTTGTTCAAATGACTGCCTCTTGGTCTATGTAATTGGGTGCTCTAGAATTTCCATTCTTTGTAATGTTATCCGTAATTTCTTATGATCCACACAGTCGAATAATTTTGCATAGTCAATAAAACACAGCTAAACATCTTTCTGGCATTCTTTACTTTTAGCCAAGATCCATCTGACATCAGCAACGATATTCCTCCTTCCACGTCCTCTTCTGAATCATGCTTGACTTTCTGGCAATTCCCTGTTGATATACTGGTGCAACCACTTTTGAATTGTCTTCAGCAAACTTTTACTTGCGTGTGGTATTAATGATATTGTTAGATGATTTCCACATTCCGTGGGATCACTTTCTTTGGAATGGGCACAAATGTGGATCTCTTCCAGTTGATTGGCTGGGTAGCTCTCTTCCAAATTTCTTGGCATAGACGAGTGAGCACCTCCAGGTCTGCACCCATTTGCTGAAAATTCTCAGTTGGTATTCTGGAAATTCTCGGAGCCTTGTTTTTTGCCAATGTCTCCAGTGCAGCTTGGACTTCTTCCTTTAATACCATCGGCTCTTGATCCTTTGATATCTCCTGAAACGGCTGAACGTCGAACAATTCTTTTTAGTACAGTGACTCTGTGTGTTTCCATCTTTTTGATGTCTGCTGTGTTGTCCAATATTTTGCCCACAGAATCGTTCAGTATTGTTGCTTGAGGCTTGGATTTTTTCTTCACTTCTTTCAGCTTTAAAAATGATGAGTGTGTTCCTCCCCTTTGGTTTTCTAACTCCAGATCTTTCCACATATCATTATAATACTTTACTTTTTTCTCTAGCTGTCCTTTGAAATTTTCTATTCTCTTTTACTTCATCCTTTCTTCCATTCACTTTAGCTACTGGCCTTTTGCTTTCTTCATGTATGATGTCCTTGATGTCATTTCCCAGCTTGACTGGTCTTAGATCATTAGTGTTCAATGTGCTAAATCTATTCTTGAGATTGTCTCCAAATTTAAGTGGGATATTTTCAAGTATTTTGGCTCTCTGGAAGTTGTTTTAATTTTTTTCAGCTCCAATTTGAACTTATATCTGAGCAATTAATGGTTTGTTCCACAGGTGGCCTCTGGTCTTGCTCTGACTGATGAAATTGAGTTTTTTCATGGTTTCTTTCTACGGATGTAGCCGATTTGATTCCTGTGTTTTCAATCTGGTATGGTCCACATGTATAATAACTATGTATGCTGTTGAAGAAAGGTATCTGTAGTGAAGAAGTCATTGGTCTTGCAAAATTCTATCATGCAATCTCTAGCATTATTTCTATGAACAATCCATATTTTTCAACTACATATTCTTTTTCTTTGTTTCCAAATTTTGCATTCCAATCCCTAGTAATTATCAATGCATGTGGAGTGCATGTTTGGTCAATTTCAAACTGCAGAAGTTGGTGAAAGTCTTCAATTTCTTCATCTTTGGCATTAGACATTGATGTGTAAATTTGAATAATAGTCATATTAACTGGTCTTCCTTATAGGCATATGAATATTATTCTATCACTGACAGCATTGCACTTCAGGAGAGATTTAAAACTTATCCATATTATTTGGGAAATATTTCCATATTTCAGTGCTAACTGGATATTTTCAAGGAAAAGAAAAAAAACTGGTGAAGTGCATTTCTTTTGAAGAAGACTAATGGTATAAGCATACACAATCTAGATGGAAACTCAAATATCCAGTTGTGTTATAGATGACTATCCTAATGATACAGAAACCTGTATAGATTTTTTTAATACTTCTTTGATAAATGAAGATAATGATTGTTTAAACTACTTTAGAGCATCTTTGTACCTACCTTTCACAACAAATTATGTTAGTTAATTTTCTAACAATTTTAAAATAGCCTGCACTTAATTTTCATTTATTTATTTTTATACGCAACTAGTATTTAGCTAATTCACGCACTTAATTAATTTATGAGAAATTGTTAAGCACTTTAAAGAAAATAAAATCATGTATATTTATAGTCCCATTATTTTATTAAAAATTCCAAACAAAAAAATATATGTTTTTGATAAATAAATTTAAAAGTTTAGTTTATGGATTTTATTAAATGTATACTTTTTCTTTCCACTCTGTGCACACTATTCTTAAAGCTTGCAACATTCATCATATATACCTGATAATGAGCAGTGCAAGTGAATGAATGAACAGATGAATAGATGCACTTACAATCAAAAAAAATTACACTTACGATTATGTTTTAATTATGCCTTTGAGCCACTTAAGATCAGTGTCTAATTTTTTGTTCATGGCCCAAGAGACTAGCACATACTTATCAAATTGTAAACATTTAATATGGTTTTCAGGTGTGATCATTATACCCAAAAGAATTAGTCGACAATCAACCATTTCAAGAGATAGCATATGATCAGGAATCAATAGTACAGAAGGAAGAGGTCCAAGATGCACTGAAGGCATTGACAAAAAACCAGGCTCCAGGTATTGACGTAGTATCAATTGAGATGTTTCAACAAACGGATGCAGCGCTGGAGGTGCTCAATTATCTATGCCAAGAAATATGTAAGACAGCTTCCTGGCCAACTGACTGGAAAAGATTCATATTTATGCCTATTCCCAAGAAAGGTGATCCAACCAAATGTGGAAATTATAGAACAATATCATTAATACCACACGAAAGCAAAATTTTGCTGAAGATCATTCAAAAATGGCTGCAGCAGTATATCAACAGGGAACTGCCAGAAATTCAGGCTGGTTCCAGAAGAGGACATGGAACCAGGAATATCATTGCTGATGTCAGATGGATCCTGGCTGAAAGCAGAGAATACCAGAAGGTTGTATACCTGTGTTTTATTGACTCTGCAAATTTATTCAACTGTGTGGATCGTGACAAATTATGGACAACATTGCAAAGAATGGGAATTCCAGAACACTTAACTGTGCTCATGAGGAACCTTTACATAGATCAAGAGGCAGTTGATTGGCAGAACAAGAGGATACTGATTGGTTTAAAGTCAGGAAAAATGTGTGTCAGGGTTGTGTCCTTTCACCATACCTGTTCAATCTGTATGCTGAACAAATAATCCGAGAAGCTGGACTATATGAAGAAGAGTGGGGCATCAGGATTGGAGGAAGACTAATTAACAACCTGTGTTATGCAGATGACACAATCTTGATTGCTGAAAGTGAAAAGTACTTGAAGCACTTACTAATGAAAATCAAAGACCCCAACCTTCAGTATGGATTGCACCTCAACATAAAGAAAACAAAAATCTTACCAACAGGACTGATAAACAACATCATGATAAACGGAGAAAAGATTGAAGTTGTCAAGGATTTCATTTTACTTGGATCCACAATAAACAGCCATGGAACAGCAGTCAAGAAATCAAAAGATGCATTGCACTGCGTAAATCTGCTGCAAAGGACCTCTGTAAAGTGTTGAAAAGTAAAGATGTCACCTTGAAGACTAAGGCGCACCTGACCCAAGCCATGGTATTTTCAACCACATCCCACTAAAAACACACTGCCGCAGAATCACATCATGTATATATATATATATGTATACATATATGTATACATATATATATATACATATATATATGTATACATATATATATGTATGAATGCTGGACAATGAATAAGGAAGACAGAATAAGAATTGATGCCTTTGAATTGTGGTGTTGGCAAAGAATATTGAATATACCATGGACTGCCAAAAGAACTAACAAATCTGTCTTTGAAGAAGTACAACCAGAATGCTCCTTAGAAGCAAGAATGGTGAGACTGCATCTTACATACTTTGGACATGTTGTCAGGAGAATCAGTCCCTGGAGAGCAACATCGTGCATGGCAAAGTACAGGGTCAGCAGAAAAGAGGAAGGCCCTCAATGAGGTGGATTGACGCAGTGGCTGTAGCAATGAGCTTAAGCATAACAACAATCATAAGGATGGTGCAGGACCAGGCAGTGTTTCATTCTGTTGTGCATAGGGTCGCTATGAGTCAGAACTGACTTAAGGGCATCTAACAACAATACAACAACAAGTGTGATCCAGTCGGTTCCTACTCATAGTGATTCCATGTACAACAGGATGGAACACTGTCCGGTCCGGTGCCATCCTTACAGTCATTGCTATGTTTGACCCCATTGTTGCAGCCTCTGTGTCAGTCCATCTCACTGAGGGCCTTCCTCTTGTTTGCTGACCCTCGACTTTACCAAGCATGATGTCCTTCTCCAGGGACGGTCCCACCTGATAACATATCTAAAGTATGTGAAACAAAGTTTCACCATCTTCACTTTTAAGGAGCATTCTGGCTGTACTTCTTTCAAGACAAGTTTATTTGTTCTTTTGGCAATCCATAGTATATTCCATATTCTTTGCCAACACCATAATTCAAAGAGACATTTAATATATATTTAAAATGATGAAGGAAATGTAACAACACTAAATCTCTATGCTACTAATTTTTTTTTTTCTTTCAAATAAAATTAGGATTTGAGATAAAGTAGGTTAGGGAAGAAAATTTAATCATATCAAGGTGTTTATTGAATTCATTTACCATCTCGCTCACATTAGATTTTGGAAATTTAATTAGGTTTAGTAGAATGGGATTAAGCCGGAAATGTTGGTTTTAGTTTACTAAAAGGTTACTATCTTTCACATTGTAAATGAGAATAACTGTCCTTCAACTTAATTGAATACTGTTACTTCCCCTTTATCAAATCAAAATGATTCTTCAGAATGATGTATTATTTTTGTATGGTAGGGTGGATAATACTCTGCCCTGTTTGCAGTCAGTAGATAATGGTTCAGCTAGCAAAAGTCCACTTACCCAATTCTTTAAAAGAGACAGTGGGAATTTTCTTGCTACCAGATGATTAAAGAAAAATTCTTGGTTCCAGGTATGTTGTCAAGCTTAAGAAATGAGTTAAAACTGTTAGTATTTCAAGTTCATTGACAAAAAATAAATTTCATAAAAAACTATAGTTTTTACTATAAAACTACTATTTTCTGCTCTGTTCAAATATGTTTGAGGAAGATTTCAAATATCAACTGTTCTTCGAAAAAACTGTAATAAAACTTAATATAAGTACATTTTCTCAAAAGTGAAATAATTAATCTTTTCTATTTTTTTAAATTTTGAAATATATATGTATGTGTAATACATAAAAAAAAATACATACGTATATAAATATATATGTTTATACACATACATGTATATTATATATGTGTGTGTAAACAAAAAAATTAACTCCCATACACTTTCACCTATATTCACCACTTGTTAGTGTTAATATTTTGGCTCACTTAGTACACACACACACCTTACATTATCATTATTATCATTTGATCAAGTTGAGGGTAAGCTGCAGACATAATTTTGTACCTGTATATACTGCAATAGATATCTCCTAGGATCCTTAAAGAACTTCAGCACTGACACAATACTATTATTTAATGTGCAATCCATATTCCAATGTTGCCAATTGTTATAATAATATAATTTATAGAAGTATTTTTCATCTTTACACACAAGGTGCACTATCATTTTTTTATTTAATTAAAAAATTCTACCTCAAGGAGTGGCTCGAATTTTCTGAAATCTAAAAACCAAAAAAACCAACCCCACTGCCATCAAGTCGATTCCAACTCATAGCGACCCTATAGGACAGAGTAGAACTGTCTGGTAGAGTTTCCAAGGAGCGCCTGGTGGATTCGAACTGCCGACCTCTTGGTTAGCAGCAGTAGCACTTAACCACTACGCCACCAGGTTTCCTTCCGAACTCTAGAATCTTCCAAACATTGAAATACACCCATATGTATGTATACTATTTAATGGTGCCCTGCGTTACACTAAACTCTGTGTGGTTCAAGTGTCTTAGAATCTCAGTGTACCTGAGCACACAGGTGTCTTGTTTTCTGTGCTAATATCCTGGCAGTTCAGGTCTAAATAAGAACCAAAAAAGAGGACTTTGAATCTTATGTGAGTAAAGAATTTTTGCTAAACTTTTTTTTGACAATTGCTTCCCTAGTAAAGGATGGCAGAGCTCATTTCAGTGCCCACGTGTTTGTATCACCAAGTAGTTTCATTGCTCATCATTTCCATATTCATTAGTAATTGAGAATTAGCAGTGATATGTTGTTGTTGTTGGCTGCCATCATGATGACCCCATGCACAGCTGAATGAAATGCTTACCCGTCTATTGTGATCCACATGGTAGAACACTAGGCCTTTCTTCCTAGCTTGGCTTAGTCCAGAAGCACCGATGAAACCTGTTCAGCATCATGGCCACACACAAGACTCCACTGAAAGAAGAGCGATGACCGTGTATGAAGTGCACTGGCAAGGAATAGAACCCAGGTCTCCGGCATGGAAGGTGAGAAGTCTACCACTGAGCCACCAGTGCCCCCGTTAGGTGGATCATGTAGAACACCGCATACACTGCCTAGGATACATCTTCATAGGAGAGAAGAATGGAGGCATTGTGCAGTGTTTTATATCAAAACCATTCAGCAACATTCAACAGTGTATTTTATAATAGTCAAGGTAATTTTTTTCATTTTTTTCCATCCATTTTAACTTTCCTTTCGCCCTCTTTCCTGATAGTTAACTTGAAGTTCCAATTTGCTTGTAAAAATATAACTGCTCTTCCATACAGTGGTCACTTTGACTTGAAACTATTTATGGTGAATTAGCCACTGTATACTAGATGTTCTACCCGTGTATGACGTCTACTTCACATTATGTGAGCTATTTGGTAACATTAGAAAATTTGTTATTTGGAAGTAGTCTTCATTTAAAATGTGGAATGTTTGATGGAAAACCAGATTCACTTAGATTAATAACGTGTATTTCTGTTACTCAATTGCATTTGCATTTGTGGACTTGAAAGAAGAAAAAAAAGCTTTCTTGTTATTCTGTCCCAGGAATTTTTTTTTCTCCTCTAATTCTAAAGGACACAAGTAGAAAAATAGAATTGATATTTTAGCAGGTGCTAGCTACATCTAATATGATTTCCTGTCAACACAGAAACTATGAGTTGTATATTTTAAAGATTGCAGTCAAATTGTTTTCTTCAGTAAATAGAGGCTGAATTCCTGATGTGTCAAAACGATGCTCTCTGGGAAACAATGAAATTTTTCATCAAAAACAACATACAGATTGCCAGCCATTAGACACATCCCTGCAGCTTAGTTCAAATTCCAGTAAGCAGCATTGAAATACAGGTTATAAGCCCATGCTCTACAAATATGGAAATGCGGTATGGCTGTTGTAGGAAGAAAGGCTTGAATGAGGAGGGATCTTTAACCTGAAGGGTAGTCAGAGTCATCCTGCTTCATTACAGGTGACATAATCAAAGTATATTAAAATAATGCAACATATAAAATAATATTTTAGTAACATTATAGCTCAGTCTCTCAGAGATTCCTTAGTATTAAATAATATTTGAAGATAACTGCTATGAGATTTAAATAGCTCACACTGATCTAAAGGATATAAAAATGATAGAAGACCTGGTAGTCTCTTCCAAATTTGAGTAACTATTTTCTTAGGAAAAATAAATGCAATCAGAGCTTTTTAAAAATAGTCTCAAGAAGGTCAGTGGTTTGAACATATTCTGACAGCCTTCTTTGACCTTCTTAGGCATGTTATGTTTACTATGAATGCCCTTTAAACGTCTGCTTAAGTGGATGAATTCACCTTTATTCCTCTAAGAAATGCTATTGATTTTTCCAAAAACAAAACAACAACAAAAAAGAAAGGAATTAAGCACTCACTATCATTTACACTTACAGTGCATGGTTTTATACATCTTTATCCTTTCTGAATAAAAATTCACCTAAAGAAAATCTGAAATTGTTCTCAAGTATGCTCCTCTCAGAATGGGTAACAAAATCTAATTACATCCCTGTTTAGAAAGCTTCAGGATTGCACATTACATTTAGCCTAGATTTTCAAGTTCCTTTCCCAGCTAAATGATATCACTTATCTCCAGTTACTCTTTAAACATTTATAGAAATGGGGCTATTATAGAAGCTGTGAGGTATTGAATACAAAACAAGATATGTGTGATGGCATTTTTAGCAAAACAATACAAACCTGGATATGTGGGTTTATATGAGATTCATTTGGTCTCCTGTTATTGTTTCTCTGGGAAAACTTTAACTTGATTTATTAGAACTTATTAATGATTTTCCTCAAGCATCTTTAAATTCCTGTCAATCTCAACTTTATCTACACTGTCTATGACCCTATTTTTTAGATTAAGCAATGTAGTAACCAGAGGTTTTGCAAATTCCTTTTCCCAAGAGGCTATTTTATTAGGGCAAGAAGACCAGAGAGGCAAAGATTCTAAAGTCCTGTAGCAATGTATAGGTGGAGCCAGGATTAACGTACATATTTCTGACTTTGAGTTCTATGTCCTACCACCATGGGGAGGTGACATTGGTAATTCTCTGTTTTGCAGCCTTCTCCCTTCAGTAGTTACTAAAGTTTTGAAATTTACTTCACTTCTTTCTGCTCTCCAAAATGGGTCTTTTAATTGCCTTTGGCTAGACTTGCGCTTACATTTTCCATTACATTTATATTTTCAGCTATGACTTTTAATTTTTTTATCTATTATTATGTTTGCTTACTTGAAGCTGAGCTATCTCTATGGGTAGGAAATGACTCAATGGCAAAAGGTTATAGTGAAAATGAAGGAGCCCTGATGGCACAGCGAAGTGCAGCTGTCTGCTTCTGTAAAGGTTACAGCCTAGGAAACCCTTTGGGGCGGTTGTACTCTGTCCTATAGGGTCACTATGAGTTGAAATTGACTTGACGGCAATGTCTTTGTTATTTTTGTTTTTCTTTAATAGTTGAAATGTAAAGGCTCAGTGAGGGCGAGGAAGACCCTCAGTGCAAAGGATGGGCACGATTGCTGCAACAATAGACTCAAGCATACCAAGGATCATGAAGATGACACAGGACATGCAACGTTTTGTTGTGCATAAGGTTATTATGAGTTGGAGTAGACTGAACGGCAGCTATTGTCTGTCTGTCTGTCTGTCTGTCTGTCTATCTATCTATCATCTATCATCTATCTATCTATCCATCATCTATGGTTAAAACAGTATGCTGGTAGAAAGAATTGAATTCACTTCTCTAATTTGCATGAGATAGATGTCTAGCTCCTGTCTCAAATATTGTTTTACCCCAAAATTATTGTTTCACCAAATGGCATATAAATACTGATGTTTATATGGAAGAATTCTGGACACTTCCTTAAATATTGTTTGTCATAAGGTCACATCTTTGGTTTTCACTGGCTAATGCTTTTCAGAAGTAGACTGCCAGGTCCTTCTTCCTAGTCTGTCTTAGTCTGGAAGCTCAGCTGAAACCTGTCCTCTATGGGTGACCCTGCTGGTATCTGAATACCGGTGGCATAGTTTCCAGCATCCCAGCAACAATTGTGAAGTTGTCAAAGATTTCATTTTACTTGGATCCACAATCAACAGCCATGGAAGCAGCAGTCAAGAAATCAAAAGATGCATTGCATTGGGCAAATCTGCTGCAAAGGACCTCTTCAAAGTGTTGAAGAGCAAAGATGTCACCCTGAAGACTAAGGTGCGCCTGACCCAAGCCAAGGTATTTTCAATTACATCATATGCATGTGAAAGCTTGACAATGAATAAGGAAGACCGAGGAAGTGTTGACACCTTTGAATTGTGGTGTTGGCGAAGAATATTGAATATACCATGGACTGCCAAAAGAACGAACAAATCTGACTTAGAAGAAGTACAACCAGAATGCTCCTTAGAAGCAAGGATGGTGAGACTGCGTCTTACATACTTTGGACATGTTGTCAGGAGGGATGAGTCCCTGGAGAAGGACATCACACAGGGAGAGTACAGGGTCAGCGGAAAAGAGTACAGGGTCAGCGGAAAAGAGGAAGTCCCTCAATGAGGTGGATTGGCACAATGGCTGCAACAATGAGCTCAAGCATAACAAGGATTGTAAGGATGGCACAGGACCAGGCAGTGTTTCGTTTGTTGTGCATAGGGTCGCTATGAGTCTGAGCCGACTGGACGGCACCTAACAACAACAACAACAAAGGTCACATCTTTATCTTGGACCTCACTATTTTTTTTGGAAATGAACAATCTCAATACAGTAAATAAAATATCTGAGAACTTAATATGTTCAAAACAACCTGCAATGCTTGACAGTAAATTGTAATAGGATAAATTGTTCCTCCCCGAAACTCCCAAAGGACTTTATACCTCTTTTGTAATACTCGTCCTAGTCCATCTGGTCTTAGAGTGTCTGTCTTCAAAACTAAATGAGGAATGCACAAATTATTCCTTAATCATCTCTTTTATTGAATGTACCAGACACAGTGTTATTCTATCGATATTCAAATAATGTTTGTTTAGTTGTTGCTGATTGATTAGAGAGCATGATTTTTTGCTGTTTAAAAATTCTTAGGCTTAGGTAGAAACAACGAAGCCCCATAGGGTAGAGCCAGGATTGAGGCACATCATTTTTATTTCCTATTGGTTCAGGGATGAATCTGTGTGTCACTTCGGATAAACCAAAAGATTTCATTACCTTGGCCACAGAGATTTGTTGAGGAAGACTAGGAGAATCAATTAAGTTTAAGGAGACCAATTAAATGTTTTCTGAGTATGCTAGGAATGTGATTCTGATTATTTTTTTCATGTGAAAATAGTACTAGGAACTGGAGACATTGTGTTATTACTGCAATTTTCTTAGGGCTGAGACCAGCACAAGTGAAGAAAAAGCTGAGAGATGGACATAAGTGAGAGATGAATAAATGTTCTAATGATATCATTGAGTCCTGAAATCCAACTAGACTTGAAAAAAGCCGTATCCATGAACTTACTTACATGATCCGATGCATTATTATTGTCTTGTGTTTGAGACTTGTTGAGACTAGGCAAGTGAAGCAGCCTCAAGTTTATGATATTTAGCTTGTGCACGCACTCATTTCAATCCATCTTCTGAGTTTCTTGTTCCCAAGTTAAATGTTAAGTTCAATGGCCAAAGTTTCTGCAGATGCAATATAGTACCTGGAAAAATTTTTTGCATATTACCATAGCTTTTCAATTTAATTGAATTGTATTAGATGAATTGAAGACATGTCATTTATTGCTGAAGAATTTGGAAACAGAAGTAAGACTAGTTCACATATACACGCAAACATATATGCACAGACACACACGCATACACTCACATGAATACACACAAGACAGATATGTAAAGTCCCAGCTGAATATTTGCATCTCTTCATTCAGCATGTGCCATGAGTGATACAATACTCCTTAACCCAAATATAACCTTCTATATGATTTCTATAGAATTAGTCCATAGATGAAAATCAGGCCAGTTCCATCATGGAAGGCCTAAGAAGATACAGCCATAGGAAACTCTGAAGCAATTATGATTCATTAATTTCGTTTAAAAATATTGGTTGAAATGCTTTTCCTCAACTTTGGCTAGTGGTTGGTGCATAAATTTGAATAATAATTGTATTGCCTAGTCTTTGTAGCAGGCCTATGGATATTATCCTACCCAAATGACTTTTTACTTCAGGATAGATCTTGAAATGTTCTTTTGACAATGAATGCAACACCATTCTTCTTCAATGCATCTTTACCAGTATAGTAGACCATATGATTGTCTGATTCAAATTGGGCAATACCAGTCCATTTTAGCTCACTAATGCCTAGGATATCAATCTTTATGGGTTCCATTTCATTTTTTAATACTTCCAATTTTCCTAGATTCATACTTCTTACATTCCACATTCCAATTATTGATGGATGTTTACAGCTGTTTCTTTCATTTGGAGTCCTGCCACCTTAGCAAATGAAAGTCCTGAAAGTTTTACGCCATCTGTCATTAAGGTGGGCTCTACTTTGAGGAGACAGCTCTTCCCCAGTCGTATTTTCAATGCCTCCCAATCTGAGGGGCTCATCTTCCCACACTACATCAGACAATGTTTCACTTCTATTCGTAAGGTTTTCACTGGCCAGTTTTTTCAGAAGTGGACTGCCATGTTCTTCCTAGTCTGTCTTAGTCTGGAAGCTCCAATAAAACCTGGCCATCAAGGGTGGCCCTACTGGTATTTGAAATACTGGTGGCAAAGCTTCAAGTATCAGAGTAACACACAAGCCATCACAGTAGGACAAACTGACAGACGCATTGGCAAAGAATATTGAATATACCATGGAGTGCCAGAAGAATGAACAAATCTGTCTTGCAAGAAATACAGCCAGAGTGCACCTTGGAAGCAAGCATAGTGATACTTCCTGTCATGTATTTTGGACATGTTATCAGAAAGGACTAGTCCCTGGAGAAGGACATCATGCTTGATAAGGTAGAGTGTCAGTGAGAAAGAGGAAGACCCTTTATGAGATAGATTGACACACTGACTGCAAGAATGGGCTCAAACACAACAACAATTCTCAGGATGGCACCGGACCAGGCAGTGTTTCATTCTGTTGTGCGTAGGGTCACTATGAATCAGAACCAACTTGAGGGCACCTAACGATAACAACAAGAACAATCAAAATGCTGATTTGTGGCATATAAATAGCATAATATCTGTTCATGTGACAGGCAAAAAATAATCAAACAAACAAAATAGACTTTCAATAGTAGGATGGAAGGGAGGGACATACACACACGCACACACAAGACATAAATGTTACTAATCTATAGAATCATGATTTCTAGGAAAGTATGAAAGGAACAAAGAGATTGTATTCCAATCAACCAATGGATGATGTATCTGAGTAATAGCTGCCTTTGGTATGCTTTGTATAGAAAGAATAAAATATTGCGAAGACACATATAAATGTTTTATCTATGTACATACAAACTCTTATTACCAATTTTCTTTTAATTTTTTTTCCTTCAAAGTCAATTATTTAATTGATATTCATGGTGGACATTGTATGTCATAGTGTATTTGAAAAGGACTCAGCAGCAGGACATTGATTAAAGAACAAAAACAAACAAAAACCCGGTGCCCTTGAGTCGATTCCAACTCATAGTAACCGTACAGAATTGAGTAGAACTGCCCCATAGGGTTTCCAAAGAGTGGCTGGTGGATTCCAACTGCCAACCTTTTGGTTAGCAGCCTGAGCTCTTAACCACTGTGCCACCATGGCCCTTGATTCAAAGACCCAACCCAAAACCAAACCCGTTGCCGTCGAGTCGATTCCAACTCATAGTGACCCTGTAGGACGGGGTAGAACTGCCCTATAGAGTTTCCGAGGAGCACCTGGTGGATTTAAACTGCTGACCTTTTGGTTAGCAACCCTAGCACTTAACCACTATGCCACCAGGGCTTCTGATTAAATGACGGTACCCTAGAAATTGGAAATTACAAGCATTTAAGTGTACATTTGGAACTGATTTCTGGTTTTCCGGGTAAGACATTTAACCTTAAGGTGACAAATTATGAGTCAACTGATCCATCACTTAAATAATCCTCTATCCTTCTTCTAGTGTATAAAATTGAGATTTTTTTTAACTTAAGCACAACAAACAGCTTAATTAATGACCCCAGGAAACAAGTCAAGTTAAATAAAACAAAATAAAATCAGAAGCAGGATAACAGCTTGGTTGTTGCCCTAGGCAACCGGCAGCTGACAGATGATGTGATGTCTGATGACATACATTTTCTGATCCCTTCTCCTCTTGAACAGTATGTTAAAAAAAAATCATGGACTATCATCAAGGGTTATATCCAATATACAAAGAATTCAAGAGGTTTAATAAAATGTAAATTTTAATTAGGAACAGATGATCCCTAACCCACAACGCAGGTAATGAAACGATTGCTACACTATGCTCCAAGTACTATTCTTGCCAAAGGATCTCTTCAGGAACCTCCATATTTTCCCAAGAAGCTTTCAGTTGTAAAACTGATTCTCTACCAACTTTGATATTTCTGGATTTAGCAGTAGAATGTAAGTCCCATCTGTTTAATTGTGTTCTGCCTGCTGATATGGAAGAATCAATGAAAGTACAGATGATAGTTAATGTTCTCTTGCACCTGGAGGTTTAAATCCACTGCAGTTACTATTAGGAGTTGCAGAGTAGAGTTTAAGAGCGTGGGGTCACAGTTCTTCCACTGCGTGATCTTAATCAAGTTGCTTAGCATCTCTGTATGTCAGCTCTCTAATCTATAAAAATACTCACCTAACAGGTAATGTGAGGTAGTGGTTAGGGGCACAGGCACTGGAAATAAAGTTAGATTTTACATCCTCTGCCCTGCCACTTATAAACTGCATAATCTGGGATATCGTATTGTCTTCTTTAGGCCCAATTTTTTTTGATGGGGTGATTCTGAGGATTATATGAGTCAATAGTAAAACCACATGTTTATTCCAGATAAGATTACACCAGAAAATTTGGTTGCCCTGGTGGTGCAATGGTTAAGCACTTGGCTACTAACCAAAAGGTCAGCAGTTAGAACTCACCAGTTGCTCCTGGGGAGAAAGACTTGGCGATCTGCTCCCTTAAAGATTACAGTCTAGGAAATCCTATGCGGAAGTTGTACTCTGTCTTATAGGGTTGCTATCAGTTGGAATTGACTCTAAGACACACAACAATGATCATGTTGCTCCTTTGTACTTATTGAGTGCTCTAGGAGCCAGGGAGTATCCTAAGTGTTTTACAAACATTGACTCATGTAATCCTCATAATTACCCCACTGTTTCTCAGATATACTCATAGTTTGTTCCTGGAAGGTATTCCCCCCTCTGTTCAAATAGCACCTTATTGTATAGTTTTTCCTGATTAATCTTAAATATCCATCCCTACCCATTTTTTCTATACCCACTTTATTTCTTCTGTCTAGGACGTATACTTCCTGTATTAGATAATATACTTTTATCTGCTTAATCTCTATGTTCCCACAACAGAATTAAAGCTCTATGAGGAGAGATGTTTTCTTTCTTTTGCTTTTTTTTATAACCAGTGTCTGGAATAGTGGTTTTAAAACTGTAGATTCTCAATACATATTTTTGAATGTATACATTAATAAGCCTCTGCTGCTTACACTTTGCTAGCTAACGATGTTTAACTTTAACCAAACTGTAATCTTGGAGAACAGGAAAGACCAAAGAAAAACCTCCAAAAATTTGTGTTCTAGGAAAAGGCTTACTGCAAAGAACCACCTCTCCTTATACGACTTAGATAGAATTCATGGATGCCTCTGTGTTCACTATGGCAAGGACAGACACAGACCCTTTGAATTTCCATTCTTTGCCTCATAAATGATTAGTTCAACCCTTTTCCCCCACTGATCAACTGGAATAAAATGCCCATTAACCTGCCTTGATCAAAATTTATTCAAACTTTTTTCTTCCTCTAAGCCCCTAAACTTTGACCCACTTTCAGTCTGAGCCAGTGTACAGCCCTTCCTTAATGGACCCTCTCAAGAATAGATTTACTGCAGGGTAAAGAATTCTATATCTACTGTCTAATTACACCACCTCCACCCATTTATCCCACTTTTCCACACCTGGTCTTTCTAGCCTTGTTTACTCCTCCCTCTAGAAGAAAATCCCTTTCTGTCTGCCCTTTGAGAGATTTGCAGATCTCATGGTAACATCAGTCTCCCCCTTGCCATGTGCCCACTTCCCCATTGTAATAACTATTTCTAATAAAGTTTTCCCTTATCTATGATTGGATATTTTACTTTGACATAGCATATCACCGCCTCTTGACTTGGCCTCTCTACTAAGCTACTATTGTATCTTTCTGCTTCTACTCTGCCTTGCTTGAATCCATTGTCCACATAGCAGCTAGAGTGATTTTCTAAAAGAACATATATCATATGATTCCCCTGCTCAGGATCTCCCAACTACATCCTTTGAATCCAAAATCCTTAGGCTGCTGTGCAAATTCTACTCACTTGCCTTCCTCTTCCTCTCTGATCTCATCTCCTGCCATTCTCTCCTTCTTTCCCTTGCTCCTGCCACGTAGGTTTCTTAATCTTTGTGAAACTGCTTAAAAGCATCACTACATTCCATTTTTTTTTTTTTTTTTATTTCTATGGGTATTAGAATGGGAAGATGAGTTAACATCAATAATCAATTTATCATTATATTCAGATGTTGGTGCAATGTTAAATACGTTATCTGAGTTGAGCAGAAAAAAGCTGCTTTACACAAGTCTTTTTGCAAGCAAGCATGTATAAAATCTGAATTCATATGAAAAATAGTTGTATGCTTATTGACTCTTATATTGTGCTAATCATTTTTTCACATTATTTTATTTAGTCATCACAACTACAAGTCCAGTACTGTTGTCTTTACCTTTTTATAAATGGAAAAACCAAGGCTCAAGGAACTTAAGTAAGATAGGCACAGGCATACAGCAAGTGATAGGTAATTGAAGGTATCAATACCTGCTTTTCTGACTTCAATTATGTTTTTCCCAATACATCGTAGAATCTAATAAACAAGACAATTCAGAGCAATGTAATAATTGTTTCAAGTTTAATGATAATTTAGTAATAATAAGTATTAAAGATGTTATGCTCGACTGAGCATTTGAATAGGTAGTACAGTTTTACAGCTACTGTTTATTTGAATTTTTTACGGCTTTTTGAGATGAAAAGTAGAATGATGTGTTGCACTTCAGGGTAATTAATTTCTCAGTGTTTTGAGATACTTTACAGATATAAAACAATGAATTTTCATATGATGGCTCATGAAGCTTCAACAGATATTTATGTTTCTAATAGCTCTTTCAAGTCAAATAGATACATATAAAATAAATTGAATTATACAGAGATAGAGTTATAAAAGTAATTTTCAAGAGTTTATTTTATGGTACGGTCATGTCAATATTATTAAAGTAGTTGAATATAATAATTTTACAATGATTTTCATGTAGATTACACAACAGATACAGCAAAAAAAATTGTTCTGTGATATTTATGCATGTGTGGAAGCATAATGTAACTAGGTGCAAATTTTGTTCGCTTAAAAGGAAATTTATGACATGACTTCAAATTAATTACACAGAAAAAGTACATTAAAATGTAAGATTATGAAAGTTCATTAGAAACTTTAATACATTACTGAAGGTAAGCATTGATCAAAGTATCCAAATATAGGGTATTCAATGAATTATGATTTTTTATGGTCATATAAAATGATAGTTTAGAGGCATATTTATTGGTGTTAGAGGATAGGTTTATTAAATATTTTATTTTAAAAAGTTTGTATACTATGACCATATTTTTGTTAAAATATCATATACACATTATCCATAAATATAGTAAGCATGATTGTATGTGACAGTACAATAACAATCTCCTTTGCTAAAATTTTTTTTTTTTTTTTTGCTAAAAATATAGTCACTCCTACTTTGTCATTTGTTCACATTTGTGAAATTTTCTATGAGGATAATGAATTATGTGTTTAATACAAGCAATTAAGAAGAAAATGAAATATACTAAGCAACATCTTTTGTAACTAAATCAAAGTAATTATGATTATTTAATAATGCAAAATAATTGATTTACTCCAATATTTAGTAATGAAAGTAATGATAATACTATGTATGTATCAGGGCTATTTTAACTTAGAAAGGTAAGTTTTCTAAGAAAAAAGCACTTATTTAAAAAAAAATCAGATATTATGTTGTTTTTTTAATAAGAACCAGAAGTGAGGCTCATGGCCCAGTGTCCTAGGAAATACCGAGCTTTAGGTATGCTTTCATTCTACCTCTTGTGGTCACTACCAAAACTACGTTCATAATCCTGGAAGGTGAAAATTTCCCTAAAGAAGACTTTTGATAACTTATTCAGTTTTTAATTTTAATTAAGAATTATTGACAACAAGCAGAAAAAACAAATAAGATAACAAAAACACACAGGCTCACAACCTCCAAGCTCTATCAATCATACCATGAGGTGGGGCCAAGACGGCGGAGTAGTCAAAAGCTTCCTATGAACCCTCTTACAACAAAGACCTGAAAAAAAAAAAAGAGAAACAATTATATTTATGACAACCTAGGAGCCCTGAACATCAAAGGCAAAGTTAGAAAATGGACTGAACAGCAGGGTGAGGGAGAGATGGTTCAGAAGCGGTGAGGAGTTGCCAGACTTGAATCACTGGGAACCCTCAGGCACCATTCCCTGGGGTGACTGCAGCATGGCTGGCAGCAGCACTCCGGATGAGGTTTATTCAGGGAGAAACAGTGAGCTGCACATCCTAGTCAAACCTCTAGAACCAGAGAAGAAAGGTACCGTTGGCAAAGGCTAAGTACTTGCATTTATTTTACTGCGCCCCCAGCCTCCAAGCTGGCTTTAGTGGCTGCCGATTTCCCTGGGCATGACATAAGTCCTGCTGTGTGCCCTGAGCCATTCTCCCAGCCTTGGAGAAGGAATAAATTCACAATTGAGGGAAAAGATAAACTTGCAGCTCCACTAAGATGGGGAGCTCAGGACAGAAGTGGCTCCTGTCCAGGTAAGAATGGGGCACAGACTTTAAATATCTTTGACTCCCACATGGGCCTGTGTGGGGCTGTTTCAGGAGAATAGGCCTTTGTTGGCAGACTGCAACTGTTTCAGCTGTGTGGTGGAGTGCGGGTGTTTGATGTTTGACACCACAGTGCCTATTTAACAGGGTCCTCACCTACCCACATCGGGGCCTAAGAACTGGTGTCTCCACCCATGTCACATAGTCACCCACGGCAGGCATCCAAGGATAAGTGGTGCCTCCCAGTCCTTACAACCAAAAGCACTGGATGCCCATGGTCTGGCTGCATAACCCACCCACCTGTGTGCTCTACAGAAGAGGGAGGCACTTTTCTCACAGACACTCAGGGGACAGTTGTCAGCCCCCTCCTTGTTCAGAGTGTGACACTCTGCTACGACCAGATTCCTATACCTACACCAATCACCCTGTACCTCTAAAACTGTAGGACAGAGCTTATACCACACACTTGATGAACAACTACCTGTACACCTGAGCTGATTCCACACAACACAAGTGAATGGACTTCTAGGCTTGTATACCTGGTACCAGCTCTAGCCATCTCATGACACGATGTCAGAGCTTCAAAGGCAAAAATAATCAAGCTAGCTCATTCAAGCAGCCTATCTGGGTATATCAAAACAAAACAAAACAAGAAGCTAGGATAAAGAAGAAAACAAAATAAACTAATAAGATAACTTATAGATGGCTCAGAGACAGTAGTTAATACCAAATCACATGAAGAAGCAGACCAAGATTGCTTCAACAAGTTCTCAGAACAAGGAATCTTCCAGATGAAGGTATATTCCTGGAATTACCAGATGCAGAATACAAAAGATTAATATACAGAACTCTTCAAGACATCAGGAAGGAGATCAGGCAAAAAATAGAACCAAGGAACACACAGATAAAGCAGTTGAAGAAATTAAAAAGGTTATTCAAGAACATAATGAAAAATTAAATAAGCTACAAGAATCCATAGAGAGCCAGCAATCAGAAATTCAGAAGGTTAACAATAAAATTACAGAATTAGACAACTCAATAGAAAGAGAAGCAGAATTGAGGAAGTAGAAGGCAGAATTAATGAGTATGAAGATAAAACACTTGGTACCAATATATTCATAGAAAAATCAAATAAAAGAATTAAAAAAATGAAGAAACCCTAAGAATCATGTGTGACTCTATCAAGAGAAATAATCTACAAGTGATTGGAGTACCAAAACGGGGAGGGATAACAGAAAATACAGAGAGAATTGTTGAAGATTTCTTAGCAGAAAACTTCCCTGATATCATGAAAGATGAGAAGATATCTGCCTAAGATGCTCATCGCACTCCACATAAGGTATATCTCAAAAGAAAGTCACCAAGACATGTTATAATCAAACTTGCCAAAACCAAAGATAAAAAGAGAATTTTAAGAACAGCTAGGCATAAATGAAAAGTCACCTACAAAAGAGAGACAATAAGAACAAACTCAGACTATTTGGCAGAAACCATGCAGGCAAGAAGGCAATGGGATGACTTATGTAAAGCATTGAAAGGAAAAATTGCCAGCCAAGAATCATATATCCAACAAAACTGTCTCTCAAATATGAAGGAGAAATTAGGATATTTCCAGATAAACAGAAGTCTAGGGAATTTGTAAAAATGAAACCAAAACTACAAGAAATACTCAAGGAAATTCTCTGGTTAGAAAATCAATAATATCAGATATCAACTCAAGACTAGAACACAGGACAGAGCAACCAGATGTCAACTCAGATAGGGAATTCAAAAAATAATTCAAGATAAAAAAATGCTCAAAAGAAACAGCAACATTAATATGTAAAAGAAGACAACATTAAAACAACAAAGAGGGACTAAGACCAAAAGCAAAGAAATTTCCTCAATACAACCAAAACCTTCAAAGGCCAGAGTAGCAGGGACAGGAGCCTGGGAACCATAGTTTTAGGGGACATCTAGGTCAAATGGCATAACAAAATGTATTAAGAAAATGGTCTGCACTCTACTTTGGTGAGAGGTGTCTGGAGTCTTAAATGCTAGCAAGCAGCCATCTAAGACACATAAATTGGTCTCAACCCACCTGGTGCAAAGGAGA
This sequence comes from Elephas maximus indicus, assembly GCF_024166365.1. NCBI lineage: Eukaryota > Metazoa > Chordata > Mammalia > Proboscidea > Elephantidae > Elephas > Elephas maximus. The sequence goes on from NC_064832.1 coordinate 43,850,521, forward strand.
ATGAAGAACACCAAAGACACAAGGTAATTATGAGCCCAAGAGACAGAAAGGGCCACATAAACCAGAGACTCCATCAGCCTGAGACCTGAAGAACTAGATGGTGCCTGACTACCACTGATGACTGCCCTGACAGGTAACACAACAGAAAATCCCTGATAGAGCAGAACAGTAGGATGCAGATCTTAAATTCTCATAAAAATACGCGGCTTAATGGTCTGACTGTGACTGAAGGGACCCTGACAGTCATGGTCCCCGGATCCTTTGATAGTCCAAGATTGGAACTCTACAGACAGGGATTGGCCTGGACTATAAGATAGATAATGATACAAGAGAGGAGTGAAACTTGTGGCTGAAGTAGACACATGAAACTATACAGGTGACTCCTGTCTGGTGGTGAGACAAGAAGGAAGAGGGGTACAGGACCTGGTTGAATGTACACTGGGAATACAGGGTAGAGAGGAGGAATGTGCTGTCTCATTAAGGGGAGAGCAGTTGGGAGTGCATGGTGGGGTGTGTATGGTTTTTCTATGAAAGACTGAATTTGTAAACTTTCACCTAAAGCACAATAAATAAATTAAAAAAAAAAGAGGGACTAAGAAATGTAGTCATAGATCTTTCATATGGAAAAGAAGTCAAGGCAATATAAAGAAATAAAAGCAGGGTTAAACTTAGAAAAAAAGGGGTAAATATCAAGGTAACCACAAAGGAGACTGACAATTCTACTCATCAAAATAAAATACAAGAAAAAAATAAAGACCCAGCAAAAACAAAATCAACAACAAAGAATAAGAGGAAAAGACAATATAAAAGAAAAACTACTCAGCACAAAAAATTATGTGGGAAAAAGAAACTGTGAACACACAAAAATAGACATCAAAATGACAGCACTAAACTCATACCTATCCATTATTACACTGAATGTAAAAGGGCTAAGTGCACCAATAAAGAGACAAAGAGTGGCAGAATGGCTAAAAAATCACGATCAGTCTATATGCTGCCTACAAGAGACACACCTTAGACTTAGAGACACAAACAAACTAAAACTCAAAGGACGGGAAAAATATATGAAGCAAACAACATTCAAAAAAGAGCAGGAGAGGCGGGACCAAGATGGCTGACTAGGTAGAAGCTTCCACAGATCCTTCTGCAACAAAGGCTTGAAAAAACAAGTGAATCGGTTACATACATGACAATCTACAAACCCTGACCATCAAACGCAAAACTAAGGAGTTGTCCTGAGTGACAGAGGAGAAAAAAGCCAAGCCCTGAAGCAGTGGCCACTTCTGGAGCCGGCGTACGGCGCCACAGCCTTGAGCCCTTGTGGTACCCTGGACCCAGAGTGATGGGGCCAATTTCAGCTTACTGAGACAGGGCAAGCACGGGACGCAACCCTAACTCCCTGGAGTATACTCGGCAGGGACCGAGCCAGCACACATAGGCTGCATACTGATGTGGCTGACAGGAGAATGAGAAACCATGGAGAAAAAACAACTGGTTTTGGAGCCTGGTGTGCAGCATCCCAGCCAGAAGACCTTGGTGCTGGGCTTTGGACTAAGCACGGAGGAGCTGATCATGGCTTCCTGAGATGGCACAAGCACAGGACACAGCCCTAACCCTCGGGGGCAACCTTGAACCAGCCATCACACACAGGCTACACACCCCTCTAGAATCTCAGATAAAACAAACCTCACCAAACAAGATAAGTAACTTTGTCTATCTTGCTGGGCTACTCTTTTCTATCTATCTGATCCCTCCCCTCCCTGTCCTAGCTGACTTCATTAACATTGGAGATCCCTGGGCAAGGGAGTGAAGTGCCTACAGGTTTGTTTTTTTTTTTTCCTAACCCATTCTCATGGACTTAGAGAAGCAGCAATTAACAATCAGGGGGAAAACTCCTTCCCTGACTTCTCCAAACTGGAATAATGATACAGAACCAGGTCCAACCAAGCATAAGATATCCACAGTCTTTGGCTTTCATCCCTACAGGAACCAGGTGGCTATTATAATGCAAAGGCAATCCTGATAGAGATCTGACTGTAATTGTTTTAGCTGAGCAGTGCAAAGGTAAGTTTTGGAGGTTTGATACCTCTCTACCTATTAAACAGAGCCCTCACTGATCTACAGCAGGGAACTGAGGGCAGAAGCCCCATCCATGCCACCTAACCAACTGCTAAAGGGGTCTGAGGGTAGTATGCCTAAAAATCTTTAGAGGTACAAGCATTGGGTGCCTAAGATACATCAGCAGAGCCCACCCACCAAAAAAGCGTGAGAGAATAGAGACACTCCTACCTCACTGGCACTTGGGGGAAGGCTGAGAGCATCCTGCTCTCCTAGGACTGTGACCCCTGCCACTACCAGAAACTGGTGCATACAACCATCACCACTACTCCTCTAAGCTAATAGGTGATAGCCTACACCACACACTAGGTGACCCACTATCAGGACACCTAAGCTGATTCTATACAAGAATAGTAAATGGACCAAAGGGTCATACATCTGATAATAGTTCAAACCAGATGGTAACAGGACATAAGTGATTCAAAGGCTACAACAATCAAGATAGCCCAATCTAGTAGCCCATATGGGTGTGTTGAAATAAAATAAAACAAGAAGATAGGACTCAGTAAGCAAATATAAAATAAATCATTACAATATCTTATAGATGGCTCCAGAGATCAGTCAATATCAAATCACATAAAGAAGCAGACCATGATTGCTTCTACAAACCCCCAAAATCAAATAATCAAAATCTTTCCCAAATGATGATACATTCCTGGAATTGCCAGATGTAGAATATAAAAAACTAATATACGGAATGCTTCAAGACATCAGGGATGACCTCAAAATTAAATAAGGCCAAGAAACACACTGATAAAGCAGTTAAAGAAATCAAAAAGATTATTCAAGAACATAGTAAAAAATTTAATAAGCTGCAAGAATCCACAGAGAGACAGCATTCAAAAATCCAAAAGATTAACAATAAAATTGCAGAACTAGACAACTCAACAGGAAGTCTAGTTCTGCAATAGAGCAGAATCGAGGAATTGGAATGCAGAGTTGGGGAGATGGAGGATAAGGCAATAGACATCAATATAGTTGAAGAAAAATGAGATAAAAGAATTAAAAAAAAAATCCTAAGAATCATAAGGGACTCTATCAAAAAGAATAACTTGCATGTGACTGGAGTTCCAGAACAGGGAGGCATAACACAAAATACAGAGAGAATAGCTGAAGACCTGTTGGCAGAAAACTTCCCTGGCATAGTGAAAGATGAAAGGATATCTATCCAAGATGCTCATCGAATGCCATACGAGATAGATCTCCCCCAAAAAATCACCAAGACATATTATCATCAAACTAGCCAAAATCAAAGATAAAGAGAAAATTTTAAAAGCAGCCAGAGATAAAAGAAAAGTCACCTAAAAAGGAGAGTCCATAAGAATAAGTTCAGACTACTCGGCAGAAACCACGGAGGCAAGACGGCAATGGGATGACATATATAGAGCACTGAAAGAGAAAAACTGCCAGCCAAGAATCATACATCCAGCAAAATTCTCTCTCAAACATGAAAGGGAAGTTTAGATATTTACAGATAAACACAAGCTTAGACAATTTGCAAAAACTGAACAAAAGCTACAAGAATTACTAAAGGAAATTCTTTGATCAGAAAATCAGTAATGTCAGATACCAACAAAACACAAGGTCACAGAATGGAACATCCTGATATCAACTCAAATAGGGGAGCGACAAAAACAAAATAAGATTAATTTTAAAAAAACCCTCAAAACAGGGAATCATTGATGTCATTATGTAAAAGATTACAATAATCAAAAAAGAGGGACTAAATACAGGAGGCATAGATCTTCCATATGGAGAGGAAACCAAGGCAATACAGCGCAATACAAGTTAGGTTTTTACTTAGAAAAATAGGGGTAAATGTTAAGGTAAACACAAAGAGGTCTAACAATTCCATACTTCAAAATAAAAACCAAGATAAACATAACGACCTAGCAAAAATGAATTCAACTACTACGAAAATGAGGAACACACAATTTACAAAGAAAAACTTCTCAACACAGAAAAGTAAGTGGAAAAACAAAATTGTCAACAACACACAGAAAAGGCATCAAAATGACAGCACTAAACTCGTACTTATCTATAATTATGCTGAACATAAATAGACTAAATGCACCAATAAGGAGACAGAGAGTCGCAGACTAGATAAAAAAAACATGATCCGTCTATATGCTACCTACAAGAGACACACCTTAGACTTAGAGACACAAATAAACTAAAACTCAAATGATGGAAAAATATATATATCAAACAAACAACAATCAAAAAAGAGCAGGAGTGGCAATATTAATTTCGGACAAAATAGGTTTAAAGTTAAATGCACCACAAAAGATAAAGAAGGACACTACATAATGATTAAAGGGACAATTTACCAGAAAGATATAACCACATTAAATATTTATGCACCCAATGAAAGGGCTGCAGGATACATAAAACAAACTTTAATAGAACTGAAAAGTGAGACAGACACCTCCACAATTATGGTAGGAGGCTTCAACACACCACTTTCGTTGAAGGATAGGACATCCGGTAAGAAGCTCAATAGAGACATGGAAGATCTAACTGCTACAGTCAACCAACTTGACCTCATAGACTTATACAGAACACTCCACCCAACAGCTGCAAAGTATACTTTTTTTCTACTGCACATGGAACTTTCCCTAGATAGATCACATATTAGGTCATAAAACAAATGTTTGCAGAATCCAAATCACTGAAATATTGCAAAGCATCTTCTCAGACCATAAGGACATAAAAGTAGAAGTCAATAACAGAAAAATCAGGGAAAAGAAATCAAACACTTGGAAACTGAACAATACCCTCCTCAAAAAGACTGGGTTATAGAAGACATTAAGGAGGGAATGAAGGAATTCATAGAATGCAATGAGACTGAAAACACTTCCTATCAAGACCCCTGGGACACAGCAAAAGCAGTGCTCAGAGGTCAATTTATATCAATAACCACACACATACATAAAGAAGAAAGAGTAAAAATCAGAGAACTGTCCCTACAACTTGAACAAATAAAAAGAGACCAACAAAAGAATTCATCAGGCACCAGAAGAAAACAAATAATAAAAATTAGAGCAGAATTAAAAGAATTAGAGAACAGAAAAACAATTGAAAAAATTAACAAAGACAAAAGCTGGTTCTCTGAAAAAATTAATAAGTTTCATAAACCATTGGCCAGACTGACTAAAGAAATACAAGAAAGGAAACAAATAACCCAAATAAGAAATGAGATGGGCCATACCACAACAGACCCAACTGAAATTAAAAGAATCGAATCGGATTACTATGAAAAATTGTCCTCTAACAAATTTGAAAACCTATAAGAAATGGACGAATTCCTAGAAACACACCACCTACCTGAACTAACACAAACAGAAGTAGAAAAACTAAATTGATCTATAACAAATAAAGAGATTGAAAAGGTAATCAAAAACTCCCAACAAAAATAGCCCTGGCCTGGACGGCTTCACTGCAGAGTTCTACCAAACTTTCAGAGAAGAGTTAACACCACTACTACTAAAGGTATTTCAAAGCATAGAAAAGGACAGAATACACCCTAAATCATTCTATGAAGCCATCATATCTCTGACACCGAAACCAGCTAAAGACAGCACCAAAAAAGACAATTTTAGACCTATATCCCTCGTGAATATAGATGCAAAAATCCACAACAAAATTCAACAACGTATCAAAAAAATAATCCAACATGACCAAGTGAGATTTATACCAGGTATGCAACGATGGTTCAATATTAAAAAAAAAAAACAATTTATGTAATCCACCATATAAATAAAAGAGAGAAACCACATGACTAGATAATTGGAAGCTCCTAAAAATCAAACACCTACGCTCTTCCAAAGACTTCGCCAAAAAAGGGAAAAGACTACTTACAGACTGGGAAAAAGTTTTCAGCTATGACATTTCCAAACAGTGCCTGATCTCTAAAATCTACATGATACTGCAAAAAGACAAATAACCCAATTGAAAAATGGGCAAAAGGTATGAATAGACCCTTCACTAAAGAAGACATTCAGGTAGCTACCAGACATATGAGGAAATGTTCATGATCACTAGCCATTAGAGAAATGCAGATTAAAACTACAATAAGATTTCATCGCACTCCAACAAAGTTGGCATTAATCCAAAAAATACAAAATAATAAATGTTGAACAGGCTGTGGAGAGATTGGGACACTTATACATTGCTGGTGGGAATGTAAAATGGTACAACCGCTTTGGAAATTGATGCGGCGCTTCCTTAAAAAGCTAGAAGTAGAACTACCAAATGATCCAGCAATCCCACTCCTTGGAATATATCCTAGAGAAATATGAGCCTTTACACAAACAGGTATATGCACACCCATGATTATTGTAGTACTGTTTACAATAACAAAAAGACGGAAGCAACCAAGGTGTCCATCAATAGATGAATGGATAAATAAATTATGGTATATTCACACAGTGGAATACCATGCATCAATAAAGAACAGTGAGGAATCCGTGAAACATTTCATAACATGGAGGAACCTGGAAGGCATTATGCTCAGTGAAATTAGTCAGCTGCAAAAAGACAAATATTGAATAAGACCACTATTATAAGAACTTGAGAAATAGTTCAAACTGAGAAGAAAACATTCTTTTGTGGTTACGAGAGTGGGGAGGGTGGGAAGGTGGGAAAGAGGTATTCACTAATTAGTAGATAAGAAGTACTTTAGGTGAAGGGAAAGACAACACTCAATACAAGGGAGGTCAGCACAACTGGACTAAACCAAAAGCAAAGAAGTTTCCTGAATAAACTGAATGCTTCGAAGGCCAGCGTAGCAGGGGCAGGGGTTTGGGGACCATGGTTTCAGGGAACATCTAAGTCAATTGGTATAATAAAATCTATTAAGAAAACATTCTGCACCCCACTTTGAAGAGTGGCGTCTGGGGTCTTAAACACTAGGAAGTGGCCATCTAAGCCATCTAAGATGCCTTAATTGGTCTCAACCCACCTGGATCAAAGAAGAATGAAGAACACCAAGGACACAACGTAGTTACAAGCCCAAGAGACAGAAAGGGCTACATGAACTAGCGACTACATCATCCTGAGACCAGAAGAACTAGATGGTGTACAGCTACAACTGATGAGTGCCCTGACAGAGAACATATCAGAGAATGCCTGAGGGAACAGGAGAACATTGAGGGTGCAGACTCCAAATTCTCATTAAAAAAAAAAAAAGACGTAATGGTCTGACTGAGACTAGAAGGACCTCGGCAGTCATGGTCCCCAGACCTTGTGTTGACCCAAGACAGGAACCATTCCTGAAGCCAACTCATGAGACATGGATTGGACTGGACAATGGGTTGGAGAGGGATGCTGATGAGGAGTGAGCTTCTTGGATCAGGTTGACACTTGAGACTATGTTGACATCTCCTGTCTGGAGGGGAGATGAGAGGGTAGAGGGGGTTAAAGGATGGCAAAATGGACACGAAAAGAGAGAGTGGAGGGGGGCGGAGCCAAGATGGCGGACTAGGCAGACACTACCTCGGATCCCTCTCACAACAAAGACACGGAAAAACAAGTGAATCGATCACATATATAACAATCTACGAACCCTGAACAACAAACACAGATATAGAGACGGAGAACGAACTAATACAGGGAAGCAGCGATTGTTTCCAGAGCCTGGAGCCAGCGTACCAGTCAGGTACGGCACAAGCACAGAGAGCTGCTCCACCCCCCTGAACTAACCCCGGGAGGGGGACCAGCCGGTTCCACGGGCGGCGTGGGACGCAGCTGGTAGGAGAAGTCCCCGGGAGGCAGTGACTGGTCTTGGAGCAGAAAGAGCAGCGTCCGAGCCGGGGAACCGTCCCGCAGGGATTTGGACTAGACGCAGGTACGGCATAAACACGGAGAGTTGCTCCACCCCCCTGAATTAACCCCAGGAAGGGGACCAGCCGGGTCGCGCGGGCGGCATGGGACGCAGCCGGTAGGAGAAGTCCCCGGGAGGCAGCGACTGGTATTGGAGCGGGGAGAACAGCGTCCCAGCCGGGACACTCGCTCACGGCACAAGCACGGGGACCTGCTCCACCCATCTGAACTAACCCCGGGAGGAGGCCCAACTGGCTCTCGGGTGCGGCACAGCCACGCGGCTGGAGGGACGAGAAGTCCCCGGGAGGCAGCGACTGATTTTGGAGTCGAGAGTGCACCGTCCCAGTAGGGGAGCCTTGACGCTGGGCGTGGGGCTGGAAGCGGAGGATCTGACCGTGACTTCAGCGGGCCAGACCCCCCGGGGGCAATCTCCACACAGCCAGCACACATAGGTGACGCGCCCGCGGGAATCTCAGATATAATAGTCATTCCAAGCAAGACAAGCAACTCTGGCTATATTCTGAGGTGCTACTCTCCTATCTCTCTGTTCCCTCCCCCACCCTCCCCAGGCGGCTTCATTTACATCTGAATAGCCTGAGCCAGAGGGAGAACTCTGATAGGGATCTGACTGCATTTTTTTTAGCAGATTTTCTGGAAAAACTACTTTCCCAGTGATGGCGCGGAAACAACAATCCATATCAAACCACTTAAAGAAGCAGACGATGACAGCTTCTCCAACCCCCCAAACAAAAGAATCAAAATCTTTCCCAAATGAAGATACAATCTTGGAATTATCAGATACAGAATATAAAAAACTAATTTACAGAATGCTTAATGATATCACAAATGAAATTAGGGTATCTGCAGAAAAAGCCAAGGAACACACTGATGAAACTGTTGAAGAACTCAAAAAGATTATTCAAGAACATACTGGAAAAATTAATAAGCTGCAAGAATCCATAGAGAGACAACATGTAGAAATCCAAAAGATTAACAATAAAATAACAGAATTAGACAACGCACTAGGAAGTCAGAGGAGCAGACTCGAGCAATTAGAATGCAGACTGGGACTTCTGGAGGACCAGGGAATCAACACCAACATAGCTGAAAAAAAATCAGATAAAAGAATTAAAAAAAATGAAGAAACCCTAAGAATTATGTGGGACTCTATCAAGAAGGATAACCTGCAGGTGATTGGAGTCCCAGAACAGGGAGGGGGGACAGAAAACACAGAGAAAATAGTTGAAGAACTCCTGACAGAAAACTTCCCTGACATCATGAAAGACGAAAGGATATCTATCCAAGATGCTCATCAAACCCCATTTAAGATTGATCCAAAAAGAAAAACACCAAGACATATTATCATCAAACTCACCAAAACCAAAGATAAACAGAAAATTTTAAAAGCAGCCAGGGAGAAAAGAAAGGTTTCCTTCAAGGGAGAATCAATAAGAATATGTTCTGACTACTCAGCAGAAAACATGCAGGCAAGAAGGGAATGGGCCGACATATGCAGAACACTGAAGGAGAAAAACTGCCAGCCAAGGATCATATATCCAGCAAAACTCTCTCTGAAATATGAAGGCGAAATTAAGATATTTACAGACAAACACAAGTTTAGAGAATTTGCAAAAACCAAACCAAAGCTACAAGAAATACTAAAGGATATTGTTTGGTCAGAGAACCAATAATATCAGATATCAGCACAACACAAGGTCACAAAACAGAACGTCCTGATATCAACTCAAATAGGGAAATCACAAAAACAAACAAATTAAGATTAATTAAAAAAAAATACACATAACAGGGAATCATGGAAGTCAATAGGTAAAAGATCACAATAACCAAAAAGAGGGACTAAATACAGGAGGCATTGAACTGCCATATGGAGAGTGATACAAGGCGATATAGAACAATACAAGTTAGGTTTTTACTTAGAAAAATAGGGGTAAATCATAAGGTAACCACAAAAAGGTATAACAACTCTATAACTCAAGATAAAAACCAAGAAAAACGTAACGACTCAACTGACATAAAGTCAAGCACTATGAAAATGAGGATCTCACAATTTACTAAGAAAAACACCTCAGCACAAAAAAGTATGCGGAAAAATGAAATTGTCAACAACACACATAAAAAGGCATCAAAATGACAGCACTAAAAACTTATTTATCTATAATTACCCTGAATGTAAATGGACTAAATGCACCAATAAAGAGACAGAGAGTCACAGACTGGATAAAGAAACACCATCCATCTATATGCTGCCTACAAGAGACACACCTTAGACTTAGAGACACAAACAAACTAAAACTCAAAGGATGGAAAAAAATATATCAAGAAAACAATAAGCAAACGAGAAGAGGAGTAGCAATATTAATTTCTGACAAAATAGACTTTAGACTTAAATCCACCACAAAGGATAAAGAAGGACACTATATAATGATAAAAGGGACAATTGATCAGGAAGACATAACCATATTAAATATTTATGCACCCAATGACAGGGCTGCAAGATACATAAATCAAATTTTAACAGAATTGAAAAGCGAGATAGATACCTCCACAATTATAGTAGGAGACTTCAACACACCACTTTCGGAGAAGGACAGGACATCCAGTAAGAAGCTCAACAGAGACACGGAAGATCTAATTACAACAATCAACCAACTTGACCTCATTGACTTATACAGAACTCTCCACCCAACTGCTGCAAAGTATACTTTTTTTTCTAGCGCACATGGAACATTCTCTAGAATAGACCACATATTAGGTCATAAAACAAACCTTTGCAGAGTCCAAAACATCGAAATATTACAAAGCATCTTCTCAGACCACAAGGCAATAAAACTAGAGATCAATAACAGAAAAACTAGGGAAAAGAAATCAAATACTTGGAAAATGAACAATACCCTCCCGAAAAAAGACTGGGTTATAGAAGACATCAAGGAGGGAATAAGGAAATTCATAGAAAGCAACGAGAATAAAAATACTTCCTATCAAAACCTCTGGGACACAGCAAAAGCAGTGCTCAGAGGCCAATTTATATCAATAAATGCACACATACAAAAAGAAGAAAGAGCCAAAATCAGAGAACTGTCCCTACAACTTGAACAAATAGAAAGTGAGCAACAAAAGAATCCATCAGGCACCAGAAGGAAACAAATAATAAAAATTAGAGCTGAACTAAATGAATTTTTTTTTTTTTTTTTAAATGAATTAGAGAACAGAAAAACAATTGAAAGAATTAACAAACCCAAAAGCTGGTTCTTTGAAAAAATTAACAAAATTGATAAACCATTGGCTAGACTGACTAAAGAAATACAGGAAAGGAAACAAATAACCCAAATAAGAAATGAGAAGGACCACATCACAACAGAACCAAATGAAATTAAAAGAATCATTTCAGATTATTATGAAAAATTGTACTCTAACAAATTTGAAAACCTAGAAGAAATGGATGAATTCCTAGAAAAACACTACCTACCTAAACTAACACATTCAGAAGTAGAACAACTAAATAGACCCATAACAAAAAAAGAGATTGAAACGGTAATCAAAAAACTCCCAACAAAAAAAAGCCCTGGCCCGGACGGCTTCACTGCAGAGTTCTACCAAACTTTCAGAGAAGAGTTAACACCACTACTACTAAAGGTATTCCAAAGCATAGAAAATGACGGAATACTACCCAACTCATTCTATGAAGCCACCATCTCCCTGATACCAAAACCAGGTAAAGACATTACAAAAAAAGAAAATTATAGACCTATATCCCTCATGAACATTGATGCAAAAATCCTCAACAAAATTCTAGCCAATAGAATCCAACAACACATCAAAAAAATAATTCACCCTGATCAAGTGGGATTTATACCAGGTATGCAAGGCTGGTTTAATATCAGAAAAACCATTAATGTAATCCATCACATAAATAAAACAAAAGACAAAAACCACATGATCTTATCAATTGATGCAGAAAAGGCATTTGACAAAGTCCAACACCCATTCATGATAAAAACTCTTACCAAAATAGGAATTGAAGGAAAATTCCTCAACATAATAAAGGGCATCTATGCAAAGCCAACAGCCAATATCACTCTAAATGGAGAGAACCTGAAAGCATTTCCCTTGAGAACGGGAACCAGACAAGGATGCCCTTTATCACCGCTCTTATTCAACATCGTGTTGGAAGTCTTAGCCAGGGCAATTAGGCTAGACAAAGAAATAAAAGGTATCCGGATTGGCAAGGAAGAAGTAAAGTTATCACTATTTGCAGATGACATGATTATATACACAGAAAACCCTAAGGAATCCTCCAGAAAACTACTGAAACTAATAGAAGAGTTTGGCAGAGTCTCAGGTTATAAAATAAACATACAAAAATCACTTGGATTCCTCTACATCAACAAAAAGAACACCGAAGAGGAAATAACCAAATCAATACCATTCACAGTAGCCCCCAAGAAGATAAGATACTTAGGAATAAATCTTACCAAGGATGTAAAAGACCTATACAAAGAAAACTACAAAGCTCTACTACAAGAAATTGAAAAGGACATACTTAAGTGGAAAAACATACCCTGCTCATGGATAGGAAGACTTAACATAGTAAAAATGTCTATTCTACCAAAAGCCATCTATACATTTAACGCACTTCCGATCCAAATTCCAATGTCATATTTTAAGGGGATAGGGAAACAAATCACCAATTTCATATGGAAGGGAAAGAAGCCCCGGATAAGCAAAGCATTACTGAAAAAGAAGAAGAAAGTGGGAGGCCTCACCTTACCTGACTTCAGAACCTATTATACAGCCACAGTAGTCAAAACAGCCTGGTATTGGTACAACAAAAGACACATAGACCAATGGAACAGAATTGAGAACCCAGACATAGATCCAGCCACGTATAAGCAGCTGATATTTGACAAAGGACCAGTGTCAATTAATTGGGGAAAAGATAGTCTTTTTAACAAATGGTGCTGGCATAACTGGATATCCATTTGCAAAAAAATGAAACAGGACCCATACCTCACACCATGCACAAAAACTAACTCCAAGTGGATCAAAGACCTAAACATAAAGACTAAAACGATAAAGATCATGGAAGAAAAAATAGGGACAACCCTAGGAGCCCTAATACAAGGTATAAACAGAATACAAAACATTACCAAAAATGATGAAGAGAAACCCGATAACTGGGAGCTCCTAAAAATCAAACACCTATGCTCATCTAGAGACTTCTTCAAAAGAGTAAAAAGACCACCTACAGACTGGGAAAGAATTTTCAGCTATGACATCTCCGACCAGCGCCTGATCTCTAAAATCTACATGATTCTGTCAAAACTCAACCACAAAAAGACAAACAACCCAATCAAGAAGTGGGGAAAGGATATGAACACACATTTCACTAAAGAAGATATTCAGGCAGCCAACAGATACATGAGAAAATGCTCTCGATCATTAGCCATTAGAGAAATGCAAATTAAAACTACGATGAGATTCCATCTCACACCAGCAAGGCTGGCATTAATCCAAAAAACACAAAAGAATAAATGTTGGAGAGGCTGCGGAGAGATTGGAACTCTCATACACTACTGGTGGGAATGTCAAATGGTACAACCACTTTGGAAATCTATCTGGCGTTATCTTAAACAGTTAGAAATAGAACTACCATACAACCCAGAAATCCCACTCCCAGGAATATACCCTAGAGATACAAGAGCCTTCATACAAACAGATATATGCACACCCATGTTTATTGCAGCTCTGTTTACAATAGCAAAAAGCTGGAAGCAACCAAAGTGTCCATCAACGGATGAATGGGTAAATAAATTGTGGTATATTCACACAATGGAATACTACGCATCGATAAAGAACAGTGACGAATCTCTGAAACATTTCATAACATGGAGGAACCTGGAAGGCATTGTGCTGAGCGAAATTAGTCAGAGGCAAAAGGACAAATATTGTATAAGACCACTATTATAAGATCTTGAGAAATAGTAAACCTGAGAAGAACACATACTTTTGTGGTTACGAGGTTGGGAGGGAGGGAGGGTGGGAGAGGGTTTTTTATTGATTAATCAGTAGATAAGAACTGCTTTAGGTGAAGGGAAAGACAACACTCAATACATGGAAGGTCAGCTCAATTGGACTGGACCAAAAGCAAAGAAGTTTCCGGGATAAAATGAATGCTTCAAAGCTCAGCGGAGCAAGCACTGGGGTCTGGGGAACATGGTTTGCAGGGACTTCTAAGTCAATTGGCAAAATAATTCTATTATGAAATCATTCTGCATCCCACTTTGAAATGTGGAGTCTGGGGTCTTAAATGCTAACAAGCAGCCATCTAAGATGCAGCAATTGGTCTCAACCCACCTGGAGCAAAGGAAAATGAAGAACACCAAGCCTACATGGCAACTAAGAGCCCAAGAGACAGAAAGGGCCACATGAACCAGAGACCTACATCATCCTGAGACCAGAAGAACTAGTTGGTGCCCGGCCACAATAGATGACTGCCCTGACAGGGAGCACAGCAGAGGACCCCTGAGGCAGCAGGAGATCAGTGGGATGCAGACCCCAAATTCTCATAAAAAGACCAAACTTAATGGTCTGACTGAGACTGGAGGAATCCCGGCGGCCATGCTCCCCAGACCTTCTGTTGACACAGGACAGGAACCATCCCCGAAGACAACTCATCAAAAATGAAAGGGACTGGTCAGCGGGTGGGAGAGAGACGCTGATGAAGAGTGAGCTAATTATATCAGGTGGACACTTGAGATTGTGTTGGCAACTCTTGTCTGGAGGGGGGATGGGAGGATAGAGAGAGAGGGAAGCCAGCAAAATTGTCAAGAAAGGAGAGACTGAAAGGGCTGACTCAAGAGGGGGAGAGCAAGTGGGAGTAGGGAGTGAGATGTATGTAAACTTATATGTGACAGACTGATTGGATTTGTAAACGTTCACCTGAAGCTTAATAAAAGTTATTAAAAAAAAAATTCAAAAAAAAAAATAAGGGTGAAATCAAGTATCTTAAATAAACAAAAGTTGTAGGAATTTAAAAAAAAAAAAAAAGAGAGAGTGGAGGGAGACATTGGGCTGCCTCATTAGAGGAGAGTAATTGGGAGTATGTAGCAAGGCGTATATAAGTTTTTGTGTGAGAGACTGACTTGATTTGTAAACTTTCACTTAAAGCACAATGAAAATTATTTAAAAAAAAAACCACATGACCTTATCAATTGATCCAGAAAAGGCTTTGACAAAGCCCAATACCCGTTCATGATAAAAACTCTCAGCAAAATAGGAATAGAAGGAAAATTCCTCAACACAATAAAGGGAATTTATACAAAGCCAGCAGCCAACATCACCCCAAATGGAGAAAGCCTGAAAGCATTTCCCCTGAGAATGGGAACCAGACAAGGATGCCCTTTATCACTGCTCTTATTCAACATTGTGCTGGAGGTCCTAGCCAGAGCAATTAGGCTGGACAAAGAAATAAAGGGCATCCAGATTGGCAAGGAAGAAGTAAAAGTATCTCTATTTGCAGACGACATGATCTTATACACAGAAAACGCTAAGGAATTCTCAAGAAAACTACTGAAACTAAAAAGAAGTTCAGCAGAGTATCAGGTTACAAGATAAACATACAAAAGTCAGTTGGATTCCTCTACATCAACAAAAAGAACATCGAAGAGGAGATCACCAAATCAATACGATTCACAGTAACCCCCAAGAAGATAAAATATTTAGGAATAAATCTTACCAAGGATGTAAAAGACCTACACAAAGAAAACTACAAGGCACTACTGCAAGAAACCAAAGGGGACCTACATAAGTGGAAAAACATACCTTGCTCATGCATAGGAAGACTTAACACTGTAAAAATGTCTCTTCTACCAAAAGCCATCTATAGATACAATGCAATTCCGGCCCAAATTCCAATGACATGTTTTAATGAGATGGAGAAACAAATCACTAACTTCACATGAAAGGGAAAGAAGCCCCAGATAAGTAAAGCATTACTGGAAAAGAAGAACAAAGGCCTTGCTCTACCTGATTTTAGAACCTATTATACAGCCACAGTAGTCAAAACAGCCTGGTGCGGGTACAAAAAAAGACACATAGACCAATGGAACAGAATTGAGAATCCAGATATAAATCCATCCACATATGAGCAGTTGATATTTGACAAAGCCCCAGTGTCAGTTAATTGGGGAAAAGATAGTCTTTTTAACAAATGGTGCTGGCATAACTGGATATCCATGTGCAAAAAAATGAAACAAGACCCATACCTCACTCCATGCACAAAAACGAGCTCAAAATGGATCAAAGGCCTAAATATAAAATCTAAAATGATAAAGATCATGGAAGAAAAAATAGGGACAATGTTAGGAGCCCCAATACAAGGCATAAACAGAATACGAAACGTTAATAAAAATGCTGAAGAGAAACCAGATAACTTAGAGCCCCTAAAAATCAAACACCTATGCTCACCCAAAGACTTCACCAAAAGAGTAAAAAGACTACCCACAGATTGGGAAAATATTTTCAGCCAGGACATCTCTGACCAGCACCTGATGTCTAAAATCTACACGATTCTGCAAAAACTCAACCACAAAAAGACAATCCAATTAAAAAATGGGTAAAAAATATTAACAGGCACTTCACTAAAGAAGACATTCAAGCAGCTAACAGATACATGAGGAAATGCTCTCGATCATTAGCCATTAAAAACCATTAGAGAAATGCAAATCAAAACTACAATGAGATTCCATCTCACTCCAACAAGGCTGGCATTATTCTAAAAAAACACAAAACAATAAATGTTGGAGAGGCTGTGGAGAGATTGGAACACTTAGACACTGCTGGTTGGAATGTAAAATGGTACAACCACTTTGGAAATCGATTTGGTACTTCCTTAAAAAACTAGAAGTAGAACTACCAAATGATCCAGCAATCCCACTCCTTGGAATATATCCCAGAGAAATAAGAGCCTTTACACAAACGGATATATGCACACCCATGTTTATTGCGTTGTCAGGAGGGATGAGTACCTGGAGAAGGACATCATGCTTGGCAGAGTACAGGGTCAGCGGAAAAGAGGAAGACCCTCAACAAGGTGGACTGACATGGTGGATGCACCAATGAGCTCAAGCATAACAACGATTGTAAGGATGGCGCAGGACCAGGCAGTGTTTCGTTCTGTTGTGCATAGGGTCGCTATGAGTCGGAACCGACTCGACGGCACCTAACAACAACATGTTTATTGCAGCACTGTTTACAATAGCAAAAAGATGGAAGCAACCAAGGTGTCCATCAATGGATGAATAGATAAATAAGTTATGGTATATTCATGCAGTGGAATACTATGCATCGATAAAGAACAGTGAGGAATCTGTGAAACATTTCATAACATGGAGGAAACTGGAAGGCATTAGTCAGTTGCAAAAGGACAAATACTGTATAAGACCACTATTATAAGAACTTGAGAAATAGTTTAAACTGAGAAGAAAATATTCTTTTGTTGTTACAAGAGGGGGGAGGGAGAGAGGGTGGGAGAGGGGTACTTACTAATTAGGTAGTAGGTAAGAACTACTTTAGATGAAGGGAAGGACAACACTCAATACAGGAGAGGTCAGCACAACTGGACTAAACCAAAAGCAAAGAAGTTTCCTGAATAAACTGAATGCTTCAAAGGTCAATGAAGCAGGGTCAGGGGTTTGGGGACAGTGGTTTCAGGGGACTTCTAAGTAAATTGGCATAATAAAATCTATTAAGAACACATTCTGCACCCCACTTTGAAGAGTGGCGTCTGGGGTCTTAAACACTAGCAAGTGGCCATCTAAGATGCATCAATGAGTCTCAACCCTCCTGGATCAAAGGAGAGTGAAAAACACCAAGGACACAAGGTAATTACTAGCCCAAGAGACAGAAAGGGCTATGTGAACCAGAGACTACATCATCCTGAGACCAGAAGAACTAGATGGTGCCTGGCCACTACCGACGACTACCCTGACAGGGAACACAACAGAGAACCGCTGAGGGAGCATGAAAGCAGTGGGATGCAGACCTGAAATTCTCATAAAAAGACCAGACTTAATGCTCTGACTGAGACTAGAAGGACCCCGGCAGTCAAGGCCCCTAGACCTTGTGTCCATCTAGGACAGAGCCATTCCCGAAGCCAACTCTTCAGACATGGATTGGACTGGACAAGGGGTTGGAGAGGGATGCTGATGAGGAGTGAGCTACTTGGATCAGGTGGACACTTGAGACTATGTTGGCATCTCCTGTCTGGAGAGGAGATGGGAGGGTGGAGGGGGTTAGAAGCTGGCAAAATGGACTGGAAGGAGGGAGTGGGCTCTCTCACTGGGGGGAGGGTAATTGGGAGTGTGTAGTAAGGTGTATATAAGTTTTTGTGTGAGAGACTGACTTGATTTGTAAAGTTTCACTTAAACCAGAATAAAAATTATTATAAAGAAAACAGCAGAAGTGGCAATATTAATTTCCAACAAAATAGACTTTAAATTTAAATCCACCACAAAGGATAAGGAAGAACACTAGGTAATGATTAAAGGAGCAATATACCAAGAGGATATTATCATATTAAATATCAAAGTACCAATGACAGAGCTTCAAGATACATAGAACAAACTCTAACAGCATTGAAAAGTGAGACAGACAGCTCCTCAATAATAGTAGGAGACCGACATACCACTTTCGGTGAAGGATAGAACCTCCAGAAAGAAGCTCAATAAAGACACAGGTGATTCTAAATGCCACGGTCAACCAACTTGCCATCATAGACACATACAGAACACTCCACACAACAGCAGCCAAGAATATTTTCTTTTCCACTGCACATGGAACATTCTCTAGAATGAACTACATGTTACGTCATAAAGCAAGCTTTAACAGAATCCAAAACATCGAAATATTACAAAGCACCTTCTCTGATCATAAGCCCATGAAAGTAAAAATCAATAACAGAGAAAACAGGGAAAGGAAATCAAACACTTGGAAGCTGAACTATATCCTGCTCAAAAACAACTGGGTTATAGAAGACATTAAGGGTTAAATAAAGAAATTCATGGAATCCAATTAGAATGAAAACACCTCCTATCAGAACATTTGAGACACAGCAAAAGCAGTACTCAGAGGTCAATTTATATCAATAAATGCACACATACAAAAAGAAAGGGCCAAAATCAAAGATTATCCCTACAACTTGAACAAATAGAAAGAGAGCAACAAAAGAAACCCTCAGGCACCAGAAGAAAGCAAATAATAAAAATTACAGCAGAATTAAATGAAATAGAGAACAGAAAAACAATTGAAAGAGTAAATAAGCCCAAAAGCTGGTTCTTTGAAAAAATTAACAAAATTGATAAACCATTGGCCAAACTGAGACAAGAAAAATAGGAAAGGAAGCAAATTACCCAAATAAGAAATGAGATGTACAATATTACAACACACCCAACTGAAAGTAAAAGCAGCATATCGGATTACTACGAAAAATTGTTCTCTAACAAATTTGAAAACCTAGAAGAAATGGATGAATTTCTAGAAACATACTACCTACCTAAGCTAATACAGAGTTAGAACAACTAAATAAACCATAACAAAAGAATAGATTGAAAATGTAATTTAAAAAGTCCCCCCCCCCCAAAAAAAAAAAAGCCCTGGCCCAGTTGGCTTCACTGGAGAGTTCAGCTAAACTTTTAGAGAAGAGTTAAAAGGACTACTACTAAAGGTATTTTAGAGTGTAGAAAAGGATGGAATACTGCCAAACTCATTCTATGAAGCCAGCACATCCTTGATACCAAAATCAGGCAAAGACACCACAAAATTACAGACCTATATCCCTCTGGAACTTAGATGCATATTAAATTCATTGTTGCTTTCTTCTCAGTTTCAGATTTCTTTATGTTAAAAAAGGAGATTAGCTACATGTTTGTAATATATGTTGGAAATACCTTTCAGTTTTAAACTTATTTATTTTTATTTTGCTTACGGTATATTTTGAAGGGAGAACTCTTTTTGTGGCATTATTTTCATAGTCAAATTTATCACACTTTATTCCGTCTTTGTTTTTATTCAGAACAAGAAAGTCTTTCTCTTCTCACATTTTAAGGGAGTTAACCCATGGATTTTTCAAGTACCTGTATAGTTTCATTTTGTCCATCTAATTTAATAATATTTTGAAGTTAACCTTGGCAGATGGTGTAAGGGATTATCCAAATTTATCTCCTCTTCCCCCCAAAACAGGTAACATATAGTCTTATTAGATAGTCTAAAATTACCCCCAACTCTTTGAGAAGCCTTCGTATACAAAAGTCCTTAAAATTAATTGTGTATTCATACATAAATAACATGTACAAAGCAAGAATCTAGGAAAATTGGAAGTCACCAAAAATGAAATGGACCATGTAAAGATCTATATTCTATGCATTAGTGAGCTGAAGTAGACAGGTATTGGCCATTTTGAATTGGATAATCATATCGTCTACTACGCAGAGAATGGTAGTTGAAGAGGAATGACATAGCATTCATCATCAAAAAGAACATTTCAAGATCTTTTCTGAAGTACAGTGCTGTTAGTGATAGGATAATATCCATACACCTACAAGGAAGACCACTGAATACAACTACTGTGCAAATTTACGCATCAACCGTTAATGCCAAAGATGAGGAAACTGAATATTTTTACCACAATCTGCAGTCTGAAATAAATCAAACAAGCAATTACAATGCATTGATAATTACTGATGATTGGAATATGAAAGTTGGAAACAAAGGAGAAGGATATGTAGTTGGAACATATGGTCTTGGTGATAGAAACAATGCTAGAGATTACACAAGAGAATTTTGCAAGACCAACAACTTCTTTGTTGCAAATACCTTTTTCAACAACATAAATGGTGACTATACATGTGGACCTTATAGGACAGAATGCACAAGAATCAAACTGACTATATCTGTGAAAAGAACAACAGAGAATCTCAATGCTATCAGGCAGAACAAGACTGCGGAGCAGAACATCAATTACTCATATGCAAGTTCAACTTAAAGCTGAGGAAATTAAAGCAAGTCCACAAGAGCCAAAATATGATCATGAGTATATCCCACCTAAATTTAGACACCATCTTAATAATAGATTTGACCCATTGAACACTAATGACTGAAGACCAAATGAGTGGTGCAAATGACATTGAATAGAACAAGCAGATACTACGTGGTTTAATGTCAGGAAACATGTGCATCAGGGTTGTATACTTTCACCATACTTATTGCAACTGTTTGCTGAGCAAATATGAGAAGCTGTACTGTATGAAGTAGGACGAGGCATCAGGACTGGAGAAAGTCTCATTAATGACCTTGAATATGCAGATGGCACAACCTCTCTTACTGAACATGAAGAGGACTTGAAGCACTTACTGATGAAAATCAAAGACTACACCCTTCAATATGAATTGCAACACAAAGAAATCAGAAATCATCACGACTGGACCAATAAGCAATATCATGACAAAGGAAGAAAAGATTGACATCATCAAGGATTCTATTTTACTTGGATCCACAATCAATGCCCATGGAAGCAGCAGTCAAGAAATCAAAAGACATGTTGTATTGAGTAAATGTGTTGCAAAGGACCTCTTGATAGTGTTGAAAAGCAAAGATGTCACTTTGAGAACTAAGTTGCACTTGACACAAGCCATTGTATTTTCAGTGTTCTCATATGCATTTGAAAGATGGACAATGGAAAAAGGAAGACCAAAGAAGAATTGATTCCTTTGAATTATGTTGTTGGGAAGGTTTATCGAATATACCATGGACCACCAGAACAATGAACAAATCTGCTTGGTTGAAGTACAGCCAGCATACCCCCTAGAAGCAATGATGACAAGAACTCATCTCACATACTTTGGACATGTTATCAGGAGGGACCAGTGCCTGGAGAAGGACATCATGCTCGGTAAAGCAGAGGGTTAGCGAAAAAGTGGAAGACCCTCAACAAGTTGGATTGACACAGTGTTTGCAACAATGAGCTCAAGCACAATAATGATTACAAGAATGGCACAGGGTTTGCTAGACTTGTACCCACTTTGGCACAGTGGTTAAGAGCTTGTGCTAACCAAAAGGTGGGCAGTTGAAATCTACCAGCCTCTCCTTGTGGGACAGTTCTGAGACAGGGACAGAAGGCTGGAAAGCCTCAAGGATGGAATAACAGGCCCGTTGATCTAAGACTCTATCACATGGGGGATGTTATAAAACAGCCCACACATGCAGCCTGTGATGCACAAAGTATTACCGATCTCTCTCAAGTTGTTTTGCAGTACCCCACTAGGAGGGTGGCATCCTGCATATCTCTCTCAAGTTGTTTTTCAGAACCCCACCATAGGTGGTGGTGTTACAGGATAACGCACATCCTGAATTCTGATGCATGAAGTTCCACATATCTTCCCTACAAGCTGCTTTCCAGAGATGAACAGAATCAGCCAATTCTGGGGCATGAGCAGTGAGAATGGGTGCGACCTTACAGTCTTGTCAAGTGGCCACTGAGACTGCGCAGTGCTGAAGTGACATTGTCCAAACTGACTCCACCTTGGATTCCAGATGCGCCCGCACCTAATTTTTTTAACCCCTCTATTTCTCAGAAAGCCCCACCTTTTTCCCCAGAAAGCAATGAATAAAACATGAGATCCTTCCCGCCTAAAACCCCTTGTAATCTCCAAGAAAACCTCCATTCAGAGAGAGATTGGAGGCTAGCGTAGGCAGAAGCCCCTCTCCATCCCTTCATTGCAATCTCTTTTTTTCTCTCACTAATAAACCTCTGTTCGTGTGGAACTCCTGTGCCTCTCCTGGTCATTCTTGGTCAGTAGAAGGCAAGAACCTAAACCAGACTTGGTACCAAGCCAGGGAGGCTTGTCCCATAACAGTTCTACTCTGTCCTATAGGGTCATTAGAAGTCAGAACCGATGTGACGATGACGGAAATCTTTACAAGACCAGATCACCAGGTCTTTTCTCCCGAGGAACTGCTGGTGGGTTTGAACAGCAGACCTTTTGGTTAGCAGCTGAGCGCTTTAATCATTGTGCCACCAGGGCTGCTTGACTCCAGGAATACATTGTCTTATTTCAGCTCAAAGGTTCAGGCAGCCACCACCTGTGGTGATGGTACCAGGGCCATATTATACTTGCTACGGTTCACGCTGCTAAAACCAATGCTTCCTGAGCTGCCTCTCCTCATTTACCTCAGTCCTTGAGTTCAAGTTCATGTGAATGTGCCTGACTGACAAAACCTTCCTCTCATCTATAACTGTAGCCACAAAGGAATCTGGGTAACATTTTAAATTTTATGACCTTTGAAGTATAGGTAGGCACACCAGCAGGCCAGAATTGTCAAAATATTCAATCAACCCGCTCTCTAACAATCTTATCTGTACATTTACGCCTTTGAACACCCTAAACGTGGTTACTTTAAATCTATTGTCAGACAGTTTCATAAAAATAACTTCATTCAAATGGATACCTGTTTTATTTTTAATTTTTTAATTATCTTTCTTATTATTAGCATTAATTTTCTTCCACCTCTTTTCTATTTTTTGTAAGCAGGACCATTTTGAGTAGGGCATTTTTGTTTTGTATCAGTTTTCCTTTCTCTTTCTTCCAAAGCAGCAGAGTTCTAAGTTGTATATCTCCTCTAGGTTTCCAGAAATCTTATACAATGGTTTCAGACTCTATGTGTTTTTATTGAGCTCTTACACTAAAAAAAAATAAGGACATTTGGGCTTGGCGCATGTCCATTTCCTTCTGCCTCCTGGTCCACTATTTTCCAAGAATCCATGGTTCCAGCAGCAAGTTGCAGGTGATTTAGTTCAGCTCCTTTCATAATTCCTACCCATCAGCTTCAAGAAGTGGGTTCTGCAGTTCTGTGTAAGTTCGAGATAATTTAGTCTCTATTAATATGCGACATATGAACTCCTGTTCAGCATTAACTCTCTGGAGTGGGAGCCCAGTGGTCTGTAGTGAGCCCTGCTCACTGCTTTATTTCTATAAGGTTTCCAGTAGTCAGAGATGTTCATTTTTTTCAGGGCACTTATGTATATTTTGGAATCTCTATTTATATTTTATAAGGTAGTTGCGCTTAAGTGGTAGAATTCTCACCTTCCATGTGAAAGACTTTGATTTGGTTCCCAGCCAATGCATGTCATACATGGCTACCACTCATCTGTCGGTAGAGGCTTGTGTGTTGCTATGATGCTGAGTAGGTTTCAGGAAGCTTCCAGACTAAGGCAAACATAAAAAAAAAGGCCTGGTGGCCTGCTTCTGAAAGTTAACCAGTGAAACCATTATGGTTTACAATGATCTGGTCCCCAACCAATCATGGGGATGGTGAAGAACTGGGAAACTTCCATTCAGTTGTGCTGGTAGCCCTCATGAATCAGGGGCCAACTTGATGGCAGCTAACAACAATTTATAGTTTATCTATTATTGCTATTTGTTGAAGAGAGTCTGTGTGTGTGGAAGTATGAATTTAGTATACCATTACAATCTAGATTTGAGATAAAAAATAGTTCAATGCAAGAAAAACCTTCAATCTTGTTTTCCTTTTTTTCCTATCGTGCCCATCCAACCAGTCTTGAAATCTTTGACACCCTTCTGGTTTCATAAAGGGATTTTTTGTTGTTGTTGTTTAGAAAGATTACTATAACTCTTTTCAAACTAATACCCAGCCTTGTGAATAATCTGAACAAGAAATAAAGTTGATGCCAACTATTCATTTCTAAGACATTTTGTAGATTTGATGATGTTGGTGAATATTGCTGTTTAGAATAGTTTCTTTGTCTTGTTGATCTGATAATGACAGATAAAGCCTGCAAAGATTAAAGGACATGCTTAAAATGAATGAAAGACTCATACAGCATAAAGGCATGGCAATATTCCCTGCGGGGGGGTAGGGGGGGAAACCAGGCCAGTAATTTTTGACCAATTTCAATTTCAGTCATATTGAAGAAACTATTCCTTCTTTCTTAACCAAATTGAACTTAAACTCCCCTCCCCCATTTATAGGACAGGCTTTAAGAGTTTTATTAATTGAGAAAAAAAAAAAGAACTGCTAAATAGAGCAGTTCTCCTTACTTTAGGAACTATCAGGGATTTGACTTATTTAAGCTTAAATAGGATAAAACAAATAGTCACCAAATCAAATAAGAACCTTGTGTTGTAATAGACTTTGCTCTGTGGTATTTCACACTACAAACTTAGTGATATTTCATGGAACTTTTCTTATTAGCTTTTTTTTCCTCTAAGAATCTACTATATATCCACAGGTACCTGAATGATTATGATACTTACATACATTTATTTTAATCTTTTGCACTGATTTTGAGAAAAGGAATTACAGAAACAATCCATTATACACAATTCCTTCTATGGTTTTGAGATAAGTTAAAAAATATACACAGAAAATTATTTCATATCATTCTGATATTTAAAAAAGAAAAATCTCTATTATCCTTAATGAATTGTTGATCTCAATAAGGGCTGTTTTGAAGATCAAATTCACAGGTTCAGATTTATTACTGACTTGGAATCCTGGCTCTGCCATCAGCTTAGACTTTGTACAACTCTGTACTCTGGGTCTCAGTTTTCTCATTTATCTAATGGGAATAATAACATTTTCTTCATAAGGGGTTGTGAGGATGAATGTAAAATAATCTAATGTTTTATAGCTAGACTGAACATCTATCCCAGCTTTCCTTGGGATATCTGGGTTAATACCTCAATGTTAATCCATTCTCAAAATGTCTAAGGTAGACAATAACTTATAGTAAAAATACATGTTAGTTTTCTTGAGTTTAACAGTCTTTTAAAAATAATTGTAGCATTTCTGTGAGCAATTATTCATTGATTTTGGCTATAAAATAATTCATTTCCATCTCTGGATATTTTCTAGCATGGAGCTAGTCACAATGGTGAAAAATAGATAAGATATTGACCTTGATACAAAACATTAATGATTTAAGTAATCCAGTTAAAAGGTGTTTTTGTTTCCAATATTTCTAAAATATATGTATGCATGTGAAATGGTAGAACAAGACATTAAGGAAATTTGAGACTTTAATTTAGTTCTTAGTAAAGCAGAACATGAAACCCAAACTGTTGACTATATAATTAAAGTGTCAGGATAGATGAGACTTAATGGTTACTATAATTCTGATACTGAGGTACCCTGGATTCAAATTTAAGTAATACAGTACTATACCCAAAGAAAAAACCAAACCTATTGCCATTGAATCAATTCTGACTCATAGTGACCCTACAGGACAGAGTATAACCACCCCATAGAGTTTCCAAAGAGTGCCTGGTAGATTTGAACTGCCGACCTTTTGGTTAGCAGCTATAGCTCCTAATGACTGTACCGCCAGGGCTTCACAGTACTACATAAGACTGAAGAATTCATGGCTGATGCTTCAGTGACATCTGATTATCTCTTAGAGTCAGTAAAGAAAGACTGAGTTCTGTACCATATAGTTTTTTTAATAATTTTGTAGGTGCCTTTGAATTTATCTTCCTGAGAAAGAAATTTCAACTGCTATTCATGTGACATGAGACCACAAATATCAAGAAGTTCTTTCACTTGTGTACCTGCTTGCTTGTTCTAAAAACATAATTGGTTTCTTATAAATGTTTCAGAGTTCTGGAATTCTTTGAAAATATCAATCCATTGCCTTCATTCTTGAATGATAATTTGGCTACATTTAAAATTTTTGATCACATATTGTTTCCTGAAAATCTTGTTGATATTTGCTCTGATTGTCCTCTTATGGAGAATGTCACTATGGAGAAGTCGGCGCTAAGCCTGGTTTATCCTTCTTGTAGTTGACTTGAAGATTTGTCAGGTTGCCTTTGGGATTCTTTATCTTTCAAGTCAATTAACTGCCCCTGGCTGTATGTCAGTATTGATTGAACTGTATCATTTTTTTTTTCTTGAACTTGTAATCCAAAGATTTGTTTTTCTCCATTTTAGGAACATCTTACTGAATTATATATTTGACTGCTTTGTTTCATTTGTTCTCTTTCCAGGGGGAATGATAATATTCATATTTTGGGTCATTTTTTCCTTCAGTATATCTCAATAGCTTTCTTTTTTTTTTTTTTTTTGCATGCATAAACCCTCTTTTCTTTCCAAGTTTAGTTTGCTCAGTTTTATCATATCTGTTCTCTATGTAACATTTTTAAAATCAGTGTTCATAATGTGACCTTAATTGCTCTTATGCTTCTATCTTTTTTTCACCTTACTCTGTCTGTTCGGTAATCATCTCCTTTTCTTGACTTACCATTTAATTCCAGGGCTCTTTTCTTTCTAAATTTTTGTAAAATAGAGGTCAAATTTGCTTAATTTACGATAATAATGTTTGATCATATGTTCTACATGCTCTCTGCCATATTTTCCTTATATGTTTGTGGGTGTGTTTTTGATTGTTTTTACGTCATTTTCATGGTTATATAATTTATTTTCCACATACGCTCTTTCAGTATTGTTTGTTTGTTTTAAATTAAAAAAAAAAAAGATCTTCTTGAGTCTCATGCTTAGAAGAACACTGTGAGGAAGGACCTGGGGGAATGAGTGAGGGTAAAAAGAATCTTAAATAGCTGTTGGATTGAGTTTTATGCCCTTTTCTATGGAAAATTTCTCATCAGCAACCTGTCCAAGGAGTTTAACTCAGTGCTAGGTGGCATGACCTCACACTGGCTTACAGAGAATTCCTATATGGGACATGTTTGTGTTGTGTGTGTGTGTGTGTATGTGTAGATTGCCTCTCAATAGCACTTCGACTGCCTGTCATCCACAAGTGAACTCTTCTATTTCAACAGATCTAGAGCCTGCATTTTTCTTAACTGTATCTGCTTGATTTTTCTTAATTTAGTCAAGGCCCCTCTGCCTTGACTGAAAATGGGTATCAAAGTGTAACTTCCAAGCCAGGTATTAATGCATCCTAAATACGGATTGTTGGTTTTGCTCACTGTGCAATAAATACTGAACTCTACGAGCTTAGTATGTTCTAACCCTGCACATCCCAAATAAAGAACTGCCCTTGACCAGCTCCATGGAGGTAACCTCTAAGCTCTTGGAATATACTGCATGATAAGAGTGTCATGCCAGATATTTTATACTAACAATATGAGTATGGTGGGCGGCTTGGTGCACGTTGTTTCAGTTTGACCTCAGGAGAGGCTGGAGGCTGGAGATTGAGTAACTAGGACCAGTCATATGGTACTCCATACCTACAAGAATGATCCCCAATAAAAACTCTGAACACCAAGGCTCAAGTGAGCTTTCTAGGTTGGTAATACTCCAAATGTGTTGTCACACATTGTTGTTGGAAAGTCAAGCACTGGTCCATGTGTCTCCACTGGAGGGGCCACTGGAAGCTTATGCCTGTTCTTCCCTGGACTTTGCCCTATATAGCTTTTACCATTGCTGATTTTGATGTGTATCCTTTCCCTGTAATCAACTGCAAGTTTAGAAGCTTTTTTAATTCCATGAGATCTTCTAGCGAATCACTGAAGCTAAGGGTGGTCTTCTAAGGAGCGTTCTGGCTATACATCTTCCAAAACAGATTTGTTAGTCATTTTGGCAGTCCATGATATATTCAATATTCTTTGCCAACACCACAATTCAAAGGCATCAATTCTTCTTTGGTTTTCCTTATTCCTTATCCAGGTTTTGCATGCATATCAGGCTATTGAAAACACCATGGCTTGGGTCAGGAGTACCTTAGTCCTCAAGATGAATAAGTCCTCAAGGCTAGAAGCAAGGATGGGATCAGTTCCTGGAGACGGACATCATGCTTGGTAAAACAGAGGGTGAGTGAAAAAGAGGAAAACCCTCAATGAGATGGACTGACACAGAGGCTGCAACCATGGGCTCAAGCACACGAAAAATTGTGAGGATGGCTCAGTGTTTCATTCTGCTGTGCACAGGGTTGCTATGAGTCAGAACCAACTTGATGGCACCTGACAACAACAACAAGCGTGGCCTTGGGGATACTCGACATACCCATGACACACCCACTACTTTGGCAGAACAGCTCCTTGTCATGTCAACCTGAAACTGCAAAGCCCTCTTCCCTTCTGACCTGATTTGCTGTACTTGGTGGCCTTTTTTCAGATAATGTTGTCCAGAAAATCATCTATTTCTTTGTTAAAGATGGTGTTACTGGAGATGTTTGATATTTTCGTGTTGTGTTTGGTTGATTCTAGAGTCTAAAAGCAGAATCAGGTTGTATGACCGTGTATATTAAGTGTATAATTCTGTGATACCTGGGATGCATTTCATAGGTATTAAAAGCACTTTCCAGTTAAAAAAAAAATTGAATAATTATATAACCATGCATCATTCCTCTTGTAATTATTAAAAATATGGCCCAGGTGCTTCCTATTTATTGAGAAGATCACTGAAAAACAATGTGCTATTCATGACAAAGACATTCTATCATACTCATTAGGAGTGTTGGCTCTCAGTCAAACTGCCCATATTAAAATCCTGGCTTTGCCATATGCTTTGTGTGTAATATTAGAGAAAAACTTAACCTCTTTATTCTATTTCTTTATTGCTGAAATTGGGAAAATGGGAAGACCAAGGTCATAAGTGTTTTCTCTTTCTTTGTGTTTGTTGGGGCTGAATGAGATAATACATGTAAAGCATACAGAAGAGATCGCAGTGCAAGATATGTTCTTATGAAGTATAAATTATTGATATTAAAACTGGTGAAAGTTTTCAGTAATGAGAGTTTTAAAAAAGACTTCACAGAGAAAGTGATGGATGAGGCTAATCCTGAAATGGAACACATACTCAATGAACGGTAAGCACAAAAGCGACACTGTAGTCACTGGGAGCAGGGAAACAAAGGGTCTGATGAAATTTTACACCTAAAGGTATGCAATTCTGAATGAAAACCAACTATTGTTATGACAATCATCTTGAAACGTTCTCATCAATTTGAAATTTGTTTTCTCTTACATCAAATCCCCCATATGCCATCAGCAGACTCTAACCAATGGACTTTATTATACTAGTGTCAGACTATCTCAAATAGCCATAACATGAGAACAAAAATTTGATAGCTTAAATGTTGGTTCTGTTAATTTAAAAGTGATCTCAGTATAGATAAGATGGCTTTAATTAAAAAAAAAAAAAGAATGTGTATTAAGTATGGAAAGCTGGAAGCAGACCTTATTATAAATTTGTGCAAATGTTATTAATTAAAAATCATTAAAATATCAGAAGAGATTAAAAAAATATTGATAGTTTTAGACTTGCTATCGTATTTGTGTAGTAGGAATTGTTTTTTGTATTAAAAAAATAAAGGCATTTTGATTTTTTATGTGTTATTCCATTTTGCAGTAGTCTCAGTGAAAGGAAACTTGATTTGTGCATCCAAAACTCTTTAAAATCAATATCAAAAAAGTAAATACTTAGTATATCATGTTAAATATGTAATTTTCAGCCAAGAACAAGTACTTTTGGATTTAATCCCAACTCTTTGAATTTAGGAGCTCAGAATAAAGTCATTTAAGCTGAACGTTGTGAATCAAAATATATTTTACATTAACACAGATAATATAAATACTAATCCAAGGGGATTTCAATAATATTTTTAAAATATATTTTCTGACCTCTATTTAGATGTGCAGAATTGATAGACTGAATTACACCTGCCAGCCTTTTAGCACCGATGAGGATTATATCAAGGATACAACAAGCTAATGCTTCATATGACAGTTGGGAAAAGGATTAGAGTCCTATGGAGATTACGTATTTGTCATTTTTTCTGCATTTAGTTTCAAGTAATGCGTGAATAGAGTAAAATGTAAATGCACATATATTGTGAATTTATATATGTTTATAAATTCATAAATATATATATTTATATAATTTGTTTCACTAACACATGCCTAATTTGGGTTTAAATTGGCTTCAACAATGTGTGATCACTTCAGTCAATTACAACAGTCAATCATATGATATAATTAGAGTTTTCAGTTTAAACATGTCTGGAATAGACCATCTGAACTACATCCTCACCTGTCCCCCACTTGCGTCTCCACTCCAGGACCAAACATGTTCCTTCTTCACTCTTTCTCATTTCAGTTCAAGTTATCATCATTCACCCAGCCTCTTGTATCATATTTTTCTGGGACAATTCGTGCAGCCTTCTGCTTCCTCTCTCCAGGTAGCAGCCAGAGTGTACATTTAAAATGCAAATCATATCAGTCACACCTCTGCTTATGACTTGCCAATGGATTTCTAATAAAGCAGAACTAAAACTCAATCGTGTTCTTCATATGGTCTCATTTCTCCTGTACAACCCACCTCCTCTTCTTCTAATACACTGTGCTCCAGTCACCTGCACTTCCTTACTGTTCCTCAGTCTGAACCAAGGTGATCTCCCTATCGTGGTCCCTGTAGATACTCTTTCCCCTTCCTTAAATGCCTTTCTCTAGAGCTTCACATAACATATCTGTTAGGCCTCTAGTCACTTATCATCTGTAGCGTGGACCTTCAGACAGTAATAGCTAAAATATCCATTCTTAGGACACATACTTTAGTCTTGGCTCCAAAAACATTATTCAGCTTTATCTGAAGGACTTATCACTTTCTGTAATCATTTATTATTTATAAATTATTTATTTATTTGCATGTTTATTATGCATTTTCCAGAATTTGCCTTGTTTTCCTGACTGCATAAAAGAGTTAAGCATTTGCTAATTTAATGCACAAATGAATAAATGGTGTATAATAAAATAATTTATAAAATCTATTAAATGTGTGCTTTCTTTTTCAAATGGTACCGCCTATTAGGTAGAAATACTAATAAACCAGATGCTATAAATATCAATGAGATGGACTGACACAGTGGCTGCAACAATGGATTCAAACATAGCAACAATTGTGAGGGTGGCATCGGACCTGGCAGTTTCTTTCTGTTTTACATAGGGTCACTATGAGTCAGAACCAACTGGACAGCACCTAACAACAACATGAAAAGATATATAAATATAAGAAAAAAGAGGTATACTATGAACTAGCTCTCTCTCTTGCTCTCTCACATACACACACACTGTTTGATCTACAATTCAGAAAAAATGTTCCTATACTCTATACATCTTGTTTAACGTTTAAGCTTTAAATTTATGTTAGAAATAGTTACTACATTGATAATTTTTGGTATTATAAAAATATATTTTGTATCTCCTAAATGTCATAAAAGTATTACTGATGTAGGGAGCAAATTGAATTATTGACTTCTAAAAATACACTCAACATGGTAAAAAGCAAATTACTTTTATTGAAACATACCTGTTGCCCTGGAAAGAATACTGAACTTGAAGATAATTATTTGGTATAGAATTCTTCAGATACATTCCCGTTAAACACTGACTCACCTCCCACTAGCTAAATGACCTGGAATAAGTACTGCTTTTTCCTTCCTTCTCCCTAAACTGGACATAGAAATCTCACACTGTATTATTCCTGGATTAAATAATGTAAATTGAGTTAGGCCATCTGGCAAAACAGAAGAACTAAAAATTTGTTTTTCTGGAAATTTATTACTGTTGCTTTTCTATAATGACTTATTTTTCTATATTCAAAATAATAGCTAATTATAATGTTTCTATAATAGTTAAACAACAAAATGCAAATACAGCACAAAATATAAAATGACTCTTATTAACAATAATTCCGAGTTAAATTTAAAGGAAACTGGTGATATAGAAAAGGGTTTTAATGTTGAATAGTTGTGTTTTTTTTAATGGGATACACAAATTACTTGTATCAACGGGAAACTTTTATCATTAAACAAGTATACTATGTATCTATGAAATAAATAGGAATTCAATGCCTTATTTTAACCAAGGGCAACAACAACAAAAAATTCTTTAGTTAAAAATTCAAGGAGATTATTTGAATAGACAAGCACAGAGGAACCAAGGACTGCATATTAGTTTTTCTTTTTTGGAAACCCTTGTGGTGTAGTGGTTAAGTGCTACGGCTGCTACCCAAAAGGCCGGCCGCTCGAATCTGCCAGGCGCTCCTTGGAAACTCTATGGGGCAGTTGTACTCTGTCCTGTAGGGTCGCTATAAGGCAGAATCGACTCGACGGCACTGAGTTTTGTTTTGTTTTTTTTAGTTTTTGAAACAAAGTCTAGGTTGGGAGCTGGCTTGGGATAATATATAAAAATATAAAAGTGAATAATTCAACTCACACCTGAAAATTGTGTGCAGTAGCAAAATATAGCATTTTTCAAAATTATTTGACCAAAGAATCTTGTTTTTTTTTTTCTTAGAAAACACCATTAACAGCACACATTGTGACTGTTTACCTAATATGATATAATAATGTCTGCCCCAGGCTTGGTCAGAATAAGAAGATTAAAAATCTCAATGCTTTATGAAAGTACGTATCAAAAAGGTAGACGGTTCTTAAAGAGACCAATAAAGTGCTAATTAGAACTTGATTTTAAGATCATTAGGCAGAAACAAAAGAAAAAACAATGAAGAAAAATGTCTTTTGCATGATTGCTAATCAGAAAAAATAGCAGAATATTTCGCCATTAAAATCCATTATGTTTTAAAACAACGTATTAGAAAATAGGAATGTTTAAAGTCAGGAAAAACCAATTTATTTCTGATTAGAAGAAGTCAGCCTTCCTCTGCATGTTTTTATTGATTGTCTTTCTTTGTAAATAGTTGAGACCTGTTAACGTGTCACATCTTCCAGTTAAGTTTATATATTCGTCTGAACACAGCATGCACATTTTTACTTCTCCAGCCTTATTTTATTTATAGATAGTGCATTTTGTGTTTGAAATTTTATGACTTACGTATTTTAATTTAGAATTAACTTCTTTGAAGATTAAACATTTTACCATAATCCAATTTAACATTGTACTCTACCCACTTGTATACTATAAAATAAGGCAAAATTGTTCTGAAGATGATGGATCAGAAAAATTCATTTCATCTGGAAAAACATCATGTAAAGTGGTATTTGGGTAACTCCTTAAATATAAGAATGAAATTTAAATAATCACTACCAGCAACCAAAACACCACCACAATACCTGACTAATTGAAGGGAAATATTGCTCTGTTTATTGGGGTAGTGCTGGTTCAGTGTAGAACCTTCCATGTGGGAGACCTGGGTTTGATTCCTGGCCAATGCACCTCACGCACAGCCACCATCAGTCAGTCTGTCAGTGGAAGCTTGCTGTTACTATGATGCTGAACAGGTTTTGGCGAAGCTTCCTAAGATGGACTAGAAGGAAAAGCCTGTGATTTACTTCCAAAAATCAACCAGTGAAAATCTAATGGATCACAATGGTCAGATTCGCAACCAATCATGGAAATGGATGGCCTGTGACAAGGCAATGATTCCCTCCATTTTGGGTGTGGTTTCTGGCTCGACAACAGCTAACAACCACGGCAACTGCTTTATTTATGGCCTGTGGTACACATCCTCTAATATGGTTCCCAGTTATTTCCTCTGTCTCATAGTCATGACCTTGAGTGTGGACAGGGTCTAGTGACTCATTTCTAATAAAATACAGTGAAAATGATACTGTGTTGCTTCCAAGATTAGATTACAAAAAGAATGGATTCTGTCTTGCTGATACTCTCCTGCTCTCTTCCTACCTGTCATTGATTCTATCTCATGGTGATCCTATGTGTGGAGACCAGAACTGCTTTGTAGGGTTTTTAAATGCTGTGATATTTTGGAAGTAGATTGCCAGGCCTGTCTTCCAAGGTGCCCCTGCGTAGATTCAGAGACCACCAACCTTTCCACAGACGTTTTGGGAGCTGCCCTATGGAGAGGTGCACATGGCCTGATGTAAGTAAGCTCGAAAGTGGCTCCTCTTCCCTTTGAGCCTTAAGATGATGCCGCCCCAGTGACACCTTGATTACAGTCTTATGAAAGACCCAGAGCTAGAGGGCTCAGCTAAGCCATAGAGGATTTCTGACCCACCAAAACTTCGAGATAATAGATGTTTGTTCTTTTAAACTGCTGTCATTTGGGTTGATTTGTTACACAGCTATAGGTATCTAATGCGTGGCCTAATCTAGAAAATTAATATATATTAAGCATCCTTCAGTGCAATTTTATGGATATCTCTATCTTTTTAAGATAAACTTACAAAAATGGAATTGTTGGAAAAATTTATGTTTATGTATTCAGGATATAAATTATTAAAACGTCGTTAAGAAATTTTGCACAATGGCTAAGATAGTGTGCAATTCTTTTAAAAATAATGTAAGTACAAGACAATAATATAGTAATTAACACAATTTGGTAGGCACCAGAGATGTATCAGGTAAAGTTTTATAGGATGTTCGTTCATTACAATCACCTCATTCACTTGTGATGAGTTTCATTAATTAGCCTCAAAACCAGCAAGTTTACAGATTATATCAGAGATGATGTTTGTGATTAGATTCATTATTCTTCCACTTCATTTTTTTTTCTTTTTTCATATTTAAATCCACTATGGGATTAGCAATGTCTTCTCACTGCTGGGATCAGACTCTCTTGAGTTTTCTTCTGTACTGTTACTTACAACATCTCCCTTTCCTTTGCTGCCACTACTTTCTCTATCTGACCTGTAAGTGTTGGAAAATCTTAGTGCTTGTTGTTAAGTCTTCTTTTCATCACCTATACCCTCTTTATGTGATCTCTCCTATCCTGAAGAGGATCAGACCTATATCTTGAGCATCGCAACATGCATATGCCTACTAGACATCTCTACTTGGAAATCTAATCGATATCTCAAAATCTATGTGTCAGTTGGAGCTCTTGATCTTTCTCCCACAAATTTGTTCTTCCTCCCATCTTCCATATCAAAGTAATTGATACTATATCATGGCTTTTACCAAAACTTTAGAGATAATACTGGTTCCTGTATTTTTTTCACCTTCCCATTCAATATCCAATTACTGTTCCTAAAATATACATCTAATCTGACTAATATTCTTCATCTTCCAGTCTTCCTCCTAATGTGAACTACCATAACATCTCACCAAGATTTCTGTCATACTCTTCCACCTGGTTTCTCCACTTCCACTCTTGCCCCGGAATAATCTGTTTTCCACTCAAAAATAAGAGTGATTGTTTTAAAGAATAAATCCCCATGAAAACCCCTCAATGACTTACAATTTACCTTAGAATGAATTTATGTTCCTGACCCCAGCCTAAATGTTTTATCTTTCCAACTTCATTTCTGGTTACTCTACGCTTTGTTAATTAAACTCCATCCACACTGGCTTGCATGCTATTCTTTGAGAATACCAATCATTTCTCCTGCCTTACAGTCTTTGCTCTAGTCGTAACTTCTTAGTGCTCTTCCCACAAGTCTTCAAAGTCTGCCTCATTTCTATCCTCTGGGTCTCATTGCAGATATCACTGCCTCAGAGTCAGCGATATCACTTCTCTATACACTTTGGACACATTTCATATTTGCAGGAAGTATTACTTGTGATTCTCATCTTCCCAATGTAGAAATCAGAAAGCATACTTTCCTCAGCTCCCTTTACAGTGAACCAAAGTTGTGTGACCCAATCCCACCAATTAAACATACACTCATAAGGCTTTTTATGTCCGAGGTTGATAATTTTTTTCCAACCATCTACTCTCCCCTTCCTGAACAGTAACAGCTATTTCCTGAGCACATGCATACCATATTTGAAGATTATATTTCCAAGCTCTTTCACAGTGAGTGGGGTCTATGTGGTTAGGTTTTGGCAAGTGGCATGTAAGCAGAAGGGCCCTTGAAAGAAAAGGAGAATAACCTCCCCTTTAACTGTTGAATACAATGCTGGTAATCCTTACACTGAAAACACTGGAGCATTGGATAGAAAGAGTTTAGTTCCAGAAACCTTGGAACTATCATATCAGCTCCAACTACTTACAGTCATACTGGCATGCCAAGGAGAAATGTCTCTCTTCTTTGAGCAATTGTTATATTTGCATCTTTGTTTCAGCAGCTGACATCTGTATTCTCATTAATATTCTTCAGTTCAGAAATGAGGATAGTGAGGATGCAAAAGCTGCTGGTAAGAATCCCATTATTTTTATCTTATTCTTTTTTTTTCCAAAGAAAGGTGTCCAATTTCTTAAGACAGCAGCTGCTCAATCATTGTTCCTTGCACAGAGGAGCTTTTGTGCTTGCGATTGAGGCAGTCAAGTTTAGTTCCTGGTTTAGAACTACTTAGCATTCTCAATTTCCTCTTCAGACCTATTTTGCAGTGTTTCGTTCTCATGTTTTTTTTTTTTTTCTGGAAGCTTAGCCTCAACCTAGTTCTTAGTTCAAGAATTCCAAGCTAGCCCATATCTTTTTTCTATTTATTCAGTGACAGTCAGCTTCTATTGCTTATAACTACAAATTTTGACATACACACACCCCTGGCCAACCTAACTTAAGTAGGCGTCTCCAATAAACTTCATCCTTTCACCTGAGTAATTTCTTTGAAAGCAATGATGACATTTCTTTAATTATTTAATGAATACAAATTTCACAGACCATAAGCTCAGTTGTTCCCAAAAGGTAACTTTCCCCATTGATTACGACTTAATTTCTATCTTAGGCACCACTGTGCTGAGGACAGAAAACTTCAATGTGGCTAAAGAGAAACCAACCCATTTTGCATTTTGTGGGCTTTCTCAGTCAGTGTGCGTGCTTCCACTTTCTCTCAAATTGCCCATCATCTAATTGCCAGAGTACTCTGTACATGAGAATTGATAAATTGGATTCAATTAATGTATTGATTATTGATTACGATTGATTATAAACCAGATACATTTAGAATAATAAATTATTGTATTATATTTGGTATTTCTATTTCCAAGCTATTTTGTAGATTTAGATATGGGAAGAATCACAACTGATCTACTTAGTGACAAATAATTTAACTATAAATTTTTTATTCTATAATATTTATTTATATGATAAGTGACAAGTGCTATAATGGAGATAGCTCAATGGATGATAAAACATACTTTTATTTATAATAGTTGGCAAAAAATATAATTTTAAGTGGATTATATTATAAGGAATTAACCAATATGCCTTCCCTCACTCAACGTCCTTTCCCATGTGACTCTTTTAGCCCAAGTTACTAGACATATCCCTCTTAGCATCTCAGGAAGAATACCACAGAAGAAAGATCAAGATGAAATACAGATTCTTTTTTTTTTTTTTAATAATATTTTATGGTGTTTTTGGTGGCACTTTGCATAGCAGTTTAGGTCTCCACTCAACAATTTCTACACAAATTGTTTAGAGACATTGGTTACGTACTTCACAATGCATGAACATTCTCATTTCCATCCTGGTTGTTCCCTTTCCATTAATCTAGTTTCCCTGGCCCCTTATATTCTCATCTTTGTTTTATATATGTAGGTATATATGAATTTATTTTATTGTGCTTTAGGTGAAGGATTACAGAGCAAGTTAGTTTCTCATTAAACAATTAATACACATATTGTTCTGTGACATTGGTTGCCAACCCCGCTACATGTCAACACTCTCCCCTTCTCGATCTTGGGTTCCCCATTTCCATTCATCCAGCTTTCCTGTCCCCTCTTGCCTTCTCGTCTTTGCCCCTGGGCTGGCATGCTCATTTAGTCTCATATACATGGTTGAGCTACATGTACTTTGTTTGTTTTATGAGCCTGTCTGATCTTTGGATGAAAGATGAACGTCAGAAGTTTTTTCAGTACTGAGTTAAAAGGGTGCCCAGGTGCCATATTCTTGGGTTTGTCCAGTCTCCATCAGACCAGTAAGTCTGTTTTTTGTGTGTGTGCGTGTGTGAGCTTTGAATTTGTTCTACATTTTTGCACAGCTCTGTCTAGGGCCCTCTATTGTAATCCCTGTCCGATCAGTTGGTGGTAGTAGCCAGGTACCATCTAATTGTGCTGGACTCAGTCTGGTGGAGGCTCTGGTAGTTGTGGTCCATTAGTCTTTTGGACTAATATTTCTCTTGTGTCTTTGGTTTTCTTCATTCTCCCTTGCTCCAGATGGGGTGGGACAAGTGGAGTATCTTAGATGGCCACTCACAAGTTTTTAAGACCCCAGACACTACTCATAAAAGTAGGGTGTAGAACATTTTCTTTATAAACTGTGTTATGCCAATTCAGCTAGATGTCCCCCGAGACCCTGGTCCCTAGCCCTCAACCCAGTAATTAGGACCTTTAGGGAGTTTGCATCTGTCTATGAAGCTTCCATGAGCTTGCCTTGGCCAAGTTGTGCTGACTTTCCTAGTATTGAGTATTATTTTACCCTTCAGCAAAGGTACCACTTGTCTACTGTCTATTAAGTTTTTTTCCATCCCTACCACTTCCCTCCCTCATAACTGTCAAAGATTGTTTCTTTCTGTGTGTAAACATTTTCATCAGTTTTTGTAGTAGTGGTCTCATACAGTATTTGCCCTTTTGTGAATGGCTTATTTCACTCAGTTTAATGCCCCCCAGATTCATCCATATTGTGAGATGTTTCATAGATTCATCATTATTCTTTATCATTGTGTAGTATTCCATTGAGTATATGCACTACAGTTTGTTTATCCAGTCATGTGTTGGTGGACACTTAGGTTGTTACCATCTTTTTGCTTTTGTGGATATGGCTGCAATGAACATGTGTGTGTATGTTTATTCTTGTGACTGCTCTTAT
The DNA here is from genome assembly GCF_024166365.1 of Elephas maximus indicus. Taxonomy (NCBI): domain Eukaryota; kingdom Metazoa; phylum Chordata; class Mammalia; order Proboscidea; family Elephantidae; genus Elephas; species Elephas maximus. The sequence goes on from NC_064832.1 coordinate 43,890,185, forward strand.
TTCTCTAGTCTATATTCCTAGGAGTGGGATTTTTGGATCATAAGGTATTTCTATTTCTAGCTTCCTAAGAAAGCATGATATTGTTGTACCATTTTGCATTTACACCAACAGTGCATAAGCGTTCCCAAATCCTCACAACTTCTCCACATGCTAAATACTCTTCAAAGCATTCATTCATATACTCACTCAATATTAAGTGTCTATAACCTTCCAGGCATGGTTTTAATTTTTGAGAAATGAACTACAAAATCACATGTGGAAAAGCCACTTGTTGAGAAGTTCCTCCCTGGTAACACTCTTCAACAAAGTCAGTGGAGGGGGGATTTTGGGGGAAAATATGGGCCAATAGCTATTACTGGGGCCTGGAGCTAGAGGAACTGCACATTAAAAGAGCCTATTACATGCATAAAAATTTACAATAATTATATCTTCCTGGTGAATATTTCTCTTGATCTGTGATAATATAGTTTGTCTTCAAATGACTCAAAACAAAAAGAAACAGCTGCAAACATCCATTAATAATTGGAAGAAGGAATGTACGAAGTATGCATGTAGGAAAATTGGAAGTGGTAAAAAATGAAATGGAATGCATACAAATCATATAGTCTTTTATTCCAGAAATGACAAACTGAAGAGGAATAGTGTCACATTCAGTGTTAAAAAGAACATTTTAATGCCTATCCTGAAGTACAATGTTATCAGTGTTAGAACAATATCCATATGCCTACAAGGAAGATCAGTTAATACAACTATTATTCAAATTTACACACCAACCTTTAATACCAAAGATGAGGAAATTGAAGATTTTTACCAAGTTCTGCAGTCAGAAATTGATCAAATATGCTATCAAGATGCATTGATAATTACCAGTGATTGGAAAGTAATAGTTGGAAACAAAGAAGAAGGATTGGTTGTTGGAAAATGTGGCCTAGGTGACATAAAGATACCAGACATAAAACCAAACCAAAACAAACCCATTGCGGTGGAGTTGATTCTGACTCATAGTGACCCTATAGGACAGAGTACTACTGCCCCTTAGGGTTTTTAAGGAGTGGCTGGTAGATTCAAACTGCTGACATCTTGGTTAGTAACCATGGCATATAACCACTGGGCCACCAGGGCTCCATGCCAGACATAACATGATAGAATTTTGCAAGAGCAAGGACTTATTCATTGCAAATACCTTTTTTTCAGCAACGTAAATGGCAACTACACACCTCGCCAGATGGAATACACAGGAATCAAATAGACTACATCTGTGGAAAGAGATGACGGAAAAACTCAATATTATCAGTCAGAACCAGACCAGGGGCTGAGTGTGGAACACACCATCAATTGCTCATATGCAAGTTGAAGGTGAAACTGAAGAAAATTAGAGTAAATCCACATAAGCCAAAATACAACCTTGAGTATATCCTATCTGAATTTAGAGACAATCTCAAGAATAGATTTTGTGCACTGAGCAGTAATGACTGAAGACCTGAAGAGTTGTGGAAGGACATCGAAGACATCACACATGAAGAAAGCCAGAGGTCATTAAACAGACATTAAAAAAAAGAAAAGAACAAAATGGATGTCAGAAGAGACTCTGGAACTTGCTCTTGAACACCCAGTAGCTAAAGTGATGGGAAGAAATGAAGAAGTAAAAGAGCAGAAGAGAAGATTTCAAAGGGTGGCTAGAGAAGACAAAGTAAAGTATTGTAGGGAAATGTACAAAAATCTGAACTTAGAAAACAAAAAGGGAAAAACATGCTCAGAATTTCTTAAGTGGAAAGGACTGAAAAAAGAAAAAGAATCAAGTCTTGATCATTGATTTGCAATATTGAAGGATTTTATGAGGAAAATATTGACCAACACAGGAAGCATCAAAAGAAGATAGAAGAAATAGTCACTGTACCAAAAAGAACTGGTCGATATTCATCCATTTCAGGAGGTAGCATATGATCAAGGATCCATGGCGCTGAAGGAAGAAGTCCAAGCCGCACTGAAAAAAACTAAAAAGTTTTTTAGGGAATGGCAAAAAGCAACGTTCCAGGATTTGACAGAATATCAACTGAGATGTTTCAACTGAAGGATACAGCACTGGAGGTGCTCACTCGTCTATATCAAAAAATTTGGAAGATAGCTTTCTGGCCAATTGACTGGAAAAGATCCATATCTGTGCCCATTCCAAAGAAAAGTGATCTAGCAGAATATGTAAATTATTGAACAATGTCATTATCACACACAATTACAACTTTTCTGAAGATCATTCAATGGTGGTTGCAGTAGTACATCAACACGGAACTGCCAGAAGTTCAAGCTGGATTCAGAAGAGGAGATGTGGGAGGAGGGATATCATTGCTGATGTCAGATGGATCTTGGCTGAAAGCAGAGAATACCGGAGGGGTATATACCTGTTTTTTTATTGACTATTGCAAAATATTTGACAGTGTGAATCATAACAAATGATGGATAACATTGCGAAGAATGGGAATTCCAGGATACTTAATTGTGCTCATGGGAAACCTGTACTCAGACCAAGAGGCAGTTGTTTGAACAGAACAAGGATTTATGGTGTAGTTTAAAGTCAAGAAAGGTGTGAGTCCAGGTTGTATTCTTCCACCGTACTTATTCAGTCTGTATGCTAAATACTCTGAGAATCTGGACTATATGAAGAAGTGGCATGAGGATTAGAGGAAGATTCATTAGCAACCTGCAATATGAAGATGACACTACGTTGTTTGCTGAAATTGTGAAGAGGGCTTCATCAGCACTTTTTGATGAAGATCAAAGATGACATCCTTCAGTATGGATTGCACCTCAACATAAATGAAATGAAAATCCTCACAGCTAAACCAATAAGCAACTTCATGAAAGACTGAGAAAACATTGAAGTTGTCAAGGGTCTCATTTTTCTTGGATTCACAATCATTGCCCATGGAAGCAGCAGTCGAGAAATCAAATGACATATTCCACTGGGCAAATCTGCTGCAAAAGGCCTCTTGAAAATGTTAAAAGGCCAAGAAATGGCTTTAAGGTCTAATGTGCGCCTGACCCAAGCCATGTGTTTTCAATCACTTGATATGCATGCGAAAGCTTGACAATGAATAAGAAAGACTGGAGAAAAATTGATGCCTTTGAATTATGGTATCGGCAAAGAATATTGAATATACCATGGCCTGCCAGAAGAATGAACAAATCTGTCTTGGAAAAAGTACAACCAGAATGTTACTTAGGAGCAAGAATGGTGAGACTATGTCTTACATACTTTGGACATGTTGTCAGGAGGGATCAGTCCCTGGAGAAAGACATCATGCTTGGTAAAGTCGAGGGTCAGCAAAATAGAGGAAGGCCCTCAGTGAGATGGATTGACACAGTGGCTACAACAATGGGCTCAAGCATAACAACCATTGTGATTATGGCACAGGAACTGGCAGGGTTTCATTCTGTTGTAGTTAAGGTCGCTGTGAGTCCGAACTAACTTGATGGCACATAACAAGAAAAATCTATGAGGTTGTACGTCTTTTTATTTCTTCACTAGCAATGTGAATAGTAATTTTGGTGAATAGCCTTTTCCATCCTTTGCCTATTTTGCGTTTATCAGTTTTTTACTTTTTTTTTGTATATATGTATTTATGTTGTCATGAGTCTTTGGTTGGTTTATTTATTTCAAAAACAACTTTTACTATTTCATGACTTAGTTGATATCTCTTACCGGTATATTTTATGAACAGATATTAATCATTTTAATACAGACAACCATATTATTTTTTAAAAATATTTGTGTATTGTTTAAGAATCCCCTTAAATCGAGATCATGATAATATCTCCCTATGCCATGTTGTATAATCTATATTGTCTTAACTTTTACATTATGATCTGCCATTCAATTTGCATGTATTTTTGAGTTTGTAGGTAAGAATCACGTTTCATCATCATCATCCGTGGCTATCAGCTGAATTAGCGCCACTTATTGAAACGAGCGTTCTTCCCTCACTGCTTTATCATACCAAAACCCAAATGTACTTTTTGTGTGGGTCTGTTTCTGGACTCTCTATTAATTGTTCTTTTGTCTGTCTTGAGCCAACATTACACTGTCTTAAATACTGTAACTTTATATCTTGATATCCAGTAGAGGAAATTCTCCTTTCTTACTTTTGTTCAAGATTGTTTTGGATATTCTTTGCCTTTTCTATTTTCATATACATTTTAGAATTGTTAAATGGGTATATTGGGGCCATTAAAAAAACTCTATGAATAAATTTGGGAAAATGCTATATTTTTACAAAATTCAATTCCAATTCATTAATATGCTATCTGTTTCCATTTTTTAGCCTACAAATCTCTCAGTAGTGTTCCAGAGCTTTTAACTTAGTAGCAGTATAAGTATGTGTGATTGAAATTTTCTTCCATTTTATTTCTTGAGTTTTAGTATCAAAAACATATTGACCTGCTTAAATTAATAGGGAATCATTTGCCCCAATTCATCTATATTTACGTTTTATTTTTATTAGAAAATGAGTTTTTATTAATATCCTCTTTTGATGTTTTTAATGCAAACAGGATCTGTAGTGATATACTCATTTTCATACATGATATTATCTGCTTGAGCCCTCGTGTCATAGTGGTTAAGATCTACAGCTGCTAACCAAAAGGTCGGCAGTTCAAATCCACCAGGTGCTCCTTGGAAACCCTGTGGGGCAGTTCTACTCTGTCCTTTAGGGTTGCTATGAGTAGGAATCAACTCGACGGCAACAGGTTTTTTTTGGTTGTTGTTGCTTTCTTTAATTATAGCTCTCTCTTGCATTTTTTTTTCTTGCATTAATATAATTTTAGCTTTGATCTTTTGCTCCATAATTTGTTTGATATCCATTCATTTACATATTCATTTTTATTACTTGTATTCTTACTGGGTAAAATATTCTTTCTTTTTTTCTACCTTCTTGAGATAAATATTTAGTTCACTAATGTTTCATCTAACCTTCCTTTTAAATGCATGCACCTAAATTATCAAACTTCATTTAAGTACACATTTCCGTGTCTGGTAAAGTCACTGTCTCTCCCATGAGTGTGTTCCAATTATCCCTTGCTTCTCTTGTTGTTCAGCCATGCCGTTTGTTGTCATATGCCTGTTTATTTTATTTTCAGTTCTGTACGTCATATTCGATTGGCATAAATTGTATTTTAAAGATTGTATAAATATTTTGAAAAAAAAAAAGCTAAGGATAATTTTTATTCCTCCAGAGAGGATCCACCTTTGTTTCCGGGATAAAATGAGCTAGAGGTGATGTGAGTATTTAATTAAAACAGAAATTTAGTTAAAATTATGATGGAAACCTGGACTTCAATTTCTATGAAGGATTTTTATTTTTTTCTTTTCCATTTCACCCTTACTCTCACAGTGTGCTACTTAAATCATAGAGCCTGAACTTCAGCTTTTCTTCCTTGGCTTATGATTATTTTAATATTCTCTCTCAGGCTCTTGCTGCCTTATACAGAACTGACAGATACTGATATGGGAAAAGTAATTCCAAATGCCAGGCTGACTCTTTCAGGCTCTGTTCAACTCACAGATCTTCGCTCCACAAATCCTCACTTTTTTTATTGTTAGCTCACTGAAGCTTTCAAGAAGATTTTTTAAAATATATTTATATAAAGCTTTTTAGTTTTTAGATTTTTTTTCTTCCTCCCATGGGATAATTAATTTGAACTACCAAGTTCAGGATTATGAAATGTATTTTTCACTGTTTTCCATCTTTCTCTTCATTTCTATACTTCCACAAGAATTATTCCCATTACCCGAAGCACTACATTTATTACTGTCTTTTGTTCAGTCCTACTTGTCACTTTTTTTACTTGTTACAAATTATCTGTTATTCAGAAAATGTTTTTTATTTTACCTTTGTTGTTGAAGAATATTTTGTTCCAAGTTTGTAGATATTTTCTTTAAACATTGTCGTCTGGCTTTTATTATTATATTTGAGAAATCAGCTATCAACCAAATTGTTGCTTTTTTAAGGAGAATATCGTATCAGCTTTGGAGTAGTTCAAGCCATTATCTCTTCAACTGCTTCTGCTACTTTCTCTTCCTCATCGCCTTTTGGGGATTGAATTATAAGTATGTTAGACCTTCTTGCTGTCTCTTTAATTTTTTATACTTTTCTGTATTTTTATCCTACATTTCTCTATGATTGATTGTGATCATTGCATTATAAACTGTCTTCTACTTTACTACTCAACTGTTAAACTTTGTCAAATATGTGATTAAAAATTTATTAGTTTTACATTTGGTTTATAATTTAATTCAAGAAAATTCATTTGCTTTTAATACATTCCATTTAAATTTATTATTTTTCCTTTTTAGTATTTTAACATTTTTAAAAACAATCTTTTCTACTGACTCTAAAATCTGGAGACCCTAGGTGTCTGTTTTTATTTTCTATTCTTTCTGCTGGTCCTTGTTAATGTGGTCTTCTTTCTTCTTATTTCTTATTACACTTTATTGTGTAATGCACCTTATTCTTTAAAATTTCAGCACATATAATTTAAGGTATACGATGACTTATCTGCCATCAGATAAAACCTACATTTGTGTCTGCTAAACCCAGATCAACCTCTTTCAATTGGAGTCTATCTAATCTGATTTTAGAGATTGATAAGAATTGAAACTATGCTACAGTCTCTACCTCCAGTTCTGCGTGTTTTATGGCCTATTTTTGGCTCTGACTTGAAATTCCTGTCACTTTAATTCCACAAGACTGTCAAAAGTTCCCTTTTGGCTTAAACATCCATTTTACCATCTTGAATTGGCAAAAGCCCCATAGCAACATGACAGCTCTAAATATCAGGATTTATAATATGATAGAACTGATGCTTGAATGAGTAGGAACTAGTCAGGTAAAGAAAAGTGAGGGAGAGTTCATATGTAGGGGTTGATGCAGATAGAGGAAAGAATAAGATTAGAAACCAAGTTAAATCAGATGGTATATTTTTGTTAGTGAGGTCAATTAAAAAAGCAAAGGCCACATCTCAAGAGATTTTTAAGATATGCAAAATAATTTAGATTTTTACCATTAAGACAATGTAGAGTTATCAAGCATTTTGGACAGCGAAACAAAAAGACCTGAATTTATTTTAGATAATAAATTAGGGAAATGAATTTTCATGTATGCAATTATTAGATTAATGGTAGTAGCCCAGATTACAGCTATTGACACTGAGTGATATACGCATTTTAAATATTTTATTGTGCTTTAGGTGAAAGTTTACAGAATAGTCTTGTATTTAACAATTTATACACAGAATCTTCCTTTCATACTGTTTTCCTACCCTTACCCGCCCTCCTGTCTTTTTTATGGGTGTATTTTGCCTTTTTGATCTCACATAATTAGCAGTTTTAAGGAGCTCATTCCTCTCAGTTGTTATTATTTTGTAGGCCTCTCTGTTGTTTGGCTGAGAGGCTGTTTCTTAGGGCAATATTTTGGGGTTTTCCTCCAGTTTCTATCAGATCAGTAAGTTTGGTCTTTTTTATGAATTTGATTTTTGTCCTACGTTTTTCTTCTGCTCTGTCTGTGGCCCTGTATTGTGATTCTTGTCAAAGTGATCTGTAGTGGGAGCCATGCAGCATCTAGTTCTTCTAGTCTCAGGGGTCACATAGACTGTGGTTCATGTGGTCCATTAGTCCTTTAAACTAATTGCTCCCTTGAGTTTTCAGTTTTCTCCACTCTCCTTTGCTCTGGCCTGGATGAGACCAATAATTATATCTTAGATGGCCACTTACAAGCTTTTAAGATCTTACATGCTATTCACTAAAGTAGAATGTAGACTATCGTCTTTATGAACTATGTTGTGCCAATTCACATAGATGCCCCCTAGTCTATGATTCTCAGCCTTCAAGCAAAGTAACTTTGCCCCATAAGGTGTTTGGTTATTTCCAGGAAATTTCCATGACTCTGCCCCTTGTGTGTTCTGTTTTCTATATTAATACACATGTAACATCTATAAACGTGTATGTAGTAATATATGCAACCCAACCTATATCTGCAGGTGGGTGCGCTTCCTTGCACCCTCTCACTCCCCTTTAGCATACCTCTACCCATATATCCATTCATAGATTATTATTTGTTAATTCTACTGTTGTAGGGTTGCATACGTTATGGTAATTTTCCTGACTGCCTTCTATTTTTGTGTTCCTCTCAGTGCCTTCCTTTGCTTGGTCCTGTTGTGCTGACTTTCCCACTATTGTGTAATGTCTTTTCCTTCACTAAAGTTAACATGTGTCTTCTTTCTAGTTGGTGATTTTCTCTCCCTCCCCTTCCCATCCCTGGTAATAATCAAAGAATTGTGTGTGTGTGTCTGTGTGTGTGTATAACCCTTTTCTTGATTTTTTATGGTAGTGGTCTCATACAATATTTGTCTTTTTGTGATTGACTTGTTACAGCCTTTCCTTTCTTTTCCTTTCCTACCTTTCTTCTGTTCCTTCCCTCTTTCTTCATCATTGCATAGTTTTCCATTGCATGTGTGTAACACAGTCTGTTTATCCACTCATCCATTAACAACTTAGGTTGTTTCCATCTTTTTGCTATTGTGGATTATGCTGCAGTGAACATGGGAGTGCATATATTTATTGGTGCCACGGCTTTTATTTCCCTGGGGTATATACCTAGGAGTGAGATGGCTGGATCATATGGTATTTTTATTTTTTAGCTTTTTAAGAATGCGTCACATGGTTTTCCATAGCAGTTGTACCATTTTACATTCCCACCAGCCAGGTATAAGAATTTTAATCTCCCCACAATGTCCCCAGCATTTATTGTTTTCTGCTTTTATTTATTTAGTACCATTATCATCAGGGTGAGATGGTATCTTATTGTAGTTTTGATTTGCATCTCTCCAAAAGCTAACGAGCTCATTGTGAGCATTTCTTATGTGTTTGTTTGCCTTCTGTATGTCTTCTTTGGTGAAGTGCCTATTCATATCTTTTGCTCATTTTTTAATTGGAGTTTTTTTGTTGTTGTTGAGCTGTTGAAGTTTTCTATAAATTTTAGAAATTAGATCCTTGTTGGATACATTATAGCCATTTTTTCCCCCATTCTGTAGGTCTCTTTTTACTCTTTTGGAGAATGCTTTTGTTGAGCATTGGTGTTTAATTTTTAGGAGGTCCCATTTATCTCATTTATCTTCTGCTGTTTGTGTATTTTTAATTATGTTTGTATGCTGTTTATGCCATGTTTTACACTGAGTGATGTTTAGGAGATAAAATACAGAGTAATCAGTGACTGCGTAAAATAAAGGGGGAAAATTGTCAAGAATGATTTTAAAGGGTTGCCTCTGGGGTAATTGTTTATTGTATGTCATTAAAAAGAATGAGGAATTCAGTGAGGGAAATAGGTTTAGAAGGCATGGAAAAGAAATTGACTTTCATTTCAGACAAGTGAACTATGATATATTAGAGTGTGTGTTAATCTGGAGCAAAGAAAGTTCTAGGTTTGAATCATCAGGATAATTAATTTAAAGAGGAAGCGTAGCTGGTTTCAAATAAATATTAATATAAAATTATAAGAAACCCTCAATTTTGTAAGAGAAACAATTAACCCAATGGTATTCCAGTCTGGTTTATAATGTACTTTCTGGATATACACATGCAGAGATTTAAATGATAGTGTAGAACAACATCAGCCTTTCCTTTCTTTTCCTTTCCTACCTTTCTTCTGTTCCTTCCCTCTTTCTCTTCTTTCTTTTTATTTTTTGTCTATCACCAAAGTTAAGAAAATCAAATATATGTATGAAATGAAACCCGTATTATGTTCCATGATCCTGGAGAACTATGGGTTAATAATGCTTTGAATGAGCTTCACACACACCCACACACACATTGTCGAAATAAATGATTTCATTCAAAGTACTCTTGTTTTTCAAGTACTTTCTATTTTAAGCCATTTTGTACTCTCAAGTACAAGGTACACATTAAATTATAATGATTGACAACTTGCCATTTTATTGTTTTTATTGTTACATATTTTCACTTCATTCCTTTGATTGTGTTTTAATTCCCTATGTAGCATTCAGTCAATGTTATATACCAAACAGTGTCCTGAGAGATAATTATGGTTGACTCCTCCTTGTTTTAAGTAAAATGGAGTCTATATTCACAAACCTATTTTTTCTAAATATTTAAATTACATCACTTCTCTTATTAATCCTTCAGTGGTGCATTTTTGGGGAGAGGAAAAATGGAGCTAAAATCAGTGAAAGGGGCAAAATTTTTTGAGACAAAGAGAAAATAAGGATAGTTACATATATAAAAGTGGCAATTCAAATCAACTATTATACTAGAACCACATGATGCTGGATATATACCAGATGTGGAGAGAAGCATTTACTTGTAGACTATCTTAAGAGTTAAAGAAATGTAAGTAGGCAATACCTAAATTTGATAAACGTGGTTTAATTCCTGGAAGCATTTTTTTTCCCAATATTTTTAATACAAGAATTTCACTGATTTCTTGGTTATGAAAAAGGGCTTTTGAATACAATGCCAAAAAAGTCCCTTGAGGAACTGTAGAAAAATTTGAAGCGTGTTGTTCCAATGTGTTTATCATTTCAGTATATCAGTGTACATATGTTTCGTATATTTTTAGACTATACATTTCTGAAAAATAAAACTGGAAATATTCTATATCCTGTGGATACTGTTTACGGTTAATAGTTCATGTAACGGATGTTGGCCAGTATGGAACTAATAAGATGACAGATAGATAGACAGATAGACAGACAGACAGACAAACAGATGACAGATACATAGATAAATGATAGATATGTAGAAAGATACAGATTCATAGATACACAGATAAATGATAAATGAAAAAAAAAAACTAAATAGATGATAGTTAATCAGAAATAGAGAGCATGAGTGAGAGTGAGAGCAAGAACAAGAGCAAGGACCAAGAAATTGTGATTTTTTGTTGAGGAATTAGCTTGTGTGATTCTAAGTGCTGGCAAGTCCAAAATATTAAGGGGATGTTATAGGCTGAAAATTGCAGTAGTTTGCTTCCCAAATGGCTAGGCCAGGCTATGCTGAAGAGATAGGAATTCTGGCAGAGTCTATTTGTAGTCTAGCAGTAGAATCCTCCCTCAGGAAACTTCCAGTCTTGCTTTTAAAGCCTTCAACTGATCGCATGGAGTCCACTCACATTATGGAGGTTAATCTGCTTTGCTTAATGTCAACTGATTTCAATGCTAATCAAATGTAAATACTTCATAGTTACATCTAGACTACTGGTTGACTAAACAACTGGGCACCATGGCCTAGCCAAACTTAACCAAGTTAAATAAATATGAAAACCATTTAGAATCAGGAAAGCAACCCCACATCCAAAAACATGTTTTTGCATAGGAATAAAGGGCAATTTTGCTTTACTAACTTTTTTAAAGTAAAAACTGTGTAAATATGTAAATGAAATACAATGTAAGTAATGTTCAAAAAAATTGTCCAGATAATTTTTGGATGACTAATTCAGTGTGTAATAGAAGAGCTAAAACACAGAGTCTAAATACCAAGAAAAGGTAGTGCAGGTCCACATTTACGACTCATATTCTTGAAATACACTCTCTTTGTCCAGTATTACATATTATATATTATATTACATCTATTGTATTACATATATATATTACATATAATATAATAAACATTTTACAAAAATTAGAGAATTACCTTATTTGCTTTCTCTGGAAATTTTCCAAAGTATTGTGTGAAACTTTAATTACAGTTTTTCAATACCTTACTTAAGTCCAAGAACCAAAATCAGTCCTTCCCTGATTAAGTACGGGGTAAACAAATTCAAATCAGCAGTCTTCATTACTATTCAAAATGTCCTGTCAATATTTGGAGTTAGTTAGCATATCTGATATTTAGCAAGCTTCTTCAAAAATCTAAAAATGAAGTATATTTTATTCTAATTGATGTAAACTGTTCTTCATCTATGATTTTTCCCATAGAAATATCTACAATAAAGGTATGTGGTATACAAGAGTTTCTAGGAAAAATGTCTGATTACAGGCTGAGAGAAGGTTAAGTCCAAGA